>NC_091258.1:36044474-41044474 GCF_042477335.2 Ovis canadensis | reverse complement strand
ACTTTCACTTTCACACACTACCAAATATTCCCTCTGAGCAATAGCACCCTGAATGGAGAAAATTATTAGACTAACCTTTTTAAAATGCACATCCAATCATGTCACTTTCTGGAAAAATTTTTAAATAAGCACCACCCCCCCCCTTATTTATCACATAAGATCCACACTGTATCACTTTTGATGACCTTTCTGAACACATCTCTTTCTACGCCATCTCTGATATCCTTCTCTTCCTTTATCATTCCTGGATTTTCACATTTTCCCAACTGTGTCTGTTGTTTCATGCTTATATACCTCCACGCTACCTCGTAGCATGATAGTAGACATGATTTAGAAATAGATTACAATGAATATTTGTCTGAGTTTAAGAAAGATTAAATGGGCCAAGGAGAATGGCTGTTAGTGTTCACTTTAGTCATTTCCTGCTACCTACAATAGTCATTCTCTCTGACAGAATCTTTTGATCAAAGATCTAGTCACGTAGATTATTGCCTGCTTGAAAAATGGCCTGTTGTGCCCCAAGAATGAACTAAAGGTGAGGCAGCCCATAGCCTGTGCAGTATCAGACCTCAGAATTCTATAGCTCAGATATGTTCACAGCAAAACTTTGACAGATGGCTCTCAGAAATGATACACTTAATTTAAGCATTTGATTATTATGATAATGAGAGGATGGTAAATATTAACACAGGTTTAACCTCTCAGTAGATGGAAGTTAAATCATAGCTCACATGACAAAAAAAGAACAGAAGGGTTCTGTGTATAAGTGAAAGTGAAAGTCGCTCGATCATGTCTGACTCTTTGTGACCCCGTGGACTATACACTCCATGGAATTCTCCAGGCCAGAATACTGAAATGGTAGCCATTCCCTTGTCCAGGCCAGAATACTGGAGTAGATCACCAGTCCCTTCTCCAGGGGATCTTCCAAACCCAGGGATTGAACCCAGCTCTCCAACACTGGAGGCAGATTCTTTACAAGCTGAGCCACCAGGGAAGTCCACGAATACTGGAGTGGACAGCTTATCCCTTCTCCAGGGAATTTTCTCAATCCAGGAGTCAAACCAGGGTTTGCCGCTTTGTAGGAGGATTCCTTACCAGCTAAGCTCCCAGGGCAGCCTATGTTTGTTTTAAGGGCATTATTTATTAATAGTAAGATATATTGGTTTATTATCTTTGCATCTTCTGTGACCCATTAAGAATTTGAATCTTTATGGATTCAATGAAAACTTTACACTGAAAGAGTATCGGAACAAGAATGACTGTTTAGTCATCATATTTGAGGTTGGATTTCAATATGAGTCCTACAGCTTTCATAAATAAAACTCTTGTACTCTTATTATAGAATTTTCCCCAAAAAATTCCATTTAAATAAACATCTGGTTAAGTAAATATTAATGTCTATATGTGTTAGTCACTCAGTCATGTCTGACTCTTTGTGATCCCATGTGTTATAGCCCACCAGGCTCCTCTGTCCATGTAATTCTCTAGGGAAGAATACTGGAGTGGATTGCCATTTTCTCCCCAAATGTATATTAAGAAATTATTTGTCATTTTCAAGCACTAAATACATTTCTCTAAAATAGCACTTTAATTTTTGAAATATGTCTGTGTATTTTATTCTCAAGGTGTCAAATGTGTAAAATTATTGAGTATAGCTGGTTAGCTATAGAGAAGTCCCTTTTCAGGCTGCTAAATCACAGAAAACACTGTGAGATAAGCATGTGCTGACTTACTTATCCTGAAAAAGATAAAGATGTGACATCATTTGGTTCAGGATTAGTTTGGTGTTAGTGACATGAAAGTTCAATTATTTCAATCAATATTAGTGTTTATAGCAAGGAAAATCATAAAATAAACTATATATGGAAGCATAATAAAGGGGCAAGTTTCAGATTTCTAGGGAAGCAGTGAAATTACCATTTCCTAGTATTGGTAGACTTATGTCTCCTAAAATAGATAAGAATCTATTGTGCCCAGCTAGCATTACCAAAATCTAAGAACCCCATTAGAGACCAATGAACTAGAAAAGCTATTACATAATACACTATGTGCTATTTCTCTGTGTATCCTCCTAACATCCATTACAATTTTGTATTCTTTGTTACTTTAGCCAAAAACTTTTAGCTCTGCCAATTTGTAGCCATAATGCTATATAATGTTTCTATCAGAAAAATGGTGGAGGGGAGCGGGTGGAGAAGAAGGAAATGTGGCAGAAATATTTTATTGGAAAATGCTTTAATTAGAAAAACTTTAAACTGTAGTAGAAGAAAGAGTTTGGTTTTTAGTAATGGCAGAGTAGCCCTTATTTTAGACTAATTATTTGATACGTAATAGCTAAAAAATTTTAACAAAAATTATATGGATGCACTGGAGGAAAGTGGTCAGAAACAGAAGGAAAAAAGAAAATTACACTGAGTCAGTTTTATGGTTACATGGTCTGAGTGGATCTTCCAGTCTATCCAAGATGATGTGGTTAGCATTCAAACAGAAGTTCCCAGTCTTAATGTCTTGAGAAGTGAAAAGATGATGGCCAAAGTATGTGGAGTGCAAAGAAAAGTCCCAGAATGGAGAGAACCAGAGAGGACGATCTTCAAAATGTGCCAAAAATCTTAGCCAAATCCCTGGTTAAGTCCTGAAACTAAGAATAGTAAACATAAAAGATGGCATGCTTTCTGGAAAAAGCAGTAGCTGGGAGGTGAGGAGGAAAATAATTCCTCTACTTCTCTCTAAAATGGAGACGTATTTTGGAACTTGAGTCTAGCCATAGAGTTTTTCCTGGACTGCTAGAAAAAGTCAACACTGATCAGAGAAAGATAACATACTCAAGAACATCTCTAAAATTTGTCACTTATAGAGGACTGAAAACAATTTAAAAAAAAACTAGGCATGCAAAAATACAAAAACTTATAATCAAGAGAAAAATAAAGAATAAAATCTGACAGTGAGAAGACATATGTTGGTATTTTGCAGATAAAGACTTTGAAGTTGCAATCACTCAAAAATAAGTTAGTCAAAATGAATAAACAGATGGGAAATAATTAAAAAATACAGAATTAATTAAAAAAAATGGAAATTCTAGACCTACAAAATACACTAGTCTAATTTTTAAAATTCCCTGCATAAGTTTAAGATCATATATAAAATAAAAAATTTCATTTGTGCAACTTAAAATAGATCAATACATATATAAATTATGGATTCTAAAGAATAGAAAAAAAAAATACCCAGAACTTCCTTGCTTTGACTGAACTATAAAAACATATGAAGCTGTCTAAATTATATGTAATTTGAGTCCCAAAAGAAGAGGAAAGAAAGGACTGAAAAAAATTACTTGAAGGAATAATATATAAAAAATTCCCAAATTTTGTGAAAGATATTTACTTAAAAAACACAAAGTTCATCAAAGGAAGAGAAATATAGAGGCAAAAATATCTAGGTACACCCAAGTCAAAGAGAAAAGATATAGAGGACATCTTGAAAGCCACAAAACAGGTAAAATCCCATTATACACATTCAAACAACAATATGAAATATGACTGATGTCTCATCAGAATAAAACAGGAACTGTAAGACAATGGTAAAACACCTTCACTAGTGTTACAAGGGACAAACATTTATTAACCCAAAACTCTAGATCTTGAAAATATACCCTAGATCATGTTGTCAGGGCAAAATCAAGATGATGGAATAGAAAACGCTGTCCTCCCGCAGACACCCAAACTACAAGTACATATAGAACCACTCTCTCTGACAATGACCTAAAGACTAGTAGAATAGCTCTACTACAGTTAAGGATATAGGGACTAGAGACTCAAGCATAAGAACGAGGACCCAGAGGGATGGTACAGGGAGGGAGGAGGGAGGAGGATTCAGGATGGGGAACACCTGTATACCTGTGGCAGATACATGTTGATATATGGCAAAACCAATACAATATTGTAAAGTAATTAACCTCTAATTAAAATTAATAAATTTATATTAAAAAATATTTTTTTAATGGAACTCCTAGAAGAAAGCAAAGGCTGTATGCTCTTTGACAGCAATCTTAATAAAGTTTTTTGGACATATCTCCATGGCAGCCCATTCCAATATTCTTGTCTGGAGAATCCCATGGACAGAAAAACCTGGCAGACTACAGTCCATGGAGTCACAGAGAGCTGTGCACAGCTGAAAGGACTTAGCACACACTTTCAGGCAAGGATAACAAAAGCAAAACCAATCAAATGAGACCATATGAATTTAAAAAGCTGTTGTGCAGCAATGCAAATCATCAGCAAAATGAAAAGGCAACCCACTGAATGAAATGATACTTGCAAAACTTAATATAGAGAATTGATATTAATTAATAAGAGCTAATTAATATCAATTAATAATAGGTCAATATCAGTTCAGTTGCGCAGTCCTGTCCCACTCTGCGAACCCATGAATCACAGCACACCAGGCCTCCCTGTCCATCACCAACTCCCGGAGTTCACTCAGACTCACATCCATCGAGTCAGTGATGCCATCAAGCCATCTCATCCTCGGTCGTCCCCTTCTCCTCCTGCCCCCAATCCCTCCCAGCATTAGAGTCTTTTCCAATGGGTCAACTCTTCACATGAAGTGGCCAAAGTACCGGAGTTTCAGCTTTAGCATCATTCCTTCCAAAGAAATCCCAGGGCTGATCTTCTTCAGAATGGACTGGTTGGATCTCTTTGCAGTCCAAGGGACTCTCAAGAGTCTTCTCCAACATCACAGTTCAAAAGCATCAATTCTTCAGCACTCAGCATTCTTCACAGTCCAACTCTCACATCCATACATGACCAATGGAAAAACCATAGCCTTGACTAGATGGACCTTTGTTGGCAAAGTAATGTCTCTGCTTTTAATATGCTATCTAGGTTGATCATAACTTTTCTTCCAAGGAGTAAGCATCTTTCAATTTCATGGCTGCAGTCACCATCTGCAGTGACTTTGGAACCCCCCAAAAATAAAGTCTGACACTGTTTCCACTGTTTCTCCCTCTATTTCCCATGAAGTGATGGGACCAGATGCCATGATCTTCATTTTCTGAATGTTGAGCTTTAAGCCAACTTTTTCACTCTCTTCTTTCACTTTCATCAAGAGGCTCTTTAGTTCCTCTTCACTTTCTGCCATAAGGGTGGTGTCATCTGCATATCTGAGGTTATTGATATTTCTCCCAGCAATCTTGATTCCAACTTGTGCTTTTTCCAGCCCAGCGTCTCTCATGATGTACTCTGCATAGAAGTTAAATAAGCAGGGTGACAATATACAGCCTTGACGTACTCCTTTTCCTATTTGGAACAAGTCTGTTGTTCCACGTCCAGTTCTAACTGTTGCTTCCTGACCTACATATAGGTTTTTCAAGAGGCAGGTCAGGTGGTCTGGTATTCCCATCTCTTTCAGAGTATTCCTCAACTTATTGTGATCCATGCAGTCAAAGGCTTTGGCATAGTCAATAAAGTAGAAATAGATGTTTTTCTGGAACTCTCTTGCTTTTTCCATGATCCAGCGGATGTTGGCAATTTGATCTCTGGTTCCTCTGCCTTTTCTAAAACCAGCTTGAACATCTGCAAGTTCACAGTTCACGTATTGCTGAAGCGTGGCTTGGAGAATTTTGAGCATTACTTTACTAGCGTGTGAGATGAGTGCAATTGTGCAGTAGTTTGAGCATTCTTTGGCATTGCCTTTGTTTGGGATTAGGATGAAAATCGACATTTTCCAGTCCTGTGGCCACTGCTGAGTTTTCCAAATTTGCTGGTATATTGAGTGCAGCACTTTCACAGCATCATCTTTCAGGATTTGAAATAGCTCAACTGGAATTGCATCACCTCCACTAGCTTTGTTTGTAGTAATGCTTTCTACAGCAGCCTCTATATACAAGAAAACATACCCAAATAGTCAACTGTAGAAACACAAATATCTTTATTCACTGACAAGTATTAAGGGCCTACTACAAGCCAGACTTATCTTGTCTGAAAAATGTTTCAGAGGCAAGAATGGTTGGGTCAAATAATATTCAGTTCAGTTCAGTCATGTCCAGCTCTTTGTAATCCCCTGGGCTGCAGCACACCAGGCTTCCCTGTCCATCACCAACTCCCAGGGCTTGCTCAAACTCATTTCCAGTCAGAGATGCCATTCATTTATCTAATTTTCTGTCATCCCTTTCTCCTCCTGCCTTCAGTCTTTCTCAGTACATGGTCTTTTCCAATGAGTCAGTTCTTTGCATCAGGTGGCTAAAGTATTGGCGTTTCAGCTTCAGCATCAGTCCTTCCAATGAACACCCAGGACTGATCTCCTTTAGGATGGGTTGGTTGGATCTCCTTGCAGTCTAGGACTCTCAAGAGTCGTCTCCAACACCACAGTTCAAAAACATCAATTCTTTGGTGCTTAGCTTTCTTATAGTCCAAATCTCACACCCATACATGACTACCAGAAAAACCATAGCTATGACTAGACAGACCTTTGTTGGCAAAGAAATGTCTCTACTTTTTAATATGCTATTGAGGTTGGTCATAGGGTAATAATACAGTCAGTTATAATTGACTAATGAAAGACAACAAGAACCCAGATAGAGCAGGTCTCAGAACTAGAGAAGCTGAATTTCTCAAAATTTTATGAAACAAATACAAGTATCATACCATTTAGCATTTGGAGTTTATCATTTTCATATAATATAATCAGATCTAGACAGAGGATTTGCCATTCTCAATGAGTAAGCAGATTACCCTTCCCTTCAAATTCTGGTGCCAGCCTGCAATTAATTCTTTATTCAACACAAGAATCACCCAAATATGTTTTCTGAATATTCAAATAATGTTTAGAATAAATAAGTTTGAGGAAAAAGATAGGAGTTACTTAAATTCTTGTAAATTCCAAGAAATCTTTACATGGATAGAGTTTATCATTTTATTTAATCATTGTAACATGGTAGAAATGAATATTCTTATTTTACAGAGTAAAAAAATCAGAAATCAGAGAGATTCAGAATCTTGACCAAGCACACACAGCTAGCAGGCAAAGGAATGAGAAGGAAACTACAGTGTGTAACTCGTTTTCCGATTTCCACTCTAGCACCATTCCCTCCATACCTCAGAAGTGATGTTTTGATTCTGATCCATTAAGCAGAATTATTGAGTCATGTAGGTGGTTGAGTATAAACCTTTGAGCAAAGTTCATTTAATGCATCATAATTAGCAACAGAGATTAGCTAATCAAACCACTAATGATAATCTAATTGGTGTAGTGTTCTACTGCTTACAAAGCACTTTTATGTAATTGTATAATTTGATGTGTAAAATGATGATGTTTGACAGAAATTTCCCCCCCACCTAACTTCACAGGTGAAAAATTTAATGCTCAAAGAAATTTGTTGATGTCCCCCAAATCATTAAATCCCTAAATAAGCTGGGAAATGAATTCTAATGCTATATCTTATGTTCTCCAAACACAACATATACCACTATCCAACTGGGCAAGATGATCAAGAACAGAGTGCTCCAGAGTCCTTCCCTGATTCAGAAATGGTGTGTGATGCAGCCTTTAGTGAATAAGTACCCTTTCACCTACAATCTTAGATCTTAGTGATGATTCTGGGCTCTTCCCCATGGAAAACAGTTTTGAAAGCCCATTGCATTGCCCTTTGAATATGGATTTGGGCTTGACTTTTTTTTTTTTTTCATGCCATATACAACCTAGGAATAGTTTTGTGATAATAAAGAAAACACCAAAAGCATTCTCTGCTATCATTTCCCACCTATGGTTCTTAGAACAGGGCATAAAGTAAAATTTTCTGTTTTGGTTGTATAAAAAAAAGCTGTGATTTTAGCTTACTGAGCAATTGTACTCACCCTATTTTCCATACTTGATAGTAGGCTTTTGATGCTCATCAACAAAACACATGTGGAACATGAAAAAAACTAGGCATTTTATCTCCTAGTTTGATTTTCAAGATGTATTTCTAATAATTAGCATAATATTAGAGTAGTGGGAAATGTTAGGACAGTATGAATAGAGTTATATCAAATAATAAATAATATCGGTGAAGAAATAATAAGTGAAGTTTAAAATGACTGCAGATGGTGACTGAAGCCATGAAATTAAAAGACACTTACTCCTTGGAAGAAAATTTATGACCAACCTAGATAGCATATTGAAAAGCAGATACATTACTTTGCCAACAAAGGTCCATCTAGTCAAAGATATGGTTTTTCCATTGGTGATGTATGGATGTGAGAGTTGGACTATAAAGAAAGCTGAACACTGAAGAATTGATGCTTTTGAACTGTGGTGTTTGAGAAGACTCTTGAGAGTCCCTTGGACTGCAAGGAAATCCAACCAGTCCATCCTAAGGGAGATCAGTCCTAGGTGTTCATTGGAAGGAATGATGCTGAAGCTGAAACTCCAATACTTTGGCCATCTGATGTGAAGAACTAACTCATTGGAAAGGACCCTGATGCTGGGAAAGATTGAAGGCGGGAGGAGAAGGGAACGACAGAGGATGAGATGGTTGGATGGCATCACTGATTCAATGGACATGAGTTTGAGTGAACTCTGGGAGTTGGTAATGGACAGGGAGGCCTTGTGTGCTGCAGTCCATGGGGACTGCAAAGAGTCAGATACGACTGAGCAACTGAATTGAACTGCACTGAACTGAACTGAAGTTTATACCTACTTATCTTTTTTATTTGTCAAAACAAAATCTCCAATTGGTAAATTTGTATTTTAGTAGCACATAAGTCCTAGTTGAGGGGAAAGAAAGACTTATTACCCTTGTTTCTTCAAAAAAAAAAAAGGAAGAAGAACTTTGATGCATATTCTGGAATTTTATTCTAACTTTAACTTCATTTAGAATAGAAATGGTCTATTACATTTGTGTTTCAACGTCCATTCAGAAAATGATATGGGCTAGTATTTGACTCTCTTGAGAGCAGCAAATGTCAGACAAGTAAATAGAGCAGTTTCAGATTTGGGTTTTTCACTCTGGTCTATTTAACAAATTGGGGGAACTTAAATGAAGTCATAAATGCTCTAAACCCTCAGTTGCTTCTTCACAAGTGGAGAAAATCTCACCCTCCATTTATCACTGTTGTGAAGATTAGTTCTCATAAATGATAGATTTCATGATTTATTAAACCAGTTATATTTATTCAACACATTCTCTCTTGATGTGCGATGGTTTAAGATAATTATTTCTTTTGCAACGCACATAACAAAGGATTACTATTAGAATATGTAAAGAATTCCTGCAGATAACTCTTTATCATTTATATATTTTTTAAAACTAGAAATGATTTTTTTTTAATGTACAAAGCACGTGAATAGGCATCTAACAGAAAAGAACATATAGCCCCTCACTTGTAATCAACAAAATGCAAAGTAAAATCACAAGGAAGGTGATTTTGTTTAGAGGTTGGTTAACTCAACACATGCATGAGTTAACACTTGTATAGTACAAATAAAGATACAATGTCAACCAAAGGCATATACTCCTAAAGGCAAAGAGGACAGATAAAGAAAGAGAGCAAGTAGTTTACTACTAATAGACAGAGGGATTAAGATTGCATGTTGAATTCTAAGATCTTCTCCCCAGGCTTTCCCTAACATCTAACAGCTCTCAGGACACTGGCAAAAAAGGTTTCATCTGCCAAGTTGGAGACTATAAATATCTTCTCAGAGGAAACTAGCTAGCTCAAGTGAAAATTCTAAAACTACCAGTGTCTGAGGTCATCTAGTGAAATGGTTGAGCCAGATCACCCCGCAGCATGGCTCACATTAAACAAGCCCCTTTCAGAGCTTCCCATCAGCTTTTCACTGTCCCAAAAGTCAGCAATCACCAGACTTGTGAACAATTTCTAACATGAGTAACATAAGCCAAAACAAGTAAAACAAATAGATATAGAGGGTAAAATGACAAAAGCACCTTGGAAGAAATAAGCTGAAGAAAAGGAGGAAAAATAAAAACAACTGTGAATGTCTTCAGGGAGAGAGACTCACTGGCTCATGGGATGGTGCTCTCCTCTAAAGTGGAGAAGGGCAGATAGAGGGACATCACAGAAGCTGATAAAGTTCAGCTTCTGAAGATAGAGGTCAAAACCATCATGTGTTATAGATTGTCCTTGCAGCCACGCTAACTGGCCAACAGAATAGCAATAATTGCTTGAGACAGAAGACAAATGAAGGGCACTTTTTAAGCTGTGTTCAAGCTGAGAGATACACGCACTAATACATACACAAACACAGTTCTCTAGAGTCTATGAACGTAAGTGCAAAAAAATAAAAAGTGAAGTGAGAGCACAAAACAGTGACTAGTGTGCTATATACATATTTTAAATGCTTATAGTTAAGAGGAGTGACAACTTTGAGGTTAGAAAGATCTGTAATCAAATCCTTACTATGTCACTTTACATCTGGGTGAGATTGGACAAACTAAATTTTCCAAGACATAGTTTCTTCATTCATGAAAGAGAATAATAAAATATATTCTATGGGATCACTGTGAATATTCAAGATAATACGTACCAAAAGTTCATGGCAAACTGGTTGGTATAAAGTAGAAATTAAATCAAAATCAATTATTATTATAGTAAAATATATAAAGTAATTATACACTGATGGTTCACCCCCTTTCAAATATTTTCCTATTTTTCCTCACTTTGTTAATTAAGTTCAGTTCAGTTCAGTCACTCAGTCGTGTCTGACTTTTTGCAACCCCATGAATGGCAGCACGCCAGGCCTCCTTGTCCATCACCATCACCCAGAGACCACTCAGACTCACGTCCATCGAGTCCATGATGCCATCCAGCCATCTCATCCTCGGTCATCCCCATCTCTTCCTGCCCCTAATCCCTCCCAGCATCAGAGTCTTTTCCAATGAGTCAACTCTTCACATGAGGTGGCCAAAGTACTGGAGCTTCAGCTTTAGCATCATTCCTTCCAAAGAAATACCAGGGTTGATCTCCTTCAGAATGGACTGGTTGGATCTCCTTGCAGTCCAAGGGACTCTCAAGAGTCTTCTCCAACACCACAGTTCAAAAGCATCAATTCTTCGGCACTCAGCCTTCTTCACAGTCCAACTCTCACATCCATACATGACCACAGGAAAAACCATAGCCTTGACTAGACAGACCTTAGTCAGCAAAGTAATGTCTCTGCTTTTGAATATACTATCTAGGTTGGTCATAACTTTTCTTCCAAGGAGTAAGTGTCTTTTAATTTCATGGCTGCAGTCACCATCTGCAGTGATTTGGGAGCCCCCAAAAATAACGTCTGACATGTTTCTACTGTTTCCCCATCTATTTCCCATGAAGTGATGGGACCGGATGCCATGATCTTCGTTTTCTGAATGTTGAGCTTTAAGTCAGCTTTTTCGCTCTCCTCTTTCACTTTCATCAAGAGGCTCTTTAGTTCCTTTTCAGTTTCTGCCATAAGGGTGGTGTCATCTGTGTATCTGAGGTTATTGATATTTCTCCTGGCTATCTTGATTCCAGCTTGTGTTTCTTCCAGTCCAGCATTTCTCATGATGTACTCTGCATGGAAGTTAAATAAGCAGGGTGACAATATACAGCCTTGACGTACTCCTTTTCCTATTTGGAACCAGTCTTTTGTTCCAGGTCCAGTTCTAACTGTTGCTTTCTGACCTGAATACAGATTTCTCAAGAGTCAGGTTAGGTGGTCTGGTATTCCCATCTCTTTCAGAATTTTCCACAGTTTATTGTGATCCACACAGTCAAAGGCTTTGGCATAGTCAAGAAAGCAGAAATAGATGTTTTCTGGAACTCTTGCTTTTTCTATGATCCAGCGGATGTTGGCAATTTGATCTCTGGTTCCTCTGCCTTTTCTAAAACCAGCTTGAACATCAGGGAGTTCACGGTTCACATATTGCTGAAGCGTGGCTTGGAGAATTTTGAGCATTACTTTACTGGCATGTGAGATGAGTGCAATCATGTGGTAGTTTGAGCATTTTTTGGCATTGCCTTTCTTTGGGATTGGAATGAAAACTGACCTTTTCCAGTCCTGTGGCCACTGCTGAGTTTTCCAAATTTGCTGGCATATTGAGTGCAGCACTTTCACAGCATCATCTTTCAGGATTTGAAACAGCTCCACTGGAATTCCATCACATCCACTAGCTTTGTTCGTAGTGATGCTTTCTAAGGCCCATTTGACTTCACATTCCAAGATGTCTGGCTCTAGATTAGTAATCACATTATCATGATTATCTGGGTCGTGAAGACCTTTTTTGTACAGTTCTTCCATTTATTCATAGCCTAGTTATTTATTTGTTTCTACTGACCAATCAATATATATATATATATATAAAGAAAGCCCCTCAGTCATAAAGAATATATATATAAAGAATATATACACACATATATATTTATGGGTTTTCCTGGTGGCTCAGTGATAAAGAATCCACCTGCAATGCAAGAGACCTGGGTTCAATCCCTGGGTCAGGAAGATCCCCTGGAGAAGTGAATGCCAACCCACTCCAGTATTCTTACCTGGAGAGTTCCCCTCCATCTGTATGTGTGTGTGTTTGTACTGATAGATTGATCGATCAATAGATAGATATAATAGTCTGCACTGACCCCATCTTATTGTGGAAGTCAATCTTCTGTTTCCCAGACAGAAAATAAACAGGGAAACAGCTCCCCATAGACAGTTCTGGCTTTATAATTCTAGATTCTAATTCTAAATGTGATTATCTTACAATCAGCTTAAAGGCTTGCTTTGGTTTTGGTTTTCTAGCTAATATTTGCTAAATGGCCCTCAACTTTGTACTCCTATTTTAGGATGTTTAAGATGTTCAATGGATGATTTGACAACCTAATAATTGATTGCATGGAAAACAAGGATATCAAAACGAAGAGGAAGAGGAGCTGAAATATACAAATAAAAATATTCGAAGAGCAAAGATTAACCTGCTGTTCCAGATTAAAAATATGTCTTGAAAACATCTGCTTCTGCTTGAAATTGTCAGGGAAAATGTGCCTATATTTTTATATCTCTCTAATGGACCCAGAATACACTTGGAAATCTGAATGGTTTTGGTTTCTGGTAGGAGTTATATCTTTTACCCTTTATTTAGCAGCCAGATACCTGAAGCTGGTGGCAAAACCATAAGCTACAAAGCTAAATGAAAAGGCATTTGGGTGATAATTTAATTCACATTTAATTGTGCCTGAAACAGTTAGGCCTGTTGAGAACCAGGTTATCAAATGGTAAAATTTGGATCCATTTTGTCTTATCCCAGGAGCTCCAGACAAGCTCACACGTGAGCTGGATCAGGAGATTAGCAAAACCCTCCGTTTAAGCATTAGATGTCAAGATTTTTTGTTTGTTTTTGTTATTATTTTTTGAGTAGAAATCTTTTGAGGTACTGAATTCTTTTCGATCTTTATAAATGAGAACCCTATATGCACCCAAATAGCATTAACTTCTCTGTCAAGGCTACTATAAGAAATGATAATATAAATAGCAACAGTAAACATTTCTTGAGCATGAACACTGCATGAGGAATAGGGTGAAAGCTTCACATTGACTAAACACATCTACGGCTCACAGCCCTGTGAACAGAGTATTAAGCTCTTTACAATAAGGATAGGAAAAGTGAGACCCAGAGAAAAGAGGTGACTTGCCCAGGTGTACAAAGGCAGTGTGACATAAGTACATGGTTAGTCCATCAAAATCCATTTTCTTTAATTATGGGGCACCAGCCTACATTTCTCACCTTTTCCTAGAATTAAGCGTGGCAATGCAATTAACTTCTGGCCAATAGAATATGAGCACAAATACTGTATTTGCCGTTAAACATGTTTAAAAGTGGGTGGTCTTTCACAAGGGGCTGTTACTAATCTGTGATGAATTGAGAACACACCAAGACCATCTGAAAACAGTGGAGTCACAGAAGAGTAAGAGCCTGGGTCTTAAATTGACCCAGTTTGCATCCTACAAACTCCCTCAGTTACCTGTTACCCTTTATGTAAGCAAGAAATCAATCTTTAACATGTCAGTGGCTTAACACATTCAGATGAACTGGTTACTAGCTATAATATTTATGTAAATGCTAGCTGCCTTCAGGGGCATAAACTGAGTGTTGAACGTGGATTTTGTGATTTTTAGAGAACAAGATATTAACCATTACGCTGTAGCACTTCTAAGCCCGATAAGTAAATCCCCCTCACTAGAATTCTGAACACTCGTCCCATTCCATCTTACTTGACAACTGTCTGGTTACTATGTTAACTGGGGAAATCAAGCAGTGTATATCACCTTGAGCATATATCTAGTAAAAACTACGTCTATATACGTGTGCTCAGTCGTCTTTGACTCTTTGTGACCCTATGAACTGTAGCCCACCAGATTCCTCTGTCCATGGGATTTTCCTGGCAAGCATACTGGAGTGGGTTGCCATCCCTTCTCCAGGGGATCTTCCCAACCCAGGAATCAAACCCGAGTCTCCTGTGTCTCCTGCACTGCATGCAGATTCTTTACCACTGAGCCACAGGGGATGCCCATATCTATCTACTATTTAAAAAATCATATGTAATATTTTCAAAGCAAGGGAATAGGGAAGTTCTCTTTGTGGAGCCCTTGTTTTGAGCCCTGAGTACTTTGAGATTAATGACTCAAACAATCTGACAAATCTGATCAAGTTTATGCATACTTATGTCCCCCAAATGCATATAAATATAATATTTTTCATAAAATCCCAGGGTCCATAGAAATGGATTTAGGGCTCCTGACACATGTGATTTCATATAATTCATGCAGAAGGTTTGCCTGGTAGCAGTTTTATTATCCTCATTTTACAGATGACAAAACATAAGATACAAGTGGTAAGTGACTTGCCTAAGCTCAGACTTTTGGTAGATGGCAGAACCAGGATTTAAGTTTAAGACAATTTTACTCCACGGTTCATATCCTTTCGGCTGCTTTGTGATTGTTCAGTCCCTGTGGTGTAGTGAAATACCACCCGGTTTCTCACAACTACCTTAATATCACTGTTTTAAACATAAAATTTAGCAAGATCTGCCAGCCTTTACAATTCCAAATATTTATTATTCATGCAATTGTGCCGTGTGTATGTGTAAGAGAGACTAATATGAAATACTGTGATTGAGAAAAGAAAGAGATACACAGATTGAGAAAGATACTGTCTTCATAAATAATTATTATGTTAAGGAATTATCTCTAAGTGACATTTATCTTCATCCACAAATCTTATAGAAATCTACTGGTAAAACTCACATAAAGTAGCCTCATGTGCTGATTCCCAAAGTTCAACTACCCTCCAGCCATAGGAGCAACCTGAGTTACAGAAAGGCACCCAGCTCTCTTTGGTGTTTCCTATCCCAAATTATGTTTTTCCTCTTTGCCTTGATAAATCTCATCCATATTATTTAACACATACTCCAGCCAATAACCAGCCTTTTTCCCTAAAGCAAAACAGAATAAACAAACTAACCGTAGAACCCACCATTTCCATGTTTGGATGGGAATAAGCACATGTAGACGGATGGCATTATAATAACCCTCCCTCCCTTATCCATGGTTTCAGTTTCCATGGTTTCAATCATTAATGCCTATAGTCAACCATGGCCCAAAAATATTAAATGAGAAATTCTAGAAATAAGCAATTAATACCTTTTAAATCATGTGCTGCCATTCTGAGTAACATGATGAAATTTCATCCCTTCCAACTCCACAGAAAGTGATTCATCTCTTTGTCCAGAGTGTCCATGCTGTATATGTCGCCTGCTTATTAGTATAGGGATAAATATAGTATGCTTAGTATGTGGGCTTCCCAGGTGGTGCTAGTAGGAAAGGACCCACCAGCCAATGCTGGATACATAAGAGACTTGAGTTTGATTCTTGGGTCTGAAAGATCCTCCAGAGGAGGGCATGGCAACCCACTCCAGTATTCTTGCCTGGAGAATCCCATGGACAAAGGAACCTGGCAGGCTACAGTCCATAGGGTGGCAAAGAGTAGGCCATGACTGAAGCTTCTTAGCACACAAACATAGTATGTACACAAGAATACTTCATTTTATTGCACTTCACTGTTGCATCTCAAAGATCCTGTATTTTCTACAAATTGGAGGTTTGTGGCAAGCTTGCATTGTGGCAATTCAAAATATTCAGAGTATAGCTAGCATTTTTACCAATTATATATTTTCAAATTACTATATATCCATTATTCTTTAGTCATAATGCTATTATACACTTAACAGACCATAGTATGAAGACTGCATGCCAACCCACTCCAGTATTCTTGCCTGGAGAATCTGATGGACAGAGGAACCTGGTGGGTTATGGTCCATATGGTCACAAAGAATCAGACATGACTGAAGTGACCTAGCACAGCACAGCACAGTATAGCATAAACATTCACTGGGAAAACAAAAAATTCATGTGATTCTCTCTATTGTGATATTCACTTTACTGTGGTGGTCTGGAAATGAAACCATAATCTTTGTGGTCTGCCTATAAGAAATTCAATACTGCCCATGGCTTCAGCCATTCACTGAGGGTCTTGGGACACATTCCTCTGGATAAGAGGTTCTTCTATATTGTCTGCATGTCCAGGATGTGAGAGATAATTGCACATCCCTTAACAGCAATTATTTATCTGGGGATTGTTAGGCTTATTATCTCTTCCTCCCAATAGATTAATTCTCCAGGAAGACAGTAACTATCCTCTTTTATTCTTATTGCATCCCCTAAACTAGCTCAGCTCCTAAAACAGAGTAGGTATGTCATAGTTGCTGAAGGACTAAAATGTGACAGCTTTTAGTCCAATTCACAGATTTGGGGCCATGTCAAATGATAATAGATGGAGCAAGTTCTCTAGTTTACATCATTCCTGAATGGTTTCAGCACACCTCACACAACTGCGTTTCTAGGAATCTGACTCATGAACTGAGCCTGGTGGGTCTCAGGCTGATGAGAAACACTGCAACAGCCTAGGTGGAAAAGACCACAGAAGCTTTCTAAATTGCTTTTCTTTCCTCCTCAGGAGTAACTGGGCTGGGGACTCACAGGAGGGCAGGTGCTGTTGCTCTGCCACACCCTGGAGATGTCTGCCTCAGTCCCACACTGAGAACATCTGCTTCTCTCCACTCCTCATCACAGCACTCCCTCCCCAGCTGGGAGACCAGCACCAAGGCTTCAGCCTCCACAGAGCAGGGCTGTACTTTCTGTTAATTCAGAGAGATGCCATGGAGAGTTGAAAGACAATTGATTACTTGGAACTCAGTGGTATACACACCCTAGGGCAAGTACCAATGGCAAGCTGTTGCTAGACTAACAGTGGTCCTTTATTTCCACATCTGAAATTTCTTTTTAAATAGTGAGATAGCCTGAGTCATTGCATCAGTCTTAATGCAAGCCTGTATCATAGATACCCAGTAGAAAGTGCCCAGTCTTTGATTTGGGAAGACCTGGCTTTGAATCAACTCTTCTCCATGTATTGACATTCTTTCCTATGATCCTTTAATTCTAAATATTTCATATCTCAGAGGCACTTCCCTTTCTTATAAAATGGCAATAAGTAGATCTGCATCATGGGCTGCTATGAAGATTCACCTTTTCCTTCTCGCCTATCTCATTGCTCCACTAGAGATATTATTATTCTTGTACACACATCTCAATATGCCCACAGACTATCTCCATCATGATCACTCACTGCCCTGGTGATTCTGATGCATGCTCAAAATTGTTAGAAACTGTTTCTTTGAATGAAAATACGGATTGCATTGGCTTGGTCATAGACAAAGGTTATTTCCTAATTCTGGAGTTAAGTTCCTTAAAACATCATGTAGAGTAATCTGTGATCAAGAAATTTAGAACCTTATATATATTAAGACCTTATATATAATATATAGCATAATACTATCTATGTAACATTATATATATACACACACATATATAACATGTTGCATATATAACATATATGTGTAACATGTTATATATACACTATATAACATGTGTTATATAGCATATATACACACATGTGTACATATATAACATATATGTATATATAACATGCTATATATATACGTGTATGTGTATGTATAAAAGCATGGCAAAATAAATGTTTGAGTAAAGCATCCCACAGAAAAGCCTTTGCAGGTTTTTGATATGATTGTAAAGTCATTTAATATGGATAGACACGCACTAACTGCAACATTGACAACAATATTGCACACCTCTTGAGGCATTCTGATGCCTCAAAAAATTTGATATCCATTTGCCATTGTTTTATATACACTTAGGGATATCTCTTTTACATATATATATATATATATATACACACATACATACATATATGTATAAATTTAAAAACATAAGTAAGTCCATCCAGCTTTGTAGGAAATCACAGAGTATGATGTGATGCCTCTTTGCAAGATTTAATATAATTATTATTTTAAAACAAGGTTGGAGACTAGGGGCATTTAATTAATGTTAACTTACAATAATATACACTCAGTCTAGCATTCGCATAGTTGCAGAAAGGATGAAGAATTTATAGTTTCACTTCATGTACGCCTAGCATCTTCCAGCTGGGAGAGATCACCATCCCAACATAAAGCCAATTCCAAGATCTATAGGTACAGGATTAGTTGACAAGCAGTGTGTTGCTAGCCAGGTGGCACTAGTGGTAAAGAGCCAGCCTGCCAATGAGGGAGACGTAAGAGATGAGGGTTCTATCCCTGGGTCGGGAAGATTCCCTGAAGGGGGATCTGACAACTCACTCCAACATTCTTGCCTGGAAAATCCCAAGGACAAAGAATCGGACGTGACTGAAATGACTTAGTACATGCTTAGCACGCATGCATGGAGAGCACAACGTGTTGCTCACCAATACATTAATAGTGGGTCAGCAGGACTGGAAAAATCAGTCTAGGGATTCTACTTTGATCTAGGAAAACGAAGCAATCATGGAGGAGGAGGAAGAAAAAGGAGAAAAAGCAGCAGCAACTTATTTGCTGACTTCTTAACACCTTAATTACTTCCCTGGTGGCTCAGACGGTGAAGCGTCTGTCTACCACGCGGGAGACCCGGATTCGGTCCCTGGGTCGGGAAGATCCCTTGGAGAAGGAAATGGCAATCCACTCAAGTACTATTGCCTGGAAAATCCCATGGACAGAGGAGCCTGGTAGGCTACAGTCCATGGGGTCGCAAAGAGTCGGACACAACTGAGCGACTTCACTTCACTTAACACCTTAATGACGTTACTTCAAGAATAGGGTAGCGATGCTATTAGCAATTTCTCTTTATAGGAGAGAAACTGGATCTTTTTTTATATATATAATGCATTTTATTTTTTTATTTTATTTTTTATTTTTTAAATTTTTATTTTTACTTTATTTTACTTTACAATACTGTATTGGTTTAGCCATACATTGACATGAATCCACCACGGGTGTACATGCGTTCCCAAACATGAACCCCCCTCCCACCTCCCTCCCCATAACATCTCTCTGGGTCATCCCCGTGCACCAGCCCCAAGCATGCTGTATCCTTCATTGGACATAGACTGGAAATTCGATTCTTACATGATAGTATACATGTTTCAATGCCATTCTCCCAAATCATCCCACCTTCTCCCTCTCCCTCTGAGTCCAAAAGTCTGCTATACATATCTGTGTCTTTTTTGCTGCCTTGCATACAGGGTCATCATTGCCATCTTTCTAAATTCCATATATATTTGTTAGTACACTGTATTGGTGAGAAACTGGATCTTAAGTTACATCATGTATTAGCTAGATTAAGAAGGAGAGTAATTATTAAAATCCTGCTCTTTTTGTTTTTGTTTTCAGTTCCAAGTTAAACTCCCATCTTATTATAGTAAGCCACAAATGCTTCTCAGTTTTAATAGATGCAGAGAAAAAAAGTATCTCTTCAAAGAATAAAGCAAATACACTGACAAAACAAAACAAGATATTAAAGTGCAAGTTTTTCAGGTTAAGGAACTAAGAACGACTCTATAGATTTACTCAAGGGGGAAAACGGCTTGTTCTATGTGGAATTTTAAGGCTCCCCTTACATAGTTGCACGATAACAAATGAGAAACTAGAGTTATTTAAGGGAGCATTGGTGCCTTAACAAAAAATTATTGTAATCTGTAGTTTTGAAATGATGTTAGAAGTCGAACAAATATGGAAACATAAATAAAGAATGTTGATTTGCAGACATCATACCTTCTGTACTTCATCAACTCAGATGGAACATCTTTTTACATTGTAGTATCTCTGAAGCCAAAATGAGTAATACATCAAATGGCTTCATACAGTCACTCTCAACAGAGTGAAAACTGTCTGATTCCAATGTTAAGATTTTATTTTTTCCCCTCTCTACCTATAGTTTCTATAAGCAATTACATGAGCTTTCTTGGTTGTAATGCCTGAGGGCATAATTGAATAATGGCAACTCCATGTATATTTCAATAATCAAGCAAAAATAACAAACCATTTGAGAAAAGGATGTGAATCTGACTTGTCTGGTCCTTTGGCATTTTTTGTTAGATCAAGAAAGTGTTAGCATTAAAACTCTGAGACAGTTGTCACAGAAAATGTGGGAGTAAGAAGCTTAAAGGCTTGCTCTCTTGAGTGAAGCAACTATTATGTTGACAAACACTGATAGAATCTATGTTTTTGGAAACTCTGGAATCTAAGGAAATAAACTTACAGCGACCAGGGATGTGTTTAATGAAGCAAGAGGTTGTGAAATTTTGGTTAAAAAGTGCTGTGGTTATTTTGCTTATTTCCTAACTTGACAGTGGTCATTGGAATGGTAGATTGAACTCCTGAGGCAATTGGCTGGTGCCACAAGGTGAAATATGAACGTTGTTGTCAAACTCACGGCTGTGCATTTTGACTTGCCGGGTGGCTACCTAAGGGACCAGCAGAGAGGCTTGCCTTAGCTTTGCCCTCCCTGGGGAGGAGATATATCAACACAAATTTATACCAAAGCATTTAAAGACATATATCACTTATAACTTCCTGGGGCAAAGGACAACATATGGGTGGGTAGCAAGGGAGGCAAGAAGAAAATAGACTGAAAAGCATGGGAAGGAGAAGGCTGAGGATGAAAATACTTGAGAGAAAGGGGCTTTAATGGGATACTAAGTGTAACAGGATGCTCAGGGCCAGGCATGTGCTCAGAAAAGAGGTATGAGGACCCTACACTTGGTCCCTGATTGATGTTTGATGTCTGTGCAAGCAAGAGATAGATACTAAGTCAGAGTCATAGGTCTTGGATAAGCATTTTACAAGGGTCCCAGCTCAGAGCTAATCTGCAAAGATTAAGAGAGCATTTTTTTTTCCCTTGGCTCTAAGTTTAAAGAAATCTTTGTCAGGTCATTGGCTGACTACTGAAAGAACAGAGACTTTGCTGACACACACACACAAACACATAAACTGTTAGAGCTAATAAATCAATTCTGCAATTTTTCAGGGTACAAAATCATTATGCAAAACTAGCTGTACTTCTATGCTGAAAAGGAAATTAAGAAAACAATTCCATTTAAAAAACACTGCAAAATATAAAATGCTGAGGAATAAATTTAACCTAGAAAGTGAAAGTCATGTATACCGAAACCTATAAAACATTGCTAAAAGAAATGAAAGGAGATATAATTAAACAACGAAAACAAAAAAAACCACATGTTTATCAGTTGAAAGACTTACTATTGTTAAAATAGCAATACTGCCTAAAATGATCAAAATATTCGATATAATCTGTCACAAGTCCAATGCCTCACCTTTGTTGTTTTTTTTTTCTTTTTTATGGAAATATTAAAGCCTACCCTTAAGTCCATATGGAATTATAAGGGAGTTCAGTTCAGTTCAGTCGCTCAGTCATGTCCGACTGTTTGCGACCCCATGAATCACACCACTCCAGGCCTCCCTGTCCATCACCATCTCCCAGAGTTCACTCAGACTCACCTCCATCGAGTCCGTGATGCCATCCAGCCATCTCATCCTCGGTCATCTCCTTCTCCTCCTGCCCCCAATCCCTCCCAGCATCAGAGTCTTTTCCAATGAGTCAGCTCTTCACATGAGGTGGCCAAAGTACCAGATAGCAAAAACAATATTAAAAAAGAAGACCAAATTGGAATACTCATATTTCTTCATTTCAGAACTTACTGCAAAACTATGGTGGTCAATCAATATGTGTTGTACTAGCATAAGGATGGACAGAAACCAGTGTAAAATAATTGAGAGTCCAGACATAAGCCAATGTATTTATGGAAAACTGATTTCTACAAAATGCCAAGACCATTAAATGGGAAAAGAATAGTATTTTCGACAAGTAGTGCTGGAGTAATTTGATATTCATATCCCAAAGGATAAAGTTGGACCTCTACCTCACTTTATATACAAAAATTAACTCAAAATGGATCAATAACCATATTTATAAAACCATAAATTCTTAGATGAAAACACAGTGGTAAATCTTAGATTTTGGCAATGAATTCATCTTAGATATGATACCAAAAGAATGAGCAATAAAATTAAAAAAAAACAGATAAATTGTACTCCATTAAATTAAAAATATTTGAGCATCAAAGAAACTAGAATTTGAAAAGGCAATCTACATAATGGGAGAAATAGTTGCAAATGTGTATCTCATAAGAATGTGTGATCCAGAATATATAAACAGAGCAACTCAATAACAGAAAAGCAAACTCAATAACAAAAAAAGCAAAATAACAAAAAAGCAAACAAAAAAGAATTTTACAACAGGCGTAAGACATGAATAGAGATTACTCAAAAGAAGACATAAAAATGTTCAATGAATAATTGAAAAGATGGTTGATAACACTAGTCATTAGGGAAGTACAAATCAAAACCACAAAGAGATATCACTTCGCAGTCACTAGGACGGCTTTAATTGAAAAGAGAAAAACAATTATTGGCAAGGATGTGAAAAATTTGAGCACTTGTACATTGTTGGTGCAATCTAACTTGGTATAGTCACAGATGAAAATAGTTCCAGAGTTCTTCCAAAATTAAACATAAAATTACCATATAAACCAGAAATTCCATTCTTAAGTAAAAGAACTAAAAATAAATATCCAAATAGATACTTCTACACATATGTTTATAGCAGCACTGTTCATGATAGGAGAAGTAGCCAAAGGTAAAAATGACCCAAATATCCATCAACCAATGAATAATTATGATATGCTCATTAAATGGAATATCATTCAGCCAAATGAAGGAATGAAGTACTAATAATTGCCATGATACAGATGAACTTGAAAATATTTTTCTCTAACTGAAAGAAGGTAGACACAAAACGTGATATATTTTATGATTCTTAGTATATGGAATACTCAGAATAGGTAAATTCATAGAAACAGAAAGTAGATGGAGTTTTGAGGAGTGCCTGCTTAATGGATATGAGTTTCCTTTCAGGTGATAAAAATATTTTAGAACCAGACAGAAGTGGTGGCACAGCACTATGACTGTTTTAAATGCCACTGATCATATATTTTAAAACGGTCAATTTTAGGTTATGTGAATTTCACATCGACTTATTAAAATACAAAGTTGATGCCTGCAACTTGGAAGCAAATCTCAGAATCACTAGAAAAGCCCTCTTTCAGAAAGCACATCATCAGCACTTTTGACTGCACAAAAGATTGTACCAAATGATAAAAACGAACATTCAGCTCAGTTCAGTTCAGTTGCTTAGTCATGTCCAACTCTTTGAGGCCCCATGGTCTGCAGCATGCCAGGCCTCCCTGTCCATCACCAACTCCTGGAGTTTACTGAAACTCATGTCCATCGAGTTGGTGATGCTATCCAACCATTTCATCCTCTGTCATCCCTTTCTCCTCCTGCCCCCAATCCCTCCCAGCATCAGGGTCTTTTCCAATGAGGCAACTCTTCGCATCAGGTGGCCAAAGTATTGGAGTGTCAGCTTCAGCATCAGTCCTTCCAATGAATATCCAAGACTCATTTCCTTTAGGTTGGACTGGTTGGTTTTCCTTTGCAGTCCAAACTACTCTCAAGACTCTTCTCCAACATCAAGTTCGGAAGCATGAATTCTTTGGTGCTCAGCTTTCATTTTAGTCCAACTCTTACATCCATACAGGATTACGGGAAAAACCATAGCTTTGACTAGACGGACCTTTGTTGGAAAAGTAATGTTTCTGCTTTTTAATATGTTGTCTAGGTTGGTCATAACTTTTCTTCCAAGGAGCAAGTGTCTTTTAATTTCATGGCTGCAGTCACCATCTTCAGTGATTTGGGAGCCCAGAAAAAGAAAGTCTGCCACTGTTTCCCCATCTATTTCCCATGAAGTGATGGGACCGGATGCCATGATCTTCGTTTTCTGAATGTTGAGCTTTAAGCCAACTTTTTCACTCTCTTCTTTCACTTTCATCAAGAGGCTTTTTAGTTCCTTTTCACTTTCTGCCATAAGGGTGGTGTCATCTGCATATCTGAGGTTATTGATATTTCTCCTGGCAATCTTGATTCCAGCTTGTGCTTCTTCCAGTCCAGCATTTCTCATGATATACTCTGCACATAAGTTAAATAAGCTGGGTGACAATATACAATCTCAACATATTCCTTTTCTTATTTGGAAACCAGTCTGTTGTTCCACATCCAGTTCTAACTGTTGCTTCCTGATCTGCATATAGGTTTCTCAAGAGGCAGGTCAGGTGGTCTGGTATTCCCTTCTCTTTCAGAATTTTCCACAATTTATTGTGATCCACACAGTCAAAGGCTTTGGCATAGTCCATAAAGTAGAAACAGATGTTTTTCTGGAACTCTCTTGATTTTTCCATGATCCGGAGAATGTTGGCAATTTGATCTCTGGTTCCTCTGTCTTTTCTAAATCCATCTTGAACATCTGGAATTTCACGGTTCACGTATTGCTGAAGCCTGGCTTGGAGAATTTTGAGCATTACTTGACTAGCATGTGAGATGAGTGCAGCTGTGCAGTAGTTTGAGGATTCTTTGGCATTGCCTTTCTTGGAGACGCAGGCAGGAATCCCTTAGAAGAAATGGAGTAGCCATTATGGTCAACAAAATAGTTCAAAATGCAGTACTTGGATGCAATCTCAAAAGTGACAGAATGATCTCTGTTCATTACCAAGGCAAACTGTTTAATATCACAGTAATCCAAGTCTATGCCCCAACCGGTAATGCTGAAGAAGCTGAAGTTGAATGGTTCTATGAAGACCTACAAGATCTTTTAGAACTAACACCCAAAAAATGTCCTTTTCATTATCAGGGACTGGAATGCAAAAGTAGGAAGTCAAGAAACACCTGGAGTAACAGGCAAATTTGGCCTTGGAATGTGGAATGAAGCAGGGCAAAGACCAACAGAGTTTTGCCAAGAGAATGCACTGGTCATAGTAAACACCCTCTTCCAACAACACAAGAGAAGGCTCTACACATGGACATCACCAGGTGGTCAACACCAAAATCAGATTGATTATATTCTTTGCAGCCAAAGATGGAGAAGCTCTATACAGTCAACAAAAACAAGACCAGGAGCTGACTGTGGCTCAGATCATAAACTCCTTATTACCAAATTCAGACTTAAATTGAAGAAAGTAGGAAAAACCACTAGACCATTCAGGTATGACCTAAATCAAATCCCTTATGATGATACAGTGGAAGTGAGAAATAGATCTAAGGGACTAGATCTGATAGGTAGAGTGCCTGATGAACTATGGACGAAGGTTTGTGACATTGTACAGGAGACAGGGCCAAGACCATCCCCATGGAAAAGAAATGCAAAAAAAGCAAAATGGCTGTCTGGGGAGGCCTTACAAATAGCTGTGAAAAGAAGAGAAGTGAAAAGCAAAGGAGAAGAGGAAAGATATAAGTATCTGAATGCAGAGTTCCAAACAATAGCAAGGAGAGATAAGAAAGCCTTCCTCAGCGATCAATGCAAAGAAACAGAGGAAAACAACAGAATGGGAAAGACTAGAGATCTCTTCAAGAATTTGGCAATAGGGAGTTCATTTGACTTTTTTAAGTAGGAAGTCAAATGAACATTAACAACTCTAAATAAATTCTCAAAAAATATTCAAATTAACTGCCTCTGAATATTTGAATACTTTCATTGTTGTTGTTCAGTCACCAAGTCTGTGTCCAACTCTTTGTGACTTCATGGACTTCAGCATGCTAGATTTATAAATACCTTAATTCTAGTACATTTCATACCTTGTCATCCCCCCACAAACACACACAAAGAGAAAATAAATATAAAAACAAAACTGTCAAAATTCTGCAGGAAATTTCTATAGTAATTACATTTTTTTTTCTAAGTGATAAGAAAGCATGGCTAGAGTATAATTGGGAATGTATTTCTTTCTATTGGCATATAAAATAATAGTGCTTCTTACAATTAACAGCATTCTGAGTTTAGTGGAGAATAGTAAATGTAACGATTATATCAGTACACTCAGAACAGATACTTTTCTTACAGTGGTGACCATTCACTCATTTTCATTCATCAACATTTTGAGTGTGTGGTGCTGAATTCAGAGTATCAATGTTTAAAACTTTTGCTATGACAAATCTGAAGCACATTTGATTAAAAAAGGATGGATCAACTTCAAGAAGCATTTGCTACCTTGCTAAAAGCATTCACTGCCATTAAGTAG
The DNA here is from genome assembly GCF_042477335.2 of Ovis canadensis. Lineage (NCBI taxonomy): Eukaryota > Metazoa > Chordata > Mammalia > Artiodactyla > Bovidae > Ovis > Ovis canadensis. Next base: position 41,017,836 of record NC_091258.1, on the reverse strand, counting down.
AAGAGATAAGAACCTAAGAGATTATAAACTATAGACTCTTGCAGGGGCTGTTAAAGGGACAATTTGAGCACAAAACATTGACTGTCTCTTCCTGGAGATTTATAGGAGGCTTTGTTGAAGCAATAATGTTTGAACAGCATCTTACAGGAAAAATTGGAGTTTTGTGTTTATCTCAATAGAATAAAATAGAAAGGTGATTCCACCCAGAGGAAATTATAAGAACCAAGGGGAAAAGGTGTGATGCAACTTATGAAGACAGTGCAAGAGGAAATTGGACAGGCAGAAGGGGAAGAGCAGAAGACAAAGCTATAAGCCAAGTCAAGAACCCTTTAAAATACTGCATTTCTGGGTAACATGTTAATACTCATTTCTTTACTTAGGCCTTTTAACAGAAAGTGAAATGCTTCAGGCCATGACATTAATATTTAGTGACCTCTCTGATAAACCAAATTTGATATAGTGCCAGGACCAAAGGAAAGCTTAGACTTTGGCCAGTATCCATGTTACACTTCCTTTGGTAATTCTAAGTTCTCTATTCAAAAAAAAAAAACTAAACTAAAAACGCTGACATTTTACAATAGCTCCCAACTATGGAAGATATAGTTTGTCCCAGGAATCATATCCAGTACACACACACACACGCACACACTCACACAGATCTTTCAAGCAATATCTTTATATGTTCACTTTAAAAATTATGAAATGTAGCCTCATAGAAGTTTGATAAACTTTGCTTATAAAGAGCAGCAAGCTACCTAAGCCAATGTCTAAGATTCCATTATTCTTTCATTTAAATATGTTAAGCAAACACTCTGTACTATCCACTTTGATGAATTACTTAGATTTTTTCAGGTACCATGTAAAATGTGTTTTTCTAATTTCCGTAGGCCAACAACTGATGAGGGCTTCCCTGGAGGCTCAGATGGTGAAGAACCTGCCTGCGATGTAGGAGAACTGGGTTCAACCCCGGATTGGGAAGATCCCCTGGAGAAGGGAATGGCTACCCACTTGAGTATTCTTGCCTGGACAACTCTACGGACAGAGGAGCCTAGCAGGCTACAGTCCATGAGGTCACAAAGAGTCAGACCTGACTGAGGGACTAACACTTTCACACTTTCACTTTCAACAACTGATTAAAGCCAGATGTGCCAAAACACGTGATCTCGATCTTGAATTTCCTTGGTTAAGTGCGCGTGTGTGTGCGCTATGTGTTAATATAAGTGGTCAATCTAGAGAAGTGGAGGATAAAACATCTATTATTTTTGTAACAATCTGTCATTAGCTATGACTTAGAACACACTCCAGGGAATACTGATTCATATCAGCCTCAGAAACAATGCCATCTTTGATGTAACTATGTAATATTCATTTTTGAGTATTCAGAAAATCCTAAACAATTATACCTGTTACTTCTTTAGAAATAAAATATTGAGCCTTGCCAGTCCGTTTACTGGAAAACAGAAACTCATTGAAAGCTGTGGTTAAATTATAAAAGAAAAAGAAATTATCTGTGACATATGTGTTCTTGTTCTTGATATTGATATTGACTTTTGTCCAAACATATTTATCTTGGAATCAATTCTGTTCTTTCTTTTATCATCTGTTCTGCAAATTTGTTGCACTGCACATTTCAATTTACCCCTTCACTCATCTACCTTCCCTTTACATGATGAATTGCTTGAAAGCAAGAACTATTTCAGATTAACCATTTTATCCTTAAACCCTGAGAATTTCCCAAGCATAGAGCAGCCACTTGAGAATTGTTTGAATTGGTGGAAAAAGAATGAGACAGTGAGAGTATCAGTGAGTGACTGAGTGAACACGCTGCATGCTCATGTCTGATTTTGCAAACTCATGGACTGTAGCCCATGAGGCTCCTCTGTCCATGGCATTCAGGCAAGAACACTGGAGTGGGTTACCATTTCCTCCTCCAGAGGATCTTCCCAGCCCCAGGACTGAGCCTGCATCTCCTGCATCTGCAGGCAGATTCTTTACCGCTGCGCCACTTGAGAAGCCCAAGTGAACGTGTGAGTAGTGTCAGTCGTTCAGTTGTGTCTGACTCTTTGTGACCCCGTGGACTGTGGCCCGCCAGGCCCCTCTGTCCATGGGATTCTCCAGGCAAGAATACTGGAGTGAATTGTCATTCCCTTGGCCAGAGGATCTTTCTGGCCCAGGGATCGAACTCGGGTCTCCTTCATGGCAGGTAGATTCTTTACCGTCTGAGCTACAGGGAAACCTAGGTACAATGAAAATATTCTATTTAACGCTAATTATTCTAAGACATGTCTATATTAGATAGGTCAACAAACAGACATTAATATCAGGTACTTAATACTGAATATTTCCCAGTACATATGAACCTGGAATTTCAACGTGCTAGTCACAATATAATTGATTGGGGAATTGTCTTTGTCACAATTACCTAATTCTAAAAAGTTGTAGCATTTTTACCCCCATCTAACAAATGAAGAGCTTGAATCTTAGAGAATTTGAGTTATAAAACATTACACGCAATTATTATTGTCAAGAAACTATTATGCACCAGGCATTCTGTTTAATATTTTCTTTGTGAGATTTTTTTTTTAAATTTTTATTTTTGCTTTATTTTTGCTTTACAATACTGTATTGGTTTTGCCATACGTTGACATGAATCCGCCACGGGTGTACATGAGTTCCCAATCATGAACGCTCCTCCCTCTTTGTGAGATTTTTAAGTGGCCTGCTCTCAGTCTCTCAAAATTTAATTAGAATGGGCTGAAATCTAGGTGTCCACAGTGCTTATTTTACAAACTGCAACAAATGCGAAAGTGAAAAGGGACCCTGTTATTAAGTTTCTAGGACTACAGAATCAAACCAGAAAAGCTCCAGGAAAGCTACGACATAATATTACCCTAGCTTCAACCTTACTTCATGGATAAGGATAACCAAAAACCTCTGTGTGATACTTTAGAATCACTATGTTCCTATAAGCCTATGTGTTCTTGACTTCTTCCACGTGAGGAAGGGCACCAAGTATAAATCTGGGACAAATTTATAAAGAGAAATGACATCTCCACAAAGCATTTGTTAGCAAAGTGGACTGAGTAATGATTTGAGTAAAATTAAAAGAAACTTTTAGCAAAGCACAAGCAAGAAGATTGAGCTAAGTATCAAGCAGTGAGGAGAAAAATTTCTGTGGGCCACCAGTAAATTTCTATTGGCCTTTTTCTCAGAAAGACTCAACTTCAAAGAACCTCTTACTCATTCTTCTCCATTTTTTTGTGTCCTCTTTCAGCTCTAGGAACAAAAACACAACTTCTCTCTTGTTTTCCATGCAGGCTGTTTTTCCATCACTTGCATAACTGTACATGTGAAACCACTTTATGATCTTACCTTCTATTTCAAAGGCAATATCCCAATATTTCTTGCTTGTAACCCAATGATTCCTCTCTTCTGGAGATGATAGTCAATATTATATTTGACAGTGTTGCTGTTGTTTAGTTGATAAGCTGTGTTCGACTCTTTTGGGACCCCCATGCACTGCAGTGCACCAGGCTCCTCTGTCCATGGAATTACCCAGACACAAATATTAGAGTGGGTTGCCATTCCCTTCTCTAGGGGATATTCCTGACCCAGGGATCACACTCACATGTCCTGCACTGGCAGGTGGATTCTTTACCAATGAGTCACCAGGGAAGCCCATTTGACAGTGTTAGCAAGTTTGAAAATATGTGTGACAATAACGTAAATCTTGCACTTCTAACTTACTACACAGAGCGATCAGTTTACCTGCATGCCCCAATTAAATCCCTGCTGAAGATCAACTCAACATTCAGAAAACTAAGCTCATGGCATCTGGCCCTATCACTGCATGGCAAAAAGATGGGAAAATAGTGGAAACAATGACAGACTTTATTTTCTTTGGCTCTGAAATCACTGCAGATGGTGACTGCAGCCATGAAATTAAAAGACATTTGCTCCTTAGAAGAAAAGTTATGACCAACCTAGACAGCATATTAAAAGCAGAGACATTACTTTGCCAACACAAGTCCGTCCAGTCAAAGCTATGGTTTTTCCAGTAGTCATGTATGGGTGTGAGAGTTGGACCATAAAGAAAGCTGAGTGCCGAAGAACTGATGCTTTTGAACTGTGGTGTTGGAGAAGATTCTTGAGAGTCCCTTGGACAGCCAGGAGATCCAACCAGTCAATCCTACAGGAAATCAACCCTGAATATTCATTGGAAGGACTGATGCTGAAGCTGAAACTCCAATACTTTAGCCATCTGATGTGAGGAATTGACTCATTTGAAAAGACCCTGATGCTGGAAAAGATTGGAGGCAGGAGGAGAAGGGGATGACAGAGGATGAGATGGTTGGATGACATCACCGACTCAATGGACATGAGTTTGAGTAAACTCTGGGAGTTGGTGATGGACAGGGAGGCCTGGCGTGCTGCAGTCCATGGGGTATCAAAGAGTTGGACACGACTGAGCGACTGAACTGAACTGAACTGAAGATCTCAGTGGAGTACCTGAGGCTCTATTTCTTTCCTATTTACAACTTCATCTCTTAAGGCTCACCTGTCATCCCTAGGATGTTTTCTTGAGGGACCTTCTCTCCCTGACCTCTACCTTCACTTTTTTTAAAAAATATATACCTATATTTATTTATCTACTTGGCTTCACTGGGTTCCAGCTGAGGCACACAGGATCTTCACTGCAGCGTGCAAACTTAGTCACCCTGTGGCATGTGGGACTCCAGGTTTCCAACCAGGGAATGAACCTGCATCCCCTGCACTGGAAGGCGGACCCTCAATCATTGGACCGCCAGGGAAGTCCTACCTTCACTCATCTTTTACAGTGCAGTTCTGAAAATGAGATTCAGATCATCTTTCAGAACCTGGTCTAGGACTGGTCTGGATTTACCAGCCTGCTGGATTTACATCCTAGGCATTGTTCTCCCTCTATAAATTACTACTCTGTTAGATGCAAGTGACAGAAAATCAACCTAGACTAAGTTAAACAAACAAATAAAAATAGACATACTGGCCATTGGGGTTGAAAAGTTCGGCGTCAGGGCTGATGGCAATATTAAGAACTGCTCTACATCCATTTTCCTTATGTTGACTTTATTCTCTGGATGCAAATGGTATTTTGAAGACTGCAGAAGAATTGTCTTCAAATCCGCCCAGGTAAAAGGACATCTCATAAAGGAAATCTTCTTCCTGGTGAGTTTTTCCAAAAGTTATGTATTTTATTCTAGTTTTGTTAGAGTCAATCAATCACTGAATCAATTTCTGTGGCCAGCAATACTTGGGTCTCTGTCATCCTAGGCTGGTCACATGCTCCAGGCCTAAAGCCCTACCCAGCCAGCATGGGATGGACATAGAAGAAGGTGGGTCTTTATAAGAAGAAAATAGATGGTAGAAGGAACACAGCAAATGTCTTCTAAACCCTCATTTTGAGAAAGTTACTTTATTTATCTCCCTGCCCCCTTTTTTTCCACATTGCTTCTAATGTCTCTTCTCTATGAGCTGGTTCTTTTCTTTCCTTCCACCAAGCTATGGGGCCACTGTCTTAAAGTCACTGATACTGAACTCTGTATCCAATGAACACAGAATACATAAGACAGAATAGAAAGTAAATTTCTCAGTTTAATCTCTTCCCGTCTATAACACATACAAATAAAGTGGCAGCACAGGAAGCATTTTGCAAGATGATGGTCACAAGGCAGCATGTTGTAAGTAGGCACTCAATAAATAATCGTGGGTAGACTTTAAGTCCCACTAAACCATTTACTCAGAGCCCCTTTGGTCCAATTAATATCTCTACAAGAAAAGACAAGTCTACAGAGCAATGCTAAAAAAACAAAAAAGATAGATTCTGTATATAGCTTAGTCTATAATCTTCAATACATATGTTACTTGGAGAGTTTCTTGAGGTGTTTTGTCATTCCCATTCTGTCTCTTTCACATTGATAAGGGATGTGATACGGAGAATAACAGAATTTGCTACTAAGGATTCTAGCAACAGACATGAAGACATACAAGAAAAACTAAGAATATCTATTTATTTTCTATTTTAAAGAATTTTAGTCAAAACAAGTTGGCTTGAAAGAAGGAGAGGATGTTTGTATTCTTTTGTTTGTTTGAAGGAGGAAGGCTAACATAAGAGAAAATAGTTTTGGGGGACTATCAAGAATGGAATGTCATACAGTGCAGTTGTATTGGAGTTTACATAGAAGTATGTCTGTCTTTACACAGTTCTACTGCGTATTGAGAGGATGATCTGAAGAGTTCATTTCCTGTGAAACTCAAATTCCACATCCATAAAAGCAAGATGGCAACTATTGCTACTTTGACATAATTATTCTAAGGGTCACAGCAATATGCTATTTCCTTTTCTTTTTATCTATAATAGCTTAACATAGTAGTTAGAAACACAGACTGAGTGTTACGTTTTCCTGGTTGCATGTCTCAGCTGTGTGACTTTTGGGGAAATCATTTAAGAAATGTGTATAATATCCTTCCATTTGTGTAAAAAAAAGTTGCTGACATATATTCATGTACACACTTAGGACATTTTTGAAAGGACGCACAAAAGTCTGTCAGATATTGTAACCTTTGGGAGGAGTACTAAATGAATGGGGGATATATCAAAAACTAAAGAAATCAATTTAAAACTATAAATCAAGTAACACCATCAACAGAGACAAAACAAAGTAGAAACTTCACAGTGACTTCATATGAGATTTAAGAGACTATTTTGGACTTCTCTAGTAGCTCAGACAGTAAAGAATCTGCCTGCAATGCAGGAGACCTGGTTGGGAAAACCCCCTGGGAAAGAGAATGGCTACCCATTCCAGTATTCTTGCCTGAAGAATTCCATGGACAGAGGAGCCTGGCAGACTATAAACCATGGGGTCGCAAAGAGTTACACACTACTGAGTGACTAAAACTTTCACTTTAGCTTACAGAAGAGTCAGATAATTGAATTTTTTTTCTCTTCACCATTTCTTGCTATAATCTTGTAAAATTACATGCCTTCTCTGTTTCTCACTTCCTTTCTATAACAATGAGAATAAAATATTTGCATGCTGAGATAATTTTTAAAAGTAAGGAAAAAATCTCTATAAAATTGTAGTATTACAATTATACTAATAAGCATCAGTAATACTGATGTATCATGCTAACATCTACCATGATAATTAAGAGGCTAAGACCATAAATTGATGGTACATCTAAGAAGGACCATATTTGCCTTTGCTTCCCTAAGAGGGAAGTCTTGAGCCTCCCTGTAATTGACTCAATGAAGTGTGAGTAGACTATTCTAATGAACACCTGCTTTTAATCTCCATGGAGTCTGAGTGATGCTTCTATCTCAGGCTAGAATTTTCTGCCCCTTCAGCATTTGGACCTATCTAGCACTCAATGGCTGGTTAACAGCTGGTTAACAGAGAAGTGGTAAATGGGTTCCTTTTGAAGATCTCCTTTTAGAAGGGCTCCTGCAGGAAAGCAATTTTTCTGTGGCCACTGAAACTGTCAAAATCTTTCAGAAGCTCATATGGCAGGAACTCTGCAGAGCACTCATGTCTGCTGAGTGGATGTTAACACAAAACGTAGAGCATGTACTTTTTTCCTCCTTGGCTTTCTTAAGGTTGTTCTTCTTCTCCTCTCCTTTCCCATCTTGACATGTTGGAAAAAGAGTAGTAAAACAGTGTCATTTTTAGCTCCCTCTTGTTAAACACGACCTCCTTTCTGCACATGTCAGAATAACCCGAGGCACAGGTAGCAAATGTGGTTATCGAAACCATGAAGCAAATGTTTCTCTATTTTTAAAACACTGTGGCCACAGAGTAGTTATTATCCTTACTCCCCTTGGGGAAAATTTGCCCTGGAAGCAAATAATGTTGAAAAGGCCTAAAGAACAGATGCAGAAAATACTACTTGGAGTAGGAAAAAAATGGCAATGTGGAAAAAAAAAAAAAAAAAAAACTTCCTGATGACAGAAGCTATTGTTCACAGTAAAGTTAGCAATAAGGAATTCGAATTGAACTTTGAATTCTGTTCTTGTGACTTTGTTATGATTAAAACCACAAGGGGTCTTTTTTTTTTTTTTTTTTTTTGGCAACCATTTAAAATCAATGAGTCTCTTCCCCAGAGATGGACTTTATTTTCCACAACTGAATATTCCTGAATCTACTCAGTTTAATGCATCCTTGTGTGTATTTCATAGCAAGCTTTGCTTTGATGGAAAGTTTATTCAGGTTTGGAAATCAGAACACTGTGTGTTTGGGTCTTAACACTGATGATCACAGAATTATAGCATCTCTGGTGAACTCCCTGAGTCTCAAAAGGTTCTGATATCCAGGTAAGCACATGATTAAATTGAAAGAGAAAGGAATGTATATATATTAGTATTTTATGGAATTGGCCTACATAATTATGAATGTTGGGAAGTCCCCCAGTATGAGGAGACAGGAACACCAGTGGAATAATTCAGTCTGAGTCAAAGACCTCAGAAATGGAGGAACCGTTGATCCTAGTCCAAGAAAAGGAGATGCGATATTTCTGGTCAGTGAGGCAAATTCCTTTTTACTACTTCTTTGTTCCATTCAGGCCCACCATAGATTGGATAATACCTGCACACACTAGGGAGGGCCATGTGAAGGCCAACTCCCTCACTTGAATCCCCTGATTTAAATGCTAATGCCAGCTGAAAACATTCTCACAGCCACACCCAGAAGTAACATTCAATTTGGACAGACACCCCATGGCCAATCAAGCTGACTTATAAAATGAACTATCACAAATGGGACCTTGGACTTCCCTTGTGGTCCAGTGGTTAAGAATCCCCTGCTCACCAGTGCGGGGGCATGGATTCAATCCCTAGTCCAGGAAGATTCCACGTGCTGAAGGACAACTAAGCTTGAATGCTGCAAGCACTGAAGCCCATGCATCCTGGAGCCTGTGCTCTCAACAAGAGAAGTCATGCAAATGAGAAGCCTGAGCATCACACGGAAGAGGAGCCTCTGCTTGCATCAAGTAGAGGGAAGCCTGAACAGCAGCAAACACCCAGCACGATTAATTATTAATTAATTTAAATTATTCAATTACTTAATAATATAATTAATACTAATTAATTAATGTAAAATAAAGGATATTGAAGTGGTGACTCTGGCGGGGCAATCCGTAGCTGTTTCCAGTAACTACCAAAGCAATCCTGGGAAGATTTCTGAGGAAAACAGTCTGAAGATCACTGATTCCTTTAAATTCAGGCTTTTTTTGTGATAGGCTAAAAAAAGGCCAACTCCTCAAAAATAGGCAGAAAGTGAAGAAGAACTAAAGAGCCTCTTGATGAAAGTGAAAGAGGAGTGTGAAAAAGTTGGCTTTAAACTCAACACTCAGAAATCTAAGGTCATGGAATCTAGTCCCATCACTTCATGGCAAATAGTTGGGAAAATAATGGAAACAGTGAAAGACTTTATTTTGGGGGGCTCCAAAATCACTGCAGATGGTGACTGCAACCATTAAATTAAAAGACACTTCCTCCTTGGAAGAAAAGTTATGACCAACCTAGACAGCATATTAAAAAGCAGAGACATTACTTTGCCAACAAAAGTCCCTCTAATCAATGCTATGGTTTTTCTAGCAGTCACCTATAAATGTGAGAGTTGGACCATAAAGAAAGCTGAGTGCTGAAGAATTGATGTTTTTGCACTGTGGTGTTGGAGAAGATGCTTGAGAATCCCTTGGACTAAAAGGAGATCCAACCAATCCATCCTAAGGAAATCAGTCCTGAAATTCATTGGAAGGACTAATGCTGGAGCTGAAACTCCAGTACTTTGGCCACCTGACGCGAAGAACTGACTTATTTGAAAAGACCCTGATGCTCGGAAGGATTGAAGGAAGGAAGAGAAGGCGATGACAGAGGATGTGATGGTTGGATGGCATCACCAACTAGATGGGTATGAGTTTAAGTAAGCTCTGGGAGTTGGTGATGGACAGGGAAGCCTGGCAAGCTGCATTCCATGGGATTGAGAGTCAGACACGACTGAGTGACTGAACTGAAGTCACCATCTTTAATGACATCTTTAATGTCACCATCTTTGAAAAGCGTTTTTGCAGAAGTGATTAAGGTAAGGATCTTCAAATGAAAAAATTAACCTGAATTATCATGTGGGCCCTAAATGTTATCCAAAGTTTCCTTATAGAGAAGAGGCAGAGGGAGACCACCCAGAGAGAAAAGGAGAGGACACATGCATGAAGGAAAGTATATATGAACTCTTAGACAGAGATAAGGATGAGGTGTCCATAAGCCAATTTAGCTGGAAAAGGCCCAGGGACTCATCCTTCCCTAAGTTTCTGGAGAAAGTGCAGCAAGGCTGATGCCTTGATTGCAGCTCAGCAATACTGATTTTACATTTAAATACACAGAAACTGGGACTTCCTTGATGGTACAGTGGTTAAGAAACTGCCTTGCAATGCAGGGAATGTGGGTTCAATCCCTGGTTGGCGAACTAGGATCCTATGTGCCATGGAGAAACTAAGCCTGTATACTGCAACTACTGAAGCCCAAGCACCACATCTAGAGAGTCTGTTCATCACAAAAGATCCCACATGGTGCAGTGAAGACCTCATGTGTCACAACTAAGATCCGAAGCAGGGAAAAAAAAAAAAATCAACCATGCAAAAACTGTGACAGAATAAACTTACGTTGTTTTAAGCACAGAGACGGAGATCATTTGTTAGAGCAACCACAGGAAACTAATATACACCTTTATTTTGCATTTCGCAAATAAAAGTCAAAGGAAGAATGGGAAAACTCCCGAGGTCACGTATTGAAGTAGTGATATATTTGTGAATGGATTCCAAGCAAAAGGCATTTTCTCCGTCTCTGCATGGAGATATATATATATATGTATGTATCAGTTCAGTTCAGTTCAGTCCCTCAGTCGTGTCTGACTCTTTGAGACTCCATGAATCGCAGCACGCCAGGCCTCCCTGTCCATCACCAACTCCCGGAGTTTACTCAAACTCAGTGTCCATTGAGTCGGTGATGCCATCCAGCCGTCTCATCCTCTGCCATCCTCTTCTCCTCCTGCCCCCAATCCCTCCCAGCATCAGGATCTTTTCCAATGAGTCAACTCTTTGCATGAAGTGGCCAAAGTATTGGAGTTTCAGCTTCAGCATCAGTCCTTCCGATGAATATTCAGGGTTGATTTCCTGTAGAATTGACTGGTTGGATCTCCTTGCAGTCCAAGAGACTCTCAAGAGCCTTCTCTGACACCACAGTTCAAAAGCATCAATTGTTCAGCACTCAGCTTTCTTCACAGTCCAACTCTCACATTAATACATGACCACTGGAAAAACAGCCTTGACTAGAAGGACCTTTGTTGGCAAAGTAATGTGTCTGCTTTTGAACATGCTATCTAAATTGGTCATAACTTTCCTTCCAGGGAGTAATTCTTTTAATTTCATGGCTGCAGTCACCATCTGCAGTGATTTGGGAGCCCAGAAGAATAAAGTCAGCCACTGTTTCCTCATCTATTTCCCGTGAAGTGATGGGACCAGATGCCATGATCTTTGTTTTCTGAATGTTGAGCTTTAGGCCAACTTTTTCACTCTCCTCTTTCACTTTCATCAAGAGGCTTTTGAGTTCCTCTTCACTTTCTGCCATAAGGGTGGTGTCATCTGCATATCTGAGGTGATTGATATTTCTCCCGGCCAAGGTGATTCCAGCTTGTGCTTCTTCCAGCCCAGCGTTTCTCATGATGTACTCTGCATATAAGTTAAATAAGCAGGGTGACAATATACAGCCTTGACATACTCCTTTTCCTATTTGGAACCAGTCTGTTGTTCCATGTCCAGTTCTAACTGTTGCTTCCTGACCTGCATATAGGTTTCTCAAGAGGCAGTTCAGGTGGTCTGGTATTCCCATCTCTTTCAGAATTTTCCACAATTTATTGTGATCCATGCAGTCAAAAATTTTGGCATAGTTAATAAAGCAGAAATAGATATTTTTCTGGAACTCTGTTGCTTTTTTGATAATCCAGCGGATGTTGGCAATTTGATCTCTGGTTCCTCTGCCTTTTCTAAAACCAGCTTGAATATCTGGAAGTTCATGGCTCATGTATTGCTGAAGCATGGCTTGGAGAATTTTGAGCATTACTTTACTAGCGTGTGAGATAAGTGCAATTGTGTGGTAGTTTGAGCATTCTTAGGCACTGCCTTTCTTTGGGATTAGAATGAAAATTGACCTTTTCCAGCCCTGTGGTCACTGCTGAGTTTTCCAAATTTGCTGATATATTGAGTGCAGCACTTTCATAGCATCATCATTTAGGATTTGAAATAGCTCAACTGGAATTCAATCACCTCCACTAGCTTTGTTCAAATTGATGTTTTCTAAGGTCCACTTGACTTCACATTCCAGGATGTCTAGCTCTCAGTGAGTGATCACATCATCGTGATTATTTGGGTCGTGAAGATCTTTTTTGTACAGTTCTGTGTATTCTTGCCACATCTTCTTAATATCTTCTGCTTCTGTTAGGTCCGGACCATTTCTGTCCTTTATTGAGCCCCTCTTTGCATGAAATGTTCCCTTGGTATCTCTAATTTTCTTGAAGAGATCTCTAGTCTTTCCCATTCTGTTCTTTTCCTCTATTTCTTTGCATTGATCGCTGAGGCAGGCTTTCTTATCTCTCCTTGCTATTCTTTGGAATTCTGAATTCAGATGCCTATATCTTTCCTTTTCTCCTTTGCTTTTTGCTTTTCTTCTTTTCACAGCTATTTGTAAGGCCTCCTCAGACAGCCATTTTGCTTTTTTGCATTTCTTTTCCATGGAGATGGTCTTGATCCCTGTCTCCTGTAGAATGTCACGAACCTCCGTCGATAGTTTATCAGGCACTCTATCTATCAGATCTAGTCCCTTAAGTCTGTTTCTCACTTCCAGTGTATAGTCATAAAGGATTTGATTTAGGTCACACCTGAATGGTCTAGCATATACACACACACACACACATACACACACACACACACACACACACACACACACACACACATATATATATGAATATATATTTTTTAAACCACATCCCCATCAGTCCAATTCCAGTGGCTATAACTTCCCCTTGAACTTGCTCCCTAGTGTTTTATTTTTTCCCTCTATTTGACCACTCCTCATTACCTCCTTAAAACCTACCTATTCTTTTTTCAGCATTTTAAGTATCAGATGCCACTTTTAATTTTCTAAAAGACCATGTCTGGAAAATGCACATACTTAGAGGAACTTGGCAAGTAATGTAAATGAGACAAGTGAACCACAAAGAACTAGAGAGATTGTTTTCCATCTAAAATAGTAGATTCTTAGCCCTAAGTATGTATTAGAATCACCAGGACAGATTCCAGACTAATTAACGAAGTCTTCAGAGGTGAGAAGTAGGGCTTAGTCCTTCTCAGATCTCTGCAGCTAATTACAATGCACAGGCCAGAATCACCTACCTAAAGACAGAGACGGCCACGCAATCCCAGTGGACTATCACTGGGGAGAAATACACATCGAACCTAATTTTACCACATGTTCTAGAATTTTCAGAGAAACAGAAATTTCTATATCTTATGTGAAATCTCTAGATTTTTAAATGTCAATAAAATTCAGATTTTAAAAAACAATTTCTGATTGCAATGGACTGAACATTTCCATCAGCCTTAAATACACATGTTGAAATCGTAAGTCATAGTGTAATAACATTAAGGGAGGAGGTCTCTGGAAGGTAATTAGGCTGTGAGGATGGGACCCTCTCAAGTGAGATTAGCATCCTTATCAAAGCAAGCTCAGAATCACCTAGGTCTTTCTCCAACATATGAGGATATACAAAGAGAAATCAGCTGTCTAGAACCTAGAAGAGGATTCTCACCAGACCTGACCATGTCACACCCTGATCTTGGACTTCCAGTCTCCAGAATTTTGAGAACTAAATTTCTTGTTTATAAGTCATTCAGTCTCTGTCTATGGTACTTTGTTATAGCAGCCCTACACGTTTGGTGAAACAAACATGCCTGTAGGTCAGACTCAGGCTGTGTACATCATTTTGCAACCACTAAAGTATATTAACTTTTGCCTTTTTAATGTCTTCTTTCTACTAATAAAGTTTAACACATATCTTTTACCAAGATGAAATTGAACAAAGCAGTCAACATTTGATTAAAAGCAAGTTTATATACCACAGAATCAAATATCTTCTCTTTCCAAAAAGAAATCCATATGAGATAAGGTATTAAAGCCATTTGGTAATTACACTCTAAATAAATCTTACAATAATGAAAATTTAAAATAATTATAATATTTGTAGAAATGCATTTCTTAAATCCCTAAAGTAGATGAGAGATAGAACTGATATGATTACCACTTATTTTACTGTACCAATTGTTGAAAGTGAAATCCATTTCTGTAAAATGAAAGAAGTAGCTAAATTCATGCCAGAAAACTGATGGAATATTTTTGAAGTAAGCAATCCTTTTGACATCAATTCATCTTTAGGACATTCTTGATTGAATTATCTATGCTGTGTTGTTTCAAGATGCTAAGTCATGGAAGTCAAGAACATTAAAATCTGAGCTATATTATGCTTAAAATCTAGAAGTCCTCACACAGATTCATGGGATGTTTGTGACATTTGGCCAATAATTTTCTTCGCTTATATTATTTTCTTCCATATAATTTTAGAAAATGAAATGAGTCAAAGAAAAATATTTCTCCTAGATTAAACAAAGTTAATTTTAAAGACTAAAATTAGTTAGTTAAAACTGCTTCAACATAAGTGACGTATAGATTTTAAGAATTACTATTATTTAAATTTATTATATGCATGAGTATCTTATTTGTTTAATTGGATTCACTGATACAAAACTCTAAATGTCACCAGAAAGATTCAAATCATTTTATTGCTAAACATATTAAAATAGGAGGTGGAATCCCTCATTACAATCGTTTCTCAGTATTGTTGCTGGTTCGTTTTAAGAATAACTGACTCTAGAAGTAATTGTAAAGAATAGCTTCCTTGGTATGAATTTAATAAGACATAGATGGTAAAGAATCTGCTTGTAATACAGGAGACCTGGGTTCAATCCCTGGGTCAGAAAGATCCCCTGGAGAAGGAAATGGCTACCCATTCCAGTATTCTTGCATGGAGACATCTACGGAGAGAGGAGATGGGCAGGTTATAGGCCATAGTGTGGCAAAAAATTGAACCTAACTGAGCGACTAACGCTTTCATTTTCACTTTCAAGTGACTCTAGAAGTCATTTTATAGAGCATTTTTCCTGCGTTGTTGTTGTTGTTGTGTCCAGCTCTTTGCAACACCATGGACTGAACCCCACCAGTCTCCTCTGTTCATGAATTCTCCAGATAAGAGTACTGGAGTGGGTTTCCATTTCCTTCTCTAGGGGATCTCCCTGACCCAGGGATCGAATCTGTGCTTCTTGTGTCTTCTATGTTGACAGGTGGATTTTTTTTTACCACTGTGCCACCTGGGAAGCCCAAATAAGACATATACAACTGACACATATTAATCACTCGATTAAACACTTGCTGAAAAAATGATTGGCCATGCGGAACTCTTGAAATTCCTCAAGATAATGGAATCATGCCTAAGCTTTATAAAAGACTAGCCATTCAGAACAGTGTTGTGTTTCTTCCTTGAAAATACTATTCTCTTCTATCTTCACTGAGCATATTAACAACAGCCACCATCTGAATGATGGTAGTCTTATTCTATCCCAGAGAATAGAACATACTTCATAAACCAGAAAGAGATTTTTCACAACTTTAAAAAAAAAACTAGCTCACAGAATTTGATATTTTATGTTCCTGAGATCAAATCCAGCAAAAGGGGTCCCCACAATAACAAACAGTGCTCCAGACACCAGCTGGGTGTCTTACAATTTATCTCAATTTGTCAGGTTCCATAGGTTAAAGGTTCAGTCCCACAAGCTTGCCTCCACCTGCCCACTTCAGATGCTAATTCCAAGTCCAGGTTGTCACCTGTGCTTATAACCAACAGGCTACGAATTGGAGGTTCCAAGGAACCTCTCCCATTCAGGATGCCAGTGACAAGTCTAGGTTGTCACTCAAACATTTGGCCAGTAGCAGAGGCTCCCACAACCCTCTCCTTGGATTTGATTATAATAATTTGCTAGAGTGGCTCACATTGTGCTTACTAGATTACAGGTTTATTACAAAGGATATAACTCATGGAAGAGACATAAGGCAAGAAAGAATGGTGAACTTCCATGCTCTCTTCGAGTCTCCCTCTCCCCAAACCTCCATGTGTCCAGAACCCAGAAGCTCTCCAAGTCCAGCTCTGGAGGGTTCTGAAGGAAATACCATTAGAGATAAATTATTGATTAAATCATCAGTAACTGGTTCAACCTTAAGCTTCTGTCTCTTCCCTGGAGGTCAGGAAATGGGACTGAAAATTCCAACCTTCCAATCACATGGCTGACTTCACTGACAAGGAGCCCCCAGTCTTAGTTGCTTTCCAAAAGTCTCCTCATTAATATAAAGGACACCTTTGTCACTCTCCACAGGCTTAGGAAACTCCAAGGGTTTGGAGAGTTGTGAATCAGGAATCATGGACACAAAGACCAAATTTATAGAAGAAATATATTTTGGCCATCTGAATGACCATATGTGTATTTTTTTAATATATCACAATCCTGCAGGCTACAAAAGGAGCTGCTGCTACTACTACTAAGTCACTTCAGTCGTGTCCAACTCTGTGTGACCCCATAGACAGCAGCCCACCATGCTCCCCAGTCTCTGGGATTCTCAAGGCAAGAACACTGGAGTGGGTTGCCATTTCCTTCTCCAATGTATGAAAGTGAAAACTGAAAGTGAAGTCACTCAGTCATGTCCGACCCTCAGTGACCCCATGGACTGCAGCCTTCCAGGCTCCTCCGTCCATGGGATTTTCCAGGCAAGAGTACTGGAGTGGGGTGCCATTGCCTTCTCCGAAAGGAGCTGCTACCCTTAGGCAAAATCAGGAAGCTTCAATATGAGAACATTATCTGTTAATTGGCTAACTTAGTCACTGGCTCCAGAAACACACCTTCACCTGGTGTGTGACAGAAAAGATTGAAAATACCAGGCCCTGCTCTACCCAAACCCAAGTCAGCCTTATGTGATTGGCAGAACCTAGACACAGCTGGGCTTCCCTGGTGGCTCAGACAGTAAAGAATCTGTCTACATGCAAGAGATCTGGGTTCAGTCTCTGGGTTGGGAAGGTCCTCTGGAGAAGGGAATGGCAACCCACTCCAGTATTCTTGCCTGGCAGGTTACAGTCCATGGGGTAACAAAGAGTCAGACACAACTGAGCTACTAACACTTTCACTTTTCAAACACAGTCGCACCATTGTCAACCAGGGAATCTGGGAAATGTAGGTTTTAAGTTTTCTGCCTCTACATGCCTGGGGAGGGATAAAACATAATTTAAGCTAGTTGATTTTTGGTATCCACCTTTCTCAAGGAAAACATATTGAATATGTGTGTACAGCATTTTCTGGGAAGAAAACACAGAAACTTGAAATGCATTTAGAGACTATATGCCCATCATAGAAATCCTTTTGTATATACAGAAAATGGATTTTAATCAGACTGACAACTATAATGGAAAAGAGAGTGAGTGAGTATTGAGCCCCCCTGGAATGCATATGCTTTACGTAAGTCGCTTAATTCTTGCAGCATCCATATGAGACGGTAAGAACTTTCCCTGTTTTGGAGAAATGAAAAACAAAAAACTGAAGCTTGGTTAAGTATCACAATCTGTCAACATTCAAAACACTGTTTAATTTCAAAATCTCTATTTAATCCATTTTATGACATCTCAGACTACTAGACACTCTGGGACCTTAACTTACCTATTTTAGTGAAGTTAGGGAAACCCTGTCTGTGATATTCTGACATTTATTTCACTCTTGTTGGTGTAACAACACAATCGTATGAGGCTAAGATTACTCTGTAAAGAAGTCAGAGTGCCAAAGAATTAATGCCTTTTAACTATGGTGCTGGAGAAGACTCCAAGAGTCCCTTGGACAGTAAGATCAAACCAGTCAATCTTAAGGGAAATCAACCCCGAATACTCATTGGAAGGGTTGATGCCAAAGCTGAAGCTCCAGTATTTTGGTCACCTAATGGCAAACAGCCAACTGATTGGAAAAGTCTCTAGAGAACGCTGGGAAAGATTGAGGGCAGAAGAAGAGGGTGTCGGAGGATGAGAGGGCTGGACAGCATCATCAGTGCAATAAACACGAACTTGGGCAAACTACGGGATATGGTAAGGGACAGTGAGGCCTGGCATGCTATATTCTGTGAGGTTGAAAAGAGTCGGACGCGACTAAGTGACTGAACAGTAACAACTGAGAGTAGGTGTAGGTTAGGGAACACAAACAGAGGCTATTCTTGAAGAAGGTCATTTTAGTACCTAAACATCACCAAGGTGGAAAGGCTTTTGAGTATAAAGAAGAATATGGTTTCCAACATACTGAAGCTATGAGCTGAGAGATATTTCCATGGCAAAATTAGTTCAAGAAATTATACTTTATCCACCCTGATATTTCAAGAGTTGGACTCACATTCCCACAGGACTTTGTAAACCTTCTAAAGTGGAAATGCTTGTATTTAACACGTTTTCCTCAAATCGATGGACCAGAGAGTTGTGTGTGCATGTGTGCTATGTACCTGCATCTATATCTGTGTCTGCACAATACTTGCTCACAATCTACACATATGATGAAGAACCTACAGTAAATAATTCTGACCTAACCCAACCACCTACCCATCAATCAGCTGATACAGTTAGATATGGTAGATGAAAGTGCTTTATAAAGAAATACTCCAGAAAGCACATGGAGGCAAAAATTTCAGCCTGTCTAAAGTCAGGTAGAAAGCAATCATATATACCTAATTGGAAAATAGAGTTTCAATATTCTTTGAGAGTGACAGTCAAATTGTTATATTTTTCTAACTGTAGACTTAAATATCAATGAGAGCACTTAATTAGACTCAGACCTACTGAAATGTCAAAATATACAGCAAGTTGCCAAATGCATGTTATTTCTGAATAAGATTAGCAAGATAATTGATGGAAAATGAACACCCAAAGAAAACTGTCTATAGGACTTGGTGATTGTACAAGACAATATTTTTTCATTTATGAAGCCGACATTATGCATTTATTGAGGTTTCATTTAATTGTGGTCAATACACCCATAAATAATAACTTTATGAGACACAGCAACATACAAGTAGAACCAAATGAAGTTGCAATGTCAGAAATAAACTTAAAATTCACTACAGTTTACTAGAAAAAAGTACTCAACTTTTAAGGAACCATTATCAAAGGATGACATTATGACAAGCAAGTCTTAATAAACTTTGAATTTAGGAATTTATTTTTTTCTTTCAGTGTACAGTTTACATTTTCTAATTTTCAATTCCTGATTATTTTGGTAATAATTCTTCATACTTCCTTTTGCATGTTCTCTCACTACTTCCCCCTCTCACTGCACAAAATAGCCAGACTTCTCTCTCTCTCTGCCTCTGTCCTCAGTTCATCTCCGAGTTCTGGGAGATAAGATTAGAGGCCTTGATCCCCCTGCTGTTAGAACAAGACCTCAGTCTCTCACTGTCTCTATTTAATCAGGTCCCTATTTTAGCTGCCACAAAGCTGTCAACAAAATAAAGCAAGTTATCCCCCATCAAGGGGTTAAATTGGATTTCACAGTATGCAAAGGTTCTTCTGAGTAAAATTCCACCTGCACCCTCCGTCAGGCAAATTACTTCTGACTTTTAATTTATTTCTCTAGGAAATGGAAAGGTATGGCATAACCAAAGTCAACAGGGAATAAAGTACAAGGTGTAATCAGGTGTTCACCAATCGCAGACTCCTTTCTCTATCAGCTTTAATAGCATTTCAGAACATAGAATTTATAGTATGCATGACATGTCCTCTCTGTTCTGAGTTTTATTTTGGACCTGTCTGGTTAATGGCCCCCACAAGTGACAACTGATGTTTGCTTGATGCAATGATGCCTGGAAGATGTGTATATTGTACATTAGGGTTCAGTCTGAGAGTTGGAGAGTAAGATTAAGTACTTGAACTGTATTCTTGACTTTCTAAATATAATGCCTAACCTGGGGAAGAAATCATATTCAAGTGATGGCATTCTTTGCTCTTCAGGATTATGAATATCAAGAAGAGGGCTCCATGTTGAAAACCAGGGACATGTAATTTTTAGTTAAGGTTTTTGTTTTGTAACCAGACCAGTTCATCAGGGAATCACTAAATAATTTAAACAACATGGTTTAATATAGTCCCTTTTCTAAAATTAAACTGAATATGAAGCTGTTTCTATTATTTAATTTCTCAAAATCAATATTAAGGGATGGAGGAGATTTATATAAATTCATAACTTCAAGTACACATTGCTATGGGGAAAATGCAAACATTTTTGTCTCCAAAATTAAAGTCAAAAGTGTTTTAAAGATACAAATTTAATAAGTGTGCAGGGAATGCCTCCTTAATGAAAGAAAAAGGGGATAATGATGGAAATGTTCATTTTCATTATAAATTAAGAATCAGTGATTTTTCTGGCAGTTTTTTTTCTGATATTATTTAACATTTAATTCAAGCTAGCTTTAAAATGAAACTGATATACCCCTGAGGAGTTTAGCCCTCTTTTCCATTATAAAAGATTGTTGATTAATGCCATATTCCTATTCAGCAAATTCCGAATAATGAACTCAAGATTATTCATTGGATGGAGAATTAGGGGAAGGTTATTGGGCAGGAATAATTTTTTTCAAGCTGTATATAAACAAACACTTTGGGCTGATCTAGCATAATTTGACTTCTAAATATTGTTTCATCCTTGTAATAGTATCACTGTTCATTTAAATCAACTTCATGAAACTGACTCTAAATTATGGATTTGGGGAGAACATGGGTTCTGAGTGTGTGGGAGGATCATAAGAAAAATATAATTCATTATACTTACTCTAATGATGGGGTCATTGAAACCTCAAATCACTGTGATGGACTAGTGAGGCCTGGCGTGCTGCGATTCATGGGGTCACAAAGAGTCAGACACGACTGAGCGACTGAACTGAACTGAACTGAAGCAGTGGGACTCGTTTAGCAATGAGAATCTTCAATAATCACTCCTATATGGACTTCGAAGGAGGGTGCAAAAATAATCATTCTTGGTCTTTGAAATTATTACAGCCAACAAACCTCCGTGTGGTTAAATCTATTTTGGATAAGATTTTATCTCACTTGCAAAGGAAAACAAAAATATGAAAAACGCAACCAAGTTAATCTACTGATCTCATGTGGAATCATAGATATATTTCTATTACCTATTCTTTCCTTCTCTGCCTGTTTCTTGTTACAAGAATTGACACCCAGTTCTTAGATTTCTTACCAAGATGCTCCATCTTGTGTATAGTTTCTTTTCACTTGTCCTCACACAGCAGAATAATTAAATCCTGAGATTAATGTTAAATTCAACAGTGATGAACTGTCTTCACTTATACCATACCTCTATGCTTTTAAATCTGGATAGGATAATAAAGGTTAGGACTCTTACAAATAACATGTGATAGAGAAGTGTTGACCACAAAGTTTGTAACCAGCCCAATGAACATACTTTTCCTATCTTACATTAACAAGTTATTAAACCATAAAAGTAAACCACAATGTCCCAAACAACACTGGAGTATATGCCTATAATGTTCTTTTTGCACTGCTCCCCTGGGTTACATATAAAAGAAAATGTGCAAACAACTATGATTTTAAAAGTTAGTCATTTATAGGAAGAGTTAAATACTGGTTATATTAAGTATCTGAATAAGCCTCTCTCCATCTTCCTCTCCCCCAATCATGGAATAAATATTTGCTTTTCTCTTCCTACTTCTTCCGCTCTCTATACAATGATCAAGCTCTATTTTCCACCAGGTTTATAGATAAGCTTTTCCCTTTAAATCTGTTCATCTCCTTTGTGATCCTGATGACAGGAAGCAATTGCACTAAGCCCTTAACTTAAGTCTGTTTGCATACAAATGGCGCCTTCCAGGCCTGATTTGCATTACCCAAGTAGGTTTGGTCTGGGAAATTCACTTTCCCTGAGACTTGCATGTGGGTCTCAATTTTCATCAAGGGGGAATCCATTAGTCTCCTTCATTTCCTGATTACTCGAGGCTTTATAAAGTAGAGAGGATTTAGCTTGCCTGTAAGATGAGCAGTCAATCCATTTCTGCAAATGTGGTATATTTTCTCTCTGGATCTGGCCACGAAGCCAGGTTCCTGGGCCACAATCTTTTGCCCTTTGATGGAATTGCTTTTAGTGAATTGGGCTTTGCAGTTCCATGGTGTTGCATTAAAGGGCATTTATAAAGGTAGACTCAGGAAAACTTAGCTCTTACTTGTATGGAAACCTGAGAAAATTTGTAAACAAAATGTCTTCTATAATAGTTTTCAACCAGCAGCTGTGGCATACTGGTGAACTGGGAGGTGTGTCAAAATATTAGTTCACCAGTCTTCAGAGACATAGAGCAAAGCCTCAGGGTTGTTCCCTTCTGACACAGAGCAGCCTCATCTATTTATCACTGTGTACCTCAAAAATACGACATTTTCCCCTTTGTTCCATAACATAAAAGAGGTTAGGAACATTGCTGCTAGAGCCTCATAGCAAAAACATCAATAAACTGATTTTTCTAAATAACTTGTTTTTCTTCTGTGTCATGTAGAATTTACATTTTGTAACTGACCTTAATGGTTCTTCCTGGATCCTTGGAATTTAGGCACCAAATTTAACATTGGTAGCCCAGCTCTGGTTGCTATAGAGGGTCTTAAAGCACAGAGTTTGAAGTTTCACCTTTAATCTACATTTGTTTCATTCCTTTATGTTTAATTTGCCTTCACTACAAGTTTATCCTTCCTGTATATGGATGTATACATTTGTGGGTATACCTTTGTGCTTTTCCTTTCTTTCTGGTTTATGGTATGTCACTATCAATCTAGCGTGGTCAAGGTGAGGCATAGGAATAATATGATATACAAAGATATAATATACAAATATAATAGGATACATTCATACTGTGTCTGACCTTTTGTGATCTCATGGACTGTAGCCCACCAGACTCCTCTGTCCACGGTATTTTCCATGTGAGAATACCGGAGTGGGTCTCCATTTCCTTCTCCAATGCATATCGTAGACAATAATGACTGATTTATGAGATGAAACAGTCTCAGTTTTCCTGGGTATCTCCCATGTGTACAGGATGCATAAAGGATATTAACTTGTGTTTCTTTTTCTCCTGTTAACATGTACTTTATTATGGGGGCTGGGGAGATGTCTCAGCCAAGAAGCTATAAGATTATATGGAAAAATACTGTTATTAATACAGGTCAACAATACAAATCAATGCATGAATGAAGGAACAGTTTGACTGGCCAACTTGACATTTTTGGAAAGTTAAAGAAGAAAAAGTTTAGACACTGATGTGGTGACCGATTGTACCAATTCCCTGATGAGGACAGGGAGAAAGGCTTTTACATATTCATATGTGCTGTTATTTAAAATTTAAAGCTAAATATAGGTGCTGTGGACAGGATAGAGAGTCTATCTGGAAGGTGGAACAGAATCTCTAATATGAGAAGGGCACGTTGATTGAGGGATGGCAGAAAGAGCAATTCTTTTATTATTCTAATGTATGTTATGATTGGAAGCCATTTAAATTTTTTTAGAAACTATAAGACAGACAGATTGTTAGCTATTCTGTACGGATGTACAAACTGGCTTTTGAATGAGCTACCACCTAGAGAAGGCTGAGAAGTGGACCAACCTCCAGGTATCGGCTTAAAGTATGAGACTAACTGTGAGAGTGTGTGAGTGGACCAGGCTACCAGGTCCACTCCAGGGATTCAGCTTTACGATATCTGTTGCATGAACTTAGATTCTTTGCATTTCATGAGTGTTTTCTCAGATTCCTACCTAAGTGCTCTGTAGCCCCAGTTTGGGGAAGCATTTCTTCATGCAGGCAGGGTCCATGCAGTGGGATTAGACTGATAGACGCCCAGGGAATTCTTGAAGCATGCAACTAAGAAAAAGGCAGATTTCCAAAGACTATTTTCCCTTTTCAGTCTTGAGAGAAAGCCGTGAAGCTTATTCTCTGCATCGTTAATGAAGGTAGTGCTTTATATTAAAGGCTTCCTGCTGCGGAGCTATCAACTTCAGGACCAGCCTCAGCTTTCAAGTGTTAATGATTATCAGGTCCTCTTTCCCCTGAGGGATGAGGCGAGCTCCTCTGTCCTCTTTAGGGGCTCAAGGCCCCAGACTCTGGTGTGGGTTTGACAATCCAGGAACTGTCAGGCGGGAGAGATGCCCCTAGAGTTTGGATCTGATTTTTTTCAGTATCACTCTCTTACCTTGCTTGTTTGCTGTATGCAATCCAGAGCTCAGTGTTTCAATCTTTCTCAGTAGGAATGTCTTTTTTGAGAATTGGTGAGTCCATTTGGGGTATGAAAGAGTGGCAGGAAGGCTTGAGGTCAGGGGACCTGAGTTCAAAGTTTGGCCAAATGCCAGATGTTTAATACTGGTTGCCTAATACCTCCAGGTTTCCATATCTGTGAAGTGGAGATAATAAATTCACCTTGCAGGGTCAGTTCATTAAATCTATACACACATATAAAACAGCAAATAGGGACCAAGCATCCTAGTAGGAGGTGGGAATGGCAAACCACTCCAGTATTCTTGCCGTGAGAACCCCATGAACAGTATGATAAGGATGGGGTTATAGGTTGATAAATAAACAGAGTATCTGCCTTTCAGAACTTGTGGTGAAGGCTAGTGAAAGTCATTCTGTTGTGTTCGAGTCTTTGTCACCCCATAGACTATAGAGTCCATGGAATTCTCCAGGCCAGAATACTGGAGTGGGTAACCGTTTCCTTTGCCAAGGCATCTTCCCAACCCAGGAATCAAACCTAGGTCTCCCACAGTGCAGGCAGATTCTTTACTAGCTGAGCCACAAGGGAAGCCCTAGAAGTCTATTGATAGCTATCAACATCCAGAAATCCATTTACAAATTGTAATAACTTTTTGTGAAACAAGTAAATGGTTTGGTGAAAGATAACAACAAAGATTAAAGGGCAAGATGGGGATACTTAGGTACAATGACAGTCTTTCAGGGTAAGTAACTTAGAGGAGTTTTCAAGCAGGCAAAGAGCTGGTTGGAGAATATCCAATAGAGAAAAACCTGAGGAAGGATTTGAATTAGGGAGAGCTTTACCAATATGAGGTCAATGGCACTGGGGAAAAGAAGCAGGAGATAAGATTTTGGAGCCAAATCAGGCACAGCCTTAGTGACCAGAGATAGGAAGTTAGATTTTATTCAAATATAAAATCTATGGGAAATTATTGAAGAAGAAATATATGTTTCAATCATGAGAATTATATATGATATGAGAGTTTCTTGTGCATAATAGGTATTTCAGAAATAATAGTAGTTCTTCCAAAGCCATAATAGCTAAGTTTTCAGCTCCAGAACATGACAAAACAACATAACTTTATTTGCTTTGGAGTTCCTCAAATTATTGAGTCTCCCATAAGTTGAATGGCCCAATCTGTACAACAGCCAAGTTCTTGAAACTGTTACTGAGGATATTTTCTATATATGGCGAAAGAAAGGTTAAAGGGAAGAATTTCCTGAAATAGGATAGGGAAATATGTGCTTAATAAACACGGAGTGAAATAAAATATTTTGAACAAAGAACATCTACACACATTGTCAGTCTGGACCCCATAACGAATAGAAATTTCCTATACATATAGGCTGTTGACTGGTGGTAACCTAATGTTTTCTGATGAAGAAGTTACAGTTCACAGTAGTTAAGTAATGTTTTCAGTGACAAAAGATTATAAAAATGAAATATGTAATAAAGAAGGCAAGAAAAACCTATATTTTCATGGAACCAAGCACCAAATTATGAATTAAATCCAATGCTAAACAACCTTTGAAACAGGATGGAATGACACCATGAATGTCTTTTCTAAAGAACTCCTAAGCCATCTCTCTAGTTCAGTTCATCTTTCTGAATTTACCAAGGCAATCAACTTATCACCATTGTTGTGCAGTCACTAACTCATGTCCGACTCTTTCTGACCCCCTGGACTGCAGCACACCAGGTTTCCCTGTCTTTCACTATCTCCCAGAGTTTGCTCAAACTCGGGTCCATTGACTCCGTGCTACCATCCAACCATTTCATCCTCTACTACCCCCTTCTTCTGTCCTCAATCTTTCCTATCATCAGGGTCTTTTCCAAAGAGTTGGCTCTCCACATTAGGTGGCCAAAGTATTAAAACTTCAGCCTCACTCTTCCAGCAAGTATTCAGGATTGATTTCCTTTAGGATTGACTGATTTGATCGGCTTGCTGTCCAGGGGACTCTCAAGAGTCTTCTCTAGCACCGCAATTTGAAAGCATCAGTTCTTTGGTGCTCAGTCTTTTTCACCGTCCGATTCTCATACTCGTACATAACTACTGGTAATACCATAGCTTTGGCTATATGGAACTTTTTCAGCAATTTATCATCATTAAGTCACAAAAAGTGTTAGCAACTATGCTCTAATGCACTAATTACATTGTTGTTGTTGTTTTTCAGTTGCTTACTTGTATCCAACTCATTGCAACAGCATGCAGTGCAGCGTGCCAGGCTGCCCTGTCCTTCATCAACTCCCGGAGCTTGCTCAGACTCATGTCTGTTGAGTTGGTGATGCCATCTAAACCATCTCATTCTCTGTTGTTCCCTTCTCCCCCTAACTTCAATCTTTCTCAGCATCAGGGTCTTTTCCAATGAGTCAGCTCTTCACATCACATGGCCAAAGATTTGGAGCTTCAGCTTCAGCATCAGTCCTTCCAATGATATTCAGGACTAATTTCCTTTAGGATTGACTGGTTTGATCTCCTTGCAGTCAAGGGACTCTCAAGAGTTTTCTCCAGCACCAAGTTCAAAGCATCAATTCTTCAGTGCTCCAACTCTCACATCCATACATGACTACTGGAAAAACCATAAATTTGACAAGACAGACCTTTGTTGGCAAAGTAATGTCTCTGCTTTTTAATATACTAAGTTTCTCAAAGCTTTTCTTCCAAAGATCAAGTGTCTTTTAATTTCATGGCTACAGTCACCAACTGCAGTGATTTTCGAGCCCAAGAAAATAACATCTCTTACTGTCTCCATTTGTTTCCCCATCTATTGGCCATGAAGTGATGGAACTGTATGCCATGATCTTTGTCTTTTGAATGTTGAGTTTTAAGCCAACTAATTCATTGCCCTCTTTCACTTTCATCAAGAGGCTCTTTAGTTCTTCTTCGCTTTCTGCCATAAGGGTGGTGTCATCTGCATATCTGAGGTTATTGATATTTCTCCCAGCAATCATGTTTCCAGCTTGTGCTTCATCTAGTCTGACATTTCACATAATGTACTCTGCATAGATGTTAAATAGGCAGGGTGACAATATACAGCCTTGACATTGTCCTTTCCCAATTTGGAACAAGTCTGTTGTTTCCTTTGTTCCATGTCTGCTTCTAACAGTTGCTTCTTGACCTGTATACAAGTTTCTCAGGAGGCAGTTAAGGTAGTCTGGTACTCCCATTTCTTTAAAAATTTTCCACAGTTTGTTGTGATTCACACAGTCAAAGACTTTGGCATAGTCAATGAAGCAGAACTAGATGTCTTTTTGGAATTCTCTTGTTTTTTCTATGATCCAAGGAATGTTGGCAATTTGATCTTTGGTTCATCTGCCTTTTTAAAATCCAGTTTGAACATCTGGAAGTTGTCGGTTCGCGTACTGTTGAAGCCTAGCTTGGAGAATTTTGAGCACTACTTTGCTAATGTGTGAGATGAGGTGTTACTTTGGGAAAGCCAGCAGGTGGCTCTCTGGTGTACAGATGCAACAATGAAAAAAGTCACAGCTCACAGCTCCCTCTTAAGCTAGTCTGAAAGTTTATGATAATCTCATAAAGGGGTGTCTTGAAAATCCATACAAAACCATTGTTTGTACCTCCTCAGCCACACCTTATGGTAACAACCTCAATGCTGAAAATATAATTTAATTTTTGTTCAAAATGAAAAGTCAACAAGTTAGAATGGATTTTTCATCATCCTCACAGCTTCAAAGAAGGAATTTGTTTTCCCCTCCCTCATAGTAAGCAGTCCCATTAGAACACGCAAATGACAACAGGCAAATTAAAAGATAAATGTGAATAACTTTAAAGTGGCCTGAAGTGGCAGGCTTTGTGTTACTGGAGGCTCAGTATCAATATGTTAAATGACACACAAGTTTAATATTGATTTATTTCTATTCAGTATTATTTATATTCCATTCATTTCATAAATCATCCCCTAAAAAACTTTAAACCAAACTCCACTAAAGTCATTCTAATATAACTTGAAGCAAACTCCTGGTCCTGTATCATGGATTGTACTGTGGCTTCTTAAACATTATCATTGTATTTTATAGGTATTTCATGCCATGCATGCTACTCAGTTGAATACATACTACTAAGGATCAAGTTTGTAGTTTTCAAGATATTAATCTAGGAGAATAGATTATGATACGGTACCATGGATTTCTGAATTTGAATCTCCAACTGCTGTTTGGGTAAATGTTATTAAGAAGACCTTTATTATTTAGCTTTATAAACATAACTAGATAAAACAAGTTATCTCCAGCCACACATTTGCTTTTGCCAAAGGAACTCTGAGTTTACTGTCAATGTGGTTTATGAGGAATGAAATATTAACATTTGGAGAGTTACTCTAGGCTGGTTACTGAATGAATTAATTACTTATGGCTTTAGAGTTAATTCTTACTTGAGGCTCCATAATCATACATATTTTAACATCAAAAGCTAGATGACGAATATTAAAAATAATTTTTTAAAAAGCCTCACAGTTACCCGAATTTGAAATGGAGTAGGTTGTCTGCATGTTACTCTCTATAAAAGAGAAAATCAGCAAGTCTAGATTTTAGGACAGGACCCCGTTTAAGAAAAGAAAAAAGATCTTCCAGATCCATAACCATGTTATTAAAATAGAATGCCAGCTTCCCTCCCCACCCACCAGTCCCTTTTCTTGGATCTGTTGTATACTCTTTATATGGGCTTCCCAGGTGGTGCTAGTGGTAAAGAACTCGCCTGCCAATGCAGACTTAAAAGTGATTCTATCCCCGGGGAAGATGACCTGGAGAAGGGCATGGCAACCCACTCCAGAATTCTTGCCTGGAGAATCCCATGGTCAGAGGAGCCTGGTAGGCTGTGGTTGATAGGCTCACAAAGAGTCTGACATGACTGAAGTGACTTAGCATGCTTGCACACTCTTTGTATACTAAATGATAGCCCATCAGTTTCCTTCTTATCAAGGCAACTAAGAATTATATAAAACAAGCCTGTAAACTCAATCTTAATTGCAGGCAAAAGCCTAATTTCCACATCTATTGTCTATGAAAAAACAAAAACATCCCCAACAAATACAAAAGCAAATTAAGTCTCAAGGGCCTCAGTTAAAATAGTAAAGGTTGTTAAATTGATTGAAGTAAGGTTGCACTGAGACCTATATAGGCCAAACTTGTGTGAACCAAGAAACAGAGGATTGGGGTATACATATAACATAACCAGGTTTCTTCCCACTGTCCACCCCCAGCTCTGCCCCCACTCACAGACACAGACACATACACACACACACCCTGCCTCTTTACTGAAATTTTATTTTTTTCACTTGAGGGATTTCAACTCAATTGTAGTTATCACATGCTAATCTCCCCCAAATCTAAAATGCAAATGACATCCAAATTGACTGTGGAAAAAGGGAAAGCTTATCTGGGCCTGACAGGCTACACACGTTTCCTTCCATTCCTCCTCATTTTGTGCCATTTTTCACGTGCAGGGGCTATAAAAGCCACTGTCAGTCTGTCCCCTGCCTCCTGCCGTTGCTTGTCGATCTGCTGCGGCCTCCCCACTGTGTTAAATCATTCAGTTCCTCTCCAAGCAACACCTCTCATTGATCACTCCAGAGGGGCTGCTTCTGAAAATGTTGATTCAACTCAGTGGGGAAGATGGGCCCGGTGTAGCTGGAGGAGGAGGACTGGCAGAGATTCTTGAAAACAACACACCTCTTAATTTTCATTGGCACAAGAGCAATCACCACTCCTCCCTTGCCTTTTGAGCTAAACTTCTGCCAAGCTAGCAAGTGATTCCAACTTGAAGTAAAATGGTGCAGGTGGAAAGCCAGTTGAGTGGTATCACACACAACTGTCTGTTTCTGCCCTGGTGCTATTCACGTACTCCCCAGAGAATCCAAGATTCAGCTGCCTTCAGAGTCATCAAGCTCTGCTTGATTCTAAACCTGGAGAATTGAGATTAATGAAAAGTGCTTTTGCCACTAAAAATACCTTTCCCAAAGCAGTGATTTCCTAACCCACAACAGTTTAGAATGGCATCGTTTAACAATGTTTATAAGTCATAAAACATGCATTGGGCTGATGTATGAGTTTGTATCTTTAGAGGAACTAGAATTGCAAACAAACCAAAAAAAAAAAAAAAGACAACTGCAGGGAGAGAGAAAAGAAAAACGTCCTAACAGATGTGTTCACTACTAAATAGAACACACAACATGTGCTGCAAAATAAAAGAACCATTTGGTGACATAAAATATCTTGGCATCTGCGTTAGATTTGTAACCACAGTAAAGTATTGATATGGACCATAAAATTCAAGTTCTATATTCCGGTGCTTCTGGGCGACTCCGCTTTGAAAGACTTTTTGCACTGTGGAATTGTTCTTGTTTATCAAAGCCATTTTATGGCAAACCTGCTTTATGACATTGCATGATTGGCTCATTTTCCAGAAGGAGATGCATAAAATAGGAACAGCTATTAATTCTGAGCAAGGTGTAAATTTGACATCTTAAGTGAATAGATAAGAAACTACACAGCTTCAACCCGTTGATAGCAAGACTTACTTAGGAAGACATGTCCAGATAAAAGGTCAATGAAACCTGAAGCTAAGTTTTAATATTAGCCTCATACTTGGTTAATAGTTCATGGAATTGGCTATGTTCAGAAGAACAGATATGGTAAAAAGCAGTGTCTAAAATGTAATACAATATACAATATTTAATAAATGAAATGTTTTATATGAATATGTAATCTAAATGGTATGGCACATATTTTAATGAGATAGTAAATATAATCACATATTTTACCCATTTTGTAATCATTAGAATATGATAAAATATAGTCTATAAATTAAAAAGTTCATGAAGACAAAATAGTATACTAAATAAATTTTTTTAGACAAAGCCTCCATTCTGCTTATAAATACAGTTACTACTTTAAACACCTTATTAAAATTCTGATAGTTATACCTATATTTTAAAATATATATTTATCATGCTATTTTCTGTATTAACAATATTGTTGTTCAGTCGCCCAGTCATGTCCGACCCTTTGTGACCTCATGGACTGCAGCACGCCAGGCCTCTCTGTGTCCATTGCATTATTACTCCTGATGTGAAGAGACTCATTAGAAAAGACCTTGATGCTGGAAACGTTAAGAAGGCAGGAGGAGAAGGGGACAAGAGAGGATGAAATGGTTGGATGGCATCACTGGCTTAATGGACATGAGTTTGCGCAAGCTCCGGGAGACGGTGAAGGACAGGGAAGTCTGGTGTGCTTCAGTCCATGGGGTCATAAAGAGTCGGACATGACTGAGTGACTGAACAGCAACGAACAATAATAATGTTCAGTTCAGTTTAGTCGCTCAGTCGAGTCCGACTCTTTGTGACCCCAGGCACCACAGCACACCAGGCCTCCCTGTCCATCACCAACTCCCAGAGTTTACTCAGACCCATGTCCATTGAGTCAGTGATGCCATCCAACCATCTCATCCTCTGTGGTCCCCTTTTCCTCCTACCCTCAATCTTTCCCAGCAGCAGGGTCTTTTCAAATGAGTCAGCTCTTTGCATCAGGTGGCCAAAGTATTGGAGTTTCAGCTTCAACATCAGTCCATCCAATGAACACTCAGGACTGATTTCCTTTAGGATGGACTGGTTGTATCTCTTTGCAGTCCAAGGGACTCTCAAGAGTCTTCTCCAACACCACAGTTCAAAACCATCAGTTCTTCAGTGCTCAGCTTTCTTTACAGTCCAACTCTCACACCCATACATGACTTCTGGAAAAACCATAGCCTTGACTAGATGGACTTTTGTTGGTAAAAGTAATGTCAGACATCATTAACTTCTTAATATAAAATATAGTGTCTGACTCTTTGCAACCCCATGGACTGTAGCTGGCCAGTTTCCTCTGTCCATGGGGATTCTCCAGGCAAGAATACTGGAGTAGGTTTCCATGCCTTCCTCCAGGCGATCTTCCCAACCCAGGGATTGAACCCAGGTCTCCTGCATTGCAGGTGGATTCACCACCATCTGAGCCACTAGGGAAGCCCCAATATAAAACATGAACTTTTTGTCCTTATAGAACCCCCCTGTTTTAATTATATTACAATTGAATGAATGAGTGAAGTCACTCAGTCATGTCCAACTCTTTGCGGCCCCATGGACTGTAGCCTACCAGACTCCTCTCTCCATGGGATTTTCCAGGCAAGAACACTGGAGTGGGTTGTGATTTCTTTCTCCAGGGGATCTTCCCTACCTAGGGATCTAACCCGGGTCTCCTGCATTGCAGGCAGATGCTTTAACCTCTAAGCCAGAAGTAATAAGCAGTTACTATCTCTCTTCACAGAGCAATATTCAGAGTGTGGTAATAAAGCAAACATGGTATACTGCTTTGCTCAGAATGAAAAAATGATCACCTGTTTCTAAAATTTGTCCTTTGATTTCCACCCATCATCAATTCCTCTCAAACTCTAGCAGGTATGTAATTTACTGAATGCCCCCTTTATTTTCATCCAACCTGACTCCTCCTTCTAGAAGGTACCTGTTCTTCTACGTCTGTACTGTGAGGCTTCCTTCTTCCCCTTATATTGGGTTGGCCAAAAAGTTCATTTGATTATTTTCGTAACAGCTTGAAAAACCTGAATAAACTTTTTGGCTAATCCAATAACCATCGTTCTGGAGTTCACCATCCCCTTTTCTTGGTTACTTCCTTTACTTCTCTCATATGTTGCCACTTCTACTTCTGAATCCACTGTCCTCCCCCTTGTTACTCTTTTTTGTTTTGCTGGGACTTATATTCTCATATTTTCCTGATAAATGGAATGTGAGAGACAATTTCATTTTGAATCCTTGCACACCAAAAAAGTATTCCATTTCTCCTTTCCACTGAATTAACAGTTTGATTAAGCTTAGTAGTCTAATTTGATGATCAATATCTCGATGCTCAGCATTTTTGTTCCATGACTTTTTTCTGAAATGTCCTCTGAAAAACCCAATGTTCTTCTGTGTCACAGTGCTTTCTGAATTTGTAAAGATCTTTTCCATCTCAGGTGTTTAAAATTTCATGATTGTATACCTTGTTGCAGACTGTTTTATCATTCACTGTGCTGAGCCATGGTGAATCCTTTTAATACAGACACACATGTTCTACAATTAGGGGTATTTTCTTGGATTTAGTGCTTTTATAGATATTCTGAAAAGATAAGAGAGAAAATGGAATATGGAACTTGATCATTTGAATATTAAATCTTGTGGGCTTGTCTTCCTATTTGCTTTCTTTTGAATATTTGATCTCTTTTGTGTTTCACTTGCTCAAATACTATCTCAATTCTGTCTTCCAACGCTCCTTTTTTTCCCTTAATATTTCTACTATTTTATTTTTAATTTCTTAGAGTTTCTTTTTTAAAGTTTCTAATTCTTCCTTTTAGAGAGAATACTCTTAAGTGATGTCTGAAAATATTGTCTTAACTCTCTGATGATATTAACTGCTAGATTTCCTAAGGTTTTCTTCTATTCCTTTGTCATCACTGTTTCATTTTTCTTGTTATTTGTTTGGTCTCTATTTTTCATTTGGCAGCTGTCTTTATATAAATGAAAGTCAGAGGCCATTTGTTTAAGAAGGAAGTTCTAGGTTCTTGGGTCAGTCTTGGACATTGGTGGGTTTAACTACCTGGAAGAGAAGGTCATCTGTAGAGATTTATTTTCTATGTGTATTTTCACTAGAAGAGGCATATTTAACCAAAATAATATTAGCTTTGGTTTCTTTAGCTTTAAAAAAGGAAGGTTAAGTTTTTTTTTTTTTTTTTACCCAGTGTTACATTTGGACATTTAAAAATCAATAGCAATAGAAAAAAGTTGTATATTTTCCATGTGGAGCATTGATTGCTGCAACTTTTACATTTTAATCTCAAACCTGTCAGTCTTATCTCCTTTACATGTCTTTTAAAGGGTATTTTTATTCTAAAAATATCAGGGGCCTTTAAGAGTGACAAGACAAAGCAAATATATCCCCAGGATGATTTTTTATGCTAAATATAATTAACATGGGTGTCTAATATCCCTGTAAATATAACAAGTACACCTAGAAAGATTGCTTTGCCAAAGAAAGAACACTTTCATTAATTGTGTGACTCAAAGGAAGGAACTGCATTTTGAGAATTTAACAGTCAAAATGTACACAAAATGGATGATAGACACCATTAGTAGAAATAAACCTGAAATCTGCCTATAAAAATATAAGTGGTTTGGAAATATCCACAGTTTCAATCAAGGTGACCTATGTACAATCTCAGGAAGATGAGACCAAAGTGCAACTGAAACTTATAGAAGGAAAGTCTAAATAATTGCATTAAATGTTGTCTAGAGAAACATAATGTGAACAAAAGAGGAGCATCTCTTGATGAAACACAAATAAGAAAAATCCAAAGAGAAGAATGTTGGTAGGAGTTGTCCACCCTAGATTGCCAAGGTGCTGAATTGCTAAGATGAATTGCTGAGGAATGAGGGAAACTTTACCATCATGCTTAACAAACTCATGCCCAGATCTTAAAATGTTGCAGTATGACATGAGGAAATCATCTCCCTGAATTCACCACCTATTTGGAGGTATTTCTGTAATTATTCTGCTGTTACTATGATGGCCCCAGGGAGACTGTACCACATTTGATCAACTGGGCATGCATCCAGATGTGCCCAGAAGCCTCTTTCTTGATTTTCTGTTGTACAGATAGGGACAGAATTTTACATAAGAACTTATCAAAGGTTCTAATAAATGAAAAAAAAAAAAGGATGGCAGTGGAACAAAAAGATTCAACTGGATTTTCTGGTTTACTAGATTCAAAGAACTTAGGTTTTGCTTGGTGTACCTTACAGTGTTATTTATATCTCTAATGCCGCAAAGCAGAGGTAAGATTTCCAAGTGTCAAGAAAGGAATAATAAATGCACCTGTGTTCAGGCTTAGCAAGGAGCTTCTCCCAGCCTTCCAGATTCTTTCTTTGTACCTGAGTATTACCTTCCCCTGGGTAATTGGCAGTGGGAATATATACACTCGTGAGGGGCTTACTCTGATATTTACCCACAAGGGTTTGATCTTCTTCTGTGGTCTGAAAAGAAAGACTTATCAGAAGATAGTATAGTGATTCCAATGAAAAAATACACATACACCATAGTTAGCACTGCTTTCTTTATAAGAGATAAGCAATACAATTCAAATAGGTAGACATCTGTCATCAGGACTATGTGTTATGTTCTTACTGAGCGATCATTATATACAGCCTGTGAATTTGAGGCAAGGATGTATCATTTGCAACAGAGAAGATATGTTGCTTTTCCACATACTTTATCATAGAGAGAGCAATGTTGAAAATGCCACGGAACTCAGAATTCTAATCAACAAAATTTTAATGGAATATTTACAAGTTATCTTTATTGATTTTTTTTGGACTGTGATGAAATATTTTATGATGTAGTTTGACAGAGTCAGCATCCTGAATCCTGTCTATCTGGGGGCTGTGACAATATTGACTTCCACTGCTTGCCAAACTGATGACTAAACCCTGGGTCAGAGTGACCAAAATTAGATAATGTCACTTTAGAAATCATCTTGATATACAGCCTGTCTTCCCTCCTGATCATGGTAAATAGTTGGTTGCATCCATTACACTGAGCCAAAAGGAGAGGTGATGTGACAGGCATGACAGCCACTGGGCCACGTATAAGAAAACATCAACACCCAGTTAGAGTAAGTGAGGGGAAATGTTAGCTTCAAGCAGTTAAAGAAAAAACAAACCAGATCAGGTAATCTAACAGAGAAAGTTGAGACCTGAAAACTCATTAAAGACTAGCAGTTGTCATTTTTCTTGGACAGTCCAGTGTCAGGCTTGTGGGGTGGAGAGGGAGAGGGGACATGGAGAGTTGAATCCAGCAGTCCAAGGTGGGGAGGCTTTCAGCTAGAAGTCCCAGAAACCCTGATAAAGAGAGGAAGAGAAATGTGCAGGGGGTGTGTAGAGCAGGCATGGCTCCCAAGAGCTACCAAAAGGCACCAGGGAGGATGACATACATTCCAAAAAGAAGGCAAAACCATCCTTTACGATGCAGTTTCTAACCTGGGTCGCAGGGCACATACACGTGCACGCAAAACACTCCAGGGCTCATTATTATGCTCACTAAAGAAGCGAAGCCAGGGCATCTGTTAGTCGTTCAGTTGTGTCCGACTTTTGACCCCATGAATTTAGCCTGCCAGGCTCCTCTGTTCACGGAATTCTCCAGGCAAGAATATTGGAGTGGGTTGCCATTTCCTTCTCCAGTGTAACTTCCTTATCCAGGGACTGAACCCCAGTCTCCTGCATTGCAGGCAGATTCTTACCATCTGAGCCACCAGAGAAGTCCCAGAAGAAGGGAAATCCCCAAATTGTTATCTCTGTGTTTTCTGTTTAATAGGTGTTGGCTCAGGGTCCTGGAGTCCATTTACTGGTGGAAAAGGAGCCATGTGGGAAGAAACTCTAACGTCTCCTCTTCTTGCCAAAGTAAGGCAAAACCATGCCTTAGTGATGCGAGGTCTGTGGACAAACAAGGAGGCTGACAGAACCATGCCTTTTAAATCATCGTTAAGTCCAAGACTGTCCTTTAGAATGTTTTAGCCTCTGAGACTCACTCCCTCTTAGGGATCCACTAAATCTGACAGCAAGGTGACAGTTACCACAATCTGATATGTGGACACCTATCCATTAGGAATTGGACTGGAACCGTCCATTCACTTTACCGAGTCTACAGAATGGAAAGTAACTCTTATAATGGAATGGCTTCTAGCCACTCCTGCTCAGGGCCAGCTTTGGATTAGTGATGAGGAACTAAAAAGGCCTTAAGTACTTTTACAAATCCCAGGAAAATGTTCTCCTTAGTTAAGTATATAATGATACATGAAGGCAGAAGAGGTTTGCCTATACTAAGCTTTCATCTTAGATGTCTATGGCTCTTAATGACATCTTTGAAAATTACTGACATTCATTTAAGAAATATTTGAGGCCATTTTCTCAAGAAGAATAGCCACTTTCTAGTAAACATCATTGCTTTTAGGCTTAAATTATTTGATTCATATGTTTGAATCATATGTTGATTCATATGTCTTCCTTATTACCCCCACATTGTTGTTATTTTATAACTTTTAAATTAATATGCATTAAATTAAAGAGCCATAGTATTTGTTTAGATTCATATAACCATTGCCACAATCAGGATACAGGACAGCTGTATTAATAATAGTCCAGAGAATTCCATTTTGCTGAATCTTTGTATGTAAATATTCTCCTCCTCTCAAACTCTAGCTACATCTGTTCTCTGTTATTATAGTTCCACCTCTTCTAGAATGTTGCATACATAAATTCAAATTTGTCAACTTATGAAACTTCTGAACAACAAAATGATGGAAGAAAGAATTCAGACTCAATTGTACAATTGAGCTTTGTTCCACAGGATGAGAGCTACAGAGATGCTTATAAAGGGGGGGGGGGGGGGGGGAAAACCCATACACACACATCTGGGAAATTTGAAAGGACATTGGGTGACCTTTACAACTTGAGTGCTCCTGGTAGTTGGTCATTGCCTGTGTTATCCGTGGAGGGCATTCTAGGCAGAAGATTTGGCAGAGTCAAAGGTTCATACTTTTCCAGTCTATGGATTTTCCAAGAAAACAGAGTACGTGACTGAATCCCAGGTCTGTCGTGGCTGCCTGGTTTCATTTGGTTGTGGGTCTGTTAGTTATGTTGAGTCCATTTCCTATGTTTTATTTCCCCTACAAGATTTTATTTTTATTTTCATGTAGTGTATAACTTTGTGAGTCTGGTTTGCTTCACTTAGCAGAATGCATATGAGATTCATCTGTGTTGTTTATCAATAGTTCATTCCACTTTACTGAAGGGTAATATTTCACAGGCTACAGTCCTTGAGGTCACAAAGAGTTGGACATGACTGAGCGACTGGTTACAGTAAACCACAGTTTGTAAATGCACACATTAAAGGACATTTTATTCCAGATTTTTGCTATTATGAACAGTGCTGCTATAAATATTTGTATATATAAGTTCTTCTTGGCTAAAGATGTAGGAGTGAGATTTTGGAGTTATAAGTGTACATGTAACTTTTGGCTGTTAACTACTTGTTTATATCCACAAGTAAATAGATGGGTAGATTCTGACTCTGTTTACATGTAATTACTCTATTAGCATTTTATTAAAAGTACATATTCTGCTCCGAACACTGAGGAACAGCAGAGGTTAATAAGACATTGTACATTAAATAAATGCCTGAGTATATGGATATAAGCAGCATATTAGTTTTGCAAGGTTGCCATAACCAAGTACCACAAATTGAGTGGCTTAAAGCAGCGCACAGTGTTGTCTCATGATTCCAGAGTTTGGAAGTCCGAAATCAAGGTGGTGGCAAGACCGTTTTTCTCCTGAGACTCTGCGTAAAATCCTTCCTGTTGTCTTCTTGGCTTCTGGCAGTAGCTGACAGTCTTCAGCTTTCCTTGGCTTGTAGCTGTAGCACTTCAATTTCTGCCTTTCTTCTAATTTCTTTTGTATTATTTTAAGGACTCTCAGCATACTGGATTAAGGCCCCATGACTTGATAGACGTGAATCTGAGTGAACTCCGGGAGTTGGCGATGGACAGGGAGACCCGGCGTGCTGCGGTTCATGGGGTCGCGAAGAGTCAGACACGACTGAGCGACTGAACTGAAACTGAGCTGAACTACTCCGATGTAACCTTGTCTTTACTGATTACATCTGCAAAGACTCCATCTCCCAATAAGATCACATTTTGAGGTACTGGAGATTAGAACTCCAAAATACATTTGGAAGGGACACAATTCAACCTATAAAAATGGGGACAAAAAGTGTATTATGTGCTGATCATTGGCTAGGCATTGTGCTCGGTGGTGAGGATAGAATGGCCAGTATATTAGGCAAAGCTCTAGATCTCATAGACTCCATAGTCTAGTGGGCAAGATGTATTCTAATCCAATTATTACCAAAGATCCATTTATAAAAGTATTGCCTTTCTGAGGAGAAGGACACAATATTCTAGGAATCAAAATAAGTGGTTCTTACTAGGTCCAGAGTTTAGAGAAATCTTCTCTGAAGAAGTAACACTTAAGATGCCCCCAGAGAACCAAATGACATGATATCAGACACAAAAAAAGAGAGGGGAAAAGGTATTCCATGCAGAAGGAAAAGCATATAAAGAAGACTGGAAGCTGGAAACAGTATCATATTCCAGGAATTCAGCAAGCAACTGTGAAGGAAGAGTGTCAGGGGATGCAAACACCCTGAGAATGGTTTGATTACATAGAAATTTGTAGATTCTGGCTTAGCTTTTGGACCATATTTTAAGGGCAATTTGAAGTCAATGAAAGGTTTTATTCCAGAGGTTGACATGATCAGAAATGCATTTACAAAGATCTCCTACTCTGTGGAATAGATTAAGTGGAGACAAAATAAATTTCAAGGGCGATTATATCCAACTGTTTAAAACAAGACATAATAGCCCCTTGCCTTAGAGTGGTGTTGATGGAAATAGAAAAATGAGGCTGTATGTTGGAAACTCAGTAAGAATTTGATTTAGTATGAGGAACATAGAGACATCAAAGAAAACATTCACATTTCCAGGATGTGCCATTAGGCAAGTGAAAGTGCCTTTTGCTGACTTAAGGACTACCCGTGGGCATTCAGATTCAGGGTGTGAGATGCGCCAGGACTTGTATTTGTGTGTTATGCGTGTCTGGAAGACATAGTCAGATGATTGTATCAAGCCAGTGCATGTGTTCTCAGTGACTCAGTTGTGTCTGATTTCTTTGCAACCCCTTGGACTGAATTCCACCAGGATCCTCTGTCCATGAAATTTTCAAGGCAAGAATACAAGAGTGGGTTCCAATTCCCCCACCTGGGGATCTTCCAGACTCAGGGGTCAAACCTGCACCTCCTACATTGCCAAGCAGATTGTTCACCAATGAGCCACTTGGGGAAGCCGTGAAGCCAGTAGTTGGATATAAAACTGTACAAATGTCTGAGCTAGACACATACATTTTTGAGTCATCAGCATAGTGATGGTAATTTAACTGAGAGAATGAATGAAATTATCTAGATGAGGAGTATAGAATTAGAAGAGCTAAAATTGGGCCCTAAGGAACTCATCATTCAAAAGTCAGGCAAAGAGGAGGTTCTGAGAAAGGAGACTGAGGTAAGCTGGCATACTTGCTGATAGATACAACTCTAGAATAGGTTATAGGTGGGAATGGATGGCAGGCATTGGACGCAGAGGCAGCAGCAAAAACACAGGGCAAAACTGCAAGCAAGTTAAATTCAGAACATATTGGCAAGTTGGTTAGGTTGGTGGAAGAACAGGATGTATAAATTGATTATTTAGTGAGAAGGAAGCCTGGATTGTTCGGTTAGGATAAAATCAAGGAAAGCCTTGGCTCAAATAGTTGGCTTTTTACCTAACTGGTATCTTTTCAAGAAAATCACTTTAGAACAGAGTGTGGAACTGCCTTGCAATCAATCCCTGAATGGGCTAGAGGGAGTGGCAAGGCAGGGAGTTAATTCAGATTTTATTTTCATTAATGTGCTTTATTTCAATAGAAAATAACTTGGTCCTTCTGCAGATACTCTTTTTAGGGACGTATATCCCATACTTTCTTCCTGCATAAGTGGATGCTTCCTATTTACTCACAATGAAATGGAGAATATAAATGAATAGTGTAAATATGGCTTTTTGTGTCCTAATTGAACCAACATTTTCTTGAAAGGCAGTCTTGAGTAAAAGCCAGTTAAAGGATCTTAAAAAAAAAAAAGTGCTGCAATCAATTGGTGGTTTAATTTCTAGCAGTAACACACACTTTCTAATTCCCTAAGGTGTGGTTTTCCTATGTCACTGAGCCAGTCTCAACCACCTTGGAAATCAGTCAGGAGCTGGAATTGACTCAGTACTCAGCACAGTGACCAAAGACATTAGCTACAGTCACAACCTAATTGTAATGTAATTCCAGTAATACACGCAGTTAGCACTGAGCACAATTTAGGGTTCCCTGCCTAGAGTTTCAGGAAAGCCATGCTGTTATTGTAATGAACCCACTGCTTTGCTGCTCCAGTTTTAGTCCTTAGCTTTATTACTCAGGATGAGTTCCGCAATTGTTTCTAAAATGCCTCCTAGAGAAAGACATAATAATGACTCTGACTACCACCATCATATGACTTAGGAACTGACTTCATAAATGTTAGCTATTGCCAGCCATTTCATAACTCATCACTCTGTTTTTTGCACAGATTATATAATCTGCCCAACAACTCTGTGAGTAGGTCTATGGTTAACCTTCAAGTTTAAATCATTTGATTAAAGCACACAGGGCTTCCCTGGTGGCTCAGACAGTAAAGAATCCACCTGCCAATGCAGGAGACCCAAGTTTGATCTCTGGGTTGGGAAGATCCCCTGGAGAAGGGAACGGCAACCCACTCCAGTATTCCTGCTTTGAGAATCCCATGGATAGAGAAGCCTGGTGGGCTATACAGTCTGTGGGGTTGCATAGAGTCAGACACAACTAAGTGACTAACACACATCCACACACCATTCATACATATTAGAGAGTGTAAGTAGCAGGATTTGGAGCTAAATCAATCTGATTCTGGAGCCTACTATTATTATTAATATATTGTATTGTTACATTCTCTAGGTTACAAATTAGTCTGCCTTCTCAGTTAGAGAAAAAGTTTCTTTAGGAGTTCTATATTTGTCAGGGGCTTTGCAGACTCACCAAATAATCAATGTTTGTATAGGGAAGGGCCAAAAAAAAAAAAAAGGCATTAAAAAGAGAAAAGAAAAAGCCACTGCAGCAAAAATGGGAATGATTGAGCTTATGGTGAGAAATCTTTATCAACAGTTTTTTCGATGCATGATACTGGATGCTTGGGGCTGGGGCACTGAGATGACCCAAGGGATGGTACGGGGAGGGAGGAGGGAGGGGGGTTCAGGATGGGGAACACGTGTATACCTGTGGCGGATCCATGTTGATGTATGGCAAAACTAATACAATATTGTAAAGTAATTAACCTCAAATTAAAATGAATAAATTTATATTCTTTTAGAAAAAGAGGTTATTTTTTTTCAACATAAAAAATAAATCAAAATAGATTCTGAGGTAGGGACTTTTCATCCATTTCACCACGAGTTTGTATGGTTACTAGAAAAATAATTGTAATACTTCTTTTAAATTCCTGAGATCTTAAAATACCAATTTAGACTAATCCTGGCATATGCG
Organism: Ovis canadensis; assembly: GCF_042477335.2. NCBI lineage: Eukaryota > Metazoa > Chordata > Mammalia > Artiodactyla > Bovidae > Ovis > Ovis canadensis. The sequence continues at coordinate 40,975,043 of NC_091258.1, read as the reverse complement.
TCTATGGAGAAAGGCTGTGTGGTCTGAAACACTTAGCACAGATTGGAATCTTGCTTCTGGTACTCCTAGCTGTTGTGATCTTCTAAAAATTACTTAGACTGAGCCTCACATTCAACTTATATAACACAGGTATAATATCATGTACTCTATAAAGTTTTGGTGAGGATTCTACATTATATCGTGTCTGAGAGAATTCTTGAAGAAGATAGATGACCTGAGATTTTACCCTAAATTAGATCTAAATAACCCCCTGTCCATCTTTGTTCCTGTGGAGCCACATGGAATAGCCTTCCACAGCACAACCAAGACTGGAGATGACCACTTCCTCATCACTGCTGCTGCTGCTTCTAAGTCGCGTCAGTCGTGTCCGACTCTGTGCAGCCCTGTAGACGGCAGCCCACCAGGCTCCGCCGTCCCTGGGATTCTCCGGGTAAGAACGCTGGAGTGGGTTGCCATTTCCTTCCCCAATGCATGAAAGTGAAAAGTGAAAGTGAAGTCGCTCAGTCAAGTCCGACTCTTAGCGACCCCATGGACTTTAGCCCACCAGGCTCCTCCATCTATGGGACTTTCCAGGCAAGAGTACTGGAGTGGGGTGCCATCGCCTTCTCTAGGCACCTGGAAATCAAGCCCCATGACAACACAGAGAGGCAGGCATTACGAACCTATTTCATAGATGGAGAAACTAAGACCCAGGTTCCCACTGAAGACTCAGAATATAAAACAAAAATAAGCGTGCATTTTTATCAGGCACTGTTTCACAAAGTCTTATTTACATAATCTCATAGAATCTAACTTATAGGGTTATTGTGAGGATTTTTTTTTTCTCAATTTACAAAAGTGAAGGCTGAGTGTTTGAGAGGTTAATAAACTTACTCAGAGGCAAAGCTAACAAAGCGAAACAACAGGGATTGAATCCAAGCCTTTTTACTCTGTATTCCCTACTCTTATCCATGACAGAATGTCCTCTCTTAGACCCAGATGTGGCCTGGTGACAAGATATTTGGCGACAGGGATACATTTGAAATTCTATTTCATGTTTTCCCCCAATTTTGTCTACATCTCTGGCCATATCCATATTTTTAAGGCTCTAATTAGTAAGTATATTAGTTACCGATGGCTGTATAGTAAATTACCCCAAAACTTAGAAGCCAAAACCAAAATAATCATCTATATCTCATAGTTTCTGGGACTTGGAATTTGGAAGTGGCTAACAGAGTACCTCTGGTTCAGTGTCTCACGTGAGGTTGCCACCAGGATGCTGGCTAGAGCTTCTGTGCTCTGAACGGGCTTCCAAGATAGCTCATTTGCATGGATGATAAATCAGTGCTGGCTGTGAGCAAGTGGCCTCAGTTTCTCCCCATATGGGTTGCTCCACAGGTGCTTGAGTGTACATAGGATACGGCGACTGTCCTTCCCCAGAGTGAGTGTCTTTCTATTCCCCCTCCCCACAAAATACACACAACTCTATGATGACTCATAGATTAAAAACAAAACAAAACAAAACCAACACAAGGTAAAGTAATTGTGTCCACTAATACCTGTCTCTGGAGAAGGCAATGGCACCCCACTCCAGAACTCTTGCTTGGAAAATCCCACGGACAGAGGAGCCTGGAAGGCTGCCATCCACGGGGTTGCTGAGGGTCGACTCGACTGAGCGACTTCACTTTCACTTTTCACTTTTATGCATTGGAGAAGGAAATGGCAACCCACTCAGTGTTCTTACCTGGAGAATCCCAGGGACAGCAGAGCCTGGTGGGCTGCTGTCTATGGGGTCACAAAGAGTCGGACACAACTGAAGTGACTTAGCAGCAGCAATACCTATCTCATAGAATGGCTGGGTCAATTAAGAAAGATTAAATAAACAGAAGTCCTCCAAAATGGTAACAGTGCCTCAGGATTCTACACTTAGTAACATTTGTTGTTGTTTAGTGTCTCAATTGTATCCAACTCTTTCACCACCAAGTGGACTGTAGCCTGCCTCTTCTATCTATGGGATTTCCCAGGCAAGAATACTGGAGTGGGTTGCCATTTCCTTTTCCATGGGATCTTCCCAACCCAGGGATCAAACCCACGTCTCCTGCATTTGCAGGCAGATTCTTTACCACTGAGCCCCCAGGGAAGCCCCTACACTTAACGTTACACTTGTATTTATAAGATCTCAGCTGACCTTCCTAAGAGAGGGTTCACAGCTGATTTCTGTGAACAGGCTGTATCTGTGTGCTTATCTCAGAGATAAGACTAAGACAGCAGAAAAGAAGACAAACAGCTTAGATCTAGCTCCAGTTAGTAACTGAGCAAATGTTGATGCAAGTTCCCAGTCTCCAAGGCCAATGCATCATTTTACAACCTGGTAGAATTTTAGGTCTATTATTTGAAGACATTACTCTCCACATAAAGGCCTATGTGGCTATATAAACCTAAGATTTAAGACTTCTCTGAAGCCCTGCTCCCTCAGCTGCTCAGCTCCTTCCCTAGGATGGATCCCAAAGGGCTCCATCAAATCCCCAAAGGGGCCTGGGTCCAGCTTGAAACCACCTCACTCCATCATACTCAAGAAACTGCTCTGGCAGGAGCCCTGTCATCTTACAGCACAATCCACAGGAACTCAGCAGCTCAGAATGAAAAACACAATCACTTCCATCCATCACGAATGAAAGGCAGGAAAATGATTGGATGGGTGTCCTGAGCACCTTGGTCTCCACCAGCTTGCTATATTTGATATTATTACTAATGGAAGAAGGGGATGGTGAATGCCCTACTGTGTATAATATCAATGGCCTGAGTCTTGATAGATAAACGTGATTTTTATGAAGTTTATGGATGAGCCATCAGGGAAAGTCTCCACTGCAATTGCAGAAAGATTTTCAATGCCACCCCAGGTAGCTGGACACTAAGATAACTAAAGCAAACACCTGTGCTCAAGGGAAGAGCTGCAGTTGATCTTTAATGTTCTGGTCAGAGGAGACCTTTAGTTCAAAGATGAAGAATGAGGTTCTATAGCTTTTATGGTTTCCCTTTGCCAGGTACTTTCTATCTGTTATTGCAGGCAAGGCCTTCATTGATCTTTTCTCCCAGCTGTTATTTATTCTCTCCCTTTTAGCTTCAGTGAAGGAAGAAGATGAAGGGCCCAGGTACTTTGTCATTTTCGAACACATCCGAACAGCGTAGCACTTTCTAAATAAGAAAACCAATAGTTATTTTCTTCGGCACTCCCACAACACTGTGTTACCCTTGGGAATGGAAGGGCTGCCCCGTGGGAACAGGGATTGAGTGAGCTTGGAATTGGGAATGTATCTGATGGTTGCCTTTTCTCCCTTTCATTTCCTCTGGGGTCTGCATTCTTGAGCAACACTGAGCTACTGATAGTTCCTACAAAATAGAGCATGGCCCTTCACTTCCATGATAATTCTTTCACTTTCTATGTATGTTTCTTTCTCTGATCAATTTTTCCCTTAATGGGGAGGGGTGTCTTTTTATCAGAACACTTAGAGCAGAAGTGCCTTTGACGATAGAAAGGTCCATGTTCTGTCCCCAGGTATATCAGTTTTCTGATGTGTGACCTAGGAACACATTCATAACCTCTTTGTGGCTCAGGATCTCCCCCCTTAAAATAGCAGTAACAGTGTTCACTCCCTAAGATTTCTATGAGAGATAGGAGAATGAAGAGATGAGAGAGTGAGTATGTGTGTGTTAGTCACTCGGTCATGTTTGACTCTTTGTAACCCCATGGACTGTAGCCCACCAGGTTCTTCTGTCCATGGGATTTTTCAGGCAAGAATACTGGAGTGGGTAGCCATTGCCTTCTCCGGGGAATCTTTCTGATCCAGAGATCGATCCCAGGTCTCCTCCACTGCAGGCAGATTCTTTATATCTGAGCCACCAGGGAAGCCCAAGTAACCACTCAGTAAGCCAGTCAAATGTAATAATAATTGAATGTTATGTATGTATAATGAATAAGGATAACAATAACAACTCAAGGCTTCCATTAACTTGCCCAGGGCACCTTCCCTGATTCCACAGTTACCTTCATCATAGAATATGATGGTCAACTCTCACATCTCTCTTTTCCTTTAGATTTTACATACCTAGAGGCAAGACTTATGCTCAGGTTAAAAATTTTGTGTTTCTTAGCACCTAACAAAGTGCCTGCAACAAAGTGAATGAATATTTAACTGACATTGCTTTCCTGCCTTCTGCTCTTTGGTTTCTTCAATGTATCCATCATTTCAATAAATACGTACTAAGTCGCCTCTGCTGTGAGCATAGAAATGCTATATATGCAGGTATGGATTGGGCAAGCACTTAAGAATTCATTGTTGTCTGGGTGGATAAACAGGTTTATAAATGGATAGCTTCAGTGCAAGTTAGTGATTCTGTGATAGAGCAATGCCCAGGGGACTTTAGGGATGTAAAGAGAACTCCAGTGTGACTGAGAGTGAGGAGGCAGAAAGCAGCATGAAGGCCACCCAGTGGAGGTGGTACCCAAAAGGTTTCTTGGAAGTGGAGCATGTGTTTAGGCAAGAAGAGACTCGGGAGAGGACTGAGTCTTACAGGCAGAGAGAACAGTCTTGTGTAAAAGGAATAGAAATACAAAGTGGCATAGTGCGTTTAGGGCATATGACAGACTTCAATATCCCCCATCATAAATATCAAGGCAGTGGTAGCAGATGAGCCTTAAGAGATGGGCTGAGGCCATATCACAGAAGAACTAGAGTGTCATGATGGTAAACTGCCAAAAGCGTAGGAAGCACAATAAGACACAATTTTAAAACAACTCAGTCCACAGTCTTGACCACCTATTTAATCTAAGAGGATGACTTATATACTAAAATCCTCCCCCTAAGGTGGCACAGACCATATTCAACCCAGAGAGCAATTGAAGTGTTGGTATTCAAAGTGCAGTTCCCATCACGAGATACCTTACAGGTCAGAGCCACAAAGCAGAGGAAATAACAAAGTGCAAGGAGAGCAAATTGCCTCAGTAGGCAGAGAAAATGGAGCATGAAGCTGGAATTGTTGCTAACCTGTCACAAAGTACATGACTAGGAAGGAAATTTACCTATGGTGAGGTTACAGGAGAATTTGGCACATCATAATGGGAATGAATTTAGCATAGTCAAATCTCGCACCCCCATGAACCCATAATTAAGGAAGTGTGAACGCCACAGTCTTCTTTGTTTAATATGCAGTGTTCATTTATAATTAGAGACATGCACTGAATCCTTGGAATAATTGTTAGGATGGATATACCTAGAATAAGATTTTCTTCCACATGCCATCTTCCTAAAATATCTATGATGAGCCTGTTAATGAGGATTAAATGGACGCTTGAAGATTCATTGTTGCTCTGCTTGAAACTGCACAGTTAGTTTTAAAATTCTGTTCTGTAGCATTAATAAATATTTATTCATTTTCAAGACTTTCTCCAAGTGGTACTCTGATGTCAAAAGATCTTAGGAAGCACACAGGCAAAGTGACAGTCATACAGTATACCTTATTTGCTAGCTATTTTTCTCAGTTCGAAAATCAACCAACATAGGATAACTGACTATGAGATAGATATTGCGCTATACACATTTTTACTTTATTTCAATTTATTATCACAGTAAAGTTATGACTTAGATCTCTGGCATGCAGAGAAGTAACTAATCCATGTCAAAAGCTATTAATATATCCCCTTCAACAAATGGTGCTGGGAAAACTGGACAGCTACATGTAAAAGAATGAAATTAGAACACTTCCTAATACCATACACAAAGATAAACTCAAAATGGATTAAAAGCCTAAATGTAAGACCAGAAACTATAAGTCTCTTAGAGGAAAACACAGGCAGAACACTCGATGACTTAAATCAAAGGAAGATCCTCTATGACCCACCTCCTCCTAGAGTAATGGAAATAAAAACCAAAGTAAACAAGTGACCTGATTAAACTTAAAAGCTTCTATACAGCAAAGGAAACTATAAGCAAGGTGAAAAGACAACCCTCAGAATGGGAGAAAATAATAGCAAATGAAACAACTGACAAAGGATTAATTTTCAACGTATACAAGCAGCACAACTCAATACCAGGAAAACAAACAACCCAATCAAAAAGTGGGGAAAAGACCTAAACAGACATTGCTCCAAAGAAGATTTACAGATGGCTAACAAACGCATGAAAAGATTCTCAACATTGCTCATTATTAGAGAAATGCAAATCAAAACCACAATGAGATATCACCTCACACAGGTCAGAGTGGCCCTCATCAAAAAGTCTACAAACAATAAATGCTGGAGAGGGTGTGGAGAAAAGGGAACTCTCTTGCACTGTTGGTGAAAATGAAAATTGATACAGCCACTATGGAAGATGGTATGGAGATTCCTTAAAAAACTAGGAATAAAACCACCATATGACCCAGGAATCCCACTCTTAGGCATATACCCTGAAGAAACCAAAATTGAAAAAGAACATGTATCCCATTGTTCACTGCAGCACTATTTACAATAGCTAGAACATGGAAGTAACCTAGATGCCCATCAACAGATGAATGGATAAAGAAGCTGTGGTACATGTACACAATGGAACATTAATCAGTGATAAAAAGGAAGGCATTTGAGTCAGTTCTAATGAGGTGGATGAACCTAGAGCCTATTATATAGAGTGAAGTAAGTCAGAAAGGAAAGATAAATATCACATACTAACACATATATACAGAATCTAGAAAAATCGTACTTAAGAATTTATTTGCAGCACAGCAATGGAGAAGCAGACATAGACAGTAGACTTATGTTCATGGGGAGAGGGGAGGAGTGGGTGAGAGGTATGTTGAGAATAACACAGAAACTTCCATTACCATATGTAAAATAGATAGCCAATGGTAATTTGCTCTATGTCTCAGGAAACTCAAACAGGGGCTCTGTATCAACCTAGGTGGGTGGGATAGGGAGCGAGATGGGAGAGAGTTTCAAAGGGAGAGGATATAGGTATGCCTATGGCTGATTCATGTTGAGGTTTGACAGAAAACAACAAAATTTTGTAAAGCAATTATCCTTCAATTAAAAATAAACATTTTTTAAATAAAAAAGCTATTAATAGTAAGAGTTGGCGATGTCGTTGGAATTTAAGTTTGTCTGATTCTAAAAGCTGTACTTTCCAATATATAGCATTTGGTGTTGGTGTTACCATGGCAGATCCAGGAGACAGAATTGGGACAAGATAAAACTTGGAAGAAGTCTTCATCTGAGATGAGCTATGCCAAGAACGCATCTCCCATTAGAGTGACTTTGAGACAGTGTTTGGATACCCTGCAAGTCTTAATAGAAACTAGACTCCACAGTTGAGAATTGCAGGTCTACCTAACCCATCATCATCTTTCACCCAGACCATGGCAACTGCATTCTAACAAATTTCCTACATTCATTCTCACTTTGTACCTCAATCATTTTTCTCCATAATTCATGAACGTGTGCCAAGTTGCTTCAGTCATGTCTGACTCTTTGCAACACTCTGGAATGTAGCCTGCCAGGCTCCGCTGTCCATGGGATTCTTCAGGCAAGAATACTGGAGTAGGTTGCCATGCCTCACTCCAGGGGATCTTCCCAACTCAGGGATTAAACCTGTATCTCTTATGCCTCCTGCATTGGCAGGCAGGTTCTTTATCAATAGGGCCACTAAGGAAGCACAGAAACAGCAAGTGTCTTAAAATAGAAAACCAATAATGCCAAGCATTCCTTATCATCTTTGTTTTCAAACAAGTCTTTAATTCATAGCTCTCAGTACAAAACCAACGTTCTTGGTTAGCAGGATCACGGTGCCCTGCGGTAACCTCGCCGATACCTCCCTGTCCACACTTGGGGGTGACCCCAGTGGTTTTCTTTCCATTTTTTGGATGTACTTTGTTTCCTCCTGCCAGAAGGACCTTGTACATGTAGTTCCCTCCATCTGGAAAGTGAAGTTCTACTCAATATTCAGATCTAAGTTAACTCATCTCACTCTCCAGGAAACTTCCTCACTGCTTGGTCTGAGTCACTTCTTTTGATATTTACTTTGAGTCTGGCCTCATTTCCTCCCTGCACCAACTTCAGTTTGAACTACAGTCTTAACTGCATATCTGTGATGGATATGGCTCCCCACTCCTGCTACAAGTCCATATAGCAATGACCTCTTTATCTTCAGCACGACATTTAACCTTTCTAAAAACATCGCAGATAGCTTTGAATGAAGGACTGAGTTTCAAAAATCAGAAATCAGTGCCTCAAAAAAGAACTCTAGCAAAATATCAAGCTCTCTGGTACCAGATCTTAGTTGAATCATCTTTGGTACCAACTAACTATGTGCACTTGGACATCAGTATTTACATATTTAATTCTGCAAATATTATTTAAATTACAATTTTTCCTAGGTGCTGAGCCAAACAGTAAAGATATGACAATGAGCAAGAGACATGTAGTCCTTGACTCGTGTTAATAGAGTGAGGGCTTCAAGTTTTTTTCCTTCTTTACTTTAAATTTAAATTTTTATTGAGAACACTGTCGATACACACACAGTTGTAAAAAATAATACAAAGATTCTGTGTACATAACCCAGTTTCTCCTGATAGTAACATTTCCAAAAAAATGTAGTGTAATATCATGAAAGAGATGGGAATACCAGAACACATGACCTGCCTCTTGAGAAACCTGTATGCAGGTCAGGAAACAACAGTTAGAACTGGACATGGGAAAACAGACTGGTTCCAAATAGGAAAAGGAGTATGTCAACGCTGTATATTGTCACCCTACTTTTTTAACTTATATGCAGCATGAAATTAAAAGACACTTACTTCTTGGAAGAAAAGTTATGACCAACCTAGGCAGTATATTCAAAAGCAGAGACATTACTTTGCCAACTAAGGTCCGTCTAGTCAAGGCTATGGTTTTTCCTGTGGTCATGTATGGATGTGAGTTGGACTGTGAAGGCTGAGAGCCGAAGAATTCATGCTTTTGAACTGTGGTGTTGGAGAAGACTCTTGAGGGTCCCTTGGACTGCAAGGAAATCCAACCAGTCCATTCTGAAGGAGATCAGCCCTGGGATTACTTTGGAAGGAATGATGCTAAAGCTGAAACTCCAGTACTTTGGCCACCTCATGCAAAGAGTTGACTCGTTGGAAAAGACTCTGATGCTGGGAGGGATTGAGGGCAGGAGGAGAAGGGAATGACCAAGGATGAGATGGCTGGATGGCTTCACTGACTCAATGGACGTGAGTCCGAGTGAAATCCGGGAGTTGGTGATGGACAGGGAGGCCTGGCATGCTGTGATTCATGGGGTCTCAAAGAGTTGGACACGACTGAGCAACTGAACTATCTGAGAGTACATCATGAGAAACGCTGGGCTGGAAGAAGCACAAGCTGGAATCAAGATTGATGGGAGAAATATCAATAACCTCAGATATGCAGATGACACCACCCTTATGGCAGAAAGTGAAGAGGAATTAAAAAGCCTCTTGATGAAAGTGAAAGAGAAGCCTCTTGATGAAAGTGAAAGAAGAGAGTGAAAAAGTTGGCTTAAAGCTCAACATTCAGAAAACTAAGATCATGGCATCTGGTCCCATCACTTAATGGGAAATAGATGGGGAAACAGTGGCAGACCTTCTTTTTGGGGGCTCCAAAAGCACTGCAGATGGTGATTGCAGCCATAAAATTAAAAGACGCTTACTCCTTGGAAGAAAAGTTATGACCAACCTAGACAGCATATTCAAAAGCAGAGACATTACTTTGCCGACAAAGGTCTGTCTAGCCAAGGCTATGGTTTTTCCAGTAGTCATGTATTGACGTGAGAGTTGGACTGTGAAGAAAGCTGAGTGCCGAAGAATTGATGCTTTTGAACTGTGGTGTTGGAGAAGACTCTTGAAAGTCCCTTGGACTGCAAAGAGATCCAACCAGTCCATTCTAAAGGAGATCAGTCCTGGGCGTTCATTGATAGGACTGATGTTGAAGCTGAAACTCCAATACTTTGGCCACCTGATGCAAAGAACTGACTCATTTGAAAAGACCCTGATGCTGGGAAAGATTGAGGGCAGGAGGAGAAGGGGACGACAGAGGATGAGATGGTTGGATGGCATCATCAACTCAATGAACATGAGTTTGGGTGGGCTCCAGGAGTTGGTGATGGACAGGGAGGCCTGGCATGCTGCGGTTCATGGGGTTGCAAAGAATTGGACATGACTGAGTGATTGAACTGAATTGAACAGAATATCATATCCAGATTATTGCCTTTGATACTGGGTTGCAGTTTTTAAAGTAATAATTCCATGTGCGGAAAGGAAGAGTTTAGAAATTGAAAGAATTCCTAAATTGTAGGAGCAGAGAGAATAGTTGAAAAACAAACTAATGAGTCTAGAGAGACACATGCTACTTCATGGAGGGTCTTGTAAACGATATAATGCATTTGAGACTATATCTAATATGTGAGGGAGAGTTGTTGTGGATTTTAAACAAAGAAAATTAAATGCAGAAGGATGAACATGATGGGAATTTAAAAGCAGCACAGTAGAATGTTCTACTTATAATGTCATAGAATAAAGATCTCTCCATGTGTAGAGGAAGACCTTCCCACCATAAAATATGAAACTCTGATCAATAAGTTTCAACCTACTCTTACTCAAGGGCTTACCTGGTGGCTCAACTGGTAAGGAATCCACCTGCAATGTGGAAGACCTGGGTTTGATCCCTGGTTTGGGGAGATCCCCTGGAGAAGGGAATGGCTACCCACTCCAGTATTCTGGCCTGGAGAATTCCATAACTGTATAGTCCACGGGGTCACAAAGAGTTGGGCACAACTGAGTGACTTTCACTTTCTTACTTAAACCCTCAGGATCACATTGAGTACATTTTTAGTTATTTCCTATCATTCACTAGTTTTTAAGCTGAATCCCCTTATCCTTACAAAGGATATTTTGTTGCCTCCCCTAGCGCAGAATATAAAATGCCATTTTAGAACATTCTCTTGAAAAAAAAAATGGCAAGGAGTTAGGGTGAAATGCTTATCCCTGTGTTTCCCCACCTTGGTTTGCGGTAATGAAATTTGAGGAATACTAATCTAGGCTCTGTGATAAAGAACCTGCATGCCAGTGCAGGAGATATTAGAGGCACGGTTTCGATCCCCGGCTTGGGAAGATTCCTTGGTAAAGGAAATGGCAACCCACTCCAGTATTCTTGCCTGGAGAACCCCCATGGACAGAGGAGCCTGGAGGGCTATAATCCATAGGGTCACACAGAGTTTGACATGACTGAAGTGACTTAGCACACAGAATCTAGAAATTAAGCTCTTTGGAAGAAGGAAATACTGCTTTTATGTAACTTCAATATTTTACCTGATATTTCCAGGAATACCGGAGTGGGTTGCCATTTCCTTCTCCAAGGGATCTTCCGTACCCAGGAATTGAACTTGGGTCCCCTGCATTGTGGGCAGATTCTTGAGCTATGAGGGAAGTCCCAGTATCTCCACTGGGAATACCAAACAAAAGTAAAAAATGAGTGAAGTACTCACACATGCTGCAAGGTCAATGAACATCAAAAATATAATATATGAAAGAAACCAGACACTAAAGAACATATACTATACCTTTCCATTTGTATTACATGTTCAGGAAAAGCAAATCAACAGAGCTGAAAAGTAAATTAGTAGTTGCTTAGAGACTAGTGATGAGAATGAGGACTTACCATAAACTGAGATGATTAAAATCTAAAACTGGATTATGGTGAATGTTGAATAACTCAGTAAAAATGTTACTATACATTTATAATTAGTGAATTTTGTTGTAAGTAAAATAGATTTCTATAAATTTATTTAAGTAGACAATTTATCTTAAATAAAAATAAAATAATATATAATTCAACATCAAGAGGTACCTTAAAGCATCATTTGTTTTGCATTGCTTAATAAGAAAGAGCAAGACTGTTTCTGTTCTCCTTAAGATATATATCCAACTCTATTTTTCCTCCTATGGGAGATAATTTGTTTATTCCCATTATTCTATAGGGCACACTGCCTTGTTTGAACAGCTTTTCTTGGGCAATTTCTGGAACACAGATTTTCCACTGCATATCCATCTACTTTTTGATTCTTAAGTCATTGACAATGGGGAGTCAATATATATTAAAGGTTTAAAAATACCAGATAAGACAAACAGAAACTCTTTGCTTGCTGAGTTTGAGTGAAATCTGAAAGAGGGGTGTGTGTGTGGTTAACATTGTTACCACTGAATGATTTCCATTGAACTTTCTCTCACAAGTGGTTAAGGTAGATGCTGAATGTCTCTGAGAAATGCTTCCATTTCTCGGGCCCATGTGAGAAAGTGAGCACACAGCATCATGATGATACTCAGTGCCCCCGAAAGAACATTTCTAGAACTCTGATCTGCAGTCCTTTCCAAACATATTAAGGATTAAAATTAAGAGAACAGCAACTTCCTGTAAAGCAGTGGTTCTCAAAGGAGGTTCATCCCACCCCCAGAGTAATACTAGCAGAGCATGTAGGAACATAATTACAGATGCAGATACTTTGGCCACACTTGATACCTAAAGAATCAGAAACTCTGGAGATGGGACCCAGAAACATGTGTATTAAAAAACCTTCTCAATGATTCTGATTCATGGTTAAATTTGAGAACTACTGCTACGAATATAAGAACAGAAGTGTGGGCATGAGCAGACTTGGATACGACTCATGGTATTGAAGTAGCATTGAAAGCTATATTTGTATGTAATACAGTTCAGTTCTCTGACCCTCAGCTTCTTTGTAAACTAAAGGGAGATGATAGAGCCTGTGTTAGTCTTCCAGTGTTATCATATTATCACAGATGGAGCAGTTTTAAGGACACAGACTTAAAATCTCATGGTACCCTAGGTTGGAAACCCAGGCACAGTGAAGCTGAGCTGGTTTCTCTGTTTAGAATTTTACAGGGCCAAAACTAAGGTGTCTGCCATCTAGGTGCCTGTCTGGAAGTGCTTAGGGAAGAATATATTATCAAGCTCATTCTGGTTATTGACAAAATTCAGTTCCTTGTGATTGCTGGACTGAGGTCCCTGGTCCCTTCTATCTTCGAAATCAGTTTTGAATGTCTCTAGCTTCCCCTTCTGCCTTCCTTTTCTGTAAAAGTTCTCTGCTTTTAAGAGATCATATGAATTATATTGGGGTCACACAGGTAATAGAGAATAATCTCCCTATATTTAGATCAACTGATTAGTAATCTTAATTGCATATGCAAAGTCTCTTTGCAAGGTAAGATAACCTAATGTAGGGTCTTCTTGGGGGTCGTAACTCTGCCTACTATAAAACCCATCATGCAAGTCCCAAAACAATATCATAAAGGTATTTTAGATCCTCTGAAAGGGCTGCAGTATGGAAAGCTGAATAAGCATCAACTTTAGTGATTCCTTGAGAAACAGGTTGAGATAGTGAGAGTTGTCTTTTCCTAAAGTGTTGCAAATAAAACCTCTTCAGGTCACTACTATGAGTCACCTACCTCCTGGAAATCAAGAATTATTTCTAAGTGTAAGCCAGTGAATGGATATGGATGGAACCAAGTTCACCATGTTCCAAAATATCTTAGGGTAAGGTGGCTATGGGCAAGTCTCAAAAGTCTAGAATAACTCTCACAGGTTGTAGAGTTAGATTTTCACTGGTCACTAATGAGAAGTGATTTGGCTTTAAGAGCGATGCTTTACACTATTCAATCTCACAAAAAAACTAAGTTAGACTAAAAGAACCATTTATTGACAGTGGAAATAACTATTTATTCTATGGACTTCTTTAAAAATTTTTACAAATATGTTTAACCACTGCAATATACACACATGATTTAAAATACTAAAAATAAAAGTTAACATAAAGAACATATTATAGCATTTAAAATGTTCTGTCTTTTTCCAATCAATCATCTAGATTTATCTGTTCCTGAAAGGGAAACAATTTTAAGTTTTTGTAAAAATAATTTCTTCTGGTTATTATTTGGAAGTTTCTTTTTAAACTCTCAAGTAATATGGTTTCATCAGATGGAGGCTAATTTCTTTTCTGGGGATCATAATAGAACCATGTGCCCCAAGTCCTTTTATATTTCCTGTCAAACTGTCTGCCTTCGGTCTCTGTCATTATCCTCCAGTTCCTTATAAGCATATTTATAAAACATGTTACCGATGAATGAAGCAGCCTTTTCATTTTTTTCTCCCAAATACAAGCCCACACAATTGTAAATTGCCTCTATGTTCTGTCATAGGATGGATTCTTTTTAAAGTTGCAGAGATTACAATTTCACAGGTTGTATGTTTTATGAAATGCACGCAAACATGTACAAATATGTATCCAGAAAAGATGCATTCAAACTTTAAGCATGTATTTGGGGCTTTTTATTGTTTTCCTAACATTTTGCTTCAATATGTTCTTATTTATGATCTGAGCATTTGCATTCTTCTTTTGACTGACACCATGAAATTGTTACAGTTTTACCAAATATTTATTGAGTACTCCCATATGCCACAGTCTTTTCTAGTCCAAAGCAAAATCTTTTACTTTATGGGGTTTACATTTTGTACCTGGAGATGTCACCATAAGGGAGGAAGTGATGGACAAACTTTTGGAACATCCCGACTCCCGACATTTTATCCAATTCCAAACCTACCATTCATCACCAGAATCCCATAGGCAAAGTAATTAATCTCTCTGGCTTTTTAATCCTCTCACTGAAAGGATTTTGGGACTATCATCCTCTTTCAGGTAAACATCCCACAAATAGGAAATAAAATAATATTTAAAGTAGATCCTAGGCTGTTTTATAATGAGAAATTTTTTTAAAAAGGAATTCAAGAAAAATAAGAATATGTCAAAAGCTAAATATATATATATATTATATATACCATATATACATATGATATAAAATATGTGCATGTTATATATGTACATATATAACATGCACATATTTTATATATAAATGTATAAATGTAATATATATGATATTTATATATTATGTGTACATATAAATATGTACATATTTTGTATATATGGACTGAAGAAGTCTAGAATGATTTTAATACCAATTGGAATTGAGCTGCATAAGTTGCTTGTATATTTTTGAGATTAGTTGTTTGTCAGTTGCTTCATTTGCAATTATTTTCTCCCATTCAGAAGGCTGTCTTTTCACCTTGCTTATATTTTCCTTTGTTGTGCAGAAGCTTTTAATTTTAATTAGATCCCATTTGTTTATTTTTGCTTTTATTTTTCATGTTTGGGAATGCATGTACACCTGTGGTAGATTCATGTCAATGTATGGCAAAACCAGTACAGTCTTGTAAAGTAAAATGAAGTAAAAATAACAATTAAAAAATAAAATAAAATTCTAAAAAAATAAAAATAATAATAATAATACCAATTGGCAACAATTGACCTTAAGGATATTAAAAGTTGCATGGAAGAAAGCCTATAAGGTACAAAGCTGATTACAGACCATCTCCCACACGGATATGACATGGTTAGTGGGAAGGGGTGTAACTACAAGTTTAGTTTTGGCACAGATATTGGTGGTACTCAAGGCAGACTGCACTTGGAAAAAGGATTTCTCAACTCTATTCAAAATAAGAACCTTCTGAGGAAATTGTCTAGTTTGGAAATGAAAGCCTACATATTTGCCAACTCCTTGCAAAGTGCTGCTGGATTTGTGCCAACTGTTATAGCTAATGAGTCATGCAGTTGCGCTCACACTGCTGTGCCTGTTCCAGCTCATTGGTTCTGTGATGTAGAAGAAACTACAGACTAGGAAACCCCTGTTTTCATGGTGCCCTGGATAAGAGCACCCAGGTTCAGAACAGTCCAGACAGTCTGTTTCATAGACTGCTCCTTACTGAACAAATGTCTTAATTTAGAAAAGCCCAGAGAGTGAAAGTGACATTCCCAAGGTCCAGCAGGAAGACTAAAACCTGAGACCTGATGTGAGTCGACTCAGCTTTCTCAGATCTTCGGTAAGATGCCACCAAAAGAAGAGCACAGAAAGATCTATCTGCCAGTGACCAACTTCTACTATCAATGAGTCTTATTTCTCATAAGCACTCAAGCATTTATAATTGCAGTGGTCACTATTTCCACACTGATGTTTTTCACCAAAATACCTAGATGTGCCAAGATAGCAAATTCGGGTTACTGACTCAGTGAAATGAAAAACACGCACTACCAGTTTTTCAGAAATGGTGAAGCATGAATCCTTCATTTACTCTCCATCCTCTTTTCAGCATTTGCTTAATATTAGAGAAGCGTCCCCTCAGAGCATGAGATCCATATTGATGACTGCATAGCTACGCTGCCTGCTCTGCTGTTTCTTG
The DNA here is from genome assembly GCF_042477335.2 of Ovis canadensis. Taxonomy (NCBI): domain Eukaryota; kingdom Metazoa; phylum Chordata; class Mammalia; order Artiodactyla; family Bovidae; genus Ovis; species Ovis canadensis. The sequence continues at coordinate 40,958,716 of NC_091258.1, read as the reverse complement.
ATTATAATTGAGTCACTTACACAAATCTGAGTAAAGGCAAGAAATCAACCATTTGTGATGAATAATTCCTGCAAATTGAATGCAAGATTACATTTTATAAATGCAGATTAGGTAATAGTTCAGATTTTCAAGAACTCTACAGGTAGGTGTATTACAGGCTCTCAGGCAATAACAAATTTCTTACATACAGTTTGGGTGGCTACACATCCCAATTTGTCTCAAACTATTTTAGTTCACATCTGTTTGTCCCCCTATTTAGTATCTGTTCTAGACAAAAATATGTCAGTTACACATTATATGGTCATTTTGTACATTATTGAATGTACAGCCTTTTAGAATATGCTCAAGTCTTAGAGTCAGGCAGTCCTGAGTTTAATCTCAGTTCCCACTTACTGGTTATGAAATCTTGATAAAGTTTTAAATTTCTCTGGGGTTCTGCTTCTTCGTAAGTAAATGTAAAAAGAGATAGCTGTGACTTCCACATTAAGATTGTTTTGAAGATTAACTAAATCCTGTATGCACAATTCCTGAAATATTACCTGGCATATACAGTTTTATGTAAAAGGAAGGTGTAAACAGAGCGGTACATAAAGAAACAGGTCAGTCCAATATCCTCTCGTCTGAGATTTGCCCTTGAGAAGAAATTCCACTTACGTTTGAAATAAACAGAGCTATAGTCACCAATCCCCAAACCCGACCAGCCAAATGAAATTTGCAAAAAAAAAAAAAAAGAAAGAAAGAAAAAATTACATATACAAAATCAAATACTGGATAATGGTCAGGATATTTTGGCCAACCAGCACAAAATTCCCTTGAAAAGTTTGCCTGCTTGCTGTTTCTTCATCATCTGAGCTGTACTATTTGTTTCCTCTCCTTCTCTCTCCCCATTCTGTGTGCCTTGAAGGAGGCCAAGTATGACTGCTTCTCCACATTCCTGCATCAGCCATATTAGAAATGTTTCCCCACCCCCTGGGACAGCTTGGGCCAACCCCTCAGAGAGCAGGATGTATTCTCATGGCTTCAGTTTCCCCTATAATGAACAAGACTCAGCCTTGCTGATGGGAGACTTTCAGAGACTTACTGGTTCAGAACCTGAGTCCATCAACACTTAGACACTCCCATTTTTTCAGCAACTTCTTTCTCCTTTTCTCCTAAGAAGTCAATAGCTTATCACTAGTTTTCAGCTGAGTTCAACCTTTGAATGACTGTCTGCAGTACTCATAATTGTATTTAAACTTATTTCCAACCTGAAGATCCCCATATGTCATTGAGTATACAATACCCATGCTGCTTTTCTTTTACTTTAAAGATAAACTGCCACCTGGGCAATTGAAGATACTTCAATGGTAGGTCTTTTATAATCACTCACAACTACTTTAGATAAATATATAATCTAGAATGAGCTTAGGATAATGCTTACATGTACATGTCAAAGAGCCTTCTAAACAACTCCAGCCATGACTTATACAAAAAATTGCATTTAAACAATCATATTACTCTATTTTAAAGGTTAATATATGTGGAATAAAAATATTTACATAATATTTTATATTCATTTTTAGATAAAATCAACAATTCTCCTGAAGATATGAAAAACACTTTTGAAAGAAAGACTGAAGTGTTAATATAACCATACCTATACATGGAAAGATATTTGTATATCTATGCATATGTACATATATATGTATATGTGTGTATATATATATAGAGAGAGAGATAGAGAGAGAGAGAGAAAGAGTCCACAGAATCAATCATTAACCCTTTCCAGACCACAAATTATCTATAATAGCCAAGCCAATTTCCCCCTACTTTCCCAGCCTATACAGGAAGACACCTAGATCCACACTATACAACTCAGAGAAGGAAATTGAGAGAAAGCAGAACAAAGTCTTTTAGCCTGGGAGCATAAGGTCTAGCACTGCATATAAACTTGCAGAGTGGCGAGGGGTTATTGAGGATACTTTGTCACACAATCATTTATAAAATAATTGACCCTGTCCTTGACACCGCTATTTATTTCCCCACAACTCCACAGCCAAACTGTCATTAAATTTTGTCAGCTCTTCTTGTAGAATAGATGCCAAGACCTTGATCAAACTTACCATCATTCCATGTTTCCTAATTTGATTTCCTGCTTCTGTTGTTGTTAACCACCTATAGACAACTTTCAACAGGACAGCAGAGTGATCTTTTTAAAACAGGATGCTAAAAATATTTTCATAGCTCCCTCTCTCACTCAGAACTGAGGTCCAGACTCTTACTGCATGTTAAGCCTCCAAATAAGGTTGTCAGATTTAACAAATAGAAAGACAGAATACAGAGTTAAGAATATAGAACACTGGTACTGAACTTGACCTACCTCATATTGCTCCTTTGCACCCACGGCACTCAAAGATTATGTCCATTGCCTGAGATGGAGGAGGCTGTCAGTCAACAGATTGGAGCTGAGTGACAACAAGTTCCGGAGTCTCCTGATCAGAAAAGTCTTTCTTGACTGAGACTTATCGTAGCACTTATCACCACGTGACAAACAAACAAACAAAAAATCAGATTTTTCCTTCCATTAAAACAGGTCTCTCCCATATGTCAAGGAACTTGATTTCTTACTGCCATGCCACTAATACTTAGAATGTTGCTGGCCACAAAGAAGGTGCCCAATAATGAATATCAAATGTTTTCAAGAGACTCAAGTATAACCAATGGAAGTATTGACAATTTCAGTGCAATGTCCAGGGCTGTGTCAATAGGAAATGACAGAGCTACAAACAGAAGCTGTTAAACTCAGGCTTTTTAGCACTAGCTTATTTGTATTGCAATGTTTTTTAGTGGGAAATACAGGTTTCTTCCCTCTCATGTCTATATCTTTGTTCTTTGTCTATTATTCATAAAAAGAAAACTATTTCTCTGAATAAACAACTCACGAACTGAATCTCCTATCCTTACTCTTTGGACACCATGCATTTATTTTGTAGTCCTCAATTTTCTGATAATTCAAATGGATTAGAAAACAAGGAAGTGATGATGATGGATATCACGTTTAGAGTATACTGACAACTCTCTGCAGTCCAATAATAATGATTTTCACCATCTAATTAAATAACTGTCCTTACACTCCCCTACCACCAGCCTGCCAGAAAGTCATAAGGACGGGAAGAAAAGGAACAAGGAGGAAAGAACTAGTGCAATTCCATATTCCCAATTCCAGAAAATATGTCGTTAAACCAATCTCTAAAGTAAATATCATTTCAAAACATTCTAATATGAAAGTAAAGTTAAATTTTTCATGCACCAAGTGATAAATTTAATTCACTTTAATATCTCTGGGCTCTAGCTGTAAAATAGAATGCTTTAATCAGTTAACTAGTCCTCTACACACTCACTTCATAAAGGAGTTTAATTTTAAGGAAGTCTTATCTACCAGAATATCTTATTGGGAAAGACAGCACTGAGTTCCCCTTAAACATGTAGCTAACACATATTAATTTCTATCAATCAGTTTTTGAATAATAATGATAAAAGAATGAGAAAATATTGTATTTTTAAAAAAAAAATTTACTGGAAGAATTGCTGAGAACTGGAGGGTCTTCTCAATCACTGACCATATAAGACAAAGATCTCAGCCTTCCTCCTCTATAGTCACGGCTCTATTCCTTGGAGACTATGATTCAAGCAAGATACTAAATAAGGAATGCTCCCAAAGAGCTAAAAACAAATGTATTAAAAATTCAACTTGATTATATTTTGTATAAGGATATTTTTTGTTTCATTGATTGATTGACAAGTGGCTGTGCCTGAATGGAATAAGCATTGGAATAAACATAATGGGAGAAACAATTGAACATAGCCAAGTGAGAACGGTCCCTTATACCTGCTGCTGGTGGCCCTCTAGGATTCCTTTAATATGTGAGTTTCCTCTTGCATTGGACTGTTTTAAAGTAGTAAGAAAAGTAAAGTACACAAAGCTTTTTTCAGAGTGCTTTATGTAAATTTCACACAATAATTAATACTGTAGAGGGACTTCCCTGGTGGTCCAGTGGCTAAGACTCTGCTCCCGATGCAGGTAGCCTGGGTTTGATCCCTGTTCAGGGAAATAGATCCCACATGTCATCACACTAAGAGTTCGCATGCCACAACTAAAACTCCTGCATGCCAGGTCCTGCATATTGTATGAAGATTTCACAAGTGACAACTAAAAAGATCCTGCATGCCATGATTAGAAGACAGAAGATCCTGCATGCCGAAACTTAAGGTCTGGTTCAGCCAAATAAACAAATTTTAAAAATGAAATAATAGCTAGTAATATAGTTATTTTTATGTCCTATTATAACATGTTGTTTGTTGTTCAGTTGCTCAGTAGGGTCCAACTTCTTTGTGACCCTATGGACTGGAGCCTGCCAGGCTCCTCTGTCCATGGGATTTTCTAACAAGAATACTAGAGTGGATTGCCATTTCCTTCTCTAGCTATAACATTATGTTTCTGTACTACAGAGAATTCAGATCCTTGTTTCAACTCTTGTGAGAACTCGGAGTCTATAACTTCTCCCTGGGATCTCATTCCCACTCATCCTCACCTTCAGGCTTAAACCATTCATAGTTTGTGTAAAAGTCACTTTTCATTATGGGAGGCAATATGCATGGGACACCAGGGCTTCTTAACAGGGCTTGTATCACCTCTAATATACTAGCACAGATTATGAGAAATGGTTTGTCCTTTCAAAAGCTCTCACCTACTAAATTTGAGAAACGAAGTGATTAGTTTTTAGCTCAAGCTGCAGGACATGCCACCATATTGCCAGACTTTGAATTTGGCTTTCCTAAAAGTATGTAAGATTTTTAATCTCAAAGTATAGGCCTCAGACAAAGCAGGAAATCCAGAACGTCAGAAATCACATAGTGATGAGGGACTCACTATTGAAAGGGAAGGGGGAAAATTGCTATAATTCTGAAAGTAAAGTTAGACAGAAAAATATCCATGAGAATCCCAGCCTGGCCAGCAAGTTCTGACAAAACATTCCTTTTACAACTTTACTTCAAACCAGAGGGTTATGTAAAATGTTTTCAAGATGAACAGGCTATTGGACCCTGTATTAGAATAGTACTATCTTTGTTCAAAATTTCATTAAAAAGTGATTGTAATATAAAAAGCTGATTTTGCAGGGATTTCCCTGGTGGTCCAATGGTTAAGACTCTGAGCCTCCCAAGCAGGGGATGCAGGTTTGATCCCTTATCAGGGAACTAAGACCCTACCTGCTGCATGATGTGGCCAAAAAACAAAATGATTTTGCAAAACCTGCATTGGGCTATTTAAGGTCGGGGACTATATCACTCATCTTTATATAAGCAGGGCTTAACCTAGTTGTGTTAGATCTCCTCCAGCTGACACTCCAAGTCCGTTTGCTTCACCCCCTTCAATCTTCTGCCTTGGGTAGTTGATCTTCATAAACCACATTAACAGGTCTTCTGGCTCTCTGTTTCCTACTAAATTTGGCTAATTGAGGACCAGAGATGGGAATACCAGACCACTTGACCTGCCTCTTGAGAAATCTGTATGCAGGTCAGGAAGCAACAGTTAGAATTGGACATGGAACAACAGACTGGCTCCAAACAGGAAAAGGAGTACGTCAAGGCTGTATATTGTCACCCTGCTTATTTAACTTCTATGCAGAGTACATCATGAGAAATGCTGGGCTGGAAGAAACACAAGCTGGAATCAAGATTGCTGGAAGTAATATCAATAATCTCAGATATGCAGATGACACCACCCTTATGGCAGAAAGAGAAGAGGAACTAAAAAGCCTCTCGATGAAAGTGAAAGAGGAGAGCGAAAAAGTTGGCTTAAAGCTCAACATTCAGAAAATGAAGATCATGGCATCTGGTCCCATCACTTCATGGGAAATAGATGGGGAAACAGTGGAAACAGTGGCAGACTTTATTTTTTTGGGCTCCAAAATCACTGCAGATGGTGACTGCAGCCATGAAATTAAATGACGCTTACTCCTTGGAAGAAAAGTTATGACCAACCTAGATAGTATATTCAAAAGCAGAGACATTACTTTGCCGACTAAAGTCCGTCTAGTTAAGGCTATGGTTTTTCCTGTGGTCATGTATGGATGTGAGAGTTGGACTGTGAAGAAGGCTGAGCGCCGAAGAATTGATGCGTTTAAACTGTGGTGTTGGAGAAGACTCTTGAGGGTCCCTTGGACTGCAAGGAGATCCAACCAGTCCATTCTGAAGGAGATAAACCCTGGGATTTCGTTGGAGAGAATGATGCTAAAGCTGAAGCTCCAATACTTTGGCCACCTCATGCGAAGAGTTGACTCATTGGAAAAGACTCTGATGCTGGGAGAGACTAGGGGCAGGACGAGAAGGGGACGACCCAGGATGAGATGGCTGGATGGCATCACGGACTCGATGGACGTGAGTCTGAGTGAACTCCGGGAGATGGTGATGGACAGGGAGGCCTGGCGTGCTGTGATTCATGGGGTCGCGAAGAGTCGGACATGACTGAGCGACTGAACTGAACTGAACTGATCAGGAGTCAGAGACATAGGACACTAAGTCAGGTCAATTCTAGTCAACATGTGTATCATATCCAAGAGAAAAGTGAAAAAAAATGTGAACGTGTTAGTCACTCAGTCTTGTCCAACTCTTTGTGACTCCATGAATTGTAGACTGCTGGGCACCTCTGTCCATGGAATTCTCCAGGCAAGAATACTGGAGTGGGTAGCCATGAACCAGGGACTGAACCCAGGTCTCCTCCATTGCAGGCAGATTCTTTATCATCTGAGCCACCAGGGAAGCTCCATGTCAAATAAATAACAAGTTTAATCAACAAATTGTATGAAAACATCAACCTACTTGGCAGGGGTCCTTTTTCTCCCTCTGGTCCCACAACTTGTAGGGGGATTTTTTTTTTTAAAAGCTTTTATTTATTTGTTTGGTTGCACCAAGTCTTAATTGAGGCATGCAGGGTTTTTGATCTTCACTGTGGCATGCGGGTCTAGTTTCCTGAGCAGGGATTGAATCTGGGGCCCCTGTATTAGAACTGCAGAGTCTTAGCCACTGGACCATCAAGGAAGTCCCCTTATGGGATTTCTATTAATGAATTTTATTAGACATCTGGTTTTTATCTCAGGACCATCCTACCTAAAATCATCCATGATTTCCTCTTAAATAAGACATACTGATGGACTAATAACTACTCAGTCCATGCTCACATATTAACAATGGTTTCATGCATTTGATTTTTTTTTTTAATTTTTAAGGGATCCCTGGACTAAGCTATGGCCATCTGAGACCTTAACACAGTCAAATAAGTTGTCGCTGGACCCTAATCGAATATTATTTACCAATATCATCAACCATAAGGTGTTATTCAGTCAATGGTTACAGGACACAGGAAATTACACATACACTCATGTACTTGCATGTAGACACACAGACATACTATACACCAGTATTCTCCAAATATTAAAGTGCCTAAAAATTACCTTGGGAGTTTATGAAAACATAGTTCTAATTCTTAGGTTTAGGGCTGAACCTAAGAATTTTTCTTTCTACTTCAAGGTGGTGCCAATATTTCAATTGTGTGAGCCATATTTTGATTTGCAAGATATTATCTGGTTTTCTGATTTTCCCACATCCCTTCTGGGGATGGAAACACCCTAGCTGCTATAGATTTAAAGGTTTTTCAGTATCGCTTGCTGAGTCTCCTGCAACCACGGTCAGACTTTTGTATATTCTCTTCAGCTTTAAGCCGAAGCTTCTGCAATTAGTAAACATTGGAAAGAGAGGGGAATACCAGACCATCTGACCTGCCTCTTGAGAAACTTATATGCAGGTCAGGAAGCAACAGTTAGAATTGGACATGGAAAACAGACTGGTTCCAAATAGGAAAAGGAGTATGTCAAGGCTGTATATTGTCACCCAGCTTATTTAACTTCTATGCAGAGTACATCATGAGAAACGCTGGGCTGGAAGAAACACAAGCTGGAATCAAGATTGCTGGAAGAAATATCAATAACCTCAGATATGCAGATGACACCACCCTTATGGCAGAAAGTGAAGAGGAACTCAAAAGCCTCTTGATGAAAATGAAAGTGGAATGTGAAAAAGTTGGCTTAAAGCTCAACATTCAGAAAATGAAGATCATGGCATCTGGTCCCATCACTTCATGGGAAATAGATGTGGAAACAGTGGAAACAGTATCAGACTTTATCTTTGTGGGCTCCAAAATCACTGCAGATGGTGATTGCAGTCATGAAATTAAAAGACGCTTACTCCTTGGAAGGAAAGTTATGACCAACCTAGATAGCATATTGGAAAGCAGAGACATTACTTTGCCAACAAAGGTCTGTCTAGTCAAGGCTATGGTTTTTCCAGTGGTCGTGTATGGATGTGAGAGTTGGACTGTGAAGAAAGCTTAGCACCGAGGAATTGAGGCTTTTGAAGTGTGGTGTTGGAGAAGACTCTTGAGAGTCCCTTGGACTGCAAGGAGATTCAACCAGGCCATTCTGAAGGAGATCAGCCCTGGGATTTCTTTGGAGGGAATGATGCTAAAGCTGAAACTCCAGTACTTTGACCACCTCATGCGAAGAGTTGACTCATTGGAAACGACTCTGATGCTGGGAGGGATTGGGGGCAGGAGGAAAAGGGGACGACAGAGGATGAGATGGCTGGATGGCACCACTGACTCGATGGACGTGAGTCTGAGTGACCTCCAGGAATTGGTGATGGACAGGGAGGCCTGGTGTGCTGCCATTCATGGGGTTGCAAAGAGTCAGACACAACTGAGCGACTGAACTGAACCGAACTGAGTGCTACACTTGTGCTTTAACACATAGTAGGAACTCAATAAATGTTCATGACATTAATCTCTGAATAATTCTATTAGATTGTAAAGATAGAGGTATTTTTCATGTATTTCACTATATAATGTATGTGTCAAAAAACTCATAATATGTCGTTGGAAGGCATGAAAGGATGACTTGATTTTTAATTAAGAAATTTCTTTAGTTAAAAATCAGTGGAGGCTTCAAAACTAAGTAACATGTTTCATTTTCTAATGATTTCAACATAATGTCACAGAAAATTGATACCAAGGTAAAGGAGGCAGTCACATAATTGAAACTGCATAATTTAGAGAGAATCTGACATTTTCCCTAGGCTTGTGAACCAAAGGGTAACAAGTCGTACTAGTTGGCATCAGGCCAGCAGTTTGGGAAATAATATGACATTCTAGCATGCAGTCTTTATAGAGCTATACAATATTCAATAGTAAGTGAACTGTAACATTTGCTATCTAGGGGAATTTCTTTTCCTTCAGAGTATATTTAATTAAAATTAGCATTTATGAAATTTGGAAATGCTAAACAACTTAAAGACATACATATTTATTAATGAACCTTAGGTGTCCAACTTCTGTTCATCTACTAGCAAACATTCACCAGTGACTCGTGTAGAGAAAGTCAGAGCAGAGAGTTGGATTTATTTAGCAAGCACAGTGAAATTTTATTACATGCTTATTATCTGCCAGAATCTGAGACAAATTCTGCACTGGAGTTGAATTTCACATGGTTCCTCATGAGAAATGGGTTTATTAACCTGAGTTTGAGTCTCAACTTTATCATTTAAGAACTAAATGACACTGGGAAACTGTAATTAATTTGTTGATAATACTTTAAAAACTAGTGTATGTGAAAGCACTTTTACCATGAAGTGTGCTTAGTTTTTATACATATGTAGTACGCATGAGCTGTTTTATAAATATGCCAAGGAGGATTATAATTAAAACAGTGCTAAGAAGATATTTTTATACAAAGATACAAATCTTGATTGTTATTGACTCCTGCTTCTTGCTTTCTTATATAGAAAAGAGACTAGGAAAAATATTTAAGGGGTGTATGGAATTTTAATGCCATTTTTAGAAACTTTCAATTTTTTAAAATAGACTTTAGTTTCCAAACTACTTTTAGTTTCACACCAAAATTGAGCTGAAAACAGTTTCTACATATCCCTTCCGCACACACATCTGGCCTCCCTGACTATCAGCATCCCATGTCCAAACGGCACATTTGTTACAATTGATGAACCTACACAGATATGTCATTATCACTCAAAGTCTATAGTTTACATTGTGGCTCACTCTTAGTGTTGCACAATCTACGGGTTTTGACAAATGCATAAGGACATGTATTCACATTTACAGCATCACACAGAAGAGTTTCACTGCCCTAAAAACCCACTGTACTCTGCCTGGTCATCAGTTCCTCTCCCCTAACCCCTGATAATCATTCTTTTTATGACTCGATCATTTTGCCTTTCCCAGAGTGTCATATAGTTGGAATCATACACTATAATGCATTTTCAGACTGGCTTCTCTCATTTGGTAACACGCATTTAAGTCTCCATCATGTCTTTTTGTGGCTTGATAGCTTATTTCTTTTTAACTCTATATAACATTCCTTTGTCTGGAGGTCCTATGGTTTATTTATCCATTCATCTACTGAAAGACATCTTGGTTGCATCCATGTTTTGGCAATTATGATAGAGGGGCTATAAAAACTGCTTTCTTCCTTGTGCAGTTTTTGTGTACATATAAGTTTTTAAATCCCTTGGATAAATACCAGTTTTCTGCCACTTTGACTACTCCACTCGTAAGTTCATTGCATACGGAGACTCTTTCTGACATCAGCTGAGTTATCCTATTCTCTTTATTGTCTTTGTGTGTGTGTGTGTGTGTGTGTGTGTGTAGCAGTCTTCTCTGGTAGGCACTGATGTGTGATGTAAGCTCCCTACACTTTGCATTAAGTCCTTTAGGTTGTCCATATGCCTCATCCCGTGACCCTCTAATCTCAATCTCCCAAACTTGCCCCACAGTAGCACTTAATATGTCTGAGACATATGGTGACTCAGTTAGTCTAAATGGACAAAGAGACAGATCAGAGAGTAGCTGAACCTTCCACTAGAAACAGGAGCTACAAAAAAAAAAAAAAATTGTAAAATCAGCCTGTGACATTCTGAACATTTGACATTTTTGTTTATTCATGACAAGAATTTATGGAAAGTGCTGAATGTGCTGGGGGAACAGCATAGAACCAACACAGTACTGATTATATTGCAACTGGCATTGAACTGGAAGATAAGGAGGCCTGTTTGGGGCATAGGGCAGTATGGCAGCAAATGGCTCAGTTTTGACACAGGCTGGATATCTGTGAAAATGGGAAGATGATGCATTTGAGAGCTATTAAGAAAGCTGAATTGAGAGTTTGGTGATTGATTGGGATATAAAATTTGATGGAGATTCATTTTTGAGAAGTTCAGAGAGTTTGGGCATTATGGTCTTTCAGGATACTAGTATAATTCTTTATTCAACATGTTAAGAAAACCTAACAGAAAAAATATAGATGGTTCTCACACCTGGTATTTAAAAGACATCACTGTCTATAATTATTATACCATACATATGTGTGTATGTGTATTTCTTAATATTATTCTTGATAATTGGTATAGTATTGTTGCATTGGTTTTTGAAAGTATTTTTTAGCTTCAAATATACTAAATTACAGCTTCAGCTGCTTTAATTTTTTTCTCCACTTCTGGAAGTTAATAATGCTCCTGCAAAAGCAATTAAACTGAAAAATAAAGCTTCATTTTGAAGAATAAGCAGCTTGCAACCTGGTTTAACGCTGAGATGACACTAATAACACAGCCCTTATGATCTAAGGGAGAAAATGAAAAGTCTTTATTATTTCCCCAAACACTGGAATAGTCAGGGCCTAAAGACACACTATCACCATTTATTGCATTAGATAATGTGCATTTTTGTAAATGAAATGCTTACTTCTGAGCATTATACCCTCCACTTTAGTGATTTGGCTAAATAGTTAATTTGATCTCTAAACATAAAGAGCTCTAATGTCATTTCAAGACTCAGAAGGCAAGTGCAAAGGTGAGAGGGAGAAAGAATTAAGCAGAGCCAATGAAGCAGTGTCTACTCGGAGGTACATGATGGAGAATGGATGCTCATTTGATTTAACCCAGAGAAAATAATCTCTGCCTTTCAAGACAGGGCTGTTTTCAGAAAGCCTTCTTATAATCCCAGCTCTGCTTTCCACAAGGCCGAGGATAAAGCAGACAGGCTAGTTCAGGAAAATAAAAGTGAAACTTGGCCCTCAGCTGAAGAATGTAAATCTTGCTTCTCTAGTAGCCTCAAGATATCAGACCCTGGGACTTCCCTGGTGGCCTGGTGGTTAAGAATTTGCCCTGCAACTCACGGGACGTGGGTTCAATATCTGGTCAGGGAACGAAGATCTCACATGCTGGGGAGCAACTAAGACTGTGAGCCACAGCTAGAGTCTGTGTGTTGCAGCCAAAGATGCCACATGAGGCGACGAGGATCCCACAGGCTGCAGTTAAGACAACACAGCCAAAGAAACGAATACGTAGGTAAATTTAAAAATACAGATACTGCCAAACTCTTAAAAGCAATCAGATTCACTCTTGCAGCTGGTATACTTTTAGTACTTTTAGCACAGAGAAAAACCTTTCACTCCCCTTATTCGCCCTAATAAGCATGACTTAATTTAATCTGATCCTAAAAACTAGAAACTGTTATCCTATAGAGAAAGTTCCATATTCCAAGTAAAACCCATACTCAACAAAGAATTTATACTTAATAAAGTAGGAGGAGAGGGGGACAACAGAGGATGATACGGTTGGAATGGAATCACCGACTCAATGGACATGAGTTTGATCAAGCTCTGGGAATTGATGGACAGGGAAGCCTGACATGCTGCAGTTTGGGGAGCCGCAAAGAGTCAGACACAACTGAGTGGCTGAACTTTACACTTAATAAAATGCTCAGCCTAACTCCAAAAGCCTTCAACAACAACACTGATGGAAGCAGAGGCGGCTACTTGGCTCGGCTCTTCTGATGGTGGTCAACAGATGCTTGAGATGAGAGCTACACTTCTTGGAAGAAAGCAGCATTCCTTAATTAGCATACAAACCCTTATCCCATGTGGCACTACATTGATTTTAAGAGAAAAGTATATACAGGCATATATTTGTAAACCACTTATTCAACAAAGGACTAGCGTCTAGCATATATAAAGAAGTCTGGAAACACACTGAAGTAAACAAATAATCTGATTAGAAAATGGGCAAAACTTAGAAGAGAAATTTCACCGGAGAGAACACATAGATGACAAGAAAGCTCCTGTGTGTGCTCGGGCATGTCTGACTCTTTGTGACCCCATGGACTGTATAGCCTGCCAGGCTCCACTGTCCCTGGGATTCTCCAGGCAAGAATACTGGAGCGGATTGCCATTCCCTTCTCCAAGAAAGCTTATAACAAGAATAAAAAATATGTTGAACAAGGAGATGGGAATTAAACCCAACATGAGTTATCATTACACATTGTCACAATAGTTGAAATAAAAAATAGAAACAACACTAAATGCTGGCAAAGGTGTGGGCAAATGGAAAAATCCATGTATTTCTGGTGGGACTATGAAACTATATAACTATTCTGAATAAAATAAGGCAGCTTCTGCATAGAATTAAGCATGTGATTTACAAATATTTTATCACATTCTATAACTTATCAACCTGTTAAACATGATCTTTTGCAGAACAAAAGTTTTTAACTTTGGTAAGTCCAAATTATCATTTATTTCTTTAATGGGTTGTTCTTTTGGTATGAAGTCTAAGAACTCTTGCCAGATCCTATATCACAATTGGGAATGCATGTAAGAATTAAAGATTTTAAAATTTAAAAAATAAAAAACTAAAAATTAAAAAAAAAAAAAAGAATTTTTCTTAAAGTTTTATAGTTTTATGATTTACATTGTTCATAACCATTGGAGTTAAATTTTGTATCGTAGGTGAGACTGAAGTCAAAGTTCTCACCTCTCCTCCCATGGGTGCCCAATTGTTCCAAATCTATTTAGTGAAAGGCTAGCTTTCTTTTATTGAATTGCTCCTTGCATCTTTGCAGAATATCAGCTGGGTATATTTATGTGAGTCTATATCTGATTTCTCTTTCTTGTTCCACTGACCTATTTGTACATCTCAGTGAAAATAACATACATTTGTTTATGGCTCAGATGGCGAAGAATTTGCCTGCAAGATGGGAGACCAGGCTTCGATTCCTGGGTTGGGAAGATTCCCTGGAGGAGGGCATGGCAAACCACTCCAGTGTTCTTGCCTGGAGAATCCCCATGGACAGAGGAGCCTGGCAAGCTACAGTGCATGGGTTTGCAAAGAGTTGGATATGACTAAGTGACTAAGCACACACATAATAAGTCTTGAAATCAGGTAGATTGGTTCTTCACACTTTATTTTCCTATTTTAAAATTACTGTCATTCTAGCTCCTTTTTCCCCCCATATAAACTTTAGAATAATCATGTTAATATATACCAAAATATTCTTAGTATTTTAAAATTAATTTATTTTAATTGGAGGATTATTTACAATATTTTGGTGGTTACTGCCATACATCAACATGAATCACCCACAGATGCACATGTGTCTCCCCGTCCTGAACACACCCTCTCCTCGTCCCTCCCCACCCCATCCCTCTATTTTGATAGAAATTGTGCTAAAATTATCCATCCATTTGGAAGAACTGACATTGTTACTGCGTTGTCTTCAAATCTATAAACACAGCATCTCCCTTCATTTATCTAGATCTTTATTTTGGTGTTTTTTTGTTTTCTTTTGTTTTTTTCCCCAGCTTGGAAATTCTCTAAGGATGGGAAATTGTGACAATGGTGGGGCTCCCTTCATCTGTTCCTTGCTCTCAAAGATGAATGTTTTTCTTCCTTGTTTCAGATGGGACAGTAAATCTGATCCCTGTTATTCCATCTTGGATAGAAGAGGAAGTCTCCAAGCAATATTAAGTAGCCCATGTACATTTACTTTTAAATTATAAGGAAATGAAAAAAAATTTAAAAAAACAGGTAAACATTTTTAAGCAGGTAGGATAAATATTTCACAATGATTGATCCAAGATGGTCATGGTTTCACGCATTCTTTATTAGATTAGATTCCAATTTAGTCACATAAATGTCCTTCAATTTTTATTGTCTGTTTACAATGACTCTTACATTTTGGGGGGACAAGTTTTTTCTTTTTTCTCTCTCTTTTTATCAACCTAGATGCACCCATGTTGAATCCAGAGAACATATATTCTAATTGTTGTGGTCATAGTTATTTATCATTGGGATGCAGCATTTACTGGGCACTTTCCTATGTCCTGGAAATATGTTATATAGTAAACTATGTGGGATTACAATGCGAATGTCCATGTTCACCATTTCACATTAGTAAACTATAATGCCAATTACCTAAAAGGTGAAAGTGAGGACAAATGAGAATCTTATATTGGAATAAAAACCCAGACAGCTTGATTCTGGAGCTCATGCATTCACCACTGAAATAACTGTCTCAAAGTTTCCTTAAGGATATAGGGGAGATTTTGACTATCCTATCTGCCTGTCTGGCACTTTCTCATGCCTACTAGTAAATATCACTGCTTGAGATATTATTCAAATCTTTCACTTTATCGGCCACATTACCAGAAAGACACTATCACAGTTTTTTTCCTCAGGTGGTTATATTAGGCCATTCATTACCAGTGAAAACCAATGACTATGGTTTTAAAGCATTGTATTTTACCAGAGTGAAAGTCGCTCAGTCATGTCTGACTCTTTGTGACCCCATGGACTATAGCCTGCCATGCTCCTCTGTCCATGGGATTCTCCAGGCAAGAATACTGGGAGTGAGTTGCCATTTCCTTTTCCTAACCCCAAATGCCCTACTTGGATGTTTTTAATTAAATGAAAACTATCTTAAACTTTTCAACCAAAGTTGAATCAAATGCTTACAAAGAACTCTACAGGCTGGAGGATTATGTGTGGGTGTCCTCATTTCACACTCTTTGCTTTTCCTAGCTGATAAGCCCAGATAACAACAGACCATGACTTAGACTCTTAGTCTTTTCCAAATCAATGATCACCCTGAGAAATTCATTCATGTTGCCAAACCAAACCAAAAAAGTGCCATGTGTCAAGTTTCATTTATATATGTATTTAGAACCATATGCACAGCAGCAAGTAAGACATACAGAATCTAAAACAGGTAGATCCTGAACAGTTAACACAAGAATATATAGCATTTGAAAGAATCCTCTCACCCCCAGTGGTAAATAAGCCATATTTACCAAGACAGTTCCCGTGATGTGGAGCTCCTGGTGGACCTTGCTCAAAGTACCGAAACAGGAGTTGAACAGATTTAGTTCTTAAATAGGAGTGGGGAGCTAGGGAGGAAAGGAAATTTGTGCATTGTTAAAAAGGATAGTACATTTTTTTTTTTCACATCTGAGTTTGAACTACTGTTCCCATAGAGCGAAACTCTTATATGTGCCTGATATGTGAGTGTTTTTGTTTGTGTTGTTGTTGAATCACTAAGTCACATCCAAATCTTTTGCAACCCCATGAACTGTAGACCCCAGACTGTAGCCCACCAGACTCCTCTGTCCATAGGATTTCCCAGGCGAGAATACTGGAGTGGGTTGCGATTTCATCTTCCAGGGAATCTTCCCCACCCAGGGATCGAACCTGGATCTCCTGCATTGCAGGCAGATTCTTAACACTGAATCACCAGAGAGGCTCCATATGAGTGCTACCATTGTTATTTTTTTCAAGCTGCCTGTGACAGGATTTCCATTTCAAAGTCCAAAGGATCATGTTATTGCAAAAAAAAAAAAAAAAATTCTGCCTTCTCTGAAAAATGGATTGATTGAATGAGAACATTTAAAATGTAGCAGGTAAGAAAACAATCCACTGATGGCTTAACCTGAAACCCCAATTATATATAATATGCATTAACAAGGAAAGATGGAATAATTGAAAGGAAACTGTAGCAACATTTCTTTACTGAGATTACTGACCTTTTAAACATACTTGAAGAATGATTATTCGTATTGTTTTAGCAAATCAAGTATAGAACACTCTTTTTAATTGAGGCTTGCATTTAATCCCATCCTTTCAGTGATTATTGCCTGTTTAAAATATGTGCATGAGTAGTATCAAATCACCTTATTGTTTCTCATTTCCTTATTTAGCATACAAATATATTTGGCTCAACATCTTTGGAAAATAAACATGTCTACACATGCCTTGTAAAACTTTAAAACTATGGTTTATTAGAATATAGCACTTGTGTGGCTAGGGGGCAAATGATAAATCTTCAGGTTCTTTTTGTTCAACAGTTTTTCTATTGACAGATCGTTGGCATTTATGATTAAGTATTTCATGTCACTATTTCTATGTATACTTCTACAGTTCCTAGACACAGAAAAGATCCTCTTTTATTTCTTTGGTCTTTGAAGAGGCAATATTTTTTTTTCTGAAAAACAAAATCTAATAATTGGACCCCCTATATTTAATGCACTGCGTTTAGTGTTAAGTTGATGTCAAAACTATAAAGACAAACTCCGTATTTTCAGGAAGTTTATTCAAGCAAACATTTTAAAGGCTACACTAGGCATTTTTCTCTCCTATATAGACAGATGATTGAAACATAATTTAGGTTTCTGGGTATATAATGTTGTGAGGAAATAATAGAAAATAATACACAGGAAAGAGAAGTTAACATGTGATTATGTAAAGGCAATTTATAACCAACCAGTAGAGTAGGGAACAAATTGATATTTTTATTTAGAAGATGATATTTCAAATACTCTAGATGGCATATTATTTGTTAAAGAGGAAACAACAAAAATAGTGTAAATTGACTTATATTACAGATTATGTCTCTCTATATTTGCCACTTATACTGAATAATGTAAATCGACACATGTCTTCTTTCATCTGTGAAAGGACTTATTACCTTGTCCTTTCTAGACTCACTATAAATTTTATTTATAGATAGTGAGGAAAATTTATAGGCAAGGTTTGCAAGTATAATATGCAATTATTTTGAGAGCTATATCTATTACCAAGTTGGTGATGGAGAGGATACTAATAAAGTTCCTGATTCTTTCCAATGACTTTTAAATAAATATTGAGATGTGCCTAATTAATCATGACAATGTTATTTACTTGGGCAGTTAGTTTTCAGGGTACCGGTAGGATGCATATTCTGTGAAGAAAAAATATGTTAATTTCATTTAAAATGAGGAATGTCTGGAATGGAAAATATTGTTCATGATTTCATATGAATCAGCCCAAGTATGACTTTGGAATAATGGCAGTTCAGAAGTAAAAAAAAAATGGTTTCACTAACTCTAAGTTTCTATAAGGGCGCCACAGAATAGAATTTTTGTAAAAAGAAAAATTATATGCGATGGTATACTTTAAAGCTTGCCTTTAGTTTGTTGTTATATTCATTAGTAAAAATTTCTGAGAATTATCTGTATTTAGCAATTTGACATGGAACTCCAGAAATATGGGATATTTTGCAATGTGTTGGGTCAGTGTGAGGTACAGAAGTAGAGAAAAGAAAAATAATGTCAGGTCCCTAGAATCCATTACAATGTTATATATAAGTCTCCCCAGTTAGGTCCAATTTGAAACATGGCATTTTTTTCTGATCTACTACAATACTCTAAGTACTTAGCTAGCACTTAGTTATTAGTAATTGAAAAGTTTTATTTCCATAATCTGTTTTGTAGGCTAAAAATTCTAACCATCCTGATTTGAATATTTGCATTCAAAAGAAGTGTGAAAAAATTAGACAAGAGCATTTTTGTGTTATGTTGTACAAGACCAATGCAGAAAACGTTATTATTTTAGTCCACATAATCTCTTGTTAAGACTTCAACAAGCCATAGGATAATTCAATTCTGATTTATTTCATAGTCATGTGTACCCATCTCTCCCTTATTTCAGTGGTTGATATCTAATATAAATAAGTACTTCTCAGTCTGTAAGCTAAGTTCAGCAAAACAAATTATGTGAAGGACATTTAACACATATTTACTTTAATTCTATTTGGAATTCTGAAAAACAGTAAGTTGGTTATAAAAAGTGATATATCAGTGTCTTCATGTGTCAATATAAAAGATGCTAATTGACTTATAATCATCAGAAGAAATTAGAAAAAATATGCTGCCATGATATAAATGCAAATGTATTATCAATTAGTTCAGATATAGTACTTGACACTTAAATATAGTTTATCCTAATTCAAATATGTAATGTTCAGTTATCTTTTTTAAGTTTGTTCATATAAGGAAACTGATATGCATCCAGTTGTATTGAATGAAGACAGTTTAGAATAAAGTCTTGTAAGAACTCTAAAGTAAAAACATAGCCAGCCCTCTATATCTATTTGTTCTACGTCTGGGGATTCAATCACCACAGCTTACAAATATTTTTAAATACAAAAAATAGTTTCAAAAAGCCAAATTTGAATTTGTCAGCCTCAGGCAACTATTTACATTGTATTTAAATGATATACATAGCATTTCCATGGCATTAGTTATTTAAGTAATCTATAGATGATTTAAAGTACAAGAAATGATGAAAATAGGTTATATACAAATATCATGCCATTTTATAAGGGATTTGAACATGGATTTTGGTATCCACAGGTGGTTCTGGAACCAATCCCCCTCAATACCAAGGGATGACTGTGTAAACAGTTATTAACTCCAGAGAGGCTCTTTAGTTCTTCCATAAACATGGTGTCATCTGTGAATCTTTATTTTGAGGGGCTCCAAAATAACTGCAGATGGTGACTGTAGCCATGAAATTAAGACACTTGCTCCTTGGAAGAAAAGCTATGATCAACCTAGACAGCATATTAAAAAGCAGAGACATTCCTTTGTTAATAAATGTTCGTCTGGTCAAAGCTATGGTTTTTCCAGTAGTCATGTATGGATGTGAGAGTAGGATTATAAAGACAGCTGAGCACTGAAGATATGATGCTTTTGAACTGTGGTGTTGGAGAAGACTCTTGAGAGTCCCTTGGACTGCGAGGAGATCCAACTAGTCCTTCTGAAAGGAGGTCATACCTGAGTATTCATTGGAAGGACTGATGCTGAAGCTGAAACTCCAATATTTTGGCCACCTGAGGCAAAGAACTGACTTATTAGAAAAGACCCTGATGCTGGGAAAGATTGAAGGTGGGAGGAGAAGGGGATGACAGAGTTTGAGATGACTGGATGTCATCACTGGCTTAATGGACATGAGTTTGAGCAAGCTCCGGGAATTGGTGATGGACAAGGAAGCCTGGCATGCTGCAGTCCATGGGGTCGCAGAGTTGGACACGACCTAGTGACTCAACTGAACTGAACTGAACTCCAGAGAAGGGTTGAAGAGTCAGAATGATGTGAAGGAAAGAGGTGAGACAGCAAAAACATGAAATTCAAATTTTACAGCCTTTACAATATATTAAATATATGCCTATTTACATGTGTGCTTTTCATATAAAATGTTTGTTAGAATTATTTTAATATATTTATTTTATAGTAATAGCTAAAATGTTATTAAATGCAAATACATTTTCCCTTCAAGACATCAAAATTGAGGTAATTTTAAATGCATAATTGTACTCCATCTATTTTATGGACAAAGGAGCCTGGTGAGTTACAGTCCATAGAGTTGTAAACAGTCAGATACAACTTAGTGACTAAACCACCATCCTTCCATCAATCAAATATAAAGGTTATTCATATTTGGTGATATGCATAGCTATATCCAATTAATAGCTCTTTTGGCTTACTCTTCTTGTATTCTACTCAATTTTCAAGTTCTATTTGAATTCTTTCAGGAAAAAAAAAGGATTCTTATTCTCCATAGTATCTCCCAACTATAACTTGAGGTCTTCAACTACCTGATGACAGGAATTTTAAGGCAGCAAAAAGATTTCTTATTATCAAACTGATTTGGTGCATATCAGCAAACAGTCTTTCTTTTTTGTGAGCAAATGTTTTTTCTTCAAAGGTAGGAACAGTGCCCTAACCTCCTTTTCATCTTACACAAAGCTGGGTATTCTTGGTGTTTGTTGAATAAATACATATTTAATAATTATGGCACTAGAATTTTTTATTCAGTTGTGTCTAGTTTTACTAGAGATTAGCTTATAAAATGAGCTATTTGTTTTAGGATCTTGTAAAATGATCTTATTCTGGCAGCTTTTACAGACTTTTAATAGTCATCATTTCTTTAGATAGAAAGGAGTTAGCTTTCCTCCCTGAAGATGAAAATTGAAGGAAACCCAGGGAAATCACCTTGTCTGGCTAAAGTTAGCAGTAAAAGTGCATTATAATGTGGAGAAAGCAAATGTATCCTGTGACATCTATTAACTTTGTAACAATTTTCTTCACTCTTCTGTAGTTAGTTTTATGTATAAAATAAGAATTTTTAGACATAAATTATTAAAATAAACTTATATTTAGAATAGTTTAAGATTTATAGGAAAGTTGAAAAGATAGATAAAATAAAATAAAGCAAAATTGTTACCAATTGTAAGTATATTTTAAAATGATGAAAGAAAATATAAATGCATATTCATCTAACAACAGAGCTTATAAATAGATTAATAAAAATTTATAAAACTGAAGGAAGAAATATATAATTAAACAGTAATAGAGACTTCAATACCTGTGTGTGGCCTTCCTAAAGAAGCAGTATGGATCTTGACTTATAAATCGGTATGGATGTTAAGACTGATGTTCCCACATATATACCATGAACGTATACACTGTTACTCACATAATGAGGCTTGCTAAGGGGAGCAAGAAATATTTACCAAGACCAGCCCAAAATGGTTTGAGAGTATAGAGAAAGAAGATTGGCTTGGTTTTTAGGGTGGTTAGAGGATAGAGCAGGGGTGGAGGTTCACCTATGAGATGTACACTATTTGTCAATACCAACTGAAGGAGAACTTAAGGTAAGAGAAGAAGGAAAATATAGGGATACGGTTTAAAAACTGTTAGTAGTGGAACATTAAAAAATAGAGTCAGCCTCCTTATTACAACCCCACTTAATAATGGACATAAAACTGAGCAGAAGATAAACAAGGAAACAAAAGATCTGAATCAACTATATATGAGAGACGTAAAATTCCACAAAAGAAGTGATAATACATTCTTTACAAGTTCACATGAAACATTCTCTAGAAGAGATCACATGCTAGATTGTACAAAATTCAGTAAGTTTTAAATGATTTAAATCTAAGTATATATGACCAACGGAATGAAAGCAGACATAACAAACAAAAAATGGTAAAACTGTAACAAATATATGTAAATTAAAGGCTACACTCCTAAATAACCAATTGGTCAAAGAAGAAATAACAAGGGAAATTATAAATGCAATGATTGTGAATTAAAAAATAACATATCAAAACTCACGGGATGCAGCTAAAATAGTGCTTGGAGGAAAATGTATATAGCTTCAGATGCATATTTTATAAAAGAAGAAATATATTAAATAAAAAATCGAACGTTCCACCTAAAGAGAATAAGAAAAGGAGAGAAAACAAAACTAAGAAATAGAAAAAAAGAAAATAACAAAGCTTAGAATGGAAATTAATAGAGAATAGAAAAGCCATAAATAAAATGAACAAAAGAGATACCAGGTTCTTTGCAAAGTCCAGCCAAACTGATAAACCTTTGTTTAGACAAACAAAGGAAAAGTGAGGGAAAACTCCAACTGCTAAAATAAGAAAGTGGATATCACTACTGTTTTTATAAAAATAAGAAGGATTATGAGAGATCACCATAAACATCTGTGCCAAGAAATTTAGGTAACTTCAACAATGTGGACAAAATCCTAGAAACTACCAAAATTGGCTTTGGAGTAAATGAAACATCTGAATAGGCCTATAACAAGGAAAGATTCAATTACCAATTTAAAAACTTTCCCAAAAGAGAAGCCCAAACCTAGATGTCAGTTACCATGTTGAGTTCAACCAAACATTCAAAAATAAATTATTACAATTTTTCACAATTAAAAAAAATAAAAAGGAAGATTATTTTGGCAATGCAATCAATGAGGCCAGTAGCACTCTGATACTAAAACTTGACCAAAACATCACAAGAAAATGGAACTGCACTCCAAAAGCTCTTACAAATATAGATGTGAAATTCCATATAATTTAGTCATTCAAATTCACCAATATTCAGAATGAATATATGATATATATATGATAACCAAGTGCTATTTCTGTTAGGAATGTAAGGTTGGTTTAACCCAAGAAGTATGTCTTATCAATAGAATAAAGCACATTTTATACAAACCAATACAATATTGTAAAGTAATTAACCTCCAATTAAAATAAATAAGTTTATATTTTTAGAAAAAGAACATTTAATGACATCCAAAACATTTTCAAGATAAAACATTCAACACTTAATAAACTAGGAATAGAATGGAACCTGAAAAATGATAAAATAGCACTGCAGAAAAAAGCCACAGTTTACCTAATACTAATTGTGAAAGACTGAATGTGTCCCCATTTAGATTAAGATCAACTAATAGAGGTAATAAGATATTACTTATATTTCTTGCTTGTTAGAGGTTCCAAGAAGAGCAATTAGACAAGAATAAATTCAGCCAGGCAGGAAAAAAGGAAGTAAGACTATCTCTTTTGTGGATAGCTTGATCTTATACGCAGACAATTCTAAGGAGTTTACACACACATACACACACATGCACATGTACAAATCTATGAAATAAACATGTTTGGCAAAGTTATAGGATAAAATATCAATATGTAAAAATCTATTATATTTCTATACAGTACAATGAAAATTTCAAAAATAAATTAGGAATACAATTCCATTTATAGTGGCATTAAAGAAATAAAATTTTTAGGAATAAATTTAATGAAAAAAAGCATAAACTTGTGCTCCAAAAACTACAAAACACTGTTTAAAAAATAAAAGGAGATCTAAACAAATGAAAAGATGCCCCATTATCACTGATGTGAAGAGTTAATCAGTTCAGCTCAGTCGCTCAGTCGTGTCCGACTCTTTGCGACCCCATGAATCGCAGCATGCCAGGCCTCCCTGTCCATCACCAACTCCCAGAGTTCACTCAGACTCACGTCCATCGAGTCAGTGGTGCCATCCAGCCATCTCATCCTCTGTCATCCCCTTCTCCTCCTGCCCCCAATCCCTCCCAGCATCACAGTCTTTTCCAATGAGTCAACTCTTCGCATGAGGTGGCAAAGTACTGGAGTTTCAGCTTTCGCATCATTCCTTCCAAAGAAATCCCAGGGCTGATCTCCTTCAGAATGGCCTGGTTGGATCTCCTTGCAGTCCAAGGGACTCTCAAGAGTCTTCTCCAACCCCACAGTTCAAAAGCATCAATTCTTCAGTGCTCAGCTTTCTTCACAGTCCAACTCTCACATCCCTACATGACCACTGGAAAAACCATAGCCTTGACTAGACAGACCTTTGTTGGCAAAGTAATGTCTCTGCTTTTGAATATGCTATCTAGGTTGGTCATAACTTTTCTTCTAAGGATCAAGCGTCTTTTAATTTCATGGCTGCAGTCACCATCTGCAGTGATTTTGGAGCCCCCCAAAATAAAGTCTGACACTGTTTCCACTGTTTCTCCCTCTATTTCCCATGAAGTGATGGGGCCAGATGCCATGATCTTCGTTTTCTGAATGTTGCGCTATAAGCCAGCTTTTTCACTCTCCACTTTCACTTTCATCAAGAGGCTTTTTATTGCTAAGATATTGCAGTGTGCGTGTGTGTGCTTAGTTGCTCAGTCACTCCTCATATTAATTTTCAATTCATACTAATCCATATCTAAAGTGCAGCTGCATTAAAAAAAATAAAATGAAAAGCTCATTCTAAGATTCATGTGGAAATACAAGGGACCCAGAATAGTCAAAATAATCTTAGGGAAGAAAAATAAAGTTGAATTGTACACATTTCCATATTTCAAAACTTACTACAAAGCTAATATAACTTATTATAGTACATATAGTGTGTACTGGCATGAGAAGAGACATACAGGTATACACAATATAATTCAGTTCAGTCGCTCAGTCATGTCTAACTCTTAGTGACCCCATCGACTGCAGCATGTCAGGGTTCCATGTCCATCACCAATTCCCAGGGCTTCAGAATATAATTGAGAGCCCCTAAATTGTCTCATATTTAGGTTCAGCTGATAGCATATTCAAAAGCAGAGACATTACTTTGCCGATTTGTCTAGTCAAGGCTATGGTTTTTCCAGTAGTCATGTATGGATATGAGAGTTGGACTGTGAAGCAGGCTAAGCGCTGAAGAATTGACGCTTTTGAACTGTGGTGTTGGAGAAGACTCTTGAGAGTCCCTTGGACTGCAAGGAGATCCAACCAGGCCATTCTGAAGGAGATCAGCCCTGGGTTTTCTTTGGAAGGAATGATGCTAAAGCTGAAACTCCAGTACTTTGGCACCTCATGCGAAGTGTTGACTCATTGGAAAAGACTGTGATGCTGGGAGGGATTGGGGGCAGGGGGAGAAGGGGACGCCAGAGGATAAGATGGCTGGATGGCATCACTGACTCAATGGACGTGAGTCTGAGTGAACTCTGGGAGTTGGTGATGGACAGGGAGGCCTGGCATGCTGCGATTCATGGGGTCGCAAAGAGTCAGACACAACTGAGCGACTGAGCTGAACTGAACTGAACTGATTTTTGACAAGGGTGCCAAGAGGATTCAAAGTTAGTAGCTTATCTTTTCAACAAACGGTGCTGGGATAACTTGACATCTACATGTAAAAGAGTGAAATTGGACCCCTTTCTCACACCAGACACAAAGAATAACTTAAAATGAATCAGAGACTTAAATGTAACAGCTAAAATTATGAAATTTTAGAAGAAAATATAAAGATAATTATTCATATCATTGGAATTAGTAAATAATTTCTTAGATAAAGAAAGCCCAAGTAACTAAGGGTAAAATAGATAAATTGGTTTAATCAAAATTTTAAGCAAGGGACACAATGAAAAGCGTAGACAAGATGCAGAGTAGAAGAAATTATCTGCAAATCATAACTGATGAGGGAATGGTATGAAGATCATATATTTTTTAAAAACCTGGTACAAATGTAAAATAAAAAGAGACAGAACTCAAATAAAAATGGGCAGAGAATCTGAATAGACATTCCTCCAAGGAAAAATGTATACATAAGACAGTTGAATAGTTCTTCAGGAAATTAAAATTAACATCACAATGAAATAGCACTTCCTATTTACTAGGATGACTATAATCCCGAAAACAACGTGTTGGTGAGGATGTGGAGAGACTGAAACCCTGAAACACTTTTGGTGAGATTCTAAAATAGTTCAGTTATTTGGAAAACAATCAATCAGTTTCTCAAAATGTTAAACATAGAGTTCCTACATGACCCAGTAACTCAGCTTCTAAGTATGCGTGTATGCTAAGTCGCTTCAGCCATGTCCAACTCTTTGTGACCCTGTGGACTGTAGCCCACCAGGCTTCTCTGCCTGTGAGATTCTCCAAGCAAGAATATAGGAGTGGGTGGCCATTTCCTTCTCCAGGGTATCTTCGTGACCCAGAGATGGAAGCTCTGTCTCTTGCATCTCCTGCATTGGCAGGCAGGTTCTTTATCAGTAGTGCCACCTGGGAAGCCTGTATGTACGCTGCAAAATAATGACAGATGTCCAACAAAAACTTGTGCACAAATATTTTGAGCAGCATTATTCCTAACAGTCAAAAAGTGGAAAAACATAAAATTCCATCAATCAGTTCAGTTCAGTCGCTCAATCGTGTCAGACTGTTGCGACTCCATGGACTGCAGCAAGCCAAGCCTCCCTGTCCATCACCAACTCCAGGAGTTTACTCAAACTCTTGTTCATTGAGTTGGTAATGCTATTCAGACATCTCATCCTCTGTCATTCCCTTCTCCTCCCGCCTTCAATCTTTCCCAGCATCAGGGTCTTTTCCAATGAGTCAGTTATTCACATCATGTGGCCAAAGCATTGAAGTATCAGCTTCAGCAGTAGTCCTTCCATGAATATTCAGGACTGATTTCCTTTAGGATGATTTGATTGGATCTCCTTGCAGTCCAAGGGACTCTCAAGAGTCTTCTCCAACAGATGTTCAAAATCATCAATTCTTTGGGGCTCAGCTTTCTTTATAGTTCAACTCTCACATCCATACATGACTCCTGGAAAAACAAAAGCTTTGATTAGACAGACTGTTGTTGGCAAAGCAATGTCTCTGCTTTTTAATATGCTGTCTAGGTTGGTCATAACTTTTCTTCCAAGGAGCAAGCATCTTAATTTCGTGGCTGCAGTCACCATCTGCAGTGATTTTGGAGCCCCCCCAAATAAAGTCTGTCACTGTTTCCACAGTTGCCCCATCTATTTGCTATGAAGTGATGGAACCAGAAATAGAGGAAAACAACAGAATGGGAAAGACTAGAGATCTCGTCAAGAAAATTAGAGATACCAAGGGAACATTTCATGAAAAGATGGGCACGATAAAGGACAGAAATGATATGGACCTAACAGAAGCAGAAGATATTAAGAAGAGGTGGCAAGAATACACAGAAGAACTGTACAAAAAAGATGTTCATGACCAAGATAATCACGACGGTATGATCACTCACCTAGAGCCAGACATCCTGGAATGTGAAGTCAAGTGGGCCTTAGAAAGCATCACTATGAACAAAGCTAGTGGAGGTGATGGAATTCTAGATGAACTATTTCAAATCCTGGAAGATGATGCTGTGAAAGTGCTGCACTCAATATGCCAGCAAATTTGGAAAACTCAGTAGTGGCAATAGGACTGGAAAAGGTCAGTTTCATTCCAATCCCAAAGAAAGGAAATGCCAAAGAATGCTCAAACTACTGCACAACTGCACTGATCTCACATGCTAGTAAAGCAATGCTCAAAATTCTCCAAGCCAGGCTTCAGCAGAACATGAACCGTGAACTTCCAGATGTTCAAGCTGGATTTATAAAAGGCAGAGGAACCAGAGATCAAATTGCCATCATCCACTGGATCATCTAAAAAGCAAGAGAGCTCCAGGAAAACAGATATGTATTTCTGCTTTATTGACTATGCCGAAGCCTGTAACTGTGTGGATCACAACAAACTGTGGGGAATTCTGAAAGAGATGGAAATACCAGACCACCTGACCTGCCTCTTGAGAAACCTATATGCAGGTCAGGAAGCAACAGTTAGAATTGGACATGGAACAACAGACTGCTCACAAATAGGAAAAGGAGTATGTCAAGGCTGTATATTGTTATCCGGCTTATTTAACTTATATGCAGAGTACATCATCTGAAACGCTGAGCTGGAAGAAGCACAAGCTGAAATCAAGATTGCTGGAAGAAATATTAATAACCTCAGATATGCAGATGACACCAGTCTTATGACAGAAAGTGAAGAAGAACTAAAAAACCTCTTGATGAAAGTGAAAGAGGAGAGTGCAAAAGTTGGCTTATAGCTCAACATTCAGAAAACGAAGATCATGGCATCTGGTCCCATCACTTCATGGGAAATAGATGGGGAAACAGTGGAAACAGTGCCAGACTTTATTTTTGGGGGCTCCAAAATCACTGCAGATGGTGATTGCGGTCATGAAATTAAAAGACGCTTACTCTTTGGAGGAAAAGTTACGACCAACCTAGACAGCATATTCAAAAGCAAGACATTATTTTGCCAACAAAGGTCCATCTAGTCAGGGCTATGGTTTTTCCTGTGGTCATGTATGGATGTGAAAGTTGGACTGTGAAGAAAGCTTAGCACCAAAGAATTGATGCTTTTGAACTGTGGTGTTGGAGAAGACTCTTGAGAGTCCCTTGGACTGCAAGGAGATCCAACCAGGCCATTCTGAAAGAGATCAGCCCTGGGATTTCTTTGGAGGAAATGATGCTAAAGCTGAAGCTCCAGTGCTTTGGCCACCTCATGTGAAGTGTTGACTCATTGGAAAAGAGCCTGATGTTGGGAGGGATTGGGAGCAGGAGGAAAAGGGGACAACAGAGGATGAGATGGCTGGATGCCATCACCGACTCAATGGGCATGAGTTTGAGTGAACTCCGGGAGTTGGTGATGGACAGGGATGTCTGACGTGCTGCGATTCATGGGGTCGCAAAGAGTCAGACAGGACTGAGCGACTGAACTGAATTGATGGGATCAGATGCCATGATCTTAGTTTTCTGAATGTTGAGATTTAAACCATCTTTTTCACTCTCCCCTTTTATTTTCATCAAGAACCTCTTTAGTTCTTCTTCACTTTCTGCAATAAGGGTGGTGTCATCTGCATATCTGAGGTTATTGATATTTCTCCCAGCAATCTTGATTCCACCTTGTGCTTTATATAGCGCAGCATTTCTCATGAGGTACTCTGAATAGAAGTTAAATAAGCAGGGAGACAATATACAGCCTTGATGTGCTCCTTTCCGTATTTAGAACCAGTCTGTTGTTCCATGTCCAATTCTAACTGTTGCTTTCTGACCTGTATACAGGTTTCTGAATAGGCAGGTTGGGTGGCCAGGTATTCCCCTCTCTTTCAGAATTTCCTAGAGTTTACTGTTGCCCACACAGTCAAAGGCTTTGGCCTAGTCAATAAAGCAGAAGTAGATGTTTTTTCTGGAACTTTCTTGATTTTTTGATGATCCAACGGATGTTGGCAATTTGATCTCTGGTTCCTCTGCCTTTTATAAATCCAGCTTGAACATCTGAAAGTTCATGGTTCATGTACTGTGGAAGCCTGGCTTGGAGAATTTTGAGCATTACTTTATTAGCATGTGAGATGAGTACAATTGTGCAGTAGTTTGAGCAATCTTTGGAATTGCCTTTCTCTGGGATTGGAATGAAAACTGACCTTTTCCAGTCCTATTGCCACTATTGAGTTTTCCAAATTTGCTGGCATATTGAGTGCAGCACTTTCACAGCATCATCTTCCAGGATTTGAAATAGCTTTACTGGAATTCCATCACCTCCACTAGTTTTTTTGTTCATAATGATGCTTCCTACGGCCCACTTGAATTAGCATTTCAGGATGTCTGGCTCTAGGTGAGTGATCACACCATCTTGATTATCTTGTTCTTGAAGATCTTTTTGTACAGTTCTTCTGTGTAGTCTTGTCACCCCTTCTTAATATCTTCTGCTTCTATTAGGTCCATATCATTTCTGTCCTTTATTGTGCCCATCTTTGCATGAAATATTCCCTTGGTATCTCTAATTTTCTTGAAGAGATCTCTAGTCTTTCCCATTCTGTTGTTTTCCTCTATTTCTTTGCACTGATCACTGAGGAAGGCTTTCTTGTCTCTCTTTTGCTATTCTTTGGAACTCTGCATTCAAATGGTATATCTTTTCATTTCTCCTATGCTTCTTTTCTATTCATAGCTCTTTGTTTGACCTCCTCCAACACCATTTGCTTTTTGCATTTTTTTTCCTTTGAGGTGGTCTTTATCCCTGCCTTCTGTACAATGTCACAAACCTCTCTCCATAGTTCCTTAGGCACTCTATCAGATCTAATCCCTTGAATCTATTTCTCACTTCCACTGTATAATCATAAGGGATTTGACTTAGGTCATACCTGAATGGCCTAGTGGTTTTCCCTACTTTCTTCAACTTAAATCTGAATTTGGCATTAAAGTGTTCATGGTCTGTGCCACAGTCAGCTCCCAGACTTGTTATTGCTGACTGTATAGAACGTCTCAGTCTTTGGCTGCAAAGAATATAATTAATATTATTTCAGTATTGACCTCTGGTGATGTCCACGTGCAGAGTCTTCTCTTATATTGTTGGAAGAGGGTGTTTGCTATGACCAGTGTGTTCTCTTTGCAAAATTATATTAGTGTTTGCCCTGCTTCATTCTGTACTTGAAGGCCAAATTTGCCTGTTACTCCAGGTGTTTTTTGACTTCCTTCTTTTGCATTCCAGTCCCCTATAATGAAAAGGACATCTTTTTTGGGTGTTAGTTCTAGAAGGTCTTGTCAATTTCAGCTTATTCAGCATTACTGGTTGGGACATAGACTTGGATTACTGTGATATTGAATGGGTTGCCTTGAAAATGAACAGAGATCATTCTGTCATTTTTAAGGTTGCATCCAAGTACTGCATTTCAGACTCTTCTGTTAATTATGATGGCTACTCTATTTCTTCTAAGGGATTTTGCCCACAGTAGTAGATACAATGGTCATCTGAGTTAATTTCATCCATTCCTGTCCATTTTAGTTAGATGATTCCTAAAATTTCAATGTTTACTCTTACTATCTCATGCTTGACCACTTCCAATTTGCCTTGATCATGGACCTAACACACAGGTTCTTATGCAATATTGCTCTTTATAGCCTCAGACTTTACTTCCATCGCCAGTCACATCCATAATTGGATCTTGTTTTTGATATGGCTCTGTCTCTTCATTCTTTCTGGAGTTATTTCTTACTGATCTCCAGTAGCATATTGGGCACCTACCGACCTGGGGAGTTCATCTTCCAGTGTTCTATCTTTTTGCCTTTTCATACTGTTCATGGGGTTCTCAAAGCAAGAATACTGAAATGGTTTGCCATTGCCTTCCCCAGTGGACCATATTTGTCAGAAATCTCCACCATGACCCATTTATCTTGGGTTTTCCATCAATGGTGAATGGATAAACAAAATGTACATTAATCTTTCTATTATCTATTCAACAGAATATTATTCTGCTTATAAAAACAAATGAAATGCTGATATATTCCACAACATGGATGGACTTTGAAAACATTAGGTCACATGAAAAGAATCCTGTCACAAGAGAATTGGAAGTATATGATTCCACTTACATGAACTGTGCCAAATAGGCAATTCTATAGAGATAGATAGTAGATTAGTATTTGCCTAGGGCTGGGTGGGTTAGAGAGAAACAGAACGTGAATTGCTAAAGGGTACACAGAAATAAGAGGAAGATTATTAAACTTAAAAAGAAAAATAGGAGCAAATCTGTATGACTTTATGTTAGGTAATTACTGCATAGATATGACACTATATTAGATATGATACTCTAGAAATGACAGTTTCTTTTTGGTATATTGAAATGTTCTAAAATTGTTTCTGATGGTTGTAGCCCAATTATGGATATACTATAGAGCATCAACTTGTACAATATAAATTAGCAAATTGTATGGCATGCAAAATATATCTCAAGAAGGGCATTAAAATTAACATTTTAAAAGATGACTTTATAGCATAAGCCATCAGATACATAAAATTGTACCTAGCAAATATTGGGACATGGGGACAAATGGGGCAAATAGGTAAAATATTCTGCCTATATAAGAAATAAATGCCTGAGTATGTTTAGAGCACAGTGTATTTTAAGTAGAAAATGCCAAGTAAATCAGCTACATTTTCAATGTTATTTTTTTTATTATAAATTTATTTATTTTAATTGGAGGTTAATTACTTTACAATATTGTATTGGTTTTGCAATACAGCAACATGTAACCACAACAGGTATACACGTGTTCCCCATCCTGAACCCCCCTCCCTTCTCCCTCCCTGTACCATCCGTCTGGGTCATCCCAGTGCACCAGCCCCAAGTATCCAGTATCATGCATTGAACGTGGGCTGGCGACTCGTTTCATATATGATATGATACATGTTTCAATGCCATTCTAACAAATCATCCCACCCTCTCCCTCTCCCTCTCCCTCAGAGTCCAAAAGACTGTTCTATACATCTGTGTCTCTTTTGCTGTCTCGCATACAGGGTTATCATTACCATCTTTCTAAATTCCATATATATGTGTTAGTATACTGTATTGGTGTTTTTCTTTCTGGCTTACTTCACTCTGTATAATAGGTTCCAGTTTCATCCACCTCATTAGAATTCCAATGTATTCTTTTTAATGGCTGTGTAATACTCCATTGTGTACATGTACGACTGATTTCTTATCCATTCATCTGCTGATGGACATCTAGGTTGCTTCCATGTCCTGGCTATTATAAACAGTGCTGCGATGAACATTGGGGTACATGTGTCTCTTTCAATTCTGGTTTCCTCGGTGTGTATGCCCAGCAGTGGGACTGTTGGGTCATAAGGCAGTTCTATTTCCAGTTTTTTAAGGAATCTCCACGCTGTTCTCCATAGTGGCTGTACTACTTTGCATTCCCACCAACAGTGTAAGAGGATTGTTTTTTCTTTTTTTAAATTCTACTTCTATGATGTGGTAAGATTTATATAACTTATTCCCTCTAAATTTTGTCGTTCTCTCATTGTATACTAAGCTGAGCTTTACCTATTTAGTGACGATATAAACACAGAGCTTCAGAAACTTCACTTAAGCAAGTAAATCTGATTTCATTTTTCTAGCGGTAACAATGCCCTTTGATTTACAAGTTAATCTGAACTGCTCCTATAAGAGTAACCTCTTGTGATTATGTGTGTCTACTGGGCCAGTTTTGTTAGCATACCACGTCTACCCACAGAAAATGAAGAAGAATGAATAAAAAGGGACAGAAGATTTCAATTTATCACCCATGCTGCATTGCATACCTTCACATCGGTTTTAAAGTTAAGTGTTGTATTTTTCCCTTTGGTTTAAGAACTCAAAGCAGTTTCAAAGAGTATATGGTCGTAATTTAGTGGCAGAAATGCCTTCTACCTTTGCAAATTAAATCCTTCTGGAATATATTCTCTGTTTTGGTTATGAATCTACTCATATTATTGAAAGCATGATGCTAATCTCACAATTTTTTATTTGATTCTGCTATTTTCCACATTCATTTTATACAGAACATAGTTTTCTTAAAGTTTACATAATTTGTCAATAACTGCTGAAATTCTAATTCATACTCTGAGAGTTTGCAAATTTATTAATCAGTTCAGTTCAGTTCAGTCAGCCATGTCCGACTCTTTGTGACCCCGTGGACTGCAGCATGCCAGGCCTCCCTGTCCCATCACCAACTCCTGGAGCTTATTCAAACTTATGTCCTTTGAGTCAGTGACGCCATCCAACCATCTCATCCTCTGTCATCCCCTTCTCCTCCTGCCTTCAATCTTTCCTAGCATCAAGGTCTTTACTAATGAGTCAGTTCTTTGCAGCAGGTGGCCAAAGTACTGGAGTTTCAGCTTCAGCATGAGTCCTTTCAGTGAACACCCAGGACTGATCTCCTTTCGGAAGGACTGGTTGGATCTCCTTGCAGTCCAAGGGACTCTCAAGAGTCTTCTCCAACACCACAGTTCAAAAGCATCAATTCTTCAGTGCTCAGCTTTCTTTATAGTCCGACTGTCACATCCATACATGACTACTGGAAAAAGCATAGCCTTGACTACATGGACCTTTGTTGTCAGGAATACACATATTTGATATACTATCTCAAAATATTTGGACCTGTAACCTTCCTCTACCACTGTGAACCTGAATTAATACATAAGTTAAATTGCCAAAAATCTACAAGAAGCTCTTTTTTTCAGTATATAGAATGGAGATATTATAACTCATGGAGGTAGCTTTTTGTGAAAATCAAAATTAAGTCAGAATCTGCCTGCAATGCAGGAGACCTAGATTTGATCCCTGGATCGGGAAGATCCCCTGTAGAAGGGAATGGCAACCCACTCCAGTATTCTTGCCTGCAGAATCCCATGAACAGAGGAGCCTGGTGGGCTACAGTCCATGAGCTCACAAAGAGGCAGACGCGACTGAACAACTAACACACACACACTATTTATCGGGCTTCCCTGGTGGCTCAGATGGTAAAGAATCTGCCTGCAATGCAGGAGACTCAAGTTTGATTCCTGGGTTGGGATGAATTTGGGGTCCATGTTTGGTATCTCTTAAGAGCAGAAATATTCTGAGCCTTTTAAGAACACACACATTCTCTTTCTTTTCTGGATAAGTCTACAGTATTTGCAACTGCTAATATGTCAAGTAAGTTACCAGTATTTAAATGTCTGTTTTCAGTGGAGTAATTTTCAACTAAACTGTTTGGAAAACTCTATCATCATTATATGCAAGGGGGAGTTAAACATCCCTCTGGTAGGCTATAGGATTCTTTTTAACTCTTGAAAGTGTTATGTTTGGTTTTAGGCACCCAGAGCATTCCAAAAATGGTTTCTGCCAACCAAACGACCATATCCTCCAGCATCCCTTCTAGTTTGGCATTTTCTCATTAGGAAAAAAAAAAAAAAAGGAGTTCCTCAAATTGTTAAACAAGATAATTAGAACTAGCTAGAACTCGGCTGCTAATAGGCATGGGAATTTTTCAAGGGCATCCATGTCAAAAACTTTTTTTTAAATACAGGTCCAGGGTTTGTGAAAACTTGTACAAAGGGAAATGTTGCCACTTTGGATCCCTGAGGAGTTCAGTCCTTCGCCAACATGAATGAACTGCATTGTGCACAAGCCATCGCTCCATTTCTAAGCAAAACATTGAAGTGGTTAGTGTCAGTCTGTTTCTTCTATCTTCACAGTTAGCAACTTAAAAA
The DNA here is from genome assembly GCF_042477335.2 of Ovis canadensis. Lineage (NCBI taxonomy): Eukaryota > Metazoa > Chordata > Mammalia > Artiodactyla > Bovidae > Ovis > Ovis canadensis. The sequence continues at coordinate 40,923,312 of NC_091258.1, read as the reverse complement.
AGAGAAAGAAATGAATTGCAAGCCTTTTAATGTTACACATTCAGAACTCCAGCATGGGAATTTTCTATCTAAAAGAAAAAAAAAAGAAGTATGATAGTTGAAACATTATGTAAATCAGAACTTCTCAAGGGGAAAAAGAAAACAATCTACAATTATAGTAGGTCATATCAGATAATTTTTTGTTGTTAGAAGAAATACTCTGATTTTAATTGATAATTAACTCATTACTATTATTTTCTTGAAACTATTAAATAGATGAATCAAAAAGGAATGGAAAACCTTTAAGAAACTTGTTGCTTTTACCACTGTACTCACTGATAATAAAAGAATGATTCTGCATTTGCCAAAATCTTGATCAATCTGTATGCTGATGGGTACATTTAATAGCAAAATCAATAACCAAAAAAAAGTGTCCTACAGAAACAGATTGTTGGGCAACAAAAAGTCTAGGAAAACTTCAGTAGTTTTTCTTCATCAGTGATTAGAGAGTTGAAGTGTAACTAATTCTTTTAACCATCTCAGAGAGAAGAAAAAAATGTGTGAAATGAAATATATTCAAATTAAATCCTCGACACTGGCATTCTTTAATGACTTCACCTCATGCTATTTCCCATTATTCCTCAGCTTTAAATCCAGCCCAGAAGATTAAGACTTCAAGAGTGAGCTGTGAAAGTCCAACATTTAATCTCAGATCTGTTTCTCACCTACGCAACGTGTCCTGCGAACCTTGACAAATCGTTTAGCAATACAGGAAGTCTCATCTTGCCAAGTCTAATGATCCTTTGCACTTTCTAGTCATACAAATATTCAAAACCTGCTGTCACTGAAGCTTAGAAAATTTATTCATCTTGGACAAAAAATCAGTTCTTTTATAGACAAAGAGAGATTCCCTAAATGAAAACTACTACTTTACTACTACTACTACAAAATTTAATGAGACATAAATAAAATTAAAATGGATTTACAATTCTAATGAACATAGGAGTTATGGGTAGCCTACACATGACCAACCACAAAATATTGTACCAATGGATAAAATTAATAAAGTATAAATTATGCTATTTGTAGGCCTCAGATAAGATAAAGAATGGAAATACTTGATTTTAGATTCATTTCTACCTAAGTTCTATCAGTATGGAGGCATTTTCCAAATTTTATTACATGAGAGTAGTGACCAAAAAGAAACAATAGTTTTCATTGGTCATAAGTAACAGAGATCAGAGTTTGGCTTTGCTAAATAATTTAAAATGTGGGGTAAGAGAAAAAGAGCCATAGATATGTAGAGAGTACTTTCCTTGAGTCTTTGACTGAATATTAACTTTATATTTGCAAGTTGAGACTCTTTGCAGGCTGGCAGGGAAAAGCTTAATTTATGGAAGTCAAACAGTACTTGGAATGCTTAGAGTTGTCATCAATCATATAAAGAGAGATCACTGAAAACCCAGTGAAAATATTAGTCATTCAGTTTTGTCCAACCCTTTGTGACCCAATAGACTATAGCCCACCAGGCTCTTCTGTCCATGGGATTCTACAGGAAAGAATACCAGAGTGGGTAGCCATTCCCTTCTCCAGGGGATCTTCCTGACCCAAGGATTGAACCTGGATCTAATGCACTGTTCAATTAAAATCCAAGAAAAGCCTTTCCTTATCAATAGAGCAGATATAATCTTACAGTAAGAGTTACTCCAGGACATTCCTGCTGCTGCTGCTGCTGCTAAGTCGCTTCAGTCATGTCTGACTCTGTGCGACCCCATAGATGGCAGCCCACCAGGCTCCCCCATCCCTGGGATTCTCCAGGCAAGAGCACTGGAGTGGGTTGCCATTTCCTTCTCCAATGCATTAAAGTGAAAAGTGAAAGTGAAGTCACTCAGTCGTGTCCAACTCTTAGCAACCCCATGAACTGCAGCCCACCAGGCTCCTCGTCCATGGGATTTTCCAGGCAGGAGTACTGGAATGGGGTACCATTGCCTTCTCTGCCAGGACATTCCTAACAAAACCTAAAACTAGCTTCAGTGTAACAAAGCATATCTAACAGCAACTTAAGTGATTGACAGAACAGATCTGAAAGTTCTTGAACATGAAATCCAGATTTTCATATACATGGTTGAACTAAAACATTTGTAACACACACCCAGAGAAAACAGTCAGTAGAAACAGAGATGATACTCTGGCAGAAATGAGCAGAATAGTGATTTAGAGCAGCCATGTAAATATGTTTAATGAGTGAGGAAAAAATGAATATAACCTGAAAAGGTATACATAATCAAAATCCAAAGTGAAAGCGAAGAAAGATCGAAAACGAAAATTCTTTAAATTTGACAAATAACTTGCAATTTTAGGAAGCAAATCAAATTCTGAACAATCTAAAAAAAAAAAAAAGGACAAATCTAAACACATTGGAGCTTAAATTGCTGAAAATCAAAGAAAAAGAAAATCTTATAAGCCCCCAGTTGGAAAAAGATAAAAACATATATAGGATCACTAATAAGAATGGGTGTTGAGTTTCATCAGAACAATGCAGTGAAGAAGTCAAGATAACTTTAAATTACTAAAAATAAAAAGTCACTTTTGAATTCTATGTCCAGAGAAAAATATCACTTAAAATATAGGCAACATTAAGATATTTTCAGTATAGGAGCTGAATTTAACACCAGCAAACTAGAAATAAAAGAAATATTAAAGTAAGTTGAGCTAAGAGAATATGGTGTCTGATACTACATTGAGTTCACAAAAGTGAATGAAGAGAAAGAAACTGGTAAATAGTTTTGCAAATACAAAAGACTGTGTTTTTTTTTCTATAAAATTTTCTTTAAAGGATAACTGTTCAAAGCAAAATAATAGCTATGTATTGAGAATGATAAAAAGTGAAGGAGAATAAAAACTGAAACAAAGATGAAGATGGTAGGAAACTAAAGTATTTATTTATTATTGGAAAGGTCTCATAATTACACGTGAAGTCGTAAGTTCACATCAAGATACACTTCAGACATTGATGTTGAATATTAAAATCTTTAGCATGAGAGCTGAACGTAAAACAGATAAAACTTAAGAATAGAAGAGAATGAAAGATTAGTACAAATAAATGGTTAATTCAAAAATAGTCAGAAAAGGGTGAAATTAGGAAGAGGGGCAGAAATAATATTTAAAACTTGTATAGTGATAGACATAAACCAAAGCATATCAATAATTATATTACATAAAAAACTCGAAGTTCAACAAGAAAACAGATTCTCAAATGAAAAAACAATGAAAGACTCAACTATATGCTGTTTTAATGAGACTGTTTATTTATAAAGACACAGAGTTAAAAAAATCAATGGAAATAGTAAGAGAAACCATGGACACGTATGTTAATATCAAATGAAGTAGACCTCAAGAGGAAAGTCTTATTAGCAAAGACAAAAAGAATATTTTATAATGATAAAGGGCAGTTTATCAAGAAGACATCCACTGCATGCTCACTGAATGATAGGAAAAGTACATAGAAATTCAGTAAGGCTACAGAAGATGTGAATATAACCAAGAACCTAGTTGATATTTATAGACCACTATGCACAAAAATCTGGTCCCATCACTTCATGGCAAATAGATGGGGAAACAGTAGAAACAGTGACAGACTTTATTTTTGGGGGCTCCAAAATCACTGCAGATGGTGACTGCAGCCATGAAATTAAAAGACACTTGCTCCTTGGAAGAAACTTTATGACCAACCTAGACAGCATATTAAAAAGCAGAGACATTACTTTGCCAACAAAGGTCCATCTAGTCAAAGTTATGGTTTTTCCATTCGTCATGTATGGATGTGAGAGTTGGACTATAAAGAAAACTGAGTGCTGAAGAATTGATGCGTTTGAACTGTGGTGTTGGAGAAGACTCTTGAGAGCGCCTTAGACAGCTAGGAGATCCAACCAGTCCATCCTAAAGGAAATCAGTCCTGAGTATTCATTGGAAGGAGTGATGCTGAAGCTGAAACTCCAATACTTTGGCCACCTCATGTGAACTGACTCATGTGAACTGACTCATTGGAAAAGACCCTGATGCTGGGAAAGATTGAAGGTGGGAGGAGAAGGGGACAACAGAGGATGAAATGGTTGGATGGCATCACTAACTCAAAGGACATGAGTTGGAGTAAACTCCAGGAGTTGGTGATGGAAAAGAAGGCGTGGGTGTGCTGCAGTCCATGGGGTCACAAAGAATTGGACATGACTGAGTGACTGAACTGACTGAAACTTCATGTACACACACACACACACACACACACACACAATGTCTAAAAGGCATTCTGCAAAGGCACATAGAGCATCCAAAACAATAGACTGTATTTTGAACCACAGAACAAGTCTTAATACATATCAGACATTGAAATCATAGTATATACTCTGTCAGAATTAAAATAGGCAACAAAACAGAGATATGGAAAATCTCAAAACATTGGGAAATTCAATAACACTTGTGCTGACAATAAGAGCTAATAAAATAAGAACATATTTAGAACTGAAGAGGATATATGGCATACCACTATAGCAGTGTTTAGAGGGTAACTATAGCTTCAGTTTGGAGAAGGCAATGACACCCCACTCCAGTACTCTTGCCTGGAAAATCCCATGGACGGAGGAGCCTGGTAGGCTGCAGTCCATGGGGTCACTAAGAGTCGGGCACAACTGAGCGACTTCACTTTCACTTTTCACTTTCATGCATTGGAGAAGGAAATGGCAACCCACTCCAGTGCTCTTGCCTGGAGAATCCCAGGGATGGGGGAGCCTGGTGGGCTGCCGTCTATGGAGTCGCACAGAGTCAGACACGACTGAAGCGACTTAGCAGTAGCATAGCTTCAGTTGTGTATATTAGAGAAGGAAGACAGAAGAGAGTTATTCAAATGTTAAATATTTAAAAAGCTGGTAAAAATGAATTAACTATTAAAATTTAACTCAGAACAAAAGCAAACAATAAAGGTTAAAAGAAGCAAGAAAGAAAATAGAAACAGACAAATAGAGAATAATCATTACTGGCATGGAAATATTATCCCCAAAATAAAAAATAAATAAACAACCTTAATAAGCACATAACTAGACTAAGGAAAAAGAGAGAAAAACACAGCATCAGAAAAGGAGGAGGTGGCATTGAAACAGAAACTGTAAATGTGAACAACCCAAACCCCCCAAATTTGACAACTCACATAAAGATGCATTCATTGAAAATTCAAATTAACAGATGCAAACAAATACATGAATAATTCTGCATTTGTTACAATATTGAACTTTTACTTAATTTTTAAATTAGAAGTCTTCCCATGAAGAAATCTTCATGTGCAGATGGCTTCCCTGTTGAATTCTAGATAACACTGTTAGAAGAAATATTATCAGTCTTAAACAAACAGAAAACAGTGGAGAAGGGAACTCATTCTAACTGATTTTATGAGGTCACCATAACCTTGATAGGAAAACCAGACAAGGACATAAGAAGTAAATAAAACTCCAAACTAATAATGGCAGACACAACTAACAAAATATTAGCAAATTCAATCCAACAATATACAAAACGAAATATATTATATTATAAGACCAAGTTGGTTTATCCCTGAATAGTTTATCCTTTCCTTTAACATTTGAACATCAATTTAATTCACCACACTAACAGGATAAAGGGAAAAAAATAGGATTAAATCAATAAATGCAGAAAAAGCATTGGCAAAATTTAATGCACATTTGTGAGGGAAAAAAAAAATCTTATAAGCAAAGTAGCAACAACAATGTTGGGTGAGAGAGGAGGGAAAACTTTTTCAGCCAGATAAAGACACCTGTGAAAATGCTACTGGGAACTGCATACATAATATTAAAAGAGTAATGATTTCCTTCTAATATGTCAGGAGTAAGATAAGATTGGCTACCCCAACTCTGCATTTCAATATTATCCTAGAAGTCCTACCCAGGGCAATAATGCAAGGAAAATACAGAAAAAGTATAAAGATGGACAAGAAGATGTAAAATGTTCTTTATAATGTTCTTAGACAGAATAAAGACATTTCAAGTATCTATTAGAACTAATAAATAAATTAATTACTACAGACTACAATGGAAACAATAAAATATCAGTTCCATTTATATAAACTGATGATAAACAATGGACAAATTAAATTTAAAATGCCATTTAAAATAGCATCTGAAGTCATAAATTGTAGGATTAGGTTTTATGTAAGATTACTATACAAAAAACTACAAAAGACTGGAAACGTTTTTTGAAGACTTTAAATATTGATGAGATATACAATGTTAATAGAATGAAGACACACACAGTGTTATTAATATGTCAGTGCAGTTTTTAACAAAATTCCGTGAAGAATTTCTGAAATTTAAAACCTGATTCTAAAATTCACACAAAATGCAATGAAATTATAATAGCTAAAACAATCTTGAAAAAGAAGAAAAGTAGACTACTTACACTATCTTCTATTCAAGATTAGTCATAAACTTACAGTAAGCAAGATAATTGGTATCAGCCCAAGAATAGACAAATAGACCAATAGAACTAAGTAGTAAATCCAAAAATAGACACATACTTCTCTGATCTAAAGTATTAAATATTAAGACACAATTGGAACATAACATTGTGTAAGTTTAAGGTGTAAACTTGTTGATTTCATAAGCTTTTATATATTGCAAAATGATTACCACTGAAATGTTAGCTTACATTTTCATCAAGTCATATAATTGATCTTTGTGTGAGGATGGAACTTAGGATCTCCTACAATGCTGTTTTGGTGATGTCACCTCTATGGCCAACTGACCTTTGAAAATGGTGACAAAGTAACTCAATGGGGAAAGAGTCTTCTTCAAAAAGCAGTGCTGGAAAACTTGACATTTGTATGAAAAAAATTTACTTCAATCTATCATCACAATATATACAAAAAGTAACTCAAAAATTACTATAGATCTTTATGTAAATGCTAAAAGTATTAAACTTCTAGAAGAAAACAAATGAGAGAATCTTTATTGACATTGAGTCAGGCAAAGATTTGTTTTATATAGCAAAAACTATAAAAGAAAATATTAATTAAGAGTACATTTCTACCAAGTTTTAAATGATTTGCTATTTAGAAGAATATAGTTAAAAACAAAAAGGCAAAACAATCTGGATAAGTTTTTTGATAATCACATATCTAACAAAGGGCTTGTATCCAGAGTATAAGGAACTCTTATAACTCAATAACAAAAAGATTTAAAAGGTGATCATTAAATTGGTAAGAGATTTGAAGACTTCTACATTTAAATAGCCAATAACCATTGTTTATGAACAATGGCAGCATCATTAGCCATCATAGAAATGCAAGTTAAAACTATAATGTGTTTTCATTATCCACACTTGTCCACTACAATCCTAAAATTAGGAAGACTGACAATACGATGTGTTGGTCAGGATGTAAGGACTTGGAAAGTTTAGCCATAGCTGGCAGAAATGCAGAATTATACAGTCAACTGGGAAATCAGTATGATAGTATCTTATAAAGTTAATATATCTGACTTTGATTTGCATAGTATGTATGACTATAAACATGACCATGAAATTGGAATGGTGCAAAAAATCTTACTAATCAAAGATGAATCATAATTGTGACTTTTTAAGATTCTGTGAACTATCACAAACTCGCTTTCAGTTATATATGTTTAGAGAGATTAAAAAATCTTATAAGGCTAATATTTTGTAGACTAAAATACTGAAAACAGGATTAAAAAATTATTTCTTTGTAAAAATAAAACCCAAGGATAATTTGAACAGTGCTTGCTTCTTATTTTACAACTCACACTGTGGAATGAACATTTTGTTTTTTTCCCTTCCTATGCCTTGGCAAGCTGTCATACTTCTCTTTTAGTTGGGACCAACTTCCAACATTTCATCCTTTGCAATTTCAGTGTCATATGAAGGCTTTTTGCATCAGTCACTTCCTCTGGGACACTCTCTCCCATTTCATCGCAGCACTATCTCATTTATGTCGGTAAGTTTGCTGTCACTGAGTTCCTGTGACTACAGATCTCAAATCTCTTGAATGGCAGCAACAGTGTGAAGTATCCAAAGCAGCTGCTTCTCCTACCATGTCACTTATATTTCATTTGAATTTCACTTTCAGCTTTACGACTTTTTATTTCTTGGCTGCCCTTTCATCTTCACTGGTCATTTCTTGCTTTCAATTATCCATTTCTGTAAAATACACCATGACTATCATGGAGGGACAAGAGACAACAAATGGCAAACTTGCTGTCTGGGTATGTACAGATGCACAGATTTTGAAAGAAATGGTGTAACTGATTACCAATAAGGCTCATCTGGTATTTATATGATGATTAGTACCTTAAAGAGGTACCAGTGAAGTTTGTGTTTCATGCAGTTATCACAATTAATATAAAATTGCCACTGAAATTAGAACTATGTTGTTGGGGGAATGGTTTGAATTAACTAAAACATGATGTCTTTGTTAATTTAGTTGGCTATAACAAAAATACCATAGAGTGGGAAGATTAAAAAACAAATATTTGTTTCTAACAGATCTGGGGGCTAGGAAGTTCACAGTCAAGGAACGGGTAGATTCAGTGCCTGATGTGGGCCCACTTCCTGGTTGATAAACAGACCTCTTCTCACTGTGTCCTAACATGATGGAAAGAAGGCTGGCTAACTCTCTGGTCTCCTCTTATAAGAGTATAAATGCCACTTAAGAGGGCTCTAGCTCCATGACTTAACTACCTCCTAAAGGCTCTGATCCAAATAGCATCGTACTGGGGCTAGGTTTCAACATATCAATTCAGGGAAGTGTGCAGGCACAAACTTCAGTACACCACACACGGTAAAAAATAATGGGTGCATATCAGAATGCTAGAGTGATAACTGTCTGCATGTACTTATCAACTGACTGAGATTTTCCACTTCAATGTGTTTTCCCAAGAGAAATGAAAATACAAATCCACTTAGATTTGTGTACATATGTCATCACAGCAGCACTTTATTCATAATAGATAAAAAGTGCCAGTAACCCAAATGTTCATCAGCTCCTGCATAAACATGCAAATCATTGTATATCCATACTATATGACACTACTCAGCAATAAAATGTAACAAAATATTACTATATGCAACAATATAAGTGGATTTTAAAATATTAAAATGTATCAAAAAGGTACAACACAGACACTATATATTATATGGTCCCACTGATAAGAAGTTTTAAAAACAAATATAGTAACAGAAAACTTATCAATAGTTCCTTGGAATGAGGGGAAGTTATCAAATGCAAAAAAAGCACAAAGAAGATTTAAGATGAAGGAATTGTCTTACATCTTGAATGTGAATGTGTTTACATATAATTACTCAAATTCAAACTGTATACTTTGAATATAGTGAATTTTACTGCATATAAACTATACTTCAATAAAAAGTGCTTTAAAAAATAAAAAACTAGAGTAAAGTGATTTTTGTCTGAAACTCAAAAGGTAAGAGGATTTGTCACTAGGAGAACTGCGCTAAAACAAATGTTAAAGTCTTTCAGTTTGAGGGACTAAAATCACAGATGGAAATTTGAGATTATACAAAGAAAAGAAAGGCAAAGGAAATGGTAAATATAATTAGCTTTCTCAAATCAGTTTTATTTTTTTCAGAGATAATTGACTATTTACAAAACCAGTGTATTTTCAAGTTATACACACACACACAAACATACTCACACGCTGGTGAAATATGTTACAACATAACAGACAAGGAGAAACGGAGGTACACAGCTGTTAAGCTTTTGTCATATGAAATGGCATACTATTACTTTGGTGTAGACTACAATAAGTCAAAGATACATAGTTTGACATTTTATTTTAATTTTATTTTCAGAAAATTTAGATTTAAGAGTTGTAAAAATAATAACCAGCCAACTTTCACCTAGATTACTAAAAGAGCATTTATATTACCTTTATTTTCTTCCTTTTCTCTCTCCTCCCTTCCCCCTCTATCTAACTACACACACAAAAACAACTCTGTGTACACAACACAGAAATGTGATACCCCTGCACATATAAACATTTTATTCCAATGTGGACTTCTCAAAATTAAGGACTTTTCTTACATAATAGAACAAGAGCATTGAAAGTGAATATTTTAATAATATCTAATCCACAAACTTGAGATTTTATCAGTTATGCCAGTAATTTTTATAGCAAAAGGAAATTCAAACAATGTTTACATTCAGTTGTCATTTCTCTTTAGTAAGATATATATATAAACCTAGCACAGTCTCTACAATATGGAAAAATACCAGATGCAAAGTAAATTAGAGTGGAGATAAAATTAAAAACTAAAATTACCTGAAAAATCCAAAAGGACACTGAGTAAAAAGGGGTGAGGGAAGGAAGAGAGAACAAATGGAACAAATGGAAAATAATTAGGTAGATAGTGGATTTAAATCTTGTCATATTGATAATTATATTAAATATAAATGGCCTAAACATGGAAATTAAAAAGCAGAAATTCCTAGAATGGGTAAAAAAGAAAAACACCCAATAATATGCTTGAAAGAAATCTTCACATATATATAGGGACAAAATAAAAGGAATAGGATGCCAAAAAATTTCATTATGCAAACACCAAGTATTAAACACTGAAGTGTTCACTTTAATATCAGACAATGTAGACTTCAGGACATAAATAAGTGATGAAGGATATTTCATAATGTGAACGGATCAATTCATCATCAATGTATAACCATTCAAAATGTATATGAACCTAATAACAGAGCTTTAAAATGCATGAAGCAATAACTGTCAGAACTTAAAGAAGGAATCCACAATTACAGTTAAAGTGTTAGTCGCTCAGTCGGACTCTTTGTGACCCCACAGACTCTAGTCCACCAGTTCCCTCTGTCCATGGGATTTCCCAGGCAAGCATACTGGAGTGGCCTGCTTTTCCCTTCTCCAGGGAATCTTCCCAACCCAGGAATTGAACCCAGGTCTCCCACATTGCAGGGAGAAGAAGTCCTGACATTCTCATTAATAGAAGACCAAAAATAAAGAATGAAATAGAAGAATTGCACACCACCATTGACCAACTTTGACACTTATTGAACACTTGCCCAAACATCTGTGAAAGATACATGTACAGCAATCAATCACCAAGGTAGACCAGATGGGTCCTAAAACCAGGTCACCATAAATATAAAAAGTCAGGAGTTAGAGAATACTCTCTGACATTATCAGTGCTAAATTAGAGGTCAATAAAAAAGTTATTTGGAAAATCCTCAAGTATGCATATAATGCTAAATGATATTCAACAATGGGTCAAAAATAATTCAACTGAGAAATGAAATTCTTTTCAACAAATAATGCTGTAGTAACCATATTGCCACATGTAAAAGAAATGAACCTCAATCCTTATTTCACAAGATACACAGAAGTTATTATAAATGGATCATAGACTTAAACATAGAATTTAAACAGCTAAATTTGTAGAGCTTTTAGAAGGAGACACAAGAGATACTAGGCAATAATTTAGTAGACAGAGTGGGGAAAAAACCAATAATTTACAAATTTTTTCAACTATACTATATAGAAATTATAAACTTCCTCTTCAGAAAAAATGAGATAAATAAAATATATATTTACATGGTTAAAACAAGATTTGATATTACTACACTACCTCAAGTTGGCTTCCCTGGGGGCTAATACTGTAAAGAATCTGCCTGACAATGCAGGAGACCCAGGTTTGATCCTTGGGTCAGAAAGATCCCCTGGAGAAGTGAATGGCAACCCAATCTTGTTCTTGTCTGCAGAATTCCATGGATGGAGGAACCCTGCAGGCTACCATCCATGGGGTCACAAGGAGTTGGACACTACTGAGTGACTTTCCCTTTCACTTCATAATGATCAGTTAAGAAAGCCACAGAATGAAAGAACAAAATTCCAAAACGTATTTCTAACCAAAGACTTATAACCAGATTATAGAAATTCAAAGACCATAATTCTTAACAATGAAAAGACAAACAAGCCAATTTTAAAGAGAGATGTCAAAAGACTAGAACAGAAAATTCCACGAGAGAAAATATGTGAAAGGCAAATGAGCACATGGGACAGTTATTGACATCATGAGTCTTCATGGAACTGCAAGTTCATACCACAATGACACACCACTGTATCTTTAGTATAATGGTATACTGAAGAAACTGATGACATCAAAGCTTGGCAAGGAGCTGAAGTAACTGAGACTCTTAGAACATGTCTGCAAGCATGTAAAATAATAAAGCCAAACTGGAAAACATTTTGTACTTTTTAAGTCAAACACACCCAAAAAAGATCTCCTTTTCATTATAGGGGACTGGAATGCAAAAGTAGGAAGTCAAAAAACACCTGGAGTAACAGGAAAATTTGGCCTTCATGTACAGAATGAAGCAGGGCAAAGGCTAATAGAGTTCTGCTAAGAGAACACACTGGTCATAGCAAACACCCTCTTCCAACAACGCAAGAGAAGACTCTACACATGGACATCACCAGATGGTCAACACCGAAATCAGATTGATTATATTCTTTGCAGCAAAAGATGGAGAAGCTCTATACAGTCAGCAAAAACAATACTGGGAGCTGACTAAGGGACTAGGCCTGATAGATGGAGTGCCTGATGAACTATGGATGGAGGTTCATCACATTGTACAGGAGACAGGAATGAAGACTATCCCCAAGAAAAGAAATGCAAAAAAACAAAATGCCTGTCTGAGGAGGCCTTACAAATAGCTGTGAAAAGAAGAGAAGCCAAAGCAAAGGAGAAAAGGAAAGATATACCCATTTGAATGCAGAGTTCCAAAGACTAGCAAGGAGAGATAAGAAAGCCTTCCTCAGTGATCAATGCGAAAAAATAGAGGAAAATAATAGAATGGGAAAGACTAGAAGTCCCTTCAAGAAAATTAGAGATACCAAGGGAACATTTCATGCAAAGATGGGCTCAATAAAGGACAGAAATGGTAGGGATGTAAGAGAAGCAGAAGATATTAAGAAGAGGTGGCAAGAATACACAGAAGAACTGTACAAAAAAGATATTCACGACCAAGATAATCATAATGGTGTGATCACTCACCTAGAGCAAGACATCCTGGAATGTGAAGTCAAGAGGGCCTTAGAAAGCATCACTACGAACAAAGCTAGTGGAGGTGATGGAATTCCATCCTGAAAGATGATTCTGTGAAAGTGCTGCACTCAATATGCCAGCAAATTTGGAAAACTCAGCAGTGGCCACAGGACTGGAAAAGGTCAGTTTTCATTCCAATTCCGAAGAAAGGCAATGCCAAAGAATGCTCAAATTACCACACAATTGCATTCATCTCACACACTAGTAAAGTCCAAGCCAGGCTTCAGCAATACGTGAATACTGTGTAATGAAGCCTTCATAAAAAACCCAAAAGGTCAGGTTCTGAGGGCTTCCAGGTTGGTGAACACATGGAGATTGGGGAAGAGTGATGCCCTCAAAGGGTGCATGATAGCTCCAAACGCTTTCCCCATAACTTGCCCTATTCATCTCTTCCACCTGGTGGTTCCTGAGTTGCTTCCTTAGTTTAGTAAACTGGTTATCTAGTAAGTAAAATGTTTGAGTTCTGTCAGCTACTGAAGCAAATCAATCAAACCCAAGGAGGGGCTTGTCAGACTCTCTGATTTATAGCCTGTCGGTGAGAAGTATGAGTAATCACTTAGACATAAGACTGGCATCTGAAACCTCAAGTGGCTCCACTATACATGAGGTTGGTCAGAAGCACAGATCTGACCAGGAACCTTGGCTTGCGACTGATGTCTGAAGTCAGGAGTTGAGGGTAGACTTGTAGAACTGACATCTGTGGGACCTAATGCCATTTCTAGCAGACAGTCAGAATTGAGTTAAATTGTAGAACACCCAGCTGGAGTCCCAGCATTGCTTGGTACTGGGGGTGAGGGTGGGTGGGTGTGTGGGGTGGATCCTATGCTCTAGTGGAATTGGGTCCAGGAACTCAAAATAGCCTTAAACCATTTATTGCTGTTCCTCAGTTCAGATTTTCTGTTTCAGCAGATATGAGTGAAGCCCAGTAATTTACATTTCTATGGAGATCCTGGTGACACTGATGCTGCTCATCTGAGGAAAACAATTTGAGAATGAATGATGTAGTTCATATGGGTCAGGCTTCCAGTGTGGACAATATGGTGGGGAAGTGGCTAGTGGCTCTGGAGTTGGGACAAATATATAACCAGCAAAGAGGATGAACCCTCCTACACTGTTTATGGGAATGTAAATTGGTACACTCACTATGGATAACAGTATGGAGGTTCCTTAAAAAAACTAGAGTTACCATAAGATTCAGCAATCCCACTTGTGGGCGTATATCCAGACATAGTTCTAATTCAAACAGATGCACACATCCCTATGTTCACAACACTACTACTCACAGTAGTCAAGACATGGAAACAACCTAAGTGTCCATCGACCAGATGAGTGGCTAAAGAAGACATGGCATATGTGATGTATACACACACACGTACGCAATAGGAAACAACTCATCCATAAAGAAGAATGAAATAACACCATTTGCAGCAATATGGATAGATCCAGGGCTTCCCCGGTGGCTCAGGTGGTAAAGAATCTGCCTGCAATGTGGGAGACCTGGGTTTGATCCCTGATTTGGAAAGATCCCCTGGAGGAGGGCTTGGCAACCCACTCCAGTATTCTTGCCTGGAAAATTGCCACGGACAAAGGAACCTGGCAGCCTATAGTCCACAGGGCCACCAAGAGTCTGACATAACTGAGCAACTAGGCACAGGGCACACAGATTGTCATACTAAGTGAAGCAAGTCAGAAAGAGAAAGACAACTCTTCATATGGTGTCACATATGCGTAAAACCTAAAATACGTCACAAAAGAACTCATCTAGGAAACAGAAATAAGTTCACAGACATAGAGAAGAGACTTGTGGTTGCCAAGGAGGAGGCAGGGTAGGGATGTAGGGTAGGGGTGGATTGAGAATTGGGGATTAGCAGATGCAAACTATTATAATTTATAAATAGTGATATTCTACTGTATAGAACAGAGAACTATATTCAATATCCTGTGATAAGCCATAATGGAAAAGAATATGAAAAAAATGTATAACTGAATTATACTGTACAGTAGAATTTAGCACATCATAAATTAACTATGCTTCAATAAGATAAATTGAATAAAAGAAGATATTCAGCAAAAGTTGACATACACTTGGCCCTTGAACAAGAAGTGTTACAACTGTGTGGATCCACTTATACAAGGATTGTTTTTTTCCAGTAATTGTGTACATGACCCTGAGTTGTCTAAATACATGGATACAGAACTACAAAGTTGAAAGGAAAATGAAAGTTACCAACTCTTTGCGACCCCATGGACTATACAGTCACGGAATTCTCCAGGCCAGAATACTGGAGTGGGTATCCTTTCCCCTCTCCAGGGGATCTTCCCAACCCAGGGATCAAACCCAGGTCTCCTGCATTGCAGGTGGATTCTTTACCAACGGAGCCACCAGGGAAGCACAAGAATACTGGAATGGGTTCCTTATCCCTTCTCCAGTGGATCTTCCCAACCCAGGAATCGAACAAGGGTCTCCCGCATTGCAGGTGGATTCTTTACCAACTGAGCTATCAGGGAAGCCCATGAATTTGAAGGGCCTACTGTAAAGTTACACTCTGATTTCTGACTTCTCAATGGTCAGTGCCCCTAGCACCCTGGTTGCTCAAGGTCAACTGTATGAACACAAGCAGACACATGTGAACATTATAATATCTATTGATCAATTAACAACCATTTTTGCCCCATCAATAAATCTGTTAACAAGTTTATCTGTTCTAGAGTAACTGCTCTACTTCTATAGAAATAAACTCTTTCAGCCATGAATAGGTAGAATTTACATATATGTTATTGGCTAGAAGGATGGCCTCTTAATATCTCAGTGTTGTTTAAGGTAAGCTAAGACTGTCCTAAAGAGATAAATATTGTCCAAAAAAAATCTTGATGACTCAAGGATAAGATAAGGAAGAAAATCACATAAAAACACTGCATAATGCACACGTGTAGTTTTTGAATACTATGTTTGAAGAAATTTACATATACGAATTCATTTAATCTTTCTAACAGTCTCAGAGTAGATATACTGAAATTATTATTATTTTTTCATTTTACAGTTTGCTAAATGTACAAAAGGAAAAAAGTTCTCTGTAGAAGAGAATAGAGTATTGCATTGGTATAATTTATCTTGTTCAATGTATTCTGTGAAATTAGTTTACAAAATGTATTTTTAATATGTCACTGAAAGCTAAACTGAATTACTTCCACCTTTTCCTTTAATGGTTGAGTATCTACATTTATAATGTTTTGAAGTTGTTTTACTATAAGTGGCTCCGCCAATAATTTGTTCATTTGTATTATGAACTTTTTAATCTTTTTTTTCCTATTTTGAGGGAGAACAGTTAATAATGAAATATACTTGATGCTTATTCCTTAATTAATAGGTTCCAAGCACCATATAAAATAGTCTCTCAGTTATTCTTTCTAAAATCACCTTTTTCTTTCCTTCCTTCCTTCTGCATTTATCATTTTTATTACATGCTTCCTTCCAATGTAAGCATCTCATAGTAACAGAATTGAATGGAGATAAAGATTTTAATGCATTAATTGTCAGGTACTTTTCAAATTGCTGATGATACATCCATAAAAAGAGAAACAAACTAAAATTGCACTTTTAGTGAGGATACCTTCTCACTTCATCCTATCAACAGTTCTATGAGATAGGTATTATAATTTCTCTGATTACAGGTAAGAAAATTAAGACTTGAACAAGACATGTTACCTGCCCAAAGTCACAAAGTATAAAAATAAAGTGGGGATTCAAACACAGTTCTAATAATTCCCTAACACTGCTAGTAGGGCAAAATGATTCATAGGCTTGTCACAAAATCATCCATGGAACTGTTAGTATTAAGTCAACATTTCTTTTCCATCAAGTTCAAAGAAATTCAGTTATAAGAGAGGCATTTACTGTAGTTACATTTTCATCATACCCAACACAAGTTAATATTCTGAATAAAATTACTACCATGAATTAACTTTATGTCTGCAGAAAATGGGATGTATGTAATTACTGATTTCAATTCACAATAAAATAAGCAAATTATCTTCACCAACATAAATGTACCATAAATTGTTTTGAGGCATAATGAAGAAATGAATTTCTAAAAGAAATACAGACCAAATCTGCCAAATCATTGTAAATGATAGCCCCTTTAAAATTAGGGCATCTAATTGCAATTGGAAAATGTTACACTTTTAATGGTGACATTATTATTTGGTTAGACCAATAATCCTCTTTGCTGATGTTCCAATTCTGGAGTATTGACAAATTTTATACATTTTAATATCAAAACATCATCAAATTTATGTATAGAATGATTTACTGTTTTCAAGATCAGATTTGTCATAATGAATTGCCTTCCATGAGTGTGTAACATAATGACATTTTAATTGAGAGAAGGTGCTTTGGCAAATAAAAAGGAAAGCCATTTTTCTTTGTGTATTTCTAAGTTTGTTCATTTTCAGCTGAGGGTACTTTCAATTCAAAAGATTGTTCTAACATATGGCTACTTTCATTTAATCTTAATGAGCGAAAATAACCTTTACTATGTGACATTTTAAATCAAATAGAATAATCAGCCTAATTTCAGCATAGTATTTTATAACAATTATCTATTACATTTTGCATAAGAACGCAACATCTGCATTGCAAAATGTCACAGATAATAAAGATGGTGATCATTTTATTGTAAAATTCTTATGTTATCTAACAGAATCATATATGTTATAGAGCCAATTCTAGTTAACTAGTAGCACTAAACTAAAATGTTTTCAAATCAAATTTTCACTGCACCCAGAATAGCTATCAGTGATTTGAAAGATTATCAATTCAATGAATTAACCAATAAGTGACCTGTTTTTCACATGTGTGCTCCTTAACTGAGATATGCATGCTGAACTTGTCACTTTGCTAGTAATTTTCTAGCATCCATTGTTCTGGCTGTGTGACTTCCCTAGCAGAAGGAAAACAAATATATATCTCTATCTCTATCTACTTAGTACGCATTGTATTAAAAACCCATTTAATTCTTTGAGGGGCAGTATTTTTTTTATAGATACACATATCCAAACATTTTCAAATATTTTAATAAATATGAATGTATATCAATATAATGCATATAAACTTATAAAGTGTGACCACTTTGATAAAAGTCAAAATATTATTTCAAGTTATTGTCCTTAAATGGAACAATACAGATATAGTGCAAAAGCAAGATACTTTGAAAATAGTAAATATGCATACCATTGGGAAAATGATTGTTGATAACATAATCATTTCACAACAAGGAAATTAAATAAAAATATTTCTAGAAATCAATTTCATTTTTAAAGGCAAAAGATACTGGAGACATTTACATATATGTTTATTTCTTTTTTTAAAAATTTGGATTATCTGGATGCTGATACAAAGAAGTGGTCTCTTTTCTCCATTATTATAGCAGTTATTAAGCATGTACATTTCATTTTTCATGGTAACTTCTTTCTTTGGAAGAGAGGGCCTCAGTTTACCAATGAACTAAATTTTATTTCCCAAACCAGTATTTCACTTGAAATTCTCCCTCTTTATTCCCACATGATGGATATTTCTAAGCTTAGGAAAACTTGCCTAATAAAAATCTTATTTTTAGCCACTTATTTGTTATTTTCAGCCTTCAAAGCCTTCAAAACTACTACAAGGTCTAGAAGAAAGACAAGATTAAGGGAAGTAACATTTAGCAATAAGAGAAGTTAGTGAAACAAATTATTTGAGCTTAATTTTATTTATCTGTGCCACTAGGTCAGAAAGAATACCTACCTCCAGTGGAATATCTTGAGGACTAGAAGGTAATTATGCAACTGGTATGCTGGTGGTTACTTCTCCAAGAAAGTTTCTGAGATCATGACTCATAATTCAAGATAGTTTTGTGGAAGCAAGAGACTGATGATCTCAAGGCAAAGTGTCAGATTCTAGCTCTACTGTGGCTTAAATCTCATTCATAATATTATTAATTATATTATAATTAATATTAATATCAATCATATATGATAACATATTAATATAATGTTATAATTGACTTAGTTTCATGTTGTTTGGTACTGTGTGTTTGGTAAGAGTCCAAATAGCAAACATTTAGCTGAAAATTTAAGGAACAAATCATTGTGTACAGACTATAACAATTTCGTGGTTTGATAAAAATAATTTGTTGAATTAATATCTTTTAAGCAAATATGTCTGTGAGGCACTATGCTGGACACCATAAAATTGACAAATAAACAAGGGATTCTTCTGAACCTCTTTGTTTCTGAATATTGGTTACCAATTTTCTTTCTGGATGAAGCACAAGCTGGAATCAAGATTGCCAGGAGAAACATCAATAACCTCAGATACGCAGATAACATCACCCTTATGGCAGAAAATGAAGAGGAACTAAACAGCTGCAGATGAACGTGAAAGAGGAGAGTGACAAAGCTGGCTTAAACCTCAACACGCAGAAGATCATGGCATCTAAGATCATGGCATCTGGTCCCATCACTCCATGGCAAGCAGATGGGGAAGCAATGGAAGCGGTGACAGACTATCTTCTTGGGCTCAAAAGTCACTGCTGATGGTGACTGCAGCCATGGAATTAAAAGATGCTTGTTCCTTGGGAAGAAAAGCTATGACCAACCTAGACAGCATATTAAAAAGCAGAGACATTATTTGCCAACAAAGATCTGTCTAGGCAAAGCTGTGGTTTTTTCAGTGGTCATGTATGGATGTGAGAGTCAGACTATAAAGAAAGCTGAGTGCTGAAGAATTGATGCTTTTGAACTGTGGTGTTGAAGAAGACTCTTGAGAGTCCCTTGGACTGTGAGGAGATCAAACCAGTCCATCCTAAATGAAATCTGTATTCATTGGAAGGGCTGATGCTGAAGCTGAAACTCCAATTCTCTGGCCTCCTCTTGTGAAGAAATGACTCACTGGAAAAGACCCAGATGCTGAGAAAGATTGAAGGCGGGAGGAGAAGGGGATGACAGAGGATGAAATGGTTGGATAGCATCACCGACTGGATGGACATGAGTTTGAGCAAGCTCCAGGAGATGGTGATGGACAGGGAAGCCTGGTGTGCTGCAGTCCATGGGGTTGAAGAGTTGGACATGATTGAGTGACTGAAGTGAACTGAATTTTCTTTCACTTTGAAAGAGATTTCAAACAAGTAAGTGACACAGACATAGCATGCCTTATTTCTGCCAACAAAAATGTACATTGCAACTTTGTAAGACATAAAGAAGCTGGCTTTAAAGCATACTATAAATAACCTTAAAATTCATTGACAACCACATTCTATACATGCTTTGTAACAGATTTCGCTATTGGACTTCTCTGCAGGAGGCATCTTGGGCTGCGTCTTGATCAAAGTCTTGATAAATCTATGGAAGCCACATGCATGCTGATTTTAAATCAACAATAAGGTCAAGATCCAAAATACTTTCAGCAAAGTATAATGAAGAATGAACGTATCGGGAATATATCTTTAACAGATAAAGGTCAAGTCTCATATTATTTGAGGATCCCTCCTCCTTATAGTACATGAACTTCATGGAAAGCTTCCTTTACAACATTGCTGTGGGGCCCTAAATGGGAAACCTTAAAAAGAAGGGCTAGCTTTGCGGTTTAGAGCTAAGATGGCACCTGGCGGAAGAGATGAGGGCACGGCTTAAGTTGTTTGTCAAAATTTTTGATTGGCTCTCTTGATTTCCGTGCACGTGGACTACGCGTGATCACCATAGACCCCTGTCATGATGTAAGCACGTGGTAATCTGACCTTTAACTTAATTGGTAGAACTATGGAAAGTCCCTCGCAAACTCCCCCTGTTTGCCTATATAAACCAGGAGCTTATGACAATAAAGCGGAACTGCTTAGACAGAACCCCTGTCGCGTCTGATTGTCTCTCGCTCGAGGGGCTGGGTTGGCGGACAGCAGGCTCACTTTTCCTTGGGACCCCTCAGCTCTACTGAGGGAAGTTCCACTGCCTCTCTCTTTCTGCAGAGCGGCCCCCACATTGCCTTGTATGAAGTCTAGAACTTTGGCTTAACTCACACTTGGTTTAGAGGGATTTCGAATCAATTACAGCATTCAGAGAACACATATGCCTGTCATCTTCCGAACTCCAAAATTCACTCACAGTTCCAATATACAAAAAAAAGAAAAAAGAAAAAGAAACAGTGATGAACCCAATTCCAAACATTACTTTCAATAGACAGCCTCTGTAATTCTGTTGTTAATTACTCAAGCTCTCTAACTTCCCAACTAGAAAATCGAGAATTAGATAGCTAACCTTTAAAGCTTTTCTCAGCATTGCAGAAGATAAAGACCTTAGTTCTGCAACTATATATGTATGCATGAGAGCACGCTTAGTCACTTCAGTCATGCCCAACTCTTTGTGACCCTGTGGACTGTAGCCCACCAGGCTCCTTGACATGGGATTCTCCAGGCAAGAAGCCTGAAGTGCGTAACCATGCCCTCCTCCAGGGGATCTTCCCAACCCAGGGATCAAACCTGCATCTCCTGCATTGCAAGCATATTCTTTACCACTGAGCCACCAAGGAAGCTGATATATATTTATACATATAACTAGTTTTTGGCATTTCCTATGGCTTATATACAACTTGCTTATCTTACTTGATATAAAGAGAAACAAAATCAATAAGAAAGAAGTTCCTAAAGTACTACAAATAATAAAGCCAGAATCAGAACATAAATGTGACATCCAAACTACACTCTATTTAGAAATAAATAAAAATCTGCATTCATTCTGAAGAAAATGAATACAGGAAAACCATCTTTTTTCAATGCCTCTTGCGAAGTGACAGTTCTTCAAATACTTGTCTTTTTCTTAGTGCTTCTTTTTAAGAGCTAATAGTTCTACTTTCTGAAGAAATAATCATGGCTCACTCTAAACATTTTTGTTTGCTTTTTCTTAAACAATTACAGCTGTCCAATCATTCTGTGGACATCTTATAATGGGAAAAGTTCCCCATCATGGGCTGCTTCCAAGGAACAGACTTTTACAGCTTATTTTACAAAGGAAAAGAAAAAGGCTATTTCTTCTGAAAACATACCAGTGACTTTTTGACAGATGACATTGAGGAGTTGCAAAGAAAGCTTTCTGTCATATGTTTTCTTTACAAATAGAAATTTCACTGTTGTGTTTCTCCCACAGCCCTACATTATAGATCTCTGAACAGCTGAGTGGTGGGAAAAGATCACACCATACATACATACAGGCAGATACACACAGCTAAAAGAAGTCTGAGAAATGATAAAGCCTCCGTGTTAGAAACTAACAAGGAGATGCTCAAATTGATACTAGCCAGTGTCATGGGCTTCCCTGGTGGCTCAGACAACAAAGAATCCACCTGCAATGCAAGAGACCTGGGTTTGATCCCTGAATTGAGATGATCCCCTGGAGAAGGAAATGACAACCCACTCCAGTGTTCTTGCCTGGAGAATCCCATGAATGGAGGAGACTGGTGGGCTACAGTCCATGGGATCACAAAGAGTTGGACACGAGCAACTAAGCACGCACACAGTGTTGTGGTAGAAACTGGAATTCATGCCATTTTCTAAGAGGAAAAGTAGGAAAAGGAACAACAAGTAATATTTTAATCTGTGTTATGTGCTAGAGACTGTGCTGTCTTTTATCCACATTTTCTATTCAAATTCTTCAAAAGCTTTGAAAGTAGGTATTATATTCTTAGACAAATAAATACATAGAAATAGACCTTAGAAAACTTAAATGCTCAAAGCTAAGGAATAATAGCACCAGAATTCATGCCTAAGTATATCTGACTTCAAAGCTCATGCTGTTTCTCAAATATCAGACCTCCTCCATCCCATCCTCTGGTCTTGACACCTAGAGGCCTTAGATTTGTCGTTTGTTAATATCCTGTGTCTCAGCGGTTTCATTTCAATTCTGCTCTCTCACCTTAATGTTGAAAGATCTTTTTGGATTTGGGAAGAAGCTTGGACTTCACCATGCCTAATTTTTTTTCTGTACCCTTCTTATTTAGTTGTGTGAATCTAGAAAGTAACCAATATGTGGTTTACTTTCATATTTGTGATCTTTGCAAATAACTTAATACTACTTAGCCTTAACTAAAGTATCAGGGAAGAACAATCCCCTGCCATCGCTTTGTTAAAGGATAATTTTGCAGACTCTGTGGGGTTTCTGATGACTGGAAAATTATTTTATAAAGAAAAAAATAGGCATTCACCACGATTGACATGAACAGTATGCTTTTTGCCCCCAAGCAAGAGAAAGAGCCGCTGTGGCGTGATAAGCTGAGACAAATAGTCAGGGGGATACTGAGGAAAAATATATAACACACGCGTGTCCAGAGAGTGGGTTCTCAATATGAATCCAAATCTAGAAGGATTAACTAATTTTTTCCCCTGTTTATAAAATTATAAAGTGAGAATTTGGTAAATCTTAATATATTTTTCTTAATATTCTTAGAGATCATGAGGTAAACACATTTGACTTTAAGGTCAGGCTTATGTTTTTGTCTTTCCTATCAGCTGGGTTTCAGTGATGGTTGTAAGCTAAGGAGTAAATCTTGTCTCTAGAGAAACAAGGCTACCCCTGAAATTTACCTGTAACACGGCTGAACTGTAACAGTGGTGGGAAAATATCTGCACTTTGTTTCTTCTTTAATTTTAACATAAATGTAAAACACACACAAAAAAACTATAATTACACAAAAAAGTGTTCATATTTTCTATAAAGTTAGAACTTTTATATTTTGTGGACAATTTTAAAGAAATGTGGTAAGTGATCAAGACAGTATGGTACTGGCACAAAGACAGAAACATCGATCAATGGGACAAAATAGAAAGCCCAGAGATAAATCCATGCACCTATGGACACCTTATCTTTGACAAAGGAGGCAAGAATATACAATGGAGAAAAGACAATCTCTTTAACAAGTGGTGCTGGGAAAACTGGTCAACCACTTGCAAAAGAATGAAACTAGAACACTTTCTAACACCATACACAAAAATAAACTCAAAATGGATTCAAGATCTAAAATTAAGACCAGAAACTATAAAACTCCTAGAGGAGAACACAGGCAAAACACTCTCTGACATAAATCACAGCAGGATCCTCTATGACCCACCTCCCAGAATATTGGAAATAAAAGCAAAAATAAACAAATGGGACCTAATTAAAATTAAAAGCTTCTACACGACAAAGAAAACTATAAGCAAGGTGAAAAGACAGCCTTCAGAATGGGAGAAAATAATAGCAAATGAAGCAACTGAAAAAGAAATAATTTCAAAAATATACGAGCAACTCTTGCAACTCAATTCCAGAAAAATAAATGACCCAATCAAAAAATGCGCCAAAGAACTAAATAGACATTTCTCCAAAGAAGACATACAGATGGCTAACAAACACATGAAAAGATGCTCAACATCACTCATTATCAGAGAAATTCAAATCAAAACCACAATGAGGTACCATTTCACGCCAGTCAGAATGGCTGCTATCCAAAAGTCTACAAGCAATAAATGCTGGAGAGGGTGTGGAGAAAAGGGAAACCTCCTACACTGTTGGTGGGAATGCAAAGTAGTACAGTCACTGTGGAGAACAGTGTGGAGATTCCTTAAAAAACTGGAAATAGAACTGCCATTTGACCCAGCAATCCCACTGCTGGGCATACACACCAAGGAAACCAGAATTGAAAGAGACACATGTACCCCAGTGTTCATCGCAGCACTGATTATAATAGCCAGGACATGGAAACAACCTAGATGTCCATCAGTAGATGAATGGATAAGAAATCAGTGGTACATATACACAATGGAGTCTTACACAGCCATTAAAAAGAATACATTGGAATCAGTTCTAATGAGGTGGATGAAACTGGAGCCGATTATACAGAGTGAAATAAGCCAGAAAGAAAAACACCAATACAGTAAACTAATGAATACATATGGAATTTAGAAAGATGGTAACAATAACCCTGTATGCGAGACAGGAAAAGAGACACAGATGTATAGAACAGTCTTTTGGACTCTGTGGGAGAGGGCGAGGGTAGGATGATTTGGGAGAATGGAATTGAAACATGTATAATACCATATATGAAATGAATTGCCAGTCCAGGTTTGACGCATAAGACAGGATGCCTGGGGCTGGTGCACTGGGATGACCCAGAGGGATGGTATGGGGAGGGCGGTGGGAGGGGGACTCAGGATGGGGAACACATGTACACCCATGGTAGATTCATGCTGATGTATGGCAAAACCAATACAATATTGTAAAGTAATTAGCCTCCAATTAAAATAAATAAATTTATATTAAAAAAAAGAAATGTGGTAGTCCTTTCTCCCCTTTGCTCTTCATGTCTATTTCAAGATGTCAGTAAATTTCCTTTTGCTACATGCCATAATTTCACTGAAGTGTCATGCCAACCTTTTTTGTTGACTTCTAATATGATAATAAAAGGAATGATACAAAAATGATGATCACTTAGTCTTCTAAAATTTTAAGATGTTAAAATCTTTTTTAGACTTTTGGCATTGTAAAACACCAACTGTAGACTTAATAGTTTGCTGATTCTGTTAACATAAAGGAATAAGTGTACATAATTGTCCTCTTCTTTCAGCTAGAATATTATATAAGGTTAATGGAAACATGTCCACTCAGTATATAGCAATACCGTTCAAAGCTGTCTATAAAATTCTTTTTGTTGCTTGCTCACTAAGTCATGTCTGACCCTTTGCAACACCATGGACTGCAGCATGCCTGGCTTTCCTGTCCTTCACCATCTCCCGGTTTTGCTTAAACTCATGTCCACTGAGTCTATGTTGCCATCCAATCATCTTATGTTTTGTCGTTCCCCTCGCCTCCTGTCAATCTTTCCCACTATTGGTGCATTTTCCAATGAGCTGGCTCTTCACATCAGGTAGCCAAAGTATTGGCGCTTCAGCCTCCACAAAATTCTCTTATTTAGTCATAACAATAGAAAATCCAAACTTGGTTGTGAATGGGTGTTCTCATATATTCACCATCTTCCAAGATACTTACCCTTTACTTTTTCTGGTGATGGATCGTGCCAAGGTTTGAGTGAATAACAGAAAGGGTGATCTCAGCCTCTTCCACACACTAGAGATGAGAGTCAGACACTCTTGAAGCAAAAACCACAGTCTAGAGCCAAATGTTAAGATGAGTCATAATAGACACTTCAGGTAGGGGAGAATCTAAGGTGTTTCTCTCTCCACCCTCTCTGCCAACATGCAGGACAAAAATCACTTTCAACTTTGTCAAAGGGAAATCCTTATGTACAGAATGACTGATTGCCTAAGACAGACAGGGAAAAAGGAACAGGTCCTGGGAAAGGAGGGCAGAGAAGGGAGGGGTGGGGAGAAGAAGAGACAAGAGTTAAGATGATGATCTAAGAGTGACCTGATACAGTGGTCCTAAAAGATAAGGAAAGAGCTTTGGTGTACTACCCTGAAAGGGTTTCAGAATTAAATGGGGTGCCAGTCTAATATTGCTAAAGTTCATGACATTTTATGGAGTGCCAGTTTCGTTGATTTCACCTTTATATTTTACAAATATTAGTTTTTAAATTGAATCCTCTCAACGACTCTATGCAATAGATACTCTTATAAATCCAATTTCAAAGATAAGGAAAATGATATTCAGAGTGGATAAGTGAGCTGTTGAATGCCATATTTCTAGTAAGATATGACAGGATTCGCACAGCCAGGTTCAGCTAAATCTAGACATGTACTTCTGTTTCACCACACAGGATAGAGAATTTAACAAGTCTGCCTTCAGTATGTGAGACAGAGAAAGAGAAAGAGTCACCGAAAGAGACGGAGACACACAAAGAGACAGAAAGACATATATGCTTAGCCTTGGAACAAAATCCTGCATATGCTATAAGGAGACACAATGGGGAGGGTCACTTGATTCACAAAGGTCTGAATGTCACCTGGGGGTGGGAATTGCTCTTAAAGTTATCATACATATTTTGTTGTTCAGTCACTAAGTCACATCTGACTCTTGGTGACCCCATGAACTAGCCCGCCAGGCTCCTCTGTCCATGGGATTTTCTAGGCAAGAATCCTGGAGTGGGTTGCCATTTCCTTCTCCAGGGGATCTTTCTAGAGCAGGAATTGAACTTGCATCTCCTACATCTCTAGAGCAGGTGAATTCTTTACTGCTGAGCCACCAAGAAAGTCTATCATCCATGTAGCTAAGGCCAAATATCTTTAGATATTTGGATGGGATAGGGAAAACTTGCTCTAGTTTCCTCTATCCTATATAGGTAAGAGAAAAATACCTTTATGCATTTAAACAGAGAGCAAAGGAATACATACTGGGAAGTAAGGCAGAAAAAGAATGTTATGTGGCTTTGCCACTTTTCCAATGAAAAGCTCAAAAACATCAAAACATACTCTACCGTTTTAAGAGGGAGTAATATTAAAAGCTTTGAGAGAGGTAACTTTTTGTTGTTGTTATGGTTCGTCAAAGTGTGGTATTAAGTGTCTGGTGGACAAGAAATAAGATGCTTTTCTGAAGCAGCTATTAAAGTCTTTAGGAAAAAATGTACTGCTGACCTTTGCAACATTTGCTTAAGACTCATAAGGCACTTCCATCTTCTGGGATTAAAGACACTAAAATATTTGGTGGGTTTATCATCATATTAACATTAATGACTATTATCCAATTCCTAGTTAGAATAAATAAGGATGGTGTCCAGTGTCCTCTGTTGATCTTGTTTCCTTAACAACATATTTTACAGGAAAAAATAAGGAAACCTTTTTTTCATACTTAAAAAAAATAGATCTAAAAAAGAGGTAGTTTGTGAGTGACAGATGGTAGTATAAAACACCATAATTAGAGAAAATGTATTATTTAGGGAAAGTAAATTCCTTCAGTTTCTGGTAGCTGCTCTAATCATCTGAATAAAATAACAGTATGCAAATGCTTGCTCTGGAGTTTGACAAGGCTGTCACTTTCCCTTATTGGACACAGTACTTTATCACAATGCAGTGGAAAGAAAGGAGGAAATGAGGTGGAAAATATTATTATAGGATTTTTAGGGTACTTTGATAGAACCTAGAGACAGCTGTTAAAACTACTGTATTTAAGAGCAAATGTGGGTAATGAACTATAAAGTGAAATATGTAGGGGAGGGAAATATTTCTGGCAATATATATGCTCTAATGTAAATTTTACTTCTGTATTCGATGTTAAAGAGTAGGCTGAGGCTATGTGGAGACATTGATCAGACAGTCAACACTGCCACTTTGTTTACAAAACAGAGTTTGAGAATTACGTTATGAAGAGTTGGATGACTGCCTTGTGTTATGTAACACAGACTTTGTAATCCATTTCCTCCCTCCTTTCCACCTTCTCTCCTTTGCTCCTTCCCTCTGTCTCATACTTTCCCTCTTTGCATTGGCTGCCAGGAAGCATGGAGTCCAATATACTGAGTGTATGACTCAGCTCTGCCTCTCAATACAATTGCCACTTTTTTAGTAATATTAACACTATCAGTCTATTTTGCTTGGACTGTCTGCATACCATGTACACTGGCATAAAGGTGATTTTATTATGAAAGTGAAAGGGTTAGTTGCTCAATCGTGTCTGACTCTTTGCAACTGCATGGACTGTAGCCCACCAGACTCTTCTGTCCATGGGATTCTCCAGGCAAGAATACTAGAGTATGTTGCTATTCCCTTCTCCAGGGGATCTTCCTAAGCCAGGGATTCAACCAGGTCTCCTGCATTTCCAGTGGATTCTTTACCATCTGAGCCATGGCTGACTGCAAGATGTCAATATCTGTCTATTTTCCTCTGAACTTCTGCATACCATTTACACTGGCATGAAAGCGATTTTATTATAATCCATTTCAAATACCTTGTAGAGAAGCAGATTGTTAATTCTAAACAAACATGAAACAGATACAAAAGTTAAATAATTAATTTCAAAGAAAATTCAACAGATACAGCAGGGTGGTGATCTGATTCTTCTTTCTCATCCTATTCTCTTGGGTGACTAACATAGAAAGAGGGTGGTACCAAAAGGGAAAAATGTGTTACGTGATGTTGGAAATCATTGTTAACAATGTTTTGGGGTGAATACATGAGTAGCAACATAAGTTGTATTGATTATTATTGCACAGTTTGCTCTGCAAAAGCTTTGTTATTATTTTTCTGGCACTGTCGGGGGAAAACAGAATTCTTTTATTACAAAAATATGCCTATCATTTGGCTATGTGTTTATCTCTTTAGACAATATTTTGAAGGTTTTGTGAAATAAGTATTTAATACCACAAAGAAAAGACCACTGAATTGGAAATGATTATTGTGGTATATAAAATATTCTCTTTTGATGTGAGATTTACTATAGATGGCCAATTCTGGAGTTTCCTCTCTTGTTTTGTTTTGGGAAATTTTAACTATTTTTCTTTTTGGGGGTTGAAATATTTGTTGAAAGTGGGTAAGGGGCAATAATGATTTTACCAAAGGGTTTGTAAAATCTTAAAAGATGATATGGTAGGATGAAAACAACATGACAATGTTCATTCTTAAGCCAGCAGAGATTTTTTTTTTCAATCAGGTTAGATCACCTATGAAAGATAAAAGTGTGTCATAGGAGTCACTGTAGCAATTCTGCTACATGGAGAAAAGATGATGAGAGAGAAAATATCCCCCCTATTATCAAACTCTGAGCTTCTTGGCCAACCAGCTGGCAAGCTTTCTTTCCTTAGAGAATGTGGAAGGTGGGGAATATAAAATACCTTCAACCTGAACTCAGAATAGAAATTGACCCAACAAGATTTAAACGCTTTGTGGTCTAAATGAGAAGAATCTGGAAAGAAGCAATATTTCAAAATCAGAAGTGTGTACCTGTCTTGCAAGAGTCAAAGGCTTGAATGCTCCTCTGAGGTAGGCTGTCACTTGTTCTTGGGAAGCTGTTTAAATTGTCCTTTAAAGGGAATAAATGTGGTGGCAGTCAGCTCCTCTGAGGGATGCTCTTATCTCTATCAAGCTCATTTGTCCTCTGTTGCCAAGAAAAAACGTGTGTGTGCATGGACACGCATGGTGTATGTAAATATCCCGAGAGTCTTTTTGTTTGTTTTTATTTCATGATAAATATAAATGCATTTATTATCAAGCACACATATAAATATGTATATGACCCAATCTTAGAGTACCATATACTTTATCATTCAAACCCAGATAGGTTTGAGGGAGGAACGGGACATTATTAACCATTATGCTGGAGCAGCAGTCATAGCCTGGGACTGGCTTGGTTGTAGAGCTGCTCTAACTTTGATTTATTATCTCTAAGCTTTCATTTGTGATATGGCCAATCATCATTATCACATGAAGTTGAAGGTTTGAATGAAGCAAATGTCAAGATTCAGTTCAGTTCAGTTCAGTCGCTCAGTCATGTCTGACTCTTTGCGACCCCATGAATCACAGTACGCCATGCCTCCCTGTTCATCACCATCTCCCGGGGTTCACTCAGACTCACATCCATCGAGTCCGTGATGCCATCCAGCCATCTCATCCTCGGTCGTCCCCTTCTCCTCCTGCCCCCAATCCCTCCCAGCATCAGAGTCTTTTCCAATGAGTCAACTCTTCTCATGAGGTGGCCAAAGTACTGGAGTTTCAGCTTCAGCATCATTCCTTCCAAGGAAATCCCAGGGTTGATCTCCTTCAGAATGGACTGGTTGGATCTCCTTACAGAGGCAAAATTTTGTCACCCTTTTAACTGAACGAATCCAAAAAATATGGACTGGACATTGGACTGGCTCAGGGTGTAGCCCAAGCCATCATGCCTGAGGCTTTCCTAGAGCCTCATATCTTGTCCATATAAAGACCAAGGACTTCTTTAAACTGGTGCTCTTAAAATTAATATGCACATGTAAACACAATGAGTGTTCTGCCATACACAATGAAGTCAGAAAGAGAAAAGAAAATATTGTATATTGACACGTAGATAAGGAAGCTAGAAACATGGTACTGATGAATCTACTTGCAGGGCTGGAATAGGGACTCAGATGCAGAGCATGGGCTTGTGGACACAGATGGGGAAGAAGAGGGTGGAGTGAACGGGAGAGTAGCATGGACATATATATATACTACTGTGTGCAAAACAGACAGTGGGAAATTGCTGCCTAGCACAGGGCGCTCCACTCCACGCTCTGCGATGACTTAGGGGCATGGGTTGGGGGTGGCAGAGAGGCTCAAGAGGAAGGGGTTATATGTATATTTAGAGCTGATTCTAACACAACATTGTAAAGCAATTACCCTTCAATAGAAAAATTAAAAAAAATTAAAGACTAATATGTATATGAATCACCTAGGAATCTTGTGAAATGTTAAAATACAGATTCTGATTCTTGTGGTAGGGCTTGAGATTCTGCATTTTTGATAAGCTCCCAGGTTGGGCTGACTCTGCAGATCCCATATTGAACAGGAAATCCCTGAACTATTATAGTTAACTCACAAATTTTGTACATTTCCAGTTTTTTCCATCCAGAGCTCATTTCATCATACAACTTAACAAGATGTTACTAGATTCAGCAATGAAAGCCCATGTTAGACACACAGTAGGCTAATTAAAGCATGGCTATCATTGATAGACAAGTGTTTCAGAGGGGCTTCTGTCGTCCACCTCTGGAGTAAAAATGTCTCGAAGGCATGAGATTTGAAATGCCATGCTTTGTCTATGGGCTGGTTTAAATCTTACTTCTTCCTGGAAATAATTTGACTGTGTTCTTGTTTCTTTGATCCCTTCTTCTCAAGTGGTAATGTGTTTACTCTTTCCTCAGAATTCCTCTTTCTCTGTTTGAAGACAGTAACTTTCATCCATACCTTCATTCTCAGTTCTGAGGTTTCAGGACCACCTATTTTCTTCTCATTTGAAAAACTTAGGACAAGAATTCAGACACCTCAGTATTTTGATTGGTCCCCTCAGATGATTAGTTTTGCCACAGGGAAAGAAGTTAAGAACATAGGGAAGCTGGGGAGGCCAGGGTGACAGGAGATAATACTGTTTATTGTTGTGAGTGAAGAGGCTGCCAATTAACCACCTCCTTGTTAAGGGACACTGCCCACAGACAACCTTTGCATCTATGACAAAACTATGTTTGTGACTTTGTGCCACGGTGGTAATGTAGGGTATGCAGGTCTCTCAAGGTATCCCCCAACTACCCTCTCCTCATGTATAGAAAAATGTGCATACCATTTGATGTATCTATTTGCTTCTTAAAAAAAAAGGGAAATACACATACACAAGTTCACATAGATTGCTAAATATGATGCATACAGCCAGTGGCAGGAAATTTATTAAAATCCTTATTTAGCAAATAGTTAGTTCGCTGTAAAAAGAAGTAACTAGGCTATGGTTTTTCCAGTGGTCATACATGGATGTAAGAGTTGGACTGTGAAGAAAGCTGAGCACCAAAGAATTGATGCTTTTGAATTTGGTGTTGGAGAAGACTCTTGAGAGTCCCTTGGACTGCAAGGAGATCCAACCAGCCCATCCTAAAGGAGATCAGTCCTGGGTGTTCATTGGAAGGAATGATGCTAAAGCTGAAACTCCATTACTTTGGCCACATCATGCGAAGAGTTGACTCATTGGAAAAGACTCTGATGCTGGGAGGGATTGGGGGCAGGAGGAGAAGGGGCAACGGAGGATGAGATGGTTGGATGGCATCACCGACATGATGGACATGAGTTTGGGTGAACTCTGGAAGTTGGTGATGGAAGGGATGCCTGGCGTACTGTGATTCATAGGGTCGCAAAGAGTCGGACACGACTGAGTGACTGAACTGAACTGAAAGTATTTTCATTCCAGATAACTCAAAATAGTATCACAATAAAATGAAAGATGAAATAATGGAGTCAAGGGATTTTAAAGATCTGGTTGATACAGAGAAGCAGAAATATTATATGATACTAATCATCTTTTTTACAAAACAGAAACAGACTCACAAGTTTAGAGAACTAACTTATGGTTGCCAGGGGTGGGGAGAAGGCAGGAGGGTAGTAAAGAATAGTTAGGAAGTTTGGGATGGACATGTACATGCTGCTATATTGAAAATGAATAACCAACAAGGACCTTTTGCATATCATAGGGAAAACTGCTCAAGGTTATGTGACAGCCTGGATGGGAGAGGAGTTTGAGGGAGAATGGATACATGTATATGTATAACTAAGTCCCTTTGCTGTCCATCTGAAACTATCACAGTACTGTTAATTGGCTATATTCTAATATAAAATTAAAAGTTTAAAATAAATAAAGATTTGGCTGATGTACCTCTCTCATGTCATTTCTAGTTTACTGTCTGTCAGAATTTCAACAGAGGACGAGCCTAGACTTCCCATCAAATCTTTACTGAGTGATCATCAAAATGCTTAACTCCCCCAATGTCCCTGTCTGCACACTTAACAGTGTACTATGTATCTCCTGGTTTTTTAGCTTGGGTATGTTTATGAAGCTTTGCGAGGACTGAAAATTCTGTTTTGCATTCACTGTGTTTTCTTTGCACACCTGGTCATCCTTGCTCACATATAGGAGCCATGAGTAGTAGCTTCAGTAGATTTCCATTTTGTATATATTTTATCTTCATTTAAATATGTTTTTAATATATCTCTGTGTAACCCATCCTAATAAAAATGAAAACGAGTTCACATCCATCAATTTGTCCCTACTAATCAAATCTGCCATTGCAAAACACTATCATTTCTGAGGCAGAAATAGACTATTAAAAAAAAAAACATGAAATGAATAGAAAATTGTCATTCATTATGTAAAATTAAGCAAAGCTTAATAATTAATCTCATTTCCTTGTGAAACAGTTTTTTTTTCTGCATGCTTCACTTGAATTAATGAAATAAGTAAAAAGGAGACAAAAAGACTAATATTCACTGCACGCCTAAGTGCTCGGGATGGTGAAGTATCCTGTGCTGAATATTTTTATTATGGTAGTTGATTATTAGGATTGGAGATTAGAAGACATTTTCCAATAATAGCTTTCATTTATTGAAGACCTCCCATCTACCCACAAACTAGGCATCTGCATGAATCATTTAAAATACTCTTAGCTGGGTTTTATTATTCCCACTTGATCAATGATGGACCTTAAGCTCAGAGAGGTTAAGTAGCTTCTCTACATCTAACAGCTTGTTAGTGCCAGGCTTTGAGTCAGATCACTCCTCATTTGAATTATAATTTCATGTCCTATCTATGACATTTATATTCTTCATAAGAAATATATGTCCTGAATGCACCCAGCTTTTAGGTTATTTATATATATCTGCACATGAAAGATTTATGAAATCAGACAACTCAGAGGAAAAAAATCTTCACTTCCCATAAACAATTTTTCTTCCACCTTAGGCCTATTTGTATATGTATATATACAAATATCTATTTGTATTTTGCTCAAATTGCTCTTTCTCTTTCACAGTTATCCTTTAGATTGAGCATTTGTTTCATAATCGCAGGTGGTTTGGAATTAATAACTTTATTTACTACCATCATTTCTATCTTTATTTTTCCAATAATTTAAGGCCACTTCTTATGAGTACTGATACTTTCAATATTACCATTACCATTGTACTTCTAAGAGGGAATGTCTACTATTGAGATCACCGACTATAAAATTAGCATAAAAGTAACACAAGAGGTTACAAAACAACTTGACACACAAGGTTTAGATGACCTTTGTCAAATGCTCAGGTCATCTCTAAGGGTAAACACCAAGGTGAGTTAGTGTTACTTTAGAGAGTGACTTGGTTCAAGTCTATAAATTCATGTACTGAAAATTCATATGTAGAGATGTTTCAAGATACATCCTGGTTTCCCTGGTGGCTCAGGTGATAATGAATCTGCTGCAGTACAGGAGACCCAGGTTCATTCCCTGGGTCAGGAAGATCCCCTTGAGGAGGAAATGGCAACCCACTCCAGTATTCTTGCCAGAATCTCATGGACAGAGGAGCTGGTGGACTACAGTTCATAGGGTTGCAAAGAGTTGGACACAACTCAGGGACTAACACTTTCACTTTTCAAGATACATGATCATAGTTGTTATCAGTTTGTGTACATGTATTTATATGTGATATGCATGTGTTTTATTTCTACCTTCTCATCTTTTACCTTTTTATTTTATATTAGGTTATTGCCGATTAACAATGTTGTGATAGTTTTAAGTGGATAGCAAAGGGATTCAGTCATACATGTATTCATTCTCCCCCAAATTCCCCACCGTTCCAGGCTGCCCCATAATATTGAGCAGAGTTCTTTGTGCTATATAGTAGGTCCTATTGGTTATCCATTTTCAAACACAGCAGTGTGTACATGTCCATCCCAAACTCCCTAACTATCCCTCCACTCACTGTTCCCCTCTTTGGTCTTCTCAGCTTGACTTTCCTTCTTTTGTCCCAGGGGTGGCAACTGAGGCCAGGGGAAGCGGCTGAGGCCAGGGGCGGCGGCCAGGAGGAGCAACCCCAGGCCCAAGGAGTGGTGGCTGTGGGGGCACAGGAGGGCCTAGAGGAGCCATCCCATGCTGAAGGTCAGGAAGGGCGGCGGGAGGAGATACCCCTCATCCAAGGTTAGAAGCAGCGGCTGTGCTTTGCTGGAGCAGCTGTGAAGAGATACCCGACGCCCAAGGTAAGAGAAACCCAAGTAAGATGGTAGGTGTTGCAGGAGGCCATCAGAGGGCAGACACACTAAAGCCATATTCACAGAAAACTAGTCATTCTAATCACACTAGGACCACAGCCTTGTCTAACTCAATGAAACTAAGCCATGTCCATGGGGCAACCCAAGACGGGCGGGTCATGGTGGAGAGAGCTGACAGAATGTGGTCCACTGGAGAAGGGAATGGCAAACCACTTCAGTATTCTTGCCTTGAGAACCCCATTAACAGTGTGAAAAGGCAAAATGGTAGGATAGTGAAAGAGGTACTCACCAGGTCAGTAGGTGCCCAATATGCTACTGGAGGTCAGTGGAGAAGTAACTCCAGAAAGAATGAAGGGATGGAGCCAAAGCAAAAAGAATACCCAGTTGTGGATGTGACTGGTGATAGAAGCAAGGTCTGATGCTGTAAAGAGCAATATTGCATAGGAACCTGGATTGTCAGGTCCATGAATCAAGGCAAATTGGAAGTGGTCAAACAAGAGATGGCAGGAGTGAACATCAACATTATAGGAATTAGCAAACTAAAAAGGACTGGAATGAGTGAACTTAACTCAGATGACCATTATATGTACTACTGTGGGCAGGAATCCCTCAGAAGAAATGGAGTAGCCATCATGGTCAACAAAAGAGTCCGAAATGCAGTACTTGGATGCAGTCTCAAAAGTGACAGAATGATCTCTGTTCGTTTCCAAGGCAAGCCATTCAATAACACAGTAATCCAAGTCTATGCCCCAACCAGTAATGTTGAAGAAGCTGAAGTTGAATGGTTCTATGAAGACCTACAAGACCTTTTAAAGATGTCATTTGCATTACAGGGGACTGAAATGCAAAAGTAGGAAGTCAAGAAACACCTGGAGTAACAGGCAAATTTGGGCTTGGAATGCGGAATAAAGCAAGGCAAAAACTAATAGAGTTTTGCCAAGAAAATGTACTGGTCATAGCAAACACCCTCTTCCAACAACACAAGAGAAGACTCTACACATGGACAAAACCAGATGGTCAACACCGAAATCAGATTGATTATATTCTTTGCAGCAAAAGATGGAGAAGCTTTATACAGTCAACAAAAACAAGACCATGAGCTGACTGTGGCTCAGATTATGAACTCCTTATTACCAAATTCAGATTAAAATTGAAGAAAGCAGGGAAAACGGCTAGACCATTCAGGTATGACCTAACTCAAACCCTTTAAGATTATACAGTGGAAGTGAGAAATAGATTTAAGGGACTAGATCTGATAGATAGAGTGCCTGATGAACTACGGAATGAGGTTCGTGACATTGTACAGGAGACAGGGATCAAGACCATCCCCATGAAAAGAAATGCAAAAAAGCAAAATGGCTGTCTGGGGAAGCCTTACAAATAGCTGTGAAAGGAAGAGAAGCCAAAAGCCAAGGAGAAAAGGAAAGATATAAGCATCTGAATGCAGAGTTCCAAAGAATAGCAAGAAGAGATAAGAAAGCCTTCTTCAGTGATCAATGCAAAGAAATAGAGGAAAAGAACGGAATGGGAAAGACTAGAGATCTCCTCAAGAAAATTAGAGATACCAAGGGAACATTTGATGCAAAGAGGGGCTCGATAAAGGACAGAAATGGTATGGACCTAACAGAAGCAGAAGATATTAAGAAGAGGTGGCAAGAATACACAGAAGAACTGTACAAAAAAGATCTTCACGACCCGGATAATCACGATGGTGTGATCACTTATCTAGAGCCAGACATCCTGGAATGTGAAGTCAAGTGGGCCTTAGAAAGCATCACTATGAATAAAGCTAGTGGAGGTGATGGAATTCCAGTAGAGCTATTTCAAATCCTGAAAGATGATTCTCTGAAAGTGCTGCCCTCAATATGCCAACAAGTTTGGAAAACTCAGCAGTGGCCACAGGACTAGAAAATGTCAGTTTTCATTCCAATCCCAAAGAAAGGCAAAGCCAAAGAATACTCAAACTACCACACAATTGCATTCATCTCACATGCTAGTAAAGTAATGCTCAAAATTCTCCAAGCCAGGCTTCAGCAATACATGAACCATGAACTTCCTGATATTCAAGCTGGTTTTAGAAAAGGCAGAGGAACCAGAGATCAAATTGCCAACATCTGCTGGATCATAGAAAAAGCAAGAGAGTTCCAGAAAAACATCTATTTCTGCTTTATTGTCTATGCCAAAGCCTTTGACTGTGTGGATCACAATAAACTGGAAAATTCTGAAAGAAATGGGAATACCAGACCACTTGACCTGCCTCTTGAGAAATCTGTATGCAGGTAAGGAAGCAACAGTTAGAACTGGACATGGAACAACAGACTGGTTCCAAATAGGAAAAGGAGCATGTCAAGGCTGTATATTGCCACCCTGCTTATTTAACGTCTATGCAGAGTACATCATGAGAAACTCTGGTCTGGAAGAAACACAAGCTGGAATCAAGATTGTTGGGAGAAATATCAATAAACTCAGATATGCAGATGATACCACCCTTATGGCAGAAAGTGAAGAGGGGCTAAAAAGCCTCTTGATGAAAGTGAAAGAGGAGAGCGAAAAAGTTGGCTTAAAGCTCAACATTCAGAAAACGAAGATCATGGCATCCGGTCCCATCACTTCATAGGAAACAGATGGGGAAACAGTAGAAACAGTGTCAGACTTTATTCTGGGGGGCTTCAAAATCACTGCAGATGGTGATTGCAGCCATGAAATTAAAAGACGCTTACTCCTTGGAAAAAAAGTTATGACCAACCTAGATAGTATATTCAAAAGCAGAGACATTACTTTGCTGACTAAGGTCCGTCTAGTCAAGGCTATGGTTTTTCCAGTAGTCATGTATGGATGTGAGAGTTGGACTGTGAAGAAGGCTGAGTGCCGAAGAATTGATGCTTTTGAACTGTGGTGTTGGAGAAGACTCTTGAGAGTTCCTTGGACTGCAAGGAGATCCAATCAATCCATTGTGAAGGATATCAGCCCTGGGATTTCTTTGGAAGGAATGATGCTAAAACTGAAACTCCATTACTTTGGCCACCTCATGCGAAAAGTTGACTCATTGGAAAAGACTGTGATGCTGGGAGGGATTGGGGGCAGGAGGAGAAGGGGACGACAGAGGATGAGATGGCTGGATGGCACCACTGACTCGATGGACGTGAGTCTGAGTGAACTCCGGGAGTTGGTCATGGACAGGGAGGCCTGGCATACTGCGATTCTGGGGTCGCAAAGAGTCGGACATGACTGAGCAACGGAACTGAACTGAACTGATTTCCTTCTTTATATCCTAAAAGCAATGCCTCAGGTTTAGCCTACTTGACTGACTCACCATTGCCTTGATCAGTCATTTTGAAACTTTCATCCAGCACTCACCAGTACAATACAGAAATATTTATCACCAATGTCAGTATATTTATTTGTAAATAATTTACAAAAAACTTCTACACTAAAATATTCTATGTTTTGTAAAACATGCAGAATATAAAATGTT
Source organism: Ovis canadensis (assembly GCF_042477335.2). Lineage (NCBI taxonomy): Eukaryota > Metazoa > Chordata > Mammalia > Artiodactyla > Bovidae > Ovis > Ovis canadensis. Next base: position 40,884,026 of record NC_091258.1, on the reverse strand, counting down.
TTAAAAGATGATAAATATCTAAGTTCTAGTATTTTCTTTCCACAAGCCAATAAAGTACATTATTCAACTCACTTTGGCTCATAAGTTAATATTTAATTTTTGAACCATAGTTCTCAAGATCTAAAGAGAAATATATGATTCCAAGATACTGCCTTAGCCTTCAGTTCAGTTCAGTTCAGTTGCTCAGTCGTGTCTGACTCTTTGTGACCCCATGGACTGCAGCATGTCAGTCTTCCCTTCCCATCACCACTCCTGGAGCCTACTCAAACTCTTATCCATTGAGTCAGTGATGCCATCCAACCATCTCATCCTCTGTCGTCCCCTCTCTTCCCGCCTTCAGTCTTTCCCAGCATCAGCATCTTTTCAAATGAGCCAGCTCTTCTCATCAGGTGGCCAAAGTATGGGAGTTTCAGCTTCAACATCAGTACTTCCAATGAATATTCAGGACTGATTTCCTTGAGGATGGACTGGTTGGATCTCCTTGCTGTGCAAGGGACTCTCAAGAGTCTTCTTCAACACCACAGTTTAGCCCTAAGCCTTATTATTCATCTTTTGTCATCTCAGATAAATATGTTTTCCTTTACATGGGCTTTGCCATGGCTTGGAGGGTAAGGGGACTCCCCCTGGGTGACCCTAAGAATCAATAACCTTTTCAGTAATGGGACACTTGACAAAGATCTCTTAGAATATTTTCAGATATAAAAATCTTTTTCATGGTTTGATTAAATATGTGTGCATGCTCAGTTGCTTCAGTCATATTGACTTTTTGCGACACCACGGACTGTAGCCTGCTGGGCTCCTCTAACCATGGGATTCCCCAGGCAAAAATACTTGAGTGGGAGCCATTTCCTACTCTGGGGCATCTTCCTGACCCAGGGATTGAACCCACATCTCCTGTGTCTCCTGCATTGGCAGGCAGATTCTTTACCACTGAACCATTTGGGAAGCCCTTGATCAAACAGCCAGGACCTAAAATAAGTCTTGTAAATAGAGTGTACATTTGTGTTTTCTCTCTTCTGCCAACAACCTAGAGTAATTTTTACATCCAGTAACACCTACGCAATTTAGTATTAATGCAAGACTTCTGGGAAGGTAGGAAATGATATTACTGTGTAATCTTTGGAAAAAAGTGGTTTCTTTACACTTTTCTACCAGATGAAAAACATGATTAATTGAATATCAGAAAATTTCAAAAGAATGTCTATTTAACATTCTTTAAAAAATAATTTACATGCATTAGCTGTCTATAAATGGCATAAAATAGGTAACTTTTAACCATAGATGCCTTAAGTGCTTTTATGTTCTACATAAAGTGGCATTAGTCTGAAAACAGAACAAACTTTAAGAACAAGGTGCTTCAAAAAAAGATCTTCCTTTGTGGTAAGTGCCAACAAAGAACACATTTTACATTAATTGGTTGTCTCAGTCCAGACCATCTGTCTCTCCAAACGTAATGAATACTGGCATTCTTATTGGTATGTACTGAATAGCTCAAATTGGGTCTGAAATAAACCCACTTCGAAGTCTTGTTATAGGATCAGTTTGTGAGTTGTGGAACAAATGTTAAAATTCTTCTAATCAGAGTCCCTCCCGGTGAAAAATTTAAGTTCAATTGCCTATAGCTGGAGGATGGGCTTCACATGGACGCATTTTGCATTTGCGTACTAGAATCACACATTCTTCTTTCACTATACAACTATGCATGTGTAGGCACCATTATTGGTGACTGTCTAGCATTTGAAACGTGGCATTAAAATTCACAAGTGTCTTTACACTGAGTGTTTCATTGGTTCCTGACAACCTACAACCGTTTTGTAGATGAGAAAATTGATATTTCAAGGCAGTGCATGACTGAAACTGTGACTATTTCTCCTATGATCCTCTCCTCTTTCATTCTGTTGACATTAGATATTCTGGTCATCTCCTGCAGCCAAACTCCTACCTACCTTGAATCTCTGTAACTTATGAAAGAGGAAGGGAGAGAAGAAGTTATCCCGTAATCCTACCAGGCACTTCAACCTCATCTTAAATGTTTCAACTTCCCCTCTATCTCAGATCACCGTAAGTCCCTCTATAAACTCTTACTGTGTTAGTTGCTCAGTCGTGTCTGACTCTTTGCAACCCTGTGGACTGTAGCCCACCAAGCCCACCAGGCTTGTCTGTCCATGGAATTTTTTAGGCATGAATAATGGAGTGGGTTGTCATTTCCTTCTGCAGGGGATCTTCCTGACTCAGGGATCAAACTCAGGACTTCTGCATTGCAGGCAGATGCTTTACCATCTGAGCCACTTTTTTAAATAATCATAATTAAAATGATATATATATATATACAAGAATGATCCCCCAATAGAAAGAAAACTTCAGGAAAATAGAGATATTGTCTATTTTGCTGACCAGATACAGTAGTAATATTCAATTTCAAGTAATGATTGAGCAGTTAATTACCAGGTTCTGTGCAAGCAGCAAAACTCTGTCATCATGAATTGGAAAATATGACACTTCCTCTCACTTAGCAGCTCTTTTCAAGGTGCAAGCAAAATGGAAACTGTAAAAGAACTAACTTCAACACTGCTGCCTATTATGGAACTAGTGAAAAGCTTTTGGAATTAGTCAGGCCTGGGATTGTAGCTCATCCCTACACTAGGGGATAACATTAGACCTGTAACTCTGCAGTCATTCTATAGTTACTCATATAGCCATTTATTCAGTTCAGTTCAGTTCAGTTCAGTTCAGTCACTCAGTCATGTCTGAATTAAACACTATCCATTTAGATTCTTTAAGAATTTTTCAACTTGTTGCAAGTAAAGTACCTGCATTCAGAATTCCTGGTGGTCCAGTTGTTAAGAATCCACCTGCCAATGCAGGGGACACAGGTTCGATCCCCAATCCAGGAAGATTTCACATGCTATGGGGTAATGAAGTGGGCACATTGCAACTGCTGAAGCCCACATGCTCTAGAGCCCTACTCTGCAACAAGGGAAGCCAGTGTAATGAGAAACCTGTGCACTACAGCTGGAGAGTAGCCCATGTAACTAGAGAAAGCCTGCACACAGCTACGAAGACCCAGCACACACAAAACAGATAAACAAATACAGTTTAAAAAATAAGTAAATGCATTTGTACAATCATTAGATAGATGTCATTTTTTTCTCTCTTCTGGAGATACATATGTATCCCCAACAAGACAGGTGATCATGAGGTAGAAGGTAAAATCCTGAGCTTGTGAATGGCAATCATTGATAAGGTTAGCAGCCTCCCCAAATGAGGTTTTAAAGAAATGTCAAAAAATTCATGGCTGTTTGGTTGCCAAGAGGAAGGATGGAGGTTGCCAGGTGGGGAAAGGATGGAGGAGGAATTTGGGATTAGCAGATGCAAACTGCTGCATAGAGAAAGGATAACAATAAGACCCTACTGTATAGCACAGGGGACTATATTCAATATTCTGTGGTAAACCATAATGGAAAAGAATATGAAAAAGAATGTATATATACATGTATAATTCAATTGCTTTGCTGTACAGTAGAAATTAACACATCATTTTAAATTCACTGTACTTCAATAAAAAGTTTTAAAAATTCATGGCTGTTTTAATAACAGTAATAAATCTTTGCAGTGGGAAAAAGTGTGGATTACTTCACCACAATCCCCAAAACAACAGGAAAAATTCTATCCAACATGTCAAAGTCTAAAGGAGAGGACCAAAGAGGCTAAGTCTGGAGACTTTCCAATGGTTTGGCCAGACTACTTCCACTCAATAGTTATTCAGTTGTTCTAAATTCTTTGCTGCTACTATTACTGTTACCACCTTTTTTCAGAAAAACCAGGACTGATAGGGGGACGTTGGCCTTTGGCGGAGGGCAGTGATTATAAAGAGTGAAACTCTCCCTCTGCCACATGCCAAATGCTGAATTCTATTCTGTGATTTAACGGGAACAAAAGAGACCTGGGCACTGTTTTCACAGAGTTTAGAGTCTCAAGGATTAAATGTAGTAAATTACATATTATGATCTAATCAATGCCTATAAGAAATCCTATCAACGAGGTTCTGATTGTGCATGATAAACAGACTTAGTCTGGAAGCTCAGAGTATTTAAGAAGTAACTACAGGAGGGAGGGAGGCTCAAGAAGGAAGGGATATAAGTATATATGTAGCTGATTCACTTCTTGTACATTAGAAACCAACACAACATTGTACAGCAATTTTACTCCAATAAAAAAAAATGAGAAAAAAGAAGCAACTAGAATAAATAAGAGTTATCTAGGTGAAAACTGGAGAGCAGTAGAGGTATTCTAGATTGTAGGGACAGCATAGGCAACAGTTTTGAAATGGGAGGGAACACAGCAAAGAGCATGTAAAGCCTTAGACATGGTGCAGTCATTTCACATATACTACCTAATTTAACCCTCACCTTTTCCCATAAGGTAGGCATTGTTCTTTCCTTTGGTGCCAAATAAGGTGACAAACACTTAGCAAGAATGAGTGACTTGCCCAAGGTCACGCAGTTTACTGAACTCGTATTTAAATTCAGATCTCCTGTTTCTGAGGGTGATGGCTCAAACTCAATGGAAATACAAGAGTTTACTAACAAACTAGCATAGGAAGCTTCCTGAGTTAGTCTGGCTTGCAAATTTGATGAAAAGATAGAATTTAAGCATCCAGATAAATCAAGTTATTCTATATCCCCAAAGTTCAAAATAACTCCCAAGAAGCTTTTGTTCATTATTCGTTTGTGGAATAAAAATTAGGTATTAGAAATCAGCCAGCATTCTACACTTTCCTTGCAAGTAAAGACTAACTTTGAAATGATTTAAGAAGGCTGACAGATGATTCAAGATTTTCCACCTGCTTTTAGTAGAGAAAAACAGACACCATATTCTATTTATTGCACTTCTACATGTAAATCTTACTCTAAATTTGACTACAAGAAAACTACCTTTGAATATAGAGCTATTTATTCCAAAATGTCATGCTGGCACATACGGTTTCTTCAAGCAGTCTTTTCCTCTACACAAAAAAGAGCAATGATGAAGTGAACTAGATTCATAGTGACAATTTTCATGATTTTTATATACCTTTTACGTGATAATCCCTGGTGGCTCAGTGGTAAAGAATCCTCCTGCCAAAGCAGGAGACATAGGTTCGATCCCTGGGTCAGGAAGATCCCCTGGAGAACATGGCAACACATATCAGTATTCTTGCCTGGATAATCTTATGGACAGAGGAGCCTGGTGGGCTACATCCCATGGGGTTGCAAAGAATCTGACACAACTCAGTGACTAAACAGCAATAGCAACATATCTTTCATGTCTTCTGGTGGTTGACAATTGCTCAGAAGATATATCTCGGGAAAAGTTTCAGCCGTCACGGCTATATGAGTTGTCTATTGGACAACAGAGCATGAGATGTTTGGATGGCATCACTGAGTCAATGGACATGAACTTGGGCAAACTCTGGGAGATGATGAGGGACAGGGAGGCCCAGCGTGCTGCAATCTATGTGGATGCAGAGAGTCAGACTTGACTTGGCAACTGAACAACAGCAACAACAAAGCCTTAAAAAGAAAGGCAGAAAAAATTATAGGAACATTTACTTTTCAAAATAATAGTGACTTTCCCAGGTGTACCAAAGAGACTAATGGCCTTGAGTCTCACTGGACTGACAACTCCATTTGTAACAATCTATCATGAGACAGTGTGTGCCTCTTTAAATTCTCAAGAATATTTCCAAATCTTCAGGAACCGGAAATTGAATATGACAGACTATATCCTGTGTTGCTTTGTGCTTCCTTACAGTCATGTCCAATCATGTTTCGGACAGTCTTGCAGCTTGGAAAAGTCGCATGAAGGCTTGCTTTCATTATCAGATGTTATAGCCCCTGAATAGGGGACAGTTGCAGGACCTACACATTGCATTGCTCATGTTGGGCTCCCACCTCGCTGATTCTTCTGGAAATGTGGTTACAAATCAGTTATAAAACATCTTGGCAAATATTTTCAAGTCATAGTCACCCCTTTCCAAAGTTTATGGAGATGTCAACCATGATTACTAACATTCTGTTTAAAGCATAAATCCTCAATGGACTTAAAAAATAGTTTTTAATTGATAGTGTTGCACATACTAAGGGAATTTTTAAAACTCTTCATACATACAAAGAACAGTTTCACACTTTTTGCCTTTTCTTTTCTTTTTTTTTTTTTTCAAATTAGCTGTCTCTTTCTTCCCACTTGAAACTGTCTAACTCTCTCTGTTAAGATTCTTTGGAGAAAAGCAACAGAAACAGAATTGGGCTGGTCGAATCTTTCTGAGGAACTAACTGAAAGGACACTTGGAACATCATGGAATTAAATGTAAAGCTGAACACCTGGATTTTGGGAGAAGAATCATGGCGTATTGAAAGATACTACTAGCAGGTACTTGGGTACAATCTTTTGTATCATTAACATTTGCTGTGTATCATAATACTAAGAATTTATCCCAAAGATTGTTTTAATCAGTTTCCCAAAGGAGAAATGAGGTGTTGTTACCAAAAAAAGGGGACAAAGGAAGCAAATGCTCATAACCATTGTTTTGAATTTTTTGGTTTCGTTTCAGTTGTTTTCTTTGTTTGCTCTCATGCTGGTATACCTGTATTTCTTTCTTTTTTTTTAACTTGCTACAGAAAACTACTCAAATGGCCATCAGTAATAACATGAATACAACATTTATATTCACAAAAATAAGTGAAGCTAATTCATAGTGTTAAAAGCCAGGATTTTGGTAACCTTAGAGGTAAGGACTAGAAAGAAAAATGAACAGGCTCTAGAGACACTGGTCATGCTCTTTCTTGAACTGAGTGCTGGTTTCAAAGACAGTGTTGAGTTTGTGAAAATTCACTGAGCTGTGAAAAAAAAGGATCACTAAGCCGTAAACTGTAAACTTATATACACTATTTAGTATGTACACTGCCTAAGCCAAAACGAAAAGTAAATAATACTGATCCTGCCTTTTAAGAAAATGATGTGTTAACCACAGATTTTTTTTTTAATTATCTTAAGGAACATGATTAATGGAATGTAGAGAACGTGGAGAACAAAAGTCAAAGGGCACAAAATGGCTGAGCCAAGGTTATAGATAATTTCTTCCTCTAGTAAAATAATTTTCCTCATCAGCTATTGATCTTTTAATGCCCATTCCTCTCCTTTCTTGATGGTTATGCACCATGGAATGAATCTCAAAACCTTTCATATTTTCCATCCCCAATCATGCATTTCCAAAGGAAAAAAAAAATTAAAAGCACAAATTCTACAGCAACACAACTTTATCCATTTGCCTACCCCCAGTACCTTAAACAGTGCCTAGCATTCAGCATGTGCTCATACTATATGTGTTGATTACATTTTTTTTTTTTTAAATTAGAGAAACATTTGTCAAAGTCTTATCCCTGCTATGGGAGACTCAACCAAATGTCAAAGTGAAGTTTTTCTTTCTTTAAATGTCATCAACTCAAGGAAATTCTGTTTGAATAAGGTCCAAGGTCAGAAGAGCTTCTTAAAAAATATGAAAACTATTATTCAGTTTTCTCAAAGAAATTTTAATTTTAAAGCCATCAACGATTTCCCAAGATTAATTATCTTTCTCAAGAGAGATAATGAAGAAAGTCAATTATTGAGAAAGATTACAAAGCGAAAAGTGTATGATTTTCCAATTATGGCCTTATGCAGGTTTTTTTTTTTTGATATTTCTTTAATGCTAAATTGTATTTAATGTAATTTAGTTCTTTCTCCTGACACTCTGAAAGTCTATCAAATGCTTTTGTCATTCCTTTTGACTTTGCTTTTGCTTTTGGATTGCTTATTTCTGATTAATAGAAGCTTGTAAGTCTCTTGTTTGAAAGTCAATCAGAATGTAGCTGTTTAATAATGGTACAGTGAACAGTTGACACTCTGCTGGGCTAACATCTTTTCAACAAAATGATTACATCTACTGCACATCAATCATTCGACATAACCAAAATAAAGCTGGCTTAATAGAACAATATCTCATGATAAATACCTTCCCTTGAAACTTCACATCTTTGCCTCCACACTTATATGTTGATAAATGATGTTCCTTCACCTTGATGCTCTTTCTCTGAGCAGGAGGCTCATTGTCCTATGACAGCATCCTATTGCATTCACTACATTACTGAGATGTTTAAGGCAGTTTTCAAAAAGAGTCTTCTCTGTCTCAGTATATTGCCAGTTGAATCAATAAACACTGCGAGATGGCCTAAAGTTTAGAAAGGCTGGGTAACAAGACACCTGTTTCTTACCTTTTGTCATCTTTATAGCCAAGAGCAAAATCACAGGTTAATCAGGTTGCTTGCCTGTCTTAGCCAGTTTCACAGGTCTCAGATGAACAGGAACTCAGCCTGAGCCTCCATCTTCAGCGATTTCTTCTGTCTGTGAAGTAATAAGAATGATGTTTATTTCTTGAAGAGTTTTATAAGACAGTTACAATCAACCACTGGAAATGGAACAGGCTTTGTATGGAGGCTTCCAGTTTTTCAGTTAGCATACTACTTCTTTGTAAGTCAGTTATCTTCTAAATGAGTCTGATATCTTCTAAATGAGTTAAAGGTCTTTTCTCAAGTAAATTCTGTATTTGTTCACTCTTGTTTTAAGAAAATGCTACCTCCAAAATCTGCAGCTTTAGATAAGAAGTATTTATTATTGTTCAGGAGTCTATGAGTCATCAGGGTTGATTTGGGCCAGGTTCAGTCATGTGTCAGGAGAAGGAATTGGCAACCCACTCTAGTATTCTTGCCTAGAGAATCCCATGGACAGAGCCTGGTGGGCTGCTGTCCACAGGGTCGCACGGAGTTGGACATGACTGAAGTGACTTAGCATTCATGCATGCATTGGAGAAGGCAATGGCAACCCTCTCCAGTGTTCTTGCCTGGTGAATTCCAGGGACAGAGGAGTCTGGTGGGCTGCCATCTATGGGGTCGCACAGAGTTGGACACGGCTGGAGTGACTTAGCAGCAGCAGCAGCAGTCATGTGTCAATACCCAGTGACAGGTCTGCTGGGAATTGACTGGTCCAGAATGGCTTCACTCAGAGGCCTGTTGATTAGATAGCAGTCAGCTAGGTCAATGGGGTGACCCAGGTAGCTTATCTCTCATCACCCTACACACTAGCTTCTGCTTATTTACTTGGCAATGGTTTTGTTCCCAGGGAATAAATGGAAGCACACATCAAAATATTGCATCTGACCCACTGTGTTGGCCAGAACAAGTCACAGACTCAGCACAGAATCAAAGGATGGGAAATACAAGCCATCTCTTCATGGGAGGAGATTCAAAGTCATGTTCCATAAGCCATGGATATGAGGAAAGGAGAAAAAATTATAGCCAATTTTGTAATCAATCTATGGTAAATTCAGGAGTACCCAAATAGTCAAATATATTTGCATGAATTTTTCAAATTATTACCCACTTTAAAATTTCAACTAAAATTTTTGTGAAACCTGTCCAATGAAATTATTTCACTTATATAAACATGGTCTTGAATTTCACTGATGGACTTTTAAAAATTATTGGATACATGTTAGGTGGAAAACAACATTTATGAATTTGAACATTTCATCATAAAGTTATGTGTTGATGGCACCCTTTCAAATTCATATAAAACAATTTTTAACAGCACTGTCAGTATTAGATGTTTTAGAACCTTAAGTAAGCTGAATCTGAGAATAGAAATGACAATAACATATACTCTATGTCAAGTAAATCTTCCTTGGTGTAAAATCTGAAATGTTCACATATCATATGAGGCAAAGTGAATGTCATATATGTTCAACTTAATATCTAAGCACTTTTGATTTGCTATAATATGGCAAATGAGCATATTATAGTCAGATCTTTATAGCAATCTCATAAGGGAACAGTTTAAAAGAATATGATTAATACCAAGGAATTTATAAAAATTTAGCAAAATACATGCTTAAAGCTATTTGGTTTATAAAAGTATTAAACAGTATATGTAAAGAACTATTACAATATCTAATATCCATCACTCAATATATAGTAGTATTTTTGTTCACAGTTTAGCATAATATTCATTGCTTTTCGGAGGCTAGCATGTATTTTTGAATGAGTTCTGTGAACAACATACATATATCACTGTGGCATAATTCTGGCATTTATTTTAAACCAGTAAATATGCTCATACTCTACTGGCTATAATAGCCTGACATTTTATAATTTAGTGGCTTTTATTCTCACTTGTGAAGGCTGCATTATTTTCTGTCAATTTATCCTTTAGCGGGAAGTTGTTTTCAAATACAAAATATACTATTACATTAATAGATGGAAAAATGGTTGTATACTCTTCTTTCAAATGTTAATTTAGTACTAAACAGACAAATAAGAAAACATGAGAAATAATGTTAACCCAAGTTTCCAATAATCTGCAAGTGAAAATACAGGAAGCCAGTTTATCGTAAGGAATGTGGAATTAAAGAATTGTTTAATTAAATGCTTAAAACTTAATTACTGCTCTCTGTATTTCAGTCAACTTTAAACTTTAAGCTGGTCTATAAAGACTTCAAGCATGAGTAGGGAATTTTCACAGTTCAATATCATGAGTAGTAATTCTAGGAAATGTATGATAAATGTTTTTTTTTTCTTACTTCATTTTGTCCTCTGAAATAAGATCATCAGCAAACAACAAAAGAAACTTTCAGCAGGAAGATAGAACTTTTCTGCAGACAAGAAAGACAAATTCAGGATATCATCATATCCGTAACAATCACAAACCTTTTTTGGTTACCCAAAACCAAACATTGAGGTTATATAGAAAAGAAAATTTATCTAGAGAAACACCACCAGTGCGTGTGTGTGTGTGTGTGTGTGTGTGTTTTAGTAAAGCTAGCTCGAAGGTCTTCAGCTATATTAATTTTAAAATTATTGTGATGATTATATTTATATCATAGTTACAAAGTGTTTCAGAGAGTATGTGGCCAAGCATGTGCATAAAACATAGGAAATCATGTTATCATTATTAAAATCATTATAATCACCATTATTATCTTTAAAATATTTGTACTAAGATTTCTCTGATGTTCAGTTTCTAACAAAATACTGTGAAAAGTATTTTAATTTATCTGTTTTATCCACAGCAAAATTTTACTCCTAACCACAAATGTTTTCATTGAAACTGACATACGAAAAGAGTTCCATGGGTACATTATAATCATAAACTAGTCCGTGAAGATTCAAAACTATATCACACCTTCAGCTAATGCTTTCTGTGTGGTCAGCTATTTCCAAAGTGGTATCACAAATTTCTGAGCTTGACACAGAGGTGTCAAGAGAGGTGTCACAGAGGTGAAGTTTTCTTCAAAGCAAACAACAATACTGTATTCTCTGCCTCTTTCACAGAGACATTTACTTTAGCACTCAAGAGTTCTATAAAGACCCAAAACCAAAAAGTCATGAATCCCCTATTCAGTCTATTGTGAGCATCCCTCCTGAGCATCACAGATATCCTTTCTCTGGGATAAAAAATAGGACACCTATGTTCTGCCCTCCATCCTTTATAAGGTGACCACTGGTGAGTTCCTAGGTATACGGTTCTTTAAGAGAAGAAACTATACTGATTGAATTTGCTTTTGCACAGCGTGTACAAGGAAACAGAGCTAAAAAAGAGCCTTAATCAATATTGACTAAAGATGATAATTTGAGAGGTGAAGGAAAATCTATGAGGATTTCTTTGGAAAAGCCTGAACCATCAGAAACAAGATAACAACTTAGAGCTTAATCTGTTGTAACAAATTTATAACAAAATAACTTTTTAAAGTACTCCAGTATTATGTCAGCATATTTTTTTAATACCACAGCAAACTGGGCACTAGGATTGTGGATTCCATTATTAAGACACTCATCTGATCTGGAGGAACACTCTTACAGGAGAACAGTCTATATTAGTATTTTATAGGATGCCTATATTTTAATGTATTCAAGAAGTATAAGAAGAAGTGATTTAAGTTGGGGAGGGAGGAGGGAGAGGGGTCCAGGATAGGGAACACGTGTATACCTGAGGTGGATTCATGTTGATGTATAGCAAAACCAATACAATATTGTAAAGTAATTAACCTCCAATTAAAATAAATAAATTTATATTAAAAAAATGTTTGAATGAAGACATAAGCCCAAGTCTGCACGTAAATTCAGTTCAGATTCTTTACGACCCCATGAACTGCAGCAACACCATGCCTCCCTGTCCATCACCAACTCCTGGAGTTCATTCAAACTCACGTTCATCAAGTCCGTGATGCCATCCAGCCATCTCATCCTCTGTCGTCTGTTTCTCCTCCTGCCCCCAATCCCTCCCAGCATCACAGTCTTTTCCAAAGAGTCAACTCTTTGCATGAGGTGGCCAAAGTACTGGAGTTTCAGCTTTAGCATCATTCCTTCCAAAGAACACCCAGGACTGATCTCCTTCAGAATGGACTGGTTTGATCTCCTTGCAGTCCTAGGGACTCTCAAGAGTCTTCTCCAACACCACAGTTCAAAAGCATCAATTATTTGGCGCTCAGCTTACTTCATAGTCCACTCAATGCAATTACTTATGGTCTACTCATCTGCTGTAAAAATGCATGAATCCACTAGAATATACAGATAGATCAATATTTCCATTTTTTAAATTGTGTTAGGAACACAATGAGATTTATATTCACATGTTTAAGTATATAGTACAGTAATGTTAAGTATAGAAACATTATTGTAAAATGGATCTCTAGAACTTATTCATCTTACAGAACTAAAACATTTTTTTCAACTTATGATTTCTTTGAAATCAAGGACAACACATTCACACAAATAACCAAATATTTGTCAATAAGAATTTTCAAGGAAACGATGAAAAAACTATGAATATTGCATATTCAAAACAACAATGTATTAACTAGATTGCATGGGGCTTCAATCATTGAAGCACAGCCCTATATATATATTTTTCAGTGATTCTCTAATGGGCTCATTGACTATCACACCTAAAGCAGTCTGCACTGCTAAGATACATGTTCACAATATAATTCAACAAAGATCACACTCTCTTATTGTGTGATATCTTTTTGATATGTTCTCTTTTTAGAGAGCTTTTAAATAAAATTTCTTTTAGCAATATCTTGGTAAGGCTGGGAGTGTGGAGTAATTTGAATCCTCTCAGAAATGAGGTCCATGGACCATTACTACACACTTTGCAAAGTACAATTTACTTTCCTCTGGCTCAGATGGTAAAGAATATGCCTGCAAAGTGGAAGACCTGGGTTTGATCGCTGGGTTGGGAAAATCACCCAGAGAAGGAAATGGCAACCCACTTCAGTATTTTTGCCTGAAGAATCCCATGGACAGAGAAGCCTGGTGGGCTACAGTCCATGGGGTTGCAAAGAGTCAGACAGGACTGAGCAACTTAGCACAGCACAACCAAGAGTGCCTAGTTATATACATAAAGCAGCTTCACTAACTAAAAATGCCATATGCTCCTCCACATCCTCTTTTCTGAATGATCATTTTTTTCTGAATCCAAATTTATAAAACATCATGAAAAAACAATTAAGATGTTGTCTGTCTTGTAAAATCAGGCTCGTTTTTCTATGTTTACTGAAGAGCTTTACATCACATGATGTGTGTACTGTCTGAAGTCATATGTAGGATTTATCACCACTCCTAAATTCAATTTAGATAGTTTCTAAAATAATTTCCATATCTTTAATGAGTTTTGTAAATCACCTCTGAGAACACACAGACTAATACTCTTTGTGATGCTACTAGAAGAGCGATACCCATATAAAGAAGCTATGCTAATGAGGAAATTGTAGTGGAATATTCTTTTCACTCCATGTGTTCCATTACTTTAATCAAGTGACAGAGAGTCTCCATACTTGTTGGGCAATACAACAGGAACACCTGAAGAAAAATGAAGACCATGACAGTTAACAAATTATTAAATATCATGTATGTTAACATGAGCAATATTTTCAGAGCTGAAAACAAATCCTCAATGCTGGACGAGAAAAGGTTTGTAACGTTATTCACAGCAGTGAAGCACATAATTATAACAGACCCTGAAATCCAGTCAACATAATCACTGCCTCTTGGTTGTCTAGGGTTAAAAAAATAAGAGAGAGAGAAAAAAAAAAAACTACAATGACATTAGAAAACATTTTTGTTCAGAGAGTTATTAATCAGAAAAAAAATGTCCTCCATGGAAAGAAAGAAAAAAAAAGTTCCTACTAAAGTGGAATAATTTTTCTATTAATTATCCCCATTGAGACTTCCTCAGTGACACAAAAAAAGTACATCATCACATGCCAGATAATTATAATGTCCCCAAGAATGAGACATTAGGAGCTTTAGTCTATATGTGTTCTGATTTCAAGGCATCAGAACTATTTTGAAAAGAGTTTTCACTTAGTCTTTAAGAAATGATAAAAGATACAGATATTAAAGAAGTAAGTGTAATGATCTCAGAAAAAAAAAAAACTTCCAAAGAATGAACAGTCTTATGATATAATGTACTTGAGTTTAGATTTGTCCATACTACTTGCTATGTGACATCACATCAAACTGAATAGCAAATAATTCTTTAGACACTCACAGACAGGCTCTGCTCTCTGGAAGGAAAATACTGAGCATATTTATGCCACATTTCTTAAGATATTGACTTCCTTTTCTTACCTTCTTCGAATAGGTAGATTTAAGTTTGGAATCTGAAAAGTTCTTAAATGTATTCAGTACATAAACACTATCAGAAAACTTTAGGATTTAATGAGAACTGGAAAATTAGACTCCTAAAACTTATAAACTCCAAATTAAAATGTTGATGCAAAGAATCAGTGACGGGGTTATACTGAAATATTAAACCTGTGAATACGCAGGTAAACTACAAGAAGACTCAATATTCTATGTGTGCACAAACAGAAAGTAGGGTGAAGCAAGTATCAAAAAGTTCTTTAGGGCTGCTTTGAAACAGACACCTCAGTAAATTTATGATTTTTATTAATCTACATTATTAATATATTTTGATTGTAGTTTAGTCACGCTTCTCTGGTAGCTAGGTCAGTAAAGAATCTGCCTGCAATCCAGGACACCCGGGTTCAATCCTTAGGTCAGGAAGATCCCCTGGAGAAGGAAGTGGCTACATACTACAGTTTTCTCACCTGGAGAATCCTATGGACAGAGGAGCCTGGCAGGCTACAGTTCATGGGGTCGCAAGAGTTGGACACGACTTAGTGACTAACACCACCATCTAGTATCAAAGAAGCTCTTTAAGACTCTTTTGAAACAAAGATACCTCAGTAAAGTTGTTATTTTTATTAAACTTCAATATTAATATATTTTAAATCACTTCCTAAATGTATATTTTAGTTGTAGTTCTTGGGAAAGTATATATTCATGAATAGAGAGATCTGGTATGTGAAAGGGAAGAATAGAATTTGTATATACAAAAATGTTTTGGAGAATCAGAAGAAAAATAGCCCTCTGAATCAGCAAGGCTTCCCTTGTAGCTCAGCTGGTAAAGAATCTGCCTGCAATGCAGGAGACCCTGGTTCAACTCCCAGGTCAGGAAGATCCCCTGTAGAAGGAATAGGCTATCCACTCTAGTGGGTATTCTTCAGCTTCCCTGCTGGCTCAGATGGTAAAGAATCCACCTGCAATGCGGGAGGCCTGGATTCAATTTCTGGGTTGGGAAGATCCCCTAGAGGAGGGCATGGCAACTCACTGCAGTATTCCTGTCTAGAGAATCCCTTTGGGCAAGGAGCCTGGCAGGCCATAGTTCATGTGGTCACAAAGAGTTGGACACAACTGAGCTGTTAAGAACACAACACACAGGGAAAGTTCCTAAGAATCTATTAGCCACCCTCTTCTTGCATCTACAGGTTTCCAATCTATCTACTTATTTTTAAAAAACATTGACTGATTTGACTATATCAGGTCTTTTCTTAACCCTGGGTTTATGGGACAAGTACATTGCAAAATTTCTGACAGAAGAGATATTCTAAAACAAATTAAACCCATCAGTATCCTCATGTGTAAGAAGACAATTATATATCTTGTCAGGTACTTTCTAGCAACTTAGTTACTATTTGCACAATGGAGAATTAACTAGAATTAAGTAAACAGTAAGAGAAGATACAAAGTGATCACTTAATTCTGGTGATATAGGTTCATCCCCTACTAGAGAATAGAGTGTTCTGTATAGAAATATTCAGGATATTCTAGTCAGTATTTTATTGAATATTAAACATACCTTCTATTCAATTGTTCTCAGTGTTTATAGTAGACACATAACATAAAAATTGGATTCATTTGCTAGATATGTGCCAATGATTTATCCCTCTGAAACCTGTACACTTTTACTCTTCTGATTTTATGCATATTTTATTTATCTTTTTCATTACCTGAGTTAGGCCTATGCAGTCTGACACAGGATCTGGTTTTGAAATCTAGTCTCTATCCTTGTCCCCAGTGGTCACTGCCTCTTGCTATTGACAGGCTTGTGCAATTTCCTCCTGCGGGATTAGTAGGATTAGTTTGTGTGGTCAATAGCATACAGCAGAAGTGAAGTTATGCTACTTTCAAGACCAGAGCTTTGGTCATGAGCATGTTCTTCTTCACACGTAATTTGCAACATTGTGCAGCTATACAGAGAATCAAGATTGCCAGGAGAAATATCAATAACTTCAGATATGCAGATGACACCACCCTTATGGCAGAAAGTGAGGAGGAGCTAAAAAGCCTCTTGATGAAAGTAAAAGAGGAGAGCGAAAAAGTTGGCTTAAAGCTCAGCATTCAGAAAACAAAGATCATGTCATCCGGTCCCATCACTTCATGGGAAATAGATGGGGAAACAGTGGAAACAGTGTCAGACTTTATTTTTTTGGGCTCCAAAATCACTGCAGATGGTGACTGCAGCCATGAAATTAAAAGATGCTTACTCCTTGGAAGAAAAGTTATGACCAACCTAGATAGCATATTCAAAAGCAGAGACATTACTTTGCCGACTAAGGTCCATCTAGTCAAGGCTATGGTTTTTCCTGTGGTCATGTATGGATGTGAGAGTTGGACTGTGAAGAAGGCTGAGCACCGAAAAATTGATGCTTTTGAACTGTGGTGTTGGAGAAGACTCTTGAGAGTACCTTGGACTGCAGGGAGATCCAACCAGTCCATTCTGAAGGAGATCAGCCCTGGGATTTCTTTGGAAGGAATGATGCTAAAGCTGAAATTCCAGTGCTTTGGCCACCTCATGCGAAAAGTTGACTCATTGGAAAAGACTCTGATGCTGGGAGGGATTGGGGGCAGAAGGAAAAGGGGACAACAGAGGATGAGATGGCTGGATGGCATCACTGACTCGATGGACATGAGTCTGAGTGAACTCCGGGAGTTGGTGATGGACAGGGAGGCCTGGCGTGCTGTGATTCATGCGGTCGCAAAGAGTCAGACACGACTGAGCAACTGAACTGAATGGAACTGAACAGGGAGGCTCACATGGTGAGGAACAGAAGTTTCTAGCCAATAGTCATCAAGAAAACAAGCTTGGCAACAACAATGCCAATAGCCTTTTAAGTGAACTTGGGAATTTTTTCTCTATCATCAATAGATCCAACAACTTAATTACAAACTTATGGAAGACCCTGAATCTATATTGCAAATGATCATCACCATAGCATTAGTTTACACCTCCATTTTGTCCAATAATTAGCATTTCATTTTTGTGGTGAGAACACTTAAGATTTATTCTCTTACCATCTTTTAAATAAATAAACCCTGATGGCTCAGCTGGTAAAGAATCTGCCTGCAATGTGGAAGACCTGGGTTCGATCCCTGGGTTGGGAAGATCCCCTGGAGAAGAGAACAGTTACCTACTGCAGTATTCTGGCCTGGAGAATTCCAGGGATTGTATAGTCCATGCGGTCACAAAGAGTCGAACACCACACACACACACACACACACACACACACTCAGTATTTCCTAGTGGCTTTCCCAGTGGATCAGTGGTAAAGAATCTGCCTGTAATGCAGGAGTCACAGGAGATGTAGGTTTGCTCCCTGGGTGGGAAAGATGCCCTGGAGGAAGGCATGGCAACCCACTCCAGTTTTCTTGCCTGGAGAATTCTATGGACAGAGGAGCCTGGTAGGCTACAGTCCATGGGGTCTCAAAGAATTGGACACAACTGAAGTAACTTAGCATGCACGCACGCACATTATTATTAACTAGAGTCTTCATGATCTACATTAGATCTCCAGAACTTATTCATCTTATAACTGAAAGTTTATGCTCTTTGACAATATCTCACCATTTCCCCTATACCTCAGGCCCTGGTAAATATCATTCTACTCTCTGTTTCTATGACTTTTTTTTTTTTTAGATTTACATATAAATGATATCATACATTATTTGTCACTCTCTGCTTGACTTATTTTACTTAGCATAATGCCCTCAAGACGCCCTTCTTTCTCATGGCCAAACAGTATGTCATAGCATATTGAGAGCACGTCTTCTTTATCAATTCATCCATTGATGGGCATCCATATCTTGGCTATTGTAAGTAATACGGCAAGGAACATAAGGGTAAATGTATATATATTTGGTATCCTGTTTTCATTTCCTTTATATATAACACCAGAGGTCAGATTGCTGGATATTATGGTACCTCTGTACTGTTTTTAAGGAGCTTCCATGCTGTTTTCCACAGTGGCTATACAGACTTACATTTCCACCAACAGTCTACAAAGGTTCCCTTTTCTCCATATCTTTGCCGACAGTCGGTATCTCTTGTCATTTTGATGGTAGCCATTCTAACAGATGGGAAATCATATATCACAGTGGTTTTGAAAGAATGGCATTAACTCTTCTCTAAACGTTTAAGGGAATTCACCAGTGAAACCATCTCATCCTGGTATTTTCTTTGCTGGGAGATCTCTGAGTACTGATTCAACACTCTTATTATTGGTCTGTTTAGATTTTCTATTTCTTCATGATTCCGTCTTCACAGTTTCTAAGATTGTATCCATTTCTTCCAGGTTAGCTGATTGTTGGCACTGAGACTGGCTTCTGTTAGGTCCATTGTCTCTATATACTGGCCTGGCCAGAAAGTCCATTTGGGTTTTCCTATAAAATGTTATGGGAAAACCTGAGCAAACTTTTTGCCAAACTCAATATTTCTAACCAAATATGAAACACTATCCTGGAAATGTGTCTGAGTCTGTCTTTAGAAGTTTAGTTTCTTCATGAAATTAAAACAAATCATCTTTCCTGGATGTGGATGAAATTGGAGTCATGGCAGAAAAACTATTATCCTAGAACTTGACAACTAACAATTTTAGGCACAGTAACCCTTAAATTACAAATCAAGTTTTTGTGACAGCTAGACATTGTTTCTAATATCCTGAAGCTAAATAGCAGTTATTCCTGAAAAGGAAACTAATATCTGATTTCTTATATTTATTCAGAACATATGTGAGCATTCATATTAAATGATAAAAGTGCCATTTATCTTGGGCTTTCTCTGCACAGCTGAGGAGATGGGGCAACTAAGTGTTCACTTGGCTCTTTAATTTAGCTTTAAAAGTAAACTTTATTGCTTATAAATCCCTTAAACCATAAAGTATACTCTGTGCTATTCTTTCCAAAGGTTGAAGTAATTATTTTTAAAAAGAATAAAAATTCATTTTAAAAGACCAAGTAATTAGGAAAAGAAAATTACATACAAGATGGCATTGGGGTGGGGTGGCAAAATGAAGTGTGTTGGGGAATGGAAAGCCAGGATTACAAGTAGAACTTCAGGACTAGTGGAGGCTGCAACGTGTTGAGACTGTAACTTTGTGAGTAAAACACAGAGGAAGTCTCCATGTACACTGATAACATTGATTCAGAATGTTGGTTCAGAGCCTGAGGTATTATCAGTATTTTGCCCATCATACTACTCTAAGAGAGAAAGTGAAGCCGCTCAGTAGTGTCTGACTCTTTGCAACACCATGGACTATAGCATACAAGGCTCCTCCATCCATGGAATTTTCAAGGCAGGAGTACTGGAGTGGGTTGCCATTTCCTTCTCCAGGGGATTTTCCTGACCCAGGGACTGAACCCGGGTCACCTGCATTGCAAGAAGATGCTTTTACTGTCTGAGCCACCAGGGAAGCTCTGCTGAGGGGTAGGTTCAACATTAAAAGACTGAGGAAGAAGTCACATTGATCTTCACACTTAAGTACAGCCACCATTCTTAACTTTATAGTGCAAAACAAATATGGTTGATATTTTTCTCTATGAAATAAATTTCACTAACATATCCACTAAAGTGCATATTAGCTCTATCTCAACCAAGTTTCTCTTCAAGAAAGCACTATACCAATAAGTTTGAGAGTGACTTAGCGGTCTTACCTAAATGTCCATTGACAGATGTATGGATAAAGAAAATGTGGTACATGTATACAATGGAATATGAGCCATAGAAAAGAACAAGATAGTTCCAATTACAAGCAACGTGGATGGACCTACTGCTGCTGCTGCTAAGTCGCTTCAGCCGTGTCCGACTCTGGGCGACCCCATAGACGGCAGACCACCAGGCTCCCCCATCCCTGGGATTCTCCAGGCAAGAACACTGGAGTGGGTTGCCATTTCCTTCTCCAGTGCCTGAAAGTGAAAAGTGAAAGGGAAGTCGCTCAGCCATATCTGACTCTTAGCGACCCCATGGACTGCAGCCCACTAGGCTCCTCCATCCATAAGATCTTCCAGGCAAGAGTACTGGAGTGGGATGCCATTGCCTTCTCCAGGATGGACCTAAGGATTAGCATATTAAGTGAAGTAAACCTTACAGAGAAAGACAAATACCATATGATACTGTTTAAATGTGGAATCTTAAAAAAAAAAAAAAAGGTTCAAAACCAATACAGTATTGTAAAGTAAAAATAAAGAAATAAATTAAATTAAAATAAATAATCGTTTTTTTACAAAATAGAAATAGACCCACTGAAAAACAAACTTATGGTTGCCAAAGGAGAAGGGGGGTGGTGGGAGATATAAATCGGGAGGTTGGGATTAGCATATATACACTATTATGTATAAAATAAACAACAAGAACCTACTGTATGGCACAGAGAACTATACTCAATATTCTGTAATAACCTATGTATACGTATATGTATATATATATGTATACATATACATACAGTGTGATTATCCAGTGATAGTGTATAATCAATTATACAGTGATACATATAGTGTTATGTATATGCAGACAATATATAGCTGAATCACTGCTATATACCTGAAACTAACAGGAGGTTGTAAATAAACCATACTTCAATAATAAATAAATGAAATAAACAAAGTAAAACCAAAACAATGCATGATATGGAGTAAAACTTTAAGATAAATAAAGTTGTTTAAAAATGTGAGAGTGCGACTTAGACGTTTTACTTGCTTTTGTATTAATGTATTAAAAAATAAAGCATCTTCTAACATTGGGATCATTACCACTAACCATCACATTTCTCGAGATCCACTTTACTAATAAACTGATACAAAAGTTGTAAATCTTTAACATACAAGACACAGTTCTGTTGGAAGAGCTACCAAACAAGTGGCTCATTACCAAGGAGCAAAAGAAAACCCAAATAACTGATTGCTATGATAGCAAAAGTAGAGGGACATCAACAGGCAAATTAACATCTTGCAAAGTTAAAACAGAATTGTTTATGTCTCAAGGTATATATGTTTCATCTTGAGTGCCCTCGTAGGATCACTGCAGTGTGTAGAAATACTACTTTTTCCAAATACTTTTTTGGTAGAAAGGGACTTTTTACATAGTTAGAAACAAAGGATTCAAACAAAGGAGGGAGCATTGAGCAGGTAGCTAAAGGATGAATTTAATAAGGACATTAGAATAAAATTGGTCATGATGCGCAGTGCCTGGGAGAAGGTCTGGGACATAGCAGAAACCAATAAATACATAGGAAGTCTCAGAATTTTAAAACTGGACAGGACTATTAGAATTTCTACAGCAGTCAATTCATTTAAAATCTAGAGAAACTAAGCTTTAAGACTTTGTTTTTTTTTTTCCTCAGAGACTTAGAAAGGTAATTATAACATAGTTCAAATCTTAGAATGTGGACTCAATGAACATGAGTAAATTATTCAAATTCTATGAGCCTCATCTCTTCAACAGTGACAAGCAGCTGCTTTAAGTTCTACATGTAAATAAAGAGCTAACAAAACCTCTGCCAGATAGGGAGCATTCAATAAATAACAGTTGCAGTGTAGATACACAAACTTGCTAATAGACCAGAAGATAGAATTTATGTCTCCAGCATCCATCAGTATTAATCAATCTGTTTCCAAATTCTAACGGAACTATTACTGATTGAGCTTTCATGCATGTTGAATGTCAATTTCATATATGTTATTCTTAATATAATATCATGCTTCTTTCAGAATTGGTGTATAATATTGAATGTTACTACAACCAGTTCATTTTTTCCAGTAAGAGTCCTTCTATTATAATTTCTGAACATTCCAATTTATCAATGTTAAAGACAATTTCCTCCCCTCATAAAACATTAACATCCTTTTCTGTGTGACTAAGAATTGTCTTCAAGCAACTTCTTCCTGTCATTAATTAAAATAATGAGTAGTGTAATATTAAAAGTGTAATTCTCTGACAAGCACTCAAGTGTTTGCTGAGAAGTCCCTTTCTACCAAAAAACATCTGGAAAATAATATGGTAAATTAAAAAGCTGATACTTTAATATACTGCAGGGTAATCCCCAAGCCCACGTAGGCAAAGTGCCAAGTTGGCAAAGCTCTTATACCTGGCATGGTGCCCTGGCTTCCCCATTTTTCTTTTCTTGATGTGTTATATGAAGATTTTATTCAGCCCTTCTCTATTTTCACTGTTTTACTTATCAGACAAGAAAATGACAACAAACACAAGCCAACCCAGGTTACCTTTTCTGCTTGCAATGGACAGTGTCTCCCTCAGACAGAGCTATCATAAATATTTTAGGTACTCCAATAGACTGGGGAACAGCCATAGTTAGTAAAAGCAGTTGCATGACTCCTGCCCCGGCAGTAAAAGTAAACTGCTCCTTCTCATTGGTTTTATGTCCTCTGCTAGATGCATTTTAATGGGCCTTCAGGTCGCCTTCCACGAGGCTGTAGCCCTTTCTTATTTTTTCTTCTGTCTCGATTTTATGTTTTCAGGGTGTTGAATAGTATATTAAGAGCTTGAAGCTTTAAAAATCAGTCATCCAACACTTTGTGAAATGTCTTACTTAATTTGTCCAGGACTTTACTGTCCTGATTCCCAACCATATGATGTTTTACACTTTGTATAAGATGTTGGTATTCCTAACAACTTTGATTCTCAGATGTACGCTATGAGGGATTAATTTCCCCACTTCTTTTATGAAAACTGGAGCTCAGAAAGCTAAGTGATTCTTCCCCAAACCAAGAAACAGTTCATACAAATGTACTGATTAAAATGTAAAACTTGCAATAAGATAATCATTCCACATATTAGTTACATATAAGTAGAGAAACAAATAACTGAATTCGGATCTTGGGATCCAACATCTAGAGATCTTTCTGTGGCAGTACCTTGTATCACAAAATCTGGGTAGATGAAAGGGATATAGTATATGAAAACAGCATATGGAAAGATTTTCATATCATATTCAACCATTTTCCACTCATCAAGTCTCAGGTAATTATCACTGAAGTAATTGTCATAATATCATTTATCACTGAATGGCAAAATTATTTTTATCTTATAGAAATAAAAAAGTCTTCAATAGTATCTTACCCAAGACTTGATGGGTGAGAAATAGCTAAATATGAGTCTTCCATACGCCATTTTCATTGTCTTCCCCAAAACTCCCCACAGTATTTTTTTTTCCTGATGGTGGAACTTTTCCATTTCAGTTTGAGTCTCAGATAATTTTTGAAAGTTTGATGTCAGAAACCGTGACCTCACTTATTTCCCACACACTCATCTCACATGCTAGTAAAGTAATGCTCAAAATTCTCCAAGCCAGGCTTCAGCAATACACGAACCATGAACTTCCTGATGTTTAAGCTGGTTTTAGAAAAGGCAGAGGAACCAGAGATCAAATTGCCAACATCCACTGGATCATGGAAAAAGCAAGAGAGTTCCAGAAAAACATCTATTTCTGTTTTATTGACTATGCCAAAGCCTTTGACTGTGTGGATCACGATAAACTGTGGAAAATTCTGAAAGAGATGGGAATACCTGACCACCTGACCTGCCTCTTGAGAAATCTGTATGCAGGTCAGGAAGCAACAGTTAGGACTGGACATGGAACAACAGACTGGTTCCAAATAGAAAAAGGAGTACATGAAGGCTGTATATTGTCACCCTGCTTATCTAACTTCTATGCAGAGTACATCATGAGAAATGCTGAACTGGAAGAAGCACAAGTTGGAATCAAGATTGCCAGGAGAAATATCAATAACCTCAGATATGCAGATGACACCACCCTTATGGCAGAAAGTGAAGAGGAGCTAAAAAGCCTTTTGATGAAAGGGAACGAGGAGAGTAAAAAAGTTGGCTTACAGCTCAACATTCAGAAAACAAAGATCATGGCATCCAGTCCTATCACTTCATGGGAAATAGATGGGGAAACAGTGGAAACAGCGTCAGACTTTATTTTGGGGGGCTCTAAATCACTGCAGATGGTGACTGCAGCCAAGAAATTAAAAGATGCTTACTCCTTGGAAGACAAGTTATGAGCAACCTAGATAGCATATTCAAAAGCAGAGACATTACTTTGCCAACTAAAGTTCGTCTAGTCAAGGCTATGGTATATCAGTGGTCATGTATGGATGCGAGAGTTGGACTGTGGAGAAGGCTGAGTGCTGAAGAATTGATGCTTTTGAACTGTGGTGTTGGAGAAGACTCTTGAGAGTCCCTTGGACTGCAAGGAGATCCAACCAGTCCATTCTGAAGGAGATCAGCCTTGGGATTTTTTTGGAAGGAATGATGCTAAAGCTGAAACTCTAGTACTTTGGCCACCTCATGCGAAGAGTTGACTCATTGGAAAAGACTCTGATGCTGGGAGGGATTGGGGGCGGGAGGATAAAGGGATGACAGAGGTTGAGATGGCTGGATGGCATCACTGACTCGATGGATGTGAATCTGAGTGAACTCCGGGAGTTAGTGATGGACAGGGAGGCCTGGCGTGCTGCGATTCATGGAGTTGCAAAGAGTCAAACACGACTGAGTGACTGAAATAAACTGAACTGCACTGCAGTAATATCTTTTCAAAGTAATGGGTTGGCCAATAAATTTGTTCTCATTTTTTCATAAGAGGTAGCAGAAAAAACCAAACAAACTTTTTGCCCAACTCAATGATTTTGTTACTAATAAGAGGCAAAATTCGTACAGAAAAATCCAACAGTGGAAGAGGAAACAGAAGGTGGATCAATCACAGTCTGTGTTTCTGCCAATGGCTGGCCATCTGGTTGACTTTCTTCATGAATCTTCATGACTTTCTGTCATGAATCACAACAAAACAAAACACCACAATTGTAATGATTTTCTAGTGTCCACAATATCAGTTCGGAATGCCTTAGCAAGGCCATCAGGCCCTCTTCTCTCCTTTAGCCACATTTTCAGTCCTTTCCTCCAGTCCCACCAACTCATACATAAGACCTGCCCAACCATACTGTTGAACCTCCTTGGTACTTTGAACAAAATATTCCAGTTCTCTATGTCTTCAGTAAAATTCTCCAGGGAACTTTATTTGTATTGCAGAAGGCTTATGAGGGTGTGTTTTCTGGAACAAAAGGAAGGGAGTAAAAGAAACAGAACCAGCTAGTGGAAGAAGCTGAATGCAAAGGCTACAGTGTTCAAAACAGACACCTTAGCTAATCTCAGTCAACACTTTCCTGAATTAAGGCAAAGGGCCTCAGACTTTGTACCTCAACTGACTTGTCTCTGAATGTAGTCTGACTCTGAGAAGGGGTGGAACCTTGAGCAAGGCATCTTTCTGTGGCTTAAAGTAAGCCAAAGAAAGAGGCTCAGGTGTGAGCTATTAACAGTCAACATTCTAGGCAGGGGGAAGAATGAATATCTCAGTTCTAAAAAGGAGTTTGGGTGGAGCACCATGGTGCTCACATTGGCCTATGAGGCCATTCTATACTCTTTTGGGGGATGAATCCTAGTTATAGTTTAGAATGAAGGCCAAGCAACCTTGCCACTGGGGATCCTTCTGTGATCACTCATTAGAGTTATTATCTCTATCATTGTTCCATTATATCATGTTATGCCTCTAGAATAGTGTGTTTCACAAGTCCCACTAATCTATGAGTTGCATGAAGACTGACCTTATATCTTATTTATTACTCTCTCTCCAGCACCCAGCACAGCACCAGACTAGAACAATTAATAAATACTGAGTTAAAACCCCACATTGAGCCAACAGCATGCAGGGTACTCTCCTGAATGCCTTGTTCCTTTGAGTCTTGATGATGTAGTGGAAATTAAGTCATATACATGTATAACTAGAGATGACTTGCTGATGTTCTGCCCTGAGGTTCTTGTATGAAACATTTTATTGAGAAAGAATTTGTATCATTTATAGCCCAAGGAGGAAATGAAGTAAAGCCAGAGAGACAGTTGCAATAAAAATTGCACATTACTCAATATTAGGAAAGCTAAATTCCAGCCCAGATACTGCCAGGTACTAGTTGGGAGAACTTAGATAATACTGGCTTTCTGTTTACTATGATATCCTAAAAAATAGTTCTGTGTGATTTCATCAGAGAATAACTGAGCCAAAAGGAAATTTGTAGAAATTTTCATTCTTATCCTACAACACCAGTGAAGTGAAAAAAGGTTAAAGATGCTTTGCGAAGAAATACCTTTTTAGAAAACAGAATTTTAGTTATTTACAGGTGAAGTAGAGGTGTGCATCTATTTAAGGCAAAAGTAAATGAGAAAAGGAGATAATAGTGAAAGATCAATGAGTCTCAAAAACTTTAAGCATATTTCCAAAGTAAGTTCAATATGTACACGGGCATAAACAAATATTCCAATACTTTAAAATTCATCCTTTTTCTTCTAATACTATCTCCTGGAAACCTCATCATATTCTACTTTATTTGTCTGCCAGACAAGGCGAAATCTATAGAAAGATGTACCAGCCCATATTAGAGTTGATCTCAACAGTTTTTGCTGTCAACCAAAGCTGTTTTTCCAGTAATCATGTATGGATGTGAGAGCTGGACCATAAAAAAGACTGAGCACTGAAGAACTGATGCTTTTTAATTGCGGTTCTAGAGGACTCTTGAGAGTTCCTTGGACAGCAAGGAGATCAAACTAGTCAATCCTAAAGGCAATCAACCCAGAATATTCATTGGAAGGACTGATGCTGAAGCTGAAGTTTCAATCCTTTGGCCACCTGATGCAAAGAGCTGACTCACTAGAAAAGACCCTTATGGTGCAAAAAAAGAAGGGGGCAGCAGAGGATGAGATAGACAGAATCATCGACTCACTGGATGTGAACTTGAGCAAATTCCAGGAGATAGCGGAAGACAGGGAGGCCTGGCATCCTGCAGTCCATGGGGTCACAAAGTCAGACACGACTTAGTGACTGAACAACAGCAACAAAGCTCTTTTAAATACTAATTAAGATATTATATTTAAACACCAATTACTATTCTTGAAAGGTTTTTTTCTTGAAGAGATACATGTCCATGGCTCTAGAATTTTACCTGTGGAATCTGTGAAGCTTTTATTTTTCTTTTGACTTATTTTGTGACTTTTTTGATTACCTAAATCCATGTCATTGCATTTTGTTTAAAAAATTTAAAAAGCAAAGGGAATTTTCCTGTGAAAAAGAATGCTATTCAAGCTTGAAAACAAAGGAATTTAGTCTAGGTTACTATTGGGAAAGACAAGCTTGAAATTGAGGTATGGGGTGTGGTAATCCAGGATGGGGAATCACAAATCTACAAAAATAAGTTGCATCAGAATTACTGACTAATTCTTCAACTATGCATAGCAAGGGAAAGATTTCAAAAGTATAAATGTGTAAATTAAAAAGCTGAAAAACAACTAAATAGGTGTATTTATTTTCACCATACAATTTGGGGTTTGATTTCAAACAATTTAACTGATAAATTAACCAATTAAATAGGCTTCCCAGGCAGCTCAAGGGTAAAGAATCTGCCTGCCAATGCAGGAGATGCAGGTTCAATCCCTGTGTCAGGGAGATCCTCTTGAAGGAAATGACAACCCATTCCAGTATTCTTGCCTGGGAAATCCCATAAACAGAGGTCCCTAGTGGCTATATAGTCCATGGGGTTGCAAAGAGCTGGACACAACTTAGTGACTAAACAACAATTAACTAAATGGTGATTGAGATAAAGTCTGATGCAGTAAATAACAATATTGCATAGGAATCTGAAATGCTAGGTCCACAGATCAAGGTGAAATGGAAGTGGTCAAGCATGAGATAGCAAGAGTAAGAATCAACATTTTAAGGAATCAGTGAACTGAAATAGACCAGGATGGGCAGATTTAATTCAGATGACCATTATATCTACTAATGTGGGCAAAAATCAATTAGAAAAAATGGACTAGCCCTCATAGTCAAAGAGTCTGAAATGCAGTACTTGGGTGCAATCTCCAAAATGAGAGAATGATCTCTGTTCGTTTCCAAGGAAAAACATTCACTATCACAGTAATCCAAATCTATGCCCCAAACACTAATGTCGAAGAAGCCGAAATTGAATGGTTCTATGATGACCTACAAGACCTTATAGAACTAATACCAAAATAGATGTCCTTTTCAACATAGGGGACTGCAATGCAAATGTAGGAAGTCAAGAGATACCTGGAGTAACAGCAAATTTGGCCTGGAGTACAAAATGAAGCAGGACAAAGGCTAACAGAGTTTTGCCAAGAGAATGCACTGGTCATAGCAAACACCCTCTTCCAACAACACAAGAGATGACTCTACACATGGACATCACCAGAAGGTCAATACTGAAATCAGATTGATTATATGCTTTGCAGTCAAAGATGGAGAAGCTCTATACAGTCAGCAAAAACAAGACCAGGAAATGACTGTGGCTCAGCTCATGAATTCCTTATTGCCAAATTCAAACTTAAACTGAACAAAGTAAGGAAAACCACAAGACCATTCAGGTATGACCTAAATAAAACCCCTTATGATTATATAGTGGAAGTGACAATAGATTCAAGGGATTAGATCTGATAGACAGCATGCCTGAAGAACTATGGACGGAAGTTCGTGACAATGTACAGGAGGTGGTGACCAAAATCATCCCCAAGAAAAAGAAATGCAGAAAGACAAAATGGTGTCTGAGGAGGCCTTACAAATAGCTGAGAAAAGAAGAGAAGCTAAAGGCAAAGGAGAAGAGGAAAGATATGTCCCTCTGAATGAAGAGTTACAAAGAATAGCAAGGAGAGATAAGAAAGTCTTCCTCAGTGATCAGTGCAAAGAAATAAAGGAAAACAGCAGAATGGGAAAGACTAGAGATCTCTTCAAGAAAATTAGACACACCAAGGGAACATTTCAGGCTAAGATGGGTACAATAAAGGACAAATGGTATGGACCTAACAGAAGCAGAAGATATTAAGAAGAGGTGGCAAAAATACACAGAAGAACTACCAAAAAATATCTTAATGACCCAGATAACTGTGACAGTGTGATGACTCACTTACAGCTAGACATCCTGGAATGGGAAGTCAAGTGGGCCTTAGGAAGCATCACTATGAACAAAGCTAGTGGAGGTGATGGAGTTCCAGTGGAGCTATTTCAAATCCTGAAAGATGATGCTGTGAAAGTGCTGCACTCAATATGTCAGCAAATCTGGAAAACTCAGCAGTGGCCACAGGACTGGAAAAGGTCAGTTTTCATTCCCTTCATAAAGAAAGGTAATGCCAAAGACTGTTCAAACTACCACAATTGCACTCATCTCACACATGACCAAATTAATTCTCAAAATTCTCCAAGCTAGATTTCAAGAGTACATGACCCGAGAACTTATAGATGTTCAAAGTAGATTTAGAAAATACAGAAGAACCAGAGATCAAATTGCCAACATCTGTTGGATCATAGAAAAAGCAAGAGAATTCCAGAAAAACATCTACCTTTGCTTTATTGACTACACCAAAGCCTTTGACTGTGTGGATCGCAACAAACTGTGGAATATCCTTCCAGAGACAGGAATATGAAACCTCCTGACCTGCCTCTTAAGAAATATGTATGCAGGTCAAGAAACAGTAGTTAGGAAAGGACTGGTTTCTAAATGGGAAAGGAGTATGTCAAGGCTGCATATTGATACCCTGCTTACTTAACTTAATATGCAGAGTATATCATGCAAAATGCTGGGTTGGATGAAGCACAAACTGGAATCAAGTTTGCTAGGAGAAACGTCAATAATCTCAGATATGCAGATAATACCACCCTTATGCAGAAATCAAAGAGAAACTAAAGAGCCTCTTGATGAAAGTGAAAGAAGAAAGTAAAAAATCTGGCTTAAAACTCAACATTCAAAAAACAAAGATCATGGCATCCAGTCCCATCACTTCATGGCAAATAGACGGGGAAACAATGGAAACAGAGTTTCCTTTCTTGGTTTATTTTCTTGGTCCCCAAAATCACTGCAGACGGTGAATGCAGTCATGAAACTGATAGATGTTTGCTCCTTGGAAGAAAAGCTATGACCAACCTAGACAGCATATTAAAAAACAGATATTACTCTACCGACAAAGGTATGTCTAGTCAAAGCTATGGTTTTTCCAGCAGTCATGTATAGATGTGAGCGTTGGACCATAAAGAAAGCTGAACACTAAAGAATTTATGCTTTTGAACTGTGGTGGTGGAGAAGTCTCTTGAGAGTCTCCTGGACTGCAAGGAGATTCAACCAGTCCATCTTAAAGAAAATCAGTCCTGAATATTCATTGGAAGGACTGATGTTGAAGCTGAAACTCCAATACTTTGGCCACCTAATGTGAAAAGCTGACTCACTGGAAAAGACTCTGATGCTGGGAAAGATTGAAGGCAGGAGGAGAAGGACATGACAGAGGATGAGATGGTTGGATGGCATCACTGACTTGATGGACTTGAGTTTTAGCAGGCTCTGGGAGCTAGGGATGGGCAGGGAAGCCTGGTGTGCTGCAGTCCATGGGGTCACAAAGAGTCAGTCAAGACTGAATGACTGAACTACTACTAAATAGTCTTCAGGGTATTTGGACACAATTCAGTGCCTCTAAAATTTTTTATTCACAATGTGCAGTATGCAAGTAAAACACACTAAATATACAGAGACTAAGAACTATTTTGATCTATAATCAAGAGTGAAACACTAAATAGAAGCTGACTCCAAAATGGCACAGACATTACAAATTGCACACAAGGACTTTGAAGCAGCTATTATAAATATGTTAAGAGACTTTTAGCAAAGATGGTCGTAATGAATGTACATATGAATATTAGCATGAAAATGAAAATAATAAAATAAAATTGAAAAGCACAATATTTGAAGTGAATAGGTCATTTGCACAGCTAAATTGCAAAGTGGAGACAGTAGAGGAAAAGAACAATGAATCTGAAGAGAAATCAAGACATTTTTTTCATTAAAAAACAGAGAAAGAATGAAGATAAATGAACAATTCCCAGTGGTCTGTGGGATAATATCAAACCATCCAGCTGCAAATAAGAGAGGGGGGAAGACAGCGAGAGAAAAGACAGTGGAGAGGAAGAATAAAATAGAAAAATATGTTAACAGTGGGAAAGACGTGTATATAGAACATCCAAACACACACACACATACCCTCCCACACACATTCCCTTTTTCTTCCACAGAAAAGTAGTAAAAGTAATGACATATCCTTAGCAAGGAGCACACACAGCATTCAGATGGTTTTTAAAATGAAACTTTCTCTCAAATGAATCACAGTCCAGTTTGAATCCAGGGTTGAGTCAGGGAAAGTTAACAATAAACTTGCTACTCTTGATGTGCCATAAAATAATGAATTATATAAAGAAAGATAAGCACATGTCCAGATGATACAGTAGCCAGCTGAGGAGACCTCCACTGGCCAAAATTAAAACTTCTTATTCACCAAAAAAATAAAAGGAATGGATTATTAGTCATTGAGTAGCAAAAGATTCCATGATTACACAATCATACAGGTAAACAGATGAATAAATAAACAGATGAGGGAGATAAGAAAGTGTTTCCTTACAGATCAATATCAGGTTATAAATATAGAGGGCATGGTTTATTTGGAAAATCATCAATGTATGTTAAAAATACTGATAGTTTCATAAGAAAAGAAATAGTTTAAAAATATCTCCCCACAAATGACTTATTAATTACAAGGGAAAAGTAGTAACTTAATAGTAGAGAAAACTTACTCATACACCATGTAGTCAAAATTAACATTACCAATATTGTGACTAATTGGCATCATGTGCTTTATGACATGATACACTGAGCAGGATACAGCACTATTTCTGTAGTATTTCATTAAGTAATGCAAATGTATGAGTCTAATAACTAAGAGATCAGACAAATCCAAATTTAGGACACAGCTTAGAATAAATATTCACTTCTTTTCAAAATCATCATGGTCAACAGAGGCAAAGAAGAGCTGAAAATCTTTTCCAGATTAAAGACATGAAAGATGTGTGAAACCTAAGTATGATGTGCAACGCCAAGTTCAATACAAACCATTACTGGGAAAATTCACAACATGTAAATAGAGACAATGGACCGTATAACATTACTGTGTCAATGTAAACTTTCCAAACTTTGACCACTGAACTGTACATTTATAAGAGAATATCTTTTTCTTAGGAAGTACTTTAAACATTGCATAGGTATTATAACTTAGGCTTCCCTGTTGGCTTAGTGGTAAAGAAGCCACCTGCCAATGCAGGATATGCAGGTTCAATCCCTGGGTCGGGAAGATCCCTTGGAGAAGAAAATGGCAGCTCATTCTGGTATTCTTGACTGGGTAATCCCATGGACAGAGAAGCCTGGTGGGGTACAGTCCACGGGATCACAAAGAGTTGGCATGACTTAGCAACTAAAGAACAACAATCTATAACTTCCTCCAAATATCTTTTAAAAATTGTGTGTGTGTGTTTGGGTGTATAAAAGTAGATAATGCAACTTAGTTTTATTTGTGTAACATATATTTACAAGTACAGTCACACAGAGAGCAAAACTAGGAACTGGCAAAGCAGGGTACAGGGCTGACAACTTTCTATAGGCTTGAAGTTTTATCAAAGTTAAAAGTTACAAAACAAAAAGTGACAACATGTAAAAACAATCTATGTATTACTACATACTCCATGTGTGACCATAGCTGTATTCTGTGTACAGACATGGATGAGTTAACAGGTATAGATAAATACACCAATACATCACTTAGTTCGAAAATTAAAGACAACAGAACAATAATGGTTATAGTATTTTATTTCCATGTTCTTTTATTCAAAAGTAAAGTATATAATTAATTTTAAAATTCTTTCTATTGGCAATCTATATGTAAATCTGTATCAGTAAAGATTTAATTCGACAAGGATGACTAAATGATATATACATGGCTTTTAGCTTATCCTTGTTCATATCAGTATTAAAGGACTTTTATTCAATTCATTTTCTAAGGGCATCTGTGGCACATTGATTGCATTTACAAATTGCATAAAACTGTTTAATCCACTAATCTTTAACTATTTAACTGGCAGGCATCATGGGTTAGATTTAATCAAATTAACATTAAGGTCAAATTAAACAAAAATAGATGAACACATATGAGGTTAAAATTACTGCTTAGATAAATATGCCATGGGAATTTTGATTGAATTCAGTTCAAAGTGGCTTAAAAGTGTTGCCCTCTATTTGATTTCATTCCTCCAGGCCTTAGATCAATCAGCTTAGGTTTACAGAATATCCTGGACATCACACATTCCTAGAACATTCCCCTTCTAGTTGTCCTGATAGTGCGTATTGTCTTTCAAGGTTGGACACAAACTTTTCTTTTTTTTCAAAGATACTTCATTAAATTCTATAAGTTAGCATTAACCATTCTCATTCCTGAAGACCCACAAATCCCCCTGTAGGTGAACCTCTGTAGAGTATTTAATGAGAAATCCACATGTGAAACTCTAGCAATTGGATTTGTGCATAACTCCTTTACTGCATTGTAAACCCAACAGCAGAAAAAGGCATATTTTTCATTATTTGTTTATCACGGTCTTGTCACACATGCCAAATAAGCTAAAGTCATCTTATGCATAATGTCTATAAAAGTGAAAATGTTAGTCACTAAGCTACACACATTCAAGGTCAGGAGGGTCAGCCGTGAGGAGATACCCCTCATCCAAGGTGAAGAGCAGCGGCTGTGCTTTGCTGCAGCAGCTGTGAAGAGCTATCCCAGGTCCAAGGTAAGAGAAACCCAAGTAAGGTGGTAGGTATTCCGAGAGCCGTCAGAGAACAGACAAACAAACCATAACCACAGAAAACTAGTCAATCTAATCACATGGACCACAGCCTTGTCTAAGTCAATGAAACTAAGACATGCCATGTGGGGCCACCCAAGACAGTGGGTCATGGAGGAGAGGTCTGACAGAATGTGGTCCACTGGAGAAGGGAATGGCAAACCACTTCAGTATTCCTGCCTTTAGAACCCCATGAACAGTATGAAAAGGCAAAATGATAGGATACTGAAAGAGGAACTCCCCAGGTCGGTCGATGCCCAATATGCTACTGGAGATAAATGGAGAAATAACTCCAGAATGAATGAAGGGATGGAGCCAAAGCAAAAAGAATACCCAGTTGTGGATGTGACTAGTGATAGAAGCAAGGTTCAATGCTGTAAAGAGCAATATTGCGTAGGAATCTAGAATGTTAAGTCAATGAATCAAGGCAAATTGGAAGGAGTCAAATAGGAGATGGCAAGAGTGAACGTCAACACTTTAGGAATCAGCAAACTAAAATGGACTGGAATGGGTGAGTTAAACTCAGATGACCATTATATCTACTACTGTGGGCAGGAAACCCTTAGAAGAAATGGAGTAGCCATCATGGTCAACAAAAGAGTCTGAAATGCAGTACTTGGATGAAATCTCAAAAACGACAGAATGATCTCCATTTCCAAGGCAAACCATTCAATATCACAATAATCTAAGCCTATGCCCCAAGCAGTAATGCTGAAGAAGCTGAAGTTGAATGGTTCTATAAAGACCTACGAGACCTTTTAGAACTAACACCCAAAAAAGATGTCCTTTTCATTATAGGGGACTGAAATGCAAAAGTAGGAAGTCAAGAAACACCTGGAATACAATTTGGCCTTCGAATACAGAATGAAGCAGGGCAAAGGCTAATAGAGTTTTGCCAGGAAAATGAACTGGTCATAGCCAACACCCTCTTCCAGCAACACAAGAGAAGACTCTACACATGGACATCACCAAATGCTCAACACCGAAATCACGTTGATTATATTCTTTGCAGCCAAAGATGGAGAAGCTCTATACAGTCAGCAAAAACAAGGCCGGGAGCTGACTATGGCTCAGATCATGAACTCCTTATTGCCAAATTCAGATTTAAATTTAAGGAAGTAGGGTAAACCACTAGACCATTCAGGTATGACCTAAATCAAATTCCTTATGATTATACAGTGGGGGTGAGAAATAGATTTAAGGGACTAGATCTGATAGATAGAGTGGCTGATGAACTATGGATGGAGGTTCGTGACACTGTACAGGAGACAAGGATCAAGACCATCCCCATGGAAAAGAAATGCAAAAAAGCAAAATGCCTGTATGAGGAGGCCTTACAAACAGCTGTGAAAAGAAGAGAAGCAAAAAGCAAAGGAGAAAAGGAAAGATATAAGCATCTGAATGCAGAGTTCCAAAGAATAGCAAGAAGAGATAAGAAAGCTTTCCTCAGCGATCAATGCAAAGAAATAGAGGAAAACAACAAAATGGGAAAGACTAGAAATCTCTTCAAAAAAATTAGAGATAACAAGGAATATTTCATGCAAAGAGGGGCTCAATAAAGGACAGAAATGGTATGGATCTAACAGAAGCAGAAGATATTAAGAAGAGGTGGTAAGAATACACAGAAGAACTGTACAAAGAAGATCTTCAGGACCAAGATAATCACGATGGTGTGATCACTCACCTAGAGCAAGACATCCTGGAATGTGAAGTCAAGTGGGCCTTAGAAAGCATCACTACGAACAAAGCTAGTGGAAATGATGGAATTCCAGTTGAGCTATTTCAAGTCCTGAAAGATGATTCTGTGAAAGTGTTGCACTCAATATGCCAGCAAATTTGGAAAACTCAGCAGTGGCCATAGGACTGGAAAAGGTCAGTTTTCATTCCAATCCCAAAGAAAGGCAATGCCAAAGAATGCTCAAACTACTGCACAACTGCACTCATCTCACATGCTAGTAAAGTAATGCTCAAAACTCTCCAAGCCAGGCTTCAGCAATACACGAACCATGAACTTCCAGATGTTTAAGCTGGTTTTAGAAAAGGCAGAGGAACCAGAGATCAACTTGCCAACATCTTCTGGATCATAGAAAAAGCAAGAGAGTTCCAGGAAAACATCTATTTCTGCTTTATTGACTATGCCAAAGCCTTTGACTGTGTGGATCATAATACACTGTGGAAAATTCTGAAAGAGATGGGAATACCAGACCACCTGACCTGCCTCTTGAGAAACCTGTATGCCGATCAGGAAGCAACAGTTAGAACTGGACATGGAACAACAGACTGGTTCCAGATAGGAAAAGGAGTACATTAAGGATGTATATTGTCACCCTGCTTATTTAACTTACATGCAGAGTATTTCTTGAGAAACGCTGGGCTGGAAGAAGCACAAGTTGGAATCAAGATTGCCAGGAGAAATATCAATAACCTCAGATATGCAGATGACACCACCCTTATGGCAGAAAGTGAAGAGGAACTAAAAAGCCTCTTGATGAAAGTGAAAGAGGAGAGTGCAAAATTGGCTTAAAGCTCAACAATCAGAAAAGTAAGATCGTGGCATCTGGTCCCATCACTTCATGGGAAATAGATGGGGAAACAGTGGAAACAGTGCCAGACTTTATTTTGGGGGGTTCCCAAATCACTGCAGATGGTGACTGCAGCCATGAAATTAAAAGACGCTTACTTCTTGGAAGGAAAGTTATGACCAACCTAGACAGCATATTCAAAAGCAGTGACGTTACTTTGCCAATAAAGGTCTATCTAGTCAAGGCTTTGGGTTTTTCAGTGGTCATGTATGGATGTGAGAGTTGGTCTGTGAAGAAAGCTGAGTGCCGAAGAATTGATGCTTTTGAACTGTGGTGTTGGAGAAGACTCTTGAGAGTCCCTTGGACTGCAAGGAGATCCAACCAGTCCATTCTGAAGGAGATCAGCCCTGGGATTTCTTTGGAAGGAATGATGCTAAAGCTGAAACTCCAGTACTTTGGCCACCTCATGCGAAGAGTTGACTCATTGGAAAAGACTCTGATGCTGGGAGTGATTGGGGGCAGGAGGAGAAGGGGACGATAGAGGATGAGATGGCTGGATGGCATCACCGACTCGATGGACGTGAGTTTGGATGAACTCTGGGAGTTGGTGATGGACAGGGAGGCTTGGCGTGTGGCAATTCATGGAGTTGCAAAGAGTCAGACATAACTGAGTGACTGAACTGACTGAACTGAAGTAATATCCAACTCTTCTGACCTCATGGGCTGTAGCCTGCTAGGCTCCTCTGACCATGGGATGCTCCAGGAAAAAATACTAGGTTGGGTAGTCATATCCTTCTCCAGGGGAACGTCTCGATCCAGGGATTGAACCCAGGTCTCCTGCATTGCAGGCAGATTCTTACCATCTGAGACACCAGGGAAACACAATGTCTATAGGCATGTTAGCATAATGTCTGTGTGCTAGCAGGCCCACTGTGAATAAGCTAATAAAAAGGCAACAGAAATGTTTGGTTCAGCCTGGTAGCCCAACATAGCAATTAAGAGCATAGGGTTAGTAATCAAATGTACTGTGTTGGCCAATACTTGAAACTGAATTCTGACTCTACTACTTAACGTCTAGACAGTGTATTAAAAACCTAGACAGCATATTAAAAAGGAGAGACATTGCTTTGTCAACAAAGGTCCATATAGGCAAAGCTATGGTTTTTCCAGTACTCGAGTATGGATGTGAGAGTTGGACCATAAAGAAGACTGAGCACCAAAAAATCGATGCCTTTGAACTGTGGTGCTGGAGAAGACTGTTGAGAGTCCTGTGGACAGCAAAGAGATCAAACCAGTCAATTCTAAAGGAAATCAAATCTGGATATTCATTGGAAGGACTGACGCTGAAGCTCCAATATTTTGGCCACATGATTCGAAGAGCTGATTTATTATGAAAAGCCTCTGATGCTGGGATAGATTGAAGGCAAGAGGAGAAGGGGATAACAGAGGATGAGATGGTTGAATGGCATTACCAACTCAGTGGACATGAGTTTGAGCAATCTCTGGGAGATGGTGAAGGACAAAGAAGCCTGGCATGCTGCAGTCCATGGGGTTCCAAAGAGTCAGATACAACTTAGCAACTGAACAACAACAACAATACCCAGAGGGCCTAGTACTAGTTATTTAATTTTTTGTGGCTTTGTTTCCTCATTTATAAATTTGGAGCCAAGAAAAATTTGCCATTCTTGGAGTTGTGTGGGAATAAAATATATTTACAGACACAAGAGGGTTTAGAAAAATAACTGACTCATGAGTGCTTCCTATTACCATACCATGCATCAGCCAAAAAATTGATCATATGTAGGTGTTCTGCAGAGAAGGCATGGTAATTTTGAACGATGCCACATGATCAAAAGTTGTAAACAGAATAATGCTTATTCTAAGCTCAGCCCACAGACCAGAATGTGGAACTTAGCTTCCTACTTTTGTTTGCCGGGTGATCTTGAGCAAATCTCCTAACTTCTCTGAGTTTCATATCTACTTTGTAGACCAGAAACAACCATGAGAGAAGAGAGCGATGATGGGGGAGGACAGAAAAACGTGGAGGAGGAGGAGGGCAAAATGAAAACTGCCTGCAATTCCAGTGGGAAAGGAAAAGAGAATATAATGGATTGAGAAAATAAAACAATGAGGAGAAAAAGAGGCTAAAAAGACATGGAATAAAGTCTGTGAAAAATACCTTCGGATAGTTCAAAGACAATATGAAAATAGGAAGTTAAGTGTTCAGTTTGAAATAGATGCATTTTGGGGAAATAAACCTCTCTTATAGACCAGTGGCTTCCTTGGTGGCCCAGACAGTAAAGAGTCTGCCTGCAATGCAGCAGACCTGAGTTCAATCCCTGAGTCAGGAAAATCCCCCAGAGAAGGGATTAGTTACCCACTCCAGTATTCTTGCCTGCAGAATTCCATAGACAGGGGAGCCTGGTGAGCTACAGTCCATGGAGTCACAAAGAGTCAGGTATAGCTGAGTGACTTTCACATTCACACTCACAAAGACCACTACATTCACAGAATCTTTAATCTTCAGCAGAATAGTTAGGTTAAATGCAGTCAAGGAATTGAGGAAAGTGCTTAATTCCTTACATTACTTAATGTGGTTTGGATAAGAATGACTGTATACAGAAGCACAATCCCAAAGGCATAGGTATCCCCTAAGAATGCCAATGAGCCATAACATCCAAGAAATACTGGTGGTTGATGTAGACTTCTATAGAACAAGTGATGGGGGTTGACACAAGCCTATGAAAATCTCAAGGGATCAGGAAACCTTACCTCTCATCTGGACACATTGCATTCTTTAAATACTGGAACTCAGTAATGCTGGCAAGAGAGTCATTTTGTTTTTCTCTTAATGTCTCCAGAAAGGATAGTGGAGAACAATATTTACAAAGGTTACAAATTGGCCAGCTTCAGTTTATTAAAATGAAGACAATTTTGACAATTAATTCTATACAAAATTATCGGGAGACTGGAAACCAATTGTTTCATAGCGTGTTTCAGTCAAGCAAAATGACCGCTGGTTGGCATTACTACAGAGGGGATTTTAAGCCTGAGAGAGGAAAATGAAGTAGCTGATCTTTAGGGTGTCTCCTAAAAATCAAAAGAAAAACATAGAAAAGAGAAGAAAACAAAGGAAAAAGCATTAGAAAAGGGGGCGGGGGCATAACAGTTAGTAATAACTGGTTCTGACTTGAATGTGATTTTTAGGAGAATAAATTAAATCTAAATGACATAGGAAGAAGTCAAGGACTCTATTTTCAGAAAATTTAAAAAATGAAAGGATGCAGATATGGTAGTAGAATAATAACATTTGAAGCAGAGATGCTTTTAGCCCAACAATGCCTGAAGGGCAGATTTTGTGGTCTGCATATGAGGCTTGAAGCTAATAAAGCAGAAATGAACAACAGAAAGATGTGAAATGTAAAAGTGGGAGCTGTCATATGGCTCTATTACATGTGGGCAGTTTCTACATATCTTGGAAGACATGCAACATTTTACATATTCACTGTCAGACAACAATTATTTTTTGGACGCTAGCTAAGTTTTGGGTCTTGTAGTTGAAATGGTGAATTAAACGTGAATAAATTTTCGGTCTACTGAAGATAAACAATTAAGCACAGAATCATACTGTTATGTGGTATTAACAAACATACTTGCCTTTTTACTATAAACATTTTAGAAAGAAGCACTTCCTATTTTTATTTCCTATTTTCTTACCACTTGACTATTATTTAGCATCCTTTCTAAACCCTCTTGTGGATTAGTCAGAATACAATAAAATAGTTTAAAAATCTTACTATTTGTTTCCATGTTTCTTGGGACTCTGAATTTAAATAGCTTTTCTACCTCCTTAAGAGACATTATTCCATAAAATTTCTATTCCAGGCTGTTTCTGTCTCTTTTATTTTTATCTCTCACTTACTCTTTCAGAAAATAACCATAAACAACTTTCCACCTTCTCAGATTTCAACATTCTCTTTATTCTTCAGAGTGAGTAGCTTATTTCAACACTCTTGTTCTGCCTCCTGCCAGTTCCTAGACTGATGAATATTACTTAATCTTTCAAACTTCAAAATATGGATCCTTACTTCAAGGATGATTTGTATGACTTCTAATATGACATTGTATGTCTCTCTCATTTTCCTAAATTTCCAACTACACACAACAGTCACTGCACATTTTCTTACAACTACTTTGTTATAAAGTTTGGATATCATATATAACAGCCTTGTGTTTATCTGAGAGCCGTTGAATATGTGATTTAATAAATGAATGGAGAGACAGATAGACAAAAGGATGACTTAGTAAAGGTAAATCTACCATGTACAAGTAGTACTCTACATTACTTGGAAGTAGAATATAGAAATGAATGGGATATTGCCCCTTACTTTAAGATGCTAAAAATTCATATTGAGAGATACATACATACAAAAAGGGTAAGCAAAGTGCTGCTGGGGGGTATAATGGAAAAAGTGAGCCTAACTGGGAGCATAAGGCCAGCCATTATAAAGGGAATGGAATGATCCCCTAATTAAAGTCTTGTAGAAAGAGCAGGAAAGAGCTGGACCATGAAGAAGGCTGAGTGTCCAAGAATTGATCCCTCTGAATTATGCTGCTGGAGAATACTCTTGGGAGTCCCTTGGACAGCAAGGAGATCAAACCAGTCAATTCTAAAGGAAATTAACACTGAAGGACTGAAAACGAAGGTCCAATACTCTGGACACCTGACACAAAGAAAGGGCTCTGATGCTGGGAAAGATTGAAGACAAAAGGAGATGAGGGTCACAGAGGATGAGACGGTTGGATAGCACCACCGACTCAATGGACATGGATTTGAGCAAACTCTGGGAGATGGTGAAGGACAGGGAAGACTGGCATGCTGCAGTCCATGGGGTCACAAAGAATCAGACATGACTTAGGGACTGAACAACAACAAAAATCAATTAGGCTAATGAGTTTAGAATTTAGTCTGAAGGAAATAGGGACTCACAAAACATTTTTGAGAGGATAATCAGTGTTTTAAAAAACAGTAACTAGAACTAATATGGAGAGTTCCCTATAGATATTTGAAAGCATCCAAGTGAAAAATAAAGCTATTTAGATAACAATGGCAAGGGACGATAATAATTGTAATGCCATGTCAAATGGCTCTGTTAATATAACATTTAAATGCCCTATTATACTTGAATGACCATCCTCAATGTATCTGTAATAGGCACATCTACTTAGATGTAAGATTGATAAGTCTGTAGAAAAAGCACCATAGGGAACTTCCTAAAATTTATAGCTGAAAATCAAACTTGAATGAAAATATGTATGGAAACACAAATTGAGGCTACTGAGCTACTGGAATACTTATCTGTTAATTAGACCAATGTTAGGTTTATATATCGGAGAAGGCAATGGCAACCTACTCCAGTACTCTTGCCTGGAAAATCCCATGGACAGAGGAACCTGGTAGGCTGCAGTCCATGGGGTCGCTAAGAGTCAGACACGACTGAGCGACTTCACTTTCACTTTTCACTTTCATGCACTGGAGAAGGAAATGGCAACCCACTCCAGTGTTCTTGCCTGGAGAATGCCAGGGATTAGGGGAGCCTGGTGGGCTGACATCTATGGGGTCGCACAGAGTTGGACACGACTAAAGCGACTTAGCAGCAGCAGCAGCAGCAGATTTATATATACACCTATAGTTTATATATAAGGAGGTTCCATTCTATCAAACTTTGTCTTTAATACTATCATAATTTTTTTGCAAACAATGGCCCATAAACTGAAATGACATGTTATATTTGCAGCTTGAAAATTTTAGTGACATATATATTGATTTGGGAACTTATTTATTTAGTTTTCCAGGTTTTCTGGGAAAAAGAAACTAAGGAGAATATGATGGAAATGGCTGTATTTATTTTGAGGTCTTGGATATGTTTATCTGTTTGTCTCATCCTGATTAAGCTGCAGCTTGTGTTAACCTTGGTGCATGCATATCTTTTCCTGATTTAATTGCAATTGCCTGGAGCTTCAATCTGCATCAAGCGCCTTGAGAGCTTAGAAAACAACAAGAAAACAAACCAAAACCAAAGTCAGCTAGGGAGGAGGAGACGAAAAGGAAAATGAGAAGTAGGAGATTTTCATCGCACTGAATTTCACTGAGTAAACATTTGTGTCCTCCTCAAATTTGTATGTTGAAGTTTTAACTCTCAGTGTGATGGCAGCTGGAGGTGAACCCATTGGGGATAATTAGGTTTAGATGAAGTCATGAAGGTGGGAGTTACAAGACGGGATAAGTACCTTTACTAGGAGAGAGGGAGAGAGGAGAGATTGAGAGATCTCCTGAAAGAGATATCAGAGAGGGAGTGAGAAAGAGAGAGAAAGAGG
The DNA here is from genome assembly GCF_042477335.2 of Ovis canadensis. Lineage (NCBI taxonomy): Eukaryota > Metazoa > Chordata > Mammalia > Artiodactyla > Bovidae > Ovis > Ovis canadensis. Next base: position 40,840,598 of record NC_091258.1, on the reverse strand, counting down.
TCTCCTTTGAGGCCAAGCCCTAAGAAAAGGCCATGGATGCCATAACAAAAAGAGAACCACTTGCAAGCCAGAAAGGGGGCCCTCCCTCAGAATTCAAATCTATTGGCACTTTGATCTTGTATTTTCCAGCCTCCAGGACTGTGAGAATTAAATGTCTACTGTTTAAGCCACCCAGTCTAGCGCATTTTGTTAAAGCAACCAGAGCAAAGACAGTGGGCATATTGTATAATTTGAATCTGTTATCCCTTTCCAAAAGCTGTCTCTTTCCCCTTTCTTTAAACATTATAGTTTTTATCTACAGAACAAGGTAAGAATGTGATGTTCAAGGAGGACAGGTTTCCTAAGTTTTACCAGCTATAAAAGGGAATAGCTTAATTAACATATAAAAACTTAAAATAGCAAGAATATTTTCTTTTGGCTTAGAGGCTTAAAAGTCAGATTAACAAAAACCATAAAATAATTATTGAGGGTTTTCCCAGTTGCTTGTATGTACCCCTAATACGGCCTGTTTTGTATCCAGTCTACATATGTGCCCTGTGGAATCTTGTCCTTGTGGATGGCACAGGACAGGCAGGTGAAGGGTTCATTTTTGACTGGGTGACATTCTTATATGAGGCTAGAGCAAGACTAGTTAGGGTGAGGACTAACCAGGAAAAGTATGGGAGAAAAGTTAAAAGTGGAAATTGAGGGACTTCCCTGGTGGTCCAGCAGCTAAGACTCCACACTCCCAGTGCAGGGGGCTTGGGTTCAATCCCTGGTCAGGAAACTAGATCTCACAGGCTGCAACTAAGACCCAGCATAGCCAAATGAATACTTTTTTTTTTTTTTAAGTGGAAATGGAGACAGAGACCACTAATGGCGATTTAAAAGGGTGGGGGAAAAAAGGCTATAAAGGTAAAAGATAAGCATCTAGGTTAGAAATCAGAGGGTTTAGGTGCAACACAGGTTGGGCTCAATGCACTGTTCTCAGAGTGGTTGAGAAACAAAGTGAGGCCAGAATTGCCCACCAGTGAGGTGATCTAGCAGAATGGGGCACCACCCAAAGCTCCACATAAATGGATCACTGATATTATGCTATGTGTTTTTACAAAGAACAATTTGGCAGTCCTGACACGCGCACACACACACACACACACACACACACACACACACACACACACACCCCTGCACCCATCCCATCCTTTCTGAAATGTTTTCCTCCTTGGTTTCTGTGATATTGCGTTAGCGTGGGTTGTCTTCTCCCCTCTACTGGCTAATCTCCTCCTTAGCCTGCCAATATGAAACTATCTTCTGAGGCATCAGGTCCAGCTGAGTTTTTCCTTTGGATCTTAAGAACAGAACTACAACTTTCTACTAAATAGTGTCTTCTAGATGTACTGCTGTCACCCCAGAATTAACATGCCAGTAATGAGCTTCTTTGTCCTCAAATCAGTTCCTTTTCTTGATCCCTGAAGCTTTCTAATAACATCTTCAGGGCTTAGGACAATATTCTTATCATGACTTTTTGGCCCCTTCGTCTTTCTAGCTCATCACATCCTGGCCCTCTTCCACTAATGAATTTGAATTTCAGTAGCAGCTAGCAAAGAGAGAGCTGAGCTATGCACAAGGATTCTTCTCCCTGCAAAATCCAAATCTCACAAAGATTTATGCTGTTTTGGATGCAAATTTCATGTGCCTACAGAATTTCCTGTGAGTGTGGGATCTGAGTTTCTTTATTGAAAAATATTTGGTTTATTTACCCGTATAATAGATACACTCAGGATTTCCTTCCAAACAATCTTTCATTGTGTTTTCTTTTTTTTTTTCCTTCCTGTGTGAATACCATATTATTATCTCTCTTGAAATGTTTGGATTCTAGTACTGTGTTAATTCATGTTCTTTTCTGATTTTCTGGCAACTTCATGATTTCTCAAGAAGAAATTAAAAAAAAAAATCTAACATCTTATCCTTAACCACATTTAATCCGGCTTTCCTAGTGGTCACATCTCCAGTACCATCAACTCCATAGTCACCATGACAGGCATGAAATCAAATCTCTGCTCTACTTTGCTCAAAAATGTTGATTCTCAGGACCTACTCTTCTGAAGGCAGTCAAAGAGGAGCTTGTGTTTACTAACAATTTCCACTCCTAGTAATCACAAACAAATCAGCTCTGTGATCTTAAATAATTCTTCACCTGAGTTAATAATAGCTACCTCATAAGCATTTGTGAAGGAAAATGAAACTCTGGATATAAAGTCTCTAATGGAGTTCCAGGGATACATTAGGCACTGAATAATGTCTGTGGGTGGTGATTATCAACACCGCTGTTGCTATAGTAGTTATGTTTTAAGAAAACTTTAGGGAATGATACTAGATGCAGAAACATTGATATTAGCAAGCAAAACTGCTGGAAAGCAATTTGACCTCTAATATAGCAGAAGGTTTTATTATTATTATCATTATTTTATCATTATTTTTATTGTCATTAAACAAAGTCAAGAGTTCATAAGACATAGACATATGCTACCACATAGCACAAACAAAACCCTCTTTTGCATTATTAATACTGACTAAGACTCATTTTATCATGGCTTAACTATTGATAAATTAAGATCTGGGCCATTTAGAAAATTAATGTAAAATTATCTTGACTTGGTTTAAGAAGACAATGAAGCATGCATGCCATTTGGAACAGTTTCTATATAAAATTGTTAATATTTAAGATTTAAAGTATGTAATAAACTACAACAATTTAGAAAACTAAGGGGAGAAATCCATAGATAAACATCCTTGCTTTGAAAAGAGGAGAAAATAATCTTAAGTTGGCAGTGTATATTTCTACCTGTTTTGCATGACTGCTTGGTATGCAGGTATCAGGTCACAGGTAGAAGACACTGAGGACCATTATACAATGTAAATGTTTATCATTTATTACAATTACTGGCACACCTGTGGTAAATAACTTTGTGAAATTGTGCAGCAAAGATGCTGAAAATGCTCAACAGAGAAAGCAAGAAATAAAATTTCTCTCTCTCTTGTTTTTTAACCTACCATTGGGTGGGATCCAACTTATATGTTTCATTGGTTGGAATAGCCACTCACAAGGCTGTGAAGCCAAAGTGTGTCTCTAATGAGTTCTACTTCTCCCCAGCCACCTTCCAAGCTCCCAATATTAGATACTTTGGATCCTCAGGGACCATATTTTCCTTCCTCTTGAGTCTTCTATTCCAAGAAACACTTTGTGCTTAGCTTTTGTTTTAAAAAACAAATCAATTCAGTATTTCCCAAACTAGTCAAAAACCCATAATTAATAAGCAAAAAAATTTTTTTAATCATAAGTAATTATTGTTATATCCAAGTTAAAAATTCTGGTAAAATCTCCCAGCATTGAACTGACATCCAACTTGCCCTCCATGTTTGTGGATTCTGCATTCAGATTCAACACACTTCGAACCTTTTCTCAGAGAGCATGGATGCAGGAAGGTCAACAACAAGGGACTTGAGCAGCTATGGATTTTGGTGTCTATAGAGGTTTCTTGAACCAGTCCCCTGACGATACTGAGGAATGAATGTATTTATTATTACCATAACAACAAATTAGTTTATTAGCTACCTTAGCTGTAATTTTCCATCTAGTTTACCTTAGTGGTACCCCAGAAAGAAACTTGGTCCAAGGTTAAGCATATCTAGGTTCTAACATATCTAGGGTTGGCCCCAACCAGGTCTGTGGAAAGATTCTCTAGACACCAACATCTGAGTTGAGGAGTATCTGCTTAAAATTGTATTCTTATATAAGCTGATTAGAAAACTAAAGCCTTACTGTATTCTTCCTTCTTCCACCCAACCTCATAGCATTTATATTATCAAAATGCTTCAATCTTACACTAATGGGTAAAATTGAGTAAGATTTTCTGAAGTAGCAGCTATACCACAAAAAAATATTTTTAAAGGACTGCTTTCATTACAATCCATACTATTCCCCTGGGTACTACTGGATACTGGAGAAATTGGAACATGGATAGTGTGCCATTGAACATGTTTATTCTTTGTTTTTGCCCTTCTTTCCTCAAAGAACACTAAAAAGTCTCAAGATGTCTGGGATGGTTAAAAATGGTTGGTGCCCAGTTTACAGCTCACCACTTCCAAGTGTGAAGGTTTTTAAGACAAGTATTGTGAGTACTAGTGTCACTCTCATTTACATAATCCCATTCTAAGTCTCATTTTCCATTTGCTCTAATTTGTTCATCCACCAACTTTAGTTTTTTAAATGTGTTTATGTATAGCAAGCTGCATAAATATTACATATTTTCAACTTATTCTGAAATGACCTAAACCTTTGCCTTGGCCTCTTCTGTCTTTCCCATCAAACAAACATGCTACATGATAAAAGTTACTGTAACCATAGAGCCAGCCCAAACTGGCCCTTTGCCCTGTTTCTAGCAAATATTAATACTGGTTTGTTTGTTTGTTTGTTTGTTTTTTCAGAAATAACAAAGCAGCAAGTCATGCAGATGGATGAAATTGATGCAGAGGAGAAAATTTTGACCTCAAGTAACAGCCAAAACCAAAGTTTCTCCCCGCAGTGGAACCAAAGGAGCAGCCATGACCAGAACCTGCAGTCAGGAACCTTTTCAGAAGCGAAGGTCTATTGTGTAGGACGATCTAATGCCAAAGCCCCCTTTACCACACTCAACCATAAATGACCAATTTCCAAAGCCCTCCGATCGAAACCAGCCCTGCCAGCACTTCTGCAAGGCAACTTATCCTCCCCTAACTCATCAAAGTTCACGGAACCCCAGACCAGGGAGACAGATATGAGCTCTGCCTCCTCTCTGTTTGTTGGTCAACACTGCCATAAAACTCTTTGTTATCTCAAAAGCTATGATCAAAATATTAGCTTCTATGCACTTTGGGCAGCAAGCCCTTTGCTTGCTAACATTATCATCAAACACCCTCTGGTGAAGTAAGATCAACAACATAACAAAGCAATTATGTCTCAGCCATGGAAAATCTGAAAAATAGATGTGCATGTCTCAGGCAGACTTGATCACATTCTTTTTTTCCTCAGCTCTTAAGTTAAAGTTTGAAACAGAACTCACTTTTGGGTCAGAGGTGCTAACAAAGGTATCTGCAAATACATTCCAGGCCAGCGAGGCTGCGTGTTGATACAGTTTTTAAGAGAGAGAGGAGAAGTTTTATCTCATGAACTCAGTGAGGAGGAAACACAGCCTTAAGCTATATCAACAGGGGATTAATGAGCCACAGGACATAAAGTCTAATAGAGAGCAAAGCATATTAATGAGCTCAAGGCTCACATTCACCCTGAACCATTTAGTCTGAGAAGACCTACCTTGCGTCCCTCTGATTCTTCTTCAGTGAATCATTCATGCTGACGCCAGATGGTCACATTCCAGTTCCTCAGCATCTAGAAAATAAAATCCAGACTGTGTGCTATCCAAGAACACCCAAATTAAGTCCAGGGCAACTTGCTACTCATCAGACACCTTCTTACATTTCCCGGTCAGGCATTTTGCCATGATGCGCACAATCATTCAATGACAAGTTCCTTTGGAAATTTTTGTACAGATAAGTCTATGATCCCCAAAATATCCTTTCCAACATGTTCTGCCTCTGTTCAAATCCCACTCATTCTTTAAGACACAGATCAGACATAAAATCCTCTCTGAAGCCTACCTATGTATTTTAGTCTGTGTCTTTATATATGCAAATACACTTTGTGGAAAATAATAACTAGGTTTTAGAGTGCCAGCACGTCTAAAGATAAAGAAACTAAGGTGGAAGATTAAATGGGGATAATACTAGTGTTTTCCTCAAAGGAGGGTTCCCCAGCTTCCTAGTATCTAATGCCTGATAATCTGAGGTGGAGCTGACATAATAATAATAGACATTAAGGATACAATAAATGTAATGCTCTGAAATCATCCCCCACCCAGTCTATGGAAAAATTATCTTCCACAAAACCAGTCTCTGTTGCCAAAGGCTTGGGGACAACTGCTTTAAAAGAATGTTTAGAGCATTTAATGTGACAATATATGCTAAGTCCTTAGTACTACATAAATATTAATTGCTTAGGAAATCAGGTAGATTCTTTACTGTCTGAGCTACCTGGGAAGCCCTTTATGTTAGCTATTAAGTGAGAATCTTTAAACTCTAAATGTGGGCTATCTGACTCTGAGAGTTATATTATATACATGAGTGTACCTGTGTTGAGGTATTAACACAATGCTACTCCACTACTATGAACCGTGTTTTTTTTTTTTTTTTAGTTTTTTATTTTTTAAATTTTAAAATCTTTAATTCTTACATGCATTCCCAAACATGAACCCCCCTCCCACCTCCCTCCCCATAACATCTTTCTGGGTCATCCCCATGAGTTGGTTTATTTACTGTCTTGATCTCTTAGAGATTCACTCTTAACAAATGAACATTCTGGAGCTCTTGTGTTCTGTGTTCCACAGACCATCGTGAGACCCATCCAAGTCTGAAGATGGAGATACAGATGGTCATGGAATAGGAAAGAATTAAGTAGCGAGAAGCTTACAGTGCTTTACCAAGCCACGGGGACTGGCTAGCACAAGATGGAATTTATCAGATTTGCTTGGAGTTTTGACTTTGCCATATGGGTTCAGACAAAACTGAAATGCAAAACAGAATTTTAAATCATTCAAAGCTGTGAATGGAAATTGCCAAGTTTTACAGTCTCAACTGAGAGGTGGTGAGATCACAGGAAGAAGATAGGTACTCTAAAAGAAACAAAATGATCTCATTCTCTAACTCACATAGCACCTACTATGTAGAAGACATGCTAAAGATGATGGGGAAACAAAGTTGCTTTGGTAGATTTAGTGATCTGATACCTAGTATCCTAATGGCAGCTGAAGTTTTGGAGGTCTCTGGAGGCCTTATCATGAGCCTTGCATGCAATCTATTAAAAGCACAGCCAGGCATACATATATATTCATATATACTTTCCTTATGAAATAATAACAGGATTCATACAATGGCAAACAAAAGGAATTTTTCATTATCCAAACCATAAACTTTAAAAAATTTCAGTACATATTATATCTCACTCTTCTAAATATATATACTGGGCTGGCCAAACTATGTGTTCCAGTCTTTCTATAACATCTTATGGAAAAATCCAAATATTTTGGCCAACTCAATATAAAACAAACATATAATTTCTAATGTATAGATAAACATGATTCATTTCAAAGATTTTGAAAAAAATACTATAATAAATGATGAAAATAACATTCTTTTTAAAACATTCTTTAAGTGACACAACTAAATAGACTTGGCTTCTCTATTCCTTTAGCACTTAATGAAGTCTTTGAAAGCTTTAGAAAAATTTCTAGAACACCTTATACCCTACACACAATTTCCCTATTGTTAACATCTCTTATTAATGTGCACACATATCACAATTAGCAAACCAATACTGATAAGTAATGATTCCCAAAAACTAAATTCTATTCCTCAGGTTTTTAAAATATATATATATTTTGAAGTAATTGTAGTTCTACATTCACATGTGATTTTATAAAATAACAGAAAGATTTGATATAACATTTACCCAGTTTCACTCAACAATAATACAAGCATATCTTAGAGACATTGCAGGTTTTGTTCCAGACCACAACAATAAAGCAAATATTGTAATTAAGTGAGCCAAAGAACTTTTTTGGTTTCCCAGTGCATATAAAATTTCTGTTTAAACTAGTCTATTAAGTATGCAATAATATTTTGTCTAAAAAAAAAATCAGTTAAGTTCAGTCGCTCAGTCATGTCTCACTCTGCGACCCCATGGACTGCAGCATGTCAGGCCTCCCTGTCCATCACCAACTCCCAGAGGTTACTTAAACTCATGTCCATCAAGTCAGTGATGCCATCCAACCATCTCATCCTCTGTCATCCCCTCTCCTCCTGCCCCCAATCCCTCCCAGCATCACGGTCTTTTCTAATGGGTCAGTTTTTCACATCAGGTGGGCAAAGTATTGGAGTTTCAGCTTCAGCATCAGTCCTTCCAATGAACACCCAGGACTGATCTCCTTTAGGATGGACTGATTGGATCTCCTTGCAGTCCAAGGGACTCTCAAGAGTCTTCTCCAACACCACAGTTCAAAAGCATCAATTCTTCAGTGCTCAGCTTTCTTTATAGTCCATCTCTCACATCCATACCCGATTACTGGAAAAACCATAGCCTTGGCTAGGCAGACCTTTGTTGGCAAAGTAATGTCTCTGCTTTTGAATATGCTGTCTTGGTTTGTCATAACTTTTCTTCCAAGGAGCAAGCATCTTTTAATTTCATGGCTGCAGTCACCATCTGCAGTGATTTTGGAGCCCAAAACAATAAAGTCTGTCACTGTTTCCACTGTTTCCCCATTTATTTGCCACTAACTGACAGTTAAATTGACAGGAAATTCATGTTAACACCACAATGTAATCTTTCTGTAAACCTATCAAAATGCCTGAAATAGAAAATACTGCTAACAACAAATGGCACTAAGGCTCGAGAGAAACTGGATCATTAAAACACAACTGGTGAGAATGCAAAATGGTATATCTATTCTGGGAAACAGTTTTCCAGTTACTTAAAAAACTAAGCATACAACCCACTACTCACACTCAACATTTATCCCAGACTGATGAGAAGTTACGTTCACACAAAACTGAACATGAATATTTGTTGTTGTTATTTAGTTGCTAAGTCATATGTGACTCTCTGTGACCCCCATGTATTGTTAGCCCTCCAGGCTCCTCTGTCCCTGGGCTTTCTCAGGCAAGAGCACTAGGTGGGCTGCCATTTCTTCCTCCAGAGGACCTTCCTGAACCAGAGATCGAGCCCATGTCTCCTGCATAGGCAGGCAGATTCTTTACCACTGAACCACCAAGGAAGCCACATTGACCTGGGTGAATCTCCAGAGAATTATTCTGACTTTACAAAAAGCCAACCCCAGAGGTTATCTAGATGATTCTGTTTATAGTACATTCTTGAAATGACAAAATTATAGAAATGGAGAACAAATTTTGATTGCTAGTGATAATGAAGGGATGGAAGTGGAAGGATTCTGTCTATAGAAGAACATGAGAGATGCTTGTAGGGATGGAAATGTTCTGTAACTGGAAATCAATGGAATGTAAATGTTAGAATAATTTTGCCTATATCTAAAAACATAATCTTGCTGAGATTATGATAATAATTGCTATAAACATATAAATCAGTCTGGAGAGAATTAACATCTTTACCTTGTTGAATCTTTCAATCCATGAATATAGTATATCTCCATTTATTTTGATCTCCATCTAATTTCAGTGTTTTAGCATTTTTAGCATACAAATCTTATATATTTTGTGTTAGATTTAAACCTAACTGTTTCATTTCCTTTGAGCAGTTGTTAAGTCATACAGTATTTTTCATGTTCAGGTTTCATGACTTGTATGTAGAAATGCAATTGTGTTTTGTTTATTTATCTTGTACCCTGGGAATTTTGTGAAAAAATTTTTTTAGTGTTAGGAGGATTTTAGTATCTCTATTGAGATTTTATGTGTATTCAAGCATGTCATTTGCAACTAAAAAACTAGTTTTACATCTTTCTTTCTAACCAGCATTTTAATTTCCTGTTCATTGGTTAGCACTTCCGGAACTGTGTTGCATATGAGTGGTGAGAGAGCATTTGTTTTTAATGTACAGAAAAAGATCTACTTAACTCTTTTTGTCTTAATCATTTCTGACCTTAGTGGGAAAAACCTTAGTGACCATCTAAGATTAGAAACATCTGCCTTCACCATTAAGTATACTGTTAGCTGTAGAATTTTTGTAGGTGATTTTTATCAGCATGAGAAATGTCTCCCCTATTTCCATTTTTAGTACTTTATGTAATAAATGGATGCTTCTTGAGTTTTCTCAAACACTTATACGGCATTAATTGATTTCACAAGGTGATATATCTTCTTTAGCCTGTAACATGGTCAACTACATTATTTGATTTTCTAATATCAACCCAGTCATCATTGATGGTGGCATATAATTCTTTTTATATATTGTTACATTTTATTTGCTAATACTGTGTTAATAATCTTTGCACCTGTATGCATGAGGTATACTGGTTTATAATAATTAGTCTTTTTGTTCTGTGTTTTGTATTGACAATTTTTGTATCTATGCAATACTAATTTTATAACATAAATTAGAAAGTGTTTTTGTCTTATTTTCAAGATGACATTGTGTAGAACTGGTGTTATTTTGTTCTTTATTTTTGCTGAGCTCTTGATATGGGAGCTTATTCATTTATGACTTTTCCTCTTTTATATGCATGTATTTAGTACTATAAATATTCCTCACAGCACTGTTTTCATCTCATTACTATTCCCCTTCAGAGATATAATTACTTTAAACAATTTCATTTTTTAGTGTAGTTTCTTTCTGCTGTTCAGATTGTGTGATTTCTGTTATTTATATTATAAAGTTCAATGATTCTTCCTTTGGTCTCCTCTATTTGGCTGTTAAATCAATTTGTTGAGTATTTCATTTCAATTACTCAGTTTTTCAATGATTAATTTCCATTTTTTTTTATATCATCTATTCCTTTGCTGAAAATGTCTAGTTCTTCATGGCAGGATTCTAGCAAAAATTAAACAAAACTATGTATACAATATTTGGCAGAGTGCCCCACACATAGTTACTTAAAAATGATAGCTGCTATTATTATATTTTATTTCTAATAGGTACAAAATCATATTTTTTCAATTAAAAATCATATAATCTTCAACAAAATGCTACAATCTTTACCATGAGACTGTCATTAGTTAGGATAGAAATTCATGGAATTTATATCACTAATCTGGAGTCAGTAACCTGGTGAAAAGGCTTATTATCAGAATGTTTGAACATATCTTAATTATAATTATATACATTTCAGAGTGCAACAAAAATTCCAGTCTGCTAATCAGAATGAAGAAAGCTTGTGCACTGAACCTTATGATAAATGATCTCACCCTGATAGGATTCCACTACAGTACTGAAAGTGCAATATATTATGAAAAGGAAAGTGTCAAAACTGTTTCCCGGATTTGAGGAGATGTGCTTCATCATATGTCTTGATCAGCCTTTTTATTGAATCTCTGAATATTAACTAGCCTTGTGCTGCTGTAACGTATTTCTTTCCAAGGCTGAGGGACTGTTCTCAGGACATAATCCTGACTATTTCTGAAATCTCAGGTGTTACCCTCTTTATGACGAAAGTCTTATATTCAAATCCAGTTTTATCTACCAGGCTGAGAAACCAATACTGAAAAGCACAGACCTTAGGAAAGACCTTGCACCAGGTTGTAGGCTGCCAAGCCCTACATGCTCCCTGCCCAGTGCCAACCCAGGAGTAAGATTAAAGGATGTGCCTCTTCCCCACCCCACTCCCCCGACCCCACTTAGGGCTAAAGCTGTGAATCACTGTTTTGAGTAGATTAAACTATAAAATATCAATTAATTCAAATGGTTGTGAACCTGGTTGATGTTTTGGTAACCTGGAAGCAAATACACTTTATTTACTACAACAATCTTTTGGGAATTCTAGGTCACAAATTTCAACATTTTTCTGAGGAATACGGGCCAGGAAAAGTTTATCCAACAGGGCTCTGCAAAATGAAGAGCTTTGCAAAATAATTTTCTACCAGTTCACATATTTATTTATTAAACTTCTGTTTATATTTCTTTCCACCACTCCTTTCATCCTCCTAACTTTGAAGTGAAGTCTGTGACCCCCATTTTGCAGATGAGGCTTGTTGAGATTTTAAGACTAGCTAGAACCTGGATTTTCATTCTCGTCTTTCTGTCTTTGAGTCCTAGGTGTTTTCACCTAAATCCACTCTCTTTCTGGGCTATCCTTGATCAGTTTAACTTCTGGCCCAAATGTCCCATCAGCCAAATTGACATTTTCTAAGAGACTGTGAAAGAAGCACAGTGCATCCCTGTGGCCAGCAGAGTAAACAACAGGAAACAAAGGGAAAACCTAGCAGCCTGGGAAAGTGGCAGCCTTGAGAATACTTGAAATACGTTGTTCCTAAACTAAGAGTTTGGAAACTAATAAAAAGGCATCTTCTCTTTCAGGAGGTTTAGTTTTGTATTAAGTTTTTGGTTTTTCTGTTTGAGTTTCTGTGTGTATTTTGCAGTGTTTTATTTTTTAATCATTTCCTATATAACAAACCATAGTACAAACATTTTTTTAATATACATAAGCTCATTTAATCCTCACAATGGCCCTATAGTATCAGTGCTATTAATTATAACTCCTCTTTCTATAATGGAGGAAATCAAATTTCAGAGATGCCATGTGACATGACCAGTTAAGTTAATCATCATATGACCTCTGGGCTATTCACTTAAGTTGTTCAGAATTCAAACTCAGATTTTAACCCACCAGTAAGTGCATCCTGTTTTGTTGCAGAGTATCTTACAGATTTTCCATTTTAAAAAGTAGGCTTCAGCAAGCTGTTTCTTTTTTAGGCCCCTGCAGCTTATGAATTTATAAACAGATAAGAGAAACTGCAGCAGTAGATGAGACTATTTCCATTTTCTTTGACCATTTCCATCTTATTAAAATTTTAAACATATTAATTACTAATTAGAGACATCTAGATGGTAATCACAGAGATTTAATTTACCCAATATCATTTATGGGAAGGTGAGATTTGTCACTTGGAAATGATAATTAACTCATCAGAAATGTTTGGGACTGGAAGGAAAAAATTAAAAGGAAGTACTTGGAAGTTAGGCTAAAAAAAAAAGCAACCAAGCCTGTTTCTGAATACATTGGTGCAAGGCAAAACAACATTCCCACTGGTCTGTAGTTCTAAAGCCAGAATTCTTAGTAACGAGGACCATACCAGAAAGATCTTTAAATATGTTAACACCTTGATGTAAGTTTAATGGTCTGTGAATGTTGCTTTCCTAATGCCTAATCAGAATTACAAATTGATTTCCAAAGGCCTTTGTTGTTGTTGTCGTTGTTGTTTTGCTGTCTTCTAAGGAAGAAATTTACTACATCCATAGTGTTTTTTCTTCTTGTCTCTTTGCCTCTATAACATAAAAATACTACAGATAGAGAATAATAAATTATATTATTGTTACAGAGCAAATAGTAGCTTTTTTTTCCCCCCTCAATGTTTATTGAGAACTTAAGTGTCTGGAGTATAGATATTAATATTAACAAGAGTGCTGCATCTATCAGAAAATATATACTTTCAGTTTCTATCAGCCTTTATAAAATCACCTACACAGTACTAAGCAAACCATCAATTTGCAAGGGAACTAGGTCTCACTTGTTCATTGTTCAGTCATGTCCGACTCTTTGCAACCCCACGGAGTGCAGCATGCCAGGCTTCCCTGTCCTTCACTATCTCTGAGTTTGCTCAAACTCAGAGAAAGTCTCAAATATTTCATGGACTTGGCTTTAATTCTTTCCAAAATATTCTAGAGGAACCGGACTTTTTTTTTTTTTTGATAGTGGAGTGCAGTTTATTACACTGACAGGCCCAAGGCAGAGTCTCCTCTTAGCCAAGGACCCCGACCAGTTTTTGTGAAAACCTTATATACCCTAAGTGTACTTGCTCAAACCCACCTCCCCAAATTCCTTGAAACTAGTCTGGACAAGGTAAAAGAGAGATACAATCAAAGTTAACCCATGATTCATGTGTCAAAAGACTATATAAACAGTGGACAATGATCAATAGGGCTGTGGTAGTATCCCAATAAACATAATGGAATTTACCACTTTGTTCTGTTACAGAGATAATTAGCATATTCTTTTTTTTTTCCTGCCCATGGTATTCATTTTATTTTTTTTATTTTTTTTTAAATTTTAAAATCTTTAATTCTTACATGCGTTCCCAAACATGAACCCCCCTCCCACCTCCCTCTCCATAACATCTCTCTGGGTCATCCCCCTGCACCAGCCCCACGCATGCTGTATCCTGCGTCAGACATAGACTGGCGATTCAATTCTTACATGATAGTATACATGTTAGAATGCCATTCCCCCAAATCATCCCACCCTCTCCCTCTCCCTCTGAGTCCAAAATGAAAAATATAAGAAAAGAAAAATTTTAAATATATGAAAAATGAATAAGAAATGTGTTTTTTAAAATCCCAGGTACAATAATTATTTTTAAAAATGATCATGAATTGTTATTAAAGATGTTTCTGCTCCACTTGTAGTGGTAGGGTAATCTATATCCTTTTAATACCATAGGACCTCCTTCCAAAAACACTGGTTTCCCAGCAATGATGTTCAAAGAGCTCTTTAAATAGTGGCTTTTTCATTATAAATTTTGCATGTAAACACTTTGCATGCTCTGATTTAATGAGGCCATTCAAAGCTTTCTTAATACTACTGCAACTTTCTCCCTCAGGACTCATTTGATTGCTCAGAAATATCTTTGATCATTTGCATTTACTAATTTAGGGAACCATGAGGATATTTTCTGAGCCCCTACTAAATTCCTGATAGTGAGCCCTGGGGATACAGCAATAAATAAGACAAATGTGGTCCTTACCTTCACTGAGCTTGTAATCCATTGGATAAAACAGATTTTTGAGGATGTAATCACAGGACAGTGAATTCAACAAGGAAATTTGGGCACAATAAAATATTTTATACATTATAAAATGAGCATATGTCAAAATTTTTTAAGCATGCATTAATTAATGAGGGAACCAGAAATTGGTTCAAATGTGAATATAATTTACAGAGATTCGTACTCTGAAATGAAATTTATTTCATTATTAGGAACAAGAACAATTTGCATTGCTCTGAACAAAAATCAGTAATATTACTATCATGCATGCTAAGTTGCTTCCCTCATGTCCAGCTCTTTGTGACTTTATGGACTATAGCCTGACAGGCTTCTCTGTCCATAGGATTCTCCAGGAAAGAATTCTGGAGTAGGTTGCCATTACCTACTCCAGAGGATATTCCTTACTCAGGGATAAAAGAAATGTCTCTTATCTTCTCATCAGTCTTCTTCTATCTCTACATAGTTGTAAGATAACCTAGTCAAAGTCAATTAAAGACACCTCTGTGAAACCAGGAAATTCATAGAGGGCTCACTGGCTGCAGTGTCCCACACTCCTCCCAAGGTATGCCCAGGAATCTTGGTGAGGTTTTTTGGCCTATTTCCAAGTTTTTGACAGTTTGCCCTGGTAGCTTAAAAGAGAGAACTAGAAAAATGTTAGTAATACAGGAAACAAATAGATAGTTACCACATCCCTGTAAACCTTTATTGGAAAGCATAATATGAACATAATGTGAAGAAGGAGTAGTAGAATCTCAAAACAAAAGAGAAACCAATTGAAACACAATTTTAGAACATATGTCACTTTGCCTTGTTTCCAGGAAAAAAGATGGGTTTTTGTCAGTACCTTTCCTCTTGAGTATCAGATAAAAGGTTGAAAATTCAGTTCCACCTCTACAAGAAGGCATTCAAATTTTTCTATGTATATCTACATATATATTCTAAATTTATATATTTTTAAATTTATATTGAATAGGAAAAATATACAACATCATGAATTTTAAATTTAATTTATATAAATAAATTCATTAATAAATGAAATTTAAATAAAACCAGGAATTTTAAATTTCTTGACAATATGTTGAATGCATAACCATTAAAATAATGTGTGTAGCATAGTTAATTCAATCTTTCTTTAGCTGGATTTACTATAATTATTAATTATTAAAATAATAGTCTGACTATCTCTATATGGACATATTTGCTTATACACGTGAAAATACTTATTATTGTTATTTTATTGATAATAAAACTGGAACAAAAAGATTAGGGACAAAGAATTGCATAATTTTTCCAGTTAACATTTTGTTTGCAGCTTTCTTTTCTTCTTTCTTTCATCGTTGTTTTTTCACTTTTTCCAAAACTAACTGGAGGTAGATATTTATTTATTTTATTTTATTTTAAAAAATTTATTTATTTATTTAACTTTACAATACTGTATTGGTTTTGCTGTACATTGACATGAATCCGCCATGGGTGTACATGAGTTCCCAATCCTGAACCCCCCTCCCACCTCCCTCCCCATATCATCTCTCTGGGATAGATATTTATTAAAGAATAAAAAGCATACAAAATCTCTCTTCTTTCTACTAAAAACAAGTGAAGCTAATAACTGTATAGGAGTATAATTTATAAAAATATCAAATTACCATGTTGTACACCTGAAACTATGAGGTTGTAGGTTACCTATACTCTAAAAAAAAAAAAAAAAAGTAAGTGAAATCCAGAAAGAAAAAGAAGTGAATGTTTCTCAGCTTAGAGATTAACCCACTTCTCATCATGATTAGGGTCTAGTGGGGAAAATGCTCTTTGAGAGAATATTTCTTCTCCTTATCTTTCTTGGTGGGATAACAGAAAAATCATGGAGAATGTGAATGTTAATAATATAGAAGAATCCAGATGGAGGAAAAATATGCTGCTTAATTTAAAATGAAGGAAGTGGTTGCATAACCACCAGATACCCTTTGCTTGCAACAGGAAGGTCATTTAAATCATTCATGCCTTAGGAGAAAGTACACAGATCATTTTACTATGCCCTCTTGAATGTTGTTTTACAGCCTTAATCACTTGAGAACTAACTCTGGGAGGCATTGCTAAAAAAAAGCAAGATAGTATGCAGTCTATCTTTAGAACACAACTTTTTAAATACTTTTGAGAAAGCAAAACAAATTAATACTTGGTATATGTAATACTTGCCTGTGCTTCCTTTTATGAAATCACTGACATGGCGATGTTTCTCTTTAAATAATTTAATATGTGACATCACTGTGATTATAGGCAGTCAGTAAAGAACGCACTCTATTTGGTCATAAATTAAAATAATGGGCTTCACAAATGTACATTTTTTAGATGTTAAATTTGATACCGATTCTTAAAATTTACTTTATTCCAGCCATCCTATGCTTCATTTTTTCATACTTTCTTAGTGTATGGAATCCATGAGTTACATTACAGCAGCATTTTCTTGGGCCCCATTAATACTTCATGCTCTCTCTCTCTCTCTCTCTCTCTCTCTCTCTCTTTTTAAACCAAAAAATGATTAAACTTGACTTATAATATTGAAAAAGGGAATTGAGCCAAGTATCTAGCAGCCAGGAATATATTCTATTAATTACCCAATACTATTAAATATAGTTCTGTACTTTCTATTAATTACCCAATACTATTAAATATAGTTCTGTACTTCCTAGAAACCAACATCAACCATTAAATTTGTTGAATTATATGAGTTTCATCCTCTAACAGGATGTGGTATTATCTGGTATGTGTGTATGTTTGCTAACAATGAAATCTGGAAAAACTTACTGAGCAACCTTTATTTAAGATACATTAGATAGTGCCATGGTCTAGATGCTTGGTCCTCCCCAAGATTAATATGTTAAAATTCCAACCCCCCAAATTGATGGTATTAGGAGGTAGGGACCTGGGAGGTGATTAAATCCTGAGGTTGAAGCGCTCATGGTTGGCACTAGTGATCTTATTAAAAGAGATTATACAAAGATTCCCTCGTGGCTCAGACGGTAAACAATCCTCCGGCAAAGCCGGAAACCTGGGTTTGATCCCTGGGTTGGGATGATCCCCTGGAGAAAAGAATGGCTGCCCACTCCAGTTTTGCCTGGGAAATCCCATGGACAGAGGAGCCTGTATTCCATGGGGTCACGAGTCTAATGTGACAGAGCGATTAACACTTTCCCACACTTTTGCAGAGATTCTAGCCCCTGCCGCTAGAAGAGGACACAGTGAGGAGAAGCAGCAGAGTCCGAAGGAGGGCCTTCACTAGGACATGATGACAATGGCACCTTAATCTAGGACATTTAGCTTCAAGAGCTTGAGAAATGAATTCCTGTTTTTTCTAATCCACCCAGTTTCCAGTGTTTTCTTGGAGCAGCTTGACTAGACTAGAAAATTAACAGCAAAATGCAAAGCTATTCATGATTTCATACTGTTCTTATTCCACAGGAGGTTTATTTTTCTGTTTTATATTATGATAAAACTTGAAAATTTTGATTTGCAAAATTTTATTCCAGTTCTATACTATTTAAGACGTTCATAAAGGGGAAAGGAAATTCAGGTTTGGTGTTCAAAAGTACAGCAGAAATGAGCATGGAATATTTCTATTTCTGCTCATTTAAAAAATATTTTTCCCTGCCCTACTCCCCAAGTTGTTCTTTGGAAAACTTTATGATATTTGCAAATTCCAAGATTCACTTGAAAGGGTAAGAAAGGTACATCAGAGCAAGAAAAGAAAGGGATGCAGAATAGGAAACTAATTCTAAGCTGGGCTAAAAAGTCATAGGAAAGTTTTTACTTTCATGTCTTATACTTGTGTTTGTTTCTTATGCCACTTGGTAGAAAGAGAGCAAGATGAGGAAACAAGGTCACCAAGGAAAGTAAGGGATACAATAAAAATATATATCAAGTCAGTTCAGTTCAGTCGCTCAGTTCTGTCTGACTCTGCGACCCCATGGACTGCAGCATGCCAGGATTCCCTGTCTATCACCAACTCCCGGAGTTTACTTAAACTCATGTCCATTGAGTTGGTGATGCGATCCAACCATCTCACCCTCTGTTGTCCCCTTCGTCTCCCACCTTCAACCTTTCCCAGCATCAGGATCGTTTCAAATGGGTCTGTTCTTCACATCACGTGGCCAAAGTATTGAGTTTCAGCTTCAGCACTAGTCCTTCCAATGAATATTCAGGACTGATTTCCTTTAGGATGGACTGGTTGGATCTCCTTGCAGTCCAAGGGACTCTCAAGAGTCTTCTTCAACACCACAGTTCAAAAGCATCAATTCTTCGGTGCTCAGTTTTCTTTATAGTCCAACTTTCGTATCCATACATGACTACTGGGATACATGGAAAAAGGGAAAGATACCCTTGTTATTTCAGCTACATTCTCTTTGCTTGCTTGTTTCTGTTTATGTGTTATGGCTTCATCTCTCATCTGTGCTCCTAGTACTTCATGCTGCAGACATGAAGAAACATATTACTTTTAGTTTCCTGAACATACTGTTAGTGGGAAAGAAAGTTTCCTTTACCCTTCTAGTTTTCTGGCCAATCTAAGAATTAAATTGATATAAAGCATAACAACAGAAGAAAATCAAGCAAAAGTTTAATAACATGTATATATGAAAGACCCAGGAAAACTAAGTAACTTGCCAAAATAGTCAAAACACCTTAAATATACCATCTTCAGCTAAAGACAAGCAGGATGTTGGGAGGGTGAGGGTGGGTGGGTGGTTTTGGACTTCAAAGCAGAGAAAGGCAATTTACATGGAGATGGAAAAACACACGTTTGCCCTGCTGAGTTTCCCCCACTACATTTCTTTATATCTTTGGTGATAGCTCTATTGTGAGAACAGGCCTTTCTCTAAATTCTTTAGGCAACTAAGTGTGAGTGTATGAGTGTGTGTGTGTGTGTGTGTGTGTGTCTGTGTGCAAGCACATGCTCAGTCGCTAAGTCGTGTCTGACTCTTTGTGACCCCACGGACTGCAGCCCACCAGACTCCTCTGTCCATGGGATTTCCCAGGCAAGAATACCGCAGTGGGTTGTCATTCCCTTCTCCAGGGGATCTTCCTGACCCAGGGATTGAACCTGCATCTCCTGCCTTCATCTCCTGTTATGGCAGGCTGGTTCTTTACCACTTGAGCCACTTGTGAAGGCCTAGGCAGCTAAGGGGAAAAGCCAAGGGGGAAAGTCAAAGGTTACTCCATGGACCTTTATTGTTTGCAGTTGGAAAAAAATCACATATCAAAGAGACATAGTAGGGTGGCAAATCTTATGTTCTCTGGGATCTCTGAGATGAGCTACTTTAACTCAAATGCTCAGTGTGCATTTCCTGAGAGATAACCCCTTATGTAATAATCACAGTGCAGTTATCAACTTCAGAAAACGTTGAGTTGATATAATACTTTTAGCCAACTTGGTATTTGTTTTCCAATTTTGTCGATTGACCTATCAATATTAAACTCTCAATATAACAACCTGGTATAGCTCTCCATTTATTTATGTTTTAATTGTTCTCAGCACTGTATGCATATCTTGAACATACTTTTAGAAATCTATTCCTATGCATCATATTTATTTTATTTATTTCTAAATTGTTAAACACTAGTATATACATATACTATTGATTAAATATGCTGACTTGTACTTTGTGATGTTGCAAAATTATTATTTTCATAATTTGTTGGGAAATTTATTAGAATTTTCCATGTACATATTCAAGTTGTCTAAAAATAAAGACAGATTTATTTCTTTGTTTCCTATCTATATGCCTTTTATTTCTTTATTTTGTGCTTTTGCACTAGTTAGGTCTTCCAGTATAATGTTGAATAAAATTGGTAAGGGGAGAATATTCTTACCTTGTTCTTGATCTTTGGTCAAAAGCAATTAGTTCAACACTACTAAGACTTGAGGTGAGAAATGGAATATTTCTGGCCGTATCAGTAAACTACAAATGTCACAGTCATCAGCAATTTCAACCACCAAGGGTTGTGAGCTAGTGAGCCCTGAGGAAACTCAGGATGTGAAAACAGGACACTGGCCCCAGATTGGTGAAGGAATGGTATCAGTGAGTCCACACTCTTGCACCTGCTTACACACAGAAAAGCACTAAATCCCTTGGCTTGGCATATCTGGTTTCTTTAATTAACAGTAATTTTTGAGGTTCCTGACTACCTGCCCTTTGTTGCAAAACCGCTATATATCTTAGTCCCTTCCCTCACTTCCTCAAAACAGTTTCTAGGAGCTATCTGAAATTCGGTCTCTGGGGCCACAGTCCTTTTGTCTCAAATAAAACTTAACTTGCAAATTTCGCACTGTGCATTAAGTCAACATAGGCATTAGGCTTTGGTTTTTTTTTTTTCTTAATATGTTCTTTATCAAGTTGAGAACATTCCTTCTATTCGTAGTTTGCTGAGAGATTCATCATGAATACGTGTTCAATTCTATGAAACGCTTTTTCTGCCTCTATCATTATTTTCTCAATTTTGTTAACATGATGAAAACCTTAATCAATATCTAAATGTTGAATCAAACTTTCATGTCTTAAATGAACTTAACTTGGTCAGGATGACTTACCCATTTTAAATAATGCTGAATTTTAACTTTCTACTATTATATTAGTTTTTTGCATCTGTATTTATGACAGACATTGTTCTCATACATTTTTTTCTTTGTTGCAACATCTTCGCTTTTGGTATCATGGTTATGGTGGCCTCATAAATAAGGGAGGAATCATTCCCTTTTCATCTATTTTCTGATGAAAAGAATGGTAATATTCTTTTGCAGATGTTAGGCAGAACTCATTAGTGGAGCTATCTGAGCCTGACACTTTCTCTATGAAAAGGTTTTTATTTATAAATTAAATATCTGTCTTAGATATAATACAATTCAAATTTTCTATCACTGTATATATTTTGGAAAAATCTTGTTTTCAAGGAATTTGTTATCTCATCTGGGTTGACAAATATATTGACATAAAGTTGTTGATAATATTCCTGAATTATTCAGTTTATATCTCTAGGCTGTCGAGTGATAGCTCTTCCTCTACTTCTAGTACTAAGTTTGTGTCCTTTATCTTGATCAGTCCAACTAAAGGTTCATCAATTTTATGGACTTACTCAATGAGCAAACTTCTGTTTTTATTGATTATTCTTATTGTCTACTTTCTTCAAAATCATCAATCATGTTTCATATTTGTTTTCATTTATTTTCACTTTAATTTGATCTTTTTCTAGCTTCTTAACAACAAAGATTTTATCATTGATTTTAGCTACTATTTCTGTTTATATTTAAGCATTTAAATCTCTAAGTTTTCTGTAAGTACTGTTCAGCTGCATCCCACAAATTTTGATGTTTTGCATTTTCATTCAGTTTTAAAATATTTTCTAATTTCTCTTCTGATTTTTTCTGTGATCTATAGGTTATTTAGAAGACTGTTGTCTGATTTCCAAATTTATAAAGATTTTCCAAATATTTTCCTGCTACTCATTTCTGTTTTAACTATGTGTGGTAAGAGACAATGTTCTATATTACTTCAATCATTTCAATTTTGTTTGGACTAATTTTGTGATAAAAAATGTACAGTGTCATAGTAAATTTAAGTGAGCATTTGAAAAAGATGTACTTTTTTATTGTTTTTTGGTATTTCTAAAGATCACACTTACTCCAAGTTAATAACATTCATAGGTCTTCAAATTCTATAAATTGTAAATTATTTTATATTAGTTAACAGCAGTCACATCTTCTATATCTTTATTGTTTTTCCTATCTACTTAGATATTAATTTCAAAGAAAAATATATAACATATCTACTATGAGTGTGGAATTGTCTGTTTCTTCTTTCTTTTCTAACAGTATGCATGCCCTGTATTTTGAAGTTCTATTGCTGGGTGCGTATAGTAATATAACACAGGGTGAGGGCAAGGGGAGAGGCAAGATACTGGAGGTGAAATGAAACTGATGTAGCTGCAAGTAAGCAAGCCAGCAAGCATAAATAGTTATATGCCAGTTTGCAAATAAGGAGAGTAATTTTAGAAAAAAAAATTGCAACAACCTATCAGCATGAGAGTATAAGTAGCTATGGGCTATGCAATTCCTCTGTATCTAAAGTTTCAGAGGACATTATGGATAATTCTAAAACAGAAAAGCTACTATATCTATCTGCCTACCTGCCTATGTATCTATCTATCTATGAAAGGTTGACCTTTGAACAACCCTGGCTTAATTGTGGGTTCCACTCTTGCCTGGAGAATCCCATGGACGGAGGAGCCTGGTGGGCTACAGGACATGGGGTCGCTAAGAGTCAGAGACAACTGAGCAACTTCACTTTGACTTTTCACTTTCATGCATTGGAGAAGGAAATGGCAGCCCACTCCAGTAATTCTTGCCTGGAGAATCCCAGGGATGGTGGAGCCTGGTGGGCTGCCGTCTATGGGGTCACACAGAGTCGGACACGACTGAAGCGACTTAGCAGCAGCAGCAGCCACATTTGCAGATTCAAGCAACCACAGATCTTGTAGAGCTGCAGCATTTAATATGTTAAAATACCTGGGTTTAAGTGGACTCAGGCCGTTCAAATTTGTTTAAGGGTCAACTGTATTTTTAATAGTTATTATCCTGGGATGGGTATTTGAATTTCATATTCTCATGTACCATCTCTTGAGATTTAATATTTGAATTAAGCTGCTGACTTTCTGGGGAGAAAGCAATGGCAACCCACTCCAGTACTCTTGCCTGGAAAATCCCATGGATGGAGGAGCCTGGTAGGCTGCAGTCCATGGGGTCGCGAAGAGTGGGACAGGACTGAGCGAATTCCCTTTCACTTTTCACTTTCATGCATTGGAGAAGGGAATGGCAACCCACTCCAGTGTTCTTGCCTGGAGAATCCCAGGGACAGGGGAGCCTGGTGGGCTGCCATCTATGGGGTCATACAGAGTTGGACATGACTGAAGCGACTTAGCAGCAGCAGCAGCAACTGACTTTCTAGCTCACCCAGCCTACCATGATCAGGCAGTCTTGTACTCCTTGGGCAGTGACAAAAGCAAAGAGGAGCAATCAGTGATAAGGGTATCACGAACAGGAGGATGAGCTCTACTGGCTCCAGAGCAGGAATTAAAATGGTAAGATGGAGGGTGGAAGGAAACATGGATTTGGAAAACTACTGGCAAATTTATTTACTCCGGTCTCAATATCTACCAGTACAAAGATTAATATGTTCTTGGATTCATAGGGTTAATTCTCCCCAAATTTCTCATGACTCTAGCCTTTTTTCATAAGTGTATTGGATATTCTCTTTTTGCAACCTCAGTCACTCATATTTTGAGCTTCCATAAGTTGACACTTAAGCTCTGAATCACTGCACCCTTGGGCTCTGACTTACTTCCTTGCCAGGCCATGGTTCTGCAGTGTCTGCCCTCCTCTATGTATGTTAACAAACCTTGCCAGAGAGCTTTCTAAACTATGTCCTGTCAGATTCCAATGATGGCTTACCTTCTCCTCTGCTCCCTCTCACCATCTTTCTATATTAGGCTAGGACTTGGTAGTAGTTTCTTGCAGGGTGTCCAGTCTTTGTTGATTTCCTTAAAACCTTCTCACACTGTATATATGATCTTTATCAGCTCTCCTGAACCATTCCCATGTCCAAGGTCAGGAGTGGTGGCTGCGCTTCACTGGACGGGCCGTGTGGAGATACCCTATGTCCAAGGTCAGAAAAACCCCAGTAAGGTGGTAGGCACTGGAATGGCTGTGAGGCAATACCCCACATCCAAGGGCAAAGGAGGAGCCCCAGCAAGATGGTAGGAGGGGCAAATTCGCATTTAGAATCAAACCCCATTCCCACCAGAGATGCTCAGAGGGCTCACACAAACCTTGTGTGCTCCAGGACCCAGGGACCCCAAAGAGATTGAGACACAACTGTGTTTGAGTGTCTCCTGTGGAGGTATGTGTTGGCAGTGGTCTACCGCAGGGGCAGGGGCTCTGGGTGTGGATATGGCATAAGTCCTCTTGGAGGAGGTTGCCATTAACCCCACCATACAGTTGTCAGAACTTACACAGGACTGGGAAATAGATTCTTGGAGGGCACAATAGAACCTTGGGCACCAGGACCCAGGAGATAGGTACAGTGACCCCATGAGACTTGCCTGTGGGTGTCTGGAAGTTTCCTGTGAAAGTGTGGGTCAGTGGTGGCCTGCTGCAGAGTTGGGGCATGGACTGTAGCAGTACAGGCATGGGATCTTTTGAGGGAGGTCACCATTATCTTCATTACCTCCACCATAGTTTGACCCCAGGTATAGCAGGGAAGGAACACAGCTCTACCCATCAACAAAAAATTGGATTAATGATTTACTGAGCATGGCCCTGCCCATCAGAAAAAGACCCAGTATCCCCCTCAGTCAGTCTATTCCATCAGGAAGATTTCACAAGCCTCTTATCCATCTCCATCAGAGGGCAGACAAACTGAAAACCGCCATCACAGAAAACTAACAAATCTGATCACATGGACCACTACCTTGTCTAACTCAATGAAACTATAAGCCATGCCGTGTAGGGCCACCCAAGACAGTGGGTCATGGTGGAGAGTTTTGACAAAATGTGGTCCACTGGAGAAGGGAATGGCAAACCACTTCAGTATCCCTGCCTTTAGAATCCCATGATCAGTATGAAAAGGCAAAAATAATAGGACACAGAAAGAGGAACTCCCCAGGTCATTAGGTGCCCAATATGCTACTGGAGATCAGTTGAGAAATAACTCCAGAAAGATGAAGGGATGGAGCCAAAGCAAAACCAGCACCCAGTTGTGGATGTGACTTGTAACAGAAGCAAGGTTAGATGCTGTAAAGAGCAATATTGCACAGGAACCAGGAATGTTAGGTCCATGAGTCAAGGCAAACTGGAAGTGAACAAACAGGAGATGGAAAGAGTGAACGTTGACATTCTAGGAATCAGTGAACTAAAATGGACTGGAATGGGGGAATTTAACTCAGATGACCATTATACCTACTACTGTGGGCAAGAACCCCTTAGAAGAAATGGAGTAGCCATCATAGTCAACAAAAGAGTCCTAAATGCAGTGCTTGGATGCAATCTCAAAAACGACAGAATGATCTCTGTTCATCTCCAAGGCAAACCATTCAATATCATGGTAATCCAACTCTGTGCCCTGACCAGTAACACTGAAGAAACTGAAGTTGAACAGTTCTATGAAGAAGTACAAGACATTCTAGAATTAATAGTCAAGAAAGATGCCCTTTTTATTTTAGAGGACTGGAATACAAAAGTAGGAAGTCAAGAAACACCTGGAGTAACAGGGAATTTGGCCTTGGAATACAAAATGAAGCAGGGTAAAGGCTAATAGAGTTCTGCCAAGAGAATGCACTGGTCATAGCAAACACCCTTTTCCAACAAAACAAGAGAAGATTCTGTACATGGATGGACATCACCAATGGTCAACACCAACATGAGATCGATTATATTCTTTGCAGCGAAAGATGGAGAAGCTCTATACAATGAGCAAAAAGAAGACCAGGAGCTGACTGTGGCTCAAATCATGAACTCCTTAATGCCAAAGTAAGACTTAAACTGAAGAAAGTGCAGAAAACCACTAGACCATTCAGGTATGACCTAAATCAAATCCCTTATGATTATTCAGTGGAAGTGAGAAATAGATGTAAGGGACTAGATCTGATAGAGTGTCTGGTGAATTATGGACAGAGGTTTGTGACATTGTACAGGAGACAGGGATCAAGACCATCCCTATGGAAAAGAAATGAAAAAAGGCAAAATGGCTCTCTAAAGAGGCCTTACAAATAGTGGTGAAAAGAAGAGAGCCAAAAGGCAAAGGAAAAAAGGAAAGATACACAAATTTGAATGCAGAGTTCCAAAGAATAGCAAGGGGAGATAAGAAAGCCTTCCTCAGTGATCAGTGCAAAGAAATAGAGGAAAACAATAGAATGGGAAAGACTAGAGATCTCTTCAAGAAAATTAGAGATACCAAGGGAATATTTCATGCAAAGATGGGCTCAATAAAGGGACTGAAATGGTCTGGACCTAACAGAAGAAGAAGATATTAAGAAGAGGTGGGAAGAATACATAGGAGAACTGTACAAAAAAGACCTTCATGACCCAGATCATCACGATGGTGTGATCACTCATCTAGAGCAGACATCCTGGAATGGGAAGTCAAGTGGGCCTTAGGAAGCATCACTATGAACGAAGCTAGTGGAGGTGATGGAATTTCAGTTGAGCTCTTTCAAATCCTAAAAGATGATGCTGTGAAAGTGCTGCACTCAATATGCCAGCAAATTTGGAAAACTCAGCAGTGGCCACAGGACTGAAAAAGGTCAGTTTTCATTCCAATCCCAAAGAAAGGCAATGCCAAAGAATGCTCAAACTACCACACCCATCTCACACGCTAGTCAAGTAATGCTCAAAATTATCCAAGCCAGGCTTTAATAACACGTGAATTTTCAGATATTCAAGCTGGTTTTAGAAAAGGCAGAGGAACCAGAGATCAAGTTGCCAACATCTGCCAGATCATTGAAAAATCACAAGAGTTCCAGAAAAACATCTATTTCTGCTTTATTGACTATGCCAAAGCCTTTGACTGTGTGGATCACAATAAACTGTGGAAAATTCTGAAAGAGATGGGAATACCAGATCACCTGACCTGCCTCTTGAGAAACCTGCATGCGGGTCAGAAAGAAACAGTTAGAACTGGACATGGAACAACAGACTGTTTCCAAATAGGAAAAGGAGTATGTCAGGGCTGTATATTGTCACCCTGCTTATTTAACTCATATGCAGTGTACATCATGAGAAACACTGGGCTGGATGAAGCACAGGGTGGATTTAAGATTTCAGGGAGAAATATCAATAACCTCAGATACACAGATGACACCACCCTTTTGGCAGAAAGTGAAGAAGAACTGAAGAGCCTCTTGATGATTTACTTTCATCAAGGAGAGTGAAAAAATTGGCTTAAAGCTCAACATTCAGAAAACGAAGATCATGGCACCTGGTCCCATCACTTCATGCAAATAGATGGGCAAACAGTGGAAACTGTGGCAGACTTTATTTTTCTGGGCTCCAAAATCACTGCAGATGGTGATTGCAGCCATGAAATTAAAAGACACTCTTTGGAAGGAAAGTTATGACCAACCTAGACAGCATATTCAAAAGCAGAGACATTACTTTCCCAAGAAAGGTCCGTCTAGTCAAGGCTATGGTTTTTCCAGTAGTCATGTATGGATGTGAGAGTTGGGCTATTAAGAAAGCTGAGCACTGAAGTATTGATGTTTTTGAACTGTGGTGTTGGAGAAGACTCTTAAGAGTCCCTTGCACTGCAAGAATTCCAACCAGTCCATCCTAAATAAAGGAAATCAGTCCTGAATGTTCATTGGAAGGACTGATGCTCAAGCTGGAATACTTTGGCAAAGTTCCACTACTTTGGCCACCTAGTGCGAAGAGCTGACTTATTTGAAAAGTCACTGATGCTGGGAAAGGTTGAAGGCAGGAGGAGAAGGGGATGACAGAGGATGAGATGGTTGGATGGCATCACCAACTCAATAGACATGAGTTTGAGTGAACTCCAGGAGTTAGTGATGGACAGGGTGGCCTGGCGTGCTGCAGTCCATGGGGTCATAAAGAGTCAGACACAACTGAGCCTCTGAAAAGAATTGAACCGTCCCTGTTGAGCATAACATCATTTTTTCTTTTGCAACTCTACAGATACAGACATATTCTCACTTCTAATCTTGTCTATAAATTCACTAAATGTACCATTTCTTTCTGTCTTGTGGCCCTAAAAGCATTTTGACTATATATCTTCATCCTTTCCTCCTCCCTGGATCTCCAACTATCTTGCTGACCAAGACTGTTCTTGCCAACTAAGACAATCTCATCAATTTATGAATTTAAATTATTTTATTTCCATTAGGAAGATAGGACATACAGTTCACACATTAGCACATGAAAACCACCTTACAAAATATGTTTCCTACATGTACATATTTCCTACATAAGTTTAGAAATTAATTTTAAAATATTATATTTTTCTTTTGATCTAAATCTTAAGGTAAATTCAACTTTTGTTTGGATTTTTTTTTGGTACTCTATATCTACAAATTAATTTTTTCTCTCTGCATACCCAACAAGTATGTTGGTAAAATGTATGGCTTCATAGCTTCAGTATTAATTATTTCACAGTATGATCAAATAGCACAAGAGTAGTTGTTGTATTACATCATACAATAGAGCCATTGGTACAGAACTTATGATGATTCACGGGAGTATGAAATAATGATAACTTCTGATTGCAATTGAGTATGATGTGATAGACACCAACAATGATTTATTCTATAGAGAAAAACAATATTGCATTGGTTGTTACAAGTTCAGAGGTAAAAGGATGGCATTTTAGGCATGGCAATATGTTTACAATTTATAGACATGAACTCTATACTGACAGTCAATACCTACACTGTCATCCACTCATCACTGACGTGCAATGTGTGGGAGTTGAGAGTGAAGGATGAAACTCAAGTTAAAACAGAGTGAGTCACGCTCAATGACCACGGAGATTCTCTCTCTTCAGCACACTTAAGTGTTTGTGAGATGAGAATGACTTTAAAAATTCTGTCTTGTTCTGAAGTTCAATCTCAAGTTGTTTGTGATTGAAGTGATATTATGCATGCCTTTCATCAGAGTTATTCTCAAGCAATATAAAAAGTTTCTTTGCAGAGGTTTAATTTGTTGACTTGAATAAATTCTTTAAAATACTTCCAAAACTCTTAATTTGTAAGATAATGATACTTTATATTTAATATGCCATTAATGATAAAAATTATTTTGCTCTCAAAAATTTACTAATACACTTATTACACATGGCTTTGCACTCCATCATCCTTATATAGAAACTTTTAAACATTTTTCTAAAGTCTATATAAATGTATCTGGTTTTGCTCACTATCACAACCTTGATTCTAGTTCAGTGACCATTACATAGAAGTCATTCATTAAATAGTTTCTGAGTAACATTCTTTAACAAAAACTGTAGCAATGGTTTCTTAGGTCATTCTCCAAGGCAATAGAAATAAAAGCTGAAGTAAACAAATGGGATCTATTAAAACTTATAAGCTTTTGCACAGCAAAGGAAACCATAAACAAAATTAAAAGACAACCCAAGAATGGGATAAAATATTTGCAGGTAATGCAACCAGAAAAGTATTAATTTCCAAAAAACATAAATAGCTCATACAACTCAGTATCAAAAAGAAGCAAATAGTCCAATCACAGAATAATTTTAAGACCTAAATACACATTCCAAAAAAGGTATACAGATGGCCAATAAGCATATGAAAATATATTCAAAATCATTATTAGGGAAATGCAAATCAAAACTACAATGAGGTATCATCACACACTAGCCAGAAGGGCCATCGTCAAAAAAGTCTGCAAATAAAAAATGTTGGGGAGGGTGTGGAGAAAAGGGAATGATCCTATGATGTTGCTGGGAATGTAAATTGGCACAACCAGTATGGAGTTTCCTTAAAAAACTAAAAATATAGTTGCCATATGATCCAGCAATCCCATTCCTGGGCAAATATCCAGAGAAAACTCTTATTCAAAAAGATACATGCAACCAATGTTCATAGCCACACTGCTTACAATAACCAAGATATTGAAGTAATCTTAATGTTCACTGACAAATGAATAGATAAAGAGGATGTGGTATATAGATATGTACAGTGGAATATTACTCAGCCATTAAAAAATGGAATATTACCATTTGCAGCTACATGGATGGACACAGAGATTCTGATACAAAGTGAACTATATTAGACAGAAAGACAAATACCATATGACATCATTTATATGTGGAATCTAAAAAAATGATAAAAATGATCTTATTTGCAGAAACAGACTCACAGACAGAAAGCAAACTTACGATTACCAAAGGGGAAAGGGACAGGGGGAGATAAATTAAGAGTTTGGGATTAACAGATACAAACTGCTGCTGCTGCTGCTGCTGCTAAGTCGCTTCAGTTGTGTCCAGCTCTGTGCGAACCCATAGACGGCAGCCCACCAGGCTCCCCCATCCCTGGCATTCTCCAGGCAAGAACACTGAAGTGGGTTGCCATTTCCTTCTCCAATGCATCAAAGTGGAAAGTGAAAGTGAAGGTGCTCAGTCGTGTCCGACTCTAGTGACCCCATGGACTTCAGCCCACCAGGCTCCTCTGTCCATGGGAATCTTAAACAACAAGGTTCTGCTGTATAGCACAGAAAACTATACTCACTATCTTACAATAAACTATAATGAAAAAGAATCTGAAAAAAAATATACATATATATATCATATATACACATAATCATTTTGCTGTGCATCAGAAACTAACAAAACATAGTAAATCAACTATATTTTAATTAAAAAATGAATAAACAATGAATGAAGCAATCAATTTTGAAAAATTGTAAAGATTCTTCTAACATCTCCTCCCTTTTCTCCCTCACTTCTCCCTTCCTTTCTTTAATATTATTAATGGGTTAGTTAGAAGTGGGGGGAGTTGGAGCAGAAAAGGGAAAAAAAAGAAAACTAATCATTTTCAATAATTGTTATATACAAAATATTATTTTTATATTTTAATATGGGGGCTATTAAATCTGGCAATAGTATGAGAACTCTATCTCCAAAATGTAATAAATGTAGATAAGTACATCCACACATTTGACAACAGAAGTATCAGTGAAAGCCTGAAGCACAGGAGGCAGAATTGGCTTGTCAAACCAGAATAACAAATAAGGAGGAAAAACAATTCCTGTATAAAGGGAATGAAACATGAAGAAAACACACACACACATTCATATGCATTTATTCAAGGTTATTTGATGAATTGGAATATGCTTCCCTGATGAGATATTTAGATAAAGATGGATTTACATGAACTAATATAAAAATCTCATTAATTCAGAAATAAAGACTGTTAAAAAAAATTTTTTTTTCATTCAAGGAGAAAAGGAAGCATGGTGTGATGCAAAGACCTTTGGATTCTAGGGTCAGAATCTGAGTTCAGCCCCAACTTTATCATTTACAAACCACATGACACGGCTCAGCCTACCTTCCAAGGATTAATATATAACAATACTACACAATTTTGTCCATATTGAAGTTTTGCTGTGGGTAACTTTTCTTCCAGGAAATTCAGTTCTATTTTGAATGTGTGTGTGTGTGCGTGCGTGTGTGTGTGTGTGTGTGCGTGCGTGTGTGTGTGTGTGTGAGAGAGAGAGAGAGAGAGAGAGAGAGAGAGAGAGAGAGAAATATCTAATAAGTGGGTATGGATTTCCCTTGGTGTTCTTGCTGGTTACAATGGGAAGTAAAGAGGAAAAAACAGAGATAAAGAAAACATTCAGCATCCATGGGGTGCCTTGCTGGTAAATGCAAGTTTTAAGTGTACAGATGGAGCGCCTACTGACAAATGTGATCTTTCCAATATTTATTTTGAAACTCAACATTGCAGTACTTAAAAATCCTAAAAAATTTATTTCTTGAAAACATAAGCATTTAAAACAAATATGTCTCTTGCTTCACTGATGGCTCAATAGCCTCAATGTTATAATTGCTTTTAAGTGCCAAGGAAGTTGGAGAAATAAAAGATAAAATCACAGTGACTGCTTCCCTTGTGAAAAGACATTCTTTTTAGTAATTTGGTAAACAAAGACGCTTATATAATCCTGTTCATCTGCAAAAAAATACTTTATGACAAAGATGTCTCTGTGACAAGAATTAATTAAGATCAACCATCTGGTTTGAGGAGTTTTTCTCTAAAATAAAAAGAAAAAAGTATTCTTTAATTGTTTTTAAAAAGCAACATTCATTAAAGATAGAAAAGTAAATAATATTATTTTAATTTAGGCAGAAATGTGTGGAAAAGACCCTGATGCTAGGAAAGATTGAGGGTAGGAGGAGAGGGGACGACAGAGGATGAGATGGTTGGATGGCATCACAGACTCAATGGACATGGATTTGGGTAGATTCCGGGAGTTGGTAATGGACAGGGAGGGCTGGTGTGCTGCAGTTCAGGAGGTTGCAAAGAGTCGGATGCAACTGAGTAGCTGAACTGGAAAGCAAGAAACTACTCAATCAATCAATGGTATTCCTACAATAGAAACAGGTTTTTAGAAGTGTCTTTCTAAGAAAATTCACAGTCATGTTTCATGTCTAAGTTGATTTATTGTTCATAAAACATGACTATAAGGAAGGGCACATACACATTTATGCAAACATACACATCCTCTCCAATTGCAATGGAAGATACTCATAGCTTCATTCATACTACTTAAAAATTATATGTTAGATTTTAATGCTTATGATACTATGAAGAAAAAAAAAAGGAAATTCAATACCTATTTCTACAAAGTCTAACCAAGATTTAAAGGTAAATGAGTTGGCTATTCTGAAGACGTAATTTTTTTTTTAATTTGGTTTTTAAAGAGGATTACTTTTCCTCAGTTTATTGAGAAACAGGGATATGTGGTTTTATTCATAAATTTGTAATCCAGATAATGATTATCCAGCAACTTTTGCCATTCTCAGTGTCATTAATATAATATATGATTTATTGAATAGATGTGTTCTGTGACTTTAGAGTTGTTTTCTAATCTTCTATAAAATTTTCTTTTTAAGAAGACTGAGCTG
Source organism: Ovis canadensis (assembly GCF_042477335.2). Classification (NCBI taxonomy): domain Eukaryota; kingdom Metazoa; phylum Chordata; class Mammalia; order Artiodactyla; family Bovidae; genus Ovis; species Ovis canadensis. Next base: position 40,807,329 of record NC_091258.1, on the reverse strand, counting down.
GTGAATGGAATCAGATTATGAGATTTCTGGCATTGTGCCCAATATACAGACATTCAAGTTATAATTGACAAGTTCATTGGAAGTGGTTGATGTGTGAGTACCTAAAGTAGGGTGAGGGAAACTGAAAGCAATTGGAATGAATTATCATTGTATCAGATAGGGGCCAATCAGGAAACAGATTATATCATTTATTTTAATAAAGAAGATAAATTTTACTATAAACTATTGTTAACCATCTGTTCACAAACTGAAAAGGAAGAAAAGAAACCTAAGGTATCACTTTAGGAAGCAGCTACCATCCCTAGGGATGAGGGATCCAACAGAAGAAGCTGGAATTATTAAAAACTTAGAAGTTTGAGACTGTGATCCTGGCGAACTGAGACTCACACTTCTGCTAGGGGACACTGGCCAGGTGGTATTATGTCTGTACTCAGGAAGGTGCCTGTGGTTTGGATCCAGGTTGGTATCAACTGGTTGGTTCTCCTGCCTCTGAAGAAGGGATAAAGAGGCTGATTCTGCAAGTGTTAAATCTAGAGGCTGGAAATTTGCTGGGTTGCCATTGACAGGCACAGACATCAAAAAAGGAAGAAAGAATCTTACTTCCTCCTCTTCCTTCAGCTTTCTAGACTCCCTCTGGCAAACCTGAGTGGCAGAGTCTAACAGGCAGCCACCTGGCAAAGGGACAGCATTACTTGGACCTGAGAGATTGTAGCTTAATGACAGAATCACCATTACCAATGCAATTTTACTTTGAGGAAATTTTACAGTGTTCTTCTACTAAATATTCAGAGATGAAGGTAGTAAATAAAAAATAGGAAAAGAAGAAACGATGTGAAATAAAATAGAAAAACTTAACAGATAAGAGTAGCACTAAGGGTTGATTAGAGAATGGAGCACATAATTAAATGGATAATTTCTATAACTGAGCCCACATAGTAGATACTTCCTAATGTCTTTCCAGAGTAGCATCCTTCTTGTCTTAAATAGATCTCTTCGCTCTTCACTAGATTTGATGTACTCTGGAGATCAGGGGTGGGACTGCGTGCTGCTATTTCTGTGCATATTATAAATCATTCTGAATAGAAATAGCTCAACCAGTCAGAATCATTTACTACCATAGGCCCAGTTGGTCAAGAGATCAATGTTCTTTTGTTGCCATCATTATTATTTACATTTGGAATCAGAAAAACTATTAAGCTTCGGTTTTCCTTGTTGGTAAAAAAGCGTGCACAGTGGCGCTGCCAACAGCCATGCATCCATGAATATGGAGGAAAGAGAACTCTTCCTACAGGATCCCTGACACCATCCTGTCTCCTTCTGGTTTCTAAGATTTGGTGACTTACAAAAGAAATCCCGCTTTCTGCAGAGTCTAATCTGACCTTGGGTTTTGTCTTGCAAGCCAGAATCCTTACTAGCTATAGGATATCTTCCCTGACTTAAAACCTGAGAACTTCTATAATATTGCAAGATCTACTAAGATCATGGCATCGGTCCCATCACTTCATGAGAAATAGATGGGGAAACAGTGGAAACAGTGTCAGACTTCATTTTTGGGGGCTCCAAAATCACTGCAGATGGTGATTGCAGCCATGAAATTAAAGACGCTTACTTCTTGGAAGAAAAGTTATGACCAACCTAGATAGTATATTCAAAAGCAGAGACATTACTTTGCCGACTAAGGTCTGTCTAGTCAAGGCTATGGTTTTTCCAGTGGTCATGTATGGATGTGAGAGTTGGACTGTGAAGAAAGCTGAGTGCCAAAAAATTGATGCTTTTGAACTGTGGTGTTGGAGAAGACTCTTGAGAGTCCCTTGGACTACAAGGAGATCCAACCAGTCCATTCTGAAGGAGATCAGCCCTGGGACTTCTTTGGAAGGAATGATGCTAAAGCTGAAACTCCAGTACTTTGGCCACCTCATGTGAAGAGTTGACTCATTGGAAAAGACTCTGATGCTGGGAGGGATTAGGGGCAGGAGGAGAAGGGGACGACAGAGGATGAGATGGCTGGATGGCATCACGGACTCGATGGACATGAGTCTGAGTGAACTCCAGGAGTTGGTGATGGACAGTGAGGCCTGGCGTGCTGCGATTCATGGGGTCACAAAGAGTCGGATACGACTGAGCTAGGGAACTGAACTGAACCCTTTCAGTATCTTTTCACCTACTCACACCCTTACATCCTCTTTTGTAGGGAGATTAAATAATTTTAAGAATAACCTTGATTTTGCTCCAATATGTAGGAAAAAAAGGTCCCTTTACAAATTCTAATATTATTATTAGTTTTCTTCTGAGTTATTTAAAGTAAAACTCATGGTATATTGAAATCATGCTTGACAATTACATTCAGTATTACTATTAACATTAGAGAATTTCTCTGTACTTTGTTTTCAATCTGGAATCCTCTGCTCTTTTTCCCCCACACCTGTACTCTGAAACTCAGAACTGACTTTTCAAGCACATATAAAATATATATATATATGCAGATATTATTTCTTGCATTCAATCTTCCTGGAATTCTTTTTCTCAAGGCTAGAATTTATCAGTCTTCTCACTTCTCACGATATTTAATCATAGAAAGTGGGAGCTCTATCAAAGGTTAGACATTTATACAAATTACTTATCCTTCCTATAGCACTGCAAGCTTCCAGAGGGTGGCCATGACTTGAGATCACTGTTAAACTCTCCATAATTAAAATAATGCTGGTCGGGTAGTATATACACTCAGAATAGCTTTGTGCCTTATGAATTATCTATTTTTAATATACTTTGAATATTTTCTAAGCTTATATGAACTAGCTTTCATTGGTTTGGATTTTGTCATTATTATTCTTGCCCATGAATCTATCAAAGTATCAGATAAAGATTATATTTGTAATTTAAATGTAAGGACTATAATTTTGGTTTAAGGTTGGATCTACTATTCTATTCCACTCTCTCTTTCTCTCCTGTCACCACCCTCCCCTATCTCAGCTGTCCCCAGACTCCCCCAGCTGTCTCTAAACTGTTTATTATTCCAGTTGTCAGGTTCTTTGAAAGGTACTTGAAAGCCTTTAAATAATTGGCAAGAGTTGTTTTTGCTTCTAGACATATTAAATAGCTTCATTGTCAAAGTCGCTATTTTATTATTAACTGATTGATTAGCAGCATTCTGAAAGTCATGATGTTTTGATTACTGAGATTCCTCACAATGTTTTACATCGTTAATTTTTCCCCAACAGTTCAGTAGACCCTTGGCATTCACTGGCTGAACAGTGTGGTGTTGTGTATTTACATCCATCCCCGAAGACACATGGTATGTGGGGATTTGCCATTTTCCTGGTGCTCACATCTGAAATGTATGCCTTATGATGCTATAAGAAAACAATTCCCTTAGCTGCTGAGTGAGTCTTGCTGGGCACTTAACGACACACCTCTATCCAGCTTTGCTGTAGTGACATCTAAAGCACAAGTTCAATCTTGCTGAACATACTTATTTATTATTCAGGAAATGCTCATCTTACAGCAAGGATTTTCATGTTTCATTCCTCTCTGAAAAGAGCAATTACTAAAATTTAGAAGACAAGCTTCTTGTATATTGAGAGAAAACAAGCTTTCAAGCCAAGAAGAAACAGTCATATTTTACTTCTTAAACCCTGTTGTTACAGTGAAAAAATTACTTATCTCCCCTCTTAATTTGTGTCCTAACCTATAAAGAAGCTAAGAATTGGGCAGAGAGGATGTAATTAGATAATAAGTGAATAGTAGCACTCTGCCTCTTAGTAGATCTTTAATAACTAAAAAGAATTATTAAATTTTAGTACTTTGGCCAAGAACTGTATTTTTCATTTTCTTGTATTTTCTTTAGATCCTCTGGTCTGTGAGTCTCAATATTTAGCATGGTTATTAGTTGACCTTTTCCAATAGAATAGTGTCAAACATTATGAAAGATGTTAACCTGGAGGTATTTGCTTTCCTGAAATGAATGCATCATTTCCTGAGAGTCTTTAACTGAATTTCAATTGGTTAGTAACCTTTTTCGATTCTAACACTTATTGTAAGATTTGGATATAAACTAAAACTCAATTCAAAACTAAAAATGAACCTATCATTTTTTAGTTTAATATCTCATTCTTCAAATGCATTTATTTTTATAAAAGTATTTTTATGTTGAAAATCTTTTTTAAAAGGACTCTTTATTCTTAATCTGTTTTTCACTTGGTAAGACCCAAAGGTATCTGCTCTTTAAAAGCAAAGCAGGCCCTCTAGTTGTCTAAAGAGATTTTGCTGCATTGAATTTATTTTTCATTGTACACTTTTATTTTAAATTCAATTCTGCTCTATGGCACAAACTTTTTAAACAGCTTTATTCAGACATGAGTGATAAACAAAGAACTACACATATTTAGTTTGTACAATCTGATGAGTTTGGACATAGGAAACATCTCTGATACTATCACCACAATCAGCATAATAGATATATATAATACGTCCACAAGTTTCCCTGTGTGCTTTTGTATTTTAAGCTTAATCTAGGTATAATTGATATACTAAACACTCTGCACAATTTGATGAGTTTGGATACATTGCATAAACCCATATTATTACCCAGGTTAAGTTGTTTCAATGTTGTCTGACTCTTTGCAACGCTATGGACTAGCTCACCAGGGTCTTCTGTCCACGGGATTCTCCAGGCAAGAATACTGGAGTGGGTTGCTGTGACACCGTCCAGGGCATTCCCAACCCAGGGATTGAACCTGAATTTCTTATGTCTCCTGCACTGGCAGGCATGTACCACAGTTGCCTTAATAGATATCCGTCACCAACAGAAGTTTCATTGTCCTTTGTGTGTGTGTGATAAGAACACTTAACATAAGATCAGCCCTCTTAACGAATGCTTCAGCGCACAATACAGTATCAACTATAGTCACTGTGAATTTTACTCTCTGTTCTGCTAATGTGGTGTGTCACACTAATTGATTTGTATATACTGAAGCAGCCTTTCAGCCATAGGCTCTGTCTCACTTGGACATGGTGTTTGATCCTCATAATGTGCTGTTGAATTTGGTTTCATTTTCTTGAGGACTTTTGCATCTATGTTCATCACAGATATTGGCCTGTAGTTTTCTTGTCATTTCTTTGCCTGGTTAAAGTATCAGGGTAATCCAGCTGCCCATTTCCGGTTTAGTCCTTCTTTATTGTATCTTTCTAACTTCTCATTTATTCCTGTATCGTTTTCCTAATTGTATTTAGTTGTCTATCCACATTCTCTTGTGTAACTCACTGTTTCTTCAAGATGATTATTTTGATTTTCCTTGTCATTTTATAGATCTCTATTTTTTTTAAGTTACTGGAGATTCTGTTCTTTTGATTGTGCCATGTTTTCCTTATTCTTTATGTTCCTTGTCACTTTACACTGATGTCCATGCATTTAAAGAAACAGCCGCATCTCCCAGTTTTGACTGAGAGAGACCTTCGCCAGTCGGCCTGCCTGTAGATTCTGGACTTATGTTACTAGTTATCCCGCGAGTCTAGTCTGTGGCTGATACTGCTGTCTTCATTGTTTTCTGGGACCCACAATCTTCTGCCCCATGTGATGTCTCACTGTCTCAGTTTCCTCAGGGCTCTGTGTTGCTAGCCCCTCAAGCAACATTATGAAAGTCTTGGGCTACTGATATTATACTCCACTCCTCCCTTCTTCCCTCCTGGAGGAGAAGCCTCAGTTCTGCATCGCCTTTCATACTCAGCAAGGTCAGCTGCAGAGGTACCCCTCCCCTGACTGCTGCGTGGCAGTTCTTTCAGTTCTTTGTGAGCAAAGAGGCAGAAGCCGGCCCTCGGGGAGTCCTCTAAATCCCTGGGACACTGGACATTCACTTCATTCTCTCGCCTCACCCGCCCCTGAGGAGAAGTCGTGCTTTCTTGGTGCCGAGTTGTAATGGCTTGGGAGGAGGGCCTGACATAGGTAATGATAATCTGCTTTTTACCCATTTCCGTGCAGCTGATCTCATTCTTATGTTCATCTGTGATACAATATTCTGTATTTTTTTTTTTTGGTCTGGACTAATTTTTTAAAGGTTTTATTGCATTGCTTATTATATTGCTTCTGTTTTGTGTTTGGTTTTTCAGCTGTGAGACATGAAAAATCTTAGTTCCCTGACCAGGGGCTGAATGTGTACCCCCTGCATTGGACCACCTAACTACTGGACCACTAGGGAAGTCCCTAGGACACTACAATTTCTTAAGTGAAACAGGAACTGCTTGTAAGGTGTTTTATTCCTTATATTATCTCAGTGTTTCCGTGGAAACAAGGGCTGGACTTCTTATTCCTCCATCTTGCTTAAGTCACTCTCTGTGACATTGAAACTTGCAGCCTATGTATAACGAGGGTTTTGAGAAAGGTGAGTCAACTCCAGAGAAGAAGAAAAGTGTTTGGAAGCCCTGAGAACCATCTTTTTGAGGCATATTTTTTATTTTATGTTGCATGGAGATCGCCCATATTTTAAACTGAATGTCATTTCTTAGTTTTTTGCAACTGTCAGGTGCCTTTCAGAAGATGAAGGATCACCAAGTCGTCATTTAGGCAGACTTGTTACTGAGGAGATTTAGGTCACTTAAGATAAAACGAAAGAAAACTCTAAGTAAAAGTAATAGTTACGATGAGGTCGAGCCATCAAATATCGAGACATTTGCATGTGGAATTATCAATAAGGTCTCAAAAATAGAATGTCATTATGGCCTTCATTGACTTTGTTTTTCTCTTCTCATAGTGTACAAAAATTGCCTGCTGGCTAGACTAGTTGCCTCTAGCTTTGACCTAGTTATAAACACTGCCTATAGGACATCCAGCATGCAATTTGTGATAAACAACTCTGACCATGTCTTCCTCCTTTTTTCCTTATATCATTCAATGCTATGAGATTCCCAGTAGGAGACAGTGTGCCCTGCAACACAGGCCTACAATGCTTCCCCATTGCCTCTACTTTCCCCATTGTCTCTGCTTATTTATCAGTCCCCCTAGTTTTACCTCCTACCACTTCAATATTACTCTAAAAATATAGAAAATTCAGAGCTGCTGAATCTTCTCACTGTTGACTCTGCTGAAAAGTCCTATCCTCTGTCCCCTATATACCTGTCACATTACTTTTCTGCCTTTTGCATCTTAAATCCTGCTCTTGCATTAAATACCATTCAGACCTCACTTCTTCCAGAAAGTCTTCACTGAATGAAGATAAACTGTGTCTATCATTGATGTTTGATATAGCACGGAAACATCTAATGATGGTAGCTATCGTGTATCTGTCTGTTTTCACTCTGGACAATATGCTTCTTGAAAAAACGAATTCTTTTATGTTCAAGTTTGTTGTCCTGCCTCCAGCACAATACTTATAACAGTCATTTAATAAATGCTTGCTGAAGGATTGTGTCTCACAGGAAAATGATTAAGACTGAAAATTGGCTTTCAAGTCCTGTTTATTCTTTTTGACAAATAGGCTATTCCAGTATTACTTTTATGTCTTCATTGGATTACAACTTTCAAAGATGTGAACGTGCATCTGGTTCCAGCATGGATCCAGCACCTGGGCCATCAATGTCAGACATGAGTGAAGTTGCAGCTTGCCCTCCATCTCCTATTGCTGATGATCCTTCACCTCTACCATCTCCCACCTCATCCCCCTTCTCCAGTCAGTAACTCTTCTTGCCTGTTCATTCAATGCTAGTCCTTGTAGGTCAGCTGTTGTACTATACTAGTGTACTCTTTAAATCATTGTACTGTAGGATTGAAAATGTTTCCTTTATTTTTTGTGTTTTTTAATGTATTATTTATGTGAAAAGTATTATGTACCAATTACAGTATAGTGCTATATAGCCTATTGTGTTAGTTGGATACCTAGGCTGACTTTGTTGGACTTATGAACAAATTCGACTTACAAACTCCCTCTCAGAATGGAACTCGTTGTACATAGGGACTTACTATACTGCTAATAACGTAGTCTTCTAATTGATCTACTGATTTCTCTCCACTTCTACCTATTATTGCCAATTAATCTCTAAAATTACAGGTTAAAAAAAAGGAAGACATTAAGGGATTAAGGTTCTGTATGTTGGGCTAAAGCTGTAGAGACTCACATTTAGATATTCTAAATGAAATAAAAGAACAAAGTGTTGATTCCTTATCGATTTCCAAGATACTCCATGGTATTATCTCAATTTTTCAGAACATATTCCTTCAAGTTTCCAATTTATATGCTTTCATTTGGATTTTCCCTTGACCTGAAATCTCTGCTTACATCTCTGTCTGTTAGGCATGATGGAACAAATTTTGAAATGGATATTCTAAATGAAGATACCAGTATTTGTACAGCTAGAAAATGAGGTGTCATTTGTCAGCAAAGAGAATCTGAAACAGAGTGTGAATGGTGAGGCACACGTATGATGAACAACTCTCTGAATCTGCCTAGGACGTGCCTGCTTTTAGCAGTGGAAGGCTAGAGTCCTAGGAACTTCCTCAGTTTCAGAAAAACTGTGACAGTCGGTCCCTCAGCAGATAGCTGATATAGACATTCTTACAGATCCTTGAGTGACCTGAATATAAAATCTGAAGATTTGTCAGACAGTGAACAGCAGAATTAATTAACCAGAGAAAGACTGAAGTGATAATGATCAGGTAGGAAGGTATTATGCAAATCCAGACCCAAACAGTGAAACCATTCCTCTGATAGAATGTGAATAGTGGCTTCTGTTCAATAGTCAACAGAATTTGATGACTCATTAAATAAAGGGATTGAAGAGGAGGATCTATAACCCTGGTATGTTAGCTGAAAAAAAAATCTCATTAAGAAATAAGACAGAGGACTTCCTTCGTAGTCCCAGCGGCTAAGACTTTGCACTCCCAGTGCAGGAGGCCCAGATTCAATTCCTGGTCAGGGACTAGATTCCACACATTACAGTTAAAGATTGCACATGCCACAAATAAATGATTATGATCCTGCAAGTCACAACTAAGACCCGGCACAGCCAAATTAGCTAACTAACTAAACAAATTTTTCTTTTTTAAAGTAAGGCAGAACTGTCATTAAACTTCTGTTCTTGCTAAAGGTGAGCAGCCAAATACCCTCAGAACACTGAGGCCATTAATATTATTCAAAAAACATTGTGAAAAAACAATATTTAAATGAGTAACTGAAATTAACATATCAGATTGCATACTGAGGTAAAATTAGACTTTATCAATTTTGGAGTTGTAGTAGAGAATATTCCATGAACACATCTGGAGACTGTGACAGCATAAAGTTGCTGGACCAGTAGGGAGCCAGTGAGGAGCCAGAAGAGAATGGCATAGCTAGAGAGAAGGTGCTGTTTCAACAAATAATTAAAATAATGAAGTAATAATGCACATCCTATAAAAACTGTTATATTCCTTAACAGTTGTTAAGCAGGTCAAGCAGTGTGCTGACCACACATAGGTTATTTTACTACTACTACTATTAAGTCACTTCAGTCGTGTCCGACTCTGTGCGACCCCATAGATGGCAGCCCACCAGGCTCCCCCATCCCTGGGATCCTCCAGGCAAGAACACTGGAGTGGGTTGCCATTTCCTGCTCCAATGCATGAAAGTGAAAAGTGAAAGTGAAGTCACTCAGTCGTATCTGACCCTCAGCGACCCCATGGACTGCAGCCTTCCAGGCTCCTCCATCCATGGGATTTTCCAGGCAAGAGTACTGGTGTGGGTGCCATTGCCTTCTCCAATAGGTTATTTTATTTAAACCTTAAAACTCTCTAGGAGGTAAGTATCTACTTGAGGTTATATACAATATTTGAGATATTTCCATTTGGAAAGATAAGAAATGAACAAAAGAGGCAGGGATCTTGGGAAATAGTGGGAAGGTCAAGACTTCCATGTTTCAAGATGCACAAGTCTCACCTCAACCACAGTAGAATCAGAAATGCAAGCCAGTTACTAAAAAAGAATTGAAATGAGGAGGAGGCAGCCATGCCAGAGACAGATTGATTACTATCATAAGTTTAAACTATGAAAAGTGACTTTGAGAAACCAAGTGTATCAGCAATGATGCCTGGGAATAACTTAACAGATAAAATAATAATTTTTGAATATTGAATTGGATTTTGAAATGTTATCCTTTGAATGATATCTTATGGAAATTTTGTTCTTGTGCATTAATTTTGACTGTATTTGGATTGTCCTACCTCACCTAAATTTTGCATTAAAGGGCCAGAACAGTAAAGACATATAGTCAAACTAGTAACAATTTAATAGTTAATAATATAGCTTGATTTTTCATCAAAAGAATATATAGTCTTTTTGAAGAAACTCTGGTAAGGAGTTGGGCTGAAATGTTATACTACTGAAATACAACCATGGAGAAAAAGACACTTTTCCTTTGAATAAGTGCATACTCGATGTGTAAGGAAAGTTAAGAGACAATACAGCACTGTATATTTAGGAAACAGCATGCTTTGAAGATTAACAAGGTATAGCTCATTTATACAACATTTCCTTTTATTTTCAACCATTGGAAAAATCACTTGTTAACATGGTTTCTAAGCCATTTCCAGTATCTGTCACTGCTGCTGCTGCTGCTAAGTCACTTCAGTCGTGTCTGACTCTGTGCAACCCCATAGACGGCAGCCCACAAGGCTCCCCCGTCCCTGGGATTCTCCAGGCAAGAACACTGGAGTGGGTTGCCATTTCCTTCTCCAATGCATGAAAGTGAAAAGTGAAGGTGAAGTCTCTCAGTCGTGTCTGACTCTTCGCCACCCCATGGACTGCAGCCTACCAGGCTCCTCCATCCATGGGATTTTCCAGGCAAGAGTACTGGAGTGGGGTGCCAATGCCTTCTCTGAGTATCTGTCATTAGGAGTACCTTTTTCCATCATTGATGTGTAACTTTTCTATCTCATAAAATACAACTGAAGGTGAGAAGAAGTTTTCACAGAAGCCCTAAAAATAGTTCAATATTTTTAGTATTCAGAATAAAAAAAATCAATTAATTAAAAATAAACAAAGCAATGTTTTTTTTTCTATGAATTAGGAGATGAAAGCTAAAATCAGAGGATACTTCTCAATTAAAAACAAATCAAGGACTTCCTTGCTGGCCCAGTGGTTAAGAATCCACCTTCCAATACAGGGGATGTGAGTTCAACCTCTGGCCAGGGAACTAAGTTCCACATGCCATGGGGCAACCAAGCCCACACATTGCAACTACTGAACCTGCATGCCGCAACTAGACAGAGGCCGGAACACCACAACTAAAGATCCCACATGCTGCAACTAAGACCTAACATAGCCAAATAATTTTTTAGAAATCATTTAAAATAAACCTTGATAGAGTAAGTCTTCTGTGCCAGTCATCAGATGTTTAACAGGGAGCAGCCGTACAGGTGTAACAGTAGCTCACAAGATGCTCACTGTCTGTATCACTTAATTATCATCACAATAATGATGAGTAACATACAACCATCACACCTCAGCAGCACAAGACACTATGTATTTATCTAGCACACCTATGTGGGGTTTCCTTGATAGCTCAGTTGGTGAAGAATCCGCCTGCAATCCAGGAGACCTCAGTTCGATTCCTGGGTCTGGAAGATCCTCTGGAGAAGGGATAGGCTACCCACTCTAGTATTCTTGGGCTTCCCTTATGGCTTAGCTGGTAAATAATCTGCCTGCAATGTGGGAGACCTGGGCTCGATCCCTGGGTTGGGAAGATCCCCTGGAGAAGGGAAAGGCTATCCACTTCAGTATTCTGGCCTGGAGAATTCCATGTACTGTATAGTCTATGGGGTCACAAAGAGTCGGACATGGCTGAGTGACTTTTAAAGAAAAAAAAAATGTGGGGCTTGGCTGGGAGTTTGATGATCTAAGTGAGAGGCACTGTTCTCTTGAACAGGCTATCACACATCTGAACACACTGATTTTCAAGTTTTCTGATTCTTTTTTTTTTCCTTGTTCAAATATGCTGACCTCCTCCAGAGAGGTTTTCATTTAGAGTTGTACTTACCAGCATCATAATTTCTTTTCAGTTCCTTTTTATGAATTCATTTTTTATTGAAGAATAATTGCTTTACAGAATTTTGTTGTTTTCTGTCAAACCTCAACATGAATCAGCCATAGGTATACATATATCCCCTTCCATTTGAACATTCCTCTTATTTCCCTTTTTAAAATATCTTTCCTTTTATTGATCTATTTGTTGATGCATTGTTCTAAACTTTCTTTTACTTCTTTAAATATGATTTCCTTTAGTGCTTTGAATATATTTAGAGAAAGTGATTTAAAGTCTTGGTCCTGATGATATTCTGTTATCTAGGAGGAATGCTACGATAGAAATAGAACTGCACCTGAAGGGACCAAAGTCCAAACCAAACATTTCATTGCCACCACCTTTTGGGTAAATTGTTTCACTTCCTAGTAAACTTTAGTTCCTTAGCCGTAGAGTGGAATTATTTATACAGGGCTGTTGTGAAACACAAACAAATTACTCTATGCGTAAAATTTTATAAATGGTTAAAGCATTATGCAAAAACAAAACACTCTTATTATGCTGTAAACCAGAATGTAAGATTGTCCTGTGAGTTTTACTGGCCAATAAACGTTGTGGCTTGACTGTGTGTGAAGACAACTAGGGAAAGTTTTTACTAACAGTTTTTAGGACCATTCCCACCAAGTTCAGAATCTTAGCCTAGACAGATTCCTACAATCTCATGAAGAGATAGATACAGGATGGCGGGGATGTGAGGGTGGTCCTTTATGATGCAGTAATTCTCAAGTATGCTGAGCATGCATAGAAGATTTAGGGATAAATCTTCTGGATTATTGCATGACCCAGACAGAGTATCTTTGATTTATAAAGACCCTGATGCTGGGAAAGATTGAGGGCAGGAGGAAAAAGGGGCAATAGAGGATGAGATGGTTAGAAGGCATCATCAAATCAGTGGATATGAGTTTGAGCAAAGTCTGGGAGATAGTGAAGGACAGGGAAGCATATCATACTGCAGTTCATGGGGTCACAAAGAGTCAGACATGACTCATTGCCTGAACACCATCGTCACTATTACATTATAATCATTTTCTATCTTAAAAACCATAATGATGAATAATAAATGTTAAAACACTATGCGTGCAACTATAATTTACAAATATTATTTATAATTACAATTTATAGGTACTATTTATTACAACTACATATTTCTTTATATTTTTACAATTAAAACTAACATAATACTGTAATTACTATTACTATTTTATAAAAACTAAATACTAAATTAATATTATCATGCATTCAGTATTTATTATGTATCTGCCAGATCCTCTAATAAACAGATAATCCTTATAATGATCCAGTTACATATAAATTATATCTGCATTATATAGATTCTAAAAATGTACCTGTGGACTTCTCTGGTGATACAGTGTATAAGAATCGGCCTGCCAATGCAGAGGACACAGGTTCGATCCCTGTTCCAGAAAGATTCCACATGCCATGGGGCAACTAAAAGCCCACCACAGCCACTGGGCCTCCACTCTAGAGCCTGTGCGCCACAACTATTGAGCCAACACAGCACAATTACTAAAGACTGTGTGCCTACAGCCTGCGCTCTGCAACAAGAGAAGCCACCACAATGAGAAGCCCCTGCACTGCAATGAAGAGTGACCCCTGCTCACTGCATCTAGAGCAAGCCCGTGCACACAGTAAATGACCAAGCTAAAATGGAACCTGGGTTGTCTGAGTGCAAAGTTAATGCTCTTGAAACACTAAGACACATCTTTTTCTCTCTCTGATTGTACTTAAACCAAATCCCCTTGAAGTGATATAAGACTAATTTTAATGGAATATTATTGTCAATAGTTAACATTTGAAGCTGATCCCCATAATTTATGGGGCACTTTGACATATAGCCCCAGGGAAATACTGATGCAGTAAAATAATATCAACTGGGAATATATTTAAATATCCCTGATGATGTTTCCACTTAAGCTCTCTGTTAGTTGGTAAAGAATTTCTCAAGGGATCCCTGAAAATACTCAGTGATCTTCGATTGCACAGAAAAAAATAGAACATCTCCCTTCCCAGAGACATGGAGACAAAATATATAGTCCCATTTCTCCGTGGGTTTAAGTCAGACCTTGAATAATAAATATTTTAATATGGTCATATGTATTTAAAGAGAGTCACATTTAATGACGCGTCAAAATTTACCACAGAGAGGGCCCTGAGGGAAACCCATCAAAAAGAAAGAGAGAAATGTAGATGCTGAAATGTTGGCTTTCACAGGGATCAGCTCAGGCATATAGTGTATTTCCTCATTTCCATTGCACTCCACCAACACACAAACATGCATGCCTGTGCACACATCATATTTGGAACCAATCAACTTTTTGATAGCACTCAGGGATTTAGGTCCTTTCCCTGACTCTTACTTTTAACTTTAGTAAAAAAAAAAAAAATCTAACATAAAATTTACCATCTTAACCAGTTTAAGTGTACAGTTCAGTATATGAAGTACATTTACATTGGTATGTAAGAGATCTCCAGAACATTTTCATCTTGTAAAACTCTATTTAAAAAACAAACAAACAAAAAAAAAAAACTTCTGTATTTATTAAACAACTGCTCTCCATTTCCCATTCCCCCTAGTCCTTGATAACCACCATTCTACTGTCTGTTTCTACAACTTTGACTACTCTAAATAGGGTACATAAATGGAATCATAGAGTATTTTTCTTTTTGTAACTGACTGATTTCACTTAGCATAATATGTTTAAAGTTCATTCATGTAATGCCATGTGGCTAATACTATGTTGGATGAAAATATTGCATTGTTTTTACCCAATATTTCAGTTGCTCTCACTTTTTGGCGATCGTGAGTAACATCACTAAGAATGTAGGTGTGCAAATATCTCTTTGAGACAATGCCTTTGATTATTTTGAATATATACAGAAATGGGATTGCTGGATCATATGGTAGTTCTATTTTAATTCTTTGAGGACTATCCATACAGTCTCCCACAGGGGCTGTACATTGGCACATTCCTACCCATCGTGTTCAAGGGTTCCCCTGTGTGCGCCTGAGAAGAATGTGTATGCTGCTGCTGTTGGATTAAGTGTTCCTTATCTGTCTGTTAGATCCATCTGGTCTAGAGTATGTTTGATTCCAACATTCCTCGGTTGGTTTTCTGTTTGGATGGTCTATCCACTGCTGAGGGTGAGGTATTGAACTCCATTACTAATATTGTATTGTTGTCTATATCTCCATTCAGGCCTATTAGAATTCGCTTAATGTATTTAGGTGCTTTGATGTTGGATAGTTACATATTTGCAATTGTTATATCTACTTGATGAATTGACTCTTTTATCATTATATAATGACCTTCTTCATCTCTTGCTCCTGATTTTGGCTGAAAGTTTATTTCATCCAATAAAAGTATATATACCCCAACTTCTTTTGGCTTCCAGTTATATAAAATATCATTTTATGCCTTTGCATAAATTCATTTGCAATTTCTTGATAGTTCAGATTTTCTCATATCTCACTACTTTTGAACATAATTTAACTTTTTTCCTGATGTCATTCTTTCTATATTTTCCTATGGTTATTTTTGAGTCAGATTTGATGTATGTTTAAGGATAGGCTTAGTGTTTCCATAGCTTGCTTTTTTTTTTTTTAAAGATTAAGAGTATGAAACCTCAAAATATGCTAGGTTCTAGTGACAATATATCTTTGCCCACATTCTGGCCTAGGAGTTACCACTAAATGTTCTTATTATTTCTATAGACATTATTTTCCAGACCCTTGGACTGATCAAGGTGAGGGAAAAAATCCAAGTTTACTTTTGTATTTCCTTATCTATGAGAATGTGAACTGACTAAGGGAGAATCATACACTAACACAGAATTATATTTTGTTTTCTCAAAGTTGAGAATTTCCTTGAGCCAAATGGATGCCGCCTTTTTAAGCTAGGCTGAAATTGTGAGAAAATACTGCCCAGTGTTTTGCCAACTTAAAACTATTCAATTTGTTGTGGATTTCCAGAGTTAAGACTATACCAGTTACGATTTCATACATAAAGAAAAGCTCTCTGGTTACTATTCCTCCTGTCTACTCTGATAATGGGATATATTTGCAGTATGTAATTACATTTTTTATCCTGGGAAAGAGATATTGATTAAGGGAAATTAATAAGAATTCAGGATTATAAACATCAGCATTCCCTGAGTTCTGTTAGTTTGAGTGAGCCTTCCTAAGTCTGATGAACTCTCTCTCAACTGACCAGGCTCTTGTCAAGCTCAATCGGTATGCAGAGCAGAGCCAGGATCATGGAATACCAATCAAGGTAGTTTGTCTTCTGTGATGAACCTAACTGTGTGGTCACCTGGCATTATTTGAGCCATGAGGAAGAATTCTTGTTTTTCAACACCAAATCAAATCGACCATGGGTGACTAACTACCTGTGATAAATATAAAATCTTAACTTCTTTAAACTTAATTCTCCTGTTTTCTTTATAAGATAAAACACTGGAATAGACAAAATTTTTTTCATATATGACATACATAATATTTACCTTTCTCACTATAGATAGATATAGACATATATTACACATGTCATGCTGTACCATTCTGATTTTACTTTCAAGACTCTTCTCTTTTTTTTTTTCCCTTAAATATTTATTTATTTTTTTTGTTTTGTTTTTTATTTTTTAAATTTTAAAATCTTTAATTCTTACATGCATTCCCAAACATGAACCCCCCTCCCACCTCCCTCCCCATAACATCTTTCTGGGTCATCCCCATGCACCAGCCCCAAGCATGCTGCATCCTGCGTCAGACATAGACTGGCGATTCAATTCACATGATAGTATACATGTTAGAATGTCATTCTCCCAAATCATCCCACCCTCTCCCTCTCCCTCTGAGTCCAAAAGTCCGTTGTACACATCTGTGTCTCTTTCCCTGTCTTGCATACAGGGTCGTCATTGCCATCTTCCTAAATTCCATATATATGTGTTAGTATACTGTATTGGTGTTTTTCTTTCTGGCTTACTTCACTCTGTATAATCGGCTCCAGTTTCATCCATCTCATCAGAACTGATTCAAATGAATTCTTTTTAACGGCTGAGTAATACTCCATTGTGTATATGTACCACTGATTTCTTATCCATTCATCTGCTGATGGACATCTAGGTTGTTTCCATGTCCTGGCTATTATAAACAGTGCTGCGATGAACATTGGGGTACATGTGTCTCTTTCAATTCTGGTTTCCTCGGTGTGTATGCCCAGCAGTGGGATTGCTGGGTCATAAGGTAGTTCTATTTGCAATTTTTTAAGGAATCTCCACACTGTTCTCCATAGTGGCTGTACTAGTTTGCATTCCCACCAACAGTGTAGGAGGGTTCCCTTTTCTCCACACCCTCTCCAGCATTTATTGCTTGCAGATTTTTGGATCGCAGACATTCTGACTGGTGTGAAGTGGTACCTCATTGTGGTTTTGATTTGCATTTCTCTAATAATGAGTGATATTGAGCATCTTTTCATGTGTTTGTTAGCCATCCGTATGTCTTCTTTGGAGAAATGTCTATTTAGTTCTTTGGCCCATTTTTTGATTGGGTCGTTTATTTTTCTGGAATTGAGCTGCATAAGTTGCTTGTATATTTTTGAGATTAGTTGTTTGTCAGTTGCTTCATTTGCTATTATTTTCTCCCATTCAGAAGGCTGTCTTTTCACCTTGCTTATATTTTCCTTTGTTGTGCAGAAGCTTTTAATTTTAATTAGATCCCATTTGTTTATTTTTGCTTTTATTTCCAGAATTCTGGGAGGTGGATCATAGAGGATCCTGCTGTGATTTATGTCTGAGAGTGTTTTGCCTATGTTCTCCTCTAGGAGTTTTATAGTTTCTGATCTTACATTTAGATCTTTAATCCATTTTGAGTTTATTTTTGTGTGCGGTGTAAGAAAGTGATCTAGTTTCATTCTTTTACAAGTGGTTGACCAGTTTTCCCAGCACCACTTGTTAAAGAGATTGTCTTTACTCCATTGTATATTCTTGCCTCCTTTGTCAAAGATAAGGTGTCCATATGTGTGTGGATTTATCTCTGGGCTTTCTATTTTGTTCCATTGATCTATATGTCTGTCTTTGTGCCAGTACCATACTGTCTTCTCTTCTCCTTGTAACTCAGTGAACCTCTCTGAGTGTCCCTCAATGTGGAGAAACTTTTCATCTTTAACCTAGATGTTTTATCAAGACTCTTCTCTAAAACAAACCTTAGAAAGCTGTGGTTGAGTCAACGGGATCTGTCAACATGACATCTTTGACCAATGATTTCTAGAACTGTTCTGATTCCTTTTTTCAGATTTTATTTTATGCCTAAATCATTTGGTTTGATTAAAACACGCAACTTATATACTTACTGTAGAGACATTTCATTCTTTACAACTACAAACATTCAATGTCTATAAATTTAAATGGGAAGTTTTCTTTTTTTGTTGAAGTACAGTTGATTTAAAATCTGTTAGTTTCAAGTATACATAAAAAGTGGTTCAGATATATCAGTTCAGTTCAGTCCAGTCATTCAGTGGTGTCCAATTCTTTGTGATCCCATGAATTGCAGCAAACCAGCCTCCCTCTCCATCACCAACTCCTGGAGTTCACTCAAACTCATGTCCATTGAGTCAGTGATGCCATCCAGCCATCTCATCCTCTGTTGTCCCCTTCTCCTTCTGCCCCCAATCCCTCCCAGCATCAGAGTCTTTTCCAATGAGTCAATTCTTCGCATGAGGTGGCCAAAGTACTGGAGTTTCAGCTTTAGCATAATTCAGATATATATATGCGTACATATATATATATATATTTAGATCATTTGTCTCTTGTAGGTTATTAAAATATTGAATATAGTCCCCTATACTATAAAATAGGCCTTTGCTGGTTATCTATTTTATATATAGTAATATGTTCATCTCAACCTCCTAATGTATTCCCCCTCCTCTCCTCTTTGGTAACCATAAGCTTGTTTTCTATGTCTGTTGTCTATTTCTGCTTTGCATATAAGTTCATTTGCATTTTTTGTTTGTTTGTTTTTTTAGATCCCATACAGTAGGAAGTTTTCAACGGTGCTCACTCAGCCTGTTACAAACTAGTTACCACGAATAGCTATGCTGAGCTGACCTCTCCATGTTGGTCTAGAAAATGCCTGCTGCAATTTACTTTCTTCTGTGCTTGAGTTCATACTATTCTGAGAACCCTCTGATGTTGAAGTGGCTGCTGTTGATTCGACTGGAACAAGAATGACTTCCAAGTTGTGTGAGACCTTAAAAAGCCTCCCCTACCAAACAGCAGATATTGACATTTATGTTCCGCCTGCATTGCAATATCATGCGTGCTGTGTGGTAGGGGCACCCTGTGGCTTTGTTGGACAGTCATTTTGCGCTTTCTGCCCTGTAGCAGACTTATTCTAGAGTCCTGTTTAACTACTTTGGCTTATAAATGCTCCACCAAATGGATGAATGGATGGATGAATTATTCCAGACATGAGCTGACAATATTTGCTTATATGTTCATCTGTTGCTTTATAACCATGGTAATAGGTGTAATCTTTCTGATTTAAATTAAGCACCCCCTTTTTCCTCCAAATTACATATTATTGGAAAGGGTTTCATCATCTTCAAACAAGACATGCCAATCACTAGACAATAATTTAAGTAGAAATTAACATAAAATGACAAATATCTGCTTTTAATGAGAGAGAACCAGAATCTTAGAAAAACAGAGCACTAAGGACATCAAAGATTAATCTTCAGTAATTTAGCGTTGAAATAACTGAAGGATAATATCACTATTGACTGAACTATAGTGTCCTTAGCAAAAAGCTTGTCAGGACTAATAAAATCCAACACAAAATTGATACAGGGAATCGTGACCCTACATCTTAACCACCACACTGGGTCTTCCCCATCCAGAGTAGGTAATTAATTAATTTCAACTGGAGAATGTCTTCCAGGTCTGTAATTAACAATATGTATACCTACCATCCTCTCACCCTCATCCTCCATTATGCTAAGAATGTGCAAGGTGATTAGTGAAGCCAGATTGTAAATGTGCCCCCTGGTTGTTCCTTCTTCCACTTCAAACTCTCTCAGCCTCCAACCCCTTCCCACATTCCTTATCATGTTCCTAAAGAGAGTATTTTTTTTTTATTCAAGTAAAGTGTAAAATATCTGTTTTCTTCATTTTCTTGAAAAGATGTTTTACTATACATCTATTTCTTGAGTTATAAAGTAAACCTTGAGTAAGTTTCATGTTGGTTTATTACTATTAATATAAGACATGGTAAAATGCTCATAAAATACATATTCTATGTATTTTAGTCATTTTTTTTAACTTGTGAAGTATTTGAGAAATGATAATTAAAGGTACATAGTAAAGATACTACATGTTTGCTTTCTTCAAGATTTTGACCTGGCATCTGTATAACGTAGGCAGCCCAATAAAATAATCAAGTAAATGGAACAATAAAAAATGTAGCATATGTGAAATGGCATGAATGGAATTAAATCAGGACATTTAACTGGCTTTAGCCATGTGCCCTTGGAAATATTAGTTAGCTTCTCTGCAATTTCCTTGTTTCTTCTATGAAAAGAATACAGGATGCTTGGGGCTGGTGCACTGGGATGACCCAGTGGGATGGTGTGGGGAGGGAGGTGGGAGGGGGGTTCAGGGTTTGGAACACATGTACACCCATGGTGGATTCATGTTGAAGTATGGCAAAACCAATACAATATTGTAAAGTAAAAATAAATAAACAAATAATAATTTTAAAAAAGAATGCTACCAATATGGTGAGCACATCATTATAAATGTATTTTAGGTATGTGTATTAAATATAAGGGCTTCCCAGATGGCTCACTGGTGAAGAATCCACATGTCAGCGTAGGAGACCTGGGTTTGATCCCTGGGTCAGGAAGATCCCCTGGAGAAGGAAATGGCAACCCACGTTAATATTCTTGCCTGGAGAATCCCATGGACAGAGGAGGCAGGTGGGCTGCAGTCCACAGGGTCGCAGAGTCGGACACAACTGAAGCGACTGAGCATGCATGCGTTTGTTATATTTCTAATATTAATTTTCTTAAAGCCAGAAAAAGTATTGAGTTCTTCAGGCAGCATTCCTACAATCTCAACAAACTATTTATTTTTGACATAGCTTTTATTTTGGAGGAACTTCAAGAAAACTTGGATAAATAAAAATGCTGAGCTTTGTAAATGAACATGATTATCCATAAAATGGTGAATATCATGCTAAATTATTAGCAAACAATCATTTATTTGGTTGCAGATGTGCAGAAGAAAAGTTGGAGCTATCAGCAAAAAACTATGCATAAAGGAAAAAGGATAAATAAGGAATGTTATTTTGTCATATTTAAGTATGAAACTTTTGTTAGTAGGAACTAATTTTATTGCTCTCCATTATTCTGACTGTAATATTAACTCAGAAAGTAACTAAGTTGGCTAAACATTTCTCTATAAAAATATTCATTCAAAATATAGCAAAACAGAAACAGACACACAGAGAACAAACTAGCGGTTACCACTGGGGAGAAGGAAGAAAGGAGTAGGGGTAGAACAGGACAGGGTAAAGCAGAACAGGAGTAGGTGATTAGAGGTACAAACTACCATCCATAAAATAGCAAAGCTATAAGAATATATTATACAGGACAGGGAATATAGCCAATATTTTATAACATTAAATGGAGTAAAATCTATAAAAGTATTGAATCACTATGCTGTATACCTGAAACTAATGTAATACTGTAAATCAACTATACTTCAAAAACTCCATTCACATATTACTTTTATAAGTTTTATTTATCTATTTGGCTGCATCAGGTCTTATTTGCAGCACGTGGAATTTTAGTTGCAGTGTGTGGGCTCTCTTCTTAATGGTGCAAAGTCTCCCCAGGTGGCGCTAGCGGTGAAGAACCCTCCTGCCAATGCAGGAGATTTAAGAGTCCTGGGTTCAATCCCTAGGTCAGGAAGATTCCCTGGAGGAGGAAGTGGCAGTCCACTCCAGTGTTCTTGCCTGGAGAATCCCCATGGACAGAGGACCCTGGTGGGCTATGGTCCATAGGGTCACAAAAAGTCAAACACAACTGAAGCAATGGCACACATATGATTCCTTAGTACCTTAACCAAGGATTAAAAATATATCCCCTGCATTTCAAGGTGGATTCCTAACTACTGGACCACCAGGGAAGGCCCCACTCATACATTATTAATCGAAGTAACTCTTAGGAAGAACTTGCTTCAGTTCAGTTCAGTTCAGTTCAGTCGCTCAGTCATGTCCAACTCTGCAACCCGATGAACCGCAGCACGCCAGGCCTCCCTGTCCATCATCAACTCCCGGAGTTCACCCAAACTGCTGTCCATCGAGTCAGTGATGCCATCCAAAATTCACCATTATTTCATTAAACAGAACTTATTCAAAATAATTGTATTTTGAATTGAGATATGTTTCTTTTAAGTTGTCCATACCAATCCAAGACTTAGTTCTTCCTAAATTTATAGATCATCACATTTTTGTGCACTCAGCTGTGATATAAACCAAAAAAGTCTCTGATTTCAGGGTCTTTGTTTTCTTTTTTTTTTTTTTTTGTCTTTACTATAGAATGTCCCACTCTAGCAAGATGGTAGACTAAGAAATATTTAATATACTTTTACTACAACCGTGTTGAAATGCTGGATAAACTAATAGATATATATATTAAATAAATAACTAAGCTTACAAAATGGAGATAATCTCCCTCAAGTTGATAGGCACAATAAGATGACTAAAAACCAGAGCTGAAGTACTTGAGTTGATCAGGCGCTGCAGCTGTGTGTGTCTCCCCAGTGCGAAGGAGACAGAGGAGTCAGGAGTGAGGCGCTAGTCTTAGTACCATAGACACTTGAGGTTTCAGGTCAAATTAGCCTTAAAACATGCCTTTAGTCATGAGAACAAAGGTGGCATTATTATTATTTTTTTAACCACATTTTTAAAGAACAAAATAGAACTTTAAGAAATGCATATCTCTGTATCATATGAAAAACTGAACACAAGTTTATTAGCATATGCAACATAGTTGAAGGATTACATGAATTACGTAGATTACATGAATGTGAGATCATTAGGAAGACTTCATCCAGAATTCTGCAGAGATTAAAGAGAGAATATTTGAAAGAGCTTTACAGGCATCAAGAGTTAGATCCAAATACATACATATAAAATAAGAATCCCAGAAGGAGAAAAAAGGAAAGAAGCAATACTGCAAAGTAATTGCAGTAGAGTTGAGAATGTCCCCCATTCCTCCTATTACAGGGCGGAGCTCACTTATCATTGTGCTTGATACAGATTAGCCTGTGAGTGCTTTGAGCAATGGAGTACAGTGAAGCCAGTTCTGTACTTAGCCTTTCGATGGCTATCCACTTTTGCTTGCTGGCTGGGAGCCCTGAGCTGCCATATATGGAGTCTAAGTACTGTGCTGAACAGACGATATGGAGTGATTTTGAGATGACATGAAAAGTGTGAGTGGCCTGGCAGAAACCAATCTTCAAATCATCTCTACCAATCCCTGGCCTGTTTGTGCCCTCTAGATCAGACTCTTCACCAGTTAAATATCACTGAGTGATCTCTCTGTGCCACGTGGAGCAAAAACATCACTCTGCTGAGTCCTGGAAGAATCAGGAAGCACAAAATCATAAGATGTCTTCAAATGTTTTTGATTTAGAGCTGTTACATCTTGAAGTGAAGTTGCTCAGCTGTGTCAGACTATTTGTGACCCCATGGACTATAGCCTACCAGGCTCCTCCATCCATGGAATTTTCCAGGCAAGAGTACTAGAGTGGGTTGCCATTTCCTTACATCTTGAGGCACTTTTTAAAAGCAGCAATGGATACCTGGAACATAAATAATGCCAAGAATTTTCCAAAATGAACAAAATATGGAATCCTTAGATGGAAGAATTACATCAAGTTCCGAACGAGGGAAATAAAATTAATCTCTACCCAAATTCATAGTTGTAGCCAGAAGAACAAGAGCATAGTGAGGTCTTAAATAAAGCAAAAAGGTAGATTGCATATAAATAATTTTAAGGCCGAAACAGATTCCTTAAAAGAAGGAAAAGAGATGAGAAGATAATGGATTGACACCTTTAAGTGATGTGGGTTAACTGTAAACCCAGAACTCTACATCCTGCCAAATATTCAGGATTGAGATCAGAATCAAGACAACTTCTGTCCTAAAAGACTGGAAATTCAGAAGGAATAGAGATGCATGAAACAATAAAAGAAAACAAATAGCAATATCCACCTGTGAGGAAAACAAAACAGAAAATGACAAGTCAAACTAAGCATCTTTTTATACATTCCCCAAAGTCACTATTAGCAGATGAGCATAACTTATCTTAATTATGCATAACTATCACCATTGTTATTTTTTCCTGTTACTTTATGCTTGATAGAAATAATACTTTATCTCATGTAAACTCAGCAACTCAAAGATAAACATGGAGGATGGGATAAATTGGGAGACTGGGGTTGACACATGTACACCATTGATACTATGTATGAAATATATAACTAATATAGCACTGGGAACTCTACCCAATGCTCTGTAGTATCTGAATGGGAAAGAAATTCGAAGAGGAGACTGTATGTATACATATAACTGAGTCACTTGTACAGTAGAAACTAACAAAACATTGTAAAGCAACTATACATCAATAAAAATTTTTTTAAAAGAAAAAAAGATGAAATAGGAATTAAATTCCTCATATAACAGAGGAAAACATGCATTAAATAAATAACTCATCAGAATCTGAACAGCTGTTAAAATGTAGAGATGAAGTTTGAACTGATTCAGTGATTTCAGATAGTGAGCAGACTCTCTCAAATATACAGTCTCTTGTGCATACTTTTAGGCCTTCCCCCCTTCACATCTCAAGCGGATTTGTTTTAAGCAACTTTAGATGCTTTATCTCTATTTCTCTGTTCACGTCCCCCAAATACTCCCACTTCTCCTTTGCTATCAAACACAAATAATAACATACCAAAATGTGTTCATTCTGAAAACAGAGAATTACCAGTGCCTAAAACTAGGTTTCCAAGACAAAATGATTGTGGAAAAGTTAAGGTATAAATGACCTTGCATATGAACACTGTATATGGAGCATAAATGTCTGCATCTGAAGGATGGAGATGTTGCTTTCTATGTATCTAGCAGAGGAAGACTGCTACTCTCACTTTATTTATTTATTTTTATTTGACTGTGTCAGGTCTTAGCTGTGGCATGTGGGAGCCTGTTCTCTAGTCAGGGATTGAACCTGGGCCCTCTGCATTGGGAGCATGGAGTCTTAACCACTGGACCACCAGGGAAGTCCTGCTACTCCATTTTATTAATAAAATAGATAATAATGGAGCTTAACCAAACAACATAACTAAACCAAGATAACTAAGGAGTTAAAAAAAGAAGAGATTCAAAATAAATAATGCCCAATGCTTCTGAAGATACTATATGAACTACCACCCATGATGACTACCTTAGGTTGGGAGAATCTATGATGTCTGGCATGTGCTAGGACTTGTGTTTAGTTGCTCTGCTAAGCTGCTAAGTCGCTTCAGTCATGTCTGACTCTGTGCGACCCTATAGACGGCAGCCCACCAGGGTTCACCATCCCTGGGATTCTCTAGGCAAGAACACTGGGGTGGGTTGCCATTTCCTCCTCCAATGCATGAAAGTGAAAAGTGAAAGTGAAGTTGCTCAGTCATGTCCAACTCTAAGCGACCCCATGGACTGCAGCCTACCAGGCTCCCTCCATCCATGGGATTTTCCAGGCAAGAGTACTGGAGTGGAGTGCCATTGCCTTCTCCGATTTAGTCTCTCAGTCATGTCCAACTCTTGGTGACCCCGTGGATTGCAGCCCACCAGGCTTCTCTGTCCATGGGATTCTCTAGGCAAGAATATGAGAGTATGCTGCCATTCCCTCCTTAAAGGGATCTTCCCAACCCAGGGATCGAACCCAGGTCTCCAAAACTGCAGATGGATTCTTTACTGTCTGAGCCAACAGGGAATCATGATGTCTGACATAGGAAGTTGCTACTATAAATGATTTTTGATCTCTTGTTAGAAAAACGTCATGTGCCCAAGTGAAAACAATTCCGAACGATAGTAGCCAATACTGATTTACTGATCACTTAAAATTTTCTGCTCCGTGAACTGTTACTTCATACAGATGCAATAACTGGGCACATCTCTAAAATGTGGAGAAGATGTGACTCATGTTAAAGGGAAAGTGAAAGTCGCTCAGTCGTGTCCAACTCTTTGCGACTCCATGGACTACACAGTCCATGGAATTCTCCAGGCCAGAATACTGGAGTGGGTTGCCATTCCCTTCTCCAGGGGATCTTCCCAACCCAGGGATCAAACCCAGGTCTCCAGCATTGTAGGTGGATTATTTACCAGCTGAGCCACTAGGGAAGCCATGTTAAAGTCAAGGTCAATATATGAGGAGGATGGGATTCAGGATACACACATCCTTCCACTAGTCTTCAAAAAAGAACAGTTCTGAGTGAACTAATAAAAGTTAATTCTGGTGGTGATGTTATTAAGGCAGGTAAAGTGGAGCAGAGGCCTAAGCGTGTTCTACTGTGTATGCTAAGTCGCTTTAGTCGTGCCCAACTCTTTGAGACCCCATGGACTGTAGACCGCCAGGCTCCTCTGTCCGTGGAATACTCTAGGCAAGACTCTGGAGTAGGTTGCTATTTCCTCCTCCAGAGTATTTTCCTTACCCAGGGATGGAACCTGTGTCTGTTACATATCCTGCACTGGCAGGCACATTCTTTTCCGCTAGTGCCAGCTGGGTAGCCCAACAGGAACTTTAAACCTGGAGGTAGGAGAAAGGGATGTACAACTAAGAAGACTCTTCTCTGTGCTCCTTCATTGTTCATTCTGAGCTTTATTTCCTTAGCTTATATTGTAGAAAATGGCACCTACACTTGTAATTTGTGTGAATGTTGAAGACAAGGCTAGAGAGTGAGAGAATGAAGACGAAAACACATAGCATAGATTTGAGCATGATGTAGCTATTTAAAACATCACGTGAATTGTTTATTGACTAAAAATTAATCATACTGTTTGAGAAAGAAAGCTAGTAAAGAAAACAAATGTGGGCATAATGGATATGGGCATCAAAACTATTTTAAGAATTGGGCATGTGATCTCATAAAGGGAGACAGAAATGTACTTATTAAATTTTGTCATACTGTTTTTCCTATTAATTTTAATTAGATCCTGTTCAGTATTCAAGGATTATTTTTAGTGGTTACCAGACTTACTATTTAGATGTATTATTTATTGTAGATGGAACTTCCCTCTTGCTAGATGTACTGTCTTTGGGGGAATTTTGTTTCATTTAAGTGTTGTTCAAATGTAGCACCCCATGGCAGGTCCCCGAAGAATACATCACAATGCTATAAATATTGTTCAGAGTACAGGTATTTCTCTCAATGGGGACTTTACTCTGGCTACAGTAACTCTGGCCAGAACTCTTGTTAAGTCAGACATCTAAAACCAATTCTCAGTCACGGTCACAGGTGCAGAAATTTAACACCGGTCATTAAAACAAAAATGACCTCACTAGAGAACTAAGGAATGTTCCTCTCCAATGATGATTTGTATATTGCATATTTATGACCTCTTCAAAAATAATCCATCCAAATAGGAAATTAGTCCCTACAAGAGAAGCATTTAAGTATGAAAAAAAATTTATGGAGGCTGAGATCTAAACTCTCATCCTATAGATAGAGATGGTGACAAAAACTGAAACTTAAGACTGTGGGAGATAGGTGAATTAAGTGTTCTGCTTACTGAATTTTTAATTCACTTGTTTCTCTTTCATTTGTGCATTTTCCACAGTGGATTACAGTAACCAAAGAGTTTTCCTGAAGGAAATAACAAGTAGGCTTTAGTGGGAAACAAAAAAGGAAAGGTATTCCTATTTCCTACACTCGGAAGCAGTTTGAAGTGGCCTATTAACTGGGAATTCCAGAGATGAAGAGTAATTTAGAGCTAGTAGAAAAAAAGCACCTTTGATGAGTGGCTACAAATAAGGTCAGAGAACTGTGCAGTGCTGCATCATGGAAGGACTTCTGTGCTAAATTACGAAGTCTGAAACGTGTTCAGAAAATTACAAAGAGGAATTGAAAGATGATGCATTCGTGTTCTAATGCTGCTATAAAAAATTACCGCAAATTCGGTCACTTTAAACTACATAAATTTATCATCTCACATTTCTGGAGGTCCAAAGTCTGAAATCAGTCTCCCTAGCCGGCAGTCGTAATATCGGCTTGGCTGGTTCCTTCTGCAGCCTCTGAGAGGGGATCCATTCTCTCTGCCTTCTTATTTGTACTCTAAAGGCTGCCTGCATCCTTGATTCCTGGCTCTTTCCTCACATCACCCCTACCTTTTTCTTCCACCATCATCTCTCCTACTAACTCTGATCCTCCTGCCTCACTGTTAGAAGGATTCCTGTAATTAACCTAGGCCCACCTGGAAAATCTAGGATAATCTCCCCATCAGCATCCTTAACTTAATCATATCTGCGAAACTCCTTTAATCTTGTTAAAGATTTGGTGAATTAAGACATGAATATTTTCCAGAAGCTATTATTCAGTTTACCAGAAACTATAAACACAGTTATGACATGATAAACTTTATATTTTAGAATGAACCCTCTGATACCATGGGAGTTAAAGAAGGATCAGTCTGGAAGAAGGGGACCAAGGGGCAGTTGCTGAGCTCTTGAAGAGAAATGGCTTATTCCATACCTATTAATGTTCAGTGTTTGACTCTAACACTACTATGCCCCATTTCCTTCACAGGATTAAATGAGGAATAGCAAAAAAATGTGTATAAGGTGCATTTTAAGAAAACCTAGAAGCTAACTAAATTGGGAGAGAAGTGAGGAGTAGAGACAGGGAGTGATTAAAGTCTCCAAATTTGAATTGACATTAACAGATATGCAAATTTTAGGAAAACAGGAGAGTGAAGAAGAAAAGAAATTCATTCAAAGACCCTATGAGTTTGTAGAGCATCAGTGTGCAAATTTGGAAAAGATGCCCCCCTGCCTCCCCTGGACAGATGCTGTCTCACAGGCACACAACTTGGTCACGTGACCATGCCTTTAGAGAGAGGAAATTGTGTCCCCTTCTCTCGGTTAAGGCTCTATCAGAGCACAGTAGGAGCCTGCCACAGACCACAGTCATAATATGTCCTGAGCTGTTCTGTATATGATAAACAAAGCATTAGTGAACTTAGATGGAGTTGTCTATTGGCACCAGAGTTAAAACAAAAACTCTGGATGCGAGTTTTATATCAGCAGAAAAATAACAGATGAATGAAATGTATAGGCTGGCTGAGATTGTATAGGCAGCAAAGAAAGTATTAATAACTAACTTCAAGAGGCAATCAAGTTTAAAGATAGAATGTCCAGCACCACAGCATGGGACAATCTCTTGTTGCAGAGACATTCTAGGTGAATATATAGTGCATTTAGTCTTGTTTATGACAACGATAGACTGATATCATTTTTCTTGTTTGTAATTTTACAAAAATGTTAATGTATTAAATGTATACCATTTGGGGATCAACAATAAAAAACAGAGGAGAGCTAGATGATTTGATATCAGCAAAAGGGAAGATTGGTAAAAGGGCAACTGGGGTATATCAAACATGGGTGAAAGCAGACAGAAAACGCTTTGATGCATAATTAAATCAAAGTCTCTTAGAAATCTCTGGACAGGAAAAGGGGCAGAAAAAAATTGGAAAAGGAGAAAATAGAAACATGTAATTAACATGAAAATATTGTTGATTTTTTAACCAATTTATTTTTAAAATAAATTAATTCCAAGAAATGATGCTTCGTCCTGATTATTTAAACCTGTGAAATGTTTTGACATGGGAAAATGCATCCCCTTCAGTTCCATTTGTGGAATTTAGTTATCTATTCAATATATGTATTTCATTTAAACTTCAGCTGATTTGAGACACCCAATTCTCCATTGGGAGGCACTTGGCTTTTCTCATAAATGTGTAATTTTCAGCTCGAAGAAACATTTGCACCTTCAGGGAGCAATATATTCTCTTCTCCCAGTAGTTTCTTATTTTATTTACCCTGTCAAGTAGCCAACAAGAACATTTTCTCATACTGTACTGAGCCTAAGTGAAGTTCAAGCATTCAGTTTGCCCAGCTTTTAGAGGAAATAAGAAAATACTTTCTAGCAAAGTAACTAATAATAGCTCTTACTGAGCCATAAGCCACCTGTTTGGACGTATCGATCAAATTAGCTTTTAGAATAAAGACCTAGTATTTTCTTAAATATAATGCATTACCAAAGTGTTTGCATTTTTGCATTTGGCATGGAGGTAAAATGTTGGGAGGAAAAGATCTGAATTTTAGCTCATACATTTGTTAATTACTCCATTTTGGAGGAAACTAACCATGAAGAAGGAGAAGTGCTATTTCTCTTACTGGTCATTTAGTGAGATTCATAAAAGTGAATATGGCAAGCCTGATTCTTTGGATTGTTATTTGTTGAAAATGTGCTGAAATAAAGCTATCAGAAGTGTTTCTTTTAAATGAATATTGAATGGAAGCTCGTGCCATTTATCCAATAAAGTAATTTCTTCCTTACTTAGAATGGGCTTAGTTAGAGGGGAAATCCTATTTCAGGGCCATTTTTTCCTCCTCTCATTTACGCCCAAAGCATATTGTATGTAGACATATCATGCCAGGGACCCAGTAATAGTTCTGCTGTAGACAGTTTCCACCTGACTGCATTTCTATTACTGCGGATAACCTTCAACTCAGGAACAGCATTCACAATTTATAAAGAATATAGAAAAAAGAAGTCTTCCATATAAATCCAGAATTCTAACTGTGTGAAGTATGGATAAATTGCATAACTTTGAAAGCAAATGTGAAATCTTTTTGAGTGTGATCCTCATGGGAAGGAATGCTAACTTGCTGTTCACCTTGAAAGTTTCCTCAGTGTGCTATTATTTTTCTCAAATGTCAAATAGTTTGCAAGACATTTCCCTGATAATTCCCACAGGGCATGGAGAATAAGATTTACTTTGATTAGAAGAGGCTGAAGATGAGGAATCTGGTTTAGCAACAGGCCCTGCCAAAGAATAAAAGCTGATTAGTTTTGTTAACCCGGATCAAGCAGACCAGAGATTGATTCTTGGAATCTGGCTCCATGAAGAAGCACTGAAGAACTGGACTACACTTAAGCAGACAGCCTGAAGTATTCAGGAGCTAGGCACAGCAGATCTGGTTTTTATTGCTGACCCTCTTAATAATGTATTGTGTAACCTTTGGCAAGTAAATTAATACATCCGTTCCTCCTTTTCCTTATCTGTAAAGTGATTTCAGTCGCTTGATCCACAAGATGCTCAACTCCAAGCTTCTTAGTTTGAAGGAGGAGCGGAATTAGTAAGCTTATGATACAAAGAAGTTGTTTGTTTTCTAATCTCTTTCCTGTCCTTCCATTCATGGCTACAGTAGCACTTCACATGTCTGCTTCCATCCAGAGGAAAAGAAGGAAAATAGTCATTAGGTCCTTTTATATCCATATTTTATAAAAGTGAAGGACTATATAAATCAACAGGGCCTGCCAGAAGTATAGCATTTTTTTATAATTGCACTGCGCTAGCTTTAGCTGTAAGTTTCACCCATCCATTCAAGCATGCACATATCCATCCATTCATGCATTCATCCATCTACCCTCCATCAAAATATCCATTGAATCAATATGTACTATGTACTTATCTGCTGGCTGCATAAATACTATAAATACACTGGTCAACAAGACAGGCTTGTTCTTTCTTCAGGGAACTGAGAGTAAATCAGTAGGCCTGTGTTAACAAACAATTAATTTTAATTACATATGTGAAAAGTGTTGTTTAAGAAATACAGCGAGTAGTAACAGTGACTAATGAGCAGTTTTTTCTTCATATAAGAACAGACCTGATTATCCCCACACAAATTAACTTCTTTATTCAAAGGAAGGTAGAGGTGCAAGTTGATTGAAAAGTTAAGAATGAAATCCCTTTTTCAATGTTCAGTCACTTGACCTGTTTGCAAGATCATATTATCAAAACAGTTACACTTCTGGCTTCTGAATAACAAAGAATTACATTTATAAAACTCTCCATGCCTGTCACAACTTCCCAAGAGGCCTTGGGAAAGACTTTGCCCTTGCGAAGTCATCCAGAAGAAGAGTAACCTTTAATTTCAAATTGATATTCCAAGTATACTAAGGCAATAAAGAAGAACGATAACAATCAAATCCTAAAGGAGCTAACAGAATCAGCCTTTATTTGGCAGAGAATGGCATGCAATTATAAAGTGATCAAGGCTCCATACCTATACATTTAATTAAGCATAAAGATGGGCGAGTATTGAAATACTAATGAGAAAACTTAGACTTCCTTATAATGAGATTTCACAATTATGACCCAAATATCCCATTCTAGATTATGTTGACTAACCATCTGTCCTGGTTTATCAGAGACCAAAGGATGTCAGCCTTTTAATGCCAACCCGGGAAAATCGTGGGCAAACTGAGGAGAGCTGTTTTCCAACATAGCTTCTATAAAGTAATAATAATGTAAGCCTAATTATACAAGGTTCTAAACTTATTCAATTTATGCTCTCTAAGCACTGGCAAACCATGAATCATGGCCACTCACCCTTTTGTAAAGGATATTTTAGAACCCACTAATCTGTCAACAAGTCATGTTCTTAGCAGGGGCTACTTGCCCAAAGTACTACCAGGGAACAAACATGCAGAAACTAGTCATCATAGTTATTTATTTCCACTTTGCAAGGTATACCTCTTCTTTGCAGAATCATAAATAAAAGTAAACGGCAAAATCTATCAGCTGGCTGACACACATATGGCTTAACTAGCACTGCGGTTAGTGATTCTAGCTCTGTTTCTGAGTTGTCTCCATTCAAAGTTACTTAGTTAGAGCATGTCAACATCAGTTAATCTTTCTGAGCTTTGGTTTCCTCAACTTAAAAAAAACAAGTTTGACTGTCATAGATGAACCAAAGTCTCCTTTTCCCAGGTTTGAGTTTGGTTCGGTTCAGTTCAGTTCATTTCAGTCGCTCAGTCGTGTCTGACTCTTTGCAACCCCATGAACTGCAGCACACCAGGCCTCCCTGCCATCACCAACTCTCGGAGTTCACCCAAACTCATGTCCATCTAGTCGGTGATGCCATCCAGCCATCTCATCCTCTGTTGTCCCCTTCTCCTCCTGCCCTCAATCCCTCCCAGCATCAGAGTCTTTCCCGATGAGTCAACTCTTCGCATGAGGTGGCCAAAGTATTGGAGTTTCAGCTTCAGCCTCAGTCCTTCCAATGAACACCCAAGACTGATCTCCTTTAGAATGGACTGGTTGGGTCTCCTTGCAGTCCAAGGGACTCTCAAGAGTCTTCTCCAACACCACAGTTCAAAAGCATCAATTCTTCGGTGCTCAGCTTTTTCAC
This sequence comes from Ovis canadensis, assembly GCF_042477335.2. Taxonomy (NCBI): domain Eukaryota; kingdom Metazoa; phylum Chordata; class Mammalia; order Artiodactyla; family Bovidae; genus Ovis; species Ovis canadensis. The sequence goes on along the minus strand of NC_091258.1, from coordinate 40,773,754 downwards.
GGTCCAACTCTCACATCCATACATGACTACTGGAAAAGCCATAGCCTTGACTAGATGGACCTTTGTAGGCAAAGTAATGTCTCTGCTTTTGAATATGCTATCTAGGTTGGTCATAACTTTTCTTCCAAGGAGTAAGCATCTTTTAATTTCATGGCTGCAATCACCATCTGCAGTGGTTTTGGAGCCCCCAAATTAAAGTCTGACACTGTTTCTACTGTTTCCCCATCTATTTCCCACAAAGTGATGGGACCAGATGCCATGATCTTCGTTTTCTGAATGTTGAGCTTTAACCCAAATTTTTCGCTCTCCTCTTTCACTTTCATAAAGAGGCTGTTTAGTTCCTCTTCACTTTCTGCCATAAGGGTGGTGTCATCTGCATATCTGAGGTGATTGATATTTCTCCCAGCAATCTTGATTCCAGCTTGTGCTTCTTCCAGCCCAGCGTTTCTCATGATGTACTCTGCATAGAAGTTAAAGAAGCAGGGTGACAATATACAGCCTTGACGTACTCCTTTTCCTATTTGGAACCAGTCTGTTGTTCCATGTCCAGTTCTAAGTGTTGCTTCCTGACCTGCATAGAGCATTCTCAAGAGGCAGGTCAGGTGGTCTGGTATTCCCATCTCTTTCAGAATTTTCCACAGTTTATTGTGACTCACACAGTTAAAGGCTTTGGCATAGTCAATAAAGCAGGAATAGATGTTTTTCTGGAACTCTTTCTTTTTCGATGATCTAATGGATGTTGGCAATTTGATCTCTGGATCCTCTGCCTTTTCTAAAACCAATTTGAATATCTGGAAGTTCACGGTTCATGTATTACTGAAGCCTGTCTTGGAGAATTTTGAGCAATACTTTGCTTGCATTTGGTAGATGAAGATAATAGTGGAAAGTAAGTTGCTAATAACCACATTACAGGACTACATGGAGGGCTTCATTTAATTTTACACAAAGGCCTATAAAAATATGAAAATTTCTAAAAAATGATAATGCTTTTCCAGATGATGAACTAAATTACTGTACTGGCTCAATCTGGAATAGGTTAGCCATGACTGGGTTATAGAAGCCTAGGCAAGAAAACAAAACAAAACAAAAAACCAGAAACCAACCAAACCTTTCCTAAGTTCTTGTTTTAAAAAAAATTTAAGCCAATTTCTTGAGATATGATTGACATATCAAGAAACTACATATTTGATATTTACTAATCCATGAGTTCATGGATAAATATACATCTATGACAACATCACCACCATCAAGGTCATAGAAATATTTGTTACTACCCAATGTTCCCACCTGCCTCATTTAATAGTAGTAATAGGAATACCTAAAATAAAACTTTACCTCTTATCTCACAGCTCGTAAAGTAATGCTCAAAATTCTCCAAGCCAGGCTTCAACAGTACATGAACCAAGAAATTCCAGATGTTCAAACTGGATTTAGAAAAGGCAGAGGAACCAAAGACCAAATTGTGAACATCCGTTAGATCATCGAAAAAGCAAGAGAGTTCCAGAAAAACATCTACTTCTGCTTGCCTTTGACTGTGTGGATCACAACAAACTGTGGAAAATACATAAAGAGATGGGAATACCAGACCACCTTACCTGCCTCCCAAGAAATGTGTATGCAGGTCAAAAAGCAACAGATAGAACGGGTCATGGTTCCAAATTGGGAAAGGAGTACATCGAGGCTATATATTGTCACCCTGCTTATTTAACTTATATATAGAGTGCATCATGCAAAATGGCATACTGAATGAAGCATAATCTGGAATCAAGATTGCCGGGAGAAATATCAATCACCTCAGATATGCAGATGACACCACCCTTATGGCAGAAAGTGAAGAGGAACTAAAGAGCCTCCTGATGAAAGTGAAAGAGGAGAGTGAAAAAGCTAGCTTAAAACTCAACATTCAAAAAATTAAGATCACAGCATCCGGTCCCATCACTTCATGGCAAATAGATGGAGAAACAGTGGAAAAAATGACAGACTTTATTTTCTTGGGCACCAAAATCACTGCAGATGGTGACTGCAGCCCTGAAATTAAAAGATGCTTGCTCCTTGGAAGAAAAACTATGACAAACCTAGACAGCATATTAAAAAGCAGAGACATTACTTTACTGAAAAAGGTGTGTATATTTAAAGCTATGGTTTTTCTAGTAGTCATGTATGGATGTGAGAGTTGGACCATAAAGAAAGCCGAGAGCCAAAGAATTGATGCTTTTGAACTGTGGTGTTGGAGAAGACTCCTGAGAGTCCCTTGGACAGCAATGAGATCAAACCAGTCAATCCTAAAGGAAATTAGTCTTGAATATTCATTGGAAGGACTGGTTCTGAAGCTGAAGCTCCAATACGTTGGCCACCTGATGTGAAGAACTGACTCATTGGAAAAGACCCTGATGCTGCGAAAGATTGAAGGTGGGAGGAGAAAGGGATAACAGGATGAGATGTTTGGATGCCAGCACCGACTCGATGGACATGAGTTTGAGCAAGCTCCGGAAGTTGTTGATTGACAGGGAAGCCTGGTGTGTTGCAGTCCATGAGGTCGCAACTGAGAGAATGAACTGAACTGAACTGAACCTCTTATCAGATATTAGTACACAACATATATTGTTAGGTATAGGTGGTATAATAGAATTCCAGCACTTATTCCTCTTATAAAACTGAAACTTTGTACCTTTGACTATCTCTTCCCCATGTACCCCTCTCCTTGGCCCTTGTCAACAATCATCCTATTCTCCGCTCCTGTAAATTGACTATGTTAGATTCCACAAATAAGTGACCTCATTCTGTAACTATCTTCTGTGTCTGGCTTATTTCACTAAGCATAATGTCCTCTAGGTTAATAGATGTTGCCTCAAATAGCAACATTTTCTTCTTTTCTAAAGGTTGAATAATACTAATTGTATGCATATATCATGTTTTCTTTATTCATTCATCCATCCAGGGACATTTGGATTGTTTCCATACCTTAGCTATTGTGAATAATGCTACACTGCCCAGGGGGTGTAGGCATCTTTCTGAGATCCTGATGTCAATTCCTTTAGATAAATATGAAGATTGGAGTTGTTAGATCCCATGGTAGTTTTATATTTAATTTTTCCAGGCATGTTCATATTGTTTTCATAATAGTTGTACCAATTTACATCCCCACCAACAGTTTACCAAACTAATCTTTTACTTACATCCTAACTAACATTTGCTTTTTTAATAGGTGTGAGGTGAAACCTCATTGTAGTTTCAATGTACATTTCCCTGGTGATTAAATGGACTGAACACTTTTCATGTACCTGTTGGCCATTTGCATGTCTTCTTTGGAGGAATGTCTACTGAGGTCCTTTGCACATTTTTCAATAGAATTAGTTGCTTTTATTTCTTGTTACTGTATTTTGAATATTAATCATTTATCAGACATAAGGCTTGCAAAGTTTTCTTTCATTCCATAGGCTATCTTTTCATTGCAACTATTTCTTTTGCTATGCAGAAGATTTTTAGTTTCCTATAATCTCCTCTATTTTTGCTTCTGTTGCCTGTAGTATCCAAAAATTGTGCTTTTGGTGTTGTATCCAAAATCATTGAAAAGATGAAGGTCAAGGAGCTTTTCCTCTGAAGTTTCCTATAGAAGTTTTATCATTTCAGGTCTTAAGTTTAAGTCTTTAATCCATTTTGAGTGAAATTTTGTGTATTCTAGATGTGGATATTCAGCTTTCCTAACATTATTTAAAGAAAAAAAATACCCTTTCCCTTTTTGTATTCTTGGCACCCTTGTTGAAGATTAGTAGACTCTGTATGCATGTGTTTATTTATAGGCTCTTGATTCTATTCCACTGGCCTGTTTGTCTATTTTCATGCCAGCACTGTAGTGTCCTTGCTTATTCAAGCTTCGTAATATAGTTTGAAATCAGGAAGTGTGGTACCTCCAGCTTCATTCTTTTTGCTCAAGATTGTTAAATAGGGGACTCCTGTGGTTCCATATGAATATTGTGATTGTTTTTTAATTTCTGTGAAAAATGGCATTGGAATTTTGTTAAAGATTGCCTTGAACCTATAGAGGGTTTGAGTACTATGGGCATTTTAACAATATTGATTCTTCTAAGTTATGGTTATAGGATATCTTTCCTTTTACAGGTGTCCTCCTCAGTTTCTTTTATCAATATATTAGAGATTTCAGTGTACAGATCTTTCACCACCTTGGTTAAAAATATTCCTAAATATTTTAATGTTTGATGCTATCATGTCAGTTTTCTTAGTGTCTTTTTCATGCAGTTCTAACAACTTTTGGGTGGTGTCTTCAGGGTTTCATATGTGAAAGATCATGTCATTTGTAAACAAAGATAATTTCACTTCTTTCTTCCTTTTCACTTTGTATGTGTTTTCTTCTTTTCTAATTGCTCTGGCTAGAACTTTTCATACTGGTGACAACAGGCACCCTATCTTGTTCCTGACCTTAGAGGAAAAACATTTAACATTTCACCACAGAGTATGATATTAGCTGTTGGTTTATCATATAAAAGTCTCTATTATTTGGGGGTACATTTCTTATATATCTAATTTGTTGAGAATTTTTTAATCACAACATGATGTTGAATTTTATCAAATTATTTTTCTGCATTTATTAAAATTATCATGTGAATTTTATTCTTCATTGTGTTAATATACTGTGTCTAATTTATTGATTTGTGTGTGTTGAACCATTTATCCCAAGGATAAATCCTACTTGATTACAATGCACAATCCTTTTAACATTCCATTGAATTCATTTTACTACCATTTGGTTGAGAATATTGGTGCTCATCAAGGATATTGGCCTATAATTTTCTTTTCTTGTGGTGTCCTTACTTGGCTCTGTTGTAAATTTATTGTTGGTCTTGTGAATGAGTTTGGCACTGCTCTTCCCTCTTCAATTTTTTGGAATAGTTTGAGAAGAATGGTATTAATTCTTCTTTAAATGTTTGGCAAGCTTTACCAATAAGCTATCTGATAATGGGCTTTTCTTTGTTGGGAGGTTTTTCATTATTAATTCAATATCCTTACTCTTATTAAATAAATCTGTTAGATTTTCTATTTCTTCAAAATTTAGTCTTGGTAGACTTAATGTTTCTAAGAACTTACCCATTTCTTTTAGTATATCCAATTTGTTGACATATGGATTTAATAAAAGTTCCTCATGATCCTTTGTATTCCTGTGGTATCAGTGGCAATGTTGCCCCTTTCATTTATTAATTTTATTTTACAATTCTTTTTTTCTCTTCTAGCCTAAGGATTTGTCAATTTTTGGTCTCTTCAAAAAAAATCAACTCTAGCTTCACTGGTCTTTTCTACTGGTTTTCTGTTCCCTATTTCATTGATTTTCACTTTGATCTTTGTTATTTATTTCCCTTTGCTATCTTTGGGCTTATTTTAGTCTTTTTCTAGTTCCTTGAGGTGTACCATTATGTAGTTTACTTGATGTCTTTCTTTGCCCTTAATGTAGATTTTTATTAGTATAAACTTTTCTCTTAGAAGTGCATATGTTGCATCCTATGAATTTGGTATGTTGTGTTTCCTTTTTTATTTTTATCAAGATCTCTTCTGATTTCTCTTTTGTCTTCCTTGACCCCTTGCTTATCCAAGAGTGTGTTATTTAATTTCTACATATCTATGAGTTTTCCAATTTTCACTCCGTTACTGATTTCAAGTTTTATATTACTGTGTTCAAAGAAAATACTTAGTTTGATTTCAGATTTCTTTAATTTGCTAATATGTATTTTGTTGCTTAAAAGATGATCTATCCTGGAGAGTGTTCCATATGATGTAGATCTGTCTCAAATCATGCACGCACACACACACAAACACACACACACATGCGCACACACACACACGCACACACACGTATATATACACACTTCAATACTGAGATGAGTAACTTGTTAATTTCTTCATGATCACTCACTTTTTAGAGTAATGGTCAACTGTACTCTAACTACCTTTCAGAACATACTTATGACTATACAATATAGGTAATATTTCCAAGCAAGAATGGCATACACTAGAAATTTTAATTTATAGCCATACCATTAAATGCCAAAATCAGCACCGTCTTCAACACAACCACCATGTTTTTTTTTAACACTGCTATTTTGTCCTAATTTTCAGAGCTTAAAATTTGTGATTTTTCTCCTGAGCTTCTGAGTTCAGCCTGGCAGCTGGAGTCATATATCTTAATTCTAGAATACAAAAATATTCCCAGTTTTTGCCTAGTCTGAACCAGAGAATCATCTGGCAGTAAGTGAAATGATCACACAGGATAAGATGGAAATCGCCTGAGATCAGGTGTCATGTCATCACAGATGATGGGGTGGGGCAGAAGGAGACTATACAGACAGTGATACTTTCAAATTTCAGCCTCCTCAGTAGACTTGACACTATCTCATGAGAAGCAGTGGCTCACTGTAGCACTTATCCTCAAATAAGAGGAAACATCAGAATCTGTAGCAGAGGAAGAGGAAATATCAGTTGAGTCTCTGACCTACTGCCCATACCTGGCAAACACAAATTTCCTGTTAAGCAATCTAAGAATCAGGTTTTCTGAATTTTATCTAACTCTGACAATTTACATCAAATAAGAGACATTAGGATTGCCCAATTTTTCTAGCCTATGTTTCCTTCAAAGAGTTTGATGAAACTTATATGTAACTCTGTGATGTGTTTCTCACATCAATTTACCTCACAGAATTAAAAATTTTTAAATAAGGATATAAAGATGTCTCAAATGTACTTTTATTAGTAAAAACCCACCTGACATGCTATGCACAGCTAACAATCATATATTAGAGGGGGTATTAAAACTAACATTTCCATGAAAATGAACAGAATGATAAAGAAAACACAAAGCATTTGAGGGTTTGAAGGAGGAAGCAGTGATATCTAAATAAGACGTGGTGTGGCACATGAAAGATTTTACTAATGAGATATTTGAAGAGTTATTTTCTATTTCAGTTCAGTTCAGTCGCTCAGTTGTCCAACTCTTTGTGACCCCATGGATTGCAGCATGCCAGGCTTATCTATCCATCACCAACTCCCAGAGCCTAGTCAAACTCATGTCCATTGAGTTGGTGATACCATCCAATCATCTCATCCTCTGTCATCCCCTTTTCCTCTCGCCTTCAATCTTTCCCGGTATCAGAGTCTTTTCCAATGAGTCGGTTCTTCACATTAGGTGGCCAAAGTACTGGAGTTTCAGCTTCAGCATCAGTCCTTCCAATGAATATTCAGGACTGATCTCCTTTAGGATGGACTGGTTGGATCTCCTTGCAGCCCAAGGGACTCTCAAGAGTCTTCTCCAACACCACAGTTCAAAAGCATCAATTCTTCGGCACTCAGCTTTCTTTATAGTCCAACTCTCACATCCATACATGACTACTGGAAAAACCATAGCTTTGACTAGATAGACCTTTGTTGGTAAAGTAATGTCTCTGCTTTTTAATATGCTGTCTATGTTAGTCATAGCAATTTTCTATTTACTAGTCCCTTAATTTGCTCCAAAAAGACAAAGCCAGTGATTCAAAGATAAAACACTTCACTTGCAAAAATTTTAAAATGTCATGAAAAGTGGAACATAATGTCTTACAAAAGAGTGAGTTTCTATCAAGTAGGTACTTTAAGCAAGAGAGTGTCAAGTAAAAAATTTCTAAAGATGTTTTTGACTTCCATTCACAAGGTGTGTACCATGGAAGAGCTGATCCAGGTTAGGTTAAATGATGTTTCTGAACAAAAGAAGGAAAGAAAGAAATCTGTCATTGAATATGATTGAAAAACACTAAGTTAAAAGAAATTAGACTTTTAATTGCAAGACTTAACAGAGTACTTTAAATAATAATGCTCATTCCTTGGCAATGAATGAAGAGGGGATGTGAATCAAAAAGAATGAATAAAAATGATGTATCTGCGATCTCAGGATATTATTTTTGCCTTCTTATCAACCTTGCTCCAAACTATTCTAAAACCTATTGTACAGAGTGAAGTAAGCCAGAAAGAAAAACACCAATACAGTATACTAACACATATATATGGAATTTAGGAAGATGGCAATGACGACCCTGTATGCAAGACAGGAAAAAAGACACAGATGTGTATAACGGACTTTTGGACTCAGAGGGAGAGGGAGAGGGTGGGATGATTTGGGAGAATGGGAATTCTAACATGTATACTATCATGTAAGAATTGAATCGCCAGTCTATGTCTGACGCAGGATGCAGCATGCTTGGGGCTGGTGCATGGGGATGACCCAGAGAGATGTTGGGGGGAGGGAGGTGGGAGGGGGGGTCATGTTTGGGAACGCATGTAAGAATTAAAGATTTTAAAATTAAAAAAATAAATAAATTAAAAAAAATGAAGTTGTGCTTAAAAAAAAAAATAAAATAAAACCTATTGCTATGTAATGCTAGTATGTTAAAATAATAACAGTAAATACAAACCAGCTATGGAAGATAAACACCGTATTGGTGTTTAATACAATATGAATGTCTAATATTTTATGAGTGCATAAAATAGAATCTCAACATAATGATAGTGAAGAACAGTAAATGTGGTGACATTATCCATAACATATTTACCCCCAGTTGGCAATAAGTCACTGGGCTTGAGGCAACCACTTTAAGTCAAATTTCAAGACCTTGGAGTAACTCATTCATTTAACTGGAGTCTGTAATGAATAATGTTTCTGCCTCCAATGAGTCAGTTGATTTAGCCAGCCCATGCCCTGTATGCCTTGAGATCTAGTCTTGACTCTTTTTCTGCTGCTCTCTAGATGATAGGGGAGCTGACCTCTACAGGTTTCCAGGTCAGCTGACTTCTGCCTGGGTCTAATCAACAGGAGATGTTGATGAGAGACTGGAAGGCATGGAGAATAGAAGATGAGAGATTTCCCTTCTCTTTCTCTGCCTCAGGCTAGGTCTGCAGTGCATCAGAATTGCTTTGATGATTCTAGCCCTTTGGACCTGGTAAACCTTCCTTTCCCTTGGTTCATCCTGCCTAGGAAGACAGAGGTTTTTTTGCTTTTGGTCATCTCTAGATTATACTGGAGTTTTCTTTTGGCCTCTTACCAGTTCTATCACCCATATAACACATTTCCAGCACTTTATCTTATGTATTTTCAGTGGTTTCTGTTTTCCTGGTTGGATTCTGATAAATATAATGGTTTTCTACATTATAGGAGCATTTTTTGTCAATGTTAATGCATTACTGATGTTGAAGCTGAAACTCCAATACTTTGGCCACCTGATGCAAATAGGTGACTGAATTGAAAAGACGGTGATGTCAGGAAAGATTAAGGGCAGGAGGAGAAGGGGATGACAGAAGATGAGATGGTTGGATGGCATCACCGACTTGATGGACATGGATTTGGGTACACTCAGGGAGTTGTTGATGGACAGGGAGGCCTGGAGTGCTGCGGCTCATGGGGTCACAAAGAGTCGGACACACGACTGAGTGACTGAACTGAACTGAACTGAATGCATTACTATTTTCTCAAAAGATTCTGAAGATGAAAAGGATCTTGGAAATTGCTTAGCTAAACAGACTAAAGTGTCTGGTAAAGAGAGAGAGACAGCCAAATGGGTAGGGATGTGAAATTCTCATCCTTGTTTCAACAAGATCATTGTAAATATTTACCTATTAACAGGTATTGATTCTATGTCATAAAAAAAAGCTGTCACATTGATGTGGTTGTAAACCTTAATGTTACAGAAAAGGCCCAGGTAAGACTTGACTTTTTTTCGTTCAATTCACTTTCTATTACATTCTTTCAGATTCATCAACATTTTATAAAGTAAATCCTGCTTCCTCCACCACAGTATCAAAAAGGACTCTCCTAGATTGTCTTGCTTTATCTTGCCATCAATTTCTTGAAGGTGGAAGTATTATTCAGAAATTGAGATTCAGAAAGGTGAAGTAGCCTGCCTTGGAGAAGGCAATGGCAACCCACTCCAGTACTCTTGCCTGGAAACTCCCATGGATGGAGGAGCCTGGTAGGCTGCAGTCCATGGGGTCGCTAAAGTCGGACACGACTGAAACGACTTAGCAGCAGCAGCCTGCCTACATCTCTACTGTAAATAAGCATCCAAATCAGACCTAAACACCCCATTAATGTCCTTCCACACACAGTCCTGTTTCCCTTGATGATTAAATGCTTACCTGATCTTACAGTTACACGAAGAGTTTTAGAGAGCAAAATGGTGGAGTTCAATTTTGGAGATGTGAAATAAAAGTGAATATGCCTTCTAGCAAGGACTTAATCTAATGCCTGATCTACCTCTGATATAGTAACTGTTGCTGACTGTTTTTTGTTTGTTTGTTTGTTTAAACAATGTCTTATAAGAGATTCCATTCCCAAGGCACAAGATGAATATTAGCATCTATATACTTTTCTGTAATCTTCCCAGGTGGCTCAGTGGTAAAAAATCTGCCTGCCAGTGTAGGAGATATGGGTTTGATCCCGGGGTTGGGACAATCCCCTGGAGAAGGGAATGGCAACCCACTCTAGTATTCTTGCCTGGAAAATCCCATGGACAGAGGAGCCTGGTGGGCTACAGTCCTTAGCGTCACAAGAGTCGGATGTGTCTAACCATTCATGCACACTTTTACTTAGCCTACCACTTAGAATACACCTGTGTCACAAATCATTCCACCCTAGCTCCTCAATTAATATTATAATCCTCATCATCATTGTTTCCAAAGTAACTCAGTGTAGAAGCTTTTTCTGATGAGGGAAAGAATAGACAAAATTGTTTAACAGACTCACATATGGGAGGGAAAAACCAATTAAAGACTATCTCTGAACCAGGACCGCCAATATGAGATGAGATGCATAACTAATCAGCCCAAGACATACAACAGGTGAAGTGAGGAAAATGTGATTGTGAGAAATGTAACAGTCTGATGTGCGTAATTCACTTTTCCCATGGAGCCCTGGCCCATCTGCTGTGACTCAATTGAATATCAAAAGATGGAAGGAGGCCATCATTCATTAACTTACCCAACTCCTTCAGGGCCTGGCTTCGCCTGAGCTTTGTTTTTGTTCTTGCACCAAAGATTTGGAAACCACTAATATTTCTCTCTGGGTTTCCAAACTTCCCATGCTAGGATCTAATCCGATTCTCTTCCAAAGGGACCAGAGGTGTGAAGTGCTGTATACACAAAGCAAAGTGTATCGAACATTTGTTAAAGCACCAGAGAACTGCCTCCTCCTCAGCTCTGATGGATTAAAACCATGAAAACATAGCACTAATTCTAATGTTCTTGGAAACAATCCTCCCAGGCTTTCTTTTTCCTATGTCTGCCTGGGCTCAGGCGGATTTCTCACACTAAACATTGCCAGTCAGGCTTTGGATTCATTGCTCAAAAGAGTTTCTAAACGTGAAGGCACACAAGGAGTGAGTAGATGATTTTAAGCTAATTCTGTAGATATGAGTCATTTTAATTTTTATTGGAGTGTAGTTGCTTTACAATGTTGTGCTAGTTTTTTCTGTACAACAAAATGAATCAACTATATGTGTCTACATATGCATATATCCTCTATTTTTTGAATTTCCTTCCCATTTTGGTCACCACAGAGCACTGAGTAGAGTTCCCTGTGGTATCCAATAGATTCTCATTAATTATCTGTTTTCCATATAATATCAGTAAGATATATATATGTCCATCCTAATCTCCCAATTCATCTCACCACCTCCTCTTCCTGCCTTGGTCTCCATATATTTGTTCTCTACATCTATGTCTCAATTTCTGCTTTGTAAATAAGATGTGGTACATATATACAATAAAATATTACTCAGGCATGCAAGGGAACAAAATTGGCTGATTTGTAGAGACATGGGTGGACCTAGAGACTGTCATACACAGTGAAGTAAATCAGAAAAACAGACTTTGCTTTACTTAAACAAATCAGATGCCTTTAAGAGTGCATATATAATTTTTAGAAAATAGTTGAGCTTACAAAATATGCACTGTTTACAAGTAGAGATATGTCTTAACCATGTTGGTGATCCCTTCTGTCTTATATACATACAGACAATAATCCCTACATTTTTTGTTTGTTTGATAGATGGATTTTCAGTTTGACCAGTGTAAAATCAAACAGTACTAATACTACAATGAACTAAATGCCTTTTAAGTAATGTTTTTCATTTGTTAAAAATTAAAGACAAACATGGGGCATTTGAGTATCAGGATTATTCTCTTTTCTTGATTTAAATATTGCTTTCATTGCACTTTAAAAAATAATTAGTTTTATGTTAAAAATGTATATTTTGAAAAGTATATAATTTGGTGAAACTTGATGAATATATAAATCTTTGTAACTATCAGCCAGACCAAATTATAGAAATCGGAGGTTTTTCCTCCTTTCCATCTCAAAGATGGAATCACTCTTCTATTCTGATTGTTCAGTTCAGATCAGTTCAGTCACTCAGTTGTGTCCAACTCTTTGTGATCCCATGGACTGCAGCACGCCAGGCCACCCTGTCCATCACCAACTCCCGGAGTTTACTCAAACTCATGGCCATTGAGTTGGTGATACCACCCAACCATCTCATCCTCCTGTCCCCTTCGTCTCTCACCTTTAATCTTTCCCAGGATCAGGGTCTTTTCCAATGAGTCAGCTCTTCGCATCAGGTATTGGAGTTTCAGCTTCAACATCCACTGGATCATCGAAAAAGCAAGAGAGTTCCAGAAAAAACATTTATTTCTGCTTTATTGACTATGCCAAAGCCTTTGACTGTGTGGATCACAATAAACTGTGGAAAATTCTTCAAGAGATGAGAATACCAAACCACCTGACCTGCCTCTTGAGAAATCTGTCTGCGGGTCAGGAAGAACTGGACATGGAACAACAGTATTGGAGTTTCAGCTTCAACATCAGTCCTTCCAATGAACATTCAGGACTGATTTCCTTTAAGATGGACTGGTTGTATCTCCTTGCAGTCCAAGGGACTCTCAAAAGTCTTCTCCAACACCACAGTTCAAAAGCATCAATTCTTTGGTGCTCAGCTTTCTTCACAGTCCAACTCTCACATCCATACATGACTACTGGAAAAACCATAGCCTTGACTAGACGGACCTTTGTTGGCAAAGTAATGTCTCTGCTTTTTAAAATGCCACCTAGGTTGGTCATAACTTTTCTTCCAAGGAGTAAGCATCTTTTAATTTCATGGCTGCAATCACCATCTGCAGTGATTTTGGAGCCCCCCAAAATAATGTCTGCCACTGTTTCAACTGTTTCTCCATCTATTTGCCATAGATGCCATAATCTTTGTTTTCTAAATGTTGAGCTTTAAGCCAATTTTTTTCCTCTTCTTTCACTTTCATCAAGAGGCTCTTTAGTTCTTCACTTTCTGCCATAAGGGCGGTGTCATCTGCATATCGGAGGTTATTGATATTTCTCCTGGCAATTTTGATTCCAGCGTATGCTCATCCAGCCCAGTGTTTCTCATGATGTACTCTGCATATAAGTTAAATAAGCAGGGTGACAATATACAGCCTTGATGTACTCCTTTTCCTATTTGGAATCAGTCTGTTGTTCCATGTCCAGTTCTTCCTGACCCGCAGACAGATTTCTCAAGAGGCAGGTCAGGTGGTTTGGTATTCTCATCTCTTGAAGAATTTTCCACAGGTTATTGTGATCCACACAGTCAAAGGCTTTGGCATAGTCAATAAAGCAGAAATAAATGTTTTTTCTGGAACTCTCTTGCTTTTTCAATGATCCAGCGGATGTTGGCAATTTGATCTCTGGTTCCTCTGCCTTTCCTAAAACCAGCTTGAGCATCTGGAAGTTCGCGGCTCATGTATTGCTGGAGCCTGGCTTAAAGAATTTTGAGCATTAGTTTACTAGGGTGTGAGATGAGTGTAATCGTGTGGTAGTTTGAGCATTCTTTGGCATTACCTTTCTTAAGGATTGGAATGAAAACCGACCTTTTCCACTCCTGTGGCTACTGCTGAGTTTTTCAAATTTGCTGGCATATTGAGTGCAGCCCTTTCACAGCATCATCTTTTAGCATATGAAATAGCTCAACTGAAATTCCATCACCTCTACTAGCTTTGTTGATTGTTGCTGTTCTGATGGTTGCTGTTGTTTAATTGCTAAAAATCCTGCCTGACTCTATTGGGATATCATGGACTATATCTCTCTTGGCTCCTCTGACTAGGATACTCCAGGCAGTAAAACTGGAATGGGCAGCCATTTCCTTCTCTAGGAATGGAATTTTCCTGACCCAGGGATTGGAACTGTGTCTCCGCCAGGAGGATTCTTTACTGCTGAGCCACTGGGAAGCCTCTATTCCAATATTTCTAATGACTGAAGTCATACAGGAGTATCAGGTAATTTGAAATAGATATGGTAACATTATTCTCTTAACACTTTAAAACAATTTAGAGCTTTATATCTAATTCATTATCAGTGGACCCAGTTTGCAAGTTTTTCTAGTAGAAATACTAGAGTAAACAAAATTACTTTATTCTCCTTTGCAATTTTTTTTTCTTTTTTAAAAAATATAAATTTATTTATTTTAATTGGAGGTTATTAAAATTTAAATAACAGAAATCAATATTGATCTTGCAAATAGAATAAAAATACTTTTCTAAAATGAAGTAATGTAAGGGTATAAGAGAGCTTCTAAATTTCTTGGGTTAAAAAGTAGACTTAAAATCATATCTGGAAATATAAAGCTTACTGCTTTTCATTAGGGAGTCTTACTTAAAACCAAGATTGTTGGGCAGAGTACAACCCGTTAGGTTGCAAAAGGACAGTGGAATATAGCTACAATCTAGCTATAATTTCCAAAACCAGATTAGAAGTATAAAATCTTTAGGAATTACTAGCAGTTTTGAGGGTTATATTTAAATATGCCTGCAAAGATGTTTGGGCTTCCCTGTTGGCTCAGATGGTAACGAATCTACCTGCAATGCAGGAGACCAGGGTTCAATCCCTGGGTTGGGCAGATCCCCTGGAGAGGGAAATGGTAACCTACGCCAGTATTCTTGCCTGGAGAATTCCATGGACAGAGAAGCCTGGTGGACTTAAGTCTATAGCCCGGTGGGCCTGGCTATAGTCCATGGGGCCATACAGTCGGACACAACTGAGCGACTCACACATACACACACACTCGAAGATGCTTAAGAATGTAAGCTTATATGCAGTTGGAAGGCTGCAAGTTCTGTTTTCCTGTCAGAAACCTTAATCAACTGACACTGTTGATACAGTCCAGAAACAATGAACATGATTAGTGGAAGTTACACATTCTACTCATTATTACTTTGTTGAAGACTCATTCAATTGAGAGAACAATATTATAGGACTTACTTACACTGATGTGAATCATTTGGTTCATAAACAAATGAGTAATGACCTGTTAATCCAGGAGATTAAAAGCTAAGTAGATATTTCACAAGAACAAAGACCAGTCTAGGGGAGGAAACAGCAAATTCATGTTAGTCATTGGCTTTCAAAACTGAAAAATGTTAGACAACTTGAGTTTGTGGAGTGGAACAAGGGAACACAGCTGCCATTTTTGCTGAGGACCATTTATAAAGAAGTTTCAGTTTCTTTTTGAAAAATTACTTGGATTTCAAACAAAGAGTGAAAGTCGCTCAGTCATGTCTGACCCATAGAGTCCAAGGGATTCTCTAGGCCATACTGGAGTGGGTAGCCTTTCAAGCAGTTACTAAGAAAATGGGTCCTTAAAGAGATCCCCCCCCCAAAACTTTGTAAATAGCTACCAAACATCTCCTGTGGATGTGATATATGACTCTGGGATTTATTTCACTAGACTTTATACTCATCTTTAATCCATGGACCCACTGTAGTTCAGTTCAGTTCAGTTCAGTCACTCTGTCGTGTCCGACTCTTTGCAGCCCCGTGAACTGCAGCACGCCAGGCCTCCCTGTCCATCACCAACTACCGGAGTTAACGCAAACTCACACCCATCAAGTCGGTGATGCCATCCAGCCACCTCATCTTCTGTCGTCCCCTTCTCCTCCTGCCCCCAATCCCTCCCAGCATCAGAGTCTTTCCCAATAAGTCAACTCTTTGCATGAAGTGGCCAAAGTACTGGAGTTTCAGCTTTAGCATCAGTCCTTCCAAAGAACACCCAGGACTGATTTCCTTTAGAATGGACTGGTTGGATGTCCTTGCAGTCCAAGGGGCTCTCAAGAGTCTTCTCCAACACCACAGTTCTAAAGCATCAATTCTTCAACATTCAGCTTTCATCACAGTCCAACTCTCACATCCATACATGACTCCTGGAAAAATCATATCCTTGACTAGATGGAAGTTTGTGGACCCACTGTAGTAGGTAGGCCTATAACTGTAACTCTATTCATGCTACCATGAGAGAGGAAATTTTCCCAGAATATTGGAAAAATATAAAGAACTAGAAATTGGAAGTTTAGAGAGATCAAGAAAGTCAATCTGGTAATAATAAGGTGATTAGAGCAGAGGATTCAAATAGGGTCTAACATGGTGATTTTAAATGAACTTATTTAAAAAAATAGAAATAGATTCTTAAACATAGAAAACACAAACTTATGGTTACCAAATGGGATAGCTGCTGGGGTGGAGAGGATAAATTAGGAGATTGAGATTAACACATACACACTATTATGTATAAAATAAGTAACAAGGACCTACTCAGTAGAGCAGGAAATCAAACTCAATACCTTGTAATAATCTATAACAGAAAAGAATCTGAAAAAAATGTATATGTATATGGGTGTGTATGTGAATAAAGTCAGTTCACTTTGCTGTATAATTGAAACTAACAACATTGTAAGTTAACAATACTTCAATTTTAAAAATGAATAAAAGGATCTTATTGCAGTTCATGTCAATGAGCGTTATGCCTTTGTTTTCTTCTATGAGTCTTATAGTGTCTGGCCTTACATTTAACTCTTTAATCCATTGAGTTTATTTTTGTGCATAGGAAGTGTTCTAATTTCATTCTTTTACATGTAGCTGTCCAGTTTACTCAGCATCATTTATTGAAGAGGTTGTTTTTTTGACTTTAACTAAGCTATTTCATGTCTCTGAAACTGGGTTCTTCATTTCTGAAAAGAAGAAGATACATTTTTAAGGACTCCTCTAGCTCTTAAATACTATTGCTGTAATTTAAAGTGGAGCTGGTCTCTAAAACTTGCTGATTTATACTTGAAAAAAAAATGGTGATTTTACTTGGTGTTAAAAGACCTTTTCAAACTCTTCAGTCAGAAAAAATAAATTTTTTTTAATTTTCTTTTTTTTACTTTACAATACTGTATTGGTTTTGCCATACATTGACATGAATCCGCCACAGGTGTACATGAGTTCCCAACCCTGAACCCCCCTTCCACCACCTTCCCCATATCATCTCTCTGGGTCATCCCAGTGCACCAGCCCCAAGCATCCTGTATCCTGTATCAAACCTAGACTAGCGATTCGTTTCTTACATGATAGTATACATATTTCAATGCCATTCTCCCAAATCATCCCACCCTCTCCCTCTCCCACAGAGTTCAAAAGTCTGTTCTTTACATCTGTGTCTCTTTTGCTGTCTGGCATACAGGGTCGTCATCATTGCCATCTTTCTAAATTCCATGTATATGTGTTAGTATACTGTAATGGTGTTTTTCTTTCTGGCTTACTTCACTCTGTATAATCGGCTCCAGTTTCATCCACCTCATTAGAACTGATTCAAATGTATTCTTTTTAATGGCTGAGTAATACTCCATTGTGTATATGTACCACAGCTTTCTTATCCATTCATCTGCTGATGGACATCTAGGTTGATGACTTTACAGTTTGTAACAAGATGTCTTGATTCTGGATTTCTGGGCCTGCAAGCATACACTGACTTTCCTATGTAGGATCCTGTTAGATATCAGAGAGTCATTTAGCTCGATATTTCTGGTACTGAGACAAGGGGAAATATGGATTTGTATTGATGAAATGCAATAATGATGTTTAATCTTAGACTCTCAAATGCTTGTATTTTTAGAGAAAGGAAGGTAGTCTTTGACTGAACAATATTAAGACCTGAGAACACAGCTTTATTTTTCTCACTTTGCATGATCATCGTGCACATAAGATACAGAGAGTTTTAAAAAATGACTGAAGAATAAATAACAGACTCAGGGTTAAAAATTCAAGTAGGTTTGAGTCCAGTCCCATGTTTTTCCATAAATTAAATATTAAAGGATTTATAAGTGGTCAGTCAGGATGTAAATCAAATTGGGGGGCTTTACAGATCATATCAGCTCTCTACCCCTGACTCACATGTGCTATTATAAATATGCTGTATTCTATTTTAGTCTTCATCAAAGTTGTGCTGGCTTAGTGTTCAACAGGTTTTGGATTGCTTAACCTCAGCAAACCATTTGAAAATCTAACTATGCCATCCAGTATAGTCACTGGAATGGCCCAATTAAGAATATGCTATTCTTCTCAATGTAATTTAACTATGCCTTTTAGTAGCTTTAAGGCTGCATGAATATTAGAAGATTTTGAATGCATTTGCTAATATGCTGATTACATAATCAATGATACTGATCATGTAGTAGGATAAATTGCCATTGACTTTGAACTGCCTTAAAATTCCCCAAACATAAATTACCATAAAATTTTAATTTGAACTAATTTTGTTTCTAGAAAAGGCAACAGACACTATCATTCTGCCTATGTATTTATTTGTAATTCATTGACTACAGTCAGTGTTCTTAGTATTTCAGATGAAATCTTGCCATTGAAATTTTTCCATTAAAATTATCTAGAGCAGACTTACTGGGTCCCTACTACAATTATATGCATATTCCAGGCCTGATATACACCCTCATTCCTCACCATTTCTGTCCTAGTAAAACATATCTCTCTTACTTGTACTACAATGATCAAGCATCATATCCTTAAAAAATGTCTTTCTTGTAACTACAGGCCATGGTACATAATGTGTATACTTGAAGTAAGTGTTAGTCACTCAGTCATGCCTGACTCTGCGACCCTATGCACTGCAGTCCACCAGGCTCCTGTGTCTATGAGATTTTCCAGGCAAGGATGCTGGAGTGGGTTGCCATTTCCTTCTCCAGAGGATCTTCCCAACCCAGGGATCAAACCAGGGTCTCCTGTACTGCAGGCAGATTCTTTACTGACTGAGCTACAAGGAAGTGTATGCTTTACTCTCATGGAAAGAAGGGAAGAAAGAGGAAGATACAGTATATTAAGAACATTAATTCTACTGCTAGTAATAATAGAAGCTAACATTTATTGATACTTATTCCATTAATCACTTTATATACAGTAATGTTGTCAGTGAAACCCCAATCTAACCATCAGGAACATTGCCTGCAGTTGATAGTCATTTTGTTACTGATAGCACAGGAGAATGCCCACCATAGGAAACCATGGGATATCTCAGTAAGCATACTGTGTATGTGTGTGTGCATGCTCAGTCACTTAGTTCAGTTCAGTTCAGTCACTCAGTTATGTCTGACTCTTTGTGACCCCATGAATTGCAGCACGCCAGGCCTCCCTGTCCATCACCAACTCCTGGAGTTCACTCAGACTCACGTCCATCGAGTCAGTGATGGCCATCCAGCCATCTCATCCTCTGTTGTCCCCTTCTTCTCCTGCCCCTAATCCCTCCCAGCATCAGAGTCTTTTCCAATGAGTCAGCTCTTCGCATGAGGTGGCCAAAGTATTGGAGTTTCAGCTTTAGCATCATTCCTTCCAATGAACACCCAGGACTGATCTCCTTTAGAATGGACTGGTTGGATGTCCTTGCAGTCCAGGGGACTCTCAAGAGTCTTCTCCAACACCACAGTTCAAAAGCATCAATTCTTCGGCTCTCAGCTTTCTTTACAGTCCAACTCTCACATCCATATATGACTACTGGAAAAACCATAGCCTTGACTACATGGACCTTTGTTGGAAAAGTAATGTCTCTGCTTTTGAATATGCTATCTAGGTTGGTCATAACTTTTCTTCCAAGGGGTAAGTGTCTTTTAATTTCATGGCTGCAATCATCATCGCAGTGATTTTGGAGCCCAAGGAAACAAAGTCTGACACTGTTTCCATTGATTCCCAATCTATTTCCCATGAAGTGATGGGACCAGATGCCATGATCTTTGTTTCCTGAATGTTGAGCTTTAAGCCAACTTTTTCACTCCCCTCTTTCACTTTCATCAAGAGACTTTTTAGTTCCTCTTCACTTTCTGCCATAAGGGTGGTGTCATCTGCATATCTGAGGTTGATATTTCTCCCAGCAATCTTGATTTCAGCTTGTGCTTCTTCCAGCCCAGCATTTCTCATGATGTATTCTGCATAGAAGTTAAATAAGCAGGGTGACAATATACAACCTTGATGTACTCCTTTTCCTATTTGGAAGCAGTCTGTTGTCCCATGTCCAATCACTCAGTTGTGTCTAAATCTTTGGGATTAGGAAGGAGTTATTATAGGATTTGGGCTCCCCAGGTCACTCAGATGATAAACATTCTTCTTGAAATGCAGGAGACCTGAGTTTGATCCCTGGGTCATGAAGATCCCCTGGAGAAGAAAATGGCAAGTCATTCCAGTATTCTTGCCTGGGAAATTCCATGGACAGAGGAGCCTGATGGGCTACAGCCCATGGGGTGACAAAGAACTGAACAGTATTAAGTGACTAACACTAATAATTGTAGGACTTAGGCCCCAGTTGAATTGGGGTGGGTCCAAAGAAGTGGAGATTCACACAGGTTTGGGTGATGTCAGAAAGCAGGTATAGTTCCATAACTGTATATCTCAATAAATCTTATTTGCTGGGAAGGTGAACTAACAAAAGCCTAAAGCTGTATTGATAAAACAGAAGCAGCCATCCATATTAACTAGGAGAAAGGGTTGTTGGGTACTTTGTGCCTTGAACAATATTCATAATTGGTCAGTTTTTAGACTTGACTGTGGAGTGATCTTGTTATTGGTGTGATCCATCATGACCACCGTATGGTCTTCTCTGATGTTGATATTCTATGTAATTGCTTATGTTCAACAGTTGAATAACAGGGCCTGGCAGTGAGTGCAAGAACAGCAAGTAGCAACAGCAAGGCCGAGCTGACAGCCCCAGGCTAGCTCCAGATGCCCAGGACTGCTTGTCTCTTACTTGATACATATATTAGGCCATTTATTTCATCAACAATCTGATCAGTTTTATGCTACTATCATCTCCATTCTATTGGTGAGATAAATGAAAGTCAGATGGGTTATATAACTTGCTCAAGGACACAGTGACAGTAATTGGACTCATTAGTGGAACATTAGGCTGTCTGCTTCCCTGATTCCAGAGGCCAAACCATTAATCCTACACTAAACTCTCCATTAATAGGCATATGAGAGAAATAATTATTGTATTTTTCTCCTTTTGAGTCATGTTATTACCCTAAGAGCTACAAACATGAAAAATGTTTCTCAACCCTCTGATATCATCAAACATTTCAATTGTAGCCCTTCTCTCTCCCCTCAACCCTTCACAATGTTTCAGCTTGTAAAGTGGTCAGCTTGCTCTGTTGAGTCACAAGGTCCGCTCAAAGCATATTATTCTGATGCCTTATGCTGAAATACAGAAAGCATAGAAATGTTTCCAGGCTGAGACACCCAAACCCATAAATAGGCAAAGCTTTCCCCTGCCTCCTACCCAAGGATATGAGCAGCAAAACTTTCCTGAACAATCCCAGGAACACCCTCTAAGATTGCTTAGGGATTTATCTGACTTACAACCCAAGTCACAGCAGCCCTGGACAGCTCAACAATATGATGTGGTTCCTCATGACTTACTTTCATACAGACTGGTATTCAGCTTTATCTTCTTCCATGAATTCAGTCACTCTGGGA
The DNA here is from genome assembly GCF_042477335.2 of Ovis canadensis. NCBI lineage: Eukaryota > Metazoa > Chordata > Mammalia > Artiodactyla > Bovidae > Ovis > Ovis canadensis. Next base: position 40,751,904 of record NC_091258.1, on the reverse strand, counting down.
AGAAGTCAGACTCATGCTACTGGACATTTCATACTTTTAAGATTAAAGACAGGGAATTCCCTGGTGGTCCAGTGATTAGGACTCTGCTTTCGCTGTTGAGAGCCTGGGTTTGATTCCTGGTTGGGGAGCTAAGATCCCACGAGCATTGTGGCATGGCCAAAAAATAAGTAAATAAATTAAAAAATAAAAGATAGTTAATAGCTTGACCCCAAATTTGGCTAATTTCATTTTACATTTATGGGTATATAATATTTTGCTGCACTTATAATTATATAATATAATTATATTGCAGGTCTATATAACATTAGAGATAAACTTCTAGTTTTACAATATAACTGTAAATTCTGAAACGTTTCTCCTAATGTATGGTAAGTCCCCTCCCTTTGAATGTGGACAGGTTTGTGACTGCTTTGGTCACTGAAATATAGCAGAAGTGACCCAATGTGACTTATGAGGCTACATTATAAAGGCAAAGCAGCTTCTGCCTTGTCTGTTGGAAAACTCATATTTGGAGCCCTCAGCCCCAGATGGGAAGTATGTGAAGTCTGAGATTGCCTACATCAGCAGATGAGCCCTTCCTGCCTAGGAACCAGACCTTTGAATGAAGCTGTCTTGGGCCCTTTGGACCATTTGCCATGATAATACCACTGGAAGATATCTCACCACACCACATAGGACAGAAGAACCACCCAACTGAGCGCTGCCCAGATTTCCAACCCAGAAAATCACAATATACAATAAAAGAGTTATTATTTTGTCATAGTTTCATACACAGAAGTAGATAACTGGAATAATTTACCCCTGAAGAACTTATTGCAAAGAATTTCACATGGCTGGAGAAATGGATAATTATTAAAAGGGACCCGTCTTTTTGGCAGATTCAATACATCATGAGCATTATTTGATACTTCTCCCACACCCAAAAAAGTAATGCAATCTGTATACGGTTGGGAGGCAAGCAAATATCCCCTTAAATTATTTTGTGTAAAGCACACCAACTATTCTTTAAGTATTCATTCATTCAACCAGTGTACCATTCACCACAGGCAATAAACTTCGACTTGAATTTCACTTTGTGCAAGGTTTAAGTATGAATTTTTATGGACGCAGTAGTAAGAAACAAGTATATACTACTCCTCAAGGATGTTTTGAGTTTAGAGAAAAAATACAAATTTTAAAAATAATTCTGGTATTTTTGTGACATATTTTCAGTCATCATTTTCTAACATGTCCAATTATCTTCTTCAATTTATGGATTCAAATAGCATGGAAATGCAGTTTAGTTTAATAGGTAATCTACTGAATTACGAACATAACAAAATGATTTAACTGGTATGAAGTTATTTTTATATTAATATACAAAAATAATTTAGGAGAAATGTTACTAATAAATATTAAATTGCTGAATTTAAATATAGTAAGTAAAAAAGGTTTGTATCAGCAGATCTCAAATTGAGTCCATATTTTCATTTAATACACTTTTTTCAAGTGTGTCTAGTACTTTGGTAATTAAAACCTCTGTCGGTCCTTTGCCACTAAATCAGTGTATATTTGCCTTTGGGACAGGAAATATGTAAACCAAAATAAGAGAAATCATGACTGATCTTATTTTTGAAGTTATAAGAAATATATTAGGTGATAGGTCTTGATAAAGCATAATTTTATATTTTACTACTAGTTACAAAAATTATATCACCTCTTATACAGCTACAATTTTCTATTGAAAATAATCAAGATTCTCATTAAGTAAAAACAGTTTTATAATCATCCCTCACTCTACACTATATATGGTTAAAGTATAGGGGTGAACAATATATGAAGTATTCAGATACCCATTAAGAAACTGCAAATATAAGAGGACTAATGCTGAAACAAAGAACAATTGGATGATTAAGAAGGTCAGGGGAGGAACTGAAAGACATCTTTACACAATTCATTAATAAATTCTAACCAAGATCATAAAGGGGGACATGTAGAGAACTCTGTAGCTGCATATACTTTAACACTGATGCTGTGAACACTCATTCACATGGACCAGAACTTTCCCCACATTTGGAATTTGAATGATTTTAAGTGGTAAGATAGCAAAATGAAAAATAAAATAAATCCCGCAATAAGAAGCCATTTTCCTTTTAATCCATCTTTCAGTCCTTTTGAATACTGTGAAAGATTCAGTTTGGCACTGGTGTGTCCTAAACACCATTCTGAAACTTGTTTAATCCAACAAAGAGTCGGTTTATGGCACAAAACCATGACAAAATAGCACAATCGTATTACACTGTGATCACATAGCTTTTTGTATTTATTTTTATATTTACCTTACTTTATCAACTGACACTGATTTTTACACTCATAGTAATAGATAAATAGCTTTCCAGAATGCTGATAGAGTACACATGAAGATTTAATGAGGTATATATGATTACTGCCTGAGCCTTCTGTTCCCGAATGAAGATACATATGTACAGAATCTGAATTTGATTCTGCAGCCAAATCCACTAAAAATGTTGCTATCTATAAATTTGGTTGTCCAGATTCTAATCTTCACCACCAACCTCTACCTCCCATGTCAGAGGCACTATCGTCTGTCACCACAATTAAATAACAAGAACTTCTAACTGATCTCCAGTTCCTATCTCTTTCCCTATCTGTATTCCATTTTAAATACAGCATCCGAAGTATCCCATAAAAAATGCTGTCAGACCCCACAGCTTCTCTCTACAGATTCCTCCAACATCTCCCCACTTTACTCAGAACCAAAGTCCATCTATTTGCAATGTCCTATTGAGATCTGGGTGCTGATTATCAACTTGACCTCACCTATTACAAAGCTCATCCAACTTGCATCCACCAGAAAAAAAAAAAGTTCCTAAGAATATTATTAATATGTCTCCAAGATGTTTGACACTAATACAAATATTTTCCATTAAATTCGAGTTCTAATAATTTTTATTAGATGGTGCTATTTCATTTTTAACTTTTGACATAAGTATTCAACCCCTTAAGCAGTTAATGTTTTGTGCAATTTGAATGATGACTTTCTGGTCTTTATAAAATTAGGACAGTCTTTAAAACTATTAACAATTTATATGTACAATTATTTACCAGTTCTCAAATCCCAGCCTTTATTATTCTTCATAAAAGGCCAAAATCCTATGGTGTAGAGTGAGATCCAAACAGCCCACTGACAGGATGCTGAAGCAAGCGGGAGAGACATGCTAATTGCTCACGCACTCCATTATTAACATGTTCCCAACACTGTTTTCCATTTCACATCATGTATCAGTAAAAATGTGGCAATGACAAGGTAATAGAAGGAAGATTAGCTTTAATGTACTCCCATTCATGTTTATAGTTAGAACAAATATGAACTAATTTATACCTTTAGCTATTTTTCTTTTCTGTGTGTATTGTAACAAATGTGAACATTGCTGGTGTAAGTGCAATCGATCAGTTGAGATAAATGCAAGTTGAGTTCAATGAATCTTTAACACATTTTCATAAGGCTACCTTTTTTAGTAAAAATTGTTAGTCATTTCCCTGTCAGCATAAACACCACAGAATCCTGGGAACTCCAGGTTCCAGTAGGCAACATGGATTTTTTGATTAAACAAGTGAATTGAATAGCAACAAGTCAAATCAAGTTTGTGAACAATTAGATGGTACTGAACAAACAAATAACAAAGCTTGCATTTGATCTTAAAACTACATTTTATGTTTCAACAGTACAGCTAATCAATATTTTGAAAGGTCTTGGACAACTGTAAAATGGTATGGGCAGTTAGTTCTGAATAACTCTAAGTGAAATGTATCCCAAATTATTCACTATTTTTATTTAGTGTTATATTTTTGGATATCCTTTAAATACTAGAGACATAATTAGAATGACTAATAGAATCTTTATCAAATTTAATGATATACTTTAAATATATCAACAGTGAAGACTTTGAGTCAATTTTCAAGGCATACATCAATACAAATACAAGTTGGCACAATGGAAATCTCTTTTTAGATACTGATCTAGATACATATAGATACAAATATATATATATATATATATATATATATATATATATGTAAGTCCTCTATTGGGTATAATCCAAACAAATATACTATCAAGCAGTGCTTAGACCTCAAAAGCACCTAGAAATGCCTCAACTAATAACAGTGCTTGTTAATTTCCCATGCTCACATGGTTCAAAGCTCTGGTGCCTTAATACTGAGATGTCAGGAATAGTTTGGGGAAGGAACTTGGTGGTGACACTCTCCCTGTTTGAGGTGTGTACTGTCTCTGTAACAGCTCACTGTGAAACAATCACTGAAAGCTATTTTCACTTTTCACCTTTTTGCATGAAAGCGAAAATCCTCTTCAGATTTCTTTCAGTTTGCAAAAACTGGTATAAATGTAGATCTTTTCAAAAAACTAAAAGGGCATGAAACAAACCTTCAAAAAGCAGGGGATACCTATATACCCAAAGGAACTGAAATCAGGATCTCAGAGATATCTGCACTCTCCTGCTCACTCCGCATTATTCCCTATAGCCAAGACATGGTAGCAACCTAAACACCCACGGATGGACGAATGGAAAAAGAAATGTAGCAGACACATATAGTGGAACACTCTTCATCTTCGAAAGAAAATCCTGCATTTGAGACAATATCAGTAGACTTGGAGTACACTATGCGAGGTGAAATAAGCCAGACAAACAAAGACAAATGCTGCATGATAAAACTTACATAAGGAATCTAAAATAGTCAAACTAGTTGAAGCAGAGAGTAGAAGGTGGCTTCCAGAAGGTTGGGGGAGGGAGAAATTAGGAGATATTAGTCAAATGGTACTAGCTTTGTTATGCAAGGTAAATGAGTCATAGAGAGCTAGTACAAAGTACTATAGTTAAAATACATGCATATAGTTAAAATTTGCTAAGAGGGTAGAGTGTATGTAAATATTATCAAAATATTATGCAAAAATAATAACAATAAAAAGGGCAGGAGGAGACACTTGGAGGTGATGGTATAGATTGCAGTGATGGATTCAAAGAGGTAGTTCTCTCTAAACTCACTAAACTGTATACATTAAATATGTACAGCATTTTGTATGCCAGTCATACCTCAATAAAGTGGTTTTAAAAGTGAAACGTTAAAGCAAAAAGTTGACAGTCACAGAAAATCACCACTGTGATTCTGATTGCTTAAATGCAAAATCTATCCCTCTAAGAACAATTCATGATTTCCCTAGACAGGTAAATGTCTTTCTATCTAAATTCCCATGTCATTTTATTCGTTGATTTTGTCTCAACAAAAGAATAATGTTTCAGAGTCACAAAAATTGCTAAAGCAATCTGTACCTCATTTCCATTTATTCTTTAGGGCTATCCTATATTCGACAAAAGTATTGATAAAAATAAATGTAGCCCCAAGATATTTAAAAAGGATAAAATAGTCTCTATAGCATTCTTACACTCAGTTCAAGAGCTGAAGAAATTTTTTTAGAAATATATATTTAAACCACTTTAAATAGGAATATTGGCACTTAACACAAATTTTGCAGGGGTCAGAAATGACAAAGTACTCCAACATATTCAGATAAACTTTATTCCTAGTGTGGCATGCATTAACATCATTCACCACATACCTCTGGTTCTCTATCCAGCCAAATAGTGGGACTGCATTTCCCTGCCTCTTGGAGCTCAAGGGCCATGCAGCCAGCATTGGTCAATGAATATGTGAGTGGGAATAATATGTATGACTTCTAGGTGGAAACTTTAGGAATTAATGTGCAACCATTCCTACTTAATTTTTCCCACCTTTGCAATAACCAGAGCACATCCAGACAGTTAATCTACTTCACACTGTGCCTCTGAATGAGGATGATGTAGAGCTGAGCCCATCAGCCACTCTGTGCTGTTCATATATTGTTAGTTGAGCAAGAAACAACCTTCTGTCATTTTAATCCACTGATATTTTTAGAGTTGTTTGTTACAGCAGCATAATCTAACTTATACAGACTGATATACTTATTATTATCATTTTTCTTAGAAAAAAAGAAATATATGGCTCATATTTTCTGGAGCAATATGTCACAAAAGTAAAAACTAAAATATTGAATGTGCATAGTTAAACAATGATGTGATGTATGATATGCTATTTTCCTTTAAAAATATCATTTCTCTAGACTGGAGGGCATGCAGCAAGCATCTGTCAACAACTTGCCACTTTGATCACATAAAAAAGTTACTTTATGAGATCCTTTACTTTGAAATGTTGAATTTTTTATTTTATCCAGAATCTTGTCTGCCATGCTTGGTTATGACACAAATCAAAAACTTTTTTTTAATTATACTGATCAAAAATAGATATTATGATAACTTGACAGGTGAAGCCATCTACCTTTTAAAACTGAAAAAAAGTTCCAAAAGTTGATAAGTGTGTTTGAAAAATACACAATTTCTACAATAAGTATCAACTTCCTGAAGGAAATCCACTTTGAAGCTTGGATATTAAACATAACAGTATAAACTGCATTTGAAAGAGGTAAGACCACGAAAATTGGAAATGTCTAGTCTTGGTCCCTTCACTGTCGGGTGGGTCCATATGGTAAGATCTGGCCACTGAAGTGTGAGCAATTTTGACATACATAATTTCAGGCTGAGGAACTGAAAAGCCTATTTTTGATGTGTCAGACCTTCTTCCAAGTTCTAGTACTCAAAGTAGACTCATATTTCTGATAGGGTTGATAAAAGATGGCAACATCTCTGCCAGTACAGCACGATCTTCAGTGATTTCCTTATACTGGCTAATACCTTAGCAAATTGACTTATTATTAAACATTCCTGGAACAACACTAATTTAAGCATCCCATCTGTTTTTTGCTGGGCCCCTAAGTCATAGAATCAGGCTGTGGCCCAGAATTTTAGGAGGAAAATGGCATCCCTCTTTCATCTACCTGGCTTATGATAACCATGTAACATCAAGAATAAGTAAACCTCATATATTAAGCCACTGTGAAGAGAATTCTTTATCAAGGCTCCAAAACCCTAAGCCAATCCTGAAAAATACACCTATTGGACTAAATAAGAATTCGTCTGTACCTGTTTTAAAGAAACTGGTAAGGGGGTGAATACAGAAGGAAAAAAGCCAAAAGAAGGTACGTTTTAGAATAGTGCTGGCAGAATTTTTCAGAGGAACTCTGGAATGTAAATGATACATCAGTTCAGGGGCTTAACATTCCAGGTTCCTATGCAATATTGTTCTTTACAGCACAAGATTGTACTTACACCCTAGACACATCCACAGTTGAACATCATTTCTATTTTGGCACAGCTGCTTCGTTCTTACTGGAGCTGTTAGTAATTGTCCTCTACCTTCCCCAGTAGCATATTGGACACCTTAAAACCTGGGGGATCATCTTCCATCATCATAATCTTTTAATTTTCATACTGTCTGTGGGTTCTCCAGGCAAGAAGACTGAAGTGGGTTGCCATTTCCTTCTCCAGTGGACCTCATTTTGTTAGACCCCTTCACCATGACCCATCTGTCTTCGGCAGTCCTGAAAAGCATGGCTCATAGCTTCACTGAGTCATGCAAGCCCTTTGCCACAACAAGGCTGTTATCCATGCAAGGGCCTTAGGAAGCATTACTGTGAACAAAGCTAGTGGAGGTGATGGAATTCCACTGGAGCTATTTACAAAGATGATGCTGTTAAAGAGTTGCACTGAATGTCAGCAAATCTGAAAAACTCAGCAGTGGCCACAGGACTGGAAAAGGTCAGTTTTCATTCCAATGCCAAAGAAGGGCAATGCCAAAGAATGTTCAAACTATTGTACAATTGTGCTCATTTCACATGTGAGCAAGATTATGTTCAAAATCCTTCAAGCTGAGCTCCAGCAGTGCATAAACCAAGAACTTCCAGATGTACAAGCTGGATTTAGAAAAGGCAGAGGAACGAGAAATCAAATTGCCAATATCCACTGGATCATAGAAAAAGCAAGAGAATTCCAGAAAAACATCTACTTCTGCTTCATTGACTACACTAGAGACTTTGCTTCTGTGACCACAACAAACTGGAACATTCTTCAAGATATGGGAATAACAGACCACCTTACATGTCTCCTGAGAAATCTGTATATCGGTTGGTTAAGAAGAAACAGTTCGAACCGGACATAGAACAACAGACTGGTTGAAAGTTGGGAAAATAGTACAGCAAGTCTGTATATTGTCACCTTGCTTATTTAACTTTTATGCAGGGTATATCATGTGAAATGATAGACTGGATGAATCACAAGCTGGTATCATCATTGTGGAAGAAATATCAAGAATCTCAGATATCCAAATGATACCGCTCTGATGGCAGAAAGTGAAAAGTACCTAAAGAACCTCTTGATGAAGGTGAAAGAGAGGAGTGAAAAAAGATGGCTTAAAATTGAACATTTAAAAAATGAAGATGATGGCATCCAGTTCCATCATTTCATGGCAAATGGGGAAAAATGGAAACAGTGACAAACTTTATTTTCTTGGGCTCCAAAATCATTGCAGATGGTGAGTGCAGCCATGAAATTAAAAGCCACTTGTTCCTTTAAAGAAATGCTAGGAGAAACCTAGACGTCATATTAGAAAGCAGAGACATCACTTTGCCAACAAAGATCCATCTAGTCAAAGCTATGGTTTTTCCAGTAGTCATGTATGAAGGTGAGAGTTCAGCCTTAAAGAAGGTTAAGCATGGAAGAATTTGAAAAAAAAAAAAAAAGAGAGAGATGCTTTTGAACTGTCAGCTGGAGAAGACTCTTGAGAATCCCTTGGATAGCAAGGATATCAAACCAGTCAATCATAAAGGAAATTGACCCTGAATATTCACTGGAAGGACTGATGCTGAAGCTCCAACACATTGGCCACCTGATGCAAAGAGCTGACTCATTGGAAAGGACTCCGATGCTGGGAAAGATTGAGGGCAGGAGGAGAAGGGGACGACAGAGGATGAGATGGTTGAATGGCATCACCGACTCAATGGACATGAGTTTGAGCAGACTCCTGGAGATAGTGAAGGACAGGGAAGCTTGGCATGCTGCGGGCCATGATGTCACAAAGAGTTGGATAGGACTGAGTGACTGAACAACAGTAGGTTTATTGTTCAAGGAACAATAAAGGCCCGGGTTCTTGTCATGACTAAGGGAGTGAGGAAGAGAACGTTGGAATATACAATTAGAGAGAGAATCAAAGCCAGACAATAGGCCCTTGCAAGCCAAGGCAATGTTTATTCTTGTGTATGTTTGTTATTGATGTTGTTTTCTATTGTAAGTCACTAGAAGAACACAAACACAGGAGTTGCATTAACTGATTCTAGAAAACAAAGAACACGAATGAACTTAATCTCCCACTGTAAAAAACTAGAAAACTGTATATTATACATAAAACAACTGGCTCCACACACGGGACAATAGGTAGCATTGAATTCTGGTTCTGAAAGGGAAGGAAAGTAGTTGAGATCTACAACTGTCCCAGTTTCTTGCCTGGATGCATTGTCTAGACTGTTATTCACAGACAGGGAAGAACACAAACTAGAGCCTGGCAATCTCAGTGAGTTTTGTCACTGGAGACCAGACACGCATGAGATTGGAAGGAGCAGGGCAGAGCTCGGAAAGAACCTGTGCAGAAATTCAGTTCTAGACATCTACACAAAGTCTCCTGCAAGTCTTTGCTGAAAACTTAACTGTATGTACAAGCAAGCTAAAAAAACAAAAAACTGTAAAACTCACATAAGGCAAGAAGTTATTCAATGTCTAGCCATCATAAAAGAATCTTGGTGATCAGCTAGGCCTGGTGGAGACCTCTGGAGAGTTATATTGGTGGAAACCTCAGGAGAGTTATATTGGTGGAAACTTCAGGAGAGTTATGTTTTAGAAATAGGGCTTCCTCATCCCAGGTGGCTCAGTGGTAAAGAATCCACTTGCCAATGCAGGAGACACAGGTTCTCTCCCTGGGCCAAATTCAATCTCTGGGTCAGGAATATCCCCTGGAGAAGGAAATGGCAATTCACTCCAGTATTCTTGCCTGGGAAATACCACCGACAGAGGAGACTCACAGGCTATACTCCATGTGGCTGCAAAATGAAGTTTACTCTAGAAACACCCTAAGAAATCTTAAAAACTGGTCCATGTTCATAATATGTACCCATAATAATTGTCAAAATGCATTGCTTAAACAATAGCATAGCGTTCATAAGATCCAGCCTCATATCAAATATTTTATACATACCAAGAAGCAGATAAAAGTAAATAACTAGCCAAGAATAAAATCATTCAACAGAAGACACAGAAATGGCAGAAATGATTACAGACAAGGATGTCAAGCACTTATTTTAAGTATGAGCAGTATTTCATTAAAAACATGGAGAGAAAATTAAGATGTTTAAAAACGGGCTTCCATAGATTAGAACAATATAAAATTAAGATATTGATAGATGGGATTAACAACAGATTAGATGCTGCAGAATAAAAATATAAGTGAACTTTAAAACATAGCAGTAGAATCAAACCAAATAACACAGGGGAAAAAAAAAAGAATTTAAAAAGCCTCTATGAACTGTGAGACAACTTACATAGTCTGACATACATAAAATTGATCTCCTAGAAGAAGCAGAGAGACTAGGAAGACATAAAAAATATTCAAAATCATAGTGACTAAAAAATTTCCAAGTATGATACAATTTATAAGCCCACAGATCCAAAAACCTCAAAGAACATATACAGGATAGACATACACAGACATGCCAAGATGCAGCAAAATGCTGTGCTGTGTGCTTAGTTGCTCAGTAATGTCTGACTCTTTGTGACCCCATGGACTATAGCCTACCAGGCTCCTCTGTCCACAGGGATTCTCCAGGCAAGAGTACTGCAGTGGGTTGCCATGACCTTCTCCAGGGGATTTTCCTGACTCAGGATGCAACCCATGTTTCTTGCATGGGCAGGGTGATTCTTTACCACTGTACCACCTGGGAGGCCAGGGGATGGAAGGGAGAGAGGAAGATTAAATTAATAGAGGACTTCCCTGGTGATCCAGTGGTTGACTCCATGCTTCCAATGCAGGGATGAGGGTTCAATCCCTTATCAGGGAATAAGGATCCCACATGCCTCAGGTCATGGTCAAAAAAAATTTTTTTTAAGCTAAGAAATAAATTTTAAAAAGATTAAATTAAGAGACCTTTCTTACTGCTAAACCACTCTGCAGATTTATTTGCTTTTAAGAACATATCACTATATTAAATTATTGTTAATTTGTCCAATTTTCAGCATCCTCTAACAAGTAAGAAAATAGATATGTCTTGCCCTCTACTCTATCAGCTACCCATAGAATTATGCCTAGCATATAGTGGGTAGGGACTAACAGATGTAGGAAAGGAAGATATAAAGAAAGGATTTTCAAAACTAGGTTTCAAAAATGCCTTTAAAAACTTTTTTCTCATTGGCCTAAGGTTATTTGCATTCTGCATAAATTAGTTTCCTTCCTGGGAGTTAAAATGTTATCTACTTTGCTCTTTGGGAAATAATAAAGTGAGATGAAATTGAGATGGCATTTGGCCAGTATTCCCTCTCTTGAGTTCTTGTAGGGAGATGCATACACAAAGGAGGAAGCAAGGCAGAGGAAAACTTTATTACTGGTTGACATTCTGTCCCCACAGCCCTGGGAAGAATGCTTGCGATACAGACCGGAACAATTGGAGAAATCATTTTTTAATCTGCTTTGAATGCCCATGCAAACCAGAATAAAGAAGTCCAAAAGGCTGGATTTTGTTCATTTCCACCTCAAAGAACAGAGACAATTATCAAGTCCGCATTGCAGAGAACGAGAAGGACTGGACAAGAGTACAACTGCAAAGGTTGGTTAGAACTGATTTTTTAAGTGTGTTTTATTTTTTATCATCATCATAGACCATGGTTATTATCCCCTTGCTTAGCTGTCTTTTTTAAAGGAAGAAACCATTTTTTTAAAAGCAAGTATAACTACCTTCTGACCCTGACCCCCACCAAAAGGATTTTTAGTTTTTCTCACTACTGAAGCAAACTAGATAACTAATAAGAACCTACTTTATAGCACAGGAAACTCTACCCAATACTCTGTAAGACCTATATGAGAAAAAAGTCTTTAAAAATGTGTGTATATATATATATATATATATATATATATATATATATGATACAATTTGCTGTACACCTGAAACTAATGCAACATTGTAAATCAACTTACCCCAATATTTTTTTAAAATTACATCTCAATAAAACTCTTTTAAAAAAAGCCTTTAAAGTATGGAGAGATAGTAAATTGGTGATATATTACCAAGATTAACAGTCTCATGAATCTCTATTTCTTTGCATGATAAATGTCTAAAACAGCCAAGGGGATTGGGGTTGGAAGATACTGGAACTTCTCTCAGAGAAGAAGGCAAAAGCTTTATTCAATGTTTCCTTTAATTACAAAAATCAGAAAAGGATATAAGGACAGAAAATAAGAGATGATTAGTAGATGGGCCCAAGCTCCTCCTTCATGCAAACAGACTCTTTCTAGCGTCTTTGAATAAAATGAGAAACAGCATGGAAATAATGACCCAACAATACGTGATGACAGAACTTCGACTTACAACCTCTGCAGCCATCGTTCCGGAAGGCCAAACCACTACCTCTTCAACATCAACCAGAATGGTTAATTAATGTTAAGTTCATACTTCCCTATTTTTCCCTCTGCTTGAGAAAGCCAAATCTTCTTTCTAAATCAGTCATACAATTTGCTCATTTCTAGGTAACCCAACGTCAGCTTCCCATGCCAACAACTTACAAAGAACACCTGAATTTATTCCCTGTTTTTTGCTATAAAATTCTCCCACATTCTTGCCTGGTTTTGAGACTCTACCAAATTCAAGAAAAAAAAAAAAATTGACTCCCTTGCTATAATAAGCTCTGCAGAGTTTCCTTTGTCTGTTCTTATTTGAGTTGTTTTCCTTTATTTCCACAAAATAAGACAGGCATAACATTTATCCCCATGCACAAAAGGTGATAAACTTCTATAGCAGTAGTCTACTTTCTGCACTAAAGTATTTTTTGCTGATATCAATCCTTGTTGAGAAGGATTGTACCTTGAAAATATTTAGACTTTCATGAACTCCCTTGAACTATAATAAACTTAAAATGAAAATAATAAATAAAATGCTGGAAAGTCGCTTCAGTCGCGTCCGACTCTGTGCGACCCCATAAACGGCAGCTCACCAGGCTCCCCCGTCCGTGGGATTCTCCAAGCAAGAACACTGGAGTGGGTTGCCATTTCCTTCTCCAATGCATGAAAGTGAAAAGTGAAAGTGAAGTCATTCAGTCGTGTCCAACTCTTCGCAACCCCATGGACTGCAGCCTACCAGGCTCCTCCATCCATGGGATCTTCCAGGCAAGAGTACTGGAGTGGGGTGCCATTGCCTTCTCCAGTGCATGAAAGTGAAAAGTGAAAGTGAAGTTGCTCAGTCGTGTCCAGCTCTGTGCGACCCCAGAGACGGCAGCCCACCAGGCTCTCCCATCCCTGGGATTCTCCAGGCAAGAACACTGGAGTGGGTTGCCATTTCCTTCTCCAAATAAATAAAATAATGTTTCAATTATTATTCTTGAATACCAGAGGAGAGTACTAAATTGCTTTGTTTCATGGGTTTCTTGATTTTTTTTTTTTTCGGTAGGCTTTTATCCCAAGGTGAAACCAGAAAGAATTATGAGATTATGAATACAGGAGATTCTCCCATGCCCTTTTCTCTGTGAGCACTGCCACTTTCTTAACGAGTGAGATTCTATATAAAATGTTCAGGAAAGAAAAAAATTATCTCCATTCATTTGAACCCACTCCCTTCTTACCTCCTACATCAACAACTCCATGATCTCTAACCATTTTGTATATACCCTCAAAATTCCCAATTTTTCTGTTATATCAGGAATAAATGTATAGATACTCAGTTGCTTTCTAAGTGATGGTGAAGCAAAAGGGCCACTTCAGATCTTGTGAGAGGCACAATTTTAAGAAAGCCAAATTTTCGTGGGTAAAATGAGCCTTCTCTTGGTATAGAGATAGAAACCATGCTAGATGCCTTATTTATATAATCTAATTTAATCCTCACAATAGTCAAGCTAGGTAGTTATGACTTCATTAAAATGTGGAGCGAAATGGAATATTCCTCGCTATATCAGTAAACAAAGGATGTCACAGTCATCAGCAACAGCAGCCACCACCCATGGTGAGCTGTGAGGCCTGAGGGAACTCAGGGAGGAAAGAATACCTGCCATCTAGCAGCCACCAGAGCTGTGAAGAAATTCAGGATGCAAAAACACAGGATACTGGCCCCAGATTGGTGTAGTGCGCATCAAAGGAAATATTTCAGTGGGCCCAGACTCCTGCGTCTTCCCATATATAGAAAAGTGCTAAATTCCTTAACTTGAGATATCTGGGTTTCCTTTAATTCACAACAATCCTTTGATATTCAGACTATCTGATACTTTTTGTTGCAAAACATTTTACATATAACCTGGCTCCCCTCTTACTTCCTCAGAGCTGTTTTCTCAAGGTTGCTTGAGATGGTGCCTCCTAGGCTTGAAGTCCTAAAAATTCCTGCTGAATAAAACTTAACTTTCAACTTTCAGATTGGGGGTATTTTTGTTTTTTTAATTTTTTCTAAATTCAAATTTATTTATTTTAATTGGAGGTTAATTACTTTACAGTATTGTATTGGTTTTGCCATACATCAACATGAATCTGCCACAGGTATACACGTGTTCCCCATCCTGAACCCCTCTCCCTTATTGGGAGTATTTTTGAAGTCTATAGTGGGTAACACTTAAAATGGGACAGGTTCGGCAACTTCCTACCTATGATATCATGAGAGATCAGATTTGCTGATATTTAAAACCACCTCTATTGGTAAAGAATCTGACTGTCAATGCAGGAGATGCAAGAGACGTGAATTCGATCCCAGGGTTGGGAAGATCTGCTGGAGCAGGGGATGGCAACCCACTCGAGTATTCTTGCCTGTAAAATCCCATGGATAGAGGGGCCTGGCTGGTGACAGTCCATATGGTTACAAAGAGTTGGAGATGACTGAGCACACAGGGTCTCTCTGACCCCAAAGACTCTTCTTAGTCAGTACTTAGCTAATCCTAAATTAAGTACTTAGGATTAGTACTTACATAGCTCAGTTCAGTTCAGTTCAGTTCAGTCGCTCAGTCGTGTCCGACTCTGCGACCCCATAAATCGCAGCATGCCAGGCCTCCCTGTACACCACCAACTCCCGGAGTTCACACAGAGTCGCGTCCATCAAGTCAGTGATGCCATCCAGCCATCTCATCTTCTGTCATCCCCTTCTCCTCCTGCCCCCAATCCCTCCCAGCATCAAAGTCTTCTCCAATGAGTCAATACTTCGCATGAGGTGGCCAAAGTACTGGAGCTTCAGCTTTAGCATCATTCCTTCCAAAGAAATCCCAGGGCTGATCTCCTTCAGAATGGACTGGTTGGATCTCCTTGCAGTCCAAGGGACTCTCAAGAGTCTTCTCCAACACCACAGTTCAAAAACATCAATTCTTCGGTGCTCAGCCTTCTTCACAGTCCAACTCTCACATCCATACATGACTACTAGAAAAACCATAGCCTTGACTAGACAGACCTTAGTCAGCAAAGTAATGTCTCTGCTTTTGAATATGCTATCTAGGTTGGTCATAACTTTTCTTCCAAGGAGTAAGCATCTTTTAATTTCATGGCTGCAGTCACCATCTGCAGTGATTTTGGAGCCCGCCAAAATAAAGTCTGACACTGTTTCCACTGTTTCCCCATCTATCTCCCATGGAGTGATGGGACCGGATGTCATGATCTTCGTTTTCTGAATGTTGAGCTTTAAGCCAACTTTTTCACTCTCCTCTTTCACTTTCATTAAGAGGCTTTTTAGTTCTTCTTCACTTTCTGCCATAAGGGTGGTGCCATCTGCATATCTGAGGTTATTGATATTTCTCCCAGCAATCTTGATTCCAGCTTGTTTCTTCCAGTCCAGTGTTTCTCATGATGTACTCTGCATATAAGTTAAATAAGCAGGATGACAATATATAGCCTTGACGTACTCCTTTTCCTATTTGGAACCAGTCTGTTGTTCCATGTCCAGTTCTAACTGTTGCTTCCTGACCTGCATATAGGTTTCTCAAGAGGTAGGTTAGGTGGTCTCGTATTCCCATCTCTTTCAGAATTTTCCACAGTTCATTGTGATCCACACAGTCACAGGATTTGGCATAGTCAATAAAGCAGAAATAGATGTCTTTCTGAAACTCTCTTGCTTTCTCCATGATCCAGCAGATGTTGGCAATTTGATCTCTGGTTCCTCTGCCTTTTCTAAAACCAGTTTGAACATCACAGTTCATGTATTACTGAAGCCTGGCTTGGAGAATTTTGAGCATTACTTTACTAGCGTGTGAGATGAGTGCAATTGTGCAGTAGTTTGAGCATTCTTTTGCATTGCCTTTCTTTGGGATTGGAATAAAAACTGATTTTTTCCAGTCCTGTGGCCACTGCTGAGTTTTCCAAATTTGCTGGCATATTGAGGGCAGCACTTTCACAGCATCATCTTTCAAGAGTTGAAATAGCTCTACTGGAATTCCATCACTTCCACTAGCTTTGTTTGTAGTGATGCTTTCTAAGGCCCACTTGACTTCACATTCCAGGATGTCTGGCTCTGGATGAGTGATCACACCACCACTCATTAAAAAAAAAAAATTCTCTTTCTGGATAGCTAGGACATTCTTGAAAACACTGAACCTGATCATTAGAATTTAATTTTCGGTTTACCATATTCTATCTCTTCTGACTCAACAGAAAATTAAGTCAATGTGATCTTTTCATTAAAGCATGCTGTAACAAGGATTGGAAAGTGAAAAAAAAAATGTTGTTTCAAGTGCTTTGAAAAGTCAAAGACTAGCTTTCTCAGCCCAGATGTCCTAGGAGGGAGGAGGAGAAAGGAGCCTGAAGCCAAGCTTCAGGTAAAATAGGGTCTGGATTATAACTCTGGGCTAGCAAGAAAGAGAAGAAAATGTAGTCAGTTGAGGAAGAGGTAAAGCAAGTGCAAAGTAGTCCATGACTGACTTAACAACGGCAGGACCACTTCAGCTGTATGTGGAATCATACAGGGTCTCACAGTCTATTGGAAAAAGAAAGAAAGAAGAATGCATTCAGCTGTCTGCCATCTTCTGTAATTCATCTGTCCCAGTATATCCCAGAGAATTAATGTTCCCAAACTTTTGGACTTGACAACCTGACTTTTCTAGAACTGACTCTGGGAAATCCATTTCTCAGGCCCCACTGATTAGTTCTTCATCTGAAACTAAGAGTGAAGGGAATATCTATTGTCTTCCTAGAAACATTTGGGGTAGATATGGGAGTTAGAGCCCTTGCAGCTGCTACTCTGGTGTCCAATGATTGTCATCCAAAAACCTGGCCCTCCTACTGGAGCTGCTGAAATAGCTGGTGGTCTCAATAAACAAGCCAGCTGGTGGGATAAGTGCCTAATATTCAGGGATTGATTATGTTTATGTGTGTACAGTATATGTGTGTGTATACTCATGAACACAGAGACTGGGGTGTGGAGGGGTGGACAGAGGGAGCCGAGAAAGTTGGAGAAGATACACTGGGTGACCAAAGAGTTCATTCCAGTTTTCCGCAAGGTGTTACGGGAAAAACCCCAATGAAGTTTTTGGCCCACCCGATATGAACTGAGTCCCATGGAACCACTCTTTCAAATCTGCATTCAGCATTCCTGCTGATTCTCTGTTTCCTCATGAGCAACGCATGTGAATGAGTTTTGGAATTTTCAAAACAATAAACAAATGGTAGAATATATTTCAATGAAATGCCCCAAAGTAATCCACCCTATAAACTTTAGTCACCTATTTATTAGTTTATTTAATAAATCCCAACAATTCACTCAGCATTCATTTATTATATTATGAGGTTCTGTTCTAGGAATTAGGGTTATAGCAGAGAATAAAATAGATAAAAAATTTTGTCCAGGAGGAGCTTAAACTATTAAGATAGCTATTAAGATAGTGTCAGCTGGTGATAAATCTTAGGAAGAAAACAAGACGGTGCAATGTGCAGAAAGAGGAGGGAAAAGTTAATTTAGGTTGGTTTAAACTGAATCCTTAATGATAAGAAGGAGAGAGCTAAGCCAGCTAAATTAAGGATATGGGGGGGTGGGGGGATTAGGAGTTTTTGAGAGAGGACAAACTAAGTGAAAAGATCCAACAGAGAGAATAAACCTGGTACATTTAAAGAGAAAAATAGAAGGCATGTCTTCCCATCCTTTTCTAGTAGAGTTATGGAGTTCAAGTTAATAAGGGAAATAACAACTGTGTTTTCCATACAAGAGTAAGGAATATTCTTTCCTGAGAATGTTATTGGAGGATGAAGAGAGCAGGTGGTATAGTGGAAAACATTCTTTTAGTTCCTCTAAAAGGATAGCTGTAATACAAATGCTGGAGAAATTTCAAAAACATATTTGTGGCTCCTAGAAGATAAATAATTATAGCGTAAACCTTGATCAGCCATGAGGTGTGGCTAATATTTTACCTCAGGGGTTTTACTGCATAAAAATTGATGCTTTCACAAAAAAAAAAAAACAAAAATGTTGTCCTTGGTCATATGAGCACAGTTCTCACACAAAATTGTCCTTACACCTAAGAGGTAAAACTCTGAAGCATAAGTCTCATTCAATATGTAAATTAAAGGCCAATCTGACTGTATCTCTTTTAACATAAATGTTGAATTCAACAGATAAATACAAATGAAATACACTCATAGACAAATGCATATGAGTGACTTTGTCTGCCCTCTCCCAAATCTTTGTATCTTATTTTGCAATATGTTTACCCATCCTCAAGCAAACAGCTAGAGAAAAAGATGAAAGTGGGAAAAGGAGAAATGCAGTTGCCTTGACTCACCTCTCCACAATAGTACAGATGCTTATATAAATCAGCACTATATAATTATCTTCTATACATCAAACTGACATTTCATTACAGTGGTAATACCAAGTGCTGGCAAAGGTGAGGTTTATTTGACAGTATCACTCACTGATGGAATAAGCATAATCTCTTAGAAGTCAATGTCTATCAACAGCCTTAAGAAAACTAGTAGTAATGCCACATTTCAATCTAGACAGCATATTAAAAAGCAGAAGCATTACTTTGCCTACAAAGGTCCATCTAGTCAAAGCTATGGTTTTTCTGGCAGGCATGTATGGATGTGAGAGTTGGACTATAAAGAAAGCTGAGCACCAAAGAATTAATGCTTCTGAACTGTGGTGTTGGAGAAGACTCTTGAGAGTCACTTGGATGGCAAGAAGATCAAACCAGTCAATCCTAAAGGAAATCAATCCTGAATATTCATTGAAAGGACTGATGCTGAAACTGAAGCGCCAATACTTTGGCCACCTGAGGCAAAGAGCTGACTCATCAGAAATGACCCTGATGCTGGGAAAGATTGAAGGCAGGGGAAGAGGAGAAGAGGATGACAGAGGATGAGATGGCTGGATGGTATCACTGACTCAATGGACATGAGTTTGAGCAAGCCCCAGGAGATGATGAATAGGGAAGCCTGGTGAGCTGCAGTCCATGGGGTTGCAAAGAGTCAGACATGACTGAGTGATTGAACAACAACAAATATTACCATGTTTACTATCCTTGATTTTTAGGAAAATTAGATTTGTAGAAATATTATTTCTTAATATGTTAATGATGAAGTCTAACAAATCTTTAAAAAAATGTAAAAGAAGTAACAGAAATGTGTTAAAAGAGGGTTATTTGAATAAATGATGGTACAATAGAAGGGTGGAAATTTTGAAAAATAATATATTTTGAAAACAAAAATATTACTAACATGGGAAAACACAGTACCCTATTCAGGAGAAAAATTGGGAGCAATGCCATGTTGCATTAGAGATCTTAAGATAAATCACCAAATCTTGTGCTTCTCTCTTCTAAAGGAAAGAGTTGCCATTGCTAAGTGACTGTTGAGCCAGTTATTACACTTTCTAGCTTCTCTTTTATCTAGATGAGTCCATGATATATGTGCTTATGAAGAGATTAGAAGAATTTATTTGTGCCATTTCCAGTCAAGATTATGTAAGAAGATATATTTTCTCCATGCATTGTTTAAATCCATTTCTTGTATGGAAGCAACTAATTACAATGTTGTGGAAGGTGAAAGTTGAGAGATATAAAATAGAAGGAACCTGGGTCTATGTATCACTCCATAAAATAGAGTCTCCCAGAGACAAAGAAATAGACCTGTATACCTAAAAACAGTAAGTTTCCATTGTGTTGAATCTTTGTGCCTTTTGAGGCTATTTGTTTCAACAGCTGGTGTTAACCCTAACTAATTGGGAAATGTTCTGTCTATGATGACAGAAAAGTCACATGCGTGTATGTGTGTGTGTGTGTATGCATGCACAAACTTAAGTGTGCAGTTCTATGGGTTTTAGAAAATGTATATACTCATTTAACCACCCATAACACCAGAAAGTTCATTGCCCTTTCCTCAAAAAACAAAATATATATGTGTGTGTGTGTGTGTATGTTTTTTCCCTGTTCTGATTTCTGTCACCATAGATTACACTTGTCTATAATTAAAATGGGCTTCCCTGGTGGCTCAGATGGTAAAGCGTCTGCCTGCAATGCTGGAGACCCAGGTTCGATATCTGGGTCAGGAAGGGCCCCTGGAGAAGGAAATGGCAACCCACTCCAGTACTCTTGCCTGGGAAATCCCATGGACAGAGGAGCCTGGTAGGCTACAGTCCATGGGGTTGCAAAGTGTCAGACACGACTGAGCTACTACTTTACTTTACAATTAAAATTCAAATAAATAGACTTTTATATATTCCCATACAAATAACTTTAAAAAATATTTTAATTTGAAATAATTTGACATTCACAGAAGAGTTAACGTTGTATGAAGAGTTCTTATATGTCTTTGACTCAGCTTCCTGAAGAGTTAATATGTGACCATCATGCATTGAATATGTGTGCCCTCCAGAATTTATACATTTAAGCCCTAATCCTTAATGTGGTGCTAGTAGCAGATGGGACTTTGGGAACATAATCCAGTCATAAGGATGAAGCCCTTGTGAATGAGATTACCAGAAATGTAAAGCCGTATATGCTCTCCATGTGAACTAAGAAACAGCAAGTGTCAGTTTCCAGCAAGAAATAAAACAAATATGCAGTATGATTTCAACTTATTCCTTTACCTAGATTTGGTCTGCCTTAAAATCCTAGTCAAACTATCGTACTCTTATAATAAAGTATCCTTTCAACCTAAATCAGAACAAGTGGTTATTTTTTCTAGCTTTAATGAAATATTATCGGCACATAACATATGGACATGAATTTGAACAAACTCCAGGAGACAGTGAAGGACAGGGAAGCCTGGCATGCTATAGTCCATGAGTTTGCAAAGAACACAACTTAGCAACTGAACGACAAGCATATGGAACCTTAAGGTATAAAGGAAACCAGAATTGAAAGAGACACATGTACCCCAATGTTCATCGCAGCACTGTTTATAATAGCCAGGACATGGAAACAACCTAGATGTCCATCAGCAGATGAATGGATAAGAAAGCTGTGGTACATATACACAATGGAGTATTACTCAGCCGTTAAAAAGAATTCATTTGAATCAGTTCTGATGAGATGGATGAAACTGGAGCCGATTATACAGAGTGAAGTAAGCCAGAAAGAAAAACACCAATACAGTATACTAACACATATATATGGAATTTAGGAAGATGGCAATGACGACCCTGTATGCAAGACAGGGAAAGAGACACAGATGTGTATAACGGACTTTTGGACTCAGAGGGAGAGGGAGAGGGTGGGATGATTTGGGAGAATGACATTCTAACATGTATACTATCATGTGAATTGAATCGCCAGTCTATGTCTGACGCAGGATGCAGCATGCTTGGGGCTGGTGCATGGGGATGACCCAGAGAGATGTTTTGGGGAGGGAGGTGGGAGGGGGGTTCATGTTTGGGAATGCATGTAAGAATTAAAGATTTTAAAATTTAAAATAAAATAAAATAAATTAAAAAAATTAAAAAAATGTGATGATTTGATAGTTTATTATGTAAAATAATCATGACAATAATGTATGTAACATATCAAGTTCTCTCCTAAGTAGCTAGAAAATTGTTGTCTGATAACATTTAACATTTATACTCATAACTTCCAAGTACATAAAACAGTATTGTTCATTATAGCCACTACTCTGTATGTTTGGAGAAGGCAATGGCACCCCACTCCAGTGCTCTTGCCTGGAAAGTCCCATGGATGGAGGAGCCTGGTAGGCTGCAGTCCATGGGGTCGCAAAGAGTCAGACACGACTGAGTGACTTCACTTTGACTTTTCACCTTTATGCATTGGAGAAGGAAATGGCAACCCACGCCAGTATTCTTGCCTGGAGAATCCCAGGGATGGGGAAGCCTGGTGAGCTGCAGTCTATGGGGTCACGCAGAGTCGGACACGACTGAAGCGACTTAGCAGCAGCAGCACTCTGTATATTAGATCCCTAGCACTTACTCACTTTACGGCTGCAAATGTGTACCCTTTGATCAGCATTTCCCCATTTCCCGCACTCCCCAGTTCCTGGAGGCCATCATCTACTCTCTATTATTATAAGTTCAGCCTCTCAATTTCTAAGAATAAGTGAGAAAACATAGTATGTTTCTCTGACATTTCACTTAGCATAGTCCCTCAAAAATTATCCATGTTATTGCAAAAAGACAGAATTTCCTAGTGTATGGCTCAATAATATTCCATCACACACACACACACACACACACACTCACCTCACACGTACAAACACACACACATCACACTTTCTTTAGCCAATCAACCATCAATGGATGCTTGGATTCTTTCAATGCCTTGGTTATTGGGAATCATGCTGCAATGAACATGGGGGTTCAGATTGGTCTTTGTTATAGTGATTTCATCTCCTTTGCATATATTCCCAGAAGTGGGATTGCTGAGTCATATGGTAGATCAATTTTTAAATTTTTGAGGGCTCTTCATACTGATTCCCATAATGGCAGTACCAATTTACATTCACACCAACAGTACGTAAGTGTTCTCCTTTTCATATCCTCACCAACATTTGTTGTCTCTAGTCCACTTGATAATAGCCATTCTAACAGGTGTGAAGTTATAATATTCTGTTGCATTTTTTATTGCCTCCCTGATAACTTCTGAGATGTTGCTCACTTGACTTCTTCGGAAAAATGTCTATTTTGTTCCTCTGCCCATTTTTTAATCATTTTTTTAAACCAATTACCTGATATAGCTGCTTTGTCCACCCTGATGAACTATCATTACTTGGCTTTCAAAACAACAAATACTCTTAGTTTTCTGCTCATCTCAGTGATCATCCTTCTCTGTCTCCTTTAATCATCCCTATTTCTGTCTCCAACTTCACAGTGTAAAGTCTTTGAGAATCAATCCTTGGTTATCTTCTCTTCTTTACCTATGCTTATTTCCTGGAAGCTCATTTCTCTCCTGGTTTCTCAGATGGTAAAGAATCTGCCTGCAATGAGGGAGACCTGAGTTCAATCCCTGGGTTGGGAAGATCCCATGGAGGAGGGCATGGCAACCCATTCCAGTATTCTTGCCTGGAGAATCCCCATGGACAGAGGAGCCTGGTGGGCTATAGCCCATAAGACTGCAAAGAGCTGGATATGATTGAGTGATTAAACACACAGCACACATTTCCTTCCCTTGTGGCTCAACTGGTAAAGAATCTGCCTACAATTCTGGGAGTCCTGAGTTCGATTCCTAGGTTGACAAGATCCCCTGGAGACCAGAAAGGCTACCCACTCCAGTATTCTGGCCTGGAGAATTCCATGGACTATATATTCGGGCATGACTGAGAGACTTTCACTTTCACTTTTACACACTTCCCTAAAATTCCATAATATCCAGTAACTCTCTTACTTGCCCCAGCAAAACCATCTCTCCTAAACTCCAGATTTGTCCATCCAATGGCCTACTTAACACAATCATCACTTGAATGTCTAGAGACACTGAGAATTTTATTTACCCTGTACTGGGTAAATCATGTTGACTCTATCTTCAGTATATAATCAGAATTTGACTACCTCTAAGCATATCCAGTCATTTTGCATTTGAAGACAAATTATAAAGTGCTCTAATAAAGATGGTTTACAATAGTTGCTCATGTTCTTAGGAAACTTCTCATTCAGGAGAGGTGGAAAATCTTTGAATCCCACCCTCTTTGCACCATTTTAAGAAATTTATCTAATAGTACCAAACCTCAGTTTGATTATATGAAAAACAGGATCAAAACCACCAACTTGAAAGAATTTTCTAAGGATGTCATCATATACCAAAGTTTTATCTCTAAGAAATGTATATCGTACCTCTAAAATACCCCAGTAGGGGTGCCCAGAACCTAGAAATCCCCAATTTAAATCTTTTCTTCCATAACTCACACAAAGCTAAATGCTGTTCTGCTTGCAGAATCTGATCTATTGTGGTGAGCTGAAGAACTCTGCTAACTCGGTCCCTCTACCAAAGCCAACTGTGGAATGAAAGATAGTTTCAATGTTTCAAGTCTGGATTTTGAACAAGAATAAAGAAGAAAAGGTGGTTTGAAGAGAAAGTGATAACTTTATTGTGGAAACTGGTATGAGACTCATGGAGAAAGCAAAAAGAACTCCCTCAATAATTTGAAACTTTGGAGCCCAGTGGAGATCAAGGAACTCAATAAACTGCTGAACTCACAGAAGATAATGGCAACTGTAGGAGAGAAAAGAGAAAGAAGACAACCCAAGGAGGTAAAACAGCAAAGACCAGATCTTTTCCTAGCCTTTGGTTTTCACTTGTATAACTCTGTTTTCAGCTAGCATAGTAACATCACTTTTTGTCATTTTTTTCTTGCCCAAGGAAACATGTCCTTTAAAAGCTTTTGCTGCTAAACAAAAGCTCTTGTATTGATTGAGTTAATGTAACTTTAAAAAAATTTTTTTTTTAATTCACTAAAATGTTGTCCACAACATTCAGGACATCAGACTGCCTTGCGTGTGAAGCACTTCTTAATAAAATTATGGAAATGATTTGGCTTACTTGGATAAGTTCCAACACAGGCTAGCTTAACCAAAATTCTGCAGCAGCAAGAAGGAAAATGGAGCACTGGGTGGAATCCTCTTGAAGGCTTTAGCAGAGTGAAATCCTAAAGAATTAAAAAGCCACAGAGTCAGTGACCTGGGTTTCAATTCTACCATGTCTGCAGTTCGTGCCTCTGTAGGCTAGGTTTCTCCACTGTGAGACGTGTGTCTTACTTAGAGTAATCTTGTGAGCATTCAGTTCAGTTCAGTTGAGTTCAGTCGCTCAGTCGTGTCCAACTCCTTGCAACCCCATGAATCGCAGCACGCCAGGCCTCCCTGTCCATCACCATCTCCCGGAATTCACTCAGACTCATGCCCATCGAGTCCGTGATGCCATCCAGCCATCTCATCCTCGGTCGTCCCCTTCTCCTACTGCCCCCAATCCCTCCCAGCATCAGAGTCTTTTCCAATGAGTCAACTCTTTGCATGAGGTGGCCAAAGTACTGGAGCTTCAGCTTTAGCATCATTCCTTCCAAAGAAATCCCAGGGCTGATCTCCTTTAGAATGGACTGGTAGGATCTCCTTGCAGTCCAAGGGACTCTCAAGAGTCTTCTCCAACACCACAGTTCACAAGCATCAATTCTTCAGTGCTCAGCCTTCTTCACAGTCCAACTCTCACATCCATACATGACCACAGGAAAAACCATAGCCTTGACTAGACGGACTTTAGTTGGCAAAGTAATGTCTCTGCTTTTGAATATGCTATCTAGGTTGGTCATAACTTTTCTTCCAAGGAGTAAGCGTCTTTTAATTTCATGTCTGCAGTCACCATCTGCAGTGATTTTGGAGCTCCAGAAAATAAAGTCTAACACTGTTTCTACTGTTTCCCCATCTATTTCCCATGAAGTGATAGGACCAGATGCCATGATCTTCGTTTTCTGAATGTTGAGCTTTAAGCCAACTTTTTCACTCTCCTCTTTCACTTTCATCAGGAGTGAGCATTAAGAGACATTAAGTGTCCAGAGAAGAAAGCAACTGGCACCATCGCAGGCTGATGGCTAGACTCCCACACTGTGTGTCTCCTCTGTCAGCATTTGTCCCAGGGAACATGAGGTAGATTACAGGGCTTTGTGTAAACAGGCATGGGGCCATGATGAAAGTTTTCTAAGAATACATTGAAAGCCTTGCCTGAACAGCCGAAAGTGCTTTTCAGCACTAATTAACTTGATTTAAAACTTCTCAAATGTTTCCCCATCTCTTTGTGTAAACATAAGAGTGACTCAGAAAGACAACTTGAATGCAGTCAATAAAACCATGAAAAAAAATGCTTTAAGAATATAAAACTATTCCCATTATCTTCTCTGAAGGTCTCGGATTGTTACTTGGTAATCTTGAAATGAAAGCAGATCTAATACTAGTTGATAACAGTACTTTTTTCCCACAACATGCTGTTAGAAATATAAAATTAGACTGAACTGCCAACCTTATCTTTAAAGGTACGTGAAATGTGAAAATGTCTAAAATTTTATTATATACTCTGTTGAAATGTGAACATAACTTGCTTTTTTAAAATGTCCTTCCTTTTGTGTTAAATAGTAATAGAAAGTTTAAAAAGAGATGCCCAACTACAATGCTACTGTAAAAAATAAAACACATGAACATAGAAACAGTGTAACTTTTGAGAGCTTTCTAACTTCAGTAAAGAGACACAATGTGAACCAATATGAAAATACTTATTAAAGAAGATAAAATCTATTAAACAGCAATACTCTGATTCTAACAATTCAGATTTAATGACACATTTAGAATATGCTATTACTGATGCTGTTCATTTAAATATGCTATTACTGATATTGTTTCATTAGGAATACAATTTCCAGCTCAGTGTTTTCATGCCTAAGTGACCTCTAAATTGGTCTGCCACAAATCACCTCTAATGCACACACAACAATCTAATCCACTCAACCCTGTTCAGAGACTGAACAAAGCAGAAAGAGGTTTTGACTTCTCAGGAGACAGATGAATCTTCAGACACAAAATATGCTTCCTTTTTCCTGTCATGTTCTTCTTTGTCCCTTCATCTTTTGCTTTTCCTTTCTCTTTCATTCTCCCTGTCTCCCCTGAATTATTTTCTCTTCCTACTCAGCATCCTCCAATACTTTTCCAACACCCCCAACTAAGGTCAAGTTGAGTACTAGAGTGGCACACTCTGCTTTCTGAAATAATAGAACTTGTTGCCCAAAATTGGGATTTATGGACATAGGAGAAAAGGAATATCTCCAACTGTTCTATTCCAAGGGGCATTCATCTCTGAACAAACAAAGCCAGTAACCACCACTGCTATGTAGTTGAACAGTGAAAGGGGGTATGGTTCTAAAGTCAGATACTGTGAATCCAAATCTTGGATTTCATTACCTGTCCAGCCTGGAGTAAGTTATGTATCTTTGCAGGGTTATTGCTTAATATATAGAAGTTGGGGCTAAGAGCAAGATTTATTTCATAGACTTCACACAGATTAATCATTTATTTTTTAAGCATTTATTGTGTTTCTGTTCTGACTAGACATTGCTCAATGGGTTGGTGATACAGCAATGAACAAAACAGACACAACTCTTGCCCCATTGGAGCTTACAGTCTGTTAAAAGGAGGCAAAATCTGGAGTGAGTAGCCTATCTCTTCTCCAGAGGATCGTCATGACCCAGGAATCAAACCAGGGCCTCCTGCATTGCAGGTGGATTCTTTACCAACTGAGCTATCAGGGAAGCCCTGAAATATATACTATTCTATAATAAATTAGATTTGGCTTCCCCAGAGGCTCAGCAGGTAAAGAATCTGCCTGCAATGTAGGAGACATAGGAGGTGCGGATTCAATCCCTGGGTCAAGAAGATCCCCTAGAGGAGGGTATGGCAACCTGCTCCAGTATTCTTGCCTGGAAAATCCCATGGATAGAGGAGCCTGGCGGGCTATGGTCCATGAAGTCGCAAAGAGCTGGACATGACTGAAGCAACTGAGCACACACACGTATAATAAATATAGGAAACTACTAGGTGATGACAAATACAGTGAGGAAGATGCATGTGAAGTACTTAGCAGCATGGTTGGAATGTAGTAAGTACTCAGTAAATATTCAGGCATTCAGGGTAATTTTCAGAGAAGTTTACCTGGTTAGAGGACAGACTCCATCATAAACTAAATAGAGTCCTTATTCATCTCAGCCCTGGGCTGAAAACACAGACGCAATGACTGCTTCGAAGCAAGGGAGAATCCGTCAGCTGCCTGGACACAGGGAACTATAACACATTACTTCTCCCCTCTATGCAGCCATGCATCCACCAGCCCCCAAAGGGCAAAATAAAGGCCATTTTGTTCTGCCCATAAAATAGTGTGTTCAGTGCCAGAGAAAAAGAAAGTTGTTATTTTACTTTGACAAGGTCCCTAATAAAAATAATATATAAGGATCTATTGATTTTTTTCACTGTCAGTGTTTTTGTTTTCCTTGAAGTTTTTATGTTTACCATGCCCAAGTAAAAGAGGATTTATTTTAGATCTCGACAAGTTCCATCAAGGAGTCACTTCAGATGTTCCTTTGAAAACAAATGCATGGCAACAAGATGACCAGTATGTTCACATAATTGCATGGGAGCTGCAGGAAAGGGGAGCAAAGCCCAGTGAGACCTGGGACTGTCTCTCCCGTTAATAGGCAAGGAAAGGAGCAGCTTGGAGACAAGAGAGGGACCAGCAGGGAATTGTGAAACAGGAAAACACTCAATTAAAACTCAGAGGCCCATGCTCTATAGACCACTTGGCATTTATGCATCTGTAATTAAGCAACACAGCAATGTGAGATGTGATATTTGGGAGGTTGTCCTATTTGTCCCTTTACAGGCCACTTCTAACAAGTTCAGAGAAACGACAGGATTAAATGGGGAGATGTCTGCTGCTGCTGCTCAGTCGTGTCTGACTTTGTGACCCCATGGACTGTAGCCTGCCAGACTTCTCTGTCCATGGGATTTCCCAGGCAAGAATACTGGAGCAGGTTGCCACACTCTTCTCCAGGGGATCTTTCCAACCCAGGGATCAAACCTGCAACTGCCCTGCAGGCAGACTCTTTACCACTGAGCCACCTGGGAACCCCCAGGGAGAAGTGTGCTTATACCTAATTTGTCTTTGGGGCCATTACCTCCATGAATAGCAGTGTTTGGGCTGGTTCATGGTGAATTGGCAACACCAAGGAGTTACTCCATGAGAGAAGCCCCATTCATTTCTCCAATGTGTGCCTTTTAAAACTATCTGCTTACAGGTTCAATTTAATGGGCTATTTATGACCCAGCAATTTCCGTCCATTTGGTATGTATCTGCCAGATTTATCCAGTCATTTGGAGGGTTTTTGTCCACCAGATGTATTATGTCTACCAGAGTACTGCATGGCATGTACTGATGGAAGGTTGCTTGGGGGATAAAGAAAATATACATCTTTTTTTTTTTTTTCAAATAATATATAGAGTTGTGTGTGTATGTGTTTAAGTACTCATCACATATCGCCTTGGGATAGAAACAAGAAATAGTTGCAGCAATTTGCTACAGGCTGAAGATATTTGTAAACTGTGATTATAAATTTAACACATGCTGTAGGAGTCAATGCTTGTTTGTGCTGAAGGCTAAAAAGGGCCTTGGGGGACAGCTGCTTAGGAGTTATAGGATTTCAAATCACCATCATTGGCCCCAATTTTATCTTACAAAGGCTACAATTCCCCACCTTTGCCACTACCATATTTGCTTGGATTAAACCCTCCAAAGTCAAAAGTTCCTGATGTATCAAATAATATCTTTGTCATATTGAGACAAATCTGAGTATCACAGGTATACTCTGAAAATGAAAAAAAATTAAGGTATCCAGCACATGGGAAAGTAATTGACAATTGATGAATATGTTTGAAGAATAGTAAGAATGCTCTGGAATACATGTCTGGAATACAGCAGGTACAGGAGAGCAAGAGGCAGAGACAATCTCCTATACACATTTTGTAGCAAAGACTGATACACAATGGTTACTGATGGGATGCTCTGAGGAAGGAATGAAAGAAGAATGTGATAATCATTTCATGATGTATTTATGTTGAATCATGATGCTGTACACCTTAAACTTATACAGTGCTGTATGTCAATTATATCCCGATAAAACTGGAAGAAAAAAATAGAACGGAGGGAGGATGAAAGTAAGGGAAATTGTCCATTACTGCCATGAGTTCAGTTTATAAAATGCTGGAACTGGTCTATCTTACTTCCAGGCAGGGTCCATTTTGATTCACCTCACTCTTACTACCCACACTCTTATGCTAGTAGGAAAGAGGAAGGGTTTTTTGCTGTTCTTGGCCACATTGTCTATTACTTTGCCGACAAAGGTCTGTATAGTCAAAGCTATGGTTTTTCCAGTAGTCATGTATTGATGCAAGAGTTGGCCCATAAAGAAGGTTGAGCATGGAAGAATGGATGCTTTTGAACCATGGTGTTGGAGAAGACTCTTGAGAGTCCCTGGGACTACAAGGAGTTCAAAGTCAATCCTAAAGGAAATCAATCCTGACCATTTGTTGGAAGGACTGATACTGAAGCTAAAACTCCAATACTTTGGCCACCTGATGTGAAGAGCTGACTCATTGGAAAAGACCCTGATGCTGGGAAACACCGAGGCCAGGAGGAGAAGGGGATGACAGAGGATGGGATGGTTGGATGGCATCACCGACTCAATGGACATGAGTTTGGGTGGACTCCGGGAGTTGGTGTTGGACAGGGAGGCTTCGCGTGCTATGGTTCATGGGGTCGCAAAGAGTTGGATACGACTGAGCAATTGAACTGAACTGATGCAAAGAGCTGACTCATTGGAAAAGCCCCTGATGCTGGAAAGATTGAAGGCAGGAGGAGGAAGGGATGGCAGAGAATGAGATGGTTGGATGGCATCAAGGACTCAATGGACATGGGTTTGAGCAAGCTCCAGGAGATGGTGAAGGACAGGGAAGCCTGGTGTGCCGCAGTCCATGGAGTCACAGAGTGGGACACAACTGAGCGACTAAACAACAGACATTGATGACTAGTAATTCTAAGATAGCGTGATGTGTTTGAAACAGACAGCCCCATCTTACACAGACAAGGCTTCTAACTCCACTTCTATGACTTTCTAGCTGGACGACTTTAAACTTTCTAAACCTCTTCTAGATTGGGATAAGAATTTCTGCCCCTTAGGATTGCCATGGGAATTAAAGAGTAGTATGAATACTTGCATCCTTAAGGAAGACAGACAC
Source organism: Ovis canadensis (assembly GCF_042477335.2). NCBI lineage: Eukaryota > Metazoa > Chordata > Mammalia > Artiodactyla > Bovidae > Ovis > Ovis canadensis. The sequence goes on along the minus strand of NC_091258.1, from coordinate 40,720,439 downwards.
AAGGCGAAGAGAAAGAGTTTCCTCCCCAGGGACACACAGGTTCCACTGGAGCTTTGTCTTTGTGCCACTCCTTTTCCCCTTCGCGGCATTACTCATAAGTAGTCAGGAGCATGGTGCATTGCTCTGAGCTTTCCTTTTTCCTGTATGTTCTTCTGTATCCCAATTGTGCCTCATTTTTCACAAAGCACTTATCTCCAGCTTTGGCAGGACTTCTCTACCCACTGGGATTAAGGATCAAAATAAACTCAGGAATGTTTGTTGTCATATATTCCCCAAGAGTACTGAAATCTGAACAGATGTCTGGCCCTTCATGGACCCAGCCCGTCCATTCTTGGAGGCCACTAGGGAAGGACCACTGTTCCACAGCAGGATTCTGGCAAGGAGCAGAGAATAATTCTGTGTATCTGAATATTCACTGGAAGGACTGATGCTGAAACTAAAGCTCCAAAACTTTGGCGACCTGATGCGAAGAACCGAATTATTGGAAAAGACCCTGATGCTGGGAAAGATTCAAGGCAGGAGAAGGGGATGACAGAGGATGAGATGGTTTGATGGCATCACCAACTTAATGGACATGAGTTTGAGCAAACTCCGGGAGATAGTAAAGGGCAGGGAAGCTTGATGTGCTGCAGTCCATGGGGTCACAAAGAGCTGGGCACAACTAAGTAACTGAACAATTAACAACAATCCCCAAGAGAACAATTAACACATTTTTTTGAATCCTGCTGTCCCTGCAAAAACCTTTCAGTAATTTTTCCTTCTAGATAGCATATCTCACTGATGAATGTTCACTTCACATTGCGATTATCTGTCATTGAAAGGAACTACTTATTTGTAATACAAATATTTGTTCTTTGCTCTTTTTTTTTTTCTTGTTCACTAGAACATGAATATGACTAGTGCTTATTTAAAGAAAACTTGGTAAGTATAAAGAAGACATTTGGGAAACATTTGCTTATTCAGATTGAAAACACTAGTGGGTCTCAAAGTACACTTAAGAATTACTTAAAGTACTTGTTTAATCAGTACACTCATGGCCCCATTACACATATGCAGATTCAAATAAAAATATTGGGGGTCAAAAGCAAGGCATTCCAGTAATTTCCCAGGTGACTCCTATGTAGACCTTAGAGTTCCACTTCTGGATAATCAATGTGAATAAGTCAGAAAGAATTTAGATCACATATAATTCCTCAGCTTTTCTAAGAGCCTAAATCATTGCTGGGGCAGTATGAAGAAGGAAAACAATATTCACTGAGCACTTAATATATACCCAGTGTTCTGCAAAGCATCTGCTATGCAGAAGCTCATTTACTTTTCATAGAAAAGCTATGACAGAAGCTTCTTTATTTTTCCCATTTTCCACATGAATCAGTAGAATCTCAGACTGATTAAGCCAGTGAGAGGTTGCTCACACAACTGGTAGGCAGTAGGATTCATCCTGGCCTGCCTCAGAGGTAACTCTGGTCCCTGTGTGACAAAGTCTCATTTCTCTTAACAAATCCTTACACAGTATCCTTTGAAAAATAGGATACTTGGCCTTTATGTTCATTGAACTGAGTTGTTTTCAGTAGTTATAAACTTTTATGACTTTTTTCTAGTTATTACAGACAATATGTTTTTCCTATAGTGCCTTGGTAGTGAAACCCACATGCTACTATCTGGCCGGCCTCTTAATAGAATGTACTTATTTACACAATCAGTTCCCTGTACCGTTGTTTATTTCTTGGTCCAGCTGTAGATTAATTATAATCCCCATGTTTATGTTCTTATGAGTGCTGTTTTAAAATCATATTTAAGTCAGTTATCAAAAATGCTGGATGACATATAAAGGTTGTTTTTTTCTTTTATATGAGAAAAATCTCCTCGCTGAAAATTCCCAAGTTCTAACTCAAGGACAGAAATTAATTTTGTGGTGTGAAGTTGGGGATAATTTATGGAACCTCACAAAGATAAATAAAACCTTATTATTTTTCCTAAAATACATGTGATGTTGTTTTAAGAAGTCAACAAATTCATTAAAAAAAAAATACTACCACACAAGTCCTGAACTAAAGGGGCTGCTGCATTTACGAAACTAGTAAAGTTTAGTGCCAAGTGTGATCTATTAATATTTGAGGTTAGCCCCTGTTTTCACCATATGTGGTGAAGACTTAAAAAAATTAAGTTTCAATATTAAGTGCTATGTTTCACATATGGTAAAATTGAAAAGTTCTCAAAGGGCTTAACAATAAATTTCCCTTCCCACTCTGCTCCAGTAAATAAGACCCATTAGCCAAAAAAAAATCCTCTTTATCGCTGTACCTTTCCAGGCTCCTCTGTACATGGGATTCTCCAGACAAGAATACTAGAGTGGGTTGCCATTTCCTTCTCCAGGGGATCTTCCCAACCCTGGGACTGAACCCGGGTCTCCTGCATTGCATCTGAGCAACCAGGAAAGCCCTAAATAAAATTATAAATAGTTTCACATTTATTGTCACATAGCATCCTGATAATCTCTATGAGGTTTGATAATACTGATGATCTAGAATTAATTTTATTTTATAGATTAGAAAATCAAAGCAGAAGGCAACTCATTACCTAAGATCTCTCATTTAGCTACCATAACAAACTCCTCTTTTCTGATATTCAAGATGGCTTCTTGCTAGATGTTTCACATTTTGAAGCGAAGAAATATAACTTGCATGCTCCTTGGTTCTTTCACAGAATTAACACTTTCAAAGTGTTTAGCTAATTTACTAAATTTCATATTATTTTGAATTAGAGAACAGTAACCTTGGGCTTCCTGGGTAGCTCAGTTGGTAAAGAATTTGCCTGCAATGCAAGAGATCCCGCTTTAATTCTTGGGGTGGGAAGTTCCCCTGGAGAAGGGATAGACTACCCACTCCAGTATTCTTGGGCTTCGCTGGTAGCTCAGACAGTAAAGAATATGCCTGCAATGTGAGAGACCTGGGTTCAATCCCTGGGTTGGGAAGATCCCCTGGAGGAGGGCCTGGGCAACCCACTTCAGTATTCTTGCCTGGAGAATACCCATGGACAGAGAAGCCTGGTGGGCTACCGTCCATGGGGTTGCAAAAAGTTTGAACACAGCTAAGTGACTAAGCACAGCACACAACCTTGCATTGAGTTGGCATAGACTATAACACTTGCATTAGATTTGAACTGATTATGACAAAGCTCTCATTTGGATGAAAATTATCCTAGGGTGAGATTCTAGATTTCAATTTTAACCAATGTTTTGCTGTGTGACTTAGGGGAAATCACACCCCCTCTTCTCTGAATTTCATTTTCTTCATCTGTAAAGGAGGAGGAGGATATTATAGATCCCCAAGCATCCTTATAATTGTATTATGTTGGAAGGAGGATCAATTATCAGAGTTTGTCATTATGCTTTGGGACATATAGAACTTCATCAGCAATCATTTTACTCACTTCTTTCAACTGCATAAATCTCATCCTTTCCAGATAAAGTCTAAGCATCCCAGTGCAATACCCCAAGTTTTCTATGAGTTGGACCCTTTTTATTTTTTTCTTAAATTTCAGCGTCCATATCCCATCATTTAAAATTTTTGAACTCCTCCAAATACTCCACTGGTTCCATTTCTAACGGTTTTATTGTATATCCCCACACTAAAATGCTCTGTCCTCACGTCTCCATTTGAATAGTTACTGCTTCTTCTTCATCATTCAGCCTAGATTCCATCTTCTCTAAGAAGCATGTCATGATCCCCTCAGCCTGGGCTAAGTGCTGTGTGTGAGGCACTGCAATGCTTTGCAAACTTTTCATAATTCTAAACATTTGTCTGTGGAAATTATTTAAATGTCCCACTTACAGTCTGAAGGCAGCAGTGAGAACAAACTATTTTAATCTGGATCACATTGTGTTAAAAATAAACTGAACGCTTAAAATCCTCACTCTGGTTGCTCATACCTTTTCTACTTCCTACTCCTTCAAGAAGGACTTTGCAGAACTTTATTTGTATTTATGCGTGCCCCCAAAAAGTCTGTTAATGTTTGATCAAGAGTTATCCAATCCAGGTGTCAAATGATTTATTTCGACACGGTATTCAGCATCCTTGGCAAAAATCTCGGCATTCGTGGTTCTAGGTGTTAATAGCACTATAATATCAAAGTGTCATTTCTGGTCTGGAAATGCTTCATTTCAGCCACAAATGAGTATTGTCAAAGGCGATTAACTGTGTCACCTTAATAGATGAGGCTGCTCTCCCTGCCTGCCCTTGCAGGGGTGCTCACCTAGAAGAAATGTTGCTTTGTAAAGGCATGGAAAGGTAAATGGGCACTCTGCTAGAGGAAAGAGTGAAGCAGACCATTAGCCTATTCAGCGTTCAGGGCATGGTTTTTAAGTTAAGTTGAAGTTCAGCAGTTTGGCATTTCTGATATTGCTTAACTACCTGGAAATTGAATTAGATCTAAGTGCTTTTTTCTTAGTGCCCAGGAATTTCTTGGGTGAAAAAAAGGGGGAAAAAAACCAACAACAAACAGGACTGCTTCCAAATCTTTCCATGTTGAATACCATTCAGAAATGGGTATTGCATATATTATCTGCATTAATCAAATGCACTTATGTTACAAAGTTTAAGGTATGTAATTAAGCAGACATAATTAGTAGAAAATATTTTTCCTAGCCACAATCCCCTCCGCTACAATACATACATCAAAAGTGAGTCTCATTTTCAAATTTTAATGATTTTAGTTTAATGATTCTATGGTTTTTATCCATTCCTTGAATTCTGGGATATACAACTAGATGTTTTTATTTAGAACATAAGAGGATGTCTAGAGTGATAGGGAACTACAAAAAGATCTGTTGGATATGTGATTTACTTTTTATTTTAAGATGTGAGAAAGTATAACCTGAGTTCCTGTAATAAAAATTGCATTTCCTAAATAAAGGCTTAGATCAAGAGTTAATGGACACAATGTAAGCAATACTGTGATGCTGTGGAAATGGAAATAAGGTGTATAATGGTATTTGGTGACTGATCATTATATCTTCATCTTTTGTAAATCATTCAGTCAAATGAAGGAATGAGAACTCCAGACTGAATCCCTGAAGTCCCTTATAACTTAACTCTTCATTCTGTAGGCGAAGAAACTGCTATGCAGAGAAGTGATTTGAACTGTCTAGTGACTGAACTGAACTGAACTGAACTGAATATCAGATGAGCAAGCTCAGGATTTACACGGCGGTCTTCAAAATTCTATGTACACATACTTTTTGCTCTCTCTCTCTCTCTTTCATTTATAGGAAACTCAGTCCTTTCTATTAACTATTAACAAGAGATGAAATGCAAACATTACTATAAAACTTGAAGCATTATGCACAGGTGTAAACATTAATACAAAGAAAATAAAGTAATAAAGATAAAGTAAAACTGAACAAAGCAAGTATAAAGTCAATATACAATAGGCTGTTCAAATAAATTAATTTATATTAAAAAAAAAACGACTCTGAGCACCTACTGGTTAAAAAATGCTAAACTAAAAGCACTGTATTGCTCATAAAAATAAACCCCAAGACTCAGTGAAGGAAGCGCTGGATTTCTTAGTACTTAGTATTAAGACATCTGCAATTTTCAGTCTAGCATATAAGGATACTAGAAGTCATCACTTTTGTTCTAACAACAAGAAAAAAAGTTGAACAAACTGAAAATCAACAACTCTTCTGAGGTCCAGCAATGAACTGATGCCACAAGGAAAACTGATGCCCCCCAAACTGGTGGATGCAGAGAATGAAAACTTAACTAGAGTAAAAGTTTAAGAGTATAAATTTGCATAAGAACCATTACTGGAGTAGAGAAACCGACACCATCAATTGCCCAATTGTGAGAGACTCAATGTGTTCAAGCTTGAGAGTTAAAAAAAGAAACACCAGCAGTCCAATCTTGGACGAGTTCCTATACTGTTTTGAGTTTTACTCCATGAGCCTTACCAGGTTCTCATAGCAAAGATCTGAAAGATGAGGAAATGAGTCATCATTTTGAAATACAACTTATTTTACCAGAGCCTAATCAACTTTGGGGAAGAGAATTATCCAACTCCAATTCCCACTAGCCTTCCTATCATAATAAGGGGGTGAAAAGTATTTATGGGATTACAACCCAAGGGCACAGGTACAAGTTCAAGACCAAAACCTGATCATAAAACTAAAATGTGCCCTCCTCCACATACACACACACACACCTGCCACATTAATAGAGCTTCTGCACAATAGGGGAGACAAAAATCAGGAACAGAGGAAATTTTAGTTTCTGATCACTATAGTTAAGTAAACAGTAAAAGCAGCCTAATTCCTAGCCAAATAAATAGAAAATCTCACACTATAGATTTATTTGTCTCAGACCCTTTGTTCTAACATGTGTAACTTTCAACAAAAAAAGTAAAAACAAAAATACATTTTGAAGAGATAAGAAAGAGTCAGCATCAGACTCAGATATGGTAGAGATAAAGAAATTATACTGGGGAGCTTAAAAAATGTTTGACTAATATGCTAAGAGCTGTAATGGCAAAAGTATACAACATGGAAGAACAAATGGATACTGAAGCTGAGACATGTAAAGCCTAAAAAAGAATCAAAAGGAAATACTAGAAATAAAAAACACTGTAACATAAGGGAAGAATACCTTTGATGAGTGCCTTAAGAGACCCAACATGTCAGAATCAGTGAGCTTGAAGAAACATCACCAGAAATTTCCCAAACTGAAATATAAAGAGGAAAAAAAAAAAAAAGCTATAAAAGAGAGAACCAAATAACCAATAGCTAAGGAACAAATTACCAAAGGATAGAAGCCAAGCCACAAATCTAGGAGGCTCAGGGAAAGTCAAGAAGTATATGTACTAAAATAACCACATCTAGGCCTATCATATTCATATTGCAATAAACCAAAGAGCAAATCCTGAAAGAAGCTAAAGGAAAGACAAAGCAGAACTACCTATAGAGGAACCAAGATAATAATTACTCTGGACCTTTCTTTAGAAGCCATGGAAACAAGAGGGTGGTGTTAAATATTAAAACTGAAAGAAAAAATCCAAAATTCAATATCCAGTAAAAGTATCCTTCAAAAGTGAAGGGGGAAATGAAGAGCTTTTCAGAAAAAAAAAAAATTTAGAGGATTTGTCACCAGTAGACTTACGTTGGCAAGAAATGTTAAAAGAGGCTTTATAGAAATAAGGAAAATAACATAAGTCAGAAACTTGGATCTACATTAAAAAAAAGGAAAAGCACTGGTGAAGGAATGAATGAAGGTAAAATATTCTATTTTTTATTGTTCTTAGTTGAGCTAATGGATTACAGTTTGTTTAAAGAATAATAACAAGAAAGTATACCTTATGTGTAAGTGAATAATGACAGAAAATTTATAAGGGGCAGGAATTGAGAATACTCTGTTATAAAGCACTTGCATTATACATAGAAGTGCCGTAGTGTTATGAAAGATGATAGTTATAAATACAATCTAGAAAGTCAAGGGCAAGCAGAAAAATAAGAAGTGTAACTGATGTGATAAGAGAGGAGAAAAAAAGAGATTGCATGAGATGTTTAACTAAAACCAGAGATGGCAGAAAATAAGTGGAAAACAAAAAAGTCACAAAGGCAATGAATAGAAAACAGTAAACAATAAATAAATAAAGCTGATATTATATAACTAAAAACTATAAATATCAATGGACTAAACACACTGATCAAGAATCTCTCAGAATGGATTTTTTTTAAAAAACTACAACTACACGTTATGTATAACAAAGTTTATTTTTTGAAACTTACTTTAAATATAAGACTCAAATGGATTAAAAAGTGAAGAGATAGATGAAGCTAACCCATTCTGACATTAATCAAAAGAAAGTGGCAGTAGGTATATTAATTTCAGACAAGTGAACTCTGGGGCTCTGAACATTATCAAAGACAGAGGAACATCATACGACGATAAAGAGGTCAATTCTCCAAGAAGACAAAACAATCCTTAATATGTCTGCAGCCAACAGTACAGCATCAAAACATAGAGGACAAAAACTGATAGAACTGTAAGGAAAAACAGATGAACTTTCTGTAGTACTATAGTCAGAATTAAATGCCCCTCTGTTGGTATTTGGAGAAGGAAATGGCAACCCACTCCAGTATTCTTGCCTGGAGAATCCCACGGATGGAAAAGCCTGGTAGGCTACAGTCCACGGGGTCGCAAAGAGTCGGACACGACTGAGCGACTTCACTTCAATTCACTTCACTTCACTGTTGGTATTTGGCAGAATCAATACACAGTATATCAACAAGGATACAGAAGAGTTGAATATCACTGATAATCAGCTTGAACTGACACCTAGAGAATACTTCATCCAACAGCAATGGAACCCATTTTTTGTTTTGTTTCAGTTCACACAGAAAAGATTTCATCAACATAGGCCATATTCAGTAGGCTATAAAACATAATTGAACACATTTAAGGGAATAGAAATTGCATAAAGTATGCTTTCAGACAATTATAATAAACCAGGAATTGAGTCGAAAGATAACTACAAAAACACTAAAATATTTGGAGATTAAACAGCACACTTGGAAATAACAAGTAGATCAACAAAGAAGTACTGAGAAAAATTTTAAAAATATTTTAAACAAGTGAAAATAAAATATAAATTATAAAAATTTGGCAGATACAGAGAAAGTAGAGCTTAGAAGAAAATTTATCCTTCATTCTGTTAATGTGGTGTTTCACATTTATTGGTTAATGTATATTGAACCACACTTTTTATCCCAGGGATAAATCCCACTTGATCATAGTGTATATCCTTTTAATCTGCTGCTGAATTCAGTTTGTTGCTATTTTGTTGAGGAAGAAAATGGCAACCCACTCCAGTACCCTTGCCTGGAAAATCCCATGGACAGAGAACCCTGGTAGGCTACAGTCCATGGGGTCGCAAAGAGTCGGACACAACTGAGCGATTTCACTTTCACTTTCACTTTCTGAATCTATGTCTGCTGTGGGCATTAGCCTGTAATTTTGTTTTCTTATACTTTGTTTTGTTTTGATGTCAGAGTAATACAAGTCTCATAGAATGAGTTTGGACGTGCCCCATTCTTTTCAATTTTTTGAAAGACTTCAATAAGGATTGAAATTAATTCTTTAAACATTTGATATAATTCACCAGTAAAGCCATCCAGTCCTGGGCTTTTGTTATTGGGAGGTTTTTTTATCCTTTCCATTTCTGTGGCATTTGTTACAATTTCCCCCTCTTTCATTGCTGATCAATTTGGGTCTTCAACAAACATTTCCCCAAAGAAGATGTGCAAATGCCCAACAGGATAATAAAAATACTCAAAATTGTTATCAGGGAAATGCAAATCAAAACCACAAAGAGATATCACTGCATATCTTTTAGGATGACTACTCGTCAAATAAATGAAAAGCGTTGGAAAGGATTTGAAGACATTGAAACCCTAGTAACCTGTTGGTGGGAATGTGAAATGGTGCAGCAGCAATGGAAAATGGTATAGAGCTTCCTCCAAAAAATTAAAAATAAAACTATCACATGATCTAGCAGTGTAACTTCTGGGTATGTCATCAAAAAATTGAAACCAGAATCTCAAAGGGATATCATCACTCCCATGATCATTACAGTATTATTCACAATAGCAAAGATATGAAAGCAACCTGTGTTCATGAACAGATGAATGGATATGTACACACAACAGAATATTACTCAGCCATGAAAAATCCTGACATCTGCAACAATATGGATGAACTTGGAGGACACTGTGCTAGCGAAATAAGTCAGTCATGAAAGGACCAATCCTCTACTTCTATAAAGTATCTAAAGCAGTGAAATTCACAGAAGCTGAGAATATAATAGTGGTTGCCAGGGGCAAGGGTTTGGGGGAAATGAGCAATTGTTGTTCAATAGGTATAGTTTCAGTTACCCCACACGAATGTGTTAGATATGTGCTGTACAACACAGTGAATATAGCTAACAATATTGTATTATGCAATTCAAAACTTGTTAAGAGAATATATCTGAGATAAATGTTCTTACTATTAAATAAACAAAAAAGAGGTACAAGGACACTTTGAGAGGTGTTAGATATATCTATTACTTTGATTATACTGACAGTATAATTAGTGTTTGCATATAACTAACCCCCCAAACTATATAAAACATATGTACAGACTTTGTCTATTAATTACACACCAATAAAGCTGTTAAAAGGAAGGATATTTATAACATCAAATGCATACACTAGTAAAGAAAGATCTAAAATCAATATGCTAAGCTTCACATTAGGAAACTATAAAGATGAATGATAAAATGTTTATCATGAGATATTAGGCCATCTCTTACACAACCCTATGATCTCAATTCTAGCATCTCAAGATCTAGCCCCATAAAACTCTTTTTTTTCTCCTGGTACATGCTGGCTAGGTCTGGATATGTCCCCTTTCTTACCCTAACAGGGCCAAGACTTATCCAGCAAAATTATGTTGTGACATAATCCAGTTAATATTGGTCTGGTGGTCAAGAGGAAAGTTAGAGTAGACACTTATATGTACTACTTCTATGATCCTGCTGGCAAAGTCCTCTGCAATTTTGCCAAGAAAGAGTACAACTCTTTTTCTTAACAGGACATAGCAGATCATTTCTATATACTTCTACAAGTCCAAAGCATTGTATGTCATCTGGAAACCCAAGATTTGGGGCTGCATTAACAAATACACTTCATCCTATATCTTGATAGCATCCTACTCTTCCAAGTTAAGACTCTGATGCTGGCATAATAGACTTTCAGAACTAGAGATTAACTTCCTCTAACATTCTGCTATTCTTCTAAGTCCTAGGCTTGACCCGAATTGTTTCTGCTCTTTGCATGAGATGGAAGTTTCTCAGTATCATGCTAACAACGTTCTCTGGATTCAGACTTAGTCCTTTATCTAATCCCATTGTCCTATATTTACTCCCTCTGTCCTCCAATTTTTCAAATACCTGAGACAAGCACCTGCCAGCACATATTCTTTCACTAATAGCTTATCCACTTTTACCACAATTGAAATTCCCTGTAATTGCACAACTATTGCTCAAGCTCTATGGTATTCTATGCATATGTGCTATATGCTAAAGAACTATCCATTCTCCATGTACCACTAGTGATGAGCTGATTATTGACAATTCTTGGGTGATTAGTCCAGCTTCAAAATCCTCTGTCAGAGCCTGATTATTCTTGGTACCACCTGCCTCATGTCAGGTTCTGGGAGACAGATTGGTTCCAGTAGATGATGAAAGTATGCTCAGACAGAAGTTTGGAGCAATGTATTCACAGCAAAAGCATCAGTTGATTCCATGAGGAGCACTAGAGCTGGGATGAGCTTTCAGCATTTTCTTGCCTTAAGGCAATTTTTACCAAGCTCATCTCTTGGGCTGAGGGCAAATTCTCAGAGACAAATTCAACAGTCTGACACCCTTCAGGTAGCTGGAAGAAGGAGTGTGCCATTCCACCATTGGGTTAGATTCTTCACCATACTTGTCTAAGTGACACTTAGTTTAAAAATTAGATTCTACTTGCAAGTCTAAAATTTGCACTTTTGGACAAATAACTTGACATCTCCAGGAATCAAAATTTCCATATGAAATATAGAAATGTTAATATCTTCTCTAAGCTCCTTCTCAGCACATTAAGGCAGGAAAAAATGAAATCACAGAGCAAGGATTTTAAAACTATAAGATTACCTAAAGATGACTCATAAGCTCCTAATTTTGCCTAAGCCTGAATCCATGCCCATTTCTCATGTCCTTAGATAATGCAGAGTCAAAAGTTGTTTCCTGGGTGAAATATGATGTACAAAATTTTCCTTGAAGAGGATGTACATATTAGATGTGAAATCATGTTTTTGCAGGCTGGTAAATATCAGCAGATATTTTACTCCTAATATATAAGGCAAATAGCAAGTGGAAGATATATATAAGTCCATGAACATAACCAGCCTAAGGATTCATGCTGGTAAGCAAACAACAGATTACAGCTTCTCTCTCACCCTCAGGGAACTGCTGAAACCACCTTTTGAGGAAATTACTAGTCAAGGCACTGGGACACATTGAACAAGTGTACATGAAAAAAAGAACTCCTTCCTCCCCCAGCCCTTGACTTAGAGGCGAAAACAAAACAAAACAGGTGTCCTCTTCCAAGCCACTCCAGGCCATTAAAAAATAAGTAAAATAAAATGGTTCCATCCCAGGCCAAGTTATGCAAGTGTTAGATAGAGATAACTCAGAACTCAGAACCACCCACACTACTTGGGTAGAATGCCAGCAAGGCAGACGGACCAGCTTGTAAAATATCTTCAGATGGTCCCAACATTTATTGCATCTGTTTTTATGATTTGAACAAATGGGAAAAAATGTTTTTGGCTTTGTATATTTTATTGGTTTCAAAATCAGGTTATGTCATTTAAAAATCTGTCTCTGGAAGGAACTTCACTTAATTAAATCCTCCCAATGTGACTGGATTTAAGCTCCCAGTGTTGACTGGACTGAACTGATGTTATTTACAAAAATTTTGGAGATTTGCTTTCAAGATCAGCTGTTCCTTCAGATGAAGGCTTTTTCTTACATCTCTGCTGGCCATCTTTTGATCTCGAAAGGGACTAGCCTGGGGAACAAAGTCATTTCTAGCACATGACAGAGGAGTAAGATCGAAAGACAGATACTGACATGGAACCTCTGATTGATTAGTATTAACGTGTTTATGTTAGGACTTCTTGTTATGAGATACAATTGCATTTTTTTCCTTTTGCATTGAGTTCACTGTTATATCTGAATGAATACTCAAAGATACAGAAATGTACATTGGAAGATATTATTTGTAATGGATGTTTAGGTAGAAATGGCATTGAACATAAACATCAAAAAACTTGAGCAATAGATTATACCCTACCCTTTATTGACCATGTGACTTTGTAAAATTATAAACTCCCTGTAGTTAAATGAAGATAATATCTTTAATGTAGAAATTTTGGGAGAGGAAAAAAAATACAGTATTATAAATGTAGATGAAAGAAAACACATTGAAATTATTAAAGGTGTTACATACTATGCTATCTAAAAACATAACTTTTCTAGAGTTTATACTAAAACTTTAAGAGATTTATGCTGACAAAACGACTCCCATATGTGATATGTATGTATTTAATGACATGATGATTTCACATAAATAAATGAAAAGAAGGTTCTGTTTATGGCATTTTATGCCATGTCAACAGCCATCAGCCCTTCATATATACAAATATGATCAGAGGTGATAATTTTGATTGGAAAAATTAAACACAACAGGCAAGTAAATAAAGATGTCTAGAAAAATGTCTAAATTACAAAATTACCTTCAGGACATGATAGAATTAAAAATCCTTTATTGATAAAAATCATGATTGCGTAGTAACTTTGATGGTTTGCATTTTTTATTAAGAAAAATGACAGCAAATTCTTAAACTCTTTCAATCATCTGGTTTAAGTGGGATGAATTTGTCTGAACGGAGCGTTTGTCAAAATTTTAAAGATAAATTACCAAGCTTATTTAAAGAATGACTATTGTAAGAAATGATAAATGATAACAACAAGTAATCAATATAGGGATTCTATTAATTACATTCAAATTTTTCATCATATGTCTAAAAGTTGACCCATATTTTAAGGTAAATAACGATAATAATAAAGCTGGCATAATGTATATTTTAGGTAATTTTTCAGAGTATCAGTGATGGGAAATGCAGAATAAAATGTATCCACATGTGACACCATTTTGAACTTAGCATAACTAAGGCTGAGACAGGATAAAATTCACCATTTATTGGTGACGTATTGTGTGGAAAGAATTTGGCATCCATGATCGAAGTGAATCCTTGTAACTGCTTATGATATAGAAGCCATTATTCTAGTCTTACAAATGAAGACAGTCAGATGAAACAACTAATTCAAGATCACTCAGCCAGTAGATAGGAAACAAGAAACTCAAACTCATATCTATAGAGCACCAAAGTTCATGGTCATAGCCATTACTCTATTCAGCCTTGGAGCTCAGGAGACTTGAATTTTAAGAGTGAAAAGACTCAGCTGTTTAAATGAGAGAGGTCTGGGCCTAGGTGTAAGATGCTCTATCTGTGCCACTTGATGCTGAGCTTTGCATCTCTCCCCACATTTGTTGGACTGAACTAGGACTGTAGAGGTGATTTATAATTTTATGAGCTGATGGCTAAAACACAAAAGCTACAAATATCCTAGAGGGACTCATATACTTGACTCAGACTTACGTTAGTGAGGAAATATCTGGCACATGTTGGTAAAGTCCATGGTGAAACCAGATTACCCATGTGAAATATTTTAACCAGATGTTTTTTGGTGAGTTACATGGAATGTCAAGCTCAGTAAGTTAATTTTAAAAATTATTTTTGTTTTTTGGCCTTGCCATATGGCATCTTGGAGTTTAGTTCCCTGACCAGGGATCAAACCTGCCTCCCTATGGTACAGGCGCAGAGTCCTAACCACTGGACTACCAGAGAAGTCCCAGTAAGTTATGTTTTTTTTTTTTTACACTGATTCTACAATTCAGGGTTCAGTCTTTACAGACACTGAAACAATAGTAGAGCAAGATCTAGTCAAGCCAGTTGATCCTTTTATATTACTCAGATCCATTGGTAAAAGAACAGAGGTTCAGTGTTTCAGAAAACTGAGACTGAAGGAACATAGATAGGACAGAGGTTCAGAGCATTGTCTCTTCAGTTGCTCTATTCAACAATACAATCAATAATGATAGTATTAGTCAGAGCTTATGAAGTAGAGCAGACTTCCCTGGTAACAAGCCTGCCTACCAATGCAGGTAGACACAAGAGATGCAGGTTTGAATCCAAGATGGGGAAGATTCCCTGGAAAAGGAAATGACGACCCACTCCAGGATTCTTGTTTGGAAAACTCCATAGACAGAGGAGCCTAGTGGGTGACTGCCCCTGGGGTTATGAAGAGTCGGACAAGACTGAGCAGACATGAGCACACATGTGCCCATACACACACACGCATGCACACTCGTGAGGTCCAAGCACTGTGCTCAGTATTTTAATATAGTGGCTTACTGAAATCTTCTGAGGTCGGGACTATTGTTTCTCCATTTTACAGATGAAGAAACAGTTGCAGAGCTTGAACAATTCATTCAGTCACGAGGTCAGTGGAGTCGAGATTCAAACATAAGCCCCCGTGTGGGTCAGGGCCCAAGCTCTCAACCACCGCATCATTTTTTTTTTTTTTAAATTACAAACATCATGCGAAGTATTATTGCGATTCTGCTCTTGCTAATGTTTCTCTTTCCTATCATTATCTTACTTGATCATCACAGCAACCTTGTCAAGGAGGTATGATCAACTGCATACAGCAGACAAGGAAGCTGAGGGTCATAGGACTGAATATATCCATACAATGCATCTACCAATGTCTGACTTCCCATAGAAAGACATTGGGCAATGAAAGTCTGTCTTTCCCAAACAAATTTCCATGTTTTTTTCCCCTTGGAGAAAAAAAAATACACATACCATACACAGAACTTTATTTTTGATACATTTTATAAGCTATACATTATAATTATGTAAATGAAATTGTCATCAATTTTAATCATGCTAAAATGCTCATCTTTTTTTATATAAGGAGAAGAGGAATAAATACTCATTAACACTGAAGGCCTCAAGAACTTAAATTTTACTTTGAGATAGGAAATTGATATAAAAACAAGGATGCATTAATTACACTATCACTCTTCCCTCCCTTCTCCATTAAAAAAATAATTTGTACAAGTAATCATCTTTAAAGCCAAAAGGAATTTTACAGGAAAAATAAATTATGTATCATTTAGACTTTTAAAAGCATCAAGCCTTACCAAGTACATAGGTAGGTATGAACTCTCCTCTTTGCCTTGGGAACCTCCCCTTTTGCCTTACTAGGTTTCTGGAGGATTGAGGGGGTGGACAGTGGCAGAAAAAGTTGATTATATTTTGTGCATTTGCTTATGTATGTCCTTATATATCTATGAAGAGGCATTTATTGAAATACTTATTTTGCATCTTTTATTGTAATATATCTTTTATTGTAACAACTAAATAAACTTTGTGTCCTAAGACCTTTCATTATAGTGAATACTCAAAACTTTAGCTCCCTTCATGCACTCCTTCCTTCCAGGCCAACCTGGAACTGTTTCCAGGTTGTATCTGTATTTGTGTGTGTTAGTCATTCAGTTGTGTGCAACTGTTTGCGACCCTTTAGACCGTAGCCCACCAAGTCCCTCTCTCCATGGAATTCTCCAGTAAGAATACTGGAGTGGGTAGCCATTCTCTTCTCCAGGGGATCTTCCAGACCCAGGGATCGAACCCAGATCTCCTGCATTGCAGGCAGATTCTTTATGGTCTGACTATATTTGTTTAATTAAAAATCATTGAATATCTCTGTACAACTTCACAGTTATCCTGGTCATGGACTGGCAGAACTAGTAATTTTTAAAAATGCATAGGATACATTCCTTTATTCGAAGTAACATCAGCCTCTTTCACCAATTCAGTTAATTAGATCACTATCCCTTGACTTATATTGCTTTAAACCCAGGAAAACTCAGAGACATGACTACTACTAACAAGGGCAGAAAAAATAGTGCCAAATATAATATTCTAATATTAATGATAATATTTAATGTGTAGCCTTTTTTACAGGCCAAGTTTAATGCTAAGGGCTTCATATCTCCCCTTTCATCCTAAATAAAAGCCCAAGAGGTAGATACTATTATTAATAACTCTGATAATGGCATTGACTTGGGAAAGAATGAGTAATTGACTCAGTTACACTGTCGCTGAATGTCTACATTCTGATCCAGACTTTTTTGATTTTCCAAATTATTTTCCTGAAAACTATAAACTGACACCTTTTATCTCCTGAATAGTTACAGAACATGCATATACATTACAATAATAGCATACCTTGTAGGAGGAAGCCTAGTTCTAGTAACCGTTTTTCTTAGTTTAGTTGCTAAGTCATGTCCAACTCTTTTACAACCCCATGGACTGTAGCTTACCAGGCTCCTCTGTCCATGGGATTTCTCAGGCAACAATACTGGAGTGGGTTGCCATTTCCTTCTCTAAGGGATATTCCCAACCCATAGATCTAACCCAAGTCTCCTGCATTGCAGGTGTATTCTTTATCACTGAGGCACCTGGGAAGCTCAGCAGTAGAGTGTCTTATTAAAATCAGGAATGTGATTTAAGATTTTTATGGTTCTACCATTAATCTATGTTCTTGAGATTGCATACAACATGCTCAGCAAAAGCAAAAACTGACCAAAATAAAAAGGATAAAACTTGTAAAGGAGATAAAATCATTATTCTTTACAGATGAGATGCATATCTGTCTGCCAGGAAAACCATACAGAAGGAACTAAAGTTATCTTCAAACGTAGCTGGCACATTACAGAGCTTAGTTATGAAGTAAGTGTATAGAATCAATAGAAACTTATAGGACATTGCTGGAATAAAGCAAAGTATTAGAATCCTTATTATGTTAAAAAAAGAATGTTGAGGTAAAGTGCAGTTGTATATTGTTAATCTACCTTGTTTAAATTAACTTTTACTCATTTTTCAATTCATCTAATAATATTTTTAGAAAAATGTCTTCGTCACAGATACTAAAATCCTGAAATGTCTCTGCTTCCCCATAATCAGCCTTTGAAGTCTTAGTCTTAAAAGTATACAGGTCTCAGATGGTTGAAATTGAAGCAAGTCAGGTGAGCTGACTTCCTTGCTTTCTGTGGCTGTGAACCGAGTGAATCATCCAGTGAGTGGATGTTTCCTTGACTGCTACAACTTTGGAATTCAGAAGCAGTTCCCCATGGGGTCCAACCTGTTGGCAAGGCATCACGAGGAGAAGAGCAGGCATTTCATTATCTAAACAGCAGTTTGAAATGGAAGTTCTTCATGCTTCTCAGTGGTAGTTGCACCCACCAGTAAAGTGATGCCAAGAGATGAGGTTGGATGGGAGTATGGGGCAGTCTGACATGAACAGTGTGAGTAAATATGCGCCTTCATTGTGTCCCCAGTACCTCTAAAGGCTAGAAGACATATTTCCTTTCTACCAAAGGAGATAGAAACCTCCTTGACACAAAACAAGATATAGAGTTTTATTTTGTTTTGTCTGCTTTCTTCTCCATTCTTTCCTTCTTGTATGAAATGAAGGTGCTCTGGAAGCTTGGAGCATCCAAGACTTAGGTGGAACTTCAAGTATCTGAATGGCATGCAATGACTGCTTTGTACCCACCACTATTCAGTGAGTATGTGAAGCTTAGCAATGGCCCTAGAACCAGATTGATCTGGACTAGTCTCAACTCTGTTACATTTTCACTGTGTGAACTGAAGCACAATCCACAGTAAATGTTTTTATAGCATTACCAAGCATTTCATGACTTCTCTTATTTGTGAAATGACTTACCTCAGAGGGCTGTTGTCAGGATTAAACATGATAATGGATGCAGAGCGTAGCACTTTACAATAAATATGAGTTACCTATTTCAGTAATTGAGGTGTTAGGAAGAAATAACTCAGTAATCTACTCTTAAAAAGAAGTATTTCTTCTGACATACTATTTTCAATGCCTTCAGTTGTAAACATTCAGAGAACTCAATGAAGGATAATTTAACAAACACTGCAGAATATTCAATGGATCATGTAATTTAAATATGGTATTCAGAGTGAGTTTATTTATAATGTGATCAAGATTGTGATTTTTTTTTCTTTTTGCCATATTCTTGGTTCAAGGTACTCCCATTTTTAAACTAAATGCTCAAAGTGGCTTCCCTGATGATTGAAAATGGCTATAGATGCCCTAAACTTGATGTTGGTGTTCCACAATGTCCAAAGGGATCTTACCATGTTCAAGATTCTAAGGAAAAGTGTTAACATGCCTCATAGTTGAACTACAATTGAAATCTCTCAGTATAATTATGGGAAGTCATCATAGCAGTTGGCTAAATTTAACTGAATCAGAAACTGTCACAAGTAGGGTATGATTAACCCATTAATCCAATCATGGCCCTTGCCCAAGAACTAGAGTTTAGAGTAACTTTGACTTTGACTTTGACCTTTA
This sequence comes from Ovis canadensis, assembly GCF_042477335.2. NCBI lineage: Eukaryota > Metazoa > Chordata > Mammalia > Artiodactyla > Bovidae > Ovis > Ovis canadensis. The sequence goes on along the minus strand of NC_091258.1, from coordinate 40,701,287 downwards.
ACTTTTGTTCAGAACAGTTAGGAGGAGATGGAGGACTAGAAATAGAGGTGAATTATATACTTCAAGTAGATATATATTTATATTAACAGAAAACATTTTCTAGCACTTTGTTATGACCTCTCCCATTTGCAGGACTAACTTGCCTTGATATTTTTAACTTGGTATCTAGAGACACAACCATGCTGAACCCCAACCATTACTGAGTGGCAGGATCTTCAGCAAGTCATATCAGATCTCTGGGCATCAAGGTTTTCACTTGTAAAAGAGAAGGCTGGATTAGATGACCTAAAACTTCTCAACAGTTTCAGGGGTCTCAGTGAACACAAGGCATTTCCTTTATAAATGGGGAAGATGGCTGTTAAACAACCTCTCAGCTTCTGTTCTGGAAATTACACAAAATAACCCAAGTTTCTTTTATCTTTCCTCACCAGCACTATTTTCCATTCCTTTAATCTTTTTGTTGATATTCTATGGACCAGCTACAATTTCTCTGTATCTCATTCTCTATATAAGATGTCTAACTGGAAAAAAAAATCTTAAGAGAGGTTAGAAATGTACCCTAAGTAAAGAGGACTCTCTTCCAAGAAGTTATTTTGAACCTTGCTTGTGTTATTTAACAATATTTTATTCTTGAAAATTCCCAACACAGAATATTTTGGCTGGTACTTAAAATGTTCTATTGCTTTTAGAGTATACTTTATTTTTGTAAACTTTAAATACAAAGAAATTTACAATTCCTAACACGTGTTCACTGAATCTGAACATAAACTACCTATGTAACACATTCTTTATTAAAAACTAGAATGCTATCATCGCATAATATTCCTCATGCCCTGTAAAAGTCTAACGACATGGTTTAGATCTGTTCTTGTTGTTTTGTCGCTAAGTTGTGGATGACTGTTTGTGATCACATGGACTGAAGCCTCAGCTGAGATTGCTTTCAGTCTGTAGTAAGTCCTTAGAGCATTGATATATTATCAATATCTAAACTACTGATTCAACTTTAACTTTCAACATTAAAATAAAATCACCTTGCAGTTTCCTTCCTTCTTTGTTAAACAGGAATAAATCTAGGATTTTAAATATTAGCATTAGCTTTTAGAATTGAGGAAAAAACAAACCTATAAGTCTAGAAGGGTCTCCAGCTAAGGATAAGGATTTTAAAATAATAATTTCAATAAATAAATCAGTAATTTCTAAGATTCAACTTTGGGTGAACTGATTAACACCAAAATAAAAGAGGGATGCTATGGAAGAATGAAAGAAAAAATCTTTTGTCAATCCTCAGATTCATCAGGTGTGGTACAGGGGAAATATAGTGATATAAGGCAACTGAGAACTATCCAGTAAAAAGATGACAGAAGTTTCCTATTTAACCTATTTCATCTTTTAAACTCACTAATCAGAGAAACTTTAAATGGGGCAAACACTCAACAGTTGCAGTTGCAACAATTTTGCAAAAGATCACATGACTAAGAAAACATGTTCAACAAACACATGTCTAATTTAAGCTGAAATGCTTTCCAGAGTAAGTAAATACTGGTGTGACCAATGCCACAAGAGGTTCAAGGAGAGAGCGATGAATTCCAAAACAGGAGAAGATGAACTTGAGTGTGGTCTTAAATAATAGATTTTAGACTTTTAGAGAAGTTGGGGAAAGTTAAAATAATGGTTCAGTTCAGTTCAGTCGCTCAGTCGTGTCCGACTCTTTGCGACCCCATGATTTGCAGCACGCCAGGCCTCCTTGCCCATCACCAACTCCCGGAGTTCATCCAAACTCACGTCCATCGAGTCAGTGATGCCATCCAGTCATCTCATCCTCGGTCGTCCCCTTCTCCTCCTGCCCCCAATCCCTCCCAGCATCAGAGTCTTTTCCAATGAGTCAACTCTTCGCATGAGGTGGCCAAAGTCCTGGAGTTTCAGCTTTAGCATTATTCCTTCCAAAGAAATCCCAGGGCTGATCTCCTTCAGAATGGTAAATACATGTATCTTGTTTTTTTTGTTGTTGTTGTTAATTTCTTCACCTCTACTCTATTTCACTTCTTTCATTCTAATAGCAAATGCTAAGTTTATCTCATGGGCTAAACTCTGTGTGCTCTGGGACCTCAGAAGCATGTTTATTTTATTTATTTATTTATTTTTTGACTCCCTTTTCCTGTCTGTAGGTCTCAACTAAATACTATTACCTCAGCAAAGTCATTGCTGACTTAGAAAAAAAAAAAAAAAACCACTTTTCCTGTTATTATTTGTATTCCTCACTCACCTCCAATTTCTATCATCACATTTTTTTTTAACTTTTCAGGGTTTTTTACCTTTCTTGTACAGGGAACACCATAGTATCCTCACTACTTCATGGAATGAATGCATGAATATACCAGTGTCTCTTTTAACTACTTTGCAAATTCTTAAAAGGAAGTGAACTTCCATAATTTTTTCTTTTAGTGTTAATACTCTGCTTTCAGAATAGAAATTTATAAAAACATATTAAATGTTACAGAGGTAACTACAGAACATTGTAAGACAAAGGTGATCTCAGTAGAAATTTTCTAGTACTGCAGAAAATACAAAATGGTTTCAAAGAGGCAGTAATCTATATGTTGGACCTCCAAAAACACTAAGAGTTATTTACTTGGCAGACAAAGGGTCACAGACAACCCAATCAGTTTGCATCCAGCCATTCATTCACTCATCTGATACACATTTATCAAGATACGAAGTGCAGTCTTATTCTAGTCATCTATGACACAAGGTAATCAATATCAGAGTGAAATGAAAGTCACTCAGTCGTGTCTGACTCTTTGCGACCCCATGGACTACACAGTCCATGGGATTCTCCAGGCCAGAATACTGGAATGGGTATCCAGTCCCTTCTCCAGGGGATCTCCCCAACCCAGGGATTGAACTCAGGTCTCCTGCATTAAAGATGGGTTCTTTACCAGCTGAGCCACCAGGGAAGCCCTTAGATAGAGTACCTGGTGTCATTTAACTTAAAATGTCAATCCCATCAGGGGCTGAGAATTAATTAAATAAACAAACTCAAGTGCTATATGTTTTGCACTGAGCATTTTTTCTATATTATTTCATTTAGTTCTCATAATTCCATGGAATAGTTACTATCATCTGCCCCCACTGTATAATAATAAAACTGAAACACAAAGAAGTTAAAGAATTATCCAGGGTGACAATCTCCACACCACTGAAGTGACAGGAGAGGAATTCACACGTGATTGATCAATCAGTTGACAGATTGATTTCAGAGCCTGAGCAGCTGATTCAGAGTTAATATAAAGTCATATGTATCACAAGTACAAACTATGATGGACAAAGGGATATGGGATTAGGCTTGAGAGGTAGACAGGACCAGTTCTCTGACTTTTTTTAAGGACTTTTTTTCCCTCAGAGCTATGGGAATCCACTGAAGTTTTTTTTATATGTATAGATGGGATAAAGAATACAGACCCCCCTACACAGTAACATTCACCTGGAAATAGTGTCCAGAGTGTACATGAGGAAAAGAATCATTAAAACCAATACAATATTGTAAAGTAATTAACCTCCAATTAAAATACATTTATATTTAAAAAATAAACAAAAAAAGCATTGAAAAAAAAGTAAATCTAAAAGAAAAAAAAACTAAAGAAAGGAATAAATCTAGAATCAACTATATGTCAATAAAATACATCATTTTAAAAATAATAAATTTAATTTGTATAAGATAAATACATACCTTGAGGATCAAAAGCAAAATATAATTGAGCTTGACTATCTTGCTTAGCTTATAAAGTGGTTTGAAAATACCTGTAGGAAAGGACCTCTAAATATGATTTGAGACTTAATTGTGTGCATACCTTAAATTTAAATGAAATATCTATGTAGAGACATTTTATAAACTATTACCATATAAATGAGAAGTAATTTCTTTTTTTCTTGCCAAATGATAATTTTTCTGATTAAAATTCAATTTTTTTAAAATAATAATATAACCACTGATGCTTTCAAATTGTGGTGCTGGAGAAGACTTTTGAGAGTCCCCTGGACAGCAAGGAGATCAAACCAGTCAGTCCTAAAGAAAATTAACCCTTAATATTCATTGGAAGGACTGATGCTGAAATTGAAGCTCCAATCCTTTTGCCACCTGATGCAGAGAGCTGTCTCATTGGAAAAGACCCTGATGCTGGGAAAGATTAGGGGCAGAAGGAGAAGGGGGTGACAGAGGATGAGATGGTTGGATGGCATCACCAAATCAATGGGCATGAGTTTGATCAAACTCCAGGGGATAGTGAAGGACAGGGAAGCCTGGTGTGCTGCAGTCCATGGGGTCATGAAGAGTTGGGTGCAACTTAGCAACTGAACAACAACAATCTCTTATATATGTTAGGTTTGAAGATGAAATTACATGTTGATAGGTTCAAAACAATCAAATATCACCAATTTCATATGGTTCGACCTAATAAAAGAAATGCACATAAAAATAAATATATCTAGACTGTAAGATAGTCTAGTACACAGTTTATTTCATCACACTGGTACTGAGGTAGGGTGGTATGGTGGATGGAAGTTTCAGTTTAAATCTGAGATCTACAGTAAACTTTTCTGGTAACTTAGTGCAAGTTATTTTTCCTTAGGAGAGTTCCATTTTCTCTGCAGAAATCAGTACACAAGTGACTAATATATTAGGATGGCTGGAGACAAAGTAACACTGTACTGTGAGGAGATTACAAAGTCCCTTGCTAAATTCCTTACATGAGGGCAGGAGGATTATAATTATAGTTATCAATTTGGCATAGAAAAAAGTGCCTTCTTCCCCACAATCCTTTCTAACTACTGAAATCTCAGAAGTTGACATAGTTTGACCCCTGAGGTTAAAATGGCAGTTGTGTTCACCAACCACTAGTTAGTCCAGAAGAAAATGAATCCTGTTGTTATCTTTTTCTAGGTTATGCTCTTAGAACATATATTCTGAAATCCAGAGAAAGATAAGGAAACCCTAAGAGAGGAAACCTTTTGCTAGGGTTCAACAAACTGTATAGACAACTTTGTATTGTATTACTCTAATGCATTAACACAAATATATTATTTTCATTTTAAATTATAGATCCTAACTTCAGACCAAGAATTGGAAAGTCTAGAGATTATAATATGGTAAAAAAGTCTTAGGAATAAATTTACTATCTACTTAAGGTAGCATAATTAAGAATTTGAAAAAAAATTAAAAGCAATAATATCTAGATATCTCAAAATAGGGAGTTATCAGGTGATAACCATGTTATATCTGACTTCGTGGCTAATATTTTGCTAATATTTATCATTTTGGGGGAAAGACAATTTTTTCAAAGTTCACTTGCTGATCCACAGGGAATGAGTTATAAGTGAGATTGGGTTACAGAAATCTGTAGAGTTAATGAACATGAAAGAAGAAAATTAAGCAATTTCAAAGTCAAGATGTATTTTAGTATATTCTATAAATAAAAGAAAGTAAGGATGTGGTGAAAGTAAATGTAACTCAGTCATGTCCAATTCTTTGGGATCCTACTGAATATAGCCCACCAAGCTCCCTCTGCCCATGGGATTCTACAAGCAATAATACTGGAGTGGGCTGCTGTGCCCTCCTCCAGGGAATCTTCCTGATCCAGGGATTGAACCTGGGTCTCCCACATTGCAGGCATCTGAGCCACAAAGTAAGCCCAAGGATGTGGTACTATTTCCCATTGCTCTAAACCTCTGAAGTCAAGAATAGAGTTTAATCTCCTGTGTCAATCCAAGTAGCTAGGATCATTATAATAGATCAATATAACTTCTGAGCATCCTGACAACTCTTACAGAGAACTGGCTTTGCTTTTATAAATAGATATGTAGATTTTAAAAGTTAAAATTTAGTAATTTGGATTAATGTGCTTTTTGTTCTTAATTTAACAAAAGATAGAAGCAGTCTGAAATAACAAGATGTATGGATGACTCTCAGTATTTTTCTTCATAACCTTATAATTGTAACTGCACATTTCTCTTACTGAAATATAGCACTAGCAGAACAAAACAAATCATGAAAAGAAGCATATATAAAGAGCAATAAATGTCAGGGGAGAGGGATATCAACTTGGAAAATTTGTTAAAAAAAATTACATGAAGTCTATGAATTCAGCTTTGGACTAGGGGATGTGATGGGCAGAGCAATTGTTCCAGACATAAAGAATCGCATAGTTAAAGAACTAGGGTTGAGATGGATGAAACTGGAGCCGATTACGCAGAGTGAAGTAAGCCAGAAAGAAAAACACCAATACAGTATCCTAACACATATATATGGAATTTAGAAAGATGGCAATGACGACCCTGTATGCAAGACAGCAAAAAAGACACAGATGTGTATAGCAGACTTTTGGACTCAGAGGGAGAGGGAGAGGGTGGGATGATTTGGGAGAATGGCATTGAAACATGTATACTATCATGTAAGAATCGAATCTCCAGTCTCTGTCCAATGCAGGATACAGCATGCTTGGGGCTGGTGCATGGGGATGACCCAGAGAGATGTTGTGGGGAGGGAGGTGGGAAGGGGGTTCATGTTTGGGATCGCATGTACACCCGTGGTGGATTCATGTCAATGTATGGCAAAACCAATACAGTATTGTAAAGTAAAATAAAGTTAAAATAAAAATTAAAAAATAATAATAATAAAAAAGAACTAGGGGAAAGAGCATGCTGAGCATAACGAAATAATAGATTGGTACAGTATTTTTTTTATATGTTTGCAGTATTTCAGATCTGGAAGTCTCAGGATACAAGTCTATATAGATCTTAGAGTATGATTACCACTGGAATATGCAGGCTTGGGGAGATATAGCCTTCAACATGATTCTGAGACTTGAAACTTGAGTGGCTAAGAATTGCATATCAGTTTCACAGAAATGTTCCCAACATGTGAGATGAATGAGATTTGGGGAGAAGTTTTACAACATGCTGTAGATACGTGGGGTAGATGAGCCCACCTGGAAATTGTAAATGCAAGTTTGAACAGTGCTCAAGGTCTTAGAGTTGGATTTTTACAGCATCTTCAGGAATAAAGAGAGATGACTCTAGGTAATTCTCTAGACTCAACTCTCTCCATTGTTGAGTCCAACACACACAAAGCTTAATGCTCCAGAAATACTACAAACATTTTCTTCCCCTACATTTTCTGCTGCCCGCTTCACTTTTCCTGTGCTGCTCCCTTCTACCGTGATGGCTTAGTGATACTTGACTTCTTCTCAAGAGCTTATGCCACTTTGAATAATCAGTTTAAATGCTTTTCTTTCTTTGAAAAAGTTCCAAATTTACCCTGCCTGATTCTTGTCATTCTCCTTCTTGGTTCTTATTTCACTTTTTAAACACTGGGACTGATGCCATGCTGTATTTGAATTATTTGCTTTTATGAGTATTTCCCAATAGACCTAAATACAGTTAAGGAAAGGCAGAGTGCTAGTACTTTTATCTGTTCAGCCCTGAGTCCAAGCAGTGTTTAGCATATAGTCTTTACTTGGAAAATTTTCAAAGATTCTTTCAGCTACCAAGAGTTTTGTGTAAACAGTATCACAAGCAAAAATGACAAAGATGTTACTGAGGAGAAACTAAGATAGAAAAGAAGCTATGGAAAACGTGAAAACAGAATTCCAAACCAAACTGACACTCAGATTATATAGTTAGCACTTTCCAGTTATAGCCATTTCTGCCTACTTTATAGAGTTTGTTGTTGTTGTTGTGTTTTTTTACTTTAGCTTATTTTCTTCTGTCAGTTATTCATGTCAATATGATAAGGTATCATATCCAATGATCTTGCTTATTAAGTGAAATATTAGGTTGTAAGATGTTTTAACATAATTAGTTGTTTGCAATTATTTTTCTCTTTTCATATTTACCATTATAACCTCATCACCTAGCAAACTGCCTGGTGCATAAGGAAGACACTTTACTTTCTCAGGCCACTGGACCTGACTATCATGAGGTGTAATAGTTTGTGTTATTTCTCATTTAAAATTTAATAAATCTCAATATTTATGTAAGGAGCATTTATAAAAATAGTTTGTTAATAGAGTTTGAAGTATAAAATCTCTCAAAATTTAAGTCAAGAAATATTAATTTAATTACTTGTGCAGTTAGTATTTGGTAATTAAAAAGGATCAAATATATAACCAGTTTTTTAATCAAAAAGTATTTTTAATATTATAGCATTAAATTATAGAGTTACCATTATTAGTCATATTTATTCATAAGAGGTAATTTGATATCTTCCAAAATAAGCCAATACATGGTGTAACCTCTTGCAGTCTAATTTTCCATGGATGAGCTCTTGCATATTTAATATCCTTGGAGGTTATATTTTAACATAGTCTAATTACCACTTTCCCTTTATTTCTATTCAGTTTGACACAACCACTTTGCCTAAAATAATTCAATATTCTTATGAATGAGATAGTGTTAAAACTAGCCTATAACATCAATTGCCTTTGTTTACGCCAACAACTCTAGTGAATTAACATACTCGAATGTGAGAACAAATGGCCCTTAGAAAGAAGTGAGAAAATACTCTTCATAATTTTTATATGACTTTTGAATAATTTTAAACATTTCTAGCTTGCAACCATACATCTGCACTATACATCAGAATTTTTGGTAGTCTGATATGAAAGTCAAGAACATTTTTATTCTTTCTTTCCCATTGCAATCTTACTCATCCAACCAGGCACCATGTTGCCTGATCAGCCCCAGATGCTTTAGGCAAGCCCAAAGTATGCTTGATGAAACATCACATGGCATTTTTGAGGACTGTGATGCCTCTGCACAGACGCACAAACAGCTGGCCTGTGCACAAGGGATGTTATGAACACATTTCCTGAAGGCAGGTGACTACAACTGAACCACAATACTGATTCTTACCAGTCAGGCCCCCTTGAGTGAGTAACATCACCTCCCTTACCCTCAGTTTCCCAGTTTCTAAAACCTGCCTTATACTATTGTCCAAATTATCATAATTAAATGAGATAATCCATGGCAAATGAGTTTATCAGTATGGCATGTCTTGTGGTAAGAAATCAAATACTATAAGTTGTATTATTATGATTACCATTGGTCTAAATTTTAGACTATCATTTATGTATTCTAAAATTATATTGCTTGAGGCTGTATAATTTAATAGAGGTCAAGTATCTATTAACTTTGGGGACCAGATAAAGACTTTCCAAAAGGCTGATTAAAAGTCAACATTCAAAAAACCAAGATCATGGCATCTGGTCCCATCACTTCATGGCAAATGGATGCAGAAAATGTGGAAATAGTAATAGATTTTATTTTCTTGGAATTCAAAATCACTACAGATGGTGACTGTAGCCATGAAATTAAAAGATGCTTGCTCTTTGGAAGAAAAGCTATAACGAATTTATTAAAAAAGCAAAGACATCACTTTGCTGACAAAGGTCTGTATAGTCAGAGCTATGGTTTTTCCAGTAGTTATATACGGAAGGGAGAGTTGGACCATAAAGAAGGCTGACCACCAAAGCACTGATGCTTTTGAATTATGGTGTTGGAGAAAACTCTTGAGAGTCCCTTGGACAGAAAGGAGATCAAACAAGTCAATCCTAAAGGAAATCAACCCTGTATATTCACTGAAGGACTGACACTAAAGCTGAACCGCCGATACTGAAGCAAAGATCCAACTCATTAGAAAAGACCCTGATGCTGGGAAAGATTGAGGACAGGAGGAGAAAGGGGCAACAGAGGATAAAATGGTTGGATGGTATCACCAAATCAATGGACATGAGTTTGACCAAACTCTGGGAGATATTGAAGGACAGGGAAGCCTGGCATGCTGCAGTCCATGGGGTTGCAAAGAGTTGGACATGACTTAATGACTGAACAACAGTAACTTTTATAAGACTACACAGGATGATCAAAATACTTGTTCCATGCTTTTCTAGATTTTAGACCCAGCCCTAGCATTAGTGGGGCTTCCCTTTTAACCCAGTCAATAAAGAGCCTGCCCGCAATGGGTTCTATCCCTGGGTCAGGAAGATTCCCTGGAGAAGGAAATGGCAACCCACTCTAACATTTCTTGCCTGGAGAATCCCGTGGATAGAGGAGCCTGGCAGGCTACAGTCCATGGGGTCGCAAGAGTCGGACATGACTTAGCGACTAAACCACTACCACCTAGCATTAGTAGTTGATAAAATGACATCCATTGATATTACCATAAAAAGACATGTTTGTATTGAGACATTGGGAACAATTTAGAAAGCAGAGAAAGGAAAAAAAGCAAAATGTGCTCACAGTCACTACTTTCCATTTCATAGCTGGTTGCCTTACTGGGAGGGAAGAAAAAAGCAACCTGAAATCTGTAATGGTTCAAAGCCAAGGAAGTAACTATTCAAAAAATCATGATTGTGAAACATTGAAAATCTATAATAGACATTTATAATTTAATTCTCAGGATGTTCTTGCTAATATATCTTCCTTGGCTGAGAGCAGGTTCTGCCTCCAGCAAACATGGGCAGTGCTTCAAGATGGCCAGAGCCATATTGATTTGCAGAATTCATGTTTTGGTCTCTATCTATCATTGCAAACATTCTCCATTAACTACAATCATTAGCACCACTTCTGCACGATGATCAGTTCGTGCTAATGCAAGAGAACAGTGCTGCAATCTGTCATGTCTTCAGCAAACAACCCTAATCAAACAAATCAAAATATATATTTCTTCTCCTAGCTGGACTCTGATCTATTCACACACTGACTTAAATACTCATCTCAGGACTCTCAAATCTGATTGATGATGTATTTGAACAGTTTAGAAAAGGATAATCAACCACGAAGCCCAACTTGAAGCTGAGCTGAATTTCAAAGCCTAAACATTTAATATGCTTTGATTTATACTTGCTGAAAGGCTTAAGAAATCCACACTGATTATGTATGTATCATCATTCATAGGTTTAAATTTTAAGTTTCATTAGCTGAAATGTTTTTTTGTGGAGAGCACTCCCAACTTAGCACCTGGACTTCAATAGCACACTTTTTAAGTCAGGTAAAGATGTTGATCATCCTTTGCCAACAGCTGATACATTTCTCTCAATATTAAAAACTCCATTTTATAGATTACCAGTATTAATTATAAGTGATTTATCTGTGGTTATGAATCGTACCTTGTGATCACTGAAACATTAAAAATAGTTCATTGAAGGCATTCCCATAACATTAAAATGCAGGGTTCTCTAGAATTCCTATGAAATATACATAATTGTGAAATAACCTGTCTCATAATATATGTAGGCCTGGGGAAAGTAAACAATTTTAAGCTTATTTTGAGGGTCTCAATTAAGGATAACCGAGTGTCATATACTAAGATATCATAATTACAATTTCAAATTCTTATTCTTTGCTCTCAGCATATTTATTACAAAGTAATTGAGAAATTCAGCCTATTATATGTTTGTGTAACAATATATAATTTCCTTTTCCAGGGAACATGCTAGACATTTGATATGTGTAATTACCAAATTTTATTTTCCTTACGAGCTTATTATCCCTGGTTAGGAAAATCAGATAAATAAGTGGCCTAATTCTTACTTTCAGCTACCTGAAAGATGACTTGGAAAGAAAATTGTTTTTCACTGAGACATTAATGTTATCTGATGACAGGTTAGAAAGACAAGAATTATTCTACAGGGAAATACAGATTGAAGTTGGTAGTTATCAAAGCACTTATTAGATGCATGAGAGTGCTAATGAGTTCATTTCTGAACCGTCTCATTTTCCCAAAAAGAGTGCGTCCCCAGAAAAATAGTAACAGAGTCAAACGGACACAATGGGCACAAATGTAGATTTCATGTGCAGCCCAGTGTTTGGACACATTAGATCAGGGGACGCTCTAGTCCCATGTCAGAGATAGGCCCCAATCAATTATTCATATAAAATGCTCCTGTCACCATAGACATGCTCATTTCATATATCCTGTAGACAGCATTGGAGGATTCTGATTCCCCACTCTTGGGTGACAGCAAGATTGTACTTTCACTTCACTCTCCTCCTGGCAATCATGAAGATTTTTTCCCCTACTACATTCCTACCACTGGGTAGGAATTCAAAAACTATTTGTTGAATGAAAACTATTATCACTAATGACTGGGAAATTTAGATGGTTCAGAATTTCCTGTTGTGTACCATGATTTTCCAGCTTTCAGACTTGTACAAACATAAAGAATTTAGTGTTATCCATGAAGCCATGGTCTTCTTTGTTACTTTGGATTTAAAAAAAAAATCACCTAAAGCTGTATTATACATTTTGTATTTGAAGGGTATGCCTGACCTGTCTGTAATATCCAGCAGCTACTAATTAGACCAAAGCAGGAAAATACAGATATTTGAAAAACATAAGATACACATTGGGATGAGATTTTACCATTTTCTTTAAGAAAAAATAATGAAGGAGTAAAATTCCTGTACTTAGTAAAAAAAAAAAAAAAAAAAATTGGTAATAGTTTCCATTCTGCCCATCGCTGCGCTTTGCTAGTAATCAAAGTGAGTCTATTTGAGGTGTTAATACATTGAAAATACAAGCACTATGTAAAATAAATAGCTCAGTCAATTAAAACTTTTTCATCTTTTGGCTGAATAATCTTACGGACTATAAAGAAGGCTGAGTGCCAAAGAACTGATGCTTTGGAAATGTGTTGGAGAAGACTCTTGAGAATCCCTTGGACAGAAAGGAGATCCAACCAGTCAATCCTAAAGGAAATCAGTTCTAACTATTCAGTGGAAGGACTGATGCTGAAGCTGAAACTCCAATACTCTGGCCACCTGATGTGAAGAGCTGACTCATTGGAAAAGACCCTGATTCTGGGAAAGATTGAGGGCAGGAGGAGAAGGGGGCAATAGAGAGTGAGACAGTTGGATGCCATCACCAACTCAATGTACATGAGTTTGAGCAAACTCTGGGAGATAGTGAAGGACAGGGAAGCCAAGTGTCCTGCAGTCTATGGGGTCGCAAAAAAGTTGGACACAACTTGGCCACCGAACAACAATATAGCTTAATATTGCAGGAGATGCAGATTTGATCCCTGGGTGGGGAAGATCACCTGGAGAAAGAAATGGCAACCCACTCCAGCTTTCTTACCTGGAGAATTCCATGGACAGAGGAACCTGGAGGGGTATAGCCCATGGGCTCGCAAAGAATCAGACATGATTAATACTTGCTACTCCTACCACAACCAACCCCTGGCAACAAAGGGCATACCCAAGACTATAATCAGATTATGCTGTGTGTCCCCCAGTGTTTAATACTTTAGTTCACACTTAAGAAGCTTCACTGACACAACACAATGCAGAATTCACACTGATGGTACTGAACATTTAAAACTGATAAACTTCTCCTTCCAGAGTCAGATTAGCAAAGATTTAAATGTGAGTCATTCATGTAAAGCAACTATCTGTTCAGTTCAGTTCAGTTCAGTCGCTCAGTCATGTCCGACTCTTTGCGACCCCATGAATCACAGCACGCCAGGCCTCCCTGTCCATCACCATCTCCGGAGTTCACTCAGACTCACGTCCATCGAGTCCGTGATGCCATCCAGCCATCTCATCCTTGGTCGTCCCCTTCTCCTTCTGCCCCCAATCCCTCCCAGCATCAGAGTCTTCCAACGAGTCAACTCTTCACATGAGGTGGCCAAAGTACTGGAGCTTCAGCTTTAGCATCATTCCTTCCAAAGAAATCCCAGGGCTGATCTCCTTCAGAATGGACTGGTTGGATCTCCTTGCAGTCCAAGGGACTCTCAAGAGTCTTCTCCAGCACCACAGTTCAAAAGTATCAATTCTTCAGCGCTCAGCCTTCTTCACAGTCCAACTCTCACATCCATACGTGACCACAGGAAAAACCATAGCCTTGACTGGACGGACCTTAGTCAGCAAAGTAATGTCTCTGCTTTTGAATATACTGTCTAGGTTGGTCATAACTTTTCTTCCAAGGAGTAAGCGTCTTTTAATTTCATGGCTGCAGTCACCATCTGCAGTGATTTTAATTTTAAAAATGATAAATAAAAATATCTTTTAAAAAATTCTAAGTCACATAAACACAATTCCTAGCTCATCTCCTGTGGCTTCTGTGTACTTCCCACACTAACCTGGGATTATTTTCACTTGCTCTCAACCCCTTTTGCCTTTTCAGAGTCCCTGACTCACACACAAAGCCTCCCTTAGCATGAGGTTTGCTGATAGTAGCCTTCATAAAGGGGAAAGGGAAATTTATTTTTCCCCTTCCCCTCTTGCATAGATATGTTAGGTACCATTATCATCACCACCATCACCACTATCATTAATTCATTCTAAGTTTATGCTAAATACCTGACATAGCCAATCTTTAAAATGACTCTGTGCATGTATGCTCAGTCATGTTCAACTGTAGCCCTCTAATATCCTCTGTCCATGGAATTCTCCAGGCAGGAATACTGTAATGGATTGCCATTTCCTACTTCAGGGAATCTTCCCAACCTGAGAATCGAACCCATGTCTCCTGCTTTGGCAGGCAGATTCTTAACCAATTATTCCACCTAGGAAGATTCCAAAATGACTCTATAAAAGTACTGTATTCTCCTTTTGATAACAAGGAAAAATCAATTTTCTGCCAATTAAAAAACAGCAAGGAAAAGTTCAGAGAAATGGTCACCTGTCTAAGGTCACACAGCTAGTGAGTTGGACAGTTGTTTTACAAACAGTTTATATATTCATACCAGTAAATATCAGAGTTTCTATAACTACATAACTTCAGCTGAATATGGTACTACCAGACATTGTGATATTTGCAGTCTGGTGTATCCATTCTCTTCTCTGCCCATTAAAAAACATAAAACAAAACAACATATAGTTGAGTCATTTATGAAAATATTGTGATAATGGATAGAGTGAGAGTTTTGGATTGACATATACACACTGCTGTATTTAAAATGGATAAGCAGCTAGGACCTACTGTATGGCACAGGGAACTCTGCCCAATATTACAGAACAACCTAAATGGGAAATTAACTTGAAAAAGAATAGAAATGTGTATGTAAAACTGAATCATATTGTTGTACACCGGAAACTATCACGACATTGTTAGCCAACCATAGGCCAATAGAAAATGGAAATTTTAAAAAATATTTTTTAGTATGTGGTTGTGAAGAGTTTGTACAATAATCTGTCAAGCACTTAGCATATTATAATAATGCAGAAAATCTTTTCTACTGTCATCTCCTCTGTACTATTCTGATACATTTTGTCATTTGGCTTTATTTTTCTTTCCTGAGAATGGAAAAGGGCTAGAAGCCTCCCTTCCTTATCCACAGACACTCTGATAGTAGTTCTTCCTATTTATAATCATTTCCTCTCATATGAGCAGTAGCAGTTAGAGTTTCACATTCATCTTTGCTTCCTGTTACACAAATCCCAATTACAGAAAACCAATGCAGGCTTCTCTCTCACACTCATATTTAGGGCACATATAAGGCAGTTGCCTTAGTACTGAAAACTTGTGGGTTTGGATTACTTAGAGCCCTAAATATCCACAGTGTTATCCAGTGTGGTAGGTGACAATATGGTTGGAAACCAAGCATTCCTGAAGAGACCCAGATATAAGAACAGACAGAAAATCAGATATGAACTTGCAATGTAATATGCTGACATTTGAGGAAAAATTTGCCCTGAATATGTATGGACATCATGTTATGATTCCAAGAGTTGATAATATGTCTTTCTACAATACCGTTGAGGATTTACCTAAAACACTTTCCCCAGTTCAGCTCAATAATGCCTGTCATCCTTTTCCTTTTTAAAAAAATATTCTCTAAGCCGCTTAGTAAAATACCTCATGATGTTCAACAGTGAAGGTATTCAAGTTGCTTCTTATTTTAGTTAGTGTCCTCTTTTCTTTCCACTTCATTCCTCATTCTGAATGCTTCCCTGCAAAGTGTCTTAAGCAAATCAAAGGAAAATTTTGGATGCAATGTTTCCCTTAGAAGCCCCATGTCTTTATGTACATTTTAAGGGTCACTTGGTGAATAACATTGATCATATTCTACACATGAAAGAATATTCACTGAACACATTCTTTGTTTCCCAGAAAACATCAAAGGTTTAATGCTACCAAGTATTCTGTACTCTGGGCCATCTGAATCAGTATGATGCTCTTATATTCAGAAGAGATGTCCGCAGTTGAATAGCCTATTTATAAATAGCATTACATATTATACTTAATGTTAGTTCATCCTTCCTATAATCTTTTGGGCTAGGAGTGCATGATAACACCTACCCAGCACCATCATGACTCCCTGCATGCCAGTCTCATCCTCAGCCCATGATATGCCACCTTTTACCTCTTTTTCTCCCCTTGCAATGAAACAGACAAAAGTGCTTGCAACTAGAGGCAATCCAATGTGAGTTAAACAGCTGTTATGGACAGCAGCACGCCAGGCTTCTCTGTCCATCACCAACTCCCAGAGTTAACCAGTCAGCCATGTGTAAATTATTATGGACACTTTAAGAGCCTATTGTTTGAGAAACCTGAGATGGCAATACAAACTTGCTTTTGGTCTAATAGCAAACACAGATCAGTAAACAAGTCACTCCAGACAGGTGAGAAATGTTAAAAAGAGATACATCCTATGTGTCATGGACTCATCAAGAAATGAATGAATTACTGTTCCTACTTCATAAACAGAGGAAGTAATATTAGGAAAAACGTTAGAGGAGATAAAAAAAAAATGATAGAACATAATGTATAGCATTCCCCTAGACACATCTCACCTTCTAAGTTTTACCTTTCCACACGTACAGTCTGTAAAGTGCCCTTTCCAAATTTAGTACTTTTTTTAATAAGCACCATAGCTAGAAAAGGTGCTACTGAGATATAACCCTTTATAATATAGATGTAACACTTCCCCATTACTTATCTGGGATAAGATGAGAGTCAGGATGTACCTATAGCCGGGAAAACCTAGATTCTGGAATTTCTGCCCTATAACCTTGGACATATTACCATAGTTCACTAGAAGATGCCAGCCAAAGTAACATTTAAATATAATTAGATGTCAAAGAGGCAGAGCAGGTTCTGGAGTCATAATGACCTGGGTTCAAATTCTCAATTAGCTATCAAACAGCTGGATGAAATGAGTACAGTTTCCTTGCCACACACTGCCCCCCACCAACCCAAAGAAAGGGGTAGTAACACCCACTCTATACAATAGTAGTGAAAGTGAAAGTGTTAGTTGCACAGTTGTGTCTATTTGTAACCCCACTGACTCCAGCCCACCATGCTCCTCTGTCTGTGGAATTCTCCAGGCAAGAATACTGGAGTAGGTTTCCATGGCCAGTAATATATTACTGGCAGAGGCAAAATCATCCTCATTTGATAGACTACAAAATTGAGACTCAAAAAGTAACAGAAACTAAGTTGCTCAACTCACAAATGGAAGAGCACAAATTCCAATCCAACTGTTAGGAATTCTAAACACTGAGTTTTTAAGTACTACAATATAAGCAATGCTCATCAGCACATCAGTATTGCCCATAGAAAAGAACAAAAATATATTGATTCAGTATTTGGTTTAATATTGATTTATTCGGCATATTAACTATAAGTTGGTGGTGGACAGGGAAGAAAATGTTGATTCAGTATTTGGTTTAGTTTGAAAAGCTTACACTGAAGCACTGCACAATAGTATATGTGTGTGTGTGTGTGTGTGTGTGTGTGTACACACACAAACAATATTGCACATATTATCTATAATGTATACAAAATGTTTCTGTAGTTCAGTTCAGTTCAGTCGCTCAGTTGTGTCCGAGTCTTTGTGACCCCATGGACTGCAGCACACCAGGCTTTCCTGTCCATCACCAACTCCCGGAGTTCACTCAAACTCATGTTCATTGAGACATTGATGTTCATCAGATTGAACTGAACTATAAGAACATTTTATATACATGATATATAAAATATTATGTACAATATTGTTTGTGTGTGTATGTGTGTATATATATAATATTGTGCAGTGCTTCAGTTTAAGCTTTTTAATAGTGTGGCTTCAGTTCTGGTACTTTCAATTACATTGAGTTAGCTGTGCCATATTTAGTAAATAAAAATACAGAACACACACTTAAACTTGAATTTCAGATAACAATGAGTATTTCTTAGTAAAAGTATGTGCCATGCATTATGGGATCAGTGACATATTGCTTTGTCTAGTGATATTGTTGGTGGAGATTAACAAAAATTTTCCAAACACTTTATATTTTTTCTAATTTTCTTTAAAAATGAAGATGTTACTCTCTGGGACAATTAGGACTGATCCTGCAAATGTTAATGCTCGTGTACTTCTGGATGTTTCCATTTTTCATCACTTGTTTCTGTTTTAGAGCAGACAAGCACACCCATACATGGACATACTGCAAGTAAACAGAATCGCTTGTCATCGGGGAGCTGATTCCAACCAAGCCTGTGGTAATTAAGCAATCACATTACTTTAAGTCTCAAAAGGCAAATGGATGAGTCTTTATGTCTTTCTCAGGGGAATACAGAGTTACATTTTTTAATAACTGCAAAAGCTATCTCGGGATGGAGCAAAATGGAGAATTAAATGCAAATACTCAGACTTTGAAGAAGATACTCCCTCTAACAGTGTCTGATTTCTTAGCCTGGAGTCAAATTTCTTTTGGAAGGAATATGCATGACTCGGATTCGAGCCAGCTTGGCATCAAAAATCTTCTGTGTGGCTTTTCACAGCTGCCAGAAGCTTTGACTTCTCCAGAGAAAAAGAAAGAGGGGTGGGGGGAGAATAAAACTTGCTTTAACTACTCATTCCTAATTGCAGAGAAAACTTTGGTTTGCCTTTTTGGGCGCTTTAGTCTTCTGTGCCTACATGAAGAGGAAAAAGAATAAGGGGGAAAAGCCTCTATATGCATAGCTGAGTACAAAATACATAAGAAGAAGGGGATGGCAGAGGATGAGATGGTTGGATGGCATCACTGACTCAATGAACATGAGTTTGAGTTAGTTCCAGGAGTTGGTGAAGGACAGGGAAGCCTGGAGTCTATGGGGTTGCAGAATCAGACTCAACTGAGTGACTGAACTGAATTGAACCTCTAAGAGGTGAAGATTGGAGCTGCCTTGTCTACAAGAATATCTACCGAGAGATGCTAGTTCCCTGAAATTTAAATACTTTAATACATCATCCTAATCTTTGAATATGTTTCTCTCTACCTCCATTGTGCTTCACTCCATATCCAAATTTCTTTCCATTCTCTGTCTCAATCTTCTTGACAAATTGATTCATTTCTATCCATTTTCCAAAATTCATCTCAGGGGTCATCACATCATGAAAGCCTTCACTATTTGGAGATTCCTATGTCCAGCTTAATATTTTCCCATGTTCTTCCATGGCACCGTATCCCATTAATCAACCTCTTATGTTACATTTTTTCTCATATGCCCCAATAAACCATGTTCTCCTTGCATGTCTCACTTTGTTTTCTATACCAGCATCAACATAGAAGATAACTAGATGTATTTATTTCAGTGTGCACATGTGTGGGGTGGTTATTTTTTTTTACAAGGGTCCTGTGCTGTTATGAATTGATAAGGACCATCAGAATGCTTATCATTTTGTCTGCATATGTAGTGAAAGAAAGTGAAGTCACTCAGTTGTGTTCGACTCTTTGAGACCCGTGGACTGTAGCCCGCCAAGCTCCTCCATCCATGGGATTCTCCAGGCAAGAATACTGGAGTGGGTTGCCATTGCCTTCTGCATATGTAGTAGATATTGTCATTGCCCCACCTATGTCCTCTTGCCCTCATAGTTCCACCACACACTGATCTGACCTCCAGCTGGGACATCTGTATTTCTCTGTCATAGGTCTCACACTAGTAGCTTGAGCCTTCTTTCCCCCATCAGAGGTGACACAAGATAATGTCTCTTCCCACAGCCCTTGCAATGGGATCAGTTGTGTCCCTCTCCGGCTAATTTGTTGAAGCCTGAATGACACTAAATTTGGAGATATGGCTGTAAATATATGGTTAAGTTCAAATGGGCGGTTCAGTTCAGTTCAATCGCTCAGTCGTGTTCGACTCTTTGTGACCCCATGAATCGCAGCACGCCAGGCCTCCCTGTCCATCACCATCTCCCGGAGTTCACTCAGATCCATAGAGTCAGTGATGCCATCCAGCTATCTCATCCTCGGTTGTCCACTTCTCCTCCTGCCCCCAATCCCTCCCAGCATCAGAGTCTTTTCCAATGAGTCAACTCTTCGCGTGAGGTGGCCAAAGTACTGGAGTTTCAGCTTTAGCATCATTCCTTCCAAAGAAATCCCAGGGCTGATCTCCTTCAGAATGGACTCCTTGGATCTCCTTGCAGTCCAAGGGACTCTCAAGAGTCTTCTCCAACACCTCAGTTAGATGGGCCCTAATCCAATCTGACTGCTATCCTTATAGAAAAAGAAAACTTGGATACACTGTGCTAGAAAGCTCTCCACAGTAGAGTCGTGCCTAAGAGAAATCATTTTTGCCCTCTTTTCTTCGTAGTACATGACACACAGAACAGACTCAAACACTTTATCAAATGAATGAATATTTAATGATACGTGTTTTGCACAACCTCTGATTCTAGAGAGATGGTGAATATCTAACTGTATTTTTGCACAACCTCTAATTCTAGAGAGATGGTGAATATCTAACTGTATTTATCAGAGGATTCCTATACAGTGTTTTAGTACATCTTAAATAACTACACAAACATACATACATACAAACAAGAAAGCCTCCTTTCCCCATGGCGACTCAATAAATAAATAAGCCATACTCATAAAGCTTGTCAAAGTACCACTTCCCATGGGAGAATTTTGCGCTTCTCTCTCATTTATCTAGGCATGTGCTGAGGCTTTTGACCCAATTTAGCATAGATAAATGACCCATGATGTGAAATTTCCCAACAGTTTAATAATGCATTTAACTCAAAGAGACATTTGCTTGCAGCTGCCTTGAAGCACTTTGGAGGCGATATATGTCTCTTTGAAATGATGGATGGTGAGGAGGCAGGCCTGCGTGAGAGAGCCCCCGCCCATCTCCCCTAGGGAAGAAGGGAGGAAATCCTCTTTAAACTGCCTGCAGCAAACCCAGAGTTTTTGAGACTTAATGTAATATATGCATTTTCAGTATCATGTACAGTTATGACCATTAGATAATTGTAGTATGAAGCTTTTTGTATCCTGCATAATACTCCTTTTTTCTGTAATACATTTAAAACATTGTATGGATTTCCCCTACAGAAGATAGAGAAATTTTTGCTCTTCCTTAAAAGCATTTTCATAATTCACATAATAATTTAGTAGAGGCAAAACTGTTCTGCATGGTTTTTTTTTTAATCATACTCCATGGAAGAGAAAATTTTCCCTTGTATTTGTTAAATTCAATGATCACTAAGTCAATACATCCAAACAGAGGTGGTCTATCATGTTCAATATTCTAGTTAAGAAAGGAAGATGAAAAGAAAATGAATTTCTTAATGCATGATTTCACTTCCTTTCCACATTTTGCTTGTAACAATGGCTGTTCGGTGGTTAAAAAAAAAAATTAAGAACAAAGAATGTACCTTTCTCCTGTCTTATCATATATTCTTTCATGCACATATAATTCTTCAGAGGATAAAATAAACAATAGAAAAATGCTTTGAACTGTTCTAGATCTATAACTTGTTTTATTCAACCATATTTTTTGAGTTGGTTACTGCTTTGGGAGACATTCCATCACTTTAGCGATCACAAAGGATGATGTAGAATCCTGGTATAGTCATTTACTGAGTTTAATATACACAATAATTATATCCATGTGGGGAAGTATGTGGAAAATTTACAGGAGGAATACAAAGCGAAATTGAGTAGAAAAAGACTAGAAATACACCATCTGGAGGAGAGCCTGCCAAATTTCTGAACCAGACTACTGACATCTCAAATAGGTCATATTATCTCAGAAAGTCAGTTCAACACCGATGTGAAATTTTCCAGACATAGCTTGAATTTGTGGATGTGTGAAAGCGCGCTTTGTTTTATATACACAAACACACACACACATGCTCACCATCAAAAGTAGGAGGCAAAGGGTGATCAACTGATATTTAGATCCTCAGAAATGATTATACTAACACCTCTAAATTTCAGATTCCATCTGGCTCCAGACCTCAGCCAGTCGAAGTCCTGAATCGATCAAGCTTATTTTTCAATGGACTCCATATTAACCCACCTTCACTTGGCTTGTGCTGCCTCCCCTGGGGACCTGGGATACCACCACCACAGTGGCTCTGACAAGCTCCCTAAGTTTTGTCCCCACCTCCTGCAAATAACTCAGTAGAAGGAACCTACACCACATTCAATCCATTGTTACGTGAACACAAATCTCTGTATCAGGCTCTCCTCCTATTAGATATTTGTGCTGATCAGTTCTTGGATAAATGTCAAGATTTTGTACTCAAAAGATCTCAGAAAGGGAAAAGGAGGCTACTAAATTGTATGCACTTATACAGGTGCAATGGCAGTATCTCAGTTAAAACTTGTTTTTGATGAGTGGACAGACATATCTAACCTAGCTTAATAATGGATATGCTTGACTGCATCATTTCTGATACATGTAATGATGGAGATAGAGGATAGGTAGATAGATGACGCGTGGATAGACGATGGATAGCTAGATAGAAAAGAACAGATCTACATATCATGATTTTCAAAGAGGGGAGAAATTCTTGAGTAATGTGAGAACAAAGCAAAGACATCCAAAGGAAAGACATAGCAGAAAGGAGTTTGCCTTTGGAATCAGATGGCCTTGGGTTTGAATTCCAAATTGCATACAGGTTATGAGATTCTAGGTAAATAACAAAACCTCGCAGAATGTCCATTTCTTCAGCTGTCAGATCTTCTTATTCTCATTTAACACTTGGAGTAGTTTTGATGAATAGAGACATAATAGAGCACCATGAAGCAAGATACACTCAATAAGCACACACTAAGCACAAGATGTTATTCTTGTGACCATTATTTTATACACTGAAGGCGGCAAAGTCATTGGCCCTTAAATTGGGCCAACACAAAGAAGGCTTAAGAGTGGTATGAGTTGTAGCTAATAATGAAGGAAGAATGGCAACCCATCCCTCTAAGGATGTGCAGATTTCAACTAGGCAACCCATGAAGAACAAAAACACAAAAACCAACTCCTCTCAATTTCTAATTCATCCACATAACTGTAATTTCACATAGTAAGGAAAGTGACTGTTTTCCTGTACACTATAGCATGCAGTTTTCAAAATAGCCAAATACAGTAGTCCTTAGGATTCCAATTACCAGATGAGAAAAATGAAAACAAGACTAGCAACATTCCCAACATCAGTGAGATTTAAAACTCTCAACCTCCAGGCATTCTAATTTCAGGCTGAAGGCATTCTCCATAGTATCACAGCTTCACATCTGGATTTATCCACATATTGTCACTTCTCTTTTGGAAACAAAAAATCTGCCACAATCCCAAAGAAGGCCAGTTTGATAAAGCTGCAAAAATAGTACTTTGGGTTTTTTTTCTTTTCTTTAATTATCTAGAAGTTTGACACTTAATTTACTTCCTATGACATATCTGATCTTAGATTAAAATTATATGTGAAAGCATTATATTCATTATTTATTCAACTCTAGAATCTCCCCCAAAGAGAACAATAACTTTGTAGTAATTATATATATATATGTTTATGAACTCTATATTTCACTCAAGATTTATGCAAAAAGTATAAACTGAAGGCCCTTCTGAGATAGGAATTTTTTCAGAAATGGGAACTGAAAAATATGTCTTATGCTTGCTTATATGTGATCAATTATATAAGAAGATGCTATGAAGTAGGAAGAATACTTAATAATTAAATATGAAAAATCTGAATACAGGTCTTAGTGGTCCTTGGGTAGATGTATGTTCTTGGGTAAACCATCTATGACTCACCATTTCTTTTATAACATGAACAGAACATGATGAGAGAGAGTGTATCACTACATTTGAGTCTGAGGTTTGAAGGGGGGCAACAGGGCTCATGCTTTGCCCTTCAAGTTCCTCGTATGATCTCAATTAAGATCTTCCTCAAACTCTAATGTTGGATCTGCAAAATGGGGACATTTTTCACTACATGAGTAAATTCAAAGATTAAATGAATTTTTCAAACTCATAATATTTTACTTATAGGCCAAGCACAAAATAAATGAAATAAATAATAGTTATCTGAAGTAAAACAGAGTCATGATGTTCTATAAAGTACAAAAGATACAATGGCTAGTAACTATAATATCAGTTGATTTTGTTATAAACTATTATTGGTGATTGACTATTTAAAGAACTAAGACCTTATTGGGCTGAGGAGACATAAATTGGGGAAATCTATGTTTATTTTCCACTTCTACTCCAATGAGATTATCCTTAAAAAATTGTCTTCACTCCACTAACCTAGAATAATTAACATGATGGAAGTTAGATTATTGTATATCCTAAAAGATATGATTAGCACTTCTAGAAGACAAAGGGCTATGGTTGCCATAGTGTGCTACTGCCTTTATCTCATGAGTTTATTTCTAATTCTTCAGATTCAGAATCTTGATCTGAAAGTCAGATTATCTGTGGCCTCTCTGAATTCAGGCCAGAATTTTCTATAAGGAGAACAGCCAGCTCAACTGGAGAAATTTGGTCTACCTCAGCTATAAAAGAGCAACTTGAAGACCTGAGTTTTATAGAAAGGATTTTTTTTTTTAATTATTAAGGCTAAAGGTAACTACACAAAAAAAATTTTCCACACCCATAAATATTCTTTCATACTTCCATAGTATTTCTGCCCAGTCCTCTAGAATACTAATACTGTCACAGCCAAGGTGCCCAGGCAGAGTGGAAATAAACAGGTTAACATTTGTAAGTGAACTCAGAAATGCTGAAAGAAAAACAACAATGCAAACATATCTTGGTTCCTTTCTTTGTTTTATGGACTCTATTTATTCTGGCAGAAAACCCTCAAGTCTCACAGTTGGCATGTACTTCTCAAAATGATGCCTTATGATATTGTAGCAACGTGAGCAGAGGAGATGAAAAACATGATTTAACAGCATGAAGAAAGCAAATGGTCATTCACTGACTCATTCCCACAGAAATACTCCTAATATCTTAACTGAAGGCAGGTGAGCAGAGGAAATGGAAGGCCAATTACAGTGGCTGCAAATATGTGTGGCTCCCTTCATGCTTCAATGATGCAGTAATTATGTTTCTAAGAAATGATATATGCAGGCAACCTCATTCTTATTTCAATCCTGCTGTTTATTTCCTGTCATTTTAACACATACTCTTATGCATGGAATAATACTATATGTTATACCACATCATATGGTACTCCTGCTGAACTCCCACTGAAGTAATGGAATTTTTAAAAGATCATTTTACACATTCTTCTATTTTGGTCAAAGTGCAGTCAGTCTTTATAAAATCAATTTGTGCTAATACGGCGCTTTCACAAATGTACCTTCTTATGTATATATCCACTATCTGAATGTAAGGTTCCAGGATGAAACTGTGAAAGAATGATCAAGGCTAACCTCCTCATAATCGTGCCATAAGACTGTATACCTTTTACTATCTCTGAATGGGCATATGAGAATTATACAGACACTTATATGAGTAAAATTACGAGAGTGTTATGTGGGAACTGCATGAGTATTTTAATGTTAGGAAGATGTTTCACCAGATTGCCAGTCCAGGTTTGATGCATGAGGCAGGGTGCTCAGGGCTGGTGCACTGGGATGACCCTGAGGGATGGGATGGGGAGGGAGGTGGTAGGGGGGTTCAGGATGGGGAACACACGTACACCCATGGCTGATTCATATCAGTGTATGGCAAAAATCACTACAATATTATAAAATAATTAGCCTCCAATTAAAATAAATTTTAAAAAATAAAAAAATTTTTAAAAAGGGAAGTGTTTCACTTTTTGCCTTGTTGTTACCACTGTTAGTGGACTTCCCAGGTGGCTCAGTGGTAAAGAATCCAACTGCAGTGCAGGAGACATGGGTTCGATCCCTGGGTTAGGAAGATCCCTTGGAGACGGAAATGGGAATCCACTCCAGTATTCCTGCCTGGGAAATTCCAAGAACAGAGGAGCATGGAAGGCTCCAGCCCACGGGGTCGCAAAGAGCTGGCCACGACTTAGCGACTAAGCAGCAGGAGCACTACTTTTAGTATTCATTAAAGATATTAATTTTGCACATGTAGAAATAAAAGCCTGGTCGTATTTTCTGGTTAATCAGATTTCATGAACAGTTGGTCTCTGGGATAGAATCTTTTAAAATCATCTCCCATTCTTATCAGGTAGCCCTCATTAGGCATATTTTTCTTTCTCTCCTTCTAAACTGCACTTCAGGAAAATAACTCTGATATGCAGAGGACAGTCTGAAGCCTAGGGTTGGGGGCAAGGGTCTTGGAGAAAGGGTAGTACTACTCATTAGGGAAAGACTACTGGAATGGATTAAGTCAGATAAGACAAGCTAAAGCAATAATGCTGAGAATTCATTGACGTATCCAAAGAAAAATGACCAAGAATTTGCTAACTATTAAAAGTGGGGCTTAAGGAAGACAGAAAAATCTAGAATAATTTCCATATTCTGAGTTAACTAGATGGGATATGGTGATGCTATTATAGATGAAGATAATGAGTTCAATTTTGAACATGAATTTAAATATCAATGGAATATTTTTCTGCAAAGACTAAAGTTCTCTGACTCCCAAGAAAAATGGGGAAGGTCAAGGAAAAGAACTAGGGATTTTTCTGAAGACTAGAGATGGCATCTACAACTTCAGCCATCCTTGAAATATTCTGAGAACAAATTAGTTATGCTAAGACAATTGCTTCTCCTCACCACACAATTATTCCTCTGAATCTTCTTGAATGGGCCATTTGGTTATCCTAAAAAATATCATATTTTGGTGTTTTAATTAATACCAATACATTATTGCTTAGCTAGAAATTTAAACAATTTTTAAGTAATTAGACTCAGAATATTGAAACCTTTCTGGCAATTAAAGTCATAACTCATTTCTACTCACTTAGGCACCTGGAGTGAGCTGGAAAAAGGTAATTATATTCACTATAAATTTACATGCTATGCATATCCTGGTAAGTATTCTGCAGGAAAGTATTACAGGAAGATACAGGTGCTTAAATTAATAAACATTAGGAAATCAGCAAGAGAATTAAACTACAGTAGTTATTGTTTTCAAACTAATTATTTAATAATTGAACATCTCTCTACACCTGGTCCCACATCAAAATATTCCATGACCTTGCGAGGTTTGGAGTTCTTATTTGATCATTTAATATCAAATTTGCATCATACAGGTCAGTGAACTGGGTAGTTGTCGGAGGGCATTTTAAATTTCCCTGAAGCTCTCCTCAAAGTTCACAAATCAAAACATTCACACTTGTAAAACAGGGTGTAATTAATTGTTAAGAAGCCTTGTTAGTACTTCAGACCCAAGAACAAACAAGGCTTGTTGCAGACATTAAGACTGCTGGCAGAACTTTTAGAGGAGGCATTGACTGAGCGGTTACCCATGGGCTTGACATAATCACTGTAATATTCTCAGCTTTGGGACAATACCGTCTCCCTGTTTTAAAATCTGTCCAAAGGCTGTATTCTCTAGCACCTCCAGCTGTCTTTGTTTTTTTTACACTGAGTATTGGCATTCTGAAAATTTCATGTTTTTATGAGGAATCCCAGGGGATTCCTTTTACAAAGTTAGTACTACTTCATTGCAGCCAGAGCAGAATAAGAGGATCTATGTACACCTCTTCCCTGTCTAGGATTACTAAAACTATTTTTTTTTAATGTTTGAAGTAATGCTTCTGTTTCATATTACATCATTGAAAAAATTAAATAGATGAATGAATACATGACTAAATGAGCACCTAGCTGACTGTATGATGCAGGTGTTAATTTTCTGATCCTGCAACAGTAGAAGTAGCGGAAGTGGTGACTACTCAATTTTTCACCTACTCATACCACCTCCAAAACTGTCGGAGCTTACTCTCCCTCCCTAAGCTGCCATTCACTGGAGTAAACAGAGAAACCCACCCTCATGACCCTTTCTATTTAATCCTTCAGGAAAAAACCATTGTTCTACTGTCCTCGCTTTGCTTTTCATATTCTTGAACTTCCTTTTAAATGAAAATCCTTCAGTATGTGTTCTTCTGTGTCTTTCTGCCTTTTATCTAAAAATCATGTTTTAGATGAATGCATGCTATTGTGCATACCTGTGCATAACTCCTAACTGCTGAGTAGTGCTCCACAGGAGGAACACACTACATGTGTTTGCGCCTTCATCTATTGATGGGGATTGGAGTTATCTTAGTTTTTCAATATTACCGATTAAAACTTCTAGGACTATTCTTGCACAGTATTTTGTGTTTATAAGTTTTCATTTCCAAAGGTAAATATCTAGGAGTGAAACTGCGAGATTGTGGGCTAAATGTCTGCTTAAATGGATGAGAAAACGGCAAACATTTTTACATTGTTGGCTTGCCATCTTTTCTCTTTCTGGCATGCTCCCACCTATTCGTCTTTTATTATTCATTGTAATAAGTAGCACCAAGCCTGGTGTGGCCAGCAAGAATCCAGTGAGAGTGAGAGTGGGAAGACATGAATGTGAAGATGGCAAGTGTACGCATGACTTGATGAGGACCCAGATTCCATTTTATGGTTTCGGGATTCCTTTGAAAGCTTTCCAGCAAAGGCAAGCCATGATTTCATTTCTGCAATGAGAGCACATTGCTCCACAAGAAACGCACATGTGACCCTTTTATTTTTGGCCTGACTCCCCAAGAAAAGACAAAATAACAAGGCTCTTTATTCTGAGACTAAAAATCATGCTTTTGAACTGTGGTGTTGGAGAAGACTCTTACGAGTCCCTTGGACTGCAAGGAGATCCAATCAGTCCATTCTGAAGGAGATCAACCCTGGGATTTCTTTGGAGGGAATGATGCTAAAGCTGAAACTCCAGTACTTTGGCTACCTCATGCAAAGAGTTGACTCATTGGAAAAGACTCTGATGCTGGGAGGGATTGGGGGCAGGAGGAAAAGGGGACGACCGAGGATGAGATGGCTGGATGGCATCACCAACTCGATGGACATGAGTTTGAGTGAACTCCGGGAGTTGGTGATGGACAGGGAAGCCTGGTGTGCTGCAGTTCATGGGGTCGCAGAGTCGGACACAACTGAGTGACTGAATTGAACTGAACTGAACTGAAAAATCATTCACTATTTCACATTATTATGTTTTTCACTTAAATATACATATAAAGTCCTTAGAGGGTGATTTATAGATTACTTCTGTTGTGGAGAATTTCCTCCTGTGCATTTTATAAATAGATGGGCTAAACTAAAGGTAAAATTGTTAAGCTATAATTTTAGGCAGTGCTTGGTCTGCTTTTTATTCTTTTAATATAAATTTATTTATTTTAATTGGAGGTTAATTACTTTACAATATTGTATTGGTTTTGCCACACATCAATATGAATCTGCCACAGGTATAAACGTGTTCCCCATCCTGAACCCCCCTCTCTCCTCCCTCCCCGTACAATCCCTCTGGGTCATCTCAATGCACCAGCCCCAAGCATCCAGTATCATGCATTGAACCTGGACTGGCGATTCATTTCATATATGATATTATACATGTTTCAATGCCATTCTCCCAAGTCATCCCACGCTCGCCCTCTCCTACAGAGTCCAAAAGACTGTTCTAAACATCTGTGTCTCTTTGGCTGTCTCACATACAGGGTTATTGTTACCATCTTTTTAAATTCCATATATATGCGTTAATATACTGTATTGGTGTTTTTCTTTCTGGCTTACTTAAATCTGTATAATAGGCTCCAGTTTCATCGACCTCATTAGAACTGATTCAAATGTATTCTTTTTAATGGCTGAGTAATACTCCATTGTGTATATGTACCACAGCTTTCTTATCCATTCATCTGCTGATGGACATCTAGGTTGCTTTCATGTCCTGGCTATTATAAACAGTGCTGTGATGAACATTGGTCTGCTTTTTAAAACTGAGATTCTTCTCTAGCTCAACACTAACTTTCCACTCATGGGTCGGATGGTCATAGGTTCAAATGTGAATCTATGTAACTTGGACAAATTGTCTAACTTCCCCTTTTTCCTCTGAGTCATGGGACTATTAATACCAAAACCATTGTTAATGAGCTAGCACACTGCATGACACATAGTAAGTGTTCTGGAACTCTTTATTCTCATTGTAAACCTACTATTTTTCATTGAGTATGAGTGGCAGGCATGGTTTGATCATGAGTCACTATAAAGATTTGTTTGAATTGAGGATATAAAAGGCTGACCAAGGGAAATGATTGAGTATCCTGTGATCACCCTTGATTATCTTTTACCCCCTGGAGAAACGTGTATTTAATATGGCCAGTGTTGGACAAAATATCTTGATCAAAACCTGAGACAGAAAGATTGGTACCAGCTTGAGAAATGAGCAGTGAATTCACAGGACCAAATGGAGACAGGGATTTCTATGGTAACAATAAACCTTGTCCTTATAGTCCTGGACCTGGCCGTAGCTCACTTTTGACAGATGGTGTTGTGAGGAATCTTTCACTTTTAAAAAATATATTTACTGGACTTGCCAGGTGGTTCAGTGGTTAATAAGTCATCTACCAATGCCAGGGTCATAGGTTTGATCCCTGGTCTAGGCAGATTCCACATGCTGCAAGACAACTAAGCCCATGCACCACAACCTTTGAGTCCATGCACCCTAGACCCATACTCCACAACACGAGAAGCCACTTCAATGAGAAGCTCATGCACTCCAGCTACAGAGTAGCCCCTGCTCACCACAACTAGAGAAAAGCCCTTGCAGCGTGAAGATCCAGCACAGCCAAAAATAAATTTGTAAAATGTATTTACTTACAGCTATAGGACCTCATTTAGAACATTTAGCCTTCCAGGCACCAACATACATGGGAAAGTAGTTGATTTGCAAGGCAGAAGAGTGGCATTTCTATAATCTTGGAGAGAACACAGAATTTCCAGAAAGAAATTGTGGTTCCAATCCCAGTTTCGATTCCCTTATTAGGTACCTCATCTCTACCTGCCCTCAGCTCACTGTAAAATGAAAGGCTTGAAGTCCATATCTGTCTCTGAGGTTTCTACTATCTGTCCAATTCTAACGTGCCCTATGTCTGGTAAGATTTTTTTTTAAGTTTCCTATGTAATACGCAAAAATAATTTCGGATGCTCATCCCTGTGGTGACATTTAAATGTCTAGGAATTCCTTTCAGGCAGCGACATCTATCAAGAAGGATGATACCTCTGAACAACAGTTAAAACGAGAGAGAATTTATCAACCTTCCTATTAACTGCAAATTTATAGGATGTTTGAAAGTTGCAAGCAAACTCTTAGGGCCATGTTAACGAGGTGGCCTTTAACTTGAAAGAGATGTGTAGCTGAACTGTGTCTTTGAGACTTGGCATTTTAATGAAGTTTCATCCCATTTGAACAAAGGCAAGGAAGGCCAGCAAAAATGCCATATCTGCTCGACACTTGATGATTTCTGTCCTAAGGGAGAAAAGGTTAGGCTATGTCAGAGCCCACATGCTTTTAGCCATTTATCTGTTCCTTCCAGTACTTGAAGGCTTTCATGCTTCCCAGGTCACTTCCTCAGGATCTCCAATGTGCAACAGTATCTAAGGATGAGGAGCTAATGGACATATCCAAACTTATGACACCCCATTACCAATTCATTTACTTCCCTGACATTTCAAAGTGATCTTCTACCTTTGTGACCTTTAGAACAATAGATTATTTATGTAGGTATTTCAGAAGATGTACAGTGCATTAAAATTACTGAAGCATTTCATAGACTGGTGGGGCCACAGGGAAGCCTCAAGTGTAAGGAAAATAGTGTTCCTCTTCCAGTTACTTTTGAAATGGTTTAAATCATCCACAGAATAAAGGTTACACTAATAAATGTCTCATTTGTTTTAAATGCTCTGAAATGTGAACACTTCTGTGGAACATATAAAATCATATACAGTAAATGGGCTATGGCGAGATACAGTGAATGGTAATCATTTCTTTCTGAGTTACTCTTTAATCCTCCTGCCCCTTGATGAAGTTTCAAATTGGTGTAGAGTAGGAGTAAAGGAAATTAACCCTGAATATTCATAGGAAGGACTGATACTGAACCTGAAGCTCCAGTACTTTGGCTACATGATGCAAAGAAGCAAGTCATTGGAAAAGCCCCTGATGCTGGGGAAGATTGAGGGCAGGAGGAGAAGGGGGTGGCAGAGGATGAGATGGTTGGATGGCATCACCAATTCAACAGACATGAGTTTGAGCAAGCTCAAGGAGATAGTGAAGGACAGGGAAGCCTGGAATGCCACAGTCTATGGGTTTGCAAAGAGTCAGACATAACTTAGTGACTGAACAACAAGGAGTGAGGAATATAGAGTGAGGCAGACATTGGGATCTTTGAGGTTGGAGGTAGTATGCAGTTGACTTCAATCTGGTTTTCTTTACTGCTGCTGCTACTGTTGCTAAGTCACTTTAGTCGTGTCCAACTCTGTGCGACCCCATAGACGGCAGCCCATCAGGCTCCCCCGTCCCTGGGATTTTCCAGACAAGAACACTGGAGTGGGTTGCCATTTCCTTCTCCAATGTATGAAAGTGAAAAGTGAAAGTGAACGTGAAGTCGTGTCTGACTCTTCGAGACCCCGTGGACTGTAGCCTACCAGGCTCCTCCATCCATGGGATTTTCCAGGCAAGAGTATTGGAGTGGGGTGTCATTGCCTTCTCCAGGTTTTCTTTACTAGCATGGCACAAAGGGAGGCTGTGAAGTGAATGTTATGGGTTCTCCAACATATTCTTCCATCATTTTCCTCCACATTCATTACAAGTATGGAATACCAACCATCTACAGTTCTCCAAACACGCCGTGCCTTTTGCGTGTTTTATCTGATATCCATTCCCTTGTCTACCTTCTCATCTTCTGTTTATCCTTTAAAACCCAACTACTCTAAGAAGCACACTGCTACACAGCAATCAGAATTTCCTCTACATTAACTCTGTATCAAGAATGTATTTTCACACTGTACACTGTAAAGTTTAACAACATGGATTCAGAAGTCAAACCATCAGATTGCAAACTGTGGCTTTATTGCATTTGTTGTAGAATCATGGGTAAATTTCTAAACCTATCTGTGTCTTTTACTCATATACATAAAAATGAAGATAAGAATTATTAATTTCACATGGTTTGTATAAAGCTTCTAAAATATATACATCAAAATGTTTTAAAGTAATACTTGGGACAAAGTGTTCAATAAATGTTATTAATAGCTCTTTTTCATTCTTTCACCATATTACATATATCACACAGAAAAAGAATACATGAAACCTCCTACATTAGGATCAGTTCAATTATTAGTATCTTAACTGGAATATTGTGGCTCTGTGCCACTCTAATTCAAGACTAAGTTGCCAATTCTTTGACCCCGTTTGGCATCAGTTCTGTAAAACTCTCAGGCCTCAGTAAGCTCAAGGAATATTGACTTTCTTTTCTTTTTTTTCCACAGAAAGGATGATTCAATCAGAGAAATAATATCCCTGGTCTTATATTTTCCTCCAAACATTATAATCTGGAGTTTTATGTCTTTGGAATGTTTTGGTTAAACCACAGTTCTAGAATCACATCTTACATGAAATGTGTCACTTCTCCAGTAAAAATAATACAAGCTATAAAACATTAGTAATATTTTTCATGAGTGCATCAATTCAATGAATTGTTCAAAGAGCCAACACTGTGCAACAACAGTGACTCACAACAGGTGCATATAGTAAGCCTGGAGCTGCCGGAGGCCCTGTGTGTCGCTTAGCAGAGGTCCTGTTTTTAGGAAAAGAAACAAAGACCAAGTGCCAAAAGGCAAGCTGAGCCATGGCAGAAAAAACAAAAGCGCTCTGAAAACATTCTTTGAACACTCAAGTTCAGCTATGTCACTTCTCATTTCTAAGATCTATTCAATAATAATAGCTTTTATTGCTAATAGTAAAACTTGTAACAGCAGTACCTGGCTTAAACAAGTTTAAGTATGTTCTGTAAACTTACCATTGGGGGAATACTGTTCATACATCAGATGAGTTTTCCCATCTGAAAATGGGCTGTAATATTATATTATGGTACTAATCAAAGGATCGGGTTCTTTTATTGCTCAAAGTATGTTCTGAGTACATACCACACTCCTGATGCCTCTGAGGCACTGGGATACAGTAGTGAAGTACAAATTAGATCTCTACCCTCATGGACCTCACCTTCTAGATA
This sequence comes from Ovis canadensis, assembly GCF_042477335.2. NCBI lineage: Eukaryota > Metazoa > Chordata > Mammalia > Artiodactyla > Bovidae > Ovis > Ovis canadensis. The sequence continues at coordinate 40,666,860 of NC_091258.1, read as the reverse complement.
TATGGAGTGATCCATGGGTTGGTACATGGTAGAAATGCAATAAAGACAGATCCTTCCCCTTTTATTCCTTCTGACATTATCTAGGTATTAGAATGCCTTTGTTGGCAATCCAAAGAAAAGATAATCTGATATTTAGGGAAAAGGAACTTTCAGCCATGAAGGTGGAAGATGTCTAGAACACAGTGCCTATCTTTAATTATTTGACAAAATCTCACAAAGCCAGAAATTAAAATACTTTATAAGTTTAAAAATAATCAAGCACATTATAAGCACTCATTGTATCTTAATATAAGTAATTATTTTAGTCAAGATCATGATTATCATGGCATCATTTCCAGGGACCATGTTTGGTTTTTTTCCCCCATATACACTAAGCCAAGGACAGCAAGGGCTTACATAAGCTTCAGTAGATTTCTGTTGATCAAAATAAGGCAGAATTGGCTGAGTAAATGAATGATATAAGATAACTATTTATCTTTCCACTGGAGCTTTTCTTTTTCTTTTTTAAAAAAATATTTTTTTTTTAATGTGGACCATTTTTAACGTTTTTACTGATTTTTTTTACAATATTGCTGCTGTTTTATGTTTTGGATTTTTGGCTGCAAGGCTTGTGGAATCTTAGTTCCCCTACCAGGGATTGAACCCATATCTCCTGCCTTTGAAGGCGAAGTCTTAAGCACTGGACCTCTGGAAATGCCCCTACTTGAGCTTTTCAAAGAAGCTCTGCAACCTCTTCACCAAAAGTCCTCAGCAAATAGAATACAGAATCTGATCAGGCTAAGTGACCTTTAGGGTCCTATTGCCATTCAGTGCTCAGATCCTTTTTCTATGATTCTATACTTCATCATGTTGTGTGTGTGTGTGTGTGTGTGTGTGTGTGTGTGTGTGTGTTTCAATTTGCAGCATGGAGCTCCTCTCCATTTGCATCAACATTACTGTGTTCTGCTCTATTAGTCTCTTAATCTCTTTGCTAATTCCCATATGCTGCTGCGCCATTTAATTAAGGGCTGCACTGCCGTGTGGCTGAAGCTGAATGTCCTCACCCACCGGGAGCACACTCAGGCTTATGAGAATGTAGAGGCTCTCACTTTGTGAGTGTTAGAAAATCTAGACTACTTTACATTTCCAAAATACTTTTTTGTGAAAGGAACTCATATCTGTATCCAATAGGATCAAGTTTAGACTTTTAGAAATGTTGATATTTGCTCTTAACATTTTTTAAACAGGGAAAGAATTATTATTATTTCAAAAGAGTTATTATGATTCAATAATTATTATTTCAAACAGGTAAAAGTATTATTCCAAAATACTGATACTGTTTTGTTAGAATTACCTAGTCCACATTAATCCTACTCCAGAAAGATCCGATGAAAGAGCTCATGATTTTTCCACACACAGAAAATATTTTTTTTCTTTTTATGTGCTTAGTCACTCAGTAATGCCCAACTCTTTGCAACCCCATGGACTGCAGCCCACCAAGCTTCTCTGTCCATGGGGATTCTCCAGGCAAGAATACTGGAGTGGGTAGCCATGCCCTCCTCCAGGGGATCGTCCCAACCCAGAGATTGAACCCCGGTCTCCCACATTGAAGGTGAGTGCTTTACTGACTGAGCCACCAGGGAAATGTTTCTTTTTATAGGATGTTCTATAAAATCAGGCAGAAACAGCATCTGTTGTGTTTCCAGGACATTTCCACTTCTGCAGTCAACAATGAAGAAAAGGAAGACATTATAAAAACCCACCAAAAAAGATCATTTCAAGCCATATTAATATGAGAGGTGATTGTTTTCTGTATTGCTTAGGGTACACCTGGAATATTGTATACTACTTGGGCTAATCCCAAATTTAGAAAGTGACTATTTCTTGACCGCCCTTTAAGTGTTTTCAAAGGACCTTAAAATCATGAATAATAAAACACATTTGCAATAACTGACATTTAGCCTGACAAAGGTAAAACACATCCTCAAAAGGACGTGACAGACTACCAGTTTAAGCCCCAACATGTAAAGAGCTTGAAAGTCATCATCCCATCCTAATCAGAAGAAAAAAATTATACAAAATGAAAATATTGACCTAAGTTGAGGCCATTTGTAATAAGAACTTAAGACAAACTACAGACTCCAAAGTATGGAGAGATAGGAAAATCTAGAGAAGCAATCAATTCAAGATCCGCTTACCTGGATCTTAAAGTGCTGGACTCAAAAATGGATAGAAACACTTAAATGGTAATTTTGATAAAGTACTTGAGGATAGACTAGTCTTAGGGAGGTCCCCATCTTTTCAAAGGGGAAACCTCACTTGGTTCTCTGCTAAAGATCTGAGAAAAAACCCCACGTGGCTCAGGAAGGAGGAAAGACAGAATAACTATTATGAATATTCCCAGAGCCTCCTCTTCAACTCCCCAGCGGTAAAGATTTTGCCAGGGCCATGTCCCAGAGCCATGGGAAATGGTATAAGTAAAGCTTCATGCATATTGCTAACTGAAATAGTCTAGCATGAAAAAGTCTACAAGTGGTATGATTTCAATTATAACATTCTGAAAAAGACACAACTATAGAGATCACAAAGAGGTCAGTGATGGCAAGGGATATAGTGGATGAGTGAGGGGAGTGGCAGGTTGAATAAATTAACCACTAGGTATTTTGATGGTGGTAAACACATGGTATACCACTACAACCATGAATGTAAATATTCTAGCATTTGTGAAAATCTATAGAACTTTACAGAACAAACAGTAAACCTTATTATATGCAGATTAAAAAATCAAAAGACTGGGAAATTCCAGGAGGGAATACACAATGTGAAAAAATTCATTATAGATACATGAAACAACTTCACTGAAAAGAATAGTAGAATAAGTTACTGGCACAATGAACTTTGGAAATGAATGGAGTCTATAAGACTAAAGGCCAAAAAACACGCACACACACACACACACACAAAAAACAAAACAAAACAAACTAAGCACTGTATTTTAGTTGATTAAGTTGTTCCTGTAGACATATGGGTTAAAAATCCTAAAACCACTGTGCACAATACTGGAATTAACCAAAAAAGTAAATGAATGCAAAATAGTGGGAGCTAGTCTTTGCACAGTTGGATATTCCAAATAATCAAGAAAAGACAAGAATGATCCATGTAGTAAAGGATTAGAGATACCAAAATGAACTCATGCTTAGCTCAGAATAGGTAAAGAATTATTTGTAGTTATTTGTATATACACAGATTCATATACACACATATAATTCTATACCTTTTTGGCTGAGAGGCGCTAGAAGTGAACATATCTTATTATCAATGAGCTCACCTAATAATCAGAACATGGTTTGTAATACTACTATGCAACAGAAAGAACAAGAAGTCCTTAGAGGCTTATTCTAAGTAAGACTAGAGCAGGAAACATATAAGACAAGCCTGGAGAATCTTATAGTGCCAAAAGTAAGGAAGTAATACATATACGTGCACACAGAAAAATTGAGGTATGTCAAAGAAACATAAGGATACACAGAATGAATTCCCAATGACCAAGGATGGAACAATATGAGCAGCACAATAAAGCACTAATCGGCTATAAAGCAATGGATAAGTATGAGACTCTGCTTATATAATTAACTGAGTAAATGATAGAGAGACAAATCTCATATTTACAAATCTCCCATCTATACACAATTCCAATCTTGTAGACCTTTCACCTTTAAACCACTTATTAAGTGCTGACTGCACATAACAATTGCCTTCCGAAAAGTACAATATGAAAAGGGAGAAAAAGAGAATGACTTTTCAGTGGAGAAACCTGGCAAACACCAACAGACAGCTGATCAATGTTAAAATCTACCATTATAGGTCATGTTGAAAGTATGTACATGTATGTATTAGGCTTCTCCAGAGAAACAGAAGCAATAGAAGGTTAGATAGATGATTATAGAAATTGACTCCTGCAATTACAGAGGCTAGGATGTCCTACAATTTTCCATCTGCCAGCTGGAAAACCAGGAAAATCAGTGCTATAGTTCAGCCTGAGTTTGAAAACCTGAGAATGAGGGGAGCTGATAGTGTAATTTCCAGTTAGAGTCTGAAGGCCCAAGAACCAGGATTGTTGATTTTCAAAGGCAGGAGAAAATGGATGTCTCATCAAATTTGTCCTTACTTGAGCTTTTGGTTCTATCCAAGTCCTCAATGGATTGGATGCTAACCTGTTTTAGTGAGGGTAGTATTTCTTTTTTAATTCAATTTACTGATTCATTAGTTAATCTCTTCAACAAACACCCTAATATACCCAGAAACTTCATGTTCTACCAGCTCTCTAGGCATCACTTAGCCCAGTCAAGTTGACACATAAAATTAACCAGCACAGTACTCTTGATATGATGAATGAGAATGAGATTTTACCTCTATGGTCTTCCTTGAAAAATCCATAACTTCCATCTAATTATGAGTAAAATATCATCAAATCCTCATTAAAGTCCATTCAACAAAATACCTGACCAAAATCCCCAAAACTATCGAGATCATCGTAACACGAAATGTCTGAGAAATCGTCACATCAAAGATCAGTTCAGTCAGTTCACTCAGTCGTGTCCTACCCTTTGCGACCTCATGAACCTCAGCACACCAGGCCTTCCTGTCCATCACCAGCTCTCAGAGTTTGCTCAAATTCATGTCCATTGAGTCGGTGATGCCATCCAACCATCGCATCCTCTGTCGGAGAAGCCCTTCTCCTTCCACCTTCAATCTTTCCCAGCATCAGGGTCTTTTCAAATGAGTCAGTTCTTCGCATCAGTTGGCCCAAGTATTGGAGTTTTGACTTCAACATCAGTTCTTCCAATGAATATTCAGAACTGGTTTCCTTTAGGATGGACTGGCTGGATCTCCTTGCAGTCCAAGGGATTCTCAAGAATCTTCTCCAACACCACGGTTCAAAAGCATCAGTTCTTCAGCACTCAGCTTTCTTTATAGTCCTACTCTCACATCCATACATGACTACTCAAAAAACTATAGCTTTGACTAGACGAACCTTTGTTGGCAAAGTAATGTCTCTGCGTTTTAATATGCTGTCTAGGTTGGTCATAACCTTTCTTCCAATGAGCAAATGTCTTAATTTCATGGCTGCAGTCACCATCTGCACTGATTTTGGAGCCCTAAAAACTAAATTCAGCTACTGTTTCCCCATCTATTTGCAATGAAGTGATAGGACCAGATGCCATGATCAAAGATAAACCTAAGAAAACTTGACAAATAAATGTAATTGGGTGTCCTGAATGGTATCTTGGAACAGAAAGGGGATTTTAAAAAACTGAGGAAAACTGAATAATATATGGACTTATGTTAATAACAATGTATCAGTGTCTAATTGTGACAAATGTATTATACTAATATTAGATGAAGAAACTAAATTTGAATAATTAGAGAATCTATCTTGAAGCATATGGGAAGTCTGTAATATCTTTACAATAATTTTGTGAACCTAAAACTGTTCTAAATTTAAAAGTTTGTTCAAAAATAAAAGAATATGGCTGTCATTTTGATATATTGGAGATCTCAGATGAAAGCTGTTGGCTTCGTCACAGCAATTTCCCAGACATGATTTAATCTAGCGTGTGATCACAGTCCAAATGTTGACTCAAAGCAAAAAAGAAATCACAACAAAAACAGTAACATTACACACATAAAAACACACACCTCACTATTTAGAAAAGTTTGAACTAAATGATAGTGCGATAGTCAAAGAATTCAAAGAAAAACTGAAGGATTAACTAACAGTGATTTTGTCCTAAAAGATTAATAGCAACATTTAAATGTTATATTGTTGTCTACAACAGCCTCTGGGCTCGCCCCTGTTTCTATTTATAAAGTTTTATGGGAACACTTTTTTAAGTGTATCTTCTATGGCCATTTTCATATTACAATGGCTGAGTTGAGTAATGGTGACAGAGTATGGCCTGCAAAATACTTATTATCTGGCCTTTTACAGAGAAAGTTTGCCAACCCATGCTTTAGACATCAATCTTTTGAATTCTTAAACACCATTATTCTACTTTCTCAACTTCTTCCCAAGATCCCAGCTTCTATGCTTACCCACTATCAATGTTCATTCCACATCCACTCTCTCCAAGAAGCTGTGTAATAAGCTGTTCTCTATAGTAAAAATGTCCTAAGAGCTTAGCCAAAGAGAGAGTGGACACTGCTTTCAAATATACAATGATGATCACACTAAAGTGTGACACCGAGTGCCTCACTGATTTGGTCTCTGATGACGGGGGTGAGAGTGAGCAACCAGGTAAGCAGCGAAGCGCACGATAGCATATGTAGCATTCCCTGCAGCTCACTGCTTTTAATGCATGTCAGCACTTCTGCCCTCAGACCTCATCTCCTACCAATGGTAGAAAGGCGAGGTCAACGCTGCAAGACTCACAGCTTCACAAATATGGGAAATATGGTTGCTCATCACTTGCTTCCAGCTTTCCCAATGGAATTTGCCTCGATTCATTCTCTACTCTTCCTTCCTCCTCTCGTCCTTTCTCCTTCTTTCCCCTTCCCTCCATCTTTTCATTTTCCCTGTAATAATTTCTTCATTTTTTTTGAGAATGTATTGCATGTGAAAGTGATATCCAAGTCAACAAGAGAGAACTGCTTCCTTCCTAAGGAACTCATTTTCATTTGGAATTGTCTGAAATTTCCTAAAAAAAAAAAAAAAAGTGTATTATGACATTAAATAGCATGTATGTGCTGTGCTTATTTGCTCGACTCTTTGCGAACCCATGGACTGTAGCCCGCCAGGCTCCTCTGTCCATGGGGATTCTCCAGACAAGAATATTGGAGTGGGTTGCCATGACCTCCTACAGGGGATCTTTCCAACCCAGGGATCAAACTCAGCTCTCCTACAGTGCAGGTGGATTCTTTACCATCTGAGCCACCAAGGAATCCCAAGAATACTGGAGTGGGTAGCCTATCCCTTCTCCAGGGGATCTTCCTGACCCAGGAATCAAACTGGGGTCTCCTGCATTGCAGGTGAATTCTTCACCAGCTGGGGAACTAGGGAAGCCCTATTAAGTAGTATAATAGAGGTATAAATAAGGATCTAGTATGAAGGATTCTTATAGAAATTGATGCTTGTTTTAATTGCTTCCTCCTACGAGGACCAGGTAAACAAGGTATTTAGTCTTACAAATTTAACACAAAGGCATCAGGACTAACTATTTTCCACATATCAGAAGAGTAGAAACAGTAATAATAAGTGTGATTATTCCTTATATTTGTATGGTATATACAAAGATAGTCTCATAGTTACTTTTATATTTGCTGTATCCAAAGCCAGGCTTGTGGGATATAAAGGATCTAACAGTCACAGGAGTGAAGTTTATTGTTTGCATACAATTCTGCCGCCATGTTATTCCCAAATCTCTTCTAAGATGCTATTTCCCACTGACTCCATTTACTCCCCACATTTCTTCTCAGCATGAGGCTCTCTACAGTTATACAATCTGACATGCACGGTTAAAGAAAAATATGCAATCCTTTCCACAAATTACATCTTAGAAATATGATACCTGTTATACAATGGTGCAGCCACTAGAAGGGTGTAACAGAGAAGCAAAATATACTATGCTATGATTATTACTCCTCTTTCCCAAGGGTCTCAAATCCAGACAAATCATCGTCTCTAAAATACCAGAAATGTATTTCCAAGAAAAATAATAGGAACATATGAACACCACTTGATAATAAACTTTGCTCCTTTATCTGCAATTTAGGATAATTCAGGCCAGTTCACAGTAATTTTTATATCCTCTATGCTCTTCCAAGGTATAAATAGTCTTAAGTGCCCCATGAAGATCAACATTGGTTCAGAAATCTCTTTCCTGAAGATATCTTTGTTCTTTCATTTTAGTTTCATGGTGACCTCTATACATTAATTTTTTTTTTTACTTTATTTTACTTTACAATACTGTATTGGTTTTGCCATACATTGGCATGAATCCACCACGGAGTGCACTGAATGATACAGACAATTTGGGAGAAAGTATTAAAGGGAAAAATTTATTTTCTTTACATATAGACAAGGTTGAAAAAGTATCTTTTAACTTCCTCATAACAGCTTTTATAAATAAATAAATACATCATTTAGCCAGGGAAATACTATTATATATAACTTCTAAACCAGGCATAGAAGATGATTAATTAGCTCCATTTTCTACCATATTAAGACAGGAAAATATCCTTCAGAAAAGAACAATGCTTTGGATATGTTACAAATCACCCAGTTCTCTCATGTTTTTTTTTTTCCCTTTTGCTCTTCAGTCACAAATGTCAAGACTCTAAAATGCCTCATGAAATACAATGTTTCTGTTAACTCTGTTAAAAATTCACTCAATGAATATCTTCTTGCTCAAAAGTATGTTCATTTCCTCTAGCTACAACTGAACAAGGAGAAAACATGATTTCTGAAGTCTGTGTTGCAGTGGGCATACATCAAGGTTGAATGTACTTACTACACTAGAAAATCAGCTTTCCATCTTTTATTATTATTTTTTAACTTTCACACTACTATCACATTCACGACACTCCTGGCTCAAGATGCATGAGGGTTTTGTCTGACCAAGAAAACATCTGTAACCCCACTTGGGTGTCCCACAGTTTATCTCAATTCTGACACAATCTACCCAAGATAGTATCAGAACCCACAGGTTAAGGGCTTGGACACAACTGCTCCCACCCCACTTCAGATGCCAATAACAAATCCAGGTTGTCACCTGTCCTCCTCCATGGGTTTGATTAATTTGCTAGAGGGGGTCACAGAACTCGAGGAAAATTCTTATGCTTACTGGTTGATCAAAGGCTATGAAAAAGATACAGATGAACAGCCAGATGAAGAAGTCCATAGGGTTGAGTCTAGGAGGATTAAGTCTCAAGAGCAGGTGCTTTTGTCCCCATGGAGTTGGGGTGTGTCACCCTCCTAGTACTTGAATGTGCTCACTCACCTAGAAGCTCTCTGAAATCCATACCATTGGGATTTTTGTGTAGGCTTGCTCACAAAGGCATGATCAAATATTAGCTTCATTCCCTGATCCTCTCTTCTTTAGAGAAGTGGAGGGTTGTAGGGCTGAAAGTTTCAAGCATCTAATCGTGGCTTGGTCTTTCCTGTGACCAGCCCTCATCCAGGAGTCCACCCAGAGTTGCCTCATTAAAACAAACAACACTCCTATCACCCAGGAAATTACAAGGGTTTCAGGAATGCTGTGTCAGGAACTGGGGTCAAAGATCAAGTAACAGATAGACAGCCTAGAAATAAACCTATGTATCTACGGGCCAGGAGTTGGTGATGGGCAGGGAAGCCGGATATGTATATTTCATGGGGTTGCAAAGAGTCGGACACGGCTAAGCGACTGAACTGACAGACTGACTGACCTATGGTCAATCTACAACAAAAGAAACAAGAACATACGATGGAGAAAAGACAGTAAATAAATGGTGCTGGTAAAACTGGACAGTAACACTTAAAAAAAAGAAATTAGAACATTGTTTAACAGCATACACAAAAATAAACTCAAAATGGACCAAAGATCTAAACGTAACACTAGGTACTATAAAACTCTTAGAGGAAAGCATAGGCAGACACTCTTCACATAAATCACAGCAATATCTTTTTGGATCCATCTTCCAGAGTAATAGAAATAAAAACAAGAATAAATGGGGCCAAATTAAACTCAAAAGCTTTTGCACAGAAAAGAAAACTATAAACAAAAAGACAACCCACAATGGGAGAAAATATTTGCAAACAATGCAACCAACACAACATTGATTTCCAAAATTTACAAACAGCTCATGTGGCTCAAAATTTTTTTTTAATGTGTAGAAGATTTAAATAGACATTTCTCCAAATACAGATGGCCAAGAGGTACATGAAAAGATGCTCAACATCACTAATTATTAGAGGAGTATAAATTAAAACTGCAATGAGATATCACCTCACACCAGTTAGAATGGCTATCATCAAAAATCTATGAACAATAAATTCTAGAGAAGATGCAGAGAGAAGGAAACTCTTCTACACTGTTAATGAGAATGTAAATCCATATAGCTATTATGGGATTACAGAGAACAGTATGCTTAGTTTCCTTAGGTTCCTGAAGAAACTAAAAATAGAGCAAACATATGATCCAGCAACTTCATTCCTGTGCATAAATCCAAAGAAAAATGAGTTTTGAAAGGATACTTGGATCCCAATATTCATTGCAGTGCTGTTTACAATAGCAAAGACGTGGAAACAACCTAAACATCCATTGACAGATGAATGGATAAAGATGTGGTCAGTATATGCAGTGGAATACTACTCAGCTATGAAAAAAGAATGAAGAAATGCTTTTTGCAGCAACATCGATGCACCTGGAGATAGTCACACTAAGTGAAATAAATCAGAGAGGAAGACTAATATATGATATTGCTTATATGCAGAATCTTAAAAACGTGATGCAAATGACCTTATTTACAAAACAGAACAAATTTATGGTTATTAAGAGAGAAAAGTATGGCAGGGGAGTAGATTGGGAGTTTGGGACTGACATGTACACACTGCTATATTTAAAACAGGTAACTATCAAGGATATACTAGACAGCCCAGGGACCTCTGCTCAGTACTCTGTAGTAACCTAAATGGGAAAAGAATTAGATATGTACATATGTATAACTGAACCTCTTTGCTGCACTCTTGAAACTAACACAATGTTTTTAAACAACTATAATACAAAATGAAAACATTTTGAAATAGGAATTTACAAAAGTTTTAAAAACTTGTGCCAGGAGCTGGGAGCAGAGACCAGTATGAATATTTTCGATTATCTCACACTTTCTTAAAGGGGAGTCTCTTGGATATTCACTGTGTCGTTCGGTTTCTTAGTTTCTAAATGCTTTCAGCATCAAATTTAAATGTTAGTTACTAGATATAGGCACACTAAAGATGCTAAGAAATTATAAGTGCTAGGAAAAGAAGGAACAGATTAACACCAAAATTAGTCAAGAGAATTTTAATGTGAGGGACCTTGAAAGAGTACTTATTTAAGAATTCAATACAATCATTATTCTCTAAGGAAACAATACATTATTATTTGAAAGTTTATCCTGAATTTGACTGAACAGTTTTAAATTGTGATGTATTTTATTTAAGTTGTTTGTATCTGTTTTAGTAAAAAAAAAAAAAATCTGCTCTGATACTTATAAATTTAAAGTGATTTTAAAATATTAATGTTCAAAATACTGCATTGCAATTTTTAATTAAGTTTTAGGTTCGATGTACTATGTACTCAGTGTTAGGTACCTTTAGCACTGTCTCATTTACTATTATTATTATCAACCCTAAAGGCAATCAGTCCTGAATATTCCTTGGAAGGACTGATGCTGAAACTGAAACTCCAATACTCTGGCCACCTGATGCAAAAAACTGACTCCCTGGAAATGACCCTGATGCTGGGAAAGATTGAAGGCAGGAGGAAAAGGAGATGACAAAGGATGAGATGGTTGGATGGCATCACCGACTCAACGAACATGAGTTTGAGCAAGATCCTAGAGTTGGTGATGGACAGGGAAGCCTGGCATGCTTCAGTCCACGGGGTCACAAAGAGTCGCACACAACTGAGCAACTGAACTGAACTGAACTGAACTTATAGCTAAGTGACACATTATGGATCAATGAAAAAGCTGAAGTTTGTATTTACTAAGTAAATAAAGTTACACAAATAATAACACATCTAAAAATAAAATTCAAACCTTTACTACATGTCAGACCCTGTGTACAAAATGACAAAGCAATGTGCTTGACTTTAAGGAGATTCTATGACATCTTTTGCAGTTTGGGCTGCAGTTTTTCTTTTGCCTGTGTACAGGATCTTTTGATGTGAAACAGCGTCGCTCCTCTAATCAAGAGGCACAGTTTAGCTCCTACCACCTTAAATCTGCATTGTCCTTGTGTCTTCTTTTGACAAATAGAATGGGACACAAATGATGCTGTGCCAGTTCTGAGCTGGTACCGCAGCCTGTTCTTGGAAACTAGCTTAGTGGCCATTAATTAATTGGCTAGCTTGCTGGATGATGAGAGACAAAGAGCCCAGTTGCCCCTATCACCCCAGCCAACAGCCAGCCAAAACAGAGCCACAGATGCGTGCGTAAACACAGCCAAGACCAAAGGGCCCTCTAGTTGAGTGCAGTTCGAATTGCTAACTCACGAAACCAAAAGCTAATATTTAGTGGCTGCTTTAAGCAATTAAGTTCAGGGGTTGACATTTATACAAGAAAATTTATCTGATACTTTCAACATCTTTCCCACAAATTTTAATTAAGAAGAGAGAGGAAAATAACTCCTATAGCTAGGAGAATAGGATTTTTTCTTTCTTCTGTAAATGGATGGCTTCTGATATGGTCCTTTAAGGAGAATCAGAAATTGAATTGAAAGAACCATACCACAGCTAATGTTGGAAGCTCTTTGTGGACATTGTTACACATATGAAGCATCTTACAGCCATAAATTAAATCCCAGTCAAAGTATTTGGATGAGTTCGGTAAGGTTCTGACATCTGTTTTTCAGTTTTCACATCTTAACTAAGAATACGTAGCTCTTATATCACAGACTTATTGTAAGACTCAATCGACAAATATAAATACTTAAAACAGCACATACTATGTACTATTAGTCACTAGTGTTGGATGCCAAGTTTAGAGTGTGATTTGTTATGTTTACCTATCAGAATGATTCTGTACTGTTTATGGGCATGTACACTCATGCATGTGAGCTGAAGCACAGAAAGTGGGAAAAGAAACATCTAGAAAAGCAGAAGCATAAATACAGAATTGGCATATTTGGCTACACATCTGAAAAGTGATTTGTAGTTTTACAAAGAATTTTTATATTGTCATGTTCACAGCCAAAGAAACTGAATAATTCAAAAAACATTCATTGAGGAACTTCTATATTTCAGGCACTGTATTAAATAATGCTTATGGAACGGAGGAGCAACTATAGATAACATTAAATTTATGGACCCTGAAAATGTTGCAATTCAGCAAGCTTCCCTTTTTACATTTCCCAACAGAAAGCTTAAATAAAAACATTCTGCCCAGTTCTAGCAAGCATACCTCTTTGTGTATTAACATTGTCCCAGTATAAAGTTATTCTCCGACTACAACCCTTTTCTTTTTCTAATACACTAAATTAGTGACTTTATTTCAGCTTTTTCTTTTTTGAATAAGGAGAAACCAACACATAGAGAAAAAATTCCTTTACAAAAGCAGTCACTCCTACATTCTTTGGCTTTAGAATGTGAGTCACAATGCTCTATTCAAAACCAACTTTTCATAATCACAAATTTATAAACTGAACAGACAAGAGACTCTAAAAAAAATTTGTTTGCATTTATAAAGTTTGCCTCTGCTTCTTCCGTGCATCAGTTACTCCCTACTGTGTCAATATTTAGAACCTCCTTTTTGATTTTTACTATTGATTTAAGAGGGTTTCTCAACCCTGTCACTATTGACATTTTGGATTAGATGGTTAGGAGGTTTTCCTGCAGATTGTTTAGAGCAGTATCCCTGGCCTCCAATATCCCCCCTCTCCCAACTGTCACAGCCAAGAATATTTTCAGATATTGTCAAATGTCCCCTAGGTGCAGAACCTCTGATTTAAGGAATTAATTATTTGGCAAAATGTTTATTAAGAGTTTGCTTCATTTATTTGTTTATTGACAATACTTTTGGCAATGGCACGGAATAAGCCAAGTCTAAATGACCTCACAGCTGACATTGAGTAAACACATGAAATTACAAAGTATGTCGATGACTTTCCAAATTTTAAAATATAGAAACAAACTGTCTCCAGAATAACCAAGCTTACAAACAGTGGAAAGTATATTTCTCTTTTAAAAAAACATGTATGTCTCATTAATTACTATGTCAACAGGAAAAAAAAAGTCTTACATAGCAAATGGTGGAAAGAAACATATATATATTTTTTTAATTTTAAAATCTTTAATTCTTACATGCATTCCCAAACATGAACCCCCCTCCCACCTCCCTCCCCATAACATCTCTCTGGGTCATCCCCATGCACCAGCCCCAAGCATGCTGTATCCTGTGTCAGACATAGACTGGCGATTCAATTCTTACATGATAGTATACATGTTAGAATGCCATTCTCCCAAATCATCCCACCCTCTCCCTCCTTTATTGAATATTTTCTTTTATTTACAAAACACCCATAATTCAATTCTGCTGAGCTATGCAATAACACCATTATGTTAATATAACAGATGTCTTTCAGACTGTCAAACATTAATTACAATTAACTAGAGTGTTTTTAAAATAAGATTAAATTGAGACTTATTTTGAATTATAGTTCAACAAGCTAATATTCTTTTTTCAAAGACTGAGTATTGACTGATCATGGTAAATAGCGATCACAAGATAAATTAAACAAAAAAAAAAGAAAATCCTCAGGGAGGAAATGTGGTATTTTGTGTGCTATCTTTGAAGCAGTTCTGTCTTTTGCATGGAATGAAGTGTATATTTGCTACTTCCAAAGTATAAACCTGTAGTATTTAATACTGGTGGAACAAATTGTCAATTTTCAAATCTCTATCAAGACTTACCAAGGGTTCTAAAATCATTTGGTATAATAATTTTAATAAATCTGTAATAATTTGTTTCTATCCATAGAAAAGGAGATTGTAATTTTTTATATATTTTTCAAGCAGGAGGCTCAAAACAGTAAAACTACTATTAAATATTGTAATATCTGAACAGATCATTTTTGCCTCATAAATCTAAAAATCCCTGAAATGCACTCATATAATACATATCAATTTGGTTTGTCGCCTTTTGACTTATATTACAAATTTTACTACAGTTCAAACAGATGCTGAAGTACAATGTATTAAAGCCATATTATGAAAAAAAGCTACTCCCTAGATTAGATATTAATGTGTGAGCTCTGCTGACCACATATAACTCACTATTCTAAAATGGTGGGAGTTAAAGTTATGTGGTACTCTTTAAACTTCACTAACTTTCAAATCAAATTTAATCTCAAATTCCTAATGTAACACTTACTATACAAGTGAACAGAGGCAACTCATCTAACATCTACCTTCATCTAAAACCCGTGTCTATAATGTCTGGATAATTAGAATACCCATACCCACCAATTTGCTGCTATTTTTTTTAATGTATTTTGCTTTTGCTTAGCCCTATCCTAGGAAAATGTTGAGTGAATATTAGCTCCACTAAGTTCCCATATGGGGAAAACCAAAATTTGACCTATGACACAGGTTACCAACATTCTTGGGGTATTCCTGGTATTTGTAGAAAGGATCCAGTGATTCTAACAAAAATAATATGTAATAGACTTCTGAGCTTCTGACCTCTGCAACTGTTCAGATAATAACGCTTTGTTACTTTAGGCCACTGAGTTTGTGATTTATGTTTGCAATAGAAAGCTAATATAGATTTCTGTTTATCCTTTTTCCCAAAGATATCTCTCTACAATCCACCTTTCTTTTCTCAAATAACTCCCTTGTATCCTTACACCTTAAAGAAAGTAAGTCAAGTCTTAACTTGATATCCAGCACAATTCAACTCTTAGTTTTAGCCAACGTTCTTATCTGATATCTCAGTACTGCTGCTGCTGCTGCTGCTAAGTTGCTTCAGTCGTGTCTGACTCTGTGCAACCCCATAGACAGCAGCCCACCAGGCTCCCCCGTCCCTGGGATTCTCCAGGCAAGAACACTGGAGTGGGTTGCTATTTCCTTCTCCATCTCAATATTAATACTATAAAAAATACTATAAACAGGGGCGTTTCATCCAAGCTACACTGATCTCTTACTCTTAAAATTAAATGCATGCACAGGATTTTGTTATCATTGGAAAAAAGAAAAAACACTTCAAACAAAACATTTGGAAAGGGCATTTCCTTGGTTCATGTAACTGAAAAATCCAAGTTTGTATTAATCAAAACTATATCCAGATCCTTGAATAATATCCTCAGGGATCTATCACCATCTTTTATGTCTATGTGTTTCTGTTGACTTTCTTCTCATACTTTCTCTACAATATAGCACAAAGTTTACATTCTACGGATATTGCAAACTAGTACAAAGAGAATTTTCTTAAAAACTCCAACAAATGTATCAAATATGGCTCCAATTTAGACTGAATTTCCCAGAAAGTGGAGATTGAAGCAAGGATTAAAGTGCTAACAGTTTTGTTTTGTTATGTTTTTTTAAAGAGGTTCAGACCAAGGCAGTGAAAGTAAGGAAAAATGAAAGTGAGATAAATAAAGATGTGCTACATTACAATACAAGGCTTTAACACGCTATTTATTCTTCAAAATGTGCTGCAGAGACATGGCTGCAATACTCCTAAGCTGGCATATTCACTGGGCACAAGAGACTTCTCCAGGACTGAATGGAGAACCCCTATCTGCAACTCAGAACAAGCAAGTGGAACCTTCTTATATCCCATTTTCTATTATTTTATGTTGCCCTCTGTTTCATACTATGGTGTTTATCCCAGTCTCAGAGTAGAGTGACAACCTGCACAATGAGAGTCTTCAAATGAAAAAGAGATAACTTGTTAATAAATATTATAACTAAAATAAAATTTTTTTTCAACTGTAATCTCAACATTTTTTCCATTCTGATATCTTCGAAGTTTATCAGTTCTGACAGGTATTCCAGTACCTTTTAAATCACCTGAAGATATAAGAACTATAAACTACTTGAGTTAAATCCCTTTAGGGCAAACTGATATTTGGTGCTACCCTATACAAACTCCACAATTCTCAGTTTAGGCAGATGTCTTTGCCACAACAACTTTTCTTGAGCTTTCTTATGCACTTATCTCTATGACAAAGGCATTGTATATAAGGTCTCATTAAGCCTTCACAACAATCCAGGGGAGTAGTGACTTTCAGAGATGAGGAAACTGCCTCAAAGAGCGTGCATAGAAATAAACAGCTATTAAACTGTGGAGCTGATATTCAAACAGAAATCAGTCCACACCCTAAATCATTATGCTTTCCTGATACCTGGTGTACTTTTTGCCTAATAAAACTTCTTTACTTATTTATACATGTCTACAATGTTACTTATGGGCTTCCCTGGTGGCTCAGTGGTAAAGAAACCACCTTCCAAAGCAGGAGATGTGGGTTTGATCCCTGGGTCAGCAAGATCCCCTGAAGAAGGAAATGGCAACCCACTACAGTATTCTTCCCTGGGAAATTTCATGGACAGAAGAACCTGGTGGGTCCATGGGGTGGCAAATGAGTCAGACACAACTTAGCAACTAAAAAACACAGTAACATGTAATGTAAACAATCCTGAGGATCTAGTTCAAATGTTCTACTGCCTGAAATCATTGCCCACTGTCCCAGGCAGAAGGGACTGCTCCCTATCTAAGAGTTTCTACAATTTGTGATTTGAGCATCATTAATATTTGTTTTGAACATACCATGATGGAAACTGCATTTTACAATATTTTTATTGGAAAAAAATACATTCAAGAAAGCAAAAACATAATAAGTATACTATTTGATGAATTTCTACACGGGAAACAAACATTTGTAACCAACAAACAGAACATGACCAAAATAACAGACACTCCTTTAAAAAATTTTTTTTTTATTTCCTATCTCTATCCTCCAAAATAACTTATTCTGATTTCTAAGAGCACGCACTAGTTTCAGGCAGCTGTTCCTTTAAGTTCTTCATAGCTAATTTATTTAACATTCACAACCATTCTAGGCATCGACAGAAACTAAATAACTTACTCAAAGTAATACAGTTACTGAGGAGTGCAGAATTAGGATTTAAATTCTAGCAGTTAGCTGCAGATACCACCATTTATCCTGTACTTCTACATGATTCATATGGCAAACAGTACCTTGCATCTTGTTTTCACACTCAGTTTAGTTCAGTTCAGTTGCTCAGTCGTGTCCGAATCTCTGCAACCCCATGAATCACAGCACGCCAGGCCTCCCTGTCCATCACCAATTCCCGGAGTTCACCCAAACTCATGTCCATCGAGTCAGTGGTGCCATCCAGCCATTTCATCCTCTGTCATCCCCTTTTCCTCCTGCCCCCAATCCCTCCCAGCATCAGAGTCTTTTCCAATGAGTCAACTCTTTGCATGAAGCGGCCAAATTACTGGAGTTTCAGCTTTAGCATCATTCCTTCCAAAGAAATCCCAGGGTTGATCTCCTTCAGAATGGACTGGTTGGATCTCCTTGCAGTCCAAGGGACTCTCAAGAGTCTTCTCCAACACCACAGTTCAAAAGCATCAATTCTTCGGTGCTCAGCTTTCTTCACAGTCCAACCCTCACATCCATACATGACCACAGGAAAAACCATAGCCTTGACTAGACGGACCTTTGTTGGAAAAGTAATGTCTCTGCTTTTCAACATGTCATCTAGGTTGGTCATAACTTTTCTTCCAAGGTGTAAGTGTCTTTTAATTTCATGGCTGCAGTCACCATCTGCAGTGATTTTGGAGCCCCCCAAAATAAAGTCTGACGCTGTTTCCACTGTTTCCCCATCTATTTCCCATGAAGTGATGGGACCAGATGCCATGATCTTCGTTTTCTGAATGTAGAGCTTTAAGCCAACTTCTTCACGCTCCACTTTCACTTTCATCAAGAAGCTTTTTAGTTCCTCTTCACTTTCTGCCATAAGGGTGGTGTCATCTGCATATCTGAGGTTATTGATATTTCTCCTGGCAATCTTGATTCCAGCTTGTGCTTCTTCCAGCCCAGCATTTCTCATGATGTACTCTGCATATAAGTTAAATAAGTTGGGTGACAATATACAGCCTTGATGTACTCATTTTCCTATTTGGAACCAGTCTGTTATTCCATGTCCAGTTCTAACTGTTGCTTCCTGACCTGCATATAGGTTTCTCAAGAGGCAGGTCAGGTAGTCTGGTATTCCCATCTATTTCAAAATTTTCCACAGTTTATTGTGATCCATACAGTTGTGGTTATATCTTATTTCTGTAAGTTAGAGGGTAGCGTCCTGAAGTACAAATTCATCTTGTACCAACATCTAATTCATCTTGGTAACTTGTTTAATATTCACTGTAGCCTATAGCATATTCAACAAATATTTGCTAGTTGATTAAACAGAGGAATGAATGAGATGAAACAAATAAATGTTCATTTAAAATGTTGTTCAATGACACTTTTAAACTTTGGCAACATTGTAATGATTTTTACCCACAGTTTAAGGCATTCCTTTTTGTAAATTTCTTATTGTTACCACAGAACACATTTCAGTGAGCCCTAAATCACTCAGCCTTTTCCAGTAATTGGGCATTTTCCATTAAATATAGTTGCATAAACAGCAAAACTCGGTGCAAAAACTCGTAATGTTGTCTGATGAGATTTGGACAAAGGAGAATTTCACCTTCATATGAATAGTCTCTACTCAGCCAGCATCTTTCAGCTTCAGATTACAAAGTACTTATCTGTTTAATTCTTTCCTCTACTGACATTTCTTATTGCTGTAAGATGCCTTTGAAAAATGCCTTTCCACCACTTCCTCAGAAGTAGCAATGCTTACTTGTTAAAATATATTCTTCTCCCAGTACTTACAACCAATATTTCTATTAGTGTAAATGATTAAGTTACAGAAGCAACATCAGTTAATATCAATGCTAAAGCCTTCTGGGTTAGTTCTGGTTAAGACTTTAGAGATTAACATGCTGAACTCTTTATGGTCCAGAAAGATGACGTGAGCAGACCAATGTCACCAGCTTGCTAACAGCATGGAATGCTATGAAATCTCCACCTTACAAACTTTCAGCACTGTATTCATCCTACCCCTAAATAAATGCAGTATCTTCTCCCCTCTTAGATTAAGGCCAGGCAGGACCATCTTTCATGATCTTGCTCTATGTTCATTGTTCATCTCTTTTCAACTTACCCAAGGCAGGAGAGTCCCTCTGCTCCAAACCATGCCTTCCTTTCCCTTCTTCTGTCTCTCACCAGAAAGCTCTGGATAGCTCCCACAACACTGACCACATGGTTGTGAAACAGATGTCAGAAATTTCTTGAAGTTCAGATGGATGTTTAATTATACTCTACTAGTACAGTCACAAAGTCTGTACTGTACTCACATTCAATGATGGATTTCCATTTGTGTCTCAGATTCTATTTGAAAGTTGTAATTTTCACTAGATTAAATTTTAAAAAATACCCTTGTGCATTTAAATGCAATTTTGACCAGTTGTTAGTTAGCAGACAATGAGGATTTTTTTGAAAATAGCAATTTATTTTCTTGGCCACACAGCCTGTGGGATCTTAGTTCCCCAACCAGGGATCAAATCCAGGCCCTCAGTAGGGAAAGCATGGAGTCCTAACCACTGGACCACTGGGGAATTCCCAAGACATGGATTCTTAAAATTTGATAAGCTCCATTTGAGTCAGTTCTAATGAGGTAGATGAAACTGGAGCCTATTATACAGAGTGACGTAAGCCAGAAAGAAAAACACCAACACAATATACTAACGCATATATATGGAATTTAGAAAGATGGTAACAATAACCCTGTATGTGAGACAGCAAAAGAGACACAGATGTATAGAACAGTCTTTTGGACTCTGTGGGAGAGGGCAAGGGTGGGAAGATTTGGGAGAATGGCATTGAAACATGTATATTATCATATGTGAAATGAATCTCCAGTCCAGGTTCGATGCATGATACAGGATGCTCGGGGCTGGTGCACTGGAATGACCCAGAGGGTTGGTATGGGGAGGGAGGTGAGAGGGGGCTTCAGGATGGAGAACACATGTACACCCGTGGTGTATTCATGTCAATGTATGGCAAAACCAATACAATATTGTAAAGTAATTAGCCTCCAATTAAAATAAATAAATTTTAAAAAATTTTGCTAAACTCCATGTGGTAGGGTAAATAGTGCCTCCTCTCCCCCAAATGGCTACATTCAAAGCCCTAGAACCTGGAAATGTGCTACTTTTCTAGTAATAGTCATTGGAAGGACTGATGCTGAAGCTGAAGCTCCAGTGCTTTGGCCACCTGATGCAACAAGCCAACTCACTGCAAAAGACCCTGATGCTGGGAAAGATTGAGGGCAGGAGGGAAAAGAGATGGCAAAGGATGAGATGGCTGGATGGCATCACCGATTCAATGGACATGAGTTGGAGCAAACTCCCGGAGATAGTAAAGGACAGGGAAGTCTGGCATACTGCAGTCCATGGGTCACAAAGAGTCGGACATGACTGAGCAACTGAACAATAACACATGTAAAAGAGACTTTTTAGGTGTAATTCAGTTATGGATTATGAGATAGAGATTATCTACATGGGCCTAACATAATGGCAAAGTTCTCTTAAAAGGAGAAGGGAAGGTCACAATTAGAAAAAAACCAAAGTGATGACGGTCAGAGAGGCAGAGAAAGTGATCGGAGGATGGTGTGCTCTTGGGATAAGGATGGGACCACAAGCCAAGAAAGGCAGGAGCCTGTATAAACTAGAAAAGACAAAGAAATGGATTCTCCCCTCAAGCCTCCGAAAGGAGAACAGCCTTGTTAATCCAGCTAGATTTCTGATCTCCAGAATTCTAAGATGTTTTACTTTATGGAACCATGTTTGTGGTAATTTGTTATAATAGCAATACGAAACTAACCCTCCTCATGCTAAAAATTGTGAGACAAGAAACTCAGATGTTCAGATTGCATATAGAAAGAAAAAAAGAGAACCTCAGATTAAAGTAGAAAAATAATAGCTGGAATAGTTTAAGAATTTACATTGATTACCTAGAAAAAAGAAATAGGAAAGATGTCAGAATTCACTTCCTTATTGTATTTGAATGATAATATTCAACTGTATGGAATGATAAAAATCTAATGTAATTCCCATTGTACAGATTGGTTAGGTTGATTGCCAGTTAAATAAAATATTGTCAACTTCAAGTAAAAGTTTATATTAAAGAACCTCTGGGAATTAGGGAAAGATGGCGGAGGAATAGGATGGGAAGACCACTTTCTTCCTCACAAATTCCTCAAAAGAACATTTCAATGCCGAGCAAACTCCACAAAACAACTTCTGTAGGCTGGCAGAGGACATCAGGCAACCAAAAAAGCAGACCATTGTCTTCAAAAACAGGTAGGAAAAAATACGAAAGACGAAAAAGGAGACAAAGGAGGTGGGGAGGGAGCTCCGCCCTGGGAAGGGAAGCCCATCCCAGGAAGGGAATTTTAAGAAGAGAGGTTTCCAAACACCAGGAAACACTCTCCCTGCCGAGTCTGTGGCGAGCCTTGGAAACACAGAGGGCAACATAACAGGAAGGAAAAATAGATAAATAATTAAAACCAACAGATTACAAGCCCAACAGTAACTCCCCCAGTGGAAAAGCAGCACAGACGCCTGCATCCGCCACTGGGAAGTGGGGGCAGGGCAGGGACGCGCGGGAGGCACGGGCTGCAGTGCTTTGCAAGAATCGGGCAGGAATGCCCCACGCAAAACCAGAACGATCTAACTTGGGCTAGCAAACCAGACTGTGGGATAGCTACCATGCGAAAAGCTCGAACATAAGACACCACCAGGACCGAGCACAGAACAAAGGACTGAACGGAAAAAGCCGGCTGCAGACCATCCCCCGCCGGGGACAGGCAGCCAGAGCCGTAAGGACTGTAAAGGGGCAATTGCAGACCCGGAGAGACTTTACGTACCTAACTGCAAGCAGGCTCCTTTGCTAAGACTTCTGGGGGTGCTGGACAGTCACAATCTGCCTCACGGGGTGCGCCAGCGGTCCACCCAGAAAGCTGAGCAGCAGCGGCAGAAAAGGTGACAAGCCGCAGCGATCGCGCTCGCCAAACTCCTGAGCTACTCGGACCCGGGAAGGGCACAAAGCGCAGTCCCAGCCGAGTTTGTGCCTCTGAGGGCTGCCTAAGCGCCGAACCTGAGCGGCTTAGACCGGGGAAGTGCACACAGCCTAGGGCCGGCCCCAGACGGTTCCCGGCTGAGCACTGTAGAGCCAGAGCGGTTTGTGCGCCACGAGAAAGGACAGGTCAAGCAGGGCAGAGATACTGGGTGCACACAACAGTGCTATTTGTTTGCAGCATCCCCCCTCCCCACAGCGCGACTGACCTAGTGAGCCTAAGAAACCAGCAAACAGAAGTAAAACAGAGGGAACCACCTTGGAAGTAATCCCACACAGCCCATAACACCAGAGAAGGGCCAGATATATTTTTACTACTTTTAACATCATTCCTTTTTTTTTTTCTTTTTTGCTTTTTTGTTTTTTGTCTTTTTTCTTTTTTCTTTTTTTTCTAACTTTTTTTTAATTGTTAAGTCTTCTATTTCTCCTCTAATTTTTATTTCTATAACCTATTATTACTATTTTTAAAAAAAAGACTTTTTTTTTTTAAGGCAAACACCATATATAGTCTTTGGATGGTTGTTGGTGGTTTTTTGTTTGTTTGTTTGTTTGTTTGTTTGTTTGTTAATAATTCTTTTTTTTTTCTTTCTTCCTTTTTCCTTCTGCTTTTATTTAATATTGCATCTTTGAAAATCCAACCTCTACTCTAGATTTTTAATCTTTGCTCTTAGGTTTTTGTTGTCAATTTTGTACATTTAAAAACCCAAACTTCACTACCCAAGTTTACCTGAGAGCGAGATTACTGGCTTGACCACTCTCTCCTCCTCTGGACTCTCCTTTTTCTCCACCAAGTGGCCTCTGTCTCTTTTCTCCCCCATCTCTTCTCTATCCAACTCTGTGAATCTCTGTGTGTTCCAGACGGTGGAGAACACCTAAGGAGCTGGTTACTGGCAGGATTTGTCTCTCTCCTACTCATTCCTCTCTCTTATCCTCCTGGTCACCTCTGTCTACTTCCTCCCTCTCCTCTTCCCCGTATAACTCTGTAAATACCTCTGAGCGGTCCAGACTATAGAGCGCACATAAGGAAGTGACTACTGGCTAGCTTGCTCTCTCCTCTTTTGATCTCACCACATCTCATTCCAGTTACCTCTAACTACCCCCTCCATCTTCTCTTTGCCTTGTAACTCAGTGAACCTCTCTGAGTGTCCCTCAATGTGGAGAAACTTTTCATCTTTAACCTAGATGTTTTATCATTGGTGCTGTATAGATGGAGAAGTCTAGAGGCTACTGTAAAAATAAAACTGAAAACCGGAAGCAGGAGGCTTAAATCCAAAGCCTGAAAACATTAGAGAACTCTTGAATTCAGGGAACATTAAGCAATAGGAGCTCATTAAATGCCTTCATACCTACACCAAAACCAAGCTCCACCCAAGGGCGAACAAGTTCCAAAACAAGACATACCACGCAAATTCTCCAGCAACACAGGAACACTCCCCTGAGCTTCAATATACAGGCAGCTCAAAATTATCCCCAAACCTTTGATGTCTCATAAACCATTATGGGTCACTCCACTGCACTCCAGAGAGAAGAAATCCAGCTCCACCCACCAAAACTCCAACACAAGCCTCCCTAACCAGGAAACCTTGACAAGCCACTGATAGAACCCCACCCAAAGTGAGGAAGCTCCATAATAAAGAGAACTCCACAAATTACCAGAATATAAAAAGGCCACCCCAAACGCAGCAATATAACCAAGATGAAGAGACAGAGGAATACTCAGCAGGTAAAGGAACAGGAGAGATGCCCACCAAACCAAACAAAAGAGGAAGAAGTAGGGAATCTACCTGAGAAGGAATTCTGAATATTGATAGTGAAAATGATCCAAAATCTTGAAACCAAAATGGAATCACAGATAAATAGCCTAGAGACAAGGATTGAGAAGATGCAAGAAAGGTTTAACAAGGACCTAGAAGAAATAAAAAAGAGTCAAAATATAATGAATAACGCAATAAATGAGATCAGAAACACTCTGGAGGCAACAAATAGCAGAATAACGGAGGCAGAAGATAGGATTAGTGAAATAGAAGATAGAATGGTAGAAATAAATGAATCAGAGAGGAAATAAGAAAAAGAAATTAAAAGAAACGAGGACAATCTCAGAGACCTCCAGGACAATATGAAACGCTCCAACATTCGAATTATAGGAGTCCCAGAAGAAGAAGACAGAAAGAAAGATCATGAGAAAATCCTTGAGGAGATAATAGTTGAAAACTTCCCTAAAATGGGGAAGGAAATAATCACCCAAGTCCAAGAAACACAGAGAGTTCCAAATAGGATAAACCCAAGGCGAAACACCCCAAGACACATATTAATCAAATTAACAAAGATCAAACACAAAGAGCAAATATTAAAAGCAGCAAGGGAAAAACAACAAATAACACACAAGGGGATTCCCATAAGGATAACAGCTGATCTGTCAATAGAAACTCTTCAGGCCAGGAGGGAATGGCAAGACATACTTAAAGTGATGAAAGACACTAACCTACAGCCCAGATTACTGTACCCAGCAAGGATCTCATTCAAATACGAAGGAGAAATCAAAAGCTTTACAGACAAGCAAAAGCTGAGAGAATTCAGCACCACCAAACCAGCTCTCCAACAAATTCTAAAGGATATCCTCTAGACAGGAAACACGAAAAGGGTGTATAAACCCGAACCCAAAACAATAAAGTAAATGGTAACGGGATCATACTTATCAATAATTACCTTAAATGTAAATGGGTTGAACACCCCAACCAAAAGACAAAGACTGGCCCAATGGATACAAAAACAAGACCCCTCTATATGCTGCTTACAAGAGACCCACCTCAAAACAACGGACACATACAGACTGAAAGTGAAGGGCTGGAAAAAGATATACCACACAAATAGAGACCAAAAGAAAGCAGGAGTGGCAATACTCATATCCGATAAAAT
This sequence comes from Ovis canadensis, assembly GCF_042477335.2. Classification (NCBI taxonomy): domain Eukaryota; kingdom Metazoa; phylum Chordata; class Mammalia; order Artiodactyla; family Bovidae; genus Ovis; species Ovis canadensis. The sequence goes on along the minus strand of NC_091258.1, from coordinate 40,641,014 downwards.
AGACTTTAAAATAAAGGCTGTGAAAAGAGACAAAGAAGGCCACTACATAATGATCAAAGGATCAATCCAAGAAGAAGATATAACAATTATAAATATATATGCACCCAATATAGGAGCACCGCAATATGTAAGACAAATGCTAACAAGTATGAAAGGGGAAATCAACAATAACACAATAATAGTGGGAGACTTTCATACCCCACTCACACCTATGGACAGATCAACTAAACAGAAAATTAACAAAGAAACGCAAACTTTAAATGATACATTAGATCAGTTAGACCTAATTGATATCTATAGGACATTTCACCCCAAAACAATGAATTTCACCTTTTTTTCAAGTGCTCATGGAACCTTCTCCAGGATAGATCACATCCTGGGCCATAAATCTAAACGATAATTTCAAAAAAATCGAAATCATTCCAACCATCTTTTCTGACCATAATGCATTAAGATTAGATCTCAATTACAGGAGAAAAACTATTAAAAATTCCAACATATGGAGGATGAACAACACACTTCTGAATAACCAACAAATCACAGAAGAAATCAAAAAAGAAATCAAAATATGCATAGAAACTAATGAAAATGAAAACACAACAATCCAAAACCTGTGGGACACTATAAAAGCAGTGCTAAGAGGAAAGTTCATAGCAATACAGGCATACCTCAAGAAACAAGAAAAAAGTCAAATAAACAACCTAACTCTACAACTAAAGCAACTAGAAAAGGAAGAATTGGAGAACCCCAGAGTTAGTAGAAGGAAAGAAATCTTAAAAATTAGGGCAGAAATAAATGCAAAAGAAACAAAAGAGACCATAGCAAAAATCAACAAAGCCAAAAGCTGGTTCTTTGAAAGGATAAATAAAATTGACAAACCATTGGCCAGACTCATCAAGAAGCAAAGAGAGAAAAATTAAATCAATAAAATTAGTAATGAAAATGGAGAGAACACAACAGACAACACAGAAATACAAAGGATCATAAGAGACTACTATCAGCAGTTGTATGCCAATAAAATGGACAACGTGGAAGAAATGGACAAATTCTTAGAAAAGTACAATTTTCCAAAACTGAACCAAGAAGAAATAGAAAATCTTAACAGACCCATCACAAGCATGGAAATTGAAACTGTAATCAGATATCTTCCAGCAAACAAAAGCCCAGGTCCAGACGGCTTCACAGCTGAATTCTACCAAAAATTTCGAGAAGAGCTAACACCTATCCTCCTCAAACTCGTCCAGAAAATTGCAGAGGAAGGTAAACTTCCAAACTCATTCTATGAGGCCACCATCACCCTAATACCAAAACCTGACAAAGATGTCCCAAAAAAGAAAACTGCAGGCCAATATCACTGATGAACATAGATGCAAAACTCCTCAACAAAATTCTAGCAATCAGAATCCAACAACACATTAAAAAGATCAGACACCATGACCAAGTGGGCTTTATCCCAGGGATGCAAGGATTCTTCAATATCCGCAAATCAATCAATGTAATTCACCACATTAACAAATTGAAAAATAAAAACCATATGATTATCTCAATAGATGCAGAGATGGCCTTTGACAAAATTCAACATCCATTTATGATAACTCTACAGAAAGCAGGAATAGAAGGAACATACCTCAACATAATAAAAGCTATCTATGACAAACCCACAGCAAACATTATCCTCAATGGTGAAAAATTGAAAGCATTTCCCCTAAAGTCAGGAACAAGACAAGGGTGTCCACTTTCACCGCTACTATTCAACATAGTTCTGGAAGTTTTGGCCACAGCAATCAGAGCAGAAAAAGAAATAAAAGGATTCCAAATTGGAAAAGAAGAAGTAAAACTCTCACTGTTTGCAGATGACATGATCCTCTACATGGAAAACCCTAAAGACTCCATCAGAAAATTACTAGAGCTCATCAATGAATATAGTAAAGTTGCAGGATATAAAATCAACACACAGAAATCCCTTGCATTCCTATACACGAATAATGAGAAAGTAGAAAAAGAAATTAAGGAAACAATTCCATTCACCATTGCAACGAAAAGAATAAAATACTTAGGAATATATCTACCTAAAGAAACTAAAGACCTATATATAGAAAACTATAAAACACTGATGAAAGAAATCAAAGAGGACACTAATAGATGGAGAAATATACCATGTTCATGGATCAGAAGAGTCAATATAGTGAAAATGAGTATGCTACCCAAAGCAATTTACAAATTCAATGCAATCCCTATCAAGCTACCAGCCACATTTTTCACAGAACTAGAACAAATAATTTCAAGATTTGTATGGAAATACAAAAAAACCTCGAATAGCCAAAGTAATCTTGAGAAAGAAGAATGGAACTGGAGGAATCAACTTGCCTGACTTCAGGCTCTACTACAAAGCCACAGTCATCAAGACAGTATGGTACTGGCACAAAGACAGACACATAGATCAATGGAACAAAATAGAAAGCCCAGATAAATCCACACACATATGGACACCTTATCTTTGACAAAGGAGGCAAGAATATACAATGGAGTAAAGACAATCTCTTTAACAAGTGGTGCTGGGAAAACTGGTCAACCACTTGTAAAAGAATGAAACTAGATCACTTTCTAACACCACACACAAAAATAAACTCAAAAAGGACTAAAGATCTAAATGTAAGATCAGAAACTATAAAACTCCTAGAGGAGAACATAGGCAAAACATTCTCAGACATAAATCACAGCAGGATCCTCTATGATCCACCTCCCAGAATTCTGGAAATAAAAGCAAAAATAAACAAATGGGATCTAATTAAAATTAAAAGCTTCTGCGCAACAAAGGAAAATATAAGCAAGGTGAAAAGACAGCCTTCTGAATGGGAGAAAATCATAGCAAATGAAGCAACTGACAAACAACTAATCTCAAAAATATACAAGCAACTGATGCAGCTCAATTCCAGAAAAATAAACGACCCAATCAAAAAATGGGCCAAAGAACTAAATAGACATTTCTCCAAAGAAGACATACGGATGGCTAACAAACACATGAAAAGATGCTCAACATCACTCATTATTAGAGAAATGCAAATCAAAACCACAATGAGGTACCACTTCACACCAGTCAGAATGGCTGCGATCCAAAAATCTGCAAGCAATAAATGCTGGAGAGGGTGTGGAGAAAAGGGAACCCTCCTACACTGTTGGTGGGAATGCAAACTAGTACAGCCACTATGGAGAACAGTGTGGAGATTCCTTAAAAAATTGCAAATAGAACTACCTTATGACCCAGCAATCCCACTTCTGGGCATACACACCGAGGAAACCAGAATTGAAAGAGACACATGTACCCCAATGTTCATCGCAGCACTGTTTATAATAGCCAGGACATGGAAACAACCTAGATGTCCATCAGCAGATGAATGGATGAGAAAGCTGTGGGACATATACACAATGGAGTATTACTCAGCCGTTAAAAAGAATTCATTTGAATCAGTTCTGATGAGATGGATGAAACTGGAGCCGATTATACAGAGTGAAGTAAGCCAGAAAGAAAAACACCAATACAGTATACTAACACATATATATGGAATTTAGAAAGATGGCAATGACGACCCTGTATGCAAGACAGCAAAAAAGACACAGATGTGTATAACGGACTTTTGGACTCAGAGGGAGTGGGAGAGGGTGGGATGATTTGGGAGAATGGCATTCTAACGTGTATACTATCATGTAAAAATTGAATCGCCAGTCTATGTCTGACGCAGGGTGCAGCATGCTTGGGGCTGGTGCATGGGGATGACCCAGAGAGATGTTGTGGGGAGGGAGGTGGGAGGGGTGTTCATGTTTGGGAACGCATGTAAGAATTAAAGATTTTAAAATTTAAAAAATAAAAAACCAAAAATAAATAAATAAATAAATAACCTCTGCAAGGTTTAACAATTCATATATGTCCTTAACTTATTTTGGAAAATTTTAATAGTGAGGAAGATATACAATGTGCCAGTTTAGGCAGATGTGTGTGTATGTGTGTGTTGAATCACTCTCTGGTTCCCTATTAACAAGAGTTACTTTGAGTTTGAAAAAGAAAAGAAACCCTTAATAAAATTTAGAATTTAAATGTCATGTATTCTCCTATATGAAATTCTTTCAGTCAAATAAATTTTAGATGTTACAAAGTGTCACACTAGGGCCAGTTACGGAAGTAACTTGGTAAAGAATTGGAGTAGGCAGAACCACGAAGGTTAGGGCAAGCATGCCGTAAGTTGAATTACGGCTCCCTAAAAGATGCTCACAGTCTAATGCCTGGAATCTGTGAATGTTACCTTCTGTGGAAAATAAAACAGGACTTTGCAAATGTAATTCAAGATTCTGAAGTGGGGAGATTATCCTGGGTAATTCAGGTGGGCCTTAACTGTATTTGGGCTTCCCTGGTGGCTCAGATGGTAAAGAATCCGCCTGCAATGTGGGAGACCTGGGTTTGACTCCTGGGTTGGGAAGATCCCCTGGAGAAGGGAACGGCTACCCATTTCAGTATTCTGGCCTGGAAAATTCCATAGACTGTACATTCCATGGTGCTGCAAATTGTCAGACACTTAGGAAAGTCAGAAGTAGATTTAACACAGAAGAAAAGGAGAACGTGGCCACAGAGACAGAGATCTGAAGCATGCGGCCACAAGCCAAGGAAGGCCAGCTGCCACTGGACGCTGGTGAGGCAAGAAACAGATTCTGTCTTAGAGCTTTCAGAGTAAAACCCTAGCAGCACCCAGGCTTCAACCCACTTACACTGCATTTCAGACTTCTTAGCTCTATCTTAAAATAAATGTCTGTTGTTTTAAGCCACCAACTTTATGGAAATTTGTTACAGTAGCCAAAGGAAACGAATATAGATTTCAATACCTGAGAATGGGGTGTTGCTATAACAAATACCTAAAGATTTAGAAGTGGTTTTGGAATCAGGTAATGAGTAGAGGCTCAAAGAGTTTTGAGGCACAGGTTAGGAACAGCTGACTTAAACTGCTGGTAGGAATATAGGCATTAAAGGCTCTACTGCTGAGGCCTCAGAAAGAAGCTAAGAGCATGAAAGTCTATACTATCTTAGAGAATACTTACATTATCATAAACAGAATGTTGGTAGAAGTATGAATGTTAAAAGCACTGCTGCTGAGAACTCAGAGGAAAATGAGGAACGTGATTCTGGGAGCTGGAGGAAAGAGCACCCTTGTTACACAGTGACAGAAGGCTGAATTCTGCCCACCAACTATGAAGAAGGGCTTCCCTGGTGGCTCAGATGGTAAAGAATTTGCCTGCAATGCAGGAGACCTGGGTTCAACCCCTGGAGGAGAGCATGGCAACCCACTCCAGTATTCTTGCCTGGAGAATCCCCATGAACAGAGCAGCCCATGGGGCTGCAAAGAGTTGGACATGACTGAGCAACTAAGCGCAGCATAGCAGAGCTATGAAGAAAGTGGATTTTGTAAGGGATAAACTTGAGTATTTATCTAAGAGTTCCAAGCCATGTGGTGAAGGTGTGGCCATATTTGTTTCTGTTGATAATAATAAAATGTAAGAGGAAAGAGATAAATTGAGAAAGAACTGGTAAACAAAAAGAAACCAGGTCTTAAAAATGATTCAGGAGATTCTCAGACTATCCAGATTACAAAAGATGCTAAAACTAGGAAATTCACTGTGAGCAAAGTGTGCTCTGAAGAGAAAGACATGGATGTGGTTGGATACTCACTAGCTGGTCCCTCAGAAGGATCAAAAGGTTAGAGCATCCCCTCCTCACACAGAGGGTTTTTTGAAAAGATGAAGCCTGTGACTTAAGGATCCCCTCAAAAATCTCCATGGAAGGATAAAGATGAGCTTATACAGAAAAAGAACTTAAAATCAAGCAAACAATATTTAATGGGTTTCTTAGGTTTTATTCTCCAAACCAGTAATTTTAATATACATTGCTGCTGCTGCTGCTGCTGCTGCTGCTGCTGCTGCTGCTGCTGCTGCTGCTGCTGCTAAGTCACTTCAGTCGTGTCCAACTCTGTACAACCCCATAGATAGTAGCCTACCAGGCTCTCCCAACCCTGGGATTCTCCAGGCAAGAACACTGGAGTGGGTTGCCATTTCCTTCTCCGATGCATGAAAGTGAAAAGTGAACATTACTTTATTTAAAAATATGATGATACCTCAAGTATAATTGTTCCCATTTTATATGCACAAATATATCAGTTTTTTGTTTGCAAGCAACAGAGATCACTACAATTAAATTAAAAATAGAAGTTAGTCAAAAGTTATCAGGCAGCTCATAAAAGTTAAGGAGAACATAAAATATTCGACACTGGAAGAATAAAATCCAGATGAGTTTTGGGCAATCAGGACAAATAGATAATGCTTTCAGGAAGATTCTAACAGAATAAATCAGTTCTAAATCTTCCCTGTTGGTATATCACTTTTCTTGGGAGTTCATTTACCTATTGGAAGAGGCTGGTTGACTTAGTTTGTGCAAAGAACTCACCTTCTGTTCTATCAGATACAAGAATTAAAAAATGGAAAGCCCTGTTAACAACACACATGCAATGGGGACTTCCCTCATGGTCCAGTGGCTAAGATTCCTGGCTCCCGATGCAAGGGACCCAGGGTCAATCCTGATTGGGATTGATCCATTGATACACCCAACATGGCACAACCAAGAGCTCACAGGCAGCAACTACAGATCCAGAGCTTACAGGCTGTAACTAAGATTTGTACAGCTTAATTAATTAATTTTAAAAAAAGAACACATGCAATGGGAAAGACAGTTTCTCCAAAAATGAAGGGAGATGCTGAAGGAAAGAGAAAAGGATGCTAACCAGACTAAATATAGACAGGAAGTGAATGTCCTCTGTAATGATGGCTAAAGTGCCCCAGTGTCTTTCACAAAGTCACCTACCTAGGTAATATTAATAGCTGAGCCTTGACTCAGACTACTTGATTTAAATTACATTCTATACAATTATAACATAGTTGCTAACCTTCTCCCAAGGGAATTCAGTTTTCCCACATATACAGTGAGAAAAAAAATGAAGACCATGGCATCCAGTCCCACCACTTCATGGGAAATAGATGGGGAAACAGTGGAAACAGTGTCAGACTTTATTTTTGGGGGCTCCAAAATCACTGCAGATGGTGACTGCAGCCATGAAATTAAAAGACACTTACTCCTTGGAAGAAAAGTTATGACCAACCTAGACAGTATATTCAAAAGCAGAGACACTACTTTGCTGACTAAGGTCCGTCTAGTCAAGGCTATGGTTTTTCCTGTGGTCATGTATGGATGTGAGAGTTGGACTGTGAAGAAGGCTGAGCACCGAAGAATTGATGCTCTTGAACTGTGATGTTGGAGAAGACTCTTGAGAGTCCCTTGGACTGGGACTGCAAGGAGATCCAACCGGTCCATTCTGAAGGAGATCAACCCTGGGATTTCTTTGGAAGGAATGATGCTGAAGCTGAAACTCCAGTACTTTGGCCACCTCATGCGAAGAGTTGACTCATTGGAAAAGACTCTGATGCTGGGAGGGATTGGGGGCAGGAGGAGAAGGGGACGACCGAGGATGAGATGGCTGGATGGCATCACTGACTCAATGGACGTGAGTTTGAGTGAACGGGAGTTGGTGATGGACAGGGAGGCCTGGCATGCTGTGATTCATGGGGTCGCAAAGAGTCGGACACGACTCAGGGACTGAACTGAACTGAACTGACCTGTAAGGGATCTTCCAACATTTGGTGTCCTCCTTATATGACCCAGCTTATTGCTCTTAGGAACTGGAATTTTTGTTTTTAATCACTGACAACAGATATATTCCCTTTGTTGTTATTTACATAGACAGAAGCTATGTAGTGACAAGGTCTCTTCAAGGCTGGAATACGTCCTTAACAACATGAGCAAAATAGCATCTGGTATCAATCTTGTCCCACTGACTTGACTGTAGTGATTTAAAAGCTTTCATTCTTTGAAATCAAAAATCTAATTTTTAATGCACTTTCTGTCAGCTGTTTTCCTAGATTGTAAATGAGTTTCTGTCATCCTGACAGACTCTCAGATAAATTGAAACTTAACTAGGGGGAAGAAAATAAATGTTAAAAAATGATTTTGTTCTGAATAGAATAAATGTGATATATATTTTGGTTACTTTCCCTCTAAATTGTCATTGGTTTCTCTGCATTGGTAAGCTGATGAATCTCTGTGATGATCAACTACTTCTGTAATTTACTGTCTGACAATAGATTGTAAAAAAGATTGCCATGCTGACATTGACTGAACCCATTAAGCATTATTCCTTTTCAAATACATGACCTGAAGAAAAACTCAAATCATTTTTCCCCACCATAACCAAAAATTACTGAGCATTTCAGCTATTATTTCCTCCAAGTGTTCACTTTAATTGGGTAAGTAATCATTTTCTTTGAGAAAAAAGTCATTAGGTTGGCCAAAGGTGGGTAAGCAGACAATAGTGTGGTTCTCAGTAACTGGTAAAGAACCAGAAAACAGGGAAGTTCAGCTAGGGAGAGAAGGGACATGAGGAAGGGTAGGGTGGAGAAGAGAGAGGCAGAGATGTAGAGAAATTAAGGAAATGGTATTTAATGTCAGAGGAACATCTGACGACCCAAAGCTTTCTACACTAATACTTCAAAGTTCTGCGTTCTCTCAAAATACATATAATCATCCATATTTGGAAAGCAATTGATTACTTAAACGTAATGCCACTTCTCTCCTCAAAATCTCAAAATACACCTTAAGTTCCTTTTACAGATGGGGAACCTGAGGCTGCATGAGGACAAGTGACTTAATCTATAGCTGGCTGGCGGCAGAGATGGTATTAGAACCAGGTCTCTGGCTCTGGGGTAATTTCCACCCCACCCCACTGACTTTATACCAGAGCTCTTTCAATAACGTCCACCAGTTAATTAGATCCTTCTTTCCATGGAACGTCCCTGAAAAAGCTTTTGCTATTGCTTTGGAGAATGTTCTCCACCAAGACACCCTATAATCTTTGAAGACAGCCTTAGATTAAGGCTCTGGCATTTTTGGACTCTACAAGGATGACTCCACCTTTCCTGTTTGAGAAGATAAAGCCTTTGTTCACTTTAACCTGAAGAATGCTACTTAATTGCCAGCGAAGAAGTGTTGTGTGGGCATCCTCTATCTGAGTAATCTTCCTTCTAATTTTTCACTGGCTGTTTGTCACTGGAAACACAGTTAAGTCATTCAGTTTCCAGGTCTGAGATAGGAATAGGTACGTGATTCCTATAAGAATTATATAAGCTGGACTTCTCTGGCAGTCCATTGGTTGGGAATTCACCCGCCAGTGCAGGGGACATGAGTTTGATCCCTGGTCCAGGAAAATCTCACATGCAAAGGGGCAACTAAACCCCTGTGCCCCAACTGCTGAAGCCTGCATGCCTAGAGCCTGCGCTCTGCAACAAGAAGGGCCACTGCAATGAGAAATATGTGAAATCACACATGCTGGAGTAGCCCCAAGCCACTGCAACTAGAGCAAGCCATGGCTCGCTAAGAGATCCCAATACAGCCCAAAACATTAAAATTATACGAGCTCATGCATGAGAAGCACACTGCACGTGTAAAATAGTAATGTTAATGAGGTCATACTCTAAAGCAAGGGCAAATGTTTGCTTGAGATGACTGAGCATCATACAGAAATGGAAAGATTATGTTATAGAAGGTTGATAGCAGATACGGTTAGTGCCTCACCCATGTCTCTTCAGGACTCACCAACCCTCGGCTTGCTGTAGCTTCCTAAAGCAAGCCCGAGAGGAAATTCTCTGGCATGCCTGGCTGGTGACAGGGACGCCAGGATGACGGATTCTGATCTCCCAGAGACTATCCCTCCGCCAGTAGAGAGTTGATGTACAAATATTCCCAATTCCTCTCCCCTCAAGTGGAACAATGCTAAGGAATTTTTTTTTTAACAGTATCAGTTGTACTACACTCTTGATTATTTTAAAGAAATAGGTCCCAAAGAAGCTGAACAAATCAAATGGAAAATGTTTATGTTTACTCTCTCCCCATGCCCTCCCTCTATGACTGTCTGGCATCACTGACTTCATGCAGAGTATATGGACATGCCAGTTAACTAACCATAGCATTTTATGACCCTATGAGAGGAATGAATGTCAAAGATGTATAAACATTAGGAAGCTTTCTTCTATAAATCATAATGCTGAACTTACTGGTAGTGCTGTAAATCTTGAAAAAGAAATCAAAGTAGGTAGCCTCAGGATCTTCTCTTGTATTTTTCTAAATGATTGATAGGGTGAAAGGAGGGCAACTAGAGTAAAATGATGGAAATTTATTTTCATCCCAGAGACTATTAAATCTCTGTAAAATGTTTTCTTTATTTTGTCTTTACTTCAAGCTTGAACTAATTCATTGCTTGACTCATGGGGCACATTAAATGTATATGGCCAATAAAATATCATTAAAAATCTTCTGGTCCAGTGATCTATTTCAAATGTCTATTCTAAGTTACCACAGTACGCTAAGGTCATGGAAGCAAGGGAATGCGTCCTAACAGTCACACCTGTACTCGCAAATCTAACTTTATCTGCATCTCGCTCTACCTTGGTACATATTTATTTTTCATGCAACCAACAAACCAACACCCATGTACACATATGTACAAATGTACATATATGTATGTATATAAAATATACATATTTATGTGTTAATTTGTTGCTATTATAGAATTATTAATTATGCAATTAAGAATTCTTAAATAGAGAATTACTATTCAGAGATGCCCTCATTTTTGGAACCAGACTGCTTGTGTTTGAATTTCATCTCTGCCACTTATGATCTGGATGACCATGAACAGTTTACTGAACCTCCCTGAGCCTCAGTTTTCTTATTTTTTCCTTAAAAAGGGATGGCAAAAAAAGGGGGAGATGTCAATTTTACCTGCCTCTAAGAGTTATTCTGAGGATTAAATGTGTTAATAAATGCAAATATAGAGCTTAGGAATAAGGACTGCATCAGCATTTGCATTAACTTCACATAAACTGTCAACCTTTTATTAACCACACATCACCAACACACACACACATACATATGTGTGTGTATATATATGTATATATATATGGATGAAAATCATCCATGTCTTTTGTTGAATACTATACAGGTATGCTATTAATTATTATATGCACATAGCATAGTGAGTAGACAAGGTGATTTGGTGATGATGTTGACTACTCCCATTAAAAGGCAATCTCCCTCCTGTGGGGAGTTAAGCAGGGCCCCACTGGGTGCTCCATGATAACTCCAACCCTGAATAATTAAAAGCCTCACTTGAAATACATCTTCCAAAATCATGAATCACTTCTTCCCTTACAGGTCAAATTATTTGCTTCTACTTTCAAATGAAGTTATCAATCCCTTTAAAAGAAATTAAAAATAATAATAATATAAATAATCATAAGCTCTCACATTAATTGGAGTCATTTTTCTCCCGGGTGTCTCTAGATAGCATATTCGTTCCCTGATCAGCTTGCTTATCTGAGATTAATTTTCAGTGCATCCTGTAGTTGCTCCTTCCCACAGAGTTCTGATAGGGAGGATCTAATAGAAGAACAAAGAGAAAACTCAATGATTTGGTGTTGTGGCTACTGAGGAGATCCGCTGCCATATTAATACCTCTAGTAAGGACTATAAGGATTCCTAATAAACACAGTTGAAATCATCATGTATTGGGATAATTGCAGGAAAAGTAAAAAAATAAGAGGGCATTTGTTGTTCAATTGCTGAGTCATGTCCTACACTTTACAACCCCATGGACTGCAGCACGCCAGGCTTCTCTGTCCTTCACCATCTCCCAGAGTTTAAACTGTACATATGCCTACATCTCATCTCCTCTTCTTCTTCATCTTGAGAGTCTTTATCCAAAGGAAACTATCAGACCTCAGGTGGTATCTTTGCCTCACACGCCTGTGAATTCCATGTCTATTCCAGTAAATGCACATATTCCTTACTGGAAGATGTTTATCCTACTGTATGTCAAGATAACAGCAGGTTTCACTTCGAAGGAAAGGTCAGAGGGAACTAATATTTACCAAGAGCCAGTTATGTTTCAGAAATTTCACTTTGGGTACCTTACCTTATTGAAACCTCATTGAGTTTTGGAGACATTATTACATTCATTGCATAACTGAAGGGTCAGAAGCTTAGACTGGTTGATATATTTGCCCAGTTCCACATACTGACAAACTTCACAGGCAGGATTTGAACCCAGGCTTATCCTCCATCAAAATTTATGTTGTTCTACTTTTACTGCACTGCAGACATAATAGCAATTTAGAGCAAAGAGTCTCATGGCTGGATTTGCAGGAAGTTGTCCATGGCTGTTTCAGAGAAACTCATTTTTATACACAAAAAGTACCTATGTGTAGAGCGGTAGTATGGATTACCATGTTCTTTGATACATCTCTCATCAAAGGGAGGGTCTGCATGTTCTCTCCCTGAACCTGGGTGGGGTTATGACTACTTCAAGCCATAGTGAATGAGAGAAGTGATGCTAAATGATTTCTGAGGAGGGTCATAAAGACTCCTGGGTTCCTCCATGTTTCCTGAAGGGCTTCAGTGGTGGCTCAGAAGAATCTGCATGCAATGCAGGAGACCTGGGTTCAGTCCCTGGCTTGTGAAGATCTACTGGAGAAGGGAATATCAACCCACCCCAGGATTCTTGCCTGGAGTATTCCATGGACAGATGAGTCTGGCAGGCTATAGTTCATGGGGTCACAAAGAGCTGGACACGACTGAACAACAAACACTTTCACTTCACTTTCATGTTTCCTGAAACACACTTAGAACCATGAACAGAAGTCAGAAGTTGGACTTCCCTGGAGCCACCATGCTGTAAGGAAGCCAAGTCAACAAGGGTGCTTTGGTGGAGAATCCTTATCTTGGAGTCACTCCCGCCAGAATCCAGACATGTGACTGAATGTAACTGCCCAGACCTGAAACCTCCCCAGGTGAGGACCCAGACATTTTCAAAATGATGGGTTCTACCTTGTCCACTGCTCGAACTCCTGACCTCAGAATTCTTTGGACATAATAAATGGGTTGTTTTAAGCTCGTAAGTTTTTTGTGCTTTGACATGCAGCAAAATAATGGAGAGAAATATGAAGTTGTTCCTGAACTATGAAAGTACGTGAGGCACAATTCTAAACACTGTGAAGAAAACAAAGCTGAAAGTCATTGTGGTCCCTGAACACAAATCCACAAAGAAAAAGACGTACATTATTATTCCTGATTCTAGAAGGAATCCAACAAAGAAGGAAGTTTCTTTCAAGTGAGTTCTTAAAAATGGAAAAGGAATAAGTAATACTCTGAGAGAATCAGAAGTAGACCATAACATTTAAAAAAAAGAAGAATCATATGAACTAACTTCATAGCCTCTTTTTAGGAAGGACACTGGGCACAGAGTAGTCAGTTTATATAACCTGTGGGGTAAAGTGAGAATTGAGATAGAGCCAGGTCATTAAGATTTTTGAATATTATGCTTGGAATTTTCCATAAGTAAAGGTAGACCCTTAAAGATATTGAGCTTTATAAGGACATTTCTGATGGTATTCAGAGGACAAAGTGGAAGTCAAGAACAGATGATTGGAAAAATAATATATTTTTAAGATATTCTACAGCAAAGATGACAAAACCCAAATACAGTGAGCATTCATGGGAATATAGAAAATGGAAATGCACAACTAATTTTTCTTTTTTAGGGGAAAATGAAGTGATTCAACCAAAGATAAAGTGAAGAAGATCATGAAGTACCTGGTATGCCACAGTAGAGGAAACACATGGTAAGAATATGATTCACAGATATTTTAACAACAAAGAAGCACTTGTGTTTGTGTTTTTATAAAGAAATCCAATCACTGCTGATATAAGGCAGAGTAAATTAGAGCTTCCTTTCAATTTAACTTGCCTTGAGCCTCTATGGCAGTGATCTCCAAACTTTTTGACACCAGTTTTATGGAAGACGATTTTTCCACAGACAAGGGAGTGGCGGGGGTGGCTGGTTCAGGCAATGATGTGAGTGACAGGAGTGACTGGGAGGCAGATGAGACCTCACTCGCTAGCCTACTGCTCACCTTCTGCTGCTAGGCCCATTTCCGAACAGATCCTGTGGGTTAGGGGTCCTTGTTTTACGGTACGTGTACACTGGGCTTGTGCATTCCTTTCACATTTACCTCTAGACATAGCCCTTAGAAGTGTATTAATTCATTTTTTATTTCTTTAATACAATTCATCTTCACTTAAAATTATCATTTTTCAAAGTGTCTTAATATAAAATTTCTACATTTTCCCATCTAAATTCCAATAAAATTTTATAATTATTTACATAAAGGGGGTGGGATGTAGAAGAAGCAGGTTCTTCTTACATGCTTTGTAGGATTACATGTGATTGCCTAATTGGAACACATCTGCTTTATCTTATGCTGCTGACATGTCTCATTTTATGCCTAATACAATCAGATCTGATCATTTGTCACATATGATTATTGTTTACTACTTAAAGACTGATTTTCTTACTATAACAAGGCTATAGAGATGAAAAATAAGCTTCAAAAATCATGAGACTACATAAGGAAAATGAAATAGAGAAAAAAGGTAAGAGAAATGTGTTAATTCACTCAAATATTTACCATCTGCCAAACACTATTTACTACTACTATTTGCCAAACACTTTTTACTTCCTAAATGTTTATTATTTGCCAAACACTGTTCTAAGTGCTTAGAGTGCAATAGTGAATAAAATATGTAAAGTCCCTGCCTTCAGGGAACTTACACACTCTTGGAGAGAAAGTGGGGAAAATAAGCAGGTAAAATTGAAGTGCATCAGTTATGTGTACATTGGCAGACATTCAGCAGGTGAAAGAGGAGAGGAACTTCTGGAGAAAATGGTAACAGTGGTGTGACATTTAATCAGTCAATCAAATAAACTAAGGGAGGTGAGCAATGCAAATGATACAAATTTCTGGGGAGAAGGCATTTCAGGCAGAACAAGTACAGAGTCCCCAAGGCACAAGCATGCTTGACATATTTCAAGAACAGCAAGGAAACCTCAGGAAGGGAATGATCTAGCAATGGAACAGAGATTAAATCAGAGAAGTGATGGGCAGTGAGAGGCTATCAGATCGTAAAAGGTCGTGTAAGTCAAAGAAGCTTGGAGAGAGTTGAAAGTAGCCTGGACTCATGGTCTGAGTCCTGCCTCTGCTACTCCCTAGCTCTGAAATCTTAACAAGTCACTCAACCTCTGAGCCTTATTTTTCTCTTGCCTTTAACAGAGATGATATTGAATTACACTCATGAATTTCCTGTAGGGGTCAAGTGAGATAATGCAATGTAATACTAGGAAGTGCTTAGCATGACACTTGAGAAAAATGGGAAAAAAATAATGTTGCAGTTATTTTAGATAATACATAATGAAAACCTCAAATATACTACTTCAGAAAGTAGGATGGTAGGGTTAGTATCCTAAACTTTTAAACTGTAACATATCCTGAGGAATTTTTGACCACAAAAGATGAAAAAGTTTTCAAGAGAATTGGTGAAGGGGTGTTGAAAGTGTGAGGAGGGATGCGGAGAATTAACAGATGTGTACTTTTGTACCTTCATCCACATACCTGCAGCCTCTCCGTGATTCACTGTGCCATGTAGAAAAAAGAAAAGAGGTTTCAATAATAATTATTCAATAATCATTGCTGAATCATGAGAAATAAAAGCATTGGCTAATATGTAATTAATATTAGTAGCATTAAAATAAGATTCAATAATTAAGTTATTCTTATACCTGTCAATTCTGTTTAATATTTTGTTAGAATCTGAGAAACAGCAAATCTCTCTCTTAGATATTTAAAAGAAGTGACCATTTAACTAGTTTTGGATTGCATATAATTTTTTCAACTTTTAACCTCAAATTCAAACCCAATCTTGGGAATCTATGATTTCTATACACGATGGTATCACTTAAAAACTTATTTGACATTTGGAAAGATTCCTAATTCTTAGAATGTGGAGCAAGATCATTTTCAGAATCAAGATCAACCTTAATCTTGATGTTTTTGTCTCTGTGTAACATTGGAAGTACCTAGTCATTTATTGGAAAAGGCAATGGCACCTCACTCCAATATTCCATGGATGGAGGAGCCTGGTAGGCTGCAGTCCATGGGGTCGCTGAGAGTTGGACACGACTCAGTGACTTCACTTTCACTTTTCATTTTTGTGCATTGGAGAAGGAAATGGCAACCCACTCCAGTGTTCTTGCCTGGAGAATCCCAGGGACAGCGGAGCCTGGTGGGCTGCCATCTGTGGGGTCGCACAGAGTTGGACATGACTGAAGTGACAGCAGCAGCAGCAGCAGTCATTTATTTCTGCACTACATTCAATGCCTAGTACCAAGTGGACAGGGGTTGAAAAGGAGAGGAAAGCTGTCTGTTCTGAGTATCGTCCAAAACTGAGGTCATGTCCAAAAGCACCCAGGTGTCTGGCAAGGGTCACACTAGCTCTATCCTTCCCACTCCAGGCAGAGGATCTAACCAACTAGATCAGTCTCCCAAAATAGTTTGGAAATCCCAAAGTTCCAGGAGCTCACTTTACTTCTGGTGTATTTCTCCACTGTGTTTTTCTTTGAGAAACTGAACTTGGATGTCTCCTGTATCTCGTTAATGTCTTTATATTCAAAATGGAATAACATCATATCCTTGGGAGAACACTACAGAGGCTTCTCATTGCCTAGAAGAGTACTTCCCAAACTGTTCTGTGGGGTATCCTCTGGAGTTACATAGAAAATGTTTTCCTGGTCAAATAGGTTTAGGAAATGCTGGGTTAACTCAAGGTAAGCAGATTTCTTACCAAAAGAATCCTTAGATCTTCTTAGCAGTAAGTGTGCATTTCATTTGCCCAAAAGGAAGATATATAGTCAAAAATTTTCTGACCTTATGCATATTGATGGGTGACATTTTTGAGAGACAAATATGGCTACTAGGTGTTCTGTGAAATTTATCCTGGAAATTTCTTAGCTTGGAGTTGAAAAATATCTGCTATCTAGTATAATTTGTAATTCCATTCATATTACCTCTCACTTCTCATAGCACTTTTCATTTTGACCACACAAAACTAATCCCTATTCCTTGAACAAGGAATGCTTTTGAATGCCCTCTGACTCTGTTCCAGTGTCTGTTCACACTGACAAGTGAACAAACCATTTTGATGCAGAACTATCTTTACGTCTTTTTCATAACAAACACATCGCCTAGCACAGCCATTAGTTCTTTTTTTTTAATTTTTTAAATTTTAAAATCTTTAATTCTTACATGCGTTCCCAAACATGACCCCCCCTCCCACCTCCCTCCCCACAACATCTCTCTGGGTCATCCCCATGCACCAGCCCCAAGCATGCTGCACCCTACGTCAGACATGGACTGGCGATTCAATTCTTACATGATAGTATACATGTTAGAATTCCCATTCTCCCAAATCATCCCACCCTCTCCCTCTCCCTCTGAGTCCAAAAGTCCGTTATACACATCTGTGTCTTTTTTGCTGTCTTGCATACAGGGTCGTCATTGCCATCTTCCTAAATTCCATATATATGTGTTAGTATACTGTATTGGTGTTTTTCTTTCTGGCTTACTTCACTCTGTATAATTGGCTCCAGTTTCATCCATCTCATCAGAACTGATTCAAATGAATTCTTTTTAACGGCTGAGTAATACTCCATTGTGTATATGTACCACTGATTTCTTATCCATTCATCTGCTGATGGACATCTAGGTTGTTTCCATGTCCTGGCTATTATAAACAGTGCTGCGATGAACATTGGGGTACATGTGTCTCTTTCAATTCTGGTTTCCTCGGTGTGTATGCCCAGAAGTGGGATTGCTGGGTCATAAGGTAGTTATATTTGCAATTTTTAAAGGAATCTCCACACTGCTATCCATAGTGGTTGTACTAGTTTGCATTCCCACCAACAGTGTAGGAGGGTTCCCTTTTCTCCACACCCTCTCCAGCATTTATTGCTTGCAGATTTTTGGATCGCAGACATTCTGACTGGTGTGAAGTGGTACCTCATTGTGGTTTTGATTTGCATTTCTCTGGTAATGAGTGATGTTGAGCATCTTTTCATGTGTTTGTTAGCCATCCGTATGTCTTCTTTGGAGAAATGTCTATTTAGTTCTTTGGCCCATTTTTTGATTGGGTCGTTTATTTTTCTGGAATTGAGCTGCATCAGTTGCTTGTATATTTTTGAGATTAGTTGTTTGTCAGTTGCTTCATTTGCTATTATTTTCTCCCATTCAGAAGGCTGTCTTTTCACCTTGCTTATATTTTCCTTTGTTGTGTAGAAGCTTTTAATTTTAATTAGATCCCATTTGTTTAGTTTTGCTTTTATTTCCAGAATTCTGGGAGGTGGATCATAGAGGATCCTGCTGTGATTTATGTCTGAGAGTGTTTTGCCTATATTCTCCTCTAGGAGTTTTATAGTTTCTGATCTTACGTTTAGATCTTTAATCCTTTTTGAGTTTATTTTTGTGTACGGTGTTAGAAAGTGATCTAGTTTCATTCTTTTACAAGTGGTTGACCTGTTTTCCCAGCACCACTTGTTAAAGAGATTGTCTTTACTCCATTGTATATTCTTGCCTCCTTTGTCAAAGATAAGGTGTCCATATGTGTGTGGATTTATCTCTGGGCTTTCTATTTTGTTCCATTGATCTATATGTCTGTCTTTGTGCCAGTACCATACTGTCTTGATGACTGTGGCTTTGTAGTAGAGCCTGAAGTCAGGCAAGTTGACTCCTCCAGTTCCATTCTTCTTTCTCAAGATTGCTTTGGCTATTCGAGGTTTTTTGTATTTCCATACAAATCTTGAAATTATTTGTTCTAGTTCTGTGAAAAATGTGGCTGGTAGCCTGACAGGGATTGCATTGAATTTGTAAATTGCTTTGGGTAGTGTACTCATTTTCACTATATTGATTCTTCCGATCCATGAACATGGTATATTTCTCCATCTATTAGTGTCCTCTTTGATTTCTTTCATCAGTGTTTTATAGTTTTCTATATATAGGTCTTTAGTTTCTTTAGGTAGATATATTCCTAAGTATTTTATTCTTTTCATTGCAATGGTGAATGGAATTGTTTCCTTAATTCTTTTTCTACTTTCTCATTATTCGTGTATAGGAATGCAAGGGATTTCTGTGTGTTGATTTTAAAAATATGGAACGCTTCACGAATTTGCGTGTCATCCTTGCACAGGGGCCATGCTAATCTTCTCTGTATCGTTCCAATTTTAGTATATGTGCTGCCGAAGCGAGCACAGCCATTAGTTCTTGATTACTAGATTGAGTCAACTGATATAGCTATACCCATAGTCAAGTGGAAGATTACTCTTATTCCTCATATTTCTTCTTTCTCACTACATGTGTGTCTAATTTTCTAGACAACATAATCAAGCTCATTTCATTTTTATGAAAACTTTTTATCATTTATTAAGTATAAGAACAAACATTCTTTTATCTGAAAATGTACCAGCTTTCCTATGAGATCTGATTAGCATTTTTTCTGAAATTCGAGATGATCAGTGCAAATTTATTACCTTTACATACTTCAAATGTTACTTCTGTGAACCCACTATGGGAGAGTGTAGTATGTAATTATAACAGAAAAATAGAGAGAGAAGGAGGAGGAAGAGAAAGAGAAGGAGAAAAAAGAAAAGAAAGACGTGTTTGTGAACTTCACGCATCAGAAAAAATAGACTCCTGGCAACTTAATGATATATACACAAACGGAAAACAGCATAAAATTTGATGCCCAAAATTATAGTTCTAAAAATTTAACTCACAGATATAAATACAAGTGTGCAAATATTTCTATAAATATGGAACATATTTGTTGCTTTACTTGTAATAAGGGGGGAAATGAAGGCTTCAGTGTTTTCCAACAATAGAGCATTTGTTATACGCATGATAGTATCACATGCTATGGATATTTTATATAGTCACAAAAATATTGTTTCAGACTACTTGCTAAATGGGAGAAAATATTTACAAATGATATAACCCATTAAGTGTCACTATCCAAAGTGTATAAAGAGTGCATACAACTCAATATTAAAAAGCAAAGAACTGAATATTAAAGTGGGCAGAAGACTTGAACAGACATTTTTCCAAACAAGATTACAGATGGCCAATCAGTTCAGTTCAGTTCCGTTGCTTAGTTCTGTCCAACTCTTTGTGACCCCATGGACTGCTTGTAGCACGCCAGGCCTCCCTATCCATCACCAACTCCCAGAGTTTACTCAAACTCATGTCCAATAGTGCACACACAAAACATGCTCAATATCACTAATCATCAGAAAAATACAAATCAAAACAACGAGATATCATCTAACATCTTTTAAAATGGCTATCATCAAAAAGACTACAAATAAGAAATACTGGTGAGGATTTTAAGAAAAGGGAAACCTAATAAATGGTTGGTTGGTAGGATTGTAGATTGGTGCAGCCACTATGAAAAACAGTATGGAAATAACTCAAAATACTAAAAAGAAAAAAAGTACCATATGATCCAGTGATTACATTCCTGGATATACACTCAGAGAAAACAAAAACACTAATTAAAAAAGATATATGCACACCAATGTTTGTATAGCATTATTTATAATAGCCAAAGCATGGAAGATACCTAAGTGATAGACAAATAAGGATGTGAGATACACACACACACATATGCACACAATGCAATATATATTATATACATATATACACACAATGGGATGTTAGTCATGAATAAAGAATTGAAATTCTGCCATTTGCAACTACATGTATGGACCTAGAGAGTATTATACTTAGTGAAATAAGTCAGAGAAGGATAAATACTCTATTATTCCACTTCTCTGTGGAATCTAAAAAATAAAACAAACAAATGTATATAATAAAAAAGAAAAAGACTCACAGAGAATAAACTAATGGTTACCAATGAAGAAAGGCAGAGATAGAAGTATGGGATTAACAGACACAAACTAAGTATAAAATATATGAGCCACAGGGATATATTGTATAGTACAGGGAAATATAGCCATTATTTTGTAATAATTTTAAATTGACTGTACTTCATAAAAACACTGGATCACTATCTCATACACCTGAAATTATTATAATACTGCAAGTCAACTATACTTCAGGGTTTTTTTTTTAATGATTTTAAGCCAGTTTGAATTTCACAGAGCTATAAGAAATCTTAACAATTGAAAGAATCTTACTAAATTAAATTAAGTTCAGTCCAGTCACTCAGTGGTATCTGACTCTTTGCAACCCCATGGACTGCAACATGCCAGGCCTCCCTGTCCATCACCAACTCCCAGAGTTCACTCAAACACATGTCCGTTTGTTGGTGATGCCATTCAACCATCTCATCCTCCGCTGTCCCATTCGCCTCCTGCCTTCAATCTTTCCCAGCATCACAGTCTTTTCCCATGAGTCAGTTCTTCTCATCGAGTGGCCAAAGTATTGGAATTTCAGCTTCAGAATCAGTCCTTCCAATGAGTATTCAAGACTGATTTCCTTCAGGATAGACAGGTTGGATTTTCTTGCAGTCCAAGGTAATCTCAAGAGTCTTCTCCAACATCGCAGTTTAAAAGTATCAATTCTTTAGCTCTCAGCTTTCTATATAGTCTAACTGTCAAATCCATACTTGACTACTGGAAAAACCATAGCTTTGACTGCTGCTGCTGAGTCGCTTCAGTCGTGTCCGACTCTGTGCGACCCCAGAGACGGCAGCCCACCAGGCTCCGCTGTCCCTGGGATTCTCCAGGCAAGAATACTGAGTTGGTTGCCATTTCCTTCTCCAATGCATGAAAGTGAAAAGTGAAAACGAAACCGCTCAGTCGTGTCCGACTCGCAGAGACTCTATGAACTGTAGCCTAAGGGGCTCCACTGTCTGTAGGATTTTCCAGGCAAGAGTACTGGAGTGGGTTGCCATTGCCTTCTCCAATAGCTTTGACTACACGGACCTTTGTTGGCAAAAGAAGTGTCTCTGCTTTTTAATATGCTGTTTAGGTTGCTCATCACTTTTCTTTCAAGGAGCAAGTGTCTTTTAATTTCATGGCTGCAGTCACCATCTGCAGTGATTTTAGAGCCCCCCAAAATAAAGTCTCTCACTCTTTCCATTGTTTCCCCATCTATTTGCCATGAAGTGATGGGACTGGATGCCATGATATTAGCATTAAGAATGTTGAGTTTTAAACCAACTTGTCACTCTCCTCTTTCACTTTTACCAGGAGGCTCTTTAGTTCTTTGCTTTCTGACAAAAGGGTGGTGCCATCTGCATATCTGAGGTTATTGATATTTCTCCCAGCAATCTTGATTCCAGCTTCTGCTTCATCCAGTCCAGGGTTTCTCATGATGTACTCTGCATATAAGTTATGTAAGCAGGGTGACAATATACAGCCTTGACGTGCTCCTTTCCCGATTTGGTATCAGACTGTTGTTTCATGTCCAGTTCTAACTGTTGCTTCTTGACATGCATACAGATTTCTCAGGAGGCAAGTCAGGTGGTCTGGTATTCCCATCTCTTTAAGAATTTTCCATAGTTTGTTGTGATCCACACAAAGGCTTTGGCACAGTCAATAAAGCAGAAGTAGATGTTTTTCTGGAACTCTCTTGCTTTTTCGATGATCCAGTGGATGTTGGCAATTTGATCTCTCGTTCCACTGCCTTTTCTAAACCCAGCTTAAATCTGCCTTTGCTAAATCTGTGAACATCTGGAAGTTCACAGTTCACATACTGTTACAGCCTAGTTTGGAGAATTTTGAGCATTACTTTGCTAGTGTGTGAGATGAGTACAACTGGGCGGTAGTTTGAGCATTTTTGGCATAGCCTTTCTTTGGGATTGGAATGAAAACTGACCTTTTCCAGTCCTATGGCCACTGCTGAGTTTTCCAAATTTGCTGGCATATTGAGTGCAGCACTTTCACAGCACCATCTTTTAGGGTTTGAAATAGCTCAACTGGAATTCTGTCACTGCCACTAGCTTTGTTCATAGTGATGTTTCCTAAGGCCCACTTGACTTCACATTTCAGGATGTTTGGCTCTAGGTGAGTGATCACACCAACATGATTATCTGGGCCGTGAAAATCTTTTTGTATAGTTCTTCTGTGTATTCTTGCCACCTCTTCTTAACGTCTTCTGCTTCTGTTAGCTCCATACCATTTCTGTTCTTTATTGTGCCTATCTTTGCATGAAATATTCCCTTGGTATCTCTAATTTTCGGAGAAGGCAATGGCACCCCACTCCAGTACTCTTGCCTGGAAAATCCCATGGACGGAGGAGCCTGGTAGGCTGCAGTCCATGGGGTTGCAAAGAGTCAGACCCGACTGAGCAACTTCACTTTCACTTTTCACTTTCACACATTGGAGAAGGAAATGGCAACCCACTCCAGTGTTCTTGCCTGGAGAGTCCCAGGGTTGGGGGACCCTGGTGGGCTGCCATCTATGGGGTCGCACAGAGTCGGACACGACTGAAGCAACTTAGCATCTCTAATTTTCTTGAAGAGATCTCTAGGCTTTCCCATTCTATTGTTTTCCTCTATTTCTTTGCCTTGATCACTGAGGAAGGTTTTCTTATCTCTCCCTGCTATTCTTCATAACTGCATTCAAATGGGTATATCTTTCCTTTTCTCCTTTGCCTTTCACTTCTCTTCTTTCCCCAGCTATTTGTAAGGCCTGCTCAGACAACCATTTTGCCTTTTTGCATTTCTTTTGCTTGGTGATGGCCTCCTGTACAATGTCAAGAATGTGTCTCCATAGTTCTTCAGTCACTCTATCAGATCTAATCCCTTTAATCTATTTATTACTTCTGTATAATTGAAAGTGATTTGAATTAGGCCATACATGAATGGTCATGTGGTTTTCCCTACTGTCTTCAATTTAAGTCTGAATTTGGCAATAAGAAGTTCATGATCTGAGCTACAGTCAGCTCCTGGTCTTGTTTTTGTTGACTTTATAGAGCTTCTCCATCTTTGACTGCAAAGAATATAATCAATCTGATTTTGGTGTTGACCATCTGGTCATGTCCATGTGTAGTCTTCTCTTGTGTTGCTGGAAGAGGGTGTTTGCTATGACCAGAGCATTTTCTTGGCAAAACTCTATTAGTCTTTGCCCTGCTTCATTCTGTACTCCAAGGCCAAATTTGCCTGTTGCTCCAGGTATCTGTTGACTTCCTACTTTTGCATTCCAGTCCCCTATAATGAAAAAGACATCTTTTTTGCGTGTTACTTCTAGAAGGTCTTGTAAGTCTTCATAGAACTGTTAAACTTCAGCTTCTTCAGCATTACTGGTTGGGGCATAGACTTGGATTGCTGTGATATTGAATGGTTTGCCTTGGAAACAAAGAGACCAGTCATTTTTGAGATTACTTCCAGGCATTTCAGACTCTTTTGTTGACTATGATGGCTACTGCATTCTTCAGAGGGATTCTTGCCCACAATAGTAGATACAATGGTCATCTGAGTTAAATTTACCCATTCTAGTTCATTTTAGCTCTCTGATTCCTAAAATGTCGATGTTCACTCTTGCCATCTTCTGTTTGACCACTTGCAATTCTTCTTGATTCACGGCAATCTAACATTCTATGTTCCAATGCAATATTGCTTTTTACCGCATCAGACTTCACTTCTATCACCAGTCACAGCCACAACTGGGTGTTGGTTTTCCTTTGGCTCTGTCTCTTCATTCTTTCTGGAGTTATTTCTCCACTGATCTCCATTAGTATATTGAGCACCTACTGACCTGGGGAGTTCCTCTTTCAGTGTCCTATATTTTTGCCTTTTCGTACTGTTCATGGGGTTTTCAAGGCAAGAATACTGAAGTGGTTTGCCTTTCCCTTCTCCAGTGGACCGCATTTTGTCAGAACTCTCCACCATGACCCATCCGTCTTGGGTGGCCCTGCACTGCATGGCTCTTAGTTTCACTGAGTTAGACAAGGCATCTTGCTGGGGCTCTTCCTTTGCCCTTGGACACGGGGTATCCCCTCAAAGTCACTCCTGCACCACACAGCCACCACTCCAGTGCCATTAAATAATAAACATATTGACTTAATTAAGTTTAATTATAAACTTATTTAATGAGCAACTAAGAATTATATATTATAGAACATTCTTTTAAACTGTTTCAGAGAGTCATCCGGGGATTTCTGGTTCAAGCTTAGTGTAATAATTTAAGTTTATAGGTGTACATAGTCTCTTTCTCAGAATGGCATAACTTTGAGAGACATCTGATTATTCTATAAATATGAAATTTATGTTTTTCACGCTTCCCTCTAGGTCTAGACAGGCACAAGAAGAATACATTTTTTTCTCTCCTCCTTTCTTTCTTGCCTCGGAATTCCATGAACTGAAGTGCTGAGATGCTCTGGGACTGTTCTGGAAGTAGAAGAAGCCTCTTGTCAAGTGAACTGTGCCTGCTCTGCTCCCTGGTCCTGTTTGCAGACCTGGAGCAGATGTGCAGGCAAATTCAATTTACCTTAATTCATCCCAGTTTAATTAGCAGCTGGGTTACTCCTGGCTCCAGGAAAGCCAGAGAGTGACAGTTTGTGTAACAGAGCATCTGTCCTCTAGAAACAACGTTCCCCTCTGGAATGCTACGGGATCCATAGATAAATCTTACTATGTCGACACCAGAAGGGACAGACTTCTCATACTAGTTAATTCTAGACAAAACCACTCTCTTCTGCTTAGAGAAAAACTCGTGTATTATGTGAATAAATGGCAGATGCCTTAAGACATAATTCTCTACCCAAAGTTGAGAATTCAGTTCACTTTGGCAGATTCTCCATCACTTAGCAAAGTTGGGGGGAGGAGCATAAGTTCTTATGGAAATGAATTTAAGTTAGAGCGCAGTAAATAAGATCAGACATGGATCTACTTTACTATATTAAGTATAGAAATATCATGTCTTAAGAAGCATCACTCTATTTCTCTTTTTTAATTTATTGTGGTAAAATGCATATAACACAGCCTTAGCCATATTCAAGGATATAGTTCAATGGTATTATATACATTCATAATGTGAAACCATCACCACCATCCATTTATGTAGCTTTTCATCTTATAATATGCCCATTAAACAATAATTTCTCTTTCTGCTCAGCCTCTGGTAACCATGATTATACCTTTTGCCTCTATGATTTTGATTACTTTAAGTACTTCATCTAAGTGGAAGCATATAATATTTATCGTATTATAACTGGTGTATTTCTATTAGAATAAGGCCCTCAAGGTTTTGCCATGTGTCAGTGTGTGTCAGAGTTCTCTTCCTTTTTTAATGCTGAATAATATTCCATCATATGACATAACACATTTGTCTGTATATTCATTGGTCAGTGGACACTTTCGCTGCTTCCGTGTTTTAGCTATTGTGATTTCAGGGCTTACTTAAAGGCATAAATGTAGCTAAACTTGTATCAGAGTAGCTAATATCAGAATCCGTGCTGGTTTAAGGAAATGAGTCAGAATCACTGAGTAACTAGACAACAAAAAATCCTAAGAGACTTGAAGGGAAAAACACTCTAAGATTGTCAGTCAACAACATATAATCCTCAGTGATGATGCTAAAAACCTGTGCATGTATTTTTCATTTACTGTGTTCTAGACACTGTATCAGGTATGTGTGTGTGTATGTGTCTGTATTTGTACTTATCTCTGCTGAATAGGTATCTATCTTGATTCAAATTGTTAGGAGAGTAGTTCAGAGATAAGTTATGATTAAATCCCAAATAGTGAAATACAAATCAGTCTGAATCATTTCCACACACTACGGATGTAAATTTTCACAATAGGTACATAATATAAGGGCACATGCTAACAAGTTAAGTTTGTACTGGGCTTCCCTGGTGGCTCAGGTCATAAAGAATCTGCCTGCAATGCAGAAGACTGGGGTTCAAACCCTGCGTTGGGAAGATCCCCTGGAGGAGGAAATGGCAACCCCACTCCAGTATTCTTTCCTCGAGAATTCCATGGACTGAAGAGCCTGGCAGGCTACAGTCCATGGGGTCGCAAAGAGTGGGACATAACTGAGCAACTAACTTTCACTTTCAAAGTTTGTACTAGAGAATGGAGGAGGTAAGCAAAGTAGCAAAGTGTACACATGAAGAGGAGTTGAGCAGGCTGGATGATGCTCGTGTATGCCGAGCTTCTAGGTTCCTTGTTTTGAGTTATTTATCACAGATAAACGTTATAATCCAGATGAGAACTAGTAGAAGACATTTTTGCAATACTAGCAGCAATCTATGATCTTCGCAGTGTTATGAAGACCGCAGAAGGCCCTAGGTCCTGAGAAGCTAGAAACAGGAAAAAGAATTTTATGAAAAAAGAGAACCAAATTATTATCTATAACGAGTTTCAAAGCAAGTAGAAAAGGAAGAATGAAAGGTCTAGAAAGTACGATTTGCTTTCTCATAAAGTTTATGAGAAATTTTGCTTAAATTTTATGAGAACTGCGAGGAAAGAAAACAATTGTTAGTCGCAGTATAGTGCGATGGCTCAAAGATGGTACAAAGATGGTGTCTGAAGCCTGACAGCCTTGGTTTGCATCTTGGTCTCCCCATTAACCAGCCTGTGACCTTGGGTAATATAAGTTATCCTCACTGACTGGATGGGCTTAGAGTTAGTTCTCTACCCCTTCTAAGGGGCACAGTTTGATGTCCACGGTAACCCGTGTAACTGCTGGGGATTATGCTCCCATCTCTGTCCCCAGCAGTTTAGTTCTCCACAAGATTCAAATGGAGAGAAAAAAAATCTTCTTTCCCTCAAAAAACATATGTGTGACAATTGTACCTGCTCTTATATTTATGAAATTTGAATAACTGAATAATAAAAAGGTCTTAAGGATACACAGACAAACACAGGCAGCAGTAAAACTGACTTCACACTTGGATCATTTATCTTGCAATCCATAAATGGTTGAAATGTCACTACTGACATAAAGAACTTTTTTCTTCCATGTTGAGTGTGTTGGAAAAAATTGATATCTTTGAACCACAAAGGAGAAAAACTATGATGAATTAGGTGTGAGAGGTATCTGTGAAAAGGGCCTGAATCCAAATTCCTTTCTAGGTCCCCTTGAAATGCTTTTTCTACTGAAATTAGACATTACAGATAATTTGTATGAGAATATCATATAATGAAAAAGACTGCATGGCTTCAAGTCAAAGGGAACATACTGAAAGAAAAGACTATATGACCCTATCTGGAGAGATTGGCAAATAGAGGGAGCATTTATTCATATCTTTAGTTAAGATGAAATATCTATATAAAAGATATCTATACATCTTTTAACTGATGCTCAGCTTTAAATGAAATTTTGATTTGATTTGGTCTCATAAAAGGAACAAAAACAAATTTATGGCTACAAAAGGGGAAATGTGGGGTTGGAGAGGAAGGAATAAGTCAGGAGCTTGGGATGAACATATGCACACTACCATATATATACATGATAATTAACAAAGACCTACTGTATAGCAAAGGGAACTCTACTTAATATTCTGTAATAACCTATATGAGAAAAGAATCTGGAGTAGAATGAATATACACACATGTATAACTGAATTTATTTTGGGGGGCTCCAAAATCACTGCAGATGGTGGCTGCAGCCATGAAATTAAAAGACACTTGCTCCTAGGAAGAAAAGCTATGACCAACCTAGACAGCATATTAAAAAGCAGAGACATTGCCAACAAAGGTCCATCTAGTCAAAGCTGTGGTTTCTCCAGTGGTCATGTATGGATGTGAGAGTCAGACTATAAAGAAAGCTAGTACGGGGAGGGAGGAGGGAGGGGGGTTCACGATGGGAAACACATGTATACCTGTGGCGGATTCATGTTGATGTATGGCAAAACCAATACAATATTGTAAAGTAATTGACCTCCAATTAAATATTTTTAGAAAAGAACCTATCAACACTGCTGGAATAAATATTAATTTGTGTTAAATACAAAAAAAAAAAAGAAAGAAAGAAAGAAAGCTGAGAGCTGAAGAATTGATGCTTTTCAACTGTAGTGTTTAGAAGACTCTTGAGAGTCCCTTGGACTGCAAGGAGATCAAACCAGTCAATCCTAAAGGAAATCACTTCTTAATATTCATGGAAAGACTGATGCTGAAGCTGAAACCAATGCTTTGGCCACCTGAGGTGAAGAATTGACTGATTGGAAAAGAGTCTGATGCTGGGAAAAATTGAAGGCAGAAGGAGAAGGGGAACAACAAAGGATGAGATGGTTGGATGGCATCACTGACTCGATGGACATGAGTTTGAACAAGCTCCAGAGTTGGTGATAAGTAGGGAAGCCTGGTGTGCTGCAGTCTATTGGGTCGCAGAGTCAGAGCAACTGAACTAAAAACTGAATCACTTTGCTGTATAACTGAAAGCAACACAATATTGTAAACCAACTATATTCCAGTAATTTTTTTAAAAAAAGATAGAATTTAGTAGGTATTCTCAACCTATACTTTTCTATTTAATTTTTATCTTAAAAAATAAAAAATTAAATCAAAAAAAAGAAATTCAGCTTTACCTAATTTATCAGATTGTTGTGAGTACTTAATGAGATAATGCACATATTTCCCACAGAACAATTTATCTAATATATATCAATCACTAAATATCAGTTATTATAGTCATAGGGCTAATAATGGCTTTTGTAATAATGGTGATAAGGCAAAATACTTAAACACAGACATGTAAGAAAGTTAAACTTTCCAGTTGTAGATGAAAATAATTTGAACAGAATAGGTAATGGAAAGTTATGAATAGGCAGGCCACAGATTGCCTTAATCAGAAAAATTCAAATAATCATTTCTGCCCAATATTTAACGGGCTTTCTCATAAGTAGTATGTGTTGTGCAACAGAAAACTCATTCATGGAGTAGATAACCCTATGAAAGTGATTTTTAAAAAGACAGTTTGGGAGCCCTGTGTAAAAATCCCAAAAGGGTTGCTCCCTATCTGAGCATTCATCATTTCAATGAGTTCCTTTGGTTTCCTCTCATGACAGAGGTGATCCATCAGCCTTGGGGACCAAAGGCTTCTAAGCATATGCTTTTGCCCTTTATAAGCTCTTAAGGATACACAGACAAACATAGGCAGCAGTAAAACTGACTCCACTTCACACTTGGGTCATTTATCTTGCAACACAAGATGCACTGATTTCCTGGGGTGGGGAGGATTAACTCCAGAGTCTCTAATACAGGACAGTGACAAAATAGACAGTGGTTGTTAAAACCTTCCTAACCGTAATGGGTTTGTCTTGAAAAAAGGTCCAACATACCTGCTCAATATCTACCCAACAATATCAGATTTGCTTTGGGGAAAAAAAACAAAAAAACAAAAAACAAAAAACTAAGGAAAATGAATCATCTCCCCTCCAATCAAAAAATACAGAAGACCATGGGATATTCTAGAATCTATATACAAGTCTGAGTGAAACTTATTTAAAATTTCATCTGACCTTTTGTGAGTGAGACCACCACTAGCCATTTGCTGATTTTTCTGCCCAAATTAAAGGGCCCCCAAAACAATTCCAATGCTATGGACAACACTTTTAGAATTTCAAAATGATTCAAAAACTTAGACTTCAACTTATGTAGAGCATGACCTGCCATAACACAGAAGAAGTGCTTTGTGAATCTATAGCGGAATTTCAGATTTCATGTATACTGCCTAACTATTTGGGGGCAGAGCTGCATTCATCAGTGCATCTGAAATTAAGAGGTCTATCTCAGTGTTGATGCCAGTGACTGTTTTCCTTTACACAACATTTCTCTCTGGAAAAGAGGGCAATATTGTCAATAAATCCTGTGAAATGTTATGCATTTTTCTACTTTGCTGCTACTCTGCTATATGTTGGGTGGAACTTATCAGCATGAAAATTTTATAATGAGAACTCTGTTACATTTGAGTATGTTGAAACAGATCTATCTTTCCAAATTTTAACAAGCATTTATAGAACACTTATGATATGCCAAGTACTATGTGTTGAGTGGTGAACAAATCAGAAAATTCCCATTCTCTAGAATTTTGATCTGAGAGAAATGACAGATATTAACTAAAAAATTCATTATTTTTTATTTTTAAAACACATAATTGTTTTAGGAAGGTACTAATAAGTACCATCATGTTCACATTTGTAGCAAAGGACCTGGTTCCTGCTGTATAATTGATACAAATTAACTATTTGATATGGAGAAGGCAATGGCAACCCACTCCAATACTCTTGCCTGGAAAATCCCATGGACTGAGGAGCCTGGTAGGCTGCAGTCCCTGGGGTCGCGAGGAGTCGACACGACTGAGTGATTTCACTTTCACTTTTCATTTCTATGCATTGGAGAAGGAAGTGGCAACCCACTCCAGTGTTCTTGCCTGGAGAATCCCAGGGACGGGGGAGCCTGGTGGGCTGCAGTCTGTGGGGTCGCACAGAGTCGGAGACTACTGAAGCAACTTAGCAGCAGCAGCAACTATTTGATAAATATATGGAAAACATTTCTGAGAAGACATAGTAGGGAGTGATATCGATCATCTCTAATAGTCTAATTTCCTAAAATATTCATTATTTCACTAAAACTTTTAGCATACATCAAATTGTTGAGGAGCTTGAAAGAAATGTACCATGTATTTCTCCTTGCCAACTATTCTAACCTCTGGATATTCAGCCAGATCATTCCTTCTTCACTTTTTCCACTAGGCCATTCTGACATTGTTTCTCCTGTTAATGTGGGACCTTGGAAAAGCATATTAAATTCTTCCACATTGCAGCCCCAGCATCCATCCAAAAACAGAGCATTTCCTGTTATTTGTGGCCACCCCATGTGCATTATGTCACTCTATTAAGTATTCCTGGGTCACGTGTTCTGTTGACAGCACAGAAATCTCTAATGTCACCTGTGCTTTTCCAGGCTATTCTCTCATGAGTACTCCCCCCTCTGCTACCATCTCCACCTCCAGCTCTACAGAGAATTAAATGTGATGCATTTATAATGTGTAGAAAGGTGTTAAATAACATGCGGAAAAGATGTATAGAGAGAAGTCATAGAGATAATAACCAACCAAAACTTGCCTTAATACCGTTAAACTTTAATGAGCACCAATAATTATTTCACACTATTATAACCCTTGTATTACTATGGCTTACATAGGTGTAAAAGTCATGTTCCTACACTATCATAGTAAAGGAGTGCTACGTTGGATGGACCATTTTATTTAGGCTGAGTGGGTTTTCTTTGAAAAATAATTGTTGATAAAGTCTCAATTATTCATTCACCAAATATTTTTTGGACTCATATGCGCCAGTGTGCCTGGGACAAATTCAGCACAAGTAATGCAAAAAATTTTGATAGAATAATTTACATGATGACTACGGGTAATCTATCAAAAGTTCTATAAATGAATAAGTAGAGGGGGTTATGGAAATACATACCTGTAAGGGCTAGTAAACAAATACCAGGGGTTGAGGAAAGATTTTCTTGGACAAAGGAAAGTCTAAGTTAAGCTATACAGGATAATTTGGAATTGACTAATTATTCATTTATCCTATGAATATAATAATATAGTGAGAACTTTGACAAATACGCAATATAATATTCCAAGCATACTAAGAGTAGAAGAGAGTGGAGGAAAAGATAATGGCATTGCATGAAGAAAGAAAAATTAATGAATGTTCAAAGGTTCCTAAAGCTTATGAATGGAGGGATCATTCATTGATATAAGTAATGCAAGAGAAGAAACAAGTTTGATGTGGATAGTTTTGTCTTGGACTTGAGGAAGGGCAGATGACACCACCCTTATGGCAGAAAGCAAAGAAGAATTAAAGAGCCTCTTGATGAAAGTGAAAGACGAGAGTGAAAAAGCTGGCATAAAACTCAACATTCAGAAAACTAAGATCTGGTCCCATTACTTTATGGCAAATAGATGGGGAAACAATGGAAACAGAGAGATTATTTGGCGGGGGGGCCTCCAAAATCACTGCAGATAGTGACTGGAGCCATGAAATTAAAAGATGCTTGCTCCTTGGAAGAAAATCTATGATCAACCTAGACAGCATATTAAAAAGCAGAGACATTACTTTGCCAACAAAGGTCCATCTAGTCAAAGCTATGGTTTATTCAGTAGTCATGAATGGATGTGAGAGTTGGACTATAGAAAGCTGAGCACCAAAAAATTGATGCTTTTAAACCGTGGTGCTGAAGAAGACTCTTGAGAGTCCCTTGAACTACAAGGAGATGAATCCAGTCAATCCATGCTGAAGCTGAAACTCCAATACTTTGGCCATCTGAGGCAAAGAACCGATTTATTGGAAAAGATTCTAATGCTGAGAAAAATTGAAGGAAGGAGGAGAAGGGGACGATAGAGGATGAGATAGCTGGATGGCATCACCGACTCGATGGACATGAGTCTGAGTAGCTTTGGGAGTTGTTGATGGACAGGGATACTTGGCATGTTGCAGTCCATGCGGTCACAAAGAGTCAGACACGACTGCGCTACTGAACTGAACTGAGGTGACTTGGGTCATTTAAACGTAGTTCAGTTCAGTTCAGTTCAGTTGCTCAGTCATGTCCGACTCTTTGCGACCCCATGAACTGCAGCAGTTGGCTCTAAATTCAGAACAAAAATCAGGAAACTTTAATAACGGTGAAGATTGCAGATGAGACCAAAAGTGTCCCAAATTTCAATATTTGCTTTGTAGTCTTCTGAATAACTCAATTTACAAATGATATTCCCTCATCTTGTTCTTTCTAGTATCTTAAACTTGATGAATTTTTAGACGTGTGCAGTCATACAGTTGCTCTGTCCAGACATGAGGAATATAGAGATGGGTAAAACTCAATTCCTACCATTGAAAAGCTCAAGAGAAAAATCTATTCAATGTGCTTTTCTCACAACTTATTCTTTAACTGTCAGCAAATACTACCCCCAATACTCTGCCTATTTGAAATATTACAAGGAATTTTTGAAGAGAAAGTTTTCATGGTTAAATACATTTAGGAAATAGCTTATATTTTAGCCTACTCTTGTTGATTCACATAGCAATTCATTATAACAATAACAAGAAAACCTAGAAACTTGCTTAATTTAATTCGGTCATGAAATCCATTGTTATTGTTTCCTGTGTACGTACTATATATTAATATCATATTAATATTATCCATTATTTGTTTCTCATGCCAATTTGAGAACAATCTGCATGTGCTAATACAAGTTAAATACTAAAGCACACCCTTTAGGTTACAATATTTTTTCATCTTCTTCCAGCCACATACATAACTGGACTCTCAATCACACATTTTCCGAGGGTTGTAATGACAACTTTTTTTTTTAACATACCAAGCACAACCTTGATTGGGAGTTTGAAAACAGGTTTCCCCAAAAATCTTTGATTTTACCAAAAGCTGTGAAATTCTGTTTTGCTTTCACCAAGTTTTCACCATACCATCTATATATTAATTTTTATCTACATCTCCTTTAAATCTAATAACCTCTTGTAACCACCTAAGCAATACTATTGGTGACATAATCGATTGTAAATCAATTTGCATTAGTTAATACATATTAAGTTAAAGATAAATTTTAAAGAAAGTTTATGTATTACTTGAAATCATCTAATACTCAAGTATCATGAGAACACTGAGAAACAATGAATTAAGTAACAGAAATTCTCTCTTCTCTGCATCTACATTGATATGCAAAATACTGAGATTTCTAGAATAGACAAAATTCTAAGTTGAATATTATGTGACTTTAAAGTCAGCTTCTGATATTCTTTGCAGACAACTCATGTGAGATAAAAAAAAAGTTATTAGTAATTAACCTGATATTTCAGTAGGATTCAATAAAAATAAATTGTTATGCATTAAAGACAACCTTATTGAGAAAATATATGCCCTGAATAAAAACCATAATGTGAACCCAAAAACAATCAAAA
Source organism: Ovis canadensis (assembly GCF_042477335.2). Lineage (NCBI taxonomy): Eukaryota > Metazoa > Chordata > Mammalia > Artiodactyla > Bovidae > Ovis > Ovis canadensis. The sequence continues at coordinate 40,606,034 of NC_091258.1, read as the reverse complement.
CAAAAACACTTAAAAATTCAGGAATGGAATGGCGGTTGACAAGCAAAAAAACTATATTTCCAATGATTATTTGAATTAAAAGTAATAAACATAATCCTTACTTTTCAACTGCGGCCTAAGACAACTAATTCAAAGATTGATGTGGGACCCTTGTTTCTAGGACTGTGGAAGGAAGCGTGCGATTTGACATTTCTCGTGGCAACAAGTTTTGCTAGAAACTCTATAATTATAATGTCTACATCTTAATAACTTTATGTTATTGTCACATTGAAGTACTATTATAAAATATATATTTTTCTTTAGGACACATTGTCAGAATTGGTTCAATTTAGTTTCCTTGGGAAGATTTGAAACTCTAAATGGTAAAACCAGAAATGTGCAGAGATGATACTTCAGGATAAGAGAACTACACAGCACTAGCAACCAAGCAGTCTAGTGCTATTAGAAGTTAAGTGAGTTTTGTGGGCCTTCCTGAACATCTAATCACAATAGCATCTTTTAAAAAAAGATTAAAATGAAATACATTTTATAGGCATATAACAGTAGAAATACTAGAAACATTGTGGGCATACAAGTTATTAACAAGTTGGAAATTATCTCTACTACCACATCAAAAAACAACTACTAATTAACTTCTATTAAACACATTATCTGTGAGATATTTTGCTAAAACCTTTATCTGATTTCGTTAGTCCTTAAAGTAAACCTACAAAGGTATATTACAGACAATTTCATAGAAAGACATTGAAACTTGTAGAGATTTAAAGACAATGCGTTATATTTGTACAAAACAGACCTACACAACACATAAACAAAGGCTAATTTACATTGTTTTTCTTTTAAGCAACTTTGAGAGCAATATTCTTGAATAAACGTAAAACACAAAGTTCTGCCCCTCACATATATCAGGTATTGAATGCATTTCAGTTCTCTAAAACTCCATCAAATAAACTGAGTATGGTACAACAGATGGTGGCCATGCCCTTGTGCATTTCTCTCACTGGGCTTACTGAATCATTGACAATTATTTAAAGTAGACGGTATTAGTTATTAATAAAGGGAACTGTGATTTTCTCATGTCATACAGCTGGTATGTGATGAAACCAGAAATAAAACCAGGTTTATGAATTTCAGATATAATGTTCTATTTGTTTTCAACATAGAAGAAGATCTCACACACCTTAGAATTTGGGGTGAAATTCTATTACTGTATAAGAAACATAGGTGAATTACAGGACACACTAGGACCAAGAAGAATGGGAAAAGAAAGAGATGACAGGTACAGTGAATAAGAGGAATGATGATACAATTTCAGGCACGTCAATCTCTGGGAAAGCCCACAGTTTAAGAGTGAATGGAGAATCTACTGTATAGCAGCAGCTTTGGAAATGAAAAATAGATTGTAAAAGTGTCTTACCTTTCAACTAAATGTTCAACATACATAAAATGGAATGCTTGCAGGAGTTTAACAGGATTAAACCAAGGATCAGACCAAAATGACAGCTCCACTTAAAAGATGAATTGTAAAGTCACATAAGTACAGAGGGAGGTCAAGCCACAGCAGGCGTTTATTGCTAAAGGATTGATGAAGTGACATTTTCCAATAAAGGGAGATGAAGATCATTTTGAAAAATAAAATCAGAATTATGTTCAGGGCTCATGGGAAAGAGTCAAGAAGGATTATCAGGAATCTTTAAAAAATCACAAAATATTTTATTTAGTATATGACCAAACATAGCAAAATGTCCCTACTTAAATTCACAAATATTGTATTAAGAAAATACTGCCCTCATTTCAGCCCATTAACAGGGTTAGTTGTTAATTAGTTCTGTGTTCCAAAAATGAACAATATATGAAAAACTGTCTAATTCATGTGCACAAAAGCTAAAGCAAAGGATTTTATTTTTAAATATAAAAACAAAAAAAATGGAAAGAATTACAAGGGATTCAACTTATTAACTATTGACACATTTTATTGCATTTGTGTCTAAAGATTCAAATATTACCTCTGCATTAGGGTTCCTGTAACTTTTCATTGACTTTTGAGACCCTGGGTAACTATATAAAAACAGTCATTAAGAAAGTTTCATTTAGGAATTTTAGTCCAAAGACATTTTTTAGTTGCAAAGATGTATTCCTAAATTGCCACTGTTACCAATGAAATCATGAGGGTGAGATGAGATGTATGAACATGGAATAGTCTATAAAAAATAACAAATAAAAGTGAAGAAAGTGAAGTTACTTTCTCAAGACCACTGTACTCTAGAAGCAAAACTGCCATGAGTTGAGTCAACTCCATCTGATAGTAAATCATAGCTCTGAATCTAAAGGATTCCTTCCGCTGACTTTTCTTGTCCTTATTCTAATACTGCCTTGCAAATATTTTCTGTATGCATGGACTTCAATTTTAAACTACCTGAGGCTAGGACCATAAAAATTTTGCATTTTTTTTCAACTATTTTGAACTATATTCGAACAATTTTGAACTATTTTTCTAGTTCACAGCTATATATATATATATATATATTGTTAAAATGTGACTGCTTGTTTGTCCCACTTCCTCAGGGGAACTTTCGAAGAGTTTTGAGCTACCTTGGAACAAATACAATACTTTGTGGATATAATCTTAAGAGTTAAGTGTTAACGCTCATCCAAATTTCAGCTTTGATCAACAATAGCTTTTATATTTGGGGATTACTCTTGCAGAAGTCTCCAGATGTAGAGCAGAGGGTGTGGAGCTTATGTTCTTATTGGTTTTGTTGGTGGCTACCTCCAGTACACTTTAAGACTTGTAACACAATCAGAAGAATAAACGGTTAACAGTGAAAATGAAAGTCACTTAGTCGTGTCCAACTCTTTGAGACCCCATGGAATTCTCCAGGCCTGGATACTGGCGTGGGTAGCCTTCACATTCTCCAGGGGATCTTCCTGACCCAAGAATCGAACCAAGGTCTCCAGCATTGCAGGCAGATTCTTTACCATCTGAGCTACCAGGGAAGCCCATGAATAGTGGAGTGGGTAGCCTATCCCTTCTCCAGGCAATCTTCCTGTTCCAGGAATCGAAACAGAGTCTCCTGCCTTGTGGGCAGATTCTTTACCAGCTGAGTTACAAGGGAAGCCCAAAAGGCAACAGGGATAAGAGGGATAATAACAAAAATCATCAAGTTCAACAAGCAGTATGCAGGCAATATTTGATATGAATACATTGAAGTGGAAATCATAGTCACCTGAAACGCAAACACTTAAACCTTCTAAAGTCACGTATTCTGTAATGTTTCATACTTTTAATAAATAAATAAAATTTTCTCTGTACACTCAGTAAGGCTAATTTTCATTTTTAAATGGTTTCCAGTTTTTTTTATGTGTACAACCTCAAGTTTTACTGGATATTAAAAAATTCTGTCATATCTTGGAAAAAAAATATCAGCAGAAAATATAGATGGTATCATTTTAAAACCAAAACTCAAACTCAGATTTTTAGAAAATGTGGGGAGGAGGGACAGGATCAAAACAATGTTTTTAGGCCAAATGGGTCACTTTTACTCATCATGTTCAAATGTTTGCATAGTGTCCAAAAACAGCAGGTATATTGTAGAACACAAAATATCAACTATAAAAGGATGAGTTAGAACAATTCATATTTTCTAAAGTGTCAAAACAGTCTTTGATCCTCAGTATCAAAAGGACACTTGATTTTTGTATTGTATATTTTTTATTTATTTTTTACCTTAGCTTCACTCTACTTTTGATGATAAAAACCCTTAAAGTAATGATTTTTTATAGCTACAATCTGAAAGTATTCGATAATACACAAGAAATAGTTTGGATTAGGTTTAGAATGTTTTAAAAACACATTTGCCACCTAAGGCAGTATTTTTTAGAGGGGAGAAAATGCAAAATTAAAAAAAAATTAAAGGAAATTCTTTTAAGATATGTAGACAGAAAGGACCAGTGTCTGTGCATTCTTCTCGGAGTTATGATTTTTCTTAATGGGATTACATAATGTGCTGGGGTCACAATTAGAAAGGCTGTTAGATTCCATGCAAACCTACAAATGACTTAGTGAGCTGGGAGAACGGTCAGCAAAATCGGATTCCAGGGCCTTTTTGCTTGCCAAATCACACCTGCTTCTTCGTGCAGGATTGAATTTTCTCTCTCTGCAGCATCATTCCTTCAGCGATGTAGACACTGATGACTTCCACTGTTTAAAATAACGCTTCCTTAGAAATAAACTCACAGACAGATAACAAACTTACGGTAAGCAAAGAGTAAGAGGGGCCAGTAGGGAGATAAATTAGGAGTTTGGGATTAACAGATACACACTACTATATATAAAACAGACAAGAAGGACTTACTCTATAGGATACAAAACTATGCTCATTATCTTGAAATAATCTATAATGGAAAAGACGCTTTGCTATATACCTAAAATTAATACAACAAGATGTAAACCGTCTCTATTTCAATTTTAAAAAAGAAATTATTTTCTATTTTTCTTCCAGGCATACTATGTTCCCTTTACAGCCAAGCTCAGTTAAAGAAGTTTCCACCTTCACTTTTATCTCTCCTCTTGCCTTTAGCCTCTTTTTACTCTCTTTTTGCACTGTTTTATCTGCTTGCATCATTGGACCTGTTTCAGTGGCCACTGCTACTCAGGCCTCTATACATTTTCCTTCTAATCATTTAACCTTAGACTCCCCTCTCCCTCTCCTGCTCTTCTCTTTTCTACTCCCCTCTTCTCTCCTCTTCCCCATCCTCCATACTAACTCCTGAGGAGGCTACATTCAATCCCTTACAAGGGTTTAATAAAGCATCATTTTCATCTCAGGCAATAACCTAATTTCTAAACTTTGGATTTGAATTTCTTATTGCCTATCAACTTTTTCAGTTTAAAAAAATAGTTTCTTAGATACACATATATTCATCTTAATGTTATATAACAGCCAATATAGAATGGCTCTATCTTTCCAAACACATTATCTGACAATCACAAAGAATACTGAGTATAACAGGACAGTTTTAAAAACAGAATAGCTTCAGAAAGACTTGATTACATATTTTCTACATTAAAACACATATTTTATGCTTGGTTCCTAGAATGGTTTCACTGATATAAAAAGTAAAGGATTTTTCAAGATAATTTTAGGCAGTCTTTTATATAGTTTTATTGCATAGGAAAGATAGTATCTATCAAGTCTGTTTCATGCAGTTGAATTACACTAGAAGAGAAGTTCTTTTACTGACTAATTGTAAAAAGAATCAAAATTCAAAGCAAATCATATTTGCCATAAAAGATCCATAAAAAATCTTGTAATACATCATCTTAGAGAACTATTGGAAATAACTTGAAATTCAGAAAAACTAAAATCAGAGAGGTTTACTTCTTTACTTAACCCATCAACTGGATATTTCACCTATTTTTTAGCAATAGAAAAGTAGTCTGTCCATATATTAGTAGTAGGAGATAATTTCTATTTCATCAGACTTTAGTGCAAATAATTGACAGCATCAAGTTACTTTGGTAGAACATCTGTATGTACTTCTCTACATACTGTATTTTGGCTTACATGTAAAAGTAGCACATTGACAGACTGAAAGATGAAGAGTTTGACTTTCATCCAAATATTACTGTATGCAATTGACTACTGAGGTGGCACAGTATGCAATAGTGTCAGTGGGATGTGGGATAATGCTATTGGAAATTTGCTTCATTTTTGTGAAATAAAAGCATGTATACAAAATTTCAATATTTCATATTAAAATGTCTATGAGCATATTAAAAATTATTTCAGAAATAAGAAAAGGCAATCATTTTTCCACATAACATTTTAGCTCCTAATATATGACAGACCCTGTTCTGCACATTTTATGCTTGCATTGCTACCATAAATTTTACTACCTTAAAAAATTCTCCACCCTTTTCCTCAGTTTCATTCTTAACTTTCTGTTCATATCTTGCTCCTTTCTTATGGAGCTTCACTACTTCATTACTCTATGAAGTAGTTCTTTGAGTTTACTTCCTAAAACAGTGATTGGATTATAAAATTCTAAGGGTACAGTCTGTCTCTAATTTATATTTATATCTATTCTACAGTAATTTATTTTATCTTGGAAGGTTTAGGGATTTATAGTTAAATGAGTTTGTCTTTATTGCTTAACAGAGCATTGTCCAAAATAATGGTTTATAAAAAAAGATTCAGCTTATAATTTGGGGGGCTGGGAACTGGGATTTCATTTAGCTAGGCAGTTTATTCTTCCGGTCCCTGCAGGACCCATACAAGCATCTGCAGTCACCTTCCTGGACAGTTCTAACAGTGTTGACTGGTCTCTCTCATCTGCCTGGAATGGTTGACCCATGTGGTCATTCATTCAAATGGCAGCCTATCCCAGGTTATTTCTCAAGATCACAGTAAAGAGACCAGAAGTTTTCAGGGCCTCAGGGGCCTCAACTGCAAACTGGTACAATACACCTCTGCTTCATTTTCTTGGCCAAAACGAATCACAGCCCAGACACGAGGGACTGGCAAGCAGACAACCTTTTCAGGTAGGATCTGGGGTCACTTTGGAAGGGCACAAATATAGGAAGATGAAGAATGTGGGATTATTTCTATAATTGATCGCACAGTTTTAGTACCTTTTTCAAGACAGCATGTCTATTATTTCATATATTTTTCTCAAAATAGGCAATGTAAGGCAAATGTACTACTATAAATGCTACTTAATATTTAATGTGGGAATCATCAAATCATGCACTGATAAAGCTGGATAGGATAAATGAAAACGAAAGTGAAAGTCACTCATTCATATCCAATACTTTGCTACTCCATAGGTTACACAGTCCATGGAATTTTATAGTCCAGAATACTGGAGTGAGTAGCCTTTCCCTTCTCCAGGGGATCTTCCCAACCCAGGGATCGAACCCAGGTCTCCTGCATTGCAGGCAAATTCCCCAAGGAAATAGGATGCATTCACTAAATCCTCATTTTCAGATGAAATTGATGAACTTGCATGAGTTGCTAACACACAATGACTGAATAAGTCCTAAAAACCAGCAATCCCACTGCTGGGCATACACACCAAGGAAACCAGAATTGAAAGAGACATGTGTACCCCAATGTTCATCGCAGCACTGTTTATAATAGCCAGGACATGGAAGCAACCTAGATGTCCATCAGCAGACGAATGGATAAGAAAGCTGTGGTACATATATACGATGGAGTATTACTCAGCCATTAAAAAGAATACATTGGAATCAGTTCAATGAGGTGGATGAAACTGGAGCTTATTATACAGAGTGAAGTAAGCCAGAAAGAAAAACACCAATACAGTATACTAATGCATATATATGGAATTCAGAAAGATGGTAATGATAACCCTGTATGCGAGACAGCAAAAGAGATACAGATGTACAGAACAGTCTTTTGGACTCTGTGGCAGAGGGAGAGGGTGGGATGATTTGGGAGAATGGCACTGAAACATGTATAATATCATATAAGAAACGAATCGCCAGTTCAGGTTCAATGCAAGATACAAGATGCTTGGGGCTGGTGCACTGGGACGACCCAGAGGGATGATATGGGGAGGGAGGAGGAAGGGGGCTTCAGGATGGGAAACATGTGTACACCCGTGGTGGATTCATGTTGATGTATGGCAAAACCAATACAATATTGTAAAGTAATTTGCCTCCAATTAAAATAAATAAATTTTTTTAAAAAACTGGCCTCCTGGTATCTATACCAGTTCATTTTTCAGTAATCTACACTATAGCCATGCTGATGTTAGTAAGTTATTTCTAATATTTATTTTCATTTAAAAATATTTCAAAATATATTTATTTTAAGCCACTCTATTATCATTATACTATAGCTAGAATTTATTTATAATTGATGTATTTGATGGTCTTTTTAAAAATTAATTATTCCCAAGGAGCTTCACTTTGGATATTTGCTCTGAAATCAGACTTCTGTTTCCCTCATTCAAATTTTTCAAATATGTGTATTAAACATTCAGATACAAGCTGAACTTAGAAACATAAGTGCTGTTTAACTTAAATAGCCCTAATTAACACTAAAAAACAGTTGACATGCTATATACTAAAATTTTACAGAAATTATGTGAAAATTATAAATTTTACATATAAAAAGTTAAATATTAATTGCATCCCTTATTCATCATACATATTCAGCCTTTCAAATATCTCTTTTCTTTGAATCCTGTCATAAATGGAAGTCAGATGAAGCCAATAAAAAGAAAAACAGGACATTTCTAAGAAAATTGTCATGTTTTCATGAGTAACTCCAGAGAGTATAGCATTTAAAATAACATCTAATATAAGGTTATAGCAGTAAGCTCAATTACACAGATGAAAAATAGATATCATTAGATTAATATGGACTGAATTTTTATTTGGAGCTCCCTAGAAATATGAGAGTAGGAAAAATCCAAGAGATCTGCTCCACTCTTTTTAGATTACTAAGAGGAACTGTTTTGGCCAATCATTTATTCATTTTTTTCCCACTCATGTTTCCATTTTCTGTACAAAATCAATCATAATCATGTCTTACCCATGTGCAAGGCATTTGAATATTAAGTACTAATAAATAAGATATGCAATTGCACATTAAAGACTAAGGTAGAAGGGCATTGAAACATGTATAATATGATATATGAAATGAATCGCCAGTCCAGGTTCAGTGCATGATACTGGATGCTTGGGGCTGGTTCACTGGGATGACCCAGAGGGATGGTACGAGGAGGGAGGAGGGACGGGGTTTCAGGATGGGGAACACGTGTATACCTGTGGAGGATTCATGTTGATGTATGGCAAAACCAATACAATATTGTAAAGTAATTAACCTCCAATTAAAATAAATAAATTTATATTTTAAAAAAAGACTAAAAGATCATGATGATATCACCAATTCACTGATAAACAGGTTGTCAAGACTCAGAACATTTGAGTATAAGGGCTATGTTTATCTTTCTCCACAATGAATCCCTACTGCTGAAGACCAAGAGCCAGGCTCATAGAAGAGACTGGAAAAAGGCTTATTGAATAAATAAGTAATATGACTAACACTGATATATTATCATTAAAGATTACAACACATCACATGACTCAGTTTAGAAATTGAACTAAACCAAACTGAACATTCTTATATTGTAACCAAAAAAAACACAAAACCTCCAAAAGTAATTCTCCTTTATAATCACAAATCACATACCAAGCTGAAAACATGATCATAAAAAGTATGAAAGAAAACAAAACTTCTTAATTTATTAAGAATTAGAAATTAATTATTAGACCCACTATTGAGAATGAGTATATATTTTATCTTACAAATATTATCACTCTGCTTCTGTACAAAAGTCTGCATAATCATTTTATTATAATGTTAGAAGATACTTATCAAAATGCAATGAACTTAATTTTAATAACGAGAGTAAATCCTAACACTTCCATTATGTGAGCTGACTCTTAGAATCAGATAATTTGCAATATTATCCTTTTCACCTTTGATGAATTTACTTCCTGTGCAAAACAAGGAGTGATCTTGGTATGCTTATCCCAAAGTTACGAAGTCTTTTCCCATTTTCTAAAAAAAGTCCACTTCAAGTTTTAAAAAATCAACTTTAAACAGATTTTAAAAGCACGTGGAATAAAAAGCAAATGTACTGAAGATAATGGAAAGAAAAAAAAAAAGTACATCCAAGCACAAATCTCTAGAGAAATTGCCAAAGAAATGCAGCATACCCAAACAGGTGAGAGTGAGAAAATAAATATTATAACTGCAATTAAAAGCAGAGTATTTAATGGACTGTAAAGGAAGGCGGGAATTAACTACCTGATAGATTTCAGACTGCTGAGTTAAATCTATAATATCTGCTTGCCTTGCAATAATTCAGAGTCTACAATTGCCTGGAGGTCACCTTTGAGAAAGCAGAGAAAATCAATACATTTCACTATAAGTTAAGTAGTGTCATTTACCTCTATTAAAACAGGCCTTCATCAGTTAAGGGAAAAACACACACAAAACAACAAAAGAACCAAGACCAGCAGTGAATTTTCTGGTTTGAGGATACACATTCCTTTCATAATTCTTCCTATCTATCAAGGTGTTTCTGACATCCTCTGACATGTTGGAGAAACTAGCAGGGCTTCTGGTCATGGTGCTACCATTAGGGTGGGGTTTCCAAGGGTAGAAATGGTAATCCAAAATTCAGAACTAGAAAATGTCAAAGGATTAACTGAAAATTTTGTCATGTAGAGAGAATGGATACAACATGAATAATGGAAGACTGGGTCAGAATGAACAGAAGCCAGGTAGATCTTGGATCAGTCAAGAAGAGGATTACTAATGTTACTAATAAGAAATCAATTATTTATTTGGATTCAACTGAGCTCTAACAACAAGGGAGCCCTTGTGCAAACCTGGCAAATAAAACAATGAACAAAGCTAATATGTTAATGCTCTCAAAGCTTTCACTTTTAAACTAGTGAAATTCACATTATTTCCTGCAGAATTTTGATGACCATAGAATAAGACATTGAAATGCTGAATTAAACTCAAAGTCTAGTAAATAGTTTCATTATAGAAATCCCACTTTTACAGTGGGACTTTCTGAGACTTAGAGTCTGGTTACTTCCTTCAAATATGCTAATGAACTTGCCGTCATAGTTCTATTCACTGCCAGTTAATTTCAATATAGTTCATTCTGTCAAAATAATCCTGCAGTCTATAAGCCTTAATTTATTCTGTTCAGAACCATACTCATTATCAGTAGATTGACTTTTTGAATGACTTTGGATATGTGGTGATAATCTACAGAATATTTTCACAAATCCATTAAAATTCAAAAACATTTTATTTTGGATGTGAATGAGAAAATGGACTAATTGATTCAAAGGAAGGTAATGGGATTTGTGTTGTAGTTAGGTCAGAGAATTTGGATCTAAAGAGTCCTTCAGTTAATTCCTAACATCTATTTAGTATGAATATAAACTTGAATAATTTCTGAGATGTAGTCCATGAAAATGAAAACTGGTTATATTTTTAAAGTAGCTGTAAAGATTAAATATGATGAAGGAAAATATCTAGCATAGCATGTAGAATATGGTGATCACTATATGCTGTTATTTCTAGATCAACACTGTTAGTATTTACTACTTGTACATGAGTGCTAAGTTGCTTCAGTTGTGCCCAACTCTTTGTGACCCCATGGACTGTGGCTCACCAGGCTCCTCTGTTCATGGGATTCTCCAGGCAAGAATACTGGAGTAGTCTATTATACAGAGTGAAGTAAGTCAGAAAGAGAAATACAAACACCAACACAGTATATTAACACATATATATGAAGGTTAGAAAGATGGTAACAATGATCCTATATGCAAGGCAGCAAAAGAGACACAGATGTAAAGAACAAGCTTTGGACTATGCAGGAGAAGGTGAGGGTGGGATGATATGAGAGAATAGCACTGAAACATGTATATTATCATATGTGAGATAAATGACCAGTGCAAGTTCAATGCATGAAGCAAGGCACTCAAAACCAGTGCTCTGGGACAAACCCAGAGGGATAGGGTGGGAGGGAGGTGGGAGGGGGATTCAGAATGGGGGGACAAATGTGCACCTGTGACTCATGTTGATGTATGGCAAAAACCACCACAATATTGTAAAATGATTATCCTTCAATTAAAATGATCAATCAAATTTTTTTTAAAAAAAGAATACTAGAATAAGTTACCATGCCCTCCTCCAGGGGCTCTTCCTGATCCAGGGATCAAACCTGGATTTCTTATGTCTTCTGCATTGCCAAGTGGGTTCTTTACCACTGTGTCACCTGGGCAGTCCATTTACTAGTTACCTTGCAATAATGATACAATAAATTCTGCCTTCAGGTATCATAAATTCAGCTATTTCCAAATAAGTAATTTTTGTGACCTATATAACCTATATACCTATATTACCTATTTATCTATATTAACAAATATTATGGAAAAACAATTGTATGAAAGCATAATTTTAAGAAATTCAAGATGATACAATAAATAAAGGGAAATTGCAATGTAAACAAAAAAATCATAACCATGTACCCTTTTAAAGAGTTAAAATGAGTTTAAAAGGCATAAAACACAAAATTCGCAGTTAACCATTTGAAACAAACTGCTTGCCTAGATGAACTAAAAATAGAAAATGTAACTGCAAAGAGTTGACTCATTGGAGAAGACTCTGATGCTGGGAGGGATTGGGGGCAGGAGGAGAAGGGGACGACACAGGATGAGATGGCTGGATGGCATCACGGACTCGATGGACGTGAGTCTGAGTGAACTCTGGGAGATGGTGATGATGGACAGGGAAGGCTGGCGTGCTGCGATTCATGGGGTCGCAGAGAGTCGGACACGACTGAGCGACTGAACTGAACTGAACTGAACTTACTAAACACTCAGTCTGCCTCTGATCAAAAAAATCACACAATTTGCAACAAAGCAAAGTTCTAATTGATATGTTTCATATACTTATTGATGTCTCTTTCATTTTAAGCTATCATCCATTATATTAAGAGGTACAACAATAACCTTTCTTTTGAAATTCATGAAAGTGGTATAAGACTTATAAGTGATATAAGACATCTATGAATGTTTGGGACTATGTGAAGAGTCTACTTCAATAACCTGTCAATCTTGGACCAAGGAAAATATTGTCAAATAGGCAGAGTACCTTTGTGTAAGTTGTGGAGTACTTTTATTTACAACTTTTAGCATTGTCATCAAGTTGAAAACTAAACCTGTTTTCTTCTAACTGCTTGAGAATGCAGCTATCTCAAATACAAAATCAAAAACTAATTTCTAAATGTTGATATTTTAAGATAGTGAATACTCCTTTAGGTTTTCCTATTTAGAATACAAGAAAAAGATATTCAAAAATAGATTATTTGTCTGTGTCTCTCACTAGACTGCAAATTCTCTTAAGAAGAGGAGTAGAGAATTTTATCTTGCTGAAGTGTGTAAGTCTCAGCCTTTTGGCTAAGACCAAGTATAGTATGGGGGTTTTCCTGATGGCTCAGTGGGAAAGAATCCGCTTGCCAAGGCAGGAGACACAGGAGACGCAAGAAATGCAGGTTCAATCCCTGGGTCATAAAGATACCCCAGAGTTGGAAATGGCAACCTATTCCAATATTCTTGCCTGAAATATTCAATAGACAGAGGAGCCTGGTGGGGTCACAAAGATTTAGACACGACTGAGCACAGAAGTCGTGCACAGACTTTATTTTTTTAGGCTCCAAAATCACTGCAGATGGTGACTGCAGCTATGAAATTAAAAGATGCTTGCTCCGTGGAATAAAGTTATGACCAACCTAAACAGCATATTCAAAAGCAGACCCATTACTTTGCCAATAAAGATCTGTCCAGTCAAAGCTATGGTTTTTCCAGGAGTCATGTATGGATGTGAGAGTTGGACTATAAAGAAAGCTGAACACCAAAGAACTGAAGCTTTTGAACTGTGGTGTTGGAGAAGACTCTTGAGAGTCCCTTGGACTGCAGTCCATCCTAAAGGAAATCAATCCTGAATATTCATTGGAAGGTCTGATGCTGAAGCTGAAACTCCAATACATAGGCTACCTGTTGTGAAGAACTGTTCATTTGAAAAGACCTTGATGCTGGGAAAGATTTAAGGTGGGAGAAGGGGATGACAGAGGATGAGATGGCTGGATGGCATCACCGACTCAATGGACATGAGTTTGAGTAAACTCCGGGAGTGGCAATGGACAGGGAGGCCTGGTGTGCTGCAGTCCAGGGGGTCGCAAAGAGTCAAACATGAGTGAGCGACTGAACTGAACTGAGCATAAGTGTATATAACCATTTCATTTGGAGAAATTTATGCAATTCTCCAATATTTGCATCATACAACTAAAATAAAAATACATGTATATTTTGCTTTGTGATAAATTATGCCTTCCATACTGTGCTTCCTTAATTCCAAGTACAAAAAATTGTTTGCAAAGGAGAAATAAAATATTAAACTTGGTGTCCTGAGTGTATGACATTATAAAGACAATTAACATGAAAAATATATCCAGCCAATGGAGCAGAAATATGGACTACGATTCTTTGCTCAGGACTAGTTGGAGGTCTTGAGACTGTTCTCTCCCCACGGTGGCATGCACAGCTGTCTGTTAGCATTGTTCAGGAGTCTCAGAGATAGCAATTCTCCATGTGACATCACACATCTCTTCATAGCACAATTCTTGCTTGTAGCAAAACGATAACACATTCTTTGGGAAGACTGCACAATTAGAACAAACCTTTAAGTTGTCAGATGCCAGTTACATCACTTTGTATGTGTTATAGGATAGCCAGAAAAGATACCTTTTATATATATATAAATTAGGTCTGTGGAAAGACAAAGTGACTCAAGTGGAAAACACTCAGTAAATCTCAGCCAATGCTCAATGAATAGACACGAAACAATCAGAATCCCCATTCATAATGATATGCTATGAGAGGTTGAGCCAAACCTTAAAGAAGTCCCAAGAGATGGGAAATAGGTTTCATTAAAGTCAACAAAAGAAACCAGGATTTTTTAAACAGAAAGATTATTGATAAACTTAATTAAAATTTAATAAGATAAGCAAAGTAAAATAGCAAATAACAAGGTAGGAAAAACTATTTGCAACTCATATCACTCACAAATGATGTATATCTCAAATACACAAGGAAATGAAGAAAGGATGAGAATACAGAAGAAAAGTGCCAACAATGCTATAGAAAGTACGTACAGTTCAAATGAAAAAAAAAACCCACAAACATCTCTCAACCATTTGAAAATATGCTCAACTTAACTCATTAACAGATCGACACAAATTACTTTGCTAGGATAGCTTTTCTCACCTGTCAGATTAGTAAAATTCCCACAGCCTGACAACATACCCTGTTGCAAAGCTGTAGGGAAATAGACTTCTCATACATTGCTGATGGGAACACAAAATTCTAAACTGCTGAAGAAATTGGGCAATACCTACAAAAATCACATAATTATTTACTATTTGATACAACCATTACACTTCTAGGAATGTAAACAATTTAAAATAAAATGGCAAATTATTTTAAAAATATACAAATTGAACTATTAATTGTAGCAAACATATAGGATTCAAATCAGGCTTTTAATTGCAACAAACAAATAGAGGATACTGATCTATCAAGAAGGAAATGAGGACTATCACTGAAAACAATGATCAAGTATTTTTAGGACATGTAAAGTGAAAGGAATTCAAGACAGAGTGAATATGTGCAGTCATGGATTAATTTCTATCTCAAGAAAGGTCAATGTACATGAAACAAGATGGGTGTCAATTTAATATCACATTTATTAAATTCTTTAATTTTGTATATATTCCAAATTCTTTGCTATAAATATCTTTAAATAAAAATAAAGAAGGATTTGGGGTTTTGTCTACTTTCCTACAGATAAATAAATCTTGAAGATTCCCATGATTTTAACGAGCAAGGACTTTCAGGAGCCAAGTAAGAAAGGCAACAATTTATTGATTACTCATTACACTCCAGAAATTGTGCTTGGAAATTTGCATCTATTAACTCAAAGTAGATATTATTTCAATTGTATATTAAGCTTAATTTATATTAAGGTCATAAAATAAATTGTGTATTAGTAAGAAATAAGATGACTGAATTAAATTTGACTTGAGAACACTGTGACACTTTTTCAATGTTAAGCTGACTCGCGTATATATTAACACATTTCTGATATATAAAGTATTGCAATTACCATGCTCTTGGAAACTGTGGGAAGTGAAAATGAAATATTAACTTCCACTTTATCCAGGATATGGACTAGGGTAGGAGCACAAAAAGGACAAAATATTTCAGTTAAAAGTTGATGGACATGAGGAAGTAAGGACTGGTTTTTTTCCTACACACCATTCAGCTATTGAATGACTAGATGATTCCGAATGTGCATATGACTGATGAGTTACTGAGTAGATAAGATTTACCAGTCTTCTACATCTAGCTACCTATCTACACACACACACACACACACACACACACACACACACGTTTAAATACTAAAATAATCTTTCTCTTGCCTCTCTTGCTACTGTTAACATTTCTTTCGCTAGTCTTATTGTTGATGAATAGTGGTATGATTAGGAAGTACGTGGCTCTGCGAGAACTTGGCTACTTATTATAAAGTCATAGGTAACTCATCTGTACAATGAGAAAAATAATAATTATAGTGCGATTGCAACGATTAATGTCTCTAATACATTCAAGAGTTCCACCATGAAGTGGCATGTCCCAGATACCCTAGCAGATTGATGATGATTAACAAAATTAATAGGCCTTAGGTCAAAGCCTGGCTCTGTTACTTAGGATGTAGGGGATCTTCATGAAGCAAGTTGCTTTCACTCTCTGTGCCTCAGTTTTTCTATCTGTAAAATAACTCTTCACGAAATTGTGTGAAAGGCTTTGATGAGATAGTACATGATAAAGTGCTTATTTCAGTGTCTGACAGATAGTGCTCAATGACAGTGATTCTTCATTTATAGGCTTTCAATAATAATTTCAAATTATTAATATTATACTTTGTAAGGAGTTTTATTCTGATGTTTCCAATAAATATCAGAGCAGTAATATTTACCATGCTATTATGAACACTTCATAAACGTCCTTCTTTATGGAAGAAGTATAATGTTGACAGGTGGCTATAGAAGCAAGAGAACCATCATCTGATGGAGAGAAACCTCCCATGTATTTTCATGAGCAGATTTCCTGGTTGGTAACGCGCTCAGTTCATCATTTTGTCAAACTTTTTTTTAAAGCTTCAAGTTGTCCAGCCATAGCCAAATGCTTATATTAATTATGTGCCACTTAATTTTGCTAAATGCAGTGTATCCTTTCTGTATGTGCCTGTGTACATAAAAAAGTTTTTGTCTCCTTGAACGTAACTGTCCATCAGGAAAGGAGTTTCATTTGGCTTTTTTTTTTTTTTACAGCAAGGACAGATATGCTTTTGAGTGACAGTTAAATTTGTTGAAGGTATTAAATTGCTAATGCATTTTACAATCTTCTGAACTGATTTAATATATTAGACTGCCACTCAAAGTTGTAATAAACAATACTGCACTCTTACTTGGAAATCATTCTGTCATATCTAGAGGCTTTCAAAAATGCCCACCTATGTTCAGAGTTTACAAACACATTTTTATTGCTCTGTGGGCTGCCCCAAAACCAGTGACATAAAGACTTCAATTTGCATCTCTTGTTGCAGAATTTGGAAGTAGCATGGAGCCTTAATAAACACCTAGCTGGAAATCTCTGAGGTTGGAATTAATTCTCCACTTAGGGAGGTGAAGATGCTATTTCACATAAAAGAAAATCATTTAAAACTTATTGTCAGCTAACTTCATGTACTTGCCATGACTTCATATGTATTTCTCAGGTTTGAATGGAGTAGAGTAGGCAAAAAAAAAAAAAAACAAAACCACCTAGTGAATAGCCACAAAAACCTAGTGAGAGATATAATGGAGATTAAGAGTATATATATAAGATATATACATATATATGGTCAAGAACAGTAATAGCCCAGCAACACTACATTAAAAATTTTTCAGTGTTTTATATAGTCTACCTAGTTTTATTTTCACAACGAACTTGACAAAGTAGCAAGGGGGAAGTATCATTCCTTTTAATAGAGCAGAAAAGTAGAAATTCCAGTTGGAAAAAACGTCACATCCAGACTTATGTAGGTATATTGTCAACTGGGTTAAGATGAACTCAGATATTCTGCCTTACTTTATAACTCCCTTATTTTTCTTTTACGTGAAAAAAGATTAGCATTTTTAATTACTAGTGAGGCAAAAAAAATATTTCATACTCTTATTTTATTTTCTATTCTTTGAATCTTTCTCAGCTTTATTAAGGTGTTAAGCTATCTTTATACCTTATTAAGGTATTATTGACAATATTGCATGTCAATACAATAATTGACAAATTGTAAGATATTTAAAGTTTACAATATTATGTGATATACGTGCACATTGTGAAAGGATTCCCCCTCATCAAGTTAATTAAAACATTCATAGAAATGAAGAGTAGTAAACAAGGGGGTGAAGTAAATAGGGAGAGGTTGATAAAAGGGTTCAGTTATAAGACAAACAAGGTGTCTGAGGTTCCATGACACAATCCGTTAACTACAGTTGATAAATTTCAATTACACAGTACTGTTAACTGGAAAGTGTTTTCACACACAAAAAAAATCTGTCCTCTTTTTGGATACAGTGTCTTTCTGAGAAGTAAAATATAATTAATACACATTAACTTGGACGACAACCTTTATAAAAATAGGTAAGTTGAAATTTATTTTGGGTAATATAAACCAAAACAGATTTAAGCAAAACAGGTAGTTCCAAAAAAATTACTGCCATGTAATGGAATAGAAGACAGAAAAGAAAGTAGACAAGGGCCCTGCCCTTAAGGAGCTTAAATTTTGAGGAAATAAATAAAATACAAATAAGCATCAATATCTGGCATTATAGTGTATAAATACTATTAAGAAAAATAAAACAAGGTCAAGGGATAAAGTAGGAAGAAAGGTGCCATGTCAGAGAGAATAAAGAGGGATGGCTTCCCCGAGGAGAAAAACTTTTGAATGGAAATAAGAATAGTTTGAGAGAATCAATGAGGTGAACACTGGGGAGAAAAGATGTTCTAGGAAGAAGTTACAAAGGTAACTGATATGACAGAATCTTATTGTAGTGCTCACTTACAGAATTTTTTTCAGAACTTACTTTGAAAAATAGTAGGCAAACAGAAAGGAGGAATAAAAATTAAACACTAGACATTACAGATTTATTTTGAAAATGCTGGGAACTGTTCTGAGTGCAGCAAATCCCCAATTTGATATCCCCCTTTTTCCAATCCCTAATTCATGCAAATGCTAAGCCTTCCACTGGGAAAGTGCTCTTGATGCACAGACTGTCACCTGGAAAGGATGGTTGGCTACCTTCCAAAAGCCTTCTCTGGCATTGTATTCATTACCACAGCTCAGTGTCCCATCTAGTCCTGCAAGCTCAGCAATGCTTTTGTCAACTCAAAGAAAGCAGTTGTGTGTGTTTGTGTATGTGTGTGTGTGTGTGTGTGTGTGTATTGGGAGGGCAGAGCTGATGGAATAGCGGCTCAATCATAAAATGTATGCAATTGATGAACAAAATCAGCATGATTTATTCCTGCATAATGAGAAAATTAATTGTCCATTGCAATAGAATGTTTTTATGAACAGAGTAAAGAAACTATCCCCTAAAAAAACACCTGACACTTGGTA
Organism: Ovis canadensis; assembly: GCF_042477335.2. NCBI lineage: Eukaryota > Metazoa > Chordata > Mammalia > Artiodactyla > Bovidae > Ovis > Ovis canadensis. The sequence continues at coordinate 40,586,691 of NC_091258.1, read as the reverse complement.
GGAGCTTAATTAAATTCTGGTTGAGTTGGATGTACTTGTTGAAAGATATACTATGTGATTGTTGTTGCTTAGTTGCTAAGTTCAACTCTTTTGTGACCCCATAGATGTAGCTCACCAGGCTCCTCTGTCCATAGGATTTCCCAGGCAAGAATACTGGAGTGGGTGGCCATTTCCTTCTCCAAGGGATCTTCCCAAAACGGGGGTTGAACTCAAGTCTCCTACTTGGCAGGCAGATTCTTCACTGCTGAGCCACCAGGGTGAGCTACATAACAATCAGAACAATAATTGTGAACATGTTTTAGAGCTAACGTAGTTTTCCATTGGAAAAGTTGGATAGACTTATTCATGTAGTTATACATTATGGACAGCCCTGATAGTTGCAATTCATTTTTTATAAACCAAGAGTTAATTTTCCCTCTACACTTGCTGGGGCTTGACCAGACAGAATTGAACAATATTAAATGGCTTTCTACTTGCTCTTCATTTCTCAAGATCTTATTGCTGACTAAATCACTTTGAAATTTCCATATTACTTCTCTAAATATGTTCATTCTTTCTCTCAAGTCTGAGGAACAATAGCAACAAAGTCTTTTAAAGTGGACTTAGCATAGTTCTGATTGAATGAATTCTTTGCTGATTGAAGTCCCCATTTTCAGAAGACTTTCTTTGCTCCCTTTTTTCCAAATGGAAGTATCTAGCAAATCTTGTAAAAATAAATAAACTATGTGGAAAAACCCTCATATAGAAAGGTAATATATGGTTGGTGGGGGAGGAAGGAGAGGGTGGGATGTATGGAGAGAGCAACATGAAAACATATACTACCATATGTAAAATAAATAGCCAATGGGAAATAATGGCTGAAAACTTTCCAAAAATTAGGGGAGATATAGGCATGCAGATTCATGAAACATAAAGATTTACAAAAGGAAAAAGTGAAAGAAGTCTACAGTCATCAGTCATTATCAAATTGTCAAAGACAAAAAGAAATTTTGAAAGCAACAAGATAAAAGTAATTCAGATACAAAGAAGCCCTCATAAGATTATCATCAGATTAGGAAGAATAAAAGTTAAAGGGAGGAAGAAAATGGGATGATATATTCAAAGTGCTGAAAGAAAAAAAATCTATCAATTGAGAATAATATGCTTGGGAAAACTGTCCTTCAAAATGAAGGAGAGAAAAAGAACAGACAAGCAAAAACTAAGGGACTGTATCAACAACTTACAAGTGCTAAAGTTCAGGTTGAAACAAAAGATACTAAAGAGAATCAGAAAAATATATAAAAGTATAAAACTTGCTAGAAAGGTAAGTATATGGACAAATACACTGTGATACTGTGAAAATCACTTAACTATAATACAAATGTTAGAACACATAAGTCTTAAGAATTACTATAATTACAAATATTTGTTTAAAATGGTTGATTACAGTAATAATGATATAAAACTATCAATAACAGGTTTTAGGGTAAAGGTAAGTATTCATATTTACTCAGAGGCTATTTTTCTGATCTGCACATTTGATTAATTACATGATTCAATTAGATGAAATTATGGTCATCATCTAATTCAATTAATGAAATTATGGACAAAATTTTTAAATTGTCAATGGATACATAATATAAAAAGTGTGAATTGTGACATCAACTATAAAAGGTAGGGGAATAAGTAAAAAGGTAGAGTTTTGTATATTATTGAAGTTAACTTTTTCAGTTGAGTTCAGTTCAGTCACTCAGTCATGTCCGACTCTTTCCAAGCACATGAACTGGAGCTCGCCAGGACTGATCTCCTTTAGGATGGACTGGTTGGATGTCCTTGCAGTCCAGGGACTTCTCCAACACCACAGTTCAAAAGCATCAATTTTTCAGTTGCTCAGCTTTCTTTATAGTCCAACTCTCACATCCATACATGACCACTGGAAAAAACATAGCCTTGACTAGATGGACCTTTGTTGGCAAAGTAATGTCTCTGCTTTATGATATGCTGTCTAGCTTGGTCATAACTTTCCTTCCAAGGAGTAGTGAAAGTGAAAGTGAAGTCACTCAGTCATGTCCGACTCTTTGTGACCCTATGGACTGTAGCCTACCAGGCTCCTCCCTCCATGGGATTCTCCAGGCAAGAGTACTGGAGTGGGTTGCCATATCCTTCTCCAGGGGATCTTCCCAACCCAGGGATCAAAGCCAGGTCTCCTGCATTCCAGGAGTAAGCGTCTTTTACTTTCATGGCTGCAATCACCATCTGCAGTGATTTTGGAGCCCAGAAAATAAAGTCAGCTACTGTTTCCCCATTTATTTCCCATGAAGTGATGGGACCAGATGCCATGATCTTAGTTTTCTGAATGTTGAGTTTTAAGACAACATTTTCACTCTCCTCTGTCACTTTCATTAAGAGGCTCTTTAGTTCCTCTTCCCTTTCTACCATAAGGGTGGTATCATCTGCATATCTGAGGTTATTGATATTTCTCCCAGCAATCTTGATTCCAGCTTGTGCTTCCTCTAGCCCAGCATTTCTCAATGTACTCTGCATAGAAGTTAAATAAGCAGGGTGACAATATACAGCCTTGACGTACTCCTTTTCTTATTTGGAACCAGTCCATTGTTCCATGTCAAGCTCTTACTGTTGCTTCCTGACCTGCATACAGGTTTCTCAAGAGGCAAGTCAGGTAGCCTGGTATTCCCATCTCTTTCAGAATTTTCCACAGTTTATTGTGATCTACACAGTCAAAGACTTTGGCATAGTCAATAAAGCAGAAGTAGACATTTTTCTGGAGCTCTCTTGCTTTTTCCATGATCCAGTGGATGTTGGCAATTTGATCTCTTGTTCCTCTGCCTTTTCTAAATCCAGCTTGAACATCAGGAAGTTCATGGTTCACGTATTGCTGAATCCTGGCTTGGAGAATTTTGAGCATTACTTTACTAGCGTGTGAGATGAGTGCAATTGTGCGGTAGTTTGAGCATTCTTTGGCATTGCCTTTCTTTGGGATTGAAATGAAAACTGACCTTTTCCAGTCCTGTGGCCACTGCTGAGTTTTCCAAATTTGTTGGCATACTGAGTGCAGCACTTTCACAGCATCATCTTTCAGGATTTGAAATAGCTCAACTGGAATTCCATCACCTCCACTAGCTTTGTTTGTAGTGATGCTTCCTAAGGCCCACTTGACTTCACATTCCAGGATGTCTGGCTCTAGGTGATGATCACAGCATCATAATTATCTGGGTCATGAATATCTTTTTGTACAGTTCTTCTATGTATTCTTGCCACCTCTTCTTAATATTTCTGCTTCTGTTAGGTCCCTTCCATTTCTGTCCTTTATTGAGCCCATCTTTGCATTAAATGTTCCCTTGGTATCTCTAATTTTCTTGAAAAGATCTCTAGTCTTTCCAGTTCTATTGTTTTCCTCTATTTCTTTGCATTGATCACTGAGGAAGTCTTTCTTATCTCTCCTTGCTATTCTTTGGAACTCTGCATTCAAATACTTCATCTTTCCTTTTCTCCTTTGCTTTTCACTCCCCTTCTTTTCACAGCTATTTGTAAGACCTCCTCAGACAGCCGTTTTCTTTTTTGCATTTCTTTTTCATGGGGATGGTCTTGATTCCTATCTCCTGTTAACTTTTTAATCAGCTTAAAAATAATATTTTATTATTTTTAGAAAACTACTTTCTATTACATTTAAAATCATAAAATTTTCTAATAATATATTAGAAAGATGCATGACTATAAGATGTTTAATGTAAGTTTCATGATAATCACAAAGAAATTACTTATAGAAGACAGACAAAAGAATAATATAAAGGAACTAAGCATAGCACTATGAAAATAATTAACAAAACATGCAGGAAGAGAGCAAGGGAAGAAAATAAGAGCAAAATAACCGTGACAGACAGAAAACTACATAACTAGCAATAATACATCCATCCCTATCAATAATTACTTTAATATAATAAATACTCCAACCAGATGACATAGACTGGCTGTATAAAAATAATAAGAACCTAACAATGTGCTATGTATGACAGACTCTCTTTGTATTTAAGGAAATACATAGGCTGAAAGCAAGGGGGATAGAAAAAAATTCCATGCAAATTCTAACAAAAAGAGAGCTGGGGTGACTTATATCAGACAAAATGGAATTTAAGTCAAAAACTGACAGAAGATTATATGTTTCTAAGAACTTGTCCATTTCTTCCAAGTTGTCCATTTTATTGTCATATAGTTGCTGATAGTAGTCTCTTATGATCTTTTGTATTTCTGTGTTGTCTGCTGTGATTTCTCCATTTTCATTTCTAATTTTGTTGATTTGATTCTTCTCCCTTTTTCCTTGATGAGTCTGGCTAATGGTTTGTCTATTTTATTTATCTTCCCAAAGAACCAGCTTTAATTTTTGTTGATTTTTGTTATAGTTTTCTTTGTTTCTTTTTCATTTATTTCTGCCCTAATTTTTATGATTTCTTTCCTTCTACTAACCCTGGGGTTCTTCATTTCTTCTTCTTCTAGTTTCTTTAGGTATAAAGTTAGGTTATTTATTTTATTTTCTCTTGTTTCTTGAGGTAAGCTTGTATTGCTATGAACCTTCCCCTTAGCACTGCTTTTACTGAATCCCATAGGTTTTGGGTTGCCTTGTTTTCATTTTCATTCATTTCTATGCACATTTTTATTTCTTTTTTGATTTCTTCTGTGATTTGTTTGTTATTCAGAAGCGTGTTGTTTAGCCTCCATACGTTTGTATTTTTAATAGTTTTTTCCCTGCAGTTGACATCTAATCTTAGCGCATTGTGATCACACAAGATGCTTGAACCGATTTCAATTTTTTTGAATTTATCAAGGCTAGATTTATGGCCCAGGACGTGATCTATCCTAGAGAATGTTCTGTGTGCACTTGAGAAAAAGATGAAATTCATTGTTTTGGGCTGAAATGTCCTATAGAAATCAATTAGGTCTAACTGGTCCCTTGTATCGTTTAAAGTTTGTGTTTCCTTGATAATTTTCTGTTTAATTGATCTATCCAGATGGCTTCACAGGTGAATTCTACCAAAACTTTAGAGAAGAGCTAACACCTATCCTACTCAAACTCTTCCAGAAAATTGCAGAGGAAGGTAAACTGCCAAACTCATTCTATGAGGCCACCATCACCCTAACACCAAAACCAGTCAAAGATGCCACAAAAAAAGAAAACTACAATATCACTGATGAACATAGATGATACCACCCTTATGGCAGAAAGTGAAGAGGAACTAAAAAGCCTCTTGATGAAAGTGAAAGAAGAGAGTGAAAAAGTTGGCTTACAGCTCAACATTCAGAAAACTAAGATCATGGCATCTGGTCCCATCACTTCATGGGTAATAGATGTGGAAACAGAGGAAACAGTGGCAGACTTAATTTTTCTGGGCTCCAATATCACTGCAGATGGTGATTGCAGCCACGAAATTAAAAGACATTTACTCCTTGGAAGGAAAGTCATGACCAACCTAGATAGTATATTGAAAAGCAAAGATATTACTTTGCCAACAAAGCTCCATGTAGTCATGGCTATGGTTTTTCCAGTGGTCATGTATGGATGTGAGAGTTGGACTGTGAAGAAAGCTGAGCACTGAAAAATTGATGCTTTTGAACTGTGGTGATGGAGAAGACTCTTGAGAGTCCCTTGGACTTCCAGGAGATCCAATCAGTCCATCCTAAAGGAGATCAGTCCTTGGTGTTCATTGGAAGGACTGATGCTGAAGCTGAAACTCCAATACTTTGGCCACCTCATGCAAAGAGTTGATTCACTGAAAAAGACCCTGATGCTGGGAGGGATTGGGGGCAGGAGGAGAAGGGGATGACACTGGATGAGATGGCTGGGTGGCATCATCGACTTGATGGACATGAGTTTGAGTGAACTCCAGGAGTTGGTAATGGACAGGGAGGCCTGGCGTGCTGTGATACTTGGGGTCACAAAGAGTCGGACATGACTGAGTGACTGAACTGAACTGGACTGAATCATCTGATATATACTGACTAATGTGTATGTTCTAGGCATTGTTCTAGACCTTGGGGAATGCAAAGGTAGTAAAAACATAGTCTTTTGTTATCTGATCTCTGAGTACCTCTCCTTCCGTGGCTTGTCCACTGTTCCCTTACAAATCTCTTCAGCGAAACGAAACCAAGCAATTCAACTGTGAAGACTCACCCAGCTGTTCTAAATCTTGGATATTTTATAAATAATTTCTTCTCTGAAGACTATTCTTCTTGCCTTTTCTGCCTGGCAAATATCTTTTTAGTCAAGTCCCAGGGTCTCTGACTCATCCAGTATTAGTTATTGTCATTGTTTTATCTCCTCTTGCCTAGTACACCTATTATAATGTCCACTATTTGCTCTTTTGTTGGACTTTGCTTAGACTCTCTCTGCCTTGAGAACAAAGACAGTTCTATCCTCATGTTTCTATCCTCAGCTTCTTATCCAGTATCTAACATTCAATGCATGCTGAGTAAATGTTGGCTGAAAGAATTAATGGATATGTTATACCTAAAATAAATGGTGTAAAAGTTAATAAAAGAAAAGGTTCACAGTTGGATGGAGCCTGTGGTATGCTGATAAATGTTTAACAACGGCCTCCCCAGGAAGCCAAAGTATCATAGATCTACAGCGTTTGCACATCTTCATGGTGTAAATCTCTCACTATGCCTGATTCTCATCTTTGTCTCCATACATGGATTTGGGAAGCAGTACACACCATTATATAGTATTTCTACCATTCTCATATAATATTCATTAATAAAACTCAGAGTATAGATCACAGTAAAATAATTTAACGATTTTTCAGCATCTATGATTTTGGTTTTGAATCTGTCTTAAAAAACAACTATATAAACTCCCAATTTACTAAGACATGACCATGTGTAACAGCTGGCTTTCAAAATTACTGAAAATGTTACTGTTGATTCTTGCAAGTTGGCATGAGTCAGTGTTGGCACACCACTGAATGAGGCATCATACGTAGAGTAGTAAGAACAATTTTCAGAGAAAGTAGCACTTATTATGGAGCAATTATTTCAATAAGACAGTTAAGTTGGATGGAGAATATGTGATCCACAAGGATGCTGATTTTTCTATATTTAATTCACCAGTTTATTCTGGTACCAAGACAAGTACTAGATATATACTCAGTGCTCATAAAATATTTCTTAAGTGAACGAATGTTCAATACATAGTACATTTTACAGGCCTCTTAACTACAACACTAAGACAAATTATAGAAACCTCTATGGATAAAGGGCAGCTAATTGAATCCCACTCACACACTGTTCATATGTTACTTACACTTGAAAATGAATAGTGATGAGAATCATGCCCAAGCAGGGGCCACAGTCATCAGAAAGTGATGGCCTATGTTTAAACATGGTAGTATAAAATAGACCAGAAAAGCTAGTATCACTGAATACCTCTGTAAGCTGCCCAATCACTGACCCAAACCATGCACACTAGGATTTTCTACAAGAAAATCCTCGTTCTACAAGAAAAAGAATGCATTGTTTAAGCTACGCAAAGTTGAATCTTTTGTTACTTGTAGCCAATATCTAATATATCTAGCACAATTCAATTGAGAAGTGGTTCCTGAGCACCCATGGAGGAGGAAAAGGTGATAATCAGACTAGAGCTGGTCTGCAACCCAGAGCAAAATACTGGGACTTCTGAGCAAAATACAAACTTCTCTTTCTTCTGGTTTAGGCCCCCTTTATCATGCATGAGACGGTAGCATATGCAGTACACATGAGGAGCTGGAGTACAAGAGACACGTAAATAAGCTGCCTACAATAATGGAAGAATGTCATTGCAGATATTTGACATTCCCTGCACAGTCTGGGGAGCTGATAAAATCATAATCGTCAAAGAGACATGCCGTATTGCCAATCCAGAGCTGCTTCTAATGCATACAGGCTGGCACATACGTCTCACTGTTCAGCACGAGCAACAGAAGGAATGAACAAAAAGAAAAGAGCAATTTCCCCACCGTAAATTGGAAAGCCTGCCAACCAGCTAAGTGATCTGCCATCAATCAGTGTTAAATTCTCCTTAGCAGCAGAAAATTCAAGGGCTAACTAGTACTGAGAGATTTCACACAGTGACTAATGGTATATGACAAACACATTTAAAATCTGCATAGGCCAGTGCCAGTTTAAAGTGTAACATGAATAATAAATAATTTTAAAGAAATCTTAGCATGCAAAATAAGATGTAATCTCTTCAGACATAAATTACACAGAAAATGTTACAGTTCTAGAAAGGCATTTGCAAACTGACCAAAACAAAGTCAAAAGTACAATTCATTCAGAAAGCAACTGTAGTTGATGTTTTTGCACACAAACAGATTTTCAAAGCACTGGGCAGATAAGTGATAAAACAGTGGTCACTGGGGTATAACCAGCAAAAATCCCAGGTCTCTAATCAGTTACAAATGGCAGTCAGTGAGAATTCTAGACAGATATAAATGCAATAAGACAGGCTTTCTGTTTTCTAAGAAACACAATTCTTTTTGAGAAAAATAAGAAAATGCTTTCCTTTTTTTAAACCAAGCTGAGCTATAAACCTAAGCATAGCTGGAAGGTGGGCACTGAAGGATTTAAACATAAAATTCTCTTTAGTTTATGGGACTTTAGTATTTGGGAAGCAAGGAAAATAGCACTGGATTTGGAAACCTCAGTTGGAGACATGATTCCCAATTTACCACATCTCAGTTTCCTCATTGATTTCATGTAAAATAACATGACTAATCTCACAAGACAGTTGTGATGGGCAAATGATGAAGCCTGTAGAAAATTTATTATAAGCGGTAAAGGATTATTCACACATTGGTGTGATCTATTATTCGTTTTAAATCTAGGACTAAAGGAGTCTGTGTCTGAAGAAAAAACAATGGAGTGGAAGTGAAGCAGAGTGTTCTTGTCTTAAAAAAAAAAAAAAGCTTTCATAAAGTACATAGATCAGAATAATCTTGCTGAAATTAAGCTCCTGGAAGTTTTGAGAAGTATGAAAGATATATAAAACAAGCAACTAAGTAAAGGCAATTTTTTAATCATGAAAACTAAATTTTGTTAATTCGTTTTTGAAATATTACATTTATCCTTCAATTAAGTGCCATTTTTCACAGGTGTGCCATAATGAACTATTTTTCCTTGATTGGATTTTAATAGTTTTTATCAAAAGAGTTTAAAATTTTTTACAAAATTGAAATTTCCATATATTAGTTTGGTGAATAGTTAATATGCAACCTCCTCATTCTGAAGCAGTAGGAACTAGGGAACACCACCACTAAGATTGTATTTTGTCATATAAATGAAATTAAATGCCCCTCATAATTGTGAGAGCACAAATAAGTATACGACTGAAATATATAAGAAGAACATAACCTTTTTAAATATCCTTGACCTCAATATGACCCTCACAAAAGGCCTGAGATGTAGAATGGACTATCATTCATATTTCCTTTCAAAAGATGGGAAAAATCAATCTCGTCAAGTAATGAAATGATTTTTAAAATCTCCCAGCAAGTTCATAATAACAATGGAATAAAATAATAAAAATAAAACTTCAGATCCTTCCGTGATTTTCTGAACTAAATTTTTCGTACCCATTTCAAGAATACTCAAGACAGCATTCTATTTTGTTATCTGAATAAAGGCACAGATTGGTAAAAACAACAATTTTAAATAGTTTTAAAAGTTACTTTTACCTCTTTAAATATTCAAAATGACTGAAACTGGACTTATAAAGTCATTTAAAGCCTACTGTGGCCTTAAGCTACACCTTATATTTCATGAATACGAATATATTTTGTAAGAAAGTTACAAACTCAAGAGTAGTTTGGTAGATTCCAGATTTCTAAATTATTGTATTAGGGAAAAGATCCTAGTGGGGCTTCTCCAGTGTCTCGATGGCCAGAAGTCTGCCTGACAATACAGGAGATACAGGCTAATTTGGGGTCAGGAGTTGATTCTGGAAGATCCCCTGGAGAAGGAAATGGCAACCCACTCCAGTATTCTTGCCAGGAAATTCCATGGACAAAGGGGCCTGGCGAGCTACAGACTATAAGGTCACAAAAGAGTCGAACACAACTTAGCAACAAACCAACAAACAACATATGTATACATATGAATAATTAAAATTTTAGCCTAGTGATTAGTGGAATTTTTTCAAGGTCAGATGATAATAAATTAGTGTGTATCTTGAAGGAATAAAAAGTGCTATCACAAAAAGTTTTCAAATATTAGATAATATATTATAATATTATCAGTTACTATAAAACTGATAATAGACAAAATAAATGGGAGCTATCAATATGATCAAATGCAATTTTTCTTTATATATTGCATTTAATTTTTTAACGATTTTATAAATTAGTATCACTACTTTCAAAAATAAGGAAACTGAGACACACAGAAAATTAATTAACCTGTCTAAGTTCACACGTCTCCAAACCAAGTCTTAATCCAAACTCTGACTTGTTCTACCGCCCCATGCTCTAAGGCAGGTCTTAGTTTTTGCAGTAGGATTTTTTATGTTTTTCGTTTTTGCTTCTTATGTGTGATTCTCATTTTATGGATGCTTATATTCCAAGAATAATATGATCTTAGGCAATTAAACTGAAACGTCTCATATTCTTTTGGTTTTAAAGAAAAGAAAAAATATCTCAAAGTACAAAGTTTGCTTGATTTAGTTGATCACTATAAAAATCAGATAATATGAGAAAGGAGTAGACTGATGAAGCACATTAAGAATTCCATATCTGCAATTAGCAGATGGCAGCCACTGTGACTTTCTCTTCAACAACTCCATCTGCAGCAGACGCAAGTGTTATGCTAGCGTATTTCTGTTAAGGACTAGGACAGGAACAGGGTTATCGATTTGCTGTAATTGTTCTATGATTCAGCAGTTGAGTCACTTAATGACTCCCACGCATATACCAACTCGTGTAATTGAGAAGAGTCTAGTGTGTGGACCATCTGTTACAATAAATTCATGGTGCCTTGAGACATCCACAGATAATAACTGCCCCTGCTTGAGTAACTAGGCTATACCTTTACTGAAGGTGAAGAGTATAGAAAGACTGCTTGAATTATGTGCTGAGGATTGTACATAGTTCATTTCAACTCATTTACAACACATTTACCATAAAAATGAATCCTGCTACTGACCAATAAATGGCATGAACATTTCTTAATCAGGTGGAGACATGGAGGCATGGGGTAGGACTTTTTCCCCGGTTCAAACTCACTGCAGCCTCCCTTAAGCACAAAAAAGATGTACAAATATGACATAAAAAAAAAACATAAAGGAAAGCTCAAATGACCAATATTAAAAAGCAGAGACATTATTTTGCCAACAAAGTTTCATCTAGTCAAAGCTATGGTTTTTCCAGTAGTCACATATGGATGTGAGAGTTGGACTATAAAGAAAGCTGAGCACCAAAGTATTGATGCTTTTGAACTGTGGTGCTGGAGAAGACTCAAGAGTCTCTTGGACTGAGAGTAGATCAAACCAGTTAATCCTAAAGGAAATCAGTCCTGAATATTCATTGGAAGGACTGAAGCTGAAACTCCAATACTTTGGCCACCTGATGCAAAGAACTGACTCTTTAGAAAAGACCCTGATGTTGGGAAAGATTGAAGGCAGGAGAAGAAGGAGATGACAGAGGATAAGATGGTTGGATGGCATTACCGACTCAAAGGACGTGAGTTTGAGTAAGCTCAAGGAGTTGGTGATGGACAGGGAAGTCTGGCATGCTGCAGTCCATGGGGTCTCAAAGAGTCACACATGACTGGGCAACTGAACTGAACTGAAACCACTGGTCAATCGTATGTTAACTTTTTACAAAGTATAAGACACAACATTAGGCACAGATGTTGTAAAGATGGGTATGTCATGATGATGTCACCAAGGAACTATTCATGTTCTAGAATAGGACATACAATCATGGCACAGTAATAGGAATGCTACGGTAGAGCTAAGCACAGGTTACTTTTGAAGTGTAAAAGACAATTCTCTATAAAAAAGGGGACTATATATCCTAAATATTAAACCTAGGAGATGATGCAGTTTGGATTTAGCCCTTAGGGACTTATATCTTTGCTGTCCACACATGACATGTATTTTCTTTCAAGCAACACACTGTCCATGTATCCTTTTGATTTTCATGAAAATTTGAGCTTTTAATCAAATGCCAAGAACTGTAGTCAAAAGCCAAGCTAAAGTCTCATGCACTGGTTTACTTCAGTTCAGTTCAGTTCAGTTGCTCAGTCATGTCCAACTCTTTACGACCCCATGGACTACAGCATGCCAGGCCTCCCTGTCCATCACCAACTTGCGGAGTTCACTCAGACTCATGTCCATTGAGTTGATGAGGTCATCCAACCATCTCACCTCTGTCGCCCCTTCCCCTCCTGCCTTCAATCTTTCTCAGCATCACGGTCTTTTCAAATGAGTAGGCTCTTCACTTCAGGTGGTCAAAGTATTGGAGTTTCAGCTTCAGCATTAGTTCTTACACTGGACATTCAGGACTGATTTCCTTTTGGATGGACTGTTTGGATCTCCTTGCAGTCCAAGGGACTCTCAAGAGTCTTCTCCAACACCACAGTTCAAAAGCATCAATTCTTCGGTGCTCTGCTTTCTTCATAGTCCAACTCTCACATCCATACCTGACCACTGGAAAAACCATAGCCTTGACTAGATGGACCTTTGTTGGCAAAGTAATGTCTCTGCTTTTTAATATGCTGTCTAGGTTGGTTATAACTTTTCTTCCATGGAGTAAGCATCTTTTAATTTCATGGCTGCAGTCACCATCTGCAGTGATTTGGGAGTCCAAAAAATAAAGTCTGCCACTGTTTCCACTGTTTCTCCATCTATTTGCCATGAAGTGATGGGACCGGATGTCATGATCTTTGCTTTCTGAATGTTGAGCTTTAAGCCAACTTTTTCATTCTCCTCTTTCACTTTCATCAAGAGGCTCTTTAGTTCCTCTTCACTTTCTGCCATAAGGGTGGTGTCATCTGCATATCTGAGGTTATTGATATTTCTCCCAATAATCTTTATGCCAGCTTGTGCTTCCTCCATCCCAGCATTTCTCATGATGTACTCTGCATATAAGTTAAATAAGCAGGGTGACAATATACAGCCTTGATGTACTCCTTTTCCAATTTGGAACCAGTCTGTTGTTCCATGCCCAGTTCTATCTGTTGCTTCCTGATCTGCATACTGGTTTCTCAAGAGGCAGATCAGGTGGTCTGGTATTCCCATCTCTTTAAGAATGTTCCACAGTTTATTGAGATCCACATAGTCAAAGGCTTTGGCATAGTCAATAAAGCAGAAACAGATGATTTTCTGGAACTCTCTTGCTGTTTTGATGATCCAGCGAATGTTGGCAATTTGATCTCTTGTTCCTCTGCCTTTTCTAAATCCATCTTGAACATCTGGAAGTTCACATATTGCTGAAGCCTGGCTTGGAGAATTTTGAGCATTACTTTGCTAGCGTATGAGACAAGTGCAATTGTGCAGTAGTTTGCGCATTCTTTGGCATTTCCTTTCTTTGGGATTGGAATGTAAAGTGACATTTTCCAGTCCTGTGGCCACTGCTGAGTTTTCCAAATTTGCTGGCATATTGAGTGCAGCACTTTCACAGCATCATCTTTCAGGATTTGAAATAGCTCAGCTGGAATTCCATCACCTCCACTCGCTTTGTTTGTAGTGATGCTTTTTAAGGCCCACTTGACTTCACATTCCAGGATGTCTGGCTCTAGTTGAGAGATCACAACATCCTGATTATCTGGGTCATGAAGATCTTTTTTGTACAGTTCTTCTGTGTATTCTTGCCACCTCTTCTTAATATCTTCTGCTTCTGTTAGGTCCATACCATTTCTGGACCAGCAAGCGGCAAGCAGTAGAGAGGAAATACCCTACGTCAAAGGTCAGGAGTGGGACCTGCGCTTCACTGGAGTGGCCACAAGGAGATACCCCACGTCCAAGGTCAGAGAAACCCCAGTAAGACAGTAGGCGTTGGAGCAGCTGTAAGGAGATATCCCACGTCCAAGGGCAAAAGAAAAAAGCTTCAGGAAGATGGTAGGAGGGGCAAATTCACATTCAGAATCAAACCCCATTCCTGCCAGAGACGTTCAGAGGGCTCAAACAAACCTTGTGCTCACCAGGACCCAGGGACCCCACAGAGACCGAGACAGAACTGTGTTTGAGTGTCTCCTGTGGCAGTACGGGTTGGCAGTGATCTGCCACAGGGGCAGGGGCTCTGGGTGTGGGTGTGGCATTAATTTTCTTGAAAGAGGTCGCCATTAACCCCACCATAGAGCTGCCAGAACTTACACAGGACTGGGAAATAGATCCTTGGAGGGCACAACAGAACCTTGTGCACCAGGACCCAGGAGAAGGGAACAGTGACCCCACAGGAGACTTGCCTGTGGGTGTGCAGGAGTCTCCGGTGAAGGCATGGGTCAGTGGTGGCCTGCTGCAGGGTTGGAGGCAGGGACTGTAGCAGTACAGGCATGGGATCTTTTGAGGGAGGTCACCATTATCTTCATTACCTCCACCATAGTTTGCTGCTGCTGCTGCTGCTGCTGCTGCTGCTGCTAAGTCGCTTCAGTCGTGGCCGACTCTGTGTGACCCCATAGACGGCAGCCTACCAGGCTCCCTGGTCCCAGTCCCTGGGATTCTCCAGGCAAGAACACTGGAGTGGGTTGCCATTTCCTTCTGCAATGCATGAAAGTGAAAACTGAAAGTGAAGTTGCTCAGTCATGTCCAACTCTTAGCGATCCCATGGACTGTAGCCTACTGACCTTCTCCATCCATGGGATTTTCCAGGCAAGAGTACTGGAGTGGGGTATTTGGCCCCAGGTAAATAGCAGGGAGGGAACCTAGCTCCACCCATCAACAGAAAATTGGATTAAAGACTTACTGAGCATGGCCCCACCCATCAGAACAAGACCCAGTTTCCCCCTCAGTCAGTCTCTCCCATCAGGAAGCTTCCATAAGCCTCTTATCCTTCTCCATCAGAGGGCAGACAGACTGAAAACCACAGTCACAGAAAACTAGCCGATCTAATCACATGGACCACAGCCTTGTCTAACTCAGTGACACTATGAGCCATGCCATGCAGGGCCACCCGAGACGGACGGGTCATGGTGGAGAGTTCTGACAAAACGCGGTCCACTGGAGAAGGGAAGGGCAAACCACTGCAGTATTCCTGCCTTGAGAGCCCCATGAACAGTATGGAAAGGCGTGCACTGGCAGGGGAACGCAAATGACATGCATTTACTCTCTCTGATCTAGGAATCCAATGCCTAGGAACTTGCTGAAAAATACATAGGCAAAAATACTAAAAAGATATACCCAAGACTATTTACCTCAGCACTTTCATGATAGCAATATACTGCAAAAATAAAAATAAAACACACATCAACAGATAACACTTGTAACGACACATCAGAATATTAGGGAACTATATAATGTAATGAAGAATAACTATAAATAACTTAAATGATCTCCATCAAATACTGCAAAATGAAAAAGGAGCAATGAAGATGGGACTATAATAATACTATTTACTGATAAGATTATTCACACATACATGTACATGCAAAGCACACACTGACTGCCTCTTTTAAATGAAAGCATAAGTCATACAGTTCAGTATAGATAACATATCGAGTGGACAAGAACCGAGCAGAAAGGGTCGGGGTAGACTAGTCTGCAGTGTTTTGAACACTTGTTTTGATTTGCCTATAAAACACAAATATTTTACATTAGAAAACAAAATATTGAAAAAAAAATCAAGAACAGAATTAAACAAGTGAACACTGTATAACTGTATATTCCATTTTCAGCAATAGAGAAGAATTCATCCCAGGGCCTATAAAACACAAGACTTTCACAACAGCTTCCTGCCTAGTGGCGTATACGTACATTAATGCAAAAAGTCTGTATACACACATACACACACACACGTACATACACCTATATATAGATAATGGATTCACTTTGTTATTTAACAAAAACTAACATAATACTGTAAGGCAACTATACTCCAATGAAAATAAAAATAAATGAAAGCAAAAAGAAGACTACAAACAAAGTCCCACAGTGCTTTTTTAAAAATAATTATGAATGTAGATATTGTCCTTTTATTATTATTCTGGAGAATTATAGGATCAAGAAAATGGATATTTATGTTGCTGTCACTGAAAACCAAGTTTTCAAACTGGAAGAAAGATAAATATAAGAACAATGTAGATAAAAATCTTCATGGTCTTGCAATTGAACAGAAAATATCAGTATAAGACAGTGTGGTCTCTAAATACCATTTCCTACTACAAGGAACAAACCTTTTATTATATAAAGCAGCAGCTCACTCCAGCTTAATAGTGAGAAGTGTGTAAGATGACCATGGATCCGAGCAAAGAAACCGCCAAGGGAAACTGCTTCAAATGTAGTCAACTTGCATACGATACCACTATTCAAATACAGAACAACTTATGCACTGAACAGTTAATATAATCAATTCACTGAAACACACAGGTATTTCAATTCTTGATTCACAATAATTCTAAAGCACAAATAAACCTAATTTGCTTTTTAAAAATTTATTCCTTTGGAGAATAATCACAATATTGTGATTGCTTTTCACCACACATTGACATGAACCAGCCTTGGGTATACATGTGTCCCCCTTCCCACAACCCTCCCCACCCTATCCCTCTGGGCTGTCCCAGAGCACCTGCTTCATGCATCAAACTTGCACTGGTCATCTGTTTTACATATGGTAATATACATGTTTCCATGCTAGTCTCTCCAATCACCCCACCCTCACCTTCTCCCACAGAGTCCAACAGTCTGCTCTTCATACCTGTGTCTCTTTTGCTGCCCTGTAGGTAGCATCATTGTTACCGCCTTTCGAAACTCCATATATATGTGTTAACATATGCAGTATCTGTGTTTCTCCTTCTGACTTACTTCACTCTCTATTTTTGGAGGATGACAGAGAATCAACACTATTTTGAAAACCGATCAAAGAGAAAAAGTCAAGCATTTATCTTTTTTTTCCTTACAAAATCAAAAGGCATATATAGATAAATATGGAATACGCCAACAAACCCTATTAACTATTCATTCCAAGAGTTTTTAAGTTCCAAGACTATATAGTCGATCAACTCTAAAGCTACACAGTAAGAACTAGACTATGCTGCCTTCTCATATACCTCCATTAAGATACAAGTAAGGAGCTCTGTATCAAGTTTATGGACCCTCTTAGTAAGGGGGAGATGTATCTAGAACCTTTTAAGATGTTTTACAAAGCTGCTTTCCAAAACATGAAGTTTTAACAAATATCACTCAATAATTTATGCATAAATTCAAAAGTAAATTCCTGTAGAAATATAGCACGAAAGTAAACAAAAATAAAAACAACATTATATCTATCTTGATGAATGAGTAGTGTTTACTAATAAAGCAGTAACAATTAGAGTAGAATTGCAGTGGTACTTCAAAATGAAAGCTAACTATGAGATTGAGTTTTTCACTAGATACCATACTATTAGCAGAAAGAGAAATCAGTTATAATACATAATCTCTGGAAGATTTTAATAGTGTAATAATCTATTCAGGTTGCCATGACAAAATACTGGGTGGTTTAAACACAGAAATTCGTTTTTCACAGCTCTGGAAGCTGGGAAATCTAAGATTAAAATGCCAGCTGATTCAGTTCCCACTGAGAGCTCTCTTCCTGGCTTGCAGATGGCTGCCCCCTCAGTGTGTCCCCTTATGGTGAGCAGAGAGAGCTCCGGCATCTCTTCTTCTTATATGGGCGCCAGATCTATAGGATTAGGCCCCCACCCTTATGACCTCATTTAACCTTTATCACCTCCTCACAGTCCCTATCTCCAAGCTCAGTTACATTGGTGATTAGGGTTTCAACATATGAATTTTGAAGGGACGCAAATTCACTCTATAGCAAATAATGTAAGACAAAAGATATGTAAATGAAAAATATAAAAACAGAATACAAAAACCAAGTCCACAGAAAAAGAACAGCATACTAATTATAGAGACTACAGTGGCTATCACTGGCATCAGATTGTTAACATCCTGGCAGTCAAGGGAAAAGGGGAAATAAGATTTTTGCATTAGTTGTCCTTATCAGTATAGAGAAAAACCCTATTTCCTCAAGGCTTTTCTACATTTGAATTCAATGATACCTCTTAAGTGGGACTTTACCAAATAAAGCACAGTTAAGACCATGCCTCAAAAATGTTAGCATTCCTATAACTACAGCTGACTCTAGAAAGACATGGGTTGGGACTGTGTGAAAGTGAAAGTCACTCAGTCGTGTCCAACTCTTTGTGACCCCATGGACTATACAGTCCATGGAATTCTCCAAGCCAGAATACTGGAGGGGGTAGCCGTTCCCTTCTCCAGGAGATCTTCCCAGCCCAAGAATCAAACCCAGTTCTCCCACATTGCAGGCGGATTCTTTACCAGCTGAGCCACTAGGGAAGACACTGGGATTGTGTAGGTATATTTATACATGGATTTGTTCAACAGAAAATACTACAAGATATACCATGTGTGGTTATTTATTTCCTTATCCATGGATGAGGAATGCTGAATACAGAGGAACCACAAATACTGAGTGTGAACTGTAAGTTAGACATGGATTTTTGGCTGCGGGGATGGTCATTGCTCCCAACTCCTATTCTGTATAACGGTCAATAATATGCCTTAATTTTAATTTAATTAATGCTCAAATACATGGCACATAAGCCAAAAACAAACAAATGCAGACAAAGTGTCTTCTTCCATCTTCTGAAGAGAAGAAATAGAGAAGACAAACTTTTCAGTCAGTCAATTCAGTCATTCAGTTGTGTCCAACTCTTTGTGACCCCATGGACTGCAGCACACCTGGCTTCCCTGTCCGTCACCAACTCCTGGAGCTTGCTCAAACTCATATCCATCAAGTCAGTGATACCATCTAACCATCCCATCATCTGTTGCTCCCTTCTCCTCCCGCCTTCAATCTTTCCCAGCATCAGGATCTCAGGATCTTTTCAAATGAGTCAATCGTTCACACCAGGTGGCCAAAGTATTGGCACTTCAGCTTCAGCTTCAGTCCTTCCAATGAATATTCAGGACTGATTTCCTTTAGGATTAACTGGTTTGATCTCCTTGCAGTCCAAGGGACTCTCAAGAGTCTTCTCCAGCACCACAGTTCAAAAGCACAATTCTTTGGCACTCAGCTGTCTTTATAGTCCAACTCTCATATCCATATGTGACTGCTGGAAAAACCATAGCTTTGACTAGATGGACCTTTGTTGGCAAAGTAATGTCTCTGCTTTTTAATATGCTGTCTACGTTGGTCATAGCTTTTCTTCCGTGGAGCAAGCATCTTTTAATTTCATGGCTGTAGTCACCATCTGCAGTGATTTTGGAGCCCAAGAAAATAAAGTCTGTCACTAGTTGCCACATTTCTTGACCTGCTTTTCCTAATGTTGTTCAGTCACTAAATCATGTCTGACTCATTGCAACCCAATAAACTGCAGCACACCAGGCTCCTCTGTCCCCCAGTTCGCTCAGAGTTTATTCAAATTCATGCCCATTGAGATGCCATCTAACCATCTCATCTTCTGTCACTCCCTTCTCCTCCTGCCTTCAATTTTTTGCAGCATCAGAGTCTTTCCTGATGACTTTGCTCTTTCCATCAGGCGGCCAAAGTTTTGAGCTTTAGCATCAGTCCTTCCAATGAATATTCATTGTTGATTTCCTTTAAGATTGACTGGTTTGATCATCTTGCTCTACAAGGGACTTTTAAGAATCTTCTCCAGCACCACAATTTGAAAGCATCAATTCTTTGATGCTCAGCTTCTTTATGGTCCAACTCTCACATCCATACATGACTATTGGAAAAACCATAGCCTTGACTATCGAACCTTTGTCGGCAAAGTAATGTCTCTGCTTTTTAATATGCTGTCTAGGTTTGCCATAGCTTTTCTCCCAAGGAACAAGTATCTTTTAATCTCATTGCTTTAGTCACTGTCCACAGTGATTTCCCAATGTAGTTTTCTTTTTTTTTTTTGCCTCATAACATAATTTTGACCTGTATATGTGCAAATGGCTTACGAATATCTTCAACTCTTGCTACAAGTTGCCTAAAAATCTCTTTGGAAGTGGGCAAGGTTAAAAACGCAAATAAACAAAGACATTCCCACCATCTTATTGGAGAGAAAGAAATTGACCCTTGCTTTTGAGTGACCAAGGCAAAAATTTTATTCCAGTATCCAGGCTGAGGAGGAAAAAAAAATCAGAAAATTAATGAAATGAAAATGAAACCCAAAAAGAAATGCCTGGAGCCTTAGAAACTGCAGAGAACAAAGGGACAGCAAGAGCCATGAATAGTAATGAGATTCCAACTACACTGATATCAGGAGCTATTCTTTCGTGTCTATTTAACCAAGGCCTTATGTCACCTCCTCTGCCCCATGAAAGAAACCCAATCTGTTAATTCTTCTCCAGAATTGAAACATTCAGTGACATTGGAAGCTGTGTTACCAGCAACCTAAATTTGATTTTTTTGTGTGTCACTCTGGTAGATTTATGCCCATTTTGTATCAGGACAGCCATAAATGCTAAGTTGAAAAATACTCCTTAAAACGTGAAAAATATATTGCTAAATTACTTCGTCTATATTTGGTTTTTTCATGGGCAATGGTGTCTATTTTACAATAGTAATCACTATGGTAATTATTAATTACTTTACCTTCAACAATTAGCCCAGCATTTAGAAAGAGCTCAGAAAGGGGTAATCATTTTTATATATTTCACTTAGTACTAGAAATAAGCCTAGGGGATAAATATTATTTCCATTTTACAGATAAGTAGTACACTGATAAGTACAGATAAGTAGCTTATGGGAGTTATATGCAGTTTGATAAGGTTCTGTCAGCTAATGGAGAAGGAAATAGCAACCCACTCCAGTGTTCTTGCCTGGAGAATCCCAGGGACGGGGGAGCCTGGTGGGCTGCCATGTATGGGGCCACATAGAGTCGGACACGACTGAAGTGACAGCAGCAGCAGCTGTCAGCTAATAATTGCAGAGCTGGGGCTGAAAGAATTGAACTTACTTTGTGTGACCAGAGAGGCTGAGCTTTTAACCACAAGATTCTCTGAGCTCTCTGAAACGTACAGGTTTTAGAAAGAGATAAATATAAACTGATTATTCCAGTATCTCAAACTGAGACAACCATGGGGAAACCCCAGTGCTTGCAGAGAAAAGAACTATATTATCATTATTAATAACAACTATCATTATTAATGCTAATGCTCAGGAATTTTATTATTATTAGGTTAACATTTATAACTGTGATATATATAAATATATACATTATTGCCACTTATACATATTTTGAAATTAAGGACAGAGAAGAGATAATAGGTGGTACAAGTTCACAGTGCTAGCAAGTGGCAGGGCCAGAGTATTAACACACACTTAATTAAAACATTCCACATGGAAAATAGTGTCCTTGGATTAATCTCTCTCTTCCCTTAGAACTGAGCATGTGCTTTCGGTCAGCTGCTTAGAACCAATGAAATCCTGTTTCTTTGTCACATGATTTTTATAACAGTAACTGCCCTGCACTTCTCACAGAGTTCCTTTAATGATGAAATCTATCACAATTCCATTTTTTAAATAAATGTGTTTCTTTCTTTCGGCCGTGCTGGGTCTTCACTGCTGTGAGGGCTTTTCCCCGGCGAGCAGGAGCTACTCTCTAGTTGCGGCATCCGTGATGCTCACATCAGTGGCTTCTCTTGTTGCAGAGCGCAGGCTCTAGGGAATGGGCGTTGACAGTTGTGGCTGCCAGGATCTACAGGCTCAACAGCTGTGGTTCACGGACTTAGCTAAATGGTGGCATGTGGATCTCCCCAGTCCAGAGATTGAACCCGTCCGTGTCTTCTGCACTGGCAGGCAGATTCTTTATCACTGAGCCATCAGGGAAACCCACAATTTCATTTTTTAAGGAAAAAAATTAGAACAGAAATATACATGAGGACTGCAGTCAGGCAATGGGCACCGCAGGCCTGAGTCTGGAGAGTGGCAACTTTCATAAGGCTCCTTTCCCCACACTCCTGCTCTGACTTATTAGCCTCAGAGATCTAGAATGGTATCAGATTTCAAATAGTCACAGGCAATTGAATGGGGCAACTAAGATTGTCGTGTCATATTTGAGATGACACCATAGATAAGAAAAGACAAGTAAACTTCCCTTGAGGAAAAGTTGCTGATCATGGTACAGACTTTGTCCGTGTGTTCTTGTACACAGTGCCTGAACATCCTTCCATTAGAATACAACCAACCATGTGGTTTTCAACAACTGTGAATTGAGTCCCTATGGTGCTAGATCATGGCAAGCAAAAAAGAAACATTTCCTGCCTTGTTAGGGCTTAAAATCTTACAGAGACACCTATACTTGTGACTTAATCACAGCACAAAGTATGACATTATTACCAGAAAAGAGCTACATAGGATTGTGTGTAATCATAAAGGAGAGATTTTCCATAATTAAAGGTTAAGGTAGGCTTCCCTAAGCAAGTTGAGACAAGACACTTAACTAGGAGCAAACTCTATGAGACAGGTCGATTCTAAGCAGAGGGAAGCATGTGTGTGAAGAGGAGTAAATGTTTCCAGACATCTTAGTCTGAGGAAGCAAGACATTCCTGGGGGCTCCAAGAAGGTCTAGGTGACTGAACAGAGAACAGGGCGAGAAGACTGAAGAGGAGGCTACCAAGCTGCACAGGGGTCAGACCATGATTGTATCACAGGCTGGATTAAGGATTTCCATTTTGATCCTAGGAGCAATGCAGGCCATGAGTTTGTTTTAACCAGGCAACTGATGTGTCAGGTTTGAATCTTGGAAATACCATCCTGGTTGCAAAGTGGAAAGAAGTCTGTAAGAGTGACAGCAGCGAGAACAGGCTTGGGTGTGACATCTTTTAGAAAATGGGCCAGGTTTTATGTGTGTACCCTTAGCAACCTGCATCATGCCTGAAACACTAAAAGAATGCTAACAACTAATAACTGAAGCAATACACCAACTCAGTGGACAGAGGTTTGAACAAACTCTGGGAGATAGTGAAGGGTAGGGAAGCCTGGTATGCTGCAGTCCACGTAATCACAAAAGAGAGTTGGACACAACTGAATAACTGAACAACAATAAATGATGGATGCAGTCACGGAGGCATGCATTTGATACAGCAGGGGGAGGTGGGGTGGGAGACACCAGCTGGGACATAGGGCACGATAGTTAAGGACTGAGTTTCTGAGTTACACAGTGGACCTGAGTGTTCATGCAGGCACCGACACCTATAATTATGTTATGACTTTGTTTAATTAACATTTGTTATGTGAAGCACAGGGAGCTGGATGGTGAGCATCGGTTCAAAAACATACCATGAGGAAATCAAAATAAAGAAGTATATAGCTCACAGAAGGGCTTCCCAGGTGCTGCAGTGGTAAAGAATCTGCCTGCAATGTAGGAAACACAAGAGATGTGGGTTCGATCCTTGGGTCAGGAAGATTCCCCTGAAGCAGGGCATGGCAACCCACTCCAGTATTCTTCCAGAAAATTCCATGGACAGAGGAGCCTGGCAGGCTACAGTCCCTGGAGTCACAAAGAGTCAGGCACGACTGAGCCACTGAGTACATCCTGGAAGAGGTACACACACAGCAAGCCTCAAGGGGCCACACAGGGAGGTCCAGGCAGAATGCAGACAGACAGTCAGGATGTGGGGCATATGCCTTTATTAGGATCCATGGGTGGAGTGATTTGGGATTCCCAGATTAGGGCCATGTTGATGATTTCAAACTAGAAGAGTGGGGTTTGGCATGGGGATCTTCTCTAGGGGGTCCATTAGGCATATAGGTACTGGCAGTCAGAGAAAACTTTTGATCACAAAGGCTGTTGGGGAAGTCATATCAGAAACTTGTATTTGCTTCTGCCCCTGGCTGATACCTAGGGCACATGACTACTTGAGGGGGCTAATGTCAGTGTAAGGTCCCTGCAGACCAGTTGGCCAAACGAAGTGCATACCAAGGTAGTAACACCATGGAGTAACTTCACGGAACTCTCCACCCTGCTAACTTTGGATAAGTTCTTGATCTTTTAAAGTAGCCTATATTTACAGATGAGAAGGTCAAGTATATAATTTATGGGTTGTTACAGAGATTAAGTGATACAGCAATCTCAACAGAGTGCTTTGCAGAGTGTGTGCATGCTTGGTCACTAAACCATGTCTGACTCTTTGTGATGCCATGAACAGTAGCCCTCTCTATCCATGGAATTTCCCAGGCAAGAATACTGGAGTGGGTTGCCATTCCCTTCTCCAGGGAAATTTCCTGATTTGGGAATCAAACCCATATATCCTGCATTGGCAGGTGGATTCTTTACAACTGAACCAATTGGCTAGCAGAGTACCTGAGAGGTATATAGCACTCAGTGAATGCCAACTTTTTAGTTTCATTTCAATAATCATTACTTTTACTATTACCTATAAAAGGGAAATAATTGATGTTGATGAATAAGGATGAATTCAACATGTGGACTGTAGGAATCCTGTGTCTACAACAAAGAACAAATAGTAACATATACAAATGACTATTTCTTAATAGCAAAGAATCAATCTGGTGTATGCAAAAAGTCAACAAGCTATGAAAAACTGACTGGTATTTGCCAATCAACTAGTAAGGTCCATAAAAACTCCACAAGATTAAAAAAATAATAAGAGGACACAAAAACATAAGTAACTGGTTGAAAATCACATCTGAATCTAGGTTTGACACCTGCTGCCATGATTCAGCTACTAAAACCTGCTGCTTCTTTTTTGCCCATCTGTCTCTGACTTGTACTCCAAGAATTTAGTGGTGATGAACGTCTAACATTTTCAGAGTTCTTCCTTCTCTCCATTCTGATTCTGCTCTTTGCCCCTTAAGCCAGCAGGACTCCAGGCAAAAATCTTCACAGAGCAGTTTGGGATTTGACCTTCAGTGATTTAATTCAACTTTGTCTTTTCTGGAAATCACCAGTTTACAAGGAGATGGTGTGATGATTCCAACCATCCATCCATCCACTATGGAAGTGCAATTCCCCATCGCCATGGAGCTTCCACTAGTGCCCCTGGGCTGGCATGAGCAAGCACTATGTGCAAAGACTCTAGGTGGCTCCATAATAAGCAGAAGACAAGGAAGTGCCAGCTTTGCCTCGGGTTTGCAGCTCAAGGTCATTGCCCAACATTCCCAGTTGGAGTGAGGAGTAGGAGGGGAGGAGAACTTAACCCACAATACCACTTGCCTCGCACCATAATTCTAAAAAGAAACAGGAGTGGTTTATCACAAGAGACAATGGTTAGTGCTAAGCTGTACTTGATGACAATTACTTGGAATTCTGTAACTGCACCAAAGAAACCAAATAAAGAGTAAAAAGAAAGAATTGTGTCCTTTCCCAAGGACCTAAATATTTATTGCAAACAACTCCAAATTGGAATTTGTTTCTTAATTCTATCCACAGTTGCTGTAGTTAAGATTGCTGCTTTTTATTTGTAAGTGTGACTTCACTTGTAGTTTTGTCTTTTTTCCCCCCATAAAGACATCATAAAAGCTTAAGGGGCTAATATTTTTTGGTGTGTATGTGTTAAATATTAATGGCAGTTTGTTCTGAGATTCTGCTTTCCCCACAGAGTCTTTAAAAGCTGAATTATACCAAAAGTTATGACATTACACAAGAGGAGCAGCAATCTTCTCATAATGAAGTCATTTGTTCATCAGCCTTAAAATATTCAGTGACTTGGTCTGCCACCTTTTCTCCCTCCCCCCTTCTCTCTGAGGCGAGAAAGCATTAGAAATGCAAAGGACACACCTGGCCATTAGTTAGCACTCCCACCACCCCTCCCCCCACCCTGAAGCTTGGCTATTCAGCATAATAATATTAAGAAAAGAAATTATAGCCCTTTTTTTCTGAGAATTAAGTGCACATTTCAATGCTCAGTAACCATTGGTGAGAAGAGCTGTTTAATACCAGAACAAGTGGACCAAGTGCCGAGCTGGGGAGGGCTTTGGATGGGCATGCTGAGGGTAGGGTGTGAGAAGGGAGTGTCAGGGGTACCCACCCATGAACCCCTGGGGTGTTCAGGACAACTTGTTCTCTGTCCTGCAGAAATCAATAGCTGCAAGTATCACAATAAACTCATGCAGTTCTGCAGGCATTTGCTGAAAGTGCCTACTGTGTTTCCAGGACTCTGCACTGTGCTGGAGCAATAGGGAATGAATAAAATGTCTATTCTCCTCAAGACTCTATTCCCCAGCGCGAAGATGGCCACGTGCAAGTGCCAAGAAGACAAAAGGAACTAAACTAACTTATTCATGAAGAGAAAATAGCTTGTCTTATATAACTTAGGACTCCAAAGCCCATCTTTGAAAGACAACCACTCTTGCAATTACTTTGGCCAAAATCCTGGGTAGGGCTTAAGGGATGAAGTTAAACCAGGGGGCTCTTCTTAGTCAGGCTTAGGACATCTGCCCAGCCTCAAAGCAAATACCAATAGCCCTGGATTGACAGTCTTACCAGGCAAACATGACAGGAAGAGATAAGTAGTCATTTTCCAAAGAAAAGCTATGGATCTGTGAGTGAAAGAAAGAAAAATATTGGATAAGTTCCAAACCAGTATGCCCCCTTTTAAGAAAACCTAATCCATTCAAATCTGCACAGAAACTAAAATTTCCCTAAAGTTAAGGCAGACAAGTTGAGAGAGGTTATACTATTAAATTATACATTTGCACGACACTTTAATTTTGCAAAACACACTGGCATGCAGTATAGCAGCCAATGCTTGGAAAACTGAGATTCTTATTGAACACAGAAGGCAAGTAAGTCATATACTCAAAACCACAGAATTAAGTACTACCAAATTCCCAACCTCTAATCTATTGATATGAGGCTGACCCAAGGAGATGTAAAAAATATGTCACTTAACTTTCCTGAATCTCAGTTTCTTCTTCTATGAAGTGGGATAATACAATGATAGCTAATCAGTTTCATGAAGTTATATACTAGTGTTTAGTCA
This sequence comes from Ovis canadensis, assembly GCF_042477335.2. NCBI lineage: Eukaryota > Metazoa > Chordata > Mammalia > Artiodactyla > Bovidae > Ovis > Ovis canadensis. The sequence goes on along the minus strand of NC_091258.1, from coordinate 40,559,561 downwards.
ATTCACAATATAGATTTGAAGTAGATGTCTATACAAAATGTTCTATAATCATTTATGAGACAAATAGGCTTACCTTATTCTATTGTATTATTTCCATTAAATCTTTGTAAAATATATCTTATAAAAGGCAGAGGAACCAGAGATCAACTTGCCAACATCCATTGGATCATCGAAAAAGCAAGTGATGAACACTTCCACAAAGACATCTATTTCTGCTTTATTGACTATGCCAAAGCCTTTGAATGTGTAGATCACCAGAAACAGTGGAAAATTCTTAAAAAGATGGGAATACCAGACCACCTGACCTGCCTCTTGAGAAATCTGTATGCAGGTCAGGAAGGAACAGTTAGAACTGGACATGGAAAAACAGACTGGTTCCAAATTGGGAAAGGAGTACGTCAAGGCTGTACATTGTCACCCTGCTTATATAACTTATATGCAGAGTACATCATGAGAAACGCTGGGCTGGAAGAAGCACAAGCTGGAATTAAGATTGCCGGGAGAAATATCAATAACCTCAGATATGCAGATGATGCCACCCTTATGTCAGAAAGCAAAGAAGAACTAAAGAGCCTCTTGATGAAAGTGAAAGAGGAGAGTGAAAAGTTGGCTTAAAACCCACCATTCAGAAAATGAAGATCATGGCCTCTGGTCCCATCACTTCATGGCAAACAGATGGGGAAACAGTGGAAACAGTGGCTGAGTTTATTTTTGGGGGGCTCCAAAATCACTGCAGATGGTGACTGCAGGCATGAAATTAAAAGATGCTTGTTCCTTGGAAGAAAAGTTATGACCAACCTAGATAGCCTATTCAAAAGCAGAGACATTACTTTTTCAACAAAGGTCCATCTAGTCAAAACTATGGTTTTTCCTGTAGTCATGTATGGATGTGAGGGTTGGACTATAAGGAAAGCTGGGTGCCAAAGAACTGATACTTTTGAACTGTGGTGTTGGAGAAGACTCTTGAGAGTCCCTTGGACTGCAAAGAGATCAAACCAGTCCATCCTAAAGGAGATCAGTCCTGAATATTCATTGGAAGGACTGATGCTGAAGCTGAAACTCCAATACTTTGGCTACCTGATGTGAAGAACTGACTCATTGGAAAAGACCCTGATGCTGGGAAAGATTGAAGGTGGAAGGAGAAGGGGATGACAGAGGATGAGATGGTTGGATGGCATCATCGACTCAATGGACATGAGTTTGAGTAAATTCCAGGAGTTGGCGATGGACAGGGAGGCCTGGTGTGTTGCAGTCCGTGGGGTCTCAAAGAGTCAAACATGACTGAGCAACTGAACCGAACTTACTGAAGTTAGGACATAATTGGTGCCAGGAAGTGAGTCAGTTCAGTTCAGTGACTCAGTCGAGTCTGACTCTTTGCAACCCCTAGAAATCCATGCAAAGTTTTCATGCAAGTCTCTGGTTGGGCAAGATCCTAAAGCTTACTCAGTTTCACTTGCTATGAGGTTGAAAGAAGAGAGACACTAGAGGATGAGGAATGCAGGTCAAGGGGCAGGGCTGGATGCATTTGGAGTTCAGGCCCTGCCAGAGTGGAGAAGTTTGGTAACACTGCTAAAATACCTGGTACTCAGCTATGATAACAGAAAGGTCATGGCTTTGAAATAGTAAGCATGCTTTAGAGTAAGATCTAAGCTAAACTCACTCTCTCAAAGTAGAAAACCAAGTCCTAACATAACCATCTAAGAGATAGAACTTGAAAGGTAGGTTGCAACTGGTTTGAGAGGTTTAAGAAATACATTTCACAAATTCTCACTGACAAGGCACGAAATCAAGCTTATGGAACTGTAGTAATTGAACTGACTGCTGAAAAGCCAACATTCTTCAGAAAAAAATAACAAAATCCAAAGTTTCTGTAATGTGTTAACCAAAGTATCATATGTCTTTGGATATACAGAGCGACAGAAAAAACTGATTCATAATTAAGGAAAAAACTTGAACCTGAACACATTGGTACAGACGTTGGTATTAGAAAACAGAATATATAGCAATTATTATAAACATTCAAAGCACTAAATTGTGATTTTAGAGACTAAGAAAAGAAATCTTATCAAAAAAGAAAATTCTTTAAAAATCAAACAGGAAAATTTTCCCTCATTAAGATACTGAGTTTATTTTACATATATATTTTTGTCTCCACATTATTTTCATTTGTCTGAGCACCAATCTGTCTCATAAAAGTAGATGTAAGAGTTCTTTTAAAGAAAAGAATGTTAGAAAACAGAAATATATAAAAAGGATCATATACCATCATTAAGTTGGACTGTGAAGAAAGCTGAGCACTGAAGAATTGATGCTTTTGAAGTGTGGTGTTAGAGAAGACTCTTGAGAGTCCCTTGGACTGCAAGGAGATCCAACCAGTCCATCCTAAAGGAGATCAGTCCTGGGTGTTCATTGGAAGGACTGATGTTGAAGTTGAAACTCCAATACTTTGGCCACAAGATGAGAAGAGCTGACTCATTTGAAAAGACCCTGATGCTGGGAAAGATTGAGGGCAGGAGGAGAAGGGGATGAGGATGAGATGGTTGGATGGCATCACAGACTCAAGACATGGGTTTGGGTAGACTCCAGCAGTTGGTGATGGATAGGAAGGCCTGGCATGCTGTGGTTCATGGGGTCACAAAGAGTTGGACACGACTGAGTGACTGAACTGAACTGAAGATGGGTTTATCCTAAAAATTCAAATTTGTTTCAGTATTCAAAAATCAGTAAGTCACCAGACTTAGAATAAAAGAGAAGTTATGTGATTATATTAATAAAGAGCAATTTGATGACATTCAGCACCCATTCCTTTAAAAATAAAACCTCTTGGTAAACTGGAAATAATGAAATTTTATCAACTTAATAAAGAGTTTCTTTGAAAAATCTACAGACAGAAAGCATAGTTAAAGAAATGCCTACTCTCTAAATTTGCAAACAAGATAAGGATGTCCACTCTTAAAACTTCTATTCAGCATTGTACTAGCCAGTGCAGTATGTAAGAAAAAGGAATGATTGGAAAATAGAAAATAAGATACTTTTCAACATAAAATATAAAAAAAAAACAGATGGGGTTAATAAATCTATAATAATTGTAGTTTATAAAGGCAATATATAATTATAACTTACATTTCTGTGGCTCAGGTGCTAAAGAATCTGCCTGCAATGCCGGAGACCTGGGTTTGAACCCTGGGTTGGGAAGATTCTCTGGAGAAGGGAATGGCTATCCACTCCAGTATTCTTGCCTGGAGAATTCCATGGGCAGAAGACCCTGACAGGCTACAGTCCATGAGGTTGCAAAGAGTTGGCACAACAGAGCCACTAACACTTTCACTTACTATAATAACAACAAGTAATTGGAAAATGAACAATTTTTAATATCTATAATAAGGTATAAAAATAGAAACTAATTCACCAAACATTTTTTTTAAAAAAACCTCTATGCTAAAATCTGAAGAGAAAACTAAAAAATTATTGCTGAGAGAAATTTTAAAGTCAAACTAAATTTAGAACTATCCCACGTGTAGGGAGGGATTCAAAGATTCAATACTATTAAAATGTCTACTGATCTATAGATTTGGATGAAATTCCATTGAAAACTCCAGTACATATTTTTGTAGAAACTGCTAGACTAAAAATTTTATATGGAACATCCCATGGGCCTAGAATAATAAAATATTGTGGGAAAAATATACCCCCTCCCTCTTGAACCTCCCTCTCCACCATCCCATCCCACACCTCTAAGTCATCACAGAGTGCCAGGCTGGGCCCCCTGTGTCATATGGCAGCTTCCCACCAGCCATTTTACACATGATCATGTATACATGTCAGTATTACTTTCTCCATTTGTCAAATTGATATATATGTATATATATATATACATTTTTTAAATAAGAACTCCCACATTTGTGCTGTGTCTATAGTAGCATTTGTGTTTGTATCTTTGCAGTATACGTTTTACATTCAAAGTAACATATATTCAGATCTCTCTCTCTCTCTCTCTCTCTCTCTCTCTCTCTCTCTATATATATATATATATATATATATATATATATATATATATATACCTACCCCTTTTTAATAGCTGTACAATATCCCAGCAATGTCTTGACATTTCCCCCATGATTCTCCTCGAGGAAGCAATTCCAAAGTATTCTGTTTGGAGGCAGGTGTGTTGTAAACACTGCTGTAGATTTGTGTGCACACCACTGCACTGGTTCTATTGATTCTGTAGGATGGGCTCTTCAAAAGACAGAAACCGCTAGATGAAGAGTTATACACTGGTTGCTTTAACAAATATCACCAATGTATTATCTAATAACCTCTGTAGCCATTTGAATGCGTTCCCACAGCAATGTGTGGCTGTAAATATCCTGTACTCACGCGTCCTCTGTGATGTTCGTTATTCTTGTTGAGTCGCTAAGTTCTGTCTGACTCTTGGTGACTCCATTTACTGTAGCCCGCCAGGCTCCTCTGTCCATGGAATCTCCAGGTAAGAATACTGGAGTGGGTTGCCATGTCCTTCTCCAGGGGATCTCCCCAACCTAGGGATCGAACCCATGTCTTCCGCATTGGCAGGCAGATCCTTTACCACTGAGCCACCTGGGAAGCCTCCTGTGTGATATTTATCCCAAAAGAACAAAGAAATTTGTATTTGTCATGTTCTGCCCATCCAAAGCCAGTGCTTCTGCTTCCGTTGTCCTAGGCATGTGGGATCACGTCACAGCTGGTCTGTGATAAGCCATCCCTGAAACACAAGTCTGGGCTCTGAGCAGAGTCATTGTGCCAGGGTCCACAGTGCGAGGATTTCAGAGGCAAGCTTTTTCTCCACTTGGGCAGCTCACATATTTACCCGTTTCCACATGTCTGAGCTAATGACTCTGCTGAGGTGGAGCAGAGGATTACACTAAGCCACTCTTTGTAACGCTCGCTTGACTGAGGATGAACTCAGGATGAAATGATGTTTGTAATATTCTTTCAGGAATTTCAAGCCACTGCGACTCAATTCTTCAAATATTTATGTTGGGCCACTGGCATCTATCTGTCAGTCTCTCTGTCTCTCTATTCACATCTATCTAGAAAACCCTACTCTTTTGTTCCACACTATTTTCAAAGGGCTTACAGATACACCTCATAACCAGATAGGATATAACCTCACTCAGAGGCATGGAACAGGATTCCAAATGGGGATGCTTTTGCAATGGCCTATATGGGAAAGGAATCTTAGAAAGAGTAGATATATGTATATGAATATCTGTACAATAAAAACTAATGCAACATTATAAATCTACTCTACTCCAATAAATATTTAAAACAAATGAAAAAAGAGGATGCCAATATTATCTATCAGTTTCACTGGGTTTACATTCAGTCCTTTAAACGTAACCATAGATAGGACTTAACTGCCCCTGTTCCATTTGCTCTTCTCAGTTTCTACTCTGTTTCATTCCTTCAAAGAGACTAACTTAACTCTGAAGCTCTTATTTATCATCGTAGGTAGCTATTACCTACCATTGTTAGGACTCATCCTGGCTGCATCCTAGGATGGCAATAGCTGACCTTTCATGAAGAGCATCTTCAAACCTCCACCTTGCTAATAAAAATCATTCTATATAGAAATCTTAAATAGCCACTGTTCTAAAAATCTTTCTCTTTCTCAGGAACAAGGGTGGCTGGAACAAGCGGGAAGGGGGAAATAACCTGGAACATCCCACCTGTCCATAGATAAGTCAGAGTCCCCAGTCTTGAGGAGCTCAACTTCTAGCAAGGTCAGAGGCATATAAAACTAGCTCAGATTATACCTGCTAGAATGCAATGAGGTTGAAGAATTAAAAATAAGGAACACAGGGCAACTTCCTAGCACAAAAGCCTATCTTTCCTTGACTGGATGGACAGGAGAAGGGTTCGTATAGAGGCTGGGCCTGCAAAGATGGATCAGAGACCAAGCAAAGGACATCAGCAAAATCACAGATGCCATAATAAGTACAGTACTTTGAAGTCAGTATCACTTTGTAAACCTGAAGTGCAATACTTAAAACAATTTCAAATTTAGAATTTTAAAGACTAATGATTAATACGCCATCAAAAGAAATCAGATGATATTGTGTTAAGATAATCATGAGGATGTGTTTGGTTTGTCATTACCTCTCATTTCCCAGCTCAAGCCTCAGTGTACACCTGGAATCTCAGGATTTCCAAAGGTCTTTGCACACAGACGAGAATGATGGGTGACTTACAATCAGGGAAATAAGCCACTAGGGACACACTTGGAGAGTGGCAATTCCGAGCATCGTTAATTCTGACCCTGTGGCCACAAAGCCTGAGGACACCAAGGTAGGCATAACCTGCCCTTCCAGCTTAAAACCCATAGGGGAATATCTTCATAATGATCTGGGCCCCTGTGAGCCCTTGATTTCTTGTCCACGTGGGAAGGTGCCTGGAGGCCTGGTCTGATAAACCAGGCTCTCTCAGTTCTGAGCGAAAAGAGTAGGATTATGACAAGTGACAGGGCCAACTGCTGTTCATGCCAATAAAAGGATACATCTCACTTGCCTTACAATTAAATCAGTAGGTCCCTCTAGCTAACATTGCATTGAGGAAAAATGAAAGTGATATTAAAAGTAAAATAAATACATCTACAAATGGAGAGCAAAGTCATAGGCAAAAAGAAGACATTTGCTCACATGACTTATTTTGATAATAGGAGTATATATAAATGGACAAATTTGCTTGCAAAAAAATCAAGTATGAACTCAGCATTTTTCCCCAAGTAATTAAAAGGACAGGCAGGGGGACAGGGAAAGATGGCGGAGGAATAGGACGGGAAGATCACGTTCTCCCTCACAAATTCCTCAAAAGAACATTTCAACGCCGAGCAAACTCCACAAAACAACTTCTGTAGGCTGGCAGAGGACATCAGGCAACCAGAAAAGCAGACCATTGTCTTCAAAAACAGGTAGGAAAAAATATAAAAGACGAAAAAGGAGACAAAGGAGGTGGGGAGGGAGCTCCGTTCCGGGAAGGGAAGCCTGTCCTGGGAAGGGAATTTTAAGAAGAGAGGTTTCCAAACACCAGGAAACACTCTCCCTGCCGAGTCTGTGGCGAGCCTTGGAAACACAGAGGGCAACATAACAGGAAGGAAAAATAGATAAATAATTAAAACCAAGAGATTACAAGCCCACCAGTAACTCCCCCAGCAGAAAAGCAGCACAGACGCCTGCATCCGCCATTGGGAAGTGGGGGCAGGGCAGGGACGCGCGGGAGGCGCGGGCTGCAGAGCTTTGCAAGAATCGGGCAGGAATGCCCCACGCGCAACCAGAACGATCTAACTTGGGCTAGCAAACCAGACTGTGGGATAGCTACCACGCAAAAAGCTCGAACATAAGACACCGCCAGGACCGAGCACAGAACAAAGGACGGAGCGGAAAAAGCCGGCTGCAGACCATTCCCCGCCGGGGACAGGCAGCCAGAGCCGTAAGGACTGGAAAGGGGCAATTGCAGACCCGGAGAGACTTTACTTACCTAACTGCAAGCAGGCTCCTTTGCTAAGACTTCTGGGGGTGCTGGACAGTCACAGTCTGCCTCACGGGGTGCACCAGCGGTCCACCCAGAGAGCTGAGCGGCAGCGGCGGAAAAGGTGACAAGCTGCGGCGATCGCGCTCGCCAAACTCCTGAGCTACTCGGACCTGGGAAGGGCACAAGGCGCAGTCCCAGCCGCATTTGTGCCTCTGAGGGCTGCCTGAGGGCCGAACCTGAGCAGCTTGGACCGGGGAAGTGCACGCAGCCTAGGGCCGGCCCCAGACGGTTCCCGGCTGAGCATCGTAGAGCCAGAGCGGTTTGTGCGCTGCGAGAAAGGACAGGTCAAGCGGGGCAGAGATACTGTGTGCACACGACAGTGCTATTTGTTTGCAGCATCCCCCCTCCCCACAGCACGACTGAACTAGTGAGCCTAAAAACCAGCAAACAGAAGAAGTTAAACAGAGGGAACCACCTTGGAAGTGAGCCCACACGGCCCATAACATCAGAGAAGAGCCAGATATATTTTTAATTTTTTAATATTTTTAAAATCATTCTTTTTTTATTTTTTTTTGCTTTTTTTTTAAATTTTTTTCCGAGCTTTTTTTTTAATTGTTAAGTCTTCTATTTCTCCTCTAATTTTTATTTCTATAACCTAGTATTACTATTTAAAAAAAAAAAAAGACTTTTTTTTTTTTTTAAGGCAAACACCATATATACTCTTTGGATGGTTGTTGGTGTTTTGTTTTGTTTTTTTTTTGTTTGTTTGTTTTTTAATAATTCTTTTTTTTTTCTTTCTTCCTTTTTCCTTCTGCTTTTCTTTAATATTGTATCTTTGAAAATCCAACCTCTACTCCAGATTTTTAATCTTTGCTCTTAGGTTTTTGTTGTCAATTTTGTACATTTAAAAACCCAAACTTCACTACCCAAGTTTACCTGAGAGCGAGATTACTGGCTTGACCACTCTCTCCTCCTCTGGCCTCTCCTTTTTCTCCACCAGGTGGCCTCTGTCTCTTTTCTCCCCCATCTCTCCTCTATCCAACTCTGTGAATCTCTGTGTGTTCCAGACGGTAGAGAACACCTAAGGAACTGGTTACTGGCAGGATTTGTCTCTCTCCTACTCATTCCTCTCTCTTATCCTCCTGGTCACCTCTGTCTACTTCCTCCCTCTCCTCTTCCCCGTATAACTCTGTAAATACCTCTGAGCGGTCCAGACTATAGAGCGCACATAAGGAAGTGACTACTGGCTAGCTTGCTCTCTCCTCTCTTGATCTCACCGCATCTCATTCCAGTTACCTCTAACTACCCCCTCCATCTTCTCTTCTCCTTGTAACTCAGTGAACCTCTCTGAGTGTCCCTCAATGTGGAGAAACTTTTCATCTTTAACCTAGATGTTTTATCATCAGTGCTGTATAGATGGAGAAGTCTAGAGGCTACTGTAAAAATAAAACTGAAAACCAGAAGCAGGAAGCTTAAACCCAAAGCCTGAAAACATTAAAGAACTCTTGAATTCAGGGAACATTAAGCAATAGGAGCTCATCAAATGCCTCCATACCTACACTGAAACCAAGCTCCACCCAAGGGCCAACAAGTTCCAAAACAAGACATACCACGCAAATTCTCCAGCAACACAGGAACACTCCCCTGAGCCTCAATATACAGGCAGCTCAAAATTATCCCAAAACCTTTGATGTCTCATAACCCATTACGGGTCACTCCACTGCACTCCAGAGAGAAGAAACCCAGCTCCACCCACCAAAACTCCAACACAAGCCTCCCTAACCAGGAAACCTTGACAAGCCACTGATAGAACCCCACCCAAAGTGAGGAAGCTCCATAATAAAGAGAACTCCACAAATTATCAGAATATAAAAAGGCCACCCCAAACGCAGCAATATAACCAAGATGAAGAGACAGAGGAATACTCAGCAGGTAAAGGAACAGGAGAGATGCCCACCAAACCAAACAAAAGAGGAAGAAGTAGGGAATCTACCTGAGAAGGAATTCTGAATATTGATAGTGAAAATGATCCAAAATCTTGAAATCAAAATGGAATCACAGATAAATAGCCTAGAGACAAGGATTGAGAAGATGCAAGAAAGGTTTAACAAGGACCTAGAAGAAATAAAAAAGAGTCAAAATATAATGAATAACGCAATAAATGAGATCAGAAACACTCTGGAGGCAACAAATAGCAGAATAACGGAGGCAGAAGATAGGATTAGTGAAATAGAAGATAGAATGGTAGAAATAAATGAATCAGAGAGGAAACAAGAAAAACGAATTAAAAGAAACGAGGACAATCTCAGAGACCTCCAGGACAATATGAAACGCTCCAACATTCGAATTATAGGAGTCCCAGAAGAAGAAGACAGAAAGAAAGATCATGAGAAAATCCTTGAGGAGATAATAGTTGAAAACTTCCCTAAAATGGGGAAGGAAATAAGCACCCAAGTCCAAGAAACACAGAGAGTCCCAAATAGGATAAACCCAAGGCGAAACACCCCAAGACACATATTAATCAAATTAACAAAGATCAAACACAAAGAACAAATATTAAAAGCAGCAAGGGAAAAACAACAAATAACACACAAGGGGATTCCCATAAGGATAACAGCTGATCTGTCAATAGAAACTCTTCAGGCCAGGAGGGAATGGCAAGACATACTTAAAGTGATGAAAGACAATAACCTACAGCCCAGATTACTGTACCCAGCAAGGATCTCATTCAAATACGAAGGAGAAATCAAAAGCTTTACAGACAAGCAAAAGCTGAGAGAATTCAGCACCACCAAACCAGCTCTCCAACAAATTCTAAAGGATATCCTCTAGACAGGAAACACGAAAAGGGTGTATAAACCCGAACCCAAAACAATAAAGTAAATGGTAACGGGATCATACTTATCAATAATTACCTTAAACGTAAATGGGTTGAACGCCCCAACCAAAAGACAAAGACTGGCAGAATGGATACAAAAACAAGACCCCTCTATATGCTGCTTACAAGAGACCCACCTCAAAACAAGGGACACATACAGACTGAAAGTGAAGGGCTGGAAAAAGATATACCACACAAATAGAGACCAAAAGAAAGCAGGAGTGGCAATACTCATATCCGATAAAATAGACTTTAAAACAAAGGCTGTGAAAAGAGACAAAGAAGGCCACTACATAGTGATCAAAGGATCAATCCAAGAAGAAGATATAACAATTATAAATATATATGCACCCAATATAGGAGCACCACAATATGTAAGACAAATGCTAACAAGTATGAAAGGGGAAATCAACAATAACACAATAATAGTGGGAGACTTTAATACCCCACTCACACCTATGGACAGATCAACTAAACAGAAAATTAACAAAGAAATGCAAACTTTAAATGATACATTAGATCAGTTAGACCTAATTGATATCTATAGGACATTTCACCCCAAAACAACGAATTTCACCTTTTTTTCAAGTGCTCATGGAACCTTCTCCAGGATAGATCACATCCTGGGCCATAAATCTAAACTTGATAAATTCAAAAAAATCGAAATCATTCCAAGCATCTTTTCTGACCACAATGCATTAAGATTAGATCTCAATTACAGGAGAAAAACTATTAAAAATTCCAACATATGGAGGTTGAACAACACACTTCTGAATAACCAACAAATCACAGAAGAAATAAAAAAAGAAATCAAAATATGCATAGAAACGAATGAAAATGAAAACACAACAACCCAAAACCTGTGGGACACTATAAAAGCAGTGCTAAGAGGAAAGTTCATAGCAATACAGGCATACCTCAAGAAACAAGAAAAAAGTCAAATAAATAACCTAACTCTACAACTAAAGCAACTAGAAAAGGAAGAATTGGAGAACCCCAGAGTTAGTAGAAGGAAAGAAATCTTAAAAATTAGGGCAGAAATAAATGCAAAAGAAACAAAAGAGACCATAGCAAAAATCAACAAAGCCAAAAGCTGGTTCTTTGAAAGGATAAATAAAATTGACAAACCATTAGCCAGACTCATCAAGAAGCAAAGAGAGAAAAATCAAATCAATAAAATTAGAAATGAAAATGGAGAGATCACAACAGACAACACAGAAATACAAAGGATCATAAGAGACTACTATCAGCAGTTGTATGCCAATAAAATGGACAATGTGGAAGAAATGGACAAATTCTTAGAAAAGTACAATTTTCCAAAACTGAACCAGGAAGAAATAGAAAATCTTAACAGACCCATCACAAGCACGGAAATTGATACTGTAATCAGAAATCTTCCAGCAAACAAAAGCCCAGGTCCAGATGGCTTCACAGCTGAATTCTACCAAAAATTTCGAGACGAGCTAACACCTATCCTCCTCAAACTCGTCCAGAAAATTGCAGAGGAAGGTAAACTTCCAAACTCATTCTATGAGGCCACCATCACCCTAATACCAAAACCTGACAAAGATGTCACAAAAAAAGAAAACTACAGGCCAATATCTCTGATGAACATAGATGCAAAACTCCTCAACAAAATTCTAGCAATCAGAATCCAACAACACATTAAAAAGATCATACACCATGACCAAGTGGGCTTTATCCCAGGAATGCAAGGATTCTTCAATATCCGCAAATCAATCAATGTAATTCACCACATTAACAAATTGAAAAATAAAAACCATATGATTATCTCAATAGATGCAGAGAAGGCCTTTGACAAAATTCAACATCCATTTATGATAAAAACTCTCCAGAAAGCAGGAATAGAAGGAACATACCTCAACATAATAAAAGCTATCTATGACAAACCCACAGCAAACATTATCCTCAATGGTGAAAAATTGAAAGCATTTCCCCTAAAGTCAGGAACAAGACAAGGGTGTCCACTTTCACCGCTACTATTCAACATAGTTCTGGAAGTTTTGGCCACAGCAATCAGAGCAGAAAAAGAAATAAAAGGAATCCAAATTGGAAAAGAAGAAGTAAAACTCTCACTGTTTGCAGATGACATGATCCTCTACATGGAAAACCCTAAAGACTCCACCAGAAAATTACTAGAGCTCATCAATGAATATAGTAAAGTTGCAGGATATAAAATCAACACACAGAAATCCCTTGCATTCCTATACACGAATAATGAGAAAGTAGAAAAAGAAATTAAGGAAACAATTCCATTCACCATTGCAACGAAAAGAATAAAATACTTAGGAATATATCTACCTAAAGAAACTAAAGACCTATATATAGAAAACTATAAAACACTGATGAAAGAAATCAAAGAGGACACTAATAGATGGAGAAATATACCATGTTCATGGATCGGAAGAATCAATATAGTGAAAATGAGTATACTACCCAAAGCAATTTACAAATTCAATGCAATCCCTATCAAGCTACCAGCCACATTTTTCACAGAACTAGAACAAATAATTTCAAGATTTGTATGGAAATACAAAAAACCTCGAATAGCCAAAGCAATCTTGAGAAAGAAGAATGGAACTGGAGGAATCAACTTGCCTGACTTCAGGCTCTACTACAAAGCCACAGTCATCAAGACAGTATGGTACTGGCACAAAGACAGACATATAGATCAATGGAACAAAATAGAAAGCCCAGAGATAAATCCACACACATATGGACACCTTATCTTTGACAAAGGAGGCAAGAATATACAATGGAGTAAAGACAATCTCTTTAACAAGTGGTGCTGGGAAAACTGGTCAACCACTTGTAAAAGAATGAAACTAGATCACTTCCTAACACCGCACACAAAAATAAACTCAAAATGGATTAAAGATCTAAATGTAAGATCAGAAACTATAAAACTCCTAGAGGAGAACATAGGCAAAACACTCTCAGACATAAATCACAGCAGGATCCTCTATGATCCACCTCCCAGAATGCTGGAAATAAAAGCAACAATAAACAAATGGGATCTAATTAAAATTAAAAGCTTCTGCACAACAAAGGAAACTATAAGCAAGGTGAAAAGACAGCCTTCTGAATGGGAGAAAATAATAGCAAATGAAGCAACTGACAAACAACTAATCTCAAAAATATACAAGCAACTTATGCAGCTCAACTCCAGAAAAATAAACGACCCAATCAAAAAATGGGCCAAAGAACTAAATAGACATTTCTCCAAAGAAGACATACGGATGGCTAACAAACACATGAAAAGATGCTCAACATCACTCATTACCAGAGAAATGCAAATCAAAACCACAATGAGGTACCACTTCACACCAGTCAGAATGGCTGCGATCCAAAAATCTGCAAGCAATAAATGCTGGAGAGGGTGTGGAGAAAAGGGAACCCTCCTACACTGTTGGTGGGAATGCAAACTAGTACAGCCACTATGGAGAACAGTGTGGAGATTCCTGAAAAAATTGCAAATAGAACTACCTTATGACCCAGCAATCCCACTTCTGGGCATACACACCGAGGAAACCAGAATTGAAAGAGACACATGTACCCCAATGTTCATCGCAGCACTGTTTATAATAGCCAGGACATGGAAACAACCTAGATGTCCATCAGCAGATGAATGGATAAGAAAGCTGTACATATACACAATGGAGTATTACTCAGCCATAAAAAAGAATTCATTTGAATCAGTTCTGATGAGATGGATGAAACTGGAGCCGATTATACAGAGTGAAGTAAGCCAGAAAGACAAACACCAATACAGTATACTAACACATATATATGGAATTTAGGAAGATGGCAATGACGACCCTGTATGCAAGACAGGGAAAGAGACACAGATGTGTATAACGGACTTTTGGACTCAGAGGGAGAGGGAGAGGGTGGGATGATTTGGGAGAATGACATTCTAACATGTATACTATCATGTGAATTGAATCGCCAGTCTATGTCTGACGCAGGATGCAGCATGCTTGGGGCTGGTGCATGGGGATGCCCCATAAAGATGTTATGGGGAGGGAGGTGGGAGGGGGGTTCATGTTTGGGAATGCATGTAAGAATTAAAGATTTTAAAATTTAAAAAAAAATAAATAAAATAAAAGTATAAAAAAAAAAATTTTAAAAATAAAAAAACTAAAAATAAATAAATAAATAAATGATCAGTCAGCAAAAAAAATAAATAAATAAAAATAAAAGGACAGGCAACAGGAGCCACTATTAAAAACTGCTAGTCATACAAGTTCACAGAAATTCTGGGGGGAAATATCAGAAAACAGCACTGTTTTTTTAGCTTCAAACTGTAATTGCCAATATATAAAGAATATGTAGGATATAATGGGTTTGAAAGTACAGAGAAACTATAGACAGAATTTTATCCATAGGTTTAGTCCTTGGAACCACTCCTTATGTTCACTCTTCCCATACAGAATTTGACCTTGTGCTTTTTTCAGCCTGCTAAAAATAACCATTTCCCATTTGTTTTACTCTATGGTGTGTGCGTGTGTGTGTGTGTGTGTGTGTGTGTGTGTGTGTGTGTGTGTGTAGGCTGGTGTGTTTGAAAGTCACGAGTATATGCATTTGAACATGTATGCGAAGATGAAGGTATTAGGTAGAAAATGGGAAGAAGCATCTGATATGGGAAATGGAACATCCAAGAACATCAAGTCTTGGATCCATTAAGACAGGTTATGTCTTAACCTTATTCCAATAAACCCTTGTGCTGAGTTCGGCTTCTTCTTCCCTTGCATTAAGCCATCATCACGTCCAACATTTCCTAACCCAGTTTCTATCTGTGCCAGGACTCAGAATTATACGGGCTCTGGAGTGGGAAGGATATATAGTCGGCCACCAACTTAACAATTTGACTTAGACTTTACAATGGTGCAAAAGTGATACACATTCAGTAGAAAACCATACTTTGAATTTTGATCTTTTCCTGGGTTAGTGATATCCTGTAAGACACTCTTCTGTGATGCTAGGCAGAGGCCATGCCATTGCTCCCAATCTGCCATATATATGATCACAGTTCTTAATAAATCTTTTGTTGTCTCACCACAACTCTAACGGAAAAAATTTCACTAGAGATCAAAGACATTTATAATTAAAAATAATGAGAAACATAGACATTCATCACTGAATATAAAGTTTTTTACTATCCTTTATGGGCAAAACAAAGCCATCAGAATAATCGAAGTTCAAGAGACTACAGATTATTTTTTATGAGTCATGTGGCTGTATGATTTTGGAGCAACATTTACTATAGAAGTTTGACTTGGAGGTGTGGGGCTTCTATTTTTCAGGCACAGTTTTTGTCCTGTGCAAAATAAAGGTTATAGGTTTGCTGTCTATGGTAGGCAGGGTAGCAGCCCCCCAAAGATGCCCACATCCTAATCCCCAGGACCTGTGAATATGCTATGTTACACAGCAAAGGGGAATGAAGGTTTCAAATAAAATTGATTACTATATTGATTTTCTAATTATTTCTTTATATTGTCCTATTTGATCATTACAACTTAGCCTCTAAAATGGAGAAGAAAAGGAATTCCATCTACATGACAAATAAACAGGAGATAAATGGAAAAAAAAAATGAAGATTGCTAGCCTTAAAAAGCTAACATTGTCCTGGATTATCTGGGTAGGCCCAGTGTAATCACCCAGGTCTCCCACATTGCAGGCAGATTCTTTACCAGCTAAGCCACAAGAATACTGGAAGTGGGTAGCCTATCCCTTCTCCAGAGGATCTTCCTGACACAGGAACTGAACCGGGGTCTCCTGCATTGCAGGTGGATTCTTTAACTTCAACTCAGCTATCAGGGAAGACCAAAAGCTAATCTTATAGTCAGCAGGATTCACACCTGTGCAGGGAGACCCCAGTGGATTTCTTTTCCATCGTCTTAACCAATAGGCCACGACTACACATAGTGTAATCACCAGGGTCCTCAAATGGAGATGAGGCAAGGGCCAGGGTCAGAAGGGTGCAACCTGAGACTAAACAGCCGTTACTGTCTTTGACGACTGAAAGGAGCCAGAAGTCAAGGAACCTAGGTAACTTCTGGAAGAAGCTGGAAAATGTAAGGAGACAGATTCCCTCCTAGAGCCTCCTGAAGGAGTGCAGCCCCCTGAGAACATTGACGTTAACCCACTGAGACTGAGTTTAGACTTGTGACTTCCAGAACCACGACATAAAAAACTTCTATCATCTTAAGCCATCAAGTCTGTGGCACTTTGTTACAGCAGCAACGGGAAATTCATATGATGTTCAATGATCTTTACAAGGTCAGAGTGGCCACTGCCCCCAAACACAAACTAAGGCATTCTTTCTCATTCTCATTAGTATACATCCTCCCTTCTCTCTCCACGCCCTCAGAAATCATTGGAAACTCCCTACGCACTATGCATAGTCCTGTTTAATGTGCCTTCTTTATTTCTTTTCTCATTTTAGGCCTCCTTTCCTTCTGTTCTATATTAATTCTGTTTATATTCCATTTTTTGAAAGTCAGTAACATCTGCCTTGGTTTCTCTCATTTTTCCTCTCATCCTCTTAATAAGTCCCCACATGAGAAAAAGATAAAATAGTCCTTAGGAGGAGGAAGACAAAAAAAGTTGTAAATATTTAATAAGTTCTACATAGACAAAAATAGATAAAATATCCATATGTTATTCATATATTTCTCTCATCACAATAAGTTTTCTGAAGAGTCTAATTTAAAACATGAGATAATCATGCCTACTTCACGAGGATGATACCAGTTACTACTCATTTATAAATTATTCCTAACAAAATAGAACATTATTCAAGTATTCAAAGCTAAATGAAAACAGTTTCAGTTCAGGTGCAATACCTCAAAATCTACCTTTTCAGCCCTTATCAAAATTATTTTTATTCACCATATTAAGTTGCCTATTAAAGAACAAAAGGAAAGAAAAACAATATAAAAGGATTCAAAAGACTCACCCCAGTTTTGTAAATAATGCAGTTTGAGTATACTTGAATTAGCCATTCACTTGAATTTATCAAGCTGCAGTATTCATTTAAGCTGAAAACTAATCCTGTTTCAGACATGGCTCAATGTGCACTGAAGGAAAGAGATGACTCTGAGTATGTGGAAGCCCATCTGAATAAGCATTCAATATAAACTAATAGCAGCTGGGACGTAAAATGCCTTTGGTGCAGATGGCCAAGTATTCTACAGAAAACATTTTTATCCTTTTTTTTAATAAAAGGCTTTTTTTTCTGCTTTCAATGCAAACATAATCATAAAGAAAAATTTAAAGAACTCATTGCAAGGTATGCTCTTAGAAAAACCCATTACGTTTTTTCATTCCCTCTCATCATATGAGTTTTCTGTAGAAGACAAATACACCCATACCAATACGTCGGATGTAAAAGTTTATTCCCAAGCAGTCATTTAAGACTCAAAATAGTATTCCCCATGATTTGATTTTTTTAAGTTGGCAAACTACAAATATATGTAACCCATAATACACTGGAAGAGTAGATTTTGTCCAAGGAAATAAAAAAGAATGTTGTTGAAATTCTGGAAATAACAATCAATAAACATTTTTCCTTCTGATATGTCTATGATTTTTTTAATGTGGAGTATACTAGATACCTCCTATTTCAAAACATGTGAGGAACATTGCTTAGTATTCTGTACTTGGAAAGTTAGAGGTATGAGTGAAGGAAATTCCTTGCATGTTTAAAGAATGTCAGTACTTCAACTGCATAACTTTAGGTCTTCCTACAATAACGTCTTGTCAGAACAAAGTAAAACACAATGGTCACATTCCAACAGACCCTATAAACATATCATTAATTCATTTTATTGAATGCCAACTAAACATTAATGTTGGTTGATGTTGGTTCTTAAAATAGTCTTATGGATAGACTATTACCATCCCCATTTCACAGATGAGAAAGTGAGACATTTTAATCACACTGCTAACTTTCCTTATGCTTGCATGACTCAGAGTTACATGCCATCTTGCTTAATCCTCACCAGTCTTCTGATGTCAGTACTTTTCTCACCCTTACTGTACTGAGGAGCAAACTAGACTTAACAGAATTTAAGGAATTGACCAGAAATTACACTATGTTTTAGTAATGTAGCCAAGAGTCAATCCTGAATTTTGTCTGATGCCACATCCCAACCTCTTAATCTCTGTGTTGAGATGATTACTCAACAATGGGAAATGTCTAAGAAGTTGGGATTTGAATGTTTCTTACTCCAAAGCCTAAATGATTGATTTAGTGGAGAAGGTAAGCTAAATAGCCAATATGATGTAATATGAAAAGTTCCCTAAAAGATCTCACAAATAGTCAGACATGGCTTAGCAACTGAACAACAAATGAGAAGTTCCATAACCAATGTGTGAGAGGTTAAGGCAGGGTAGGCTTTATAAATCAACTTTCTTGAGCTGAGATTTCAAGATGAATGTACATTAAACAGAAATAGAGGGAATCGTACTTCAGCAGAAAGGACAGTTCCAACAGCACCGGTCCATGAAAATTGCACATGTATTCAGGGAACGACAGGACTTCAATAAAGTGGAAACACAACACTCATACTGGGAAATGGTGGGAAATTAGACTGGAAACATAAGTGAAGACAAGTTTGTACTCCTCTCTCATAACCTTGGGTATATCTTGCTGTGTGGGCTTCCCTGGTAGCTCAGCTGGTAAAGAATCTGCCTGCAATGCAGGAGACACAGTTTGATTTCTGGGTTGGGAAGATCCCCTGGAGAAGGGATAGGCTGCCCATTCCAGTATTCAAGGGCTTACCTGATGGCCCAAATGATAAAAAATCCAACTGCAATGCAGGAGACCTGAGTTCGATCCCTGGGTTGGGAAGATCCTCTGGAGGAGGGTATGGCAACCCACTCCAGTATTATTGCCTGGAGAATCCCCAAGGACAGAAGAGCCTGGTGGGCTACAATCCATGGCGTGGCAAGGAGTTAGGCATGACTGAATGACTAAGCACAGCACATCTTGCTGTGGAAAAAAAAAAAAAGCAGCCAGTTTATCTGGCAAGAGCCAGTGGTTCCTCACCTGCGTTTTGAAGAACATTTTTTAACACATATACTTAAAAAAATATCTATTTGGCTTTGTTGGGTCTCAGTTGTGGCACAGAGAATTTTAGTTGTCCAATCAAGAATTGAACCTGCATCCTCTCCATTCCAAGGCAAATTCTTAACCACCAGAGCACCAAGAAGTCCCTTGAAGAGCATTTTGAAGGATGGGGCCAATAACACCTGCGTAAGTATTAGAACCTGAACCTGAAGTGTACCTAATGAGGCACAATGAACTTTCTCAGGAATTTGTTGGAATGTCAAAGCAAGATTTGATTGGTTCACATGAAAATTGTTAACTTAGCAAGACCACAATTTAGAGAGGGAAGACATGGCTCTGCTCACTACCGCATGTGCAAGATGAGATGCTGGCAGCGGAATTGTGTATTTATGATAATTTTGCTATTGCAGGGCAAAGGAGGCCTTCTACTAGGGAATTGCAGTAATTAGATGAGGAAAGTGATTGTTCCATAAAACTCAGCTACAATGTTACAGTGGAGCAGACAGAAATGAAGAATAAAGAGTATTTCCCAAATCAGAAAAGATTGTTTTACTGTCTATTTTACAAGCATAGTTAGGGTGTTAAATTGGAAGCAAATCTAGCTGGAAAGCATTAACATTCCAGATTTGGCCATCAAATTAATTCTATCGTAATGAAATGTGAAATCTGACTGAAATGAAGAGGAACTGGGTTTAGGCTGCCTATGCTGGTGGCTTTCAATTATCATGCAATTCATAATCCACTTCCTTTTGTTAAAGATCAAAATAAATGCTGAGCAAACAGAGGCAAGTCATGAAGGCGGAGCATAAAAAGGGTTGCCAATCCAGAGATTTAAAGGCTCACCTGGGAGAGCGTCGGACAAATGAAATGATCAGAACTGATCGTGACCAATGTCATTATAGCTCTACTGTAACTGAAGCCATGAATTTAAGTCTTAGGAGGAAGTAACCTTCATGGCATTGCAATAAAATATTAGTAATTTACTTCTTTATTAGCTAAACATGTTATAGATTATTCCTATAATGATGTCATACTTGCTCTCCTGATTTTGGTTATGCTTTCTTAAGATGAAAATAACCAAGTAAAGTTATAACTAGCAACCTGTGTAGCCTATGTGGCCATGGGTACTGTTGGAGAATCTAGGACTTTCATGCTAACTTCATGTTTTAGCCCTTGAACATAGCAGAGGAAACCTATTACTGTTTCCGGATTTTCTCTGGACTCCTCTATCAGTTTCTCTCCTTGAGAATAACTGACTATATACTTAAACATTCTTTTTTACTTCCTTGCATGGGAGTAAGTGAAAGAGGGAGGCTGTCCACCCTTATCCAAAGTTCACTGCTCACATGCACAGCAAGGGAAAAAGCATCATCAGTTACAGCCTTTGTTACAACGTTTTGAACTGACAGCATGTTAAAATGTTACGGTTGGGTAGCTGGAGTTAAATAAAATGTAATTAATGCCACTTGTTTCTGTAATATTGTTAACCAAGCATTTTTCAATTATGTGTGTACCTTGCATCATGTTTCCATTGAACGATGCTGATTAAGACAACCCACACAATAGGGCACTGGCCAGCTATTTGGTGACACCATGCTTATTATAACTGGGGAGCAGTCAGCGCTAAGTATTCTGGATGCCTTAGTGGAACACATGATCTCTACAACTTGGGAGAACCTACAAAGGCTTAGCAGCTGATCACATTGGTGAAGTTCTTAGGAGGCCAGGGTTCTAGAGCACATGAGCATTACCGCCTCCAAAGGAAAGGGTGCATGATTGCACCCTGGCACCACCTGTCACTAAGAGACAAGCATCCCTACTTGTCCTGTGCTTTTTTCCTTTCCTCTATTCTACTGAGTCATTGTTTAGTCGCTCAGTCATGTCTAACTCTTTTGAGACCCCATGGACTATAGCTGGCAAGGCTCTTCTGTCCATGGGATTTTCCATGGAAGAATACTGCAGTGGGTTACCATTTCTTACTCCAGGGGATCTTCCTGACAGGGATTGAACCCATGCCTCTTGCATGCCCTGTGTTGGCAGGCAGATTCTTTACCAGTGCACTACCTGGGAAGCCCTTGAGCACTGTTAATAAATCCCTTTAAGAATTCTAATCTTTCAGTGTACCAGCCCCAGGGGGATAGTACAGAGAGGGAGGAGGGAGAGGGGTTCAGGATGGGGAGAACGTGTACACCTGTGGCAGATTCATGTTGATGTATGGCAAAACCAATACAATATTGTAAAGTCATTAACCTCCAATTAAAATAAATATTTTTAAAAAATTTTTTAAAAAGAATTCTAATCTTTGTCTCAATACCTTTCTGTTTTTGGACAATTAAACTAATTGCTCTATTGCTCTGTTTGTACATGTACTAAATGAGATGAGATGTAAAGCATCCCACAAACTGGTAAGTCTCACCAGGGGCTCACATTTCTCATGCGCTTGGCTTACTCTACCTGGTAAGTCACCTACCTAGACCAGCACAAGTGCCAGTCAAGGGAGGAGGAAAGCCTAGAATGGACACTGGACAGGGGGTATAATGAGTATCATTCAATCTACATGAAGTTATAACTTGTTATCATTTTAAAATAATGGATGTTAGAAAAGGGGGTACTAGTGGTACTTGCGAAGACATTTCAGGGAAGGTAATGTCAGAGTGGAGTTATAAATAAGTAGAGGTTAGCCAGGAAGAAAGGAAGAAGAGGGAAGACAGTATAGGCGATAGGAAGAGAACAATCAAAGAGGACGCAAACACAGGGATCCATGCCCTCACCTCTCTTACAGCAGCTTAGAGCAGGATTCACCATTTGTGCCATGAAAACAATATTTAAAATTAGATTTTTACAAGGAAACTTCTTAAGCAGGAGAAATACAATGTATTCTCCTTAGTTTCCCTCTTAGCCAATGCTTTTCCCTTATTGCTTTGTAAATATTAATCCCTCTGCCATGCCATCCTCAGTCACTTGGGAGAGGGATAAATTGGGAGATTGAGATTGACATATACACAGTGCTATATATAAAACAGATAATTAATAAGGATCTATTAATAGCACAGGGAACTCTAATTGATACTCTGTAATGGCTTATATGGGAAAAGAATCTAAAAAAGAGTGGAAACTAAAAAAGTATATG
The DNA here is from genome assembly GCF_042477335.2 of Ovis canadensis. Taxonomy (NCBI): domain Eukaryota; kingdom Metazoa; phylum Chordata; class Mammalia; order Artiodactyla; family Bovidae; genus Ovis; species Ovis canadensis. The sequence continues at coordinate 40,536,947 of NC_091258.1, read as the reverse complement.
TACAGAATTCCCAGGTGGCTCAGTGGTAAAGAATCTGCCTGCCAGTGCAGGAGATATGGGTTTGATCCCTGGGTTGGGAAGATCCCCTGAAAAAGGAAATAGCAATCTACTCTAGTATTCTTGCCTGGGGAATCCCATGCACAGAGGAGCCTGGTGGACTACAGGTCACTGGGTCACAAAGAGTTGGACACAACTGAGTATGCATGTATAGGCATAACTGATTTCATTTTACTATACAACAGAAACTAATACAACATTGTAAATCAACTATGCTTCAGTAAAAAATCTTTTAAAAGTTATAAAATATTTAATTATATTTAATCCTATAGTACACATGATGATATAAGAAAATATTAAAATATACATAAAATATTAAAATATACCTACAACCCCATCTTATCCAAGTAAAAAATAAAATGCTTCCCCATTTTGTGTTCAATTAAAACAATTTCCAAGCTATTCCTTGTAACTAAAGGTGGGAGAAGGCTAACAGAATCTCTTGGTGTATGTCCTAGGTCTGAAGACAAAGAGAAAGCTGAGCCTAAGCTCATGTTCCATTCTTCCCTCAGGCCTGCAGGCTCCAGAATGGACGTTTGCTGAGTCACTTTAGATCTCCGCTCCAGACTCCCTGCACTTGAGAGGAGGTGTTCCAAAACTGTGAACATATCACAGCAGTGATTTTACTTAGGAGACTATCTTTTATTCCAAATCCGAAGCAGTGAAAATGAAAAGTATGTATTTCCCCTATGGTACTTTTAAAGATTTTCCTTCCAGGGTTGGATGATCCATAAGAACAGTGATTATTTACACTGACTTGGCTGACAAGAAACTGGTCGTGTATCTCAAAGACTTCGAGAACAGACAGTAAGAAACATCAGATCTCCAAGCCATTCTGTGTACCAATCCTAGGAGAAAGGCTTTTGGCCTTATGAAATTTAGAGTTCATATAAGAATAATGGAAATTTTTGAGCAAATGGGAATACTCACTCTATCAGAATAGCTCCTATAGTCAGAATTGACCAGGGTCTCTTCCATTTGATTGTCCCTTAGGAAAGATTAGAGGTGGTTTTTAAATATGTGTGTATTGTTAGGCCCTGTAGAAGAACTCAAAGTGTTACCCAAGGAAAAAGCATGAGCTATCAGAGCCTGTTATGTGGCAGGCAGGTGACTTACACAGATTACTGTCTTTAATCCACACAACTCTATAAGTAGTGTTATCAACCCTATAACATAACAGACTCTACTTGGAGAAACAGGCTACTAAATTTATTTCCATAGACATGCATTGGGCACTGACCAAGGGTCGGCACCTTGGTTAGTTACCTCATGTAAAAATTTTCATTAATTTTTACAATCATCCTTTCTGGTAACCCCGGTAACTTTATGAATGAAAAACCAAGCTCTAAAGGTTTAACTTTTCCAAGCTGATACAACCTTGTAAGTAACAAACCCTATCCTGAGCCTACACTAATCTTGCTACCTCCTATAGACCTATACATAAGTATAACAGCAGCTCACTAATATGAGATGTCCTCCTATAAGCCAGTATATCATAAAGAATAGATAGTATGCAGGTAAATGGAAAGAAGCAGGAAGGCACTGCTGATGGATGGACTGAAAATGAGACAGAAAAAGGAAAATAAAAGGTTTAATTGGAAGACAGCTTGCATTGTGTGGCTTGAGGAAAGCATTCATATAAAGAGATGAAGATGAGAAGGCTGATGACTAGTAACTGGCTGCTGTATCCCACATAAAGCTCAGTAGTAATTTTTTCAGAGTGGCAAATATCTCAAGTAAGACTCATTATACTCCCCCCAAATCTACCTTTCTCAATGTTCTCTATTTCATTGAGTGTCTCCATCATCTATCCAGCTGCTCATGGCAAAAGCCAAGAGCTTACCCTTGACATTTTTTTCACTCTACAGCTCAAACATACAATCAATTATTAAACTGTGTAGGTTTTGCCTCCAAAAATTTTGCAATTCTATTGTCATATCTCTATGCCCACTGACCACTTTCTCTCCTCCTGAGCTGGGAGATTTCTGATGAAATGTGTTTCCTTTTTACTTGTAGCACAAAATTCATCATAGAGCAGGCAGATGCTCAACCTCTTTTGTATACTTTTACGGAATCAAGGTACAGTTCTAAACATACTTTTAAAACATTCTTACTTAATATGTTGCTGTGAAGATTATCGTCCCTATACTCTAGACAAGGAAACTAAGACAGAGGTGAAATTATTTGTTCAACCGGTACAGATCCTATCTGTACCAGTTTCAATCTGAATTAAAACAGACAGACTCCACAACCCATGCCCTTAGCCTCAAATGATATTACCTTCGCCCTGCACCTGCAGGGCTCACCTACCACAGAATCTCCTTCCCAGAGGCCACAGAAGTGCTTCCTAAGCCTTTGGACAACATCCCAAACCTAAGACTCTCTCTTTTCCTTTAAGGTTTTGATCCTAAATAGCAAACAGACATGAACAGAAAGAAATTTGTCTTTGAGAGGCATCATTCAACCTGTGTAACGTAAGAAAGCAGCAGCCCAGTGGCTTACAATCATCAGCACCCTGACTCCATGACCATGAGTCGCTCAGCACTCCTGCCACAGGAGTCCAAGATGCTATCCTTCTGAAGCTGCCATATGTTTATGTAACTTCAGCCCAGAGTCAGAGGGTTAATTGGCAGGAAAAACAGTCTGACTTTACCATTTAGGTCAAGGCTAGGAGGAACCAAGTTGACACAGCCAGGATTTAAGGAGGCATTCAATTTCAGGTGGATGTAGGTGCCAACCTTGTACTGGCATAAACATGAGAATGGGTGCCTCCTTAGAAGTCCACCCTCAGTGCTTCCTTGCCTTACCTGAGTTCTGAGTTCTGACCCTGTCACATTCCAGAAGGAGGATCAAATATGCAGTGATGCTGTGGATCTTCTTCTTTCAGGGTTTCCATGTTGAATCTGTCTGTGACATAAATCACATAAAATGAGCGCTGTCTCTGGTTGGAGCCTTCAAGCTAATCCACCCTTTCCCTAATTTCAGCTGAGAGTCTGTGGACAAGTGAAAGGTAATGAAAACCATCTCAGTATCATTAGTCAACACTTTAAGATACCCTTTGACAGGTCAGCTTTCCCAAGTACTCTCCATCTGCTTGCTCTTTCCTCTGCCTTGCTTCTCTTTTCTACAGCTGTGATGGTGATTAACTCACACTCACTGCCTACTTCAATTCTGGCTGGGTCAAAAGTGGAATCTTCCCTTTCTTACTTATTGTTACTAGGAATCAGAGGAGTAGACTTGTAGCAGTGAACTTTTTTCTGTTGTTGAAATAAATTACTCAAATTCATTCTTAATATTTTTAAAGTATCTGATTCAGTGGCACCCCACCATCCATGTATCCTAATTATTTCATTGCATATCTGAATACATAATTATTTGTAGATTCAGTTTCTAATGCAAGAGTTCTGTAACCTTACACATTTTTGATTAGATATTCCAGACGGCAATCACAAAGCCAGAGACAGAAACTAATGTCTCAACATGCTTGTTGCAGATAATAACCTTTCCTTAACCTTAACCTTTCAATATAACATGACTTGTGAAAGAAGGGCTTCCTAGGCACAATTACGTTGCATAAATCATGCTGGGAAATTTAAGGTTCGTGGAGTCACCCTTCCATTTCTTGCCCCCAGCCTAATATCAAGTGTCTTCAGTTAGATGCTTTTATTATTAAAGTCTTTTTCCATTGGAAATTGCAATTCTGAAAGGCTTATGGTATTTTTTTATGGCCTAGCAGTTCCAACTCAATGATATAACACCCAGGCTGAATATTTAGCATAGAATATGGAAAAACACCAGAGGGGATAATTACACTCACCAAATGGGACACTGGATTCCTTCAAGAGCCAGTGATAAAATGAAGACTGTATTATTAAACTTACATAACAAAAGTTCCAGTGCCTAACTCTACTTAATATGTTGGCTCCTTTTGGTCATTTTTTATTCTTCAAAGGAAAACAGCCGTAAAGTTGGTACAACGCAGAAAAGAAAACTTTAAATAATAGAGGGGCAGTAATAGTGTTCATATTTGTACTTGCCTCAATCACTCATGCAACCTCAGATACACAAACGCACATTGACTATTTATATAATAAATATTCCAAAATCATTTGCATTGTCATAAAGTTTCTTTAAAGTATTTCAGAATATAATCTCCAAAGGCTGCAATCTCAATGAAATAATTGTCCATTTGGAATAACGTTGACCCCCTCACTGAGTCTATTGTTTTCCAGTTAGGGACCCAACCAAAGTTTGATTCCTTTCACATTCATATCTTGACTGTCTCTTTCTGAGTTTACTTTATTGCAAGTTTATAGTGAGCATTTGATAAAACATTTTTTACTTTTTATACCCACAATAATTTTGCCCGTTTTCCATGTGCCAGACCTGAAAGTGGACACATCACATCTGCCCTTTTTACTTTCTTCTCCTCTTATTTTTAACATTAACTTTGCATCTTCATTTCCTACTTGCTCTACGGGGATTTATAAAATGCATTTACAGTGGCTACAAACCCATAGCATTGCCTTACAGTTACTGTATCTTGCTGCTTTGGGATTCACAACTTTTACCTCTGTCTTAAAATTTTTTAAAATATCTTATGAGATGTAATATGTTTCCATAGAGACTCAATTGTATAAATCATTTTGTGTATATCTCAGGTCATTATGGAACTCTTTGGAAAGAGGCTATAATTTTACTAGACTCCAGTGTTTTTTATATATACAGTTTATGAGAAGGTAGAAACTGACAGTAATAATATAAGCTTCCAGAGATGTCTAGAGACTGCATAGAGGAGGTTGCCAAGAACTCTGAGGGCTAGAAACTTTGTCTTATGGAAAAAAAAAAAAAAGGGTTACTTACAAGCGAGAGGTTAAAGGCCTGTCTCATTCTAAATAACCTAAGGGTAATAATTATATCAATTTTCCTAAGTATCTTATATACTCAGTACCTCGTATATTCATCCATTTATTCAACAAATATTTTCTGAGCAGCTACAAGTCCCAGAGAGGACACAGAGCAAACATCTCCTTTCCAAAACCTTGAAGAGATTTTTCTATGATCCTGTCATTCAACCTCTGTCAGCATGATCCAATACACTTTTTTGTTTGTTTGTTGCCCTCAGCTTGACATTCTTTCCCGATTCTAAAGCTTTTACCCAGTAATATGAATGCTAAACTTCAGGGAAGTTGCTCACCAGGCACTAGTCTTCCTAGAATGTTCTTCCCTTAGTAAGAAACACTATCATGGGAATTGAACATGTGAACAGAAGGCTCTTCACTCTCTTCCTGGAAACACCTAGTAGACAGTCTTCTGCCATGTGTAAGGAATCAGGTCAAGAAAGAGTATTTTTTGTATGGATCATATGTCTACCACCACACTGGGTCTTAAGAGGAATCTAAGAGAGGAGCATTTATTCAGAATGATTTCCCTCCCAAAGAAGAATGTATTAATAATTGGGGAGTGGTGATAACTATAGTAAGGGAATAAAGGATTTAGCTGATGCTGATGATGCCTTCTCTTAAAGGTTATAGAAGTTATTCTTTAAAGGTTATATTCAAGCCATATTTGAAGAGTGGGTAAATCAATGGAATTGGTATATATAAAGCTTTAGGAGAGAGAGAGAGTTTGGTTTTAATGGCACTAAGGATGCTATAATTTAGCTATGGTTTCAGAGTTTGATTGAATTCTAGAAAGATCTAATGGTGGATGGAAACTCTATTTCTCCTTCTTAGAAAAGAGCAGCATTTATTCCAGACGGCCCATGTTCTCCTCCAATATTGTGAAGTAAGCTCTGCTCTGGTCATGGTCTTCATGGAAGGAGACCAATAGAAGAGTACAAACAAGCCCCAGGATCCAGCTTTCCAACCACAAGTGTGTTTCTAGTCTGAGGCTAGACAACATCCTTATTTTCTTTAGCTGATTCCAACATTTCAAGTACAAGTTGAGTTCTTAGTCTGAGTTTAGCATTATGCTAGGAAATGTCAAAATAAAATGACACTGGCAGTTCCTACTTTTCTAGAGTTTATATCTGAATAAAGGAGATAAGATGTTTACAAAAATAAAGGCAAACATGAATCACATATCAAGGTGATATAGACAGATAGATGTGCCAAAGTTCTAGGGAATCTAGTCCAATAATAGACAATCAAAAGGAAAAGTACGATTAGCCAAATCTGTTGACTGAAGTCATAATTCAGGATGATTAGGTATATATAAAAAGACTTTTCCCTTCAAAGATCAGGCTGGGTGATAGTGTTGTGAGTGTGAGGAACCACAAAGTATCACATGGATTTTCTCCCTCTCCTTCTTGTATTAATAGCTGAAATCCCGTCACTGAGCACACATTTCAACAGCTATGCAAACAAAGTTAAAGTTATGTGTCTAGTTGAATCTTCCATGTTCAAGTCCATTTGTGAAATATCTTACAATTGCCTTTCAATTTGTATCCCAAGTTTTGTTGGCAGGTGATAATGGTGAGGACTGCTCTTCCAGAAGGCAGGCAGTTGTCACTATTTAAAAGCCCTTCATTTCTGACACAGTCTAGTGCAAGGCAAAAATGAGCATGCCCTTTAAATGCTCGACTATTTTCCTCTCAAGTTGCTCTTTTATTAATATAAATGAATCACTCTCCAGTGATCGCTTAAATGAGCAAAGCAAAAAATCTGCAGTTTCTCAGAGATCTGAACTCATCTTAGGGACTGCTGACTGACTACTCACTGAGAATTAAGGAAGCCCACATATCAGTATTAAGAGATGCTTGGCAATTAAATTTAAGAACAGAAATGGCTCTCAGAGCTTCTAAAGTCTTCAGGGAAGATTTTGGAACATTCCATTAAACACTTTAGAATTTTACACCATCAGTGATCCAGAACCTTCCTGAGACATCTACATCCTACCACAGCCTGTGGAAGAGTTATTTAGCTTAACATTTATTGACTCTGAACAAGGGTGATGGTTAGGTTTCATTCCAGGTATGAACCAGTAGTATCACCTCGCAGCTATCTGTTCTGTATTCTATTAACCATGTCTGCCTCAGAACTGGAATTAGATAGTAAAGGGCAGAATACTCTGGTCATCCCACGTGATAGATTCCATCATTTGCTCTGTCCAATACAAAGGCGATATAGCATATAGAGACAGGAATTTAGGTTCTGGAAACAAAATGCCTATAAGAATTTAGGCATTTAGGAATTCTTACTACTTTCTACATAGTTTTTCTAGGCCAGCCTTTCCTCATTTGTAAATGAGGATACTTAAATTTACTGATCAGGATTGTTGCAGCTTACATTAGGTGAGGCAAAATAAAGCGCTTAGAATGGCACCTTGATACTCTGTAAGTGTCAAGCAGTGTAATTATAACTGTTCCTTTTCTTCACTATTAACCTATTTCAAAAGTTACAGTTCAGCTTTTCAATGCAAATAAAGCACCGTGGCGCTCCTTCTCATCACTCTTGCCATCATTATCATCACCTAAATTTACATTTTCAAAGCATTTTACATTTATTATCTCATCAAATATTTACTGCTTGAACACCTCCAATAATAAGAACAACAAGGCTGTCTCATTCATAGATAAGCCCTTAGGTTACAAGATAGCTCTTCCTTGTATTGAAGAGATTCCTGCCACCCAGTTAGTTTCACTCAGTCCTTGGTCTCTCTTACTCATATTAAAGTCTGATATCTTCCAATAAAATAATTATTTTGAAATCTAAAGGTAGTTATTATTACTTCTCCAAGAAGTTGTACAGAATTATAGACATTCTCCCATCTCCCCTGTTTAAAAATACAGATTCTCCTGGATACATGTATATGTATGGCTGAATCCCTTCACCATTCACCTGAAACTATCACAACATTGTTAATCGGCTATACCTAATTTAACAAAAAGGGGGGGGCGGTTAAAAAATGCAGACTCAGAGCACTATCCCTTAGCTGCAGGAATCAAGTTTTTGCCCATATTCCCAGAATTCTGGCATGGGTGGCCCAAAGGTCTCCCCATGGAAGCGATGCACAGTTTGCTGTGTATCTAGGATTTACCTAGGCATGTTTAGTCTCCTTCCCGTATCCACCCTTCTTTGTGTTCCAGGAGGCTGAATATGAAGTGTATCAGTGCCTCTCTGGCTTCCTTTGGGGTTCATATGACTGGAAGCACCAGCTGGAGGTCATGGACTCCCTCCCATGGGTCACACCAAAGAACAAGCACCTGTCAGGTCCAAGCTCATTCTTTCTGATTTCCAGTGATCACTTCTTTCTGCTGTACCTTTAGATATCTGGATGAAAAAGACACCTTGTTCCTACTATTCCCAGGGAGCTGCTTTATACTGAGTAATTTCCCTACATCCTGTCCCTTCTTTGTAAATGAAACATTTAGTAAACTCTCCTTGAAACTACCTAGTTAGATAGTGCTATTTCTTTTCTGCAGCTTTCCTGGCTGATGCACTAGTTTAGACAAAGCTATTCAAATACCCTCTTCTCTACCTGAAGTAGGGTAACCTCGGGTAACTTGAGATCCCAAAGTCCCAGGTCTTTAACTTTGAAATGAGGTAATAAGAATACCTACTTCATGCAGTAGTCACTAGAATTGAGTACATATGCATGCAAACTGCTTCACTAAGACTCTAGCGCACAGTAAACATTTGATATGACTTAGCTATAGCTGTTGTCATTCTTTTCCAGTTTAAATTAAAAGCAACTACTACTTAGACTTTAAACCCAGAGAGACAAGAAGTGAATTTACAAAACATAAAAAAGATAATTATATCAAAGGAGGGGGAATATAATTATAAGGTAAATAAGTATTTTAAAGGAGATTTCAATCAAAGAAATTAGACAAATATATTTCTCATTTTTAGCTTAAGAAATTTCTGATGCTACAGAAATCCTTCCAAAGTAAATATCTGATGAGAATTTAAGAATACATTTCATTAAGGGGAGTTAGGACTCTAAATTAGAAATATAACAAGCTTTAGCTGATGTTTTAAAAAGTCCATTAAGATAAGAAGATCCCCAATACTAGTCATATTCATTGATTTAGTTTGATGAAAGCCAAAGATAAAAATGGAGAAAAAAATAAGGATTAGACCAAATCCCATATAATCTTTCCAGTAGGATTACTTACGTCTGAAGGTTTTTTCTCATCTTAAGATAGCACCTTGAAAATTCTAGGCTTATTGGGAACAAGAAGATAACATGAATCCTTTCAAATTTATTTAATTTTTAAAAATAACCCACATTGGCTACATGGGAAAAAGGCTTAGTCTGAGAATAAACCCTGGGGCAACACAAGGACCCACATTCATTATAGTCTCTGCCAACACCATATCATTACTTCAGGTTCAAAGCAAAATCAATAGCAAATCATTTGACTTTGTAATAGCAGAAACTCAAGGCGACACCAGCTTAATCAAAGAAAGCTGTCTGGAAGGAGGTAGCTGCATGCACTAGGTTTAAATACTGTGAAGGATTTCAGCATCAAGCAAAATAATTGTCTAAAAACCAAGCTTTTCTATTTGTGTATTATTTAGGCAGCTAAATGCCTTGCTATAAATCTTAGTATTCCATATTTGACAAATTACCTGTTCATAAGACCATTAGGGTTTGTTTCTACTCTTATAAGTTTGTCAAAAGCCAAGGGAGCATTAACAACCACCCACCAAACATGGGGATATGTATTTCTCTAAATTGAACAAGGTAATTTTGTGTGCAGGAATCTCATATGTGTGATCAGAGATGGGCCTCAGCTTCTGGCATCTTCCGCAAATTATTAGCAACATGCCTATTTGCATTTTGAAAACTAGTTCAAATTATTATGTACTTAGCTAACTCATATGATTGAGTAGTTTTTCTACTGATGTTGGAAAGAAAAGGATGGGTAGGTTAGATATCCGTTGGAATTGGTATCTGCCATTTATAGTCCTTGTTTGATTTACAAATGGGAAAACCTGTTAATACTATCCAAAAAAAAAAAAAAGTCCCTGCAACAACAGATACTTGTTTTCTTATTTACTGAGTTATTCCCACAGAATCTCCTCAGATCGCAAAGGTAGGGTAAACCTCCCATCCTAGGCATTAAGCCTAGAGAAGAGGAGGTGGGTATTTTCATGTATGGGAAGTCACTGGAAAGGCTATATATATACATCACAACATATTCAAGTATTTTAACTTCAAAGAACTTGAGGCAACATGGAATTTAATCCTCTTTAGATGAGGATGCTAAGGTCTGGGGCAGTGTATGGTCTCCTAAAAGTTATATATTTCTTAAACTATTAAAGCACTTGATTAGTCTAATCTATTTATTTCTCTTATTTTATTTATTATTATTTATTTCTAACTGCTCTTTTACCCTCTGATTAAATTTTTATTCTCATAAGCTAAAAGCATTTGCTCTCTGTAAAGATTCAGAATATACTGATTATCTTGGTGTGACAAAGTAGATTAACAAATTTGCCTTCTCATTTTAGAAAAAAAGTCAACCAACCAACCAAAGCATTGGGTTAAAATTCATGCCTGAAAAAAGTAAAATCATAAAGTTAAGCTATGGAAATTTAAGGTATTAATAGGTAGATTTTTTTTTTTTTTTTACCTACTGATCTAAGGGGTGAGGTGGTGATTATATTTGCCTGCCAGTCTCCTAGACAATACACAGGTTTTGAACATTCACTCTGTAGATTCATTCATTTATCCTCACAATCAACCACCATTGTGGGAACTGCAGTCCTCAAGACTAAGATGAAAATGACTATAAAAACAAGGGCTCAAGGAGATCCAAGTCCGTGGGGCTTTTTGATAAGATCTTCTGATATCATTTCTACTTCAGAAATGAAGATGCAGGAAGAGGAACGGCCTAGATGCAGCTTAATAAGGAGAGGTGATCTGGTTTTGTTGTTGTTGTTGTTTTTGCTTTTTTTTTTTATGTTTGAGAGATATGTCAACTCTCCTTTGACTGTCACTAATTTAATGTCATGTGAAGACTGTTGTTTTATCCAGTACTTGTAAAGATTTTCATGCTCCTGGTCTTTCCTACTCTCAAAGAAACTTCCGACCCATTCCTAAAGTTCTATTAAAAGTATTACTCAGCCATCAAAAAGAATACATTTGAATCAGTTCTAATGAGGTGGATGAAACTGGAGTCGATTATATAGAGTGAAGTAAGCCAGAAAGAAAAACACCAATACAGTATACTAACACATGTATATGGAATTTAGGAAGATGGTAATAACCCTGTATGCGAGACAGCAAAAGGGACACAGACGTATAGAACGGACTTTTGGACTCTGAGGGAGAGGGAGAGGGTGGGATGATTTGGGAGAATGGCACTGAAACATGTATACTATCGTGCAAGAAATGAATCACCAGTCTATGTTTGATACAGATACAGGATGCTTGGAGCTGGTGCAGGGGGATGATCCAGAGAGATGCTATGGGGTGGGAGGTGGGAGTGGGGTTCAGGATTGGGAACTCATGTACAGCTGTGGCAGATTCATGTCAATCTATGGCAAAACCAATACAATATTGTAAAGTAAAATAAAGCAAAAATAAAAATAAAAAAAAGAAGAAAATTAAACTCTCTATGCTGCTGCTGCTGCTGCTAAGTCGCCTCAGTCGTGTCAGACTCTGCGACCGCATGGACTGCAGCCCACCAGGCTCCTCTGTCCATGGGACTTTCCAGGCAAGAGTACTGGAGTGGGGTGCCATTGCCTTCTCTGAAACTGTGTATAAAGCCAGTGAAATAAAACTTTGAGGAAATGATAAAGCTCTTCTTATTGCTATTATTAACTGTTTTGTGTGTTAATAGCCTAACAGCCAACAGACTTGCAACCACCCAATAAAGTGAAGTATGTAGCAATGAGGAGAACACAGAGGGAAAAAATGGCAAATTCTGATAGAAACCACTAAAGGACATGGAAGACTAAGTGAAATAGGAGAGGAAAGAACCACCTTCCACAGGGAAAAAAAAAAATAGAGAGAGCCTACTTCTGTCTTGTAAGAATTGGGAAAAAAAATTTTTTTAATCAAGTTAATATAGTTGATAAATTAGGGTCTATTAGACTGAATGTTTTCACCTAAAATGCATATGTTGAAGCCTTACCCCCAATGTGATGATATATGGAGATGAAGCCTTTGCGGGGTAATTAGGGTTAGGCTTCGTGATGGGATTAGTATCTTAAAAAAAAAAAAAAAAATGTGGCCATACCACCTGGTATGTGGGATTTTATTTCCCTGACCAGAGATCGAACCTGTACCCCCTGCTTTGTAGGTGGAGTCTTATCCACTAAATCACCAGAGAAGTAGGGGATTAGTCTCTTTATAAGGAGAAAAATTAGTATGCTTTCTCTCTTAGCTGAAGGTGACAATTTGCAAGCCAGAACGAAGGCTCTCACCAGAAACTGGCCATGCTGGCACCCTCAGACTTCTAGTCTCTGGAACTGTGACAAAATCCATTTCTGTAATTTAAACCACCCAGTATCTAGTATTTTGTTATAGCAGGCAGGATCAAATATCTGGAAAACCAAGCATAACTGAAGAGAAGGTAAGAGCACCTGAAAAGTAACCTTTCTAACACATGGCAAATATATACTTTGAAAACTGTTACCATTAGAGATGTGTTAGTGTATTTTCACTTTTTTTTTTAGTCAAGAGAACTGAGATGGGAGTTAGGGAAAGGTTTGGTTTGTTTTTTGTTTTTTTGTTTTTTTTCCAGCATACATATGATATAGATGGCCAGCAGTGAGGAAACTAATTCATTAACATGGTGCAACAGAACAATTTATTTAAACTGGTGCCTTCTCTTCCCCCTTCCCCTCTGTTTCCATCTTTTTTAGTGAAGCATCCCTTTTTCAAGTCCAAAATTTTTGAAGGGTAAAGAAGCAGCACTCTGAGGTCAATAGCCCTTGAGCCTGAGCTTTACGCTGTGATATTCTGGCAGCAGTCAAGGCCCAAGCAGCAATGATAGTACATTCAGACTGGTCCATTGAGAAGCACTTAATGAAGATGGCTTGGTAACACACAGGCAGAATTTAGGGAAGACAACCGTGATTCGTGCAATGCGCCAAGGCCAGCAAAAGCGTGGAACTAGTACTCTACTTAGGCTTTCAGATAGCGGAATGACATACAGAGTAGGTAGCTGCAAGGGAGATCTTCCCAAGAGGCACTGTGGCCTTCAGTAGAGTGATGGAGCCAAACCACAGGAATTCAGCAAGGGCAGAACTAGGGGAATAAACACCTTCACCTCATTGTCTTCCACCCATTCTCTAACCTCTGGCTAAAAACTTCCACTGACAGCAGAAAGCAAAAAGCTTTTTTTTTTTTTTTTTTTTTAATGTTGGCCATGTACATCAGGCTTCTAGGACACAAGCAGAGTAGACAGAGGGTAGAAAGTGGATTTGGAGGGCAAACAGAAGATAATCCACCACAGGAAGAAAGAAAGGGAGGGATAACAGCTCATTGAGGGGAAAAACAAAACAAAACAAAAAAATTGCTATAGGTTCCTCCAGTGCTCTAACAGTGGGGTAAGTGCTGCCTGCTTCCAGACTAGTAAGTCCAGGGAACAGCAAGATTTCAAAGCGGAAATCTACTGGCAACGCTTAGGAGTGGCATCTTAAACACAAAGCTTCAGAGTCAGCCAAGAGTGTGGTCTGGGAGCCCAAAACATCAGGACTATAAGACATCTAAGGGCTTCAACAATGAGCATACCATTTCTTTTTTTATGGTGCAGAAAAGATCAGGCATTTGCTGAAGATCACACACCCATCAGTTGGAGAAACTGAGCTATACTAATTCTGAATTCTTTTTCCCCTTGTGCCAATGAGCTTAATAGATATAACCCCTCTGGCCTTTGTTTTTGTTGTCATAAAAATATTTTTACAATAATTTATATAACCATATCCTGTCTGATCACCTTAAAAGACTCAGTGAAACATCTATGAAAGTGAGAAGTGTGGATCTGGCTGTCTTTCATACTCTCAGCCTCATCTCCTAAAAAGAGACAAGTGATGAGTGTAGATAAATTACATGACATTTTCTTCCTAATAAAAGTATTTCTTTGGATAGTCTGAATTCTTAACTGATGCAAAAGGATTCAAAATACTTTTCAGCATTTGGATAAAGAGATAGACTCTTAGATTTATGATCTATAGATGAAACCTTAGAAGGATTAACAGATTTGAAATGGGGATGGAAATAAAATGAGAAATTTTTGAAGAAGTGAAGATATTTTCTTCAGGAAAAAGCTTTGAATATTTTTTTAAAAGGGCAAGAAATATTGAATACCTTTTAAGAGGAGTGGGGATCCTTTGGGTATTAACTGATTCCACAGGATAAGCACTGTCGATTATCTTTCAATTGGCTTATTTATACTCCTCTTTAGCGGTAGAAGTTGTATAAAACTGAATAACAGGCAAATAATTATTGTCCATAGCAGTAAAAATGAACATTGTCTACTAAAGATAAAATTGATTTTCCAATCTGTAGAAAAGATGACTTCAAACATTACATTTTATTGCCCAACAGATGTTTAGCCAGTTTAGCACCTATTATTACATTTGTCTCTGCATTCCTGATTGCCTGAGAATATCTGTCTTCCAAATTCACCTGCTAACCCAGCATTAGTATCTTTCTGGTTCCCATTAATGTTACATACATCTTTGATAGCTTTTCTTTATGTATTTGTATAGGAGTTATAATTTAACCTTACACTTTAGAATTTTATGCAATCATTCTAAAGTTGCTTAGTGATTTCTCAGTAGCATTTATTTTTATTCAACAAGTATTTATTGAATGTCTGCTTTGTCCCAGGTAGTAAGACACTGTGGATTCAAACAATGAGAAAGACAGAAAATACTCCAGCCCTAATGCATGCCACAGTCTAGTGCAGATGACAGGAACTGGAGTAATTTGATTTAAATATAAAAATAAAATTCTGGTGTATGTCATGGAGGAAATAAATATTGACATTTAAGGGAAAATAATAGAAGAGTATATATAATCCACATAGAGGATTTAACCCATGTAAAGACCTAGAGATGGAAAAGACAAGTCACTTTGGAGCAGAAAGTAAAGAACAATGTGGTGCCAGAAGGAAAGACCCTGAAGGTTCTTGCCATCCAAGATATGTACTTTGATCCTAAAAGTACAAAGTATATAAATTATATATGCTTAAGATGCTAAAGTCGCACCGAGTAGGACACGACTGAAGCGACTTAGCAGCAGCAGCAGCAAGATGCTAAAGTAGATTCCCATTGCTCTTATTATTAAAAAAAAAAAATCTTTCTAGGCATACAGAGAGAATGGAATAGAAGGAGATTTTTTAAATGTGGAAAGTTTGCTTTTGTTTGCTTTTAATGAGAATATTGAGCTTGTTTTAACATAGGATGAGTAAAAGATGTTTTGAGATCTTCTAGCAAGCATTGATGTAGGTAACTATATGCCAGCAAATTTGGAAAACTCAGCAGTGGCCACAGGACTAGAAAAGGTTGGTTTTCATTCCAATCCCAAAGAAAGGCAATGCCAAAGAATGTTCAAACTACCGAACAATTGCACTCACCTCACACGCTAGCAAAGTGATGCTCAAAACTCTCCAAGCCAGGCTTCAGCAATACGTGAACCGTGAACTTCCTGATGTTCAAGCTGGTTTTAGAAAAGGCAGAGGAACCAGAGATCAAATTGCCAACATCCGCTGGATCATGGAAAAAGCAAGAGTTCCAGAAAAACATCTGTCTCTGCTTTATCGACTATGCCAAAGCCTTTGACCGTATGGATCACAATAAACTGTGGAAAATTCTGAAAGAGATGGGAATACCAGACCACCTAACCTGCCTCTTGAGAAATCTGTATGCAGGTCAGGAAGCAACAGTTAGAACTGGACATGGAACAATGGACTGGTTCCAAATAGGAAAAGGATTACATCCAGGCTATATGTTGAACCCTGCTTATTTAACTTATATGCAGAGTACGTCATGAGAAACACTGGGCTGGGGGAGCACAAGCTGGAATCAAGATTGCCAGGAAAAATATCAGCAACCTCAGATATGCAGATGACACCACCCATATGACAGAAAGTGAAAAAGAACTAAAGAGCCTCTTGATGAAAGTGAAAGAGGAGAGTGAAAAAGTTGGCTTAAAGCTCAACATTCAGAAAACTAAGATCATGACATTTGGTGCCATCACTTCATGGCAAATAGATGGGGAAACAGTGTCAGACTTTATTTTTTGGGCTCCAAAACCACAGCAGATGGTGATTGCAGCCATGAAATTAAAAGATGCTTACTCTGTGGCAGGAAATTTATGACCAGCATAGACAGCATATTAAAAAGTGGAGACATTACTTTGCCAACAAAGGTCCATCTTGTCAAGGCTATGGTTTTACCAATGCTCATGTACACATGTGAGAGTTGGACCATAAAGAAAGCTGAGCACCAAAGAATTGATGCTTTTGAACTGTGGTGTTGGAGAAGACTCTCGAGAGTTCTTTGGACTGCAAGGAGATCCAACCAGTTCATCCTAAAGGAAATCAGTCCAGAATACTTATTGGAAGGACTGCTGCTGAAGGTGAAACTCCAATACTTTGGCCATCTGATGTGAAGAACTGACTCACTTGAAAAGACCCTGAGGCTGGGAAAGATTGAGGATAGGAGAAGGGGATGACAGAGGATGAAATGGTTGGATGGCATCACTGATTCAATGGACACGAGTTTGAGTAAGCTCCGGGAGTGGGTGATGGACAGGGAAGCCTGTCGTGCTACAGTCCATGGGGTCACAAAGAGTCAGACACAACAGAGCAGCTGAACTGAACTGATTCTGACTCTTGTGAAGTGATATCTCATTGTAATTTTATTTGCATTTCTTTAATAAATGAGCAATGTTGAGCATATTTTCACGTGCTTGTTAGCCATCTGTATGTCTTCTTTGGATAAATGTCTGTTTAGGTCTTTTTCCTACTTTTTGATTGCGTTGTTTTTCTGGCACTGAGTTGTATGAGCTGCTTGCATATTTTGAAAATTAATCCTTTGTCAGTTGTTTCATTTGCTATTATTTTCTCCCATTATGAGGATTGTCTTTTCACCTTGCTTATAGTTTCCTTTGCTGTGCAAAAGCTTTTAAGTTTAATCAGGTCCCACTTGTTTACTTTTGGTTTTATTTCTGTTACTCTAGGAGGTGGGTCATAAAGAATCTTGTTTTATGTTATCGAGTGTTCTGCCTATGTTTTCCTCTAAGAGTTTTATAGTTTCTAGTCTTATATTTAGGACTTTCATGCATTTTGAGTTTATCTTTGTGTATGGTGTTAGGAATTGTGCTATTTCACTCTTTTACATGTAGCTGTCCAGTTTTCCCATCACCATTTATTGAAGAGGCTGTCTTTGCCCCATTGTATATTCTTGTCTCCTTTGTCAAAAATAAGGTGCCCATAGGTGCATGGGTTTATTTCTGGGTTTTCTATCTTGTTCCATTGGTCTATATTTCTGTTTTTGTGCCAGTACCATAATGTCTTGATGACTGTAGCTTTGTAGTATAATCTGAAGTCAGGAGGGTTGATTTCTCCAGCTCCATGCTTCTTTTTCAAAACTGCTTTGTCTATGCAGGGTCTTTTCTGTTTCCATATGAACTGTGAATTTTTTTTCTAGTTCTGTGAAAAATGCCATTGGTAACTTGAGAGGGATCACATTGAATCTGTAGATTGCATTTGGTAGTATAGTCATTTTCTAAATATTGATTCTTCCTACCCAGAAACATGAAATATTTCTCTATTTATGTCATCTTTGATTTCTTTCATTAATGTCTTATAATTTTCTGTGTACAGTTCTTTTGTCACCTAGGTAAGTTTATTCCCTGATATTTCTTTTTGTTGCAATGGTGAATGGGATTGATTCCTTAATTTCTCTTCTGATTTTTCATTGTTAGTATATAGAAATGCAAGTGATTTGTGTGTATTGATTTTGTATACTGCAGCTTTGCTAAATTCACGGATTAGTTCTAGTAATTTTCTGATAGTGTCTTTAGGGTTTGAGATCAAATTGCCAACATTCACTGGATCATGGAAAAAGCAAGAGAGTTCCAGAAAAACATCTATTTCTGCTTTATTGACTATGCCAAAGCCTTTGACTGTGTGGATCACGATAAACTGTGGAAAATTCTGAAAGAGATGGGAATACCAGACCACCTGACCTGCCTCTTGAGAAATCTGTATGCAGGTCAGGAAGCAACAGTTAGAACTGGACATGGAACAACAGACTGGTTCCAAATAGGAAAAGGAGTACGTCAAGCCTGTATATTGTCACCCTGCTTATTTAACTTCTATGCAGAGTACATCATGAGAAACACTGGGCTGGAAGAAGCACAAGCTGGAATCAAGATTGCCAGGAAAAATATCAGCAACCTCAGATATGCAGATGACACCACCCTTATGGCAGAAAGTGAAGAGGAGCTAAAAAGCCTCTTGATGAAAGTGAAAGAGGAGAGTGAAAAAGTTGGCTTAAAGCTCAACATTCAGAAAACGAATATCATGGCATCCAGTCCCATCACTCCATGGGAAATAGATGGGGAAACAGTGGAAACAGTGTCAGACTTTATTTTTTTGGGCTCCAAAATCACCGCAGGTGGTGACTGCAGCCATGAAATTAAAAGACGCTTACTCCTTGGAAGAAAAATTATGACCAACCTAGACAGCATATTCAAAAGCAGGGACATTACTATGCCGACTAAGGTCCATCTAGTCAAGGCTATGGTTTTTCCTGTGGTCATGTATGGATGTGAGAGTTGGACTGTGGAGAAGGCTGAGCACTGAAGAATTGATGCTTTTGAACTGTGGTGTTGGAGAAGACTCTTGAGAGTCCCTTGGACTGCAAGGAGATCCAATCAGTCCATTCTGAAGGAGATCAACCCTGGGATTTCTTTGGAGGGAATGATACTGAAGCTGAAACTCCAGTACTTTGGCCACCTCATGCGAAGAGTTGACTCATTGGAAAAGACTCTGATGCTGGGAGGGATTGGGGGCAGTAGGAGAAAGGGACAACCGAGGATGAGATGGCTGGATGGCATCACGGACTTGATGGACATGAGTCTGAGTGAACTCCAGGAGATGGTGATGAACAGTGAGGCCTGGCATGCTGCAATTCATGGGGTCGCAAAGAGTCGGACACTACTGAGCGACCGAACTGAACTGAACTGAACTGATGTACAGTATCACATCATCTGAAAACAATTAGAAGTAAAGAATCTTTACTTATTTTCCAATCTGGATTCCTTTTATTTCTTTTTCTTCTCTGATTGCTGTAGCTAGGACTTCCAGAACTATGTTGAATAATAGTGGTGAAAGTGGACACCCTTGCCTTGTTCCTGATCTTGCGGGAATGATTTCAGTTTTTCACCACTGAGAATAATGTTTGCTGTAGACTTATCATATATGGCCTTTATTATGCTGAAGTAGGTTCCTTCTATGCCTATTTTTTGAAGAGTTTTCATCATAAATGGGTGCTGAATTTTGTCAAAGTATTTTCCTGCATCTATTGAGATAATCAAATGATTTTATCTTTTAATTTGTTAATAGGGTATATCACACTGATTGATTTGTGTATATTGAAGAATCCTTGCATTCCTGGAATAAACCCAGCTTGATTATGGTACGTGAGCTTTTTGATGTGTTGCTGCATGCTGTTTGCTAGCATTCTGTTGGGGATTTTTGCATCTATGCTCATCAGTAATATTGGCCTGTAATTTTCTTTTTTGGAGTTGTCTTTGTCTGGTTTTGGTATCATGGTAATGGTGGCCTCATAGAATGAGTTTGGAAGTATTCCTTCCTCTCCAATTTTTTGAAAGAGTTTAAGAAGTATAGGCATTAGCTTTTCCCTAAATGTTTGACAGAATTCTCCTGTGAAGCCATCTGGTCATGGGCTTTTGTTTTTTGGGAGATTTTTGATCACAGCTTCAATTTCAGTGCTTGTAATTGGATTGTTCATAATTCCTATTTCTTCCTGGTTCAGACTTGGAAGATTGAACTTCTCCAAGAATCTGTCCATTTCTTGCAGGTTATCCATTTCCTTGCCAATAGTTGTTCATAATGGTCTCTTACAATCTTTTGTATTTCTGCATTGTCTGTTGTAACCTCTCCTTTTTCATTTCTAATTTTCTTGATTTGTTTCTTCTGCCTTTTGTTCTTGATCATTCTGGCTAAAGGTTTGTCAGTTTTGTTTATCTTCCCAAAGAACCAGCTTTTAGTTTTATTAATCCTTACTATTGTTTCTTTCTCTTCTTGCTATTCTTAGGAACTCTGCACTCAGATGCTTATATCTTTCCTTTTCTCCTTTGCTTTTCACTTCTCTTCTTTTCACAGTTATTTGTAAGGCTGGCCCAGACAGCCATTTTGCTCTTTTTCATTTATTTCCCATGGGGATGGTCTTGATCCCTGTCTCCTGTACAATGTCACAAACCTCTGTCCATAGTTCATCAGGCACTCTATCTATCAGATCTAGTCCCTTAAATCTATTTCTCACTTCCATTGTATAATCAGAAGGATTTTATTTAGGTCATACCTGAACCGTCTAGTGGTTTTCTACACTTTCTTCAATTTTAAGTCTGAATTTGGCGATAAGGAGTTCATGATCTGAGCCACAGTCATCTTCCGATCTTGTTTACACTGACTATATAGAGCTTCTCCAGCTTTGGCTGCAAAAAATATAATCAATCTGATTTTGGTATTGACCATCTGGTGATGTCCATGTGTAGAGTCTTCTCTTGTGTTGTTGGAAGAGGGTGTTGACTATGACCAGTGCCTTCTCATGGCAAAACTCTATTAGTCTTTGCCCTGATTCATTCCGTATTTCAAAGCCAAATTTGCCTGTTACTCCAGGTGTTTCTTCACTTCCTACTTTTGCATTCCAGTCCCCTATAATGAAAGGACATCTTTTTGGGGTGTTGGTTTTAAAGGTCTTGTAGGTCTTCATAGAACCGTTCACCTTCACCTTCTTCAGCTTTACTGGTTGGGGCAAAGACTTGGATTACTGTGATATTGAATGGTTTGCCTTGGAAATGAACAGAGATCATTCTGTTGTTTTTGAAATTGCATCCAAGTACTGCATTTTGGACTCTTTTGTTGACAATGATGGCTACTCCATTTCTTCTAATGGATTCCTGTCCACAGTAGTAGATATAATGGTCACCTGAGTTAAATTCACCCATTCCAGTCCATTTTAGTTCTCTGATTCCTAGAATGTTGACATTCACTCTTGCTAGCTCCTGTTTGACTACTTCCAATTTACCTTGATTCATGAACCTAACATTCCAGATTCCTGTGCAATATTGCTCTTTATAGCATCGGACTTTGCTTCTATTACCAGTCTCATCCACAACTGGGTATTGTTTTTGCTTTGGCTCCATCCCTTCATTCTATCTGGAGTTATTTCTCCACTGACCTCCAGTAGCATATTGGGCACCTACCGACCTGGGGAGTTCCCCTTTCAGTATCCTATCATTTTGCCTTTTCTTATTGTTCATGGGGTTCTCAAGGCAAGAATACTGAAGTGGTTTGCCATTCCCTTCTCCAGTGCACCACATTCTGTCAAGGCAAAGAAACAGAGGAAAACAATAGAATGGGAAAGATTAGAGATCTCTTCAAGAAAACTAGAGATACCAAGGGAACATTTGATGCAAAGATTGGCTCGATAAAGGACAGAAATGGTATGGATCTACCAGAAGCAGAAGATATTAAGAAGAAGTGGCAAGAATACATAGAAGAACTGTACAAAAAAGATCTTCATGACCCAGATAATCACGATGGTGTGATCACTCACCTAGAGCCAGACATCCTGGAATGTGAAGTCAAGTGGGCCTTAGAAAGCATCACTACGAACAAAGCTAGTGGAGGTGATGGAATTCCAGTTGAGCTATTTCAAATCCTGAAAGATGATGCTGTGAAAGTGCTGCACTCAATATGCCAGCAAATTTGGAAAACTCAGCAGTGGCCACAGGACTGGAAAAGGTCAGTTTTCATTCCAATCCCAAAGAAAGGCAATGCCAAAGAATGCTCAAACTACCACACAATTGCACTCATCTCACACACTAGTAAAGTAATGCTCAAAATTCTCCAAGCCAGGCTTCCGCAATATGTGAACCATGAACTTGCAGATATTCAAGCTGGTTTTAGAAAAGGCAGAGGAACCAGAGATCAAGTTGCCAACATGCGCTGGATCATGGAAAAGGCAAGAGAGTTCCAGAAATACATCTATTTCTGCTTTATTGACTATGCCAAACCCTTTGACTGTGTGGATCACAATAAACTGTGGAAAATTCTGAAACAGATGGGAATGTCCGACTGCCTTACCTGCCTCTTGAGAAACCTATATGCAGGTCAGGAAGCAACAGTTAGAACTGGACATGAAACAACAGACTGGTTCCAAATAGGAAAAGGAGTACGTCAAGCCTGTATATTGTCACCCTGCTTATTTAACTTCTATGCAGAGTACATCATGAGAAACGCTGGGCTGGAAGAAGCACAAGCTGGAATCAAGATTGCCAGGAAAAATATCAGCAACCTCAGATATGCAGATGACACCACCCTTATGGCAGAAAGTGAAGAGGAACTAAAGAGCCTCTTGATGAAAGTGAAAGAGGAGAGTGAAAAAGTTGGCTTAAAGCTCAACATTCAGAAAACTAAGATCATGACATCTGGTCCCATCACTTCATGGGAAATAGATGGGGAAACAGTGGAAACAGTGTCAGACTTTATTTTGGGGGGCTCCAAAATCACTGCAGATGGTGACTGTAGCCATGAGATTAAAAGACACTTACTCCTTGGAAGAAAAGTTATGACCAACCTAGATAGCATATTGAAGAGCAGAGACATTACTTTGCCGACTAAGGTCCGTCTAGTCAAGGCTATGGTTTTTCCAGTGGTCATGTATGGATGTGAGAGTTGGACTGTGAAGAAGGCTGAGCGCCGAAGAATTGATGCTTTTGAACTGTGGTGTTGGAGAAGACTCTTGAGAGTCCCTTGGATTGCAAGAGATCCAACCAGTCCATTCTGAAGGAAATCAACCCTGGGATTTCTTTGGAAGGAATGATGCTAAAGCTGGAACTCCAGTACTTTGGCCACCTCATGGGAAGAGTTGACTCATTGGTAAAGACTCTGATGCTGGGAGGGATTGGGGGCAGGAGAAGAAGGGGACGACAAAGGATGAGATGGCTGGATGGCATCACCGACTTGATGAATGTGAGTTTGACTGAACTCGGGGAGTTGGTGATGGACAGGGAGGCCTGGCGTCCTGCGATTCATGGGGTCGCAAAGAGTCAGACATGACTGAGCAAATGAACTGAACTCAGCTGATGGTTTCTCTCACTTCTTTTTCACTGATTTCTGCTCGAATCTTTACTATTTCATTCCTTCTTATAATTTTGGTGTGGTTTTTTTTGTTGTTGCTGTTCTTTTTTTCCCAGTTGTTTTAGGTGTAAAGTTAGGATGTCTATTCAATGTTTTTCTTGTTTCTTTAGGTAGGATTTTATTGCTATATACTTCCCTCTTAGAAGTGTTTTTTCTACACCCCATAGGTTTTGAGTTATGTTTTCTTTGTCCTTTGTTTCTAGAAACACTTTGATTTCTGTTTTGATTTCTTCAGTAACCTTTTGGTTATTTAGAAATGTATTGTTTAATCATCATGTGTTTGTGTTTCTTACAGTTTTTTTCTTATAATTGATATCTAGTCTCATAGCGTTGTGGTCAGAGAAGATTATTGATATGATTTAAATTTTCTTAAATTTACTGAGGTTTGATTTGTGATCCAAGATGTCGTCTATCCTGGAGAATGTTCCATGTGCACTGAGAAGAAGGTGTATTCTTCTGCATTTGGATAAATGTCATTAAGTTTTCGATGAGATCTATTTCATCTAATGTATCATTTAAGACTTGTGTTTCCTTATTAATTTTCTGTTTTAATGATCTGTCCATTGGTGTGAGTGGTCTGTTAAAGTCTCCTACTATTATTATGTTATTGTCAGTTTCTCCTTTTATGTCTGTTGGTGTTTGTCTTATGTATTGAGGTGCTCCTATGTTGGGTGCATAGATTTTAACAATTGTTACGTGTTCCTCTTGGACTGACCCCTTGATCATTATATAGTGTCCTTCCTTATCTTGTGCAATCTTCTTTATTTTAAGGTCTATTTTGTCTGATATGAGGATTGCTACTCCACCTTTCTTTTGCTTACCATTTACATGGAATATATTTTTCCATCCTCTAGGCTTCAGTGTATATGTGTCTGTAGGTCTGAAGTGGATTTCTTATAGACAGCATATATATGGGTCTTGTTTTTGTATACATTCAGCCAGTCTGTGTCTTTTGGTTGGAGCATTTAGCCCATTTACATTTAAAATAATTATTGATATATATGTTCCTATTGCCATTTTCTTCAGAGAAGGCAATGGCAACCCACTCCAGTACTCTTGTTTGGAAAATCTCATGGATGGAGGAGGCTGGTAGGCTGCAGTCCATGGGGTGTCGAAGAGTCGGACACGACTGAGCAACTTCACTTTCACTTTTCACTTTCCTGCATTGGAGAAGGAAATGGCAACCCACTCCAGGGTTCTTGCCTGGAGAATCCCAGGGGCAGGGGAGCCTGGTGGGCTGCCTCTGTGGTCACACAGAGTCGGACACGACTGAAGCAACTTAGCAGCAGCAGTAGCAGCATTGCCATTTTCTTAATTCTTTTGAGTTGATTTCATAGATGTTTTTTTCCTCTTCATTTTATTTTATTTTTGTTTTTACTTTACAATACTGTATTGGTTTTATCTTTTTTTAGTCTCTTGTACTTCTTGACTATATAAGTCCCTTTAACATTTGTTGTAAAGCTGGTTTCAGTTCAGTTCAGTTCAGTTCAGTTCAGTCGCTCAGTCGTGTCCGACTCTTTGTGACCCCATGAATTGCAGCACTCCAGGCCTCCCTGTCCATCACCAGCTCCCCGAGTTCACCCAAACTCATGTCCATCGAGTCAGTGATGCCATCCAGCCATCTCATCCTCTGTCATCCCCTTTTCCTCCTGCCCCCAATCCTTCCCAGCATCAGAGTCTTTTCCAATAAGCCAACTCTTCGCATGAGGTGGCCAAAGTACTGGAGTTCCAGCTTTAGCATCAGTCATTCCAAAAAACACCCATGACTGATCTCCTTCAGAATGGACTGGTTGGATCTCCTTGCAGTCCAAGGGACTCTCAAGAGTCTTCTCCAACACCACAGTTCAAAAGCATCAATTCTTTGGTACTCAGCTTTCTTCACAGCTGGTTTGGTAATTCTGAATTCTCTTAACTTTGGCTTGTCTGAAAAGCTTTTGATTTCTCCATCAATTTTGAATGAGATCCTTGCCAGGTACAATAATCTTGGTTGTAGATTTTTCCCTTTCAGTACTTTAAATATACCCTTCTGGCCTGCAGAGTTTCTGCTGAAAGATTGGCTGTTAAGCATATGGGGTTTCCCTTGTATGTTACTTGTTACTTTTCCCTTGTTGCTTTTAATATTCTTTCTTTGTGTTTAGTCTTTGTTAGTTTGATTAGTATGTGCCTTGGTGTGTTTCTCCTTTGGTTTATCCTGTATGGGATACAGGATATCCTCTGTGCCTCTTGGACTTGATTGACTATTTCCTTTTGCATGCTGGGGAAATTTTCAACTATAATCTCTTCAAAAATTTTCTGATACACTTTCTTTTTATCTTCTTCTTCTGGAACCCCTATAATTCGAACATTGGTGTGTTTGATATTGTCCCAGCGGTCTCTAAGACTATCCTCAGTTCTTTTCTTTCTTTTTCCTTTATTCTGCTCTTCAGAACTTATTTCCACCATTTTCTCTTCCAGCTCACTGATTCATTCTTCTGCTTTAGATATTCTGCTATTGATTCCTTTCAGAGTATTTTTAATTTCAGTAATTGTGTTGTTTGTCTCTGTATGTTTATTCTTTAATTCTTCTAGGTCTTTGTTAATTGATTCTTGCATTTTCTCCATTTTGTTTTCAAGGTTTTTGATCATCTTTACTATCATTATTCTGAATTCTTTTTCAGGTAGTTTGCCTATTTCCTCTTCATTTATTTGGACTTCTGTGTTTCTAGTTTCTTCCTTCTTGGTGTAGTATTTCTCTGCCTTTTCATCATTATTTTTTTAACTTATTGTGTTTGAGGTCTCCTTTTTTCAGGCTTCACAGTTGACTTCTTTCTTCCTTTTGGTTTCTGCCCTCCTAAGCTTGGTCCAGTGGTTTCTGTAAGCTTCCTATAGGGTGGGATTTGTGCTGAATTTTTGTTTGTTTGTTTGTTTATCCTCTGATGTGCAAGGCTGCTGCTGCTGCTATTTCAGGATTCAATCATGTCCGACTCTGTGCGACCCCATAGAGGGCAGCCCACCAGGCTCACCGTTCCCTGGGATTCTCCAGGCAAGAACACTGGAGTGGGTTGCCATTTCCTTTTCCAATGCAAGAAAGTGAAAAGTGAAAGTGAAGTCACTCAGTCGTGTCCAACTGTTCACGACCCCATGGACTGCAGCCTACCAGGCTTCTCCATCCATGGGATTTTCCAGGGAAGAGTACTGGAGTGGGTTACCATTGCCTTCTCTGGGGCAAGGCTGAGTGAGGTGGTAATCCTGTCTGCTGATGACTAGGATTGTATTTTTGTTTTATTTGTTGTTTAGATGAGACATCTTGCACAGGATGCTACTGGTGGTTGGTTGATGCCAGATCTTGTATTCAAGTGGTTTCCTTGGTGTAAGTTCTCACTATTTGATTCTCTATAGGGTTAGTTCTATGGTATTCTAGCATCTTGGAGTCAGTGCTCCCACTCCAAAGGCTCAGGGCTGATGTCTGGTCAGGAACAAAGATTCCACAAGTGGTTTGTTATGGCATTAAGATTAAAACAAATATCCAAAAATGAGAATCCAAAGATGAACCCCAGACAAATGGCAGATAATAATTAAAATAATGGAATACACACATGTACATATACACCCATGAGCAAAGTCAAAACAGTCCAACAAAAAGTTACAGTAGATTGACATGGTGAATAAAGGAAATCAAAAATTACATTTACCAGTTAAGAACAAAACTAACTAAATCACACACTGGGAAAAACCAAAGCAAGTTGTCAAATGGGGAATAAAGCAATGAAAACAAAACTAACAAGTATGTTGAGAGGAAAGGAAAGAAAGAAAAGAAAAAAATAATAGATATGCAAAGTTAAATAGAGGTAGATGAAAAGCTTTATATACATTAAAGATTAACTACAAGGGGAAAAGAACATTAAGAAAGGCACACAGAGGAATAAATGTTAAAAAAGTATAATAGGTTTTAAAAATTAAAATTATTAAAAAGGGGTGGGGGGAAAGGAAGAAGAAATAAAAAAGGAAAGAAAAAATTGGAAAACTCCACAGCACTACAAAAGCCCAGCATAGAGGCAGAGGTTTATAACAACAATAAAAAATGTTATTGAGGAAATAAAAAGCTTAATTAGATTTCATAGTGCCAATAAAATTGACAACTACAACAGGGGAGGGGTTGGGAAATCCAAAAGAATCTACAGAACAAGTCAGAACATTAGGAAAGGAAAGATTATCCTGGATTATTTTGATGAGCCTCATCTAATCACAAGGTCCTTTCTGAGCGCATAAGAGACAGAAGATTCAGAGTCAGAGTGATACGTTACAGGATACATAAACTGGCTAATTGTTGGCTTTGAAGATGGAAGGTGGCTGCAAGCCAAGGACAGCAAGCAGCCTCTAGAAACTGGAAAATGTTAAGAAATGGTCTCCCTAGAGAATCCAGAAGGAGCCAGTCCTGCTGATGCCCTGACTGCTGCTCAGTGGGGCTAACTTGGAACTTCTGACTTTCATACTTGTATGACAATGAATTTATTTTGTGTTAAGCCACCAAGTTTGTGGTAATTTATTACACAATAAGAGACAATAGCAATAGGAAGTAGGAGACTCTTACACAGACTCTACTAAAACTGTTTGGAATAAAAGATCTCTTCCCTAGGACAAAGAAGAAGGGAACAGATGCAGCTCCCTACAGGCTTGCATTTGGCCCATCCTCTTCAATCCACCATCACCACCCCAACCTTGCTGAACAGTGGCTAAGACAAACCCAATGGTTAGTCTTTCTGGCTTCATATAAAAACTTTCAGACACAAGTAAGGAGAGATTTTATTGACAAAGAATTTTCCAATAAGGAAAGAGGGATTATAGCAGTAGGGAGAAGACTCTGGCCATAATATCTGCAAAAATTTCAAAGGTCAGACAGAAAAGGGGTTTTTCTAAGAAGGAGTAAACAATTTTATTAATCATATCTTTCTGCTTACTATTTTTGATGCTTTGATATCTTGAGGACTTGCTGATCTTGTAGAGACTGGCTTATTGGGGCTAGCTAATTCCTAGAGATAGTAAACAATTTGCCTTCTAGAGAGTGAATATCTTTAACATACAAACCAACCAATGCATTAATAGAGCAGAGAAGATACTCAGAGGCTCTGGGTTGATGAGTAAAGAAGTGTGGCATCCATAATTGAACCATCGTGCTCGCTGCTTTTCTCATCAATCATGGAATTTGAAGGCATGTCTCTCTCCTTGATCTGAGCTCAAACCCTCTTTACACTTGGAGTTCTCTGCTTTATTTTGGGTCTTCTTTAAAGTTTTGTTCTTTCTGGCTAAAGCTCTGTTCTATACCCAAGTATTCATTTGGCCCATAGTCTGGCTTTTGAGATTGGAGGGTTTTGACCAAAGCTGGCTGAGAACCTCTCAGACCATTTCTTTAGCAACAGGAACTGCTTCACTCAAACTGCTAGTTTTTCAACCCTCAGTCCGTTCCTTTGGAATTGGGGCAGTTCTTTGTAAACTGGTGAGAACCCAGTTCCTTTGGATCCTAGAATTATTTACAAACAGAGGACCAGCCCAGTAACTCACGATCAGGCTCCAACAATCACTAGGTGACCTCATCAATCAATTCCTAAGGCTTTTCCAAAGCCTGTTGATTGCAACAAAATTCAGGCTTGTACACAAAAATCCGATAAGCTTGTTCATGACTAGGACAATTGAGTTCAGAAAGTTTTTAAAGTAAAATCTGGTCCTTCCCCAGATTTTCATTCCATCCAGGTAGCTTTTAACTCTATGTTTATTAATGGGCTGAACTGAGACCTTTCTCTTTGAGTAAAAAGGACCAAGATGGAATGGGAAACCATGTCCACTGAAGTTAGTTAATCTGGCAAACCAAACTTCTTACCCTTTTGATGCATCATCCCAAAGGAAGATGACTAAAGTTATTTACCTTGTACTTCAACTCCAGTGAACAAAGGCTCCAAAATGAAACCAAAATGCTCCTAGTCTCTGCTATTATTGCAAAGAGCCAGGACATTGGAAATGAAATTGTTACAAATTCAAGTGACTCAGGTGCCTCAGCCCTCTAACCAGCTTTTCTAATATCCTCCCAATTCTCAACTGACAGAGCTCCGAGGAGTGACAGGCTTCCCTGGCGGCTCAGATGGTAAATAATGTGCCTGCAGTGCAGGAGATCCGAGTTCAGTACTTGGGTTGGGAAGATCCCCTGGAGAAAAGAATGGCAACCCACTCCAGTATTCTTACCTAGGAAATCCTACAGACAGGGTCCATGGGGTCAAGTCCCGTGGGGTCACAAAGAGTCAGATATGACTGAATGACTGACCATGTACCCAAGGAATGACAGGGGCTCTTACCAACCCTCTCCCTTAATCAGCTTTGAGAAACAATTCTCCATAGAGGGGATGAAACTCTTCCAGTCCTAATGGGCCTGGAGCCATACTATCAGGGCCTGACCCCTGCCCTTCCATCAGAGTGCTAAAATAGCTAAAGTAGTGTGGATCTCTAATGGACCTCAAGAGAGTCCTGTCTGTGAACCTATCCCCTTTCTAGGCCCTTTGGGAGGTGAACACCTTTCTCTCTTTAGTTTTGACCCTCCTACCAATTAGGCTGAAACTTAAAGAATTATAAAAGGTGAAAATTACTCTGGAATTGGATAGTAGTCAAAGTAACCAGCCAGGTGAATGAAATGTCCCTTTGACATCTTTCATTTGTTTCATCTCTGACAGAACGGAAAAGTTTTTTTCTTAAAAAACAAAAACAAAAAAAAAAAACTCTCATGCCTCCCTTTTGAATCAGCTATCACATTCCTTATAGGCAAAATCTCCAACTGATATTGGCCAAATTCACAGCATGTTTCCCCACCAGATTCAAATAAACCTGTCAAAGCTTTTCCCCCAATTAATCAATACCCTATAAGAAGCCTTTTAACAGGCAAAGCCCGTAATTGATTACAAGACTCAAGGCCTTGTCATCCTTGCACCAGTCCCTAGAACATTCCTATTTACCAGTGGGAAAGCCTAAGGGCAAAGGATGGAGGCCTGTTAACCTCTGGACAATAAATGACGTTATCCCTTGATGCCCTGTTGTTCCTCACCCTCACCAGTTACTACCGTCCATTCCCACCAAAAGTAGATTCTTTACTGTAACTGATTTACACAGTGCATTCTTTAGTATTTCAGTTGATGAAGCTACCCAGTATCTTTTTAGCTTTCACTAGGGAAGAAAAGTAATTCACCTGGCTAGTCATGCCTCAGGATTTTGCTGAGAGTCCTTCTTCTTTCCTGCAAATCCTGAAGGCTGATCCAGATAATATAAAGTTCCCCAGAGGTTCTACTTTGCTGCAATAGGGGAATAATTTGCTTCTTTGCTCTCCTTCTCAAGCCTCCTCAGAGGAAGACAGTATCCACTTTCTAAAGCTTTTAGCCTTAAAGGGACGTAAAGGTTACCAAAGAAAAAGTGCTGCTGCTGCTGCTGCTGCTGCTAAGTCGCTTCAGTCGTGTCCAACTCTGTGCGACCCCATAGACGGCAGCCCACCAGGCTCCCCTGTCCCTGGGATTCTCCAAGCAAGAACACTGGAGTAGGTTGCCATTTCCTTCTCCAATGAAGGAAAGTGAAAAGTGAAAGTAAAGTCGCTCAGTCGTGTCTGACCCTCAGCAGTTTGCCCAAATCCAAATTCAATGTTTAAAACATCTCATACCAGAACAAGGGCTAATTCTAGATCCAGATAAGTTTCATGGTGTCCTAAGTTTCCCCAAACCCAAAACTAAGCAGCAACTGTGGGGTTTTCTTGGGCTAATTGGTTATTGCCAAAACTGGATCCCAAGTTTCTCATGGCCAAACCTCTGCAGGTTTTACCCATCAATAAAAACCACAACCCGATTCCATGGGTAGAACTAAATGACACAGCCTTTAAGGCCTTAAAGAAGAGTTTGGTGAACCCCCTTGCTCTTAGGTAGACCAATGATCAGATCCCATCTTTTTCTCATCATGGTTGCAGACACAAACAGTAACTCTTTGCTGATCCCCAATAAATCCATCTTTGCTGGAGAAATAGCTGGCAGTCTATTTGGCATAGATCAACACACGCCTGCCCCAACACCTCCTTTACTGGACTCCTCTCACCAAGACTTAACACTCTTGGAAATTCTTGCCAGGGCCAAGTAGCAGACAACTAAGAACAGCCCACAGAGCATGCCCAAATTATTCTAGCTAGCCAACCCTAAGCCTATTTACCTACCTCACCTATTCCTTCTTGCAGAAGTCACTATATAGTCCCTTGTCCACTCACTCCCTCTGCCTCCTGATTGATCTTGGGGCTTCTCTATATGGCCCTGCATGGCATATCATGCTTCTTGTTCCCTTTCTCCAAGGAGGTATAAGTATACAAAACTTCTTTCAACGAAAGTAAGTTAGAACACATCTGCAGTTCTTATCATGCTTGATTAAAGCAAATGCGGGATATTCTTTTCATACAAGAAGGCTAGAAAGAACTGGATGCGAGGGAGTGATGAGGGTGATCATTTAAGTGGGGGGACACATTCAGATAATCATTTATGAGACCAAGGATGGGAATTTAAAGAGTCTAACAAGCAGCCTTGTTACAGAGACATGAAATTTGAAGATAACTTCTTGTGTAAGTCATATGAGTAAGAATCGATCTCTGCAATAAACAATTTTCAGAAACACAAAAAGGATGGGGGAGATTTCTTGACTGTTGTTCCTGTTTCCGAGGAGAAAAGGACTCAGGTAAAGTTCCACATTTTCACTAGCCTTTTCAGAATAGAATTCTTATCATGGAAGGTCATATTGCTTAACTGTCTTTTTTCCTTTTTTCTCTATGTTGGGAGCTTTAACAGAGCTTTTGGAACAGGATAAAAATATGGAGTGTCAATTATAAATATTGTTTGAGATTCCATTAGTCTCAAAACCAACTTTGCTGAAATAGACCACCTAGGGTTAAAACCAAACAAACCACCTGTGGAGTATTGATTCATTCTATGTGTTATCAGATTGGGTTTCAAAAAATTAAAGTAACTGAAATCATTACTGATATTCTTTCAGGAACTAACACAGATGATTTCAAGATGAAGATGCCTTTGTGTCTGTAAGTCCATAAACCATTAAATTCCACTTTGGTCTGTCTCAATTCCATAGAACACTATGCCTCAACCCCTACCTCACTGAGAAAGGGGCAGAGGGTGAGAAAAGAGGATGTGCAAAGAATTAACTTTGATGTATGAATTTGTCTCCCACAGGGTCTCAATCACAGAACAGAGAGGAAATCATAACATAATAAAATTGCATTCATGCATATTCACTTAGAAGAACTTTATTGAATATTAACAATATCCTAAGTCATCATGATTTAGCTAATAAACCAGCAAACAACAATTCATATTGGAATTGTTTGACTTCCTGTCAAATAGCAGCATTCTTGTACATGCAGAAAGAATGAGGTAAACAACTGAGAATTAATGAATTGAGAAATACCCAAAGAGCTTTGTCTAAGATCTGGGTTCTTGGAAGAACTCCAAGTAGTAGTCTTGATTTTGATTAATATTACAATTTATCCAGTTAAAGAAGTACCTCATAAATACTCATGAAGCATTTTATTAGGTGATTGTAAATACTTAAAATCTTATTTTGCAGTCCTTTTCATCACAAAGAAAGAGGAACAATCTGTGAGTTGTATATCATTTAGCTTTGCTCATTGACAGCAAAAGTCACACAGCATTTTAAAAACAACATGTTTCAATACCCAGGCTGTGTTTGCATAAAGTCGGTGTCCTTCTGGATCTGCCCTTGGACTAATGTGATATATAGGATGTATTCTGTGAGGACATGTGCTGTCATACACCCTAGTGGCACTTTTCTCTAAGGCCATCACAGTGATGAGCTGAGGACAGATAGGGTCTACTTGCAGCAACTTAGTGGACATGCGATGTCCCAGTCACATGTCTGCAGTTTGGAGAGAGAAGAACTAAAAGCAGTATTTCAAACCTATCACACAGGAAGTAAGGCTCTGCAAAACTTAGAACTTTCATCCATCTGCTCTTCTCCACTTTGCAGTAGCCATCTTCTCTTTGCCTTCCAACCCATACCACTACTATAATCAGTGTCCTTTTGGTTTCTCCTCTCCATAGACACACTCTTATTATCATAACAGTACACATTATAACACAGAAAAAGCAAACAATTCCATTAGTCTATCATAAGGAAAGGAGTAATGGCTTTTGGTTCTGCACCCAACTACAGAAGAGGTGGACCTTTAAAATGCCAGGACTTATGGATTTTCACAATCTCCATTTACAATTACCCTTCAATTTTAAGGATGTTTTCATGTCAATGATACTTTTGTCCAACATCCTATAAACAAGAATGAACCAGCTGAAATTCATCTGAACAATCTTTTGAATCAAATCTCTCAGACTCTTCCACTCATTTCCTGCCATTTTCAAACAAATATACATAAAATCTCTACTTGCTTAATTCAATCTGATCCACTAAGCCCTATTACAAACCTGACCCTTCTATTCAATCCAGTTTGTTCACTGTCTTTATATGTTCTAGCACCAATTTGAGAAATTATCCAGAACATTCTCTGGATATTTGAAAAATTACCCATAACATTCTCTAGATATTGCCTCCCACAGGGAGCTACAAATATCCCAAATTTTCTTTATCCTAACCAGCAACTGAGAATGCTTATCCAAAATATAAATCCCAACGATTGACATCAGCAAGATAACAGTCTTTTTTCTTTCTTTCTTTCTCTCTCTATAACTGTCATCCTCAAATAAAACATTGAATTTAACCACCACACCTACCTTTATAGGAATCCGGGAGTTCAGTGGAGAAGTCTCAGCAAAACATTGGAGCAAACAGAAATCTGAAAATAAGCCCATTGGAAAAAGTAAGAACAGTTTCATTTTACTCATATCACCTCCCCCCCAAAGGGGCACATCTCAATGCCAAGAGAAACGCCTCCTCGGCCACCAGCAGTTTCTCCTTGTGGAGAAGTAGGAGTATAGTGAGTGCCTTGCTCCCCTGGTCATGTGAGACACTGCTCATGAGGCTTACTTCTTTCTTACCCAAGCCAGAATACTTGAGCAATCAACACCACCGAGACATCGAGAGAAGCTAAGAGGGTCGTGAATCCTATGACACAAACTCCAAAAGGAAGATGCCCTATAAGTCACTTGGGACACCTGGCCACCAACTGGCCCATGGGTGCCCCCAAAGCTCTGTATGCCTCACTTACCCTAATATTCCTCCCCAACCCATCACTGGCCCTCTGAGAACACTCGTGTGTTGTGAATGTCAGTTTTTGCAGATGGCTTCTGAGAAGAGTTGACTCATTGGAAAAGACTCTGATGCTGGGAGGGATTGGGGGCAGGAGGAGAAGGGGACGACAGAGGATGAGATGGCTGGATGGCATCACTGACTCGATGGACATGAGTCTGAGTGAACTCTGGGAGTTGGTGATGGACAGGGAGGCCTGGCCTGCTGCAATTCATGGGGTCACAATGAGTCGGACACGACTGAGCGACTGAACTGAAGTGAACTGTGAGCATATGCAGAAAGTCAACCTGACTGCAGGAAGGGAAGAAGGCACAATCAGGGCACCACCCCCGCCCCCTCCAGGGGAAACATGAGGTTTTCCACACCTAGCCTGGCTTTAGAGAATTGAGCGGTGCACACAACCTTAGTAGGGCTTCCCAGGTGCCACAGTGGTAAAGAATCCACCTGCCCAAGCAGGAGACACAAGAGGCTTGGGTTCAGTCCCTGGGTCAGGAAGATCCCCTGGAGGAAGAAATAGCAACCCACTCCAGTATTCTCACCTGGAGAATTCCACGGACAGAGGGGTCTAGCTGATAACAGTCCATGGAGTCACAAAGAGTTGGACGCAACTGAGCATGTGTGTGCATGAGTTTACACATACAGTCCAGTAATTCGCTCCTGAGAGGAGCAGTAGATGTAGAGTGGGCGATTCCACAGAGAGCATCAGAACTCTTCTTACAATACTGTATTGGTTTTGCCATACATCAACATGAATCCGCCACGGGTGTACACATGTTCCCAATCCTGAACCACCCTCCCACCTCCCTCCCCATAAACCAATACAGTATTGTAAAGTAATATAAAGTGAAATTTAAAAAAATTTTTTTTTTCAAAAAAAAAAAAAGAAGAGCTCTTCTTAGCCATACTGACTGGTGAAACTATTTTTCTCCCAAAGCCACTCAGCAAAGACTAGACAAGGTGACTGCTTCAACAGAAATCATTAAAAAAAAAAAAAAGAATGAAACAAATTCTGGAGCTAAAGAATACAAGGAAATAAAGGAGGGGGGGAGGTAGAATAGGAAGCATCAGCAGCAAGCTTGATCAAGCAGAAAAGTCTGTGCACTCAAAGCACTTGAGGTTATCCAGAGAAGAAAAAAGATGAATAAAGCATGGCAATTGTTTTCTATTATTCAATGATCCCTGCATGGTGATGACATTCTTTGGAACTATTAGTTCATGCAAAAGTGTGCTTGTTTGTTATTGTTTAAATAATGTTGGAAACCCACCATACCAGACTTCCCTCTGGGACTGACGTTTTTGATTTTTTTTGGTCTCATGAAAATTCTACATTCTTAAAAATAAATGAGGACTCTAGTGAGATTTGGTTGATGTGGGTGTTACCTGTTAATATTTAATGTATTAAAAATAAAATAGAGATTTAAAGTTTTTAATTTAATAATTCATTTAAAATAATAAATCCATTACATGTTAACATAAATAACAGTTCAGTTCAGTTGCTCAGTCATGTCTGACTCTTTGCGACCCCATGGACTGCAGCACGCCAGGCCTCCCTGTCCATCACCAACTCCCAGAGCTTGCTCAAACTCATGTCCATTGAGTCGGTAATGCCATTCAACCATCTCATCCTCTGTCATCCCTTTCTCCTCCCACCTTCAATCTTTCTCAGCATTGGGTCTTTTCAAATGAGTCAGTTCTTCTCATCAGGTGGCCAAAGTATTGGAGTTTCAGCTTCAACATCAGTCCTTTCAATGAACATTCAGGACTGATTTCCTTTAGGATGAACTGGTTGGATCTCCTTGCAGTCCAAAGGACTCTCAGGAGTCTTCTCCAACAGCACAATTCAAAAGCATCAATTCTTCGGTGCTCAGCTTTCTTCACAGTCAAACCCTCACATCCATACATGACTATTGGAAAAACCATAGCCTTGTCTAGACAGACTGTTGTTGGCAAAGTAATGTCTCTGCTTTTCAATATGCTGTCTAGGTTGGTCATAACTTCTCCTCCAAGAAGCAACCATCTTTTAATTTCATGGCTGCAGTCCTCATCTGCATGTGATTTTGGAGTCCCCCCAAAAAATAAAGTCTCTCACTATTTCCACTATTTCCTCATCTATTTTCCATGAAGTGATAGGACCAGATGCCATTTTCTTAGTTTTCTGAATGTTGAGTTTTAAGCCAACTTTTTCACTTTCTTCTTTCACTTTCATGAAGAGGCTCTTTAGTACTTCTTCGCTTTCTGCCATAAGTGTGGTGTCATCTGCATATCTGAGGTTCTTGATATTTCTCCTGGCAATCTTGATTCCAGCTTGTGCTTCATCCAGCCCAGCATTTCTCACAATGTACTCTGCATATAAGTTATATAAGCAGGGTGACAATATACAGCCTTGATGTATTCCTTTGCCTATGTGGAACCAGTCTGTTGTTCCATGTCCAGTTCTAACTGCTGCTTCCTGACCTGCATACAGATTTCTCAAGAGGTAGGTCAAGTGGTCTGGTATTCCCATCTCTTTAAGAATTTTCCAGTTTGCGGTGATCCACACAGTCAAGGGCTTTGGCATAGTCAATAAAACAGAAATAGATGTTTTTCTGGAACTCGTGCTTTTTCAATAATCCAACGGATGTTGGCAATTTGATCTCTGGTTCCTCTGCCTTTTCTGCTGCTGCTACTGCTAAGTCGCTTCAGTCGTGTCCGACTCTTCGCAACCCCATGGACTGCAGCCTACCAGGCTCCTCCATCCATGGGATTCTCCAGGCAAGAGTACTGGAGTGGGCTGCCATTGCCTTCTCCGCTGCCTTTTCTAAAGTAACATAAATAACATCCTTTATTAAATAAAGAAGAACAAGAAATGTGATATGTTTTTTTTTTTTTTAATCTCTTTAATGTCTCATTTAATGGAAGAGAGCTAGATTCTCCTATCTGCCTCTTCATTCAGTCAGTTGCACAAGTTGTTTTGGTAGAAATAAATGAAGAACATTCAACCTCAGAGGGATGTAGTTGCAAAAAGAGGGACCTCACTGACTGCCTAAAAAGGTCACGGGGAACCCCAAGCTTCCCTAGACCACTCTGAAAACCTCCACTCTGGAAAAAAGAGATATTTCCTAATATGTCTGAGAAACCCTATATTAAAAACAAAAAACAAAACATGTATAATGTTCTTTAACCAACAATTACTAAAGTTATTGGAGTAACCAAGGTTATTAAACTGAGGACATGCTATTTTGGGCTCGAACTTCAAAATCTTAATTAAGGTTTATTTGCCTTTGTTATTGTTTCCTAAATGGCTCTCCTCCTCTAGACTTTGAGTCTGCTTCAGGGATGAGTCACTTAACTTCTCTAAATGCCATTTAGAGTGTTCCTCTCCCCATTTGATTTTCCTGTGTACAGAAGTGAAGTGAAGTGAAAGTTGCTCAGTCGTGTCTGACTCCTTGTGACCCCATGGAATATACAGTCCATGGAATTCTCCAGGCCAGAATACTGGAGTGGGTAGACTTTCCCTTCTCCAGGGGATCTTCCCAACCCAGGGATCAAACCCAGGTCTCCCGCATTGCAGGCGGATTCTTTATCAGCTGAGCCACAGAAGAGGAGTCTAAAAAAGAGTTAGTACTGCCCCTCTATTGGTGCTGCAAGTGGGATCCCCTCACCCATTTTCCTTACATTTGTGACAGTTCTTCATTTGTATCACATTCGTGCTTTTCAGTTCTCTCTTTGAGGGAACCATCTCAGCTAGAAACTAATCATAAGGTGTGTATGTGTGTCTAGGCATGGACACTGTTTTTTGCAACCATCTTAGGCAGATATGACAGAAGTAAATTTTGTGGTGCATACATTTTACATCCTGATAAACACAATTCACTTCCTATTTATCCTTTTCACATCAATATTCTTACACTTTCCACAACATAACTAATCTAGAAGTGGTGAGTATAAATTCTGTAGATTAAAACAGGATGTCTAATTACATATAATTACCCAAACCATTATCTGCCACAACTACCAATATCCTTTGAAGAACAATTTGGAAAACCTACTCTAGACTATACATAGCAGAACCACTATTAACATAGTGTTGGAAATTTCTTGTGGGTCACTGAATGCTCCTGAAATAATTTCATGAGTAAGTTTCTAAACTATTTTTCTCGATTCCCCATTTCTACTTAAAAAAAGTAGTGATCCATTTTATATAAACAAAATGGGTAAAAAATTACACTAATATAGAAAAGCATGCAGAACATAAAACAGATCTCTGACAAATTGCTAAATCAACCAGCTGGCAGTCCTTTCCAAAACAACCACTCTTAATTTTTTTCAGTCTCTGATAGTGAGTTTAAAAATAAGATGATCAGCTTTAGACTAATTAAGATCTACTTATTTACACTGAAAGTCTTTAATTTGAACATGTATTATATATGTGTATAATGCTTTTAGTAATAAAAATCACTATTAAAATGCCAAAAAATATAAGAAAACAAAAATTAAAAAAATGAGAAAAGTTGCTGAATTCTAAATAAGTATACAAGAAAAATATATTCCTGAGAAAAAATTTCTTAGATACCTACATACGAATAAATGTAAAAAGAAACTATGAAAGACAGGAAAGCAAACTATGATTAGTTCAATTAGTATGTTGATTATTCCATACAAGACACCATTACATGTATATTAAGAGTTTCAGAGAATAAACTAAGACAAACTGTGACCACTTGGATCTTATGATCTAAAGAGTAACACAAGATAATACATAACTCAAATTGCCAAATACAGATAACTATTATTGCAATAGTTATTGCAATATTAAAATATACTGAGTGAATAAGGAGAAAAAAATAAAAATAGTTCCAAAAGGTCTAAAGTATAGTTTATAGAGAAAGTAGTACTTGATTAGTTTTTATAAAACAGACTGAAGTGAAAAAAAAAAAAAAAAATGGGACCAGAGGTACAAATATAAGAAAACACAAGGTATGTTTAGTTGTACTTGGGGAAGTTTCTGCTTCAAAGAATTGTTGGTTATAGTCAATGTATTATAAAGTGTATTTTTCCCTTATGACCTGTGTTCACTCAGAATTAGATTAAGGACTTCATAGGTCAGAAGTCATTCGAAATCAGTATGGATGAGCAGTTGGCTAAAGTTAATAACTTGCACAGATTACTTATGATCCCAGTGAAGTTTCTTTAATTAAGCCAACTTTCATAATCCCTTTCTAATGCCTTATCAACTTGATTTTTATCTATGTAAGTGCTGGCTGCCTCAGACCAGGGGATCTTTTATGAGACTCAAGATGATACAAAGGAATTTTAGACTGAAATCAACAACTGATGGCTAGCTACCCACTTGGCAGTGGTTAGGGCAAGAATTAGTCTGACGAAAGTTTTCCATCCTGAGATTTCCGTACATAAGGTTCCATTCCTAAAACTGGATCAGTTGCCATAACAGTGCTAGGCAATGCCTGTCCAATGCATGGATCATTTTAGCCTCTGGACTCTATTAGATTATTTTTCCATCTTTTTCAGCCAGCGTATTTTCTTCCATGAGCCCAATGATGTCCTCTCTCACCAGGTTACTAGAGTTTGGCAAAGTTTTCCTATAAAAAGCCAGGGAACATATATTTAGGCTTTCCAGATAACAAACAGCTGGTCTCTACTGTAACTGCTCAACTCTTCACTATAGCGCAGAAGCAGCCATGGACAACACATAGAAATGAGTTGGCATGATCAGATTTCACTTGGGGGCTGGCTATGGTTTCTGATTCCAGCACTCACTCACTTACTTGATTTATGAAGCGAAACCCTTAATAAAATCTCAGCAAAGCCAAATTAAGGGGCAGGGTGGGGGAACAACTGTAAAGGTACAAGAGAAAGTACAACAAAAAATTTAGAGATTCAAGTAAGACAATCCCTAGAAAGAAAAAAAAGAAAACGAATAGGGGTTAGGCCACACCCCACAGGCCTGCAAACCTTATAGTTGCCC
This sequence comes from Ovis canadensis, assembly GCF_042477335.2. Taxonomy (NCBI): domain Eukaryota; kingdom Metazoa; phylum Chordata; class Mammalia; order Artiodactyla; family Bovidae; genus Ovis; species Ovis canadensis. The sequence goes on along the minus strand of NC_091258.1, from coordinate 40,496,286 downwards.
AGCTTCAAGACCAAAGAAAGAACCCAAAGACAGTGAGAGAGGTATCAACGGTTCATGAAAAAGGGAGCTCTTACACACCCAAAGCAAGGTGCTGGAGCTGCACCCCACTGTGTGGCAGACGCTAGGAAGAACACAGCAGTCAGCTTCGCTACTGGGGGAAAGGCGGTGGGGAAAGGAGGCTACCTTTTACACAGGGGATTGACATCAGATGCACTCAGTTACAAAGAATCAACTAAGCCGTGTAATCTAGAGGACTGGATGGTCCTGTCAGTGAAGCAGGCTCTGGTTGAGCAGGGGATGTACAGAGAGCGAGAGGAAAGCCACAGGGAATGGCCTGACCATACAACAGGTAACATAAACAAAAGATACAGTCATTGCACCTCAACAGCTTCACTTCTGTGACTCCAAACACAGATTGCCAAATATCCCCAACTTAGATTTCCTGGGGAGTCTTTTTATACATGTAGACCCTCAGACTTAACTCAGGCCTCTTGAATTAGCGTCTCCGAGGTGGAAACCCAGAAATTATCATGTTTAACAATATTCCCAGGTGATTCTCATTCTCAAGCTTAGAATTGTAGTATAGCTTCAAGAACTTTCTCTGCATTCTTTAGCTCCCTAATTGTTATTATTAACTTAACTCTTTAACACCGTGGGATGTCTCAGTGGAAAGGAGAACATGTTGTCAGGTCCCTTTGAGTATACTGTATTTCCCTAGTGGCTCAGATGCTAAAGAATCTACCTGTAATGCAGGAGACCAAGGTTTGACCCCTGGGTCGGGAAGATCCCCTCTGTTCATGGAATTATCCAAGCAAGAATACTGGAATGGGTTGCCATTTCCTTCTCCAGGAAACACTTTGAAGATACTGATGCCTTGGTCTGTCAACTTTCTAAACTTACTCTCATGCTTTAGACATTAGCCTTTGACTCTGTTCGTTGTAGGTAAGAACCACACTCACTAGCAGACTCACCTGATACTGATTTCTCTTAATAGGTTTCCTACTACTAAGGACAAGATGAGCATTAAGGAACAAACTTATATTAAGATTTTAATAACACTGGTTTTCTATGTACATCTCTTCAAAGTAAGACAATTTGGATTCTGGAAATGTCCCCACTGGCCTAAAGAAACATGATGAAAATATCAAAATTCTAGACAAACATGAATTGTAAAACATAGCAAAATAAAATCCTTAGAAGAGAATGCTTTTGATTTCTCTATGCTTGCGGCAAAACAAATGTACATCCAGTAAAGACACAGGCTAAGACTAGTTAGTGTCTTAGTCTACCTTTAAGTCAACAACAAACTTGCAATTTTGGATGACTCCTGAATGTGTTATTTAAAACAAAAAAGATTCAATCACCTTGTAACTATATACTGAGAATATCAATTTAGAGACAGCAATTTTAGAAAAGTGAAATTATTCAGTGGGTGGAATCTTAAATAATATTTTTTGAAAGAACTGACAAAAGGCTCATGAATAATGGTAAATTTCTCATAATCTGATATCTTCCTACCAAAGTGAATTTATGTAGTTTTTAAAGCCAATTTATTCTTAGAAGCAAATTTCAATACGAATTGGGCTCAAATTTTATTTCCTTTTGTCCTAGGAATGGATTTGAGAAGTGACTTTTGCTTTCTTTGATTTCAGAATAGCTTTGAATGCTTTCCTCTTTAAGGATTCAGAAATGGCTTTGCAGTCTTCTGTTGTGTCTTTGTTAATCCTCTAAGACTTGTGAATTCTATTATTTTAATCTCATTTTTTTTCTTGTCCACTTTTCTCTGTTGGACTTTGGGATTTATGCAAATCTCATCAAAAGTGAACCATCCTGCTTAAGAATAACTTTTTTTTTTCCTATTTCTGTTTCAGCCCATGTTTCTTGATCCAGTCACTTTTGGTCCAGAAGGTCAAGTTCATCTTGAAGAACAGTTATTTATTTCTCAGAAGATATGATTTATATCATTTTTCTCTTTCCTCAAATGACCTGTTGAAACAGATTTCTGGGGACTAATTTATATTAATTCCAAAGTATGACTCTGAGGGCATGAGCGTTAATTGAAAGACTATTTTTATCACCTATGCTCTCCTTTAGAAAATAAATGACATTTTTCCAAGATTTCATTTAACTTTCAGTTTTGACTAGGGTATTAAATGTCAGAAATTATACTTCTGTGTGTATGTTTGTTTAATAATTCTATAACAAATGCAATTAATCTCAAGAGAATCAGATTACAATTCATTTCCTTTAATGCTGCAAAATAAAAAAGTCATTTTTGATGAGGCAGAATGTGCCTGGAAGTACTTTAGCCTTAAGCAATGAGTGGTTTACTAGTACATATACCTATAAAAAGTAGACATTTTGAAGCCCATGTAAGCAAACCTTTAAATAATTTGGATTTAAGGTATATAGCACCAATATATCTAAGAATTATGAGACAGATATATAAATATTGAACTTCAGTAAAAGAAAAGTATAACTTTAAGGCTTGCCAGGTGGTGCTACTGGTAAAGAACCTGCCTACCAGTGTGGAAGACATAAGAGATATTCCCTGGGTTGAGAAGATCCCCTGGAGGAGGGCATTGTAACCCATTCCAGTACTCTTGCCTGGCGAATCCCATGGCCAGAGAAACCTGGCAGGCTACAGTCCATAGTGTTGCAGAGTCGGACAAGGCTGAAGCAACTGAGCATGTACGGTAACTGTTATGCTAACATTTGTTGAGTGATGACTAAGTGCCACACATGGTGCTCATTTGATTTAATAATTACAAAATCCTTATGTAGATATTATTATCCTCAATTTACATAAACTGCCCCAAGTCACATATCTCATAAGTATTTTGAGCCAGAATTCAAATTCAAGTGTTTGAATTCAAAAACCTCTATTTTTACTTCCACATTATACCTAGATATCTCAAGAGAAATTTTTTTGTTAAGTAAAACAGTGTGCCTTGCAACTCTACCGCTGTCCAGAGCTGAATGCATTTGTCTGTAGAAAACGACTCTGATAATGACATCTATCCCAGACCAAGGTTTGTCACATTCAAACTTGGTGAGATAAAGAGTTCACCATCTCACCCGGAATACATTATAAAATCTATTTTATCTGTAGAACTACGACACTGCTACCTGCTCATCCTCTTTGGACTTTTCTTTACAAAAATTCAATAAATTCAACAAACAGTTACCCATGAATGATTAAAAACAAATTCGTGAAATGAACCAATGACTGCTCAGATGAAAATACCCAACATGTATATACCCAAATCAAGGTAATTACAGAAAAAATTTCTGGGTTGAGTATAATCTTTTCTTCTTTAAAAAGTAAAACTATATCCTATTATTTCATAGCTCCAGAGCCCTTTTTTCTGCTCTCCTTATTCACACACACAAACATGTATCAGTAAGTGCTCAATCTTAGGGGAAATTCTATTCTTTGCAGAGAATTGTGAGACACTATGTGTCATCATAAGGCATGTTTCTGGTCTCTGTTCATATGATTTTTGTTCATATGATTTCATATATGATTTCTGATGTGTGGAGTTCTAGTGTCTGCTTCTACCAAGAACACCACTATTAATTCTTGCCAGAGCAAGACAATAGTAATACAGTAGAATTCTAGGATACAAAGCATTGAGATTTCTATTTCCTGTTTTCCCCACTGAAAGTGGTCATATGTCAGTTCTTTAAAGTCTCTTTGATTTTCAAACATATGATTTATATTGATACATCAAAGAATTACAATAAAAGGTAAAGTATCTTGAGAATTCTAGAAAATCACAAGTAGTCTGAGTACCATAGAGTCATTGAAGACTTTTGGAAAATTGGGTACAACCAATCACGTCAATATGTTTCATGTTTATTTGTGAGATTTAGTAAAATTATCTGATAGATTAAAGCCTAAATTAATCAACCTCAGCGATTAATCTGGTGCCATTGGAGAGAAGGAAAAAAATAGACTAATTCTATCATACTTTTGTACTCAGAATTCCTTTGGGAGCACATTTTGCAGATCCAAGTCAACCAAACTCACTTTGAGGTCAAGGACTACTTCAGGTGAGCTTCAGTGAAAAGAATTTTGCCATCTGTTTGATATATTATTCATTTAAAATATTCAGAGAATTGCAGATGCCAAGAGAGGACATTAGATTGAGTACGAGGCCTCCTATGCATATTCAAGCAGCTTTATATATCCTTCATGAATCAAAACAAAGTGACTAAAGGAGAAGGTACAGAGAATGGACCACAATGAACAAAAGGACGCAAGAAGGCTTCCATGTGAAATCTAAGTAACATTAAGCCATGGCAATATCTTCAAGGTCAGGTATAATAAAGAGATTTAATTTTGTACCATGTGTATTATAATCTTCTAAAAACATTATTAATAAAAAGTAACTTTTGTCAGTTCTTCGACTTGTAATATGCCAAATAATGCCCTAAATTTTTGAATTTTAAGGCCAAGAGATTTTATATTTTGGAAATGTTTTCTGTCTTATATTATTCTCAATTTAATACATCCAGATATCAAGTTAACAAATAATGAAGACCCTGGCCCCAGTATGCATACGCACTAATATGTATGTGTGTACATATGCTTGTGTGAGTGCATGCATATTCACATTTATGCATTTATATTTTATATTAATTTATATAATTTGTGAATGAAATCACAAATTCACTGTAAATATAACTAGCAGAATAACTTTTAAATATTATCTTCATAAATTAGCTAGTTGTATATAAAATATTTCAGTTGAATTATATATTAACTAGCCACCCATGGGGAGGATAATACTATTATACAAAACTAAAAGGAACATTGGGTCTTTAAAGAAAAAAAAATAGCAGGTTTAAGCATTGAAATAGATAACTTAGTTTGTTTCCCTAATTAACAACCTTGCACTCTGGTTAACTTATGAAAATTTCCCAGTCTAAAGTTTGTACTTTTTTCACAAGAGGCAGTTTGTCTGTAAAATGACAGCAGGTCAAACTAGACCTCTTTTTCTCACTTTTCTTACCAATCATCAACTTTCTCCTTTCAACTAAAGTGGTTTTACCATATTTTATTTACTTTAATTCCTTCCTTACCCATATATTATTTGTCTATCAGTTTCAAAGCTAAAGAACCACAAAGAGACTAAAAAAAAAAAAAAAAAAAGCTATGAGCAATGAAAATAGCTGTCTCAGTTCCCATGAAGATGGACTTTGATACATTCATTCAGAAACTTACGATGCATCTTGACATTCTTTGGGCTAGCAGTGAATAATAGCAACTAAGATCAACCCTGGGATTTCTTTGGAAGGAATGATGCTAAAGCTGAAGCTCCAGTACTTTGGCCACCTCATGTGAAGAGTTGACTCATTGGAAAAGACTCTGATGCTGGGAGGGATTTGGGGCAGGAGGAGAAGGGGATGACAGAGGGTGAGATGGCTGGATGGCATCACTGACTTGATGGACGTGAGTCTGAGTGAACCCCAGGAGTTGGTGATGGACAGGGAGGCCTGGTGTGCTGCGATTCATGGGGTCGCAAAGAGTCAGACATGACTGAGCGACTGAACTGAACTGAACTGAACTGAAGAATGCCTATCAATGCAGGAGATGCAGGTTCAGTCCCTGGGTTGGGAAGATCCCCTGGAGAAGGAAATGCCAACCCACTCCAGTCTTCTTGCCTAGGAAATCCCATAGGCAGAACAGTCTGGTGGGCTACACTCAGTGGAGTTGCAAAAGAATCAGACACGACTTAGCATCTAAACAACAACAAGAGCACCAGGAAACTAGAAATATCCAGCATGCTCACTTAGAATAGGGGCAAATCCACTCTACTGAACTATAAACCCTGAGCTGTTCCAAATTATCTAATTGGAATTTGTAACAATGCTGACTCCAGTCTGTGAACAACTAAAACAATTTACTTAGAAATTGTATGTTGAATTTTCCACTGTAATCCCAGCCTCTGAAATAGAATGCATTCATTAATTTATTTAGCAAATATTTATTGACTCTGTGCTGTGCTGTGCTTAATTGCTCAGTCATGTCTGACTCTTTGCAACCCCATGGACTGTAACCCGCCAGGCTCCTCTGTCCAAGGGGATTCTCCAGGCAAGAATAAATAAAAGATTCTATCTTAAGGATAGTTTACCTTACAATGCAGGAGACTGTGCATTTGTGTATGAACATGTGTATCATATATATGCACATATTACACACAAACTACATATACATCTATGTTGTTGTTTTTATTGTTGTTCAGTCATTAAGTCATGCCTGATTCTTTGTGACCACATGGACTGTAGCCCATAAGTTCCTCTGTCCATGAGATTTCCCAGACAAGAATACTGGAATGGGTTGTCATTTCCTTCTCCAGTTGGAATTTCTCAGACCAGGAGTCGGACCTGCATCTCCTGCATTGGCAGGTGGATTCCTTACCACTGAGCCACCAAGAAAGCCCACATATACATCTATATATGGACTTCCCTGGTGGCTCAGACAGTAAAGCGTCTGTCTACAATGCCGGAGACTTGGGCTCGATCCCTGGGTCAGGAAGATCCGCTGGAGAAGGAAATGGCAATCCACTCCAGTGCTATTGCCTGGAAATTCCATGGACAGAGGAGCCTGATAGGTTACATACAGTCCATGGGGTTGCAAAGAGTCGGACACATCTATATATACATAAGTTTGTGGCTCTGTTTGTTTGGTGATGTTAAATATTTCATCACATTGTTAAATATCTCTTCTCTATAAAGAAGAGATAAATGTCTGGCTCACAAAGCAAACATGATTTTTTCCTTTCCTTTGTGATATTTTGTTAATCCATTGAAATGATCAAAGAACCAGCAGCCAAATTCTTGCCTAAATGTTAACCATTAGTGTTAGTTATTTCCCGAAGTTCCATCTCCCTGATGATCAGTGATTTCTAACTCGTTCCCTGCTTTCTTCTGGTTGTCAAGGTTTTTCATGTAACTGCCCTCTTGCTTTTTTATCTTTCAGCCACTTTAGCATGCCTGCATTAATTTATCTCTCAGATATAAATTGCATGGTATCAGTAATCGCTATGATTATAGATCTAAAATGCTACTTTCAAATCCAGTGACAGAATTTGGTCTGATTGAGCTGGATTTTCTGGGTGTCCTGTACCGTTTGCTTGACAAGTGGCCTATGTCTAAGATTTGCTGGATCATGTTTTTGATTGATGTATTATTCCTACAAATTGAAACAGACGTGCTTCCCTCTTGCCAGAAAGATTTATTTTGAAGTGTCATCATGGCTTCTATAAAGGACCCATACGCTCAGGGGACAAGACCCTCTGTTCAAACAGAAACAAATATAGCAGTTTATAACACTATCTTCTCTTATTACTTATCTATGTATTCTGAAAAAAATAGGGGTTCTACACAGAATCTGAACCCCCCATTTCCTACTCAATGCCTGAATTTCCTCTGCAAAATCTCCAAGCAAAGATTATGCAGCCTTCTGCTTGATCACCTTCAGTAATGGGGCAGCGTTCTTTTCCTCTCTGGGGCACAATCAGTTAAGCTATTTCCAAAGATGAAATTATTAGATTGTCACTTTTTAATCAATTGAGAATGTGCCTTACTTTTTGACACAAGTTTTTCATTCTAGTTCCACACAAAATACACCCCACCCCTCCATACATAAATAAATCATACTTCACTTGGTCAGGCATGACCTTCACTGGGAAACACCTATTGAATTGCACTCTAGTCCTCAGAAAAATAGGTAGACCCTCTTTGGGGATAGCTAACTGGGGAACAGGGCCAGAATTTAGCACTTATGTTACAATTTAGTAGAGGAGCCATCTGTACATTGATAACTTATATATCTGTTAAAGCTCAAAGACACATATAAAGGCCTGATACTAGGATCTCTAGTTATATTCAATAATTCCTTTGCCAGAATTTTCACTTTTCAAGTTCTTAAGAGAGAGGAAGAAAAAAGTGTTTTAATAAATAAACAAGAGTATCCATCATTTGGATTCCTAAGTGGCTCAGTGGTAAAGAATCTGCCTGCAATGCAAGACACCTAGATTCTAACCCTTGATCCCGAAAAATCCCCTGGAGTTAAAAATAGCAACCCACTCCAGTATTGTTTTTTTTTTTTTTTTCAGTCCAGTATTCTCGCCTGGGAAATCCCATAGACAGAGGAGCCTGGAAGACTACAGTCCATGGAATTGCAAAAGAGTTGGACACAACGTAGCAACTGAACAACAACATCCATCACCTAGGTGGGCTGTATCAGCTGCCCTAGTGAAGCCATCAGGGTTCTGAACTGTTCATTTTTCACTTTGACTTCCTTAGTGTGTGAGTTAAATTATGTCAAGTGCTTCTTCCACGAGGTGAGGGAACATGACCAAAGAGAACTCCATGTTCACAGCCTGTGACTCCAGCAAATGCTCTCTCATTCCTTTTGTCGAGATATCACTACCTGTCTGAAAGGACCCTGATTAGCCCAGGCAAAGGATATGGTGCTACTGGACAGTCCCAACACAACTGCATGGGATGATGAGGGAAAGTTCTTTAAAGGAAAGAAATCTGGGCAACCCATCTAGATACATCATAAATGGGTGTGAAATTTTAAAGTGAATAAGAATGTCACCTGCACTTCATGCCACCCTGAAATCTAGCTTTCGTTATCTAGTTGGAAAAGTGAAACTTCCTTTTCATTTCTGGAATATGTGATGATGGACAGCAGCTCAGTACTTGTAGAAATTGCTTTGCTTTTTAGTCTCCTGACATAATACCACCCTGAACCTGAAAGACTTTTCCATTCAATAATGTCAAGGAGAGAATAAAGTGGTAGGTCTCAAATGATGAAGGAGCTGAAAGATTACAATTTAGCAAGATTCTGGCAAGTCAAAAATGAAGACCAGGCAAGGTTTTTTGTGCAAGCAAAAAACCTGGAGATTAGTAGAGAGTTACATCAAGGGAGGCTGAAAAAAAATCCTACATATAGCAATAGGACATTACATAGGTGTCCTTGTTACATACGGATGAAATTAGTTTCCACAGAAGGATTTCTAAATATTCTGTATTCTACCACAATATGCCTATCTTCTCCCATCCTAGACACTTGATTCTTTTAATCCATAAAAGTTGATTTGAATTCATATGCCACACTCTTAAAACATATTTACACAAAGTTAAGTTTAGGAGGTAAGTGCCTTAGGTACCTGAATTAGTCTTTGCCATCACTAGTAAGTACTTCACTCAGTGATGGGGCCATAGCATTTGCTCAGGAAGTGTTAAAATAAAAGATTGAAAATCTTGGACCAGTTGACTTTGAAAGTCCTGACCATTTCTTAATATCTGTCTCTACTTATACAACTTAACAAAACTATTCATGAACTTTGTGTCAGATTCTTTTTCCTAGTTTGGTTTCTTTGTTTTAGAAACAAAGCACATTTTCAGAACCACAAATTGGTGAGATATATTCTAATGCCACGGCATGGACATGATTAATTTCTCACAGAATTTCCATGACATTTCTTCTTCAAAGCAATTCTATCATTGTGGTAAATATTACTGCCATGTTTCTCAGAGGATGGAATGGGCTCACCATAGGGTCTTAGGAAAATTCTTAAACTATTGAACTTGAGTAATCCAACTTCACTCTCCTCTTCTGATTGCTGACTTGAAACAACATTCAAATGACTTCTCTGCATAAAATATAGGGGAAAAGATACTACTGACAGAAAAAATACTTCCTGTCTAAAGTCTGTGCCAAACAGAAACAATGACAAAAAGAGCGCCTAATTATGTAAAGTTTACTGCTTAATTTAAAAGCCTTTTTTATTGTACAGGATCCTTTTAATTACTGCTGTGAACTGCTATCTCCTGTGATCTTTCATGTATACTGCCATCTGTTTTTAAAATATCTTATGATCTTGAAATAACATTGCATGTAATTTGCTGCCGTGTATTCAGTCTACTGGGAGGATGTGAAAGACCCCACACAGTGTGACTTCAAATCTCAGGGCCTTCTACGAAAGAAGGAAAACAATGTCAACTACAAAAACCCAGTATGTTCTCAAATCTCACCTGGACTGTAGCCTTTGGATTAATAAATTATAGAAAACAGTACTGCCACTAATTAACTGCATGGCATTACATAAGTTAATGGATCTTGCTGGTTTTCAGTTTTCTCACTTGTATAAAGAGATAGGCTAGATGAAAATCAAAGGATCTGTGGCCTTTAATATCATGAAACACAGCCTAGTCATCCAAAGGGATTCTTGCTCTGTCTGCAAAGAATCCTTTTGTGGACACACAGACACAAAGACACACACGGTTAAATCAAGGCTTTGACATCATCAAAAAGTAGAATCTTTGCTAAAGAGTTAATTCTAGGCTTGGTTTTACAATGTCCAGACTTTCTGTGGTTGCTGAAATGATATAGAGGAAAAATAAGAACAAAAGTAAACTTAGTTCATTGCAAAAAACAAAAATTACTCATGTGTGTTATTATATTAACATATTATTGTGTATATATATATATATATATATATATATATGTTATTTGGCATGACGCATAGGGATTCACTAACTCAACAAAAATCAAAACTCAAAACTTAACTATATTGAGTCCACAAGGTGAAGGAAGTTGGGGAAATCCAAGTTAACATCTTACTAGAGCTTACAGCTTTGCCTTGCACATAGTAGAAGCTATTAAATATTTACATAGAATTCCTTTAGTATTTTATAATTTCATGATGATTATTTGAGTGGATGAAGTAAGTTAATGTATAACAGAAAAATGCAATCTACTTAGTACCTGATACATAGCAAGACTAAACTTTTAAGTAATTAATCTACTTATTTGAACAAAGAAAACTTGTCAAACTGTTTAAAAGACCCAGATTTCCATTTCCATCTGGGATTATATTATGAACATTTGAAGGAAATAATTTAAAAATACACAAAAGGCATATATGTAAGAACAATAAACCCAAGGATTAACAATAGCAAAATATCTGATACAAGTTGTTAAAAATGGCAATCATGGTACATCTATATGATGTATTCTTAAAAGAGTAATAATATATATAATAGTTATTATTAAGTAAAGGAGACAGTAGAATAGAAATTGTATAATTATTGCCTGATACTGATTTAAATTTACTTCAAGGAATACAATATTATTTGCTAATATAACACATTAAATTTTTATGTATAGTAAAATATTTTCTACTTTTAACATATAATTATTATATTTATTACTTAAAATTTATTTAATGTTACATATAATAAATAATATATAATAAAATGAAACACAATATGTGTGACACTAAAATTCTTAGGATTTGCAGTCATCTCAGGTTCTAGAACTATGGATTGATTTTATATTTTATAAGCATTACAAATTTTCTTTGCATAAAAATTGAAAAAGGTTTTTTTCCTGATTCTTTTTTTTTTTTTACAAACTTCTGTTTTAATTTTAGTACTGCTACTCATTTGTGGGGCTTAAACAACTTAAGTTTTCTTCTGTACAACATGCGGGGAGAAGCTCAACTGAAAATTACTTAGGCCAATGATCCAGTCAAAGAAGTGAACTAGCCAAACGGAGCAAGCTTATCACCCAACCATTACACAATCCTTGTGGAAACATACATTGAAATCCTATATTAATTCCAGAAGAATACTTGAACTGGTGTACCAGAATACTGGCACAGGTATACCATCCATTCACTATAAGGCCCTTTAGTGGAGAAATAGCACACTAGAATGTCAACGAAAAATGCAAGCATGAAAGCACTGAAGGAAATGCAGAAGTGAAGCTAGCCATAAAGCAAAAGGGAAGCCATATGATGAGGAGTGTGAAAGATTAAAAAGTACATCTTCCTTGCGTCCAAATGATACAGACTCAAGTAGCCTCCACAGACTGTGGCCAAGTGAAGAGCTCTGCATTCACAGATCATTGACAAGAAATCCGTAACTGTTGGTGTTTTCTCAGTGTTGACCGCCAGCTATGTTGGTAACTTCTGTCTTTGCTGTTATTGTTAACACTCTGATGGCTGTAATTTTGTGTACACTATTTGTGTGCAGTATGTAGGACCAGTAACACAGAAGCATGGAAAGGGATGAGAAAGAGGACATTTACTAGGCAGGGAAGTGCAGAATCCTAAACAATTGCTTTGACCAAAATAGGGGCCTTCGGTAGAGAGACAGCTACTCTCCAGCAACATCACAGGGGAGGAATGAAGAGCATAATAACCCTGACATCACTGCCCTCTCTCTTTCTGTCTGTCCCTCGCACCTCCAGCCAGAGCTCCAGACCCAAATAGAAGCCAAATATGGAGGGCATCCATTGACATGGTCATACAGGTCAGCCTGCTGAGAGCAAAGTGAATAAGAGAATCCCCAGGGAGAGAGGCTCTGGAGGGCCAGGAGAGGATACCTGGCACAAATCCTAAATTTCTGTCCATAAAGTAGTGAAGCCAGAGTTTACCTCAACAGTGCTCTGTACTTTCAGGCAGCACACCCTTTTTCATTCCACCCAGGATATTTATAACCAAATACAATCATTTTGCCAAAGTGTAACCAAAGATAAATTAATGTATGACTTTATAGCACCACAATCTAACAGGCTGTTAAACAGCATGATCGAATTAAAGGTCCTGAAAATGGCATAACTAATGGCACTGTCTAGGGGAAAAAAAAAATAGTGCTAATGCAGAGGTTCATGAAATGTGTATGAACCGTATAACATATTCATGCCCTATTACTGAGAATTTCAAAGTGTCTCACTGCTCGAGATAATAGGCCTTGATTCAATTCACTCTGATGTGGCATGAATTTCATGTGCTAATTAGTAAAGCATTTCTTAATGATTAAGGGGAAAAAATCAGATAACATTTGATTGGAAACCCAACTGTCAGAGATAAAGCATAGCTACAACTGAGGTTAGAATGAATGCCATTCATTTTCAATTCAGGTGTCTTAATTATGATAATTAATGATTGTATTCTCTCTATAAATGAATTCAACCAACATGATAAGCATATGGTAATTAAAGTGCTTTTTTAGTGTTGGAAATTTAAACAAATGACATCAATAATAATCATGTCCTTTCTTGTGTTTTAAGGTTAGTTTCCTATTGAAGTCTGTTTTCTCCTTTAGTCATTTATGAATTTTACATCCTTTCAGCACTTTAATAGCAAGTATATTTCTAGGAGGTGATATCTATTGACATTGGATTTCTGACAAGAATGTAAATTATTTCCCATTCATTGACAATATAGATAGTGAGTCCTGCTCTCTATCAGTGCTATGGAATTTTGTTAAAAAATAGTGTTGGATTTGTCAAACTCCAGTGCTGAGAGTTAATAAAAAATAAGTAACTGACCCAGAAGATATAGGTTAATATGGACAGCATTACATAAGGATGATTACATAAAATTTGATAGGCCATTTAAATTCTGAATATTCTGAGTGTAATCTAATCACAGGAAATGGCTTTAAAGGTTCCCATTATTATTGCAAGGTTTTTCACACTGACACATTATCGATCCAGACTTCATCACCTCTTGCTTGCTCTCTTGCAATCACTGCCCTGCCTCCATTATCTCCTAACTCCATTCCTACACACACTACCTATTACTTTTTCCTGATGTCAGATGATATTAAAGCACTTCCATGATAAAATGCAACCTTTTTCCAGCCTAATCTTCCACCTTATTATTATTATTATTTTTTTTTTGCCCTACTCTTCTGGTCAGTTCACTTGGTCATCTATGAGTCTTTCATCCTTCTGCCACTTCGAATGTCCCCAAGTCCTCCAGCTGATTTGGTGCCATATTTTGAAGTTTCAGCCTTCCCTGGTGGCTCAGACTGCAAAGAACCTGCTTGTCAATGCATGAGGCCCAGGTTCAATCCCTGAGTCGGGAAGACCCCTGGAGAAGGGAATGGCAACCCACTCCAGTATTTTTGCCTGGGAAATCCCATGGACAGAGCAGCCTGGTGGGCTACAGTCCATGAGATCACAAAGAGTCGGACATGACTGAGCAACAGAGGGTAAAGAATCTGCCTGCAATGCAGGAGACCCAGGTTCAAAGCCTGGGCCAGGAAGATCACCCAGAGAAGGGAATGGCACCCCACTCCTGTATTCTTGCCTAGGAAATCCCAGGAAACTGGTGGGCTACAGTCCTTGGGGTTCAAAGTGTTAGACACGACTGAGCGACTAACACTTTTTGGAAAAATGTTTGCAGACCTTCTGAAAGACCCTTCAGAGATACCTCTCTGGAATTAACATGCCTATGATTTGTATATCACAATAAGCATATTCACACTCTTCTTCCCCGCAAGACTGTGAGATACTTGCATACAGGTGTCCCCTTCTCTTCTCAATGCCTGGAACATTTTTGACATTAAATAGATGTTTAAACAATATCTTCAATAGTAAGATGGATCAATCAATTGCCTATTCCTTAATAGAACAAGAAAGGCGCCTTTAAGGAATTGTATCAGAAATACACATTAAGGTTTGCTTTATATTTAGAAGACTATGAGGCTCATTCTGTATTGCCCCAATGTGTCGTAGGACAACCACTAACTTCTAATCTATTAAGAGCAGAGAATTAATTGCTCTAGGAGGAAAGAGGAAAGCAGGTAAAGAGATGCTGATGATAATGAGATTATGTCCACAAGCCCCCAAACAAATTTATCTGTAGCGATAAACAAAAAGTCTAGCTCACAAACCGGCAATATGAAGCCAGAAAAATGAAAAGACTAAATTTTTATTTGTTTGCACTTTTGCAAAGAGAGAGCTATTCAGTCTTGATTCTGCGTGCTCCAAAAAGAATTATTGAGAAATAGAAACTGGTCAAAGGAATGGAGAGACTACTCCAAAGCAGAACATAAAGGATGTTGTGACCCTATTTGCTGATGCAGAGCTGAAGTTTAAATAACTGTGTAAACAAACGGACATATCCCTCAGTTTAAAATGTAAAATGATTTATTCTTCAATAGACCTTTTGTTGATTGTCTAAAACCCTGAGTTTGGGACTTTCCTGTGGGTCCAGGAGCTAAGATTCTGCACTCCCCAGTGGGAATTTGCTGTATGACTCAGGGAATTCAACCAGAGCTCTGTGAAACTCAAAGCGGTTGGAATGGGTAGGAGGTGGGAGGGAGGTTCTAGAGGGAGCAGACATATGTATACCTATGGCTGATGTATGTTGCTGTATGGCAGAAACCAACACACTACTGTAAAGCAATTGTCCTTCAATTAAAAATAAATAATAGAAAAAAAAAAAAAAGATTCCGCAATCCCATTGTAGGAATCTTAGGTTAGATAGATCCCTGATCAAGGGACTAGATCCTGCATGATGCAAGTAAGGATCCCATGTGCTGCAACTAAGACCCTGGGCAGTCACAAGTATAAATAAATAAATATTTTTTTTAAAAAAACTGATTTGAAGAAAATATTTCTCTTAGTTTCAGGCAAATAACCAATCAGGGTGGATCCCAATGGACACTGAAAACCAAAGTTCCAATATGTTCTATGTGTGAGAAATGGACACAGGTAGATATTTGAGTAGCCATAAGGGGCAAACTATGGTACACAGCAGTTTCTCCATTTTCTTTCTATTCTGTAGTAAATTTTATCTGTTATTAGAATGCTTTCATACGCAAAACTACACTCATCTGTTACTTCAATCAGGCTGGCAGAAGCCACTATTAAATCCGTAAGTCCTAAGTCTTGATGTTCAGTAACTATATTTGCCTTTTGGTATGTTTCACTTGCACTCACCATGGTCTTGTACAAGAGAATAATATTTCTAACTTGATTTTGGAAATTCAATATACCGTGCACAGACAGTAACTAAGTTATAGAATAGCCTACTTGCTCAATTTCAGTACAAAAATCTACAGGGAGTCAATACTGATCCCTATCCTTACATGCTGTGATGATTCTCACCCGGGGGTGAGCAGTAGTAGGGGTATGAAGGAGTTAGGATTTATCCTTTAACAGTTCCAGTAAAGTACTTTTTTATTTAAATCTATTTCTTCCTTGTCATTCTATCTTAACGCAATACAGTTTAACCATAGTAGCAATAAGTTCTGGCTTTTGCCAGTTTGTTTTGTGCAGTTTTATTTTATAGTATATTGTTTATTAAATTTAAAAGTATCGGGTGATAGATATTTCTTTTATTTGTAAGATTTTTATAAAAGTAAGTCTACAAAATAAGAAATAGACTATCAATGTATGTTGGGATATGTCACTACCGTCATTGTTATCTAATTTTAATACAATGGAAGATGTGTGTTAACACATTCAGTCCAGAACCTTTTAAGCCAAAAAGATGCTGCCAATTCAGAAACAAAGATAAATGCTGACTTGTATTATGCAGCTTTGAGGCCAAAGCTAATGGGGCTTAAAAGCCATCAGTGTTGTATAGAGAAGCAAGGATTTGCATTTCTTGGGGCATTTGTGACAAGACTGCCAATATTTTGACCTCCTATGGATTAATCCCATCAAATTTATCATTGAAAATCTTTTTTTCCTAACAATAGAAAAATTCACAAACCACAGAATTTTAAAAATTAAGATCTCTTGTTTCATCTTCTGAAAATATAACAAATAAATAAATAAAAAGAAATAGAAGGAAAAACAAAACCAAAGTTCTAAAACAAAGCCACACAGCATTGCTGTTTCCTTTCTTTCTTGTGAAGCAGCTTCTATCTATTGAGGTTGCTTTGCGAAAAGAAAAGTATGAGTTAGGGGCCAATAAATTGTGTGTTTTCCCAACTCAGTTCCTCTGCCTTTGCAGTGAGAATTTCCCCTGATAGCTAAGGCCTTCTATAGGTCATAATTCTTGCTTTTCCACCCATGTACACTTTTACATAAAACAAGAAATTCTCCCACTGCATGCACTTCAGAGCAGTCAAAATGTGGTACTGTGGAAGTTATTCTGTAGTTTTCTAACTTTCTTTTATCTCTTCTCTGCCGAATCATAAAGTACACATGTTCTGAATTGTTGATCTATCACAACCTCTGTATGAGGCAATGTGGGTGGAAGGGGTTGGCCTTACTTTGCATATTCACTTGGTAATCATTAGTGACATAATGTAGATGAAATCTCACACAATTTCTTGCCTGAACAAATGCCTTTAAGAAATGCTTTGGGGACATATACCAAGGAGATCATTGTTTTCATATCCATTTTCTGGAGATTTCTTCCATCATGTGCTTAAGATGCTTCTAGCAATGCTAACTGTGCAAGGTTGAAATATACTGGTTGATGGACTAAAATACAGCACATTTGTGAAAGGGTAGCTTTTCACTTCAATGGACAAAAATACAATTTAAACATCTTAGAACTGTGGTTTTCAGTAAAATCAGTACCAAATGGGGTGTGTGGAAATGTAACTGAACCAATCGCATCTTTTTTATTGAAGAGTAACTTGAACGCCAAGCTTTAGGAAGATTACATTTTACTGTTCTCTAGATGTGAGCTAGAATGAACAGCGACTGCTGTTATTAAGGCAAATAATAAACATTAGCCTTCGAGAATGTAGAAACAGGCACAAACCAAAGCAATGTTAAACCAGGAGTAGAGATTATCTCATCTCTTCCTATGTATAATTTGTTGAAAATTTGAAATTCCCTTATTTTGAATAATGACGGGGACGATGATGGTAGAAAGTGCTAGCAAGTAGTAGTAACTACATGGGCATTATACAAAACGTTGTGTGTGCACTATTTTATTCAATGATCACTTTATGAAATAAGAGAGATGTTGATATAATGCTAAGAGATATAAGACAGAATTGTCCAGAGATCCAGGACTTTATTCTGGATTCAACAACTGAGCATGGCTTACAGTCATTTTGGTTTGCAGAGGAGACATGCATTTTCAGCTTTATGTGAGATAATCATAATATAAATATGTTAAACAGAAGTATTACAGTATGAGAATTGTGCCAGTTGCTCAGTTTTGTCTATTTCAATTATGCATTCCAGAACTGGAGAAATAACATCATAATGGGTTCAAAGAACCACTGAATCCAAAAGATAGATCTAAACTAACACTCCATTGATCAAGGACCAGCTCTAACTGATGAACCAAATGATGTGCTAGGTCTCTTGGAATTAGTGTCAGTTTAGAGCCAGCATCCATTAATCCCTGAGGAATCTGATTATTTCCTTTTCCCTAATGCCTGACAAAATCCAACTGGAGGAAGACTGGGGGTTATACTAACAGTGCACCCTTTTGGCAGCATAGTAGGTTCCTTTCTCCAGGGAACCCAGCCTCTCCTCCATTCAAGGGATACTGGGTTTCTTAACTGGCTCAACTTTGGGAATTGATGGAGGGGCCGTGACATGGTTCTGATGATTCAAGTTAGAATTTAGTTCATTTGACCTCAGATACTTCCCTTTAGACAGTTCAAGTAAGAATTTAGTAGACTGCACATCTATTTCTTTTCTAGAGACACAATGATAAACTAGCTGATGCCATAGGTCTCTGCTGATTACTGTTTGGATTCTGCTGCCCATTGTAGTAACCACCCCCACGTTGTCCTTGATGATTGAGTGCTGACTCTTGGCGCCTGCCACCTTGGAATCCAATCACCCCTATTGCATTTAAGGATCATAGTTTAGTAACTGTGGTTTCCACTATAATTCTGACCTACAGAGAAAAGTGACCATAGAGCTCTGCAGCAATATGATAGTATTTAATAATATTGCTTCCTAGGTGCCTCAGATGATTAAGAAACCACTGGCAATGCAAGGAGACCCAGGTTCATTCCCTGGGTTGAAAACATTCCCTTGAGAAGGGAATGGCTACCAATGCAAGTATTCTTGCCTGGAGAATTCTATGGATGCTCTCACAGTGGTGAATTCTCTCACAATAGTAGTGAAAGGTATGTCCTTTGAACCCTACCTCACACGAAGAGTTGACTCATTGGAAAAGACTCTGATGCTGGGAGGGATTGGGGGCAGGAGGAGAAGGGGACAACAGAGGATGAGATGGCTGGATGGCATCACTGGCTCGATGGACGTGAGTCTGGGTGAACTCTGGGAGTTGGTGATGGACAGGGAGGCCTGGCGTGCTGCAATTCATGGAGTCACAAAGAGTCGGACACGACTGAGCAACTGAACTGAACTGAACTGAAGGTGGGTGAGCAGGTCTGACATGGTAAATCCATCCTAACATTCCAATCTCACTAAGATTTTGGATCCCTTCCTCTCCAGAATACCAGAGCATGCATGTGTGTGTCCTAAGTTGATTCAGTCATGTCCTACTCTTTACAAGTCTGTGGACTGTAGCCCACCAGGCTCCTCATTCAAGGGATTCTCCAGGCAAGAATACTGAAGTGGGCTGCCGTGTCTTCCTCCAGGGGATCTTCCTGACCTAGGGATCATGTCTCCTACATTGGCAGGGGGGTCCTTTAACCACTAGGGCCACCTGGGAAGCTCTTTATACCAGGGCAGTCCTGGCATTTCAATTTCATTTAATGTTGGCCATTTTTCGATCCACATTTCAGACAAACAACCAAACAAATGTTAGGATTCTTCCTCACCTCTTGAGCTACATCAAATCTAGAATTTCTGCTTAGTGGGACCCACACCAAAAATTTCAGTTTGATTTGGCATTTTGTTCCTTAATCATCATCCTCAGTTCAGTTCAGTTCAGTTCAGTCACTCAGTCATGTCCGACTCTTTGGGACCACATGGATTGCAACACGCCCAGCCTCCCAGAGTTTTCTTAAACTCATGTCCATCTAGTGGTGATGCCATCCAACCATCTCATCCTCTGTCATCCCTCTTCTCCTCCTGTCTTCAATCTTTCCCAGCATCAGGGTCTTTTCCAAGGAGTCAGTTCTTTGCATCAGATGGCCAAAGTACTGGAGTTTCAGCTTCAGCATTAGTCCTTCTAGTGAATATTCAGGACTGATTTTCTTTAGGATTGACTGGTTTGATCTCCTTCCAGTCCAAGGGACCCTCAAGAGTCTTATTCAGCACCACAGTTAAAAAGCATCAATTCTTCAGTGTTCAGCATTCTTTATGGTCCAAATATCACATCCATATATGACGACTGGAAAAACCATAGCTTTGACTAGATGGACCTTTGTTGGAAAAGTAATGTCTCTGCTTTTTAATATGCTGTCTAGGCTGGTCATAGCTTTTCTTTCAAGAAGCAAGTATCTTTTAATTTCATGGCTGCAATCACCATCTGCAGTGATTTGGAAGCCCCCCAAAATAAAGCCTCTCACTGTTTCCATTGTTTCCCAGTCTATTTGCCATGAACTGATGGGACCAGATGCCATGATCTTAGTTTTCTGAATGTTGAGTTTTAAGCCAAATTTTTCACTCTCCTCTTTACTTTCATCAAGAGGATCTTTAGTTCTCTTTCTGCCATAAGGGTGGTGTCATCTGCATATCTGAGATTATTGATATTTCTCCCTGCAATCTTGATTTTAGTTTGTGCTCTATCCATGCATTTCATATGATGTACTCTGCAGGTTAAATAAGCAGGGTGACAATATATAGCCCTGACATACTTCTTTTTCAATTTGGAGCCAGTCTGTTGATCCATGTCCAATTCTTTGTGTATGTGTATATTATTTACCACATTTTACTTCAATTTTTTATTAATTATTTATTTTACTTTGCAATATTGTATTTGTTTTGCCATACATTGACTTGAATCCACCATGAGTGTACATGTGTTCCCCATCCTGAACCCCTCTTCCACCTCCTTCCCCATCCCATCTCTCTGGTTCATCCCAGTGCACCAGCCCCGAGCACCCTGTATCATGCATCAAACCTGGACTGGCGATTTGTTTGACATATGATATTTTACATGTTTCAATGCCATTCTCCCATATCATCCCACTCTTGCCCTCTCCCACAGAGTCCAAAAGACTGTTCAATACATCTGTGTCTCTTTTGCTGTCTCCCATATAGGGTTATCATTATCTTCTTTCTAAATTCCATATATATGTGTTAGTATACTGTATTGGTGTTTTTCTTTCTGGCTTACTTCACTTCACAACAAAGGAAACTATAAGCAAGGTGAAAAGACAGCCTTCAGAATGGGAGAAAATAATAGCGAACAAAGCAATGGACAAAGAATTAATCTCAAAAATATAGAAGCAACTCCTGCAGATCAATTCCAGAAAAATAAAAGACCCAATCAAAAAGTGGGCCAAAGAACTAAACAGACATTTCTCCAAAGAAAACATACAGCTGGCTAACAAACACATGAAAAGATGCTCAACATCACTCATTATCAGAGAAATGCAAATCACCATTTCACGCCAGTCAGAATGGCTGCTATCCATGACCAGTTCTAACTGTTGCTTCCTGACCTGCATACAGATTTCTCAGGAGGCAGGTCAGATGGTCTAGTATTTCCATCTCTTGAAGAATTTTCCAGTTTGCTGTGATCCACACAGTCAAAGGTTTGATGTAATCAATGAAGCAGAAGTAGATGTTTTTCTGGAACTCTCTTGCTTTTTTCATGATCCAACAGATGTTGGCAATTTGATCTCTGGTTCCTCTGCCTTTTCTAAATTCACCTTGAACATCTGGAAGTTCTTGGTTCACATACTGTTGAAGCCTCGCTTGGAAAATTTGAGCATTACTTTGCTAGCATGTGAATTGAGTGCAACTGTGCAGTAGTTTGAATATTGCCTTTCTCTGGGATTGGAATGAAAACTGACCTTTTCCAATCTTATGTCTTTAATATTCATCTCCCATGTTTAATATTCATGGGACCCATATTCCCCATATTTGTGCATGAAAAGAAATTTGTTTGTACACATTAGCATACATATACATGAGGATCAGTGAAGAAATTAAATATAGTGATAGTCTTTTTTTTTTTAAGATTCCTCTTTGTTCTGAGATGATTCTTAATACTTTGTATTCTTATGTCCTTTTAAGATTAAAATACTGGGAACAATTCTATCTGACAGGTTTAGTTTCTATGAATACCCATCTCTCTGTGTGTGAATGCAGGGTTTAAATAATTTTTATTTAACTAATATTACCTTTAATATTATCTTAAATATTAAAGATAACTATAATATTATCTTTAAAACTAATATTATCTTTTTCATAATTACTTATCCTCTGCTTTATAAACAGTTGAAACTTTTTCTTTTGTTAATTGCTATCCTAATACTTAAATTAATTCATAAAAATAAAAAGTACAAATAGCCAATTGAATATGAAAAACCTTAAATAATTCTCAACTTTACTATCAAACATGTAAATACCTATGAATAAATATAGACACCATTTTTCCTTCACATTATACACAAGAACACACAGAATAACAAAGACAGTGTAGTAAAGGGGGCTCTCATACACCAATGATTGAAAATAAGATAATGCAAAGTTCCCAGCAGAAAGATAGCTCTATTGTCTTGGTTTTACTTTGATATTTCTGTAAATATATTATTAAATGACAATCTTTGCAAATCTATGGATAATATCCAAAAATTAGGAAAGAGTAAAAAAGTCAAGTGAATCCACGTGGTGTACTGCTGCTGCTGCTGCTGCTAAGTTGCTTTAGTCGTATCCAACTCTGTGCAACCCCATAGACTGCAGCCCACCAGGTTCCCCCATCCCTGGGATTCTCCAGGCCAAGAACACTGGAGTGGGTTGCCATTTCCTTCTCCAATGCAGGAAAGTGAAAGTGAAAGTGAAGTCCCTCAGCCATGTCCGACTCTTCGAGACCCCATGGACTGCAGCCTACCAGGCTCCTCTGTCCATGGGATTTTCCAGGCAAGAGTACTGGAGGGGGGTGCCATTGCCTTCTCTCGGTGCACTGCTGCT
This sequence comes from Ovis canadensis, assembly GCF_042477335.2. Lineage (NCBI taxonomy): Eukaryota > Metazoa > Chordata > Mammalia > Artiodactyla > Bovidae > Ovis > Ovis canadensis. Next base: position 40,473,482 of record NC_091258.1, on the reverse strand, counting down.
GCTGCTGCTGCTGCTAAGCCACTTCATTTGTGTCCAATTCTGTGCAACTCCATAGACAGGAGCCCACTATAATGCTTCAAATATAAAAGCATTAGTTGCTCAGTCATGTCCAACTCTTTGCGACCCCATGGACTGTAACCTGCCAGGCTCCTCTATCCATGGGATTCTCCTAGCAAGAATACTGGAGTGGGTAGTCATACCTCTCTCCAGGGGATCTTCCCAACCCAGGGATCGAACCCAGGTCTCCTGCATTACAGACAGATTCTTTTATCATCTAAGCCACTGAGCCCATTTTAAAGTATCTATAAGGAAATGTACAAATCCTCATGTACAAAAATAACATAGTTCATGCGGTTTTCTGAAGAAAATATATTAAAATGCATGAAAATTCCGGATAAATAACCAAAAGAATCCTTATATTGGAAACTGCTGTTAGTTATCTTAAGTTTCAGAATTTTTATTCTAAACTCTCCTTTTAAAACTTTATATATATCTATGAATTAAACACAGAAATTATCCACATTTTAGCTTAAGTCCCCCAAAAACCGAAGTTTTCATACAGGTAGTTTAATTTTGGAAATCACCTCAAGGAACAGGATTTAGGAAATTGAAAGAGGAAAATAAGAAAGAAGAAAAACAAATTGAGAACTGTGATTTGGATCTGTTCACCAATGTGCACACAACAAGGACACGCAAAAGAGGGCCTCTGGGAACTAAGCAGAATGCACCTCAGGTCTCCCCCCGGGTGTAAAGAAGAGAGTATTTGGGACTTCTCATGTGATGCTAGTGGTAAAGAACCTGCCTGCCAATGTAGGAGATGTAAGAGACACAGTTATATCCCTGGGTTGAGAAGATCCCCTGGAAGAGAGCATGTCAATCCACAATGATTCAGACATGACTGAAGGGATTAGCACACACACCTTTGTATACCAGCACCTCTTCAAGAGATGTCTCATGGAGAGTTTATTGTTGTTTAGTTGCTAAGTCATGTCCAACTCTTTGTGGTCCCATAGGCTGTAACCCAATAGGCTCCTCTGTCCTGGGATTTCCCAGGCAAGAATACTGGAGTAGGTTGCCATTTCCTTTTCCAGAGGATTTTCCTGACCCAGGGATTGAACCCACGTCTTCTGCCTGATAGAAAGAATCACATAGATTCTTTATTTCCAGGTTTGGCTATGCAACAGATTTATCAGGAGTAGCTATTTGCTAGAGCAACATCTAGAGTAAAAAAGTTGGGCCAAGATCACATAGGAGGAGCATGAGATCTTTTTCAAAGATCTCTCTGCTCCATTGCTATTAGTATCTATGTGAATTTAGACCTACTAAATTATATCTGTTTTTGAGATTTAAACACTAATAGCAGCTGGTTATCTTACGTACCTTGTATGTGTGGGCTGCTGTGAATCTAAACTTTTATCAGGTTTTATTAAAGAATTGAATGATACTTTAACAAGCATTTCCTTATAATGTTAATTAGCGTATACTTCAAGAGGACAGATGATCATGATTAAAAATCTCCTTGTAGAGAAACATGGTTCCTTCCACACCTTGGGAAAGAACAAGTCTGCCTCTATTAGACAGGTTCAATAGGGCACAATGGTCAAAGAAAATTGACGTATAGTAATGAGAGCGAAGAGAACCTTCCCACTAAGCATCAATCATATAATGTTAATCAGATGCCACAAGCAGATGCTCTTAAAGGATCATCAGTGCTCCACAACAGTGCAAAAAAAAAAAAAAAAAAACTCAGAAAGATCATCTGGATCTCATCTGTGAGTATACAATTTGAGCATCTACACATATACACAAAAGAACATGACCCAAGAATCACTTTCCTGGAAGCTTTTTCTCAGGAAATAATACAAAGTAAAGCTTTAAATATAACAACATCAGGTTGGTAATAACTTCAAAGTTCAAGGTAGGAGATTTAAGCAAACATTAAAATTATGATTTCCAAAATAATCTATCATAGAAACTGTGTTATCTGTTTACATGAAAAGAAACTATAAAATGGCATATATGATAGTATTTCAAATGCATGTAAAAGGGAAAATATATGAGGGAAAATTATGAGAAAGGAAATGAATAATTAAAATCAATAACAGGGTTGATGGAAGGTCATTTTTTTAGTTTTTGCTTTAATAGTTTACCATTAAAATATTTTTGTACCATTACATTTTTATAGGCAGTATAGAATAGCTGTTAAGAACATGGGATGTAAAATCAACTATTTGAATTAGAATTATTTTTTATTAATTCACTAGATATATGAACTTAGTTAGGCACATTGATTTCTCTGAGCTTCTATTAGTTTTTCTGTAAAGTAAAAATAAAGTGAAGTTGCTCAGTCATGTCCAACTCTTTGTGACCCCATGGACTAGAGCCTACCAGGCTCTGAGAAGCCTCTCAGTCCATGGAATCTTCCAGGCAATAGTAAGCACGGGTGGCTGCGACAGCGCACAAGCGCAGGTGGCTGCACGGCCAAGAGGAGGTGCCCCATGTCTGAGGTCAAGGGCAGAAGCCGGGAGGACCCCCATGTCTGAGGGGAGGTGCCCAAGAGGAGCTACCCCACGTTCAAGGTCAGGGGCAGAGGCCAGGAGGAGCTACCCTGCGTCTGAGGTCAGCAGTGGCGGCCGAGAAGAGCAACCCCACATACAAGGAACGGTGGTTGTGTAGGCACAGGAGGGCCTAGAGGAGCTACTCCACGTTCAAGTTCAGGAGGGTGGTGGTAAGGAGATACCCCTGGTCCAAGGTAAGGAGCAGCAGCTGTACTTTGCTGGAGCAACCATGAAGAGATGCCCCACGTCTAAGGTAAGAGAAACCCAAGTAAGATGATAAGTGTTGCAAGAGGGCATAAGAGGGCAGACACAATGAAACCATAATACAGAAAACTAGTCAATCTGATCACATGGACCACAGCCTTGTCTAACTCAGTGAAACTAAGCCATGCCATGTGGGGCCACCCAAGATGAGTGGGTCATGGTGGAGAGGTCTGACAGAATGTGGTCCACTGGAGAAGGGAATGACAAACCACTTCAGTATTCTTGCCTTGAGAACCCCATGAACAGTATGAAAAGGCAAAATGAGAGGATACTGAAAGAGCAACTCCCCAGGTCATTAGGTTCCCAATATGCTACTGGAGATCAGTGGAGAAATAACTCCAGAAAGAATGAAGGGATGGAGCCAAAGCAAAAACAATACCCATTGTGGATGTGACTGGTGAGAGAAACAAGGCCTGATGCTGTAAAGAGCAATATTGCATAGGAACCTGGAATGTTAGCTCCATGAATCACAGCAAATGGGAAGTGGTCAAATAGGAGATGGCAAGAGTGAACATCGACATTCTAGGAATCAGTGAACTAAAATGAACTGGAATGGGTGAATTTAACTCAGATGACCATTATATGTACTACTGTGGGCAGGAATCCATTAGAAGAAATGGAGTAGCCATCATGGTCAACAAAAGAGTCCAAAATGCAGTACTTGGATGCAGTGTCAAAAATGACAGAATGATCTCTGTTCATTTCCAAGGCAGACCATTCAATATCACAGTAATCCAAGTTTATGCCCCAACCAGTAACACTGAAGAAGCTGAAGTTGAACAGTTCTATGAAGACCTACAAGACCTTTTAAGAACTAACACCCAAAAAAGATTTCCTTTTCATTATAGGGGACTGGAATGCAAAAGTAGGAAGTCAAGAAACACCTGAAATAACAGGCAAATTTGGCCTTGGAATACAGAACGAAGCAGGGAAAAGACTAATAGAGTTTTGCCAAGAGAATGCACTGGTCATAGCCAACACCTTCTTCCAACAACACAAGAGAAGACTCTACACATGGACATCACCAGATGGTCAATACCAAAATCAGATTGATTATATTCTTTGCAGCCAAAGATGAAGAAGCTCTACACAGTCAGCAAAAACAAGACTGGGAGCTGACTGTGGCTCAGATCATGAGCTCCTTATTGCCAAATTCAGACTTAAATTGAAGGAAGTAGGGAAACCCAGTAGACCATTCAGGCATGACCTAAATCAAATCCCTTATGATTATACAGTGGAAGTGAGAAATAGACTTAAGGGACTAGATCTGATAGATAGAGTGCCTGATGAACTATGGACTGAGGTTCGTGACACTGTACAGGAGACAGGGATCAAGACCATCCCCATGGAAAAGAAATGCAAAAAAAGCAAAATGGCTGTCTGGGCCGGCCTTACAAATAGCTGTGAAAAAAAGAGAAGCAAAAAGCAAAGAAGAAAAGGAAAGATATACCCATTTGAATGCAGAGTTCCAAAGAATAGCAAGAGAGATAAGGAAGCCTTCCTCAGTGATCAGTGCAAAGAAATAAAGGAAAACAATAGAATGGGAAAAACTAGAGATCTCTTCAAGAAAATTAGAGATACCAAGGGAAAACTTCATGCAAAGATGGGCTCGATAAAGGACAGAAATGGGCTGGACCTAACAGAAGCAGAAGATATGGCAAGAAGAGGCAGCAAGAATACACAGAAGAACTGTACAAAAAAGATCTTCATGACCCAGATAATCACGATGGTGTGATCACTCACCTAGAACCAGATATCCTGGAATGTGAAGTCAAGTGAGCCTTAGAAAGCATCACCACAAACAAAGCTAGTGGAGGTGATGGAATTCCAGTTGAGGTATTTCAAATCCTGAAAGATGATGCTGTGAAAGTGCTGCACTCAATATGCCAGGAAATTAGGAAAACTCAGCAGTGGCCACAGGACTGGAAAAGGTCAGTTTTCATTCCAATCCCAAAGAAAGGCAATGCCAAAGAATGCTCAAACTGCCACTCAATTGCTCTCATCTCACATGCTAGTAAAGTAATGCTCAAAATTCTCCAAGCCAGGCTTCAGCAACACGTGAACTGTAAACTTCCAAATGTTCCATCTGCTTATAGAAAAGGCAGAGGAACCAGAGATCAAATTGCCAACATCTGCTTGATCATCAAGAATGCAAGAGAACTCCAGAAAAACATCTATTTCTGCTTTATTGACTATGCCAAAGCCTTTGACTGTGTGGATCACAATAAACTCTGGAAAATTCTGAAAGAGATGGGCAAACTAGACCACCTGACCTGCCTCTTGAGAAACCTGTATGCAGGTCAGGAAGCAACAGTTAGAACTGGACATGGAACAATAGACTGGTTCCAAATAGGAAAAGGAGTATGTCAAGGCTGTATATTGTCACCCTGCTTATTTAACTTCTATACAGAGTACATCATGAGAAACATTGGGCTGGAAGAAGCACAAGCTGGAATCAAGATTGCTGGGAGAAATATCAATCACCTCAGATATGCAGATGACACCACCCTTATGGCAGAAAGTGAAGAGGAACTAAAAAGCCTCTTGATGAAAGTGAAAGAGGAGAGTGGAAAAATTTGGCCTAAAGCTCAACATTCAGAAAACGAAGATCATGGCATATGGTCCCATCTCTGCATGGGAAATAGATGGAGAAACAGTGGAAACAGTGTCAGACTTTATTTTGGGGGGCTCCAAAATCACTGCAGATGGTGACTGCAGCTATGAAATTAAAAGATGCTTACTCCTTGGGAGGAAAGTTATGACCAACCTAGATAGTATATTCAAAAGCAGAGACATTACTTTGCCAACAAAGTCCGTCTATCAAGGCTATGGTTTTTCCAATGGTCATGTATGGATGTGAGAGTTGGACTGTGAAGAAAGCTGAGTGCCGAAGAATTGATGCTTTTGAACTGTGGTGTTGGAGAAGACTCTTGAGAGTCCCTTGGAGTGCAAGGATATCCAACCAGTCCATTCTAAAGGAGATTAGCCCTGGGTGTTCTTTGGAAGGATTGATTTTGAAGCTGAAACTCCAATACTTTGGCCATGTCATGCAAAGAGTTGACTCATTGAAAAAGACTCTGATGCTGGGAGGGATTGGGGGCAGGAGGAAAAGGGGATGACAGAGGATGAGATGGCTGGATGGCATCACCGACTCGATGGACATAGGTTTGGGTGAACTCCAGGAGTTGGCGATGGACAGGGAGGCCTGGCATGCTGCAATTCATGGGGTTGCAAAGTTTGGACAGGACAGAGTAACTGAACTGAACTGAAAGTAAAAATAATTAACCTATCTTATACATAAGGTAATGAGAGCACTGAATGAGTAATAAATGATAAATGCTTGGCACAGTGCCTAACCCAAAATAAGTGTAAGTGAACATCATCTATTTTTATTATATTGGGAAGATAAATTCATTATAATTGTTTCCATGAACACCTAAGTCAAGCATAGAAATTATGGTGATAATTTCCAAAGACTATTGCATCAAAGACTATTCCAAAGACTATAGCTTTCTTTCCTTAAAATTTCACTTTGAAACAGAAATGTATCTATTCTGGTAAAAATGCTAATTAATGCCTCTTGTTAATGACCGGAAGTAATAAAAATGTTGAGACCTTAGCTAGAAGGAAAAGATGTCAGAATTTGAGATGACTTAACCTTCTTTAATCTGAGTCTAAATTTGTAAATTTGCACTGCAACTATTCCTAGCTATAGATTTTGATCTGATGAATCAAAAATATTCATGTTGCTGTTGGCTTAGCTATTTTAGTAGAGGAATATCGTGACCCTTTTGTAGCTATTCATGGCAAGGTGAGATAGGACAAGAGTCTTGCCTCCAGGAATATTGGCTATTTTAAGTTATTGTTCACTGTATTTTCTTCTAGTCAGAACATGTGCCAGACGTGGAGAGGAGAGTAACCACCAAGGAAAGCACGATCTCACTTAGGTGCCAAATTCAGAAACGTGAATGTTCCCTGGTGGCTCAGACAGTAAAGAATCTGCTTGCAAGGCCAGAGACCCAGGTTCGATCCTTGAGTCAGGAACATCTCTTGGAGAAGGGAATGCCTATCCACTCCAGTATTCTTGCCTGGTAAATCCATGGACAGGGGAGCTGGTGTGCTCCAGTCCATGGGGTCACAAAGGCAGACACAACTCTGAGCAACTGACAACTGCATTTTTTGAAATAGCTTCCTCTGATCTACTTTCAGGGCTCCTCTGACTTACTTTCCCTAATATTTCATCCTGAAGTTGATTGAAAAATAGGGTGATGGTAGTTGGCGCACTGAACCCACTAGATTTGAATGCCACAGACTGATTCCCTAAAGTAAGGCTGTGCGGAGCTCTCCTGGATGGTAGGAGGCAGGCTGACACTAACTGCTGAGATTTCATTATGAGTATCCCATGTGAAGCAAAAGGACTTTCCCAAGGCATGGAGACTTTCCTTCTCATTTCTTGATAGAAAAAAATAATGCATTCTCTCTCTCTTTTTGTTGGTGGCTCAATTTTGTGTTACTCTCACCCCAAATTCATTTATCTTCGGTTGACTGAATAACAAAAAAGATGAGTCTTACTTGGATATACCATATGAAAAATAAAAGCATCAAAAATACAGGCTCTGAAATACCTGATTTGGTTTATCATTAAATTTAAGTACTTACTAGCTCAGAGTTTGCGGAGAAGGCAATGGCACCCCACTCCAGTACTCTTGCCTGGAAAATCCCATGGACAGAGGAGCCTGGAAGGCTGCAGTCCATGGGGTCACTGAGGGTTGGACACGACTCAGTGACTTCACTTTCACTTTTCACTTTCATGCATTGGAGAAGGAAATGGCAACCCACTCTAGTGTTCTTGCCTGGAGAATCCCAGGGACAAGGGAGCCTGGTGGACTGCCATCTATGGGATCTCACAGAGTCGGACACGACTGAAGCGACTTAGCAGCAGCAGCAGCTCAGAGTTTGCCAAGTTTATCAAACTTCTCTTAGCCTCAATTTGAGCATCTGAAAGGGGTGAATCATGTTTACCAAGAGGCTGTTGTGTGGGTTCAATGAGAAAATATAGGGACTTTCCTGGAGATCTAGTGGTTAGGACTCCATGCTTCTATTGCAGGGGATATGAGTTCAGATCCTGGACAAGGAACTAAGGTCCCATACACTAAGCAGTGTGGCCAAAAAAATGAGATAATATAAATACAAAATTGGTATGCCTATATTATATGCATTGCTAAGTAAATTAATACTATTTCTTTATATTTTTATTGATTATTTATACCAGTGAGTGCTGAAAAGTACAGGCCATTCTATTCAGCTTATAAATAAAATGAATTAAATAATGGCAGCGAAATAACTTGTAGATGAAAGTCGTAAGCAGTCTATCTGTGGTATTATGATAAGAGGAAAATGGAAGAAAGCAAGCTTGCTGGGAAGCACTTCTTTCATATAAATCCCAGGGGAATGTAATCTATCTACCAAAAAATGTACTCTTACTCCTTAGGAGAAAAGATAAATTGAGGGCAGATCTCATACTAAGTGTTCTTGACACAATAAAATTTTTTAAAAATTAACAAGCCATACTAAAAATAGCTGCCAAAGCAATAAAATTTGGTCCCAATGTCAAGCATCTGTAAAAAATTTTCCTTTCTTACGCTATTCATATCAGCTTGCCATCAAATTATGTGTAGTACTTATGTTTAAAATTTTTTAATCACATGTTGTAGGTTATATGTACACAGATTTATTGCAAAATGTTTACATATAGCTGTAGTGAAGCTCTCTGTTTGCCTAATATTTTAAAATATTCTGTAAGTTTCTTCAACGGTCTGGTCAATAAATGGTAATTTTATGAGTTTTTTCAAAGAAGCAAATTTTTCTGATGATGCTCTCTGTTGTTTTGATTATTTTTCAGTATACAGCAATGTTCTTACCTTTAAGATTTCTTTGGCTTCTTTAGTTTACTTCGTAGCTCCTATTATAATTTTCTGAGTTGGCTATATTATTAAGGAAGAAAGTTTGCAAATTAGTAAGCTGACTATTTGAGTCTACATACTTTTATTCTGAGAATTACCTTTCACTTTTTTTTTTCTTTTTCACTGTTCTGGGAAACACAATGGACAATTGGCACATCTACAATACAGCTCATCTAATAAGTCTAGGTCAGAGACATCTCCTGTTCAAGAAGTTCTTGGACTCACAGTGACCCTTACAAAAAGGATTAAAGAGCATCAGAATAAAGAGATTGTTAATATATGACCTAAGCAAGTTTTACTCTAGTCGAAAAAAAACTTTTTAACCACATGAGTGTTCTCTTCTTTTTTAAACCCTTAGCATGTTAACAGCTACGTGAAAAAGTCCAGAGCATTTTGGAAATAACCAAAAAGTAGTATTTTAGGTTGCTTTCATCCAGGAGTTAAAACACAAGGATCAGATGATTAACATACAGATTTTACAACCTTTTTGATCTGCCCCCATATGCTAAATACTACCGAAGCCCTTAAGTTGATCACAGTACATATCATATGTACTACTGTGTTTGGGCTTCCCATGTGGTGCTAGTGGTAAAGAATTTGCTCCCCAATGCGGGAGATGCAGGGATGTGGGTTTAATCCCTAGGTCGGGAAGATCTCCTGGAGGAGGGCATGACAACCCTCTCCAGTTTTCTTGCCTGAAAAATCCCATGGACAGAGGAGCCTGGCGGGCTACAGCCCCTGGAGTCATAAAGAGTCAGACACGACTGAACACACACACACCGTTTTCGGTTCTTAGTGACCTTGTTTGACTCAAAAAAAAAAAGCTTCCTGTCAAGTGTGAGTATCTGTATACATGCTTTATATAAATTATCATTTTTTAATTTATTGAATTATAGATTTAATGACTGGTGCTAAGTAAACTGGGACTGTGCTTTCATTAACCTGGACATTTAGAAGCGTCACCTGAGATAAAATTCCTGTCAAGCAAAATATCTAAAACAGCTGTTGCTGCAAACTGGTATTTTGAAACTTCACAGTTTCTAGCTGACTGAAACATATATATTACAATATTTCCAGGCAAAATGCACAAAAGATGAACATATATTGGTACACACTAAGAAAACCCACTACTGTTGAATGAGATATTCCTCTCCCAGCGTTGTGCCATTCACATATTTGCTAGTGAGGCTTCCTAAATCATTATCCATATTATTGATTTTATTATAATGAAGACAGAGTCTGTTACTCGCTTGCTGTGTGTCACTCACACTTTAGGAAATTTTCACTATTCATTGCTTTTCAGAGTTCATCACATACTTTTGAATAATTGCATTTACTGGTCCAGAGAATATGGTGAATTTAGTCTTTCTTTTACTAAATTTTATATTTCCCTGAGAACATTCTAGTTTCTATCTTAAATGTTTGTTTCACATTAACTTTCCATTGCCATGAATGAATTCCAACACATTCACCACACAGATGTATGTTATTGAATGCCCCTTGAATTTTCAGCTATTTTCACAGTTTGGAGCTGTGGAAGGACAAAGTTGCCCCCAATAGAGATTTCCAAGGGACTATGCACGTCTTTATGCTAGAATGTATTTTTAACAATAATAGTATATGCTTAGTTTGCATTTGGCTCATGTCAGCAGTGTAGGTGTTACTACAAACATTCTGTTAAGGCAAAGGTTTATCTGCATTTTATTTGAGTAAAGTGTATTACATGGATATAAATGGAAGTTTTATTCATCTTGCTACCTTATTCACACACAGGCCAAATATCACACACAGGCCAAATATCACTGTACACAGTCACTGATTATCAATGCTTTGATACTTTCATGTAGTAGATGAAATTTATAGGTTCATATTATCCACAAATTTGAAAGACAAAGTAATCATGGACTTGTAACTTAACTTCAATTTCTTCATCTATAAAATGGGTTAGTAATAATTTACCTACAACAAAAAGTCATCTTGCATTTCATGGAGACAAAATTTTAATAAGAATAGAAATGAGGTAAGTTGTAAAGTTCAAGTATTTTTTAAAACATTATTCTGAGTCAAGAGTTAGGAAGTTTTTCTCATAAAGACTCAAAAATAAATTACTTTACGTTTTAAAGGCCAAATATGTACATTTTTTTAATCCTACAAAAATGTTAAAACTATTGTTAACTCCAGGTAGTCCAATTTAGCCTGGGAATGTGTTTTGCCGACCACTCTGTGTGTGTGTGTGTGTGTGTGTGTGTGTGTGTGTTTAGACACTAAGTCAAGTCCGACTCTGTGACCTCATGAGACTATAGCCCACCAGGCTCCTCTGTCCATGGGATTTCCCAGGCAAGAATACTGGAGTAGGTTGCCACTTCCTGCTCCAGGGGATCTTCTCAACCCAGGGACCGCACACACATCTCTTGGGTCTCCTTCATTGGCAGGCGAGTTCTTTACCACTTCAGGAAGCTCCACTGACCACTGTGTTCTAGATTAATCCCTCTGTGCATTGCTTTTTCATCAAACCATATTATTCTGAGTTCTTTAAATATTAAGCAACACACAGTTGTATAATTTCTATTCTAAAATATTTATACATAAAGTCTTTTTATGATGTGCAACTTTTCTATAACCAGAGAAAAAATAACAACTGAGACTAGAGGGTGTTTTTCTTAAGAATGTCTATACACATGAAAAAAAAAATGATGCACATTCAACAGAGCCAACTGTCTATAGCTTGCTCTCAAGACGGAAAAAAACTGGTCCTAAGGGAATCAACAGATTGAACATTCAAAGTGAGATCTGAATATAAAAGACCTTCAGCAGAACTTCTCTTTCCTGCTGTGTTTTTGTTTGTTTTGCCTTTCGAAGAACACTCCAAGATACTGAACTACATCCATCTATTTCCTTCTCTAAACTGGAGAAGCTACTTTTCTCTTTCTGTCTGGTAGGCTATATCTGACTACTTAAACCCTTGCGAAGAGTTAGTAGAACTCTGGATATAGAAAAAAAAAAAACTTATGGTTACCAGGGGATAAGGAGGTAGGTAGGGATAAATTGGGAGATTGGGACATATACACGCTACTATATATAAAATAGATCACTAATAAGAACCTGCTGTATAGCACAGGAAACTCTACTTAATACTCTATAATGACCTATAAGAGCAAACAATCTAAAGAAAGAGTAAACATATGTTTAACTGACTCATTTTTCTGAACAATTAAAACTATCACAATATTGTATTTAACCTATTAAATACTGACTATCCCTGCTTATTTAACTTATATGCAGAATACATTAAGATAAACGCTGGGCTGGAAGAAGCACAAGCTGGAATCAAGATTGCCGGGAGAAATATCAATAACTTCAGATATGCAGATGACACCACTGTTACGGCAGAAAGTGAAGAAGAACTAAAGAGCCTCTTGATGAAAGTGAAAGAGGAGAGTGAAAAAGTTGGCTTAAAACTCAATATTCAAGAAACTAAGATCATGGCATCTGGTCCTAATCACTTCATGGCAAACAGATAGATGGGGAAATAGTGGAAAGAGGGCAGACTTTATTTTGGGGGGCTCCAAAATCACTGCAGATGGTAACTGCAGCCATGAAATTAAAAGATGCTTACTCCTTAGAGGAAAAGTTATGACCAACCTAGACAGCATATTAAAAAGCAGAGACATTACTTTGCCAACAAAGGTCCATCTAGTCAAGGCTATGGTTTTTCCAGTGGTCATGTATGCATGTGAGAGTTGGACTACAAAGAAAGCTGAGCGCCAAAGAATTGATGCTTTTGAACTGTGGTGTTGGAGAAGACTCTTGAGACTCCCTTGGAGTGCAAGGAGATCCAACCAGTCCATCCTAAAGGAAACCAGTCCTGAATATTCATTGGAAGGACTGATGCTGAAGCTGAAACTCCAATACTTTGGCCACCTGATCTGAAGAACTGACTCAGTTGAAAAGACTCTGATGCTGGGAAAGATAGAAGGCAGGAGAAGAAGGAAACAACAGAAGATGAGATTGTTGGATGGCATCACCGACTCAATGGATGTGAGTTTGGGTAAACTCCAGGAGTTGGTGATAGACAGGGAGGCCTGGCGTGCTACAGTCCATGGGGTCCCAAAGAGTCAGACACCACTGAGCCACTGAACTGAACTGAACTGAACTGAAAGCTAACGCAACATTGTAAATCAACTATAATCTAATATAAATCTTTCTAACAGTTTATCATCTATTCAGTCTACCTAAATTCCTTTACTCCTTTGTTTGAGTCTAACCTGAATAAGAATAATCTAAGCTTCTTTTCATGAATTCATTAAGCTCATTTCCAAATATGTACTGACTTACATTAAAACCAAAATTATGAAGATACTATAAATATATCCTTATGGTGACATCAAGAAGCTCATATCATTAATTTTCAAGCAACAATTACATTTCACAATTCTGTGAATGATCATCTCTTTTTTAATTCATTTAGTTTTTAATTGAAGGAAGGATCATTGCTTTACAGAATTTTGTTGTTTTCTTTCAAACCTCAATATGAATCAGCCATTGTGAACGGTCATCTTTTAATAAGGCATTACAGAAAGTCAAATGAACTGCCTTCCTGCTTTCTTCATGGCTTTAGAGCTTCAGCAGGGCAGAATCATCAAAACAGATTGCAGCAGCTCATGAACTATCCAAATGCACAGAATTTACACATCCAAAATGACTCACAACAAAACTGCAGCAGTAACAGTTCAAAGGAACTATTCTTGCCTTCTGGGAGGAAATTGAGAATGAGAGAACTTGAGAAGCATTATAAAATTTAACAAATAATGAGGTGGCATAATATATCCTCTAATTCAAACTGTTTAACATTTGATATAAAACTAAACATTTAAACTTTCCGAAGAGTTTCATATAAAGAAAATTGGAGTCAGACCAATAGGGAATCCTGGCTCTGCTATCAGTGGTGGGAAGTCAAGTAACCTCCGACCTCAGCATCCCTGTTATTCTGTGCTACATCATGATTAGGGGGAGGATTCAAAGGCAGAACCAACCCATCCAAAATAGATGCTCAATCAATGTAAACACTCACCCCTTTTTCCCTTGATGTCATCGTCTGCAAATGCATAGAATAAGCACCCTCCAAATTATGGAAAAAAGGAACTGTAACATAATGCTGTGAAATAAAATATCCCTCTCTAGTGAGAAGAGTATCAGTTTGGTAGCTAGGAGTTCTGATTATCTACTTCGAGGACTGATCTTTGCTGGCCTCAGAAAAATAAACCTTTCCCTTTCTTTGAATCCAAATCACTTCATTGGTAAGAGGGAAGTGTCTCACAAGACACTATCTGAAACAGACTTTACTGATTTTAATATCATTACGGCACTTTGCCTTCTGTATATTCAAAGACAGGCTTTGAAAGAGTAAAAAGCAGTTTCAGAGTCCAAAATTGTTGATTTGTTCATAAATGACCTTAGGCAAATTAAAAAACTTCTTTGAACATCAGCTACTTATTTTCTCTTACCTACTGTTTGTGACATTATACAGGAGACAGGAATTAAGACCATCCACCAAAAAAAAAGAAATGCAAAAAAGCAAAATGGGTGTCTGAAGAGGCCTTACAAATAGCTGTGAAAAGACGGGAAGTGAAAAGCAAAGGAGAAAAGGAAAGATATACCCATTTAAGTGCAGAGTTCCAAAAAATAGCAACAAGAGATAAGAAAGCCTTCCTCAGTGATCAATGCAAAGAAATAGAAGAAAACAATAGAATGGGAAAAACTAGAGATCCCTTCAAGAAAATTAGAGATACCAAGGGAAAACTTCATGCAAAGATGGGCTCAATAAAGGACAAAATGGTATGGACCTAACAGAAGCAGAAGATATTAAGAAGAGGTGGCAAGAATACATAGAAGAACTGTACAAAAAAGATCTTCAAGACCCAGATAATCACTATGGTGTGATCACTCATCTAGAGCCAGACATCCTGGAATGTGAAGTCAAGTGGGCCTTAGAAAGCATCACTACAAACAAAGCTAGTGGAGGTGATGGAATTCCAGTTGAGCTATTTCAAATCCTGAAAGATGATGCTGTGAAAGTGCTGCACTCCATATGCCAGCAAATTTGGAAAACTCAGCAGAGGCCACAGGACTGGAAAAGGTCAGCTTTCATTCCAATCCCAAAGAAAGGCAGCACCAAAGAATGCTCAAACTACCGCACGATTGCATTCATCTCACACACTAGTAAAGTAATGCTCAAAATTCTCCAAGCCAGGCTTCAGCAACACGTGAACTGTGAACTTCCAGATGTTCAAGCTGGTATTAGAAAAGGCAGAGGAACCAGAGATCAAATTGCCAACATCCGCTGGATCATCAAAAAAGCAAGAGAACTCCAGAACAACATCTATTTCTGCTTTATTGACTATGCCAAAGCCTTTGACTGTGTGGATCACAATAAACTGTGGAAAATTCTGAAAGAAATGGGCAAACTAGACCACCTGACCTGCCTCTTGAGAAACCTGTATGCAGGTCAGGAAACAACAGTTAGAACTGGACATGGAAAAACAGACTGGTTCCAAATAGGAAAATGAGTGCGTCAAGGCTGTATACTGTCACCCTGCTTATTTAACTTATATGCAGAGTACATCATGAGAAACACTGGGCTGGAAGAAGCACAAGCTTGAATCAAGATTGCTGGGAGAAATATCAATCACCTCAGATATGCAGATGACACCACCCTTATGGCAGAAAGTGAAGAAGAACTAAAGAGCCTCTTGATGAAAGTGAAAGAGGAGAGTGAAAAGGTTGGCTTAAAGCTCAACATTCAGAAAACAAAGATCATGGCATCCGGTCCCATCACTTCATGGCAGATAGATGGGAAACAGTGGAAACAGTGTCAGACTTTATTTTTCTGGGCTCCAAAATCACTGCAGGTGGTGACTGCAGCCATGAAATTAAAAGACGCTTGCTCCTTGGAATGAAAGTTATGGCCAACCTAGACAGCATATTAAAAAGCAGAGACATTACTTTGCCAACAAAGGTCCATCTAGTGAAGGCTATGGTTTTTCCAGTGGTCATGTATGGATGTGAGAGTTTGACTATGAAGAAAGCTGAGCGCCAAAGAATTGATGCTTTTGAACTATGGTATTGTAGAAGACTCTCTTGAGAGTCCCTTGGACTGCAAGGAGAGCCACCCAGTCCATCCTAAAGGAGATCAGTCCTGGGTATTCATTGGAAGGACTGATGTTGAAACTGAAACTCCAATACTTTGGCCACCTGATGTGAAGAGCTGACTCATTGGAAAAGACCCTGATGCTGGGAAATATTGAGAGCAGAAGCAGTAGGGGATGACAGAGAATGACATGGTTGGATGGCATCATCGACTTGATGGACATGGGTTTGGGTGAACTCCGAAAGTTGATGATGGACAGGGAGGCCTGGAGTGCTGCAGTTCATGGGTTGCTGCGATTCATGGTGTCACAAAGAGTAGGACATGACTGAGAAACTGAAGTGAACTGAACTGAACTGTTTCCTCACTGACATCAGTCTAGTTCAGTCGCTTAGTCATGTCTGACTCTGCAATCCCATGGACTGCAGCACTCCAGGCTTCCCTGTCCATCACCAGTTCCCAGAGTCCACCCAAACCCATGTCCATCGAGTCAATGATGCCATCCAACCATCTCATCCTCTCTCATCCCCTTCTCCTTCTGCTTCTATCTTTCCCAGCATCAGGGTCTTTTCTAATGAGTCAGTTCTTTGCATCAGGTGGCCAAAGTATTGGAATAATATCTCACTTCTGTTTAATATGTGTATATGTACTCAGTCACTCAGTCTTGTCCAACTCTCTGTGACCGTTTGGACTGTAACTGGCCAGATTCCTCTGTCCATGGGATTATCCAGGAAAGAATACTGGAGTGGGTTGCATGCCCTCCTCCAGGGCATCTTTCCAACCCAGGGATCAAACCTGCATTTTCCATGTCTTCTGCATTGCAGGCATATTCTTTACATGCTAAACTATCAGAGACATCCTTAATGTTTAAAAGGTATAATATTTTCAGAGACAATATTATGTACAGTATAATGTTTGGAAGACACTAGATGCCTAATAAAAGAAATGATTCTCAAGACAAATTCTCACCCTAGACTCCTCCTACATCCTAATACTCTCTGCTCCCAACATAGTGGAGCAACCCCTCTTATCATTATGCCAAGACACCTGGTCCTGGAAAAACTCTAGCAGTTTAAGTGATCGTCAAGCAAGGTAATACATGGCATGCAATTCCACCCTTACAGCCCTCACAAATAGGTGATAGTGTCCTATACTGGGGTGAACTTTCACAATACCCCTCCACAAGGTATACCAGAGGGTGTGAAACTATAAGACATAGGAAAAGAAACTCAAATTTTATTCCCACTCACAGGCTACCTAGCTAGCCAGGGTAAGAAATACCGTAAATCCTCTTGCCATGAAATAATCTGGCACAAGAACCTCATTTAAAATCGTGGAAACTGGGATCCAGTGATTTTGAGTAATTTATTCAAGCTCTCATAAACACTGGAACTCACACTAGAATTCACTGAAAATACAGAATACACTGTCTGTATTTTCAGTCTAGGGATCTCTTTCTAGTTTACATAATTCTCTCTTTCTATAGCAATAACATTGTCCCATGTCCTTCAATACAGGGTTCAAGGGAATAACAGAGAAACCTCACTTGTGTGGCCAGTGAAAGGAAAAGCCCTGGTTCTGGTGCCCATTGATAGCGTGATAAAATAAGCAATTACTCGGTGAAATGTTCTTGTATTCCAAGGACCTGCGAGTGTAATTATATTCATCATGAAAATAATTAAATGTATAAATGTCATCTGCTCAACATCTTTAGTTATAATTCTTATCTTTCCATCAACTATTAATGATAAATTCAGGGAGTCATCAACTGTTCTTTCGATGTGAAAATACTTGGAGAACCCTGTTTGACAAAACAAACCAAGGTTCAAGGAGAAAACGTAACATGCCCCAAATCGCATAGTTTGTAAGAGGCAGATCAGTACCAAAACCCATTTCTCCTTTCTTTCAAAACTGTGTCAGCCTTTGTATATAAACATATGTCAACCTTCATTTAGACATCAACTGACGCTCCCTAAAAGGTCCTGAGATGATTTTCGCAATCAGTAGGAAGCTGATAACTTAAAGACATCCCACTGAATCCTCAGGGCGGCTAATGAGCCATTAGAAATGGAAGAAATTATACCCATTAATAGGTGGCATTGGAGTAAAGTTCAGTTTTTGGTTAATATTGTTGACATATATATCTCTATATAGCCAGTGCTTAGAACTAATATGTTTCCTGTATGGCATCAGTTAACATGTAAAAAGCTATAGGATTTCTTCATTTATTCAAAAAATTTAAGTGACAAAAAACTATCATATTCTGTGAAATAACCAGGAATCCTAGAATTCATATCAACTTCTTTTTGGGGAAATGAGAAGGCTAAAACTAACAAAAAAACTTGTATCGTTCTTTCTGATAGGAACATGTGGATGCCTGGAATCTATTCCTGGCTTAAAATTATCCCAACCTTCAGCATATGATTCATTTATGCTCTCTGAGCTTCTATATCCCCAGCAATGAAGTACACAATTATTTTGAGAAGATGATTTATAAAACCAGCTGGCCCTTTCTTTCTAGATTCATGGAATTATAGAGCAAGGAAGATAAACTACAACCTGTGCATTCTGAGAAACACCTAATGGATAAATATTCTTTGTGGTGACCTATGGCCTTAAAAAATGAATCAAAGTTCTCTTCCAAACTAGTCCATTCGGAATTATTTATTTCTATCTATGGTCAATATTTAATTTGGCATTTGCTGGGTCTGGGGTGTCCTGGTCCTCTATCTTTGACAATCCTAATGATGGCACAGAGGGAAGATGAGGGAAGCCTGGAATGCCACTAAATACAATCAAAGAGTATTCAAAGGGACCCAAGGACATGCTGTCAACTCCATGCCACTTCAAATGTGAAAAGCATTTAAACTTGAATTCTTCCACTCCAATGACAGTCTCATTTAATTCCACAAACCTCTGAAGAACAATATTTTACCACCATGACCATTGCTGTTTTAATTTTGTTTTACGTCTGCTCTTTTTTTTTACCCACCTGATGTCAGACCTAGAGCTTCCACTCTGGTTGTTCTTCTGACTTATGATCCTCAGAGTTCAGCAAGGTGTTGGTCAGACCCCATAGATCACTGGAATTGTCTAGCGAACTTTATGAGCTCTGGAGCCTCTCTTTGTACAGAATCCTAGAGTAGTGATAAATGACTTGTAATTTATCTGCTGAGTGCTTTGGTTTTATATTCCCAGTTCTAGCTTTATGGAGTTTCTTTCTTTTATAAAAAGAATGTGTCACTTTGCCTCTTGTAAGTCATTGCATTTATGGCGCAACTTGCTACAAGTTAATGTGCAGAGGCAAAAAAGAAGTCATGGTCAGACCATAGCAAGGCTCAGATGAAGTTCATATTCTGTTTCTGCAGCCTGAGTCCCCCAAGAAGCATCAGTGAATTGTGAAACGCTGTTCTCTCTCGTGTTCTTTTTAAATTTTCATCTTATATGAACTGCCTGGAGACTTTCAGCCATTGGAGACTTTAAGGCTCTATAGTGTTTTTTCTTTCTTTTGTAGAAACGCCTAGAGGAGAACTATTCTTTGTCTTGAACCACTTGTATATTGATTTCACATCTGTCTACAAACACGCTATACCCCCAAATGTTATCACCTTAAGTATGACTTTCAGCTGTTATAAATATTTTTTAAAACTAGTGATGGGTGATATTTTAATTTTTTCCAACACATTTGTATTTAACAAACACTTTTTCAAAGGCTGGGCACATTATGTATACATGAAGGTGAAATGTCACATGGATTTGTCTAGCTTATTGCTGTATTATTTAGAGAAAAGTTTACCCTAGAGATGTAATCCAGAGAGTTTACAATTCTTGGTGAATTTGACCAATTCCAAACGACTACTCTAGGGAATTCATATGCCCCTAAGAGCTGAGATACGAAAAGAGGTCCAAGAGGTTAATGCTATTTTTGGTGATTTCTGCTGCTCAATTCCAATTAATGCCATGGCTATAAAAACCTTTGGGTAACTATTAACATCTAATGACTGAAGAAGAATGACAATTCATGACAAGGTTTAGCTTCTGGCACTTTTCACGTCGAAGGACAGGAGTCTTTAACGAACTGAAATTCTTTAAGACAAAATGGCAGTAATGCTTAACATTTTTGTGGCTATTCCTGGATACAGATACTACTGAAATTTCAATGTAATATTTTCTTCCTATTATACTTCTCTGTCTACCATAAGTGATAATAACATTTAGCAGGTGTGTGTGCAAAATCATTTCAGTCATTTCTGACTCTTTGCAACTATATGGACTATAGCCTTCCAGGCTTCTCTGTCCATGGGATTCTTTAAGCAAAAATACTGGAGTGGTTGCCACACCCTCCTTCAGGGGATCTTCCCAACCCAGAAATCGAACTCACGTCTCTTATGTCTTCTGTATTATGGGCAGGATTCTTTACCGCTGAGCCACTGGGGACCCACAAAGAGCTGAGCATGACTGAGCAACTAAGCACACAAAAGAAGTATGCCCAAAGTGATTCTTGCCTGGCAAAATGATATTTCTCTACAAGAGGAATCTCAAAAGGTATCTTTTAAACACTAAATTATATTTAAGAGCACGGGTACTCTATTCAGAAAGGAACTTGAACCCCACTTTTACCACTGCCAGGTTTATGAAAATGAGCAAAGCAACCAACCTTCCTTTTCTCCTGTTTCTCAATCAATAAAATGTGATAGAGTATAGTTGCCACTATGGAATCCATGTTTCTAAAGACTACATATGTAACAGGTATAGTGTCAGTTTGGATCTTCCAGAAAGCAGATGCAAGAAGTTGGTGAGTAGAGGTGGGAGGGAGGAGATTAGTCACCTGGAAAATAAGAGAGGAAGCTGGAATGAGTTAGGACAGCCTTCAGACTATAACATGACAGCAATGAAGGAAGGGAGGAAAGATGGAAAGACAATCAGATAGATGGCTGTGCAGCTCCGAGAATATTTGGTCAGCTCCACAGGGAGCCCTCGCACAAGAACAGCCCAAGAGTAGTCCTGCGTTGAGCACAAAGGACCAAGCTCTAGGACCCTCCTAGGTGCATTACAGGCTGGGAACTGTCAGGAATGGTGTGGTCTGGCCTGGAATGCTGCAGGGGATCCCAGAGGCTATTGGCTATAGCTGCATTCTTCTTGGCAGGTTATTAATATTATCATCATAATCAGCAAATTCAGGATGAAATCCCACAGCCAGATTGCACACAATGATTTGGAAGCATATGGTTTGTTCTTAACTCTTTGCGACCCCATGGACTGTAGCCCACCAGGCTCCTCTGTCCAAGGGGATTCTATAGGCAAGCATACTGGAGTGGGTTGCCATGCCCTCCTCCACAGGATCTTCCTGACCTGGGGATCAGACCCAGGTCTCCCACATTGTAGAAGATTCTGTACCGTTTGAGCCACCAGGGAAGATGTTTGTTCTTGGAGTGACATAAAAGTCCAATACATGTCTTGCTTGAATGCACATGTATCCTCCTGCCAGTTCATTTTTAAACTATATCACTTGATAAGTGAATTCTGCAAGCTTCCAACTCTATTGGATCTTAAAAAAACAAAAACAAAAAAAACAATGTGTTGTCTCTTTCATTAACTTTATTCCCAAACCCTCTCCTAAACATAGAAAACACTTTTCTCTCCAGCGCCTCACTTTGGTCATACATCACTGTCTACCTTAAGATGGTGTATCTGTCCTTCTCAGCTATAAGTTATATAAGAGCAGAATCCAGTTCAAAAATATCTCTGTAATTCTCGCCAACCATTGTGGAGTGCTGGGCCCACAGTAGGAGCTCAGTAAACATACACAGAAGAAGTGCAGGTTGTTATTTTTCCAGAGATGTGATCTTACTCTGGTCTGACTGGGTCCTGACAGCAATAAACCATGTTAACCAGGTTCTGATAGTAAATTGATACGATGTTCCCCGAACAAAACATTCAGGCCTTTGGAGGTTTCTTTATATATATTTTTCATGTTTAGTATCTTGGGCCATATTTCTTTTCCTTTTAAAAAATATTTCACTACCTTTAGGACTTCATACTGATACTTTGTTAAAAAAAAAAAAGTGAAAGATGAGTTGCTCTCTCACCATAAAAAACAATGAAGACTTCCCTTAGGGGTTTCTTATTATGGATAGTGAAATGTAGACCTGTTGTAATACTCTCATGATGTAGTAAATACTTGACAAGCTCAAAAGTAAAATATGCTAGAAAAGGGGCTTAGTGAGAACTGGTATATTATGGCTGACTTGCCTATCTTGGCTCTCAAGCAGATTAGTCATCAGAAGTGAACAATGCCAGGCTTATATGAATATTTCAGGAATTTTTTTGCATCTAAACATAAATATTTAGAAATGCCGGGAATTATCAAGATTCAGCATGTGTGGAGACCTCTTCTCCTTTGCCCCCAAGTGAATAGACCTACTTCAGGGATACAGAAAATAAATTAATCCAACAAGCACTTTAACCTTGGAACAAGTTCCTCACCATTAGATTTCTTCCCAAGAAAGACCACCATAACCTCCACAAGGAGGGCATTTAATAAAATATTTTTTGCCATGACTTTCACATCTTATACTCTCTCAATTAATGTTTTTTGTAAATGGAGATTTGCCCCATATTTTGGCTAGAAATATAGAGACTTAAATGTAGGCCTCTTTTAATAAGTCCACTATGATTGAGAAGGAAATAAACACAGTTGGAATAATTGGAACAAGTGAAGGGAAATGCTTTTCTCATTTTTATGAAGTTAAGTTTCAGTTTAAGAATTTGGAGAACTCATCAAAACAGAAACCAACAGTGAGACACTATGAGGCAAGAAAAGCTTTTTATTGCTACCTTGAAGATCATTTAGTTACACTTTCTGTTGTTATTCTCAGAGAAGAGGAAGGCTTGAACTGACATAGATTCTTCAATGTAGACATTATCCCAGAGATAAGATCTTTAAACACCCAATAGTTAAGTACACCCTAATGACAATGAAATTGCATTTTTGTAATATTTCTTGAATAATAGGTAGAAAAATAAATTCTCAAGTCCTTGATTCTGGTGTTATAATGAAATGTCACACAGAGAAACAGCCATTTCATTAAATCAGGAGTTGCACTGAATTCTTTCCAAGTGAGATTATAATTCATTATTATCAGAATATCAAACATGATTTAGAGTGACATTATATTTCCTAATCTAATAGCTATCATTTCTTTATCACTGGGAATTTTAAAAGTTAACTTCCATTTCTAGGCAAACAGATATCTATAATTAGAAACATGATAAAATTTGAGGATATTCTGGTGCTTTAGAAGTAAGGAGCTTTCAGTTATGATAGAAAAAAAATGTTAACTGAATAGCAACATATCTTAAGGTAAGTGTAGGGAGCTTAGAACAAGACACCTGAGATGAAATCTTGCCTTACCCACTCACTAGCTATGACTTAGGTGCTCAGAGATATTAAACACATTTCTCATTGTCTAATTCATAAAATGGATACATTTTTACTTTATTCAATGGCTACTGTTAAGTTTGGGTGACATTATTAACATGCCTGATGCAAAATAAATATCTAATTAAATGAGTGTATTCTCCAAGCACTTTTCCTGTAATGAGCTTTATAGTTAATAACACAAAGTTTATCATATCATAAAATAAATATTCAGTTCAATCTGTGATTTTTCCTTAGAGGATACTGTTTTTCACAGAGGCAAGAGAGAACTGTTTAATGTCATGACACCAGTGAGTGGCCAAATGAGCATTAGGAAACAGACACCGCAATCCCTGTTTCAGGGCTTCAAGTGACTCACTAAGCTACACCTTTCAAAACATCCTTCAGCGTTGAGAGCCACTAGGAAAGGGGCGACTTCAGGCAGAGACTACACAAAGAATGGCGAGCCTCCTTTCAGCACAGAATGCTGACTGTCACGTAAAAGTGAAAGCCTCTGTCCCTTCATACTTACTGACTGTGGAATATTTATAGGCCACTTAGTAACAAGAATAATTCCTTTTTAAAATGTCCTTTTTACTATACTTTAATTCTTTAGTTTGGATATGTACATTAGAACACAGCAACCAGGTAGAAATCTTTCCTAACACCACCAACAACCTGATCACCTTGACAACACAGCCATAGAATTTTCAAAGTGAGGAAACTCTAAAACCATCATTACTTGGTGAAACTGAGATACAACATAGTTAAGTGAACTAATTTCAAGGCTAGAAATAAAACTCAGTTACCATGTACTGAAATTTGGCAGTTCCCTGACAAAACCTCCAACTTTAACAAAACAACATTCAAAATTAATATCAATAAAACTATAGCAACACCTCCCTCACACACACACACACACACACACACACACACACACACAAGGGCATTTTTCTTACCTGTGCCATTTTTGGAGAAAAAAAAAAAGTGTATTATTTTACACTTGTGCTCCTGAACATAAATCACCTTCTTCGTAGTTCTACTCACATTATTATTCTCAGATACATTTGCTCTCTTGTTTCTATTTATAAGATTATTAACAGTAACTTTGAAATGATTTTACTGAGGACTAAATGAAGAATATAGTACCAAGATATACATCATTGACTATTTTAGTATCTGTACAAATAATTCACTCAAACCAGCATATAGTTATATATTAGACTGTATCTTATTGTTCCTCCATCCCTACCCCCCGCTTTACCGAGTGGCAAAGTAGTGTCTTACACTGAAATTTAATTTGATGTGATATCATCAGCTTGTACAGAAAGCTACAAAGAGCTGCTTTATGGAATTCACTATGGTTACCTTAAGATGGTTGACAGCATTCTTGGCAATGCTGGTCATTGTATTATACAGTGTATTTCCTAAGACTTCTCAAGAGAATATCCCACCTATCTTGTCCATCTCTTTCTGAACAGCTCATTCTATAGATCCTAAATATTGTCAGTGACATAATCTACCAAATTCCTTCAACATGCGTTGCTTGAAATCTTAGAAACAGTGGTCAATGTATAAAACTTTCATTGAAGGGTTCCTGTGTTTTGTTCTATTTCTGGTTTGACTTTAGTTTGTTAGTCTTGTTATTTTTCTACTTTCTCACCTATTTCTAATTATGTTGCTTTGATGTATTTTAAATATCCTCATAAGCTATCTTAAATCCTTTTTAGAACAAAGTGAGGAATAAATAACTGAAACTATGAGTACTTTCACATGTGCAGAATAAGACAGGAGGGTGAATATTCATAACATAAAATCATGTTTTCTTTAAATAGAGTCTATGTCAAATAAATTGGGCTTTTTACCTTTCTATTGGCTTGGCTGCCACCTCTATTCCTTATGAGCTTGGTGAGGTCCTTACTTTACTATATCTTTCTCTTGTAACTATCCCAATACTGTTCAATAGTAGATATTTTATCTCTATTTAGAATTAAACATATCCCTGAAAATCAAATGATCTAAAAACCATCACAAATTATCTACTGAGAAATTCAGCACAATCTTGGATAACAAATAAAGTAGTAAGAATGTCACTGTTTTTGATGTCCACATAATTCTGATGGGACTGAGATCATGTAGGATATAGAAAAATAACAGAGAAGAACTTAACTGGATAAAGGCATCAGCTAGCTAATCAGACTCGTGTGTGTGTGTGTGTGTGTGTGTGTGTGTGTGTGTGTGAAAGAGAGAGAGAGTAGAACCTGCAAAGGCCTGAAGGGGAAAATTACGAAGGAAGAAAAGCAAGAGTAGTACAGTAGAGGAGAAATAAAGACAAGGAGATGAGTAAGAAAAAAGGGGACGTCCTTCCTTCCTTTCTTACAACTTATGGAAATGAAACTAAGGAATTCTGAACATAATTATTTTTGGAGTTTTACCACATTTGACTAGGATTGACAATCAATGTGGACAATTATATTTCCCATAACTTCACTTTATTGCTGGAAAGATACTGTTTATGCCTTTTCCTATAGTAAAGCATTTTTACCACTTACATTCTCTTGGCAGGCAGATTGTTGCTCAGGCAAATATTATAAAATTAAAACTATTGCCATCTATTTATCTGTTGGTATTTTGTCCTATCTTTTAGGTTCTGAATGCCCTGAGGTCAGGTTTTTCATGCTATTCTTGCCTATCCAAATAGTGCCTGGCTCCAGCGCAAGCTCTGCTGAAAACCATAAATAATTTACTCACAATAGTTCCTGTTTTCAAAGATCATACTTGGGAATAATACTCAGGCAACAAAACAAGTAAGGAAGAAAAGGGTGCTAAAAATGGGTGGTGGTAAAGTGGTGTACTCTATGAGTAAACACCTCAAAATGAGAGAATCGTGTGGGATATAATCATACAGGGGGCTCCATGGAAGCAATGGGATACCAACTGGGATGAGAGAATATTCAGAGAAAGAGGAGCAGACTTTCCCATCATGGGGGTCATATTTCAATTCAGTGCACTGCTGTGTTCTCTTTGTGTGTCAGAGCTATTGATGGCCAGTAAGAACACACATCAGTGATTCACTGCTTACAGCTTAGTAGGGTGTATAAAGAAGCATCGAGGCAATGAAAATATGGTGTAACGAGAGCAGTGATGGAGGAAGTTCAGCATCTCTTATGAGTATATAGGAGGGGTCTCCACCTGGAGATAAGAAAGAGCTTCTTTGAGAAGCTACCTGTTTAGCGGAGACC
This sequence comes from Ovis canadensis, assembly GCF_042477335.2. Taxonomy (NCBI): domain Eukaryota; kingdom Metazoa; phylum Chordata; class Mammalia; order Artiodactyla; family Bovidae; genus Ovis; species Ovis canadensis. Next base: position 40,446,891 of record NC_091258.1, on the reverse strand, counting down.
TATAGATACGAAGTTTGCAAAATAAAGATGGGAAATTGTGTTGGTTGTTCTAGTCTGGAAAAAACGCATAGAGAAGACTGGCAATAGATAGGGCTGGAAAAACGTAAAGGATTTAGTAAGCCCTCGAAAGAAGTTTGTTCCATAAAGAATTAGGAACAATAGGGAATAATTGAAAGACTGAGCAAAAGAATGTTTGCTGATGTTTAGTCAATAACCCAGTAAAAATAAAATAAATAATAGTAATATTCAGTTCAGTTCAGTCGATTAGTCATGTCTGACTAGTTGCAACCCCATGAATTGCAGCACGCCAGGCCTCCCTGTCCATCACCAACTCCCAGAGTTTACTCAAACTCACGTCCATCAAGTCGGTGATGCCATCCAGCCATCTCATCCTGTGTCATCCCCTTCTCCTCCTGCCCCCAATCCCTCCCAGCATCAGTCTTTTCCAATGAGTCAACTCTTCGCATGAGGTGGCCAAAGTACTGGAGTTTCAGAATATGAATAGATTAAATTATGAAGAACAGAGGTTATCTGGAGTTATATGAAATCAGTAAAGAGAAGTTTGATTTTTAAAGACTTTGAGAGACACATTAAACAATCTTTTAATCTCTTACCAAAAGACTCTAGAGAGTTGTGATTAGCCAAGAGTTCATTAGCCAAGATAGGCTAGTATATTCCCTATATCTGAGGCACTTAACAAAACAGATAGGTTTTTAAATTTATTTCTACTTTATTACATGCTGTCAGGCACTGGGCAAGGTGATTCAGGGACCCAGGCTCCCCATCTTGAGCACATACCATCTAGAAACAGGACAAATAACATTAGTGGTGGGTGCCTTTATTATGCTGGGGTGCGTTCCATCTATGCTCAGTTTCTGGAGAATTTTTTCATAAACAAGCAGTGAATGTTGTCAAAAACTTTTTCCATATCTATTGAGAGGATCATGCTTTTTATTCTCCAACTTGTTCTGGTGGCGTATCACACTGATTGATTTGTGAATATTGAAAAATCTTTGCAACCCTGGGATAAATCCCACTTGATCATAGTGTATGATCCTTTTCATGTATTTTTTGATTTTGGTTTGCCACTATTCATCGAGAATTTTTACATCTATAAGTGGTGCTGGGCAAACTGAGGAGCTAATGTGCAAAAGAATGAATTTAGAACATTTTCGAATGCCATACACACACACATACACACACAAACTCAAAATGGATTAAAGACTTAATTTTTTAAAGAAAAATTCAGAAGTCTTTTAATCCTTCTAAATGTAATGTAAATGTAAATGGTAGGGCTTAGTTGAAATGTTAAAACAACTTTAAAATGTTAAGTAAAATAAAATAAAGAAAGAAAGAAGGAAACCATGTCTTCTCTTCAGGCCATTCAGTCACTTATTTTTTTCCCCTGTTTGATTCTCTTCTAAATACCTTTAAGACATCAGGGTCAGAGTGAAACATCACACATCTCATGTTATTTTCCTTCCATGGTCCACAGTGTAGTAGGCAAGTGATGGAATATAAGAGGATGTAAGAGACCTAAATGTAAAACCCTTAGAAGATAGCATAGACAGACACTCTTTGACATAAAACCCAACAATGTATTTTTGAATCCACATCCTAGAGTAATGAAAATGAAAACAAAAATAAACAAATGGGACCTAATTAAATGCAAAAGCTTTTACAAAGCAAAGGAAACCATAAACAAAGCAAAAAGACAACCCACAGATTAGGAGAAAATATTTGCAAACAATGCTACCAACAAAGGATTAATCTCCAAAATATATAAACAGCACATGCATCAAAGTATCAAAAAATAAATAAATAAATAACCCAATTAAAAACAAGCAGAAGACTTAAATAGACACTTCTCTAAAGAAGACATTATAGATAGCAAAAAGTTACATGAAAAGATATTCAACATTGCTAATTATCAGAGAAATGCAAATCAAAACTACAATGAGGTGTCACCTCCCTGGAGTCAGGATGTCCATCATTAAAAAGTTTACAAACAAAAGATGCCAGAGAGGGTGTGGGGAAAAATAAACCCTCTTGAATGGTTGGTGGGAATGTAAATTGGTACAGTCACTATGGAGAACAGTATGGAGGTTTAAGCAACTAAAAATAGAGCTACCCAATGATCCAATATATATGAGAAAAATATAATTTGAAAAGATGCATAGTTCATTGCAGGACTATTTACAATAGCCAAGACATGGAAGCAATCTAGAAATTCATTGGCAGAGGAATGGATAAACAAATGTGGTACATAAATACAACAGAAAATTATTCAGCCATAAAAAAGAATGAAATAATGCCATTTGCACCAATATGGATGGACCTAAACATTATTATACTAAATGAAGTAAGCCAGCGAGAGAAAGACAAATACCATACGATATCACTCACATGTGAAATCTAAAAAGAGGACATAAATGAACTGATTTACAAAACAGAAATAGACTCACATGCTTAGAAAACAAAATTATGGTTATCAAAGGGGAAAAGTGTGGGGGGTATACTCTAGGAGCTTGGTATTAACATATAAACACTACTATGTATAAGATAGATAGTCAATAAGAACCTATTGTATAGCACAGGGAACTCTACTCAATATTATGTAACAACCTAAATGGGAAAAGAATCCTCCCCACCAAAAAAATAGATACATGTATATGTATAACTGAATCACTTGGCTGTATACCTGAAACTAACATTGTAAACAACTATAATATAAAGTAAAAATTTCAAAATATTTGGAGTAATATACACCCCCCAAAAAATTAGAAAGTAATAAAAGAGAGAAATGGAGGGTAGTGAACTGGTTCTTCCATGCTTCCAATGGAGTATTCTACATCAGTTTCATGGGTAACTTATCAGCCAGAACTATAATACTCATGAGGACATGCCCACATGCAAAAGAGTCTGCTATGATTTGCTACCCTTCCTTCTCAGTGTATAACATTTAAGCTACTGATCACATTTCTCTATTTATAATTTTGCATTTCAGATGTGGCAGAGGGGGGAACAAATGGAATGTTTGTTGAGGACCGCTGTCCCTTTTTGCATCAAGGTATGAAGATGTCAAAGATCAGCTGCGGGTGTAGGAAAGAAAAAAATTGCAAAGAGATTGAGTAGAAGCAAGACACAGTCTAGAGAATATGTGCAATAATACAAGCAGGAGATGAATAGCAACTGAACAAGGGATGGACCTTAAGAAAAATGAGAAAGGTTCCTAGTCTTACCAACAGAAAGTCTATTTAACAACAATGAAATTAGGAAGTTTGCTAAATAAGCAGGACTCTGGTATATCCTGTTTCCCCTGTCACTCAGTGGTAAAGAAGCTGCCTGCCAATTCAGGAGACACAGGCTCAATCCCTGGGTTGGGAAGACTCCCTGGAGCAGGAAATGGCAACCCACTCCAGTATTCTTGCCTGGGAAATGCCATGGACAGAGGATCCTGGAGGGTTACACTCCATGGGGTTGCAAAGAGTCGGACATGACTGAGCGACTAAACAACAACAACAATACTCCCTGACTTTATTTTTTTTAATGCAGCGCTCTAGAGATACAGATTTTTATCCCATGAATCAAATGTCCATTTTCTGAAATGACTAAATGTCAAAACGGAACATTTCATATTAATGTCAGGAAGTAAGCACGCTGAACGAGTGCAGCAACCTGAAGCATGTCAGAAATGAAAGTCTGAGGACCTAGGGTCTAAGAACAACAGTGCAGCATCTGCAGTGTGTAAAAGCTTTTTACTCTGTGGGAAACAGAGTTATTAGAGAGGGCAGTCTAAAAATGAACTGTTAGGAGTTTGGGGAGTCATAGTCCTTGAAGGGAAGATTTACTCCAGGAGATTTTACAATTTATCCATTTTTGGTGAATGTGATGTATGAGTCACAAGGGTAATAAACTTCAAATAGGTTGAAGTAAAGTTAAGTACTTCTCAGCATTTCTATTAATTATCTGTGAAAGAGAAGAATGAAAATTAATGCAGAAACATAAGCTGGGCTTTGAACAAAGGGGGATAAGTTTTATTACGATGGTTTCAGCTACATTCCTTTTCAAAATGGGTAAAAGATCAAGAAATATTTAAGCAGATTACAATTTTAAATAGAACAATGTGATCAGTAGCTTAAAGGTTATTAACTAACAAGTTAGTAACAGTAACTAAGAAAGGAGGGTGGCAAGTTAACATGTAAATAACAAACCTAGTATAAGATCTAGAAAACGTTTAGCTAACCATAAGCTGAAAAGACTTCTCCAAATAGGAGTATTTACAGTCCGTTAACAGCTAGAAAATACATTTGGTTCATAACTGTTTAAAAGAATTACAAGTCCCAGTAATTTCAAAAGTATTCTTAATTTTCATATGTTTATATACAGAAAAAGAAAGTAGGGCTTAGAAAATGATTCACTGTAGCATTCATTGAAACATTGAAACAGTTGAAATGTATATTAACTAGAAATGGATAAATATAATATATCCATATGATAGAATATTAGGCAATATTTTATTTTAATCAAATAGATCTATATCTATTACCAAATACCAACATGCACAAGAGATATCAATAGAGATAAAGAGACTTCATTTCACTCAAGCAGATCATAGTATAGGCGATGGAAAATTAAGATTTTGGTTATAGTATGGCATCAGTCATAGAGGCATGACAGGGATGTGTTGTGGCAACACATGAGAACATGAGGACAAGATAAAAGAAATATTATTATAGCGATATAGTAAGTGAGTTGAATCTTGAAATGTATGGGTGTACTAAGTACTTCTTGTATAGAAATTTATATGCTCTCTTTGTGTAGCCCCTGCTGAGTGACTAGCCAATCCCAGGTGGAATCGGAGAGCGCCTTGCTCAGGCCTCTGCTGCAAAATATTTTTTCCTGCCCTTTGTTTATCAACAACCCCCAGCACCTTCTCTGATATCTTCAGGTGTGTTTCAGCCATAAATCTGCATGGCACCCACACAGGAGCCACTCAGAAGGGCCATCAGTAATGCACATGGGGCCATACCTGACAAAGGAAGCTGTGAGACAATTGGTAAATGCTTCTCCTCTCTGTCTGTTATGAGAACAGATACTGATGAGTGAGGGGGAAGAAACAGTCTATCCAAAGATCTGAAACTCGTTCACTTTTCTGGAATTTAGAGTATGATAAAAGTGTGGCAAAAAAAAAAAAAAAAGTGTGGCAAGACTTACTCAAGTGCCTGATCATGAAGAGTCTTGTGTAACATACAATAAAACTAGGAGTCTGTCTCATCAGCATGGGATTACTATTGAATGGTTAAATCTATGGAACAATATGAAATGTCTTAATTTTTTAAGTGTTTATACTTATGTGGAGGTGCATTGGAAAGTGACCTGGACAAAGATCAGAAACAAGTTATATACCACAATTCATAATCCAGAAAAGAAATCATCAAAACTTAAAAAAAAAAAATTCATCTACAGATATTTTTGGATCTTAAAAAAAAAAGAATATACCAACAGTTCTTAGTGCTCATGACATTAGGGATAAAGGAAAAATTTATATCTTCACTCCTGTTTTTGTTACTTGAAAGATGCCATAAACTCAACTGGGATGATCCACTTTTGTTGGGAGATACAAGCATGTTTACACATACATACACACAGACATTTGCAAGTTTGAGTTAGAAGTAACTATGGCTATTCTGCTTAGCATTTCAAATAGTCTGACACAAATAACACGGAGTTGGGTTGCAGAGGGAAATCTGCTTTGGAAATATAAGTTAAAGCATTTTTATTGTGTTTCACTATTTACAGACAGGTTCAGTTCAGTTCAGTTGCTCAGTCATGTCCAACTCTTTGCAACCCCATGAACCGCAGCACGCCAGGCCTCCATGTCCATCACCAACTCCCAGAGTCTACCTAAACCCATGTCCATTGAGTCGGTGATGCCATCCAACCATCTCATCCTCTGTCGTCCCCTTCTCCTCCTGCCCTCTATCTTTCCCAGCATCAGGGTCTTTTCAAATGCATCAGTACGTCACATCAGGTGGCCAAAGCATTGGAGTTTCAGCTTCAACATCAGTCCTTCCAATGAACACCCAGGACTGATCTCCTTTAGGATGGACTGTTTGGATCTCCTTGCAGTCCACAGACAGTTTGACTAGATGGAACTGCCTCCTGCAAAGAATATGTAAAGGGAGAAGAGAAGCTTGACATGGTGGAAAAGGTGGAGCTTGCCTTGTAGGTGAGTCGGTAGAAGAGAAATCTAGGGATAAGTCTCAAAATACTCAGTCACAAGAGAACAGAGTGTTTTACAAACGCATAAGTCAGAAAAATCTTAAGTCACTGCGAAAAATCAAAGTCGAAGACTAGCGGGAGGCCAGCTAAGACAAAGACTGAAAATTATTCACTAAACTATACCAATATGAAGAAATCAATGACATTAGTTGAGGGCAGTTTCAGGGCAAGGATTAAAGTTTAGGAAGCAGATGACAGGAAGTTGAGACACAACTGGGTAAGTGAAGTGTAGATTCTTTATAAGTAGATTGTAAGGAAAGCAGAGAGGTAAAGCTAGGCTTGGTTACACTTTCCTGAAAATTTTTCTAGAGCTAAAGTTACATTTGTAAAACACAGGTTGCTAAATGTAAGAAAAGGTTTGATGTTTTGAGTTGGGAATAAGAATGCCTTTCTTACTATTAGAAGCTGTTAGTGGGGAGGAGAGGGAAAGATGGCAGATGAATAGGACAGGAAGATCACGTTCTCCCTCACAAATTCCTCAAAAGAACATTTCAACGCCGAGCAAACTCCACAAAACAACTTCTGTAGGCTGGCAGAGGACATCAGGCAACCAGAAAAGCAGACCATTGTCTTCAAAAACAGGTAGGAAAAAATATAAAAGACGAGAAAGAGACAAAGGAGGTGGGGAGGGAGCTCCGTCCCGGGAAGGGAAGCCTGTCCTGGGAAGGGAATTTTAAGAAGAGAGGTTTCCAAACACCAGGAAACACTCTCCCTGCCAAGTCTGTGGCGAGCCTTGGAAACACAGAGGGCAACATAACAGGAAGGAAAAATAGATAAATAATTAAAACCAAGAGATTACAAGCCCACCAGTAACTCCCCCAGCGGAAAAGCAGCACAGACGCCTGCATCCGCCACTGGGAAGTGGGGGCAGGGCAGGGACGCGCGGGAGGCGCGGGCTGCAGAGCTTTGCAAGAATCGGGCAGGAACGCCCCACGCGCAACCAGAACGATCTAACTTGGGCTAGCAACCCAGACTGTGGGATAGCTACCACGCGAAAAGCTCGAACATAAGACACCGCCAGGACCGAGCACAGAACAAAGGACGGAACAGAAAAAGCCGGCTGCAGACCATCCCCCGCTGGGGACAGGCAGCCAGAGCCGTAAGGGCTGGAAAGGGGCAATTGCAGACCCGGAGAGACTTTACGTACCTAACTGCAAGCAGGCTCCTTTGCTAAGACTTCTGGGGGTGCTGGACAGTCACAGTCTGCCTCACGGGGTGCACCAGCGGTCCACCCAGAGAGCTGAGCGGCAGCGGTGGAAAAAGCGACAAGCCCCAGCGATCGCGCTCACCAAACTCCTGAGCTACTCGGACCTGGGAAGGGCACATAGCGCAGTCCCAGCCGCATTTGAGCCTCTGAGGGCTGCCTGAGCGCCGAACCTGAGCAGCTTGGACCGGGGAAGTGCACGCAGCCTAGGGCCGGCCCCAGACGGTTCCTGGCTGAGCATCGTAGAGCCGGAACGGTTTGTGTGCCGCGAGAAAGGACAGGTCAAGCGGAGCAGAGATACTGTGTGCACACAACAGTGCTATTTGTTTGCAGCATCCCCCCTCCCCACAGTGCGACTGAACTAGTGAGCCTAAAAAACCAGCAAACAGAAGAAGTTAAACAGAGGGAACCACCTTGGAAGTGAGCCCACACGGCCCATAACATCAGAGAAGGGCCAGCAGATATATTTTTAATATTTTTAAAATCATTCCTTTTTTTTTTTTGCTTTTTTGTTTTTTTTGCTTTTTTTCCTAGCTTTTTTTAAATTGTTAAGTCTTCTATTTCTCCTCTAATTTTTATTTCTATAACCTATTATTACTATTTTTTTAAAAAAGACTTTTTTTTTTTAATAAGGCAAACACCATATATACTCTTTGGATGGTTGTTGGTGTTTTATTTTTTTATTTTTTTATTTTTTTGTTTGTTTTTTAATAATTCTTTTTTTTTCTTTCTTCCTTTTTCCTTCTGCTTTTCTTTAATATTGTATCTTTGAAAATCCAACCTCTATTCTAGATTTTTAATCTTTGCTCTTAGGTTTTTGTTGTCAATTTTGTACATTTAAAAACCCAAACTTCACTACCCAAGTTTACCTGAGAGCGAGATTACTGGCTTGACCACTCTCTCCTCCTCTGGACTCTCCTTTTTCTCCACCAAGTGTCCTCTGTCTCTTTTCTCCCCCATCTCTTCTCTATCCAACTCTGTGAATCTCTGTGTGTTCCAGACGGTGGAGAACACCTAAGGAACTGGTTACTGGCAGGATTTGTCTCTCTCCTACTCATTCCTCTCTCTTATCCTCCTGGTCTCCTCTGTCTACTTCCTCCCTCTCCTCTTCCCCATATAACTCTGTAAATACCTCTGAGCGGTCCAGACCATAGAGCGCACATAAGGAAGTGACTACTGGCTAGCTTGCTCTCTCTTTTGACCTCACCGCATCTCATTCCAGCTACCTCTAACTACCCCCTCCATCTTCTCTTCTCCTTGTAACTCAGTGAACCTCTCTGAGTGTCCCTCAATGTGGAGAAACTTTTCATCTTTAACCTAGATGTTTTATCATCAGTGCTGTATAGATGGAGAAGCCTAGAGGCTACTGTAAAAATAAAACTGAAAACCAGAAGCAGGAAGCTTAAATCCAAAGCCTGAAAACATTAGAGAACTCTTGCATTCAGGGAACATTAAGCAATAGGAGCTCATCAAATGCCTTCATACCTACACCAAAACCAAGCTACACCCAAGGGCCAACAAGTTCCAAAACAAGACATACCACGCAAATTCTCCAGCAACACAGGAACACTCCCCTGAGCTTCAATATACAGGCAGCTCAAAATTATCCCAAAACCTTTGATGTCTCATAACCCATTACGGGTCACTCCACTGCACTCCAGAGAGAAGAAACCCAGCTCCACCCACCAAAACTCCAACACAAGCCTCCCTAACCAGGAAAACCTTGACAAGCCACTGATAGAACCCCACCCAAAGTGAGGAAGCTCCATAATAAAAGAGAACTCCACAAATTACCAGAATATAAAAAGGCCACCCCAAACGCAGCAATATAACCAAGATGAAGAGACAAAGGAATACTCAGCAGGCAAAGGAACAGGAGAGTTGCCCAGCAAACCAAACAAAAGAGGAAGAAGTAGGGAATCTACCGGAGAAGGAATCCCGAATATTGATAGTGAAAATGATCCAAAATCTTGAAATCAAAATGGAAACACAGATTAATAGCCTAGAGACAAGGATTGAGAAGATGCAAGAAAGGTTTAACAAGGACCTAGAAGAAATAAAAAAGAGTCAAAATATAATGAATAACGCAATAAATGAGATCAGAAACACTCTGGAGGCAACAAATAGTAGAATAACGGAGGCAGAAGATAGGATTAGTGAAATAGAAGATAGAATGGTAGAAATAAATGAATCAGAGAGGAAACAAGAAAAACGAATTAAAAGAAACGAGGACAATCTCAGAGACCTCCAGGACAATATGAAACGCTCCAACATTCAAATTATAGGAGTCCCAGAAGAAGAAGACAGAAAGAAAGATCATGAGAAAATCCTTGAGGAGATAATAGTTGAAAACTTCCCTAAAATGGGGAAGGAAATAATCACCCAAGTCCAAGAAACACAGAGAGTTCCAAATAGGATAAACCCAAGGCGAAACACCCCCAAGACACATATTAATCAAATTAACAAAGATCAAACACAAAGAACAAATATTAAAAGCAGCAAGGGAAAAACAACAAATAACACACAAGGGGATTCCCATAAGGATAACAGCTGATCTTTCAATAGAAACTCTTCAGGCCAGGAGGGAATGGCAAGACATACTTAAAGTGATGAAAGACAATAACCTACAGCCCAGATTACTGTACCCAGCAAGGATCTCATTCAAATATGAAGGAGAAATCAAAAGCTGAGAGACAAGCAAAAGCTGAGAGAATTCAGCACCACCAAACCAGCTCTCCAACAAATTCTAAAGGATATCCTCTAGACAGGAAACACGAAAAGGGTGTATAAACCCGAACCCAAAACAATAAAGTAAATGGTAACGGGATCATACTTATCAATAATTACCTTAAACGTAAATGGGTTGAACGCCCCAACCAAAAGACAAAGACTGGCTGAATGGATACAAAAACAAGACCCCTCTATATGCTGCTTACAAGACACCCACCTCAAAACAAGGGACACATACAGACTGAAAGTGAAGGGCTGGAAAAAGATATACCATGCAAATAGAGACCAAAAGAAAGCAGGAGTGGCAATACTCATATCCGATAAAATAGACTTTAAAACAAAGGCTGTGACAAGAGACAAAGAAGGCCACTACATAATGATCAAAGGAACAATCCAAGAAGAAGATATAACAATTATAAATATATATGCACCCAATATAGGAGCATGGCAATATGTAAGACAAATACTAACAAGTATGAAAGGGGAAATCAACAATAACACAATAATAGTGGGAGACTTTAATACCCCACTCACACCTATGGACAGATCAACTAAACAGAAAATTAACAAAGAAACACAAACTTTAAATGATACATTAGATCAGTTAGACCTAATTGATATCTATAGGACATTTCACCCCAAAACAATGAATTTCACCTTTTTTTCAAGTGCTCATGGAACCTTCTCCAGGATAGATCACATTCTGGGCCATAAATCTAAATTTGATAAATTCAAAAAAATTGAAATCATTCCAAGCATCTTTTCTGACCATAATGCATTAAGATTAGATCTCAATTACAGGAGAAAAACTATTAAAAATTCCAACATATGGAGGATGAACAACACACTTCTGAATAACCAACAAATCACAGAAGAAATCAAAAAAGAAATCAAAATGTGCATAGAAACTAATGAAAATGAAAACACAGCAACCCAAAACCTGTGGGACACTATAAAAGCAGTGCTAAGAGGAAAGTTCATAGCAATACAGGCATACCTCAAGAAACAAGAAAAAAGTCAAATAAATAACCTAACTCTACAACTAAAGCAACTAGAAAAGGAAGAGTTGGAGAACCCCAGAGTTAGTAGAAAGAAAGAAATCTTAAAAATTAGGGCAGAAATAAATGCAAAAGAAACAAAAGAGACCATAGCAAAAATCAACAAAGCCAAAAGCTGGTTCTTTGAAAGGATAACTAAAATCGACAAACCATTAGCCAGACTCTTCAAGAAGCAAAGAGAGAAAAATCAGATCAATAAAATTAGAAATGAAAATGGAGAGATCACAACAGACAACACAGAAATACAAAGGATCATAAGAGACAACTATCAGCAGTTGTATGCCAATAAAATGGACAACGTGGTAGAAATGGACAAATTCTTAGAAAAGTACAATTTTCCAAAACTGAACCAGGAAGAAATAGAAAATCTTAACAGACCCATCACAAGCACGGAAATTGAAACTGTAATCAGAAATCTTCCAGCAAACAAAAGCCCAGGTCCAGACGGCTTCACAGTTGAATTCTACCAAAAATTTCGAGAAGAGCTAACACCTATCCTCCTCAAACTCTTCCAGAAAATTGCAGAGGAAGGTAAACTTCCAAACTCATTCTATGAGGCCACCATCGCCCTAATACCAAAACCTGACAAAGATGTCACAAAAAAAGAAAACTACAGGCCAATATCACTGATGAACATAGATGCAAAAATCCTCAACAAAATTCTAGCAATCAGAATGCAACAACACATTAAGAAGATCATACACCATGACCAAGTGGGCTTTATCCCAGGGATGCAAGGATTCTTCAATATCCGCAAATCAATCAATGTAATTCACCACATTAACAAATTGAAAAATAAAAACCATATGATTATCTCAATAGATGCAGAGAAGGCCTTTGACAAAATTCAACATCCATTTATGATAAAAACTCTCCAGAAAGCAGGAATAGAAGGAACATACCTCAACATAATAAAAGCTATCTATGACAAACCCACAGCAAACATTATCCTCAATGGTGAAAACTTGAAAGCATTTCCCCTAAAGTCAGGAACAAGACAAGGGTGTCCACTTTCACCGCTACTATTCAACATAGTTCTGGAAGTTTTGGCCACAGCAATCAGAGCAGAAAAAGAAATAAAAGGAATCCAAATTGGAAAAGAAGAAATAAAACTCTCACTGTTTGCAGATGACATGATCCTCTACATGGAAAACCCTAAAGACTCCACCAGAAAATTACTAGAGCTCATCAATGAATATAGTAAAGTTGCAGGATATAAAATCAACACAAAGAAATCCCTTGCATTCCTATACACGAATAATGAGAAAGTAGAAAAAGAAATTAAGGAATCAATTCCATTCACCATTGCAATGAAAAGAATAAAATACTTAGGAATTTATCTACCTAAAGAAACTAAAGACCTATATATAGAAAACTATAAAACACTGATGAAAGAAATCAAAGAGGACACTAATAGATGGAGAAATATACCATGTTCATGGATCGGAAGAATCAATATAGTGAAAATGAGTATACTACCCAAAGCAATTTACAAATTCAATGCAATCCCTATCAAGCTACCAGCCACATTTTTCACAGAACTAGAACAAATAATTTCAAGATTTGTATGGAAATACAAAAAACCTCGAATAGCCAAAGCAATCTTGAGAAAGAAGAATGGAACTGGAGGAGTCAACTTGCCTGACTTCAGGCTCTACTACAAAGCCACAGTCATCAAGACAGTATGGTACTGGCACAAAGACAGACATATAGATCAATGGAACAAAATAGAAAGCCCAGAGATAAATCCACACACATATGGACACCTTATCTTTGACAAAGGAGGCAAGAATATACAATGGAGTAAAGACAATCTCTTTAACAAGTGGTGCTGGGAAAACTGGTCAACCACTTGTAAAAGAATGAAACTAGATCACTTCCTAACACCGCACACAAAAATAAACTCAAAATGGATTAAAGATCTAAATGTAAGATCAGAAACTATAAAACTCCTAGAGGAGAACATAGGCAAAACACTCTCAGACATACATCACAGCAGGATCCTCTATGATCCACCTCCCAGCATTCTGGAAATAAAAGCAAAAATAAACAAATGGGATCTAATTAAAATTAAAAGCTTCTGCACAACAAAGGAAAATATAAGCAAGGTGAAAAGACAGCCTTCTGAATGGGAGAAAATAATAGCAAATGAAGCAACTGACAAACAACTAATCTCAAAAATATACAAGCAACTTATGCAGCTCAATTCCAGAAAAATAAACGACCCAATCAAAAAATGGGCCAAAGAACTAAACAGACATTTCTCCAAAGAAGACATACGGATGGCTAACAAACACATGAAAAGATGCTCAACATCACTCATTATTAGAGAAATGCAAATCAAAACCACAATGAGGTACCACTTCACACCAGTCAGAATGGCTGCGATCCAAAAGTCTGCAAGCAATAAATGCTGGAGAGGGTGTGGAGAAAAGGGAACCCTCCTACACTGTTGGTGGGAATGCAAACTAGTACAGCCACTATGGAGAACAGTGTGGAGATTCCTTAAAAAATTGCAAATAGAACTCCCTTATGACCCAGCAATCCCCCTGCTGGGCATACACACCAAGTAAACCAGAATTGAAAGAGACACATGTACCCCAATGTTCATCACAGCACTGTTTATAATAGCCAGGACATGGAAAAAACCTAGATGTCCATCAGCAGATGAATGGATAAGAAAGCAGTGGTACATATACACAATGGAGTATTACTCAGCCGTTAAAAAGAATTCATTTGAATCAGTTCTGATGAGATGGGTGAAACTGGAGCCGATTATACAGAGTGAAGTAAGCCAGAAAGAAAAACACCAATACAGTATACTAACACATATATATGGAATTTAGGAAGATGGCAATGACGACCCTGTATGCAAGACAGGGAAAGAGACACAGATGTGTATAACGGACTTTTGGACTCAGAGGGAGAGGGAGAGGGTGGGATGATTTGGGAGAATGACATTCTACCATGTATACTATCATGTAAGAATTGAATTGCCAGTCTATGTCTGACGCAGGATGCAGCATGCTTGGGGCTGGTGCATGGGGATGACCCAGAGAGATGTCATGGGGAGGGAGGTGGGAGGGGGGTTCATGTTTGGGAACGCATGTAAGAATTAAAGATATTAAAATTAAAAAATAAAAAAAAATTTTAAAAAAAGAAGCTGTTAGTGGAAAGCCTAACAATTATTTGGGCATAGCAAATGTATTCTTCTAAACTAATGGGCAAAACATTTTAATCTTAAACCCTGTACCTAATTTCACCTGCAAGAAGAGAGTAGGTTGAACCTAAAGGCGGCATTTATCAATCACAATCTGTAATTACTATACACAAGTAAAAATTTTTGTTTTGTTGTTTACTTGGTTTAGGAAGCACATAGAAATTCAAACAAAGAGATGAAAGAAGGTGATAACTATTGAAGAAACAAGGAGGTAATTCAATTTTTTTTTTAACACAGAAGCCAAATAGTCAATATATTCTGAATGTACCTTAGAGGGACGAGAAGTCTCAGGCATCAGATCATCTGAGATTTATTTGAATATGTTAACTGCCTAGTACAAAATCATTGATTTTCAGGGAAAAAAAGCAAGTAAAAAACCTTGTGTTTATATTTTTTTTAACCAAACAAATTGCAGTCCAATGATTCTGATGAATTCATTCCAGAGTTTCAGCACTCTTCTGGCTTACTATCAGCTAATTGGCTCCAGGGTTCACATACGTTAAAAAAGCAAAGAAGGTATGGAAGTGATATGATATTTTAGGGAAATAAAATTAAAATGTGTCATGAGTAACAGTGCAGGACAATTACATTTTACTTTCTGCCAGAGAAAGATAACGCAGTGACACATTCAAGGGCTGAATCTCTGGATAAAGGGGCTTCCTCAAGCGGCGCAGTGGTGAAGAGTCCACCTGCTAGTGCAGGAGACGCAAGAGACGCAAGTTCGACCCCTGGGTGGGGAAGATTCCCTGCAGAAGGAATTGGCAACCCACTCCAGTATCCTTGCCTGGAAAATCACATGGATAGAGGAATCTGGTAGGCTACATTCCATTGGCTCGCAAAGGGTCGGGACACGACTGAGCACACAAACAGCAGAAGCGTCTGAATAAAGGCAGTCTTAGATTTAGGCCCTACCTCAGACAGAATCTGTGAGATGATGGGCAAAATCCCTCACACCATCTGTGGAAGATACTGTTAATGTCCTCATTATACACATGCGTGTTCAATCTCTCAGTCATGTCTGACTCTTTGCAACCCATGAACTGTAGCCCACCAGGCTCCTCTGTCAATGGAATTCTCCAGGCAAGAATACTGGAGTGGGTTGCCATTCCCTTCTCCAGGGGATCTTCTTGACCCAGGGATCAAACCTGCTTCTCCTGCACTGCAGGCAGATTCTTTATCATCTGAACCGTCAGGGAAGCCTATCCATGAGGTTGCATCTATAAAAGGTAGTGTGGTAAAAAATGAATCTTGGTCCTGTCCCTTTTATTCTTGTGGTGGTGGTGCTTTCAGTCAGCACCTGGAGTCCAGCACACATGATGACATGACGTCAAGGCTGAATTGGAACTCACTTTTTGGAATTATACATAACTTAAGTATTTAAAAATGCAAATGTCTACAATGATTTCATAATTTTTTCAAAAAAAGTAAAAAAAAAAAAACTGGTATGTAAATTCCTTTGAACTCCAGCTCTGCCTACTCTCCTACCTCTCTTATCATCATATTCTGTCTATGGAGACCTTGGTGGAACTGCAAGAATACGGTGAAATGGAGTACAGTCTCCCTCCTGAGAACCGCTCAGCCTTGCCTGCCTATTGGCCTTGGCCAGCTTTGCACCAGAGATGCTCATCGATGGCTGACAGAATGGACTGTAACAGATTGAATTAAAGCAAGTTTTTAACAGAAGGAGAAAGAGAAAGATTCATAGAGAAAGAAAAATGAAGAAAGTGATAGAGGGAGGGATGAAGGAAGGAAGTGTGGAGGGATGCAGGGAGGAAGGAGGCAAGAAAAAAGGAAAGTGGGAAAATGAAGATGAAAGGAGCCGGGCGGTGAAGGGAAGGGGGTGGGAGGGATGTGAATCCACTAATTCAAGCCATAGAATGAAGGTGAGGAGGTCACAGCTGCTGGTGAAGACTGATTCCACTTGGATCCAAGCCAAGGCTTTTTCTCTACCCTGAATGCCTCTCCATTATCCCTGCTAAACAACTTCCTTTTCTCAATTACTCAGAGGTGGGTGAGAAAGTGCTTAGAACTTACCATCCATAGAAAACATGTAAAGTGTGTTCAAAGAATAGCATTGAAATGCATACATTACCAAGTGTAAACTAGAGAGCCAATGGGAGTTTGATGCATGACCCAGGGAACCCAAAGAGGGTGCTCTGTGATATCCTGGAAGGATGGGTGGGGAAGGCGGTGGGAGGGGAATTCAGGAGAGAGGGGACACATATATGCCTATGGCCAATTCATAGTGATGTATGGCAAAACCATCACAATATTGTTAAGTCATTATCCTCTGAATAAAATAAGTAAATAAACTTTTAAAAAGAGAGACAATTTTGAAGAGAGCAAGGCAGCAGTATGGTAAAACCGACACAATTGTTACCATGGGTTTTTGTTTTTTTTTTTTTTTTTTAAGCAGTTATTTGAGATCTTTTTCCATTACTACCTCCCTCAGTGAAGAATTCTGCATACATCAATTTTCAACTAAGCTCTGCTTTCAAGGGACAAAGAAAAGTAATTAAACCATGCCACCACAGCCCACTACCTGGTCATCTCCTTACCACAACCCAGTATGAAAATCAGAACTAAAATATATCAGAAAGGTCTTATTGTACATCAAGGTAAAGATGTCTTTAGTGATGGGAAATGGTAATGCCAAATTTTCTTCCTATTTACAGAGAAAAAAAAAAAAATGCCCATGGAATTTTTTTAGGCTTTATACTAGGAACAGAGACTGAGCTAGCCACGGTTCTTCACTCTTTGTTCCATTTTATTTTTTATTGTACTTATACTTGCATGAGTGTGCTACTTTAAAAACATAAACATTTAATACTTTCAATATGTTTTGCACACAATCCGTTTCCTCAAATCTCTGTGGAAAATTAAGTAGTTTAACCTTAACCAAATTAGTATCTTCCTAATAGAGGAAGCTCGGCCTCAGGGTACATGCCACATGGACATCCCAGGGGAAGCCAAGGAAAGTTTATGAAATTTATCTCATCCTCATTAATAGCCATGCTGGGAAATGGAATCTACATGAATTTTTTAAAACCACAGATTTTCAGAATCCTTAAGCCACTTAGTGGAAAAATCCCTCTTCTTTACTGTGGATCAGCAGTCATCCCAGCAGGTAAGTTTTTACTGTTGTTGATGGTTGGTTGGTTGTCTTTCCACAGGTCTGCCTAATGTAACAGAGCTGTCCACAGATAACTTGGCACAGAAATACAGGAGAATAATCTTAGAGGATAGTCTCAAAGTTGTCTCATAAAGTAGTTGGGTAATAATATTAAGGTATGGTCTTGTCTCAGGTTTCCTTTCTGAAAATAGTCACTGTAACCCATGGAAAGACTGAGGAAGACAATCATGACCAGGGAGCTTTCAAAGGGGTCTAAGGAGACGGCACTGTACCCAAGGCTTACAGAATTGCCATAGCCTCGAATGTATGCTCATCCTTCAGTCATAGTCAGAGATGATGTCTTCCAGGCATCTGCCTTCCATTCAAAGTTAATCATGTTTTCTGTTTCCTTATTCGAAATAATTTGAGGACAGGTAAATCAAATGGACAGCCCATTGAAGTCAGGGCCAGAATATCATTTAACTTAGGATCCTGTGTGTGGAAATGACTGCCATTTATTCACAATTCAATTCTTTATTTCAGCAGTCCCCAACTTTTTCTCACCAGGGACCAGTTTCATAGAAGACAATTCTTCCAGGAACCAGTGTGAGAAGGTAGTGTGGTTTAGGCAGGAATGAGGGAGATCAGTTCAGTTCAGTTCAGTCACTCAGTCGTATCTGACTCTTTGCGACTCCATGGACCGCAGCACACCAGGCCTCCCTGTTCATCACCCTGTTCATCATCAGTCCTGGAGTTTACTCAAACTCATGTCCATTGAATTGGTGATGCCATTCAACCATCTCATCCTCTGTCGTACCCTTCTCCTCTTGCCTTCAATCTTTCCCAGCATCAGTGTCTTTCAAATGAGTCAGTACTTCGCATCAGGTGGCCAAAGTATTGGAGTTTCAGCTTCAACATCAGTCCTTCCAATGAACAGTCGGACTGATCACAGTTCATGTATTGTTGAAACTTGGCTTGGAGAATTTGAGCATTACTTTGCTACCATGCTAGATGAGTGCAATTGTGTGGTAGTTTGAGCATTCTTTGGCATGGCCTTTCTTGGGGATTGGAATGAAAACTGACCTTTTCCAGTCCTGTGGCCACTGCTGAGTTTTCCAAATCTGCTGACATATTGAGTGCAGCACTTTCACAGCATCATCTTTTAGGATTTGAAAGAGCTCAACTGGAATTCCATCACCTCTGCTAGTAGATGGGGAGCCGCAAATGAAGCCTCACTTGTTCACCCACTGCTCACTTCCTGTAGTTCCCAACAGGCCAAGGACTGATACTGGTCCATGTGGATCGGGGATTGGGGACCCCAGCCCTATTTGAATTGAAGTCCTTTGGAAAACTTCCCTTCTCCTTTATTTTCCTCATAATTATACATGGTAAAATCATAACCTCAGCAACATCATCCAATTTCCAACTCTGTTAGAGCAATTTTGGTAGGGTATTTTTAAAACCAAACAATGAATTCAGTTTTCTATACTTGTGAAGAGTACCCCAAACTTGTTCTACTATTATGATGGCAACATAGGCATACACAGCTGGTGGCTCAGATGGTAAAGAATCTGCCTGAAGTGCAGGAGACCCAGGTTCAATCCCTGGGTTGAAAGATCCCCTGGAGAAGGAAATGACAACCCACTCCAGTATTCTTACTTGGGCAATCTCATGGACAGAGGAATCTGGCAGGCCACAGCCCATGGAATTCCAAAGAGTTCAGGATTGACCTGACTGAAGTGATTAACACACACATACCTAAAAATGGCATTAGTATCTTAATGGGATGATCAAATCAAAAGGGGGAAAGTCAAATAAATCAGCTTATCAGATATAAAAGTGTTAACCAACTCAACTTACTCATTTTATCACTATGGAAACTGAGGTGCAAAGGTGAAATTATGTACTCTTGGTTTCAGTTCAATGTCAGAGAATAAGGATAATAAAAGTAATCAAAATACTGCCACAAAGCAGGTTTAGAAAATTGTAAAGCTATGAATGGTATTTTGACACTGTTCTCTTATTTGTCAATGCTAATCACAGTCTTGTACAAATTGTAACAAACTGTAAAGATCTTTAAGGAAAAGATTAGATTATCAGATTTCTAGAAGTTTTAGAATATAATACAATCATTGGGTGAACTATCTAAATTAGTGACTAAATAAAAAATCATATTTCGTATGCTTATCAAAACTGTAGAATTCTAAGATCTACATACTGCCAGGAAATTTTCTGCTATAGCTCCATAGAGATTTTCAGTTTGAGATTTTTTTCATTTTATCTCTGGCCTTTAATGCTTAGAGAGCTCTTGCTCCTTTTAATTTAAAATATTTTTAAATACAAAAATAGAAATGCAATAGACATATATAAGTATACGTAAATTGATAATGTAAATGTTTACCATCATGTAAACAAATAAAAAAAATAATTATTTATATCTTTTCTAATAGGTAATAATTAATTTAATATGTATCTTTTATTTAATAGGTAATAATTAATTACCTATCTGAGAGTTTTGATATATGGTTTTCCTGGATCAATATAATTTCACTTGGAAAGGGGCTGAATTTAGATCTTATCAAAAAGATAAAAATTTTTAAAAATTGTTGAAGAACTTAACTTGTCTACACTGGATATATTTTTGTGGGTTTTTTTTAATTTGGAAATTCCAATCTTTGTAACATATGAGGCTACTCAGTTCTTGCAGTCTGTCTTTGGCAACGAAACAAGCAAAACTGCGTCATGCTATCAAACAGGAAAAACTTCAAAAAGTAAATTAACATTTCAAACAGAAGAAAGGGGAAGTGTTTACTGAGACTTGTTTTTGAATTTTTTTATGTTTTATGACTTGTGCATCTCATGAGGGGATTCAGAGCATCACTGAGAAAATATGGGAACACCTATCCTAAGAGTTGTGAACCACAATTCACTAATCTCAACAATAAAATGTCCCATGAATCAGAATCAAATGACATTTCCTGTAATTTCTGGTGCACAGTTTTGCTATAACAGTAGAGGTTTTATCCTTCAGTGAAGTGGAGACTTGGAAATGCACATTGTCTCTAATAAAGAGAAATGTATCCTCAGAAATTTCTGCTTAACATATTATCAACCTAAATATTTTCAACCATCCAACCCTCAAAGGTTGGGGAGTCTTCTTAGTAACTAAGAAGATGAATCCTGTCAACTATAAGTTGCCTTTGGCACTTGCTATCTGCCTTTACAAGGATTAAATCATGTGTTGCTATAGTTGCTGATTTTCAATGCCCCCTGAAAGGAGTTCAGGGTGGAGAGCAGACATGAGACACTCTGTGCTCTGGGAAAAACTGGCAAGGAAAGTCTTCAGATAGTTAGATACTCCCAGGAACTGATTTTATGAGTCCAATTCTTGTTTCTCCCCCTATCTAGGAAAGCACTAAAATCCTTCATGGGAATGACTGTTCCTCATGACTACCAGAAAGCTTCATGAAACTAGAAGAAACTTTCTGGAAAAATATGTGCTTGATCACATGTATTTCCCCCTTCACCTAAATCACATGTATACTGACCTTCCCCCTTGACTCTTTCAAGCAGGTTCTCAGAGCTATCTAAGGTGCTGTCTCCCAGACTGAAGTCCTTATTTTGCCCCAAATAAGACTTAATTCACAACTCTTATGTTGTTCATTTTTTTTAAGTCTACAATCCATAACTATGTATGTACTTGTATACCCGCTTATTATATATCTTCTCTACCAGAACGGACATATTGTTGTTAAAGTTATGAAGCTTGTCTTATTTATCTTGGTAGTGTCCAAAACTGGAAAAGTCAATATTCAAAAATATTTGTTGAATGAAAGAGCAAACCAAACGTCATGGTTACCTGGATGAGCTAGCAATAGAAACATCTCTCAGTTCAGTTCAGTTCAGTTCAGTTGCTCAGTTGTGTCCGACTCTTTGCTACCCCATGAATCGCAGTGTGCCAGGCCTCCCTGTCCATCACCAACTTCTGCAGTTCACTCAGATTCACATTCATCGAGTCCGTGATGCCATCCAGCCATCTCATCCTCTGTCGTCCCCTTTTCCTCCTGCCCCTAATCCCTCCCAGCATCAAAGTCTTTTCCAATGAGTCAACTCTTCGCATGAGGTGACCAAAGTACTGGAGTTTCAGCTTCAGCATCATTCCTTCCAAAGAAATCCCAGGGCTGATCTCCTTCAGAATGGACTGGTTGGCTCTCCTTGCGGTCCAAGGGACTCTCAAGAGTCTTCTCCAACACCACAGTTCAAAAGCATCAGTTCTTCGGCGCTCAGCCTTCTTCACAGTCCAACTCTCACATCCATACATGACTACAGGAAAAAACCATAGCCTTGACTAGACAGACCTTAGTCAGCAAAGTAATGTCTCTGCTTTTGAATATGCTATCTAAGTTGGTCATAACTTTTCTTCCAAGGAGTAAGCGTCTTTTAATTTCAGGGCTGCAGTCACCATCTGCAGTGATTTTGGAAACATCTCTAACAATACTAAAACTACAAAAGGGAGGACAACCAGGAGATTCTAATATGAACAGCGTTGAAGGAGGGAGCAAAAATACAATTTAAAAATAATGGACAGAAAATCACCATCGGATTTATGAGATGGGGGGTGTGCTGTATTGTTTTAGAACTCAGCCTGTGAAAGTGAGCATTGCAATATCCCAATACATGATGTCTGACTACCTTGGGTTGAAAAGTAGGAAAGTATGAGTTTACCACACAAGCAAAATGATTTCCAACACTTAGAAAAGTTATTTTCACAAACCAGAAGGGAATATATTTTGGTCAGCCCAGGGGAACACTAACCATATCAAACATAAAAATTCCCAACAGCTTTGAAAAGAAACAAAAGCAACCTTATTATTCCCCTTCTATAATTCTAGAAACAAATGTTTCTATCAGGAAATGGCGCAGGCATGAAACATCTCTCTCCCTGAAAATTCCATCTAGACAGTTAAAATTGGTATTGAATTGTTTGCCTAGATAAATATTTCATATTAAAAACACAAACATTTTTGTTTGGGATGTTACAATTTAATATGAAGTAACTTCTCCTGATAAGATAATGTGACTGTTGCTTAGTGATATTTCAATGTAACTTTATGTTTTAGTCAAGAATACATTCTCATGATTCAGGGGAAAAAAATGATCTCTTTTTTCCCCACATTATATTTTGTTGCTTGTCTTACTGAAGATGCTTAAAGAAAACCTAGACTATTTGTTTACTGGTTTCCCTATTATCCAGACAAAAAAAAGCAAGAACACTTAAAGACACAGTGCACATGTCAGGATTTCACTTACTACAATCTTTGCCCTGCACAAATGTCTGGCATCTAAGACTAGAAGACATTTAGGTTCTTGCTCCTACCAATGCCTGAATATCTTTGCAAGGATTTCCCTAACACTTCATGGAAAAAACTTAAAACCTCAGTAATTTTATCTTCTAGTAGACTCTTCATTGCTATAAACTTAGCTCTAGTTTCTACCCATTTGATCTTATTTGGGACTTTAACTGTTGCTTCCTTCAACATAATACAGTTGTTTTCAAGAAATAGGACATGTCCCAAGTGATTTTACTGCTGGTGCTGCTGTTTAGCCACTAAGTTGTGTCTGACTCTTTGTGACCCCATGGACTGTAGCCCGCCAGGCTCCTCCATCCATAAGATTTTCCAAGGCAAGAATACTGGAGTGGATTGTCATTTCCTTCTCCAGAGGATCTTCCTGAACCAGGGGTTGAATCTGTCTCTTACATCTCGTGCATTGGCTGGTGAGTTCTTTATCAAAAAATCTACAAACAACAAATTTTGGACAGGGTGTGGAGAAAAGGTAACCCTCTCACATTATTGGTGAGAATATAAATTGTCATTTCTGATCTAAAAGAACCATAGCATAGAGCATCATGAAAGCAAATAATTATTGGCATAACCTAAAAAAATAGATTTTCAATCTATAAGTTACATTGTAAATGGGGATATAAAATGTGTAAAGCTGTCATCACTGAAGCCAGTGATAACCTTTTCAAAATTTATTAACAAGATTCTGATTGAAAATTACAAATAATTAAATTAATAATTTCATCTTTTACTTAATTTTAAGAATAAACCTTTAATAAAATCAGTATGCATTCTAATTGTTTATTTACACAATATTAATATTCAGACAGAAGGATCACTAAAGCACAGTTAATTAAATATAAATTAATGTGGTGGAATATTTAATTATCTTTTCTACACCTCACGACTAATGATTATGTAAATGTCTTCCATTTAATCTTGTTGCCAGGAAATTAACTTAATGGCCTTCAACAAATGAACATTTTGTATGCATTACAGGACACTTTATCTAAAATTTAACAGCATGGTATTAGTTTCAGATAATACCATGATTACACAATTTAAAATGCAAATGTATACAATATTTTTGCTCCTCCCCCAACCTTTTTTACAAAGGAGACTAAAATTGTTCAAGTGTCACTCAGTAATCCCGGTTTGGACCTGTGAGAGATTTCCTTGCTTATCATTGAGGAAGCCAGCACCTTTTTTAAAGGAAATGATTCCAAAGAAAAAAGGCAAGTCCCTTTTCAGTGGACAGTTAAATCAATGATTTCACATGATGCCACATTTAAAAGTAAATTACTTTGGATGTCAGAGGACGGCAGGTCCGTCGGCATTCTGAGTGGTTTCTCCAAGTTTAGGGGATTTTCTGAAGCGCCAGCACTTTGGGATATGTTAACAAAACCTTGGGACTTGTAACCCTCTCGTGGAATTGAAGCCCAGGACTAATTACAAGTCTCATTAGATATCACTGAAAATGTGAGAGACAGAGATTTAATTTCTCAGAGAGAGCGGTCCTTGTCTTGAACAATTTCAATGAATAGACATCCCATATATAAACGAATAGAAATGATCTGTCCTACACTGTGTGGGAGATCCCGCATAGGAGAATGCTAGGCAGAGGAACAGCCAGGCATTTCTCATTTCACTGACTGTAGTAGGTGTTGTTGCTACTCCCTACACAACTCCTGTTCTTATCACTTCAGAGATTACCAGCCAACTGACAATATCAGCATCTTATTTCCTGAGGTTTTTTTCCTTTATTTTTTCCCACCAGAGGCCACTTTGCTGCCTACCTGGCAGATAGAGTTACAAGGTCTGGGACTGTAACAGCAGCCTTCAATCAGTGATTAGACTTGGTATATTAATGACCCAGCTACCTCACTTATCCCTTGGGTAAAAGTTTTGAAGCATATGTTTTGAGTTTCTTATTTGAATGGAGTTCTAGTGCAAAGTGGCTTGATAATGCACCCCTTATTGTGTCTCCTCCCCAATTCCCTTACCGGTATTTATTTCACTTCTCAAAAAAACAAATTTCTATGCATTTATGTCAAGGCTATATATTGTTACTCTGCTTATTAAACTTCTATGCAGAGTACATCATACAAAATGTTGGGCTGGATGAAGCACAAGCTGGCATCAAGATTGCCACGAGAAACATCAATAACCTCAGAGATGCAGATAACACTACCATTAGAGCAGAAAACAAAGAGGAAATAAAGAGCCTCTTGAATGGCATTGAAACATGTATACTATCGTGTAAGAAATGAATCGTCAGTCTAGGTTCGATACAGGATACAGGATGCTTGGGGCTGGTGCACTGGGATGACCCAGAGAGATGACATGGGGAGAGAGGTGGGAGGGGGGTTCAGGATTGGGAACTCATGTACACCCGTGGCGGATTCATGTCAATGTATGGCAAAACCAATACAGTATTGTAAAGTAAAAAAATAAATAAAAATAAATAAATAAATTTCAAAAAAAAAAAAGGAAAGTGAAAGAGAAGAGTGAAAAAGATGGCTTAAAACTCAATATTCAAAATACAAAGATCATGGTATCTGGTCCCATCACTTCATGGTGAATAGATGGGGAAACAATGGAAACAGTGACAGACTTTATTTTCTTGGGCTCCAAAATCACTGCAGATGGTGACTGCACCTATGAAATTAAAAGACGCTTCCTCCTTGGAAGAAAAGCTATGACCAACCTAGACAGCATATTAAACAGCAGAGACATCACTTTGCCACAAAAGGTCAAGGCTATGATTTTTCCATTAGTCATGTGTGGATGTGAGAGTTGGACCCTAAAGAAGGCTGAGTGCCAAAGAAGTGACGCTTTTGAACTGTGGTGTTAGGGAAGACTCTTAAAAGTCCCTTGATCTGCAAAGAGATCAAACCAGTCAATCCTGAATATTAATTGGAAGGACTGATGTTGAAGCTGAAACTCCAATTGTTTGGACACCTGATGTGATGTACTGAGTCATTGGAAAAGACCTTGATGCTGGGAAAAACTGAAGGCAGGAGAAGAGGACCAAGGACCAGATGGCTGGATGGCATCACCAGCTCAATGGAGGTGAGTCTCAGCAGGCTCCAGGAGATGGTGAAGGACAGGGAAGCCTGGTGCGCTGCAGTTCTTTGGGTCGCGAAGAGTTGGACACAACCAAGAGACTGAACAACAACATCTTTACTCAGCCTCTGTTTCTGGAGAAGTCCAAACTAAGACACTGTTTGCTAGTGGGGAAAATCAATTAAGTTAAACATGGGTTTAAGATGGAATTCATGTAAGATCTAGGAATTTCTAAATGTATTTGATCATACCCATTACTCCCTTGCTCAGTCTCTGAAGGGGATGTATAGAAAAAAATAATCAATACCAAGATAGCTAAATAAGATGGTTCATTACTTATCATACATTTTAAGTGCTTTACACATATAAGCTCATTCACTTCTCAAAGAAACTCAACAATACAGACCTTACTGTGTGCATACATGCATGCTCAGTCACTTCAGTCATGTCTGACTCTTTGCAACCCTATGGACTGTAGTCCATGGGATTCTCCAGGCAAGAATACTGGAGTGGGTTGCTGTGCCCTCCTTCAGGGGGTCTTCCCACCCCAGGGATCAAACCCACATCTTTTAGGTCTCCTGCATTGGCAGGTGTATGGGGAGCCCCACATACCACTATAATGCCCCCAACATTCCTTGCTTATAACAATGGCTACTTTATTAAATCTCAGGATTTTTTGAGCTAAGAATCTAGGCAAGTCTAAATTGATTCTGTTGTCCTTCATGACATTCAGAGAAGACACTGGTTATATTAAACTGAAATGTGGGCTGGTTTACTGGGGTGAACTGTTCATCTGGCACTGTTGTAAGAGTGGCTAGAAGGCTGGGAGCACCTTCAGCTGGCCTTTCCAGCATGGTGGTCTCTATAATAATCTGACATCTTATTGGTAACTCAAAGCTCACAGAGCAAGGATTCCATGAAAAGGAAGCATAAGCTGCCAGTTTCCTAAGACTTGGATCTGGCCATTGGCACTGAATCACTCCTAAAGTGATTCCTGAGTCATTTCCTGGTCAAGGGGATCACTCCTCAGGTTGTTTAAGGGGAAGGGGAGAGAATTTGTAAACATCTTTAATCGTCCACAATAAGTTAAGTAGCTCACTGGCATAAATAGTAGAGCCAGATAACCCAGAAAGGCTAACTTCAGCATGCTTAATAACAATAGCCAGAAAGAAAGTAATGTTTGTGGAGTATCATAAGATAATGATTCAAGTTACTAAACTCTATTAAGTAACATTTTTGTTCAGTTTGATAAAAACATAACCACTTTCCCTGGATAAGGGCATGGAAACCCACTATAATATTCTTGCTTGGAGAATCCCCATGGACAGAGAAGCCAGGCAGGCTACAGTCCAGGGGGTCACAAAGAGTTGGATATGACTGAGTGACTAAACACATAACCACTTTCCTAATAAATTCAAAAATAAATAAATTTATAAATATAACCTGGTTAGTATATAATGGCTTAATTTAAAATTGAAGAGCTTATACCAAATTGATTTATCAGACTTATATGATAAGTGATCAATGGTCAATACAAATACACACACTAATAAAAGTAGCATTCAATAAGAGTATATGCACATTGGAAAAATACATTTTAAAAGTCTGGCTTAAGACCTCAATTATTTTTAGCACGAAAATTCTGCAAAGTTTATATTCTTTTGTGATAATCAATCTCAGAATGATTAAATGAAATGCCCAAGTCAGAGGGTCAGATTATCTACACTGACCCATATGGATTTCAAGCCTGTGTTATCTCACCTAAAATATTGTTTTTCAGATGAGCAGATCACTGATCAAATCTTCCCATGTTTATAGATTTTTAAACAAACTAAAAGCTATCAAAATGGTGAAAAATCTTACAGATCTGTTACAAACCCAGTAATGCTTTGTTTCAGGTATTTATTTTTCATCATTTATACCATTTTTTAGTATTATTACTATGGCTTCACTAACATTAGATACTCTTTGTCAGTATCTTTGCAGATAAACATATATGGTTCAATTACTTTAAAAAAGAGAGAGAGAGAGACGGGGTAGAAATAGAACTAGAGATTCACTGGGTTCACTTCAAATCTCACAATTCTCATTATTCAAGTCTTGCATCAGTACAGAATTTAGTGAAGGACTGTGCCTTACAAGGGCTTCCTTGGTGGCAAGAGTGATAAAGAATCTGCCTACAAATATAGGAGATTTAAAAGACATGGTTTTGATCCCTGGGTTAGGAAGATCCCCTGGAGTAGTAAACAGCAACCCACTCCAATATTCTTGCCTGGAAAATTCCATGGACAGAGGAGCCTGGTGGGCAATAGTCCATGGAGTCGCAAAGGTTAGGACATGATTGAGCATGCATAAGCTGCCTTCCAATGTATTTAACATTATCAATCATACGCAATGGGAGGGCAGTTCTCTTAAGTATTTACATCTTACTAATAATGAACATAATGTTATATTAAATGAATGATATCTTCAAAGCATTTTAAAGAAACTTCAAAGTCTTTAATATTTTGTCAAAAGAAATACAGTTTTACTAATTGAGTTGGTGGGATTTATATATGTTACACAATGAATCTTAGCCAATCATTATTAATCACTGATCACAATTAATATAGTTCTTCACCTCCATTTCTCATAAAAAATAGAAAAATTTTAGTATTTATAATGACAAACCCTATTTTACTATTTTCATCTGCAAAAACAAATGACTTTTTGACATATTCCAGAAAATCAACCTAGAATGTATCCTATACAAGAACTTGGGTTTCCCTAGTAGCTCAGCTGGTAAAGAATCCTGCAATGCAAGAGACCCCAGTTCGATTCCTTGATCAGGAAGATTCCCTGGAGAAGGGTTAGGCTACCTACTCCAGTATTCATGGGCTCCTGTGGTGGCTAAGATGGTAAAGAATCCCCTTGCAATGCAGAAGACCGGGGCTCTATCCCTGGGATCTCTGGGTTGAGAAGATCCCCTGGCATAGCAACCCACCCCAGTATTCTTGCCTGGAGAATCCCCATGGACAGAGGAGCCTGGCGGGCTACAGGCCATGGGGTCACAAAGAGTCTGACACTACTGAGCGACTAAGCACAGCACAGTATAAACAAGAACTTAAATTAGGCTTTATAGGAAATTGGGTAATATATTTTTCTTTATTCAGCCTAACTCCTGCCCAGGAAAGTTGGAGAAGATGCTGGATTTCCTTAGCAGTCTCCTGTTCCACTTTCTATCTTTGGGGAAAATGCAGTGTAAATAGAACAGCCCTGACCCTGTCCTCTTTGTAGACCATGGTTAAGACTTTGGGACCAGGGCGGAGAAAGTACTGGAAGGTGGTACTCTTGCTACCTCTTTCCTCTGCAGGAACTGGGGGAAATAATGGTTCTATATATGCACACTTTAAAAATTTTATGTGAAGGTGTTCAGAAAAAACAGATTCTAATTCTAACACAGTTTAAGACTTGATCAAACTATGATCTACAGTTGAGCAGAAGAGAGAAAGAAGGAAAAGAAAGACTGATGGAGGTTAATCCTTAGGAACCACTCAGTCACATGTTATAAGATTCAGTACCGATTGAATATTCAGCCACGAGTTACTAAAATAGGATCACAGGAGGCAGAGCAGGAAATAGAGACATATAAGCACCAATTCCACCATGATCTAGGAATAATTCATTTTTTTCAGATGTTGACATCAGGTTAATATCTCTTTAGTTTGCATGATTTTAACTAACACAGGCTCCTTGGTGCCAGGTAATAATTGTCACAGTATTACCAACTCATCTTAAGAGAAAAAATGTTTTCTTACTATTTGAGTCTCAGCTTGTACTAGAGAATGTTACAAATAGGAAAGGTTTCTAAAAGGCTGTTGAGGACCCAAATCCAGTCTCAATTCTACAGGTAATAATAACTGTATATGTTGAGAAGTTACAACAGAAACATCACATAAATTCAGACTTAATTCCTAATAACTATGCAAAGGCTCATCATTTCGCTAAAGACCGAAGGAAACGCTAAAATCTATAAAAATCTGTTGCACAAACTGGAACCTCTGGGTTCCTCTTGTCTGAGCTGGAAAGTAAATGTAAAACTCCTATATTCTGCATTCTTGAAGCTGGGCAAAGCAGTAGGGGTTTCAATTAAAAACCACAGGAATGGAAAGGAATATGTCAATAAAACCACAGACCTGTAAGGACGGTGTACTAGTTTGCAAACAAACACAGCAAGCCTTCTTGGAGTATGAGTCTATTACTGTATATTTAAACTGAGTGTGTGATGGTGGAGGTAACTGTCTCAGCGTGGTTTTCTCTCATTTCATATACAGGGAAATTCAGACTTGCATCCTTGGTTCCTTGTAGCAAAAGCAATGAGGAAATAGCTTAACTGGAGAATGCATCACTGAGGTGGGAAAAGCTGAAATGATACTAAATCTGCCTTTTAAGTAGGAAGATCATTAAAGTTAGAGAATTTCAAGGCTGAACCAACATGCAGTCGGTAATCATGGAAAATTAGTTTTTTCAAATATAGACATCAGGTTAACATTCATTTAAATGACATGGTTTTCACTATAAGGTTTCTGCAAACAGTGTCTGACATTAGACTGTATTTGTTGAGTAATCAATTGGTTATAGAGGAGTATAATCAGTACATAAAATACTACATATTTTACAAGGATTAAATCAGAATAAAGGCAGTCAAGTTGAACAGAGCACAGGCAAAGTGTTTAATTTATAATTCATGGTACATAGCTGTGGTTTTTTTTAAGATGTAATGTATTACAAATTTTTAAGAGAAGATAGCTATGTGGGAAAAATTGGACAGTTTAGTTGGTTTATTAATTAGGCTAAATGTTGCTTAACTTTGCTACCAGTTAATAACTGGTTTTAAATATATTGGCTTCTCATTATGCTTGAACAGTTCATGAAATTAATCTTATTGACTGCCTAGTGCATTCAGAGACTATTTGAAGCCCAAAGAAAAATCCATGATATTTTTAGGTAAGAACTATCTCAGCTGACACTCACAAAGAAAGCTTTATTTTTCTTTCTACAGAAAACATGTTTATTTTATCCATATTGAGGAATAATAGAAATAAAAGTCAGATTTGTTTATTTGCCAGCCTTTTGATGCTTACCATACTGCACAATCTAATGAAACATGGTGGTAGACACAGAACTTATTGTGGGGATTATTTTATAGAGGGTTTTGTTCCTGAGTAAAAGATAAAAAGACTGGGGAGAAAAGTGAACATACTTTACTATCTGAGCTTCCTATATATTGTAAAGAATATATAGTACGGTGCTTCAGGAAATTCAAAGACTGTGAGAAGTCTTGTACTTCCTAAACAATTTATTTTTATGAATTATAAACTTCAGAGTTTGATAAAGACTTAATTCTAAATCTCTTATTAGTCAGTTGTGGGGTCTTCTGCATAATATAATTATAGTAAAGTCACTCAGTCGTGTCCGACTCTTTGCGACCCCATGAACTGTAGCCTACCAGGCTCCTCTGTCCATGGGATTTTCCAGGCAAGTATACTGGAGTGGGTTGCCATTTCCTTCTCCAGGATATCTTCCCCACCCAGGGATTGAACCCAGGTCTCCTGCATTGTAAGTAGATGCTTTATCGTCTGAGCCTCCAGGGAAGTAATATAATGATATGGCACAATAATTATGGGCTATGTTATTTTGAAGTAAAAAAAAAAAAACAATAAACATAAATTTTTTAAATGGATCAGAGCATCCTTCTATTTGAAAATGTAATCTTAGCAATTAAAAACAGAATGTAGTTCAAGCTTTATCATAATCTATTACTCCCTGCTATGTCGCCCAGGTTTATTCAGTCCAGTGTCTGACACATAGTGGATCTTAATAAATAGTGGTTGGGTAGATGAATAAAAGAATTAACAAATCAGGTAGAGATAGATCTAAAAGCTAGAGTTTCTAAACTGCTTTCCACTGCTTCTTTTTTAAAGGATATCTGCTGCATCATAAAAATGATGTAAAATGCCTTCCTCCCTTAGGCATTACAATTTTGAGATCACATCACAGCCAAGTTAATATTTTCATGAAAAGCATCACATTAGAAATGGACACCATGAAAAATCAATATCCATATTTTTGTTGGATGAAAAGTAATACAGAAAACACAAAAATCAGTATTTGATCTTAAGAATCATAAATTTTCTGTAAGGATCTATACTTGTTGCAAATTATTTTAAAAAGAACAATTATGATTAGCCCTTATTCTTAATCTACTGTGATATATTATTATATTTGGGATAAAATACCAAATATTAAATACTGAAATTCCCAAAATGCTGCTTAGTTAAATGGAAGCATATAATAGATTATTAAAAATCAGTTAACACAAAGCATACTGGAGTAGCTGTAGTTATTTACCTGATTTAATGTGTATACAAATTAAAAGGTTAAAGTCAATAATAAGCTGAAAAAGCTAAACAAATTAAGACATAATGCATTTATCATTTGCTAAATGGTTTGACATTTATTTAAAATAAGAAACCTGCTAAATCATTTCCCAAGATAAAAAAGGTCAACTTTATGTATTAAAATGTATGTCAATTAAAATTTTTAAATGTTTTCAAGCTCCTGATATAAATACTGTGAGGATACAAACATTAATAATATATTAATACTTAATAATAATAATAATAATAATAAACTAGCTATAGTTGAGCTGCTGCTATGATTCAGTAAAGTTAAACCATTTTTAACACCTACCTGCTTCATCTCACACTAACTGCCAAATTATCTATTTTAATTTCAATACAGACAACAATGGGCTTCACAAGTGGTGCTCTTGGTAAAAACACATGACTGCCAATGGAGGAGATGTAAGAGACGCAGGTTCAATCCCTGGATCAGGAAGATCCCCTGGACGAGGGCATGGCAACCCACCCTAGTATTCTTGCCTGTAGAATCCCATGAAGAGAGGAGCCTGGCAGGATACAGTCCATGGGGTCACACAGAGTCAGATACAACTGAAGCAATTTAGCACACACATACTCACAGCCAGCAATAACGGATGTTATGGGGCCAAGGACATGTACCTATAAGGACACGCACCTTGACTTATAGATACTCATTTATCCATAAGTCAAAATCTGTTTGAACCCAAGGTTCATACTTTTTCTTTAAACTGAAATTGAGTATATGTGAAAACTTGCATTCATGCACACACATAAATATATACACACACAAAGTAACTCATAAAACAAAAAAATCTATAGAAATCAACTATTTTCCATCACCTCCGAACTTATAGATAACAATTAATATTTGGTAGTATTTTCTTCCAATATTACTCTCTTTATGTATATTTACAGTATTATATATTTATACCTAAATGACAAGGAGGCATTCAAAAATAAATCAAGGTTATATGAATTTTAAAAGTCATTAAGTGAAAGTGAAGTCACTCAGTCGTGTCCGACTCTTTGCGACCCCATGGACTGTAGTCTACCAGGCTCCTCTGTCCATGGGATTTTCCAGGCAATAGTCCTGGAGTGGATTGCCATTTCCTTCTCCTTTAAAAGTCATTAAATATCTTTAAATATTGCTTAAAGAACCTCAAGCATTGAATTTATCAAAATATTTATTTTCTCAATTAATAGTTACTTAAATTACTATTAAGCTTCCCTCGTGGCTCAGACAGTAAGGAATCCTCCTGCAATGCAGGAGACCTGGGTTGGATCACTACATCAGGAAGGTCCCCTGGGGAAGGGAATGACTTCTCACTCCAGTGTTCTTGCCTGGAGATCCCATGGACAGAGGAGCCTGGTGGGCTACAATTCATGGGGTCACAAAGAGTGGGACATGACTGAAGTACCAACACTTTCACTCTCAAATTATTGCTAATCACAGTTACAAATAAAGATATTACATATTATTTTTAACCATTTCTCTCATTATTGAATTCCTCAAAGTTGGATTCCTGTTAAAAAAAAAAAGTGCACTGACATTTTTAGAGCTCTTGATGAAGGGATATAATTTTTATAGCAATTGGTATGGATGTGAATTATTTGAATGATGGATGTTTATTGAGAGATAACTATTTTGCTTAAAATCTATCAGAATATAAGGTTAAAGCTTGGTTGTGTTTAAAACTTTTATTAAGACATGTGCATGCTGCTAAGTCACTTCAGTTGTGTCTGACTCTGTGCAACCCCATGGACTGTAGTCTGCCTGGCTCCTCTGTTCATGGGATTCTTCAGGCAAGAATACTGGAGTGGGTTACCATACCCTTCTCCAGGGGGTCTTCCCAACCCAGGGATCAAACACTCATCTCTTATGTCTCCTCATTGGCAGGCAGGTTCTTTACCACCAGTGCCACCTGGGAAGACATAGGGAGTTCAATAAAACACTCAAACTTTGTACTTTTTGAGCAGTGTGTTTTTGGATTGTCTTGAACTTTTTGAGTAGCACTTTTCATTCTTTGTACTGTTACTCAAGCTGACTTGGATTTAAGATTTATATTGTTAGGCCAAAAAAAGAAAAAAAAAATCCTGAAACAATTTTAGTACAATTCAGTTGGAAAATGTGAAATCACAAAAAACAAATTAGTCAAGCTTAATTTACCAACCATGTTCACATTAGGTACCAGACCTAAAAAAATTCTGTTTGAGAAACTGTGTGTCCATCATATCCAGCATTCATAGGAGACCCCTGAGGCCCACGGGACATTCATTACCAGCAACCCATTCACAGCCTAGTGATCACTCCCCTGCCAGCTGGCTGGACACATGGATGAATAAGGAAATGGTTTTCGTGACTGCCAGAGGAGCAGTGAGTTGGCAGCGAGCCACGCCGTCTTCGTTAGCCAGCTGGCACCTGGGAACTCCTTAACTCTCAGTGGGTTAGCCATGCACACACTACGTCCAAGGCATGCAGAGTTCACTGCCAGGAAGCCAACATGTGGAAAGGCAGTCTCCCAAAGAATCAGGGAGCACTCCCTTCAGGAATAACTGCCTCATTCACAGATTTAGGCACCTCAGAAAATGCTGAAACCAGAAAAACTGGCATCGCTCCTGAGGTTCGTGTGCCTATTATACTAACTGATTTATTTGTTGACCTTCAGAAAATGCTTTTTTTTTTCAAGACGTTCAGTAGAATCCTTACCAAGTGGTGGACTGCTTGAGTCGATTTGTTTTGAACAGCCCCTTTTCATGATTGGAGTCCTGATGCATTAAAAGCGCCTCTATTCATTCCCAGCAGGGTCCTGGTTTGGATGATATGGATATAGCCACTCGACTACTTACAAAATACCTAAACTGAGTTTTGGGCCAAAATAACTAAAAGGACCGAACTGCTGATTCTCAATAAGAGAACAAGTGAGATGACAACCCTATATATTTTTAATATTTGAGGGGTCTATTATAAATTTCAGATTTTTATAAGATTTATAAGTCTTATAAAAGTTTATGTGCATAAAATAATATATTATGAACCTCTACATACCCATCACCCAACTTCAACAACTCTCAACTTTTTTCTTTCTTATTCTAAACTTTGTATGTACCTAAACAAAACATGACTTCCTTGAATTCGCACTCTATCACAATGTTAAGGAAGTATTCACTGAAGTTCTCAGGTGGGGCAGCGGTAAAGTATCTGTATGCCAATGCAGGAGACACAGTTTTTATCCCTGGGTCAGGAAAAACACCTGGAAAATGAAATGGCAACCCACTCCAGTATTCTTGCCTGGGAAATCCCAAGGACAGAGTCTGATGGCTACAGTTCATGGAGTTGCAGTCAGACATGACTGAGCAACAGAACGCGCGCACACACACACACACACACACACACACACACATATGCAAAACTAGCCCTGGAGATTGTTTCAAGGGAGTCCAAGAGAAAGAAAAGAGTTGTACATCAACCCCCCCAGTTTTCATAACAAATGTTAATACTACTACAAAATCTCTACCAGGCTGAAGAAATTATTTTTGCATGTGTTTGAACACAATAGGATAGCCAGCTAGCTAGATAACAGACACATAGTAGATGATGGGTATCAGTTCAGTTCAGTTCAGTCGCTCAGTCGTGTCCGACTCTTTGAGACCCCATGAATCACAGCACACCAGGCCTCCCTGTCCATCACCAACTCCCAGAGTTTTCTCAAACTCACGTCCATCGAGTCAGTGATGCCATCCAGACATCTCATCCTCTGTCGTCCCCTTCTCCTCCTGCCCCCAATCCCTCCCAGTATCAGAGTCTTTTCCAATGAGTCAACTCTTCCCATGAGGTGGCCAAAGTACTGGAGTTTCAGCTTTAGCTGAATCCCAGGGCTGATCTCCTTCAGAATGGACTGGTTGGATCTCCTTGCAGTCCAAGGGACTCTCAAGAGTCTTCTCCAACACCACAGTTCAAAAGCATCAATTCTTTGGCGCTCAGCTTTCTTCACAGTCCAACTCTCATATCCATACATGACCACTGGAAAAGCCATAGTCTTGACTAGATGGACCTTTGTTGGCAAAGTAGTGTCTCTGCTTTTCAATATGCTATTTAGGTTGGTCATTACTTTCCTTACAAGGAGTAAAGTTGGTCATAACTTTCCTTCCAAAGCATCTTTTTTGGGCTCCAAAATCACTGCAGATGGTGACTGCAGCCATGAAATTAAAAGACGCTTAATCCTTGGAAGGAAAGTCTGTTCCTAGACTTAGTTGTATTTGACACCTACTTGTGGCTCAGATGGTAAAGAATCTGCTGCAATGCAGGAGACCTGGGTCCAATCCCTGGGTCGGGAAGATCCCCTGGAGAAGGGAATGGCTACCCACTCCAGTATTCTTGCCTGGGGAACCGCATGGACAGAGGAGCCTAGCGGGCTACAGTCCATGGGGTCACAAAGAATCAGACACAACTGAGCAGCTAAGAGTTTAACTTTCATAAGTACCATGGATAAGTGCTTTGCTCTTGTTTTCACAGTCCTAGCTCCAAAAGACTACTCATGAAACAATTTTGATTAGATTCCTCTAAAAGGGACTGCTTTTTCCAAAAAACTAACAAATGAAACACAAAAGCATGCACTGTGGATATGAGTTAACAAGAGATTTTTCTTAGTTCTCATGGAATCTGCATTTTCCTCCTCTCTCTGGAGATCCTCACTTCTTAGACAACAGAGTCAGGCTCGTCTCTCAGTGGCCAACACTCACCACAGTATCTTTAGCCTTGATGATGCCACAGAAACAGACTATATTCCTCCTGGTTCTGTTCAATGGTCATTTTGTTTGGCCCCTGTTAACTTCTACCCATTTGGTCACCAGCCCCCATTCTTCCTTTTGCCCCAAGACCTGGGCTACTTGAGTGTCTCATACAAGGGTATTTTCACACCAGGACCTTTGCCTTTGTAGTTTTCTCTGCCAGGAAGAGAGAATTGATATTCATATAGTTTGCTCGCTCATGCCCTGCTGGAGTCAGCTGAAACGTTGTTTTGTCAGTGAATGTTTCCTGACCATGCTGGAGAAAACAGCAATCACCATTTGCCTAATCACCCTTACCTCACTTAAGCTTTTTCCTTTCAATTGTTATTGCAATATGATACATTTTTTTTTCCTTTTTAAAAGAAATGATCTTCCTACACTATATTCTATAAGGAAGGGGATTTTGTTTGTTTTAGTCACTGCTGAGCCTTTGACATATAAAACAGTGCTTGGTACAATGTAGATGTGCTCACTGAACAAACAAACCGATGAATGAGAGAGACCATGTCAACCATAGACAGTACCATGCTTTTTCTTAGAGCATTACAACATCCAAGGGTCAGTGTTAGGGAGAACATTGGTAGCAACTTGGTAGAAAGTAAAGAGTTTCTGGGGCTTCCCTGCTGGCTCAGATGGTAAAGAATCTGCCTGAAATGCAGAAGACCTGGGTTTGATCCCTGAGTCAGGAAGATCCCCTGGAGAAAGGAAAGCATTCTTGCCTGGAGAATTCCATGTTGGTATTTTAAAATGACATGGACTCATGGACTCCCCTGGTGGTCCAGTGGCTAAACTCGCTCCCAATGCAACATGCCTGGGTTCAATCCTTGATCAGAGAACTAGATCCCACATGCCTCAAATAAGAACCCCCAGGCCACAACAAAAGATCCATGCTGCTACTAAGACCCAGTGCAGCACCCCCGTGGATTCACAGCTGTCCTTTGCATTTGGGCTTGCCATGATTAATTAAATGTCCCACCAGGGAATGGGAAACCTTGTTGTCAACCTGTTTCCATATCTGCAAAAGAAGTTAGGCTTAGGAACTACTACAACATTATAAAAGCTATACCAACACTTTGATTGTTAAAATAATGTCACCAGTTAATCTGTTACTGTATGTGGAGTAGAATAATAAACCTTCCTTCAGGTTGAACTGTCAAAGTACAGTTCTGCAGAATGCCTCCTTGATGAAGAGTATAGCTCTTCTCCTTAGATTAAATTGGAAAAGTGACAATTATACATTTCATGCATTCCAGATTTCATAGGACAGTTTCATCATAATATCCACTTACAAAACTGTGTAGAGTGTGGTGGTGTTAAACAGCGCATATTTTTAATTTAAAATCCATTAGCATTCCACATAATTAATTAGAATTTTACACTCCAGTGATTTTTGGTTCCCTACAGAAAATTGAGCACACAGAATATAATTTGATTTAATTTTTGGTTTAGGTTTAATCTACCTTAAACATTTTTTTTAAATATCTCAGGGGAAATTTTAACTACTTAAAATTTTGTATTTTTTCTTTAGTAAACTCAGCATTCTATTTTAATATTCTTGGGTGAAGGGGATAGAAAAAAAGCTTAGAAAAGTGTAGGTCGGGCAAAAATACTTAATACAAGCATTTAGAATCCAAAATACAGAGTCCATAGCCTTGCTGTGGTGA
The DNA here is from genome assembly GCF_042477335.2 of Ovis canadensis. Classification (NCBI taxonomy): domain Eukaryota; kingdom Metazoa; phylum Chordata; class Mammalia; order Artiodactyla; family Bovidae; genus Ovis; species Ovis canadensis. The sequence goes on along the minus strand of NC_091258.1, from coordinate 40,408,000 downwards.
TATACTTGGGAGAAAAGAAGAGAGGCTGTGAAATTTTGCCGGTCAATTTCAGACCCTTCTTTTCTTATGAGAATTATGGAACTGTACTTCCACATAGGTCTTTTAAAGTTTCAGTCTATGTCACTAAAATGATATCTCACAAAGGTATCATGCTTATCCGACATTCTTATAGCACATTTATTGCAGCTCAGGAGGCCAAGAACTGGCTCGTAATTCCATTTCATTACAACTTTCAAGGGCCAGTTCTTTGGGTAGGTTTCCTGTTGGATTATTCATAACCATAGAATTAAATCACAAGGTTGGAGGGCCTTGGCTTAACTTCAAACTGCTTTGCAATGATTATAATAAATATCAAATCTTTATAATTCCTTGATTGTTCCAGTTTAGTGGAGTTATCAATCAAATTTTCTGGACAACATTGTCTTTTTATTCTGTTCCCTTTCATTTCTTTCTCTCCGTTAACTTTATCCTATGCCCTATCACCTCAGAGGCTGACACATTCATATGGTATTTCCTAGAAATGCAAGCATACCTTTTTATTATTCAACTGGATAAGGTTTTTCAAACTTTTGCATTATTGTTACACTGACTAGCCTTTCAAATGTTTAGACTGAGTACAATCATTTAGCATTTACTAGAAGTAATTATAATATTGTGACATATTTTCTACACATGACTATAGCTCAATTCAGAACAGTGGTAATAAAAAGATATGAAATAAAACACACATATACACACAAGTGCATACACACATACAAATGTAAAACATATAGACCTAAGTAAGTCTACAAATAACAAGCTTCGGAAAAAACAACTAAATACAAAGGGCATATTGTTTCTTCTGTTGTAATACCAGAGTTTGGGATACTATATTTCCTTTTAAAATATGTTAAAAATAGTACAAAGTAGGGGATGCAGTGATTTTTTTAGGTTTTCAAATCTTGGGGGACAAAATAAGATGCCATTTAGCCTCCAGATTCAAATTTAAATGAGATACTTTCCAGATAAGGAAATTTTCACAGAATTTAAACTAATTTTGTCTATAGGTAGAATTTAAATATTTAAATCATTTATATGCATATAATTTTAATCTAGATGGTGGATTCAGGCTTATTTTTTCTTTTTAGAAATGTGCATTAAACTATAAGGGTAAGTCTGGTTCAATTTCAATCACAAATTTTTTCAGTATGAAGACTCTGCCTATAAAAATTTTACAAAACACAAGTTAATTAAAATTAGACAGACAAGACCAGGTAACTATATGAAAAAATGTTATTCATTGGTTTCATGTCATAATGTGAATATGCTAATAACTATGGAAATAATTGACACTGAGGGAACAAACATGAACATGTTTAATGAGGTTATTGATTTTTCCCTCATAAATGTTCTTATACACTTTATATTGTAAGCATCTCACTAATGATGTATGTCTTTTCATTAGAGTTGGCATAATAAAAATGACAATTAATTTTTAATGCATCTGTTAGTGAAATTTAATATTGAAAAATTAATAAAGCAAATTTAATTTCATTGCTGAGTCTATTATTAGCATTACATGTATTAGCAGGCAAATTTACCAATATGGACATTTATATCAGGTAACTTGGTTAAGAAAACTAGGATAATGTTAAATCCCTATTGGTGTGGTCAGGAGGAGAATAAAACAGCTCCTCAGAAAATAAACCAAAGCCCACCGTCGGAGAGTTGTTGTAATCCTATAGGGCTCATTTCTTCTTTGATATAGAGCACTCATGACAGCTGTACAAAGGTCAGCTTGCTTAGCAGCTTCCCCATTGGCTTCAAGTGAATTGGACTACTTTGGATTGGCTGAGAAGCCCTCAACAGGCTTCTGCTGGACAATGACTGTAGAAAGGGAATTCTTATTTCTTAAAACACCCATTGTAGTACACTGTTTATTTAAGGCCTCTTCTTTCTGGAAAATAGGGCTTACTCTGGAGCAGAAAAAAGCAGCCCATTCCAGTATTCTTGCCTGGAAAATTCTATGAAGAGAGAAACCTGGCGGGCTCCATAGGGTCGCAGAATGGGACACGACTGAGCATGCATGCACGCTCGCATCCATCTACTCCACAGACAAGAAAACCAAGTGTCAGAGAGGTTAAGAAATATTCCACCAACAGAGTTCTGATCCTAAAACAACTGGGTCTCATTCCAGCATGCCTGGTCTTTCTAACTTGAGAAGCCTTGCTTTATGTAAATTGGAGTTGAGCCAAATGACAAATCTTTTAAGATTCTGAACGAGATGAATTGGTCATTTTATGAAAGAAAATGTTAAGCTCAGAAAACTGTCCTCTTGTGATTAAATCTCCTTCCGATTTTATTTTGCACCAACTCATTCAAAGACATTTTTTAAGTGGCTGTCAGGTAAGGTCTGCATCTTTTTCCTTCCTCTACACAACGTGTGATAAGAGTTATCACTCCTGGTCTATCACTGTAACTATTCTATCTCTAGAAAAGCATTTTCTTTAAATGGATGATTTGTCACTAGTTTTTCAACTTTCTCCACATACAGGCAGAGGATCTGAGAGAAGGCAAGTCGAAGAAACAAAACTATTTAGGGTAGTGAAATCTTTCAAAAGCTAGCAAGTTTATCAGAGGCACATGAATATTTAACATATTCCTAATGTAAATATTTTTGAAGAGAAGATTGAAAAAACACAAAACCAGCAACAAGAAGAAAAATCTTCATCAGTAATATTACATTTTGTCTTATAATGTCAAACCAATTACCTAAATATTCTCAATCTTTATTGATCACTGATTCAGGTCACTCACATATTCATTTGATTTGTGCATTAAATAAATGTTCAAATGAACTAAACAAATGTGTGATGCAGAAAGGGGGTTCAAAATTGCCTAAACCTTAAAAGACCATTGAAATACATCTCTGGACTGACTGTCCTTAGAGCCTGTAACAGACGCAAAGCAAATGAAACAAAAACAAATGCACAAAACAAAGGCTACGTGACTTAAATTATGGCTCCATAACTCATTATCTGATGACCCTGGGAAGGTACTTTGCACACAAATTCATATGAAGAAGCCACTTATATTATTTAAACAAATAGAGGGCCACATATATTTTATTTATTTTTTTTAATTTTTATTTATTTTTTTTCATTGAAATATATACTTTATTTTTGTTTGTTTGTTTGTTTTTACTTTACAATATTGTATTGGTTTTGCCATACATTGACATAAATCTGCCATGGGTGTACAAGTATTCCCCATCCTGAACCCGTCACCCACCTCCCTCCCCATCCCATCCACATATATTTTTAAAATAATTTTACAGGTCAGCTATTAGACAAAGAAAACCCAGAGAAAGCAAAGAAACAATGCATAATTTTAAAAAAAGTTAAAAGAACATTAAAAAACAAAAAACTGGATGTAACTAAAACCAGATATATGCCATGTCAATTAATATTTAAAGGGTGAGAATAACTACAAAAGCTTTCAGGTTGGACACAATGGTAAATCAAAACCAGAAAAATTTAAGGGGATAAAATCAAACAAAAAGAAAGTAGGTTCTTGTTGGTTATCCCATCTTAAATATGTATATGTATAACTGAATCACTTGGCCACCTGAAACACAGCAAGGTTAATCAACTCTATTCCAATATAAAATTTAAAAAAAAAATTTTAAGGGAAGTACGACTTCACTTTCACATTCACTTTTCACTTTCATGCATTGGAGAAGGAAATGGCAACCCAATCCAGTGTTCTTGCCTGGAAAATCCCAGGGACAGGGCAGCCTGGTAGGATGCCATCTATGGGGTCGCACAGAGTCAGACACGACTGAAGCAACTTAGCAGCAGCAGGACACTAGCCAAAATAGAATTCAGGTCAAAGGCGAGAAAATAAGTTAGACTAAGGAAAGCAGTTTATACTGGTGAGAGTACAATCTGCATAAGGTCAGTTCAGTTCAGTCGCTCAGTCGTATCCGACTATTTGCGACCCCGTGAATCACAGCACACCAGGCCTCCCTGTCCATCACCAACTCCAGGAGTTCACTCAGACTCACGTCCATCGAGTCAGTGATGCCATCCAGCCATCTCATCCTCGGTCGTCCCCTTCTCCTCCTGGCCCCAATCCCTCCCAGCATCAGAGTCTTTTCCAATGACTCAACTCTTCCCATGAGGTGGCCAAAGTACTGGAGTTTCAGCTTTAGCATCATTCCTTCCAAAGAAATCCCAGGGTCGATCTCCTTCAAATGGACTGGTGTGATCTCCTTGCAGTCCACGGGACTCTCAACAGTCTTCTCCAACACCACAGTTCAGAAGCATCAATTCTTCAGTGCTAGTGTTTGCAGTCCAACTCTCCATCCATACATGACTACAAGAAAAACCATAGCCTTGAGGAGACGGACCTTAGTCGACAAAGTAATGTCTCTGCTTTTGAATATGCTATCTAGGTTGGTCATAACTTTTCTTCCAAGGAGTAAGTGTCTTTTAATTTCATGGCTGCAATCACCCATCTACAGTGATTTTGTAACCCAAAAAAATAAAGTCTGACACTGTTTCCACTGTTTCTCCATCTATTTCCCATGGAGTGATGGGACAGGATGCCATGAACTTTGTTTTCTGAATGTTGAACTTTAAGCCAACTTTTTCTCTCTCCTCTTTTACTTTCATCAAGAGGCTTTTTAGTTCCTCTTCACTTTCTACCATAAGGGTGGTGTCATCTGCATATCTGAGGTTATTGATATTTCTCCCAGAAATCTTGAATCCAGCTTGTGTTTCTTCCAGTCCAGCGTTTCTCATGATGGACTCTGCATAGAAGTTAAATAAGCAGGGTGACAATATACAGCCTTGACATACTCCTTTTGCTATTTGGAACCAGTCTGTTGTTCCATGTCCAGTTCTAACTGTTGCTTCCTGGCCTGCATACAGATTTCTCAAGAGGCAGGATAGGTGGTCTGGTATTCCCATATCTTTCAGAATTTTCCACAGTTTATTGTGATCCACACAGTCAAAGGCTTTGGCATAGTCAATAAAGCAGAAATAGATGTCTTTCTGGAACTCTCTTGATTTTTCCATGATCCAGCAGATGTTGGCAATTTGATCTCTGGTTCCTCTGCCTTTTCTAAAACCAGCTTGAATATCAGGAAGTTCACAGTTCACGTATTGCTGAAGTCTGGCTTGGAGAATTTTGAGCATTACTTTACTAGCGTGTGAGATGAGTGCAGTTGAGTGGTAGTTTGAGCATTCTTTGGCATTGCCTTTCTTTGGGATTGGAATGAAAACTGACCTTTTCCAGTCCTGTGGCCACTGCTGAGTTTTCCTAACTTCCTGGCATATTGAGTGCAGCACTTTCACAGCATCATCTTTCAGGATTTGAAATAGCTCAACTGGAATTCCATCACCTCCACTAGCTTTATTCATAGTGATGCTTTCTAAGGCCTGCTTGACTTTGCATTCTAGGATGTCTGGCTCTATATTAGTGATCACACCATCGTGATTATCTGGGTCATGAAGATTCTTTTTGTACAGTTCTTCTGTGTATTCTTGCCACCTCTTCTTAATATCTTCTGCTTCTGTTAGGTCCATACCATTTCTGTCCTTTATCGAGCCCATCTTTGCATTACATGTTCCCTTGGTATCTCTAATTTTCTTGAAGAGATCTCTAGTCTTTCCCATTCTGTTGTTTTCCTCTATTTATTTGCATTGATTGCTGAAGAAGGCTTTCTTATCTCTTTTTGCTATTCTTTGGAACTCTGCATTCAGATAATTTTATCTTTCCTTTTCTCCTTTGCTTTTCACTTCTCTTCTTTTCACAGCTATTTGTAAGGCTTCCCCAGACAGCCATTTTGCTTTTTTGCATTTCTTTTCCATGGGGATGGTCTTGATCCCTGTCTCCTGTACAATGTCACGAACCTCATTCCATATTTCATCAGGCACTCTATCTATTAGATCTAGGCCCTTAAATATATTTCTCACTTCCACTGTATAATCATAAAGGATTTGATTGAGGTCACACCTGAATGGTCTAGCGTTTTCCCTACTTTCTTCAATTTCAGACTGAATTTGGTAATAAGGAGTTTACGATCTGAGCCACAGTCAGCTCCCGGTCTTGTTTTTGTTGACTGTATAGAGCTTCTCCATCTTCGGCTGCAAAGAATATAATCAATCTGATTTTGGTGTTGACCATCTGGTGATGTCCATGTGTAGAGTCTTCTCTTGTGTTGTTGGAAGAGGGTGTTTCCTATGACCAGTGCATTTTCTTGGCAAAACTCTATTAGTCTTTGCCCTGCTTCATTCCGTATTCCAAGGCCAAATTTGCCTGTTACTCCAGGTGTTTGTTGACTTCCTACTTTTGCATTCCAATCCCCTATAATGAAAAAGACATCTTTTTTGGGTGTTAGTTCTAAAAGGTCTTGTAGGTCTTCATAGAACTGTTCAACTTCAGCTTCTTCAGTGTTACTGGTTGGGGCATAGACTTGGATTACTGTAATATAAATGTATAGCAATTATGGATACGCATAAGCCAAGTAATGCCACATCAACAGTGATAAAGCAAAAATTGTAAAAGATATCAGAGGGAAATACACATAAGCAACAAGCAGGAAGCTTTAATTCACAGATATCAGACTATGAAATATCAAGTACACAAAATTAATTTAATAAAAGAATACTTTAAAAAATAAAGAGATTTAGCTAAAATGTAACTAAACTTTCCTTCCTTGAAAATAAAAGATATACTTCATTATATTATCCCATATGCTCATGGGACAGTCATAAAATTGATGATATATATTATGCCACAAAGAAACTGTCAATAATTTTCAGAAATATGTAATTAAAAGTTTTCTCAAATAAGATTCAATAAAATTAACACATAACAAAACCAGAATATACATCAACCCTATCACCTGGCAAAAAGATGTGTATTTTAAGAAACTAAGTTAGTAAGGATATAAACCAAAAACAGTAAAATGGGTTATCAGTTCAGTTCAGTTCAGTTCAGTTGCTCAGTCATGTCCGACTCTTTGCAACCCTATGAATCGCAGCACGCCAGGCCTTCCTGTCCATCACCAACTTCTGCAGTTCACTCAGATTCACATTCATCGAGTCCGTGATGCCATCCAGCCATCTCATCCTCTGTCATCCCCTTCTCCTCCTGCCCCCAATCCCTCCCAGCATCAGAGTCTTTTCCAATCAGTCAACTCTTCCATGAGGTGGCCAAAGTACTGGAGTTTCAGCTTTAGCATCATTCCTTCCAAAGAAATCCCAGGGCTGATCTCCTTCAGAATGGACTGGTGGGATCTCCTTGCAGTCCAAGGGATTCTCAAGAGTCTTCTCCAACACCACAGATCAAAAGCATCAATTCTTCGGCGCTCAGCCTTCTTCATAGTCCAACTCTCACATCCATACATGACCACAGGAAAAACCATAACCTTGACTAGACGGACCTTAGTCGGCAAAGTAATGTCTCTGCTTTTGAATGTGCTATCTAGGTTGGTCATAAGTTTTCCTCCAAGGAGTAAGCGTCTTTTAATTTCATGGCTGCAATCACCATCTGCAGTGATTTTGGAACCCCCAAAATTAAAGTCTGGATTATAATGTTAATTATAACAGTTAATAAGCTGTGAGATATAGCTTAAGAGATCCTCAGGAAAATTTGTAGCATTTTTCCCTGATAGCTCAGTTGGTAAAGAATCTGCCTGCAATGCAGAAGACCCAGAATAGACTCCTGAATTAAGAAGATCCCCTGGAGAAGCATCGGCTACCTTCTCCAGGATTCTCGGGCTTCCCTTGTGGCTTAGCTGGTAAAGAATTTGCCTGAAGTGCAGGGGACCTGGGTTTGATCCCTGGGTTGGGAAGGTCCCCTGGAGAAAGGAAAGGATACCCACTCCAGTATTCTGGCCTGGAGGATTCCATGGACTGTATAGTCCATGGTGTCGCAAAGAGTCAGACACGACTGAGCAACTAATTTTTAAAAATGTTATATGTCAGTATTAAAAAATAACTATTTTACATAAATTAGGCAGGAAAAGGAGCTAATCTAAGTAAATTTTTAAAAATTATGCTTTGACTGGATTGTTGTTATTTAGTTGCTAAGTCATGTCCAACTCTTTTGCGCCCCATGGACTGTAGCCTGCCAGGCTCCTCCATCCATGATATTTCTCAGGCAAGAATACTAGAGTGGGTTGCCATTTCCTTCTCCAGGGGATCTTCCTGACCCAGGGATGGAACCCACATCTCCTGCATTGGCAGGTGGACTCTTTACAACTGAACCATCTGACTGGATACCATTAGGTTAAAGATTGAAAAATTATCATACATAAATATTGCACTCCAGTTAATAAATTTGTATCTCACAGAGGAATGGACTTTATGTGTATACAGTCATCATCCCTCAGTATCTACAGGGTATTGGTTCCAGGACCTTTCATAGATACCAAAATCTTCATCTGCTCCAGATCCTTAAATAAAATAGCATAGCACCTGCACATAACTTTCTCCCATGTATTTTACATTATCTTTAGATTACTTATAACATCTAATACAATGTAAAGGCTATGTAAACAGTTTATCAATGCACATTAGATTCAGATTTTGCTTTTGGGAAATTTCTGAAATTTTTTTCCCACTTCCTTATTCATTATTTGTTGAATCCACAGGTGGAAAATCTGTAGATATTGAGTGTCAACTATCCTAGGGTTGAATTCATAAATTCAGCACTGATATACTGATTCATATAAATGCGAAGAGTTGATTCATTGGAAAAGCCTCTGATGCTGGGAGGGATTGGGGGCAGGAGGAAAAGGGGATGACAGAGGATGAGATGGTTGGATGCCATCACTGACTCGATGGATGTGAGCTTGAGTGAACTCCGGGAGTTGATGATGGACAAGGAGGCCTGGCATGCTGCGATTCATAGGATCACAGAAAGTCAGACACTACTGAGAGACTGAACTGAACTGACTGATATATATATATATATATATATATATATGCACTAATATTTCTGACTTTAATATATATACACAATAACTATATACATTCATATGAAAATTTATGAATACATACACATATGATTGAATATATATATATATATATATATATATTACTATGGTAACAAATTATAACAAGCTTAGTAACTTAAAACTATATAAACTTATTCTTACAGTTCTGGAAGTCAAAAGTCCAAAATAGGTCTCACTAGACTAAAATCAATGTGTCAGTGGGGACACATTCCTTCTGGAGGTTCTAGGGGAGACTGTTTCCTTCCTTTTTCCAGCTTTAGAAGCTACCTGCGTTCCTTGGTGTACGCCCCCTTCCTCCATCATCAAAACCAGCAGCATAGCATCCTCACATCTCTCTCTGAGTCCTACCATGTCTGCCTCCATCTTTCATTTTAAAGGACACTGTGATTACATTGAACCAAACTTGATAAACTTCTTCCAAGCATGCATGCTAAGTCGTTTCAGTCATGTCTGACTCTTTTGCAACCCCATGGACTATAGCCCACCAGGCTCCTCTGTCCTTGGGATTCTCCAGACCAGAACACTGGAATGGGTTGCCATGTCATCCTCCATGGGGTCTTTCTGACCCAGGGATCAAATCTCCATCTCTTACCTGCACTGGCAGGTGCTTTTTTGTTTGTTTGGTTTTTACCACTAGCACTACCTGGGAAGCCCTGATGAACTTACTTTAATATTTTATTAGCAGTCTTAATTTGATCTGCAACATTTATTCTTCCTTGTCAATATGTAACCTAGCACTCACAGGTTCCACGGGCTAAAACATGGATATTGTTGGAAGGGTGGACAGCATTATTCTGCTCCCTATCACAAAACCTAAACTCCTCTGCAGAAGAACTTTACTAAAATTTTAGAGAGCAAATAATCCCAATATTTCCTGAACTGTTTCAGAGTATAAAAAGAACTAAGACTTTAATTTCTTTTGATAAAGTACAATAACATTGATACCTAACTTGACATAATAGCCCTCAAAAGATAATTACAAACAAATCTCATTTCTTATAATCAAAGCTAACATCTTAAATAATATATTAACAATTAGAATTCAGTAGCAAATCAAAAGAATAATACATCATGACCAAGTGTTGTCTATCTTCTTACACAATGAAAAAGTATTTGATACAGAAAACATCTACTGTTTAAAACTTTCAAATATTAGTATTTTTGTGATAAAACAGATATTAAACCAAAATATAACATTATACTTAACAAGAAAAAAGAATAAGACTGTGAAGTATAAAAATTAGAGAAGAGAAAGTAGTTATCTTATGGTTTATACCTGAAAAATTCAAAAGAATCAACTAAAAAGCACTCTTACTGATAAAACTCAGTAACACAAGAATGTACAAATTCAATATTTCAGACAGTAGCTTTTCTACAAACACACGCAACCAGCTAAAATGTTTAAACTAAATAGCTGAATTTACAAAACATAAAATCTATGAGGATATATTTAATAAGAAAGGTCTGTAAGAACTACATGGAGAAAAAGTATCGCATGATTATTATGTTTATTTAAAATATAATTATTTCAATTGTCCCCAAATTACAACTACAATAAAACACTACTCTTTTGTTTTTAAGTTAACAAAAATAATTAAAATTCTTATGCATCAAAACCACAATGAGATATCACTTCACCCCCACTAGAACTGTTAGAACCAAAAGTCAGATAATGATAAAATTGTTGAATATGTGGAGAAATCAGAATCTTATAACCTCCTGCTAGAGAAATAAAATGCTGCATCTGCTTTGGGAAACCACCTGGTACTTCCTCAAATGATTTAACATAGAATACCATGTGACCCACCAATACTGCTCCTAGTTAAACACCCAAGAGCAATGAAAACACACACACACACAATAAACAAACTTTCACATAAAAGCATTACTCAAAGTAGCCAAAATAAAGAAAGAACCTGAATGTCCACCAAGTGAGGAATGGAGAAACTGTGACATACCCATATGCATGTGTGTGTGCTGAGTCACTTCAATCGTGTCCAACTCTGCAACCCTATGGACTGTAGCCCACCAGGTTCCTCTGTCCATGGGATTCTCCAGGCAAGAATACTGGAGTGGGTTGCCAAGTCCTCTTCCAGAGGACCTTCCCAACCCAGGGACTGAACCTGCATCTCTTAAGTCTCCTGCATTGGTAGGCAGGTTCTCTACCATTAGTGCCACTTGGGAAGCCCCACATATCCACATAATGGGATATTACTTAACCTTAAAAAGTAATGGAATACTTATACATGTTACAATATGGATGAACCTTGAAAATGTTTGCTAAAGGAAAAAAAAGTCAGGTCCCACAAGACCATATATGGTATGATTCCATTTGCATGAAATGTCCAGAATAGGAAAATTTATAGAAACAAAAAGTAGTTTGGTCATTGCTTAGGGCTGTGAAGAGATGAGTAGATAGGGAGGTGATAGCTAAAATGCACAGTGTTTCTTTTTAAGGTGATGAAGGTATTCTAAAATTGACTCTGATGATGGCTATTCATATCTGTGCTTAGACTAAAAACCATTGAATTTTACACTTTAAATGGGTGATAGTAATAAAACTGTTTAAAAATTCTTATAAAAATGAACAGGCAAAAATGGCTAAGGGGAGACACTCAAAATGAAAAGCAATAAAGAAGAACTCAAACCAATAATAAAAAAAAAGAGAGAGAGATTCTGATACCACTCATGAACAAAGGATAGACGAATGGAGCACAATATACAGTGCAAAGTCAAACACCAATGAGGATGGTATAAATGTTATAAGAAGTATATAAGAAGTACACTGCTGCTGCTGCTGCTAAGTCACTTCAGTCGTGTCCGACTCTGTGCGACCCCATAGACGGCAGCCCACCAGGCTCCCCTGTCTCTGGGACTCTCCAGGCAAGAACACTGGAGTGGGTTGCCATTTCTTTCTCCAATGCATGAAAGTGAAAAGTGAAAGGGAAGTCACTCGGTCGTGTCCAACTCTTCGCAACCCCATGGACTGCAGCCTACCAGGCTCCTCCATCCATGGGATTTTCCAGGCAAGAGTACTGGAGTGGGGTGCCATTGCCTTCTCCAAGAAGTATACTACATCAGTGGAAACGCATGGAATATTCAGTACCACCAGTGTCGGCAGGCCCCACGTCCAGGTGCCTGATGTGACTGTCTATGGTCTGTTGGGTGGCTCCTCCAGGGAACCTCATAAGTTGGTGGACTTGAACATAGTCTTTTGCAAAGAGGCAGCTTTGGACCAAATATGCAACTCTAGATTCTATTTCTCAATTCCTGTCCCACTTCTGAACTGTAAATAACAAATTCCCATACCCATTCTTCATCCAGTGGAACTAATGGATTTAAAAGGATGTAAAACTTCTCCAGGAGATTTTAAGTGACTCAGAAATCTGGGAGAATTAAAAGGTCGGGGGCTTGCCCAGGTGGTGCTAATGGTAAAGAAACCACCTGTCAATACAGAAGACATACAAGATGAGGGTTGGATCCCTGGGCCAGGAAGATCCCCTGATGGAAGGCATGGCAACCCACACCAATGTTTTTGCCTGGGCAATCCCATGGACAAAGGAGCCTGGGGTCACAAAGAGTCAGACATGACTTAGAGACTAAACAACAACTACAACCACACATGAAGCAACATTCTTATACAAATTGTGTTTAGCCCAACTCCATCATATCACAGATAAGGAAATTCAATTGAAGAGAGGTTAAGTAACTTAGCCAGGACCAAATAACTAGATAATCTGATGATAAATCCGAGACGCCTGCTTAAAGCAAATATCCATTTGAAAAATCTCTACTTAGATACTTTGGACTAGACTTTAGGAAGGCAGCTTTCAATTGCAATATAGTGAGAATAGAAGTTATAATTGAAACCACAGAGAAGAAGGTATTCACTAAAATACAATATAAAGATCAGAACACTGAAGCATGAATTTGCAGGAATATCCACTGTTGAAATAGAAGAAAAGACAATTTTCCCTTTAACTGCCCATCTCTTCTGACTTTGAATGCTATATCCTTCTGTTTTATGAAGAAAGAAAGGAATGGATAATGTTGTAGATGGAATAGAGTTTATTTCTCAACTATCCAAGATGTCACTTTCTCAGATTTCCACTTCAATCCAATCATTTCAGTATCCTACAACATATTTTATATGGGCACTGTTTCTGTGGAGTATCTATTGGCATCTCTATCAAATTAACTCTGTTAAGCTCATTTTCAAAATCTCAAGGCTTTGGGAAATTTTGAAGTAAAGCAACGTGTTAATGGGCTTCCCTGGTGGCTCAGAGGTTAAAGCGCCTGCCTGCAATGCGGGAGACCTGGGTTCAATCCCTGGGTCGAGAAGATTCCCTGGAGAAGGAAATGGCAACCCATTCCAGTATTCTTGCCTGGAGAATCCCATGGACGGAAGAGCCTGATGGGTTACAGTCCATGGGGTCTCAAAGAGTCGGACACAACTGAGCGACTTCACTTTCACTTAACCTGTTAATAGGCTACATTTCCTGCTCTTTGAAATTCACTATTGCAGTCTATTTGACCACAAATCCTTTCTGTCTCTCAAGATTTGTTTAGAATATCTCTCAAAAATAGAAATGTATGCGCATTTCTATGATGGGTAACATCACTCCATCCCTCTTGCCATGCCCCTGAAAACACTAGAGTCCTGGAGTCAATACACATCATGGAAGTCTCCTCGTTGGGAGAGACCTGGGTCTCTCGTTGGGAGAGACCCCATGGACTGTAACCCATTAGGCTCTTCCGTCCATGGGATTCTCCAGGCAAGAATACTGGAATGGGTTGCCGTTTCCTTCTCCAGGGAATCTTCTCGACCCAGGGACTGAACCCATGGTCTCTCCCTCTATCCATCCTGCTTTGTGCCCAAAGGGTCCTCATTGCCGAGGACTGCATCACCAGGGTTTCTCATATTCTGGATCCTGTATTCAGTCGGTCAATAGGAGGCACCCTCCAGGAGGGTCAAGGTAAGAGGAGAAAGAGAATAATCCATTTGTTCCTCATTTCCCCCGACATCAGTACTGAATCTCTGGCAGCAGCTGAGATGCTCCACAACTACTGCTCTGCTAAGCAACCCTGTGGCAACCACAGTTTCAGCTCTAACAGGCTCTGCCGTCATCATTTTTTCTCCCCTATCTTCTTTCAGCCCTTTGAGCCTCCTGGTGTTACCAGTTGCTGGATTTCTCAATATTCTTTATCCCTTTAATATCTCTACATTTGAACCAATTGCAAAGAATTCTGTTTTATGCTGAAACCCTAATAAATAAAAGTAGGGGTTTTTCCTACAAATTTCAAATATGTGAGCAAAAAAACCCCCAAAGAACATTTATCCTTCCTTTACTTCTCATCTCAAATATGTACTAGTATCATACAACTAATATTAAAATATCAATGCTATATACAACTATAATCATATAATCATACACTTTGGGGATGAATAGTGATTTAATTTTATAGAACAAACTGCAAACCCCTTTTCTGGAGAGTATTGATTTTGCTCTCTTTGTATATGTTCTTGTATTTTTTTTACGCAACAGTGCTTAATAAAGGACTTGACGTGACTGCTGATTGTTTCTATGGGACACATTGAAATAGAATTTGCTTTTAATCAATATTACAAATGCTTGCTGAAGGGAGACTCAACCTTTTGCATAAAGTTCTTTCATCAATTTGTCAACAGTATTTAAAAGTTTCTTCAGCTGAGAAGTACCATGAAGTGTTAGAAACAAGGGAGAGAAAGGCCACTTGTAAGCTAACAAGGCAGCTTCTTAATAAGGATAAATTTCTATGATATAATTATTCTGCTGGGTTTCTGCAGGTTCAGTTTTAAATGGTTTAGAGCAGTCAGGGTCTGCCACCATTCCCAGAGGTGTTTCCATGACATACATCCTTTGTTGGATAATTTCCCTTGAAATTCTGCATTAGTTATTAATGATGCATTAGTGTTCACTGCCGTTTGCTATTGTTTCCTTCCTGTGTATACATCCTACACGTTTACTCAGGAGAAATTAATGAAAATAAAATGTCACCATTCTCAGCCCATAGAGAACTCAAGCTTGCTGTGTGCCTTCTTTACATAAGGCCTCATGCATGGACTTTTCCTTTCATGCATTCTCACTTATTACCTTCAAGGTGATTAACTGCTTAAATATACATTCAAGACTATTGTTAAAATATGCTAATAATAAAATGAATGAACATTTGTAAAATTTATAGATGAGAATCTCCTATAATAGGTTAAGTGTATTACGATCAAGAGCTAGACAAATGGCACAATATATGGAACACACACACACACACACACACATATATATATACATATATACATATATATATATACACACACACAAAGAGGCGATACCAAGCCAGATAGATAGATCAATCTAGATATAATAGTATATATAGACAAGCTACTGGTTGTAGTAGAAAAAACAGCACCAGTCTTCTAACACCTCTTTGAACAGCTGGGTTTGAGTCTGGTATGAGTCAAGGGTGACAACTCTCTCCAGCAGAAAGAATTGCCTCCGCTCTCCTGGCAGAGGGCCAGGCTTAAGCTGTCACGCTGCTCACCATGTGCACATGTGCCTGCTAAGTCGCTTCAATCGTGCCCTACTCTTTGTGACCCTATGGACTGGAGCCCACCAGGCTCCTCTGTCCACGGGATTCTTCAGGTACAAAGACTGAAGTGGGTTCCTTGCCTTCCTCCAGGGGAATCTTTCTGACCCAGGGATTGAACCCACGTCTTTTATGTCTCCTGCATTGGCAGGCAGGTTCTTTGCCACTAGAGCCACATGGGAAGCCCAGCTCACCATACTATGTTGCAATGATATATTTACAGGATTTATTGATTCATCATCATATTGACCTCTCACGGCCATGTATGGTATCCTTGAACTAGGCCTGAAGAACACAAAGATGGCTACCGATGACATAGGGTATGAGAAAGTAAGCGTTGTGGGATGGGTGAAGGGTCATTGTTAACCCCATATTATGGATAAAGAAATTAGAGTTTTAAGTTGATTAACTAGTTGCACCAAAAAACCTACACTGCTAGTAAAAAGCAAGCCAAGACCGAAAGCCAGAGTTTTACAAGTGTTTTTCATGGTCAGTGTGACCATTTAAAGAAATGTTCTACATGTATTAGGATCACTTCCTTTTGTTCCTTCTCCTCCACTTCTTCATTATCATATCAGACATTTATTGTTGTGGAGGGAAAAAATATACGAATAAACACACAGAAGAAATGAATGAATGACAGAGGTTTACCCAAGGCCACATAACCTCTCTGAACCCATTTCCTCATCCATCAATTAGAGCCAACTATCCCCTCATTGTCAAGCACATTGGACTTGAGATACACACACACACACACACACACACACACACACACACACACATAAGTAACTCACCAAAATCTATCTCATGTCATTTGATGGAAAGAATATAACTATCTCCCAAACTGATTTTTAAGAGCAAATTCACACTAGCATATCTTTAAATACTGATTTACATTTAAATACTTTTGACATCATTTTTTTCCTTTTTCTTAAAAAAAAATTGCTATGTACCTTTACTCAATTTAGAATATACTTGAAGCTATAGAAGTTACCTAAATTCTCAAATATTCTTCAGCTCCATCTGAAAAAAAAATGCTTTGGGACAATGTGCGACTCCATTAAATTCATCATTTTTTATTTTAAAATTGAGGAAAAGGAATGGAGCAGGTTATAGCATACTCTTTTACTTCTTATCACATGTTAGAAATACAACTAGAATAAGATTTTCATACCATCAGATTTCGTTGTCCCAATCTTCAGACGTGAATCCTTAAGAAAAGCATTCACTTAAGTCTCTATTTTATAAGTTAGGAAACTGGGACTCAAAAACATTAATTTTTCAACAGGTCTGTTTGGAGGATTAAATGAGAAAATATATGATGAAAAACAATCAGTGCAGTCACCTGACATCTACAGGACTCAATAAGTGCTTGCTTTGATGATTATCTAATGAGAAGAAATTGATGTTGTAAAATTTTAGAGGCAGTAGTGAAACAGCTGCACACAAGATCTCAAGTTTTGATGTCCCTCTATACATTCCTGATCAAAGGAGAATTAGGCCTGGATACTGCTCTTCTGCCAGGATTCACCAGTGGCAGCTAAATCCACTGCTTTTTTCCTCACTCTGGAAAGTAAGGACTCCATAACCAAACCAACAAAATGAAACAAGAACAGTGACTACAAAAACACCCAGGAACATCAAACACTCCTCTACACATTTTCTCTCTTTACTTTCAATGATTTTATATACTTTGAAAACTTCGACTTTGTTTTCCTTTTCATACAAATTTTAAAAAGTTGTGGCCTGCTTCCTATGATCCAGTTCTCCCTTGAGATAAACAGGTGCATGGGAAAAAACAATCTATGTAATAAAATAGAAGTCATTAGACTTTCTTGATTAGTACTATCAAATCTACTATATTCAGATGTCATAAAAGTGGGTTTTCTCATATTTGTGACATGTTCTTCAAAACCATATGTCTTCATAGTCTCCTTGCTAGTCTCTTAGATCACTAGCCAATAGATTCTCTGGGTCTCTAGCATTCCATGACACAAGTGTTTGTACTTGTTGATTTATATACCTGATAAACTAATGTGTTTCCTATATAAGTTGCTTTTGTGTTATCTCTTCCATCTCAAATTTTTCAGGTAGTAATTTTTTCAGGTAGGATTTTTCAATCCTGTCTAAATATTTTAAATTACTCTTACTACTTATCTAGGAGTCCATACTCACATTTTGGGACCCCTATACAAGTACAGATGAAGAAGAGATTTCCCTAAGGTAGCTAACATTAATCAATGGATATTGGTTGCTTTGACTGTGAATTGATAAGTCTTCTGAGGCCAGTGAAAATGAATGTTATAATCATCTTATGATAATAACATAAATGATAATGTTATAATCATCAGAGATGTCTGCCACAGTTAGGAGACAGGGCAGTATCTACCTGTAGCCTACTTCTACCTAAAGAGCTGAGATGTTGAAATATATAATGCAATGAAGGTGTCCCTGAATGTCATCCATAGATGACCAGTTTACGTCCTTTGTGGTCCTTTGTGATTTCCACAATCATCCATCTCATTTCCCACTTTTTAAGAAGTCAGAAACAACTAGAAAGCACCTCAGTTCACACATGCTCAAGTTTTGCGCATTTAACAAGCTCTTCCAAAGCCAAGTGCAATCACTGATATTGCTTGACTAACTGACCATATCATTGAAGGAAGAACTGGATAGTGACAGATAGGAAAATGGAAAACAAATAGATCACTTAATAAGAGATTCTATAGATATTGGCAGTCAGATTCAAGGATTATCAAATGAAAACACCCACTAACAGAAAGATTCGCTGTTCTTGCTACTCAATGAGAAAACTCATAACCAAAAACATATATAAAAATAGATTGTATCTCAGCCCAGAAACTTCATCATATATGTTAGAAACATAGAGAAGAATCATTTTAAGAGTTATCCTTTTAACAAAGCTAAGAATTTAAGTGGTACAAATTATTTAAGAATAGAAAGCTTCAGACTTCCCTGGTGGCCCAGTGGTTAAGAATCCACCTGCCAATGCAAGGGACATGGGTTCAATCTTTGGTCTGGGAAGATCCCACATGCTGTAGGGCAACTAAGCCTGTGAGCCACAACTACTGAGCCAGCGTGCCCAGAGCCCACACTCCACAAGAGAAGCCACGGCAATGAGAAGCCTGTGCACTCCAATGAAGAGTAGCCCCTGCTCGCTGCAACTAGAGAAAGCCCGCATGCAGCAACGAAGACCAGAACAGCCACAATTAAATAAATAAAAATTTTTAAAAGAATAGAAAGCTTTTAAAAGGCAACAGTAAAAATGATAAATGATGATAAATGATGATGATGAGAGTCCCAGTCACTACACAAAGTGCTTCTCATGAATTACTCAGTTTAATCAGCACTGAAGAAGATATTGTCAATATCCCCATTGTACAGAAAAGAATATTTATCTGAGACATGGAACTTGCTCAAGGTCACAGTGCTGTCGCGCATCCAAGATGGGGCATTACAGCTTACTTCAATCTCCTGTCTCATAACTTCATGGCACTGGCACAGTACCTGTGCCATCGTCACTGCTGATAACACTTGCCTTGGCCTGAACTCAGGTCAATTTCCTGTACTGCACATAAAAGGAACTATGATGCTAAGCATAGCAGTGTAGCAGCATAAATCCTGGGAAAAGTTGCACTTGTAAAGATCCGGAGACAGTGCCTTTTACATTTCCAGTGCCCTATACCTCTGCCTTTCTCAGCGGTTTTATGATCTGTCACTACTCGAGCAGACAGCACATCAGCAAGTTTGCAGGGTAATTTTTTTGGACTGATCTCATTTATGCCTGCCCATTTCTTGCCAGTAACAAATCTTGTAAAAACACTTAGCATTTCAGAGCTTTTCATATATAACTCATCTAACTGAAGGTTTAAAAAAGTAATTCACAACATAGCTCTTCATCAAAAGAGGTAATCATTTCCATTTTGGTCTTCATGTAAGATATAATAATTCTGTAATTTATGGGGCCACAGAAGCTCTGTGACTTACATCATTTGGAGCATAATGTGATCTTCTCTGATTAATAGCTGCCATTTATTCAGAGAGTGTGCAGGACACTTTATATTTATTGAACATTCTCATTTAATTCTCACAACAATTGTAAAGGAAGCTATCATTATCTCCACTTTACAGTTTCAGTAACAATTGTAGGTCATGTAGCCAGTAACCAGAGCCAAAAATCAAACCTGGGGAACATTGATTATTCTGTCAAAGAATAAAGAGGTACAAAAGTAGATTAAAGAAGGTTGGGTACCATCTGTCTTATATTAACACTTGCCATTTTGTGATTTATTTATTCAATCAAGCTTTATGAAGCTTTATCTAGATATAAAACACAATGGAATTATTGAATTATACACCTAATGGGTGGAATATTTAAAAGATATCACCACCCAGAAAGCAGTTGCTCAACCATATGGTTGCCACAGTGATTCTCAAACCTCCATTCCCTGTCTGTCCCTCCCATTACTCTAGACCAGGGTTGCTCAATAGTGCTACTATGGACTTTTAAGAGCAAAGAAATCCTTGTTGTGAGGGCTGTCAGGTGTCTTCTTATGAGGTTTAACGGCATCCCTAGTCTCTACACACTAGATTCCAGTAGTTCTTTCCTCCCCAGCTTTGACAATTGAAAATGTCTCTAGACATTGCCACATGTCCACTGGAGAGCAAAATCACCCCCAGTTGAGAAGCCCTAGTCTAGATGCAAATCTCGTTTAACATGTCTTTGTAGTATTCATTATGCTTTTTGATATTTAACAAATTATATCTTCTGTGATTAAATGCAAGCTCCTTCAGTATGTAGCTATAACCATAATAATTGCACTATGTGGGACCTAGCAGATTCTTAAAGAAAAGTTGGTTGGATGAACATACGGAATGACCAAACTCAACTAATTTATTTATTAAGACTACTTTCCAAAAGTTGCTTTAATGACTTTTTGTCAGTGAAACAGGATGTATTTCTTTTTGGTCAGACCCATCCTTAAGGAAAGTAATATGTAAAACTAATAAAAGTCAGAGAGACTAGCTAACTTTTGCACTCATCTAAAAATATCTGCATAGCAAGTGGCTTTGACTTTTCTGACAGCCATATATTGGACCTTGACTCTCTACACTGGAATTACCAAGACTCTAAGGTCACCTTTCAGGTATCTTATCTTCCAAAGGGACTTGGAAAGCATTATTCTAAATGCAACAATGTAAAATTTTAATGGTAAATTTTATATTCATCATATTTCTTCTTCAATCACTCTCTACACTGTAATTGAACCAAGGTCAGAGAGAATCTCCAGTTTGTTTATTATATTAAGCAATAAACGTTACAGAGTGAAAGAATGGATAAATGAATGGAGAACAAGAGATACAAGTTAAGTAAAAGAAAAAACATCTTTCCCATTGTACCTATAGACCTTGCTGCTGCTGCTGCTGCTGCTGCTGCTGCTGCTGCTGCTGCTGCTGCTGCTGCTGCTGCTAAGTCGCTTCAGTCGTGTTCGAATCTGTGCGACCCCATAGACGGCAGCCCATCAGGCTCCACCATCCCTGGGATTCTCTAGGCAAGAATACTGGAGTGGGTTGCCATTTCCTTCTCCAATGCATGAAAGTGAAAAGTCAAACTGAAGTCGCTCAGTCGTGTCCGACTCTTAGTGACGCCATGGACTGCAATGAAGTCTTTATCCTGGACCAGTTCTACAAATTTAAGCTACAGTAAAATCTTTCACTTCTGGAAAATTTGTAATTATCTGATTCATAATGTATTATTTAGTTCAAATAAAATATTTTGCATGCTAACTCCTCTGATAAGCAAATTTGTTCCACAGTATATAGGTAAAAGAAATATTTGTGTGCTGGTATCAAGTTATTTCTTGAAAAGGGCAATACAGAGTTCTAAAACAAATTATGCTCCATCTTACCTCCACGCTGCACATATCTTAGAGCCATAGCCCTTTGCAATGCCATGGACTGTAGTCTGCAAGGCTCCTCTGTCCATGGAATTTCCCAGGTGAGAATACTCGAGTGGGCTACTGTTTCCCGCTTCAGGGGATCTTCCTGACCCAGGGATCGAACCCATATCTCCTGCATCTCTGGCATTGGTTGCTGCTGCTGCTGCTAAGTCACTTCAGTCGTGTTCAACTCTGTGCAATCCCATAGATGGCAGCCCACCAGGCTCCCTTGTTCCTGGGATTCTCCAGGCAAGAACACTGGAGTGGGTTGCCATTTCCTTCTCCAATGCATGAAAGTGAAAAGTGAAAGTGAAGTCGCTCAGTCATGTCCGACTCTTCGCGACCCAATGGACTGCAGCCTACCATGCTCCTCCATCTATCTTCAGGGGATCTTCCTGACCCAGGGATCAAACCCATATCTCCGGCATCTCCAGCATTGGTAGGTAGATGCTTTACCACTAAGCCACCTGAAAAGCATAAGAGGAGCAGATGTACAAGAGCCAACATAGATGCCATACCAGCCTGATTTTAAGCATCCTCTCTAATGCTTCCTGGAGCAACAATATCTGCCACAGATACCTCTGAAATAGGTCATTTCTGCTATAAATACTACCATGATGCTTCATCAAGCCTCCTATGAAATATCACCTAGAGTTTAGCTTCTCTAAGGAGTCAACAGCCAGTTTTCAATCAGAGCATGTGATTAAACAGAACAGGGATCTACACCATTCTTGGACTTCCTTCACCATATCTCCTTGCTGAAACAGCTGTTCATCCCTTTTCTATTGTTTGAAAGTTTCTCTTTCTCCAGGAAGGGATACTTCTGTCTCTCTAATCCTTGGACCTTCCTTCTAGGATTATCCAACATCATCATCAATGAAATTACAAGGTTTCGATAGTTTAAAGGTCTATTAATTCTAGCTGGAGACAATTGTAACTTCAGGCGTTTAGAAATCAAAGACTTCATTCTCTAGAACAGAAGAAAGAAAGTTTCCCTCTCATTATCTTAAACATCTTACAGCATCTAAAACCAAACATTAATTTATATCTCAATGGATTATCACATGACACCTATTATGAGCTTTGTAATAAAGCAAATACCTAGATTCTTCATTTTATGCTTATGAGCATTAAAATTATTAGTTGTATAAAGCATAAAATTGACCTGAAATTTCAAAACATAAAGCAGTGAGATGAATACAAATTTGTGCCACACTTTGGCAGTAGACAATGTCTGGTATATGTCTTTGTGTTTGAATGATGAAAATGATTTAGTTTAGAGTATCTCTGTACCTTTATACTTATTACTATTTTATATGTATATTTATTAGGAAATTGTTTAGCTCCACTTTTCTCCAGGAATATAAAATTATTTTTTCATGACCTTCAAGCAGGCATCAATTTATCCAGTCTGTGACAAAAAATAGTGATTTTAATACATTGTTATATACCATCTTGATATATACATCTAAATTGGAAATTAATGCTGTATTTGGTTGTTTGTGATGTAGACTTGGACATGGCAATGTTTTCCTTCCTAATGGTATATTTCAAAACAATATGTTATTTGTGTTTTCCAAAAAAATATTTTCCGTGTAACATTTGCTATTATCATCTATGAGGAATTGAGAATACCTGATTCTAGAATTTCTATAAACCTTGGCTCTGGGAATTTGATCAGCCTCTTAGAATTACATTCAATATATAAGTAATAACTTAGTTGTTTCTAGATTACCTTAAAAAAAACAGCAAAAAAGCAAAAACCCAGAAAACCAATCAAAACTTTGCTGGAATAAAAACAAACTGGAAAATGCCAGCCATAGTATGCATTTTCTTTGAAATTAGCGTAATGAAAATTATTGAAAGTACAGAAATAATGCCTTTCCATACACTTATGTTCACATTAATTAGCAAATCAAAGGATATAGTATGTCTGTGTATATGATGTGTTTAGAAAAAAAGAAGATTCATCTATACATATAAGTGAATCACTTATACTGAAACTAACACGACATTGCTAATCAACTGTTTTCCAACATAAAGTACAAAACTTTTAAAAAACAATTTCAAAGATGGCAGAGGAATAAGACGGGGAGACCACTTTCTCCCCAACAAATTCATCAAAAGAACATTTGAACGCACAGTAAATTCCACAAAACAACTTCTGAATGCCGGCAGAGGACATCAGGCACCCAGAAAAGCAGCCCATTGTGTTCGAAAGGAGTTGGAGACGTCTTGCTGCTGCTGCTGCTAAGTTGCTTCAGTCGTGTTCGACTCTGTGCAACCCCATAGATGGCAGACCACCAGGCTCCCCCGTCCCTGGGATTCTCCAGGCAAGAACACTGGAGTGGGTTGCCATTTCCTTCTCCAATGCATGAAAGTGAAAGTGAAAGTGAAAGTGAAAGTGAAGTCGTGTCTGACTCTTAGCGACCCCATGGACTGCAGCCTACCAGGCTCCTCCACCCGTGGTTTTTTCCAGGCAAGAGTACTGGAGTGGGATGCCATTTCATTCTCTGGAGACGTCTTGAGGCTACTGTAAAAATAAGACTGAAAACCAGAAGCAGGAGGCTTAAGTCCAAATCCTGAGAACACCAGAGAACTCCTGACTCCAGGGACATTAATCAAAAGAAGCTCATCAAAAGCCTCCATATCTACACTGAAACCAAGCACCACCCAAGGGTCAACAAGTTCCAGAGCAAGACAAACCACACAAATTCTCCAGCAACATAGGAACACAGCCCTGAGCTTCAATATACAGGCTGCCCAAAGTCACTCCAAACCCACTGACATCTCATAACTCATTACTGCACTCCAGAGAGAAGAAACCCAGCTCCACCCACCAGAACACTGACACAAGCTTCCCTAACCAGGAAACCTTGATAAGCCACCCGTACAACCCCACCCTCAGCAGGGAAACTCCACAATAAAGAGAATCCCACAAACTGCCAGAATACATAAAGGCCACCCCAAATATGGCAATATAAACAATATGAAGAGACAGAGGAATACCCAGCAGGTAAAGGAACAGGATAAATGCCCACCAAACCAAACGAAAGAAGAAGAGATAGGGAATCTACCTGAGAAAGAATTTAGAATAATGATAGTAAAAATGATCCAGAAGAAATAAAAAAGAGTCAATATATAATGAATAATGCAATAAATGAGATCAAAAACACTGTGGAGGGAACCTAGAGTAGAATAACAGAGGCAGAAGATAGGATTAGTGAGGTAGAAGATAGAATGGTAGAAATAAATGAATCAGAGAGGAAAAAAGAAAAATGAATTAAAAGAAATGAATACAATCTCAGAGACCTCCAGGACAGTGTTAAATGAACCAACATTCAAATCATAGGAGTCCCAGAAGAAGAAGACAAAAAGAAAGACCATGAGAAAATACTTGAGGAAATAATAGTTGAAAACTTCCCTAAAATGGGGAAGGAAATAATCACCCAAGTCCAAGAAACCCAGAGAGTCCCAAATAAGATAAACCCAAGGCAAAACACCCCAAGACACACAGTAATCAAGTTAACAAAGATCAAACTCAGAAAACAAATATTAAAAGCAGCAAGGAAAAAACAACAAATAACACACAAGTGGATTCCCATAAGGATAACAGCTGATCTTTCAATAGAAACTCTTCAGGCCAGGAGGGAATGGCAGGACATACTTATAGTGATGAAGGGAAATAACCTACAGCCTAGATTACTGTACCCAGCAAGGATCTCATTCAAATATGAAGGAGAAATTAAAAGGTTCACAGATAAGCAAAACCTGAGAGAATTCAGCACCAAACCAGTTGTCCAACAAATGATAAAGGATCTTCTCTAGACAGGAAACACAAAAAGGGTGTATAAACTCGAACCCAAAACAATGAAGTAAATGGCAATGGGATCATACTTATCAATATTTACCTTAAACATAAATGGGTTGAATGCCCCAACCAAAACACAAAGACTGGCTGAATGGATACAAAAACAAGACCCCTATATATGCTGCCTACAAGAGACCCACCTCAAAACAAGGGACACATACAGAGTGAAAGTGAAGGAATGGAAAAAGATATTCCATGCAGATAGAGACAAAAAGAAAGCAGGAGTAGCAATACTCATATCAGATAAAATAGACTTTGAAACAAAGGCTGTGAAAAGAGACAAAGAAAGACACTATATAATGATCAAAGGATCGATCCAAGAAAAAGATATAACAATTATAAATATATATGCACCCAACATAGGAGCACCACAATATGTAAGACAAATGCTAACAAGTATGAAAGGGGAAATGAACAATAACACAACAATAGTGGGAGACTTTAATACCCCACTCACACCTATGTATAAATCAACTAAACAGAAAATTAACAAAGAAACGCAAACTTTAAATGATACAAAGGACCAGTTAGGTCTAATTGATATCTATAGGACATTTCACCCCAAAACAATTAATTTCACCACTTTCTCAAGTGCACACAGAACCTTCTCCAGAATAGAACACATCCTGGGCCATAAATCTAACCCTGGAAATTCAAAAAAATTGAAATCATTCCAAGCATCTTTTCTGACCACAATGCAGTAAGATTAGATCTCAATTATGGGAGAAAAACTATTAAAAATTCCAACATGTGGAGGCTGAATGACACGCTGCTGAATAACCAATAAATCACAGAAGAAATAAAAAAAAAATCAAAATATGCATAGAAATGAATGAATATTAAAACACAACAACCCAAAACCTGTGGGACACTGTAAAAGCAGCACATGCTAGTAAAGAATGCTCAAAATTCTCCAAGCCAGGCTTCAGCAATACGTGAACTGGGAACTTCCTGATGTTCAAGCTGGTTTTAGAAAAGGCAGAGGAACCAGAGATCAAATTGCCAACATCTGCTGGATCATTGAAAAAGCGAGAGAGTTTCAGAAAAACATCTATTTCTGCTTTATTGACTATGCCAAAGCCTTTGACTGTGTGGATCACAATAAACTGTGGAAAATCCTGAGAGAGATGGGAATACCAGACCACCTGACCTGCCTCTTGAGAAATCTGTATGCAGGTCAGGAAGCAACAGTTAGAACTGGACATGGAACAACAGACTGGTTCAAAATAAGAAAAGGAGTACGTCAAGGCTGTATATTGTCACCCTGCTTATTTAACTTATATGCAGAGTGACAGTGATAGTGAAGTCACTCAGTCATGTCCGACTCTTTGCGACCCCATGGACTGTAGCCTACCAGGCTCCTCTGTCCATGGGGTTTTCCAGGTAATAGTCCTAGAGTGGATTTCCATTTCCTTCTCCAGGGGATCTTCCCAACCCAGGGATCAAATCTGGGTCTCCCACATTGTAGACGGACACTTTACCGTCTGAGCCACCAGGGAGAGTACATCATGAGAAACGCTAGACTGGAAGAAACACAAGCTGGAATCAAGATTGCTGGGAGAAATATCAATAACCGCAGATATGCAGATGACACCACCCTTATGGCAGAAAGTGAAGAGGAACTAAAAAGCCTCTTGATGAAAGTGAAAGAGGAGAGTGAAAAAGTTGGCTTCAAGCTCAACAGTCAGAAAACAAAGATCATGGCATCCGGTCCCATCACTTCATGGGAAATAGATGGGGAAACAGTAGAAACAGTGTCAGACTTTATTTTGGGGGGCTCCAAAATCACTGCAGATGGTGATTGCAGCCACAAAATTAAAAGACGCTTACTCCTTGGAAGGAAAGTTATGACCAACCTAGATAGCATATTCAAAAGCAGAGACATTACTTTGCCGACTAAGGTCCATCTAGTCAAGGCTATTGTTTTTCCTGTGGTCATGTATGGATGTGAGAGTTGGACTGTGAAAAAGGCTGAGCACCAAAGAATTGATGCTTTTGAATTGTGGTGTTGGAGAAGACCTTTGAGAGTCCCTTGGACTGCAAGGAGATCCCACCAGTCCATTCTGAAGGAGATCAGCCCTGGGATTTCTTTGGAAGGAATGATGCTAAAGCTGAAACTCCAGTACTTTGGCCACCTCATGCGAAGAGTTGACTCATTAGAAAAGACTCTGATGCTGGGAGGGATTGGAGGCAGGAGGAGAAGGGGACGACAGAGGATGGCATCACCGACTCGATGGACGTGAATCCGAGTGAACTTTAGGAGTTGGTGATGGACAGGGAGGTCTGGCGTGCTGTGATTCATGGGGTCACAAAGATTCGGACACGATTGAGTTACTGAACTGAACTGAAGGGGAAGATTCATAGCAATACAGGCATATCTCAAGAAACATGAAAAAAGTCAAATAAATAACCTAATTCTACACCTAAAGCAACTAGAAAAGGAAGAAATGAAGAACCCCAGGGTTAGTAGAAGGAAAGAAATCTTAAAAACTAGTGTAGAAATAAATGCAAAAGAAACAAAACAGACCATAGCAAAAATCAACAAAGCCAAAAGCTGGTTCTCTGAGAAGATAAATAAAATTGACAAACCATTAGCCAGACTCATCAAGAAACAAAGGGAGAAAAATCAAATCAATAAAATTAGAAATGAAAATGGAGAGATCACAACAGACAACACAGAAATACAAACGATCATAACAGATTACTATCAGCAATTATGTGCCCCCCAAAATGGACAACTTGGAAGAAATGGACAAATTCTTAGAAAAAGTACAGCTTTCCAAAACTGAACCAGGAAGAAATAGAAAATCTTAACAGACCCATCATAAGCACGGAAATTGAAACTGTAATCAGAAATCTTCCAGCAAACAAAAGCCCAGGTCCAGACGGCTTCACAGCTGAATTCTACCGAAAATTTACAGAGGAGCTAATACCTATCCTACTTAAACTCTTCCAGAAAATTTCAGAAGAAGGTAAACTTACAAATTCATTCTATGAGGCCACCATCACCCTAATACAAAGATGTCACAAAAAAAGAAAACTACAGGCTAATATCACTGATGAACATAGATGTAAAAATCCTTAACAAAATTCTAGCAATCAGAATCCAACAACACATTAAAAAGATCATACATCATGACCAAGTGGGCTTTATCCCAGGGATGAAAGAATTCTTCAATATCCACAAATCAATCAATGTAATTCACCACATTAACAAATTGAAAAATAAAAGCCATATGATTATCTCAATAGATGCAGAGAAAGCCTTTGACAAAGTTCAATATCCATTTATGATAAAAACTCTCCAGAAAGCAGGAATAGAAAGAACATACCTCAACATAATAAAAGCTATATATGACAAACTCTCAGCAAACATTATCCTAAATGGTGAAAAACTGAAAGCATTTCCCCTAAAGTCAGGAACAAGACAAGGGTGCCCACTTTCACCACTACTATTGAACATAGTTTTAGAAGTTTTGGCCACAGAAATCAGAGCAGAAAAAGAAATAAAAGGAATCCAGATTGGAAAAGAAGAAGTAAAACTCTCACCGTTTGCAGATGACATGATCCTCTACATAGAAAACCCTAAAGACTCCACCAGAAAATTACTAGAGCTAATCAATGAATATAGTAAAGTTGCAGGATATAAAATCAACACAAAGAAATCCGTTGCATTCCTATACACTAATAATGAGAAAATAGAGAAATTAAGGAAACAATTCCATTCACCATTGCAATGAAAAGAATAAAATACTTAGGAATATATCTACCTAAAGAAATTAAAGACCTATATATAGAAAACTATAAAACACTGGTGAAAGAAATCAAAGAGGAAAATAATAGATGGAGAAATATATCATGTTCATGGATTGGAAGAATCAATACAGTGAAAATGAGTATACTACCCAAAGGAATCTACAGATTCAATGAAATCCCTATCAAGCTACCAACTGTATTTTTCACAGAGCTAGAACAAATAATTTCACAATTTGTATGGAAATACAAAAAAACTCGAATAGCCAAAGCAATCCTGAGAAAGAAGAATGGAACTGGAAGAATCAACGTGCCTTACTTCAGGCTCTATTACAAAGCCAGACTCATCAAGACAGTATGGTACTGGCACAAAGACCAAAATATAGATCAATGGAACAAAACAGAAAGCCTAGAGATAAATCTATGCACCTATGGACACCTTATCTTTGACAACGGAAGCAAGAATATACAATGGAGAAAAGACAATCTCTTTAGCAAGTGGTGCTGGGAAAACTGGTCAAACAGTTGTAAAAGATGGAAACTAGAACACTTTCTAACACCATACACAAAAATAAACTCAAAATGGATTAAAGATCTAAATGTAAGACCAGAAACTATAAAACTCCTAGAGGAGAACGTAGGCAAAACACTCTCCGACATAAATCACAGCAGGGTCCTCTATGACCCACCTCCCAGAATATTGGAAATAAAAGCAAAAATAAACAAATGAGACCTAATTAAAATTAAAAGCTTCTACACAACAAAGGAAACTATAAGCAAGGTGAAAAGACAGACTTCAGAATGGGAGAAAATAATAACAAATGGAGCAACTGACAAAGAATTAATCTCAAAAATATACAAGCAACTCCTGCAGCTCAATTCCAGAAAAATAAACGACCCAATCAAAAAATGGGCCAAGGAACTGAACAGACATTTCTCCAAAGAAAACATACAGATGGCTAACAAACACATGAAAAGATGCTCAACATCACTTATTATCAGAAAAATGCAAATCAAAACCACAGTGAGGTACCATTTCATGCCAGTCAGAATGGCTGTTATCCAAAAGTCTACAAGCAATAAATGCTGGAGAGGGTGTGGAGAAAAGGGAACCCTCTTACACTGCTGGTGGGAATGCAAACTAGTACAACCACTATGGAGAACGGTGTGGAGATTCCTTAAAAAACTGGAAACAGAACTGCCATACAACCCAGAAATTCCACTGCTGGTCATATACACTGAGAAAACAAATTGAAAGAGACACATGTACCCCAATGTTCATCACAGCACTGTTTATAAGAGCCAGAACGTGGAAGCAACCTAGATGTCCATCGGCAGATGAATGGATAAGAAAGCTGTGGTGAGTGAGTGAAAGTGAGTGAAGTCGTTCAGTCGTGTCCGACTCTTTGCGATCACATGGACTGTAGCCTACAACGCTCCTCCGTTCTTGGGATTTTCCAGGCAAGAGTACTGGAGTGGGTTGCCATTTCCTTCTCCAGAGGATCTTCCCAACCCAGGGATCGAACCTGGGTTTCCCTCGTTGTAGGCAGATGCTTTACCATCTGAGCCACCAGGAAAGTCAAGAAAACTGTGGTACATATACACAATGGAGTATTACTCAGCCATTAAAGAGGATACATTTGAATCAGTTCTAATGAGGTGGATGAAACTGGAGCCTGCTATACAGAGTGAAGTAAGCCAGAAAGAAAAACATCAATACAGTATACTAACGCATATATGTTCAGTTCAGTTCAGTTCAGTCGCTCAGTCGTGTCCAACTCTTTGCGACCCCATGAATCGCAGCAGGCCAGGCCTCCCTGTCCATCACCAACTCCCAGAGTTCACTCAGACTCACGTCCATGGAGTCCGTGATGCCATCCAGCCATCTCATCCTGGTCGTCCCCTTCTCCTCCTGCCCCCAGTCTCTCCCAGCATCAGAGTCTTTTCCAATGAGTCAACTCTTCGCGTGAGGTGGCCAAAGTACTGGAGCTTCAGCTTTAGCATCATTCCTTCCAAAGGAATCCCGGAGTTGATCTCCTTCAGAATGGACTGGTTGGATCTCCTTGCAGTCCAGTGTGGAATTTAGAAAGATGGTAATGATAACCCTGTATGAGAGACAGCAAAAGAGACACAGATGTATAGAACAGTCTTTTGGACTCTGGGAGAGAGCAAGGGTGGGATGATTTGGGAGAATGGCATTGAAACATGTATAATATCATATGTGAAATGAATCGCCAGTCCAGGTTCGATATGTGATACAGGATGCTGGGGGCTGGTGCACTGGGATGACCCAGAGGGATGGTATGGGGAGGGAGGAGGGAGGGGGGTTCAAGATGGGGAACACGTGTACACCCGTGGTGGATTCATGTTGATGTATGGCAAAACCAATACAATATTGTAAAGTAATTAGCCTCCAATTAAAATAAATAAATTTATATTTAAAAAACAATTTCTTATATAGTGTTCTTCATGCTAACAATGGAAATTTGGTTCTCACACCACCCATTGTTATTGTCATGAACCAAGGGTCTCTGAACACAATCCTGGAAGAAGTGGTCTAGTCTCACAGGGTGCTTACACAGCTACTGAAAGAACATAACAGAATATGATACATTATTATTATATACTACAATATTTCAAAAGAGCATGTGAAACAGCGCAGGGATCTACACCATTCTTGAACTACCTTCACCATATCTCCTTGGCAAAACAGCTGCTCATCCTTTCTCTACTGCTTGCAAGCTTCTCCTTCTCCAGGAAGGGATACTTCCATCTCTCTTACCCTTGGACCTTCTTTCTAGGGTTATTCAACATCATCATTCATTATATTACAAGGTTTCAATGGTTTAAAGGTTTATTAACTCTAGCTGATGACAAGTGTAACTTCAGACTTTCAGAAATCAGAGACTTCATTTTCTATAACAGGAGAAAGGACGTTTTCCATCCCTCTGGTTGGAGTTAAGAGCCCTTCACTTATAGCCTTGCCATTAACTGCACATATTTCTGGATTACCAAACTTTACTCAAAGATTTCTTTTAAAAATAGTAAACTAAACAGGTTATAAATGTAAGGACATTCACAATAATATGTGTGGTCATTACAGTAAAATCTGCAAGGTCTGAAATTTCATGATTTTCCTTAAATATTAATTTAAAAACAACTTTTGCTCACAATGAGTCAGTTTAACCTCCTGATGCAGAAATCAGTATATAGGATTTTTGTCATCTAACTCCACGTGATCTTAATCCAATTTCTCATTAGCATTTACTTCCTTATTAGTTTTTAAATGACTTTTTGAGTCCTCAGAAGATGAGATGAAAATCAATTAATAAATAAATATTTTATCCATTCCTCTTCATTTTGATCTGACTCCACAATCACAAGGAAAGTTTCCAATTTTACAGTTTGCCTTGCAGGAGCTCTAAAGATATCTCTGTAGACAGATATTTAAGATACAGAAATTCTAAGATTGTATCTGATTATATATTTGTATTTCAGCTTCTCTGAGTTACCTGTTTGCTACATCTTATCCATGTGACACTATGCTTTATCATACTTTAATTCACATTCAGCTTTTCTGGCCCAGCCTCAACACAGTCTGAATAGATATGCCATCTGATGATGGAGTATTAAAAACGGCCATGGTTCAAACATAGCTACAGGACTTTGAAATTATATTATATATCAGTTAATGATATTTCAGTACAGATAAAAACTGTTTAGAAGCCTATTAGCTACATAATCATTTAGTGTGGGAATACTGGAAATTTAGAGAAGAATCTGATAGTCAGAAATCCTGATTTTGCTGGGGTTTTTTTTTAATATCGAACAGCTTTAAGTGACATTGTGGATTATTGTTGATTTGTATAGATAGTGGAGTTATGCATTTACAAAGAAACCATAGCCATCTGAAAATCAGTTAATGGAGAATCAAATCCAGAACAAAGGAAGAGGTAATGGAATGAACAGTTATAGAAAAAGAAAAAATAATTAAAAATTACAAAAACAAACACTTTTTAAAAAATCTCCTGCTTTTTGCCAATTAAATTCAAAGCAAATGGAGAGGAAAACAAGGAGAGAAAAAGAGACTACTTTGTGACAATACTTCATGCCATTTACTTAACCATAGAGGGAAGATGCTTTACTTCATTTTTTCATTGGTACCTTATCATAAAGGAAAGTGTTCCTTTTCTAAGTAAACTGGTAATTCCCCTTTAATCACACTATAGGTTGGATAGGAAGAGACTCCCTGCTCTCCTTAAGGACCACGGAATATACTCAAATCATCTTTATATTATTTAATGAAGACCTGAAAACTGAATGCCACCTTCTCAGACACTGTATGCACTCACTGATAGTAGTTTCACTTGGCATGACTCAGTTAATGGCCCCAAAAGCCCTCATTTTCAGTAACAAGGTGGAGAATTTTTAAATTATCATATAACATTTTGAATTATTCAATAAATAACCATGAATAGTTAATGCCAAGAAGTATAACAAAAGTCATCACAGTTGGCTTTGCTGAGAGTTTCCCTCAGAAGATAGGCGTTATTGATTTTCAAAAGAGAGATTCAGAATGGGGAGCCCAAAAGCTGTAAGTGAAGCAATTTGTATAAGTCTACACGTGAATAAAAAATAGCAGAACAAATGAGTCACCTCACTAAAGAAATATTTCATAGCGGGAATTGAAATAATGTTATGGTGAATATACTTCCTCAAATGTGTGGAGTAATCATGGAACCAAGATGAGCGTCCAACTAGAAAGACCTTGGAGAGGACCTTTGCATCAGAGACGTGAATGTTGACATAGCATCTACCAGTTTAATTCCTATGATTCAATAATTGGGTCTGCCTCAGGAACGTAATTCTAATTCTTCCTTGTACTATGAACAATTCCTCTTTGTTATTCTCAAAGATAATTTATTATGGGTGTGGCTGGTGGGGCAGGAATGTAGAAGATAAATCCCATGAGCTTCAGTTAACCTTTTACAACTGTATCCTATAATATGACAATCATGCAAAGTGAAGAGAAGTCGCTCAGTCGTGTCCGACTCTGCAACCCCGTGGAGTGTAGCCTGCCAGGCTCCTCTGTCCATGGGATTCTCCAAGCAAGAATACTGGAGTGGGTTGCCATTTCCTTCTCCAGGAGATCATGCAAAGTGAGACCAGTTATCAAATATTTTGCCCCACCAAGCATTAAAGGTCCATCTGCCTAGTCAAGAGGTTTACAATATATTCACTCTCAATGAAATTCTAAGATATAACAGGGAGACAGACATCTGAATCAGACATATGCTTGTACTTTACAACCACATGAAGACTCTTCAGTTTATTTCCATTTAGCCTCTATATTAGGAGATGTTTATGTTAAATTTCAAGTCAAAGTATTACTCTAACTTAGAAAATGGATCAATAATAATAATAGGCAATAATTTATAGCATTTACTTTATATCAACGTTACAAGCCAGAGTTTAAAAGTTTTTTCAGTTTCTATAACTAGCCAGATAATGAACATATTAGATAATAAAAGCCATATACAGTCTCAGTCACAACTACGCAAACTACTCAACTCTGCCTTTGTTGAGTGAGAGCAGCTATACACAATACAGAAGCAAATGAGCATGACTGGGATACTTATAGACACTGAATAAATGGATACTGGATTTCATATAATTTTCATGTATCAAAAAAGATCCTATTCCTTTTCATTTTTTCCCAATCATTATAGTATGTAAAAACTATTCTTAGTTCCTGGGTCACGCAAAAACAGTATGTATGTATGCTCAGTCATGTCCAACTCTTTGCAACCCCAAGGACTGTAGCCACTAGTCTCCCCTGTCCATGAGATTATTCTAGCAAGAATACTGCAGTGGGTTGTCATTTCCTCCTCCAGGGGATCTGCCCAACCCAGGGATCAGACCCAGGTCTCCTGTGGCTTCTGCATTGCAAGCGGATTCTTTACCACTAAGCCACCTGGGAAGCCTGAGGCGTCAGACTAAATGTGAACTACAGGCTAGTTTGTCAACCTCTTGTGCAAGTGCAGGTGTATACACACACACACACACACACACACACACACACACACACGGCAGGTAATCCTCACAATAACCCTAAAAAGTAGTTCTATTATTATCCCCAATCAGAAGACGAGGAAATTGTGTTACAAGATACTAAGCAATTTGTCCAATGTTATAGCAAATAAATCAAGGAGGCAGTATACGAACTGGCTTCAGAGTTAAATTCTTAAACACTCCACTAGGGTTTCTCCTCCCTGGAATGTGCAGACAGCACTCTATTTCTTTCATCTGTGAGAAGTATTGGAAATATGTTACACTCACTTGATGTATTCTTGTGGTTAGATCTGTGAGTAACCAGAGCTGGGACTTAACTTCCCCCTTTAACCTTTGCCTGTATTTTCCCTTAATGACAAGTCAACAGTACCACCACTTGACATAACCTGAAATATAGTGGGCACCTCAAAATATTTATTGAATTAAAAACTTAAAGTGCATGAGAAACAATGTCATGTAGAGTGAAGGGTAATAAGAAATTTATTTAATGCCCTAACTGATTAGCTTTACTCAAAACCAAATAACAGGGACTTCTTTGGTGGTCTAGTGGTTAAGACTTCATCCTCCAATGCAGGGGGTACAGGTTTGATCCCTGTTTAGGGAGCTAAGATTCCACGTGCCTCATAGCCAGAAAATCAAAACATAAAACAGAAACAATGTTGTAATAAATTCGATAAAGACTTTTAAAATGGTTCACATTTTAAAAAAATCCTAAAAATAATAAAATAAAACCTCTAAGTTTGACAAGGTAATATCTCTTAAAGAATAAAAAAAAGATTAAAAAATAAAACAAAAAAATGCAGCCCTACAAGAGTGAAAAGCAAGCCCACCCAATATTCTTTAATTTTAATATCTAAGAGAATGCCAGAGAAGATTAAACTTCTTACTTATGTAATCAATTATGCATTTGGATATTTGATTCAACTAATTGTCCATTTCAGAGTCGATCATCATTTTGAAGATTATATCTATTT
Organism: Ovis canadensis; assembly: GCF_042477335.2. Lineage (NCBI taxonomy): Eukaryota > Metazoa > Chordata > Mammalia > Artiodactyla > Bovidae > Ovis > Ovis canadensis. Next base: position 40,371,736 of record NC_091258.1, on the reverse strand, counting down.
CTCAGTGATATTATCAAACATGAGAAGTACAAATGCATTAAGAAAATTAAATCCAGTAAAGTTATAGTCTAAATGATAGTCAAGTAAGTCCCTTACTTTGTCACAAACTGCAAATTGCCTCACTTATAGAGCTAATTATCTCTCATCTTACTGGCTGGTACAGAGCATACAGAATTAATTGTACGATCACTGTCATTCACAGTGATGACCACTGTCTGAGTAGCTTGTTCTTGATACTTAGCCTTTGATGTTTCTAGTGAGACCAGGACTTTGGAAATCAGAAAAGAGATAGTCAGATTAATGGGCACATCATCTGACAGCACAAAGAGAAAAATTAAATAAAAATCTGTGGAAAACTGATTCTTGATAATATCTCAGAAACTTATCCTAATATCTTCCAGCACTTTCTGAGATGGGCTTAATTTTTGCACTTTTGATGTAAGCCCTTTTCCTCCTGTTCTGTACTAGTACAGATGGGGAACAGCTGGTCACCCCCTCATTACAATTTCCCTCAAATATATGATGGCAGTAATTAAGTCACATTTCTACACTGCATTCTCGAGACTCAATAATTCAGGATACCAAATTGTAACATAAAATTCTTATGAAATTACCTCATTTCTAATTTTAGCCAACTAAATCATCACCTACATTAAAACCTGGATTTTCCCCCTTAAAATGGATAAGTCTGTTTAGCAGAAACTTTCTCTCATGTGTATACTGGACCCAGATGTGACTTTGGCATCAAATATTCATCTGCTCTTTCAGCAAATACTGTCAATATGAGAAGTATCTTTTGTGTAGCAGGCACTACGCTCTGCACTGGGAATGTAACACAGAAAACATGATATAGTCTAATAGTCTCTGCTGTCATGAAGTTTGCATTCAGTGGAAAAGTGGCTCAGTGGTAAAGGATACATCTGTCAAGGCATGAGATTCAGGAGACACAAGTTCGATCTGTGGGTCAGGAAAATCCCCAGGAGAAGGAAACGGCAACCCATTCCAGTATTCTTGCCTGGAGAATCCCATGGAAAGAGGAACCTGGAGGGCTACAGTCCATGGGTTTGCAAAGAGTCCTACATGACTTGGCAACTGAGCATACATGCACGCAAAGAAAAGAAAAAGTAAAAAATTGCACATTGTTACAACTTCTATTAAGTAAGTAGTAAAGGTACAAAAATGAAGAATGAACAGTGATTTAAGGGGAAAGAAGGTCCAAAATTCTAATTCTGCTACTAATTTGTTTGGGCACATTACCTAATTTTTCTAAGCTTTTGTTTCTTCATCAATAAGACTGGTAGATAATATTGCCTACTCCATGGGGTTGGATTTTGGATTGAGAAAATAATTACAAAGGAACTTGGGTCCATGCCAAGGACTTTCTAAGAACCCATTAATAATAATGATGATGATTTTATCAGCTAACATTCATCATCATTATTTTCAACTTGGAGACAAAACTCAGAATGACAGTCTTGGTCATCAAGAATATATCTGGAGACTGATGCTACAAAGGAAATGCAAACCTTCATATATTTAAAGCACTTATACATAAATCAATTCACTGATTATTGTTACGCAAATTGGTAAGTTATATACACAGTATGTATAAGGTGAGCCCAACTCGTATAAAGTAATTTCCATTCACTTATTATAGGAAGTTAAGGAATTTACATTCTGTTGTGGATAAAAGGACCAATCAATGTGAAATAAAAGTAAAGAAAACTGTATGTATTTGAAATACACCATTTCTCTTCTTTAACCTATAGATTTACTATTGGTAAAGTGTGCCAGGGTATTTGCTGAAGGTTACAGTCATCATCAGTATTAAAAGCTTAACTGGATCTCAAGCATTTAGATGACTAGCACATATTCTTTTTGATCTTCTCTTCCTAAACCAGCACCCTTAAGCCAGTGCTCATTTCTAGCGGAGAAAGATCAGAATTGCAATGTAAGTTTCAACATTCACTGAGGCTATGACTTTAAGAAGTCTTTAGGACTCCCTTTCCTCATGTACAAAAAAGGAATTTAAAAAGATCTATACCAAAGCATAAAAGAGATAAAGCAAAAAAAATTAAGATATGGCTTTTCAATATTAACTTCTCTATAAATATTGGCCAGTGATGATTCAAAGTGGTTCATCTATTCATATGCTTCAAATGTAAAATATGAATAGCAGTACCTAACCTGTCAATCCTAAAGGAAATCAGTTCTGAATACTGGAAGGACTGATGCTCAAGCTGAAACTCCAGTACTTTGGCCACCTGATGCAAAGAACTGACTTATTGAAAAATACCCTGATGCTGGGAAAGATTGAAGGCAGGAAGGGAAGGGGGTGAGAGAGGAAGAGATGGTTGGATGGCATCACCGACTGAATGGACATGAGTTTGAGCAAGTTCTGGGAGTTAGTAACAGACAGGGAAGCCTGGTGTGCTATAGTGCCTGGGGTTGCAAGAGCTGGACATGACTGAGTAACTGAACTGAACTGATGGTATAGATTTTGTGCAATTAAAAGTTGATATTGGGGGCTGGAAGAAGTTGCTACTGCAGGCGTTCCAGCTTTAGGAAGACCAGGTCACACATCGAGCTTCTGTGATGCACCAGGCATTGTAACAGGCACTAGAGAAACAAGGATATTCCCAGTCCTCAAGGATCTTCCCTTCTGGTTTGTGAGGAAATGAGATCAAGATCTGAGCCTTTGGAGTTGGAGCACTGACTCCAAGACCCTAGACTACCAGAGAACTAACCATAGGGAGTATCATACAGTGAGAATTCACACAAAAGAAACCACTTGAATACAAGACCCAGCATCACCCAACCACGAGTAGCACCCTGTGCAAGATGCCTCATCCAAACAATGGACAAAACAAAAATACAAACCCAGTCATCAACAGACAGGATTACTATCTCACTCAGCCTTGCCCATCAGAGGAAAAACAAAAAAATACTTAGCATAAATCTCACCCTATATGAAGCTTACACAAACCACTGCACCAACTTTAGGGGGGGCAAAAAACAAAAGGAAGAAAGAATTCAACCTTGAAGCCTGGGAAAACGAGACCTCAAACACAATAAGTTTAAAAAAATAATTAAAAGGCAGAGAAACAGTGCACAAGTGAAGGAACAAACTAAAAACACAGAAATCCAAATAAATGAAGAGAAAATAGGCAAACTAACTGAAAAAGAATTCAGAATAATGATAGTAAAGATAATCAAAAACCTTGAAAACAAAATGGAGAAAATGCAAAAATCAATTAACAAAGACCTAGAAGAATTAAAGAATAAACATACAGAGGCAAACAACACAATTACTGAAACTAAAAATATTCTAGAAGGAATCAATAGCAGAATATCTGAAGCAGAAGAATGAATCAGTGAGCTGGAAGATAAAATGGTGGAAATAAACTTCTGAAGAGCAAAATAAAGTAAAAAGAGTGAAAAGAACTAAGGATAGTCTCAGAGACCTCTGAGACCAACATTCAAATTATAGGGGTCCCAGAAGAAGAGAAAAAGAAAGGGTATGATAAAATTTTTGAAGAATTATAGTTGAAAATTTCCCTAACATGGTGAAGGAAATAGTCAATCACATTGAAGAAGCACAAAGAATCCCATACAGGAGAAACCCAAGGAGAAACATGCCAAGCCACATATCAATCAAACTAACAAAGACTAAACACAAAGAAAGAACATTAAAAGCAGCAAAGAAAAAGCAACAGTAGCATACAAGGGAAGCCCCATACGTTTAACAGCTGATCTTTCAGCAGAAACTTTGCAGGCCAGAAGGGAATGGCAGGATATACTTAAAGTAATGAAAGGGGAACATTTACAACCAAGATTACTGTACCCAGCAAGGATCTCATTCAAAATTGATGGAGAAATCAAAAGCTTTTCAGACAAGCAAAAGTTAAAAGAATTCAGTACCACCAAACCAGCTTTACAACAAACGTTAAAAGGACTTATATCAATACAAGAAATACAAGAGAAGAAAAAGATCTATAAGATCAAACCCCAAACAATTAAGAAAATGGCAATAGGAATATGTATATCAAATATTACTCTAAATGTAAATGGATTAAATGCTCCAACCAAAAGACAAAGACTGGTTGAATGGATACAAAAACAAGACCCATATATATGCTGTCTACAAGAAACCTACTTCAGACCTAAAGACACATATACACTGAAGGTGACAGGTTGAAAAAATAAATCCCATGCAAATGCAAAAGAAAAGTGGAGTAGCAATGCTCATGTAAGACAAAATAGACCTTAAAATAAAGAAGATTACAAGAGATAATAAAGGACACTACCTAATGATCAAGGGATCAATCCAAGAGGAAGACATAACAATTGTAAATATCTATGCACCCTACACAGGAACACCTCAATACATAAGACAAATACTAACAGATACAAAAGGAGAAGTTGACAGTAACAAAATAATAGTAGGAGACTTTAACACCCCACTCACACTAATGGACAGATCATCAAAACAGAAAATTAATAAGGAAACAATTCTTAAGTGATACATTAGATGAAATGGATCTCATTGATATCTTCAAGACATTCCATCCAAATGCAGAATACACTTTCTTCTCAGGTGCATATGGAACATTCTCCAGCATAGACCATATCTTGGATCACAAATAAAACCTCAGTAAATTTAAGAAAATTAAAATCATAGCAAGCATCATTTCCAGCCACAATGCAATGAGACTAGATATCAATTACAAGAAAGAAAAACTTCAAAACCACAAACACATAGAAATTAAACAATATGTTTCTAAATAACCAACAGGTTACTGAAGAAATCAAAAGGGAAATCTAAAAATTTCTAGAAACGTATGACAAAACAAATAACTCAAAACCTATGGGATGCAGCAAAAGAAGTTTAAAGAGAGAAGTTCGTAGCAATGCAATCCTACCTCAAGAAACAAGAAAAACATCAAATAGACAACCTAACTTTACAACTAAAAGTGCAAAAAGAAGAACAACGTGCCCCAAAAAAAACTAGCAGAGGGAAAGAAATCATAAAGATCCAAACAGAAATAAATGAATAAGAAATGAAGGAAACAATAGTGAAGATTAGTAAAACTAAAAGATGGTTTTTTTGAGAAGACAAACGAAATTGACAAACCTTTAGCCAGACTCATAAAAAAAAGGGAGAAGAATCAAATCAACAAAATTAGAAATGAAAAAAGAGAGGTTGCAACAGACAATGCAGAAATACAAAGGAGTATAAGAGACCATTATGAACAGCTATATGGCAATAAAATGGATAACCTGGAAGAAATGGACAGATTCTTAGAAAAGTTTAATCTTATAAGACTGAACCAGGAAGAAATAGAAATTATGAACAACCCAATTACAAGCACTGAAATTGAAGCTGTCATCAAAAATCTCCCAAAAAACAAAAGCCCAGGACCAGATGGCTTCACAGGAGAATTCTATCAAACACTTAGAGAAGAGCTAATGCCTATCATTATTAGACTGTTTCAATTTGCAGAGAAAGGAACATCCCCAAACTCATTCTACACAGCCACCATCACCTTGATACCAGAATCAGACAAGACAACAAGAAAAAAAAGAAAACTATAGCCCAATATCACTGATGAACATAGATGCAAAAATCCTCAACAAAATTTTAGCAAAGAGAATTCAGCAACACACCAAAAAGCTCATACACCAAGATCAAGTTGGGTTTCCAGGAATGCAAGGATTCTTCAATATACACAAATCAATCAATGTGATACACCATATTAACAAATTGAATGGGAAAGCCATATGATAATCTCAGTAGATGCAGAGAAAGCTTTTGACAAAATTCAGCACCCATTTATGATTAAAACTCTTCAAAAAATGGGCATAGAAGGAACCTGCCTCAACATAATAAAGGCCATGTATGATAAGCTTACAGCTAACATTATTCTCAGTGGTGAACTACTGAAAGCATTCCCCCTAAGATCAGGAAGAAGACAAGGGTGTCCACTTTCATAACTACTATTCAATACAGTTTTGGAGTCTTAGCTACAGCAATCAGAGAAGAAAAAGAAATAAAACAATCCACATCAAAAAAGTAGAATTAAAGCTCTTACTGTTTGCCAGTGACATGATACTGTACATTAAAAACCCTAATGACACTATTAGAAAATTACTAGAGCTAATGATTAAATTTAGCAAATGCAAGATACAAAATCAATACACATACATTTCTATATACTAACAATGAAACATCAGAGAGGAACTAAAGAATCAATGCCATTCACCATTGCAACAAAAAGAATTAAATATCTAGGAATAAACTTACCTAAGGAGACAGAAGAACTGTACACAGAAAATTATAAGACACTGATGAAAGAAATCAAAGACGTCATAAACAGACGGAGAGATAGTCCACGTTCCTGGGTAGGAAGAACCAAGCTGGTGCACCAAGACGACCCAGAGGGATGGTACGGGGAGGGAGGAGGGAGGGGGGTTCAGGATGGGGAACACATGTACACCTGTGGTGGATTCCTGTTGATGTGTGGCAAAACCATTACAATGTTGTAAAGTAATTAACTTCTAATGGCACCCCGCTCCAGTACTCTTGCCTGGAAAATCCCATGGACAGAGGAGCCTGATGGGCTGCAGTCCATGGGGTCTCTAGGAGTCGAATGCTACTGAGCGACTTCACTTTCACTTTTCACTTTCATGCATTGGAGAAGGAAATGGCAACCCACTCCAGTGTTCTTGCTTGGAGAATCCCAGAGACGGGGGAGCCTGATTGGCTGCCGTCTATGGGGTCGCACAGAGTCGGACATGACTGAAGTGACTTAGCAGCAAAACAAATAAATTTATATTTAAAAAGGAAGAAAAAAAAATGACTACACTGCCAATGCAATCTACAGATTCAATGTGGTTTTCACAGAACTGGAACAAAAAATTTCACAATTCATATGGAAACATAAAAGACCCTGAAAAGCCAAAGCAATCTTGAGAAAGAAGAATGGAGCTGGAGGAATCAACCCTCCCGACTTCAGATTATGCCACAAAGCTACAGTCATCAAGACAACATGGTGCTGGCACAAAAACATAAATATAGAACAGTGGAACAAGATAGAAAGCCCAGAAATAACCCACCTGTGGGTACCTTGTTTTTCACAAAGGAGGCAAGAATATACAACAGGGCAAAGACAGCCTCTTCAATAAATGGTGCTGGGAAAACTGGACAACTACATGTAAAAGAATGAAATTAGAACACTTCCTAACAGCATACACAAAGATAAACTCAAAATGCATTAAAGACCTAAATGTAAGACCAGAAATTATAAAACTCTTAGAGGAAAACATAGGCAGAACACTCAATGACATAAATCAAAGAAAGATCCTCTATGACCCACCTCCTAGAGTAATGGAAATAAAAACAAAAGTGAGAAAGTGGGACCTGATTAAACTTAAAAGCTTTTGTACAGCAAAGGAAATTATAAGCAAGGTAAAAAGCCAACCCTCAGAATGGGAGAAAATAAAAGCAAATGAAACACTGACAGAAGATTAATTCCCAAACTATACAAGCATCTCAAACAACTCAATGCCAGAAAAACAAATAACCCAATCAAAAAGTGGGGAAAAGACCTAAACAGACATTTCTCCAAAGACATACAGATGGCTAATAAACACATGAAAAGATGCTCAAAATCGCTCATTATTAGAGAAATGCAAATCAAAACTACAATGAGATATCACCTTACACCAGTCAGAATGGCCATCATCAAAAAGTCTACAAACAATAAATGCTGGAGAGGGTATGGAGAAAAGAGAATGCTCTTGCACTGTTGGTGGGAATGTAAACTGATACAGTCACTATGGCAGATGTTATGGAGATTCCTTAGAAACCTAGGAATAAAACCACCATATGACCCAGCAATCCCACACTGAGCCATATAGGTTTCCCTGGGGAAACCAAAATTGAAAAAGACACATGTATCCCATTGTTGGCTTAAAGTACAACATTCAGAAAACTAAGATCATGGCATCCAGTCCCATCACTTCATGGCAAACAGATGGGGAAACAGTGGCTGACTATATTTTTTGGACTCCCAAATCACTGCAGATGGTGATTGCAGCCATGAAATTAAAAGACGCTTACTCCTTGGAAAGAAAGTTATGACCAACCTAGACAACATATTAAAAAGCAGAGACATTACTTTTGCAACAAAGGTCTGTCTATCAAGGCTGTGGTTTTTCCTGTAGTCATGTATGCATGTGAGAGTTGGACTGTGAAGAAAGCTGAGCACCAAAGAATTGATGCTTTTGAACTGTGGTGTTGGAGAAGACTTTTGAGAGTCCCTTGGACTGCAAGGAGATCCAACCAGTCCATCCTAAAGGAGATTTAGTCCTGGGTGTTCTCTGGAAGGACTGATGTTGAAGCTGAAACTCCAATACTTTGGCCATCTGATGCGAAGAGCTGACTCATTTGAAAAGACCCTAACGCTGGCAAAGATTGAGGGCAGGAGGAAAAGGGGACAACAGAGGATGAGATGGTTGGATGGCATCACTGACTCAATGGACATGGGTTTGGGTAGACTCCAGCAGTTGGTGATGGACAGGGAGGTCTGGCGTGCTCCGGTTCATGGGGTCACAAAGAGTCGGACACAACTGAGTGACTGAACTGAACTGAATCCCATTGTTCACTGCAGCACTATTTACAATAGCTAGAACATGGAAGCAAACTAGATGTCCATCAACAGATAAATGGATAAAGAAGTTGTGGTACATATACAGAATGGAATATTTTCAGCCATAAAAAGGAATGCACTTGAGTCAGTTCTAATGAGGTGAATGAACCTAGAGCCTATTATACAAAGTGAGGTAAGTCAGAAAGAAAATGATAAACATTGTATACTAATGCATATGTATGGAAATGATACTGAAGAATTTATTTGCAGGGCCGCAATGTAGAAACAGACATAGAGAATAGACTTATGGACATGGGGAGAGGGGAGGAGAGGGTGAGATATATGGAGAGAGAGAAACATGATAATTTATATTACCATATGTAAAACAGATAGCCAACTGGAATTTGCTATATGTCTCAGGAAACCCAAACAGGAGCTCTGCATCAACCTAGAGGGGTGGGATGGTGAGGGAGATGGGAGGGAGTTTCAAAAGGGAGGGGATATATGTATACCTATGGCTGATTCTTGCCTGGAAAATCCCATGGACTGAGGAGCCTGGTAGGCTACAGTCCATGGGGTTGCAAAGAGTCGGACATGACTGAGCAACTTCACTCACTCACTATGGCTGATTCATGTTGAGTTTTGAGAGAAAACAACAAAATTCTGTAAAGCAATTATCCTTCAGTTAAGAAGTAAATAAATTTTTTAAAAAGTTGATATTTGTAGTGAGACAAAACTCAACATTACTAATAACAAGAATAAACACATTCTATCCACAATAATAGTTACATCAGTCTCCTGAGTTATTTTCAGTAAAATACTAGCCTTAAATCCTCCATGGAAAGGAAAACCAAGCCTTGGCTCCATCTCTGGATTTACAATGCACAGCAGCACATTAAACTCCTTGACCAGTGGAATCCCAGTACCAAGCAAAAGTTGCAGAGATAGAAATATTTCAACAAGTTAGTATGGTAGAGCCCCCACTAGTACATATTCATAGCTCTGTAGGGAATGTTTCAGTGACAGCGTAAGCATTCCTACACAAGATTATTTAGGACTCTACATTTTAGCAGTGAGACCATAAATGCATTAAAGTGCATTAAATATGTATCTTCACATGTTTAGATGCATTACAGTTTATCATCTCAAAATAAAATCTGAAAATTGCCTACTCCCTTAGTATAAATTAATAAGATGGGTGAAAGAGTTTCCAGAATATCAGCAGTATACACACAGATTCAATTTGAAAGTTGCTTTGGAAGTTTTCTTTTCTATCATTGCTCTGAAAACTAATGCAAAGCAATGCAACAGAACTAATCAAAACTGGAAAATATAATGTTAGCCTTCCCAATATGTATTTATTCTCTGCCAATTGTTAAAGCTAGAACTGAGGATGCTTTGTAAGGGAGAGCCAGTGGGAATATAATTAAGATGATTAGTTTATAAATGAAAGCTTCCTGTTATCAAGTCTCAATAGAATGGGGAGATTAGCCTGAAGGCAACGTCCAGGGTGACTTTCCTTTTCAAGAGAAACATTTCTAAAAGGGAGATGGTCTATATAGTCAAGACAGAAAAGAAAATACCTAAGCAAGCACTGTGAAATATGAAAACAGGAAATTGGAAAACCAGTATGAACAATCAAGGGAACAAAGATACTGGCAGCAATAGCTTGGATTTCTAACTGACACATTTCTGGTTGCACATCTTCTTGGTTCTACTGAGTTGTCTGAAAAGCACTTAAGCACTAGTCAGTAAAGATGACTAGGACAAAGAGGGCCCAGGAAACATCAAAAGCAGTCTCAGTTCTCCGGGCACAATGGAAAACTTGCGGAATTACACACATTCATCTTCCTCTCAATTGTCCTGCCCCCTTGGAGATTCCGAGTTCAGCAATAATGACCCATCAGTATTCATTTATAAATTCAGATCAGGAGGGAAATTTTAAATAAAAGATACATCATGTAGAAAAGGAAGGAAATAATCAGCAGGAATATAGTTCCTCCAATTGACCTCCCAGACACTTTGGTAATTGACCACAGATAGTAATCAACGTTGATCCATTTTGCAAAGAATGCAAAATAAACATTAAAACTAGTTTGAGACTTTTATTTCTGGCAACATAGCATATCAGATACGCTGAGAAACCAACCCTGCTGTATGATATATAAAGATGTTGAGCAGTATATTCCTAAAAGTCTTTTGGCTTAAATAAAGGGAAATCTTCAGAATTTAAAAAAAAAAAATAGTAGAACATGAGTTGTAAGACAAGGTTTTAATAATCACATCAAGAATACAAGAGGCAAAGCCACAGATCCACATAACACAGAGAAGATTATAAACCTCCTACATTTTGCTGAGTCTCCATGTTTCCAAACCTTCCGTGAAACTGTAAACTAAATATATATATATATAATCTCATAGGGGGAACTGGTAGGAAAATCATCTTACATCTGACTTTAAGAAAGAATTAAACCAAAATCCCAAAATCTCTCATGAGAATGCCTAATCATTCACACTCCATCATATTGCCTTCACACTTAAATTCAAGCAAAGAATTTGGTTTAAAGGATTTAGGATGACAATGCTTCCAGCAATCTGGAAAAAGAAAATTCAAATGATCTCTGGAAATATACTCTAGTAATCTGGGACTCAGGAAATGTCTACATATAAAGTCCCAAGGAAGAGAAGCTCATAGGTAAAGTGAAAAAAACAAATACTAGACACGAGTCCATATATAATAGTTATATGCAGAAAATATTTAAGGAGCTGAAACTAGAAACTGAACATATGAGATAAGAAAAAGACACAATAAAAAATTCAAGTTGAAAAAATTCAAGTTGAAGTATACACACAGAGAGATTTAGAATGGAAATTCTGAATGGCATAAAAGACACAGATGGAAAATCCATTAACTAGAAGACATAATTATGCAAAATACCCAGAATAAAACACAGAGAGTCAAAGAGACATATGAAAGAAAATCTGATGCAAGTAAGACAGACTGAGAAGTTCCAACATAAATTTCTATTCTAAGTTCTAAATGTTGGAAGTAAAGATAATTTGAGAAGTAATATTCAAAGAAAGTGGTTGAGAACTTCTCCAAAGTGACAAAAGACAAAGAATCTCAGGTTTAATAAATATATATCTTAGGAAGTGTAATTGAAGGATAGTCACGCCTAGCCAGGGAAGAAAAAGGTAGCTGTTTTTTTTTTTTGTTGTTGTTGTTGTTTTTTAAGGTATCTGTGTCTAGCAACATATAGATTCTTGAATTATTATCCAAGAAAATTATCATTCAAAGACCAGAGTGCAGAGACATCAAGACTGGACTTGTTGATGCAGAGGGGGAAGGATAGAATGGGATGAAATGAGAGTAGCATTGACATCCATACTACCATGTGTAAAATAAATACTAGTGGGACGCTGCTGTATATCTCAGGGAACTTAGCTCGGTGCTCTGTGATGACCTAGAGTGGCGGGATGGGGGAGTAGGAGGGAGGCTCAAGAGGGAACAGATATATGTATACATACGACTGATTCACATTGTTTCAGAAACTAACACAACAATGTAAGGCAATTATCTCCCAATTAAAAATAATTTTTAAAAAAATAGTCAGTGATCTTCGACAAAGGACCAAAGGCAACACTTTGGAGAAAAGATGATCTTTTCATCAAATGGTGTTGGGACAACTGGATATCCACTTGCAAAAAAGTGAATCTAAACATAGATCCTTAACAAAAACTAACTCAAAATGGATCACAGACCTAAATATGAAATTCAAATCTAAAAAAATCTGAGAATATAACATAAGAGATAACATTGTCATAGTATGGTAATGACTTTTTAGATATAATACTAAAGGCAAGATCCATTGAAGAAATAGTTTTTAATCTTGTCAAAAACTGCTCGAAAAATAAAATCTTTATATATTAAGAAAAATAATTATAGTGATCTCAATATCACAGACATACACACACACAAAAACTCACCCAGGTTGAAGAGACCTTGAGAGCAAGGATGTTACATGTTGTGTTCATCTTTTTTCAGTTCTAAGCAGGCACTCTGGATAAAAGTAGATCTGCAATCATTAGAATTTAATTGGTGAACTATGTCACAATTTTGGCATTCTTTTTTTATATAAATGTATTTATTTTAATTGGAGGTTAAATACTTTACAATATTGTATTGGCTTTGCGGTACATCAACATGAATCCGCCACTGGTATACACGTGTTCCCCATCCAAATTGTGTGTGTGTGCATACTCACTCAGTCATGTCTGATTTCTTGTGACCCCATGGACTGTAGTTCACCAGGCTCCTCTGTCTATAGAATTTTTCAGACAAGAATCCTGGAGTGGGTTGCCTTGTAAAATGAGCCTACACAGAAAAGCTCAAAAGAAAATATGAAAATTATGAAACAAAATAAGAGCAAGTATGTACTTAAATCACTGGCATTCTCTAGTAATTAATACAATCACTAATTTAAACATTTTTAAAAGATACTTGGATGTAGTTTCTAAAGAAAATGTAGTCCATCAATTAAGCACACTTGAAAGCAAAAGCTAATAAGATGTTGTGGAATCTGGGGAGGCCACTTAAAAATAATATTTTTTACAGACTTATAACTCTTCAGAACCAGCTCTGGCTAGAGTAGGTCTTAGAAGCACTTACTCTTTCCCGTAAGTCAGAGAGTGATGTTTCTCTGTCAAGGAGAGTACCAAAAGGGCATTTTTCTTCCCCCTTGAATTTGATGGGAAGTTAACACAGATTGACGATGGGTCATCTGAAAATGCTTGTCTCTTTTATTTTCAATTTTCCTGTGTAGAAATTGCCCATATTTTGTCTGTTTGTTCATGTTCCATGCCATTTTGAGTATCTGAGACTGTTTCTGTAAGACAGTTAATGTCCAAAAACTGTGAAGCAATTTTACCATGTTTCAAGACTTCATCACGTAAATATTTTACCACTGTCAGTTCTAAAGCCATTATTACAAATTAGTTTAGTGTGCCTAGCAAAAAATCAATTTTACATCAGAAACTAATTATACACTTATAATATATGGCTGGTCCTGGAATTTTTGTTATTATAGATACAATCATATTTTAAATATTTATACCAAAGAAATATACTCCATGTAATAATATAGGTATGTGGCCTATAACTCAGAAAAGAATGATGAAAATTATATGAAACTGTTCCTTAGTCTTTTATTGCCATTGTTTTGAGTGCCATCATCTTTGAAAACATATGGATATCATACTTGTACTTCGTTAAAAAGGGATTTATAAATAAGCAATGCAAAGTTAAAAAGAAACTTCCAATTACTGTTGTTTTGTCTTCTAAGTTTAAGAAAGCAGCAGTTTGAAAGAAGTAATCTTATTTTACATTCAGTCTCTACCTAAAATTTTGGAAATTTTACAATCATCAAAACTCTTTGGTTATTACTCAGTGGCTCATAAGTGGCATTTCAACACACTTCTTAGGGACAGATTGAATTCTAATCAGGGAACATATCTGAGGTTGAAATCATGTGTGCGTGTATACTTGCACATATATTCCTGCTTCAATTCATAGGACAAGAGCACTGGACATTGATCTCTTCAATGCTTATGTCTACATGATTCTGACCAGGTCTTAACAATTTCTGCCTTGATTTTCCCATCAGTACAATAAAGGAAACAAGACATAACCACCAAATTATCCTAGTGAGTCTCCCTCTCATTATATTTCATAGATATTTTGGTTAGGAAAATTCCTGAAACACTTAGACATAGTATATTCAATATATTCAGTCCTGGAGAGAAGATAGGGGAAACAGTAATGTCATCCACTTGCTCTAATCTTTAAGGAAAGTTTACAAGATAGCAAGTTTACAAGATACACACATCTCTGTACCTTTGACACATTCTATGATCCTATTCCTAGGGTTCTAGTCTAAGAAAACAATTAGAGATGTTGTTAAATGGTCATTACCATAACTGTTGATGGTAACAAATGATTGAAATACATTTTTAAAACCATCACTCTAAAAATAATTCTAATACAAATTACCAACACAATCAAGTTCCATGTACCAAAAAAAGAGCACCAAGTGCCCTATATCCTGCTCAATAAATCCTGACTGCCAGAATGTGTCTAAGACCAGAAGCTGGGAAAGGTCAGAAGTCAGATGAATCCTAACTGGCTCAGGCTGTAAGTACAGAAAGTTGAAACAAAGCTTGTCATCTGGGAAATAAGTTTTGAAATACTGACAAAACTAGAAAGCATCAAAATGCTGAGTAATTGTGATGTCCCCTTATATGTACAAAAATTAATAAAGAGAAACTCTGCTCAGGGTGCCCTCATACACACTGTTGCAGTTTCTTTATAATTCTACTTTAATTCTCCAGCCAGAGAAAGGTTTTTTCCTTGCCAAGCAATAGCCCAGCCTAGAGGAGATGTAGCAGTTCAGCCAAAGAGAACCAACTGCTTCCTAAACTCTAAGTTTCCTCCAGTGAACCTTTATTTAGGACAGCCCCTCCTGACTCCCCTCTTTTCTCTTAAAAGCAAGGTCCCCTTCTTTGTTCTAGGATTTGCCTACAGACCTCCATAGCTTGCATTTCCTGAATTGCAATGTCTCTGGCTGTTTCTGAATAAATTCATTTTGCTGGTGAAATAACTAGCGATTTTATTTGTAAAGTCGACATACGCTTCCAGAGCATCTCTGATTCCCATCTAAAAGGAATAGGATTACAGAGGCTATTTCTAATGGCCTCTGAGTCTTCAGAGGGTCATAGCATTTAATCTTCTGCATTTGAACTACTGTGCATTGTTTGTAATACAAGAGAGTGAAAATGCCTTATGGTTCTTCACAGCCCAGGCAAATATTAAAGCCAAATAAAATTACCTGGAATTGGAGATTTCCTAAGATCAAAAACTCCATGGCTCTTGAAGACACTCTGTCTAAAACTTTTTTCAGACTTCAAAACTCATGACTCTTTTTATTGTCTAGTTCTGAATAGACACAGGTTCTGGACTCAATCCCCAACTCTATCATTTTGAGGCATTGTTATATGATGGATTACTTAACATTTCTACATTTTGGTTTCTTTATCTATAAAAATCAGAAACAGTAACCGTTTGACATGTTTATAGTGAAAGTAAAGCATAAGATGGGCATAATTATCATCATAGAATAAACTGACAGTAAAAGTTAGCAGGTTTTAGCCTTAGTATTAATTTCGGAAATAATTTTCTAATAGGAAAAATCACCTAAATTTTAGGTATATAATTTTCACATTTCTTTTGAATGTGGATTGGAGCTGGTAAGAGGGTTTCATTTTCAGTTTGTCAACTCTGTATCTCTACCTTATTCATAGTTGAAGGGAATGGAGCAGATGATTGCTGCTTTGTAATATCATGTGTCCCGACTGGGAGAGGCCAGAATCTTGGTGATGGTTAATGCTGAGTCTGACATCCAGTACTTTCAGTGGTTATCATCAATACCATACTGCTCCATTTCTCAAAACTGCTCCAGGCAGATTTTAGTTTTCTCACCAAATGTCTAACAGTTTTGGGAAACCATACATCCTGGACAGGCCAAATCGCAGTATTTTGTTCCATTGTCCATATGAGTACCCTCCAACCTGCCAGGTCATAAAACATAAAAAAATAGGGGCATCGCACCAAGAGCCTAATGTTATGGAGAAGGGAAATGACAATTTATTGAGGGCTGAATGAATTATTGAGAGTAGTTTATTGTGCCAATACATTGTACACGTGTCAGCTCATTTAATCTTCATAAGAATACTTAAAGGCACAAATTATAGCCCATATTGTAAAGAAGAGGCAACTGATGGTGAGAATGTTTATGCTTACTGTCACACAGATAGTTAGTGTCAGGACTGAGATTCCAACCCAATTTTACATGGTGGCGCTATTTATTCTTTATGTATTTGCACATGGGAATATATGTATTATTTTGGATCTAATCCTGATTATAGCCAGAGAAAGTTGTGAGAGAAGAAGATACACAAAGCATTCAGTTTACTTTCTTGGGTTTGGCACGGGATAAAGGCATCACAGTCTGTTGATCCATTCCACTTTCTCTGGATATGCCTATCAATCAATAAGATACTTCTGCACACTGCAAAATGGGAGGCCTTTCATGATTATCATGGTATTACCAGTGCTCAAAATATAATAATAGCAAAAATGCATTAATTAAACCATTTTCAAAAGGATGTGATTATCCAGATCTTTTAGAAATGCAATTGTGGAAGCAGATGCCACACAGTTAATGATTAACAGTGCCTTTGCTTACCAGCAATTATTTTTTTCTCCCTGGAAGCATACTGATTAGCCAAAGACACTCAGAGTCTGGCTCCCATATAGAAGGCTGAGTCTCCAGCCAAGTTTCATGGCAACTCTGTAAATAACAATATGTCCCACAGACCAGCTTCCTAGCCTGCAGGCACCATTATATCACATTTCCCAGCCCTGTGCATTGGCAACTGCCCACAGACTCAGAGCTTGGAAGAAAGTCAGATGGAATTGGAAAGAACTTTCTGGCTTTGCTAAACTACTACTTCAAATAAGTGAGTAAGTTGCTATGAGAACTATATTTCTACGTAGCCAGGGGATCTCCATTTCTCTGTTGCTATTGGTATTTTAGTACTTACTAAGAAAAACTGAACAAAGTTGTCACTCTCAAAGACTCGACGTGGGCAGATCATAGTCAGGACTCAGAGCTTCTATGGACAACTCTTTGCAAGTTAATTAGCCTCTCTCACACTTAGAAGTCACCTCTGGAAAGGGGGGTAATAATAGAGAGTATGGTTGCTTTGAAAGTTCATTGTTAATATGTAAGAAAGTATTAGCTCAGTCTGGGACACCTTTGTGAAAAATTAAATTTTTTATTGGAAGGATGGATTCTCTCTTCAAGCCTCAATTTCCCAGTTTCCAGAAGATGAAGGCACTTAGAAAACCCAATAAGACTTTCAAGGTTTTAGTTGATTTTAACACTACCATACCTTGACTGTTTCTTCTGCCTGCCTTTCTCCAAATGTCTGTTGAATTGCATTCGCCCAGATGGCATATATTTATAAAGCAGTTCACATGTTTCAGTTACTGCACTAGGCATTACTTTCACATTTCCTCCTAAAATCACCTCCGAAAGCTCAAATGCAGACACCCTTGTTGTATTCTAGCGCTGAAACAATGTCTTCAGAAATATACACTATTACTATGTAAGGTGAGCTTTAGACTAATGCTAATTTAGTTAACTAAAAATATCCCTGTATTCCTCCACACTCTACATTATAAGGAAACCAAGACAAAGGTTTTAAGTCATTTACTTATGCTTCCACAGTGGAATAGGCCAGAATTGGGACAGGATATTAGGTCTACTGACTCTAATTTTTGATACTAATTAAATGCATAGAAAATACAGGAAATGCATTTACCATTTTGTTCATCTGAAATGGAGTGTTTATGAGGGACCTAGCGGGGGCTGTCTATGCCACAATTTACTTCCTTTATTTAGTAATAATCAACTAGAGAACAGCAGCAAATTTTCTAAAAGAATTTAAATCTTCTTCTAAAATGACTAAATCAAAAGATTGAATTTCCAATCTTATGAGAACTTATCCAACCATGAAAAGTGGATGTATAAATAGAATACCAATATCAGAGCCCCATAATGTCCCCTTATCTAAACCTGCTTCAAAAGCAGAAAGTTTCCCTTTATAAGAGGTTTGAGGGTCCCACAGACCTTTTTTTAAAAACAGAGTGTTGAATTCTGATTGAACTGTTCCATTTGTCAGTTGTTTCCAAGAGGCTTGATCACATTCAAAGGAATGCCTCTGTCTTATTAAAGATTACAATTCAGATCTTAGTTTTGCTTAATTCCATTGGCTAATTATCTCCAGTTTCGAGTATGTATTTTAAAATCCAAATTCCGAAGTCTATACCACATTTCAGAGAACTGCCAGATAGCATCCCCAAGACGTCTCATTGTACAAAACTAGAAAGATCATCTTTTCTTAAATAATTTAGAAACTCTCCCTAACTTCCTCCTCCAACAATGGAAAATTCCCAGTGGTTCAAGTTTAGAATTGTAATGTTCCCTTTGTATGCAAGAGTCAATCTATCTTCAAATCCTATCACTTTTAACTTCATAATCTTTTCCCACTTGATTACCCTTGAGTCTTCTACAGTTCCTATTCAATCTCAAGTAGTCTAGTTTAGCAAGAAGAGTCTTCTGTCTGGATCTCAGGCTTTTTTTTTTTAATCTTATACATCTAATGTTTTGATCCTTTCTGTGTCAAAAACAATCTCTTCCAAGTGTCTGCAAAAAAACTTCACAGGCCTCGCCTATCATTCAAAGCTGACAACAGTCAGATATCAGATTACACTTCCAAAACTTCCATCTAAATTCCATGCCTTACCATCCTGAATTTCCACCAAATGTTTTCCCATGCCTATGATCTTCCTTCTGGTATAGCGTGCTTTCTTATCTCAGGTCTCTAACTTATATTTATTCCTCCAAATCCAGCTTTAAGAAAATGTTTCCCAAACCAACATTCCAGCCACCACATTCACTTCCCACCAAAACTGAAAATTATCTTGTCCAAATCAAAACTGCCAAAGTCCCTTTTTAGGGTAATCATGGATTCATCTGCTAACTGAGTGACTTTTTGTGTGTCACTTGTATTTTTAAACACTATCAGAGTCTTGAGAATAGGAAGTATAAACCATAAACACCTACCCAAAAGATAAATGACTAGATGATACGAATAACCAATGATAATATTTGCTGACAAACAGTTTATAATTTGCTGTATGTAGGCACAGAACCATTTCACTGAACCATCACTAACATTTTTTGAAATAAGTGTTGTTATTATCTCTATGGGCTTTCCTAGAGGCTCAGATGGTAAAGAAACTGCCTACAATGCAGTAGAACCAGGTTCAGTTCCTGGATGGGGAAGATCCCCTGGAGAAGGAAATGGCAACCCACCCCAATATATTCTTATCTGAAGAGTTCCATGGACAGAGGAGCCTGGCGGGTCCGTGGGGTCGCAAAGAATGGGACACAATTGTGCGACTATCGTTTTCACTTTCACATGTTAGTTATCTCTACAGATTAGGAAACAAAGTTAGAGAGTTTAAGTATTTGACCATAAGTATTAAGTATGCGACAACAAAATGTGTATTATTTCCATTCCATTTCACTGTCTGGCTAGGATAGCAAAATTTTAAACCCAGTCATCTAAAAGACTTTTTCAAAATGGCATGGTAACTTTTTTTTTTTTTTAATTCCCTCGAGAGTTGCCTTCAAGTCATAGGACTACATAGAAATTAAAAAACACTTTCTCCTTGGAAGAAACCCTATGACAAATCTAGGCAGCATATTAAAAAGCAGAGACATCATTTTGCCAACAAAAGTCCACATAGTCAAAGCTTTGGTTTTTCCAGTAGTCGTGTATGGATGTGACAGATGGACCATAAAGAAAGCTGAGCACAAAAGAACTGAAGCTTTCAAGTTGTGGGGCTAAAGAAGACTCTTGAGAGTTCCCTGGACAGCATGGATATCAGACAAGCAAATCCTAAAGGAAATCAACCCTGAAGATTCATCAGAAGGACTGATGCTGAAGCTGAAGCTCAATACTTTGGCCATCTGATGCGAAGAGCCAACTTATTGGAAAAGACTCTGATGCTGGAAAAGATTGTGGTCAGAAGAAGGGCTGACAGAGGATAAGATGGTTAGATGGCATCGCTGACTCAAAGAACATGAGTCTGAGCAAACTCCGGGAGATGGGGAAGGACACGGAAGTCTGGCGTGCTGCAGTTCAAGGGGTTGCAAAGAGATGGACACTACTGACCAAGGGAACAACAACATTTCATTCATTCATTTCAGTCGCTCAGTTGTGTCCAACTCTTTGCGACCCCATGAACTGCAGCACACCAGGCCTCCCTGTCCACCACCAACTCCCGGAGTTTACTCAGACTCACGTCCGTCGAGTCAGTGATGCCATCCAGCCATCTCATCCTCTGTTGTCCCCTTCTCCTCCTGCCTCCAATCCCTACCAGCATCAGAGTCTTTTCCAATGAGTCAACTCTTCACATGAGGTGGCCAAAGTACTGGAGTTTCAGCTTCAGCATCAGTCCTTCCAAAGAAATCCCAGGGCTGATCTCCTTCAGAATGGACTGGTTGGATCTCCTTGCAGTCCAAGGGACTCTCAAGCATCTTCTCCTACACCACAGTTCAAACGCATCAATTCTTCAGTGCTAAGCCTTCTTCACAGTCAAACTTTCACATCCGTACATGATCACAGGAAAAACCATAGCCTTGACTAGATGGACCTTAGTCGGCAAAGTAATGTCTCTGCTTTTGAATATGCTATCTAGGTTGGTCATAAGTTTTCTTCCAAAGAGTAAGCGTCTTTTAATTTCATGGCTGCAGTCACCATCTGCAGTGATTTTGCAGCTCAAAAAAATAAAGTCTGACACTGTTTCCACTGTTTCCCCATCTATTTCCCATGAAGTGATGGGACCAGATGCCATGATCTTCGTTTTTTGAATGTTGAGCTTTAAGCCAACTTTTTCACTCTCCTCTTTCACTTTCATCATGAGGCTTTTTAGTTCCTCTTCACTTTCTGCCATAAGGGTGGTGTCATCTGCATATCTGAGGTTATTGATATTTCTCCAGGCAATCTTGATTCCAGCTTGTGCTTCTTCCAGTCCAGCGTTTCTCATGATGTACTCTGCATAGAAGTTAAATAAGCAGGGTGACACTATACAGCCTTGACGTACTCCTTTTCCTATTTGGAACCATTCTGTTGTTCCATGTCCAGTTCTAACTGTTGCTTCCTGACCTGCATATAGGTTTCTCAAGAGGCAGGTCAGGTGGTCTGGTATTCCCACAGTTTATTGTGATCCACACAGTCAAAGGCTTTGGCATAGTCAATAAAGCAGAAATAGATGTTTTTCTGGAACTCTCTTGCTTTTTCCATGATCCAGCAGATGTTGGCAATTTGATCTCTGGCTCCTCTGCCTTTTCTAAAACCAGCTTGAATATCAGGGAAGTCACAGTTCATGTATTGCTGAAGCCTGGCTTGGAGAATTTTGAGCATTACTTTACTAGCATGTGAGATGAGTGCAATTGTGTGGTAGTTTGAGCATTCTTTGGCATTTCCTTTCTTTGGAATAGCAATGAAAACTGACCTTTTCCAGTCCTGTGGCCACTGCTGAGTTTTCCAAATTTTTTGGCATATTGAGTGCAGCACTTTCACAGCATCATCTTTCAGGATTTGAAATAGCTTAACTGGAATTCCATCACCTCCACTAGCTTTGTTCGTAGTGATGCTTTCTTAGGCCCACTTGACTTCACATTCCAAGACGTCTGGCTCTAGATTAGTGATCACATCATCATGATTATCTGGGTCGTGAAGATCTTTTTTCTACAGTTCTTCCATGTATTCTTGCCACCTCTTCTTAATATCTTCTGCTTCTGTTAGGTCCAGACCATTTCTGTCCTTTATTGAGCCCATCTTTGCATGAAATGTTCCCTTGGTATCTCTAATTTTCTTGAAGAGATCTCTAGTCTTTCCCATTCTGTTCTTTTCCTCTATTTCTTTGCATTGATCGCCGAAGAAGGCTTTCTTATCTCTTCTTGCTATTCTTTGGAACTCTTTATTCAGATGCTTATATCTTTCCTCTTCTCCTTTGCTTTTTGCCTCTCTTCTTTTCACAGCTATTTGTAAGGGCTCCCCAGACAATCATTTTGCTTTTTTGCATTTCTTTTCCAAGCGGATGGTCTTGATCCTTGTCTCCTGTACAATGTCACGAACCTCATTCCATAGTTCATCAGGCACTCTATCTATCAGATCTAGATGCTTAAATCTATTTCTCACTTCCACTGTATAATCATAAGGGATTTGATTGAGGTCATACCTGAATGGTCTAGCAGTTTTCCCTACTTTCTTCAATTTAAGTCTGAATTTGGCAATAAGGAGTTCATGATCTGAGCCACAGTCAGCTCCCGGTCTTATTTTTGTTGATTGTGTAGAGCTTCTCCATCTTTGGCTGCAAAGAATATAATCAATCTGATTTTGGTGTTGACCATCTGGTGATGTCCATGTGTAGAGTCTTCTCTTAATTATCCCCAAACAACAAAGACAGAGAATACTTTCTTTTGTCAGATGCTACTCTGCTACCTGTGGATAGCACACCTACCCGGGATGACAGCAGCAGTCTTTTCCACCATTTTATTTCACTTCTCACAACTTCACTTCTTCAGGTGGACAACTCCACCTGAATTTGCATAAAAACTCAACATACAAACATGTGTTTCCCATGCTAGGATACAGATAACTGGAGATGCAGACAGCTATTATGTGTCATCTTCAACCCCAGGGCCTTGTCCAAAAACTACCTCACAGAAGTCAGCTCTCCTGGTAAACTATATATTCTTAAAGAAAAAGGAATTCAGATATTTTAAAACAAATCTTATTTATCGTAAATATCTAAGTGGCTTAAAAATTTTTTTTTTTGTTTTATAGGAGTTTCTGTCAAATGACATGATGTTTTGATAACATTCAGAATCTTCCAACAGATTTAAAGAGATAGCCAAGACATGGAAGCAACCTAGATGTCCATCAGCAGATGAATGGATAAGAAAGCTGTGGTACATATACACAATGGAGTATTACTCGGCCATTAAAAAGAATATATTTGAATCAGTTCTAAATAGGTGGATGAAACTGGAGCCGATTATACAGAGTGAAGTAAGCCAGAAAGAAAAAGACCAATACAGTATACTAATGCATATATATTGAATTTAGAAAGATGGTAATGATAACCCTATATGTGAGACAGCAAAAGAGACACAGATGTATAGAACAGTCTTTTGGACTCTGCAGGAGAGGGTGAGGGTGGGATGATTTGGGAGAATGGTATTGAAACATGTATAATATCATATATGAAATGAATCACTGGTCCAGGTTCGATGCATGATACTGGATGCTTGGGGCTGGTGCACTGGGATGACCCAGAGGAATGGTACCAGGAGGGAGGAGGGAGGGGGGTTCAGGATGGGGAGTACGTGTATACCTGTGGCGGATTCATGTTGATGCATGGCAAAACCAATACAATATTGTAAAGTAATTAGATTCCAATTAAAATAAATTTACATTTTAAAAAATAAAGAGAAATTAATTTAAAGAGTCTTGACCTTTACAAAGAGAATAAACTATGTCTGCATTATGTGCATACTGTGGGTGTAAGTGAAAATTTTCTCCCATTGAATTTATAAAATGTTTTCATTATCTATTACATCTTTAAGTATCTCAAAGACAGTTATATAAAAAAAGACTGTCTATAGGAACAGAGATTTTATTATATACTGTACTCATCTGTAATTAGATAAGATTTCTATATCACTGTAGGTTTATGCTCATCATTCTAAATCTCATGAAAAAGTAAATAAAGGATGAATAAACAGAGGTATCTCCAACGCAACTGGCATCCACAGGAAAGGTTCAAGAGAAAACCACTTATCCATTCATTCAAACATTTAGTCAGTATGTGGATGCTTGGAGCTAAGAAGAGGAAAAAGAAAGCACAGCTCCTGTCCTGAAAGATGTTTACATAACTAGGGAAAAAAATAGACATAAGTGGGGAAGACAGATATAAAAATAGAGCATTGTGAGCAAGTCTTGTAAGGGTAGGAAAAACGGAGAAGCAAACTATTTTTATCTCTCAGGTTCAGTGGCTAAGTAATTCACTTTGGAACCAGCCAGTTTTTAGGTGAGCATCTAACATGCTATGAAGGTGGGGAGCAGTAATGACTTTATTAATGAAAATATAAACTAAGAAATATAAAACATCTTTGTAAAATGGAAACTAGCTTTTAATCAGTAAACTTCCTCCTCTTGCTAGAATTCTTAAAAATATTTTAAATTCAGATTGAATGTTTGCTATAAGCAGCCCTTTCTTATTCTTGAACCTCAGGGAAAAGAATATAAGTCTCATCCTTTGCTAGACTTAAAGTTTTGAAATGTCTATTAGGAATCCTTATATTTGAGTTGGTTTCAAGGTTTGGGGTTTTTGGGGTTTTTTTTGTTTGTTTGCTTGTTTTGTTTTTGGATAACTGCTTCAAGTGATAAATCAATGGCTAGTGTGAAAATTAATGATTATTCACAAATGTGTTAGTTAATGAAATCAATGAATGATAAGCCTATTTAATTTCATACTTTGAATCTATTATATTCCCATTTATAAAATCCTCTCTGTAACCCTCAGTATTTAAGATGAGAAATCAATTGTCTCATCTTCCAGCTGAAGCAGTTTATGAATTAGATATTTTTTATGGTTTCTTGAAACTTCAATACAATCCAGAGATTTGGGGTTTTGCTTGCTTATTTTTGTTTTCTATGATTTCCAGGCACTATGAATAATATTTTACCTCATCCACTAAACAATCCCCTGGAATTACTCTCTTATTACTGATGAAGACAAAGAAAAGTAAAAGTGAACAGTGAAAGTCACTCTGTCTTGTCTGACTCTTTGCGACCCCATGGACTACACAGTCCATGGAATTATCTATGCCAGAATATTGGAGTGGCTAGCCCTTCCCTTCTCCAGGGGATCTTCCCAACCCAGAGATCGAACCCAGGTCTCCTGCATTGCAAACAGATTCTTTACTTGCCTTGCTGAGCCACAAGGGAAGACCAAGAATACTGGAGTGGGTAGCCTATCCCTTCTCCAGGGGATCAATCCGAGGTTAATCCTTTCCCCCAAAGCTTCCATAGCTAGTAAGGAAGAATAAGACATTGGGAATTTCCACATGCTGGAGATAGGGGGTGGTTGGTAGTGATAGTTGAATTGGAGAATAAAAAGGAATTTAAAATAGTTTATAAGGGATTTAAAAATATTATCATCCGAGAAAACACTTGTAAGAAGAGCTATAAACTATATAAAATCTTAAAACAATTATATGTATTTTTGAAATTCTGCAAAGACTATTATTTCAAAAAATTGGTTTGAGGGGAGGGCCATCAGCTGTGTGTCTATGGCACATCATTTGACAGAGGTGTGAGGGATGACTAGATGTGGGAGATTTCAGTGATTCCAGGACAAAACAGAAGAAAGGGCAGGTCTCTCATATTCTTAATTGAGACTGACCATATATATACCCCAGTTTGCCACAGTCAGTCCCAGCTTGCACTTGTCATCAGGTCGTATTATTATTAGCACCCCTTTCTCTCTCAAAAGTGCCCCTGCTTAGATGATAAATTGTATAGTCACCCTACTAATTAACAAGCTAATAGAACATATGGTAATGTTCACCGTCCTGGAATCTCAAGCAAATCTCACCAAGCCACCTGTCTTTGTCCTTGATTTAGGCACAGATGCAGTCTGGTGTCAGAGGTATCATTGCCTCATAGGAATTAGAAAGTCAATGCCGAATAATGGCTACAAAGTAACAGAAGGTCATCAGAGACCATGAAAACTTTAAAGAGAATGAAGTAAATACAGTTCTACTCAACATGCCTTGGACAGCTCCCATCCTCCACCAGAAGAAAAGCAAGATGTTGAAATGAAATGCAAATTAGCCTTTAGGAGAGTAAATTCTGAAAAGCTGCCTATGTGCTAGAATGAACAGTTTGTTTTCATTTCTAGAAGTAATTTGGGCAATTTGGAGATGACTTTAGTTTTCTATTTTGTTACTTTGATAGATAAACAGGTAGGTGGAGTTAAACATTCAAAGGTAAAATGATTATCTGAATGGAAAGATGAAGTCTTTCTTTTATTTCCCACATGAAAAAAATTCCAGTATATTTTATTGCTCATAAGAAAGGGAAAAAAATCATTGAATATTTAGGGAATTTTATTTTCTCCTCTTAGAATGATAAAAAGATAAGAGATGTCTCCTTCTAAACTTCCAGTACATGACATGGACATGGAGTGAATGGCATGGCAAATATGTTGTATGGAAAATCATAGATTTAATGCATGTCTTTACCATTTTTCCTTCAAATAAGTTCCACGTTCAACAATCTTTATGCCAAAGTGTTTTTTTGGAGATACATAGATGGGCTTTAAAATATCTATGAACCTCATGAAAGTGTCCTAAAAATTCCATGGTCTGTGTTGTAAATGTTTAGTGTTTGATAACTACTCTTTCAAATGAACACGAACCATAAAAAGCGCTTATACCATATGGGATTTAGTCAGGATTCTGAATATTGCCCAACATGAAGATAGACAGGGTGTGATTTTTTTTATGAAGACGAAAAAGGAAAAAGACTATCC
Organism: Ovis canadensis; assembly: GCF_042477335.2. NCBI lineage: Eukaryota > Metazoa > Chordata > Mammalia > Artiodactyla > Bovidae > Ovis > Ovis canadensis. The sequence goes on along the minus strand of NC_091258.1, from coordinate 40,344,790 downwards.
TAATAAAGCATCCTGGTCTAGAGGAAGGAGAATAGACTTCAGATTTAGTAGCTTATGGGCTTCATAGGGGGCGCAGTTGGTAAAGAACCCGCCTGCCAGTGCAGGAGACACAAGAGATGTGGGTTCAATCCCAGGGTCCAGAAGATCCCTTGAGGAGGAAATGGCAACCCACTCCAGTATCCTCGCCTGGGAAATCCCATGGACAGAGGAGCTTTGTGGGCTGTCGTCCTTGGAGTCTCAAAAAGTCAGACCCAACTGAGCACACACATACACACACATTTGCAAATCCCCTATTTGCCTCACAAACCTCAAGATCCCCATTTCATGGAGAAGAAAATGCAGTACGTTTCTAATCATTCTTTTCCACAAATGCTCCCCGTTTTCGAGGATGCATAATAGTCGGTGAATGAAAACGGAAAATTTACCCTTCCGCTCTCTAGCACAGTTCATGAATTCAGCGAGCTTACTAAAGAAATGGAATGTTTCTGACAATGGTTAAGGAATCAGTGCCAAACAAGTTCTAAAAAAGAACTTTTTTGTCTTCGTATAAAAATACTTTTCCTTCCTTGGTGGTGGAGGGAGTTTGTCTGAAAATATATAATGACATCTTACTAGGTAATAGCTGGAGCACAGGACCTGTCACTTATAACCTTATTCTAAACTAATTAAACTATCAGTCTTCTTTTATTACTCTAAAAACAAAACACAGTCTCTCTGCTTGTTTCTGGTCAGTTCTTAATAGGAAGAATGTGAAGTCATTTATCTTTCTCAGAGTCCCCTCAGCTATATCTACGCTACTTTCCTACAAACGTCTGAAGATTTTTAATTCAAACCCACATTTAGCAAGATATATAGCAGCCTGTTTGACAGTAGCTGGGCCACACACCACGACAAGCGCCATAAAGAACGCTGAGAGTTGCCATAAGAAGAACAAGCGGCATCTTGCTCTTTCTAACCTTCAGAAATTGAGATTTAATCCTGTTTGTTGTTTGGACAGTGATACTCAACCCAAACTTGTAAAAGTTGCTCTTATTTTATCTCTGGTTTTGCTTGAGAGTAGAAGATGTTTACAATAAATTTAATCCAGTCCTATTTCAAAACAAAATTTTATTACTATCTGAATTTTCCAACTATATTGCTTAGGGTTCTCCTAGAAAACAGTTTCCAGGTGGTCTTTTTTTTCAGGCTTGGTTATGAAGAAGAAAGGTAAGTTTCTTAATCTCAAAGAACCTTATTTTATTTTGCAAATCATCAAGAGGTCAGCAAAAGTTTTATTTCCTATATGTCTTGAAGAGTACTGTGTTACAGGCCTTGTGGTGAGGAGGGTTAAAAAGGAGCAATAGTCTTAAAAACTCAAGCATTTGCAATGTGGGGAAAATTTGGTGTTTCTCAGCAAATATATATATATACATGTAATATACATATACACAATTTTATTAGACAACATATACAAATTTTAACTCTTTCTGTCTATATAAAATCTTTCATTTCACAAAGTTAGAAGCTCTTTGAAAATATATTTTCAACAAAGGACTTCTATCCAAAATATATTTTCAACAAAGGGCTTCTATCCAAAATATATAATTAATCCTTATTAGTTAATTCCAAGACAGGATAACCCAAAAGAAAATAAACGAATATATGCTTCATTAAAAAATGCACCAATAAACATGTGAAAAGGCTCTCAGTATTATTTCATCAGAACAAAATGCAAATTAAAATCACAATGACATACTACTTCACATTCATCATGGGAACTATATGGAAAACTTTTTAAAGTTAAAAAGCATAAAGTATTGGCAAGGATGTTGAGCAGTCAGAACTTTCAAATACTGCTAGTGGTAATATAAATGTGGAAAAATACTTTAGCAGTAACTACTATGTTGAATATATAGCTGTTCCCTTCTCCAGGGATCTTCCAAACCCAGGGAATGAACCAAGGTCTCCCACACTGAAGGCAGATTCTTTACCAACTGAGCCACCAGGGAAGTCCATATACGTAACTATGACCCAGTAATTCTACTTCAGTGTATGCATGCTCAGTTGCTTAGCCACATCTGACACTTTGCAACCTCATACTCCCAAGTATAAATTTTTAAAAAGATGTGCAAATATATTCACCAAAAATACTCTAGCACATGTTCATAGGAATGTTATGCAAACTAGGAAAATCTAAATGTTCATTAGCAGAAGGAATAATAAATAAACTGTGGCATGTTTGTACAATAAAATGACATACAGCAAAGGAAATCAAACATCAACAACCACATGCAAAAAAAGAAATTTAAGAATGGTAACACCATCATACAAAGTATAACAAAAGACTAATATAATCTATGCTGTTAGAAGTCAGGATAATAATATAATGTCTATGCTTGGGGAGGGGAAGGATTATTGACTCTAAGAGACCATGATGGGAAGCAGTGTTCATGGAGGGCTGGTAATATTCTGTTTTCTTATCTTAGGGCTAAATACATAGGTGTGTTCTGTATGTGTAAGTTCAATAAGCTGTATATTTATAATATGTGCATTTTTGTATGTATATTATATTTTGATACATTTTTAATTAAAAAATAATCACTCCTTGAAGTAAGTCTGACAGAGAAGGAGAAACACCATATGACATCCCTTATATGTGGAGTCTAAAAAAAAATGAACTTACTTACAAAATAGAGATTCACAGACTTAAAGAATGAACTTGTGGTTGCTTGGGGGATGTACCTGGAGGAAGGACAGTCAGGGAGTTTGAGATGGACATGTACACAATGCTATATTATAAATGGATAACCAACAAGGACCTACTGTATAGGGCATTCAGCTCAATGTTATGTGGCACTCTAGATGGGCTTGGAGTTTGGGGGAGAATGGATACAGGTATATGTACGGCTGAGTCCCTTTGCTGTTCACCTGAAACTATCACAAATTTTTTTATCGGCTACTGCTGCTGCTGCTGCTAAGTCACTTCAGTCGGGTCCGACTCTGTGCGACCCCAGAGATGACAGCCCACCAGGCTCCCCCGTCCCTGGGATTCTCCAGGCAAGAACACTGGAGTGGGTTGCCATTTCCTCCTCCAATGCATGAAAGTGAAAAGTGAAAGGGAAGTCGCTCAGTCGTGTCCAGCTACACCCCAATAGAAAATAAAAAGTTATTTTAAAATCACTCTTTTTCATTTAATTTACATAAAGCATCTGAATACTAGCTTGATAGTTGGCTAGATACATATTTCTACTTCATGAAGACAAAACCAAAGCTCTTAGACCAAAGAATTTTGAAACCAAGAGAGGCAGCTTGCCCAAATACTGGCTCCCTCCTTTGAGTAGTTTTAGGCAGGCTTCTGGGCTTTCCCGGTGGCTCAGCTGGTAAAGAATCCACCTGCAATGCAGGAGACCTGGGTTCGATCCCTGGGCTGGGAAGATCCCCTGGAGAAGGGAAAGGCTACCCACTCCAGTATTCTGGCCTGGACGATTCCATGGACTGTGTAGTTCATGGGGTCACAAAGAGTAAGACACAACTGAGTGACTTTCACTTCACTTCAGGCAGGCTTTCAGGGTTCTATTAATGCTAATATTAATAATGGTTCAGCTTCTAACAAAATTTGCATTATGTATTTTATCATACTCCATTACATCCATGGGGCATGGCATGCTGGCATCTGAACTACTAGAAATGTATACACATTAAAAAGTGGGACTTCGGTGTCAGAGAAAACCTGTTTTGAATTCTAGCTCTGTGGTTGGCTCACATTAGCATATTGTGCAAAATTACTCAACCTCTCTGAGCTTCACTATCCCACCTGTAAAATGAGAACAATCATCTATCCACATGGCAGGTAAGAATTAACATGAAACAAATTATGGAAAAGAGCCCAGGATCTGGCTTTTACTTAAAAGCTCAAATATGGTACATAGTTTTGCCATTACAATTATTATGCATATATTGTGTATTGTTGTTATTATTATTTAGTTGCTAAGTCATGTCTGACTCTTTTGTGACCCCATGGACTGTAGCCCGCTAGGCTCCTCTGTTCATTGGATTTCGAGGGTTGCTATCTCCTTCTCCTGGCGATCATCCTGACCCAGGAATCGAACACATGTCTTTGCATTGGCAGGCGGGTTCTTTACCTCTGAACCACAAGGGAAGCCCTTATATTATGTATAGTCCATTAAAATCATCATGTATTACTCTAATCCCTTTTGAATCTAACTTTCAACCATGTTTTAAAAGAGGGAAAATAATAATTTATCTCTCTCTCTGTCACACACACACACACACACACACACACACACACGTCTATTCATTCAACAAAACTTAACGAACATCAATTATGTTTGAGCACTGCTCTGGATGCTGTAGATAACAGCTATGAATCAAAGAAGCATAGTCTTGTTCCATGCAGAAGTTTTAAACCTGGGTGTGTATGTAAACGACTGTCATTTGTGTAATGTAAAGTATAGAACAAAAGCAGCTTCTGAGAAACTACTATATTGAATTATCAGTCAATTTCAACAACCAGGACTATTTATTAGCATTCATACTCCTGTAGAGATTGGGAATTTTAGTCTAACACTGAAATGGACTTTATATCTCAATATTTAACTGTTAATCTTAATCTTACTGCTATATATAACATAACAAAATATGTCATATTTCTTATATATATTACATATAACAGTAAGACTGAGTTAGATTAATCTAGAGTTAAATATATTACACATGATATTATATATCACATATAAATATATAACACAAATAATATACATAATATAACATATATGTGATATATTAACACACATGATATAAAGTATAATACATATTTATATATATATGATTGTCAATAAATTTAGTTCCAATAAGCCCACAAAGAAATGATCCCTGACACTGATCTACTACATTGATAACTTTTGTCTCATGTTATTACTCTTTATACATCATAGCATGAAGCCTAGAACATGATCAGCACTGCAAATGCTGTTAAGCAAATGTAAGAAGTTTGTGCTGAAAAACAACATGGTGGTGCCTCAGCTTGATTTCCAATATCCATCAGCATCCTCTTTTGTAAGAAAATGAATTGAGTCTTGATAAACGCTGAGCTTCCAAAATGGACATTCTAAGGTGTTGGAGAAGACTCTTGAGAGTCCCTTGGATTGCAAGGAGATCCAACCAGTCCATTCTGAAGGAGATCAGCCCTGGGATTTCTTTGGAAGGAATGACGCTAAAGCTGAAACTCCAGTACTTTGGCCACCTCATGCGAAGAGTTGACTCATTGGAAAAGACTCTGATGCACGGAGGGGTTGGGGGCAAGAGGAGAAGGGGACGACAGAGGGTGAGATGGCTGGGTGGCATCACTAACTCAATGGATGTGAGTCTGAGTGAACTCTGAGAGTTGGTGATGGACAGGGAGGCCTGGTGTGCTGCGATTCATGGGGTCGCAAAGAGTCGGACACAACTGAGTGACTGAACTGAACTGAACTGAACATAAACACTTCCTACTGAAAACTTAAGGCTTAAATATATGCATTTTGGCTGGAGTCTGATATTTTCAAGTAATAATTTATTTTACATCTAACTACTTTGCCTGGATAACTTCTACCATGTTGGAGATAGGTGGGAGGGGAAAAAAAGAGCCTTTTCATAAGATTTTGCTGAGATGTGAAATGCTGAATAATCACAACACTAAATCAGAAAATTAACCAACCCATAATTTAGCATACACCCATCCTTTCTATTTTTATATCAGTCTTTCTGGAAAAAAATGCAGTATACAAATACTGAAAAGTTTTTAAAAATCTGTTGCAGTGGATTTTTTTCCAAATGCTTACAATGTCATCTAAATTCTGATAATCTGTTGTAGGTGTTTAAACAACATGTCCAGTATCATGTACCTATACTAATATCACAGGCAGAAAATATTAACCATATCAAAACACTGTAGTGAAAAAAATACATATGATCACATTCAGTCAGCACAAATATTTTAAGTAACGCATAGCAAGGATGTTATGAAATTCATCATCCATGGCTTTTCTCATACATATATTTGAAAATGGAATGGTACTGGCTGCCCTGGGAATTTGTGTCACGGTGTGTTATGTAGTTCATAACTTTCTGCTCTGCCACACTTTTCCACCTACAAAGAATTCTCTAATTGGATTGTCAGTCACTTATACATTGCCTTCTGCCTACCTGGCAAATGACACATTCCCATTAACCATTTTTCTTCCTTATTTCTATTTTTTGAATACTGACTGCCTTTGGCTCTCTCTCTCGCATGCATATGTATCCTTCCACTTATAGATTGCTTCTCTTATGTTAAAATAGAGCCTAAGGCCTAACTGCGTAACACTTGACACTATTCAGTCAAAAATTGTTTAAAAGCAAGTAAATGGTATTTTATACACACACACACACACACACACACACACACATACATATATATGTATACAGTCCATGGGATCACAAAAAGTCAAACATGACTGAGCAACTGAACACACACACATATTTACGTATGTATTTTTTTTGGCCACACCACATGCCTTGTGGGTTCATAGTTCTCCAACAAGGAATGAACCCAGTCTACCAGCCATGAGAGCAAGGAATTTTAAACAATGGACTTCCATGGAATTTCCAATGAGATGCCATATTTAACAGGGCAAGCTAGCATTTAGCATTTTTGAAATCTCTACTAATAACAATAATTACATAATGTGATCAGTGCTGAAGCTTCAGTTTGATGCCTTGAGTTATTTCACTTTTAACTCTCTCTCTTATTTCATCGTGCTTTGCTTTATTATACTTTATAAATAATACATTTTTTACAAATTGAAGGTTTCTGACAAGTCTTTATTATGCAAGTCTACTGGGGCCATTTTTCCAGTAGCATTATTGGTCTCCCACATTGCAGGCAGACACTTTATCCTCTGAGCCACCAGGGAAGCCCATTTTTTAATTAAGGCATATATATTGATTTTTTAGACAGAATGCTATTGTGCACCAATAGACTACAGTATACCGTAAACATAACTTTCATATGCACTAGGAAATTTAAAAATTCATGTGTCTTGATTTATCATAACACTCACTTTATTGCAGTGGTCCAGAACAAACATCACACTATCTCCGAGATCTGCCTGTATATCTAATAACATAAGACAGATTTACAGAATTCTAAAGGAGACATTAACAACTGTAGTTATAATGTTGTGTTAATTTCTGCTGTGTAGCAAAGTGATTCCATTATACATATATATGTGTATTTTTCATATTCCTTTCCATTATGGTTTATCACAGGATATTGATTATAGTTCCTGTGCTGTGTAGTAGGACCTTGTTGCTTATCCATCCTGCATATATTTTGCATCTGCTAATCCCAAACGTTCTCCTCTGATACTTGGATTTGCAACTTATACTGCATCCACATTGGAGCTAAATAAGAAATAATGCAAACATTTAAGTATACACAAAAGGAATTATTCCTTTAAAAAAGCAGCAGTAGAAATTCTTTCCAAGTACTTGGAAACAGGAAAAAAAAATGCCATGAACATAAATATTGCATGGAACCATGACAAGAAAGGGAGCAAAATGGAAAAGTCATTCTCAAAAAAAGATCTTTCTCTTAAAGCAAAAATCAAAACTAAATTTTGATACATGGTCATATAGCTGCACTTAATGAATAGATCTTTGCCCTGTTTTCATGATTCACTTTAGTTTTCAAAATTTCAAGACATGTGCATATTTTTCCTCATACATTCAGTCACACAATATGGCTCCAGCAAAGAGATGGCACAGCCACAAACCCTTCACTGAAGAATACTTGCCCTTCTTTTGGAAAAGTCTTTATCTTTCAGGTTTGCTCAAGGATCTTGATAGGTAATGATCATTCAAAAGTCAGCAGATTATAATTAAAAAATCCTAAAGATCAACATGATGACATATGCAAAGTAGTTTGTATCTTCCCCAACTTTCCTAACAGTGGATTACTAAATCAGTCAGTTCAGTCGCTCAGTCATGTCTGACTCTTTGCAACCCCATGGACCGCAGCATGCCTGGCCTCCCTGTCCATCACCAACTCCCAGAGTTTACTCATACTCATGTCCATTGAGTCGGTGATGCCATCCAACCATCTTATCCTCTGCCTTCAATCTATCCCAGCATCAGGATCTACTCCAATGAGTCAATATTAGCATCAGGTGGCCAAAGTATTGGAGTTTCATCTTCAGTATCAGTCCTTCCAATGAATATTCAGGACTGATTTCCTTTAGGATGGACTGGTTGGATCTCCTTGCAGTCCAAATGACTCTCAAGAGTCTTCTCCAACACCACAGTTCAAAAGCATCAATTCTTTGGCGCTCAGCTTTCTTTATAGTCCAAATCTCACATTCATACTTGACTACTGGAAAAACCATAGCTTTGAATAGACAGACGTTTATTGGCAAACTAATGTCTCTGCTTTTTAATATGCTGTCTAGGTTGGTCATAACTTTTCTTCCAAGGAGTAAGTGTCTTTTAATTTCATGGCTGCAGTCACCATCTGGTCACCATCTGCAGTGATTTCAGAGCCCCCAAAAATAAAGTTTGTCACTCTTTCCACTGTTTCCCCATCTATTTGCCATGAAGTGATGGGATCAGATGCCATGACCTTAGTTTTCTGAATGTTGAGTTTATGCCAACTTTTTCACTCTCCTCTTTGTGAAAGCACTTTCATCAAGAGAATCTTCAGTTCTTCTTTGCTTTCTGCCATAAGGGTGGTGTCATCTGCATATCTGAGATTATTGATATTTCTCCTGGCAATCCTGATTCCAACTTGTGCTTCATCCAGTCCAGCATTCTCATGATGTACTCTGCATATAAGTTACACAAGCAAGGTGACAATATACAGCCTTGATGTACTCCTTTCTCAATTTGGAACCAGTCTGTTGTTCCATGGCCCATTCTAACTATTGCTTCCTGATCCAAATACAGATTTCTCAAGAGGCAGGTCAGTTGGCCTATTATTCCCATCTCTTTCAGAATTTTCCACAGTATGTCATGATCCACACAGCCAAAGGCTTTGGCATAGTCAATAAGGCAGAAATAGACATTTTTCTGGAATTATCTTGCCTTTCCAATGATTCAGTGGATGTTGGCAATTTGATCTCTGGTTCCTCTGCTTTTTCTAAAACCAGCTTGAACATCTGGAAGTTCATGGATCACATACGGTTAAAACCTGGTTTGGAGAATTTTGAGCATTACTTTACTAGCGTGTGAGATGAGTGCAATTGTGCAGTAGTTTGGGCATTCTTTCGCATTGCCTTTCTTTGGCATTGGAATGAAAACTGACCTTTTCCAAACCTGTGGCACTGCTGAGCTTTCCAAATTTGCTGGCATATTGAGTGCAGCACTCTCACAGCATCATCTTTTAGGATTTGAAATAGCTCTACTGGAATTCCATCTTCTCCACTGGCTTTGTTCGTAGTGATGCTTTCTAAGGCCCACTTGACTTTGCATTCCAGGAGGTCCGGCTCTAGGTGAGTGATCACACCATCGTGTTTATCTGGATTGTGATGATATTTTTGGTATAGTTCTGTGTATTCTTGCCACCTCTTCTTAATATCTTCTGCTTCTGTTAGGTCCATATCATTTCTGCCCTTTATTGAGCCCATCTTTGCATGAAATGTTCCCTTGGTTATCTCTGATTTTCTTGATGAGATCTCTAGTCTTTCCCATTGTATTGTTTTCCTCTATTTCTTTGCATTGATCACTAAGGAAGGCTTTCTTATCTCACCTTGCTATTCTTTGGAACTCTGAATTCAAATGGGTATATCTTTCCTTTTCTCCTTTGCCTTTCACTTCTCTTCTTTTCACAGCTATTTGTAAGGCTTCCCCAGACAGCCATTTTGCTTTTTTGTGTTTCTTTTCCATGGGGATGGTCTTGCTCTCTGTCTCCTGTACAATGTCACGAACTTTTGTCCATAGTTCTTCAGGCACTCTATCAGATTGAATCCCTTGAATCTATTTGTCACTGCCACTGTATAATCATAAGGGGTTTGATTTAGTTCATATCTGAATGGTCTAATGGTTTTCCCTGCTGCTGCTGCTGCTGCTGCTAAGTCGCTTCAGTCATGTCCAACTCTGTGCGACCCCATGGACGGCAGCCCACCAGGCTCCCCCATCCTTGGGATTCTCCAGGCAAGAGTACTGGAGTGGGGTGCCATTTCCTTCTCCAATGCATGAAAGTGAAAAGTGAAAGTGAAGTCACTCAGTCGTGTCTGACTCAGTGACCCCATGGACTGCAGTGCACCAGGCTCCTCCATCCATGGGATTTTCCAGGCAAGAGTACTGGAGTGGGGTGCCATTTCCTTCTCTGATGGTTTTCCCTACTTTCTTCAATTTAAGTCTGAATTTGGCAATAAGGAGTTCATGATCTCAGCCACAGTCAGCTCCTGGTCTTGTTTTTGCCGACTGTATAGAGCTTCTCCATCTTTGGCTGCAAAGAATGCAATCAGTCTGATTTCAGTATTGACTATCTGGTGATGTCTGTGTGCAGTCTTCTCTTGTGTTGTTGAAAGAGGGTGTTTGCCACGACCAGTGTGTTCTCTTGGCAAAACTCTATTAGCCTTTGACCTGCTTCATTCTGTACGCCAAGGCCAAACTTGCCTGTTACTCCAGGTGTTTCTTGACTTCCTACTTTTGCATTCCAGTCCCCTATAATGAAAATAACATCTTTTTGGGGTGTTGGTTCTAGAAGTTCTGTAGGTCTTCAAAGAACCATTCAACTTCAGCTTCTTCAGCATTACTGGTTGGGGCATAGACTTGGATTACTGTGATATTGAATGGTTTGCCTTGGAAACAAACAGATCATTCTGTCATTTTTAAGACTGCATCCAAGTACTGCATTTTGGACTCTTCTGTTGACTATGATGGCTACTCCACTTTTAAGGGATTTTTTCCCACAGTAGTAGATATAATGCTCATCTGAGTTAAATTCACCCATTCCAGTCCATTTTAGTTCACTGATTCCTAGAATGTTGACGTTCACTCTTGCCATCTCTTGTTTGACCACTTCCAATTTGCCTTGATTCATGGACCAAACATTCCAGGTTCCTATGCAGTATTGCTCTTTACAGCATCGGACTTTGTTTCTGTCACCAGTCCCATCCACAACTTGGTGTTGTTTTTGCTTTGGCTCCATCTCTTCATTCTTTCTGGAGTTATTTCTCCACTGATCTCCAGTAGCATGTTGGGCACCTACCGAACTGGGGAGTTCATCTTTCGGTGTCCTATCTTTTTGCCTTTTCATACTGTTCATGGGGTTCTCAAGGCAAGAATACTAAACTGGTTTTCCATTCCTTTCTCCAGTGGACCACATTTTTTCAGAACTCTCCACCATGACTCGTCCATCTTGGGTGGCCCTACATGACATGGCTTATAGTTTCATTGAGTTAGACAAGGCTGTGGTCCATGTGATCAGATTGGTTAGTTTTCTGTGATTGTGGTTTTCAGTCTGTCTGCCGTCTGATGGAGAAGGATAAGAGGCTTATGGAAGCTTCCTGATGGGATAGACTTACTGAGGGGGAAATGGTCTTATGATGGGTGTGGCCAGGCTCAGTAAATCTTTAATCCAAGGATATCAGAATTTTGGTTTTTTTAAGGTAATAGACCATTTGTTAATAAAGTTGAATATGACTTTAATAAAGATGAAAGAATAATACTAGCTTTTTCTTACTCTGACTCTAAAAGTCAGGACTAAAAAAGACTAAAAAAGTCTTCCAAGAATGACTATGAAAAGGAAGCAGGAGGGACTCCATTTCCAATCGAGAGATCAGAATATCAAAATGGTATTATTTCTTGGAAACTATGCTCAAAATGATTATGTAAGAAGACAGAGAAACTAAAGACTATCCCCTTGTTTCACTGTTTGACTTTATGAACTCCTTCAGGAATATGGCAGCATAAATAATTATTATTTTCTTCTGTTGTTCCTTCTACTCAAAATAGTGTTCTGTAGAAACTGCAGAATCTACATTAAAGAACAAGCATTGAAAAACAAAATAAACAATTCTGCCCCCTTCAAACAAGATGCTGTTTTTAAGCCACAATAAAGCGCACAACTATCAGGCAAATTATATACAACAACCAATGTGTGTATATGCCTATATACACACATATTTTTTTAATGGTCCTCCTTCTTTAGGGCTTCCCTGGTGGCTCAGATAGTAAAGAATCTGCCTGCAATGTGGGAGACCCGGGTTCGATCCCTGGGTCAGGAGGATCCCCTGGAGAAGAGAATGGCAGCCCACTCCAGTATTCTTGCCTGGAGAATTCCATGGACAAAGGAGCCTGTGGGTTACAGTCCCTCATGGGGCCACAAAGAATCAGATACAGCTGAGCAACTGACGCAATCCTTCATTAGCCTGTAGAAAGCAAATACCAGGAGTTAGTTTGCATAATAAAATGTTTTTCAAAATATGCTACATATTAAAATATTTTTAATGCTTCTGAGAGCAAATAACTCTGGATGAGTTAAACAACATTAATTGCAGAAAATCTAGGAGCATTCATGTACTAGAAAAAAACATAACTCTCAAAGAGAGAACTGTTGCTGCTGCTGCTGCTGCTGCTGCTGCTGCTGCTGCTGCTGCTGCTAAGTCGCTTCAGTCATGTCCGACTTTGTGCGACCCCATAGACGGCAGCCCACCAGGCTCCCCGGTCCCTGGGATTCTCCAGGCAAGAACACTGGAGTGGGTTGCCATTTCCTTCTCCAATGCAGGGAAGTGAAAAGTGAAAGTGAAGTCTCTCAGTCGTGTCTGACTCTTAGCGACCCCATGGATTGTAGCCCACCAGGCTCCTCTGTCCATGGGATTTTCCAGGCAAGAGTACTGGAGTGGGGTGCCATTGCCTTCTCTGAAAGAGAGAGATAATCTGAATCAATTCCCTCAAATGAAATCAATCTCTCTCCTTTCCTCCTTTGTTGTACTAGTCAGGGTTCTCCAGAGAAATAGAACTAATAGGATATATGTAGACATGTATATAAAAGGTTTGGAGAAGGCGATGGCACCCCACTCCAGTACTCTTCTCTGGAAAATCCCATGGACAGAGGAGCCTGGTAGGCTACAGCCCATGGGGTCGCGAAGAGTTGGACATGACTGAGCGACTTCCCTTTCAATTTTCACTTTCATGCATTGGAGAAGGAAATGGCAACCCCCTCCAGTGTTCTTGCCTGGAGAGTCCCAGGGACGGGGGAGCCTGGTGGGCTGCCATCTATGGGGTTGCACAGAGTCGATATATATAATTTCTGTTTATTAACAGGAATTGACTTGCATGGTTATGGAGGAAGAGAACTCATGATCTGCCATCTGCAAGCTACAGAACCAGGAAATTCAGTCATGCAATTCAATCTGAGCCCAAAGGCCTGACAGTGGGGAGGCTGATACACTGTCGGATACAAGTCTGAAAGTCTGAGAGCCAGCCGCACAGATGTCTAAGGGAGGAGAAAATAAATGTCAGACAGAAAATGAATTTGCCCTTCCCCTGCATTTTTGCTTTTTTTCAGACCTGCCATAAATTGTATGGTCCCACTCACAATGGCAAGGGCTATCTGCTGGAATTAGTTCAGGAATTCCAGTGTTAATCTCTTTTGGAAACATCTGCACCGACACACCCAGAAATAATGACTTAACAACTTTTGGGGCATCCTATAGTCCAGTCAAACTGAAGCATAAAATTCAGCATCACACTTGTAGATTAAGATTCATTTTGGTAAATGTAGGTTCCCTCAGAAAGTCGACCATTTACCAGAATAAATGGCTTATGATTTGGATATGTTAGAAAAGACTTGATCTTTTAAACTATTATTAAAATGAATGATGTGCCTAGATAGAATGGTGTCTGAAAGACAGAACATCCTTGACTACTATTCTCTGCCTGCTTCATCATGGAGACACCCTCAGGACTCACAGTAATCATATAGTCCAGAATTTTCCTGGTCAATTTTCTGTTATACCAGGAACAAAGAATACTCAATCTGAATGTTTTGGATATTATTGCTAATCTGAGCTGCATACTTATCTATGTAACTTTAAAAATGATCCATTTCTCTTAATGCTTTAAACAAAACTTTTGCCCGGCAATAATAAGTGCAGGTTAACATCAGTAATTCATTTAATTATTTTACCTCTTATCAATAAGAACAGAACAAAGTCATTTGTGTTAATTTAGAAGCTGGGAAGAATTTCTGACTATGGGGAAAACTCTAGGATATATTACTGAATATCTCTCCTGTTAGTTTTTTATTTTCAGGAAAAAAAGACTGGATGATAATATTTTTAGAATCAGTCTTAGACTTTAGTTTTAACTTTTACCAGCACTCTCATACTTAGCTGAATTATTAGTGATCTCAAATGCTTCGACTCAGAAAACATTTTTCAGTTAAGCCAAATAAACATCTCTATTTGAGATGAGAAGATTGTGAAATCTGGCCAATGAAGAGTTAAATATCTGTAGCAGATCTTTTTTCTGAGATCTCTTACTGTAAAGATTTAAGGGCTCTCTGAGAGCGAGTGGTGGCCTCCAATCCCTTCTCTATCTCTTTACCGCTTCCCTTTCGTATCTTTGATATAAGCAAAATAAAAGGAAATGACAGACTTTCAAGCTATTGTCTTACGACTTTTATACAAGTTCTACATATCAGAATTTTTAAGTGATCTCATGTATCACAGTGCCATGGAATTTCAAATCTGAGCCTCTGCCTTTCAGAAGGTAAGGCCAGTCTTTCTTTTTCTTTTTTTTTCCCCCTTATTTTCTTCCATGCCGTTGTTAATCATGCCGCTACCCAGTTACAGTGTGTTCTTTCAAAATCTTTACTCTAGCTCCTTCCAGTGGTAAATCTGTGCTGCAGACAGCAGATCTGGGATTATTTTGATGTGTCAGGCATGCAATGGTGAGTAAAGATGATCCCTATACTTTACTCAGCTTCTCTTGCTAGTGATATAAAACTGAAGTGAAATTCTAGTGGAGCCTGAATCTAGAACTCATGTTTATTCAAAACATGTAAAGGTACTTGACAGTTTTCCAGGTGGCTCAGTGGTAAAGAATCTGCCTGCAAGAGATGCAGGAGAAGCAGTTTCGATCCCTGGGTTGTGAAGGTCCCCTTGAGGAGGAAATGGCAACCCACTTCAGTATTCTTGCCTGGAGAATCCCGTGGACAGAGGGTGTGCTGGGCTGCAGTCCATGGAGTCATGAAGAGTCAGCAACGACTGAGCAACTGAGCGCACACACACACACACACACACACAAAGGTACTTTGTTCCCTGGGTGTGGCACTTCTCACAGTGTCCAGTGTAAGAATTTGAGTGGAGTGGATAAAAATTTCCAAACCTCGGCAAAAATCCAACACCACAATTACATAAAGCAAATGATATACACATTTCCACAAACTGAAAGTTCCTTTGGGCTCCAGGGAAAAGTGTGCTCAGTAATAATGGCAGCAGGTGTTTTTACTAATGATCTTTTAACGGCATTTTTGATGGTTTTAATTAAACCCCAAATATTTCTGTTGGAAAAATAAAGGACAAATGGTTTCTAAGGAAAAATAAATAGCGTTTTTAAGGATGCATTTAAAAACACGGAAAGGAAACTGCATGCTGTTTCATCAAGGAGAGCCTTAGTAAAGTCCAACTGGAAGCTTAAGAACTGAGAAGTTAAACCATTATGATAAGAGTTGGGAAGCATGGTCATTGGGAAAAAGTTTAAAAGATGTATTAAATCAAGAATATCAGGGACTTCCCTGGAAGTCCAGGGATTAAGAGTTCACCTTCCAATACAAGGGGTGTGTGGGTTTGATCCCTGGCTGGGGAGCTAAGATCCCACTTGTCTTGTGACCCAAAAACAAAACATAAAAATTGAAACAATACTGAAACAAATTCAATACAGATGTTAAAAATGGTCCACATCAAAGAAATCTCAAAAAAAAATATATATATATATCCTGCCCCTAAATCAATGAGAAACACAATATGCATGTTTATCAGACTAAAATATTTTTGTTAAAGACATGTAAATACGTGAAAGTGTCAAGGCCTGTTATCAGTTATGTAAAGAATCAAGATCTCAGGCAAACCCAATTTATTCTACTGTGACACTGAATTCACAGTAGCTTTGGATGAACAAGGAGCTTCACACCAGCATCTTTTGCTTGGCAAGCCAGACTAAACTTAGTTCAGAACTAGAGATGTGCTGGCCTAGAATCAAGGACACAAGCAGGTAATTAATGATGTTTGATATTTAGCCTATAGTGCCACAAGTCTCACTGAGGATTATGTGGAGCAACATGCAATAAGATGCCAAAATCTCTCCAATCCAACACATTGATAGAAACAAACATCCCAGGGTGAAAGAAGGGCCCTGGATTAACTTTTCCAGTCTCCTCAGGAAATGTCCTCTCCGCTCTCCGCTGTGCATGGTTTCATTGCTTACTGGAGAACTGGTGAAATAAGCCCTGTCCACGCATCCTTTGTGAAAGTCTTTCAAGCAATAGGGAGCTTGGATCAAGCCATTATCTTGTGCCAGTGACAGATTGTGTGAGGTTCTGCTAACCTGTGGCCTCCACCTTCCTTGCGACACTCCAGGACCAGCCCACAGAAGTGCTATTGCCACAAGAGAGGGCCTTCGTGGCCATCAAAATGGTTAATGCTTCTGAAATTTAATCAATGTTGATTTAGATTAACCTTTATAAGAAATAACAATAGACAAAAGTTTAGAGGTGGAGGGTGGATTTGTGATTGCCAGGAGCCTGGAGAAGGGAGGGTTGAGGGTAACTATTTACTGAGTATAGGGTTTCCATCTGGGGAAAGAAAAGCATTCTGGAACTGGATAGTGGTGATGATTTCACAACACTGTGGATGTATTTAATGTAACCCTGTATGCGAAAAAGCAAAAGATGTATACATCTATACACAGTGTATAGGACAGTCTTTTGGACTCTGTGGGAGAGGGAGAGGGTGGGATGATTTGGGGGAATGGCATTGAAACATGTATAATATCATATATGAAACGAGTCGCCAGTCCAGGTTCAATGCATGATACTGGATGCTTGGGGCTGGTGCACTGAGACAACCCAGAGGGATGGTACGGGGAGGGAGGAGGGAGGGGGGTTCAGGATGGGGAACACGTGTATACCTGTGGCGGATTCATGTTGATGTATGGCAAAACCAATACAATATTGTAAAGTAATTAACCTCCAATTAAAATAAATAAATTTATATTAAAAAAAAAACAAAAAATGGTTAAGATGATAAGTTGTATATTATGTTTATCTTACCACAACTTACAAAGACAGTGTGGCTATCTGGGGGCATATACTGAATCAAAGCTTAGCCTGTAACATTTTATTATATTTAATGACAAATATTAGCATGAAACCTCAAGCCAAGAGAGTAGTTGCACTATTCCTCTCTTTTTATTTCTTTGGAACTTCATGGTTTTTTCTTGCTTCAACCTAACAAATATTTTTTGAACAACTTTGGTTCTGGTCACTGGTTTGTTCATCTTTACCACAGACCTGGAAGAGTTCCAAGGCATATTTAAAGAGGATATAGATCCTAGGTCAAGATGGATACCAAGAGAATCTCATGAATCACCAACAAGGTAATAATACCGTCTTTATAATTACCACAAATGCTGACATCCTTACTCTGTTTTATCATTAAAGATATTTGACCATGGGTGTGTTGATGCTCAGGTGATATTGTTTTATACCAGGTGTAGAATTGACAAATCAAACTACACTCAGAGTTCAAAGAGAGGCCTTGCCAATCAGAATCTTATTGAACATCAGAACATTTCTACTTTGTTGGAAGATGCTGCTTTTCCAGGTGTTAAAGAAAGAGTCATCCCATAGTTCTTCATGCAAATAGATGAATATGGCACCCTCCCTAAATGACACATGACAGAATTATCACAATGCTATTTATATTTGGATTTGAATTTTGATTATTTTTCTTTGTTGTCACTGCACATTTGCTTTCAATGGTAAATGTGATTTATCTTCTCCAATGACAGATGACAAAAGTCAGTCTTCAATGATCTGACTGGCATGTTGAACCAGTTGGTTTTAAAGTTAACTGAAGACAGTTCATATAACCTGAGAAGTAGAAGGGCCCTTGAGAATAATTTAATTTGACCTCTTTGTTTATATATAAGAGAAAACTAAAGTCCAGATATATGTATTTTCTTAATTATTTATAGAGTGACTATACTTGCTGATTCAGACCTGTTGTCTCAGTATGATTAATAATAATATCTCCTTTAATTTTCAAAGATCTCCTAGGCTACAAGATAAATTAGAAGATTATCTAGTCTATATCTCTTTCAGTATTGGGGCTCCCTTACATAAAGCTACAGAAACTCAGACCATGTATTCATGAAAATTGCATGGATATATATACATATAACATTTAAGTAGAATGTAACAGCATCTTCAAATTGAGACCCTCTGATATAAATATCAGAACCAATAAAACTGCTAATCTAGTCCTATCACTTCTCCTATAGCTAGGTGAGTAATGTTGCCTACTAAATCTCCACACCCCAATGAGACAGGTTTTAACTGCACCCGTCAGAGGCTAGCTAAGACCTACCATGATATGAGCAGTAGAGTCAGGACTCAAGACTCTGGCCTTGAAGTCCACTGACCTTTCTACCATAAGAGATGTAGAATGTAGCATCTCACAGCCTCCCAGTTTCTATCCTGTTTGACAGTGACTAGCTGTGTGACCTCAGGCAAGCTGATCAGCTCAATTTGCCTCATGATTTTAGTTTGTAAAATGGAAGTGACAGTAGAAGTACCTACCTCTTCCTGATTTGTGGGAATTAAATAAAATAATACACCAGCAATTCTTGTAAGACTACTGGAATACAGTAATTCCTAAATAAATGTGAAATATTATTATTAAGCAACTGCTTCTGTGCAGTTTCACAAACATGACTAAGGGAACCTTTAAGTAGACTATTACACAACCCGAAACCCAAGAGTTCAGAAATAATAGAGAATACAACAAAGGAGGAAACTCACCCAGTACACAAATATTCTCCAAATATTTTCTCCTGTAAGAATCATGATACACATGAGAGATAGTAGAGAGGAGACTGAAGACTGTGAAACTATAAATATGTTTCTAGTTAGGTTCAGAAAATGTCACAGAGGAGTTTTAGAGAAACATATGAAACAAAATATCTTACCATGTATATACTATTATAGTGCCATTTTTCCTACAAAAACCATCAGTAACTTCAGTGGACTATCAATATTCAAAATTCAACAGTGCAGGTTCCTCTTTTCTTCCTAAAATTATTCCCCATCATGTAGGGGCACACTGCAGTTATATCTTATTCTACAGATTTTATTCATTTCAAGGTACAATCTTGGAGGTGAGCGACAGTGACTTGAAGTATTCATTGGCAGCAGATTACTTATTTGTCTACAAATAATGAACTAACACATTTTTCTCCAGAGCTAATTCTCTATTTAAATAAAAGACCAGCTTCCTTATCATAGTCACAGAAAGGGTATAGAATGGAAAGAAATGAGATGATATTCTAGTCAAATTAAGTCCTTATATATTCATACAAAGTCTTCATTTTCTTCAAACTCCAGAATGTGACTTTGAATTTTTTTTCTCAGTTGGGACTCTTATTTGCAATAACACAAGCTGAAATTTAAATTGCTTGGGCTAAAAAGGGGCTTTATTGGTAGACGCAATGACTTTGAGGAAACTAGGAAGTGATATCATATGTTATTTCATATGTTATTTCTACCTCTCTCCTGCACTTGCTTCACTCTTCTCTGAAAATTTTTCTCCTCATATTATGTAGTACAATGCCAAAACATCTCCCTTATTCCTATTTCATATTATAATATACATTCCTCAAAATGAATTCCTTAAAAAGAAAAACTTACTAATGTTGTGCTAAGTCACTTCAGTCATATCTGACTCTTTTCAACACCTGCCAGGCTCTTCTGTCCATGGGATTCTCCAGGCGGGAACATTGGAGTGGGTTGCCATGCCCCCCTCCATGGTATCTTCCTGACCCAGGGATCAAATCCGTGTCTCTTATGCCTCCTGCACTGGCAGGTGGATTCTTTACCACTAGAGCCACCTGGAAAAACTTTACTAATGCTAGCACTCACAATGAATAAGTAGATGGAGATAACAGAGAGAGTTTCCAGAAAAACAGGATTAAACAATTTTTTTAAATTTGCTTTTGCTACAAATTTATTTGAAATGCTTTATTTCATATACAATTTGATCACAATAATAGTTGACTCCATGTCTAAGAGTTAATTACAACTTTCTCTTCTTTGAAATCTTTTTGCACCTGCACAGGGAGGGAAGAAGGAGGGGGGTTCAGGATGGGGAACACGTGTATACCTGTGGTGGATTCATGTTGATGTATGGCAAAACCAATACAATATTGTAAAGTAATTAACCTCCAATTAAAATAAATTAGTTACTTTACCAAAAAGGAAAGGAAGAAAGACTTCTTAAATGATCAATGCAAAGAAATAGAGGAAAACCACAGAATGGGAAAGACTAGAGATCTCTTCAAGAAAATTAAAGATACCAAGGGAACATTTCATACAAAGATGGGCTTGATAAAGGACAGGAATGGTATGGACCTAACAGAAGCAGAAGATATTAAGAATAGATGGCAAGAACACACAGAAGAACTGTACAAAAAAGATCTTCATGACCCAGAAAATCACGATGCTGTGATCACTCAACTAGAGCCAGACATCCTGGAATGCGAAGTCAAGCAGGCCTTAGAAAGCATCACTACAAAAAAAGCTAGCACAGGTGATGGAATTCCAGTTGAGCTATTTCAAATTCTGAAAGATGATGCTGTGAAAGTGAAGCACTCAATATGCCAGCAAATTTGGAAAACTCAGCAGTGGCCACAGGACTGGAAAAGGTCAGTTTTCATTCCAATCCCAAAGAAAGGCAATGCCAAAGAATGCTCAAACTACTGCACAATTGCACTCATCTCACACGCTAGTAAAGTAATGCTCAAAATTCTCCAAGCCAAGCTTCAGCAATACGTGAACCATGAACTTCCAGATGTTTAAGCTAGTTTTAGAAAAGGCAGAGGAACCAGAGATCAAATTGCCAACATCCACTGGATCATCAAAAAAGCAAGAGAGTTCCAGAAAAACATCTATTTCTGCTTTATTGACTATGCCAAAGCCTTTGCTGTGTGGATCACAATAAACTGTGGAAAATTCTGAAAGAGATGGGAATACCAGACCACCTGACCTGCCTCTTGAGAAACCTATATGCATGTCAGGAAGCAACAGTTAGAACTGGATAGAGGAACCAGAAAAGATGGCGGAGGAATAGGACATTTCAATGCCGAGCAAACTCCACAAAACAACTTCTGTAGGCTGGCAGAGGACATCAGGCAACCAGAAAAGCAGACCATTGTCTTCAAAAACAGGTAGGAAAAAATATAAAAGACGAAAAAAGGAGACAAAAGAGGTGGGGAGGGAGCTCCGTCTTGGGAAGGGAAGCCCGTCCCGGGAAGGGAATTTTAAGAAGAGAGATTTCCAAACACCAGGAAACACTCTCCCTGCCGAGTCTGTGGCGAGCCTTGGAAACACAGAGGGCAACATAACAGGAAGGAAAAATAGATAAATAATTAAAACCAACAGATTACAAGCCCACCAGTAACTCCCCCAGCGGAAAAGCAGCACAGACGCCTGCATCCGCCATTGGGAAGTGGGGGCAGGGCAGGGATGCGCGGGAGGCGCGGGCTGCAGAGCTTTGCAAGAATCGGGCAGGAATGCCCCACGCACAACCAGAACGATCTAACTTGGGCTAGCAAACCAGACTGTGGGATAGCTACCACGCAAAAAGCTCGAACATAAGATACCGCCAGGACCGAGCACAGAACAAAGGACTGAACGGAAAAAGCCGGCTGCAGACCATCCCCCGCCGGGGACAGGCAGCCAGAGCCGTAAGGACTGGAAAGGGGCAATTGCAGACCCGGAGAGACTTTACTTACCTAACTGCAAGCAGGCTCCTTTGCTAAGACTTCTGGGGGTGCTGGACAGTCACAGTCTGCCTCACGGGGTGCGCCAGCGGTCCACCCAGAGAGCTGAGCGGCAGCGGCGGAAAAGGTGACAAGCCGCGGCAATCGCGCTTGCCAAACTCCTGAGCTACTCGGACCTGGGACGGGCACAAAGCGCAGTCCCAGCCGCATTTGTGCCTCCGAGGGCTGCCTGAGGGCCGAACCTGAGCGTCTTGGACCGGGGAAGTGCACACAGCCTAGGGCTGGCCCCAGACGGTTCCCGGCTGAGCATCGTAGAGCCGGAGCGGTTTGTGCGCTGAGAGAAAGGACAGGTCAAGCGGGGCTGAGATACTGTGTGCACACGACAGTACTATTTGTTTGCAGCATCCCCCCTCCCCACAGCGCGACTGAACTAGTGAGCCTAAAAAACCAGCAAACAGAACAAGTTAAACAGAGGGAACCACCTTGGAAGTGAGCCCACACGGCCCATAACATCAGAGAAGGGCAAGATATATTTTTAATGTTTTTAAAATCATTCCTTTTTTTTTTTTTTTGCTTTTTGCTTTTTTGTTTTTTTTTCTTTTTTTTCTAGCTTTTTTTTAATTGTTAAGTCTTCTATTTCTCCTCTAATTTTTATTTCTATA
Organism: Ovis canadensis; assembly: GCF_042477335.2. Classification (NCBI taxonomy): domain Eukaryota; kingdom Metazoa; phylum Chordata; class Mammalia; order Artiodactyla; family Bovidae; genus Ovis; species Ovis canadensis. Next base: position 40,322,108 of record NC_091258.1, on the reverse strand, counting down.
ACCTATTATTACTATTTAAAAAAAAAGACTTTTTTTTTTTAAGGCAAACACCATATATACTCTTTGGATGGTTGTTGGTGGTTTTTTTTGTTTTTTTTTTTTAAGAATTCTTTTTTTTTTTCTTTCTTCCTTTTTCCTTCTGCTTTTCTTTAATATTGTATCTTTGAAAATCCAACCTCTACTCTAGATTTTTAATCTTTGCTTTTAGGTTTTTGTTGTCAATTTTGTACATTTAAAAACCCAAACTTCACTACCCAAGTTTACCTGAGAGCGAGATTACTGGCTTGACCACTCTCTCCTCCTCTGGACTCTCCTTTTTCTCCACCAGGTGGCCTCTGTCTCTTTTCTCCCCCATCTCTTCTCTATCCAACTCTGTGAATCTCTGTGTGTTCCAGACGGTGGAGAACACCTAAGGAACTGGTTACTGGCAGGATTTGTCTCTCTCCTACTCATTCCTCTCTCTTATCCTCCTGGTCACCTCTGTCTACTTCCTCCCTCTCCTCTTCCCCGTATAACTCTGTAAATACCTCTGAGTGGTCCAGACTATAGAGCGCACATAAGGAAGTGACTACTGGCTAGCTTGCTCTCTTCTCTTTTGATCTCACCGCATCTCATTCCAGTTACCTCTAAATACCCCCTCCATCTTCTCTTCTCCGTGTAACTCAGTGAACCTCTCTGAGTGTCCCTCAATGTGGAGAAACTTTTCATCTTTAGCCTAGATGTTTTATCATCGGTGCTGTATAGATGGAGAAGTCTAGAGGCTACTGTAAAAATAAAACTGAAAACCAGAAGCAGGAAGCTTAAATCCAAAGCCTGAAAACATTAGAGAACTCTTGAATTCAGGGAACATTAAGCAATAGGAGCTCATCAAATGCCTTCATACCTACACCGAAACCAAGCTCCACACAAGGGCCAACAAGTTCCAAAACAAGACATACCACGCAAATTCTCCAGCAACACAGGAACACTCCCTTGAGCTTCAATATACAGGCAGCTCAAAATTATCCCAAAACCTTTGATGTCTCATAACCCATTACGGGTCACTCCACTGCACTCCAGAGAGAAGAAACCCAGCTCCACCCACCAAAACTCCAACACAAGCCTCCCTAACCAGGAAACCTTGACAAGCCACTGATAGAACCCCACCCAAAGTGAGGAAGCTCCATAAGAAAGAGAACTCCACAAATTACCAGAATATAAAAAGGCCACCCCAAACGCAGCAATATAACCAAGATGAAGAGACAGAGGAATACTCAGCAGGCAAAGGAACAGGAGAGTTGCCCACCAAACCAAACAAAAGAGGAAGAAGTAGGGAATCTACCGGAGAAGGAATTCCGAATATTGATAGTGAAAATGATCCAAAATCTTGAAATCAAAATGGAAACACAGATAAATAGCCTAGAGATAAGGATTGAGAAGATGCAAGAAAGGTTTAACAAGGACCTAGAAGAAATAAAAAAGAGTCAAAATATAATGAATAATGCAATAAATGAGATCAGAAACGCTCTGGAGGCAACAAATAGTAGAATAACGGAGGCAGAAGATAGGATTAGTGAAATAGAAGATAGAATGGTAGAAATAAATGAATCAGAGAGGAAACAAGAAAAACGAATTAAAAGAAATGAGGACAATCTCAGAGACCTCCAGGACAATATGAAACGCTCCAACATTCAATTATAGGAGTCCCAGAAGAAGATGACAGAAAGAAAGATCATGAGAAAATCCTTGAGGAGATAATAGTTGAAAACTTCCCTAAAATGGGGAAGGAAATAATCACCCAAGTCCAAGAAACACAGAGAGTTCCAAATAGGATAAACCCAAGGCGAAACACCCCAAGACACATATTAATCAAATTAACAAAGATCAAACACAAAGAACAAATATTAAAAGCAGCAAGGGAAAAACAACAAATAACACACAAGGGGATTCCCATAAGGATAACAGCTGATCTTTCAATAGAAACTCTTCAGGCCAGGAGGGAATGGCAAGACATACTTAAAGTGATGAAAGACAATAACCTACAGCCCAGATTACTGTACCCAGCAAGGATCTCATTCAAATACGAAGGAGAAATCAAAAGCTTTACAGACAAGCAAAAGCTGAGAGAATTCAGCACCACCAAACCAGCTCTCCAACAAATTCTAAAGGATATCCTCTAGACAGGAAACACGAAAAGGGTGTATAAACCCGAACCCAAAACAATAAAGTAAATGGTAACGGGATCATACTTATCAATAATTACCTTAAACGTAAATGGGTTGAACTCCCCAACCAAAAGACAAAGACTGGCCGAATGGATACAAAAACAAGACCCCTCTATATGCTGCTTACAAGAGACCCACCTCAAAACAAGGGACACATACAGACTGAAAGTGAAGGGCTGGAAAAAGATATACCACGCAAATAGAGACCAAAAGAAAGCAGGAGTGGCAATACTCATATCCGATAAAATAGACTTTAAAACAAAGGCTGTGACAAGAGACAAAGAAGGCCACTACATAATGATCAAAGGAACAATCCAAGAAGAAGATATAACAATTATAAATATATATGCACCCAATATAGGAGCACCGCAATATGTAAGACAAATGCTAACAAGTATGAAAGGGGAAATCAACAATAACACAATAATAGTGGGAGACTTTAATACCCCACTCACACCTATGGACAGATCAACTAAACAGAAAATTAACACAGAAACGCAAACTTTAAGTGATACATTAGATCAGTTAGACCTAATTGATATCTATAGGACATTTCACCCCAAAACAATGAATTTCACCTTTTTTTCAAGTGTTCATGGAACCTTCTCCAGGATAGATCACATCCTGGGCCATAAATCTAAATTTGATAAATTCAAAAAAATCGAAATCATTCCAACCATCTTTTCTGACCATAATGCATTAAGATTAGATCTCAATTACAGGAGAAAAACTATTAAAAATTCCAACATATGGAGGTTGAACAACACACTTCTGAATAACCAACAAATCACAGAAGAAATCAAAAAAGAAATCAAAATATGCATAGAAACTAATGAAAATGAAAACACAACAACCCAAAACCTGTGGGACACTATAAAAGCAGTGCTAAGAGGAAAGTTCATAGCAATACAGGCATACCTCAAGAAACAAGAAAAAAGTCAAATAAATAACCTAACTCTACAACTAAAGCAATAGAAAAGGAAGAATTGGAGAACCCCAGAGTTAGTAGAAGGAAAGAAATCTTAAAAATTAGGGCAGAAATAAATGCAAAAGAAACAAAAGAGACCATAGCAAAAATCAACAAAGCCAAAAGCTGGTTCTTTGAAAGGATAAATAAAATTGACAAACCATTAGCCAGACTCATCAAGAAGCAAAGAGAGAAAAATCAAATCAATAAAATTAGAAATGAAAATGGAGAGATCACAACAGACAACACAGAAATACAAAGGATCATAAGAGACTACTATCAGCAGTTGTATGCCAATAAAATGGACAACGTGGAGGAAATGGACAAATTCTTAGAAAAGTACAATTTTCCAAAACTGAACCAGGAAGAAATAGAAAATCTTAACAGACCCATCACAAGCACAGAAATTGAAACTGTAATCAGAAATCTTCCAGTAAACAAAAGCCCAGGTCCAGACAGCTTCACAGCTGAATTCTACCAAAAATTTCGAGAAGAGCTAACACCTATCCTCCTCAAACTCTTCCAGAAAATTGCAGAGGAAGGTAAACTTCCAAACTCATTCTATGAGGCCACCATCACCCTAATACCAAAACCTGACAAAGATGTCACAAAAAAAGAAAACTACAGGCCAATATCACTGATGAACATAGATGCAAAAATCCTCAACAAAATTCTAGCAATCAGAATCCAACAACACATTAAAAAGATCATACACCATGACCAAGTGGGCTTTATCCCAGGGATGCAAGGATTCTTCAATATCTGCAAATCAATCAATGTAATTCACCACATTAACAAATTGAAAAATAAAAACCATATGATTATCTCAATAGATGCAGAGAAGGCCTTTGACAAAATTCAACATCCACTTATGATAAAAACTCTCCAGAAAGCAGGAATAGAAGGAACATACCTCAACATAATAAAAGCTATCTATGACAAACCCACAGCAAACATTATCCTCAATGGTGAAAAATTGAAAGCATTTCCCCTAAAGTCAGGAACAAGACAAGGGTGTCCACTTTCACTGCTACTATTCAACATAGTTCTGGAAGTTTTGGCCACAGCAATCAGAGCAGAAAAAGAAATAAAAGGAATCCAAATTGGAAAAGAAGAAGTAAAACTCTCACTGTTTGCAGATGACATGATCCTCTACATAGAAAACCCTAAAGACTCCACCAGAAAATTACTAGAGCTAATCAATGAATATAGGAAAGTTGCAGGATATAAAATCAACACACAGAAATCCCTTGCATTCCTATACACTAATAATGAGAAAGTAGAAAAAGAAATGAAGGAAACAATTCCATTCACCATTGCAATGAAAAGAATAAAATACTTAGGAATATATCTACCTAAAGAAACTAAAGATCTATATATAGAAAACTATAAAACACTGATGAAAGAAATCAGAGGACACTAATAGATGGAGATATACACCATGTTCATGGATCGGAAGAATCAATATAGTGAAAATGAGTATATTACCCAAAGCAATTTACAAATTCAATGCAATCCCTATCAAGCTACCAGCCACATTTTTCACAGAACTAGAACAAATAATTTCAAGATTTGTATGGAAATACAAAAAACCTCGAATAGCCAAAGCAATCTTGAGAAAGAAGAATGGAACTGGAGGAATCAACTTGCCTGACTTCAGGCTCTACTACAAAGCCACAGTCGTCAAGACAGTATGGTACTGGCACAAAGACAGACATACAGATCAATGGAACAAAATAGAAAGCCCAGAGATAAATCTACACACATATGGACACCTTATCTTTGACAAAGGAGGCAAGAATATACAATGGAGTAAAGACAATCTCTTTAACAAGTGGTGCTGGGAAAACTGGTCAACCACTTGTAAAAGAATGAAACTAGATCACTTTCTAACACCACACACAAAAATAAACTCAAAATGGATTAAAGATCTAAATGTAAGATCAGAAACTATAAAACTCCTAGAGGAGAACATAGGCAAAACACTCTCAGACAGAAATCACAGCAGGATCCTCTATGATCCACCTCCCAGAATTCTGGAAATAAAAGCAAAAATAAACAAATGGGATCTAATTAAAATTAAAAGCTTCTGCACAACAAAGGAAAATATAAGCAAGGTGAAAAGACAGCCTTCTGAATGGGAGAAAATAATAGCAAATGAAGCAACTGACAAACAACTAATCTCAAAAATATACAAGCAACTTCTGCAGCTCAATTCCAGAAAAATAAACGACCCAATCAAAAAATGGGCCAAAGAACTAAATAGACATTTCTCCAAAGAAGACATACGGATTGCTAACAAACACATGAAAAGATGCTCAACTTCACTCATTATTAGAGAAATGCAAATCAAAACCACAATGAGGTACCACTTCACACCAGTCAGAATGGCTGCGATCCAAAAATCTGCAAGCAATAAATGCTGGAGAGGGTGTGGAGAAAAGGGGACCCTCCTACACTGTTGGTGGGAATGCAAACTAGTACAGCCACTATGGAGAACAGTGTGGAGATTCCTTAAAAAATTGCAAATAGAACTACCTTATGACCCAGCAATCCCACTTCTGGGCATACACACCGAGGAAACCAGAATTGAAAGAGACACATGTACCCCAATGTTCATCGCAGCACTGTTTATAATAGCCAGGACATGGAAACAACCTAGATGTCCATCAGCAGATGAATGGATAAGAAAGCTGTGGTACATATACACAATGGAGTATTACTCAGCCGTAAAAAAAGAATTCATTTGAATCAGTTCTGATGAGATGGATGAAACTGGAGCCGATTATACAGAGTGAAGTAAGCCAGAAAGAAAAACACCAATACAGTATACTAACACATATATATGGAATTTAGGAAGATGGCAATGACGACCCTGTATGCAAGACAGGGAAAGAGACACAGATGTGTATAATGGACCTTTGGACTCAGAGGGAGAGGGAGAGGGTTGGATGATTTGGGAGAATGACATTCTAACATATATACTGTCATGTAAGAATTGAATCGCCAGTCTATGTCTGACGCAGGATGCAGCATGCTTGGGGCTGGTGCATGGGGATGACCCAGAGAGATGTTATGGGGAGGGAGGTGGGAGGGGGGTTCATGTTTGGGAACGCATGTAAGAATTAAAGATATTAAAATTTAAAAAATAAAAAGCTAAAAAAAAAAAAAGAACCGGATATGGAATAACAGACTGGTTCCAAATAAGAAAAGGAGTACATCAAGGCTGTATATTGTCACCCTGCTTATTTAACTTCTACGCAGAGTCCATCATTAGAAACACTGGGCTGAAGAAACACAAGATGAAATCAAGATTGCCGGGAGAAATATCAATAACCGCAGATATGCAGATGACACCACCCTTATGGCAGAAAGTGAAGAGGAACTAAAAAGCCTCTTGATGAGAGCAAAAGAGGAGAGCGTAAAAGTTGGCTTAAAGCTCAACATTCAGAAAACGACGATCATGGCATCTGGTCCCATCACTTCATGAGAAATAGATGGGGAAACAGTGGAAACAATGTCAGACTTTATTTTTGGGGGCTCCAAAATCACTGCAGATGGTGATTTCAGCCATGAAATTAAAAGATGTCTGCTCCTTGGAAGTAAAGTTATGATCAACCCAGACAGCATATTAAAAAGTATAAACATTACTTTGCCAACAATGGTCAGTCTAGTCAAAGCTATGGTTTTTCCAGTAGTCATATATGGATGTGCGAGTTGGACTATAAAGCTGAGCACCAAAGAATTGATGCTTTTGAACTATAGTGTTGGGGAAGACTCTTGAGAGTTCCTTGGACTGCAGTGAAATCCAACCAGTTCATACTAAAGGAAATCAGTCCTGAATATTCATTGGAGGGACTGATACTGAAGCTGAAACCAATACTTTGGCCAGCTGTTGCAAAGAACTGACTCATCTGAAAAGACCCTGATGCTGGGAAAGATTGTGAGAAGGGGATGAAAGAGAATGAGATGGTTGGATGGCATCACTGACTCAATGGACATGAGTTTAAGTAAACTCCAGTGTTGGTGATGGACAGGGAAGCCTGGTGCTGCAGTCCACAGGGTTGCAGAGTCGGACATGACTGGGCGATTGAACCAAACTGAACTGAACTGATGCCTCCTCACAGCCCCTTAAGTCTTAAGGAGTTCTGAAAAACCCGAGGAAATATTTAACGCAAAATATCAAAGGCTCCAAAACAAAGCTTTAAAACTCTATTTACTATATCCTGCATGGTTTATTTCCTGTGCCTAAAAAGACTCAAGAATTACTGGACTGGGCTTTCTGGCTCTTATTCTACTTCAGTTAATTATTTTTTAATTAATTTTTATTGGAGTAGAGTTGTTTTACAATGTTGGGTTAGTTTCTACAGTACAGCAAATTAATCAGGCATTTGTTTACATACATCCGTTCCCTTTTGGACTTCCTTCTCATTTAGGTCATCAGTAGTGTATGAAGTAGATTTCCCTGCACTATATAGTATGTTCTCATTAGCTATTAGATTTCTTGTTTATTCCATAAACATTTAATCCAGCACTCTATATCTAGGGCCTAGCAAAGTGCCTGCCATATTTTAAAATGTAGATAAGCAAATTTTGGTCCCTTCTCTTATGGAAGATAGATTTTAGTGAGAGGGCAGAAGGAGGTGACAGGCAAGTTACAAGAGAGCAAATAACTCAAAACTATTAGGATAAACTTTGATCTAAAGGAAACAGCAAGATGCAGTGCTAGATGATTACAGGGTGTGGACCTTCTTTGGACAGAGTAGTTAGCAAAGGCTTCTTCAAAGAGTTTGGTATTCAGATTGGACCTATGGTTTGAGAAGAAGGCAGGCAGGAAAACCACACAGGGAAATTGTTCCAAAATAAGGAATAGCAAGAGCAATCAGAGACAAGATCTTCTATGCTCAGAAAATTGTCAGACAGTCATGTGGCCAAGCAGAGTGAGCAAAAGAGAGAATGCATAAGATGGGATAAACAAACAGAGCCTATAGAACAGGGAAAGTAATTCAAACACAATTCTGGGAAATTTGAAAGTCATTTTAAAAGCAATAGGAAACCACTGAAGAACATTTAAGCACCTTCAAGAGGTACAGTTGTGAAACATAATGAATTGATCAAAAAGCAAAGACTTCATTTAAATATAGTGGCATGCTTTTTTTTTTTTTAACATTAGTCTTTCTCGTAAGTCTAATGGATGAAATAGTACTTAGAATAACCTTTGGTTTTACTATGGACTCTGTATGCATTATGAATGTTCATGATTGACAATTTGGAAATCTCTGCTCACATGACTTGTGAGGCTGTGTTGTAATTTTGGTCATCACCATGGTGATTTAACCACCCTTAGCAAAGAGAAAAAGACGTTGTCATTCCCTGTGAGTTTTTATGCTCTCAACACTGACACTGTTAGGCAGGGGGAAACAATCCTCAATTTAGATTCATCATGCAGAACCTAGCCCTTCTGGAAATCTATAATGTTGGTTGTTTTCACAACTCCAGACACTAACTCTTTTGAGCAGCTTTTGTCACTGTAATTATAATAACTACAAGCTGCTACCATATAAGGTCAAGGCTACATAGGAAACTAGTTTTTCTCACTCTTTCAGGAATTCCCAGTATAAGATCATTTCTTCAACAACTATTGTGTTGGCCAAAAAGTTCATTGGAGTTTTTCTACAACAGCACACAGAAAAATCTGAATGAATATTTTGACCAACCAAATATTTTTTTCAGGTGCTGTCCTAGGTGCTAAAAGTTGAGACTAAATCAACCAAAGTCATTATTTTCATTGAGCTTACATACTAGCTTGGTAGGAATTACATTTCCACAGAAATATCTCACACTCAATTAAATAACCACCTCCCGAAAATCACTGATCAACTCTCTTTTTCTTAAAAACAAAATCATTTCCCAGAATTCAGGCTGGGATTAGATCTGTCTGTGCCTCCAAACTTCAAAGAGGGATCAAGTTCTAAGGTTGTATGATCTTTAGGCTGAGGATTCTGGGTCTAACACTTCTGGAAAGGTGATAAAATCACCTAGCCAATTTCAACGCAGTCTTTTTACAAATTGACAAACTGAGATTCGGAGAAAAGCTTAATTAAATTTACACACAAGTATGGCAACTACTGAATCAAGGAGTTGGCCCTGCAGTGATAGTCCCACCACTTGTTAAAGGAAGCTCTTGGAACCCCCTCATGTAACAGATAAAGGGAAGAAACTCAGAGAAGTACAGTGATTTGTCCAAAAGTATACATGTTTAAAGGAACAGGGCTAAAAACATGACTCAATATCTCTCATTCTCAGTCCAGTCTTCTTTCCACTAAACAAAAATATCATCTTTAGAGAGGTGTTTATTTTGCAAAATGACCCCTTCACCATGAAGTTTATTCATTTATACTAAAATAATTTCATGAGATTCCATCCTGAGAATGTAAAATTCTCTTGAAGTGGTGTAATAATTTTAAAAGATGCTGGTAAAAAATTGATGCAAAAGGAAGAAAATGCTATTAATAACAAGGTAAACAAAAGGCTGAGTGGTTAATACTGAGAGACCCATCTTACTGGCTGCTAATCAGTACTAATTATGATTAATTAATGTGATTTAAATGATAATGCATTTTAATAAACAAGTGCTATCCTTGGCTTAAGAAAAATAATACTAACAACAGTAGTGAAACAGGAGCTCCAGCTGAAAGTTCTCAGGGCAAGGCCCCTGCATGCAGCACTTCACGAGCAATTGAAACTAAACTAAGAAAAAAAAGGGTCAGTGTTTCCTTCTGCATGGTCTGAAATACCTATTGTGGCTATTTTGATGACCAAAGTATAGTCACTCTTTGGAGCCATAGGGAAAGAACTGCTTCTAGAAGTAGGTCAGCCTCATCCACTCAGTTGAAGGCCTTAATAGAACAAAGACTGACCTCCCTCACCAAGAAGGAATTCTGCCAAAACCCTGCCTTCAGGTTCAGACTGCAACTTCTCCCTGGTCTCCTGCCTTCCAGATTAAAGATTATGGACTTATCAAAGACCAAAAACCACCAAAATCATAGATCAAGCCCTGAGCCTTTGGAGTGGGAGCACTGACTTTAAGACACTAGACTATCAGAGAAGTATCATATAGTGAGAACTCACACAAAGGAAACCACTTTAATAAAAGACCCAGTATCACCCAACCACCAGTAGCAGCCTGTGCAGGACGCCTCATTTAAACAACAAACAAAACAAAAATACAAACCAAATCAACAGCACATAGGATTATCGCCTCACTCAACCTTGACCATCAGAGGAAAAACAAACAAACAAAACAAATTACAACAACAGCAACAAAAATTCAGCACAAATCACACCCTATACAAAGCTTACACAAACCACTCGACCAAATTCAGGAGGGCAGAAATCAAAAGGAAGAAAGAATTCAACCTTGAAGCCTAGGAAAAGGAGACCTCAAACACAGTTAAGTTTAAAAAAAACAACAATGAAAAACCAGAGAAATACTACACAAATGAAGGAACACATTAGAAACACAGAAGTCAAAATAAATGAAGAGGAAATAAGCAAACTTCCTGAAAAAGAATTCAGAATAATGATGATGAAGATGATCAAAAACCTTGAAAACAAAATAGAGAAAATGCAAGAATCATTTAACAAAGACCTATAAGAATTAAAGAATAAACATACAGAGACAAACAACATAATTGCTGAATTTAAAAATATTCTAGAAGGAATCAATAGCAGAATATCTGAAGCAGAAGAATGAATCCGTGAGCTGGAAGATAAAATGGTGGAAATAACTTCTAAAGAGCAGAATAAAGTAAAAAAAAAAAATGGAAAGAACTGAGGATAGTCTCAGAGACCTCTGGGAAAATATCAAATGCACCAACATTCAAATTATAGGGGTCCCAGAAGAAGAGAAAAAGAAAGGGTATGAGAAAATTTTAGATGAGATTAGAGTTGAAAATTCCCCAATACGGAAAAGGAAACAGTCAATCAAGTCCAAGAGGCACAAAGAGTCCCATACAGGATAAACCCAAGGAGAAACATGCCAAGACACATGCTAATCAAACTAATAAAGTCTAAACACACACAAAAAAGAATCTTAAATGCATCAAGGGCAAAGCAACAAGTAACGTACAAGGGAAAGCCCATATGTTTAACAGCTGATCTTTTAGGAGAAACTCTGCATGCCAGAAGAGAATGGCAGGATATATTTAAAGTAATGAAAGGGGAAAATCTACAACCAAGATTACTGTACCGGGCAAGGATCTCATTCAAAATTGATGGAGAAATCAAAAGCTTTCCAGACAACCAAAAGTTAAGAGAATTCAGTACTACCAAACCAGCTTTACAACAAATGTTAAAGGGACTTATATGGTCAAGAAATATGAGAAGGAAAAAGATGTACAAAATCAACCCTAAACAATTAAGAAAATGGCAATAAGCACGTGTATATCAATAATCCCATGGACAGAGGAGCGTAGTAGGCTGCAGTCCATGGGGTCACAAAGAGTCAGACACGACTGACCGACTTCACTTCACTTCATATCAATAATCACTTTAAATGTAAATGGATTAAATGCTCCAACTAAAAAGTCACAGACTGGCTGAATGGATACAAAAACAAGACCCACATATATGCTGTCTACAAGAAACCCACTTCAGACTTAATGACACGTATAGACTGAATGTGAGAGAATGGAAAAATATATTCCATGCAAATGGGAAGCAAAAGAAAGGTGGAGTAATAATCCACATGTCAGAGAAAATACACCTTAATATAAAGATTACAAAAGATAAGGAAGAACACTGCATAATGATCAAGGGGTCAATCCAAGAGGAACACCGAACAATTGGAAATATCAATGCATCTAACAAAGGAGCACCTCAATACATAAGACAAACATTAACAGACATAAAAGGAGAAAATGACAGTGACGCAATAATAAGATACTTTACTGTCTCACTCACACCAATGGACAGGTCGTCAAAACAGAAAATTAGTAAAGATCACAAGTCTTAAATGATACATTAGATGAGATGGATTTCATTGATATCTTCAGCACATTCCATCCAAATACTTCTTCTCAAGTGCACATGGAACATTCTCCAGGATAGAACACATCTTGGGTCACAAATCAAACCTCAGTAAACTGAAGAAAATTGAAACTATATCAAGCATCTTTTCTGACCACAATACTATGAGACTAGATATCAATTTTAAGAAAATGCTATAAGAAACACAAACACATGGAGATTAAACAATATGGTTCTAAATAACCAACAGGTTACCAAAGAAATCAAAAGGGAAATCAAAAAATTTCTAGAAACAAATGACACTGAAAACACAACAACTCAAAACCTATGGGATGCAGCAAAAGCAGTTCTAAGAGGGAAGTTTATAGCAATACAGTCCTATCTCAAGAAACAAGAAAAACATTGAATAGACAACCTAAGTTTACACCTAAAACAACTGGGAAAAGAACAAAAAACCCCAAAATAGTAGAAAGAAAGAAATCATAAAGATCTAAGCAGAAATAAGTGAAAAAAAAAAAAACAAGAAGGAAACAATAGTAAAGATTAATAAAATTAAAAGCTGGTTCTTTGAGAAAATAAACAACATTGGCAAACATTTGGCCAGACTCATCAAGAAGAAAAGAAAAGAAACAGATTAACAAATTAGAAATGAAAAGGAGAGGTTTACAACAGATAATGCAAAAATACAAAAGATTGTAAGAGACCATTATGAACAACTATATGGCAATAAGATGGATAACCTGGAAGAAATGGATAGATTCTTAGAAAGTTCAATCTTCCAAGACTGAACCAGGAAGAAATAGGAATTATGAATAACCCAATTGCACTGAAATTGAAGTTTTGATCAAAAATCTGCTCCCCACCCACCAAAAAAAATAAAAACAAAAAACCCAGGACCAGATGGCTTCACAGGAGAATTCTATCAAACATTTAGGGAAGATCTAATGCCTATCCCTCTAAAACTCTTTTCAAAAATTGCAAAAGAAGGAACACATCCAAACTCATTCTGCAAGGCCACCATCACCTGGAAACCAAAACCAGACAAAGATAACACACAAAAAAGAAAACTACAAGCCAATATCACTGATGAACATAGATGCAAAAATCCTCAACAAAATTTTAGCAAACAGAATTCAACAACACATCCAAAAGCTCATACACCATGATCAAGTTGGGTTTATCCCAGGAATGCAAGGATTCTTCAATATACACAAATCAATCTATGTGATATACCATAGTAACAAACTGAAAGATAAAAACCATATGATAATCTCAATAGATGCAGAAAAAGCCTTTGACAAAATTCAGCACCCATTTATGATTAAAACTCTTCAAAAAATGGGCATAGAAGGAACCTACCACAACATAGTAAAGGCCATATATTAAGCTTACAGCAAACATTATTCTCAATAGTGAAAAACTGAAAGCATTACCCCTAAGATCAGGAACAAGACAAGACTTTCACCACTATTATTCAACGTAATTCTAGAAGTCCTATCTACATTTTCTTTCAGAATAGGATAGGATAGGAATCCTATCCTATTTTCTTTCAGATAAAAAGAAATAAAATAAAGGAATCCAGATTAGAAAAGAAGTAAAGCTCTCACTGTTTGCAGATGACATAATACTGTACATAGAAAAACCCTAAAGATCATATCAGAAAATTACTAGAGCTAATCAGTGAATTTAGCCAAGTTGCAGGATACAAAAATCAATCACAGAAATTACTAACATTTCTATACAGTAACAATAAAAAATCAGGAAGAGAAATTAAAGAATCAATCCCATTCACCACTGCAACAAAAAGAATTAAATATCTAGGAATAAACTTACCTAAGGAGACAAAAGAACTGTACACAGAAAGTTGTAAGACACTAATGAAAGAAATCAAAGATGACACAAACAGATGGAGAGATCTTCGATGTTCCTGGGTAGGAAGAACCAATATTGTGAAAATGACTATACTACCAAACGCAACATACAGATTCAGTGTGATCCCTATCAAATTACCAATAACATTTTTCACAGAATGAGAACAAAAAATTTCACAATTCACATGGAAACACAAAAGGCCTTGAATAGCCAAAGCAGTTTTGAGAAAGAAGAATAGAGCTGGAGGAATAACATCTTGACTTCAGATTATACTACAAAGCTACAGTCATCAAGACAGTATGGTACTGGCACAAAAACAGAAATATAGACCAATGGAACAAGAGAGAAAGCCCAGAAATAAACCCATGCATCTATGGGTACCTTATTTTTAACAAAGGAGGCAAAAATATACAATGGGGCAAAGACAGCCTCTTCAATAAATGGTGCTGGGAAAACTGGACAACTACATGTAAAAGAATGAAATTAGAACACTTCCTAACACCATAAAGAAAGCTAAACTCAAAATGCATTAAAAACCTAAATGTAAGGCCAGAAACTATAAAACTCTTAGAGGAAAACATAAGCAGAACACTCGATGACATAAATCAAAGCAAGATCCTCTATGACACACCTCCTAGAATAAAAGAAATAAAAACAAAAGTAAAAAAGTGAGACATGATTAAACTTAAAAGCTTTTGCATAGCAAAGGAAACTATAAGCAAAGTGAAAAGACAACCCTCAGAATGGGGGACAATAATAGCAAATAAAACAACTGACAAAGGATTAATTTCCAAAATACACAAACAGCTCATACAACTCAATACCAGAAAAACAAATAACCCAATCAAAAAGTGGGAAAAAGACTTAAACAGACACTTCTCCAAAGAAGACATACAGATGGCTAACAAACACATGAAAAGATGCTCAACATCGCTCATTATTACAGAAGTGTAAATCAAAACTGCAATGAGATATCACCTTACACCAGTCAGAATGGCCATCGTCAAAAAGTCTACAAACAATAAATGCTGGAGAGAATGTGGAGAAAGGGAATGTTCTTGCACTGTTAGTGGGAATGTAAACTGATACAGTCACTATGGAAGATGGTATGGAGATTCCTTAAAAAGCTAGGAATAAAACCACCATATGATCCAGCAATCCCGCTCCTAGGCATATACTCTGAGAAAACCAAAATTGAAAGAGACACATGTATCCCATTGTTCACTGCAGCACTGTTTACACTAGCTAGAACATGGAAGCAACCTAGATGTCCATCAACATGAATGGATAAAGAAGTTGTGGTACATATACATGAGGGAATATTACTCAGTCATAAAAGGGAATGTATTTGAGTCAGTTCTAATGAGGTGGATGAACCTAGAGCCTATTATAAAGAATGAAGTAAGTCAGAAAGAGAAAGATAAACATCATATTCTAAAGCAATATACAGAATCTAGAAAAATGGCACTGAAGAATTTACTTCTGAAGGGCAACAATGGAGAAACAGACATAGAGAATAGACTTTTGGACATGGGAAGAGGGGAGGAGAGAGTGAGATGTATGGAAAGAGTAACATGGAAACTTACATTACCATATGTAAAATAGATAGGCCAGGGGAATTTGCTGTATGGCTCAGGAAACTCAAACAGGGGCTCTGTATAAACCTAGAGGGGTGGAATGTGGAGGGAGATGGGAGGGAAGTTTAAAAGGGAGGGGATAAACATATACCCATGGCTGATTCATGTTGAGGTTTAACAGAAAATAACAAAATTTTGTAAAGCAATTCTCTTTCAAAAAAATTATAAAAATAACAGTAGTAAAACAGAGTACTAAAATCTATACATGTATTATTTCTTTTAATGGTATTTTAAAAGAAAAACGGCTATTCCTTACTCATCAAGAGAACAGATATTTTTCCCAGCAATAAAAGTCAGATGCATTTGGATTTCTACACATTCATAGACAAAAAGCCAGGCACATGCTCAGAGACAGGCTCAATACAAATTGAGATATTTAATTCATGTCCACAGGCTGTACTCTTAATCCCAGTCAGCCTAAGAGTTGGCTTCCTTAGCATGAAAGCATGCAGTTTATAAAACTGAATACATGAGAAGAGGCAGGCAGCAAGAAGTAGGAGGCTGAAGATCATAAGAACTCACATGATACTCCAGGTTCTACCTGAAAATGTACCTGGATGCAGTCAGTCAGTGCCAATGCTTAGTGCCCAATGGTGGGGCAAAGGCCAGTGTGACTGCAACATACCTCTTCCACAAAATCTAAACTTTAGATTCCTGAGGTCCCTGAAATTTGGCCAGATGATCGATTAAAAAAAAAATCTGTGCAATTCATTTATTACTGCAGTGTTTTTCAGAGAATTTTACACACAGTTTACTGTGAACCTCCAGGAGTGGGAATTTCCAAAATTCGTGTGAAATAGATTCCTTTTGTTTATGACACATCTTAAGAAGTAGAGTGTTTTATGGATCTTTGAAGGATATGTGGACATAAGGAATTCAACAAGCCTTTAATCACTAAATGCCCACAATGTTCCAGGCAATGTGCCACCAGACAGAGAATTTGTTAATCAATTAACAGACTGATCAATGAGACGGGCAGGAGCAGAAAAAGTTCAGTAACTTTGCATTGATGGGCCAGAACTGAATTCCAAGTACTAGTACTCACAGAGAAGTCAATGCCCTTTCCTGTACCTCTTACCTGTGTGCAAGGCAATTTATTCTTTTTACAGGAAAGTTAGTATCTTTGAAGGAAAATCTAATTTCTGAGTCAAGCAGAGGCCTCCTGCATTCTAATGCAAAGATTGGCAGTGGCCTGAAGAAGGAAGCCTTTGGTCTTTCTGGGTTGCAAGTTTTGAAGAGCTTGATTAGATATGACAACATTGCTGCTTGCCAAGAGAATTGTCTGAACTCTGTACAAAGAGAAACATTCTAACCATGTGGCTCTGTGGCTTTAGGTGTTGATGCTTCCACCTTGCTGGCCTCAGAGTTTGCAGAACTGCAGAATCAGCATTTCCTCCTGAGAAGCTTGTTAGAAATGCAGAAATTCGGGCCGTGATGAAACTAATTCAGAATCTGCATTTTCACAAAATCCCCATGAGATCTGATGTACAATGAAGCTTAAGAGACGCAGCTTCATGTGACATTTGCAGGAGTTTCTGAGAAGAACTTTCTTTAGAAAGATTTCATTTCACCCTTAACAGCTCCACGATCTGTGGCAAGGAAGAGTGGTCAGGGTTTGGATCTAGGTTTGCCTGACTGCCAAACCTTCATGCTAATCATTATGAAATACTGTTGCCTGCTACTTAAGTATCTAAACTCTTGAGCCTTATCTCTCCCATTTATGAGATGAAGATAATCACACCTAACTAATGGAATCTGTGGTGAAATTCTTGAGATTATATTAAAAATGCCTCATCCAATGCTTGCTTCATAAATAGTGGTTATTGCTAACAACTAAAAGAAAGGCGATGATAAACAAAAGTGGTGAGAAGGAAAAGAAGAAGGAGAAAGTGTAGGAGAAGGAGGGGGAAGGAGGAAGAAGAAGAAGAGGAAGGGGAAGGAATAGAACAGTGATGCATCTTTGAGGCAATTGGGAGTCACCACTGCCTTGAAGTGATTCTGGGGCAAGTGTTGAAAGTGAAGGTAAGGAACAAGAAAATAAGCAACGAAAAGATAGCATGTCCCTACCTCTATCACTCTAACCAGACACGCCCTCTTCCTACAAAATCTCCTGTCTTCATTTGTGTGATTTGAAAGGAGAGCACAAAACATCTTGAGCTCTGTAAGGGGCTACCAGGAAGGCAGAGAATAAAGCACGCATATCCTGCTATGACCAAGGAGAGCAGTCAGTCTGGACTGGGGTAGAGGTTTCAAGAAAATGCTGCATAAAGAGAATTAGCAGCCCATTACTAGAATCTACAGACAGCAGTACCCCAGGCATCGTTGAGGGCAGGCACACGGCAGCAAGATGCATTGATCATAATTCTCCTTGCAAGGGGCAGAAGTGCAGTGTAACACAGAATAAGCAAAAAGGGGTTTTTATTAAAAGGATAGTGACCAGTGACATGGTTCTAGTCTGATTCAAAATCTCCCCTTTGTGTGTGTGTGCTCAGTCCTATCCAATTCTTTGCAACCCCATGGACTGTAATACATCAGTCTCCTCCGTCCAGGGAATTTTCCAGGCAAGAATACTAGAGTCTGCTGCTGTTTCCTCCTCCAGGGGATCTTCATTAACCAGGGATCTAACTCCCATTTCTTGTGTCTCTTGCATTGGCAGGCAGATGTTTTTACCAACTGAGCCACCTGGGAAGCCCATGCAAAATAGATAGCTAGTGGGAATTAGCTACATGATGCAGGGAGCTCCTCCTGGAGCTCTGTGACAACCTAGATGGGTGGGATGGGGTGGGAGCTGGGAGGGGGTCCAAGAAGGAGGGGACATATGTGAATCTATGGCTGGTTGGTGTTGATGTATGGCAGATACTGACACTACATTGTAAAGCAATTATCCTCCAGTTAAGAATTAGTAAATTTAATACAAAATAAATGAACAAAACATTTTTTTAAATCTCCCTTAAGGTAATCAACCACACTTTGCCTGGGATGGCCCCCGTTTTGGCACTGAAATTCCCACATCCGAGAAAAACCCTCGATCACAGGCAAACAAGAACAGCTGGTCACTGCCGCTCAGTTTTTTAATACTGACCCATCCTGGTTCAGCATATGAAAAACATCGCTCTTAATTATTTTAAACTGTGTTTATATAATTAACTCAAACCCTTCCATCTATCATCTGTTTATATATCAATATTTATATGTCTTTTCTTGCTCACTCTCTTTAAGATTATTTCCTCAAGGGAAACAAACAGCAGCAGAAATCCAGAGACGAGAACAATGAGCTACTCTGGGGGAGAGCAAACATTACAACTTAGGCACATTTATGCTGTGATTTTTTTTTTATTTTCCCGTTAGTCGCAACCCTCATAAGTTTCAGGGACAAACACCAGGACAAACCTGAACACCTCGCATGTGCAGAACAAAAATAGCAGGCTAGAACAAATAAGCAATTCTGGTCTGGGAATGCAGTCCGGGATTTGCCCTTTCAAAGGGCAGCGGTCTAATAGCTTGTTAGTTAGCCTTTCTAAAGGCCAGCAACTAGGAAAGTAGACCATTGGGTGTGGGTCACTCTGAAAAAAGTGAAAGAAAACAAGCCATGTCCCTCTGGCTATTTGCAATGCAAGAAGCAGCCACGGCCCAGAAGGAAAGCCAGGTCCTTTCAGTCAGGGGCACCAGAACAGAATTTCAAAATATTGCTCTAACTCTAGAAATACTTGACCGAGAAGCACCTTTATAGGATTATATTCCAAGGAAATGAGCTCAATAACCAGGAAAAAGATTTATATACAAAAATGACAATTTCAGGATTATTTACAAATGTCTGTGAATATATACACATAGACATTGTTAACCACAACAGAATGATTGAACAATAGTATGCCTATATAATAGCTATTGACAGAAATAAAAGTAATATTAGTTGAACATGGTAGTATGCTTCATGCTTGAAATAGCCTATCTCATGAGATCCTTACAATTCAGGTAGGCATTTTTTCTCCCCTCATTTTATTCATTAGAAGATAGAGGCTTAAATGAATTGCTCAAAGTCACACAGACCATAAGTTGCAAGAGGAGAACACACACCAAGAGCTTTTGGATTCCAGAGCCAAAATGTACCTTTTCTGTAATAACTGTTTTTAAAAAAATCAAAAATGAATACAAAGCATGGTGAATATTTTTCATTCTTTTCAATAAGAGTAGCATCTGTTCTAGCTCCGATTCTACCTGTATTTTGGGAGGACATATTTGGGTCTTGGAAATGATTATTTATTTTCACTAAACATAGTATTTGAGTAACAACGATGACAAAAGCTATATATTGTAAGAGTAGCTATTTCAGCTAAATTAATCTAAAACAGCCGTCTGCAATGATGAATCTCTAAAACTAATTTTTAAAGTTTCTAATTCCTCTGCTCTGCAGAGGAATGTGCCTCTAGATTCTATTTTATTCTCCGTTTATCCTCTGTTTAGAGGATATATTATCTTTAAATAAGAAGGCAAATGTTATCTGAGCAAAGGCTAGGGACACATTATGTGCCCTTAATACAAATAATTTTAAGCAGTTTGACAGATAGAGTGCCATTACATCATTTCAGATACTAATGGGCATAATAACTCTTCTGCTTCCTCCTGAAAGAGAGCTCTAAAGTGAGACAATTGAATGAAAAGAAAATGTCAAGTTATTTATGGATTCCATTCTATTTTATGACACCTAGAAGGAAGGTGGTCTCTTTGTGGAACTATGTGTCTAGCTTTTATTGAACAGCATCTTCTTCCACATCTTCAGGAAATCTGCCCAGATTTTACTTGGAAACCATCCTTTACATCTTAGTGCACAGGCCTCAGTGGGGCTGATGCATCCTCAGCCTAAGGGATAACTTTGAATAAAAGCCTACATAATCAGAGCCTCACATCCCCTAGCCACAGATAATTGAGGACAGACTTGACATGTGGCAGCCCACTCAGAGCCAACAAGACTCAAGTCTGGGACCTCTGCTAAAATATTTGGGGCTTCCCAGGTGGCTCAGCAGTAAAGAATCTACACTGACGCAGGAGACTTGGGTTCAGTCCCTGGGCGGGGGGGGCGGGGGGGGGGTGAGGAAGATCCCTTGGAGGAGGGCATGGCAACCCACTCCAGTATTCTTGCCTGGAGAATCCCATGCATGGACAGAAGAGCCTGGTGGGCCACAGTCTATAGGGTTGCAGAGTCAGACACAACTGAAGCAACAGAATGCGCGTGCACATGCTAAAATACTTAGGAAAGAGAAAATCTTATTCCTCATGCTCAGTTTTGGCTGCGATGCCTTGCCTTGAGGAGCTTGCTATCCATACAGCCCCCTCTATGTCCTGTATCTCGCAAGAGAAATCTTGGACACAGGAGAAGGAAGAGCCAATCAATTTAATAATTCAATTCAATAACCATGGGAATTAAAATAAGGTTATACTTGGGTGGAAAACTACACTTTAACCAATCTAAATTATCAATTTATCAATATATATTCAAACTAAATATTTTCTTCCTTACCATTGCCCCTGTCGTGTAAAAACCCTAGTGAATTAACAAAGCGAGCATCAAAATCCACTTTTATCTTTCTCACTAGCATCCGCACTAGATTGTATTTATAGATCTGAAAACTCATTTTGCATAGAAGTTGTAGAGTATTTGCACTGAACTGGAAACTAAATTTAAAGTTTTAAGGTTTTTTAATGTAAAACTAGAGATGCAGAAGGGCATTAGAGGCCATTAAGCCATTTGGGAAATTTGCCCAAGTCTCACAGTTAACTGGGCTTCCCTTGTGGCTCAGCTGGTAAAGAATCCGCCTGCAATGTGGGAGACCTGTGTTTGATCCCTGGGTTGGGAAGATCCCCTGGAGAAGGGAAAGGCTACTCACTCCAGTATTCTGGCCTGGAGAATTCCATGGACTGTATCGTCCATAGGGTCATGAAGAGTCAGACACGACTGAGCGACTTTCACTTTCTTTCACTTCACAGTTAACTGATCCATCGAAAATCTGGTCTCTACATCCTCAAGCCAGTGTTCTTTCTGTAGTATTACAAAACATTTTATCCTGTCACTGAAGCAATCATTTTAATAAATACAAAGATACCACCTACACACACACACACAAAAAGACATTGTGTGTTTTAATTTTTGTAAAACACACAGTTCTATCATGTATGTGGATGCCTCCTTAAAGTAGAACATGTTCCCTCTGATTGCAACACATGTCATCCTCTCTTCAAAGAATTAGGAGTCCTATCTTGGACTTCAACTCAAATTTTGCTCCTTCTGACTCTTGCCAATAGAACAGGTTCATCTGTTATACTGTACACTGTATTGTGCAACAGCTATGTACAGATGGGCATGTCTTCTGAGGTCTTTATTCATTGTAGAGATTTCTATTTCCAGTAAGTAATACGAACCAGTATACGGAATACAGTAAGCTCTGTACATTTATTACCTATTAATAATAATATGATATACTTAGTATATGTCAGGAACTATTCTAAATAGTATAAACACACAGTAAGTTACATTTAATCTTCATTATAGGAACTTTATCAACACCCCCATTTTATAAGCATGAAAGCTGACACAAAGATTACGGAGCTAGTAAGAGGCAGAGCTGATTTTAAGCCCAAAAGATCCAGTCCCACTGTCCAAGATTTTGCTGCTGAAATGCAGTGTTTCAATGCACACTTTTTAGTGTATTATACGATATCCAGTTTGAGATAATGAAATTTAATGTACATAGTACAGATAATGAATTCACTGCCAAAAGAAGTTGACCTGTGTAGGGAATCTCCTGCATTTTCTCTGAGAAGTTTGAATGTTTAGTTAGCATGTGTTTATTCATACTAGTTGACCAATCACTGTTTGTCAGATGATGGATTCATGGATAAACAAAGGAAACCCACAAAAGCTGTATAAGTTGAAAGAGAATGCTAAAAGGTCATTTAAAATCATGCCAGAAAAATAACTGTTACATTATCAAAATTTCAAAATTCCTTGCTTTTATACTTGTTGTGTGTTATTTGTATAGGAAAATGAGATCACAAAGCATCAGAAGGTTATAAAATTATAAATCCCAAGGATAATTCTTTGCATCATGAGGTTAGAAAAGTACCTTATTTCCTTGTACTTTAAATATTTAATTTTCTCCTTAAAAATATCCCATTGGCCTAGCATAAATTCATGTTGAGATGATACAATAAAACATATGTCAACACAGTATTAAGTGTTCATGTCATTTCTTTAGATATCAATGAACTTCTTCTAGATATAATTTTCTGATTAAAATGAAGCTGATTAAGAATAAATTAAAAGTAAACATGCACAGACTGCTTTCTGTTATGGTCTTGATTCAGAGGTAGAAATGGGAATGCCTTATTTTGTCAACCTGATCCTTTCCAAGATTCCTGGTGGAACCTTGATAATTAGATGCAGCAATTGGGAGTTTCTGGTTCATTGAATTGCAGACAGGAGGACCACTAGTGGTTATTTGAATGAGATAACATTTTGTAACACCCAGATGTGGACTTTTCACGGTTGTGACCAAACAGCTGACATCTTCATGTCTGTGAGTTTCCAGGTAGAGATTGTACTCAATGATTTCAAGGACCAACGTAAAGTTTCTGGTTATAACTGGAGTTAAAGCAAGGATTTTACTTTAAAGTCATGGGGAAAAAATTAAAGTTTTACATACAGTCTCGCCTTTGGATACACACATGTGGACAGACACACTCTCATAGTCATTATAATTTAAAAATCTGTATGCACTTCTATGACAAGGATAACTCTAGATCACTGTCACTATTACAAAGACTGCAACACCAGGAACAATATATCCCATGTCATAAATAATTGTTCTTTGGATGGCCACTGAGAGTTAGAAACTTGCCTGATATACCAAGTTACATATATCTCTGAAGTATGACTGTGAGTATCAGATACTGGGAAGGTCAATTTGACATAGGGAAACACTTGTTTCTGGAAGTATACAAATATACCAAATTATGGCAAATCAGCTTGAATACATACACCTCAAATCATTTTCCCCAGAGGCTGATTTATTTTCCAAAATAATTTCTTCCTACTCATTCACTGACACAAATGTAGCATGTGTTTTTCATGGTTCTTGTTATTGTCATGGATGTTTCATCCCAAGTGATGTATCTTAACATTAGAATTTTTAAAAACAATGGAAGTTACTAGCAGAATATCACAGATATTTAAAATCATAAGAAACTTTATTGATTATGAAGTTCATTCAACCTCTATACTCCTGTTTGGTTTTGCAAAGTCTCTGTAATCAAGTTTTAAAAACAAGAGTAAGCATGTTCTTTGGAGGTTAAAGTACTGTGTCAAGAATTCATAACCCTACCCCTTCTTCTCTGAAGTTAAATAATATTCAGCATCAAGATGGACTGGATGAATGCCCTCTCAGCAGAGCAATTAGGATGACAAATGCCCTCCTCTTTCCTGACGACAATGATGGCCTCAAGTTTCAACAGTTCCTGTGTCCTAATTGCTGCCAAGAAAAGGTCAATATCCACTCTGCCAAGATTAATACTGCGGTTCGGGGCAGACATTCTTCACAACCTGAGCAGGCATTTTTAGTTGCCTCATCTGGCTTGTGAATCAATGCAGTCATAGGCGGACCCCAGTATGCTGTGCAACTTAGAGAAAAAAGGATGTGTTCATATATTAGTGACACTAAAAAGACACACTCAGTGACTATGCATGTTAAACAATAAGCTCACCAGAAAGAAGTGGGCTGATGAAATGGAAAACCTGGGAAGGAGGAAAGATTTTGTGGTGTGCACCATTTCCATGTTCTATGTATTCTACCAGCCTATTGCAAGCTACCAACAAGACATCAATGGGTTTGCAGAACAAGTGGCTCTTGTGAGCCGGTGTGAGCTGAATACACATCAAGTAATTCCATCAATAAATGAAATTTGACCAACGTAGTAAGTGCTACAAAGAAAATACGGTAAGAATGTTAGTTCAAGAAGTATATAATAAAAGTATTTTTCTTTGACAGGGAAGTCAGTGGAGCAGTGGCAGATGCTACTGTTCTTTCCCACATCCTTTCCAACCCCCCAACACACATCCCATCCCACGGGCATTCGCCACTTCATTATATGCTAATAGCAGGCCGCTGCAAACACCTGCGGCTTTCCATCTAAAGGATTTCTCTCAGCCTGCATGTGGGGCACGCAAGAAGTGCCAGGGACTTAATGCTCTTGAGAGCAGACTTCAGACCATGACAGTTGTGAGCACAAGGGTAAACAGTCCAGCTTCATCTTCTTCAGGTGGGACCACGCTAAGATGAGTTCCACACCATCTCCCAGGAGGGCCCACAGGCTTGAGCCGCAGGTGCCCTTCCATGTGACCTGCTCATGAATGCACCTTCCCTTCATGAGGTGCCTTGTACCCACTCCTAATAGTTCTTCCTAGAATAACCTTCTAATTAAACTACTTGTGCTCCAAAATCTCTGTCTCCAAGTCTGCCCTATGGACAATGAGCCAAAGACTGTAATCTCTTCTAAACAAATAACATTCAACCTGAAGAAAAAGTAGAAGTCAAGTAATAGAAAAGGGGAGAAGTATCTTCCAGGCAGAGGGAAGGACACTCACACACGTACTTCTATAACATGATGTATGCATTCCTGAAACTCACCATGCTATGCAAAATGTACAGTAAATATTATGGTGTGTGTGTGTGTGAGTCACTTAGTTAGGACTGACTCTTTGTGACCCCATGGACTGTAGCCTACCAGGCTCCTCTGTCTGTGGGATTCTCCAGGCAAGAATACTGGATTGGGTTGCCACGACCTTCCACAGGGGATCTTCCTGGACTAGGAATCAAACCCTGGTCTCCCGCATTGCAAGCAGATTCTTAACCTTGTGTGTCACCAGGGAAATATGCAAAAAAATGATTCAGGACAAAACCCTCAAAAACTTCACAAAAGTCACACAAACATTATAGGAACATCGTAAAAGTGGTAGAAGGGGTCTAGACATGTTAAATGGTTAAAATAGATAAACTATTTGTGAACATGGCCATGATAAAGATTATAGTTGGTGACTTATTCCAAGCAGTGGAGATTTATCAAAAGCTGCAATCTTCAGCAGATTTAAATTCTAGAGCATGTGATGTGCCTTTAAAATATATGTTCTTGGAGAAAGAGTTGGGGAGGGGGCAGGCAAAACAGGCAAAGGGAATTAAGAAATACAAATTTCCATCTATAAAATAAACAAATCATGGAGATGTGGTGTACAGAATAGGGAATATACTCAATAACACTTTAATAATTCTATATAATGACAGATGGTAACTAGACTTATCATGGTGATCATTTCATAATGTATAAAAATATCAAGTTACTATGCTGTAAACCCAAAACTAATATCACATTGTATGTCAGTTATAATCTAAAGAAAGAAAGAAAGAAAAGATATATGTCTTTTTAGGCATGCATTTGTGATAGATATCTATTTCTTCAAAATTGGTAATTCAGTCCAATGAATACCTTCTTCAATTAAGCCAACTGAGTAAACTCTTTTGGGGGCTTTCTCACCTGAGCTCATAGCTTCCCATGACAGCTAAAGGCTTTAAAAATTGTTGTGATGTTTGAAGCCACCAAACCAGCCACTTGGAGCACTAAAGGGAGCCACATCTTCAGGAGTAGATGACTTCATTTATGATCTTCACATGTAGACAGTGCTTCCTCTTTGATGCTGAGAAAGGCTGCTCCTCATTTTTTTGTTCTGTCTTTGGTCTGAAATCCATATGCTTAACAGTCTGCCCATTTCTTTTATCCCTTTAGGCCATGTTCTTATTGACTTCACAGGACTTGAAGTCATAGACATTTCTTTTATTTTCATGGCATTATCTCTGATAGTCCCCAAGGCAGATTCCTTTATGCCTGTTGCTCAGAAATTTTCACATGTTCTCTCACTTCTTTCAATACTTAAAGCATCCCTGTTGCATACAATGCTTAGTGATTTTTTGACCCAGGACGCTAAAACAACGTTGGGATGTGTTTTAATTTTAATGTAGAAAAGTTTCACAAATATAAAAGAGCAAAATACGTTGCAGGCTGTCACAGGCAGTAAACCAAGATAGACAGTAGATGTTTGAGGTGTGCATGCGTATGTGAGTACATCTTTTTGTACCCTTGCACAGCTCAGGTCAACTCAGGGTACTTTTCTGCATTCACCCAGTGTTTCTCACAGATGTAATAGCACATAAGTAAATGAGAAATTCGTGTCATGCTCAAATTGTTCCCTAATATATCAACCATGTTGGAACAAATTCACATTTTCAAAACAGGCATTTGAGCAGAACTAACTGACTCTATATGCATGTTTGTGTGTGTGTGTGTAATATAAAATAAAGTGTTAATCACAGATGTGAGTCAACAACGTAAAGAAAACAATATGCCACCTGAATTTTCTGCTAAAATGCTCTGACCTCTTTCAATTTGTTATATTAGGGAAATGTGTCTTGTTTTAAATGATGATGAAACAGATATACCTATCATTTTCAATACTTTGAAACTATAAAGAGGGATTACAGATTATATACTAAAGGAAATCCGAGTATCAATATCTCTGGTAAAGCCGAACACTGCTCAATTTGTAAGGACCAATGCTTGAATAGCATTTTAGTGCAAATTGCAAGCAGAACATGTGGTGAGGCTTTATGTTCAAGAGATGTATTAAGGGAGTCGTCTCAAGGAGAGACATGAAAGGAAGGGAAGGTAGCACAAAGGGAGTAGCGAAGAAACTAAGTAAAGATGTGGTTTTCGGTTGGTCTACCTGATGACAGGAAAGATAGAAGGCAGGAGGAGAAGGGGACGGCAGAGAATGAGATGGTTGGATGGCATCACTGACTCAAAGGACATGTGTTTGAGCAAGCTCCGGGACACAGTGAAGGAAAGGGAAGCCTGGTGTGCTGTAGTCCATGGGGTTGCAAAGAGTCGAACATGGACATGACTGAGCTACTGAACTACTCCCTCTGAAAGTTCTAGAGTACATACTGCAGCGGCTGTCCCATTGTGATGTACAGCAGTCACCACTGGCCATGGGAGAGGAGACATAACTCCAAGAAACTACCAGGAAAGGCTGTGTAATGACAAAAGTTCACTTCAGTTCAGTCGCTCAGTCATGTCAGACTCTGTGTGACCCCATGGACTGCAGCACGCCAGGCTTCCCTGTCCATCACCAATTCCTGGAGCTTGCTCAAACTCATGTCTATCAAGTCAGTGATGCCATCCAACCATCTCATCCTCTGTCATCCCCTTCTCCTCCTGCCTTCAGCCTTTCTCATCATCAGGACCTTTTCCAATGAGTCAGTTCTTCACATCAAGTGGCCAAAGTTTAGAGCTTCAGCTTCAGCATCAGTCCTTGCAATGAATATTAAGGACTGATTTCCTTTAAGATTGGTTTGATCTCCCTGCAGTCCAAGGGACTCTCAACAGTCATCTCCAACACCACAGTTCAAAAGCATCTATTCTTCAGTGCTCAGCTTTCTTTATGGTTCATCTCATACCCATACATGACCACTGGAAAAATCATAGCTTTGACTAGACAGACCTTTGTTGGCAAAGTAATGTCTCTGCTTTTTAATACACTATCTAGGTTGGTCATAGCTTTTCTTCCAAGGAGCAAGCATCTTTTAATTTTATGGCTGCATTCACCATCTGCAGTAATTTTAGAGCCCAAGAAAATAAAGCTTGTCACTGTTTCCATTTTTACCCCATCTTTATGCCATGAAGTGTTTAGACCAGATGCCATGATCTTAGTTTTTAGAATGTTGAGTTTTAAGCCAGTATTTTTCACTCTCCGCTTTCACTTTCATCAACATTTTAGTTCCATTTTGCTTTCTGCCATAAGGGTGGTATCTTCTGCATATCTGATGTTATTAATATTTCTCCCAGCAATCTTGATTCCAACTTGTGCTTCATCCACTCCAGCATTTCTCATGATGTACTCTGCATATAAATGAGCAGGGTGACAATATATAGCCTTGATGTACTCGTTTCCCAATTTCAAACCAGTCAGTTGTTCCATGTCCAGTTCTAACTGTTGCTTCTTGACCTGAATACAGATTTCTCAGGAGGCAGGTCAAGTGGTCTGGTATTCCCATCTCTTGAGAATTTTCCACAGTTTATTGTGATCCACACAGTCAAAGGCTTTAACATAGTCAGTGAAGCAAAAGTAGATGTTTTTCTGGAATTCTACCTTTTCTATAATCCAACAGATGGCAATTTGATATCTGGTCCTTCTGACTTTTCCAAATCCAAGCTGAACATCTGGAAGTTCTCAGTTCACATACTGTTGAAGCTTAGCTTGGAGAATGCTGAGCATTATTTTGCTAGCGTGTTATATGAGTGCAATTGTGCAGTAGTTGGAGCATTCTTTGGCATTGCCTCTCTTTGGCATTGGAATGAAAACTGACCTTTTCCTATCCTGTGGCCAATGCTGAGTTTTCCAAATTTGCTGACATATTGAGTGCAGCACTTTCACAGCATCCTCTTTTAGGATTTGAAATAGCTCTACTGGAATTCCATCACCTCCACTAGCTTTGTTCGCAGTGATACTTCCTAAGGCCCACTTAACTTTGCATTCCAGGATGTCTGGCTCTAGGTGAGTGATCACACCATCATGGTTATCTGGATTGTGAAGATCTTTTTTGTATAGTTCTTCTGAGTATTCTTGCCATGTCTTCTTAATATCTTCTGTTGTCTTCTGATATCTTAATATCTTAGTGCTTCTGTTAGGTCCATACCACTTCTGTCCTTTATTGTGCCCATCTTTGCATGAAATATTCCCTTGGTATCTCTAATTTTCTTGAAGAGATCTCTAGTCTTTCCCATTCTATTGTCTTCCTCTATTTCTTTGCATTGATCATGGAGGAAGACTTTCTTATCTCTCCTTGCTATTCTTTGGAACTCTGCATTCAATTGGGTATATCTTTCCTTTTCTCCTTTGCCTTTATCTTCTCTTCTCTTCTCAGCTATTTGTAAAGCCTCCTCAGACAACCATTTTGCCTTTTTGCATTTCTTTTTCTTGGGATAGTTTTGAGCACTGCCTTCTGTACAATGTTACAAAAATCCATCCATAGTTCTTCAGGCATTCTGTCAGATCTAATCTTTTGAATCTATTTCTCACTTCCACTGTATAATTGTAAGGGATTTGATTTAGGTCATACCTGAATGGTCTAATGATTTTCCCTACTTTTTTCAATTTAAGTCTGAATTTGGCAATAAGAAGTTCATGTTCTGAGCCACAGTCAGCTCCCAGTCTTGCTTTTGCTGACTATATACAGTTCTTCCATCTTTGGCTGCAAAGAATATAATCAACCTGTTTTCAGTGTTGACCATCTGGTGATGTTCATGTGTACAGTCGTCTCTTGTTTGTCGGAAGAGGGTACTTGCTATGACCAGTGTGTTCTCTTGGCAAAATTCAATTAGCCTCTGCTCAGGTTCATTCTGTACTCCAAGGGCAAACTTGCCTGTACTCCAGGTATCTCTTGACTTCTTACTTTTGCATTCCAGTCCCCTATAATGAAAAGGACATATTTTGTTGGTGTGACTTCTACAAAGTCTTGTAGGTCTTCACAAAACTGTTCAACTTAAGTTTCTTTAGCATTAGTGGTTGGGGCATAGACATGGATTACTGTAATATTAAATGGTTTGCCTCGGAAATGAAGAGAGATCATTCTGTCATTTTTGAGACTGTACCCAAGTACTGCATTTTGGACTCGTGTTGACTATGGGGGCTACTCCATTTCTTTTAATGGATTCGCTGCCCATAATGATCCAACTGCAGTCCTCCAAAGAAGGTTGTGGTGATGAGCCATTAATAGCAGCACCTATAGCAGCTTGCATCAGATAGATAAAAGGGATCCCAGAGTATCTGAGCAGGGTACCAACAGTATCTGCTGCATATATCTGCAGATATATATCTAGATGCATGCATCAAATGGATAAAAGGGATCACAGAGTATCTGAGCAGGGTACCAACAGTATCTCCCATATACATCTGTTATACACTTACCCTCTATAGAAGGGAAGCGCTATTGTTGAGGGCTATGCGAATCAAGATCCGACATATTATCTTATTCAAGCTTCTCAATTATCTTGTATGATAGACATTATTTTCACCATTGTACAAATAAATTTGAGACTATTAGTGTTTAAGCAATTTATTCCCTGCCACACACTAGTTAATGTGAGAGTCTATTACATGATCTTTTTAACCTATGGCTCATTGCCTTTCTCCATTGTAATGCTATATTAGATATTTGTTTTGTTTTGAGATTTTATTTGTGAGGTTAGCTTGGTGTTAACCACAAAAATCTTCCTTTAAATGAAAGCTTATTTTAAAACCTATGTAGATGTGAAATGGAAGTTATTTTTCTTGGATCTCCATCCCATGGTAGCACAACTAAAGCGCTATCACAACCTCACTGTATTATACCTTGTTGAGAGACAATTCTCCATGGGTTTCTTGTGTTTCTTCCATCTTCTGGGCAAAGGCACTGAACTCTTTTATTCTGGACTATCTTTGGAAAGATATTTGTAGAGCAAACAGCATGGAAAATAAAGATAGTGTCTCTCTTGGGGCAGAGGATGGATTTCTTTCCTGAGCAGATTCTGGTGGCAAATGTTCTTTATAAGATAGGATATTTTCCAAGACTAGGATTTTTTGTGGAAAAGGCGATCGCATCCCACTCCAGTACTCTTGCCTGGAAAATCCCATGGACAGAGGAGCCTGGTAGGCTACAGTCCATGGGGTCACTAAGAGTCGGACACGACTGAGCGACCTCACTTTCACTTTTCATTTTCATGCATTGGAGAAGGCAATGGCAACCCACTCCAGTATTCTTGCCTGGAGAATCCCAGGGACAGCGGAGCCTGGTGGGCTGTTGTCTATGGGGTCGCACAGAGTCGGACACGACTGAAGCGACTTAGCAGCAGCAGCAGCAGGATTTCTTGACTGAGAAACAGACCCACTGTGTATGCAGCATGTGTGCGTGTGTGCTAAGTTGCTCTAGTCATATCCCAATCTTTGTGACCCTGCAGACTGAAGCCCAGCAGGCTCCTCTGTCCATGGGATTCTCCAGGCAATAATAATGGACTGGGTTGTCATGCCTTCTTCCAGCGGACCCAGGGATTGAAACTGCATCTCTTATGCCTCCTGCACTGGCAGGGGGTTCTTTACCACTAATGCCACCTGAGAAGCCCTGTGTATAGCATACACTTCTGCATTGCCCCATAGTTTCTGGGGACAGGGAAAACCAGTAGGAACATGAAGCTCATGTTGTCTTGCATGCTGTGACCAAGTCTTCTGTCTCTGACCCACAAGTCTTGTGTTTTCTGCCAACCTCTGTGAAACTGACAGATGAGCTTGTTGGCTTACAGGAAGGGTAAAACCTCATACCCTTCCCAGTTCCTGGCATTTTCTGTTCACATAGGTCCCACTGAAATAATACTCATAACCAGCCTTGCCTAATGAAGAAGCTTCTGAATTTGAACATATAATCCAGTTAGAAATTGGTTCTCATTATCCCCTAGGATATTCTGAACCAAGCTGGCAGCTGAGGAAGGACCCATGCCTTTGACAGTCTGATTCACTTCAGGCATGCCAGCAGCACACTGATGTGCCATGGATGTTTCCAAATGAAACAATTTGGAACAAAGCTGGCAGACAGAATGGCCCTCTCGAAAGCTGTGAAGGGCGTTTGGCCATTTAGGCTACTGACTGGAAGCAATGAGAGTTTGGGTTTTAACTGGATTGCCTGGTGTTTCTTCTCTGTGTGAGTTCCCTTTATAAAATCACTGCACAGTGTGCGTTTGAGAATTGGGAGAAACGCAGATACTCTAGGGTCTGTTACAAGTATCAAGATGGGAGTAAAAGTACAATATTCACGAAAGCTAGGAAAAGTTGCAGTGACTCCATATATAGAACATATACTATATCAATATTTACTATATTCAATATTTAAAGCATTGAATTCAATGTTGTATATTAATAACTATAGTTCTGCACAAAAGCTTATGAGAATTTTTCAGACAATAGTACTTTTCATATACTTTCATATATGAAATTAGACAAAATGTCATATGCCATATATATAATAACTTACTTAATCTTCACAATAACCTTGTAAAAACTGCTATTATTTAGAGTTTTTATTAGTGCACTAGTTAAAACTACAGATTTTGTACTTACTCCATGAAAAACAGTTGATAGTTTGCCAAAATGAAATTCCCTAGTAACTAAAATAAGAATTTTCTTTTTTTTTTTTTTTTTGAAGTATAGTTGATTTACAACATTGTGTTACTTTTAGGTGTACAGCAAAGAGATTCAGTTATATGTATGTTCTTTTCCATTATAGGTTGTTTCCTGTGCTATACAGTAATTCCTTGTTGTTTATCTATTTTATATATAGTAATGTGTGCCTGTTTATCCCAAACCCCTAATTTACCCCCTCCTCCTCTCTTTCCCTTTGGAAAAGAGAAGCTTGTTTTCTATCTCTATGAGTCTGTTTCTGTTTTGTAAATAAGTTCATTTGTAGTATTTTTTAGGTTCCACATATAAGTGATATAATATGTCTTTCTCTGTCTGGCTTCACTCGGTATGATAATCTCTGGGTCCACCCCTGTTGCTGCAAATGGCATCATTGTGTCCTTTTGTGACTGAGTAGTATTCCATTGTATATATGGACCACGTCTTCTTTATCCATTCATCTGCTGATGGACGCTTAGGTTGCTTCCATGACCTGGCTATTATAAATAGTGCTGCAATGAACATTGGGGTACATGTGTCTCTTTCAATTCTGGTTTCCTCAGTGGTACCACATCTTCTTTATCCATTCATCTGCTGATGGACACTTAGGTTGCTTTCATGTCTTGGCTATTATAAATAGTGATGTTATGGACACTAGGCGGCAGGTATCCTTTTGAATTAGTTTTCATCTTTTCCAGATATACACCCAGGAGTGGAATTGCTGCATCTTATGGTAACTCTATTTTTAGTTTTTCGAGGGACATCCATACTGTTTCCATAGTGGCTGCACCAATTCTTTTTACAGTCTAACTAACCATGTAGGAGGATTTCCTTTCCCCAAATACTCTCTAACATTTATTATTTATAGACTTTTGATGATGGCCATTCTGACCCATCGAGGAGGGCATGGCAACCCACTCCAGTACTCTTGCCTAGGGAAGCCCATGGACAGAGGAGCCTGGTGGGCTATAGTCCATAGGGTCACAAATAGTTGGAAGTGACTGAAATGACTTAGCACACAAGCACATTCTGACTCGCATGAGGTGATTCTTCATTGTAGTTTTGATTGCATTTCTCTAATAATTAGCAATGCTGAGCATCTTTTCATGTGCCTGTTGGTCATCTAGATGTCTTCTTTGGAAAAGTGTCTATGTAGGTCATCTGCCCATTTTATGATTGACCTTTTGCTTATGAGAATTTTAGATTAAGTATATGATTGTCATCCTTTTCAGCTTGTATGAAGTGAAGTGAAGTCACCCAGTCGTGTCTGACTCTTTGCGACCCCATGGACTGTAGCATACTACGCTCCTCTGTCCATGGGATTTTCCAGGCAAGAGTACTGGAGTGGGTTGCCATTTCCTTCTCCAGAGGGTCTTCCTGACCCAGGGATCGAACCCAGGTCTCCCACACTGTAGGCAGATGCTTTACCGTCTGAGCCACCAGGGACATATACCAAATAAAATTTATATTCGTATAAACATAAATATTGGAATAAGTATATAATATTGAATATTTATACAAAGATAAAAGACAAGTTGATATAAGTCAATATGAAGTAATACTAACAGGTAATATAAAATATCAAATAATATGTAAATGTAATAATAATTCACTACAGTTGATATAATTAATATTTTTGGATCATTCATTATATGCTTGGTGTCTTGCTAAATTTATTAACCACATCCTCTACTTAACTGTCAGCACAACCAGTGAGAAAGCTACTAATATTTCAAAGTTTCCAAATAAAGAAGCTGCATTTGAGAGAGATAAATTATATAATCTATGGTCGCATATCTATAGTAAGTGGCATACTTGGAATTCAAATTTGGTCCTCTTCAATTCCAGAATATAAGATTTTAAGCACTTCTTCACAGGATTTGGTACAAGAGCACAAGCTTAGCAGTAGCTAATAAAATCAGTGATATAAATATTAATAGCACAAGCATAGACACATATATGAAACTTGTGTAGGCTACGTCTCTCTTGACTTCAGTTGCCCCATCTGAAGAGATAGGAATGGATTTTTTTTCTTCTTTTATTATTTCTTTTAACCAGAGATGTATTTGATAACCTGTAAAGGTCATTCCTGGCTTTAATCTTCTGAGATTCTGTGCCATTTGTTTCTCCTCTGTGTTGGTCTGAGCTTGTCGGTCCCCACTTCATCAGAGCCTCAGT
Organism: Ovis canadensis; assembly: GCF_042477335.2. Lineage (NCBI taxonomy): Eukaryota > Metazoa > Chordata > Mammalia > Artiodactyla > Bovidae > Ovis > Ovis canadensis. The sequence goes on along the minus strand of NC_091258.1, from coordinate 40,286,918 downwards.
GCTTATTCACTGCCTCCCTCCGATGGTCTTCATCAAATTCAGCCAAATCCCCTTCCCTCATTGGCAGTCCTCTGCTTCCATGCCCTTCATCTGCTCAAGCCCCACATGATGAAAATAAAGTGCCCTTTTATAATTTTTTCCAAAGGAGCTTTCTTTTTTCCCTTATGCTTTGAAAGGAGAACTTCTTTTTGGAGCTGCTTTGGTGGATGGTGTGGAATATTTCTGAACAGATGCTCATTGTCTTCAAGGAGAGGATTGGCTTTGTTTATTTGGAGACCACTGTGACCCTGATCACAAGGGGTTCCCGCTAAGTATACCATGGATGTTATTTCCACCCAGGGAGAGTCGGCATGGTGACCCAGAAACATGAGGGAACCCCAGGGGAGGGGCTGTGAACAACCTTCTCTTTTGTGATTTTCATTTTTCATTATGTCTGACATTTTTGAAGCTGAGCTTTTTAAGAAATACCAGTTTTAGAAGAACAGACTGCAGATATATTTCAAGGCAATGTAGAACAGTCACAAGACAAAACAAGCACAGTAGAAAGCGTGCCCATTCGAGATGAGAAATGGTATATGTGCACGGCCTTTTGTCTTCTGTTAGCCAAATGAAATGTCCACGCATTTTTCTCAGAACTTTGAAAAATAAACAAATCATCAAATCGTATCTGCCTTTTGTTTGTGTTCAAATGTCTGTGATGTTAGCTGTCAGCCTGGTGTGTGATGTTTCCAACTGCAGAATACATCTGTACACAGTTGAGAGATTTCAAAATACCTCTCACTTTCAGTATTAAGATGGATTCTATGCTCTCTATATTAGTAGAGCTAAAAAATACTGGTCTTGCAATTTAGTTGTGGTAATGTTTCCCTGGGTCATACAGCAAATTCCCACTGGCTATCTATTTCACATGGACTTCCCAGGTAGCACAGTTGGTAAAGAATCCACCTACAATGCAGGAGACACAAGAGACACAGGTTTGATCCCTAGGTTAGGGAGATTCCCCCGGAGAAAGGCATGGCAAGCAACTTCAGTATTCTTGCCTGGACTGTTCCATGGACAGAGGAGCTTGGAAGGCTACAGTCCATGGGGTCACAGAGTCAGACATGACTGAGTATACACACACACACACACACACACACACACACACACACACAAAGCTTCCATTCTTTCCTGGTTATGGATGTTCTAAAACTTAACAAATAGGAAGATGGTTACCTATTTTAAAAATTAATTTCAATTATAATCACTTCCTTTTATTGGGAGACTTTTTTAAATAATGAAAGGTTAAAACTACCATAGCATGTAAAACCTATCAATGACTGTATCTACTCTTTTATAAATTTATTTAATGTCCAGTTATTGAGCACTAAGTCCCACCACATTCCTGGCACTGTAGTAGAATAGGAGCTGGAGAAAAGAATCAGATAGAGAAATCATAATCTCTACACTTCAGGCAGAGTTTCCCAGCTAATGTGCCGCCAAAGCATTGTATGCATGTCATGAACTATTTATCGGCCATCTCAGCCTTCACAGATACAGGAATGGCCAGAAATTGCTAGGCTTTCTCGTGGGTCACCTTTCTCAGTAAGCAAATTTTCTAGGGACCTTGGGAGGCCAGCCTCAGTTCAGAGATATCTGACTGTTCTCTTCCTCCAGTTCATTAAGTTGGAAGATCCAGTGTGTATCATCTGGCACTGTCCATGGAAGGCTGAATATGACCAAGGAGTTCCTCTACCACCTGGGTAACCACGTCAACAGTCAGGTACATGTGTGTTATTGGACATCTGGAAACTGTATGTGAAGAACTGCTGAATGAGATATGGTCCAAGGTATCCAATGAGTGTGGCTTCCCCTGGAGGTTCAGCAGCAAAGAATTCATCTGCCAATGCCGGAGACATGCAGGGTTCAATCACCGGGTCATGAAGATCTCCTAGGTGGCAATCCACTCCAGTATTCTTGCCTTAGAAATCCCATGGACAGAGGAGCCTGGCAGCTACAGTCCATGGGGTCACAAAGAGTCTGACACAATGTAGTGACTAAACAACAACAACATATCCCAGGTATTACAGACTTGTCCTTGTTTTTAAGTATCCAACAGGGAAGAGTTTGATTAAATTCTAAACCCATTCTTATTATCATAACTTGTTTCAGCACTCCATTTAGCTATGAAAGACAAGGAAAAGCAGTTCAATTCCTTAAATTTAATGTTAATGACTGTAAATCTTTGAATGATTGCAAAAAAATATTAAAGTGTAATCACTTATGGGAATAAAGTTTCTCTCATAATGACAGTTGCCAAGAGTTTGAAGAGGTCAAGTGGCCATTTGAAGAACAAATGTGATGGGAGAAAACAGAGTTAGGACTTTCACTTTTGAAAAGATGGGGTAGAGGTTTTTGTTTTGTTTTTTTCTCCTCCTCCTTCCCTCCACACTAATTATAACTAAATTCCCGGGACAATGTGGATAACACAAACTCCAAAAGACTCTGAAAGGTGGTGAGAAGTCAGACTGACTAGGCACATGAGACTTAAAGAGCAACACAGTAGTGAGTTCCCTGGGGTGGGGGTGGGGGTTTAGTTCACGTATTCCAGGTTTGTATCTGAAAAATGTCAGCAATCCAGAGGTGGCAAGAGGTACAGATGTGAAAAACCTCTACAAAATCCCACTTAAAGAAGTGAGAAAGGGGTAGTGCAGCAAGCCAGAAACTTTTAGACAATAATCACTCCACTCCAACCAAACACTTGTCAAAACAAAAATTGCTTGTGACAGAGTTAAACAGTTTCTCAAGACTACCGCAATAGGAGAGAGAGATTAAACTGAACTCCACCTAAACAAAAAGCAGGAGGTTTTTAAGCATTGGGAATGAGCTAGTGGAGAGGAACTGGAGGATGAAATTGATGAATGGGATGTGTTTAGCACACTGTTATTGCTGACTCTGCAAATGTTCTTATCTGTAATTAGGTCATCTAGGTTTGGTAATTGGCAAATGACCACTGAAGTTAGGCTCCTACTCTGTCAACAGAGATTCAAAGATAGAGATACTATCTCCTTCCATATTTACATTTCAAAAAGATGGTTCCAAGGTCCTTGAGAAAGACATTAGCGGATTGTTTAAGTGGCTAGAAGCTTTTAAAAAGATTTGTATCTCAGAGGCAAAGAAAGGAATTACAAGTTTTCCAAAGTAAATGCTATATGAAAAAGAAAGTCACAGACCTATAGGCAGAAAGAAGGCTATATATAGTTTGGACAAGCTGAGGGAATTATTAAAGCTGTCTCGGTCATATCACAGTCGGGGAGTGGGGGGCCAGGAGTGGGGGACACTCTCTTCTGTCCACAATTTCACCTATGCAAGCAAAGGGCAAATGAGAAGCCAAGACTTTCACCCTAGCAAGGTTGCAAAGGTTGCGCAACACCTTTATCTAGGTGGTGTCAACAAAGGTCAAGCAAGGAACTAGGACTTCCATTCCCACCTCATAGTAACAAGACACTCCTCTTCATCCTCCCCACTGGAGTACTGTCAGAGATGCTTAGTGGAAGACAAAGACTTCCACAGCACCCCAGTAGTAAGAGGCCACCACTACTGTGCTTTCAGTAGGGACTACAAAGAGCTGGAATTCCCACTCCTCCCCAGCTGTAAAAGAGCGCCACACCTCCACCTTGGGTCTCAATGAAGGACAAGTGTAGAACCCAAATTTCAACCTTCTCTTGGCTGTAACATAAGGCAGCACCCTTCCACTTTTACTGCTCCAGGGGCATCACAGATAACCAGCTAAAACAGATGATTTAAATAAGATTCAGTCTCAGAGCAGAATACAAGAAAGGAAAAAATCACTCATCATATTAGGAGCAAAGAAGATCTCAGACTGAAAGGAAAAATGACAACCAGTAGTGCCAACACTAAAATGACAAAGATGCGAGAATCATCTGACCAAAAATTTTAAAGTCATGATAAATGCTTCTGTGAGCAATTATAGCCTAGTGTAGTGTTAGTCACTCAGTGATGTCTGACTCTTTGCAACCCCATGGACTGTAACATACCAGGCTCCTCTGTCCACAGAATTCTCCAGGCAAGCATATTGGAGTGAGTTACTATTTCCTACTCCAGAATTATAACCTTAAACATTTTTGAAAATACAGACTTTGTAAAGATATTAAAAGTTTCATGAGAGAAATACAAGCCATAACATAGATCCAATTGGAAATTTTAGAGATAAAAAATACAATAATGAAAGTAAAAAGTTTGGGGACTGGGCTCAACAGCAGAATGAAGGGGAAACAGCAGAAAGAGAAGAGGAAAGCCAATGAACTGGAAGACAGAACCAAAGAATTTACCCCAATCTGAAGAGGGAAAAATGGATGAAAAAATAAACAGCCTCAGGGGCCTATGTGACTATAAGAAAATATCTAATATTTGTGTCATTAGAACCCAAGAGGGAATGATAAAAGAGGGTAGGAAAAAACACTGAGTATAGCCCTAAAGGGATTTGTGAAGGTGTGTGTGTGTGTGTGTGTGTGTGTGTGTGTGTGAATTGTCAGTCGTGTTCAACTCTTTGAGACCCCATGGACTGTAGCCCTCCCAGCTCCTCTATCCATGGGATTCTCCAGGCAAGAATACTGGAGTGGGTTGCGCTCCTCCAGGGGATCTTTCCAACCCAGAGATAGAGCCTGTGTCTCCAGCGCTGCAAGTGGATTTTTTACCATCTGAGCAACCATGGAAGCCCCATCTGTGAAGCTAAATAAACCCCAAACAAGATAAACCCAAACCAATCCACTCTAAGACACAACATAATTAGCTTCTGAAATTTGGAGTCCAAGAGAAAAAATCTTGAAAGCAGCCAGAAAAGGATGATACAACAATTCAAATGACTGTAGATTTCCTGTCAGAAACCAAAGACATCAGACAGAAATGGCAAAATATTTTCAAGTCCTAAGAGAAAAAAAAAAAAAAAAACAAAAACCTGCCAACCAAGAATTCTAAACCCAGCAAAAAATATCCTTCAGGAATAAAGGAGAAATAAAAACAATGTGTGATGAAGGAAAGAGATATTGGCATCAATGGGCCTACCATTTAAAAAAAAAAAAGGCTAAAGAACATTCTTAAAACTGAAAGAAATCTGTGAAAAAAAGAACCTTTGCAAAGATGCAAAATCAATTTAATGGAGGAAAGATAGCCTTTTCAACAAATGGATGATGGAGCAATTGACATGTATGGCCAAAACAAAGAAAAAAAAAAGGAATTTTGGCCAAAATCTCATACAAAAATTAAATTCTGAATGCATCTATATGGAAAGCTATAAAATTTTTAGGTTTAGATTTTTAAAAACTAGGAGAAAATCTTTAAAGTCTAAGGATAGGTGAAGAGTTCTTAGGCTAGATATGAAAATCACAATCCATAAAATGAAAAAGTAATAAGTTGTGCTTTATGAAAACTTTAAAAACTTTGTTTCTACAAAAGACTTTGTTAAAAGGGTGAGTAAACAAGTTACAAAATGGGAGAAATAATTTGCAAACTATATAATAAAACAAAGGACTGGTATCTAAAATATTTGAAGAACTTCCAAAATAGAGACATTTCACTGAGGAAGATATAAAGATGGCAAATATGCTCATGAAAAGGTGTTCAACATCATAAGCCACTAAGGAAATGCAAGCTAAAATAATAAGGTATCAGTACACAACTATCAAAATGACTAAAATAAAAATAATGACAACAATAGTTGCTGGCAAGGAGATGAAGAAATGAGTATATCATACACTGCTGATGGGAATGCAAAATTGTACATTCACTCAGAAAAACAGTTTGTCAATCTCTTTAAAAAACCACCTAGTTACACACAATCCAGTATTTGTGATCCTAGGCATTTATCACACAGAAATGAAGACTTATGTTGACACAAAAATCTGTTGAGAGATGTTTACAGGTGTTTGATTCATAATAGTCAAAAACTGGAAACAATTCAATGTCCTTTAATAGGTGAATGGATAAACAGTCTACAGTACATCCATACCATGAAATAATACTCAGCAATAAAAAGTAATGAAATATTGATAAACACAACTATCAGTGCTGTTCTTAGTCTCTCAGTCATGCCTGACTCTTTGCAACCCCATGGTCTGTAGCCCAGAGGACAGAGTCCTCTGTCCATGGGATGTTCTAGGCAAGAATACCGGAGTGGATTGCCATGCCCGCATTCAAAGGATCTTCCCAACCCAGGGGTCAAACCCAGGTCTTCCATATTGCAAGCAGATTCTTTACCATCTGAGCCACCAAGGAAGCCCAAGAATACTGGAGTGGGTAGTCTATCCCTTCTCCAGGGGAGCTTCCTGGCCCAGGAATCAAACCAGTGTCTCCTGCATTGCAGGCGGATTCTTTACCAGCTGAGCTACCTGGGAAGCCCCATAGATATCTGAGTGAACTTCAAAGAATTATGCCCAGTGAAAAAAAGCCATTCCAAAAAGGTTACCTATTATATTTAGACAGCATTTTTAAAATGATAAAATTATAGAAATGGAGAACAATTTAGTGGTTGCTGGGATAGGGTGGGAGGGAAGGGGGGTGTAGCTATAAAAGTGAAACATGATGACTTCTTGTGATGATAAAAACTTTCTGTATCTTGATAATATCATATCCTGGATTGAGATATTGTACTGTATCTTTGCAAGATGTTATTATTGGGAAAAACTGGATACAGTGTCCACAGAATCTCTCTATATCATTGCTTACATTGCATGTAAACCTACAGTTTTCACCAGATTTCTTTCTGTTTTGAGAATGTTCCTTCACCATTTTTAAAATGGTAGGCCTACTGGTGACAATTTCTTGTGATAAAGTTTTCCTTTATCACAAATTGTTCTTATTTCCTCTTCATTCCTGAAGGCCTAGGACACGAGGTACTAATTAAATGTTTGTTCAATAACCTCTATGCTGTGTTCAGGGTCCATATGTTCCATGGTGTTTATGTCAATTACTAATATTAAATGAAGGGGCTGTTGATCCAGTGTGAGTTGTAGCAACAGAGAAGATGTTTAATGGTGCTGTAGAGTACCAGGGCATTCGTATTTCAGGGCTGCAAGATAATCAGGTGTTTGCTTATTCCCGTCAGGGTGTCTCTCTTCCTATAAAACATCTCCCGCCACCACTTAAGGCAGAAGGCTAATGGCACAGAATGGAAGACAATTGCCCAGGACACTCAGAACACATATATTAGAGAGTGGTAAAAAGCTATTCTGAGTGTCCTGGGCAATTGTCATTGTCCTTCTTTTCTGTGACATCAAGTCATTATTTTTAACTTGCACTGTGAATTGTCCTTGTTTTCCTAGGGCACTCATCAGAAAAGGCTCACTTTGAAAGGTATGAGCAGACGCTGAGATTAAGAAACCTGAAATAATGAATGACTTCCAGACATAGGCAGGGGTGCCTCCAGTTTCCAGTTAGTGTACACTCCCCACTGGGGCTGGGGGGAAAGCTTCAGGGTTTAAACAAATTTGCAAAGGCTAAGTAAAAGATTTCAGGAACTGAAACTAAACTGATTACAAATATGCAAGGCCTTAAAGTTCCAATTTTTTTTAATTTACAATGTTGTGTTTAATTTCTGCTTAACAGCAAGGTGATTCAGTTACACACACACACACTCACACACACACACATATTTTAATATCTTTTCCATTATGTTTTATCACAGGATATTATATACAGTTCTGTGCTATACAGTAGGACCTTATTTTTTCTAATTTCTTTTTAATTCAAGGAAAAAGGATTATACTAAAAGGTTGATGTGTCTGGAAACACAAAGGTCATGAAGGTCATTTCAGTAACAGGCCTTGACCCTACATCCCCCCTTCATTGGCCATACACCTCACCATGGACAACTGCAATCTACCCATTTGATTTCAGCCATCTTGTTTTTTGCTGTTTTTATTTGAGGGCTTTGTTCATTTACATGTTTCTCCTCCTGTTAATCCTTTATACTCCATCAAATTTTTATGGAATATTTGTCCTCTGTAAGAGTGAGGATATGGCAGGGAAGTAAGAAAGTACATGAGAAACTTTTCTAGGTCTTTCAAACAGAGGAACTGCATTTGAGGAAACTGGTGATCTAAATACTAGAAGAAATAAAGAGCCAAGGATGATGGGGAGGTGACCTGGAGTTTAGTGAGAACAGGAAGCTGCTAATGACAGGAGGGATTGGTGCCTTGGAGCCTTTGAAGCCAGGTCCATCCTGGGAATAAGAACTGTAGTAAAGTTCTACATGGAAGGGCTTTCCTGGGGAAGCTGCACCCAGAAAGGAGATTCAGTCACTGCTGGCGATGACATCAGAAACAAAGGATAAATGCCCCATTTGTCCCTTCCTGGTGCCCTCTAGCATTCTGCCAGTGTTTACCATTGTGAAAACCTCTACCTTGTGCAAAGGTCAGAAGGCAAAGGAAACACACTTGCCTGTGACAAAAACAGAGCAAAGGAAAGTCAGGCAATGAATCTGAGAGCAAACTATTGGCAAATTCATTTGCTAATATTTTACCTATGTGAACCCCTTATGTCTCAGTTCCCAAAGGTGTGTTTATCTATCCCAAGAGTAAGATAATGGTGATTTTCATCATCTTCCTTTATTTTCTTGTGTCTATGCTGACATATGTCAAAAAGCTACTACATTGACTGGACAAATTACATGGACCTGCTGCAAACACCCCAAGACTTGTTCAGAACAAGTCTAACCTGCTAATTGTTTTGGAACTTTGGTACTCTCCAGAACTTCCTAACTAGGGCTATTGATGTTGCTCTTTAGAATAAAAGATAATCATCATCAAGAATAGGAAACCCATTAGCCTGTTGCAAACTTTGTTACCTACATCTCTGAGACCATGCCAAACACTGCCCAGGTCACAGTCAGCGAGGCAGCAAAATACTTTAAAATATTGAAAGTTAGTCATTTTCCAAGATCCCTCTTATCACCATAATCCTTAGTCAGCAAACAGGGTAATCTTTTCCATAAATTTTGTTCTATAGCTTTGCTTTTCTGATCTGCTCCTTAGTGAACTCTCATTCTTACATACTAAATCCCTTCTCATCCTCAGATTTCACAAATTGCTTTCTCTCTAACCTGTCTTAATAGAAATGCGGTCCTCATACAAGTCTTCTCCTGTGTAGACCAACCACATTCCCACAAATCGTTGGTTGGGATAGGAGAATACACTACTGCCTTCCAAGTAGTGGCTCATCATTCTTCTTCCCTAACTGACGCTCATCCTTCCATCTCTTAGCAACCGCTTCTCATTCCTTAACCATTTGCTTAAGGCCATTGCCTTAGGAGCCAAATGAACACCTATAAACTAGCTCTTCTTATATTCCTAAGGGATTTCAATATCTGTGAATATGATCTATTTTAAATCTGATTTCATTAATAGTATTTTAATAATATTCAAATAACCTCTCTTCTTTCTTCCCCTTATAGACACGCTCCTCCATCACTTGCATTTACCATGTTGTTTGACACTTACTTTTCTGTGTATCATGCATCTGCTATTACACCTTTAGCTCCCCAAGAAAAAGGACTTCTCTTATTTATTTCTGCATCCCAACACCTCGTAGCTCTCCCAGCACATGTTAGTGACTTTATAATGAAGTGGACTGCAATCTCTCATTATGTAAATAAACAAGTCAAATAAGCAGACATGATAGCTCCTTAATGAGATAAAATTTGCTCTTTCTATATAACATATCAAGTTACACTGAGGGGAAAATAATAGTTTTATATTTTTTCCTTTGTAAAATAACAGATAAATTCTCCCTTTTGGTCACAGAGGAATTGATATGACAGTTGGTAACAAAAAGAGACTATTTCAAACACAAGAAAAAAGAAGTATTGGATTTTCTTGGTATTAACTTTCAATAAGGTCTTCTCCAGCCATCTTATTATTTTTTAAAAAGCTATAATGGAAAATAATAGCAAATTCATGTGACTTGTTAGGGTCTACATTTTCCCCTTGTAATTATTATAAATATCTCAGGTCACTTCTGTAAATGGTGTGTGGGTTGGACTAACCCATTGCACAGAGTGTTTGGCTCTAAAGCATCTGTTGAAAACAATGCAAGCTGATGAGTTACCATGGACCCCTGCTGAACATGCTCCGCTTGCTGGAGTTTTGACTAATGGTGCTTGTCAAGGGTCACTAACATTTTGGCAAGAATGTTGACAATAACATCTCTTCTGAATTGAAGTATAGAAAAAAAAAACTGGCAGTTCTAGGAACTGAAAAAGGTGATGATTTGTTAATGTGTCTTTTGATGGGATGAGAAAGGATGATGTTGTCTGACATACATTGTCTTTTATTTTCATTTTCTGTTCCCAATAAATGAGATATAAATTCACATCTAAGAAGAACTAGCAGCTTCACCTTGTTAAAGCATTAACATGCATTGTCTCATTCAAGCCTCACCAGCTATCCTGTGAAATAGGTGTGATCATTATCTTTCTGTCATTTTATGAAGATGCAGAAGTTAAGTATCTTGTCTGGGGTCATCCAGTTCAAAAGCGACAGAATCAGGATTTGACATCAGGTTGCCTACCTTCTCTTAATAATGAAGCTACACTGCCTCATGGAAAAGGCATCTATATCATACACTGACAGCGACATTAGAAACTGGCTCTTAAATTCAGTCATCCAGCCCTGCACCATTCTATGGAGATGTGCATTAAAAATTGCACTGTTGGGAAACAATTATATTCTCAGACCCTGCAGCGATGCAGGCCAGAATCTACATATGCTACACTTAGTATTCCTGACACCAAATGTGTTCTGTTGGGCATTTCATTCAGACAATATATTTAAACTCTTATTTCTGGTTGTCTAACCTCCCTCAATGTGCAGTTATACACACTCAGCTTACCGTAGCTGGGTGCTCAGTAATGCTTCCCCACCAACCTGACTATATTCCCTGTGCCTAAGACACCCAGGCACATAATACTCAGTGCATATCTACTGAATGAACAAATAAATAAATTCTCTCCTCCCCAGAATTAAAGAAGGAAGATTCTCATGCCAAGTCCTAACAATACATAATTATGTTCATATATATATATTAATTCTATGCTCATGGTCTACTGAGATAATTTTCTAACCTCTTTCACTTGCAGGAGATCAATGGCAATCAGATATGAAAAATAGTGTTCATTGTTTTTAACTTGAACTATCTTGAATTAAACATTATATTCACTCCTAATTCATTTAAACAAAATTATCAAATATTTTTTATTTATCCCCAAATCAATCCTAATACCTGGGCTACAAAATAGGCCTTCCACTTGTTTACTTTTAGTTAGAACCCTCGAGGAATCAACGTACTTCCAGTGTGCTTTATCTTATATCAGTAATATTCAAAGTCCCTTTCAAATATGAGATCCTATAATTAACCATACTAACTTTCTCCTTTGAAAACACAGAGCATGAGAATTCTAAACACATAGAATTTTTTAAATCAGCTTTCACTATTTGGGAATGGGACTCCATTAACCATTGTAGTTGAATACCTATTATACTCTCTAGGCATGGTGACAGGCACTTTCAACACAACATCTTATTTAATCCTCATAAATATTCTACCATCCAGATATTTAAGTTGCCAGAGCTTTTACTAACTCCCTTTCTACCTACAAGTTCGCATAAAGGCTTGAATAAAATATTGTTCTCAGTTCCCATGACTGCCTGCAGCCATCTTTCCAAGATCCATCTCATGAAATAATATATTCCTGATAAGCTTTTCCGTCCTTTTGTTCTGGATTAGGATTTTACTTTTGCCTTGTTACTTTAGCTTAATGTTTTATCTGACTCTGTCTACATACTTAAAAACTGCCTACTCATTCATTCATTCACATAATATTTGATTTCATACTTTGCATCAGGCACTCTGCTAATTTACTTGATATGCAATGGTGCATAAAAACACACATAGGCACTTCCCTCTTGGAGTTCAAGGTCTACTGAGAGAGAGATATATACTATTATAAATTATCATAAAAACAAATTTAAAATTGCTAGTCTGATTAATAAGTTTGTGGTGAAGTGAGATGCAAAAGAATATCTGAAATTTCAAACTCCAGTAATGGTGGACTAAGCTGTAGCATGTAGAACTCAACGAATACCTTTTTGAAGGCATGAGAACTATCAAGGCACCAAGGCTTGAAGGGGCTAGATACTATAGAGAAGAAAAATTCAATGAGGTGAGCTGGAATTCTGCTTATTTTCCACCCTTTAGGTTTCCACTTATTTTTATGTGCACAGGTCAAGAAAAGCTTAGCGGAAGTCGGAAGCCAGGAGGTGGAAGAGCTGGCAGAGCAACTGTGATTGAGATCTATAAAACTGGCATACAGGTTTCAACAAAAGAGAAAGGGTCTCACAAATACCTTAGGAATTCAGTTTGGAACACCAAAAGACTATACCTCAGAAGAAAGGGTGAATTCTCAAATAACTAGGCCCTCCAGAGGCTGAAATGCAGCCTGGAAACAGCTCTACCTTGTTGAGCTATGGTAATCCACTTATACTCTCACCAGTAGCTAAATGCAGAGACTGTCCAATTTTTCATGGCCAACAGCGAGCATTCAATAAAAAGTTAGTAGAAATTCCAAGAGACAGGACTAAGAGAGAGAAAAAAAAGCACAGTAAGAGACTGACAAGTGATCAGGTATCACCGTTATCAACACAATTGGTATCTTCAAAAAGATAATAAAATGAAGACTATCATAAGAGCATTGGAATCCATAAAAGAATAAAATGGAAGTTCTAGATGTGAACATACAATTATTGATCTTGAGAACTCAATAGAGTGGGTTTAACAGCAGATTAGACACAGGTGAAGAGGATTATAGATTTTGAAGATGTCAGTAACATGATTCAGTCTGAAGCACAAAGTGAAAAATGAAAGATACATATCTAAAATAGAGTAAAGAAACATGAAAAGGACCAATACCTGTGTAATTAAAGACCTCAAAGGAGAGAAAATGTGAAGATTGTAAAGAAATAATTAATTTTCCAAAGCTGATGAATGATACCAAGCAACAAATATCAAGCACTATAAATATCAAGCAGAGTAAATACCAAAAACAAAAATTACAAAATTAATACATCTTAGTAAAATTTATAGAAACAGAAAATCAATTCTTAAAAGCCATAAGAAAAACCCCTCCTGCCAGAGTAAAATAAAGATAAACGGCTTTATTTCTCCACAGTAGTGTGTTTGTAATGTGCTGAGAGAAAACAAAACTGTTTATAATAACAAAATTTGCAAGCAACTCAAATATCTGTCAACAATAAATAAACAAGTCAATTATGGCATTTTCCTACATGTGGCATACACCAGTTGAAATAAATGAACTGATATTATAGATGAGTCTCATGAACAAAATGTTGAGACAAAAAGAAAAATCAGACACAAATGAGTATATACCTCATGATTTCATTTATATAAAATCCAAAATAGACAAAACTAATCTCTCATATTAGCGATGATGAAAGTTCCCAATTAGGGGAAGAAGCTAGTGACTAAGGTGCTATGAAGAATGTTTATGGAGTACTGGTAATATTTTCTTTCCTGATTTGAATGAAATTGTCTTCAGCTATAAAATTATGATTTATGTCTTTTTGAATTCATGTTAGAATTCATTAATTTAATTCATATAGAAAAACAAGCAATAGGGTAAAAGCTCCTCTCATCTTAAAAACTATTCTGAAAAATGGGAGGTAATCACTTAGTCAAGATAGAGTTAACACTAATTTCCTTACACTACTACCCACTGCCCAAAAGATAGAGCCTCTAAGAAAACCTGAAATGCCTCCATACCACATTCTAATACAAATTGTGCCAAAATACCTATAAAAAGGTTTAAAAGTCTAATGCCAACATCAGGTTTTCACATTCCTCCCCTTACTCTTCCAAATGCTTCCAGTCTGACAATGGCAGAATATAATGGAGAATTACAAATTAAACTCTTAGGCTCTGAAGCAAATATTATGAAAGTTAATCTCTGGAGGAAGTATATGCCTCAAATTCAAAGGCAAAGTTTCTCCTTGTTAAGTTACAATGGATTGAATACAGGGGAAATTACGTGCTATCTATATTATCTTAGAACCTATAAAAAATAGAGAAAAAGAAATATAAGGAACTTTATTCTTTAGTTAGAAAAAATGTATTTTAATTAAATAGAAATTTTCCCATTACTATACTTTGAAGTTAGCTCTTGGTTAAGAATGTTGGAGGATTTCTTGCATAAATATGAAATATGCCACAGTCTAAAACTGGAATGCTAACTGCTACCAAACTAAGTGATCTCAGTTATATTTAAAATATAGGTATGTATCTGTAACATCTATCCATGAGACAATCTTGACAGCAAAAAAAAAAAAACCTAAAAGGGCATCTTAAATCATACAATCACTGAAGTGTTGGGAAGAAAGCAGACCCTGTGGCAAAGTATGTCTGTGAAGCGTTTGTAGAGCTCTTTGTCCATGGAATTGGAGCCCTATAAACCAGGACATGACCCTGAATCCCATACTGAAAGCTGAATATCTCCTCAGAGCCAAAAATAAGGAACAAGGACTGGGCTGACACTAAGACCCTACTCCTCGGCTAAGCTGAAATTGTGTCTTTTAGCATCTCTTGGCTGTGTTTTAATTCCAACCAAAAATTAACTTCTCTGTATGCAATTCTTTCTTAGTTGTTGGAGGAATGATTACTGGACATGCTCTAATTTATCACTGGACAAGAACAGCCCATGAGTCTGCTGGATGTATAAAACAGAAGACACAGGAAGAAAGTCAGAAGCCACCCAGATTGTGACTTGCAGTCAACAAACAGCCAATCACTTCTGAGTCTTTTCTCCAGCAGCATTTCTGCGGCGAGACAGTCCCAACTGCAGATGACTGAGTAGCAGAGGCAGATAAGGAACACAGCGGGAGGCAAGGACAGCCAGGCGGGAGCACCTGGATTACACCTCACTTATGCTACCCCTGCTCCAACAGTGCCCTTTCAGCTAAATGCAATAAATCTCCACTTCCTTAAGTGACAGGGAGTTGGAATTGCTACTTTGGCTTTAAGCAATGAAAAACAGGGAGAAATCAACCTACTCAAAAGAAAGAGTTGTTGTTCAGTTGCCCAATCATGTCCGACTCTGTGACCCCATGCGCTGCACCACACCAGGCTTCCCTGTCCCTCACCATCTCCTGGAACTTGCCCAAGTTCATGTTCATTGCATTGGTGATGCTGTCCAGCCATCTCATTCTCTGATGCCCTCTTCTCCTGCCCTCAATCTTTCCCAGCATCAGGGACTTTTCCAATGAGTTGTCTGTTCGCATCAGATGACCAAAATACTGGAGCTTCAGCTTCAGCATCAGTCCTTCCAGGGAATATTCAGGATTGATCTCACTTAAGATTGACTGGTTTGATCTCCTTGCTGTCTGAGGGACTTTCAGGAGTCTTCTCTAGCACCACAGTCCAAAGGCATTAATTCTTTGTCATTCTGCCTTCTTTACTGACCGGCTCTCATAACCATACATGAACACCGGGAAGACAATAACCTAGACTATAGAAACCTTTGCTAAAAATCTCTCTCAAATAGCCACCTACAAAGTCAGCTATAACCCCTAATTTTAACACTGATTTCTACTACATGTTGATCTTTGAATTATCATAATCATCATTAAGATGATTTTACACATTAACATATTTACCAAATTCCCTGCAGTTTACAATACTCTTTCTAGAAAAGAAGAAAAACACAACAGAGTTTAAACTTTTAGCAGATAACCCTTAAAAATATTTTAAATGATTTTTATCCTTGAAATATTGCCTGAATTCTCTCTGTAAGATACTCTTCTTTCCTCAGCAGATTTGGGAGAGCCAGAAATTTAGTAGAATATGCATCAAATAGGTGACACCTGAAGATCAAAACCGAGTCTGGCTTCACTCAGATAAAGCCTGCCTCTAACCCAGACTATTTCTCAGAGTTTTTCATGGAACCTAGGAGACAGATTTGCACCGCATTCCTCATAACTTAATAGTATTATTCGCTCAGTTTAAACAGGTGTTCAGGAAAGATAACTAACATTTGTTAATAATTCCAAACTTGGGCAAAAATGTGTTTTTTTAATATCTCCAAATAATGTTTATCTTTTTACAGTTCCCATTTTATAGATGAAGAAACTGAGAATTTCAGAAGTAATCAACACAGCAGCTAAAACACATTGCAACTCAAGAATTTTATTTCATGTCTACATGCCTTGAGATTTTCATTCTTCTTCAGTTAATCATGATCACTCTTGCAGAGAAATCTCACTAGTATTGTTTTTGAAAATCAACTAGATCAGTCTCCCTGGTTAAAAGTATAATACTAATAGCGCCCAAATTACATCTTTTCTCCCCTCTGTCCTAAGAGAAAGTTTCTCAATCTTGGCACTACTGATACCTTGGCCTAGAAAACACCTTTGGGTTTCTTGTACATTGAAAGATGCTCAGCTGCATCTCTTGGGTTCTACCTACAAGATGCCAGTGGCACCCAAACCCTAAATCATGGCATTCAAAAACATCTCCAGACTTTCCACTGGAGGACAAAATATCCTCCATTGGCAACCACTGGCCTAAGATATCCAACAAGCTCTTGAAACTTTAGACAAGAGTCCGCATCCTTTTCTCTTTAACTAAAGTCATTCCACAAGCTCTAAAAGGATCCTTTCTTGAATCTCATTTTAAAAACTCAGATTCTTTAACATGACAAACTGTGCCTTCACAACACTGTTCTCCTCTTTGTTGTAGTTGTTTAGTTGTCATTGTTAAATTATGTCTGACTCTTCTGTGACCCCGTGGACTGTTGACTGCCAGGCTCCTCTGTCCATGAGATTTCCTAGGCAAGAATACTGGAGTAGGTTGCCATTTTTTCTCCAGGGGATCTTCCCAATGGGTTGAACCCAGTCTCGTACATTGGTAGGTGGATTCCTTACCACTGAGCCACTTGGGAAATCCCATCTTCCTCTTTAGAAAATTTAATAAACCTCACACTGCCCATTTGTAGTTGCATTTGTTAGGAGTTACTGAGAAATTCCATGTTTCTATCCCCATGTACAGATACCCTGGACATCAATCTTAAAAAAGAGAACTGGATGTTAATCCCATCTCTGACATTCATTAGCTGTGCAATCATGAATGAGTTAAGTTCTTTGAAGTTTTCTTATGGAGAAAATAAGGATTTTGAGATTCAAACAGCAAGGCAGTGCTATAAAGGCTAAATATACCTACAGTATAATGACCTTGAGCTGGTAGCTTAATTTCAATAATTCGGTCTCTTCATCCATTGAAAACTACGAATTTGAAAGTTACTGCAGATCCTACGACAGTGAGGATAGATGAATAATCATGGTCTATTATTTTCACTCTCAATCTTTCCACTACAGTACATTAGCCATCTTCTGCTCACTGTGAACTGGCTACTCCTTCTGCTTATAATAATATTCCTCCTTAAGTTCACATGGTTCATTCCCTCATCTAGTTCAAGTTACCTTCTCCATGAAATTAACCCAAAATTACCTAGATAAAACACCCCTCCCCAGCCTAGCACTGGTGAGATGAACTTGCTTTGTTTTTTTACTTCTTATAATAATACTGTTACTAATATTATATTTATAATAATACTCACATATTATGCTTCTTGTCTGTTTTCTCCCACTGGAATTTAATCTTCTCAAAAGCAGGAGCGCTTATTTTATTTAACCCAGTTCCTAGAAAAGTGCCTAGCACACATTGAAAATATGTTGAATGGCTTAATTTATGAGAAGGCAACTGCTCCATCTCTTGCTTTGACAGAAAGGGTCTGTTTTTTGCTATTTTATATACCAGGGATCCATGGATGAATTTCTATAGGATCTTTCTGTTTCAGGAAACTAGTCTTAGAACCACTTATTTCTTTTTTTTCTTGCATTTAGCTTGATTTACTATCTCAGCACATGGTACATTCATCTCTCAGCACCCCAATTCTAACAATATTTTGTTTCACTGATTTTCACTTTGGTTTTAAGTAGCAAGAAACTTTCTAAAATAAAACATTTTATGGTAAACATATTTGGGGGAAAGTTAATAAAAGTTATATTTCATTAATGCACATTTATTTTATCTTTAAAACCATAATATTACAAAGTCAATCCAAGAAAACAATGAGATCATTTCATTGAATAAAATCACTTGAAATCAGGAATTAAGTGTGAGAATGATCACCCTCAGCTTTTTACAATATTCAGCAGACCTTGAATCACCTAAATAAGTATTTGCAAATGGTGATATCTATTAAGAAGAACTTATTTGCTGATCTCAGAATATTTATATAAATATCTACAAGAGCAAAATAGAAGAATAGCAGAAAATGTTTGTGTTGCAAAGCTATAAATCTTTTAAAACTGATTGCATTATTGCATTCCTAATGACAAATAAGATATGAAGCCCACACAAGACTGAAATAAAAAAATAATGAAGAAAGTCTCCATATAATGAAAAGAACAGTAAACGAATAAGAGATTCCCAGTGGGGAGAAGTGGAGAAGGCAATGGCAGCCCACTCCAGTACTCTCGCCTGGAAAATCCCACAGACGGAGGAGCCTGGTAGGCTGCAGTCCATGGGGTCGCTAAGAGTCGGACATGACTGCGTGACTTCACTTTCACTTTTCCTTTCATGCATTGGAGAAGGAAATGGCAACCCACTCCAGTACTCTTGCCTGGAAAATCCAATGGACTGATGAGCCTAGTAGGCTGCAGTCCGTGGAGTTGCTAAGAGTCGGACACAACTGAGCGACTTCACTTTCACTTTTCACTTTCACGCATTGGAGAAGGAAATGGCAACCCACTCCAGTGTTCTTGCCTGGAGAATCCCAGGGATGGCGGAGCCTGGTAGGCCGCCATCTATGGGGTCTCACAGAGTCGGACACGACTGAAGCGACTTAGCAGCAGCAGCAGTGGGGAGAAGAGTTATTGACTGGAGGTAGAGATGAGGAGAGCTCAAGGCAGGGTGTGGCAACAGGAATGGAGAGGAGGGTGCTTTAAATCCCAGCTCAACTGACAGTATCTTTTTTTATTTTACATGGGAGCATAGTTGATTAGCTGTGATGTGTTAGTTTCAGGTGTACAGCAAAGTGATTCAGTTAAACATACATGTGGAACTGCTCTTTCTCAAATTCTTTTCCCTTTTAGGTTATTACAGGATATTGAGCAGTGTTCCCTGTGCTATACAGTAGGTTCTTGTTTATCTATTTTAAATACACCCGTGGCTGATTCATGTTAATGTATTACTTTACAATACTGTAATTATCCTCCAATTAAAATAAATTAATAAAATAAATACAGTAGAATGTACTTGTCAATTCCAAACTCTCAGTCTATCCTTTCTGTCATCCCACCCTTTCTCCACGGTAATCATAAGTTCTGTTTCCTAAGTTCTATTTTCTAAGGTATATAAATTCATTTGTATCATTTGCTTTCTAGATTTGACATTAGTGTCTTGAATAGACCATATTCAGTTACAGGGTCCCTTTGTTTGGTAGAGTGATCCAGGGAAAATAAGGTGGATGCTAATGTCTAAGCTCTCTTCTTTTTTAGGCTAGCAAGACTAAATCAACAGAGCTTGAAAAATGTGTCTGTGTCTGTGTATATGTACATGTGTGAATGTATACAGCAAACACATGTGATGTGTGTATAAATGTGTATTTATTGATATAAACACATAGGTTACAACCAGATATCTCTGAAACCCTATTCTAGTGATACCTGAAACACCCCACATTCTTCTATAGACAAATACCCATCCTATTATAGGAAGGGGGTATATTTAATTATTCAAATAATCTTGTGCAAGAGTATTTCTCCGCTTCCACATTTCATTTATTGTTTTCACTTTATTTATTGTGCATATTGAACATAATCCTGAAGATTATATTATGCCTAGCACATGATTTTTCAGTTATTCCCTTTCTTTGTGTCTCTTGCAGAATGAATTGAGATTTAGTGTTATAAGCAATTATGAGTTTCACACCTTATGCATATAAAATAATGAAATATATACTTTTATACCATTTTACATACTGAACAATGAGTGGAGAGCATATAATTTTAGCAGTTAGACTATGGCAGCTGGTGAGTACACTTCATTTTCATGCATCCTCCGGGTAATAAAAAAATAATGAATATATCACTGTACTTACTGTCTTATGTAAATATTTCATGCAGTTGAAGAGTTATAAAGTCAAAATAAAATTTTAATGGCAGAGGAAGAAATGGCATGATCTTAGAAGAGGGTGTTATCTTTTTCTGGTCTGTTATGAATAAGGGATAAAAAGAAGCTTCTCTTCTGGTCTAACTGTATTGATGCTTTCTTTAACCAGTCTAGAAAAGCTACAACCTTTAACTAGTCAGCAAACTACAACCCAGGGGCCAAACCTGGCTCATGACCTGTTCTTATAAATAAAGTTTTATTAGAACACAGTCATGCTCATCTTATGTATTTTCTGATTGCTTTTGTGCTACAATGGCAGAGTTGAACAGTTGTAAGAGAGATGGTAAGGCCTGCCATATCTACAACATTTACTATCTGACCCCTTAAAGAAAAGGTTTGCAGACCCCTGGACTAATCCATTCCCTGCCTCCTAAAGGATGTAGAGCAAATTTTCTTAAGCAACTGAGTGGTCCTAAAATGGCCCCAGCACCATCACATTAAAGGGTGTGTTAGTCACCGTCAACACTCCCATATATCTGGTTCAACTCTCCTTCAAGCACACAGACAAGCACACTCCCCAGGATATAGTACAGCTATCTGCCTCTAACACTCTTACTTCCCTTAGAAAAGTACATGTCCAGCTGTTCATGCCTGCTGAGGCTTCACCATAGCTTTTGATGTTACTAAAGCAACTGATACCTGGACCTACGTTGCTGATACTGGAGCCCAAGGTCATCAATGTCTGTATCCGTAGTGCTGCCATGTGATGCTGGGAACATGGTAGATAATTACAGCAGTGATGCTTCTGCTATTGCTGCCAGAATTTCTGTTCTTGCTCATCTCACGATGAATGCTGCCATTGGGATGCTACGTGTACCACTTCCTTGCCCTGGTGTCCCAGGCAAGTTCTGGTTTTGTGTTCACCTTTCTTTAATAGCCAGTTCATGTAGAATTTATAGAGTCCAAGAGGAAAGGGATGGAGCAAATCCCCCCTCCTTCTGCTGAATGATGTTTTGTCATGGGACCAAATCTCCATCTTATTCTCTTCCTCAAATAGATTCACTCCCATGAAGCACCCAAGACCATCACATAAATTAATATCAGAAGGTTCTACCATCTTCTGGCTCCCAAGTCCTCCAAACTTACCCAGGTTTAGCAGTTTCTCAGAACTGGGATGGGGTAATTTGGAACCTGTGGCTTTATTTTTTGTAAATTTTTATTGTAGTATAGTTGCTTTAAAATGTTGTATTCGATTCTGTTGTACAGCAAAGTTAATCAGCTATATATAGACAAATATCCCCTCTTTTTTGACTTCTTTGCCATTCAGGCCACCACAGGGCGTTGAGTAGGGTGCTCTGTGCCATACGGTAGGTTCTCATTAGCTATCTACTCTATGTGTGCACATGTATTAAGTTGCTTCAGTCGAGTCCAACCCTATAGACTGTAGCCCACCAGGCTCCTCTGTCCATGGGATTCTCCAGACAAGAATACTGGAGTGGACTGCCATGCCCTTCTCCCGGGGATCTTCCCAAGCCAGGGATCAAACCCACATCTCTTACATCTCCTGCGGTGGCAGGCAGGTTCTTTACCACGAGCACCACCTGGGAAGCTCTTACCTGCTTTATACATAGTATCAATCATTCATATAGGTCAATCCCAAACTCTCAATTCATCCCACCCTCAACTTCCCCCCTTAGTATCCATATGTTTGTTCTCTATATCTGTCCCTATTTCTGCTTCGTAAATAAGATCGTCTACACTAATTTCTTCAGATTCCAAATATATGCATTAATATATGATATCTGTTTTCTCTTTCTGACTTACTTCACTCTGCATGACAGCCTCTAGAACCTGTGCTCTAGCCTATGGCGTTTAAAAATCTCCCTGGATTCTATCAGCCAGTTTTCTGCTTGATGCTTTGGATGGCCTTCTAAGGAAGATGGTCTGTTGACAATTGCTTTCTAATAGGCAGGGGGCAGAGGTGAGAGTGGGGAGGTTTTCATCTTCTATGCAGGGAGGATTATTATATTCAGCAACCATCCCCTGGCAGGTGCTGTGTCTTCGTGAGCTCATGGGCATGTGTAGTGAGATACAGTAAGGTCTCCCATCAGATATCTGAGAACACAGATGTGCAGAGTTACTATTATAGGACAAGAATGCTGAGAACCTGCAGAGACTGGACTGTTATCAGACAAATGTTCTAAACAACCTGGATACAATTTATAAATGTGTCCATGCACTTGTTTGACCAAAGCCAGCCAGAGCTTTTAAGGGTAACCCCCAATACTCCTTTTGGGTATTCAGGAAAGCTGTAACTTATTCCTCTTGAGGAGATCCCCAGTTTTTCCAGAATTCTGGATTCTTTTCTATCTGCTTGCATCTTTCCCTGTCACACACTGCAGAACATTTTGGAACTGTGAAAATGTGCTGTGCCTTTAGTATCCTGCCTTTTGCATCTCAACCTACAGGTTTCCTTATTGGTCATGAGGACTAGCTCAGTGCCTGTGCAGGTGCCCTGGTTGGTCCCTTGTGGGTTCACGGACTTATAAACTGCAGGCAATCAGGTTGAGATGAACCGTGACAAGTGAAAGTGAAAGTGTTAGTCTCTGAGTCTTGTCTAACTCTTTGAGACTCCAAGGACTTTAGCCCACCAGGCTCCTAAACCATGGAACTCTCCAGGCAAAATACTGGAGTTGGGTGCCATTCCCGTCTCCAGGGGATCTTCCTGACCCAGGGATCGAACCTGGGTCTCCTGTATGCAGGCAGATTCTTTACCGTCTGAGCCACCATGGAAGGTCTAGAGATGGACCATGGTCACCTTAAATATTCTGGCTTGCTACACAGATGCTGCCATTGTGCCAGGATTCTGCTTTCCTGGTATCTCCCTAGAAGAGTTACTGCCAAAGGACTGAGAATAACTCAGCTGACATACAATGGGGGAAACTTTGGATATGGGAGATGAGATTCCATGGTTATATTCTTTTTCCTTTCTCCCCAAGACTGAATATTTAAACAGGAAAAAAAAATGTTCATACAGACATTTGGAAGACATATAAAAATAAGTGATCAGTCCCACTGTCAAAAAGCTGTGACTAAGGGAGGTGATAGATGCATACGTATGGGTGATTCATTTTGCTGTGCTATACAAACTAACACAACATTGTTAAGCAGCTATTGTTGTTGTCCACTCGCCCAGTTTGACTCTTTGTGACCACATGAACATCAGCATGCCAGGCTTCCCTGTCCTTCACTATCTCCTGGAGTTTGCTCAAACTCATGTCCATTGAGTTGGTGATGCCATCCAACTATCTCATCCTCTGTCCCCTAAGCAACTATACTCCAATAAAAAAAAATAACTAAAAATAATATTGATATAAATATCTTTATGATCATATAGAGAGATTGATAAAAGCAGGTATACTAAGACAAAAAAAGAAAAGCAGTGACCAGATAGGTAATAGATCCCTTTGTATCTGCTTTTCCTCCTTTCCCACTTAATTTCCTTTTTATTCTCATTCCTGCTTCCTAAAAATTGTTCCCCTCTATAAAATATTAGCACACAACTTGTGCCCCAGGCTCTGCTTTCTAGGGAAGCTATTCTGAGACAATCCCCAGAGTTTTATCTTGGTAGAAAAAGAATGTGTAGTTCAAGTGAGTTAGCACCTGAACCCTCAAGGTTTTAAATAGGATATGTATTGGAGAGTGTAGGGAGGTGATAGAATAGGAGAGAAAAATGAGAAAAACTGACTACTACTCTGCCCTTTCCAGTATGGAAGCTTAAGGCTAAGCACTGAACTTTCCTGAATCTCAGTTTCCCTGACCCTAAAAGTGGAGTGAAGTCACTCAGTCATGCCCGACTCTTTGTGACCCCATGGACTGTAGCCTGCCAGGCTCCTCCAACCATTGGATTTTCCAGGCAAGAATACTGGAGTGGGTGCTATTTCCTTCTACAGGGGATCTTCCCGACCCAGTGATTGAACCAGGGTCTCCCGCATTACAGGCAGACTCTTTAAGGTCTTGGCCACCAAGGAAGACTCTGAAAGAAGGAAATTAATAGCTTCTGGGCAGTAAGAATGAAATGAGATAATGGATAGAAAGTAAGAGAGATTATGTCAAAATTAATCTATAGATCATGGAGTCAGACAAACCTTGGTTGGAATCCCAGGTCAATATCTTTTACAGGATATGTCAGTTTGGGCAAGTTAGTACTCAGCTTCAACACAGCACTTAGTTCATAGAATCACTGAATTACAAACAAAAGAATTCATGTAAAGTGCTTGCTTAGCACAATGTCTAGAACAGGGCTGCCACTAGATGCTACCTACTTGCATCTTTTAGATTATTTGTGATGCTTAAAGTATTATACACACAATAGCTATTACTAACCCATCATAATTTTGATAATTTACTTTTTCATAAAGTGCATTTCTGTCTTTGATGCTAAATGGAAAATATGTCTTCTCCAAATGAAATGACTCTGATGACAGGCATAAGTAAGCAGATTACAGATTTTTCCATTTAATGCTTGCCCTTGTGTCACAATGAGAAGCTGTATAATGGAATTTTTGGAATCGAAGTAAATATTATACAGAAATGAATCCAAAGTTTCAAGAAGCTTCTTTATGTGTCAGGAACTAGTTACTAAGAAAACATTTTTCTTCCAGGAGCTTGCACTTCAGGAAGAAAGACAAGGGAGGCAATTTACTTGACTGTGATTGAACAAATACAAAGTATTATATCCGACAGAGACATCTAATGTAGTTTTGAACAGCACTGACTGACTGGGATTCATACAAACAACGTTTTAATCATAAAAGCTGACAAAGGAAACAGACACATTTCCCTTATTACTTTGAAGAAAAGAAACATTGAAAGAAAGAAATGATGGGATGGACACCAAGGTGGGAAGGGGGTGGGATGAATAGGGAGATTGGGATTGACGTGCATACACTATTGAAACTATGTATACAATAGATAACTAGCGAGAACCTGCTGTATAGCGCAAGGGCCCCTATTGACTGTTCTGTGATGACCTAAGTGGGAAGGAAATCCTAAAAGGAGCAGCTACTTGCATCCATATAGCTGATTCACTTTGCTGTACAGTGGAAACTAACACAATGTTATAAAACTACTAAACTCCAATACAAAAAGTTTTTTAAATGGCAGAGAACCAAAGTAAAATAAAGTTTTAAAAAAGAAGAAGAAACAGTTTGGTAAACAAAGATAAGACAGTCTATCTTTAACTCCATCAAGGACCAATTGGAACTTGTTATCTTCCTCCAGGAAAAAGCTTAGAAGACTGAAAATTTGGAGAGAATAGAGTGCTAGCAACCCACTCCAGTGTTCTTGCCTGGAGAATCCCAGGGATGGGGGAGCCTCGTGGGCTTCCATCTATGGGGTCGCACAGAGTCAGACACGACTGATGCGACTTAGCAGCAGTAGCAGAGTGTTGGAAACAGTCTTTCCACAATAATGACACACATTTCTGAGCCCCATATATTTCCAGAATCTTCTTTACCTGAAGAACTGGTTAGGAAGTCTGTCTAAGCTCCTCTTGTAGTCTCTTGTGACCCAGGATAAAATCTGTATGTTTAGGATGAGCTGAGAAGAGGGTCTCAGTCCACAATACCCACAAGAATTTCCCACAAGAATCACAAAGTGATCAGACAAACAGAAAGTCAATGACGGCCTACATCTCTAAAATCAAGGACAAGTGGATGTTCAACAAATAATAACATTTGCCAGCAGCGGGAATGGAAGCTGTCTCTTTCATGCTGCAGAAACAGCAGTAAAATATAAAAAGATTAACAGGTGTTCAATACAAACTACTCCCCTGAATTTGCCTGGTTTCCTTTCCTCTGCCTGGGGGATGACAGAACCAAGTAAAAGCACTCACTGAGGATTCTTAGAACATTACTGTGAGGTGGCAAGCAGAAAACAATAGATATTTATTTTGGGAAAATACAGACTCTATAGAGTGTATGAGCTTTTGGGGTGGAAAAAAAACCTTTTTTATCTCAATTCTATTCCAAGAAAGAATCTCAATATTTTAAGAAAGAATTTCCTTTATAGTATATAGATCTCTAGCTCACCCTGCAGGACAAAAGCTATTGTCATTTTTATTA
Organism: Ovis canadensis; assembly: GCF_042477335.2. NCBI lineage: Eukaryota > Metazoa > Chordata > Mammalia > Artiodactyla > Bovidae > Ovis > Ovis canadensis. Next base: position 40,260,561 of record NC_091258.1, on the reverse strand, counting down.
TGATTAGTAGTAGTAACTAATTTTCATTGGGAGCTTAGTACATGCCAACACTATGCTCACTCTTTTACATAGCTTAGTTTGATGGCTCAGATGGTAAAGAATTCACTTGCAATGCAGGAGATGTGTGTTCGATCCCTAGGTCGGGGAGATCCCCTGGAGAAGGAAATGGCAACCCACTCCAGTTATTCTTGCCTGGGAAATCCCATGGACAGAGAAGCCTGGTGGGCTACAGTCCTTGGGGTCACAAGGAGTCAGACACAGCTGAGCAACCAACAGTTCACTAAGAGTAGGATCAGGGGCAGAAGAAGGGGAAGGAGAAGATTTGGGGGAGGGAATGGTCAATCCTTAGAAACAGGAGTGAGTGAGTGAGAGGAATGAGATCTTCTGTGTAGGTCACTGATTTTGGCAACAAGGTCTTGACCCTGCCAAGACATCTAGGAAGCATGAAAATTACTTCTAGAATTGTTCTTCTGAACAACAGGAGACGGAGGCGTTTATCTACTGTCTTCCAGCTGCCAATGGTTCAAGGTTATCCCCTCTGCATTTCTGGGCTGTCTCTGCATGTAAGAACGGACTACCAAGGTTTGGAGAAGGCCATCAGCAAAAAAAAAAAAAAAGGGGGGGGGGGGATAAGCAATGCTTGAGGTGGGATGTGGTCAGTATGAATCAAAATCCTTCATCAAAGAGTTGGCTAAAATCAGAGGTGAATCAAAAAGAGGGTGCAAAGGCAACAAGACAGTCTGTGATAAGACTTATGTTCTTTAATCCTCACAACACTCTGTGTTATCATCCCCATTTACTTATGAGGATATTAAGACTGAGATATCCTATAATTTACACCAATTCACACAGCCAGTAAATGGTAGACCAGGACTTCAAACTCAAGCAGATGATCCTAAAACATGAAGTTTTAATTACCTCATTATCTGCCACCAGTAATCCGATTTCCACAAGTTCTTATCCAAGAGATTTATTTTTACTGTGCTAAGAAATGTGGCTTCCCAGGATAGCTCAAATGGTAAAGAATCTGCCTGCAATATGGGAGACCTAGGTTCCATCCCTGGAGAAAAGCATGGCAACCCACTCCAGTATTCTTGCCTGGAGAATCCCATGGACAGAGGAGCCTGGTGGGCTACAGTTCATGGGGTCACAAGGAGTCGGACATGACCGAGCAACTAGCACTTACTTCACTTTCAAGAAATACAAAGAAGGACTTCCTTGGTGGTCCAATGGTTAACATGCCAAGCTTCCAATTCAGGGGATGCAGGTTCGATTCCTGTTCAGGGAGCTAAGATACCACATGCTGCAGGGCACAGGCAAAAAAAAATTAAATTAGAAAAGAAACATTTTAAAAGACATGCCTCTTATGAGAATAAAATAAATTTACTGACAGTTCCAAATTGAAAGAAAGAAAGAAAAGAAATACACAGAAACATTTTCCAAGTAGGACGCTCATGGCTAAGTTGACTTCCTTAACACATCTTTAAGAAGAAGGTACATTTACAATTGAGTTGAGGTTGTGGTTACACTGAGGTGAGAACTGAGTGTGGCACTTCCGATGAAAGTTTCTAATAAAACTATCTACCTGGATTTCTGGGTTGGCCTCCTGGGGTTATTTGTGCAGGAATTCCTATACACAAAGGTATGATTTTTCGTAGAATCATATTTATGTTAAAGCCCTAGGCTAGGCTGTCTCCGTTATGGAAATATGACCATTGTGTTAAGGGAATGAAGTGAGCTGGTTTTCCTATTCCACTGAGAAAAGAGCATAACTTAAAACAGTCTCCAATACAGTATACTAACACATATATATGGAATTTAGAAAGATGGTAACGATAACCCTGTATGCGAGACAGCAAAAGAGACACCGATGTACAGAACAGACTTTCTGAATCTGTGGGAGAGGGAGAGGGTGGGATGATTTGGGAGAATGGCATTGAAACATGTATAATATCATATAAGAAACGAATCGCCAGTCTAGGTTTGATGCAGGATACAGGATGCTTGGGGCTGTTGCACTGGGGTAACCCAGAGGGATGGTATGGGGAGGGAGGCAGGAGGGGGATTCAGGAGTGGGAACTCATGTACACCCGTGGCGGATTCATGTTGATGTATGGCAAAACCAATACAGTATTGTAAAGTTAAAAAAAAAAAAAAAAAAACAGTCTCCTGAGCTTCTAAGTGTTGAGATGATTGCACCATTTTTAAAAGTGAGAAAAAAAGCCTACTTTATGAGATGGGTAAGTAAGGAAGACTCTAAGTTATGAAAGAAAAAAAAATCCCTAAATAGATAGCCAGCAAAAGAGCTCTGCAGGGTGTGTTAAATATTGAAATGCATAGACTTACACGTGAGGTGACTGCATGTATATCCATGGGATCAGGGATACTCAGTAAAAGTGATGCTATTGATAATTTCACTGAATTAACAGGTGTAAACCTGGACTACCCTGAGAAAATGAGAATGCACCCCATTCACGGAGCAAGAGGATAGACCTGTATTTTTCCCACTGTTACTGAGATGTGAGACTCAGAGTGTTTGCAGATTCTTGAGCCCTATCCCTTACCTGCTATAGCAGAATCTCAGATATGGGGCTTCAAAATTTGAATCTTAACCATTCTTCCAGATGATTCTTCAATGTACTGAAGTTCATGTACCAGTGACTGAGAAAATCAAGTTCATTTTTTCTGTATATATGTGCATATAATTAACACAGAAATACAAACACTAAAATAAGTCAATGTCATGATTTGTTGTTCAGTTGCTCAGTCCTGTCTGACTGTTTGCAACCCCGTGAACTGCAGCACGCCAGGCTTCCCTGTCCTTCACTATCTCTCATAGTTTGCTCAAACTCATGTCCATTGAGTCAGTGATGCCATCCAACCATCTGGTCCTCTGTCATCCCCTTCTCCTCCTGCCCTCAATCTTTCCTTAATTATGATTAAGACCATAAAAACTGGGAAGAAAACAATTTCATTGATCTCATGTATTCATTAATGTGTACAGTACATATTTATCGAATCCCCTGTAAATGTGAGTTTGATAAGAGGGAAAACAATGTAAAAAGATAAAAAATAATTAAAGATAATGTATTTCTTGCTTTCTCTGAATGTATAGTCTAGAATGGGAGACTGTAGTGTAAATAACAACAATAAAACAAACAATTACAATTTGTACATCAAAAATGATGAAGAAATTAAGACATAATATTAAGGACTTCCCTGGCGGTCACTCCCAGTGCAGGGAGCCTGGGTTCAGTCCCTGGTCAAGGAACTAGACTTTACATGCCACAGCGAAGATCCCACATGCAGCAACAAAGACCCAGCGCAGCCCAATAAATTAAAACAAATGAATGTTTTTTAAAAAGAGATAATACTAGATTACAAACTTCCTGAAGACAATGAACTCTATCTAATATATGCCAGAATATACTGCAGAGTGACCAACCATTCTATTTTGCCCAGAGCTGAGGGGTTTCCTGACACAGAACTGTCAGTACTGAAACCAGGAAAGCCTAGGCAAATCAGGACAAGCTGATCCCCCTGGTAGTGAAAAAAGGGAATCAAAAGAGGGTTTAGTAAAATTGAATATGTAACTGAATGAGGTTAGCAGAAGGTATTCCCTTCTATTGAGGTCTATTATTTTTCAAGATCTCTATACGCAGAAGAGGAAACTGAGGCTCAGACAGGTTAATTACTTTGCTCCAGATCACACAGCTGGAAACAGCTGAGCTGGACCTGGGACAGGTGTGCAGGGCTGCTTGAATCCAAAGGCCCCAGGGTAAGGAAAGAGGAGGCTCTAAGTTCTTTGCTCAAAACCTCCAAAGAGGCAAAAATATGAAACTACGATTGAATTCTTCATCCTGGGGAAACCAGCCATGTCTTATTCAGGGAAAGCCATTTTGTTTTTATTAACACACACACACAGAGAGACAAATAAGATAGTCCACTTGTCTCCCTCCCTCCAGCAGTTGCTTTGCAGCTGAACAGAGGCTCCAGAGGGAGCAGGGCTGTTTCCAGCAACTGTTTCTCAAACACCTAACTTCATTTCAGATCAGAGCTGGGGTTTGAAGCTCTTAAAACCTCCGTTGCTTCAATCGCATGAGAGCAGAAGCAGTCAAAACGATCAGGGCCCCCCAAGCAGTCTATCTGAATGCTTCTTCTGATACTGGGTGCCTCAAGCAGAATGTGATGTGGGGCTGTGTTTTAAATCCACTTTCAACATCTCTCCAACCTATTCCCTCTAAGAAAGGCAAACTGAGAGAGGAGGCAGGACCTCTCTCAGGCCTCCTCTTCCTCTTGCGCTCTCTCTCTCCCTTGCCTTTCCCATTCTATAATTAAGTAGTATTTAAATTCCAAAGAGAATGAGAAAAATGACATGTGCTCTTCCTAAAAACGTGAAATCAGCATTTTGTCTTATTTGATGAGATCCTTTTTGGTAGGAAATCATATTTTATAGATAGAGTGGAAACTCTTCACCCCTGCCCAAATGTATTTCCCTCTTTTGCTCCCCATCAACATCGTTAGAAAGTTGATACGATTGGTTCCATTTGGGTTCACACATTTTTATTAATACATATATGTCCATAAAGGGTTCCTGGTGGCTCAGTGGTAAAGAATCTGCCTGCCAATGCAGGAGACGCGGGTTCAATCCCCAGTTCAGGAAGATCCCCTAGAGAAGGAAATGGCAACCCACTCCAGTATTCTTGCCTGGGAAATCCCATGGACAGAGGAGCCTGGCGAGCTACAGTCCCTGGGGTCACCAAGAGCCAGACACAGCTTACCAACTAAACAGCAACAACATATGTCCATAATCAATAGGAACTATCATTGAGTGAGTTATTCTCTCACTCTTCATCAATAACATCCTATATACCACTACTTAGATCTTACATTTTTACTGAATCTTATTGTTTTTATAGGGGCAGTCATGTGATTACACGACGAATTAGCACATTGATTCTTGTTGCTTTATGGTATTCCATCACATGAATATTGCAGTTTCTTTTTTTGAACTCCCAATGTTAAATGCTTAAATTATCATTTTTCACTCCCTCTTGCATTTCTCTGCTTTTACCATAAACCTATGAGGTAGATTTTACTTTATGATCTCCATTGTCCAGAAAAGAAAATCAAGGTTGAGACCAATCAGACACTTCAAATCCATACCACTAAATTAGCAAATCACTGGAATCAAGAAACGGGTTGGAGGAATTATTTGTTTTCCATATCCAATGGACTCCACAAAAAGGGAGGAAAGGAAAAACAGCAATTACATTACCACATCAACACTGAATTCAAAGGCATTTGCTTTCCATGCTTCTATCTACAGGGTTTAGCAGGGAGCTAGCAAGTAAGGAGTGCTAAACAAATATATATTAAATCATTGAGCTGAAAAGACAAGAAGACTGAGTTTCAGGAGGTTCTAAGATAAGCTGTCACATACACAGCCCCAGAGGCAAAGAGCCCTTGTTCTATGCAAACATAATCAAACATGGAACCAGAGAACCAAAAAACATTGAGAGTGAAAAACAGTTGGGTGGGCAGTACACAGCAGTTTGAACACGTCCCAGCGATACAAGCCAAAGCCAAGGGCCTGGGATCTCACATGTCATTAGTGGACATGTTAGTGTTTGAGCCATTTACAGTCAAAGGAGATGTGAGAGGGCAGGCCCAGGAATTGTCACTGGGTCATGAAATAGTACCACATTTTAGAAAAGAGCAATTCTCTTGCATAAAGTAAACTTGCTTATTATAAACCATCAGTTTCTTCTACCATATGACCCTAAATATATGCATTGTCTCGGTGCACAGGACTAGCCAATGAGTAATGAGCGTAATTGGCTGCCATTCACAAACACTTGGTCTATACACAAATGTAAGATTAAATGAGATACAACACTGAAAACACTGGGTACAGCACCTGGCACACAAAAAGCATTGAACTGAGATTCATTTCAGGAATATTATAGAGAGAGAAGGATTCTCCTTTTATATTCAAACACTAGAACAACAATTTCTTCCCTTAACAAACATTACCAACAAGGGACAGTGAAGTTTACTGTGTGTATGTGTGTTGGGGGGACAACCTGAGATGCAAATTATATTGTTATTGCTGATTATTTTCCTGAATTATCACATGTGCTTATAATCAAGTAAACTCAGGCAAACCTCTAACCAGAACCTTTTTTTAAAAAAAGCTTCCTGAGTAACAAGGAAATTCATATTTTCCTCAAACAGTGCCCAAGGCAAGCCCATTTTACTATTTTTCAAAGCCTAATGTCTCCATCCAGGGAAAACAAACTGAATTGCTCTAGAGCACGAGAGGGCCACCAGACTCATCCACACCCAGGGATGCTGCATTCACTGCAGGAAATGGCAGGGACAGGATCCTGCTGCCTGGCCGTGGACTCGAGGGGGAGGTTTGACTGCTTCATTGTTATCGGGATGTATTAAATCCTTCTTTCCTATCCAAGCACTTTGCTCTTCCCGATGTATTTCTGAAGTGCATTTTGGTTTTAATAAAGTATTAAGTATTTAATAAAGTAAGAAGTATTAAGCCACATTGTAAAACAGACTCTCAGTCACTCAGAACTGTGGATTTGACACTGGTATCTCCTGGTGATAGAGTGACGTCAGCCAACCATTTGAAGTCAGAGCTATGTGTGTGTGAGGTGGGGCTGTGAGTATTTGTTGAATCACAGCCAGAAACTGGAGAAAGGTCAGACCCAACCCACATATCCCAGATCTGTGGAAATTTTAGCAGGAAAGGAAGCACCGATACCATCAGTCTCATCTCCCACTTGGCAAAAAAATGAAAGTAAAGCTATTTATCCTCGACCCACAGTTTAAAAATATTCCTCATATTTCCTGTGTGGGTTGAGACCTAGACGCAGAGACAGACTGAAGCTCAATTGGACTAGCAGTTTGGGAGCGAAAAGTGAAAAAGTGAAAGTGTTAGTCACTCAGTCTTGTCTGACTCTATGCAATCCCATGGACTGTAGCCCATCAGGCTCCTCAGTTCAGTTCAGTTCACTTCAGTCGCTCAGTCATGTCTGACTCTTTGCGACCCCATGAATCGCAGCACGCCAGGCCTCCCTGTCCATCACCAACTCCCGGAGTTCGCTCAGACCCATGTCCATCGAGTCAGTGATGCCATCCAGCCATCTCATCCTCTGTCGTCCCCTTCTCCTCCTGCCCCCAATCCCTCCCAGCATCAGAGTCTTTTCCAGTGAGTCAACTCTTCCCATGAGGTGGCCAAAGTACTGGAGTTTCAGCTTCAGCATCATTCCTTCCAAAGAAATCCCAGGGTTGATCTCCTTCAGAATGGGCTGGTTGGATCTCCTTGCAGTCCAAGGGACTCTCAAGAGTCTTCTCCAACACCACAGTTCAAAAGCATCAATTCTTCGGTGCTCAGCCTTCTTCACAGTCCAACTCTCACATCCATACGTGACTACTGGAAAAACCATAGCCTTGACTAGACAGACCTTAGTTGGCAAAGTAATGTCTGTGCTTTTGAATATGCTATCTAGGTTGCTCATAACTTTTCTTTCAAGGAGTAAGCATCTTTTAATTTCATGGCTGCAATCACCATCTGCAGTGATTTGGGAGCCCAAAAATATAGTCTGACACTGTTTCCACTGTTTCCCCATCTATTTCCCATCAAGTGATGGGACCGGATGCTATGATTTTTGTTTTCTGAATGTTGAGCTTTAAGCCAACTTTTTCGCTCTCCTCTTTTACTTTCATCAAGAGGCTTTTCAGTTCCTCTTCACTTTCTGCCATAAGGGTGGTGTCATCTGCATATCTGAGGTTATTGATATTTCTCCCGGCAATCTTGATTCCAGCTTGTGTTTCTTCCAGTCCAGCGTTTCTCATGATGTACTCTACGTATAAGTTAAATAAGCAGGGTGACAATATACAGCCTTGACATACTCTTTTTCCTATTTGGAACCAGTCTGTTGTTCCATGTCCAGTTCTAACTGTTGCTTCCTGACCTGTATGCAGATTTCTCAAGAGGCAGGTTAGGTGGTCTGGTATTCCCATTTCTTTCAGAATTTTCCACAGTTTATTGTGATCCACACAATCAAAGGCTTTGGCATAATCAATAAAGCAGAAATAGATGTTTTTTCTGGAACTCTCTTGCTTTTTCCTATGTCCGTGGAATTCTCCAGGCAAGAATCCTGGAGTGGATTATCATTTCCTTCTCCAGGGGATCTTTCCAACCCAGGGATCGAACCTGGATCTCCTGCACTGCAGGTGGGTTCTTTACCATCTAAGTCACCAAGGAAGTCCAAAAACAAGTAGGGTCTTCTTAAAGTGGCAGTTGAGAGAGGTGTGAGGTCAGTAATTCTCAAATTTGCTTGCTGGCTAGAATCAACTGGGAAATTTTTTAAACTACTTGATGCTCAGAAACAAGCACAGACTACGAAAGAGCATCAAAGGAGGCTAAGCATTAGTATTTTTGAAAACTTTCCTGAGTGTCTATAATATGCAGCAAAGTGACATAAGTAAATCTGGACACAATCATTTTCCTGCCCAAGAGTAAACATACACTGTACCCACAATGAGCGAAAATACATCGGCCTTCTTACCATCTCGAACAAATTTAATCTATACTTATTTATTGCTGTAATCAAATGCCTGGCACATATCAGGAATTCATTCATAATTAATGAATAAATGAATGACTGATCACTAGCTCACAAAAATATTACACTAAAATAAGCTTGCCCTTTACTCTGTGTAGCTCACTGCTCAAAACCCCTAAAATCTGCATAATATTTGATGATTCACTTGACTTGTCATAAATTATCATAAAAAATGTATGAAAAAGTTACAAAGATATATGTACAAAGTGCTCATCACATGGCAGTACATAGATTCAATAAGTCAATTATGATATATTCATGCAATGGAATTCTTTGCAGACATTAAAATAATGATATGTTATTTTTTAATACAGAAATCTGTCCATGATATATTAGTGATAGAGAAATAGCATATTAAAGACAGCATGGGTAAAAATAATAATTTTGATTTAATAAATACATAAATTGTGTGTTTGTGTGTGTACATAGAAAAATCTGGTATGTATAAACACTAATGTGGTTATATACAAAAGATAAAAATATAAAAATAGAGATAGTTTTCACACTCTTTTTATACATTTTCTTTATTTTCCTCAACTCATGTTATTTTAATAATTGCAATTGTTTGACATTTAATTCTTTTTCCAAATTTGTGAGCAGCTACATCCCAAACCTGGGGCCTCCTTGGTGGCTCAGATGGTAATTAACCTGCCTGAAATGTGGGAGGGCCCAGGTTTGATCCCTGGGTCTAGAAGATCCCCTGGAGAAGGGAATGTCTACCTACTCCAGTATTCTTGCCTGGACAATCCCATGGACAGAGGAACCTGGTGGGCTAAAGCCCATGGTATCGCAGAGTCAGACACAACTGAGCGACTAAAACTTTCACTTCACTTTTCACATTCCATGCCCATTTAAGGTCCATCTTGATTTCAGAACCCTCACCACTCACAAACACAGCCAGACCAAGATACAACAGTGGGGAAGAAAAGCTGGCCTTCAGTGCAGTGTTCACAGCTATTCTCCACTACTTATGTTGGCCATCACCACCCTCAGCTAAGTTCCCATCAGAAACTGATGACTTAGTTTAACCGAGAACATCCGGTTACATCCATAAATCCTGTATCTTGAGGACATCTGCTTCCATATGTAAAGGGGCTAGGTGATCTGGTATCATTTTTTCTTAACGCATATTAGTATCACACCTTATCTGTCATCACTCACAGAGATAGCTACTTTTTTTTTTTTTTTTTTTTTTTGCCACACCATGTGGCTTCGGAAATCTTAGTTCCTTGACCAGGTATTGAACCCATGCCCTCAGCAGTGAAAGGGCATGGTCTTTCACTTTTCACTGCAGAAGTCCTAACCACTGGACTGCCAGGGAATTTCTCAGTTACATTTTGAAGCAAACAACAAAGCACAGAAATGCCTCTAATGTGACATGACAGCTTTCAGAAAGAGGACCGTGGCAAGAATTTTTTTCTCTCTCTGACAGGGCAGAGGGGAGAAGCACTTTGTGGGATTAAGGAATATAAATATTATAAATAACATATGATATATGCGCTATTATTATACCCATTTCCTACATGAGAAAACAGAGGCATAAGGAGTTTGAGGCTTGCCCAAGTGATGGGGATAGAATAGAACAGTTATACAGGTAGTTATAAAAGTCCTAGTAGGGGATTAAAGGTAGAAAGGGGAAACCTAGGGAAATTTGGGAGACCACTGTAAGTTAATGATCACTCAAGAAAGCTACCCAGAATGTCATGGAATGAAGCAGACTTGTTTAACTATAAAGCCATAAATAAATGCAGGCTTCCCTGGTGGCTCAGGTGGTAAAGCCTCTGCCTGCAATGCAGGAGACCTAGGTTCGATCTCCTGGAAGATCCCCTGGAGAAGGAAATGGCAACCTACTCTAGTACTCTTGCCTAGAAAATTCCGTGGATGGAGGAACCTAGTAGGCTACAGTCTATGGGATCACAAAGAGTCAGACACGACTGAGCAACTTCACATAAATAAAAGCAATAGATATGCCCCAGGTTATTAACTGAAAGAAAAAAAAACGTTACCACTCTTCTACTGATTTAAGTGCTATAACAGTCCTAGTTTGACCTCATAGGGTAGACACTGTCCTTCTCAATATGAAGGAGGAGTTAGTGATGTAAGCCTGAGGTCTACTTGAAGGCAGTCTTGGCCCCCCACCACTTTCCTTTGATTTTAAAAAAGTAGCCCACTTAACATTTGGGGCAGAGCTCCCTCGCCTGCCTGCTTGCGTCTCTCGCAAGTATCCTAGAAATCTACGTCCTGCCTATCATCTGCCTCTGGCTGAATTCCTTCTGTACTGAGACACTAAGAACCTGAGGCTCTGGAAGTCCAGACACCAGATGAGAGAGTCTAATTAAAAGACTGTGGGTTCAAGTCCCAGTCTGAGCTGCACAGTTTCACAAAGACATATAAAAACATAAGTGGCAGAGTTGGTAGCATATCACACATGATCTGGGTTCCATTTATGTTCTATGACTGACTTTGTCAGAGATGACAGAGTTTCTAGACCTAAAATACATAGCTCAGTTTAATTCAGTCCTCAACACCAATTATGTTAGTTTCCCAGGTAGGTGATTGTTGTTCAGTTGCTAAGTAGTGTCCATCTCTTTGTGACCCCATGGACTACAGCACACCAGGCTTCCCTGTCCTCCACCATCTCCCAGAGTTTGCTCAAACTCATGTCTATTGAGTCAGTGATGCCATTCAACCATCTCATCCTCTGTTCCCCCCCTTCTCCTCCTGCCTTCAATCTTTCCCAGTTTCAGGGTCTTTTCCAATGAGTCAGCTCTTCGCATCAGGTGGCTAAAGTATTGTAACTTCAGCACCAGTCCTTCCAATGAACATTCAGGGTTGATTTTCTTAAAACTGACTGTTTTGATCTCCTTGCTAATCAGGTGAATAAACCTGATTGGGGCCTTCTAGAGGCTTATACTGATGTAGCAATTTATTTCAGCCATGGAAGACAGACTTGTGGCTGTCAAAGTATGGTCTCTGGACAAACATCACCTGAATCTTATCAGAAATACAAATTCTCAAGCCCCACCCCAGACCCACTGGACCAGAATCCCCGGGAATGGGTCCCAGATCTGTGTTTAACAAGGCCTTCCAGGTGAGAAGCTCTGCTCAAGCTACCATATCATGTGTGTCACAGGAGTTACCTTGTTTAATCCTCACAGCAGAACTTAAATGTCAGCTCCTTATATCAGATGAGGAAACTGAGCCAGAGGGCCCTAAATATTCCCCAAAAGGCGTAGAGTCCCTTGGACAGCAGAGAGATCAAACTAGTCAATCCTAAAGGAAATTAACCCTGAATATTCATTGGAAGGGCTGATGCTGAAGCTCCAATATTTTGGCCACTTGCTGTGAAGAACTGACTCATTGGAAAAGACCCTGAAGCTGGGAAAGATTGAAGGCAAAAGGAGAAGAGGGCAACAGAGGATGAGATGGTTGGATGGCATCACCGATTCAATGGACATAAAATTGGGCAAGCTCTGGGAGCTGGTGAGGAGGCACAGGGGGGCCGGACATGCTGCAGTCCATGGGGTCGCAAAGAGTCACACAGTTTTAGTGACTGGAAAACAACAACAAAGGCATAGTTGGTAAGCGAGAAGGCTGGAAATCTACCCCACTTGTGTAAGAGGCTCCTGCTGAGGTGCAGTGAATGGAATAGAGTGCATCTTTTGACTCTGCTGCTACTTCAATGCAACCTCCTTGGTCTGCACGTGGCTGCGCTGTTCAAAACACTCTAGAAAGGCATATCAAGGAATACAGTTTAATGGGAAACTAAGATACATGCGGGCACTTATCTCATAATAACATTCTACTTATAAAAGGATGCTATCATGTAATTAGACTCTGGGAGGCCAGGGGGGAGGAAAGTGGCTCTTATTTTAACTTCTTCACAATAATGGAGTGCTGCCAGAGTTATTCACACAACAGATGCTGCGAAGATATGCGCTGATTCTGTGAGTTGCTGCCTAACCCCACTGCAACAGAGCCTCTAGTCCTCGTGCACAGGGACAGAAGTCGAAGCAATGTCTAACACTTGCAGCGGAACTATAAATCTAAGCTAATGGGAGAAAATGCAACTCCTCAATTCAGACTTTCTGAAAATATTTGCCTGTGAGGTTTCGTACCACAGAGATCGCACGCACAGACGGAAAGACAGTATTTACCCTGGGTTGGCTTCAACTGGAGAGTCAGATTAGGGAAGGTAATCAAGTACATTTCACTTTTACCTAGTAAATAAATTAAATGGTCCCTGTGGTTACTCATTAAAACTTTTATGGTATGTTCATCAATTACCAAACAGCTTGAACAAAGCAGAGGTAAATTAACTTTTTCAAATCTACATGGCTTGCCAAAAGGAGTATACTCAGAGCAATTCCATTGGTTTAAAGTTCATCCAAAATACTATTAGCTTGGAGTCCAATTTTGAACTGTCAAGGGGAATATATACAATGGTAATTTCAGATCATTATCATGGCATTCCAATGCAAATGACCACAATTTAATTCATTATCACTAACATTACATCTTTATTTTGCTACCAACTGGTGACTGACATTTCCAGGCCTACAAGAAGCAAATGCTAATTAGACCACGGTGTACTCTTACCCTTTCTTCTTTGGCTGCATTTTTCCGTCTTTAGGGAGACATGCTGGAGGCCACTTCTGACCTGGTGCTGGCCCTTGACACTCCTTCTCATAGGCCCTGAGCCAGGCCACCATCCCTGGGATAAAATGAAGCTCCTGTGAATTTCCAGCTAAGTGCATTGTGCCTCTGAAATGGAGCCTGGGTAATGGAATGACCCGCTTCCTTAAATCACCCATCCAACCTAATTTAGGAAGTCTAAAGCACTCCAGGGTGACAGAGCACAGGCATTAACATGCAAACAAACTGCCATGAAAGTTCAGATTTGCATTTAGACTGGACAAAAGGGAGAGAAATGGCTTTCTATGTTGTGCCTTGCATCATCAGAGTTTCACAAATTACTAATCTCCGAAATGATGCCAGAAGGGAACTTCCTCTGCTCCTCTCATTCATGCTTAGGTGGACTCAATTCATCTCTGAAAAGCATGCCTTTTCACTCTCAACATGAGATGAGAAAGGGTTGTGAAATCTCAAACAGCTCCAGTGACATGTTTAATGTGTTCAAATAAAAGCAATTAGTAAGCACAAAATTGAACCTCCTCAGATCTCTGGGCTGCAGACTCAGGGAAAAAGACATAAAACATGGATTTTCTTTCCATTTCCCTAATATGTCACAATAAGTCTGCCTTCAAGACAATGTCTGTCCCTAGAAGCTCTGTGAAAGTGTTATTTATTCTCTCATTATTAAGCTGCAATAATAATAATGACAGCTTCCTGGTGGCACAGTGGTAAAGAACCCACCTGCCTGTCAGTGCAGGATCCGTGGGTTCAGTTCCTTCATCGGGAAGATCCCCTGGAGAAGGAAACAGCAATCCACTCCAGTATTCTTGCCTGGGAAATTCCAAGGACAGAGGAGCCGGGAGGGCTACAGTCCATGGGGTGGCAAAGAGTCGGACATGACTTAGTGACTGAGCACAGCACACACAATAATAATGATAGATGATCATTCTAGGCGGGTCCTGATAATTGGCTTTGCATCGTTTAATCTGCAAAACAACCCATGGAGGTATAGCTCAGTGGTAGAGCATCTGACTGCAAAACAACCCTGAGAGATATGAACTGGGTTATCAATGAGGAAAGGGAATCTGGAACGCACAGAGAGTAATTCTAGTTAAGCAGGGTGATGAGTACTTTTTATTGACTGTTTCTTCTGCATCACTATGCCCTTCTCTATCTGTGTTTCTTTCACTTCCCAAGCCAGCTCTTTTCATTCGAATGCTTATTAGGATCTGGTTTCCCAATTAAGACAACAGAAGGGACTTCCCTAGTAGTCCAGTGGTTAAGAATCCACCATGCAATACGGGGGATGCAGGTTCAATCTTTGGTCAGGGAACTAAGATTCCACATGCCCCAGGGCAACCAAACCAGCAAGCCACAACTACTGAGCCTGTGTCCTCTAGAGCCCAGAGACACAACTAGAAAGCCCACATGCCATAACTAGAGAGTCCATGTGCTGCAACAAAAGATTCTGCACAACACAACTAAGACTCAGTGCAGCCAACTTCATTACTTAGTTATTCGTTTAAAAAAAGAGAATAGAAGATGGTATGATCAAGGAATCACAAATTTACCTATCCCATGTGTTGAATGTGGAATGAATAAAGTATTGAAGCATGATTAGAGCAAAAAATAGATGGAGTAATTGATAACAACGAATTTTAAAATGAATAGATGTGAAATGCTTTGCTCTATATTGAAATCCAGCTGGGTTAGAAGAATTTCTCCTTTAACATGATTGATACATGTATAATTTAATTATAATTGAAGGTTTCAAGCACAGTCACAATTAGGTAGGTGTACCTGACTTGGAGTTATGCTTTTAGAAAGTTGGCACGTGGAAAGCCACTGCTGTATTTAAAATGCCTATCCATGAATGCAGCTCTCAGAAGCCTGAGCTGGCTCCCCCCACCAAAGGAAGTTCTCAATATCAACTTTCCAAAGCTTGTTTTCCTCGTCTATCATCTAACCATTAATAAATTTCACTGGAATAACTGTTCATCGCAGACTGAGGAAAAAAAGAGGCTTCATGTGTTACATGAGACATTGCTCCCCTACTTCTAAAATATAAGTTTCCTGCTGAAAAAAGCATGTGACCTGGGGCTCGAGACTAATAGAAATTTCAAGGCTTGTCTTGTTTGCAGGTTAATCTTTCTTTGTCCCCCATCTCAGCCAGCAAATACAATATCATAATAATACAACTCATCTCAGTGTTTTTGAACTTGGCTTTGGATGGGGGATCATTGTGTCTTTGCCTTTAGATGTCTCACTTTGATGCATTCTATTTCAAAGGGAAAGATAAAACCCAAAGTTCATTCTCACAATGGGACATCCTTTCAAGCCAAAGAGAAATGTTGGTCCTCTTTGAGGCACACAGCAGCCTGGATTCACTTTGAGATCCTCACTTAAAAGCACCTGGGCAAGTGCGAAACGGCATCAGTGATTTATTTTGCCACAGTGAGAACAGAATTGCTATAGCTATGTCCACTGCACAAGTGGACGGACAGAAGTGGTGGGAGTGAAGCAGGGAGAAGACCTCGGGGAACAGGTTTTCTCATTGAGTCTTCCTAATTACTAGCCATGCAGCTAAGCTCCTCAGCACTAATGGCTTCACTGGGTATAAATAGCATATATATATATATGTGTGTGTGTGTGTGTGTGTGTATATATATCTGGGCAAAAGGAAGGATCTGTTCAAACCCACATTCTTATCTCTCTTTTTCTCTGTCTCTTTCAATTCAACTCCCAATTACACCAAAGGAAAACGAGTCTTTTGTATACTTCACCATTCATAACACGTTTCACCTTCCAAAACTGTTTTCAGTTGATTCCTCAATTTGTCATTCTATTTGACTCTTAAGTTTCTCATAATTTTGAAGAAATCTTTTTCTAAATGCATTTCCTCCACCTTCAACTTTTAATAGATCACAATTTCCATAGGGATGCATAAATTCTTTTTTATCTTTATATCTTCAGTGCCTAAAACAAAGCCTAGAATACGTTACTCAACCAATATGTTTGATGAGTGACTAAGTGAAGAAATAACCAAATGAAACTTTAATTATTTACTCTTCTTTACATCCTCCTCCTTTCTCTAAGCATACTCACAACTGTGCTATCTTGAAAAAAACTTTTAATGTTTTTGCATGATGTATCCTCTGAAATTCATCAATTTCAAAGCACAAGATGGCATATCTCTTTCCACCTCCTTCCCAAGTAAGAGCAAATTTGTAACCAAAGAAATAGATCAAATGACCGGTCTTTAAAAATTAAGGAGTGTTCTCTCAACTGAAACAAAATACAGAGGCTATCACCCTCTACTCCATGCGTCCTTGTACCTTCCTTAGATGACATATCATGTCAGTACCCTGAGACTCCCATAATCCCCACTGGTAGGATCCTAACTCAGGTCTTAATGGCAGTAGTAGCATAATTGAGTGTATAATTGAGAAACTTAGCTCACTGGTAGGCTAATATTTTATTTGCAAAATCTTTTCTGAGTGCTTAAACTACAAGAACTACACTAGATGTTCTAAAGGATGGATTTTTTAATCATATAGCAATCCAAAACGCAATGAACTAAAATTCCAGGAAAAAAAAAATATATGGTTAAACGTCTATGTTTTGTGTCTGAAAATTATTTATCTCATAAAAAGCTTCAAAATTAAGTACTATTGGGAGAGGGATTTCACTGGATCACTGAAAGCTTCAAACTGGAGATGGCATTTTAACAAAGCCTTGAAGGAATGAATTAATATGTAAATGCTTTTTCAGTGGTAGGTTCTTAAACAAATAATAAATTAAAAGTCCTTATTTGTCACATTTAGAAATTTCCATGTTGGAAATACACAAACCACGGCCTGTAGCCAGTTCTCTAATTCCTAAAAAGTTTACAATTAGCTCTCATTTACAATTATGCTCCAGCTTAATTAACACTGTTTGATAAATTTCAACTTAGGCCACCCTTGTTATGAACCTAAATGCTATATATGAAACTGAAAAGATTCAATTGTCTGTATATTGAAGGGCATGTTTCAATGAAGGAAAAGCAGTTAAGGAGAGAGGCCTAGACAGGTTTTGAAGGACTTTTAGCTGACTCCGGTTCAAAGAGTCATGATTACATCCAGGAAGAGTATCCCCATCTCTGAGGAGCTCTGAGCCTTGGCAATGTGAAGTACTGGCAGGTTGACTTAATCAGAGTGTTTTGTTAAAAATTTGATCGTATGTCTTCATCTTCCAAATCTATGAGTTCTATCTATGATAATATAGATTTAGGAAAACAAAATCGATACAACTCCTTCTATAAATATTTTTCTTAATTTGTACAGTCATGAAGTGAAGAATTAAAAAAATTTTACAGTCATGAAAGGAAGAATGAAGTTAAAACAGGAGAGGTCTGCGTATTTCTCTGTGAAACCCAACTTGGCGTGAAGTCAGGGTTTCTTTGAGCAACTGCCTGATGATGGGAGAGAATTTGGCAAAGGTAACCCAGAATTCTGGATGTGCTTGTGTTTTTGTTTACTGAGCCCAGGGGTTTATTTCTCAAATGAATTCCTTTTTTATTGTGATGGTAGTAATCAGGAAAATCCTCCTGGTAATAAGCTCTGTGAAGGCTCCTTGGCAAAACAGGCTATAAATATTGGCCAAACGCCACATTTCAATATTTTGGTTTGAAACACAGTAGCCAAAAGCTAGGGAAATGTTTTCAGAAAAGACCCATTGTCCTGGCCTTCAGCTGGAATCCTCAACAACAGGCTCCATCTGCTGTCTTGCTGCCATTATTCTGGGCACAAGTAGAAGACACTTGCCTAGTCAGACTGCTCAGTGTCCAGCTTAGAAAATGAGCAGGAAACTATAAAAAGTGCTTCTTTACTAAGTGAGACGGTGGACTATTTGAACACCAAGATCCCTCATCAGTCTTTAATGTTATGAGTCTAAGAGCCACTCAGTTCTGACAAAGCCAAACTGTAAAGAGCGGGAAAGGTATGATGGTGGGAAACTGGAAGCATGGCCTCTAAGCATGAATTGGTCACTAACTCATGATGTTGCTGGGTGACCCGACCCCTACATTTCCTTCTAACTCTACAAATACACAAATCTACTGTCAAAGGTGTTCTAAACTTATCCTTTAGTATTAGGCTCTATCTAAAAGACAGAAAAACTCTATTCACTCAGTATGATTTGAGGGCTTCCCAGGTGGCGCTAGTGGTAAAGAAACTGCCTGCCATGCAGGAGACTCAGGAGATGCAAGTTCGATCCCTGGGTAGAGAAGATCCCCTGGAGTAGGAAATGGCAACCCACTCCAGTATTCCTGCTTGAGAAATTCCATGGAGAGAGGAGTCTGGCGGGCTACAGTCCATGAGGTCACAAAGAGTTGGACATGACTGAGCACACACACAATGATTTAAGGACCACTGATTGTCTTCCATGCGGTACCTACTAAATTGGATGTTGCAGAATCAAGAATGAAAGAGAAAGGACTTCTGCATGAAGTTGATCACGGTTGGATAGGGAAACTGCAACTGAAAACACAACCAAAATATATTGTATTGGTACAGAGATCCCTCCACCATTCCCTCCAAGGAGCTATGCTCTTCTAATGGACATCACTTGTACATTGAAGCCCAAAAAATGGGATAAATGAACTTATTTATAAAACAGAAATAGAGTTACAGATGTAGAAAACAATCTTATGGCTACCAGTGGGGATGGGAGATGGGATAAACTGGGTGATTGGGATTGATATATACACACTACAATGGATAAAATAGATAACTAACAAGGACCTACTGTATAGCACAGAGAACTCTACTCAATATTCAATAACGACCTATATGGGGAAAGAATCTGAAAAAGAGTGGATATATGTGTATGTATAACTGATTCACTGTACTGTATACCTGAAACTAACACAACATTGTAAATCAACTATACTGTGATGAAATTTTTTTAAAAAAAACTCCCAATTATCAATACAATCCTATAATAATTAGGACATTTAAAGACATTTCATAACAGCCTAATCACCCCTTAGGTTTGCTCTAGATAGGGGAGCAGGTCATACTAAACAACACAGGTATGTCGAACCACACTGGCGGTTTCATCTCAGCCAGCCTCATCTTTGTTGACTCACTAGCATGCCTTCAGTGTGATCCCTGTCATCACCATGGACATCAGGATCAGTTCCGCCCCTTAACTAACATTGAGATACGGCACAGTTGTCACTCATGCATTGGTTCTCTCATCTGCCCAAGGGGCATCTGGCTCCTCAACACAGGCTTAAAAGCAATGTCTATAAAGAGGTCATGCAATAAATGTGCCCTGTTATTCATTTTAGTATTATGCTACATAGGCATGCGTAACATGGACCTTCTGCTTGTTTTTATGTGTTTCATAATATTTTAATGAGGTAGGGCTGAGCAAGTGTGTTCAAGAGACTATTCTCCCATCATTCTCACTGAATCTTCAAAATATTCAGAAACAATTTTGATGCTATCTTTAATTTCCCTTTCTTATCAAGTCTACTTAGGGGTATCAATCCTACTTTAACTTCTCTTCCTGTGCTTTGTCTCAAATTATGAATGCCACAATATTCTGAAAAACTGTCATAATTACTATTAAGAAGGTTCATTCAGGTATCTATGGAAACAGAGAAAAAGAAGGCAAATTTAGTCATGTCAGATGGGGTGTCAAGTCAGGCTTTTAGAAAAGAGCAACAACCCTGGAGTTAGTTGTGAAATATGACTGAGCACTAGAGAGAAAGCCCAAGAGGGGTTCAGGTATAGGGCCAAGGCACTTGGTTCATGAAAGCCCATGCTGCCTCTGGTCGCTCACGCCATCCCCATGAAGAACGCAATACAGAGGAATGGCAGCTGGCACTAGCAACAGCTGGGGACCAAATTTGAAAGAGCCCAGTACCCTGCGCTTAGGTATTTGAACATAATTCATATAGAAAGCAAGAGTGTAATGAGCCCCTGAAGGGTTGAAGCAGGGAGCCTGGATGATCAGATTTGCATTTTTAGAGTCACACTGGAAAGAGCCCTAGGAATGGACTAGAGGAACAGTAGGCTGGAAAGTAGAGAACCAGAAACTAGGCAGCCCCACTGTTCCATACATGGCCTTATTCGCTGACATCTCGCAAATTTTAGCAATCAACACTTATGAAATGACAGGCAAATAACAACACTTCCTCACTTTTGAGTGGAAGTGAATGAGTGGCTCAGACAGTAAAGAATCTGCCTGCAGTGCAGGAGACTCAAGCTCAATCCCTGCGTCAGTAAGATTCCCTGGAGAAGGGAATAGCTATCCACTCAAGCATTCTTGCCTGGAGAATTCCATGGACAGAGGAGCCTGGAGGGCCACAGTCCATGGTGTCACAAAGAGTCAGACAGGACCGAGCAACTAACACTTCGGGTGAGTAAGAGAGGATGACAGAAGAGTAAAGTGTGATTCGAGGTTCATGTCTTGCTAGTTTTATGAATGTTTCCCATTTGAGAATAAATCTAAGGTATAATTCATCTCTAATTAACAGAGCGTGAGAAAAACAAACAAACACTAGAGACTTCATTTGAATTGTTTATTTATTTTAACTACCTAAAGATTATAGACCCAGGCTCTTCACCAACTTATAGGAAAGGAAATACAATAAATACATAGGTGAAGATGACTGGTAGAGGGAATGTTGTGAAAACAATCTAAAGCAATGCGCTTTCTGGAGATATTTGATATGCACCCATCTGCATACCTAATCAGCACCACACAACAGATTTCAGTAGTACTAAAGGCAAATATCTGAAGCTTCCTCACACTGTTCAGACTGCAGATTGCCATGAAAACCCCATCACACAGGAGAAGACTTTATATAAAAGAGACACCATGGCTTTAGTGTTTAAAGAGTGTGATGTAAATGAATGTTTATACATATTGTTATATGATTTTTTAAATTACTGAAATAGAAAGTAATTATAATATTAATGATATACATACCCTGATCATTTTAAATTATCTAGTGATGAGTATTCACTATGTACCAGGCACTGGGAATAGTACTTTGCACTCATTTTATCATTTAATATTTAAAGTGGTACTATCTCATTATACAGATGAGGGAACAAAGATAGAGGAACTGTCACAAATCACCTTCGTTAGTTGGAAATAATAGAACATGACTTTGAGTTAAGGTGTCTATGACACTACAGGTCATACTTTTTAACAGTTGTTTAATACTACCCTGGATATGGGACTCTACACAGTCTGGATCCTCTTAGTTTTCAGCAATTCCTTGTGCAAACCTCACTTTTTTCAAGAAGGTCACACATTTTATTCCTTGCTAATTCAATGTAATAAATTCTTCTTGGAGTCCCCTTGCTCCTTCTTCGTGCACTTGGTGATACTCTCTTACTCTTTTTCCAAAATTTAGTTCAGATTTTATTTATCTCAAAACCATGGGTCTTTTAAAAAGAAACTAATTAATCAAATTATACACCTCCTTGTCTCAAAACATAAGTTAAATAATTGTTGGCCTTTTGTCTATGACCTAAATAAATATATATTGGTATAGAAATTTAATTTTTATTTTAAATAGCATAATAAAATATTAATAGATATTCCAGCCACATTACTTAAATTCAAATTTTATGAGGTGTTTATACCTGAGAGATGTGTTCTAAGAGTTAGTATTTCACTGAATAACCAATAGGTCATTAAAGAAATCAAAGGAGAGGCTTACCTGAAGAAACAAGAAAAAAATCTTAAATAAACAATCTAACTTTATACTTAAAAGAATTAGAAAAAGAACAGGAAAAGCCCAAAATTAGTAGCAAGAAGTAAATAATAGAGATCAGAGAGGAAACAAATGGAATAAGACTGGGAAAAAAAAAAAAGGAAAAAAAGATCAGTGAAACTAAGAGTTTTTTCTTTGAAAAGATAAAGAAAATTGACAAACATTTAGCTAGACTAACCAAGAAAAAAAGAGATAAAAAATCAGAAATGAAAGAGAAGTTAAACTAATACCACAGAAATACAAAGCATCATAAAAGACTACTATAAATAATTATATAACAACAAATTGGACAACCTACAAGAAGTGGATAAACTCCTAGAAATATCCAATCTTCAAAGACTATATCATGAAGAAATAGAAAATCTGAATAAACTGATTACTGAAAAGGAGACTGAAAGCGTTAATCACACAGTCATGTCCGATAGCCTGCCAGGCTCCTCTGTCTATGGGATTCTCCAGGCAAGAATACTGGAGTAGGTTCCCATTTCCTTCTCCAGGGAACCTTCCCGACCAAGTCTCCTGAATTGCAGGCAGACTCCTTACCATCTGAGCCACCAGGGAGGCAGATAGAAGTGGATAAACTCCTAGAAGTGTATAATCTTTGAAGACTAATTCATGAAGAAATAGAAAATATGAATAAACTGATTACTAAAAGGGAGATCGAAACAGGGATCAAAAAACTCTCAACAAACAAAAGACCAGGACTAGATGGTTTCACTGGCAAATTCTACAAAATCTTCAAAGCAAATGTAATACTTCTCAAAGACTTTCAAAAACTGAAGAAAAGGGAAGCCTTCCAAACCCATTTTACTAAGCTAGCATTACCCTGATACAAAACCAGACAAAGACACCTCAGAAAAAGAAACGTGAAGGACAAAATCTTTGATGAACATAGATGCAAAAATCCTTAACAAAATATTAGCAAACTGAATCCAACAATACATAAAAATCATCATTCACCATAATCGAGTGAGATTTATTCCAGAGATGCAAGGATAATTTGGTATCTACAAATTAATCAATGTGATAACATCACATTAACAAAGTGAAGGATAAAAATCATATGATCACTTCAGTAGATACAGAAAAAGCATTTGACAAATTTCAATATTCATTTATGATTAAAACTCCCAACAAAGTAAGTATAGAGGGAATGTGGCTCAATATATTAAAGGTCATATATGACAATCCTGTACTAACATCATACTCAATGGTGAAAACCTGAAAGTATCTCCTCCAAGACCAGAAATGAGACAAGGACGCCAATTTTCTCCAATGTTATTCAATATAGTTTTGGAAGTCCTAGCCACAACAATAAAACAAGAAAAAGAAATAAAAGGCAACCAAATCAGAAAGAAAGAAATAAAACTCTCACTATTTACAGATGACATGATACTACACATACAAAACCCTAAAGACATCAACATAAATCTATTAGAACTAATGAATAAATTCAACAAAGTTGCAAGATCAACGTACAGAAACTGTGACATCTCTATACACTAATAATGAGAAATAGAAATTAAGAAAATCCCATTTAAAATTTCATCAAAAATAAGAAAATACCTTGGAATAAATCTAACCAAGTAAGTGAAAGACCTATGTACTGAAAACTATAAGACACTGATGAAAGAAACTGAAGAAGACACAAGTAAATGGAAAGATATTCTGTGTTCATGAATTGGAAGAATTAAGGTTAAAATGTCCATATTACTTAAAGTGATCTACAAATTCAATACAAACTCTACCAAAGTTCCAAGGCGATTTTCACATAACTGAAATAAGTAATTCTAAAAGTTACATGGAACCACAAAATAGCCCACATATCCAAAGCACTATTGAAAACAAAGAACAAAGCTACAGGAATCACACTTACTGGTGTCAAATTATACTCCAAAACTATAGTAATCAAAACAGAATGGTACTGGCACAAAAACAGACACGCAAACCATGAAACAGAATTGAGAGCCCAAGAAAAAACTGACACACACATGAACAATTAAATTACAACAAAAGATCAAAGAACATACAATAGAAAAAGGATACTCTATTCAGTAAATTACCCTGGGAAAATTAAAGAGCCACATGCAAAAGAATGAAACTAGACGACTATCTTACACTACGTACAAAAAATGGGTTCAAAAGGGAGGGAATATATGTATATGGCTGATTCATGTTGAGGTTTGACAGAAAACAATGAAGTTCTGTAAAGCAAGTATCCTTCAATAAAAAAATAAATTAAAAATTAACACAAGTGGGTTTAAAGACTTGCATATAAGATCTGAAGCTACAAAATTCCTGGAAGAAAACATAGGTGGTAATCTCAATAATGTCTGTTTTAGTAATGTTTTTTGTGAATGACTTCAAAGGCAAGATCAAATGAAACTTCTTCAAACTGAAAACTTCCACATAGTAAAGGAAATAATCATCAAAATGCCAAGGCAACACGCCAAACTGAAGAAGATATTTGCAAGTCATACATCTGATAAGGGGTTAATATCTAAAAATATATAAAGAACTCATGCAACTCAACAACAAAAATATAAGCCAACCGATTTAAAAGTGAGCAGTGGATCTGAACAGGTATTTTTCCAAAAAAGACATACAGATGACCAACAGACACAGGAAAAGATATCCATCACTAATTATCAGGGAAATGAAAATCAAAACTGCAATGAGATATCACCTCATGCCTGTTAGAATGGCTACTATTAAAAAGACAAAAAATAAGAAATATTGGAGAAAATGTAGAGAAAAGAGAACCCTCATTGTTGGTGGGAGTGTACATTGGTGCAGCCACTATGGAAGAGTATAGTGATTACCCAAAAAATTAATAGAATTATCACATAACCCAGTAATTCTACTTTTTAAATTCATCCAAAGACCACAAAAACACTAATTCACAAAGATATATGAAACCTTAAATTCATTGCCACATTATTCACAGTATTTAAGATACTAAGACAATCCAAGTGTCCATGGATGGATAAATGGATAAGGAAGATGTACTCAGTATGCACAATGGAATACCACTAAGCCATAAAAAGAATTGGAATTCTGCCATTTAATAATATAGACTGGCCTTGAAGGTATTATGCTAAGTAAAACAAACTGAAAGAAAAATAAAATGATTTCACTCATATGGGAATCTTAAAAAATAATCAACAAAATAAAACAAAAATAAACTCATAGATACAGGGATCAGATTAATGATTACCAAAGGGAAAGAGGGTCAACTGTGTGGTGATGGATGGTAATTAGACTTGTGAGCATTATCATTTTGCTATGCATATAAATGTTGAATTATAATATTATACACTTCAAAATTTTATACTAAAAATAAGTAAAATAAAGCAAGCAAGACTGAAAGACCTACATTGCAGCAGAGAATGAGACAGTGCTTCTGTGGATTAAACTAGATCTGGAATCAGGGGAAAAAAGTTAGTAGCTGCAGTCTGATGATTCAGAAATGTGAAAATCCAGAGAGTAACCAAAGATGGGTGAAAATAGCAAACTCACACTTACAGAGGAAATATTGACTTTATTTTATAATATCCTTCAAAACTTAGAAATAATCATTTATCATTTACACCTGTTGTATAAGGATGAGAACATCATTCATTATAAGAAGAGGTGGCAAGAATACACAGAACTGTAAAAAAAAAAAAAAAAAAAAAAAGATCTTCACCACCAAGATAATCACGATGGTGTGATCACTCACCTAGACCCAGATATCCTGGAATGCGAAGTCATTTGGGCCTTAGAAAGCATCACTACAAACAAAGCTAGTGGAGGTGATGGAATTCCAGTTGAGCTGTTTCAAAGCCTGAAAGATGATGCTGTGAAAGTGCTGCACTTAATATGCCAGCAAATTTGGAAAACTCAGCAGTGGCCACAGGACTGGAAAAGGTCAGTTTTCATTCCAATCCCAAAGAAAGGCAATGCCAAAGAATGCTCAAACTACCGCACAATTGCACTCATCTCACATGCTAGTAAAGTAATGCTCACAATTCTCCAAGCCAGGTTTCAGCAATACATGAACCGTGAACTTCCAGATGTTCAGGCTGGTTTTAGAAAAGGCAGAGGAACCAGAGATCAAATTGCCAACATCCACTGGATCATTGATAAAGCAAGAGAGTTCCAGAAAAACACCTATTTCTGCTTATTGAGTATGCCAAAGCCTTTGACTGTGTGGATCACAATAAACTGTGGAAAATTCTGAAACAGATGGGAATACCAGACCACCTCACCTGCCTCTTAAAAAACCTATATGCAGGTCAGGTAGCAACAGTTAGAACTCGACATGAAACAACAGACTGGTTCCAAATAGGAAAAGGAGTATGTCAAGGTTGTATATTGTCACCCTGCTTATTTAACTTATGTGCAGAGTACATCATGAGAAACGCTGGGCTGGAAGAAGCACAAGCTGGAATCAAGATTGCCGGGAGAAATATCAATAACCTCAGATATGCAGATGACAAAGTGAAGAGGAACTAAAGAGCCTCTTGATGAAAGTGAAAGAGGAGAGTGAAAAGGTTGGCTTAAAGCTCAACATTCAGAAAACAAAGATCATGGCATCCGGTCCCATCACTTCATGGGAAGTAGATGGGGAAACAGTGGAAGCAGTGTCAGACTTTATTTTTGGGGGCTCCAAAATCACTGCAGATGGTGATTGCAGCCATGAAATTAAAAGACACTTACTCCTTGGCAGGAAAGTTATAACCAACCTAGATAGCACATTCAAAAGCAGAGACATTACTTTGCCAACTAAGGTCCGTCTAGTCAAGGCTATGGTTTTTCCTGTGGTCATGTATGGATGTGAGAGTTGGACTGTGAAGAAAGCTGAGCGCCAAAGAATTGATGCTTTTGATCTGTGGTGTTGGAGAAGACTCTTGAGAGTCCCTTGGACTGCAAGGAGATCCAACCAGTCCATTCTAAAGGAGATCAGTCCTGACTGTTCTTTGGAAGGACTGATGTTGAAGCTGAAACTCCAATATTTTGGCGACCTCATGCGAAGAACTGACTCATTGGAAAAGACTCATGCTGGGAGGGATGGGGGCAGGAGGAGAAGGGGACGACAGAGGATGAGATGGCTGGATGGCATCACCAACTCAATGGATGTGAGTTTGAGTGAACTCTGGGAGTTGGTGATGGACAAGGAGGCCTGGCGTGCTGCAGTTCATGGCATCGCAAAGTGTAGGACACAACTGAGCAACTGAACTGAACTGATACTTCCATATGTTTTCAATAATCGATCAACAAATATATCAGGATAGCCAAATACACTAGGCTGAAATGAGAACTGAAGATAAGCTGCTCAAACACATTTCAAGAAAGAATTCATTGGCTGGGTGCAAGCAGTCTAATTAGGTGGCAGCCTCCAATTCCCTGGTAGCTCAGCTGTTAAAGAATCTGCCTTCAATGCAGAAGACACTGGTTTGATTCCTGGGTTGGGAAGATCCCCTGGAAAAGGGATAGGCTCCCCACCCCAGCATCCTTGGGCTTCCCTGATGGCTCAGCTGGTAAAGAATCTGCCAGCAATGGGAGAGACTTGGGTTCAAGACCTGGGTTGGAACGATCCCCTGGAGAAGGGAAAGGCTACCCACTCCAGGATTCTGGCCTGGAGAATTCCATGGGCTGTACAGTCCATGTGGTTGCAAAGAGTTAGACACAACTGAGCAACTTTCACTTCACTTTCAGCTCTTAGCTTCAGCAGGGTACCATCAACTTGAGAGGCAAGGTCTTACTCTTCTGGGAGCATCCCCTGACCAAAGCCTAAGCAAAGCGGTGGTGTAATCCCTGCCTTTCTTTTTTTTTTAATTTGTCTGCACTAGGTCTTAGTTCCAAGATGTGGGATCTTACCTGCGGCGTGTAGTCTAGTTCCCTAACCAGAGATAAAATCCAGGCCCCCTGCATCGGGATCACAGAGTATTAACCACTGGACCACCAAGGAAATCCCTTCTACCATTTCTAATCTCTGTTCTAGAATTCCCCAGGGTTACTCTTCACTATTTTATGTTACTTACTCTGTCTTGTCCTGTTTCCCAGAGAACCCAATCTATAAATATGAGGTACGCACACATATGCACTCACACACACACATGACCAGTACACAGGAATGCCAAGACGGAGATCCAGGTTCTAACATCATAAATGCTATGGTGAATTGAAGAAAACTTGACACTTTCTGTCTTTATAAAAGGCCCAACCTAGGCTTCAAGAAATAGTTGAAACTCTATTCTTCATTCTACATGCTCCTTCCTTCCACACAAGAGGATTCCTGCCTTGTCCTCATCACAGCTAGAGATGCAAATAAAAATATTTCATTTTAAATTATTGTCCTGTGATGTGTTTAATTACTTTGCCCTCAAAGTCCTTGTTCATATTTAAAAAATAAAAACACTAATGCCAAATTACTTTATATAAAGTATGTAATTATTTCATGTTAAGTACCAAAAACTGGGCTGGCATCTAGTATGTACTTAATACAAATTAGCTCCACTTTTTCCTAGAGGAATTATTCTCATTTCTTCACTTAAGGCTCAAATATTTCTATTATGTAATCATAACTCTTACAGTATTAAAGGTATCATATTCTATACCTCTCCTTCTCAATTCCAGGTATGGGATCTATTTTGTTAATATTCATGACATCTGATTTATAAATAAAATTTATGTAAGTTAATGTGATCACAATAATGGAAAAGGATATGAAAGGAATATATATATGCATAACTGAATCACTTTGCTGTACAATAGAAACTAACATAGCATCAACTATACTTCAATAAAATTTTTGAAAAGGAAGTTGGTATGTACACGTACCTGTGAAGGCGTATACATATGTGTACATACACATGTATAGAATAAGAAGGATTCATATACTTTTTACACTCAAGAATACATAACAAATTATTTACTTGATTCAGTTTTACAGTATTTCAGCTAAGTTTTATTTATCATCTCCATCCCCCAAACCTCTCCCACTGTTCATCCTGACACTTTTGTCTGTAATAGTTTTTCCTTTGTATCAGCCTTCTGCTTCCCCTGGTGGCCAAAGAATCAAGTAATCATTACCTTAGGTGTAATTTTGCCAGAGAAAGACAGAGAATATCCAACAGTCATCTTTGCTGTATTCTTAGATTTTTCTTTATAAAAACTGATCTGAAGTTCAACGTCTGTTCCTAGATTTTTTTTTTTTGGCTTCAATTACTCTTGGGGGGAGAAATCATAATGTCAGCTCTCACAAGCACCTCCTGATGACTTCCAGAGCAGTAGGATTTGTCAGAAGGGCAATCTGTATTGCTCCTGACTCTCCACCTTTGCCCTGGCCATATTTCCACCTTCCCTGGTCTGAGGATGTGAGTGACACCGCTGGCTGCAGTCCTGAGCCAGCCAGGTCAGGCTATGCCTTGAAATGGGTGCCTTTCCTCATGTCAGCACGACTGCTCCCTGACAGCAGCCTGTCCTCTGATGGGGCACTGCAGAGGGTGTGCAGCCCTCACCTCAGCTCCTCAGCTGTAGCTCCACCTCCTCGTGAACAAAGGAAAACAAAATGAGAGATGAGGAAAAGTAACATACTCCCTTTATTTTCTTTTCTGGGCCTTTGGAGCTTTGCTGAAACATTAAAAAATAAAAGGAGGGGGAGAGAAAAAGTACTGCTTTTAACTCTGAAAATATTCACCTTTTAACACAAGGACTTTGCCCTTGAACTTCAAAACTGTGTCCTGCCTAAAAGACCAAAGGGTTTCTAAGGTAGACTTGGCCTCATGGTTTCTGAGCACTATTCCTGTTGATTTACTATTCTCCTCTTTACATTTTTTCCTGTGTGATCTAGAGAAAGGATTGAACTGAAATATAAGAAGCCCTTATAACAGATATTCAGAGGCATTTAAGAGGGAAACCCTGCGACACAGATCTAACATTCTCTCCATTTATGTGACGGAGAAAACAAAGTACATACAGGTAAGAAGGTTCTGTCAAGCTTGGCTTCCAGCCTGCCGAGCAGTGGGGTGAAACTCAGGCTTTCTGGTCAGTTGCAGATGTGTGGGAGTCTTTTTTGCTTATTAGTTCTCAGGTATATTATGAGGTTATTGGAGACAGCATCAGACCATGTAATGTAGTTTTGCTAATAACTGATACCCTGAATATTAAATAAAAGAAATAAAAGATTACTTCTAAAACTATGGCAGCAAAAATACTACAATGATTGGTTTTTAAAAGATTCTATCAAAAAGAAACAGTATGATGGATGTTACCAGGCACCAGAAATGCATTACATAACATAGTTGAGGCCTGAAAACTATAGATTAACTATTGGTATAATACACTAGTCTCAGACTGATGACTGGTAATTAATGACTCACTTAAGACATTCTCATACTTGCCTAACAATATAAACATTGACCTAGAATATTTAGGGGCTTCCCCAGTGGCCCAGCAGTAAAGAATCTTCCTGCAATGCAGGAGACACAGGAAATGTGGGATCAGTCCCTGGGTCAGGAAGATCCCCCAGAGGAAGGCAGGGCAACCCACTCCAATATTCTTGCTTGGAGAATCCCATGGACAGAGAAGCCTGGCAGGCTACAGTCCATAGGGTTGCAGAGTCGGACACAACTGAAGCAACTGAAAACGCCGGCACAAGTATCTAGAATAATGCAGAACTTATCCATTCTTAAAATGTCTATTCTATTGTGCCATTTCACAGCTGAGAGGCCTAACACCCATAAACATCTGAAGAATTTGCTAGACAGCCTTGGAAAATTTTGAAACTTTACCAGGTAGCATTGTTCTGACAAAACCACACCCCATATTAACTAACCTTGTAATTCTATGTATCTCCATGAAGTATAATTATACAACAGTACATTAGAAATGAAATACACAACTTCAGGATTTAAGCATCTTGATTGACTCTATTCCAGCACAGTACCACCTGTACTACATACTGACTTCATGCTCTTAAGCAAGTTAGTCACACACAATGGGGTTTAGTTTACTCATCTATAAAATAGTTTCAGTTCAGTTCAGTCACTCAGTCGTGTCCGACCCTTTGTGACCCCATGGACTACAGCACATCAGGCTTCCCTGTCCGTCACCAACTTGCTGGATAAAATAGTTTACTCATCTATAAAATAAATTTCTACCCTACAGACTTGAGGCCCTTGTAGACTTCCTAGCTGGCACTCTCTGGCTCCATTCCACTCACATGGATCCCACAAGGAAGGGAAGCCTCGGGAAACTCTCCCACCTGACCTGCTACCACTTGGCCAGTGCCACTATCAGGAATGGAACAAGACACATAACTGTAAACTCTTCAAATTCAAAAGTGGAGAAGCAGGTAGGGATATAGAGTCCCATCTCCCACTGGCCGCTATTAGCATAATCCATAATTATAGTCTCAAACTTTGTTGTTGCTCAGTCGTTAGGTCTTTGTGACCCCATGGACTGCAGCACGCCAGGCTCCTCTGTCCTACACTGTCTCCCGGAGTCCACTCAGATTCATGTCCAGTGAGTCAGTGATGCTATCTAACCATTTCATCCTCTGCCACCCCCCACCCTTTTTGCCTTCAATCTCGCATCAGGTAGCCAAAGTACTGGTGCTTCAGCTTTAGCATCAGTCCTTCCGATGTACATTCAGGTTGATTTCCCTTAGGATTGCCTGATTTGATCTCCTTGTAGTCCAAGGGATCCTCAAGAGGTCTTATCCAGTACCACAATACAAACTGCTATACCACTGGGCAAAACATTGTATTGTATCCATCTTGAAGACTGCGAAGTTGAAACCAAGAAATCTGGAACGTAAATCCTTATTATACACTGACTAGTCTTGTCATCTAGAACAAGTCATGTTTTCTTATCTTTGGTCTCTAATTACAGTAACAAGTGATATTATCTGCCTAGTATAATGCCTGAGACAGAACAGGTGTTACTTATGAAAATGAAAGCTGACTGGCCCTTTCTATTTCACTGCAAGAAATGGTTTAAATGTGTTGTCTCATCTCATCTTCACAACCATATGGGATAGGCATGATTGTTTCCTTATCTATAAAGATGGGGCTAATGAGGCTCAGAGAGATTAAATTATTTAACCCAAGTTCATATAGGAGGTTAGACTGCGTAGATTTAAGTTTCAGCTCCCAGAACTCTTGGAGTTATCTTGGAGTTGTCTACAATAACATGTTATCTACCATAACTTATCTACCATAACATGTTTCCATGGCTTACCAAGTAAAAAAAAAAAAAATCTGTTCCATCAACTAGGATTTGCATGTGAAAAACAAGTATTTCTTTTATTAAAAAGAATGCCATAAATGGAAGTGTTATTATCACATATTTGTTTGGACAAAAAATGAAAGTGTCTGGGGAATGATGTAAATTCCTATCCCCAAGCAGTGCTGGATAATCTTAAAATAAAGAAAAGGATTAGTTCTACTGACTCCTTGTCTGCTAACATTTATTAATGCAAAAATAAAGTATTACACTCTTTTCTGATTCTTTAAACATCTCATGCTGTTTTCTTGAATTAATATCACTTAGGAAACAATTCTGTGACCCAGGTTCTATATGTTTATTCACATTTAATCCTCACAGTTCAATTCAATATAAGTCAGTTAAAAATTAACTGAGCTTTTATTATGGTACTATTTGTTTAAGGCATGCGCCCACCCTGATGGAGTAACCATGTCATGGATTTTAAAACTCTCACAGCAAAAGTTGCAAAATAGTATTGCTATCAATTTATGCACAAATCTGAACCTCAGAGATTCATTTGCAAAATATTGATATTATTATTCAAAAACATTCTATCCTAACACTCTTTTCACTACCCAACCCTGTCTCATCGAGTTATTGGTTTGGACTTAGAGCAAGCATGAAAAGGTAGGGATTTGGTAGAGGGGAAGAAAGAGTCAAATAAAGCAGAAAATCCTTTATTGTAAGGCATCCTAAGCTCAGAAACACTGACCGCGTGACCGATAGGTCATTTCTATTTGATGTCAGATGAAGGTGTTTAAATTCTCAATTTCGAGATTGATTGAAAATCAGATCATATCATACTATCTGCCAAATCTCAACTCTCAGCTATTATTCTCCTCTTAACTTTTTTTTAAACTTTCTCCTACAACAAAAGAGAAGTCTGTCCTCTTATTCTTCAATTTGCAGCAGACCTTTTTGGGGATCGTAAGCAATTGACAAAAGAAACAGACGCATTTCTTGTAACATACTTTCCTCTTAAAATTGTGTGCTTTGTTGAATAGCTGAGAACAAATCATAATACTATCATCTCTCAAATATTTAATCAAAGCATCCAAGGAATTATTCTCAATGCTTTCCTGACCTGAGATGTTTTGGCCAGATTATACAATTTCAGAAAACACTTACAAAAACTATGACCAGATAGTAAAAAAGGAGTAAACTTATTGACCACCTGTATCTATTTCATGGGAAAGGACTCTAGATTTTTTTTTTAAGTTCTTCATTCTACACTTTAAAAAATGTGTTTTGTATAGCACTTGCCTTCACTCTAGTTTTATATTGTCTTTTTATTGGTGATATCCACATCTTTTATTTGACTTATCTCACATTTTAATATTACCCTATTTTAACAATATATGAGCATTGGGTGGAAGTGTGGTTCTTCCCCACTTCACAAGTCTGTTCCATGTGTTAGGAGCTCCTCTGGCTTCTCTCCTCCTACCCCCGACTGGGTCCTTCTCTTGCGGAAAAGACTGATTGATTCGGCAATTTGGAAAGATAAACTGGGCATGCATAATTCACCCCCTTGCTGTTTCCTCTCTTCCGTCTGAACTCAGACTCCTTGCAGAAATCACATTTTATATCTTGCCCCTTTGGGGTTGGATTTGTCCTAGACCAGGGTTGTGTGGGAGTGGGTGGTAAGTCTGTTTAATACTAAGTTTCACTATTTGAAAGACATTCTTCCACTGTATTATGTAATACCAGCTTGCTCTTGTTGCATAGACTGTATTTTTGTCCCTATCCATGTTATTCCTTCGTCTTGTAATTAAGTCTGTACCAAACGACAAAAAGGAAGATGGTATCTATATATTAGATCACTCAAAAGACCTGAAAGGAGAAATCAGAGAAACAAGCATTCACAAGCAATTTAGGAGAATTTCTTCTTTATATAAACATCAGAGTTTCAGAAAGAGTCCTATGGAAAAGGAAAATATAGGTCAGTAATCCCATGAGAGAAAAACAAACAAACATTTATCCTGCTGTATTTTGGAACATCTGTTTCTAATCTAACCCCTCAAAATGAATCCCAAGTGGCATGGGGTGGGAAGAGGGGGCAGAGAAAAGGGCACTTGGAAAATAAAGGTATACGATAAAGAAATAAGATGATTCAAGCCCAAATGGGGAGGAAAGGCTATAGATTTGCCATATATTTTGTTCAAGACAAAAACACGCTCCGGAAACCATTAGGTTATGAAATAAATAAAAGAAAACAGTGTTTATTTTTCTCCAACATATAGATTATGACAGCATTGCATATATCTATTCTGTTATCATGCTGCTTCTTTCTGGTTAGTGTTAATTCTTCAGATCCAAAGACTCTTTTAAAAGGATAAAGATATGTCTTCTCCAACAGACATGTAAGCTAAAGAGTTTTGTCCATTGACTTCTGGAAGAATATTTTAATTCCAAGCAGAAACTGTTTTAAATAACTGTTAGA
The DNA here is from genome assembly GCF_042477335.2 of Ovis canadensis. Lineage (NCBI taxonomy): Eukaryota > Metazoa > Chordata > Mammalia > Artiodactyla > Bovidae > Ovis > Ovis canadensis. The sequence continues at coordinate 40,225,805 of NC_091258.1, read as the reverse complement.
CTTTTAAAATGCTTAAGGAATCTAGTTATACTGAGAAAATAAATTGTAATAAATGACTTTTTTACTACACAAATGGATATGGATTTCATGATTTTAGAAAGCTTGGCTCTCTAGACCCTCAAAGATTCTCTAATACAGAGGAGTTTTAATCTGGGGTCTGTAGATCTATGGAGGGTTGATAGGTGGGCTTCAGGTGGCCTATTAGTCCCTCAAATCATATCTAATACTTTATGTGAGTTTGTGTGGTTGCATTTATGAATTTCTCTGAGAATATTTTGTCAGGAACTTGACACATACTACAAAATTAAAAAGAAAAAATTAACTTGAAAATAAAGTGGTTAATTGCCACTGTTATGAACCCATTGAGCCTACTGCTACTAAGCCCACTATGTATCTAAAGTCCTGTAAAATATTAAGTAATCCCCCAAGTTATTTCATAAAATGTATGAGACTGATTTGCAACTCTCTAGCAGAATTCATATTGAAAGACTCATACCAATGGTACTGATTTTTATCTTTAAACAAATAAGTCTTTCTGACGTTCAAAAAAGTTCCCTATTCTATCTACCTGGTAAATTGGAATTATTTAATATCATAATTCCAAAGCAAAATCACATAATTTTCTTCTTTGATTCCATCAGGTAACTGGCTATGATTAGAAAACTGAATAGCAGCTACTATACACATATTTGAATTTGGGATAATTATTTAAATGTTAATTATGAAAATTAACAATCCAAGTGTCTCAACTATGAATTGCAGATCTGGCATGCATTGTTCTCCCATAGGTTTAAGGATTTGTTTGGGGCAGAAGGAGAGTGAAATTGCCTATTATTCCAAGAATATAGACTTGGGATAATAGCTGAAGGATAGCTTTTCTTGTTCCCAGAAAAGCAGTGTCTGGCATACTCACTGCTCTAAGCTTCAATGAGAATAAAATTTAAAAGGAAGTGAGCCAGTCATCAAGACAGTATGGTACTGGCACAAAGACAGACATATAGATCAATGGAACAAAATAGAAAGCCCAGAGATAAATCCACACACATATGGACACCTTATCTTTGACAAAGGAGGCAAGAATATACAATGGAGTAAAGACAATCTCTTTAACAAGTGATGCTGGGAAAACTGGTCAACCACTTGTAAAAGAATAAAACTAGATCACTTTCTAACTCCGCACACAAAAATAAACTCAAAATGGATTAAAGATCTAAATGTAAGACCAGAAACTATAAAACTCCTAGAGGAGAACATAGGCAAAACATTCTCCGACATAAATCACAGCAGGATCCTCTATGATCCACCTCCCAGAATTCTGGAAATAAAAGCAAAAATAAACAAATGGGATCTAATTAAAATTAAAAGCTTCTGCACAACAAAGGAAAATATAAGCAAGGTGAAAAGACAGCCTTCTGAATGGGAGAAAATAATAGCAAATGAAGCAACTGACAAACAACTGATCTCAAAAATATACAAGCAACTTATGCAGCTCAATTCCAGAAAAATAAACGACCCAATCAAAAAATGGGCCAAAGAACTAAATAGACATTTCTCCAAAGAAGACATACGGATGGCTAACAAACACATGAAAAGATGCTCAACATCACTCATTATTAGAGAAATGCAAATCAAAACCACAATGAGGTACCACTTCACACCAGTCAGAATGGCTGCGATCCAAAAATCTGCAAGCAATAAATGCTGGAGGGGATGTGGAGAAAAGGGAACCCTCCTACACTGTTGGTGGGAATGCAAACTAGTACAGCCACTATGGAGAACAGTGTGGAGATTCCTTAAAAAATTGCAAATAGAACTACCTTATGACCCAGCAATCCCACTTCTGGGCATACACACCGAGGAAACCAGAATTGAAAGAGACACGTGTACCCCAATGTTCATCGCAGCACTGTTTATAATAGCCAGGACATGGAAACAACTTAGATGTCCATCAGCAGATGAATGGATAAGAAAGCTGTGGTACATATACACAATGGAGTATTACTCAGCTGTTAAAAAGAATACATTTGAATCAGTTCTGATGAGATGGATGAAACTGGAGCCGATTATACAGAGTGAAGTAAGCCAGAAAGAAAAACACCAATACAGTATACTAATGCATATATATATGGAATTTAGAAAGATGGCAATGACAACCCTGTATGCAAGACAGCAAAAAAGACACAGATGTGTATAACGGACTTTTGGACTCAGAGGGAGAGGGAGAGGGTGGGATGATCTGGGAGAATGGCATTGTAACATGTAAACTATCAAGTAAGAATCAAATCGCCAGTCTATGTCTGACGCAGGATACAGCATGCTTGGGGCTGGTGCATGGGGATGACCCAGAGAGATGTTATGGGGAGGGAGGTGGGAGGGGGGTTCATGTTTGGGAACGCATGTACACACGTGGCGGATTCATGTCAATGTATGGCAAAACCAATACAGTATTGTAAAGTAAAATAAAGTAAAAATTAAAATTAAAAAAAAAGGAAGTGAGCTTCAAATCCCAGGCTTCCAGTTTTAATAGCAATAACCACTTACATACTCTCCTTTCATAAATAGCAACCTTCAGGACTGTGTTTGACACATAGAGGCAACATGCAATCAGTAGCAGATTTTGTTCTTGTTATTGCTATTAATAAATCATTCTCACAAAAATTATACTAGTTATTTAGTATTAAGTCTCCTTTTATAAGTGAAAAAACTGAGATTTAGGCATCTTAAGTAACTTTAAATAAAGCACAAAATTGAAAAGTGTTAAAATCAGGATATAAGCCTAGGCTGAAAGAAAAGCAGCTTTAAGAGGAAGAGAAGTGAAGACTGAGGTTTGAACACCTGAGGTTGGAGATGACTATTGGATATCCAGGTACCGATGTTGAGTAGATGACTGTTCCTGGAATTCATGAAATTAAGTTGGAGACACAGACTTAGGAAATATCTCACATAGGTTGTGAAGGGAAATAGTTGAAATCTGAAGAAAAAAAAAAAAAGAAGGAAGAGATTAAGAGAAGATGACCAAGGGACTTTCCAGGTGGTCCTGTAGCTAAGACTCCACCAATGTAGGGAACTTGTGTTCAATTCCTCATCAGGAGCTAGATCCCACATGTGGCAACTAAGAGTTTACATGTTGCAAGTAAAAGCTCCTGCATACCACAACGAATATTGAAGATTCCAATTGCCACCACTGAGACCCGGCACAGCCAAATAAGCAAATTAATTAAAATTAGTTTAAAAAAAGAAAGAAAGAAAGAAAGAAACGACCAACAACACAGTGTCAGCAGATGCCACAAATGCTGACAGAAGAATATCTCGTATGCCATTTAAGCAGGAAAACTTCAGCGATGTAAGAGAATGAGCAAGTTAACCTAGTATCAGAGATGCCAAAGGAAACGACAATTTGAAGAGGGACTTCAACAGCATCTGGTGCCACAGAGAAGTCATAGGGAAGAGACCTGGATGGAGACACTTGAAACTGGCAAACAGATCATTTCCAGAGGAATTCTAGTGGACTGGCTGAGGGAGAAAGCATATTGCAGGTGATTTAGAAGAAAAATAGACAACTGCATTGAGAATACTATTTGTAGGAGGAGCTTGCTAATGATGCAAAGGAAAGAGATTGGGGAGAAAAACAGATGGAAAATACCCTCTCCAATCTTATTTTTCCCTTTACAGAAAAAGAAATGGACTTCAGAGTATCCATAAACTGGAGGAGAAGCAGATGAGAGAGGAAATGTACAGGGCATAATAGGATGAATCATCAACCAATAAAGGTGACATAGGAGACTCAAGGGATACGTTCAGGAGCACAGGGAGGCAGATTAGCCTCTGTCCAGAGACAGAGGGCACTTTCTCAGAGGGTGGAGAGAGATACTACAGAAATATAAAAGTCCATGATGTGGCAGCAGGCTGTGCAGGCTCCATTTCGGAGGAGGAAGTCAGCACTTTAGCTGAGAGCACTAGAAGAGCAAGTTGGAAGGGAGTGATTAAAATTTGGAATGGATGCTTTGGACACATGAAAGGTAGCTGACCAGAGATCTATGGAGAATTGTCAAATAGCCCTTAGGGTGCATCTCAGGAGAAAGAAAGTAAATCTGCAAAAGTGTGTAATTCCCTCTCAAAGCACAGCAGGCCACATGTAAGCACAGAAAAAGCAGAGAGATGGCAGACTGGTTATTTAGTGCTCAAAACCATCCTGAAGGAAAGCATCATTATTTCCCCTTGCACATGGAGAAATACATGCTTTACCTGGTGAATCAAACTGCAATTGGCCAAGTTGAGTTCTGACCTCACACCCTTCGATATATCCACACTCATTGCATGGGTGGTCATCCACCATGGAAACTTCCACCAGTGGTTTCCAGTAAGAGTGCTCAGCTTGCATAAAAATAAATATTTACCTTGAAATAGGGATTTTAATAACTATATGTTCCCAGGAAAAGCCTGGCTCTAAGGACAATGGAAATGTCATGCACTTTAGAAAGTTTACACGTGTGTGTCTCTCTCTGTATGTAGATGCGTTTTAATTCTTTTGTGAAAAATACATCTAACTTACTGGAGCTTGCTTTGCCATCAATAAGGACTCCTTTCATTCAGGTGGTTATGGAAGCGTTGTCCATCTCCCTTTATTTGTAAAGAACAAAGAAAGGAATATCTTGGGTTTTAATCATCATTTTGTGGTTAAACTCCAACCTAATGGATTACAAGTACTTTTGTCTCAAATCATCCCATCTGATTCATTTTAAAATAATCTCAGAAATGGATTTTTAATTAGGAAAAGACAGACTGTAATGCACCTTTGTTAAAAAGAATCAGAAAAAAAGTTGATAGCTTCTTTAAATATCAAAAATGTAGTCAAAGTATTTTGGGCCATAATGGACGTCTGACATGCTTAGGCAGGATATGGGGTGTTAGCTGTTACAATAAACAATCCCCAAATCTCAATGGTCCAAATTCATTTCCTGCCCACATGAGAAGGACTAGCTCTTCTAGTGGCTCTTCTCCAGTGATGACTCACGGATCCAGGCTCTTCCTGTGTACTGGCCATGCCGTATGGCCTCCACAGTGACACTGAATGGAATGAAAAGGCATAGAGGAGCACATGGATAAGTTTATGGCCAAGTGTTTTACTGGAATGCAGTACTTCTCCCCATCTCATTGGTCAGAACATAATCATATGACCCCAATCTAACTGAGGGTGAGGCTTGGAAATGCAACCATCCTCTATGCCAAGGAAAATAAACAAGACTGATGCACACCTAGGTCATTTTATTAAGGAGACTACTAGCCAAGTTTTTACTCTGTTGATGGTGTGCCAAGTCACTTCAGTCCTATCTGATTCTTTGCAAACCAGGGACTGTAACCTGCTAGGCTCCTCTGTCCATGGGATTCTCCAGGCAAGAATACTTGAGCCAGTTGCCAATGCTTCCTCCAGGGATCTTCCTGATCCAGGGATCAAACCCACGTCTCTTGTGTCTTCTGCATTGGCAGGTGGATTCTTTACCACTAGATCCACCTGGGGAGCCCATGGTAAGCATAAGCAAAATTTAAAGCTTTACAAAATATCTAACATTTCTGAGTGATTTTGTGCACTAAGTGGAATGACTGATGATCAGTGACTTAGCTTCACCTCTCTTACCTATAAATTATTACTTTATATTTTAACTTAGAGTGGACAGTGAGAAATAGACGTGAGAAGAAAACTAATGCTTACTGAGAATCAGAATGAGGGAAAAAAAGTCTCAGAAAGGCTAATGAACAATCCAAGGCTATTAAGATACAGAACGTGGGTTCTATCAAAGCCTTTAGGAATCCAGCAGCTTTCCATGGAATCACAAGCACTAGGAGGTTTTTTTTCAAGTTTAAGTAACATACACAAGTTAAATTTTGCTTTAAGGAATATTCTGAAAGCCTTCAAACAGCCTCTCCTCTATTTCCAGAATGTTCTTTGCTTAGATGCATCTTGTTCATCAAGTCTTAACTTAAAGACTCACTGAGAGGATTAATCTTTTAACTCTAAGTATCTGACTCACTTTAGTTTCTTTTTCTCTTTCAGTATCCTTTTTGCCTACTTACATCGAGGTGTAATTTTTTAAAGTGAGAAAGCACCACTATGGAAAAAAATCACATCTTCTCCACCTGGATAAAAGTAGGGATGGTGTCAAAATCATTCATTCATTCATCTATTCCCAGGATTAGGAATAATAACAGTGGCTAGCATTTTGTAGATGCTTGAAAAATAAAGGAATTAATAAAATTAGTGTGTCAACAGATTTAACACAGTCTTCTGGAACACAGTATTTTTCAATAATTGTACTATAATTGCCAGTTAGGAAATCAATGTTTGAAAAAGTTAAGTAATTTGTCTTGGGTACACACCTGGTAAATAATGACTTCCTGATTCAAAAGCCTGGGATTTTCTGCTATGCAACATGGACAAAAATATTTATTCTGGTTTTCGTGATCTCTCTATAAGGGTATGATAAGTCCTAGATCACTAATATGTTTGTTTATTAGCAGTAAATATGCCCAGACTGAGATGGTTCTGTGTGCTACTTCAACCTTAGCTTTCATGCTAAAACTACAAATATAATTTGTCTGATATTTAAATTTCAATTCTAAATGGAGCCATTTTGGGAAACACAATTTATCTAGCAAACAGCTTACTGCCACACATCAAACTAGGTGCTTTAGCTATCTTTGTAAATCCTGACAATAGCCCTTTGCGATCATAAAGATGAAAAAACTAAGGCTCAGAGAATCTAACATTGTGATCTTTGAAAATACACAGGGCGCAATGCAGCTAGGATTCAAGCCCAGGTCTGCATCCAGAAGCCATAATTTTTATGATATATAAGCATAGACTGTCTTTGGATCCCTGCAACTATCTCTGATATCCACAAGGCTGAGAGGTTTTGCTAGCATTTAGTGATTTAAGTCTGACATAGCAGAGACTTTTACCCAAATCTTCAAGTGCATGAAGACAAACACAACTTGGGAGGCAGAGAAAGAGTCATTATCCATTTCCCCTTTTGTGTTTCTTCTCAGAAAGCTTCTATTTGTGTTTTCACTATTTGACAAGCACAGGTAGCTGTGTGTGTTTCTATATGATTGTTTGGTGTTTATTGTATTTTTAACTCTTAAGGTGTGAAATACACAATATGTTAAAGTGACAGTTGCTCAGTCATATCTGACTCTTTATGACCCCATGGACTATAGCCCACCAGGCTTCTCTGTTCAGGGGATTCCTCAGGCAAGAATATTGCAGTAGGTTGCCATTTCCCTCTCCAGGAGATCTTCCCGACTCAGGGATCAAACCTGAGTCTTCTGTACTGCAGGCAGATCCTTTACTGAGACACCAGGGAAGACCCATAGATTTTTCTAAATACTGTTACTGAAACCTTTAAAGAAATATAGGAAAACAGAACCATTTTCCATTTTCCTCTTGCATTTAGAGCTGTATATTAGATGGGTGGTCCTAATAACACATGAGTCATTCTTGTGACCAAATCATGAGGAATTAAAAATCAAAAGATTGCAGTTCATGTCCCAAAGGAAAAGGCTACAATAAGAGTTCTTGGAGTTAACAATGATTCATTTTCCTCAAGTGCCTCCCTGCTTCTTTTTGCAGCAGTTTCTCTTCGAAAGTGGTTGCATACAAACATCACAGAAAAGAGGTTTGGCATCTCATCCTCTGATGCCCTTTTCTTCTTCTGCCCTCAATCTTTCCCAGCATCAGGGACTTTTCCAATGAATCAGCTGTTCATATCAGATGACCAAAATATTGGAGTTTCAGCTTCAGCATCAGTCCTTCCAGCAAATATTCAGGGTTGATTTTCCTTAAGATTGACTGGTTTGATTTCCTTCCTGTCCAAGGGACTCTCAGGAGTCTTCTCCAGCACCACAATTCAAAGGCAGCAATTCTTCGGCACTCTCCCTTCCTTGTAGTCCAGCTCTTATAACCATATGTGACCACTGGGAAGACTATAGCTTTAACTATACAGACCTTTGTCGTCAGAATAATGCATCTGCTTTTCAACACCCTTTCTAGGTTTATCAAAGCTTTTCTGCCAAGAAGATAAATTTCTGATTTCATGGCTGCAGTCACCAACCGCAGTGATTTTAGAGCCCAAGATGAGGAAATCTGTCACTATTTCCACCTTTTCCCTAATGACAGAAAGCAAAGAAGAACTAAAGAGCCTCTTGATGAGGGTGAAGGAGGAGCGTGAAAGAGGTGCCATTAGAGTGGTATCATCTTGCATATTGGAGAAGGCAATGGCACCCCACTCCAGTACTCTTGCCTGGAAAATCCCATGAATGGAGGAGCCTGGTAGGCTGCAGTCCATGGGGTCGCTAAGAGTCAGCCATGACTGAGCGACTTCACTTCCACTTTTCACTTTCATGCATTGGAGAAGGAAATGGCAACCCACTCCAGTATTCTTGCCTGGAGAATCTCAGGGATGGAGGACCCTGGTGGGCTGCCGTCTATGGGGTCACACAGAGACGGACACGACTGATGCGACTTAGCAGCAGCAGCTTCAGCATCTTGCGTATCTGAGATTGTTGGTGCTTCTCCCATCTATCTTGCTTCCAGCTTGGAACTCATCCAGCCCAGCATTTCTCATGATGTGCTCAGCATATAGGTTAAACAAACAGGATGACAGCAGATGGACCTGTCATCCTCCTTTCTCAATCTTGAACCAATCAGTTGTCACATACAGGGTTCTAACCGTAAGCATAGGCATTGTAAGCATAGGCATTTTAAATTCTTTGCTTTTAGAAAACATTTGTATTGCAGGTCTTCCCTGGTCATCCAGTGGTTAAGAATTCACCTTGCAATGCAGGGGAATTGGGTTTGATCCCTAATCAGGGAGTTAAGATCCCACATGCCTCAAGGCAACAAAGCCCGCACACCACAACTAGAGAGTTCAGGTGCCACAGCAAAAGATCCTACAGGACACAACAATGATAGCACATGCTGCAAACTGAGACCCAACCCAGCTAAATTAAATCAAGAAATATTTTTGAAAAGAAAGAAAGAAAACATGTGTATTACATTTTTAGGGTAAGATCTAAACTGTCTCTGCTCACCCATTTGGCTGGGTTTTCACTGTAATTGGAATGCATTTATTGAATACATTTATTGAACTATTATTTCATTAGTACCTGGTTCACAGACTTCTACTATAAATGCTATGCTTGAGGTGGGCTCTAAGAATAAAATAAAATTTCTGCCTGGAGAAGTTCACTATTTAATAGTGACACAAGAACAGGTTGGTGAACAGATCGTTATGATTTTTTACATAGAAGCCACTTTAAGTTAAATCAAGACAGTGTAATATGGTCTAGGTATGAATCTTGGGTCTGGCATTATTTCTCCATGACCTTAGGCAAGCAATTAAAACTTGCTGTGCCTCTCTGAAGCCCCTTCCACAGAATAGGCAAAGGGTATTTTTCACTGATGTTAGTCTTGGTCCCTTGACCTGCTTTGGGTAAAGTACTGTTAGGAGACATAACATGAGCAGAGGCTCGAAATGCACTGTGCTTGCTTTGGCCTCTCACACTTTTGCCATCTGTCCTGAGCAGAACATGACTCAGGTGGCTGCAGATGCAAGGTGAATGAACAAATAGGTAGAGTAAGTCTGAAACCAGCTGCAGCCTAGACCCAAACCCCAGAGCATCAGGGGGTATGCAGATTTCTGAGCAATAAAATGTAAGTTCCTGCTATAAGCCACAGAGATCTTGAGGTTGGAGGTTACACATCAAAAGGTGGTGAATACTTGATGCATCAATATAAGAAAAAAATATATTTTTTCAAATGAAAGAGGTAACTTTTTCTCTGTTTTCCTCCATTAGCTTTCTGATGCTTACATGTTTAGAAAGTGACATTTTTGCAGCCTTTAGTTAATATCAGTGTGAGCTATTACTGATGCTGTCTGAGAGGCACAAGATGATATTCAGCATGTGCAAAATAGATAGTTATCTAGCATACCCAGAATTGTCAAAGCACATTTAGGAGAGAAGATTTTTTAAGAAACTTTGAAAATCTAGACCTGGATCAATAAAATTTTATAAATAAATTTTATTCTAATCTGAGAACCATGTCTAACACTTCAGAGATGAAGAGCTTTCTGTGAACATGGATCCTGTATTAATTAACTGCCTCTAGGAAGCTTTCTCTTACTATTTGGAAAGTTTTAATAAAATCAAGAAGAAACAGAGTACCTGTACTGATTATTAGAGAAGAATATTTTCCTGGACAGTCATTTTTGTTTGTTTAAATTTTTTAAACTACGCAACCTAACATGCCTGAGAAGTCCTTAATGTGTACCAACCAAAAGTCAGAGAAATTGTGGCATTTCTCCCTCAGTCTTACTCTCTTCCTTCTCCTATTATCCATGCACATAATGAAACATTGGGAGATTTTTAGAAAGGAGAGAGAGGGAGAGATGAAACAACCCCAAAGGTCAAAAATCAATGATCCTTTTATAGATGGGACTCCTGGGAAACCCACATACTTTACTTTTAGCCAGGGTCTCAGACTGTTTCTTGAATACTTGGTTTTTGATGATATAAATCAATAATTTCTTTAAGGGGGGTCCTCTAGGGACCCAGGGAAGCTACCTTTGAAATATCAAATGATCTCTGCCAGTACTGGAAGGGCTTCTAAGCATATTCTGTGATTGTGCATTACCATTTATCTGGCAAAAAAATAAATTTCAAGAATAATGACTTTCACTTTAAGATAGACTACCTTATCCAGTTGCAAAGGAGTGGGAAACTGTAGGTCAAAACAGGTTTAACCAAAAGCCAAACCATATGGTTGATGTGGTAAGTTACCTGAACGTAACTCAGAACACAGTATTCCAAACTATTTTTACAGAATCTATTTGGCAACAGTGAGTGGCATTTAAGGCACAGTAAAGCAGCAAGCTACAAAATTAACAAATATGCATGCAACATCCCCCTTTTAAAAAAGTATAATTAAACAGAGTAAGGGTTAGTAAGGTAGAAATAATATTAACTGAGGTTATCTCTGGGTACAGGATTATGAATGATTTTCATTTCCTGCTTTGTGTTCTTTGTTTCTCATCAAATGTTCTATAATGAATATATATATCTTTGTAATTAGCAAAAGTGCTACTTTTTGAAAAGTTATCCCTAAAAAAAGTTTTCTAAATTTCTTTACTATTGACATTACTGTTGTTCAGTGGTAAGTCATGTCAGACCCCATGGATTGTAGCACGCCAGGCTACTCTATCCTCCACTATCTCCTGGAGTTTGCTCAAATTCATATCCATTGAGTCGGTGATGCCATCCAAACATTTCATTCTCTGCCACCCCATTCTCCCCTTGCCCTCAATCTTTCCCAGGATCGAGGTCTTTCCCAATGAGTCAGCACTTCACATCAGGTGGCCAAAGTACTGGAGTTTCAGCTTCAGCATCAGTCTTTCCAGTGAATATTTAGGGGTGATTTCCTTTAGGACTGACTGGCTTGATCTTGCAGTCTGGTGGACTCTTAAGAGTCTTCTCCAGCACCATAGTTGAAAAGCACTAATTCTTCGGTGCTCAACCTCGTTTATGGTCCAATTCTCACATCCACACACGATTACTGGAAAAACCATAGCTTTGACTCTATGAACTTCTGTTGGCATTGACACATTGGATCATCATTGGATGATTCCTTACTGTGAGGGACAGCCTGTGCACTGTGTCTAGCAGCGTTTCTGGCCTCTACTCACTACAGGTCAATAGAACACTATCCCATTCCCCAAAACCCACTCCCCCCACACACACGCACACATATTTGTGACATCCAGAAATGTCACCAAACATCACTAGATGTCCAGAAAGAGAGTGGGGCAAAGTGATCCCCAGCTGAGAATTGCTACCTCAAAATACCCATTCAGTTCAGTTCAGTTGCTCAGTCATGTCCGACTCTTTGCGAACCCATGAATCGCAGCACGCCAGGCCTCCCTGTCCATCACCATCTCCCGGAGTTCACTCAGACTCACATCCATTGAGTTGGTGATGCCATCCAGCCATCTCATCCTCTGTCGTCCCCTTCTCCTGCCCCTAATCCCTCTCAGCATCAGAGTCTTTTCCAATGAGTCAACTCTTCACATGAGGTGGCCAAAGTGCTGGAGCTTCAGCTTTAGCATCAATCCCTCCAAAGAACACCAAGGGCTGATCTCCTTCAGAATGGATTGGTTGAATCTCCTTGCAGTCCAAGGGACTCTCAAGGGTCTTCTCCAACACCACAGTTCAAAAGCATCAATTCTTCAGTGCTCAGCCTTCTTCACAGTCCAACTCTCACATCCATACCTGACCACTGGAAAAACCATAGCCTTGACTAGACGGACCTTTGTTGGCAAAGTAATGTCTCTGCTTTTGAATATGCTGTCTAGGTTGGTCATAACTTTCCTTCCAAGGAGTAAGCGTCATTTAATTTCATGGCTGCAATCACCATCTGCAGTGATTTTGGAGCCCAAAAATATAAAGTCTGACACTGTTTCCACTGTTTCCCCATCTAGTTCCCATGAAGTGATGGGGCCAGATGCCATGATCTTCGTTTTCTGAATTTTGAGATTTAAGCCAACTTTTTCACTCTCCTCTTTCACTTTCATCAAGAGGCTTTTTAGTTCCTCTTCACTTTCTGCCATAAGGGTGGTGTCATCTGCATATCTGAGGTTATTGATATTTCTCCCAGCAATCTTGATTCCAGCTTATGCTTCTTCCAGTCCAGCTCATTGCAGCCCATTCTCATGATGTACTCTGCATAGAAGTTAAATAAGCAGGGTGACAATGTACAGCCTTGACGTCCTCCTTTTCCTATTTGGAACCAGTCTGTTGTTCCATGTCCAGTTCTAACTGTTGCTTCCTGGCCTGCATACAGGTTTCTCAAGAGGCAGGTCAGGTGCTCTGGTATTGCCATCTCTTTCAGAATTTTCCACAGTTTATTGTGATCCACACAGTCAAAGGCTTTGGTATAGTCAATAAAGCAGAAATAGATGTTTTTCTGGAACTCTCTTGCTTTATCAATGATCTAGCAGATGTTGGCAATTTGATCTCTGGTTCCTCTGCCTTTTCTAAAACCAGCTTGAACATCTGAAAGTTCACGGTTTGTGTATTGCTGAAGCCTGGCTTGGAGAATTTTGAGTATTACTTTACTAGTGTACATGAATGAAATTCAAAAGTCCTGAAAGGTTGACCCTAAACTGAAATAAAGAACTATTACCAACGATTATGTATTTCTGATCTCTTAGTTAAAGGCATTACATTCAGTCTCCTTTATCATTCTGAGAATGAGGCAGTCTTCAACAGGTACAAACCAGCCTTTGTGGCTGTAATTTTCTTCTCCCTTTGAGTTCACTGCTATTCTTCAGACAGCCTGTATGATGCACACCAAAGATACTCCCATAGGGCAGTGGGGCATGAGGATGTGGAGTTGAAGGCCACAAATGCATGGACAACTAGGCTGTCCTCAAGTATTTAATTACCTACAAATGTAACTCCTGCATCACATAGAGTAAAGTTACTTGCTCAAGATTCTACAGCTAAATATGAATTCTGATTCTTATCTAATTATGTAACCAAATGAGGTTGTCTTCTCCACTTCTATCTCTTTAAGTGAAAAAAACATATATTAAATGCTGTGCTGCCCACCACATGAGGATTCTATGAGTTGTACCCAAGTGTATGCTTGGAACTCTTCCTGGCAAACTTCAAGGCACTGAAGATATATCAAGGAGGATTATGAACAGCAATATTAGTTTTACTTTATGGTAGAGACATTTCTGCCTCCAAAGCTAGGAGAATATGTAGAACTCCAATTTGGTTGCACGTACAGAATGAGGAAATCAGGTGAGAAAACAGAGTCAGTCACTGTTCTGGAAAAACCCACACGTTCGGTTCAAAGGAATGTTGGAGTTAAAGGTCCAAAATGAACAAATTTTCCTTAGTGGTACTTTTTGCAAATAAATGAGAATATGGGAAAATGTACAACAGGGACCTGCAAATTGAAAAATACCACACATTACACTGGTTCAACAAATGGTGGTGGGAGGCCGAGGTTTCTAAAACTTAACACATTAAGACACTTCCATTGTTAACTCATTTCTGCTCTAAAAATCTATTAAAATAATTTGTCTGGCCAATCAAGCTAGTGTTATTATAATGTGCAACCATCAGATCCAACTAAATTATAGTTCTAATACCAGCTTGCATTTTAAGACCTTATATCAGTGCTTTATGCTCTTACGGTATTTTTTTATTCTTAGAACAATGCTGTGAAGTACTCAGGGCAGTTCGGTGGCCAGCATTTCGGTGCTTATTCGTGATAGACATACATCAGGGAAGCACACGTCTGACATTTATGTCTTTCTGCACTGTCTTTCCTCTGCACTTGCCATCGGCTGGGCAAGGACACTCAAACACGGGTTTGTAATACCCCAGGGCTTACTACTTATGCAAAGTGATGTTACAAATCTCAGCACAGCGAGCTGCATCCACTTGGCTGCATGTCACTAACAGTCTCGCTGGTATTACCTTCACAGACCATGAGGAAAACTTAAGCACGTTTTCCACATCTTGATAAATGAAGCAGAACATTCCTGGGGTGAGGTTCAGTGAACGGTCCTAAAAAGTGCGACACAGAAAGCTTGTTCTAGATCGGGCTCTGGGCCTGTTTTCTTTCCTCCATCAGAACATCCTCGCTGTCGACTTCAGGCTTTCATGCGTGTTGTTTACTCTGTCTGGAGCCCCACCTGGCCCCCATCTCTGATCATCTCCACCCCTGTCCCCTTTCACCTAAATAACATCAGCACAGCATCAGGCTTCTGCTTTGCAGGCTTTCCTGGACATTCCCCAGCTGAACTCGCAGGCCTGTGTTTTGTGTCCTGTCTCTATACGCTAGTCTCTTCTTTTCATAATATGTATAACCCTCTAATGAAATTGCTGGTAATTTCATTTTCCAGAACAAACCGAAAGAATGAAGACTATCTTGTTTTCAATGTCTGTGCAAAATGATAGACTTTTAATGTAGACATGTGAATGGCTGCAACACACATCCTAGTCCACTTCATTATCTCACTTTCTGTATTTGTTCGAGCTTGCTGTGTAGAATAACACCTCCCAAACCTAGCAATTTGAAACAACAATTATTCACTTAGTTCAGGCTCACTGGGGGTCTACTTGTGATCATTCTGGTCTGGACTGGCTCTTCTCATCCCTCCTGGAATCCCTCGTAGGTAAGCAGATTCCTCCCAGGCTAGTTGCAAGGTTCCCAAGAGCAACAGAGGAAGGAAGACCTCAATGAGCAAGTTCTCATCGAGTCTCTGTTTGTACCAGAGATGTCCTATGGGTCACAGTGGGTCATATGACCCGGAAAATCCAAGTGAGAAGAACTACACAAGGATGTGTCCGCAATGAGACGTGAACAAACTAGACATCAGCACCGCAGCCTCACTACATTTTCATTTCGCAATAAATCTAATACCTGATTGTTGCAGATACTTCTGAGTCTGCTAACACGAGAACTCTTTTACCTTGCTAACAATAAACACAACTATGACTTGCTCATTAATTAAATGATTCACTCTTGAGAGAAGTAGTGACAGAGAAGATGAGAGGAAATAAGATTTTGAGACTGCCTGCTAAATATACTGTGCATCTCCTCTTAAGCCATTCTCCAGGAGCAGAGAGAACTCACAAGATTTTAAAATAGAGTTGTTTGCACTATCAAAGCAAAAATATGTACATTATTTGAAGTATGTTGATTCTCTCATTCTCTTTTACTTGCCTCAGCCTCTTTCTTTAACCCCTGACTATATAAACTTGTGACAATAAAGTGAGCATTTCCAGTCGTGGCTTCTCAGTCACAAATACCCAATACAACTTGCCTGCTAAAGCTGATTAAAAATAAAAATGTGTCATTGTAACTGGCTCCCTCCCTTTCTCCACGCATCCTAAATCCCTTTCATTATCCAGCTTTCCTTTCCCAAGAAATTACAGGGGGTATTTACAGCCTTAAGCCTCTTAAGCCAACTTCAACTGACCACGTTAGCCTGCGTTCCCAAGCTTATTTCAGAGAAGCCCCTGAAACATAGAAGGATGTGTTTACTAGAATGTGGCTCCCTGGGGATGAGCCAGGCACATCTGTAATTCTAAGGAGAGTGTAATGAGGAAAAACTGGTGGCATCCTGAATGGCTCACAGCTGTTCTGGAAGCTGATAAATAAGATGCTCGACAGGAGATCCCTAATTGGAGCCAGTTTTTCTTAAGTGGATCCACAATGCGGTGCGAGACTGGGTGTTGGAGCGCTGATAGTCTTGTTCACATGTGACTTAGTTTGTCTTGTAAACAGTTTCAATTTCAAACGGTATTGCCTTCTTTGTTCAAGAAGGAAAAAAAATGTTCACTTTGTTCAATTTTTTTCACACTAATTAGAGGCAAGCTAGCATTACTCCTTTGGTGTTTTTCTCTACAAAAACTCCCCCCGTTGGTGGCCTGTCTCTTCCTGTCCTTCTTTCTCTTTTTTTGTCGTTTCTCTGTCTTCCTCCACTCCCTCCTTCTTTCCTTTTCTTTCTTTCTCTCCCTCCTGTTTTTCTCTGCTCTCTTCCCTCCTTCTTTCAGTCCTTCCTATCGTCAGAGGTACCAGTTCTTCTTTGCTAGGATCAAAAGCATTCAATTCTTTTTTGCCTTTCAGACTCCAGCCACTCAACCCTGATTCTCAAATTTACTTACTTGAAGATAGGGGCCTTATGGCCTTTTAAAAAGAGTATCTGTAACATTTTAATTTTCCTATTTAAGAAATAGACAAATAACTTCTAGAAGAAGGTAACAGATTTCCTATGCATGGAAAAACTTGAATGGATTCCTCCTGAAATTGTGTTACTACAAAATCAACTGAGAGTAGCTTTCCTTTTCTAGGTGACGTGCCTTCTTTGCTATTGAGTAAGAGAAGGCATTGCCCTCATGGAAATTGCCCTCAGGCTCCACCACCCACCCTTTGTTGTTGCTTAGTTGCTAAATTGGATCCCATTCTTTGGGACCCCATGGACTGTGACTCACGAGGCTCCGCAGTCCATGGGGATTCTCCAGGCAAAAATATTGGAGTGGGTTGCCATTTCTTATTCCAGGGGTTCTTCCTGATCCAGGGATCAATCCTATGTCTCCTGCTTGGCAGGTGGATTCTTTCCCCAACCTGGATCTTGCCATTAGCACCATCCTCCAGCATAGAGCTGTTAGAAACTGGCTACAGTTAAAATAATAAACAATAACATGACCAGAAGATTGGATACAGACTATATATTAAAAAAAAAAAACAACTAACACACTATGTAAAACTCACCATTCTCTTGTTTCTTGATGTTCAAGGAGTATGAGAAAAGTGGACAAAAAATCCAGAACTTTGCTGACAGCATACATGCTTTCTTTCCACAAATGGAGACTTTTACTAGTTCCCATTTTAACAAAGTAAGAAATCCCTCCCAGCATACAATGTTTTGCTTCTAAAAATATTGAATGCCATGGCAATATTTTTTGCTTGTCATTATGGGATGGTATCCACCCATTCTATCCAGAGCATTTCAACCCCTCACTCTTGCTAATGAGATACAGACTAAATCCCAACATCAAAGCATCATGCGACAATAAGCATTGCTTCAGCCATCTGGGCCATATTGTCCTCCCATAAATATAGTTACTAGAATGACGATACTTTCACACCTTAACCGCTCTCCGGTGCTTTATGGTTGGGTGGGAGTGGGATTCCATTCTTCTACAGGTTTACTGGTTTTCAGAATGTGGAGGCAGAATTAAGTCTCCATGAGCAGGTAACTAAGTAATATTCACTTACTTAGAAGTCTTGAACTAAGTGAGAATTCATGAAGGATAAGAATAGCATCCTTCTGACACGGATTCCTTTTCCCCAAGTTCCCACGTGAAACAGTGAATGGGAAGGTCAAGTAAAGGAAGACTGTCTTTGAAGCAGCAAGAAAACTTCCAGCATTCATCCACTCGCCAATCGTCAAAGCAGCATTTGTGGTCCAGGCACCACTAAATGCTAAAGACAGAGAAATGAAAAAGACCCTGCCTTGCCCTCAAAACCTACACAGTCCTGTGAACTCTAGCCTGGAAACTAAAGTCAGAGGAGAAAAGAAAATGCCATCAAATGCAGTTAAATCATCTTAATGGTTCCTCTGAGAGTGGCTCCTTCTGATTTGGGGGGTGAGTTCTTTCATGGACAGCCAGAAATTTTAAGCAGGAAGTACCTTATACCTCTGTCACCATAATTCATCCCTGGTTCCAGGGAACCACATTAGATATTTACTTAGATCAATCCATCTTAAATATTTATCCAAATTGATGACGACTGCCCTCCCACCTGGCTCAGTTCCATGGGAAAATGTTTACACCCCTATAGCAGCAGCAGCAGCAGCAAGGTCTTACTAGATGGAAAAACACAGAGTTCTGGCTCCTGATGACTTTGGCATAATATCTTAGGAAAGATCACATTTCCAAAGATTATCGTGGACTAAGGGACAGCAAGCTCAAACACTGGCTTCAGTTCAGTTCAGTTCAGCTGCTCAGTCGTGTCCGACTCTTTGCGACCCCATGAATTGCAGCATGCCAGGCTTCCCTGTCCATCACCAACTCCCAGAGTTCACTCAGACTCACATCCATCAAGTCCGTGATGCCATCCAGCCATCTCATCCTCTGTCGTCCCCTTCTCCTCCTGCCCTCAACCCCTCCCAGCATCAGAGTCTTTTCCAATGAGTCAACTCTTCACATGAGGTGGCCAAAGTACTGGAGCTTCAGCTTTAGCATCATTCCTTCCAAAGAAATCCCAGGGATGATCTCCTTCAGAATGGACTGGTTGGATCTCCTTGCAGTCCAAGGGACTCTCCAGCACCACAGTTCAAAAGCATCAATTCTTCGGCGCTCAGCCTTCTTCACAGTCCAACTCCCACATCCATACATGACCACTGGAGAAACCATAGCCTTGACTAGACGGACCTTAGTCGGCAAAGTAATGTCTCTGCTTTTGAATATGCTATCTAAGTTGGTCATAACTTTTCTTCCAAAGAGTAAGCATCTTTTAATTTCATGGCCGCAATCACCATCTGCAGTGATTTTGGAGCCCCAAAAATAAAGTCTGACACTGTTTCCACTGTTTCCCCATCTATTTCCCATGAAGTGGTGGGACCGGATGACATGATCTTCGTTTTCTGAATGTTGAGCTTTAAGCCAACTTTT
Organism: Ovis canadensis; assembly: GCF_042477335.2. NCBI lineage: Eukaryota > Metazoa > Chordata > Mammalia > Artiodactyla > Bovidae > Ovis > Ovis canadensis. Next base: position 40,206,551 of record NC_091258.1, on the reverse strand, counting down.
TCGCTCTCCTCTTTCACTTTCATCAAGAGGCTTTTTAGCTCCTCTTCACTTTCTGCCATTGGGGTGGTGTCATCTGCATATCTGAGGTGATTGATATTTCTCCCGGCAATCTTAATTCCAGCTTGTGTTTCTTCCAGTCCAGCGTTTCTCATGATGGACTCTGCATAGAAGTTAAATAAACAGGGTGACAATATACAGCCTTGATGTACTCCTTTTCCTATTTGGGACCAGTCTGTTGTTCCATCTCCAGTTCTAACTGTTGCTTCCTGACCTGCATACAGATTTCTCAAGAGGCAGGTCAGGTGGTCTGGTATTCCCATCTCTTTCAGAATTTTCCACAGTTTATTGTGATCCACACAGTCACAATCCAAAGGCTTTGGCATAGTCAATAAAGCAGAGATAGATGTTTTCTGGAACTCTCTTGCTTTTTCAATGGTCCAGTGGATGTTGGCACTTTGATCTCTGGTTCCTCTGCCTTTTCTAAAACCAGCTTGAACATCAGGGAGTTCACGGTTCATCTATTGCTGAAGCCTGGCTTGGAGAACTGTGAGCATTACTTTACTGGCATGTGAGATGAGTGCAATTGTGTGGTAGCGTGAGCATTCTTTGGCATTGCCTTTCTTTGGAATTGGAATGAAAACTGACCTTTTCCAGTCCTGTGGTCACTGCTGAGTTTTTCAAATTTGCTGGCATATTGAGTGCAGCACTTTTTCAGCATCATCTTTCAGGATTTGAAACAGCTCAACTGGAATTCCATCACCTCCACTAGCTTTGTTCGTAGTGATGCTTTCTAAGGCCCACTTGACTTTGCATTCCAAGATGTCTGGCTTTAGATTAGTGATCACTTCATCATGATTATCTGGGTTGTGAAGATCTTTTTTGTACAGTTCTTCTGTGTATTCTTGCCACCTCTTCTTAATAGCTTCTGCTTCTGTTAGGTCCATACCATTTCTGTCCTTTATCGAGCCCATCTTTGCATGAAATGTTCCCTTGGTATCTCTAATTTTCTTGAAGAGATCTCTAGTCTTTCCCATTCTGTTGTTTTCCTCTAACACTGGCTTAGCCAGAGCCAATCGCCAACCTGCTGATACATGGGAGTTCAGATATGTTTATAAAAATGTGTCTGATGAAAATAAAGTTGTAGTCATGACAGTCGAGGGATGAAAGAACAGCCACAGAGGCAGGAGTTGTAAAATCCCTCTCCTCTATCAATCATTAGCCACAAACAGAATATCCTCCCTAACTCTTAAGGTTAGAGATTTTCCTTGACATAGTCTTCTCAACTGAAAAAGAAAAATGTTATAGTTGGATTTGGAGGAGTCAGTGCTCTTTGGCAGATTATTTTTAATAAAAACATTGCTTCATCTCTAAAATGAGAAAAAAGTTACCAGACTGCTTAGCCCACAATGTGTGTGTGTGTGTGTGTGTGTGCATGTGTGTGCTAAGTGACTTCAGTCATGTCTGACTCTGTGCGGCCCTATGGACTGTAGCCCGCCAGGTTCATCTGTCCATGGCATTCTCCAGGCAAGAATACTGGAGTGAGTTGCCATGCTCTCCTCCAGGTGCTCTTCCTGACCCAGAGATCAAACCCAGTTCACTCCTGTCTCCTGCATTAGCAGGCAGGTTCTTTACCACTAGCGCCACCTAGTGTACCCCACAATGAATAAGGCTCAAATAAAACTGTCAGCCCGATACATATTTGGTGGTTACTATATATCAGGTGAACAATTTCTTTTAACACTATCTAGAGATCAATGATAGACACATTACTGTTATTCTCATCATAAATGAGGAAGCTGAAGCTAATAGAGAATAAGTAACATGCATAAAGTTAACGGCTAATAAGTGGCAATACCTATATTAGAATGCTATGTTTTATGAAGTTGCATGAATCAGTTACATGAGGGCCACATTCTGCCTTTAATATAACAATGAAGTAAATGTTGGCTCCACTTTCATTTTAACATCCTCTTATGAGTTAAAATTAAAACAAGAACACAAGGGCATTTATTATTAATTGCACATTCATTCATTTTTCATTTGGGCAGACATCATCAAAAGCCAAGTAGTGACTTCCTCGTGCACTCATTTTTTATATTGTGTTTATAACTCTTTTAATAATGCAAATATTTATTAAGGGCATCCCTGGAGAATCAAAGGTGCTCAGCGAAGGGATTTCTAAATATCACGATCCACTGCCGAGTAAAAACACCAGGATACTTCTACTGTTTAAAGGGTCAGAGCCACAGGGTCTGTCAAAAGGGTCACTTGGCACAAAAACAAGGCAGAAGGTTACCCCATTTCTGGAATAAAGTAGCAGCAGGTATAATCTTCACCAACAGAGAGAGAGGAGGCATGAGGGTAATTTCTCCAGGGTGAGAAAAACTACATCACAGGCCAGAAAGGGCACCAAAGACAATTATTATACAGTGGACCTGAACACAGTAAAAATTCAGCTTTTTCAAGTATTATTTTCCATACCAACAAATTACTTCAATTTTAATAAACATTTGAGGGTTTCCTATATATAAAGCATCCTATAAGGTCCCTGATAGCTCAGTTGGTAAAGAATCTGCCTACAATGCAGGAGACCCTGGTTCAATTCCTGGGTCGCGAAGATCCACTGGAGAAAGGATAGTATTCTTGGGCTTCCAGTATTCTTGGGCTTCCCCTGTGACTCAGCTGGTAAAGAATCCACCTGCAATATGGGAGACCTGGATTCAATCCCTGGGTTGGGAAGATTCCCTGGAGAAGGGAAAGGCTACCCACTCCAGTATCCCAGCCTGGAGAATTCTGTGGACTGTATAGTCCATGGGGTCCCAGAGTCAGACACGACTGAGTGACTTCACTTTCATAAGGTCCTAGAGACTTTAAAAAAAAAAAAACAACAACAACACATGTAGCCTTCTGCAAAAATCTTAGCCTAGTGATAAAAGTAGGCACATTTAAGTTTGTGGAATGACTTGTGTACTCTGCTAAGGATTTGGAACTTCATCCTGGAAGAAATGCTAGTTAAGCATCAGAGAGGACATTTTTTACAGTATGTAAATATCTGGTAGCAAAATTAAAAACAGAATGGAGTGTGCCAGGTTAGACATATGGAATCCCCTTAGGAAATCACTGCAAAAGCCTGACCAAAACCTCATGAGGATGGCCCTGCAGCATCAGCCACAGGGATGCAAAAGACTCAGTGGAGTTGAAATACTTTTGAGGTTAAACACAGCTAGAATTCGTGACCGACGTGAGATACAAAATAGAAAAACACATTTAGAATGCCTGTAAGCATTCTGTTTCAGGTGCCTGGAAAAATGATGCATCAATTTTTCAAAAGATGGAGATAAACAAAGAAGAAGAAGGGACTTCCCTGGTGGTTCTGTGGCTGTGACTCTGTGTCCCTAATGCACCGGACTTTGATCCCTGGTCAGAGAACTAGGTCCCACAAGCCACAACTAGATTTGTCATGCTGCAACTGTATAGATCAGGCTCAGCCAAATAAATAAATCAATTAAAATATTTTTTTAAAAAAGAATGGAGAAGAAACAGTAAATGGCTGGTTACTGAGAAAGATGTTGAACTTCACATTGGACTTGACTTCGATGTGCCTGGGGAAATCCATAAAAAGATACTCTGCAGATATTTTAGTCTAACATAATAACTGTGAATATTCGGATGTCACAAGTTAAAATTTGTTCCAAAAATCCATTCCTTTAATATTTTATCTAATTATTGTTCTTTCATGAGCCTTATTAACAAGAGGCGCATATCTTACCTCTTAAGCCTCCTCTACTCTTTAAATCCTCTAAGATGTTTGAGAACTAAGGCCAAAGGAGGTCAACTAGAATCCCACATGATATGGTTCACCACACTTTGTTTCTCTTGGCTGCATGAGTTCCCATCCCTCTTGGCCAGAGAAATGATTTTCCCACTGCCATAAAAGAGTTCTCTGAACAAGCCTGCAAGACGATTCCTCTTCCTCAAAGCTAAGCTTGTTGAAGGCTAATGGAGGCTGGGACTTCAAAAAAAAAACAAACATTAAAAGACTTTCCATGTGATCTAACATTCTCTACTTACTTCTCTCCAAGCCCAATTGCACCAGGGTGACTCATTCCCAAAGAAGTTATCACACTAGCTTCCCATTGGGTCAAAACTGCGCTCCTCCAGGACCTTAGTACCTGGAGCTGTTCCAGGTGATCTGGTCTATGTATCCCATGTCCTCCTGATGGTCCTCCTTTTCCTTGACCATCATCTAGGTTGGAGCTGTCCTTATTAACAAAGAAGCAAGAGCTCACTGTCAAGTCCAGAGAAGAGAGGGTGGCCTTTCAACCTCTTTCCTCCAAAAAGTCAGTAAGACTGTTTCATAGCTTTGTATATCTAGAGTTACAGAGAGAAACATCCATGATCAAGTTTAAAATAATTCCGGATTCAACTGTAGTAACATGACAAAGATTCCATATATTATTATTTTTATCACGGAGAGGAAAATCATAATAGGAAAATCGTATACACTTACAAAACTGACATAGATCAGATGCTGTTTCCCCTTTGAACAGAGAAGCATTCTGTACAACTGGCTCCTAACTATTTGTTTATTCTCCTGTTATTTCTGCCAATGGACTTGCTGGCTAGGGGAGACTGTGGTTTCCCAGGTGTGAGCCCAAAAAGGACGCTCACCACTTCTATTCCCTTGTAGCCCATCCCCTCATCACACAATACATATATTGAGCAACCAGGGAAACAAAGATGCTCTTTAACTGAGCAGCTCTCATATTCCAGGCACTGTCCTCAACAGTCTGAAGGTGATAATAAAAAGGCTTCTAAGAGATGTTTGTGCTTAAGCAATAGAAGCTGGCTAGGTTAAGAATGAGGCACACCCTCTCCAAAAACTACCTGGATTTTGACAACTACGGCTTTCAAGAAAATATTCTTATGGTATGGACAGTACAGTAATTCTTCACAGAAAAGTGGAAAATAGGCTTGTTAAATGCAGAATGTGTCTCAAAGGAATACTTCTTAGTGAGGGCTTTGGATTCTCTAACTACAGAGATAAAGCACTGCAAAATAAAATTTCTGGACAGGGTTAGCATACAATATTAACATTTGACATTTAAAGACTAAAACCCTTTCTTTCAGTAAATACTCCATAAATCTCCCAGGCAAATTATCTCCATTTCCTGGATCTTCTTAATTGACACTCAGCTTTTCTATGAAGCTGTGTTTATGACTGTGGACCATCTGAGAGCATGGGCCTTCCATTCAAGTAATATCTTCTATGTTGACAATAACCTGTCTTTAACAAAGCAATAAATTCCTATTTAAAACTATTTAGCTAAATACTCCAGAGATCAAATATAATTTCCTTTAGTTGCTCTCATACTGTCACAATTCTAATTATGACACTGTTGGGAATACTCGCTTTCTTAAAAAATGTAAAATGCAGCATAAAAATTTATGAAGCAAATTATTGCAGGTATAACTGTTCAAGGGTGTAGTGGTCTCTTTGTAACTCAGTTTCCTCGACCAGTGCCCTTTTATACTTCATTTTATGGTCAATGTGATGCCTCATTGAAAAAAGAATATTAAAAATAATTTATTAAGATTAAATTGCCTCTTCAGAAGGCACGATTTTATCTTTCTCATTTTACAAGAATCCTGTTTTAATTTGCTTCCTATGCCATGCCTAGCATGAATTTAAGGATTTAATGGAGTACGGATTGAAGGCTGATATTGATAAAATGATTAATTTTATATTTGAAGAATTGGTTTGTTTGATTTAGGAGAAGATTTCAATGGTCCATTATCCCTGGACTCTATTTAGGCCCAATAGTAATTCTCATTCATCTCCTATCCACTGTGAATAAGAATAGACATCTTTGTGATTACTCTTGATATATTAAAAGTTAACATGGGATAGAAATGGGCTTCCCTGGTGGCTCAGATGGTAAAGAATCTGCCTGTAATGCAAGACCGGGGTTTGATCCCTGGGTCAGGAAGACCCACTAGAGTAAGGGAATGGATACCCACTCTAGTATTCTTGCCTGAGAATTCCACGGGCAGAGGAGCCTGGTGGGCTACAGTCCATGGGGTCACAAACAGCTGGACACAACTGAGCGACTAATGCTTTCACTTTTACTGTGGATAGAAATACTGTTGCCCATTCCACAAAGAGACAACAGATGCTTTCATAACAAAGCTAATTCTTTCAAGTATTAATACCTTAAAATATAGTTCCCTGAGCATACATAACCATGTTGGCCATGCAGTCAGTCAACATTGTTTATTAATCATGAGTGTCTTATGTATTGTCTGCTACTTTCTGAGGACAGTTAGCGTGCTCTTTAATTGAAATGCTTTATTTGAGTTCTTTTGTGCATCCAAGCGGTTACATGCAAACACATAACAACATTGGAACACCTTTAGTGCTTGAAATAAAACTTAATGAGATTTTTATTTCAGGCTTTATTAAAAATGATTAACAAAATTAAGAGAAACAAGGTTGATGAAATGATGGCAAACTGCATACTACAGGCGTACAAAGTCATGTTTCTGTTGTTTTGCCTTGAATAAGCTAAAGCATATGAATAATTTGAGGCCATTTTTATACTGACCTAGAATCAGAAATAGTATTATATATATATATATATAATAATATATATACACACACACACATATATATACAACTGAATCCAACTGAAGTTGGAGTTAATCACTTTGCTGTACACTTGAAACACTATAAATCAACTACAATTTTTCTGAAAAAAAAATTGTAGACAAAAAAAAAAAAGAAAGCATAAGGGAACCCAATCTAGAAGGATTTAAACAGATGGCCTCTAAATCCCACAGAAAGCAAAATGGATGTAGAAAACAAATGATAAAACTGTCCCAGCAGTCAGATAAAAAAAATTTTAATTTGAAAGTCCTTCCCAATTCTAAATTTTATTTTCAGATTGAGTGTTATCACAGGGAAAACAGTTCAACAAGGAAGGTAAATTAGTTCTGCACATTAGGGGAATTATTTAATATGCATTGAAGATTCAATAGATATGTGGAGAGAGACAGCCCGATTAAGACAGGGAGAGGGACAGAAAAAAGAGGATATTTTATATGCCAGTCAGTGAGTCCCTGCCTTTGAAGATGCTCATAATCTACTAGGGAGATAAAACGAGAATATATGAATTATAATGCACTGTCCTAAGTGCTCTGATGGGGAAATTTAGGGTGAAACAAGAGCACGTGGACTGATATCTCACAGACAGCCAGTGTAATCACAAACAGATCATTTAAGAGGAGCTCACATCTAAACTAAAACTGAAAGGATGAGTTGGAGTTAACCAGAAAGGGGAAAAGAAGAGAAAAGTGCCTCACACACATGCCAAAGTCAGGGGACAACCAGGTAAAATGCATCTTTGATAAAGTACAGTATTATGGATGAATCAGAGAGTGAAGGCAAGAAAGGCAAGAGATAAGGTCAAAGAAGAAAGAAAGCACGTTCTTATGAAACCAGCAAACCATATTCAATAGCTTGGACATTATTTTGAAAGTTATGATGAGCCATTCAAAGATTAGAGTAGAGCATTACCCCTGTTTCTTTTACAAAGAATTTCTTTGTTGGAATGCAAAGAATGGATTGGAAGAAACTAGAGGTAGAATGCAAGTCTTAAAAGATACAAAGATAAATCTGACATCTGGTAACAGGGTACAGGCAACAGACTGATGGTGATCTACAAGAATCATGTCACTGTGAATATTCAAAAAAGATTTGAAAACATATCAGAAACAGAATGGACAGAAGTCAATGAAGTCTGTGGTAAGATATTAAGGATGAAGTCCAAGTTTCTTGACTGTGTAAATGGAAGATCACCAGATCACCCTCTGCATCAAGCATGGGTGGAGGAAGAGCTATTTTCTAGGACAATTAATGTGCCCAATAATTGACATGTTTTGTTTGAGGTCTTTTGTGCATCCAGGTAGGCTCATAATCAGTGGGCAGCTGGAGGTACACATATGAAACTCATTACAGAGATCTGTGCAGGATATCAGTTTAGTTCAGTCACTCAGTCACGTCCAGCTCTTTGCGACTCCATGAACCGCAGCATGCCAGGCCTCCCTATCCATCAGCAACTTCCAGAGTCTACCAAAACCCATGTCCATTAAGTTGGTGATGCCATCCAACCATGTAATCCTCTGTCATCCCCTTCTCCTCCTGCCCTCAATCTTTCCCAGCATCAGGGTCTTTTCAAGTGAGTCAGCTCTTCGCATCAAGTGGCCAAAGTATTGGAGTTTCAGCTTCAACACCAGTCCTTCCAATGAACACCCAGGCCTGATTTCTTTTAGGATGGACTGGTTGGATCTCCTTGCAGTCCAAGGGACTCTCTCAAGAGTCTTTTCCAACACCACAGTTCAAAAGCATCAATTCTTCAGCAGGAAATAATGATTCAGGAATTACCAAAATCAGTAGTCAAGAAAAATCAGAGTCTGCAGATTGGGATGGGAAGTTAGCTAAGTTCAGATGATTGAGGAACCAACATGAGGCAGTCTACTTCAGTTATTTGGAAAAAAAATCATTTCTTTTTAAAATGATGTTCTCTACAGAAGAGGTTCTCTAGACATCAAATCTAAAAGTAAATATTTTGGCTCAAGTTATGCACTGGTCTAATTAGTGATGATGAGTCTAATTCATGATGATGAGTCTTGAGAAAAATCTCTTTTCAAGGGGAAGGAGTTAAAAATGATGCAGAACTCTGGGGTCTAGTTTGACCTGTGACAGCTTATAGAAGTTAAATGGCCTTCTTGAAGCTCAGTTGCCTGCTCTATAAAAGAGAATAATAACCCATAATTCAGAGGACAGTTGTGAAGATTAAGTTTTTTTTTTTTTACAATTGGTAGAGTTGGAATCACTTCGCATAGTACCTGGAGCATAACAGGAGCTCAATAAATGTGTTACCATTCTTTTCAATAGCTTATTCCGATGGGCTAAATAAATTAGTAAAACATATATAATGGGCAGAACAACAAAAACTTTTATCTATTTTTGTATGTATAAAGAAATATTTTTTTTAAATAAGGCTCAATCTCATTTGTTGAATCAGTTTCCCTTTGTATGAAGAATATTGGCTTTTTGCTCAAGCTCTGAAAGAGATATTGCCAATTTATAGTCAGGGTCGACTTGGTTTCATGAGCCATAATAGAGTCAATTTTTGCAGTTCATTGACTTGACCATTGGGTAAGCCAAATCACCCATTAAACTACCATGGTCTGGTTATTTAAATTGCACAGATAGAGCTCAACTAAAAAAAATGAAATAAAATTGCATTCTGGATCATATAATTGGATTTGGCATTTTATATTTTGATTGTTTTGCTGTAGGTTTGAGATTGGTATTACCGACAAATGAATATACCTGCCACTCAATTTAAAATGCTGAAAAGTTAAAATATGTTACTTTGTGGGGCCCAGCTCATGCACAGTAAATTCCGGATAGTAATTACAAGGTGTTAACAGTAAGAATAGCTCAGGTTAAAGGTTCACTGCTTCTCAGTGACCCAAGTTCTAGATTTGAGGAAGCTATTTCCAAAAAAAACACTAGTTAATGATTTTCTGATCTTTCTGTTGATAGAACTGTTGGAAGTTATAATGATCTGTAGAACACACTAACTTAACAAAACGTCAAACTTAAAAACAATGAAAAACATTATTAGTGGGAGGTATGCAAGTGGTTAAAGTCACAAGTTCTGAAATCAGACTGCATTTTGCAAATGGGGAAACTGAAACACAGATAAAAATAAGCTCCTTGCCCAGGGTTATAGAGTCATGAAATGCCAAAGCCAACATTCATGCCCAGGCAATACTAACTGCTACTATGTCGAAAAGCAATTTGTAAGATTTAATAATATAAGTTATGGAAAGTGTTTAACACAGTGCCTGACTATTGATATTTATTAACCATTTACTAACATAGGCAAGATACTGTACATAGCAATATTTTCTTTAAAAAAGGAAAAAAATACAAATTAGGAAATTTCATTCACTATATAAATTGTCCTTCTGAAATTTTAGAAAAGTCTTCTTTGTTTAATGGCAAAATGGTATTGCTGCTGTATTTGATATGTGGTTACCAGTGTCAGAAATCTATGCTGTTTGTTTGAAAGAGTGGGTTCTAGAGAGAAACTACCTGGAATCTAATCATAGTACTGACATTTAATAGCTGTGTGACCTTGACAAGCTATATAACCCCTCTGGGCTTCACTTGTAAAATGGAGATAATTATAATACTAATCTGGGGAGGATTAAATGAGTTAATATGTTAATGTATATGCAATAGTGCCTGGAATTAGTAGAGACTCGATTAAGTCATCTACTGCTATCATTACTATTTCCAGAGAAATTCATGCAGTGAAGATGTGTTAGTCACTCAGTCATGTCCCCATGGACTGTAGCCCACCAGGCTCTTCTGTCCAAGGGATTTTCCCGGCAAGAATACTGGAGTGGGTTGCCATTTCCTCCTCCAGATAATCTTCACAACTAAGGGATAGAACCCGCATCTCCTGCATTGCAGGCAGATTCTTTACCATCTGAGCCACCAGGGAAGCCCCACACCATGAAGAATCAGTGCAAATTCAAAAATAAAAAACCATTTTTCGATACCAATATATAACACACATTCAGATAAAATCAGAAGACTATTTTTTCCACTGTGAAATAAATCACATATTTTAAAAGCCAAGCTGCTTTTATATTTTTCAAATTAGAATTTAAAAGAATTTTAAATTCTTTTCTGTGGGCGATATCAGTAGAGGGAAAAATCCTAAAAGGTGCAAATGATATTATAAAGGAAAAAAATAAAATTGCAAGTACATTCTAATCTGAAAACATATACACACAAACAGTTTTGTTTGTGTGTCTCCTCTCAGGAGCTCTTTTCTCATAATTTTTCATATATCTGCTTTTCCCTCATCCTTCAAGTCTTACTTGAATATCACTTCCTCAGAGAGAATGTCCCTCACCCTTCTGTTTAGAAAAACCTCCCTCTTTAATTCATAATTAAGCCTCCACCCTGTTTATTTCCTCCATAACAGAAATAATAATATGTATTTATTTTATTTGTTTTTTATCTCCCTACTAAAATAAAAACTCAATTAAGAGTGGGATTTCTCTACATTGTACCACTGCTCATTCATTAGATGCCTAATTTACTATCTAGTACACGCTGCCACTTAACAAATATTTGTTGACTAAATTAATAAAAGGCATAATATTTTTATATTCCACTGGCATTTGGAGCTTTATCTACTGAAAGACCCAATAATAATTTGGCCCTGAATTCACAAAATACAAGATTTAAACATTTCTGCTTAGCCCCAGTGGACTTCTTGACTTGCAGGGAGCTCAGGAACTGGGAGGAATGAGATGGGCAGGGACCCAAGAGGAAAGAAGGAAGAGCCCCCTGCCGTGAGAGAGTTCCTCAAGACCCCACAGGGGAGTTCAAAGTCAACAAGCACTGTGATAATAATTAGAGCCTCTGTTAGCTCCTGCCTGATCCTAAAATAGACTCTTAAGTGGTCTCTCTGTCTCAATTTCCTCCACAAGACTGCAGAGAAGTCTATCTGAAATAGAAATCTCACCAAGTTTGCCTGCTTAGGGCTCTGCAGAGTCTCCACACAGCTGTCTGAATAAAGAACAAGCCTTGTGGCAGAAACATCAGGATTAACCTCCTTTGTCCCGTTGCAAATTCTCCAAACTTTCACAGCTTCTCCTTGGACTCAGAATCAATATGATAGATGTACTGGGTGCAATTCCAAGGTTTGCAATTCCAAGAACTACCCTCCCTCTTTCATTTATCTGTGGTTTTTTCCATGCTCATTCTTCTGCCTGGAATAGTCACCTTTATCTTTCAAAATGTATTAAGGACTTTGGGTTCAGAATGGGTTACTGCACGCAGACATCTGTCCTTATGTGTGACTGCTCTTTTCTTCATGTCATCCTTCGATTACATATCAATTGGATGAAACACACACCCATACACAAAGGCCGAGACACTTGACTAAAAACAAACATTAGACTTCTGAAAAAATGACTAAAAAAAATCCATATTTAGGAATAGAAATATGGTCCTCCTACAACATAATCTCTACTACTTTTCTGGTTATCAACAGAGACAGTATTTTACATTGCTACGCAGAATGTTATCAATTTCCTTTTTCTCAATATTATACTGTTCAATTACACCCCGAGGCCCCTCAGGGAAATTTCCACTGGAGTCATCTGGCCCTTGGTGGTCACTCTCTAGTCACAACACACAAGGAAATATCAGAAGCTTCCAAATCAGTCCAGTTCTTGTCATCACTGTTATTATTGTTTCTTAAGTGGGTTCAAATTTTTTGGATAGGAAAGTCTTCTGTAGTTTCTACAGATGAAAAAAGCCAGGACAAAGACTCTGCCATGTAGTCAAATTTCAATACTCAGTTATTGAGGAACCAAATATAAGTCACTGTATTGTACATGAACCAGAGAAAAGTAGAGAGGGAGATGGAGGAGGGAGAAGAAAGAAACACATGGAAATACATGTGATGTTTTATGTGTGACTGGGTTATATTTATAAATTATATTTGTGAATTCTATCAATGCAAAAACTGGGCAAACGTTGCATGTACATATATGTATATGCACATACATGTACATACAGTCTGATACATACGAAACAGAAGGGGAGGGGCAGGGCACAACCTTTGAAAGGAAGATGTAGCCTGAGGACACAACATAAACTGATTAGAATCAAATAGGTCCAAGATGGCAGACAAGTCAACTTCAATTAGACCCTGATCCTCGGTGTACACTCATTGCAACACATCAGCAAGCTAAATGACCCAACCAGAGATGCCAGGATGGTTCCAAGGCTGACTGTCAAAGACCAAACTGTGGGTGGTGGCTCAGTTCCTAGAAATCTCCACCCCATCCCCCGAAATAGTTGGAATAATCCTCCCACTCATTAACCTATGAAATTACCCAGCCCATAAAAGCTAATCACACCGTATTTTGAGGCCACACTCACCCTCTGCAATAGCCCACATTCTGTCTATGGAGTTCGTTTCTCCTAAGGCCACTCTCACCTTCTGAGATGGCCCATACTCTCTCTGCAGAATGTATTTCTCTTTAAATAAATCCACTTCTAACTTATCACTTTGTCTCTCATTGAATTCTTTCTGCAATGAGACATTAAGAACCTGAGCTTCATTAGGTCCTGAAACCAGGTGTGCAATAAGTTGGCAGGCCATAAGTTTTGGCCAGGTTCAAGTCCCAATCTGAGATGAACCGTTTCACACACACACACACACACATACAGTTTATTCTTGCTATTTGATGTAATTATGTTTCCTAATACTTCCATAAATACTGAATTAGCAAATACTAGACCATTGCTCTTAAGGTAAACACAAAGTTAGGTTCCTGTGAGACTCCTGACACAACATTTCCATCAACTGATTAGAGTTGGACAAGACTGAGCGACTGAACTGAACTGATTAATACATACCTTGTTGCCCAACAAGGGCAACTTCTGTTGCACTTCTGTTTTAAAGATAACTTGTTTAATATATGTTGTTGGTTTCTTAACACTGAACACACAACCAACAGCTCTATAACTCAAGACTGAACAAGTATATTTTCTCTGAAAGGAACAACCCAAACTTCTTGCCTTTAGGAACACTAGACGGCACTTCAGCACTAAGGTTGGGCCAATCTTAAGTGGTGACATCAACAACAAAAGGCATAAAATTGTGCAAGATGTGGCACTAAATAAACCATAGAAAGCACTTGTTGACAGTATGAGAGTTGAAACAAGAAGGCAGAGCTGCTGCCTGGATCCCACCTTAGTGGGGAATGTGCACACCAGGTGACTCAAAGTTGTTCTGCTGCTTAGAGCCTGTGTATGTCCACAAATGACAAATGAAGCACCTCAAGTGTTGATTTGGGGGTTCCAAATATATTTTAATGAGTAGGTACTTTCACAAATATAAAATTGTGAATAATGAGAGTTGACAGGAGGCAGGAGGTAGATGCCTCCCCTTACCCTGGGTAAAGTAATTTGAGATTTGTTCCCCTGTGGACCAATATTCTAAGACCAAAGTAGCAGGACGATTGAGAGGGAAAGCTGTATCATGCCCAGATAGAAGGTCTGAGACCACATATTTCTCATTCTCAAAGTCAGGAGACCGCCTCTACCACACAGGTGCAGAAAGGCTCCTTAGACATCAAAGGGGGAGTGATGCTAAGTGATGCTAACTACCTGTAGACCTATAGAGATGCGTGTGCACGCATGGGAGGATCCTGAGACATACCAAATGTGGACTCTGAACCAGACAAATCAAAACGACTGGCCAAAGGAAACCCGGAAGAAACACTCCACGTAAGTGATTTAAATTACCTCAAGGGCACAACTCTCCCTGTGAATGCACGCATGTATCTATCCACACGCACTTATACTTTTTCCTCCTAATAGACACGTTCCATCTTTGTGGGAATTCCTTTCTGCAAAACCAAAGGGCTAAGGGTCTTGCCACTGACCTCTGATCCAAGTGGCCAGGATTTAGTGAATCTCAATGCCATCACCCAATCTCAATCTCTGGCCAGGAACCAGAGCCCTGCTTTAAGGTGCTGCAGGCTGAGGCCACTTGAAATCAGACATATTTATATATGCTAATATATAGATCTTGTACATAAATGAAATCTATAGGGTCAATATTCATCTTTCATACCATTTGCTGCACATATAAGGAGCTAATAAGTATTAAAACAAAAAAAAGAAACAAATTGTCTTTCCCAGGTAATCTGTTTAATCATGGTCCTTGAAATGGTAGCTAGAAGCTTTTTTTCAGAGATTAGGTTTTTATTACTGTTGCTTTTAAAATTTGTAACACCATTGCTTTTTTAAAGATAAAGATATATAATATCATCAGTAAAATGTGGAAAAATTAAGAAATAAAAAGTACAAATCACCAGCCTTCCTATGAGATAAAGCTCATTAAAAATTTGATTCACTTCTCAGTGGTTTTTTTTTTTTTAATGCAATGCACATATAGATGTGCAAACATCTTTAAAAATAAAATTGAAAGTATACTGCTTTCTAGCTTGCTTTTATTTTATTAATGCTATATCAGCATCCCCCTCATCACTGTATTTCAGCCTTAGGTTCCTCCCAATCTCTCTTTTCAGAAGGACATACCCATCTGAGGTTGCTAAAGGCACCCTAGGCTCAGCAAGCTGCTGTCTTTGCTGAATAAATGCTGATGACGGCCTCTACTGGGGAGACTTAGAAGAAAAAGTATAAAGACTGAACTGCTTGATTTTTCCCTTTAATTTTTGTATTCCTTGAGAGATTCTCACTTAGTTAGAAAAAGGAATCATTTCCAAAGGTGCAAGGAAGCTTACCCTAAAATAGATTGCCTATATCATAATTGACCTTTGCATAAATGCATGCATTTCACAGCACTTCAGCGCAATCAAATTTCCCAGGCAGGCAGAGGTAGTCACACAATTTAAACACCAGAATTAGTTTTAAAATGTACATTTTAGTAACTCTCCAAAAGTCAAAAAGTTCAGTCTCCACATTCAATCTCTCATGACGTTATTGTTTTCCGATACAATAAGAGTTAATGATGGACTTTTCTGTTGTTGTGCATTACAAAAGGTATTCAGTCCTGGAAGAAAGGAGCAATTCCCTCTCTTTTGTTCTGTTAGATGTTGCATGATTATCTTACAACAGGCAATTCCTAAGCAAACTTAATCAACTAAAAATATATAAAACTATCATAGCAAAATTCTCAGGTAGGTTCAACTGATACTTAAAATTCCCGGTTTTTTCTTTTCTAACATTTGATTCTTTCCCCTAATGAGAAAAACCTATATAGTCACAAAACCAAAGAAAACTGAGATCATTATGAACAATTAAATGAATCGAGTCCATTACTTAAGATGCCATAATACATACGTAATTTGTTTATTATATGAAAGGAATTAATTAACTCATAAGAAAGTGTTATAAATGGAAAAATTAATGTGTCATACACTGACATGTTCTAGATTCTTTGAATGCTTTTTAAATCACCATGTTGTCATTAGGTAATTATTGAAATTAAGCTAATTTTAGGCTGTTATTCCCAAAATAGAGCCAAAAAATTCATTGAAAGTTATTTATATACTAAATAATTAAACTAACATGGGAGTAATTTTTATTAACTGTAAATTAGACTGAATGTTTTTTCTGGTCTCCCCCTAAAAGTGAAGGGTGCTGGAGAAAGAGGCCTGCCAGGTGCAGACACGTGCTGTAGACTATGTCACTCGAAAGACGATGGGGCTAGAGGGTTTGCCATTCACTACATGTGTGACTTTGTGACTGTTTCCTCATCTGTAAAATAGGAATATTAATAGCCTTGAACACACCAGCTGGCCTGGGATAAAGAATCTGCCGGCCGATGTAGGAAACACAGGAGATGCGGTTGGATCCCTAGGTCTGGATGATGCCCTGGAGGAGGAAATAGCAACGCATTCCAGTATTCTTGCCCGGAGAATCCCATGGACAGAGGAGCTTGGTGGGCTACAATCTATGGGATCACAAAGAGTCTGACATGACTGAGGACACATGCTAAAAGTGAAAAACAATATCACTAATGCATGTAACAGCTTCCCTGTTGACTCAATGGTAAAGAACCCACCTGGCAATGCAGGAGACATGGGTTCAATCCTTAGGTGGCGAAAATCCCTTGGAGAAGGAAATGCAACCCACTCCAGTATACTTGCCTGGGAAATCTCATGGACAGAGGACCCTTGCAGCCTACAGTTCATGAGTTACAAAAAAATCAGACATGATAAACAACAACAAATGCATTTTAAAGTATTTAACATCTTCTTGTAAATGGAATAGCCCTAGGCTTTATTTTTTTTAACTTTTTAATTGTGTATTGGGGTGTAGCTGATTAACAATGTTGTGACCATTTTAGGTGAACAGCAAAGGGACCCAGCCATACATATACTAGCCCTACACTATAGTTCAACAGAACTGGGGTCAAAATCAAACTGGAAACTCCCAGTTCAACAAACACTGATTTCCTTTGTTTCTAGAAGTCTTCTTAATCCTCTCAAGATACTCTTTCATCTTCACTGGCTCTTATAAAAGTTTTTTTACCCACTCAGTGCAAGTATTTGCTCCTTATCATGGGACATCCCTACATAAAGGATGGTTTTGATCCACAATCTTTCCCAAAAAATAAACAAACCAAACTGACACCCCCATGGATGCTAAGTCATTGTCAATGTGCTCCCCCAACTGTTTCTCTACTCCCAGAAGAAGAGGCAGTAAGTGAAGTTGCTCAGTCGTGTCTGCCTCTTTGCAATGCTATGGACTGTAGCCTACCAGGCTCCTCCATCCATGGAATTTTCCAACCTACTGGAGTAGGTTGCCATTTCCTTCTCCAAAAAGGCAGTAAAGTGAACCACAAATCATAACAGTCAACATTTACTGGGTCCTTATCGAATGTGGAAACTCTCCTAAGCAGTTCTTACACATTGCCTCACTCCATGCTCACAAAATCCATACAAGATAATTACCAATAGTGCCTCTTTGGGACAGTAACCTAAAATTTATAAACCTTAGCTTTTTCATACGTAAAATGGGAGCTAACTAGTAGCTAGCTGATTAGATAGTACTAAGTAACAGAGACAGGATTCAGATCCAGGTTTGTAGGTCCGAATCCCGTGCTTGAACTCAATGTCTGTAACACTTTCAAGTCATTGGGTTTGGGCAAGGATGTAACCAGTTAGTTTTCAAATCTACCAAGAGTTAATGTCACTCACTTTACAGAGATATTGAGAGGGTTGAAATTCAAACAGTGTGTGGATCACAAATCAGTTCATGTGATACATCTTTGGAGCATCACAAATGTTAATTTCCTTACATGAAGACTTAGGCTATCAGTATGAGGACCGCTAGCAAACTAACTAGGATATATGCCATAACGAGGATGTCTGCTTGGCATGGTAAAAACACAGCCAGATATCTAAGTTCAACAACACCTCTGCACACTAGATTATATGTTCAACAAGCTACTGGCTAAGTATAAAACAGTTGAAGTGACTGGAAATGGCTGTATGTCACAGAGCATCCTGTTGCCAATAGGCAAGAACTGCACCACAGTTGTACAGGCAAGGGAGACTTTAAGGCTATTACAATAAGGGAGAGAAGCCGGAGCTCAAGTGGAGCTCAATTCCACTAAAACAAAGAGAAGGAAGATTTCTAAGTGACTATGTGGATCACAATAAACTGTGGAAAATTCTAAAAGAGATGGGAACACCAGACCACCGGACCTGCCTCTTGAGAAATTTGTATGCAGGTCAGGAAGCAACAGTTAGAACTGGACATGGAACAACAGACTGGTTCCAAACAGGAAAAGAAGTGCATCAAGGCTGTATATTGTCACCCTGCTTATTTAACTTCTATGCAGAGTACATCATGAGAAATGCTGGGCTGGAAGAAACACAAGCTGGAATCAAGATTGCCAGGAGAAATATCAGTAACATCAGATGTGCAGATGACACCACCCTTATGGCAGAAAGTGAAGAGGAACTAAAAAGCCTCTTGATGAAAGTGAAAGAGGAGAGTGAGAAATTGGCTTCAAGCTCAACATTCAGAAAACGAAGATCATGGCATCCTGTCCCATCACTTCATGGGAAATAGATGGGGAAACAGTGGAAACAGTGTCAGACTTTATTTTGGGGGGACTCCAAAATCACTGCAGATGGTGACTGCAGCCATGAAATTAAAAGACGCTTACTCCTTGGAAGAAAAGTTATGAGCAACCTAGATAGCATATTCAAAAGCAGAGACATTACTTTGCCAACAAAGGTTCGTCTAGCCAAGGCTATGGTTTTTCCAGTGGTCATGTATGGATGTGAGAGTTGGACTGTGAAGAAAGCTAAGCGCCAAAGAATTGATGCTTTTGAACTGTGGTGTTGGAGAAGATTCCTGAGAGTCCCTTGGACTGCAAGGAGATCCAACCAGTCCATTCTGAAGGAGATCAGCCCTGGGATTTCTTTGGAAGGAATGATGCTAGAGCTGAAACTCCAGTACTTTGGCCACCTCATGCAAAGAGTTGACTCATTGGAAAAGACTCACATGCTGGGAGGGATTGGGGGCAGGAGGAGAAGGGGACAACAGAGGATGATATGGCTGGATGGTATCACTGACTCGATGGACGTGAGTCTGAGTGCACTCCAGGCGACGGTGATGGACAGGGAGGCCTGGTATGCTGCGAGTCATTCCGCAAAGAGTCGGAATGACTGAGCAACTGAACTGAACTGAACTGAAGAGGGAGAACCTGGACCATGTGCATTTGATAACCCAGTTCAGTTCAGTCACACAGTCATGTCCAAATCTTTGTGACCCCATGGACTGCAGCACACCAGGCCTTCCTGTCCATCACCAATTCCCAGAGCTTACTCAGACTCATGTCCATCAAGTCCGTGATGCCACTCAACCAGCTCATCCTCTGTCCTCCCTTCTCCTGACTTCATTATTTTCCAGCATCAGGGTCTTTTCCAATGAGTCAGTTCTTCACATCAGGTGGCCAAAGTTTTGGAGTTTCAGCTTCAGCATCAGTTCTTCCAATGAATATTCAGGACTGATTTCCTTCAAAACTGACTGATTTGATATCCTTGCAGTCCAAGGGACTCTCAAGAGTCTTCTCCAACACCACAGTTTAAAAGCATCAATTCTTCGGCACTCAGCTTTCTTTATGGTACACTTCTCACATCCATACTCGACTACTGAAAAGCCATAGTTTTAACCAGATGGACCTTTGTCGGCAAAGTAATATCTCTGCTTTTGAATATGCTATCTAGGTTGATGATAGCTTTTCTTCCAAAGTGCAAGCATCTTTTAATTTCATGGCTGCAGTCACTATCTGCAGTGATATTGGACCCCAAGAAAATAAAGTCCATCACTGTTTCCACTGTTTCCCCATCTATTTTCCACAAAGTGATAGAACCAAATGCCATGATCTTAGCTTTTTGAATGTTGAGTTGTAAGTCAGCTTTTTCACTCTCCTCTTTCAGTTTCATCAAGATTTGATATAACTAGCTTTCCCCAAAAGAAAAGAATATTCTTCTCTTTGTGACCGAGAGTAGTTTTACAACATGGAGTAAGGCCTCCACTGAAAGGCTCCCTCCCTCCTGCAGAACCTGGGAGATAGGGATATTATTAATATATTCCCTGATGCTTTCAAAGAGATGGCTCATTGGTCCTTGAGAAAGACATTCCCAGGTTATAAAACCTGGCAAGAGGCTTTTTAAAAGACTTATATGTAGCTCAAAGAAGCAGAGAAAGACCTTAGAAGTTTTCCAAAGTAAATCTTCTAAGAAAAGAGAAGTAGGGCCCAGGGTTCGGAAGAAGACTGTCTAAAATTTAGTCAAGCTCAGTTTTCTGGCCATCTTGGTCAGGATAACACCAGGGAAGGTGTGGGGGGCGGGGCAGCCATGGCACCTTCTCCCCACATCCTGCAACTTCATGGCACTGCATTCTATGTACCATCTTTTCTACTCATGTTTCCATAGCAGATACTTCTAACAAACAAGCAGAGAGATGCTCACAAGCAATTTCAGATGAGGAGAAAAATAAACAATCTGAAGAGCTTGATTTACTTACACAGTTACTGAGGTCCTTAAATCAGTTAATTACACAGCAAATTGGCATCAAATTTAGGTTTAGAATATGCACTTTGGTACTTGTTATTCAATACCACAACGACATCCATGAAAATATTCCAAAAAGGCATCAAGAGATAAATGGAGCATGTATTAAACAAGCAATCGAAATAGTTAAGCAGAAGTTTTTTATGTTTTCTTTTAAAAAGTCTATATTAAAGGCCTCTCCCACCAGCATGTTAATTTATGGCAATATTTAGTTTGGTGAGTAAGCTTTATCTTATTATATTCCAGTTAAGGAAGAATCTCCTAATTTTCTGAATTGTGTTGACTAGAAGTCTCCTGTGGAGTCAGTCTTGTCAGTTGGTTTATTAGTTAATTAAGTGTCATTTTATACCTTATATTCCAAATTCAAGGCACCCAAAAGAGCTCACTCTAAGATTCTCTTCTCCATCGGGTATCTACATAATTAGTCTCATTTCAAACACCTATTATTCAAGGCACAATAGAACAGAACAATTAATTTGGACCACATGCAATTATGCTGAAAGGTCAGGTGCTACCCATAATAAAACTCTGTTCAAAAGTGTGTTTGGGGAGAACATTATCATGGTTATCCACGAGACTTTAAGGGGCAGAAAATCTCCAAATGCAATCACATGGGCTCTAAAGTAATCACCTGCAATTTTTCATTTTTAAAGCAGGAGAATTTTAGAATGTTGTGCAAAATGAATACTTCCAAGACCAATCAAACTTGGGAAAAATTACATCAAGAGGTGACAAATTCATACCCTAAAGGAGAAAGCACATTTGGCCTGCAACTTCCTGTGTGAGTTTCCTGTTCTAAAGAGCTTTCATGGAGCAGTTGTTACAAACCCCTCAAATACAGTTAATAATGAAAGTGATGGCTTTCTCCTTCTTGGGTAATTTGAACTACACAGCTATAAAACCCACAGTCAGAGTATGGATGTGCAGATTATGAAGTATCCCCAGTACCCAAATGTCCATGAATTTATAATTCTGTGTTCTTCAACAATATTACGTTTGTCTGTTAAATGCAAATTTCTGAAGTAAATTTCATTCTAGAGGAAGTGCCAAAGATACCTCTGTCACTATTAAAGGTACATGTATGTTTTACAGCCCAAGGTAGGTTTATAAAATGCTCATTGTTTCCTCCAAGTAGAGGAGACTCTGCTGATCAAAGAGAAAAATGTTGAGGGACAAAAAGGCAGAAAAGCACAGTAAGAGTTGACTACAAAATGCTTTTCTCTGCACCCACCAATTATAGCATACATAAACAATATTTTGGTTTAAGAATCAATATGAAGAAAAATTTACAACATGAGTGATAGGAATATCATTATTTATTTCTTGGCCACAAAAGTACAGCGCATCTGGAATTTTTATAGCTCTACACTTCAAGAATTGCACATACATTAAATACGTACATATTATGGAATGTGTTAGTGGCTGTGTAAGATAAAAGCACAATTAAGGCATATCCATTATCTCGATGATTTTCCTTTAGAGTGGAAATACTGAGATGTATTTGCATACCTGGCCAAGATTTATACTCTGAAGTTAGACAGATCTTAATTTCAATGTTGGTACAATTTTTCACTAGCTCTATGACCTTGGGCAAGTTCCTTAAGCTCTGTGTGCCTCGATTTTCCTATCTGTAAAATGGTAATTCTATACTACCAGGTACTTTCCATTGCTAGGGACAGGATAATTAGCTCAAACTTGCTGAAACAAAAAGAACATTCACGTGGCTATATAAAGAAAATGCAGAGGGATGAGTAAAATTGTCCTTGAGAAAGACTGGAACCTAGAACTCAAAATCCTGTAATTTTAGAATTCAAAATGAAAGTGAAAGTCGCCCAGTCGTGTCCGACTCTGCAACCCCATGGACTATACAGTCCGTGGAATTCTCTAGGCCAGAATACTGAAGTGGGTAGCCTTTCCCTTCTCCAGGGAATCTTCCCAACCCAGGGATCCAACCCAGGTCTCTGGCACTCAGGCAGACTCTACTAGCTGAGCCACAAGGGAAGCCCAAGAATACTAGAGTGGGTAGCCTATCCCTTCTCCAGGGGATCTTCCCGACCCAGGAATCGAACAGGGGTCGCCTGCATTGCAGGCGGATTCTTTACCAACTGAGCTGTCAGGGAGCCCTTCCCTTTATTTTCATCAGGACAATGTGTTTCTTTCTATTTCTTAACTCTAGTGGTATTTTTAGAGCTCTTATTTCACCAAATCAAAGGAAAGTTACTGTTTTAAGAAACAGAATTAGATTTCAATGTGAATATTATTTAGAAGAGATCCATGTTGCTTTTTAACCTATGTAACCAATTTTTTATTTTCTATGTGTTAGTAGCTCAATCATGTCCAACTTTTGGCGACCCCATGGACTGTAGCCCACCAGGGTCCTCTGCCCATAGAATTCTCCAGGCAAGAATATTGGAGTGGATTGCCATTTCCTTCTCCAAGGGATCTTCCTGACCCAGGGATTGAACCTGGGTCTCCCATGCCACCAAGGAAGCCAGGTTGCTTTTTATTTTCTAAGCCAGGCCTAAATTAATGCCCTGCATTGTGAGTGAATGTGTATATGAGTACGTGCACACACCCACGAAAGAGAGAGAGAAAAGCATTCCGGCCATATCAGTGCCCAGAAGAAAACCTCCTGGTCTCTCTGTTCCACAGGTTACAAAATCTAATCTCATTAGCACAGCATTCAAGGTCCTTTTCAACCTGCCCTAAACTGCGCCTTCTCACCCCTACACCTGCTTCACTTACTGTTTACTTCGACTGCATCATATTAACTGACATTTTCAAGAAAGATGGACACGTCTCCATCTCCACACTTATTCTGAGCAGCTCTTTCTCCTTGCTGTGATTTTTCCCATTTCTGCATTTCAAAAGTCCTCCCCATCCACTGGGGCCCAGCTCAGATATAATCTCTATCATCAAGTGTTCTTTGTGATCTGCCTATTCATAAGTTATTTGAACAGACATATTTAGTACCTACATTATCTCAAGTGTTTGAGATAAAATGATGAATAAGATACACGTGTTCCTTTGAGGAACTCACAGTTTAATGGGACAAATTTTTCTATTACAATATGATAGGATCAGATGGAGCTATGTATAAAGAAAGGAGCCAACCCAATCAGTATTAGGAAGAACAAGCCCTGGAAAGGCTTCCTGAGGACATGCTGTCCAGTGTGCAGTCACGGCTTTCCTTTCACTATGTTTGACTTAACTTCCATAAGAGGAAAGCCAGTGAGGGTCTACAGTCCTGCTAGATGTCCACATGTTTGGCTTTTTTTATTAAAACCTCAGTAATAACTAAGCAGAACAATAAGAACAAACTTGCTGGTTTTGCCAGCCGCTGTACCAATTGCCTTCTATCAGTTCAGTTCAGTTCAGTTCAGTTCAGTTCAGTCGCTTATTGCCTTCTATAGACGAGCTCATTTCATCTTCGTGGGCGGCATCTCTATGAAGAAACACTAAGGGCCATCATAGCAATTTTACCTGACATGTTGGGATGTAGGCTGGTCTTGGTGAAACCAGTCAAGAAGAGATGGTGATCGGCTCAGGGAAGGTCACATGAACTGATTTGGACCATCAGATTTAATCCCTGCTGTTGCTATGAGCTTCACAACCCTACAAGACTTTTCTTATGCTGTTTAATCTCCCTGGAAAGCCATCTATCTCTGCTTTATCCACCTGGCAGATTCTTGCTCATTTTTCAAAATGTTGCTCAAATTTCTTCCCCTGTGATTTATCCTCAGACCTTCCACATACAGTTCATCTCTTCCCTTTTTTGACCGCTGTTGTTTCTCTTTTTTTTAAATTTTTTATTTTTTTTAATTTTAAAATCTTTAATTCTTACATACGTTCCCAAACATGACCCCCCCTCCCACCTTCCTCTCCACAACATCTCTCTGGGTCATCCCCATGCACCAGCCCCAAGCATGCTGCACCCTACGTCAGACATGGACTGGCAATTCAATTCTTACATGATAGTATACAAGTTAGAATTCCCATTCTCCCAAATCATCCCACCCTCTCCCTCTCCCTCTGAGTCCAAAAGTCCGTTATACACATCTGTGTCTTTTTTCCTGTCTTGCATACAGGGTCGTCATTGCCATCTTCTTATATTCCATATATATGTGTTAGTATACTGTATTGGTGTTTTTCTTTCTGGCTTACTTCACTCTGTATAATTGGCTCCAGTTTCATCCATCTCATCAGAACTGATTCAAATGAATTCTTTTTAACGGCTGAGTAATACTCCATTGTGTATATGTACCACAGCTTTCTTATCCATTCATCTGCTGATGGACATCTAGGTTGTTTCCATGTCCTGGCTATTATAAACAGTGCTGCGATGAACATTGGGGTACATGTGTCTCTTTCAATTCTGGTTTCCTCGGTGTGTATGCCCAGCAGGGGGATTGCTGGGTCATAAGGTAGATGCAAGGATTCTTCAATATCCGCAAATCAATCAATGTAATTCACCACATTAACAAATTGAAAAATAAAAACCATATGATTATCTCAATAGATGCAGAGAAGGCCTTTGACAAAATTCAACATCCATTTATGATAAAAACTCTACAGAAAGCAGGAATAGAAGGAACATACCTCAACATAATAAAAGCTATATATGACAAACCCACAGCAAACATTATCCTCAATGGTGAAAAATTGAAAGCATTTCCCCTAAAGTCAGGAACAAGACAAGGGTGTCCACTTTCACCGCTACTATTCAACATAGTTCTGGAAGTTTTGGCCACAGCAATCAGAACAGAAAAAGAAATAAAAGGAATCCAAATTGGAAAAGAAGAAGTAAAACTATCACTGTTTGCAGATGACATGATCCTCTACATGGAAAACCCTAAAGACTCCACCAGAAAATTACTAGCACTGTTGTTTCTTAAATCCATCTCCACTATGGCACTTCCCATAATACGTTAGTTGCACAAATACTGTACACTAAAACACGATCTACTTGAAAGTATGGCCCATGGCTTATATATCTTTTTATGGCCAGTGTTAATTCCAGTGCTGAGCATATATGTATTAAATGAACAAATGAACAGATAGATGAATCAATGAATGAAGTTTATAAGATTGGGTTAGAGACCTGTTAAAGGACATTTATCAGCAATAACTAGGTTCCCAGCTAAATGCTGTCTCCTATTAATTTCTTAGGATGCCTTGAGTCACTTTTGTCATTCATACCCCACATGCTGATTTCTGTTGACTACTCAACATTCCCACTATTTTTCTATTTGTCTATGTTACTTATAGGTGGAAGTAGTGACAGATTTCCTCTTCTTGGGCTCCAAAATCACTGTGGACAGTGACTACACCCATGAAATCAGAAGGCGATTGCTTCTTGGCAGGAAAGCGATGACAAACCTAGACAATATGTTGAAAAGCAGAGACAATACTCTGTGGACAAGGTTCCATATAGTCAAGGCTATGGTCTTCCCAGTGGCCATGTACAGTCATGAGAGCTGGACCGTAAATTAGGCAGAATGCTAAAGAATTGATGCCTTTGAACTGTGGTGCTAGAGAAGATGCCTGAAAGTCCCTTGGACAGTAAGGAGATCAACCCTGAATGTTCACTGGAAGGACTAATGCTGAAGCTGAAGCTCCACTATTTTGGTCATCTGATGCCAACAGATGACTCGTTGGAAAGACTGGGGGCAGAAAGAGCAAAGGGCATCAGAGGACGAGATGGCCGGATAGCATCACCAATGCAATGAACATGAACTTGGGCAAACTCTGGGAGATGGTGGCAGACAGGGAGGCCTAGTGTGCTGCAGTCCATGGGATCGCAAAGAGTCAGACATTTCTGGGTGACTGAACAACAGCAACAATGTTACATTTTAATATATCACAACAGTTACACACAACTACATAAAATAAGAAACAAGAAACATAGTACATGGAATTATATTTATCTTGTACTAATCTATAATGGAAAAGAATATGAACAAGAATGCGAATCACTTTGCTGCACACCTGAAACTAACACAACATTGCAAATTAACTATACTTCAAATTTTAAAAGGCTAAGAGAGATACCTAAATTTGTGGTACCAAAAAAAATCACAATTTTTGGAGTATTCTTGCTGAAGTTTGTCATGAATTCTATCTAGTTTGTGAAATAGCTGCATTGAGAGAATAGTGGTCTCATCCTGAGTCCCTCTGCTAAAGTGAAAATGAAAGTCGTTCAGTCATGTCCGATTCTTTGCAACCCCATGGACTGAATCTCCAGGCCAGAATACTGGAGTGGGTAGCCTTTCCCTTCCCGTGTGGCTCAGCTGGTAAAGAATCTTCCTGCAATGCAGGAGACATGGGTTCAATCCCTTGGTTAGGAAGAATCCCTCTGCTAACTTCCTCAGAAAAATATTAGAGACTGTTGATGCCAAGTGTCTCATCTAACAGCTAACTTAGGGGATAAGATGTCAGAATCATGGCTGTGCGTCATTGTTAGTCTTCCTGAGTGTGGAAGAGAATATTCAGATTATTCTGAATGAAAGACAGTGAAGTAGATATCTCTGACTTTGAATTCACCGTAGCGAAGTTTCTTAGCAATGATAATCCTGTCACAGCTGTTAGAATTTATTCCTTTATCCAAATGACATTTTAACAGGAGAGAAATCTAAGTTATTATAAACAGATATAGACCATTCAGTCCAAAATGGCTCATTTAGCAACTTCATCTCGCTGACAAGCCTTGTTTCTGAACATTTGTAAACATTATTCTTGTGCATTTGATTTCTTTTCCCTTCTACAAGGCTAAACTGGCTTCTGGCTTTTGTCCTATGAAATTTAAAACCAGCAGCTTAAAACGTTTATTTAATTACATCCTAGGATGTGAGAGGTGGAAATGTATAGCCATTTAACTAGCTAAGTGATGGAGAAAATGTTGGGTGACTGCGATTTTCTTGATTTTAGTGCTCTCTCAGTACCAGTGGCCTTAGTATCGAACAGGAGTGGGAGCTGTGGAAATTGAGGAATAAATTGAAAGGATATTTGGAAAAGGCATTTTAGTGGGAGGAGAGTAAGAGCTTTCAAGTAAATTGCTAGCTTATATGTGTTCCCCAGATGACTCTGAATTCTTCATTTGAACTGACATGGGTTGGATAAATATATCACGATCCTCCTTGTCTGGTACAAAGAAGAAACAGACAGAAAACGTGTGACACTTAAACAGTATATGAAGAATGGTTGGGCTTCCCTGGTGGCTCAGATGGTAAAGAAGCTGCCTGCAGTGTGGGAGACCTGGGTTCGATCCCTGGGTTGGGAAGATCCCCTGGAGAAGGAAACAGCAACCCACTCCAGTATTCTTGCTGGGAAAGTCCCTTGGACAAAGGAGCCTGGTGGGTCCTTGGGGTCCATGGGGTCGCAAAGAGTCGGACATGACTGAGCGACTTTCACTTCACTTCATATGAGGAATAAACACATGCTAAAGGACAGCTTGCAGCCCCTAGGTCTCTACTGCTGAAGCTTTCTACAGATACATATTCCCAACCCTACATTACATTCTTCCCAACCCTTCCATTATATTATTAGTTCTCCTCCCCTGGTGGGGAAGTGCTCAGCCAATGGAGCAAAGATGCTTGCTGAATGAATTACAAGGAAGAATTTTTCTCCCCTTCGAATAAGCAGACCTCTTTCTAAACCAAAAGCAGAGGAATAAAAGCTATTGTAAATATAGTACCATAAAATGATGTGCGCTGTACATCACTAAGATGAAGAAATGCCCAGTTTGTTTGGGGTGTTGTCCACAGTAGGCATTTATTTCTGGGTATCACTTAGGCTTCCCAGGCAGGATCTGCTTACACTGAAATACAGTCACTAGAGATTTTCTGACTACACTGAGCAGAAGGATGAGTTGGAGTTAAGGCCAATGAGAACAGTGGTACCAGGTCAGACGGTCAGCAATCTGCTCCTTTCCAGGTCATCCTTTGGAAACAATGGTGTCCACCCTTCCCTGGCTTAGGACTTCAAACATATTGTGTTTTATGCCAGATCATGGACAGAAAGCAGCCGACCATCCATCTTTCCAAGGAAGCGTGCAGTGCCCCTGGGCTCCCAGAGGCCCTGCAAAGCCAGCTTGGTTCAAAGAGAGTACTGTCCAGATGAGCTGAGTCACCATTTGATTAAACATGATTGTAAAGGTAAACTGAATACATAAAACATATCAGTTGAAGACATAGGTCTGGTTGATTTTGAGAGAAAGAGACCAACAATTCACACCTTTACCCTTTCCTTCCTACCTGAGGAAAGCCATGCAAACATCAGGTATATTTAAACTCCCTAAATTGTATTGACTCTTAAAATTTCACTATGCAAAGGGTCCACAATTATGCTGAAGACTGAAAGAATGAGAGGACAGTTGGACTGATGTGAAAGACTAGGACTTAAATTCCAGCTCTAACATGAACCTGACAGAACAAAAGATCCACTGTAAGAATCCTGGATAAATATATATAAGGCAGCCATGCTCGCCTTTATTTTCCATTTTTCCCTTTCCCACCATAAAATGCGCACACACTTCCTCAAATGTTAAATGACTTCGCCAAAATCACAAACTAGCAAGTGATCCAAACAAGACAACACTCTGATCTTGCCCATGGAAGCCAGGTGTTCATCGCAGAATATCCACCTGTATCGTAAAATTCACAAAAACTTGTTCAACACTTATCTTGGAAGAGAAGAGGACTTACTTTGATTTGGAAGCTTTATTTTATCAAGGAAAGAAAAAGGAAAGAAGGGAGGGAGAGAGGGAGAAGGGAGAAGGGAGTAAGGAGAAGGAAAGAAAGGAGGGAAGGAGGGAGGGAGCTAAGACAGAAGGCAGCCATCAGGGGCTGGCGTTGCCCCATGCCCCAGGTTGATGTGCGCACATATACCAGAAACAGCAGAGGGCCTAACCTACTCACATCCCTGGCTGATGGAACCTGGCTGCACACACAAAGGAGATGCAGTATAAAGCCCAGTAGAAACTGTAAGTGAGGCCAGACTTAAAAACCTAATGTCTGAATGTACTCCTGAGCCCACTCACAAACCCACTACCAGAGAATAAAAGTTTGAGCTCATTCAAATGTTGGAGCACAACCTCTAGCCACCTTCTAATGGCCCACTAAGCTCTGCAGACATAGAGGCAACCCCTAAGAATCTAGCAAAAATAAAAGTAAGAAAAATAAAAACTGAGCAGAGGCATCGGTGGCCACACATTACAGGAAAGATTTCACACATTTCGTCCAGGCACGTTACTAAAGAAACAGCAACAATTCTCAAAGGGGAAAAAGAACCCAGAGTCATGATCTGAAACGTTCAGTATACAGCAAAAGATTATGAAACATGGAAATAAATAAGTCTAATTTATACATAGAAAGAAACAAAGCAGTCAACAGAAGTTGTCACTAAGTGTTTTCAGATGCTGGATTCAGCAAAGACTTCAAAGAAGTTATTAAATAAATTCAAACTACAAGATAAGCCATGTTTAAATAATTGAAATTGTGACAGTAACTCAGCAAATAAAGAATCTCAAAGAGTTAAAATCAGTTAAAAATAGAAATTCTGGAGTTGAAAACTCAGTAACATTAATCTACAGATCCAAGAAGTTCAAAGTAAGATAAATTTTAAAAGATCTCTATCCAGACATATAATAAGCACACAGAGAAAATCTTGAAGAACATGAAGAACATTAAAGGAAAATGACTCATTATGAGTCCTATTTATAGATCTAAATACATATGTAAAAAGAGAATCAAGTTATCAAATCTTTTGAGAAACTATAAAAACAAATTCAAATTAGATCTAAAGCAAGTATAAGAAAGAAAATAAGAGATCACAGTGGAAATCAATAATATAAAATGCACAAAAACAATAGAGAAAATGGATAAAAACAGAAACTATATTTTAAAAGATCACTTGACTTACATGAATTGACCAAGAAAGTAAGGGAGAAGATTCAAATGACCAAATTTTCAGTGAATAAAGGAACATCATTAACGAGTAACAGAAATTAAAAGGTTATAAGGAAATATTATGAACAACTTAGCTCAGACAAAATAAGCAGATTCTTAGAAAGACTCAAATTACCACAACTGACCTAAGAAGAAATAGACAATTTAAATAAGACAATAACATGGAAAACAACTGATTTAGTCATTTAAAAACCTTCCCACAAAGAAAAGCACAGAAAGTTTCACTGGCAAATTCTATTCTATTTTATTCTAAAAATAATTCTTCAAAAATTCTTTCAGCAAATAGAAAAGAAGAAAGCACATCTCATTTATCTATGGAACTAGTGCTATTAATAGCTTTCATTAAAGCCAAACAAATAAGTCAAAAGAAAATCTGTATTCCTTATGAACATAAACACAAAAATCCTTAATAGTCCCAAACTGAATTCAGTAACATATAAACATGATGATATACTATGATGGAGAATTACTCCCAGAAATATGAGGTTGATTTGATATTCAAATTTCAGTTAATGTGTTATACCATAGCTCAGTTGCTCAGTTGTGTCTGACTCTTTGTGACCCTTTGGACTGTAGCCCACAAGACCCCTCTGTCCGTGGGATTTCCCAGGCAAGAACTAGTTGCCTAGTTCTGAGCAACTGGGTTGCTCCCATTCCTGGGGTCACAGTGATGGGAGATAGAGTTCCATTAAGCCTAGTCGTGGAAGTACTTCCTCATTTCACAAGCCTTCACAGCTCCCTAGACACAAATCCATCCCAGAACTGGTGTCAGATGAAGCTAAACCAGAATCCCAGACATTCGGCTAATTATTGTTTCCCCCTATTTCTGTGACTGCTACATTTTTATTTTTGTCCAGTTTTACTGAGGTATATCCCTGGGGAAGGAGATGGCAACCCACTCCAGTATTCTTACCTGGAGAATCCTATGGACAGAGGAGCTTGGCAGGCCATGGTCCATAGGGTCACAAAGAATCAGACACCACTGAGACAACTTAGCATGCATGCACTGAGGTATAACTGACAAATAAAAATTGCACACATTCCGGGTGAACACAAGGTGATGACTTACTACATGTATGTATTATGAAATGATTACCACAATCAAATTAACACATCCACCACCTCACATAGTTATTTTTCCTTTTTGTGTTGTTTCGTAACTGCCACCACTAATTTTAAACTGCAAATGAGTTCTTCTGATTCCATTTCTCCAGGAAGCATATACTAAAGAATGTCTTACTACCAATTCAAATTTTATCATTTACAAAGTATTTAAAGTACGTACTGAGGTCTGACAATATGAATTTGACTTATTTACCTGGGTGTGATCTTAAACACTTTAAGCTTCAGTCTCTCTATATATGAGATGATGTTTATAATAACAGCACCTGCCTGGAAGATCTGTTGGGAAGATTAACTACAATAATGTGTATAAATGCAAAGCATGTAACATTACATGTTATTTGACACTAGTACCAGTCACATTGATTTTAATTATCTTGTTATTAGATACCATATTAGTCCCTGAGTGTTAAAACTTAATACATTCAGGGACTAATACTTTTTACTAATTCTTTTTGTTGTTGCTGTTTTTGTTCAGTTGTGTTTAAGCACCTTTATATTCTGGTCTGAACCTTTCTTTTCATATCCATCTCTTACTATATATCTCCATACACCCTGAACTCCAACCTTACTGAACTACTCAGTCTTGCTTAGAGAGTGTGTAACACAACAGCATGGAAAATACTAGGGCAACAATAAAGTTAAACAAACGGTTTCTTGCCTATTACTGTGCATGGAGCAAAATGTAATTATTAAAGTGATTTAAAGATACCATGGATTTTTGACAGTTGTCTCTTCAGGGGGTTAGCTTGATGCAATATTAAAATATGTTTCATTATATCTAGTGGAAATTCAAGAGGAATGCTCTTTGCAATTCAAAAGGGACAAAAATCTCAGAATAAAAATTCATTTTCAATCCCTGCAGAGTTCATTATGAACAACAGAGTGCTAGAAATTAAAACATTTAAATATATTTAATAAGGCTCTATAATGGAATGACATTTATGTTTAGATAGATTCTCTAGTCTCTCTCCCTCTTTCTCTTTTATCTTTCCAAACTCTATGCTTAGGGGAAAAGTGAACTGCTGATGTGATTTAATTGGTTAATTACGACTAGATTCCCCAGCAAAGTGGAGAGTTGAAGCAATTATCTAGATTATTAAAGTTTAGAAACCTTTCCCCTCCAATATCTTGATATTCCAGCCAAAGTGGGTTGTGATTTTACATTAATTGAGACCAAACTGTTTGTAGTTGTGGGAATCTGCATGCCTGGAGAATAAAATGGCAGTATTTAGGCCAGAATTAATTGAATTGGAAGAGGAAATTCAGGCAACTTAGAAAGTTGCTTAAGTTTTTAGTATTTTTTCATCCCTCCTCATATATGGTACTTTAACTATTACTGAAAGAAAATACTTTTGTCTAATCATCCACAGAATTAGTTTACGGTCATGACAGCATATTAAAAAGCAGAGACATTACTTTGCTGAAAAAGGTCCATATAGTCAAAGATATGGTTTTTCCAGTAGTCATGTACAGATGTAAGAGTTGGACCATAAAGAAGGCTAAGTGCCAAAGAACTGATGTTTTGCTGGAGAAGACTCTTGAGAGTTCTATGAACTCTCTCAAGGAGATCAAACCACTCAATCTTAAAGAAAACCAACCCTGAATATTCATTGGAAGGACTGAGGCTGAAGTTGAAGCTCTTAGCCACGTAATGCAAAGAGCCAACTCACTGGAAAAGACCCTGATGCTAGGAAAGATTGAGGGCAGGAGGACAAGGGGGAAACAGAGGATGAAATGGCTAGATAGTATCACCAACTCAATGGACATGAATCTGAGAAAATTCTGGGAGATAGTGGAGACCAGAGGAGCCTGGTCTCTGTCCATGGGGTTGCAAACAGTCAACCACGACTTAGCAGCTGAACGACAAGCACCAATATGGTTTATGGTATTTGTTTTGAAATGTTAAAAAATGAGTTTTGAAAATATTTAATATCTCACCATATATTTAATATAACTATTAACATCAAACATTTACTAGTAAAAAAAAAATCCTCAACATTGATCACAGCTCATCCTCTGTGTCTTGGTATAAAGGTACATTGGTCATCTTTGGACACAAAAATCTTTCTATGCTATATTCCACTTCTAAATTATTTACCTTCATGCAACTGGAAAAGTTTAAGCATAAACAAATCCAGTGAATAAAAAGTATGTATTTTCATTTCCCTGTCCCACTTTTATTATATGTTATCCATAGTAGACTATTTTTAAGCAGAAAAGGCAAACTTCAGTAATCAGATTGATTATGATTACCAGAATTTGAAATAATTTACACAAACTCTATCCTGTTTAGTTATTTTCAGGTCTCCCAAGTTATGGTTTAATTAAAGCTGAACCTAAGAAGGGGCTTTCCTGATAGCTCAGCTGGTAAAGAATCCACCTGCCATGCAGGAGACCCTAGTTCGTCCTGGGTTGGGAAGATCGCCTTAAGAAGGGATAGGATACCCACTCAAGTATTCCGGGGCTTCCCTGGTGGCTCAGATGGCAAAGAATCTGCCTTCAATGGAGGGGACCTGGGTATGATCCCTGGGTTGGGAAGATCCCCTGGAGAAAGAAATGGCTACCCACTCCAGTATTGTGGCCTGAAGAATTCCATGGGCTGTATAGTCCATTGGGTCACAAAGAGTTTAAAGAAAAAGAGATTATACACATGCCTGGTAGCTATGATTTGACGGTTTACACCTCATGTAACCAAATTTTATTACATACACATACACACATTGTACTCCTGGTCAGTATTCTTAACTGCTGTGAAAAGTCCAGAGACAGATTTTTAGGTCAGACTTTTGAATCATAGTCTTACCCAGAATTATCTTTTTTCACTTACCACCTCTTGATTCTACATTCTATTGTGTTAACTGCACATTCAGACAGGCTCCTCCTTCATTGCAGGGTCTGGAAATTCTACATGTCCAAAATGTTGTTTTCATAATCCCTGAGTAAAAACAGGTGCCTAATCTGAATAGCCCCAATAGGAATTCCAATATTAAATCCCGCTGACCTATCTTAGCTCCCAAATTCTATTACCTAACCAGTCACTTGTGTCCAGAAAGATGTGAGACATGTATGATCTGGGTTATATGTTCACTCCTAGGCCTGGCACTGCAGTGAATTTCACTCAAAACCTACTGTGTTCGTCAGATTTGGCTTGATTATCCTGCAAAAACAGAGACTCTAAAACCATGACTTGAGTCAGAGAGGTAAAACATCTTCCTCTACTCTTCTAGGTTCTTCTGGCTGGTCTAAGTATTAAATTGACATGAGACAGATTTATAGGAGAAATCAAACAAAAGCTTAATAACATACATACATGGGAGAGACCATGGAAAACAGAGTAACTCACCCAAATAGCCAAAGATCCCTCCTTAAATACCACCTTAAGCTAAAGACAAAAAAAAAAAAGAAGAAGAAAGGATGCTGGGGGTAGTGGTTTGAGACATCATATCATCAGTTCAGTTCAGTCGCTCAGTCGTGTACGACTCTTTGCGACCCCGTGAACTGAAGCCCATCAGGCTCCTCTGTCCTTGGGATTCTCCAGGCAAGAATACTGGAGTGGGTTGCCATTTCCTTCTCCAGGGGATCTTCCTGACCCAGGGATCGAACCCAGGTCTCCCGCATTGCAGGCAGATGCTTTAACCTCTGAGCCACCAGGGAAGCCCTCATATCATCATATGGAGTTATTTAGTCTCTGAGTTGTGTCTGACTCTTGCGACCCCACAGACTGTAGCCTGCCGGGCTCCTCTGTCCATGGGATTTCCCAGGCAAGAATACTAGAGTGGGTTGCCATTTCTTTCTCCAGGACATCTTCCCAACCCAGGCATCAAATCCACATCTCTTGCACTGGTAGGCAAATTCTTTACCACTGAGCCAACAAACAGAGATGGAAAAAACAAATGTTTCATAAATACATGTTTGCTGGGCCCTACAGAGACAATGGGACACAGAGTGGATCCTGATCACTAGGCCCTTTTCTTAAGAGTCTCCCCCTCACCACCCCTAGCCCATGCTCTTTCAGATATCTCTGGTGATAACAATATTCCAGAAATGCTCTATCTAAATTCTTTTAGGAAGTTAGGAGGAAGGGCAAAGTTTCTTTCTGAGTCTTTCAGAACTTGAGGGTTTTCAGCTGGAAACAATCCACATGCCAAAGAGACATTTAAGCTTTCAAGTTTTGGTACCCTCCACTTGCAGCAACAAAGATTTCTTTCTCATTCACATTGGTTAGCAGTCATGGGTAGACTGTGGCTATTCCCACACACATGTCTTTTCCATTTCAGGATGTACGCTGAAGGAGCAATGACAATTTAGGACATCTCACAATGATGCAGAAGATAGAGGGAAAGGCATTTCTTGCTTGTAACTGATTCTTTAAGCTTCCGCTTGGCACTGGCATGTGTTACTTCTCTTCACATTTAATTGGCCAAAGCAAACTGCAAAACAGAGCCTAAGAATGGAACAGTTCTCCCACAGAAAGAAACCACCACAATCTCCCACAAGCTTAGTTCAGCAGTAGGCAAAGCTTCATTCCCCAGGGAGATTTCCAGCAGGAATATGACAGATACACACTACAAACATTCGCTCTCACAGTTTCAAGCTCCAGCTGAATTTTCTATGCAGGGTTATCGCTCTGCCCCAAGAGACCTTACGTGGAGGTCACCTATGGGAAAGATTAGTCAGAAGGTTGGGCAAACCTTCCAGACTGGATAGAGTGGTATGTGGCAGCTTTAAAACATGAGGGGAAGAGATGCACTTTTGAAATTATTTTCAAGTAAAATGGGGAAACCCAGAGTGGAAAATTGGATAGTAAAACTTAAAGGATGGCGGAGACAGGGCAAAGAGAGGGACCTGCATGGCTTGATTTAGCAATGAGGGAATAATAAGCGAAAAATGCTAGATGAGAACAGGAAGGACGACAAATCTGGGACTAAACTCCAACATTTTGTTGGGTATTGAAGAATTTTGGCCCACGTTAGCCCTTCTTTAAGGTAAACATTATAAAGCACCATGTCTTCCAGATTCTCTAAAATATTTTCCTTGAATCCAGTGACTACTGTTCCAGTGTTTGATCTCTAACTAATTGATCTTAATTGATTGGTATCCAAGATCTAAATGGTCTAGTAGATCTATGTATGGAACTGATTTGGCTCCATTTATCACATGCAGCAGAACCTTTTTTTATAAATCAACTGCAACATATATAAATAAACCTGCTTCAAGACTCTCTAATCTTTTCTGTTTTACTATTTTTTTTAATCCTTGCCACACTGTCTTGTTTATTAGAGCTAGAAAATTTTTATCAAAAATGGCACAGTCAGATTAATTTAAACATTGGTCCAATTAGTTATTCCCCCAAAAGGAAAGTGCTTATAATTAAAGAACTAAACAGTAGCAGGCACACCATCCATGTATTGCCAAATAAGACACTGATGCCTAACAGCAAAGCTTTTGGGAAGGCAGGAATTTGACTGTTGACGGCCCTCCATTTAGAAGTCATAACAAGGTGACCACCAAGATCTAGGATTACCATGCTAATTCGGTGATGAAAGAAAGCACTTTTAAGGAGAAAAACAGTCTTTTTGTTCTTGCAACTTGATTGCTGATGGTACGTACATCAGAAAATAAATAAGGCTGGCCAACTTGAAAGGGAAGATTAAAAACAAATTCTTTTCTCAATAGGACCAATAATTACAGAAAACACAATTGGCTCTGCTACTTACATTCTCCATATTTCATGGTCAAACACTTTGAGGGCTGTTAGCACTTTCAACTGTTTTCCCATTGATCTGATACTTCTAAGGAGTTATATATTCCTGAGATGAATTTTTAATTTGTTCCTGATTGCAAAAAGTAATACATTAAAACACCTGAGTTAATTGGAATAGTTTTTTCAGAGCTTCTCAGACTTTAAAGTACATGTGATTCACCTGAGGACTGTGTCACAATCAGATTCTATAGGACCTATGACTGCATTTCCTGCAAGTTGATTTGATGTCAATGACATCTTTTTCTCTAACTCATAATAAGGACTCTCTGAATTTTTTTTTTAACTGAGAGAATGAAATTAAATTTAAAATTAAATTCCTTTAAGATATATAATGTATTTTCACAAGGAGGAGTTGGGATATAGAAATAACTCAAGTCTTTCTTTTCTCCATAAACTACAATTTAGAAGAAACTTGAAAGGTCGTTTTATTTAGGCAGCAGAAAGTAAGCAAGAATGCATCTAATTGTGGCTAATTAATGCATTAATTGTGGCTAATTGTGATGTTTGCTTAACTGTGTGTTGTTTTGATCATTTGTGCAGATAACTCACAGCAGCTGAGCATATAAGGGACATCTCAATGTGTGATAGTATGTTTATGAAGACCGGAAGCCCTCTGACGTTTTGGGCAGTCTTTGAAAAGGTCCAGTTGGTACAGTCAAGAGCTTCAGCAGCTTGCTATGGCTCTTCATCCTGCTTGCAGGATGGAGATAAAGCCTGGTCTGATAGTCCCACAACAGACGGTCTGCCTCCGGCATCATACTTCCAACTTGCTGATGCTAGAAAGAACTGGGTTGATTTCTGTAGCCACAGTTAAAAATTATGGACCAGTTCCTCAATCCCAGGGTTTTCTGTTGTTTAAGTAGGTTACAAAAAGAGACTGAAAACAGACTGGTAAGCTCAAACCCTGACTCTGCTGCTCTGTGTGCATAAGCCCACAGGCAAAAACTTTGCTCTTTCTGTGTCTCAGTTTCCATATTTGTAAAATAATAATAATAATAACAAATAATTTTAGAGGTGATGTAGATTGAAAGAAGTCGTGCATGTCACACTGGAATATTGTACCTAGTATAAAGGGAAGGGCAGTTATCAGGCTCATTCACAATTAATCGAAGCTGACA
Source organism: Ovis canadensis (assembly GCF_042477335.2). Taxonomy (NCBI): domain Eukaryota; kingdom Metazoa; phylum Chordata; class Mammalia; order Artiodactyla; family Bovidae; genus Ovis; species Ovis canadensis. The sequence continues at coordinate 40,167,846 of NC_091258.1, read as the reverse complement.
TACATCAACCGATGGCAGTTTAATACTCTTGTAGACAACATGGGTTTTTCTCCATGCTGTTTCTTCCACCACCATATCACACTCTTCCTAACCCACTTCTAACTAACTGCTATTTGCATGGCATGACCTGGTTCAGGTAGGCCTCCTGCAGGAAGCTTTCCTTAAAACCCCTTTTTGCTTCTAGACTGATAGTCAGATGGTCTTGTGCATAATACAACCGTGCCACCTTAATCCCTAACTTTAAGCTCCTTAAGGACAGAAACTGATTTATCAGCTAATTTTAATGTCTAAGGAAATGTTGTGTAATGTCATCATATAACAACAAATGTATAGTGAATGAATGACACTCCCATACACAGGGGTAACTTGAAGTCATAAAAAAGAATAATGCTAAAGATATTAACAATAACAAGTAACATCAACTTGCATATGGCAGACATTGCGCTCATAGCTTCACATTTAATTCCATAAACTATCCCATAGACTGCCACTATTATTATCCCATTTTTTCAGATGAAGAAAATGAGGTACTGAAATGGTGAGTGATTTTTCCACATTCCCCTGGCTAGAATGATGAAGACTTAACATTAGAATTGCAAAATTCAGAATTAACTTGAAGAAAGTAAGGAAAACCGCTAGACCATTCAGGTATGACCTAAATCAAATTCCTTACAATTATACGGTAGAAGTGACAAATAGATTCAAGGGATTAGATTTGATAGAGTACCTGAAGAACTATGGACAGAGGTTTGTGACATTGTACAAGAGGCAATGATCAAGACCACCCCCCAAGAAAAAGAAATGTAAAAAAGCAAAATGGCTGTCTGAGGTGGCCTTACAAATAGCTGTGAAAAGAAGAGAAGCTAAACTTAAAGGAGAAAAGAAAAGATATACCCATCTGATTGCAGAGTTCCAAAGAATAGCAAGGAGAGATACAAAAGCCTTCCTCAGTGATCAGTGCAAAGTAATAGAGGAAAACAATAGAATGGGAAAGACTGGAGATCTCTTCAAGAAAATCAGAGACACCAAGGGAACATAACATGCAAAGATGGGCACAATAAAGGACAGAAATGGTATTGACCTAACAGAAGCAGATGATATTAAGAAGAGGTGGAAAGAATATATGAGAACTATACAAAGAAAGATCTTCATGACCCAGATAACCACAATGGTGTGATCACTCACCTAGAGCCAGAGATCCTGGAAAGCAAAGTTAAGTGGGCCTTAAGAAGCATCACTGCGAGCAAAGCTAGTGGAGGTGATGGAGTTCCAGTTGAGCTATTTCAAATCCTAAGCGATGATGCTGTAAAAGTGCTGCACTCAACATGTCAACAAATTTGGAAAACTCAGCAGTGGCCAGGGGACTGGAAAGGATCAGTTTTCATTCCAATCCAAAGAAAAGCAGTGTTAAAGAATGTTCAAACTACTCACAACTGCACTCATCTCACATGTTAGCAAAGTAATGCTCAAAATTCTCCAAGCTAGACTTCAACAGTATGTGAACTGAGAAATTCCAGATGTTCAAGCCAGATTTAGAAAAGGCAGACATCTGCTGAATCATAGAAAAAACAAGAGAGTTCCAGAAAAACATCTACTTCTGCTTTATTGACTATGTCAAAGCCTTTGACTCTGTGGATCACAACAAACTGGAAAATTCTTCAAGAGATGGGAATACCAGACTACCTTACCTGCCTCCTGAGAAATCTGTATGCAGGTCAGGAAGCAATAGTTAGAACTGACATGAATAACTAACTGGTTCCAAATAGGAAAAGGAGTACATCAAGGCTGTGTATTGTCACCCTGCTTATTTAACTTATATGCAGAGTACATCATGAGAAATGCCAGGCTGGATGAAGCACATGCTGGAATGCAGATTGCCGGGAGAAACATTAATAACCTCAGATATGCAAATGACACCACCCTTTTGGCAGAAAGCGAAGAAGAACTAAAGAGCCTCTTGATGAAAGTGAAAGAGGAGAGTGAAAAAACTGGGCTAAAAGTGAACATTCCAAAAACGAAGATCACGGCATCCGGTTCCGTTACTTCATGGCAAATAGATGGGGAAACAATGGAAACAGTGACAGACTTTATTTTCTTGGGGTCCGAAGTCACTGCAGATGGTGATTGCAACCATGAAATTAAAAGACACTTGTTCCTTGGAAGAAAAGCTATGACCAACCTAGAAAGCAAATTAAAGAACTGAAACATTACTTTGCCAACAAAGGTCCATCAGGTCAAAGCTATGGTTTTTCTAGTAGTCAGATATGGATGTGAGAAATGGACCATAAAGAAAGCTCAGCTCCAAAGAATCGAAGCTTGTGGTGTTGGAGAAGACACTTGAGAGTCCCTTGGACTGCAAGGAGACCAAACTAATCAATACTAAAGGAAATCAGTACTGAATATTCATTGGAAGGACTGATGCTGAAGCTAAAGCTCCAATACTTTGGCCACCTGATGTGAAAAACTGACTCATCTGAAAAGACCCTGATGCTAGGAAAGATTGAGGGCAGGAGGAGAAGGTGACAACAGAGAATGAGCTGGTTGGATGGCATCACCGACTCGATGGACATGAGTTTGAGAAAACTCCAGGAATTGGTGATGGGCATGGAAGCCTGGCATGCTGCAGTCCACAAGGTCAGAAAGAATTGGATACAACTGATTGACTGAACTGAACTGGGTATTAGTATTAACTGGAAAGATATTACATGTAGGCCTCAAGTGAATAAATTTCCATTTATTGTAATCTCAGCTCTAACAAGCTAGGCAAAGACCAAAACAAAATCTGATTGGAAAAGACACTGGAATCCAAATAAACAGAACAAGGCTTTCTTGCTAGAGGTGGAGAATGCCACCAAGGACTGTACTGACAGTCCCTGGATTTCAGGTTTGGGGAACTGTAACATTTGGCCTTTCATTTGGCTTCATATAATCAGGAACTAAGGAAGGATGGGTTTGCTGAGTCCTGCTATCTTCTTATTCTCCTTCAAACACTGACATGTGATTTTTTATTTCATCTCTGAGCACCTTAGAGCTTCTCTATGTATCTATCAATTTGCAAAAGAAACACTTTCTCATAAGTAATGCTTATCTATTTTAAAAGATATGCTTTCTTCTTTCACCTTGATTCTTACTTTTGTTTCTTTCAAACTCCTTGTGAAGTTCAAACCTCTAAGAAACCAATATTCCATCTCACAGCCTCACCAGCGCTGCATTATAGGTAAATTGATCTGTGCCCACAGGTAGCCTCTCTACTTTTTCTTGCAACTGACAACATATTACAAAAATTAAATCCCTGTCCTTCCTACAGTTTTTCCAAATTATTGGCAAAGTGAACTGCAGCCCACTTGAATGAGACTACAATTCTACTACATCATCTCAAAGACCCATGTGCAACTTTTGAGAGACTGGTGGCACCTGGAGGCCACCTGAGGCTGGTGTCATAACTGATGCCAAAATAAACCACTGTTTCTTATGTAAGTGGGAGATGGAGACCAGCAACTTGGTCCTAAGTTCTCTTTCAGACAAAGCAGGTAGGCTGACTATCTTACTTGCTTCCCTGTGTCCTGCACGCATGATCAGTCATGTCCAACTCTTTTGAGACCCCATGGACTGTAGCCTGCCAGGCTCCTCTGTCCATGGGATTTCCCAGGCAAGAATACTGGAGTGGGTTGCCATTTCCTCCTCCAGGGGATCTCCCTTACCCAGGGATCAAACTCATGTCTCTCGAATATCTTGCATTGGCAAGTGAATTCTTTACCGCTAGCACCACTTGGGAAGCCATGACTAAAACATAATAATAATAGAATGAGCCTTTCAAAGCCAAAGAAAGAAAACTCCCATGGGACCAACTGGAAAGAAGAGTTTCGTGTGTTTATTTTCTTTCTGTTTTTTGTTTGGTTGGTTTGGTATTTGCTTGCTTATTTTTAAAAAGTGCACATACCTCACCACCTCTCTAGATTTCCTAAACTGCTTAAGTTATAAGACTACATCAGAAGCAAAAAGTCAGCATTTCCCACCCACTCTAGCCCTTATTCTCTTGTCACCTCAACCTGTTCAGCTCCATAGATGAAGGGATTAAGAATGGTACAAACCTCCAGTTATATGATAAATAAGCCAGACAAATGGTTACTAGATTCATCCTCATGATCATTTTTAACATATTCTAACTAACATAATGTACATCTACTATATTTTAATAAAAAGCATAACAAGTAAAAACAATAATAAAAAAGATCCATACATGCACCCAGGAGAACACACACACACATACTTCCTCTCTCTTAATCCCCAGTCACAGCTTCCTGGTAAGAATCATGGCATCTCAAGATGTCCCATGTTATAAACATATCTGTGCTAGATGCTAACATGATCCCAAAGTTCCATGGTATGAATTCTAGCTCCTGACTTTCTTGCAGGAAAAGTACAACTTAGCTATACAATATTGTAGATCTTTTTCTTAAACCAACTGCTGAATCCCCCAATTCCACAGGGGAAAAGACCTATTTAACAGTCAACAAGAAGAAAAGGTGATTCAACATTTTTACCTTTCCGTATTTGCCAGAACATTTTCTCATCTCTTTTTTCTTTTCGTGTGTGTGTGTTTGCGTGTGTGTTTTGTCACCAACTTTGGTTTATAAATAAACACCATATATTCATTGCTGCTAACTTTATATGATTACAGTGAATACAGCATTCATAACTTAAACTTGCATGGTTTTGAATGTTTCTCATTCTCCCAGGTATTATTTTTTTTTTCCTTAGGACATGCTTCTGCTTGCTCTTATCTGGTGCTGAAACAACCTAATACCAGAGTTGGGAAAGCAGGCAGTGTTTCATTACATTCAAGCTAGAGCAGGGCTTCTCAATCTCAGCACTGTTGACATTTGTACTGGATAATTATTTGTTGTGGGGACTATCCTATGTATGTAGGCTGTTTAGCAGTATCTTTGGCCTCTATCCAAGGTGTGTTATTTATACACTGACTTGATAGACATGAGTTTGAGCAGGCTCCAGGAGTCGGTGATAGACAGGGAAGCCTAGCGTGCTGCAGTCCATGGGGTTGCGAAGAGTTGGACACGACTGAGCGACTGAACTGAACTGGCCTCTATCCACTAAATACCAACAGCATTTCTCCCAGTTGTAACAACCAAAAATGTCTCCTGATGTTACCAGATGCCCCTGGGAGGAGCAAAAATCGCACCTGGTTGAGAATCACTGCTGTGGAGGGCAAAAATAGGGAACCAATGTCTGATGAGGACTAGCATGTTCCAAGTATTGTACTTATCTCTATTTTCTAGTTCTACTCTTTCTGACAACACTTGAAGGTAGGATAATGTCCCTGCTTTACAGGTAGAGAAACTGACATCCCAACTAATGCAATAATATGCCTATGGGCTCACCATTCAAAACCAGCAGAAACAACTGAGTCTGACTCTGAATACTCGACTCTCTCCTCTACTTTCTGCTACCTGAAAAATCTGCCTACCATCTCAGTGATTCTAAAATCATTTCTCCTTCCAAGATGTACTTGGCAAAAAATACTCCCATCATCACCAGTAAATTTTGCTGTAATTATACACCTTTCTCTTTAAGTCAAAAGGATATCTCAGACATGTAACGTCAGAGCAAAATTTTTTTAAATATGATTAGAATAACAAAGTTTCAAATACAAAATGTAAATTAATCCTAAACTAAATTTTAATAAACTTTTAGTTCAAAGAAGGTGTGCGCCCCATCTTAATCTTCTTTTCCAGAATTCTTGTTGATGAAGGATTCATATTTGATACTAAACCAAATGGAAATCAATGAAGAAATTTCATCAATGAAAGTTTTCCTAGAAAACTCTATTGAAGGGTGTTTTGAAAATCTGAGGCAGTGGCTTCCTACCATCTAAAAACCTCAGACAGAGACTTTCTCAGTCTAAGCACCTCACAAAGTGTCTTCAACAGAACTCTAGATTGATCCATGGGATATCAATCAGTGTGACTTCAAAAATAATCTTAGATAAGTGTTTTGGGTGATGATTAAAAACAGCCATAGTAAACATAGTTCATCTTTTTGTGTTATATATATATTTAAGAGGAATATTCTTCCCAGGTGTCTCAATGGTAAAGAGTGTGCCTGCCAATGAAGAAGATGCAAGAAATGCAGATTTGATCCCTGGGTCAGAAAGATCCCCTGGAGAACATGGCAACCCACTCCAGTATTCCTGCCTAGAAAATCCCATGGACACAAGAGCTTGGCAGGCTACAGTTTATGGGGTCACAAAGAGTCGGACATGACTGAACACTGAGCACAAGAGGAATATTTACTGCACTGAGTATTTACCACACTAAGTGTCTCAAACTGATTTCATCATAGATTTCCCTTCATCCATACTCTGAAGAAGAATTAGTGCTTTGAAGAACGCATTTTGGGAAAGATTGCATTGTATTTTCTCTTCTAAAGAGTTTATATTTTGTTCTGAATGCAATCCTCTAGAGCTCTCTGTCCCTAATTTTTCTAGCTAATTTTATGACAATTTTCTGCACTTTGTTTTATCAAGTATTTTAAATAATAGAATATAAGTCTCTTTTGGCATATCCATAATCTGTGGAATCTTTGAAAAAAACAAATATAAAGCACAGTTTATCCTTTTCAGACAAACAGGGTACATAATGTTCAAATTCCAGTGCCAGGCAGGAAAGCTTACTGTCATTTATACCATTTTTAGATGACAGTTTTTCCAGCAGAAACCCCACCTCCACATACCTATAAGATATAGGGAGATAAAATATCAGTCAAAACTCTTCTTAGCCAAAGCAGATAAGCTATCAAATATACAAATATTGCCTAGTGAAAAGACACAGAGGTTAATTTTTTAAAAATATTCAAATTGTTTAATACCCATCACCATTTACCTTCACTGATACAAATGATAAGAGCACGTGAAAGCCTGAACATAGAATTTACACCTCAACACCGGCATTTCTACTCAAAAAAGGGTGCTAAGAGAATAAGTATGTTTTAGCTGCCCAAGCAGTTGTATTAACCAGCATGAACAATAGCCACATCAGATCAGCAAATCTTAAGTCTCCATGAACACAGAGCTTCATGTTTAGAGAGGCTTCTACATTATGGTGAGCCCTGAGTTACTCACCTAGGCCTATGGATTCCTCTACCCCGGTTGAGGCAAGGTACAGAAGGTGATAAATATCATTGCCCAATTCCAGAGAAAGACTTTTCTAACATAATAATAATAGAAATGCAGTGTTGTTTACCTAGATCTCCATGTCTTTTCCACTGCATCTTACAACTATGGTTAGCTGGATGTTCACTGTTTGAAAGGGGTTGTCTGCTTAGAATATGAACTATGTGGTTATCAGGGGATTATTTCTTTAATAAGATTGAATATTTACTTGAGTAAATTATCACTTGAATTACTACTCTAGTCAATAGTAGCACTATGACTGGTACACTTTCAATGTTACTACAAAGGAAAGCACTAAGAATATCAGATGATTTTTCCTTTAGTCAAGTGTGTTCATCACATACAGTTAGTGTTTAATCCCTTTATGGTTATTATGATTTCATATGCTGGTCCTACTATTCAGATGATGAAACTGAGATCCTACGATTCAGATGAGGAAACTAAATACTGCCCAAAGTTATACAGTCATTAAGCGTCTGAAATAGGATTTCAGCCCATACAGCATGACTTTAGAGCCTGTTCTCTGAACCACAACTTGATCTCAATAATAAGTAGGTAGACGTTGTTCATGTATTTAGTGGTCATTTATTTAGTCGTGTGGTTCATGTATTTAGTAGAATGGCTTCATATTTCTAATAAGCAATTTGTAAAAGGAAATAAGAGAAAACTTAGAAACTTCCCTGTTGGTTCAGTGGTTAAGAATCTACCTTCCAATGCAGGTGGGTTCCATCCTTGGTCAGGCAGCTAAGATTTCACATGCCATGGGCAACAAAGCCCAGGCAGCACAACACCTGAGACCGCACACCCTAGAGCCCACGAGCCACAACTCCTGAGCCCACATTCTGCAACAAAGATCCCATGTGCTGCAACTAAGACCCGATGCAGCCAAACAAATAAATATTTTTTTAAAAAGAAATAAAATTTAAAAGTCTATTTACAAGAAGAGTAAAATGCTAATGCTAGAAAGAGGGAGAGAAATGATTTGACTAGTAAAACCTAAGCTGATTTTGAAATAAAGGTTAAGGACTGGAAGGATTGTGGTAAGCACATTTAGAAATGGTAGTGGTCAGTTCTAGACCTTGCCTGCCTCTAACTGTCTATGCTATCCCGAACGAGTTACTTCCCTACTCTGGCCGCCTACCAGCAATAATAATAATAATAATAATAATAATAATAAATTACTTTTTCTAGAAATATGTCTCATTGCTTTCCACAATGTTTTTGGACTTATACTCCTAGAGAAAGAATGGAGGGGGTGGGGAATCTCATTATTCAGGAATGATATATATGGCAATCCCCAAATTCAATTTACAAAAAAAATCAACATAGAAATCTCAACTGCCATTTCAATTTTAAATTATGCATAACTTTGATAAGTCAATCCTTAATTAAGTTCTTCATCTAGTAGAATTCTCTTTGCTATAACTTCAAATTCGCTTTCCAGTGTTGTTCCTCTTCACCAGTGATAAGCAGCTCTCCTTCCCTAATCTGCCAATCTTTTCCTTGATTTTGAGTCTTCCTTTACCAACACATATTTTCTCTCCTCTCCCACTTATCCAAACTTCCCAGAAGAGTTGTCTACACTCACTGTCTGTATGTCCTAAGCCTTCTTGCATCCCTCAAACCTCCATTATCATGTATTTCCCTGTTCCAATGAAGTGCTTTTTCCAAAGACCATCAATGGCTTTCTATTATTAATAACTGACATACCCAACAGGATTTTTACCATTCTCACCCTCCTCATCCTCCTAGTATAGGTAGACTATTTTTCCTTTCTGTTTCTTAAGGTCCTCTTCTACTCCACCATCTCCAAATGGCTGAAGACTGTGCACATTGAACAGAGCCTCTCGTGAGAGCCTCTGAAATATATATCCCAACTCAAATCTCTACCAATGTGCCAGCCTTATTCTACTTGAGTATTTGCCACAGATATGCAAATAGACATTGGTAAAACCTCCCATTTTTTCTCTAAATTTTCATATAACTTTTGTGAGCTCCATCCATCCTGTGAATAAAATCATACATCCAGTAGTTACCCTTTGTTGCCTGCGTATTACTTTCCCATACTTCAGCTAATAAGTCCTGATTATTTTATTTCCATCATATTTCTCAAGACTTTATCTTCCTCACCATCTTAATTTCCATTGCCTTAGTTCAGGGAGTCATCATTTTTCTCCTAAACCACAAATTGTTCTGCTTGCCTCCAGGCAAGCTCCTCTTTCTCCTCACTGGGGCTGCTAGAATCATCTGTAAGTCTGGACAAGCAGAGGGAGCTAGAAGCAACGAGGTTTCCATGACACGTTACAAGCGTTTTTGAGAAGGTGATGAAATCCATGGAAAGGTTTCAAGCATTAAGGGTCATATGATCACAGTTATCTTTTATTCTCACCATACTGTGCCTCACACTTCGTATTCCAGCAACAGAAAATGTACAGTGTTGTTTTCCATCTTCATTACTATGCTGGTTCTTTTATTTTTGCATCTCTAGTTTCATTCTCCACTTTTCTCTTGCTTCAGAAGAACTGGGTTTCAATATCCTTTGGATTTTGCTACACATTTTCCCATTGAAAACTTCAGAGAGCTGGAGGAGAGGAAAGTCAGGGTATTTATTTCCTTGGCTTTTTCCCAATCAGGATATGGTTTGGCAATGACTGTGTTTCTCTGATGAAGGGCAATATTTCTCTTTGGTGGCACGGCTATGTGTCTTGCCCATTTTTAGATAACAGCACTTTCCTTTCTTCCTTTTAAACATAACAGTGGTAAGAGCTTCCAGTTTTACTTGATCTGAGAATGCATCATCATTCCTTATTGATTTTTCTTAACCTAGTATTTAGATTAATAAATAATTCCTTCATTAAAGTGTTTCTGATCATCGCTTCTGAGTGTGCTGCCTGCTGAGACCCTGACCTATACACTGTCTTTATATGGCTATCTCAGATCCATCCTCTGACACTCATCTTAACTCAAGAAACCACAAAGGTCATCTGGAAGGAAAAATCTTTGAAATATATGTCAAGTGTCTTCTGGTATCTCTATAGCTGTAGTTATCACTCATTAATTTAAGACCTATTTCCTCTATTGGAAGGTGAAATTCTTTAAACCAAAGTTACAATTGGGTGATTTTTTTTGTATACTTTCTTTTTAACTCACTGTCTCATGCATAGCAAATTCTTGTTGAATAAATAAATGAGTTATTGACAAACATTTGGATCAGATTCCCAGGTGTTAATGACCTCAATTGATATTGTCCTCCTGCCATATAATACTTCGTGTTGCTTTTCTCAAGTCTCCTTAATTGTATCTCTGGGAAATCCTCTGTGATAATGGGCATTCATCTTTAAAACTGAAACTATTGCTGGACCATTAAGAAGATATTAATCACTTATATAGTGGCATGAACTAATTTAATAAAAATCACTTTCTTAAATATTAACTTATATCTGCTCTAATGTTAGGATAAAAAAAATCAGTTGGGGTTAGGAAATAATTATTTGGTGCCATTGAGCACTTGGAAGTTTAGGTAAAGCACAGTAGAGTATTTTAGCGATGGTTCAACAGTCAGTAATGAGTCCTTATTTTTGAGCACTGGAATTTGAAGATCACAGGAAATTGAGCAAGGGGACTAAACTTTGGGAGCTCTGACAGATAATTTAGTTTTCATCTATTATGAAATATTACATATTTGATTTAGGAGAAAGGAGACCATGTACATTTTCCTCCTCCTCAACTTGAACTTTTTTTTTTTTTTTTTTTGCCTTTATGGCTTTTTGCTTTATTTGTTAGTAGTTAATAAAGCGTGAAGTCTTTTTCTTCCTATTATAAAAACAGCTTTAAAAAAAACCTAATCCACTTATAAATTGAACTGCTTGTAGTTTTACTTGTTAGAGGAGGACAGATGGGAACTATAATATCCTTCTGTCCACTTACATGGTGAGCTTTCTTATTTTAACCCAAGTGTGCCCTTTGGCTTCACATAGTCCATGGTCTGTCTTTGGGCCTGGGTAGTGAAATGTTGGGTACTAAACCACACAGTTTAATGAACATTCATTGAGCACATTACATGGTAAGTAATGTGAATACAAAGAAGGAGCTCCACCCCGTGATCTGCTATTGATAACTAATGCCTGGATCATAGTGTATACAAAACAAAGGTTCAGTGTGTTTCACTGACTTCACCAGAGGAGAAAGCAAAGTATCCAGAATCATCTAGGATCCTCAGGAGAGGCAGCCCACTTTTTAGAGATAGAAATCTTCTCACAATCCTTGGGATCCAAGGCTGCCTTCTTAAGTACACAGGAAATTGTATGGAGATTTGGGGGATGCAAACCAGAGTTGGATAATTTCCCAGCTTTAGGTTACTGCAGCTTCCTTGATGGCTCAGATGGTAAAGAACTTGCCTGCAGGAGACTTGGGTTCAACCCATGTCCTGGAGAAGGGAATGGGTACCCACTCCAGTATTCTTACCTGGAGATTTCTATGGACAGAGGAGCTTGGCTGGCTACAGTCCATGGGGTCACAAAGAGTTGGACACGATTAAGCGACTAATACACACAGGTAACGGTTTTACACTCTACCAGCCATTTTGTGGAACTTCTATGAAATCTTTCTATTTTGTCTTGGCATAGAGTGTGTGAAGTTTACAAAATGGATTTTTTTTTCATATAGTATTTGGAATTCATTGCTAGACTATGATAAAGAATATAATGATTCGAGTCAACTTGACTTTGTGTTATTGTGATATTTGAGTTTGGTCACAGCAAGCTTTGAGAATCTCCATCAGTTAGAAGTCTTTCTTTTATGGAGGGAGGTGGCCAGTGGAAGGAATGGGCAGATTATTGCCTACTGGACAATAAAGGCAGAAGACCATGCCTTCTAATAGAACCACCAAAACAGCTTTTAGAAAAGGCAGTGTATTTTCCCCCTGTCGTGCAGACTTTTGAACTTGCTGAGGAGCCCAACTGTTTAGCCTGTGTAGAGGCTGAAATATCAGCAGCTTCGAATGACAATGAAGTTACAATTGGAAAGGGCATTAAAATGGGAACCACTTGAAGCAAGTGGCAAAGGGAAATCAATCAGCGCTGTGATTTTTTGCTTCTCCTGGAGAGCTAGCAAGGCCATGCATGAAGACAGTGGCAAAAATTTGCCTTTGAAAAATCTCACTGTAATTATCTGTCTAATGGCATAGTGTAACTCCCATTCATGGAAAGGGCAAAATCACCTCTGGGTGTTAGGTCTTACATTTCATGATGACTATTAATCATTATAATGGCTCTAATACCACTGAGCATCTGTCTTGTGCTTTGGCTTTTATACTGAGTTTTTAGACATTACATCATGGAGAAGCTGTGTGGCAGAGTGGGAGAGGCCAGAGACAGTGGATGGTAGACTCTGATTTCAGTTCAGCTCTGCTATGTAAGCCTAGGAGCCATAAGCAAATTTCCTAATGTCCCTATGATTCCTTGACTGGAAAGTGAGCATGAAAATCATATGATACAGTAACAGTTGTAGATAATGTCTAAGTTGTTGTTGCTGTTGTTCAGTCCCTCAGTCATGTCCAGCTCTTTGCAACACCATGGACTCTAGCCCACCAGGCTCCTCTGTCCATGAAATTGCCCAGGCAAGAATACTGGAGTGGGTTGCCATTTCCTTCACCAGGGGATCTTCCCAACCCAAGGATCGAACTTGTGTGTCCTGCATTGGCAGGTGGATTCTTTAGCACTGAGCCACCAGGGAAGCCCAGATAATGTCTATAAGGTACCTGTAACATATTCAGTTCAGTTCAGTTCAGTTTAGTCGCTCAGTCATGTCTGACTCTTTGCAACCCCATGAATCGCAGCATGCCAGGCCTCCCTGTCCATCACCATCTCCTGGAGTGCACTCAAACTCACATCCATCAAGTCGGTGATGCCATCCAGCCATCTCATCCTCTGTCGTCCCCTTCTTCTCCTGCCCCCAATCCCTCTCAGCATCAGAGTCTTTTCCAATGAGTCAACCCCTTGCATGAGGTGGCCAAAGTACTGAAGTTTCAGCTTTAGCATCATTCCTTCCAAAGAACACCCAGAGCTAATCTCCTTCAGAATGGACTGGTTGGATTTCCTTGCAGTCCAAGGGACTCTCAAGAGTCTTCTCCAACACCACAGTTCAAAAGCATCAATTCTTCGGCGCTCAGCTTTCTTCACAGTCCAACTCTCACATCCATTCATGACCACTGGAAAAACCATAGCCTTGACTAGATGAACATTTGTTGGCAAAGTAATGTCTCTGCTTTTGAATATGCTATCTAGGTTGGTCATAACTTTTCTTCCAAGGAGTAAGCGTCTTTTAATTTCATGGCTGCAATCACCATGCGCAGTGATTTTGGAGTCCAAAAAAATTAAGTCTGACATTCTTTCCACTGTTTCCCCATCTATTTCCCATGAAGTGATTGATTGCGGAAAATTCTGAAAGAGATGGGAATACCAGACCTCCTGACCTGCCTCTTGAGAAACCTATATACAAGTCAGGAAGCAACAGTTAGAACTGGACATGGAACAATAGACTGGTTCCAAATAGGAAAAGGAGTACGTCAAGGCTATATATTGTCACCCTGCTTATTTAACTTACATGCAGAGTACATCATGAGAATGGGCTGCAATGAGCTGGACTGGAAGAAGCATAAGCTGGAATCAAGATTGCTGGGAGAAATATCAATAACCTCAGATATGCAGATGACACCACCCTTATGGCAGAAAGTGAAGAGGAACTAAAAAGCCTCTTGATGAAAGTGAAAGAGGAGAGTGAAAAAGTTGGCTTAAAGCTCAACATTCAGAAAACGAAGATCATGGCATCTGGTCCCGTAACATATTAGGTGCTCAATAAAGAAAGACCATTAGTATTACTAGTATTGTCAGAGTTCATTCTGAAGTTAGACAAGGTATATATAAAATATTCAAAAAGAAATATGAAGAAACTGGTTTCTATAGGGTAAGTAGTACTTGCCTCAGATAACACAGATCGCTAGTAAAACTATCAGAATTCAATAAAGGACTTTCATGTCCGAGTCCTGAGTCCTTAGAAAATCAACACCTTGAGCGCCCTTTCCCATTAGAAGTATATTGACAGTAGAACAGCTGTTGTAAGAGAAGGAGGACATAGTTCTTCATCCACCTTTCATATCTGAATATGTATTTTTATGTTTTAAGGTAAAGAAGCATACTACATACTCCAAAACAGGTCCAATTTCCATGTATTAGCATACCATTTATCCCAACACTGACCTTAAATTTACTATATCTGTATAAACCACTCTAACATAGGAACACACACAAAAATAATGGGGGCAGGGGGGAGGAGAGTGCATTGAATTTAAGCCCTTTGATTCACCTGGGAGAAATTTTGTTTAGAAGAAAAATTATCTATCAAATTACACCCTTTGTTTTCCACAGAGTGTTGGGCCAAATTAAGCCATATAGCATGTCCTAGAAATGAGTGCTATCCTGTGAAGCCAAATGCCATACATTGCATTTTCCCTCAGCTAAATAACATTTCTTTGGTTTCTAATGATATCAGTAAATTGAATAACTGAAATTGCAAACACAGGCGATAGAGTGGAGTGAGGGGTTGGGAGGAAACTACTAAGGATCTTGTTAAATTATTGATTCACAAAGTCCACAGATAGCAAATCATTATTTTGTTACCTGATGGATCTGCAGGTCTTGCACAACAAAAGATCTTTTAAGCAGCAGGATTGATGCTTTAAATTGGGAAACAGTATATCAATAAAGGTCACTGTGACAGTATGACTTATTCAAATACAGTGCTATTGCAAGCAGTCAGTTTTCAAATTCCAGGATAAATGGCAGCTATTGTTTATATGTGTTTAGGTTCCTCACAGAAAGCTTATTTGAAATGTTTCATTATTTACTGCTGCTTTTTAGAAATGAAAGAAACCAATTTATTTATCTGTCATGATCATTTCTAACTATAGGGACCTATAGCAAAAATCAATAGGCTAATAAAATAGTTAATTGACTAAGTGCTTGTTGTGATGGGCCAAAAGCACAGACAGTGCACAAGCAGAGAAAGGGAGCTTAATTAAAATGGGGCTGACCATCCTTAATGAAATTCTGCCATGTAGATAGGAATTAATGCCAGAAAGACATCTGCATTTATTCTTATATTGCAGAGTGGAAGCAAATCAAAGTAGCCCAATTAGTAGGTCTTTGTCTTAATGTTGTCTACATAGGGGCGCTTGTGGTTAGCACAGCAGTTATAAGAAATTCCAAAAATCACTGTTTTTTCAAACTATGAGAACCCATACATATCATATTCTGATTTGATATATGAAATATAAACTGGGACAGATTAGTTAATATTCTAATTTTTTATAATGATGTTTTTCATTAGATAGATGGAGATGATGTGTTAATGCCTGGTGTGGCAAAACTTGTGTGCTGTGCATGAAACATTTTTCAAATTTACTCTTTTCAATAAAATGGGAGTGAAAGTCAGTCATGTCGGACTCTTTGCGACCCCATGCCAGAATACTGGGGTGGGTTCAGCTCAGTTCAGTTCGGTTGCTCAATCATGTCCGACTTTTTGTGACCCCATCAACCGCAGCACACCAGGCCTCCCTGTCCATCACAAACTCCCAGAGTCCACCCAAACCCATGTCCATTGAGTCAGTGATGCCATCCAATCATCTCATCTTCTGCCGTCCCCTTCTCTTCCTGCCCTCAATCTTTCCCATATTCAGGGGCTTTTCCAATGAGTCAGCTCTTCACATCAAGTGGCCAAAGTATTGGAGTTTCAGCTGATCTCCTTTAGGTTGGATTGGTTGGGTCTTCTTGTATTCAAGGGACTCTCAAGAGTCTTCTCCAACACCCCAGTTCAAAAGCATCAATTCTTCAGCACTCAGCTTTCTTTATAGTCCAACTCTCACATCCATATGGGACCACTGGAAAATCCATGCCTTGACTAGACGGACCTTTGTTGGCAGAGTAACGTCTCTGCTTTTTAATATGCTGTCTAGATTGGTCATAACTTTCCTTCCAAGGAGTAAGTTTCCTTTAATTTCATGGCTGCAATCACCATCTGCAGTGATTTTGGAGCCCAGAAAAATAAAGTCAGCCACTTTTCCACTGTTTCCCCATCTATTTCCCATGAAGTGCTGGAAGAAAAACAAGCTGGAATCAAGATTGCCGGGAGAAATATCAATAACCTCAGATATGCAGATGACACCACCCTTATGGCAGAAAGTGAAAAGGAGCTAAAAAGCCTCTTCATGAAAGTGAAAGAGGAGAGTGAAAAAGTTGGCTTAAAGCTCAACATTCAGAAAACAAAGATCATGGCATCCAGTCCCATCACTTCATGGGAAATAGACGGGGAAACAGTGGAAACAGTGTCAGACTTTATTTTTGGGGGCTCCAAAATCACTGCAGATGGTGACTGCAGCCATGAAATTAAAAGACGCTTATTCTTTGGAAGGAAAGTTATGGCCAACCTAGATAGCATATTCAAAAGCAGAGACATTACTTTGCCAACTAAGTTCCATCTAGTTAAGGCTATGGTTTTTCCTGTGGTCACGTATGGATGTGAGGGTTGGACTGAGAAGAAGGCTGAGCGCTGAAGAATTGATGCTTTTGAACTATGGTGTTGGAGAAGACTCTTGAGAATCCCTTGGACTGCAAGGAGATCCAACCAATCCATTCTGAAGGAGATCAACCCTGGGATTTCTTTGGAAGGAATGATGCTAAAGCTGAAACTCCAGTACTTTGGCCACCTCATGTGAAGGGTTGACTCATTGGAAAAGACTCTGATGCTGAGAGGGATTGGGGGCAGGAGGAGAAGGGGACGACAGAGGATGAGATGGCTGGATGGCATCACGGACTTGATGGACGTGAGTCTGAGTGAACTCCTGGAGATGGTGATGGACAGGGAGGCCTGGCATGCTGCGATTCATGGGGTTGCAGAGAGTCGGACACGACTGAGCGACTGAACTGAACTGAACTGATGGGACTGGATCCAGATGCCATGATGTTAGTTTTCTGAATGTTGAGCTTTAAGCAAACATTTTCACTCTCCTCTTTCACTTTCATCAAGCGGCTTTTTAATTCTTCTTCACTTTCTGCCATAAGGGTGGTGTCATCTGCATATCTGAGGTTATTGATATTTCTCCCGGCAATCTTGATTTCAGCTTGTGCTTCTTCCAGCCCAGCGTTTCTCATGATGTACTTTGCATAGATGTTAAATAAGCAGGGTGACAATATACAGCCTTGATGTACTCCTTTTCCTATCTGAAACCAGTCCATTGTTCCATGTCCAGTTCTAACTGTTGCTTCCTGACTTGTATATAGGTTTCTCAAGAGGCAGATCAGGTGGTCTGGTATTCCCATCTCTTTCAGAATTTTCCACAGTTTATTGGGATCCACACAGTCAAAGGCTTTGGTATAGTCAATAAAGCAGAAATAGATGTTTTTCTGGAATTCTCTTGCTTTTTCCATGATCCAACGGATGTTGGCAATTTGATCTCTGGTTCCTCTGCCTTTTCTTTTTTTTTTTCATTTAATATCAATTTTATTTTTTTTATTTTAAAATTGTTAATTCTTACATGCGTTCCCAAACATGAACCCCCCTCCCACCTCCCTCCCCATAACATCTCTCTGGGTCATCCCCATGCACCAGCCCCAAGCATGCTGTATCCTGTGTCAGACATTGACTGGCAATTCGAATCTTACATGATAGTATACATGTTAGAATGCCATTCTCCAAAATCATCCCACCCTCTCCCTCTCCCTCTGAGTCCAAAAGTCCGTTATACACATCTGTGTCTTTTTTCCTGTCTTGCATACAGGGTCGTCATTGCCATCTTTCTAAATTCCGTATATATGTGCATATATATCTGCCTTTTCTAAATCCAGCTTGAACATCTTGAAGTTCACAGTTCACGTATTGTTGAAGCCTGGCCTGGAGAATTTTAAGCATTACTTTACTAGCGTGTGAGATGAGTGCAATTGTGTGGCAATTTGAGCATTCTTTGGCATTGCCTTTCTTTGGGATTGGAATGAAACCTGACCTTTTCCAGTCCTATGGCCACTGCTGAGTTTTCCAAATGTGCTGACATATTGAGTACAGCACTTTCATAGCATCATCTTTCAGGATTTAAAACAGCTCACCTGGAATTCTATCACTTCCACTAGCTTTGTTCATAGTGATGCTTCCTAATGCCCACTTGACTTCACATTCCAGGATGTCTGGCTCTAGGTGAGTGATCACACCATCATGATTATCTGGATCATGAAGATATTTTTTGTACAGTTCTTCTGTGTTATCTTGCCCCCTCTTCTTAATAGCTTCTGCTTCTGTTAGATCCCTACCATTTCTGTCCTTTATTGAACCCATCTTTGCATGAAATGTTCCCTTGGTATCTCTAATTTTCTTGAAGAGATCTCTAGTCTTTCCCATTCTATTGTTTTCCTCTATTTCTTTGCATTGATTGCTGAGGAAAGCTTTCTTATCTCTCCTTGCTATTCTTTTGAACTCTGCATTCAAATGGGTATATCTTTCCTTTTCTTTTGCTTTTTGCTTCCCTTCTTTTCACAGCTATTTGTAATACCTCCTCAGCCATTTTGCTTTTTTGCATTTCTTTTTCTTGGGGATGATCTTGATTCCTGTCTCCTGTGCAATGTCATGAACCTCCATCCATAGTTCATTAGGCACTCTATCTATCAGATCTAGGCCCTTAAATCTATTTCTCACTTCCACTGTATAGTCATAAGCAATTTGATTTAGGTCATAACTGACTAGTCTAGTGGTTTTCTCCACTTTCTTCAATTTCAGTCTGAATTTTGCTGCTCCCTGCCACCACCCCTGATCTTGGGCATGGGGTAGCTCCTCTCAACTGCGCTTGTGAGGCAGGCACTTGTGCAGCTGGGGTGGGTAGCTTTTCCCTTCTCCGGGGCATCTTCCCAACCCAGGTATCAAATTCAGGTCTGCTGCATTGCAGGCAGATTCTTTACCAGCTGAGCCACAAGGGAAGCCTCAAAATACTGGAGTGGGGATCTTCTCCAGCAGATCTTCCTGACCCAGGAATCGAATCAGGGTCTCCTGAATTGCAGGCGATTCTTTACTAACTGAGCAATCAGGGCAGCCAAATAAAATGGGAGAACATCCACAAATGACAACTAAACTTGGCTCTTCATGCATCATCAGCCATATTATGGCAATATGAGTGATTTTTCCCTATAAATGTAAAAACTCTAGTTTATCAGAGGAAAAAGGAATTCTTTGTTTGTTTTTTTTTCACCATGTCTGTAACTTTTGAATTTTTAAAGTCAGTTTTGCTATGGTAAAATTGACATATGATAAGTCTCACCAATTATGGTGTACAATGTGAGTTTTTTTACCAGCATTATTGAGGTATCATTGAATACAGTTAGCTGCAAATATTTAAAATGTACATTTGGATAAGTACACTCCTCTGAAACCATCACCACAATTAAGATTAATATAGCAACCACAAAAAATTTTCCTTATCCCTTTTGTAATCACACTTAAAAGCCCCCACTCCACTCCACCACATTCTTAGTCAACTACCAATCTACTGCAGATCAGTCTGTTGAGGCACATCTTGGAGAAATTGTAGGTTCAGTTCCACATCACTTCCATTGTGTGAATATCTCACTAAAGCAGTTCAGTTCAGTTCAGTTCAGCCCTAGTCATGTCCGATTCTTTGGGACCCCATGGATGCAGCATGCCAGGCCTCCCTGTCCATCACCAACTCCCAGAGTTTACTCAAACTCATGTCCATTGAGTCAGTGATGCCATCCAACCATCTCACCCTCTGTCATCCCCTTCTCCTCCTGCCTTTAATCTTTCCCAGCATCAGGATTTTTTCAAATGAGTCAGTTCTTCACATCGGGTGGCCAAAGTATTGGAGCTTCAGCATCAGTCCTTTCAATAAATATTCCATAATAAAGCAAGTCACATGAATTTGGGGGATTTCCCAGTGTGTACAGGAGTTTCCCTGGCACCTCAAATGGTAAAGAAACTGCCTGCAATGCTGGAGACCTGGGTTCAATCCCTGGGTTGGGAAGATCCCCTGGAAAAGGGAATGACTACCTAAGTATTCTTGCCTGAAGAATCCCATGGACTATAGCTTGCCAGGCTCCTCTGTCCATAGGATCGCAAGAGTCAGACAGGACTTAGCAACTAAACCACCACCACCACCAGTATTCTTGTCTGCAGAATTCCAAGGACAGAGGAGCCTGGTAGGCCACAGTCCACGGGGTCACAAAGAGTCAGAAACAACTAAGAGACTAACACTTTCTTTCACTTTCAATGCATATAAGTTATGTTTATACTATAGTCTATTACGTGTGCAATACCATTACATCTTTAAAAATGTACATACTTTAATTTGAAAATTACCAAAAACTGCTATTATCTGACAACAGAGGGTTGCCATAAATCTATTTATAAAAACTGCAATAAAGCAGTTATTGCAAACTGCAATAAAGCAAAACACAATAAAACAATGTATGCTTGTGTTTCTAGAATCTGAAATGACTAAAATCATATGGTATGTAATCTTCAGCTCCTTTCACAACATGTGGTGGTTTATTCCCTAAGTCATGTCTGACAACATAATTTATTTTTAGATTCACCTATGTTGCAAGGAGATCCAACCAGTCCATCCTAAAGGAATCAGTCCTGGGTCTTCACTGGAAGGACTGATGTTGAAGCTGAAACTCCAATACTTTGGCTACCTGATGCGAAGAGCTGACTCATTTAAAAGACCCTGATGCTGGGAAAGATTGAGGGCAGGAGGAGAAGGGGACGACAGACGATGAGATGGTTGGATGGCATCACCGACTCAATGGACATGAGTTTGAGTGGACTCCGGGAGTTGGTGACGGACAGGGAGGCCTGGCGTGCTGTGGTTCATGGGGTTGCAAAGAGTCAGACACGGCTGAGCGATTGAACTGAACTGAACTGATGTTGTTGCATGCGTTAGGACTGCATGCATTCATTTCTTTTCATTGTTGCATAGTTTCTCATTTTACGGCCCATATTTTCCATCCATTCACCTGAATGGGATTTTGGTTTGCTTTGAAAATCTTGACTATTACAGGTAAAACTGCAATAACACTTGAGAGTAAGTCTTTGAATGGATCCACACTTTGATTTCTCCTGAGAAAATCTGTAGGAATGAAATGTCTGAGTAATGTAGAAGGTACATGTTTAATAATGTTAAAAGCTGTCAAACTGTTTTCCAATGTGGTTGTACCACTATAATTTTACATTTCCACCACAGACTACAGGAGTTCCATTGCCTACCTTTTTATCAACATTTGTGGTGTAGCATCTTATAGTGGTTATAGTTCTCTAATAATTAATATTGAGCATCTTTTCATATAATTATTTGATATATGTATATCCACTTTGGTGAAGAGTCTGTTTAATTTTTCCCATTTTTATTGAGTTGTTTTGATATTACTGAGTTTTTGAGAATTTTTTGTATATCCTGGATACAAGTCCTTTTTTAATAAATGAAATTTCTAGTATTTTCTGCCTGTCTGAATTGTCTCTTCATTCTCTTCATGATGTCTTCAAAGAGAAAAAGCTTTTAACATTAATCAAGTCAAAATTATAATTTTTTTTAATTTTGTGGAACATAATTTTCGTGTTGCACTAGCCAATCTTTTCCTGACCCAATGTCACAAGATTTCCTCCTATCTTTTTTTCTAGAAATTCTATCATTTTCAATTTTTCACTTAAATATAAGATCTATTTGTTATTAGCTTTTGTATTTGGTGCAATCTGTGTGGACCATTGTCAAAAATAAATTGACCATATGTGTATGGGTCTATTTGTAGATTATATTCTCAAGTGATCTATTAAAATGGCAGCATCATACTGTCTTCATTATTATATTTTATAATAAATGTTAAAGCCAGGAAGTAAAAAGTCTCCAAACATTATTTACCTTCAAAATTTCTTCAAATAATTTTTGACATTTTTATTTAAATTTTAGAATCTGTATATCAATTTCTACCAAAACAAAAGACTTCTGGGATTTTTATTAAGATTTTAATGAAGCTAGATCAATTTGGGGAAATTGTCATCACATAAAGTTTTCTAATCCACATACTTAGTTCATCTTTAATTTATCTCAGCAATGTTTTGCTGTTTTCAGTCTACAGATCTCCAATACCTCGTCAGACTTATTCTAACTATTTAATATTTCTGATACTATTATAAATGGTTTTGGATTTTTATCTCAGTTTCTGTTTCATTGCCAATACATAAAAATACAACTAACATTTGCACATTCATCCTTTATCCTGAATTTTTGTTCAATTCAATTGTTAGCTCTATAGGTTTTGGGGGTGGGGGGGGCTTCCCAGGTGGAACTAGTAAAGAACCCACCTGCCATTGCAAGAGACATAAGAGATGCAGGTTCAATCCCTAGGTCAGGAAGATCTCCTGGAGAGGGAAATGGCAACCTAATCCAGTATTCTTGCCTGGAGAATTCCATGGACAGAGTAGCCTGGTGGGTTATGGTCCATAGGATCACAAAGAGCCCAACATAACTGAAGCAACTTAGCACACATAGGTTTTTTACATATTTGATTTAATTTTCTACATAGAGTAAAATATTTTCTGCAATAACATACAGTTTTACTTTTTCTTTTCCAATGTGGATGGCTTTTCAAATTTCTTGCCTTATTGCTCTGGCTAGATTGTCCATATACTGTTGAATGGAAATGGTGAAAGGAAATATTCTTGCTTTGTTCCTGATTTAAGAGGAAAGTATTCAATCTTTCACCATTAAGTATTTTAGAACTTCAGGATTTTGGTAGAGGCCCTTTATCAAGATGACAATGTTTCAACTGATTTCAGGTTTACTTAAGAGTTTTTATCAGGAATTTATGTTGGCTTACTTCAATTTTTTTTTTTTTTTTGCATACATTGAGATGATCATGTTCCTTTCTTTCTTCATTTCTTAAAAAGGTAATTATCTTGATTGGTTTTTAAATGCTAATGGAAGCATGCACTCCTGGAATAAACTCCACTGTGGTCATAATGTATTACACTTTTATATACTGTTGGATTCAATTTGCTAAAATTTTAAGAATTTTTAATTCTATATTCATGATGTAGATTGCTTTGTAGCTTTCTTGCAACAGTTTTTCCTGGGTTTGTTATGAGGGTGATGCTGACCTTATAGAATGTGTTGGAACATTTTCCTTCTTCTTCAGATTTCCGGAACAGCTTGTATAGAATCTGTTTTAATTCTTCCTTAACTGTTTGAATTCTCCAATGAATGCATGTGGACCTTGAAGTGATCTTTGTAAAAAAAAGTTTATTTTATAAATTCAGTATCTTTTATAGATATGTTTATTAATGTTATTTATTTCTTTTTCAAGTAATTTTGGTAGGTTGTGTCTTTCAAGGGATTTAACTATTTCCTTTAAGTTGTCAAATTCATAGTCATAAAGGTGGTCAAAGTATTCCCTTATTATCCTTTCAACATCTGTAGTAAGATCTGTAGCCATTCTATTGTCTTATATTCACCTTTGGTAATTTTTCTTGTCTTGTTCTCTATAAGAAATTCACTTCCACCATTATTTTCATTTCTATATACATATAATTTTTCCTTTAAGATTTTTCTCTTTGTCACTGGCTTTTAGCGAGTTGATTATCATGTGCATTGGTGTAATATTCTTCATGTTTCTTGTGCTTCAGGTCCATTGAGCTTCTTGGTATCATGGCTTTAGAATTTGCATTAATATATTTGGAGTCCCAGAAAATGAAGAGGTATTTTATCTTATCTGATGAAAGAGTGGCAACAATTTTGTTTCTAGTTTAATAAAAATTCTAAATATGAAATTAAATTCTAGGTATAGAACTTTTGTATACATATGTATACACACACACACCCCAATATACATAAGTCTTTGAAATTTTCCCAGAGCTTAGTGAGGCATTGTGGGGTTTTTAGCTATATTTTCTACATTTCATTTTTAAAAGTTTGCATTTTTATATCTTTGAGTACACTAATATTTTCTTTCACAATTTCTAAACTGCTATTACTCCCATCCATTTATTTCAGGAGTAGTAATTTTTATGTGTTTTATTTCAAATTTTGTCTCTTCCACAAATATGATCAACCTTTCCTCTAGTTTCTTGAACGTGTGGAATTCAGTTATATGGTTTTAATGTCTTTGTCTATTAATTATGTCTTGTCTGGCACCCCACTCCAGTACTCTTGCCTGGAAAATCCCATGGATGGAGGAGCCTGGTAGGCTGCAGTCCATGGGGTCACAAAGAGTCGGACACGACTGAGCGACTTCACTTTCACTTTTCACTTTCATGCATTGGAGAAGGAAATGGCAACCCACTCCAGTGTTCTTGCCTGGAGAATCCCAGGGACAGTGAAGCCTGGTGGGCTGCCATCTATGGGGTCGCACAGAGTCGGACACGACTGAAGCGACTTAGCAGCAGCAGCAGCAGCCACTAATTATAGATAGAATTTTTTGCATTCCTGATAAATTTTAATTGGATATAAACAATGTGTATTTTACCTTTTAGTGCTGAATATTTTTTGTATTGCTATAAACATATTAAAGCTTTGTTCTGATGCATAGATAAATTACTTGGAAAGTCTCATTGGATCTTATTCCATTACATAAATTATCAAGCTAATAAAAAGAGCTGAATAACAGGGTCTATCAAGTTAGAAGCCTTGGCAAGTCCTACGTGCTCTTGAGGGGGAAGACAAGCCAAACAAAGTTTCAAAGCTCTGCCACTTGAGTAAAATGTTTAGGAATCCAGTGCTTAGGAGTATTCTGGGATAACCCCTGCAAAGGATTAAAGATTATATTTGGTACCTTACTCCACAGAAAAGGAAACATCACACAGTGCATTTCTTTGGTTCTAGAGACATCATGTTCATTATCTGGGACTGTGATCCTTATCATATACCAAGTGTCACAGAAGGCTGTCACCTGTGAATAGGGACCAGAGCATGAAAGGACTGTACAGCAAGCCAAGACTGCAGTGTAAAAACTTTGCCTCAAGGGATATTTGAGCCAGGAGAACATAGAGTTTTAGACATACCAGTGGTGATGAAGATGCTGTGGGGGATTAAAACAAGCCACAAAGTGAAAAATCACAATGAAAACTCCTAAGTTTCTGGAGTGGGGTCAACCTAACTGAAGAAAAGAATCACATACATTTTTGGAAAAGAAAAAAATAAACCCTACCATGCTTCTAGGCTCTGGTAGAGAGAAAAAGTGCCTGGTGATGGTATAACACTGTCCAGACAATCAGAATGTCCATCATGAGCTAGGTCCTGTCAGACTCGCAAAGCATTAAGACAAGCTAAGTAAAAATGCATTGTGATATAGAAGATACAGCAAGACTGAGCACAAAGTAAAGCAGAGGGCATAAACAAGCTACCCATCTGTCAACCCAGATCTCCTAGGATTGTACCAGAGCCTAAGCTCTGACCAACAGCCATACAGGAGTTTCCATTATGACCATTTGCATCTTACAAAGTTTAAATGAGATAAAAATCAAAGAGCTGCCAATGGCAGTCAAGTTATAGAAAATTTTTAAAAGATGTATAACAAGTGTGTTTGTGATTATCTGCAAATAGAATTCTATGGAAATAACTGAATCAATACTCACAGTAAGTTAATTTAAGCTTTTTGACAAAGATTTCAGTGGACAGGGAGAGGTTCTAACATTCCAGACTCATAATGAAGCAGCAATTATGTGCCAGAACTGATGCTAGAAATCTGCTATCTCTTATCTCACTGAATGCATATAACTAGTCCTGCTGCTGCTAAGTCGCTTCAGTCATGTCCTACTCTGTGCAACCCCATAGACGGCAGCCTACCAGGCTCTACCATCCCTGGGATTCTCCAGGCAAGAACACTGGAGTGGGTTGCCATTTCCTTCTCCAATGCATGAAAGTGAAAAGTGAAAGTGAAGTCACTCAGTCGTGTCCAACTCTTGGCGACACCATGGACTGCAGCCTCCCAGGCACCACTACCCATGAGATTTTCCAGGCAAGAGTACTGGAGTGGATTGCCATTGCCTTCTCCAATAACTAGTCCTAGGAGACAACTATCATTGCCACCTCATTCGAAGATAAGTTGATTTTCAAAAACACAAGAAACCCATCTAAATATACATACAGCATTGTTAAATTAGGGGCTTCCCTTGTAGCTCAGTCGTTAGTCTCCTGCAATGCAGGAGACGTGGATTCGATCCCTGGGTCAGGTAGATCCCCTGAAGGATGGCATGGCAACCCACTCCAGTATTCTTGCCTGAAGAATCCCATGGACAGAGGAGCCTGGCAGGCTACAATCCATGGCGTCACAAGAGTCGGACACGACTTAGCAACTAAACCTCCACCGTTGTTAAATTTGGAGGAAAATTTTATCTGCCTTCAAATAAAATTTTCCTGTATACCATTCAAGTTAGCAATTCAAGAATAGTTAACATATATTATTGTATGCAGAGAATGCTCTACCACATCTAGTAGAGAAATTTGTTGCCAGGATTCAGAGACAAGGATTTCCTAAGACCAAGATTTCAGAGCAAGGTCCCCCAAGACTGAGTCTCCAACTCACGAGTCACCATTGACTCAGGCACTGAACTGAGATACCAACAGAAAAGAACCAACAGAAGATACCAACAGAAAAGAACCCTGCAGTCATCCAACAATAGGGCCAGACATCCCTAGATTCCTGATCGCACACAGCCAAGGTGCTGACTATATCGTGTTTCTTGAGAATTCTTCTGGCTGTAAATGCATATGCCTTCTGGTCATTATAATATAGCCCTCTACCCATTTTTCATGGTCTAGTCTCAATATGCAGGCCATATCTCTGCCTCAGGAGAAACTGGATGAGAATTAGCAAGTTCACCTGGAGGAGAAAAGTCTATAGCAGCAGAAGATAAACAAAACAACAGGAAAAAGGTGGGGGAGGTTATCTGCATATGTACAATATATATAATATTCTATTTACTAGTTGACCTTGAGACAATAAATTATATATATATAATAAACAATATAAATAAATCATCTACATGCAATTATAAAATTTAATTGGGAATGAGATATTTCATTGCATTCTATTTTTTAATTTATTTTTATTTTTTTAAATATAAATTTATTTCTTTTAATTGGAGGCTAATTACTTTACAATATTGTATTGGTTTTGCCATACATCAACATGAATCCGTGTTCCCCATCCTGAACCCCCCTCCCTCCTCCAGCTTTCCTGTTGTGATCCCAGCCTCCATTCTTCTCCAATCATCCCAACAACTGCTCAAGATTAATCTTTGACAGATTATTAATTATTTTAGAACAAACATCATGATTTCTCTATTTGTATATTTCCCATGGAACATAGAGCTCTGTCATGTGTGATCTCTTTAATGAATATTTTTAGAGTGAAAATTAAAGGTTCTAGGAAATGAAATTATATCCACATTATTGTGGAATCTTAAAGTTAAAACTTCCTTACAGACTTTTTAGTACAAATTTTCATACTCTGTGATGGCGGAGAATTAGAATTTAATTGATTTGCACAAGATCACAGAACCAAGCATCAGTAAAACTAATTCTGTTAACAAATATTACAAGTCCCTACTATGTAATAAGGCCTGGGATTATAATGAAGGTCTTTCACTACCTAATTTAGTACTCTTTCCAAAATACCCAGGAACTAGTTTTCAATTACTCATAATATAAGCTCCATGCGAGAAGGGATTTTGTTCTATTCACTTCTATATCGCCAGCAAATTGAGCACTGCTTGGCCTCTGAATATTTAATGAATATTTGAAGAATTAGTTGATGAACCATCAATTTTCAGACTATGTAAATATCATTTGATGATCTACAAGTTATTTAAGAATCTTATCAGTTCACATTCGGAAATGTCAGTGATTACTGTACAAATCAAAGATTGTAGAATTCTGATCAAATGTGTTTCCCTTTCTCATAAAAAAAATAGTCATATGTATTGGAGGAAAGGATTCAGTTATATGTGCTTTGTGATTGCATTCAATATAAGCAAGAGTTTATTTCTTCCTTTTCAAAAAACGTTCACATTTCTGTTGGATTTTTTGTGTTTCCTTCCCTTGTTTGGGCACAGAGCAAACACAGCCAGAATCTATAATTGGCCATACTATGGCTGAGCCCTCACTTGCCCAATGGAACATCAGCTTTATGAAAGCAGGTTTGCTTTTCATGTTCACAGTAGTGTGTTGAGTTTTCTAAAATGAGACTCTGGCAAGCCATTATCAACGAGAAATAATAAAAGGCTAGTGGGGACCAGGTTTGCATTACTTCTTTTTAAGGTGTTTTACAAAGGTATTCTTGGGAATGCTGTTTTTCAAAATCCTGTCCTGACAAGTTAAGTACTAGCAGTTCTTTGTTGAAAGAAAGATCTTTCATCTTTTTTTTTTTTTTCTATTTAGGAAAGTTTCCTTCCTCTGAGATAGCCTCCTTTACTCTGTAATATGCCAATTGTATGGCAGGCAGAATTCACATATTCACTCCCCACCACCCTCTTTTATTCTGAACATAGGAATATTGCTAGCTATACATACTGCTTGAGTCTGAAGAATGCCACATTCTTCCTGTTTCAATAATATTGATTTATCATTCATAAACATCTCCTGAGTGTCTAACATATGCAAAGGGTACATAGGTAACTACAAAGAGGAATCAACCTTTACAATCATAGTATATGTAGAGTAGAAATAATTTGTACTGCCTGCCTTCCATATTCCAAACACTGAGTGAACCCATGACAGTATATAATTTAATATTAAAAAAAAAAACAAATTAGGCACTAAGGTATGTATGCATGTGTACATGTTCAGTCATGTCCAAGTCTTTGTGAGCCCGTGGACTATAGCCTGCCAGGCTCCTCTGTCCACGGGATTTTTCAGGGAAGAATACTGGAGTGGGTTGCCATTTCCTCCTCCAGGGGATCTTCCCAATCCAGGGATCAAAACTGCATTTCCTGCATTGCAGATGCTTTACCTCTGAGCCACCGGGGAAGTCCCATAGACACTAAGGTACTAAGATGGTTATTCTTAAAAAGAGATGTGAGACTTGATAAGATTGAACAGCTTTTCAGGGAATTCTCTGGCAGTCCAGTGGTTAGGACTCCATACTTCCTCTGCAGGGGACATAGGATCAATCCTTGGTCTGGGAATAAAGACCTCACAAGCCAAGCAGCGTGGCCAAAAAAAAAAAAAAAAGAAATTAGCTTTCAAGGTCACGCATAGATAGAAGACCTTATACTCTGATTTCAAACTGTGCTTCTTGCCCCTAATCTTCATGCTTTTCCTACTCCAAAAAATATTTTAAAATTTTACAAATCAAATTTAGAAAATAAATCATAAAATTTTAATTAAATCATTTAAATAATAAATTTCATTTATAAATTGCATGTTTCTGAATTATTAATATGATGGGAATTATTTAATTGATCTTGATCATTAAAACTCCATGGCTTTGGGGGCTTATAAAGCTACTTATAAAGGTTTGACTAGGCAATTCTGGACATACTGATGAGAAAGAGAACACTGCCTGGGAATTACATCCAAGCTACCTCCAGGCCCCAGTTTTCTCTATAAAGTGAGGAAGCATATTCTACCAGTGGTTTTCAAACTGGGAGCCTCCTAATCCTACTGTCTACAGAGGTGCCTCAGGGGCCAAGGAAGAAACCAAATGATATAATATTTTGAGCTGTCCCATTTCTATCCATCCACCCCCACAACACACCTTCAAACAGAGCAGCTGCACCTTTTTTGGTATGATACACTGGATTTCCATTCAAGATTATCTTTAAAGAAAATATTCATAACAAAAAAATTTTAATCAAATTTGACAGTGACTTGACTCTAAGTTTTAGCATCTAAGGCCTCTTTGATTTTGTGATTCTAAGGCCAATACAAGTAGCAATGAAGCATCTGGAGCAGAAACGACAAATTCATATTTCATCAGGGGTCAGATGGGATAGATAAACTTGGGGGGAAAAAAAACTTGAAAACCTGGTTAGAAATTATACAGGTAATGCTGTTCTGCAGAAACATGAGAGTATATGCCCTACTTCAAAATGTGTGAACTTTTAGATTTTTTTGGTCTTTAACACTGTGCTGATCTATATCTCTATATATCTAAACATGTGACTATATATCTCTAAACATGTGACTCCCAGTCTAGAAACATGTGACTCCCAGTCTAGAATGAGAAACTCTGTCCAAAAAGAACTCTGAATTACAGAAACTGTGAAAAGAAGGATTATGTTCATATTGATGATCTGGGTTTGAATGAGCACCACTATTATTTCACTCAGGAAGAACTCAATGAAGATGCAAAATGCAGTCATGGCTTGTGAAACTGCTACCCAAATGTTCACACTGTACAAAACTGAGAAAACGGATAAAAAACAAACAAATGTAAAACTAGGACCCTTCATCTACTCTCAATTTCCTCATATGTAAAATGGACTCTAAGGATACTGAGCTATACCATTTACCAATGGTATATGGGATCTGACTTGTGGGATCTCTTTCCCCCACTGTGACCCTGGGTGGATTATTTTCAAATAATAGGTCATAGACTTTCCACATCGTCTTTTGCTAGAGTGCACATGTCACACACACACACACACACACACACAGAAAAGCATGAGGTGGATATGGCAAGACTTTATCCCTGCTGTTCATTGTTCACTGCATCAAAAGGGAGCCTGCCAGCCACTTCTCTCTGAATGCACTAGTCTCTGAGCAGGGTCAAGAAGAGCCTTCTTCCTTTGGCTCCTAGCATTAGCTGTCTTATGTTTGACACTTCGTGCTGAGAGGCCTTACTTGGCTGGAAGCTCTGCACTAACTCAGCTCAGTCTGATGAGCCACTTGGAAGAACCAAGTTGAAGCTGTCTTAAAACTGCAAAAAGAGCCAGAGGGTCAGTGTAGTTAGTTTGTAAAGAATCAACCTGGCTAATGAAGAGGCCAGGAAAGTCCAGCTCACTCACATGAGGCTGTCTTTTGATCCTGCAGGAGAAGGGAATTAAAACTTTTATTTTACAGCAAATGTGCTTAGTGAGTCTGAATCTAATTCTTTGTCTGTTCCATTTCATTTCACCCTGGAACAGGAGAAGTTGCACAGAGTCACCCCCAAATGGGTAGGATTATCCTGAGATAATAAAGCAGAATGGCCTTAGAAGAACAGGGGAACTTTGGGCAAAATTGTAGGTACAGGAGTCAAGAGCATGTTTAGGAACTGTTTATGTGGGAAGGGTCAGAAGATACATCACTTACCATTGCTTATTCCTAGAGCATAATAATACTCACAGCATAGTTATCATTGATTAAATTAGATACATCAATGAAAGGGTTTCACAGTGTTCTTGGTTTATATAAATATAAATACTAAGTGTTTAATAAATACTGGTTATGTTATCATAACATATTACTATTACTGTTATATTACCAGTATTTGAAAAAAAGCTTTAACAACACACTAATAAAATAAATGTATTGTAAAACTTATTAAGAGTGTTTTACATACATTAACTTATTTAATCTATATATAAACCTATAAGATATATAGATACAATTAATATTATTATATCAAATGAGGAAACTAAGGTAGAGAGAGGTGAAATGGTATATCCAACATTATCCAGCTGGTAAGTGGGTAGTCAGAATTCAAATTTAAGCAATGTGCTCGTGAATCAATGTCTTGATCACTAGTCCACACTGTCTCTCTGCATCTTGGATGGCCAGGAATGCTATGCTAGGAATATCGATTTCTTCCTTTCTTCAGTGAGAAGTTATTTATGTTTTTGAGGAAACAAATGGCCAAACCATGCCAAAATAGGAATCACTGGAGAGCAGAGAGACTACAGATATCAGTCTTTTAGGAGGTTACTGAAAGGCAAGAGAAGGTACAGATGAGAGGCAGGGGTGAGATGAAAGAGGAAGAAAAGAGACACAACAGAACCAGTGTAACTAACATGAGGTGTGAGAAACGGAGGAGAGTCTCAGAGCTCCGAAGCTCTGAGTTGGGCAAAGAGGAGGTAGCACTGTCACCCTTCTCCCCCCAAAAAAATAATTGGGGAAATAAGCAGGGAGAATAAATTTAAAGACGTAGAAGTCCTAAAAAGGCATCATGTAGTGAAAGAAAAACACTGAATAAAAAGTGTCACCTAAAAAAACACTATTGCAGTATCAACACATATGTTCAACTGTACTGAAAGTTGTAGCTAATCCAGTCAGACAAAGCAAAAGGCACAGGACTGGGGCTTCCCTGGTGGCTCAGCAGTAAAGAATCCGCCTGCCAACACAGGAGATATGGGTTGGATCCCTGGTCTGGCTAGATCCCACATGCCATGGGGCAACAAAGCCCTCGCACCGCAACTATTGACCTGCGCTCTAGCGCCCAGGAACTGCAACTACGGAGCCTACCTGCCAGAACTGCTGAAGCCTGCATGCCCCAGAGCCCGGGCTCCACAACAAGAGAAGCCACCCCAGTGAGAAGCCCATGCCCCACAATGAAGAGTAGGTCTGCTCGCGGCGAACAGAGAAAGGCCAGCGCAGCAGCAAAGACCCAGCACAGTCAAAAATACATAAGCAAACAAAATTATTTTAAAAGGCACAGGATTGGGAATGATGAAATAACACTCTCAGTTTTCGTGGTGACATGATTGCAGTCTATAAGCAAGCTATCGAAATAAGTGTATGTAAAATGCATAAGTGAGTGTAGCAACGTGACTGGATATAAGGTCACTGTATTAAAATTACACAGCAGAGTCCAAAAGTCTGTTCTATACATCTGTGTCTCTTTTGCTGTCTCGCAAAACCAATACAGTATTGTAAAGTAAAATAAAGTAAAATTCAATAAAATAAAATTACACAGCAATGAAAACATAAAGGTGAATTTGTATAATAACATCATTTATAATTGCTTCAGAAGTATTAACTACCTAAAGACAAATCTAATGAAAGATGTGGAATACACTGAAAATGGTAAGTATTACTGAAAGAAATTAAAGAAAACAGAGAAATTGTAGATAGACAATGTTCAGGGACTAGGAAATTCACTATTATTAAGATGTTAGTTCTCACAATAAATCTATTGGATCTATAGATTAATAAATAAATCTACTGGACCGATAGATTAATAAATAAATCTACTGGACCTATAGATTAATAAATAAATCTACCTTTGATTGAATCCAGTCTCAATCAAAATCCTTGCAGGGGTGTGGGTGTGTGTGTGTCGACACATATGTGTGTGTGTCAACACGTGTGGGTGTGTGGGTTTATGTGCATGATGGAAAGAGAGCAAATGTGTGTGTGGAAACTGACAAGCTAACACTAAAATTTACACAGACATTTGAAAAGACCGAGTATATTTGAGACAATCTTAAAGAAGGACAGGCTGGAGAATTTACATTTCCACATATCGAAACTTATGATACAGTATTTAAGATAGTGCCGTATTGATGCAAAATGATACAAACTGATCACTGGAATAGAATATCAAAAAACAGAGGCGCACAATGTCATCTGTTTTCTCAGCATTTTATGTAGTACAGTGGGGGAAAATGTTCTTTCAACAATTAGTGCCTGTTCACTTACAGTCATAAAGAAAAAAAAAACTTAATCTTAACCTCTACCTCACAGCATACACAAAAGTTGATTCCTAATGGATTGTAGGCCTAAATATACAGGGAAAATATTAATAAACTTTTAGTAAAATACATATGAGAAAAACTCATTATTTGGGTATAGGCAAATACTTCTTAAGCAAGACCTCAAGCTTCTAACCATAAAAGGGGAAAGAAAAGATTAAACTGTACCCTATTAAAATTAAGAAATTTGGTTCATCAAAAGTGAGAGTGACTCATTCGTGTCAGACTCTTTGGGACCCCATGGTCTATACAGTCCATGGAATTCTCCAGGCCAGAATACTGGAAAATAACCATTAAAACTGTGAAAAGGCAAACAGACTAAAGGACATAGTTTTAATACATAAGTATTAGGTGGAACAGTATCTCCCCAAAAACATACGTCCAAATCCTAACTCTTGATAATTGTGAATATGATCTTACTTGGAAATAGGGCCTTTGAGGTTATAATTAATTTAAAAATCTT
This sequence comes from Ovis canadensis, assembly GCF_042477335.2. Taxonomy (NCBI): domain Eukaryota; kingdom Metazoa; phylum Chordata; class Mammalia; order Artiodactyla; family Bovidae; genus Ovis; species Ovis canadensis. The sequence continues at coordinate 40,133,479 of NC_091258.1, read as the reverse complement.
GAGATAAGTTCACCCTAGATGTAGGATCCAACATTCAGAGCCGCATATTGTATCTAGTGACTGGTGTGCATATAAGAGAAAGGAGAGGGGGATTTGAGACATAGAGTGACAGGGGAAAGGTCTTGTGACAAGTCACATAATGATGGAGGCAGAGATTGGTGTCCTGCAGCCCCAAGCAAAGGAATGCCTCTAGCCTCCAGAAACTAGAGGAAACCAGAAAGGAAACTCCCCCTAGAGCCTCCAGGGGCACTCTTTGATTACTGCCGACATTTCGATCACAGATGTCTGGCCCCACAACTGTGAGAGAATAGAATTCTGCTGTTTTAATCCATCAAGTCTGGGTGACTTGCTAAAGCAGCAGTAGGAGTCCAATATAACGCATGATCTACAAAGGACTTGCATTCAAAGTACATTCTTCTCTTTTAGAGAATCCCCTGGTAGTCCAGTGGTTCGAATTCTGAACTTCCAATGCTGGGGGCCTGGGATTGACCTTAGTCAGGGAACTAGGATCCTGCAAGCTGTGGGGCATGGCCAAAATTTTTAAAAATAAAATCTCTTTAATAAAAAAATTATAAGCATTAATAAATGCTCTTTTAGCTATATCATTGAGACAATCAATAGAAACACTGGCAGAATACTTGAAAAAGAAATCCACATAACGTGGTACACAAGTGACTTGCAGATATATGAAAAGATGCCCAACTTCTCTTGTCATCAGGAAAATTAAAATTAAAATCAAATGTGATGAAACTATACTATACCAGAATGGTACAAATTAAAAAAAGAAGGCAGGCAACTCTAATGCTGAATACACACTCTATCACTAGGCAATTCCATTCTCCTAAGCATTTTACCTGCCTCTTGAGAAATCTGTATGCAGGCCAGGAAGCAACAGTTAGAACTGGACATGGAACAACAGACTGGTTCTAAATATGAAAAGGAGTACGTCAAGGCTGTATATTGTCACCCTGCTTTTTTAACTTATATGCAGAGTACATCATGAGAAACGTTGGACTGGAAGAAACACAAGCTGGAATCAAGATTGCCAGGAGAAATATCAATAACCTCAGATATGCAGATGACACCACCCTTATGGCAGAAAGTGAAGAGGAACTAAAAAGCCTCTTGATGAAAGTAAAAGAGGAGAGTGAAAAAGTTGGCTTAAAGCTCAACATTCAGAAAATGAAGATCATGGCATCCGGTCCCATCACTCCATGGAAAATAGATCGGGAAACAGTGGAAACAGTGTCAGACTTTATTTTGGGGGGCTCCAACATCACTGCAGATGGTGACTGCAGCCATGAAATTAAAAGACACTCCTTGGAAGAAAAGTTATGAACAACCTAGATAGCATATTCAAAAGCAGAGACATTACTTTGCCGACTAAAGTCTGTCTAGTCAAGGCTATGGTTCTTCCAGTAGTCATGTATAGATGTGAGAGTTAGACTGTGAAGAAGGCTGAGCACTGAAGAATTGATGCTTTTGAACTGTGGTGTTGGAGAAGACTCTTGAGAGTCCCGTGGACTGCAAGGAGATCCAACCAGTCCATTCTGAAGGAGATCAGCCCTGGGATTTCTTCGGAAGGAATGATGCTAAAGCTGAAACTCCAGTATTTTGGCCACGTCAAACAAAGAGTTGACTCATTGGAGAAGACTTTGATGCTGGGAGGGATTGGGGGCAGGAGGAGAAAGGGACAACTGAGGATGAGATGGCTGGATGGCATCACTGACTCGATGGACGTGACTCTGAGTGAACTCCGGGAGTTGGTGATGGACAGGGAGGCCTGGCGTGCTACGATTCATGAGGTCGCAAAGAGTTGGACACAACTGAGCGACTGAACTGAACTGAACTGAAGCATGTTACATTAGTCCTCACAGTAATCTTCTGCGGCATACATAACCATTCTATAGATGAGGAAAAAGCAGGTTCAGAGAAGGCAGAACAATTTTCCCAAAGTCCAGGATCCATCTTGCTCTAATATCCCTGTACTATGCACAAGGGTATTTCTCAAAAAAATCATGAGACATTTGGGACTACAGATCTGGAGAAAACAAAACGCCCTAGAGAAAGAAGGGGCAAAGCCAGAAAAATGCAGGGTATGAAGTGAGAATAAAAAGTATAAATTCTTTTTATTGGAGAAAATCTCTAGAATCAAGTTGCCCCATACCTCCCTGCCCCTTCACAAAACAAAATTTTTAAAAATCCACCACGTGGCCAACTAGCAGAAGAGCAAGGTTAAATTCCAGATCCTCTGATTCCCAGCTCCATTCATTTGCCTTTGTCCTATGCAATCTTCCAATCCCAGTTCTCCCAACATACATACCCTGATTAACACCTAGTCACATAGAATTGCCACAGAAGTTTCTCCATGCATTTGTCAGGATGGACAAAGCAAGCAAACTGACAGAAAACTAGTGTAGTGTTCCAATTCCATCAGCTACTCTACAGATCAAATTTGATAGAGAGGGGATTGCTTGTTAACCAGTTTTATGAGTGTATTGAAAGAATTCAATCTGACCAAAGGGCCTTATTCTTCCTTACCCTGGATGTCTCTATCTCTTTGCACCTGTGTCCTTATAACAAGTTATATCTCTGAATCTCAGAGAGATTTTAAAACATCACAGGTCTACTCTGAGGCATTTTCATTGCATTTCTGTGGACTATTTAAATCTCTTCTGTTTGTCATAAATTGAGGTGATCCAAAAGCTCCAACTAGAAGGATAAAGTCTAGCCCAGTAGGGGAGGCATTAAACCTCCTTGCAAGTCAGCAAAAGCAAAAGTGACAGCCTGGTAGCAATTTAAAATTACTCCGAGACCAAAACTGCCAATTAAAATAGACTTTCACGGTAACAGATGAACATCTGCTATCTTCCATTTGGAAAGAAAAATTAAGAAGAGTTTACATTTCTTAGTAATGAAAAACTTAGATATAAGCCTGCAATGTTTTAGTTTGGGCTTTGCTTAAATTATATATTCTTGCATTATGCCTTCCAACAGTACAACATTTCCTTTTTTGTTGTTTCTTTTTCATAGCCACAAAATGTTCATAATGAAACAAACTAGGCAAAAGTCAGAATCTATGATTCATTCATAGTCATTCTAAAAGCTACACATTCTCCTCTTCTCATCTCCTGCAAAAATAGATTTGGAGGAGATTATCTTAAAGATGCTATTTTGATGAAATGCGTGTGATCTGAATTCTGCAAAAGCATTCCTGGAGAAGGACTCTCAGATCTCAGATGGAAAGAGCGAGGAAGGAAGGGATGGAGGAAGGAAGGAATAGATATTACACACGAGCACTCATATAGGTGCACACAATCTAGACTCCTATAGAGTACAGGGAGGGAGGAGGGAGGGGGGTTCAGGATGGGGAACATGCATATATCTGTGGCGGATTCATGTTGATGTATGGCAAAACCAATACAATATTGTAAAGTAATTAACCTCCAATTAAAATAAATAAATTTATATTTAAATAAATAAATATGATTGAAGCTTGATTCTAACTTGACTTTTTACTCATACCCCCCATATAGTCAATTTTTTGAACATGTGGATTCTTTAATAAGTTATGCTTGGTTAGCAGAAATCATACCAAGTATTATCTCTTAAGAAAAGGATTCTAGGATAACTGATAATCCATTTAGAGAGATATATCTTACATTCAAATTTTATACCTTTTGAGAAATCTGATCTTACTACTCAACTCATCCTTTCCATCTTCCTGTAATACACACCTCCATTATAATAATTAGTATCGAATCATATTGTTTATGGTCATGTCTTATCATCATGTGTTCCTAATGAATCATATTTTTTACTGTCATGTCTTATCATCATGTGCTCCTAAACTTTGACATGCTTCTTTCTACTTCTTATATAGTGAGTGAAGTCGCTCAGTCATGTCTGACACTTTGCGACCCCATGGACTGTAGCCTACCAGGCTCCTCTGTCCATGGGATTTTCCAGGCAAGAGTCCTGGAATGGATTGCCATTTCCTTCTCCAGGGAATTTTCCCAACCCAGGGATGGAACCCAGGTCTCCCGCATTGTAGACAGACGCTTTACCATCTGAACCACCAGGGAAGTTATACTTCTTATCCAAGACCCAAACCTAACACAGGAATGACATTAAATAAACTGACGACTAAATGAGTAAATGCTATCATAAGAACGTGGTAAAAAAAAATTATCCTGAAGTGAACCTCAGTCATTTCTGGCAGTCAATTACTAGTCAATCTCTCTAATTTTAAATGCAGACCTCAAGGTCTCCTCATACTCAAAACCTATCTTCTATTTTTCCCTTTCTTTAATAATGCGTGACCTACATAAGTTCACTCGTACTAACAGGAAGTATTTTCCACACATACCTGTTACACATTGACATGCTCAATGTGTTCCTCTAGGAAAGCTAGACTTTAACCACTTGACATAGCATCCATTCTCCCCACATCCTTTGCTCACCATCTGGTCAAAAACAGCTTCTGATGTCATTCTCCTCTCAGACACGCAACGCATTGGTCTTTATTTACTAAATAAATTCAGCCTTTCTTCACACTGCTTCTCAAGCAGGTATTGAGACGAGGCAACACAGTCTATGAACCAGACAAAGAAGAAGCACCAAAGAGAAAAGCAAAACCCTTGTGTGAAGTGTGATTCCTTGTGATTTGCACTGTGTGTGTAGTATAGGAGGTAAATTATATCACCCCTACCTCTGCACATGGTGATATTATAATATGGAGAGAGTAGGTAATTTTTCTACACATGAAAGTCTCAAACATTTGTTCAGAGAATGTTAAGTATGAGAACTTATTATCCTCTATTAGACCTTAAGCTCCTTGAATACAGGGGTTATATCTTTCTTTTACTGATCTTACTTATTGTTATTGGAGTAGAGTTAATTTACAACGTTGTGTCAGTTTCTGTGGTGCTATCTTGGTACTGAATCACGTTTGTTAATCCATTCAGGATTGTCAAATGAATGAGTAAAATGGATCTATCATAGGATTTTCCTAGGATGTCCCACGTAAGCACTTTACCCTCCCATCACCTCCTTCAAGAAAAATGAAGAATTACAGTGCCTAAATTATATGACCTAATATATGGAATGTGAAGTCAAGGGGGCCTTAGGAAGCATCACTATGAACAAAGCTAGTGGAGGTGATGGAATTCCAGTGGAGCTATTTCAAATCCTGAAAGATGATGCTGTGAAAGGGCTGCACTCAATATGCCAGCAAATTTGGAAAACTCAGCAGTGGCCACAGGACTGAAAAAGGTCAGTTTTCATTCCAATCCCAAAGAAAGGCAATGCCAAAGAATGCTCAAACTACCGCACAATTGCACTCCTCTCACACACTAGTAAAGTAATGCTCAAAATTCTGCAAGCCAGGCTTCAGCAATACGTGAACGGTGAACTTCCAGATGTTCAAGCTGGATTTAGAAAAGGCAGAGGAACAAGAGATCAAATAGCCAACATCCACTGGATCATCGAAAAAGCAAGAGAGTTCCAGAAAAACATCTATTTCTGCTTTATTGACTATGCCAAAGCCTTTGACTGTGTGGATCACAATAAACTATGGAAAATTCTGAAAGAGAAGGGAATACAAGACCACCTATATGAAGGTCAGGAAGCAACAGTTAGAACAGGACATGGAACAACAGACTGGTTCCAAATAGGAAAAGGAGTACATCAAGGCTCTATATTGTCACCCTGCTTATTTAACTTATATGCAGAGTATATCATTGCCGGGGTCCAGCCCAGGTGGATCCAGGGTAATTCAAAGGGTGGATGGAGTAAGCGAGGCAAAACTTACTTATTTAGAAATATAAAGAAAGATTAGGGAAGAATAGTGTAGTGGGAAATTTAGTGGAGAAAAGAGGCTGAATAACTTGGTTTACGTGGAAAACTAATAAAGTTCCAAGACAAGGAACTTGCACCATCTACATTAGGCCACCGGTGCCCACTTGAATAGTGGAGAGTGCCCCGCCTTAGGCTCCCTCTCACGTGGGTCTTAGAAGCCAGAGCAAGTAAGTAGACTCAGAGAGCTTCCGCGCCCCAGGTGGGAATTCAGCCTGAAAATAGAGTAAAGAAGACACGGGGGAACCAGCCTTTCCAGTGACTGGCCCATCCTCTATTGTCCAGAAAGGCCTTTTATACTTTTGATTGTACATAGAGATCAAAGGATAATACAAAATTATGCAGCATCAGCAACCCTGACTCTTATCAAGACCAGGCTTTCTCTCTGCATACCTAGTTGTATACACAAGTCTTAGGTGATTTACATCATCTTCTGGCCAGAAGGCCAATTAGCATTTTACAGCCCTTTTCTGATAAGGGTAATAGTGTTGTTCTTCCCAAAGTCTGGTGCCACTCTCAGAAAGCACTAAATAAAGTTACATTCTTACATGGCAAGGACACAACAATTTATAACAAGGAAAAGGAGTACAGTGATTTATAACAAAAAGAAAATTCATTAACTCAAAAGTCTAGTATTGTTAACATCAAAACTACTATATTCCTATTTCTGCATCCCATTTACATTGATTAATATCCTCCCAGGTGCCTAAAAGATAAAGGATACAGAGGCCTAGCAGCAAACATTAACTCAACAAACTCTTCACCAAACTAATTCTTAACTCCAAAAGGCTCTATATCTTTAAGATGTTTTAAGCTTCGTGCCTCTCGTGGTTGGGGGGCTATAAACAATTCACAAGTTGTAAAAGTCCAGACACACTGGTCAGGTAAGTTAGAAAGCTATCAGAGGGGTTTAAGCCGAGACATTATTTTTATATGCAGGAGACTGTTAACTGGAGCTCTGAGTTAACTCTTTCCAGAGAAAGGTGGTAATGTCAGAAGAGTATAGTATAGCAGACAGTAAACAGACAGATTTTGGTTTTGGGGTAGATGCTCAGGCAGAGGACCCCTTGAGACCTGACTCACCTTGCCCATAAGGTCTCTCCGCATGACCTTGTCATGGGTGGGATCTCCCATGCTGGTTCCCGGCACATCATGAGAAACGCTAGGCTGGAAGAAGCACAAGCTAGAATCAAGATTGCCAGGAGAAATATCAATAATCTCATATATGCAGATGACACCACCCTTATGGCAGAAAGTGAAGAGGAACTAAAAAGCCTCTTGATGAAAGTGAAAGAGGAGAGTGAAAAAATTGGCTTCATGCTCAACATTCAGAAAACGAAGATCATGGCATCTGGTCCCATCACTTCATGGGAAATAGATGGGGAAACAGTGGAAACAGTGTCAGACTTTATTTTGGGGGGCTCCAAAATCACTGCACATGGTGATTGAAGCCATGAAGTTAAAAGACGCTTACTCTTTGGAAGGAAAGTTATGAGCAACCTAGATAGCATATTCAAAAGCAGAGACATTACTTTGCCAACAAAGGTCCGTCTAGTCAAGGCTATGGTTTTTCCAGTAGTCATGTATAGATGTGAGAGTTGGACTGTGAAGAAGGCTGAGTGCCGAAGAATTGATGCTTTTGAACTGTGGTGTTGGAGAAGACTGTTGAGAGTCCCTTGGACTGCAAGGAGATCCAACCAGTCCATTCTAAAGGAGATCAGCCTGGGATTTCTTTGGAAGGAATGATGCTAAAGCTGAAACTCCAGTACTTTGGCCACCCCATTCGAAGAGTTGACTCATTGGAAAAGACTCTGATGCTAGGAGGGATTGGGGGCAGAAGCAGAAGGGGACGACAGAGGATGAGATGGCTGGATGGCATCACTGACTCGATGGACGTGAGTCTGAGTGAACTCTGGGAGTTGGTGATGGACAGGGAGGCCTGGCATGCTGCAATTCATGGGGTCACAAAGAGTAGGACATGACTGAGCAGCTGAACTAACTAAACTGAATATATGGTTATATATTATCAATGTCTCCATTTTTAGGCAAAAAAAAAAGCCAAAGACCAGAGACTTTTTTAAGCAACTTGCCAAGTATCACACAATGAATCACAAAGATAAGAGTCAAATACCAGTTTAATCGCCATGTATTTTTCTGTTTATTTTCTGACTATTCGCTGCAAGACAATGTATTACCTAAAACTGCAAAGCAAAACACAGGTGGAGCCAAACCTTAGAGGCATATCTTACTGATCCATGTAAAAATACACACAGTTAAAAGTTGACTCATTACATCCTGCTCACTGGTGGGCAGCCAACAGAACACTGGAGAAAAATTCATCAAATCTCTTCAATAAAGACTCCCCAGCAAGTGATGCTAAGGGAAGAAGGAGATAGATCCTACTGTCCGTCCACAAATCTGGTCCTCAGCCTGCCACACTACTCCGCCTGTCTTAATTAATAGCTGCTTCTGTTATTATCGAGGTACTCTCAGAATGGCCTTGATGGAATAATTCAACAGAGCTTTCAGAGCAGCTTATGTGCCCCACATTGGGACTGCTTTTTGGGGGGAAGCTGAGATAAGACATGTTTCCATTTCATATTGAACAAGCCCCCTGAAATAGAACAAAGGACAGCCTTTGTGAGTCAGACAACACACACACACACTCCTTGATATTTAATGGAAATTCCATTATCCTTATGTTTCTTGCCCAAGCCCATTGCTTTCCTCTTTATTCTCTTTGGCCAGAGTGATTAGGTTATAAAGCTGAGCTAATCCTGTTAGAGCCCAGATGACTTTTTCACACTTGTGTGTCCCGTAGCTCTTAGAAAGTCAGAAGGAATTACTGGACATTGAATTCACCTTGCCAGAAAGATGACAAACAGGGGAGGGAGCGTGGATGCCCAGCTGACCTGTTCTTTAACCTTTCCCTCTGGAAGCCACGCTTCCCTCTGTGGGTGTCGGTGCAGGCCAGAGGCATGGATAACTCTGCCCTTGAGACACAAAAAGAGCAAAGTTGACGTCAGCTGTTTCTTCCTGAGCAAACATTCCACTAATTCCACAGCCAGACAGCTTGCAAAATTGCCTTTGTAAGACTGCTGAGGTCTCCTTTCCCGTCAAGTTCACTTTGTATCTATTCAGCAAAGATGCACCTACCGCAGAGTGCACCCAGAGACACGGCGTCAGAGTCGTGGCGAGCCCACTTCATGGATGATTAGCATTTTCTGACCCAGTCACCATTTTCAATCACTTGCACCTGTAGACCTCTGGCTGAGGCAATTACTTCTATCCTTCGAAACACTTTCCTCCTCAACAACATCAGAATAAGTTTGTTAAAGCTCTCTGCTTCAAATGGTGCCTTGCTTGTATATCAGCAGCACTCTGATACCAAGTCGGTATCAAAATACACATATTCTGAACGCTGTTGCTGCTGCTAAGTCACTTCAGTCGTGTCCAACTCTGTGAGACCCCATAGACGGCAGCCCACCAAGCTCTCCTGTCCCTGGGATTCTCCAGGCAAGAACACTGGAGTGGGTTGCCATTTCCTTCTCCAATGCATGAAAGTGAAAAGTGAAAGTGAAGTCGCTCAGTCATGTCCAACTCCTAGAGACCCCATGGACTGCAGCCTACCAGGCTCCTCCATTCATAGGATTTTCCAGGCAAGAGTACTGGAGAGGGTTGCCATAGCCCTCTCTGATCCTGAACGCACTCCCCAGCAATTTGAATTCTGTAAATCCCATGCATATCCCCCATTAAGAATCACTGCATGAGATGAATGGCCATGTGTCTATTTGATTTTCAACCTAAAGTAGAGTTCCTAAAATTAACTGAGTTGATTTTCACTGAGCATCTTCCATGAGGCTTCCCTGGTAGCTCAACAGTAAAGAATCTGCCTGCAATGCTGGAGACACAGGAAACGCAGGTTCGTTCCCTAGGTCAGGAAGATCCCCTGGAGGAGGGCGTGGCAACCCACTCCAGTGTTCTTGCCTGGAGAATCCCACGGACAGAGAAGCCTGCTGTGTCTCAAAGAGTCGGACCTGACTGAGCACGTTTGCACGAGCACCTTCCATGTCCTTTGCATTGTGCTTGACCCAAGGCTCCTGGAAGTGTGAACTGTAGACCAGCAGTAACAGCAGTACCTGAGACTTGCTAGAAATGCAGATTCCTGGGCACCACCCAAACCTACTGACCTAGAATCTCCAGTGGCAAGGATCTCCCAGCAAATCATATAAAGTCTGAGAAGCCTATAGGTTGTGGCATACTATAAGTGGCTCCAGCATCAGTGGCAAGGTGATGCGTCTCCTGAAATTAAAACAGAATTGTTGGAACCTGGATTCCATGGCTTGGGTGTATTACTGTACCAGAGCTGCTATAACAGAGCGCCTCAGACTAGATGGCTTCAATGATTCAGGAATTTGCTTCACGGTTCTGGAGGTTTGGAGTCCAAGAATAGGGTGTTGGCAGAGCTGATTCCTTCTGAGGATGGTGAGAGAAGGATCTGTTCCCCTCTCTTTGACATATAGATGTCTATCTTCTCCCTGTGTTTCTTTAAATCATCTTCTCTATATGTGTATTATTATCCAAAATTCTCCTTCCTGTAAGAACACCAGTCATGTAGTATTAGGACCCATCCACCCAGTGATACCACCTTTCCTTGACTACCTCTGTAAAGAACTATCTCCAAATATGGTCATGTTCTGAAGTAGTGGAGGTATAGGACTTCAGCATATTTCTTTGCAAGGGGGGAGGCAACACCAAGTTCTGGGGAATTTCCTAAGTTTAAGTATGATTTTACAAATATTAATCACAGAGCTAACACTGTGGCTTTTGCTATCACACTTAACCCTGGTATCACCCTGATGGTATCATATGATGCTAATCACTTTCTTTGGTTCCAAGTGAACTCTAATAATGCCAAGTTTTTGGTGAATTTTACTATGTCTTCAAGGTGAGTGTCATGGGGAGAGGAGTGTTGCATATGGTTCAGTCGCTGCCCCCCCCTTCCATTCTTTACTTTTGTTTAACTGTCAGCAGTTGCGCCAACTACCCATGATTCAAAGACAGAAGAGATACCACCATGAATCCTCTCATGTACATTAAGAGGCTGTTCTTTTATACTATCAGCCTTTATTTATGATAACAGGTTTTAAAATGGATGGCCAGGTAACATTTGCCTCTGAATTGCTTTGAAATTCTTGGTGCAGACATGGTTCATTACTGCTACTCATTTCAAAAATCACATTTTTCCTGGTGCAAATGATTTGTGAACTTCTGACTTTCACATGTTGAGAATGGTCAGGAAATTTGTTTCTGAAGAGGCTGAAATGTAAGCCACATATTCCGTCACAGCTCTGTAAATCTTTATTGTTAGGGTGCTGACTTTCTATCTCCCTCTATGGACACTGATATTTTATTACTAGTTCGATAGATGCCTTGTCAATGTTAGCAGCAATGAAAACTTTTTGGGAGGCAGGGACAATAGCCTAAATAAATCCCACAGGGGCATACTAAACACTCATTTAAGAATCAGGCAGCATCCCCTAGCAAGCTAAAACCTGAAAGTCAAAACGCCCCCAACAGAATCCATGCTGTCACCCCTTCAAACTGCCTTCTTCCTTGCCTTTCCCAATAAATGGCCCCATTATCCTCTAGGTGTTAGCACCAACTTCTTTTCTTCACTTTCCACATCCAATCCATCAACAAATACGTCCAAAATTACTTTAAACGTGAAAGTCACTCAGTCATGTCTGACTTTGCGACCCCATGGAATTCTCTAGGCCAGAATACTAGAGTGGGTAGGCTTTCCCTTCTCCAGGGGATCTTCCAATCCCAGGGATCGAATCCAGGTCTCCCACATTGCAGGTGAATTCTTTACCAGCTGAGCCACAATGCAAGCCCATTACCTCAAAAATAGGTCCTAAATCAAGCTGCTTCTCCTAGCCACCATCTTTACCAAAGTCCTGGCCACCACAATTATTGAGTGGATGGCTGAAATAGCCTCCTGGCTGTTCACTGCACCTCACCACCCCAACATCTCCATTAACTCACTGCTGCCAAAGTGATCTTTTAAAAACTTAAGACATAATCATATCACTTCTCCACTTACAACCCTCTAAGGTTTCTCTATGCCTATAAAGCAAAATACAAACTCTGTACTCCGATTTACAAAACCACGTACAGCATTTCTCTATCGGACTTTAACTCGTGTAACATGCCTTAGGTCAGAAATGGCACTAAATACCCAACAAGGAACACCTTCCTTAATCATCAAGACAATGCTTCATTTCAGTAGAGTAGCTGGCACAGGGAATGCTAGAGATGAGGGTTTAATAAAGTGAAAGAACTTGCCCAGATGCACACAGCTAGTAATTTCCACAACTGAGATTCACACCTAGTGTCGAACAACAACGCGTTAGTGCACGTTATGTGCCAGACACGAGGCTAAGCCCTTTAGGCATATTTACTCATTTAATACTTATATCATGGAATATTATTCAGCCATCAAAAGGAATAAAATTGGGTCATCTGTAGAGATATGGATGAACCTAAAGACTCACAGAGTGAAGTAAGTCAGAAAGAGAGACACAAATATTGTATATTAGCGCATATTTATGCAATCTAGGAAAATGCACAGACGGACCTATCTTCAGGGCAGGGATAGAGACACAGACATAGAGACAGACTTGTGGGCACAGTGGGTAAGGAGAAGGTGAGATGAATTAAGAGGGAAGGTTTGACATAAAGACACCACCATGTGTAAAATAGATAGCTAGTGGGAAGTTGATGTTTAACAAGGGAGCTCAGCTCAGTGCTCTGCGATGACCCTTTGGTGGGGGGAGGAGCGAGGGGATATATGTATACAGGCAGCTGATTCACTGCGCTGTATGGCAGAAACTAACACAACATTGTAAAGCAAATATACTCTAATTTTTAAAAATAAAATAAGCATATAATATGTCATTATTTTTGTAATAAATATATTTGAATACAGCTAATATTTTAATAACTATAAATGGAGAACAACCTCTAAAAATTGTGACTTACTATAGTGTACACCCATAGCTTATAGAATATTGTACATCAACTATACTTCAATAAAAATAAAATGCAAAAAAAAAATCAGCTCTGTGAGTCAAGTGTTATTACCACCTTTATTTTATAGTTAAGGAGACTGAGACTCAAAGAGGTTTCATAACTAGTTTATGGTCATATAAGCCAATTAACGGCAGAGTCTGAATTTGAATCCAGGCAGGCTGTTCCTAGTTTCACGCTGATAACACTTTGTATATTGCCACTACCACTGAAATTCTCTACACTTCAGCATCCTTATCTTTAAAATGCAATTAACCTACCTACCTTGGAAGGCTTTTTAAGGATTAAAGCAACAATGTATACATGAAATTCGAAAAAAAATTGAAAATAAGTTCCATTTAATCACTACAATGAGAAGGGAATGACCCAGAGCTTAATTGTGTGAGATAAAATAAAACTATAAGCTTCCATACTTGACAGTAAATTAAGACTGGGTAAAGGAAATAGAAATAACATCATCTAGATAAATACAGATTCATGCAAATGGATTTTTTTCCATATGAAAGGCTCAGGGGATAAGGGTGGTCAAACTAAAAATATAGATGGCCTAAAATCCAATATCTTAAATACACTAAACCCAAAGCAGTTTGGCTGATGTGAGATCATAATTCCACAATGTTCATTTTCACCTCTTCTGTGTCCTCTCCCACTCCACTGCATACCCAGCCTTCTTAATGCAAACCTAGCAGAAAGAAGAGTGGTGTGATCCCTGGAGGCAGCCCCTTGGCATCTGGATCTGACATGGTGCAAAGTCCATGTCCCGCTGTCTTTCACACGTTTATTTGGAGATGATTCACCGATGGTTCCTGTGGTTCCTGGTCCAGCAGGGACACAAATGTGACAATCTGACTTGCAAGAAAAATTAATTCTTCTAAATTGGCAACTACCATGACCAGTTGGGGAGCTCTCTTCCTTAGCTGCATTCCATGAACTACAGAGAGGAAAAGATAGAACTGTCTCAGCAATCTCTCTGTATATCCCCTTAGAGTTACAGCAGGAGGTGTTGGTAGCAAAAATGAATGAATCATCCATACTGGTGACTTCGTAGTTGCCAGTGCATCCCCCCTCCTTGGTCTCTCCCTGTCACTCTGCCTGCTCTATTCAGACCATCAGTCTTCTTGATTCTCCAAATCCCCAGCCTCCATTCTAGTTCAGGGACTCGAACACGTGGTCTTCTGCCTGGAACACTATTGACCCAACCTGCTGTGAGTTAATTTGTGCCCACTCCCTGGCCCCCTAAAAAAAGATGTGTTGAAGTCCAAAGCTCAATATCTCAGAATGTGACTTTATTTGGAAATAAGATCTTTACGTAGTTAACCAAGTGAAAATCAGATCATTTGGTGGGCCCTAATCTAATACAACAAATGTCCTTAGGAAAAAAAGAGATAAATTTGGACACAGACACAGAGAGAGAGAGGAATGATGTGAAGAGACAGAAAGAAGATGGCACTTTACAAGCCAAGGAATGCCTGAGGAAGCTCGGAAGCCTAAAGCAAATCCTTCCCTGGTGCCTTCAGAAAGCCGACATCCTGGTTTTAGGCTTCTGGAATTCAGGGCAGTGAAACAATACGTTTCTGTTGTTCTAAGTCACTCAGTTTGTGGTACTTTGTTATAGCAGTCCTTGCTGATGAACATGCTAATCTCTGTAGAGCTGTCTTCTTTCCATCCTTCAGGCTCAGCTTGTTACTATCCAACATCCTAACTAAAGTACCTCTCTGACAAAGACAGACTACTATATAAAAGATAACTATTAATGACCTACTGTATATCACAGAGAACTCTACTCAATACTATGTATTGGGGATTTCCTGGTGGCCCAGTGGTAAAGAATCACCTGCCAATGCAGGAGACATGGGTTCGACCCCTGATCTGGGAAGATCCTACATGCCCCAGAGCAACTAAGCCCATGCACCACAACTACTGAAGCCCAAGCGCAGTAGAGCTTGTGTTCCTCAACAAAAGAAGCCCCTGCAATGAGCACCACAGCTAGAGAGCAGCCTCCACTGTCCACAACTAGAGAAAGCATGCACAGCAAAAGAGACCCCACATATGCAAAAATCAATAAACTTTAAAAAATTAAAGTGGTCATTTAAAAAATATTCTGTAATGACCTATATGGGGAAAGAACCTTAAAAAAAAAAAGAATGGATATATTTTTATGTATAACTGATTCACTTTGCTTTGGAGCAGAAGCTAACACAACATGATAAATCAACTAGACTCCAATAAAAGTTAAAGAAACAAATAAATAAAGCTAATCTCCTTCTCTTCCCCAAAAAAGTACCTCTTAACAGGAGGTAGTATACAGAATGGTGGCTGTAGTTAATAATAGTAAATTTGAAAGTTGCTAAGAACATTGTGGGCATCCCTGGTGGCTCAGACAGTAAAGATTCAGCCACCTCAATCTTTCTTGTAATGCAGGAGACCCAGGAAGATCCACGGGAGAAAGGATATGAAAGTTGCTAAGAGAGTAGGTCTTAAATGTCCTCATCACAAGAAAAAAATTTTTTGTAACTATATATGATGATTGATGTTAACTAGACCATTTTGTACTGTACAGTTGACCCTTGAATAACTCAGAGATTCTGAACATCAACCCTTCTTCACAGTAGAAAATCCAAGTATAACTTTACACTTTGTCCTCTGTATCCTCAGTTCCATATCCATGTATTTAATCAAGTTCAGTTGCCAATTTGGAAAAATATAATACAATGCTGTATTGTATTTATTGAAAAAAATGCATATAAATGAACCAATACAGTTCAAACCCATGTTGTTCAAAGGTCAACTATAGACAAATACTGAATCATTATGTTGTATATCTGAAACCAACATATTATATGCCAATTGAACCTGTTTCTAAAAAATCCTAGAATATTCTGATTGAAAAGTCCCACTGAGTGTCAAGAATGGTGAATAAAGAAAGATGTATTAAAAAATACAGATAGATCGCTTCTCCGCCTTTTGGCTAAGATCAAGTATAAAAAATACAGATAGACAAAGAATAAAATTTTAAAAAGAAAGAAACAAAAGTCACTCATAGAGAACCATGTCTTTTTAAAATTATATACACTTTCTCTACAAAAATAAGATCATAATTTTTGTATCTTTAGCGCATACATTAGAACTATGCTAAACTTACTTGTCTAAGGTTTCTTCTGTAAATACCATGGATTTTTCTACATAAACAATCACATCAATTGCTAATAGAGCTTTATGGTTTTGAAAGAGGAAGGAAGGGAGGGAGGGAGGAAAGAAAGAGCCTCTGAATATGCTCTTGTCTGCACCTTTCTACCTCCTTCACAGTAGTAAACACAATCAAAACCTATTCAACCTCTTTCACCTGCACTATGCTTCCGTGTCTGTGTCTGTGTGGGTAATGTAAATTTCATCAGAGAAAAACTAAGATTTTCCTGTTCATGTTTATATTCTAAACATCTGTCATGGCTCTGGCACATAGTAGTTGCATGAAAAATAAACATATTTAATGAGATCAGTCCTGGGTGTTCATTAGAAGGACTGATGTTGAAGCTGAAACTCCAATACTTTGGCCACCTGATGTAAAGAACTGACTCATTTGAAAAGACCCTGATGCTGGGAAAGATTGAGGGCAGGAGGAGAAGGGGACGACAGAGGATGAGATGGTTGGATGGAATCACTGATTCAATGGACATGACTTTGGGTGGACTCCGGGAATTGGTGATGGACAGGGAGGCCTGGCGTGCTGCGGTTCATGGGGTCGCAAAGAGTCGGACACGACTGAGTGACTGAACTGAACTGAATGACTGAAAAAGAACCTGAAAACAAAAACTGAATGCTTTCAAAAACAACAAGTGTGAATGAATAAATGCAAATAATGCTGTCTAAGACATGTCCTGGAAGTCTGAGACTGTCTCATTAGAATGTAATTTTAAAATGTGGCCCAAATTAAAATCTTCCCCCAATCCAGGGTATGATCCTTCTCTTTCTCCTTTGCCAACCTTCTCAGAACTTTTTGACTCATGTTACATTTTACCAGACTAGAGAGCTTGTATGGAGCCATTCGATATTCATTTGGAGCCTCTGGGAGTCTTGCTGAGGCAACCTCTGTGGGTTTCTTCCTTACTAGGTGGGAAAAAATTGATCAAACAAGAGAGTGCTTCGTGAGATGTCAGGGAGAGTGAAGGGAATAGGAGAAAAGCTTGGCTGTTATTTACCAGCCCCTGCTGGCAACTTCATGCCTAGAAAATCAGCTTTAGGGGAGAGAGACTTATAAAAGCCGCCTCTCATTGCCCATAGCTCAAAGGTCAGCATCGAATAAATGCTAACATCGCACAGAAAATTACCTCTGAAAAGCTCCTCTCTCCTTAGATCTATATCCAACATGCAAATGTAGCAATGTCTTATTTTCCCTTCTTAACCCCTGAGGGTTTTGGATGTCTCACTTTCACACCAACAATGGCAATTTTTTTTAATTAAACCAACAGATATTTATTGAACAGCTACTATGCGACAGCACCAGTTAAAGGTATTGACAATAGAACATTAAACAAAACACCCGAAGTCCCAGCTGTCTGGATCTGACATTCTAGTAGGTGAGATAAACAATAAATAAAAAACACGTCAGATGATGATTCATCATGTAGTTTTAAATTTCCAGACCCTTCTCTTTTGAATGTGAAAAGGGGTGTTTCATGATTATTCTGGGACAAAACAAGTGTGAAGTAAGACTGTCCTAAGCAAAAGTAGGCATTTAGTCACCCTAGGAATGAAGAAAAATATAACTAGTATGCTCATAGAAATGCTGACCCTTAAGCAAGAATCAGAAGACCTAGATTCTTGATTTGAATTGTCTTCCCATGTTACCTTTAGCTAGTCACCTCAATTTCTATGAGCCATTTTCCTCCAATCATTAACTAGTTGTTAGCAATCTGCCACCTGTATCGTTTGGGTAATTCAGTGAATTCTATCTTCAAAGTGCACTGACTCTCTAAAGGAATGATACATAGTCTAGAAACCTGGGTTCCACTTGTCAGACCTCAGAGCAGTCTGTCCTAAAATAAGCAAAAATGGCACGTTGATCATTTCAAAATAGGGTTATTTAAGAAATGGGCTTCCCTGGTGGCTCAGGCAGTAAATAATCCACCTGCAATGCAGGAAACCCAGGTTCGATGTCTGGATCAGAAAGATCCCCTGGAGAAGGGAATGGCTACCCACTCCAGTATCCTTGCCTGGGAAATCCCATGGACAGAGGAGCCTGGAGGGCTGCAGTTCATAGGGTCACCAAGAGTTGGACACAACTGAGAGACTAACACTTCTTTTTCTTTAAGAAATGGCCAACACAGGAGGGCTACTTTGACCTTCTCCTATGTCTCCCTGAAAGCAGGAAATAAACCTTGTATGTGAAAGCCACCCTCCCTGCAGGGAAGGGAGGAAGAAAAGATGGAGAATTCAGACCAAGAAGTTTATATATACAAACCGTGCTCTTCTTTAACTTATTATCCCAAGCCCAAACTCTGGTTAGATTCGCTAAACACCCAAGCTTACATTTCTTTGTCCTGCCAGTTCCTCACAAATTTATCATTGTTTTCTCTAGAAAGTAATAAAAGCTGCCCGCTTTGGCCACTGTTTTCCCCACAGGTAGTTTTTTTTTTTTCCATTATTGGGAGGTGATAATGTATTCCACATATAAAATTCATATCATTTGTGTGTAGCCTCCTTTGTTATTCAATGGGTTGCGAGGGGCCCCACTTTAAAATGAATTTGCTGGGAGGAGGTAAGCCTGGTCTGAGTATTTTCCAAACACTGCTACTCACTTGCCAAAGTGAGGTCAAGGAGGACTTGCTGTTAAATCTTCAGACTCATCTGCAGGGGTTTCAAAGTGCTGATCAAAAAGCTAGATGAGGTGAGGTTTTTCAAATTGGAAAAAATAAATGGCTCTGGAGGTTACTGGAAATCAGTCTGAAGAAGAAAGGGTGTTTGATGGTGATGGCATCACTCCTGCAGGGATGGAAATGGACTCGAGGTCAGGAGAGTGCTGAGGTTGTTTTGTGTTGGGCTTGAGTTGGCATGTTTTGATTTGACAGGGGTAGGGCCTGGAGAGGGGAGCAAGCTTCCTCCCCCAGTGGTGGTACATGAGTGCGAACCAGCCTCAACTTGGACGATCCCATCAGCAGGATGCGATGCTGAGCCGCAAAGGACCAGCCTTTGCGTTCCAAGTCTGGATACAGACTGAAGATGACTAAGGAGCTGGGTGAGGCTGGGGCAGGATGAGATGGGGCAGCTGAATTCCTGGCACTTAGGCTAACTCGCTAGAGGTTGAAATCAGCTTAGGGCAAAGGCTGGTACCTACACTCTCGTTTTCAAAACACCAGAAGAGCCCTGTACCTGGGGCTTAGGATCATTTGAGATCCATTTTTGAGAAAAGGGAAACAACAAAATTGCATAAAATTTTTCCCTGTGGAAAAAAATGGCATCCACTCAAAACAAAATAACTGGCAATCGACTTTCTTTTTAGTATGAAAATATTATTAGCATAATTGGTTTCTGCAGGGCTGCCATTGGGACACCTGGACAGGGGAAGTCATATGCCTTATCCCAGCTTCTGATTGTTATTTCACAGCAATAGAAAGCCATGAAATAACAATTTTCACTGAAATGGGTCGAGATAACCGGTCCCCTCTCTGCCTAGGGCTTTTTAAAACGGAGTCCCTGCTGCTACCCAGATTTCTGGATACTGGTCTCCCAGGGGTCACATATTTGCGGCATTATCATCCAGGGACCAAAAGCCCACCTGGGAGAAGATGTCCAATGGTGGTAAAAATTTTCATCTTGAACTTCTATTCTGGATCTCACTATTTAAAAGGCACATGACCAAAACAAGGCAAAACCAGAGGAAAGTCATAAGGAAGGTCATAGAAACAAAGATGGAAGGAGAATGTAAAACCAGGGGACACCATGATAACCGAAGGACCTAGGGACATTTATCCTGGAGAACAAAATGTTTCAGGAGGAAAGAACTAAAGCCGGTGAGTATGATATTAGATTGAACAGGATTCTGGCTCAACCTACAGAACAATTTAAACTCTGAAATGATCTCATACTGAGATGCACCCTCTTAGAAGCAGCTGACCTGTCTGGGTGAGAACAAGCCCCTCCTTAGCTTGTTCTAGGATGGGGTCTTATAGACTGGTCTATAGACTGGGCAGCCTTCAGCCCTGAGGGTAAGTGAGTTTATAAAACTTACCCCAAAGTCCAGCCTGTCTCACTTAACCAGTTTGGGCTTCAGAGGTATCATTTGTAGACCTTTTAATTTGTAGAACACCACCTCCACCCACCCTGCCAAAGATGTCTACCTGTACTGGTGAGGGAAATTCAACAGTTGGGCGCCTCTGTTCTTTTTATGTTAAGATTCCCTTGCCCCAAAGGTTCATTTAGCATAAAGAAGTAGCTTCTCTGTTGAACTGTTCTGTGTCCCTCCTCTTATGTACAAATATCTAGTCAGCCTAACAGGCTCTAAGAAGATAAGAGTCATCCCTTCTCTGACTTCTCATCATCCATCTGCAGGGTAAAGCTCAAACTTGGTCCAGGAAATCTTCCACGACCTGTCATCTGCCGCCTGAAGGCTCATTTGCTTTTCTCTCCCTCCTCGCCACATACTCCTATTACAACTCTGTCAAGAGCTTATGAGCACTTCTGAAGAAGTCCCTCCTCTGAGATTCTTGTATGGATTTGTATAATAAACATGTTTCCACAATTGTACTTCTCATACCATACTCCAAATATCCTATCTGACTGTGTGCTCCTTGAGAGAAAGACTTGAAGTATTCACATCTAAATGTCCATTATCTAATATATCACTGGCATACAGAGAGTAGACCCTCAAAATATACTTTAAATGAATCAGATATAACCAGAGTATCATGAAATTGAATATACAGCTTTTAAAGTCAGAGACAACAGCCTTTTTATATATATTAAATGTCTATGAAAACTCTGTAAATACAGTTTTTTAAAATATTGTTTGCAATTCAGTAAACAGATATATTGTCTTTTGCATAAATATTTTATTCTTCTCAAATTATATTAAATGTACTTTATTGGAAGGATATTGTTCATTTGACAACATCAAATTCTTGGTCACGTATGTTGTCTTCCAGCTTTTCTTCTCTCCTCTCCTTAATATTTGCTATTTCTTCCATTCTTCAGTTCCAGCCTATTGTTCATCTCTGGTAACTAAGCTAAGCTGCCCTTCATCTCCTCTTGAAATCTTCCTTTCTCTTCCTCTAAAACATTTTATTTATTTTTTAATTAGGGGATAATTGCTTTACAATGACCAGCAAAGACCTGGATAGCACATGGAACTCTGCTCAATGTTATGTAGCAACTTGGATGGGAAGGGAATTTGAGGGAGAATGGATACATGTATAGGCATGGCTGGGTCCCTTCACTGTTCACCAGAAACTACCACAACATTGTTAATCAGCTATATCCCAACACAAAACAAAAGGTTTTTAAAAAATGAATAGTATAGTATGTCACTGCAAGAGCAGCAGTAGTATGTAAGAGCAGGGCTCCAGAATCCATTAAATTCAAGCTCTTTCATTTGCTAACTTGAAGACAGGCAAGCAGCCAAACCTGTTTCTGCTTCAGTTCCTCCTCTGTGAAATAGGATGCATGAGTGCTAAGTCACGTCAGTGTCTGACCCTTTGTGACCCCATGAACCGTAGCCCACCAGGCTCCTCTGTCCATGGGATTTTCCAGGCAGGAATACTGGAGTAGGTTGCCATACCCTCCTCCAGAGGATCTTCCCGACCCAGGGATCAAACCTGCATCTCTTATGTCTCCTGCATTGGCAGGCACATTCTTTACCACTAGCACCACCTGGGAAGTCTGTGAAACAGGAGTAACAGTACCTAACTCAGAAAGGTGGTCTGAGAATTGAGAAACAGGCAGAGCATGCTTAGAATGGTCCTGGGAACCAAACTGTTTAATGAATTTTAATAATTGGTACAAAGGTATATTATAGTATATTATATTATGTTTATCATTATAACAAAAGCAATAAAAATATAATTTAAGTTATATGGCTCACTCTTTTACCTTCTTCAATTCTTGAGTCAAATTTCATCTCATAGAACACTTTCCTGACCAAGCTATAACTGCAAACAACTGTCCCACTCTCACCTATGTAGGTACTTTTTCTTCCTCCTTTTTCCTCCATAATGTCTCACCCCATTTTATTTTTCTCCTTAGCACTCATCACAATCTAACACACTATGTTATTTATCTATTTATTCACTCATTCATTCATTCTGTTTACTATTGGTCTCTGCCCAGTAGAATCTCAGGCCCATGAAAATCAAGATTCTTGTTTATTTGTTGATGTATCCTCAGCACCTACAGCAATGTTGTCACACGGTTGATACTCAATAAATATTTGCCGAATGAACAAATGTTAATAAAAAGTTTGCAATGACCTGATACATGATATATACTGAACATATCCATTCAATTTGTCTTTTAGTAGAAAGTGCCTTGGCCAAACATATTCACTTAATGAAATCACATCAGGCAATCTGAACTAATGGAGTTTGATCCTAGGGCCCATAAATAGCTAGAGGATGGCACACAAGTGGTATCTCTCTCTTACTCAATAAGGGAAATGGTAAATAAGCATGCCAACCAGACTGGCTTCTTCTGGGCCTTTTTCTAGAGACCATCACAAGGATGAGCCAGGTGATGAAGGGAAAAGAGAAGACTCACAGAAAGAAGAGAAGGCATAGAATGGAAAGTTAAGACAGAGAGAGAAAAATTGACTAGTGCTTCCTCAACCTCTAACAGCTCTCAGTTCCAAATCCAGGTCGAAGCTGCCAGTCAAGAATGTAAAACCTCCTTTGTTGTTTTTTTGTTGGTTGTCTTGCTTCCTTTACATGAACTGAATTGGTTTCTGATCCTTAGAATCCAAAGAACTAAGTTAACAATTGAAGACTGGTTAACTAGAATAAGCAGTATAGAAAAATGTACTGAGTTTATCACAGTTATTTTTATTACTTTTAATGTGCTTAGGAAAAAGAAGGCTAGAAGGAAATGAGCCATCTTGTCAGTTTCTTCTGAATAGTAAATTAGGTTATGATTATTTTTCTTTTGTAATGTAGTCTAATATTTGTCTTCCAAATTTGCCACAATGTGAATGCTAAGAGCAAACCTTTTAGGCATTTAAATGCTACTATAGAGTATGTACTCAATACTTTCATCATTGCTTGTTCATTTATTTATCAAAAGACTCAAATAAAGCACCAACTATTTTCCACCTACCTCTACAGAATAATAAGATGATGTCATTAGTAAGTTTCAAGAGTTATTTTGAATTGTTGGCCAGGGTTTCCTTGAAAATTAATATTATATTCTAAAACTATTATGAATTCTAATAATCCTTTCTAATGTAAAAATTAATTGCTTTTGAGAAGGACAAGGTATAGAAAAGCCCTTTTCAGCTCCACCTTTAGGATGATGCTCAGATTCTGATGTTTTTACCTGTAGAAGAAGATGAAGGTCGAAGTGTTAATTCCACTATCATTAATATTATGATTCTAATTATTATCATTATACATTTTTATAGCGTCTTTCATCTTAGAGTCTCACAGTAACTAACTGCTTTGTCTAGGAACTGATTAGCTCTGCCTTGAGTCTGATGAAAATTTCTAGATGAAAAATAAAGGAGATTGTCATAATGGAGTTCACATATCAGTCAATGAAGTGGAATGAAACTAACGTGGTTGGTTTCACCTTCTTTTAAATTTGATATAATCGGAGCTGAACAGAGACTGACTGAAAAGTCCTGAAATCATCTCCGCCAGAATGTGAAGACTGACAGTATCTGATCTGGCCGTTCCAGCGGGTGCATTCAATTTTGAAAGGCCAGTTAGATAAGGGAATATTGGCACAACTTTCCAGATATCTACTCCCCAATTAACAATGTCATTTTGTGTTTTTCTAAGTGAGGACTGGGAAACTTGCCTTGGCATTACCAGCCTCTGCTTGGAGCTTATAGTTTTCACAGATAGTGACTGCTCCAATTCTACAGCTTTGGAAGGATGTGGGGAGAGGTGATAGAAGGTGATGATGGGGAGAATAAGAATAATAATATAGAGATGAACACCATGGCTAGACTATTCCTTCGAGCCCTACTATGCTC
Source organism: Ovis canadensis (assembly GCF_042477335.2). NCBI lineage: Eukaryota > Metazoa > Chordata > Mammalia > Artiodactyla > Bovidae > Ovis > Ovis canadensis. Next base: position 40,109,355 of record NC_091258.1, on the reverse strand, counting down.
AAGTTTCTACTTTATGGGAACCTATATTTTAGTTATGAAGACAGACCTCTATCTGGACATGCTAATAACAGTCAACTACATGGGTTTCCCTTGTGATTTTATTTGACTTGGCACTGACTAATTAACACATATCTGAGGAAACAAAGAGCAAAATAAAGGATCAAAAATAAACAAGTTCATACTTGGCACAGACTTCAGCAACCATGTTGCCCACTTCATTGTGCTCAGTAACAAAAAGTTACAGACACTTGGCAAATTTTTAACTTCTGCATGAATATCCATGTATGATGAGGGGGATATACATGTGCTAAACATTTATATGTGTAAAGAATTTAAATGTTATGCCCTCCCTACTTTTTGTCCCCCCAAACGTCTCTGGAACCAAGAATATGAATGGGTTTCTAATGTAGAGGATATTAGAGAATTATCTCAAGAAAAAAATCAAGACAACATAATAATATTAATCTACAGTGGTTATTCTGGCCTATAGATGATGCCTTATCTTAAATTCCAATGATCCACCCTCTCGTTATATCAATCTATAGTTCAGAATGATATAACAATCAATCAGCCTACTTCAAAGCTTATCAGTCATTTGAATTCTAGACAATTGTCTACCTTTTCACTCCCTCTTTTCTTGATAGCTATTGGAGGAACAGTTACACTTCATGCCTATTCTGATCTATGAGACCATAGCCAGGGGGCATTTTTGGTGGCATGGTTTTTCTGTTCTGTAGTAAGACTCCACAAAGAAACTGTTGGAGTGTCCAATGTCAGAAACTGACATCGGTTTCCATATAAATATTGTATGCCAGCCACTGAGCCTACTTTTGGCTTCTCCAAGAAGGTTGGATGCTGAACCATCAATAACTGACAACAATGACAAGAAGATAGAGCTATCTGATGAGAGCCTGATAGAAGCTGTCACAAGAAGGAGCTTATCTTTGCTGAACACATGCAGTGTTTCTCCTGCAGAATATATCTTGAGTGAAGAGTAATCGTGTCTACTTGTTTAATTGATGGAGAGTCCATGTATTCAAATTTTATCTGGACAAACTCAGAGAAAGGAACAGACATTGTCTGTATGTTTGTGTGGCAATGGAGGTTGCAGGGTAAATATCTCCAATATCAAACAGACTGAATTTTTGGGAGCCAGACAAAAGCACGTTGAGGAGGCATTTAGAGACTTACAAAATATGCAAACACACAGACATATATATACATTTACATTTAGAACAGATTTGTATATAATAGCTAAGAAGTGGGAAGCAACTCAAATGTTCAAAACAGGAGAATGGCATATTCATACATGAATGTACATTGTATGAATTATTGATTGACTCATACACTGCTTTACATTGTATGAATAGCATATTCACACAGTTTGATATATTATGGTTTATTAATACAATGGAACACTATTTGCAATTTTAAGAAGTAGCAAACTATTGATACATCAGCAACACAGAGGAATCTCAAAATTTCATTTTGAGAAAAAAGTCAGGGACAAAGGAGTTCAAACTGCATGATTCTATTTATACTGAATTCCAAGAACAGGCAAAATGAATGCAATAAATTATTAAATAGTGCTCCTACTTGGGACACAAATAATTGTACCCCTCATTATACACATAATGAAAACTGAAGTTGCTGAAGCAGATTGGCAAGGTTACGAGAATAATTAACAACAAAACTGAGATGTGAATTCCCAGACATAAACTGTCTCCCCTTGGCTCTTATTCATTCAGTGACTACATGTTTATGGAGCCTTCTCTTTATTCCAGGTGCTGTGCTAGGTATGAAAATCAAATAATAAAAATAAACTTGCCCCATGCCCTAACTGACAATGAAGCATACAAGGCAAAAAATGTACTTTTTCCAAAAAGATGTACTGAATTCATAGTGTGTAGAATAAAACTTAATAGTGTATAGGTTGCTCATCTCACCCCTTTAAACCTTGACTTTAAACTTACCCAGAAATCTACCTAGCAACAACTTCAGTCCTTGGGTCATAATTTTTTCTAAGAAGAATACAGAGGCTGAAGGTCTATCCTTTAAATGCAGCCGTGTGAAAGGAGGCTGCCATTTTCTAGCATATTTCCACTTTATTCCCCAAAGTCAAGTCTTCTAGGCTTTAGGAAATCTAAGAATTCATTTCTTCTCTCTTTATCATAAGTAGCAGTTGTCATTACCTTGTTATTCTAAGCGATAGCTATTTTAGCACTTGCTTGTTTCCCTCACAGAGTTGTGAACTCTTTGAAGGTGGAGTATTATTTCATTCATCTCAGTATCAACTGAGCATACATCCCCAAGTGCCTGTCTCCTGAACACTACACTATGCCCCGGTAATCTGGGCCCTTCCCATCGTCTACCGCTATTTTCTTACTCAAGCGCATGTGCACCAAATAAATGGGTTCTATAGCCAAATACAGAGCTTTCCCAGTGGCTCAGTGGTAGGAATCCAGCTGAAATGCAGGAAACTTGCAGGAGACATGGGCTCAGTCCTCAGGTTGGGAGGATCCCCTGGAGAGGGAAATACAGCCCACTGTAGTATTCTTGCCTGGGAAATCCCATGGACAGAAGAGCCTGGCAGGCTACAGTCCATGCAGTGACAAAAAGTTGGACACGATAGAGTGACTAAATAACAACAACAATAGCCATATATATTACATGTTCTGAAGGAATAATGGCCCCAGTGAAGGCTTAGATCTAACATATGACAGGTATACATGGATCTTGAAATAGACCAGAGTTCCTCAACTTCAGATTTTCTCCCATGACCTCAGAATCACCCATTCTAGTCCATCGTCATCCCTGCCACATCAACCTAGAAATCAAGTCAAACATCAGGCTCTTGAAAGGAGATAATGTGAAAAGGATAAAGCTTTCTCTGTTTCAGCACACTGCACCTGGCCTCCTGGAGCCAGTCACCTGCACAAACGGAAGCAAATATTCTTCAGGGTTAAGTTCTAAATTTCTCATGTGAAATTACAAAATACAGTGGAGTAAAAATGGAAGAGAATCCTTGGAATCTGTATCCTGGAAGATAATATCATGACAGATGATGCTCATACAAGACGCCAAGTATCGCACACATTGTGACAAAATAGCCACTGAACAGACAGACAACTCAGACCGATTGTTTGCTGTCAGAAAGACAAAGAAAAGCCTGAATGTTTGGGGGTGTTCTTCTTTTTCTCTCCTGTGCAACAGTGTGGAATGAGCTAATGGAAAGGATGGAAATGATGCATGTGATAATCTGATCCACGAACGTGACAGGGAAGAATGCCTTGGAAGTTGCTAGTGGCCCAAACACTGATTGCAGACTCTCCTCCCATCCCTCTTCTACCATCACTTAACCAAAATGTTGCATTGGAGCATCAGGCATGATAAAGTAAAAGAAGGTTTTAATATTTTCTTGCTTTATTATTCTTATTTTATTTTTTGGCCTTGCCATTTGGCATGTGGGATCTTCATTCCATGATAGGGAATGAACCTTAACCCCCTGCAATGGAAGTGCAGAGTCTTAGCCACTGGACCTCCAGGGAAGCCCCACTATTACTCTTTGTTTTCCATTTGTAATTTTTTCAAAAGCATAACATAGCATTGAGAACATATTTGAATTTCAACCTAACAGTTGAAACAAACTTTTAAACCCAGATGTATTTTTACTCTTTTGCCATGAGCATGTGTTTAGCTTAAGAATATTTATTCAAGAACCAAGAAATAGCTCTAGGCTCTTCTTTTTTTCATACTCAGTCACAAGTTACAAAGAACCTTCATTATGAAAATTTAATTGAGCCACGTGCTTTTGTGTCAATATGCATTCTGAAATATTTGGCTTCTGCCAGTTGGAAAGATATTATTCTTAGTTAGGTTTATAAAATCCTACAACTTTAATTCTTCTCTACCATTTTGAAATAGATCTGGTTTTTGGCAAATTGAGTCAGTAAGTAGAATTTATTTTTTTCCTTGTAACTGTTTTATTTTCCTAAAAAATATGTGCAACGTGGAAAATGAAGCAGGACTGGAATAAATGGCTGTCAACTCAACAAACCTTAAGTAAATTTTATGCCTGGTGCTGCCATTGGTATTCAATATCACTAGATATTTTACCTTGAATAATCACTGATGGACATTGATTTTGCCTTTGCTCTTCACAGCACAGCAAAATTAATGTGAAAGTCAGACTCAAATGAGTCCCAATGGTGTTCTCGGATCTCTGCTGAGAAGCACATTTCAAATACAGAAGAAATGGCAACCAGCTGAGACCCCGTGTATCTTGTATTGTAACAATTAATGGATATGAACAGCCCTCACAGGAGAGCTCAGGTTACCTTTCTATCAACTTTGGAGGTGAGAGTCTGAAACAGTTCATTGAGGTTAATACGTAGTGGGTTTATGATTTGATTAATCCCCACCAATTAAAACAATGATGTTTCTCTTTTTTCACATTGTATTTTTGTAATTATTCTTTGGGGTACATGGATGTAACACTGAAATGTCAACAAGGGTGCAATAATTGCATAGGAGTTTAAAGTGAGAAAAAAATACATTTTTCTGAATGTAATTTTTAAAAAGGAGAAAGAGAATGCAATACAGTATTCAATGGGAAAGTAACAGTAACTCTTTGCCCTTGATTCAAGAAATCATACTTGTGATGTGACATGTTGACATTGTCTAAAACACTACCCTACCATTTATTTGGTTCAAATTAATTCAGATCATGTGACAGAAGAATGAAAAAAAAAAAAAAGAGCAACTATGCTAGGTATGGTAGTGGTTTGGTCACTAAGTTGTATCTGATTCTTGCAACCCCATGGACTGTGGCTCCTCTGTCCATGGGATTTCCCAGGCAAGACCACTGGAGTGGGTTGCCATTTCCTTCTCCAGGGAATCTTCCAAACCCAGGGATCAAACGAGCATCTCCTGCATGGCAGGCATATTCTTTGCCAATTGAGCCACCAAGGAACTTTAGACTATTATAGCTGGTGATTTTTATAGATAGATAATGTTTCTTCTTTGCTTTTAATCTCCCAGAACCTAATTCAGCTCACTGGGGGCAGGAGATGGGTAGGTTCTTAGTAAATTTTGAAGCGTAACGTATTTGGATAAATATATAACAAATAAAAGACTTACTAGACATTACCTATGTGTCAGAGGAGTAACAATACCTGACTTTCAGATATAGTTGGTGCTCTATTCCTGAGCCCTGGGCCATCACTTCTTGGCTTCTTACTCTCCAAAGGCATTTTATGCCAAACAGGTGCAACTCTCTGCCCAAAGATTTTTCTCATTGCACAAAGATTCTTGACCCACACAGGTAAGCCATTAGTGCTATTAAGTCTGTAATATCACTAGAAACAGCCCTCAATGAATGACAAAAGGGTTTAGAGGGAAATAACTTCGTATTCTCAGATCTTGGGGGTGGGGGGCAGGTAGCTTTGAGGGTTACTCAGCAACATCACCCGGAGTTTCTTAGTGAGATTAATCCAAGGACTCCTAACAGTAATCATTTGATTTATGCACCCTATATTTTCTCCTTTCTCTCACTTTTGCCCTTCCCTACTGGTACCTCCTGGAATCACCTTCCAGGTGTTTATTGTCATAGGTCTGCTTCTAGAGTAATCCAATTTAAAACGCATGGTTTGGCAACATTCCTCAGGACACTTTAAAAAAAAAAGAAAAGATGGTACATGGCATTTATGCCACATCATGTTCTACAATGCAATGTAAATAAGCAGTTGTGATGCTCAGTCACAGTACCTACAGCTTAATACCTATTCATTGCATCAACATGTTTCAAGTATTTCTATTAACTGCACATATCCTGTAGGAGTTTGTATTGTGTTTCTAGCACCTGCTCCTGGAAGGGATAGGCTACCCACTCCAGTATGCTTGGGTTTTCCTGGTGGCTCAGGTGGTAAAGAATCTGCCTGCAATGCAGGAAACCTGGATTCAAATCCTGGTTGGGAAGATCCCCTGGAGAACAGAAAGGCTATCCACTCCAGAATTCTATCCTGGAGAATTCCATGGACAATACAGCAACTTTCACCAGGACCAACCCAGTGATCACAAAAGTAGAGATGTTCTACACAGTTAATCAGATTGCTTCATGGACAGGGTAGGAACCAAATCCAATCATTTATCTTCAGTGCTTTACTTGAGCTGTCTGTGCAGCATACACTGAAGAGGAGATTTGGCAATTATTTGATGTAATTTAATCAAAATAGATGGCAAATCAAATACTGCAAGGCATAAAGTTACATAGAGACTAGATTTCACCTGTGTTGGTGTTACAACTGCCAAATTACAACTTTAATCTCTCTTGAATCTTTACTTCTCTTAATGGAAGTAGTTGTAATATCACTGGATTTTTGTTTTACCATTTTCACATTCAACAGAGTTTTGGTAAATTGAATTGATTCTCTCATCCTCAGTCTATCTCAGTGTTTTTGAAATACGTCAAATATTAAGACTAGATTGTCTCTATTTTTAAAATAAATGTTCCCATTAATAACTAATGAAAGAAGAGGAGACAAACACAAGAGATAGTAAAGGATCCTTGAAGCTATAGGCTGCTGCTACTGCTGCTAAGTCGCTTCAATCATGTCCGACTCTGTGTAACCCCATAGACGGCAGCCCACCAGGCTCCCCTGTCCCTGGGATTCTCCAGGGAAGAACACTGGAGTGGGTTGCCATTTCCTTCTCCAGTGCATGAAAGTGAAAAGTGAAAGTGAAGTCGCTCAGTCGTGTCTGACTCTTAGCAACCCCATGGACTGCAGCCTACCAGGCTCCTCCGTCCATGGGATTTTCCAGGCAAGAGTACTGGAGTGGGGTGCCAATATAGTGCTAGCTAAATTTATTACCAATTGTGTGACCTCAAACAAAATTCTTGATCCCTGTAAGTCATTTTTTTATCTATATGATGAGAATAACAATACCTAACTTTCAGGGCCTTTATGATAATTAGCAATAATATATTTAATATCACTAAACACATTGTGAGTACACAGAGCTATAATTATTGTTTTGGTATTGCTCAATCTTCCCAGGCTAATTTCTAGTCCAATTGTATTGATTGCCTCTAAAATTGATTATGCTTCTTTGGAAAGCTTTGCATTCTATGTTTCTCTCAATTCACATAAGACCAGTTCTAGCCAAGGCTTTCATATGCTTACAATTTCAATCAAGTCAACAAATAAAACTTTGCATAGGCAACTCATGAGGTAGAAGTGGAGGTGCCTGTTTCTCTAAGTGAAATGGTTTCCATGGAAAGAAAATATAATTTTAAGATAAGCTTAACAATTTAATTAAGTGTAATGTGCCACTAATCTAGGAAGAAAATTAAACCTGAAATTATTATTCTTGAGTTTATGTTTTAGAATTCAGCCTGTTAAACTGCCAGCTGCAAAAATTGCTATTATAGTGTTGCAAAAATTAAGTGAGATAACATAAGTAAAGCACCTAGCACAATGGTTGGCAGAAAAGACATTCAAATAAGTATGACAACTTCTTAACAAAAGAAAACGATGAAATTGTAATACCATTCTTGCTATATCATGGGACAAGATAATTTGGATTGACATATACTACTTTATCCTAATATTATAAATCAGGGATGTTAAATATGCAACATATTCTTACTCATTTAAGACCCAGAGACATCATTCATAAGGAAACAGAATTTTAAATGCCTTCTTCACTTTTTTGCCCATAAACTGCACTTCCCTTTCTATCTTGAAACTAAACAGCTGGAAAATATCCCCAACCAACCTCTCATTCTCAGTGATTTAAATTTAAGATTTTTGTTTTAGGGAGAATAAAATAAAATATCTTATCATGGTAAGATGCATCTCACAGCATTGAGCCCAACTGGTATAAATGATCCAGGCTCACAAAACACAATTTCATTCTAGAAAGCATTCCTAAACTTGCCATTTGGGATTTGTATTCCAAGAAGGCAGGTAATGCAATGAAGATGAGAGATCTCTTCTATCTTATTAAATGTCAAAAAAATGACATTTTACTTATTTTTTTAATAATTTGTATTGGACTATATTTGGTTTACAATGTTGTGTTAGTTTGTGTACAGTAGAGTCAGTTATACATATAATAACATTCACTCATTTTTAGATTTTTTTCCCATTATAGGCCACTACAAAGTATTGAGTATAGTTCCCTGTGCTATACAATAGGTCCTTATCAGTTATCTATTCTATATATTTGCTGTCTAGTTGCTAAGTCATGTCTGACACTTCTGTGATCCCATGGACTGTAGCCTGCCAGGCTCCTCTGTCCATGGGATTTTCCCAGTAAGAACACTGGAGTGGGTTGCCATTTCCTTCTCTAGGGAATTGAACCTGCGTAGGGGATGCAGGGTCAGAAAACGAAAATCATGGCATCTGGTCCCATCACTTCATGGGAAATAGATGGGGAAACAGTGGAAACAGTGTCAGACTTCATTTTTGGGGGCTCCAAAATCACTGCAGATGGTGATTGCAGCCATGAAATTAAAAGACCCTTACTCCTTGGAAGAAAAGTTATGGCCAACCTAGATAGCATATTCAAAAGCAGAGACATTACTTTGCCAACTAAGGTCCGTCTAGTCAAGGCTATGGTTTTTCCTGTGGTCATGAGTTGGACTGTGAAGAAGGCTGAGAGCCGAAGAATTGGTGCTTTTGAACTGTGGTGTTGGAGAAGACTCTTGAGAGTCCCTTGGACTGCAAGGAGATCCAACCAGTCCATTCTAAAGGAGATCAGCCCTGGGATTTCTTTGGAGGGATTGATGCTAAAGCTGAAACTCCAGTTACTTTGGCCACCTCATGCGAAGAGTTGACTCATTGGAAAAGACTCTGATGCTGGGAGGGATTGGGGGCAGGAGGAAAAGGGGACGGCAGAGGATGAGATGGCTGGATGGCATCACTGACTCGATGGACACAAGTCTGAGTGAACTCTGGGAGTTGGTGATAGACAGGGAGGCCTGGCGTGCTGCGATTCATGGGGTCGCAAAGAGTTGGACATGACTGAGCGACTGAACTGAACTTAACTGAGGGGATGCAGGGGGATTCTTTACCACCGAGCCACCAGGGAAGCCCCATCCTAGTGTGTATATGTCAGTTCTAATCTTCCAACTTATCCCTCCCTTCCCTTACCCCCATGGAACCATAAGTTTGTTTTTTACATCTGTAACTATTTTTGTTTCATAGATAAGTTCATTTTTACCCTTGTTTCTAGATTTCACATATAAGCAATATTATATTATATTTCTCTTTCTCTGGCTGACTTACTTCACTTATTATGACAATCTCTAGGTCCATCCATGTTGCTGCAAATAGCATTATGTCCTTCTCTTTTATGGTTGAGTAACATTCTTTAGTGGGCTTCCCTGGTGGTTCTGTGGTAAAGAATCTGCTTGCCAATGCAGGAGACACAGATTTGATCCCTGGGTAGGGAAGATCCCCTGAAGGAGGACATGGCAACCCATTTCAGTATTCTTGCCTGGAGAATCAATGGACAGAGAAGCCTGATTGGCAACAGTCCGTGGAGTTGCAGAGTCAGACATGACTGAAGCAACTTAACATGCACCCATGCATGCACATTTTTAAATTATGGTTTTCTCTAAATACATAACCAAGAGTGGGATTTCTGGATCTTATGGTAGCTCTATGTTTAGTTTTTTAAGGAACCTCCATACTGCTCTCCATAGTGGCTGTACCAGTTTACATTTCCACCAACAGTGTAAGAGGAGGGTTCCTTTTCCTCCACACCCTCTCCAGCATTTATTGTTTGTAGATTTTCTTATGATGGCCATTCTGAAAAGTGTGAGGTGATACCTCATTATAGTTTTCACTTTCATTTTTCTAATAAGTAATATTAAGCATCTTTTCATGTGCTTTTCAGCCATGTGTATGTCTTCTTTGGAGAAGTGTCTATTTAAATCATCTGCCCATGCTTTGATTGGGCTGTTCATTTGTTTGTTTGCTTTTTATACTGAGCTGCATAAGCTGTTTGTATATCTGGGAGATTAATCTCTTGTCAATTGCTTCATTTGCAAATATTTTCTCCCATTCTGAGGGCTGTCTTTTCATCTTGTTTATGGTTTCCTTTGCTGTGCAAAAGCTTTTAAGTTTAATTAGGCCCTATTTGCTTATTTTTGCTTTTATTTTCATTACTCTAGGAGGAGAATCAGAAAAGATCTTGCTGTGATTTATGTCAAAGAGCTCTCTGCTTGTGTTTCCCTGTAAGAGTTTTATAGTATCTGATCTTACTTTTAGGTCTTTAATTCACTTTGAGTTTATTTTTGTGAGTGGTCATAGGGAGTGTTTGGATTTCATTTGTTTACATGCACCTGTACAGTTTTCCCAGCACCTGTTTTGAAGAGACTGTCTTTTCTCCATTGTATATTCTTGCCTTCTTTGTCCTAGATTAAGCTACCATAATTGCACAGGTTTATCTCTGTGCTTTCTAGCCTGTTACACTGAAGAGGAGCTCCATAGTTCCATTGGCTATGCTTCTGTTTTTGTGCCAGTACCACACCGTTTTGATGACCAGAGCTTTGTGGTATAGTTTGAAGTCAAGGATTCTGATTCCTCCAGCTCCATTTTTCTTTCTCAAGATTGCTTTGGCTGTTCATGGTCTTTTGTGTTTCCATACAAATTACAAAAATCATGACATTTAAGATCTATGCCACAATAACACAATTTACACACATACCCACAAATCACCAAACATGCACGGGATTACAGCTTGCACTTTAACATACCTTTCATTTTAATTTTTAAACTTTCTAGCAAGCAATCCATTGGCAATTTAGAGATAAGTGCAAAGAAACTTTTTTAAATATATATTTTTTAGAGTAGAACATACTCATCTCTATTTTGATCCTTTCAGACATGATTTCACTACTTGTAAAACTTAACAGAAAACTTGGGCACAGTGTGATGGGATCTCCAAACTCTAATTTCTGCAAATCTACATCAGTTACAAGGAGATCAGCTCAGTCAGAGCTACAGGTTTAAAACACTAGCTCCTTCCTTCCCTTGTTTTCAGGTGGATTCTGCCAGTTTTATTAAAGGAAATCCTAAAATATAGTTACTTGATAAGCAGTGACAAAGTTTAAGTATGTTGCATGGGAGAGTCCAGTGGGGAAAGTTTCTGAATATCTGTATTTGCATGACTTATTTAAAAATTGACCCACATTATTATTTTACAAAAGCATAGTTTTCTCTTATTCAGGCCTCCTCCCTTTATAGTCTTATTCAACTTGACAATTATGAGTATTATAATAATATACTATAATAAATAGTGATCCTTTTCTGCTACCCCCTGTTGATAACAGTAAAGAACCCTTATATGAATAACCTTTTATTTTCAGTTAGGTGTGTCCATCAGACAAATAAATGTGAAGGTTTGAGTCCTCCCCACCTTCATATTAGCAAACATGTTAACTAAATTTGGATGGTAAAGCACTGAATAATTCATTAAAAATAAATATGACATACACAATCATTACAAATTTGCACCATTTGGTTTTCCTCTAAATAATAAGAAGAGAGCTGGCTCTGGCAGATGCTAATTGAGGTGGAAATGGGAGTGGGGAGCTTGTTTTCTGAGAGCACAACTCCTGGGCTTGGTCAGCTTAAATTTCAAAACTCAAAATGAATCCAGCAATCATGGTCCTAAAATATAAATGCTCCATCCCACAACCAGGATGGGAGTCAGGACTCCTTTCCCATTTCAATAATAACCTTTTCCTGGCACATATCAATAGGTACCAAAGCCAAGTTCTTTACAAGAAAATGATATTAGGTCTCACTGCTTGAATAACAATTAAATTTGGATGGTTAACTACACTAGATATGACAGTCTGTTAGGGAATGTTCCATTAGAGAACTGAAGTATTTGGATATATTACAGTCACTGTAATAAATTCAAGTCAGTGGATTTGAAAGTCCTTTCTGTATGAAAATGCAGATATAATCTCAGAATTATCTTTGCCGAGACATGCATTTATAGACATGTCTAAATGTCAAAAATGTCTGCAGATAGACTAGATTTGGGGATGCAAAATAACTATGTAAGATGTAAAACTTAGAAAAAATATTTAGCAAACATGTACCTATCTATTGGATTATTGTTAAATTCCCTACAAGCGGGAGAGTCAATTCCTAGGTAGGTTGATAAGAAGTCCAGGGTTCCTGAGGAAGAGAAAGCGGTCTGGGGTTCTTGATGAGGAGATAGGGGTCTGGGGTTCTCCAGGAGGAGGAAAGGACAAACTTTTTTTTTTCTCTACATTCCTTAGTCTTAGTCACATAAAACAGTTGCTGTTTTTTTTTTTTTTCTTTAAGCCTGGAACTGATGATTACACAACTCAGTTTAAACACTTTACTAGGGATTATCACCATTTTAGGGATGAGGGAATTGAGGCTCAAAGTGTGTCCATAACTTAATAAAAATCATATGATACAACAGATGGTATTTTCCAAAGATAGTCACACCAGTAACTCCACATGCTCTTCTATCATGCAACCTTGAGGTCAAGTCTATACCCTCTCTCCATTTTTCTGGGAAATGTGTTAACTGCTCTAACCAACAGAGTATGGCAGAAGTGATGCTATATGGTTTCCTAGGTTACAAAGGCCATGCAGCTCCTGCCTCATTCTCTTTGGATGACAGCTAGGTACTACATATGAATTTCCACCACTCTGAGACTGTCTCATTGGAGTGGTCACATGTAGATGACCCAGTAGACAGCCATAGCTGAGTTTTCAGGCAAGAGCCAACATCAACTGACAAGCATGTAAGTATGCCATCTTAGACATCTAGCCTAGCTGAGATTTCAGATGACTGCAACAGCCAACATACAACTTCACCTGCATGACAGATCTCAAGTGAGAACTTCCCATCCAGACCCTACTTAAATTTCTGACCTACAAAATCATGAGCAAAATGATTTTTTTAAGCACTGAGGTTTGGGGCAATAACAACTGAGAAGCACAGCTAGTAAGTCATAAAGCTAGGATTTGGAGCTAGTTGTGTCTGATCCAAGGGTATTATTTTTCCCAATTATATATCCCCTGGGGTATATAATTCTCATTATTTTTCACATTCAGGACATGGGACTTCAGTGGAGAGAACGTATAGCTTTGAAATCACCTTTTCTTTAGTGAACTGAGTGGTCAGATGGGTAGGTCCAATAAATACTAAGGTGCAGCAAAGGTAAAAGAAAGTACAAGGTAGAATGCTGAGACTTAACAGTCATTAAACCATTAAGCTGAACCAAAAGCATAAAAGGGATCTCTAAGGCAATGGAATCTAACTCAGTCCTTACGACTTAATGGTTAGTTAGGAGAGAAAAATGTACCAGAATAAAGGACCTTACCTTCTCCCCACTCCCCCAAAATATACTCTGTTATATCTTCCAGAAATCAAATATGGCAAGCAATTGCAAAATAGACAGCTATTTAGATTTTAGCTTCACTACAACTCCCAGAAGGGAGGGGACAGTTAATGGATGCAGAATTCAAGTGGAGGCAAGCATCTTTCTTATAGGTGAAACAGAGCAATTGAATTTGTTCTTATTTGTCAATCATCACCAAACAAGATATATTGAGTATCCATGGTGTACAAAGAACCCTGAGGTAGAAAAAGAAAAAAGAAACAGAACATAATTTTATTCCCAGAGAGCTCTGGCAAGCTCTCTAGGGATAAGACAAACATATGGGAAGCGATGACACAATTTACTTACTTTTTGCTTAAACACTTGTACTTTTCACAAAGGGCCAGAGGGCATCATGACTGATATACAGAAATAATCTAACATTTGAAGGTCCAATGCAGGCATTGTATTTACACCAAAACTGTAGGAGAAATTCTTTTTCTTTTTTATCTTACTTGCAAATAAAAGGACACGATTAAAGCAGTTAGGTGACTTGCTCAAAGTTACCCAACACAGCTGAGGTTTTTCTGGAGCCTGTCAATGCAGAATCACACATTCTATTCATTGTGCAATGAAGGTGAAGAAGGACAAAGAAGAATAGTGGACACTGAACACTAGGCTCAGGACGGCTCTTGAAATGCAGAAGTAAAAGGAATTAACAACAAACAAAAAGGTCATCCACCTGCGTGTTGTTCCTGTATCACTTGCTTTTCTGTAACCTCTAGTTTTTTTCCTGCCTTTGAGTTGAGCTAGGTTTCCCGCTTACCCTGCTAATTCCTAACAGCAACTTTAAATGTGCTACCTTTCTGGCATCTACTGTGCCTCCAAGTAACATATGTATAAATCAAATCAAGTGCTGTTTTCAAAAAATTCCTTTATGAATTTGTCTTAATTCCTCGATGAGAGCTAAGCCTAAAGAGTCTACTTCATATCCACTTGCATCTATGCTTTACAACTGTTCCCCACATGTCCCCCAGCCCCGCATTAGACATGCTCATTTGATTGTTAAGAAACCTAGATAACCATGCTAAGAGTTTAAAGAGAAAACTGTGCCTGAACCTGACCTTGTCAGGGATATTTTTTATGACTAAGCAGGGCTTGAGCACAACATTAAAAATGGTGGAGTAATAAATATGGAGAGGATGATGTAAGGGAAAGTATATAGGTGTGGGCTGGTAGGGGAAGAAAATTAAGTTGTATAACATTGTAACAAAATTTGTTTCTAGTAAGCTTTTAAAATGATGGAACGTCTGGGATCACATGTACACCCATGGTAGATTCATGTCAATGTATGGCAAAACCAATACAGTATTGTAAAGTAAAATAAAGTAAAAATAAAAAATTTTTTAAAAAATTTTAAAAAATAAATAAAATGATGGAATGACAGATTACCATGAAAGGTGGGAAGAATATAATTTCAGAGCGGGGTTGAGGGTACAAATATCACAATGCTTGATTACTCTTTCAATAAAATGTTATTTTTCCTAAAATTCAAAATAAAAGATAAACTTATATCAGGCACCTATCTTGCCGCAGGCATTTTGCTGTGTCCCTGTATGGAGTACACATTGACAATTAACAGAGTTTGCATAGAAATGCTAGTTAAAAGCCAGAGACTCCATTGTGGGCTTACTTTCAGAGCAGGTTTAATCCTATTTTTGAAGCTCACAGGTTTTTCCCAACGCATGATAGATGATGGAAAGCCAGCAGAGAAGCCTTTCATGTATTTCTTTATTTGCCTGCAGCAGGTCTTGGTTGTGGCATGTTGGATCTTGAGGTAGGCATGCAAACTTTTATGCAGGCATGTCAGATCTAGTTCCCTGACCAGGGGTTGAACCTGGGACCCCTGCATTGGGAGCACAGAGCCTTAGCCACTGGACCACCAGGAAAGTACAGGAAAAAGTCTTGGAAAGGCAACTGTGTATTGAAGACATTCTCTCATGCAATGATATCTGGGACAGTTACCTTAATGGCCACCTTCCCCTCTCACATAGTACTTAGTACTTTTTGGAAATATTTTCTACACTTTTAAAAATAACATTATTGGAACTTTATTTTAACTATCTTTCAAAGGCATTGGAGGAAAGGGCCTAGATGTTTATGGCCTTTAACTTATTTTTTAAGGCAAATACTCTCTAGCTTTGTTGATTATAATGTACTGTTTTTTTTCTTTTCGGTTCTCCACTCTAGTTTACCCTTTGGTATCAAATTGATGATGGTCAATATTAGTTAAGCAAAAATCTGTCCTATTTCCCCATATTTGCCTTTTCACCAAATTTTCATTTATATATATACACATATATATATAAGCATAAAATATATATTTTATATTCTATATTTTATAAATATATATTAGCATATATTAGCATAAAAGCACAGCTCTGGAGCCAAACTCCCTCAGTTAAATTCTTGGCCATGTCACTTACTTCATCACAATAGATCCATAGTGTCTCTGTGCTTCAGTTTCATTTGTAAAGATGTGAATAAGTATATTCTCTCATAAGGTCATTTAAATGACTAAAAAGAGTAATATTTATAAAGGGCTTTGGGAAGTTTCTGACACAGCATAATTTCTTTATACATATTAGCAATTTTAAGTATTGGAATACAATATCCAAGAGAGCAGGAAATTTTATCTGTATTACTCACTGTTGAATCTTCAGTAGCTAAATAGTGCCTACCACATAACAGATATTCAATACATAATCATTGAATAAGTATATAATTTCATTTGCCTATTTTTATAATAGCAAGGGAGACTGTGCTAGGATTCTATTATTCCAGAAGAACATAAATAAAAACTTAACTAAAGAGAGAATAAATTCTGCAGCTAATTGAAAAATTAAACTTGGACTTAATGAATCCTATCCATGAAGTGGCTCTAAGAGTCCAGAGAATTTCAGGATGAGTTACAGTAATATATGTAGTTGTAGCAAATACTTATTAAGCATTTACTATAAACCAGGCATTTGATAAGCATTATCTTATTGAATGCTAGTGTGTCCTTATAGAATAAGCTGATTTTTATCCTGATTTTACATATGAGAATTTTGAAGCTCATAAAAGCTAATTAACTTGCCCAAGATTGTATACAGCTAACAAGTGGTAGAGTCGGGTATGCATCATAAGGATCTCAGAACCCAGTTATTCAGTTTCTCAGTCGTGTCCAGCTCTTTGTGATGCCATGGACTGCAGCACTCCAGATTTCCCCGTCCTTCACCATCTCCCAGGGTTTGCTCAAACTCATGTCCATCGAGTCAGTGATGCCATCCAACCATCTCATCCTCTGTCGTCGCCTTCTCTGCCTTCAATCTTTCCCAGCATCAGGGTCTTTTCCAGTGAGTCAGTTCTTCACATCAGGTGGCCAAAGTACTGGAGTTTCAGCTTCAGTGTCAGTCCTTTCAATGAGTATTCAGGGTTGACTGCCTTTAGGACTGACTGGCTTTATCTCCTTGTTGTCCAAGGAACTCTTAACAGTCTTCTCTAGCACCACAGTTCGAAAGCAACAATTCTTTGGTGCTCACCCTTCTTATGTTTCAACTCTCATACCTGTACATGACTACTGGAAAAACTATAGCTTTGACTATATGGACCTTTGTCAGACTCCAGAGCACACGTGTTTAACCACTTCACTATGTGCTATTGTATTTATTCAATAATCAGTGTGTGGGGAATCTAAAATATGTCACGCTCTATTTTGAGAAAAACGCTCAGAGAAAAACGTGGTGGAAGAACGGTTCCAAGGTAAAAAGAGCAGAGCTGCAATGGGACAATTAAAGGAGAGAGTGAGCACCTTAGTAACTAATATAAAGGTTTGTCTACACCAAACAGAATGATGAATATTGAGACATTCCCACAAAAGCTGCACTATAAAGCCAGCGATTAGAGACAGAGGAAAAAGTGGTCAGTCATAGGTCTGGAAACAAACAGCAAGGTGCCCCTGAGTGAATCATGTGACCTGCCTCTGGCTTTTTCTTTCCCCTCTGGCTTGTTATCTATGAAAGGATGACAGGAACCCACAGGATGCTAGCCTGCCCTCTACACAGAGCACACTCTTTGTTCACGATTCCTAATCCTGCATATACTGCAGTCCCTTACTATGATATATCATTATAGTGTGTTTAAATATTGAGGCAGGAAATAGATGGGCCTCAGGCTAAGTAGCCAGAGGTCATCCCCTGTGGACAGATACTCCAACATAGCAGGAGCAAGAGAAGAGTTGAGCCCTGCTCAGATAAAAGACCATTTATTTCTCATTTTTGAAGTCAAGGAGATCTTCCTGACTACACTTGCACAGAAAGACTTCTTGGAGGTCCAAAGGAGGGGGGCACCAACCCATCATAAGAGATGTCTTGGATGCAGACAGGTGTTATGAAAGAAATAATAAAACTCCTTAAGTATATCCAAGGTTACATGAAAGTTAATGCCATTAGCTCTCAAACTTTATTGGAAATCTGGACTTTTTCAAGCCTATTAAAACACAAAACTACATGTTTCAACATGGTTAAACCTTGAAAACGTTATGCTAAGTAAAAGCAACTGGGCACAAAAGGTCACATATGCTATGATTCCATTTATATGAATAGCATATAAATGGGTTGTTTCCAGGGGCTGTGAGCAAGAGGGAAGCTGGGAAAGGATACAGGGTTTCTTTCTGGGCTGATGAAAATATTCTGGGATTAACTGATGATGACGGTTGTGCAACACTGTGAACGTGCCGAAAGCCAATCAACTGTACACTTTAAAATGGTTAATATGGTGAGCTTGATGTTATGTGAATTTTACCTCAGTTTTTAGAAGACACAAAAATATTACTAACAGGATCTTTGACTCACAGAAATCCTTTTTAACTTCAATTCCAAAGCCTCAGGACATTCATCTGAAATCAAACTACTCTGAAAGTTGCCAACATTTACTCTTTTAGAGATCAAGAAATGGAAGTAGAGAAAACTGAACAGTTTTCTTCTAAAATAAGAGGTCAACCTCTTCTAATAAAACAATTACAATAAAGAAAAAAACCCTGGGCTACTTCCCAAATTGCTTCCAGCAGAACTGCTCTAAGACATGGTATGTCTTCATTTTCATAAAATATTGAAAAATACTTTAAGAACACTAATTTTAGATGGCACAGTGTTATTTTAAATTCCTGAGTAGTTATTAATGCCCATAAAATAGCCAGTATTCATTTACAGCAAATAAAACCAAGAAAAGGAATTTGTTACTTAAAATACTTTTCCAAAAAATTTATCATTATTTACTCACTTCAAATAGCTCGGTCTTCCCTCTACTTCTACATAAATCAAGCTCTTCCCAATTTTTTCTAACTCTCCCTCCATCTTTCCATCCATTTGACTCTTTAAAGTACTTTGCAATGACCTGCCCTTCCTCTGAGCCCCCAAGTGTGTCTTCCCCATGTCTACGTAAGACCATGGAGTAAGGCAGCAAAAGCAGCCAAGAAAAGGTGAAGCTCATAAAGTAGAGAGACAAGATAAAGGATAGGAAATGTGTTGGAGATTATGAGGCTCACGTTTAGAGCTTGTTGGCTAAAGAAAGCCAGTTGTGCAGCATTGTTAGTCAATGTCCACTCGCAGGCTGCCGTTCCAGAATGGTGTCAAGGTGTGGGTTAAGGCAATAAGCTTGGGTTCAGACAATCCTGGGTTTGAATCCAACTCTTTATGAGCATGGTCAGGTTTTCATCTACTTTGAGTCTCAGTTAACTCATATGTAAAATGGGATTAACAATATTTCCTGAAATTATCATAGTGAGTAAATAAGATTATGTTAGCAAATCGCTTAGCACTGAGTAGAGTTCAAACTAAACTCTATCACCAATAGTAAAGTGAACCCCATTTCACTACTATCAACATTATGGACCTTACTTATCTACCAACATTGTTCAAGGACATATTCGATTGTTTGGCTTTTATATTAATATCTAGTATATTGAGCATTCAACAAGCATTCCAATGGCTTTTTTGGCCATTTATAAAGTTTATCTCCCCCTATCCTAATCGTTCATTTCTTATTTACTGAAAGAACTTTTACATTTATCCCCTCTCGATCTCGCATAGCATCATTCCTTCTCCCTTTTCGTGACCTTTCCATATTCTACCCTTTGCTATTAAGCAGACTGATTTCAAGGGCTTCTCCAATGACTCAGCAGGTGAAGAATCAGCCTGCAATGGAGGAGACACAGGAGATGCGGGTTAGATCCTTGGGTCAGGAAGATCCCCTAGAGAAGGACATGGCAATCCACTCGAGTATTCTTGCCTAGAAAATCCCTTGGACAGAGGAGCCTGGTGGGTTATAGGCCATAGGGTCGCAGAGTCGGACACAACGGAGCACAGCACGGCACAGACTGATCTCAACTTGGTTCAGTTCAGTTCAGTTCATTTCAGTCGCTCAGTCGTGTCCGACTCTTTGTGACCCCATGGACCACAGCACGCCAGACCTCCCTGTCTATCACCAACTCCCAGAGTTTACTCAAATTCATCTCCATTGAGTCAGTGATGCCATCCAACCATCTCATCCTCTGTCGTCCCCTTCTCCTCCTGCCCTCAATCTTTCCCAGCATCAGGGTCTTTTCCAATGAGTCAGCTCTTCGCATCAAGTGGCCAAAGTATTGGAGTTTCAGCTTCAGCATCAGTCCTTCCAACGGTTGCTGCACTGCAATTCCAAACTATATTAATGAGCCAAATATTAGTCACCTGAATAACTGAAGAGGACAGTCTTTCCACTTCCATTTGCCTTTTAGAAGAGACTAATAAATTGATTCACAGCCCATGGCTCAGGGATGAATCCAAAGAGTTTATTCCCAGCAGGCAAGGCATGTGCCTTCTGTGTAACAGCTGTCTCTTTGTGCTATAACTTCAAGCACAGTATTGTGCTAAAATAGCAAGTAAGGCAATAAAAATGGGACAATTTGGCTTCCCCCTGTGCACTGGGACATGTGAATAGGAAAAATAAAGAAAAAAAAATCTGATTTTTTTCATCAGTGAAATGGAGACACTGACCAAAAAAATAGCTGGGGTAGAGGAAAGGTCTGGGAGATGATATTTCCATGTCTCCTTTGCTAAAGAAAAACCCCAGTTATTCTCTGACTTGCTTTCTGATGTTTTGCCAATACCATCAGAGTCTCTGAAAGGAAGAAAAGAGACACTGACAGCTGTGCCCAGCACAGAAACCACCACACTGTATAGCCTATCACATGGCATCAAGCCAAAGGAAGATATCAAAAAGGTCCAAACACAACTCACATGTATCAGAGTGTTTAAGAGAAACAGAGGGCAGGGCATGTGGGAGCACCATGGGCTCTGTGATACATTTTTTTGTCTCCAAAAACATGAGATTCATGCACTAGAAGAATTGATCCAGTAAAAGAGTATATCACTATGCCTGGTATCAGGAGAGGTTCAGGGAAAAAAAAGAAAATAATGCTTTTTGGGTAATTTCTACACAGTGCTTCTCAACACCTAGTGCTTCGCAATGATCTTCACGCTAACCTTCTGAACTAGGGAGCACTTTTTAGTACATAGAAACCAATTGCAAATTAGCGTACACAATAAAGAGAACTTATTAGCTGATCTGGGTTCATGAATATTAGATTCCCTAGTGGACCCCCCTGTCACATTTACATGACTTTCTCCTCAGATAGAGCTCCTCCTCTTAGAAGGTGATGTTGATCAAAAGAGAAGGAAAATCTTGAGCTTTTCCCAGTGTCAATTCCTTCCATTTGATTGTTGTGAGCAAATAATCACCATTTCTCACATGTGTCCTCAAAATTTCCTATCTCCACAATGGCCAACCAAGTGTTAAAGATCCTTGCTGAAAGGGAAGGAGGAGAAGAAAGGTGAAAAGGTGATAGAAGAAAGAGATTATGGATGAAATGAGAAAATACATGAATGCTCCGGTTGCTCCATTTCCTCTGTAAACATAACAATAGATTAGATTCCATTACTCAACAAATATACGTTCATCTGTACTGTTTCATATGGTAGCCACCAGCTATATGCGCTCATTTCAATTTAAGTGAAAATGAAGCAAAATGTAAAATTTAGTTCCTCAGTTGCACAAGTCACATTTCAAGCAGACAACAGCCACATGTGGCCAGTGGCTACCTTACTTGACAACATGAATATAGAATATTTCCACCATCACAGAAGGTTCAACCGGATAGTGATCTATATTTTTAAGACTTAGTCTGGCAAGCAAAGTAAAGAGAGATACAATTCATACCAGAAAAAATATAGAATTCAGAAGTGAAAAGCAAAAGGAGAAAGTAAACTTTCTGATGGGAGAGGGTAGTGAATACTGTACCAAGAGGGTCTAAGGACAGGAAACAGATCAGCTTCTTATGGATAAATCTTTCTACACTAGAAAGAAGCATGAGATAAGGTTAGAACTGGGGAGTGACGAAATGGGATCTGTAACACAGGCCCAGGAGACACATTGAGTCAAAGCTTAATCTCAGACTTGGGGATCAGAGATATGCCACTCAAGGTGAGGGATTATCATCTGCCTAAAAAATGTTTTGTTTTGTTTTTAATGGAACTGAAATAAAACATACTGTAAATTGGCTAATTGATCAGGTTGCTCTATCAGCTTCATTTCTTAAGGCAAATATTAGGGTTTGCAAATTTTACTATGAATTAGGGGCCAAAGAATACATTTTCTCTTAAATTTCTTTATTTGAGTAGGCAGACAGTTTACAGATACAATCGCCATCTTACGCTGGCTTGCTTGCTAAGGTGGAAGTGATAAAATAGTTTTTATATCCTATATTTAGCATGAAATGTGACACCAGATGTCACTAAGTGTACATAACCTGAAATTTTAGTAAATCTAAATCTCTGTGATCTGAAGCGAAATTTGTTCTCTCTAACCTTCCAGACAGATTAGTACATTGACCTGGTATCAGAAAGTCCTATGATTCTTGAAACACCAAGGAAAAATGAGGATGAAAGTCAATATTTTCACTCTGTTTTGCAACTATGGAATGACCTATAAAAGAAAGTAGAGGAAATCCTTAACTTTAAAGGATAAATGTTTCCAGTGTCCTTGACAGATATCTTTAAATGTCAGTGTTTAAAATGAATACATTTTTATTTCCACAATAATATACTCATTATGGAGAAAAACAAAATATAGGAAAAACAAGGTGGAATTGGGATAAATATTTGAACATATTTGTACAACTTATATATGAATACAATCCCTATTGACATTTTGATGTTTGGGGGGTTTTTTGGTTGCTAATTGTAGCTTAGACAGTGTGTTTTGTCATACATTTAGAGTTAGGATTATTTTTAAAAGCTGTCAATATAAAAAATTTGTTTATAACACTTTGCATAATATAATTTACCTACCCATTTTCCTTATATTGTTTTTAACTTTTGGATCATCATAAATACAAGACAACAAATATTTTCGGACATTATTACACAGAGGGTTGAGATTTTAGTGATTTTGTACTCACGCACTGATGTTAGATCCCAGTATTGAACATATAAATCTCTGGTTTCCCATCTGCGGGATCTTGGAAAGCTGCTAAAACTCTCTGTACCTCAGTTTCCTTATTTGTAAGACTGAATTCATTCTGTGTGAAGAATTAAAAAGAGATGATAATAGCTCATTCTCTTAATAAATAATATTCTTTCCATAAGATGGATTCCCAGAACTGAAATTACTGGATCAAAGCTACAAAAGGTTTCAAGTCTATTATGAAGCCTTGCCAAATACACTTTTTAAAAGATTTATGTCAATGGTTATGTCACCAGTCGTTTCTAAACATGCCTATTCGCTATTCGGTCACCAGCCCTAATCAAGCAAACAACAGATTTTCTTCAGCCAAAATAGAAAGCCCTAATCAAGCAAACAACAGATTTTCTTCAGCCAAAATAGAAAATAAAGTCCTACCATAAAAAAAAGTCAAACTTAGCATCTTGCTCTAAAACACCTGGAAGGAAACAATCAGGGCATCTATCCTTTAATATTTGCTCTCCTTTCTCAGAGGCCTTTATTTTTAATGACATTCTCAGTGGGGAAAACAATGTCCTGCCAGCAAATGGAATATTGCTGTTTGTAAGTAAAAGTAACAGTATTCAGGGGACTTAGAAGGGATGAATGGAAATGATAAACATCAAATGATAATAAGAGGCTCATCTTTCTCCTGTGTCGCAGCTAAATAAAGCTTTACCGTAGATCCCAGTTGAGGAAATGTGCTGGCAGGTTTTGACTATCCAGAATTTCTATCACATTTCCCAAGGTTAAATACGCTGCCTTGAGGCAGCTGCTCAAAATGATAAAGGGGACACTGTAGGACAGTGGTGCTCTTTGTAATGTTAATAACCCTTGGTTCTGATATCTGATGCAACTCTGGGGAAATCTGCCAGTTCCAGACAGTTTAAAATCTAACTCAGTTAAGTGCACATTATTGCAAAAAAAAAAAGTTTGTTGTTTTTTTTTTTTTTTAATTTGGCAAGAGCAGGAAGATAACTTGAACATTCCACATATTTAGATACTTTCTTTATTTATATCACTGAATTGAATTTCCACAGGATAACATGTTGGGATATAAAATTAATGTGTCTTTTTCCTACCAAAGCAGATGGTATTTTATTTCAGAATTCACATATATTTACGTGCTTATTGAATTCATTTTTATGGTATAAAGCTAACCAGGGTGGTGATCTTTTATCATACTTTTTACTTATTTATTTATTTAAGATTTATGCCCCATCTGGCTTCAAAGGGGCATGAGAACATCTGCAGATGAATGCACAGGTGAAGCAAGACATAAAGCCATCGTTAAGCTTAATTGAAAAGAGCAGAAGGAATGAGCACATTCAGAACCAGAATTAATGCAAGTACTGCTTTGGGTAAAAAAATTGAGTCCTCTATATTTTCTCATTGCTAATTTTTTAAAATGTATATATGCGTATATATATATAGAATCATTGTAATACATTACCAGCCATTCCCCTGTTTTTAAATAGGAAGCATAAGATAATTCCACCTAAAGAAGAATTGAATGCGATGGAGATCTAGGGTATCCTAGGAGCCAAGAAGAAGAGGGGCAAAGAAAAGGAGAAAGACACCACAAGAAACAGTTCTCAAGGAACATGCCTCTTATAGGGATGATCTGCACTGTGACTGGTTTGAAAAAGGCGATAATGAATAAAATAAAGTCGTTCTCATGTGATAAGTTTTGGCAAATAGAGAGGGCTTCCCAAGTGGTGCTAGTGCTAAAGAACCTGCCTACCAGTGCAGGAGACTAAGAGACGTGGGTTCAATCCCTAGGTTGGGAAGATCCCCTGGAGGAGGGCATGGTAACCCACTCCAGTATTCTTGCCTGGAGAATCCCATGGACAGAGGAACCTGGAGGACTACAGTCCACGGGGTCACAAGGAGTCAGACTCTACTGAAGCAACTTAGCAAGTGTTAATCGAATGTTGAAAGTAAATAAAAATGGGTACTTTCACATGTTATCATCTTAACACAATGATGGACTTGGACTTCTTTTTGAAGACATTAAGTTAACCAAGTATTAATATGCTTAACCACCATTTTAAAGAAGGCATTTTTGCATTATTCAATTCACTATCACATTAATTAATGTGTTGAAGACAAGAAAAACATCATAATTTATATTCTGATGGTCTAACATTTAGGATAGAGTTTGCAGAAAGCTGGAGAAGTTGATTTAAAAAATAACAATATTGACATTCTCAAATATCAACTCCTTTAGTAAACAATAGGATAATTTTCTCCTTCAGACAATAGAACCATATACCAGAGGCTCATGCATTCAATTATTAATTCGTGGAAAGCATTTCTCTATTCTGTATATATCCTAAGTCATGGCTGCCATCTATTTGTGACCCCACCACCTGTGCATACGGGCGGTGTTCAATTTTCCTTTTTAAACTACAGCCGTTCTAGCCATTTCGGTTATGTTTCCAGTAGTCCAATAAAATGACATTAGAAGATTTCAAGCATAAATTGCTACTGACACAGAAAGAAAGATGTTAAAACTAGAATGCTTGTGATCCAGCAACAGCAAAGTTACAAGCCGTATTTGAAAAGTTAGTCAGAGCTGGGAGGTAACATGAAATTAACCTGGCTGTGTTCATCTCTCTTGCATGGGTCACTGCAGTGGGAGAGTGACTTGCTGAAGGTCATGAAAAAACAATGAAAGAGGAATGCTGGATGTACATCAGAGTTAGGTATCCCATCTGCCTGTTACCCTAACCTTTGCCTTTCCCCATCTCTAGGATTCTCTCAGGGATAAAAGGCTACGCCAAAGCCTTTAACTGTGTGGATCACAATAAACTGGAAAATTCTGAAAGAGATGGGAATACCAGACCCCCTGACCTGCCTCCTGAGAAATCTGTATGCAGGCTAAGAGACAACAATTAGAACTGGACATGGAACAACCGACTTGTTCCAAACTGGGAAAGGAGTACATCAAAGCTGTATATTGTCGCCCTGCTTAATTAACATATGCAGAGTACATCATGCAAAATGCCGGACTGGATGAAGCACAAGCTGGAATCAAGATTGCTGGGAGAAATATCAATCACCTCAGATACGCAGATGATACCACCCTTATGGCAGAAAGTGAAGAGGAACTAAAAAGCCTCTTGATGAAAGTGAAAGAGGAGAGTAAAAAAGTTGGCTTAAAGCTCAACATTCAGAAAACTAAGATCATGGCATCCTGTCCCATCACTTCATGGCAAATAGAGGGGGAAACAATGGAAACAGTATCAGACTTTATTTTCTTGGGATCCAAAATCACTGTTGATGGTGACTGCAGCCATGAAATTAAAAGATACTTGCTCCTTGGAAGAAAAGCTATGACTAACCTAGGCAGCATATTCAAAAGCAGAGACATTACTTTGCCAACAAAGGTCCATCTAGTCAAGGCGATGGTTTTTCCAGTGGTCATGTATGAATGTGAGAGTTAGACTGTAAAGAAGGCTGAGCACCAAAGAATTGATGCTTTTGAACTGTGGTGTTGGAGAAGATTCTTGAGAGTCCCTTGGACATCAAAGAAATCAAACCAGTAATATTCACTGAAGGGACTGATCCTGAAGCTGAAGCTCCAATACTTTGGCCACCTGGTGTGAAGAACTGGCTCATTGGAAAAGACCCGGATGCTGAAGTAACTTAGCAGCAGCTGCAGCAGCAGCAGCAGCTAGGAAAGATTGAAGGCAAGAGAAGGGGACAACAGAGAATGAGATGATTGGATGGCCTCACCAACTAGACAGATATTAGTTTGAGCAAGCTCCGGGAGTTGGTGAGGGACAGGGAAGCCTGGCATGCTGCAGTCCATGGGGTTGCAACTAAACTGAACTGAACTGATATAAGGTCTAGATTTACAAACTCCTGATTATCTTTTTCCCATAATGTTAGAGAATACTAAATATGGGATGGATCAGGCAAGTCCATGCTCATATTCTGAATGACTCTAAAGACTTCTTTCTTAGCTTCAGCTGTACACACTAGGAAAGGAGCTGTTGTACAAGCTGGCGTATTTGGGAAGTGATCATGGGAAGTGTGGCCCACTAGTGGTTAAGAACCCACTTGCCAATGCAGGAGACATAAGAGACGCCAGACCAGTCCCTGGGTCAGGAAGATCCCCTGGAGGATGGTATGGCAATCCGCTCCAGTATTCTTGCCTGGAGAACTGCATGGACAGAGGAGTCCGCAAGGCTACAGTCCACAGGCTCACGAAGAGTCAGACATGACTGAAGCAACTTAGCATGCATGGGAAGCAGGCATCAGGACAAGAAAGAATGAAATTAAGGAGAAAGGTATTTTTCCTTGTAAAAAAGTGGATTATCAAGTTGGCTATGATGATACCACTGGACCCTTTGGACAGTGTATTCCCTGGAGACATGAAAGAAAAAGTATCCATTGACTCCTGCTCTCTTATTTTGAGTCATCTATGCGCTTTTAGTACTTTTCCACAATGCCACATCCACCCGACAGCTCCTACAGATATCCTCTGCTATGGAGAGGGACTGGGAGAAAATAATATCTAAGAACTAAAGAATTAAGTAATAAAAAGAATTATTAAGAATGATAGAGATATATGGAAAAATATTCCAGATGTACACATTACCTAATTTAATACTCAGCTATGTATTATGTCAATTTACTGATGAAATAACTCACATCTTGACATTTCAAAGGGATTTCTCATGACCACAAGGTCAATAGGTGATGAAGTAATCATTTTATTATTAAATTGGTAAAGTCAATGATCAGTTTCTTCATTGATTCGTGAAAAATACTATAAAATCTTAAACACACACTCTCTACCTTTCCCTCCTACAGTCTTATTGATAATCATATAGTGTCATTTTTCCCCAGTGTCTTTAGATGAGTACTCTTGTTTTACTTAACATAGCTTTTTCTCATCCTATTACCTATGAAAGGGGCTAGTAATAATGATAGTAATAAATAACATTATTGAGCTTTTATTAGATCTAGACAATGTTCTAACCTAAGCTATTTACATGCATTGACTGATTTCATGTTTTATTTTAATTTTCACTGCAACTCTATATAGTTTTACTATAGTTTCATTATATTTCTTTTATATATTAGAAAACTGAGGCACAAAGGAGTTAAGTGATCTGCCCAAGATTAGCCAGGAAAGCTGATTCTAAAGTAGTGCCTTACCCACTGCCCTGCCCTGCCCAGCCTCATATTATGCCTGTCTGTACCATTCAAAGCAATCCAGTCATGAGAAGTTCAGTAAAAGACTGAGGGAAAGTTATGGTGTTTTCTGGCTGAATTGCTAGAAACTGAATTATCCAAAACTATTTAATTCTTACCTCTGCATGATTATAAATTAATTCTGGAAGCAGAAACTTTCAGCACTATTTTTCTGAGTTCTTGTTATGTGCTAAGTGTTTTAATACAATACCTCATTTCATCTTCTTAGCAGTCTTAGCAGGTATGATTTAGTTAAGGGATAAAGTCTGGGACTCAGAGACATTCAGTAACTTACAAAAGGTCACACAGTTGCAGTGACAGATATTACTAAATTAAAATTCTGGCTGAGACTTCAAAGCCCATGCTTTTTATACAATTCAGTCATGCGCTCTGTAATCCAAATATGTAAAAATATTTGTGGGAAGGATGGCTTTACACAAACATCAAACATGGAGTCAGATTCTGCAAAGTACAATGATTTGGGCTTGTTTTCTTTTTTCTTGGTCTTTCCAATCATATCTAGCAGTTTCTAAAAGGATTGGTTTTTATAGTGATAGTTTTGATCAAAAGCTACACAAAGAGTCAAACGCAACTTAGCAACTAAACAACAACAACCTGTGTATCAACAACCTATGTATCAAATCATGCATCAGTTCATTATGTTGTGCACCTAAAAACTAACACAACATTGTATGCCAATTACATCTCAATTTTTAAAGCTACCTGTACAAATACATGCAATGGTATTTACCCAATTTTATTTTCATTAATTTAATACCACTCCCTCAAAAGGTGATCCAATTTGTTTCTTGGCCAGTCTACATATCTAGAACATCTTCTCAGTGTTCCCACTGAAGGATGAGGAAAGTAATATTCAAGGACTGAAGAGACTTTCCAGGAGGGACAGACAGAAATTAAACTGATACTGACAAGACCAGGAGTCAAGTGGAACAGGGAAAACCAGTGGGAGATGGTGACTTTTTTCCCTGAACGAAAGTATAGGAAGGAGTCTGTGGAACTGCATATAAAAAATGAGGCTATCAATGCTACTTACATCATAGGTTCAATATGGAAATTAAATAAGCAACATATCATAAGGCTATGAAAAATTCTGGGGCAATGGAAAGTGAGATGAGAGGTGGGCGGGGTTCTAATTATGATCAAGGTGATGGTGATGATGATGGTGATAATGATGACAACACTGACGATCGTGACAACGATGACAGAGGTTAAAGAGCTTGAAAATTTATGGATCATCTGCTGATGTAAGTGCTACGTGGCTTCAGTTCAGTTCAGTCACTCAGTAGTGTCTGAGTCTGTGACCCCATCATCATCACCATCACCATGATTATAATTAGAACCCTGCCCACCTCCCATCTCACTTTCCATTGCCCCAGAATTTTTCATAGTCTTATAATATGACATCATTTCTACTGTGAGCAAAAATTGGTGGAAATATAAACTTTGCAGACTGTGGTAAAGTTACATAGATTCTCACCAGGGACGCCCTTATCAAGTGGTGCCCCACCTATAAATAGGAGGCACTGTGAAACTAGGGTAATTCGAGGAGAGTTTAACAAAGACGATATTTTAAAACATAAAAGAGAAGATATAGAACCCATGGAAGATATGACAGTACACTATGGTCAAAACAGGGTAAAAAGAGAGGAAGGTTTGCTCAAAATGGACAAGGTTGTGTGCTGAGCCATTCTATGGTAGCTGAGAACTTCAGTTGCAAGAGAGAACAAGCCTGCAGTGAGTCACAGTGACAATCTGGGAGGTTACACACCCCAAGCTCACTCTCCACCCTCCTTTCCATGTAAATAGTCTACATGTCATCCTCTCATGGCACAAGACAAGAAGGAAAAAACTAGAAAGTGGATCTGGAGAGGTAAGCAGAAAATGTTTCACTGAGGGTGTATTTAAGCAGGTTAGCTTCTGTATACACGTAGAGAAACATACAAATATATAAATGCTTACTAGCAATTTAGGCATAAAGTTTTATTCTGTTACATCAAACGTGACAACAGGTTTCCTTTAGCTTAACAGTCAAATAATGAGTTTGTATATTTATTTTTCTTATTGATAATACCTTGATGGCAAGGGCCGAATTCCATTTTGTATCTCAGTCCTCACTGTCATTCTATATGTACTAGTTCAGTATACTTATTTCATGAATGCTTAATGTACTACATTGAGTTAAATGTTTGTTGGAGGCTACACTTTTATTGGGCTTCCCTGGTGTCAGACAGTAAAGACTCCGTCTGCAGTGTGGGAGACCTGGGTTCAATCCATTGGTTGAGAAGATCCGCTGGAGAAGGGAAAGGCTTCCCACTTCAGCATTCTTGCCTGGAGGATTTCATGGACAGAGGAGCCTGGCAGGCTGCACTTTCATCAAATAAGTAATCTCACTTACATAGGATTTAGACTTTACATCTGAAAATAATTTTGTAGGAAAGAGTAAAGTTTTTAGTTAAGGTCACAGAGCCAAAGAGCCATAATAATATATAAGAGCCAGGGTCCCATTTTCTGAACCTGTCCTTTTCTAATATGCCGTTCTCTACATACAAATTCTCTTTACACGTGCACTTGACAACTCCATCCATTCAGCACCCTGGACAGTGCTTGGAACATGGAAACAGAAACAGTTTTTCTTTTACTTGCTTTGCCTTTCACCGTTGTGTTCTCTGATCCTAAAACAGTACTAGGAATACAGTGGGTGTTCTATTAATGGTTTGTTGAAGCAGTAAAATAATGAGGAGAGAGAGAAGATTTTTCCCAAGCAAACAGTATATTATTTTTTGCTAATCATGACTATTTTCTCTTAGGTACTTTCTGGATACCCTGCACGTATAGACGGAAAGTTCATTGCATTGGCAACCATGTACTTGGGCAATGTTAAGTGTTAGGGATATTCTCTATCAGCCAATTTCTTGGTGATGAAAAAGGAAAGGAAATCATAAGTAGAATTTTCTGTAAAAAGACCAGTCATTTTTCTGTGTTCTCCTTTCATAGCATTAAAATACTATTCCCTTTTTAAATACCAAAAAAGTATTTCATGTAAGGGCTCATTCTGGGCTAATCTCTGAATCTATGGGTGGAATGACTGAATCTGGCTTTTCTCTCAATGAAAAAATTATTAATGGGAGAGTTTTAGAAATCATTTCCTTGTGAAATATAAATCTGTTTCTTTGAATAAAACATTCTGACAGGCAGCCTAGAAAGTACTAATACAAGGTAACAATCTACTTATACTGCTGAACTTTATTAGACTGTGAGAAAAACAGCATAAAATTCTATTATGGCACATCAGAAAGGCTGGGCTCTGCCCAGGCCTTTGAACTTCCTTTACAAAAATACTCATAAATCATTTAAAATCATTGATCATATCCTACACCTCTCTTTCTGCCATAGTTCAGATGGAAGCTGTGTTATACTCTAAATGACTTTGCTTCTCGGATGTAAAACAGAATTTATGTTTACTATTCTTCTTCAGACATCCACACTTCCCTTCTGCAAGATAAAGCTTATAACTGCTTTAAATCATCCGTTTTCTTCATGTGATTACTGAAAGAATGGCAGATTTACAGGCATGAGACCATCTGTACCAAGAAAAGATGATTTTTTTTCCTAATAGAAGAGATGGCATCGTTTTATTGTCACATTTATAATCTTGCTTATCTGCACACAAGAATCCTCCAGGTTTGACCTGGAGGGATCTCCCCTTTGAGTCCAATGAAACATACTCACGTTTATGCTAAATGAATGTTTCTCAGCTTCTCAGCACTAATGACATTTCAGTGGTGAACAATTTGATAACTCTTTGTTGCGGGGCATGGCCCACATGAGGCAGGGGGAACAGCAGTGTGGGATGCTTAGCAACATCTCTGACTTTTACACAGTAGACGCCAGAAGCACACCTCCCCAGACCTGTTGTGAAAACAAAAATGTCAAATGCCATATTGCAAAATCACCCCTAAGCTGAGAACCGCTGTGAAAACATTCCACACCCGCTCAGTAAACTAAGGGGAAAATTGAAGTGAAGGTAAACCTACTAAAGATCCAAAAGAATTCATACATCCACTCACACACCGTTCATTCATTCAGCAACTCTTTCCTTGAGTGGCTTTTTCCGGATCATTTGGATGTTCAGCAGATCTTCCCCATAGTAAATAACATCCTCATATGGAGCTAGTCTTAGTTATTTAAAGGGTGTAATTATGTACAAAGTCCTAGAAAAGACTTGATTGGCAAGTCTATGAGAGAGTGAAAAATAGAATAAATTTGAATCTTGATTTGGAACTCATGGATTCTGCAAAAAGTAGTCTCAGCACTTGTACTCACCAAGATTTTACTTTGTATTGGAGTTAGAAGAAGACATAGTGCCACAATGAGTTTAAGAGCGTTAATACATCATAAAGTACCTAATGCTTCAAGTGCCAAATCTCCTAGCAAAACACTACATTTTAGCAGAGACAGAGGAGCACAAGAGACAGACGAGCATATATTTTCAGAAATTTGAGGTAAACCATGTAGCGAATATACAATACAACCTAGATTAGAGGTGTTTTTTCATTTGCTTGATACTTTATAATTTCAAGTTCTTCTATGAGTATGTATTTTTTTTACCATTAGAAAAAAAAATCAATGAGCTTTATAAAGTTCATTAGAATTCTGGCTCCTATACGTTTGAAGTTAAGCCCAGTGCAGTGAACACCTTACAGTAACTTTCAGCCTCAGATAGGATTATTTATGGGCAACCACAGAGTACCCCTAGAGAGCAAGGAAATAAAGTTGACATGATGGCATTTTCCAAATTGCTTCTGAACACACAAAACAGCAGCAGGCCTTTGAAGACTAGGCCTGCAGTCTCTGCCCAGGGAACAATGGCTCCCATAAACAAAGTCATCTCTCTCCAGTCTTCCCCACGTCTCCCCCAGGTGATTCCTGCTGCAGCAGCTAAAGCTTCTAACCACTTCGCCCCCAACACCCAGGCCTCTAGAAGGTCACATTTGCATTGGCTAGAAGGTCAATCCAGGTGGCAATGCCCGTGGATACTGTCTGCTATTGCTTGTTTGCTTAATTACAGGCTCTTCCCCTGCCAGCGTTTCCTTCCATACCACCTCCTGCTGTGTGCTGCTTGGATGTTCAGCTGGATATGGGAGGAAAGGAAGCATGAAGCTGAGAATCAGGCTACGGACCTGTGAAAAGGACAATCTGTAAGTCCATGCAAGGTGTGTGCGGGATGCAAAGGCAGGGGATAAAAGTCTCTCAGAGAAAAATTACTTCCTGGAGAAAACAAACAAAACCCCTCTGTGGCTATGAGTACCGGCTTGGATACCACATTGCCCTGGGCTCCAGCTCCAGCTCTGTCTGTGTTAGCTCTGTCATATCAGGGGCTCCTGGGAAGCATTCTGAACCCAGCTTTCCCCTCCTGAATAATGGGCTTAACAACACCTATCACTGTCTGCAACCTAAATGATACCTACTACAGATCATATTTACAACACTTTTACAAGTCATTCATTTATTCACTCAAACAGTTTGCTGAGTGCTTAATATGGGACAGAAACTCGGCTACATGTTGGAAAAAACACAGTCAACAAAAGTAGATATAGTGTCTCCCCTCAGGGAGCACCAAGCTCAATTGAAATCTGTATATTTAAGAAACCTACACTAAAGTATATGATGAATGATACTACTTACAGCAAAGCAGAAGTTAGTGGAGGCCGTTTGAGGGTTGGGAGGACTGTGTCGAGGATCATCAACTTGAATCTGGAAGATAGAAGATTTACCAGGTGAAGGAAAGAAAAGCTGAACAACATAAGGAAGTATCTTATGATATTAAGGAACATGGGAGGCCCAAATAGCCATCTCTTTTGTGTATTCAGCACACAACGCAGGGCCTAGCACACGGAGGTCAATAAGTATCTGTTGAATTAATAAATGAAATTTCTAAGAAGTATTCTGTGAGTGTTGATTCAATTACTTGCTAGAGGTACAAATTTTGGCAAACAAATTACTAGTCTAAGCCTCAGTTTCCTTATTTGTCAGCTCCTTTATATATTTTTTCATATGAATTTTATTTTTTGTTTTTTTATAAATTTATTCATTTTAATTGGAGGCTAATTACTTTACAGTATTGTAGTGGGTTTGCCATACATTGACATGAATCCGCCATGGGTGTACATGTGTTCCCTATCCTGATCCCCCCTCCCACCTCCCTCCCCATTCCATTCCTCTGGGTCATCCCAGTGCACCAGCCCCAAGACCCTGTCTCATGTACTGAATCTGGACTGGCGATTCATTTCACACATGATAGTATACATGTTTCAATGCCATTCTCCCAAATCATCCCACCCTCGCCCTCTCCCACAGAGTCCAAAAGACTGTTCTATACATCTATCTTTCTAAATTTCATATATATGGGTTAGTATACTGTATTGATGTTTTTCTTTCTGGCTTACTTCACTCTGTATAATAGGCTCCAGTTTCATCCACCTCATTAGAACTGACTCAAATGTATTCTTTTTAATGGCTAAGTAATATTCCATCATGTATATGTACCACTGATTTCTTATCCATTCATCTGCTGATGGACATCTAGGTTGCTTCCATGCCCTGGCTTTTATAAACAGTGCTGCAATGAACATTGGGGTACATGCGTCTCTTTCAATTCTGGTTTCCTCAGTGTATATGCCCAGCAGCGGGATTGCTGAGTCATATGGCAGTTCTATTTCCAGTTTTTTAAGGAATCTCCACACTGTTCTCCATAGTGGCTGAACTAGTTTGCATTCCCACCAACAGTGTAACAGGGTTCCCTTTTCTCCACACCTTCTCCAGCATTTATAGTTTGTAGACTTTTGGATAGCAGCCATTCTGACTGGTGTGAAATGGTACTTCACTATGGTTTTGATTTGCATTTATCTGATAATGAGTGATGTTGAGCATCTTTTCACAAGGTGGAATCAAGATTTCCGGGAGAAATATCAATAACCTCAGATATGCAGATGACACCAGCCTTATGGCAGAAACTGAAGAGGAGCTAAAAAGCCTCTTGATGAAAGTGAAAGAGGAGAGTGAAAAAGTTGGCTTAAAGCTCAACATTCAGAAAACGAAGATCATGGCATCCGGTCCCACCACTTCATGGGAAATAGATGGGGAAACAGTGGAAACAGTGTCAGACTTTATTTTCTGGGGCTCCAAAATCACTGTAGATGGTGATTGCAGCCATGAAATTAAAAGACGCTTACTCCTTGGAAGGAAAGTTATGGCCAACCTAGATAGCATATTCAAAAGCAGAGACATTACTTTGCCGACTAAGGTCCATCTAGTCAAGGCTATGGTTTTTCCAGTGGTCACGTGTGGATGTGAGAGTTGGACTTGTGAAGAAGGCTGCGCGCCGAAGAATTGATGCTTTTGAACTGTGGTTTTGGAGAAGACTCTTGAGAGTCCCTTGGACTGCAAGGAGATCCAACCAGTCCATTCTGAAGGAGATCAGCCCTGGGTGTTCTTTGGAAGGAATGATCCTAAAGCTGAAACTCCAGTACTTTGGCCACCTCATGTGAAGAGTTGACTCATTGGAAAAGACTCTGATGCTGGGAGGGACTGGGGGCAGGAGGAGAAGGGGACAACCGAGGAAGTGATGGCTGCATGGCATCACAGATTCGATGGATGTGAGTCTGAGTGAACTCCGGGTGATGGTGATGAACAGGGAGGTCTGGTGTTCTGCGATTCATGGGGTCGCAAATAGTCGGACACGACTGAGCGACTGAACTGAACTGAGCATCTTTTCATGTGTTTGTTAGCCATCTGTATGTCTTCTTTGGAGAAATGTCTGTTTAGTTCTTTGGCCCATTTTCTGATCGAGTCGTTTATTTTTCTGGAATTGAGCTGCAGGAGTTACTTATAAATTTTTGAGATTAATTCTTTGTCAGTTGCTTCATTTGCTATTATTTTCTCCCATTCTGAAGGCTGTCTTTTCACTTTGCTTATAGCTTCCTTTGTTGTGCAAAAGCTTTTAAGTTTAATTAGTTTATTTTTGCTATTATTTCCAGTACTCTGGGAGGTGGGTCATAGAGGATCCTGCTGTGATTTATGTCGGAGAGTGTTTTGCCTATGTTTCTCTCTAGGAGTTTTATAGTTTCTGGTCTTATGTTTAGATATTTAATCCATATTGAATTTATTTTTGTGTATGGTGTTAGAAAGTGTTCTAGTTTCATTCTTTTACAAGTGGTTGACCAGTTTTCCCAGCACCACTTGTTAAAGAGATTGTCTTTTCTCCATTGTATATTCTTTCCTCCTTTGTCAAAGACAAAGTGTCCTTAGGTGCTTGAATTTATCTCTGAGCTTTCTATTTTGTTCCATTTATCTATATTTCTATCTTTGTGCCAGTACCATACTGTCTTGATGACCGTAGCTTCATAGTATAGCCTGAAGTCAGTCAGGTTGATTCCTCCAGTTCCATTCTTTCTCAAGATTGCTTTGGCTATTTGAGGTTTTTTGTATTTCCATACAAATTGTGAAATTATTTGTTCTAGTTCTGTGAAAAATACCATTGGTAGCTTGATAGGGATTGCATTGAATCTATAGATTGCTTGGCTCCTTTTATACCATCATCTCTAGATGATTTTAGGGATTACATGGTGGGCATGAAAGGATTTGCCTTGTCAAGGGCTGCACAAACATTAGGTTAGTCTGCCATGAATAAGAGATTTCCTCCATAAGTATCACAAAGATGACAAGCCCCCTGAGCACAGGAGCCAAATTTATTTAGTTCACCCCTACATTCGTCACACCCATTGGAGTACCTGGACTAAACCAAATGCTCAGTAAACAACTGTTAACAAAATACTCACTGATAGTGATTGTACTTTTTATTCCCAGTGAGTATACACAGCTATGTGTGCCCACACATCAACTTTGGCTTTGGTTCCTGTGTTGTTTCTGTCTAAGGCATCAAAAGACAAGCATATTAAACCAAATATGATTACAGTCTCTCTCTTGTGCTCTATGCACTATTCACACAATTTATGCCTATTAACAGTCCTGAAAAGGTCCTGAAATATTTCTAAGCAGAGCTGGTGCCTCTACTAATTGAGTCTTTCCCTGTATTCTCTAACTCAATTTGCTTCTGAAAAACCGGAGCGGGACACAGGAAGAAAGAGGGGTGGGAAATTTATAATTTATTGGAAGATGAATAAGGCCACCTCAAAGTCTGAAAAGTGGTAGAGCACAGCTAGTGTTGAGAGAGGCCATTTACCACACAGCTAGAGCACATGCTTGCTGTGGATGCCAAGAAGGCAAGATCTTGAGCTCTCATACCCGAATCCTTTCTTCCTGTGAGCAGAAAGCAACCTTGAGGAATGACATAATCTCTCTACCCTCTCCACTGGAAAAAGCTATGGCTTTTCCAGTAGTCATGTATGGATGTGAGAGCTGGACATAAAGAAAGCTGAGTGATGAAGAACTGATGCTTTTGAACTTTGGTGTTGAAGAAGACCCTTGAGAGTCCTTTGGACTGCAAGGAGATCCAATCAGTCAACCCTAAAGGAAAACAACTCTGAATATTCACTGAAAGGGCTGATGCTGAAGCTGAAGCTCCAGTAGCTTGGCCACCTGATGCAAAGAGCCAACTCATTGAGAGACTCTAATGCTGAGAAAGATAGAAGGCAGGAGAAGAAGGGGATGACAGAGGACAAGATGGTTGGATGGCATCACCAGTTCAATGGAAACAAGTCTGAGTAGCTTCGGGAGATGGTGAAGGACAGGGAAGCTTGGAGTGCTGCAGTTCATGGGGCCACAAAGAGACACAACTGAGCAACTGAACAACAACCCCCTCCACACCTCTAACACAAAGCAGACTTGCTTCCACGCACTATGACAGTGATGACTCCCACAGTCCAGAATTCCTGTCCTATACCCCTCAGACTTGGTGAAGGGAGAAGCTGGGGGAACCGAAACAAACGATCATAAAGCTTTGGTTACCACTCCAGCTGTGAGGAACAGCATCCTTTGTCTCTGAACTAGGAGTCTCGTGTCTTGTCAGTCCATGAGACTATGCAGATTAACTTGCTAGCTTGTAAGCAGAGTAAAATCACAAACTGTTCACTGTTGTGGACACTGGGTAATAATTTTGGCATTAGAATCTTATATATCCGGGTCTCTTTTTCCATTGGCTTTTTTTGAGCTTCAGTTTTGTCTTTTGAATGCTGTGATCATAACCCCAACCACAAGTGCTGAGCCAGAATTATATTTTTTCATTTGCAGCCAAATAAGTCTAAATACCATATTGTGCTAACAACAAAACAAGACAAAAGAAAACAACCACAAGCTTATTGGTCACAGGAAAGTCAAAATACTTCTGGGTGTCTCAGACATGGGAACTCACAGGCCATTTCTGGGGTTATTTTGAATGATATAACTGCAATTATCTTCTATCTTTATGTTCAAGATTCTAACTCCTAGGAAAGGAATATTGATTAGTTGAGCTTAGGTCAGGTCTTTTCCCTTTGACCAAAGTGATGTGATAGGGAGAGAAGAGGGACAGGCATTTTAAATACTTGGAGTAGCAAATGCCCAAAGAAAAGACAAAAGCCACAGATATCCTTTAAATATCACTCTTGGCATATGTAAATGCTCCATGTATATTAGGTGCCACTATCTTGTTCTTTAATGCTGTTATTGTTGCCTTTATGGTTAATAATAACAAAAATCTTATTACAAAGCTGTCAGTTATTGATAGCATAGGCTCATTAGAAAATATCTTTTACTGTTAGAAAATTCAAATCTATCAGGGAAAAATGTCATAGATGTAAATTTAAGAGGTACCAGATTTTTTCCAATGTTAAGTTTACATTAGCCTAGCAACCAGTGGGTGTGAAGGCCTGGACTGACAATTTGTCTCAGATTTGATAAGAAAATGAAGAATGTAACCCTTGATTAGGAATACAGACTCTAGCTGCTTTGAATGTTAGCCTAGCAACTTGTTAATTATTTGATTCTTGGAAATTAGATTAATCTCTCTACATTTCAGCTTTCTCATATTTAATTCATCGAGTTAATTGAAGTAGACAATCCACTTATAGCATACACACAGCCCGTGACACTTAGTACATGCTCAATAAATGTTAACTACGACTACTATTCCGTGAGCTGCAAAAGTTCATGACTTCCCTCTTTCACCTGCCTGCCCACACCATATAAATAATAGATCTGCAAACTCAGGCATGGCCTCTACAGGACATTTTTTATAAACAGAAATAGCCAAATAATTATGAAAACTCTGCCTGCTGAGGATAGACTTAATCTGGCAAATATTTTTTCTGAGAAAAACAAAAAGGTTCAATAAGATCTTAAATTTGCTTGTACACGGAGAAAAAAGTACACTTAAAGAGAGATTTAATTATTTGGCAATAAAATCCTCCTCTTTTATCTTGATTTCAGTGTGCAATTTAACCACGCTTTTTGATCGTGTGTATGTACATTGTAATCATTCAACTGTCTTAGCTATTTATTGTCTTTGTCTTATAAACTGTTTATTTTTGCACTGAAACAAGCTTTTAAAATTTTCATAAATGTTTGTTTTACATAACCACTGTTGAGGAAAAAAGAAAACGCTTATTCATATCCTTGTAATTCTTAAAGTATAGAAAATGATACTTTCTGACTCTGCATTGTCAGCCTATAGTTATGTAAATATGATCTGTGACCAAGTATTTACTGCATTTGTATTCACTGAACAATGCAGCAGAGACCCAGAAATTACAAAATATGTAAATTTATTGATCTGTAGCATCTCTTCCTGTTTAATTTATGCTTTTTTAAAGACACAAAAGAATTTGCCAAAATGTTAGTTCCATAATAGTTGCTGACCTCAATAGCTAGGCATGACTTCTAAAGAAAAGGGAAAAATCATTTTCACATCTCTCACTATTGGATTTTTCGCTTGGCATGTCCCAAATTTTGTGAACGTGAATCCAGACAAACCTGAGCTCAAATTCTATCTTTGCCATTTACTCCCCACGTGCTCAGTGTACTCAGTCATGTCTGACTCCTTGTGACCCCATGGATTGTAGCCCACCAGGCTCCTTTGTCCGTGGGATTCTCCAGGAAAGAATACTGGAGTGGGTAGACATTCTGTCCTCCAGGGGATCTTCCCCACCCAGGGAAGGAACCTGGGTCTTCTGCATTGCAGGCAGACTTTTTACCATCCGAGTCATCAGGGAAGCCCCTTGTGTAACTTCATACTCCAGTTAACTTTGCTGAGCCCTGGTTCCTAGGACTCCTGGTCTTTTATTGTATTGGGTCTGTGGGAAATCAAAATAATTTTTCTGAGTTTGTTTTTGTGGTCCCAATTATATAAGAATGGTCCTCCCTCTCAGAGGTGATTTCATTCTTCACAGTGACCTTGGTTTATGTATTCCTCAACTTTGACCACCATGACCAGAGAGCTAGATTTCCATAACAAATTCCTGTTCTGCTTTTCCTTTTGCCTCTTTAATTACTCTTTTGTCCCCATCTGCATCTCCTCTTCTTCCTACTACTCCATGCAAGGAGAGCTGTAACACAACTGAGTCCTTGGCCTTGTGTTCTCTTATATCTTCATTCCTGGAAACAACTTGAAAAGATTCTTAACTCACTAATAATTGGTATCAACTAGTAATGGCAGACATCCTAATTCTTGTAACAACTCTATAAGATGCTTCTAATATTTGCCTCTTTTACACATGAGTTTTATTTCTAGCCTTCAAAAGAAAACCTAAAACCAGATTTGCTCAACTCTACCAGATATCAAATTGCCAGCATCTGCTGGATCACTGAAAAAGGAAGAGAGTTCCAGAAAAACATCTATTTCTGTTTTATTGACTATGCCAAAGCCTCTGACTGTGCGGATCACAATAAATTGTGGAAAATTCTGAAAGAGATGGGAATACCAGACCACCTGACCTGCCTCTTGAGAAACCTGTATGCAGGTCAGGAAGCAACAGTTAGAACTGGACATGGAACAACAGACTGGTTCCAAATAAGAAAAGGAGTACATCAAGGCTGTATATTGTCACCCTGCTTATTTAACTTATATGCAGAGCACATCATGAGAAACACTGGGCTGGAAGATGCACAAGCTGGAATCATGATTGCCGGGAGAAATATCAATCACCTCAGATATGCAGATGACACCACTCTTATGGCAGAAAGTGAAGAGAAACTAAAAAGCCTCTTGATGAAAGTGAAAGAGGAGAGTGAAAAAGTTGGCTTAAAGCTCAACATTCAGAAAATGAAGATCATGGCATCTGGTCCCATCACTTCATGGGAAATAGATGAAGAAACAGTGGAAACAGTGCAGACTTTATTTTCTAGGGCTCCCAAATCACTGCAGATGGTGATTGCAGCCATGAAATTAAAAGACGCTTACTCCTTGGAAGGAAAGTTATGACCAACGTAGATAGCATATCCAAAAGCAGAGACATTACTTTGCCAACAAAGGTCTGTCTAGTCAAGGCTATGGTCATGTATGGATGTGAGAGTTGGACTGTGAGGAAAGCTGAGCACTGAAGAATTGATGCTTTTGAACTGTGGTGTTGGAGAAGACTCTTGAGAGTCCCTTGGACTGTAAGGAGATCCAACCAGTCCATTCTAAAGGAGATCAGCCCTGGGTGTTCTTTGGAAGGAATGATGCTAAAGCGGAAACTCCAATTCTTTGGCCACCTCATGCAAAGAGTTGATTCATTGGAAAAGGCTCTGATGCTGGGAGGGATTGGAGGCAGGAGGAGAAGGGGATGACAGAGGATGAGATGGCTCTATGGCATCACCGACTCGATGGACATGAGTTTGAGTGAACTCCAGGAGTTGGTGATGAACAGGGGGCCTGGCGTGCTGCAATTCATGGGGTCACAAAGAGTCGGACACGACTGAGCGACTGAACTGAACTGAATGATCATACGCTTTCAGACACACACACTACTTCTCGACTCACACCTCTTGGCTCTACACTCACAACTCTGGGCCACCTGAGTTTTCAGCTTATGTATACAGCTAATCAGGTCTGAGTGTTTTTACTGGAGGATGATCAATTTCCTACAGACACACTCTCCTATGTCCATTCCAGTTTCTGTCCAGTAGAATTACCACTGTCTTCATTATTTCCTCAATTGCTGGTATGTTATGTTGGGATGGCCAAAAACTTTGTTTGGATTCTTCTGTCTGAAAGAACTTTTTAGCCAGCCCAACAGTTCATACATCAAAGGGTCAGTTAAGGGACAAGATAAGTGAATAAGTATAGATGGGGCAGCATCTGGCACAGGATCCATTCTCAGTAAGTTGTTGTTAATAATACTACTGCTACCACAATGCTCTTAAAGCTGACAATCTAGAAAATGAATAGATACACAGAGAGTAACAATTCAATCAATATAAGCGCTCTGATGGATATTTGTATAAGATGCTTTATGAACACAGCAGAGAGTGTCTAAATGTACCATGCCTGCACTTTTTAGTATCAGTCACTACACACAGAGACGCATGGGCACACACGGTGACTGTACGCATGTCCCATATTTCAGAGAGGGAAGTATATTGGTAAGATTCCTCTGGACTATTCCCCCATGGAATGAAATTCTTAGTGAATGCCACTTTGAAGTGAGGCTTTCTATCTTCAGTTACCAGATTGTCTCCTGAAGTAATTGAAACCCATAAGCCTTGAATATAAAGTTGCTCGGTGCCATTGATTATAACAGAGCAATTTGAGCTGAGGCGACAATGCTGTTTTTGAAATGGGAGGGTTAGCACAGCCAATACAAAATATATAAACAGATTTATTTAAATACATATTTTTTAAAGGATTTGTGCCTGAGTGGTGCAGTTCCTAAATCTGTAATTACATTTAATATAGTCAGGAAGCCTAGTCATTGCTTCCTGGTCCTTCCCACAGGAGTCAGGATAACATTCACTGAACTTCATCGGAAGAAAAGCCCAATGACCTTCTCTCTCTTTGGAGAATCCTAAAGGAACAGAGCCTGAACTCAGCCCATGCTGCTACTGATAGCACAGCTCCTTGCTACCACCCATTACCTGAAGGGATATAAAAGCAACCATTAAATCCCTCTATCTCTTAACTTACTGAGATCCACAAAGGAAAAAGATAGGAGATGGCATTAAAGCCTACCTCTACTTACTTCTATTTCTGCCTCTGTGAAAAAGAAAATTAATTCTCATTTGGACTAAGTCAGAGGAAGAAGTTAGATTGGTAGGAATGGTTCCGATCTCTGGTCAGAGAACTAGATCCCATATGCCACAACTAAGCATTTGCATGCTGCAACTAAGAGTTTGCATGCCACAACTAAAGACACTGTGTGCAACAACCAAGATCTGGCACAGTCAAATAAATAAATAAAAGGTGAGGGTCCGTGTCCCCTACCTTGAATCTGGGTGGGACTGCACTTTCCAGCATCAATTTTCTAAAACCAACTAGGTGTCCTACAATTCAATTAGATTCTTACTGCAGATGGTGACTGTAGCCATGAAATTAAAAGACATTTGCTCCTTGGAAGGAAAGCTATGACCAACCTAGACAGCATATTAAAAAACAGACACATAACTCTGCCAACAAAAGCTTGTACAGTCAAAGCTATGGTTTTTCCAGTAGTCATGTACAGATATAAGAGTTGGACCATAAAGAAGGCTGAGCACCAGAGAACTGATGCTTTCAAATTGTGGTGTGGAGAAGACTCCTGAGAGTCCCTTGGACTGCAAGGAGATCAAACCAAGCAATCTTAAAGGAAAAAAACCCTGAATATTCATCGGAAGGACTGATGCTGAAGCTGAAGCACCATAACTTTTGCAACCTGATGCAAAGAGCCGACCGACTCATTGGAAAAGACCCTGATGCCAGGAAAGATTGAAGGCAGGAGGAGAAGGGGATGACAGAGGATGGATGAGATGGTTGGATAGCATCATCAACTCAATGGACATGAATTTGAGCAAACCCCAGGATACAGTGGAAGACAGAGGTGCCTGGCTACAGTCCATGAGGTCACAAAGAGTTGGACACGACTTAGCGACTGAACAACAACGACAACCACAGACTAAAAGACTCAGTGCTATGAGATCATCACCACTTTGATCCCAGCTCCTCGTGGCTCAGACGGTAAAGCGTCTGCCTACAATGCGGGAGACACGGGTTCAGTCCCTGGGTTGGGAAGATCCCCTGGAGAAGGAAATGGCAACCCACTCCAGTATTCTTGCCTGGAAAATCCCATGGATGGAGAAACCTGGTAGAATACAGTCAGTGGGGTCGCAAAGA
Organism: Ovis canadensis; assembly: GCF_042477335.2. NCBI lineage: Eukaryota > Metazoa > Chordata > Mammalia > Artiodactyla > Bovidae > Ovis > Ovis canadensis. Next base: position 40,064,890 of record NC_091258.1, on the reverse strand, counting down.
GTTGGACACGACTGAGCGACTTCACTTTCACAGGTGCTGGAGACTACCACACTTTTGACTGGTAGGCTTGGCTACAAATTCAGGAGTTTTTCTGAACCCCTACAGTTTCAGTAATTTGCTAGAACAACTCACAAAACTCAAGGAAGTGCTATATTGAGATTACCACTTTATTATAAAGGATACAAAAGAACAGGCATTTGAACAGGTACTTGGGACAAAGGTCTCAAGCGCAGGAGCCTCTGGCCCCATGAAATCAGAGTGTGTTACCCTCCCAGTTCACCAATATGTTCACCAACCAAGGGGCTCACTAGTCCCTCTCCCTTCCATGGAGATCAGGGGGTGGGACTGAAAATTCCAACCCTCTAACCACATGGTTGGTTTTTCTGTCAATTAGTCCACTAAAGCTATCTAGAGGCTCCACTATGAGTTACCTCACTGCATAAATTCAGATATGATTGAAGAGGGATCATTACAAGCAACAAAATACACTCTAATCACTCAGAAAACTCCAAGGATTTTTTAAAGCTCTGTGCCAAGATTCAGGGACAAAGACCAGATATATTCTTTATTACATCAGACCTTGTGATGCTTTCACAGAGAGAATTGCTAAAGGGATTCTGTGTGATGCACTAGGCTGGGTCATAACAGGCCATGCACCTTCCACCTTGTTCAATGGACCATTCATACTCAGGGCTCTGAGCCATTCTCTAAGAAACTCAATCCACAAGGCCTCTGTGCCATAAACCAACCAAACCCCACGTAGGCACTCTGATTGCTTGTCCGAACTTTTGTGTCATTCTAATAGATAAGAGGAGCCTTTAGATGATTCTAGCCACCAGCCCTCTAGTCACCTTAGCCATTAAGTCTGACCAACTGAATTCCCAGACTGTGAATCAGAGAAAAACCACCCCTGCTGGGTCCTATCTGAATTCCTGACCCCTAGAATCTGTAAGCACAATAAGAGGGCTATTTTAAGCTGTTAAATTACAAGGCGCCCTATAACACAGCAGTAGTAACTGGAACAAATCATAACAAGTGAGTCTGGAGAAGTAGAATGGGACCGGGTCATGCCATGTTAAGAGTGGTGGGCTTTATTCCATTGAAAAGCAGTTTTAAGAGTGGGGAGAGATGCATCAGAGTTGGAGTTAATTTTGAATAACTCACCCTGGCTGCAGCGAGGAGGCTAAATTTAAGATGGGCAAGACCAGAGTCAGGGAGATAAATAAGAGACCATTGCAAGATGACAATGACATTTACTGCGACAGTAATGACACAAATACAGAAGGGAGGATAGCCTTGACAAAAAAAAAAAAGAAAAAAACTACAGCACAAATTTAGAAGGTAAAAGCATTGCAATTTGGTGGAAAATCCAATACAGAATTGGGGAACAGGAGGGAGAAGGAAGAATTAACGATGGCTTACATGTTTCTGGACTGAATGGCTACAAGGATGATAGGGCTATCAGCTGAGATACAGAATAATGAAGAGGTTAACTGTGGTTGAGGAAGAGATAATGTTTACCATGTCTTGAGTGTGCTAAATTGGAACTTCTTGGGCTTCCTTGATAACTCAGGGAAGTCATCAGGGAACTCAGTTTGTAAAGAATCCTTCTGCAATGCAGGAGACCCTAGTTCGATTCCTGAGTCGAGAAGATCCTCTGGAGAAGGGATAGGCTACCCACCATGGTATTCTTGGACTTCCCTTGTGGCTCAGCTGGTAAAGAATCTGCCTGCAATGAGGAAGACCTGGGTTCGATCCCTGGATTAGGAAGATCCTCTGGAGAAGGAAAAGGCTACCCACCCCAGTATTATGGTCTGAAGCATTCCATGGACTATACAGTCCATAGAGTCACAAAGAGTCGGACACGACTGAGCAACTTTCACTTTGGAATGCTAGGTGGATATATCCAGCAAATTGCTCAAAACTTGGAAAAGAAGTTAGGACAGAAGGTAGTAGATTTGAGAATCAAGTCTCTACAGTTAAACCAATTAAAAGAGGTCATTTAGGGAAATTATGCAAGATAAGTAAAATAGAGAATCAAATCTAAATCACTATAGAACTCCAGCATGTAAGAGTTTTAGAGGGTAGGAATGATCAAGGAAACAAAGAAAAAAAGTAAAGTAAGGTCAGAGAGGAAAGTAGGAGTGGCACTGACTCCGAGGAGTAAAGTTTCAGAAAGCCTTTATTGTTCTCTGTCATTAAATGCAGCAGAGAGCTCCACTAACCCCATGTCAAGACCTTTGCAAGACACAGCATATGAATGTGAAGACATCATCATTCTAGCCTTCACAGAAACATAGACAGGTAAACACACATGTGACAGGAGAGTGGGAACAATGCAGAATAGGACTGTTACTCAGTACAGAATCACCTCCAGGAGGGAGAAAGTGACTCGGTGCAAAGTGAGAAAATATTCAGAGGATAGAATATATCAGATTTTCATCTTCTAAAATGGAATGCAAGCCACTTGAATTCAAGAAGCAGAACTTTTTTCATACTCAAGCCTTGAGGACCACTACTTGGAGTTCAGTAAGTAAGTACACAGGTGTGTGTGTCTGTTGCGGGGCGGGTGGGAGTGTGTGGGTATAGGTGTGTGTGTGTGCATGCTCAGTTATGGCTGACTCTTTGCGACCCCATGCATTGTAGCCCACAGGCTCTTCTGTCCATGGGATTCTCTAGGCAAGAATACTGGAGTGGGTTGCCATTTCCATGATGGGCCTGAAATTCTGTAACTTCTGGGAACATCACACATTCTGAAATGCATAACCTGCATTAATGTGTTAAAAAAAAAATCCCACCTGGAGGAAGAAGATGCTTGTCATTTACACCCAGACCCAAAGGGAAGCCAGACCCTTCTCCCTGTTGCATCAGTTCAGCTAATCTGTGAACTGCCTTTCTCCACCCTGGAACCTCCCCAGTAGCATCTGACCCTGCACCATTTGGGTGGTGTGGGGGAGTGAGGGGGAAAGCTCAGAAAGGAGCATTTACTGCAGCCTTGAACTGAAACTTAGAAGCCAGAGTTGCTCAGGAACTAAAAGCAGTTTATTTCTAAGCTTTCATTTTTATAAAATTGAGATGACTCCCATGTCCTGCCCCTCCTCCCCACTCTCCGGGCTAGCCACCTTCAAGTCCCTGGAAAGGTGTGTCAGGCTTCAGGGCTGACTCATCTTCAGATGATTTCAAGGTTTTGCAGAGGTCTAGAATGTACATAATTACAAGTTTTATCTTTGAAGAAACAGCTAGCCATGTAGTTTTCAGATGTACAAGAATGTCTTCCATAGGCAAATGCACAAAACCATGTAAGTACCATGCATACAACTGGTAATTTTAGTAAGAAACCTGTCCCTTTAAAGTGCTGTGTTTGTATGTGTATGTGAGAGAGAAAGAGAAGACAGAGAAAAAAAGAGAGAACAGTGATTTCAACCAGGGGCTATTTACGTCCCAGGAGACACTTGCCAATATATGGAGATATTTTTGGTTGTCACACCTGGGAGGGGGAGGTGTACTAGCATCTAGTGGTTAGAGTCCCGGGATGTTACTTAACACCCTATAATGCACAGAACAGCCCTTCACAACAAGGACTTTTCTAGCCCCAAATGTCAATAGTGCCACGGTTGAGAAATCTTGAGAGAGAAAGACAAGGAGAAGAGGAATCAAGTAGTCATTTCAGCATTGTGTTTTTTTTTTTTCTTTTTCTACACAAATCAAACCTAGTTGCAGAATCATCACGTCTTCAAGTTGGGAGAATATTCTATTCATCACGTGGTCTCATGCACCATGAAATACAGCATCAGGATGGCAAGACAGACTGGCTTGTGTATTATAATTCTATTAGACAGACTTGTTGGATGAAAGAGAAAACATCGCACATGACTCCATGATAATACTGCAAAAACATCGCCCTTGTGCTGTGACTAAAAAGAGATAACCCCTCAAGCTAGCAACAGAAGGAAGCTGACTGCATGAGGAGACAACAAGAGAGAAAATATGTTTAATGTTCCAATTGGAAATGCACTGGCGAGACGCAGCGCTGAGACAATCTTGTAGATTTAGGAACCAGAAGGGAAAATGGCCTTTGACCTCCAGGGGCAGCTGGGAAACAGATGCCTGAAGAGCCCAGGGAAGAATTTCCGACCCAACAACAGGCGTCTTGCATGTGTCAAATAGTATTTCCTTTTGTGTGGAAATTTGCCACTTCTTGTTAAAATATGAGAAAACGTCCAATTTCTTGTGCCGCCTCCCTAAGGCTTCAGCTCATCTGGTTGGCCACACTCACAGCTGGAATTTCTGATACCCAGATTCTCACACTGCATGTTACTTAAGGATCTGCTGTTCTAAGAAATAGCACGGGGTTTTCCCCTTGCCTCACGGATCGGTGGGCAGCACAAGTCTTTGTAGAGATTTCAGGAAATCAGATGGATATTCACAGTGAAAAAAACATGAGTCTGAGGAACAGACAAGCTTGAGTTTGAATACTGGCTAGATCCCTATCCTAGCCTGTGATGTCAGTAATGTCTTAACTTCTTCAAAGCTCAATTTATGAATAAGTCAATAAGGAAACATGATCGTTGTGAGGATTAGGTGTGACACCATATTTAATTCTGCCAAGACAAGGCCTGGCAGAATTTATGGTAGGTATGCATTTGGGCTTCCCTATGGCTCAAGCGGTTAAGAATCTGCCTGCAATGTGGGAGACGCGGGTTCAAATCCCTGGGTTGGGAAGATCCCATGGAGGAGGTCACGGCAACCACTCCACTATTCCTGCCTGGAGAATCCCCATGGACAGAGGAGCCTGGTGGGCTACAGTCCATATGGCTGCAAAGAGTTGGACACAACTGAGCAACTGAGCACAGCACAGCACATGCAGTCAGACGGCTATTATTGAGATAGGTATTGTTTTCTGAAACTTAAGTTTTAAAAGTACTTTTCTACCTATGTTATTTTTGTGTTTCTGCTTATAACCAAGTTGAGACAAATGCTAAGCTGAAGAAACTTCCTTGTACCTCTTTCTAATCATGTTGGTGACAAAGTGACAGAGGTACGGGCCACACAGGATGGAGACAAAGGTACTAGAATTTAAAGAGAGACAGCTTTTCCTGTTGAGAAAAATTTTAGAACCTGCATGTGTCTGTCCATATTTTTCCTGAATTTCTTCCCAATGAAGAAAGAGAGCAGAACGTCTAATTAGAGTAGATGGGGAGAGGTGATTCATATGAATGCATAGCCTCTTGAAAAAGATGTTTTCTTAGACTCAAGTATATTTGATGCCTAGAGAGACAAAGTGTGTATCATTTTTCCCTTCACATCCACCCTTCTCACAATTTCACAATGACCCCCCTACCAAGTCCAAAATAAAGTCCAGATCTTCTGGAAGGCAGTGGAAGGGAATGTATATACTGTTGTGAAATACAGTGCATGGAGTTTCACGCAGTCTGAGATTTCAACTGTGGGGAAAAATCACTCTAGATGTTATACCCATTTGATAATACAAACTGTTTAAATAATGAAGACACTAAAATATGAAACATAATTTTAGTCCAGGGATCCAAAGCTTCTGTAAAACCTTCTAAGTTCTGAGGTTCTAACAACCCTTACCTTCAAGTGTCTTTCAGAGCCAAAGGCCTAAAGGAAATGCTATGGCAGGCCAGGACATTTGCTAGAAACAGCATGCTTGGGTATGAGTCCTAAAACCAGCACCTACTAGCTATTTGAATTTGGCAAAGTAATTTCACTCTTCAGAGTTTCAAGTTTTCTCATTTGCAATATAGTGATATTCTCATCTACCTTGAAGGCTTGTTTGTAGGTATTAAGTAAGATGGTTCATATAAAGGCATCGGGATGCCCCTGTTGATAGTCTTTTCTTTGCTACTAGAGACTCCCATTTCATCGTTCCTTAGAAAAGTGGAACAGTGAATCTATGCGTTCATTTCAACTCCATCTGGTGGCTTGCTACTTATTGTCCCCATCTATTCCCTAAATTGAAGTCTTCTGTGCACATTTCCAAAAGGGAAGCCACTAATGGAAATGCTGCTTTATTTGGACAGATTCCCATGTACAACCACTATCCTGTGTGTGCATGCATGCTCGGTCACTTCAGTCATGTCCAACTCTTTGAAATCGCATGGACCAGAACCTCCCAGGCTCCTCTGTCCAGGGATTTTCTAGGCAAGAATACTGGAGTGGGTTGCCATGCCCTCCTCCAGGAACCTTCCTGACTCAGGGATTGAACCTGTATCTCCTGCAAAGCAGGCAGATTCTTTACCACTGAGCCACTGGGGAAGACCAACCACTATCCTAATGGACTTCAAAATAGAAACATTACCAATGTCTCCCCAAATGTGATAAACTTTCTGCTGTGATTATTACAATTACCTCTAACTTTTCAGAGATTTTGGGATCCTTCACCTCAATATCCTCAAATTTTTAAGGCTCTCTGGAGAAACAGATCCAATGGAATGTGTATAGAGAGAGATCTATTCTAAGGAATTGGTCACAGGATTATGGAGACTAGTCAAGTCCAAAATCTGCAGGGTAGGCCAGTAGGCTGAAGACTCATGGAGGAGCCAGTATTTCGGTTCAAGCGCAAAGGCTGCCTGCTGGCAGAACTCCCTCTTACTCATGGGAGGTCAGTCTTCTGTTTGAGCAAGGCCTTCAGCTGATTGGATAAGGCCCACCCACATTTAGGAGAGCAATCTGCTTTACTCAAAGTTCACCAATTTAAATATTAATATCATCTAAAGACACCCTCTGGAGAAGGAAATGGCAATCCACTCCAGTATTCTTGCCTGGGAAATCCCATGGACAGAGGAGCCTGGTGGGCTACAGTCCATGGGGTCGCAAAGAGTTGGACACAACTGAGCAACTAACACACACACACACACACACAAAGACACCCTCACAGAAAAATCCAGAATAATGTTTGATCAAATATCTGGATACCACAGCTCAGTCAAGTAAAACAAAATTAACCATCACCATCCTTTCTCAGGGCAGTTGTCCAGACAGGATGCTCTGAATGCTCTCAACCCCAACACAAGATTTCATTTGCTGCTGGTCCCCTCTGTCCAGGTTTTGGCACACAGCTTTCCATGCTGTGATACCAGTAGCTAATAGTCAAGCAGTATAATGTCCATAGTCATTTCAAGAACAATCAGATCATCAAAATCATAAATCTTCTATAGTTCAGGCCATTCCATAGTACCTAGCACTACGTTCTTCAGATAGTATTATGTATCACAGATATTTGTTGAGAATACACCAAACTCTAGGCTTTTACCAGCTTTAAATATGGGGGGGAGAAAGAAGTCCCTCATCCACACAAAACCTATTTGTTGACTTTGATCATTTGGGTAAAACCTAGTCAGAATGAAGATGATTCCTTTCATTACATTTATCACAAGCTGAAATCATCAAGGCACTCTGATAGAGAAAGTCTGGAAATGGAAATCAGTTTAGATGCACTAGTCTGGGAAAGTCTACAGGTGACATTTGAGTTGAAATTGAAGGATCAGGAATGAAAAGAGCCTCCAGGCAAGGGAACAATAAGAAAAAGATTTTGAGATGCAAAGAGCAGTGTGACTGGAGTCATACAATTGAGAGGACAGTTTGGAGGCAAAAGGTCTAGATCATATAGGACCCAACAGGTCATAGTAGTGCTTATATCATATTAAAAATACCTCAACACACGGATGCACTTTATGTGAGGATATGAGACAAACCAATTTAAATTTTAAAACATATTCCTTGAGCTTCTATGGAGCAAACAGGTGGCCTACAATAGCTTCCCTAAATTATCTATTAATAGTCTACAAGATTGGACCCACTTGTTTATATTTATTCCAGTTGACAGAGCTGGGAAATTTAGTAAAATACTTCCATCATCTTACTTGTCCTGATGGTTTAATTTCTGCCTGAATCCCTTTAGTCCTACAATAGAAGCTTAGTCACAGCTTGACTTGACTTGAGATTATCCCTGAAGTTTGAACAGTCTTGGTTTCCACCTTAATCTACCCTCACTATTCTTGCAAGGAAGCAGGGGGTTGTATACTTTATTATAGTCAGGGAGAGGTTTCAAAAGAGACACAGAAAATGAAGACATTAAAGTTCTTCAGAATACCTATGTTAGCATTTATGTAGACACTTAAGATATTTATTGAATGTGTTCTATGTTTCAGGCACTGTGCTGGCCACTAGGGTTATAGTGATTTATTGATAAGAGAGGCTATTTCTATGTGAAAGAGAATAAATGCACTTCAAAGTGTTAAAGGCAAAGGTCATATTAATTAACAAAATTTTCCTCTAGAACAAGGAAGTGTCTTCCTCTGGAGATAGGGACAATAGGATTGCTTCAAAGATAAAATTTTAAAATCGTCATATTGACTAGCACATAGTGGATACATCTTAAGAAGCCACATTGATAGAGCTCTGGATATCAGAAATTGAAGTGCTTAGAATTCTATCACTACTCTGACTTTCTGTCCTATAATCAAGGCTTATCTGAGCTACAGATGCCAATGGATTTTAGGAAGGACTTGTTTACAATCTTCTATGAATAAGCAGTTTCTTAGCAAATTACCTAGACCACACCAGTCGAAGCATCCTTCTATTATATTGCTTATATTGTTGTATATTAACACATGTTTTCTCTATCAAAGGGGCTATAAACTTGGCCCCAGGAACAACATTTTCTTTGGAAAGCCAATTTTTTTCATGTACAAAGAGAAATCGTAATCTGAATCTGATCAGTAGCAGAACAGCATTTAGGGACTCACAGATAGCAGGTGCCACTTTCTTCCAGACAAGATAGAAATGAGGCATTGTATTATAAACAAGGTAGTAACAATTACATCACTTGTGTCATGAAAACAAATGTGAACTTTATGAACCCTAAAAATCTATTCTTCTGGACTGGGGGTAATAATCTAGTAATAATAAAAAAATCCCACTCACTGAACATAAAAATGACAACAGTTGTAATGGCATTGATTGACACTTGTGTATCTGTCCTGAGCACTCTGCTTCTCACTTAAACCCTAATGAAATCGTCTGTTCCCTCCATTCATTCACACTTAGTAAATCTAGGGCTTGGAAAGGTAATCCAAATCACCAATGGGACTGATAGTCTAACCAAGGCATTCTAAAGCCAAAGCCACACTTGTGATGAGTATACGGTACAGGGTGGCAGTCTTTGTAGGCATGCCTACCTGACCAGAGGTGCTGCTTCAGACCTCCGTCTCCCTGGATAAACAAAGTGAGGCTGTTCAGGAACTATGCAAGGCTGTTCAGGAACTTGGCAGCTTTCAGACGCCAAAGGCAATGACACTGAAACCAAGCACACTGGTGGTCAAGAGGAGCCTTTCGTAACAACTAGCATCAGCTGCTATCCTTTTGCCAAAGACGTAGCCGCAACACACTGACTGAGAAAGCCACACTCTTTCTGTGAAATCTGCGATTCTGCACACTTTGGTTGTACTGTATTACTTCTGAGCACGCTGAATTTTAGAGCGTTCTCAAGGAGAGGAGAGGGGGGAAAAAAAAAAGCAAACTCAGTAAATCCCAGTATTTTTACTGCCTTTGCCAAATTTGACATCTTTCAAAGTAACTGTGAGAAGCACGCACAATCTCTGCCAACTGCATGATTTAGCAGCTATAAAATCCCTCTGAATCAAACCCATTTTGAAATAAAAAGGAACCTGCTTGAGAATTTCATTGCACTGTTGGATACCTACTCAGAGATCAATCACCTCTCTTCATTCTGTATTCCTAGTATATTTTTAAGTTTAATCTTTTTTGCAGCTTACCCATTTAGTTAAGGGCAGAATTTTAAAAGACTAAAGATTGCGAAAGGAGGAGGAAGACGTGAAATCCGAACAAAGACTTTCTTTATATTCTGCACAATAGAAGTAAAAAAGATGGTCTATTTTCTTTTCATCTTTTTCCCCAATAGTGCAGTACCTAGATTCTCAAAACTTGAGTGTCCTGTCCCCCAAGGAAAATAGTATCTCTCTGCAGGCTGTCTAGCAGGATGAAACAGCTGTGTCTCCTACTCCACAGGGAATTTCTTCAGATGAAAGTCTATTTTTTTGCTGAATATGATTGGGTGAGCAGAAGGCTAAACACATTGCTTATGGCTGGGCCTCCAATGACAATAGAAAAAAAAATGTGTTCATAAAATGTAGTATAAAATGAATTAATTTAACTATCTGGAGACTGAAATATACATTGTAAAATAAAATACTGGCTATAGGAATATAAAGGTGTGAATATTGCCAAGCCACAAAGGAATAAAAATAAAATTGTTTGATTTTGGGTCTCTATAAAGGTTTAGTATCTATGAACAGAGAATTCTTGGCTCTCACTTGGAGTCTCACTAATGCAAACATTTTAGTTATGGCATATGGCACAGACACGCCAGTTATGTTTATGTTTAAAGGAGAAAGCAACAAAGGAAGATAATTTTTTCTCACAATGTTTATTTAAAGGACTAATATATGTTGATCTATAGAACTACTAAGAAAATACTAAAAGTCAGATATGAACTGAATTTCCATTAGGGGGCAAAATCTTACATTAGAAAGTAACTCACAACCTTTATCTTCCTCTCTCTAAGAAACAAGCCCTCACAAAAGAATCACACTCAGAAACCCTTTGTAGATTCTAATTGTCTACTAGTCCATATTTTTCTGGTTTGGACAACCAACAGCATTTTACTAATACCCCAAATTCATTTCAGTGATAGTCAATTTCAAGGTGTACCGTTCACGTGGGATCGGTATGGAGCTCTCAATCTGAAAAACAGATTCACAACTGTGTATCTTTACTCTGCATAAAGCCATCAAGTTGCCAAATGGTGATTACTGTCTTGGATACAAAACAAAAATAGCATCTGCAGCTTCCTTATAAAATCTACCCTGAGCTAGAGTGTGTGTGTGTGTGTGTGTGTGTGTATGTGTTAGAGGATCACAGAAAAAGTGAAAGTGAAGTCACTCAGTCATGTCTGACTCTTTGAAATCCTATGGACTGTAGCCCACAGGCTCCCCCGACCATGGGATTTTCCAGTCAAGAACCCTGGAGTGGGTTGCCATTTTCTTCTCCAGGGAATCTTCCTGACCTAGGGCATAAACTCAGGTCTTCCACATTGCAGGTAGACTCTTTACCATCTGAGCCACCAGGGAATCCCTTTGAATCACAGGAAAGTTTACAAATAAAAAAGAATCATTTTTCACTGAAATATAGAATGGGGCTTATTTAGTAGAGTGATCATATAATTCATCATCTAAAAAGGACAATCATGAGAGTTAAAGGGGGCACTATTGGTAACTGCACCAAGACAATAGTCATAAACTAGATATATGATGACACTATTAATAGCAAAATATCCTCTTCCTAATCAGAACATTAATATAACAGCAGCATGATAGGCAAGGGAAGACTTGCTTTGGAAATAACTATGCTTAGATTAAACTCTGACATATATTAGTTGCTTTCAAATTGTAGTACTGGAGAAGACTCTGGAGAGTTCCTTGGACTGCAAGGAGACCAAACCAGTCAATCCTAAGGAAATCAACCCCGAATATTCATTGAAAGGACTGCTGCTGAAGCTGAAGCTCCAATACTTTAACAACCTGATACAAATTGTCAACTGATTGGAAAAGACCCTGATGCTGGGAAGGGTTGAAAGCAAAAGGAGAAGGGAGCGGCAGAGGATAAGATGGTTAGATAGCATCACTGTCTCAATGGACAAATTCCAAGAAGTAGCGAAGGACAGGGAAGCCTGGTGTGCTGCAGTCCGTGGCGTCGCAGAGTTGGACACAACTCAGAGACTGAACAACAACAAAAATATTACTCATATGCATTTGTTTCCCTATTTCTCCATTTCCTCATCTGTAAGATAGCAGAAAATATAGCTAACTTTGTGTAGTAGTTACAATGCACCAGAAAATATGCTAAGGCATAATATTGAATAGCTTCATTTAAACCTCATAACAGCTAAATCATATTGTTACTATTTTCCCTATTCTACATGTGAAGCAATGAATTAAGTGAGGTTAAACATCTTGCTAGTGTTCATTCAGCAAGTGGCAGAGTTGGAATATGAACCCTGGCAGTTGGTCTTTAGTGTTCATACTCTTAAACCTTGCGATATCCTGACTATATCAATACCAATTTTTCAGAGTTTTTGTTAGGGCTAAATGAGAGACTGACAACTAGCACAATGCCCAAAACACAGCAGAAAATAAAGACAGAGTTAGTAGTAATGGAATACAAAATAGCCAAGATGCTTTTTTGAGGTAACCCATCTGGAACTACTTAATAGTAGTGATCAATAGTGATCAATAGGTTACAGGTGATAGTTATTTATAGTGAGGTGCTCTGATAATTCTGTAGCTAAAACTCTCACTTGACTAGAAATCTCTACAAACCTGATCTATTCTGAAAGTGTGTGTGCATGCTCAATCATGTCCAACTCTTTATGACCCCATGGACTATACCCTGCCAGGATCCTCTGTCCATGGAATTCTCCAGGCAAGAATATTGGAGTGGGTTGCCATTTCCTTCTCCAGGGGATCTTCCCACGGACTGAACCTCTGTCTCCGGGCATCTCCTGCATTGCCACATGTGAAGACCTTATAAATCAGAAGATGAGACTGAAGTAACAGTCACTTTAAACTTACACAAAGGCCATGAGGGGAATCTGGGAGGCGACAAAGCTGTCGCATATCTTAATTGCGATGCTAGTTACATGACTGCATTTTGCCAAAATTCAGAACTCCTTAATTTTACTCCCAAATTTTCTCAACTTAGCATTAAACTACTTATTTTCTCTCAAATTCTTTACAAACAAAGAAGCATTTGCATCCTCTACTCATACTTTTATACAACAGTAATTAAATATCCAAGAAAGATGGATCCCATTTGAAATATTGTACAAACAGAATTATTAGGAAGTAATTTGTTGGTTCATTCTCTCTAACATTTATTTTAAAAAACACCCTTAGAAGGCAACCTATTAAAATGATTAACATCATAATCATGTGACCAAAGAGCCAATAAGTTAATTAAAGTTCATTCATTCTACGAGCTCATCTCAGGAAGAAGTTGAATAAATTGAGCATAAAGATTTTTACATCCAATTTGATTTGCCTTCTAAATAAATTTTATATGTATATATATATATAGATTTTTTTTTCTTATGCTTACAGAAGATTTAATAACTTGGAAAATGTACCAAAACAACACTTAGGAAGATATTTTAACCAAACTCCCCAATCAGACTTTTTAAACCTTGTGACTATGATTTAGGATGCTAGTAGTAGATAAAATTATTTTCCATTACCCATCTAGAATATTTGATTACTAATTTACATAGGCAAGGCATCAGAACATAATGAATGTATGTCACCTTTGAGAGAGAGCATTTTCAGAATTGAAAGGGAACGCCCTGCTGCCTTCAGCCCAAGAATGCTAATAATTCAAATACATTCTGTCCAATCAGATGAAAGCACCATAAAGCACTTACATGCCAGGAAGTTGGATGCTGGTTAATACAAAACATGTTGGGAGATGAAGCAATCTTTTATTATTTGATTATAAAATGCCACCTTTACCCTTCAACTCTGAGTGATTTATTATAAGATGATTAAGACTGTGTGTTGATGCCTAAGAGGAACTGTTTTGATTTATGACAATTTCACACAAAATCACAACTGTCTTGTTTAAAATCATTCTAAGTTGCAGTCCATGTTTGAGTATAGAAAAATAAAAGTTTACCATAAACAATTCAAGATTGCCATCAACATCTGAATTCACTGTGAGTTTCTTCTTGTATGTTTCTCTCCTGATGATTATTCTTATGTGACATTTTCTCAGACTACCAAGCAAGGGCTGTAGTTTAGCCGGTGATATGCTTGGCTTCCTATATCGGTCACCAAGCTCAGGAGACTACGATTGCCAGACCAGTCCTTTTTCTAAGATGTCTTATCAATCTCCAGGAAACCAAAAATGTGGCATTTTAATGAAAAATTCATTAAATAATGTCATTCTAAATACTTCTTTTATAAAGGAGTGATCAATATGTTGCAATAAACACTCGAATACTTGAGTTTTATTAGATTCTGCTAAGAACAAATATCTCTATATTGATGAATAGATGGTAACATGGGTTACTAACCAACTAAGATCGCCTTAGAAAGTAGTTTCAGACCTACCTCATCTAAAGTATGTAATCTTGAGATAAGATGCTGGCAAATGCCTGAAGAGATGTGCCAGTTAGTTAGGGCCACAAAATTGAGCATGTGGGCTTTCTAAATCAACTGAGTTTTCTTAATGTCACTGTAACTTGAAAAGTGGGTGGGTTTTCTTGCTTCCTATAGTATCATGCTTTAATGTGTCTCTGCTTTCCCTCTTTTAAAAAATCTCAGGCTATCTCAGTTTTGCTCTACAAACTAAGAGGTTTAGACACATCATACTAAGTATTTTAAGAACATGGGCCAGGGTAGCAGGCAGTATTCTCCAGAAATTATTACGGTGACATCTCATATCTCAAGAGGGAGACATTCCCAGTCTGAAGGTTTTGTTTCTTCTATCTGTGCTCTAGGTATTAGTATTTTTAAGGGAGGTTAGTTCTCCTTTTCAGAACATCAGACTGAAAATTTTTATTCCAGGATTCTTAATTCATAATGGTAATGAACTGTAGAAAAAAATTATTTTTGAGAAAGTAAAGTCTGGGTTTTTGATTTGGCGGAGCCATAGATGCTTGTATCTTCATTGTAACGCTGTACCTCTGGAAGACAGTTTTATAGTTTAGAACGTTTTGATCATTATTACTAGTTCATGTGAATTGGCAACCATTGAAAAACAAAAGTCTTTTTAAAAAACTATTTATCTGGCTTCACTGGGTCTTACTTGGGGCAGGCAGGATCTTTAGTTGTGACACACAGGATCTACTAGTCACCACATGCGAACTCTTAGTTGCGGCATGTGGGATCTAGTTCCCTGACCAGGGATCGAATTGAGCCCCCTGCATTGGGAGCACAGTCTTAGCCAATGGACCACCAGAGAAGTCCTTAAAAAGCATAGTCTTTAAATCAAGACAATTTCCCACATTTGAAACTTTAGGGGATTTTTTGTTGTTGTTTGGTTGGTTGGGGGTTTTTCATTGCTGCTTTTGTTTTTTGTGTATGTGTTTGCAAGTAGGATATATGAGGCAGATAATTATCATTCCTCTTGAGTTTTCACAGGCTACAAATGTGAAACTTGGTACTCCTCCCATATTACACCTCGGGGAAGGGGGGGTCCGTCTAGTAGTCTGACACTAGCCCAGAGAAGAGCACTGAAATTTTGAGAGTCTCTAAACTTGTAGGCAGTTTTTAAGAGCTTTCACATTTCCCCCTATAGTTTTAGAAGAAAAGAGAACAAAGCTGCTAGCCAGGACACATGCTCTCCTGACAAGGGTAGCCTGAGAAATGGAGATTAAATTGCTTCTTTCTTCTGATCACATACTGATGGGTCCGTGTCACCTGTTTCCGGCTACTGAACTGTATTTTCTCCACAATACGGCCGGGTGTTTCACATAGTCCAGGCTGGCGTTGTATTACTAATGGGTCCTCGGACCTCCAAGAGGCCACATGTCTGCATGGTATGATATCTCAGCTGGAATTTAACTTCTATTACTATCTTATTTTGTGACCTTTGGCAAGTCTCTTAACCTTTCTGAGGATCTCTTAACATTTTTCCAGTTCCAGGGTTTGAAAAGTGTGGATAACAATAGACAGTGCTTGCCTTTCAGAGGTGGCATGAGGACTAATTAGCCGATGTTTGTTAAGAGCTGTATAAATGCTAAGTATTATGATTATTCTTTACTTGTGTTAGCGTTACAAAATGTCAGTGCATTGAGTGGGAGAAAATGGGGTTTAGGACCCTGGTGGAGCATTACTGTCTTATAAGTTTCCCCTTTCTGACGAAATTACTAGAAATATGTTTAGTTATTTCTAAACTAAATGGTTTCACTATAACTAGAGGATAGCAGTTAGCTCATTTGAATTAATACATAAAAACTATATCTCACAGTTTTCTATGGACCAGAAGACTCAGAAAGAAAGGGCCCTCCCAGGATAATCTGTATATATTGAACTACTGCAGGGCGTGATTGCTGTACCTGACTGCCTGGAGTTAAACATGCTCCATATAGAAACAAGGCAACATAGATCCCCAGAGAGAATTGAGTTGTTCCACTAACTAGTTGCTTATGTTCAAGTAGTAAGGGTGGGTGGCAGCTCTAGGTACATTAATCACTCATATGTAATACTCCATTTTTTAGATATGCAGTGTAGAGCAGTGGGCAAATTTAAACAAACAAATATATAAATAACTTTACAAAGCAATGGGGCTCTTCACTAACAATTTCATTAAGAATGCATCACAGTATTTGACTCTGATGGCTCCTCCGTTCCTTCCACCATCACACCTTCACTACTAGGCACTCAGAAGCGTGAATAGACCTGACTGTACACATATTTTCAAAACAGTGAAGTCTTAGTTTAAAGGAAAATATTTTATCCTTATATTTAGATCAAAGTAATGATTTTTTAAATGGATATCCCAGGGCCTGCATGCAGCCTCTAGTATTCATACACTTTCTTAAAAGTATATACATTATTGACATTTCAGGACAGGTGATCCCCAACCCTGGTAAGTTGCTGGAAGTCACTGATACTTTTCTTTAGTTTATTTGCATTTGGTACTTGACACCAACTTCTCATTCCTTTTTGACAACAGTGCTCTCAGCACCACCAAAAGAGATCAGGATAGGAATTTGCATAGAGGCTGGCTTCCCCAATGGCTCAGACAGTAAAGAATCTGCCTCCAATGTGAGAGACCCAGGTTCCTTCCCTGGGTTGGGAAGATCCCCTGGAAAATGGAATGGCTACCCACTCCAGTACTCTTGCCTGGAGAATTCCATAGACAGAGGAGCCTGGTGGACTACAGTCCACAGGGTCACAAAGAGCTGGACACAACTGAACAACTAAGACTTTCATATAGAGAAGGTTTGGAAGTATGCTTTATCTGATCTGAGTTTTCTCATACTGGATCAGTTCCCCATCACATTGGCAAACTGAGGCAGATCATTAAACATGTTTACTTCAGATTTTCACAGGAAAATTATCTACATGACCACTTCAGTTCAGTTCAGTCACTCAGTCGTGTCCGACTCTTTGCCACCCCATGAATCGCAGCAATAGAGGAAAACAAATTTCTGCAGAAACTGCAGTATATTCAAATGCTGCTTTGTATCTCATAACACTCGTACCCTGACACCATTATTGTATTACTAATTGACACTGACTTGTATAAAACACCAGAGATGAATGATAACCGTGGATGGGCAAACAGAGATAAAGAAAGCCCTATGAGATGCACATTAGTAAGAACCCAGTGTGGTGAAGAAAATGAATCTGACCTGGGCTGAAAGATAATAGTAGCATTAGCCAAGATATCACATAACTATTGATATTTAGAAGTCAAAGACTTACTCTCAGTTTGGATAAATGTTTCTCTCACACATGCATTTAAATGTCTTTTTTTCCTCAACAAAATGAATGGTATTTGTCTTTTCTTTTCTCCCTACAGACTGCCAGATTATTATAAAAGAGCATTTTATATAGGTGAGTATGGTACACCAATTGAAACACAATTGTATCATCATTTCAAGCTCAATAGGCACAAAATACATCTCTTACTTGGCAATTCCCAGACTGTTGTCAGGAAATAGACACAAATCAACTGAAAAGCTTGTATTTATTCATATCCAAGAAAGGTTTTCTTGTCAATAACTATGTATGAATTTTTCCCTAGTGATTTAAACAAAAGGAAGATCCAGAATGTTTTGGTAGTTTATTCTTATCTTCATTTGTATATCTACAAAAGAAGAGTTAATATTATATGATGCCAATATATTTCGAGCAGAGTAATACTCTCAGCTCAGCTATGACCTTTTCCCCTGTAATTAGTTCCAACTGAAATTAGATTCAGTAAAAGCATGGCTCCAATTAGAGCTAAATCAAAACAAAACTCAGGGCTTGATTACATATAGCAAAAGTGTGGAGGGAAAAAGAGGGTAAAAGAAGAGGCGATATTCTTCCAATTTAGTTCTGCAGATTGAACCATATGGTAAATCCTTTGAACTCTGGAGAAAATGTGCATTTATTTCCATACAGAGTTAGGTTAATATTTTCCATGACTCACAGAGATTTTGCACTCTCACCTCAGTTGACCAGTTTTCCAAAACTCTGCATGCAAAAAGCAAATCAAAAATTTTCAAAGTTCTGACCTAGGAAAAGATCTAGGTTCTCTAGGAGAAGAAAAAAGGGAAATCTTCAAGCTTGTTTTGAATAACCTTATAAAACACAAAGCCAAGATTATGAGAGTTATTGGAATGCATTTACTTATCTCACACTGAATAACTCTACATAGCTGCCTGACATGCAAGTCTATAATACAGCAGAATTTCTTTCTAAGTTCAGTTTTCTTGCCTGTAAAACAAACAGACAAGTAAGCAAGTAAATAAACAAAAAGGATGGTAAGAGTAAGTCCTGATTCATCATACTATAAACGTGAGTTACATTTCTTCTCTTTCTCTTATCAAACTTGTGTTGAGGCCCAAAGCCGGAAAGTCCACAGAATAACCAAAATATAGGCTTCATGAAATACAGCAGTGGAAAAATGGGCTTCAGAAAAAATGTTTGGGACTAATTATTGGGGAAAATAATCCAAAAATCCAAGTTAAGAAGCTGTGACAAACATAAGGATGTGTCTCACCTACAGGAACAAACAACTATTTCAGGTCTGAATTTGCCTTTTATTCACAGAGAGCCTATTTCGCACTGCTACCTGGGGATTTATGAACTCTCTAGTCCACAAGTATGAGATTGCATATTGCACAGCATCCAAAGACAGGACTCACTTTACAGCAAAAGAGGTGTAGGAATGGGCCCGTAACTATAGGATTTGCTAGTCATAGGTCATAGCACATACTATGGCAATGCACTCCAGTGCTCTTGCCTAGAAAATCCCATGGACAGAGGAGCCTAGTGCAGGCTACTGTCCATGGGGTTGCAGAGAGTCAGACATGACTGAACAATTTCACTTCACTTCACACCATCCAAAGGCAGCCAGTTAGCTTCATAAAACACTAGACAGTGAAAGTGAGGGCTTCCCTGGTGGCCCAGATGGTAAAGAATCTGCCTGCAATGCAGGAGACTCAGGTTCGATCCCTGGGTCGGGAAGATCCCCTGGAAAAGGGAATGGAGCTTCTAAAGGCACAACGTGCCAGCCTGAAAGAAACACTCCAAAAGGGATGAAGTGTCATCCTTCAACACAGAGTGCTGCTGCTGCTGCTGCTAGGTCACTTCAGTCTTGGCCAACTCTGTGCAACCCCATAAACGGCAGCCCACCAGGCTCCCCTGTCCTTGGGATTCTCCAGGCAAGAAGAACACTGGAGTGGGTTGCCATTTCCTTCTCCAATGCTTGAAAGTGAAAAGTGAAAGTGAAGTCACTCAGTCGTGTCCGACTCTTAGCGACCCCATGGATTGCAGCCCACCAGGCTCCTCCATCCATGGGATTTGCCAGGCAAGAGTATTGGAGTGGGATGCCATCGCCTTCTCCTCAAGACAGAGTAAACTTACTTAAATTAGAGATCTCTGTGTGACACTGTCTCTCCAAGAGAAGGAATACATGGGTTAGGGGATGAAAGAGTGGAAGCCTGAGACATCCCTGGTGGTCCAGTGGTTAAGACTCCCCTGCATGGGGCCTGGGTTCAATCTCTGGTCAGGGAACTAAATCCTACATGCAGAACTATAAAAAGATCCATATACCACATCTGGAAAAAAAAAAAAAGAGATCTTGCATGCCACAATGAAATGGAAGATCCCATGGGCTGCAACTAAGACCTGGCATAGCCAAATAAATAAATATTTTTTTTAAAAAAGAGTGGAAAAAAATAAAAATAAAAAAAAATAAAAAAGAGTGGAAGACTTAACCTCTCTTCCAATGACCCACCAGGTGACCTTGTGCTTTCTGCCCCTATAATTCTGGGGCTATGCAAGGTTAAAGATATTGGTCCCAAGAAAGGGCAAACTCTAATGAGCAGACAGCCCCCGGTTTCATTCTAACTACAAAATACAGCCTGCCCCAGGGCCATCTGGACTCCTTGTGTCCAGAGGCCAGGAGATGAAACCAGGAGGCACCATAGTGGCAGGGGCAGTCAACCCTCCTCAGTAGGATATTAAACCACCACAACCCACTGGGCATCTCCAGGTGCTCTCTGGCCTCAGAATGACCATGAGCACAGACATATAAAAGCCCTAAAATATGAAGAGTACTGCGTGTTCAGATCATTCAAGACAGAAGGTTTGGTCATGTCACCAGGTAAGCCACACAGACTTGCCAAAGTGCAAGTCAAGAGAATTCAAGAAGTGATCATAAAGGAGCAAAAAGTGAGTATCAGCAGCAGCCCCAAGATCAACTTCAGTGAAAGGAGTTATAGTTCATCTCATTGGCCTCCTTCTTTTTGAAATTCCCCTCAAGAAGAAAGGCTGCAGAGTTTGGGAGTTTGCAACTGATGTCTGTACACCATTGAAACTATATATAAAATAGATTAACTAATGAGGACCTACTGTGTAGCACAGGGAACTCTACTTAATGCTCTGTGGGGATCTGAACGAGAAGGAAATCCAATAAGGAGGGGATAAATGTGTATGTAAGTTGGAGAAGACTCTTGAGAGTCCCTTGGACTGCAAAGAGATCGAACCAGTCCGTTCTGAAGGAGATCAGCCCTGGGATTTCTTTGGAGAGAATGATGCTAAAGCTGAAACTCCAATACTTTGGCCACCTCATGCCAAGAGTTGACTCATTGGAAAAGACTCTGATGCTAGGAGGGATTGGAGGCAGGAGGAGAAGGGAACGACAGAGGATGAGATGGCTGGATGGCATCACTGACTCGATGGACACGAGTCTGAGTGAACTCCGGGAGCTGGTGATGGACAAGGAGGCCTGGCGTGCTGCTATTCACGGGGTCACAAAGAGTCGGACACGACTGAGTGACTGAACTGAACTGAACTGAAGGCTGATTCACTTTGCTCTACAGTAGAAACTAACACAACATTGTAAAACAACTATAAGTTGAGTTCAGTTCAGTCGCTCAGTCATGTCGGACTCTTTGCAACCCCATGGACTGCAGCATCCCAGGCTTCCCATCCATCACCAACTCCAGGAACTCACTCAAACTCATGTCCATCACATTAGTGATACCATCCAACCATCTCATTCTCTGTCCTCCCCTTCTCCCGCTTTCAATCTTTCCCACAACTATACCCCTCCTCATTTAACTTATATGCAGAGTACATCATGAGAAACGCTGGACTGAAAGAAGCTTGTGCTGGAATCAAGATTGCCGGGAGATATATCAATAACTTCAGATATGCAGATGACACCACCCTTATGGCAGAAAGTGAAGAGGAACTAAAAAGCCTCTTGATGAAAGCTCAACATTCATAAAATGAAGATCATGGAATCTGGTCCCATCACTTCATGGGAAATAGATGGGGAAACAGTGGAAACAGTGTCAGACTTTATTTTGGGGGGGCTCCAAAATCACTGCAGATGGTGACTGCAGCCATGAAATTAAAAGACGCTTACTCCTTGGAAGAAAAGTTATGACCAACCTAGATAGCATATTCAAAAGCAGAGACATTACTTTGCCAACAAAGGTCTGTCTAGTCAAGGCTATGGTTTTTCCAGTGGTCATGTGTGGATGCGAGAGTTGGACTGTGAAGAAAGCTGAGTGCCAAAGAATTGATGCTTTTTTTTTTTTTCATCTTAGGTTGAGCTTTATTTCACATTTTTGTTGTTCTTTTAAACAAACTTTTTTTTAACTGTACAATATTGTATTGGTTTTTCCATACATCAGCATGTGCTTTTGAACTGTGGTGTTGGAGAAGACTCTTGAGAGCCCCTTGGACTGCAAAGAGATCTAACCAGTCCATTCTGAAGGAGATCAGTCCTGAGTGTTCTTTGGGAGGAATGATGCTAAAGCTGAAACTCCAGTACTTTGGCTACCTCATGCAAAGAGTTGACTCATTGCAGAAGACTCTGATGCTGGGAGGGATTGGAGGCAGGAGGAGAAGGGGACGACAGAGGATGAGGTGGCTGGATGGCATCACCGACTCAGTGGACGTGAGTTTGGGTGAACTCCAGGAGATGGTGATGGACAGGGAGGCCTGGCATGCTGCAATTCATGGGGTTGCAAAGAGTTGGACACGACTGAGTGACTGAACTGAACTGATACTCTGATAAAATGTATTTTTTTTTAATAAAGGCTGCAGAAACCATGAAGGAGTTGTTTCCAAAACCTCTGCAGAAAAGTATATCTGTGTGGCACACAAGTGGAGAATGTGTCAAGCAGATCTCTTATAAAAGTCTCAGAAAAGGTGAGAGCCTTCAAGGACCTCAGCTTTAGAGGTCAATAGACCTTCCATCTAGAAATCTGTTATTACCCTGGCTCAGAGCCCATTTTTCTAGTCTTTATTTTTCATCCTATAAATTATCAGACAATGAAAATGATTGATTCCGCTTGGCTTGGATTGCATGTGTAACTCTGCTCCAGAAATCTCTTCCCAGTCGGGGAGGGGGCTGGTTATGAGTCTCGACCCTAGAGAAGGCGCCCACCGAACAGACCCTCATCGGCTAAGAAAATCAAAAGCAATCCTTTAAATCAATATGACAAAGATACCCTCTACAATTCCTCTGATGCAAAACAATCCACTTTCTTCAGAAGCAGCTTTCCCATCTGGAGATAGTTCTAAATATTTCTCTCTGTCCCTGGGTATTTTGGGAACTGCATGTGGCCACTGCCTCTTAAGGTAACACAGATGATATCTGCTGCCTCTCAGAATTTCAGTAAGTGACCAGAAATCTGTAATCTTTTGAGCTTCTGGAAATTTCATCGTTTGATGTGATTTCAACCACTTTTTTCTGTCATTCAATCCATGCCCCATGCACTACTACAGATGAGGAAAACAGCTTAAAGATAAACATGCCATTCTCCAATATCCATTTAGGTTACTTACTTGCAAGTGTTGCGATGCCAGTGGTTATTTTGGACAGGGCAAATCTCCACTTAAGCCAATGAGGGGTGACACAGAAGGAGAGAGGTTCAAATCTGTCATTTTTTTTTTTCTGCCTGCATTTCCATTCTGTTTCCTAAACTTCAATCTCTCCAGAATGTAGTGTCCATTAGGATCCTGCATCTAAAAGAAAATTTTGATGCTCAAAGCTTTTTATCATTTCTTTCACAAATGAAATTCACAGCCCCACAGTGCAAAACATCACTTGGAGTAAATCCCTTTGGAGACACATGATAGCAGTATTTAAGTTTTATCATAATGGAGCTTCATCTGCAGATTTCCAACACAGAGACATTCTGGATTTCTCTGGCCACTTGAGAAAGTACGAGCTAAGAAAATTCTTGGAACTGTGCCACAGACATTGACAGGAGCAAAAAGAGCCTAACTATCAGCTGAGGGGGGAAAAAAATGGGAAGTAGGCAAAAAGAAAGGAATACTTACGGAAACCCTCTGAAGGCCAGACACTTGGCATCCAAGGGCATTAACTTATTTAACCTTTACAAGGAGCCTGATAGATGGGTTTTAATCTTACTGCCTGCAGGTGAGGAACCGAGGCTCCGAAAGAGTAAGCAACTTGCCAATATGGTCATACAGTTTATACACTGAAGAGATGGGACTCAAAAAAACTCATTCCATCATCAAAGCACACATTTTCAAAAACACAGCAGGGCCGAATCTCTGGTCTTACCAGAACACGACTCTTCCCCTTCCCTTGCTGTTGAATATAAGAAATCATAGGTGCTATTGAATACAAGAAATTAAAGGAGGCAAATATGGCAGGACTCCACAGTGAGTGCAAGTGCTGTGCCTCACAACAATGCTTATAGGGGCAATAAAGACAAAAAAGAAAAGAAAAGACAATTACAGTTTAAAAGCTAACCGAAAGGGTATAAAAGGTTAGTGGCAAGATTATCTAAAGTTCTACCCTTATCCCTACCTTCGTGTATGGTAAAACAGAGAAAAATTTATGTCCATATGGCAAGAACTAGAGTTTATTAAACAATGTTTTGTCCTTCATGTTTTAAATTTTATATCTTGTTTAATCCTAACAATCCCCTCATTCAGAGAATACCGTTCTCGTTTTACAGATGAAAAAACTGAAGCCCAAAGACAGTTTAACAACTACAATTGTTCAGGTACAAGCTACAGAAAACCTGACTCACAGTGGCTTGGGCAAGTAAAGCATTGTTTCTCATGAAACCGGAAGTCTGGGTGGGCAGCAGAGGCTCGTACAAAGAGTCCACACAGCCAGCACGGATTCAGGCTCCTTCTGCCACTCTGTACACCATCCCCAGCATGTGGCTTTTATCCTTATTCTTTCAGCATATCTGCTGGACCTCTGAGCATTGTAAATACATTGCAGGGAGAGAGATAAAGAAAGACGGAAGAGCAAAAGGTAAACAGAAAAGAACCATGCCAACCAAATCTGTCCCTTTTTATCAAAAGGATAACAGAGTTTCTGAAAGCCATACCCAAAGCTTAATCTTCTTGCTCAGAACTACATTACTTAACCACCTATCTCTGTAAGAGAAACCACTGAATTGAATATTTAGAATATTCTAAACTCCACTGCAGCCCTAAATAAAATCAGAATTAGTAACGAGTTAATATTTGGGCAAAGTGCTTAGAATAAGATCTGACTCCTAGTAAGTGACGTGTGTTTAACATATGAAGAAATGAAGGAATTAAGTAACAAAAGAATGAATAAATAGGACATTGGGTAGGCAAACAGAATTATTTAACACAGATAAAAGACTTGCTTAAATTGCCCAACTAGCAAATGGTAGTGATGTAATTCCATTTTGAGTTCTGATTTCAAAGGATTTTTTTTTTTACTTTTTTCTTATTATAACATAAAAATACCCTCTCAGTAATCACTCAGTTGTGTCTGACTCTTTGTGATCCCACAGACTGTAGCCTGCCAGGCTCCTCTGTCCATAGGATTTCCCAGGCAAGAATACTGGAGTGGGTTGCCATGCCCTACTCCAGGGGATCTTCCTGACCCAAGGATCGAACGTGGGGGCAGATTCCTTACCATCTGAGCCACCAGGGAAGCGATCCCCACCCCCAGTCACACACACACTCTTAAATTCCTATGTGACTATGTCTGCAAATGTTATATAATTTTCCTGAGTGCTGCTTAAAATATTAGATTCCAATTGCAGAACTGGTTCTAAGAAAATAGGCATGCCAGTCTAAACAATTTCATTCTCTGGTGGGTTACTTAGCCTTTAAAAGGCAGGCTGAAAAAATATCACAAATAGCACTGGCATTCACAGCAGCTCGGCCCTGGCTTAATTGTAATTGTGTCCCTAAACCTAGTGAAAGTGAAAGTGTTAGTCGCTCAGTAGTGTCCAACTCTGTGACCCATGGCCTGTAGCCGCCAGGAATTTGTAGGAATTTCTAGAAATTTCTATGAAATTTCTAGGCAAGAATACTGGGATGGGTTGCCATTTCCTTCTTCAGGGGGTCTTCCTGACCCAGGGATTGAACTCAGGTCTCCTGCATTGCAGGTAGATTATTTGCCATCTGAGCCACCAAAGAAGCCTAGAGCCACTGATAAACTGGAAGAAGCACATGACTCCCCAGCATAGACTGACAAAGGAGTGCTTGAGTGTAATGTGGGGACTGCCTGTTATTAGCCAGACTTCTAGCCCCTCTGGTTTTTATTCCTTAGGATAGCAAGTGGTCTTGGCGTGCTGTGTCACCTATTGGCAGTGCATCCGTATATCAACAGGCGGGTAACCTCCTTTGTTTGACCTTCAGCATCCTTAAATGTCAAACATCACCCTCCATATACAGACGCATCAGGTCAACTCAGGTTTATCCTAGGTGCCCAAAGAGAGAATCAAAGATCAGCCCTTATAAAAATTCATTACTGATGAATATTGAAATATTACAGGGAAATTAATCAATATTATTAAACATCAAGAGATTAAATGCTGGCTCATTCTATGAGAGATGGAACCAACCACCACAGAAGACCTCTTAAAAGTGCTGATTGGGATTGTTTAAATATACATGTATATGGATGTGAAAATGACTAACTTTTCAAAGGTCAGTCAAGGATAGAAAGCAAACAGAAAGCTGAGTATGAAGGGTTCAGTGGCACAGGAGATTGTCCGCGGCCCTTCTCAGCAGTCCTGTCTCACCCACAGGATTCACACTGACTCTCCCTGAAGTACCCCTGTACTAATCAAGGAACCGGAGCTTGGCCTTTCTCTTTAGCCGAGATCCACTGTGAATTCAACGGCTATCCACTGCCTAGGTCGAGACCTTGAGAATCAAATCAAATAATGAAATCCCATTGGTTCCTCAAAAGAAATTACTGTTTTCTTTTCATGTGGATTATGACTTGTTTAAACCCCAGTGACTGTTCAGTTTCTGCTCACATCAGACAAATATTTGCTAATTAAGGGTAAGAGGAGATAGAACCAGAAGGTCAATCAGCTTATTCCTTGCTAGAAACCATATAAGGAGGTTTATATCTATGAATTCTATTTTACAAAACAGTAGTTCTTGTCTTGTCTTCCATACACACTGACACCGTTCCTGTTCTTTAAAACATGCCTTCCTCTGTGAGATTATTATTGTGAGCCCCAAAGTAAGAACAAAGAGTGATTTCTGTCCTGGACACTCATGAACTATTTCAGTCCGAATCTTAGATAATCTTCAGTTCATGCTCTGGAATTAGATTCTCTGAGTTTGACTATGGTTTTTACTACCTACACCCAGTACGGTCTTGAACAAGACATTTCACCTGGTAAAGTCAGTTTCCTTTTCTAAACCATGATGAGCTTGCTAATATAAATACTGCAGACTTTCAGTTAGATGTAGGATCATACATGTCAAGTGTTCAACCTAACTCTTAGGTACCTAATAAATATCCAATATGTAAGATTAGTAAGTCACTTCAGTCATGTCCAACTCTTTGTGACCCCATGGACTATAGCCCACCAGGCTCCTCTGTCCATGGGATTCTCCAGGCAAGAATACTGGAATAGGTAGCCATTTCCTTCTCCAGGGGATTTCCTGTCCCAGGGATTGAACCCATGTCTGTCTCCTGCACTGGCAGGCAGGTTTTTACCACTAGCACCACCTGGGAAGGCCAAGGTTAGTTATAACTTAAAGCAAAACAAAGCATACTTTTCTAGGTACTGAATCTTCTTATAATGGATTTACAGTGGACTCATATCCAATATTTTCCCCATCACTCTGTTCTCTCAGGAAATTAATAAACTACATAATTATATGAATATGTTTCAAAGATTCCAAATAGATCTTAATTCAAAGCCAATTCTCTAACACTCAGTGGCTCCATCCTCTGATTAATGGCTTTAGTCTTTTCCTTTTATTCTGGAATGGAGTGATCTAATAGAAGGAGGGCAGTTCTACCATCAGAGTGGTGAGCATTATCTATTCCAAGATAAGAGGTATGATCTTCAGGGGATGTCAGAGTCCCCTGCTCATAAGCCTCAGTACATAGATGGATATGTACCAAGGTGCCTCTAGTTTGCTTCAGTAAAACCTCCCTTTGAGAGACATTAATTAAAATATTTAGGGATCACAGCTGAGTCTACAATTTGAATGGAAGCCAGATACTGAAAAAGGTCTCTCTTCCATTGTGCTATTTACTGCTGGTAAAAATATTCCAGCTGAGGCTCAGAATGCTAAAACAACACTTCAAAGATGTCATGCATTTAACATCCTCCTGCCCCACGGGGACCAGAGAAATGAGTCATGATGTAAAGTGGTCCTCCTGCAGACATTCTGGTGCTACAACAGTAAAATGGAGTAAAAGAGACATCCTGGTCTCAACAATAAACCCCATAGCACAAAAGGTCTCTCAAACTACAGTGACGGGTCCAAAGTCCAAGTTATTGTGCCAATAGGCCAACATCTGTGACTTTTCCAAATATCACTGTGTCAAATGCACCAATAAACACTGATGAATCATTTCACTTCCAGAATTCTCTTCTAATCAAGTAATGAGAACTGACATATCTCTCACTCTTGAGTCTCTATTTTACCCCCATTCAAATCTCTCTTTTAAACCTCACATAACCACCTGTCTGTTCTTCAGGAATACCTCACACATTTAAACCATTACTGCTTTGTAGGCTGGCTTCCTGTATGTTGCCTGTTCAAGTACATGGCAGCATGATTTCTCCAATGAACACCATCCATGACTGCTTCTTCTCCCTTAGTTGCTGAGTACAGTCATCATCTTTTCAATGTCAGTTTCTTAAAAATTCATTTTCTACATCCTAATTCCACTCTCCTACTACCTAGGTCCAACTATATCATCATCTATACTTTGTATCATGGAAATAATTTCTCAATTAGCTTCTCTGTCTACTTTTTTCCACCAATGCAGTCTCCACAAAGCCACCAGTCACCTTTCACAATGCATTTCTAATTATGTTGCTCTCAGTTAAAACATGCTAAAGACTTTTACTGCCTTCAGGATAAGGAACAAACTCCTTGCTGCTGCTGCTGCTGCTGCTAAGTCGCTCTGTCGTGTCCGACTCTGTGGGACCCCATAGATGGCAGCCCAACAGGCTCCCCCGTCCCTGGGATTCTCCAGGCAAGAACACTGGAGTGGGTTGCCATTTCCTTCTCCAATGCATGAAAGTGAAAAGTGAAAGTGAAGTCATGCAGTCGTGTCTGACTCAGAGACCCCATGGACTGCAGCCTACCAGGCTCCTCCATCCATGGGATTTTCCAGGCAAGAGTACTGGAGTGGGGTGCCATTGCCTTCTCCGAACAAACTCCTTTAGATTTTCGAAAAGTCTTTTCATGATCTGGCCCCAAGCTCTCTTCTCAAGAAACCAATGTTCCAGATGTACTAAATTGCTTATAGTTTTTCCAGATTGTCATGCTTTTTCTTGCCCATAGGTCTTTGTATGTGATGTTCACTATATTTAGAAAAGTGATCCTTCTCCAATATCTTCATTTATCCCACTAACTCTTACTCACCCTTCAGTTTTGAATCTAGTTTAACTTCCTTAAAGTTCTGACTTCCAGTTGTATCCAGTGCTTACCATATGCCCTCAGCACTTTTCACAGAATAATGTAATTGCCTTTTTATAAATTCCTTTCTAGACCTTTCCTTTTCTAAGATTCTTAAATTCAGCAATTGTGCTATGGCCTTACACATAGTAAGTCCACAATAAATAATTTTAATGACTATCAAGATATTTGTCAAGGTTTGATTACAGAAAGAGAAAATTGACAACTAAGACTAGCTATACAAATGAATAATAAATTTTGGCACATCTTTAAGGTGGAAAATAGTATTTTTCCTTTTCAAAGTAAAAAAGTTTTTTAAATGTTTTCATAGGTGGAAGCATAGAAATAATGGAATACTGAGTGAAAATCACAGATAAAATCTACATTAATAATAAGATATCAACATGATGGGTAGACAAATAACAAAGATAGGTAGGTAGGTAGAAAAATAGATAGGTGATAGGAAAAAAAGAGGATGGGAGGGAGGGGAGAAAAAAGAAGGAATGGAGAAAGAAAGAAAATATACAAATTTGATAACAGATTTATATTTGGCTTATGCATAATATGTGCTTGCTTGTTATGCCCTGAAGTATATCTCTGATTTCCTGTGATGAGTCAAGTAAAAGCATAATAGAAATGGGCCACAGTGAATATTGACTTTATTGTGGCCAGTATCTACAAGCAAAGCAGTCACATTTGCAGATGTTGAACATAACAGCTGGATTCTCAAGACAGAGCTAATGTTGAAAAGTTAGGTGGGTGGCAATTCAGGCATCAGACACTCACATCAAAAGCAGGAACAAAAACCAGAAAGCCACGAGCAAGTACAGAAAGCAGGGCTCAATGGCCAGGGACCAGCTGAAACCATTAACGATCTCGTCCATGGATCTGAGTGGGTCCGCAAAGCTAAAGGGATGGAACCAACATCTCAAGCTCTGGAAGCACAGAAAAATTCAAGTTCTAATTAGGAGCTGAAGTAGACTTGCATTGCATAGATTAGATATGCATGGTCAGAATTAGGGTGATCATAATTTGGGGACATGAAGGTAGGCATAAGATATGTAGACTTATTTCAATAAAACCCATATTGAATCCCACTAGCTAATGGAAATTAATTACCCCATATAAACTTATCTTCCTTAAAATGTGCATAAGGCCTATCCAGGAGATTCAGTAGTAAATGAAAGCATCACTTTTATATTTGAGAAGAGTGGGGAAGTGAGAGGCAGAAAAAGAGAAAGTAATTTTATGACTATTCTCAGATTTTTTAAAAAAATGCCTCAGCATTCTTTAGTAGTTTTCAAAATGGAACTAAATAATAAATGTTCTCTTTGTAAAGAACAATTACCTAGTTAATTTAAAGAGTGTTTTCTTATAAGGGTTGCAATTAAAAATAGAGGGCAAGAGAAATTTGCTTTAGCCATTTGCCATCACCCCAGGGTTTGTTGATCAACTTTATGCTCCATTTATGTCCCCATAAATCATACCGTAGAATTAAAAGTGTGCAGTTGACATGAATATTGCCCACTTTGCAAATGAGAGACAAGGAGGAAGGAAAACCTTTATGCAGAAGCATGAGTCTATCATACAAAAATTCTTTACAATTATTATCTCTGCTTCCCCACAAAAGTGAGATTACTCTCTTGGTAGATGTCATAGAATTGAGGCTTTGAAATGGAGATGCCAAGCTGTAAATTACATTTCTGAATCAATTATGCTTCTATCAGAAAGGCTATAAATAACATGCAGAATTACCAGATGTGTAATTTTTTGTTACACTTGAACATTTGGCACGTTTAGAATGTCTAAGTGAGGGACTTGGGTTAATCTGTGAATTTCACGGATTCATCTGACAAGACAGCAGAAAAGTGTGGTTGAGAATTACGATGACCTTGCTTCAAAGAGATTTATCACAACAAGGTCGAGTCAGGAATTTGCCTGCATTTTTTTAAAGGGATCTGGGTGGGAAATGGTCATGGAAAAGCCCCTTGGTGTTTCCATTGGCTGAATTCTCAGAAGAGTTGAACAAAGGACACATTTTAGTTTCAGGTGGCTTACTTGAGCAAAATATAATTCAATGATGAGCCCCTTTTTTTGACAGCTTTTACATGGATTTTATTTTCTCACCTTGAGATTTCTAAGTGAGAAATTGTTGGGCAGTTTATTATAACCAGTCTCAGCATCCAAACAGTAGGTACAGGAAAGGCCTGGAGTTTATCAAGTAGCCTCGGGCAGTGGCCTTATTCCTGGGTCTGGTACATTGTAGCGTTTTTCCCTTATGGCAGGTTAAGCTTTTATTCCTCTTATTGTTAAGTGCATTGAGTTATTAAATTTAGAAGCTGTCAGTAATAGGACTAAAGAAGAAAACTGCCTCTCTATTTATGAGACGATAGCCCCCACCTTTCCCTGAGAATTTCTGGGGACAGGTAGGATCTATTCTTTGTTACAGCACTGGAGGAAACCTGGCTTCCTTGGCAGAGTTAAGCAAATACCGTGCAATCAAATAAATTTTTACTGATCATGCTAGAACTGACTACCACTCTTAAAGCTAGCAAGTGGATTAGGTGGGTTGTTTTTTTTTTTTTTTCCCTGTCTCACAGCATAATAAACAGGAGTCTGGAATCATCTGGAGCCCAGCAGATAAAATATATCTAGGATTATGGTATTTAAAGCACCACACAGAGATTCTAGCCCAGCTTAGATTCCTCATTTATAAAATGGATATAATGGTATCTAATTTCCAACATAATTTTTAAGGTTAAAATAGCTAATTCTTGTCAAAATGCTTAGCATAGTTCTCTACTTGTAGTTGGTACATGAGGAAGTGGTTCTCGGTGTCATTTAGAGTCTTTTTATATTAATTCAATATGCTTTACCCAAGATTCTTTCTTCTACCTACAACTGCCTGTCCCAAGAAAGGAATGTAGGCTAGCAATTGAGAGCTTAAACTCAGTTAGTTTTGTTTCAATCCCAGTTCAGGTATGAACTCATCAGCTTCATAAGCTCCAGAAAATTATGTTAACTTATCCCTGCTTCCTCCTTCTCATCTGTTAAATAGGGCTAGCAATAGTAACCGCTCCAGAGAAATGATACTTTCCCTACCCAACTAGTGTTTGTTTCTGGATGTAACTGAAATACAAGAGGAAGAGCACTTGGAACACTTAACACAATAAATGCTGCTTCTATTATGAATATTTTTAAATATCTGAATCCATCCTCCCTCTATTGTGTTTTCAACAAACTTCCATTCACATGTTAACTCCATAATACATAAGAAGTGTATTTACTTCCCATTATGGCATTATTTACTTCCATTATTTTGGGGGGCTCCAAAATCACTGCAGATGGTGACTGCAGCCATGAAATTAAAAGATGCTTATCCTTGGAAGAAAAGTTATGATCAACCTAGATAGCTTATTCAAAAGCAGAGACATTACTTTGCCAACAAAGGTCCGTCTAGTCAAGGCTATGGTTTTTCCGGTGGTCCTGTATGGATGTGAAAGTTGGACTGTGAAGAAAGCTGAGCGCCGAAGGATTGATGCTTTTGAACTGCGGTGTTGCAGAAGACTCTTGAGAGTCCCTTGGACTGCAAGGAGATCCAACCAGTCCATTCTGAAGGAGATCAGCCCTGGGTGTTCTTTGGAAGGAATGATCCTAAAGCTGAAACTCCAGTACTTTGGCCATCTCATGTGAAGAGTTGACTCATTGGAAAAGACTCTGATGCTGGGAGGGATTTGGGGCAGGAGGAGAAGGGGATGACAGAGGATGAGATGGCCGGATAGCATCACGGACTCGATGGACGTGAGTCTGAGTGAACTCCGGGAGTTGGTGATGGACAGGGAGGCCTGGCCTGCTGCGATTCACAGGGTCGCAAAGAGTCGGACACAACTGAGCGACTGAACTGAACTGATGGCAGAAAGTGAAGAGGAGCTAAAAAGCCTCTTGATGAAAGTGAAAGAAGAGAGTGAAAAAGTTGGTTTAAAGCTCAACATTCAGGAAACGAAGATCATGGCATCTGGTCCCATCACTTCATGGCAAATAGATGGGGAAACAGGGGAAACAGTGTCAGACTTTATTTTTGGGGGCTCCAAAATCACTTCAGATGGTGACTGCAGCCATGAAATTAAAAGACGCTTACTCCTTGGGGGAAAAATTATGACCAACGTAGATAACATGTTGAAAAGCAGAGACATTACTTTGCCAACAAAGGTCCATCTAGTCAAGGCTATGGTTTTTCCAGTAGTCATGTATGGATGTGAAAGTTAGACTGTGAAGAAAGCTGAGCGCCGAAGAATTGATGCTTTTGAGCTGTGGTGTTGGAGAAGACTCTTGAGAGTCCCTTGGACTGCAAGGAGATCCAACCAGTCCATCCTAAAGGAGATCAGTCCTGGGTGTTCTTTGGAAGGAATGATGCTAAAGATGAAACTCCAATACTTTGGCCACCTCATGCGAAGAGTTGACTCATTGGAAAAGACTCTGATGCTGGGAGGGATTTGGGGCAGGAGGAGAAGGGGGCGACAGAGGATGAGATGGCTGGATGGTATCACCGACTCGATGGACATGAGTTTGAGTGAACTCCGGGAGTTGGTGATGGACAGGGAGGCCTGGCGTGCTGGGATTCACGGGGTCGCAAAGAGTCGG
The DNA here is from genome assembly GCF_042477335.2 of Ovis canadensis. Classification (NCBI taxonomy): domain Eukaryota; kingdom Metazoa; phylum Chordata; class Mammalia; order Artiodactyla; family Bovidae; genus Ovis; species Ovis canadensis. Next base: position 40,031,057 of record NC_091258.1, on the reverse strand, counting down.
ACACGACTGAGCGACTGAACTGACTGAACTGAAAGTAGTCATCATCCATTTTGAGTAACAGGATACAAAGTCCACTAGTGATTGGATATTAGAAGAATACTCTGTGTGTGTGTGTGTGAGTGTGTGCACGGGCGCGTGCTCAGTCCTGTCCAACTCTGCAGCTCTTAGGGCTGTAGCCCAGCAGGCTCCTTTGCCCATGGGGTTGTCAAGAATACTGGCAAGAATACTGGCATGGGTTGTCATTTCCTCCTCCAGGAGATCTTCCTGACTCAAGTATTAAACCCACATCTCCTGTATCTCCTGCGTTGCTGGCAGATTCTTTACCTGTTGAGCCATTGAGGTGGGCAGATATCAAAGTTAATGTACTTATCAGAAGAAAAATCAGGCTCAACTATCATAATAGGATGTACCCAAACCAAATAAGGTAAGAATATGAAGACTAGTAGCAAATCCTTCACAAAAGCAAGCAAGAGACACAAGGAGTCAGAGAAGACCATAGTCATGCACCTGTCAGATATCCTGGAGAGATGTTCTTGAAGGCACTGGGTCTTGCCCTAGAAAAAGGCCTCTTAAATATCCTGATTTCCAATTATTAGAAAATTTGCAGGAAGCTACTAATAAATAAATGCTTCTGATGTCTTAAAAGCATTGTTTTCTTTGATTTGATGGAGAGGAGCCTCAGAACACAATGCATGTCTCCTCAACAAGTACAAAATCACACATGGTTTTGGGCTTGCAATTTCCAAAAGGATAAACTATCTGAATCATTCACTGAGGGTGAAGTTGTCACATTAGAACTTGGCAATGCACCTGCCATCTTAACTGATGTATGAAGAAGTGTTAAACTGAGAGTCAAGGTTTCAACCAACTCCCAAACATCCTGCAATATTGCCATGAACATTTTACATATGGTTACCCTCGGAATGAAGAGTATTTTTTCCCCTTTAGGATAACAGTAACGAGTAGGATCACATTTCTGACTGACGTATAGCTGTCGCATCACATCACACTACACCAATCATTTACACATTAAGCATTTTTATTTGTTTAAAACATGGTGTTTTTCTCCCATCTAAATGACAGCTTTTAGGCAACAGAAGGAAAAACATTAAAATCTTAGTGTTTACTCTTTAAAGCATATAGTTATCAAAACCAAGTCATAAAAGGAAAATTGATGGGGCCAAATCTTCTCTTATGCCAACAGTGAAGTGTGAGTAAATAAAAAGGAAAATTGCAAATAAAATATATAAGTTCAATACAATTCATGCTAATATGAAGCAAGAGAAGGATGGCACCGGAAAAACTAGATGTACTTGCAATTATTGTTCAGTCAAATGTGGACCAACTGACTATGAAGACAAAAAGAATTATTCTCACAACTTAAATATTTTTAAAGATGTGGCCTGGGACTTCCTGGTGGTCCAGTGGTAAAGAATCCACCTGCCGATGCAGGGGACATGGCTTCGAGCCCTAGGCCTAGAAGACTCCACATGCCGCAGAGCAAGTAAGCCCTTGCAGCACCAGTACTGAGCCCATGCCTGGAGCCTGTGTGCTGCAACCGGAGAACAGCCACCACTCGACACAGCTCGAGAAAGTCTGCACACAGCAATGCAGATCCGACGCAGCCAGAACAATTTTCTAACAAGATAGGACCTGTGTATCGTGGGAAAGAATGCACCTGACAAAGCAAAAGACACAGGAGACGTGGGCTCGATCCCTGAGTCAGGAAGAGCCCCGGGAGGAGGAAATGCAACCCACTCCAGTATTCTTGCCTGGAGAATCCCATGGACAGAGGAGTCTGGCAGGCTACAGTCTTTGGGGTCACAAAGAGTCAGACACAACTAAGCAAGTGAGCGCTCATACACACACCCAGCATGAGTAACACACTAGTTAATAATGTCTGACTTAGTTTTCACTTTTTTTCATTGAATTTATTATAACCCTAAAATGAAAGGATTAATCTTGCACTATTCAAAAAATTTATCTTTCACCATTCAAAAAACTCTGAACCATAGAGTTTGAGTAATATGTGAGCATTTTTTGGATGAATGAAAAAATTCCATTGTTGCTGAAAATGTCTAATTGAGAAAATTTTATTAAAAACTACTTTTGATAATTCAATTTAATCTCAACATAGTTTCATGGGAGATGGCACATAAAGACAGGAAGATAGATTTATAGATTTGAAAATAGGAAGCAGTGACTGAAATGTTGCATTTGAACTGGATCCAGCTTTGATGAAGAATGGAAATGAGGCACCTGATGCTCTAATTCAGGCAGTGTTCTGGGAGAGCTGGTTCCCATGGGTTTTTACTAGAAAAGATGTATTTAATCGATAACAATGAGACTCTCAGTGTGAAAAAGAATATTAATGTCGTATATTCTCATTTACAGGGCTTCCAGGAGGCACTGGTGGTAAAGAACCCGCCTGCCAGCGCAGGAGACATAAGAGACGAAGGTTCGATCCCAGGGTTCAGAAGACCCCCTGGAGGAGGGCACCAGCAACCCACTCCAGTATTCTTGCCTAGAGAATCTCATGGACAGCAGAGCCTGGTGGGCTACAGTCCATGGGGTCACAGAGAGTTGGATATGAGAAGGAACTTAGCACACATGCATGCATTTTCATTTACATATTTTAATATCTTGTTTATAATAATATGTCCAATATTTTTTCCTCTAAAATATAGCTAGACCACAGAACTAATCCAGGCTCTGGCTGGCTGATTTACTCTGGTAGGCCCAAAATATAAAATTCAAATTTATTTATCTATTAGCCATAACACGTGGCTTATGGAATCTTAGACCCCAAATCAGGGATTGAATCCATATCTATGGTAGCAAAAGTACCAGGTCTCTACCACTGAACTACCAGAGAATTCCCTATAACTCAAATTTAAAGAATTATAATTAGGCTAATAGCGACTGTAATGTTTGATAATAACTGATTTTATTTTCTTTTCCCCCCTGCAGTTGACAAGGGGTGGAAAGACATGAGGGACAGCCCCTGTCTTTTTCTGGGGAGGGAGTTGGTTTGCCAGCTGTGAGCGAGCCTGCTGCAGGTAGGGTGGAGAGGGTATGCCTCAGGCAGACCCTAAGGGAACAGCTCTGCACCAGGGGGAAAGGCTCTGTGGCCAGGGTTTCTGCTGGGCATTTAGTCCTACTGCGCCCCCAAAGGCTGCAGGTAGGAAAGGCCTGAAGAAGGGATGGGGGCACAGAACTGGAAGGATAGAAAACAGTAGTAATTGATTCTGTAAGGTACTTGCACTAATGCCACACAGTGGGCTGTTTAATATGAACTTGTTCACCTATCACATGTTAGAAACAAGCTCCCTGTGAGATATGTAGACTTTTAAATGAAGCTCTAGACTCCTCCTGGTCCCTTTCTCTTTCCCTACATTTTGTAAGGATGCTGATATGGATTGGCCAAACTCCAGGATGATGAAACATGGCACAGATTTAGAGACTGGGAATTTCAAAGGAGTGAAAAACCAAGCATACTCATTGACTATGGAAGCCTCACTCATGTGGCTAATGGACATGGGCCTTGGAAATATTGGGAGCCACCCAGGGTATGCAGCCACAGCCACCACCATGCTATCTTCAGGTCTGAACTGCTTTCCTCCTTTCTTCAGGTGGCCATGCGCATACCTGAATGATAGGACCTAAGATACATGTTCTCGCTGCAGTAGGACATAGATAGAACTTGTCTAGGTAAAAGGAGTCCTCCAAGAAAAGCTAAAATGCGTGGTTCAAGCCAGACTTCCAACTGGTAATAACATATTTCTACTACTTCCGTACCAGAAACTCACAAGGAAGAATTTCTAAAACCTGTTTTCTAGAGGTTGCTATCTCTCTCTGAGCATTGTTGCTGTTGTTCAGTAGCTAAGCCGTATCCGTCTCCTTGCAACCCCATGGACTGCAGCATGCCAGGCTTCTCTGTCCTTCACTATCTCCCAGAGTTTGCTCAAATTCATATCCATCGAGTCACTGAGGCTATCTAACCTTCTTATCCTCTGCCACCCTCTTCTCCTTTTGCCTTCAATTTTTCCCAGCATCAGGGTCTTTTCTAATGAGTTGGCTCTTTGCATCAGGTGGCCAAAGTATTGGCACTTCAGCTTCAGCATCCAGTCCTTCCCATGTATATTCAGGATTGATTTCCTTTAGGATTGACTGGTTTGATCTCCTTGCTGTTCAAAGGACTCTCAAGCGTCTTCTCTATCACCACAGCCTAAAATCATTGATTCTTTGGCGCTCAGCATTCTTTATGGTCTGACTCTCAGATCTGTACACGACTACTGGGGTAACCATAGTTTTGACTATACTGACCTTTGTTGGCAAAATGATGTCTCTGCTTTTTAATACTCTATCTAGGTTTTCCACAGTTTTCCTTCCAAAGAGCAAATATCTTCTAATTTCATGGCTGTAGTCACTGTCTGCAGTGATTTTGGAACCCAAGAAAATAAAATCTGTCACTGCTTCTGCTTTTGGCCTTTTATTTGCCATGAAGTGATGGGACTGGATGCCATGATCTTTGTTTTTTGAATGTTGAGTTTTAAGCCAGCATTTTCACTCTCTTCTTTCAGCCTTATCAAGTATATGTCAAGACAATTTCCTATCTCTATGAAGAGAGAATTCCTAGAGCATTTTCCTATAATTCCTTTCATGAATGAAGGGAACAGGTTTGAGTTGCACTCTTTATCTTCTTTACATTTTACTTATCTCATATTCTGATAGATGATATAAGGAAGGGACTTCAAGCAAGGTCCCTGTCATTATGTTCATGACAGAATTATTAAAACAACCACAAGAACACAGTTATACAAACATAACTCATAGACTTCCTTAGCCTTTGCTCATGCGGCTAAATTAGCCACACAAATCAGTTTTCAAAGCCTTCAGAGACACCTCCCTATAATTTCACAAATTCTATGCAAAATGTCGGCATCACTAAGGAAAATGCCAACGATCTCCTACTGAAACAATTTGGGCAAATAATTGAATGCCAGCTTATGAAAATAATTTAGACAGAAAATGGATTCAAGTAAACAAACATTTAACAACTTAACCAGTGACCAACTGATCATTTTACCCAGCAATTCATAGAAAATTCTGAATTTGTGTAAAGTTCATTATTCCTCTACAAACAATTGTTCACCATAGTTTCACAGAAATATTCAAAAGATAAACAGTGCGCATTATCATCTGAAAGGCACAAGATAGTTCTCTGTTTTTCACTGCAATAAAGGAAACTAATACTTCATTCATTTTATTTTTCTGGGCTTTGTTGTTCTTTTTTGACAAAGTGCATTGAGTTGAATTTTTTAAGCCAGAGACCTACATTCAACTCCATATTAGTTACTCAATGTTTGACCCTGAGCAAACTGCTTAATTTCTCAAATTTCCACATCTGTACAGTGGGAATGCCTACAAAGTTGACTTACAAAGAAGTTTGCCTAGAGATCTAAATAAGCAAATACCTATTAAAGATGCTCAGCAAATGATGAGTCTCTCCTGCACTTCAGATCTTGTGCCAGGCATGGAAAATCTACAAAGATATTTAGGGATTGTCACTACCTTTAAATAGCTGAGTTTAGTAAGAGACTGTACTCAACCAATTAATTTTTATTATTATCAAGTAACATTATTGAGACCACAATGTGAAGGTTGAATAGGCTGCTATTCAACCACATCTGCCCCTTTCATCATTAGGTTCTTTTTTGCCCCAGTCAGTATCCAAAACAGAGGCCATTATCCTTGATTGACAAATCCATGCCATCCTCGGCAAGTTCACTCACCCTAATATACGTTCACTTGAATACGTGTTCTTTCTTAGTTAGGAAACAGGGAACTAAAGGAACTAACTAAACAGTAACATTTGTGTGAATAGAGATTATATTTTGTTAAACATTTTATTGTTAAAATATAATAGGTGTTTCAATAAATCCTGGTTGCATAAGTGTATATCTGCTTTGTTCCCAATGCTCTACTAGAGGAAGCTGACTGTATGCTTTCTTAGTTAATCCTACATACTACCCTGATACTGAAACAGAAATGCTAGTTTGTGTGGAGAAAACTGAGGTTCAGAAATGTTTATTAATTTGCCAACATCCAAGGAAATCCACCCTGAAGCTGAATCAACCCTTCAACGCTGAAGCTGAAGCTCCTACACTGGAAAAGACCCTGATGCTGGAAAAGATTGAGGACAGGATGAGAAGGGGGTTATAGAGGATGAGATGGTTGGATGGCATCACCAACTCCATGAACATGAGTTTAAGGAAACTCCAGGCAATAGTGAAGGACAGGGACAAGGACATGGCATGCTGCAGTCCATGGGGTCACAAAGAGACACAACTTAGTGATGTAACAATGAACACTGCGTACATTAAGAGACTGAGGTGGCATCTCTGTCAGATCTAGATAACTCCAAACTTCCTGTCTCATCTACTGTAGCATCCTCTCCTCCTGCGTGAGGCTGGGTTAATCACACGATTAAAAGATAGATAGTGCATTAGTAAAATTCTTTATGACTTTCTGCCCAGAAAATAATGCTAATTGACTAAGCATCCCCAATTAAGAGATGTAGTACTTATAATAACTAACCTCCATCATCATCAAGACTTTCAACTTTTATACAGTTCCTTAAAGTTTACAATTACTTTGCACATTTAATTTAGAAATATCAACTGACTTGCGCAGTGTCACATGATTATAAATGATAGGGCCAGATTTCTTCGTGGTTCTGAAGCCCGTCCATGAAATAATCCCTTATTCCCTAGAAAGTGCTAGCAGTGTTGAAGAGGGAGGTACCTTGGCTGCAAATTGCTTGAGAGTTTTCTTACAAACCGAAGGAAGGACTTTCTCTGAATTGTCCTCCTCTATTCGATTCCACTCAGCCCAGTGACACAAGTGAGCAAGACAGTATCTTGTGTTGGCACTGAAGGCTGGCAATGCGTCTGGAAACAGCTGTGAATACTGTAGAGTTTACTTCCTCGACACTTGATTGAACAGAGTGCTTCGCCAGCAAGTGTATTCTATATTCTCTCTTGATACCAACAAACATCTCAAAGGAACCATAAAACATTAATTCTGAAAAATGTTTAGGAGACATATGTAGTCTTTCCTCACCATGTTGCAGATGAAGAGTCTGAAACACAGAACTGACTTTTCCAAGGAAAAGTCAAGATTAAGACAAAATGAAAGGAAAAGTCAAGATTAAAAACAAAGTTTCTTTCCTTCCTCCCTCTTTTGCCTCTCTTCTACAATAATTAGTTGAGCATCTGTCAAATCAATCTAGGAATCAAAGGATACAAATTATTTTCCTATATCGTGTGTGTGTGTGTGTGTGTGTGTGTGTGTGTGTGTGTGTTCCAAACAGGGTCCTTGCCACTGAAGACACAAAGCTGATACTCTAGGAATTCACTATTACTGGAGAAACAAAGTTGTAAGCAAATAATCACTCAAAAAAAGCAGTTATAAGTGTCACAGTTGTGATATTTTCAGGAGAGAATATTGCTCCTGTGAGCCAGATCAGCTTGTTGATGCCCTCTGTTCCTTAATCTACAGCTTGTTTCCTCCCCATGGGTTGATTCTTATCGCCTTGACAATTGCAAACCTCCTGGGAGACCAGAGTGGATGACATGGTAACCTAGAGCGGACCTCAGGGACCAGCCACCATAGCCGTAACTATGACACTTTCCTTCCATTAACCCCCACTGAGTACTAAAGATGGAACATTTTGGTTTACAATTCCCTAAACACCTCTTGAGTTTTAGCTTGCCTCAAGAAGGACCACACATCAGAATTACACTTTTCCTAGCTTCAATGCCTTATACTCTGGTTATGATCCAGGGCATCCAGGTTTCAAACCTGTATTTTAAATGTACTGTTTCAAATATTCGGGAAGTTCTATTTGATTATTTTTTAACTTGGTGGAAAAGATTAAACAGAAATGGCTTTCCACTTAAGAAGAAGCTTAAGTAATTAAGCTTTTAATTACTTATGTAATTATTAATAAATAATTCTATGACATTATAGAAGTATAGAAGCTGGATTCTAATTAGTATAACTGGTGGGTACTCAACTTTTGTTTGGAAGAAGGCTTATTTGCCCACATCATCCAACATTTAGAGTTGATACAGGCCACTAGTGTCCATTTTTGCATTTAGTAAATGGTTAAGGCAAAGGGATTAAAGGTTTAACAAACATGTTCTTCCCTCCTCAAAATAACAAATCCATGATATTGAAAAGTATATAGAGAGAAATTTTAAAAAGAGCAGTTATACCTAATTAGGCTAGCTTGTAGCCAATATTTTTAAAAAGTAATGGACATAGTAGCACAATAACAATCACAAAACTCATTAAATATGCACAAAATATAATTAATATGTATCCACCTGAAACAGTCTTAACATCTAACTGCTGTGTACAATCGGGCCAATTATTTCCATGAGGAATAAGATTCTGTCAAGTTTCCAATACTGACATTTGTAATCACACGCTAACTCTGGTTTCCTAAATACTCAACATACTAAAGATTTATGCCATAGCTAACAATAGTCTCTTAGGCTCAGGAATAGTTTTTTGGTTTAAATCATAAAAACTTTTCAAGTCTGAGAGAAAGACAAACAAACAAAAAGTATGTTGGTGATTTTTGTATTCTAATCCTTATTTGCCATGTACTAATAATCCTTTTCGGAGAAGGCAATGGCATCCCACTCCAGCACTCTTGCCTGGAAAATCCCATGGACAGAGGAGCCTGGTGGGCCGCAGTCCATGGGGTCGCTAAGAGTTGGACACGACTGAGCGAGTTCACTTTCACATTTCACTTTCATGCATTGGAGAAGGAAATGGCAACCCACTCCAGTGTTCCTGCCTGGAGAATCCCAGAGACAGAGGAGCCTGGTGGGCTGCTGTCTATCAGGTCACACAGAGTCAGACACAATTGAAGCAACTTAGCAGCAAGCAAATAGTTATATTCCATTGCCGGAATAATAGTATAGATGCAAACAACTGGACCTGACATGATAGAAGAAAAATTAAAGAACTGATGTGAAGGAAGTCAGGAAAACATAAGAGGTGGCATTTGAGGACTGAATAGGAGTATTTTAGGTGCCTGTGTCAGGGAGAACAGGAAGAAGGGAATCCTAGGGGGGTTAAAGATCCACCTGTTGTCCAACTGTAAGTGAAAAGGAGAGCAGAGTGAAGGGACAGAGCTCACAGTATTCCTATCCCTGCATATTGGCACCTATATACAATTATTCATCAGGTTAGATGATACTTAAACTGTTCCTATCTGTGGTTAAGATGACTGGCCTCTTCCAAAGTGGAAAAGATTTTCTGCTTTTCCCTTTCCTGTTCTCCATTATACCTCACCTTTCATGCAGCTCCTCCCTCTCAACAGAAGCCCCCAAGTTGCTTCTACAGTACTTGTTATGCAGGAAGCTGAATGATGAAAAGCTATTCAAACAGCATAACACGAACTAACTATTCCAAGCGTATCTATTGACTGAAGAGATTTGCATTATGAACTAAGTCAGCGCAAAAAGACAATGGTAAATAGCAGCAAAAACAAAGAAATAGATTATTTAAATAAAGAAAAGGCGTTAACACCACCGTGTATCCATTTCTCCTCAGCTGAAATTTATCCTGGAGGAACTAATATGAACTAATATGAAAATATGACTTTCATGGTTTAAAGGAAATCCAGTGGAATGGAATGCTAATTCTGTTTCTCCAACAGAAAAATGAGAGAAGCATTCAGTTGAATGCATCCAGTTTCTGCGGTACACTCACTGTAAAAAGTCTGGAGATATAAAGAAGACACAGTCATTGCTTTCAAGGATATAACAGTCCTTCAAAGGACACAGATAAGTCATTGCAATGCAAATTTGGGGAAGTGCACAAAGGATGGATACACAAAATGTCATGGGAGGATGGAAAAGAAAGGAATCCTCCTACCGTATTTGGTTGATGTCGCATGGGGGAGGGAAGATAATTAAACATAAAAACTTAAGAGGTTACATTCAAGTCAGAAGATTAATAAATGGGAGTGTTGATGGGGGCTGCAGATGATCTGGGAGAGGACGGGACCTTCCAGGAGGAGGGAATGATGTACAGCGTTTCAAGAATATGAAAGACTGACCACAGTGATTATTTCTGTATAGAAAGGAAAAGAAGTATCCATGCGGCCTGATAGAAAGAAGTTACAGGGGAGTAGTGACAGGAGTCTAAGCTGAAACTACTTCATAGAGCCAGTTTGTGAAGAGCCTGCATGCCACACTAAGAAAGTTACAACATATCTGATGCTTTAAGTTATTAGATCTGCTTTTCAAGAAGAAAATTGAGGACAGGTGAGACAAGGGATTTTAGTTAGAGAGACTTGCAGGAACTTATTTCAATAATTTGAGGTGGGAGATGCTGTAACCGAAAACAGAATTTATATTGACTCGGGTAACTTTTATAATTTAGTCATAAAATAACTAAAGAACACTTACTGATGGCAAAGTGCTAAGCCCTTTCTCCTAGCCTAAAGCTCTTTTCTTTTCAAGCAAAAGCAGTAAAGAACTCCACAGGGATTTTGCTTCTAGGAGTCCCAAAAATCTCAACATATTCTCAAGACCCTGAACACTGCCTGGCAAAAAACAGGTATTTAATACTGTGTAGGACTGGAAAAAGTCAATTTTCATTCAAATTCCAAATAAAGGCAATGCCAAAGAATGCTCAAACTACTGCACAATTGCACTCATCTCACATGCCAGTAAAGTAATGCTCAAAATTCTCCAAGCCAGGCTTCAGCAATACGTGAACTGTGAACTCCCTGATGTTCAAGCTGGTTTTAGAAAAAGCAGAGGAACCAGAGATCAAATTGCCAACATCCGCTGGATCATCAAAAAAGCAAGAGAGTTCCAGAAAAACATCTATTTCTGCTTTATTGACTATGCCAAAGCCTTTGACTGTGTGGATCACAATAAACTATGGAAAATTCTGAAAGAGATGGGAATACCAGAGCACCTAACCTGCCTCTTGAGAAATCTGTATGCAGGTCAGGAAGTAACAGTTAGAACTGGACATGGAACAACAGACTGGTTCCAGATAGGAAAAGGAGTACATCAAGGCTGTATATTGTCACCCTGCTTATTTAACTTATAAGAGTACATCACGAGAAACATTGGACTGGAAGAAACACAAGCTGGAATCAAGACTGCCAGGAGAAATATCAATAACCCCAGATATGCAGATGACACCACCCTTATGGCAGAAAGTGAAGAGGAACTAAAAAGCTTCTTGATGAAAGTGAAAGTGGAGAGTGAAAAAGTTGGCTTAAAGCTCAACATTCAGAAAACGAAGATCATGGCATCTGGTCCCATCACTTCATGGGAAATAGATGGGGAAACAGTGGAAGCAGTGTCAGACTTTATTTTGGGGGGGCTCCCAAATCACTGCAGATGGTGACTGCAGCCATGAAATTAAAAGATGCTTACTCCTTGGAAGAAAAGTTATGACCAACCTAGATAGCATATTCAAAAGCACAGACATTACTTTGCTGACTAAGGTCTGTCTAGTCAAGGCTATGGTTTTTCCTGTGGTCATGTATGGATGTGAGAGTTGGACTGTGAAGAAGGCTAAGCGCTGAAGAATTGATGCTTTTGAACTGTTGTGTTGGAGAAGACTCTTGAGAGTCCCTTGGACTGCAAGGAGATCCAACTAGTCCATTCTGAAGGAGATCAACCCTGGGATTTCTTTGGAAGGAATGATGATAAAGCTGAAACTCCAGTACTTTGGCCACCTCATGTGAAGAGTTGACTCACTGGAAAAGACTCTAATGCTGGGAGGGATTGGGGCAGGAGGAGAAGGGGACGACTGAGGACGAGATGGCTGGATGGCATCATGGACTCGATGGACTCCAGGAGTTGGTGATGAACAGGGAGGCCTGGCATGCTGCGATTCATGGGGTCGCAAAGAGTCGGACACGACTGAGCGACTGAACTGAACTGAACTGAACTGGGAGCATGAATGAATGAGTGTGTGAATGAAACAAAATCTTACTTTTCACCTAACCTAGACCAGTTTCCCTAGGAACTAGACTTTGAGCAGAGATTGGAGGGCATGATATTCAGGGAAGAAGTCTCAGGAACAACACTTGTAAGGAAATGAGAGAAGCAAGCCTGGGTAGAGGAAGAAGATAAACCACAGAGAAGCCTCAGCCAGCCCTAGAGGATGTGCTGCATGGCTCCTCAGAGTTATCTTGCTCTTTTGAACCCTATGTCAACTAGTCATTGGATAAGGACCACATCCTTGGGTATATTTCCAGAGAGGGATTCAGCTCTGAACTGTTGCTGGCAGCCAACTTCCCCATCTAGAGAAATGCACTGTGTGTGCTCAGTTGCTTCAGTTGTGTCTGACTCTTTGAGACCGCATGGACTGTAGCCCACCAGGCTCCTCTGCCCATGGGGGTTCTCCAGGCAAGAATACTGGAGTGGGTTGCTGTGTCTTCCTGCAGACACGGGATCTTCCCAACCCAGGAATCAAACCCGCATCTCTTCTGTCTCCTGCATTAGCAGGCAGGTTCTTTACCATTAGTGCCACTGCCTCATTCTAAAGGAGGAGGTGGGTCTGTGTTGTACTGTAGCTTCTACTACCTCCCAATGAATAAAGGAGATGACAAATGATTGGCCGGAATTGATGGCAGGAAGGAGGCACAAGAAAGCAAAATCCCAGTTCTTCTAGTTTAGGTCCCAGAGCAATATAAGGTGTTTGTACAGGCTACAGGCTTCCCAGGTGGCACAGTGGTAAAGAATCCTCCTGCCAATGAAGGAAATGCAGGAGACCCAAGTTCAATCCCTGGATCAGGAAGATCCCCGGGAGGAGGAAATAACAACCCACTCCAGTATTCTTGCCTGGAAAATCCCATGGACAGAGGAGACTAGCAGGCAGACTACAGTCCATGGGATCACAAAGAGTCAGACATGACTAAGCACACACTCATGCGTGCACATGCAGGCTACAGCCCTGCACTTACCACATTCTGTTTGCACACTCTCCACTCCCCACCCCACCACCCCCAAATCTCTACAGGAATTAATATCCTAGTGTAGAAACTGAACAAGACAGTAATGCTTGTCTCACAATAATTCCCAAGGATTAAGCAAGATAATAAAGGTATTTTGGCCACCTCATGCAAAGAGTTGACTCATTGGAAAAGACTCTGATGCTGGGAGGGATTGGGGGCAGGAGGAGAAGGGGACGACAGAGGATGAGATGGCTGGATGGCATCACCGACTCGATGGACGTGAGTCTGAGTGAACTCCGGGAGTTGGTGATGGACAGGGAGGCCTGGCGTGCTGCAATTCATGGGGTCGCAAAGAGTCGGACACGACTGAGCGACTGAACTGAACTGAAGCAAGATAATATATTTCATGGTGCATGACACATAGTAAACACTCACTAAATGATTAAATGTCAGAGTTGTTTTGGAATGCTTGAATGACAGGACTGATTTCCTCCCTTTTTTTTTTTCCAGTTCATCTCCAGTAAGTTATTTTAGGGAATTAAAATTTCCAAGTCTCAAATATCTGAAGTTCAAAATTTCTTGAAGTTCGGGGACTTTCTTCTATAAAGTCAAATCCCAAAGTTTTCTACAGCATGGACATGAAATAAATACAAATTCATGGTTACAAAGAAAGGGTTAATTCCCCTGATGAGCGGGGCTCTCCTCTTCAATCACGTCAAAAGAGTGAGAGGACATCAGAGCACTTCTCAGACCTCTGAGTTTAAAGAAGTTGCTTCATCTCTCAGAACTCAAGTTGTTTCACCAATGGTAGGTCTTTCCTCAAAAGGTTGATTTGAAGAGTACATGAAAGAACACCCAAAATAAAGGGCCAAGTGAACTGTCAAGGGGGCACTGGCTATTTAAGGGCTTCAGACTCTAAACAATAACTTCCTTTTTTGCTCTTGGTCTCTGTTTAGTTTCCAAGAGACCTGGACTGAGTTGCAAAAGTTAATTATTCTTCTCATTGAGCTATATGAGATTATATCCCCAGAGATTCCAAATCAAACCAACAAAATACCATGAAATATCTCTACCTTATTATAAAGAGGGGGATTTTTATAAGCTATGAATAAAAGTACATAAATATTAATAGACATGATATATACAAAATTTAGGATTAAAAAACCTCTGGGAAGGTTATGAGGGAGAGAGAAATACAATTTAAGAGAGTTTTGGTTTGGGGTTTTTCTTTCTAACTGAAATAATTGTGGCAAAAGTTAAAAGTGGTAAAGCTGAGTTGGGAGTATAGGGATGTCAAATATATTGTTTTTCTTTTGTTTTTATTTGAACCATTTCTAATCATAAAACATAAATATGAAAAGAAGTCTGTTGGTTTAGAAACCTGAATGGCTGACAGCTGGCAAATAAAGTTGGCAGAATTAAGACAGAAATAAAGAGGAGAATTCAACAAAAAAGGATATAAAAATTGTGTGCAGTGTATGAAGATAGTTATGTTCTGTTTATCTGTAGTTCGAATAATGTGCCAGGTTATTGGCTTTGCCATGTCAACTTCCTTGAACCCTAACTTTGCACACTGCTATACAGTTATATTAATATGAGTATAGCCCTTGAGGGCAAAGGTTATAGCATCAGATAATCTACATTCAAGCCCCAGTTCCACCACTTCACTAGCTTTACTAAGATTTCTCAACTCTACCACTTAATTTGCAAAGTGTGCATGAAGATCTAACATAAGATTGTGTGATGAATAAGATAATGCATGTAAAGTACTTAGTGTAGTACCTGACACTTGATAACTGTTATCAATATAAGCAGCCAAGACTTCCCTTGTGGTCACAAGCTAAGGCTCCATGCTCCCAATGAAGGGGTCTCAGGTTCAATCCCCGGTCAGGGAACTAGATCCCACATGCCACAAGTTAAGTGCTCAGATGCCTCAACTAAGACCCAGGGCAGCCAAATAAATAAATTTTTAAGCTGCCATCATTTTTTGACCACTGCATTAATTTGCTGTGTGTGTGTGTGTGTGTGTGTGCACACTCAGTCGTTCAGTCATGTCTGACTCTTTGTGACTCCATGGACTGTAGCCCACCAGGCTCCTCTGTCTATGGAATTCTCCAGGCAAGAACACTGGAGTTGGTTGCCATTTCCTCCTCCGGGAAATCTTCCAGACAGAGATCAAACCCTCGTCTCTTGCGTGTCCTGCACTGTAGGTAGATTCTTTAGCTCTAGAGCCACGTGTGTTAGTTTGTTAGGGCTGCCATAACAAAGCACCGCAGATTGGGTGGCTTAAACAACAGAGATGCATTCTCACAGTTCCGGAGGCTGGAAGGTCAAGCTCACGGTGTCAGCAGGGTACTCTGTCCTGAGGCCTCTCCCCGTGGCTTGCAGATGGCACCTGCTCGCTGTGCCCTCACGTGGCCTGCCCTCTGTGTGCTTCCCTGCTGTCCCTTCTACTTAAAAGGACACCAGTCATATCAGACTAGGGCCTGGTCATAATGGCCTCATGTTAACTACTCCCCTCTTTAAAGACCTTCTCCCAAAAGCTACATTCTGAGGTACTGCAGGTTGGGACTTCGACATATGAATTAGGGGCAGGGGGACAAAATTCAGCTTGTAACAACCAGTTACTCTTTGCTATCTATTAAGCGTCATGCACAAGGCCAGAAGCTTCTTTCTTCTGAACTGGACCCAGGTGTGTTTTTAACTTTACTTCATAAATCTTTATACTCTTTAAGTCAGCTCCGGTAGTAGTTTACCTACCCTTATTTATTTTTTCCAAAACAGAAACAGGGTTCTTTTTTCCTAATTATTTCATAGATATAATGTATGTTCATTACAAAATACCCAGACAGTGCAAAATGTATAAAGATAAAAGGAAACCTACCCACAGTCCCACTACAAAGAAGTAATCACTGTTTCCAATTTTGTATATGGACAGAATTTTTTTTTTCTTTTTCTATTTACACATTATTTCTTTCTAAGTCAGTTTACATATACAAGTTTGTTATTTTCCAACATTGGGATTATACTCTGGCTATCCTCAATTTTTCACTTAAAATATTTTAGACTTTCTTCATGTCAAGAAGCATAAATCTATATCATAACAACATAATATTCTACATAATATTTTATAATAATATATAGTAGTTCATGGAGACTGTTTTCCAGCACTAACTGACAAATGTTTTTGCTATTTTAAAAAAAAATGTTCAGTGAGCATCTTTGTTAAAG
The DNA here is from genome assembly GCF_042477335.2 of Ovis canadensis. Taxonomy (NCBI): domain Eukaryota; kingdom Metazoa; phylum Chordata; class Mammalia; order Artiodactyla; family Bovidae; genus Ovis; species Ovis canadensis. Next base: position 40,014,817 of record NC_091258.1, on the reverse strand, counting down.
CATTTTTTCCCTGACCATTTTTTATATACTTTCTTAGATTTAAAAAAATCATTTAAAATGTTAGATTTGTTGATACATATTTCCTGATTTCCTTCCAGAAACACGCTCCAATTATACTCTTTCTAAGTGCCTAACAGGTTAATATAATTGCCAAGAAACGTGCTGATTTTGCATCAATCCTTTCCTACCCCCCTGCTTTCCCCAACTATAACCATGCTTTTGAGAAGCCCTGTAATATTAATCGAACCAATATAACATGGCCCTTTCCCCTCAGAGTGAAAGGCTTAAACAGATGATACAATTTGCAAGAAACACATGGAAACATATATCCAAGTGCTAAATTATATGTAGTACAGATGCTAAGCACCCTGGGAGGCTCAACTTATTTTCTTCTGCTTTTAATCCCCAAACAGGGTTGAACTGAAACAGATCCATGAGTTGTAATGTGTTTGATATAAGGTACTAAAGTAATACCTAATCTGGCTCAACTCTGAAGAAACTGATGCAAAAATAGCCACTACCAACCACTCTCTACCTACACCTGGTACTATGATTACTTTAACTACTAAACACCAGTCGCGTTGATTTTCATTATTTTTCTCTTAAGGGTCACTTCTGAACTTGTTTTCTACTTGTTCTCTCTCACTCAAATGCTGCTCCCCTGGGTCACCACCCAATGACTTCTTTTCACTATTCAGGTTTCAGTGTCATTCATCTTACTCATGACATCCTCAGAAACCCCAGTACATACTTTCTTTTCATCATAATATATACCATGGGCAAGAATTATCTGGCTTGTTTTATGCTTGTTTCATATTGGTCTCTACATACTAGGATGTGAACTCAATAAATGCAGTGATCTTGGCTGTTTCATCCATCACTGTATAAAAGCCCGTACTTCTTATCTTTGAATGATGGTTTTCACATTTTAACATCAAGTAGTATACTACACAGTGTCATTTAGACTGCAATCAGATATAAATGGCATTGCCTGCACGTGCTCATACTTGGTCATATCTGCTTATATTGTCATCTCTTCATTAGAGCTGGTGTACTGTTGAAAACTACTTGCATGGAGTTAAACGCCATGTAAAATATCTTTGAAAATTACGTTACAATTTAGCATTGAATTGAATATACACAAAGCCATAGAACAGAGCACCAGAAACAGAACATATGTTTGATGTTAGTGAAACAAATAATAATAGCAAGAGAAATAATCACATTTTCATGTTTTTCTTTCAAACGAAAATAAGTGCATTATGGGGACTATGAAATGAAGGTCTATCCAAGAAGTTTAAACTGGGTCACATTTTGTTACTAAGACATATACAAAATCTGTGTCCATTACCTACCAAGCAAAAGATTTAAAAACCAAAAACATTTATGCACCTAATTGTAGACTTTCACAATAAATAAAAATAAATGCTGGAACTTCAAATAAAAGTAGACAAATCTACAACTACAATCAGATATAATTGATAGAAAAAATAGAATACTAGTAAAGATATACAATTGACCAAACATTCAAAGTGAAAGTGAAAGTCGCTCAGGCATGTCCAACACTTTGGGACCTCATGGACTGTCCATGGAATTCTCCAGACCAGAATACTGGAGCCTTTCCCTTCTCCCGGGGATCTTCCCAAACCAAGGATCGAACCCAGGTCTCCCGCGTTGCAGGCAGATTCTTTACCAACTGAGCCACAAGGGAAGCCTTGATCCTTCAATGTCAGCTCTTCCTATCATTGTGAAGCAGAATTCACCATCATTCAAAAATCAATGCAATTCATCTTACTAACATACTAAGAAAAACCTATATACATCTTAGTAGATATGGAAAATACATATGACAAAATCCAACATTAATTTGTGATTTTAAAAAAATACTCTCAGCAAACTACAAATAGAAGAGAACTTTTTCAACCAGTAAAAGCATCTACATAAAATTTACAGCAACCATAAAAAATAATGGTAAGAGACTGGATATTTCCCCCCAAAGAACAGGATAAGACAAGGATGTCCATGTTCATCATTTCTAGTCAGCACTGGGCAATAAGGCAAGGAGAACAAATAAAGGGCATCAAGTCCAGAATGAAAGAGGTAAAGCAGTCTTTATTCACAGAAGACAGGAGTGTCTATGTAAAAAACACGATAGAATGTGCAGTACAGCAACTGGAACTAGGAGGTGGATTTACAAAAGTTTCAGGATATAAGACCAACATACAAAAGACAATCGTATTTCTTTTACCAGCAGCAAACTACTGAAAGTTGAAATATTTAAATGTATCACAAAAGTATCAAAAATATTAAATGATTAGGGAAAAACTGGATAAAGTATGTGTAATATCTGAACACAGAAAACTAAAACACATTGTTGAGAGAAACAGAAGACCTAAATAAAGTGATAAATCATCCTTATGAGTCAGGAGATTCAATATTGTTGAAATGCCCATTCTCCCCAAACCAATCACATAATATCATAGTCAAAATTCAAGCAGACTTTTTCTGTAGAAATTGACAAACTGATTCTAACCCTTATGCGGAAATACAAAGGACCTCAAATATCCAAAACTACTTTGAAAAAGAATAAAGTTGGAGGATCAGCATTACTATTATAGAGCTATGGCAACCAAGGATGAGTTACTGCAAAAAAATTAACAAATAGAACAATATAACAGAATAACAAGTCCAGAAATCAGATTCAAACATATATAAACAACTGATTTTCCACAAATTCACAAAGACAATTCAGCAAGAAAGAATACTTTTAAACAGATGGTGGTGCAACAACTGGATATCCATAAACAAAGGCAAAAAATTGATCTATACTCACATCATATAGAAAAATTGACTCAGTGTGGGTCATGGATATTGTAAAAATTGAAAATCATACATTTCTAGAAGAAATCATAGCAGAAAATAGTCTTAACTTGGACTAGGGGAAAATGTCTAAGACATAACACACAAAAAAAAGGTCCATTAAAAAAATAAATTTATAAACTGGACATTGTATTAGTTAGCATTCTCCAGAGAAACAGAACCAATAAGCTGTATATGCTGGTGGTAAAGAACCTGTTTGCCAGTGCAGGAGACATAAGAGACACAGGTTCGATCCCTAGGCTGGGAAGATCCCCTGGAGGAGGGCATGGCAATCCACTCCAGTATTCTTGCCTGGAGAATCCCCATGGACAGAGAAGCCTGGTAGGCTACAGTCCATAGGGTCACAAAGAGTCACACATATATGTATATATAGAGAAAGAAACTTACTGTAAGGAATTGACTCATGCAATTATGAAGGCTAAGAGGCCTTAAGATGGGCAGTTAGCAAGTTGGAGAATGAGGATGTATAGTTTTCATCTAAGTCCAAAGGACTGAGAACCAAGAGAGCTGATGGTATAAGTTCCATTCCAAACGCCAACAGGCTTGAGAGTAAAGAGCCAATGTTTCTCTTCAAGTCCAATACAGAAAAGACTGAAAAGCGAAAGTTGCTCACTCATGTTCAATTCAATCCCATGGACTATACAGTCCATGGAATTCTCCAGGCCAGAATACTGGAGTGCTTAGCCTTTCCCTTCTCCAGGGGATCTTCCCAACCCAGGGATCCCACATTGCAGGCAGATTCTTTACCAGCTGAGCCACAAGGGAAGCCCAAGTATACTGGAGTGGGTAGCCTATCCCTTCTCCAGCAGATCTTCCCAACCCAGGAATTGAACCAGGGTCTCCTGCATTGCAGGTGGATTCTTTACCAACTGAGCTATCAGGGAAACTGAAAAGACTGAACATCCCAGTTCAAAGCAGTCAGGAAGGAGGAGTTTCCTCTCAATAGATTAGGGAATTGTCATTTTTGTTCCATTCAGGCTTTCAGTGGATTGGTTGAGGGCCATCCGAATTAGAGAGGACAATTGGCTTTGGTTAGTCTACTAATTCAGATGTTAATCTCATCTAAATACAACCTCACAGACACACCCATAATAATGTTTGTCCAAATATTTGGACACTACATAGTCCAGTGAAGATGACCCATCAAATTAACCATCACAGACTTCACCAAAATTTTACACTACTCCTTGAAAGAAACTCTTAAGACAATGAAAAGAAGAAAAAGACTTAAAGAAAACATTTACAAAGCATATACCTGATAAGGGTCTCATATTCAGAATATATAAGAACTCTTGAAGTTTATCAGTAAGACATCAAACAACTCAGTTTTTTAAAATGTGTAAAAAAATGGAACAGATGGTTTACAGAGAAGATGTATGAATAGCAAACAAGTATATGTTGAAACAATTCAACGTCATTAGTCATTAGGAAAAGGCAAATTAAAACCACAACTAGATACCACTACAAATCTATTTAAAGGGTTTTTTTTTTTTTTATGACCATACCAAGTATTGGGAAAGATGAGGAGGAACTTAAACTTTCAAACATTGATAATAGGAAAGTCATATGGTAGAATCACTTTGGAAACAACTGGGCATTTTCTTTAAAAGTTAAACCTACCGTATGATCCACCCATTCCTCTCCTATGTATTTACCTAAGAGAAGGAGTGCATATGTCCATATAATGACTTGTGTACAAATATTCATAACAGATATGTTTATAATAGTCAAAACCTGGAAACAACCCAATGGCTCATCACTGGGTGAAGGAATGAATAAATGGTATTCATACAAAGGACGGCTACTCAGCAATAGAAAGAAATGAATAATTATCAAAACATTAATTAATAAATACCACAATTAATAAGCACCACAAATAAAATAAACACAGCAAACATCAGTGAATCCCAAAATAACTGAAAGAACTCAGACCAAAAATAGAAAGTACTATATACTACAAGCAATGTACAGTTACAGAAAATATTAAAGTAATCTATATCACTAAAAATTCAGTGGTTGCCTAAGAACACGGCTGGGGCAGAGCGAGCTTGAGAGATGGGGATTACAAAGGGATATGGTGAAACTTTGGGGATATAATGGATGTGCTCATGATCTTCACTGTAGTGCTGACTTCATGGGTGTAGCATACATCAAAATTTATGATATACCTTAGGTAATGTGTAGTTTATTGTATTTATTTATACTTCAATAATGGATTCTCAGGTGGTGCTAGAGGTAAAGAAGGCAGCACCTGCCTGCCAGTGCTGGAGATGTAAGAGGCATGGGTTTGATCCCTGGGTCAGGAAGATCCCCTGAAGGAAAGCATGACAGCCCATTCCAGTGTTCTTGCCTGGAGAATCTCATGGACAGAGGAGCCTGGTGGGCTGCAGTTCATAGAGTCACAAAAGGGTTGGACATGACTGAAGCCACTTAGTACGCATGCATACTTCAATAAAACTACCCAAAAAAGCCTGCATCCCTAACATAACAATATTTTAAAGAGAGCAAATAAGAGCAAAAAAGAGAGTATAGGTTAGTTCCCCCAAATTAATATTTTATAAGGAGAAAAATAAAGCAATAAAAAAGCTTACCTCCAGAGATGTAAATAATATCTCATACAAAACATCCTCACTGTATCACTGTGTATGATACATATTTCTCTATTTAAAAATAAAGATCGTGGGGTTTCCCTGGTGGTCCAGTGGTTAAGAATCCACCTTGCAATGCAGGGGACACCAGTTCAATCCCTGATCCAGAGGATCCCACATGCCACAGTGGCAACTAAGCCTGTGCACCACAACTGTGGAAGCCCTTGTGCCTAGAGCCCACCCATGCTCTGCAATGAGAAGCCACTGCAACTCGAGAGTAGCCCCTGCCTGCCACACTAGAGAAAAGCCCATGCATAGAAATGAAGACCCAACACACCCAAAACTACAAAGAAATTGAATTTTCTTAAAAAATGAGTATAAAAATAATGATCCTGTTCATAAGTTAGCAAAAGAGTTTCTAATTTCTGATTTGTTTTAATGAAAATATCTTTAAAGTTATAAAACTAAAATCACATTGAATATATATTTGATTTTATAAAAAGGGAAGAATCTGAAATAGTACATGGAGGTACCCAAATATGTTTACCAGTAAACTTCTTCAAAAAATTAAGAAAACACATAATCATATAAATTTTATGTGAAGTATATAAATTTTAAAACGAGAAAAATAATAGTATATATTCCATATAATTCCATCCCAAAGGCACCTAATCTTTGTTTAAAAGCAAAACTAGGAAGACAGATATCAAAATGTATATCATTGAAATCATAAGCACTATACATTTTGTGTTGATTTTTTTTTTAGTATTGAATCAGTCATGGGGATGATGACTATACAGCATGATGACTATAGCTAATGCTATATCAAACATCTGAAAGTTGCTAAGGAAGTAGACCTTAAAAGCTCTCATCACGAGGAAAAACAATTAACCAAGTGTGCTGATGGATGTTAACTACACTTAGTACAGTGATCATTTCACAATATATACAAATACCAAATTATTATGTTGGACACCTGAAACTAATATGTCAGTTTATCTCAATTTTTAAAAATACTGAGTAGGGTATTTCTTAAGTCACAATAGAAACTCTACAATAAATTAGCTATTTTAGATTGTTTAATTTCAGATGGTTTTTATTAAACACTAGGTGTGAGGCTATTGTTCTTTGACTTCTTTAAAGCTTTGACTGCTCTTTATATAATAAGGATTGAAGGACACAGGCATGATCTTAATTCCACATTCTGTATTCCCCTCACCATTCAGTAGGACTAAAGAATGCTTCCAGTATTTTCTCTGCAATTTGAAGTCTTTCTGGGTTTAGTGTAAATAGTTGTAGGTCAGCATTTCAGCAACTTTTCTATAAAACACAAAATAGAATACGTCCAAATGCTGTATTTTTCAGCACTATTAAGTCCCAGTGTTATTAAGCTCAAACTTGAACTAGCCCTGTAGGGTAAATTGCAAGAAACACACTCATAAATTCTCTGTGAATTCAGTAGCATTCACTTGGACCGTGTGCATGCTTCTTGAATATTTTCAACAGGCTTGTTTTTGCTTTGGATTTTTCCAATATACATATACTTACTTCTAAATGTTATGTACATGCAAGCCTACCCATAATATACACTAAAAATACCAGGGGTGGGGGAGATCTTTTTAAAACATGAAACAAAGATGAAATTAGCCATGTTTTTAAAAATAATTTATTTGATGTATTATCGGAACAAGTACCCTTCTTATAGTCAATAAAAAATGTATCACTACGATTCAAAGGTCTGGCTCTTGGTGGAACTTATTTCAACACCAAGTTTTAGCTGCCATGGCATCCGGTCCCATCACTTCATGGGAAATAGATGGGGAAACAGTGGAAACAGTGTCAGACTTTATTTTTGGGGGCTCCAAAATCACTGCAGATGGTGATTGCAGCCATGAAATTAAAAGACGCTTACTGCTTGGAAGAAAAGTTATGACCAACCTAGATAGCATATTCAAAAGCAGAGACATTACTTTGCCAACTAAGGTCCGTCTAGTCAAGGCTATGGTTTTTCCAGTGGTCATGTATGGATGTGAGAGTTGGACTGTGAAGAAGGCTGAGCACGGAAGAACTGATGCTTTTGAACTGTGGTGTTGGAGAAGACTCTTGAGAGTCCCTTGGACTGCAAGGAGATCCAACCAATCCATTCTGAAGGAGATCAACCCTGGGATTTCTTTGGAAGGAATGATGCTAAAGCTAAAACTCCAGTACTTTGGCCACCTCATGAGAAGAGTTGACTCACTGGAAAAGACTCTGATGCTGGGAGGCATTGGGGGCAGGAGGAGAAGGGGACAACCGAGGATGAGATGGCTGGATGGCATCACTGACTCGATGGACGTGAGTCTGAGTGAACTCCGGGGAGTTGGTGATGGACAGGGAGGCCTGGCGTGCTGCGATTCATGGGGTCGCAAAGAGTCGAACATGACTGAGCGACTGAACTGAACTGAACTGATTCACTAAATAAGCTACCTCCCACAACACAGAGATCTCTAAAAGGGGGAGAAAACACATCACCAGCTTGCTAAATAAGTCATGATGTTCATTTACTAATCACACAGAGTTCACCTCATGTCTCAGGTGTATCATTTTTAAATACCTTGCTAAGGGGATTATTTCATACCTGTGAATCATATATCATGTAGTTTCCTAGAAATTTTCTTTTTTTTTTAGTTTACTTTTTCTTTGACTTGATTTTCTTATTGTTTCTGACCTCACTAAGTATTCCAACCGGCTTACAGGGGAAATAGAAGAAATGAGGCTCTATCATTTTCTACTGTTTGCTTTTTTTATTTTTGCATTATTGATATAACTTAAAATTCATGATTTCTTTACAGTAATCACGTTTAACAGCATTGCTGCTGCTGCTAAGTCGCTTCAGTCATGTCCGACTCTGTGCGACCCCATAGACGGCAGCCCACCAGGCTCCCCCGTCCCTGGGATTCTCCAGGCAAGAACACTGCAGTGGGTTGCCATTGCCTTCTCCAATGCATGAAAGTGAAAAGTGAAAGTGAAGTAGCTCAGTCGTGTCCGACTCTTAGCGACTCCATGGGCTGCAGCCTACCAGGCTCCTCCATCCATGGGATTTTCCAGGCAAGAGTACTGGAGTGGGGTGCCATTGCCTTCATTACTCAGGTATAATTGACATATAGTAAATTGCATATATTTAAACATGTACAATTTGATTAGTTTTGACATATGTATACATTCCAGAAGCCATCATCACAGTGTATTGATTATGCAACTTTATATTAAGTCTTGAAAACAGGTAGGATAAGTCTTGCAACTTTATTTATCAAAACAGTTTTGGCTATTCTAAGTTCATTGCATTTCCATGTGAATTTTAGAATCAGTTTATTTCAAAACACAAAGACTGCTGAGGGTTTGGGCTGTGACTGCCTTGGATCTATTAGATAAAGTGGGAATAATTTACACATTAATTTTGAGTCTTTGTTACTAGATTTCTGTCTATTCTCCTATCAAGTATTGAGAGAGATAGATTCAAACCCATGACTAACATTGTGGATTTGTCTAGTTATTAGTTGCAGTTCTATCAGTTTGCATTGTCATGTATTCTGACAATCTGTTATTAGGTGAGTAAACATTTAGAAGTATTATGTCCTCTTGATAAACTGACCCCTTTATCATTATAAAATCACCTTTTCCTTGATAAAGTCTTTTCTCTGAAATTCACTTTCTCTGATTTTAAAATAGTCACTCCAGATTTATTTTAATCAGTGTTAGCATGGCATGTTTCCCTTCTTTTACTTTTAACCCGTTTGTCACTTGAGATACCATAGTTACCTCTAACGTTATTATTAATATGATCTGATTTCAGTCTTACTATTTATTTTCTATTAGTCCTTTTATGCTCCTTTTTTTTCTGCCTCCTTCTGTACAAATTATTTTTATGAATCCATTTTATCTCCTTTATTGTTTTATTAGCCATAACTTTGTTTTGTTATTTTAGTGGGTTTTTTATTATTGTTTTGAGGTTTATGGTATTCATCTTTATCACACTCTACCTTCAAGTGATATTATACTGTCTATATAGTATTTTTAAAATAGTATACTTTCATTTCTTCTCTTCCCCTTTTATGTTATTACCATATTTCTTACTTTAACATTTATATTATAAACCCATCACAGCCCAATTCATTCCTTCCCCAGAGAGAAGCTAGGATATGGGGTTTTTCATTTGCTTGCTCTGTGTAGAGGCTAAGGGAGGGGCTATGGTGACTGCATGCTGCTACTTCAAACCACCGTTTTTGTTCCCACTGGCCCTCGGGCACCTAGACTATGCCAGGTGCCAGGAGCACTCCAAAGGCACAGGTGAGATAGAAGCCAGTACCTCAGGCAGTCCCCCCAAAAGCTGGAGTGTTGGGCATATAAGTCCATCTCTTTCCCTCTCTCAGAAGAAGCTGGACACTAGGGGTTCCTCTCTAATTGTATGGTGCTGTGCCAGGGGTAGGGATTATGGTTAGACAATTCTCAATTTTTCCTACTGGCTTTGAAGTGGCTGGTTTTGGAGCCTCTCAACTTGTTTCTGAATTTCTCATAGCGGGGTTTGTCATTAATTGTTGTTGAATCAATTTGCCCAGGGGGAAAATGGGGTCCCGGGGCTTCTAATTCCACCATCTTGCTGATGTGACCCCTCCTTCTCTCTTAAAAGGTAACATAAATCTTTGGGTGATGGTCAAAAAATGTACTGAAAACATTATGAACTGAACTAAATGCTATGAAACAACACAACGTTTTTCACTTAAACCATTTAACCAAAAAAAACTGATTGACTATATGAGAAGGAAACACTTTCTTGAGGAAGTGAATAGATAAGCAGAGGAAAACTTCTCCAAGAAAAGGAGTTGCACCTGTAACAAGAAGAAGAAGGGAGAATCGGAACAAGAGCAAGTCTGAGGCAGGATGGGGCCAGGGAGATGGCAGGGGCCTGATCAAGCAAAGTCTGGAAACCTTAGTAAGTCATTTTAGACTTCGTTCTGACAGCAATCAGAAACCATTCCATGACTTTCAGCAGAACACAACACAATAAGGTATGGGTTTGAAAAGACTCGTTTTTGTTTTTGTTTTTTGGTTCTTTCTAGATAAATCAGAAGGAAAGCAGTAGGAAAACCTAGCTGTCCTTGGCCTAGATTAGTACATTGAAAGGATTCTCTCAAACAAATAAGAGAAGAGAGAAGAAAAATCACACCAAGTATCAGCCCGCAGAGTGCATATGGTTGAGAGGCCCCCGCTGAGGAAGGGTGAGAGAGAAAATCGACATGAGGAAGTATTGTACGTAGCTAGACGCACCCTAGACTGCGGACTACCACCAACAACTGAACTCCACTCCTGACTCGGCCACTTATCAGTCCTGAACTTCCAGACAAGTCAATTATCCCTATTCCACAGATGAAGAAACTTCAACTCTAAGAGGCGAACTGTACCTACCTCACCCAGTCGTAGTGTGACATGTAAACCTCTCAGCATTAAAGCTGCTGCTGCTAAGTCACTTCAGTCGTGTCCGACTCTGTGCGACCCCATAGACGGCAGCCCACCAGGCTCCCCCGTCCCTGGGATTCTCCAGGCAAGAACACTGGAGTGGGTTGCCATTTCCTTCTCCAATGCATGACGGTAAAAAGTGAAAGGGAAGTCGCTCAGTCGTGTCCAACTCTGAGCGACCTCATGGACTGCAGCCTACCAGGCTCCTCTGCCCATGGGATTTCCCAGGCAAGAGTACTGGAGTGGGGTGCCATTGCCTTCTCCCAGCATTAACGCTAGCCCCACCCCGCCCAGCAAAAAGTGCACCAAAAATGTTAACTCTTAGGTGTGATGGTGTTGTAAAACTAAGCTTACTCAGCAAGGCTAAGTGATGTATGCTCTAGGTCACACAACTGGTAGCTATAAAATTGTTCTTTTTTTTTTTTTTAATTACCTTCTCAACACACATAGATCATTCAGCGTAAGAATTATACTGATTTATACCCCTTCAAAAAATGCCAATTTCCCACACTGGTACAAATGTCAAAATTTGTCATTTAAAAAAATATCAATTATTAAATAAGATTTTTAAAGATTTGGATTCTATCTCAGGACTTCCTAGCAAAAAATAAAGATCCACTTCATACACAAATGTTAATTTCTGTGGTACTATATGACTGTAAAAGTCTAGATCAAAGGTTACACCGACAAACAGAATGTGGACTACAATATTATAAAGTCAAAATATTCTGCTGTCATATGTTTCACTATCTATTATCATTTTGCTTTCATACTTTGACTTGAATTGATAAAGGCTGTATTGTTCCTCAAAATAATATATATTTGAAACTCTAAATAGGGAGCATGGAGATTACACATACATAAAATATCATTTGTATGTGGAATCTAAAATACCTATATAAATGGGCTTATTTACAAAACAGAAAGAGACAGACTTCAAAGACAAACTTAAGATTATCAAAGGGGAAATGTAGGGAAGGGGAAAATTAGGAGCATATACATACAATTATATATAAAATAGATAATCAACAAGGATGTACTGTGTCCCACAGGGAACTCTACTCAATATTCTGTAATAACCTACATGGGAAAAGAATCTGAAAAAGAATGGATATATGTATATGTATAACTGAATCACTTTGCTGTGTACCTGAAACTAATACAACTTACAATATTAAATCAACCTAAACTTACAAATCTGTAAATCAGCTACAGTGGTTGTTGTTTAATCGCTGTCATGTCCAACTCTTTTGCGTTCAGTTCAGTTCAGTTGCTCAGTCATGTATGACTCTTTGCAATCCCATGGACTGCAACACACCAGGCTTGTCTGTCCCTCATCAACCCCCAAACCTTGCTCAAACTCATGTCCATCCAGTTGGTGATGCCATCCAACCATCTCATCCTCTGTCATCCCCTTCTGCTTTCAATCTTTCCCAGCATCAGGACATTTTCCAATGAGTCAGTTCTTTGCATCAGGTGGCCAAAGCATTGGAGCTTCAGCATCAGTTCTTCCAAAGAATATTCAGGACTGATTTCCTTTAGGATTGACTGGTTTGATCTCCTTGCAGTCCAAGGGACTCTCAAAAGTCTTCTCCAACACCACAGCTCAAAAGCATCAATTCTTTGGTGCTCAGCTTTCTTTATGGTCCAGCTCTCACATCCATACATGGCTACTGGAAAAACCACAGCTTTGACTAGATGGACCTTTGTCAACAAAGTAATGTCTCTGCTTTTTAATACGCTGTCTCAGTTGGTCACAGTTTTTCTTCCAAGGAGCAAGCGTCTTTTCATTTCATCGTTGCAGTCACTATCTGCAGTGATTTTGGAGCCCAAGAAAATAAAAGTCTGTCACTGCTTCCATTGTTTCCCCATCTATTTGTCATGAAGTGATGGGACCGGATACTATGATCTTCATTTTCTGAATGTTGAGTTTTAAGCCAGCTTTTTCACTCTCCTCTTTCACTTTCATCAAGATGCTCTTTAGTTCTTCTTTGCATACTCCAATATAAAATAAAAATTAAATTAAAAAAAATCTTTTAAAAGCATATGCACCTTTAATTGACCTACAAGTTAGTGCACAATACCAGTTTTTCCTACTAATATGCTTCCCAACATCAAAGTGACCTTCAATGGAATATTTGGGGGGGCAGCTCTTTCAGGTGGGGATGCTCCCAACTTTGAATCTATCTCGTCTCTATACAGTATCTCAATTTCCTTGGAGATATTCCAGAAATTGGATATTATGAAAAAAATATTTAGAATTCAAATGATTGTCTCTGATTAAAATCCCAGTAGATGTGCCTTTTAGGAAGACAATTTCTTGAGTGCAGTTATAATTGGACCTTTTTTAAGTTTCTTAATAATTTACATTTTCTATGCTTGAGCCAATGTAATGATAAACTGAATGACAGCCAAACATATCCCTATTATTTGAGTGTAAGAATCAAATTCCATGAGGATAGGGCTCAGACAGTGCCCTGTGTTTCTACTTTTTCTGCTGCCTCTTTAGACAAATCACATGAAGGCAAAAACTCATCCTGTTTGTAATCAACAGCTCAGTCTCTAATACCATCATAGCTTTCTCTGTAAATGTTGCCTGGGAACTTGAAAACGCATCTTAAAATATACTTTTCAAGTAGCAAGCATAATTGGTGTAACATAAATTAGTCCGACTAATATTCAGACTGATGATGTTTATTTTGACCTTGTTCAGACACTCATCACACTCTTATGTGTGACTCAGATATAGAAATAGCTGATTAGTGGTAATGGGAAATCTAACTTTCAAAATTCAATAGTGACCCTGACCCTTGAATTTTTCCTTTAGTTCAAAAAACTGAGTTCAGCTCTTTACATCAAGGTTAGGTAAAATGAAATTATTTGTTCTATGTGCAGTCTAGGGAAGTTCTCAGTTGATGTTCTATAACCAGGGTCAAGTCCATAATAAGAGCCAGGTCTCCACAATGGGGATAATTTAGGTTTATGCAAAGGTGAATCTATCCCTTAAAGGATTTGGGGAGCATAGGATGGGAGATCTGCTGTTGTTGTTCAGTCCCTACGTCACGTGTGACTCTCTGCAACCCCATGGACCACAGCAAGCCAGCCTTCCCTGTCCTTCGCTATCATCTTGACCTTGCTCAAACTCATGTCAGTTAAGTCGGTGATGCCATCCAACCATCTCATCCTCTGCCACCTCCCCGTCTTTATGCCTTCAATCTTTCCCAGCATCAGTGTCTTTTCTTATGGGTCCGTTCTTCGCATCAAGTGGGCAACATATTGGAGTTTCAGCATCAGTCCTTCCAGCGAAATTCAGGCTTGATTTCCTTTAGGATTAACTCATTTGATCTCCTTGCACTCCAAGGAACTCTCAAGAGTCTTCTCCAGCACCACAATTCGAAGGCATCAATTCTTTGGTACTCACTCTTCTTTATGGGAGATACAAGTATGTTAAAATGAATATGTCAGAAGTGGTTTTTTAATCAGACAGGTAATTTTTTCCTTTTAATGTTTTCTAAGCCTCAGAATTAAACACGCCCCTCTGTTGTTCTATGCATAGCCCTTCTCTTTTTTTATTAACACTTCATTTTTGTTTTTCTCTTCACTGCCCATTTTCTTTCTCCTCTCTACCCACAGTCTTGGCTGTACACATAACTTTGTAAAATATAGGCCATTTTATGCATCTTTCTGCTTTCAGTTTATGTGAAGGCTGCTTAATTTATAATTTAAAACTGTGTATTTCAAATCTGTCTCATGACTGGGACCCAGCATGGTGCCTCAGAGCCCAGCAGGTGGGGCTGGCTGCATACTTGGGACCATGGGGCCTGGGCAACCTTGAAGGATCTGAAGCAACGATGTGAACCAAGGGACTGGATTTGTGTATGGGAGGACGGCCCCTGAAGATCATGGGGCAGTGCAGCAAGGCGGGAAGGGTCAACACTTCCCCAAACCCGGGTGACAGACCACAACAGAGTCACTGAAGACCAAGAGACCCGTGTTATTTTTAACTTTTTGTTGATCTTCCTGCAAAAGAAACTTCTGCCTATTGAATAGTCTATGTATTTAGTGAGAATTTAAGACATGAAAAGTGTGTTAGTTGCTCAGTCATGTCCCACTCTTTGCGATCCCATTGACTGTAGCTCTCCAGGCTCCTCTGTTCATGGGATTTCCCAGGCAGGGATACTGGAGTGGGTAGCCATTCCCTTCTCCAGAGGATCTTCCCAACTGAGGGATAGAACCCAGG
This sequence comes from Ovis canadensis, assembly GCF_042477335.2. Lineage (NCBI taxonomy): Eukaryota > Metazoa > Chordata > Mammalia > Artiodactyla > Bovidae > Ovis > Ovis canadensis. Next base: position 39,999,616 of record NC_091258.1, on the reverse strand, counting down.
TCTCCTGCATTGCCTGCAGATTCTTTATCATCTGAGCCACCAGGGAGGCCAATTAATTAACTTAATAAAATCTGTCTACAAGTTTTACTATATGATCCCATACACTGTGATATTTTACTTATTTCATCAGAAACAGACACACAATTTACCTGAGATTTTTAACTATCACAAATATTCTGAAAGCCAATTAAAATATAAAAGATCAACAGAAAAACCACAGTGGCAGGACCTGGAGAAGGGCCAGGACGCTAATGCTAGCCATATACCTTTTACAGACCCCTGCGACATTTTTAATGGGGTAGATTCTTAGTCCATAGATCATGTCATTTTTCATTTCATTACTAAGTTCCAAATTTCTCTCCAAAATGACTTTATCATTTATAATATCTCGGCCAGCAATGCCAAAAGATAAGTGTCCATGACATCATCAAAATTTGGTATTTTCTGATGTTTCATTGTGTTTTCAACAATAACAGGTAAAACAGTAATAGGTGAGATAGTATCTTATTGTTTTCATTTGCCTTTTTCCCATTATTGTGAGCTTGTATATCTTATCTTGCACTTGTTTATTGTTGCAGTAGGATAAGCCACTCCATGCTGAAATATGAATGGTAAAATTCAAAATTTATACCTTTCTTGTTGGGCAAGTCTACAGGGCAACTCTCCCAATGATTGGTAAAGGCAGCTTCCACCTCATGACTCACTACCTCAGCCGATAACTCCAACGCTGCCACAGAGTGGGAGAGAGGATGCAGGAGATTTTCCAGGTCTTTCCCACCTTAGCCCAGACGTCACACACTGGGCTAAGTCACTCAGAGACCGTCGGCCAGAACAAGCTATGTAACTCCAAGGAAACCTAAGAAATGGAAGGACTGTCTGCCACAGTGATTTAACTTTCCAACAAGTCTGTGTGCTTTGGGTTGCTATAATGCTTTTTATGCCTTTATAATAAAGGGAAAAAATGTAAGCAATGATCAAGGAATCAATGTTGTATGTCACTGCCAGAGGTAATCATGTCTGTCCTCTGTTCACAAGCCTTTGATGGTTCCCCACTGCCTAATAAGCTAAATTTCTTGGCCTAGTTTTCTCTCCAGTAACAGCAGATCCAATTTAGGATGACCATTCAAGCCCATAAACTTTTGATCAGTTTTTATTCAATCTTTGCATTAGTTGGAAGACAGTGATGGTCCCTTAAGAATTGGTATAGAACTGAATGAAATTTAATAAGGTGCCTGACAGTTATGTGACTGTGATTTGTAGAGCTTTCATCTTATAACCTTAAGCAATATTGACCTCAGAGAAGACTAGATAGGATGAGGGACAAAAACCATGAATATGTTATCCATCTCTGTTCGAACATTCCTACTTGTTAACTGCCCCGATAGAAGTCTAAATTCATTTCTGAATAAAGCTTGTACCAATTTTCTTTTGAGAAAGTTGATTCATTGTCAAGACTTTCCATATATAATATGCAAGAAAAGATGATGGGTAAATGGATTTTACAATGTGTACCTTGACAGATACTATGAGGGTCTAGGAAGGGGGAAAAAATGAAGTGTCATGGGGTGATTCTCAATAGGACAGCCTCCGGGATTTGGGAGATTCCTTTAACATACCCAGGTTTACTTTGAACCCCAAGAGATAGTCCTGATTCTCTCAAGCAGAAAGGACACATTTTGAAACTATGCTCTTCAATTACTACATTTCAGTTGAGCACACAATACAAATAGCTCTCAGGGTGAGCTGAAGTGTCTGGAAGTTTGCAAGCCTGCTTTGAAAAAAAAAAAATGTACCTCTGCTAGATTTTGTGAAACGTCATTTCAATTATTTTTGCACAATAGCAATGGAGAAACAACATTTCCTCTGATTAGCCTGACACGTGGTAATTTGGGTAGAGCTTAACTTATCTTCTACTAGAACAAATTGTCTTTCTGCCCTTATTTATACAGAATGCTGTTATTTTTGCTTCTTTCATTTGTATAATCTGCAGCCTGGTTTCATCTTAAATGCTTGTAATTGGGACACCGAGGTAGGCTTTCCCTGGATCAAACTCAACAGCTCAGAAAGCAAAATGGTGTTTGGAGGAGCAGTGGGGGGTAAGATTCAGCACAAACATAAGACTTGTTAAACAAAAGCCAAGGATGATTTTTTTTTAATACTCTGAGAGAACAATAAACTAGCAAAGAATTTCCAACTTAAAAAAAAAAGCAGAAAAAAAGGAAAAATGAAGAGGAAATATTTCCAATGCAACTTGATTTCAATTCTACTTTACACCGAAGACTGTTTCCTCACTCTCAAATTTACATCTATAAGTTTAGACCAGGAAAACTAAAAATCTGGTCTTGTCCTAACAGGAAAAGTTCATATGTGAAGTTGTAAGTCCTCTTTAAAAAGCATTGACACATTAAATGGCATTCAGATATGGCAATTAGCCTTGAGAACATGTAAACACGTACACGATTATGCATGTAGATGTGAATTTTATTCCCTTAATTATGCTACATTTAATTGGACCATTCTGGAGTAGATCATAGAATCAGACAAAACCTAGAGTTTTAAAGTCACCTCAGAGATTACTTCAGCCCACAAAGCTTATTTATTTTCTCTCTCTGATATGCTTTGATTCTATTGACTTAAATTAAATTTTATTCAATGTCAATTTGGCCTTTGTATTTAATATCTAGATGAACTGTTTTCACACAAAGGCTCAGCACTGAGCAGAGAAAATAAACAGAAAAGGAAACTTTCTGAGCACCTAAAACTGGCCAATCCCTCTGTTAATCCTTTTAAATGTATTAACCCTCACAACTATCACCATCCTCACAAGTATCAAATTTTATACCTAATTAACTTAATAGTTTTATATTTTTTTTGCTCTTACAGTTTATTTTTCAAAAAATTAAAAATGCTCCTCATAGAAATTGTGAGAAGATTTTTAGAGGAAATGACAAATAATTCAAAATCTACAGTTGAGATATCACTATTAATCTTCTATTCATTTTCCACATGGAAGTCTTAGTTTTTAATGTAATTGGAATCACACAGGTTATATAGTTTCTTGCCCTTCAATTTCTACTGAAATTATATCATCAGCATTTTCCTATATCATTACAAACTCTCCATCCATGATTTTGAAGGGCCCATTATGTTTCATCACTGAATGCACCATAATGAGTCTAACCCCTTTGATGTTCTTATGGGTTGGGAGGGACTTAATTTGCTTAGAATCTTACTCTCTATGAAACCAGGTTGCATCTACAATAGTAATGCTGTGAACTGCTGTGGCCACAGCTTCCCTTTGAGGTCACTGGTGTAACCCATTGGAAATCTAAAGGTCGGCACAAAAAGTGTGTTCGCAGAGGATGAGAGCTAGGGATGATCTGGAGAGACATTTAAGAGTCAGCAGGATAGACTGTGCTCTGCTCTCTTATTCACTCTATTATTACAGCCAAAATTTTAAAGAATTAGGTTCAAGACACTGAGACATTTCCCTTCTGGGCTCCAGATCTTCCTGAAGCCTAGTCAAATTGTGCATACCTCCACAAACTTATAATTCTTCTTGTTTTCTTTTTTTAGTCAGTTTTTTAGTTACATTGTTTACAATGTACAGAAAATGTAAATATTATTTACAAAGTACAACAAAAAGAGATCTAATACATATTTACTAACAAAGCTATTTACTGTCTGTAACAAAAATGGTATATAGACACTTTTGAGCAGACCACTTTGGGATTAAAATAGGTTAGTTCATTTAAAATAAATATTGACTCTCTGGATCATCCCCGTGCACCAGCCCCAAGCATCCTGTATCCTGTATCGAACATATACTGGCGATTCATTTCTTACCTGATAGTATACATGTTTCAATGCCATTCTCCCAAATCATCCCACCCTTTCCCTCCCTCTCTCATCCAGAGAGATGATATGGGGTGGGAGGTGGGAGGGGGGTTCAGGATTGGGAACTCATGTACACCCGTGCCTGATTCATGTCAATGTATGGAAAACCAATACAGTATTGTAAAGCAAAATAAAGTAAAAATAAAAATTAAAAAATAAATAAATAAAAAATTAAATAAAATAAATATTGAAAAAGTAGGGTCCCTCTATCCCAACAAGACAAAAGACAAGGACATGATAATTTCCGACCCAGTTCCTACAAGGAATGGCAAAAATAAATGGAAATAGCATAGTAAGGATTATCATAAATGTTAAAATACTGTCTTGTAAGAGGAGATAGATTTGTTCCCTGTGGGTGTATAGCTTAGAATTGAAACCAAAATATAATTTTGTTTAATATAAGAAGAATGATCCAAAAATAGTGGACTGGGGGCTTCCCTGGTGGCTCAGTGGTAAAGAATCTGGTAGAGGCTAAGTGGTAAAGAGGTGAAGTCAGGAGACCTATTCCTGGTTTGGGAAGGTCTCACAGCAATTAAGGCCATGCGCCACAACTGCCGAGCCTGTGCTCCGGGCCCGAGAGATGGGACTACTGAAGCCCGTGCGCCCACAGCCTGTGCTCTGCCGCAAAGGACACCATCGCATTGAGAAGCCTGCATGTCACAGCTAGAGAGTAGCCCGTGCTTGGCGCAACTAGAGGAAAGCCCTCACAGCAAAGACCCAGCACAGTCGTGTCCGACTCTTGGCGACTCCATGAATCGCAGCACGCCAGGCCTCCCTGTTCATCACCATCTCCCGGAGTTCACTCAGACTCAAGTCCATCGAGTCCGTGATGCCATCCAGCCATCTCATCCTCAGTCATCCCCTTCTCCTCCTGCCCCCAATCCCTCCCAGCATCAGAGTCTTTTCCAATGAGTCAACTCTTCGCATGAGGTGGCCAAAGTACTGGAGCTTCAACTTTAGCATCATTCCTTCCAAAGAAATCCCAGGGTTGATCTTCAGAATGGACTAGTTGGATCTCCTTGCAGTCCAAGGGACTCTCAAGAGTCTTCTCCAACACCACAGTTCAAAAGCATCAATTCTTCAGCGCTCAGCCTTCTTCACAGTCCAACTCTCACATCCATACATGACCACTGGAAAAACCATAGCCTTGACTAGACGGACCTTAGTCAGCAAAGTAATGTCTCTGCTTTTGAATATGCTATCTAGGTGGGTCATAACTTTTCTTCCAAGGAGTAAGCGTCTTTTAATTTCATGGCTGCAGTCACCATCTGCAGTGATTCTGTAGCCCCAAAACATAAAGTCTGACACTGTTTCCACTGTTTCCCCATCTATTTCCCATCAAGTGATGGGACTGGATGCCATGATCTTCGTTTTCTGAATGTTGAGCATTAGGCCAACTTTTTCGCTCTCCTCTTTCACTTTCATCAAGAGGCTTTATAGCTCCTCTTCACTTTCTGCCATAAGGGTGGTGTCATCTGCATATCTGAGGTTATTGATATTTCTCCCGGCAATCTTGCTTCCAGCTTGTGCTTCTTCCAGTCCAGCGTTTCTCATGATGTACTCTGCATAGAAGTTAAAGAAGCAGGGTGACAATATACAGCCTTGACATACTCCTTTTCCTATTTGGAACCAGTCTGTTGTTCCATGTCCAGTTCTAACTGTTACTTCCTGACCTGCATACAGATTTCTCAAGAGGCAGGTCAGGTGGTCTAGTAGTCCCATCTCTTTCAGAATTTTCCACAGTTTATTGTGATCCACACAGTCAAAGGCTTTGGCATGGTCAATAAAGCAGAAATAGATGTTTTTCTGGAACTCTCTTGCTTTTTCAATGATCCAGCGGATGTTGGCAATTTGATCTCTGGTTCCTCTGCCTTTTCGAAAACCAGTTTGAACATCAGGGAGTTCACAGCCAAGGATGAATACATAAATAAACTTCTGTAAATGGACTGGGATGCCTCGGAAGTACCAAGTTCTCTGTGACTGGAATACACAGGTATACACTTAATAATCATTAGATGGAGATGTTCAGAAGAGAAATCAAAATACTGGCTTTTTTATAACTGCTCTAGTATTGACATTCCAACTGACTTACAAATTTGATGTTTATTTTTCTTTCCTCATTATACTAGAAGCTACAATAACAATAAGTTACCTTCTTAAAGCTTAAAACTGTTTCCACTTTTTACCTTTTTTCAAACTGGCTTTTCTTTGAGGGGGCTTGGACAAAAGTTTGGAAGAAATGTTACCTAGTGATATGCCACCAAGATTCTTTTTCCAAGAAAGTATCACCGAGAGTGAACATATATGACATTTTTTTTTCTTTTTTTATTGTGGTGAAATACACATTACATAAAATTTTCCATATTCATGGGCTTTTTTAAGTGTACAGTTCAGTGGCATTAAGTACATTTTTTTTAATTTTATTTTATTTCATTTTATTTTAATTTTTTTTCGGTTTTTTATTTTTTTAATTTTAATATCTTTAATTCTTACATGCGTTCCCAAACATGAACCCCCCTCCCACCTCCCTCCCCATAACATCTCTCTGGGTCATCCCCATGCACCAGCCCCAAGCATGCTGCATCCTGCATCAGACATAGACTGGTGATTCAATTCTTACATGATAGTATACATGTTAGAATGTCATTCTCTCAAATCATCCCACCCTCTCCCTCTCCCTCTGAGTCCAAATGTCCATTATACACATCTGTGTCTCTTTCCCTGTCCTGCATACAGGGTCGTCATTGCCATCTTCCTAAATTCCATATATATGTGTTAGTATACTGTATTGGTGTTTTTCTTTCTGGCTTACTTCACTCTGTATAATCGGCTCCAGTTTCATCCATCTCATCAGAACTGATTCAAATGAATTCTTTTTTACGGCTGAGTAATACTCCATTGTGTATATGTACCACTGATTTCTTATCCATTCATCTGCTGATGGACATCTAGGTTGTTTCCATGTCCTGGCTATTATAAACAGTGCTGCGATGAGCATTGGGGTACATGTGTCTCTTTCAATTCTGGTTTCCTCGGTGTGTATGCCCAGAAGTGGGATTGCTGGGTCATAAGGGAGTTCTATTTGCAATTTTTTCAGGAATCTCCACACTGTTCTCCATAGTGGCTGTACTAGTTTGCATTCCCACCAACAGTGTAGGAGGGTTCCCTTTTCTCCACACCCTCTCCAGCATTTATTGCTTGCAGATTTTTGGATCACAGCCATTCTGACTGGTGTGAAGTGGTACCTCATTGTGGTTTTGATTTGCATTTCTCTAATAATGAGTGATGTTGAGCATCTTTTCATGTGTTTGTTAGCCATCCGTATGTCTTCTTTAGAGAAATGTCTATTTAGTTCTTTGGCCCATTTTTTGATTGGGTCATTTATTTTTCTGGAATTGAGCTGCAGAAGTTGCTTGTATATTTTTGAGATGAGTTGTTTGTCAGTTGCTTCATTTGCTATTATTTTCTCCCATTCAGAAGGCTGTCTTTTCACCTTGCTTATATTTTCCTTTGTTGTGCAGAAGCTTTTAATTTTAATTAGATCCCATTTGTTTATTTTTGCTTTTATTTCCAGAATTCTGGGAGGTGGATCATAGAGGATCCTGCTGTGACTTATGTCTGAGAGTGTTTTGCCTATGTTCTCCTCTAGGAGTTTTATAGTTTCTGATGTTACATTTAGATCTTTAATCCTTTTTGAGTTTATTTTTGTGTGTGGTGTTAGAAAGTGATCTAGTTTCATTCTTTTACAAGTGGTTGACCAGTTTTCCCAGCACCACTTGTTAAAGAGATTGTCTTTACTCCATTGTATATTCTTGCCTCCTTTGTCAAAGATAAGGTGTCCATATGTGTGTGGATTTATCTCTGGGCTTTCTATTTTGTTCCATTGATCTATATGTCTGTCTTTGTGCCAGTACCATACTGTCTTGATGACTGTGGCTTTGTAGTAGAGCCTGAAGTCAGGCAAGTTGATTCCTCCAGTTCCATTCTTCTTTCTCAAGATTGCTTTGGCTATTCGAGGTTTTTTGTATTTCCATACAAATCTTGAAATTATTTGTTCTAGTTCTGTGAAAAATGTGGCTGGTAGCTTAATAGGGATTGCACTGAATTTGTAAATTGCTTTGGGTAGTATACTCATTTTGACTATATTGATTCTTCTGATCCATGAACATGGTATATTTCTCCATCTATTAGTGTCCTCTTTGATTTCTTGCATCAGTGTTTTATAGTTTTCTATATATAGGTCTTTAGTTTCTTTAGGTAGATATATTCCTAAGTATTTTATTCTTTTCGTTGCAATGGTGAATGGAATTGTTTCCTTAATTTCTTTTTCTACTTTCTCATTATTCATGTATAGGAATGCAAGGGATTTCTGTGTGTTGATTTTATATCCTGCAACTTTACTATATTCGTTGATGAGCTCTAGTAATTTTCTGGTGGAGTCTTTAGGGTTTTCCATGTAGAGGATCATGTCATCTGCAAACAGTGAGAGTTTTACTTCTTTTCCAGTTTGGATTCCTTTTATTTCTTTTTCTGCTCTGATTGCTGTGGCCAAAACTTCCAGAACTATGTTGAATAGTAGCGGTGAAAGTGGACACCCTTGTCTTCTTCCTGACTTTAGGGGAAATGCTTTCAATTTTTCACCATTGAGGATAATGTTTGCTGTGGGTTTGTCATAGATAGCTTTTATTATGTTGAGGTATGTTCCTTCTATTCCTGCTTTCTGGAGAGTTCTTATCATAAATGGATGTTGAATTTTGTCAAAGGCCTTCTCTGCATCTATTGAGATAATCATACGGTTTTTATTTTTCAATTTGTTAATGTGGTGAATTACATTGATTGATTTGCTGATATTGAAGAATCCTTGCATCCCTGGGATAAAGCCCACTTGGTCATGGTGTATGATCTTTTTAATGTGTTGTTGGATTCTGATTGCTAGAATTTTGTTGAGGATTTTTGCATCTATGTTCATCAGTGATATTGGCCTGTAGTTTTCTTTTTGTGTGACATCTTTGTCAGGTTTTGGTATTAGGGTGATGGTGGCCTCATAGAATGAGTTTGGAAGTTTACCTTCCTCTGCAATTTTCTGGAAGAGTTTGAGGAGGATAGGTGTTAGCTCTTCTCAAAATTTTTGGTAGAATTCAGCTGTGAAGCCGTCTGGACCTGGGCTTTTGTTTGCTGGAAGATTTCTGATTACAGTTTCAATTTCCGTGCTTGTGATGGGTCTGTTAAGATTTTCTATTTCTTCCTGGTTCAGTTTTGGAAAATTGTACTTTTCTAAGAATTTGTCCATTTCTTCCACGTTGTCCATTTTATTGGCATACAACTGCTGATAGTAGTCTCTTATGATCCTTTGTATTTCTGTGTTGTCTGTTGTGATCTCTCCATTTTCATTTCTAATTTTATTGATTTGATTTTTCTCTCCTTGCTTCTTGATGAGTCTGGCTAATGGTTTGTCAATTTTATTTATCCTTTCAAAGAACCAGCTTTTGGCTTTGTTGATTTTTGCTATGGTCTCTTTTGTTTCTTTTGCATTTATTTCTGCCCTAATTTTTAAGATTTCTTTCCTTCTACTAACTCTGGGGTTCTCCAACTCTTCCTTTTCTATTGCTTTAGTTGTAGAGTTAGGTTATTTATTTGACTTTTTTCTTGTTTCTTGAGGTATGCCTGTATTGCTATGAACTTGCCTCTTAGCACTGCTTTTATAGTGTCCCACAGGTTTTGGGTTGTTGTGTTTTCATTTTCATTAGTTTCTATGCATATTTTGATTTCTTTTTTGATTTCTTCTGTGATTTGTTGGTTATTGAGAAGTGTGTTGTTCATCCTCCATATGTTGGAATTTTTAATAGTTTTTCTCCTGTAATTGAGATCTAATCTTAATGCATTATGGTCAGAAAAGATGCTTGGAATGATTTCGATTTTTTTGAATTTATCAAGTTTAGATTTATGGCCCAGGATGTGATCTATCCTGGAGAAGGTTCCATGAGCACTTGAAAAAAAGGTGAAATTCATTGTTTTGGGGTGAAATGTCCTATAGATATCAATTAGGTCTAACTGATCTAATGTATCATTTAAAGTTTGCATTTCTTTGTTAATTTTCTGTTTAGTTGATCTGTCCATAGGTGTGAGTGGGGTATTAAAGTCTCCCACTATTATTGTGTTATTGTTGATTTCCCCTTTCATACTTGTTAGCATTTGTCTTACATATTGCAGTGCTCCTATATTGGGTGCATATATATTTATAATTATTATATCTTCTTCTTCGATTGTTCCTTTGATCATTATGTAGTGGCCTTCTTTGTCTCTTTTTACAGCCTTTGTTTTAAAGTCTATTTTATCAGATATGAGTATTGCCACTCCTGCTTTCTTTTGGTCTCTATTTGCGTGGTATATCTTTTTCCAGCCCTTCACTTTCAGTCTGTATGTGTCCCTTGTTTTGAGGTGGGTCTCTTGTAAGCAGCATATAGAGGGGTCTTGTTTTTGTATCCATTCGGCCAGTCTTTGTCTTTTGGTTGGGGCGTTCAACCCATTTACGTTTAAGGTAATTATTGATAAGTATGATCCCGTTACCATTTACTTTATTGTTTTGGGTTCGGGTTTATACACCCTTTTCGTGTTTCCTGTCTAGAGGATATCCTTTAGAATTTGTTGGAGAGCTGGTTTGGTGGTGCTGAATTCTCTCAGCTTTTGCTTGTCTGTAAAGCTTTTGATTTCTCCTTCGTATTTGAATGAGATCCTCACTGGGTACAGTAATCTGGGCTGTAGGTTATTGTCTTTCATCACTTTAAGTATGTCTTGCCATTCCCTCCTGGCCTGAAGAGTTTCTATTGAAAGATCAGCTGTTATCCTTATGGGAATCCCCTTGTGTGTTATTTGTTGTTTTTCCCTTGCTGCTTTTAATATTTGTTCTTTGTGTTTGATCTTTGTTAATTTGATTAATATGTGTCTTGGGGTGTTTCGCCTTGGGTTTATCCTATTTGGAACTCTCTGTGTTTCTTGGACTTGGGTGATTATTTCCTTCCCCATTTTAGGGAAGTTTTCAACTATTATCTCCTCAAGGATTTTCTCATGATCTTTCTTTCTGTCTTCTTCTTCTGGGACTCCTATAATTCGAATGTTGGAGCGTTTCATATTGTCCTGGAGGTCTCTGAGATTGTTTTCGTTTCTTTTAATTCGTTTTTCTTGTTTCCTCTCTGATTCATTTATTTCTACCATTCTATCTTCTATTTCACTAATCCTACCTTCTGCCTCCGTTATTCTACTATTTGTTGCCTCCAGAGTGTTTCTGATCTCATTTATTGCGTTATTCATTATATTTTGACTCTTTTTTATTTCTTCTAGGTCCTTGTTAAGCCTTTCTTGCATCTTCTCAATCCTTGTCTCTAGGCTATTTATCTGCGATTCCATTTTGATTTCAAGATTTTGGATCATTATCACTATCAATATTCGGAATTCCTTCTCAGGTAGATTCCCCACTTCTTCCTGTTTTGTTTGGTTTGGTGGGCAACTCTCCTGTTCCTTTACCTGCTGAGTATTCCTCTGTCTCTTCTTCTTGGTTATATTGCTGCGTTTGGGGTGGCCTTTTTATATTCTGATAATTTGTGGAGTTCTCTTTATTATGGAGCTTCCTCACTGTGGGTGGGGTTCTATCAGTGGCTTGTCAAGGTTTCCTGGTTAGGGAGGCTTGTGTTGGAGTTCTGGTGGGTGGAGCTGGGTTTCTTCTCTCTGGAGTTGCAGTGGAGTGACCAGTAATGGGTTATGAGACATCAAAGGTTTTGGAATAATTTTGAGCTGCCTGTATATTGAAGCTCAGGGGAGTGTTCCTGTGTTGCTGGAGAATTTGAGTGGTATGTCTTGTTTTGGAACTTGTTGGCCCTTGGGTGGAGCTTGGTTTCAGTGTAGGTATGAAGGCATTTGATGAGCTCCTATGGCTTAATGTTCCCTGAATTCAAGAGTTCTCTAATGTTTTCAGGCTTTGGATTTAAGCTTCCTGCTTCTGGTTTTCAGTTTTATTTTTACAGTAGCCTCTAGACTTCTCCATCTATACAGCACTGATGATAAAACATCTAGGTTAAAGATGAAAAGTTTCCCCACATTGAGGGACACTCAGAGAGGTTCACTGAGTTACAAGGAGAAGAGAAGATGGAGGGAGTAGTTAGAGGTAACTGGAATGAGATGCGGTGAGATCAAAAGAGGAGAGAGCAAGCTAGCCAGTAGTCACTTCCTTATGTGCACTCTATAGTCTGGACCACTCAGAGGTATTTACAGAGTTATACGGGGAAGAGGAGAGGGGGGAAGTAGACAGAGGTGACCAGGAGGATAAGAGAGAGGAATGAGTAGGAGAGAGACAAATCCTGCCAGTAACCAGTTCCTTAGGTGTTCTCTACCGTCTGGAACACACAGAGATTCACAGAGTTGGATAGAGAAGAGATGGGGGAGAAAAGAGACAGAGGCCACCTGGTGGAGAAAAAGGAGAGTCCAGAGGAGGAGAGAGTGGTCAAGCCAGTAATCTCGCTCTCAGGTAAACTTGGGTAGTGAAGTTTGGGTTTTTAAATGTACAAAATTGACAACAAAAACCTAAGAGCAAAGATTAAAAATCTAGAGTAGAGGTTGGATTTTCAAAGGTACAATATTAAAGAAAAGCAGAAGGAAAAAGGAAGAAAGAAAAAAAAAGAATTATTTAAAAAAAAAAAAAACCCACCAACAACCATCCAAAGAATATATATGGTGTTTGCCTTTTAAAAAAAAAAAGTCTTTTTTTTAAATAGTAATAATAGGTTATAGAAATAAAAATTAGAGGAGAAATAGAAGACTCAACAATTTTAAAAAAGCTAGAAAAAAAAACAAAAACGCAAAAAGCAAAAAAAAAAAAAAAAAGGAATGATTCTAAAAATATTAAAAATATTTCTGGCCCTTCTCTGATGTTATGGGCCGTGTGGGCTCACTTCCAAGGTGGGTTCCCTCTGTTTAACTTCTTCTGTTTGCTGGTTTTTTAGGCTCACTAGTTCAGTCGCGCTGTGGGGAGGGGGGATGTTGCAAACAAATAGCACTGTCGTGTGCCCACAGTATCTCTGCTCCGCTTGACCTGTCCTTTCTCGCGGCACACAAACCGCTCCGGCTCTACGATGCTCAGCCAGGAACCGTCTGGGGCCGGCCCTAGGCTGCGTGCACTTCCCCGGTCCAAGCCGCTCAGGTTCGGCGCTCAGGCAGCCCTCAGAGGCACAAATGCGGCTGGGACTGCGCTTTGTGCCCTTCCCAGGTCCGAGTAGCTCAGGAGTTTGGCGAGCGTGATCTCCACAGCTTGTCACCTTTTCCGCCGCTGCCACTCAGCTCTCTGGGTGGACCGCTGGCGCACCCCGTGAAGCAGACTGTGACTGTCCAGCACCCCCAGAAGTCTTAGCAAAGGAGCCTGCTTGCAGTTAGGTACGTAAAGTCTCTCTGCAATTGCCCCTTTCCAGTCCTTATGGCTCTGGCTGCCTGTCCCCGGCGGGGAATGGTCTGCAGCCGGCTTTTTCCGTTCCGTCCTTTGTTCTGTGCTCGGTCCTGGCGGTATCTTATGTTCGAGCTTTTCACGTGGTAGCTATCCCACAGTCTGGTTTGCTAGCCCAAGTTAGATCGTTCTGGTTGCGCGTGGGGCGTTCCTGCCCGATTCTTGCAAAGCTCTGCAGCCCGCGCCTCCCGCGCGTCCCTGCCCTGCCCCCACTTCCCAATGGCGGATGCAGGCGTCTGTGCTGCTTTTCCGCTGGGGGAGTTACTGGTGGGCTTGTAATCTGTTGGTTTTAATTATTTATCTATTTTTCCTTCCTGTTACGTGTTTTCCTTCCCTCTGTGTTTCCAAGGCTCGCCACAGACTCGGCAGGGAGAGTGTTTCCTGGTGTTTGGAAACCTCTCTTCTTAAAATTCCCTTCCCGGGACGGGCTTCCCTTCCCAGGACGGAGCTCCCTCCCCACCTCCTTTGTCTCCTTTTTCGTCTTTTATATTTTTTCCTACCTGTTTTTGAAGACAATGGTCTGCTTTTCTGGTTGCCTGATGTCCTCTGCCAGCCTACAGAAGTTGTTTTGTGGAGTTTACTCAGCGTTGAAATGTTCTTTTGAGGAATTTGTGAGGGAGAAAGTGATCTTCCCATCCTATTCCTCCGCCATCTTTTCAGGTATGCCCATATATGACATTTTAGAGGGAAGGAAGTCAACATCTAGGAAGACAGAAGCAACTGGGTCAGAAATAGCACAGTGAACAAAGCAAGTGTTAAACTTCCATGGTGTTTTAAACTAGGCACGGGTCTTAATGGAATAGTGGCGGCCTTAAAGAGGGAAAATATGTTTATGGAGACCCTACTTTGGTAGCATTTTCATCTCAAACATTTACATAAAATTACAAAAATAAACTTTAAGGAATTCTATACATTAATAAAGACAGAATGTGTGAAATAAGTTCAAGATGTTCAGGAAACAAAAAAACTGAATTTCTGAAAATTTCAGTGTAAGTGAAATAAACACCTAGATGAGGAAAAACAATTATACTGAAGTATTTAACTCTTTTGTAGTATTTAACTCGAGCTCTCAGTAAGCGAATAATCCATTGCTCAAAATTTTCCAAGCCAGGCTTCAGCAATGCATGAACCATGAACTCCCTGATGTTCAAGCTGGTTTTTGAAAAGGCAGAGGAACCAGAGATCAAATTGCCAACATCCGCTGGATCATCGAAAAAGCAAGAGAGTTCCAGAAAAACATCTATTTCTGCTTTATTGACCATGCCAAAACCTTTGACTGTGTGGATCACAATAAACTGTGGAAAATTCTTCAAGAGATGGGGATACCAGACAACCTGACCTGCCTCTTGAGAAACCTATATTCAGGTCAGGAAGCAACAGTTAGAACTGGACATGGAACAACAGACTGGTTCCAAATAGGAAAAGGAGTACATCAAGGCTGTATATTGTCACCCTGCTTCTTTAACTTCTATGCAGAGTACATCATGAGAAACGCTGGACTGGAAGAAGCACAAGCTGGAAGCAAGATTGCCAGGAGAAACATCAATAACCTCAGATATGCAGATGACACCACCCTTATGACAGAAAGTGAACAGAAACTAAAAAGCCTCTTGTTGAAAGTGAAAGAGGAGAGTGAAAAAGTTGGCTTAAAGCTCAACATTCAGAAAACGAAGATCATGGCATCTGGTCCCATCACTTGATGGGAAATAGATGGGGAAACAGTGGAAACAGTGTCAGAGTTTACTTCTTAGGGCTCCCAAATCACTGAAGATGGTGATTGCAGCCATGAAGTTAAAAGATGCTTACTCCTTGGAAGGAAAGTTATGACCCACCTAGATAGCATATTCAAAAGCAGAGACATTACTTTGCCAACAAAGGTCCGTCTAGTCAAGGCTATGGTTTTTCCAGTGGTCATGTATGGATGTGAGAGTTGGAGTATGAAGAAAGCTGAGTGCCGAAGAATTGATGCTTTTGAACTGTGATGTTGGAGAAGACTCTTGAGAGTCCCTTGGACTGCAAAGAGATCCAACTAGTCCATTCTGAAGGAGATCAGCCCTGGGTGTTCTTTGGAAGGAATGATGCTAAAGCTGAAACTGCAATACTTTGGCCACTTCATGCGAAGAGTTGACTCATTGGAAAAGACTCTGATGCTGGGAGGGATTGGGGGCAGGGGGAGAAAGGGACGACAGAGGATGAGATGGCTGGATGGCATCACTGACTTGATGGACATGAGTTTGGGTGAACTCTGGGAGTTGGTGATAGACAGGGAGGCCTGGCCTGCTGCGATTCATAGGGTTGCAAGAAGTCGGACATGACTGAGCCACTGAACTGAACTGAACTGTGAGCACATTTCATGTTTCTTGGAGTCAAATGGACCCATACAACTATCATGGGCTCATGACACGGGGGCAAAGAGCATGAGCTTTGCAAACACACAGGGATGAGGTCAAAATCCAACTATGCTTTTACTACATTGTTGTTGTTTAGTCATTAAGTCATTCTCTGCCCATGGGATTTCTCAGGCAAGAATACTGGAGTGGGTTACCATTTCCTACTCCAAGGGATCTTTCCGACCCAGGGATCAAAAGCACATCTCCTGCTTGAGAGGCAGATTCTTTACCATTGAGCCACCTGTGTGCAACATGGCATGATTTCTTTGTGTTTCAACTTCCCCATTTGTAACTTGAGAGTTGTTCTGAGGGTTAAATGAAGAAACATATTTGATGTGTTTAACACAGTTCTTGGAAAACTGGAAGTGTGCATTATAAATGTAGCTAAGGTTTGAGTTTTTTAAAGATCTGGGGCATGCATATGTTCATTAATTAAAAGTTTACTGGCCCTCCAGGAGCAATTGCACCTGTGCTCTAGAACCCAGGAGCCACAACTACTGAGCCCATGCACCCCAGCTACTGAAGCTTGTGTGCCCTTGAGCCTGTGCTCCACAACAAGAGAAGCCACTACAATGAGAAGCCCACTCACCACAGCTAGAGTGGCCCCTGCTTGCTGCAACTAGAGAAAAAGCCTGTGAAGCAATGAAGACCCAGCACAGCCAAAGATAAACAAATACATGAAATTATGGGGGGAAAAAAGTTTACTGGCTCTCAAAGTTGGCCTCATCTATTCAACCATCACCATTACAGAGGCTAGAGATTTTCACAAAATTCAAGCAAACAGTGAACTCAATGATGGCATCCAAATAAAAAGGAACACCCCAAGTTAGACTCTGAAACCATGATGAACTTTTAATTCTGCTTTCTGAAGAGTAAAACCAAAATGGTCTTTGCTGTAAACAGATCTCTATGTGTTGCAATGTTGCAGTATGAAGTGAGTGATGGCAGCGTCCTAGGGTTCATTGGCATTAACCAAGAGCTCAATAGCAGAATTTGGGCTTCTCTGCACCAGCTGGGTTTCCTCTAAACCTATTACCTACAATTGAGTTAAACAGCAACCAAAATTCTTTAATTCAAATCATTTATTTTGATAAAATGTCTTCTAAGTCCAGCTTTCCAGGATTAAGGCAGTCTCTTTACTTAATTTCCAGCTCTGTTAGTTTGACAGTGTACCAAAGATAGAGCAAGACTTGGCAGGTGACCAGGGAAGCTGTGCACATGCTGGGGGCAATTTTCAAAAATGTTTTTCAAACTGCAATGAATCCATGTTGTCCTTCCTGGTATGTAATGATTGCAATGGACTTATACAGAGAAATATCAAAAATGTAGAGTTAGAGAGAAAATTCTTAACCGTCCATGGAAAAGTCGGATGAAAAAGTAGAGGATGTTAAAGAGGCATTTCAGCCAGAGAAAGAAGTATCCAGCCAAAGTCCAGTCCCTCAACCACCACATAATCTATAAATTACTGGAATGACAGCGGTGTAAATAAGTTGCTTAAATATCCTGAGTTCAATTTCTATATAACAGATAAGCAAAAGGAAATCCCAAGAAGTAAAATGGCTCACCACTTTCCAAAGTATACATCAATCTTCCAGCAGTACCAGAAACAGAACTATGGTTTCCTCACTCTTATGCTCTTTCTGTGTTACAGTTTAAAAGTGAGACATATACACACCAGTACATACAAAACAGAGAGCTGGTATGAAGCTATTGTATAACAGAGGGAACTCTACTCAATACTCTGTAATGATCTATATGGGGAAAGAATACTAAAAGGAGTGGATACATGTACGTTATAACTGATTCACTTTATCGTACAGCAGAAATTAACACATTACAAATCAACTATACTCCAATAAAAATTAATTTTGAAAAATAAAACTGATGTTACATCATGAAGACCATACCTTAGAAATGCATCTATAGAAGAAAAAAATATATGTATATATATAGCATAGACAGAGGTAGTAGAAAGTAGAGCAATGGTTAAAGCATTAATACCAGCAACAAACCAACCTAGATTTTTTTTTTTTTTTAGCACTGCTAGTTGTATGATGGCGAGTAGTTTGCTTACTTTTTCCTGAATGGGGCTTTGGTTTTAGTTTCTCATTAATTCTGAAAGATTTGTGTATTAGTTGGTTGCAGGGCAATGAGATATAAATATACCCATCTCATCCAGTTGTTGTTACATTCTTAAATAATATAACAAATGTAGAGTGCCTAGCATAATCCCTGGCACACAGAGGAGTATTAGTAAAAGGCAGGTCCTAGAGGGAAGGTCAGAGTTTTGAATATATCTTCCTCATCAGCTGGCAGATCCACTTCATTCTGAGATGGACACTGAACACCTTAACTATTCAAGAAGGTCAAAACTGATTATATTCATCAGTTAACTGTAAAGGGCACCAAAACAATATATTCATCTTCATACACAGATGAGGTGCTGAAGCTGACTGAATCAAATGTCTGGTGTTAGTGAAGATATGGCTGTGTGTCTTTTAAAGTATGTAAAAGCACAGGTTCAGGAAATAATCTGAGGAAACATGCATGAAAGTGGTGGAGCAGAACAAGACCCACCCAGGTCTACCTGTCAGAAGAGATCCCAGTCATGCTTACTGACGGCCATGGAGAAAACAGAAATCTTTCAGCCTCCTTCTGCGTATCTGCAACTAAACTACTTGTTTTTAATGTCAAATAAGATAATAGAAGTTAAATATTCAAGTAAAAAGAACTTCTGTCAATCAATACACTCTTGGAGGAAGTGTTATTAATTCTGACCATAACAACTTTTACCCATATAGATCCTAAATCCAAATCAAGATTGTCCCAGGGAAGCATAGGATTTTGTTGTTGTTGCTGGCAATTTCTTTCCGTCAGTACAAACTTGAAAGAACAAAAAGGAAGTGGAGAAAAAAATGCTCCATTTTTTGTGAGTTATATTCCTGCTTCTCATTTGGAGGATGGTCCTGAAGGAGTGATGTCCAAGTGTTCCTCAGAGCTAAGCCAAGGAATTATCATGGGCAGAGCTAAATTTTAAAAGCCTATATACTAAAGAGAAGTGTAGAGAAATTGCTCTTGATAGATGTAGGATTTTCTCTTTTTATTATTTGGAGATAAAAGGTAAAAGAGAGGGAAAAGATATATACATTTAGCAGTTTTCTAAATACTCTTCATCTTTAGACATCAATGTGGAAACAGAGGCAAGGGTGGCAAGTCTCTCAATGGCTTTGTTTTAGATGACATTACATAATGGCTTCTGAATTCCCTCACCTCTTCGTCCCAGCCACCAAAGCCAAAGGTCCATTCTCTGAACCCCCCATCTGTGTCCCTCTAGCTTAACTTCTCAAAACATCCATTTTAAAGGCTACAGACAGAAACACATAAAAAATCTCACCTCTTATGCTCTGGAAACTTGTTATTTAAAATGGGGGTCCCTGCTTGCACACTGTTGGTTACGAATGTATCTTGGTACATCCACTATAGAAAACAGTATACAGGTTCCTCAAAAAACTAATAGAGCTACCATATGATCCAGCAATTCTATACCTGGGTATATATCCAGAAAAGAATGAAAACACTAATTCAAAAAAACACATGCACCCCACTGTTCATAGCAGCACCATCTACAATAACCAAGGCATAGAAGCTCACACACACATATACACACAATGGAATGTTGCTGCTGTTGCTGCTGCTGAGTCACTTCAGTCGTGTCCGACTCTGTGCGACCCCATAGACGGCAGCCCACCAGGCTCCGCCACCCGTGGGATTCTCCAGGCAAGAACACTGGAGTGGGTTGCCATTGCCTTCTCCAGTGCATGAAAGTGAAACGTGAAAGTGAAGTCGCTCAGTCGTGTCCGACTCTTCGCGACCCCATGGACGGCAGCCCACCAGGCTCCTCCATCCATGGGATTTTCCAGGCAAGGGTATTGGAGTGGGGTGCCATTGCCTTCTCCGTAATCGAATGTTAGTCACAAAAAAGAATAAAATTATGCCATCTGTAACAATGTGGATGGACCTAGAGAATCTTATGCTTAGTGAAATAAGACAGAGAAAGACAAATACTGTATATATCACTTATATATGCAGTCTAAAAAATAATATAAATGAATGTACATACAAAACAAAAATAGACTCACAGATACAGAAAACAAACTTGTGGTTATCAAAGGGGAGAGGGAAGCAGGGTGGAGTGAGGGGGACAAAGTAGAGGCATAGGATTAACAGAAGCCTGAGGGCATGCTAACTTACTTCAGTTGTGTCTGACTCTTTGCAACCCTATGGACTGTTGCCGACCAGGATCCTCTGTCCATGGTATTCTCCAGGCAAGAATACTGGAGTGGGTTGCCATGCTCTCCTCCAGGGGATCTTCCTGATCCAGGGATCAAACCTGCCTCTCTTACATCTCCTGTATTGGCAGGTGGGTTCTTTACCACTAGTGTGACCTGGGAAACCCAACAGATATCAACTACTATGCACAAAATAGATGAACACCAAAGCACAGGGAATTATAACCATTAGCTTGTAATAGCCTACAAAGGCTATAATCTGAAAAAATACTAAATCACTATGCTGTATACCTGAAATTAACATAATATTGTAAGTCAACTATATTTAGATAAATAAAGCAGATTTTAATGAATTAATTAATTAATGTAAGTTTCTTGGAATTACTTGGCAGCTTGCTAGAAACACAGATTCTTGGGCCCCACTCGGAATCTGCATTTTAACAGGATCCCCAGGTGACCCCAAGTGCATGAAAGACTGAAAAGCACTGTTCTAGATAGGTTCACCATCCAGAGAAACAGCAAAGTCTTCTGTCTGTTCCTCTATTATGTCCAAGCTGAGCACTGGCAGCCCAAATTGCAAAATGATTATGTGTTAATAGTGCAGGCATTAGACAAGCCTAGCAAGCAACCCAATTCAAATGCATCTGAAATGACTCCACTCATCAGCAGGAGCACAGGCTGTGAATTTACACCTGGCTTGTGGAAACCATAACTATTCATCAGGTGCACATCTCTCCAAAGTGAGGAGTCCCTGCAAATGAGAGGCTGTGCATTCGTGACGATCATGGCCTGATGGTCTGTTAACACCATACTCTGAACGCTGAATTGACCTTACAATAGCGGGCCTTTTCTTTCCCCCCTGTAGTCAAGCTTGTGCCAGCAACCATCATTCTTATTCACAAACACTACTACTTCATATCTCAAAACATCTATCTTAGGTGACCCACGACATGTCTAGGATTAACCCATAAGCTTCAGCCATGCATATGTCATCAGTATCTATGAGAGAATGGCACTCTGGAAGTAATTCCAATGCTTATAGAATAGAAAGGGTATTACTCACACATTCCTACATTCGTATGTTCATTTCTCAAATGATAAATATTTCTTTTTCTCTCACTCTTTTTTTTTCCTCTTTCCAGCTTACTTCAAATGGTAAACATTTCTTCTTCTTCTTCTTCTTCTCCTCCTCCTCCTCCTCCTCCTCCTCCTCTGCCTTCTCCTCCTCCTCTTCCTCCTCCTCCTTCTTCTTCTCCTTCTCCTCCTCCTCCTCCTTCTTCTCCTTCTTCTTCTTCTTTTCTTTTTGTTGCGTTGGGTCTCTCTTGTGGTGCAAGGGCTCCAGACCAGGGATCAAACCCATGTCCCCTGCATTGGGAGGCAGATTCTTAACCACTGGACCACCAGGGAAGTCCCCAAATGGTAAATATTTCTTGAATAGTCTTTATATGCCATTTTGGTGACAAAACACATCCAGGCTTACAATTAACCTCAGGGAGGATGGATAAATTAACAGACAGAATGATACCCAATTATATGCACTAACTAGGGAAAACTCAAGGTAAGTACAAAAAAGATTCCTAAATAAAATCCTGAGAGATCAGAGCATGTGACCTAGAGAAGAAGACATTTACGTCAATGTGGATAAATAGCAATTATTTGATGAACACAGATAGAAAGGGAAAGAATGTACCAGATTAGGGAGTGGGAGGCAGAAGGTATGAAGGCCTAGGAAGAAGAGGGAACATAAAACAACTGGGGAGAATTCCATGGCAGTCTCGAGGTTAGGACTCTGAGCTTTCACTGCCAAGGGCGTGGGTTCAATTCCTAGTCAGGGAAGTGAGATCCTGCAAGCCATGTGGCGTGGCAAAAAAAAAAAAAAGGTGAGAAGCTAAATGGAGTAATTCATTATGTCTGTAGCACAGGAAGGGATCACAGATGAGAGGTTCAAAGGATGAAACCAGAGGGATAGCAGGGGACATGTCATGAAGAACCTCACAAGCCATACTAATGAGTTTAGATATTGAATGAAATGACAGTGGGAGACTCAGACCAACTTCTTGGATTTCTTTGGTTGCTCTTTGGGGAATACACTGGGAGCCACCCTTGATTTCCAGATCTTTTCTCTAGTTCTTGCAAATAGCCTTCTACATGTCAAAACCAGCCATGGTAAGACAAACCCTTCTCACTGCCCACCTCTTCTGCCTCCTATTCTTCAGCATCTCTCTCACTGACTCTTCTGCCTTCCTGCTCTACTTGCTTTTATGGGCTCATGTGATGACATTGGACCCACCTTGATACCCCCATGGTGATCTCCCTATTTTAAAGTAAGCTGATTAGCAAGCGCACCAGCAAAACAGCAGAACCTACATTCATGTTTGACTGAACAGCCAGAGGACAGGAAATCTTGGGAGACATCTTTAGAATTCTGCCTACCACCACCTTATAAAATAACTCAGAGGGCATGAGCAGGTTCTGGCATGATGAAGGCTGTGCTGTCTGTCTTGTGGATGGTTGGTCAGTGTGGTGAGTCTGATGCCCTTGGGAATCCTGCATTCCAGGAGCATTAATGCCAATCATATCAGTCAGCCCCAGAATTTCCTGGGAAGCACTCCAGGGCCCTGTCTCTCATTCTGTCACACTGGAGCTTCACATGTGACCCACTAAAAAAAAGGCAATAAACTGAGAAAATCACCACCACCACCACCCATAAAAGGAGGAAGGAGTAATTTTCTGAAAACCTAGTGTTGTTAGGCAGCATTCCTGGATCACAAGGGCAACTGTTCTGGGTTTAGGTTTCTGGTTTTCTTCCTGATATACCAGGAATTCACACGCACAGAAATGGAAGGAGCCCAGGTGCTGAGAGAAGAAGAAAACCCGATTTGTACACTCAGGTTTGTTATTATTTAACTGCAATTATGCTTTCAAGAGAGTGTTGCTTTAAGAACCGCCCATTTAATTTCTTAGACTATGAAAACCTTCAGGTAGAGTAATTGCCTGACATAGAACACCTAGGAGGCAAATTGAAATAAAAAGCCCTTTACTGAGTGGCAAAGAGAAAGTATTAAATGCTTGATTAGAAGCTCTGTCACTAATAGTGAATGCAAAGAAAAAAAAAAAAAAAGCCAGGTGAATGCTCCTCTCTTTACATCTTATCTCCCCAACCTGTCTTTCTCTCCTCTGTCACTGTGGAATGTGTGAATTCCCACTCCTACATTGGACACCACAAACAGGCTTTGAAATTCTGTTTTCCTTACTGAAAACAAGGAAAGACAATTGATTC
The DNA here is from genome assembly GCF_042477335.2 of Ovis canadensis. Classification (NCBI taxonomy): domain Eukaryota; kingdom Metazoa; phylum Chordata; class Mammalia; order Artiodactyla; family Bovidae; genus Ovis; species Ovis canadensis. Next base: position 39,976,273 of record NC_091258.1, on the reverse strand, counting down.
AATTGGTCTGTTGAGTATTTTTCTCACTGAAATCTTTTCCTTAAAAGATTGCTTTATTATGCTCCAGCTTCATTACTACAAAGACTTTGAGCCTGACATACCTGAGGTCTGCTTCTTTCTACCAATATGACCTTAAGTAAGTCAAGGGAACCTTCTGAGCCTCAGATTTCTCAACTATGATGTGGGAATAAGAACATGCATTTCTTGGATAGTTAAGAGAATTAAAACACAGAAAATTTATCTGGCCCCTAGTCTATGCTCAAACGTTAAATCTCTTTTCCCTGTTCTCTTGTCTCCTTGTTTATGCTCTAATTAATCTCTAGCTTGTGCTCGCAGGAGTATGACAAATAGATCATAAATCCTATAAAAGCAAGACCTATACCAATGGGATTCCATGAAGAGGTTCTTTGATTGGCATTCAGGAGATTTAAGCCCAGGAGTGCAAAATCGACTTTGATTAAGCCAATTGCCCTCTCTGTGTTGCAATTTACACAGGTATAAGAGGTTATTTAACCACATGGATTTCCTAGCTCCAAAATGTCATATTAACACCTATTTTTTACCTCTTTAAAGACCCTACTGAGCAGGCAGTAGGCATTCAATTAATGCTTGCTGACTACTGCTGAATGAAAGTACACAATATGATACGCTTAGCGGCCATAGATAGTGGGTAGTAATGGGAATGGAGAAGGCGATGGCCCCCACTCCAGTGCTCTCGCCTGGAAAATCCCATGGACGGAGGAGCCTGGTAGGCTGCAGTCCATGCGGTCGCTAAGAGTCAGACACCACTGAGCTACTTCACTTTCACTTTTCACTTTCATGCATTAGAGAAGGAAATGGCAACCCACTCCAGTGTTCTTGCCTGGAGAATCCCAGGGACGGGGGAGCCTGGTGAGCTGCCGTCTATGGGGTCGCACAGAGTCGGACATGACTGAAGCGACTTAGCAGCAGCAGCAGCAGTAATGGGAACAGACCCAAGGCAAATCACTTTTAATTTTACCCAAATATTTTTAAGAGAATTTGAAAACAAACAAACAAAAAAATGTCACTCTAGGAGTCAGAAGGTAGTAAATTGTGGTTAATGCACAATTCTTCTAATTCTTGTGAAATGGGTCTGGATACAGCCCTGATTCTGCAGCTTCTTCTTGCTCCCAATGATGTCCTTGATCACCTCTCACGTCAGAGCTGAACTGCTATTCACCGTGGAGAACTACACACAGGAAGAAACAATGAAGAATTCCTAAAGGCTATGAAATATTCTACAAAGTTTGTACAGATTTTGATCTCACTGAACTTCTGGGATGGTAAGGAAGAGACCTGATGCCTTCTCTTGGGAGTTAATTCTTTTTACTTTTTTTTTTTTAATTGAAGGATAACTGCTTTACAGACTTTTGTTGTGTTCTGTCAAACCTCAACAGGAATCAGCCACAGGTATACACGTATCCCTCCCTTTTGAACGTCCCTCCCATCTCCCGCCCCATCCCACCCCTCTAGATTGATACAGAGCCACTGTTTGATTTCTTGAGCCATACAGCAAATTCCCATCGGCTATCTATTTTACATATGGTAATGTAAGTTTCCATGTTACTCTTTCCATAGATCTCACCCTTTCCTCCCCTCTCCACATGTCCATAAGTCTATTCTCTATGTCTGCAAATAAATTCTTCAGTACCTGTAAATAAATTCTTCACTACCATTTTTCTAGATTCCATATAGATGCGTTAGAACATGATATTTATCTTTCCCCTTCTGACTCACTTCACTCTATATAGTAGGTTCTAGGTTCATCCACCTCATCAGAACTGACTCAGATGTGTTCCTTTTTATGGCTGAGTAATATTCCATTGTGTATATATACCACAACTTCTTTATCCATTCATCTGTTGATGGACATTTAGGTTGCTTCCATGTTCTAGCTATTGTAAATAGTGCTGCAATGAACAATGGGATACATGTGTCTTTTTCTATTTTGTTTCCTCAGGATATATGCCTAAGAGTGGGATTCCTGGGTCATATGGTGGTTTTATTCCTAGTTTTTTAAGGAATCTCCATACCATCTTCCATAGTAGCTGTATCAATTTACATTCCCACCAACAGTGCAAGAGTGTTCCCCTTTCTCCACACCCTCTCCAGCATTTATTGTTTGTAGACTTTTTGATGATGGCCATTCTTACTGGTGTCAGGTGCTATCTCATTGTAGTCTTGATTTGTATTTCTCTAATAACGAGCAACGTTGAGCATCTTTTCATGTGTTTGTTAGCCATCTGTATGTCTTTTTTGGAGAAATGTCTGTATAGGTCTTTACACTTTTTAACTGGGCTGTTTGTTTTTCTGGTATTGAGTTGTATGAGGTGCTTGTATATTTTGGAAATTAATCCTTTGTCAGTTGTTTCATTTGCTATTATTTTCTCCCATTCTTAGGGTTGTCTTTTCAACTTGCTTATACTTTCCTTTGCTGTGCAAAAGCTTTTTAGTTTAATCAGGTCCCACTTGTTTACTTTGGTTTTTATTTCTGTTACTCTAGGAGGTGGGTCATAGAAGATCTTGCTTTGATTTATGTCATCAAGTGTTCTGCCTATGTTTACCTCTAAGAGTTTTATAGTTTTTCATCCTACATCTAGGTCTTTAATCCATTTTGACTTTATCTTTGTGTATGGTGTTAAGAAGTGTTCTAATTTCATTGTTTTACATATCACTGTCCAGTTTCCCAGCACCATTTATTGAAGAGGCTGTCTTTGCCCCATTGTATACTCTTGCCTCCTTTGTCAAAGATAAGGTACCCATAGGTGCTTGAGTTTATTTCTGGGCTTTCTTTCTTGTTCCATTGGTCTATATTTCTGTTTTTGTGCCAGTACCATACTGTCTTGATGACTGTAGCTTTGTAGTATAATCTGAAGTCAGGAAGGTTGATTCCTCTAGCTCCATTCTTTCTCAAGACTACTTTGGCTATTCAGGGTCTTTTGTGTTTCCATATGAATTGTGAAATTTTTTTCTAGCACTGTAAAAAATGTCTTTGGTAATTTTATAGGGATCACATTGAATCTGTAGATTGCATTTGATAGTATAATCATTTTCACAATATTGATTCTTCCTACCCAGAAACATGGGATAGCTCTCCATCTGTTTATGTCATCTTTGATTTCTTTCATTAGTGTCTTATAATTTTCTATGTACAGTTCTTTTTTCTCCTTAGGTAAGTTTATTCCTAGACATTTAATTCTTTTTGTTGCAATGGTGAATGAGATTGATTCCTTAATTTCGCTTTCTGGTTTTTCATTGTTAGTATATAGAAATGCAAGTAATCTCTGTGTATTGATTTTGTATCCTGCAACTCTGCTAAATTCACTGATGAGCCCTAGTAATTTTCTGATACTATCTTTAAGGTTTTCTATGTACAGTATATCATCTAAAAACAGTGAGAGCTTTACTTCTTGTTTTCCAATCTGGATTCCTTTCATTTCTTTTTCTTCTCTGATTGCTGTAGCTAGCACTCCCAGAACTATGTTGAATAACAGTAGTGAAAATGGACACACTTGTCTTGTTCCTGATCTTAGGGGGAATGCTTTCAGTTTTTCACCATTGAGAATAATGTTTGCTGTAGGCTTATAAAAGGCAGAGGAACCAGAGATCAAATTGCCAACATCCACCTGATCATCAAAAAAGCAAGAGAGTTACAGGAAAACATCTACTTTTGCTTTATTGACTATGTCAAAGCCTTTGACTGTGTGGCTCACAACAAACTGTGGAAAATTGTTAAAGAGATGGGAATACCACACTACTTGATCTGCCTCCTGAGATATCTGTATCCAGGTCAAGAAGCAACAGTTAGAATTGGACATGGAACAACAGACTGGTTCCAAATCGGGAAAAGAGTACAGCAAGGCTGTATATTGTCACCCTGCTTATTTAACTTATATGTAGAGTACATCATCCAAAATGCCAGGCTGGATGAAGCACAAGCTAGAATCAAGATTGCAGGGAAAAATAACAATAACCTCAGACACACAGATGATACCACTCTTACAGCAGAAAGAGAAGAATAAAGAGCCTCTTAATGAAAGGGAAAGAGGAGAGTGAAAAAGTTGACTTGAAAACTCAGTATTCAGAAAACTAAGATCATGGCATCCAGTCCCATCAATTCATGGCAAATAGATAGGAAAACAACGGAAACAGTGAGAGGCTTTAATTTGGGGGCTCCAAAATCACTGCAGATGGTGACTGCAACCATGAAATTAAAAGACACTTGCTCTTTGGAAGAAAAGCTATGGCCAACCTAGGCAGCATATTAAATAGCAGAGACATTATTTTACCAACAAAGGTCCGTCTAGTTAAAGCTATCTATGGCTTTTCCAGTAGTCATGTATGGATGTGAGTGTTGGACCATAATGAAAGCTGAGCGCTGAAGAATTGATACTTTTGAACTGTGGTGCTGGAGAAGACTTTTGAGAGTCCCTTGGACTGCAAGGAGATCTAACGAGTCAATCCTAAAGGAAATCAGTCCTGAATATTCATTGGAAGGACTGATGCTGAAGCTGAAACTCCAATACTTTGGCCAACTAATGTGAAGAACCACCTTATTGGAAAAGACCTTGATGCTGGCAAAGATTGAAAGTGGAAGGAGAAGGGGATGACAGAGGATGAGATAGTTGGATGGCATCACCAACGCAATGGACATGAGTTTGAGTAAGCTCAGGGAGTTGGTGATGGACAGGGAAGCTTGGCATGCTTCAGTCCATGGGGTCACAGAGTCGGACATGACTGAGCAACTGAACTGAACTATCATATATGGCGTTTACTATATCATATACATGCTTCCCTTGTGGTTCAGATGGTAAAGAATCTGCCTGCAATGCAGGAGACCTGGGTTCAATCCCTGGGTTGGGACAATCCCCTGGAGATCATCCTGAAGAATTCCATGGACTGTATAGTCCATTGAGTTGCCAAGAGGCAGACATGACTGAGCAACTCTCACTTTCAGTTATCATATATGGCATTAACTATGTTGTGGTAGGTTCCTTCTATGCCCATTTTTTGAAGAGTTTTAAACATAAATGGGTGCTGAATTTTATCAAAGGCTTTTTCTGCATCTATTGAGATTATCATATGGTTTTTATCTTTAAATTTGCTAATACGGTGTATCACATTGATTGATTTGTGTATATTGAAGAATCCTTGCATTTCTAGAATAAACCCAACTTGATCATGGTATATGAGCTTTTTGATGTGTTGCTGAATTCTGTTTGCTAAAATTTTGTTAAGGATTTTTGCATCTATGTTCATCAGTGATATTGGCCTGTGGTTTCCTTTTTTTGTGTTGTCTTTGTCTTGTTTTGGTATCAAGGTGATGGTGGCCTCATAGAATGAGTTTGGAAGTGCTCCTTCCTCTGCAATTTTTTGAAAGAGTTTTAGAAGGATAGGCCTTCACTCTTCTCTAAATGTTTGATAGAATTTGCCTATGAAGCCATCTGATCTGAGCTTTTGTTTTTGTGGAGATTTTTGATCACAGCTTCAGTTTCAGTGCTTGTAATTGGTTTGTTCATAATTTCCACTTCCTAGTTCAGTCTTGGAAGATTGAACTTTTCTAAGAATCTGTCTATTTCTTCCAGGTTATCCATTTTATTGCCATAGAGTTGTTCATAATAGTCTCTTATAATCCTTTGTATTTCTGCATTGTCTGTTATACCCTCTCTTTTTCATTTCTAATTTTGTTGCATTGATCCTTCTCTTTTTTTCTTGATGAGTCTGGCTAAAGCTTTGTCAATTTTGTTTATCTTCTCAAAGAACCAGCTTTTAGTTTTACTAACCTTTACTATTGTGCCTTTCATTTCTTTTTCACTTATTTCTGCTCTGATCTTTATGATGTCTTTCTTTCTTCTAATTTGGGGGGGTTTTGTTCTTCTTTTTCCAGCTGTTTTAGTGTGAACTTAGGTTGGCTATTCAATGCTTTTCTTGTTTCTTGAGGCAGGATTTTATTGCTATAAACTTCCCTCTTAGGACTACTTTTGCTGCATCCCATAGGTTTTGAGTTGTGTTTTCATTGTCATTTGTTTCTAGAAATTTTTTTATTTCCCTTTTGATTTCTTCAGTAATCTGTTGGTCATTTAGAAATGTGTTGTTTAATCTCCATGTGTTTGTATTTCTTACAGTTTTTTTCTTGTAATTGATGTCTAGTCTCATAGCCTTGTGGTCAGAGAAGATGCTTGATATGATTTCAATTTTCTTAAATTTACTGAGGTTTGATTTGTGACCCAAGATGTGGTCTATCCTGGAGAATGTTCCATGTGCACTTGAGAAGGTGTATTCTTCTGCATTTGGATGGAATGTCCTGAAGGTATCAATGAGATCCATCTCATCTAATGTATCATTTAAGACTTATGTTTCCTTATTAATTTTCTATTTTGATGATCTGTCCATTGGTGTGAGTGCAGCGTTAAAGTCTCCAACTATTATTGTATTACTGTCAATTTCTCCTTTTATGTCTGTTAGTGTTTGTCTTACGTATTGACGTGCTCCTATGTTGGGTGCATAGATATTTACAATTGTTATGTCTTCCTCTTGGATTGATCTCTTGATCATTATGTAGTATTCTTCCTTATTTCTTGTAATCTTCTTTAAGATCTATTTTGTCTGATATAAGAATTGCTACTCCAGCTTTCTTTTGTTTCCCACTTGCATGGAATATATTTTCCTATCCTCTCACTTTCAGTTTATACGTGTCTTTAGGTGTGAAGTAGCTTTCTTGTAGATAGCATATATATGGGTCTTATTTTTGTATCCATTCAGCCAGACTGTGTCTTTTGGTTGGAGAATTTAATCCATTTACATTTAAAGTAATTATTGATATAAATGTTCCTACTGCCATTTTCTTAATTGTTTGGAATTGATTTGTAGATCTTTTTTCTTCTCTTGTATTTCTTGACTATACAAGTCCTTTTAACATTTGTTGTAAAGCTGGTTGGTGGTACTGAATTCTCTTAACTTTTGCTTGCCTGAAAAACTCTTTATTTCTCCATCAATTTTGAATGAGATTCTTGCTGGATATAGTAATCTTGGTTGTAGATTCTTCCCTTTCAGTACTTTAAATATATCCTGCCATTCCCTTCTGGCCTGCAGAGTTTCTGCTGAAAGATCAGCTGTTAAGCATATGGGATTTCCCTTGTATGTTACTTGTTGCTTCTCCCTTGCTGCCTTTAATATTCTTTCTTTGTGTTTAGTCTTTATTAGTTTGATTAGTATGTATCTTGGCGTGTTTCTCCTTGGGTTTATCCTGTATGGGACTCTGTGCCTCTTGGACTTGATTGACTATTTCCTTTTCCATGTTGGGGAAATTTTCAACTATAATTTCCAAAAATTTTCTCATACCCTTTCTTTTTCTCTTCTTCTTCTAGGACCCCTATAATTCGAATGTTGGTGCATTTGATATTGTCCCAGAGGTCTCTGAAACTATCCTAGGTTCTTTTCAGTGTTTTAATTTCATTCTGCTCTTCAGAAGTTATTTCTACCATTTTATCTTCCAGCTCACTGATTTGTTCTTCTGCTTCAGATATTCTGCTATCGATTCCTTCTAGAGTATTTTTAATTTCAGTAATTGTATTGTTTGTCTCTGTATGTTTATTCTTCTAGGTCTTTATTAACTGATTCTTGCATTTTCTCCATTTTGTTTTCAAGGTTTTTGATCATCTTTACTATTATTATTTTGAATTCTTTTTCAGGTGGTTTGCCTATTTCCTTTTCATTTATTTGGACTTCTGTGATTCTAGTTTGTTCCATCATTTGTGTAGTATTTCTCTGCTTTTTCCTTATTTTTTTCTAAGCTTATGTTTGAGGTCTCCTTTTCCCAGGCTTCAAAGTTGAATTCTTTCTTCCTTTTGGTTCCTGCCCTCCTGAGGTTGATCCAATGGTTTGTGTAAGCTTCAAATAGGGTGAGATTTATGCTGAGTTTTTGTTTGTTTGTTTTCTTGTTCATTTTTCCTCTGATGGGCAAGGCTGAGTGAGGTGATAATCCTGTCTGCTGATGATTGGGTTTGTATTTTTGTTTTGTTTGTTGTTTAGATGAGGCTTCTTGCACAGGGTGCTACTGGTGGTTGGGTGATGCCAGATCTTGTATTCAAGGGTTTCCTCTATGTGAGTTCTCACTATCTGATACTCCCTAGGATTAGTTCTCTGGTAGTCCAGAGTCTTGGAGTCAGTGCTCCCACTCCAAAGGCCCAGGGTTTGATCTCTGGTCAGGAATGAAGATTTCACAAGTGGTTTGTTATGGTATTAAGTGAGATTCAAATATCCAAAAACGAGAAACCAAAGAGGAACCCCAGACAAACAGCAGTTACAAAATCAGGCAAATAATAATTAAAATAATGGAATATACACATATATGTATATACCCATAAGCAAAGTCAAAACAGTCCAATAAAAATAAAGTACAGTAGATTGACCTGGCAAACAAAGGAAATCAAAAATTATATTTACCAGTTAAGAACAAAACTAACTAAAGCACAAACTGGAAAATAAAACTAAAGGTGCCACGTGTGGAATAAAGCAATGAAAACAACTAACAAATATGTTGGGAGGAAAGGAAAGAAAGACTAGATATGCAAAGTTAAATAGAGGTAGATGAATAAGATTTATATACATTAAATGTTAACTTCAAGGAGAAAAGAACAGTAGGAAAAACAAACAAAGGAATAAATGTAGAAAAATATTAATAGGCTTAAAAATTAAAGAAAGAGAAAAGAAAAAAAAAGGAAAATTCCACAGAACCGCAAAAGCCCAACGTACAGGCAGAAGTTTATAACAATAAAAAATGTGACTGAGGGGAAAAAAAGCTCAAAAGCTTAATTAGATTTCATAGTGCCAATAAAACTGACAACTACAACAGGTTGGGGGGGGGGGGGGGAATCCAAAAGAATCTACGGAACAAGTCAAAACTTAAGAATAATAAATGTTTTTCTTGAGCACTGCCGTCAGAGTCCTTTCCCTCGCTGGGAGTCACAGTCCACCCCCCTTCCCTAGGTTGCTCTCCGACATTGTGCTGATCTCTAAACCTGCTGTGGGGGCAGCTCAGATTCTAACATGGTTCTACTGTGTGTTCTCGCCTCAGAACTAGTGCATTTTCTTTTGTGGGAGTGCTCAATGTCCTTTTATATATTCCATGGAGACAGTCTGCCTAGTTATTTGTGTGGATTTAATCTGCAGCTTGTACAGCTGGTGGGAAGGTTTTGGGTCTTTTTCCTTAGCCACATTGTCCCTGGGTTTCAATTGTGGTTTTATTTCCACCTGTGCATGTGAGTCATCCACTGGGGTTTGCTCCTGAGGCTGCCCTGGAGGACCTGGGTTTGCCCTGTGAGAGCCAAGTGTGGAGGTGGTGCAGCTGCTTGGGTTGCAGGGGTTCTGGCAGCACCAGGTACTCAAGCAAGTTGGTGGCTAGGGCAGCAGGAAATGACAACCAGTACTGGCCAATGCTGCTGCTGCTGCTGCTGCTGCTGCTGCTAAGTCGCTTCAGTCGTGTCCGACTCTGTGCGACCCCAGAGACGGCAGCCCATCAGGCTCTCCCGTCCCTGGGATTCTCCAGGCAAGAACACTGGAGTGGGTTGCCATTTCCTTCTCCAATGCATGAAAGTGAAAAGTGAAAGTGAAGTTGCTCAATCATGTCCGACTCTTAGCGACCCCATGGACTGCAGCCCATCAGGCTCTTCCATCCATGGGATTTTCCAGGCAAGAGTACTGGAGTTGGGTGCCATTGCCTTCTCTGGTACTGGCCAATACGTTCCAGTATTCTTGCCTGGAGAACTCCGCTGACAGAGAAGCCTGGTAGGCCACAGTCAACAGGGTTGCAAAGAGTTGGACACAACCAAAGTGACCCTGCGTGCATAAACAGAAGACTTTTTTTTTGCCTGTGGCAGCTCTGTCCCAGTAAGAGTTGAGCGTGAAGGTGGCGCAGCTACTTGGCTTGTGGGGACCCTGGCAGCACTAAGTGTGCAGGGATACGGACTGCCTCTGCTGTAGTTATGGCCCTATCAGAGTCTTTTCTCGAGCCTCTTGTAGCTGGCGATCAGAAGGCCTCTTTGGCCAGTCTTTCTCCATAGCCCCACCCGTTCAGGCACTTACAGGGCTCCCTTGACTGGGGTCCTTCTCTGTTGTTCAGTGTGTCAAGCACATAGAAGGGCCCCCCTGGCTGGGGTCCTACTCTGAAGATTGGCACATCAGTCACTTAAAGGAGCACCCTGGGTGGGGTCCTACTCTGAAGTTCAGTGCATCAGGCGTTTGGTGGGCCAGCCTCTCTATTGTTCAGCTGCCAATGCTGGCAGTGTGCGGGGGTAGAGAGGCTATGGTGATGGCTCCGCCGCCTACACGTGACTCAGCAGTATCACCTTGCCTCCACGGCTGCCTGGCTTTCCTCCACAAGCATCTCCCTCCACAATCTCCTCCCCCACATTTCCTCCATCCATCCTTGGCAGTCAACAGCAGCCCTCACCCTGGGATTGCTCCAAAATCTCTAAACTCCAGCTCCCAGTTGCTGTGCCTTCCAGGGGACCTGTGTCCCTGTGTGGGGTCTGTATGGCTGTAGCAAGGACTGTCTGATTCTCATTCCATTTAGGCTGCCACAGATCAGCTGTTTCACTCTCAGCCTTAAATGTTTCTCCTCTGACTCAGACAATTGCCCCGATGTGGGGATTGGACCCCTGCTTCAGTTTCCCTTCCCACCAAGGGCAGGCCCAGTCCTACTAACACTCCTGTTTTCCCCCCTAGTTTCTTCATCTTACCAAGTTTTGCATGATTCTATATATTCTTTTCCGCGGGTCAAGTACTCCTGTTTGCTCTCAGCTGGTGTTCTGCATGGTCTTCTTTGTCTGAAGGTGTATTCCTGATGTATCTATAGAGTAAGTAACTCCACATCCAACTACTCCTCCACCATCTTGTTCTTGGGAGTTACTTTTGATTCCATTTTAATTTACATAAAATTAAACATATTTTAAGTGTACACTTTGGTGTGTTTTGACAATGTACATACACTTTCATAACTATCATCCCAACCAAGATGTAGAATAGTTTCCACTACCCCAAAGTTCCCAAAGGACCTCTCTAGGCAACCCCTCTTCCTAAGACAACTAAAGCTCCAGTTTCTATCACATTGACTTAGTTTAGTTCTAGAAATTAATTTATAGACTACATAACAAGCAACTTATGTGTCTGGCTTCTGTTGCTCAACATAATGTTTTGGGATATAATATATCCATGCTTTATACATCAGGAGTTCATTCCTTTCCATTGGTGATTAGTATTTTATTATATGAAAATATCACAGTTTATACATCAATTCACCTGTTGGTGGACATTTGTTTCAAGTTTTAGGCTTTTACGAATAAAAAGGATTTTATGCTGAAAGTCCTTACCCGTTTTATAAATACTGTGTACTTCTAATCAGTAAACAACCAGAACCAAAACTGCTGGATCATAGGGTGGATATACATTCCAACACACTTTTCTTTTTACCCTGAGTATGGAAGAAACACAAGCTGGAATCAAGATTGCTGGGAGAAATATCAATAACCTCAGATATGCAGATGACACCACCCTTATGGCAGAAAGTGAAGAGGAGCTAAAAAGCCTCTTGATGTAAGTGAAAGAGGAGGGTGAAAAAGTTGACTTAAATCTCAACATTCAGAAAATGAAGATCATGGCATCCGGTCCCATCACTTCATGGGAAATAGATGGGGAAACAGTATAAACAGTGTCAGACTTTATTTTTTGGGGCTCCAAAATCACCGCAGATGGTGACTGCAACCATGAAATTAAAAGACGCTTACTCCTTGGAAGAAAAGTTATGAACAACCTAGATAGTATATTCAAAAGCAGAGACATTACTTTGCCGACTAAGGTCCGTCTAGTCAAGGCTATGGTTTTTCCTGTGGTCATGTATGGATGTGAGAGTTGGATTGTGAAGGAGGCTGAATGCCAAAGAATTGATGTGTTTGAACTGTGGTGTTGCAGAGGACTCTTGAGGGTCCCTTGGACTGCAAGGAGATCCAACTAGTCCATTCTGAAGGAGATCAACCCTGGGATTTCTGTGGAAGGAATGATGCTAAAGCTGAAGCTCCAGTACTTTGGACACCTTATGAGAAGAGTTGAGTCACTGGAAGGGACTCTGATGCTGGGAGAGATTGGGGGCAGGAGGAGAAGGGGACAACAGAGGATGAGATGGCTGGATGGCATCAAGGACTTGACGGACGTGAGTCTGAGTGAACTCCGGGAGTTGGTGATGGACAGGGAGGCCTGGCGTGCTGTGATTCATGGGGTCACAAAGAGTCGGACACGACTGAGCGACTGAACTGAACTGAACTGATGAAGTTCACAAAACAATTTTTCTTCTTCTGGTCTTCATACCATTATCAGAAAGTTAATATTAATCTCCAAAAATAAGTAATATGTGTTTAGTGCTCACTGTGTGCTAGGACCAGGGATAAGCTTTCTGCATGTTACCTCATTTAAACTTGGACTGCAAGGAAATCAAACCAATTAATCCTAAAGGAAATCAACCCTGGATTTTCATTGGAAGGACTGATGCTGAAGCTCCAATACTCTGACCACTTGATGTGAAGAGCTGACTCATTGCAGAAAACCCTGATGCTGGGAAAGACTGAAGGCAAAAGGAGAGGGGGGTGGCAGAGGATGAGATGGTTAGATAGCATCATTGACTCAATGGACATGAATTTGAGCAAATTCTGGGAGATAATGAAGGACAGGGAAGCCTGGCGTGCTTCAGTCCATGGGGTCGCAAAGAATCAGACACACTTAGTGACTGAACACAAATGGGGACAGAACCCCATTTAATCTTAGCAAAACCCTTTAATGATCATCATTTACACAGCCTTATAAGGTTAATAGGGGCTTCCCTGGTGGCTCAGCAGTAAAGAATCTGCCTGCAATGAAGGAAACCCAGGTTCAATCACTGGGTCAGGGAGATCTCCTGGAGGAGGGCATGGCAACCCACTCCAGTATTCCTGCGTGGAGAATTCCATGGACAGAGGAGCCTGGTGGGCTACAGTCCAAGGGGTGGCAAAGAGTCAGACATGACTGAAGCGACTGAACACATATACACAGGAGGTTAATAAGGGAAGCTGCTGTTGATCTTATATAAGAGTTGGGAGTCAACAGAAAATAAATCCAGGAGCTGCATGCATTCACTCCCATTTTACTATACTACCCCTTTTCTTTCACCAGGTATTTTCTTCTCAGCAAGAACTGCTGAGGGTTTTTGGAGATCAAGATGGTGGCCACAAGATGCTGGGTTTATGCCCCCTTGTGAACACACCAAAACTACAGCTACCAAGAGAGAGTCTCGCTGGGAACTAGCTGTAAAGAAGAGCGAGCCATACAGATTCTGCTAGGAAACAAGGAGAAGGAATCTGCTTGGGGGAAAGAGAAGTGGAGGGGGATATCACAGGCTAGGAGCTCCTCTCAGGGGAGCAAGGGGTTTGAGGCACTCATTAGGCACCCCAGCCCTGGAGTCAGACATGAGGAAGACAAGACCCCTTAGTTGGTTTGAAAACCACTGGGGTTTACCAAAGGGCTTTAAGAAACCAAGACTGTGCTCCTGATGAGCACACACACTGATTTACAGTCACGGTGTTGTGGTAGCTAATTAAAAGCTGCCTGGGGTCCTGACCAACTTGCTAGGACCACCCCAGGACACATCCCAGCCTGCGCTAGGCTGCTGCTCTAGCCCGTCCTGCTCCAGCACCATGCCCCACCAAGGTGGAGGTTGCCGTTGCCAACAAGAGTGGGCAAACTTGTTGGGAACAAAGCCACCCAAACCCCAGTCCTGCCTCTGACCAGGACAGAGGCGAGCATGGCCAGCTCTCGTGTCTCTGCACACAACCTAAAGTTAGCTCCAGGGCAGAGACAACCTGGGCTGGAGCCCCTGGCCCTGTACACACTTGGGGACGGGTGTGGCCATCTCAGTGATGTGGCACCAACCCCTCCAGCCTGCCTCAACCTCTAACCAAGGCACACACTCCAGGAAAAGAGTGAAACCAGCACAGTGCAGCCGTAAGCCCTCAGGCTCTGCCGCATAACCAGAAGCAGCCCAACTCCCTCAAGGCTCCAGCTCCAGCTCCTCAGCCCCAGCAGGGTGGTGACAGCCGCTGAACACAGAAGAAGCCCCAGCTCGCACCTGACTCTGGCTCGAGCCCCTCCAGCTCCAACCCTGTCTCCCACCAAGACAGTGGCTGCCAGCACTCCCTGGGGAAGACGCAGCACACGCTCACTTCAGATCTCGCTCTCCCATCAAAGCCACTGGTTACAGGCAGCCTACATAGGGACACGAGTTCACTGTTTGTGGGATGTAAACTGGTACAATCTCTACAGAAAACAGTATGAAGTTCCCTCAAAAAATTAGAAACAGAACTACAGATTATCCAGAATTCTACTCCTGGCTAGATATCCAAAGAAAGCAAAAACACTCATTTGAAAACATAGACGCACCCCGATTGCCCAGAGCAGCATTATTTACAATAGCCAAGATATGGAAACAATCTAAGAGTCCATCAACAGATGAATGGATAAAGAAGATGTGATGCTATAAGAGGAAACGTCGGGGGAGGGATAAATTAGGATCTTGGGATTAATATACACACACTACTATATATTATATAAAATAGATAACCAACAGGGACACAATGTACTGCACAGGGAACTCTACTTAATAGTCTCTGATAACCTAATTGGGAAAATAATCTTAAAAAGAATGAATATATGTATATGTATAACTGAATCCTACACTGTACACCTGAAACTAATACAACATTGTAAATCAAACTATACTCAAAAAAAAAAAAAAGGTTTTTTTTTTAAGAAGATGTGATGGGATGTTGGAATATAATGGAATATTACTAAACCATAAAACAATGAAATTTTACCATTTGCCATAACATAGATGGATCTGAAGGGTATTACACTTAATGAAGCTAATCAGAGAAATATGGATACTATATATTTTCACTTCTATGTGGAATCTAAAAAATAAAACAAACAAATGAATATAACAAAAGAGAAACAGACTCATACATACAGAGAACAAATTAGTGGTTACCACTGGGGAGAGGAGAGGGAAAGGGGCAAGACGGGGAAAAGAGGTACAAACTACTAGGTATAAAATAAGAAAAACAGATGGATGTAATGCAGGGGTTCCCCAGCCTCTGGGATCTAATGCCTGATGATTTGAGGTGGCGATCATATCCACCTAATGGATCACTGATGAAATTAGGTGCACAAGAAATATAATCACTTGAATCATCCTGAATCCCCTACCTCCTCCCCCATCCATGGAAAATTTGTCTTCCATGACACTGGTCCCCGGCGCTAAAAAGGTTGGAGACCATTGAAATGTACAGGACAGGGAATATAACCAATATTTTATAACAACTTTTAATGGAGTATGGCTTATAAAAATATTGAATCACAGTATTACACTCCTAAAACTAATATAACATTATAAATCAACTATAATTTCAAAACAAAAAAAATCTACTGATTCTTTGAGGCAAAACAATGAGTGCCTTTTCACCAAGTGGGAATGCTTCATCTCTCAGAGCTTCCAAACTGAAAGGCACCAAAGGCCTCCAAGAAGTTGATCCATGAAGAGTCACTCACTCCCGCAGATACTCTGTTTACCAAGTGAGAGAGTGTGGACAGCACAGGGCGACACCCAATTCTAACAAGAATAAAATCTACAATGAAATACTCTGGTTCTAAATCAAGAGCATCATGTCTGTGGAACAGATTAGTACTAATACCCTGTCTTTAGAGTTTATCAGAATCACCTGGAGAACTTACTAAACTAGGTGTGTGTGGGCCTCTCCACCAGAACAGCTAACTCAGCAGGTCTGGGATGGAACCTGAGATTTTGCATTTTTAATAAGTGCCCAAGGAATGATGGTGATGCTGGTCCTCAGACTTTTGTGTAGCACTGGGCCAGACTACCCACATCACTGTAATAAATCTCTGGTGAGAAACTGAGAAAGTGATGAAGTTTATCTAGCCAATTAATAGTAGGCCTGGAGCTGCAAGGTAATCTTTGAAGTATTAACTCTACATCTCTGGTATCCAGAATTAGAATTTCAAGGAACAGTTAAATTGTAAAGTTAAATGATCATTCTAGATCATTCTAGACTTGCCTCTGCATTTTGAGATATATAGGTAGATGATGGTGATAATGATGATAGGTAGGTAGTGATGAAATAAACTTTATATTTTATAGAAAAACAATAAAATTTTAAACATAAAATTTTTTCCTGACTGTTTGGGTCTCCTCCCTCCCCTTAACTGCGTATTGCACATCTGCGTTAACCAGACCTCCTCAGATGTTCACATTTCTTCTTTTATAAAGGATGAGAATGACCCATTACTCAATAATTCCTTGGGAGATAATCTTACTTCTTAATCTTGTAAGGAATTGGGATGACCCCACTTGCTTTGTACATGCAGATCTAGGGTGTATAAACTGTCAATACGTCATTCAAAATAAAACACTTTGTCTCAAAAACATGCGTAACTGCTTTGACCTCTACAGGTGGAACAGTCCTCAGAGCTTTCTGAAAGACTCTCTCCCAGGTTATAATCCTCAGGTTGACTCAAACTAAATTTTCCATATCTTTCCTAGATTGATTAATTTTTTTCATGGATGTTAGATTAGATAGATACAGAATGATAAAATCTCAGAATGTGTGCCTTTAAATGAAAGCAAGAATCATTTTAAGAAAAAGTCACTACTCTGCGCTTATTTTTATGTTTTTACTACAAAAGAGGGAAACCTCTAAGGGGATTCAGTGTTCTGCGGGACCTCATGTTAACATTTCCCTCTGAAATGATTTTTTAGTGGCCACATAGACCCAGCTCTACAAGGATCCTTCAACTAATTTTCAGATTGAGTATTTAATTTCTTTACCAAAGCAAAAGTTCGGCAATTGCTTGATTAATTTAACCTCATTCTTCTTTGTCATGAGAACAAATCTAAATGTCTCAGCTGACAAACACCACTTTAGAAACATCCTGATTCTGATAAACGGCTTCCTTAAATGTCTTAAAAGTATTATTAGTAGAGGTGCTAGTTTGATTCTCAACTCCTGCTCTCCTGAGAGCCAGAGGGTGGGAACTGAATTCAGGTTGGGAGGGCATTGCCGTGCCCTCAGGCAGAGTTTCAGATTAGTATGCAGAACATGTATGGGTGACTGTGAATTCTTTAAGTCTTTTTTTTTTTTTTCCTATTTTTCTATTTTCAGGTTCCAAAAGGAGAGCTCAATTATTCACTGTTACAAAAATGGCCATTGATGATCTTGAAAACCCAGGTAAAGTAAAGATACTGATGCTCAGCTGCATAAGTAGAGAGTTTTTGTTAATAGATATAATTATTTTTCACACCTCCCTAAATAACATGAAGAGCAGTTAAAGAAGCAGCATTATTGGTGATTTTTAATCAGGTTCCCATGAGACCTAGGCAGAAAGTAATTATTCAAACAAATGAAGGAAGACAGCATAATCCATAACTGCACTAAATATTAAAGGAATAATGTCTCATTTTAAGATAAAGTACATAAGTGATACACAATTCAAGTAAAGCATCTTTTTTTATGTAGTTTACCACTTAATAAAAAACAAATTATAAGTAATTCTATTTAATGATTACATGTTATGTACAACATAATGCACCATTACTGTTTATAGTATCTTTATCATTACAAAGGATTATTATTGTTAATATTAATAATATTATTAACTATCATCACAGTTCATTTTATACAGCACTTTTTCTGTGCAAAGCATTTCACAGTATTACTGAGGTTAGTCCACACAACCCCAGAGTTAGATATTCTTCATTTCTTGTTGAAGAAACTGAAGCTAAGAGAATTTAAAGATCTAAGTGTCAATCAGGTAGTTAACTGGAAGACCTGCCTAGGAATTAAATTTCTGTCTGCTTGTCTCCATGTGTCTGGTCCTTCCCACACTACCACCAGCTATGAGAGTCAAAGATAACACACTTGATATAATAGGTTTCAGCACGCAATAACAGAGGAGTTTCTCTACACATCCTAGCCCAAAATGCCACTTGAGGGCAAGACAATTTTGCAATTCAATGTCTTCTACCCTCAATTTCTTATTTTCCTTTTTCATTTACTAGAAGTAGTATGTTCCTACTTCTATATCCTAATTCCTGTTTCTCTCAATTTTACTGGAAGAGAAAAGTACACTTTTGCTTTATCTAAGATAACTTCTTTACTACTAAGATATCATTTAACCTCTTGTTCTCTCAAGAGTCTAGATAGATATATTTTGTCCACAATAGCCAGAGCTAATACAATCATCCCAGGACTAAGAAGGGGATGTACTTAAGGAAGAAAACTCATGACATCCACCTTATGCAAACATCTTTCCTAACCACTCCTAAAGTTAGTCCCTATCCTGTCAGCTCTTCCCTTCCATAAGAAATGTTTCTGATTATTTCATAAATACAGGTCACTCTAGTACAATGGAAAGATGGTGGCCTCTGGAATCAGATAGACCTGGGTTACAGTGCTGGCTTGCCCCATTTCAAAGAAAAATTCTTTTAAACACAATTTTAATATATCTCTTAAAATACAATAATATTTTTTTTTCTTTAAAGTTTTATTTGTATTGGAGCATAGTTGATTACCAATGTTCTGTTAGTTTCAAGTGTACAACAAGGTGACTGAACTGTACGTATACACATATCTATTTCCTTTTCAAATTCTTTTCCCATTTAGGTTATTACAGAATACTGAGCAGTGTTCCCTGTGCTATACAGTAGGTCCTTGTTGATGATCTATTTTGAATATAGCAGTGTGTACATGTCAATCCCAACAAGTTTGCGTGCTTTTTTTTTTGGTCATGCTGTGAGGCTCGCAGGATCTTATCCCCCACCAGGGAATGAATCCAGGCCACAGCAGTGAAAGCACCAAGTCCTAACTACTAGACCACCAGGGAACTCTCTATCTTTTAATAGTTTTGACCACACTATTAACTTCTCTTAGCTTCAAATTTCGTGTCTTTAAACTGCTACAAAGAGAGGTTTTGAGGATTTAAGGGGAAGTTATATGTAAGAACCTGGCACATCAGAAATGGCACCTAAACTTTTGATGATGTGCATGCTATAGGATATACAGAAGTCAAAATATAATACTGTATACATGAAACTTTTATAATGTTATAAATCAAGTAGTTATCATGTGTTTATTTTCCCTCCCCATCTTCCAGAGATACAAGGAAAAACAGCACATGCTTAACATATCTCAACAGTAGGGGAGAGAGACCTCGAGGAAATCAGTATAAAAATCAGGCTAAAAAGGCCAGTATCTCATCTGTCTCTGTTTCTTTCCTTTGTTGAGAAAATATTTATTGGTTGTGTACTATGCTCTAGGCACAAAGAATGACAATAATCCAAACATTTAAAGTAAACCAAGCATTTAAAGAAAAGAGTTCCAGAAGATGGGGACAGAGACAGGTACAAAGGTCCAAAGACAGAAATATCTGATAAATTCAAAGACGAGGAAAGAAATTAACACAATTGCAATGTGGTGGACCTAGGAAATGGTATGAAAAGGCACTCAAACCAGGCAAATGCCAAACTATGGGAAATCTAATACAGTCCGTTGTCTCACACGGAATTGATCATTTCTCAAATTAGCGGGACTTTACTTTTTACAGAACCACATGATACAAATCTTGCTTTACTTCTGGATGATACTGTCTCTCTTGGCTACTTGCTACAGAGGCCTTTTTCTGTTTTCCTATAGCTGCTATACAGATTCTGACTTGAATTTATGTCATAAACAAAAAGTATGACTAAAGCCTTTTAGACTTCTGGATGACCAAGTCTGGTAGGGTTGTAGAATGGTTAAAAGCACAGCTTCTGGAATAACAGCAACCAGGCTGAGATCACCAGCTGGAACGTGTGCCAGCTGTGGGGCACACAGCAAGCCTCTTCCCTTTTCTCACCCTGACACCTCTTCTAAAACTGAAAGCAGATGAGGACGTCTTGGTGGCTCAGTGGTTAAGACTCTGTGCTACCAATGCAGGGGGTGTGGGTTTGATTTGGGAGCTAAGACCCCTGAAAGACACCCAAGCAGCCAAAACAAACAAAAACCCTAAAAACGAAAGCAGGTGATTCTAAGAATTAAATTCTGCACCAAGTGTACCTAGCACAGCTCCTGACACAAAACGGCCTAGCACAATATAGTCACTGATATGATTAATATTTATGTGGCAAAATAAACATCTCACTTGACTTTCTCTCAAAACCCAGAAGGTACAGAATAGTTTTTATGTTAAACTTCAGTTTGTAACTGCCAAACTGTTTACCCATGCCTTCTCTAAACTAGGTAAAATCATGACTTAATCAAATTTAAGGAATGATAAGTTTCTCTGTTTTCATAAAGTCTCATCTTACAGGAACATGCATGATTCTAAAGAAAGTTGAGCAGTTATTTTTCAGCTGTGCAACCTCAAGCTAGAATACCTCTTATGTGTTCATTTACTCATCCTATCATTTACATATTCATTATCATGTACAGAACCCTGTGTCATGTAGTGGGCATAATACGGAAGGAGATAAGCCATGCTCCTTATCCTCACAATCTAACAGCTTTCAGTTCAGTTCAGTTCAGTCACTCAGTCATGTCTGACTCTTTGCGACCCCATGGACCACAGCATGCGAGGCCTCCCTGTCCATCACCAACTCCTGGAACTTACCCCAACTCATGTCCATTGAATCCGTGATGCCATCCAACCATCTCATCCTCTTCCTCCCCTTCTACTCCTGCCTTCAATCTTTCCCAGCATCAGGATCTTTTCAAATGAGTCAGCTCTTCACATCAGGTGGCCAAAGTACTGGAGTTTCAGCTTTAGCATCATTCCTTCCAAAGAACACCCAGGGCTGATCTCCTTTAGCATGGACTGGTTGGATCTCCTTGCAGTCCAAGGGACTCTCAACAGTCTTCTCCAACACCACAGTTCAAAAGCATCAATTCTTCAGTGCTAAGCTTTCTTCACAGTCTAACTCTCACATCCATGCATGACCACAGGAAAAACCATAGCCTTGACTAGGCGGACCTTAGTCGGCAAAGTAATGTCTCTGCTTTTCAATATGCTATCTAGGTTGGTCATAACTTCTTCCAAGGAGTAAGCGTCTTTCAATTTCATGGCTGCAATCACCATCTGCAGTGATTTTGGAGCCCAAAAAATAAAGTCTGACACTGTTTCCACTGTTTCCCCATCTATTTCCCATGAAGTGATGGGACCAGATGCCATGATCTTTGTTTTCTGAATGTTGAGCTTTAAGCCAACTTTTTCACTCTCCTCTTTCACTTTCATCAAGAGGCTTTTTAGCTCCTCATCACTTTCTGCCATAAGGGTGGTGTCATCTGCATATCTGAGGTCATTAATATTTTTCCTGGCAATCTTGATTCCCGCTTGTGCTTCTTCCAGCCCGGCATTTCTCATGATGTACTCTGCATAGAGGTTCAATAAGCAGGGTGACAATATACAGCCTTGACGTACTCCTTTTCCTATTTGGAACCAGTCTGTTGTTCCATGTCCAGTTCTAACTGTTACTTCCTGACCTGCATATAGGTTTCTCAAGAGGCAGGTCAGGTTGTCTGGTATTCCCATCTCTTGAATTTTCCACAGTTTATTGTGATCCACACAGTCAAAGGCTTTGGCATAGTCAATAAAGCAGAAATAGATGTTTTTCTGGAACTCTCTTGCTTTTTCGATGATCCAGCGGATGTTGGCAATTTGATCTCTGGTTCCTCTGCCTTTTCTAAAACTAGCTTGAACATCTGGAAGTTCACGGTTCACGTATTGCTGAAGCCTGGCTTGGAGAATTTTAAGCATTACTTTACCAGCGTGTGAGATGAGTGAATTGTGCAGTAGTTTGAGTATTCTTTAACAGACAGTAAATGAACACTTCAGGCTTCCCAGGTGGCTCAGTGATAAATAATCCACGTACCAATACAGGAGACATGGGTGTGATCCCTGGGTCAGGAAGATCCACTGGAGAAAGAAATGGCAACTCACTCCAGTATTCTTGCCTGAGAAATCCCATGGATAGAGGAGCCTGGCAGGCTACAGTCCATGGGGTCACAAAGAGTCAGACAGGATCTAATGACTGAACAACATCAAAAAAAAGGGCATCTTAGACATACTTTCCTGGAAGTTCTCCTTTGTATACCTGTTATGATTTATAGGCTTTAAAGAGATGCCCTCATTCCCTTTGTTATGGTCTGAATGAATGTTCATAGGTTGAAGACCTAACTCCCAATAAAATGATATTAAAAGGTAGGGTCTTTGACAGACAATTAGATTTAGATAATGCCATGAGGGTAGGGCCCTCATGCTGGGATTTGTGTCCTCATAAAAATCAGAAATGACACCAGACCTCAGCCTTCTTTGACTGGAAACAGTCTTCCCAGAATGGGGAAGCCCTTTACTGCATGACTTTATCCTAAGTAGACAAAGGCCAACTGATTGATCAGCACACAACTAACTCTGGAGCAACACTTTAAATGACACTTTCCAAACAGAGCAAACACCAGACTGGGTACTTTATATACCTCATTTAATCTACTTTTCACAACCATCTGGTGAGGCAAGTGCTCCAGGAATGCTGGATTGATTGATCAATTGATTTTACTATTTTCACTACTTTAAGACAAACTGCTTTTTAACAACATCAGATTCTTAGCTGCCTTCATTTATCCATGGCTTACACAACAGCATAAGCCACTTTTGTAAGTCTGAAGCCTTACCTGCTTCAGCTTTTAAGAGTCAGAAGAATGGCAGGTATGTCTTGTAATTAGATTTTTACATCAGAATGGATTTGATTTTTGACATCAATGAACAAACCCATTTGTCTATCCCTGCATTGCAGGAATAGAAATCCATCATAATTATTTGCCAGCTGTTGGTTCACCCCAGTCATGGTTTCTTATTCTGAAATGTTTCCTAACCTCCAGAAAGTCCTCACTACATTTGTAGTTTGCAGGTATCTGAACGGCTTGCATTTTTAATGAATTCCTAATGTACTCACTCAAGCAAACAAGGAAAATTATAACCATGGAACATTACATTTCAGACATTAATCATAATTGCTTAATAATACCAAACAAGGAGATTTTATTGCAAACTGAGACTTCTTATTTAACTTCAGAATCAGAATAATTGTCACATTTGCACATATTCTAAATGATACCACATATTGCCAAATGCCTACATTAAACAGTTTAGTCATAAAGAAATATTTTGTCAGCTAATTTAATTTAATTGCATGGCATAATCGTTTCACCTATTTCTCTAAAAACAGGTATTTTAATAAGAGAACTAAAAGGAGGTTATAAAAATCTCACTTTCTCAATTGCTAGGAAAGGTCTCTGCGGAAAGTTGCCAGACAATTACAAATTCGGGGGGTTTCTATAGTTCTTCAATGTATTTGTTATATACCATTAGTCACCAGTGAAGCCCTTCACTAATAGCAGTACCCTTCAACAATAGCCCCAGAGAATTTAACACTGATTGATGGCAGGTCACCTGGAATTGGTTGGCAGAATTTCCAATTTTCTGTTGGGAAATTGCTTATTTCTCCAAGTCTATTCCCATTTTTACAAGTGGACAGCAAGCTGAGATTATACATTATTATGTGTCTAAATATAAAATTGTGATGGATGGTGTCACACATTTAAAAAGAGTTAAGCATTTAATTTAAAATTTAAAAAGTTTAAAGAAGTTTAAAATGTATTTTTAATCTTTCTCAGAAATTCATGGGCTGATTCATATTGGGGGGAACACTAAGAGATTGCCCAAGGATTGTCATTTATATGGGGTATTATTTTCATAAAATTATCCTTTTAGACTCTCGAAGCAGTAGAACCATGATTTTCTTGTAAATACTATCTAAAGAGTTCAAGCTTATCAAAAGACTGAAGGAATAAATAGATTCTTTCTGTAACAGTACTAATGCTAAATTTGGCACAGAAAAGAGGAAAGTAAGCAACCAAAACTCAAAAACCACATTAAAATCAGAAGACACAGTTTGCTATTTACATTAAACTATCATTTATTTAAAAACACATACTAGGTGTCAATTTTAAAAGTGTATATTTAGGATGCAAAAATATCATATGTGTGTGAGCTTAGTCATATTCTACTCTTAATATCGTATATCACAGGAATATTACTATATACTTTTCCACTTAGCAACTCTACCAAATTCTTGAATTAAGCATTAAGCCCCTGGCTAAATATATTAAAGGCAACAGGTAACAATCCAATGACAAGTTTGAAATTTTGTCAATATGGGTCACTCTGGAGAGACAAACTAGCAAAACCCTCAAAATCTGCCTGCAATGCAGGAGTTCAGTTCAGTTCAGTTCAGTCGCTCAGTCATGTTCAACTCTTTGTGACCCCATGAATTGCAGCATGCCAGGCCTCCCTGTCCATCACCAACTCCCGGAGTTCACCCAAACTCATGTCCATCGAGTCGGCGATACCATCCAGCCATCTCATCCTCTGTCGTCCCCTTCTCCTCCTGCCTCCAATCCCTCCCAGCATCAGAGTCTTTTCCAATGAGTCAACTCTTGGCATGAGGTGGCCAAAGTATTGGAGTTTCGGCTTTAGCATCAGTCCTTCCAAAGAACACCCAGGACTGATCTCCTGCAGAATGAAGGAGACCCTGGTTCAATCCCTGGGTCAGGAAGATCCCCTGGAAAAGGAAATGGCAACCCACTCCAGTATTCTTGTCTGGAGAATTCCATGGACAGAGGACCTGGTGGGCTACAGTCCATGGGATCGCAAAGAGTTATACCCAACTGTGTGACTTTCACTTTCAACACAATTGGGACAATTTGGTGGCTCAAATGGCAAAGGATCTGTCTGCCATGTGGGAGACCTAGGCTCAACCCCTGGGTAGGGAAGATCCCCTGGAGAAGGAAATGGCAGTATTCCTGGAATATAGTATTCAAGAACAGTCCAGTATTCTTGCCTGGAGAATCCCATGAACAGAGGAGCTTGGTAGGTTATGGTCCATGAGGTCACAAAGAGCCAGACACATCTGAGTGACAAACACTTTCACTCAACTTTTCACACATGCAAATTCTTGAATTAAGCATTAAGTCACTGGCTGCCTATATAAATATATTAGAGGCAATGGATAACAATCCAATGACAAGTTTAAAATTTGGTCCGTATGGGTCACTCTGGAGAGAGAAACTAGCAAAACCCTCAAAATCTGTAATGCTCAACACAATTTCTTAATATGAGGATAAAAAATGCCTTTATTGAGCTTCCCTGGGAGTTCAGTGGTAAAAATCCCACCTGCCAATGCAGGAGACACAGGTTCGATCCCTAGTCTGGCAAGATCCCATATGCCTCCGAGTAGTGCCACAGCTACTAAATCTGAGCGCCCTAGAGCCCTTGCTCAGCAACAAGAGAAACTACCACAATAAGAAGCCTACCTACTCCCAATATTCTTGCCTGAAGAATTCCATGGACAGAAGAGCCTGGTGGGCTATTGTCCATGGGGTCACAAAGAATTAGACACAACTGAGCAACTAACACTTAAACATTTCTAAAACTGTCATTTTAAAGGCTGCTTAGAATTTCATGATACGGCTACTTAAGGCACTGGTGAATAATCTACTGATGGACATGTTGCTTGTTTTGTTTATGTTATTTATTTGCTAAATGGTTATTTATGCAGTATTTGTTCATAGCTCAATCTCTGCCTTGTCCCGGATTGGGAATACAAAGCCTCTGTTCTTGTAGAGCTTATATTTCTGAGACTTAGGGATAAAGACAGACAAGAAAAACAATGAACACAAATAAATATGGTAGTTGGTGATTAAGTCCTACAATAAACTATAATATCATAATAAGGCAGGATAAGAAGACAGTGGCAAGAAGTAATACATGGTCTCTAAGATAAGAAGACCTTCAAACAGGGAACTGAATGAGAGTATGGCATTGGCCCAGTGGAAATTCAGGTGACAAACCTTCCAGATTCAGTGAAACAAGAGGCATAGGGAATTCCCTGATAGTCCAGTGGTTAGGTTTGGGCACTTTAACTGTCAGAGCCTGGGTTCCAACCCTGGTCGAGGAACTAAGATCCTGCAAGCTACGTGTTGAGGCCAAAAGGAAAACGAGAGAGAGAAGAGGCAGGAAAAGGAGAATGTGTGACATGCTGATACAATGTAAAGGAGAAAATCATTTTAAAACAATAAAACTTTTGTGCCTGAATCTTTACACATACATCATGAGAAAATATTCCCAGGAGTATATTTGTAAGGTCAAAAATACGCTCATTTTTTAATCAGAATTTTCTCAGTATCTTATGCAAGGAAATTTTTTATTGAAATAGTTCCTTTAAAAACCCTCTATGTTATCATTACTTAGTGAAGTATTGAGGCTCTCTGAGAATTAGTGCACTCTCAAGAATCTGCCGTGTATGTTTCTGTCATCTCTATGTACAAACAGCCCTATCATTTGACATTATTCAACAGTTGTTGGTGATAAATGTCAGCATGCTGTGATTTGCCTGACAGCTATTTTGCATAAAACTAGACCCTCACTGCATCACCATGCATGACAGCACTGCACATTCTAGAGACCCTGTAACTGCATGACTGATGTTGTATAACACTTGCTTTTTTATATTAAATTCTCACCCTAAGTGGTGAGAATGGTGACCATGAAGCATTTGCCTTCATCTCCTCAGCATCCAACATAAATATCTACCACACAGGAGATGCTCCATAGGCACTTTGCATGAATGAATCAATAAAAACACCTTCCTCTGCAATGGCCTATATGGGAAAAGAATATACAAAAGGGTGGATATATGTAAATGTATAACTGATTCACTTTGCTGCACAGCTGAAACTAACGCAACACGGTAAATCAACTAGACTCCAACAACAACGACAAAAAGCAAACATCTTCAATGATATTATACGTGAGATAAGAACTAATAGCCAAAGAATAATTAATTAATTTTAAATACTAATATTTCAGAATATACCAACAATCGTCAGTCCCAGGAGGCTCTCTTTGCAATTTCTAGTGGCTCAGCAGTCACTCAAAGACTGCACACTTGACTCTTAAACAACAGGGGCTTAGGGCACCAACCCTCCTCACACAGTTGAAAAATCCCTTATAATTTACCGTTAGCCATCAGTACACATGGTTTGTATCTCAGGTTCCACATTTAAAGATTTAACCAGTCAGAGATCGTTTAGTACTACACTATTTACTACTGAAAAAAAAAATGGATAAGTGACCAAGGTTCCTTATACACCTCCAGTCATCCCTAACCTCTGCATCCAGCTGACCACCCTACTGTCCACCAGGGCCTGGTACTCTGTATTAGACTTTAAAGATGACTTCTTCTGTATTCCATGAGTCCCAGACTCATAAAGAAGTTTCGCTTTCCAGTGGCTGGACCCAAACATGTAACAAAAACAACAATGCTGCTGGACAATCCTGCCCTCAGAGGTTCAAAAATTCCCCCCATCACTCATTATTAGAGAAATGCAAATCAAAACCACAATGAGGTACCACTTCACACCAGTCAGAATGGCTGCGATCCAAAAATCTGCAAGCAATAAATGCTGGAGAGGGTGTGGAGAAAAGGGAACCCTCCTACACTGTTGGTGGGAATGCAAACTAGTACAGCCACTATGGAGAACAGTGTGGAGATTCCTTAAAAAATTGCAAATAGAACTACCTTATGACCCAGCAATCCCACTTCTGGGCATACACACCGAGGAAACCAGAATTGAAAGAGACACATGTACCCCAGTGTTCATCGCAGCACTGTTTATAATAGCCAGGACATGGAAACAACCTAGATGTCCATCAGCAGATGAATGGGTAAGAAAGCTGTGGTACATATACACAATGGAGTATTACTCAGCCGTTAAAAAGAATTCATTTGAATCAGTTCTGATGAGATGGATGAAACTGGAGGTGATTATACAGAGTGAAGTAAGCCAGAAAGAAAAACACCAATACAGTATACTAACACATATATATGGAATTTAGGAAGATGGCAATGACGACCCTGTATGCAGGACAGGGAAAGAGACACAGATGTGTATAACGGACTTTTGGACTCAGAGGGAGAGGGAGAGGGTGGGATGATTTGGGAGAATGACATTCTAACATGTATACTATCATGTGAATTGAATCGCCAGTCTATGACGCAGGATGCAGCATGCTTGGGGCTGGTGCATGGGGATGACCCAGAGAGATGTTTTGGGGAGGGAGGTGGGAGGGGGGTTCATGTTTGGGAATGCATGTAAGAATTAAAGATTTTATAATTAAAAAAAAATAAAATAAAAAAAAATAAAAAAATAAAACAAAAAACAAAAAAAAACAAAAATTCCCCCCACCACCTTTGGAGAAACTTTAGCCAAAGACCTAAAAGATCTCCATCTGGAAGAGGGAACCCTCCTCCACTGTGCAGACAACATCCTGATCATCAGCCTACCTAAGGAGGCTTCTGAACCACCTAGCCTCCTGAAAGGATATATGGTGTCCAAGAAAAAGGCTCAAATGGCACAAACTAGGGTGACCCACCCAGGCTTCATTCTCATAGGTCAGAGAAGCCCACCCAGGAAAAGAGAGAAGACATCTGCAGCCTCACCCCCTCCTAAATTAGAAGACAGCTTAAGGGTTCTCCCTCCCCATTGCCAGGTTTTGCCATTCTGGATCCCTAACTCCGGTCTATTAGTTATGCTGCCATATGCAAAGTTCAAAAGAAAGGATGATGATCATTCTGAATGGAATTCACAATGCAAAGGGGCCTTTCAAGAACTGAAAAAGTAATTGCTTCCGGTCCCTGCCCTGGCCCTCCCAGATTTAGCTACACTCTTCGAACTTTACATTCAGGAGAGAAAAACAATCATCCTTGGGGTATTAGTTCAAAAACTGGGGTACTTTACTTGAGTGGTTGTTTACTTCTCTAAACAATTAGATCCAGCCACCAAGGGATGGCCTCCTTGGCTTCAGGAAGTAGCTGCTATTACAGCCTGCTCAAGGAGGCTGAAAAGTTAACGCCTGGTCAGCCAATCACTATATGGACTCCATTATGATTCAGGTTTTAAACAAAGCCCTCCTGTATAGCACAGGGAATTATATAACAGCTCATTTGGGAGAGGAGTTTGCAGGAGAATGGATACATGTATGTGTATGGCTGAGTTCCTCTGCTGTCCACCTGAAACTATCACAACATTGTTAACTGGCTATCCTTGAATGAAATAAAGTTTATTTCCAGAGTGGTACAATCCACCTGCCATGCAGGTGATACATGTTCAATCCCTGGTCTAGGAAGACTCCACACACCAGGGGTAACTACAGGCAGTGCACCACAACTACTGAGCTGCAACTTCAGAAGCCCGAGCTCCCTAGACCCCACAGCCTGCAACAAGAGAAGGCACCAGAGTGAGAAGCCTGCGCACTGCAACTGAAGAAACGCCCATGCAGCAATGAAGACACAGCACAATAAATAAACAGATTTAAAAAATAATAAAAATTAAGTTTCATCTAAAAAAAAGATTCAGATTTTAGTAAGTTCTAAGGGAACAGAGTGGCTATCCCCCAGAAGGTTGATTCAAGTTCAGACTATGTCTTCAGACAATCCAGTGGCTACCATAAAAACCTGTCACACACTAAATCCTGCCACCACGATACCCACAGGGCTCCTGGAGCACAACTGTTCAGAAACCTCAGTTCAGTCGCTCAGTCGTGTTTAACTCTTTGCGACCCCATGAATTGCAGCACGCCAGGCCTCCCTGTCCATCACCAACTCCTGGAGTTCACTCAGACTCACGTCCATGGAGTCGGTGATGCCATCCAGCCATCTCATCCTCTGTCGTCCCCTTTTCCTCCTGCCCCTAATCCCTCCCAGCATCAGAGTCTTTTTCAATGAGTCAACTCTTCGCATGAAGTGGCCAAAGTACTGGAGTTTCAGCTTTAGCATCATTCCTTCCAAAGACATCCCAGGGCTGATCTCCTTCAGAATGAACTGGTTGGATCTCCTTGCAGTCCAAGGGACTCTCAAGAGTCTTCTCCAACACCACAGTTCAAAAGTATCAGTTCTTCGGTGCTCAGTTTTCTTCACAGTCCAGTAGACATCATCTATTCTGCTTGCCCCGACCTAGGAAGTGAGCCTCTTCCAAACATGGAAGAGGAATGGTTCACAGATCAGAGCAGTTTTATGAGAAAGGGGAGAAGTCTGCAGGATATGTAACAACTTTCCAGACCCAGGTCACAGAAGCGAAAAGCCTACCCTCCAGGGACTTCCGCCCAATAGGCAGAGCTGACAACCCTCAAGGGTGATCCTTAGAGCTCAGGACTGGGAGGATCTGAAACATTTACACAGACTCCCAGGGCGTATTGGCCATCCTCCATGCCCATGGGTCTATTTGGAAGGAAAGAGTTGTGGTTACTGCGGAGAATGAACAGTTGCAACATAGCTTAATCATACTGAAACCCTTAGAACTAGTACAGCTTCCAAAAAGGTGGCAGTGACTCATGGTAGGGGTCACCAAAAAGGGCGGCGGCAGGGGTGGGGTGGTGCTGAGGGAAACAAGGCAGACTCAACTGCCAAAAGGCGGCCTGGGAACCAGTAACTTGGCAACCACCCCTTACACCTCAAGGGCCAGATCCATCCCATCATCCCCCAATCTACATAAGGAAGAAGTAGACAATGTGGAAACAGGGCTCCATCAGAGGTCTAGGAGGCCATGGGTGGCTAGTTATTGAACATGGGCCAAACCTCTTTCCCTAAACCACAGCCTGTCAAGCCATCAGGGAACTCATTATGGGAGAGAAGCCCCATGTAATTGGTTGGTTGAGGTCATAGTAGCCCCTGGCATGAGGAGTATAATCAATGAGACAGTTGAGGCATGCTGTTCTTGCTAGTATGTGGGCCATGTATCTTAAGTCAACCAGTGTCCTTGTCACCGGCCATATGGCTGATCACAGAAGCTAATTGTGTTCTATTAACAGGATGCCACAAAGGCCCACTGCAAAACCAGACCAAACTGGCTAGATCCAAGATAGAGGGAAGTGTAGGCTAAAGCTCGCTGCTTTTCTTGCCTTGGTTGATCTCTATGTTCCCACACCAGCCCCTGAGAGCTAAAGGACACTTGCCCAGATTCAGCTCTGTGTTTGTTTCAATAATACGAAGTGTTTGGCAGAGATGCTCTGCAGCTGTACTTTGAGAGAGAAAGATGTTTTGAGAGTTACACACTGGTCAACTGCCCCAAATCCATTCTGACTTGACCTCAGGGACCTACCTGCACAGATGAAACCTGGAGGAGTCCAAAAGTTACCTTTGCCTCATTACCATGCTAAGAACTCCACTCCAAGGGGTCATTTGTACTCTGCTACGGCAATCCATGACTTACCAACTAAATAACAACAGCAACCCACTCCAGTATTCTTGCCTAGGAAATCCCGCGGACAGAGGAGCCTGGCGTGCTACAGTCCATGCGGTCGCAAAGAGTCGGACATAACAGCAACTGAGCACAGCACACAAGCGCAATCTGTGGGAGAGCAAGGGGGCGCGAGGGACTGCCCATGCACCAGCTGTTGCTGGAAATCTTTGTCCTTTGCCCCAGTTTCTGATGATGCACTTGCCTCTCACCCCGCAAAACTCCCCACTTTCCTCCCTTTGGGGAGCAGGTGTCTAGACATGAGCTCCCCTTCTCCATTCCCTGGCCATCCAAGAACAGCTTGTCTCGCCTGAGCCAAACTCAGTTTTGTTTTTGGCATTGGGAACCTGAGCAGGAAAGAACTCCCTGTCCAATCCAGGGGTGCTTCAGTTCAGAGGGACCTCAAGAGTGGGGGTGCTCACATCTAATTGGGTAACATCCTCTGTCTCCAAAAGATTAGATAAATTGCCATCGCTCGGGGATTCAAACAGTTAGGGCTAAGGTCGGGTAACATACGTAGCTCAAGATAGCCAGGGAGTTCACTTCTCCACCCGGGGTTGCACCACCGCCCAAAACCAGTAGGCAGTAGTTACAGAAGCTGGACCTGTGCCCTTCCACGCCCCTCTGCAACGAGTGCAAAAGACAGAGGAGGGACTTGCCACTGGTAAAGCCAATTAACAATTCCCGAGAAATAAAAATAGAAGCTGGGTAATAAAGCCTAACCTTTTTTTGTCTGTTTCCTTTGTGCTAGTTTCACTTGCTCACTGGCTGCCGCGTGCAGAGGTCTTGTACCCGAAACTTTTGGACCAGAGTTCCAAGCGCAAGAATGCTGCGCCCGACACCTGGGCTCTACGTGCCCTGTGCAGGAGCGCTGCGCACCGCACTGCGATTCAAGATGGTGGCCGCAGGCGGAGTGCAGAGACGCCGCTGGGGCGCTGCACCCTACCAGGAGCCTGAGCGGCACACCTGCACCAGACCGGCAATATCTCGTCCTCCTCCTGGCTCAGTCAGTTCAGTTGCTCAGTTGTATCCAACTCTTTGCGATCCCATGTGTTAAAGCAGGCCAGGCTTCCCTGTCCATCACCAACTCCAGAGCTTGCTCAAACTCACTTCTGTCAAGTCAGTAATGCCATCCAACCGTCTGTTCCTTGGCGGTCCCCCTCCCCCTCCTGCCCTCAATCTTTCCCGGCATCAGGGTCTTTTCCAATGAGTCACTTCTTCACATCAGGTGGCCAAAGTATTGGAGCTTCAGCTTCAGCATCAGTCCCTCCAGTGAATATTCAGGGTTGATTTCCTTTAGGATTGACTAATTTGATCTTCTTGCTATCCAAGGGACTTTCAAAAGTCTTCTCCAACACTACAGTTCAAAAGCATCAATTCTTCAGTGCTCAGAGGGCAAGAGCTCACACCTCTCCATTTTTCTGATCAGAGAGTAAAACCTTCCTCTGCTTCTGGACCGAACTCAGTATCATTCTATTGGTTTGAACAACGCTGGGCAGGAGGACCCTGCTGGGGCTTGTTAGCAATTTCGTAGATCAGGTTCTGTTTACCTGTTGTCAGGTTCCCCCACTAGAATGTGAGCCCTAGTTACCATGTCTCTCCTGCTCATTTCAGTGCCCCACACTGTACCTGCCCCATAAGGGCACTCAGTAAATATGATAATAAAAATAAAGCTAATGAGGGAATGCATGAGCATTCTTTGATTATAAACATCCCACGACAGATTAGTCTCCAAGTACGACCTACAATATGTAACTCAACATTCCTGGAGCACAGGAAGAAACATGCCCCAGGAATTGCCTAGCAGTCAAGTGGTTAGAACTCCATGATTTCACTCCTGAGGGCTTGGGTTCAATCTCTAGTGAGGGAACTAAGATCCTGAAAGCAAAGCAGGATGGCCAAAAAAAAAAAAAAAAAGCATGCTCTAAAGAAGTTCTTAATCCCTGAACTAGAGTTCTCACATATCTGAGCACACATTCAATACACTAAGAATGAATGATACAGAATATGTGACGATTGCTTTTAATCTTTTACGCAAAGATAAATAAAGAATAATATACACATCTACTTTCTTCCTTTTGAAATATCACAATTCATCAGTCTTTAATCAGGGTAGGTGCGCACCAAGGCCCGCTGGCAATGTGTTTACAATTTCTTTATCCACCTCTTCTTTGCTGTATTGTCATCCACTTGCTAACTACACAGCCCTCAGTATCATATTTAGGAGTCTTATTCTGGTAAAAAGTAGAAATTTCCTTTCTCTTTAGCAATTATGGCAAAGTTCCTGGTGCTCTGAGTGACTATTAGCATTGTAACTAGCCACATAGATGTCCCTTTTATTCAAGGTATTCAGTGTTATTTGAAATTATTATTTTGTCTCTCTAATAACAGGCCAGATACATGACAAAAGAAATCTGGTCATAATTGTTCTCCTTATATTCCTCTCCCCACACCATCCCCAGTGCATAGAACAGTACTGAACTCAACCCTGCTGCTGCTGCTGCTGCTGCTGCTAAGAAACTTCAGTTGTGTCTGATCCTGCGCGACCCCATAGATGGCAGCCCACCAGGCTTCCCCAACCCTGGGATTCTCCAGGCAAGAACGCTGGAGTGGGTTGCCATTTCCTTCTCCAATGCATGAAAGTGAAAAGTGAAAGTGAAGTTGCTCAGTCGTGTCCAACTCTTAGCGGCCCCATGGACTGCAGCCCACCAGGCTCCTCCGTCCATGGGATTTTTCAGGCAAGAGTACTGGAGTGGGGTGCCATTGCCTTCTCCACCTTGGCACTTAACAAATTTTTGGATGAAAGAACAAATCACTGAATGAATGAACCAATGAACTGTGTCCCAGTGTTGCCAGTGGATTTCATGAGTAAGATGCCTTTATACTCTTTTCTGTTTCATCAGCTTCAGCTGTACTGGGTTACTGATGTTAACACAGGCAGAGTATAGAACCTAGCTTCAGTCAGTGATCGTCATTTCTATAATAAATCCAATGATGGGTTTATAATAAAGCAAATTGAATGATGTTAACTTTGTGTCCCATGTTCCCCATTTGTGAACTCAAGGAAGCAGATGCTGTCTTTGCTCTGACACCATCGGCAGCTCCTTATATTACCAAGGACTGCTTCTCTGCCTGACGGTGCTTTTGGAATATGGTAACATGGCAGTGCCCGGGAACTAATGCCCCAAAAAGATGATGGATAAAATCTCCAGCTTCTCTGTCCTTCAGTGGAACAGCTCTGAGATTATACAGGATTTCCAGTGGCATTTGGAGCCCTGGTTGCCCATGGTAGACACCCCTAATTCACAAAAATTCATTTGGTTTTCCTTCCTTCCTTGGTCCATTTCTCCACTCTCTCAGAGAAGACAGAGTGCCTGCCTGCCTGCTAAGTCACTTCAGTTGTGTCCAACTCTTTGCAACCCTATGGCCCATAGCCCACAGGGCTCCTCTGTCCATGGGATTCTCCAGGCAAGAAAACTAGAGTGGGTTGCCAGGCCCTCCTCTGGGGGAATCTTCCTGACCCAGGGATTGAACATGCATCTCTTATGTCTTCTACAAAGGCAGGCGGATTCTTTACCTCTAGTGCCACCTTCTACGGCTTCTAGGGAAGCTCTAGAAGACAGAGTATCTGAGATAATTTTCATGGGATTGAATACAAATCCCTGTCCCCAGGTATCCTGTCAGGATGATACCAGGGAAGACATTGGGGAATCATGTATCTATCGCATAAAGTTGTTGAAAGGATTCACTGAGTTAATACAAGCAAAGTGATTAGAAAAGCACCTGGTATACAGTCTGTGGTCCATAAATTTATTAGTTGGTATCTAGTATTATTTGTCTCCTCTGACCTGCTAATCTTGGTTCTCTATTTAGGTCCACAATTTTCCTCTTCGTAGCTGTCTCAATCCCCAGTCAATCTCTGAAATTTCTAGGTGAAGTTCATCTACCTCCTTTGAACCCGCTTTTTTTAATGACTCTATGCATTAGCTTACATTAATGCAGCAGAGGGGACCAAAGCTTTCAAGTACTGCACACATTTCACAAGATACACTTCAGGGAAAAAAAAAATTGACTAAGAAGGATCAATAATATCCTAGGGTCTTGGTGGACACCTTCCTAGAGGAGGTGGACTTCTGATTCCTGGTGGAGGGTCTCAGTCTAACAGGGGCAAGCTTATTGGCATCCCTCGAGTATGGGAAGTGTAATTGGTAGGCCTATGGGTGGTCTCATACCATGTGGCGTGCTAAGTTGCTTCAATCATGTCCGATTCTTTGCAAACCCCAAGGACTGCTGCCCACCAGGTCCTCTGTCCATTGGATTCTCCAGGCAAAAATACTGGAATAGGTTGTCATTTCCTTCTCCAGGGTATCTTCCTGACCCAGGGGTCAAACCCATGTCTCTTATGTCCCCTGCTCTGGAAGGCAGATTCTTCACCAGTAGTGCCACCTGGAAAGCCCATACCAGGTGGAGGAGCCATAATTCCTGGAGGTGGGACTGCTCGACCAACAGGTGTGGGTGTAGCCCCCCTTCCTGGTGGATACTGAGTTGGGGGTCCAGCAATGCTGGCAGTGGCAGCAGCTGCTACAATACCTCTTCCTTGTGGAGTCATGACTTGTTGGGATGGCCCCCCCGGCCGCATGGACAGGGCCGGTTAATCCAGCAAGAGTCTGGGGAATTGGAACACCAGCTGGAACACCTCTGCCAGCTGCTCCACCAGTCCCCAGCATCACCAGTAAATGGTACTTGAGCAATGCCAGTACCTTTACAGGGTATTCCCTCCACAGTCATGGAAACCAAATTCTCCCGGGCAGCCACACCAGACCCCAAACTTGCTTTACTTCATACTCTGAATGCTCTAAATTCTTTGCCTTGATCTCCCTGAATTCATCACAGTCACAGAGGATCGAGTTCACCTATTTGTCAAAACCCTTAAAAGGGCCAATGAAGATCCAACCATCCTGCCGGACGCATCTCACCTGTAGTCAATGTGCAGCAGCATCTTGCACCTCTTTCCCAGAGTCACGATTGCTGTTCCACCAACTTCCATGTCCACAGGACAGTTTCGGGATCCTTAAGACCTAAGAAAGCCTACGGATTAAGGTATGATGCAGGTTCTCCACCACACACTGCAAGCTGGGGCAGAAGCTTCCAATAGTAGAAGCCTCTTTGTTTTGATCTGTTTCCTCTTGGTATCAGCTACCTGGCTATTCTGATACTGCTTTAATGACCTCTTGGTGTCTCAGCTAAGAAGACCTGTCTCAGTTCTGCCTGGACATCTACCACAGGTACTTGCTCCTGCTCAGTGAGTGCCTCCGGTACAGGTGACACCGCTGGCTGCTCAGTGAGGCTGCCCTCCATTTGACTTGGGGTCCTACCTCACGTACAGAGCTGCTCCATAGTCCCCCTCAGGTGTAGACTGTCCCTGGCCTGCTCTGTCGCGCCGCTAGCCACTCCTCAAAACAGAACAGAACAGAACAGGTCAGGCATCTCCGGGAACAGCTCCCCTCCACCCTGCTCTTTGCCACCGGCGCACCAACTAATCACGCCTGCCCTGTCTGCGCATGCGCAGCAAGCCCCCGGCCCCACTTTTGATAGCTGCCTTTCAACTTGCCTTTCTCGAGGTCATCCCCAACAGCTTCAGAGGTAGGAACATGAAACTCGACAGATCAGACTTAAAAGGCTTACATTACTGCTGAAAAATGGCTAGATTTTTCTGTTTGGCCTTTTCTGTTCCACTAGAGCGATAATATTGCTAAAGCAATTGCTACGTGAGCATTTAAGACAGACTGAGCGACTTCACTTTCACTTTTTACTTTCATGCATTGGAGGAAATGGTAACCCACTCCAGTGTTTTTGCCTGAAGAATCCCAGGGACGGGGGAATCTGGTGGGCTGCCGTCTCTGGGGTCGCACAGAGTTGGACACGACTGAAGCGACTTAGCAGCAGCAGCAGCAGCACTGCATCTAACGGGCTTTCCAGGGGGTGCAGTGGTAAAGAACCTGCCTGGAGAAACAGAGAAGCAGGTTCGATCCCTGGATTTGGAAGATCCCCTGGAGAGGAGTGGGCAACCTACTTCAGTATTCTTGCCTGGACAATCCCATGAACAGAGGAGCCTGGTGGCCTACAACCCATAGGGTCAGCAAGTCAGCATGACTGAGAGTGCACACTTGCAGGCACATGCACACACACACACACACACACACACACACGCACCTCTAGTTACATGTCATGGTAAATATTTTATCTTTATTTATTGATAAAATAATTTGGTGAAGTTGTCCAATGGAGCCAGGATTAAAATTCAGAATTTTCTTATCTGAAATCTCACTCTCAAGCCACTACCACATTGCAGATCTAACTGACCGAGTATACGTGTTGGAAATCTCATTCTCCTTTCTCCCTAGTATCAGAGCTCTGAGTTTCTTGAGTTAATTTTTAGCTAAGATTTATTCTAGAACAATTCCAGAAAGTTTGACTTTATAGAAGCAGCTGCGTCAGTTCCCTTAATGTGTTATGAGTTATGACTCTGCTATATAAAAACTCTCGAATGTAGTCAGTCACCTTTTTGATATTTATGTTCTCCTTTTTCCCAATGACTAAAGGCTATGAAACACTATGAATATGCACTAAATACATCTTAGTGGATTGGTTTAAAAATTATGAAACAGTAAATTCCCTTTTGCATGTGAATAATTCTACAACAACCAGATAGCTTGTATTTAAACTATCTGCCCCCAAAACATTTCTACACTGTTGGTGGGAATGTAAGTTGGTGTACCCACTGTGCAAAACAATATGGAGGGTCCTCAGAAAACTAAAAACAGAACTGCTATATGACCCAGCAATCCCACTCCTGGACATATAGCCAAACAAAACTACAATTGAAAAAATACATGCTCTCTTATGCTCATAGCAGCGCTATTTACAACAGTCTAGATGTGGAAACAACCTAAACGTCCATCAACAGATGAATGGATAAAGAAGATGTGGTGTGTGTATAGCAATGGAATACTACTCAGCCATAACAAAGAATGAAACAGTACCATTTCTGGCAACATGAATGTGACTAAAATTATCACACTAAGTGAAGCAAGTCAGAAAGAGGAAGACAAATACCATATGATATTACTTATATGTATATTCTACAAAACAGAAACAGACTCACAGAGAAGATGTGTGATTAGCAAGGGAAAGGGAGGAAGGGAGAGGAAGGGACTGGGAGTTTGGGGTTAGTAGATGCCAACTACTAAATTCAGAGTGGATAAACAAGGCCCTACTGTATAGCACAGGGAACTATAACCAATCTCCTGGGATAAACCATAATGGAAAAGAACATCCAAAGGAATGCATATAACTGAGTCACTTTGCTGCACAGCAGAAATTAATACAACATTGTAAATCAACTATACTTCAGTAAAAAAAAATTAAAAATAAGAATAAAAGTAAACTAGCTTCCCCAAAGGGGCTTCCCCAGTGGCTCAGGGATAAAGAATCTGCCTGCAAGGGCAGAAGCTGTAGGAGACCCAGGAGATGCAGGTTTGACCCCTGGGTTGGGAAGATCCCCTGGAGGAAGGTGTGGCAACCCACTCTAGTGTTCTCACCTGGAGAATCCCATGGACAGCGGAGCCTGGCAGGCTACAGTCCATAGGATTGCAAAGAATCAGACACAACTGAAGCAGCTTTGCATGCACGCAGCTGCCCCAAAATGTATAACCAAAATTATAGATTTTAAAATACTTTTGGGATGAATTAATCTGACATAATTGCAATATATATAATGAGGATGACTTCTCTTTTTCAGTTATATTAAATTATTGTAAAATATAATTAAGATAAAATTTACCCTCTAACCACTGTGAAGTCATACAATTCAGTAGTGTTAAGTATCAATTCAGTTCAGTTCAGTTCAGTCACTCAGTCGTGTCCGACTCTTTGCAACCCCATGAATCACAGCACACCAGGCCTTCCTGTCCATCACCAGCTCTGGAGTTTACCCAAACTCATGTCCATTGAGTCAGTGATGCCATCCAGCCATCTCATCCTCTGTCATCCCCTTCTCCTCCTAACATCCCCGTCTCCTCCTAACATCCTCCCAACATCAAGGTCTTTTCCAATGAGTCAACTCTTCACATTAGTTGACCAAAGTATTGGAGTTTCAGCTTCAACATCAGTCCTTCCAATGAATACTCAGGACTGATCTCCTTTAGGATGGACTGGTTGGATCTCCTTGCAGTCCAAGGGACTCTCAAGAGTCTTCTCCAGCACCACAGTTCAAAAGCAACAATTTTTCACCACTTAGCTTTCTTCATAGTCCAACTCTCACATCCATACATGACCACTGGAAAAACCATAGCCTTGACTAGACAGACCTTTGTTGACAAAGCAATGTCTCTGCTTTTTAATATGCTGTCTAGGTTGGTCATAACTTTCCTTCCAAGGAGTAAGCATCTTTTAATTTCATGGCTGCATTCACCATCTGCAGTGATTTTGGAACTCAAAAGAAGAAAGTTTGCCAGTTTCCCCATTTATTTGCCATGAAGTGATGGGACCAGATGCGATGATCTTAGTTTTCTGAATGTTGAGCTTTAAGCCAAATTTTTACTCTCCCCT
Organism: Ovis canadensis; assembly: GCF_042477335.2. NCBI lineage: Eukaryota > Metazoa > Chordata > Mammalia > Artiodactyla > Bovidae > Ovis > Ovis canadensis. The sequence goes on along the minus strand of NC_091258.1, from coordinate 39,936,164 downwards.
TTCACTTTCATCAAGAGGCTTTTTAGTTCTTCTTTGCTTTCTGCCATAAGGATGGTGTCATCGGCATATCTGAGGTTATTGATATTTCTCCTGGCAATCTTGATTCCAGCTGTGCTTCTTCCAGCCCAGCATTTCTCATGAACGTAGCATTTCTCATAGCATTTCTATGTACTCTGCATAGAAGTTAAATAAGCAGGGTGACAATACACAGCTTTGACGTACTCCTTTAAGTATACTCACATCTTTGTACAACCAATCTCAAAAATTCTTTTCATTTTGCAAAACTGAAATGCACACCCATTAACTCATTTCCCCTCCCTTTGAGTCCCTAGCAACTAACTAACCTTCTATTTTCTTTCTCTATGAATTTTTACTACTCTAGGTACTTCATGTAAGTGGAATCATACAGCATTTGCCTTTTTGCATCTTGCTTATTTCACTTAGCCGAATGTCCTTAAGGTTCATCCATGTTGTAGCAAGCATTAGAATTTCCCTCCTTTTTACGACTCCATTGTATGTATATACCACAGTTTGTTTATCCATTCATCCAACACTTGGATTGCTTCAATCTTTTGGCAGTTATGAATTATGCTGCTATGAAAATGGTTGTGCAAACACCTCTTTGAGACTCTGTTTTCAATTCTGTCAGATATATACACAGAAGTGACATTGCTGAGTCATATAAGAATTATATTCTTAATTTGGGGGGAACTGTTACACAGTTTCCATGGCAGCTGCATCATTTTATATTTCTACCAACAGTGCACAAGGGTCCCAATTTCTCTACAAGGTGATTCCACTTTTTCTACTATCTCAATGTCACCACATCTTGGTCTCCATCTTTTTTTATGCTTCCTTATCAATTGTAAAAACCCTATTTTACACATTTTTATTTACCTTTGAACAATTTTTTAAAACTAATATTCACTCACTGAGTGCCTACTTTTGATGATGGGAATTTTTTTTGAATGAATAAGCTCTAGCCCCTCAGCTCTAGAACCTCTCTAGTATAAAACATATAAAAATACTCCAAAATTATAATGTGATATTAAATATAATCATATAATATATGTCACCTGATATACATGTATAAAAGGAATTCCCAGATGGCTCAGTGGTTAAAAAAAAAAAAAATCCACCTACCAATACAGGAGACACAGGTTCAATCCCTGGGTCAGGAAGTTCCCCTGGAGAAGAAAATGGCTACCCACTGCAGTATTCTTGCCTGGAAAACCCCATGGACAGAGGAGACTGGTGGGCTACAGTCTATGGGATTGCAAAAGAGTCAGACATGACTTAGCAACTAAACAACGTATTTAAAAAAAAAAAAAACCCTGTAAGAATGTTAGCTGATGTTTTGAAGAAAAGACAGCGTTATGATTGGATATAGACTGCTGAGAAGGAGTTTCAAGTCCAAAGAGCATAAAAGAAAAATTCATTATTAAACCGGCAATTTTATGATACATATTATATACAAAGGCAGATGGGTTTGAGAGATTGGGACTGGGTTGGTCCCAAAAAATATTAAATGTCATGCAAAATTCTTGTTTATGTTTATATCATGTAATTAAAATTCCATTCATGAAAATATAAAATGAAAGGAGGATAGACTCCACTCCCCAGAGATTAGCTGCCTCTTGTACACCAAGCCCAGCCCAGACCCAGGCATACAAAGTTTAACGCTTAGACCATTGCAATTTAGCCCAGTCCTCTGGGACTATGAAGGGTCAGGAAGTAGACATACCATGGTCAATCTGATTTAGAGTATTTTTAAAAACCTACCAACCATGCCTCCATTAATCTGAACATGTCATAGAACCACTGCTGGCCTAATTAAGGGCCTCCCTATAAGGGGCATTTTCCACTGGTCATGTATGGATTTGAGAGTTGGACTATAAAGAAAGCTGAGTGCAGAAGAATTGATGCTTTTGAACTGTGGTGCTGGAGAAGACTCTTGAGAGTCCCTTGGACTTCAGGGAGATCCAACCAGTCCATTCTAAAGGAGATCAGCCCTGGATGTTCATTGGAGGGCCTGATGTTGAAGCTGAAACTCCAATACTTTGGCTACCTGATGAGAAGAGCTGACTCATTTGAAAAAACCCTGATGCTGGGAAAGATTGAGGGCAGGAGGAGAAGGGCACAACAGAGGATGAGATGGCTGGATGGCATCACCGACACAATGGACATGGGTTTGGGTGGACTTTGGGAGTTGGTGATGAACAGGGAAGCCTGGCGTGCTGCAGTTCATGGGGTCACAAAGAGTCAGACACGACTGAGTGACTGAACTGAACTGAACTGATAGACATTCCTGAAAGAGAATCTTCACCAAACTTGCATGGTTAAGTTCAATCACAGAAAACTGATACAGATTCCAAGGACATCTGAATATACAGTTCCATCAAATTATAAACCCACACAGACATATGTGTCATATATATATGGCAGGTAGAGTTATATGTATATAAATATATGGGGGATATACATCTTTCAAAATTATTACCAAGATTATATGTGTGTGTGTATATATATATCCTAAAGAAAGAATGAATACCATAGAAAAGAGGATGCATGCATATATGCTAAGTCACTTTAGTCATGTCCAACTCTTCAGTCTCATGGACTGTAGCCTGCTAGGCTCCTCTGTCCATAAGATTCTCCAGGCAAGAATACTGGAGTGGGTTGCCATGCCCTTCTCCAAGAATAGAGGATAAGTAGATGTTATTGGGAGGTATGTATATTCATAGAATGGATCAGTGGATCTTTGGGGAAAAGTCATTACTTCTTGCATTTATAAGGCAAGTTCACTGAATGATGTTTTGGGGAAGTTCAATTTTAAAAGATAATACACTTTCCACATAAAAAGCTAACTATTAAGTAGTAAATCATAGATCACAGTTAGTTAGCATTACCAAGATAGCAGAAAAGAGCACTTTTCAGATGCACAAAGTAAGAAATTTACTACCAAAATAATGTTACCACGTGTCTGATTATTTTTACCCATGGAAAGAAAGTATGATACACAAGTCTTTCATTAATGTTTGGATGCATATGGACTCACCTTATTTTCTCTATCCCTGGAGCCAACACTTGTGTAATTATTTGATATATATAATTTTTTTATCAAAAGCATTGGTGCACATCAGTGAGAACTTTCAACCACCTTGAAAATGACTTTTAGAATATTTCATTAGCAGACTGTCTTTCAGAGCCTGAGTTGACATTCATGTTTCTTCATACCAGTCTTTCATCCATAAAACCCTTTGTTCTGCTGAACAGTTTTCAGACAATGTAGGCAATCAAAAAAAAAAAAAAAAGGAAAAGGAAAAGAAAGAAAGAAAGCATCCATTCCAGCATTTGATCAGTCTTATTCAAATCTCATCTATTAATAATCTTTCGAAACCTAAGAATTTTATTTCCCTTCTTTCAGGATCATATTTTTTAAAAAGCCTCCCAAGTTTAATGAAATGGGAGTTTGATATGTCACAGGAATGAGGCACAATTCATGGTTATATTTTACCCACTTCTGTCACTTTCAATAAAGTATACAGGAAATAACTGCTATGTTCAGTTAGAAGATTTATTTTTAATTATAGAAGATTGAATTTTCAGCACTCAAACAACTGGGGGAAAAAAATACTCAATTACTTAAATAGCATTTTATACACGCCAAAAAGATAATATGTTCAAAATGAATAATTCAGTCAGATATTGAAGCAACGTATTTCTAACCTGTCCTATAAAATGGGTGTGTTTTGGAACCACAAAGACTCAGGACTATGTAAAACATGGATAACCACTGTGTCTAGTCTCCACAATGCAAGAATCACATTGACTGCCCCAACCCTTCCAATATTTATGTGCAAAATATATATATCATTTCAGCTGAGGTACTTAGGAAGCTTAAAAATGGAGCTATTCCTAAACAAGCAAAATTTTACCATGTCTTGGCATGTGAAAGCACATAATCTGTGAAATATGCAAATTTCAAAGCAGAAAATCCTGCTTTTCCTGTGCAACTATGCCTACTAATCCCACTACCATAATTTAAACAACCATTTGGAGCATTTAGTCATAAGGGTTAAACACAAACCATTAAAAACAAAGAAACACTAAGTTCAGCTTGATTTACTATCCTTTATATATTTTGCTTCAGCCTGTTGTATAAAGAGTCCTTTAGGGGCCAAACTGGAATTTGCCAGATTCTTTCTCAGAATAGAGATTTTAATTTCATCTTTTGTTCTATACTTTAAAATTTCCAAGTTTCATTATGTTTTATTATTTTGTTATTCAGGCTAATTTGCTTTTATCATACTTCATAATATTATGGTTTGAGAATGAAATAAAGAGTAAAATTTGGTTTCAAATTATGTATCTTTGAAGAGAGAAATGGGAATTGTCAAAAAGAAATTAAAGAGTTATAGAAAAAGCAAGATTCTTTTTTATACTTTTCTTTCCAAAAATGTTACTAAGAACTTCTAAATATGTCAAAATACTTCTTAAACGAGAGAACCATATTTAAAATGCTCATAAGAGTACCTAAAAGCAACTTTCAACCCCCTTCAGCCAGTTAGACAGGAAATACTTCTGTCAGTCTTAGAACTCAAACATTGTAATATCAGGATGGAAATGGAACCAGTTAAGACTGGAGAAAAACTACTTTCTAAGAAAGCTTTCCAAAGAAGCTTCATGGAGAGAAAAGAGTTTAGCAATAAACTTAAATTCACATGAGAGATATTCCAGCATTTGTGCAAAGCTGATAAGGCTTCTCAAACAAGAACTGAACTTTCTCGGGATAGAAGGGGTTAAAACTCATTTAAGGAAGACTACTCATGGGAGGAGCGAATGGAGCAATAAACTGAGATGTATAACACATACTGAAGAGGGATGGGGCCATACTGAAGAGCTAAATAGAACACAATAGCTGACTGCGTTCATGCATTTGGATTATGCCTCTGGGATGTTTTTAGGGTTTTGGACATTTGAACATTTTGTATTCAAAATTTTTGCCGAGCACCTGCTATGTTTCAAACACTTCATTAGGCACTGGAGTTATACAGATGATGGTAAGACTTACAGTTTTGCAACTTGACAATGGTGAGAAAGAGATACACAAACAGTAGAAACCATACTTGGAATTTTTAATTTTGACCTTTTCCCAGACTAGCAATCTGCAGTACAATTCTCTCTTGATGCTGGGCAGAGGCAGCGAGCGGCAGCTCCCGTTACTCCATGACTGGAGTAAACAGTGGATAACAGCTACAACCATCATGTACCTAGACAACCATTCTGTTTTCACTTACAGTACAGAATTCAATAAATTACATGAGTCATTCAATAATTATAAAACAGGATTTGTGTTGGACAGTTTTGTCCAAGTGTAGGCTAATGTAAGTGTTTGGTGGGTTAAGTGTATTAAATTCTTGGCTTCATGGTGGGTTTTTCCGGACATAACCTCACTGTAAGCTGAGGAAGATCTGTAATGACATCTAAAGCAGAATCCCTACTCTCCAGGGGGGAGAGAGCATGTTGGAGAGCTCACATGCATATAAATGAACTTAGCTACAAATCAGAAATGGACTCACAGACTTAGAGAACGAACTTATGGTTGCCAGAGCAGGGGAGGATTTGGGGAAGAGATAGAGAGTTTGGGATCAACATGTACACACTGCTATGTTTACAATGGATAATCAACAAGGGCTTACTGTACAGCACGGGGAACTCTGCTCAATGTTCTAAGGCAGCCTGGGTGGGAGGAGAGATGGGAAAATGGATACACATATAGGCATGGATGAGTCCCTTTGCTGTGCACCTGAAACTATCACAACATTGTTAATCGGCTATACTCCAATATAAAATTACAAACTTTATAAAAAAGAGAGAGAGAGTAGCAGTCAGGGTTTCTGCCCTCCAGCCCCTCCCTGCAAAGCCCCAGGATCACATCCCAGAGCTCCTTCAGGCAGCCTCCCAACAAAGCTCTCCCACAGCAGGTTCTAACAGTTGCACCCTCCTCCTGCCCCGTTAAGCAGAGGAACCTGCCAGCATCACCCTCTCACCAGCCCTGTTGGAAGGCACTGTCGCACGGAGCCTCCCCGCCCCTTTCCCACACCTTGGTAAACCATCTCTTTATTAAGCTCTCCTCATATGACGCAGTTTGAGAGTGTGATCTGTTTGCGGCTGGCAGCCTGGGAGACAACAGTTCTTATCTCCCTCTCTCGCTCACCAACATTTGATGCCACTGTCCCCTCTCTTCTTATCTCTGACTCTTGCTGCTTAGTCTCCTTAATGAGTCTGTCTTGGTGTGGTCAAGAAACAGTGACAACGTTTATCTTCAACAGCCCTCCCACGTAAACATATACTCTGAGTAAAAGCAATGTGCTCTGATGGAAACACGGCTTCAAGACAAGATCCCTAGGCAGGGCCTTTACTTGTCACACACATACACGTACAGAATCCAAATTAGCTTTGTGAGGTAAAAGTCCTGTTTTATGACAAGTCAAGGACAATTTAAATATAAAAATTCTTCTCTCTACCCTGTGCATTGTGTGGCTGTGTTAGGCAGCGAGCATACTTCCCTCACTGGCAGGAGCACCTGCTCAACCACAGAGAGCAACATTCTCCTGGCATCAGCAAGACAGCTCCTTAAAGGACTCCTTATTCCTTCTTGCTCTTAGAAGGGGTCACATGACCACCAAGATGCTGCTTAGGTTTGGAGTATGTAAAATGTTGATAATACGTCATTTGACGTACAGTTCTCTGTCTCAAAAAAAACTTGTATGACTATGCCTTGATTTCTAACTGGCAGAACAATTCTCAGAGCTTTCTGAGATGCTTTTCCTGGGTTATATTCCTCAGATTTGGCTTGAATAAAATTTTCCAGTTCTTTCTTAGATCAACTGATTGATTTTTTCTGACAGTTTTATACCCCTCAGTTCAGTTCAATTCACTCGCTCAGTCATGTCCAACTCTTTGTGACCCCATGGACTGCAGCACACCAAGCTTCCCTGTTCATCTCTTTATGCCTCTAGGCACCTCCAAAAAATAAATTCTGATTTACTCTGGCTTCTCTTCCTCTGTTTATCCCTTAAATTCTGTTTCCTTCCAGAGTTACATTTGACCTTTCCCATGCTTTTCTCTTTTTATTATATAGACTCTTCCTGTGAAGCTTCACATCTGTGACTCTGATTTCCAAGTCAGAGGAAATGCTCAACACTTTCAAATGCTTAGCATAATAATACTAGTCCTCTCCACTGACCTTCAGTCCCAAATATCATTCTGGGTACTGGACAGCTCCCTTTAGGAGTCCTCAAAGGCCTCAAACAACAAATTCAAAATCGAATCATCAAGTACCCTCTAAAACTTACTCCTTCTCTTGTTCCATATCCTATTGAATGGCACTGGTCTCCGCTCAGAATTCCCAGGCACAAAGCTATGAGTTGTCCTTCATACCTCTTACTCCATTATCCTTCACCCATTATTTGAGCCAGATAGGACTATCGGTTCTGTCCTCTTAAATACATCTCGAATCTATCCCCTCTTCTTTCCTCAGTCTCACTGCCTCCTAATTATACTGCTGGAATCAAACCTTACTCTTCTATAATCCACCTTCCATATCACTTCTTTCTGATGTTTCTAAAATAAATCTTATCCTATCACTCTCCCATTTTATTCTTTAATGACTACATATTACTTTCAGGATAATACATTCAAGCTTTCCAGAAAGACTTGCAAGACCCTTGCCTGCATTTTGATAGATAAGCCTGGTATCTATGGATAGATGGAGAGATAGACCTTACTGGTTCTAGCTCTCTGAAGAAGGCTTACTAATACAAGCTGTGACCTACGATAGAAGTACAGTTTATATCACCAACAACTGCAGCACAACACATGCACACATACACATCAAGTATACAACTAAACTAAAACCAAATCTCATGCCAATTATTTGTTATTATAGGTGCTGAACTGCTGAACTCTTTTTTCTATTTTATTATTAATGCTTGTGTAACTTTTAAAATTACTTCTATGATTAATTAATAGATTTGACTTTCAATTAGAAAAACAAAATTATGTAATGTTAGTTGAATCCATTTATTCCAAGACCTTCTTCTGAGATTGCAGTCTTTTTTCCTGGCTTTTGTTTTGATTTCATTTGATTGAAATTTTACAGTAATCAAGTAGATCCAAAGACTACTTATATGTTATTCTTCTCAAACCTTGAAATTTTACTTATTATTATAGTATTTGCTATTATTATTTATTTTCTTTTTCAGCTTTGTAAACTTTATCACAAATTGGTATCTGATATATAATGCAAATTGACTGGAAATGCTCATTTTTTTCAGAGCAGACCTCAATCAGTCAGCACTTCCTAACACAAAAGCTCTGGTGTGATATTCCACCAATTTATTACAATTTCCTCAAAAAGAGATGATTTTTAAAGTTATTATTAGAAGTCTACCTAATCATGAACACAAATAAATAAAACTTAGTCATATGGTTTTATTTCAATATAATAAGTTTACATTTTATTGTGTTTGATTCTGTGGCATATCATTATTATTTTTATAAAGTGATTGTTAACTACCATCAGTATTTAATTCAGATTCATTGACTATTATTATGGCTATTTAATTATCAACAAAGCAAATTATTATTTAACTTTAATAAATGAAAATATATGAGTGCAATTAATTTTTCAAATAAAAGACATGCATTTTTTATTTTTATTGATAAACTATTTTTGATGTAATAGTTTTCCACTTAATGGACTATTTGAAGGAAGACTGATATCAATTAATATGTCTATTAAGCACCACCATTTTCAAAAGTGATCCCTAATTATCTTGCTGTAGGCTATTTTGATAAATGTGAATGAAGTATCTGTGTATTTTTCCTACAACTAATATATAGCAAGAATTAAATTGGGCATTCCTTGCTTATATAATTTTTATCTAATTATATAGCCATTAGATATATCTCTCAAATGCTCAATAACTCTCTCTTTACAATCAACTCATGTTTAATTAAAAAAGCAGTGATGAACTTGCTAACTCTGCATTAACTACTCATTTGTGATATAAAATTAATAGCGGGTCTAAATTATCTTAAGTGATTTAAGGATTTCCAATATACTCTCCCAACTTCAAAGGTACTTGATTCAAACAAACAGGAAATAAAAACATCATTAATTAAACATTTTCCTGTTAAATAATAATGCTTGCATTTCTATTTATTTTAATCTTAGAATATATTAACAATAAATTTACAAAACAAGAAATACAAATGACTGGTGGTTATATAAAATTTATTCAGTGCTGTTTATATATAGTGAAATGTAATTTAAAATAAAAAGGAGGAGGGAAACCTATTTTGCTCTGAGTTTCTACCAGAAATAAAGACCAACCTGTGAATGGGGTTGTTACACAGTTTGCCTTTCTGTCTGTCTCTGCCCTGCTTCTCTGCTTCCCATTGGACTTGGAAAGCCAGTTGACCTATAAAGCAGTGTGGACCAAAAGCATGACCCAAGAGGAACATTCATGATGCTCTGACCCAATGATATTATTTATCTGGAAGTTAAAATATGAGAAATAGAGTGTATAAAGTTGATAATAAGAGCAGAAAGCAGTAAGAAATATTAGGTAAGACATCAAAACGGAAGAGTGCTGAAGAATAGTAAAAATTCTCTCGGCAAATTTCAAACATACAATAAAGCATTGTTAACTATAGTCACCATGCTGTATGATGACTTATTCCTCTTATTACTTACATACCCTTTGACCAATGTCCACCCATCTCCCCCACACTCACCGCCTGGTAGCCACCATTCTACTCTCTGCTTCTAAGACTTTGACATTTTTAGATTCTACATGTAAGTGAGATCATATGCTATTTTTCTTTCAGTATCTGACTTATTTCACTTAGCATAATGTCCCCCAGGTTCGCCCATGTTCTCACAATGGCAGCATTTCATCCTTGTTTGTGGTTCAGTAATACTCCAGTGTGTATATGTATGTCTGTGTGCCTGTATGTATAATTTTTTATTCATTCTTCTGTTGAAGTGTGCAGGTTGTTTCCATGTCTTAAATGCTATAAATAACACTGCAATAAACATGGGGATGTAGATATCTCTTCAAGATAATGATTTTACTCCTTTGGATAGATACCCAGAGGTGGGATTGCTGGATCATACAGTAGTTTTATTTTTAGTTTTTTGAGAAACCTCTATACTATTTTACATAATAGCTTTGTCAATTTACTTCTCACCAACAGTATATAAAGGTTTCCTTTTCTCCACATCTCACCAACACTCATTATCTTCTTTTTTTAATGATAGGTATCTTAACAAGTGTGAGGTGATACCTTATTGTGATTTTAATTGCATTTCCCTTATGATTATTGATATTGAACTTCTTTTCATATATCTATTTGCTATTTGCATATCTTCTTTTTAGCATATATCTATCCAAGTCTTTAGCCCATTTTTCAATTCAGCTATTTGTTTTCTGCTATCAAACTGTTTGAATTCCTCTCAGTCTTTTCTACTGAATATGTCATTACTATACATAAAAGCTAAGATTTTTTTAATTTTAAATAAAAAGTTAAAATATATATTTTTTGAATCTCTTACTGAGGGCAGAAGATTATCAGATCTGAGAGCTAGAATTGTACTTCATCTCAAAAATCTTTCCTCTATCACATTCAGTGTCCAACTCCTTGGTGATTGGCTTTTCTATGATCCTATGAAGCCCATTAACACAAATAAACAAAAATAAGAGACTGTTAAAATAAATTATAGTGTGATAGAATTCTATAGACTTAGTAAAAGTGGCATTATAACAGTATTTTATTAGCTTAGAAATATGAAAATGAAGTAATAAATCACAATATAAAACTGTCATCCAATATGTGTGGTTTCTTTTGTTAAAAATAAAGTGCATATTTTAAATATCTGGTAGACAAATATATAATCTAGATAAGTACTTAGGACCAACATGTTAAAAGTGTCACTTCTTAGTGGTGAAATTGTGATTGATTTCATTTTCTTATCTTTTGCATTTTCTAAATTTCTAAAAGAATTTTCTAAATTTCTCCTCTAGACATGTTTAACTTGTATAATCAAAACAAAGTAAAATTTAAAAATATGAAAGCAATGTCTGTCCCTAAGTGTTTAGGATTACGCTTTTCCCTTACTTTTTTGTGACAAGCAAGTATTACTTTTATCATTGAAAAAATATATAATTTCAAAATAGCATAGGTAAAATATAAAATGAGAGAATGCTTGATTCCACATGAGACTTTAATCAGGATTATGATACACTATTAATATATCCTACATAAGCAACTCTGTTTTTAAAACACACCACTATAGAAACAACTTTTACAAAAAATATAGTACTATATAAGCTTGTTCAGGGGCAAGGATTTCCAGTGACAAATTGATCTTTAAAACCTCTGTAATACACAAAGGTTTTATACACATACACACACACACATACACACACACATACACACACACACATACACACACACACATACACAGTCTTCCCCGGTGGTTCCAACGTAAAGAATCTGCTTGCAATGCAGAAGACCCCAGGTTTGATCCCTAGGTCAGGAAGATCCCCTGGAGAAGGGAATGGCTACCCACTCCAGTATTCTTGCCTGGAGAATTCCATGGACAGATGAGCTTGACAGGCTATAGTCCACGGGGTTGCAAAGAGTCGGACACGACTGAGCAACTTCACTTTCACTTTCACACACACATATATATATACACAGACATACACACAGAGAAGCCTGGCATGCTGCAGCCCATGGGGTTGCAGAGAGTCAGACATGACCTGGCAACTGAGCAACACCACACACACATACACACACATCGTCTTTATCATACAACTCAATAGCAAAAAAAATAAACAATCCAATTTAAAAATGGGCAGAACTTAACAGTCATTTTTCCAAGGAAGACATACAAATGGCCAACAGATACATGTAAAAGTATTCAACATAGGAAAATGCAAGTCAAAGCCTCATTGAGGTATCACTTCACACCTGTTAGAGTGACTATTATTTTTTAAAAAATAAGTGGTGTGTTAGTAAGATATGTAGACAAGGGAACCCTTGCACACCATGGATGGAAATGTAAATCAGTACAGCCATTATGGCAAACAGTATGGAAGTTCCTCAAAATATTAAATATAGGACTACCATGAGGTCTAGTGCTTCCACTTCTGGGTATCCATCCAAAGGTACTGAAATCATGGTATTGAAAAGACACCTGCACTCCATGTCCATTACAGCACCATTCACAATAACCAAGAAATGGCAGCAACCTAAATGTCCGTCAGTGGATGGATGGATAAAGAGCATGTGGTATATACAGAAAGAGGAAAATCAATCAGGCTGAAGAAAGAGGGAAATCTGCCATTTGTGACCACATGGCTCAACTTGAAGGACATTACGCTTAGTGAAATAAGCCAGATTCAGAATAACAATATTATAATATCATTTATATGTGGAATCTAAAACTGTCAAACTCATAGCAGCAGAGAGTGGAATGATGGCTACCAGGGGCTCTGGGTAGAAAACTGGAGAAATGCTGGCCAAAGGGTACAAACTTTCAGTTATAAGATGAATAAGTTCTAGAAAGATATATATTTCAGTTATAATGATGAATAAGTTATACTCATCATACAACATGATGAGCATAACAATATTATACTGTATACTTGAAACCTGCTAAAAGGGTAGATATTCAGTGTGCTCACCACACACGCAGAAAAGAAGGTGGTAACTATGTGAGGTGATGGATATGTTCATTAGCTTGATTGTGATGGTTCTTTCACACTGTATGTGAAAATCAAATTTTCAAATTTTACACTATATATATATATTTTTTAATTGTCAATTATATCTCAGTAAACCTGGGGGAATAAAGAGAAAGTCACATGATGGAGATAGAAGAACACAGCAACGGGAAGCCACCGCAACGAGAAGGCTGCGCACCGCGACTAGAGAACAGCCCCCACTGGCCACAACTAAAGAAACCCTCACAGCAGCAAAGGTCCAGCACAGCCACAAATAAATAAGTAAATAAACGCTTAAGGAAAGGAAGCGTTATGGAATGAAGTCAGAAAGAGAAAAACAAATATTGTACATCAATGCATATAGGTGGAATCTGGAAAAACGGTAGGGATGAATCTATTTGCAAAGCATAAATAGAGACACAGATGAGAACAAATGTATGGATACTGAGGGGGAAAGGTGGTGGGGCGGGATGAATTTGGGGACTGGGACTGACTTACACACTGCTGACACTATGGGTAAATTAGGTAACTAACGAGAACCTACTGCACAGCGCAGAGAACTCTACTCAGTGCTCTGTGGTGACCTAAATGGGGAGGGAATCCAAAAGGAGAGGATATAGGAAAGCATATACCGGATTCATTTTGCTGTGTAGCAAAACCTAACACAACATTGTAAAGTAACTGCACTCCAATAAAAATTAATTTTAAAAAAATTTAAATGAGGTAAAGACAAAAATGATAGTATGAGATTATGAGCATGTTCAATGTACAACGAAGAAAGTGGGGAAAATTGGAGAATATTGTGGTCAGAAAAAACAATCTCTGACAATGAAGACATTTTGGATTATTGCCACTTAACTATGAGCAAGAGAAATAAACTCTTTATGTAACGGGATTAGTCTTTGTATACAAATAGAAATGTGTACTGAAAAAACTCTTGCAAACTCTTGAGTAGATCAGTAGATCTTATTTAACCTATGAATAAAAGATTTCCAAAGAGTAATAGAAAGCAAAGATAAGACTTTACCAGTCTATGATGATTTACCAGCCAATCCCTACAGAGGTTCTATCTTAATTATTTTCTACAACTTACAAAGCTGCCACCAGGAAAATAATTGTGTGATGGCTTATGAAATAATTGTTCAGCTCTTCAAAACACAGAAAACCAAGAAAATCCAGAATATAGTCATCCATTCATCCAATTATTCTTGTAACAAAACATCATTTACCAACATATCCCAGAGATTAGCACCCAGAAGTTGCTCCATGAATCAAACACTTAAGAACTGAGCATTGGGACTTCCCTGGTGATCAGGTGGTTAAGACTTCACCCTCCAATATAGCTGTGCATGTTCAACCCTTGGTTGGGGAGCTAAGAATCCCATGTGCCTTGTAAGATTGTAACAGAAGTAACATTGTAACAAGCTCAATAGAGGCTTTTTAAAAAATGATCCACATCAAATTTTTTTTTAATTTTTAAAGACACAGATGTGTATAACGGACCTTTGGACTCAGAGGGAGAGGGAGAGGGTGGGATGATTTGGGAGAATGACATTCTAACATGTATACTATCATGTAAGAATTGAATCGCCAGTCTATGTCTGACGCAGGATGCAGCATGCTTGGGGCTGGTGCATGGGGATGACCCAGAGAGATGTTATGGGGAGGGAGGTGGGAGGGGGGTTCATGTTTGGGAACGCATGTAAGAATTAAAGATATTAAAATTTAAAAAAAAATTTTTTAAAAGAACTGAGCATTGTGCTAATAGTAAACTCATAAAGATGAACAATGCACCATTCAAAGCACAGAAGAGCTCACAAATTAGAAGAGTTTGAAATGTGAACAAAGAGCTATAACACATGTTAATGCTGGATATGTAGCTATGAATATAATTCTACTTTTCAAAAAATTATTTTATTATGATTATGTAAATTCAGATTAACCTGGGCAAACATGGACAGAGACTGGCAAGAATCATAAGCATCAATAAACAATATCCTAATCAAGTTAGAGCAAGTTCCAGAAGTAATTTTTATACCTATGTACAATTTAAAGACTGTTTAAAGACTGACAGTCATACCCATCACAGCTTAACTCTGGCTTTTCCTCTGGGGTCACAAAGAGTCAGACACAACTGAGTGATAAACACTTTCCTAATGGGGCTAAACAAGCTATGCTGTGCTCAGTCGCTAAGTCATGTCCAACTCTTTACAACCCCACGGACTATAGCCTAGGAGGCTCCTCTGTCCCTGGAATTTTCCAGGTACAAATACTGGAGTGGGTTGTCATTTTCCCATTCCAGGGGATCTTCCTGACCCAGAAATCAAACCTGTGTCTCCTGAATCTCCTGCACTGCAGGCAGATTCTTTATCACTGAGCCACCTGACACAGACTTCATTTCTGAGCAAGATTGATACGTCTTGAGTCAGCACTGAAAATCCTAGTCAAGCTTTCACATCAACAGTATCTGAGGACAACTGAGAATAATAAGCCTTTTAACAACTTGCACGGAATCATTTTTAAAAAGAAAAACAGTAAAAGGAAAAAAGAGAATAAAAATAAACATATGACCTTGGCTCGCCAACTTTTATCAACACACTGCTTGTTTGAACCATGTCCCATGGGTCTGTCTGCACAAGGGGGACTGCTGCTCTCCTCTGTAAGCTTGGGATGCCTGCCTCTCTCCCCAGTCCCAGCCCCAGCAGGGTGTCGACTTGTGATCAACAGAGAAATAGATCACGGAGAAGTGGGCTATTTTTCCACATCGCCTGTTTCCCCGCAACTGCCTTTTTCCCGGTCTGGAAGAAAAGTCTCCATGACAACCAAGTCGCTAACATTCGCTCCCCACCAGCTGACTTGCTTGCCTCCCAAATGATCAGCTGGATATTGTGTTAAAATTATTTTACAGCGGCTGGCTAATCTGCAGGGATTATTTGTCTGTTTATTTTTTGAGAAATGGGCTCCTTGCTGAAACTTCTTCAGTGGGCCTAACTTATTTTTCTCATACTTTAAAAGCATAATCTCAACTACACAGAACAAGCTTACGCCAACATTAGAGAGTCACCTCCCAGGAAATAAAATATGAATGTGAAGCTTCCTTTCTCATGCAAGTGCTTCGAGGGCAGAACCAAGCTTGATTTTTCTTTCCCTCCTCAGGTGCCTAACACATGGTCTGGCAGGTGGTATACATAAAATGAATGTTGAATATCTTATCACCCGAGATTCTCCAAACAGAGTATTTTATGTTTAGGTTGATGGGTTGAGGCAGAATTAACCTCCTAGCAATGTAATAATCTTTTTGTTTTTAAAAATGTCTGCCTATGAGAAAGGCAGGAAACTTACAGCAGAGTATTAGTACATGGTAATTGTTAAGACTGTGCCTATAAGAAAAACTGGAAGGGGGCTTCCCTAGCAGTCCAGTGGTTAAGAATCTGCTTGCAATCCAAGGGATGTAGGTTCGATTCCTGGTCAGGAACTAAGATCTCTCATGCCATGGGGTAACTAAGACCACCTACCACAAAGAAAGACTGGAAGGAAATATACTAAAATATTTATAACTGTTATGTTTAATGAAAGTGAAGTGAAGTCGCTCAGTCGTGTCCGACTCTTTGCGACCCCATGGACTGTAGCCTACCAGGCTCCTCCATCCATGGGATTTTCCAGGCAAGAGTACTGGAGTGGGTTGCCATTTCCTTCTCCAAGGGATCTTCCCGACCCAGGGATTGAACCCGGGTCTCCCACATTGTAGGCAGATGCTTTACTGTCTGAGCCAGAGCAGGGAAGCCCTATGTTTAGTAGATAGAAATGTGGAAGTATTTCTTCTGATTTTTCTCAACTTAATTTTTTCTTTTTTGTTAACTAAATGTATTTTCCTTTTCAGTATTATCTTGGTTTTTTGCAGGGGCTGTAACAAGATACTATTAACCAAGTAGTTTATAAACAACAAACATTTGTTTCTCACAATTCTGGAGGCTGGGAAGCCCAAGATCAAGCTTCCAGCATGGTCACATTTTGGTGAGAGCTTTCTGCATGGCTCATAGTCAGCCTGCACCTTCTCATTTGGTCCTCATACGGTGGCAACAGTGAGAGATCTCTCTGGGGTCTCCTTTATAAAAACATTAATTCAATACAGGAGGGCTCCACTCTCATGACCTGAGTTCCTCTCAGGCCCCACCTGGTAATACCATCACATCACCATTAGGAAATTCACCATGTGAGTTTGCGGGAGACACGAACATTCAGATCATAGCAAGTATCTACTATGTTCAAGCCACCGTGTTGTTGCTTAGTGGCTAAGGCATATCTAACTCTTTTGCGACCCCATGGATGGTAGCCTGCCAGGCTCCTCTGTCCATGGGATCTCCCAGGCAAAAATACTGGAGTGGGTTGCTTTTTTTCTCCTCCAGGGGATCTTCCCATCCCAGGGACTGAATCTGCATCTCCTGCATTGGCAGGCAGGTTCTTTACCACTGAGCCACCAGGGAAAGCCCAAAGGCACCTTGTGTGCATGTGTGTGTGTGTGTGTGTGTGTGTGTGTGTGTGTATGTAAGTTGCTCAGTTGTGTCCGACTCTTGCAACCCCAGGCAGACTATAGCCTGCCTGGCTCCTCTGTCCATGGAATTCTCCAGGCAAGAATACTGGAGTGGGTTGCCATTCCCTTCTCCAGAGGATCTTCCCAACCCAGGGATTGAACCCAGGTCCCCCATACTGCAGGCAGATTCTTTACCATCTGAGCCACCAGCAATCCTCTAAGGCAGATGTGCTGTGCTGTGCTTAGTCCCTCAGTCATATCCAACTCTTTGTAACCCATGGACTGTAGCTGGCCAGGCTCCTCTGTCCACAGAGATTCTCCAGGCAAGAATACTGAAGTGGGTTCCAGGGCACCATCAGTTCAGTTCAGTCCAGTTCAGTCACTCAGTCATGTCCGACTCTTTGCAACCCCATGAATTGCAGCACTCCAGGCCTCCCTGTCTATCACCAGCTCCCGGAGTTCACCCAAACTCATGTCCATCGAGTCGGTGATGCCATCCAGCCATCTCATCCTCTGTCGTCCCCTTCTCCTCCTGCCCCCAATCCCTCCCAGCATCAGAGTCTTTTCCAATGAGTCAACTCTTCACATGACATGGCCGAAGTACTGGAGTTTCAGCTTTAGCATCATTCCTTCCAAAGAAATCCCAGGGCTGATCTCCTTCAGAATGGACTGGTTGGATCTCCTTGCAGTCCAAGGGACTCTCAAGACCAACACCACCAGGGCACCATACTATTCCCCAAATAAGGAGGATTAACCAATTGCTCTGGAGAAGGCAATGGCACCCCACTCCAGTACTCTTGCCTGGGAAATCCCATGGATGGAGGAGCCTGGTAGGCTACAGTCCATGCGGTCGCTAATAGTCGGACATGACTGAGCGACTTCACTTTCACTTTTCACTTTAATGCTTTGGAGAAGGAAATGGCAACCCACTCCAGTGTCCTTGCCTGGAGAATCCCAGGGACGGGGGAGCCTGGTGGGCTTCCGTCTGTGGGGTCGCACAGAGTTGGACACGACTGATGCGACTTAGCAGCAGCAGCAACCAATTGCTCTCCTATTCAGAACCATAAAGAGAAGACGTGAACTAGATAGAAAACAACTCTTTAGAAGAATTATTTACCCTGAAATGCATGATAACTGGTGTTATGACTATATGCTGTGGTGTGATGAAATGAGACAGGGACCTCTCCAATCAGAAAGGGAGCTTGTGAAGAAGGATGAAACATCTTTCCCCTTCTCTAAAGACAGATCTGATCTTGGTTAATGTTCTTGCTCTTTCTCCTGAAATAATGCAGGAAGACATATCTGTACTGGCTTCTGGAGGACAAGTAGGAACTAATTAGTCCAGGTAAAAACAAAATAAAGGCAGAAAAATATTCCATGTAGAACCGTATAGAACGAAGAGCATGTTCAAAAAGCTGGATGATTATGAAAGCGTGATGACACCGCAGAGAATGCAATTTTTGCACCTACTCACGGAACTGGAGGCCGGGGAGAGGCGATATCCACGCAAAAACTATTAAACAGACTTATTATATACAGACATTGAACTTTATACTAAAGAAAAGGAGAGGTACAGAAGATTAATGCACATTTGTATTTTATAATAATCTCTGCGTCTGCAACATGGAAAGTAGATTTGGGGAGAGAGGAATAAATGCTAGAAAAGACCAGTGTGCTTTGCAGGAGAGGATGTTAGCCCGCACCAAAGCTGATATAGAATGAATGGGGGGGGAAAAGTAAACAGAGACATTTTGGAGGTAGAATTGATAAGAGTTGGAGATTTATTGAACATGAGGTTAACAGAAAGAAAGGATCAAAGGAAACTTCAAATTTCTGACTTGAGCTGATGGACAGAGGAGGCAAAAAGTGACAATCAAAGAAGGATGCTTCAGTGATTTCTACATAAGTTGAATCTGATCTGTTTGTGAAACACTCAAATGGATATAAAAAGCTAGCAACTCAATGTGGGACTAAGGCTGTGTGTGTGTGTGTGTGCATGTGTGCATGTGAGTGTGTATACATGAGTAACAGAGAAACAGAGTAGCCCACGCCCCTTAATGCCCCAGCCATATCTAGATTTGTAACAGTCTTTTGGGTGTCAGGGGCTTTCCAGGTAGCTCAGTGGTAAAGAATCCTCTTGCCAAGGCAGGAGATATGGGTTCAGTCCCTGGGTTGGGAAGATCCCCTGGAGGAGGAAATGGCAACCCACTGCAGTATTCTTGCCTGGGAAATCCTGTGGACAGAGAAAACTGGCCCACTACAGTCCATGGGGTTGCAAAAGAGTTGGACATGCGTTAGCGACTACCAACAACAAATCTCGGTCTCAACGGTACAAAATCACTCAGCAGTTATAAGATGGTGAGGTGTATTAGAGAGAGCGAGACTTTCAAGTCAGGTACACCTTAGCTTTTATCTCAGCTCCACTACTTACTGGATACAAAGATGCGAGGCAAGTTATTATATTTGAGTCCACTCCCCCTCCATCAAAAATGGAACTGCTGATCCCATAGGCTTAAGTGAGATTATATGTAAAAGCATTTGGCACACAGCAGCCCCTCAGTTATTCTTTATTTTCTTAACTCAGTTTCTAGCGGTCTTGGCATTCTCTCCCTCCATCTCCCTCTTTTTTTCTCCAGTACCTCCCTGACTCCAGTTTCCACTTTAACTCATACTGTTAATAAAAAGCATTATTTCAATTACCTGATAAAGAAAAAATTCTGCCCCCGTGCCCCCATCTTCCCTCTGTACTGTCTGGCCCTGCATGTGTTTGTAATCCTCTCCTGGCCTTGTCTACATCTAATTTACTTCCTTTCAGTTGAATGTTATCACAAGACAAGAATTGTTCTCACTTCATGTTTACTGCAAATAGATAACCATTATCTCCAATGGGCCTGCTTGGCTCTATCTTAGGTGGTTCACATTCTGCAACTTGTTAATTATTTCATTTTATTTCTCTACATCAGGTTGGTTCCTTTCTACACTGATACTCAGATAAAGAGATGAAAACAAGTTTGTACTTTCATACGCCTTTTCAAACAGATTACCACTGGAAACAAGCTGAGGCCCTTAAAATTTGTTTTGATTGTAAAGTTCAATGAGCACATCAAAATTCTCTGACTGGCGAAGACAAAGACTTTCACATTCCCCTTTACAGGGAGGTGAGTTAATTTCAGTGAGGGATCTCAGTCAAGTGAACCAAGGCTGGGTCAGTTCCGGAACACATGGCTCCTTCATATGAGGGGTTATCTAGGGCAGCAGCCAGATCATGAGGGATCAAAGGGCAAGGCTCAGGCAAATCCAGGAAAGAGAATAGTGGCCAGAGAAGAGAAAGCAGTTGCCTTATTCAAGGAAAGGCGTTAGAATGAAAAAAGAAAGGAAACCAGTACTCTGGAATTTGGTAAACAAAAGATAGATGGAGAGGATTTAGGTCACAAACTGTGAGCAAGGGACCAGTGTATTTAAAGTACCCTCTTCAGGGATGATGGTTAAATATCTGACCCCACTCCTAAGCATGTATCTGGAGAAAACCATAATTTGAAAAGATATGTGCACCCTATGATCACAGCAGCACTATTTACAAAGCCATGACGTGGAAGCAGTGTTCATTGACAGATGAATGGATGAAAATATAATACATATATACAACTGAATATTACTCAGCCATAAAAAGGAATGAAATAATGCCATTTGCAGCAACATGAATGGACCTAGAGATTACCATACTAAGTGAAGTCAGAGAAAAATCATATGATATCATATGATATCACTTATCATGAAATCTAAAAAGATGATACAAATCACTTTATTTACAAAACTGAAACAGACTCACAGACTTCAAAAACAGACTTATGGTTACCAAAGGGGAAAGGTGAGGGGGGTGGGGGTAAATTAGGAGGATGGGATTAACATATATACACTACTATATATAAAACAGATAATCAACAAGGACCTCCTATATAGCATAGGGAACTCTACTCAATAATAGCCTGCACAGGAAGAGAATCTGAAAAATAATGGAGATATATATATATATATATATATATATATATATATATATATATAACTGAACCACTTTGCTGTACACCTGAAACTAATACAACATTGTAAATCAACTATATCCCAATATAAAATTAAATTAAAAATAAATAAATTACCCTCTTCAGGGATGATGGTCAAATACCTGAAAAGAATATAACTCAAACTGAAGCAGATAAAGGCAGGTCCTTTTTTCTCATCCTGATTGTGACTTTTCGATTCTGTTGACCTGAAATAAATAGACTGTCTGATATGTCTCTGAAGATGGGTTTATTCATGATCAGCAGAGAACTGCAATTCAGGGTCTGCAACCATGGCAAGCCTCAGGCAAGTCCCCCCACAGCAAGAAAAGGAAAACATTTCTATAGAGAGGAAAAAGAAGCTGGGAGGCTCATAATAAACAGAGTCCATGGCTGGTCATTGGCTGAGTCCTTGCCAGGAAAGAAGAGGAGGTGTTCTCCTTCCTGCTGGGCTTGGCTCACCCCACTGGGTGAACCCTCCACCTACTGATCTCCCAACTCTAATCAAGGTTTCTGTTTATTAACTTTTTACAATTTCCATCCAAGAAAAGTATACAAGAGCCTACAGAAGACTGCCCCAATAAAAAGCCTGCACTTTATCTATATCTGTCTCACATTTCACTTTACCCTCTGCTGCTGCTGCTGCTAAGTCGCTTCAGTCAACTCTCCACTTCTGTTTCTACCTCCAGCCCCCACAATATGGACCTAAACCATTCAGTTTCTTCTTTGCTTTGCTTTGATTACTCTGTGTACGTGTGTGTGTGTGTGTGCGCGCTCGCTTGTGGGCGCACTAAGTTGCTTCAGTCGTGTCCAACTCTGTGCGACCCCATGGACTATAGCCCGCCAAAGCTCCTCTGTCCATGGAATTCTCCAGGCAAGAATACTGGAGTGGGTTGCCAAGCCCTCCTCCAGGAATCTTCCCAATCCAGTGATCAAACCCACATTTCTTATGTCTCCTGCGTTGGCAAGTAGATACCACTAGTGCCACCTGGGAAGCCCCTTGACCACACTATCCAACTAAAAATTTCATCTGTTCCTCTCCTCAGCTATATACCCCATACATCTCTCTGCCGATAAGAGGTCTGAAAGGAAATATAAAGAAGAAACAGCCTCCTCCTCCTCCTCCACCTCCTCCTCCTCCTCCTCCTCCTCTTCCTTCTCCTCCTCTTCCTTCTCCTCCTCTTCCTTCACCTCCTCTTCCTCCTTCTCCTCTTCCTCCTTAACCTTGTAAATCAGCTCTACACAACAGAACTGAGAAAAAAGGGAACCTGCTTTTTCTGAGCACCATCTAAGTGCCTAGCACTTAAATACTTGACAGGCCTTATCCTTTTAAATCCCCACTATGCTTCAATTTCACAGTTAGCAAAGCTGGAATTCCTTAAAATAACAAAGCTGGTAGATGGAAGAGCTAGGATTTAGACACTAGTCATTCTAACTCCAAACCCAATTTTTAACAAATCCTAATTTATGAATTGCATTTTGATGGTACAATATGAATCATCTCTCCACAATGTCCTCCATCACCCAGCTATTTTTTCCTTTGCTGAGTGTCTTTCTGATCCACCACAGCACAAAGTGAACCAGGGAATCGTTCTAGAAAGCAAATATTGGATTGACCAAAAGTTTTGTCCAAGCTTTCTCACTACGCCTTATGAAAAAACCTAAACAAAGTTTTTGGCCAACCCAGTACATCCCAACCTCTTCATTCAGAACTCTGGGTCTCTGGTATGCTTTGCTTTGCTTGTGCATTCATTGAAATATAATATATTTTGTGATATGAATTCAGGAGTGGCATTTAGAGACCTAAAGCCTGACACTTGGCTTTAAAATCCTATCATGAGATAAATATCCTTCTTGTATGCCAAGAGGAAAAAAATCAAGATGAAAAAGCAATGCATTTAATAATCATCCCAATGAACAGGAATGAAAGGAGCTGTGTGGCTGGGCTGATGCCAAGTCACCTCTGCCCTGTCTGATGCCAATCCACCACTTCTGTCTTCAGCTGTTTATTCAGTCCAAGGGCCTCACTCCCTGTTTGATATGCATCCCATGGGTTGCCAGGGCCAGACATCCTGAAATAAACCATCAAATGGACTCCAGGCAAACTTCTTGTTCCTGTTATGAATTTTGAGAAGTACAGAGAACCATCTGCAGACCAGAGTGTAGTCCTTTTAGGCATACTGAGGCAAGGTCAGCTTCCCTCTTCTGGAGGATGTATCTCCCCTAGTCCAGGAGCAAAGAGCAGAGGTGACACCTTCCGTGTTTATAATCTTGTTTGCAGCCTGGTTCAGAAAAAAGATAGTAGACTTTGTAGTTAGAAAGTCGTGGGTTTAAGTCTGAGCTCTGCCACCTACTCTATCTGCAAACCTTATAACACGCCACCTAAATATGTGTACATCACACATAATATAATGACATGTGTCTACCGTTAGGGGCTTCCCAGGTGGCGCTAGTGATGAAGAATCCATCTGCCAATGAGGGGGACATAAGAGCTGCAGGTTTGATCCCTGAGTTGGGAAGATACTCTGGAGGAGAACATGGCAACCCACTCCAGCATTCTTGCTTGGAGAATCCCATGGACAGAGGAGCCTGGCGGGCTACAGTCCATAGGGTTGCAAAGAGTCAGACACAAGGGAAGCGACTTGGTATGCACGCACACACACTCATCCACTATTAGAGTATCATATAGACAGTTTCATGGCCCTAAAAATCCTCTGTGCCCTGTCTGTTCATCCTGTCAACAAGCGATCTTTTTACTGTCCTCATTGTTATGCCCTTTCCATAACGTCATATAGTTTGTAGCCTTTTCAGATTGGCTTCTTTCACTTAGTAATATGCACTTAAGTTTCCTCCATACCTTTCATGGCTTGACAGTCTTTTGTTTTTAGCATCAAATCTACTGTTTACAGTGGTGAACATTTTTTAAACAGAAAAATCCAACTGAGATTTACTGCATCAGAGTTTTTCCACATATTTTAACCTGGTCCTCAGGGTGATTCTGATGCACATCTGGGTCTGATAATTGTAAATATTTCTCCCAGATTTAAAAAGCATATACATTATAGCCAGACAAAACTATAATTTGAAAATATACATGCACCCCTATGTTCATAGCAGCAGCATTTCCAATAACCATAAATGGAAACAACTTAATGTCCATCGACAGATGAGTAGACAAAGAAGATGTGATAGATCGGTAGACAGACAATGGAGTATTACTGAGTCCTAAAAAAGAATGAAATCATGCCATTTGCAGCTACATGGAAGGACCTAAAGATTATCATACTAAGCAAAGCAAGTCAGAAAGATAAATACCATACGATATCATTTATATGTGGAATTCAAAATATAACACAAATGAACTTATCTATGAAACAGAAACAGACTCATCAACATAGAGAAAAGACTTGCAGTTGTCAAGGGTAAAGGGGCTAAAGGAGGGCTGGACTGGGAGTTTGAGACTAGTGGATGGAAACTATTACATACAGAATGGATAAAGAACAAGGCCCCACTATATAGCACAGCAGAACTATATTCAACATCCTGTAATAAACCATAATAAACAAGAAAAAAGAAAAGGCACATATATTAATGCTCCCTAGATTTAAGATTCTTTTCCTTTGAGGGAAAAATGTTTATTTCCTCTAAGATGGACAAGTCTATGCTCCATCCCAGTCGGTCAATGAGCCCTAAGACAAGAGAGAATACAGAAGAATCTGGACAGGGTGGCTTCTCCCCTAATAACGTACGTTTTGCCTTCAGCTCTTGATCAGTTGGGAGGGAGGGAAGAAGAAGAGAAAAGGGCAATTTGTCAAGACAAAGTGGTAGAAAACAGGAAAAGTGCTAAAATTCTGACATCCTAATTTTTGCCACATGATAGGCACTCTAAAGAAATTGTCTCTTCACAGATATATAGAACAGTCTTTTGGACTCTGTGGGAGAGGGAGAGGGTGGGATGATTTGGAAGAATGGCATTGAAACATGTATATCATATATGAAACGAATCACCAGTCCAGGTTCGATGCATGATACTGGATGCTTAGGGCTGGTGCACTGAGACGACCCAGAGGGATGGTACAGGGAGGGAGGAGGGAGGGGGGCTCAGGATGGGGAACACGTGTATACCCATGGCGGATTCATGTTGATGTATGGCAAAACCAATACGATATTGTAAAGTAATTAGCCTCCAATTAAAATAAACAAATTTATAAAATAAAAAAATTTTTAAAAAGAAATTGTCTCTTTAACTTTATTTCTATAGGAGGTAATATTTACCCATTTAAAAGGAAACTAAAAGCAGAAACTTTACATTTGCAGATGAGAGAATGGGGATTCAATCTAATGTCTGCCTGTCTTCTTGTATATTTATTATTTTACCCATTCCAGATCTAGATTGTATGATTTTGAGTAAAAGGATCACACGGGTCCATGTCAAGCCTGCTGCTTAACAGACACGAGATACACAATCAATATCTATGAAATACATCTTAAATGAATAATTGTTCACAGGAGTATGCCGCCTCCTTTTGCCAGATTCACTCCAATAGAAAATGAAGAGAGATTAGTTAATATTTCTAATGGTCCAGTGGTTAAGATGTCATGCACCTAATGCAGGGGGCTTGGATTCAACCCCTAATCAGGGAACTAAATCCCACATGCCACAACTAAAGATTTTGCATGCCACAATTAAAAAACAAAAATCTCACATGCCACAACAAAATCAAAGATACCACATTCTACAAATAAGACTTGGCAAAGTCAAATAAATGAATAAAAATATTTTTTATGACCCAGGAATCCCACTACTGGGCAAATACTCTGAGGAAACCAGAAATGAAGAGGACACATGTGCCCCCGTGTTCACTGCAGCACTATTCCCAATAGCTAGGACATGGAAGCAACCTAAATGCCCATCAACAGATGAACGGATAAGGAAGTTGTGTACATATACACAATGGAATATTCAGTTCAGTTCAGTTCCGTTCAGTCGCTCAGTCGTGTCCGACTCTTTGCAACCCCATGAATCACAGCACGCCAGGCCTCCCTGTCCATCACCAACTCCCAGAGTTCACTCAGAGTCGCGTCCATCGAGTCAGTGATGCCATCCAGCCATCTCATCCTCGGTCGTCCCCTTCTCCTCCTGCCCCCAATCCCTCCCAGCATCAAAGTCTTCTCCAATGAGTCAACTCTTCGCATGAGGTGGCCAAAGTACTGGAGTTTCAGCTTCAGCATCATTCCTTCCAAAGAAATCCCAGGGCTGATCTCCTTTAGAATGGACTGGTTGGATCTCCTTGCAGTCTAAGGGACTCTCAAGAGTCTTCTCCAACACCACAGTTCAAAAGCATCAATTCTTTGGCGCTCAGCCTTCTTCACAGTCCAACTCTCACATCCATACATCACTACTGGAAAAACCATAGCCTTGACTAGATGGACCTTTGTTGGCAAAGTAATGTCTCTCCTTTTGAATATGCTATCTAGGTTGGTCATAACTTTTCTTCAAAGGAGTAAGCGTCTTTTAATTTCATGGCTGCAATCACCATCTGCAGTGATTTTGGAGCCCAAAAAAATAAAGTCTGACACTGTTTCCACTGTTTCCCCATCTATTTCCCATGGAGTGATGGGACCAGATGCCATGATCTTCGTTTTCTGAATGTTGAGCTTTAAGCCAACTTTTTCATTCTCCTTTTTCACTTTCATCAAGAGGTTTTTCAGTTTCTCTTCACTTTCTGCCATAAGGGTGGTGTCATCTGCATATCTGAGGTTATTGATATTTCTCCTGGCAATCTTGATTCCAGCTTGTGCTTCTTCCAGTCCAGCATTTCTCATGATGTACTCTGCATAGAAGTTAAAGAAGCAGGGTGACAATATACAGCCTTGATGTACTCCTTTTCCTATCTGGAACCAGTCTGTTGTTCCATGTCCAGTTCTAACTGTTGCTTCCTGGCCTGCATACAGATTTCTCAAGAGTCAGGTCAGGTGGTCTGGTATTCCCATCTCTTGCAGAATTTTCCACAGTTTATTGTGATCCACACAGTCAAAGGCTCTCAGCCATAAAAAGGAACGCACTTGAGTCAGTTCTAATGAGGTGGATGAACCTAGAGTCTATTATACAGAGTGAAGTAAGTCAGAAAGAGAAAGACAAATATCATATATTAACGCATATATATGGAATCTAGAAAGATGGTACTGATGATCCTACGTACAGGACAACAAAGGAGAAACAGACATAAAGAACAGACTTTTGGACTCAGTGGAAGAAGGAGAGGGTGGGATGATTTGAGAGAATAGCACTGAAACATATACCTCACCATATGTAAGATAGATAGCCTTTGGGAGTTTGAAGTGTATCACAGGGCAACCAAAGCCTGTGCTTTGTGACAACGTGGAGGAACGGGTAGGGAAAGAGGTGGGAGGTGGGTAAAGGATGGAGGTAGATTAAAATGTATGCCTATGGTTGATTTGTGTTGATATATGGTGGACACCATCACAGTATTGTGGAGTAATTATCCTCCAATTAAAATAATAAATTTTTTAAAAATAAGTTGTAAAAATGTATTTTTAAAACAAAATCTAAAAAAAATATTCCTGATATTTTATGCAATTCACTTTCTGATATTTTTTGATAGCATAGGCCTCAGACAGAGATACATCTTAACGCTGTTGATGATTCAGAAAAGCCTGTTAAACCTCAGACTCATAATCACAGGAGGCAATGGTGGTTCATTTTCTAAGCTCGACCTGACACACCTTTTGATCAAGGAGAGCCAGGGTAATGGTACCTATGATTTATCGCCCTTCCAAAAGAGCCACAGATCCCATTCTACTACGCCTCAAACACATTTATAGCTTCTTTAGACTAAGCATCAATTCCCTCAATGTTAAAAAGCAGTCGACAATAAATAAAGACAAGAGTTTGCTTCTAAATATATGGAGGGTGTTTCCTTATAAATCCCCTTCGAGGCCTCCTAATGACTTATAGCTCATATTGTAGTCATAGAATGAGCTGCATTTGCCCCTGGGCCTTCTCAGGCTAGTAACACATTAGACATTTGGTATGTGCATTAATGCTCTCATACCATTCACTGCTTTATATTTCCATAGAGCTAGTAGCTCAGTGCTAATGAGGTCAAAGTCCCAGGTTTAATTTCTCATGGGTACAAATGATTATCCCTCTCTTGTTTAGACATAAGTATCACTGAATCTTGCCAGCTCTGACTATGTTTTCTTCATGGACAAATTCTTATAGAAAAAAAGAGGGTCATTTCAACCTCTGGGTCTCAACATTCCACTCTATGAGAATAATAATAATAGATCCTTGCAGGTTCAATCCTTGGGTTGGGAAGATCCCCTAGAGAAAGAAATGCCAACCCACTCCAGTAATCTTGCCTGGAAAATTCCATGGACAGAGGAGTCTGGCAGGCTACAGTCCACGGGGTTGCAAGAGTAGGACACAACTGAGCATGCAAGAGAGACACATCTTATAAAGTCCAAAGAAGAATCTAAGAAGATACTGTATATGTGTGCTTAACAAAGATTATAGAAACAAAGGATAGGGGAAGGAAGCAAAGGAAGAGGAAGGGAGAGAGAGGGAAGGAGGGGAAAAGAAAAGCCTCGGTAAGGTGGTGTTAACAGAGTACCACTGTGGCCTTTCATCGTTTATTCCTATCTAATGTAATAATAGCAACCCAGTATTTTTCTCAAGGAGCTAACTTTTTTCCACTTTGTGTTTATGTATGTGACACATGTTCTAGAGGTGAAACCATACATATCACAGGTCTCACCAATCCACTTAGTTCCATAGGATTGAAATAGGCTTACATCAATTCAAAGTCAGTTTCAAAACAACTGGATAAGGAGTTTTCTCCATAGACTTAGAAAGTGGAAAAGTGAGCCAGCACTATCTTGGAACCATCTTGAACTGAGAGCTTGCCTGAAAATGAGAACAAAACATAACTGCAGAATCTAAAGACGTAGAGAACTCATTCCCAATGATGTTGTTTGAGCACCTGGATCTAGCTATACCTGAAGCTAATATTTTAAATTGTCAGCCTACAAACTTCCCTTTTTATTCAAAGCACCTTAGAGTTGGGTTTCTATCACTGAGACTAAAAGAATCCTAATTAACGTGGTTACAGAAAATAGGAAAGAGGTTAAAATACCTTAGCTCTGCCACTGCATATCTTTCAGCCTATGCACAGGAAAAGAACAAAAGTTACACAGAACACATTTAAATCTTGACTCTACTACTAGTGTTCTAACTAAGTTTAAACAAATTATTTAGTCTTTCAGAGCTTTGTCTTTGTATATGTAAAAGGGATAGATAGCTAACGGCCATGTAGAATTACATAGAGAATTAAATAAAATGAAATACATTAAGAGTGTAGCACACTGTAAGCACTCCATACACTACCTTCTACATCGCTAATTACCTTCTAGAAATCCAGAGATGGGAGGGGATTAGACAAGTTCTAGTTGATGCTATCAGCTCACATACTGAGTTTCAAGTTCAGTTTTCCATTCACTTGAGTTCCATTGCAGTGTGACTGACCAGATTACTGTCTCCAACTCACTGCGGTTATTGTTTCACTCTCAATTAAACCCACAATCCTTTCATCAGTGTCTTTTATTTAATGGGGTGAGGGTGGGAGTCTGCCGCAGAGAAAATATCTCAGGAAGTTGGAAGTGTGGTAAGATGGAAAAAAGAAATCCTGTGTCTAGTCTCATTCTCTGGAGAGCTTTAAAAGGCATGATGAATGAAGGCAAGAGGGACGAGAAGGTTTTGCACAGGGGTTTGGGAATAACCAAATAGTTCAATGTAAGAAACGGAATGGAAGGAAGATGTATTTGTACACCAGACTGCCATAAAGAAGAATAACCCCAGAAGCACCTTTGCAGGGTAGGAGATGGAGAAAGTATGGAGTACGACATTGTTGAAAAAAGAAAAGATGGGGTAGGCAGCACATGGTGCAGGGGCTGGTGGAGTTACAGTGCAGGGCGGTCAGTGCGGACCACAAGCAGGTAGGCGTGGTCCAGGCAGGGTCCTCCACACCATGAGCAGCAGAGCTACCAAATAGTAAGAGCGGCAGAAGCTGCGGGATGGGTGCACGCTCCCAGTGTCCACCTCACCACGTGCAGAGACCGCCTAGGCGGGGACCGCAGTATTCCAAGCCTCCTGCACACAGAGCAGGGACAGAGGGAGCTGACAACTGAGGTGCCGAAAACGGTAGGCCCGTGAGACAGAATATATATATCAGGTTAGAGACCAAAATTCTGTAGGAACCCTCCTTATCAGACAGCCTAGAGAGAAGGGCAGTAAAGAAGATAAGGAAAACCCAGGACACCAGACCAAGGTCAATGGCCACCTCAACATGGATACTGCTGCAACTTCAACTACTGACGCAGACACCCAGAAAACCCTCAACCTAAGGAGAGCAAAGAGACAAATACAGTCCATCCACCCACTGAGAATTCATCCACTCCCAGGGCTGACTAAATAGGGCAGTTCTAAGTCAATGCCAGCTTATCACCACTGCAGTCATCCAGTTTAATCATCCAAGAAGAAGAAATGAACATGAGATTCCAGCAGTAAGAAATGAACAGAAGATAGGCGCTGAAGACCTTAACTGGTTACTTTTTGCCCATTGACCAAATGACTAGAACTATCTGCACTGTCCCTGCAGCATGGGGTTTTCATTTTTACCTAAAGACATCTCTTTTTGGTAATGACAAATGTGGTTGGTTTTTTGGTTTTTTGTTTTTTTGAACCCTGGTTTTTCTCAATACAGCATTAAAGGTTTTAAATTGTTTCATATCTAGTGAAGCTGAGATTTTTAAGAACCTCATTTTTAAGTTGTAAATGAAAGTTTACAACTTGATTTTTTCAAAAAAAAAAATCAACAAACTACAAACCCCATCTTAATAAAGGTCTTAACTTGTAAAAGGATTTTTTAAAGTTAAAAAAAGAGAATAACATTACATTACCTGTCCTGGCTTACAGAGCCCTATCCAATCTTGTCCCCTCTAATCTTTCTGATCCTATCTATTGCCACATTTCCACTCTCCTTCAGAAAGCATCCATAAGGCCTTGGCATTAATTGTCTCCTCTTATTGGCATGCTCTTCCTCTAATCTTTGCAGGATTAGTTCCTTCTTGTCACTCAGTTCCCAGCCTGTTACCTTCTCAAGGAGGCTTTTCTTGACTAAACAGAGGCACCCAGCCTCTCTGTTACATCAGCCTATATTAATTATCACTGTGGTATCTATATTTTTCATTTTTCCATGTTGTTTATATTTGTTTTCCTCCCTTAGAAAGTAAGCTCTTTAGGGGCAGGGATTCTGTTTGTTATTCTTTGCTGTTTTCCTGTCATCAGAAACAGTGTCAGAAACATAGTAGGTGCTCAATAAATGCTCATTAAGTAGACATATGGGGCTTCCCAGGTGGTGCTAGTGGTAAAGAATCTGCCTGCCAATGCAGGAGACATAAAAGATATGGATTCACTCCCTGGATCAGAAAGATTTCCTGGAGAAGGGCATGGCAATCCACTACAGTATTTTTGCCTGGAAAATTCCATAAGCAGGCGAGCCTTGCAGTCTACAGTCCATGGAGCTGCAGAGTTGGACACGACAGAACAACTGATCACACAGACAAGTTAGATATATTCATGCATAAATAAATTGTAGAGAGGGGTCTTGTTCAACACACAGTGATTCCTCTCGGCATTCAAGGCCCCCATCTGTCTCCAAAGAGTTCAACATCTCCACCCAAATATTACATCTTGGCATGTCAATGTAAAGGTCAATTGTCAGTAGGATAGCCCAGACCTGAAGGCAGCGAGAATTCAGAGAACAGAGATAGAAGAAACAAGAAGAACCCAGGTACAAGTGGTAACAGAAAGGAGGACAAAATGGAATCCAGGTAAACCAAGCAAGCACACACCGACATCCATAGGTGCCAGGTACTTCACTATACCTTAGAAAGATAGGAGATGCGATAGTCCTCATCTGAAGTGCCCACATGGTCCCTGATGACTCTACCTGAGAGGCCCAGCAGGAAGGGGCATCATTTAGGTGACCCAACATATGGGGTGAACAACCTGAGCAGAGTGGCCAGAGCTAAGAGAATTTCATCTTAGAGATGACAATCACCATGCAAACAACGTAGTCAGGGACCAAACCAATGGCCCCCACTTCCCTTCAACGGGAATAGGTTCCTCGTTACCTGTATCACTTACTGGGCTTCTGGGTTCAGCACGGGATCCCATAGTCAAAAAGTGTTTGAAGCCACTGTGTATAAGGCAGATTCAGATCTCGGGCTAGTTTAACAGCAAAAGAGTTTCAGTACATTCCATTATTTAAAGACAATATTTGCTTTAAACCTCTTCCACTTCTGTCTTTAAGAAATAGGTAAATACTAAAGAAACTAAAGACCTATATATAGAAAACTATAAAACACTGATGAAAGAAATCAAAGAGGACACTAATAGATGGAGAAATATACCATGTTCATGGATTGGAAGAATCAATATAGTGAAAATGAGTATACTACCCAAAGCAATTTACAAATTCAATGCAATCCCTATCAAGCTACCAGCCACATTTTTCACAGAACTAGAACAAATAATTTCAAGATTTGTATGGAAATACAAAAAACCTCGAATAGCCAAAGCAATCTTGAGAAAGAAGAATGGAACTGGAGGAATCAACTTGCCTGACTTCAGGCTCTACTACAAAGCCACAGTCATCAAGACAGTATGGTACTGGCACAAAGACAGACATATAGATCAATGGAACAAAATAGAAAGCCCAGAGATAAATCCACACACATATGGACACCTTATCTTTGACAAAGGAGGCAAGAATATACAATGGAGTAAAGACAATCTCTTTAACAAGTGGTGCTGGGAAAACTGGTCAACCACTTGTAAAAGAATGAAACTAGATCACTTTCTAACACCGCACACAAAAATAAACTCAAAATGGATTAAAGATCTAAATGTAAGATCAGAAACTATAAAACTCCTAGAGGAGAACATAGGCAAAACACTCTCAGACATAAATCACAGCAGGACCCGCTATGATCCACCTCCCAGAATGCTGGAAATAAAAGCAAAAATAAACAAATGGGATCTAATTAAAATTAAAAGCTTCTGCACAACAAAGGAAAATATAAGCAAGGTGAAAAGACAGCCTTCTGAATGGGAGAAAATAATAGCAAATGAAGCAACTGACAAACAACTAATCTCAAAAATATACAAGCAACTTATGCAGCTCAACTCCAGAAAAATAAACGACCCAATCAAAAACTGGGCCAAAGAACTAAATAGACATTTCTCCAAAGAAGACATACGGATGGCTAACAAACACATGAAAAGATGCTCAACATCACTCATTATTAGAGAAATGCAAATCAAAACCACAATGAGGTACCACTTCACACCAGTCAGAATGGCTGCAACCCAAAAATCTGCAAGCAATAAATGCTGGAGAGGGTGTGGAGAAAAGGGAACCCTCCTACACTGTTGGTGGGAATGCAAACTAGTACAGCCACTATGGAGAACAGTGTGGAGATTCCTTAAAAAATTGCAAATAGAACTACCTTATGACCCAGCAATCCCACTTCTGGGCATACACACCGAGGAAACCAGAATTGAAAGAGACACATGTACCCCAATGTTCATCGCAGCACTGTTTATAATAGCCAGGACATGGAAACAACCTAGATGTCCATCAGCAGATGAATGGATAAGAAATCAGTGGTACATATACACAATGGAGTATTACTCAGCCGTTAAAAAGAATTCATTTGAATCAGTTCTGATGAGATGGATGAAACTGGAGCCGATTATACAGAGTGAAGTAAGCCAGAAAGAAAAACACCAATACAGTATACTAACACATATATATGGAATTTAGGAAGATGGCAATGACGACCCTGTATGCAAGACAGGGAAAGAGACACAGATGTGTATAACGGACTTTTGGACTCAGAGGGAGAGGGAGAGGGTGGGATGATTTGGGAGAATGACATTCTAACATGTATACTATCATGTGAATTGAATCGCCAGTCTATGTCTGACGCAGGATGCAGCATGCTTGGGGCTGGTGCATGGGGATGACCCAGAGAGATGTTATGGGGAGGGAGGTGGGAGGGGGGTTCATGTTTGGGAATGCATGTAAGAATTAAAGATTTTAAAATTTAAAAAATAAAAATAAAAAAAAAAGAAAAGAAATAGGTAAATAGAAGCAATGCACCAACATTCTCATTTTCAAGTCCCCGGTGGGTTTCACTGTCACAGTCACCTGGAGTTATCAGGGTCCTACCTCAGCAATTGCTGGCCAGCTGAGACCCGGAGCATCCCACTCCAGTTGGAACAGAGTTGTCTCATTCTTCAGAACAGAAAAAGTGAAAGTGAAGTCACTCAGTCGTGTCCAACTCTTTGTGATCCCATGGACTATAGCCTATCAGGTTCCTCCGTACATGGGATTTTCCAGGCAAGAATACTAGAGTGAATTGCCATTTCCTTCTCCAGGAGATCTTCCCAACCCAGGGACTGAACTCAGGTCTCCCACATTGAAGGGTCTCTTTACCATCTGAGCCACCAGGGAAGTCCAACAAAAGCTGGTATTGATTTCTCTATGAGCAACAGTATTTAGCTCTTGTGCCTTCAGTCTGAGGGGCCCTGGAAGCTTCAGGTACTTTTCCTGGAAAAGACTGGGCATCTTTTTTCTCCTTTGGACTGGGGATGTTTGTTCCCCTGGTTTCTTAGATAGGCAACAGGAAGCAACTTTCATGAGCTGAAAGGCCAGACTACAAAAAATCAATAAGTCAGGTGTTTACAAATTTTTCAAACTCTCACCTGCCATCATGGGTTAGTCTTTACCGAGATGGCCATTCTGATTCACTAATTTTTTTACTGGAGTATAATTACTTTACTGTGTAAGTTTCTGCTATACAGTGACATGAATCAGCTATATGCATAGATATATTCCCTCTCATCTGAACCTCTCTTCCTCTCATACTGCCCCTCTAGGTCATCACAGAGCACTGAGAGACCTCCCTGTGTTACACAGCAGCTTCGCAGAGCACTGAGAGACCTCCCTGTGTTACACAGCAGCTTCGCAGAGCACTGAGAGACCTCCCTGTGTTACACAGCAGCTTCGCAGAGCACTGAGAGACCTCCCTGTGTTACACAGCAGCTTCACACTAGCTATCTATTCTATACATGGTAGTGTATTTATGACCAACCTAGACAGCATATTAAAAGCAGAGACATTACTTAGCCAACAAAGGTCCATCTAGTCAAAGCTATGGTTTTTCCAGTGGTCATGTACGGATGTGAGAGTTGGACTATAAAGAAAGCTGAGCGCCAAAGACTTGATGCTTTTGAACTGTGGTGTTGGAGAAGACTCTTGAGAGTCCCTTGGACTACAAGGAGATCCAACCAGTCCCTCCTAAACAAAATCAGTCCTGAATGTTCATTGGAAGGACTGACGTTGAAGCTGAAACTCCAATAATTTGGCCACCTGATGTGAAGAGCTGACTCATTTGAAAAGACCCTGATGCTGGGAAAGATTGAAGGCAAGAAGAAAAGGGGACAACAGAGGATGAGATGGTTGGATGGCATCACCAGTTCAATGGACATGAGTTTGAGTAAACTCCAGGAGCTGGTGAGGGACAGGGAGGCCTCAAGTGCTGTAGTCCATGGGGTCGCAAAGAGTTGGACACGACTGATCGACTGAACTGAACTGAGTGTATTTATGTCAAACCTAATCTCCCAATTCATCCCACCACCCCTTCCCACTCTGTATCCACATATCCAGTCTCTCCATCTGTGTTTCTATTCCTTCCCTGCAAACAGATTCATCTGTGCCATTTTCTAGATTCTACATATGTGTATTAATATACAGTACTTGTTTTTCTCTTTCTGACTTACTTCACTCTGCATGGTAATGTAAACTGATAAATAAAATTCAGGGGGAGGGAGGGAATGGTAACTTCTAAGATATGTACAGGTTCCAAAGTTAACATAGGACATTCCGGTCCATTCTCTGAGATGGTTTTCCTAGCAGCTCTGTAACAGAGAGAAGGCAGGGATGAGAAACCTGACTCAATTTCCTATTGTGCTTCTTTTCAGAAAAACTATTTGGCTGTTCTTCCCCTGACATGAAGAGTAATTTGAACCAAACTGATCAAAACAATTGTTTCCTTTAATCAGAGCCATCTTTCACCCATATTTAGTAAAACTCAGGTGGAGAAAGACCCTGGTCTTGGTGTAAACCATGGTTAGCCCCAACAATTTATTCTTCCGTCCCAAAGATTCTACCAGTTTTGCATCTGTCTATTTCTCCTGACACAGAAATTACAAAAAACAGTTTGCTCATAAGTAATATCATATGGTAAAAAGAATAATAATGCTAAATCATTTGTTTAATGTTTCCACACACCTCATGTTATACCACTCTTACAACAGTGACATGAATATTAGTACCTTATTTTACAAAAGAATAGATGAAGAAGTTGAAAAGCAAAAAATTAGTTAAATCACATTTAAGATGGCACTCAAAAGGAAGGACAGCTCTGCATGCAAGCAGTTTTACTGGCCTCTAAAATCTGTTCTCTTACCGCCCTCTTATAATGCATCTCAGGCTCAGAGGTTGAGAAGGAAGTACCTGTGTGTGTCCAGAAAGGAAACTGTCCAATTCTCCCTTCTTTCCACTAATATGTATTGAGTATCTGTTATATGCCAGATATTAGTCTACTCACTGGGGCCAAAGCACTGAAAAACAAAGGCTCCACCGTCCTGAAATTGACATCCTAGATGCAAACACTCTTGGCTTTTGAGCGATTATTATTCCTCGCTATCTACTCTCCCACAAAAAGAAAATAGGATCTCCTTATACACACATCACAAAATAAGAAATTATACCTCTAGTCATAGTTAACTGTGAAGGCAGTGGTTCTCGGTCTTTTTATTCCAAGGTGCCGGTTAAATACCAGAACCACCACTCCATTGATGACTGTGACATAGACAAAGAGGCTGGGTTTTCTATACAATTCCCTGCATGCTAGCTAATCTTAATTGCTTTTTTGTTTCTCAAAGAAGCACAGCACTCTGTAAGAAAGTATTCTGTTATTGTAAGGTAACTATGAATCCAGAGGTAATTATATGCAAACTTCAGCACTTAACTATGAATGGTCACAAATTACTTGTGACCCACATCATAAATGAGGTAGATATTGAAATACTACATTCTGGGCCAAGTTTTTATCACCAGGATTCCTGTCTCGGAGAAAGGAGTAACTTACTAAATCATCATAGACCATATATATATATCATATGCCATATATCATGGATCCATGAAGCCTATGTATTGGCTGCGGATCTGAAAATGTGTGCAGCTTTTGGGATCATTTTTTAAAATTCATCAGCTTAGCACACAATAGCAGTCAACATGAAAGGTCAGAAATGGCCTTCCAAGTAGGCAGGGAGAGGAGGAAATCAGGAGATATGGAAAACCTTCCTCCTAACTTTACAGATGGGATTCCCAGGTAGCTCAGTGGGTAAAGAAGATGCCTACAATAGAGGAGACATAGGCAGACGTGAGTTTGATCCCCTGGTCAGGAATATCCCCTGGAGGAGGGCATGGCAACCCACTCCAGTATTCTTGCCTGGAGAATCCCAGGGACAGAGGAGTCTGATGGGCTACAGTCCATAGGGTCGCAAAGAGTCAGACACAACTGAAGCGACTTAGCACGCACGCATGCACACAACCTTACAGATAAGCCTGCGGCCAGTCTCATATATGGTTCATACCAGAAAGGGGCATGATAGCAATTACTAAGATTCACCAAGTCTCCCTCTTTTTATTGTCGCTAGGATGTGGGAATCAAACATCTTGGGTGAGGAAAGAAAAGTGGTACTTTTATTGGATTTACGTGATGTTTCCTCCACTACACAGCCTTAGAACGCACCCAAATGAGTCAGGCTCCATGCAGGAAGCAGAACTGATCCTAGATCATTCAGATGAAGATATTTTAAATTAGGGACAATTACAAGAGTACAGGCATAGTTAGAAAAAGTGAAAGTGAAGTCTCTCACTCGTGTCCAACTCTTTTCCAACTCTTTGCGACCCCATGGACTGTAGCCTACCAGCCTCCTCTGTCCATGAGATTTTCCAGGCAAGGGTACTGGAGTGGGTTGCCATTTCCTTCTCTAGGAGATCTTCCCAACCCAAGGATCGAACCCAGGTCTCGCACATTGCAGGCAGACACAGCACCATCTGAGCCACCAGGGAAGCCATAGTTAGGAAACAATCCAAGATGATGGGCAATGAGAAGTAACAGTGTGGGGACTTCCCTGGCAGTCCAGCAGCTGAGACTCTGCGTTCCCATTGCAGGGGGCCCAGACTCAATCCTTGGTCAGGAATCTTGATCCCACATGCTGCAACTGAAAAAAAAAAAAGATCCCGTATGCCACAACTAAAGATCCCACACACCACAATGAAGATGGAAGATCCCATGTGCTGCAAGTAAGACCTGGCACAGCCAAATAAATAAATACTTTTTAAAAATAATAATAATATGAAGAGATGATATTAATATCCCTAAAGCCAAAGCTAAGATGTTCTAGGAACCCAAGATGGAGATGGAGCCTTGGAGGAGAGTTCTCCAGAGAAACTGGGGATATGTAGTTCTTGCCTGAGACAGGAACCAAAGCAGGAAGAGGGTTTGGAGAGATACATGCCAACCTCTCACTCCCTCCACCTTTCAGTATACTGCCATTGCATCTTACTGGTTAAATCCAACAATTAGCCTTCCAGCCAGGAAGTCTCAGTGAGGTGATCTGCAAGGGTCAACTGTGCAAAGCAAAGAAAAGAGCAGAAAAGGGAAAAGAATAGAACTGCGGGTACAAGTGAATAAAAGGGGCTAAGTTGACCCACCCTTCTAGCCCCATCTCAAGTCAGCCTCCCGTATTTCTGTATCCCTTCCCTGATCCCCTGGTGTCTCTCATCTCCGCTGACCTCCTGGTCTCAGCAGCTGCTCTCTTCTCCCCAGCGCTCTTGCACATACTGCTCCTTTTTTCTCAGACTCCTTCTCCCAGTCCTTCTTCAAACGCACAGTTTTTCCTCCTCCTCAGAGGCTCTTTAAACACCATTTCTCAGGGAGACTTCAGGAGACCCAACATTTCAGAGTCCTCCTCTAGAAAAGGTAGAGAAATGAAATGAGAAGACAAATTGAATCTACTGGAGTCCTTTAGAGTATGTACTATGGAACTGCTGGCGACGGTGAAATTCAGAGGGGCTGAGTGGCTAAAACCCGCAATAGCTGAACTTCCTCATGAGGAGAGTCTCAGCGCTGCCACCACTGCTCCCCTGTTCAGCCTCTCCTGCAAGTAGCTGATGAATTTGCCTGCAGTGCAGCAGCTGCAGGAGACGCGAGTTTGATCCCTGGATTGGCAAGATCCCCTGGAGGAGGGCATGACAACCCACACCAGTATTATTGCCTGGAGAATCTCATGGATAGAGAGGCGTGGCAGGTTACAGTCCATAGGGTCACAAAGAGTTGGACACAACTGAAGTGACTTGGCATGCATGCACCATGCCTACTACTTTTATCCAAATCATAAGATTTTGAGATTGTGAAAGTTTGCATGAACTGCCAGGGAACAATGAAAGACAATGAAATTTATGGTTTAAAACCAAAAGCTCACATTTTTACAAGTCTGTTTAAAGAAGTTCAGGAAATAGAACTGCCTTATGACCCAGCAATCCCACTGCTGGGCATACACACCGAGGAAACCAGAATTGGAAGAGACACATGTACCCCAATGTTCATCACAGCACTGTTTATAATAGCCAGGACATGGAAGCAACCTAGATGTCCGTCAGCAGATGAATGGACAAGAAAGCTGTGGTACATATACACAATGGAGTATTACTCAGCCGTTAAAAAGAATACATTTGAATTCGTTCTAATGAGGTGGATGGAACTGGAGCCGATTATACAGAGTGAAGTAAGCCAGAAAGGAAAACACCAATACAGTATACTAACGCATATATATAGAATTTAGAAAGATGGTAATGATAACCCTGTAGGCAAGACAGCAAAAGAGACACAGACATATAGAACAGTCTTTTGGACTCTGTGGGAGAGAGAGAGGGTCGGATGATTTGGGAGAATGGTATTGAAACATATATAATATCATATATGAAACGAATCGCCAGTCCAAGTTCGATGCATGATACAGGATGCTTGGGGCTGGTGCACTGGGATGACCCAGAGGGATGGTACGGGGAGGGAGGTAGGAGGAGGGTTTAGGATGGGGAACACGTGTACACCATGGTGGATTCATGTTGATGTATGGCAAAACCAATACAATATTGTAAAGTAATTAGCCTCCAATCAATATAAATAAGTTTATATTAAAAAATAAACATAAAAAAATAATAAAAGGGAAAAATGAAAAAAAAGTTCAGCAACCAAAGTAATGCATATGCTCACCATAAATGTTTAGCTACAAACCAATATACTCAATTAAACGCTTATCTTCCATAAATAAACTAAGCCCCAAAAAAGTAAAAATCAGGAGACAAGATAATGCCCAGAACTTCATCTTTTCCTAAAGAAAAGGCCACTTCCCAAACTAACTTTTAAGAAAGAAAGATTTTTTTTTTTTTTACTTCAGAGGCATTTCCTTCCTTTATGTTGGCAATATACATTCCAACAGCAAATCTGCTTCTAAAAAAATGAGTTTGTATTAATGCATCTTAAAAGCATGAAACTATAGCTCAGACTAGATGACTAGCTGCAAACAAGAATGTGGATGGAAACACTGTTTTATGCTCTGTAAGCATGCTGCACTCTGAGGCATAAAAGTACTGGGAATGTCACACTGAAGATTATCCGTGCATATCTTTTCTTCTTTCATTTTGGACTGCAGTTAAAGTCCATGCTAATATCATTTCCCATTTCCCAGAAAAGAAATTAAAAGTCAGAAACAATTTAAATTACTTGAATCCTCTCCCATGAGAGGAATTTGTATACCTCAGAAATGAATGTGGCTCTTTGATGGGGAATGCTTATTTGCTGTTGACAGCTTTTTAGTGAAAAAGATAGAAATCAGATTGAATTTCGACAGTGAGAAATTGAGAGCTTGTTCTGCCAGCAGGAGGCTGAGGCCTCTAATTTTACCTCTGCAAAACAAAGATGAACCAAGAATATAATCTACCTACTTTTCAAAAACAAAACATAAAAATTCTTCATGTAGCCTGCTTCAAAGTAAGAAAAATTGCACATAGGGTCGGCTCTGTTCTATCTATCCTGGTATTAATATAATAGCTGGACTGTATTCAAAAGCAGATAGAGTAGATTCCAAATTCCATTATACTCTCATTTCTGAACTTTTCATTTGAACAATGAAGTCCACAGTAACCCCATCAAACTTCCTTAAACCAAAGGTCTGACAATCCCTGAATACTAAAATATCTCTAACACACAAAATTAAATTCTATTCTACACGCAAAAAATCGATTGTCAAAAGTACCTTTTTGCAATAGTGGTGATATACAGATAGCCTTCATTAGACTCTAGTAAGCTCCTAATGATATATAATAAATCCAAACAGACAATACTTGTTTCATAATAGAAATGAAACTTGGCTTTGGCGAATCTGTCAGATTCTTCAAAAGCATTTAATTTTCTAACATTTGGATCTGAGGCAAAGGCAGTGTTTATAAATTTCACATCCCAAATGAAGCCTGAGGGGGGGAAACATTGTAACAGTTTTCCAGGCTAATAGATTATGGTTGTGAAAATTCAGTTCAGTTCAGGTCAGTCCGGCTCTTTGCGACCTCATGAATTGCAGCATGCCAAGCCTCCCTGTCTATCACCAACTCCCAGAGTTCACCCAGACTCATGTACATTGAGTCAGTGATGCCATCCAGCCATCTCATCCTCTGTCCTCCCCTTCTCCTCCTGCCCTCAATCCCTCCCAGCATCAGAGTCTTTTCCAATTAGTTAACTCTTTGCATGAGGTGGCCAAAGTACTGAAGTTTCAGCTTTAGCATCATTCCTTCCAAAGAACACCCAGAGCTAACCTCCTTTAGAATGGACTAGTTGGATTTCCTTGCAGTCCAAGGGACTCTCAAGAGTCTTCTCCAACACCACAGCTCAAAAGCATCAATTCTTCGGCACTCAGCTTTCTTCACAGTCCAACTCTCACATCCATACATGACCACAGGAAAAACCATAGCCTTGACTAGATGGACCTTTGTCGGCAAAGTAAGGTCTCTCCTTTTGAATATGCTATCTAGGTTGGTTATAACTTTTCTTCCAAGGAGTAAGCATCTTTTAATTTCATGGCTGCAGTCACCATCTGCAGGTTGTGAAAGAGACCTTTGCTAATACAGATTTTTAACATCTAGGATGTTTCTGATACCATGACCTTGTGTGTATTATCTCAGGAAGAAAACAAGGTAGGTGTTAGTACAAATTCAAAACAGGGTTTCACCAGGCAAAATTCCTTGGGCTCTTCTTTGTCCTGTAAAAGAACAGGAAGTAAAAACAATAACAACTATTTCTACTACTACTATTACCACCAAGCTGCCATACAGAAAAGCATGATGTTTCAGGGGATAAAATTAATCAAATACAAAAGTAAATACAATGAGGGATTTCCCTGGTAATCCAGTGGCTCACTGATGTTCAGTCACTCAGTCTTGTCTGAATCTTTGCACCCCCATGGACTGCAGGTCACCAGGCTTCCCTGTCCTTCACCATCTCCCAGAGCTTGCTCAAATTCATGTCCATTGAGTCAGTGATGCCATTCAAACATCTCATCCTTTGTCGTCCCCTTCTCCTCCTGCCTTCAATCTTCCCCAGCACCAGGGTCTTTTCTAATGAGTCAGCTGTTCGTATGAGGTGGCCAAAGTATTAGAGCTTCAGCTTCAGCATTAGTCCTTGCAATGAATATGCAGGATTGATTTCCTTTAGGATTGACTGGTTTGATCTCCTTGCAGTCCAAGTGACTCTCAAGAGTCTTCTCCAATACCACAATGGCTAAGACCCCACTTTCCCAATGTAGGGGGCCCAGGTTCAATCCAGGACTACACAACTATAGAAAAATGTAGATGTGATATTTGATAGAGGCAAAAATATATAGATACAGAATATTTCTGTTTTAGGAAGCCTCAATCAACCATGTGTTTTCAACAAGTTTAAAAGAAATTAATTCCCTGCATATTTGAGCATCAACACTACATAACAATCTAGCTATAAAAAATAAATGAAGTCTAATTGAGCTTATTAGTCCAAAATTACTCTACTAAATTCTAAATTTAAAGTAATATTAGGATACAAAAAAAAGATCTGAGAGCTCATCCAGTTTAATTTGAGAATTCTACAAAAGAGAAAGTAAGTCCACTGAAAGAACCAACAGATTTATATTTCTGGAACTTGGTTAGTTATCCTGAAAAAGCTCCTAAAAACAACCAGAAACACTAGCAAAAAATATGGTAAACATCCTTTTAAAGTGTGTTGGTTAGTCAGAAAGAAAATGATCCCAGCTGGAAATATGAGAATAGAAGATGAAATAAAGAGCAAGGAAATGGTTTTTTTTTTTAAGGTAGATGAATCAAAATAAGTATTTATTAGGCAAAATAATGAATATAGTAATAAATTAAGGTATTTAATATACATTAAAAAGTGTAGAATAATAACAGTACAGGCAAGAGTTAAATCAATAAAGTGCGCTACAGCCCTAGAATTTTTATTGAATTAGTAAAAGTATTAAACTATATTACACTGGAATAAATTAAGGATGCATGTCTTAATGTCTTAATGCCTAGAAAAACCGCAAAAAGAAAAGTGAAATAACAATGTGATGGAAATGAAATAATAACTTTTAATGATAATCAATAAAAGGCAAGAAATGAGAGAAAAAAGAATATGACCAATGTGATAAACAGAGAACAAATACTAAGTCAGTTAATGTAACAGTAAACCTAAGTGGACGAGACCCTCTGCACAGGCACACACACACACATCCAGCAACAGAGCAATGTGCCCACCAACATTTGCATGCAGTTAAAGCTACTCTTAAATGCGTGTATTAGGAGAGAAATGACTAAGTATCACTTCAAAGAGGAAAATCTTCAAAAATAAAGAATAAAAAATAAAATCTGGAGAAACAGGGGGAAAGAAGTAACAAAACGAGAGCAGAAAATAATGTGAAGACAAATATATTAAATAAGTCTACAAACTTGAAAATTTTTTGAAAAGATAAAAAAAATTAACAGTTTCCTAACAAAAATGATTCACAAAAACAGACAAAAGCAATGCACAAACCATCCATTTCAGTTAAGAACAAAGGGATATTTCTATAGATTC
The DNA here is from genome assembly GCF_042477335.2 of Ovis canadensis. Classification (NCBI taxonomy): domain Eukaryota; kingdom Metazoa; phylum Chordata; class Mammalia; order Artiodactyla; family Bovidae; genus Ovis; species Ovis canadensis. The sequence goes on along the minus strand of NC_091258.1, from coordinate 39,891,390 downwards.
TTCAGATGGTAACAAGATAATACAATGTGATTATCAACATCTCTGTGCTAATAAATTTTAAAATTAGATGCTACAAAACATTGTCTAGATTAAAAACAACTTAAACTATCTTCTTAAAAGAAATACAGGGAAAAATAAGGAATTTCTAAATAGTTTTATACTCAAATTTAGAGAAATTAAACCTATTATTAAACTTTATAATAAAATTTCAAATCAGATTATTTGCCTAGTAAAATCTTCTAAATATTTAAGAAATAAAGAACCCCAACAGTATACAACCTCTTCCCTAAAAACAGAAGAATATATGGAGAAAACCTCCAACTCATTTTATAATGCCAGGGTAGTTAAGTTCAGTTCAGTCGCTCAGTCGTGTCTGACTATTTGCGACCCCATGAATCCCAGCACACCAGGCATCCCTGTCCATCACCAACTCCCGGAGTTCACTCAAACTCACATCCATCAAGTCAGTGATGCCATCCAGCCATCTCATCCTCTGTCGTCCCCTTCTCCTCCTGCCCCCAATCCCTCTCAGCATCAGAGTCTTTTCCAATGAGTCAATTCTTCATGTGAGGTGGCCAAAGTACTGGAGTTTCAGCTTTAGCATCGTTCCTTCCAAAGAACACCCAGGACTGATCTCTTTTAGAATGGACTGGTTGGATCTCCTTGCAGTTCAAGGGACTCTCAAGAGTCTTCTCCAACACTACAGTTTAAAAGCATCAATTCTTCGGTGCTCAGCCTTCTTCACAGTCCAACTCTCACATCCATACATGACCACAGGAAAAACCATAGCCTTGACTAGGCGGACCTTAGTTGGCAAAGTAATCTCTGCTTTTGAATATGCTCTCTAGGTTGGTCATAACTTTTCTTCCAAGGAGTAAGCATCTTTTAATATCATGGCTGCAATCACCATCTGCAGTGATTTTGGAGCCCAAAAAAATAAAGTCTGACACTGTTTCCACTGTTTCCCCATCTATTTCCCATGAAGTGATGGGACCAGATGCCATGATCTTCGTTTTCTGAATGTTGAGCTTTAAGCCAACTTTTTCACTCTCCTCTTTCACTTTCATCAAGAGGCTTTTTAGCTCCTCTTCACTTTCTGCCATAAGGGTGGTGTCATCTGCATATCTGAGGTGATTGATATTTCTCCTGGCAATCTTGATTCCAGCTTGTGTTTCTTCGAGTCCAGCATTTCTCATGATGTACTCTGCCTAGATGTTAAATAAGCAGGGTGACAATATACAGCCTTGACTTACTCTTTTTCCTATTTGAAACCAGTCTGTTGTTCCATGTCCAGTTCTAACTGTTGCTTCCTGACCTGCATACAGATTTCTCAAGAGGCAGGTCAGGTGGTCTGGTATTCCCTTCTCTTTCAGAATTTTCCACAGTTTAATGTGATCCACACAGTCAAAGGCTTTGGCATAGTCAATAAAGCAGAAATAGATGTTTTTCTGGAACTCTCTTGCTTTTTCCATGATCCAGGGGATGTTGGCAATTTGATCTCTGGTTCCTCTGCCTTTTCTAAAACCAGCTTGAACATCAGGAAGTTCACGGTTCACGTATTGCTAAAGCCTGGCTTGGAGAATTTTGAGCATTACTTTACTAGAGTGTGAGATGAGTGCCATTGTGCGGTACTTTGAACATTCTTTGGCATTGCCTTTCTTTGGGACTGGAATGAAAACTGACATTTTCCAGTCCTGTGGTCACTGCTGAGTTTTCCAAATTTGCTAGCATATTGAGTGCAGCACTTTCACAGCATCATCTTTCAGGATTTGAAATAGCTCCACTGGAATTCCATCACCTCCACTAGCTTTGTTCATAGTGATGCTTTCTAAGGCCCACTTGACTTCACATTCCAAGATGTCTGGCTCTAGATGAGTGATCATACCATCATGATTATCTTGGTCGTGAAGATCTTTTTTGTACAGTTCTTCTGTGTATCCTTGCCACCTCTTCTTAAATATCTTCTGCTTCTGTTAGGTCCATACCATTTCTGTCCTTTATCGAGCCCATCTTTGCATGAAATGTTGCCTTGGTGTCTCTGATTTTCTTGAAGAGATCTCTAGTCTTTCCCATTCTGTTCTTTTCCTCTATTTCTTTGCATTGATCGCTGAAGAAGGCTTTATCTCTTCCTGCTATTCTTTGGAACTCTGCAATCAGATGCTTATATCTTTCCTTTTCTCCTTTGTTTTTCACCTCTCTTCTTTTCATGGCTATTTGTAAGGCCTCCCCAGACAGCCATTTTGCTTTTTTGCATTTCTTTTCCATGGGGATGGTCTTGATCCCTGTCTCCTGTACAATGTCACAAACCTCATTCCATAGTTCATCAGGCACTCTATCAGATCTAGGCCCTTAAATCTATTTCTCACTTCCACTGTATAATCATAAGGGATTTGATTTAGGTCATACCTGAATGGTCTAGTGGTTTTCCCTACTTTCTTCAATTTAAGTCTGAATTTGGTAATAAGGAGTTCATGATCTGAGCCACAGTCAGCTCCTGGTCTTGTTTTTGTTGACTGTATGGAGCTTCTCCATCTTTGGCTGCAGAGAATATAATCAATCTGATTTCGGTGTTGACCATCTGTGATGTCCACGTGTAGAGTCTTCTCTTGTGTTATTGGAAGAGGGTGTTTGCTATGACCAGTGCATTTTCTTGGCAAAACTCTATTAGTCTTCGCCCTCTTCATTCCACATTCCAAGGCCAAATTTGCCTGTTATTGCAGGTGTTTCTTGACTTCCTACTTTTGCATTCCAGTCCCCTATAATGAAAAAGATATCTTTTTGGGGTGTTAGTTCTATATGGTCTTGTAGGTCTTCATAGAACCATTCAACTTCAGCTTCTTCAGCGTTACTGGTTGGGGCATAGACTTGGATTACTGTGATATTGAATGGTTTGCCTTAGAAATGGTTTGCCTTTAAGCTAACATCAAAATCTAATCAGAGAAACCTATTTTTTAAAGAACATAGACACACATTCCTGAACACAACAAAACTCACCAGTATATAGGAAAATATGTTACAACCAACTTGCATTTCTTCTCAACAATATTAGTTTATCATTGAAAATTCAATATAATGCATCAAAATAAGAAAATAAAATGAGGGGGGGAATCTACTATTATTTTTACAGATACAGAAAAGGTATTTAATAAACTTCAAAATTCTTTCATTATTTCAAAATGAAACTTTCAGCAAATTAGAAATAGCACGCCATTTTCTTTATCTGAGAAATCACATCTTTAAAAAAAATCATACTTCATATGCTTTCATGTAAAAATTCTTCCAACTTTAAGTTGAAATATTGAAAGATTTCCCCAAGATCAGGAATAACAAAACAAAGTCACTGTTTAGCAATTCAATCCAACATTTAATAATGAAAAAGTGTCTAGCCAAGGCTTTAGAATTAAAAAATGCAAAGAAAAGCAAAATTAAAAGTGTCATTATTTACACACTATATGGTTGTGTACATAGTTCAACTCTATGGACAATATATTAGACATAATAAGTGAACTTAGCAAGAATTCCTAATGAAAATGTCAATATACAAAAAAATATTTGTATTGATAAATATCAGAAACAAAAATAAATTTATTTTTCAAAAATGTTTATCAAAATATCATCCAAAAATCGAATACCCAGAAATTTATCTCAGAACAGTATGAAAGACTTTGGTGCTAAAAATTAAAAACTAATACTGAGAAAAAAAATTTAAAGGATAAAAAGATGGAATGAAAGAAAAAATGGGAAAAATACATGGAAAGAAAAGTCATGCTCAAAAACTCAGTGATCTAAAGGTATCAATTTTACTTAAACTGATCTGCAGATCTTATGCAATTTTGAAAGAAATTTCAAAGGTGTCTATGTGCATAAATTAATGTCAGTAAGAACAATTTTTAGGGAAGCATAGTCCAAGCTTTGTTTTAAATATCAAAGCTGTGCACTTACACTACTAGAAATCAGAACTTAATTATCAAATTACAACAATTTAGACTGTTGGATATTGATATAAGGAAAGACTAAAAGACCAGTGAAAGATTTTCTTAAGTCCAAAAGTGAAATCGCAACAAAATGAGAAACAGCCTTTATTGCTACTGGGCCAATTGAAAATGCAAACAGAAATATTGACCTCCTACCTCACACCATATATAAAACTCAATTTTATATGAATTGTAAAAGTAAATAATAAAACAATAAGCTCCTAGAAAAAAATAAGAAAATATCTTCATGACTTGGAAGCAAAAATATTACAAATGGGATGCAAATTGCTAATCATAAAATTTCTGCCTTATTATATCAGTTCGGACCCAAAGTGCCATCCCAAATGACTTCTATAATGCCTGCCAACAGAGATTTTAAAAAACAACCCAGAGGTTTGGAGACACTAATCAAAGTGACAAAGGTTGACCAATGAGAGACAGAAGATGGATAATAAGAATTCAGATGACAAACTCTCTTATCATTTATCCCTTCAAAGTACTATTCTAAAACAGCTTCTCTGTCCCAAAGCACCCTGTGATCTTGAGTAGTTGGATCTGCTGAGCAATCAGCTGTGTCTGCTGTGGCTTGTAAAGCAGTGGCCACCTTCTTTTGAATACCTCTCCTCTCTCCCAACTCATATTTCTTTTCGCTGATTTTTAACTGCCAAGTGAATACCTGCTGATTGTATCAGAATTTACCCTTGCCTTGGGCTCTGTTTCGGTGCAGACCTGCGACAAATGCACTGATGGATGGATAAATTAACGCATGCATGTGTGATAAGTCATGTCAGCTGTATCCGACTCTTTCCCACCCCGAGGACTGTAGCCTGCCAGGCTCCTCTGTCCACCGAGTTCTCCAGGCAAGAAGACTGGAGTGGATTGCCATGCGCTGCTGCAGGGAATCTTCCCAACCCAGGGATCTAACCTGCGTCTCCTGTGGCTCCTGAACTGCAGGCAGATTTTTCACAGCTGAGCCACTAGGGAAGCCCCACATAAATGAATAAAACAAATATTATAATATCAAGTATGTCAATAAGAAGCACTATTATAAAAATCACATACCTGTAGTCCCCTATGTCTAAGCCCAGAAATCATAATTGTGAAAGTTTTTATAAATATATATATTTTGGTCCTTTAAAAAAAAAACTTTTTCCACTTTATTGACATATAGCTGACATATAACATATGTTTAAGTTGTACAATATGATTATTTGATACATGTATATAGTGTGAAGAGATTAACAGAATACAGTTAGTTAACACATCTATCACCTTACATGATTACTTTTTTTCTGAAGAGGTGAGAACATTCTTCTCTTAGCAATTTTCAAGTATATAAACAATATTGTTACCTACAGCCATCATGCTATACATTAGATCTCTAGAACTCAGGTTTCTTATAACTGGAAGTTCACACTCTTCGACCACCTTAACCTATTTCCCCCACCTCCCCACTCCCCGCCCCTGGTTCCAGAGGCTGGGAAACCTAAGATCAAGGCGCCAGTGGATTTGGTGTGTGGTGAGGATAGCTGTTGGGGCTTTACCACTTTACAGTGGTAAAGAATCCGCCTGCCAATGCAGGAGACGCAGGAGATGCAGGTTTGATTCCTTAATTGGGAAGATCCCCTTGAGTAGGAAACAGCAACCTACACCAGTATTCTTGCCTGGAAGATCCCATGGACAGAGGAGCCTGGTGGGCTACAGTCAATGGGATCGCAAAGAGTCAGACACGACTGAGCAACTGAGTACACACACACATGAGGACAGCTGTCATCGCACCGTTTCATGGACAGCTGTCATCTCAGTGTCCTCACATGCTGGAAGGGGCAAGGGGCACACTGAGATGTAGCAGGGCACTAATCCCATTTATGCAGGCTCTGTTCTCCTGATCTAATCACCTCCCAAAGGCCGCACCTCCAAATCCCATTACACTGAGGACAACATATGAATTGAGGGGGACACAAACATTCAATCTATGGCAGGGTGGATGCTAGAACTTTTCCTGTGTGAATTACAGGGTATCCATAATAGAAGATGGCAAAACCCAGTAAGCCTTCAATAATATCATTTCCAGAAAAAGGAGAAATCCTAAAATAGCTTTATTTTCCTCTGGCGCCTCTTATCAGTTTGTTTGCAAAGATCATTTGTGGGCAGTAAACTAGGCTAGAGGCTGCTTTTCTGACCCTACATCATGAAAAAGAAAAGGTGGCAAAAGATAAACAACTATGCTTCTAGGAGAAGCTTAGGAGCATGTTCCCTTCTCCCCTTGGAAATAAAGCTCAGGAAAAACATCAGGAAGAAGACCACATTAGAGAGAGATGACATAGAACTGGGAGGGGGGCAGCTAAAAGTGAGGAAGGCTATATAACAGTGAGAACAGAAATAAATTCATTTTCTCATTACCTGCAACTTCTACTTTTCTGCAGAAGTGAATGGAGAAAACCCATCTGATGGAAGAAATAAAATAATGCACTCTTCCCACTGCAACCGTATGAGCAGTAATATACAGGAGCATCCTTCTATAAACAAGTTTTTAATCAACTGGATTCAGGTTTGGAATTTATATTTGATTTAGACTAGGTCCTATGCCAAATTTGCCATTTAAAATCATAAATAGATAGGTGGGTAGATATATGATTTGTCTATTTTTATATAATTTAGTAATGAAAGGATTCAACATTCTTAATCATTTCTTGAGGCAATAATACAGAATTGGGAGAGCAAAGGCATTTGAAATGAGTCTTTAAAAAATAAGAAATAACAAAATAAGATATTTTTGAAACACACATTGTGTCTGGTTTTTTCTCCCTTTCCAATTCTCTTCTTGCTTACCAAAGGGCTGAAAGCATATTTTTTGGAGTGATAGGATTAAACAAAAGGCAAGCACACTTCTCCAAAAACTTCCTCATGTTCTCACACCTCAACTTTTAATTAAAGTATTGTCAGTTGGGGATAAGGGAAACAAAATACAAAAGTAATTATATACAGAAAACAAAAAAAAAAAGCATATTTCACCAGAGCATAAGCTATTAGCACTTCCTTAGTTATCTGACTATCAGAATTTAAACTCACATGCTGAGCTCCTGTGACACTCCAGCATCCAAATCTGCAGAGAAGAGGAGTCAACACCAGAGCTGGAAAATGGAGCAGATGCCCTTGTGAATGAACCCAAGGCCAGAGATAAGGAGAGGGGGCCAGTTTGCCTATGGAGAATCCACACAAGCCTGAGTCTCACCATGAATGAAACCAATGACTAATCACAGCTCCTTTCATGGTACACATAACAGACATGAGTACCTTGGAAAGCAGAAGCCCTGGTTTGCACAAAAGAGGAGGAAGAGGAAACAACTATGGCCAGTGGTCTATTGGTTTGGACACCATGATTCAAGCACTAACTTTAAAAGATGATGAAGAGCTCAAATAGAGCATGGGGCATGCACAACTCCCTCCCCATATCACCTCCTCTCACTGACACCCCTGAGGTTTCCCAGAGAACCCACTGATGTGGGACATAACTGCTTTCAGTGCTTAACCCTCTCTCCAATACATCTGAGGAATTTAACTTTCTGTCAGTCCTGCCCTTACTCTGCAAGCGAGTGGCCAGATTTCAACTGGCTGAAGATTTCCACCTACTTTTGATCAACAAAAATAAAGGCACCTATTTCACTTGGCTTTATCCCCCAGTTTTGTTGACTTTGTAATACTACATACATCAGGAAAACACAGGTTCTTAAAGGTCATTACAGAAAGGAACATTAGCGAGTATCTTTAACATCCACTTTGTGAGAAGTGTTTTAAACAAATGGCTCATTTCATCATCTGGGTGAGATGCATATTATGTCCACATTCACATGAGAAAGCTAACCTGGATCATGCTGCTTAATTCCTCTGAACTTCAAATAGCTAATCTAGAATCAAGCCTGGGGACTTCCTTGGTGGTCCACTGGTGAAGAACCTGCCTTGCAATCCAGGGGACCCAAATTTGATCCCTGGTCAGGAAACAAAGATCCCACATGCCTCGGAGGAACTAAGTCCCAGAGTTACAACTAGAGAGTCCATTCACAGCAACAAATGATCCCATGCGCTGCAACTAAGACCCGACGCAGTCAAATAAATAGTGGGAAAAAAAAGAAAAAGAAACCAAGCTTGAATTTGAAATCATGCAGACTCTACACACACACACACATACACAATCTTTTATTTCCCCTACAAATGCTAACTCAGCAGGGCCCTTGAAAACAAGAGTATCTCTCTTCAGATCTTTTTAAGCAGGCTGACTCATCCTCTAGGTTTGTCTCAAACAGAGGTGATGAGGTTGAGCTGATGATTGGGTATAAGCTTTGGTTTAAAGAGGACTTGATTCCTGGATTGAGATTCCCAGTGGCAGGCAAAATTGACTCTTGTAAGTTTAATCATAAAGTTCATTAACTCATCTCCAACTGTTGACTAGATCTGTGTCTCTGACAACTTGAACTCCTTGATATTCGATTTTCTCTTCTATAAAATGAGAATCACAGAGCCACTCTATCTGGGTGGCTTCTGGCTTACAACAGTAAGCTCAGAATTTGATAACCAATGTAAAACACCAAAGCAGTGTCCAATAATTGTGAGTTCCTTTCCTTGTCTCCACTGTCAATGGGCAAAGAGAGTCTGATCGTGAGGAGTGAAGGAGGAAGTTAGCAATTATGTGAGGCTGCCTTAGAGTGCAGGTAGTTTTAGCAGAATCAGAAAGCATCTCTACAAGGAAGCTTTAGGTAATCAGCCACATCCACAGACAGCTCAAACTGTACAGTGATAAGCATCTCTAGTACTTCCATGATTTTTCTTCCATCATGTTAAAGGTTGACACCAGCAGATGTGCAAGCCATTTCACTGGCAATTTTCACAAAATGCCCTGAACAGGCACAATAGCAGACTCCGCGGTGATGCATAGTGATGCCAGTGAACAAAGCAAGTACAGCCCACTGCTCTGAGCTGCAGGCTGCATTCTGAGCCCATCACTGTGTAAATGGATGTGGTTGAGAGAGGAAGGGGAGGACAAGACATTGTAGAATAATTCAAACGAGCTTCCTTGACCCACAACTGGATGTAATCAGAAAAGTTTGGTAAATGTTGCTAGAAGTAAAGGAGAGACATCTGGAATATTGGTGCTGGAGCACTTCCACAGGTATACTGGCACATAAGAATTTTGTGATTCTTGGGAACTGTTTTCTCTAGATGATGAACAGCCATAAGGAGAACTAGAGAAACTGTGGAAGGAATCTGTAAGGATAATTTAATGCAAGCTACTTTTCCTCTGCTCAGTCCTCCCCACCAGGTACTGCTGCTGCTGCTGCTGCTAAGTCACTTCAGTGGTGTCCGACTCCGTGCGACCCCATAGAAGGCAGCCCACCAGGCTCCCCCATCCCTGGGATTCTCCAGGCAAGAACACTGGAGTGGTTGACATTTCCTTCTCCACCACCAGACACTGGCCAAGCGTTAATGCAGTTTCTAACCAAGCATCTCCACTTGCCATTCGATGTTCCCACAATCACACAGTAAAGTGTTTCCCAATGTCAGACTTCAGTCTTCTTCACTGTACTCAGACAGAATCCATTGTTTCCAGATCTTACACCTAGGGCAACACAGATGAAGACTCACCATCCACAGGAAAACCTCCAATATCCTGGTTCCTCATCCCTGAAAATGTACTAGCTTGTCAACGTTCTACCTGAAGGATCCCAGAAATGCTTACTTTCAATGGATAATAAGGGCTGAAGGACAGTGGAATTTTCACCTCCCTCACTTTTAATATTTCACTTACATTAACTCATTCTATGCACTCACTATTCTGATAAGCCACAAGGGACTGAGAGTAAATACCCTCAAACTTTGCTGAGCTCTCTATAGGTATTTTAGGTACTTTATTATTACTTTTCTTAATTCTTGTTTCTACCCTGGAAAGAAAGGGTTGTTCAAACCATTTATGAGTAAGCCAATTTAAGCCAGTCTATGGAGAAGGAAATGGCAATCCACTGCAGTATTCTTGCCTAGAGAATCCCATAGACAGAGGAACCTAGCAGGCTACAGTCCCTGGGGTCACAAGAGTCAGACATGACTTAGCAAAAAAAAAAAAAAAAACACCACCAACACCACCATGGTTATACAGCTAGAAAAAGTTTAAGCCTTCCAAGGTCATATCCAGGTCTGTCTCCTCTAGAGTTCATGTTCAAACCCACTAGTATGCTGTTCTTGTTTGGATGAGCTGCAAACACAGACATGGGCTTTTCCAACACAGGTTGCACAGGCTTGGTTAATCTTTTTCAATCAACAGAGCACTAAGATATACATCAATTAAAGAAAAACAAGTGTTTTCTGACCTTCCAAACTTTGGTGTTCTCAGTCTCATACCTGGTTCTACCAGGGAGAGTGGTAAGGGAGGAAAATCAGAGTGGGTGGGATGGATAAAGAATCTGCCCTTGAGGAACTTTTGATGGAATTAGGAATTTGAAATAAATTAGCTTTAGTTCAGTTAGAAAAAATTACCAGGTATAACATGATAAAATGGTAAGTGGTATAGGACCCCCCCCACACACACACACACACACATATACACACTCCAAAAGCACAAAAACCTATGAAGAAGTGAAATAGTCATAGTGGGCTATACTTGAGCTGGAATTTAAATCAGTTCTTATAGAATGAGTCAAATAAGGACAGGTAAGTACAGAAACTGCTGTTACTCAATCCACTGGTCTGGTTTATATTATATGTAATAGGAATCTATTCTTATTTATGCACAAAAAAAGACCTTGTTGAAAGGATATACTATACTTCATAAAATCAACAGTAAGCAGAGAATAGAGCTAGGAAAATGAGCAGGAACCAAGGGACGTCAACCAAGGGATGTGTCGGTCTCTTTGAGACCCCCCTGGACTGTAGCCCACCAAGCTCCTCTGTCCATGGGCTTCTCCAGGCAAGAAAACTGGAGCAGGTTGCCATTTCCTTCTCCAGGGGCTCTTCCCAACCCAGGGATCAAACCCCCATCTCTTGCATCTCCTACATTGGCAGGCAGGCTCTTTACCACTAGCACCACCTAGAAAGACCAACATAAAACACAGTCAAGGTCATTTGGTAGTGAGTCTGAAGATCACTACTTACATGGAACCAGAACAGTCGCCAGACAACTGGTATCACTACAAACGACTCTTGACTCTGCTGCTATAACTATGGAATCTAGACTATTCTCTACTATTTAGATAACTCCCTCAGTATTAAAGACAAAAAAGCAGGAATGAGAGGAGAGAAAAGGAAGGGAAGGGAGGGGACTTCCATGGTGGTCCATTGGTTAAGACTGTGTTCCCAATGCAGGGGGTTCAGGTTTGATCCCTGGTCAGGGAACAAGGATCCCACATGCCACAGGGTGTGGACAAAAAAAAAAAAAGGCAAGGAAGGAAGAGAAGGAGGAGGAAAAGAGGAAATGGGAGGAGAAGGGAAGAGGAAGAAGACAAGGAAAAAGAGTCTTTGTTAATAATAAATCCCATAAAATGGCATCTTGGATACACAGGTGAGGAAAGAAAGATCCTCTCAACTCTACCCAACTACCCCTGAGTTTCAGAAATGGAAAGTACCCCTACACTATATACAATAGGGAACTTATTCTAAATAGAAAGTTTGAAATCTGAGTAGCCTCAAAGTTTAAACTGCCCCCTCATCCCCTTCAAATAAAAGCTCCAAAGAGCCTCAAGACTTCAACAAGTATTCATTCTATTTAGTGTGCTAAGAAATTTTGCCTTTCACGTATAATTAAACCATATTTTTTAAAAGAATATACACAGAGTTTTAAATATGTGAAGCTTGATTTTGGTGTTGGCTGTGTTCTACACAGCGACTCTGTGAAGGTTCCCAGGATGTCTTAATGCTTTAGGAACCAGCATGGCCATTCCTAAGGAGAAGCGCAGCAATGCTGGGAACTCTGGGAGTTCCTCCTTGACAGCAGTTCTATCTTTTCCAAGAGCCTCTTCACTTCACAGACTGCCACCTGGAACACAGGCATGGGCAAGCCAGAAAACACAAGGTCTCAGGAACAGAGGTTCTAGTGAAATATCCCGAATATAAGTAATTCTCTGTCAGCGGGCTACTGAAATTATAGAGACTGAAGCATAACAACCAAAGAGAATACAAAAGACTAAGTCCTCTTAAATCACTAAACACTGGCCAGTGAGACCTCAACAATTCATGTGTTAACATATATAGCCTGGCCAATAGGACAAGGGTATTAAAATTACTGAGGTCTTACTCTGCCTATCACTGACATGTACAATTTTGTCAGCAAATGTATGCGTGTGCCATCATTTCCAGTCATTTATTTCACCTCTTTTAAGCCTTCCTTTACTTTTTTACCAGTAAAATTCAAGTATATATTCTTGCCCGGATGATTACAGTGGATTGTTACAGAGATCAAATGAATGAGTGAATGTAAGAAGTGTTTTGGAAACTTAAATGCAAGGGCTTGTGATAATGACAGCTACATTTGATGGCTTAGCCTCCATCTGAGCTCTCCAAACATTCAGGGCAATGTTCTGTTCTTTGCTTTGTTGCTCCTCTGAGAGTCTCAAGCGGGAAGCATACTTTTAAATGTAGCTCTGCTGGCTCCAAGACACAGATCTACCCTGTAAAAGATAAATGGAAGGTTGTTCCTAAAAGTACACTGGAAGCTGCCAAGGGAGAAGACTTATCAAAGAGAGGACATCAAGATGTCACTCACTCTTCCCATCTGCACCTGTGATTGAGAAAAATGTTTTCTTTAATACAACTTGATATTTGAAAGGAAAATGACAAAATGAGATCCATTCCCTTTATCATTCACATTATGCCGGAGGGGTACGAATTTGATCTAAGACATTTTGATTTATGCCAACTGACAGAGTGTGCCCAATGATGGAAATAGTCACCTTTATTCCTAGGAGATACATCTAAGATATGTCTATTGATATATATAGACACACATATACATGAATGTATATAGATATATATGGAGGACTTTCCTGGTGGCCCAGTAGTTAAGAATCCACCTGCCAATGCAGGGGACACGGGTTCAATTCCGGAGAACCAGGGAAGACTCCACATGCCCTGAGGCAACTAAGCTTCTGGGCACAATTGCTGAGCCTACACACTAGAGCCCAAACTCCACAGCAAGAGAAGCTCCACACCGAAATGAGAGCCTGTGCACCACAACTAGAGAGTAGCTCCCAGTCGCGGCAGTTCGAGAAAGCCCACGGGCAGCAACAAAGACCCAGTACAGCCATAAATAAATAAATAACCGCCCCCAAAAAGCAACAAAAAAAGATAGATATGATAGAGCAGAAGCCAACACAACATTGTGAAGCAATTTGCCCCCAATTAAAAATAAATTCTAAAAAACAAAAATAAATTTAAAAAAAATTAAGAACACCCCCCCAAAAAAAGAAGGGGAAAAATCATATATGTGTTTGCAATAATAAATTGTTCTGCTCCATTAAAGAAAAAAGATATATATGAGCAGGTAACTTCCTTGCTCAAAAGTACCCAAATATTTCCCATCATATTATGATCTGAAACCGTTACCAAGGTCTACAAAGTGACCCTTGATCATCTCTCCTACTGTGTTTTCTATAGCTTTCCCTCAATCCGCCCCTTGTCCCTTGCTTCCCTGCTACTTGAGCACACTAAGAATACACCTGTCTCATACAAAGCACAAGAATACACCTGTGCTTTACTTTATGTTTCTTTGATGTGAAATGTTGTTGTCCTCTGTGTTACATGGGTCAGTCCCAGCCTTTGTTCAGGTCTCTCCTTCAATGTCACTCTCTCAGATGTGTTATCCCACATCCTGTTGAAAAATAACACCATTGGTTACTCTTCCTCCTCTTATTTTCCTCCATCTCCCTTGTCACCACCTGAAAATATGTCATATATTGGTTTATCTGTTTATTGGTCATCTCCTCTACCGGAATGTAAGTTTTACAATGCAGGGACTTTACCAGACATTAGTCTAGGCTCTGAATACAGTAAACAAAGTAAATAGTTAATGGATATTTTGAACGAAAGAGATGCAGCCGCATTCCAGATTGAAAAGGTTTGAAGGCACATCCCCATGATTTTCTGATTCTCAATCATAGGTTATCTCAGTACAGGCTTTTGGAAAACCATGTTCACATAACTTTGTCTATTTGTTGTTGTTCAGTCGCCAAGTGGTGTCCAATTATCTGTGACCCCATGAACTTCAGCACGCCAGTCTTCCCTGTCCATTATATCCCTGAGTTTGCTCAAACTCATGTCCACTGAGTCAATGATGCCATCCAACCATCTTATCCTCTGTCGCTCCCTTCTCCTCTTGCCCTCCATCTTTCCCAGCATCAAGGTCTTTTCCAGTGAATTGGCTCTTCACATGAAGTGGCCAAACTATTGGAGCTTTAGCTTCAGCATCAGTCCTTCCAATGAATATTCAGGGTTGACTGGCTTGATCTCCTTACAGTGCAAGGGACTCTCAAGAGTCTTCCCCAGCACCACAATTCAAAACATCAGTTCTTCAGCACTCAGCCTTTGTCATGGTCCAATTATCACTTCCATACATGACTATTAGAAAAATCATAGCTTTGACTACATGGACCTTTGTCAGTAAAGTGATGTCTCTGCTTTTTAATATGCTGTCTAGGTTTGTCACAGCTTTTCTTCCAAAGAGCAAACATCTATACATACTTGTGAATTTATGAGTAGATGAATGCCAATCTCCCCACTGGAGCTGTAAGCTCATGGGAACAGGTATTGCACCTCTTTTTATTTATATTTGTTTCCCAGCTCCTTACAGTATGTGTCACATACAACAAATATTGCTGGTTGAATGAGTGTATGTACTGATGACTATCTGACCCAGTTATGGCCAACAGCTGAACCTGTGCCTTCCAACTGTTTAACAAGGCAAAAAGCTTCATCATGCAACAATTGCTGTTACTGAAAACAATCATTTATTTCTGTCATATACCTCCATTCAGAATCCAGGTGTCTTGGAAACATGATATGGAAAGGAATAGGAGCTGGTATTTAGATAGACGTGGTTTCTAAATCTGACTCCCCTACCTAATAATCTCATTGAATAATTTATATATAACTGTCAGAATATCAGAATTATCACATATAAACTTGAAATATCTGTACCTATGTTTTAAAACTATGAAATCAAAACAAATTTATGTTTGTATAACCTGAATTTAAACCATGGTCCAGCCTCTTTGCCACCTACCCATAAAACTAAACTCAGGAATTATCAAGGGAATCCATTCTTGACATGCATCGCCTTAAAATATATTTAAAGGGGTCAGATTCCTAATTTACAGTCACCTCTCAAACTTCCCACCACCAATTTTCTATTCTCTGGAACTCTGTGGCCACTCCAACCCCTCCCATAGGACTTTGCCAAACTCCCCAGTCCGTCATTCTCCCCTTTCTCTTTCATCTCTTTATTATTCCACTTTGCTTTAGGCTCTTTATTGTGCTCTCTCATTTTCCCTCTCAAGTCTCCATGGTTCTTCCTCTCTCAATCTATTTCTCACATTTACCAATGGAGATGCAACTGCCAAAAACAAAGCAAGCAAAAAGCCAACTCTGTTCGCAGGAATGGAGGGAGGGAGAGTAAAACAAACCACTAAAATAAATCTTCGTCTTCAAACTGAGAACAGGGAAAGAAGGTAGCTGCTTAGGTTACTCAGCTAACAACACTGGAGCTAAGGTTAAAACTCAGGCACAAACCCCAAATCTGCCATAAAATTAGGGTAATCTGAGACCACATCCGAAATGATAAAGCAGGAGGACGTTTAAGCTGCTTAGCTCTTTTTTGCCCCTTTTTGGAGGGCTCTAAGTAAAGGAACATGAGCGGCTCTCACATATGTATTTATATTTACTCCTTTCAACTGGTGGCCTCCAGAAAGAGAGCTCGGTGGCAGGCTTTGATTTAGCTGCAATCAGCTTGTTGCCATGTTAGCTCTGTTTAAAAAGGGCAAGCTACGTCGGTCTGCTCCAGCCCGTTGCGTGGTGCGCCAATTTGGTGAGGTTTATCATCTGTCTCTAATAGCAGTGGGCCCCAGAAATGGCACAGAGCAATTTTCTGCTTTCATTTCCGCTGCACTTGAGAAAAATCTGGGGGCAATATTTTAGTCTGAGGCAATATTTCTTAATGTTTTTGTCTCTTAGAATTGCTACTTAATTCTCTCCTTGACTCACTTTCAAGGAGTCAAGTTTAAGGCCGTGTCAATCGTTCAGTAGCTTGGTTCCAACCAGGTGGAGCAAAAGTGGAGTTAGGAGGCTGAGCCAGGCACCCAGGGTAAGGGAATGGGGAGAGGGAGTTGGCTCGATCACAGGGCAATTTCTCTATCCTTTTGCCTGGTGCAAATTTGTCCACAGAATCATTTCCTTGACTAGCAGGTGCTTAGTGCCTCTGTTGGGGGAGGTTATTGAGAGAATGTGATTGCAAGTTGACCCACCAACTGGACCTGGGCTCCTCACCCATCCTCTGCCCTTGGAGCGTATCTTCCACTTGCCTTCCACACACCTGAGGCTTCCCTAGGACACAGTTTGAGACAGTAATGTATTGTGGAGACAGCTGAACTGTCTACATGACTGAGCCCTGTTAAGACTTCCATATAAAGTTTGTGATTCTGGAAGATGAGTGGAGGGACCTACCCGTCTTGCACCACCCCAAACAAGCCTCATACATAAGTTCCTTTGCTTATTAAACCTGCCACCAATCTAAAGGGGTTTGCCTCTTTCTTCCATCTCTCTCTGACCTCCAAGTATGGGGGCCAGTTTTGGATTACACCTAGGAAGCTCCCAGGTCTGCAAACAGGTAATTGGCAAGCTGGCCAGGAGATAGAGAAATGGGTTTTAGGAAAAAGGCATATGTGGAGGAAATCTCAAGTGAACTATTGGCCTAGTATGGCTGATAAAAAAATCAGATGGCCCAGTCCATCATGAGTGGACCACTGACAGCTGAATAAGGTAATGTCCCGCATTCATGTGGCTATACTGTCACCATCTTAGATACCCTGGCCTTGGTCTGAGGGGTGTGCCATACTGTGCTGGGCTCAGCAAATACTTGGCCACTGAGTCACAGATCAATTTGCCTTTACAAGAGAGGTGCAAGAATGGACCTTTCAATTGCTTCCCCAAGGTTACCAGCACAGCCCCATTTTATGTCATGGGATTATAACCCAAGACCTGTTACCTCCTTCCTCAATTCAATACAATGAATCTGTTACATTGATGAAATAATGTTAACATGTGAAGACTAGCCTCTGCTGTAGGACACCGCGGGTTTTGCTGGAACATCTGTGAGGGAGAGGCTGGGCAGTGGACCCACAGAAAGGTCCAGGCACAGGCACCGCCACCAAGTTTCAGGGAATCATTTGGTTAAGAGGGTGTTGCCCTGGAACCTGTGATTGAGAAGATGAAAGCCTATCAACCCCTCAGAGCGTGAAAGAGATGCAAGTCTTTGAAGGGACTTTGATTTTAGGAGGATTTTATTCCCCACCTGGCACAGTACCTCCATCCCTTGTACCACCTGGTACAGAAAGAGCACATATGGGCTGGGAGATCAAAGTGGCAAGCTGCCTTTGAGAGGCAAAACTACTAGTGAAGCAGATTAAAGCTCTGGGTGTCTCCGAAGCATGGCTACCATTTGAGTCCGATGCGCCTGTGACTCTGGAAGGGATGCAGAGAGCACTGGGGCAGAGATACAAAGGGAGAGAGTACTAGTAGGGTTTTGGCCCCAGCTCCAAAAGTGGGCAGGAAGCTGATACACCCCTGTACTGGCAGCTCCTACCGTGTACAGGGCACTCCTCCAAGTAGAGCAGCGTATCATGGTAAGAACTTCCCTTCCTATCCATCAACCCACCTCTGCCAGGTGCAAACCTCCACTCTGACTGAGTGGCCTACCTATTTGCAGCAGAAGAGCAGCCCGTCCCCCAGTGCACTGCCTCTAAAAGTGCCTGTGCTGTTAGGCCCTGTAGAACAGGGTCCTCAGGAAATGGACCAGAACCAATCTGTGACATGTTTCTAACCAGGCCACACAGCAAGAAGTGAGCAGCGAGCAAAACCAAAACCATCCCCCCAGACCCCTGGTTTTTCACGGAAAAATTGTCTTCCATGAAACCAGTCCCTGATGCCAAAAAGGTGGGGATCGTCGCTGTAGAATATGTTGTCCTCCAGAAGCCCCCGCTCCTGTGCCTATGGGAGCCTCTGCAGCCTAGAAAGAGAATGGGGGAAATTCCCACTGATGCCTGCTGTGTAGATGGAGCTAGCCTAGCCATCCGTCCACACAGACTGCAGACACTATTCAGCCCCATAATGACACGCCCTGGAAGGAAAGAGCAACAAACAGCAGCAGCCAAGGAGTTGAGCTCAGAGTGGTTTGGTTGATGATCACTCATGAGCCCTGGCCATTAATCCTTCGCACTGACGGTAGGGCTGTTTAAATAGATGAACACTGTGGCTTAGACAGCGGGAGGCTGAGGGGTGGATGATCATGAGTCATCATCATCATAATCATGATCAGGGTTCACCGGCATGAGCCTGAAACGATCGTCACTATCTTCCACAGCCCAGCTCATAAGGCACCAACAGCTCTTGGATTCAGGAAGTGGAAGCCCTAGCCTGGATACGAGCCCTTACAACTGACCTTTCAGTAGATACAGCAGAAGAAGCCCCCAGAAAGACTGTTACCACAGTGCCTCCATGGAATGATGTATTAACAAGGATGCCAAGTTGCCCTTGAAATACAGTGACTTGGTTAATTCAGTAACAGCATGTTCTGCATATTCTCACAAGTCCTAAGGCAATTGCCCAAGGAGTCAGGGGCCATCCAGTGGAATTCCCAACAGGTGAGGGGGTGGCAAATTGATTACATTGGTCTCCTCCCTGAGAGTGAGGGTTCTAAATACCCCTTGTTTTACATAGACACTGCTTCAAGCCTTCCCCTGTTGCCATGCAAAGCAGGCTGCCACCATTAGGGGATTAGGGACACTGAGTACCATGTATGGATACTCTCATTGAATATACAGTGATTGGGGTCACATTTCAAACATGCAGGACTGGATAAAAGAACATGACATTGAATGGAAGTTCCATCTTCCCTCTAACACACAAGCAGCAGGGTTCAGTTCAGTTCAGTCGCTCAGTCGCGTCCGACTCTTTGCGACCCTATGAATCGCAGCACACCAGGCCTCCCTGTCCATCACCAACTCCCAAGTTCATTCAGACTCATGTCCATCAAGTCAGTGATGCCATCCAGCCATCTCATCCTCAGTCGTCCCCTTCTCCTCCTGCCCCCAATCCCTCTCAGCATCAGAGTCTTTTCCAATGAGTTAACTCTTTGCATGAGGTGGCCAAAGTACTGGAGTTTCAGCTTCAGCATCATTCCTTCCAAAGAAATCCCAGGGCTGATCTCCTTCAGAATGGACTGGTTGGATCTCCTTAGAGTCCAAGGGACCCTCAAGAGTCTTCTCCAACACCACAGTTCAAAAACATCAATTCTTTGGTGCCCAGCTTTCTTCACAGTCCAACTCTCACATCCGTACATGACCACTGGAAAAACCATAGCCTTGACTAGATGGACCTTTGTTGGCAAAGAAATGTCTCTGCTTAGCAGCAGGGTGGGTAGAAAGCAAAAATGGATTAAATTAGTAACAGGTAAAATCACCATGGGCTTCCCCGATAGCTCAGTTGGTAAAGAATCTGCCTGCAATGGAGGAGACACCAGTTCTATCCCTGAGTTGGGAAGATCTGCTGGAGAAGGGATAGGCTACCCACTCCAGTATTCCTAGGCTTCCCTTGTGGCTCAGCTGGTAAAGAATCCACCTGCAATGCAGGAGACCTGGGTTCGATCCCTGGGTTAGGAAGATCCCCTGGAGAAGGGAAAGGCTACCTACTCCAGTGTTCTGGCCTGGAGAATTCCGTGGACTATATAGTCCATGGGGTCACAAGACTCAGACATGACTGAGCTGCTTTCACTTTCACTTTCAAAACCACCTTGGCTGCGTGGACTAAAGTACTTTCCCAGGCTTTAATACATTTGAATGATTAACCTGCAGGGCCTAGTGTCCCATATGCCAGACTGAGAACCCCTACCAAGGCATCAATAATCAGAAAGGTATTTCCCCCACTCACACCATGGGTCCATGAGTTATGCTGCTGAGAAGACAAGCCCCTTGACATCTGGGAAAGGAGTTAGAGTTTCCTATGGGACATCCTACCACACCAGTGAGTTACTTCACACCCGCTGGGATCCCATTGTCCTGCTGCAAGCTAGGCCTGCTGAAATATACTATACCTGCAATGGACCACATGCCATCAAAAGAGGAAAGAAAGTAAAGGTCCTGGTCTGGAATATCCTGCCCCCATCCACCTCTTCACACCTGAGAGTGCTGCCTCCCCCACCCCCTGCAGTCGCCCAACCTACTTGTATGATTTGGACAACCAGGTCAAGTTCCCAAAGTGCAGCCACATTAACATCTAAGGATCAGGTCACAAGTGCAATTCTTACAAAAAGGAAGACCTCCCCATACAAGTTCCTACTAAATAATTCTTGTTTTAGCAACTTCTTTATCTTTTGGCTCTGCCGGGTCTTTGTTGCTGCACAGGCTTTCTCTACTGGTGGCAAGCAAGGGCTGCTCTCTAGTTGCAGTGCATGGGCTTCTCACTGCGATGGCTTGTCTTGGTGCAGAGCACAGGCTGTAGGCACAAGGGCTTCAGTTGCTCTGCGGCATGTGGGATCTTCGTTCCCAGATCTCACCCGTGTTCTCTACATTGGCAGGTGGATTCTTAACCACTGGACCACCAGGGAAGTCCCAATAATGTCTTTTTAACCTTAGACTTCTGTTGTTCCTATGGTGTTCAGTCACAGGATGGGCACCTGATATAAATTCCCTCCTGCAGTGGCCCTCAAAGAATGCCCAGCAGAGAAATCAATCTAGTTGCTGGGTATGTGAGCAGCTCCCCATCTCTAGCTCACTGGGATCGTCATGGTGGCTACCACTGCTCCAGGAAGGGGATTGGAAAGCCTGAAAGCAGTACATTCAGGAAGAACAAGCTACAACTAGGACTCAATTCAACTGATTTACCAACACTAATCCAAAAACCTGGCTGGTGGCATGCACCATCAATAACACAGTATTCTTTTCTGCCAATCAAATACAATAGGCAGTCCATCAGACTAGTGACCAGAAAGATCCTAGGAATCCCACCACTAGAGCTATGGGTGGCATGCTCAGATTTGGAATGGCTTTATGGGTTTTACCCCAGAATGTGGACATTTGAACCTCCAGGCACTCCTGTGTTAGAAACAGGAAAATCAAGAGAACCAGCACGACTGTACCAGGAATATGAGAGGGCATCTTCGCAAAGGACAGCGACTGATGTGCAGCGACTGCCACACTGCCAGGTATTCACTGAGTAGCACACATGCCTCCCTGTCGTGTGGCACACACCTCTGTCCGTGGTTTCCACCTGGATGCTTGGGCCACTGCACCCTGGGTTCCTCCTGAGCACAGGGGAAAAGCCACCCACAGCAAAAATTGCCAGCTTCCTCCTCCCCAAGGCCAGAGGGCCACATTTTGTTTCTCACTGGTACAATCATTTAGCTTCCCTCACTATTTCCTCCGATGACCTGGAGGATGTGATAGCACACACAGAAGCCCTTACTAAATTCACCCAGCAAGCCCTAAATGATAGCCAGCAAAGCCTGTCCTTACTGAACACTGAAATGTGTCTAATGAGCAACAGTGTCCTCCAAAAGAGGATGCGCTTGGATACCATTACTGCCTCACAAGGGGGCTCCTGAGCAGTTATCCAAACAGAATGTTGTGTTCATACCTGATGAGTCTGCTAATGTAGTGCCTTTATTAAATCACATAAAAACACAAATGCCCTGAGTGATCCAACCTCCAGCCTAGGGGACTTAATAAATCAGTGACTTGGATCATGGGGCTCTTGATTTTTTTAAAAAAAATCATCATTGATTCTGGGATTCATTGTCTTCATCTGCGTTTTCTCTTACATGTGCCTGTATTGTTGCTACATCTGGCCTCCAATGGAGTCAGTGGCCAAACAAGCCACCTCCGTGCTAATGAAACCTCTTGCTGGCCATTCAGAAGAGGAGAACACATTATAGGAGCCTATAATGAGGAAGTTATCTGGCAGTCCAGTGGTTAGGGCTCCACACTTCCACTGTAGGGGCGTAAGTTTGTTCTCTGTTCAGGGAACTAAGATCTTGCAAGCCACATGGGGTGGCAAAAAAAAAAAAGAGCCCATAATGAGCGATAAAGTTTTGGAGGAGGTCACTGAAAGGATGTGTGATTGCCAGCTGACCCACAGCTGTACCCAGGCAATCGGAGGCTCTCACACCCTCCCCTGTCCTTGGAATGTGAGCTCTGCTTGCCTTCCCCACACTGGAAGCCAACCAAGGACACAGCCTTGAGATAGTAAGGTGGCATTGATACCACCTGGACAGTATATGTTATTGAGCCCCATTAAGGCCTCTATGAAATTTTAAGATTTTAGCAGACAGGTGCCAAGATCTGCTTGTCTGCAGCTGCCAGAGACAAGCCTCATATGTAAGTTCCCTTTCTTATTCAACCTGCCACCTACCAACCTGGAGTGGCCTGCCTCTTTCTGTCTCTCCCTGCCCTTTATCCACGAGGCCAGTTTCAGATTGCACCCAGATAACTCCCAAGGTTGATTTTGTCTTTGCAACAAACACTAACATTTCCATCCACCCTTTTAAAGTTAGAAGCTTATATACTGAAAGTATAGCAACGCATCTGTTCAAACTTTCAACATTTAGAGATAACCTCTAACAACTTTTCATGGCTTGCAGTCTCACATACAGACACATTCTTAATGGACAAAGTGGTGCATACTATTTAACTTCCTACCATCAAGTAATACAACATAATCATCTTTAAAAGCCAGCTAATTTTCTTTCTACTGCCTATTTTTTAATAGCACCACAAATCTGGTAGTTTATTTAGCCAACCATCTGTGGTTGTTCATATATTTTGTTTACAAATCATTCACTTAGACATGATACTCCAATCAACAGCTTAATATTGAGATACTATTGAGTAACTGAGAGAAGTTTTTTTCCACGTTCTCATGATGACGGAGAGCTAATGTTTACCCTTTGGCAGCCAAAACTGACGTCAGGACTTGGAACCCCACTTAAATTCCAAACTGAATCACCTTTCCCTTATTATTCAGCCTTCATGCAAGCCCAGAGGTCCTGACTTCATGTCACAGAACCATGTGGCAGCCACCTTCCTAAAGGCTGTCAGTGAGGCAGTTCCAGGCACGATGTGGAAATACATGCCTTGGTAACAAGGGGCTGCTGAATAAGTTCTCTTAGGAAGGAAGTCCATTTTCTCAATTGACTCTTCTCTCTAACACTGCAAATGCTGAGGTTATATGTTAAGGGACGGAGAGATATGTAACATGAAGATAGAGAGGGGGAGTGGAAGTGAAAAAGGAAAATAAAGATAAGGGAGAGAGGGGTTCATAATCAGTCCCACATTTCTCTCTCCCGCCTCAAAATAGGTCTGGGATCCTTTTAATAGAAAGGCAAGGTTCCATCATTGCAACAGCTCTTAGATACCATGGCATTCAAACTCTTCTTGGCAATAATAAGAAAACTGTGGACTAACAAGAATTTACAGGCATACCTCATTTTATCATGCTTTGCAGAGATTGCGCTTTTTATGAACTGAAGGTCTACAGCAACCATGGTTCTAGCTAGCCTACTGGCACCATTTGTCCAACAGCTTTGCTCACTTCATGCCTATGTGTTATGTTTTGGTAATTCTCTTGATATTTCAAGGTTTTTCATTACTGTTATATTTGTTACAGTAATCTGTGATCAGTGATCTTTGATGTCATGATTACAAAAAGGTTATGTCTCACTGAAGGCTCAGATGATGGTTAGCATTTTTTGACCATAAAGCATTGTTAAATTAAGGTATGCATGTTGGTTTTTTAGCTATAATGCTATTGCACACATTGTGGACCACAGTATAGTGTAAACAGCTTTCATATGTACTGGGAAACCGAAAAAATTTGTGGGGTTTGATTTACTGCAGTCTTCGCTTTATTGCAATGATCTGGAATTGAACCCACCGTATCTCCAAGGTCGGTCTGTAGGAAATGGAAACCCACTCCAGTGTTCTTGTCTGAAAAATCCCATGGACAGAGGAGCCTTGTGGGCTACAGTCCATGGGGTCTCAAGGAGTCAGACACGACTGAGTGCCTGAGCACAGCACATACTACCTGTTTGTGAATTTTCTACCCAGCTTTCCGTAGGGCTCTTTTCACTCTGCCTTGTTACCTCCAACCAAAAATTTAAACCAACATTTATAAAGAGCTTATTAGCAATGAGCAAAACCACTTTGCATACATGATTCTATTTAATGCCGAAACATCTGTTTCAGGCAGCCACCAGCACCATCTCAGGAAGCCCAGGTACCATCCTTAAGGTGCCCCAGAACTGGCTGGCGAGGGAGCTGGATTTGAATGCAGTCACACAGCTTCTCAAATACTTCATCACACATTTAATGTGTAATTTAAGCTCAATATTCTCATTGACTATGCTGAGAGCAGAACCACAGATATACCTACTCCAACATGAGAAATAATATTGTGCTTTCTGGGAGATATATTTTTAAAACAAGCCCCAAAGAGTGCCTTCCAGAAGATGCAAACCTTTCTAAGAGAAAAAGTATTTTCAGCAAAATGGAAAATCTCCAGTGCATAGTATAAGTAGTTTTGAGTATGAAGACAAAATTTTGGCAGGATTAATGTGGCTCGTTATGTATTTACAAGTTAAGAGTTGCACCCAATGACGGTAGTTTAAAAAAAAAAAAAACAGAGAAGAACCACTCATAGAATTTATCAAGAGAAGTATATGTCTATTATAGTTTGACTGAAAACGGTCTATTTATAGCACACAAATGTGTCACCTTTTCTCGGTTATTTTACATTCTCACCTAGGAACTTTGAAAAAAAGAGGGTAGAAAATAGTGATTGCAAATAGTCTGATTATCTTGACAAATGCAGTACAGCCTCTTAGGCATGACACTCCTGCAAGCCTCTTCAGCAACCCCGTGAAATCTGGAACATTGCTTGGTTCCACTACTCACGGGGAAATACAATTCGCGTCAGGAATTACCTGAGGCTGATGCAGCTGACAAATGTTATCTAATCAAGTCTATAAGCGTCTCAGACAGGTGCGTCTCTTCTCCAACCTAGGAAATCACCCTGAATAATTCATTATCTAATATGTTTCTCTAAGCCAACATAACTGAGGGGGGGAAAAAATGTCACATTGTGGCACTCCTTATGTAGAAAAAGCAAGGGCTTTGGAATTCTTAAACTCTCAAGAAAACATCACAAAACTTTTTTTTCTGTTAAAAAAAAATAATTTTTTTCTGTTAAAAAAATGTTTAAAATACCAGGGAAATGTGGGCTTTGCTGCTCCATTACCAACATCCTAGATGATTTCCAAACCCATACCTTGGCTCTGTTGTGTTGTTTAGTTGCTAAGTCATGTCCAGCTCTTACATGACCTCATGGACTGTAGCCCACCAGGCTCATCTGTCCATGTGATTTCCCAGGCAAGAATACCGGAATAGGTTGCCATTTCCTCTCCAAGGGATCTTCTTGGTTTGGGAATCGAGCCCACATCTACTGCATTGGCAGGCAGATGCTTTACCACTGAACCACCAGCGAAGCCCCGAACCTTGGTTCTGTCTGGCTTCAAAGACAGTCTTCTCCATTGGTTAAATCCATCTCTAAATCAGCATTCTCCCTCTACCTCCATTTCGCCACAAGACATGAGCAAGACTTGAACATACTTCTCTGCAGAGCCTGTGGGTGGCGCCTCAGATCTCTCCCCGTTCCACCCGGACAGAGTCCAGGCAGGCTCGCAGCTCTGTTTCTGGTGCCTCCTGGTTCTCATCCGCACCCTCACTCCCCACTGTCAAGACTAGAAGCTAGTCTGTTTTGTTTTAACCCTTCAGATGTCAAACCAGGTAGGTACTGGTCTGGTTTTGAACTAGTTTCAAACTACGGTGCTAGAGAACACTCTTGAGAGTCCCTTGGACAGCAAGGAGATCAAACCAGTCAATCCTGAAGGAAATCAACCCTGAATATTTATTGGGAGGACTGATGCTAAAGCTGCAACTTCCAATAGTTTGGCCTCGTGATGCAAAGAGCCAATTCATCGGAAAAGACTCTGAAGCTGGGAAAGATTGAGGGCAGGAGAAGAGGACGGCAGACAATGTGCTAGATAACATCGCTGACTCAATGGACATGAGTTTGAGCAAACCCTAGGAGGTTGTAAAGGACTGGGAAGCCTGGCATGCCGCAGGCCATGGGGCTGCAAAGAGTTAGACATGAACTTAGCTAATGAACAACAGGGCACTGGACATGCTGCCATCTCCTTAGGGCCCAACACTAAACAGCCTCCTTCCATCAGTGACTCTCAAATGTTAGTGCACACCTGGAGAGCTTGTCAAAATACAGATTACAGGGCCACCCTGGAGAGTTTATGATTCAGTAGATCCAAAAAGGATCAGAAAATACACATTTTAAAACAAGTTCCCAAATTGATGCTGATGCTACAGGGGATCACATTTTTAGGAACTTTCAGGTTACGTTAATGTTTCCCACACTGGCCTGTTTTTAAGAATTACCTGGGAGTGCCTGAGGAGGAAAAGGCACAATTTCATACCCCCTTTCCTTGTGGATTTCCATTCAGCAAATCTCTAGTTTTCACAAACTCTCCAGGTTTTTATAGACAGGCATGTTGGAGCTTTTGAGTTGTCAAAAGCAAAGAGCAGCTCTAAACTGACAGATTTTGTAAAATTATGGTTTGAGGATAATGGTTGATACAGGTGAAGAAGAGATTGATGGCATTCTCAGATTTAGCATTTCTCTATTTGACTGCTCAGTAGCGATTGTACTAAACTATAAGTTCTTTGAGCACAACGTTTTATGTCTTTCCTCCCAGATTAGTACAGTAAAGATTAGTGGAAGGGAGGAAAGAAGAAAGGAGAGGGAAGAAGTGGGAAGGCTGCTTTAAAAATACATAAGCCCAGGCCCAACATGACAGGAATTCTGATTTAATTGGGGGAGGGGGGGATCCAGGCATGGGCGGTTTTAGAAAGAACTGTAAAAGAGATAAGCAAGCAAAAATTTAAAAAGAGCTCTAGGTGATTGAAACATACAGCCAGTAGAGCATACACTATGATCTACTGTTCTCAGAATCAGCATCTCTGTTTTGGGTTAACATAGAAAGAGCAGAGAGTGACTAAGGTTCTAACTCAGCCATATCCTTCCTACCACATATAGTCTATTCTACTTAATCTCTCTAAGTTTTAGTTTCATCATCTATCAAATGAAGATAAAGTATCAACTACAATCAGTTACTCGTGATGAGTAAATGAAACAGAAGTATCCATCTCTCCTTCACTCTTTTCTTTTCACTCCCTTTAGTAGTTTTCAATCTGGCTAGGAAGGGATAAGACAGATACACTGAAAATAAATACTGGGCTGGCCAAGTTCATTCAGGTAACATCTTACAGAAAAACCTAAAAGAACTTTTTGGCCAACCCAATAGATAAACAACAATCCTACTACATGGCACAGGGAACTACACTCAAAATCCTGTAAAAAAACAATATTTTCTTCCCTCTTTCAATCATTATTTTATTCACTCACTTAACCTATATATATTGATTAGCCACCACATGCCAAGCACTGTTATAGGCCATACAGACAGAGCATTGAAAAAGACAAACCAACACACCCATGTCTCAAAGGTCTAATGGCAATCTTTGCTCAAGGAGTGCACATTGAACATTAGGTAGCCAATTGGCAAAGTCCTGGAAATGCAATGCATATTCAACAAATGCTTATTATAACTATTATCCAAACCGAAGATAATAATGGTTACCTGGTCAACACGAAATGACAGAATGGAAAGTAACGTGCTTTATATATTTCAAAGGAATATTCTAATTAATAATTATAGTTGTGTTATGGCTATTACTGATATTACATTAATATGACCAATAGTATACATTTGAAGATTCATTCTTTTTTTTTTCTTTTCTCCCCACAACCCAAAGGGTGATATAGCCAAGGATCACAGAATTCAGGAACTGACCAGCACCTCAATATCCTGGCTTCTCTTCAGGTCAATAAACCTTTTGTCTTTTCAAAGAGGACCTCCGAGGTCTTGACTGGAACACCCTGCATGGTACAGGTGAGAACTCCACGGCCCTCTGCAGAGATGTTCCCTTCTACTAGACTTGCCGATTCTCACAGGTCACAGACAAAGAGGGGTTTTCAGAGGTGAACACACCACAGTACTTGGTCAGTGCTTATTGACTTTAGGTTCTGAATAAATGTTTGTTGACTACAATAATAAATGAAAAAATGTATAAATAAAGGTCAAATGGCAATCTTTGCTCAAGGAGTGCACATTGAACATTAGGTAGCCAATGGGCAGCTTCTCAATTGGGTGTTTTAAAATATGACCATAAGCCTGTAAATATTTCATTGTCTCTGAAATAGTACCATGCGTAAGCATGGAATAGTACTGAATAACTTTTATTACAAATAAGTCTCTTTTCAATGGAAATTAATAAATTTCCTTTTCATATTATTTTTAGCTATCTAGGTCTTCAGCCTTTACTTAATGATGATGCACTTGATTAAATAAAATGAAAGAAAAATGAAAGTTCTTTCAGACATTAAAATGAATAATGAATTTAGACTTAATCCAAAAGCAATTTGACTTTAAACATTCATATGAAATTAAATGAGCCATTGAATTTGCTATATAAGCAAGCATTAATCTTATCTGGCTATGAAAACTAGAAAGTTATACAGGGACCCATTAATTTCAGAGCCTAATACAAGGTCTGTTTAATGCCTTTTCTCCATTAAGAAGTCTTATTCCACAATATAAGTGCTTTTTCATAAAAATTTAAACTCCAATTCATTTTTTTTACTGTTCCAATCATGTGATAATCGACTCTTGACAAGATTATGGCTGCAAATCTAAATATGGTATATAATGTTGTCATGTGAAGCAGATTTTCTCATGGCTGGCCTCCACCAAAAAAAAAAAAGAGAACATTTATATCACTGGCAGGAATGTGAGTATGAATTATCACAGCCCCTCCATCCAACAGTGTTTGAAGTAGTTTATAATTCATCCAGCACACGGATAGATGACCCTGTTACACTGAAGTAAAATTTACATAGAATTACCCAAACCAAAAGCAGCATTCCAGTACATACGAATCATACACTATAACCAGGTACAGTTCAATACTGAAACCAAAGAGCATATGTTTATTTTTAACACATTAAAATATTTCCCCAGGGACTTCCCTGGTAGTCCAATGGTTAAGAATCCACCTGCCAATGCAGGGGACACAGGTTTGATCCCTAGTCTAGGAAGATTCTACGTGCTTCAGGGTAACTAAGCGGGCATGCCACAACTACTGGGCCCTTGCTCTAGAGCTTGTGCCCTGCAGCAAGAGAAGCCACGGCAATGAGAAGCCTGCACACCGCAACTAGGGAGGAGCCGTTGCTCACCGCAGCTAGAGAAAGCCCGCTCAAGTAACGAATACTCAGTGCAGCCAAAAATAAATAAATAAAATTTTAAAAATAAATAAATAAAATGTTTCCCCACATAAAAAACTGAATCATAATCTTATCAGGAATTTTTATATTCCAACTTTAGGTTCCATGTGCAATGAGCCCATTTTACAGTTGAAACCATACTTAAATGAAGGGTGAAGACAAAGATTAATCAACAGTGTTGCACTTATTACCTGATATAATACTTAGCTAAATGGCAAATCTATAATGCCATTCTATGCATGACATTTCATTAATCAATGCTGGAAGATGTGGGGGAAAAGGACAACAGGCATGAAAAGTGACATACATGTGTTTCATTGGCAGACAGGGTTACTATTAATTTCATTATATGCCATATGACAAACACTGATTCTTTCATGATAATAACAAGGGAACCAAGGAAGCAGAATGTGAGAGTATGATACAGTGATATGGGCTCACATGTATTAATGATTTCATTGCATTTGGGATTAGATTAAGAAAGTAGATGGTTTACATCTGTTAAACCCTCATTAATAAATATTAGTTCTTATTATTTAGAGACTGGCTAATAAGTCACCTGCTGAAATCTATAGCAGTACATTTAAATAATGAAGTCAATTATTAATGAAGAAGGATTTTGTAGTTTAAGAGAGTAAATCATTACAGAATGTTTTTAATGAAATAAGCATTGTTAATGATATAAATCTATTCATCCTTGGGCGGCTACTCAAAGTCTATATGGTCTGTCTCCAAAATACAGAATATGGAGACGGGGGAGTTTTCTGTGTCATTCATTCAGCTTTGTAGCCACTGATATCACTTGGGATTAAACAGTTTAACCCCATCTCTGCATTTCATCACCTCCCCAATCTCATGCACAAGTGACTGTCAAGACCATGTGCTAGGTTGCTTCAGTCATGTTTGACTCTGCGACGCTATGGACTGTAGCCCATCAGGCTCCTCTGTCCATGGGATTCTCCAGGCATGAATACTGGAAAGGGTTGCCATTTCCTTTTCCAGGGCCAAGACCATATGGACACTCCAACCAGAGGAGTGGGTGCTCCCACCAATCCAGAGGCTTAGAAAGTCCAAGCGCTTCCCTGCCCAGCCCAGCACAGCAGTCCTCAGGGGAGGCTTGAAGAAGGATCACCAAAGCTATGTTTTCTTTCTTTGTACTCACCACAAAACTTAAAGCTACTTTCACAAATTCTAAGTACTCATAGACAATTGATGATGAGTACCTTAACATTTTGAAAGCGAAAGTGAAGTCGCTCAGTCTTGTTCGACTCTTTGTGACCCCATGGACTGTAGTCCACCAGGCTCCTCTGTCCATGGGATTTTCCAGACAAGAATACTGGAGTGGGTTGCCATTTCCTTCTCCAGGAGATCTTCCCAACCCAGGGATTGAACCCAGGTCTCCCGCATTATGGGCAGACGCTTTGCCGTCTGAGCCACCAGGGCAGATTTCAACATTTTGAGTTCTCCTAAAATGAGAAAGGAAGGTACAAAACTTTCCACGTTGAAAACAGATAAATGTGAGTTTGGAGTTCTAAAAAAATTTAAATAAAAAGAAGAGTTGGGCGTCAACTACATTTCTAAATGTGACACTGGGCAAGTTATCACTATTGTAAATATGTCCTATTTTGAGAACTGACCCCTCTTCACATTTTGGAGAAGCCTTTCCTTTTTCGAGTCTTAGTGGAATTCAGGGCTTCCCAATATTCTTCCAATAAATCATCATTTTTTCATAAGTTAAAGTTGTTTCTCATCATCTGCAACCAAAAATTCTTTTTTTTATTTATTTTTTAATTGGAGGAAAACTGCTTTACAATGTTGTGTTGATTTCTGTACAACAATGTGAATCAGCCATAATTATATTACAATCATATATATTATATATTTATATATTGATTTTTATTTTATTATTATTTTTATTTTTATGTTATATATATTATATCCCTCCCTCATGAACCTCCCACCTCCTCATCCCACCCCTCTATGTCATCACAGCACCCTGAGCTCAGTGTGCAGCACTCAGTGTCAATTGAGCCAGTGTACACCTGACATGGTAGTGTATACACAGTGATGCTGCTTTCTCCATTGGTACCACTATCTCCTTCCCCTACTGTGTCCACAAGTCTGTCCTCTCCACCAGCATTTCCATTCCTTCCCTGCAAATAAGTCGATCTGCACCATTTTTTTAGATTACATATATATATTAATATACAACACTTATTTTCTCTTTCTGACCTACTTCACTCTGTATAACAGGCTCCAGGGTTATCCACTCACTAGAACTGACTCACATTCATTCTTTTTTATGGCTGAGTAATATTCTAATGGACTTTCCAGATGGCACAGTGGTAAAGAGTTTGCCTGCTGTGGCAGGAGATGCGGATTCGATCCCTGGGTCAGGAAGATCCCCTGGAGTAGGAAATGGCAACCCACTCTAGTATTCTTACCTGGAAAATTCCAAGGACAGAGGGGCCTGGCGGACTACAGTTGATGGGGTCACAAAGAGTCGGACACAACTGAGTGTGCAGCATGCGTTCAGCACACATTCACACAATATTCCACTGTATGTGTGTACCCTAACTTCTTTTTCCTTTCATCAGTAGATGAACATCCAGGTGCAACCAAGAATTCTGAGTAGCATATTATGTCTTTAATATCCCAATTCCCCATCTCTAAACCTGGGGATAGTCCCTCACACTATATACAAAAATAGACTCAGTAGGTTGGAGACCTAAATGTAAGACCTGAAACCATAAAACTCCTAGAGGAGAACATAAGCAGGACACTTTTTGACTTAAATCATAGCATTTTTTTGGATCTGTCTCCCAAGGCAAAAGAAACAAAAGAAATACAAGCAAATGGAGCATAATAAAACTTGAAAGCTTTTGTACCAGGCAAAGAAAACCAATGACAAAACAAAAAGGCCACCTACTAAATGGTAGAAAATATTTGCAAACTATATGACCTATAAGAGGTTAGTATCCAAAATACATGAACAGCTCAAACAATATCAGTATCAAATGAACAACTCAATATCAAAAAAAGAAATAAAGATATACCCAATTTTTAAATGGGCAGAAGATCTGAATAAACATTTTTCTGAAGAGGACACGCAGATGCCAGATAGGCACATTAGAAGATGCTCAACATCACTAGTCATCAGAGAAATGCAAATCAAAATCACAATGAGATATCACCTCAAACCTGTCAGAGTGGTCATTATCAAAAAGTCTATAAATAACAAATGCTGCCAAGAATATGGAGAAAAGGGAATCCAGGTACACTGTTGGTCAGACTGTAAATTGGTTAAGCCACTATGTAAAACAGTATGGAGGCTCCTCAAAAAATTAAAATAGATCTATCACATGATCCAGCAACTCCACCACTGGGAATAAATCCAAACAAAAGGAAAACATTAATTTGAAAAGATATATGTACCCCAATTTCACAGCACCGTAATTTGTACTAGCTAAAAGTATAGAAGCAACTCAACTATCCATCAACAGATGAATGGACAAAGAAGATGTGTTGTGGGTCTGTGTCTGTGTATGCGCAATGAAATATTAGCCGTAAAAAGAATGAAATTTTGCCATTTGCAACAACATAGATGGCCCTATAGAGTATTTCTGCTGCTGCTGCTAAGTTGCTTCAGTCGTGTCCGACTCTGTGCGACCCCATAGATGGCAGCCCACCAGGCTCCCCCATCCCTGGGATTCTCCAGGCAAGAACACTGGAGTGGGTTGCCATTTCCTTCTCCAATGCATGAAAGTAAAAAGTGAAAGTGAAGTCGCTCAGTCGTGTCCGACTCTTAGCGACCCCATGGACTGCAGCCCACCAGGCTCCTCCGTCCATGGGACTTTCCAGGCAAGAGTACTGGAGTGGGGTGCCATCGCCTTAGTGAAATAAGTCAGACAGAGAAAAGCAAATACATATGTTAACACATATGTAGAATCTAACAAATAAAACAAATAAATGTATATAACAAAACA
The DNA here is from genome assembly GCF_042477335.2 of Ovis canadensis. Taxonomy (NCBI): domain Eukaryota; kingdom Metazoa; phylum Chordata; class Mammalia; order Artiodactyla; family Bovidae; genus Ovis; species Ovis canadensis. The sequence goes on along the minus strand of NC_091258.1, from coordinate 39,857,717 downwards.
GAAGCAGATTCACAGATACAGAAAATAAACTAGTCAATACCAATAGGGAGAAGGAAGAGGGGAGGGGCAAGTTATGGGTATGGGATTAAGAGGTACAAACTACTGTGTATAAAATAGATAAGCAACAAGGATATATTGCACAGCACAGGGAAATATAACCATTATTTTGTAATAATTTTAAATGAAGTATAGAAGTATAATATTTCTATAAAAATATTGAATCATTATGTTGTATACCTGAATCTAATATAATACTGTAAATCAACTATACTTCAATTTAAAAGAATAAAAAACATAAAAAAAAGAATAAAAAACATAAACATTAAAAAGTAAATAAAAATAAATTGGGGATATTATGACCTGTGCTGCCTACCTCATTAGACTAAGGGAATAAAATGACATAATAAAAATAATGTTTATATTAGAAGTTACATGTGGTCTTCTATAATAGTATGTTCTCTTCTTGTAATATTCTCCATAAATGTTGAGAAGTCCATTCCAGAAAATCTCCTAATTTTTGTAAAAATGGAAATAATATGTTCTTAAACTGTTATTGTGAAGACCAAGTGAAATAATACATGTAAAAAATTACCAACCATTGCCTAGCATGTTATAAACATTTGAAAATATTTTTCTTTTTTCCTCTTAATAAGAGAAAAAGAATAAAGGAATTTCAAACTTTATGAAAATTATGTCATCCAAAATCACAGAATGTCTAGTTGAATATACATCCCAAGCACAATCAAAGCTATATCAAAAAAGAGAAGTAATATGTATTGGTAAGAAAATGAAAATACAGTCACACCTTCCTGGTTTATGTTCTCTTATTAACTGTAGGAGTTTCTTAACCTCTTTGATCCTCAGTTCCTTCATTTGTAAAACAGGGATAATTACATCTCCTTCTCAGAGTTACAATTAGGATTTAAATACACAGTACATGTAGACATGGTTTATGAGCTCTTACATACTATACACAGGCTATTTATCATCATTTCATCAACTTAATATTTATTGAGATGGGTCATGCACACAAACACATTAATTTTACTTAACCACTATAAACATACCAGGCAGAAGAAAGATATAAGCATAACTATGCATCTATTGATTTTTCTCCTGACAAAATTCCCATCAACAAGTGATGTTGCCAAAAATGTACTGGCCCCCTGTTTAAGACTGATAGACCAGTGTTGCTAGAATATCAGCAGAAACCAGGAATTAAACCAACAGAACCATGTTAATTTCAAGCTTCATTAGAACTTGGGCAAGCGTGCCTGTGGAGACCACCTGAGTAAGGGATTCACCCAGCCAAGCCCTCATTCACCATGAACCACATTCTATGTGTTTACCACAGCAATGCACAATCCCTTTATCCTACAGACACCTTGTTTGGAATAATTCAGATTTCCTATTGCATTTTTCTTGAGTCTTATTACAGATTAAGATAATCAGCTGAAGATAACATGTTTGCCAGACTGAATTAGCCAAAAGTTTAAATAATTGATGATAATTGATGATAAACAGATACTGATCTAGTAAACCAGTAATTGATGATAAATAGATACTGATCTATCAATCAGTAGATCAGTCATATATGAGGTAAGCTATGGAAAATTTTATTCTTCAGTTTCCTCCAAATCAATGATTCCTTAAAAAGCATGGCCTCTGGGGAGGGAGGTGGGAGGGGGGGTTCATGTTTGGGAATGCATGTACACCCATGGTGGATTCATGTCAATGTATGGCAAAACCAATACAGTATTGTAAAGTAAAATAAAGTAAAAATAAAATTTTAAAATGAAAAAAAAAAAGCATGGCCTCTGAGAAAATGTACTTTCAACCAATAAAGCTTAAATAGAGCAATCCTTGAAGGCAGCTTATTAAACTTAACAAATTTATAGTGGAACAATTTCCTTAATGTGGAAAACTGTAACTAAATAGTAAGACAAAACCATAAGAAAAAGTTAGATATTTTCCATTAGTCTTTCTTAAAGGCATTATAAATTATATATTTTTAATAAAATAATTAAAATCACTCTTTTGCAAGTCCTTCTTAAATGCTCAGTTTAAGGTACTCTGTATAAAGATCACTATTTTAAAAGGGTGTGTTAATCTAAGATTAAACATTCAGGGACTTCCCTGGCAGTCCAGTGGTTAAGACTTCACCTTCCAGTGCAGGGGGTGTAGGTTTGATCCCTGGTCAGGGAACTCAGATCCCACATGCCTTGCAGTCAAAAACCCAAAATATAAAACTGAAACAATATTTTAATGCATTCAATAAAGACTCTTAAAATGGTCCACATCAAAAAAATCTCTAAAATTTTTTAAAATAAAACCAATACAATATTGCAAAGTAAAAAAATAATAATAAAATTTTAAAAAATTTTTAAATTAAACATTCAAAGATGCTCTCAGGAAAGACACCTATGTGAGAGTTGTAAAGGCTGGGAAAACCATCAAACGAGGAAGCAATCTGATCTCAAATGAAAGAGTGATGGAGAGAGGTTGGGTCAAGGCATCCTGAACTGTGATGCAATCATAGGAAGTTTTCACAAGACGATCAGCAAGCCTTCAAGCCAGAATCACCATTAGATGAGCCCCATGTCTCCTTGGAATAAGCCCACTTTACTACTCTGCCACACTCCTTCATTCTGGGAGCAGCTGGCAGGAAACACTCTCTGAACACACAAGCTGCTATGGATTTCAGAGCACAGCAGCCTGTGCTCTTAGTCAATTAAACTTAGAGATTTGCAAGGTATAATCTCAGGGCTCTCATAAAGGATAAAATAAATGTTTCCAAATGAAAACTTTACATATGGTATATATCTCCTTTTTATTTATTTTATTGATATGATGATGAATGTGGACAACAATTCCATGGTATTTCATATACACAGTGAGCAGGGGTCAATATCTTCATTTGCTCTCTATTTTCAGTTACTGTATTTGATGAGATAAGTTCTTTGAAGCAATGGTTTGATGACTGAGTGAAACATACTCTTGCCCTCTCTCCCTTAGCGTCACAAGCAGAAAGGACTGTTAAAGTATTTTGTCAATGTCTGGGACACAAACTGGTCTGTTTATCAATCAGCAGGATAACTATTGCATGAAGCATTAACTCATATGGGTGTGGCTCAGTGTAGGTGGGTTGGCAAACAAAGAGCCTAAAACCTCAGGCTTCCCTCATCACTGATTTATTACTGCAATAATCCATACCATCTGAGCCACCAGGGAAGCCTCAATCCATAGCGTAATAAGGTCCTGTAGTCTACATTAGGATTTGGGGAAACTGGCAATCTCTTTTAAGCCTTAAGCCTAAAGACATACACTCCAAACCTACTTTCCGAAATGCTGTTCGGCAGAGCACTGAACCCTGGTCCAGTCACCAGTGCACTTTGCATCCACTTCATATTACTCCTTGTGTTCACTTCTTCTGCAAGAGGTTCTTGGGTCTTGCAACATAATTCCACTTTGTATGTGTGTGATAAATCTCCTTCAGTTGTGTAACTCTTTGCAACCCTAAGGACTGTAGCCCAGCAGGCTCTGCTGTCCATGTGATTCTCCAGGCAAGAACACTGGAGTGGAGAGCCATGCCCTCCTTCACCACATCTTCCCTACCCAGGAAGTGAACCCGGGTAATTCCACTTTAATACACCTTAATGTATGTGTTAATACCTTCAGTTCAATTCAGTTCAGTCGCTAAGTCGTGTCCGACTCTTTGCGACCCCATGAATTGCAGCACGCCAAGCCTCCCTGTCCATCACCAACTCCTGGAGTTCACTCAAACTCACTTCCATCGAGTCAGTGATGCCATCCAGCCATCTCATCCTCTGTCATCCCCTTCTCCTCCTGCCCTCAATCCCTCCCAGCATCAGAGTCTTTTCCAGTGAGTCAACTCTTCGCATGAAGTGGCCAAAGTATTGCAGTTTCAGCTTTAGCATCAGTCCTTCCAGTGAACACCCAGGACTGATCTCCTTTAGAATGGACTGGTTGGATTTCCTTGCAGTCCACGGGACTCTCAAGAGTCTTCTCCAACACCACAGTTCAAAAGCATCAATTCTTTGGCGCTCAGCTTTCTTCATAGTCCAACTCTCACATCCATACATGACCACTGGAAAAACCATAGCCTTGGCTAGACGGACCTTTGTTGGCAAAGTAATGTCTCTGCTTTTCAATATGCTATCTAGGTTGGTCATAACTTTCCTTCCGAGGAGTAAGCGTCTTTTAATTTCATGGCTGCAATCACCATCTGCAGTGATTTTGGAGCCCAAAAAAATAAAGTCTGACACTGTTTCCCCATCTATTTCCCATGAAGTGATGGAACCAGGTGCCATGATCTTCATTTTCTGAATGTTGAGCTTTAAGCCAACTTTTTCACTCTCCTCTTTCACTTTCATCAAGAGGCTCTTTAGATCCTCTTCACTTTCTGCCATAAGGGTGGTGTCATCTGCATATCTGAGGTGATTGATATTTCTCCTGGCAATCTTGATTCCAGCTTGTGTTTCTTCCAGCCCAGCGTTTCTCATGATGTACTCTGCATATAAGTTAAATAAGCAGAGTAACAATATACAGCTTTGACGTACTCCTTTTCCTGTTTGGAACCAGTCTGTTGTTCCATGCCCAGTTCTGACTGTTGCTTCCTGATCCGCATACAGGTTTCTCAAGAGGCAGGTCAGGTGGTCTGGTATTCCCAACTCTTTCAGAATTTTCCACAGTTTATTGTGATCCACACAGTCAAAGGCTTTGGCATAGTCAATAAAGCAGAAATAGATGTTTTTCTGGAACTCTCTTGCTTTTTCGATGATCCAGTGGATGTTGGCAATTAGGTCTCTGGTTCCTCTGCCTTTTCTAAAACCAGCTTGAACATCTGGAATTTCATGGTTCACATATTGCCGAAGCCTGGCTTGGAGAATTTTGAGCATTACTTTACTAGAGTGTGAGATGAGTGCCATTGCGCAGTAGTTTAAGCATTCTTTGGCATTGCCGTTCTTTGGGATTGGAATGAAAACTGACCTTTTCCAGTCCTGTGGCCACTGCTGAGTTTTCCAAATTTGCTGGCATATTGAGTGCAGTACTTTCACAGTATCATCTTCCAGGAGTTGATAGCTCAACTGGAATTCCATCACCTCCACTAACTTTGCTCATAGTGATGCTTTCTAAGGCCCACTTGACTTCACATTCCAAGATGTCTGGCTCTAGGTGAGTGATCACACCATTGTGATTATCTTGGCATGAAGATCTTTTTTGTACAGTTCTTCTGTGTATTCTTGCCACCTCTTCTTAATATCGTCTGCTTCTGTTAGGTCCATACCATTTCTGTCCTTTATCGAGCCCATCTTTGCATCAAGTTTTCCCTTGGTATCTCTAATTTTCTTGAAGAGATCTCTAGTCTTTCCCATTCTGTTCTTTTCCTCTATTTCTTTGCATTGATCCCTGAGGATGGCTTTCTTATCTCTCCTTGCTATTCTTTGGAAATCTGCATTCAGAGCTTATATCTTTCCTTTTCTCCTTTGCTTCTCTTCTGTCAGCAAAACAAGACCAGGAGCTGACTGTGGCTCAGATCATGAACTCTTTATTGCCAAATTCAGACTTAAATTGAAGAAAGTAGGGAAAACCACTAGACCATTCAGGTATGACCTAAATCGAATCCCTTATGATCATACAGTGGAAGTGAGAAATAGATTTAAGGGACTAGATCTGATAGATAGAGTGCCTGATGAACTATGGACAGAGGTTCATGACACTGTACAAGGGACAGGGATCAAGACCATCCCCATGGAAAAGAAATGCAAAAAAGCAAAATGGCTGTCTGGGGAGGCCTTACAAATAGTTGATACCTTAAAATATGCCAAACCATAACTTAATATTACCCAAAGCTTCATTTCTAAATAATACAGTAAGAATGACATCATCAAGGTATTAGATAAAGAGATCCTGGCCCTCACCACCACACAAAAACAAAGATAAAGTAAATGATCCATGGGTGAGGACAGCTCTGGAAGAACCCTGTGGGGGGCATTAGGGGGCTGCAGTGACCCAGAGTGGCATGAGGACAGGGAATGGCAGCATTCAAGGAGGCCAGAAACATTCTGCCTGCATTGCCCCCATCACCTTCACTTGTGCGTCACCATGAAGAATCCCACTGGCCATGAGCTCCTCCCATGGAGGGAAAGAACAGCGGGATATCTCAGCAGCCTTGGCCACTGTTGATAACAGCAGTCCTAGGTACTATCACAGCGCACCCCCTGAGTCATCACAGAGACCCAGCTGCCAGACCTGCCTGGAGCCAGAGGTTCTGTGCCCCTTGGAACAGGAGCTATCAAGAGCCACCCTTTCCCCATTGGAGTCAGAGGTGCGGTTCCCCTGACCTGAGTCCTGGTGAGGCCACAGCCCCCATGCCGGGGAACTGACACCCACCATGAAGCATGTGCCCATGTACTGGTCCCAGCACCCACTAGCACTACCACACGTGCAGCCACATGCATGCTGGACCAGGCACCTATCTCAGCCGCAAAGGTACACCCATGAGCCTAGCTGCCTGCTGCAGCCACGTATGCATCCACACACCACCAGACCCAATCGGCATGCTCCACTGAGACCACACCACTGCGTACTCCCAGAACTGGCATCCTCGTACATCTTCCCACATGGATCTATTGCTCACCTCACCCAGCTAATATCCTTGCAACCACCCATGAGAGGAGGTCTTTCCCTGCCTTGGCCAGTCCTTCAAGTTTAGAGGGGAAGACTACTTCTTCAAATATGAGGACAACAGTCCAGGAGTACAAGGAAACATAACAATTCAAGGAAACATGACACTGTTAAAGAAACGCAATAACTGGCCAAAACCAACTCCAAAGAAATAGAGATCTGCACTTTGCCAAAGAATTCAGGATAATTTTTTAAAGATCAATGAGTTACAAGAGAACACAGGTAAACAGCTCAATGACATCAAGAAAATAACACTTGAACGAAACAAGAAGCTCAACAAAGATATAGATATCATAAAAAAGTATTAAAAAGAAATTGAGGAGCTGAAGAACACAATGGCTGAAAAGAATAATGTAGCACAGAACTTCAACAGCTGACTCAACCAAACAAAAGAGAGACCTCAAAGGTAGGTCATTGGAAATTATGGATTTAAAATCCATTCAGACATGCTCAGTCTATGGATTGGGAACTTTAATTCATTCACATTCAAAGAAATCATTGATAGGCAATGACTCGGTACTGCCATTTTAATGGTTTTCTGTCTCTTTGTTATTGTTTGTTCCCCTCTTCTTCTCCTGCTATCTTCCTTTGTTATTGATGAATGTGTAATGATTTCTTTGATTCTTTTCATCTTTTGAGTATATATGTCATAGGCTTTTTCTTGGTGGTTACTGTAAGGTTTGCACAAAATACAGGTATAATCATCTGTTTCAAGCTGGTAACTTCTTGACTTTAATTGCATTCAAAAACTGCACTTTAACCACTCCCAATTTATACTTTGTTTTTTCAGTCCAAGTTTCAGTTCAGTTCAGTTCAGTGCAGTCGCTCAGTCGTGTCCAACTCTTTGCGACCCCATGAATCACAGCACGCCAGGCCTCCCCGTCCATCACCAACTCCCGGAGCTCACTCAGACTCACGTCCATCGAGTCAGTGATGCCATCCAGCCATCTCATCCTCTGTCGTCCCCTCCTCCTCCTGCCCCCAATCCCTCTCAGCATCAGAGTCTTTTCCAATGAGTCAACTCTTCACATGAGGTGGCCAAAGTACTGGAGTTTCAGCTTTAGCATCATTCCCTCCAAAGAAATCCCAGGGCTGATATCCTTCAGAGTGGACTGGTTGGATCTCCTTACAGTCCAAGGGACTCTCAAGAGTCTTCTCCAACACCACAGTTCAAATTTACTTCTTTTTATATTATATATCCATCAATAAACTTTTGTGATTCTAATTATTCTTAATATTTTCACCTTTTAAGTTTTACATAAGTTATTTACACACTACCATTACACTATTACATTATCTATATTTGACTATATATTTAACTTTAACCATGTATATGTGTGTATGTATGTATATATATATATATATATATATATATATACAACATAACATTATTCAGCCTTTAAAAAGAAGAAAATTTTGCCATTTTCAGCAAGATGGATGAAACTGGAAGATATTATGCTAACTGAAATAAGCCAAAGACAGAAAGAAAACTACTGCATTATTTCATTCATATATGAAATCTAAAAAAAGCCAAATTCATACAAAGCAGAGAGTAGAATGGTGGTTGTTGGGGACTAAGGAAGGAGTAATGGGGAGATGTTGGTCAAAGAGTACAAAATAGCAGTTATATGGGATGAGTAAGTGTAGAAATGAGTATGGTGACCATAGTTAATAATATAATATTATGCTATATTTGCTGCATTATATGCTGCTGCTGCTGCTGCTGCTGCTGCTGCTGCTGCTAAGTCACTTCAATCGTGGCTGACTCTGTGCAACCCCATAGACGGCAGCCCACCAGGCTCCCCCGTCCCTGGGATTCTCCAGGCAAGAACACTGGAGTGGGTTGCCATTGCCTTCTCCAACGCATGAAAGTGAAAAGTGAAAGTGAAGTCACTCAGTCGTGTCCGACTCTTATCGACCCCACTGGACTGAAGCCTACCAGGCTCCTCTGTCCATGGGATTTTCCAGGCAAGAGTACTGGAGTGGGGTGCCATTGCCTTCTCCAATGTGCTGCATAATATACTCAAAATAGGCTAAGAGGGTAGATTGTTAAGTACTCTCACCTCAAAATAAATAAACATGTGAGATGGTAGATATGTTAATTAGCCTGACTGTCATAATAACTTCACAATGTATATGTATATTAAAACACCACACTGTACACTTTAAAATACATATAATTTTGTATTAAAAATTAACTAGTAAAAGTGAAGAGCTATTCCTAAAGCAAATAATTATAGGGAGATTAAAGCCTTGAAAGTAAAAGTCACTCGGTTGTGTTTGACTCTTTTAGATCCCATGAACTATACAATCCATGAAATTCTCCAGGCCAGAATGCTGGAGTGGGCAGCCATTCCCTTCTCCAGGAGATCTTCCCAACCCAGGGATCAAGCCCAGGTCTCCCCCACTGCAGGCGGATTCTTTACCAGCTGAGCCAGCTGGGAAGCCCAATTAAAGCCTTAAATGGATACAATAAAAAAGAAAGATTTAAAATGAATAACCACTTGAATAAAGATGTGAGTTTTTTTTTTAAGAGCAGAATAAACATCGGAGAAATTAATAGAGGGACACAAGAGCAAAAAAATAACAAAATAAAAAATAAAGAAATTATAGAGAATAAGATCCCCACTGTGGGGACTTCCCAGGTGGTCTAGTGGTTAAGACTCTGCACTCCCAATGCAGGGGGACCAGGTTCGATCCCCAGTCAGGGAATTAGATCCCACATGCCACTACTAAGAGTTCACATGCTGCACCTAAAAATCCAACATGCCACAACTAAGACCCAGAGCAGCCAAAAGAAGAGAATACCATTGTTACTTAATTAGCATATTTGTTTTTTTAATATAAATTTTTTTAAATTGGAGGTTAATTACTTTACAATATTGTATTGGTTTTGCCATACATCAACATGAATCTGCCACAGGTATACACATGTTCCCCATCCTGAACCCCCCTCCCTCCTCCCTCCCCATACCATCCCTCTGGATCGTCCCAGTGCACCAGCCCCGAGCATCCAGTATCATGCATCGAACCTGGACTGGCAATTCATTTCTTATATGATACTATACATGTTTCAATGCCATTCTCCCAAATCATCTCACCCTCTCCCACAGAGTCCAAAAGACTGTTCTATACATCTGTGTCTCTTTTGCTATCTCACATACAGGGTTATTGTTACCATCTTTCTAAATTCCATATATATGCGTTAGTATACTGTATTGGTGTTTTTCTTTCTGGCTTACTTCACTCTGTTTAATTGGCTCCAGTTTCATCCACCTCATTAGAACTGATTCAAATGTATTCTTTTTAATGGCTGAGTAATACTCCATTGTGTATATGTACCACAGCTTTCTTATCCATTCGTCTGCTGATGGACATCTAGGTTGCTTCCATGTCCTGGCTATTATAAACAGTGCTGTGATGAACATTGGGGTACATGTGTCTCTTTCAATTCTGGTTTCCTTGGTGTATATGCCCAACAGTGGGATTGCTGGGTCATAAGGCAGTTCTATTTCCAGTTTTTTAAGGAAATCTCCACACTGTTCTCCATAGTGGCTGTACTAGTTTGCATTCCCACCAACAGTGTAAAAGGGTTCCTTTTCTCCACACCTTCTCCAGCATTTATTGCTTGTAGACTTTTGGATCGCAGCCATTCTGACTGGCATGAAATGGTACCTCATTGTGGTTTTGATTTGCATTTCTCTGATAATGAGTGATGTTGAGCATCTTTTCATGTGTTTGTTAGCCATCTGTATGTCTTCTTTGGAGAAATGTCTATTTAGTTCTTTGGCCCATTTTTTGATTGGGTCGTTTATTTTTCTGGAATTGAGCTGCAGGAGTTGCTTGTATATTTTTGAGATTAGTTGTTTGTCAGTTGCTTCATTTGCTATTATTTTCTCCCATTCTGAAGGCTGTCTTTTCACCTTGCTTATAGTTTCCTTTGTTGTGCAGAAGCTTTTAATTAATTAGCATATCTAAAATGCAATGTATTCAAGAAAATAATCTGCACACAAAATTTTCAATAAATGTATAGTTTCCTTAAGAATAATAATAGTATACAAATACAAAATGGAAATTAATACATTAAGTTTCTCAATTCATGTTAAATATCTAAATGTTACTATCAACTCAATTTATCTGAGACCCAGGTCACTTTGGTCACAAGTTTTAGTACCATGAGGAAATTCCTAGTATTTTGATGAATGAGTTATTTGAGAATTAATTATATACTCATTTTTTATATCTTTTTTAGGAATTAAGGCTTTAAATATCTATATCTAATCAGTAGAACTTTCAAAGCCAATCAGAGTAAAAGGCTGATTCTTAAATATGTTTATCCTGAGGCAGGTGTTCTCATTGACATACTATACCCTGATTCACAATTACAAGGTCAATATAAAATTGCAGATCTTGAGATATGGGAGAATTTTAGAGTAGCAATGTACATGATAAATTGAAATATAATATTCATATATTAAAGCTTAGCATTACCATGCCTTTCCTCATATGATACCCCCAATTCTAGTTTCTGGGAATTGATGAATTTTCCTAAGTGACTATATACATTGGCACATTATATATACATATTATATAATTTACCCGTGGAAATGTCCTAGAAAGTAGTCATTTCAATGGCTAACTTGTCTTTTGGGCTAAGGTTCTAAATGCCTGCCTACCAATATCCATGGTCTTTGATGGATTAACTAAACTAAACCCATACATCTAGGTGAAGCCACTAACACTAACACGTATTGGTGAATGGAATACATACTAAAGGGATATACACCACTTCCAGCCCTAAATAAGTATGTGCTAGTAAAGATTTAATAACCAGCTATTGGGAAAGTGAGGGGGGAATCTTGGTTTGCAGCATTTGCTGATTTCCATGGTAAACTTCTCCCACCATGCCTAATTTCAAAGTACCAACATAATATTACTAAACATGGAGTTGGGGGGAAAATGTATTATGTAGTATTTCTACCATATAGGAACAGTAGATGGAAATAACCTCAAGAGCACATAAACATGTAGTAATATTAGGAAATGATGTTTATTTTAATATAATTTAGTTAATTGTAAGTTTATGTAATTTAATTGTTCATAGTGGTCATATTTTCAAAACAACTCACAAAATTCCTACAAATTTAGCAGTTGCTTCTCACACCCCAGTTTGAGCCAGCTCCTGCACACGCTGCTAAGATCTACTATCTGATACTCCATACTCTCCTTCTTTCTTTGTTTCCTAGCCAAAAGCCTAGGATTCAGTTGAAGTCTCAGTGTCTATAGAACCACTGGAGGAAGTTTGAGCCCCTGATTGAATGAAGCAGAGACTCCTGTCCCTCCTGATGCTGCTGATCCACAAGGGATTGAGAGTAAGAAATAAACCCTTAGTGTGTTAAGCTCCTTGATTATGTGCTGCAGCAGCCGATATTGACTATCCTGACTAAAACACCATCCAAAGAACAAACAAAGTCTCTCACTCACTGATTCCCATGTTTGGTGAGTCACCAAACCCACCTGAAAATGTTTAATAAAATACAGATTCCAAAGCCCTAGAGATGAATTTTCAGGTGTATGGTCCAAGACTTTTAGGTTGGAAAGTCTTTCTTATAATTATCTAGGTCTGGGAACCACTGATCTAGTTCATCCCATTTCTCCCCAATTGTTTTTACTAAAGCACCCCTACAGTTCTGCAGAAGGGAAGCATTATCCATTAGCAGTGGGACTTCCCTGGCAGTCCAGTGGTTAGGACTCTGGACTCTGCACTTCCACTGCAGGGGACTGATTCAGTCCCTGGTCAGGGAAGCAAGGTCTCATATGATGCACAGCCCATCTACAACAACAAAATATAAAATAAATGGAATTCTTTTAAAAGTAAGAGTAAAATTAGAAGTGACAGAAGGTAGAAGATGAAAGGTGGAATACAGATGCAAAGACAAGGGGAATGGAAGGGGTGCAGTAACTCTTACCACGCATAAAGCAAAAATGAATATTGACTAGAGGTGATGGAATGTGAAACAAGGAAGTAACAGTAAAACTAAAATTAATATCAAACTATTAAACATTGGAAGGAAGAAAGGTGGGGTAAAGAGGTGGCATTGTGAAATTTTCATATTTCATAAAAGGGAGTAAATAGATAATGCCTTAAGTTGATTATTAAAAAAGGAAAAGGAGTTACAAGTGTATAGCTTAAAGCTAAAGAGTAATCACCAGGAAATCTAAAACAACACACCAAAAAGCTCAGACACCACAATCAAGTTGGGTTTATTCCAGGAATATAAGGATTCTTCAATATATGCAAATCAATCAATGTGATATACCATATCAACAAATCAAAAGATAAAAACCATATGATAATCTCAATAGATGCAGAAAAAGCCTTTAACAAAATTCAGCACCCATTTTTTAAAACTCTTCAAAAAATGGGCATAGAAGGAGTCTACCTCAACATAGTAAAGGCCATATAAGATAAGCCTACAGCAAACATTATTCTCAATGGTGAAAAACTGAAAGCATTCCCCCTAAGATCAGGAACAAGACAAGGGTGTTTACTTACCCCACTATTATTCAACATAGTTCTGGAAGTCCCAGCTACAGCAATCAGAGAAGAAAAAGAAATAAAAGGAATCCAGACCAGAAAAGAAGTAAAGCTCTCACTGTTTAAAGATGACATGATGCTGTACATTAACAACTCTAAAGATAGTATCAGAAAATTACAAGAGCTCATCAGTGAATTTAGCAAAGTTGCAGGATATAAAATCAATACACAGAAATCACTTGCATTTCTATATACTAACAATGAAAAGTCAGAAAGAAATTAAGGAGTCAATCCCATTCACCATTGCAACAAAAAGAATTAAATATCTAGAAAGAAACTTACCTCAGGAGACAAAAGAACTGTACACAGAAAAGTATTAGACACTAATGAAAGAAATCAAAGATGACATAAACAGATGGGGAGATATCCCATGTTTCTGGATAGGAAGAATCAATATTGTGAAAATGATTATACTACCAAATGCAATCTACAGATTCAATGTGATCTCTATAAAATTACCAATGGCATTTTTCACAGAACTAGAACAAAAAATTTCAAAATTCATATGGAAACACAAAAGACCCTGAATAACCAAAGCAGTCTTGAGAAAGAAAAAATGGAACTGGAGGAATCAACCTTCCTGACTTCAGATTATACTACAAAGCTACAGTCATCAAGACAGCATGGCACTGGCACAAAAAAAGAAATATAGACCAGTGGAACAAGATAGAAAGCCCAGAAATAAATCCATTCACCCAGGGGACCTTATTTTTGACAAAGGAGGCAAGAATATACAATGGGGCAAAGACAGCCTCTTCAATAAATGATGCTGGGAAAACTGGACAGCTACATGTAAAAGAATGAAATCACAACACTTCCTAACATCAAACACAAAGATAAACTCAAAATGGATTAAAGTCCTAAATGTAATACCAGAAACTATAAAACTCTTAGAGGAAAACATAGGCAGAACACTCGATGACATAAATCAAAGCAAGATCCTCTATGACCCACTAGAGTAACAGAAATAAAAACTAAAGTAAACAAGTGGGACATGATTAAACTGAAAAGCTTTTGCACAGCAAAGGAAACTATAAGAAACTTGAAAAGACATCCCTCAAGAGACTGTTCTATACATCTCTGTCTCTTTTGCTGTCTCACATATGGCAAAACCAATACAGTATTGTAAAGTAAAATAAAATAAAATATGAAAAAGAAAAAAGAAAAGACAACCCTCAGAATGGGAGAAAAGAATAGCAAATGAAATAACTGACAAAAAAGGATTAATCTCTAAAATATACAAGCACCTCATACAACTCAATGCCAGAAAAACAACCCAATCAAAAATTGGGGAAAAGACCTATACAGACATTTCTCTAAAGAAGACATACAAATGGCTAACAAACACATGTAAGGATGCTCAACATCACTCATTATTCAGTTCAGTTCAGTTCAGTCGCTCAGTCGTGTCCGACTCTTTGCAACCCCATGAATCACAGCATGCCAGGCCTCCCTGTCCATCACCAACTCCTGGAGTTCACTCAAACTCACATCCATCGAGTTGGTGATGCCATCCAGCCATCTCATCCTCTGTCGTCCCCTTCTCCTCCTGCCCCCAATCCATCCCAGCATCAGAGTCTTTTCCAATGAGCCGACTCTTCACATGAGGTGGCCAAAGTACTGGAGTTTCAGCTTTAGCATCATTCCTTCCAAAGAACACCCAGGACTGATCTCCTTTAGAATGGACTAGTTGGATCTCCTTGCAGTCCAAGGGACTCTCAAGAGTCTTCTCCAACACCACAGTTCAAAAACATCAATTCTTCAGCACTCAGCTTTCTTCACAGTCCAACCCTCACATCCATACATGACCACAGGAAAAACCATAGTCTTGACTAGACGGACCTTTGTTGGCAAAGTAATGTCTCTGCTTTTGAATATGCTATCTAGGTTGGTCATAACTTTCCTTCCAAGGAGTAAGCGTCTTTTAATTTCATGGCTGCAATCACTATCTGCAGTGATTTTGAGATATGCAAATCAAAACTACAATGAAATATCACCTGACACCCATTAGAATGGCCATCATCAAAAAGTCTACAAACAATAAATGCTGGAGAGGGTGTGGAGAAAAGGAATGCTCTTGCACTGTTGGTGGGAATGTAAATTGGTACAGCCACTATGGGAGATGGTATGGAGAGATCTTTAAAAACTAGGAATAAAACCACCATATGACCCAGGAATTCCACTCCTAGGCATATACCCTGAGGAAACCAAAACTGAAAAAGACACATGTATCCCATTGTTCATTGCAGCACTATTTACAATAGCTAGGACATGGAAGCAACCTAGATGTCCATAAGCAGATGAATGGATAAAGTTGTGGTACATATTCACAAGGGACTATTACTCAGCCATAAAAAGGAAAGCATTTGAGTCAGTTCTGATGAGTTGGATGAACCTAGAACCTATTATACAGAGTAAAGTGAGTCAGAAAGAGAAAGATAAATATCATATTCTATATATATGGATTATATATTCTAAATATTGTATTGCATATATACGGAATCTAGAAAAATGGTACTGAAGAATTTATTTACAGGGCAGCAGTGGAGAAACAGACATAAAGAATAGACTTATGGACATGGGGAGAGGTGAGTAGAGGGTGAGATGTATGGAACAAGTAACATCGAAACTTACATTACCATATGTAAAATAGATAGCCAACAGGAATTTTCTGTATGGCTCAGGAAAGTCAAACAGGGGCTCTGCATTAATCTAGAGGGGTGGAATGGGGTGGGAGATGGGAGGGAGGTTCAAAAGGGAGTGTATATATGTATACCTGAGATCAGCCCTGGGATTTCTTTGGAGGGAATGATGCTGAGGCTGAAACTCCAGTACTTTGGCCACCTAATGTGAAGAGTTGACTCATTGGAAAAGACTCTGATGCTGGGAGGGATTGGAGGCAGGAGGAGAAGGGGACAACAGAGGATGAGATGGCTGGATGGCATCACTGACTCGATGGACGTGAGTCTGAGTGAACCCCGGGAGTTGATAATGGACGGGGAGGCCTGGCGTGTTGTGATTCATGGAATCGCAAAGAGTCGGACACAATTGAGCAACTGAACTGAACCGAACTGATGGCTGATTCATGTTGAGGTTTGACAGAAAACAACAGAATTCTGTAAAGCAATTGTCCTTCAATTTAAAGAAAAAAATCAATTAAAAAGAAAAAAATATCTTTAAGGAGATAAAAAGGGAAAAAGTCCCTATGGACAAAGACATGGATTGAGTTTGAAGCTGCCCCTTCCCAGTGTCACAGAGGCAACAACACACACACTTTCGGGCGGGGCACAAAGCCAAAACAGGCAACACATGGGCCGATTAAAGATTGGCAACTAGAGCCAGTACTTTGGCCATCTGATGCAATGAATCGACTCAGTGGAAAAGACCTTGATGTTGGGAAAGATTAAAGACAAAAGGAGAAGAGGGCAGCAGAGGACGAGATGGTTAGATAGCATCATCAACTCAATGGACATGAATTTGGGCAAACTCCAGAAGATAGTGAAGGACAGGGGAGTCTGGCATGGTGCAGTCCAGCAGTCCATGGGGTCTTAGGAAGTCATGGGGTCTCATGGGGTCTCAGGGTTCTTAGCAACTGAACAATAACAAAAAAACTAGAGCCAGACTGCCTAGGTTTGTAGCCTGGCTCATTAGCAAACTGAGTGATGCTGGGCAAGCCATTTGATCCTTGCTTGTTACTTGTTTCCTCATCTATAACTTGCAGTGAATGGTAGAACCTACTTAAATAGGGCTGATAGATGAATTATGTGAGGTAATAACATGAAGCACTGAGAAGAGTGACTGGCACTGAAAAGAAGTATATTTTTGATGGCTATCTTTTTTTATTCTTCCCTCCCTTCCTCCTTCCTCCTTTTCTGAGTCCATTATCTCCTCTTCTAAGTCAGAGATTGCACAGTGCTTAGGGAACAGATATGGACACACTTTAGTCTGGTGGGGAAGACACTGTGCCCATTGTGAGTTTGGATTTATGTGCCACACGTGCAAAGATCAGGGTAAAGAAACTCCAAACTTACAGAGAAGGGATTTCCCCCTGCATCACTGGGATGGTCAGGGAATTTTAAGGAAAGGGATCACACCTGCAATCACTGCAGGGCACAGTGGTGATGCTGTGAGGAAAGGCCTCCTTGCAGAGATTTATAGGAACATCCCACATTGATTCCCTCCTAAAGCAGGAAGTATTCAGCATGGGCCAAGTGCAAATGTGTAGGCAGTGTGAGCAGAACAGATGATCAAATTAACAGGGCATATTATTCCTGATAAAATACATTTACACTGGGTTGGGGTTTTTAAAAAAAAGATCTCTGATTGCTGCCAACTCTATAGCTCTCCTAAGGAGTTATAAAAGTTGGGGTTTATGAGTCAGTACAAAGGCTGAAGTGGGATCCTGGTGGTTCTATTCTTAGGGTGTGAAAAAAATCAATTCGAAAGGCAGAATTAGGGCTGTGATTAACATGGAACAATAAGATCTCGGGAGTGTTTCAATCCGAGAAGGTGAGTCATCTAACATGCCTCCAAATAGTTCTGGGGAATCTCCCCAAGGCCCCACCTCTAGAAATAGACACCTTGAGAGGGAGTGTGTTGCCAACTGCAATGCAGCTGAAACACGGAAGCCAAATGCTTCTATTTATGAGAACTATTCTGATCTATAACTCTATAGCTTTTGAGCAATGCAGCTGAAAAATACAAAACTAACATAAAACGACAGGTGAAGACACACACATACACATTCACACACAGTCCCACATGTCTATCACAACAAATACATATGGCAGACACCCACAATGCACAGAGTGTATACCCCATGAATAGTGATACTCACAATATTACATTCATACACACACACCCTTCACACATTCATACAAAACAAAATACATGTGCCTCTTGCATACACCTCTCCTACACTCACATACCCAAGACATGGCCACTATATAAGCCAGACCAGATAAGTCTCACCAATTGTATATATCAGCCCCACACCCCAAACATTCATCCAAAATATGCATCACACACAAACACACACACTAAAACACACTCCAAATTTAATAAGACTATATTTTTTAAGAGATGCAAAGCTTCAATTTTTAATGATGAAAAACAACAGAAAGGGATAAAAAGAGGAAGCAGTTTCCATTTAAAAATCAAGAAGTCCCAGAAATTCAAGATTCAACAGTTTTTGCATGACCAGGCTGAAGTTGCCCCAGGAGATTTACAACACATTTTATCCATTCTGCGCTCAGGTATGAAGATGGAAAGTGTCTGATGAAACAGCCTCCACTGAGCCCTTCAAAGGCGGGGGCTCTGATGTGGAGCTGGTGTGAATGGTAACAGCTATCTTATGTCTTCCCTTGGCTCTATCTTTATGCCTTTTCCAGGAATCTACAGCCCTGTGGTGGCACCTACAGGGCTCAGCTCCCTAAGGTGAAGAAAGGCCTAATAAGAGGTAAAAGCATTCAGTTCTTTCCCCAACAGCGAAACAAGCAATACCCCAGGATAAAGACCACAACAATTTACCACTTTTTTTTTTTTTTTTTTTTGGCCATACCACACAGCATGTGAGAGCTTAGTCCCCAGCCAGGGATGGATCTTAGTCCATCCAGGGATGGAACCATGCCTCCTGCAGTGGAAGCATGGAGTCCTAACAACTGGACTGCCAGGGAAGTCCCTACAGAAATTTTAAATAAATCTCCTCCTTCACAGAAGATAGTGAAGAACACGGGAGTCTGGCATGGTGCAGTCCAGCAGTCCATGGGGTCTTAGGAAGTCATGGGGTCTCATGGGGTCTCAGGGGTCTTAGCAACTGAACAATAACAAAAAACTAGAGCCAAACTGCCTAGGTTTGTAGCCTGGCTCATTAGCAAACTGAGTGATGCTGGGCAAGCCATTTGATCAGTTTGTTGTCAAAGAGGAAGAATAGGAGAGCCTAGGGGGAGATTTAGCCAAATCATTTCACTGATAGAAGTTTTGACGCATGACATGATGATGGTACATGCAAGGTGCTCTAAATGCAAGGAAGAGTGACTCAAGAATGTTATGCATAAGAACAGATGCTATACTGTATTTTGAAAACCCAAGAAGACATTGAGGTGGGGCAATAAAACTGGGGAAAAAGAAAAAGGAGCTAAAAAAATGTTTAGCTATCAGTAGACATGCAAAGAAGCAGGAGCCGATTTCCATGTTCTGACACTACTTCCTACCCCTATTGCTTGTTTGCAGTCAGGACAGGGCATCAGCCCAGTCTACCCATAAGCCTCTACTTGGCAGCGAGCAGATGCTCTCTGCTTACAGAGAACTTAAGCCATTTGGGGAAGTCACCTGTTATGGCCACTGGCTCCCTGTGGCCTCCAGCTAGACCCATTTCCTTGTGACCTGAAAGAATAAACTATAACAGGAGAAAGATTTAAACAAAAGTTAGAGCCAGGAATGTCCCACTTCGCCACTTGAGCAAATGTTCCATGTGTCATTTTTATTAATGCTATCGGGAAAAAAAGGATTTTACCAGCCATGAGTGGGGAGCTTAAGTGTCTTTTCTGGAGGTGCTGCTTGTGCTGTGAGAAATTGCATTAGGACTCTGGGCTTCCTGAGCTGATGGAATGCATTCATTTCCTCCTGAAACAAAAGTAAATAGTTCTGGAGGGAAACCAGTAAGTTCAGGCTTCCAGGACCACTCTTGCTTATTCCCTAGATGTACAAAGAATCCATCCAGTTGGAAATTGGCCAACTGTGAGAAGTACAAATGATTTATTAAAATTGTTGTTGTTGCTGTTTAGTCGCTAAGTCCCATCCAACTCTTTCGCAACCCCATGGACTGCAGCCCGCCAGGCTCCTCTGTCCATGGGATTTCCCAGGCAAGAATACTGGAATGGGTTGCCATTTCCTTCTTTGGGGGATCTTCCTGATCCAGGGATCAAACCCATATCTCCTGCATTGGCAGCTGGATTTTTTACCACTGAGCCACCACGGAAGCCCAGTTGTTTTTTTTTTTTTTTAATATTGATAGTCTAGGGAAAATCCCATGGACAGAGGAGCCTAGTGGGGGGCAGTCCATGCAGTCGCTGAGAGTTGGACATGACTCAGTGACTTCACTTTCAGTTTTCACTTTCATGCATTGGAGAAGGAAATGGCAACCCACTCCAGTGTTCTTGCCTGGAGAATCCCAGGGACAGCGGAGCCTGGTGGGCTGCCATCTATGGGGTCACACAGAGTCAGACACGACTGAAGCGACTTAGCAGTAGCAGCAGTAGGCCATCTTGGCCCATGATGGTTATCACATAATGCATACAGTTGTCAAGACTTCCCTGTGGTGTAACACAAGAGGATACTGCAACCTGGAGCTATATAATCTGACTGCACTGGAGATAAATGTCTCTTGTCTCCCAAAGTCAACAAATATGTGTGTGTGTGTGTGTGTGTGTGTGTGTGTCTATTCATGTTTAAATGACTTAGTTGATAGTTTTCATTGAATTACTCTGGGCTCACATATCCTGCCTCCCTTGCTTTCTCAAGATGAATCCAATCTTAAAAGATACAACTGTTTTATGCGCTATTTATGTGGAAAATCTGACCTGTAGGCCATTCGTGCCAGTTAATTAATTTTCCTTTGCTCGCCAGGCAGCTGTCACAGGGGTGGAGGATGCTCTCATTTGATGCCTAAAATAGTGCAGGGAAGGTTCTTCAAATTAGAATGCAAGAAGACACTCAGAGATAGCCCCTAAGGGGAAAAAAAAAAACCATGAAGCTGGAAAGAACCCTCAGCTCGGTCTCCTTTCCTTCCCATTTGCTCATATGCCTGCTTCCTCTCACAGTCCTTGGATTACAAATTTCATATCATAAAAGTCTCCTCTACCCACCTATCAAAAAGGGCTTCTTTCCCTTATGCATTCTGTCAGTCAGTCATTCGTTCATCTGCCCATTCCGTCATTTCATTTATTCACTCATCCATTCAGCCATTAAACTCATTTTTCTAGTTTCCTGTGCAAAGGACCACTCTGAGCTGCTGCTTCTTGCCCACATAGCACCTGCATGTACGTTATCCACAATTGCTTCCAGAAACAGACAGTTTAGACACAGTGCCATGTCTGTCTTCCGAACTCTTTGCCTGCCCTCCCTGAGCCTGTGCTTGTGCCTTTTCCTGACTCTGGTCTGTCTCCTCCTTTCCTTTAGGACTCAGCTTAACTGCCACCTCCTCAGAGGCCTAAATACCTCTCATTACACTCCCCCTCAATACCCTGACTTCTTTTATTTCTTCACAGTATTCATCACTACATGCAATTATTTTTTATATTTCTTCATTTGCTTTATCTTTATTCCCACTCGCCCGCTAGCTCCACAAAAGCAGGCACCAAGGTGGCTTTCACTTTTGAATGCTGAGAACCTACAATACATTGTACAAAATTGTTGCTCAGTGAATACTGTTAGTGATCAAATGGATAAACACTTTTATCTTTGCATCTCCAGCTAATAATTCAGGATTCTGTATGTAACAGGTGCTTGGTAAGTGCTGGCTGCTCAGAAATGAAGGGATTCTATCAAATATGGACTGTGAATTGAAAATACCTGGAGATGAGTCCATTTCTATTTTCCATTTTCTTTCTCCTTTGACACTAATAACATCTCTGTCCCCCTCTGTCTCTCTCTATCTCTATGTCTCTTTCTAACTTTGTTACCTACAATCCTTTGGAGCCATGTGGGGTTCTAAATGCTATTCCGAGATGGATAAAGCTGTCTCAGCAAAGCACAAACCATGAAAATACAACCAGCTGAGCTCTTAACACTTCTCATGATGGCTTCACATTTATATTAAAAATGTGGGTGAGGATGGACAGAATGTATAATTTTAAGCTGAGAGGCACTCACCCACTTACTTTTGATATATTTCTTCAATTGGGCTGAGAAGGAAATTTTGACAGAAAGAGAATTTTACAAAGTGTGAGTGGAGAATTTGCCCTGAAAGCTTAATTCTCCAATTACAACATGGAACATTTAGCAGGTCTCCTTCCTTGTTGTCCATTAAAATAATCTGTGGTTCTTGAGTTATGGACCTAAACTAGGCTCCAAAAGTGCAGAAAGTGTTGTTCATCTTTTGAGGCAGAATATTAAGCTGAATTGAACAAAGAAAGCTGAGGATTACAGAAGCCTCGGGAGCCATTGGTAGTAATGGGTGATGGCTTTCTGCTTCATTCCAAAACTCTCCATGTTGTTTGGGATCAGGAGAGAAGAACCAACAAGCACCAAATTGTTAACACATTTATCTCATAAAAATAAGATGACATCTATAGAGCTCTCACACATCATCGTCAGTAGTGTCCGACTCTGTGTGACCCCACAGACAGCAGCCCACCAGGCTCCCCCGTCCCTGGGATTCTCCAGGCAAGAGCACTGGAGTGGGCTGCCATTTCCTTCTCCAATGAATGAAAGTGAAAAATGAAGTGAAGTCGCTCAGTCGTGTCCGACTCTTAGCAACTCCATGGACTGCAGCCCACCAGGCTCCTCTGTCCATGGGAGTTTCCAGGCAAAAGTACTGGAGTGGGGTGCATTGCCTTCTCTGCTATAGAGCTCTAACATACAGTATATTGAATATAGACAATAATATTGGGCTATAAGTATGTGATGTGACATTGTTCCAACAGAAACCATTCTACAATATATAAATATATCAAAGTAACACTATATACCTTAAATTTTCAGAATGTTACATGTCAAATTTATCTAATGTGAAAAAATAAGATTACATTATAATAGGTAAAAGCTGAAAGCCACCTAAATGTACATCACCTGGTATATGAATAGGCAAAATGAAGTCTCTTTCTGCAGTGAAGTACTACTCAGCAATAAAAAGCAGTGAACTACTGACACATGCTTCAGCATGAATGAAGCTCAGAATGTTGTGCTATGTGAGAGAAGCCATACTGTAGAGACAAAACATTGTGTAATACCATTTATATGAAGTTTCCAGGAATGGCGAATTTATAGAGACAGAAAGTAAATTAGTGGTTGCCAGGAGCTGGAGGTAAGAATGGGGATTAACTTATAAATAGATATGAAGAATCTTTTTGGAGAAGTAAAGATGTTCTAAAACTGATTTAAGGTGATGGCAATGGTAAGTTAATTTTTTTAAAAAATCACTAAATGGTATTCCTGAAATGGGTGAATTTTATGATACATACAATATACCTTGATAAAGTTTTTTTAAAATTTAAGATTATATTTTTCTTAACAATAGCACAGCATGTTTAGCTTAAATTAGTGCTCCTTTGACAATTATACAATTAATTTTTACATACATCTCTTGTTTTACTTATTTTTAAAGGTAACCTTGTCTCTCAAAAATAAAGTTGGGCAAGTTGTTTTTCAGAATATTAACTTTTAAAAATTAATTGCCTAATGGAAACAAATGGGCTGAAAAACACTCTTTACAAACCAAAGTTTTTTCTGGGAAGATTTTAAATTATAAAATGTAGAGCTTTTTCTTTCCTCCAAAATGAAATATTTGTCCTTTAATTTTAGTTCATTTCACTTGACTTCAGAGATTCTAATTTCTTCTGGGCTAGTGGGAGTGGCCAGGTTTTTGTACACCTTCTCAAAGGGAATCAAATTTGCAATTATTGCTAGCATACCACAGACTCTTGCAAACCCATGTTTCATGCAATCTTCAGATCCCTCTTGCAATTAGCATATTTTCAAGGTGAAGTGAGGATGTCAAATTAATGTGGAAGGCATCAAGATTGCCAAAGGGCCCAAGTCAATTGGTACTGGTCTAATTGGAAGGACATGAGTCTTTCCTATGAAGAGTCAAGGGACTGACATCAGAAACAGGAAAGGTCCTTCACGTGTGAGCAGGGGCGGGGGAAGAGGAAACTGGAAAGACAAAGGAAGACTTGCTTTTCCTGAGAAAGTTAGGATACAGAAAAGAGAGAGAAGTCACAAGGAGAATCTTATGATGACACCTAGTTACCACTAGTTACGTGCCAGGCACTTGATATGCATTATGCCATGGAAGTCTGACCAAAATGCTCTTGGTATTAATAAATTATTGTTCTTATTCTGCAGAAAAGTGAAGCCCAGAAAGATGAAATTATCTGCAGTAAATGATTATTAAGCACTTACTATATGCCATGAACATAAATGTTTTGCTTATTATTACAATAACCCATGAGGTAGATGTTATCACTTGTTATGTTGTAGATGAGAGAATTGAGGCAAAAGGAATTCAAGAGACATGCCCAGGTGCCACAGTTAGTGAACTTCACAGGCACTGATTCCAAAGCTGGTCCAGCCGCAGGTGGAGCATCAAACTCCGCAAGAGCTTGTAAAAGGCTGTAGACTCAGACCACCGAGCTTGGGAAAGGCTGTGGACTCAGGCCTCCGAGCCTGTGAAAGGCTGTGGACTCTCAGACCACGGAGCCCTTGTTTCAGGTGTTCTTGGTGACTCCAAATCTAGATCTTTCCTTCAGGTTTTTTATTTTTTTCTCCCAAGTTGGCCTACATGGCGCTGTTGAGGGAAGAGGAATGGAGAGAATCTTACAGTCTTGAGTTTTTAAATAGAGCATCTCTGTTTACTGCTGTATATATTAGGGGTTTCATGAGATTTCATTTGAATGGAAGAAGCTCTGAAGTTTTAAAGAAACCACAATGTTAAAGCTAATATAACAATTACATCTTTTTGAGGATGGTTTGGATATCACTAGACAGAAATGGAAGGAAATGTACTCAGGGAGTTAGATCTGGTATTGAGTCCTGACTCTGACCCATACTAGTTCTGTATGACTTGATAAACCCATCTCTTCAATCTTCAGTTTCCTCATCAATTAAAAGGGAATGATAGGAACTTTCCTGGTGGTCCAGCAGTTAAAACTCTGAGCTCCCAATGCAGGATCCCAGGTTTGATCCCTGGTTAGATCCCACATGTCACAACTAGAGGCCATATGCTCCAACTTTTAAAAAAAACTTTTGTATGCTGCAACTAAAGATCCCACATGCTGCAACTAAGACACAGCAGAGCCAAATAAATAAGTAAATGGGAATGATAGTTATTTATCTTGCCAATGTTACCAGAAGGTTATGAGGATCAAATGAGATCATCTATAACAACAAGCTTTGTGTCCTATAAAATAGTCTTGAAATAATAATAATAAATACAAGTGATTCACTGAATCGGTTCCTTGGCATTGTGCCAGGTAAGCTCCTTTACATGGATTACCTTCTGTAAACCCCACAATAGCTCTAAGCAGTAGGTACCACATTATCCCTATTTAATAGATAAGAAAGCTAAGGCTTACAGAGGTTAAACAATTCACCCTGATGTCAGAACCAGGAAAGTGGTGGCACTTCTAGGATCTAGAATCAGAAACGGCTTTAGATTCACTTTTTAAATCATTTTTTTAAAGATGCATATTAATGTCACCTCTTTTTAATAGTTCAAAGGGAAATTGATCACTCCTATTTCTGTTCTCTATGACACATTTGCACCTCTTTTAGAGACCCTAATCAGGGTTTCCCAGGTGGCACGGTGGTAAAAATTCACCTGCCAATGCAGGATACATAAGAGATGGGGGTTCAGTCCCTGGGTGGGGAAGATCCCCTGCAGAAGGAGACAGCAACCCACTCCAGTATTCTTACCTGAGAAATCCTGTAGAGAAAGGAGCCTGGCAGGCCACAGTCCATGGAGTCGCAAGGAGTCAGATATGACTGAGCAACTGAGCACATACCAACTCTAATCACAGTCTTTCTTGCGTTCAGGATGATGCGGTTCCTGCCTGACCTTCACCAAGCAAGTGCCAGAAGGCAGGGCTGCAGCTGTGCCCTCCAAAGCTCCCAGCATTTAGAGTAGTGAGTACCTAGTAAGAGGGCATTGCCTTCTCCATAATTCCCCTGCCAGGCAGAATCGAACCTCTTCACGCTGAAATCCACACCTTCTCCTTGTCTTTCCATGGGGAGATCTGCCTGGATTTTCTAGACACATGCCACTACAAAAAACTTCGTGCTGTACTTAGTCGCTCAGTTGTGTCCGACTCTTTGCAACCCCATGGACTACAGCCAGCCAGGCTCCTCTGTTCATGGATTTCTCCAGCTGGGTTACATTTAGTTAAAATGGGAACCTAATCATAATAACTATCATTACAGCAGTGGCTAACACTTATCGAGGACTTACTGGATCCGATTCTATGTAGAGTCCCTTGTGTGTGTCACCTCATTTAATCTTTACAACCAGCCTGGTCTCCACCAGCCCCTCCTGTATTGCACAGACAAGGAAACTGAGACTCACAGGGCAGATGAGAATGCGGCAGAGTCCACTGAGAACTAAGGGCTGCTGACCCCACAGCCTTAACTCTTCACCCACAAGCATCACTGCTGTGCTCTTCCGGAATTTCCCTTGCAAAATTCTCTTCATTCCTTTAGACACACGCATGCCAGCTCCTTGCTGAAACCACCACTGCACACCCCCCATTCTCACAGCTGTTCCAATTCATTCTCAACCTCCTCTCATTCATCTATCCCTACACATACTTCTTTCAGTTCTAGTCATTGTCTTATCTATCTGCTTGATTGTAACATTCTGTTCCATGACTGCACTTCTCACAGAACACAGCATCTAGACATACAGTGTCCAACATAGAGCTGACATTAGTATTAAGTTCTGAATTCTCCCTCTGCCATTCATTCATTCATTTATAATTCAGTAGATTTGCTATATAAGAGGCCAGCTATACTATCTTCTCCCTAGCTCCCAGAGCAATGTTTCTTGGTTATGTCAAATAGAGCTGTCTTAATTACTTGACTCAACGTTCAACTGTTAGTTATTGAAAAACCTATGGAGGGAAAATCTCCACAGGATTTCTGACATATTCTGACAGAGGGAAGGACAGGGCTTGAGTCCATGCCAGGGCCCTAGAATAAGGTGACTATAACCCATTTTATACAATTGTGTTTTCAACAGATCATGGAAGTAGTCGGAATTTTAAAAGACTGAATGATTACCCAAATTTGTCTGCTCAACATTTACTTGTTTATCTTAGAAACACATTCCAAAAGCAGACTCTGTAAGGGGTAAGAGGCTGTAGGCAGGAGAACTGTAGCTACTGGGGATCACTGCTGGACACCTTCCATCTAACAACCCTACTTCTGATGTTCAGCTTATGTTATTACCATATATGCATCTCACAAAAAACCTGGGAAACACCTGTTCAAATTTCTCAGAGTCTTTTCATGTGTTTGTTTGCCATTTGTTTTTCTTCTTTGGAGAAATGTCTATTTAGTTCTTTGGTCCATTTTTTTATTGGGTCACTTATTTTTCTGGAATTGAACTGCAGGAGCTGCTTGTATATTTTTGAGATTAATCCTTTGTCAGTTGCTTCGTTTGCTATTATTTTCTCCCATTCCAAAGGCTGTCTTTTCACCTTGCTTATAGTTTCCTTCGTTGCACAAAAGCTTTTAAGTTTAATTAGGTCCCATTTGTTTATTTTTGCTTTTATTTCCATTACTCTGGGAGGTGGGTCATAGAGGATCTTGCTGTGATTTATGTCAGAGAGTGTTTTGCCTATGTTTTCCTCTAGGAGTTTTATGGTTTCTGGTCTTACATTTAGATCTTTAATCCATTTTGAGTTTACTTTTGTATATGGTGTTAGAAAGTGTTCTAGTTTCATTCTTTTACAAGTGGTTGACCAGTTTTCCCAGCACCACTTGTTAAAGAGATTGTCTTTTCTTCATTGTATATTCTTGCCTCCTTTGTCAAAGATAAGGTATTCATAGGTGCGTCAATTTACCTCTGGGCTTTCTATTTTGTTCCATTGATCTATGTTTCTGTCTCATCACTCATTATGAGAGAAATGCAAATCAAAACCACAATGAGGTATCATCTCACATCGGTCAGAATGGCTGCTATCAAAAAGTCTACAAACAATAAATGCTGGAGGAGGTGCAGAGAAAAAGGAAGCTTCTTACACTGTTGATGGGAATGCAAACTAGTACAGCCACTATGGAGAACAGTGTGGAGATTCCTTAAAAAGCTGGAAATAGAACTACCAAACGAGCCAGCAACCCCACTGCTGAGCATACACACCAGGAAACCAAAAGAGACACATGTACCCCAATGCTCATAGCAGCACTGTTTACAATAGCCAGGACATGGAAAAACCCTAGATGTCCATTTGCAGATGAATGGATAAGAAAGCTGGAATGGAACAATGGAATATTACTCAACCATTAAAAAGAATGTATTTGAATCAGTTCTAACGAGGTGGATGAAACTGGAGCCTATTATCAAGAGCGAACTAAGTCAGAAAGAAAAACATCAGTGCAGTATACTAACGCATATATATGGAATTTAGAAAGATGGTAACAATGACCCTTTATGCAAGACAGCAAAAGAGACACAGATGTAAAGAACAGACTGTTGGACTCTGTGAGAGAAGGCAAGGGTGGGATGATTTGAGAGAATAGCACTGAAACATGTATATTATCATATGTGAAATAGAGCGCCAGTCCAGTTTTGATGCATGAGGCAGGGTACTCAGGGCTGGTGCACTGGGACGACCCTGAGAGATGGGATAGGGAGGGAGGTGGGAGGGAAGGTCTGGATTTGGAATACATGTACACCATGTGAATGTATGGCAAAAACCACCACAGTATTGTAAAGTAATTAGCCTCCGATTAAAATTTTTTAAAAAAAGACTCTAAGAGGAAGACTCATGGAGTCATGCTACACTCAGAATTATGACCTACAGAAGAAATAATATCTCACCTACTGTGAGATAATAAGTAGGTGTTACTCTTTTTTTCCCCTGTTTTTACTTAGTGTTTACTTATTTATGGACCAGAGAAGGCAATGGCACCCCACTCCAGTACTCTTGCCTGGAAAATCCCATGGATGGAGGAGCCTGGTAGGCTGCAGTCCATGGGGTTGCTAGGAGTCAGACACGACTGAGCGACTTCACTTTCACTTTTCACTTTCATGCATTGGAGAAGGAAATGGCAACCCACTCCAGTGTTCTTGCCTGGAGAATCCCAGGGACGGGGGAGCCTGGTGGGCTGCTGTCTGTGGGGTCGCACAGAGTCAGACACAACTGAGGCGACTTAGCAGCAGCAGCAGCAGTGTTTATGGACTATCACTGTACTAGTCCATAAGCACTCTGAGGTCAGGGACTGTGCCCATAATTGCTCCTAAACATATCCCTGGCACCCAGCACGGTACCTGGTACATAGTGGGTATACAATGAATAATGTGCCTTGGGAAGCAAGGAGATCCAACCAGTCCATCCTACAGGAAATCAGTCCTGAATTTTCATTGGAAAGACTGAGGCTGAAGCTGAAACTCCAATACTTTGGCCACTTGATGCAAAGAACATGCTAATTGGAAAAGACCTTTATGATGGGAAAAATCAAAGGTGGGAAGAGAAGGGGATGACAGAGGATGAGATGGTTGGATGGCATCATTGACTCAATGGACATGAGTTTGAGCAAACTCCTGGAGTTGGTGATGGACAGGGAGGCCTGGCATGCTGCAGTCCATGAGGTCACAAAGAGTTGGACACGACCGAGCGACTGAACTGAATTGAACCTTGCAATTGCTTACTTCAATGCCATCATACAAATACATATTCTAAGCCAGCAGTCTGTGGCAAGGTGTGTTGGCAGTGAGAAAATCAATACAGGGATACTGGGTATGAGTTGAAACTGATACCCACAGACCCAAAACACCACAGTGGTTCCTGTCTGAGAGTGTTTCCATACTTTGGTGATATTGAGAGTTCACTTTCAGACCACTGCAATAAAATGAGTATCACAAGAAAAAAAAGGGAAAAAAAGAGCTATCACACCTATTTAGGGATTAAATCAAACCCTACAAAAGAGCATCTAAAAAGTTCGTTTAATTACTACTTTTTCTATCTTTTGGGATTGGAGGAAGAACAATATGAACTCTTAAAGACAATGTATTTTCAATGTCTAATATCAAGACTGGCTCAATTGGTACTTATTATACTACTTGCGAAAAGAAAAAAAAATGGTCATAGGCAGACATAAAAAAAAAAAAAAAAAATTTCTCAGAGTCTGTGTTTCTGTAAGCCATCTCTTCCCACTAGAACATTGCTTTTCAGTATTTTAAAGTGTATGGATACAGTTGGGGAAAAAAGCAAATGACAATAAATGTATTGTAACCTTTTGTGTTACTCATTCAATATATTTTTGAAATCTTATCAGTTACTAATAACTGAACAAGACCCATGACATATGGAGCCTATATTATAAAAGGAAGATAGGTGTTTGTTTGATGATCAGATTGAGAGTGGAGGCTGAAAATAGACCAAGATTTTCAACACTGAGCAAGAGATTTTTCTCTATAGAATTAATATTTCCATATCGTTATAATATCCTTGAATATATTATCTACATATAATAAAGACCATTTAAATATAATCTATATATATAGTTTTCTGTAAGTATGTATATACAATGTGTACATATATATCTTACATATAATGTTTATCATTAATATATACAGAAAGAAAAAGAGCACTTTGATAACTTTTTGTCAATGTTATGGACTGAATATTTGTGTCCCACAACCAAAATTCATCTGTTGAAGCCCTAACCCCAATGTGACACTTGCTTTCACTAACTGTGGTTATTCAGACTTTTCATTATTATTATATAGAATAATAATTGTCATCACTTATTTGGTGCCCACACTTTAGAAGCTTAGTTAAAAGGAAAAAGAGTTTAATTACAGGGTGAGGATATTTGTGTAAATTGACTCATTTCAGGCATATATTAAGGTAGTAATGCATTATAAAACCAGAAAGGTTAGGTTTCTCTTGATTTGCACCTATCTTTTATTTACATTCAATACAGTTTAATTTTTTTGATGGCACAATCCTGTTCCCTTTGCTCAGCCTCCTGGCAGCCCACCTCAGACACTGGGAAACTTGTTTAGAGATTACTTTTCTTGACATACTCATGCAGTTTTGGAGGATGGCTGACCTGTCTCTAAACTCTGGTTCTGCAATTAACACTTTGTGCTCTAAAATAAGCTTCCCACTTTCTCTTAACTTTGCAAGTGTTATTTAAATGGAAATAATAAAAGCCAAACTGGAAAAAAGAAATGCCAATCTGTAAGGAATCTTTTGAAAGACAATAAACTAAATTGGTAAAGCACCTGGCATACACGTGCACTGGTTTGCTTCCTCCTTCTCCCTTTTCTATCTTTATGGCCTCAGAGAAACAAACCCACAGAGAGAACACAGACAAGAAATGTTGCATGGGAAAAGCTCTCCATTCTTGCAAAGGAGAAGTGACTTCAGAATCCCTCTTTAGACCCTGCTTTCAACCACGTTTAAGAAACCTAAAAGCCCCATTTTCAAAACTAATACTTCTCCACAAAAATGTGCTTAATTATAAACCCAGCAGAAAATAACATTTTCTCCAGAGCATTAACTTGCTGAAATGTGTGTGTGTGTGTGCATGTAAACATCCATTCCTATTCTCAAAACAAAAGCAACAAGCTATTGCCCAATGTGTTGGAAAACAGCCCAAAGATGTGTTTCCTTTATTTTGTGACATTTTAATTTTTTTTTCATTTCTATTCTTATACTTAAAATACTATTACACATGAAAATCTGAATTTCTGCTATATTCTGAAGCATCAAAAGATCTGGCAAGTGAATAAGCCCTTACATATATGACCAAATGATTTTTGACAAAGATGCCAAGACCATTCAATGTGGAAAGGACAGTCTTTTCAGAAAATAGTGTTGGAAAAACTAGATAACACATGTAGAAGAATGAATTTGATCCTTACCTTATACTACATACAAAATTAACTTGAGATGGATTGAAGACCAACGTAAGAATGAAAAATTTAAAACTGTTAGAAGAAAACATATGGGGAAAGCTTCTTGACATGGAATTTGGCCATGATTTATTGGACATGATGCTAAAGGCCCAGAAAGCAAAGTAAAAAACAGTCAAATTGGACTGCCTCAAAATTATAAACTTCTGTGCTGCAAAGGACACGAACAAAAGAGTGAGCTCTCCCAATGGAATGGGAGAACTCATGTTTCTGCTAAGGAGTTAATATCCAGAATACATAAAGAAATCCCACAACTCAACAAAAAACAACCCAAAGTAAAAATGGGCAAAGAACTTAAGCAGACATTTTCCCAAAGAAAACATGCCCAACAAGCACATTAAAAGATGTTCAACATTATTAATCATTAGGGAAATACAGATGAAAACTACAATGAAATATCACCTCACACCCATTAGTATTAAAAAAAAAAAAAGAGAGAGAGAGAAAGAGAGTAACAAATACTGGCCAAGATTTGAGGAAAGTGGAACCCTTGTGCACTATTGGTGGGAAAGTAAAATGATGCAGTCACTATGGAAAACAGTCTGGAGGCTCCTCAAAAAAAATTTAAAAATTAGAATTACCATATGATCAAGCAATTCCACTTCTGGGTCTATACCCCCAAATAATTAAAAAACAGAGTTTCAAAGAGAGAGGTATACATCCCTATGCATAGCAGCATTTCTCATCGTAGCCAAAAGTTGGAGGCAACCCAAGTTTTCGCCAACATATGAATGGATAAACAAATGTGATATATATATACAGTGGACTATCTGGCCTTTAAAGGACAGAAATTCTGGCACATGCTACAACATATACTTTGAGAATACTGTTATTAAAAAGCAGAGACATTACTTTGCTAACAAAGGTCCATGTAGTCAAAGCTATGGTTTTTCCAGTAGTCACATATGGATATGAGAGTTGGACCATAAAGAAGGCTGAATGCCAAAGAACTGATGCTTTTGAACTGTGGTGTTGGAGAAGACTGTTGAGAGTCCCTTGGAGTGCAAGGAGATAGAACCAGTCAATCCTAAAGGAAATCAGTCCTGAATATTCACTGGAAGGACTGATGCTGAAACTAAAGTTCCAATACTTCGGCCACCTGATGCGGAGACAGTTCATTAGAAAAGGCCCTGATGCTGGGAAAGATTGAAGGCAAGAGGAGAAGAGGATGACAGAGGATGAGATAGTTGGATGGCACCACTGACTCAATGAACATGAGTTTGAGCAAGCTCCAGGAGATGGTGAAGGACATGGAAGCCTGGCATGCTGCAGTCCATGGGGTCACAAAGAGTTAGACACAACTGAACAACAACAAATGCTTATTGCAATGTTAGTCCCACAAAGACAAATGCTGTATGATTCCACTTACATGAAGTACCAAGAGCAAATTCAAATTCATAGAGAGGTGATTGCTAGAGACTTGAAGGAAGGAGAAATGCGAGCTGTTTAATGAGTGTAGAGTTTCAGTTTCACAAGATGAAAGCGTTTTGGTTATTAGTTGCACAACAAGGTAAATGTACTTAACCTACCAAACTGTACACTTAAAAATAGTTGATGGTACATTCTATGTATGTGCATTTTACCAAATTTTTTCTTTGATTTTTCTTAAATTAAAAAAAAAATTCAACAGTAGTTAGTCTTCACGAGCATTCATTCCATGGTTCAGCAAAGTCATAGCTGGTCAGTCTTTCTTACACCTAAGAAGGCCTCACTCTTTCTCCCTATCTGCCAAACTGCATCCCAGGCATCAGAACAGAATCCTCACACTTACTGTATGGCCTGACCACTTGGTCTTTCCATAGCCTCTGCTGTAATCCTCTCCCCTAGGTAACAAGGACTGCTCCTATACAATCGTCTTGCCTTGGCTCAAATGTCACCATCTTGAGACGCCTGCCTTACCACTCTATTTCAAATTGCAAACTTCCACCCCTCCTGCCACTACTCCTTTTCCTAATCTTCTACTTCATTTTCCTTCATAGCAGATATCAAACTCTGACCTATGATTATCTTAGTTAATTTAGTGCTCATTTCTCTTTCTCCTCGCACCACTCACCCATTATAACATAATATCTAAAGGGGAAATAGTAGTCTCTTTTGTTCCCTACTGCATTCCCAGTAACTAGAGCAGTATCTGAGGCATAGGAGGTGCTGAGTAAAATTTTATTGAGCTAAGGTATCATCAATCAGTATGAAGAAGGAAATGGCACCCCACTCCAGGATTCCTGCTTGAAGAATCCTGTGGACGGAGCAGCCTGGTGGCCTGCTATCCATGGGGTCACATAGAGTTGGACATGACTGAAGCGACTTAGCATGCATCAATCAATCAACCAACAGTCGATAGACAATGGCGTTCTACAACTGCGCCTCTTTGTGTGTATATATACATAGCATAGGGCTCCCAGGTGGCACTAGTGGTAAAGAACCTGTGTGCCAGTGCAGGAGACATAAGAGATGTGGGTTCCATCCCTGGGTCAGGAAGAGCCCCTGGAGGAGGGCATGGCAACCCACTCCAGTATTCTTGCCTGGAGAATCCCATGGACAGAAGAGTCTGGGTGGGCTACAGTCCGTGGGGTCACAAAGAGTCGGACACAGACTAAAGCGACTTAGCACACACGCACACGTAACATATGCACACGTGTGCGCATTCTGGAATCACAAGTCATGAGATACCATCCCAGTGCACACACTGGCAGGAAAACGTGTCATAATCTGGAGGAAATACTGTCGGTCCACTTCTCAAGAGTGTCTCAGGTTCACCTATGCACTCTACAATACACACTTTTTTGCCATGGCCTCCAGGAAAACTCAGGACCACTTCAGGGCCCTGTCTGTGTTCAGGCTAGGCACACTGCTGCTGCACAGGAAAAGGCCCAGGGCTGAGTGCTAAAAGACAGAGAAGGGACCCTGGCAGTATGAGGACAGGTGGAACTGCCCACTAGGGCTATAGCCAAAATCAAATGTGGGCCAGGGTGTAACTCAGTGGTAGCTTTGTTATTTATCCCCTGGAGCCATAAGCAAACACCTTCTACATGATTCATTTGAATCAGACTTCAAATTAGACTTCCTCAACTAACAAAAGGCTGGAAGTATAAAATGCTTTAGAGATAATGTCATCTGCCCCCCCCCCCTCCCTGGGAGAATAAGAAACAAGATAGGGAAGTTAAGTGATTATCTAACACATACCGCTATCAGAGCTATCAATAGCTCTCTGTCCAACGAAAAATTCACTCCCTGACACTGTTCCTGGATTCTCAATTAGGAAAGGGGTTTTCCTTTTATGCCTGATTGAAGACGGTGTGTTTGTGATAGGCTGGTTGTTCAAACTGGACTCCAGCAGGCATCTTTAAAGAAACTACCTTCAAGTAGTTTCAAGTTCCCTGAAATTACAGGTTACTACTACTCATTATAGATATTTACAGAAATTCATCAATCCCTGGAAGAATCCATAGACAACTTAGCTTGGGCAAATCATTTGACTTATACATGTAAAAATGGGCATTTGGGAGGCAGCCTGGCATAATCACAGCTGAAAGATGGTGAGCAGTAGCTGTCGTGTTCTTTGATGTTTGCAAAAACTTCTGGAGAATTACATGCATTATGCCCTTCGTGAATACTTTTATATACATCTCCAAGATAAACGTTCTTTCATAAGAGAGGCATCCAATCCCCAAAGTAATTTATGTGCTTAAAACTATGTTTTAAGGCAACAAAAACAGACATAAAATTTCCCTTTTCCTAATTCAATTTTGCAATAAAAAATTATTTAGGGGCTGAAAAATTAGGCAAGTCTTTTCCTTTGGCACTAACAACACAGCAGGAATGGATAAATAAGTAACAGGTAACTGAATCCCCCACACGCACAAAAGGTACCAAAGAAACCATCTACACTTAACAAGGCTCTTTGTCTGATTTTCTTTGGCTTTTTCCCCTTATTAGAATGTCACCATGCTAACCTATCCTCACTCTATAGGCCATCTCTTCTATTCTTCTCTCCAGCTCAGGAGTTCCATCAAAGCTAATATCAAATCATCACATTGTACACCTTGCATATATACTATTTATTTATCAATTCTACTTCAATAAAGCTGCAGAGTGAGCAGTCAATAAATCAGAGTATCTCTCAGTAAAACTGTTCCATAGCAGGTTTTTCTTTAATTGTAAATGCTAAAGCTTTCAACTTCATAATTAAGTAAAAGCTGATTATAATCAATGCCTTCTAAGGAATGCTAAGAAAACATGCACTTGATAAGTGCAGTGAAAACATAATTGGATCCAAAAATTGAGTCAGAACAACCAACTGGAAACAAAGCCTTCACTATGCAACACATTTTCTGGGAACCTCTCAGATTATTTTTTAAAAATTTACTTCCCTCAACTCAGAGGAAAAACGCCCCTATACACAATGCTGAATATAATTTCAAAGTGATATGGATGCCCTTTCATCATCCGTGGATCTCCTTGAATTCCAGATTAAGAAAGTCTGCTATTCCACTTTTTGCAAATCAAAAAATCTGCAAATAGTCACATATATCATTTTTAAAAGCTCCTTTTAATATGTTTAAGCATTTTAAAGCATTAGATTGTATTTTAAAGCATTAAATTGTATAGCAACCAGCACCTCCCCTTCATCAAAAATGTTCTTTAAAACAAAACTCTTAAAATTTTTTTATCCTGATATACACACCTGATTAACATTACATTCACACGCAATACAGGTTGGGGTGTAAACTCCATCTTAATATGAGTACTTAAGATGAGTTAATTATTGGATGATAATAAGACATTCTTCCAGCCAAATTACCAGATGATTTGATTTTATGTTACCAAATCATGCTAAGTTGTAACAACGCTAAGCAGACAATATGAGAGATACTTTGTCTTACCCTTTCTTGAAGCATGAACTGAGCATTGAAAACATACTCTGTGTTTGAGCAGTTAAAGTTTCCACGTAACACCTGCAAACATTCCCTTTCCCTTCTGCATTCTCCACTAGACTATACATTTTATGAGGGCTCGGTCGTGCCTATCTTGCTGACAGTGCTTGACACAAAGCAAGTGTTTGATTTTAATGATGCATTTGGATGTCACAGTACAGCAGTTACTATTTAGTCTCCTGCAAAACACCATGTGGGTAGGTAATGTCAATAGGTTAGAAACTGGTTTTCTCAGAGCCCTGGGGTTCAGGCAGAGGTGGAAAAGGAAACAGAATTTCTAAGAAGTCGGCCATGTGGGTGTATTCCACCCTCACTCCCCATTCCTTCTTCAATCAGATCATCTCTGCTTTAATCTGGGCTTCTACAGAAAATTTGTCAGAATGAAGAATTCCAGGTTCGAACAAACAAACAGAAAGGTCTTCAGATTCCATAGCTGAATTTTGAGGAAGTTAACTATAATAGTTCCCAAAACTTTTTTCTTTCCTATGGATGAGCCAATAACTTGACAATTGAAAAGTATAACTACTTTGTATTCAGTTCCTTCAGATTCAAGAAATATGGCCCCCAGCTATAGGTAAATCAATGAAGGTAGAACACACCCTCACACTATACACAAAAATAAACTCAGAATCTCTTAAAGACTGAAACATAAGACATGACACCATAAAACTCCTAGCAGAAAACATATGCAAAACATTCTCTGACATAAATCCTACCAAGATTTTCTTAGGTCAGTTTCCCAA
Organism: Ovis canadensis; assembly: GCF_042477335.2. Lineage (NCBI taxonomy): Eukaryota > Metazoa > Chordata > Mammalia > Artiodactyla > Bovidae > Ovis > Ovis canadensis. Next base: position 39,819,875 of record NC_091258.1, on the reverse strand, counting down.
GGCAAGAAAAATAAAAAATCCCATGGACAGAGGAGCCTAGCAGGGGGGTCCCAAAGGGTCCAACACGACTAAGCACACACAACGTTTTTTGACTTCTTCATTTCTTGTTAGAAACTGACAAATTTATTGACATGTTGATGGTCTTAGTAATTTTTTTAATGAAAACACATTAAATGACATTTTTAGGAAAAATCTTTTATATAAGCAAAACATGCAAGATCTTGATACTAATCCACATTTCCTCATGTTTCCTTGTCAATAACAAAATGTAGTTTTTTAATATTCATTCGATAAACAAATCCTCATATTCTATTTTCACAATCTATGCCAACCTTCTGTAATATAACTCCACAGCCGCATAGTAAAGAATATTTTTGGAAATATTCTGATATCTCCAGACTGTCAAAATAAAACTCAGGAAATCTGAAAACTTGGTTTTTATGAGCACCAAACTTCCCATTCATAAAGAGGCTTATTAGAACACTGGAGCAAAGGATTCCCTCTTTCTTAAGGAATTATCAGAAAGTATTTGTTGTTGCTTGGTCTGTCAGTTGTGTCCGACTCTTTGCAACCCATGGACTGCAGCCCACCAGGCTCCTCTGTCCATGGTGTTCTCCAGTCAAGAACTCGGGAGTGGGAAGCCATTTCCTTCTCCAATCAGAAAGTACATCCCTGGGCATACACACCGAGGAAACCAGAATTGAAAGAGACACATGTACCCCAATGTTCATCGCAGCACTGTTTATAATAGCCAGGACATGGAAACAACCTAGATGTCCATCAGCAGATGAATGGATAAGAAAGCTGTGGTACATATACACAATGGAGTATTACTCAGCGGTTAAAAAGAATTCATTTGAATCAGTTCTGATGAGATGGATGAAACTGGAGCCGATTATACAGAGTGAAGTAAGCCAGAAAGAAAAACACCAATACAGTATACTAACACATATATATGGAATTTAGGAAGATGGCAATGACGACCCTGTATGCAAGACAGGGAAAGAGACACAGATGTGTATAACGGACTTTTGGACTCAGAGGGAGAGGGAGAGGGTGGGATGATTTGGGAGAATGACATTCTAACATGTATACTATCATGTGAATTGAATCGCCAGTCTATGTCTGACGCAGGATGCAGCATGCTTGGGGCTGGTGCATGGGGATGACCCAGAAAGATGTTATGAGGAGGGAGGTGGGAGGGGGGTTCATGTTTGGGAATGCATGTAAGAATTAAAGATTTTAAAATGTAAAAAATAAAAAACTAAAAATAAAAAAAAAAAAACAAAATAAAATTAAGAAAAAAAAAAAAGAAAAAAAAAAAAAAAGAAAGTACATCCCTTTGTGATTGTACACATTAACTACATTAATAATCTTTCCATTACTCTTCTTTTTCTCTTTAGTCTGGGCCCATAGTATGTGTGATGTGAGCAGCCACAAAAATGATGAGAACTGATTTTAAGCAACCTAAGTCTTTATTTGGTTTTGTCTCTTTTTCTGTGGAGATCTAGAAGAATTTATTAAACACATACACACAGTATTATGACACTGACTAAATTTTTTAAAAACAATAAAGTATTTTACAAATTTAGTTTCAACTCAGAATGAGTTAAAGCGATTTTAAAAAATGATGGTATCACCAGTACTCCAGTTCAAATATTCAACTTCCAAGAGTTCCTTAACCTACCCTACTCTTCACCAGCACCTGTTGGAAATACCAGTTCACAGTGTATTTGGATCTCTTACTTGGAAAACTAAAAAATTCTCACCATAGTCTCAGTCTTAAAGAAGTAAGAGAGAATAGGAATGAATACTCACCTCCAAATCAGTCGTTCTTTGACTTCAGAAAATCCCAGGGTCTTAAAATCTTTAAAGTCAGAATCAGTTCCATTCACCACTCTTAAAGAGGTTGGTCTGGTGTCTGAGAGAGAGAAATTGAAGGTTATTTGATTATTGAATTCTTTCTAATTCAAATATATACGTAAGTATCTGCTTTTTATCAGGCCCTGTTTTATATACTGCAGCAGTGAGGGAACAGAGAGAGAAAAAAAGAATCAAGTCCGTGCCCTCACGAAGTTTACATTCCACACTGATGCCAATACTGAAGGAACGTCATTCAAATATCATGCTAAATTTTTCAAGAGTTTCTTTTTGATTTTCCACAGTCTCTCACAAGGAACTGTGAACATCTTTTTTCTGGGGGTTGGTGGGGGAAGCTATGCTTTCTGCTACCTGGCTAGCACAAATGATTCAAGATTACAGAAAGGAACATAATGCTTCTTTATAACTATAAATGCAAACACATAAATATAGGTATAAATATATGTATATCGGGCTTCCCCGGTGGTCTAGTGGTGAAGACTCCACCTTGCGATGCAGGAGACACAGGTTCAATCCCTGGTCCAGGAAAGTCCCACATGCCCCAGAGCAACTAAGCCCATGTGCCCCAACTCCTGAGCCTGTGTTTTAAAGCCCTCAAGCGACACTGCTGAGCCCATGTGCCACAGCCACGGAAGCCAGCGTGCCTAGAGCCTGTGCTTCAGAACAAGAGACGCCACCACAACAAGAAGCCTGCACATTGCAACTAGGGAGGAGCTCCTACCGCCAAAACTAGAGAAAAAGCCCACGCACAGCAACAGAGACCCAGTGCAGTAAAAAATAAAAATCAATCAACATATACACACATTTAAAAAGTTGCACAACAGAGAATAACATTTATATATACACACACATACATATATGTTGATACACATACACACACACAGAGTAAGAGTCTCATGGAGCAATTAAAAGTCAGAATTTGAATTTCAAAAACACATGTTCTAATATGTACAGCTAAGTCCCCTTGCGGTTCACCTGAAATTACCACAATATTGATAATCTGTGATACTACAATATAAAATAAAAATATTTTTAAAAAAAAAACACATGTTCCAGTCTTAATGCTATCACTTAACTAAGCCATTATATCTTGGGTAAGTTTATTGATCTCTTTAAATTTCAGTTGCTCACCTGTAAAGCTGGAATAATAATATGTACGTACATAAGAGGACTAATGCAATGATTAAATGTGAGCATGTATACTAAAGCACCTATTCTAGTGGCTGGCACCAAGTTCATATCTAAAACTCATTATTGCTATAATATTCCTATTATTCTGTATATCATAAATGGAAATTAAGAATCCTGTCAGCAAAACCTCAATCATGTTTTCTGATCATCCAAAAGTATCATTCACAATCACTGGGGCATTCTCCTGTAAGTTTCTATAGAAACTCAGTTTCTAAAATTTAGTATCAAAAGCTGGCAGAAATTCAGCTGAGTGTCCCACTATAGGCCTCCAAAACACTTCTACATCGGAATCTGTCTCATTTGATCTTCCAAAGTAGATCACTGGCATATGATACCCTTAACTGTTGTATACAGAAAAGCAGCAAAATTGCCGTTGCTTTTGCATAAATAGCTTTTTTTTCTTCTCTTTTAGCATTTTTCTTCACTTTCTTTAGATCTACACCTTAACAGAATTTATTTAGGAAGGTTTTTTTTTTTTTTCCAAAAATGTAATAAGGCAAGTGAAACATTGTTACCAGATGACCCTGAACATAACTTAAACTTTTTAAATTAGTTTGGACCATCCTGTACAAACCAGTTTTTCTCTTTATGATATTATGGAGCTATTTTTTCAGGAATTTAGATAGTGCTATTCATCCTAAATGATGGTAGTTCCAAATGTCTTGAATGTAGTGTTTCTATGGTTTATACTGCTTCAAAATAGATCATATCTCAGTTCTCTAGTTTCACTTCCTGCCTTACCTTTCACCAGCCCAGACTGCCCCTAATTACATTCCACTTTCAGCTAGAAAAAAAGAAAACTAAGGGAAAACAGATAAATACTCCTGCGAAATACAAAAGTTTATTAAGTAAAAACAAAAAGGCTCATGGTTGCATTTTTCTCCCAGTTTAAAATGCATGGACTTCATGACATATTGCCCCTAATGGAACACAGTCATCTTTTGCTATTCTTAATTCTTGGAACTCTTCACTAAGTGTGCTTACTGGGAAAATATGTTATCATTTTATTACATAATAAAAATGCTGAGTTTTCACAATATTGACTGAGCCATGATTAGAAATACTCCATTTCTAATTTGCATATGATAGAACTCACTCCCTCTGGATCATTTAACTATGGGTTAAAGTTCAAATTGTGGATTAGACACATGTGCATCAAAAGCTCACGGCCTAGGAAGGTCACCAACCACAGATGTTCTAATCCTCTAGCTCTGGGGCCGAACCTGAAATCTCTCTCTCTCTTCTTTATGTTTTGGCTGCTCTGGGTCTTCACTGCGAGTAGCAGGGGCTACTATTTGGGGGTACAGGTTTCTCACAGTGCTGGCTTCTCTTGTTCAGAAGCAAGGGCTCTAGGCACATGGGCTTCAGTGACTGGAGCATGTGGCTCAGTACTTGCGGCTCCTGGACTCTAGAGCACAGGCTCAATAGTTGTGGCCCACAGGCTTAGTGGCCCCAAGGCACGTGGAATCTTCCTGGACTAGGGATCTAACCTGCATCCCCTGCACGGGCAGGCAGATTCTTAACCACTGGCCCACTAGGGAAATCCCCGAACCTGGCATCTTGAAATTGGAGAACATTTCTCTAGGGGTTAAAGGATTTCGTGAAACATACACTTTTCCGGATGTTCAAACTCAACTTTACCTACATCTTTCTACATTTCACCTGTACATACACTTTTCTAAATACACTTTCCTTTTATCTAAAATAAGAATTGGGTTAGATTTTTCAAAGAAAGCCAATTACTCCTCTGCAAAGTGAAGGTAGTATCAGTTTCTCTGTAGCAATGTTTTATAAGCTGATAAAGTCTAAGAAAATGTGCATATGATCAATCCTTTGAAGGTGGCTTCATGAGAAATAGGGACTTACAAGATTTTTCACTTTCAAGATAGAACATAGATGAAATCCTCTAGGACATCATCCTATTAATGTAATTACACAGATACAGGCACTGAAAGGAGTACCGGGTTGATTAGAAATGACAGTGAGAGAGCCGGCAAGCACAAGTAGAGATTTCCAAGCTGACTAAATAGGAGCCCCCACTACTCGCAGTGAAGACCCAGAGCAGCCAGCATACATTTAGGTTAGAATAAATCTTGCTGAAGAATGTCACCCTCCTTAAAAGAGACTCCTAAAAAGTAAATGAAAGTGTATTTGCCAGTGTAAAAATTGCATCTAGTTAGCAGTCTGTATATCAATATCTCAAAACATGCTACTCACAAAGACTCAGAAAAACATCAGAACACAAAGGAAGCCTGGAAACTGAGAGCGAGAATGAAGCCATTACCAGAATCTGTAAAAAAACATCTCAACAATCCAAGAGAGCTGAGATGAGACACCCTGCAAATGATCTCTCATAGCAAACACACCACCCGGAAGAGGTTTGGATCTCCGTTTATTTATCTCTGATTCAGACTCAGAAACCGGGCTCAGTTATAAAATGGGGCAGCTGTCCCTATCCCAGAAGACTCCCTTTCTCCTGTTTATGCCTCAGTCCCTTCCAAGTCGCTCCCATTCAAAATATACTGGAGGATTTTAAAGCTAAGAAGAAAAACAAGGCTAAAAAGAGGGAGGACTGATGATGATACAACACATTTAAGATGGTGTAAAAGATGGAAAGAAAACTGCTAATAAGCAAGGGACAAATCAGAGAGAAACTTAAATGTACTGTGCACAGGAGATGATAGTCTTTCAGAATTTTTCATGAGCCCAAATATTCAGGTACAGGGCAAAGAGAGTAGAAGTTTGCCTGAGTTCAACAAAGCTGCAGTACATAGATGAACGGTCACGGGGCAAAGGAAATCAGGCAAGTGCTGTGCACCTCAGCCCTTCCTCCTGCCCTTAATCTGTGAGAAAGCCAAATGAGAAGACCAGGCAGACGGCCATTAGTGGACAGCATCCTGAATAGATTGTCCTACAGTGTAGGACTGACTCACGTTCAAGAGCAGTATTTTTAAATCAATTTTATTGAGTTATAATTTGCTTTAAATAAAATGTACCCACACTTAATGTGTTTTGGTACATGTACACAACCATGCAGCTACCATTTCAATCAAGGTATAAAACATCTCCATGACCAGAAAGTTCCCACATGCCCCAGGATAGTCAATCCTCTCCTCCATCTCAGAAAATCACTCATTCTGACTTGTATGGCTACAGATTAGTTTCACCTGTTCTGAATCTTAGACTATGTACTCTTTTGCCTCTAGATTCCTTCTCTTAGTTAATTATTCTAACACTCACCTATGCTGTTAAACGTATCAGTGGTTCATTCTTTATTGCCGAGTAGTAATCCATTGTAATAATAGATTATTTTTCTATTCATCGGTTGTTATTTTCAGAGTTTGGTTATCATGAACAAAACCTCTGTGATCGTTTGTGTGTAAACATCTTGTGAGCACATATTTCCACTTTTCCTGGGTAAAAATCACCAGGAATAGAATTGCTGGGTCATATGGTAGATAGGTATTTAACTGGCTAAGAATCTGCCAATTTCAGTGGTGCACACACCAGTCAATATACACTCAAGAAACAAACACAAAGGAATGAACAAGACGGCAGAGTAGGAAGACCCCAAGCTTACCTCTTCCCCGGGGCTCACCCAAATTACAACTACTTATAGAGCAACTATCAGTGAAAACACAACCTGAAGACTAGCACAGAAAACAATAGCCAAGATACAGAAGCCACCCAAATGTCCATGAATGAATGAATTTATAAAGAAGATATGTGATATATGGGAGAGGGGGAGTTAGAATGGAATAGTACGCAGCCGTAAACAAAAAGTGAAATCTTGCCACATGTGACAACGTGGATGGACCTAGAACATATTGTCCTAAGTAAAATAACTCAGACAAATACTATATGATTGTACTTTTATGTGGAATCTAAAACCAAAACAAATTAACAATCATGGCAAAACAGAAACAGACTCATAAATACAGGGAACGAACAGGTGGTTTCCAGAGGCCAGAGGAGTAAAGGGATGAGTGAAATAGGTGAGGGGGATTAAGAGGTACAAACTTCCAGTTACAAATAAATGAGTCCTGGGGAACAAATGCACAGTGTGGGGAATATAGACAACAATATTGTAATAACTTTGTATGGGGATGGACAGTAACTAGGCTTCTCGTGATGATCATTTTGTAATTTATAGAAATTTCTAATTACTATGTTGTACACCATGTTGGAACTAACATAGTGTTGTAGGTCAATTACACTTCAATGAAAATAAAAGGAAAGGAAAGAAAACAGCCAAACTCTTTTGTAAAGGATTGTACCATTTTACACTCACATCAATATGTAAGAGTTGCAGCTACTTCAAATCGTTACCATCGCTCAATCTTGGTATTTTTGTTTTGTTTTAGCTATTAAGAGCAGTTGTTTGATGAGCCTAAAACAAAAGACTATATTTGTTTGTTACTTAACTTGGTTTGATTTTTGTCCATGCTGCAACCTTTACTTTGAAGAATTGCTGCCTACCAAGTTCATGTATTTAGGACCCATCACATGTACCTCATTAAGATTCTTCCCACCTGATCTATGTTCTAGGCTTCTGGTTACTTTTTTCCACCTCGGTTGCTACCAGGGTCTTAATTCCATGCGGGGCACATGGCCCCACTGCCTCATGCTCTGGCTCCTCTTGACCTTCCTGAGCTCAGATGAAGCCTAAGTCCCAGGGCCTGGAGGACAAGAGGAAGGGACTGGGTGATCCAATCTAGAGGGGTAGAGAAGCTGTCTCCTCTACCTTTTGACCAAAGGGAGATTAGAGATGGAATGGAGCTGGCAGGCAAATTTCCTCTGCCTTTACCATGTAAGCCTGGAGCCCAGTTGCTTTGTGCAGTGTGTCCAGCCATCCGTTCCACACAGCTTAGTGGATGTACCTACTGAGTGACCAACTGTGATTCGTCGTGAAACAGTGGCCACACAGTAATGCATCACTTTGCATTTGTTCCCCATCCTTTCCAGCCTCACTTCCTTTTTCTCTCTCTGTCCTGGGATTTGAACTTGCAATAAATTACTATCATTTAAATCTTGCCTCAGGCTCTGTTTTTAGGGAACTTGGTTTCTCTATAAGTTCCTTCTCTTGAGCTATCTTTTTTTTCTTTTTTGGCCTCTCCACAGGGCATATGGGATCTTAGTTTCCCAACCAAAGATTGAACCCAAGTCCTCTACAGTAGAAAAACAGAATCTAAACCCCTGGACCACCAGGAGAGTTCCACTTAAGCTATCTTGACTCTCATCTTTCTTAATGTGTTTTTCTTCAACCTTTCATTGATGTTATGAGTCATCCAGTGTTTCCCTAACAAATTCCACTGCGGTCAGAGTCAGTTTCTGTAGCTTAAGTCTACTATTTAATCACTTTATGAGACAAGGATATAATCTGTGGGATATTAGAATATATCTTTATAATGTTTTACCCTACAGAAGAGGAAATTGGGGATCGCAGAACTTAGTGAAGTCAATCATTGGTTGCTGCAGAAATGCAGACTCTCACTTGGCATATACTATGTACTAAGCAAATATTTGCTGGATCTGAATCAGAGACCTAGGGAGTACTGCATTTTCCACCAAATTTTAATTCAAAGTCTGTGAGCTCCCTGTTATATCACACTTTATCTCAATTCTGGTTACAGATTTGTACAGAAATGGTTCCCTCTTAGATGGAGCATAAAGGATTCTCTATGATTGTCTGCCTGCTGATATAATTCTTCATCCAAATAGTTGCCTAGTCTGGGCTGCTCCATCCCCTGAAAATAGAATTTTTTATTCTGTCTGATTTAAAGAGTAGTGCACTTGAGAAATCTTGAAGAAAAAGAACAAAGCCAGAGGATTTATTCTACCATATATGAAGGCTCAGTGTAAAGCTCTAGTAATTAAGACAGTGTGGTTTTAGTACAAGGATAGATAAAATAACCAGTGGAACAGAATGAGTCCAAAAATAGACTTCTATGATTACATGAGATACAATGGGGAATTTTTTTTATCTGGTTCTAGGTTAATTAGACATCCATACGGAAAAAAATGTATGTTTTGTTAGCTACTTCAAATAAACCTGAAAATTAAATCAAGATGAACTACAGACCTATGTGTGAAAGTCTAAAATAATAAAGATTTTAGAGGAAAATATAGAACATCTTTATTTTTTGGCCTTGCCTGTGGCTTGAGGGATCAAAGTTCCACAGTTCAGTTCACTTCAGTTGTTCAGTCATGTCCAACTCTTTGTGACCCCATGGACTGTAGCACACCAGGCCTCCCTGTCCATCACCAACTCCCGGAGTCTACTCAAACTCATGTCCATTGAGTCGGTGATGCCATCCAACCATCTCATCCTCTGTCGTCCCCTTCTCGTCTCACCTTCCATCTTTCCCAGCATCAAGGTCTTTTCCAATGAGTCAGTTCTTCACATCAGGTGGCCAAAGTATTGCAGTTTCAGTTTCAGCATCAGTCCTTCCAAAGAATATTCAGGACTGATTTCCTTTAGGATGGACTGGTTGGATCTCCTTGCAGTTCAAGGGATTCTCAAGAGTCTTCTCCAACATCACAGTTCAAAAGCATCAGTTCTTCAGTGCTCAGCTTTCTTTATGGTCCAACTCTCACATCCATATATAACTACTGGAAAAAACATAGCTTTGACTAGATGGACCTTTGTTGACAAAGTAATGTCTCTGCTTTTCAATATACTGTCTAGGTTGGTCAAAACTTTCCTTTCAAGGAGTAAGCGTCTTTTAATTTCATGGCTGCAGTCACCATCTGCAGTGATTTTGGAGCCCAAGAAAATAAAATCTGTCAGGTTCCACTGTTTCCCTATCTATTTGCCATGAAATGATGGGACCGGATGCCATGATCTTAGTTTTCTGAATGTTGAGCTTTAAGCCAACTTTTTCACTCTCCTCTTTCACTTTCATCAAGAGCCTTTTTAGTTCCTCTTCACTTTCTGCCATAAGGGTGGTGTCATCTGCATATCTGAGGTGATTGATATTTCTCCCCAGCAATCTTGATTCCGGCTTGTGCTTCATCCAGCCCACGTTCTCATGATGTACTCTGCATATGAGTTAAATAAGCAGGGTGACAATATACAGCCTTGATGTCCTCCTTTCTCGATTTGGAGCCAGTCTGTTGTTCCATGTCCAGTTCTAACTGTTGCTTCCTGACCTGCATGCAGATTTCTCAAGAGGCAGGTCAGGTGGTCTGGTATTCCTATCTCTTTCAGAATTTTCCAGTTTATTGTGATCCACACAGTCAAAGGCTTTGGCATAGTCAATAAAGCAGAAATAGAACCAGGGATCAAACCCAGGATCTTTCCAGTGGAAGCATGGAGTCCTAACCACTGGACCACCAAGGAATTCCCTAGCATATCTTAATGATATTAAATGTAGGCAAACATTTTTTAACAAGACACCAAAAGTACTAACCATAAATTTGTAAATGATAAATTGGACTTTAATAAGATTAAGCATATATTTCCACCAAAATTTACTACTAACAGAGTAAAGGGTAACCCACAAAAGACAGAAGATCCTTGCAATACATATAACCAACAAAGGACACTAACAATGAGGAAAGCTGGATAGAAAGACAAATTCTTGAACAGATATTTCAAAAAAGAAGAGCCTAATGAGCAATAAACAGGAAAAGATCAGAAACTTCACTGATCATAATGGGAAGTCAAATTTAAACCACAAAACAACGTACTACATACATTTAAACAGCTAAAATTAAAATGACAGAAAATACCAAGTATTAACTAGAATTTGGAACAATCAAGATCCTCTGGTAGACGTATAAGTTGCTACCATCACTTTGGGAAGTATCTTTTAACACTGAACTTACCCATTTTATATAACTCGGTAATTCCACTCCAGGGTATATACCCAATAGCAGTGTTCACATATATTCACCAAAAGATATGCATTAGAAGGCTCACTACTGCTCATATTGAGCAAACTCTGGGAGACAGTGAATGACAGGGAAGCCTGGTGTGCTGCTGTCCACAGGGTTGCAGAGAGTCGGACACGACTTAGCAGCTGAACAGCAGCAGCATTCATATTATCCAGACCCCTGTCAATGGCAGTAAAAATGAATGCCTGCTGTTAGATGTCAAGGACACTGAGGAGGGGACACTATCTGGGAAGGAGTAACAAGGGGCTTCTGGAGCACTTTCATATTCTGCTTCTTGGACATATTTAGTTTGTGAAATTTCATTGGATATTTATGTCATGTGCACTTGTGTTTATTTACATTTTAGTTCAACAAAAAGTGTTTAAATGTAATACATCTGTAACAACATTTAATGGAAGATATTAATAATATCTTTGTAGCCTAGTCCCTGAAACTAGGCATGACTGGTGTCCAACTGTAAGAATTAACAATGACTATAATTAGCTAAACTTCTGTCATTAAAAAGGTTATATTTTTCACTGTAGCAATTTAGCAGTTTGTATTTTTTATTACATTAAATGCAGTATATGATTCTATGAGTATCACTCTGTGTTATGAATTACCTCAATGAAGTAGTAGATGAAATCTTTAGTTATTGTATTCTAATGTTTTGTGACTAGTCGTTTGGGGAGAATTGCATTTTTCCGCAGACTTTTGAAGTGTTAAAAAAGAAAAACTTCACTCAGTATGTATCTCCTTAGCACAATATTTGGCATAAGACATCCATTCATCCTATGTTTAATGAACTGAATGATTGTAAAATTCAGTTGATATGTTCAAAGATATTGCAAATGAGTTTTAAAATGGGACTTTTTAATGTGAGGTCCACAGACTACCAGTAGTTACAAACTTGTATGGGAAAAATGACATCTCAATTTGTGTTAGCCTCCAAGTGAATTTTAACATTTTGTTCAATTGTCTCTGTCACTAGTAGAAATCACAGATATTGTCATTTAGTATTACAACTGTTATCCTGACATATTTTCTATTTATCATTACATCATTATACTGAAATTACAACAGTTAACAGACTCACCACAAGAACTTATCAACAGAATTCAGGAAGGGGGCCAAAGAAAGGGAACCTAAGGACTTACCTTGAAGTCCAGTGGCTAAGAATCTGCCTTGCAGGGCAGGGGACGTGGGTTCTACCCCTGATCCAGGAACTAAGATCCTACATGCCACAGTGCAACTAAGCCCACGTGTGGCAAATAGCGAGAAGCCTGCCACAACGAAAGATCCCATGTGCCACAACTGAGACCCAATGTAGCCAAAAATAAATTAAAAAATTTTAAAAAGAAAGAACTAAAATCTATAATACAATATTCTATAGTACCATGGCATAAAGTGAATGTACACTTCATAATCACTCAGAGAATCTGACCATTTCATTTCGACATCGCATTTCACCCTGAACGGAAAAAAGAGATTGTCTTCCCTAATGAGGCTAACACATCCCAGTACACAATATGCTCCCTAAATCTCAGCCACATTAAACCCAGAAACAAAAGTTTCTCTTTCATTCTTCTGTTCACAATTGTGCACAACATCCTGACCCAGACTAGCCCACCTACAGCCTATCTCCCCCACTGCAAATTTCCCAGGGAGCTTCTTATTTGTCTAAAGCCACCTAAAACCATACGACCAGGTATTGTATTTGCCCCATCTTCACCCTCCCCCACCAACTTTCTTTCCTAAAAGGGTCACCTATATGCAGCACACCTATCAGTGGCGAGGCCCTATGACTTCTGGTTACATTCAGAATGGAGAGCCTTGACAGGAGGTCTGAGGGGGTAGGAGACTGACCACTTCTTCTCCCTTTTCACATTGAATTTAAAGGTGGTACACACCCACTATGCCTTGCAGTGTCCTTATTTCCTGGCCACGCTTTGAAAATGGTCCTTTATTCAACTAATCTCAAATTATCCTGCTTTGAGTGTGCCATACACTTCCTGCTGGTGTCTACACTGACTGATTCAGAAACTAAACAAATTAAGACTTTCCATCATCCCATCCAATGGGTTTCCCTGGTGGCTCAGACAGTAAAGAATCCACCTGCAATGAGGGAGACCTGGGTTCAATCCCTGGGTTGGGAAGATCCCCTGGAGGAGGCCATGGCAACCCACTCCAGTCTTCTTGCCTGGAGAATCCCCATGGACAGAGGAGCCTGGTGGGCTACAGTACACGGGGTTCCAAAGAGTTGGACATGACTGGGCGACTAAGCACAGCACAACACCCAGTGATAGTCAGGGGTCTCTGATTCTGTTAATAACATTTTTTTCATTCTTTTTAATACTTTTTTTCATACCTTTATGGCATTTTTTTACATGTCCGTGTTCTCCACTAGCTTCTTAAATGCCAGAGTAATAACTGAGTAGTATACTATACAGTTATACTCCTAGTATCTGGCAAAGTCCTCATATGTAAAAGATGTTTAATCAAAGCTTACTGAATAAATGTATAAACAAATTGTAGAAATTATAAAGGTAAATCTCAGCATAAATGAAAGTTTTTTATCAATTATGCTGGCCTTTATTATCTCATTATTGCTCAGTAGATATTTTAAGCTCTAAACTTGGTTTAGGATTGGAAAAGAATTTTACAGATTTATCACTTTTGTGTAACAGTGTATTTTCATAACAGTTTTATAATACAACATATAATACTAAGAAAAGATCCAATTGTATTCTTGTATCAAACGCCATTTAGTTTTCATCTTTGTAATTTCCTCCCTAAGAATTTCAGAATGCAGAGGGCATTGGATAACATAAGGAACTATTTCATTCTTACACAAAAGTAAATATCTTAATAGATTGCCAAGAGCAAATCCCTATTTATGTTTTCTTATTTTTTTTCTTCAAAATATTTATTACAGGTTTTAAATGACAGATTCCATTCTCAGAAAATAATTATATCAATTTAATTAATTGTCACCTCAGGGTCAATTCTTTTATAGCTAAGAAGATTGGAACAGAAAAGTTTCCAAAAACAGAAAGCCATTGCAGCTAGGCACCTGGAAGATGAGACTTAATTCAAATCACTTAGAAGCAAACTCTTAAATATATAACTTCAGAAATTGTTCATATTATTTACTTTATTTAATTTTAGAACTTTCACTTAGAAGTCACACATTAAAGAAACAATTGGAACCTCTCTGTAGCCAGCCCTGCTTTATTCCCTTCCCCTATTCTCCCAAGTTGTATGGCTTTCCCAGATATGTTTTTGAATTTTTAATACATATATACCTATCCATAAACAACGTGCATGCATACTCAGTCAGTCAGTTGTGTCCAACTCTTTGTGACCCCAAGGACTGTAGCCAACCAGGCTCCTCTGTCCATGGGATTCCCCAGGCAAGAATAGTGGAGTGGGTTACTGTTTCCTACTCCAGTATCCTTCCTGACCCAAGGATAGAACCCACGTCTCCTGTGTCTCCTGCTTGGCAGGTGGATTCTTTTACCACTGAGCCACCTGGGAAGCCCATCCATAAACAACAGACAGTATTACTTTGTGTGTAGCCCTTTTTAAAAAATCACATAAACTGTATTATATCATGGGTGTTGTTCTATTCCTTAGATTTTTCACTCAAATTGTGCTCCTGAGGTCTATCCAGATTGATAAATCTGAATAAAGTTCTCTTTTTTTCAGCTGCTAGAGTGGTCAGACATTGCCAGTCGCTGAGCCACAATATATGACCTTGCCTTTTTTCTTTCTAAGAGAAACATAATATTGTTTTCAATGTAGTCATGTGCCCTGAAAAATCAAACAATATTTTCCAAGCTTCTTGCAGTTAAAATTTCTAGCTAATGCAATTGAGCAAAGTCTTCTTGGGATTGCTCTAGAATGGTCGATTCATCTATGACAAAGGAGGCAAGAATATACAATGGAAAAAAGACAGTCTCTTCAATAAGTGATGCTCAGAAAACTGGACAGTTAATACATAAAAGAATGAAATTACAACACTTTCTAACTCTATGCACAAAAATAAAGTCCCAATGGATTAAAGACCTAAATGTAAGAGCTGATACGATAAAACTCTTAGAAGAAAACATAGGCAGAGCACTCTTTGACATAAATCACAGCAATATCTTTTTGGATCCACCTCCTAGGGTAATGAAAATAAAAACAAAATAAACAAATTGGACCTAATTAAACTTAAAAGCTTTTATACAGCAAAGGAAATCATAAACAAAACAAAAAGACAACACATAGAATGGGAGAAAATATTTGCAAACAAAGCAACCAACACAGAATTAATCTCCAAAATATACAAACAGCTCAAGCAGCTCATTATTAAAAACAAACAAACAATCCAATGAAAAAAATGGGCAGAAGATCTAATTAGACAGTTCTCCAAAGAAGATATACAGATGGCCAAATGGCACATGAAAAGATGTTCAAAATTGCTAATTATTAAAGAAATGCAAATCAAAACTACAGCAAGATATCACCTTACACTGTCAGAATGGCCGTCATCAAAAAGTCTCAGCTGGAGAATGTGTAGAGGAAAGGGGACCCTCCTACACTGTTGGGGGGAATGTAAATTGGTACAACCCTTATGAAGGACAGTATGGAGGCTCCTTAAAAAACTAAAAATAGAACTACTATATGATCCAGCAATCCCACTCCTGGGCAAATATCTAGAGAAAACTATAATTCAAAATGATACATGCACCCCAGTATTCACTGCAGTACTGTTTACAATAGCCAAGATATGGAAGCAACCTAAATGTCCATCAACAGAGGAATGGATAAAGAAGATATGTACATATATACAATGGAATATTACTCAGCCGTAAATAACAAAATAATGCTATTTGTAGCAACTTGGATGGACCTAGAAATTATCATACTAAGTAGAAGTTTAGATCCTTGATGGCCTTGTGGAGCTACCATAGCAGCTACAGGTGGTCCTGCCTCTGGACTTCATATTGTGTGTGTGTGTGTGTGTGTGTGTGTGTGTGTGTGTGTGTGTGTTTGGTCACTCAGTCATGTCTGACTCATTGAGACCCCATGGACTATAGCCCTCCAGGCTCCTCTATCCATGGGATTCTCCAGGCAAGATTATTGGAACAGGTTGCCGTGCCCTCCAGGGGATCTTCCTGACCCAGGGATCGAGCCCAGGTCTCCTGCATTGCAGGCAAATTCTTTACCACTGAGCCATCAGGAAAGCCCTCATATTAAGCGGGAAAAGCAAAATCTCTTTTCAGTTAAGGTACAGTAGTTGGTTCTCTACCACGTGCAGCCTTGTTAACTCCTAACTCGTAGAATTCCAGTAATGAATATGCTATAGATCCATACATCCATTTATCCATTCTAGTAAGTTATTTATTTCTACTTCTTTCCAGTTATAACCAGTACTGCAGTGAACATCTTGTATAATGAACTCTTTACATATATCTGAGATTCCCTAGTACTAAAAGTTTATAAAATCATACTGATATTCAACTTTGGAGAACAATTTAAAACACCTAGAAAAGTGATAGTTTTTTACATTCTCATGAACAGTGTCTGCATTTTTTTACTCCTTACATCTTTGCCAATTTGAAAATAAGTCCTGCCCAGTGAAATTTTTGTAAGTCTTGTTAGTATGAAATAGAATCTCATTTTTTAAA
The DNA here is from genome assembly GCF_042477335.2 of Ovis canadensis. Lineage (NCBI taxonomy): Eukaryota > Metazoa > Chordata > Mammalia > Artiodactyla > Bovidae > Ovis > Ovis canadensis. The sequence continues at coordinate 39,803,250 of NC_091258.1, read as the reverse complement.
TTTGAAATTCATTAATTCCTAGTGAAGTTGATCTTTTTTCATATTAAATTTTCTTGTTCTTTTCTTATTGGACTTTTTACTACTTTCAAATTAATTTATGGAACACAATTATATGAGTACATGAGTAGGTTCAGAAATCTCTGTAAATCAAGGGAAAAAATTTCAATTCAATAATGGCAACTTTTTGTTGAGTATTTATTACATTTCATCAATTCTAATCCTCATGAAAATTCTGAAAGACAGTAAGATAGGAATTACTATTCCTAAATTTTTGTTATTTTTATAAATTTTATTACACTGTTACATTATTCTGAGGTTTACATTGACAAGGAGGAGTTATTATTTGTCCAAAACCATACAACTAAGAAGTAGGGGAGCAGAGATTTAAACTTAAGACTGCTGACTCCAAAGCCTGTACATTTTTTATTACATAATGCTTACTTTAAAATTATGCCATTTTTATTACATAAACCTATAAAGCCAAAAGCATATGTATTCATACTTGTTTTTAAACATGGAACTGAAAAACAGACATATTTAAGAAACAGTTCCTGGTCAAGAAAAATATGAGATAGAGAGAAATTCAAAAAAGAAAAGATTGAATATTACCAGAGAAATGGTTCATAATTGCTACTTGGACACAACTTTAATTTCAGTAGGTTAAGGGAATGCAAATGATCCATCTTAGTTTTAGAGAAGCAGGTGCTACTTTAGCTCATGAAATTTCTCCTTGCAGAATTAGTTGAAATTGGCTTGGCTATGAGTACTCTCAGTTGATTTGGGAACTGGCTCAAGAGTCACGAACAAGAAATAATCATAAAACGCTGAGTGTCTAGTTTGCTGCTGGGGTGGCACAGGGATTGATGGATTGAGTTTCATTTGGCATCTTCATTAATGACCTGAAAAAGGGAGCAAATAACTTGTCAATGAACTTCACAAATAGTAATGTACGAGGAGGCACTGCAAACACTGATGAAGACTATTAAATTATCAAAAGAAATCCCGAGAAGTTAGACATGTAGACACAAGCAAACAACCAAAAATGCACCATGGAAATTTTAAGAGTTGAGAGCAGGAACGGGGGAGGGTGAGAGTTGACAGAGGAAATAATACTAATGTTTATGACATCATCAACTAAAAACCTTCTAAGGCATTATTTCTAAAGCAAATCCAGGAGTTACAGTGAAAAGCCATCCACTGATGGACACTTAGCTGTTTCCATCCCTTGGCTATTATAAATAACACTGCAATGAACACAGGAGTGCAGATATCTCTTTCAGATCCTGTTTTCATTTTCTTTGGCTATGTACCCAGAAGTGGGATTGCCAGATCATATGGTAGTTCTTAACTTTTTTTTTAGGAACTTCCCATACTTATTTCCATCCTGGCTACACAAATATACATTCCCACCAACTGTGCACAAAGACTCCTTTTTCTCCACATCTTCACCAACACCTGTTACCTCTTGTCTTCTTGATTTCAATGAAGTGATATCTCATGGTGGTTTTGATTTGCATTTCCCTGACAGTTAGTGATACTGAACACCTTTTTTGTACATATTGGCCATTTATATGACTTTTTGGGGAAAATATCTATTCAGTTTTTCAGTGTACTATTCAGTGTACTTTTTAAGCATATTAAAATTAAAAAGCTATAAGTTCTGGGGATCTAATGTATAGCTAAGTAAAGTAAATAATACTTTATTACATACTTGAATGTTGCTAAGTTGCTGAATCTTAAATGTTCTCACCACAAAAAAAGAAAGGGTAATTATGTGATATGATAGAGGTGTTAGCTAGCACAAATGAGGTAATCATTTTGAAAACTATATGAGTATCAAATCAACACACTGTACACCTTAAACATACAAAATGGTATATGTCAATTATATCTCAATAAAGCTAAATGGAAAATGAAGTGAAAAGTCAATTAGATCTTAGCTTATAATGTGAAAATGTTGCCGAAAAGAACTCTGGCTTACTGCTGTATGGTAGAGTGGAAAGAACCTTAGGTTCGGATTCAGTAAGACAGATCTAAGATTTGAACCCCAGTCTTTCATCTGATTCAGGTTTTAATTTCATTTTATGTGGGAATGATGACAACACCTCACAGAACTGCCGTTCTGATTAACACGACAGTATATGCAAAAAGCAACAGGCTGAACGCCTGGCATGACCAGCCCGCCAGCAAACACCATATAAGGTAATCTGATACAGTCCTTGGGATGAGTTGCTAGACTCAGCCCTGAGCACTTTAACTCTGAAAATATGGAATTAAACTGGAGAAAGTATCAAGAAAGAATAAGAGGAAAGGACAGAACAAAGCCAAGAGAGAGACAGAATAATTTAATCTAATTCACTAGATCCAGAAACACAGCTAGGGTGTACAAGGCTGAAGATGTTCATTGTAATATAAACAGGAGATATAAGTAAGAGTAATGGCATGAGATTAAGAAAAGGAAAAATTAAGGAAAAGAAAATAAAGGAAAAATTTTCCTTTAGATCAGGAAAAAAATTTTTTCCTTGATACTTATATCAAATAGAATCAAAATATTCATACAAAGAGAAATGAATCAGTTCTTAAAGTACTTTAAGTTAACTGTATAATGGTTCAAAAAGTTTGTCAAAGGACTAGGAGTTTGGGGTTGGTAGATGCAAACTAATACATTTAGAATGGATAAACAACAAAGTCCTAGAGTATAACACAGGGAACTGTATCCTGGGTACACCATAGTGGAAAAATAATATTTAAAACAAAATTTTTTTTAATTATCAAGGGAAAAACCCCTTCTGACTTCTTTTGAACTCTAATGCCTTTGATAATAATTCTCATACCACCATGACTCAAAGTTGTCCAAGAGATTCTAAGACAGTCATAGAATAACTGATCCTTTTCTTCAAATTCTCAGCAAAAATTCCTAATAAGTCATTGAATAGAATGTTTACAGATTTAAGGTTCCCTTTAAATGATCCTTAAACACGCTGGTATACTGCTGCATATATGATGATATCTGATTCTTCACACAGTTATATATGCCATTATTTCACAACTGATTTATCCAAATTTCATTATATTCTACAAAATAAATTATTCTATTCAGACACTCCAATTCCTAGACAAGTGTGAAGTTCTCCTCCACACTAGAAAAAAATCTTATTACTTGAGTCTAGGGCAGGCTTTGGTTTGGTGCAGGTTAGATAACCAGCATATATTCAAGCAAGAATCAGGAGAAGAAACATGTAAGGGGGAAGACAGACAGCTGATTAATATATCAAGTTACCCCTTTAAAAAAAAAAAAACACTAATTCTAAAAGATATATGCTCCTCTGTTCAGTACAGTATTATTTACAACAGCCAAGATATATAAGCAACCTAAGCATCCACTGATAGCTGAGCTGGTACAGAAGATATGAGATACATACACACACACAGGAATATTACTCAGCCATAAAAAATGATGAAATCTTGCCATCTGAAACAACATGTTGGACCTAGAGGGTATGATGCTAAGTGAAATAAGTCAGACAGAGGAAGATAAATACTGTATGATTTCATTTACATATGGAATCCAAAAACCAAAACAAATGAATAAATAAAATAAGACAAAAACAGAACTATAGGTAAAGAGAACAATCTGGTGGTCACCAGAGGGGAGGGAGGTGTGACACTGGGTGAGACAGTGAAGGGGATTAAGAGGTACAACCTTTCAGGGACAAAATAAGTAAATCATGGGACCATAACATGCAACATAGGGAATATGGTCAATAACATTGTAATAACTGGGTGTGATGACAGACGGTTACTACACATCATGGAAATCAATTCATGCCATATACAAACATTGAATCAGTATGTTATATGCCTGAAACTAATAAAATATTACATGTCAATTATAGTTCAATTTTTAAAAAAAGAAAAAAATACCATCAAATAATATATACTGTCAACCATATGCCAGGGACCATCTGAGGTCTTGGTGATTTAACAACAGTCAATAAAGACTAATGTTCCCACCCTCAAATACTTACATTTAAACAGATACATGATGGCAAATAAAATACAACTTCTAGGGTACAAGAGTGTATGAAGAAACATGAAAGGATTAAGGGGTGCCTTGGGAATGGGAACAGGGAACAAGACCATTAGTTAAGTGGTCAAAGAAAGCCTCTTAGTATAACATTTGAGAAAGGACCTGAAAAAAGTGAGGGTTGAAGCTCAATTTAGGAAAATCACATTCCAGACAAAGAAAAAAAAAGTTACCACAAAGGCCCAGCTCCTGTGTATTTCAGGAGCAACAAGAAAGGCAATGTAGTCAGGATGGAGAAACCAAGAACTTGTAGGTAGTCTTGGATGGAGGTAGCAAAAGTGAAAGGAATTAAGGTTAAAAAGCAGGCAGGGGTCAAATTGTATAGAGCCTTGAAACCTGGGGCTAGGTATGGGAAAGCAATAAAGGCTTTGAGAAGGAAAGTAACAAGATTAGATTTGCATTTTTAAAAGCTCGCTCTGGGGGGGTTCCCTGGTGGCTCTGTGGCAAAGAATCTGCCTGCCAATGCAAGAGACATGGGTTCGATCCCCAGGTTGGAAGATTCCACATGCCTCAGAGCAACTGAGCCCAGGTGCCACAACTATTGAGCCTGTACTCGAGAGCCCAGGAATCACAACTTGTGAGCCCACATGCCACACTACTGAAGTCCACATGCCCTACGGCCATGTTCCACAACAAGAGAAGCCACCGTCCACACACCGCAGGTACAGAGTAGCTGCCATTTGCCACAACTAGAAAAAAGCTGTCACAGAAACAAAAACCCAGGATAGCCAAAAATAAATTTAAAAATTTAAAAGACAATTGCTCCTTGAAAGGAAAGCTATGACAACCTAGTTGGTGTATTTAAAAGCAGAGACACCACTTTCCCCACAAAGGTCCATATAGTCAAAGCTATGGTTTTTCCAGTTGTCATGTATAAATGTGAGAGCTGGACCATAAAGAAGGCTGAACATTGAAAAATTGATGCTTTCAAATTGCTGTGCTGGAGAAGACTCTTGAAAGTCCCTTGGAATGCAAGATCAAACCAGTCAATGCTAGAAGAAATCAGTCCTGAATATTCATTGGAAGGACTGATGCTGAAGCTGAAGCTCCAATACTTTGGCCACCTGATGCGAAGAGCTGACTCATTGGAAAAGACCCTGATGTTGGGAAAGATTGAAGGCAGGAGGAGAAGGGGATGACAGAGGATGAGATGGTTAGCTAGCATCACCAACTCAATGGACATGAATCTGAGCAAGCTCCAGAAGATAGTGAAGGATGAGGAGCCTGGCATGCTACAGTCCATGGGGTCACAAAGAGTCAGACATAACTTAGCAATTGAACAACAATAACAACAAAAGCTCATTGCAAAAGCTCTTTGAAAAATGGATTTTGTTGGGAGCAGGATAGAGGAAAAAAAACACAGGAGTGGAATTAGGAAAGCCATGTTACTGAACCAAGAAAAGAGGATAATGGTAACAGCAGGGAGATAAACAAGCCTATAGACTCAGAAGACATTTGGAAGGCAGAGCCAATAGATTTTACTGACATATTAGATGAGAGGAAGGCCCGTTGGTTGAGGGAATGGACTGCTGAGACAACTGGAAGGAATGGTTTGTAAGTCAGCTGCCTACGTTGTCAAGGACAAGCAACATGTGTACGTTTGATGTGTTCAGAAGAGTGAAAGATACCGACATGAGATGTTTTATCCATTTACTAAGTCCCTTTAAGTATCCATTAATTCCTGAATCATTTTTAAATGATGGATTAGTATATGGGCTTTGGTAAATTTCAGAATCTGTATTTCAGTTTGGGGAACTCATATCTCGTTCATTCATTCTTAGTTGACCTCTTTCATGTTTCAAGCTTTGCCTGTCATTCCCCACAATCATTTCACATCCAACCCAACTCTATCATATTTTGGAGGGTCCCCTATACCCTTTCCAAACCATTGAGATTTTAGAGCTCTCCGGCTTGAGGCTTATTTGAAAGAGTTCATGTTGGATAACGGAATAATGGGACTGTGTTCTGTTCTAGACACTCATTCATCATTTCTTCCTCTTTCTGAGAGCTTTTTCTTTCTTTCTCGAGGATTGCCCTCTATATTGTCAGCATGACAGCCCCCTGCTCTGGAACAAGGGAAATATAGTTCTCTCATGCTTGTTCCCTAGTATGGTCCAGAATTTCCTAGTCAGTCTAAGCTGAATAGAACACCCCAGACAATCTTGGTACTCCCACTTCTTTTACACTCTATATTTAAGACATTGCAACATCACACTGACTCTACCTCCAACCTGGCTATGCATCAGTCCCTCTTCTTCACTCTTCCATCACAACTTTACCATGAGCCCTCATCACCTCCCCCTTCCATGATGGCAATAGACTGTTTGGTTTTCCTCTCTCCATAGAGTTGGTGGTGCTATTTCTGAAACATGGATCCAGTGATTTCCCATGAACCTAGAGCAGGTTTTCAGACTGTGCTTTTTGAAATCCTAGGGAGTGTGTAGATGTGTAGTTGCCTTTGAATAAGAAGCAACTGGTAGATGGAAAAAGTAGGCAGGGCTCCCGGCCATCTTCCTGGCTTCCACTGAGAGTGAACCTCCTTTTCTTTGTTACTTATTTGTCTTCTGAATACAAATTTTTCAATAAAGAGTTTCAGTGAGAGAAAAAAAAAAAGAGACTGAAAAATACTGACCTAGTCTAGTCCTAATTTCTTAATATACATTCAAGCTTCTGCAAAGCTAACGTAGTCCAACCTCTGTTCAGGTATTACCCCACTAATATCCATTATAGTTCAGCCATACTGTACTGCCCATTCTTCCTAAAACATGTCATACCCTAAAATATGGGCACGCAGACAAGAACTCACCACGTAGAGAAGAAAAAAGGCAACAGCTAAACCTAGTAGAGAAATCTACCCTCACTTTCCTCCTGCCCTCCTAGGTCCTCATCAGCTGAATGCAACAGGAAGCTGGAAAACAAGCAAACTGATTACTGAAGTCCAAAGAATTGCTCCACAGAATAGAGGTGGGAAAGCATAAAAAAGTCTGGAGACGCAAATGAAAAATATCAAAGATCCACAAGCTGATAGGTATCCCTAGAGGACATTTGAATGTCTGCAATATTGCTTTCCAGTTTCCCAGGTGGCTCACTGGTAAAGAATCTGCCTGCCAATCCAGGGGATATGGGTTTAAGCCCTGGGTCAGGAAGATCCCCTGGAGAAGGAAATGGCAGCCATTCCAGTATTCTTGCCTGGGAAATTTCATGGACGGAGGAGCCTGGTGGGCTACAGTCCATGAGGCCGCAAAAGATAGGACACAACTTCGCCACTAAACAGCAACACTGCTTTCATGTCATCTGCATGAATCCTGCTGGGACACACTTTATTTCTTTGTTGTTGGAAACAGGATAAAAGAGGATGATGATGACAATGATGATGATGATAGAAGAGAAGAAGGTGGAGAAAGAAAGGCTACAACACAACAAATACCACCAAAGGTTTTTGTTTTTTTTTAATACGCATTTAACAGCTGTTTGTTGAACACTTGCTAAGTTTTAGACTGCTGAGCAAACTACTGACGATAGGGAGAGAAGACTTGGTTTCTGTCCTTAGGAGCTTCCTATTTATTGGAGAAATCAGATCCATGAATCAGTGTTTCCAGAGCAACATTAGCTACTACATAGATAAATGGTGGTTCAGTTGCTAAGTTGTATCCAACTCTTGCAACCCCATGGACTGTAGCCTGCCAGGCTCTTCTGTCCATGGGATTCTCCCAGCAAGAATATTGAAGTGGGTTGCCCTTTCCTTCTCCAAGGGGTCTTTCCGACCCAGGAATCAAACCCGGGTCTCCCACATTGCAGACAGATTCTTTACTGATTGAGCTATGAGGGATAAATACATGGTTAAATATATTGAATTCAACCAGCTTCTATGGTTATTTTATTAATAGTAATCATAATTATTATTACTATTAAGCTTTACTACATATAAGGAAATTTGTTAAACTACTTAAATCAGACCTACCTCACATGATTATGGCAGGATTAAAACTAACCATGTATTATTTTCTTTACTTCCTATCTAAACAAGAATTTGGAGAAGAAAATGGCAACCCACTCCAGTATTCTTGCCTGGAGAACCCCGTGGACAGCGGAGCCTGGTGGGCTGATGTCCATGAGGTCGTACAGAGTCAGACACGACTGAAGCAACATAGCAGCAGCAGCTAAACAAGAAAGTTTAAGTTACTCACTCAGAGTCTCCTGGCTAGTAAGAGGCAGAGCTATGATTAAGCACATGGGGACTCCCCTGGTGGTGCAGTGGATAAGACTCCACCTACGAATGCAGGGGACAAGGGTTCAATCTCTGGTCCGGGAAGATTCCACTTGCTGTGGAGCAAGTTAAGCCCATGGGCCACAAGCACATGCCTAGGGCCTGTGCTTCGTAACAAGAGAAGCCACCGCAATGAGGGGCCCATGCACAGCAACAAAGGGTAGCCCCTGTTCGCTGAAACTAGAGAAAGCCCAAGCAAAACAACAAAGACCTGGTACAACCAAGAATAAATAAATTTTAAAAAAATTTTAAAAAGCAACCCAAGCACTTGGGACTTCCCTGGTAGTCCAGTGGTTAAGACTCTGCACTTCAAATGCAAGGAGCCTGGGATTAATCCCTAGTCAAGGAACTAGATCCTGCCTGGTGCAATGAAAATCCGTCATGTCACACCGATGACCCAAAGTAGCCAAATAAATAAATATTTTTTAAAAAGCACTCTGTGCACCAGCCCCAAGCTGAGATGACCCAGAGGGATGGTACGGGGAGGGAGGAGGGAGAGGGGGTTCAGGATGGGGAACACGTGTATACCTGTGGTGGATTCATGTTGATGTATGGCAAAACCAATACAATATTGTAAAGTAATTAACCTCCAATTAAAATAAGTAAATTTATATTTTTAAAAAATAAATAAAATAAATAAAAACAATCCAAAAAAAAGCACTCTGATCCCAGAGACACACACCCCTAACAGTTTCAGAGATTGAAAACACAGTGGTCTTCCTTTGAAAACTGCTCTTTGTACCCTTTCAAAATCCAAGGGCATTTTCTTTACCAATTTACCATGTCCCCTGTTATCCTTCTCAGTAGCTATGACTCAATTCTCTAATTGCATCAAATATTGCATTAGCTCAGTATTACACTAATTAGCACCATTTGTTTACTAGCTGATGACAGGGTGGGATGGAGGTTCCTTGCCTTGATGCCCATTATTAAGATGATTATTCCCCTGGGGGGTGATGTGGAAAATAGGATTGAGGTACACTGCCGCATGTGTGGATACCTGTGGCCTTTAGCAAGGAGGATGGCCCTACCCCAAATTATTCCATCTGGCAGAGCTGTTACCTGCTGTAGTTCACACATGAATGGCAGCGATTTGCATGCAAATGGGGGCCTACATGCTTTCTTGGAGCTAAGAGCTATATTTCAACATTTCACAGTGGAATTAGTCAGTGGACAGGACGCTGCGACTTTGTGGATGTGCCAGCTAAAACCCTTCTAAATTCCAAGCTTTGTGTTTCACAGCAAGATTGTTTATTGAACCAGTTCGTGGAAGTTCCAAAGACTCCTCTGCTGAAATACTGCCAGCCCCAAGCTCTGATTTTGACATTGATGTTGTCAGTTGCGATTAAGCATTGGTCTTAATGAATGCTGGCAGATACCTTCTGAGGTATGATCACCCATATTCCTGTGGCTAAGTAGCAAAGCTCTGGACAGGAGGAAAACGAAGGTCTCAGGAGTAACCTGTTTTTCTGGCTCCCCTTCATTTGTTCCCCATTTCTGAAAACATAAAGGTCAGGTTCCTCGACCAGTCTTCATGAATTTACATGATCTGAGCTACACTGGTCTTTTTGCCCCCATGCTGTCCTACTCTTACACTCCAGCAATCCTAATGGACTTCTCTTGCCCTTAGAACACACGATGCAACCTTTTAAAAGGCTTTCCTTCCTTTGCACATGCTGTTCCCACTATGGAATGACCACCTTCACTATTGCTGGATGATAAACTTTAAAGCTGTGGATGATGAGCCCATAAAACCCCATCCAGGTTATTTTGCATGTTCCAAATAAAGGTGATTTCTCCATCTCCAAAACCTCATCTATATTTTGACTGCTATTGCATGAAACAAGACTTACATGCAAAGATAATAGTCTTACCACTTGACACTAAGCACCTATAACTCATTCATCCTTAAATACCCAGATCTCAGCACACTGTTTGGCATATAGTAAGTGTGCCATCCTTGTCTAATTTAACTGAGCCCTTTACCCAGGTATTTGGTTATAGGAGGTACCTGGGAGTTTAAAAGAAACCATAACATAAATTAGGAGGTTGGGATTAACATATACAAACTACTATATATAAAATAGATAATCAACAAGGACCTACTATATAGCTCAGAAAACTTATGCAATACTCTGTAATAACCTATACGGGAAAAGAATCTGAAAAAGAATGGATATATGTATATGTATAACTGAATCCCTTTGCTGTACAACCTGAAACTAACACAACATTGTAAATCAACTATAATATAAAATAAAACCTAATTTAAAAAATTAAAAATCATAAACAAAAGAAACAGAAGCATTATGAAGGATGCAAAAAAATTCCTTAATCCTCCTAACCAGAAAAACACTTACAACATTACAGGTCAATGCATATCTATAACTGTGTCTATATATGCGTACGTGCTAAGTCACTTCAATCATGTCCAAGTCTGTGTGACACTATGGACTGTAGGCCACCAGGCTCCTCTGTCTATGGAATTTTCAGGCAAGAACACTGGAATGGGTTGCCATGCCCTCCTCCAGGGGATCTTCCCCACCCAGGGATTGAACCCACAACTCTTATGTCTCTTACACTGGCAGGCAGGTTCTTTACCACTAGCACCACCTGGGAAGCCCATTTGTTGCTCACTCACCAAGTTGTGTCCAACTCTTTGCGACCCCATGGACTGCAGCACGCCAGGCTTCCCTGTCCCTCACTAGCTCCTGGAGTTTGCTCAGATTCCTGTCCATTGAGTCGCTTACGCCATCCAACCATCTCATCCTCTGTTGCCCCCTTCTCCTCTGGGCAGGTGCAGAAGCCCATATCTCTATATATCTATATCTAAGATATTCATATATAAAATAGAAATAGAGCTTTGATTATCAGGGTTTTTCTTCTGCTTTGTTTTTAAAGAAATTTACATTGACTAGTAGGAATGAGTTCTCCTTTGTAGGCAAAGATGACACAGAAGAAATCAGTATTCCCTCCTGATGGAACAAGACAGTGAGGCTTGCTGGAATCCATTTAGCACAATCAGTTGGTCTATTATCTCCCGATTATGGAAGTGGAGAAATGAGATATTTAATCAGGACATATTTTAGAAAGTTGTAACATATTTGCGTATTTCCCTAAGGCCTGTAATGAAGAGCTCTTAATATTTCATTTTCATTATTACCAGAAGAGAAGAGTTACAATAAAAACTCTCTTTGTGGTCTGAGTCCCAGAATAAAGAATCTCAGCGTCTCTAGGTCATTCAAGCAGTGACCCCACAGTCAAACCAAGCAGAGAACTACTCAAGATCAGGGCTCTGGGTTCGCTTCCCCATCCACTTCCACTCCCTGTCTCTGCATGCACTCTCTGTCCCTAACACACAGAAGGACATTTACTTAGAGTCTGTTTTGAAGGTCATGAAAAATAATCACTCCTATATGCAGGATGATGTGGACACCTCCCACTGAATACCAAATTCCTCCACAGGCTCTCTCTCTGCCGTGTGAAATTTGGCAACTCCTGGGGACAGGAGTTAGTGCACAAATGAGTAAACTGAGGTATATCATGGGAAGATCAAGAAGAGACTGCAGTAGGCCATCTGTAGGATCTTTTCAAGCTAAATAATTATCTGATTAAATTAGTGTCAAGCAATAATATCCACTCAACCAGAGACATACTCATTAAGCCAGAGAATATATTTATCAAACACCAAAACATTAAATCTGACTCAATTACTACTCTGGCTGCCAAATCCTCATCACTTTTGAAAAGCTGGATTTAAAGTTAGATGTAGACTGTAACCAAGTGTGCTCTGTGCCTAAATAGATAGAGACCACAGAGCTGAGTCCTCTGATAACTGCAGAATGCATAGACAGATGATTCTTCTCTGGACAAAGACACACATTTGGCTCTGTTTTCCGTATCTCTCAATATGCTGCTCTCATATTCCAGGTTTAGGGCTCATCATGCCAAGAAAAGAAGCTTCAATTTACAGCAAAGAATGGGCGGGTACAACTCCCAGGGATGTTTGAGTCTAACCAGACAGCGCTGCCTGCTTCGCATATCCAGCTTGGTCTGCGGTAGTGTGTCTGATAACAGCAAGAGACAAAGGCAGACAGCATGATCACTGCAATGGGAAATGGGGACCAAGGAACAACTGGATCCCCGCAGACCCTGGCAGGATGGCCCTGGACGGTAAATTCAGCCATTCCCAGACACTGGTGGGAAGAAACAGATTCAGTTCATTGGGTGTTTTCAATCTGCTTTATATAATCACATACAGTGCTTCCCAGGTGGCACTAGTGGTAAAGAACCCACCTGCCAATGCAGGAGCCTCAGGTTCAATCCCTGGGTCAGGAAGATCCCCTGGAGGAGGGCATAGCAACCCACTCCAGTATTCCTGCCTACAGAATTTCATGGACAGAGCAGCCTGGAATGCTACAGTCCATAAGGTCACAAAGAGTTGGGCACGAATGAAGAGACTTGGCACATACACAAACACACACAGTTTATGTCAGTTTACGTTTGGAAGGACTGGTATATTTATTCATATTTGGAAGGACCAGTAGACTTACTTATATTTGGAAGGGCTCATATATTTATTCATATTTGGAGGAACTGGTATATTTATTGATATTTAGTTGTCATCCATTGAGGGCATGAGGAGTATAAGAGAAAGAGGTGTGGAAGCAAAGATTATCTGGAAAGGCAAGCTGGTATAACAGGAGAAAGTAAAGGCTTGCTTAGCTTCTAAAAGAGAATAGTCTTTTAAAGGTCAGCTAGATATGTGTGCGTGTGTGTGTGTGTGTGTGTGTGTGTAAACCATATTTGACAGAAAGGCACACTGGCTCGCCCACAAAAAAAAAAAAAAGCACTATCAGGATGAGTCTGCCTGCCAACACAGGGCATGCAGGTTCAGTCCCTGGTTGGGGAATGAAGACCCTCACAGGCTGAGGAGCAACTAAGCCTGCCTGCAATGACGAGAGAGAAGCCAGCTCACTGCAATGAAGATCCTGTGTGCCACAACTAAGACCTGACCCAGACAAAAATAAATTAATTTTTTTAAAAAAGCACAATCTAGCCTGTGGCATATCCTTCTCACAGTCCAGGGAATGGGGACTTTAGAAGCTGGACAGAGAGCGAATACAAGAAGGTGCCTGTCCTCATGTGCATAGACATCCAAAGTCTGTTCTTGGTTCTCATTTTTCTTTCTCTTCCCCTCTCCCCACCCCCACCCCCGCCACTCCTCTCTCTTTCAATATCCATCTACCTATTTCTACCTATTTTCTGAAAGCACTCAAACTTCATCATATCTCAGTCCTTCGTATGCTAACAGAAAAATTCTATCCCTCCTTGCACTGAGTCCAGCCTGGCAACTGCTGAGCACGCACGCCACAACTACTGAAGCCTGCACACCCGAGAGCCCTGGCTCTGCAAAAAAGAGAAGCCACTGCAGGGGGAAGTCCGTGCATCACAGCTAGAGAGTAGCCCCTGCTTACGGCAGCTAGAGAAAGCCCGCACGCAGCAACGAAGACCCAGCACAGCCAAAAATACATCATAAATAAAGAAAATTAATAGTACTGTGTTGCATATTTGAAAACTGCTAAGAGAGTAGATCTTAAAAGTTCTTATCACAAGAAAAAACATTTGTAACTATGCATGGTGAGGGATGTTGACGTACTATAATGATCATTTTGTAATATGATATTGAATCATTATATTGTACACCTAAAACTAACGTTATATGTCAATTATACCTCCAGTTTTAGAAGTCAGTAAAATGTGACCAACAGACTGAAGCCAAAACTATACTGCTTAAGGCCATACAACTAAATCTAAATCAGATTATCAAAACAGCCTGCTCAACTGGGCTTCACAAAGGAAGCCAGAAATATTTCCTATGGCCATTCCCACTTATATGTTACAAAAGAAAGAAATGACCTCCTGTCAACCTTTGCCTGTGATGTGAACTCTTAGTTGTACTTCAAGACCCAAATCAAAAAGTACTTATTTGAAAACATTTTTCTGAATGCTCTCGGAGAAGGTGAGTCAATCACTCCTATGTTCTAACTGTACTTTGTGCTTGCCTCTTAACCAGATGGGTTCAAACAGCTTTTTCACTGACTTCAAGGTAATGTTGATCATAGAACTTTCTACCTAAAAACAGAGAGGAAAATAGAATTTGCCAGAGTTGTTATATGAAATCATTACTAATGAATGTTTGCTTGGGTCCCCCACAATATGAAAACACAGCTACCAGCTATGGAGGGTTTCCTCTGGCTTTATTTATTGCTTTTCCCCATTAAATTAGGAGCTCCTCTAGAAAAAGAGACAGTCTTAATCACCTATGAATCCCCACTGTCTAGCAGGCGGTTTGGTACATAGAGATAGCACCCTCCAAAGTTGTGGAATGTGTGAGTGAATGAATGGGATATCTGACGATCAGCATCCACTGCTACAGATAAATTACAGCCTGGTTCTTGGCAGATTCCAGGCGATGAAGTGTTCGGGCTGGATCACAGAGCCACAGGTTCAGCCCCAGCTCGGCGAGCCTGCTGAGTCGTTTCTGCACATTGACTGTATTTCGGGCGGCTCTTGATCCTGATCACTGGCTTAATCACCTCTGCTGGCTCCTTTCCTGCTTCTTGGGGAGTGAAAAGTTTCTGCTGTTGAAAGAATGACTGCCTGTGATCCCATCCTTTCCATTTGGGCAGTCTCCTATTATTGTCGCTTCTCCCCCTTGCTCTAACAAGTGGCTCCTGCTTCATCACAAAGCATTCTGCACTTCCATCTCCCTTTATCCCTGTGTGGAGTGGAACAGAGCAGAGAGAGTTCCTCCCTGCCCACATTGTGCTGACACTGAAAGGGACACAATCATCAGGCGGGAAGGAAAGATGACTTTTGAATCAGAACAAATGCATCCCGGCCCAATTCTATGCTTCATTTAATTAGGAATCAATTGGCTGTGGCCACCATGACGGAGTTCCTCTTTTCATAAGAAACCAGAGCTAACTAACTAACTCTCTCTCTTCTCTCTCTCCCTTCGTTCGTATGAGAAGTGGAGGGAGACGGAGAAGAACTGAGTTTGAAATTTAAAAAAAACATCTTGCCGAAGGAAAATCAGAGTGAGCAAAAATAAATAAAAACAAAGATGATATGATAAGGAAATTGATTCCAACTCCCAAAATGTACTGAGCATCTAATATGGACTAAGAACTATGCTAAGATCTGGGAAGACACCTGTGGAACAAAGACAGGTTTCCTGCATTCGAGGATTGTAAGGGAATAACTTCATATGATGATTACTTGGAATAATTTGTAATATTTAGCTTGGGAAGGGAAAGAAGTAGAGTTGTCAGAGTCTTGTCTGAAAATATATGATAGGATGCAGAATGGCTTCCTCCAAGCTCCTTGCAATTGTCTACAAAATTCTGCACTATCAGCACCTGTCTGGCTACCTGCCGTTCAGTTCAGTTCAGTTGCTCAGTCGTGTCCGACTCTTTGCGACCCCATGAATCGCAGCACTCCAGGCCTCCCTGTCCATCACCAACTCCCGGAGTTCACTCAGATTCAACACCACTGCAAATGTAAGTTTCATAGGGTGGTGCATTAAACCACCTAAGATCGCAGCATTCCAGGGAGGCAACAGTGATAAAATACTTAGGTTCTTCTGCCACTCATCCTTGCTCCTTCTCCTCCAAGCCAACGATGAATCCATGTGCTTGTATTTCCCAGCTACAAAAAAAAATGTTTAAAATGTACCCCTGCAAATGACCACGACCTTTATGGATAACATATGAGAATGCAGGAAAAGAAGAGGAGGACACACAATTTGATGGAATCAGAATCTGAAGCTGATCGTCTTTTGCACCCCCTCAGGAAGTGTGACTTCTGTTGTCATATCAGGTCTTTGCAGCCACACAGTGTCCTTGTCAAGATTTGCGACCTTTTACTTCATCCCTTTTAAATTCACACATGCCCTTTGTCACACCTGATGCCTCAGAACCAATTCCAAGTTATCACAGTCCATCTACTCTGGTGTTCGTGTGTCTCTCTATATTTCGAGGCCACTTCCTCTTCTTTGTCTTCCTCTCTCTGAATTAACAAACCAGTTTCAAAGGTTTTGCTTTGCCTGGGACCCAGATGGCTGTGAACATGTATTTATTAGCCATCACTCTTAGAGTTGCAAATTAATGAAGGGTCGATCAAACTAACAAACTGGCGAAAGTAAAACAGGGGACACTACTAAATCGCATCACTAAAATGGCTGGTTACTGCAGTTGTTGTTGTTTAGTTGCTCAGTTGTGTCCCACTCTTTGCCACCCCATGGACTGTAAGGCTCCTCTGTCCATAGGATTTCCCAGGCAGGAATACTGAAGTGGGTTGCCATTCCCTTCTCCAGGGATTGAACCTGTGTCTCTTGCATCTCCTGCACTGGCAGGCAGATTCTTTACCACTGAGTCACCTGGGATGCCCTCCTGCCTCTTCAGTTCAGTCACTCAGTCGTGTCCAACTCTTTGTGACCCCATGGACTGAAGCACGCCAGGCCTCGCTGTCCATCACCAACACCCGGAGCCTGCTCAAACTCATGTCTATCGAGTCGGTGAAGCCATCCAACCATCTCATCCTCTGTCGTCCCCTTCTCCTCTTGCCTTCAATCTTTCCCAGCATCAGGGTCTTTTTCAGTGAGTCAGTTATTCACATCAAGTGGCCAAAGTATTGGAGTTTCAGCTTCACATCAGTCCTTCCAAAGAATATTCAGGACTGATTTCCTTTCCGGTTGACTGGTTTGATCTCCTTGCTGTCCAAGAAACTCTCAAGAAACTTCTCCAACACCACAGTCCAAAAGCATCAATTCTTCAGTGCTCAGCTTTCTTTTGACTGTTTGACTGGGGTGTGTCCCCAACCCTGAAGCAAGCCCTGAGGCTCCAGGATGAAACAGTTGAGTTGGCTGGTCTCTTGCCCACCCGTGCAGCTGAGAGTGGATCAGCTAAAGATCTGAGACAGAAGATAGATTTCCAAAAGGAGTCTGCAGAAACTGTTATTAGTAAAGACAACTATGAGAAGGGAGAAAGAAAAAGGCAGAAATACCCCCTTAGTTCCCACATTTGAACAATGAGCCCCTAGCTTTTCAGACAGTTTCAGACATGGAGCTAAAAAGGAATGCCTCTGAACCAAATTTTAGGCTTCTAAGGATTGGCTTGTTTCCTTTTAGCTGATCGCCCTCTTATGTCTCCTGGAGGGAAGCACTGATAGAAAGAGAGGGTGAGAGGACAGATAAAAGGACATTCATTCTCGACCTTTAGTGAAGTAAAGTGAAGTGGAAGTCACTCAGTCGTGTCCGACTCTTTGAGACCCAGTGGAATTCTCCAGGCCAGAATACTAGAGTGGGTAGCCTTTCCCTTTTCCAGGGGAATCTTCCCAACCCAGGAGTTGAACCCAGGTCTCCCGCATTGCAGGCGGATTCTTTACCAGTTGAGCCACAAGGGAAGCACCCTTTTGTGAGGGCGATATAATCAAATGTTAATAAAGACAAAGTGTGATAGATCTAGACTATAATTATTGACAGGATGGTGGAGCTGTTCTACTGGGAGGCCATCAGTTTGTTTTCCTTTAGGGTATCACATTGATGCCAAGCTGGACTATTTGCACACACACACAAATATATATTTTATATATATATATATGCATTCAGTTCAGTTCAGTTGCTCAGTCGTGTCCGACTCTTTGCAACCCCATGAACCGTAGCACGCCAGGCCTCCCTGTCCATCACCAACTCCTGGAGTTCACCCAAACTCATGTCCATCAAGTAGGTGATGCCATCCAGCCATCTTATCCTCTGTCGTCCCCTTCTCCTGCCTTCAATCTTTCCCAGCATCAGGGTCTTTTCCAATGAGTCAGTTCTTTGCATCAGGTGGCCAAAGTACTGGTGCTTCAGCATCAGTCCTTCCAATGAATATTCCAGACTGATTTCCTTTAGGATTGACTGATTTGATCTCCTGCAGTCCAAGGGACTCTCAATAGTCTTCTCCAACACCGCAGTTCAAAAGCATCAATTCTTCAGCTTTTTATTAGTCCCTTCCCAGTGCCCCACCATCTCCGGGTCACTTCACTGCACACTGTCTCATTCACAGATCTGTTATTTAGATCTTCATGAGATGCACTTATGGTAACAATGTTTTCTCTTCCCACAGTAACAACTGGACCTTCTAATAACAATAATGTAAGTACTGTTAACCTCACCATTATTATTAGCACCAAAAATGACAGAAGAAAAATGTGATATGACATAATAGCCATATTGAGGAGCAATGTAATGTGTGCTGTTCTCTCTAAGCACTTTACCTATATTATCACAATTAAGTCTTGAAGCAAAACTATGAGGTCAGCACTTTTTTCCATCCACACTTTTACAATGAAGAAAAGTGACACTCAGAAACCAACGTTTCAGGATTTCCCTGGTGATCCAGTGACTAAGACTCCTCACTCCAAATGCAGAGCCCTGGGTTTGATCCCTCCTCAAAGAACTAAATCCCACATGCTGTAACTAAGAATTAGCATGCCACAACGAAGATCAAATGTCCAGCATGCCCCATGAGACCCAGCAAAGCCAAATAAATAAATAAATATTTTAAGAAGAAAGAAACCAACATTCCAACTAACAGACAAACTAGTGAGTGTCCTCCCCAACATGCCCTCGGCCCTCCACACCCAACACATGTCCTTCATTCATCTCTTCTGCCTGCCCTGCTTTCTCTAGCCTTTGCACCTAGGTTGCTCTTGATTTCTAGTGCTCTCTCAGGGAAGGTATGTTTTCAGGGCATACTTGTCACAACCATAAGTGACGACCTATTCCTTGCTGGCTAACTGCTCGTCCTCCTAAGAACAAAAGGCACCTCCTCGGACCTGACTCCCCAGACGTCCCCACTTCAAGGCTTCCTCCTAATATAATGCATGATTGTATAGTCACCAGCACTGTCCTTCTAGACTCAAAGCTCTGTTTGGTTTTCACCCAGAGCTGTGTCCTTAGTCTTCAGCTCAGTTTTAGTCATCTACTGCAAATGGCTGAGTAGATGCATGACTGTAATGACTACCCAGGTGGGTGACAGGTGGTTTGGGGCCAGTGGACTCTACACATTTTCTCATGATTTCCTCCGTGTCCTACTCCCACTTCCTACTGCCTCCTTTTGCTAAACCTTATCTCCCTGATTTGAGAACTATGGATCTGCTTAATTACTTACAGGAGTAAGAAAAAGAACAGAAATTTTTAAAGTCAGCCAATTACAGGGAATAGGGACATGTGAAGACTTCAATAAGCAGCAGCCTGCAAATCCTATCCAATAGTGACACTTGTTGCCATAAGGATTGAGAGCCCAATATTGCCTGCTGCTGCTGCTAAGTCGCTTCAGTCGTGTCCGACTCTGTGTGACCCCATAGAGGACAGCCCATCAGGCTCCCCCGTCCCTGGGATTCTCCAGGCAAGAACACTGGAGTAGGTTGCCATTTCCTTCTCCAATGCATGAAAGGGAAAAGTCAAAGTGAAGTCGCTCAGTCGTGTCCGACTCTTTGCGACCCCATGGACTGCAGCCTACCAGGCTCCTCTGTCCATGGGATTTTCCAGGCAAGAGTACTGGAGTGGGGTGCCATTGCCTTCTCTGCAATATTGCCTAGAAGTTTCAAATATTCAGAAATACTGATTTTTAGCCTTATATGTAAAAATCTCTCACTATTTCAATATCAAGTGTAAGATATATGACCTTGCACAAGTTATCTAACCTCTCCATGCCTCAGTTTCCTCATCTGCAAAATAAGGACAATACTGAACCCTAATTAATAGGGCTGCTATAAAAAGTAAATTTCATGGTATTTGTTAAAAGCTTGGAGCAGTTCTTGGCGCATAGCGTTTTCATATATATGTGAATGTGTGATTAATATGTAATATTCAAGTTCATGTTAAATGTATAATTGGATATTGAATATACAACTAAATACTAAATATGTAATTGAATAACATCAATAATAATACATTTTTAAAGAAAAACACTGGGAGCCAAGCAAAACACATCTACAAACACTTATGGTCTACAGGTCATCAGACTGGGACCCCTGCTTTTGTCTTTACTGAAAACCTTTTGGGACTGCCTCTGGACATAGCATACCTCCTGACTCTTTTTCTCTGCACACACAATCCCTAATTTTCTAAAATCATGACTGCTCCACCTACTCCTGAGTCCCAAGACTACTCCAAAAGGGACAGTTTTTAATAAACACCTCTCCCCACCACAGGCCTGCCTGGAAGTGTGATTAAAAAATTTCCCCCTAAAAAGCAAGCCCTTTAGGAAGCTACTACTTCCAAAGCCTCAGAGGGGTCTCTCTAAGCTGCAGCCCACTTTTCAATCAATCTTATCTATAATGTTTGCAGATTGCACCAGCCACCCCTGAAGCCGGCAGCGTTATCAGCAATCAGCAGCATGGTGAGGACAGAGCATAGGCACAGTTGAGAACAAGGCTAAAAATAACCATTTTCAAATTAAAATCTTGAATAGTAGAAGGAAGGGGGGAGGAGAAGCAAGACTCGGTAGGGCAGGTTTTATTTACTTACATCCCTGAATCAAAGATAAAAGGAGTTGGGGGTTTGGCAGACTTGTTTTCATTGCCAGGAATGTTGTCAAAACACGAATGATGATGCAAAGCAAATGCCTGTCACACAAACCCAAAGGAAGCTTATTTACACATTTGGGATGAGTAGGGCTGTAAATGATGGTTTAATTGGGAAAATCTGCTTAGTCATTTGAGCATGCAGACCTAAAAACAGACGGAACATAGTATTGGGAGGAAAATAAATTTAAGGAAATTTCTTTTCTATTGCTCTACTCTAATACATTTCCCTGGTTCCTCTGCCTCTCTCTATTCCATTTTTGTTTCCATTGTAAAAAAACACTGCTCAGCATTTCCCAGGCTGCCCTTAACCTTTCTCACTTGCTCACTTGGGGCCTGTGGAAGACAAAGCATTCTCTCAATGATTTGAGACAGGCTCTGGGCAGTACCCAACACACATAGACTAACCTCTGAGGCTGGGATAGCGGCTTCCTAAAAACAAACAGCACAAGAGCTAATGGATTAGGGAAGGTGTGTAGAATGTTCAACTCGATATCCAGCAAATAACAAGCATTTAACAAATATCAGTCTCCTTACCTGCCACACAGTAGGGAACTGGCATTTATTATCAAAAAGAAAAAAAAATCATTACTCACATCTATAATAAGAATTTTTGACTGGAAAGGATTATTATATCAATGCAGTAATAATGATCATTTCTAGATGGGAGGTTATGGTTGATATGGTTCCCTTCTTTATACTTTTATTTAGGTTTTTTTGTAATTTTCTAAAATGATAAATGAGATTATTTTTAAATTCAAAATTCTGGATGCCATTATATTAAACATATGTCGTTTGAGTCTTGTACCCACCTATTCCCATCCCATGATCTGACCTTCTAGTAAAAGTAATTCATTAATAAGCTTTATAGCTTTTTTGGCTCTTTCAAAGTGTTCTAGAAATTGGCATTTTGCCAATTATTAAATGAAGAGAAGTTGGCACAAATACCAACCTTAAACTGAATATCACTTGACATGATTGTAATCTCTCAAAACATACGAAAAAGCATATATAAACATATATAAATAATTAGTAGAGCATGAACAACTTATTTCATCAGTCTGACCATTATTCTTAAGTAAGACTTTTTGTCCTCTGTAGAAGATACCCGTAATGAACAATTTCCCACACTCAGGCCACCTAATTTCAGCACTTGCATGGTGGACAGTTCCATGCATCTTTCCCAATACTCCACCACAGTTTTCTGAACTGCTTTCTCTAAAGCTGGGGAAGATGGCTTAGCCACATGCAGATGCAACCCAGAAATGTGCAGGGGTCTACCCCAATGCAATCCTCATGCCATGGAACATAAGAGCCTATGGATAAATGTCCCAGCTTCTTTGTCTTTCAGTGAGACAGTTCTAGGCAGTAAGCAGCTCATTAGCACATATTTCACTGTTTTCCTTCCTTTCTTCTCTCTCTCTCTACTTTCCACACTTCTGTGACTACCTCCAGTATAAACTCCCCAATACAAACTCCTTGTTTTAGGGTCAGCTTTTAGTGGCAGGAGGAGGTGTGGCTGGACCCACAGTAAGACATAATTGTAATTTATAGGTTAAAAAGAGTCTTCAAGTCACTAATGATAATAATGTCACTAATGACAGTTACCATTGACATTTTCTTTATTAGAATGTGGTGTCAAAATTAAACTGACTGTGTAAGCAACCTCCACATAAAATGGGACTAGAACAAGATTCCCTTCTGTCTAGATGTGCTATTGGAACAGAGAATTATGCTAGGCGTCGAGACATAATAAGCAAGTGCCTTTACCAGCTCATGGGCAAAACTTTTTTTTACCTCTTGGCCTTAAACAACCAGGGTTCTAGGAACAAGACAAGCAAGGAAGACTTGCCTCAGTCAACAGTAACTCCTCCTTACAGCCTGAGTTTTTGACAGCCTGACAAAAGAACAGGAATTATGCCAGTTTTTCTGTTTAGCATGAGCTCTGCCACAGGACCAACGACATATAATCTGTCTACTTGCTTTTCCTGCCGCAAGTTGTGACACATTATCAAAGCTTCAAAAGTCATTCCATCTTAGTGCAACCCTGGACAAACTTATTTCCACCTTGTTTCTGGTAGAAGGACAGTCACTATATCCTACTTTCATTGACTTTTCTGATTTTTATATTAAATGTTGACATGTTGATATTAAATGTTGTGTTTGACAATTCAAGCTCATCAAATGTTTTTTGCTCTGTAAAATACAGATAGCAATAAAACATTGTAGACTGTTGTGAATACTGCAAAAAAAAAAATCCCTGAAATCTGTTTTGTGAAGTCCCTACCACAAAACCATGTCTAAATGTTAAATACAACTATTAAAATCAGATCCAATTATAACAAATGCACAATGGAAAAATACCAAGTCAGTTTTGCACTTAGAATCTGGAGACACTTTAACTAAAAGTAATATAAGTTCTCTCATTCTTTTCATTTTTTTATGCAGTTAGCCTTCATTAAAACTGAACTATAATGTGTAAAGAGAGGAATGTATCGAAAAAGCAAAACTGATCAAGATATCCATCTAGAGAATCTCACAATATAGAAGGAAAAACAGATATATACATAGGTTTAATCATGCACTAAACATTTATGAAATGCAAGCTTTGTACTAGAACTGCACTAGGTAATAGAGACACAAAGATGTAAGATTCTGTCTCCTCTGAGAGAAGCAGCTGTCCAGTGAACCAACAGGAACCCCTTCTTAATATGATATGTATTATGTTCAACGTTAACATGAGAAGACCTTAAAAGCAATAACCAGCTTTATCGAAGGGAGTTAGAGATGGGTGCAAATGATACTCACAAGCTTCACAGTTACGACTGTTAAACTGGCATATGAAGGATGTATTGTTGTTGCTGTTGTTGAGTCATGAAGTCGTGTCTGACTTTTGCAAACCCAGAGTCTGTAGCCCGCCAGGCTCCTCTGTCCATGGAATTCTCCAGGTAAGAATACTGGAGTGGGTTGCCATTTCCTTCTCCAGGGGACCTTCCCAACCCAGGGATCAAACCCAGGTCTCTTGAATTGCAGACGGATTCTTTACTGACTGAGCCACCTGGGAAGTCTGCATTGGGAGGCAGATTCTTAACCCCCAGACCACCAGGAAAGGTCCTAGAATCACTACTCTTGACTCTGCTGTGTCTTTCCATTCCCAAAGAGTGGTTCATGAAAGAAACTAAATAAAACACAAAGATTCCTTCTTTTTTATCACAAAATGGCCTTATGCTCATAACAAACCTTTATCAAGTACTTTGCAAAAACTGGATGAAAATTGTCTGCTTTGGCAAGTCCTTTGATGGTCAATATTTCAGAGGACATAACAGGTTCAGGAAGCCATTAGTCCCAGATGGCATTTATGTACCAGTTACATGGAGACCCAGAAGCAGGTGCCCACCAGTATAACTTCTGGAAGAAGTTAGGAGGGAAAATAAAATTATTAAGGAATGGAAGGAAATGAGTCACCCTTCCTTAGAGTTTACTGAATTTATCCTTAAAGAATTTAAGAAAGCCTGTTCCCAGCATCATAAACTTTTAGAGTTTGGGGAAACATGAATAAAGTCTATTGATCCGTTTTCAGTTTAATTAGTCTCCATGCTCTCTGTGCCTGATTTAGTTTCTTGCATTATAGTATGTGTTTAATAAAAGATTGTTAACTGAATGACTAATCTGATTAATTCAGAACAGTAAACTAAGGTTTTTATGCCTACAGAACAGAAAACTAATGTCATGTTTTTATGCCTGCAGATTAATTCTTAAAAGTTTTAAGTTGACCGAAAACAAAAATGAGAGCCTATTGTCTATGACTGAAAATATAATACTTGAAAAAATGTAGTTTGAACACTATGGTTATATCATTGATTTTTCTGAAATTAGAACCATTCTGCATCTAATCAACCTGCCTCTCTATAGCTGACATCAACCATTGAGGAGATGAAGAAAAATCTCATTTGTGCCAGTATCTGGCAAACTAATACAAGTTAATTTGTCAATTAAACTATCACTGTAATAGGGACTGCTGCAAACTAACATTAGCAGGTTAAGAGAGGCAAGCTGTATAATTCATAAAGAAAAACAGCAAGTCCACAACAGGAATGCAGATGTAACTTAAATGAAGATGAACAATGGCAAAACTAAATTGCAGACAGGGTCTGAGTGACCTCTAGTGTTGTTACGAGGAATATGAGCAAAGTATGAGCAACAGAAACTAGCATACAGGACAGAATCCTAAATATATATATGCTGCTGCTGCTGCTAAGTCACTTCAGTGGTGTCCGACTCAGATATATATATATAACTACACATATATGCATAACTGTACGCACATAAAACTACACATACACACAGATGTATGTATACTTATTGCAACATAGTGTAAAGAACCTGCCTGCCAATGCAGGAGACATAAAAGATGCAGGTTTGATCCCTGGGTCAGGAAGACCCCTGGAGGAGGGCATGGCAACCCACTCCAGTACTCTTGCCTGGAGAATCCCATGGACAGGGGAGCCTGGTGGGCTACAGCCCACAGGGTCACAGAGTCAGACACGACTGAAGGGACACTTGCACAATCATTTCCACTGGTTCAAAAAGTCACCCAATATCATGCATCGAACCTGGACTGGCGATTTGTTTCATATATGACATTATACATGTTTCAACTGGATGCTCGGGGCTGGAGCACTGGGATGACCCAGAGGGATGGTACGGGGAGAGAGGAGGGAGGGGGGCGTCAGGATGGGGAACACGTGTATACCTGTGGCAGATCCATGTTGATGTATGGCAAAACCAATACAATATTGTAATTAACCTCCAATTAAAATAAATAAATTTATATGTTTTTAAAAAGTTACCCAGGAAACATATAGTACTCCACATATCAGTTTATCACTAAAATACTGACTGTTTGGATTTACTGACTTAGCATTAAAATGTCTTCATTTGTATATATACAAAAGTTTGAGATGTTAGTCTCACCATTCAAATGCCTTTGGGGAAAAGAAATAATACTTTGTATTAAATGTAAAATAACAGGAGGTTTCCTACCTGATACTGCAAAAAGGTCAAGGGAATGCAAAGAGGCAATAAAGTCATTCCAATTTTGGTACTGTTGAGAGTGCTTACATTGAGCAGCTTCACCTTCTAATGTATGCATTGATTTTTCTAAAAGCACAGCTCTGATCACCTTCAATCAAGGTTCTTCAAAAGCCCCTGATTGTCTACCAAATTAAGATCAAACCCGTAGGTGGGTCATTCAAGGTCTTCCATACGACCAGACCAACCTTCATTTCTTGTGAAGAAGGCATTGCCAGATGTTACAACACTTGTATTATTTCTGCACAGACAGACTTTCCACCTACCAATGCTTTTAAATGAAAGAATTTTGTAAACTTTTGTGTAAAGATAGCTCCAAACCCGGAAAGGCTTACAGTCTATTTCTAACATCTCCTGATTTCAACTCCTATTTCTACTACTTGCTAGATGTGTAATTTGAGGAAAATTACTTAGCCCAACTTAACTCAGTTTGATCATCCCTAACACAAGAATAATGTACATCATGCGTATTACTATAGCTCCTCCTGCATGACAGAAGATAAAGAAGGGAAAGAAGAAACCAGGTCAAATACCATCGTAGCCTTGGAAACCTGGAGAAACCACTCGACTCTCTTAACTCCAGTTTCCTCACTTGCAAAGCAGGTACGAAAAAACAATTTCATAATCTTAAGATGAGGATTAAAGTCAGATGAAGTCAAAGTGTTAGTCACACGGTCGTGTCCAATTCTTTGGGACCCCATGGACTGTAGCCCGCCAGGCTCCACTGTCAACGGGATTTTTCAGGCAAGAATACTGGAATGGGAAGCCATTCCCTTCTCCAGGGGATCTTCCCAACTCAGGGATTGAATCCAGGTCTCCTGTATTGCAGGCAGATTCTTTACCATCTGAGCCACCAGGGAAGTTTCCCCAGTGACTCAGCAGGTGAAGAATCTGCCTGCAATGCAGGAGACACAGGAGACGCGGGTTCGATCCCTGGGTCAGGAAGATTCCCTGGAGGAGGAAATGACAACTCACTCCAGTATTCTTGCCTGAAAAACCCTATGGACAGGGGAGCCTGTCCCTGCTCTCCCTTGGGAGAGAGACAGGGACAGAGGAGCTCTCCCTGCCAGGGGAGCCTGTACAGCCCCAAGGGTCTGAAGAATTGGACACAAGTGAGCAACTAAATATACACACAAAGTCAGATGACTTGCACGCAAAAGCAGTTACTATATCATAGGAACTCAATAAATGCTTAACTGCACACTCTAAGACCACTGCCTCCACCAGCTTCTTCCATCTGGGGCAGGAGCATGGATGTTGGTGATGCCATCAAGCCCTCTAATTGGGCTGGGACCTCTGACTGTCTTGTTCCTCTTTTTCCTATTGAAAATGTAGTCAGCAAAGTATTCTAGAACATGTAAATAGTCCATCTAAGATGTTATTATGGGCCATCTGAAAATAATAATTTACAGGGTGATCCTGTAAACCAACATTAGGCAATCAGTAAAATTATTTTAGCTCATAGACTCATCTAAACCAGGCTCAGAATGAAAAATTAAAATAGAGCTTTAATGTACAATTCCAATACTTAAAATAGAAAAACTAAAATGGAATGATGGTTGCCAAAGGCTGGGGAGGAGAGCTGTTTGACAGGTACAGAGGGGCGATTCCACTGCAAAAGTTCTGGAGATTGGCTGCATAACAGGGTGAATATACTTAATACCACTGAGCTGTGTACTTAAGAATGGTTATATATTGGTAATATTATAGGTATTTTTAACCACAATTCTTTAAATTTTTTTAATTTTAAAAAGCTTTTATGAGAGGAAATTCATTACCCCTTAAATGCAACTTCTTCCTGCATCTCCATAGGCCACACACACACACACACACACACACACACAGTGAGATCGTGTGTAAAGAGTGATCTTTGTCTAACAACCTACAATTTTACTAACTGGCTTCACAAAGTCCATATTATTTTTATTCTATGTTGAAGAATGATGAAAAATACATTTTTTTCATCCCTCTGAATGCCACCTAACATGTAAGAAGAGGAACTGCTGCTAACTTATTTGACTAGAAACACAAAGAGTAAAAGGACCAGGGCTTCTCTGGTGGTACCATGGATAAGAATCCACCAGCCAGTGCAAGAGACCAGGTTTGATCCTTGGTCCAGGAAGATTCCACATGGCTCAGAGAAACTAAGCCCATGCGCCACAGCTGCTGAAACCGGTGCCCCTAAGCCTGTGCTCTATAAGACAAGCCACCACGGTGAGACACCCACCCACCGCAGTGAACAGCAGTCCCCGCTAGAGAGAGCCAGGGTCCAGCAACGAAGACCCAACACGACAAAAAAAAAAAAAAAAAAGTTTTTGTTTTTTTTTAAGACAGGATAAAGGGCCCATCCTAAATTTAAAAAAAAGAATAAACTCCCTCCAATTATTATCAGACTTTGTGTGATTATTAAAACGATTTCTCAACAAACAGCTACCAACAATTCCTGCCTATACCTGAAAACTTAAGACCAGCAATGAAAGCAGTTCCCAAAGCCAGCTCCACCATGGTTCCCTTCCTGCTGAATCCACTGCAAAAATCACAAAAAGTATAAGTCTGCTCTGCTGCTTTCTCAGGCTAGAAATTCCAAATTACTTTTAAAGCCTCCTCATTAATGTACCTCTCTAACAGCCTAACCCTGATTATTGGCCTGATATCCAGAACACTTAGAGCTTGATGAAAAAGGATAAAACTCAGTAGTCTTGAGTGCAAGTGAGCTGAAAAAACCCCATCCATTTATCCCCAGATCCCTGTGCTTCTCCAAACCAGTGTACCCTCTGATGCTGTGTTTGTACTCCTGGATGGATTCTAGCAGTCCTAGGTGTTTTCTAACTCAAGATCACAATTCACGTTAGGCAGCTGTTTCAAGTTTTTAGTGATGTAATACATATATTGATTGCATATATATATATATATGCACAAATTGATATGCATACATATAAGCACAAATCATGATTGTATAAATTGACGCATTTTCACTAAGTGAACATTTCTACATAACACTCGCTTTGTTACATTCAAGTTATCCTGCCAAGGATTAACTACTATACCCAGTATGCTAACTTTTAACATCATACATTAATTTTGCCTCTTTGGAGGGGGTAGGACTTTATATACATGTAATCATATGGTCGGATCTGCGGTTCATTAGTTTCATCTATACTGTTTTATGTAGATGTACTTGGTCCCCTTTCACCACTGTGTAAAGCAAATGTATGTAACATTCTTGGTCCACTTTACTGTTGCTGCAGCTTCCCACTTATGCGAAATTCACTCCTCATATATGGGTCTACGAATGCACACCTCAAATCATTGTACCTGACATTTCTGGCCATGCTCTAATGTTCTGGCAATAACCACAGAGCTGCCTTGTCACTCTCTGTCCAAGTCAGTAATTCCCAAATTTCATCTCTAAGGCTTAATCGGCCGCTGCTCTATGTGAAAAATCAAGAAACTCATTTTCTTCCTTGAGAACAGTGCAACCTTTCTGTATTTGTGGATACTCTACTATTGCCTTAGAAATTATTTTTTAAACACTATGTTCTATCTGCCTAAGTTCCACTCAACGACATTTATTGAGTCTCATCTATGTGCCAAGCACAGTGACCCTTACAGAATTACAAAATAAAGTACCACAGGGAATGCCCTGGCGGTCTAGTGGTTAGGACTCCATGCCTCCACTGCAGGTGGGGCAAGGTTTTGATCCCTGCTCAGGACACTAATATCCCAGAAACTGCATGGTGGAACCAAAAATAAATAAATAAATAACATATAGTCCCTAACTAGGGGGAGCTTAGAGCCTACTGAAAGAGTGCTAAGTCACTTCAGTCACGTTTGACTGTGACCCCCTGGACTGTAGCCCGCCAGGCTCCTCTGTCCATGGGATTCTCCAGGCAAGACTACTGGAGTAGGTTGCTATTTCCTTCTCCAGGGGAGCTTCCTAACTCAGGGATCAAGCCCGCATCTCTTACACCTCCTGCATTGGCAGGCAGGTTCTCTACCACTGAGCCATCAGGAAAGCCCTGGAAAGAGAGATGGTGATATATATGTGACTGTCCACTGCCACCAAAAGGGTATGCACTGTTCAAATTCCTCACCAATGCAATTCTAACTTCAGGCAAGAATAAAGTCATGACCCCAGGGCTGGGGGCTCTCGGGAAAGTCTTAAGTAGTTCACCTTAAGTGTAAAATGTCCTTGAAGTGTTGTGCATCAGTAAAGGTATGCTTAATAAAATGATCACGGCTTTTTTAATATCAAAACACTTCCCTTCACAACTGTCAGTTAAAACAGACACTCCAGGACAGTGAGCCCTGTTTAACACTTGAACCTTAGCACTCCTGTAAACTGCTAATATATTAAACCACTGTAGACATCGCCACTGAAGTTTAAAAAGGACAAATCTAAACAACCTGTAAAAATTTACCACATAATAAAAGGACATGAGACACCTCTATCAATCTTGCAGATGATCCACAAAAACCTGGCCATATTGTGTTTTGATATATACTAATTGATTTGATCTACTTTTCCCAGGAGATAAATAATTCTTCAGATAGTTTATCCATTTTAAACAACCATGCATTTCATAGTAAGTATCTGAGGCTTTAAATCACAAACTTCAGTAAAACACAATCTGAAATTCTAGTGTCACTCATACAGTTAATAACCAAAAAAGTAATACTCATGATTTTCCTAACTGTTTGAAAGTAGAAATTGACTCCTGGGAAGGCAGAGAAGCCAATTTGCAGTGAGCAGCTTTCATTTTCTACTTTTAATTCAAATCTTCATAAAATTGTTTGAAGTCTTGGCACAAGTAGTGGTATTCCAATGTAACCTATAAGGGGCTCTTTGGAGAGGGACATTTATATGTAAAATATATTCTGCACACCAACCAAACAGTCAGCGGACTTTGAGTGCTAAAACAGGACATCTTCTAACCAGAGAGAAGAAAAGTGATGACAGTGTTAAAAGATGATTAGAATAAGAGTGAGAATCCTTTGGGCACTCTTGTTTGGGCTTGCTGTTTCTTTTCTGTGCAAAGGGAGTTATGATACCTTTCATTCATTCATACCCACATCCTGGAACTCAGAAAATCCAAGGTTATGTACAACTAGGAGGCCTCCAAATACAGACGGGGATTAAAACGGCTTGGAACTGAATTAATGTCATCTAGGCTAAAGAAGGGGGTTCCCCGGTGGCTCAGCAGTAAAGAATCTGCCTGTAATGCAGGAGCTGCAGGATACACAGGTTCAGTCCCTGGGTTGGGGAGATCCCCTGGAGAAGGGAATGGCAACCTACTCCAGCATTCTTGCCTGGAGAGTTCCACGGACAGAGGAGCCTGGTGGGCTACAGTCCACAGGGTCACAAAGAGACACAACTGAAGCGACTTAGCACACACACGGACTAAAGAAGAGAAGAAAAGATGTTCTGAGGGCTGATCCAATATAGAGGGGAGAAACAGGAGGCCAAAGGGAACCTTAGAAGAAGCAATCTATGATGTAGGAGAAAAAAGAGGAGTGTGGAATGTCTTCAAATTAAGTGTATGTTGGGTGGGGTGTGGGGGTCAACACGGTAGGAATAATCAACTGTTCCAAAGATTCCCAAGGCCAAATGAGATGAGTTTGACCAGTGACTGATGGAAACTAGCAAGCTAAAGTCACGGGTAACCATAACAAGCATGGTTTCAGTGACTAGGGAGGGCAAAAATGGAATGAGGAGAGGATAAACAGAACACAGAGACCGCTTTCAAGGAGACTGCTATAAGGAAAAATGCTCAAAGTTTATAGTATCTGGAGCAGGACTCTTTGAAGATGAGACAGATTAAGCCACATCTTTATACTGATGAAAAAATCTAACAAAAAGAGAGTAACTGATGATTTGGAAGAGAAAGGACTGAATGCAGTTTACAGGTACAGGATCTCATTTACAAGGTATGTAGGGAGGGGAAATTAGATGAGAGCTCTAAACTCCCTCCTCTGTGAAAGGGAGATGAGCAGAAGGTGCTGGCATTAGGCAGATTTGTCATGGGGAGGCTGTAACAATTTTCTTCTGATTGCTTCCATTTGCTTCAGTGAAATTAAAAAAAAAAAAAAGAGGTCACAAGCTAAGAAAGGAGAAAGGACAGGTGTTGAAAAACTGAGGAGAAAAAAGTATAGATGCAATCATTTGGATAACCTGGTTTTCTATCCAAAACCTGCCACTCCAGGCTATATGCCTTAAATAATTAAATTAACCTTTCTGATCCCTAGCTTATTCATCTCTAAGACAAAGATGACAGTTTCATCATGGGGTTAATCCAGCACTTCAGAGGAAGTGTTATTTGGCTGTTTCTTCCTTACAAAAGTAATCATCACGGATCTTCCAAAACGATGGTCTAAAACCAATTATCACGTGAGTTTATATTTAATACGAACACACACATGCACTGAATAGATGGCATGAAAAGGGCTCCAGGGCACACCTACAACAACTAGTCTTAGATTTGGATTGACTCAAAATATTCCACAACCAGAAATGCAACAAGTCAATTGTGGTAGGAAAAAACATAGTGCACAGAGGCTGAATCTGCTCCTGAGTGAAGCACTCACTTGCTGCGTGCCCCAGATTTCACCTAACTTTTCCATGCAGATATTCCCAATCTGTAAAATGAAGCCCTTGAGCTTAACAATCTAATTCTTTCCAGCTCTAAAATTCTGTGAACATGTGAATCACTCCATTTAGACGTAACTGCCCCTTGCCTACCCTAAGCAAGGCTTGGAAGTGTTTATATTTATAGCCAGACCACCCCCTGCTCTGTGACAGCCTAGGATGGGATGAGGTAGGAAACGAGAGGGGGTTCAGGAGGGAGAGGATACATGTATACCTGTGGTTGATTCATGTTGATGTATGGTAGATGCCAACACAATATTGTAAAGCAATTATCCTCCAATAAATGAAAATTTTAAAAAAAAAATCGCTGGTCTGCCAATGCAGGGGGCACAGGTTTGATTGCTGGGCTGGGAAGATTCCAGATGCCTCAGAGCAACTAAGCCTGAGTGTCACAATTACTGAAGCCCGAGGACCTAGAGCCATTGCTCTGCAATAGATCACCACAATGAGATGCCCACGCACCGCAACAAAGACCTAGCACAACCAAAATTCAATTAATCAATTAATTTTAAAAGGTGACATTATAGTATCTTCCTGATTATACTTAATACTTAATTTTTAAAATAAATGTTAAACATTCTAATTAAGTTTTGAGTGATTGTATCTTGTGTACTGCCATAAGTAGAGAATTATATCAAGACATTATTGCTAATTTCTGCTGTATAGCAAAGTGGCTCAGTTATATATGTACTGACTCACATATGTATGAGCCATGTACTCATATGTACACAAGTACATTTTTTATGTTCTTCTCCACTATGGTTTACCCCAGGACATTGAATATAGTTCCCTGTGCTATACAGTAGGACCTTGTCGTCCATCTAGTCTATATGTAATTGTTTGCATCTACTAACCCCAAACTCCCAGTCCATCCCTCCCCAGCTCCACTCCCATGACCCTAAATAAACACTAAATCAAGGCTCTAAATAAACACTCCAGAGTCTTAGCGGTTACACAAATATACTTCTTGGCAAAACTCTTAAAATAAACTATAATCTTTAAAAATCAGTGCTAAATGTTATTTTTATCATTTAGTTTTTATGGAAAATTATTAATTTATCCTACAATGACAAGTTCACAGGTTTAAAAAAAAAGAACATGAATATTTAAGTTTTTTGAACTTAAAAACTTACATGGCACAATCATATGTAAAAGTATTAGTCGCTCAATCATGTCTGATTCTTTGCAACTACATGGACAGTAGCCACCAGGATCCTCTGTCCATGGAACTCTCCAGACAGGAATACTGGAGTGGGTAGCCATTCCCTTCTCCAAGGGATCTTCCTGACCCAGGAACTGAACCTAGGTCTCCTGCACTGCAGGCAGATTCTTTACCATCTGAGCCACCAGGAAAGCCCAGTCATATGTAGAGTCATGTATTTTTAGTTATTTGAAATGAATCTTGGTTCCAGTAAGCCCAATGATAAGATAAGCATTACCATGGCTGACTCTGTCACTTAGAATGGACTTCAATTATGAGAAATGTATAATAATGAAGATGATGGTCAACATCTGTTGACTAACCAAATTTCCAAGTCCCTTCATCTGCCCCTGTAACAATCGACAAAGCATTGACATTTTATCTAAGCAATTGTCCTAACATCTCATACAGTAGCAATGAATTTAAAACTTGCTCAAGATTCCCATCATGGTGGTGATCATCCTGTAACACACAGAAATATCAAATCACTATGCTGTGCAGCAGTAACTGTCACAGTGTTGTAGGCCAACAATACTTCAAAAACAAATTCATAGAGAGATCAGATTTGTGGTAACCAGAGGCACAGGGGAAGGGATTAAGGGCAGAGGAACGGGTGAAGGTGGTCAAGAGGTAGCACTTCTAGTTATAAGATAAATAAGTACTAGGGATATAATGTATAACAAGATTAATTAACCCTGCTATAAGTTATTTGGCTTCCCAATGTAGGAGATGTGGGTTCAATGCCTAGATCAGAAAGATCCCCTAGAATAGGAAATGGCAACCCACTCCAGTATTCTTGCCTGAAAAATTCCATGGACAAGCTTGGTGGGCTACACCATGGGGCCGCAGAGGGTCAGACACAACTGATCATATAAGACTAATAGATGGGGAAACATGGAAATGCTGACAGACTTTATTTATTTATTTTCTTGGGCTCCAAAATCACTGTAGATGGTGACTGCAGCTGTGAAATTAAAAGATGCTTGCTCCTTGGAAGAAAAGCTATGACCAACCTAGACAGCATATCAAAAAGCAGAGACATTACTTTGCCAACAAAGGTCTGTCTAGTCAGATCTATGGTTTTTCCAGTAGTCATGTATGAATGTGAGAGTTGGATCATAAAGAAAGCTGAGCACCAAAGACTTGATGCTTTTGAAGCTTTTGAACTGTGGTGTTGGAGAAGACTGTTGAGAACCCCTTGGACTGCAAGAAGATCAAACCAGTCAATTCTAAAGAAAATCAGTCCTGAATATTTATTGGAAGGACTGATGCTGAAACTCCAATACTTTGGCCACCTGATGCAAAGAACTGACTCACTGGAAAAGACCCTGATGCTGGGAAAGACTGAAGGCAGGAGGAGAAGGGGATGACAGAGGATGAGATGGTTGGATGGCATCACCAGCTCAACAGACATGAGTTTGAGCAAGCTTCGGGAGTTGGTGACGGACAGGGAAGCCTGGTGTGCTGCAGCCCATGGGGTTGCAATAAGTCAGACACGACTGAGGGACTGAACTGAACTGAAGAGAGTAAATCCTAAGAGTTCTCATCACAGGGGAAAAAATTATTTTTCTTTTATCTTGTATCTGTAGGAGATTATTGATGTAATCATTTCCTGATGTATGTAAGTCAAATCATTATGCTGTACACTTTAAACTTATACAGTGCTGTCTGTCAATTATATCTCTAAAACTGGAAGAAAAAACACTTTCATCACAAAGACTTCCAAGGTTTATTTTCTGTGCCTCTCCTTATGATATGTCTATACACTTCAGTGAAACTAACTTTCTAAAAAATTCATATGACCTTTTCCTTGTGGTAGGGCTATCAGATTTAGCAAATAAAAGTACAAGATACTGGCTTAAAATTTAATTTCAGATAAGTAACAAATAATTTTTTAGTACAAGTATGTCCTAAATATTGCACTAAAATAATTACTTGTGGTTTATCCGAAATTCAAATTTTACTGAGCATCCTGTCTTTTAGCTGACCACCCTACCTCTTTGCTGACTTGACTATCCATAGGATCCAGGAAGTACACTGAGCTCATGGTGACGATGATGATGGTGATAGCATCTGATTTTTATAAAGGGTTAATTAAGGCCAAAAATAGAGAGCTTTTCTGATTGTATAAATGAATGGGATTTGCTTGAATTAGTGCAACATTAATCTATTTTGTGCTTAATTGTCTGAAAATTCATGCATTCATGACTAACTGAGGTCTTACATTTTGCCAAACTCTTACCAGGTACTGGTTATATGGCAGTAAACAAAGCAGAGTGGTGTCTTCCTCCGGGAGCCTGAACTAGCAGGAAAAAGCTGTCCCGTGATAAGTTTCACGAACGGATAGCCACAGAGGAGAGGTGCAGTAAAGAAAACTAACAGGTGTCATGAGAGAGCAAACAAGGAGAACCCACTTCACCTAGGAGTGTAGTCAGGTGTAGAGAAGGCCTCTCCAATACTGAGACCTAGAGTTTGAGTGGGCAAGGAACAGCGTTGGGGGACCAGTAGGTGAATTTGCCAAGCTAAACGGCCTGGAGAAGGCCAGCATGGACGGAATGCGGCGAGCAAGGCAACAGAAAATGAATCCATCCGCAAGGGCAGAAAATGAGTCTCTAGAAATAGATGGGGACCATCATGTGGGATCCTCTGAGTCATGTTAAGGATATGGGATCTTTTTTTCATGACATGAAGAAGCCTTCAGAGGCTTTTCAGCAGTATGGTGAGATGATTGAAACTGACTATTAAAACACAGTCTAGGGACTTCCTGGTGCTCCAGTGGCTAAGACTGCACTCCCAATGCAGGGGCCCGGATCCGATCCCTGATCAGGAAACTAAATCCCACATCCAGAAAGGAAGAGTTCGCATGCCACAAGGAAGATGGAAGATCCCGCACACCACAACTAAGATCCGGTGCAGCCAAATATTAATATAAATATACAAAAACAATAGCAACACTCTATCCAGCTGTGAGGTGGGAATTTGATACAAAAGGGAGAACTAGTCCCACAGGCCACTGAAGGAGAGGAGGCATAAGGGTGTCTTTGACTGGTGTGTTGATCATGAAGACAGAGGAATACTTTGGAACAAGAAATGACAGGATTTGTCATTGGGTGTAAGTAAGGATGAGATGTCAGATGACTTGTTTACTGCATGAAATTGGGATGGGGAAGAAGAATGGATATGCTATTTCCCAAAAACAACAATTTGGAGAGGAGCAAGTCAGATCAGATGGGGTCAGGGAGGGAAAGGGGCAATGTAAAGTTGGCCCTGTTAAATCTGAAATGCACATTTACCCTCATACCTGGCCTCAGCCCTTGTATCACAATAATCTGAATCTGGAAATAATCTGAATCTGGTGTTATTAGCATGGTTTGTTGGACTAAAATATTCTATGTTCAGAAATGTCTTACTTCATGGTCCAAATACAAATGAAAAGGACATGGTGTTTACCCAGGACAGAACCTAATGAGTTTGGGTCAAGGGATAACTTGTAGGACTGGAACTAATTAAACACTGAGATTCGAAAGAAGGTATAGTAGTGTTCCTCATAAAATGCAAATAGACTATCATGGACAAGATTTGTCTCCACTAAATAGAGAAAAAGATTCAGATAAAGGAAGTCTTCATATACTATTCATCGACTTTCTTCTTGACAGTTTGACAGACAAGACACAAATAGTTTGCTCTTGGAGCTTACTCTGTTTTCAAAACCTCAACCAACAATCTGGCTGAGTGACCAAAACCATTAGTTATAGAAAGTAAAGGAGTTTTCCACCTCATCCTCAGCACTTCTCATCAAGTTAACTGTATGAACTTGTATATGTATTGTTCAATACTTGTGACCTCATTTTATTCTACAAAGAAAAGTTTGAGAAAGTGAGTTAAATTCTCTTATATTTTTCCCTTCCTGAGAAGGGATGATAATCCCACCTAGAGTTTATCGTGGAAAAATTTCAACAGGAACAGAATTTTATGAAAATGAGCATTAGAGAGAAATGGTTGAAATAATACAAGGATACACTTACATGACTTCTGCATGCGTTCTTGGTCCAGTGTAGTGTGGTATGAATAGACCTTATTGATAAATTAGATACTTACATATGTGGATATATCAGTACATATAGAAATTAGGGCAGAGCTTTGCAAAAATACACCAATTATGAAATGAACAAAACATATCTCACTTCTTAATAATCTCACACAGTAAGTGCACACGGTACTTTTTCTTTTTCTCTTTTTTAATTGTCTTTTTTTTTTTTTAGGCCATTCTGCACATCATGTGGGATCTTAGTTCCCCAACCAGAGATTGAACCCATGCCCACTATATCGGGAGTGGAGAATCTAAACCACTGGACCACGAGGGAAGTCCCACACTGCTTTTTTAACATAACTATCCCACATGGAAACATTTTAAGACTCTAAAAGTATATTTGTTAATGTCTTAATGGAAAGAAGTATGTTCAGAGTGTTTTCTTTGAAATGAAAAGTGTCAACCATCTCTGCAGCTTCTTAGAACTGAGATGTTAAAGGTCTTTGGTGTCAAGAATGGGCTTATTGCGGACTGCTGATAGTACAGACTCCTACAAATGTTCCATTGTACTTCTGAGCCATGCTAATGATCTGTGCCTAATGAATTAGGAAGAGCGTTTTGAAGTCACCTTTTCCCTGGTGGCTTAGACGGTAAAGCGTCTGTCTACAATGCGGGAGACCTGGGTTCGATCCCTGGGTCAGGAAGATCCCCTGGAGAAGGAAATGGCAATCCACTCCAGTACTATTGCCTGGAAAATCCCATGGACAGACAAGCCTGGTAGGCTACAGTCCATGGGGTCGCAAAGAGTCGGACACGACTGAGCGACTTCACTTTCTTTCCCTGATCATCAACTCTCAACACCTTGTCAAAAAGCACCAATGGCTATCACGATGACATCCCCTGACTGTCCCTTCTTAAGCGCAACCATTGAATGCATTCAAAGGCTTTGGGAAACAGGCAGCAAAATGCAAGGGGAGTTCAAGAGTGCATACCAAGTTCAAGAGTGCTTTTAAAAAATTAAATCTGAAATATTTGAGGCATGGGTGTTTCAGTGGAAAAAGTGAGCTATTGCTATGTGGGAATTCTACTTTTATCCAATTAAGAGAAAATAATGGCTTATAGTTACAGCATACTTTTTAAGTTACCTGTTTTACATTTGTTATCTCATTTACTAATACAAAGTTCCTTTAAGCACCATTATTATTCCCATTTTATAGATGAGGCCTTCAGAGATGTCAAGATGCATGCTTAAGAAACAGTCTTTATTTAGTAAGTAGTAAAATGGCAATTCAAACACAGTTCTCTATGATTCCAGAGAGTGAGCTTGTAAGCACCCTCCTAAGTCCCCAATTACTGTGCCGTGATATGGAAATCTATGAACTCAGCAAATTTTCCAAAAGCCCAGTAGGAATCAAACATTTACTTATCAAGAGGGTCCTGGGGACTTCTCTGGTTGTTCAAAGGCTAAGACTCTGGGCTTGCAGTGCAGGGGCCCAGGTTCGATCCCTGGTCAGGGAACTGGATCCTAGGATCCTACACGCCACAGCTAAGAGTCTGCATGCTGCAACGAAGACTGAAGGTCCCATGTGCCACAACTAAGACTCAGCACAGCCAAATAAATTAAACAAATAAATGTTTTAAAAAATAAAAATGTAGGGACTTCCCTGGTGGTCCAGGGGTTAAGATTCCACCTTCCAATGCAAAGGGTACTGGTTCAGTCCCTGGTAGGGGAGCTAAAATTCCACATGCCTTGGGTCGAAAGACCAAACCATACAACAGAGGCAATATTTTAACAAATTAAGACTTTAAAAACAGTCCACACACCAAAAAACTTTTTTTAATAAATAAAAATGTAAAAGTCATTCTTAGCTCACAATCCATACAAAAACAGGCGGCACACCAGATTTGAACCAAGAGTTGGAATTTACCCTCTGCTCTAGGAAATTAAAGAGGAGGGGCTGTCCTCCTAGAAGTAAAAGAGAAAGAAATGTGCCCTTGTCTGAAAACTTGAGTCAGGAAACTAATGCCACAGTCACTGTCCAAGACAGTCACATTCTAGGTTGAACTTCCACCCACTTTACTAAGCCCATGGCTGCTAATTTTAGGATGTCTGTATAAGGGCAACACTGTCCTCTAAATGACTGGACACTGGTTATAGATACAAATCACCAGAGATGTGCCTGGTACCCAAAACATGCTTTGACAATACTTGACTCCCTCCCTCCTTCCTTCCTTTTGCTGATTTCAGCTTCATAAATTTGGTGTGAATATACATTTACTTCACATTTAAACTGTTGTTTGTTTTTCTAATTCTGACTCATAAAAATATAGGAAAGCCAAATCTTTATTACTTAAAACAAACAGCTATCATTAAGTTTGTTGCTGTTGTTGTTTTATCGCTAAGTTGTGTCTGACTCTTTTGTGACCCCATAGATTTTAGCCCACCAGGCTCCTCTGTCTATGGAATTTCCCAGACTAGAATACTGGAGTGGGTTGCCATTTGCTTCTCCAAGGGATCTTCCCAACCCAGGAATCGAATCTGCGCTTCCTGCATTGCAGGTGGATTCTTTACTGCTGAGCCACCAGGGAAGCCCTTATTATTTTTTTTTTAAGCTGATTCTTTTTTTTTTTAAGCCCTTATTATTAAATTCACTATTGTTATTTTTTGAGAGGTTAAATTGTTCCAGACCTGTAGACAAAGGACAATATAGATCATCTACAAAAGATACTTTGGTGGTGGGCTCCTCTACTTCCCCTATATAAAAGTTGCTCCGTGTGTGTCATTTTCTCCATGTTCCACACATACACATGCACGTGTGTGTATAGAATACACA
Organism: Ovis canadensis; assembly: GCF_042477335.2. NCBI lineage: Eukaryota > Metazoa > Chordata > Mammalia > Artiodactyla > Bovidae > Ovis > Ovis canadensis. The sequence continues at coordinate 39,762,458 of NC_091258.1, read as the reverse complement.
TGCCTTTCTCTAGTCTTTCTATTTATGCACACTTCAAAATAAAAATTTTCATTAACTTCATTCATCTTTTGGATTAGCCAAAGGAGAGCCTTGTAGACATTAATGCAGCATAGAAAATCAATACATCACAATTAGTAGAAAGCAACTGGAAAGCCTCCTGGCTTTTATTTTATTTTATTTTTACTCACATACATTCAGTTTGTTCAAATGGAAGACAGTTTTGCTATTCATTCCATCAGCCAGAATTCTTGAACCAAAGAAGCCAATGGACACTAATGAAAAGGCATTTTTCATGTCCGCTGCATTTGACTCAACACCAAGTTGCTTAATGAATTACATTTGGGTTTCACCTAGAGTTGATTAAATATTTAACATTTGGAGCAAAAATACAGCTGCATTCAGTAGGTTAAGGGTGAGCCATAAAATGGCTTCTAATAACCAATTCTAGAAGAAGTGCATTATAGGAAACACTATTAAAAACTAACCCAATAAACCAATATTTTAGATTAGAAATAACAGAGGCCCAAGAGATCAGATGGCATGGTTGAAGTCATCCAGCTAAATTTTAATCTGGCATTCCTTTTATCTGGATATTAGGCTCATTCTGAGAAGCAGAAAACAGGACTTATTTCTTTTAAGATGGGCAAATCCTAGTTTTCAGAGACTGGCCCTCTTTTTGAACAGGTGTAGACCGCATCTGACCTCAGAGTGTCCGTGTTTCTGACAATTCCAAATGAAGTGCCTGCTCTAAGGGAAAGATGTGGATTTTAGCTGCTGCCCTAGGACGGTGCAGGGTTAAGTGCCAACATGTTTGAGTACAGGATTTATTCTTGAAGGTGCCAGCTTCGGCTAATTGCAGATATAAAGATAAGACACCAGTTTCAAAAAGAACAGCACACCGCAATGAGACCATAAAATATGCTCACTGGGCTCCTTCCCTACCTAAGGACAACTGACCACACTAGAAAAAGCAGGCTGTTAAAATTTAATGTTACTTCTAATTTAGATGTGACTAAAGAAAAAATTAATACTTGATTCTGATTTAGAAGTTTTTTTGTGGCAGCGAAATTACAAGGTTCCTCAGAGGAAGAAAATTTTTATTTTTATGGTATTACTAAGGTATGAATGATACAATAAAATGCACGTGCTCAAAGAGGACAACTTGACCAGTGTTGAAATTTACATACACTCATGTAACCAGCATCACAGTCAACATTACAAACAATTCCATGACGCCCAGTAGTTTCCTAGGCTTGTCTGCAACCTACTCTCCAACCGCTAATCTGTTTGTTTGTTTGTCCTGTTTATTTGGGGGGGGTTTGTAGTTTGGGGAGTATATTTTACTGGTTTCCAAGTGATCCTTTATTGAAACAGTTTCCTTAGTATTAATAGTTCCTAACTAGCTGGACTTTCAATTGCACCAGCTGATGTCATCTCTGTTGTGTCAAGACGGTGGTGACCATCAGCACTGCCGCCATACACGGGGCAGTCCTCAGGATGTCTTGAATGGTTCCAAAGAGCTCACTGGCTAAAACTCTGTGCCACATTTTTCATGCAAAGATGACAATCTCTTCAGCAGTAGTATTTCCTGTGTGCTTCATGCTGTTCTGCTTGTTTCTGTCTCGAGGTGGTTCTTTGAGGGCTTTGATGGCCAAGGCAGAGGAAGAAGTTACCACCTTAATCAGGCCTGTACTAAGTGTGCAGGCCCACTATAGCAGGCCCTTCATATCACTGGTTGCCTTGGTGATGTCACCACCAAGCTTTTTCAGAGACAGACTCAGGGGACAGATCTTCGTGACCAGGGCAGACGTGGCATCAATTTCCCCACTAAGCCACCTCAGATAAACACAACCTCACTATTGCTGGGTGGAATAAGCAATCTGTTAGAGGCAGCTGGTATTGAACAAACTTGGATGCTAGAAGATTGGAGAAAGTTGTAGCCTTGCCTCCTCTGAGATAAACAAGGAAAGCTGCTTTCTGTTATTTTATATTTGTTTGCATTTTTTGGAATGTTCTAGAATGAGGCCATATAGGATGTCCTCTTTTTGGATCTGATTTATGTAATTCAGCATAAATGCTTTTGAGACCCATACTTGTTGTTGCATACATCAATACTCTGTCCCTTTTATTGAGTTTATGGTAATAATGTAGAAAACCTAAGGTGAAATGGGCCATAGATGAAACTGTCAACCTCCAAATATTCTAAAAGAAAACAAAAAAAAATCATAATGGTCTTGAGTTGGGATAAAATATCTAAGACAACGAAAGCATGAACTGTTAAAACACGAGTAAATTGAATTTCAGCAAAATTAAAACTTTCACTCTTCCAAACACAGTTAAGAAAACGAAAAGGCAAGCCACACAGACTGTGATAAAATATTCACAAGACATATATTAGGCAAAGAATCTTGAACCAGGATATACAAAGAACTCCATAAGAAGAAAACAAACACACTGGGGTAAAAAGAATAAACAACGGTCAAGATATTTTATCAAAGGCTTCACCAAAGAAAATAAACAGGTGGCAAACACACACATGAAAAGACATTCAGCATTATTAGTTTCTTAGGGAACTACCAATAAAACCACAGGGAGATATACTACACACCAACTGAAAAAGGCAAGTGCCAGTGAAATACGGAACAACTGGAACTCTCAGACGCTGTTGGTGGGCATGTACACAGCACAACTGCCTCGGAAAACACTTCAGCGGTATTTTTAAATGTTAAACATTCACTGATCACATGACCCAGCCATTCCACTCCTAAAGCAATTACCCTAGAGAAATGAAAACATATAACCACATAAAGATTTACACATGAATGTTTATAGCAGCTCTCTGTTTAATAACCAAAAATTTAGAAACAATCTAATACCCATCAACTATGGGCTTCCCAGGTGGCGCTGGTGGTAAAGAATCCACCTGCCAATGCAGAAGACGCTAGTTTGATCCCTGGGTTGAGAAGATCCTCTGGTGGAGTAGAAAATAGCAACCCACTCCAGTATTCTTACCTGTAAAACCCCATAGGCAGAAGAGACTGGGAGGCTACAGTCCATGGGGTGGCAAAGAGCCAGACATGACCAAGCACATATGCACGCATGCACAGGCGCACACACACACACACACACATCCATCAGTTAATTAATTTTTAATATTGAGTTACTACTTCCTGCGGGACTCGTGGTAGATCATGGGAGCAACCTTCAACCAGTGGTTTGAAACCTGTGGATGACTGTCCTTTCAGATGAAAAGTTCTGAGAGGCATTTTGTAGTTTTTTCAGGGGTTCCTGGAAGAATCAAATCGCCATCTCCCAGAACAGTAATCTTGATATACACTGGCACTGGGTTCTCCTTGTTCCCTATCTCTTTCCTCCCACCGCCTTGTTCCTGCTTCCTGATGTCACTTCCCAAATAAACTGCACACCAAGTTCATATCTGAGCCTCTGTTGGGAGGATTTGAACTAAGACATGACCCCTGCAAATGCCAGGCTCAGTTCCAAGAAACAACCCGTATTTCCAAGAGACAATGCTGTGTGTCACCTATATTAGTTCAGTCAGAATGCCAGCTGGGACACGAAAAAATCGGGTCCATAGGTCTATGTGATGCTTCTGGAGAGGAATTTGGAAGAGAAAGCATGAACAGGGAGGTCTGCACTTTCTATTCTGTTTTTAATAAACTTTAATAGGCATCATCACTTGAAAAGTTGGCCCTTGATTGAGCACTCATAAAAAGTTTTGGTTCCTGTCTTGGAAGACAGAGCTGCCATGCTCCAGTTGTAATAAGGGTGTGGCTTTATGACCCTCCTGCATTTAAACCTGAAAAGGCCCTGGGAAAACAATCCACCTCCTTGCAAACATTGTAGAGCTTCATACCACCCTTCTGCTTATTTATTCAGTATCCAGAATGAGGATGAGATACTCGTGGATTTTCTGGATTCTGTTTTTATTTTATTTCATTTCTAACACGTGTATGGCTTTGCTCCTTTCAGGATTCATAGAAAACGCAATGCCCTTCTTTCTTCACTCTTCAGCAGAAGCTCAGAAGAAAACAGAACACTGTGAAAGTCTTAACACCCTGGATTCCTGAGGATGTGTTACCCTCTTTTCATTCACATTCTAACAAGAGGGGTAAAGGGCTATGACGTGAGTAGGAAACACGGATCTAGAAACAGAAATCTGGTACATTTTCCAAGGCTTCACGCAGTTACTGCCCTCACTGTAAAACCTTCCTAGATCTCCCCTCGGCAATCTCAGCACTCTTTTTTGCACTTTCATAACCAACTCATTTGCTCTTAACCCACCAACAAAAGAGCAAGGCCATGCCTGGTAGCAGAAGGTTTTGGTTTCACTGGGTCCTACAATCCCAGTTTATAATACCTGTTGCCTTGAGTTCAGGAGATATTTTTAAGGAAAACCTCAGGCCCCTGAGAGAGATTTTTAAGGTAAACCTCAGACCCTTGAGTTCCAGATCAGCCTCCAATATTGACTTAAGGTATGATTTTTCCTCCTATATCCAGAGACATGAAAACCTCTGTGTAGAAATTCTAGTCCATGTCCAAGGTTCAAGGGGTTAAACAGGCTTTCACCATATTAGCAGGTTACAGGGTATATATTCAAGTACACAAGTGTATTGTGAGATTCATCAGGAAACATCCTTTAAAAGTGTTCGCTAAGTAATACCCAGTGCAAGACACCAACATTCTCTCTGCCTCGGTGTTTCTCCTCTAGAAAACAGGAATAATAGGAACATGATAAGGATGAAATGTGAATAGCATTTCCCCAAACGAACCAGCTACTCAGTGATGTCAAACTATCGTCATCAACGGTCCGAAAAAAATTTCTCAGAAGTCACTTAGGGCAATGTGCAAAAACAGAAATTCTAAATGTAGTGACATTTTGCTAGAGAGGATGTTTTCAGCAAAAAAAAAAAAAAAATGGGGAATGTTTGTGGCAACTGTGAGTGCTGGTGAGTATTTTAAACTGTTGAGTATTTAGTAATCGTTTTTTAGGGTTATTATGGTTGTGGATTAGTAGAAGGACCCTAAGTGTTTCAGTAAGGGGCACAGAGACGTCAGCGCCACATTTTGTAATTACTAGAAGTACTAATATTTTGCAGAATCTTCAAAAGAGGCTCTGAAGAGTTACTTATAACTTCGGCCAGGCTTGTTTTATTTTCCTACCAATACTTCCAAACAGAAGATACACTCTTGCTCACTGTAATCCAAGGAGTCATTGTGAGTACAGCTATAAAGCCAAAGTTCATGTCTCGGACTTGGATAACTAAGTAAATTTCTCATCACTCAGGTCTTTTTTCTTTTTTGGCTATGCCTTATGGTGTGTGTGATCTTAGTTCCCCAACCAAGGTTCAAACCCGGGCCCCCTGCAGTGGAAGTGTGGAGTCTTAGCCACTGGGCCACCAGGGAAGGCCCCTCATCGATCAGTTCCATATGTTAAATATTGTAGCCCTCATTATGCTCTGAAGTGTCACCGCTCACTAGGTTTTTGGAGTGGTAGCAGAAACATATTTGAAAAGGAGAGAAATCTTCACATGTGTGTGTGTGTGTGTGAGAGAATCTGAATTTTATTCTTCTTTGTACTCTAAATGATGACCATAGCCATGAAATTAAAAGATGCTTCTCCTTGGGAAGGAAAGCTATGACAAACCTAGACAACATATTAAAAAGCAGAGACATCATTTTGCCAACAAAGGTCTGTATAGTCAAAGCTACAGGTTTTCCAGTAGCCATGTACAGATGTGAGAGTTGGACCATAAGGAAGGCTGAGCACCAAAGAACTGATGCGTTTGGACTATGGTGTTGGAGTAGACTCTTGAGAGTCCTTTGGACTACAAGGAGATCAAACCAGTTCATCCTACAGGAGATCAACCCTTTTGGAAATCAAGTCCCATTTTACAGTAGGGGCAAAAATACTACCTATTTCACACGGCTGTTATGAGTATGAAGTGACACAATGCAAGTTGAGAGGTTGGGAGTGTGCTTAGCACCCAATTAGAACTCAAATATTAGTTTTGTCATTAACTGGTTACCTATCCCTATGTGATGTACCACTTTCCCTATGCCTCAGTTTCCCCTTGTCTAAAACAGGTATAATAAGATTATTATCAGAATAAAGGGAATTCCAAGGGGGTACAGTGAATCTGCCTGCAATGCAGGAAGACCCTGGTTCAATCTCTGGGTTGGGAAGCAGGAAATGGCAACCCACTCCAGTATTCTTGCCTGGGAAATTCCATGTTCAGAGAAGCCTGGCGGGCTACAGTCTCTGGCGTCCAAAAGAGTCAAATAAGACTGACCACACTGCCCACAAAGCAACCAAAGTGAAATGAGATGGTGGATGAGGAGCCGTTCAGATCAGTGCCGGGGTAAGGAGGCCCTCCCTTGCTTACTCATAAGATAGAATGCTGGCCAAGTGTCCCAAGTTTAATGGTCACTAGTCAAGAAACACCAAACACTTTGAAGCAGCCAGAGGTGGTAAGGCCTGGAGTGGAAGCCAGCTTTATTTATTGTCAAGGCCAGCACATCCATCAACTCTCCTCATTAAAATTTGCCAATTAATGAGCAGTAGCATAGCCCTTAGCAAAGGTCAGTGGCAACCTAAGCAAACTTATCAAAAATTCAAAGAGGTGCAGAGTTTGGGAAAAGTTCATTCTTTCCTTAATTAACGGATCTAATTACAATCCTGACATAACAAAATGCAAAATGCGCTCTTCAAAAGACACCAAGTCAAAGGTTTAACAGCCCAGATAACCTTCTCCTTTGGTTCCGGCTGACCCAAATGTAGGAGAGGGAGGGAGAAGGGAATCTCAGCACACAGTCAACAGGGTTGATGAAACGCCTTTTTAAGAAATTAAAGCTTAGTAGCATATCAGAATCCCAGAGCAACAAAGGAATTGAAAAGGAATAAACATGCTCCCACATCCCACGATCTGGGTGAACATAGAGTCAAGGCTTTCACTAATCTCCCTTCTTAGCAGACATCAAAGTATTTATCTGGTGACCTTTCCTGACTACTTATGAATAACACTTTAGCATCCTAAAAAGTCTGGGTCTGTAATTGTTGCCTCACTTAGATAAAATCTAAGATACACTAAGACAGAATGGACATGCTGCGCCTAAATTGTTCCTAAAATAGCAGGTCCGGAATTTCAAACCAAGTATCACTAACCAAAAGCCTTTGAGAAAAGGCAGTCTGACCTCCAGCTCATCTATTCAGAGAACCACTGTCTTGAGAAGGTGAGCTTGGTCTGTCTCATGACACGGAACCAGCATCATAGGAGACTTCAAAAGCCCTGGCAACTTCAAGTGCTGGTTCTTTATATGAAAATGAATAGATAGGAATCATGAAGTCTCGGTGCTTCTCACTAGTTTCAAGGTGTTCAAAACTTTTAGACAGCAAGGGGGTTTTCCATTCAGGAGTTCCTAGGTGAGAAGCACACTTGTGGATTAGAATAAACATATCACAGGCTCTGGGGGCTCAGCTGGTACAGAATTCACCTGCAATGCAGGAGACCTGGGTTTGATCCTGGGTTGGGAAGATCCCCTGGAAAATGGAATGGCTACCCACTGCAGTATTCTTGCCTAGAGAATCCCATGGACAGAGGAGTCTGGAGGGCTACAGTCCATATGGTCACAAAGAGCTAGATACAACTGAGTGACTAACACTTTCACTTTCTTTTTTTTTTCTTTTTTTTTCTTTTTTTTTTCTTTTTTTTTTCATTTTTTTTCTTTTTTTTTCCAGCTAATTTTTTTTTTAGTTTTTTATTTTTTTAATTTTAAAATCTTTAATTCTTACATGCGTTCCCAAACATGAACCCCCCTCCCACCTCCCTCCCCATAACATCTCTCTGGGTCATCCCCATGCACCAGCCCCAAGCATGCTGCATCCTGCGTCAGACATAGACTGGCGATTCAATTCTTACATGATAGTATACATGTTAGAATGTCATTCTCCCAAATCATCCCACCCTCTCCCTCTCCCTCTGAGTCCAAAAGTCCGTTATACACATCTGTGTCTCTTTCCCTGTCTTGCATACAGGGTCGTCATTGCCATCTTCCTAAATTCCATATATATGTGTTAGTATACTGTATTGGTGTTTTTCTTTCTGGCTTACTTCACTCTGTATAATCGGCTCCAGTTTCATCCATCTCATCAGAACTGATTCAAATGAATTCTTTTTTACGGCTGAGTAATACTCCATTGTGTATATGTACCACAGCTTTCTTATCCATTCATCTGCTGATGGACATCTAGGTTGTTTCCATGTCCTGGCTATTATAAACAGTGCTGCGATGAACATTGGGGTACATGTGTCTCTTTCAATTCTGGTTTCCTCGGTGTGTATGCCCAGAAGTGGGATTGCTGGGTCATAAGGTAGTTCTATTTGCAATTTTTTAAGGACTCTCCACACTGTTCTCCATAGTGGCTGTACTAGTTTGCATTCCCACCAACAGTGTAGGAGGGTCCCCTTTTCTCCACACCCTCTCCAGCATTTATTGCTTGCAGATTTTTGTATCGCAGACATTCTGATTGGTGTGAAGTGGACTTCTGGGGGTGCTGGACAGTCAGTCTGCCTCACGGGGTGCGCCAGCGGTCCACCCAGAGAGCTGAGCGGCAGAGGCGGAAAAGGTGACAAGCCGCAGCGATCGTGCTCGCCAAACTCCTGAGCTACTCGGACCTGGGAAGGGCACAAAACACTTTCACTTTCAAAACAGTATTTATCTGGAAGAGGGAACTGATGCTCAAAGAGAAGAAATGTCTCACCTCAGACCAAACACATGGGTAATAACTAGTAAAGAACCCTGCAATCCACCCTCAGCAGGGTCAGGTGTGGAAGTTCTATCCACTGAATCATTTCTTTATTCAACAAACATCTGTTGAGCATCTTTCATGTGTCAGGCCCTGTTTAGTCACCGGGATGAGGTTGAATGTCCAAAGCAGATATGTCCAACCCCTTATGGGGCTAGTATTCTAGTGAAGGAAGATAGACAATAAAGTGACAAATAAATAAGCAAGAAAATGCATCTAGGGAATTCCCGGGAAGTCCAGTTGTTAGGATTTGGCTAGGTTCAACCCACTGCCAAGGCCTGGCTTCAATCCCTAGTCAGGAAACTAAGATCCCATAAGCTGTGCAGAAAAGAAGGAAGCAAGGAAAGAAAGAAATGCATCCAGTATCAGTGCTTATAGAGAATGAAAACAGAGGAATGTGAGAATGACTGGGTGGCCATTATATTTGGAAGGACCCGAGACGCTCTCCCTGAGAAGTCACACTTCAGCTGAGACTTGAAGGACGCACACTGCCGCCTATGTAGAGACCAGAGAGGAACTCATGCAGCAGGAGAGAAAGCTCATGCCAAGGCCCAAGGCTGCTTAACAACGCCAAGAAGACCAAGGCATCCCGAACCAAGAGAGGAAGGAGAGGAGCATACAGCGAGGCAGGGGCGGCAGGCCACGAGCAGACGCCGCAGGACTGTGCACCCAGGACGGCTCTACTACAAGGGCAATAGAAGCCACTGGAGGGTTTTAAGCAGAGACTGTGCGTGTGCTCAGTCGTGTCCGACTCTTTGTGACCCCATGGACTGTAGCCACCAGGCTTCTCTGTCCATTGGATTCTCCAGGCATGAATACTGGAGTGGGCTGCCCTTTCCTTCTCCAGAGGATCTTCCTGACCCAGGGATTGAACCTGCGCCTCCTGCATCTCCTGCATTGGCAGGTGGATTCTCTGCCACTGAGCCACCTAGGAGTCCTGGGAGATACAAGCTGAAGACTGATCTGAATTCTCCTTAAAAGATCATCCTTGCGTATATGTAGAGAGTCCAGAGTCCCGCAAGAAAGCCTAGTAAGAAAGTTGTAACAGGCAACCAAGTGAGAGAGGAGAGTGAAGGTGGAGCTGGAGAGTGAACAGAACTCATATATCAACTGATTAGATGTGGGAGGAGGTGAGAAAAGAGAGGAGGGAAGCATCATTGCTGGGTTTGAGGTTTGAGCAATCAGATAAGTGGTGGTGGCTGATATTGAGAAGAGGAAAAAAGGCCACGGGAAAGAATCAAGTGTGGTTAGCAATAGCTGTTTCTGGTCAAAGTTGAGATGCCTACTAGACACCACTATGTGATACCAGCTAGATAATTCAAAATAGAAATCTACAAATCTGGGGTTCTAGGAGGACGCTGAGAATTGAGGCATCCAGCAGACAGTTATCTTCCTTGGTGGTGGTTTCCTGGCTAACTAGAGTCGGACTCTTTGAGACCCCATGACTGCCAGGCTCCTGTGTCCATTGGGATTTCCCAAGCAAGAATACTGGAGCGGGTTGCCATTTCCTTCTCCAGGGGATCTTCCTCACCCCAGGGATCAAACCTGGGTCTCCTGCATTGCAGGCAGATTCTTTATCAACTGAGCCACTGGGGAAGAGATCCCACTTAAAGTCTTGGGCCTGGATGAGGTCACCCAAGCAAAGAGAGAATTTTCCCAAAGGAGCAATCCACTCCACTACTTTCCAGGAGAGCTCTGGGCTTTTTGCTCACGCACAGCAGTTCTGTGACGACGCTTGAAAACAAGAGGGAAGGCAGCGACTCTCAGCGCCTTTGGACGCATTGTGTTTGGAGTGGGTGCCTCTTCTTCCCGGCAATCAAAAGACCCTTGCAAGTGAGATGCGAAGACGGTGCACGGCCTGTGATGTGCCGCCGAGCGAACCCTGGTCCCTAACTCAAGTTTTTCGTAAAGAAAAAGAAAAAAAAAATCAATCCGCTTCCACACCAAACTATGGAGTTTTACTTACTGAGCATATAAAGGGGGGCGAAGCTAACAGCCGTCGCGATCACAGGCAGCCTTCCCTGAGAACTCGGTGTGAGGCTGCCCCCTTGTGCTCACTAGTGGGTATGACCCGCGAGGCGATCCAAAATCAGCTTAAAACCAGGCTGCCTCACACGAAGCCGCCTTTATTTCCTCTTAAATTTTTTGTTTTCTTTTTTTAAGCTTTTATTTAGTTAGTTAGTTGAACTATAGTTGCTATACAATGCTATATGTCACAGGTGTACAATATAATAATTCACAATTTTTAAATATACTCCATTTATACACTCCAATATATTTTCATTTATAGTTATTATAAACATTGGCTATATTCCCCATGTTGTACAATATATCCTTGCAACTTATTTTGAGCCTAATAGTTTGTACCTCCTCATCCCCTACCCCTTTATCGCCCTTCCCCTCCTCCCTCTCCCCACTGGTAACCTACCAGTTTGTTCTGCTTCCTTTACGTTACATTCACTAGTCAGCTGTATTTTTTAGATTCCACATATAAGTGATGTCAGATACTGCAGTGGTCATTATAAAGGAAACATGCCCAAATACCGAATACTCCACTACCCTCGGAATGAAGCCCTGTAGCAAGTCAAGGTCCCTACGGCCAGGACACCAGCTTATCTTTAGCTCCACACGCAGCCCACCCCTGCTCACATCTCAGCATACCCTCCTCCATGAGCTCCATGAGCTGGCCCAGCCTCCCCACATCCTCCTCAAACCCTTCCCGGCTTTCAGACCTCTGCCTGGAAACATCCAAGCTCACTCTGGGAAACCTGCTCTGGGCATCGAGGGTGGGCGCTCCCCTGACATATTTCTCTCATCACAGTCTTTGCCATGCCTTCTTATAACTGTTGCGCATTGTCTGTCTCCCCTTGAGAATGTAAGCTCTACTTCCTAGAAATAAGCACCACTTCCTTGAGATCAATATCATGCGTCCCAGTCACAGGGACATAGATGGGAAATGAGAAAGCTCCATGTGATATTAACTACCCAAACGTCGAAACACATCTTTCTGGGACTTCCCTGGTGTTTTGGCAAAATCCCTGGTTAAGATTCTGAGCTTCCACTGCAGGAGGCCTGGGTTTCACTCCTGTTCAGGGAACTAAGATCCTGCAAGCTGTGGCCAAAAAAAAAAACATTTAATAAAAACACATCTTTCTCTGTCTGTCATACAAGGTATGATTCTCAAGCAAAGATACTGGTGGCTTTACTGATTCAGATACCCAGTGGTCCTTCAGGGTACCCTAAGGAGTATGACCTTGATGTGACATACGGGCCTGATTCACTCGTATCTAGACTGGATTTGCCTGAAACAAGTTGAGTGCAGATGACGGCAGAAGCAGGAATGTGGAAGAGTGGAAATAAAACAGAGAAGGAGGAATGGGTTACTGTGCTATTTGCTTGCGGGTCAAATAGAGCTCAGTGATACCACAACTCCAAGAACCCACTTGGAAAGCACTTCAGGGTTGTCCTTAAGAAGGACAGGAATAGGGTGCATTAGTCAACCAGCTCTCCTTTTCCACTGGCGAAGGACTGCTCCCTTGCATCTCGGGGCTGTGCAGATAAGAACCTGACTGTCCTTCCATGGTTTTAGAAAACCTCGTGGGACAGAAAACCAGAAAGAGACAAGGGCACACATGCCTAAGGAAGGATGAGGATGGGAAACTTCCCACCTCAGCAGAGCTGAAAAAGATGAGTGGAGGGGGCGTGGCCTCAGATGCCAGGCGTCTAGGTCTCACCCTGAATGGTTTAGAGAACACCCTGAATGTTCTGTAGAGCACAGGGTACCACACTTGCCAGTTGCTAGCTGTGTGTGATTCGGCAAACTGCTCTCTCTGAATCTTAACTTCTTCATCTACAAAGTAATTATTAGCAGTAACTATAATTAAGGAATCTTCTAAATAACAAATTGTTAACATACGAGAGGCGCCTGGTGCAAGGAGAAAAAGAAATTAAGTTGCTACAGTATTGTTAATAAAATAATAATTAAAAGAGTACTGTCTCATTTGCCTCATGGTTTCACACCTGTTGACTCCATTTTGGTCTTGTTCTTATGTAGTAGCTGCTGCTGCTGCTAAGTCGCTTCAGTCGTGTCCGACTCTGTGTGACCCCGTAGATGGCAGCCCACCAGGCTCCCCCGTCCCTGGGCTTCTCCAGGCAAGAACACTGGTAGCTTCTGTTTATTCAGAAGTATGCTAGCTGGCTTGGCTTCTTTTCGTTCTTCCTTCTTCCTCCCTAATAAATATTTATTGAATCTTAACTGTGCTTCAGACACAGTACTCACCTAAACTCTGCTTTTCCTGAGACCATATTCAACCATTCTTATCTGAAGTACTAGAAATTCACTGTATACGTAAATACTGCCCACAACCACATAACACACCATGCAAATATTTAAAGTCTTGCCAGGTCACCCTGGAAATGCAACAAACAGACCAGAACGTCCATCAAAATGAGCACTGTTCTACTGATTGACTCCGCTTATACAAGGTACCTAGAATAGTCTAATTTATAGAATCAGTAGGGGGGTGGGGACTTAGTTTTTAATGAGGACAGAATTTCAGTTTAGGAAGGTAAAAAATTCAGGAGATGGATAACGGTACAAGTTGAACAATATTGTGAAGGTACTTAGTGCCGATCAATTGTACAGTTCAATATAGCTAAAAGAGCATGTTTTATATTAAGTGACTTTTACCACAATCAAAACAGTTTTCATCGAAAAAATAAAAGTCAATATTAAGTTAAATAAATAAATAAGCATTGTTCATCTTAGTGACCTTGCAAAATTTCACAATCTGCCTCTCTCCCTCCTTCACCCGACTCATGCACTCAGGGAACGATACAGAGTTGACATATTATTTTTAACATATTTCAAAACAAAAACTATTTTTGCTTGATTTGCAGGAAAATGCAACAACACAAACAGAGGCGTACATAACACTAGAGACCACATCTCACTAATCTTTGGCCACTCCGACTCCATACCTCCCTAGTAACCTTCACTTTGTAAGTCAACTGTGTTAGCCACTATTTTCATCCATTGATCAAATATTCTAAGCACCTACTATAAGCTAATTGATGTGTTAAGAACTGAAAAAGGACACGAAGGTAATTAAAATATGATTTATGATCTCAAGATTGCTATGGTCTAACAGGGAAGTTAATATTAAATGCCTCTTCGAAAAGATCTTAGGAGAATTTTATGGATGAAGTTGAACTGAAAGGTGGGTACAATTTCAATAGACAAAAATGTGAAAGAAAGAATACCTGACTAGCAGCAGAAACAGCACCAGCAAAAGCACCTTGTCAGGGGAGACACACACATCCTAAAATGAGAGTGTGCAGTAGGATGAGAATTTACAGTATTTTTTAATATTTATGTGCCTGCTTTGGGTCTCAGTTGCCCCGCAGCATATGGGATCTTAGTTTCCCAACCAGGGATCTTAAATTTACATCACCTGCATTGGAAGATGGATTCTTAACCATTGGACCACCAGGGGAGTCCCTAACATTTAGAATATTGATCGGAAGAATATGCTAGAAAGAAAGCTTTCAATTCAGTTCAGTTCAGCTCAGTTCAGTCACTCAGTCGTGTCCAACTCTTTGTGACCCCATGAATCGCAGCACGCCAGGCCTCCCTGTCCATCACCAACACCCAGAGTTCACTCAGACTCACGTCCATCGAGTCAGTGACGCCATCCAGCCATCTCATCCTCTGTCGTCCCCTTCTCCTCCTGCCCCCAATCCCTTCCAGCATCAGAGTCTTTTCCAATGAGTCAACTCTTCTCATGAGGTAGCCAAAGTACTGGAGTTTCAACTTCAGCATCATTCCTTCCAAAGAAATCCCAGGGCTGATCTCCTTCAGAATGGACTGGTTGGATCTCCTTGCAGTCCAAGGGACTCTCAACAGTCTTCTCCAACACCACAGTTCAAAAGCATCAATTCTTCTGTGCTCAGCCTTCTTCACAGTCCAACTCTCACATCCATACATGACCACTGGAAAAACCATAGCCTTGACTAGAGGGACATTTGTCAGCAAAGTAATGTCTCTGCTTTTGAATATGCTATCTAGGTTGGTCATAACTTTTCTTCCAAGGAGTAAGCGTCTCTCAATTTCATGGCTGCAGTCACCATCTGCAGTGATTTTGGAGCCCCAAGAAAATAAAGTCTGACACTGTTTCCACTGTTTCCCCATCGATTTCCCATGAAGTGATGGGACCAGATGCCATGATCTTCATTTTCTGAATGTTGAGCTTTAAGCCAACTTTTTTAACTCTCCATTTTCACTTTCATCAAGAGGCTTTTTAGTTCCTCTTTACTTTCTGCCATAAGGGTGGTGTCATCTGCATATCTGACGTGATTGATATTTCTCCTGGCAATCTTGATTCCAGCTTGTGCTTCTTCCAGCCCAGCGTTTCTCATGATATACTCTGCGTAGAAGTTAAATAAGCAGGGTGACAATATACAGCCTTGACATACTCCTTTTCCTATTTGGAACCAGTCTATTGTTTCATGTCCAGTTCTAACTGTTGCTTCCTGACCTGCATATAGGTTTCTCAAGAGGCAGGTCAGGCGGTCTGGTATCCCCATCTCTTTCAGAATTTTCCACAGTTTAGACCAATTAAATAATTAACTCATATGATGGGATCTGCTTAACATTGAATGCAATTTACCAGAGCACTGTGGAAGCAAGACTTATTTACACTTCAGGATTTACCAGTGGAAGGCTGTATTTAACTTTGTTATAGAGGGGACAGTGATTTCTATCATTTAGACCAAGCTCATGGAGACAGCTATCCAGACATTACCCATCATATGTGAATTTCTATTCATGAAATGCAGTCTACAGATTAAATAATATCTTGCACACAATTTTAAGCTCTATATGAAATTTTAATCACCAAAACAATTCATTTAACAGTGGTAAATAATTTTTCTTACTCAGTAGAGAATATAGATACCACCACCATCCTAGCACTGAAAAGATCTAGAGGAGGCCACATAGAAAACACAGTCATCTCAGACTCTGAGATCAGGGTAACTGATGCAATCAAATCAATACATCGAAGTTCCTTTTTTTTTTTTTCCCAACTTTTAACAATAACCACTGTTTTTCAGGGGACTTCCCCGGTGGCTCAGAGGTTAAAGTGTCTGCCTGCAATGCAGGAGACCCGGGTTCAATTCCTGGGTCAGGAAGATCCCCTGGAGAAGAAAATGGCAACCCACTCCAGTGTTCTTGCCTGGAGAATCCCATGGATGGAGGAGCCTGGTAGGCTACAGTCCACAGGGTCGCAAAGAGTCAGACATGACTGAGGGACTTCACTTTCACTTTCCCTGGTGCTCAGATGGTAAGGAATTTGCCTGCAATGCAGGAGACCCAGGCTCCATCCCTGGGTCAGGAAGATCCCTTGAAGAAGGGAAAGGCTAGCCACTCCGGTATTCTTGCCTGGAGAATTCCATGGACAGAGGAACCTGGTGGGCAACAGTCCAGGGGGTTGAAAAGAGCTGGACACAGCTAAGAGACTAGCACTTTTTTTCACCGTTTGTCAGATGCTGCTCTTTGAGAATGGATGAGATGAGTATGGATTGGAAACTGAGGGTCACTTAGGTGACCACAGCAGGGATTTAGGTGAGAGAGACTGAATGTCTGAAGATGATACCAGAAGGAGTAAAGAAGAGGAAGGAGAGGGTTTCAGTGGGGGTCCAGTGGTTAAGACTTCACACTCCCACTGCAGGGGGAGCTGTTCAATCCCTGGCTGGGGAACTTAACGATCCCTGCAGCCAAAATTTTTTGAAAAAGAGGAAGCAAATGTGACAGATGATGTATTAGTAAAATTCTTAAAAGGACTAGCTGAACAAGATCGACTGAATGTGGAAACAAGGCATAAAAGGAGAATATCTCCTGTTTATACCTTGGACAAGTGGTATACCTTGAACTGTGATGCCTTTTTCTGCACGTGTTTGCATGCCAGTGTGCATCGGAAGGTGTGAGTTTGGTAGGTGAGGAGTTCAGTTTTCTTGAATTGAGGAGTACTTGGAATATTCAAGAGAGGCTATTTAGTACAACTGACCAACAACCTGCCCTACCAACAGCTGTGCTATTTGGAGATTCAAGCAGGACCTTTATATCTCCTGAAAGAAAAGAGTTTGAATTTTTTTAAAAAGGGGCGGGGAGCGGGTGGAGAGAGTTGTTTTCCTCCGTAAGTCTGGGCAAAAAGCTCTCAGTTAACTCACTGAAGGTTTTACTACTAATACTTAGGTCCTCAAGAGTAGACACTCTGTCTTATTCACCCATGTGTCATTAGAACCTAGAACTGCACATGGCCCAAAGAAGACATTCAGGAAAGACTTGTTGAATGAACTAACTAATTAATGTTACAGCAATAAATCTCTGGCCTGTTCTAAACAGTCTCTAAGGAGTCTCTGGGACTACTGGATAGGAATCCAAGCCTATGCATAGAGTTCCTTGCGGAAAAGGGATGAGCTAGAAAAATGATTGTTTCAACTTCCGGGAAGTAGGGACACCTTCAGAATACAGCCAGTGGCTTCCTCCCACACACATCATTTTATTTCCCACACTGAGTCTCGGACCAGAGATGAACACGTTTTGAAAAGAGAAGAGAGGGAAGGAAAGGGAGGAAAAACTGTCATCGCTCCCACTGGCTTTTAATTTTATTGGCTCCAGACATTCATGGGATCTGATTTAGTATTCTTCTGATGCTCTTGCACCCTTCTCTGCTTTAGTTTAGCCAAGCTTGAAGAGTATTTACTCAACAACCTACAGTATAGCCCAGAGAGCTCTGCACAAGGTTATGCGGCAGCCTGGATGGGAGGGGAGTCTGAGGGAGAAAGGATACACGTGTAGATATGACCGGGCCACTCTGCTGCGCACCTGAAACCATCAGAACATTGTTAGTCGGCCATACCCCAATACAAAATAAAAAGGGTTTTTTTATTTTAAAAAAATTTAAGAGTATTTACTCCTTGAAACCAAATGGTTATTGAATTTAGCTCATCCTGGACACTCAGATCTAATGAAAACAAAGGAAGAATGGAAGGAAGCAAGAACAGAAAGAAAGTTCTTTACAAA
Source organism: Ovis canadensis (assembly GCF_042477335.2). NCBI lineage: Eukaryota > Metazoa > Chordata > Mammalia > Artiodactyla > Bovidae > Ovis > Ovis canadensis. The sequence continues at coordinate 39,744,549 of NC_091258.1, read as the reverse complement.
GACGGGCTTTCAGGGACCTCCTAGTGGTCTAGTGGTTAGGACTCTAAGCTTCCAGTGCAGGCAGTATGGGTTCAAACCCTGGTCATGGAACTTAGATTCTGCAGATCCTACATGCCATGTAGCGTGGCAAAAAAAAAACAACAACAACAAAAAGAAAAAAGACTGGCTTTCATTCATGGAACTTTATAAGCCCAATAAATGTGGCTTTTTTTTTCCAAAGCACTCAATTATTCCATAGGGAAGCTTACTTGGTCCCTAACCCAAATCAGCAGCAACATTTAAAAAAAAAGCACAGAAGGCCCAAATTTGGGGTCAATGACATCTGTTCCCAAAGGGTGACCTAATTGTGGGGAACTGAACCTGATATGAGAAAAGGTAAAAAGAAGCTGGGCTGGCTACTAAATCCTGGTCACAGCCTGTTGGTATATGAGGAAAATATAAGACAGACTTAGGAGAGAGGGAAAGTCCAGTTCAGTTAAGTCACTCAGCTGTGTCCAACTCTTTGCAACCCTATGGACTGCAGCATGCCCTGTCCATCACCAACTCCCACAGTCTACTCAAACTCATGTCCATTGAGTCGGTGATGCCATCCAACCATCTCCTCCTCTGTCATCCCCTTCTCCTCCCAACTTCAATCTTTCCCAGCATCAGGGTCTTTTCAAATGAATCAGTTCTTCACAACAGTGGCCAAAGTTTTGGAGTTTCAGCTTCAGCATCAGTCCTTCTAATGAATATTTAGGACTGATTTCCTTTAGGATGGACTGGTTGGATCTCCTTGCATTCCAAGGGGCTCTCAAGAGTTTTCTCCAACACCACAGTCCAAAAGCATCTATTGTTTGGCGCTCAGCTTTCTTTATAGTCCAACTCTCAAATCCATACATGACTACTGGAAAAACCATAGCCTTGACTAGATGGACCTTTGCTGGCAAAGTAATGTCTCTGCTTTTTAATATGCTGTCTAGGTTGGTCATAATTTTTCTTCCAAGGAGTAAGTGTCTTTTACTTTCATGGCTGCAGTCACCATCTGCAGTGATTTTGGAGCCCAAAAAAACAGTCTGTCACTGTTTTCATTGAAAACTGAATGCTAAGATAGGTTGCTAAGGATTTGAAATGAGCCTGAAAAATGAGCAGATTCATATAGTCCATGGAATAGATGGCTTGGGACACTCTACTAAGACACTGGTATAACATCAGTGGTATCTAAACAGGGGCATTGAAACTCAGTTCCCATAAACTTTTTTCTAGTAAAAACACAGCTTGAAAATTTGAAAAACTTTCACCACCAAAGATGAATTCTCCAAATGCTCTGGAGGAGTTGGAACATCACTTGCCTCCAGCTGGTTCTTTGCTCTGCTGATGATTTGTATACATGAGAATAAAAAGGTTCAGTGCTCCTATTAATTACCTAAAAAATGATTAATGTCCTCTTCCACTATGGAACTGGAGATTCAAGAGGTAGATCGTTTAAATCTCTGTATCACAGATATCAGAAATGAGTATCCTTCCTTATACACTCAACCATACTTTTGCCCAACTTTCTTTCTGCTACCATTCTATACACTCATATAGCACATTGAGAAGAGATGAAATTCACATTCATCTTGTTTTTGCTCAAATTCCAGAGGTAGACATGGTGAGACACAAACTTTCTAAATCACCGCATATGTGTGGGTAATCACACCCTTCACTTTACCATTAGAATGTTCCTTTCTCCCAAAACGTCCCCATATTCCTCCCTGAACATTTCACCTAAACTTGCTATATATCCTCAAGATTTTCACAATCTTTTTTTTAACATTTATTAATTTATTTATTTGGCTGCATCGGGTCTTAGGTGTGGCATGTGGGATCTTCATTGTACCATGCAGGATCTTTCACTGCGGAGCACAGATTCTCTAGTTGCGGAGTGCAGGCTCAGTAGCTACAGCACAGGGCTTAGTCGCTCCACAGCATGTGGGATCTTAGTTCCCCGACCAGGGATCAAACCCATACCCTCACATTGGAAGCACAGAGTCTTAACCACTGGACCATCAGGGAAGTCCCAACACAAGTTTAAAAAAAATACTAACACTAAGCATAACTTGTCTATTGTGCCTATGGTTTGGATCTTAACTTTAATAGCCTCCAGTCTTGCAATTCACCTTCCCATTTATGACCTCTAAACTTTAATCTAAATCTGGATTTTCCCTATTTTCATGGCCCCGTGCAAATATCCCACAAGATAAAACATTTCTCTTGGGGCACTCAACTGTATTACAATTGCCAACATGAAGGGTTCTCTGGAAAGTTCATCTCAGATTATGTCATGCCGAAAAATATTTAAACCAAAAAGGATATTCAATAAGATAATTATTATTTCTCTGCAAATTGTTAATGAGTATCTTTGGGCTCAGGACTTATAACAATCAGCACTTGTGATGACTTAGATGAAGATGTAAAAGATAGGAACTCAGGTTTGTAAATAACGAAGATGTGGAGAAAAAAGCTGTTGGGTGAAGCACAATCAGCAACTACCTGTTAACTACTGTTGGTGGCTCAGACGGTAAAGAACCTGTCTGCAATGCAGGAGACCCAAGTTCGATCCCTAGTTTGGGATGATCCCATGGAAAAGGAAATGGCTACCCTTGCCAGTATTCTTGCCTGGAGAATTCCATGAACAGAGGAGCCTAGCAGGCTACAGTCTATGGGGTCGAAAAGAGTTGGACACAACTAAGAGACTAACATACTTATATCACACATTTTATATTTTATCATAAAATATCCCTATAGACGTGCTGTTGTTATTATCGTACTTCTAATTCATAGAGGAAGAGTTAGGTCTTATCATGTTTAGGGCACAGGAGCAGATCCATTGCAGCTGAGGAAAGGAACAGAAAAAAATGTCTGTCCCTGGAGGAAAGAGTAGACATGGGCCATTAGACACCTCCTCTAGCTTAGCAGCAGCAGCAGCTAGCTAAGCGGGAAGGGAGCAGAATCCACAGAAGACTTCATCCTCAAGACCCAGATAGGACACAGTGCCTATCTGATTCTAAGGCTTAATCAAAACAGAAAATATGGCCCCTCCTCTGCTCTGACAGACTAAAGTCAGAAAGAGAAAAACAAATATTGTGTATTAACACATATATGTGGAATCTAGAAAAACAGTACAGATGAATCTATTTCCCGGGCAGGAATAGAGGTGCAGACGTACAGAACAGACATGCGGACACTGGGGGGAAAGGAAGGGCGAGACGAATTGGGAGAGAAGCATTAAGATAGGTACAGTACCACGTGTGAAATAGACAGCTAGTGGGAAGCTGCTGTCTAGGGCTGGGAGCTCAGCTCCATACTCTGATGACCTAGAGGGGAGGGAGGGAGGCTTAAGAGGGAGGAGATATGTATACCTATGGCTGACCAAATGTTACTGTTTGGCAGAAAACAACAAAATTCTGTAAAGCAATTACCTTTCAATTAAAAAATAAATGTTTTAAAAGAGGGAGGGGATCTATGTACACATACAGCTGATTCACTGCACTGTAAGGACACTAACAGGGTGAAGCAATCATACTCCAATTTGAAAGTAACAATACTAGCAGTCCATTGCCGGAGAGGGGCAACAGTGAGGGCCTGATGCCTGTGGCGGAGCACACATGAAGGGAAACCCTCTAGCAAGTTGGTCCCTTCCACCTTAAACACGAAGAAAAGCTAGAAGAATCTGTGGTACAAAGACGATGCTCTAGGTTGAACTGCTTCCTGACAAAAAAGCTATGTTAGACTCCTGAGCCCTAGTACCTCAGAATATCACCCTGTTTGGAGATAAGTTCTTCACACAGTCAAGTTAAATGAGGTCCTTTAGGTGAGCCCTAATTCAATAGGGTTGATTTCCTTCTAAAAGGGGAAGGATGGATATAGAGCCAGACACACATAGAAGATGATGTGAAGAGAAAAACAGGGAAGACAGCCATCTCCGAAGAAACCAACTCTGAAGACACTTTGATTTAGGGCTTCTAACCTCCACAACTATGAGGTAGAAATGTCTGTTTTTCAAGCCATTCAGTTTGTGGTATTTTTTTTAATGACAGCCCTAACAAACTAAGACAGAGAGTAACCACAGAAAAAATAAACCCCAAACCTGACTTAACTCCTGACTCGACTGAATCAACCACTATACTAAAGGCCTAGCAGAAAGAAAGGCATGCCAATTTCCAAAGATAAAAATTATTGACTTAAATTTCTACAGTCCTAAAAAAGAAAGGTCTGGCTCTCAATCAAAAACTACCAGGCATACAAACAATGACAAACCAAAAAAAAAATTAAAAACTGTCAAGACAAAGTAAGCAATAGAATCAGACTTACATATGGCACAGGTGTGGAGACTAACAGGGACTTCTAAATAATTATGGTTATTATGTTAAAGGCTATCATAGAGGGAATTCCCCGGTAGTGCAGTAGTTGGGACTCCGTACTTCCACTGCTGAAAGCCCAGGTTCAATCCCTGGTCAGGGAACTAAGACCTCACAAGCTGCAGAGCACAACCAATGGAAGGCAGGTGGGGGGTGGGGGGGTGCATCATGAAAAGGTGAATGACATGCGAGATCAGATGAATGATTTCAGAAAAAAAATGGAAATGCTAGAAATGAAGATCACTGTAACGGAGATAACGAATGCCTTCAACAGACCAATCACTAAACTTGACATAACTGAAGGAAAAGGTCAGTGAGTTTGAATGTATCAATAGGTCAACAAAAATTACTCAAACTGAAACACAAAGAGAAAAATAAGACCAGAGAATCCAAGAGCTATGGGACTGCATCAAATGGTCTCATACACATGAATCCCAGAAAAAGATTCCATTTCTTTTCCAGAAGAGAGAGAGAAATGAGGAAGAAAAATGTTCAAATAAATAATAGTGACAAATACTCCAAAACTAACAACAAACACCTGTGGTTTAGCAGGATAAGGACTAAACAAAGCACACCTATGTATACCATGTCCAAACTTCCTGAAATGAAAGATATAGAGAAAATATTAAAAGGCAGCTAATATTCAAGAAATATTACTCAAACATTTAAAAAACTGGAATATTCCCATTTGCAGCAATGTGGATAGACCTAGAGAATATTATGTTTAGCAAAATGTCAGAGAAAAAATACTATATGACTTCACTTACATGTAGAATCTGAAAAGTGAATAAATCTATATACAAAACAGCAACAGACTCAGAGAAAACAAATTTATAGTTACCAAAGGTGGGGGCAGTGGGATAGACAAGTGAGGTGTATGAGATTAACAGATTCAAACTACTATACATAAAATAGATAAGCAACAAGGATTTACTGTACAGCAAAGGAAATTATGCTCAATATCCTGTAATAACCTATAATGGAATATCAGTTCAATTCAGTTCAGTCACTCAGTTTGTGTCCAACTTTTTGTGACCCCATGGACTGCAGCACACCAGGCTTCCCTGTCCATCACCAACTCCCAGAGCTTGCTCCAACTCATGTCCATCGAGTCAGTGATGCCATCTAACCGTCTCATCCTCTGATGTCCCCTTCTCCTCCTGCCTTCAATCTTTCCCAGGATCAGGGTCTTTTCCAGTGAGTCAGTTCTTTGCATCAGGTGGCCAAAATATTAGAGTTTCAACTTCAGCATCAGTCCTTCCAGTGAATATTCAGGACTGATTTCCTTTAGGACTGAACAGTTTGATCTCCCTGCATACAGATTTCTCAGGAGGCAGGTAAGGTGGTCTGGTATTCCCCTCTCTTTAAGAATTTTCCACAGTTTGTTGTGAGCCACAGAGTCAAAGGCCTTGCCATAGCCAATAAAGCAGAAGTAGATGTTTTTCTGGAGCTCTGATAATGGAATATAATCAGCAAAAAAAAAAAACTGAACCACTACGCTATATACCTGAAATTAAGACAATATTATAAATCAATTATATTTCAACTTTAATTTTGTCATAGCAGCCAAGTTTAAAAATAAATAAAGGCAGCTAGAGGGAAATCACACATTACATAGAGAAAATGAGAATTACAGCAAACTTCCTGTCAGAAACTAAGCAAGCCTGGGAGATATCCTGGATAGCACTATACCTGTTAAAGAAATCAATTGGCAGCTTAAAACTTTTCCACAAAGAAAATTAGACAGCTTCCAAGGTGAATTCTAGCAAATGTTTAAAGAAAAAATAGTAACACTCTACATAAAGCTTTCCAGAAAATGAAGAGGAAGGAACATTTCTCAAATCACTCTATGAGTGCAACACTGCACTGATACCCTGACAAAGACACTGGGAGAATAGAAAGCTGCAGAGCAATATCCCTCTTGAGCACTGACCAAAAAAATCCTCATTCCTAAGTAAGTCCTCATTCACTGAGATCTTAGTAAATAAAATCAACAATAAATCAAAAGAAAAATACATCATGACCAATTGGAATTTATCTCTTGATGCAAAGCTGATTAAACACATGAAAATCAATATAATTCACCACATCAACAGGCTCAAGAAAAACAATACTACTGATTCAACAGAAGCAGAAAAAGCCTTTAATAAAATTCAAAAACCTCTCATGATACAAACTCTCAGCAAACTGGAAATATAAAGGAACTTCTTTAACCTGACAGTTAATGTTCTTACTGGAGAAAGGCAGAGTGTGCTTTAGATAGGGAACAAGGCAAGAATTCCACCCTTACCAATCCTATTTAACATTTTACAGAAGACCCTAGGAGATATAATAAGAAAAATAAATAACAGGAATACAGGTTGGAAAGGAAGAAATAAAATTCTTTTTTCACAGATGACAAAGTTGTTGTATACATAAATAATCCCAAGAATTTGTCACACACACACTGAAAAAAACCTAATAGAACTAATAAGTGAATTTAGCAAGGCTGCATGATACAAAGTCAATGTATAAATATCTATTATATTTTTATATATTCACAGTGAACTATTAAAATTTTAATTTTGTAAAAAGTCACTCACAATAGCAGAAAAGGCATGCAATACTCAGAGATAAATCTTATTAAGGATATGTTATATGCTGAAAAATATTAAATATATAATACTGACAAAAGAAATTTTAAAGTACCTGAAAAAATAGATATATATACATTTAACATATCAGGTGAATAGACTGGAAGATTCAATATGGTTAAGGTGTTGAGTCTTTCCCAAACTGATATATAGATTCAACACAATCCAATAAAAAATCCCATCAGAAAGTTTTGTACAACCAGATGAGCTGATTTTTAAAATCACATGCAATTACAATGGCATGAGAATAGCCAAAATAATATTGAAAAATAAGAGCAAAGTAGCACTCCAGTATTCATGCCTGGGAAATCCCATGGAAAGAGGGGGCTGGCAGGCTATAGCCCATGGGATCACAAACAGTCAGAGATGGCTGACCAACTAAACAACAGCAACAGCAAACAGGCTCAGAGATGGGCACTCACTCAGCTCCTAGGAGGATGGCCCAGAAGGGTCTGACTCTGAAAAGTGGTTCAGAAAAGCAAATGAGTCTTCTTTTAAAAAAAGAAAAAGAAAAGGGACAAAGTAGGACTGATAACTATCTGAATTCAAGATCTACTATTTTAAAGATAAATAGTCAAGGCGAATGATATTAAAGGGAAAGAATAGATATTTAACTCAATGGAAAAGAACAGAAAATCCAGAAACAGATTTGCTTACATAAGTCAGCTGATTTTAGACAAAGGTGCAAGAGTAGTGAGTCAGTTCAGTCGCTCAATCAAGTCTGACTCTTTGCAACCCCATGGATTGCAGCACGCCAGGTCTCCGTGTCCATCACCAATTCCCCGGAGCCTACTCAAACTCATGTCCATCAAGTCAGTGATGCCATCCAACCATCTCATTATCTGCCATCCCCTTCTCCTCCCACCTTCAATCTTTCCCAGCATCAGGGTCTTTTCCAATCAGCCAATTCTTCGAATCAGGTGGCCAAAGTATTGGAGTTTCAGCTTCAGCATCAGTCCTTCCAATGAATATTCAGGACTGATTTCCTTTAGGATAGACTGGTTGGATCTCCTTGCAGTCCAAGGGACTCTCAAGATCTTCTCCAACACCACAGTTCAAAAGACAAAGGTGTAAGGGCAAGTCAATGAAGAAATCATAGCCTGTCAACCAACTGATGCTGGAAAAAGTGGGTCAATACAAAATACAATACAAAATCTATACAAAAATCAATATTAAAAACCTAAATGGAAACAGAAACAAATGAGACCTATTAAATTCAAAAGCTTTTGCATTGCAAAGGAAACAATAAACAAATCGAAAAGACTACCAAAGATAGGGAGAAAATATTTGCAAATGATGTGACTAATAAGGGATTAGTCTCCAAAATTTATAAATAGCTTATGAGTCTTAACAGCATCAAAACAAACAGCCCACTCAAAAAAATAGGCAGAAGACCTGAATAGACATTTCTCCAAAGAACACAGAGGGCCAACAGGCATGTGAAAAGATGTTTAACATCGTTAGTTATTAGAGAAACACAAATCAAAACTACTATGAGAGATCACCTTACACTCCTAACACTTTTGGCATCTCCTCTGATTGGAGCGCTGAAGGTGTCTTTTGTTATATTAATGAGGTGACTTTTGGAATACCCTTAGGTAACTTCCCTGGTGGCTTGGAATAGTAAAGAATCCACCTGCAATTCAGGAGACCTGGGTTGGGAAGATTTCCCTGGAGGAGGGCATGGCTCCCCACTCCAGTATTCTTGCCTGGAGAATCCCATGGACAGAGGAGCCTGGCGGGCTAGGGTCCATGGGGTCACAAAGTTTCTGATGCAAATGAGCGACTAACACTTTCAATTTTAGTAGGTAATTTAGTGATGGGGGGGGGGGGGGGGTGGGGGCTGGTCCCCAGGAAGACCAAGGAAGCAATCAAAGGGTAGGAACTTTCAGTGCCCACCCACCACCCGCTCAGCTTCAGGGAGAGGAGAGGGGATGGAGATTGAGTTCCACTGCCAATGGCCAATGATTTAATCAGCAGTGCCTATGTAATACTGCTGCTGCAGCTAAGTCGCTTCAGTCATGTCCGACTCTGTGCGACCCCACAGACGGCAGCCCTCCGGGCTCCCCCGTCCCTGGGATTCTCTAGGCAAGAATACTGGAGTGGGTTGCCATTCCCTTCTCCAAGGCATGAAAGTGAAAAGTCAAAGTGAAGTCGCTCAGTCGTGTCCGAATCTTAGCGACCCCATGGACTGCAGCCTACTAGACTCCTCCGTCCATGGGATTTTCCAGGCAAGAGTACTGAAGCCTCCATAAAAACCCAAAGGACAAGCTTTGGAGAGCTTCCAGGCTGGCAAACAGGAAGACTTGGAAAGAGTGGGTGTGCTGACAGAAAGCATGGAGGCGCTGTGCCTTATCCATACCTTGCCCTCTGCATCTCTTCCATCTAGAGGTTCCTTATAAATCTTTTTATAATAAACCAGTAATCAAGTGAGTAGGGCTTCCCTGGTAGCTCAGTAGTAAAGAATCTGCCCGCCAGTGCAGGAGACATGGGTTTGACCCCTGGTCCAAGATCACCCAGAAAAGGAAATGGCAACCCACTCTAATATTCTAGCCTGGAGAATCCCATGGACAGAGGAGGCTGGTGGGCTACGGTCCATGGGGTCACAAAAGAGTCGGACATGACTTAGCAACTGAACAACAACAAATCTAGTGAGGAGACCAGTTTTCTAGGATCTATGCATCACTCTAGCAAACTAATTAAACCCAAAGAGCGCAGTCGCAGGAACCTCTAATTTATAGCCATTTGGTCAGAAGCACAGATAACAACCTGGGCTTTTGCAAATGGCATCTGAAGTGGTGGGAAAAGGGAGGGAGCAATCCTGCAGGACTGAACCCTTACCCAGTGGGATCTGAAGCTATCTCCAGGTAGACAGTGACAGAATGGAGTTGACTTGCAGGACAACCAGTTGGTGTCACAGAGAATTGCTTGGTGTAGGGAAAAAATCTCCATGCATTTGGTAACCAGAAGTGTCAGAAGTGAAGTGTTTGTGAGGGTAAGGAGACACATAGGGAAGAAAGACCTAGTAGGGAAGAACTGGGTTTTTTTTCTTACACTGAAGGAAAAAGCTGAGTTTGCTTCCTAAACAAGGATGATTTGCTCTGCAGCTACCTTCTAACTTTATTTCCTAATGTGTGTGTGTTTTTGTTTTCTTATTCAAAGGCAATCTATGTTTGTCTCAGCAAAATTGAAGCATACAGGTAAGCTAAAAGAACATTTGAAAACATCCACAATCTTACTGCCTAAAAGTAATTGTTATTGACTCTTGTATTTACCTTCTTCTACAGTTTAGATTATTTTTTCTGCATACTTGAATTTCTTTATTAAAAAGGTTTCACATTATTTTGCAAACTGTATTTTTCATTTCAAAATGTCTCTGAGTCAATACATATATTCATTTGACAGGCAGGTGGAATTTCTACCACTAGAGCCACCTGGGAAGCAAGAGACATAAGAGACGCAGGTTTGATCCCTGGGTTGGGAAGATCCCCGGGGGAGGGCAAGGCAAACCACTCCAGTATTCTTGTCAGGAGAATCCTATGGACAGAGACGCCTGGCCAGGTTACAGTCTATAGCATCGAAAAGAGTCAGACAGGACTAAAGTGCCTTAGCTGGCACATATGCATATATTCATTTATAAGATCATTTCTCAAATTACAGATGTACACAGTAAGAGTTTCTTTGTCTCCCCAGTAATCCATCTCTCCAGATGGGACTGTAGTTACTGTTTCAGTGTATATCCTTCCAGGTATTTTTACATCATATATATTAATATATATATATATGCAATCTAAAAGCAGGGCCAGCAGAAGTTGATGGAGAAGACACTAGAAACCTAGGGAGGAAAGACAGGCAAGAAAGCCAGAGCTTTGGGACTTCCCCGGTGGTCCAGTGATTAAGACTTCATGCTTCCACTCCTGGGGAAACAGTTTCAGTCCCCAGTCAGGAAACTAAGATCTCACATGCTGCGCAGTATGGCAAAAAAAAAAAAGAAAAAAGAAAGGCACAGCATTAGCAGGCACTGTGCTATTACAGGTACTGAAACCAAGTAGGACCCTTCTGGGCTCTCCTGGGCACAAAAGCCTTTTCTTGTCCCTCATTTATCTTCTGTAGAAAAATACCTTAGTCTCCCACACCTTTCCTGAGTTTCAAAGAGTAGACTTAAGCAGTTACTAATAGGGAAGTGAGGGAATACGGAAATAAAGGAAAAGCAGTCAAGAAACAATAGTTGAGCAATAAAACAGAGTCCCAGTTCCTCCTCCAGGAGCTACACAGAACAATCTGACCTTGAGCTGTTCTGCAGGAATGAAGATTCCCACCAGGTAGACCATGGTGACTATATGCTGATCACACAATGGAGACCCCGGACTTGCTGGAACCAGAAGGCTGATGATGAACATTCCTGAAACAACACCTGTTACCTCATCACCAACCAATCAGAAGTCATGTGTCCACCCCCCATAACCCTCACCCCAAATGTTGCCTTTAAAAGCCTTCTGCCAATAAGATGGATGTGAAACAAACTTATGCCTCCCATCTTCTAGATCAGTCCCCTCTCCATCAATAAACGTTTTTTGGCTCCAAACTCTGTTCTTTCAGTTTGTTTGGCCTCACTGTGCGTCAGACACATGAACTTAGATTCAATGATGGTACTGTTTCTCTCAACCCTTAGAACGAACATATAAAGTAGGTAATCATATCCCTATTTTACAGATGGAGCTGCTGCTGCTGCTGCTGCTGCTGCTGCTAAGTCACTTCAGTCGTGTCCGACTCTGTGTGACCCCAAAGACGGCAGCCCACCAGGCTCCCTTGTCCCTGGGATTCTCCAGGCAAGAACACTAGAGTAGGTTGCCATTTCCTTCTCCAACGCATGAAAAGTGAAAAGTGAACGTGAAGTCGCTCAGTCGTGTCCAACTCTTCGCGACCCCATGGATGCAGCCTACCAGGCTGCTCCGTCCATGGGATTTTCCAGGCAAGAGTACTGGAGTGGGGTGCCATCGCCTTCTCCACAGATGGAGCTGCTGAGCGCTAAAAGATCCATTAACTATCCCAAAGCCACACAGCTGGCAAATGATGATCACATGTTATCAGGCCTGCCTTATTCCCAGGCCCATGCCTTTAACTAGTATGCTGAGTTCTCAATTGAGGGTGATTGTGCCCCAGGGGACATTTAGATACAAAGTCTGAAGATACTTTGGGTTGTCACAACTGGGGGCAGAGGAGAGGCTACAGGCATCCAGTGGGTAGAGGCCACAGATGCAGCCAAACATGCCACAGTGGGCAGGACAGTCTCCCATAGCAGAGAATTATCCAGCACAAATGTCAGTAGTGCCAAACTTAAGTAACTCTGCATTATGCCACAGGAGATATGGAAGAAAAGTTTCAGGGTGAGACAGGATTTTGCCTCATGGTCCATAATCTTGGTCCTGGTGGCATGCCTTTCCCAATGTTACACACATAAGCCTGGGGTCAGAGAGTGTCTGGTTTCTGCCCTTTGGGAAAAGAGAAGGTTGGGGTTGGTGTTACAGAGGCAACTTTTAAAATATACCACAAGGGACTTCCTGGTGGTCCAGCTAAGACTCTGAGCTCCCAATGCAGGGGGCCTTGGTTCAATCCCTGTTCGGGGAACTAGATTCCACATGCCACAGCTGAGAGTTCACATGCTACAATAAAGATAGAAATTCCCAGGAATCCACAAGGGAGAGTGTAGAGGTGAGGCATGCCCTGGAAGCCATGCCCTGGCATGATGACAAACAGGACTGAGCAGGGGAAGGTGGGAGGAGAGAAGCCCAGGAAAGAGCAGCTCCAGTAGGAGGGGGGCAGAGTCAGCAGCAGATGAGCAATAACCCTAGAGACCCCTGGAAGGAGGGCTCATCTGGGTGGAATTCCTTCCCAAGTGATGAGCTAAGGGGGGCAGTATCTTACTCTAGACCAACAATATGTTCTTGCAAACTTGTACAGAATTAAATGACTCATTCCCACAGAAAAGTGTGAAACCTCAAAGAATGCTGAAATAAAGAATTTTACAAAGTTAAAAAAAAGGGGGGGACTTGCCTGGTGGTCCAGTGGCTAAGACTCTGTGCTGTCCCCCCTAAGGCAGGGGGTCCAGGTTCGATCCCCAGTCAGGGAACTAGATCCCACATACCACAGCTAAGAGTTTGCATGTTGCAACAAAGATCTTGTGTCCTGCAACGAAGACACGGTGCAGCCAAATAAATAAATATTAAAAAATAAAAAATAAAAAAGACTGAAGAACTCAAGTGCCACAACTAAGACACAGTGCAGCCAAATAAATAAATAAATACTTTTTAATAAAATAAAAACACACCACAGGATGACCATGTTGAATTGAAAGAGAGGTTTTGGAAAGTCTGACTCCTGTTCAAAAAGACAACACCCAGAGCCCCTGACTACAGCATCAGGAAGCACTGAACCCCCAGCACAGGGCAGGCAGGGGATGGGATTTTTGTCCCCATTATCCACAAAGTGAACATTTTCTTAACAATAACACAGTGATTTCAGAAGCAATTTAAAAAACAAGGATCTTTCCCCAAAACTCCAGAGCTTTTCTGATTTTTGTCAGCAACAAAAGAATTCGGCTCCCAAAAGCAGGCTGTATCTCTGAATATTAAAACTCTCACCTTGGGAAATTTTTTGTCTTCAGACAGCCCCTTTTAAAGTTATAAATGAAAGTCACTCAGCAGACTATAGTGCTCACGGACCCCTTTTATCTACTAAAGAAAGACAACAGAGTGAAGACCCAGGAGCCAGAGACCAAATTACTGACCTTGAGTCACCTTCCACACCACGTATGGCCCAACCAAGATACGGAGTTAAAAGCTTTAACCAGAGCAACAGCAAACGATGTAATTTGATGATATAAAGAAATCCATCAAGGGAGAATAAATGACTAGATCGTATTATTCATAGAGCTCTCAGAGTTTAAAAAAGACCCTCAATTTGCCTTCAGCTAAGCCCTTTCATGCTAAAAATCAACCATTCCACTTTCCCCTCCTGTCCAGAGAACAAGCAGTTCCGCAGCCACATAACTGGTCCACTGGAGCTTGGACTGTGCTAATGAGTTTATTATTTATCTGCCTAGAGCTGCATCACTCCCCCCAGCCTGAATGCTCTCATTTCCCTTTTCTATGGTGGTTACTATCAAGTCACACTAATACCTATTCATCCACATCTTCAACATGAGTTCCTGTGTTCCTCCACCTCATCTGCACTTCCCACGCAATCCAACTATGATGCTTTCAGAACAGCCACCAAATCTAAGCACTGAGGATCTAATGCCCAAAACTGCCATAGCTAGGATACACCATAGCATTTGTGGCTTATCCCCAAGACTTACAAATTGCTATCTTCACACTCAAGTCTGTTTCTTTCTGCCTTATCATCTCCCTGATTCCTGACTTCCAACATTAACTGCCCATTCTCATTATATACTCAGCACTGTATAAAAACTACAGCTTTTAAAAATACAGTTTTATTTAGTCCTTGTTCCAACCCATGAGATAAGTATTATTACCTCTATCCTACAGATAAGAAAGCTAAGGTTAGAGTTTTAGTAACCTATAAAAAATAACATAAAAAATAACTGGCATATTTAGTCCTAAGTATATCTGACCCCCATAAGCATTTTTACTACACAGCATACAAGATTTATGGATAAAACTTGTACAATCTGTTACTAGTAATTATTGCTAGAATATAAGATGATAACTAATTTTATGTCTGTCTTAATTATTGCCTGCTGCTGCTGCTGCTGCTGCTAAGTCGCTTCAGTCATGTCCAACTCTGTGTGATCCCACAGACGGCAGCCACCAGGCTCCCCCATCCCTGGGATTCTCTAGGCAAGAACACTGGAAGATGTTGTGGGGAGGGAGGTGGGAGGGGGGGTCATGTTTGGGAACGCATGTAAGAATTAAAGATTTTAAAATTTAAAAAATAAATAAATAAATAAATAAATAAAAATTAAAAAAAAAAAAAAGAACACTGGAGTGGGCTGCCATTTCCTTCTCCAATGCATGGAAGTGAAAAGTCAAAGTGAAGTTGCTCAGTCGTGTCCGACTCTTCGCGATCTCATGGACTGCAGCCCACCAGGCTCCTCCATCCATGGGATTTTCCAGGCAAGAGTACTGCCTATATTTCTCAATATTTAAAACTGGGTATAAACGATTGAGTAACAAAAGGAACTCACCCTTACATCAAAAACAACAAAAAACAGGTGACATAAGTGTGGTGACCCAAGAACAAAAGAGCAAATAACCAAGGACGGTCTTGGAATGCAGGAACAGAAAAACCAGACCCTTATCATCCTTCCCTCCCCCAGGTTGTAAATATTTTTTTCTTTTTTAAAAAAATTAATTTATTTACTTTAATTGGAGGCTAATTACTTTACAATATTGTAGTGCTTTTTGCCATACATTGACATGAATCAGCCATGGTGTACATGTGTTCCCCATCCTGAACCCCCCTCCCAACTCCCTCCCCATCCCATCCCTCAGGGTCATTCCAGTGCACCAGCCCTGAGAATGCTGTCTCATGCATCAAACCTGGACTGGCGATCTATTTCACATATGATAATACACATGTTTCAATGCCATTCTCTCAAATCATCCCACCTTTGCCTTCTCCCACAGAGTCCAAAAGTCTGTTCTTTACATCTGTGTCTCTTTTGCTGTCTTGCAGGTAGGGTCACTGTTACCATCTTTCTAAATTCCATATATATGCGTTAATATACTGTATTGGTATTTTTCTTTCTGACTTACTTCACTCTATATAATAGGCTCCAGTTTCATCCACCTCATTAGAACTGATTCAAATGCATTCTTTTTAATAGCTGAGTAATATTCCATTGTATATATGTACCACAGCTTTCTTATCCATCTGTCTGGTGATGGACATCTAGGTTTCTTCCATGTCCTAACTATTGTAAACAGTGCTGTGATGAATATTGGGGTACACGTGTCTCTTTCAATTCTGGTTTCCTCAGTGTGTATGCCCAGCAGTGGGATTGCTGGGTAGTATGACCCAATCAAAAAATAGGCCAAAGAACTAAACAGACATTTATCCAAAGAAGACATACAGATGGCTAACAAACACATGAAAAGATTCTCAACATCACTCATGATCAGAGAAATGCAAATCAAAACCACAATGAGGTGTCATCTCACGCCAGTCAGGATGGCTGCTATCAAAAAGTCTACAAACGATAAATGCTGGAGAGGGTGTGAAGAAAAGAGAATCCTCTAACACTGTTGGTGGGAATGCAAAGTAGTACAGCTACTATGGAGAACAGTGTGGAGATTCCTTAAAAAACTGGAAATAGAACCCCCATGTCATAACTATTAATGGAACAGTATAACCTGTCTCCCCTCCTACCCCACAAGGAGAAGGTATTTGCCATACTCTTCCCCCACCCAGTATACGTGCCTCATCCAATCAGCAAATGACCTGCAAGACCCCTATCCCACTCCTTGTACCCCGGCTATAAAAGGGAACTGAGGACCCTGTTCAATGTCAGTTCTCCCTTGAGCTGGTCCAATGTTCTAACAGCATCTCGCACTCTAATAAACTTTATTTCCCTCTCATTCTGTCTCATGTCTGGAAATTCTTTTCCAACCCATGCCCAGACCACAACGATAAGGACTTTGCTGGTGGTTCAATGGGTAAGACTCCCTGCTCCCAACACAGAGGGCCCAGGTTCAATCCCTGGTCAGGGAACTAGATCCCACAAGCCACAACGTTCACATGCTGCAACCAAAAATCCTGAATGCCGCAAGGAAGACCTGGCATGGCCAAATAAATAAAATAAGCAATTTTTTTTGTAAAGATGAAATTTATGAAACAAAAGTTTTCAAAACTCTGGACATCAAGCAACAAAGGCAGTGATCCCTGAGAGATGGGAAACAAATGAGGGGAGCCCTATGATTGCCTCAAAATACATTATTTAGAAAGTGCGCCTCTGTGCAGGAGGGGAAACCAGGCAAAACAGAGCAGACTCCCTGAGTTGAAAAGGCAAATCTGAGAGTTCACAGAGACCAAAGTGGCTGCAATTTACAGCACAGAGAACTCCAGACACCACAGAGGGTGCCCTTTAAGTATTTAAAGAGGACTGATAAGTGCAGCGCATATGTGTGAAAAAACTACCCATCCAGACCAGAAAACCATGTGATTCACAAGTTGCTGAGTACACAGGAGGGTCTTGCCTCAGTCATGGAAAATAATTATCACTAGACAGCTCTGCTCAAATTCTACCTAACATTTCTTAAAAGCTATACACAAAAGGATCAGATTTCTTCCAAGTAACTTAAATATGTCCCAAAATAAACCTCAAAAAGATTTAGAGGGATACAAAAATATCCAGCACTCAGTAAGGTAAAATTCACAATGGCTGGCATCTATTGAAAAATGAACAGACATGAAAAAGTAAAAAGATACAGCCATAATGAGGAGGACAATTAAACCTATTGGTATGTTCAAAATCTGAAGTACAGACATGAAAAATAAGATACAAATCAAGCTTCTAGAGATGAAAAATACAATTATGAAATAAAAAACTGACTTGATGAGAGTAACAGCAGATTAGACATTACAAAGAAAAAAATAAGTGAACTTAAAAACACAGCAATAAAAACTATTCAAAATGTACCACTGGGGGAAAAATGTATCCTTGAGAGAAAAGAGAACCCAATAAAATTAGAATCAGTGAGATGTGGGACAAATTCAAAGCAATCTAATGTATGGGTACTTACAGCCCTAAAAAACAGGGGGAGAAGGAGAAAAAAGTACTTGAACAAATTACAGTCAAAAACTGTCAAATAGGATGAAAACTATAAACCACACATTCAAGCTCAAATGTACCCCAAGCACAAGAAAAAATTTTTTAAAACTATACCAAGATGTATCATAATCAAATTACAGAGGGGTTAAAAAAATCTTAATTTCAGCTGGAGAAAAAAGACATGTAGAGAGGAACAAAGATAAGGATGAGAGCAGGTTTCTCATCAGAAACAAAACAAGAAAATAGAAGAGTAACACATCTCAAGTACTAAAAGACAAAACTGTCATAAAAGAATTCTAAGCCTAGCAAACATGTCTTTCTAAATAAAAGCAATTCAACAGGGATGAACCTTGAAAACATTATGCAAAGTGAAAGAAGTCAGTGACAAAGTCTATAGATACTATTTAATTTATATGAAATGTCTAAAATAGGAAAAGCTATACAGAGAGAAAGTAAGTTAGTGGTTGCTTAGAGCTGGGAGGTGGGGGCAAAAGAAGGTGATTACTAAACTACAATAGCAAAACAAAGAGTCACAGTTAATGAAGCTAACAAGGGTGATAAAAACAGAACCATAAAAAATCATCTTAAAAAAAAGGCAGAAAAAGAAAAATAAAACAAAGAACAGATGAGACAAACAGAAAACAACCTGAAAGATGATAGGCTTAAAGCTAATCAAAGCAGTAATTACAATCAATGAAAACGATCCACATATTCCAATTAAAGGCAGAAATGGCCAGGTTTACAACTAAAGATAGACAAATCCGTGGAATAGAACAGACCCCAGAAATAGACCCATGCTGCTGCTGCTGCTAAGTCACTTCAGCTGTGTCTGACTCTGTGCGACCCCCATAAACAGAAGCCCACCAGGCTCCCCCGTCCTTGGGATTCTCCAGGCAAGAACACTGGAGTGGGTTGCCATTTCCTTCTCCAATGCATGAAAGTGAAAAGTGAAAGGGAAGTCGCTCAGTCATGTCCAACTCTTAGCGACCCCATGGACTACAGCCTACCAGGCTCCTCCATCCATGGGATTTTCCAGGCAAGACCCATAGATGTATGAAAAATTCAGTTGATTTTTTTTTCAATGACACTAAAACAATTAATTGAAGAAAACAGTCTTTCAATAAATGGAGATGGAACTATTGTATTAGTATAATCTATATATAAACATAGCAAAAATAATTTTGATCCATATCTCATACTTTATACAAAAATTAACTCATTTGAACCCAAATATAAACCTTAAGCTTCTAGAATAATACAAAGGAGAAAATACATTGAATTAGACAAAGGTTTCCTAGCTACAATACAAAAAGCACAATCCACAAAAGACCAAATTAATAAATTGAACTTCATGATAATGGAAAATCTTTGTCCTTCAAAAGACTATTAAAAGAGTTAAAAGACAAGTTACAAAGCAGGGGGAAATTTTTGCAAATTTTATATCTGATAAAAGACTTCTTCTGGAATATTTTACCTCTTAAATCTCAAAAATAAGAAAACAACCTGATTTTTTTTAAATGGGCAAAAGAGTTAAATCAATTCTTCAGAAAGTAAAAAGACATACGAATGGCAAAAAAGAATAAAAAGATGCTCAATATCATTATTCAATAAGAAAATGCAAATTAAAACCACAATGATACAGCACCACACACTTTAATTTCATGGCTTCAATTTAACAGGCTGATCATTCCAAGTGCTAGTGAAGGTGCCGAGGAGCTGGGCTCCTCAGACACTGCTGGTAGGAAGGCAAAATGGTACAACTGCTTTGGAAAACAGTTTGGCACCTTCTTAAAAAACTAATAATACATCTACCATGTGCGTGCTAAGTTGCTTCAGTCATGTCCATCTTTGCAACCCAGTGGACGGCAGCCCACCAGACTCCTCTGTCCATGGGATTCTCTAGGCAAGAATACTGGAGTGGGTTGCCATGCCCTCCTCCAGGGATCTTCCCGACCCGGGGATGGAACATGCTTCTCCTCCGACTCCTGCACTGCAGGCGGATTCTTTACCGCTGAGCCGTGGAGGAAGCCCTACATCTACCATGCTGCTGCTGCTCAGTCGCTTCAGTCGTGTCCTACTCTGCGCGACCCCATAGACGGCAGCCCACCAGGCTCCCCCGTCCCTGGGATTCTCCAGGCAAGAACATTGGGGTGGATTGCCATTTCCTTCTCCAATGCATGAAAGTGAAAAGTGAAAGTGAAGTCACTCAGCTGTGTTCGACTCGCAGCAACCCCATGGACTGCAGCCTACCAGGTTCCTCTGTCCATGGGATTTTCCAGGCAAGAGTACTGGAGTGGGGTGCCATTGCCTTCTCCACATCTACCATATGATCCAGCTATTCCACCCCTAGATATTTATCCAAGAGAAAAGAAGAGCTATGTCCCTACAAAGACTTGTTTAAGAATGTTACAGCAATTTTATTTGTGATAGCCAAGACGGGGAATAAGCCAAAGGTCCATCGACAGGTAAAAGGATATTACAATTGTGGTATATCCATTCAATTGGATATATTCAGCAATAAAAAGGAATTAACTATTGATTTACACAATATGAATGACTTTCAAAATAATCACGCTGAGTTAAGGAAGCCAGACTAAAAAAATTTTAATAGAAAAACATATTTTGTCATTCTTTTTCTATAAATTCTAGAAAATACAAACTGGATATAGTGGTTGGATAGCATCACTGACTCAATAGACAAGAACTTGGGCAAACTTCGGGAGATAGTAAGGGACGGGGAGGCCTGGTGTGCTGCAGTCCATGGGGTCACAAAGATTTGGATACAACTTAGTGATTAAACAACAACAATAGTGACAGAAAGCAGATCACTGGTTGGAGGGAAGAGGGAGCAGCCAGGATGATGAGGGACAAGAGGGAAGAATTTTAAAGCAAAGCAAGAAAAATACAGGTCTTGAATTATACGTTTACTATCTTGATTGTGACAAGTGTATACATAAGTTAAAATGTATTAAATTATGAACTATGATATGTGCCATTTATTGAATATCAATCATGCACTTACTACCTTGATTGTGAAAAGTGTATACATAAGTTAAAATGTATTAAATTATGAACTATAATATGTGCCACTTATTGAATATCAATCATGCATTTACTACCTTGATTGTGACAAGTATATACATAAGTTAAAATGTATTAAATTATGAACTATAATATGTGCCACTTATTGAATATCAATCATGCATTTACTACCTTGATTGTGACAAGTGTATACATAAGTTAAAATGTATTAAATTATGAACTATAATATGTGCCATTTATTGAATATCAATCATGCCTCAACAAAAACGGGCACTCACTATTTTAGAATCATAAAGCATTAAAGCATATCATAATAAATCCACAGAGATGTCTAAACTAGTGGGAATTTCATTTGCTATAATAAGAGAAGACATTTTAGGGGAAATGGAATCTACAGTTTCTATGAGATATCAATCTGAAAGTCCAGCATGGCTAAAATATGTTATGGGCCAGATCATAGCTGGTGATAACTGCCTATTTGCCTAACTAACAGAAATAAAATCTAAAATAAAACAGTACTAACAAAAGTAAAGTCTAAAATAAAAATCTACAGAATTTCAAGAGATTTATTTCAACCATTCATACAAGGACTCTTTTCCTCATGAGACCATTAAGTGGGGCTCCTTCAACACTGACTCATAAATTTAGGATTAAAAAAAAAAAACTTATTTCAGTAGCTAATGCTCCATGCTAATGTTTCTTTTCAATCACCAAGTGAAGGTCCATCACAGTCATAAGGACTCCCACAAATCATTTCACTAGGTGTTGCTGTCTACTTAAAAGCCACCATCCAGTGAAACCTCTAGCCATCAGTTTCACTCCTCTTTGAGGACTTCAAGATCGTCTTTTTAGCTCTCCGGTTTGTAAGCCAAGCCACAATCATTACCAAAGATTCCACTAAAAGCACCTCTCTGTTTAACTACTGATCTTCCTCAACTAACAAGCGTTACCTCCTGATAAACCTAAGTTGAAAACATAATAAATAGAAAAAGAATTTAATATACCTAACTTACCAAACGTCATAGTTTAACCTAACCTACTTTAAACTTGCTCAGAACACTTACATTGGTGGCAGGGGCTTCCCTGAAGGCTCAGTGGTAAAGAATCTGCCTGCCCGTTCAGGTGACATAGGTTCAATCCCTGGGTCAGTAAGATCCCCTGGAGAAGGATAATGGCAACCGACTCCAGTATTCTTGCCTGGGGAATCCGATGGATAGAGAAGCCTGGCAGGCTACAGCCCATAGGGTCACAAAAGAGTCGGACACGACGTAGAGGCTAAACAACCACCTTCAACTTGCTCAGAACACTTATATTAGCCTACAGTTGGACAAATTCACCCAATGCAAAGCCTATTTTATCATAAAGTGTTGAATATCTCTGAAGATACTGAATACTGTACTGAAAGTGAAGAACAGAATGATTAAGAATGTATCAGTTATTTACCCTGGTAATCACGTGGCTGACTGGGAGCTGCAGCTCACTGCGGATGTCCAACATCACAGGTGAGTATTATATGTGTGTATTGCTGGCCCAGGAAAAGAGCAAAATTTTAAATTCCAAGTACGATTTTTATTGAACACATATCACTTTCATATCATTGTTAAGTCTAAAAATCATCAGTCAGGACCTCCCTGGTGGTACGGTGGATGAGAATTCACCGGCCAGTGCAGGGCACCTGGGTTCGATCCCTGGTCCAGGAAGATCCCACATGCCTGGGAGCAACTAAGCCCACTCCTGAAGCCCATGTGCCTAAGGCCTGTGCCGTGCAACCAGAAAAGTCACTGCAATAAGAAGCCCACGCACCGCAGCGAAGAGCAGCCCCTGCTCACCACAACTAGAGAAAGCCCGCATGTAGCAACAGAGACACAGCACTACCAAAAATAAATTAATCAGTTAATAAAAAAGGAGGTTGTGCATTTTCTAAAAATAAAATAAAAATCATCGGTCGAACCATTACAAGTTGAGGAAAGTCTGTATTTAATTGCACTTGCCACAAGAGAAACTGCACAAGAAAGTGTAGCTTCCCCCGACCCAAGACCATGAAGAAACAGACATGTTGAAATTCTATATTCTTGTTTTAAAAGTTGGTACTCTCATTTTGGGAAAAGAGGGAAGACAAACAAGTAATTATACTGAAATCAGTTTAATTTCAGTTATACTGAAATCCTCTGGGAAAAGGAACCAGGATCAGAGACCGGAAGAGGGACTTTTACTTTTTACTTCACATCTTATCAAATTTTTTTAAATTTTCTACTCAACACATGTAACCCTTTAAAGTCACCAGAGGATATCCTGGTATTAGATTTAAGATCCTTTTGTATTCATTTCTACAATCCTCTGTGTTAAATCTTTTTAAAAGGTGATTTTTAATAAAGTTCATCCTCCGTTGTCACTGGGCCCATTCAGAACCAGGAGGAATGGAGATCTCTTCATCTGAGCCCTTCCTTTTACAGACGGAAACACTGATGCTCAGACTAGGGCACTAGAGATTAGAGAGCTAGTCTGCCCAAGTCCCACCCAGTAACTGGTATGGCCACTGCAGGGGCTAGGGCTTCTTAACTGTCCATACATCCTACCTAGTATCTATATAAAGACTCCACAGTAAGCTTTTTAAACACTAAATGCAGCAATATTTCGAATGCCACACCCTGAAAGAAACGGGTCCAAAGCGGGAACTATCGGATGCGAAGTAGTGGAGCAGATTCAAGGAGGAAGTTAATGAAGCATGTGGAAGTTTTCTTGTAATGCCTGAATTTCTTTAAAGGGACATCACAGGGACAAGGTAAGCAACACACTCCGTGCGGCTCTAGAAAGAACTAGGTCCCATGGGAGGAAGTCCAAAAGGGCAACTGTCAGTGGTCCAGCTGTGCAGGATGGAGTGGTGCCTGTTTCTTTGTGTGTTTGCTCATGCGTACAGCAAGCTGGGCAACAATGTGCCAGCTATGTTGGAGAAAGGGACAGACGCAAGAAGAAAAATAAGCTGGATGCAATCCAAGGTCTCTTCCCCTCTGGGCCAGGGCAGACTTCTACACACTGGCTGCTCCTTAAGTGCAGGAAAATCATTCTTCCTCTTGCCTCCTTTCACTTGGACACTGCCTCATCGTCTACTCCTCTGCCCATGAAATAAATGAGCTACACATGGCTTCACAGGATTAAAGCTTTAAATCAGCAGCAACCATTACTGGACACAGTGGCAAAGTAAGAGCACAGGGTCTCACAAACAGCCAAGGAGTAGAGCTCCCAAACAGAGCTAGACAAAGTTCAGAACGTGAGGTGGCCTGTTTGTTACATCCCAATCTTTCCATCTCATGACCCTATATGTATCACTAGGGTTTTAGTGTTATTTTTGTCTGTTTTCTTGTTTGTTTTGTACTCATTTCAAAGCATCCTGTCTATTCAAATAGCAGCAAAGAAGGCTAAACAATCTTAAACAGCCTAAGGGTACTGGATCTTTGAAGTAATGTTAAACAAATCCAGCTTCTAAACTTCCTTAGGGCAAGCCTACCCTTGTATCTTCTTTGAGGAAGAAAGTGAGAGGTGAAAATTAGCAGAATGAAAAGTGGGCTGAACACTGAATATTATCCCAAAAAAAGACTATTTTATAAGTTTCTTCATTATTTTATTTACCCATGTAATGGATAATGTGTGTAAAAAAATAATAATGTGTGAAAAACATATGAGCTCTGACCAGACCAGACTTTGAACTTTGGGAAAGTGACTTAACCTCTGAGTTTCAAATTCATCAAGTGCATGGAAAGAAAAACAAATTTCTGTTGATCTTCAGATTCATACACTGAGCTAATTGAAAGCATCCTTATTTAAATGATACATAAGTCCTTCAAACTCCACATGAACCTATATAGCCTTCCAGAGTTCTCTGTTCCTCATTGCATCACCACACACAGAGCCATAAATCTGAGTCATACTAAATATGTTACTTCTTCCTTACCCACCCACATTGATCTAGTCACCAAAGTCCTCCACTCTAAAAAGGAGTATTGTGCAATCATTAAAAATAAGATTGAGGGACTCCCCTGGAAGTCTAGTAGTTAAGACTCCACACTCCCAAGGCAGGGAACTAAGATCCCGCATGCTGCAAGGCTCAGTCAAAATAAAAAAGAGGGAGAGATGAAGAAATATCTAATATCTTAGAATGATGTCCCAAAAGCATGTGTACATACACACAGAGGATAAGATAAGAGTCAGAAAGGGAGGGAAGAAGACACAAAAAGAAATTACAAATTGCTTTCACTAGTTACCAAAGGATGTTGGAAATGGAGTTGTTGCTTATTTTTCTCTTTTTGCTTATCAATACTATATAAATTTGCTATCATAACTATTAATCAAAGGATAAAGTTACAGTTTTAATTATGAGAATTAACTGAGGAATAGATTCCTTTGCTAAAATATCAGAAAAACAAACCCTGTTGTTGCTTCAAGATTGAAAGCAGCAGCATGGAGCAGTGATTAGAACTCAGACTCAGCCAGATAGCCTGGCCTGAACTCGAGCTCGGCCCCTTTGCCTTATGACACACTAGGTGAACTACTTAACCTCTTAGTTTCCTCATCTATAAAATGGGGAAAATATTAGGGTCAATAGGACAATTAAATTAATTCCTACTAAACCCTTTAAACGGAACCTGTAATATATCAGGATGTACTGCTGATCCTTGAACAAGGTGGGTTTAAACTGCACAGGTCCACTTCCATGCAGATTTTTTTCGATAGTATATACTGTGGTACCACCTGGTCCAAGGTTGGTTGAATCCACAGATGTGGAACCATGGGTAGGAGGGCCAACTATCAGTTAGATGAGGATTTTCAACTGCATGGAGGGGGGGCAGTTGGGGGGCCCCTGAGTTGTTCCAGGATCAACTGTATTTAAATATTGCTATCGGTAGTAACAGTAGCACAAGCAACTTCATCATCATCATCCTGTCCTTCTCCGTCCTAAGCCAGGCCCCTAATTTCTCTCATTGGACTATCTCAACAACCTTCTAATTCCTCCCCCTATTTCTAGCACATCATAAATTCATCATCCAATCAGCAACCATACTGATCAATCTAAAGACAATTGCAACTATGTCACCATATTTACAGACAACATCTTTATCTTGGTGGGCTATAGTTACTAGTTCTGGGCTGACCCCCTATCCATTTTCCTTTCCTCACTTCCAAAATAAGTTACTTTGTACTTTGGAGTGTGATAACTCCAAACTGCTTTCCACAAACTCTGGTCAAACACATCATTTCCCACATAGCTTCCAGCTTTGCTTATGCTATTTTCTTTGCTTGGATTGTATCACCCTTCTTTTCTCCCTTGGATGGCTTTTATCCATTCAATCAGGTTCAGCATAGATGCATGTCTAGAAGGCTTTCCCTGAAACCCCAGATAATATGACTCCCCTTCTTTTTTTACATAATATCCAGTGTTCTACTACGAAGTGTTCCTGTGTGGCTATTTTGCACACCAAACTATGGGATCTCAAGGGCAAGGACTATGTTGATTTCTTTGTATGCTCAGATTCTAGCTCTGCCCATACACTCAAGTGTGTGTATAACTGAGTTTATCTGTGTAATTACCTCATAAGGATTTGCTTTCCAGGTGGCTCAGTGGTACAGGATCCACTTGCCAATGCAGGAGACCCAGGAGATGCAGGTTCTATCCCTGAGTCGGGAAGATCCCCTGGAGTAGGAAATGGCAACCCATTCCCATATTCTTGCCTGCACAATTCCACGGACAGAGGAGCCAGGCAGGCTACAATCCATGGGGTTGCAGAGAGACAATCGCAACTTAGCAAAGAGACAGAAACAGCAACAAAGGTCTGTGGGATTAACTGAAACGGCAATTCTCTCTTTTTAGTTTACTTTTTAAATCAAAAGAAACAACAGAAAAACATCACACACACATACCTACCTAACCACCTACTATGTGCCAATGCTGAGCTAGGTACAGTAGAAATGGTGATGACATAATAATATAAAAACAGTGATAAAGTGAAAGTCACTCAGTCATGTCTGACTCTGTGATCCCATGGATTGTACAGTGTATGGAATTCTCCAGGCCAAAATACTACAGTGGGTAGCCTTTCCCTTCTCCAGGGGATCTTGCCAACCCAGGGATCGAACTCACGTTTCATGCACTGCAGGCAGATTCTTTACCAGCTGAGCCACAGGGAAGCCCAAGAACACTGGAGTGGTAGCCTATCTCTTCTCTGCTGGATCTTCCCAACCCAGGAATCGAACGAGGGTCTCCTGCATTGCAGGCGGATTCTTAACCAACTGAGCTATCAAGGAAACCCCAAAAACACTGATAAGGTTCTTAGAAAACAATAACAGTATGAGGTAACATTTGATTAAGTACAAAAACAAGATGCAAATAAAGGAATTTAAGGGATTAGCAAAGGAATAAGTGCTTTGTTGAATTCAGTGCATTGAGACCTGTGAAATTGGACCCTTGATGGCTCAGGGCATAACTGGGATTCCCCCAGACAGAAGGCTGGCTGCATGAAGAGCGCTCTATGTTTTGTCTTCTGCTTGTATTCTTTCCTTTCATTCCACTGTAGCATCCAGGAGTATCCTGATGTTTTGGCTTTTTTTTTTTTCTGGGGAGGGGTTGCCTCTCCATGTGGCATGCGAGACCTTAGTTTCCCGACCAGGAATCAAACCTGTGACCCCCGCACTGGAAGCATGAAGTCTTAACCACTGGACCTCCAGGGAAATCCTTTCTCTTCACTTCTTGGAATCCACAGTGACCACTAAACATGTACTCCTTGTCTTAAGTAGAGCAAGGATAAGCTGGTATGTTCAAAAACAATGTCAATAACCATCAAAAGGTGAAATTATAAGTCAAGGAAAATATAATAGCAGAAATTAACAGTCAAACATTTGTGAGCACCAAACAACAATAAAAGCATAAACACACACAGAGTGTACTTAAAGCGGTGATCAGAGTGCCTTAGGAGTAATAAGTCTTGGCAACAAGTAGCTATAACTTCCTCAGAACAAACCAGTAGGCAGGAGGATTCTGCAGACAAGGAAACTGAGGCTCAGAATGATTAAGAGAGTGGCTCAAAGTCACAAGGTTTGTTGTAGAGACAATATTCAAGCCAGTGTCCACTAAATTGGACAGTCTATGTCCTTTTCATTATTGTGGGCTCCCCTCCTAGCCTGCTGTACCCCCCTAACACATAAAATAGATTTCTCTCCTGATCGATACTACCTATCACCTTAAGTTACACCTGCTAAGTATTGATTCACGTGTCACTTCAAAATGCTCACCTCCTATTGGCAGAGGCCAGCCTAGCTGCAGGGGAAAAGAGGACCCAAGAAATCCATATACTCCATGATCCTGGTCTGTTTTGTTCCTTGACGTCCAAGACCAATTTACTGTCATGAGCATTCTATTCTGGCTACCCCAGGCAGTAAGGAAGAAATACAATATTGGGAACTGTGTATACACGATGCCCATATTTGCTGAAATAACCAAAAGTGGGTATGGAAACAATGGCAGATCATATTCACAGGCCTCTCCTAACATCCCTATTCCCCACCACGTAAGAGAAAAAACAGAGTTCCCATCACAGAAGACAAAAGGCATAACCTTTGGTATCGGAACCAGGATTTAAAGTCATGGAACTGAGACATATCAATTTCCTCATGTGTAAAGGGGTTGTTACGAGGATTCATTTTTTTTTTTTTAATTTTAAAATCTTTAATTCTTACATGCGTTCCCAAACATGACCCCCCCTCCCACCTCCCTCCCCACAACATCTCTCTGGGTCATCCCCATGTACCAGCCCCAAGCATGCTGCACCCTACGTCAGACATGGACTGGCGATTCAATTCTTACATGATAGTATACATGTTAGAATTCCCATTCTCCCAAATCATCCCACCCTCTCCCTCTCCCTCTGAGACCAAAAGTCCGTTATACCCATCTGTGTCTTTTTTCCTGACTTGCATACAGGGTCGTCATTGCCATCTTCCTAAATTCCATATATATGTGTTAGTATACTGTATTGGTGTTTTTCTTTCTGGCTTACTTCACTCTGTATAATTGGCTCCAGTTTCATCCATCTCATCAGAACTGATTCAAATGAATTCTTTTTAACGGCTGAGTAATACTCCATTGTGTATATGTACCACAGCTTTCTTATCCATTCATCTGCTGATGGACATCTAGGTTGTTTCCATGTCCTGGCTATTATAAACAGTGCTGCGATGAACATTGGGGTACATGTGTCTCTTTCAATTCTGGTTTCCTCGGTGTGTATGCCCAGAAGTGGGATTGCTGGGTCATAAGGTAGTTCTATTTGCAATTTTTTAAGGAATCTCCACACTGTTCTCCATAGTGGCTGTACTAGTTTGCATTCCCACCAACAGTGTAGGAGGCTTCCCTTTTCTCCACACCCTCTCCAGCATTTATTGCTTGCAGATTTTTGGATCGCAGCCATTCTGACTGGTGTGAAGTGGTACCTCATTGTGGTTTTGATTTGCATTTCTCTAATAATGAGTGATGTTGAGCATCTTTTCATGTGTTTGTTAGCCATCCGTATGTCTTCTTTGGAGAAATGTCTATTTAGTTCTTTGGCCCATTTTTTGATTGGGTCGTTTATTTTTCTGGAGTTGAGCTGCATAAGTTGGTTGTATATTTTTGAGATTAGTTGTTTGTCAGTTGCTTCATTTGCTATTATTTTCTCCCATTCCGAAGGCTGTCTTTTCACCTTGCTTATATTTTCCTTTGTTGTGCAGAAGCTTTTAATTTTAATTAGATCCCATTTGTTTATTTTTGCTTTTATTTCCAGAATTCTGGGAGGTGGATCATAGAGGATCCTGCTGTGATTTATTTCTGAGAGTGTTTTGCCTATATTCTCCTCTAGGAGTTTTATAGTTTCTGATCTTACATTTAGATCTTTAATCCATTTTGAGTTTATTTTTGTGTACGGTGTTAGAAAGTGATCTAGTTTCATTCTTTTACAAGTGGTTGACCAGTTTTCCCAGCACCACTTGTTAAAGAGATTGTCTTTACTCCATTGTATATTCTTGCCTCCTTTGTCAAAGATAAGGTGTCCATATGTGTGTGGATTTATCTCTGGGCTTTCTATTTTGTTCCATTGATCTATATGTCTGTCTTTGTGCCAGTACCATACTGTCTTGATGACTGTGGCTTTGTAGTAGAGCCTGAAGTCAGGCAAGTTGATTCCTCCCGTTCCATTCTTCTTTCTCAAGATTGCTTTGGCTATTCGAGGCTTTTTGTATTTCCATACAAATCTTGAAATTATTTGTTCTAGTTCTGTGAAAAATGTGGCTGGTAGCTTGACAGGGATTGCATTGAATTTGTAAATTGCTTTGGGTAGTATACTCATTTTCACTATATTGATTCTTCCGATCCATGAACATGGTATATTTCTCCATCTATTAGTGTCCTCTTTGATTTCTTTCATCAGTGTTTTATAGTTTTCTATATATAGGTCTTTAGTTTCTTTAGGTAGATATATTCCTAAGTATTTTATTCTTTTCGTTGCAATGGAAAATGGAATTGTTTCCTTAATTTCTTTTTCTACTTTCTCATTATTCGTGTATAGGAATGCAAGGGATTTCTGTGTGTTGATTTTATATCCTGCAACTTTACTATATTCATTGATGATCTCTAGTAATTTTCTGGTGGAGTCTTTAGGGTTTTCCATGTAGAGGATCATGTCATCTGCAAACAGTGATAGTTTTACTTCTTCTTTTCCAATTTGGATTCCTTTTATTTCTTTTTCTGCTCTGATTGCTGTGGCCAAAACTTCCAGAACTATGTTGAATAGTAGCGGTGAAAGTGGACACTCTTGTCTTGTTCCTGACTTTAAGGGAAATGCTTTCAATTTTTCACCATTGAGGATAATGTTTGCTGTGGGTTTGTCATAGATAGCTTTTATTATGTTGAGGTATGTTCCTTCTATTCCTGCTTTCTGGAGAGTTTTTATCATAAATGGATGTTGAATTTTGTCAAAGGCCTTCTCTGCATCTATTGAGATAATCATATGGTTTTTATTTTTCAATTTGTTAATGTGGTGAATTACATTGATTGATTTGCGGATATTGAAGAATCCTTGCATCCCTGGGATAAAGCCCACTTGGTCATGGTGTATGATCTTTTTAATGTGTTGTTGGATTCTGATTGCTAGAATTTTGTTGAGGATTTTTGCATCTATGTTCATCAGTGATATTGGCCTGTAGTTTTCTTTTTTTGTGACATCTTTGTCAGGTTTTGGTATTAGGGTGATGGTGGCCTCATAGAATGAGTTTGGAAGTTAACCTTCCTCTGCAATTTTCTGGAAGAGTTTGAGGAGGATAGGTGTTAGCTCTTCTCGAAATTTTTGGTAGAATTCAGCTGTGAAGCCGTCTGGACCTGGGCTTTTGTTTGCTGGAAGATTTCTGATTACAGTTTCAATTTCCGTGCTTGTGATGGGTCTGTTAAGGTTTTCTATTTCTTCCTGGTTCAGTTTTGGAAAATTGTACTTTTCTAAGAATTGGTCCATTTCTTCCACATTGTCCATTTTATTGGCATACAACTGCTGATAGTAGTCTCTTATGATCCTTTGTATTTCTGTGTTGTCTGTTGTGATCTCTCCATTTTCATTTCTAATTTTATTGATTTGATTTTTCTCTCTTTGCTTCTTGATGAGTCTGGCTAATGGTTTGTCAATTTTATTTATCCTTTCAAAGAACCAGCTTTTGGCTTTGTTGATTTTTGCTATGGTCTCTTTTGTTTCTTTTGCATTTATTTCTGCCCTAATTTTTAAGATTTCTTTCCTTCTACTCACTCTGGGGTTCTCCAACTCTTCCTTTTCTAGTTGCTTTAGTTGTAGAGTTAGGTTGTTTATTTGACTTTTTTCTTGTTTCTTGAGGTATGCCTGTATTGCTATGAACTTTCCTCTTAGCACTGCTTTTATAGTGTCCCACAGGTTTTGGGTTGTTGTGTTTTCATTTTCATTAGTTTCTATGCATATTTTGATTTCTTTTTTGATTTCTTCTGTGATTTGTTGGTTATTCAGAAGTGTGTTGTTCAACCTCCATATGTTGGAATTTTTAATAGTTTTTCTCCTGTAATTGAGATCTAACCTTAATGCATTATGGTCAGAAAAGATGCTTGGAATGATTTCGATTTTTTTGAATTTATCAAGTTTAGATTTATGGCCCAGGATGTGATCTATCCTGGAGAAGGTTCCATGAGCACTTGAAAAAAAGGTGAAATTCATTGTTTTGGGGTGAAATGTCCTGTAGATATCAATTAGATCTAACTGATCTAATGTATCATTTAAAGTTTGTGTTTCTTTGTTAATTTTCTGTTTAGTTGATCTGTCCATAGGTGTGAGTGGGGTATTAAAGTCTCCCACTATTATTGTGTTATTGTTGATTTCCCCTTTCATACTTGTTAGCATTTGTCTTACATATTGCGGTGCTCCTATATTAGGTGCATATATATTTATAATTGTTATATCTTCTTCTTGGATTGTTCCTTTGATTATTATGTAGTGGCCTTCTTTGTCTCTTTTCACAGCCTTTGTTTTAAAGTCTATTTTATCGGATATGAGTATTGCCACTCCTGCTTTCTTTTGGTCTCTATTTGCGTGGTATATCTTTTTCCAGCCCTTCACTTTCAGTCTGTATGTGTCCCTTGTTTTGAGGTGGGTCTCTTGTAAGCAGCAAATAGAGGGGTCTTGTTTTTGTATCCATTCGGTCAGTCTTTGTCTTTTGGTTGGGACGTTCAACCCATTTACGTTTAAGGTGATTATTGATAAGTATGATCCCGTTACCATTTACTTTGTTGTTTTGGGTTCGGGTTTATACACCCTTTTTGTGTTTCCTTTCTAGAGAATATCCTTTAGAATTTGTTGGAGAGCTGGTTTGGTGGTGCTGAATTCTCTCAGCTTTTGCTTGTCTGTAAAACTTTTGATTTCTCCTTCGTATTTGAATGAGATCCTTGCTGGGTACAGTAATCTGGGCTGTAGGTTATTGTCTTTCATCACTTTAAGTATGTCTTGCCATTCTCTCCTGGCCTGAAGAGTTTCTATTGAAAGATCAGCTGTTATCCTTATGGGAATCCCCTTGTGTGTTATTTGTTGTTTTTCCCTTGCTGCTTTTAATATTTGTTCTTTGTGTTTGATCTTTGTTAATTTGATTAATATGTGTCTTGGGGTGTTTCGCCTTGGGTTAATCCTATTTGGAACTCTCTGTGTTTCTTGGACTTGAGTGATTATTTCCTTCCCCATTTTAGGGAAGTTTTCAACTATTATCTCCTCAAGGATTTTCTCATGATCTTTCTTTCTGTCTTCTTCTTCTGGGACTCCTATAATTCGAATGTTGGAGCGTTTCATATTGTCCTGGAGGTCTCTGAGATTGTCCTCATTTCTTTTAATTCGTTTTTCTTGTTTCCTCTCTGATTCATTTATTTCTACCATTCTATCTTCTATTTCACTAATCCTATCTTCTGCCTCCGTTATTCTACTATTTGTTGCCTCCAGAGTGTTTCTGATCTCATTTATTGCGTTATTCATTATATTTTGACTCTTTTTTATTTCTTCTAGGTCCTTGTTAAACCTTTCTTGCATCTTCTCAATCTTTGTCTCTAGCCTATTTATCTGTGATTCCATTTTGATTTCAAGATTTTGGATCATTTTCACTATCAATATTCGGAATTCCTTCTCCGGTAGATTCCCTACTTCTTCCTCTTTTGTTTGGTTTGGTGGGCAGCTCTCCTGTTCCTTTACCTGCTGAGTATTCCTCTGTCTCTTCATCTTGGTTATATTGCTGCGTTTGGGGTGGCCTTTTTATATTCTGGTAATTTGTGGAGTTCTCTTTATTATGGAGCTTCCTCACTTTGGGTGGGGTTCTATCAGTGGCTTGTCAAGGTTTCCTGGTTAGGGAGGCTTGTGTTGGAGTTTTGGCGGGTGGAGCTGGGTTTCTTCTCTCTCGAGTGCAGTGGAGTAACCCGTAATGGGTTACAAGACATCAAAGGTTTTGGGATAATATTGAGCTGCCTGTATATTGAGGCTCAGGGGATTGTTTCTGTGTTGCTGGAGAATTTGCGTGGTATGTCTTGTTTTGGAACTTGTTGGCCCTTGGGTGGAGCTTGGTTTTGGTGTAGGTATGAAGGCATTAGATGGGCTCCTATTGCTTAATGTTCCCTGAATTCATGAGTTCTCTAATGTTTTCAGGCTTTGGATTTAAGCCTCCTGCTTCTGGCTTTCAGTTTTATTTTTACAGTAGCCTCTAGACTTCTCCATCTATACAGCACCGATGATAAAACATCTAGGTTAAAGATGAAAAGTTTCTCCACATTGAGGGACACTCAGAGAGGTTCACTGGGTTATAAGGAGAAGAGAAGATGGAGGAGGTAGTTAGAGGTAACTGGAATGAGATGCGGTGAGATCAAAAGAGAAGAGAGCAAACTAGCCAGTAGTCACTTCCTTATGTGCGCTCTATAGTTTGGCCCGCTCAGGGGTATTTACAGAGTTATATGGGGAAGAGGAGAGGGAGGAAGTGGACAGAGGTGACCAGGAGGATCAGAGAGAGGAATGAGTGGGAGAGAGACAAATCCTGCCAGTAACCTGTTCCTTAGGTGTTCCCCACCGTCTGGAACACACAGAGATTCACAGAGTTGGATAGAGGAGAGATGGGGGGGAAAAGAGACAGAGGCCACCTGGTGGAGAAAAAGGAGAGTCCAGAGGAGGAGAGAGTGGTCAAGCCAGTAATCTCGCTCTCAGGTAAACTGGGGTAGTGAAGTTTGGGTTTTTAAATGTACAAAATTGGCAATAAACACCTAAGAGCAAAGATTAAAAATCTAGAGTAGAGTTTGGATTTTCAAAGATACAATATTAAAGAGAAGCAGAAGGAAAAAGGAAGAAAGAAAAAAAAGAATTATTAAAAAACAAACAAACAGACAATCAAAAAAAAAAAAAAAAAAAAACCATCAACAACCATCCAAAGACTATATATGGTGTTTGCCTTAAAAAAAAAAAAAAGGTCTTTAAAAAAAATTAGTAATAATAGGTTATAGAAATAAAAATTTGAGGAGAAATAGAAGACAACAATTAAAAAAAAAGTTAGAAAAAAAAGCAAAAAAAAAAAAAAGGAGTGCTTTTAAAAATATTAAAAAATATATATATATCTTGCCCTTTCTGGTATTATGGGCCGTGTGGGATCACTTCCAAGGTGGTTCCCTCTGATTAACTTCTTCTGTTTGCTGGTTTTTTAGGATCACTAGTTCAGTCGCGCTGTGGGGAGGGGGGATGCTGCAAACAAATAGCACTGTCGTGTGCACACAGTATCTCTGCTCCGCTTGACCTGTCCTTTCTCGCGGCGCACAAACCGCTCCGGTTCTACGATGCTCAGCTGGGAACCGTCTGGGGCCGGCCCTAGGCTGCGTGCACTTCCCCGGTCCAAGCCGCTCAGGTTCGGCGCTCAGGCAGCCCTCAGAGGCACAGATTCGGCTGGAACTGCGCTTTGTGCCCTTCCCAGGTCCGAGTAGCTCAGGAGTTTGGCGAGCGCGGTCGCCGCGGCTTGTCACCTTTTCTGCCGCTGCTGCTCAGCTTTCTGGGCGGACTGCTGGCGCACCCCGTGAGGCAAATTGTGACTGTCCAGCTCCCCCAGAAGTCTTAGCAAAGGAGCCTGCTTGCAGTTAGGTAAGCAAAGTCTCTCCGGGTCTGCAGTTGCCCCTTTCCAGACCTTACGGCTCTGGCTGCCTGTCCCCGGCGGGGGATGGTCTGCAGCCGGCTTTTTCCGTTCCGTCCTTTGTTCTGTGCTCGGTCCTGGCGGGGTCTTATGTTTGAGCTTTTCGCGTGGTAGCTATCCCACAGTCTGATTTGCTAGCCCAGGTTAGGTCGTTCTGGTTGCGCGTGGGGTGTTCCTGCCCGATTCTTGCAAAGCTCTGCAGCCCGCGCCTCCCGCGCGTC
This sequence comes from Ovis canadensis, assembly GCF_042477335.2. Lineage (NCBI taxonomy): Eukaryota > Metazoa > Chordata > Mammalia > Artiodactyla > Bovidae > Ovis > Ovis canadensis. Next base: position 39,708,758 of record NC_091258.1, on the reverse strand, counting down.
CCTGCCCTGCCCCCACTTCCCAATGGCGGATGCAGGCGTCTGTGCTGCTTTTCCGCTGGGGGAGTTACTGGTGGGCTTGTAATCTGTTGGTTTTAATTATTTATCTATTTTTCCTTCCTGTTATGTTGCCCTCTGTGTTTCCAAGGCTCGCCACAGACTCGGCAGGGAGAGTGTTTCCTGGTGTTTGGAAACCTCTCTTCTTAAAATTCCCTTCCCAGGACGGGCTTCCCTTCCCGGGACGGAGCTCCCTCCCCACCTCCTTTGTCTCCTTTTTCGTCTTTTATATTTTATCCTACCTGTTTTTGAAGACAAAGGTCTGCTTTTCTGGTTGCCTGATGTCCTCTGCCAGCCTACATAATTTGTTTTGTGAAGTTTGCTCAGCGTTGAAATGTTCTTTTGAGGAATTTGTGAAGGAGAAAGTGATCTTCCCGTCCTATTCCTCCGCCATCTTTCCCTCCCTCCTGTTACGAGGATTCAAAATAATAACTTGCCAAGCCCACTGTAAGACAAGTTGAACACTGCTGCTATTGTAAATATTAGTAGTAGAAGTAGTAGTTACTCTTTTAGCACATGACCACAAGTAACAAAACACTGGCCTGGGAAGTCCTCAATGAATTGCACGGGCTCTTGGAAAACAGCTCCTACATGAATCCTTTCCCTTCAACATGGGACCATGTACAGTCCAACTTAGACAAATAATCAGGGGTTTGACAACGCATATGTGAGGAGACAGTGCAATCTTCCCATTCCTTGAGGGGCTACCGATCTGATGAATAATGAGGGTGAAAGTCGGTAATGAGGCATAATGGTAGGAAGCATTCCCCATTAAATATTTAAATCCCAGTTGCCATTCCCAAGGCCCCAGAACTCACATACTCAGATCTGAAACAAACGAAAAACAAGAGAGCAAGTAAAAAGTTAACAGCCCACTTCAGAAATGACTGCATTTGTTCTGTTGAGCAGTTACGTCAGTTCTGGTGGTTCCCACCCACTTGCCAGTGTGTGACTCTATTCAGAAGGAAAGTCTTTAATCACAGCACTATTACAGGATTTTATATCCTGAACCCATGAGGACTCTTGTCAAAAGTAAATATCTTGCAAAGGAAACTGAGTCACTGGCTCACAGCTCTATCTATCCCAGGCTTATTCCTGATGCTGAGAGGCCACAGGGCAGTACCTATCTTTTCGCTGTGTGCTTAAGGTTATCTAACTATGGCTTGGCCTTCCACCTTCCCATGCACTGTCTATAAAGGTCATAAATGTCCTTCTATCTGCCTAGACTCAGGTCAGTGCACAGATTCTGACTCTTATGTTATACTGGTCATTTAAACTTTCCCTCTCTCATTTTTTTATGTGTAAAGCAGTAGGTCAAGGCATAGTATCCCAATGAGCCCTCAATGCCTTGACACAGGGCAGTACCTATTCTGAGGTTAATGTGAGGATGTCAGGGGGAGGGATACAGTTAGGAGATATATACAGCTAATGCATCAGGCCATAAAAGTAACTGGGCTCCATTTGCATTTGAAAGTAACAAAGAGAAAAGGAAAAAACCATGTTAATAGCCTACAATATCTTGCCAAATAAATTTAAAGGAAAAGTGTCACATTTCCTCCTTATAAGCAATGACTCTTACCTTTGGATCAACTTCTGCAAACCCACCTTGGCACCCCCTATCAGGTCAACAGCATTGCTTGAAGTCAGCTCAGTAGCCTAAAATTTAAATAACTGTATATTTCCCAAATCTATCCCATCCCTATTATTTTAGGTACTGCGGCTGATTATTTGACACCCATCTTTGATTTCATCTTCAGCTATCAACCCTTCAATATCTATACTCTTCTTTACCTCTAATCCATCCCAGGGGTCAGTTAAAAGCTTCAAACATAAATCTCCTCTCAGTGAGCCTACAGAAAATTCATTCTCTGTTCATCCTGTCTTAAGCATCTGCATTTTCATGTATCAAATCTACCTCTGTGGTTTTAACCTTTGTAAAATAAAGTTCTTATTCCCAAACACTAAATGTCTCCCCATGAAATAAGGGTCCCAATATCTCAGCCTGGTTTTCGAGTATGTTCACAACCTGACCCCCAATGTTCTGCATCCATCATACTTTCTGTCCCCCTCCTTGAATTCTGGAGTCCCTCAAGATAGACTGGCTGTCGGTCCCTGAGTGCACTCCTGGACCCTTTCCTCAACACGTGTGCACGTTTCCCCCCTGCAGGGAGACCTTCATCCACCATCTGTTCATGTCTCAACCATCCTTCAGCAGCAAATGTCCCCCTTCCTGAAGACCTCCCTGAACTCCCACACAGAAAGGGTCTTTCCCTTCTCTGAGCCTCAGTGCCCTCTCTCTAGCATAAATTACAATGTGATGACTCCACAGGTGGAGTTCTTCACCAGTTCACTCAAACTTTTCTTAGTGCAACAAATTAATCTCTTGAGGAGTTTGAATCCCGGCCATTTATTAGACCTGGGGTTGTTTAGTTAATCTCTACCAGCCTCCATTCACTTGCTTGTAAAATGGGGGTAAGACTTCCCTGGTGGTCCAGTGGCTGTGACTCTGTGCTTCCAATGCAGGGGGCCTGGGTTCAATCACTGGTTAGGGAACTAGATCCCACATGCAGCAACTAAAGATCCCATGTGTTGCAACTAAGACCCAATGCAGCCAAATAAAATAAATAAATAAAATGGGGACAAGAATGATTCCTACTTCACTTAGGTTAATATGAGGATGTCGTGAGACAACATATGACCCTACTTAGCCGGCTGTCTGACACAGAAGAGCTCACTAAATTTTAGCTATGGTTCTTGTTTATTTGTATCTGTGGAAGTTACTCTCCAAAGAGAATTCCCTCTCTAAGTGTGTGCTGCTTCACCCATTACCACTATTACTACCCCTCCTCTTGAGTCAGGGCTGGCATTATGGCTTTCCTCGATCAATAAAATGCAACAGGCCTTGCAGACGCCACCACTCCAGAGCCTTCTATATTGCCCAGCTATGGTCAGTCCCACTGTGTTCTTCAACACTGCTGACAACAGCGAGTCTTTAGACCACATCTCCTTCGAGCTGTCTGCAAAGTTCCAAGGACAGTGGAAAACTTTCATGATCTGAGCACTGGGGGGAAAGGATAAATCCTGCTTTAACAAAATTCCAGGATTTATGTGCCAGGGTGGTGATTTCACATGCCATAATGGCACTGGTGACAAGTCCCCTATCTATGGGGAGAAATTTGATGATACGAATTTCATCCTGAAATATACAGGTGCTGGCATCTTGTCCATGGCAAACACAGGCCCCAACACAAACGGTTTGCAATTTTTCATCTGCACGGCTAAGACTGAGTGGTTGGATGGCAAGCATGTGGTCTTTGAAAAGGTGAAGGAGGTCATGAATACTGTGGAAGCCATAGAGAGCTTTGGGTCCAGAAATGGCAACACCTGCAAGAAGATCACCACTGTGGACTGTGCACAGATCTAATCAATTTGACTTTTTTTATCTTTGCTGCTTGACTTTTTTTATCCTAGCTGCTAAGTCACTTCAGTCGTGTCCGACTCTGTGCAACCCCATAGACGGCAGCTTACCAGGCTCCCTCGTCCCCAGGATTCTCCAGGCAAGAACACTGGAGTGGGTTGCCATTTCCTTCTCCAATGCATGAAAGTGAAAAGTGAAAGTGAAGTCACTCAGTTGTGTCCGACTCTTCGCAACCCCATGGACTGCAGCCTACCAGGCTCCTCTGCCCATGGGATTTTCCAGGCAAGAGTACTGGAGTGGGATGACATTGCCTTCTCTGAAAGCCAGCCACCTCGCTGTAAAGAAACTTGGACTAGACTATTGGATGATGAGACCACAAAGAAAGAGAAAGGCCATATGGAAGAGCACTGAGATGCCAGACATATGAGTGATGTCATATTGGATCTTCCAGCCAAGCTCAATAGTCAGCTGAATGCATGTGCATGAGAGACTCCCCAAGCAAAACAAGCAGAAAAACTGCCCATTTGTGCCTCAGAAACCTTAGAGTCAGCCATGGATTTATGGGAAATCATAAATTATTATATAGATAACTAAAACAATATCTGTCTACTTTCCCCTCTACTTGACCATGAGCTCCTTATGCGTAAGGATCATATCAAATTTACATTTGTATCATCAGCTGCTAAACAGACAGAAGCTTCAATTAATTCATACATTAATACACTAGTGGAGTATGTGAGTGGCTAAGGCAGAGTTGTTTGAACGGAAAGCTACTGAATGAATTATTTCCTATCTCTTTATGAGGATACTGGATATATAGAATCAAAGCCCAGGGTACAAAAACATTAATACAATCTGACAACCTAAGCAAGAGGACCCCATTTTTGAAAGCTCCAGGCTCAGCATCTTGGTTAAACATTTCCCTTCCAAAACAACCTGGATCCGTGTCAACTTCTAAGACACTGGCAACCTGGGCAGCCTGAGGAAAGGAAATGGGAAACTTGGATTTATTGTACCACGTTGAAACTGCAGAGGGAAACAGACGGGAGATAAAACGTTCCTTGATGTCGACATTTTTCTACCCATTCAAGTAGTGATTGCTGCTCACCATCTGTCTTGGCTCCAGAGAGTTGAGTCTTTGAGCATTGAAAGAGCTTCCTTCTGTCACTTCTGCAGAATGATATCAAATGTATCACCTCTTAAGACTATATTTTGTCTACAGAATCTAGCTCTGTCCCTTTAAGCCTGACAGCCCATCCCCAGATCAAAAGGCCTAAGAAGAAGTTATCTCATCCAGCTTTTTCTCTTTCTCAAATTTTGTCCTAAACTATAACCCTCTTGTTTTTATATCTCTTTTCTGTTAAGAATCTTGCCTATGTCCTCAGACTCTTACTATGCACCAGAGGTTCTGATCCCAAGCTCTTGGCCAAACACAATGATTTATTTTCCCATGAACTTTCCAACTTCCGGTTACATGAACAAAGTGAAACCATACCACCTCAGTCATACCACCTTCTGGCCAAAGCATCCAGAGTAAACCCTTGTGATCTCTGTAATTTCTGGGCATTACACATAAGATCTCAAATGAAGCCCACATTTCATCTGCTGGAAAACATTTTACACGAATCCTTTGGGAATGGGTTATGAAGAGAAACAAAAGGATCAAGGATATGATCCTGCTAACTTAAGTAGATGTGAATGAAACCCCGTGCCAGAAACACTTGATGTGACTTTCTCTCTTGACTTTTCATCAAGTAAAAAGTCATGTCCTCCACAATAATTTTTGTTAATTCTCAAGGTTCTTATATTCTCACTGCTACTCCACACAGCACTTCCCTGAATCTGATGAATTCTTGTTCCTAGTTTTAATAATGCCACATGTACATGTACTGAGCCTCAAATACCTTTCTTATGTCATAAAATGCTTCTTGAGTCTTTCATATGTGAGTGCAACAAAACCCAGCCACTGTGGTCAGGACATAATGACCCAGTGAAAGGACAGAAAAAACAAAAAAAACAGTCGACAAACAGCAGTGAACACTCCTCCAGGAAAAGTTGAATGTGCTCTGCAGAGCAGCACCTCATTCTGAAGGTGAGCTGGGAGAACAGAACAAGATTCCCAGGGAAATAAAAAGCAGGAGATACTTACACTCAAAGCGTGAGCCATTAAAACAGACAAACCCCAAGTTACAGCTAGACATTTCAGTATTGGCAGAACAAATGGGCAGGAAATCAGCAAAGAGGTGGTAGATCTGAACAGCTATCAACCAGCTTGACCTGAGTGACATTTACAAAACACTCAACCCAACAATGTCAGGATATACATTCTGCTCAAATGCATACAGAACAGTCACCAAGAAAAACCCTATACTGGGTCATACCCTAAATCTCAATTATTTCAAAAGGACTCAACTCCCAAAAAGAAATTACAACCACAAAGAAATTAAATTAGAAATCAATAACAGAAAGATTTCTGAAAAAAAATCCCCAAAGTTTTTAAAACTAAATACATATCTAAGTAATCCACAGGTCAAAAACAAAATCAAAACGGAAATTAGAAAATACTTTGAAAAGGAGGAAAATGAAAATATGAGAATTTATGGAATGTCACCAAAGCAGAGAAATCTATAAGACTAAATGGTTATATTAGAAAAGAAAAATCAATTTCACTTTTGACATTAAAAATTAGAAGTAGAAGATAAAATCAAACCCACATTAAGCAGAATAAAGGATATACTAAAGATTAAAGTGGGAATAAATTGAAACAGAAAACAAAAAGGCAATAGGAAAGAAATGAAGCCAAAGTTGCTTCTCTGAGAGCAATAAAATTAATAAAACTCTAGCCATAATGATTAAGATAAAAAGAGAAAAGACTCAAATTATCAACATAATGAATAAAAGAGCTACAACATTTAAATTTCTACAGGGAATTCTCTGGCAGTCCAGTGGTAGGACTTGTTATTTTCACTGCTAGGACCCAGGTTCCATCCCTTGTCTGGGAACTAAGATCCTGCAAGCCATATGTTACAGTCAAAAATAAAAAAGTAAATTTCTACAGATATTAAAGGAAAAAGGCAAATATAGGGGATGGTCCAGTGGTTAAGAGGCTGCACTTCCAATGCAGGAGGCGTGGGTTTGATCCCTAGTTGGGGAACTAAGATCGTACATGCCACTCACCCAGAAAATAAATAAATAAAAACTTAAAAATAAAAGTAAATATAATAAACAACCTTATGACAATAAATACAAAAACTTAGATGAAATGGACAAATTCCTTGGATGACACAAATGACCAAAGCTCATTAAAGAAAAAATCTGGCAACCTGAAAATGACTATCAATGAAAGGGGCCTAAACTATAATTTAAAACACCCCATCAAGGGAAAATGGATACGTGTGCGTGTATGACTGAGTCTCTTCACTGTTCACCTGAAATTATCACAGCATTGTTAATCAGCTATACCCCAATATGAAATTAAAAGTTTTTAAAAATAAATAGGGTATTGTATATACAGGGGAAAAAAAGTATACATACATCCCGAATGTTCATTGCAGCACTGTTTACAATAGCCAAGACATGGAAGCAATCTAAATGTCCCTTGACGGTGGATAAAGATGAGGTGCAATGGAAGATACAATGGAGTATCACTCAGTGATTAAAAAGAATGAAATAATGCCATTTGCAGCAACATGGATGGATCTGGAGATCATCATACTAAGTGAAGTAAGCCAGAGAAAGACAAGGAGCATACGCTATCACTTATACGTGGAACTTTGACAAGCGGTACAAATGAACTTATTTACACAACAGAAACAGACTCACAGACTTAGAGAAAGAACTTATAGTAACAGACAGGCGTAGGGGGTGGACAGGGGAAGTGCTGAAGGAGGGATAGGTTGGGAATTTAGGACTGATATGTACACGCTGCTGTATTTAAAACAGATAAGCAACGAGGACCTGCTGCATAGCACAGGGAACTCTGCTCAATATTCTATAATAACCTAACTGGGAAAAGAATTTGAGAAAGATAGATAAATGTATATGTTTAACGGAATCACATTGCTGTACATTTAAAACTAATAAAACATTGTTAACTATCCAATATAAAATAAAAAGATTTTTAAATAGTAGCTGCATCATTAAAAAAGAAGAAAACTCCAGGCCAGATGACTTTCCAGTGCATTCTATCAAATATTTAAAGATGAAATAATGTCAATTCAATACAAACTCTTCCAAAAATTGAGAATGGACTACTCCCCAACTTATTCTGAGGCCAGCAGTACCCCAACAACAAAATCAGAAAAAGACATTACAAGAAAAGAAACAGACCAATATTCCTGTTGAACATAGATGCAAAAATTCTAAACAAAACTTCAGCGAATCAAAACCAACAATATATTAAATGGATAATATATCAGGACTGTGTGGGATTTTTCCAAGGAACGCAGGGTTATTTTAACATTCAAAATTCAATCAATGTAATACTAACTAAAGACAAAAAAAAAAAACCATGAAAATCTTAATAGCCACAGAAAAAGCATTTGCCAAAATCCAACATCCAATTCTGATTTTTAAAAAGCCTCTGAAAACAAGAAACAGAAGAGAACTTCTCCAATCTGAGAAAAGCCATCCACATCCACAGACACGAAAACACACCCAAAAACAGTTAACATCATACTGAATGGTGAAAAACTTGAATATTTTCCCCCTAAGATCAAGAACAAGTCAAGGATTTCCACTCTTATCACTTCTACTGAACACTATACTGGAAGTTCTAAACAGTGTAATCAAGCAAGAAAAAGAAATAAACAGTATTATTCACAGACAATATGATAACCTATCTGGAAAAAGATGAAATCAACCAAAAAACTACTAGAATAAATAGATGAGTATAGGAAAGTTGTAAGATTCAAGATCAATACATAAAAATCAATTATATTTGTATATGCTATCTACAGTTGGAATCTGAATTTTAAAAAATATCACTTAAAACAGGTATTTTAAAATTTTAAATAATTAGGGATAAATCAGAAAAAGATGGGAAAGACCCAGTGAAGACAAATGTTGCCGAGAGAAATTAAACAAACGGAGAGCTATACTTTGACCATGGGTCAGAAGACTCAGTGTTGTTAAGACATCAATTCTCCTCCAAACTGATCTGCAGATTCAAAGCAATCTCAATCAAAATCCTAGCAGATATTTTTGTAGAAATTGATAAGTTAACTCTAGAATTCATATGAAAAGATAAAGAACCTAGAATAATCAAAAACAACTTAGAAAAAGAACAAATTTGAAGGACTAACATAACTCATTTTAAGAGTTTTTTTTAAACTAGAGTGATCAAATCAACATGGTATTCTATAAAAACAAACAGAAGAGTGAGTCCAGAAAAAAAGAACCTACACATATACGAACAGCTGGATTTTTACAAAGGCACACAGACAATGCAGAAAGGATAGTCTTAACAACAAACAGTGCTGTAACAATTGGCTATAAATATACTCTGGCAACTCTAGACCTTCGTTCCCATCGGCTAGCAACTTACCAGGCACTATACCAGTCACCCAGAAACCCACTCTGCATTTTGTCCTGCTCCCCACTGCTCCCACCACCCAGCTTGACTCCCCTGCATAAATCACTCATTCTAGTTGCTCACTCAGCCCCTACAGACAGCTGAGGAGGGCACCCCCAGGGGACTCTCTCCAGACCTGTGGCCCCCTGGGCCTGCCATAACTGCTGCCATCCTCCCTGCAGTGACCAGCCTGTGTGCTAGGAAGAAATTTCTGGATTCTGCCAGGGTGCAGATCTGAAGCGAGGCCCACGGACACGCAGGGCCAGACAGCCAGGGCCTGGGCAGCGGGCTGCCACACTGGCTGCTCTCCAACCACCTGGTCCCACTTACAGAGCCTTCCCAGAAATTGGACGCAAGTCAAGCTCTGGTTAAAAAATGGGTCCTTACCACAAATGCCCACAGGGTCTAGGCCTACAAGTTGAACCAGTGGAGGGTCAGGAGGGAGACAACAAAGGATGGAGGGCACTGAGGCAAACTACACAGAACAGCCCATCCTGGTGGCAGCTGACTCCTGCCTACCCTGACATGAACCAGTATCGTCACAGCCTTGATTTTTAAGAAGATGGGAAGCCAGATTTTCACGTGTAACTGTCTAAGTGTCGTCAGTGAATCTAACGTAAAAGAAAAGCCACAAGAGGCAAACACCCCAGTTCTGAAGCCACCTTCAGCCTCAGATGCCAGCAGATCCCAGGTTAAACCCTTCAAGGCGTGGGATCAGCTCTGGTCCTGGGTGCCTACGAGGGCAGGTGTGAGCTGGGGGAGCCACAGGCAGGGCTTTTTGCTTCCATCTGAGAACAGCAGCCCAGCCACAGCTCAGCTTCCCAGCTGCCTTCCCCGGCCAAGACCAGACTCCCAAAGTAGCTGTTGTCTCAGCCCCACCATCTGGAAGCCCAAGTGATGAGACTGGCAAAACCTCCCACACACGATGAGAGCAAATGTGGCCATGCCTTTGCACTGCTGCCTGGTGACAGTCCTGCTCAAGATGAGCCCTCTGAACCTGGGGAGAGAAACAGCAAGCGGTTAGAGTGGAGACTTGCCAGCCTTCTCCACAAAGACCACCCTATCAGCCCGTGCCCCCAGCTAACCACTGTTCTGGCCACGCTCAAAATATCTGTGGTGGCCCAGGTCGTTTCCCCAGTGTCCTCTGCACCCCACACATGCGTTTCCACCTCTGTTTTGAGTCTTGGCTCTTTCAGAAGGTTCATCTGATGATATCAGCCCACTGAAAACCCTTAGGAGACCACTTAGCTGGTGGAGCACTGCCATCTGACAGCCTGTGAGCTGCTCTTCAGCACAAAGCTGAATCTGCAAACGTCTCCGATGCTCCTGGGCTCCACTTCCCAGAAGACCTGCCCCATCCAGGCCCTGGCCTCACCAGGCCCTGTAGTTTATCAAAGGCCTGGAGCCCAGAAGCTTCTGGAAGGAAAGACACCTTGACCACAGCTTCCCCATCCTGAGAATCAGTTAGGAAAGCACATCGGAAAGGATTGGGGTGGTCCCCTTCTGGGTCCACGAGCAGAAAGGGCCCGGAAGGATGCGGCTGGAGGGCAGAAGGTGTGGGCTGGGAGGGAGGCCCCAGGGCCCCGCGTCCCGAGCCCCTCCGCCCTTTGGGTCTCACCAGCGGCGGTGCACTGAGCCGTCACCTTGCGGCCAGCTACACGGGGCCAGGTCGGCAAGGGGCCTGGCCAGCACTGTGCTCAGAGCCTCGCGTGCCTGACTCTCCCGTTCTCAACAAGCCCGGACACGCCTGGGAGGAGGTGACCGACCAGGACACATGCCGGGGAGCTGTGATGCCAGCCCAGCTCCTGCAGCAGCCACTTCGGGGAACCTCCTCGGCGCCCTCCTTTCTCCCCGGGCCCGGGCCTCAGCCTGCTTTCCACGACCTTCTGTCACCTGCTCCAAACGCGGGAGCCGCTAAGGGGGACCACAGCCGGGTCATCCCCGGAACCTGGGCCCAGGCCGGAGCCCACACGCAGGGCACAGGCGGCCTCTTCGCCCACGGAACGCCACCGCCGCCTGCCTCCCACACGCACTCAGAGTCACCGGCCTCGTGCCGAAGGGTCCCCCGACAGCCGGCGCGCCCAGGGCAGGCTCAGGGGTGCGCACCCCTCCGCAGAGGCCGCAGGCCCAGCGTCCAGGCGCTGCTCCGTGTCCCCTGCCCTTCTCCGCAGGAAACAATCGGCGCCCGTGCTTCCGCCCTCCACCCCCTTTTCCAGCTGCCCGGCAGCTGCAGGGAAGGACCGGCCGCCACAGGCCACGCGCTCACGGAGGGCGTCCTGGGCAGGAGGCGGGCCGGGGAGTCCGATCGATGCCCTGGGAATGGCAGCCTGGAGAAGCAGCTGCTCCTGCCCGGATCCTCCTAGCAATCTGGTGACCGCCTTTCAGACCACACGGCGGACTTGATGGCCGAGGGCTCTTCAGCCAGCACGCACCTGACTGGTGCCCGGTCGGAGACCCGCGTGCCCCCGAGAAAATCCATCGTCCAACTGCAGGGACAGGTGACCCAACACTCAACACAGCGTCCAGTGTGTCGTGTGGGGACGTGGGGCTGAGCGCAGACTGAAGGGAGGGTCTAGGGGAGGCCTGTGACTCCAACTTCTGTAAATTAAACTCAATCACTAACCAGTGCACAAATCTCCTGAGAAATTCAATTTGGGTTGTTTGTTTGTGTTTTAGAGTAAAATTACTCTACAATGTTGTGTTAGTTTCTGCTGTGCAACAAAGTGAAATTCAGTTTGTTTGAAAAATAAAAGTAGGTCATCTTATAAAAGAGAGGAAGGAAGGGATCTCAAACAAACAAGCTAATTGTACACCTCAAGGAAATAGAAAAAGAAGAATAAACTAAACCTAAAGTTAGGAGAGGGAATAAAGATAAGGGTGGGGATAAATGAAATAGATGATAGAAAAACAATAGAAAATATTCATGAAGCTCAGATCTGGGTTTGTTTGTTTGTTTTTAAGATAAAGAAAGTTTGACAAATCTCTAGGTAGACTAGGAAAAAAGACTCAAAATTATAAATGAAAGAAGAGACATTACAACTAATATTATAGAAATGCAAAGGATCATAGAAGACTACCACAAACATTTATTTATACGCCCACAACCTAAGAGAAGCAGATAAATTCCTGGAAACACACAACCTACCAAGAATGAATAATGAAGAAACAGACAATCTGGACAACCAGTAATGAGTACGGAGATTGAATCAGTTGTCAAAAGTCTTGCAACACAGAGAACAGGCCCTGATGACTCCACCAATTAATTCTACAGAATATTTAAAGAAGAATTAACGTCAAGCCTTCTCAAACTCTTCCAAAAATTTGAGAAGAGGGAACACTTCCAAACTCATTTTAAACGGACAGCATTACTCTGATACCAAAGCCAGACAAAGGCATTACAAGAAAAGAAAATTACAGGTCAAGATCCCTGATGAATATAGGTGAAAAATCCTTAAAATACTAGCAAATTAAATTCAACAACACATTAAAAGGGTCATATACTACCATGACCAAGTGAAATTTATCCCTGAATGCAAGGATTGTTCAATATACACAAATCAGTAAGTGCGGTATACTACATTAACAAAATGAAGGACAAAAATCATAGGATCGTTTCAGTAGATGCAGAAAAGGCATTTGACAAAATCCAATACCCAGTCATTATAAGAACTCGCAACAAAATGAGTAGGGAGGGAACATAATAACATAAAGGCCACATATGACAGCTAACATTATACTAAATGGTAAAAAACTGAAACCTTTTTCTCTAAGATCAGGAACAAGACAAGGGTGCCCATTCGGACCACTTTTATCCAATACAGTTATGGAACTCCTACTCAGAGCATTTAGCAGGGAAAAGAAATAAAGGCATCCAAATTGGGAAGGAAGAAGTAAAAATGCCGCTGTTTACAAAGGACATGATATTATATAAAGGAAACCCTAAAGAGTCTGCCAGAAAAAAAAAAAAGAAAGAAATGCTAGTACTAATACACAAATTCAATAAAGATGCAGGATGTAAAATCATATTAAAAAATCAGCTGCATTTCTACCCAGTGGTTTAAATCCTCTGGGCCACACTGGGGTTGTCAACAAAAAGAGAGAACAAATGAACCCTTGCTAGAATATGATGGAGAAGATTCAATTCTCTAAAATTCTTAGAAGAATACCTGGGTGGGGGTGGGGGCTTCTAAAGTGATTTTTACAAGCCCCTGTCTCCTGTCCAGCATTTCTAAAGGAACTGAACCTATACCTTTGACAGCGAAGGGTGATTCCAGCAGGCAGATGGGAACTGAACACCACAATTATCAATAAATAAGTCTTGAATGTCACTTTACGGTCTTTTTGTAAGCCAGATGGAGAGGGGGTAGGTAATGAGAATTTCCTTCCACAGGCTCTCTGTGATCAGCAGCCATGGCAAAAAGATCCCAGGATCCTCATATCCAGGGCTCTCTGCCACTGGTCCCCAGTCTCATAAATCCAAGAGGAACCAAATCATGTGCCTGAACTCTCCATCTATCAGTGACAGAACTCAACTGCTCTTTCCCACTAGACACACACACACACCTTCCAATGTTCACCTGTTTTTCTGACCCATCAGCTACTCCACTCTGGAAAAGTAATGGTATTAGTTATTTTGAAATTTTGATCAGAAGTCAAAGTAGACATTCAGGTCAGGTCACCATCGCTGTCACAAAAATTTACCAGAAGGAGCAATGTAGCAGGGTAATATGTTGAAATATTTAATATCTATTGTATGGTTCCCAATTTCATGTCCTAGCAGGTAAGCAAATAATTGGGTGTGTCACCATTGACTCAGGAGAAAAACAAAGCTAAGTTTAAATCAGAGAGATGTTGCAAATCTTTTTGCAATTTTTATCTAAATGTTAACCCTCAGGAAGAAGAGGATTCAGAGGTATGGACATCTTAGGGCTATGTCATGGGTAATTTTATGTGTCAGTTTGACTGGACTAAGGGATGAGACCAAACAGCTGGTAAAACATAATTTCTGGGTGTGTCTGCAACAGTGTTTCCAGGAAAGATTGGCATATGAATCAGCAGTTGAGTAAAGAAGATTGCCCTCCCCAGTGTGGGTGGACATCATCCTATCCATTAAAAGCCTGAATTGGGACTTCCCTAGTGGTCCAATGGCTAAGACTCTGCACTCAGTGCAGGGGGTCCAGGCTCGATCCCGGGTCAGGAAACTAGATTTCACATGCCACAACTAAGAGTCTGTATGCCACACCTGAAAGATCCCTCACGTTGCAACTAAGACCTGGTTCAGTTCAGTTCAGTTCAGTCGCTCAGTCGTATCCAGCTCTTTGCGACCCCATGAATCGCAGTGTGCCAGGCCTCCCTGTCCATCACCAACTCCCGGAGTTCACCCAAACTCATGTGCATCGAGTTGGTGATGCACATCCAACCATCCAGCCATCTCATCCTCTGTCGTCCCCTTCTCCTCCTGCCCCCAATCCCTCCCAGCATCAGGGTCTTTTCCAGTGAGTCAACTCTTTGCATGAAGTGGCCAAAGTACTGGAGTTTCAGCCTCACCATCAGTCCTTCCAATGAACACCCAGGACTGATCTCCTTTAGGATGGACTGGTTGGATCTCCTTGCAGTCCAAGGGACTCTCAAGAGTCTTCTCCAACACCACAGTTCAAAGGCATCAATTCTTCAGTGCTCAGCTTTCTTCACAATCCAACTCTCATATCAATACATCACCACTGGGAAAACCATAGCCTTGACTAGACAGACCTTTGTTGGCAAAGTAATGTCTCTGCTTTTGAATATGCTATCTAGGTTGGTCATATCTTTCTTTCCAAGGAGTAGTGAAAAGTGAAAGTGAAGTCGCTCAGTCGTGTCTGACTCTTTGCGACCCCATGGACCGTAACCTACCAGGCTCTTCTGTCCACAGGATTTTCCAGGCAAGAGTACTGGAGTGGCTTGCCATTTCCTTCTCTAGGGGATCCTCCTGACCCAGCGATCGAACCCAGGTCTCCCGCATTGCAGACAGACGCTTTACCATCTGAGCCACCAGGGAAGCCAGGGAGTAAGCATCTTTTAATTTCATGGCTGCAGTCACCATCTGCAGTGATTTTGGATCCCCAAAAAAATAAAGTCTGATACTGTTTCCACTGTTTCCCCATCTATTTCCCATGAAGTGATGGGACAAGATGCCATGATCTTAGTTTTCTGAATGTTGAGCTTTAAGCCAGCTTTTTCACTCTCCTCTTTCACTTTCATCAAGAGGCTTTTTAGTTCCTCTTCAGTTCAGTTCAGTTCAGTTCAGTTGTTCAATCGTGTCTGACTCTTTGCGACCCCATGAATCACAGCATGCCAGGCCTCCCTGTGCATCGCACAGCCAAATAAATAATTTTTTTTTAAAGAACCTGAATTGAACAAAAAGGTAAAGGAAGGGCAAATTTGCTTTTTTGCTTGAACTTCATCTTCTGGTCCTCCTGACATCCGCTTTACTGCGATGGTCTGGAACACAATGTGTGATCTCTCTGAGGCATGCCTGTGTTATTTTTTTGCCTTACATGTTCAAAGTCGAGTGAAAGGGTTAATAAGGGTTTCGGTAGATGTCCTTACGTGGCTTGGCATTCTGTAAAGTTTTGGATGGACAGGCAGAGCACGGACGATTTTTTAGGGCAGAGAAGATATTCTGGACCATACATAATGATGGATACACGTCATTATACCTTTGTCCAAGTCTGTAGAAGGTACAACCCTGAGAATGAGCCCTCGTGTAAACTGTGGACCTTGGATGGTTATGATGGGTCAATGTAGGTTCATCGGTTGTAACAAATGTAACACCCTGGTGGGAGATGTTGATAATGAGGAAAGCTAGGTGTCTAAGTAGGGGTACAGAGTCGATAAGGGAAAACGTCTGTACCTTCTACTCATTGTCGCTGTGAATCTAAAACTGCTCTAAAACAGTATTAAATAAAGTAAATATGACATACATTCTACTCCAGAATATATCTATCTTGTTTCAGTTTTGTTTTTTTTTCTAATTACTTTCTGGTAAAATCGCTTAATCCTCTTCCAAAAGCAGAATCGGGACTGCTCAGCCTTTGCAGTGTCCTGCGTGGCGCATTCTGAGAAGCTACCACGAGGTGGCAGCATCCACCCACAGAGGCTACAAGCAGCCTCGCCCATTTCTGCAACAAGCAGATGGGAGGAAACCTGAGTCCTCCTCATCTCTTTAGCGCGAGTCGGAGATGCCGGTTCAGTCCGGGTTCAGAAAACATTGTAACCATATGTTTTAACCCTATGAAAGGCAATCTTCTCCTCGCCTCCACAGATACACACATAGTGCTCCCCTCACTCACTTAGAAGGTCCTGTCACTTTCTATACAGCTGTGGCTCTTTTAAACACACATACACACACACCCCACCCTAGTTGTCCAAGCCCAGGAAAAGCCCCTGACACACTATGGTAAAGTGTGTAAATGGTAAAGTTCAGAGGGCTATTGCATCTGCTCGTTCATCCCTATTTTAAATACAGATGTCACTGGAGATGCAGCATGTTAAATAATACATGCTATGTATTATTTACAAATAATAAACAGCAAGACAGCTTCAGTATTAGGATTTACCAGCCCCTGCGTCAGCCAGGTCACCTCAGTGGGGGTGGAAGGGATGGTACTCTGCACAGCCAGGACCTACAGGAAACCACCAACTAAGGAATTCCAGACATCAGATGAGCACACCCTGGTACCATGAAGTAATTCACTCCCTTTTTTCACTTCATAGCTGATTGTCAGTGTGGTTTAGTCACATCTCGGTTTTCATAGACCACCTAGTGGTTGAAGAGAGATTCAAACCCACATTTGGTGGATTTCAAACCCCCTTCTTTCCGCTATCACTTTATTGTAGTGTTTATCTACTTTATTGGAACTTTTCCTGCAATACTGGAGGCGGGGGGACAAGAATATCTGGTTCTCTGAAAAGATTTAGTGTCACTTGGTTATTTTTTTTTCTTTTTACAAATAGAATCCAATAGAATTAAAGAATTTTGCCAAATGCTAAACAGAAGTTTTCCCATTAAAGACATAGCATAGTTAAATGAAATGGAATATGGAATTCTAGTCAACAAGAATTCTCACAGGTATAACAGAAAAAGAAATTAGCACCTGAAATTAGCACCTGAAATGCCTTCAATAGCACCTGAAAAGGAGAAGGCGATGGCACCCCACTCCAATACTCCTGCCTGGAAAATCCCATGGAAGGAGGAGCCTGATAGGCTACAGTCCATGGGGTCGTGAAGAGTTGGACACGACTGGGCGACTTCACTTTCACTCTTCACTTTCATGCACTGGAGAAGGAAATGGCAACCCACTCCAGTGTTCCTGCCTGGAGAATCCCAGGGACAGGGGAAGCCTGGTGGGCTGCCGTCTGTGGGGTCACACAGAGTTGGACACGACTGAATCGACTTAGCAGCAGCAGCAGCACCTGAAACACCTCATCACCATACAAAATTTAAGTTCTATGATGATTGACACACTTGCTCAAAATCGTTAGTAAATAAACTATGCTTTCTTAGTTTGAGGTTATGTAACTCTTACTCAGAAGAGTTTTTTCTATGCTACTGCTAGCCACAGGGCCATTATAACCAGGAAACCTTCAGTCAACAAAAACAAGACCAGAAGCTGACTATGGCTCAGATCAGGAACTCTTTATTACCAAATTCAGACTGAAATTAAAGAAAGTAGGGAAAACTACTAGACCATTCGGGTATGACCTAAATCAAATCCCTTATGATTATACAGTGGAAGTGAGAAATAGATTTAAGGGCCTAGATCTGATAGATAGAGTGCCTGATGAACTATGGAATGAGGTTCGTGACATTGTACAGGAGACAGGGATCAAGACCATCCCCATGGAAAAGAAATGCAAAAAAGCCAAATGGCTGTCTGGAGAGGCCTTACAAATAGCTGTGAAAAGAAGAGAAGCGAAAAGCAAAGGAGAAAAGGAAAGATATAAGCATCTGAATGCAGAATTCCAAAGAATAGCAAGGAGAGATAAGAAAGCCTTCTTCAGTGATTAATGCAAAGAAACAGAGGAAAAGAACAGAATGGGAAAGACTAAAGATCTCCTCAAGAAAATTAGGGATACCAAGGGAACATTTCATGCAAAGATGGGCTCGATAAAGGACAGAAATGGTATGGACCTAACAGAAGCAGAAGATATTAAGAAGAGGTGGCAAGAATACACAGAAGAACTGTACAAAAAAGATCTTAACGACCCGGATAGCCATGATGGTGTGATCACTCATCTAGAGCCAGACATCCTGGAATGTGAAGTCAAGTGGGCCTTAGAAAGCATCACTATGAACAAAACTAGTGGAGGTGATGGAATTCCGGTTGAGCTATTTCAAGTCCTGAAAGATGATGCTGTGAAAGTGCAGCACTCAATATGCCAGCAAATTTGGAAAACTCAGCAGTGGCCACAGGACTGGAAAAGGTCCGTTTTCATTCCAATCCCAAAGAAAGGCAATGCCAAAGAATGCTCAAACTACCGCACAATTCACTCATCTCACATGCTAGCAAAGTAATGCTCAAAATTTTCTCCAAGCTAGGCTTCAGCAATACGTGAACCGTGAACTCCCTGATGTTCAAGCTGGATTTTAAAAAGGCAGAGGAACCAGAGATCAAATTGCCAGCATCTGCTGGATCATGGAAAAAGCAAAAGAGTTCCAGAAAAACATGTATTTGTGCTTTATTGACTATGCCAAAGCCTTTGACTGTGTGGATCACAATAAACTGTGGAAAATTCTGAAAGAGATGGGAATATCAGACCACCTGACGTGCCTCTTGAGAAACCTGTATGCAGGTCAGGAAGCAACAGTTAGAACTGGACATGGAACAACAGACTGGTTCCAAATAGGAAAAGGAATACGTCAAGGCTGTATATTGTCACCCTGCCTATTTAACTTCTATGCAGAGTACATCATGAGAAACGCTGGACTGGAAGAAACACAAGCTGGAATCAAGATTGCCGGGAGAAATATCAATCACGTCAGATATGCAGATGACACCACCCTTATGGCAGAAAGTAAAGAGGAACTAAAAAGCCTCTTGATGAAAGTGAAAGACGAGAGTGAAAAAGTTGGCTTAAAGCTCAACATTCAGAAAATGAAGATCATGTCATCCGGTCTCATCATTTCATGGGAAATAGATGGGGAAACAGTGGAAACAGTGTCAGACTTCATTTTGGGGGCTCCAAAATCACTGCAGATGATGATTGCAGCCATGAAATTAAAAGACGATTACTCCTTGGAAGGAAAGTTATGACCAACCTAGATAGCATATTCAAAAGCAGAGACATTACTTTGCCAACTAAGGTCCGTCTAGTCAAGGCTATGGTTTTTCCAGTGGTCATGTATGGATGTGAGAGTTGGACTGTGAAGAAGGCTGAGCGCTGAAGAATTGATGCTTTTGAACTGTGGTGTTGGAGAAGACTGTTGAGAGTCCCTTGGACTGCAAGGAGATCCAACCAGTCCATTCTGAAGGAGATCAGCCCTGGGATTTCTTTGGAAGGAATGATGCTGAAGCTGAAACTCCAGTACTTTGGCCACCTCATGGGAAGAGTTGACTCATTGGAAAAGACTCTGATGCTGGAAGGGATTGGGGGCAGGAGGAGAAGGGGACGACAGAGGACGAGATGACTGGATGACATCACCAACTCGATGGACGTGAGTCTGAGTGAACTCTGGGAGTTGGTGATGGACAGGGAGGCCTGGCGTGCTGCGATTCATGGGGTCGCAAAGAGTCAGACACGACTGAGCGACTGAGCTGAACTGAACTGCTGCTGCTGCTGCTAAGTCGCTTCAGTCGTGTCTGACTCAGAGTGACCCCACAGATGGCAGCCCACCAGGCTCCCCCCGTCCCTGGGATTCTCCAGGCAGGAACACTGGAGTGGGTTGCCATTTCCTTCTCCAGTGCATGAAAGTGAAAAGGGAAAGTGAAGTCGTTCAGTCGTGTCCAACTCTTAGCGACCCCATGGACTGCATCCTACCAGACTCCTCCGTCCATGGGATTTTCCAGGCAAGAGCACTGAAGTGGGGTGCCTTCCTTGGAACTGAACTAAGTTGCATTAATAAAAGAATGAAGTGATTATCGGGCCTCCCTCGTGGCTCAGATGGTAAAGAATCTGCCTGCTATGCAGGAGACCTGGGTTCAATTCCTGGGTTGAGAAGATCCCTGGCGAAGGGAATGACAACCCACTCCAGTATCCTTGCCTGGAGAATCCCATGGACAGAAGAGCCTGGTGGGCTACAGTTGCAAAGAGTCAGACACAACTGAGCAACTAGGCAGAGCACAGCACAGGCTGATGATGTATTTATTGATCATCTATTCCTGTGTAACAAAATGCCACAAAGTTAATGGGTTAAACTGAGAACTTCCAGTTTAGCTGGATTTAGAAAAGGCAGAGGAACCAGAGATCAAGTTGCCAAAATCTGTTGGATCATAGAAAGCGCAAGAGAATTCCATAAAAACATCTACTTTTCCTTCATTGACTACACTAAAGCCTTTTAGTTTAGTCTGTGTGGATCACGTACAAACGGTGTGGATCACAACAAACTGTGGAAAATTCTTAGAGATGGGAACACCAGACCACTTTACCTGCCTCCTGAGAATCCTGTATGCAGGTCAAGAAGCAACAGAACCGAACTGAACATAGAATAATGGACTGGTTCCAAATTGGAAAAAGAGTACATCAAGGCTATATATTGTTACCCTGCTTATTTAACCTCTATGCAGAGTCCATCATGAGAAATGCTGGGCTGGATGAAGCACAAGCTGGAATCAAGATTGCCAGGAGAAGTATCATTAACCTCTGATACGCAGATGACACCACCCTTATGGCAGAAAGTGGAGAGGAACTGAGGAGACTCTTGATGAAGATGAAAGAGGAGAGTGAAAAAGCTGGCTTAAAACTCAACATTCGAAAAACTACAATCATGCCATTCAGTCCCATCACTTCATCGCAAATAGATGGAGAAACAATGGAAACAGTGACAGGCTTTATTTTCTTGGACTCAAAAATCACTGCAGATGATGACTGCAGCCATGAAATTAAAAGACACTTGTTCTTTAGAAGAAAAGCTAATACCAACCTAGAGACCATATTTAACCATTTAAACCTATTAACCATATTAAAAGCAGAGACATTACTTTGCCAACAAAGGTCAAAGCTATGGTTTTTCCAGTAGTCATGTGAGAGTTGGACTAGAAAGAAAGCTGAGCACTGAAGAATTGATGCTTTTGAACTGTGGTGTTGGAGAAGACTCTTGAGAGTCCCTTGGACTGCAAGGAGATCAACCCTAAAGAAAATCAGTCCTGAATATTCATTGGAAGGACTGATGCTGAAGCTGAAACTCCAATACTTTGGCCACCTGATGCAAAGAGCTGACTCATTAGAAAAGACCCTGATGCCGGGAAGAATTGAAGGCAGGCAGAGAAGGGGATAACAGAGGATGAGATGGTTGGATGGCATCACCAACTGGATGGACATGAGTTTGAGCAAGCTCCGGGAGTTGGTGATGGACAGGGAAGCCTGGTGTGCTGCAGTCCCTGGGGTCTCAAAGAGTCAGACACGATTGAGTGACTGAACTGAACTGAAAGTGATTATCACACTGTCCTCTGACTGGATCAGACCCCTCCCAATAGTGCCAAGTTCTTGTTATGACATTTTATGATGGGTTTGGAGAAGGAAATGGCAACCCACTCCAGTACTCTTGCCTGGAAAATTCCATGGACTGAGGAGCCTGATAGGCTACAGTCCACGGGGTCGCAAAGAGTCAGACACGACTGAGCGACTTCACTTGCACTTCACTTTGACTTTTGTTAACCTAAAGAACGTATTTTGATGCAAAAAGTTCTTATAATATTTTAGGATGAAAAGAGAAGAGAGCTCAGGATGGTCAGGAGCTCTATGCCAGATGTCCCCAGGATCCTCAGCTGCTTCTCCTGCCATGAACTGAAGAAGAAATGGTTTCTTATGTTATTTATTTGGCTGCAACAGGTCTCAGTTGCAGCACTTGGGATCTTTTAGTTGCAGCACGTGGGATCTAGTTCCCTGAGCAGGGATTGAGCCCAGCCCCCTACACTGGGAGCACAGAGTCTTAGCCACTGGACCACCAGGGACGTCCAAGAAATGATTTAATGAGGGGGCACCGCAGCTGTACTCAAATATGCAGGGCATTTGTTTCCTGGCTCTAGTGGTCAGATGCAGATCTTTGACTAGAACGTACACAGATAGGGATTATATTGTGATGGGGAAAAGCATTGTCATGCTGAGTGCTGTCCCACAGTGGAACAGGTGACCTGGTGAGAGCACCAGTATTTGAGGAACCAGTGAGATCCATAAGCAGAAAATCCTTCCATGCATGTCCTGTGCATGCCAAATTCTAGATATGCAGTGGGGTTTGAGGTAGGCTTTGTCTTTGCCCTCACAGGACCTTCACAAAGAACACAGACCAGAAAAAAATATAAACTATAAGGTATAAAATGTACTATGGTAAGAACAAGAGTGCAAAAGAGCCCATCCAAAGGGCACCTGACCCTGTCTCTGAGTGCAGAGGATTCTGAGAGTGGATACCTAATATGACACTTAAATAGTGAAGGAGAATTCTTTGAATAAAGAAAATAGGAGAAAGAGGAGATTTTCCCCTGAGAAGAAAGCTCTTTCCCAAACAATTCTCTGTAACCTCCTTCACATATGTAACCTTTAAAAACATCAGGAAAAATAGCCCAACGTTATCAGTTATCTATTGCTGCATAATAAGCTACCTCAATATTTTGTGACTTAAAACCATAACCATTTAGGGATCTTCCCTGGTGTCCAGTGGTTAAGACTCCAAGCTTCCACTGCACAGGGCACAGGTTTGATCCCTAGTTGGGGAACTAAGATTCCATATGTCATATGGCAAAAAAAAAAAAAGGTAATATTAAAAAACCCACAATCATTTATATGCTTACGATTCTGCTCTTGGCCAGGCGTACACACAGGAACATCTCCTGGCTCACCTGGGCTCATTCCTGTGGCTAGAATCATCCAGTAGCTCCACTGGGATGGACTGGTCAGACGGCCTCAGCCAGGACACCTTGGTTCTCCCCCACAGCCTCTGACCGTCTGGCAGGCTAGATGGTTCCCTTTCTTGGTGGTCTCAGGGCTGCATTCCAAGAGGACACGAGGAGACATCATAAGGCACCTGGGGACCCAGGCTCTGGAACTCATATAGCATCATTTCTGCCACTTTCTACTGGTCAGAGCAGGTCATAAGGCCAGTTTGGATTCAAGCAAAAGGGAAACAAGCAGGAGACCCGGGTTCAATTCCTGGGTCAGGAAATACCCCTGGAGAGGAAATGACCACTCACTCCAGTATTCTTGCATGGAGAATCCCATGGCAGAGCAGCCTGGCAGGCTGCAGTTCGTGGGATTGCAAGAGATGGGCATGACTTAGCGCTACCTTTCTTTTCTCTCTTTAAAAGGGAAACAGACTCTTCCTTTTGAAAGGAGGAGCTCCAAAATACTATGGCTCTCTTTTCCCATCTACCTTGTGTATTCTAAGAAAACCCAAAGTGGAAGGAATTAGGGGAGACTCCAGGGAGGAGATGGAGCTTGAGTTCAGTCTTAAAGGATTCATCAGATTTTTTTTTTAGAAGAACATAGCATCATAATGACGTGGAGCTGTCAGAGAGGATAGGTGACCTGTTTGAGGAAGAATACAGGGATTGGCATCCAGCTCAGGGGGCAGAATTTTGGGGAAAGACCTATCGGGAGAAGAACGTCACCACACCTAGTCCTGTCCCACAGGCATGTGGCTGTTCATGATGTGATTAATAAGTGCTGACTGTGAGGGACTTCCCTGGTGGTACAGTGGTTAAGAATTCACCTTCCAATGGTGGGGACTTGGGGGAACCTAAGATCCCACACACTGCTAGGCAACTGAGCCCAGGCACCAAAACAAAGACCCATTGCAGCCAGTTTTTTTAATTAAAAAATAAATAAATAAAATAAAATAAATACTGACTGTCCAATCAAGGCCAAAATTATGAAGGTTATATGGTAAATGTAGGAGTTCGCCAAGAGAAAATGTTTAATCAAGGGAGTTGGGCAATGAGACTTTTCCTAATGTCTCTGAAATGTCAATTCATAGACACTGCATAAAGTATTGTAGCATCCAAACTATTTTGTTTCCATGGATCTGGTCACAGCCTTTAATTATCTGTACTTTCTGTGGAGGCTGACGTGATCATCTGTGTGAATGCTGGCTCCTTGTTCTGATCACATCAATTCACTCCGAGCAGAGGACAGAAATAATGTCCTCAGCAAGTTACATTTCCATCTGACATAAAAATGGACACTGAAACCAGAGGACCATTATGAAAGCAGATATGAAGGCATATGGCGGCTAACATCTAAGCCAACACACATTATCTCCCTCCGATTGTATTTACACAAGATTTTTTCTTCTCTTTGCCCTCAATCGGTAGAAAGGAGATGTTTTATTGCTAAAAGGTTGGAGAGAGAAAGAGCTGAGACTGAAATTCTGGAACTAATCAACTTTGGCAAAACCAAGATAGTGGTTACTTGTCACTGTAGTGGTAGATCGCCCAGGATCACCTGGACCAAATGATTTAAGCCGCTAAGAACAGAACATAAACATTTCCCCACATCTGTGGTTGCTCTGTGAGCAGGAAGCAACATGACGCATGATGAAAGTGCAGTCATAAAAGACCGCATATTATTACTGTATGATTCCAGTTACATGAAAGGTCCAGAAGAAGCAAATCTATAAAGACACGAAGTAGATTAGTGGTTGCCTAGGACTACAGGAGAAACAGAGGGTAGCTGCTAAAGCACACAGGGTTTCTTTGTTGTTTGGTCTCTAAGTCTTGTCCGATTCTTTTGCAACCTCATAAACTATAGCCCAGGAGGCTCCTCTGTCTGCGAGATTTCCCAGGCAAGCATACTGGAGTGGGTTGCCATTTCTTTCTCCAGGGGATCTTCCCAATCCAGGGATCGAACTTGCATCTCCCGCATTACAGGCAGATTCTTCACCACTGAGCCACAATTTCTTTGGGAGATGATAAAATATTCAAAGTTTGACTGTGTAACTGAGCAGAGGGCCTTCCTAGGACAAACCATTTCCCCATGTGCTCTGCCTGCCTCTTATTTGTAGAAAAACTAGCCTCCTAAGGCCTTCCCCAGCTTCCAAAGAATATATTTAATCAAAGAGGTGAGAAGATACAAGGACAGAGGAGAGCAGTTGAGCACAGGTATTAATAGTTTAGCCAAAAAACAAAGCCAAAGACCTTCGGTTCCTCTTCAAGGGCTGTAGATAATATTCTGAGCCAAATCCTTTGGGCTGTTTTGCAGCCACTGACACCCCCACCAGGTGGGAGGAGTTAACTGCGTGCTGCCCACAAGCACATAGACCCCAGACCAGCTGGGTGATGATGCTGACTCCCAGTTACCTCACCACCAGCCAATCAGAAGAATGTCCACGAGCTGATCACACACACAGTGCAACCGCCTCCCTCTCCCTATCTTTATAAACCTTTGCCTGAAAGCCGTGGGGAGTTTGGGCCTTTTGAGAGTTAGCTGCCTAAACCCCTTGCTTGTTCCTGCTATAAACACTGCACTTTTCTTCACCACAATCTGCTGTCATTAAATGGGCTTTTCTGCATGTATGTGGGCTGACTGAGTTTGGTTCAGTAACAGTTGTGGTGATGGTTATAAAACTGAATACATTAAAAATCATTGAATCATACACTTTAAATAGGTGAATATATGGCATGTGGATGCTATATCAATAAAGCTGTTCCAAATAAAACTAAGTTATATTAAAGCATAAACTCTCTTTACATGCAAATCCTGTCATTTGGATGCTGGCTGGCATCCAGCCTCCAATCTAACCTTTGTGCTCAGAAAGTCTTTTCGAAATCAAAGAGAGACATACTCTCAAAGCAAAAACAAGTATAATAAAAATGTCTTCTGCTTTCTAATTGTGCCCTTTGTTTTTCAATCCGAAGGGAGCAAAGGGCTTTTACACACAATGGTCTTAGTGATACTCTCCTCAGTCATTGCCCGGAATAGTTTTGTTTGTTTTTTTTTCACTGACAAGTAAGTTTAATGTTGTTATTTTCATTAAGTTTTTATTGGCGTCTAGTTGCTTTACGTTGTGTTTCTACTGTACAGCAAAGTGAATCGGTTGTGTGTGAATGCCTGCATGCTAAGTCGCTTCAGTTGTGTCCGACTCTTTGCAACCCCATGGACTGTAGCCCTCTGGGCTCCTCTGTCCATGGGATTCTCCAGGCAAGAATACTGGGGTGGGTTGCCATGCCCTTCTCCAGGGGATCTTCCAGACCCAGGGACCGAACTTGCATCTCTTAAGTCTTCTGCACTGGTAGGTGGGTTCTTTACCACTAGCACCACCTGGGAAGCTTGCTGTACGTGTACATATATCCCCTCTTTTTTTGAATTTCCTTCCTTTTTAGGTTACCACAGAGCACTGAGTACAGTTCCTTAAGTTATACAGTTGGTTCTCATTAGTTATCTATTTTATGTGTAATATCAATAGTGCACACACGTGAATCCCAAACTCCCAATTCATCCCACCAAACCCTCTTCCCCCACTGGTGTCCACATGCTTGTTCTCTGTGTCTCTGTTTCTCATTTGCAAATAAGATCATCTATATCATTTTTCTAGATACCACATATATGTGTTAATATATGGGGTTTTTTGTTTTTTTAATTTATTTCTTTTTTTTTAATGGAAGCATAATTGCTTTACAGAATTTTGTTGTTTTCTGTCAAACCTCAGCATGAATCAGCCATAGGTATACATATATCCGGAGAAGGCAATGGCACCCCACTCCAGTACTCTTGCCTGGAAAATCCCATGGATGGAGGAGCCTGGTGGGCTGCAGTCCATGGGGTTGCGAAGAGTCAGACACGACTGAGCGACTTCACGTTCACTTTTTACTTTCATGCACTGGAGAAGGAAATGGCAACCCACTCCAGTGTTCTTGCCTGGAGAATCCCAGGGACAGGGGAGCCTGGTGGGCTGCCGTCTCTGGGGTCACACAAAGTCGGACACGACTGAAGTGACTTAGCAGCAGCAGCAGCAGCATACATATATCCCCTCCCTCTTGAACCTCCCTCCCATCTCCCTCCCCATCCCATCCCTCTATATGAGGGGTGTTTTTCTCTTTCTGGCTGACTTCATTCTGTATGACAGTCTCTAGGTCCATCCAGATCTGTACAAATGACCCAAGTTCATTCCTTTCTATGGCTGAGTAATATTCATTGTATATGTATACCACATCTTCTGTATTCATCCTCTGTTGATAAACATTTAGGTTGCTTCCATGTCCTCACTTTCAGGAATAATTTTATTTACATTTATTTGCATATAGGAAACTGAGGTTCAGAAACATCAGAATCATACAGTGGTCAGGGCTTAGCTTTAGTAGACATACAGTGCTTTGTTCAAATTCCTTAAATACAACTTATTAACCCAAAGACTTTTGGCAAGTTTTTACACCTGAGTTTTAGTCACTTCATCTTTATTAGGGATGATAATAATGCCTCTCTCACAGGCTTGTCAGAACTAGAGGAGAATTTATCCACACACACACACGCACATACACACACACACACAAGCACACACATGGACACACAAACACACACACAAGCACACACATGGACATACACAGAATGCTAAACTTCAAAAGAGTGTAGCAAACGGTTATTAAACTGGCCTCTGGAATCTGACTACTTGGGTTCAAATGCCAGGCCTGCCATCTGCCAAAGCTCAATCATGTAAGAAGCTTGGCTTCTCTGTGTCACATTTTCTTATAAAAATGGGGACAGTAATGGACTTCAGTAATGGCAGTGGTAATGCAGGGGACATGGGTTCTATCCCTGGTCTGGGAAGCTCCCACATGCCTTGGGGCAAGTAAGCCTGTGAGCCACAGCTACTGAGCCCTCGCGCCCAGACGCTTCAAGCTACGGCAAGAGCAGCCACTGCAGCTGGAGAGTCGCCCCTGCTTGGCACAACTGGAGAGAGCCCTCAAAGCAGCAAGGATCCAACAGTCAAAAATGAGTAAAATTTCCTGAACAGGGATCAAAACCACGCCCCCTACAGTGGAAGCACGGAGCCTTAAACACCGGACCCACAAGGAAGTCCCTGTTCAAGTTAGTTTTGATAAGAGCTCTCTGCTATGATCACAAGGCACCCATATACCACCCTGCACTATGCTGTTACTCAGTCGTGTCCAACTCTGCAACACCGTGAACCCCACCAGGCCCCTCCGTCCATGGGAATTCTCCAGGCAAGACTACTGGAGTGGGTAGCCTATCCCTTCTCCAGGGAATCTTCCCGACCCAGGAATCGAACCAGGGTCTCCTGCATTGCAGGCGGATTCTTTACCATCTGAGCCACGAGGGAAGCCCCAATAACTATTTGCAGGAGAGAATATAAAGGTGGCCATTTGTATCTCGGCCTTCGCCTAGGTCACTCATTCATTCAATCATTTTCCTAGATTTCACTAGCCCTAGTTCAAATACTTTGCAATATACTTAGTTTCAATTTCCTTATCCTTGTTAGGAGACAAGTCTGACCAGATTTCTCACCTGATGCAAGATCTGGGTCTTCTATGTAAGCTTTGTTTGAATGGAAAACAGCCTTGGAAGCTAGAGACACATATTTCATGAGATGTTTGGAGATTATCTCTCTGGAGATACAGCAAGGTAGTAAAGATAAGCCTTTTCCTCCTCTCTCCCTCGGTGGAAACCTGCCTACATTCCAGGGGAATAACTGATCTCTCTCACCATTGGAAAGGATCACCAGTTTCCTAATCTGAGGGCTCCTGTCCTATGGGGCACCCCTCTGCATGAACAGGTAACCTCTAGCCTTCATCACCTTTCCCCACGGAGCGTGAAGCAGGTGGAAAAGGTGCCCTGGCAGGTGAGTACTAAATCCTCCTTGTCTCTGACCCAGAGGTCTCACATCTGCTCTAAGTATATAAAAACTCTAACAGGCTAACTCATAAGCTTACAAGTAAGGTTAAAACCTCAGACTTTTCCCAATTTCTGACTTAAGATTTTATAAAATGAACAAGAGTCGGGGGAGGGAAAAAAAAAAAAAGAGTCAACCCTTTAGGATTTTCGTCAAGGCCATATGAAATAATGTTGGCAAGCATTAGCTATTACGCATCAGTCCCTGTGTTTTAATATGGGCTTCCCAGGCGGCTCGGTGGCAAAGAATCCGCTTGGCAAGCAGGAGATGCGCGGTCGATCTGAGAGCACCTTGACCGTCTGACGACCTGTGTCTCGTTCTCTGATGTCTTCCAGCCTTGACAAGTGCTCTTCCTTTATCCTGGTAACAGCCTTCCTTTTCTGCTTAGTAAACTTGAACTCAGTCTTCAGAGTCAAGTCAGTGTTTCCTCCTCCAGATGTTTTTCTCATATTTTTTATTGAAGTATAGTTGATTTACAACATTAATATTAGCTTCAGGTGTACATGGATAAGGAAATGCAAACCACTCCAGTATTCTTGCCCGGAGAAATCCATGGACAAACCTGGCAGGCTACAGTCCATGGGGTCGTAGAGTTGGACATGACTGAGCAACTATTACTCACTCACTCAGGTGTACAGCACAGTGATTCAGTATTTTTATGTTATACTCCACTTAAAGTTATTACAAAACAATGGCTTTATTCCCCATGCTGTACAATATAGCCTTGTTTTTTATTTTATACACAATAGTTTGTATCTCTTAATCTACCTTTCACCCCTATTCCCCTCTCCCTTCACTCTCCTCACTGGCAAATACTACTTTGTCCTCTATATCTGTGAATCTGTTTCTGTTTTGTGATATGCATTTGCTTGTTTTAGATTCCACATGTAAGTGATAACATAGAATATTTGTCTTTCTCTGATTTATTTAAGCATAATACCCTCTAGGTCCATCCACATTGCCGCAAATGGCAAAATTTCATCTTCTTTTGACTAATATTCTATTATATACATTTACGTGTGTGTGTGTGCTCAGTCGTGTCCAACTCTTTATATAAATATATATATCTTTATATATGCTGCTGCTGCTGCTAAGTCGCTTCAGTTGTGTCCGACTCTGTGCGACCCCATAGACGGCAGTCCACCAGGCTCCTCCATCTTTATATATATATATCTTCTTTATTCATTCATCAGTTGATGGGCACTTAGGATGCTTTCATATCTGAGCTATTGTCAATAATGTTGCTATGAATGTTGGGGTGCATGTATCTTTTCAGATTATTGCTATTGTTTTCTTCAGATATATACCAACAGTGGAATTGAAGGATCATATGTTAAAGTTTTAGTTTTTTGCGGAATCTCTATTCTGTTTTCTATAACCACTGCACCAATTTACAACCCCACCAACAGTGTACTAGGCTTTCCTTTTCGCCACATCTTCACCAAAACTTGTTATTTGTAGACTTTGTAATGATAGTCATTCCGACAGCTGTGAGGTGATATCTCATTGTGGTTTTGGTTTGCATTTCTCTGATGATTAGAAGTTCCAATACACTGGCCACTTGATGTGAAGAACTGACTCATTAGAAAAGACCCTGATGCTGGGAAAGATTGAAGGCAGGAGGAGAAGGGGATGACAGAGGATGAAATGGTGGGATGGCATCACCAGCTCGATGGACATGAGTTTGAGCAAGCTCCGGGAGTTGGCGATGGACAGGGAAATCTGGCGTGCTGCAGTCCATGGGGTGGCAAAGAGTCGGACAAGACTGAGCGACTGCACTGAACTGATGACTGGTGATGTTGGGCCCTTTCTCGTGTGCCTGTCGCCCATCTGTATGTCTTCTTTGGAAAACCCAGGTGCTTTTACTTGCCATCGCAGTTTGGATGTCTCTGTTCTGCACTTCTGGCCGGCAGCATCTGTATTTACATTTATCATCACACTCAGAGAACGCCAAATCAGTTCTGCCCTTCAAAATGCTGTCTTATGGCAGATACTGCATCTTCCTTTATAATTGCCCTTTTTTGCAACGTCCCCCTAGGGTGATGATATGTTTTAGAAGGATACTGCTGGCTGTTCCTAAGGAGAACGCCCTAAGGGGCAAGACCGGAGTCCAACAGTCTAGTGAGGGGCATCTGGGGGGGTGACCCAAGAGAGTGCTATGATGTGATCAAGTGGATGAGAGGCAGGTGCCTTCTACTTCCTGTGACAATGAGAGCTGGGCCTGATCCCCAATTCAGCCCCTCCCTTGCTATAGACTTTGGGCTCCAACTTCCTTCCAACTTATTGTGAGGAATAAATGAGGGAATAAACGTTTTAGTAGCTGTTTATTGGTATATTCTGGGGGTCAGCTGGGGAGTGTGGGAGGTGATAGAGAGCTGGATCAAGGATGACTTGGATTTCTGGAAATGGGTAAAGTTAGAAATGACTCAACATTGAGCATGTCAAGTCTTGATGGGAGGGCGAATTTGGGATCTGCGGATGGAATAGGTTCAGGCCTTCACATCTCAACCTGAATCCTGGTCCTCACCCCCATGGGAGGGCAGGGTGGATCCAGCAGAGGCAGCCAGAGAGACAGAACTGTTTGGGAAAAACAACAGGCCAACTATGTGACAGACTAGGCCCTATTAAAGGTGCTCTGGGTGGCCCTGGGTGAGTCACCTTCTCCATGTCACCCCTCCTGGTTCCCCATTCAGAGGCAACCCCTCCAGACTCTGGCCTCCTAGAACCACCACATGACAGGTAGTTACTTACAGCTACCCCACAGCCCCAGCACAGACGGGCATCCACAGGACACGCGAGGCCACGTGTGTACCTCCCTCTCATGCAGGTGACCGGCGTGAGCCCAGGGCTGGTCCAGAACCCAGAGCTAGTCATGATTCTAGCTGACAGGGCAGCTGGGGTCCTTCAGGTGAAGTGTCTTGAGTGTGAAGCAGAACAAAGGGAAACCAAGACACACCCAAGGGCTGCACACAGGAAGCCACAGTTGGACACCTTTAATAAAGAGTTTTCAAAAATCATTTATTGAAATCCTTATAGTTACCAGGTAAAAACGGGAGGTGTGCTTTTCCAGAGTGACTTCACATGCACAGAAAAGTGTCTGGAGACATTCTGCGAGCCAGGGGGAAATGTTTCCAGATGGTCCACCAGCCAAAGACCCCAGTACATTCTGTGGGGGCTCTGGAGATGCCCTCCAATCCTGAGGAGGGGCAGAGTCACCAGAAACTTCTCCTCCATCCTCCTTCTGGTAAGAGTGCCTGCACCCAGGCCTCCCCCAAGCTCTTCTTCCAGGGCTGCACCTTCTCCTGGGGCAGGCTGGGCGTGGAGGACAAGGGCTGAGGGGATACAGAAGGCCCCAGTCCATCCAGAGAAAGGGCTGCTTCTTCAGATGAGGTGGGCTTCAGCCGTACCATCCCCTTCCCACCCAAGGCCACAAAGACAGCCCAGCATCCCCTGCCCTGGCTCAGGGGCCTCCTCTGTTCTCCTCAGAACAGGAGGCCACAGGGCTTCTCATCGAATGGATCTGGAAGCCAGTACATGTACACCTGCCACCACTCCCACACCCACACACAAATGGGGCACACCCAGACGTCGGCACAGAGCCACACACTGCTGACTTCCACGTGTACACACAAATGAATGACACAACAAGGTCACACTCACATGCAGTCATCCCAAGTGCACATGGACACTGCGAAGATTCCAAAGAGGCACGTTCCTATACAGCCCCCATATACACATGTGCACGCATGCACACACACACACACCCCACATACAAGTGGGCCCCTCATAAGCACTCTCTCCTTACACAGTTTATAGAAACATCCACGTGGTAGCCACTGGGGGCGGCTGCTCAGATCCCCTGCTCCCTTTCCACTGAAGCATTCACTTGCCAGGCAAGGTCACGCAGCAGGACAAAGGGCTGCAGGGAGGTCAATGCACAGGCATAAAAGCCAGACCCCTCCCCCAGTTGAGGACCACTCTTCAGGGCCATTATAGCTTCAGAGCCTTGGTTCTTACTGCCCAGTCCTGCTTCTGTCATTCCCCCTGGCGGTGATGGTGAGAGCACTCCCCTAAAAGTACAAGTCTGTGCAAAGGTCTCTCTTTCCTTAAGGGTCTTCAGTCCCCTGGCCTGGAAGAGACTACACGTTTTCTTCCTGCAGCCTCAGGCTGACCCACAGCACTGATCCACAGCCTGGGCCTGGAACAGAAGCCTGGAGATGGTTCCTGGACAGGCCACCAAGGAGCTGACTCCAGGTCAGGAAGAGATCAGGGGATCCTCACAGTCATCTGCAACTGGTAAAAGGAATCTATCCTTCATTTGTGCTTTTGTTCCCAGTCCCAAGCCCCAGCTGGCCAGGTGACCTTAGGCAATATTTCGTTCCTTTGACCTCAGATTCTCCATATATACAGTGGGAAGTCTGGAGTTTGGGACACAGGCTTCCACTGACATCTATAAAGGGCTGCACGGCATGGTACAGATTTACGCTGCTCCAAACGTGGTCCACTGGCCAGCAGCACTGGCCTAGCCAGGGAGCTTATAAGAAAAGCAGAATTACAGGCCCCACTAAGACCTGCTGAATCAGAGCCTTTATTTTCACAAGACCCCTGGGTGGTTCCGATACACATCACAGCGTGAGAAGCACTGTCCTGAAGGAGCTCTGAAAGCCCTTTCAGTTTCTAGATTCTGTGATCTACAACCTCACCTGCATTGGGATGGAGGGTGTGGGCCTTTGGGTTGAGAGGGTTTATTGATTTGCTAGTGAAGTTTTGTCTTTGTTGCTCTCTCATGACTATAAACAGCTCAGTTCCAGGCAGATGGAACTCCAGCAGAATTCCTGGCTGTGTGGTAAGAGTAATTTTTTAAATAATAATACAAGCAATGATGAGGGTGGAGTATGGTGAAGAATTTCTTTGACTCAGGATCTCCTCACTGTTAGACATTCCTGCCCCCTTTAACCCAGGAGAATCCAATAAATATTTGGATCTACCGGGAGCCCAGAGGGCTGACTTTTCTGAGCTCAGATGAGTTTCTGGAAACACTTCCTCTGAGTCTGCCTGAGGGTAACCAGGAAATGGGAGGAAGGCTCCAGACACCATGCAACAGGGCATGATATTATCAACAGTCATTTCCAACTGCTGGAGTCCAGAGCCTGTGAATGCCTGAATCCAAACGTCACCCAGACTGCCTGGACCAAGGGCTTGCAAGTGGTCTGTTAAAACTGATTTAAAGGGAATGGGAACTCCCTGGCAGTCCAACGGTTAGGACTCCATGGTTTTACTGCCAAGGGCCCAGGTTCAATCCCTGGTCAGGGAATTAAGATCCCAAAGCCAAACAGCATAGCCAAAAAAAAAAAAAAAAACACAACTGATGAACTTGACATATATATATATGAGTGCTTACTTGGAAGTTTATATGTAAAATAAAGAGAATATAAATAAAGTACAGATACATGGTTGACTTGAGGGCAGAGGAGGCTGCCAGAGGCTCTCTGATTGCAATGGCAGCTGGATGGATTAAAGAATTCAGTTGGTTCAGTTCAGTCACTCAGTCATGTCCAAATCTTTGCTACCCCATGGACTGCAGCACACCAGGCTTCCCTGTCCATCACCAACTCCCAGAGCTTGTTCAAACTCACGTCCATCAAGTTAGTGATGCCATTCAACCAACTAATCCTCTGTCGTCCCCTTCTTCTCCTGCCTTCAATCTTTCCCAGCTAATTAGCAGATGAGGACCAAAATCTGAAATGCAGGATTCAGGAGTCCAGATCATCAATAGTAGGGTTGGGAGTGGGAGGTAAGAGGGAGAAAAAAAAAACCAAGAAATGGCCAGAAGAGGGATCAGTCAGAATAGGGAAGCCAGCTAGCACTGTCTTCTGAAGATAAGAGTCAGAAGGTGGAGAGCCACCCTGATGATGGTTGAGAAGAAAGACAGGAACCAGTGGGGGCAGCAGGGACAAGTTAGACAGTGAGGTGGAACACTGGCCGTGTTTTCTCCTTCCTTCCTCCCCAACATGCAAACCATTATACATCCTACAGAGTTCAGATCAAATGCCATCTCCTCCATGAAGGCTTCCCCGATTTCCACAACTGGCACTGAGTCCTCCATCCTGGGCCCTCCCCGGCTCTCTCTCCTCCAGCTCATCTTTGCCACATTCTGCCTCATTCTACTATAGCTCCCTTAAAAGGCAACTGGTTGAGAATTCTCTGGCATCCCAGTGGTTAGGACTCCATACTTTCACTGCCAAGAGCTGGGGTCAGGGAACTAAGATCCCAAAATCCACCTGCCAAAAAAAAGGTAATACTGTGTATCCTTTGTACTTGATTGTGTGTGTGTGTACGCGCCTCTTCCTTTAGACTCCTGCTTGGAATGGAGACGTGGGGGCTGAAGCTGTGACTGCCTCCTTGGACCACTGAGTAAGGGCCACACCTTATGGAGGGTGGAGGCACAAGCTGGGCTGCTGAGGGCTGTGTGGGGCAGAAATGCCATACTAGCCCTGGACTGCCTATCTCCAGGTTTTTAAGTTAGAGAGATATATTTTATCTTGATTAAGCCTGTTATTTTGGGTCTCTGTTACCTGCAGATAACCCTAATTTTAACTGGGAATTATTTCTCCTTTTCTACTTCTACCTGCATTTTAATCACCAAACACTTTTGATTCTTACTCCTTGATAAGTCCAGATCTATAACCTTTCCTCCCTCATTGCTACTTTTACCTGAACTCAGACAATCGAGAATTTCTTGCCTGGATTATTGTCAGCCTTCTTCTGACCTTGCCTCCCTACTCCGTGGACTTCCCTGGTGGCTCAGTGGTAAAGAATCCACCTGCCAATGGAGAAGACGCAAGTTCATAGCTCAGAAAGGTCCCCTGGAGAAGGAAATGGCAACCCACTCCAGTATTCCTGCCTGGAGAATCCCATGGATTCTTATGGACAGAGAGGAGCCTGGCAGGCTACACTCCATGGGATCGCAAAGAGTTGGACATGACTCAGTGACTAAATAACAACAACCCTACCCCTAACAACTGTCCTTTCCAATTCACGTTTCATACTGGTAACTCAAATTCACTTTCTTAAAATGTATTTATTACAGAGTTCCACACCCAGAATGGTGATAACTGGTAATATTTTCTGTAATTTTTTATGAAGCAAATATGACAAAGTTGTCTTATTCTCTCCACAACGGCAAACACCCTCTTGTGCCCTCCTGATCCTGAACTGAACTGCATCTTTGGTGCATTCTTTCAAACTTTTACATATGCTTCTGAGTGAATGTATGCTATGGTTTTGTGTATTTTCAAATTTTATCTAGGGACTTCCCTGGCAGTCCAGTGGTTAAGAAGACTGAGTCAGTGGTTAAGACTCAGTCTTCTAACACAGGAGCTGTATTTTGACCCCTGGGTGGGGAACTAAGATCCTGCATGCTGCAGGGCACAGCCAAAGCGATAAACAGATAAGCGAATATGATCACTTCTTTAAAAATAAGAAATAAAGTGAAATTTCACCTAAACGGCTCCATATTACACTTACAGTTCTGTAACTTGCTTTTTTATGTTCTTGAGGTCATACATGTTGATACCTATAAACTGAGCTCATTCATGTCAGCAGTCTGTAATTCTTCACTGTGTGACTGTAACAGCACATGCATCTCATTTTCTATTGATAGGCAACTAGGTTGTTGCCTGTGTCTTAGTTTTACCAAAAACTTTTCACTGACATTCTTAAACATACACAAGGTCTCTAGGATCTATCCCAGGAAGTATAATCGCTGGGCTCTGGCGACAATGATTGTTATGCTTTGAAACGTATCCTGCAAAACAGGTAGCTTGAAGCTCCAACCCACATACCTGGGAATGTGATTTACTAGCAAAGGAGGTCTTTGCAGATGTAATCAAGCCATTCATGTGAAGCCCTTATGGTGGTCCCTAACCCCATATGACTGGCATCCATGTAAGAAGTGAAGAGACAGGGAGAGAACACCACATGAAGATGGAGGCAGGGGTTAGAGCAATCTGTCAGTAAGCCAACGAACTAGCAAGGATTGCTGGCAACTGCCAGAAGCTAGGAGAAGGGCAGGGAACAGATTGATCTCAGAGACTCCAGAAGGAATGAACCCTGCCTTGATTTTGGAATTCTAGCCACTTAAAACTGTGAAAGAATATGCTTCTGTTGCTTTAAACCATCCAGTTTGTAGTAATTTGTTACAGCAGTTGTTAGGATACTAATGCAGACGGGGAATGGAAATCATGGCCTGTGAGGGCAAAGGCTGAGGTCAGAGAGTGAGCAGGTGAGTCTGAGACAGTAAGTTGGGGGTGCACTCGGAAGAGCCTAGAATGTGACACTAGGTAAGCATCTAGACTTGCTCATTTACATACTGTCATGCCATAGGAGATAAACTAAGTCGGCAAGAGACACAGCTCTACTTGGGTTTTAAAGAAGAGGGTCCCAGAAACAGCCATTGGGAATTACCTGGCGGTCCAGTGGTTAGGACTCTGTGATTTCACTGCCAAGGGCCAAGGTTCAATCCCTGGTGGGGGACCAAGATCCCATAAACTGTGCAGCATGGCCCAAAATAAGAGAAACAGCCACTGTTTAGAATGGACTTGTTTGAATCTTTCCACGTCTGGAGTCTCAAATTCTTCTGCTTTTTCCTTTAAGAATGATTAATTCCCTTCCACACACAATTGCAAGGATTTGACAAATACAATATCATTAATAACCACCAGTTGTTTCTAGTTTACTAAACCAGATCCTGTTTTTCGACCTAATCCCGACTAATCCTCAGAAGTGTCCCAGGAGATAACGCAGGTTATCTTCTCCGTAACAGAGATTAGAAACCACTCAGGAACGAGATGAGGTGATCTGCATTTACGGAAACATCCGGCTGAAGATTTAGGAACGTCCACTTAGGTAACTGGCTCTATAGTCTTAGGCAAATTACTTCACCTACGTCAGCCTACCTTTTCCCATCTTTTAAAGTGGCATAATAGCAGCTACCCCTTCGGTCCGGTCCGTCGTCGTTAAATGAATGAAGTGTGTCGAGCGCTGTAAACTGCGATAAACTGTGCTGTCACTGTTTTCCGGGACCACGTGGCGCCGACCCTGGGACCAGCCACCCAAGGCTGCACAGAAATCCAGCCTCTCCGCTCCGACCGCCAGGGTGCGCTGTGACGCGGCTCGGGGACTGGCGGGAGGCCGCTCTAGCTTCGCTCGGGGAAGTCGCTGCCCTTACCTTCAGCAGGACCTCGCGTCTCTGGGTCCGCGCCCGCTGGCATCTCCGCTCAGTCCTCCAGCTACCCACTGCCCGCCTGCCACCCACCATGGCCCTGCTGCACTCTGGCCGTTTCCTGTCTGGAGTCGCCGCGGCTTTCCACCCAGGCCTCGCTGCCGCGGCTTCTGCCAGAGCCAGGTAAGCAGGGGGGAAAGGAGCCGGGGCGACGGGCCTGCCCAGCCGAGCTGCCGGCGCCCCAGGACGTCTAACCCGCCTTGAAGGCACACGTGGGCACCCTCACACACCAACTTTCTCCGCTCCCCTCTCGGATTCACAGGGGGCTGATGATTGAGCGTCCACATCTTACAATGACCCTTTGGGTCCTACATCCCACCGCTCCCATGTCCCTGGGACTGTTGGAGAGCATGCCAACGTGTTCCCCTGGGTTAGGAAGTGTGTCCCTCTACGGCACCCGGACTCCATTAGGGGTTGGGGGCGGGGTAGGATCTCAGTTTCGGCTCAGTTGGGGGTGGGAGAGAGGGGAGAGCACCCAGGCTGCAGCGCAGAGGAGGCCTCGCCCGGATTGGCTGCGGCGCCGGCACTGCCTCGCGCCTATTGGCTGCGGCGCCGGGGGAGCGTGTGCCCTTGACCCGGCCGCTCTTGGGGGGCGGCAGGGCTCACCCGTAGTAGTCTCCCTGGGACGCTGCAGGCTTGGACTGACTGCGGCTGACTGCCGTTTGTGTGTCGGGGCAAGGAAGCTCGAGGGAGGAAGATTCTTGGGCTCTGGCTTTCGGGCCCGGCTTTCCTCTGCATTCTGTGGCCTTGGCTCCCAGCATCCTCCCGCCAGTCGCCTCCTGAGTCACCAGTGACCCCTCCCCCAGCCCTTTGGCCCTGGGATGTAAGAGTCCGGGTGGAGTGACTCCCCTCTCCCGCCTTTTATCCCTCAGGAGGTCTAGCTGTGGGAAAGTTGCCTTTCTTCCCCTCCCGCTCGCTCTGCTTTTTGATCTAGGATTTCTTCAGCCTAGTTTCACAGAGCCAGGCACTAGACCTGTGCTAGATAGATACTGCAGTGAACAAGCAAGCCCGAGGGAGGCGTCGCTGCCACTCAGAAATTCCAAATATGTCATTTCAAACTGTGTGATGTGTTGCAGAGAAAAGGTTGCAGCGCATGAAACGAGTCAGTAATCCCTTCCTAGTGGAGAGACCTAAGCCAGGCTGTTTAATTCACTCAAAAAGCCGATTTGGGACAGTGTCCTTAATAACTCCCTAATCAGGAACCGAGTCTCCAAAACCACCCCAATCAGATATTAACTCTAAAGAGCGAAGCCTTAACCTCTCGGACGTGTCTTGGCCTTTTCGTTTAAATGCATCCAGGAAGCCTCTAAGCCGGCGGGACACTTTGTCCTTTCCAAACCCTGCACAGGTTTGCCCAGGCTTTCACTTTCTTCTCTCCCTGATTTGGTTCCTTCTTGGCCCACTGTCAAGCTGTGCTCTTTAAGGCAGCCTATCTAGTGGGCCAGAGTTAGGGAGGGCTTATCCTTCATGGAGCAAATTTGGAGAACAGAAAGTAGTACCTAAAATTACAGCCAAGTGACAGTCTGTTTCACCATTGTAAATCTCTTGTTCTCTGGATTTGACTGAGCGCCCTCAGCTCTACTTACAAAGTGACTGGTGAAAATCCTTGTGGCTCTGACCTTTTAGTCATTCTTTCACTTTGACAGCCTGATTCTTTTGTGTCTTTTCCCCATTAGAATGTGAATTCCATGAGAGCAGAGACTATACCTACTACCTTTACTGTTCTGTCTCAGCATTTAGAATGTTGGCTGGCATGCCTTTCAAATGAAATATTTTAACTTTAAACTTTGATTTTTAAATTAATGCAACAGAGACAAATACAACATTTTAGCATTGTATCTTAGTTCAAAATCTAAATATAGGGAAACCAGAGTGGTGCAAAATGTGTACCAAAAAGTCTTAAAGTATGTGAGCACCTGCAGTTGAGGTGTTCAGGTTTAACACTGATGCATGATTGACTGATAGAAACAGGTGCCAGGCCTGGCTATGACTGTTAACTGTTCAGACAACAAGAAAGTAAGAACCTCCTTTCCTGCCACTGTGGATGTGATCTTTACCTAAAGCCTAATGGTTAAGTTGGAAAACATTTATAAAAAATAAACTCAACTGGTTGAAGTTTCTTTTTTTTTTTTTAAACAGCTCATTCTAATACAGTGAAACCTTGGCAGTTGGTATTCAGAAGAACTGGGTATTTATCCTATGAAATACTTAATTTTCATACTTAAGTCATTTAAATGAACTAAGTTCAAGTGTTTCATATAGCTGCATTTTTTATACAGAAAGCACTAAACATTTAACCTTTCCTTATTGTGCTGTAAAAACACAGTAACATGAAATGGGACAAAGTCACAGGACAGTGAAGAAAGGAAAATATGCTAATGTATTTTATAGATAACTGTTCTTATTTAATTCTGATTATTTAATTTGTGGTGAAATAACTGAAAGAGTATCAGAAGACCCTTTAAAAAGGCCGTGTACGTTAGTGGTACAGTAACCAGTAAGAAGATCATAGTTGTAGTATCGTCTTTGTTGTTTTTAATTCTATGATCATAAGCAAGTTAATTAACTTCTCTTATTTTAAATTAAGAATGTGAGGGAAAGCACTTTAAAAACTGTGAAGCACTAGGTAGGCCTGCAAAAAAATTGCAGAGTTTTTGAGTTGGAGATGCTTATCTGCATACTGCACCTCACATCTTTTGGTTGGCTGGTCAATATTGCTCAATGGCTGAAGTTTTGCACTTTTGTCCAAAGTGCATAGATAAGAGTGCTTTGTAGGCCACAAGTTATCAGCATCAATTTTGTCCCTGGAGCACTCTTGGTTCCCACTAGTACTCTCTAAAAAACAGAGTTCTTGCAGTATAGGTATGATCTTTACCCTTTTAAGCAATAGAATAATAAAGAGCATAAAGAACTCAAACATCCTTACTGATGTAGAACTAAATCAAATGAAATATCCCTGCTCCTTTATTTAGATTAAGATTTAATATTTTGAAATTCTTTTAGAATTCTTAAAAGATAGCACTCTCAGTCAGTTCTCTGCCAGAAGACTCAAGGCTGTGATTTCTGAAGAAATTTCTCTATTAGATAAACTTTTTAAAGAACTTGACAAATAATTGCTTTTCATACCATTTAATAAGAAGGATGCCTTCTCCTTGTGGTTTAGGAGCAGTGGCTCTGTCATTGTTGATGGCAGGCCTTAGAAATAGAACTGCGTTTTTAAAAGTGAAAATTGCATACTAAAAGTTCTATGTCCTTAGGCATTCAGGACATTCCTTGCACTCATCATTTAATGATAGTGATATAGATGGGCAGATGGCTACATGTTTTCAGGATCTGAATCATGGGTAGGATATAATGAAAGCTTTCACCAGGCACAGTTCAGAAATTGCTTCGGGATATCTGTTTCTTACTATTGCTTAGGTACTGAAACAACCTAGCAGCCTAGAACAATGAAAAAGAAAGAAGGAATTTGACTCCTGGCAGGAGCGCTAGTAAGGAGGAAAATTGATGTATCTCCCAAGACTCCAGAAAAAAACTGAGTAGTAATCATTGAAAAGCAAGAAAGGCCTGCATTTGGTCATAAAGTTATAACTTACGCTCCTTAAATTTTTTATATATTTGCCTCACCAGTCTCTGTACTAGTGGCAAGATGGTTTAAAAAAAAAAATGTAGTAGTAATTACGTAGTAACAGTGATACCAGCTAACAGCAAGCACTCGCTGTGTACCAGACCCTGTTTTTGAGTGTTTCACATTAAATAACTCCTTTCATCCCTATAACAACCCTCTGAGATAGGTACTGTTGTGCCGCCACTTTACAAGTAAGGAAAGTTGAGGCTTAGAGAAGTTAATTGATTTGCCAGTGCTCACACAGCTGGTAGGTGACTGAGCATTGGAATCCGTGCTGTTTGCCCCATCCTGACATTGCCCAGGGCAAGCTGTTAAAAGAAGTAAAAGCCTGGGAAATCTGAACATGGCATAATCCACCCTTTGACAGGAGAAAATTAGCTGTACACACCAATTACAGCTCCAGAGACTGAGACAGTTTTCAGCTTGTCAGGAGAGCTTAAATTAACCTCTGCAGCCGCGTCTGAACAGCCATCCCTTGTGCCTTGTGGAGGAGAGAGGTATATTAGTGCTGACTGGCCACAAGTTCAGCAAGAGAACGATTGTTGGGAAAGAAATTCTAATGAAATAATAATTCATCAGGCTTTCAGTGTGGATAGTGTGCTGTGCTGTGCTGAAACATTTGATTGGTTAGGATTGGATAAATGGTCACTAGAAAAAGGTGGGCTGTTTCACCTAAGTCTTTGGGAACCTTACTTCCCTAGCTTCCAGTTTCTACTGCAACACCCTAGGCTCTTTCTTACCCCTAGCCTCTGCTTAGAATGTCTTTTTCCTCCTTTCATCTGCAGCATTTAGCTCCCAGGTCACCCTCTCCTGGAAGCCTTCCTAAGCCTGTACTTTACTTCCCTTCCCAGGCTATCATGCCCTTTCCTCAGGGCCCCTATGAATAATAATCTATGCCCGGTCTTCATCACTGTACATTATCCCCCTCGCCTCCACCCCCCAGCCTACATTGTCTATAACTCCCTACTGGTCACTCCACTGGGCTAATCTGGTAGTGAGGGATTGTGTTCTTTTTTTTTTTAATACCCAGCTCTTAGCACACAACAGGTTCTCAGCAACTGATTTAGAGATCATAAAGACTTTGTTTTCTATAATATGAAACTATAAACAAAAACTCTTTCTGTTCATTATCCCTGAAGGAAAAGGTAGAATAATCTTTTTCTCAGAACAGTAATTTACCATGAGGTAAAAACCTCAGTTTTATCCACTAATGCATCCATGCTGCCAGGAGTTTTATTGGGGGGAAAAAAAAGATAGTGCTTTTCAAGGGTCAATCACAAAGATAGTTTTTGGTAAAAGATAGCCTGAAATTTTTATGTTTTCTGTAGCTAGGATTCAATTTGGGGAAGGTCAAATGAAAGTGTTGTTAGATGTTATTAATATTTGGTCCCTTGATTAAGATTAGCAAAGGATTGTGAGTGCCAGAGAAATAGTCATTGCTTACCTATATGATCAAAATAACAACAAAATAATATAAACATATAACATGATTGTAAAGAACCTGGCTCTTTCAAATGTGCAGAACATCAAAAAAAATAACTTTGAGTTGGAAAATAGAAAAAAAAAAAACTCATTGTACCTTAAATTCTTTTGTTCACTGAATTGCTAGCCAAAACTAAGATTAATCTACTAAATTTGTTCTAATATATCCTTAAATAATCAAAGACATGAGAGTCTACATAAAGCATAGAGAAGTATTCTGCTTTCTAAAACACAGAATCTCTAACATCTAGACAGATTACACGAAAGGTAAAAAGTAACCTTTCATATTGTTGGTAAAATCACCAAGAATGATTGAGCAAAAACCTTGTTAAAATGGCAACACATTTCTAGCTTCTTTTCAGACCCAGTTATTACAAATCAAAACAAAATTCACTTTCTAAGGTTTGTCAAGTAACACCACTTGCAGCGTCTCAGTTCACTGACAAGGGATTGAACCAGGCCACGGCAATGAAAGCCCAGAATCCTAGCCATGAGGCTACCATAGAACGCAACTCCCCTAAAGTGTGTCTTACATGTTCTTTCACAAACTGACACTTTAGGATAGTCTCTCAGTTTCATTTCTGATACAGTGAATCTTGGTAGGCATATGCCATATAAATAAAGGCTCAAAGGCTCTTTTGGATCCTTAGTAAATTTTAGGAGAATAAAGGGATACAAAGACCAAAATGTTTGAGAGCAACTGCCCACTCCAGTACTCTTGCCTGGAAAATCCCATGGGTAGAGGAGCCTGGTAGGCTGCAGTCCATGGGGTCGTGAAGAGTCGGACCTGACTGAGCGACTTCCCTTTCACTTTTCACTTTCATGCATTGGAGAAGGAAATGGCAACCCACTCCAGTGTTCTTGCCTGGAGAATCCCAGGGATGGGGGAGCCTGGTGGGCTGCCGTCTCTGGGGTCACACAGAGTCGGACACGACTGAAGCGACTTAGCAGCAGTAGCAGCTTTGGGACAACACTTTTTTCCCTTGAAAAACAAAAACTTACACATTTATTTCTGTGTCACTGTTGATCATAGTATAGTTTCAACCACTCAATCATTATAATCTTAACCAAAGTAACTTATATTTCACAGATAAAACAGGGGAGGGAGTTGATGTCAGTCCTACACAGCATTTAATTAGGCTTAGTAATCAGCATTTCAGTGTTTTGTCATGCTTAGAAGTTATCTCCATATCAATGATTAATTACTCTGTTAACTCATTATATATGAATCCAAGATTTTAAGTTATTCAAAGATCTGAGAAATTGTCTTCGAGTATTCCAAAATTTACAGTTCTCCCAAAAATTCTCTCCAAAACCCATAACCCTAGTCTAAT
Organism: Ovis canadensis; assembly: GCF_042477335.2. NCBI lineage: Eukaryota > Metazoa > Chordata > Mammalia > Artiodactyla > Bovidae > Ovis > Ovis canadensis. Next base: position 39,663,952 of record NC_091258.1, on the reverse strand, counting down.
CATGAGAAGAACATCAGACAAATTTCAGAAGAGGGACATCCTACAGAGTATCCCTAACCAGTCCCCCAAAACAGTCAACATCATCAAAATAAGGTATGTCTGATACTGTTGCAGGCAAGAAGAGCCTAGGGGGACATGACAACTAAGTGTGATGTGGTGACCTGGACAGATACAGAACGCTGGCTAGAAACTAAAAAGTCTGAATAAGTTGTAGACTTAATGTAACAACCATTGGTTCTTTCATTGTAACAAGTGTACGGTACTAATATAAAGTGTTAAGAGGAAACTGTTGTGGGGTGGGTGTACAGGAGTTCTGTACTATCCAATTTTCTCTAAATATAAACTGTTCTAAAAAATAAAGTCTGTTAATAAAAGTGAAAGTATATTATTACTGGGAACCTCCCCGGTGGTCCAGTGGTTAAGACTCCCTGCTCCCAAAGCAGAGTGCTGGGTTCGATCCCTGGTCAAGGAACTAGAGCCCACATGTTGCAACTAAGATCCCCCATGCCACAGTGAAGATCAGAGATCCCATGTGCCTCTGCAGAGTCCCAGTGCAGCCACATAAGTAAAATTTTTAAAATATATTTTAAAATATCCTATTACTGTTGAAATTTAAAATTTGTCAAAATAAAAATATGGTTGAACACAAATTTACATTTTCCATAATTTTGGACATTTAGGAGTGGTGTTGGGCTTCCTAGGTGACTGAGTGGTAAAGAATTCACCTGCCATTGCAGGAGACGTAAGAGATGCGGCTTTTTTTTTTTTAATTGAAGGATAATTGCTTTACAGAATTTTGTGGCTTTCTGTTATACATCAGCAAGAATCAGCCATTTATTTTCAGGGCAGCAATGGAGAAATGGAGAACAAACCTATGGACAAAGTGGGAGGAGAGGAGGGAGAAGGGGAGATGTATGGAGAGAGTAACATAGAAATTTACAATACCATGGGTAAAACATAGTCAATGGGAATATGACTCAGGGTACTCAAAACAGGGGCTCTGCGACAGGCTGAAGGGTAGGGTGGGGAGGGAGATGCGGCTCTGATCCCTGGGTTTGGGAAGATCCCCTGGAGAAGAAAATGCCAACCTACTCCAGTATTCTTGCCTGGAGAATCCCATGGACAGAGGAGCCTGGTGGTCTACAGTCCGTGCGGGATCACAAGAGTTGGACACGACTGAGCATGCACGCTTAGGAGTGCTGTTAGCGTCAAGCGAACTAGTGTAAATTGAGAAAAAACAAACCCACATAGAATAAGTTGTATGCTTGTATTATAGTAACATGAATAAATAAAATATATAGCTGGGTTTAAAAATCAAATTTAGTCTTCTTTATCAAGGATTTAATTTATATGAACTTGAATTTCTAAAATGTTTCTGAGCTGTTTAAGAAAAGTTGAGTCTAGCACATTTTAAGCACTAAAAATTCAGTTTCTGTAACAATTAGAACAGACCACCTTTACTTTGAGGTTTTTATAATCTATTTTATCAGAAATAGAGTAATCAGAGATAGAAAACATTTAACATTCAGACACTCAGAGATATAACAAACAAACAGAAAAAGACTTTCTGAATTATACATGGAGACCTTATATCTCTTAAGATCTGTAACTTCAGACTTCCCCGGTGGTCCGGTGGGGACACGGGTTTGATCCTTGCTCTGGGAACTAAGATCCTGCATGCCAAAAAGAAAACACTATAACTTCAGTTACAGATGAGGAGTAAAAACACACAATCTCAAGTCTTATTTTAAAAAAAGAAGAGGTGCAGAGAACTTCCCTAGTGGTCCAATGGATAAGAATCCCCCTGCCAATGCAGGGGACACAGGCTTGATCCCTGGCCTGAGACGATTCTGCATGCCACAAAGCAGCTGGGCCCATGCACACTCTCCACTGGTGACCACTAGTTTGTTTTCTGTATTTCTGGGTCTGCTTCTTTTTTGATAGGTTCACTAGCTTTGTTGTATTTTTTAGATTCCACATGTAAGTGATATACAGTATTTGCCTTTCTCTGTCTGACTTAATTTCACTTCACATAATGCCCTCCCAAGTCAATCCACATTGCTGCAAGTGGCAAGATTTCATTTAAAGGATATCTTTTAAGGTAAAATCATGACTCATACAAATATAAAATACTGAGCTTTGTTAAAGATTTTAACTCAATAAATAATAAGGAAATCAGTGCAGTGTTACAACTGGCTCTAAATAGCTGGCAGTTCTTTGTCATCTTCTCCACCACTTCTGCCCCGGCCTGGTTCAAGCCTTCACCTCTTTCTCTTGCTGGGTAAGGAACCAGATTTTTCAGTGATCCTTCTGCATTTCCTCTCCCTCTCTGCATTCAGTGACCATCTTGTGACCAGACAAGCTATAAAAATCTGTTCACATCACTGTTCTTACCTGATCACCGTCTGCCCTCCAGAAAAAAAACTTAAATGATTCTGTATATTTTCACTGCATCCAAAGTAGAGCCCTGCAATCTATTTTAGCAGGCTTTCCAAATGATGCCCTTAACAAGTTGGTAAACAGGCTAAAATGCAACCCCCTTGGTTGGGTGTATTGCGTAACAACTTTACATTGGCCTTGCTTCCTTCTCTTCTCTCATCATTTACCACTCGGCTTCTTACTGCCAAATTACTTGCAGTATCCTTTGCCTGGGAATTCAGGTCAGGTTTGGATTGCGTTGAAAGCATGTACATCCACCCTGTCCTTCCCAGGATGATTCAGGTATCCCTGCCTTTTGCTTCTCACAGCATTTGTGTTGATATTATTGGCCTTCTCCACTCTTCAGCAACTGCTGTGACGTCTTAGGTATTGTATTATATTGGTATCTACTGCTATGCATAGTAGACATGCAAACATTTCTTGAAATGGATTTTTGGCAGATCCAAGTTGTCTCTGGCCATGGAAATCTAGGTACTGTGACTGATGTCTTATTTTTCCCATTACAGCTCCTGGTGGGCTCATGTGGAGATGGGACCCCCAGATCCCATCCTGGGAGTAACAGAAGCCTTTAAGAGAGACACCAACAGCAAAAAGATGAACCTGGGAGTTGGTGCCTACCGGGATGATAATGGAAAGCCTTACGTGCTTCCAAGTGTCCGGAAGGTAAGCTTGCTAGACGTCTGTTTGATGGGGATAAATAACTGAGGGGCCCTCCTGAAGACAGACTTCTGGATTGGGAGTCAGGAGACCTGGATTCTAGTTCTGATACTCACTACCTGAATCACATGTGTTATCTGGGGTAGTCTCCTTAGCTATAAAAGTGAGAGGTTGGAACTATATGATCTTTTCCAAGATTGAACTTCTATGATTATCTGTAAAACAGGCAGAGTGTAATGATGGCTGAGATGGTTGAATGGCATCACCGACTTGATGGACACGAATTTAAGTAAGCTCCAAGAGTTGGTAATGGACAGGGAAGACTGGCGTGCTGTAGTCCATGGGGTCACAAAGAGTCGGACATGGCTGAGTGACTGAACTGAACTGACTATAATGATTAATCCTAAAGATGCACAAAAGGACCAAGGATTTAAACATTGTCTCTTGGTGATAGGAATAGCCCGTTGTGGATGAGGGTTATCATTGTTATTTTCCATTTCTCCCATTTTGATTGCCTTAATAAGACACAACTACCTAGGCATGCTCTGTCCTTTCATCCTACTGAACTATTAAATAATTTTATTTTGTTATGTTTTTATTAGTAGTCTTTTTACTGGTTATCACAACTCTAAATAATGTAACTAATTTCCTTCTAACAACTTTTTAAAAGAAAGTATTTCCTTTCCATCTGCATCTCTTCTGATGAAATATCAGTGTGCTGCTGTGTCACTTCCAGACATGGAGTAGTGATGTGTTGTTCCTACAAACAGCAGAACTAGGCATCCTGAGTGGGAGTTACAGAAGCATAGTTTCGGGTGACAGTAAAGAACCACATTTGAGCTTCAGTAGGCTGGCTCAGGCCCTTGGGAGCCGCTGCAGTAACAGAGCAGGGGCTGAATGAACCACCAAAAGAAGAAATTTCTGAGTGTGTAGGAGTACAGATTAGGTGTCATCTCTCTAAGTAGAAAAAAAGGACTTAAGAAATAGCTGTGATAAGACTCACAAAAACTGCCGGCTCCTGGGTCTCAGGTCATGCAGGGGTTACTTTTGTTCTCAGTGAGTTAGTTTAAAGTATTTGGCGTGAGGCTTCCCTGGTGGTCCAGTGGATGAGAATCCGCCTGCCAGTGCAGGGGTCATGGTTCAATCTCTGGTCAAGAAGATCCCACATGCCTTGGTGCAGCTAAGCTCATGTGCCGCCACTACTGAGCCCATGCTCTAGAGCCCATGCTCCAAAACAAGAGAAACCACTGCAGTGAGAAACCTGTGTGCCACAACTAGAAAAAGCCCACGCACAGCAATGAAGACCCAGTGAAATCAAAAATTAATTTTTTTTAAGACCTGGATTAAAAAGAAAAAGATTATCTGCCTGAACAAATTTTTTAAAAATAAAATTTAATTTAAAAAAGTAAGTATTTAGCATGTGTTAGCTATTGACAGAAGCTGAAATACTACCACACACTTTTGTATATTACCTCCTAACTCTTTACCTGAGTCATATGAGGTGTAGAAACAGCTGTTGAGCAAACTGAGATTCAAGGAGGTTAATAAATCACCCAGAGTCACACAGCTAGTAAGGGTCAGCCAGGCCTCTGACTCCAAAGCATGAAGCTACGTGACTATAACTGTCAACCTTGAGACTCCATGGACTATAGCCCGCCAGGCTCCTCTGGCCACGGGGATTCTCCAGGCAAGAATACTGGAGTGGGTTGCCATGCCCTCCTCCAGGCGATCTTCCCAACCCAGGGGTTGAACCCAGGTCTCCCACATTGCAGGAAGATTCTTTACCATCTGAGCCACCAGGGAAGCCCTCTTAGACTGGCATATACCTTGAAATACTCCTTTATGTATTCAGTTTGATTTTATCATCTTATATTTATTTTACATGTTGCTCTTAAACTTTGCTCTTGTGCATCCTAAGAATGCCATGTTTTGTTAAACCAAGAGATATCATATACCTACCCATTCACATAAAACCTAACTTTAAAAAATAATAAAATATTATTAAAAAATATAAAATTTCTGTGCTATTTATAAAATATATTCTAGTTACCCTTCTTCTTGGACAGTATCTCCAAACTTTTTAAAAGAGGCTTTACTTCCAAAATTTAACTTAGAAAACATTTTTTCCTTATCTAGGCGGAGGCCCAGATTGCTGCAAAAAATTTGGATAAAGAATACCTGCCCATTGGGGGACTGGCTGAATTTTGTAAGGCATCTGCAGAACTAGCCCTGGGTGAGAACAATGAAGTGTTGAAAAGTGGCCGGGTAAGTAGCACAGACTCTGGCATCACACCAGGTCTATTTTTAAATTTAACAGATTAAAGAAATTTGAAATAATTTAAACAAGATATATCACTTTGTGTGTGATGATTGTTTGGAGGTGGCTACATGATGACTAATATCTCTTCCTTTAGATAGTAAATTGGCACTCATTCAATAACAGATTTCCTATAATACAAATTCCCAAAATGGAGTAGGAATATGAAAATGTAATCTGACCAAAGATTTGCCACTGCTTTTGCTCTTCGTCTGTGTGAGCTTTTGTTCGTTTTACACTGAATGGCTTTTAAGAGTGCCAAACTATGCTGAGTTTTAAGGCCTGAAGTTAGCCCTCTCACCCTCATGCTCCCACGCTTCCAGCTTAGGTACAGGAAACAGGCAGAAAACAAGCCACAGGGGGACTTCTGGGGCCAAGACAAGTCTGGCAGTCCTCTGCCTCCTCTTCACAGACAGCTTGCACGTAGAAAGAGAGCAGACCATACTTATTTCTGAGTGTCTCCCTCCTCTCAGGGCAGAGAGCCTTACTATAGCCATGAGAGGATGCACAAGGGACTGCTAGATGTCTTCTCCCTCCAGTTCCCTGGGGGGCCCTCTTTCTATGAAAGAAAGAGGTCCCTAAAGGTCACTGAACATAAGCTTTTTACAAACAGATTCTTGTATGCACCCACAGAAAAAGCATAAGCCACTTCATGCACGTGGGATACAGCCAGCTAGCCTGACACGTGGGCTCATGTGCATTACAGTTTACTTGCCTTTGAAGCAAATATATTTTTTAAATAGATACATTTGTGTGTTTAAATACTTACTTTTCTGGGTAAGTCTGGGGGAAAACACACAAAGTAGCAAAGCTGAACTAACACATCTCCCTTCCCCATTCCCTAGGCCAGAATAAATGGTTTATTCATAAGACTGGTCTAAGTCAGTACATCAGTTCATTAACTGCAAGGAAAGCATACACCCTCAACCCCAGGGTCATGTAGTATTGATTGTAAGTCATGGACAAAATGTGGTCTGATGGCTGGCTGTCAACCAACAACCTGTTGAAGTAAAGTGCAGTAACTCAATCGTCTGTGACTCTTTGTGACCCCATGGACTGTAGCTTACCAGGCTCCTCTGTCCATGGGATTTTCCAGACAAGAGTATTGGAGTGGGTTGCCATTTCCTTCTCCAGGGGATCTTCCCAACCCAGAAATTGAACCCAGGTCTCCAACATTGCAGGCAGATGCTTTACGGTCTGAGCCACCAGGGAAGATCCAACCACCTGTTTACGAGTCATTAAAATGTCTATATTTTTCTGTAATTTTGCTTAGTCTGTTCCTTGAGTGAATTACAGCTAAGTATAAGACTGGCCTATCTTAAAATAACAGTTTAAATAAAATAACATCAGTTTCTCTTTTATAAATTGCTATGCCTTTGTCAGTCTTATTATCAGATCTACAGTTAGGTTTTTATTCCTATCATGCCAAAGTTTGCATAGGCAAACTTTGTTTACGAAAGAGTACGTTAGTAGGAGTTCCCCCCATTTAATGCACCGCCTTCCAGTCCAGAAAATAGACTTATGTTTTGTAGAGCATAGTACTTTGTGGTGCCTTCAAGCAAACAAACACAAAAAACCCTACTGTAGTTTCTTCGTCATCCCCTAAAGTTGAACAATTTGAAGATTTACTGAGGCCGTTTCCCTGTTACCGAAAAGATATTTTCAGATTATGAAAACTCATAGGCTATGTATGATTCATGTAATAATGTTATTCTAACATACTTGTTGACTTTTTAAGATGAGTTGCTTTTTCATGTTCAGAGAGTCATTCGATTTCATCTAAGTCTAGAATAATATTTTAATGTAGTGGCTGTTGGTCATGTCTTTTTTTCTATATATAAATCAGTCCTTTTTCATATCTGGTTGAGGCAGGAGTTGCGTCCTGAAAATTTCTGCAACACAGCATGACACTGACAGTTTTCAGGCCAGGCCGTAAGGAATTAGTGTCCACATGAGCAAAGGTGCTGGAAGGTGAAGAACCAGCTCTTTTGAGAACCTGTAAGGAGAGTCTTGCCTGGAGAATCCCAGGGACGGGGGAGCCTGGTGGGCTGCCATCTATGGGGTCGCACAGAGTCGGACACGACTGAAGCGACTTAGCAGCAGCAGCAGCAGCAAGGAGAGTCTATCTGTCTCTCAGAAAATGGAATGAAAACAATAGTGCTGTTCTCTTGTTTCCAAATCTCCACTTGGAAGGGTGTCCTCGGCTTCTGAAGAAGGAGGGGTACTGACTGTACAGTGCCTCTCTGTGGGCTTGGGCGCAGTTTGGGTAAGTTGTGGGCCCGCAGAGAGAGGGCTGCACCTCACTGACCACTCACCTCTCTCCTTCAGTATGTCACCGTGCAGACCATTTCTGGAACCGGGGCCTTAAGGATCGGAGCCAATTTTCTGGTGAGTCTGGAAACTCCTTCAGGAAAGAGCTGTAAGACGGTCTGTAAGTTAGGGATGATGGGGTTCCCAACTCCATATGTGTTTGACTTCTGACCTGGAAGTAGATTTTCTCTTTCCACAAGGCTAGAAGATTTCCTGTTCTCTGATAAATGAAGTTTGAGGAGGGGAGGAATGGAAGTACTTAGGAAAAACAATAAGGAAGAGATTATTATAAAGTACAACTTACTGAGCACATACTGTAACTAGGAGCTTTTATATTTTAACGTGTTTTATCTTTCTGAGGGAGACTTAGATAATGCCGTTTTACAGAGGAAGAAAGTGAGCCCAGACAAATCCTTGGCGACACAGCCCAGTATAATTGTCGGAGCCTGAACCAACCCAGGAAGTCTCACTGCTGAGTCACCACTGTCTCTCAGTCATAGAGAGAAGCTGACTTTCAGTAGAGCAAAACGTCCTCTCAGTAAAATATACTTTTTTTTTTTTTTGGACTCTCCTTTCTTCATTTTTCCATTCACTTTCATTCAATCTTTTAGCAAAGATTTTTTAAGTTCAGCCGGGATGTCTTCCTGCCCAAACCAACCTGGGGGAATCATACACCCATCTTCAGGGATGCTGGCATGCAACTCCAGAGTTATCGGTACTATGACCCCAAGACGTGTGGCTTTGACTTCACAGGCGCTATTGAGGACATTTCAGTAAGTGTGGCTCTCAGGGCAGGAGGGAGAGGGAACAAGGAATAAACCTCCTTGTGGAGGTTTGAAGTCTCCCTAGTTGAGTCCAATATCCAACTTAAAATACTGGGATGAGGGACTTCCTGGTGGTCCAGGGACTTCCTGGTGGCCCAGTGGTTAAGCCTCTCCATCCACTGCAAGATATTATGGATTTGATCCCTGGTCGGGGAACTAAGATCCTTCATGCCACGTGGAGTGGCCAAAAAAAAAAACCCAAGATGAGCTAATTCCAGACCTCATGTTATCTTCGTTACTTATCAAATAATGGTGACCCTGTGCATTTCAGGTAAATGATCTCTTGTAAAGCTGCAGAGTAATCTCTTGGTCCTTGTTCTTTTTAGAAAATACCAGCGCAGAGTGTCATTCTCCTGCACGCCTGTGCCCACAACCCCACGGGAGTGGACCCTCGTCCTGAGCAGTGGAAGGAGATGGCGACAGTGGTGAAGGTGAGGGGGGTGAACTGACCGCTGACAGTTCTGCATTTAGGAACTAGCCTTGGACACTTCACTTGGCAGAGTCTTAGCAGTGAGAATTAACCTCAAGGCTGCATGAAATTTCCACTCATTGTGTAGTCACCAGAAAAGAGTTCCTCACTTGCATAATTAGCAGTTCTGTAATTCATGATACACCAGGAGTTTGAAAATAACCTTTTGTTCCTCAGCCAAGATGTATGGGATTCTGATAAAACTTGTCCCTGGCTAGTCTGCACAGCTGGCATCCTCAGCCCCATGGCGTCTGCTGGTGGTGCCTCCACTTGCCCTGGTCAGTGGTTGCCTGGTCATCCTTTCATCCACTGTTTCACATCCCCTCCTGTCTTTGCCACTCTTCTCAGCACTGCCATTAATTATCCACAGTGAGTCTCATTCCTCTATGAGAGAAGGCACTCATCAAAGTTCCCAAGGAGGGAGATACTCCTATTGCCTCACGTCCCCATTCTCATTCCTTTTGGTTTTCCCTTTCTTTCGATTCTGTCAAACCTAAGCTGCGAACAGAATGAAACAGAGAAACAGCATTCAGAGAGCACTTTCCAGATGAGATGGTTATAATGTGGCCTGGAATAAGATGGCCTGCCAGAGTCACATTAGCCCCAGGAAAGGCTGAAGCTAGTCCTATGTTGACTGCACCAAAATAATTACCCAGACCACTGTGGGCCTTAGAAGAGCTTCCTGTTTGGACTTCCCTGACAGTCCAGTGGTTAAGAGTCTGCTCTTCCAATGCAGGGGGCGCAGGTTCAATTTCTGGTCAGGGAACTAAGATCCTACACACTGCACAGCTGGGCCGAAAAACAAGGAAGCAGTTTTCCTGTTTGACCACACAGCATTCTATCCAGACTGGATTATCTTTTCTTAATGTCTTCTTGAAGGCCGATATCCACCAACATAAAAAATATATATATATGTTAATATCTTAACTCTAGGAAAGATAAACAGCTCCAAACTGACACCGGGGGACAAAATTGTTGACCCTAAGCAAAGCAGGCATGGTCCCAATAAGCACAGGTAATCATCTGGGGCGTCTTGAGAAGGACTGCGTAAAGCTTTGGTCATCTTTTCTTTCCTTCCCAGAAAAACAATCTCTTTGCATTCTTTGACATGGCCTACCAAGGCTTTGCCAGTGGTGATGGTAACAAGGATGCCTGGGCTGTGCGCCACTTCATCGAACAGGGCATTAATGTTTGTCTCTGCCAGTCCTATGCCAAGAACATGGGCTTATATGGTAAGCTAAAGGACTGAGGGTAATGTGTGTTTTGTTGAGATTGAAGAAGTGCTGGGAGAGGGGGCCACAAAAGTGTAGAGTCGAGTGGGGAGGGATTGCACATGAGGATGTGTTTATAACAAAGAGTTATTTTTGTAGTGCTTCTAATGGAAACATATAAGAGATAGCAAATTTAATCATGATTACCTTTATCATTTTCAATCAGAGAACCAGAGGACAAGATCCGTTTTGTCTTTTCAGGTGAGCGTGTGGGAGCCTTCACTGTGGTCTGCAAAGATGCCGAGGAAGCCAAAAGAGTTGAGTCCCAGTTGAAGATCCTGATCCGTCCCATGTATTCCAACCCCCCTATCAATGGGGCCCGGATTGCCTCCACTATTCTCACCAGCCCAGATTTGCGGAAACAATGGTAAAGGCGATTTGCACCTCCCCAGCCATCTGCCTTTCCCACCACTGATCCTTCAAAGCTCCCTTATACTTGGCTTATAGGGGCATGCAGTTATCACTCAGCTTCCATAGGTGAAAGGGGAAGGAGAGAGGAGTATGCATTTTATCAGCACTTTCGAACGAATAAATTGGTTCTCTCCTGTAAGAGACAGGCCTAATTCAGAAACAGCAGTTCCTTGTGGTCCATTATCTCCATGTTAAGCAAAACCTGCCCTCTCCTAAACTGAAGTGTCCTACGTAGGAAAACTTTCTTAACGAATGTTATATCTTTTGTTTTTATCCTAATAATAGCAAGCATTGAATTGGTATTTCTGCATATTTTGTATTATCTATACTATCTGAATCTCTTGGCACCTGTGCTATAAATTAGTGTTACTCAGAAAAAAAAGATTTTTTAATCACAATCCACATAAAGCTTATGTCTTACATCATCACCTATGTATGTATGAATATATAACTGAAACTATATACATATATATACTATATATGTGTATATATGTGTGTGTGTATATATATAGCTTTCAAAATTCAATATTTGGTCTTCCTGAGCTATACTCCAATTTTTTTTAAATGCCAATTGCCCCCAACTATATTGAGTTTGTGACCTACTAATGGGTCATGGCCACAGTTTAGAAAACATTGCTCTAGATCAGGGGTTGGCAAACTATGTTCCGCAGATCAAATCTAGGCTGCTCCAATTCTAATAAATAACATTTTATTGGCACACAGCCCTACCCTCTTCTTGATGAATTTGTATGGATGCTCTCATGTCACAACAGCAGAGTTCAATAGTTGTGACAGAGGGTTATACAGCCCACAGAACCTAATATATTTATGATCTAGCCCTTTAGAGAAAGCTTACCAATCCTTGCTCTATATAATTCAGAGTCTTGGAAGATGTGATTTGTTATGTAAGAGTTTATCCTGTATAGCTGATTAGCTGAGGGGTAGATCCCTAAGCAGCTAATGGGATAGAAAAGCTAAGTCTGTAAGAAACTTCATCCTCAGCTCACCTGGATATCATGTGACAACTATTTTTTCTACCTTAAATTAATCCTATGAACATTGAGGGTAACTAGAGTCTGATTCGAGATATTTCAGATATATGCTAGGCTTACTAAAAAATCAACTACTTTTTAAATTAGAATTTTATTTTTTTTCCTTTACAAAATTATTGTGTGATTACATTTCAGAAAATTTGGGCAAGTCACTATAACCCAGATTTTTTTTTTCCCTTTGCCTGTTATTATTCCTATTGTAACATGAATAATATGTCTATATATTTATCATTATATGTGTATGTATATATTAAATATATATGTGTAGGGTTGGTTTGTTTTTGTTGCAAAGAATTATAACCTTTTTTCTTAATTTTTAAGTGGTTTTTAAATAAGACTTCCATAGTCCTTAATGGTTATCAAGATTTTTTTTTTTTAATGTGTCCATTTCAATATTCATTTGAAGTCTGTAGTGTACAGAGATGACAGAGATACTGTGCTAGGTGACTAAGATGTTTGTCCCTTTGGGGAGTTTATAATCTAGTGAGAGAGATAACATGTATAGCACTGATACAAGACAGACAGGATAAATGCTGAGTAAAGGAAGAGCTGTTATTAGTGGGAAATGAGGAAGGATGTGATGCAGACAGCATCATTTGACTGTGCCTTGAAGAGAGAGGGAGCTCTTTTCCAAAGAAAGGGAGGCGAAAGGAAACTTGGAGGGAGAGATGTGCGTGAGGACCAGCACAGGCGCAGGATGTGCTTTGAACGTCGCTAGTGAGTTTTGTGGCAGAAACACTGAGTGTAAGGAGGATGGAGAGGGCAGCGAAGCTGGGACAGTGAGAGCAGATCAGGAAGTACTCTGATTCTGTAAGAAGTCAGATCTTCATTCTGTGGACAGCAAGGATCATGGATGTGACCCTTGGGGCAGTGGTTGCTGAAGTGGCCCTGCATCTAGCCATTTCACGTATGCAGTGCCTTTAGGGCCCAGGCTCAAAGTGAGTGGGACTGGATGAATAGGACTACAGGAAATTTAAAATCGAAAGCCATCCGTAACGGGGCCAGGGGTTCCAGCTCCAGCCAGCCATCACACTGCTGATGCAATGTTGCTTCTCGTTTTTTAAGAGAGGCTGCAAATATACATCTTTGTGTGCAAGTGCCAAATTTAGGAATGTTTAACCGGGTCACATAAGACACTGCTAAGACTCTTATTACTAAGACTCTTATTTGACCTTTACTTGGCAACATGTAACCTCGTTTCTAACTCTGCATGACATCATCATAGAGAGATGGTTTGGAAAAGTGAACCCATAAAAACAAGAAGGTAAATTCTTCACAGTCATCTAGCTGGTAAAAGCCCACAAGAATTGCCCAGAGCTCCACAGGAATGGAATGAAAGGGTAGATCCTGAGGAAGGAGGATACTGTGTCTTGAATCCAGAGGACTGCTTTCTTTGCTCCCCAGATGGAATTAACCCTCTCCTCTCAGGGCTCTCTTAGCACAGCACAAATCTATTGGTTCACGGCTTGTCCTGCTTTGTTCCATAGTCGGTTTTTACAGGTATGCCCTGGCCGCAGGTGGCGAGCCTTTAAAGGCAAGGGCCGGGTCTCAGCCCTCCCCTTCCCCTCAGCACTTAGACACGGCTGGGCACATGGCCATTTCACAGCACACTGTCTCAAGTGTGAAGGTGGGAATGTTTCTGCCATCCATGTTAAAGAATAAGGTAATATTTTACTGTTTAATTTGAAGGTTTTGCCCCCTGCATAAAAGATGGAGAGCCTTAGTCCTCCTAAGTTTTAGAATGATTTATTCATTTTTTTTAAATTTGAAAATCTAATTGGCTTTATTAAATAATTCATAAATTGGGCAGTATCCATCTGGTAAGTAGAAAGGCACTCTGTTCATTTTCCTTAATAACTCAATTATGTCAACTATTTTAGTTGCCTGATCATAGTGTTCTGATATAAAGCAGAAAGCTATCAAATAACTTTCTTCCCAGACTAGGACTTGGTCAAGAACAAGGTGCTGAGAGCAGGCTTATCTGTCAGTGCTTGGCCAGAACTGAGCTACATCTTGGGGGATTTTTTTTTTACAGGTTGCAAGAAGTAAAGGGCATGGCCGACCGCATCATCAGCATGCGAACACAGCTGGTGTCCAACCTCAAGAAGGAGGGCTCCTCCCACAACTGGCAGCACATCACTGACCAGATTGGCATGTTTTGTTACACGGGCCTAAAGCCTGAACAGGTGAGTAGACTCCCATTTCTCTCCCGCTGACTAATTGATCTGTCCTTGCCAACCAGAATTCCTCAGGCCACCTGTGTATTTAGGATTACTCTAGGAAGAATCATTTCGAAGCCTTTTTAGGTAAGAAGTATGAAGCATTCATTTCATCTTATTCTTTGTTAGTCGTTTACCTTTTGCTAGTTCTTTACCTATCTGTTTACTCTGTGAGGTTACAAACTTTTGAAGAACAGAGCTTGCCTTGGTCATTTTTATGACCAGCTCTGTTTCTTAGAAAAGATTCCAGAACAAGCAAGAGCCTGAATATTGATGGGAGAAGTAGCTATTCCATAGCTAGAGTCTGGGTCAATTTTTCTAGAAATGCTGAATCTAAGATTTTTTTCCACTGTCCCCACCTCAGAATTCAACATCCTTCTTTAAGATAGCTATTTATTCTTCTTTTGTTCTAAGCTAACACACCAAACTCTAGGAATGGGTTTAAGTGAGAAAACAGCGTCTGTTATTTTTTTTCTGTTCTAACCATTGGCTAGTTGTGCTATACCAGGGCTGGGGAGACCACCCCCCTCAACCAGGAAGGACCCACACACTCTCCTCTCTGCAGGTGGAGCGGCTGACCAAGGAGTTCTCCATCTACATGACAAAGGATGGCCGCATCTCTGTGGCAGGGGTCACCTCAGGCAACGTGGCATACCTTGCTCACGCCATTCACCAGGTCACCAAGTAATTCCCCTGGTCAGCGGGAACAGAGACAACCTTCCTGTCTTCAGCCTCTGCTGTTATGAGATCCACATGGAGGAAGAGGGAGGGTGGATGGTGGTGAGCGGATCATTTTTTTCAAACCACAGTACTTTAAAACTCAGCGATTGAATGTGTTTCTCAGAAAAGAACGTGCAGTGAAATAGGGCGGAGGCACCTGTGACTGGTGTCGGGAGCTTTGTGGCTGTAAACCAAACTCACCCTCATCCTTTATTTCCATTTTTTCCACCAGAGTTTACATGTACGAGAAGGCCCCCCCGCAAAAAAAAAAAAAAAAAAACCTGTCAATCACACCATTGCAATATTTCAGAAGCTTTAAGTGAAACACCTTTTGGTGTCATGGGTTTCTCTGGAGAACCAGCCTGAAAACAGCACCTGTTAGAGGCTTTATGAAAAGATGAAGTTCTAACATTAGCAGTCAGCCTCATGTTTGTCCTCCCGTGACTGAGCAACTTGTCAACAAACTGTATTATGGAAATCATGTTTTATAGCGAGTCTGCTGCCACTGTAGTGGGAGAAAATAAAAGATGCTTTTTCCCATCTTATTTAAGAAAAAGAGAAAGAAGGCTTTTCTCTTTCTAGTACCTGCAAGATTTTAATGTTCCTCTTTGCTCCCTAATCACTGCTGTTCCTTTCCTCGGGCCCAGAGATCTGTAACTAGCCCAGATATTCATCCTGTCTTTCTTACTCCCTGAGTGACCATCAATCCCATCCCATAGGATTTATTTATTTGAAGAACGAAGAACATTATTTACTGCTCATCCCAATACCCTCGCTTTTCTCAGCAAAGAATAGCAAAGAGTAGGTAACCGCACTTTATTTGGGCATCCTCTTCAATGTGGGGATGTTGCCTCTGCCCAGTTGGCCCTCGTACCTTTGTGCAGTGTGGTTGTGCGGTCAGTCATCTCATCAGGAGTCAGGCAGTGCAGGGTAGAACCGGGAAAGAGGATATTCTGGGCTTCAGTTTTAACCTTTGTGTGCTGCCAGCTGGGCTCAGGCTTCACCCTCTGGAAAGAAAACCACCATTTGCTCTAATCATGTAGACTTGTTGCAGCCTGGTTTCTCTGTTACAATAAAGTTACTGTAGACTCAACCTGTCTACCTTGTTATCTTTTTTCTTTAATGGGATGAAAAGGAATGAGTGAGTATATATCCCCGGAATCTGGAATTGTGTCCAGGTGACCACAAGCCAAGAGATGTTTTAGCTGTTTCGAATGTAAACTAAAGCCACATCTTAGGTGTCATTCCTTATATCCAGTCCAATAATGTTGAAAATGTGGGTATAATCGTTTGGACCTTGGGGGAACAAGTAAGTGGAGCACCTCAAAATCATGTGGATATAGGCAGTGATGAGATGATGGGGAGGTGGCAACTTCAGATGTCTACAGGATTCAAGCAGGTAATGTAAATAAATATTGCATATAAAGTAAAAAAGCGATGTGAACTTGACATGAGATGCGTATTGGTGACCAGCCAACATCCTCAGAGTGAGACATAGAGAAGTAATTGACAGGTACTCTGAAAACAAAAATCCAGGTTGCAGGTCTTCAGTTTTTCAAATAAAATGGAAATCCTGATTTTTTTTTTTTAAGGAGGTCTATTGATGCTTAAAAGCTGGCAACTAATTCTTTTTTTTTAATGACTTATAAGCAAGATGCAAACTAGATCACCAGTGTGCAGCCTCTACCATATAGTCACATACTCCGTCAGCAAACATCCCAAGATTTTCCTGTCACCTTATACTTAATGCCAGGAGCCATTCAAGACAGGACAGCTCTGGACAGACAGGCAGTGGAGCAGGGGTCAGGCCCAGAGCCCGTCCACAGTGTTTTGATTATGGTTAGGAGGGGAAAACGGGCTCACCTTGGTCCTTCCCCCTTGCAATTCCTCACTCTCTGAGAGAGAGACACAGTGCATAATGGGCTCAGCCTCTTGGCTCGGCGTGTTCCTGTTGCTAATGGATATCCCAAGGTGATGAAAGGTCATGTGAATGGACTGACTCACTGGATGTCTTCGGGAAGGTATCTTAAATGGGGAAACAGGCAACAGATTAGTCAGCGGCTATGTAAAGGAGCTGACTGCTTATCATAGAAGAAACTGCTTCAAGTCGCCCTGTCTGGAGCCAAAGTGGTTGAAAGTTGGCCATCAAGACCTCAGCTGGAAAAGGAACTTGACCACGCGGCAGACCTTGTTATTTTTAAACACATGCATTTCCAGCTCACCCTGGACTAAGTCCTATTCCTCACCGAAAAGTCATGCAGGGTGTGAACCTGATTTTTTCTGACAGTTCAGTCTGTTTGCCATCAACCTTTTCCTTGCTTCCTACTAGAGTCTAAGATGTTAATGTTTACTTCCGCTCGATAGAGGAGGTGGTTTGCCTGCCCAGAAAGAGAAGTCATGCCTTTGTTTCACTATAATTTAAGGCAGAATAGTTCTCAAATCTGGATTTTTAAAATATTGATTCCCTGGTCTTACCTCCAGGCATTCTAGCTCAGTATGCCTGAGGTAAGGCTTGGAATTTTTTTTTTCATAATAATAATAATAAACTTTCTAGGTGATACAGAGATACAGCTGACCCATGGGCCAGCCATTGGGTGCTATTAGACCAAACTGCCTCATGCTTACCTCTAAACAACCAAAGTCCAGCTCATTCAACCAACTTGAGAATTTTGGTTTTGAGAATTTTTTCCTTACTCCTAGGCTGTGGAAATTTTTTAAATTAATTTTTATTGGAGTATGTTGATTGGAAAAATTTTAATAGAAATTAATGGTTTATTTCTATCTAATAACTGAAAAAACAACTTTTTCTTTTTTAAAAAAGTCTTATAGACATGTTGGGAATAGTGCTGCAAATCACATAACTGACGGGGGATTTGTATCCAGAATATATAAAGGAATCTTACAACTCAATAAAAAAACAATAACTGGAAAAGGGGTCTGAATAGACACTTCTCCAGAGAATACATACTAATAGCTAATAACCACATGAAAAGATGGTAACATGAGTCATCAGGGAAATGCAACTCAAAACCACAATGAGAATCACTTCACACACACTAGGATGGTTATAATCAGACAATAGCAAGGGTTTTCATGGATATAGAGAAACTAGAACCCTTATGGACTTCCCAGGCAGCACAGTGGTAAAGCATTCACTGCCAATGCAGGAGACGCAAGAGATGCTAGTACGATCCCTGGTTTGGGAAGATCCCCTGGAGTAGGAAATAGCAGCCCACTCCATTATTCTTGCCTGGAAAATCCCATGGACAGAGGCCCCTGGCTGACTGTAGTTCATGGAGTTGCCAAGAGGTGGACATGACGGAGCACATGTGCAGTTATAGTTACAGAACATTTATATATCTGCTGTAGGCTTCCCTGGTGGTTCAGTGGGTAAAGTGTCTGCTTACAATGCGGGAGACCTGGGTTCGATCCCTGGGTCGGGAAGATCCCCCGGAGAAGGAAATGGCAACCCACTCCAGTACTCTTGCCTGGAAAATCCCATGGACTGAGAAGCCTGGTAGGCTACAGTCCATGGGGTCGCAAAGAGTCAGACACAACTGAGCGACTTTCCTTTCCTGGTCAGAATGTAAAATGGGACAATTGCTTTGGAAAACAGTCTGGCAATTCCTCAAAAGGTTAGACGTTACCATTTGACCCAGAAATTCTACTTCTATGTGGATACAAAATAAATGTGCATACAAAAACATGTGCCTGAATGTTCACTGTGGCATTATTCATAAGAGCCAAAAAATGGAAACCATAAAAGTCCAATCAACTGATGAATGAATAAGCAAAATTTTATATAGCCATACACATACATACATGTAATAATACTCAGCAATAAAAGGAATAAATTACTAAGATATGCTTCAATCTGAGTGAATCTTGAAAACAGTTCATGCAGGGGGCAAAGTAGATTAGTGGTTGCCAGGGGCTTGGGAGAGGGAGGAATGGAGAATGACCGCTAATGGTTGCAGGGTTTTGGGGTGAATGATAACAATGTTCTGATATTAGGTAGTGGAAATGAGCAAAACTCTGAATACACTAAAAAACACTGTACTGGGCACCGAAAGTATGAATTCTGTGGTAAAATTCATAAATCACAACAAAATCATTTATGTTTTAAAAAATCTGAAACAGCTCAGATATCCTTCAAAGGTGATTAGTTACACAAACTGTGCACAGACCATGAAATATTGTTACTCAGTAACAAAACATACACTCCTTGCATGAGTCTTCCAGCAATTATGCTGGATAAAAATAGCCAATCCTAAAAATTTACAGACTTTATGATCCTATTTATAGAACATTTTTTGAAATGAGAACCTTTTAGAAGTGGAGTTAACTGCCATGGATGAGTGATTGAGAGGAGTTACAGGAGGGGATGGCCTTGCTGGAGGGAAGTGAGTGTGGTTATGTTAACACAGGGGCAACAGGAGGGATCCCTGTGATGAATGAAATATTCAGAATCCTGAATGTGGTGTATGTAGATTTGTGAACTCCACACATGATGAAGTTGTATTGAACTAAATATACACCAAAAATGACTATAAATGTGACTGAGGAAATGGAATATGATCAGTGGATCAAGTCAGTGTCAGTATCCTGGTTGTGACATGGTGCTGTAATTGTGCAAAATGTCACCACTGAGGGAAACCAGGTAAACAGTACACAGAATCTCACCAGCAAGGACCTTTGGTGCATGGAGTAGAGGTAATATAGATGAGGCCGTTGGAATGCCAAAGGTTATGTGACAACTTTCAAGTGGCGCACAGCCAGAAACAGAAGCCAGGGCTCTGGACACTGATTCATTCATTCAACAAATATTTATTTATTTGAGTGACACCAATGCCTCAGATTCTCAGTTGTAGAATCCAGGCTCTGGGGTTATAACCATTAATATGAACAACCCTCAGGCCAGCTACGCCTCAAGGAGGTACAGATGACCCCTCTCTATCCTGAGTTAAAAAGTCCAGAGTCCCTGTCTGTGGGTGTGAAGACAAGAAGGGAAACAAAGAAGGGCAATGAAGCCAAACAGCCAGGGCCCACGGGGTACTGGGACTGGCAAAGATACCAAACAGCCCAAAGCTCTTCCTAAAAGGAAGCAGAAGTGTGTGGTTTGGCCAAGGGACCCAGAACCAAAAGTAACCGGATAAATACGGGTGGGCAGGGTGCCAGGACTAGTTTGGGGCATCAGGATGAGGATTAGAGAGCTGGCAAACTCATTGGGAAAGTCCCTGATGCTGGGAAAGACCGAGGGGAAAGCTTTGGGATGAGGATTAGGGAGCTGGTAGACACATTGGAAAAGTTCCTGATGCTGGGAAAGATCGAGGGCAGAAGGAAAAGAGGGCGTCAGAGGATGAGATGGCTGGACGGCCTCACCGATGCAATGAACATGCACTTGGGCAAACTCCGGGAGTTAGTGAGGGACAGGGAGGCCTGGCATGCTGAAGTTCACGGGGGTGGGAAAGAGTCGGACACGGCTGGGCGACTGAACAACAGTCTAACACTGACGCCCGCAGAAAACTACAACTCCCAGCGTGCCCCACGGTCTGCCCCGGCCCCGGCGGTCATGTGATCGCTGCTCACGTGTCTCCACTGCCGGCCGGGGCTAGAAAGACCGCAGGTAGGTGGAAGGAGGTACAGACTGGTGGAGGGTGGAATCTGAGTCCCCAAGGGCCCCACCGCGGCAGAACCGTACTCATTCGCTGCAGGGCTCTGCAGCCTGACATCCTCTGTCCCACGCCAGCTCGGGGTCGGCCGGCCCTTGCCGCGCCTTATCCCAGCCTGTCCCTACCTGGTTACCTGTCGTGCCCCGGAACCCCCTCCCCAGTTTACCACACAGCAGCCCACTCTCTGTCCTGGGTGGGCCGTGGCCCCCTTTCCAATGCAGCCCACCCGTCGTATTTCTGGGATTCGGCCCCAGGCTGGCCTGGGTACTTACTCTCGTTGGGCTCTCAGGGGCCTACTGCGATGGTTACAGCTCTGGCCTGAGTGCGTGGGCATTAAGCTGCTAGTTCTGACTCTGCCAACGAGCCTCTGGGACACTAGCCTCTCTCCCTCCGTGGGTCTGTTTCCCTGACTGTGCTGGTGCTTCACTCTGAGTTGAGAGTCAGAGAGTCTCACTTCCCTTCACTCTGTTCACCAGCACTGGTGAAGTTTGAGAAAGAAAAAATTGAAGGCGAGGAGGGAAGTGAGGAGAATCAGATTTCAGAGTTTGGGGGAGAAGACACCATAAGGAATAGCTCTCTGTCCACCAAAGCCAGAAGGGCGGAAAGAGCAGGTAAGCTGGGGAACATAGAGCAGAGTAATTTGAGGGAGGGGAGGCTAAGAGATTCCGGACCACTGCAGAGACCTCTTGTGTCTGAGAGGTGAGCAGGATGGAGGACGGGGTCTCACAGCGTGGGGAGCACCTGCTTTACGTGGTTCTCTCCGGAGCTACACTGGAAGCCTCAGATCAAAAGTGCCTCCAGTACTCATTCACTACTTTGATTTTTTGCTGAGTTGCTGGCTGGGTGGCAAGTTGCATAAGAGGAAGCCCTATGGCATCTGACTGATCTTTCTGGATTTGGAGCCAGCAGGGAGACATTTTCCCCAGAGCTGTGTCCCTTGGTTGCATGCTTGGTGACATGTCGGAGAGCACCCAAACGCCCCCTTTTCCCTCTGATAAGTTTACAGCTCCCAACTTTGTTCAGCCATCACAGGAGGAGCCATGGCAAGAATCAGACCACCCAAGAGGCCTCAGTAGACATTTTAAACCCCCCAGTGTGCTGGGGGCATGAGACGCAATGCGTCTGTGATGGGCAGTGGTGAGGTCAGTCATGTGGGAGAAGAGAATTTAAATCCTCACTGAAATTTTGAAGGGCTTTGAAAGCTCCACAGCATTTAGACTCTTGGCTGGAGGGAGGTATGCCGGGCTATAAGAAACTGAAATACCTACAGTTCTAGGTGAGGATTGTTCTTCAGACCCTGCGGTATAGAAACCAGTTGGGAAGCCAGACAGATTTGGATCTAAATCTTGCTCTGCAGCTTGCTACTCTGTGATCCTGAATGAGTGATTTGATCTCTCTGAGCCTTGTGACCGCTGTAATCTAAGGAATGAGTGAGATAAGATACGTGCATGACACTCCTGCTTGATGCACGGCCTCTAGTGCTGACATGTCGGTACCCCTCTCTTATGAGTTTGTGTCTTACCTGATCAGTGCGTGAGCCTGAAGCAGGAGTCACGTCTGACATCTTTCTGTGTCTGCCATTACCCTGGGGCACCCAGTGCAGTGATCCACACACTGGCATACCTGGGTTTGGATCTCAGCCATCTGATCTTGGGGAAAGTTGTTATCTTGGGATAACAGTATACCTGCCTTTCCCATCTAGGTTTAGGAGAGCCAGAACCCACAGGCCTCCTAGGATAACAGCGCCACACAGGCTGGAGCCACCCTTCCAGCTGAACGTGTGTTCCCTCAGTTCCCCAGCGGATGAGGCCGTGAGACAGAACGCACAGACCCTGCGGGAACAGGATTCCCCGGGCCATGGCCCAGGTCAGCATCAACAGAGACCTTGGCGAATGGGGCTTAAGCACGGACTCTGGGGAGCGTGCCCGTCTGCTGCAGAGTCCCTCTGTGGACATAGCCCCCAAGAGTGAGGGGGAGGCCCCTCCTGGGGGTGCGGGCGGAGGCACCACTTCAACACTTGGAGCCATCTTCATCGTTGTCAATGCCTGCCTGGGCGCGGGGCTACTCAACTTCCCGGCAGCCTTCAGCACTGCCGGGGGCGTGGCAGCCGGCATCACGTTGCAGATGGTGAGTGAGGGGGGCCTGGCAGGCAGAAATGCAGAGTGGTGGGTCTGGGCTCCTGGCCTCAAAAGGGAGGCTCTGGATCAGCAGTGGTCAGTGACACATGCTAATCACTCTCCCCTCTGCCACACATGGCTGACATTATTAAACTACTGTAGCATTCTTTCCTTTGAGGCCAGATGAGGTTTCAAAAGCCTTCCTAGCAATTAGGGAATTTCAGACATTAATTGCATATTTAATAGTTATGTGGTTATGTTTAAAAAGCGGGCCCACACCTTTTAGAACTGCATGTTGAAATGTTTACTGATGATATGATAGTTTGTATTTTCTTCAACGTAATCCAGAGTGGGAGAGAGAAGAGATGAAACAAGACTGGTCCTGAATTGATGATTTTTTTTGTTTTTAATATTTTGGCCACACCACACAGCATGTGGGATATTAGTTGCCCACCAGGGATTGAACCTGTCCTCCCTGCATTGGCATCATGGAGTCCTAACCACTGCCCCACCAGGGAAGTCCCTGAATTGATGATTTTTGAATTTGAGATTTGAGCGATGTTTGAAATTTTCCTCAAAACTTTTTGTCTTTAAGGAAAATGTCGATTCCGGTAATCTATTAAAATTGCCCTGCAGGATAAGGCTCGTTTGACAAATGGGCTTTGGGCACCGGGCCAGTAAACGCTGAGCAAAACCAGGTTACTCTTTGCTGCCAGGCCTTTCCCACACACTCTTGCTCCACCCTGCCTGCAGGCCATGCTGGTTTTCATCATCAGTGGCCTCGTCATCCTGGCCTACTGCTCCCAGGCCAGCAATGAGAGGACCTACCAGGAGGTGGTGTGGGCTGTGTGTGGCAAGCTGACAGGCGTACTGTGTGAGGTCGCCATTGCCACCTACACCTTTGGGACCTGCATCGCCTTCCTCATCATCATCGGGGACCAGCAGGACAAAAGTGAGGTCCTCCTCAGTATCTACCTCATCCCTCCCCCTTGGCCCTGGGGATCTTGCGGTGGGACGGGAAGAGCATGGAATACCCACCCAAGGTCCAGCCCTGGCATTCATCTGGGAATCCTCCCTGCTGGCTGCTGGGCCCATGAGACAGTTGGAGATCCCAGCAGAGGTGGAGGACCATACCCTGCAGTAGCCTGGCATCACCTTCCCTCCTTCCTCCCTCTGCAGTTATAGCTGTGATGGCAAAGGAGCCTGAGGGGCCTGGCGGCAGCCCCTGGTACACAGACCGCAAGTTCACCATCAGCCTCACTGCCTTCCTCTTCATCCTGCCCCTTTCCATCCCCAGGGAGATCGGCTTCCAGAAATATGCCAGGTTTGGAAACCCCACCCCAGCCTGTGCTGGACAGCAGTTCTGATCACAGGCAGTCAGAGACCCAAGGGCAGCAGGGGAACCCCTCTCCTCCACGCCACTTTGCCTCCAGGGGCAGAAAGAAGGGACGAGGCAGGGGCAGACCAGGGCTTGCAGAGGTTCTAGCAGAAGACCTTCCTTTTGCGTCATCCTTTTGTGTCAGCAGCTAGGGAGACAGTGGCTCTTTGCATCAGTGGGAGCATCGGTTCCAAATGTCCTTGTCCAAGAAGGAACGGATAGTAATCCTGAATGTGAAGGCCTCTCCTGGCCTGGGCCTTGTCTTTCTCACAAAGCATGGGATTTTTTGATCATTTGGGATTGTTAGCTTCACAGCATTTTCCATGCAGCTCAGTGTGAAGGGAAGGTACTAGCTTCTTGGCTCAGAGTCTGAAAAACAGGGATTCTAACCTGTTTCCTGTGATCCTTAATTGAAGGGGTCACACTCAGTGTCCCCAAGGTTCCCTTTAATGTTGACTTTCTGGTATTAGTTCCTTGGAGCCTTCTACCTCCAGCCTTTCCTGCTTCTCAAAGGCCCTGCTTGCAGCTCTGGCCATACCTGGGCTGCTCTGATTGAAGTAACAGATGTGCTTTGAAGCCCAGCGCCCCCTGCTGCAGTCTCTGAGCTATGGAGCTGAACCACCTCATTTCCCAGTGGCCACACATGTCAGTCTTGTCCCCTTTTGGTTTCCTAACTGTGGCTTGTTTCTCTGAAATTTATCTCTCATGCATTTCTTAAGTCTTTGTTTGGAATGATCTCCCAGTTGGTTCCTTAGACACTTTTGGTCACTAAGGTGAAGGGTGGATGTCCCTGGGGATAGCATCGAAGAAGAGGCAGCTGGGACTAGGGAGGAGGAGGCTTAATTCATCCTTCCTGGCAGCTTCCTGAGCGTCGTGGGCACCTGGTACGTCACTGCCATCATTATCATCAAATACATCTGGCCTGATAAAGAGATGATCCCAGCAGACATCCTGAACAGGTTAGTGAGGGCCCCCAGGAGGCATACCGGGTAGAAGCTGCACTTGGGCCCCAGGAGGTATTGGGTCAGGCCTCAAAAAGCCACACAGGAGACTTCCCTGTGGCTGAGACTCCATGCCCCCAGTGCAGGGGCCCCTGGTCAGGGAACTAAATACCACGTGCAATGACTAAGACCTGGCACAGCCAAATAAATACATTAAAAAAAAAAAAAATCCCAAGGCTCATCAGGAGTTTGACTCATTGGTCATTGTAGGAAGGAGACAAGAGGTCCTGATCTCTTTTTACTGGAGAGAAGGGTAAGAACCCGAGATGAGGGCCAGTTTGCCATTGATGTCCAACAGATGAACCAGTGTGAGACTAGGCCTTAGGTTATAGGTCCTGCCAAGGTGGAACTGCACATTTTTTCAACATGTGCTTATCTTCAACATGTGCTTACCTATATCTTCTTTGTGAAAATAAATCAATTTTCTCATTTTTTTTAAAAAAAAGTGTTTTTCTAAAGCTTTAAAACTTTTTAAAATTAATTTATATTAATTTTAGCCCGGGATTTCCTGGGCTTAACCCTGCATTCCCAGCACGTCAGATACTTCTGTTGGCATTGGCTTGAACTTGAGGTGCCTTGGGCCTCCTCCTGCCCAAATGAAAGGGTCTTCGTTGCTTCTAGAGCTTTTCTCTAGTTGTGGCAAGTAGGGACTACTCACTAGTTGCGGCACACGGGCTGCTTTTACAGTGGCGTCTCTTGTTCTCTCATGGAGCACGGGCTCGGGCTTCAGTAGTTGCAGCACATGGGCTCAGCAGTTGTGGCTCCTAGGCTTAGTTGCTCCTTGAAATATGGGCTCTTCCTGGAACAGGGATCAAACCCATGTCTCCTGCATTGGCAGGCAAGGTGTATTTTTTACCACTGAGAGGAAGTTTAGTTTCCTTTTTATTGAAAGGAACAAACCAGAGAAGCAGAAGGCCAAGTGCAAGAACCAAAACTTCTGGATTTGAGTCCCAGGAGGGCCTTCCAGAGCCTCAGTTTACTGGCCTGTGAAGTGTGTCCTCTCCTGACTCCACACTTGTGTGGGCGGGATGTGTGTAGCTGGCTGCTGGAGGCTGTGGGGGGCTGACTGAAGAGTAAAGGCATGGGGCAGTTGGGGACTCTGAGGGCTTCACGGGCAGCAGCATGTTGTGTGTCTGTCCGCAGGCCAGCCTCCTGGATAGCCGTGTTCAATGCCATGCCTACCATCTGCTTCGGATTTCAGGTGCCAGTTGCAAGGTCCCTTTTGTTCCCTTAGCTCGCTCCCCATCCTGGGAGGAAGTCCACATTATCGGTGGGACAGGGGCAGGGTGGTGGTGGGGGTGGTCCTGGAAGGGGGAGCTGAGTGGGAGTCCCAGGACTTTGCCCTTTGTCCTTGGGATGAGGTCACTTGCCCACCCTGACCCTGCCCTTCACCCTGACAGTGTCACGTGAGCAGCGTACCCGTCTTCAACAGCATGCGGCGGCCCGAGGTGAAGACCTGGGGTGGCGTGGTGACGGCCGCCATGGTCGTCGCCCTCGCTGTCTACATGGGCACGGGTGAGCGCTCC
The DNA here is from genome assembly GCF_042477335.2 of Ovis canadensis. Lineage (NCBI taxonomy): Eukaryota > Metazoa > Chordata > Mammalia > Artiodactyla > Bovidae > Ovis > Ovis canadensis. The sequence goes on along the minus strand of NC_091258.1, from coordinate 39,637,569 downwards.
CCTCTGAGGGCCAGGCTTAGAGGGCTCCCACTCTCCGTCTTCGTCCCAAGTCCTCTAGCCCAGGATTTCCTGGGCTTAACCCTGCATTCCCAGCACGTCAGATACTTCTGTTGGCATTGGCTTGAACTTGGGGTGCCTTGGGCCTCCTCCTGCCCAAATGAAAGGCGTGTGCCTGCATTCATTCAGCAGCTCTCAGTGGGTACCTAGTCAGTCAGTCCCAGGAGCTTTCTCAGCATGGAGGGGATGCCATAGACACAGAGAGGTCTGGTCCTGCTTGCATGAAATTGACAGTCTATTCGGAGAGACAGTCTTATAGCAGTAAACCGGCAATCAGTAAGGAAATCCCAGATGCGTGCCACAGTAACAGCGAACCAGGGAAGATGTGGGTGGGGCTGGCTTTAGGGGGTCGATCACAGACAGCTCCCCTCAGAGAAGGTGGCATCTGGGGAAGCCCAAACCATGAAAAGGAGCTAGAATCTGAAGTGCCGGGGGAAAAGAATTCTAGACAGAGGAACGAGAAAATGCCAAGTCCCTGAGGCCGGGACAGAAGGTCTGTGGAGCAAGCTGTGGGGGTGGGGGGTGGGCACAGCCAGATCCTTGAGCACCGGTGGGAGCCAGAGATGAAGCGTTTTCAGCAGGGGTGTGGCTCGGAGAAGGGTTGGCGCTGCATGTTGTGTGGAGAACGGTATGGATGAGGGTGCAGGACTGGGAGACCAAGAAGAATGGCGCAGTGAGTGCTCCCACAGATGGGTCTCAGGACCAGCTCTGTACTAGTCTCTGCAGACACAGCCAGGAATACAGAGCCGAGAACAAGGGAGGCAAATAGGCAGAGCCCCTGTTCTCCTGGAGTTCATGTTTTTACTAGTTGAGGGAGACAGATGATAAACAAGTGAAAGAAAAAAAGCCTCTGAGGAACACTGAAGAAAAGAGAGCAATGTGATGCCAGAGAGTGCCTGGCATTGGGGTCACTGGATGAGGAGGGACCTCTGAGCCGAGACCTGAATGATGAGATGGGCAGACAGAAGTTAATGCAGGAGCTCTGAGACAGGAACTGCTAGGCGAGTTCAAGATCAAAGAGGTAGCAGTACAGGGATGGGAATGTGAGAAGTCAGGGAAGGGGGCTTCTGAGTCCAGCCCTGACACCCTTCTACGCCTCAGTCTTAGCCTCCAGGGCTGCTCTCTCACCTCCCCATCTGCTGCTGGGCTGAGCAAGGGACGGTCCATCTCCCTAACCCTCCCAGGGTTGCTCTGACCCAGCCCTCTCGTCCCCACCCTCAGGTATCTGCGGCTTCCTGACCTTTGGAGCCACCGTGGACCCTGACGTGCTCCTGTCCTACCCGTCAGAAGACGTGGCTGTGGCTGTGGCCCGTGCCTTCATCATCCTGAGTGTGCTCACCTCCTACCCCATCCTGCACTTCTGCGGACGGTGAGCCCCCCGCCCCACCCCTTGAAGGTGGTGCTTCTCACCAGGGCCCTTGGCTGCCCTTTGAACCTGGCCTTGGGCCTTGTGTAACATCCATTCTATAGAGGGAGACACTGAAGGCACAGGAAACAGTCAGTGCCTAGGATGGCCCTGCAAGCACCCCCAGCCAGGTCTTGGGGGGCCACCTTTGTCCCAGAGTCATCAGAACAATCTGTGAGTGCTCTGAAAACCTCTAATCAGGTCCCTTCCTGAACACCCTGTCTTCTGGATACCCCAGACCCTCCCTTTCCAGGAGTCTAGTGGAATCAGTCCCCATGGGGCGTGCAAACTCTGGACCAGGCAAGGCACTCAGTCTTCCACATTCACCATCCCATCCCGTCCCCATGGCAACCCTGAGAAGAATGCCACTAGACCCATTTTGCAGTAGAGGAGACTGAGGCCCAGAGATTGCCTCACCTACAGTCCATCCAGTTGGGGGTCTGGCTCCATGGCTGGAGGGGGGAGCGGCGCTATCAGCAGGTACGCCTCTGAGCCCCTCTCTGTGTGGGCAGGGCGGTGATCGAAGGCCTATGGCTGCGCTACCAGGGCATGCCGGTGGAGGAGGACGTGGGCCGGGAGCGGCGGCGGCGAGTGCTGCAGACGCTGGTCTGGTTCCTGCTCACCTTGCTGCTGGCTCTCTTCATCCCTGACATCGGCAAGGTCATCTCAGTCATTGGAGGCCTGGCTGCCTGCTTCATCTTTGTCTTCCCAGGTGTGGAACCCCAGTGACCCCCAGCACTCACTCCCAGACCCTCCTGGCCTCAGCTCCTCTCTTGCTCACCTGTGGGGGAGGATAATCACCAGCATTTATCAGTCACCTGCAGGCTTTTTGGGAACCCCTGTTTAAGCATCACCTCCTGCAGAGAAGGTGTAATTGTCATCTCCATTTTACCCATGAGGAGGTGTGAGGTTCAGAGAGGATAACAAACTTCCCTAGAGGTTAACAAACTCAACTAAAGAAGAACAGAATCTTTTCAAATCAAAGTCTGACCAGATCCACAGTCTATATAGTCTTAACTCTTATTTCAAGAACCTGTTCCTCCGTGACTGTCAGGGATCTGGCTGGGTCAGCCCACGACAGGGTAATTAGAGTCTGGCAGTGGCACCCTGACACGGAGGTTGGGAGACTTGAGTTTCAGACAGTCTGCCACCAGATCCCTGGGAAACTGTCCTGTCTGCCCAGTCACGAGTTCTGCCTACACCCAGCTTATTTCTACCCAAGAGGCCAGCTGGAAAGCCTTTGCCACTTTGCCTGGAGCAAGGGGGCCGCACTTGCTCAGAAGTGCGTTGGGAAAGCCCTGCAGTGAGGGCACCACAGAGTCGCCTCCCATTGCTGCCCCGTTAGCTCAAGGTCTTGTGTGCCACCCAAGGACCTTTCCTGGGAGACCAGTTGCCAGGCTTCCAGCCGGGTCAGATTGGAGGCAGAGATGGAAAATGTGGAGGAGGAAGCACAGGCCTTTCTCCGTCCACCTCCCGTGACGGGGCGGGGGGCGGCCAGCCACGCTCTCAGGGCCACCTCTTCTCTTCCAGGGCTGTGCCTCATTCAGGCCAAACTCTCTGAGATGGAGGAAGTCAAGCCAGCCAGGTAAAGCAGGGCCCAGCCTGTGGGCCTCTTGGGGAGGTGCTGGATGCGGAGGTACCCTTAAACTGGTCAGAATCAGGAGACCTGTGTACTTTGAAATCAGGAGTTTTAAAAATACTATTTTAAAAAATATCTATTTATTTGGCTGTGCTGCATCTTGGTTGCAGCATGTGAGATCTAGTTCCCTGACCAGGGATTGAACCCAGGCCCCCTGCTTTGGGAACATGGAGGCTTAGCCACTGGACCACCAGGAAAGTTCCTTAAAATACTTCCTTTAAAATGAGTGACGTGTTAGTTGTAACAGTTCAAGCCCTTCTGAAGGACTTTAGAGGAAAACGTGGAAGTCCGTCCTTCCCCACCACCCTCTCCCTTCTCCTGAGAGAGCTCATGTCATGAGCGTGGCCTGTGCCCTGTAGACTGTTGCTGTGTGTGCACAGATGTCTGTGTACACAAAGTGATGTGTGTGTATACACAGACACGTGGGTTTTTGTGTCTGGTTAGGTTTTTTTCAAAAATTGTTCCAAGCCAGACACACTCTTCTACCCCTTTTTTTTCACTTAACCATATATCTTGGAGATCACTCTCTGTCCACACAAAATCTACTGCTTCCTTTTTCGGTGGCTGTAGAATCTGTTGTTTGAATGTGTCCTGAATGTGAACACACTTCTGCACATATGCCTTGGCACACCTGTTCAAGGATCTTAGTGTCATCGATTCTTAGAAGGAAGTTGCTTTATCACTAGGCATGCCCATTTTCACTTTGGCACGTGGGTTCACATTACCCTCTCAAGAGGCAGTACCGGTCAGAGTCCCAGCAGCAGTGAAAGAAAGTGCCCTGTTCCCCATATCCCTGCCACCATGGTACCTAGAGGCCTTTTCAATATTTCTTAGTCTATTGAAAACAAAACACTACATTTAAAAAATTTTTACCTTTTTAAAGTGTTACATAGTATTAATTCCATTCATATTTTTGTGTAACGGTCACCACCAGCCATCTCCAGAACTTTTGCATCATCCTAAACTGAAACTCTGTACCCATTAAACAGTCATTCCCTATTCCCCCTCGCCCCAGCCCCTGGCAACCAGCGTTCTATTTTCTGTGTAAATCTGACTCTTCGGGTACTTCCTGTAACTGGAATTGTATTTGTCTTTTTTGTACCTGGCTTTTTTCACTTGGCATAATGTCCTCAAGGTCTGTCTGTTGTAACATGAGTCACAATGTCGTTTGTTTTTAAGGCTGAATAATATTCATTGTATGTACAGGCCACATTTTGCAAAAAACTGCATTGTTTTTAATGTGTACATGTTCCTGAATGGTAGAGAGGTTATGACCAGGTTGCATGCTTTAAAAAAAAAAACAAACAGAAAATTATTGTGGGGACTTCCCTGGCAGTCCAGTGGTTAAGACTCTGTTCTTCCAATGCAGGGGGCATGGGTTTGATCCCTGATCAGGGAACTAAGATCCCATATGCCATGTGGTAAGGCCCCCCCAAAAAAATCCAGTTATAACCCTGCAGCTGTTTTTGATACATACCTTTGCAGATGTCTTTTGACTTATTTTTTAATAAAATGGATCACTCCATGTGACTTGCTTTTTCCTGACCATCTTTCCCATCAGGAGACATACATTCTAATTCTGGTCCTGCCCTTGGTGTCCTGTGACCAGTCAGCTAATCGCATTAGGTCTTGGTCTCCTTACCCGTGGTCTAGCAGTCATACACTCAGCCCCATAAAACTTTGTGTGAAAGCTGTTGAGAAGTAGGAAGTGCTCTGCCCACAAGAGAAGTGGTGTAAGTAATTACAGTAATTAACTGATGTATGGCAGCCCACTCCAATATTCTTGCCTGGAGAATCCCATGGACAGAGGAGCATGGTTGGCTATAGTCCATAGGGTCACAAAGAGTCATGACTTCAGACATGACTGGAGTGACTTAGTACATGTATTTACATATATATGAAAGTCAATAAGGTCATGAGTGGTTGACTGACCAGGCCCTCTCTCACCCTCTGCTCTACAGCTGGTGGGCGATGGTCAGTTACGGAGTCCTCTTGGTCACACTGGGAGCCTTCATCTTTGGCCAGACCACAGCCAACGCCATTTTTGTGGATCTTTTGGCATAAGATCACTGCCTCCCAGAGAATTATTAGCCTTTGTTGTTGGACCCAGGAACCCATCTCATAGAGCTTCAGGACCACCCTGGGCCCGGCATCATTCCCCTCCACTGGTGGGATGACATCCGCAACATCCTTTTCCAGGAACAGTTCTGGGGTGAAATCAGGCCCCACCCCCGTGGACAGTTCAAACTCAGCTCCCTTCCTGCTCCCCCATCCTGGCAGCGCCGTGGATGGTAGGAGGAAGTTTCATGCCACAGGGGAACCTCCTCCCCTCCTTCACCTCTCGACTTTTCCATGCCTGGATGCCGTGGGTAAAGAGTGTCAGCAGGTCTCCAAAGAAAGAACTCAGCCTGACTTGCCTCTGGAGAAACAGTGTGCTCCGAGGGGTGTGCTCCTCCACAGAGAAGCCTGTCCCGAGTAGAGGCTCTGCTCATCACCCCGGGACTCAGCACCTGCTCCCGTGTGTCGGCAGCCCAGCCACCAGCGGCTGCCTCTCGCAAGTCCCAGAGGAAGCCTGAAAGCATATGAGTGCACCAAGGCAGGTAGATGGATGCCTGGCCACTGCCTCCTGGGCCCACAGAGAGCCCGAGAGCCCCCTTGCCCATGGCTGATTGACATTTCCCAAGGCTTTTGGGGTCTCGCCCTGCCTCTTTACCCAGACCTGATGGTCCAGGCATCCCTCTGCTCCTCCATCCCAGACATCACCAAGTCTAATGTTTACAAATGGTGCCAGCCCAGCTCTGAGCCAGGGGCCAGGAGCCACCCCGTGCCACGGTGCTGTGAGTACTCCCTGAACTCACCCCACGGTGGGGAGTCTGCTTTCTCTCTTAGATTCCAGATGGGCCCCTCTTTTCAAAGCAACAAGAGTGGGGACGTCCCTGGTGGTCCAGTAGTTAAGACTCTGTTTGCAATGTCGGGGGCACGGGTGCAGTCCCTGTCAGGGAACTAAGATCCCACGTGCCGCGAGGTGCAACCAGAAAAAAAGTTAAAAATGGGACAAAGGTGCAAGAGTGGGTGGTGGAGCAGGCTGGGAATGCCACGCGGGCTGGGCTCCTGAGGATCAAGGTGACTGTGTCTGGTATCTTCACGTTCAATGGCTGCTTCTCTTCTCCCTGCCCTCCATGTCAACCCCAGCCTGGTACCCAGAGACGAGACAAGAAGGGCAGCTGACATGTCATTGTCTGAACAACATTTGAGTATAGTCATGCTGGCCTAGAAGTTTCCCTTCCAGTCTGGATCTTGTCTGCTCCTCTCCCCCATCACCTCTTCACCCCCACCCCATTTTCCTGTGGAGCTCAGTCTCTCCTGCTCTCCTAAGTATGGGAGTGGGGTGGACCAAACCCTTTCTTGTCCACTTCCTCAGCTCCACGTGTCCACCAAGCCTGGCCTCGGAGGCCTGTTAATCACATTAGGACATAGCTAGGTTGTGCCCCATGCGAGGTAAGGAGGGATATTCTCCACCTTCATATTTTGAACACTTTGGCTACTCAGGCCAACCCCAGGCGCCGAGTCAGGCTTTCTCTGCCTGGAACACTCAGCATTGTCCCTGGCTCTTCCTGCCCAAAACCTCTGAATGGAGAAGTGGGGGTGAGAGGGGCCCACGTTCTCAGGGCAGTGAGATACAAGCAGAGGCTGGCTGGAGCCACATAGACTTCTGCTCAGCCCCAGCCTAGGTGACTTGCCCCTCTTCACATCCCCTCTAGGCTTCCCCAGGGCCAGGCCCACATGGCCGTCTTCTCTCAGCCTGCTACACAGCACCAGGCCCCGCCAGCGTCCATCTGGACAAGGTTGGGAGGGTGGACATCAGCAGGGCTGCACCGCCGCCTCATGTTGCATTTCAATCACGGGTGGGGGTCCGCAAGGGGGAAAGGAGCTGGAATCTGGCCTAATAACCTCAGGAGCCCCTTCCCCTGCCCTCCCTGCCTGGGCATTTTACTGTTTCTTTTTTACTTGTGCACATTCAGACCAGGAAGAATGGTTAATTAAAAGGGACTTGTGCTGCTGAGCTGCGTGATCTGTGTCTTACGCTGGGGACAGTCCGGGCCACTGGCAGAAGGAAGACAGACTGGGGTGGGCAGTATGGGCTGGGATGTGGCAAGCCCCTTTTGGCTTCACCATCGATGACCCTTGAGTTGAGAGTGGGCCCACTGTGCTCCCTTTACCAGCAGGAAACCTCAAGTGGTTTTGGACATCTCTGCCTTCTTCCATGTCCCATCAGCCTTTCCCTGCTGACTTGGGACTCTGCCTGGGCTCGCACCCATCCTGTGCAGGCACACATTGGCCTCTGTGTTGTATGTCCCCCCGCCGCAACCTCAAGTTTTGGGGTGAGCTTCAAACTCCTGAGCATCCCCAGTTTGTCCTTTCAGAGGCTGGTGTTGAGAGCTGGCCCCGTTGTCCCAGTTGAGGAGCCAGTCACCGTGCTCAAGTGCTGGGGAGAAGATACTTGGCAAAACACCAGCTCTGCTCTCTCTTTGCTGGGGAAGACTGATGCTTAGCAAGTCACCATGAATATGGACACACAAGTTGTGATACGTGCCAAGGGGAAAATACAGAGCATTACATCTGGGGGTCTGGCGCTTCTCCGGAGAGTCAAGGAAGGTTTCCTGGGGGAAGTGACATATGAGTTGGCCCCTGAAGGATGTGTAGGAAGGAACTAAGTGAAGAGGTGGGGAGACCTCTGCAGGCCATGGGAAATGCATTTGCGAAGGTGGGAGGAACATGGTGGTGTGAGGAACTGGAAAGTGGCCGTTGTTGGTGGAGCGTGGCCAGGGTGTGGGAGAGTCGCAGAGGAGAGCAGAGCATTCTGGGATGGCTTCAGTCGTCAATGGCTGCCCCTTTAGACTTAAAAGTCTAACCAGCTCGCCTTCTCCCACACTCTCTATCCCTCTCACACTGTATCCCTGCTCAGGTATTTTGCAAAGATGGCCCTCCCTCCTGGTGGAGATGGGGACTCTCTCCAAGGAGGAAACGTGATGTAAGACTAGACAGGTGGGGGGCTCACCTGTGGTCCAGTGTCTACGACTCCAGGCTTCCACTGCAGGAGGCATGGGTTCAATCCCTGGTCGGGGAACTAAGATTTCACATGCTATGCAGCCAAATAAAAAGACTACACAGGTGGGACAGCTTTGGGCCACGCTTCACACTTGCTTAGTGGGCCAAGAGCTTGAGGGTGGTTTCACTTTCTCTGAGTAAACAGGGAAGAAAAGCTTACATCTAGGCTATAGGCAAACCAATAGCCAAATTCATCCATTCATCCATTGTAGCCAAGACTTATAAGTACTTAATCAGTGTCTCTCTTCCTTCCCCATTAGACTGTAAATTCTATGGAGGCAGGCACATCTTCCTTATCCATCAGTTATCTTAGCCGGTGCCTGGAACACACTTAGCAAGTGTGCAATAGTTGTTGCGTGAATGAATGAATATCAGCTAAGGCTTGCTGATTTCCTACTTTGTGCTAGCACTTGCATCATTCACATTTGGTCTTCGTGACAACTCTATGCAGAAGTAAAAGCTAAGAGATGTTACATAGTTTACCCAGCGACACACAGGAAGTAATATTGGAGCCAGACAGCCCTCTTGCCGTGCATGAATGAACAAGTGAGCAAAGGGCTCTTAGCCTGGTGACTTCTGACCCCAGAATGCAAGCTTAGGAACTTCCAACCCTCATGCCGGCACCAACATCAGATCCTGGAACCCTTGGCTTACCCTCCCAGCCAAACCACATCAAGTGGTGGGATGTCAGCTAGCCCATGGCTCTGGGCAAGTCACTTCCCATCTCTGAGCTTCTGTTTCCCGATCTCTTAACGTGGGACTGATCATCACTGACCTTATTTACCTCCCAGGATAAAGGAGAGCCAGTGTCGAGAAAGTACATGAAAAAATGACAAGTGCTTTATGACCGGAAATCCACATTTACAGAAGAAATGTGAAAACTCGGTTTCTCCTCAGGAGGCCACATGCCAGGTTTCCCCTAACACTTCCTGGGAGCCAGGGTATTTCTCAAACTTTAATGTACTTACAAAATTTTTATCTCCTTAGGATACAAATTCTGATTCAGTAGATCTGGTGTGCACCCCACTCCAGTACTCTTGCCTGGAAAATCCCATGGACGGAGGAGCCTGGTAGGCCACAGTCCATGGGTCGCTAAGAATCAGACACGACTGAGCGACTTCCCTTTCACTTTTCACTTTCATGCATTAGAGAAGGAAATGGCAACCCACTCCAGTGTTCTTGCCTGGAGAATCCCAGGGACGGGGGAGGCTAGTGGGCTGCCCTCTATGGGGTCGCACAGAGTCAGACACGACTGAAGTGACTTAGCAGCAGCAGCAGCAGCAGCAGATCTGGTGTGGGGCTTCAGTCTGCATTGTAAATGCTCCCAGTTTTGCCCAGGCTGGTCCTTGGACTGCACTCTGAGTATCAGGGGACTGGTAGACAAAGCAAAGGCTTTGGCTTCAGACAGAGCTGGCTTAGATCTGAGCAATACCTCTTTACACTGGGAACTCAGGAAATCAGTTCAGTTCTAGGAACCCCACTTTCCTCAACTATGAAGTAGGAGTTATGGTGCCCATCTTGTAGATGAAAATATTAAAAATCCAAGGACACATGGTATAATATATGTGAAGTACCTGGTAGATAGAAGGGATCGTGTTGGTCATTTCCTCATACTGGAAAGGAAGAGCAGGGCAGGGGGCGCATGGTGTGTAGCTACAGTTCCGTCCTTTGGTCAGTAGAGGTCACCTTTGTATAATTTCAGCCTGTAGAAGAGAGGCGCCTGTTGGAGGAGCCTGGAAGGCTGCAGTCCATGGGGTCGCTGAGGGTCGGACACGACTGAGCGACTTCACTTTCACTTTTCACTTTTCATGCATTGGAGAAGGAAACGGCAACCCACTCCAGTGTTCTTGCCTGGAGAATCCCAGGGACGGGGGAGCCTGGTGGGCTGCCGTCTCTGGGGTCGCACAGAGTCGGACACGACTGAAGTCACTTAGCAGCAGCAGTATGGCTTCAGAGGCTCCAGTCCCTTGAGTCTCTCAGGTTCCTAGTGATCTGCTGCCTAGCATTTCTGAATGATGTCCCTCTACTGGGGCAGGGCCACTTCTAGATCATGGCCTCCAACCTAGTGGGGGAATCAGACCAGTCAAGTAATCTAATTATGCAGATACATGTGGTAAGTGTAGATTCAATATTACAAATCCAGATTTGGCAATTCACTGCTGGGATACAATGAAAAAATTTTCAGTCGATATGGAGGAAGGCCAGAGATAATGTAGCCAGGAAGAAGGAAGAAGGCAGACACCCTGTCCTCCAAACACTTTATGTTCCCTGAGAGGTGGGGTGGGAGGGGAGAGGAATAGGCGCATGATTCATCTATTTGGAGATTCTTCCATTAAAAGTGAAATTGAAAAAAAGAAAAGATTTAATTGATGTGTTTTAGAGTCCAGCATGTAAGAAGCTTAGAAGTGGCCACTCCATCCTAACAAGTAAAACTTGAACAAACCAAAGTCAACTCTTCTAAAATGTGTAAGATAAGTCAGACTATAAGGCACACCCCTGCCCCTCAAATTAGAGAGAGACACAAATACAGAGCAGAAACCCACAAGCAGAAACCTCTGTGGGAGTCAGTGCCAGAGTAAGGGAACCTAAACTGTAATTGATGAATTTCTGGAGGTTCAGTGCAGACAAATCTGAGGGAGAAAAACACCAAGGAGCCCAGTTCTTTGGGGAGAAGGAGGCATACTTTGAGACTTTGTGGGTTTTACCTAAATTTCTACCAAGTTCTCATAGTACACATCAGGGAAAAAAATCCATCATGCTTCCAGCAGAGAAGGGTAAAAAGAACCATTCTGAAATTGCTAGAGCATTCTGTTCTTGTTAACAAAGATATGCCCTGGGGAGATACTTAAAATTTAACCAGAGCCTAACCTACTGGGATTTTATCAGAGCCTAACCTACTGGGATTTTATCAGAGCCTAATAGACCTAAGGGAGGGGAAACACACAACTTCATCCCACTCTAGCCACTGTGTCCCACCTAAGGGGGATTAGAGAGAGAGCAGAGAAACATAAGCGTCCACAGTCCAGAAGCACACAGGCTAAGAGTATGTGATCCAACCGTAGGACTACAGGAACACTTCCCCTCCCCTTATACCGTGCAACCTCATTACTAAAGGCCTGCTGCTGCTGCTGCTGCTGCTGCTGCTGCTGCTGCTGCTGCTAAGTCGCTTCAGTCGTGTCCGACTCTGCGCAACCCCATAGACAGCAGCCCACCAGGCTCCCCCGTCCCTGGGATTCTCTAGGCAAGAACACTGGAGTGGGTTGCCATTTCCTTCTCCAAAGCATGAAAGTGAAAAGTGAAAGGGAAGTCTCTCAGTCGTGTCCGACTCTTAGCGACCCCATGGATTGCAGCCCACCAGGCTCCTCCATCCATGGGGTTTTCCAGGCAAGAGTACTGGAGTGGGGTGCCACTGCCTTCTCCTACTTACTGCAATTCCTTTTCCCTAGTACATTATGTCTGGCTATCAAAAAATAAAAATTATAAGAGGGCTTCCCTGGTCCAGTGATTAAGACTCTGCCTGCCAATGCAGGGGACATAGGTTTGATCCCTGATCCAGGAGGATCCCACATACCATGGAGCAACTAAGCCGGAGTGCTACAACTACTGAGCTCACATGCTGCAGCCACTGAAGCCTGTGTACTCTAGAGCCCATGCTGCACGAGAAGCCACCACAACGAGAGAGTAGCCTCCGCTTGCCCCACCTAAAGAAAGCCCTCACACAATAGTGAAGACCCAGTACAACCACAAATTCTTTCTAAAATACAACATATACTAAAAGGCAAAAAATACAGTTTGGAGAGCCAGAGCATCGGAGCTAGACTCAAATATGGCAGGAGTGTTAGAATTATCAGAGCAGGAATTTTAAACAACTACAATTAAAATGCTAAGGGCCCTCACGGATAAAGCAGACAACCTGCAGGAAGAGAGAGATGGGCAATGTAAGCAGAGAGAAGGAAATTCTAAGAAAGAACCAAAAAGAAATGCTAAAGATTAAAGAAGTAAAAAAAAACTTTTAAGAGAGATGCAGAATGCTTTTGATAGGCCTGTACTATATAGGGGGGTTCCCAATGGCTGAGTGGTAAAGAATTCACTGCAATGCAGAAGACTTGGATTTGATCCCTGGGTTGGGAAGATCCCCTGGAGAAGGAAATGGCAATCCACTCTAGTATCCTTGCCTGGGAAATCCCATGGACGCAGGAACCTAGTGGGGTACAGTCCATGGGGTTGCAAGACTTGGACACAACTTAGCAACGGAAACAAACACACAGTATAGATTAGATACAATTTAGGAAAGAATCTCTGAGCTTTGGGATATCTCAATAGAAACCTCCAAAGCTGAAAAGAAAAAAAAACTTAGAAAATAAAATCCAAGAACTGTAGAAAACCAAAAGTAATAATGCACACAGAATAGGAATATCAGAACAAGAGAGAAATGAACAGAAAAATATTTGAAACAATAATGACAGAATTTCCCCAAAATTAATTTTAGGCACCCAGTTAACTAATCCTCTGAAGAGAAGTGGATGACAGAGGATGAGATGGCTGGATGGCATCACCACTCGGTGGACATGGGTTTGAGTAAGCTCCAGGAGTTGGTGATGGATAGACAGGGAGGCCTGGCATTGCTGCAGTCCATGGGGTCACAAAGAGTCAGACACGACTGAGCGACTGAACTGAACTGAATTAACTAATGACTGATTCAGGAAGTTCAGAGAACACCAAGCAGGATAAATGACAAAAAGTTTGCCACCAAGTCATATCATTTTCAAAAACAGAAAAAAAAATCAAAGAAAAAAACCCTGAAAGAAGCCAGAGGGAGAAAATACTGTTCTTACAGAGAAGCAAAGATTAAGAATTACAGGACTTCCCCAGTGGTACAGTGGATAGGGATCTGCTTGCCAATGCAGGGGACACAGATTCAGTCTCTGGTCTGGGAAGATTCCACATGCTATGGAACAACTAAGCCCCAGCGCCAAAACTACTGAGCCGAGCTCTAGAGACCTCAAGCCACAACTATAGAGCATACGTGCCCCAAGTACTGAGGACCACGTGTCTAGAGCCTGTGCTCTGAAACTAGAGAAGCCGCCACAATGAGAAGCCCATGCACCCCAACAAGGAGTAGCCCCTGTTCATCACAGCTAGAGAAAGCCCACGGGCAGCAATGAAGACCCAGTGCAACCAAAAATAAATAAATATTTTAAAATAACAAAAAATTAAAAACCTGCCTTCCTCCTCCATCCCCCCACAAAAAAATTAAAAAAAAAAAAAAAGATTACATAAAATTCCCAGGACTTCCCTGCAGTCCAGTGGTTAGGACTCTGCACTTTCACTGCCCAGCCCTGGGTTCAATTCCTGGTTAGGAAACCAAGATCCTGCAAGCCAACACAGGTGTGGCAAAAAAAAAAAAAAAGATTTACAGTTGACCCTTGAACAATATGGGAGTTAGAGGTTCTGACTCTCAACATACTTGAAAATTTCTATATAATTTATAGTTGGCCCTCTATACCCATAGTTCTCATCTACCAACTGCAGATCATGTAGTGTGGTAGTATTTACTACTGAAAAAAATCCACTATATATAGACCTTCGCAGTTCAAAGCCATGTTGTTCAAGAGTGCACTACACATCTGACTTCTCTGAAACTACCCACGCATAGAGAGTTGAGTGTAATATTTTGAACATTAAGAGAAACCTAGAATTCTATATTCTGTAAAATGGTCCTTCAAAAGTGAAGGAGAAATACTTTCTCCGACAAGCAAAAATAGACTTGCCTTCAAAGAACTGTTAAAAGGAGTTATTTAGAGAGAAGGGGATTTTTTGGGGGGTGTGGGGTACATGCCACCCGGCTTGGCTTGTGGGATCCCCAGGGCTAGAACCCAGGCCCCCTGCAGTGGAAGTTCAGAGTCCTAACCACTGGACCACCAGGGGATTCCCAAGAGAAGGGACATTAAATAAAGCAGATACCACAACTATAAAGCCAGAAGAGAATACTTTGAAAAATGAACAAAAAGAAAACTAGCACCTAAAGATTAAAAGTATGATTGCCAAATTAAAAAATAAATCAAAAGAAGAGTTAAAGATAGTTAAGAGAATCTCCTGGAAAGCCAAATGAAAAGACAAAGAGATGGAGGAAATTCCCTGGCCGCCCAGTTGTTAAGGCCCAGCAGCTTCATTGACAAAGAGATGGAAAAAAAGAGATAAGAAAATTAAGTTTCAACTCAGCTACAACATCTGACTAACAGGAATTCCAGAAATAGAGAACAGAGAAAATGGGCAGGGACAGGAAGTAGTGGACCAGAGAAAAAGAGATATTATCAAAGAAATAATTCAAGAAAATTTTGCAAACAAAGACATGAATCTCAGTATTTGAACCAGTGAATTGAATTTTAACAGCTTCACACTAGAAATAAAGAGAAAACCTTAAAGATTTTCTGAGATGGTAGGGGGTAGGGATGTCATGCTTCTTGGCATCACTGCAGGCTAGAAGATAACACATCAATATTTTCATAATTTTTTATATTTTTGAAAAATTAATTAATTCTTTGACTACACCACACAGCCTGTGGGATGTACTACATCCTGCCCCCTCCAAGTGGAAGTGCGAAGTTTTAGCCACCAGATAGTCAGGGAATTTCCAATGCCTTCATAATTTTTGAGTGAAACTTTTCAACCTGCAGATTTCATGTGCAACCAAACTTTCAATCAAGTATGAGGCTGAAATAGAAATATTCCTAGATAAATAAAGGTTAAGTAAATTTACATCCTGTTTTACCTTTCTCAGAAAGTCACTGGAGAATATGTTTCAGCAAAATAGAGCTGTAAAGCAAGGAAGTGGAAAGCATCTAGGAAACCAAGAATCAATCTCAGAAGAACAACCAAGAGGTTTTCAAATGACAGCTGGGCAGCTGACCAGAATGTGGCCAGTTCAGTTGGAGCAAGAATATGGAGCACTATCAAAGGAAAGTCTCCAGGGAGAAATAAAACTAAGAGGTTATCTGACTTGTCTAAGCATTTGGAATAATTACTGACAGATCTGTTGGAGCATTTGGGTAAGTATGCATGTAACAAAGCAAATGGGAAAATATGGCCATTATTAATCACAGGAAAAACAAACCAGATTTACACAAAAGGAAAGGTAATCAGAGTAAACTACTAAGCACAGCAGTGAATGAGATTTGCATACTCAGTAATGTCCATACTGATTATTTAACCCTATGGGCTGTATTGTGACGTAACTTCATTTTTAAAGGGGAGGAAAGGACTTCAAGGTGCAGGAGCAAGAAAACTAAATCTTTTATCAATAATTACCTCTTTTAGTTTTTAAATCACGAAATAACAATATAAGCACATTATCTTAAAATACTGAGATAAATGCCAAAAGAAACAGCTTAAAAGAGATAAATGTAGGCAACACAGCAAGCTGGAGGTGGGCAAAGCTGGGACAAAGGACTGCTGGCATTTCATATGAGCTTTTTATTACCACTGGATTTTCTTAAAAAAAAAAAAAAATGTGGCTGTGCCTGGTCTTAGTTGCGGCATGCAGGATCTCTGATCTTAGCTGTGGCATGTGGGATCTTAGCTGTGGCCTGTGGGATCTTAGCTGTGGCCTGTGGGATCTTAGTCGTGGCCTGTGGGATTTAGTTTCCTAACCAGGAAGCCAATCCAGGTCCCCTGCATTGGAAGGGTGGAGTCCCAGTCACTGGACCACCAGGGAAGTCCCAGGACTGGCTTTTTTAAAACAAGATGCGTGACTAGTTGCTTTTTTGTTGCTGTTGCTTTTGGCCACACCAGCCAGGATGCAGTGCTCTTCCCCGACCAGGGATGGAACCTGTGCTCCCTGCAGTGGAAGCAGAGTCTTGCCTACTGGACCACCAGGGAAGTCCTGTTTTGTTTTGGTGCTTTAAACTTAAAATTATTTTTATATTTACAATACCCAAGGTATAGAAGCAACCTAAGTGCTCAGTGATAGAAGAATGGATAAGATGTGGTGTATACATACATGTTAGTCGCTCAGTCGTGTCCATGGACTGTAAACTGCCAGGCTCCTCTGTGCAGGGGATTCTCCAGGCAAGAATACTGGAGTGGGTTGCCATGCGCTTCTCCAGGGGATCTTCCCAACCCAAGGATCAAACCCTGCATTGCAGGTGGACTCTTTACCATCTGAGCCAGTAGGGATGCCGGTATATATATATATCATTTTTATAGGGTGACTGATTATACACAATGAACTATTTTTCAGTCATAAAAAAAGAATGAAATCTTGCCATTTGGGACAATATAGATGGACCCAGAGGATATTATACTAAATGAGATAAGTCAGACAAAGACAATGATTTCAATTATTTGTGAAATCTTAAACACCACAACAAAATGTAAACAGAGTCATAGATACAAGGAACTAACAGGGGGATGCCAGAGGAGTAGGGTGGGGAGATGAGAAAGATAGATAAGGGAGATTAAGAGGTACAAACTTCCAGTTACAAAATAAGTGATTCATGAGTATGGAATGTACAGCGTGGGCGATACAGTCAGCAACTATATAATATCTATGTACGGTGGAAGATGGTAACTAGATTTATCATAGCGATCATTGTGAAATGTATGTGTGCTTAGTTGCTCAGTCGTGTCTGACTCTGCAACCCCATGGACTGTAATCCGCCAGGTTCCTTTGTCCATGGGAGTTCTTCAGGCAAGAATATTGGAGTGGGTTAACATTCTCTTCTCCAGGGGATCTTCTCAATCCAAGGATCAAACCCAGGTCTGCCAAACTGCAGGTGAATTCTTTATGATCTTTGCCACCAAGGAAGCTCATGAATACTGGAGTGGATAGCCTGTCCCTTCTCCAGGAGATCTTCCTGACCCAGGAATCGAACTGTGGTCTCCTGTACTGCAGGCAAATTCTTCAACAGCTGAGCTACCAGGGAAGCCCTTTGAAATGTAGAGAAATATCAAATCACAGTATTGTATACTAGGAAGTAATAAAATGTTGTAGGTCAATTATACTTCAAAAAACAAACAAACCAAATCATAGAAAAAGAGATCAGATTTGTAGTTACCAGAGGTAGGGGAGTTTGATGAAATTAGTCAAAGATACAAACTTCTAGTTATAAGATGAATCAGTATTAGGCATGTAATGTACAGTATAATAAATATAGTTAATACTACTGCATGTTATCTGAAAGTTGTTAGAAGAGTAAATCCTCCCCATTATACACCCTTATACAACCAACTCATCCTCATCACAGTCATGAACATGTAAAATCCTCTCACTATTTTCAAAAAGAGATTACAATCTCAGCACTTTGTTTCCAAAGAGAAAGCATAATTCCCCAAATTGTAAGATGCCAACCCTAGCCCAGTACAAAAGGAAAAAAAAATGTTTTGCTAAGAAAAAAAAAAAAAGAGTAAATCCTAAGACTTTTCATCACAAGGAAAGAAACTTTTTTTTTCTGTTTCTTTTATTTTGTATCTATATGAGATGACAGATGTTCACTAAACTTATTGTGGTAGCCATTTTATTATGCAGTCCACCTTAAACTTACAGAGTGCTGTGTGTCAATTATATCTCAATAAAACTGGAAGAAAGAATATATTAAAATAACAATAAGAAAGACTACAGCAGAACTGAAACAGGAGGGAAGGGGTTAGGTCACAACCTTTACAAGAATGTCACAGGGACTTCCCTGGTGGCTCAGTGTTTAAGAATTGGCCTTGAAATGCAGGGAACTCGGCTTCACTCACTGGTTGGGAAACTGAAATCCAACATGCTGCAGAGCAACCAAGCCCAAGTGCCACAACCACTGAAGCCTGTGCTTCAACTAGAGAGTCCATGCTCCACAACAAAAGATCCCATGTGACGCAATGAAGATCCCATGTGCTGCAACTAAGACCCAACGCAGTCAAGTAAATTAAAAAAAAAAAAAAGAATGACATAACCTGAGGATAGGGCTTCCCAGGTGGCACCAGTGATAAAGAACCCACCTGCCAATGCAGGAGACTTCAGAGATATGGGTTCAGTCCCTGGGTAGGGAAAATCCCCTGGAGGAGGGCTATATTCTTGCCTGGAGAATCCTATGGCTAGCGGAGCCTGGCAGGCTACAGTCTAGAGTCGAGAAGAGTTAAACACAACTGAAGCGACTTCGCAGCAGCAGCAGCCTAAGGACCTCACAGAAGCTGTGTGTGTACTTAGTCACTAAGTCATGTTGCTGTTTACGACCCCATGGACTGTAGCCTGCCAGTCTCCTCTCTCCATGGGATTTTCGCAAGTGAGAATACTGAAGTGGATTCCTAACCCAGGGATCAAACCCACATTTCTTGTGTCTCCTGCCTTGGCAGGCAGATTCTTTATCACTACACCGTTTGGGAAGCCCATAACATAAAGTGATTAAAACCAAATAGGTCCAAGATACCACTCTAATGGCAGAAAACAAACAGGAACTAAAGAGCCTCTTGATGAGGGTGAAAAGAGGAGAGTGAAAACGCTGCCTTAAAACTCAACATTCAGAAAACTAAGATCGTGGCATCTGGTCCTATCACTTCCTGGGAAATAGATGGGGGAAAAGTGGAAACGGTGGCAGATTTTATTTTCTTTGGCTCCAAAATCACTGCAGACAGTGACTGCAGCCATGAAATTAAAAGACACTTGCTCCTTGGAAGAAAAGCTATGATCAACCTAGACAGTATATTTAAAAAACAGAGATATCACTTTGCCAACAAAGGTCTGTATAGTCAAACCTATGGTTTTTCCAGTAGTCATGTACAAGTGTGAGAGTTGGACCATAAAGAAGGTTGAGCACTGAAGAACTGATGCTTTCGAATAAATTGTGATGCTGAAGAAGACTCTTGAGAGCCCCTTGGACAGCAAGGAGATCAAACCAGTCAATTCTAAAGGAAATCAACCCTGAATATTCATTGGAGGGACTAATGCTGAAGCTGAAGCTCCATACTTGGCCACCTGTTGCAAACAGCCAACTCACTGGAAAAGACCCTGATGCTGGGAAAGATTGAGGGCAGGAGAAGGGGGCAACAGAGGATGACATGGGTGGATGGTATCACCGACTCAATGGACATGAGTTTGAGCAAGATCTGGGAGATGGTAAAGGACAGAGAAGCCTGGTTTGCTTCAGTCCATGGGGTCACAAGGAGTCGGACACCACTGAGTGACTGAACAATCCAAGGTGGCAGATGAGTGGACTTCCACTAGACCTTGAGCTTCTGTATATGGTCACTGTAACACATCAGCACGTCATGACTTACCCACAGGCACCATAGCAGTTCCAAAGCTCAAAAAGTGGGTAGTGGCCCAACTCCTGGAAATCCCCACCACTTCCCTGGTGACTCAGATGGTAAAGAATTTGCCTGTAATGTGGGAGACCTGGGTTCGATCCCTGGATCAGGAGAATGGAATGACAACCCACTCTAGTATTCTTGCCTGAAGAATTCCATGGACAGAGGAGCCTGGCGGGCTACAGTCCAGGGGGTCGCAAAGAGTGGGACACCACTGTGTGACTACACTTTCACTTTCCCCCAAATAGCTGTAATACTCCTTCCTCTCATTAGCCTATGAAATCACCCACCCCTGTATAAACTGACAACCCCATACCCTGGTGCCACTCTCTCCTTCTTAGATGGCCCACATTCTGTCTGTGGAGTGAGTTTCTCTACATAAATCCACTTCTTACCTATCACTTTATCTCTCACTGGATTCTTCCTGTGACAAGACATCAAAGAACCTGAGCTTCATTAAGTCCTGAGACCAGGTATACAATCTCAATTAAAAGACCATTGTTTCAAGTTCCAATCTGGATTTTGGCTGGGTTTGCATCCCAGCCTGTGGGTTCAAGTCCCAATCTGAGTTGCACAATTTCAGAAAGTCAAAGTGTTAGTCGCTCAGTCGTGTCCAACTCTTTGCAACCCTATGGACTGTACCCTGCCAGGCTCCTCTGTTCATGGGATCCTCCAGGCAAGAATACTGAGTGGGTTACCATCCCCTTCTCCAAGGAATCTTCCTGATCCAGGGATTGAACCCAAGTCTCCAGATTCTCTACCATCTGAGCCACCAGGGAAGCAGTTTCAGAAGTGCTTGTCAAAAGCGATCATAAAACAATTTGTTTTTAAATAAGAGAAGTAAAAATTGAATGTCTATTATAGGCCATGTTGGAATTCTAGCTTTGCTGCTTCTAATGAGGCCTTAGGCAATTAGTTAAACTATCTGGGCCTGGATTTCCTTATCTATGGATTACAATATTTGTTGTGGCAAAGACTGCCTGTCAGCCTTCTCCATTCTTAGACAACAGTACAACTTGTGAAATAATAATTTTTTAAAAATACATGTATTGGTCTCTGTACCATTTCTGGCACAGAGCTCCTGAAACGTTTGTAATTTCCTAAATGATAAGGGCACTTTGGAGCATCTTCTGTTGTAACATTTGGTGTTTGACCCTGGTTCCTGCACAGAGCTACTAAATTCCTTGGAATTTCCTGGGCAATGATTAGTGTGCCCTTGGATAACTGAAGGATTGGAGCAGGTCACCAGAAAGACCAGGCCAGGATTAAAAGCTTGGAACTTTCAGCCCCACCCCTCAAACTCCGGCAAGAGGAGAAGAGCTGGAGGCTGAGTTAATGGTCAGTCAGGCCTATGTGTGAAGCCTCCACAGAAATCCTAAAAGTGCACGGCTGGCAGAAGTTCTGGGTTGGTGAACACATCCACATGCCAGGAGGGTGGTACATCCTAAGGCCATGGGAACAGAAGCTCCTGTACTTAGTACCCTTCTGGACCTCATCCTACATACCTCTTCATCCTAGCCATTCATCTGTATCTTAAAATATCCTTTACAGTTTTATGTATTTACTTTTGGCTATGCAGGGTCTTCATTGCTCCTCAGATTTTCTCTAGTTGTGGAGAGTGGGGGCCACTCTGGTTGCAGTGCATAGGCTTCTCATTGCAATAGGTCCTCTTGTTTCCGAACACAGGCTAAAGGGTGAGCAGGCATCAACGGTTGCAGCTCCCAGGCTTTAGAACACAGGCTCAGTAATTCTGGTGCACGGGCTTAGTTGCTCTGAGACATGTGGGAACTTCCCGGATCAGAGATCGAATTCTTATCTCCTGCATTGGCAGGCAGATTCTTTACCACCAAACCACCGGGGAAGCCCTGTATCTTATAATATCCTTTACAATAAACCAGCAAATATAAGTCAATGTTTCCCTGGGCTCTGTAAATTATTGTAGCAATCGATTAACCTCTGAAGTGGGAGTCATGGGAACCCCAATCCATAGCTGGCCACCAGATTCAACTGGGGGAAGCTAGGCCCACCCCGCCAAGAGGGAAGTGACAAACAATTTGTGGCCATCTTTATCTACCACAGGACTTCCCTGGTGGCTCAGACGGTAAAGCGTCTGTCTACAATGTGGGAGACTTGGGTTCAATCCTTAGGTCCGATCCCTGGGTCAAGAAGTTCCCTGGAGAAGGAAATGGCAACCCACTCCAGTACTCTTGCCTAGAAAATCCCATGGACGGAAGAGCCTGGTAGGCTGCAGTCCATGGGGTCGCTAAGAATTGGACAGACTGAGAGACGTCACTTTCACTTTATCTACCACACACTCTGGAAAAATATACATAAATACTTAGCTCAAAGGGTTGTTGCCAAAATTATATCCAATTTATAAAAAATGCCTTGCCTATACTAAGGAATAAATAAATGTTTTATTACTGTTATCCTTTTTAAGAGGTCACATTTGGCATCAGAAGGTACCTTTTTTTATTTTGCCCCATGGTTTACAGGATCTCAGTTTCCTGACTGGGGATTGAACCTGGGCCATAGCAGTGAAAACCCAGAATCCAAACCAATAGGCAACCAGGGAACTCCCAGAAAATAATTTAAATAAATTAGGATAGAATTCTTCATTTACAAGAGTTCACCTCAAGTCTCTAAACAGCAATATCTCCTTGGAAAAGAGGACTTGGGTTATGTTATTTCACTGACATCTTACTAGCTAGAAGTCACCCTTCATACTCACTGAGGTGCCTTTTGAAGGGTCAACTTGGAGAAAGAGGCTCTTGCTGGGAATGTGACCAGCTTCATCTCCTGGAGGGACAGTGGTTGGAACAGGGGCCAACTAAGACTAGATGATGTCCCCAGGCCTTGACTCCTGATGACCAAAGCTGAGGGTGGAGGAATGAGCGGATGCGTCCACAGGCCACTTGTTTATTCTCAGTGAGATTGACTCTGTGGTCCCTCCCAGCTCTGGAAGATCATCTTGTCCTCAGCCTTTTCCTCCTCAGTTCCTTATCACAGGAACTTGTCAATAGAAGCCCTGTGTGCTTATCATTTAAAAAGAAGGAGGAGGAGAAGGAGAAGAAAGAAAAGAAAGATAAAAAAGGAAGAGAGAGAGGGGGGAAAGAAGGAAAGGAAAAAAGGAAGAAGAATTAATAACTAATGAGAACCTACTGTGGAGCATAGGGAACTCTGCTCAATGCTCTGTGGTTACCTAAATGGGAAGGAAATCCAAGGAGGAGGGTGAAAGTAAAAGTGAAGTCGCTCGTCATGTCCGACTCTTTGCGACCCCATGGACTGCAGCCTACCAGGCTCTGAGGAGCCTCTCAGTCCATGAAATTTTCCAGGCAAGAGTACTGGAGTGGGTTGCCATTTCCTTCTCCAGGGGATCTTCCCAACCCAGGGATCAAACCCGGGTCTCCTGCACTGCAGGCGGATGTTTTACTGTCTGAGCCACCTGGGAAGCTGCATGTGTGTGTATATATATATATATATATGTATGTATGTATGTATACATGAGGCTGAGTCATTTTGCTCTACAGCAGAAACTAACACAAGAGCAAAGATAGAAATCTGGATGTCCAGCTTCTCTGAGAAACTACCACGTCTAGTAACACTGTGTTCAATCCTGTCTGGAAACCACCAGCTAGAGCTGGGTAGACTCCCTCCCCACCCCCAATTTCCAGTTCAGTACAGTACCAACCTGGAAGCTTCTTGCATGTATGTTTCCTGCCTGGCACTTGGGGATATCTGGGTTTTGGAGCCCTGCAATGATCCTTGAACCAAATCAGCCAATCCCAGCCCGCCCAGGCACTACCCTGTGAGCCAGCATCTGTCCTGAGGTTCTGAAATGCCAGTGGCTGAGCATGAGCCAGCACTGGAGCCAGCTGTCCTATCAGCCTCTGCCCAGAAGCTCAAGCTGACAGAGGGAGCGGGACTGGCCAGGAATACTAGCCAGGGCAGTGTAGGGAGTGAAGCGAGATGGATGTGGCCTCCCAGCTTCACCGTGAACTTCGGCTGTTCTCAGACCCCAACATCCTCCAGGCTTGCCTGGCAGCTTATGGTTAACAGAGGCCAAGGAGAAGCTGACTGTGCCTTCTTCTGAGCCATGCCTGTGGGGCACCATGCATATTAGTATAAGGGAGATAGTGACGGACAAGGGGAAGCCTGGCATGCTGCAGTCCATGGAGTTGCAAAGAGTCGGACAAAACTGAGCAATGAACAACAAAGTAACCACAATCAGCGACCCATCATTCTGCTTAACTGAATTCCTGATTAACCTGTATATCTCTAACCTATATGTCCTTGATGTTTAAAATTTAAAATTCCAAAACGTGTTAGGAATGCTTTCCTCTCTAGCAAAGAATACTTCATAAACACAAGACAACTGAATCTTTGGGGAAAAAAGGTCTGGCAGAGAGCTTCTTCCTTCTTCCTTCCTCCACAAGCTGTTTTTAAGCATCTGTGATGTGTCACCCCCTGTCTAGGCTTGAGGACAGAGAGGTGCAGATAGTAACCAAAGGAAAAAAAGCATCTGACAGGTTTGCTGGGTAGATTAACTGAGCTCAGTGTTGGAAAGTCCTCCACACTGGGTCTGGGTCAAGGTGAGTACACAGCAGGTGTGGTAGCCAGGACCTGAGTGTGTGCACAGTTGCTCACTCGTGCCCAACTCTGCGACCCAATGGACTGTAGCCCACCAGGCTCCTCTGTCCATGGGATTCTTCAAACAGAATACTGGAGTGGGTTGCCATTTCCTACTCCAAGGGATCTTCCTGACTCAAGGATCAAACCCACATCTCCTGGGTCTCCTGCATTGGCAGGTGGATTCTTTACCACTGCACCACCTGGGAAGCCTGGCAGGGTATTCCAAATGTGTCTTGCCAAGATGCTCTGCTGGGCAGTCAGATTTGGGTTTTAATTTTTTCATTCTTTTAAAAAATCTTGTCCCTCTTTATTTTTTGGTCATTTTAAGGGAACCTTCTGCCCCAGTTGGACTGGGCATGAAAAATGATGGAAGACTTCCAAGGCCCAGACCAATGCTAAATGAGTGCTCCTTCTTGTCACTGGTTGCCTGCCCTCAGCAAGGTACAGACAGTAGGGAAGAGTCACTGTTAGTCTAAACAGGTTTCTTTCCCTCTCTGGATCTCAGGTTCTCTTCCTCTACAGTGGGAGGGCTGAAGCACATGACTGCTGAGGTCCTTCTGACTTCTGTGGGTCCAGCTGGAATTTGCCACTAACTGTGCTGAAGATGCCTCCCAAACCCTAACCCATCACACATGGCTGATGGGGCTGAAGCCAGGCCAGGAATTAGCCACAAGAACTGGAGCAGCCTGAGCCTTCAGTGAGGACTCCAGAAGAAAAAGAGAAGCCAGTCATTTCCCACCCCAACATAGGGCTTCTATAGGAGGGGAGGAAAGGTAGGGAGGCCCACTTTCAAGCAGCTGGGCTGCTTCCTGGCCACAGGATCTGCCACACCATTTGTGGAGTCCTTGCTCCACAAAAGTTATTAAGAATTCAAGACAGTGACAGCAGAGCAGTCAACCAAGAGTGGGGACCTTCTAAATATCAGACCGTGCGACTGCACAGGTAACACACCCATGAAGCTGGCCTGCCTGGAAACCCTGGGACACGGTGCCGGAGGACCCCTTTCTCTTTCTCCTGCAGATTTGGGGAGTCCCAGGAGAACCCCTTGTCCAACCATCTGGTGCCCTGGCTGAATGGTCTGCGCTAGAGCTCCATGCAGGGAATTCTGGCTGAGGTGGGCCCTGCTGGGTGAGGTAGGGGCTTCCTGGGAGCTGTGTCGGGGTGGGGCAGGAGGGATAAAGGCCATGTGGTCTGCTTTTTCCTTGATGATCTAAGTCAGAGCTATAGTGAGGTTCCCTAAGGAGCCCTGCTCCACCTAGTGCCAGGTGGTGAGGGTTGGAGAAATAGACCTAGGCCTTCAGAGCCGAAACTCTGGGGGAGCAACCGGAGACAGCAGCTCCATGTGGTGGAAAGAACACTGGACTTAGGTTCAGGGGGCATGAATTGTAGTTGGTGTCACTTTGGGCCAATCACTCCTCATCTCTGAATCCCAGGATTCTGAACCATATATTTCCTTCTGGACTTTTTAGGATCAGGTGAATAACGTTCCATGGAAGGCAAACCATCCTAAGCATTACTAAAAGCTGCAGGGTCAGGGAGTTCCCTGATGTCCCAGGGGCTAAGACTTTGAGCTCCCAATGCAGCAGACACAGGCTCAATTCCTGGTTAGGGAACTAGATCCTGAATGCCACAGCTAAGACCTAAGACCCATCACAGCCAAAGAAATAAATAAATAGATATTTTTTTTAAGTTGCAGAGTCAGTTCATATGCTATGATAAGGCCACCTCCCAGCTGTGGGAACTTGGGCAAATTACTTAACCTCTCTCTATTTAACCTCTCTCTGCAGGTCTCTGTGAAGAGGAAAACAATATTAGTACTGTGAAGATATAGATCATTTAGGAGAAGTTTAGCATATATGTGCCATGGAAACTGATTAGTTCAAATGTGGGCTCGGCCATATACTAGTTATATGGCTTTAGGTAAATAAACCTGGTTGGGCCTCAGTTTTTTCATCTAAGAAATGGGAATAATAAAAGAACCTACTTCATGGGAATTCCCTGACAGTCCAGTGGTTATGACTCTATGCTTTCACTGTCAAGGGCCTGGGTTCAGTCCCTCATCAGGCAGGGAACTAGGATTCCACAAGCTGTATAACAGAACCAGGAAAAAAAAAAACCAACCTATTTCAAAGGCTGCTGTGAGGAATAAGGAGACAATTCCTGTAGCGTACTTAGTACAATAGCTGGCAGACAAATTATCTATCCACAAAAGAGAGAACAGGACAAGCCCAGGGACAGTTTCGAGGTTCAGGAAGAAGCTCCGTTGTAAAGTTTGGCCTGAAATGGGAATACCCTCTGTCACTTAGGTGGTGGAAGGATTCTCTCCAGGGAAGGTTGGAGAGGTTGGAAGACAGAGGGCTTCCCTCGCCTCCCTTGTGATACCAACCTGGGGGACACCCTGGAGCCACCTACTCCCAGGCTGGAGCAGCCACCTACGCCCTTCCCTGGCTGCCATCTGGTTAGGAGCCTTTGGCAAAAGGCCCACAACACTTGCATTCAGCCTAGTGGGTGCCCTTTGTGCCTGCAGCCCGAAGGACTCCACACATCTCCCTCCTCCCTATAGAGGGAATGCTGACAAATCCCTCTACATGAGTCCACACAGTCAGAACCTGGTGGCCCACGTTCTAGACCTGGAATCCCCGCTGCTGTGGGTTTGAAAAGTTCACCATCTTTTTCCAGCCATGACTTATATGTCTTTGGAGAAAGATCCTGAAACTCCAATACTTTGGCCACCTTATGCAAAGAGTTGACTCTCTGGAAAAAATCCTGATGCTGGAAGAGATTGGGGGCAGGAGGAGAAGGGGATGACAGAGGATGAGATGGCTGGATGGCATCACCGACTCAATGCACATGAGTTTGGGTAAACTCTGGGAGTTGGTGATGGACAGGGAGGCCTGGCGTGCTGCGGTTCATGGGGTCGCAAAGAGTCGGACAAAACTGAGCGATTGAACTGAACTGAACTGAACTGATGGGGATATGTGGGGCTTCCCCCGTAGCTCAGTCGGTAAAGAGTCTGCCTGCAATGCAGGAAACCCCTGTTCGATTCCTGGGTCAGGAAGATCCCCTGGAGAAGGAAATGGCAACCCACTCCAGTATTCTTACCTGGAGAATCCCATGGACAGAGGAGCCTGGCAGGCTATAGTCTATGGGGTTGCAAGAGTTGGACACAACTGAGCAACTAAGCACACACACAGTGCTTGGGGGGGATGGGGGTATATACATCCCCCCACCCCAAGTGCACAACTTTTCAAGGATCCATTTTCCAGCAACTTCAAGGTAAGTCTCGGGTCTCTGGATGGCTGAACAGGAGCCAAATGCCAATACTCCCCAATAATCTTTATCTTGTCCTTCACTCTTCAAATATTCTTTGAGCACCCAGTCTGACACAGACCGGGATATGATGGTGGCCAAGACAGTCTCTGCCTTCTAGGTGGGGGGATAGACAATCAATGTACACACACATAAACCAGGTCATTTCAGAGAATGCTAAGGGCTGTTAAGGACTGCTTTAGACATCATAGTTGGAAAAACTTCCTGAGAAGGAGACAGATGAGTTAAATGACAAGAAGCCAAGAGAAAAGCCTCAAGAAAAGTGGTCCAGGCAGAGAGAAAAACAAATGAAGACTGAGGCATAAAAGCCCAGGTGGAAAGAAGGCCACTGAGGACAGAGGAGAATGAATGAGGAGCACGTGGCAAAGCGCTACTGGGGGGATGAAGAGGAACCTGGGGGCCTTGTAAGCCACAGTAAGAATTCTCTACGAAGTCATTGGAACAGGCTTCCCAGGAGGCACAGACGGTAAAGGATCCACCTGCCAAGGCAGGAGACACAAGAGACACAGGTTAGATCCCTGGTTGGGTTTGATCCCTGGGTTGGAAGATCCCTGGGGGGAGGAAATGGCAACCCACTCCAGTATTCTTACCCAGAAAATTCCAAGGAGAGACGAGTCTGGCAGGTTACAGTCCACGGGGCCGCAGAGAGTCAGACACAACTGAGCGACTGAGCAGCAGCAGAAGCAGGGAGCCACTGGAGGGGTTTTAGGAGGAGGCTGGACTGCAAGGGATGGAGGGAAAGCAGAAGGAAGGGACCCAGTAGGGCCTGTTGCAGTGATCCAGGCAGATGACGGGGACACATGGGCTAGAATGAGAGCGCTGGAGGTGGAGATGAGTGGAAAGAATTGGGATATGTCTGGAAGACAGAGATCAATCTCTGACCTTGAGTCCTATCCCCTTGGCCTGTTTCCCATCTATACATAAGGTTAATCTGAGAGAAGTCAGCTGCTCTAAGATAACTGAGTGTGGTTCTGTGTTAATCATGCATGAGGCACCAAGAATAGAGACCTGGAGATGGCACTAAGCTGGGTTTGAAACCTGGCTCTGACACTGACTGGCTATATGGTAGCGAGCAAGCTCTTTAGCCTCTGTGCCTCAGTTTGCTTATCTGTAAAATGGGGATACACAAAATAGTACTTGCTTTACAGGATTACGGTGAATAAACATATTCAATGACAATGAATATATGGGGCTCAGAGCAGGACCTAGTGCTCAAGCTCAGCCATTATCACTGTTACCATCAGGAGGGACTTCTCAGCACTTAATTGTGTCTTTTGGTGTCTGGGCTTCGGCATGGGAAAGGAAATGAGCAACTACCAGCTGAGTGATGATGCGCTGATAGAGTATGGTTACTACCCTGGGCTCATTGGCAATGAGTAAGTCCTGTTTCCTTCCTTGGCATGCCTACTTTTGAGGCAGCTGGCTGTCTGCCATCCATAGGCCAGAGGCAGGTGATGCCACCAGGCAGGCCAGTTCACACTGATCAGAGGTAATTAGTACGGCAGGCACTGGGAGTGGAGGTGAGCCCGGGTGGCACACCCGCACTGCCTGATTCCAGGTCTCAGCCCACATCCTCAGGCCTTCCCACAACACCTACTACTGCTCTTCAGGTACACCGCAGAGGACAACTGCTTCAGCGCCGTGAGTCCCCGTCTCCTCCATGAGGGCTGGAAACAGGGCACCTCCTTCCTCCTCAGCTGGTGGGAGAGTAAAGGAAAAGACGAGCTCAGAACCCCAGTGGGCAGAGCTCCCAACACAGTGCATGCTCCCAAGCTGGTTTAGAGCAACCCTGTGAGGCAGGCAAATTGGTGGGACTCACATGATGATTTAAAAATTCTTATTTCTGGGGACTTCCCTGGTGGTCTGGTGGTTAAGAACCCACCTTGCAATGCAGGGAACTTGGGTTTACTTCCTGGTTGGGGAACTAAGAGCTCGCATGCCGCGGAGCAACTATTGAAGCCCATGGGCTGCACCTAGAGAGAGAGAGTTTGTGTTCGGCAGAGTATCCCGAGTGCTGCAACTAAGACTTGGCATAGTCAAACAAATAAATATGTACATTCTTATAGTCTTATTTCTGGAGGGTGGGGAAATTTCTGAAAATGGTCAAAAGGTACAAACTTCCAGTTATAAGATAAATAAGTTCTGGGGATGTAATTCAGCATGAAGACACTAGTGAATAATACTGTTACTGTATATTTGAAAGTTGCTAGGAGAGTAGATCTTAAAAGCTCTCATCACAAGGAAAAAAAATGTAACTCTAAGAGGCGATGGACAGTAACTAAACGTATTGTGGTAGTCACAATAAGTGATGCCTTCGAACGGTGGTGCTGGAGAAGACTCTTGAGAGTCCCTTGAACAGCAAGGAGATCAAACCAGTCCATCCTGAAGGAAATCAACCCTGAATATTCATTGGAAGGACTGAAGCTGAAGCTCCAATACTTTGGCCACCTGATGTGAAGAGCTAATTCATTGGCAAAGACCCTGATGCTGGGGAAGATTGAAGGCAGGAGAAGGGGACAATAGAGGATGAGATGGTTGGATGGCATCACTGACTCAGCTGGACGTGAGTCTGAACAAAATTCCAGGAGATGGTGAAGAACAGGAAGCCTGGTGTGCTGCAGTCCGTGGGGTTGAAAAGAGTCAGACATGACTGAGAGACTGAACAACAACAATGTGGTGGTCATTTTGCTATATATACGTGAGTCCAACCATTATGGTGTATACCTTAATCTAATACAGTCTCATGTGTCAACTGTATATCAATAAACCAGAAAAAATTTAAATATGTAAAAATAAAAATTTAAAAACATCCTGTCTCTTTTTGCTTTTCAATTGTAAATACAATATACTGTCCTCATTAAAAATTCAGGCAATATTTCCTCCCCAGCTTGCAGAAAAACAAACTACCCCAAGGCCTTCCAGCCAGTAAGAGGCAGAGTGTGCACTAGAATTCAGGATATTTTGTGTCTAAGGGCCAAGTTTGTCCTCTGGGCTATGTGGCCTCCCAGAGGGCCTCTACCTCTGCCCCCTACCCTGCCCTAATCCAGAGGAAACCTACAAAGGGTTTAGCAAACAAACAGCAGATAGGCCCCGATCCACATCAGATAACATTTACTCTCCCTCAGGAGACAGGACTGTCCCCAGTTGCTCCTGCAGTACTAGCTGTCACACCACTCTAGTCTCTTCCTCCCAACAGGGTGTGCATATCTGAATGCAAATGATGCAAATCTGAGGGCAAGCTTTAGCACTCTATGATTTTTTAAGCCAAATATGCAGCAGGAGGTCTCACTGGGAAAGATGACAACACTGAGGGGATGACCTTCCCAGAGCAGCACTTCTGCCTCTGCTCCCTGGGCTGGTGCTTGTCCCTCAAGGTCCTTTTTTTTTTAAGTATTTATTTATTTGGCTGTGCCAGGTCTTAGTCCTGGCATACAGGATCTTTTAACTGCGGCATGCAAACTTGTACTATGGCATGTAGGCTCTAGTTCCCTAAGCAGGGATTGAACCTGGGCCCCCTGCATTTGGAGTGTGGGGTCTAAGCCGCTGGACCACCAGGGAAGTCCCAGCCCTCAAGGTTCTGATTAGCCATTGCCAGAACCCCAAATGGAATGTACCTCACACCTTCCTTTGAGCCTTGACAAAGGGTTACGGTACACAGGGAGCTATTCCGGCTCACCAAATTTTGATTTGCAAATAAGGATGAGCATTTCAGGAGTGTTTACTGAGCAATTGAACTCCAGATTTCTGCCAAGGAGTTTGCCTGCCATGCAGCCTTGCAAAATTCCTGCTATGCACGCTCACACGAAGATAGTGGAATACCACGAGGAGTACGAATGGGGAAGATAAGAGGACCACAGAACCTTTGACCCTATCTAAATGGGCCAAACTTAAAAAAAAAAAAATCAATTGCTAATCCTGGCCTCTAGAGCAATGGTCCCTAACCTTTTTGGCACCAGGGAGCGGTTTCATGGAAGACAATTCTTCCAGGAAGGGGGTGGCAGAGGGGGTGATTTCCGAATGCTTCAAGCGCATTACGTTTATAGTGCACTTTATTCCTAATTTAATGCCGGTGCTGATGTGACAGAAGGTTCTGGTCTGTGGCCTGGAGGTTGGGGACTGCTACTCTAGAGCATAATCCACCCCACTGACTTGGTGGAGCTGGCTGGCACTTGGTGGTTCTCTCCCATGAGGAAGGAAGCAGCAGTGCCCTCAGCTCCCCTTCATGTCGGATGTGTCTCCCCGGGTCAGCGCCAAGACTGCTGCCCATCCAAGAGACCAGGGGGCACAGGCTTGGGTCCCTCATGCTTTGCTGACTGGTTTCACCACGTTAGGTATCAAAGTCAATAGAGTGTGCCTGAAAGGCCAGCAAACTGTGGTTTTACCCTCAACCCTGGAAAGCCCTGGGACTGGTTCCTCTCTGCAGGTTCTGGAAGCTTATGGCATGACTCAGGGCATTGCCCTCAACATCTGCAACCTCTCCTCACCCTGCTGGGGGGCACATGGCTACCAGAGGCCTTATGCTTGCTGACACGAGCAACCTCTTCTGAAGATACCAGGTCAAGACTTCCTTGGTGGTCCAGTGGCCAAGAACCTGCATCGCAACACAGGAGACAGGGGTTTGATCTCTGGTTAGGGAACTAGGGTTCCATATGCCATGGAGCAGCTAAGCCCTGCTACAACTATTGAGAGCACCGAAACTAGAGTCTCTGAGCTCACATGACGTGATGGAGATCCTGCACGATGCAACTGAGACCCGATGCAGCCAAATAAATACATAAAATTTAAAAAGCTACCCCTGGCTAAAAATATATATATATATACCAGGTCAAAAGGGGCACCTGAGTAACTGGTTGGCGAGGTAGGATGGGAAAGATTGAGGGCAGGAGGAGAAGGAGGCAACAGAGGATGAGATAGTTGGATGGCATCATCAACTCAATGGACATGAATCTGAGCAAACTCCGGGAGCCAGTGAAGGACAGGGAAGCCTGGAGTGCTACAGTCCATGGGGTCGCAAGGAGTCGGACACGACTTAGCGACTGAACAACAACAACAGTAATGGTGGGATGCAGGATGGTGAGGGCTGTGCCCTGTAGTCTGGAGATAACTATTATAGCTAATGCTTCTCTCCACCTTTGCAACTAGTCTAATCCACCATCCTGTCTTGCCTGGATTCTTACATCTTTCTAACCTGGAGATTACTGCTGCTCCCTGCCCCTTTGCTCTCCTGTAATTTTTTCTTCTTGCAGTAACCTTTTAGAACTAAGGTCAGCTCACATCATCCTCAGCTCAAAATCTATGTATGGCTTTCTCGTCTTACTAGGATAAAAGCCACAGTCCTCACCACAGCTGTCAGGGCCCCACGATTCCGGTTCCCGTCTGACCTCATCTTCTGCTACCCCTCCTCTCCCAGTGCTCAGCCGCAGTGGCAGACTCACCACCCTTCAGCCTCAGGAACTTTATACTTTCTGGTCTCCTGCCTGGAACCCTCTGCCACGAGATGTCTGCATGGTTTCCCTCCTTCACTTCTTTTGGGGCTCTGCTCAGATCCTTGATCAGAGAGGTCTCCCTAAACAAAAAGAGCTGTCCACTTCCCTAACCTGCGTCCTCTGTCGCTCTAGCACCTTGTTCTGCTTCATCACTTTTTGTAGCATTTATCGTGCCTCACATGATTTCTTTAGTATTATTGTTTATCACAACCCCCTGTTTAAAATCAAGATCAATGACTGCAAGAACTCTGCTTTTTTGCTGCCACAGTCTCAACAGTTGGCACATAAGAGGCACTTAAAAACTATTTGTTGGGGCTTTCCCAGTGGTCCAGCGGTTAAGACTCTGTGCGCCCAATGCAGGGGGCCCAGGCTGAGTCCCAGGTCCGGGAACTAGACCCTGTATGTCACAACTAAAAGATTCTGTGCGCCGCAACTAAGACCCAGCACAACCAAAAAACAAAACAAAAAAAACTCCGAAAACTATTTGTTGAATCCATGACTGAATAAATGAAGTGTCTCCGTGCCAGGCACTGAGTATTTCATGTGCTTCATCAGATCATGTAACTCTCTAAACAACCTCCACAGTAGGTCTTACGGTGACCCCACTTCACAGATGAAGGAACTAGAGCTTAGGAGAGACAACATCCCAGTGCAAGGTTACCTAGGGCGACCTTGGACTGTGGACAGCATGGTCTGAGCCAAAAGAGATCAGGATGTGGGATGCTCAGGATGGTGGGAATGGGAAGAGGCAGCACTTCCCCAGGTTCCCCTGACCAGGACAGGTGTGTCCTTGGACTCCTCACTTCTTGGGACCATCATGTGGTGATGGTGAGAGTGGAAGGCAGGCAAAGTAGCCTGGCTGCCCCTCCTCTCTCTATCCAGCCTTCTTCAGGCAGCTCTCCCTGACAACTCCTATTTGGGGTACAGGGTAGACCAAAGGCTTCTGTGGAAGCCAGAAAAGTTCCAGAGAGAAAGGACTTTGAGATCACCTGGGTCAATTCTTCTGTTTTACAGGAGAGGATTCTGAAGTCTAGAGAGGGGGAAAGGGATGAGCAGAATCACAGCAAGGGCTCAGGGGCTTACAACATGGGAAGAGTTTGTGGGATCCCAAAATAGCATGTCTATGAGGCTCACCAAGTTTTGGGGGGACTGGCATGGAAAATGGGATGGTGGGAGGGAATAGTTGAGGCTTTCAACCCCTAATCCCTTCCATACTCTGCCTCCAGTCTCCTAATGGCCCCATCTCTGGGGTACCTGAATGTCTCCAGGCCACACCACATACCTGTGTTTCAACCATGGAGCTGAGACACATCCCCAACTCCCTTCCTGTCTGGGAACTGTGCAGGTAAGCCTGAGGAGATCTGGCAGCTCCTGGCAGAGGCATGAGAGTGTGGATATGACCTCCCAGGATTACAGGGCCTTCTTGGGGAGAGGTAGGGCAGACATGTGTGTGTGTGTGTGTGTGTGTGTGTGTGTGTATTACTCTCTCAGTTGTGTCTCTTTGTGACCCTATGGACAGTAGCCCGCCAGGCTCCTCTCTTCATGGAATTCTTCAGGCAAGAACACTGGAGTGAGTTGCCATTTCCTTGTCCAGGGGATCTTCCCAACCCAGGAATTATACCCTGTTTCTGGCACTAGCCCAGGGCAGAGATAACAGCACTAAGGTGTAGGTGAGGGCAGGCTGTTTGCTCACTGTTAGGATCCCAGCACTTGTATCAGTGACTGGAACACAGTAGAGACTCAAATAGTTGTAGAAAGAAGAGATGGATGAGGCAGAGGCACCTGCTACAGTCGGAAGCAGATGGGATGGAGGTGCAGTCCGAAAGTCCAGGAAGAGGTGTGGGAAGGAATCATTATCCTGGGAAAGTGGATAGGCCCATATCGAGGAGTAACTTTTAACTGATTAAGAGGTGAGCTTGGGGCTTCCTTGGTGGCCCACTGGTTTAGACTCTGCCTTCCAATGCAGTGGACGCAGGTTTAATCCCTAGATGAGGACCTAAGATCCCATATACTTTGGGGCAACTAAACACACGAGCTGCAACTAGAGAAGCCAGAGGGCCACAACAAAGGGTTCCAAAAATAAACAAATACATATTTCTTTTTGAAAAAAGAAGTGAGGACTAAAAGGGGCTCTGGAACTCCAGTTCCCAGTTTCCTTGTGTTCCAGAGTAGACATGGGTTGTCTGGACACCTTCAGCTGCCTCTCCCGGCTGCCCCCAGATACCACCACTCTCCCCTGAGAGCCGCTGCAGGATGACCTCTGAGCCCTTGTCTAAAAGGGGGACACTGACCCGGCTTACCAATTCTTGGGGAGAGCTATGTGCGTGGAGGCCCTGAGGCAGCCAGTGAGGACATGATACCCCAAGAGAAGGGTAGACTGGGGCGGTCTGGGTGGGGGTGGAGGTGGGGTGGCTGTTTTTTCTTCTTCCCAAACTTAGCAGCCAGAGGAAGAGTCACTTCCCATGGGGGCTGTTGCTGGACACATTCTGCTTTGGAGAAGAACCCTCAGGAGAAGAAGGAGGAGGAGGAGGGCTGGAGAAGATCAAAGCCCAAGTATTTCCAAAAAATGGTCCCTCCAGCGATCTAAAACTGCTAAGACAAACTCCAAGGACTTCCAGTTCGGTTCAGTTTAGTATCTCAGTCGTGTCCGACTCTTTGCGACCCCATGAATTGCAGCACGCCAGGCCTCCCTGTCCATCACCAACTCCCAGAGTTCACTCAGACTCACATCCATAGAGTCGGTGATGCCATCCAGCCATCTCATCCTCTGTCGTCCCCTTCTCCTCCTGCCCTCAATCCCTCCCAGCATCAGACTCTTTTCCAATGAGTCAACCCTTCACATGAGGTGGCCAAAGTATTGGAGTTTCAGCTTTAGCATCATTCCTTCCAAAGAAATCCCAGGGCGGATCTCCTTCAGAACGGACTGGTTGGATCTCCTTGTAGTCCAAGGGACTCTCAATGGTCTTCACCAACACCACAGTTCAAAAGCATCAATTCTTCAGCATTCAGCTTTCTTCACAGTCCAACTCTCACATCCATACATGACCACTGGAAAAACCATAGCCTTGACTAGACGGACCTTTGTTGGCAAAGTAATGTCTCTGCTTTTCAATATACTATCTAGGTTAGTCATAACTTTCCTTCCAAGGAGTAAGAGTCTTTTAATTTCTTGGCTGCAATCACCATCTGCAGTGATTTTGGAGCCCCCCAAAATAAAGTCTGCCACTGTTTCCACTGTTTCCCCATCGATTTCCCATGAAGTGATGAGACCACATGCCATGATCTTTGTTTTCTGAATGCTGAGCTTTAAGCCACCTTTTTCACTCTCCTCTTTCACTTTCATCAAGAGGCTTTTGAGTTCCTCTTCACTTTCTGACATAAGGGTGGTGTCATCTGCATACCTAAGGTTATTGATATTTCTCCCAGCAATCTTGATTCCAGCTTGTGCTTCTTCCAGCCCGTCATTTCTCATGATGGACTCTGCATAGAAGTTAAATAAGCAGGGTGACAATATGCAGCTTTGATGTACTCCTTTTCCTATTTGGAACCAGTCTGTTGTTCCATGTCCAGTTCTAACTATTGCTTCCTGACCTGCATACAGGTTTCTCAAGAGGCAGGTCAGGTGGTCTGGTATTCCCATCTCTTTCAGAATTTTCCACAGTTTATTGTGATCCACACAGTCAAAGGCTTTGGCATAGTCAATAAAGCAGAAATACATGTTTTTCTGGAACTCTCTTGCTTTTTTGATGATCCAGTGGATGTTGGCAATTTGATCTCTTGTTCCTCTGCCTTTTCTAAAACCAGCTTGAACATCTGGAAGTTCACAGTTCAGGTATTGCTGAAGCCTGGCTTGGAGAATTTTGAGCATTACTTTGCTAGCATGTGAGATGAGTGCAATTGTGCGGTAGTTTGAGCATTCTTTGACATTGCCTTTCTTTGGGATTGGAATGAAAACGGACCTTTTCCAGTCCTGTGGCCACTGCTGAGTTTTCCAAATTTGCTGGCATATTGAGTGCAGCACTTTCACAGCATCATCTTCCAGGATTTGAAATAGTTCAACCAAAATTCCATCACCTCCACTGGCTTTGTTTGTAGTGATGCTTCCTAAGGCCCACTTGACTTCACATTCCAGGATGTCTGGCTCTAGATGAGTGATCATACCGTCATGATTATCTTGATCGTGAAGATCTTTTTTGTACCGTTTTTCTGTGTATTCTTGACACTTCTTAATAGCTTCTGCTTCTGTTAGGTCCATACCCTTTCTGTCCTTTATCGAGCCCATCTTTGCATGAAATGTTCCCTTGGTATCTCTAATTTTCTTGAAGAGATCTCTAGTCTTTCCCATTCTGTTGTTTTCCTTTATTTCTTTGCATTGATCGCTGAGGAAGGCTTTCTTATCTATCCTTGCTATTCTTTGGAACTCTGCATTCAGATGCTTATATCTTTCCTTTTCTCCTTTGCTTTTTGCTTCTCTTCTTTTCACAGCTATTTAAAGGCCTCCCCAGACAGCCATTTTGCTTTTTTTGCATTTCTTTGCCATGGGGATGGTCCCCATGTGCCCCAATCTCTATCTTGTGATAGAAATGTGCCCTAATCTCTATCTTATTATTTTTTGCAGCAGACTTTATTGTTGTTTTATTCTAAGAAATCGCCACAGCCACCTCAGCCTTCAGCAACCACCACTCTGATCAGTCACCAACCATTAGCTTCAAGGCAAGAACCTCCATCAGCATAAAGATTTCAACTCACTGAAGGCTTGAACTGTGGTTAGCATTTTTTAGCAATAAAATATTTTCAAAATTAAGCTGTGTACATTTTTTTTAGACATAAATCTATTGCACATTTAATGAACTATAGTGTAACTCAGTATGCCAACAAATTTGGAAAACTCAGCAGTGGCCAAGGAGTGGAAAAGATCAGTTTTCATTCCAATCCCAAAGAAAGGCAATGCCAAAGAATGTTCACACTACGATACAACTGCACTCATTTCACACACTAGCAAAGTAATCCTGAAAATTCTCCAAGCTAGACTTCAACAGTACGTTAACTGAGAATTTCTGTATTTCAAGCTGGATTTAGAAAAGGCAGAGGAACCAGAGAGCAAATTGCCAACATCTGTTGGATCATCAAAAAAGCAAGAAAATTCCAGAAAAACACCTACTTCTGCTTCATTGACTACACTAAAGCCTTTGACTGTGTGGATCATAGCAAACCGTGGAAAATTCTTTTTTTTTAATCTTAAAAACAAACCCTTCTTTCCCCTCCACCTACAGCTCTCCTGGCAGCCTAATCCCTCTGGTTTAAGGTCCCTTCTCTCCATACACAGAAAAGGCTCTCTCCAAGGTCACATAGCCCTATCACACTGCCGAAGGCCTTATCAATCTCTTCCCTGCTTGGCTGCTCAAAAACATTGAGTCCCTCTGTCCTCTGGCTAGGGTGACTGCATTCAGCCTCCAGCAGTCCTCAGGCCTCCTGGACTGGTCTATTTTCCAGCAAGATAACAACTCTTCCCTCCTCAACCAGGAGTCTGAGCATAGCTTTTCTCAGGGCCCCAGGGCCTGTGCTCTCTGAAGGCTCCCCCAGGGCCACCAGCTGGTCAGTGACTCAAGTCTCCATCAGTAGTTCCAGCTCTCAGTTGCCTGGGGCTTTAGCCCAAGGGGGCCACTCCACTTGTGCGAAACATATGCACTTAAAAAAAAAAAAAAGAAAGAAACATATGCACTTTTAAATTGAACTCACTATCTCTGCTCCCAAACCTGCTCCTCCAGTCTCCCTGCTTTATGGGATGGGGTTGTGGGGGAAGGGGCAGGGGGGAAGTACCCAGGAGCAGACAATCCTTCCCTTTGCCCTCTCACCTTTCACATTCGATTAGTTGCCAAAGCCTGGTGCTTTGGGCTCCCACATCTCTGGTGGCCCCACTTCCCTCCATTCCCGCCTCCCCTGGATTTCTGTGGTGGCCTCCTGGTTAGTCTCCCAGCTACGTCTCTTGCTTGACACCAGTCCTTTCTCCATGCCACAGCCAGTCTGACCTTCAAACAATGCAAATATTAGCACATTAGCTGTTTCATCCAACACTTCAAAGTCTCCCAGAGCCCTTAGGATAAAGGGCTGACCACAGAGGCTTAAGCCAGCCTCTGGCTGCTTCTCTAAGCTCCAACCTTTCCGTTCTTTTAATTCCTCAAAAATGCCAGCAGTCATCTCTTTGAGGCTTAGCTCTTTGCTGGAAGGTACTGCCACTCTGTCTAGAGTACCCCGACTCCTTTCACATCCTTAGAGAGTCTTTGAATCCCTAGACTAGGTTGCAGGTTTCTCCCAAACTCCCTATGTTCCCCATTTGTTAACATTGATCGCATTTGTAATCCTTTGTTCTGTCAGTTGGCTTCTTGACTAGTTTGAACAGAGGATAATGAGCAACATTAACTTGCACAGGTGCCTGAAGTGCCTATTGTGTTCTGAGCAGGACAGAGGTGAAGTGAAGTGAAGTGAAGTTGCTCAGTCGTG
Organism: Ovis canadensis; assembly: GCF_042477335.2. Classification (NCBI taxonomy): domain Eukaryota; kingdom Metazoa; phylum Chordata; class Mammalia; order Artiodactyla; family Bovidae; genus Ovis; species Ovis canadensis. The sequence continues at coordinate 39,598,124 of NC_091258.1, read as the reverse complement.
TCCAACTCTTTGCGACCCCACGGACTGTAGCCTACCAGGCTTCTCCATCCATGGGATTCTCCAGGCAAGAATACTGGAATGGGTTGCCATTTTCTTCTCCGGGAGATCTTCCCAACCCAGGGATTGAACCCAGGTCTCCTGCATTGTAGGCAGACTCTTTAGCAGATGTTTAATCCACGATTATCTGTTGAAGAAATGAGGGTTCTGCCCCGGTCAGGGAGGGGTATGTTGAACTGCCCTGGCCCAGGGTTCCACTGACTGACCAGGGCTCAATCCCTGGTTGGGGAACTTAGATCCTATAAGCTGTGAGGCTTGCATGCGTGCTCAGTTGTGTCTGACTCTTTGTGATCCCGTGGACCATAGCCCACCAGCTCCTCTGTCTGTGGAATTTTTCCTGACAAGAATACTGGAATGCATTGTCATTTCCTCCTCCAGGGGATCTTCCTGACTCAGGGATTGAACCCAAGTCTTCTCCATTGGTAGGCAGTCTTTCCCACTGAGCCACCTGGGAGGGGTGGCTTGGCACCCCTCAAAAGGGGAATTTGGAAGACAATATTCAACTTACTGCCCCCTCCCCACTTCAGTTCAGGATATCGTGTAAGTTTATTTCTCTAAGATGACAGTAGAGATGGGTGCTAGGTAAATGATGTTAAGTGTAAGCTGGGGGCAGAGGGATTGAGACAGCGCACAGAGAAGTCTATAGAACTAAAGGAGAACTATCTGCGAAGGCAGGGGCCCAGATGGGCGGAGGATGAAGAGCTCAGACTAATGGTGCAGGTTTCAGGCAATCGTTTCAAACATACAGGTCTGTAATCAGGGAGAACATAGAAAATTAGGGCAGAGTCACACAGACTCTGCCCGGCTCAGAAGAATTCCATCAATAGTCCTAAAGTCCACACATCTGTCTACAGCCCAAGGCAGGTTTATCAGACCTGCTCCAGCTTGTTTGCAAGCATTCACTCAGTGTAAAACTAACCACAAGCTAATCATGAACTAGAGGAAATGCTTCACAGCTTTTCCTTTCCTCTCTTAGCTTCTTCCCTGTTCACTCATGAAAAGAGACAGAGAGATAAGCAATCTTTAAAAAAAAAGTCACAAGTTTCTACACAGTCTTTGGACAGAATCCCCTGTTAAGGAGAGGATCTAACAATTCAAATGTAAACTTAACTGGAAAACTCCAAACTCATGGCAGTATTTTCAGAACCTGTGTCACTAATTTATAATACCCCTGTCAGATGATGCATCACATTGTTTTGGCTGGAAAACTGTCTGGTCATTCCTGGATCACTGAACATGACACTTGGGAGATCACCTAGGCACGGGGGTTTCCAGCTGAAGGCTTAGAGGGCGATAACTGGGAATGTATGCCATGAAGTCAGAAAGCTTGGGCTGCAAGGCATGCTTTGCCATTGACTAGGTATGTGATCTTGGGCAAGTGATTCACCTCTCTAAGCCTCAGTTTTATGATCTGTAAAATGGGGTCCCTATCCTACAGGGTCTTGAGGTATGGATGAGATAAAGCATGTAAAATTTTACCTTAGAGTATAGTACTTGATATATTATTAGTTAATAAACCTATGTGCACATAAGGACCCCACAGTAAGTCCTTGCCTTCCTAGGGGTCCACAGAACACCAAGTATCCTCAAGTATTGGGGTCACACCCAATATCCTCAGAATAATGAAGGGGGAAAAAGAAATACAGGGAGGGGAAGTGACTTTCCCAAGGTTATACAGAAAGTTAAGGGCACAGCCCGGCTTAGGGACTGGATTTTTGAATTCTTCAATGGCCTTCATAGAACATGCCTCCTTGTTCATCCCGCATCAGGGTAGAGGCACCGAATTCATATCAAAGCTTGGGTGCCCAGGGAGCCAGAAGGTTTTGGAGCTAGGCAGTGGTGATGGACTGGAAGGAGGTCAGAATTCAGACTTAGGCTGTCAGTGAGTAGTTTTGGATAAGACAGTCAAAACTACTGTAAGTTGAAGCTACTGACTCTCTGATAAATGGGACTGAAAAACAAGAACATGGAATAAAAAGGTCTTGTATCTCCTCTTTCAGTTCAGTTCAGTCGCCCAGTCATGTCCGACTCTTTGCGACCCCATGAATCACAGTACGCCAGGCCTCCCTGTCCATCACCAACTCCCAGAGTTCACTCAAATTCATGTCCATCAAGTTGGTGATGCCATCCAGCCATCTCATCCTCTATTGTCCCCTTCTCCTCCCGCCCCCAATCCCTCCCTGCGTCAGAGTCTTTTCCAATGAGTCAACTCTTCACATGAGGTGGCCAAAGTATTGGAGTTTCAGCTTCAGCATCATTCCTTCCAAAGAACACCCAGGGCTGATCTCCTTTAGAATGGACTGGTTGGATCTCCTTGTAGTCCAAGTGGACTCTCAAGAGTCTTCACCGACATCACAGTTCAAAAGCATCAATTCTTCAGTGCTCAGCTTTCTTCACAGTCCAACTCTCACATCCATACATGACCACTGGAAAAACCATAGCCTTGACTAGACAGACCTTTGTTGGCAAAGTAATGTCTCTGCTTTCTAATATGCTATCTAGGTTGGTCATAACTTTCCTTCCCAGGAGTAAACATCTTTTAATTTCATGGCTGCAATCACCATCTGCAGTGATTTTTGTAGCCCCTCAAAATAAAATCTGCCACTGTTTCCACTGTTTCCCCATCGATTTCCCATGAAGTGATGAGACCACATGCCATGATCTTTGTTTTCTGAATGTTGAGTTTTAAGCCACCTTTTTCACTCTCCTCTTTCACTTTCATCAAGAGGCTTTTGAGTTCCTCTTCACTTTCTGACATAAGGGTGGTGTCATCTGCATATCTGAGGTTATTGATATTTCTCCCAGCAATCTTGATTCCAGCTTGTACTTCTTCCAGCCCAGCATTTCTCATGATGGACTCTGCATAGAAGTTAAATAAGCAGGGTGACAATATGCAGCCTTGATGTACTCTTTTTCCTATTTGGAACCAGTCTGTTGTTCCATGTCCAATTCTAACTGTTGCTTCCTGACCTGCATACAGGTTTCTCAAGAGGCAGGTCAGGTGGTCTGGTATTCCCATCTCTTTCAGAATTTTCCAGTTTATTGTGATCCACACAGTCAAAGGCTTTGGCATAGTCAATAAAGCAGAAATAGATGTTTTTCTGGAACTCTCTTGCTTTTTTGATGATCCAGCGGATGTTGGCAATTTGATCTCTGGTTCCTCTGCTTTTTCTAAAACCAGCTTGAACATCTGGAAGTTCACGGTTTAGGTATTGCTGAAGCCTAGCTTGGAGAATTTTGAGCATTACTTTAAGCACCTCCAAACATTTTTTTTTTCAAACATTTTATAACACAGTTTTCTGCAGACCTCAAAGTCTCAAAGTCCTTTGTCTTCTAGGTATTTTTGCCTCCACCCCAAGCCAATTCAATAAGGCTTTTGTTTCCTAGCGCTTACATATTCTTCTCTAGGCTATTTTAAGAAACAATTAAAAGAGTTTATATAGTTCTTCCAGAGTCTGGTATGCACAATTAATTGGGGGGTGAAGGATTGGAAGAAGGCTGAGCAAAGAGGCCAGGTGAGTAATTAACAGCTGGTAAAAATATCATGTTTCTAATTATGTTTGAACCCCAGAACACATAATTGCTGAGTTACAAGGTGATTCAATTCTTTGTGAAGGTCTCTAGTAAACTACTTTGTCTGGGCATGACTTCCAACTATGTCTTTCAATAAAATGAAAAAAGTATACCAGGTGATCTCCACTAACCCTTCCAACTGGAAAACATTCTATGCATCTCTCTCCTTTCTAGTGAGTATAGAAGCCACTCAGAATTCATGATAACACACAGTTGAAGACCTTTGATCTCCAAGCTATTTATGTGGGAGTCCTTGCAGGTACTAGGCTAAGTCCCCAAAACAAGTCAAATCCTAGGAGTAGTAGTGTTGGTGTAGCTGGGGCTGCGAGTTTGGGGGTGGGAGGGAGGGGTTGGCAGTGGACAGAAGGGTCTCCCAGAGCAGCCTTAGGGTAAAGATAAGCTGAAGTGGGGAAAGGCAACTTAGCTTTATTTCATTCAACTTACTTTACTTTAGGAGATTTATGTCTAAGACCAACGACAATTCTAGTTGTAGAATTACAGCATTGATCTTAGATAGCTGACCTCTACAGGTATCTTTTTTAAAAAATATATTTTAAATTATACAAATGAAACATGAATACATCCTATTTTCAAAAGTTCGAATCTATGGTAATAAAACAAAACAAAGGTCAATCTTGTCAAAGCTATGGTTTTTCCAGTGGTCATGTATGGGTGTGAGAGTTGGACTGTAAAGAAAGCTGAGTGCTGAAGAATTGATGCTTTTGAACTGTGGTGTTGGAAAAGACTCTTGAGAGTCCCTTGGACTGCAAGGAGATCCAACCAGTCAATCCTAAAGGAAATCAGTCCTGAATATTCATTGGAAAGACTGATTTTCAAGCTGAAACTCTAATACTTTGGGCACCTGATACAGAGAACCGACTCATTGGGAAAGACCCCGATGCTGGGAAAAATTGAAGGCGGGCGAATAAGGGGACGACAGAGGATGAGATGGTTGGATGGCATCACCGACGCGATGGACATGAGTTTGAGTAGGCCCTGGGAGTTGGTGATGGACAGGGAAGCATGGCATGCTACAGTCCATAGGATTGCAAAGAGTCAGACAGGACTGAGCCACTGAACTGACTGACTGAAAATAAAACAAAAAGCAAAAGCTCCCATTACCCTTCCTCATTCCACTTCCTACCCAGGGATAACCAGTTATGTCAGTTGGGGGAAATGGCGTTATCTTTTCAAATCTTTTAATACACTTATTTACAGGTAAATACAAATATAGTTCCTTTCTCCTACACAAATGGTAACATACTGATTATGCCATCCGTTTTTGGTTTTGTTTTTCTTATTCTGCACCTAACGATTAACAATAAATCTTTTAATCATTCCATATTAGTACCTACAGACTTATAGTTTTAAAAAACTTTGCGGTATTCCATACTCTTATTCATCTTCTTTTCTATTGTGTCCAATCTTTTAGGACCTAATTAACCCCATCAATTAATATCTTTAAATATCCATCTCTGTACAAATTTGCAATATTCACCTGTGGAGTAAATTCTTAGATATTGGATCAATGGGTCTATGCATTTTCAGTTTTGATAAATCTGGCTAAAATTCTGCTATCCGTTGAGGTTTCAGCAATTTTATACAACAAGGTATAGGAAGGACTTATATTCTCATCCTTGATTCCCTGGTGGCTCAGACAGTAAAGCGTCTGCCCACAATGCAGGAGACCGGGTTTCGATCCCTGGGTTGGAAAGATCCCCTGGAGAAGGAAATGGCAACCCACTCTAGTACTCTTGCCTAGAAAATTCCATGGATGGAGGAACCTGGTGGGCTACAGTCCCTGGGGTCACAAAGAGTCAGACACGACTGAGAGACTTCACTCACTCACTGGTCTGTTTAAGGAATCTTCTATCACTAACATTATAATGTTTTAAATCCAATTCTCCATCGCATGATTTTTCAACATTTATTTTCTCACGTGTCTGTCAAGTGCCAGGCACTGTGCTAGGTGCTGGGATACAGCTATGAACAAGACTGAAGCAACCCTTCCGCTTATTGTACATGGGGTCCTTGGGTATCCTACACGTATTTGAAACCACCAGATACTCAGTTAAAGTTTGCTGGAAGAGTTGGCGTTCAATGAAGGCAGGTGTCAAAAAGTATTTTTAGGAGAGATCAGTCAGTCACAAAAAGACAAATTATGCATGAGTCTACCTGTTCAGTTCAGTTCAGTCGCTCAGTCGTGTCCGACTCTTTGCGACCCCATGAATCGCAGCACGCCAGGCCTCCTTCTCCTGCCCCCAATCCCTTCCAGTATCAGAGTCTTTTCCAATGAGTTAACTCTTCACATGAAGTGGCCAAAGTATTGGAGTTTCAGCTTTAGCATCATTCCTTCCAAAGAACACCCAGGGCTGATCTCCTTTAGAATGGACTAGTTGGATCTCCTTGCAGTCCAAGGGACTCTCACGAGTCTTCACCAACACCACAGTTCAAAAGCATCAATTCTTGGGCGCTCAGCTTTCTTCACAGTCCAACTCTCACATCCATACATGACCACTGGAAAAACCATAGCCTTGACTAGACGGACCTTTGTTGGCAAAGTAATGTCTCTGCTTTTGAATATGCTATCTAGGTTGGTCATAACTTTTCTTTCAAGGAGTAAGCGTCTTTTAATTTCATGGTTGCAATCACCATCTGCAGTAATTTTGGAGCCCAAAAAAGATAAAGTCTGACACTGTTTCCACTGTTTCCCCATCGATTTCCCAGGAAGCGATGGGACCAGATGCCATGATCTTCGTTTTCTGAATGTTGAGCTTTAAGCCAACTTCTTCACTCTCCTCCCTCACTTCGCTGGATACAGGTGACCACAAAATCTTTTTTTAACCACAAAATCTTAAAAAAGATGTTTCTACATTTTTTTCTCCCGACAGCAAAGGGCATAAGTATTCCTTCTGCTACCACTAACAGGGACTAAGCCAAACAAAGAACCCGAGAGTTTCCTATTTCTCCGTAGGGAGTGCCTTCTTCCAGAGGCAGAACTAGACAGGAAAGTTCTCCTGACCAGAGCATGAGAGGACCAAATGGGACTACGTTCTCCAGAATGCATTGCTCTTCCTGGGGCGTCGTAAATGAGGGAGGAACTCGCACTACTTTTGCGACAGGGATGGGCGGAGGGGGAGGACTACACATCCCAGGATGCAAAGCGCCAGAGCGCTAGTTAGAGCCTGGCTTGCTTGTAGCTTTCTCGTAACCGGCGTTCCCCGCCAAAGAGACGCGGGGCAGGACGGGAGTGTTTAAGATTGGGAATCCCCGTGGTCTACCGGACACTTGACACTTCGAAAGAGGAAGGAGAGTACTGGAAGGCTGTTTTTCACTCTAACTCATAATAGTTCCCGCGCAAGGTGGAGAGGGCTTAAGGGCCCCCTCCTTTATTTAGTGTTTCTCAGAGGCTTTGCCAGACCCCCATTGGTCGAGGATCTCGAGGGCAGGTGGGAAGTCCATGAAGCCCCAAATCGAAGTTATCTGCTTCTCCCCATTGGCCCTCGCCTCGAGCGCAGGCGCGAGGGCTCCGACTCCAGTCCCTGGGGACTGGTGAACGGCAATTGGCCAAAGCCCGCGAAGTAGGAGTCTGGATTGGTAGTTGCTAGCAGGAGCCTGGTTTCTTCCTTGACTTCTGCAAGTGATAGTGTGTGATTGGTTTAAATCCGCGGGCACCTGTCGATGATTGGGCGGGAGCCACAGGCGGGGTGCGCTCATTGGCTGGTGCTGGGTCCATCCCTTCTCGGGCGGGCAGCAAATGATGAAATAGGAACGGGGAGGGGAAAGGCCGCGACGTGAGCGCGCGACCTCCGGCGCCATTTTGTAGAGAAACAAGCGGAGTTAACCGAAGGGGGGGTCTAGGAGAACCGGAGTCGGGGACCCAGGAGTTTCCTGTGTCCAGCGCCGTCGGAGCCGCTTGAGGTGTGGTGGGCTGGGGTCGGGTGCCGAGGCCGACAGGCGGTGTCAGCTACGGAACTTGGGTGCCGGTGCGGGAAGGAACGGGGGTGGTCCCGGGGCCACTGGGAGCGTTTCCCGGGGCTCCGAGGTGTGAGGGGCAGTCGGGACGGGGAAGTGGCGAGGCGGGAGAGGGCGGACTGTCTCCCCTCGGCCCGCGGAGTCTTCGGCCTCTGGAGAGAAGAGGGCTTGGTGAAAGCTCTAGGAAACCGAGGGCAGAGCGCGGAATGAGACCCGGGATTGGCCCCCCCTTGCCCGGGCCTGGCGGCTCTGAGGGCGGTGTTGGCGGCACTTGGGGGAGGCTGGGCCCTCGCTTCGCGCGGACTGCACCCTTCGCAGACTCCACGAGCTTCTCAACTGCCGGATGGGTGCTGCGGGCATCGGCCTCGGAGGCCTAGCTCCGGGGAAGCGGGGGGGCGAGGTGCCCGTGTTCGGAGTAGTTGCCGACTCCGGGTTCCTCTCGGTGGACCTGGAGCTGCCAGTCCCCCTCCCCCGCCCCCAGCACGTTGTCAAACCCCGGGTGTTTCGGGTGTCCGCCGGTGGGAGGGGCGGGCGGGAGCGAGCACTTCCTCATTACTTCTTGCCACAGGTTTTGTTCCACTCGCGCGCCCGGGCGCTCACTCAGTCTCCAGAGTCGGCCCCCACCCACCTGGCTCAGTGTCTGTTCTGTAGTAGTGGTGCTACTCGCCCAGGAGAAGAGCTCTCGTAGTGAGCCGAGCATTTGGGAGGCCTCCGTGAGAGATACTATGGGTCTCCAGGGGGTTACATAAGGCCAAAAGCACAAATGTTCTTTTTCAGTCCCACCCCCTCTGCAGATTTCACCCAAGTGGGTTCCCACAGATGAGTACCCTTCCTAGGATTAAACTTTAATGCTTGATGTCTGTGGGTTTGGAGATGTGTTTAAAATAAACTTTGAGCAGGAAGCTTTTCCCTTTGAAGTCACTCAAACATCACATATTTTAGGACTCTTAAAAGTATTTTTTCCTGAGAGTATTAACTCTTAGTCTCTCTTTTTATTTCTCTGTAATTCAATTGCCTTGGGGAGTTTAACAGTTAATAACAACTGAGTGAGTATAGTTGATTACTTTTTGCGGAGAAAATTCTGAGTGTTTGCCTCGTGACAGTCCGTTTGATAGGAGTAGGGATACACGGATGGAAAAATGATTGGACAAATACAAAATCAGGAAGTAGGTCAAACAGATTAAGAACAAACTTGTTTATGTAGAAGTATTTGGGCTTAATATCCTCAGGTTGTCATATCTGTCCTTCCAGAGATTTGGCAGTGTAGTATTTTAGCTCTTAATAAGATATTTGGTAACAGTTTAAATTATCCTGTTTTAGGACATTCCAAATTGTTACCTTGTCTAAGGAGAAAATGAGCTGATGATACATAACGTTGTAGGCATCTAGTTGTGCTTTGAAATGGTCGCATGATAATACTTGTTTGGAGAGTTGGTCCCTTTTCAACAAGTGAAGGGTCCCAATTCCTTCCGTGGAAACAAGGCAGAGATTTGACCATCAGTAACAACGTCTTACCCTCTTCTTGCCTAAGATTGTAATCTTAGCAGTTTTAAGGCACCTTTTTCTGGCATTATTGTGGAACAACTGAAATGCTTTTGGTTCCTAACTCAAATGGATCTCTGGCTTAGCCAGAGAGAAATACAGTCTCTTAGATTTCTGCTGGGGTTTTAAGTACTGGTCTCTTTAATATGGATCTTGTCAGGCTAAGTACTGTAATGTCCTCCTAACTTTGGGTTAAGTCATTAAAAAAAAAAAACAAACAGAAGAGGAAATGCTTATTTCTTGACAGTATGCTTAAAGACTAATATCAAATTTGCTTGAATGTTCCTTTTTCCAAGTATATTTTTGGTTAGCTCCTGATCTAGTTATGAGAAGTTTCTTTTTAACCAACTTAAGTTTATGAATTTATGAACTTGAATCTTTATTTCATTCTACTGTGTAACAAATCTTTGTTACTCAATACTATGGAAGAGAATTTACCTACAGTAATTTAAATTGGATGCCCAGATTTTTCAAGACACTTATTTTTGGGAAGATGTTTATGATTCTTGAATTGTCAAAATTTGGAGAAGGCAGTGGCACCCCACTTCAGTACTCTTGCCTAGAGAATCCCATGGATGGAGGAGCCTGGTGGGCTGTAGTCTGTGGGTCGCTAAGAGTTGGACACAACTGAGCGACTTAACTTTGACTTTTCATTTCCATGCATTGGAGAAGGAATGGCAACTCACTCCAGCGTTCTTGCCTGGAGAATCCTGGGTCGGGGTGGGGGGCTGGTGGGCTGCTATCTGTGGGGTCACACAGAGTTGGACACGACTGAAGTGACTTAGCAGCAGCAGCAGTACCAGTCATAAACTTGGTGTTTGGTTTTTTTTTGGTAAGAAAGCAAAACTAACTTGTAAGTCATTAAAAAAATATTGGTTGAAGCATTTAACTGGCCCTCTTTCCAAACTGAACTTCCTGTGGGGAAGTTTCAAAATGGCATCCTACTGAGTCTTATTTTAAGACCTTATATAAAGAAAGATCATGCAGTTCCTTTCCTATTTGCTCACAATGTTTAAGAAGAATATTTCAAAGCTAAAATGGGCTCAAATCCTTCATCCTTTTATGTACACAATAGTTAATTTTAAGGTACTTTTCATTCATGTATTTGCGGGAACGTAGCAAAGCAAATAAAACAAATTATTCGTTGAAAAACTCGTTTGAGAAGTCAGTAGAAGTGTAGACTTAATTTGAAATCCTGTGTTAAGATTTGAAGGAAATACAGCCTTTGGGAGTATGGAGTATAGGTTTGAGAAATGCATTTCTGGAAAGAAAAAATGCATTTCTACCTCTAGGCTAAATTAGAATGTTGAAAGAGATGTTAAAGTGTCTGCAGTGGAGGTGTAGGTTTTGTTGTTGTGGGTTTTTTTGTTTTTGTTTTGTGGTGTTGGACTAATTATATGAAATGTAAAGTGAAAGCATTATTTGAAAGATACCATTTTATTGCTCTTAAGCTTCCTATTAAGAGCTCAACACTTCCCCTTTTAGATAATTAGTTTGAAAGTTTGTCACCTTGGATTTAGAGCTCTTAGGTTTGAAATGCAGCGGTACTGTTAATTTTTTTGTGAACTCATAATCAGAATAGTTACTTCTTTGTTTCAGACCCTGTCTTTTTTGCATTAGCTTTCTAACTGATCTCCAGTGTTTTTTGTTTATTGGATTTCTTTATTACATAAATAATACATGAAAATGTTGTAAATGTAAATGATTCCAGGAATGCAGTTAGTTTTTTATATTAAAGACAAATTGTCTACCAAGTCATTGGTTTGAATCTAGGCATTCTGTACTCAAGTTTTTCAGTACTTTGACCTATCACTGTGTAAGTATTGACCCCTCTGTACTCATAGCAACATGTTACTAACTTATGGTGTAGTTAAAAGGTTGTTGCAGAGTGGTTCCCAAATGCATTTTTGCCCCTATTATCTGGAGTGTCATCTGTAGTTACCAAAACACTACCATTCCAATTCATATCCACATGTACTGTCTATAATCTTTTCCCTGATTTCCCTAAGCAAAATTAATTTCTTCTTCCTCTTGGCTAGATTCACTTACCTGTACCATATATTGATTTGTAAGTTTTCTATCCTACTTTGTAGTAGGTAAGGAGTCTCTCATCCTCCAAACACATACAGTTGTCCTGAGTTGTAATTGAATAGTGCTTCCATTTGTTACACTTGGGTAGATTTATTGAACATGGCGTTCTTGGAAAACCATATACCCTGGTTTTTGTTCTTTGAGGGCACAGGCTGTTTCTCTTCGAGCTATATATACTTAAAATTCAGTTGACATCTTTTAGAAAGTTAAACTTTGAAATCTAGTCATACAGAATTAATGGTATGTTTAGAAAATTGAAGCCCAGGAAATTGAAGTGACTTCCTTAGATTAGTGTTAGACCAGATTTTCTTACTCTAGCCCACTGTTGGTTCTGTCTTGCCATACTACTAAAGTACAAGGAAAACTTTGATCGTTCATCAAAAAGGTGAGGATAATCTATGATCAACCACTTATTTTTGGAGGACAAGATACAAAATTTGAGTTTTTCATCTCTTCAGTGTGAAAAAATATAAAACTCAAGTATGACAGAAAAGATAGTCTTTTCTCTTACAGTTATTGAAAGTGGGCATTACTGAACTTCAGTGTAATAAACTTGTATTTATTTCTTTTGAGGCCTTCAAAGGATGAGTGGCTTTAAAAAATTTCCTTTTTTTACTTAAATTTTAAAATGTTCTTCACTGTAAATTGAGTTGTGAGACATTTGAGTAAGTTTTCTCTTGGTGTACTTAGTTTTAAGGCATAGCTCTAAGAAGAGTTCTCTTATTTTTTAGCAGTCTTAAATACATGGCATAGCTTTGTAATTTTGCACATGTTACTGGGAAGATGCTTCTGAATATTTGATTTCAGATCAAGAACTGATTCTTTTCTGATTTTGGAGTAAGCATGCTTTTTGAGCTCTTTTCACTTTTTATAAATTGTTAGTTGCTAACACTGAACTGAACAATTGTTTATAAAGTATGCTGATGTATGGATTGTAGTCTCTTAAAAGTGTGAAGAGACTTTCCTGGTGGTCCAGTGGTTGAGACTTTACGCTTCTACTTCAGGGAGAGCTGGTTCAGTCTCTGGTTGGGAAACTAAAATCCCATGTGCTGCATGGCCATAAAATAAATAAAATTGTGAAGCTATCCACACAAGGCTATTAAAATGTTTTTCAAGTTAGTATTAAGATTCCATTGCCTTGAGTAAAATTAGCATATTTGAAGTAAGTCAACTCTTGATCAATTTGTTTTTATCCTTGGCAGAGCTTTCATTTCAAACCAATTTATTACCTGTCGACTCTTATGCCCTTGAATATTTCCTTATTCCTTGCCAGGTGGGTTCTAAGAAAAAGTTTTACACTAAACCTTTCTAAGCCTGGGAATACACAATTTGGGGGTGTCCACAATTTGAATTACTCATGCTGGTGCTCTTTGTTCTTTAGGTAATGAAGAGATATGGATACCATGTATAGTCATTATTATGGCATGAGTATTTTAGGAATAATCCTCTTCCCTTTTCAGACAGTTATGCTAGATGTTACAGAAGTTGAGATTGTCAAAGGTAAACTTTAAAAATTCCTTGAAAGTATTTGATTTTTGTCTTCTCCAATCACTAAGCCCTCAAGGACTGGCAACTACAAAATGTTGGTATGATAAATTGCTTTAGTATACTAACCTAGTTTTGGGATATGTGTATAGCTTTTTAGAGTTCTTCTGTGTTTGGGTTTCAGTCACTAATTCTCTTAATGTGCTATTATCTACTTTGCTTTCTACCCTTGGCTCCCCTATGGTTTATTCTCATCTAGAGTGATTCTTACATTTTTATTTTATTTATTTATTTTTATTTTACTTTACAATACTGTATTGGTTTTGCCATACACTGACATAAATCCGCCACGGGTGTACATGAGTTCCCAGTCCTGAACCCCCTCCCACCCCATATCATCTCTCTGGGTCATCCCAGTGCACCAGCCCCCAGCATCCTGTATTGTTTCTTACATGATAGTATACATGTTTCAATGCCATTCTCCCAAATCATCCCACCCTCTCCCTCTCCCACAGAGTCCATAGAGTGATTCTTATATTTTTAAAACTAAGGTTGTGTCTTCTGTTCAAACTGTTCATTGATTCTCCATTTGTCTTTAGTAAAAGCCAAAGAAAGTCCTTTCATCATTAGCCCTGCCCTGTATCTTCTCATATATTCCACCTTCCCCCCGCCAACTTACTCTCTCCCTCCCTAAGTTTACTTCAGCTACAGTTGACCTCCATGTCTGTCTTTTCACACATTTTTCCTCTCTGAGGAAGCCTTTGCATTAACTGACAAGTCTCTCTGCCTGGAACATTCTTTTCTCAGATGTGTTCATGGCTAACTAAACCCTTCAACTCCTTAAAATCTGCTTAAATAACTGCTTTCTCCATAAGACTGACTGACCACCCTACTTTAAAATCTATGGCACCCTGCACGCCCTTCCAACTTGGTTCACTTTACTTTGCTATTTTTCCATAGTATGTAGTGTCTTTTAAAATATGTTTGATAATTTTTTATGATTTTTGTTTCTCTCCCACAGTGGGAATGCAGGGATATATGGCTGTTCACTGGTGTAGCTCAAATACCTGGCACATAAACTGTTTCTTGGATAAGTTTTGGTAGCCACTTCACATTAGCCATATACTATTTCCTACCACTTGGTGGATATGAGTTGTGCTTGACTTTATGTTGACTTTGTGGAAAGCCAAACTTGAGGTGTTCACATTCTAGGGCCCACCCTGCAGAAAGTGGATGGAAAAGCTGTTTTTTGAACAAGGGCACTGTTTATGTTTGGGCAAAATAGTTTATTGGTGGTGCTGTTCTCCTTCTTTGCAAGATGTCTATTGCATCTCTCCTTCGCACTGAATTCCAATGACTGTCTCATTCATGTTTCAAAATGCTTTTGGAGACAATATTGCTTCCTGGTTTATTCCAGTGAATACCCTTTTGGGGTTCAGGTTTGTTGTCAGGGTTATTTTGCTTACTTTGTATTCATATATTGTTGGGATAAGTCACAAATTTACTTAAAATTAATTTTAATTTTAGACTGGCATATGTGAAACACTACATATAGAAAAGGAATACCATGTTTCACTGATTCTAAAACATTTTTAACATTTTAACACCTCTGGAATTGAGATGTATCATGTCAGAAGAAATATTACCAAATAAACTTTGTAAGTGATAACATAAAATAATGATCACAATTGTTATCACAATTGAAGACAAACCAACCTAGAATGAGATTATGGAAAATTATCTCCACCTTTGATGGGTGATGAAGGTGGAAGAAATGCAAATTTTTAATACATTTTATTTCCTGATAAGTCTAGTCAAATTGTATTTTAGAAACCTAGAAATGGAATACTGGTTTTGGACTTAGAAGGGTTATGGAAAATTTTTGCTGCCCTCAAAGCTAGTTGTTTGGTTAGGAGTGGAGGCAAAGAAGAGATAGGAAGCAAACCCAAGGTCTGTCCTCAGGAACTGATGAAAACATAATACACATGAAACAATAGTGAGCAGTGTGATTAAATTTTAACTACGCAGCATGCGTACTGAAGGGAAGGGGAGATGGGTCAGCACTTCAACTTGTAGACCATCTGATGTATTTGGAAGGGTTTGGAGGGACTGGGGCTTGGGCCGGGCCCTGGTCTTATTACCTAATGGTTTTATCCTCTCTATGGAGGAGTCTTGGCCTGTCTCCTGGTGACCACTAATGTCCCGCTCATGGAGGTCATTAGTGATCTCCTAGTAATTTTGATAATTTACAATAATTTCTTTTTTATGCTGCCAAATATATGTCATAAAATCCCTTCTCCATGGTTTTCATAGACTATTATTGATGTGTTATTTATTGGTTGCTACACGATGAGTTTAGAAATAGCTGAACTCCCAAGTTTACCTATTTTTAAAAAATTTTTTGGCTTTTTATTCAGAGGCACAGCCTGGCTAGATGCTTCTGACAAAGTGTTCTCACAAAGTTGCAGTGCAGGAATCCATAGGCCATAATCATCTTGTGCCTGAAGGATAGTAAGAAGGGTCTGAAGGGTACAAGCGTACTCATGTAGCAGTTGTCAGATCTCAGATCCTTGCTGGCTGTTGTTTAGGAGGTATCAGTTCCTCGCCATATTGCCCTCTCCGCAGGGTTACTCACAACATGACAGCTTGCTGCTTTCTCTCAGAGCACAGGTTTAGAGAGGTAAACAAAGCTGAAGTCAGTCTTCATGTAACTTAATCTTGGAAGTGACTTTCTAGTCTCTTATTTTGAAGTCACACTTAAGGTCCAGCCAACATTTAAGGGACCAGATTACTTAAAGATGTAAATATTGGGCAGAAAATATTGGGGTTATTTTACAGGTTGCCTGCCGCAGTGGACAGATTCTTCCTGGGAGCTCTCTTATGGATGTTATCTGTTGCTAGGTTTTAGTTATTACCATTAAGTAAAGAACGCTCCTTGGTTTCTGATATTAACAACTCTCAAGTTTCTTCCACCTCTCTGTCCATGCGTCCCTTTGTGAGTTCCCCTCTTTTTGTCCTTATTGAAGTATAGTTGAGTTATAGTGGTAGTTTGTTTCAGATGTACAACATAGTGACTCAGTATTTTTATGGGTTATACTCTATGTAAAGTTATTATAAAATATTGGCAATATTTCCTATGCTGTACAGTATATCTGCATAATAGCTTGTACCTCTTAATCCCTTGTCCCTATCTTGCCCCTCCTCCCATTCCTCTCCCCCATTTAACTGCTAGTTTGTTCTGTGAATCTGCTCCTGTTTTCTTATATTCATTTTTTCCCCCCCAGATTGCACAAGTGGTAACTTACAGCATTTGTCTTTGATTTTACTAAGACATAATAATTTGATTTTACTAGGCATAATACCCTCTAGGTCCATCCACATTGTTAGAAATGGCAGAATTTCATTTTTTTTAAATGGCTGAGTAATAGTCCATTATATATATATTTATATATGTCCATTATGTATGTGTGTGTGTCCCTATATATGTAAATGGACACATCTTTATCTGTTCCTCTGTTGATGGACATTTAGGTTGCTTTGATATCTTGGCTATTATAAATAATGCTGCAGTGTGCATTGGGGTATATGTTTCTTTTCAAATTAGGGTTTTAGTTTTCATTTGATACATACCTGGGAGTGAAATTACTGGATCATATGTAGTTCTGTTTTTTAGTTCTAAAAACTCATATGAGTTCTTTTTTTTAACCTTTCCATAAGTTCTAAGCTTCCTTAGGACTCTTTGTAGGCCTGTCTTATGTTCATTTCTGTAATTCTCCTATGCTATCATCGAAAGCATCACGACGAACAAAGCTAGTGGAGGTGATGGAATTCCAGTTGAACTATTAAAATCCTGAAAGATGATGCTGTGAAAGTGCTGCACCCAATATGCCAGCAAATTTGGAAAACTCAGCAGTGGCCACAGGACTGGAAAAGGTCCGTTTTCATTCCAATCCCAAAGAAAGGCAATGTCAAAGAATGCTCAAACTACCACACAATTGCACTCATCTCACTCTCTAGTAAAGTAATGCTCAAAATTCTCCAAGCCAGGCTTCAGCAATACATGAACGTGAACTTCCTGATGTTCAAGCTGGTTTTAGAAAAGGCAGAGGAACCAGAGATCAAATTGCCAACATCCGCTGGATCATGGAAAAAGCAGGAGAGTTCCAGAAAAACATGTATTTCTGCTTTATTGACTATGCCAAAGCCTTTGACTGTGTGGATCACAATAAACTGTGGAAAATTCTGAAAGAGATGGGAATACCAGACCACCTGACCTGCCTCTTGAGAAACCTATATGCAGGTCAGGAAGTAACAGTTAGAACTGGGCATGGAACAACAGACTGGTTCCAAATAGGAAAAGGAGTACATCAAGGCTGTATATTGTCACCCTACTTATTTAACTTCTATGCAGAGTCCATCATGAGAAATGCTGGACTGGAAGAAGCACAAGCTGGAATCAAAATTGCTGGGAGAAATATCAATAACCTTAGGTATGCAGATGACACCACCCTTATGGCAGAAAGTGAAGAGGAACTCAAGCCTCTTGATGAAAGTGAAAGAGGAGAGTGAAAAAGTTGGCTTAAAGCTCAGCATTCAGAAAATGAAGATCATGGCATCTGGTCCCATCACTTCATGGGAAATCGATGGGGAAACAGTGGAAATAGTGTCAGACTTCATTTTTTTGGGGTCCCAAATCACTGCAGATGGTGACTGCACCCATGAAATTAAAAGATGCTTACTCTTGGAAGGAAAGTTGTGACCAGCCTAGATAGTGTATTGAAAAGCAGAGACATTACTGCCAACAAAGGTCCGTCTAGTCAAGGCTATGGTTTTTCCAGTGGTCGTGTATGGATGTGAGAGTTGGACTGTGAAGAAATCTGAATGCCGAAGAATTGATGCTTTTGAACTGTGGTGATGGAGAAGACTCTTGAGTCTCTTGGACTACAAGGAGATCCAACCAGTCCATTCTGAAGGAGATCAGCCCTGGGTGTTCTTTGGAAGGACTGATGCTAAAGCTGAAACTCCAATACTTTGGCCACTTCATGCGAAGAGTTGACTCATTGGAAAAGACTCTGATGCTGGGAGGGATTGGGGGCAGGAGGAGAAGGGGACGACAGAGGATGAGATGGCTGGATGGCATCACTGATTCGATGGACATGAGTTTGAGTGAACTCCGGGAGTTGGTGATGGACAGGGAGGCCTGGCGTGCTGCAATTCATGGGGTCGCAAAGAGTCAGACATGACTGAGCGACTGAACTGAACTGATCATCTGTATGTTGATTCTGAGATCTGTTATTTGCATCCCACACTTGCTGTGCTCCTGGCTGTAAGTACAACTGTCCAGTGGATTTTATCTGTATGCCTCACTTCAGACAATCCTCATTATCTTTCTTGCCCTTCACACTTTCTTCCTCAGTTGTTTCATGTCAGGAGTAACTGGAACTCAGGTGCTTAGTCTAGAAAGGTGAATATTTGATTTTTCCCTCTTTCTTCACTGCTTTCCTTACTCTCCACAGTTAAGAGTCCTTTCAATTCCCTCTTGAATGCATTCACATCTTTTTCTCACTGATAGCCTTAATTTCTCTGACTTCTCAATTTTTCACATTGTCAAAAAGTAACTTTTAATTTCACCCATTCATGTCTGATAGTAGACAGAGCAAGCTAACATTGTAACTAATAACCCCAAGATGTTAGTGGCTTAGCAGGGTAGACATTTGTATCTTTCATTGAGAGTGTTCATTTAGGTTACCTTCTGTGTAGTAGTAATTGAAGAACCCAGGCTCCTTCCATCTTGTGATGCCACCTTCCTCTAGGTGCTGGGAGTTCTATTCATTCACCTGGCAGTTGGTAGAAGAATCAGAGGATCATGCGTATGAGGTTTTACGGACTGGCTCTGGAAGTGGCTGATAATCATTTTTGGCCTACATTTCATTGGGTAGAGCTTAGTCTGTTTGCCACACCTGTGCAGGAGCCTGAAAAATAAGTCCAGCTATTGAGCCAGGAAGAGAAAACAGATTTGGTGAACATTTAACCAGAATCTGTCACTTCCTTCTTCCCTAAAACATAGTTCAGTCACTCAGTCATGTCCGACTCTTTGCGACCCCATGAATCACAGCACGTCAGGCCTCCCTGTCCATCACCAACTCCCAGAGTTCACCCAAACCCATTTCCATCGAGTCGGTGATGCCATCCAGCCATCTCATCCTCTGTCGTCCCCTTCTGCCCTCAATCCCTCCCAGCATCAGAGTCTTTCCAATGAGTCAACTCTTCGCATGAGGTGGCCAAAGTACTGGAGTTTCAGCTTTAGCATCATTCCTTCCAAAGAACACCCAGGACTGATCTCCTTTAGAATGTGCATATCTAAACCAATCTGAATAGCGTCCAGAATTGTCTTTATGATAAAATGTAAAATTCTCAAATGGATTCTGCACATTCTAGAGAAGAGACCCACAAATTGAGTCCACTTACCTTCAGAAGGCATTTCTTCTCGGTTAGTAACAGAATGAATGTGTTGGGAGGTGGGTGCCCAGTAATTCTGTAGAAAGACTCACAGGACTTGGCATATGGCTCTACTCAGGGCTGTGATTTATTACAGCAAAAGGATACAAAGCAAAATCAGGAAAGCAAACATGCCGAAGAGTCCACCTGTCAGTGCAGGATATGCAGATTTGATCCCTGGATCAGGAATATTCCCTGGAGAAGGAAATGGTGACCCATTCCAGTATTCTTGCCTGGGAAATCCCATGGACAGAGGTTGGAAAAGAGCTGGACACAACTTAGTGATTAAACAACAGCCAAGGAAAACTAGGGCTTGTTCTCCCGTGCCTGAGCCTCTCCCAGTGGGAGTCACACAGGACTCACTTAATTCCTCTAGCACTTGTGACAACACGTGTGTGTAAAATGTTGCCTGGCAGGGAAGCTCATAGAGACTCAGCGCCTTGGTTGGTTATGAAGGCACCTTCTGCCTACCACATAGAAAGATTTCAGATTCCCAGAGGGAAAACAGCTGTTCAGCATAAGCCACATTTTTGGGTACAGTTTAGGCACAGTGAGCCTCATTCTGGGAATGGCAGTTCTCTCAAAATCCAAGTACTGACAACAGCCAAGAGCCAGCCTGGCAAGTCTTCCTAAGGAGAACTGATCTCAGACCTTCTCTGTTAAATTAACTCTTTTCTGCACAGGGAATGAGGTTCAGACCTCTGTAGATTGGGCTTTCTATATAGAGAATCTTGGAATATGCAAAAAAATTTTATTGACCTTAACTTTTGTTTTTGAAAATTACTTTTTTATCAGTGGGGATAAAAAGGTTAATTGCCATCTTAGCTTCTCTCATCCAACTTTTCATGTATGGTTACTGTTTGTATTCTTCTAGATAGTCTGCATATAAGGATATATACACACATGTAGCTTGCTTTTATCCCCTAATAGATATTTCCAGTCTTTCTAGGTAGCTCTTTTTTTTAGTATTACATAATATTCCAGTTTTTTATTTGCTTAACCAGTGCCCTTTTGGTGGATCCCAGGCAGCTCTCAGTAAGTTTTTTAAAGAGTTGGTCATTTCCTGGATGAAGAAGGAATCAATTAAAAGACAAAGTGCAGAGATAGGGGGCTTAGGGCCCTAAAGCTCTTTTTTTTTTTTTTTATATGATGTATTATTTATCTGAAATTCAAATTTAGTTATCCTACTCTTTTACTTTCTGGCCACACTGTGCAGCATATGCTCTTATTATTCATCATTTTCTGTAATATTGGCGATACTTATATCAGGAAATGGCATTAAAACAATTAGATTCTTTAAAATACTTATTTGGAAGTTATAATGCAAGTTGTGTTTTTTAAATCCTGTATCTCCTACCCTATTATTACCATGTCTTCATAATTATTCTACTTAGTAGCTGCAAGTTCAGCTATTTCTCTTTAAAGTTGGGATAATATCTTCCTCAACAAGTCACCAGATTTAAATAAACTGACATAGTTGACCCTTGAACAATGTGTGAGCTGGGGCACCAACTCCATTGCAATAAAAAACTCTTGGGCAGCTTTACAGTTTTTATCTGTAGGTTCAACCAACTTTGGGTGTGGTACTGTAGTATGCATTTATTAAACAGAAATCCACATAGAAGAGGACCCTCCCAATTCAAACCCTTGTTTAAGGGTCAGCTATAGGTAAAATGCTTAGAATAATTCTAATATTAAAGTATTTGTTGTGATTATGCTTCTGTAAGTTATCCTATTATATACACGGTAGTTATAACTAGAATTTTAATAAGTGAGCCAACATTTTGGATGAATGACTTGGAGCTGTACACAGTAAATTTAGAGCCCCTGCCTACTGGAGAAGTATTAAACATCAGGATATATATTTTAAGTTAGGGCGGGTTTGATCCCTGCGTTGGGAAGATCTCCTGCAGAAGGAAATGGCAACTCCAGTATTCTTGCTGGGAAAATCCATCGCACAGAAGAGCCTGGCAGGCTACAGTGGATGGAATCGAAAAGAGTTGGACTCAACTTAGCGACTGAACAACAGCAATAAGGGTTTAGTTGGTCATGAAGTGAGCTCTCGTAAGGAAACCAAAGTGAAAAGGGGGACATCTGGGAAAATTAGTATTGGTTGCTTCTGGATGCAAGAGTAGATACTTGCTCTGATTCATATGGGCCATAGCACTTTACAGCGTTGTCCAGTATGGCTGGTCCAGTATGGCTGCCCACATACGGCTTAGTGCTGCACAGGGGAACTTCGTTTCCCAGCCAGGATCGAACTTGAGCCCACTGCACATGAAGTGCGTAATTTTAACCAGTGGACTGCCAGGGGAGTCCCTAATTTTGTACTAAGATTAGTAAAAGTTAAGTAATATTTTAGAAATTGAGCCTTTTGGTCACTAGTCACATTTCAGTAGCTGCATGTTCGTAGCTGCCATATTGAACTGTGCAGTTGTAGAACATTTTCATAATCGAAGGAAAGGAATGAGAAAAGAAGGCTCAACTCAGCCTCTTTTAGTCAGAATGCTACTTTTAAAGACTTAGTAAAGAGAACAGACTTGTAGACACAGTCAGGGAAGGAGAGGGAGGGACAATTGAAAGAGTAACATTGACACAAACCTTTGTTGTTGTTGTTCAGTCCTGTGGGATTGTTTGCCATCCCGTGGACTGCTGCATGCCAGGCCTCCCTGTCCACCATCTCCTGGAGCCTGCTCAGACTCATGTCCATTGAGTTGATGATGCCATCCAACCATCTTGTCCTTTGTCATCCCCTTCTTCTGCCTTCAGTCTCTCAGCATCAGGGTCTTTTCTAATGAGTCAGCTACCATATGTAAAATAGCCAGTGGGAATTTGCCGAATGATGTTAACTGGTGCTATGTGACAAACTGGAGGGGTGGGATGGGGGTTCAGGAGGGAGGGGACATATATGTATCTATGACTGATTCATGTTGATATATGGCAGAAACTAACAATATTGCAAAGCAGTTATCCTCCGATTAAAGGCTATTGCAGGCAGAGCCTAAAAAAAAGACTTAGAGAAGAATTTTCAACGTCAGACTTTGGTATTAGTAGAGTATACCTAAGAATTCTGTGTGTTTTTAATAATGGAAGTTGCGGGTTCAGTAAACCTGATAGTCTTGGGCCTAGTCTATTTGGCTTTTTTCCGGGGGGGAGCTTCTCAAAGTACCTGTTGATACCATATTTAAACCTAGAGCAAGCAAGTTAGGTGATACTGTGAAGGTTGCTGGCCTCTGCTATGAATAACCAAATTACCTTTACAAAGATGTCTCTGGTCTAGCCAAAAAAGGAATCAGTGGGAGGGACTTTCCTTATGTTACAACAACAAACTGTGTCAAGTTATACTTTTCTTAAACTAATCCCAGAGCTATTTGTAAAATCAGTGGTTTTGTAATTTTGAAATTCAAAAAAAACCCATCTCCAGAGTTTAAAACGTGATGTTCTGTTCTCTTTGCCCAAAGATTTTGACTCTTTTGGTGTAAGGTAATGTTTAGGAATCATCATTTTTGGCCAAGCCATGCAGCTTGCATGATCTTAGTTCCCTGATTAGGGACTGAACCTGGGCCCACAGCAGTGAAATCTTGGGAGTCCTAACCACCGGACTGCTAGGTGATTCCCAGGAATCAGCTTTTTAAAAAAGAATTCCGTTTATTTCTGGCGTGCTGGGTCTTCCTTGATGTGCGAGCTACTTTGTAGTTGTGTGCAGTCTTTTCATTGTGATGGCTTCTCTTATTGTGGTGGCTTCTCTTCTGTGGAGCTTAGGCTCTGGGGTGTGTGGGCTTCCGTTGTGGCATGTGGGCTCAGCAGCTGTGGCAAATGGACTGACTTGTTTCTCGACATGTGGGATCTTTCCGAATCAGGGATGTCTCCTGCATTGCAAGGCAGATTCTTTACCACTGAGCCACCAGGGAAGCCCCAGGAATCAGCATTTTTTCCCCTCCCACTCCTTATATACGATTGCCTTGTTGCAAGCATCGCAGTAAATTCTGTATTCTGTTAAGCCCCTTGAGGTCAGTGTTTATTTTTATGTTTTCTGTAGCATCTAAAGTATGCACATGGTATATGGTTAGGCTCAACTGTGAATTAATAGGAAGGCCATCTCTAGAAGATGATTCTTATGGTATAGTATAGTGGAGTAAACTGCAAAAGTATCATTTGACATTAAATTGAAGTGCTTAAAGATAAAGGCTTGTCCTTTTTATTTAGTACTGACTTTTAGAAAAATGTGAATGTATTTTGAGCCCAACATTAAAAATAATGATGTAAAAGTAAAGATATCACTTTAATTTGAGAATTTGTGTGCATAGCAGCATTGCAGCTGTTTTGGATGCCATTTGAACAGAGAAGACAAGAGATTTAAGGGTTTCAGTTGCTCCTGTGAGGAGCCAACGACTCAGCTTTACCATATCATCATGGAGACCAGTCAGTTACAACTTGGTCTGCCTGTTTACCCTTCTTGGTATGTGGTATGTAAACTTCTCCAGCAGCTCCACCGAAAAGATTGACAGTTGCTTACTTTTCAGCTAGCTGTTAAAGCTGATGTTGAGGTGAAAGAGCATCATCTACTGTGCTTGTGATGGGTACCTTCTGTTGTTCCCATGAGGGCTCTGGAAATCCTTATCTCTGCTATACCTTAAGGATAAACCCTTTTGGGAAAGCTTTGGTATAGCTGAGAGATTCCCAGGTGGTGCAGTGGTAAAGAATCCACTTGCAAGTACAGATGGGGCTTCCATCCCTGGGTTGGGAAGATCCCCTGGAGGAGCAAATGGCAACCCACTCCAGTATTCTTGCCTAGAAAATTTCCATGGTCAGAGGAACCTGTAGTCCGCAAGGAGTCAAACAACTGGAGAGACAGAGAGCACAGGCTCAATAGTTGGGGCAAATGGACTTAATTGTTCCTTGACAGGTAGGATCTCCCCGAATTAGGGATTGAACCCATGTCTCATGCATCATTGGCAGGCAGATTCTTTACCACTGAGCCACCAGGGAAGCCCTAGGAATCAGCATTTTGAGTACTGCAGATACACAGACGCACACGCACACACGGTATAGCTGAGGCCTCATTTTACACATCGGGAGGGGGAAGCATATATGTTCAGTCACTTATTCAAGGTCATTTACCCTTTACTGGTCTTAATGGTTTTAAATTTTGAATTTTTAAAAATAATTGCTTAAACTTACCTTAAAGTTTTTACTTTGTAAAATTACCATGTACTTGTAAAAATTTATTTATTTATTTATTTGGTAAAAATTTAAATACAACTTGAGTACAAAGTCAGTTTTTGGAAATCTCATCATATGGTAGTAATTCCTGCTTATAATGATGAAGGTAATACATGCCCCCATCCCCAGTTTTGTTAAGAAAAATTCTTTCACATGTACAGAAAAAAGAACAGTACAGTGAACAACCCTGTAACATTTTCCTAGATTCAAGTTAACATTCTGCCATGTTTATTTTCTCTACACTTCTATATTTTTACTGAAGTATTTGATCACAAATATTTCAGCATGCATCTCCTACAGATTAGGACTTTCTGCCATATGCATGTGTACATGCTCAGTTGTGTCCAACGCTTTGTGACCCCATGGACTATATAGCCTGCCAGGTTCCTCTGTCCATGGGATTTTCTGGGTAAGAATACTGGAGTGGTTTGCCATTTCCTTCTCTGGGATTTTCCTGACCCAGGGATGGAACCTGCGTTTCCTGCATTGCAGGCAGATGCTTTATTGCTGCGCCACTAGGGAAGCCCTATGCTATTGGTGGTTCTTGCCTGAATTGGTTTTTATACTGGGCAGCGTTATTACAAAATGGCAACTTAATCTTTTATACTTTTAAAATTTGTTAGCCAGTACCTTTCTGTATGAGGTGCATCTTGTCCTTCCTCTTTAAGTGTAATCATGGATTCAGGAATTCTCATTCACTGTGTTACAGTCATAAGCAATTTTTTTTTACCCTGTGATTTATTGGAAGGAACTTTTACCCATAGTAGCTTACTGCAATTACAGGTTGGATAATCTTCTAACTATGTCAGAATGCTTAACTGTTTGGATTTTATTTTCATCTGCACACATGAAGAACTTAGAATTCATAGAAAGAAATTTGTGGCTGCCAAAAGCAAATTTGATCACCAGGGTGGATTCAGAAATGTGTGTTCGATGTTCTGTTCCCTCAAGCATTTCTAAGTGATGTGGCATTTGGGGTAAATTATAGAAACGTTGTTCGTAAGTCCCTTCTAGTGCTCAAATAGACCTAGCATTAGTAACAGTCCTTTTAATTGGCTCTTGTGTCTTTCTGACATTATCCCCCTGAAACTTCTGAGTGTTTCCCATTTTTGTCACAGGATGATCCAAACTCACCTTGTGTCTTCCTTGTTTAAAAATCCTGGAATTAGTCATATCTCCAAGGAATCTTTATTCTTAGTATTTAGAAACCAAGATCCAGAAGTTAGATGAGCTCCTTGCTTCTGGGGTATCACTGTTTCTAGGACTTTTAAAAAATTGAGACAGAATTGATACATAACATTGTAAGTTTAAGGTGTATAACATACTGGTTTGATACATTTATAATGTAATATGATTGCCTTTGTAATGTTAGCTAATACATCTGTCAACATCATATAATTATTTCTTATGGTGAGAACAATTACTGTCTTAATAAGTTTAATGTTTATTATACAGTTTTGTTGTCCATAATCACTGTACTGTGTATTAGATCCCTAGGACTTATTTGCTAGTTGCAAGTATGTACCTTTTAAACATACATTACCTCACCCCCTGGTAACCACCATTCCACTGTGTTTTTTCAAGTTTGATTTTTTAACATTTTAACTTACTTTTTATTGAGTTATACTCAACATAATAGTTTCAGGCATACATCAAAATGATTTTAAATTTGCATATATTTCAAAATGATCACAAGTCTAAATGTTTATTATTACACATAGTTGTTGTCTGTTTTTTTTTCCTTTTTTCCTGACTTCTCAGATTTATTCTATTAATCACTATAGTCAGCATGTTGTATATTATATCCCCAGGACTTAAACTTCATAACTGGAAGCTTGTACCTTTTGACCACCTTCACATACTTAATGCGTACACCTCTGGCAACCATCGGTCAGTTACCAGTTCTCTGTATAAGTTTGATGGTAGTTTTTATTTTTTTTTAAAGATTCCACATAGAAGGGAAGTCATAGTCTTTGACTTATCTCGCTTAGCATAATGTTCTCAGACCCAACCACGTTGGGACAAATGGCAGGATATTTTTCCCCCTCGTGGCTGAAGAGAATTCCATAGTATACAGAGTTGACCCTTGAATGATACGGAATTAGGGGCATGAATTCCCATGTATAACTTTGTAGTTGGTGTCAGCATGTGCAGTTTGGCATCCAGCCACAATCATATAATGCCATAGTACATATTTAGTGTAAAAACCTTCGTGAAACCTTCGTTTGGTGGACCCACTCGGTTCAAGCCTGTGTCTTTCAAGGATCCATTGTATGTACTACATCTTCATATGTTCGTCCACTGACAGAAACTTATGTTATTTCCATATTGGCTATTGAAAATAATGCTGCAGTAAATACAGGAGTACAAATATCTTTAATAACCTGTTTTCATTACTTCTGGATGTATATGCAAGTGAGATTGTTGGATTGTATGGTCGTTTTATTTTTAATATCTTGAGGAACCTCTACATTGTTCTCCATAGTGGCTGAACAAGTTTATAATTCCACCAGCAGTATATAGGGCTTCTCTTTTCTCCACATCCATGCTAACCCCTCTTGTCTTCCTGTTGATAGCCATCCTTATAGATGTGAGGTGATACCCTGTTTTTGATTTGCATTTCCCCCAAGGATTAGTGATGTTTAGCACTTTAATGTTGGCTAGCTGTTTTGGTGTCTTCTTTGTCCTCTTAGTTCCTCTGCTCATTTTAAAATCAGATTTGGAACTTACCTGGTGGTCCAGTGGCTGAGACTCAGAGCTCCCAGTGCAGGGGTAGGGGGTTCAATCCATGGTTGGGAAAGTAGATTTTAGATGCTGCAACAAAGAACTCCCACAGTCTAAATATTTTTTTAAGTCATATTTGTTTTTCTTACTGAATTGTATGAGTTCTTTATAAACTTTGGATATTAACCTCTCGATACATGACTTGCAGATATTTTCTCTATTCTGTAGGTTGTCTTTTCATTTTATTCTTTGGTTATACTGAAGCTTTTAAGTTTGTTGTGGCCTGATTTTGTTCTTTTTTATGATTGCCTTGGCTATTCAGGATCCTTTGGTTACATAAACATTTTAGAATTTTTTTTTCTATGAAAAAGGCCATTGGAATTTTGATATTATGTTGAATTTATTGATCGCTTTGGGTTGCTTGGACATTTTAACAGTATTAAGTAACACTGTCCTTCCTGTGTTTATTACTATTATTTTTCTTATGCTTGCTTTCAACAAAGTCTTGTAGTTTTTGTTGTACAATCTAATATATTTTATTAGACTCAGTTTTGGCAGCATTAGGTCTTAGTAGCATGTGGGTCTTAGTTAAGACCTAGTGGCGCTAGGTTTTAGTTTGCAGCATGTGGGACCTAGTTTCCTGACCAAGGATTGAACCTGGGCCCACTTTGTTGGGAGAATGGAGTCTTCAACCACTGGGCCACTATAGAAGTCCCAGAAATTTTTCAAATGAGTTCCTGTTGATACTTAAATTTCAAATAAAATATTTCAGGTTTTAAAAACTTTTATCTTTTAAAAAAAATTATTTTTTAATTGAAGGATAATTGCTTTATGGAATTTTCGTGTTTTCTGTCAAACTAAACTTTGATCTTTACTACATTGATCTGTAATCATTCTGGATGCCTATTCATTTATTTACTGTATCCAGTAATATATAAATGTAGCATAAAATTGCAGTAAAATATTAAGTGCTGAAAGTAAACCTGTTGAGTCAAATTTCTTTGATTTCTTTCTGTCCTTAAAAATATATCCCACTCTACATCAAGAATGTTCAGGATACTGTGTTAGTTGAAATATTTGTTTTTACTGTGTTCTTTATTATCAGCTTGATACTCAGGTTCATTTATTCTTTTTGTTTGTTTTTTTAAATTAAATATCAAAGATGTAAATAATGGTTCAGAAGTCAAAACCATATAAAAGGTATAATCAGTGAATTTTTGTTCTGATTCCTGTCTACTACCCACTTCTCACCCACTCCAGTGTAGGTAGCTTTTTATTAGTTAATAGCTGATCTTTCCATGTATTTTTTGCAAAAAAAAAAAAAAAGCAACTGTGTTTATGTGTGCATATATACAAAATAAAAAGTAGCATTTATAGAAATTAAAGCTTTAAACAAAGAGTAGAATACTTTGTACATTATCCGAGATGTTTGTTCTCCAGTCACCAACTCATGACCATTCCTTTGCTATGATAAATACTGCAGTGAATAATACTGTGTGTGTGTTATGTTACATGTGTGACATGTATAGATTTCTTAGTGGACTTTTAAAAAATGGAATTTTAAATGAAAGCCTCTCTGTAATCTCTGTTAATCTGTAGCTTGTTTTCTCTGCACATGTAAACATAGGTGTGTTTATGCGATGGCATCATGCTGTTCAGAGTACTGCAGCTTTTCACTCAGTGTCATGAATATTCTTTTATGTTAACACTTAAAAGATTAACTGTAAACCACAACTGCCTGGTATTCCTTAGATTGGATATTCAAGAAACAATTTTATATAAGTTCGACTTCTACGTACCATTTTATAAGCTTTTCATTCTGCACTGTGTAGTGGATGTTTATAGCAGAACTACATTTTAAATGTCTATTTCACATGTTGGGTGGGATTCCATTGGATGTAGGTAGATAATCCTTTTACTGCTGTGTGTGTGTGTGTGTGTAAAAGATACTATAGACAATATACATATATACTTTGAGCAATACATATACATATGTATATATACATATATTGTTTCTAATATCTTTAATATTAGGAAAAATACCAAGAATACACTTTTAAAATCTTTGTCTTCCAAAGTTGCTGTTTTAATCTTTACATAGCCATATCCTTGGTAGATTTCTTTTATCCTTGGTAGATTTTTAAAAAATTAATTTGCTGTTATTTGGCTATACCCAGTCTTAGTTGGCAATATGTGGGATCTACAGTCTTTGCTGCAGCATGTGGAATCTTCTAATTGTGGCATTTGGGATCTTTTTTAGTTGCAACATTCAAACTCTTACTTGAGGCCTGCAAACTGTTAATTGCAGCATATGAGATCTAGTTCCCTGACCAAGGATTGAACCTGGCCCCCTGCATTGGGAGTGTGGAGTCTTAGCCACTGCAGCACTGGAGAAGTCCCTGAAGTTAGTAATTATTTAGCAGTTTGAGTCCCTGATATATATGGAGACCAAAACTAGGCACTGCGTATGCACATGAAATGCTCCTGGGCCACAGATCCCTTACAGTTGAGGAGTATCTTAGACTCTCAGATTTAGTGATCTTGAAATAATTTAACATCTAAACATTTTGAAGGAAAACTGTTGGAAGACACTTTATTGTTTTGCACTTATCTATTTCAATAAAGATGGCCTATAAAGACATTGTGACCCAATTTATATATACATTATGATGCTAAAGGTTAATTGGAAGGGTCTTAACAACTTAATAGTGCAGTTACTGAGGCAGTTAAATTAAAAATTATCTATCATTTACTTGCATGTGATTGTACTTCTGACTAGGAAAATTTCAATGGATTGTCATACCTTTTGGTAGAGTTGGAATATAAGTGCAAAATCCTAAGCTTCAGTTTATAGTTTTTCAGATATGCAGTGAACTAACTCCTTGTATGGGCCATGTAGTGCTTGTAATAAGTTGATGAACAGTAAAACAATTATGATCACTTTCATGTGAAGGGATAGGCAAATATGTTACCCATGTTTGGTGATATAAGGTGGAAAGGAAAAAGACTGGTGTGAAGGGCGGGGCGGGATTGCAATTTAGACAGGGTAATACTCACTGAGAAGGTGACATTTGTGTAGACTTGAAGTAGTTAGCCATATTGGCATCTGGAAGAAGATGGTTCCAGGCAGAGGAATCTAAGGTAAGAGTATGCTGGAGAAGCAGCCAGGAGGCCACTGTAGCTAAAGGGAACTGAGCAGAGGGGAGTGAAGAAGGCTAGAGCAGCACCAGTGGCTGGGTTCCCTCAAGGCCATTGTAAGGGCTCAGGCTTCCATTCTGAGTCATTGGAGGGTTTTGAGCACAGGATGACCTGAGTGTTTTATATTTGGAAAGTCCTTTTCTAGTGTTGAGAATAGACTGGTGTGGAGCAAGGGTGGAAACAGGGAGACTAGTTAGGAGGTTAACATAGTAATCCCAGTGAGAGGTGATGATTCTTGGTTATAGCTGTGGTAAGAAATGAATAGATTCTGCATATATTTTATAAGTTGAGCCAAAAGAATTTTTTGACTGATTACAGTGAATGGGAAATCTAAGAATTTGGCCTGAGTAACTAAAGGAAGGAGTTGCTATCAACTGAGATGGGGAAGACAGGTGCAAGGATCGAGCCCATGCCCCTTACAGTGGAAGCATGGAGTCTTAACCACTGGACTGCCAAGGAAATCCCAGGGGCTCAGTTTTGAACATGTTTTTCATTAGGAAATTATATAACACAGTTCTAGATATATGAGGGAAATTTGGGTTGGAGATAGAATTTATAGAAGTTATTGCTATATATAGTTTCTAACATTGTAAGACTGAAGTATATCAAGAAAGTGAATGTAGAGAAGTCCAAAGATTCCAATACTGTGAGGTCAGAAGAGGAAGTGCTGGTAAAGGAGACTAAGGAAGAGACCAGTGACATGGCATTTTAGAAACAGATTAACAAAAGTGTAACTTGGACAGACGGATCAGTTTCTCTAAGGCTTCTGGATGGCTAAGGTGATCACATGTCCTAGTTTATACCTGTTGTCTTGGTGTAAATTGTTAATGGTACCCCTTTATTTTCAGAAGCATCCTAGTTTGGTTAATAAATGATGTTGTCACCCTACTAATAGATCTCATAAAGTCAGGGCTCAATTGGGCGTTAGTTTAATGCATTAACTTGCTTATGTAATGAAGACTGACTTGTTGAAAAGTGTGTTAGAGTAGTATTTTTATCCTTTGCAGTTCTTTTTTTTTTTTTGGCCATGCCTTGCAGCTTTGGGATCTTAGTTCCCAGACCAAGGATTGAACCCAGGAACCGAACCCTGGCCTCCGGCAGTGAAAGCACCAAGTCCTAACCCTTGGACTGCCAGGGAACTCCCTCCTTCGTAGTCTTTAGGTGTTAATGCGAAAAAGTTGTAACCCTTGTTACAGAGCTTATGTCAGAAGAGAAGATATAGTTTGAAGTGCCAAAGTAAGCAGGAATTCATTTTATTGGAAGGTCAGTGAACACTTACTTTGCTGGATTTGTGCTGTGCCACAAGTAAACCTGCTTCCCAAGTGGCGCGAGGGGTAAAGAATCTGCCTGCCAAAACAGGAGACGCAGAGAGAGACACTGGTTTGATCCTTGGATTGGGAAGATCCTCTGGAGTAGGAAATGGCAACCTGCTCCAACAGTCTTGCCTGGGAAATCTCATGGAGCTGGGTGGGCTTCAGTCCATGGGGTCACAAAAAGATTTGGACATGACTTAGCAACTAAACAGCAATACAGTGTAAAGTAACTACTGTTCATACGAATACTATACTTTGAATAATACATATTTAGGGTTCTTTTTGGCTCTGCTGGGTTTGCATTGCAGCTTAAGGGCTTCTCTTGTTGCGGAGCACAGGCTCCAGAGCGTGAGGGCTTGGTAGTTGCGGCGTGTGGGCTCTATAGTTGTGGCTTGAGGGCTTAGTTGCCCCATGGTGTGTGGGATCTTAGTTCTCTGACCAGGGATTGAACGTGTGTCCCCTGCATTGGGAGGCAGATTTTTAACCACTAGACCACCAGGAAAGACCTTGAATAATACAGTTTTAACTGAACACAACTTATAAAAATTAAAAATACTTTGATTTATACTTGCCACTAAAAACAAGCATTTTATTTTACTGTTATTATTATTTGGCTGTACTATGCAGCTTGCAAGACCTTTAGTTTCCTGATCAGGGATTGATACTGGGACCATGGCAGTGAAAGTGACCCTGACCACTGAATTGCCAGAAAAATCCCCCAAAATGAGCATTTTAGATTTTTAATAAAGAGTTAAAAGTTAAATAAATAAAGAGTTAAAAGTTTCTTGATCAGGGATTGATACTGGGACCATGGCAGTGAAAGTGACCCTGACCACTGAATTGCCAGAAAAATCCCCCAAAATGAGCATTTTAGATTTTTAATAAAGAGGTCTTCTTTTGACCCCTTTTATTCACACAGTTCTGATGATAATGTTATCTGAAGGCATCTTAGCCAAGGACTTTCTGACTTAGAGTTTTTATTTTGAACTTGGGAGGTTATTGAGTGGTTTCTTGGACTTTTTTTTTTTTTTTTTCTGGAAATGACCTGTATATAAGCTGCCTGGTTTAGCTTGGATGTGAAGATTCTTGAAACAACCAGTGTTATATATGTGTAGCTCTGTTCATTTTTCCTCTAGTTCCTTTGGCTGATATTTTACCAAAATCTCAAGTAATCTACTTATTCTAAACTTACCTACCCTTCTGATGGGTTTTCCCCCCTTTTCTTTGACTTTTCTTTAAACATTTCTTTGAAAAAGAAAGGTGGAAAATAAAATACATACTTATGTGAAAACAATGTTAGAAACTAAAGAAGATATAAAAGGCAGTCTTCCACACTTTACCTTCTTACTCAGAGGTAGCTATTAAATACTTATTCAACAAAAATTCCTATGTCCTCACCCCCACCTGCAGGATCTTAGTTCCCTGACCTGGGATGAAACCTGGGCCTCTGCAGTGAGAGTCCTAACCACTGGCCTGGTTTATTTCTTAATTTATTTCTTCTTGTATTTCTTCATATTTAAGCAGTTACTTTTTGCTCTACTTTTTCTATTTGCTGTGATACACAGTATTTCACTGAAAATCTGTTTCCTTTGAGTTCTTGAGGTAATATACATCAAAAGATACAGTCTTAATTGTGGAATTATGGTTGTTGGAGTAATGCAAAAATCACTTTCTACAATATTGCCAATTTGAGTTTCAGAAAAGGTTGTACCAGTTAATAATGTTAACAGTCTTGGTGAAATATGCCATCATCATAATATGAAGGAAACAACTTGCTCTAAGAATTTATAGCAAGCATGTTAGTTACATATAATGGATAGATAGCATCAGTTTATCTTTGACTTCTTATATGGCATTACTTTAGAATAAACAAAAATGCCTTGCTACGTCCCCAAGATTCGCTTACTGTTTTTTTTCTCCCCAGAAAGATGTAGAGAAGAATAGCATAGGTAGAAACAAAACAGAACAAAGCAGGGTAGGCTTTCTACATTGTTAAGAAGTTATTAAAGGTTTAAATGCCCTTACCAAGGGGATTTTTATTTTTATTTTTTTCCCAAGGGGATTTTTAATCTTCATGAATTTCCTTTACCTTACGTAGTAAGTTCTGATGGTAATGAAGTTATGAGCAGATTTCTGATGGTGAAGCTGTGGATAAGCTCAGCTCCTTGCATTCAAAGATTCTTCTGTCAGCAGTGGTGCTTGGTGAATTCTTAAAAACTTGGAGTTGGGGGTGTGTGTGTATGTATATGTTGTGATACAGAATAGCCCTGTGTGTGTTGTGATACAGAATAGTTCCTGACTCAGCAGGTGGTTGGAATTAATAAAATGATAAGCATCCTGTCATTTTAGCTATATTGCTGCTTTGAGTTGCCTTTCTAAATTCTGTTACTGAGAAGTTTGAACAGTGCAGGAAGAAATTTGGTTTCTAGGGCCCTTAATTTACTTTTAAGTCAGCTGTTCAAATACTGAAACATATATTCTAAAATACAGCTTTGAAACCAAACTACTGTCTGATTCTGAAGCAATACATAAGTAGTAAGGTGAATAAATGGAATCTATAAATAAGTTGTAGACAGTGTGGGAAGAGGGCTTGAGAATGTCAGATGAATGTTTCTTTCCACGAGCCCTAATTTTAGGGTAATACTTTCTTGTGGCTTCTAAAGGATGTAGTGTAAATTATCATTGAAATTGTTAAAGGAGAAGCCTCGTGTTACAGGACATCTTGCTAAAAATACAATCTTTTTTGAAGCGGATGGATGTATTTTCTTTTTATACTGCCCCTACCTAATTTTTCAAACTTGGCATCTTTTTATCAGTAATGGTTGAGACATCATAATTTTTTAAAAGGTCCTTGGTGGTATTTCAGGTCTTAAGATGGAGAGTTATTTAACCTCTTTTAATTCTAATAAATTACCTAATTAATTTTTTTTTATTCTAAATAGGTGCCATGTTTCAGAACAGAGTAAGACTCCTGGTAAAAAAGAACTGAAGACACTGTACGGACACCAGATACAGGCTGATTACAAAGAAAGCAGTAACCTGCCTCTGAGGTGACTAAAGGGGAATAATGGTGATTTTGCGCCGGGCTCGGCCGCCTGCTTCCGCCCCAACCAGCAATGAATCTTGACTCGCTCTCGCTGGCCTTGTCTCAAATCAGCTACCTGGTGGACAATTTAACCAAGAAAAACTACCGAGCCAGCCAGCAGGAAATACAGCATGTAAGTAAACTAGTGAGAAAGCAAGCATCATTAAAGGAATGAGTGAAGGAAATGAGTAAAGGAATACAGTGAAGAAAAATTGGAAATTTATGTGGGTATGCTGCATGAAAAATAACTTTGCCTCTTATTTCTAGTGATTTCAGCTTAATATATAGAAGAGATCTTACTTCATTGCTTTTTTCTACATTTTAGGATTCACAGATTTTGATTTTTCTATAAAGCTTAGGAATCTGGTCTGTTTCATTTTAGTCGGTCCCGTTTTCTTTTCTGCCTTAAAAAAAAGTGAGATATACTTCACAAACTATAAAACTGATCCTTTTAAAATGTAAAATTTGCTAGTTCTTAGTATATTCATAAAGTTGTTTGGCTCTCGCCATCTAACTCGAGAATGTTCACATCACCCCAAGAGGAAACACCTGAATCCATTAGCAGTTGCTTTCCATTTCTCCCTACCTCCAGCCATTGGCAACCACCAACCTACTTTTTGCCTCCATGGGTTTGCCTTTCTGAACATTTCATATAAATGGAATCATACCATATGAGGCATTTTGTTTCTGCCTTCTTTCACTAGTGTAAGTTTTCAAGGTTAATTCATGTTGAAGCATGCATCTGGATATTTAGGTTTGGTTCCACTTTTGGCTGTTGTAAATATTGTGGCTATCAACATTCATTTACACGTTTTGGGTGGATGTTTATTTTAAATTTTGAGAGTATATACCAAAGAATGGAATTGCTGGGTCATATGGTAATTTAGGAGAACTGTGGTGGAAACTCAGTAAAAATCTTGGCCAGCTCCACAGGGAGAGCTGGAATGGATATCACAGTGGTCCCCTGGGGGTCCCAGATGGCTTGGCCTTTGTATCCATGTTGTTGTATGAGGGCTGCCTCAGAAAGACCATGTGTTCTTGGGTAATATGATTCAGCTTAGACGAACACGGAAGGAGCCAATTGGAAGGGTACCTACAACTTTACCTTGAAGTGGGAAATATGGTGGCACTGCCTGGATTTCCCCCAGCAAGGCTCAATGTGGTCAACTTAATAGTATATTATAATTGGTTTGATTGTCTTCTCTACTCTGGAGACCTCAAAGTGTGGGACTGTCCTTTAGTCTCTGTCTCCTATACCTAACCTTTAGTGTTCAAGTGCATTTGAATTGAAATGAAAGAAGGAATAAATTATTTAATAATTAATTTTGAATGTTGATGCTAGAATGTTTGGTGTTAGCCTTGGGCTGAGGTTTTCAGTGTGTACAGATTTTCTTTAGACAAGTGTGGCCTCACTGGTACCTTTCAGATAACCCCCCTATTTTACTTTGAGAATGGTAAGAAATTTAGAACTGGGATGGGAATAGGGTTCTAGTTCTTGACTCTGGATTTCCTTTGGTGATAGGTAAAGGCTTACTGCAGTTCTTAGCTGCCTAGTATTTATTTTTATAAATATTTAGGGGCTTCCCCTGTGGCTCAGACAGTAAAGAATCTGTCTGCAATGCGGGAGACCCTTGTTAAGTCCCTGGGTTGGGAAGATCCCCTGGAGAAGGGATCTTCTCCAGTATTCTTGCCTGGAGAATTCCATGAACTGAGGAGCCCGGTGGGCTGTATAGTCCATGGGGTCACAAAGAGTTGGACACAACTGAGTGACTAACACTTTTCACTTGATGTGGCTTAAATAGGTTGATAGGAATTGTGTTCCTTTTGTTCTTTCTTCTGCTGACAAGTAGGAAGAAGGAATATTTATCAGATTTTCTTTAGATGTATGAAATCTGTAAATGTGAATGAGCTGGCTAGTATTACTATGCTATAGGTGAAAAAGCAACTGGAGAATTTAATTTGCCCCCTTAGTCAGGATTTTACGATGTCCTTTAGAGAGTAACTCCTATAGTTGTTATTTTCTTTGAAAATATTTGTTGTCGTTATTAAAGAAGATATGAGGACTTTGCTGGTGGTCCATTGGCTAAGACCCCACACTCCCAACGCAGGGGTCCTGGTTTGATTCCTGGTCAGGGAACTAGCTCCAACATGCTACAACTAAAGATCAAAGATCCCTCATGCTGCTGCTAAGACCCGGTGCTGCCAAAGAAATTAGTAAATATTTAAAAAGGTACTATATGAGTAAAATACAGAAAAATAAAATCAAGCCTGATTTTCCTACTCAGCTTTTTAATACTTGAGTAATTTTTGGTTTGCATTAAAAGTATTTTTATTATAAAAACATTTTATACTGTTCTTTAAATGATAGTCTCAATAAATTTAAAAATTTTATTAAAATTTCAATTATTTCATTTATAAAATGTAATAATACAGTTTTAAGATTTTATTAAAGATGATCTCAGTCACACATGAGTAGGTATAATAGAACCCCCATGAATCTGTCATCTGGTTTCATTTACCATAAACCTAATCTCAATACCATCATCACATCTTTTTTTAAAACGCTCAGTAAGTCTTTTTTTTTTAATGTTATTAGAGTATAGTTGGTTTACAGTGTTGGTTAGTTTCTGGTGCACAGCAGAGTGATTCAGTTATGTGTATGTATATTATTTTTTGTATTCTTTTCCATTATTGTTTTATTACAGGATACTGAATATAATTCTCTGTGTTGTAGAATAGGATGTTTATCCGGTAGGATGTGTTTATCCATTCTGTACAATAGTTTGCACCTGCTACTCTCAAATTCCCAATCCTCCTCCAAACCCTTCCCCCCAGCAGAATAGTTCTTAAGCATCAAATATCCAGTTAACATTAGCATTTTTTCAGTTGCCTCATTTAAAAAAATGTAAAAACTGTTGACTTGAGTCAGGACTGCTCCCCCATAGTTTGTTGCATTTTTATTAAATGTCTTTTAAAATCTATGGTTAATTCTTCTCTTCCCACCCCCTGCAGTTATTTTGTTAAATCAGATTGTCCTGTAGTTACCCACTGTCTGAATATTGCTGATTACATTCCCGGGGTGGTATTTTACATGTTCTTTACTTGCCTATAAATTGATAATTAAATTTGGGAACTTAGTCAGATTAATTTTTCCTCCTCCCTTAGGACAATTTTATGTGTGGCAGTGTATATTTAATTAGGAGGTTCATAATGTCTAGTCTCTATTTTTGTGATTTTTGTCAGGCATTGTTCATTGACTGGATTTCATTGATTGTTAAGGATTGCAAAGTGGTAACATTCTAATTGTTAGCAGTTTTTATTAGTTGAAATAGTTCTGTAAATGGAAACTTGCCCTTACCACCTGTAATTGTCTGGTTGCCTGAAGTATGATTTATATAGAGGAAGGGCTTGATTCTGTTCGCTAGTTTTCAAAATGACTTATTTCCTAGCCTCCAAAATAAGACCAATGAATGATTTTTTAATATTAGAAATCTGCATATTTTTTTAACATATTTGATGTGTTTGAATCCATTGAAAGTATTTTTGATATTCATCCATTATCCTTCTTGGCCAGTGAAAGCTTATTCTTATTGGCTTCCAAGTCCTTTGACCCTATTTTAAATTTAAAAAAAAAAAAAAAATTCCTCCTTCCTTCCTTGAGCCTTCGCTGCTGCATGGAATTTCTCCAGTTGCAGTGTCCCGGCTTCCCATTGTGGTACTTCTCTTGTTGCAGAGCACAAGCTCTAGGTGCACAGGCTTCAGTAGCTGGGGCACATGGTATCAGTTGCTCCATGACATGTGGGATCTTCTTGGACCAGGTATTGAGCTTATGTCCCCTGCATTGGTAGGCAGATTCTTAAACCACTGAATGACCAAGGAAGTCACTGAAGTTTTTTTTTTTTTTTTTTTTTAATATGAGAGGCTAGAATAGGAAAAAAGTAGTCTTAGTTCCACCATCTTTTACTTAGGAGTTTGACAGTTTTGTCCTTAAATTAATGTCTTTTGTGTTAAAAGTAATCTTTTATGTCTCCCACAAAAATTTCTCATGTTCTTTTCAATATGTTAAACTGTTTGAATAGGTGCACTGTTTTTTATAAAGTAATCCGAAGCATTCATACAGATAATACACTAAAAACCCAGAACGAATCTTTTGGTTCATGGAGTCTGTTAATGTGCTGTTTAATAGACAGATTATTACTCTACATATACATTGTGCTAAGCTCTTTTCAATAACCTCAGATATGCAGATGACACCACCCTTATGGCAGAAAGTGAAGAGGAACTAAAAAGCCTCTTGATGAAAGTGAAAGAGGAGAGTGAAAAAGTTGGCTTAAAGCTCAACATTCAGAAAATGAAGATCATGGCATCTGGTCCCATCACTTCATGGGAAGTAGATGGGGAAACGGTGGAAACAGTGTCAGACTTTATTTTTTATATAATCACTGCAGATGGTGATCACAGCCATGAAAATAAAAGACGCTTACTCTTTGGAAGGAAAGTTATGACCAACCTAGATAGCATATTCAAAAGCAGAAACATTATTGCCAACAAAGGTCCGTCTAGTCAAGACTGTGGTTTTTCCAGTGGTCATGTATGGATGTGAGAGTTGGACTGTGAAGAAAGCTGAGTGCCAAAGAATTGATGCTTTTGAACTGTGGTGCTGGAGAAGACCCTTGAGAGTCCACTTGGACTGCAAGGAGATCCAACCAGTCTATTCTAAAGGAGATTAGTCCTGGGTGTTCTTTGGAAGGAGTGATGCTAAAGCTGAAACTCCAGTACTTTGGCCACCTCATGTGAAGAGTTGACTCATTGGAAAAGACTCTGATGCTGGGAGGGATTGGGGGCAGGAGGAGAAGGGGACGGCAGAGGATGAGATGGCTGGATGGTATCACCGACTTGGTGGACGTGAGTCTGAGTGAACTCTGGGAGTTGGTGATGGACAGGGAGGCCTGGTGTGCTGCGATTCATGGGGTTGCAAAGAGTCGGACACGACTGAGTGACTGAACTGAACTGAAGCTCTTTTCTTGACTAGATATGACATGAGCACAGATACATAAATTCCCAGTTCTCACTTATAGTCTAGTGAGACGTAGAAAATAGAAAATTATCTGGTGATGTACCATGGAGAGAAGTAAAATTATCTGGTGATGTACCGTGGAGAGAAGTAAAGCAGGGTGAGGGGTGATGATGGCAGGTCATATTGCTATTTTAGGGAGGGTAATTAGGAAACCTCTCACTGATGAAGTGACTTTAGAGCAGAAACCTAAAGGAGGTGAGAAGACAAACCGTTTTTAAATACCTGGAGTTTTTTAGTTAGAGGGAATAGCGTTGGTAAATTTGAGCAACAGCCAGAAGCTCAGGGCTAGTACTAATAATCAGATCAGTTCCTTTAGGGCTGTTCCCTGTGGGCTATTATTATAAAAGTTGCAGTTGTGTTAGATTTCAGGTTATACTCTTTAGGGTAAAAACAACAATGGACAGAAAAAGTGAGGCTCCCACGAGTGCAGTTTGTTATAAAATTGTTGCCTTACAACTTCAATGGGTCATTTGTGCTGTTTGATATTTTTGGTGTAGAGGGGAATCAATGTACACAATTAGGCGGGGCTAGTTCCTGATAGTTCCTGTTTTTCTTTCCTTCTTGCTAGTGCCTGTAGGAAGCGTTTTAAAAATATGTAATCACAAAATATTGGCACCTCCATCTCAATTCCTAGAACTCTTATTCCAGAATGAACAGTTATGTAATTTGGGATGTTGTGCTAGAGGTGAATTAAAAAAAATCACTCAGTTTTGACTATAAACTTGTATTTTTGGTCTTTTTAGATTGTGAATCGGCACGGTCCTGAGGCAGACAGGCATTTGTTACGCTGCCTATTTTCGCATGTGGATTTCAGTGGCGATGGTAAAAGCAGTGGCAAAGATTTTCATCAGGTATTTGGGGCTTACACAGTATATATTCGTTTAGATCCAATTGTTCCCTGAGTTGCATTTTGGGCATAGTTGCATAGCAGATCACACATACAAATAGGATCCAGAAATAATCTTAGCTGAATGGCTTAAAGATAGAGGGACTTCTTCTTTTCTTATCCTTCTCTTCTCTTTTCTCTTCTCTTGCCTGGCTGAAGAAGGCAATGGCAACCACTCCAGTACTCTTGCCTGGAAAATCCCATGGACGGAGGAGCCTTGTAGGCTGCAGTCCATGGGGTCGCAAGGAGTCGGACATGACTGAGCAACTTCCCTTTCTCTTTTCCCTTTCATGCATTGGAGAAGGAAATGGCAGCCCACTCCAGTTCTTGCCTGGAGAATCTCAGGGACTGGGGAGCCTGGTGGGCTGCCGTCTCTGAGGTCGCACAGAGTTGGACACGACTGAAGCGACTTAGCAGCAGCAGCACCAGCAGACCGTTATAGCTACACAATTCAGGCTTAGAGAACTGGGAATGAGACCTGCTTGAAGGAAGCGGGACTGTAGGGCAGTCCTGCTTGACAAGTAAGTTAGGCAGAAAGAAGATCTCTTGTCCTAGATCCAGTTCTATGGCTTGATTCTTAATCTGGGAGCAGTTTGTCATGATATTATGGTGACCTTGTCAATGGACTCTCTCCTGCAGAGGTTTTGGTTAACACTTCTTGTTAATAGACTTTGGTAGTTTCAGTGGGATTTTTAAAGAGCTGATTTTGATAATGTAGGAACAGTATACAATATCAGGTTACCCTTTAATATTCTGAGCAATGCTGCTTCTGTTTATGCAAGGTAATGACTGAGTGCTAATGAAATTTTATTTTTTATTTTTAAAGACTCAGTTTCTGATTCAGGAGTGTGCGTCACTGATTACGAAGCCAAATTTTATCTCAACGCTGTCCTATGCCATTGATAATCCATTGCACTATCAGAAGGTTGGTATTCCTTTTAGTAGCCCTAAGATGTAATTTCTTATTAGATGTTGTAAAAAACCCTTAATCCTTGATCTTGTATCATATTTTAATTTAAAAACTTCAAATACCTACTTTGGGGGGTTTTATAGCTTTCTAACAAAGTCAGGGTAGTTTGATAATAATTAGAACCTTAATAAAACCGGGTCATATCAAAGCTTAAGCTTGTCAGAACACAGTTCCACAACTGTTGCTAGCCTCACTACAAATTTGTCACTCCTCTGCAGCACCATAATTGGGTGAACAGATGCTTTTATAGATCTGAAAATTGTATGCTCCTATTTTAAAATAAAGTTTGGTTTGTTTCAGAGTTTAAAGCCTGCACCCCACTTATTTGCCCAGCTGAGTAAAGTTCTCAAGTTAAGCAAAGTACAAGAGGTAAGTGATTTAAGAAAAGAGATATGCAGAATTAGCAATAAAACAACTATTTGTACTCTTTGGTCAATCTGACCCTTCTTTTTTCAGGTAATTTTTGGCCTTGCCCTCTTGAATTCTTCCAGCACAGATCTCAGAGGTTTTGGTAAGTTCTTCTTTCCTGTAGTGAGGTTAGAGTCTTTAAAATCTGTGGATTTCTGAATTTTGAATTTCCATAGTTTAGAGAGTATGATTATTTTTGTTTGATCTCCTTTGTGTGTATATAGTAAGAACACATTAAAATTTGCCTTCATAACCATTTTCAAATGTATAATTCAGTAGGGTTAACTGTTCACATTGTTATGTAGTGGATGTCTGGAACTTCTTTGTTCTGAAAAACTCAAGCTCTGTACCTGTTCAGAAATTCTCTACCCCCTCACCAAACCCTTGGCAATTGGTCTTTTATTTTATGTCTGCCAGCTAGAGCTGTGAAAACACAGAGGGTAAAGGGTGAGTTGGTGAATGAGAACGATGGTCATCTATCTACATTTTGATGGTATGTGACTTCTGACCTGTTGTGGTGCAAAAATAACTTGTTTGTTTGTTTGTTTACTTCCCTTCTAGCTGCCCAGTTTATCAAACAGAAGCTTCCAGATCTTCTGCGTTCTTACATTGACGCAGACGTCAGTGGAAATCAGGAAGGTGGCTTCCAAGATATAGCAATAGAGGTCCTACACCTCCTCCTGTCCCATCTCCTCTTTGGGCAGAAGGGAGCCTTTGGAGTTGGACAGGAACAGATAGACGCCTTTCTTAAGACGCTGCGCAGAGGTAAAAAGACTGTCTGTAGCCTATAAAAGATGATACAAAAGATGGTTTTTTTGGATGAACACACGTGGCAAAGGGATTTTAGAATACAAATGAAGACAGTGATTTACCTTTCTGTTAAGTTGTAATCTTTGAGAAGGAAGAGAGTATTTTATAATTTAAAATACAAAAGTGATAAAAGCCTTGTTATAGAAACAGTATAATGTGAAGAGTACTTCACCGACAATCTTGTTGTCTAAGTGCCACCTCAGTTTGGGCTTGGTGTATTTCCACGTGGTCAGATTTTTCCCTTTTATGGGAGACAGAGACTGCGGTATTATGGCATGTTCTTTTTGGTTTGAAAGAAATTGATCACTCTTGATATACCCACTTTACCTCTTTGGCTGCTGGCATTGTGCTCAGATAACTCCTGGTTCTGTTGTTGCCACCTTCCTTTCAGAGATCTTTAAAACAAATCTTATAGTGGACTAGCCACTATCCATTTTTATTGTCATTATTGTTTTCTTAACGTTTATATAATTTATATTAAAACTTATATAATTTGAAACTACATTAACTTTCTCAGTAATAGGAAGTGTTCCACTTGTCAGTGAAATGAAGAGACATGGATGTACCAGTTGTTTCTGATGCCTTCCTTGCATGGGAATTGATAGCTCTGTGTGACATTTTAGAGTGATATATAGGGTGTGAAGTATATAGTGATATATAGGAACAACAGACTGGTTCCAAATAGGAAAAGGAGTACATCAAGGCTGTATATTGTCACCCTGCTTATTTAACTTATATGCAGAGTACATCATGAGAAAACACTGGGCTTATGGAAGCACAGGCTGGAATCAAGATTGCTGGGAGAAATATCAATAACCTCAGATATGCAGATGACACTACCCTTATGGCAGAAAGTGAAGAAGAACTAAGGAGCCTCTTGATGAAAGTGAAAGAGGAGAGTGAAAAAGTTGGCTTAAAACTCAACATTCAGAAAACTAAGATCATGGCATCCAGTCCTATCACTTCATGGCAAATAGATGGGAAAACAGTGGCTGACAGTTTTCTGGGCTCCAAAATCACTGCAGATGGTGACTGCAGCCATGAAATTAAAAGATATTTACTCCTTGGAAGGAAACTTATGACCAACCCAGACAGCATATTGAAAAGCAGAGACATTACTTTGCCAACAAAGGTCCGTTTAGTCAAGGCTGTGGTTTTTCCAGTAGTCATGTCTGGATGTGAGAATTGGACTGTGAAGAAAGCTGAGTGCCAAAGAATTGATGCTTTTGAATTGTGGTGTTGGAGAAGACTCTTGAGAGTCCCTTGGACTGCAAGGAGATCCAACCAGTCCATCCTAAAGGAGATCAGTCCTGGGTGTTCATTGGAAGGACTGATTTTGAAGCTGAAACTCCGATACTTTGGCCACCTGATGCAAAGAATTGACTCATTGGAAAAGACCCTGATGCTGGGAAAGATTGAGGTCAAGAGAAGAGAATAACAGAGGATGAGATGGTTGGATGGCATCACCGACTCAATGGACATGGGTTTGGGTGGACTCCAGGAGTTGGTGAATTGCGTGCTGCAATTCATGGGGTCGCAAAGCGTCGGACACAACTGAACTGAACTGAACTGATAGGGTGTGACTTGGTCAATAGATAATGGGATATAAAAGAATTAAAAATATACTCACGACCGTTATATATGACAAAGGAACATTCAAATTTTAGAATTGGTGTTGAAGTCATAGTTTGGACTGGGCTAGCCGGGTTGGAAAAAACTGAATTTGAGTATGAACTTGTCAAAGACTCAGGTTTGAGGGACTTCTAAAGAGTAAAAGAGGACAGTTCGTTTTTAATCAATATAACAGTTATAATTATCTTCTTCCTTTCTCAGATTTTCCCCAGGAACGCTGTCCCGTGGTGCTTGCACCACTTTTATACCCTGAAAAACGGGACATTCTAATGGACAGAATCCTGCCTGATTCCGGAGGGGTAGCTAAAACCATGATGGAGAGCTCTTTGGCTGATTTTATGCAAGAAGTGGGCTATGGCTTTTGTGCAAGGTTGGTAGTAAGGCATTTTAAACCTCTGATTACTCTTAG
The DNA here is from genome assembly GCF_042477335.2 of Ovis canadensis. Lineage (NCBI taxonomy): Eukaryota > Metazoa > Chordata > Mammalia > Artiodactyla > Bovidae > Ovis > Ovis canadensis. The sequence continues at coordinate 39,553,168 of NC_091258.1, read as the reverse complement.
GACAAGTACAATGTCATTTTTTAAAGCAAGTTCCTGATGATTCCTTGATGTGTTTTCTTTGCCTCTCAAGAATTTTGCTTCTAAATTCAATCTTCCACATATTAGTTTTGCACCTATTAGTGTTTTGGTGGCTAAATTTCTACTTCTCCACCCCCCCTAATTGCTCACATTTATGATTCAGGGGTTCCTAGCCTAGTTGGCATGTTAGGCATTTTTAGCTTTTGAGAGAGAAAGGGCATTGCAGCAAGTGTTAATGGGACTGTGTCCCATCCAGCATGCCTGATTTGCTCCTGCCTGCTCCCACCCTCAATTTCCTCACTGTGCCTTGATTTTTACAGTCTTCCTTTTCTGGCCTTTCATACCCTGCCTCTCAAATATTTTCCCCACCTGCCAGGGGCATCAGAGGAAATTGCTTACCCTCATGGTAGCACTTAGACTATTAAACAGTGGATCATTAATGTTTCTTCTGAGAATATATTATTAAGGGCGTTTATGTGCTTTAGTTTGACTGTAAGTGTAACATTTAATATTTTTAAAACTCATGTAAATCACATTTCCACTTACATTTGAAAGTGTATTTCTTATGTGTATGTATGTGCCTGGCATAAAACTTCTGTTGGTGCAAAGTGAAAAAAAGTACATTTTCAAGGCTTTGTACATATCAGAATAACCCTTGATTGGTATAAATCAAGTTATTCTTTAAAATACTGTTATTCAAAGATTGAGGAGGATAATTTTGTTTCTTTTTGAAAGATACTACTCTTAATTCATAGTTCCTTCTTTCATCAGTATTTTAAACTTTTTTCTTAACTGGGCATTTTTTCCATTACTTGCTGTGTAAAAGTAAGAAGAAATGAAGTGTATTACTCTATGTTACGTATTATTTTATGTTAGTAAAACTAGTGATTTCACTCAAAGACTCAGATGAGTGTTTATCTTAACTTTGATGTTGAGGGTGCTAGTTTTCTGAAGTTAAATTTTTGTTTCAGTATTGAAGAATGTCGCAATATAATCATGCAGTTTGGTGTTCGGGAGGTCACAGCTGCCCAGGTTGCAAGAGTGTTAGGAATGATGGCTCGAACTCATTCAGGATTAACAGATGGGATTCCATTACAGGTAAGTGTGTCCATCAGCTATTTCACAAAGTGAATTAATGTCCTACCCTTTTTATTTTATTAAGTCAGTATGATTGTTCTATCAATCTGAGCTGAACACATGCAGTAGTTGGCTTTGTTTAATTCATTTTTTACTCTTACAGAGTATCTCTGCTCCTGGCAGTGGAATCTGGAGTGATGGAAAAGATAAAAGTGATGGAGCACAGGCACACACATGGAATGTAGAAGTCTTGATCGATGTTCTCAAAGAACTGGTGAGTGCATGTAATGTTGTATATTTATGATGTTAGTAAGGTATAGCCCAGAGAATGAAAATTTTAATGAGTAAAGTGCCTGGCTGAATGAGGGCTGCACTGTTCTGTAATTTCTGACTTCATTGGCTTAAATGTAATGAAACATCAGAAATAATTATGTACTGGAAATAGCACATAGTCAAACTCTAGCTTTGTTCATAATGAATTGTTGCTATGCAGTTCTGAATCACACTGATGAGATTATTTGCTGGTGGTTACTGTGTGGTTTTTAGGGAAGGATGAATTTGTTACCAAGTTGATTATATGAAGAATTATTGAGAAAGTCTGAATGTTTTCTGGAAGGTGTAACAAAAACCCTGCCAACTTTGTTTGTGATGGGTAGGAATAATAAAAATCAATACATCTCGTACTAGTTCCACTTCTAGACTATCCATAACTAAATAATTGGCTCCCAAATAAAAAGTATTTCTCCTAAAATAAAAAGTACCTCTCCTAAGATGTTGAAATGTTAAATAAAAGGGTGAAACTTCTAGTTATTAAAAGGGAGTGTGGAGTCAAGATCAAGATGTAATATTCCAGGCTTGTTCATAAAATGTCAAGAAACTACATATAAGGCTAACGACTACACACACACACATAACATTCTTGGTAAGGTGTCAGGTCATTTATCCCATATTTCAGTTTTAGTTTTCTACATATGTACTTAGAGGCAGAACTGAATAACAAGGAATTGTACCATTCTCTGTATGACCTTAACATCAAAGGGGTTTCCCTTTATTTTTCTTAATAGTAAATGGGTTTATGGTGTTCAAACCTATTAAAAAAAATAACTTGATAATGGCAGAAATTTTGGAAAGTGAAATGAAAAGCAAAATAAAATCACAGTTTTATCACTTATGGATAACCAGTTACTTGTTCTTAACCTGTGGCTGTCTATAAAATGAAAACATGCTTTTCTCTCTGTTTCATCACAGTAGTTTATTGCCTTATTGACAATACTCTCTTTTTTAATTGTAGACAAGGACAGTGTTCCGTGTTATCTGAACCTGTGTTGTTTTGATTTCAGAGTGCAAAGGCTATAAATTAAATACTTTCAGTGTGGATTTGAATAGTTGAATTAGTAATACTTTCCTCTTCCTTTTTCTTCTTATATATTTGAGTTTCTGTACATTTTTTTGTAGACAGGGAGCAGAGGACAATTTCAGACACACATTGGGTTAATAATTTATTTGTTTTTGTTGACTACCCAAGATGGAAGGAGGAAACCATAGGGGCACACCTGTGGACTTCCCAAACTTAACCTCTTTCTAGGAATGTTATTTAATAGTATATTTATGATTCTGTTCTGTCACATTCAGTCCTTGAAACAAACTGTAGGAAAAAATCTCAACTCTGAATGCTGTTGTTGCCTTAGAGTGAATATCCCTACTGAGGTTTACTCTTTGTACTGTATACAAAGCAAGTGTTAAAGTCTTCAGAGAAGTCACCTTAAAGCAAAACTAAACTGGATATGATGCTTTGGTTGGAGATTTAATTTTGAAGTATGCACATCCTTTTTTTTTTCCCCTTTCAAGCACAGAATATTCTTTTTTTTTTTTCCATTTTGGCCACACAATGTGGCATGCAGGATCTTAGCCCCCCACCCAGGGATCCAACTTGTGCTCATGACATTGGGAGCTCAGAGTCTTAACCACTGGGACACCCACTTGGGACACCAGAGAAGTCCCAAGCACAAAATATTCTTATTGCTTGGTGCAGAGTGTTTGGTAAATGATCTTATATAAACTTGTTTCCTGTGCTTTGTGTTTCTTTAAGGAATCTCATCGTGCTTTTATGAATACTTTCTCATAAAACATTTTTGAATAGAATTTTTTAGTCATTTTGACAGAAAGAATTTAGATCATTTTTCCTAATGCATACATTGAGATACTTTTAGGGAAGCTCTTTAAGATTGACATTTGGGATAATTGATTTATCTTTGCCACTTCGTTCCAAAGTAATGAAATCTTACTGTAAAGAAGAGGCATTATTGGGATGGGTATGTTCATTGCACTAAGTAGAGGAAGAGAGATTTCCCCATTATGTTCTCAGATGTATTCAGAAGTATATCATGAGCTGAAAGGTTGGAGTTGCTTGCTGAAAGATTGGAGTTACTTACTAGTAGAGTTGGTTTATTTTGAATATTAAGAATTTGCTTTTCTGAGACTCCTGGTGGTCCACTGGTTAAGAATCTGCCTTGCAGTGCTGGAGATACAGACTCGATCCATGGTCACTAAACTAAGATCCCATATGCCGTGGGGCAGCTAAGCCCATGTGGTGCAATGAAGACCCAGCACAACCAAAATAAAAATAAAAAAAAATTTTGAAAAGAATATACCTCTTGTAAGACTTTTTGGTAATGCCAGAAAGATTTAGATGATTTTGTGTCTATAATTAGACCATCTTAATTGAGCTAAAGATTTAATGTGACTCTTTGGATAAAGCAGTCAAAATATGTGCACTTTTGTTCTTTAAACTTTGAAGTGCTTTTCTTTTTTAGAATCCGAGTTTGAATTTCAAGGAAGTAACTTATGAACTGGACCATCCTGGGTTTCAAATTCGTGACAGTAAAGGACTTCATAATGTAGTCTATGGCATTCAAAGGGGTCTGGGTATGGAAGTGTTCCCTGTAGATCTCATATACAGACCTTGGAAACATGCAGAAGGCCAGGTAAGTGAATAGTGTTTAGCTATAGAAGAGACACAAAATAACAACTAACATAGTGACATCTATCCTTTGATTAAAATATCGTTTTAAAGTAGAATTTGTTTTGCATTGCTCAGAAAAGCAGAGACTCCTGTGAATTTTGAAGAAACATTATTATAGTTTAATATCAGACTCAGCTGAAGTGTAGCAATCGGTTTTCCCAGTATTTTATGGATGTTTGTCTCCAGGGTTGTCATGCACCTTATTTTGTCTGAAAGATCAAATAATTAAGATTTTAAAGGGAAATTTCTGATAACCTTAAGATTGAAATTAGCCTTGTTAAAATGTTTCAGTTTTTTAACATCCACAGTCATTTATGGTAGTAAGGACTTTTTTCTCTTTTTCCAGCTCTCCTTCATTCAGCATTCCCTTATAAATCCAGAGATCTTCTGTTTTGCCGACTATCCCTGTCATACTGTTGCCACTGATATTCTGAAAGCACCACCAGAGGATGACAATCGAGAAATTGCCACATGGTAAACACTCTTCATCTAGCTTTTCTTGAAAGGATCACTTCTACTTTTTTGAAATATAAGATTAATAGTTAGCCAACTACATAGTTAAAGATTTAAATGAAATAGTACTTTTAGCAAGCCTGCTTACCCTAAATTTTATATAGTAGGATGTTCTTGGGTGAAAAATCTCTATTTAGTCCCCTTATCACTAGATACATCTTTCTTCTTGTAATATCTGCCATTGTATATTTTCGGAAACAGACACGTTGGAAGGAGATTTGCATTTCTCTGTTAGGGTTAAATCCCTTTCTTTTCTCTGTAGATTTTGCTTGCTTGCTTTTGTAAGTGGCTCAAAGTGGCCAACTCATGAAATCTCAAACTTTAAGTTAATTATCTATTTTCTTTGAGTTTCAATTCCAGATTTCTGAGGGAGAATCTGATTGGCTGAGTTGGTTTCTCCTGAAACTTCAGTCATTCCTTTCTGAGGGATGGGTGTGCATTACTATTACAATACACTCATGGCTATAGGGAGTGGGCATGGGCTGTTTTGGTCCTCAAAGACATCTACTTTATAATGTTTTTTCCATTTTTTCCAACCATACTCTACTGGGACACTTTCCCAACATGAACAGATAGTGTTTGAGGGGAGAGGGGAGAGAGGAGGACGTGTTGTGGCTGTTAGTTTTAAGACTTTGGGGGGAGAGGGGAGAGAGGAGGACGTGTTGTGGCTGTTATTTTTAGGACAGTATAAAGCCCTATTGGGCTTGCCAGGTGGCACCAGTAGTAAAGAACCCTCCTGAGAATGCAGGAGACTTAAGAGATGCGGGTTCAATCCCTGGTTTGGGAAGATCCCCTGGAGTAGGAAATGGCAATCCACTCCAGTATTCTTGCCTGGAGAATCCCCATGGATAGAGGACCCTGGCAGGCTACAGTCCATAGGGTCACACAGAGTCAGACACAAGTGAAGCGACTTAGCATGCATGCACGCACAAAGCCCTATTGACATCATCTTATAAAACAAAGGATGGTAAACTTTGCCTGTAAAGGGTTTAACATCTGGCTTTGTAGGCCAGATGGTCTCTGTGCAACTACTTAACTCTTAAATTGTAGCACAGTATAAATGTGGGTGTGGCTCTATTCCAGCAAAACAGTATTTATAAAAATTAGTGTGAGATTGGGCCTGCAAATGTTGTTTGCGGATACCTGTTCTGAAAGAACGACCCAAGCAGTGGTCTGTTCTAAAGTGTATCGTTTCCCCAGATGTTCAGGTGTAGCCAATGTTGGATCTACTGGGTTGGTTTTTTTTTTTTTTCCTCCTGTTAAGACTAATGTGTATAGCAGTGTTTCTTCATTTTATTTTAACAGATAAAGACCTCTTTCCAATTTATAAAACTGAAATGTCATGATATATTTAATAACTCCTTGATACACCTGTATATTCAGGTTTCCCTAATTGTCTCAAAAATGGTTTGTAACAGTTTGTATGATTGGGAGTCAAAACAAGGTCTACATACATAGTTTCTTTCATTCTATAAGTCGTCTTCCTCCTTTTTTAAAAAATATAATTCTTCACCATTGATTTAATGGAAAAGTAGCATCCTATAGTCTTCCCTATGGTATAGGGTATCTATTTCCTCATGGTGTTTAATTTGATCTCTATTCCATAGTTTTTATGGACTAGGATTAGTAAGATTTGAGGCTTGACTGAAGCCAAGCACATTTAGCTTCTTAGGGCAAGAATAATTCATAGGAGGTATTGTTCACTTCTGGACTTGTATGACATCAGGAGGGGCACATAAGTTAAAACTGTGTTACCAAAGTAAGTGTTCCAGCTGGGTTTTCTTTTTAAATTGAAATATAGTTGATTTGCAGTGTTGTGTGAGTCAGGCTGTATTTTTATGTAGAATGTTTCTTGTGTTTATGTTTTATTGAATTTTTGACTGTTTGTAAACTCATACTGTTTTTTTCACTCGAATCACAAAAAGATTTTCTTGGTGAGGAGGTCCATGGTTATGCAAATGGTCAGTCACATCTGCTCCTTCATCACTTATTTTGTTAATTTGGACGGCTTTTAAAGTTAGTTTGAAAGCATGCCAGCATTATATATTTGAGATGAATCAGCACCAATTTAAATATTTTTCAAATACTAAAAGATGACAGCAACTTGGTTTTGTCTTGATAGCTGGTATCATTTATTTGGAAAATGGATTTTGTGTCCTTAGATTTTCACTGACAGATTGTCTCATTTCCATTCTTGTTAGGAAGAGCTTGGATTTGATTGAATCTCTGCTAAGGCTTGCAGAGGTAGGGCAGTATGAGCAAGTCAAACAGCTGTTCAGCTTCCCTATCAAACACTGTCCAGACATGCTGGTATTGGCCTTATTACAAATCAACACCTCCTGGCACACCTTACGCCATGAACTCATCTCCACTCTGATGCCAATTTTCCTTGGAAACCACCCTAACTCAGCTATAATTTTGCACTATGCATGGCATGGACAGGTAAGATATGACCATTTCTTTGTCTTAATAATCAACATTAAAATGTTTTTTGTTGATTTGTGTTTTGGGTGTACAGCAAAGTGAGTGTCACACGTACACATATTCACTCTTTCAGATTCTGTTCCCATACATGCTGTTACAGGGTACTGAGTAGAGTGTCCTGTGCTGTTCAGTAGGTTCTTCTTTAGTTATCTGTTTTGTACATAGTAGTGTGTGTGTGTCATTCCCAGTCCCCGCTCCCCATAACTATGTTAGTTTCCTACATCTGTGATTCTATTTCTGCATAATAGACATTGTTTTGGTGATGTTCAACTAGAGAAATTGTCAACCTTGGAATCCTGACTCTCTTGAGAAAGTCATACTTCCATAAAATTTATTTTACCTGAAAGAGCAAGGAGGCAGGACAATTTAAAAAAAAATTCAGTATTATGAAAACTGTATCACTAGGGTACCAGTACAGAGCTTAATATAAACAGGAGGTTCTCGTTTTACTTCTTAACAGCAAATGAGAGAATATCACAGATCAATTGAATTGACATAATTTTACTTTAAATTTAAATCCAGCATTTAAATTTTATTTTGGTTCCTGCTGAGTTTTCAAGCCCTTGTGCCCCTCCCCCCCAGTTTTGTAGGATGTATTTGACAAGTAAATACTCTTCTGTCCATTGATCTTCCCCTCCTTCCCAGTACCCTGCAGATATATATAGAGGCTTTAAGAAAAAGCAGTTGTTTTCCCCTTTATACCAAGTGCCCCTCTAAGATATTCCTGCTATTGTTTGTTATATACCAGATAAAACTTGAAAAACATTAGCCTTGGTCCCATTCCTTTCCTCAGGCCACCTGCATTGCTGGAGACTGAAATCACATGAGAGATAAAAGTTTACAAAGTGTTTATCAAACATTTAACCAGAAGTTTGCAGCGTAGGCCTTCTTAGACTTTTCTCAGTACATCTGTGAGAGAGGGCACAGTGAAGGGACATGCATCACCACTCCTGATTAGATACTTGTTCCACTTGGGCTTTCTGTCAGTCTGAGACAGTTACTGAAAAGTGGTTTAGATAGTAGTAGTAATTGCTGTTGCTTCTCTGAGAGACATTAGCTAAATTATCATTCAACTGCAAAGACAGGCTGTTTTCTGCTTAAAAAATTTTTTTTGAATAATTATAGAAAATGAGCATTATTGTTTGTGAAAATAGCTAAATTTAGGATGTACAAACTCTAGTCCCAGAAATACTGAAAAAATATGGCCCTGTGCAACATGAGAGATGATTATCTGAAACTGTTTTGTCTTTATAGGCCAGTAATATGTAATTGAACTTAAAGGATCATGTAAACTTGATGCACCCTCATGTTCACATCATATTTTGCCTTTGAAAATGTTTTATAGGACAGATTTGTTGTAGTGAGTATATGACCTAAGGGTTTAGGATAAGCATCATTTAGAAGATGTGGAAATAATACCCCTCCCCCGGCAACACAAGTCACTGTAATCAATGCTTTATTATTTGCACTGATACAGCTCAACTTTACATGAGTACAGGTGAAATCAGTGTTTGTAATAGCAGTTGCAACAGCGTATCAAAATCATTAGTAGTGGTATTGCTGTTTAACTCCCTTTTTTATTTTCTTAGGGACAGTCTCCCTCAATCCGCCAACTTATCATGCATGCAATGGCAGAATGGTACATGCGAGGGGAGCAGTATGACCAGGCCAAATTGTCTCGAATACTTGATGTGGCCCAGGACTTGAAGGTGAGCTTGGAGGGACAGAGTAACACTTTATTTATTGATGATAAAAATTCCAAGTGTCTTAGGAATAAGTCATATGTAACTCTAAGCTAGAATGGATGAAATTTAGAGTTTTTCCTTATAGGTAGAAAGAGGTTGGGAGAAGAGTGGTTCCTTAGACGTGTAAAAATGTTTTCATTTACATTTCACTGAGTTTTGTTTGGTCTTCTATGATACTTAAAGGGCTGTTTTAAAGCAAGTGATATTGATATCTTCTTAGATGTAATCTGTGAGATACAATTTTTGCAGAAACTGGTTGGCTGTCTACTCTTCTACAGATTTCATCAGCATTAACGGATTCTTTTGACAAATAGTCTGATTCTTGATGTCTTTGATGTACACAGTACTGGTGTTGTAGTTGTACTTAGGTTAGAGGAAGCCTGAGTTTAGATTTTTTTTTTAATGGATAAAGATAATTTTTCATGCTTTGTGTTTTGCTTTGCTTTAGGTTTATTTGAAAAAACACAGGGTAAAGTTTATTGTGAAGGTAAAGTCATGTGTTTGTCTTTGAAATGTGATCGTATAGTTAGGGACAAGTGTTACCATTGATATACACTAAGCTGTTTAAAAAATTTTGATTAAGAAAATATTAGCAATGTTTTATTTAGACTTGTTTGTGAAAATAAAAACTGGAAACAAAATAGGACAGAAAAGTCACTCAATTGCTTGACTCGTAGTTTCTAATATTCTTTTTCTTTAGGCTTTGTCAATGCTGCTAAATGGTACTCCATTTGCCTTTGTTATTGACCTTGCTGCACTTGCTTCACGTCGTGAATACCTCAAACTTGACAAGTGGCTCACAGATAAAATTCGAGAGCATGGAGTAAGTGGGATTGTCCATTTATTACTGCTTTTAAGTTTTGATGGTCAAGATAACTGAAGAAAATGGCAATGAAAATGTTATTACTATATTCTGGAGTTGAGTTGTAGTGCTTAGTCTGAAATCAATTAATGATGAGTTTCAAATACACTGAAAGACTTTCTCATTTTCAGGAGCCTTTTATCCAGGCTTGTATGACTTTTTTAAAGAGACGGTGTCCTTCTATTTTGGGTGGACTTGCCCCAGAGAAAGATCAGCCCAAAAGTGCTCAACTTCCTCCAGAAACCCTGGCGACAATGTTGGCCTGTTTACAAGCTTGTGCAGGGTAAGAAGAGTATTTAATACTGGAACTGGATTGTGTGGATAATTGTTGAACTGAGAAAGAGGGTTTGAATGATTAAAAATGACAGCATTTAAGGTAATCCAGTGGGTTTTAAGTCCAAAGTACTATACTACTGAAATATGAGATCTGTTTGAATTAATTTTTTAATGTGTGGTGTGAGATAGGATCCCAAATGCATGGTTTTACATGTGAATAGTCGTTTGTTGAAGAGACTGGTCTTTCCATTTGGAACCATCTTCTGAAAAATCAGTTGCACATAATATGAGTTTATTCTGGGCTCTTAGTTCTATTCCATTGATCTGTATGCCTGTCCTTATGCCAGTACCACATTGTGTTGATAACTTTCACTTTTAAGTAAATTTTTAAATTGAAGTATTGAGTTCTCCAACTTTGCTCTCTACTTCTCCAAAATTGTTTTGGTCATTCTGGGTTCCTTAATTTTCATAAGAATCTTAGGGTCAGCTTGTCCATTTCTGCAGAGAAATTACATAGCCCAGTGGGATTTTGATAAGGATTACATTGAATCTTTAGATCACCTTGGGGGATAGTGCCATTTTAATAGTATTAAGTCTTCCAATTAACACATCTAGGATATCTTCCCATTTCTTTAGCTTTCTCTAATTTCTTTCAGTGATGTTTGCATTTCTTTAATCATGCTTTTTGCTGGATATTTGATACAAGTCATGGTATCTGAAGAGAGAGGTGGTTTTTTTTTTTTTTTTGGTCTAATTGTTCTTGTTTGAACCTCCAGTCTAAAGTTGAATAGACGTGAGAACAGACAGCCTTATCTTGTTGCTGATTTAGGAGGAAAGTATCCAGTGTTTGACCATTAGCTATAATGTTAGTTATGGGTTTTATAGTTATGTTTCACATTGAAAGGAGTTACCTTATCTTCTGTTTCTAGTTAGTTTGGTTATATGTGTGTGTGCTGCATGTCTTATTTGTGGTTGAAAGCTGGAAAGTTTAATATGGCAATTCTCAAAATCACAATTCTCGAAAACCCACTCAAGGATTTTTTGTTTTTGTTAATGTTCTTTTCTGAACGAATTCAGTAATATCTATATTCTTTGTCCTCCTTGGTCACTGATATCTCTGGATAAGCTTTGTTGTTAGCTAAGATTGGAGGTTTTGTTAAACTAAACTCTGGAATCAGTAAGCTATTCTTTACCCTGTGATTGTGTGCTATGTCCAGGTACATCTTTAACCCTAAGTTGGTCTCTTGACAAGTCCACTTTGGTATTCACTTGCTTCTTAGTCAGAACCTGAAGGTTGGCTTGAAGTGAACTTGGGCTTGAACCTAAGAACTTGGGCCTTCTTAGGTCTTTCACGGCAGGGGCACAGCTTTAGATGCTAGCACAACCCTACACACACACCATCATGCCTTCTAGATTCCTGGGGAAATGGGAGAGCTTTTCAGATTTCCACCCATGGGAATCATCTGAAGTTTTCCTTTTAAACTTTCGTTAGCCTGTTGTTTGGTCAGGCTGTTATCTTCTACACCTTAGGCATTCAGGAAGTTAAAACAATAACCTTTAAAATGTTTTCTGCAGATAACCATGGGAAAGAGTTTATTTGCCCTGAGTCAGTTCTTAGGTGTCCAGTATAGACAACTCGGCCATTGTGGTCTCACAGGGAATCCTCAGATAGGTGAAATAATGATTATAAATGTCAACCCACTCCAGTATTCTTGCCTGGAGAATCCCATGGACAGCAGAGCCTGGTGGGCTACAGTCCATGGGGTCGCAAAGAGTCGGACGTGACTGAGCGACCTCACTTTTCTCTGAGAATAAACTTTAAAGATGTTTCAGCCCAGTTCTGAACCCTCTTGATCTGGTGGTTGTCAGGTTGCTTGCTGGTTTTCACTGTGATTGTGTTTTAATTTTGAGTGAAGTGTCAGAGTTGGGCAAATTAAGATGTCATAAAGCTTGCTGTTGTTACCAAGAAGTAATCATCTTTCTGGAAGAAAAATTCCCCTCATGTTTTTTTTTTTTTTTCTTGGCCACTCTTTGCTGCTCTACCTGGGATTGATCCCTGGCTCCAGCAGTGAAATGAAAGCAAGAAATCTTAACTCCTGGACTGACAGGGAATTCCTTCCCTTGACTGTTTTAAAGCCTTTTGGTTCATTTCTAGAGTTCTGGAAAAATTAACTCCTACCTTTTTTTGGCTAGTTTTTAGTGTTGTAGTTGGTTTTATGGAGGAGAGAATATTTAGAGGTCTTTACTCCGCCATCCTCCCTTTTGTTCTGTCCTATATATTCTTTTTTGTAACTTCTGAAGCATAGTAAAGTGAATACCTGTGTGATTCTCAAAGGGGAAAACCAGTAACATTTCAGTAGAGAACTCTGGATCTGACATTTACGACATTAATTTATTGGTCAGGGGGTCACCAGCTCCATTCTACACATGCCTCATGATAAAAAGCCGTTGAGAAGAACATTGTGTAAGTTATGTGGTAATCTCGCTGTCAGTACATGCAAAATACAAAGTAGCAGACAAACACAATCAAGGGACACTGCATAAAAACAAAAAACTGGCTTCTACGTTTTTTAAAAAAATCAAGTTTAAGAAAGAGAAATAAAAGTTGATAAATTCTTGACAGTTTAAAGAAGCAAAAGAGATGTGACAACTCAGTGCAGTGGATTCTGATCCAGGGGGTAAAAAGGAGCGTTGAGGACATTCTGGGAATAATTGATGTAATTTCAATCTGGCCTATTTTATCCTTACCCAGATTGTGTTGGATTTCATGATTGTTGTTTTACAAGGTTATGTAAGAAAATGCCCTTGTTCTTAGAAAACAGGCTTTAAAGTATTTAGGGATAAAAGACATGTGATGTATCTAATCTAAAATGTTTTGGAGAGAAGTGGATATTATAGAAAAAATAATAAATAAATAGGGTAAAATGAGGCTAATTGGTGAGTGACGCATTTATGGGAGTTCCTTCTACTACTCTGGTCTCTTAAGTTTGGAATTTTGTCAGCTATGGCAAGTTCTGAAATAGCAAGGAATAATATTTCAATTAACCATTTTTATCAATCACAAGATACACAGTTTTAATACTGTAACATCTTTGAAATGATAATTCATCTCATTGGTGACCTCTTACAATTAGAATTAACCCAGTTAATTTTGTAGAGCATGTAAAAATAATGGTGTGGCTTACAATTTAAGGTGTTTTGTGTTGAATACAATATGATAATTATTATCTATTACTTGTAGCCATTAACCCAGGGCATGGCATAGATATCTTTAAAACAGTTTTCCTTTTAATTTAAAGGGTTTGTGTTTTTTTTTTGGAGAAGGCGATGGCACTCCACTCCAGTACTCTTGCCTGGAAAATCCCATGGACAGAGGAGCCTGGTGGGCTGCAGTCCATGGGGTTGCCAAGAGTTGGACACGACTGAGTGACTTCACTTTGACTTTTCATTTTCATGCATTGGAGAAGGAAATGGCAACCCACTCCAGTGTTCTTGCCTGGAGAATCCCAGGGATGGGGGAGCCTGGTGGGCTGCTGTCTATGGGGTCGCACAGGGTCAGACACAACTGAAGTGACTTGGCAGCAGTAGCAGCAGCACTCTACTAAATAGATGTTTTGTGCCTTAGTGAACTAGTACCTATTTGTGAATGTTCAGTTTGTTTTCACTATCTATCACGAATAGTGTTCTAATGAATAGCATTTTGCATCCATCGTCTTTGCCATTGTATTTTCGGGCCCACTAGAAGTGGAATTGTTAGGTTAAAGGGAAATGGCATATGCAGTTTTGTTAGGTGCTGTAAAATTTTTCTCCATAGCAATTTTTCCATTTATTATAACCAGAGGCAGTTGGTCTATTTCCCCATAGTTTTGTGCTTATCTGAAAAAAAATTTGTTTGTTTTGGCTGTGCCTCATGGCATGTGAGATGTTAGTTCCCCGACCAGGGATTGAACCTGTACCCACTGAAGTGGAAGCTCAGAGTCTTAACCAGTGGTCCTCCAGAGAATTCTCTGAACTGTTTAATATAGAGTTTTATTTGGTACTTTTAATATCCTAATCTGTCCTCTCCCTCCCCTCAGAAACAACTTTCTTGTCTGAGTGACTGCTTTTACTTTTTAGAGTCAACAGTATGATTAAGAATTTAGAGGGTAAGATCTAAGACAGTAGGAAGTTTGCATAGCATTTATGAGTGCAAGTGGTTCCACAGTTTTAGGAAACAGTATCTCTCTGTGATAGGAAGGTGGATTTTCCTGTCAAACATATAGCCTATTTCACATTTTAGAAGTCAGTTTTTTACATGCTTGCCTAATACAGTTACTGAATACGTGTATGGCATTTTTAAAGATTGTTTATCTGTTTTCTTTGATAATGTCCACTTTTGTGCATAATTTTTGATGAAGTAGTTGAGGATATGGAATGTTTCTTAGAGCGGTATTTCAAAACATATGGGCAGCACTGTACCCAAACCTGGTTAATTTCAGAGGTATTAAGAAATATTTTCACAAGAAAGGCAGTGCTCAGAAAATCCTGGTGATTAATGACAGATGCAGAGACATGGGTTATGGTGGAAACTGAGCCATAGGTTCCAGCAAGTTTTCTATTTATTAGAAATCCAGATTTGTTTGTTTAGGTGTTCTAGGGAATAATTAATATTTTTCATTTTTCGTGTCTCTTCAGGAGTGTTTCTCAGGAGTTATCAGAAACCATCCTCACCATGGTGGCCAATTGCAGTAACGTTATGAACAAGGCCAGGCAACCACCACCGGGAGTTATGCCAAAAGGACGCCCTCCTAGTGCTAGCAGCTTGGACGCCATTTCTCCCGTTCAGGTAAATGAGCACTACATTTGGTACCTTTCCATTTGGTCATAGATTTGAAATAGAATAAACTTCTGCATCATCATTAATATTCTACTCAAAGGAGATTTTTGTCTGAATTTATTACATTTTAGATAACTGCATGTCTAGTATCCACTTAAAGGAGATCTGTAAATAGGCATTGTGGTTGAGAATAGATTTGAATCATTAAACAGACTATGAGAGGAAAGATACAAAACAACTTAGTTAGGTATATGGTGAGGGCTTCTTTTTAAAATAAGAATAACAGACTTGAGAAATAAGCACTGCCTTTGAACCTGATGTGTCTTGTTTGTAGCTTCACGGGCCAAGCAACAGTGCTAGAGCATAAGGACTTGTTATAACTGGGGCTCTTCAGCTCTCAACTGAACTGCTCTTTTAAAAACAAGGTACATTTAAGTTACTCCCTGACACCAACCACCCCCTTCTCTCTGGGAGCAACATATTCCGCTTCTATTTTCAGCTGCATTGAATGGCAGGTTGGGGTTTATTTTAAAAAAGAGCATTTAGGGAACCACTTCAGTGACCACTTTATAAAAGGCATATCATATATTATTTTCTATAGTCACAGAAGTCTGAAATAATGTCACAAACTAAGAAGTTTGGAAGTGTAGTTATTAGATATTTTATAAAATCTTTTGGTATGAATAGTATACCTTGTTTTTTGTTTTTTAAATTAGAGCTGATCTCCTCCAACCCCAAGATTCTCAAAGTTTGACAAGATTTGTTTTGACTAGATTTCTAATTTCTAATGCTTTTGTTGTATTAAAAGTTAGTTTAATTGAGATTTGTTTATAATAAAGGGGCCTATTGGAAATTATAAGGATTGCCCCATGTCACTACTAAATATTTAGTAGTACAGCCTCAGAGAACTTCATCTGAAATGTTACTTTTGAAGTTGTATAGCCCTTATATTGTGGCTCTGGTTCTTTGGCAGGGACTCTTTAAACCTGCTATATCACAGATTGTGTGATATAGTTGTGATATATTAAGAAAAATGACTGGTACACTTGATTTGGGGATTAAGCATCATCATGTTTTGCAGTTTATTAAGCATTTGAAGAGCTATTGCTAAAGATTGCTTTACCTGTGTCATTTATCTGCCTTTGCTTGAAGTGTGTTTAATACGTTTTTATAATGTTTTTCTTTAGATTGACCCTCTTGCTGGAATGGCATCTCTTAGTATAGGTGGTTCAGCTGCCCCTCACACCCAGAGTATGCAGGGCTTTCCTCCAAATTTGGGTTCTGCATTCAGTACCCCACAGTCACCAGCAAAAGCATTTCCACCCCTTTCAACCCCAAATCAGACAACTGCATTCAGTGGTATTGGAGGACTTTCATCACAGCTTCCAGGTAAGAGGAGTGGTGGGTAGGGGTACAGATTATTTGTAAGCATCATTGTGCCTTAGTGTATATAAAGTGTTCTGAGTCACTGTGATAAAGGAAAAGTGCTTAAACTAAATTGTGAAAGTTGTTTTTACATCCAGAGCTGGGAAGAGAAAAACATTATTACATTAATTTAGTCAAATTGTAATGAGGATATTTATACTTATAAATTTTTTAGATGAGTTATTCAGTAAGGATTCTATTACCACATGATACTGTAAACAGTAACAAGTTTGTTAATCACGTTCTAAAGAACTTGGGCTTAGATCAAAACTCACAGCTTTATAAATTCATATATCAGATTCAGGTATATGTCCTGCCTTTTTGCACCTACCTTGAAAATGATAGGAAATCAGTAGAACTTTCCCACATATTTTGGCTTTTAACTTAACGTGGAAGTACAGTTTACATTTTCCTCCATAGTACTGGCATGTTTCTCCTAAGCTGTTTGCACCTTTTATTGCCACAGTATAAGTTTAGAGTACTAAAACCTAATTAGTGAAATGTTGTAATAACTTGGGCTTCCCTGATAGCTCAGTTGGTAAAGAATCTGTCTGCAGTGCAGGAGACCCCGGTTTGATTCCTGGGTCAGGAAGATCCACGGGAAAAGGGATAGGCTACCCACTCCAGTATTCTTGGGCTTTCCTGGTGGCTCAGCTGGTAAAGAACCTGCCTGCAATGTAGGAGACCTGGGTTCGATCCCTAGGTTGGGAAGATCGCCTGGAGAAGGGACAGGCTACCCACTCCAATTTTCTGGCCTGGAGAATTCCATGGCAGCCTGACTGGTATAGAAACTGGGGCTCTTGGACTCACTGCAGTGTAATAACTCTGTAACCTAGTTGCAACTGAGTTAACAAAAGACCATGACTTTTTAATTAAGAATTTGTGTCTTTGATAAAGTCAAGAAGATGAGTAATGATAAGACTTTTGGCTGCCTTCGTTCTCTCTAGTAGGTGGTCTTGGCACAGGCAGCCTGACTGGTATAGGAACTGGGGCTCTTGGACTCCCTGCAGTGAATAGCGATCCTTTTGTACAGAGGAAACTGGGCACCTCTGGACTGAACCAGCCTACATTCCAGCAGAGTAAGATGAAACCTTGTAAGTGGTAGTGTTGTCTGTGATTGTGAAGTGTGACTGATACATATATAACTTACATGTCCAATTTATTGTCCCCAGAGATATATGGATAAGAACATTGACTTTGTCTTAATATGTTGTTATAAGGCCATTGTGTTGATATGCCTCCTAGATCGGCGGGAGTATCATGAATTTAAATTTTTAAAACAAAAATTTGAGGTATTATTCCACCTTTCATCCTGGATTGTCAGAACAAGGTGACAGTTAAGAGGTAGCATTCTTCAAGGTGTTATCCTAAGAGTGAGGAGCAAAGTAAAGAAAAAAGACTCAGTAGTTTAAATCTATGTATACAAACCTTTTTTGTTTTTTAAACAAATCAAGAGCAGCCAGGAAAATCTCAGATTTCTGTTTCAGTTTTGCCAATTTATAAAGTAAATAACTATACTTTAATGTTATAACTTTATGATATGTAAGTACACATAATTATTGCCATATATGTTTAAAAAGCAGATTTTAAACTTTTAATCTCCTTTAGTAAGGTATTTAAAAGTCATAGGAGTCTTCTTTGTAAATACATACATATCATTGACTTATAAATGTCCTTGTCATTGGGACTGAATATTCATTATCCAAGGTTTGAAAGTATACAAACTGAAAATGTTAGTGTGAAAGGCTTGTCTGAATGTTGTTTTGTAGCATGCTTTGTGTTTCTATCAATGTGTCATGCATATGCATTGGTAATTCTTACATGTAAGAGGTGATAAAGTAACCTTGAATGAGGTTGTATTGAGGGTAAGTGCATTATAAATTTGAACCAGTGAACTTTCATGGTGTGAAAAGTCCCTATATAAAGTACTGAGATAGAACTGTGATTGTAAAGCAGTTTTGTTAAAATCTCTTGTGTCCTTAGAGCAGTTGAATATTGAAACTTGACCCCTTTAACACGTCATTTTAGGTTTTTTTTTTCCCTTCTTAAAATTCAAACTACATTAGTCTCTCTGGCTCTGTGTGCTTAATGTGGGGGAGTAAAGGAAGAGCCTAAATGCCCACTGTTTGCTTTTCTGTTTTTAACAGCGGACTTGTCTCAGGTGTGGCCAGAGGCAAATCAGCACTTTAGTAAAGAGATAGATGATGAAGCAAACAGCTATTTCCAGAGAATATATAATCACCCACCACATCCAACCATGTCTGTTGATGAGGTGAGTGTCTAGAATGATATAATTCTTTATGATTTAGGTAAATCTTAAATAAATGCCTCTTTCAAAGTGAAATAGAACACCTAGTGTTTTGATACGTCTCTTTAATATTTATCTCAAGCTCAGTTTATTGTTAAATATTCTGCTTATCAATTAAGAATATTTGAGGAGTGCATTCCCTGGTAGCTCAGCTGGTAAAGAATCTGCCTGCAGTGCAGGAGACCCAGGTTTGATTCCTGGGTTGGAAAGATCCCCTGGAGAAGGGAAAGGCTACTCACTCCAGTATTCTGACCTGGAGAATACCACGGACTATATATAGTCCATGGGGTTACAGAGAGTTGGACATGACCCAGCAACTTTCACTTCACTTTCTTAATAATGGTTTCCTTTGTGTATATATGATTTTTGTCTTGCTTTTTCCAGGTATTAGAAATGCTACAGAGATTTAAAGATTCTACCATAAAGAGGGAACGAGAAGTATTTAACTGTATGCTGAGGAACTTGTTCGAAGAATATCGGTTCTTCCCCCAATATCCTGATAAAGAGTTACATATAACAGCTTGCCTGTTTGGTGGGATAATCGAAAAAGGACTGGTCACTTACATGGCATTAGGTTTGGCCCTACGATACGTTCTTGAAGCCTTACGCAAGCCTTTTGGATCCAAAATGTATTATTTTGGGATTGCTGCACTAGATAGATTTAAAAATAGGTGAGTGGATAGGTTTTCTGTGAAGGTTCTCTCTTTTAATGAAAGAAGAAACAGTAGCTTGCTTTTCAGCTAATTCTTCTATGCCTTATATGTGTATTAAGTAACCTTAATGACTGTATGAAGTAAAAGGAAGAAGTGAAAACAGTTCGTTGTATTTACCAAATAAGTGGTTGGAAAAATATAAAATAGCAGGTTTTTTTGGTTTGTTTACTGAACTATACTTTATAATATGTGAAAGTCAGTATTTTAGGTTAATAGGTCTTTGAAATTCAAACAGTCATGTAACCACCACCACTACCACCACAGTCAAAATACTGAATATTTTCGTCACCCTCAAGAAGTTCCTTATTTCCCCTTTGTAGTTAACTTTCTCACACATCTAACCTCTGGCAATCCCTGATTGGATTTGTCCGGGTTTTCCAGAGTATTATCTAAATGGAGTCCTACACAATATATATGAGTTTGACTTCTTACATTGAGCAGATGCTTCCAAGATTTACCTATGTTACTGCATGTTTCAGTTTCTTTTTATTGCAGAATAGTATTCTATTGTATGGGTTCATTAGCAAGCTGGTTTTCTCTTCACCTGTTCATGAACATTTGGAATTCAGCTAGCTGGAAAGATAGTAGTTTTAGTGGCTCGTTATCTTAAGTAAAACAAATCCTTTAAAATACAAGGTTTTTTTGATACAGAAAGGGTGAAGTTCACATTTTCCCTCTCTTCTTTGTTCTTCCTTTTGGCATTCTCTTCAAATAAGGTATTTCAAAGGTAGAAATGGGAGAAATGGCCTAGATTAGCTTTTGAAAAATTTGAAATTGTATTGCCTCTGTTCTTACATGAAATGGTAAATGAATAAATTGTTTTTGTTGACAGATTGAAGGACTATCCCCAGTATTGTCAGCACTTGGCTTCGATCAGTCACTTTATGCAATTTCCACATCATTTACAGGAGGTAAGTATCTTCAGCACCTAAGTAATTGAAGGGTTTATCTGTTTTAATTTGGATTTATTGCAATGGCATTAAGATTGCCTAATGATTTTTCTGACATAGGTATATATATTATTTGTTTCTTGTTTTGTAATTTAACCCTGAAAAAATAGGAATTTTATATTTTGTGAGCAGTGGTTTTGCTTGATTTGATAAAAGGCTTTTGCTAGTTCTTTTAGCCTAATAATTATATCAAGGAGTAGAAATCTTTCACTGCTAACCAAGAATCCCTGCCTGAGTCTAAAAATATAAGTTGTTCCTCTGATTTAGATGTTAATTTAGAGCTATTTGTTTCTGTTGTTGTTTGCGTTTTTTGTTTGTTTTGGTTTGGTTTTGGGGGGCTGCTCTGTGTGGCTTGTGGGATCTTAGTTCCCTGACTAGGGATTGAACCTGGCCCATGACAGTGAAAGCGCCCAGCCCTAACCACTGGACCGCCAGGAAATTCCCCAAACCTGTTGCCTATAAAAGTTTTTAGATCAGTGTTTCTTGAAAATACAACCTTCTTAAACTATTTGTTTAGATTCCTTCGCGGTTAAAAAGGAGACAGTCTGTAAGGAAATGGACCTAGAGAATATTTTAAACCATGTTATGTGACTATTCTTGAAATTTGTAAATATTTCTTTAATGGTTGATTTTACATGATTACTAAATATTCACACTTTCATCTTACCTTTGGTCAAAGTCAGCTTACAGAGAAAAAGAAAAGAGAGCTGATTAATCTCTGTTAACTTTATTTTATTTTTTTCAGTACAAAGCAGATGAACTCCTTTGTAAGATCATATTTTAAGAAATCAGGTCAGAATTTGAACTGATTGTAATTCTGTAGTGTAGTTTAATCCAGCACTTTCTACCTCATTCCACTGGGTTTGTTTGTAGGAGTGCAGAGTATCCTTATGATGGTTTAGCCTCGGAAACTATAGCATGGGAGGCAGGAGTATATTCATGCCTATTGAGGGGTTTTGGAGGGCTATGCCAAAATTATGGCACTGAAAACTAGACAAGAAAGAGTTTGAAAAGCTTGGATGGGAAGTCACAGGCTGCTACAATCAGATGAGCATGAAATTCAGATCTGGGACCTTGAAAGACTACAGAGGGAGAATAAGGGAGATGGTACGAAAATGATCACACTAACAGTGATCCTGAGTTCCCACTTTAACACATTTATTACCCAGAGAAGAGGAGAGAAGTCATTCTTTATATTTCAGTTTAAAGGGCTGTATTTTTCCTTCTTGAAAATGTCTCCTTTTTTTAATAAAGTTAGGTATATATACATAGGTACTAGTTTTTGGTTGGGAACAAGCTGTTGGTAATAGTATCAGGAAGGCTGTGTCAGTCTTGTAATTTGTGTGGGAGAAGGAATTTTTTTGGACTGGGAAATGTGGAGGAGAGGGATGAAACTTATCCTAGAACATTGCTTACCCTTCAGTTGGCTAGGTGGTATAAATTGTTCTTGTTTTGTGCTATTAGCTTTATAGAGAGGGAACTCACACTGCAGTGTTTTTTAGGCTGTGGTTTTTTTTCATTAGCATCCAATAGAAATCAGTTTATTATATAAATTTTAGAACCTTTAAGTTTACTTATGTAAAGGAATTTAAGGAAATTTATAGGCAAGCATTTGTGGCTACCTTTTTAAAACTTGTTTTGTTAACTGGTTCTCTTATAAATACTTAAGCATAGTAACATTTTAGCTTTATTTCTTCAGAAGTTTGTGATATCCACTTACATATTACACATATGGGGATATGCACCAGAATGGGGCAAGATATAAGGGAGATAGATAAACCAGAAGAGTGCTCTGAAATGATTTCCAGTCTCTCAGAAGTGAGGGGAGTTTAATTCAAGTATTTCAGTTTCTGTTAAGAATTCTTATTTAATGTGTTTTTCTCTCTCTACCCCTATAGTATATTGAGTATGGACAGCAATCTAGAGATCCTCCGGTGAAAATGCAGGGCTCTATCACAACCCCTGGAAGTATTGCATTGGCTCAAGCCCAGGCCCAGGCCCAGGTTCCAGCAAAAGCTCCTCTTGCTGGCCAGGTTAGCACTATGGTAACCACCTCAACAACCACCACTGTTGCTAAAACGGTTACAGTCACCAGGCCAACTGGAGTCAGCTTTAAGAAAGATGTGCCAGTAAGTAGGTCTACTTTCTTTGTTGTATTTGTTGTTGCGTTGCATATATCCAGTAGTGAGCATGTACTTTATTATAAATAACACATGCCTATTAAAAAAGCATGAAAGATCAGCATTTCTCCCTTTACCACCCCGATTTCCCACATGCAGCCCCCATGAATAGTTCAGTACATGTTCTTGCCAGCACTTCAAGTGCACAGTTGTACATACCATATGTATTCTATATACTAAAGGAATCTGTGTAAATACCCCACCCCTAGGATTTGTCTAGTAAGGATTTCAGTTTGTTAATTTTATGTATTTTATTTCTTTAGCCTTCTATTAATACAACAAATATAGATACATTGCTTGTGGCCACAGATCAAACTGAGAGAATCGTAGAGCCCCCAGAAAATATCCAGGAGAAAATTGCTTTTATCTTCAACAACCTCTCCCAGTCAAATATGACACAAAAGGTGAGTCTGAAGTAATAGTTTATATATCACTACAAATGTTCTCTGTTGTTTTTCTTGATGGATTGGGGGACTCATATTTGATATTCTCTATCCTTTTTAATCTTTAAAGGTGGAGATAATAGAATCAAAATGAAGGGAACTTGGATATACAACTAGTGGTTGTAGATTCTGTAGATGTTAAATAGCACTGATTTTATTTATTTATGCCACATGGCATGACATGTGAGATCTTAGTTCCCTGACCAGGGATCGAACCTCTTAATCACTGAACTTCTAGGGAAGTCCCAAATAGTATTGTTTTCCAGTGAGTTACAGGCTTTTTGAAGTAAGCTTGAAAATGATTTCATGATGGGAATTTCATTTGTATTTGTAGTCCCAATTCATATCCTCCCAGAGATCATTAACAGCTTTTGAAAAGAATTGATGCTTGTCTTACAAGATTATATGCTAAGATAATACTTGGAAATGTCTGTTTTCATCAATACTAATTAGCCTAAAGAAAAGGGTTTGAAATGTAATTTATAATGCAAGTACTGTCTTTGAGAATCTCACCATAATTGATTAGGGGAAATTTTTGAAGCATTTTGCATGGTTTTTGGAAGAAGAGTTTCAAACTTTACAAATAATTCCTAGAGATAGAAATGTAGAAAAACATAGTTCTGGCATCAGGTTTGTTAATAACAGGTTGTAGATTAGTAATTTATCTTCTTTTGTTAAAATGGAGAGTAAGTAAGATGGGGATGAAGGACTACATATTTTTCAGCTTTAAAGCTTAAAGTGATCATAGATGTTTCAGTTATAATTACCCAGATGATTGACTCTATACTTACATGGACTTGAATATACTGTACTTGATAGCAACTGTGTAAAATTGGGGAGATGTAGCATGTTGCTTTAGCATCTAATTTTGCAAGGAGCCATGCACTGTAGTTGTGTTCACAGAAACGAAACATAAAACTGTATTTTATCCTCTTAATTGAATACTTCCTATGTTGTAATGGTTGGCTAGGTTGAAGAACTAAAGGAAACTGTGAAGGAAGAATTTATGCCTTGGGTTTCACAATACCTGGTTATGAAGAGAGTCAGTATTGAGCCAAACTTTCACAGCCTGTATTCTAACTTCCTTGACACGCTGAAAAATCCTGAATTTAATAAGATGGTTCTGAATGAGACCTATAGAAACATCAAAGTAAGTGTTCTGGTGTTTCTTTTTTAATTTATTTTTTAATTGAAGGATAATTGCTTTACAGAATTTTGTTTTCTGTCAGACCTTTGTATTTCTTTTTACTACTGTTTTTAGTTTGGAAATATTTGATTGCACAGGTGGAATTAGGGGATATTGTTTTCTCCTGTATGTTGTATTTGTTACAGTATTTATGCAGGTTGCTTTAGGCATTGTTTCAAATACAGAACTAAGTTTTCATGAAGAATTTAGTCTTACAGACATACTCATTTTCGTCATTCTATACCATACCATCATTTATGTCTTAAATGCCAGATACCTCAAGATTCTTGAATGTTGTAAAATAGCCGTTTAAGATTCTCAGTTTCTTTTAAGGCCAAACGTTTCCTAATGGGCTAATGCTTGTTCTATAATATCTTAAGTATTTTTTTAGGAGGAATAATTTTTAAAGAAAACAGTGTGAACCAGCATATAGCTGAAAGCATTCTTGGCTGAATAACTTGGGATATTGGCTTAGGAACCAGCACTATATTTAAACCTGTGAATAGGAATTTTCCCTATTCTTGGTTACGCTGTAGTGCAAAAGAATTCCTGGCTCCTTTCTATTGCACAGCTGACTTTGTGCCATTCTGCTGTTGCTGTATGGAGTTAAGGAACATAACTAAATTCAGCCTTTGTCATTTGATAGCAGGGATTGTTGGGATATGAAAATCTCCACATGATTTGGATCAAAAGATTCTTTCTTTTAGACAAAAGTATAAATTTAAACTAATAGCCATAAAAGGTATTATGTAGGAAATGAATGTATGAGTGTATGCAAGACACTGGAGTGTT
Source organism: Ovis canadensis (assembly GCF_042477335.2). Lineage (NCBI taxonomy): Eukaryota > Metazoa > Chordata > Mammalia > Artiodactyla > Bovidae > Ovis > Ovis canadensis. The sequence goes on along the minus strand of NC_091258.1, from coordinate 39,528,358 downwards.
GGTTCTGTCTCCCTTAAGAAAGTTAAAAGTAGAGAATTGATGAAATGGATTAGGTCTTCTCGAAGTGTGTAAGCAATATTACAGTGTATTCCAGAAAGTAATCTCAGTTGTTTTCCAAAGATAATGCTAAAGATCACAACAGAGCACTGCAGTCTTCTTATACTCCTTAGTATGCCTGCTGTCTGGGAAGGACTTAAAAATCATAGCGGTAGTCTTTATTTGAATTGAATTTAGCTCTTCAAAATAGATTTGCAGTTGGGTCGCTGCTTCAAACTTAGCTAAAATTTTCAGTTTTAAAATACTTTGCTCTGGGACCATACGTGATACGTGGTGGTATTTCACATCAATATGATGTATTTTATATTTTTTACCTTCTGTAAAATTTAGTTTTGTAAATTTTTTTACTTTTTTTTAAATGTAAAGACGTTTGAAGGTAAAAATGTCACTGAACACAACAAAATATTGCAGTGATAACGTGGACAGTATTGGGGCATGTTCTCAGTATTGACGGCTTGTTTTTAATGTAGAATAATGGAATTCTTAAACATTTAGTTGAGAATTTTTTTTATAAGCTCATTTTCATGCCTTCTTTAATCCTACACTGTTTCAGGTACTCCTGACCTCTGATAAAGCTGCAGCCAATTTCTCCGATCGGTCTTTGCTGAAGAACTTGGGACATTGGCTAGGAATGATTACACTAGCTAAAAATAAACCCATCTTACACACTGTGAGTTTTAACCAAAGGCTCATGTAAAACTTGAGAATGTTCATACAGCATATTCTACCTAAAAATCGTGACGTTATTTGGGGCTTTTGTGACGGGGTGTCTGTGAAGGTTTGGCCCGTGTTTTGAATCCCTAATTGCATGCCCATGGCCTTAACAATGTTTAGCAAGATAAACAAAAGGTATGATTGTTACCCCTGGCTTTTCATAAGGTGAGGGTCAATTATTGATTCCAGTTTTGGGGATGAGTGTGGCAGAGTATAATTGGGGATGTTGAATAAGGAATTTTCTAATATATTCCCAGCATTTAAAAAATGTGTTTGTTTTTCTAGGACTTGGATGTAAAATCTTTGCTGCTAGAGGCTTATGTTAAAGGACAGCAAGAGTTGCTCTATGTAGTGCCCTTTGTTGCCAAAGTCTTAGAATCTAGCATTCGTAGTGTGGTGAGTAAATTTTAATATTTTATTGAAGACTGATTTGAGTCATCTAATGAGAGTTCGTTTGTTTTGGCACAAGGTCAAGAGGCTGTATCCTCAGTTCTTAGCAACGTAGAGCTAGATCAGTTAGTTTTCCTCAGGGAAGCTTGGGATTTCCAAATTGAGAGGCTCAGTAGTATACAGGACTCACTTTAATGGGTGGCTTTGGGTTTTGGTGTTTTTCTGAAATATGATTTGTGGGAAGGCTAGGGATTTTATTATGGCCACATGGGTGTGAGTGCTTAACTGTTTTAGATAATACATATTAAAGAGTGAGTTTGGAGCAAGCTTAACATAATGGTTTTCTTCAGGTTTTTAGGCCACCCAACCCCTGGACAATGGCTATTATGAATGTATTAGCTGAGCTACATCAGGAACATGACTTAAAGGTAAGTTTGTTGCTCTTTATCCTTAGGAACACTGTCTTCCTTTACATTATTAAAATTTACAGGAAAAAGGGTATTTAGTGGGGGGAGCACTATGATAAATGGGTGAGAATACTGTCTATTATTATGAAGCTGGATATTCATTTTTAATATTCTCATTGAATATTGGAATTACACAGTTAAACTTGAAGTTTGAAATTGAGGTCCTCTGTAAGAATCTTGCATTAGACATCAATGAGCTAAAACCTGGAAACCTCCTAAAGGATAAAGATCGCCTGAAGAACTTAGATGAGCAACTCTCTGCTCCAAAGAAAGATGTCAAGCAGCCAGAGGAGCTCCCTCCTATCACAACCACAAGTAAGTATGATAGTTAACCCTCTATCATTCTCTTCAGTGGTACATTCGCATGCATATAGCAAACTGTAATTTTCTATGTAATGTGGGGGTTGCAATTTTGTGTACTTTCTGGTGAGCCTTCTAAATTTTTAAGGAAATGTTAGTAATGTCTAGGCATTGTCTTAGTGTATCTGTCTGGTAATTCTGTCTGTGGTATTTGTAACTATTATCATTAATCAGTTGTTCCTCATATTCTCCTTCAGCCAGACTGTAACTTTGTTTGAGGTCTTAGAGAAAGAAGTGCATTGGCATGAAGACCTGTGTTATTCCTTAAATCTGGGGATGGCCAGATCGGCTCAACCCATTAGGCGAGTGGGTTATTTAACCTGCATTAAGAGGACTGGGAGCTTTAGGAGGTGTGGTTAGAATAAACCAGCTTTTCTTTTTTCTCAGCCCTCAAGAATCCCCAGGTAAAACTAGGAAACAGAATAGGTTGAAAATTGATATACATTATATATAGAATAATGGGACATGGTTTGGGCCAGCTAATGTGGCAAGACTCCTCAATTCATTCCTGTGCCCAGGTGCATGGCCAGTGACTGAGTTTCACATGCTTTGTTCAGATTGTGATAATTCAGGGTGGGAAAATGTGACTAATGCCACCCCTCCACCCCCATTCAGTCAGTTTAGTTAGATTAAAATCACATGATGCCCTGCTGATTTCATAGTAAAGTCAGGAAGTGTGCTTCTTTCATTAGCTTTTATTTTTTTCTCTACATTTAGCAACTTCTACAACACCAGCTACCAGTACCACCTGTACAGCCACCGTTCCACCACAGCCACAGTACAGTTACCATGACATCAATGTCTATTCCCTCGCAGGCCTGGCACCACACATTACTCTAAACCCAACAGTAAGTAAACTGTTACTTTGTGACAAGGTCAACTGGTTAACTTTCCCTTCCCTTTTTCACTTCCTTATCTGGATTCCTAAGTTGTATGTAGGCTTTTGTTGCAGAGAGTAAGAATTGCTATGTGTAGTATAAGTTCATCATGAATATTTTTTAAGTTTCTGTCTTTTCTTTCAGTAAATACCCGTAAATAGTCTTTCAAGTAAAGCAAAAGATTTCATGTAATATTTTTTAAATAAAATGCTTGCTATTTTGAAAATAATAGTTTTTGTAGAAAGCCTTTTTTTCTATTCTCTTGATTATTTTTGCATTTCCTCTTGGTACTAAAGAAGTTACTTTCTTTAGGAATACTCAAGCCACAAATTTTGACTAACCAGGGTAGTGTCTTTAAGCATCTTGTAATGAACAGTTTGCCCATTAAACTTGATGTGTAATCATGTATCACAAGATACAGTGACTATTGTGCTCTCTTTGGAGCCCAGCTTCTGATTTCTGAGCTTTTCGTTATTTAAAGTAGAAATTGGTAGTTCATGGTTAACTTGGAAGTAATTCAAAGACAGGGGTGTGATTACTGATAGAAATTTGGTTGTTTTATTTAAACAAATTGTTGAATTCCCTTTTCCTCCCTAGATTCCCTTGTTTCAGGCCCATCCACAGCTGAAGCAGTGTGTGCGCCAAGCAATCGAACGGGCCGTCCAGGAGCTGGTCCATCCGGTGGTGGATCGATCAATTAAGATTGCCATGACTACTTGTGAGCAAATAGTCAGGAAAGATTTTGCCCTGGATTCTGAGGAATCTCGAATGCGAATAGCAGCTCATCACATGATGCGGAACTTGACAGCTGGAATGGCCATGATTACTTGCAGGGAGCCTTTACTCATGAGTATATCAACCAACCTGAAAAACAGTTTTGCCTCAGCCCTTCGTGTAAGTTTACTATTTTCTTGTAGTATAAAACTCATTATTGCTTATCTGAAAAAGCTCATTTTCATGTAGTGAGCATTCCACGTACTCTAATAGTCACCATATGTGTTTGATGTCTTCCTCTTAGATTTGTCAGTTCTATGAGGTGGTGGTTATTTTTGTTTATTTTATCCTCAGCGGTGTTTGGCAAATAGTAGATACTCCAGATACTTACTGGTTTAAAGAAATGAAGGATTTTTTGAAAACTGGCTAGGTTAACACTCTTGATTCTGTTTACCATGAAGAATTTAGATTTAAAGCACTTTGGAGTAGGACAGTACAAAACAGTTTAAAGTGACTATGCAGGCGTGCACACATACATAAGCACATAGTCTCTTCAGATAACTCAGTTACTTATTTGGGGTCTCAAATGTCATGGTTAAAAATACCTTTGTTTACTGCTTTATTGCTTTCATAGTGTTCACCATCTTCGTAACAACCTGGTAAGATGTTTCAGTTGAGTAGTGTATCATCTTACAGATGAAGATGATTGTTAGATTTCTTCATGGTTACAGCTAATAAGTCATAAGTAGAGTTGGAACTTCTAAAATTAATTTGCCCAAACATTGCATTTGATATTATCCCATCTATCTGTTTTATCTACCCACAGAAAACTTTAAATTTTTTTCTGTCTCTTCTCCTCCCAATAGACTGCAAGCCCACAACAAAGGGAAATGATGGATCAGGCAGCTGCTCAGTTAGCTCAGGACAATTGTGAATTAGCTTGCTGTTTTATTCAGAAGACTGCAGTAGAAAAAGCAGGCCCTGAGATGGACAAGAGATTAGCAACTGTAAGTGTTTAGCATTTGCCTTTTAAGTATTTGCTTTTCCATTTAAGAAAGTGCCTCATAACAAGAACCTCAGTGATTTTTTTTGTTTGTTTGTTTGTTTGCAGGAATTTGAGCTGAGAAAACATGCTAGGCAAGAAGGGCGAAGGTATTGTGATCCTGTTGTGTTAACATACCAAGCTGAGCGGATGCCAGAGCAAATCAGGCTGAAAGTGAGACTTGGGGCTGTGTCTCTCTCTGCCCTGTCTTTGTTTTCTTTCTGAGGACTAGGATAGGGGTTAAATTCTGTTTCTGAGAAAGCATGTTATTTCTCTTAAAGGCTGCCTGTGGGGAAGACAAAGAAATAGCTTAGATGTATCCCCTACCCCTGTTGTTGAAGTGCTGCTGTTAAAAGTTCATATGCCTTCTAGTTTTTGTTTCTGAGCTTGGTCTTCCCTTCTGATACTTGAGTTTTTATTACTAGGTGCTTGTTGGTGAGAAGACAGTGTTGAGAAATCTTACCAATTTTACAGCTCCATTGGAGAACTGCACTGGCTGCATGGTCCTACTTGAGGCATTTGCCAGTGGAAAAGGTCTTTATAAATGAGGGTGACTCTGACAGGTCTCAGGGAAAATAGGAAACACTGAACTGTGTGTGTGCACATGCATGCCTGTTCAGTCATGTGTTAAATGTTGTAAAGACTCCTGTGTCCCTTCTCAAAACCCTGGTGCTTACTCCCATGCGAAGTTTCCACTTTGATAAAAAGGTTTCCCTCGATTGTGAAGAGGATCCTGTTAAAACAGGTTTTCTTCTTCCAAGGTTGGTGGTGTGGACCCAAAGCAGCTGGCTGTTTATGAAGAGTTTGCACGCAATGTGCCTGGCTTCTTGCCCACAAATGATTTAAGTCAGCCCACAGGATTTTTAGCCCAGCCTATGAAGGTAAGTACTTGTCTTGGATTAAATCAAGGAATTTACAGTTTAATTTGAATGTTTCTGTCAGTTAATCTGTCACTTGTTCCCAGGAGCTTAAGTTACAAGGAAAAAAAATTACCCACAGCTGTTGCATTATGGAGTGTAGCTCCCCTTTGTATCACATCAGCATGGCATTCAGGAATTTTTTTTTAATCCATGAGGTTGATTTAACCTTCATGTTTGACATAACTAAAGGAATTTACTTGGTGACCTCATGGTTTGCCCTGTTCTTTGTAAAAAGATTTTCTAAAAATTTGAAATGTTATAAAAGTTGAAAATGTGAGGGGGAAACATTTTCTTCTGAACCATTGGAACATAGGTGCTGTCCTTGATGTTCCAGTCACTCTTGTATCCTTTAGTCTGTATTTCCTACAAAGACATTCTATGTGACCATAGTAAAACCATTGAAATCAGAGTTAACACTAATATGTTAATATTATCTAATTCTTAGACCTCATTCAAGTTTTACAAAGTGTCCTAATATGGTCTTTTTATAGTAAAAGAATCTAAATCAGAATCATACACTTCAGAGAATTCCTTAGTGGTTCAGCGGATAGGATAGGACTCCTCACTGCCACTGCAGGGCCCCCGGGTTTTGTTTCCTGTCAGGGAACTAAGGTCTCACAAGCTTCGTTCCCCAACTCCAGCCCCCCAAAAAGAACTGCATTTCATTTACTTGGACATACTTAAAATTTTTCCCCCAAGTCAGTCTAGCCTAGCTCCTTTTCTCATCTTCCATGGCCTTGACACTTTGATTACAGGCCCATGGTTTAGTGGAATGACCTGATTTGGGTTTGTACAGTATGTTCTCATGAATAGATTCAGTTAGTACATGTTTGCTAGGAATAGCACAGAAATGATGCTGTGTTCTTATTCTCTTACGGAGTTTTAATAGTTGGACTGAATACTATATTTTCCATGGTTTGAATTACTTACTTTCATAGGCTGCAAAGAGATTATTAGATGCTACAAGGGGTGCTGCCCTCCGCCTATCATTGTTTATCATGTCATCTTTCATCACTTGTTTGTGTTGATGTTTGCAAAGCTTTCGACTATCAAGTAAAACCCCCACCCCACCCCAGTGCTTATTTTGCTCCGCCCCACCTAACAGCATCAAGAAGAAATAGTGCAGGAAGGGAAATGAAAGAGCCCTTCCATATTTTTGAGGAAAAGAAATTAAGGGTAGTAAACATAACCCAGTTTTAAATTACTGCCTGTGCCAGTGAAAATCTTTTAATTCCGCACCTCCCCACCCTTTTGGTTGTTTCCTCAAAACAGCAAGCTTGGGCAACAGATGATGTAGCTCAGATTTATGATAAGTGTATTACAGAACTGGAGCAGCATCTTCATGCTATCCCACCAACTTTGGCCATGAACCCCCAAGCTCAGGCCCTCAGAAGTCTTCTGGAGGTTGTAGTATTATCACGGAACTCTCGAGATGCCATTGCTGCTCTTGGATTGCTCCAGAAGGTTAGTGTTCTTAATCTGTTTGTTTTAGAAGACGCTAAGTTTGTAAACATCTGGTGATCTGTATCATTATCTACTTTATGGTTAAGATTTTAAAAAATTAACATAAAGCAGGTTCTGTTCTGTAGTAAGCTGGTGATTTTCTCCAGAATAGAGTGTTACAGATTTTAAAGTGGGAAGTCTTTCTTTTTTTCCCTATAAAGGTAAGATTTTCAGGAATTATGATTATTTAAGAAACTTTAAAAGATATTCCCTTAGGTTTTGAGGGACAGTTGATCTAAGTACTGGTTGGGGGGCAGAGTGTGGGGCCAGAATGGGTTTTGACTCTGCTGGGACAGTGAAGCCTTTTCTGACAGTGAGGAATGTAAAGTATAAACTGGAAGGAACTGGTAGAGGGTGTGTGTGAGGCAAGTGGAAAGGGTTTTGGTGTGTGGGGAGAGATTCTTTACTGAGGCCTTAGAAGATACATTGTACTTTGTATCGAGGTTTGGTTATTGACTTTGATTATTGGGCTGAGTATTGTCTTTTCCATGAATCTGAGTGAATGTTTTTTTTCCTTCAATAGGCTGTAGAGGGCTTACTGGATGCCACCAGTGGTGCTGATGCTGACCTCCTTCTTCGCTACAGAGAGTGTCACCTCTTGGTCTTGAAAGCTCTTCAAGATGGCCGGGCATATGGGTCTCCATGGTGTAACAAACAGATCACAAGGTCAGTCCCTGTCTTAGAAGAGTAATATTTATTCAACTGCCTTCCCACACACTACATGGCCCTGTTTATAAAATTCAAACATACGGAATTTCTAATTTTAAGTAGTGAGAATTATATGTCTTAAATGGAATGCTTTGTTTTTGAGACTTAGCGAAACTTTTAACACTGGGTTATTTGTTCTCCTTAGTGACTGGTTATTTTAAATCTTGGAAACTGATAAACTGATTTTCAGTTGGTACTCAAGGCATCCTTAATTTGGAATAAGTTAACATTGAATGAAGCAGGCCCTTTATTTCACTGATCCACAGTATGGGTGAGCCTTTATGAATAAAGGAATACTGACTTTCCTAGGTGCCTAATTGAGTGTCGGGATGAATACAAATATAATGTGGAGGCAGTGGAGTTGCTAATTCGCAATCATTTGGTCAATATGCAACAGTATGATCTTCACCTCGCTCAGGTATGGAGAGAATTAAGTGGGAAAGGAGACTGGTAGCTGGGAAGTGTGTTTCCGGTCGGTGCTGTCTTTCTTACATTGTGCTTTCTGTGTTGCCAGTCAATGGAGAATGGTTTAAACTACATGGCTGTGGCATTTGCTATGCAATTGGTAAAAATACTGCTGGTGGATGAAAGGAGTGTTGCCCACGTTACTGAGGCAGATCTGTTCCACACCATTGAAACCCTCATGAGGATTAATGCTCACTCCAGAGGCAATGCTCCTGAAGGGTGAGAAGGAAATGTTTTGGGGCTGTTGTGCATTCTGCAGTTTTAGAAATGAGTGTGTAGACTTACTAACGTTACCGTTACATAACAGCTTTACCTACAACATATGGTAAGCTTTGGTGAGGCCTAATATTGTCCCTTGAAATATGAAAGCTTAACTAACTGCTGCCAAGCCCTCTTGCTGCAGACCAGTACATACAGCACTAGGTTTGGTGTCAGAGTCCTCTGTTGAAGGCCTGGCTCAGCTGCTTAAAATCTGATTTTAGATAAGTTGACTTATCCTCCCTAAGCTTGTTTCTTATATAAAGTGGAAATAATATCTTGAATAGCTGTTGAGAATTAAGTAACACAAAGCATGCCACATAGTGGGCATGCAGTGAATAATTTTTTGACCACGGACATCAGCTCCATTTCATTGGGCGTTTTTTGGTCAAGAAGTGAGTGACTTAACTGAAGTCAGTCATTTTGCACATTTTGTCCTCATAGGTAAACAGATACAAAGAAAACTGAGGATAGTTTTGTTTAATTATGGGAATGGTAAATGATCATCACTCTTGTGGTTTCTATTAAATAAGCAGATTTCCAACTGTATGTCTTTGAAATCACAACCATGAGTAGACTGATTTTCATTCTGGATTTATTGTACTAGATTGCCCCAACTGATGGAAGTAGTGCGATCCAACTATGAAGCAATGATTGATCGTGCTCATGGAGGCCCTAACTTTATGATGCATTCTGGGATCTCTCAAGCCTCAGAGTATGATGATCCTCCAGGCCTGAGGGAGAAGGCAGAGTATCTTCTGAGGGAATGGGTGAATCTCTACCATTCAGCAGCAGCTGGTCGTGACAGTACCAAAGCTTTCTCTGCGTTTGTTGGACAGGTAGAGCTTTTGGAAAGAAAGGTGCTTTTTATTCAACATAAGTAGGGTGTGATGCCTCCATTATTAAAGCTCAGTATTATGTACCTGTGGTCAGTTACCTCCATACTCATGTAAACCAAAAATGCCTTCATCATTACTCAGTTAAATTGATACTGTTTATTTTCTCATCATTGGTCACTAAGCAGTAAAGTCAGCATTTGCTGTCCCCTTTAGTACTTTTTATCTGATTTCAGTAGTCACAGCTACAGAATACAGTGGACCAGATAATGAATAATAAAACTGCCAGATGTATATAGTAATTTTACCAGCTTGATTATCAGCAGTGATGAGATTATGGGCTAAGTAAAGTTCTGTAACAGCCCATGTTTAAAAGTAAAATAAGGAGTCCCCTGGTAGTCTTGTGGTTAGGATTTGGTGCTTTCACTTTGGTGTCTCGAGTTCAGTCCCTGGCTGGGAAACTGAGATCCTGCAAGCTGCGAGACACAGCCAAAAAACCAAAAAAATAGAAAATTGAAAATATAACAGAAAAACTTAAGTATTTAAATGGTAGTGCTTTTTATCTTTCTAAATTAATTAGCTTAGCTATCTCCTAAAATAGCTTATTTCTGCATTTTGACCATTGCATTTCTTCAAACTGAGACCAAAACTTAGGTGTGCCACCAAAGAAAGATACAAATTAACTTTCATTTGAATGACAAATGAATATGGAAGAGCTGGTTTGAATTTTAGAAGTTGTTAGGAATTGGATTTACTTTTCAAGATGATTTTTTTTTTAGTTACATCATAATAAGTTTCTCCCTTAAAAGAATCCAAGGAATTATCAAACATACCCTATTGAAAAGCTGCTACTGCATACTTAAGAGTTTGATTTCCAATTTGGATGGAGGAATTTCAAATCAATTGGTTTTTGTGATCATTGATATTTCATGGGTATGGATGTGGCACCTGTCTCGGCTCTTCCTCTTGGCTTATTTGCTCTTGTTTCTTCTCTTCATTTGAAAAAGATAATATATTTTTCTGTGCTTTTGAATCTTTTTGAGAATTCCTTTCTCCTCTTATGCTCCCTCTTGATCATAGCAGTCTGTCCTCATTTCTTCTCCCCACTTAGTTTTTTAGATTTTATTGTACAGAAGTCCCTTTGCAGGCCATCTGTTTTGCCTAGGGTATTATTAACATCAGTTCAGCTGTGTTAATTACTTATCAAGGGACAGTTAACTTGACCATTATCTTGGAAACTTTTTAAAACAAGTTTTCATTCTGGGCTTGGTTTCATTGCTTAGTAAGCACTGACCTCCCTCTGCAGCCTTAATGTTTTTTACACTGTCTTCTTTTTCTTCTTGTACTAGCCAAATAACTTCTCTGCTTAACTTCCAGATTATGTCGTAAAATTTGGACTTATCCTTTCTTTTAAATAAACTTACCCTTTTCACTTTATCTTAATTTACATTAAAATAGCTGGGTATGATCTGTGAGCATTTTAATTTGGTACCTACTTATTGTATAAATTATTACTTGATTTTCCTAGTACAACTAGTTGGAGTTTCAAAAATTTTGTTGTTTTTGGTTAAGTCAGATGGAAGAAATTATCTTAAATTTTGTGAGGAAATAAAGTATATGTAACTTAATCTCTTACTTGGGGGAAATACACATTGACCATAATGTCTTAATATGACTTAATGGGTTACTAAAAAGGTGGTTTAACTTGCATAGTTAACTTTTGAAATTATTGGCTATGGACTGCTTGTTTAAAACTGCCCTGTTATTATCTTCTTTCTCATTTTCCATCAGAATTGATGGAATTCTGTCATGGGTTCTACTGTTTTACAAAGTAACAGAAATGTGACAATAGGATTAAATGAGAGAATACTTCTTGGCATGAAAATTAAACGTTTATTCATGTGTGTTATCTCATCCTGCCTTCTAATGTTTTTGTTCCTTGGTAGATGCACCAGCAAGGAATCCTGAAGACTGATGACCTCATAACAAGGTTCTTTCGTCTGTGTACTGAAATGTGTGTTGAAATCAGTTACCGTGCTCAGGCAGAGCAGCAGCACAATCCTGCTGCTAATCCCACCATGATCCGAGCCAAGTGCTATCACAACCTGGATGCCTTTGTCCGACTCATTGCACTGCTAGTAAAGCACTCAGGGGAGGCCACCAACACTGTCACAAAGATTAATCTGCTGAATAAGGTCTGAAATCCTTTCTTGCCTTAGACTTTTGCACACTTGAAGTCTGCATCAGTGGTTCTCAACCCTACAGGGCCCTCAAAACATTTTGTAATATCCCACTTTCTGTCCAGAAATTAAATTCATAGATAATAAGTAAACATAACCACCGAATTTTAGAAGAGTATGGTGCCTTAACTGAAAGACACCCTCTCTCAAAACAAAAAGGTATATGGTATTTTCAGTGTGTTACTGTTTGGTAATGACTACATTAGAAGAGACTTAGGGTAGTATAAGATTTGCCCCCAAGTACAGAGTTAACTGTGAATGGGATGGCTAGACATCTCCATTGATAACATAAGATTGACAACTCAGATATCATGAGTGACATTGCAGTTGTCTTTGATTTTCTGAAAAGGAACAGAGTTTTTCTTTGATTTCTGCAGTGGAATTCCTGGTAATTTGAATTTTAAGATAGTACAAAAATGAACTTAGACTTTGGTCTTGGGTAGTTACAAATGGGTTTCACGTCCCCTGCTCTTCAGTGGTGAAATCAAGTGGAGTGCAGGATAGTTCTGCAATGTTTCTGCAACCTAACAGCATATCTGACCTCCCATCTCCTAAATGCCAAGAGAAGTATACATCATTTGCCTCCTGTAAGCTTTATAAGTGAAAGTGAAAGTGAAGTCGCTCAGTCGTGTCCGACTCTTTGCGACCCGTGGACTGTACCCCACCAAGCTCCTCCGTCCATGGGATTCTCCAGGCAAGAATACTGGATTGGGTTGCCATTTCCTTCTCCAATGTCAGACCAGAAAAATTAGGTTGGTTGTGTAAACAGGATAAAATATGTACCATGCTGACTTCTAGAGCTTTAGAAAAATTTGTGGAGTGTACATGTCTGGTCCATGGTTATGGAAATTCAGAGAAAACATATAAAAGTACAGGGCAAATCAAACCAATGTGTGGTCCCTTTGGCTACCAGTATATAATTTTCTATTTACTTCCATGTGAGGCATAAGAATGAAAGGTGTGAAGCATGACTAGAGATTGGTAAATGAACTGTCTTCATGACTTACATGCTGTATAATCTATGTGCTCTATAGGTCCTCGGTATAGTAGTGGGAGTTCTCCTACAGGATCATGATGTTCGGCAAAGTGAATTTCAACAACTTCCCTACCATCGAATTTTTATCATGCTGCTCTTGGAACTCAATGCACCTGAGCATGTGTTGGAAACCATTAATTTCCAGACACTTACAGCTTTCTGGTGAGTTATTGTCAAGGATTGCTGTTTTAGTGTCATAAAATTTGAGAAGAACTCTGGGTTAGAAGCATGTTGATTCACCATGCAGCTTGCATATTGTCTACTTCTAGTCTTTTTTTTTTTTTTTTAAACTTTAAGTTGGATTGTGCTTCTGACTAAGGTTTTCTTCTTTCAGCAACACATTCCACATTTTGAGGCCTACCAAAGCTCCTGGCTTTGTGTATGCTTGGCTTGAACTGATCTCCCATCGGATATTTATTGCAAGAATGCTGGCACACACGCCACAGCAGAAGGTGTGGCTGCAGTTTATCTCCTACAGATGAAGACTGTAACTACCTGGGACTTATTAGCACTCTTAGTCATTCAGTGGTCACTGTACTTCTCAGGCTTAGTTGGGAGTCCTTACATTTAATGTAGAGTCAGGTCATGGGAGAGGCATAACAGGTACTTGACCTGAAAGCCATTCCTCAATGATTAGCGTATGGCTTCTCCAAGTTGTCATGAGTCACCTTATGTCGGCCTTGTAAGGGATTTTCCAAAAAATGTTGAGACCCTAAAGCTCCTCTGTAGACAGTTCTATAAAACTTGAGTAATGGAACTCGGGAACCTGCCACTTTTACAAGTTCTTACTCTAAATACTAAAGACTCATACATTCAGGGTTGAGGACCACTGGTCTCTACTATATTTGAAGAATTAAGATAAAATTTGAGATGAGTTTTTCATATAATTGTGAATAAACACAGTTATATGATAACGTTTCTCTCTCATCTTGCAATTAAATGGCAGATGAGTCTAAGGAAGTACCTTTGATTGACCCTTCAGAAGACAAATGTGACTGCTATGTGTTTGGTTAAAAAAAAAGGTGAAATAATCCTTAAATGGATTTGGTATTTGGTGAATAAGTGCGTTCCAGGAGGAAGAACAATACTGAATAAAATCTACCCAAAGTGCACATAATTGGTATAACTGGAATATGGTAAGCAGGCCAAATTTGGGTGAAAATAAAGGATTCATGTTGTAAATTGAATGAGGTTATTTGCTAAGAGTTGAGGAATTGAACGTGGGAAAAATAAATAGTTGAGATCCAGGACTTGAAGAAATTAAGAAAACATGTGAGTTTCTTAGTTGGCTGGGTGATTTGTGTTCTGGCTGAAACATCCTTCCCCTATTTGGTGCAGGCAGAAGGACCTATATATCCTGGAATTTCTGGAGCCAGTTTGTTTCAAATATCATTTCCCATTATCTGCATTATTTTGCTTACTCCTTTTTCATGCCAGTCAGTCTTTAAGAGAGGTTTATGAAGAAAATAATAGTCACAGTGTAGTTGCTTGGGCAACCTTTTTGGTGGCAGGACAGCAGCTGAGTGTAATTATGACCCATATGTTTCTTTCTTTCAGGGATGGCCTATGTATGCACAGTTACTGATTGATTTATTCAAATATTTAGCGCCTTTCCTTAGAAATGTGGAACTCACCAAACCTATGCAAATCCTCTACAAGGTAATTAATTTGAAGTTGTAAAATTAGAATAATTAAAACCTAACACTCAAAGCAGTTTAAAACACTTGAAAAATACTTCAGCTGGCAGTATATGAGGGCTAATTTTGGTTTTATTAAGCTTTTAAAGTATAACACATATTCAGAAAAGTGCAAAAGTTGAACATAATTTGTATAACCAGTGCTTGATGTTCATATATCATTGTGTGCACCAGTTAACTCTTCCAGAATCGCATTAGACTGTTTCTCCCCATACTTAACATACTTGAAATTGTCTGTTTTTCAGTTTAGTCATTTTGGCAGTTGCGCAGAAGGATCTCATTGTGGATTTAATTTGCATTTCCTTGATTTCTTAATAAGATTTTTGTGTGTAGATTGGCCAGTTGGGTATCCGCCTTTGATGATGTACCTCTTCCATCCTTCTGCTCATATCCCTTTGGGATTATCTGGGTTTTTCTTCTTTTTTAGGATTCTTATGTATTCTGGATGTAAGCCATTTGATGATGTATATTCAGACATCTCCTATTCCTGTAGCTTGCCTTTTCACTCCCTTAAAAGTAATGTGTTTTTTGAGGGATGGATGCTTTAAATTCAGTGTAGTCAAACTGACCAGTTGATTTAGTACCTGTATGATCTAGTTGACTGTGTATGGGCATCTCTCTAGTTTATCTGTTGATCTGTTCTTAGCCCAGGATCAAAAGGTCTTAATGGTAAGACTTACTGTAAAGGTAGAGTAATCAGGTAGAGCAAAATCTTGTTCAACTTTGCTTTCTTGTACTCTATTTTGGCTATTCTGTATCATTTGCAGTCCCATAAAACTTTGCAATTAGCTTCACTTGTAACACTTCCTGGGATTTAGATTGAGATTTCACAGAATATGTAGATCAACTTGGAGAAAATAGATGCCTTAATAATATGGAACCTTTCAACCCATGTGTATCTCCATTTAGTTGTTAGGTCTTTAATTTTACTTTCCTTAGACTTATTCCCAGATATTGATGTTTTTGTGAAGTTGTATAATGTTTTTATAAATCTGTAGTTTTGTAGGTACCATTTTCTGGTTAAGGAAATGCCCTTTTAATCATAATTTACTGATAGTTTTAAAAATCATTAAAATGAGTATTGAATTTTATTGGATGCTTTCTTGAACCCAGGGTCATGTGTTTTTTTGTGAATGTTATTAGTCCATTAATTTTCAGATTGTTAAACTGCCATTGCATTCAGTTGTGGATCATTTGGTTGTGATGTATCACTGATTTCCATTTTGACTTTAGGATTTTTTTTTTAGTTTTCATGTCATCTTGGGATCAAAGTTATGCTACTTTTATTGAAGGGGTTGGAAAATAATCTTTTTGTATTAAGACTGAATAGTATTAATTTTTCCTTAAATATTTGTAAGGATTTAGTAGTAAAGCCAGCCCTAGAGTTTCTTTGAGGAAAGAGTTTTAACAAATATTTAACTTCTTTATTATAAAGGGCTATTCAGATTTTCTTTTTTGTTTGGGTTTTGGTAAGTTGTATTTTTTATAAACTCTGGGTACCTAGTTTTGCCTTTTTTCCCCTCCCTTCAGTTATATTTATAATAGTAAAAATGTTACTCTTGTTTTCTTACTTAATGTGGAAACAGCCAATGTTTTTCTTGTTTTTGAAAAATAGGGCACTTTAAGGGTGCTGCTAGTTCTTTTGCATGATTTTCCCGAGTTCCTTTGTGATTACCATTATGGATTCTGTGACGTGATCCCACCTAATTGTATCCAGCTAAGAAATCTGATCCTGAGTGCCTTCCCAAGAAACATGAGGCTCCCAGACCCATTCACTCCTAATCTGAAGGTAAAGTTCTAAATAGTTTAAGGAAAAGAAAGTTGTATGTTAGTATTTTAATCCTTTCTCTGCTAAGAGAGGTATATGCTGCCCCCAGCACACACATACCTACAAGTTACCTGTTACAGAACGATGCTCTTTGGGGGGAAGCAGTTATGTTATTAAACCTGATAAAGTATGAGACTGCTGCTGGATATTGGTTCACAGTATTTGTCTAGTTGCTGTTTTCAGTTTTGATGTTAAATTCAGCTGTATTTACAGAACCTCCACCTAGGTATTGGGCCAGTCATTTGTTGGGTGGCCCTAGCGGCACAGCACTGCAGAATAGACACTAGTAATGCCACATTTCATAGGTGTGTGCTTGCATTTTGTTTAAACTGTCAAAAGAAAAGTGAGAAGGGACTGTTTTTAAGATCATACCACCCTTACATGGCTACTGTAATTTTTATGTATTTTTTACTCTTCTGTCACGTGGAAATTTTTTTTTTACAGTAGAGAATATGGTGTCTTACTTTGCTGAGATATCTTTTCAAAGAGTAGGGCTCTTGGTGAGCAAAGAATCTCATTCTGTATTTTAAACTAGATTTCTACAAAAGATACCTATTGTGCCTTATTGTAAGAAGGATAAAATAGTATAGAATGAGAAGTTACTATCATTTTGTATATAGGTACCTTTGAGTAATCTATTTCTTCTAATTAATAACACTTTGCTGTGTAACAGAAATTAACACATTATAAATTGCTGTATTTCAATAAAATGTTTTTAAATGATTGAATACTCTTCAAGACAAAATTTTATATAAACAACTTTCTAACATAGAGACAGTTTGCTATTAAGGCCCTACAAATGCTTCTGATTGTGATTCTTGTATTTGTTTGTGGCAGGTGGATATGTTGAGTGAAATTAACATCGCTCCCCGGATTCTCACCAATTTTACTGGAGTGATGCCACCTCAGTTCAAAAAGGATTTGGATTCCTATCTTAAAACTCGATCACCCGTCACTTTCCTGTCTGATCTGCGCAGCAACCTACAGGTTAATTGGTTTGACTGAAATTCTTAGTTGTGTCTTTCATAGAAAATACTTTATATGCATAGTTAGTCCTATGCATGGTCTCATTTCAGCCTGCTTTAAAGGTTAAAGCACATTGTCATTTTTAATGGTTGGATGAGATTATATTATACATTTTAGCATAAGTGCATATATTTATCTTATACATCTATAGCATAATCTTGGAAGAGGCAGCCAGGGAATGGACTGGTTTTCTGTAAGACTAGATTGCTGATAATCGCTCTCATACTCTAATAAGACTCTTCTAAAATGGATTCTGATTCAGTTTGCTGTATAGAAAATGATTGACGCTGTATTATTTTTTCAGTCTTCCCATACCAAGAAACCACATCTTTTTTCCCCTCTTCAGTTTTTTTTTAAATAAGTGAGATAATGCATATTTTGACTTTATAAACTTTATTTTTGTGCTGGTAACTGTTTAAGCTTTGGTTTCCCAAGGGAAATCATATCTCTTTTATTGACGTACTCTCCTTGAGCATCTGTGTATTTGTTACATAACCATACAAAATCAAAGCAAATTTCTAAAATTTAAGTCACACAGAATATTGGGAGCAGTTCAGCTTTTCTCTGAAAGTCATAAAAAGGATTCTTAGAACTATCGGTGCCAGTAAGTCAGGAGCTTTCTGTTTTGTTCACTTAGGTATCCAATGAGCCTGGTAATCGCTACAACCTCCAGCTCATTAATGCACTGGTGCTCTATGTAGGGACTCAGGCCATTGCACACATCCACAACAAGGGCAGCACACCTTCGATGAGCACCATCACGCACTCAGCTCACATGGACATCTTCCAGAACCTGGCTGTGGATTTGGACACTGAAGGTGAGTGGAGCCAGCCAGTTCTCAGAGTCAAGTTTCCTGTGTATTTGGTCATAGTCTGGTCCTAAAAATACTTTAAGCCACAATAGAGAATTTTCTGTCAATATGATTATAGGTTTGGCTGATTATTTTAATTTAGTAGTATCTGTTCAATGCAGAAAACACAGAAAAGCATAAAGGGGGTAAAAAACCATCCATAATCCTTACCACATCAGTTAATATTTCAGTATATACGAGTGTATTGTTATTTTTTTTTTAGTGTGAAAATAAACATTCTTTTTTACTAGCCTCTCTTTAAATATAGGCTCACTTGTTTTGCTAGCCTGCTTTTTATTCCAGCGTTATTGGTGCCTCTTTGCCAGGCAGTATGTTACATATTCCATGTGTAAAGAAAGATTAATGAATAGGACTCCCCCTATCTGCTTTGCAAAATGTTCACATTATAATTTCTGGTGCAGGCTGTATCTCGCTTGCTTGAACTACATCTTGTGGTGTTCTGTATTCATTTTAATAGAGACCCACGTAGGTGGTGACCATCTATACAGTCCTGCTTGTCTTGGCTTTTTAACTCCACTATGGATCCTTGAGAGGCTAATTTTAAGTATATACTACTTGCATATTTGTGGTTGGGGGGAGGGTCTGAGATAGCTTAAAAATAAAAGATTTAACACAGGTGAATACCACTGCATCCAGAGCCCAACAGCAAAAAAAGAGGGTAGTCTCCAAGGCAGTGTTGAAGCTGTGAGTAATACCAAGCAGACACAGACAACCAAATCCAGTTAAGATGATGCCAGTTTCAAAGTAGAGACTGGGAACCCTTGGTGGGTTATCCCCAAGGTAAAGGTTATCCCTTTACCAAGGTATAAGGTTATCCCTTATAGAGGGACTGTGAGGTCAAAACTATTTTCATAATGAAACATTTGCTTTTTTTCACTCACTCATTTTGTTACTAGTGTACAGTGAAGGTTTCCAGAGGCTACATGAATGAAATACCATACTGGAACAGACTGAACAAAAGGGCAGAAATGAGAATCCAGCAGAATGTAAAACATTGACACTCTATAATAATAAAGTTTTTTGGGGAGAAATACTTAAATTTTTTATTTACATGTTAATATGCAATAGTTCTCAAAATAGTTTTCAACTAAAAAAATTTTTAATGTGGAAAATAGTGAAGTAAAACCCACAGAAATGAAAACTCTTTGGGGGTCCAAGTCCCACTGGTTGAAACTAAAGGATAACATGAGAGCCTTTATCAGAAATCCAGACCCTAGCCAGTCAGAATGATTCCGCCTTTGAAGAACAAATTCTCGCTAAGCTGTCTTAATTTCTAGGTCGGTATCTCTTCTTGAATGCAATTGCAAATCAGCTGCGGTACCCAAACAGCCACACTCACTACTTCAGCTGTACCATGCTGTACCTTTTTGCAGAGGCCAACACTGAAGCTATTCAAGAACAGATCACAAGGTAAGACAGAAGTCTGTTTTTTGGAGTTTCTAAATGGAATCTCTTCCCTTTTATTATGAATTCTGAGCGTTTTTCCTATGCATTCCATGTTCACTGAGTATCTGTGTTAAATAATTGCGTGTTCAGGCATGTCTGATTCTTTGAGACCCTATCTGTAGCCCACTAGGCTGCTTTGTCCAGACAATAACACTGGACAAATACTGGGATTCTCCAGACAAGAATACTGGAGTGGATAGCCTTTCCTTCTCCAGGAGATCTTCCCAACCCAAGAATGGAACCCACATCTCTTGCATCTGCACAGGCAGGCAGATTCTTCACAGTTGAACCACCTGAGAAGCCCATGTGTTAAATAGTTGTGAACAAAAGGACTTTGTTCCTGCCCTCCTGAAAATTAGTCTGATGGGCACCAAAAAAAAAAAAAACCCACACACACAAACAGAATTACTAATCATTGTTGAAACCAAAAAGTAGTTTTCAACACAAGGTACCATTATTTTTATGGATTAGGGATTTTTCTCAAGTGTTGTTGTCAGCATATTTAACCTGAGTCCTGAAGCATCAGGCCTTTCAAAGTTCATGTTGAAGAGCTTAAACTTGTCTTTATTACCTGTAGGTTGTAAGGTTTTAAGCAGGAGAAATAACAGGATCATACTTGTGTTTTACTAACAATAGTTAGGCATCTATTGCAGATTGCTTGGACTATGCCATAGCATTTGCAGATTAGGAAATGGGTACATCCTAGTTAGAGAGATACAGGCAAACTTAAAGCACTGGACTAGACTTGTTAAACCTACCCCTTCACCTATTATTAGCTTCTAGGTATTAATATTCCTTAGTTTTATATACTAAAAATTAGTTAGTATTTTATTATTAGATGTTCAGATGATAAAAGTCCTTTTAGTGATTATATATAAAGCATCAGTGAACATCCTTGTACTCACGTATTTGTTCCTGTGCTTTATTACGTCTTTAGGATAAATTTAGAAGTACAGTTGGTTAGGTCAAAGGATGTGAATATTTAAGCCAATACTGACTGCCATTCAGAAGAATCATCACCCCCAGTTTACATGTGTACTAGTAGTATTAACTTTCTTATTTGAGTATGTATTAAGTGATTATCTTCTCTGTGCCATGTAATCTGTTATCTATTTACCTTAGTGTTCTAGGCTCAGTAACGGGAAGAGGTGGGGTTCAAACCTAATTCTAGGATCTATTTATGCTAACTATTCTGTATATCCACCTTCCTTTTCTAAAGCTAATGGAGAAGTGGTCATGATCTGGTGTTTTCCTGTGCATTGATCAACTTTTTCTTCCATTCTCCAGGGTTCTTTTGGAACGGTTGATTGTAAATAGGCCACATCCTTGGGGTCTTCTTATTACCTTCATTGAGCTGATTAAAAATCCAGCATTTAAATTCTGGAACCATGAATTTGTACACTGTGCCCCAGAAATTGAAAAGTGAGTCAAAAGTAATTCTTTTCATTGTTTCAGTCTTAAGACAGGAGAAATAATCATTTGATGGCTTCAGCTTGGGTGGGTAATTAAGAAGGGAGTAGTAGCCAAAATTAGTAAGACACAAGGTTTCATCACGCCTGAATTTTTCTCACTAGCTTGTACTTGTCTTCATTCTTCAGGTTATTCCAGTCCGTCGCACAGTGCTGCATGGGACAAAAGCAGGCTCAGCAAGTAATGGAAGGGACAGGTGCCAGTTAGATGGAACCACATCTCTGTTGTAAATGTGTCTGCCTGGAGGTCCCACTGTACCAAGTTCATAAACTGGCTGAAGATCCTTTCAGCTCTTCCTGACTTTCCCGGCCCTTTGGTTCTTGGGTATCTGCCCCAATTACTGTTTGGGTCAGCTACCTGTCTATGTGGACACGTTCCAAAGTTTAAATGCATTTTTTTGACTCTTGGCCAAAATTTAGAAGATGCTGTGAATATCATTTTGAACTTGTGTAAATATATGAAAGAGAAAACCTTTGTCTGAAACTTCTTGGGTTTGTGCAAAATGTGTTCAAGGCAAGTAGGTAAACTGGTACCTGCCCAATTTATAATGGAAGGAGCTGCTGATGCCATGCACTTGTCTGGGGGTGGAGTGGGGGTGGGGCACAGCACCATTTCTTCTGACATTCCAGGTGTCCCAAAGAATAGCAAGAAAGCCAGTTTAAATATTGTGTAACTTTAAAAAAAAATACACGGACAGGGACCTTGAAAATCACCCAGTTGTTTTTAAAAAATGTGGATGTGTAGAATCTGATATGCTAGGAACATGTGCAGAGTTCACATTTGAGATCCCATGGGTTTTTTATTTTACCTCTTCCCCACATCTACAGCTTGCTGCTGGGAAAGCATCATTTTCTCTTTCCTGCTGGAGAACACACCCTCTTGGGCCCTGTGAGACACTTTTTATAAAGGGAAGCCAAAACAGGCCTAAAGCTCCCCCATCTCTCATTACAGAAATTGTGCAGAAAGGAGCCAAATAGTATGAATTGCCCTTCCCCATTATCCCAATGAATGGCCATATAGGCTGAGTTCAACAACCAAGTCAAAAGGACCAATACAGCCCCTTTTGTAAGGATTTTGAATGTTTTGTAAGTGTATTGGTCCATGTGTTGTATTTTGTAGCCTTTCTAGTTCCTGGACTTTAGCCTCCCTACTTCTTGTATGTGTATGCATACTGTAGTCAAACATTAAAGTTATGACACACACGAGTCCACTGTGCCTTTCTCAGTAGCAGCCAGTGCTGGTGGTGAGGAGGAAAGTGGACCACCCAGCCTTCCCATTGGGGAACACCAACTTTTGCTGAATGCCAGGTTTTTCCACTCCCAATGTAGCATCTTTAAATAAGGAAGTGATTTCTGTGTAGTGTTTTCCTTTTCCTTTCTAAAAGTTAACTGCACCAGGTTTCTGTGGTTAAATTCAAAATGCCAGTTTTAAAAAATAGACCTTCATAGCATTTTGATATAATTTTTAAAAGAAAAGGAATAGGAGTAGGTACATATTTTATATTTATCCCACTTGAAATATATACAAGATAAATAGAAATCTTACATGGGGGCTTGTATGTCACTGGTATCTTAGGCTGCTAAGGAATTAAAATAACTGCTCAGAGTTCCAGTAACAGCTTACTCAATCCTCCAATAGGAAGTTTTGTAAAAAGGAAAGTGGCCGCTCAAGATGGACCTACCAGGTCTACTTTCAAGCTCTGTGTCATTAAATGCTAGACGGCAACAAAATGTGTCACTGTCACATTTCTGCTTTGGTTCAAACTTGGTAACAAAACAGTTACAAAGTTTATCAGTGTTAGCAACAGCAGCAATTCACAAGTCTACTGCTCCTGATCCTTCAGCTGTCACTCTTACCTTGGAGTTCATCCTATTTTGTTAACAATTTTGCTACTTTTCCTTTTGGTATTAGTACAAAACACAAAGCAGAAGATCCAAATTTTACTTTTTTCCAAGCATCAGTGCATAATAGCTTAGCATGAAGTTCCTCTTCGGGATACTCCTTCAGGCAGAAGGGAGCCTGCTAACGTGTCAGCTCCAACAGCCGGTGTAGAATCATCTTCTGACCGTAACGCACCTGTAAGGCTTGCTGTTCCCTCCAGCTAAGTGCCGCATAGACCTCCTTGTTGCTGAGTAAATCTTGCTCAGTTTTCAAGTCTGTGGCATAGGTTTGCAGGGTCAACAAAACACTGTCCCGAAGAAGCTGTCTCCATGATGCTTTGAGTTTGGGGATGTCTGTGATTGTCAGGCTGTCTTCTTTGGTTTTATCATCTTCCCATCCATTCCGGTCTTTAAACTCTCTGAACTCCTCAGCAGACATGCACAGTACCTAGAAGCAACCATGGGGCCCTTTGAAGTAGGATATAATACTTGCATGTTTCTGAAACTGATTCAGAGAAGCTGGCCTATCCCGGCAGCATTTGCGTGTACTCTGTCCAGGCCACCTTTCCTCTCATCTAGCTCTAAATACTCATTTTGAGCATTTACCTTGAGTGTAGCGGCCAGTTCCTCTTCAGTCAGTACCTCTTCACGCCCAATCACGAAGGCTCCCTCTTCCCCTACCATCTCCAATTTGCATAAGAAATCCCAGCGTTCATACAGTAGGAGCCTTTCAGCTTCAACTTTTGTTCCTATAGATAGAAAAGTACCGGTGTGAAAGTCTTGGTAAACCCAAAACCTCATTTCTCCTTAGTCCACAAAAAGGGGGCAAGGATAGACACATACACCAGCGTGAGCTAAACCACTCACCCTGTAACGCGGCTTCACGAACAGTCACCATCTGAATGTCAGCTGTGTCATTGGTGTTGTCAGGATATGGTTCAGCAAAACCATACATGTGAATCAGTTGCCAGTTAGCCATTTGCCCGTAAGTGTTGAAGATCTCATGGCCTTTAGGAATGGGCTGAATGGCCACCATCCGAAGACAAGTCTGGGGTGGAAGGGTTCAGAAGCTGGGGTCAAGCCCTTTCCGGGCCACCCCTAAGAATATGACTTCGCTCCTAGGAAAGTATAGTTCCTCCAACGGGTATAGTTCAGCGATGAGACTGATGCTGTACCTACCAACATGCTACTATTAGTTAAGATCCTGCGCTGTAGAATAAAACAAATGAGGCTTGTAAAAGTCTAAACAGCCCAATGCTTTAGTAGGTGAAACCTCTGCTCAGTCATCTCAAGCACTTCAAAAAGTTGCTAGCTTTAAAAAATGAACTAAGGATTTCCTGGTGGTCTTAGTGGTTAAGGCTCCAAGCTTCCACTGCAGCAAGGTGTGGGTTCCATCCCTGCTTGGGGAACTAAGATACCATGTGCCGCACAGTGCAGCCAAAAAAAAAACCCCAGATCAAAGGAAATTCACTGGCGGTTCAGAGGTTAGGACTCAATCCCTGGTTGGGTAACTAAGATACGCGCAGCTCTGTTAAAAAAAAAAAAGCCAACAAAACCACAACCCAGATCAAAGTAGGAACAGCAAATGGAGACAAGGTTTTAAAAATAACAGCCATTTCCTAACTTTTAACTCTGTAAACTTACATCTTTTCTTGCAACTTTCCACTTAGCAAATAGATATAAACACAGTCCTGGTATCATCTTGAACCCTTTCTTAGGAACATCCCGTCTTCTGAAAAGTACTGACGCTATGGCTGTTCCAGATCCCTGACAATCTCAGCTCATTGGCACTGCACAGAACAGACCTAAAGCACCAAAACAACGATGGCACAGGTTTAGCAGAGGATTAACCCCAACTTTCTTTGAGGGCTTTAGTGTTCAGAGAACTTCACTGTAATATGCAAGCAGAATACATAGTGGAGGAACTAATTTCACCTACTCATTTCTAGCATGAGGAGAACTGAGCCCATTTGGCTCAACTGCCAGGCCAGCATGAAGAAGACATTGGTTCGATTCAAATGCCCAAGCATCAAGGCACAGAAACAAGAACTGGGAGGGATCCACTCACTGGAGAGTATTCTAGATTGGCATTGTGATTGGCTAAATGGTTTAGTATGTCTGCAGCAGGCACCATCAAAGGGGAGTTTGGCTCCTTTTCATCCTCCTCTTCCTCCAGTGGTTCCTGAAAGCTGCCACAGAAAGAACTTGGCTAAAGCCCAGTGTTGGGGTGGGGCTCACTGTTCTTTCCCTTCTGGTCACTCAACAGAGTTCTAAAGAAGAGAGTCCTTTGCAAGGCTCTACTCACTGACCTGTAGGCCATCACAAGAGCCACGAGCTGGCGGTAGAGTTCCAGAGATCGGACCCTGGGGCTGAAAAGATCGGCGTGGGCGTCCATGAAGGGCAGCACAATGGAATAATACTCGCTGCGGATGTTGGCCAAATCCTTCTCCACGGCCTCAGGTACGCCTGTGCCCTGCAGCAATCGCCGGCGCTCCTCCTCTGGCCTGCAGTGACACCCCCACCCAGGTTCTTCACCCAATCTACCGAGACTAGCGCTTGGCACCCGTGTCCCAAGGGCAAGCGGTTCGAGCCAGGCAACGTACTGGCGCTCCCCAGCCCCTCCTACGGCTCTCACCAGAACATGGGATGCTCCAAGCGGCCCAGCTCGGGCCAGAGCGCAAAGTAGGGGCGCCAGAGCGAGGCCGGGGCCTGCATCTCGTGGAGTAGCGCCAGCAGCAGCGGCACCCAGCCCGACTGGCTCTGCAGCGCGCCTCGCTCTGGGGGAGACACGAAGATTAGGGACCCCGCGGGCCCAACTCAGCATCTCTCCACCCCTGTCGGCGTGCCCACCTCGTTCCAGCACGCCGCTGATGGAGCAGGTGTGCTGCGACAGGAGCGCGGCCCGCGGCACCGCGAACAGCAGTTCACCGGGCTGCACGCTCTCCCGGGCAACCATGCCGTAGCCGGCCACCGTGCCCTGCCGGCTCACCGCCACCTGAGCAGAGAGAATGGCAGCTCAGAGCTGGCCCACGCCCGCTTCCCCGCTGCACCCACCTCCCCCAGGCCCCCTCTCACCTTGGGACTCAGCTCCAGTCCCACCCGCTGGCACCAGCTCAGGAAGCTGGCCACCGGGGCCGGGTCTTCGTCGCTGCCCGCAGGCCCGGCCACCTAAGACAGGCAAGCGCAGTGGCGCGGCCCCGCCCGGGAGAGCTCGATGGGGGCGGAGAAGACGGGGGCGCGCGCGCGGAGGAAGGCCCGGGCTTGGGGAGGGGACGCGAAGAGCGGCGAGTGACTCGCGGCACGGAGCAGAGCGCGCGCGCGCCAGGAGGGCGGGAGAGTGGCGTGGCGCGGTGGAAAGGGGTGCACCGCCGCCGTCCGCCGTGACTTACCCGCCGGCGCTTCGCCTGCGTCGCCATGGTCCGAGGGCACAGAGCCTCCCGCGTCTGTAGAGCCGCACCGGCGCTTCCGGCGTCCGGGGGCTGGACTTTCGAGGGCGGGCCCTATGTCCCCGCCCCGGACCACGTGACGTTCATTTCGCCTTCGCTCGGAAGACAAGCAAGGATTTGCACTCAGCACAGAGTCGGACACGACTGAAGCGACTTAGCAGCAGCAGCTTTTGAAATGTGCTGGAGAAGACTCTTGAGAGTCCCTTGGACTGCAAGGAGTTCCAACCAGTCCATCCTAAGGAAATCATTCCTGAATATTCATTGGAAGGACTGATGCTGAAGCTGAAACTCCAGTGCTTTGGCCACCTGATGGGAAGAACTGACTCATTGGAAAAGACCCTGATGCTGGGAAAGATTGAAGGCGGGAGGAGAAGGGGGACGACAGAGGATGAGATGGTTGGATAGCATCACCGACTCAATGGACATGGGTTTGAGTAGGCTCCGGGAGTTGGCGATGGACAGGGAGGCCTGGCGTGCTGCAGTCCATGGGGTCGCAAAGAGACGGACACGACTGGGCGACTGAACTGAACTGATATCATCCCCGCTGAAAACATCTTTGAGGCCAAGTGTCCGCAGCTGGGTTTAGAAAACGTGCGGTTGGGTGCATGAAGGCGTGTCCTTTTGCCGCCTTGAGCGTGGTCTGAGCCAGGCACAACGTTTTCCCGCTTAGGTCTCTGACAGCAGAGGTAAAAGCCCAGTTGAAGTGCAAAATCTGGTTTCTGGATGCGAAGGGAAGGCCTCGCGAGAGATCGGCTGGGAGCGCGAATAGAGCGGTTTGCGCAGTTTCGTGGGGAGTGGGCGGGGCTCTCCAAACTAGAACAGACCTTGTCCTGCTTCTGTAGAGCAGCAGGAGGGGTTTGCTTTTATTTACTTGGTTCTTTCGTAACTGACAAACGGCAGGATAGTGAATGAATCAGAAATGGTGGTTAAACACGGGGAAATAGCATGTCGTTAAATTTAAGAAATTAAAGGCAGCAAATACAGAGATTACAGATCTGGGTTTTGAAGTCTATTACTGCCAAGGTTCAGCTCCCACTTTGGTCTCTTGTTAGGGCAAATTCAGTTTTCTCAGCTGTGAAACTAGGATAATTAATATCTACCTTGTGGAATGTGACAAGAT
Organism: Ovis canadensis; assembly: GCF_042477335.2. Lineage (NCBI taxonomy): Eukaryota > Metazoa > Chordata > Mammalia > Artiodactyla > Bovidae > Ovis > Ovis canadensis. The sequence continues at coordinate 39,500,985 of NC_091258.1, read as the reverse complement.
CTGGAAATACAGAGACGGATGGAAATGCCTGTCTTCGTTCTAAACGTTCAACCCTACCTAAAACCCAGGAAGCACCAGCCTCACCAGCTTATACTTCCTCTTTCAAAGCTTCCCACGATGGGCACAGCATCATCCTACTCAAATTCTTCTTATTACTTTATTAGTTTTTCAGCACAGTTAACTCTTTCTATGTTGACAAGGGGTTTTGTTTTACATTTTGTCATCTCAAAGTCTCACGACATCAGCCACCAGAATACACAAGAGTAGGCTCTTCACTTTGTACAGAGGAAAATAATAAATTCCATTAAAAGTTCACTTTGACCAAAGAAGACACAACCTCCAATGGAAAGCCACACGCGGGGGTACCCAATATACATATATATATATATAATGTATAGGTATTTATAGATATCTCATCTGAAAGAACACAGAAAAGAAATCCAAGTTTCACAGCGCTATCTACAGTAAGGGATTAATTCTACCAGCTTTTCAAACAGTCACATTTGATATTCAGAGGAAGCACGCGAGTGAACAGAACTGGGGGCAGACTAACACTCCAGTGGGCTCTAGAGCAGTGTAGAGTGATGGCTTAAGAGCATAGAAGGGGGTGACGTGTGCAGAGGAAATGTGGATGCAGGCGTCCCCTCAGCCCCACACGCACCCACCCGCCTCCACAGTCCTGCATTTTTCATTGCCCTCTCCTCTTCTCTTTGCTCATTTGGGGGCTTATGGCAATTGATTTAGGCTCAGAGACAAATGGCTTCTGGTTTCCGGGCCAGGAGATTCTACCTGGTAAGGTGGTGGATAGGAAGTATATGGCACAGTGCTGGGCTTCAGGTGACAGGAAGGGGCTGGGGTGTGTGGGGAGCCTTGCCCTTCTGCCTGGCCCTTGTTCACTTCCAGAAACGTTACCTCCCACCCCTGGACCCAGCAAGCCCCAGCCTAGGCCTCCTCCACCTGGCTAGGATGGTGATGTGGGGCTACCTTGGACAGTTTTCTCCACATGAGCGTGCTCAGTGATGCCCACGTGAAACGCTGACAGAGCTTGATGAGAACTCTCTCTAGAAACGTTTCTAGTGACCTTGCCACGCTGCTGCTGACTGAGCTGTCTTCCATGGAACCTGGAGGCACAAAGGGGGGTCTCTGAGGGAACTCTATGGGAACTCTGAGCCGCCACTGTCTGCAGGCTTCCAAAAGTAGTCACCATGAAGTTCTCAGAAGTGCACCCAACACTCAAAGGCTATCCCAGCCTTTAACCTCAGCCCCAGTCAGCTCCCTATGGAGGCAGAGGACCAGGTGACGTTCTGCCTCGGGGCCTTGGCTCAGCAATGGGCCAGGGCCAGGAGGTGGCCGAGTGTGGGGCTGGAAGGGACAGTCTGTGGGGTTCCTGCCCTCCAGGTCCTCCGTGTTCTGTCTTCTTCAGGCGAAGCAGCCCTCTTCAGCCCCTGCCTGCCTGGCCCTACAGCACCAGGCCTGCCAGGAGAGCACCCGCTAAACTGCTGCCTGGGAGTGGCGCCCCCTTGTGGCGTCTGTTCAGACGATTGTCATAGGTGCTAAGACCGGAAACAGACTTGGTGTTGGGGCTGCAGGGGAAAGGGGCTGGCTCCTGGTTTTCACGCCAGCGCACGAGCTGGACTCCATGTTCCTGCTGGCCCAGCACCCACCACCTCAAAACCTCCTCCCCATCTTCAAACCTGCCTGGCCCAGGGGGTCAACCCATGCTTTCTTTGGCCCAGGATGTTACCCTGGATCCTGGTCAGAGGAGGACTCTGAGTCTTTCCTGAGCTAATCCGCTTCCCTCCCTGGAATGGTGCCCTTACTGTGCCTGGGTCTTGGGGAGTCGGAAGAGAGGGATTGAGTCAGCCAAGTTAACGAGTGCATGAGGGGAATGAGGTGGGGAGGAGTGAGCCCCTCAAACCATCTGGAGACTGTTCCGCAGCAGCTTCTAGACGGATCCCCTCTTCTTTTTAAACAAAAGAGAAGTAACCCCATTTCCTCCCCTTCGCCCTCACAAAAATAAACTCAAGGGGAAATGAGCCGCGAAAGGGTGGCCATGGGACGTCGATGTGGGTGGGGGGGCGAGTGGGCGTCTTCGCGAGACCTGGGGCTTCAACAGGACACCTCCATGGTGTGATTGACCTGGCCCAGCCCCTCGCTGCTCTCCGAGTGGGTGCAGGCCTGCGGGCGGCCACCGTCCACCGAGCTGGCGCTGGTGAGGGACGCGGTGCGAGAGCGGGCAAGACGAGTCATGCTGGCCGAGGGCACTGCGGACAGAAAGGGCACCGGGGGTGAGGACGGGCCAGCGGGGCAGGCACAGGCACGTGGGAGAAGGGAGAAGGATTTACGCAAGCAAAGCGGCCAGCGAGACCCGTTCTTCCGACGAAGGCACGGAGGCCCATCCGCAGCCAGGGCTCTACGGTCATGCAACGCCAGCGACAAGGAGTGCGCCCAAGGGGCGGGGGCCACAGGGGCTGGCAGGACCCTCCTCACAAGAGCGGGCCAGAGCTGTGGCCCAACAGGGCAGCAGCTGATGACCGACCAGGTGTCCTTGAGCCCAGGGAAGGATGGGACGTTCTTTCTAATTCTGCTTCCCTCAAGAGGACAATGGGGCCGGGCGGGGGGAGATCAGTTCTGTAAAGAAGGGCAAGGTGGGTAGCCTCAGACGGCCCTCAGTCCATTATTCAGAGAGTCACACAAGTGAGATAAACTCATAGGGAGCAAACGCTTCCATCCTGACCTCTGCCAGCCACCTGTCCAGCTCAGGTGTGGCTTGCCCCTGACCCCAGGCCTGACACCTCTGGGAGGTTCTGGCTCCAACTGCCAGGGCTCTGGAAGCTATGGGGCCCCGGGGAACCTAGAAGCACGACTGGTCTAAAGCCTGGCCACTCCGGAGCCCTAAATGGGATAGAGCCCACAGAAAAGCGGCGAGATGCGGCTTGGCTGCAGCACTGCATAGAGGGAGGAGCAGAGGGGCCCGGGCGATGGCGGCGGGCGGGGGATCCATGCATCAGGGGAGGGGCTGCGGGCTACCTGCTCCTCCACTCAGCCTTCGGTCCTTCAAGTATGCAACTAAGAGAGAAGACAGAGCCAGGGGGCGGGGTGGGGAGACACAGAACACGGGTGAAGAGGAGGTCGGGCGAGGCCCGGGCGTTGAGATGAGTCGGAGAGGAGAGGAGGGTACAGAGAGGCTGGGGGCAGGGCTGGAGCCTCAGGGGCCCCCCTCCTGCCCCCCATTACTGCAGCGGCCCCAGAAGGAGCCACTGATGTCAGTCTGCCCTGAGGAGCCCAGAGAGCAGGTGGGGTACTCAGCCGCCTCCGCTTCTCCAGCCCGGGCTGCAGTCCTGGGGGCTCTGCCAATAAGGCCTTTGAGGACACCTAACCCGTTCCTGCACCCTCACCACTCCGCTGGGCTCAGTATCCCCGCGGATAGAGGCCCATGGGTGCGTGCTCAGTCATGTCCGACTCTTTGTGACCCTGTGGACCGTAGCCCGCCAGGCTCCCCTGACCATGGGATTCTCCAGGCAAGAATAGTGGAGCGAGTTGCCATATCCTCCTCCAGGGGATCTTCCCGACCCAGGGATCGGACCCAGGTCTCCTGCAATGGTAGGTGGATTTTTTTCCCACTGAGCTGCCTGGGAAGCCCTGGATAGAGGCCTGTATAATCTCTCAAATCTTCCCAGGTCTTGAGCTGCACGATGGTATTCCTCCCAGGGCCCAGGGAACAGGTCCCGGCCCCGACAAGTACCGCTTACCCACCCATCCCAGCCGTGTTCTCCAGGCACCTCCGCAGCTCTGTGTCCCTGCCAGGTCTCACTGTAGGGCTTGGCCTCTCGTTGCCCCACTTGTCCCCAGACAGGCTGGCAAGGGGCCCAGTCCCCTGGAGGCCTGGAGGAGTTCAATTCCTGGCTGGACCCCGCCCCCCCCACCCCCCCCAACCCCACCCCACCCCCCCCCCCCCGCCCGCCCGCCCCGGTCTTTCCCTATAGGCCTGTCCTACCAAGGAGACACAAGATCCAGAGACTGAAGTGGAGGGGGAAGAAAACAAATTCAGGGAGAGGAAGTCTGCTTCTAGGAGGAGAGCCAGGCATAAGGGGGAGATGGGAGGAACTCAGGGGATACGCCTGTGTCACTGAAGGGTCGTGTGTGCATGTGGGAGAGGCTCATGAGCAGGGCCTCACCCCTGCACGAGGGGAAGCTGGAGGCGGCAGGGAGCCGGTTCCACCCACCCACAGCCCCTATGACCTCAGGGTCTTCAGGTCTACTGCCCCCAGGCGTGGCTGCTTTCAGCTCTCCTCACACCCAGATGGCCTCCCGTGCCTTCCCCAGTTCCCAGACTCCAGGCCCGCTTCTCTGCTGCCCCTCGCATCATCCAGCACCTTCCCAGCCCTTCTCGGGTGCTGGAGGTCCAGCTGGGGGCATGGTGTGGATGACTCACCCCCAGGCAGGCTTCCCTGGCAGGATTCAGCCTCAGGCCTGGGTCCCCTAGGGCTGGGAGAACCCCCCCCACCTAACAGGCCCAGCCCTGCCATGAAAACAGTGCCCCAAAGCCTCCCTCTCCAAGGGCACAGGAGGGCAGGGATCGGCCTGGCATCACCAACTTAACAGTCTAGGCGAAGATGCCCTAGAAGTCCCCAGGCACAACATCCGGCCCTGGAAAAGGACTCATGCTCACAGGCCCACCTGCTGCCTGCTCCCTAGTCACGGGGGTGTGGTGGGAGGAGTACACTTACTGTAGCCCATGCCTTGCAGGAAGTATTTGAAGGCTTCAGTCAGCTTCCCAGGCTGCAGGACAAGGGACAGGCACAGGGTCTGATTGGCGGCCTGGGCTTCGGGGAGGGGGGAGGTCCCACCCACCCTGGGCCAGGTAAGGGATGGGAGGAGGGCCAAGAGTCTCACCTGTGTGACCTGGGGGAGACCCCCGGAATCTGCCATCTGCAGGGAAAAGAGGGGGTGAACTGAACAGGGGCCACCTCCCACCACACCTTGCCTGTCCCTTGCAAACCTGGGCAGGTCCCCTGATCAGACACATCATCCTGCTCCCGCCTTGGCTGGGACCCCTCCCTGCGGGGGGGCCCATGGTGGGGAGGGGGAGGCCTCACCTTCAGGAAGGTCGTGGTGGTTGGATCCAGTTTGGAGTTGCACTCGACCTGGGGACAAGGAGCAGCTTCAGCATGGTGAGGCACCTGAGGGTGTCAGGGGCGCCCCCTGCCCCAGGTGCTAAGGCAGGTTCTCTCCCAGGGCTGGGAGACAGGGAGGGAGTGCAGGGGGCAGACACAGGCCAGCCAGCACCTCCCTGGGCACCTTCAGAAAGGTCAAGGCCCTGGGGATCTGGAAGCAGCTTCCTGAGGGCCTGAGACCCTCTGTTCCACTCACCACTGCTGGTGGGGTGGGGGCTGGGCCCAGTCCTCACAGGGAGCCAGGGCCACCTCCACAGGAGAGGCTGGGAAAGCACCAGGGACCCCAGGAGTCAGAGGTCAAGGTGAGGGAGGGCCGAAGGTCAGCAGGAGACCTGAAGCCTCTGAAGCTCTGGCCCTGCCTCTGTTAAGACAGCAGGCACAGCCCTACCCCATTCCCCCGGCCCTCGGGCACAGTCTGGGTGCACACTGGGCAGGGGGGCTTCCCTGGGCATTCCTGAACCCCGGCTTTCTGTGCTAAGGGGGACATGAAACCCCCAGGCTGCCTGCTGTCAGAGTTCCAACAGGAGAGGTGACACATGGTCCCAGATGTAATGGGGTATGTGCTCCTGTGCTCACAGATTATTTCATAACCAATGAATCAGATTTTAGAGAAAAGGGAGATCTTAGTCTCTGGGCCTAAAATGGGTCGAGACTGCAGAGGGGCTGCACTGCTGTGGGGTGGGCAGAGGGAATAAGCGGCCTGATCCTGGCCCCAGGGCCCTCCTGTCTCCAGGCTTCCCTCACCTGAAGGATGGGGTGGCTCCACACGGAAGTGCATGGTAAGATGGGGGGAAATGGGATGAGGAGCCCGGCAGCCAGGGCCCACCCCGAGGCTTCCAGGGGCTGGGTCAAGGATTGGCCTTGCGGGCCAGGAGCCAGTGACCCCTTTACCCTTGCCTCCCACCCGCACCTGGGCACGATCCTCACTCACCACGCCATCCTCAGCAGGTGCGTTATCCCCGACCACCAGCATCACGGGGCAGCTGTAGGCACAGAGGAAGAGGGCCGTCTGGCCTGGGCACCGGAGCAAGGTGGGGGGCAGTGTGTGCAAGGGCCAGGTAGGCTGGAGGGGGAGGGCCACTCACCGGAGAGTCTTGGCATTGGGCACTGTCCCAGGCCGGTTAATATCTAGGTCTCTGCGGCTGCAGGGGGAGGCAGAGGCGGGCATCCCACGATGGGATCCCGGGGCAGTGTGTTGGAGCATGTCCAATCTGACCTGCTATATTTCAGCCATACCCAATCCCTCCACATGGCAATTACGGCCCAACATCCCTCCAGGTGCCGGGCTGGTCCCAGACTTGGGGCTCACGCTCTGGTGTCTCGACTGTGAGACAGATCCTCACGGATGCCATTGGTGAAATGGGGAGACAGGGACCTAAGGGCCTTAGGGCCCCCCGCATGTGACTTCTTCCCAGACTCTCCAGCTCATGCCAGGTGGGCCCTCCCATTTGGCTGTCATCACGGGCTGTGACCACCATTGTGCTGGGAGTCCTGGGCCTTAGAGGGAGGCCGGCTGGGGCTCCTTTCCCTCCCCAGTGTTTCTCTAGCACCATGCACATAGCAGGGGCTCGAGAAATATTTGTAGGAAAAAAGAGAAGGAAGGACATGCCAGTGGGAGCTGCAGGATACTCCCCTGCAGGACTAACCCAAGGGGCTCCGCCGAGCACTTCATCCCTCCTCCTCTCCACTTTGGGCTGGCTGTCAGCACTGAGGCTCAGGGTGGTGGGGGCAGGGGTGGTGCCCACATCCCCCACTGCTCCTGCCAGCGATGCCAGGGGTGGAGGAGGAGTGGACAAGCCCTGGTCGCCCTCTGCCCCTCCAGGGGTGTGACCCCGGGCAAGAGGTCACCCCTGTCGGAGGCTGGATAGTCTGCTCTTCTGCCAGCCGGCCAGCGACTGGCCTCCTCCCTCGGACGGCTGAATCAGGGATCCCCCGGCTATGTGAGCCCTCCCCTCTCGGTGCTGCCATCCAGCCCCCCGGCCGCCCATACCTGTTGTACATGTTCCAGAAGAGCTGCAGGTTGGCCTGGTTCACCACATTCGAGATCTGCTGCCGGTAGCTCTGCACCAACTCTGTGTTGCTCACCAGCTCCTCCTGGATTCCGGGACGGCAGGAGGGGAAGGGGGCGGTGAGCGGCATCCACAGAGGGGAGCCACAGACAGGGACGTCAGAGTGGGCATCGCAGAGCAGCCCTTGCCCCACCCCCAGTGATGGTGGGGAGAGGAAGGCAGCAAGACTGTCGTGGGGAGCCCATGACCTTCAGAGGCGAGGGAACCCCTCCCAGTCCTCGGTGCCGCAGTCTCCTGGCTCACCACAGGGCAGGGGTGCGGCAGCTCAGCTCAGATGCTACATCCACTGCGGATCCCCGCCCCACCCCACCCCAACCAGGCTCTTCGGGAGGTTCCTAGCCCGGCCACCCCACTCCTGCATGAGGTCGTCCCGCACACCCTTACCTGGCTGAAGAGGTGGGATAGCACCGTGTCGGGTAAAGTGCTGGTCAGGCCGGAGAGCTGCAGGCCGGGCGGAAGCCAGTGTAAGTGACGCCTCGCACGACCCCCGGCTCCAGCTCCGCCCCCGCCCCGGCTCCGGCCCGCCCCCGGCTCCGCTCCTGGCTCCACCCCGCCCCACCTCCGGCTCCGGCCTGCCCCCTGCTCCGCCCCCCTCCAGGTGGATCGCGCTCACCTTGGTGGCCGCCCAGTCGATCCAGCCTTTGCCGTTGGGGTCGATGTTCATCAGCACCAGCCCCTCCACCAGGTCGGGGAAGATGAGCTGCCGTGACAGGGAGACAGGACTTGAGGGGCGGGACGGGGTGCAGGGAGCCCCTATCTTTCCACTAGAAAACGGACTGTAAAGTTCCAACCCTGCCTGTCTCGTGGGCCGTGGAGGGTGGTAAGGGTCTGAAGAGGAGGACGTGTTCTGTAAGGGCTTCCAAGGTGCAATCGATGACCAAGTGCCTTCAGCTGAGAACAGTTTTTCAGCTTTTAAATATATCTTTGAAGAGGTTCCCTTATAGCTCAGTTGGTAAAGAATCAGTCCGCAATGCAGGAGACCCCAATTCGATTCCTGGGTGGAGAAGATCCCCTGGAGAAGGGAAAGGCTACCCACTCCAGTATTCTGGCCTGGAGAATTCCATGGACTGTATAGCCCGTGGGGTCGCAGAGTCGGACAGGACTGAGTGACTTTCACTTGAAGAGGTTTCTATTGCAACACTGAGAACTAAACATCCTCAATAAAATACTGTTTCTTTGCTTTCATAGAAAAAGCCCTAGTGATGTGAAGAAACTGAGCTTTCCAAAGCCTGTTCTGTGTTAGACATTGTAAAAGAGACTGGAGTGTTCCCTTCGACTGTCTGCCCGTGGTTAGGAGAAAATGGTAATATATACATACTGTGGTCATGTCAAGGCTGTCTGGGGTAGCAGGGAATGACTGACAGTCAACAAGGTGGTTAAGTACTGCAGTCAAAACTGGAGCTGAAAATTCTTGGTCAGGTTTTTTGTTTTGTTCTTTGTTTTGAAGAAAGAAATACTTTGAGTCCTAAAAATTAGGTTTTCTTTTTAGAGATGGAAAGCTTGTGGGCTCCTCCTGCCTGATATGATGTTTCTGAAATCTGACTTTTTTAAACCTCAAAACTTAACGTAAGTGTAATTTTTGGTTAAAAAATCATTCATGTTTAAGTATTACTCTAATTAGTGAATGAGGAATTAAGATCATCCTTACTTAGTGGCTCATTAGTTGTACAGCTGTTGGTTTTGGATAATGGTTTGAGCAACTTACGGAGTATAGTGTTTTAAGGAAATGTATGAAAAAATTAACTTTTTTTAAAAGTTAATTTCCTTGGAGGAAAGAAAGGAAAAAGGACTTTTCTAAGTGAAGAGGAAGTAGAGGGAGGAGGAGAGGAAGAAAGAACTCAGAAAGTTCCTGCAGGTTGCCCCTGGGGGGACCAGTCCTGGGATTAGCTGGGCCTGGGGTGGTGGTGGGTAGACTTACTGCAAACTTGGCCAGCACATATGCTCCGGCTCCCACTCCAATGCCAATCACGTACTTGAACCTGACAGAGAGCATGCTGGTCACTCCAGGGGTTTCCTTCCCCTTGATGGCTATCCAGTGCAGACCCAGCCATAGCCCTGAGCCCTCAGCTCGAAGCTGCTGGCTCTGTGGCGGTGGTGGGCACCTCCGGGGTGGGGGACTGGGCAGGGACTCACCCAAAGTGCTGTACCACACTGGGGAGCATGGCGGCCAGCTGCTCCATGGAGGGGAACTGGTACCTGCAGGTGGAGCAGGAAGTCAGTTCCGGGGCAGCTGGAGGTAGGGGGGCCTAGAGAAAGCTGGGGGCGGGGCATTCCTGGTACCTACCCCTGAGGAAACTGTGACGCCCCCACCTGCTGACCGGGGGCATCCACGTGGCACACCACGAAGTGCTTGGTGATCTCCTGCATGTCCTCAAAATTGAAGAAGGTGTTGAAGCACAGCTTGTCTGCAAAGACACAGCTCTCAGCTCTGGCTGAGCCAAGGAACCGGGGAAGTGGGAGGAAGGGATGGGGGGATGGGGAGGCCCATGAGGCCCGTGGATGCTGGGAGGCAGGTCAAGGCAGAGGTGATGATCAGCCTCATGGTTCAGCGGGGAAACCAAGACCCACATGGCTGGAGGCATAGAGCTAAGCGTGAGTGGGGATCCACACAGCCCTGTGGGGAGGGAGGGGGCCTCACTATTCCAGCAGACCCTAGGCAGAGGAGGGCACACTTACGGTTGAGCCCCACGTCATGGTAGGTAAGGATAGCTGGGCGGTTACCCTTGGGGGAGCCCCGGATCACCACGTGAAGAAGGCCGTAAGGGGTCTCGATGTCATGTTCCTGGAGGGGAGAGACCGTGCTGGACCCTCTGGGCAGCCCCTCACTCCTGGCTCTTCTGGGAAACGAGGCTGGGGAGCAGCCTGGGGGCTGCTGGGCCTATGGTGGGACCTTCACCCCTCCCCTCATAGGCTAGGCATCCCCTTTTCATCACCCCCAGCAGCCCCCGGAGGGGACAGACCAGAGAGTACATCTCTCCCCATGGGTGTTCAGCACAGGGGCAACATAAACTAGGCTGCACATGAACATTCCAGTCTCCTCCGCAAACCAGCCAGTGGGGCGGCCCAGCCCAGCAGCACTCAGCCCTCCAGGGTCCAGTGAGGCCCATTTTTTCCCATCTCACTGCAGCCCCTCTGGGTCAGCTCTGCCTTCCCCATCGAGTCCCACCCTCATCATGTTCCCCCTGGACTCAGAAGCCTACAAAAGGGCCTCAGCCCACCTAGAATCCACGGTGAAGACCCCATGCCAGCCAGTCCAGCCGCCCACCCCCACAGCTGTTCCTGTTTCCACCCCCAGGCTCTCGCTCCTGCCTCTCTGAGATCCCCAAGGCCTCCCTTGGTCAGGGCCAGGCTAGACACCATGTGTCTAGTGGCGGCTCTGGGCTCCTCCTGGGTCAGCCCCCTTGGGTTTGCTGCTCGAGGTCATCAGTCCTTCAGGAAGCAGGAGCTGAGTGCTGCAGGTTCAGGACCCGCTCTGCCCCTTACTGTGTGACTCTGAGCGGGACATGCACCTCTCTGTGCTTCAACCACCTCTTTCTGAGCCATCTCATGGGGGTTCAGGGAGAACTAGATAAGCTGATACCTGGCCCCAGAAAGGGGGCTGCCATTGGTGGGCGCATCCCCGAGCCCTGCTGGCTGGTCTTTCTGGGAATTGGTCCCTCTTGGCCACTCATAGGCAGACTCCCAGCGGGTCTGTCAATGCTGAATAAACAGCCCTGCCCTCTCAGGGAGAGTCTTGGGGACTGCAGGAGGTGGGTGGTCCCTCCCAGGGAGTTGGAGGTCGGGCTGAGGTCAAGGAGAATCACCATGTGACTGAGCACCTACTGTGTGCCAGGTGTTATGAGAGACAGAAGCAGCGCTTTTCCCCACCTTTTAGTGGAGTACACTCATATTCAGAGAGAAACAAAGTTTCTGCCTCCGACAAGAAAGGGGAGCCTTAGGTGACCGGCCTTCTTGGGTCAGGGCTGAGAGGACCACTGCCTGGCCCCATTTCCAAAAGGGAAGGACTGGTGGTGCCAACCCTGGGGCCCAAGGCCACACGCCGGGAGCCACACTTCTGGGTCCACCGCAGCCGCTGCACGGCCCAGGCCTGTCCTTCTTCAGTAGCACTTCTGCTCACTGGCCACTGACCAGACACTTTTCATGTACTTTCTGTTCACTCACAGAGGAGGAAACTGAGGCTGGCCAAGGAGCACTGACTTGCCCAAGGTCAAGCTCAGAGAGGGCAGGCAGGGTGGACCTTGGGGGTGCCTCTCTCAGGCTGCTATTTCTGAGGAAGCAATCCAGCTCCACCCAAGAGACTTCTGAGCAGACCCCTCCCCATAGCTGTCTGTCCCTGCTGGGGGGCCCTGCCTCATCCCCCCCGCCAACCCCGGCCATGCTCTCTTGGCTCTGGAGGGCAGGGTAGGAGGCAGGAAGGGTGCACGGTGCTATGGAGGGGGCTGGGAGAAGGAGCTCAGTTCTATGAAGGGCAGGGAGCAGGGCAGGAAGGATGCCCGGTGCAATGAAGGATAGAGGCTGGGGCAGGAAAGACCCAGGCTGCTACGGAGGGCGTGATGTGGGCAGGAGAGCTGCACAGTGCTATGAATGCTACGGGGTAGGGTGGGTGAGCAGAAGGAGCTCAGTTCTGTGAAGGGCAAGAAATGGGGGCAGGAAGGACGCTCGGTACTATGGAGGGTGGGGGCTGGGGCAGGAGAGGGCCCCCATGGCACTAGAGCTGCAATGCGCTGCCTGCGGCAGTGGGGTCAGCTCTAGCCCTGCAGAGCACAAGTCAGGGCCAAGAAGGGGTCTTCGCAGCTCTCCACCGCCCCTAAGTGTGTGTGTGTGTGTGAGGGGGTGCCTGCCCCAGTCTTGGTGTGATTGCCTGGGTCCCCATCCCCGCCCGGACCCACCCCCATCACCCCAGGACGGCGAGACCCAGCGTGGCGCTTGCCCCACTAAGGCTCAGCTCCCAGGGGACAGGAAGGGCTGGGGCTGGGGCTGATCGCGCCGACGTGGGCGCCGGCCCGGTTGCCCAGTGACCTTGGCTGAACCCTCCGCCGACCTCCCTGCACCCGCTCTGAACCAGAACTTCAGATCCAATTCATCCTGATAGAGGCCAGACGTCCCCCAAGTGAGGTGTCCCGAGGGCCGCAGGCGGGCGCGCTCTGAGCCCCCAACCCTCAGGGCCGAGGGCTCTCATTGGCTCCCGGTGACGTCAGAGCCCGTCCCCGCCTCCAGGTGGGCGCCAGCGCCAGGCACTGCGGCAGTCCGGGAGGGGGCTCTAATGTCCTCTCTCTGCCTGTCCCGCTCCCCTCATCCATGACCTTGAGGGCTGGGGCGGGGAGTGGTGGGGGGAGCCCTCCGACTTGGGCTTCAGGACGCGCACGTGTGGGGCTGGTTGGATTCTTCCCGTCAACCGCATCAATAATTCAGAGGACCGAGTCTGCAGCAGCGCGGAGGCGCTGACGTCGCTGCTTGGGTGCGGGTGTCAGGGGTGGCCCCATGGCTATTGGACCCCGCAGGGTAGGCCCGGGAGTAGAGGGATGGGTCTGCCCCTGCCTCTCCTTAGAGTTAGAACTGCACGGATTCAGGGCGCCTGCTGCCCCAGGGAGGAGGTGTCCTGTTTCCCCACCCTCCCCCCCGTCTCCGCCCCCGCCCCGCCCCGCCCCTCCAGGTCCTTACCCTGCTGGCTCATCGCCCCAGCATTGCCCTCCTATGCGCAGAAAATAAAGCACAGAGACCCCCTTCTCAGCTCCTCACCTCCAGGGACCCCAGCCTGACGGCCCAGTTAAAGCCACACACAACCCAGACTTCTTTGCTTCTGCATGCTGTCCCCCCAAACAACCATGAAACCCTCGCAGGGTCAGGAGGTCAGACACCTGCAGGTACGGACCCCCCAGACGCCGCAGGGAACAGCTTCTGCAGCGTTGAAGGGGTCACAGGCGCCAGGCAGAGCTGGGCACGTGCCAGGCAGAGGGCACACTGTCAGTGGGATACACACACGCCCGCACACCCATCCACACGGGCTGACAGACAAGTCACAGCCCTTCTCGATTTCCGCAGAGATTTCAGTCTTCCCCGTCCTCCCCCGCGGACCCACCAACATTTCCTCCCAAGCACGCAGCGGACCAGGGTCACCAGGAAGCCTGGGACCCGCTGATCTTGCCTTGTGACCCCCAGGGTGCGCCAACTGAAGGCAGAAGCACCGCGGGACAGAGGCAGAGCATGCCCCCGCCTCCCCGCTGACCTCGCGGTCCCCAGAGTCCTCACTCACCCCATCCCAGCACTCCGGCATCTTGCCGAGGGAGGCCACCCGCCTCGACCAGGAAGGGCAGACAAAGGCCTGAGTCACCCGAGTCCAGAGGGAGGGGGCTGCGCAGGTGGGAGACCAGCGGCTCTATGGTGGGGCCCCAGCTCGCGGGCCATTTATATGGGGAGCTGCCTGGCCTGGACTGGCCCCTCCTCCCTGCGGGGTTTGTGAGCAGCCACTCGTTCACCCGGAGCCCCTGCTCCTGGATTGGCTTTCAGGAGACAAAACTTGGTTCCGATTGGCTTCCACGGTCCTCGCTCACCGGCTTCTGCTCCTCCCACCCCCAGTAACACATCAGTCGGGATGGTCCCCAGCTCCAGCAACCCACTCACCCCCCCACCCACCCCCGCCCCGCACAGAGGCTGGGAACCGCAGCTGCACACTGGGTCCCCGAAAGACAAGAGGTCACATGTATAGGTGCGCCCGGTGGCAGGTACAGATTAGCCTCTCACAGCAGAGCAGGCCAGGGTGCCCTAGACAGCACAGCCCTTGACCCATACCCTGGGAGCAGGGAGAGCCTGAGCGGCTCCCAAGCCCAGCCTCCACATCAGGAAGGCCTGGATCCTGTCACCTGGAGAGGTGTGGGGAGTCACTGCTGCCTGCGGCAACTTGGGCTGTGACTCTACTCCAGGAGGCTGCTCCTCCTCCACCCCCAGGGTCTCCCCTTGGGCATTCCCCAATCTGCCCACATGTCTGCCTTCCACTGGAGAAGGGAAATGAGGGTTCTGGGGCCAGGGGGCCTGGAGAGATTTCAGGACCAGGGATGTGGTGGGCATACACCAGCTCTGTCCTCCCGCACCCTCATCCTGCATCCAGGCCAGAGTCCCCCTGGAGAGAGAGGAGGTGGAACGGGGGCGGGGCAGCTTGTCCACGTGGACATGCCCGTCTCCCCATAGCCACACCCAGCCTTCTTTTCTGGGGTCACCCAGCCTGGGGCTTGCCTCTCGAGTCTCTGGGGAGCAGGACAGGTGCTGGGGGTTACATGGCTCAGGATGTGGGTGAGGAGCTGGCAGGAGACAGGCAGGCAGGGCACTCAGATGAGAAGCAGGAGGCAAAGGAGAACAGAGGAGGAGAGGAAATAGGCCAGGGAGGGGCACAGAGGAGGGAGCCCAAGGACTGAGAGAAGCAGGAGCAACAAAGAGGGGGCGGGCGCCTGTGTCCCCATTCTGTCGCTTTGGTGAAGGAACCTGCCACTCGCCCCAGCTTGTATGGACAGCCGTGCATGCTGGCCAGCTGCCCTGGGGAAAGGCAGTCACCTCCCCATCTCTGGGTGCCTGGTGACCTGGTCAGCACCCATCCTCTATGCTATTCCAGGCCACGTCCTCTGCCTGCGGGGAGCGAGCATCAATAACTTCCCTGCCCCTTTCTGACCTCTCGCCATGTGGGCCTGGTGCAGAGTGCGGGCACCTGTGCACTCCAAGGGCAGCCAGGGCCTGGAACGGGAGTCCCCCAGCACCTCATGTCCTGCCCTCGTTCCCTGTTCCACGGTCCCCATCCAATCTTATGCCCACCTGAACCTCTGAGTGGCCTTCTTCACCCTTGGGCCTAGGTGACCTTGGATACTAGCCACTGCAAGCCATGACCCCCCAATTCTGCTCAGCTCAATGGCTTCAAATCCCCAGACTTGAGTCAAAGTCTCAACTTTCTCATCCACTAGCTACATGACCTCGGACAAGATTTTTTTCACTCCTCTGTGCCTTAGTCTCTTCAACTATCAAACAAGAATTGTGCCTTCCTCACAGAGCTCCTAGGAGGATGATAAGAAGCTACATACATCACTACAGACCCCACCCCAGGCCTGCCCAGGGGAGAAATGCAGTAATCTGTGTGCCTCTCCGAACTGTGGGTCTCTTCCCTGGAGGTTATACAGTTGTTGGGGTTGAACAAGACAGGCTCAGGTCCTGGGAGCCAAACCTTGCTAGTCTCTGCTGTGTGATGTCTGACAAGTCAGTCAACTACTCTGAGCCATCATATCTTAAATGGGAGAACAGCAGAGTAGCTGCTTGCATAAGTAGCTGCCAAGGATAATAGATAATCTTCACAAGACCATATATGAGAAAGGATGAAGAATCTGAAGCACAGTGAAGTAAATTCTCCCACTCAGTGAGGAAGCAGTGGAGCTTACCAGTACCTCACATTATTATTATCTTTTATTATTTTTAAAAATTTTGGCCACACCCTGAGGCACATGGGACCTTATTTCCCTGACCAGGGATTGAACCCCAGCCCCCTGCACTGGAAGGCGGAATCTTAACCAATGGACCACCAGCGAAGTCCCGTGGGGTCACATTATTAAGAGTTGTAAATGCTTAGTGCCTTAGTTCTTTAGCGTGCCAGACTCCTATCTAAATGCTTTGCTATGTTACCTTATTTTGTCCTCTGAACATCCACTTTAGAAACAAGGAAAATGAAGCACAGAGAGGTCCTGCCCAACATCACACAGCCAGAGGGCTCAGAGCCAGGGGCTACACGGAGGCCACTAGTCACAGTCAGCCCAGGGACGAGGGCACCATCATCAAGCCTACAAACACCTGGGGTCTGAGCTGCCTCAAACTTAACCTCCAGGTTTGATCTACGAATGAGGTAGTAAGCTGTGCTGGTGGTCACATGGCAGGGTCACAACTTGGACCAGGTCCTTCTGCCTCCCCCACTAGCTGGGCCCCCTGGGGCCAGGGACTGAACAGGATAAAATCCTTGGCCCAGATAAGGACCATCCTGGCAGCTGCTTTACTTAACAAAAAGCAACCTGTGTGGAGTAACCAGAGCAGAGAGTAAGGTGCTTTTTAATACATGCTGCCCTCTACCAAGCAAAGATCTTGAGAACCAGGGTCTCACACACATGGGGTGACCCACCCTGGCCTGGGCCCGGTATATGGGTGCAGAGGACTCCAGGATTCTGTCACCTTTCACTCCCCAATCCACCTCCCAGGGTGTGTGTGTTTTGGGGGCCGGCAGCACCATTGGCATCTGAGGAGTCCCACTCAGGGTCAGGCAGCAGCTCGTTGCCCTGGATTTTATTTCAGTAGTCCCTCACACAGGAAAGGGGCTGTGTGTTCACACTCCTCAGCCCTCACTTGGAGCAAGGAGGACAAAGGGCACTCTGGCTGGCCTAGGCTACCTTGTAGACACATCCCTCCCCTGCCACTGGCTCCTGGATCCCCACTCCCCCAGGTCCCATCCTGTCCTCCCTAGCAGCAGAGGCCTTTGCGATCGGAGTTGGAGCTCCCAGCAGACGGGAGCATGTGCCCAGGTGCTGCTCTGATGCCTCTGCTGTGTCCTTGAAGGGGCACGTGACCCAGGGTCCAAAGCCTGGCTCAGACCCACATTCTCAGAGCCTCGCTGCAGAGCCGTGCTCCTGGGGGAGGAGTCTGCAGGCCGCTCCACCTCCCACGTCACCCCTGCGTCCAGACCACGAGGCCGAGGCTGTCATGGGGCTGGGAGACTGACCTAAATTGGATGGTGGCCTGAGGGCTAGCTCCCGCCAGGCAGGAGGAAGGTCCCAGAAAGGTCTGACTTTGGTCAATAGGTTTTAATGGCCAATGGGGGCCCTGTAACCCCGTGAGGCTCCCATTCTGTCTGCTAGCGCGTGTTCTCCGAGACCCAGAAATAAATGGCCATCTTGGGACTCACAGGGGGGAAATGGCGGGCCAAGTGAGCGAAATCAGAAATCATCATGTGGAGGAATAAACACAAAGACTGATTTCAGTTTTCCCAGGGAAGCTGGCATCAAACTGAAGAGGACATGGTTGTCCCGAGCAACTGCTGCCATGGAAACAAGAGCTATTAGGAGCATCAACCTGGCTTTCATAGGAGGAAAGTGCTGATTCAGATGACAGCATCCTCACTCCCCCAGACCTCCCCGCCTTCCCCTGTCCTGTT
Organism: Ovis canadensis; assembly: GCF_042477335.2. Taxonomy (NCBI): domain Eukaryota; kingdom Metazoa; phylum Chordata; class Mammalia; order Artiodactyla; family Bovidae; genus Ovis; species Ovis canadensis. The sequence continues at coordinate 39,483,571 of NC_091258.1, read as the reverse complement.
CAGGGAGGGAGGGGGCATTTCTCCATGGGGTAGGGGGCCAGGCAAAGCCGCTGTGAGCAGTAGGGATGGTTCTGAAGGCTGCCAGGTACCCAGTCCCTGTGGCTTCAGGCTGAGGGCACTCAAAAGGGCTGTGACCCTCGTCTGAAACAGGCTGGGTCGGGGGTGGGGGGGTTGCCGGCCAGCAGTCGGTCCCCTATCTGGGGAAGCTGAGTGGGGACCTACCTTCCAGTCTGTGTCCACAGCCAAGAGGAAGGAGTCAGAGTTCTCCTACAGGAGGGCAAACAGAGAAGGGTGGTTCGTTAGGCCCCAGGCTGGCCGGGCAGGGAAGGGTGACCAGAAGGGGCTCTGCCTTGAGTAGTATCACTTGCTGTTCCCATCTTTTTTTTTTTTTTGCTGAGCCTTGCAGCATGCAGGATCTTAGTTCCTAGGCCAGGGATTGAACCCACATCCCTTGCAGTGGAAGTGTAGAGTCTTAACCATTAAACCGCCAGGGAAGTCCCTCCTTAGTCTATCTTAATGTGAACAAAAGTGACCCAGGGCTTTCCATGCACCAGGTTTCAAGCCATTAAGTATGTGACAGATGAAGCTACGAGCAGCTACACACATGGATTTTTACCTCCTAGTGTTTTTTTTACCTATTAGTTTAAAATGTGAAGATTTCCACTTTGCAGGTGAGAAGGCTGAGGCTCAGAGAGGCTGAATCACACGGCGAGAAAGTGATGGAACAATCTCTGACCCCAAATTCTTGCTGTTCATCACTCTGCCCGTTGGCCCCTCAGATGGTTTTCAAGGGCGACCATCGGGGCACAAGCTCCGAGGCTGGGGGATGAGGGCCTGACTGTCACAGCCGCTGTGAGGATGGGGAAGCCGAGCCCCACACCCTGAGGGAGAAGTGGGCTTCGCTGATCTGCACAATGGCGCTGCCTGGGCTCGTGCCATAGCTGCCCCCACCTTTTCAGACCCGCCTCTCAAAGCCTGGCTTTTCGGCTCATTTCTGCTGATGGTGTGCCCATCTGATTGGTACCTGTTCTTCCCACTGGACTGTAGGAACCCAGAGGGGGTGGACCATGTCTGGCTCGGCTCTCAGCATCAAGCCTGGCATGGACCAGGCTCCTCAAGCAGCCCCGGGTGAACAAGTCTGACGTCACAAGGAGGGGAGCAGGGTTCAGATATACCCAGTGCTTAAAAGGTGGCAGAGATGGAGAGCGGAGTGGGAGCCTGAACCCCCTGTGTCTGAGTTGCCATGCTCTCCCTGATGCAGCCTGTAGGCCCCTGGACAATCTGCACCCTCTTTGGGACGCTGTCTGGGGAACGAAACCTCATGGCGGGCGGGATCCCACATATCCAGGAAGAGCAGAGATCTGGGGCCTCTGCTCTGCCTTCTCTCGTGTCTGCCGAGAACCCTCACTGCTCCCCTCTGCTCGCTGTGGGCAGGTGGCTTAGCCTCTGAGCCTCAGTGTCCGTGAGGCTTGACTGAGGGCAGGGAGAGCAGTCATTCCGTCCTGGCACCCCTGCACTGGGCTCTGGGTGCTACAGAGGCTGCCGGGTAACCATGTGGACAAAGGAGACAGACTAGAACCAGGATGTCATGGGAGGACAGCAAGAGAAGGGCAGGGCCCCCGAGCACAACAAGAAAGAAATGAGCCCGCTTCACAGGGAAGGGAGGGAAAGGGCAAAAACAAGCGACGCTGATGTTCTCCTCTCAAAATGCGAAGTCCATCCACCTGCATTCTGGCAGCTGGAGTGGAGGCGTGGCAGACAGAATCAGAAGGGACTAGAGGCTCTCACACCAAGAAGGAGACCAAGAGGCTTTCACCTGTCTCAGGTGACATCAATAAGGCCGTCCTTCCCCTCCTGGTTCCCCCAGGGCCAGGGCGCTTTCTCTGCATGGGGAGGGGAGGAGAACACGGAGGCAGCCACTCCTGAACCCTCCGAGGAAGGGGGTGGGGCCCTGGGGGAAAGGAAGGAGGCGGATATTCACGAATTTTGTCACCAGAAGACCTGGCCCGGCAAGGGGGGTGGGCAGGGAAAGAGATGCATGCAGGAGATTTTCAAGGGAAGGGGCAGGACCCCAAATCAAGAAACAGCAGGAATAACACAAGCCAATCTGGAGATGCCGGAGGCTGGGAGGAACCACACGACCATTTCGAGGAAGACAGGTGGGAGAGAGGGCCCAGACGGGGGGAGGCGAGGAGGCCCAGGAGCAGCCTAAGGAGATCCAGGTGGGGGATGCAGGTACGGAGCCCTGGACACAGCAAGCAACGACTTCAGAGCCTCAAACAGTGGAGGGATGGTGGGCGATCACATGGACGCGTTCACTCCTCAGTAGACCCAGGGAGTTTACACCTGGCGGGTGGCGAAAGATTTTAAAAAGTGCAAAAGGACAGGGGACAGGTACTGTCATCCTGTGTAGCTGTACAGGGGGACTCTGTGAATGTAACCGCCTGGGAAAGAGGCCAAGAGCAAGGCAGGCAGGACTGTACCAGCTGTCACTGAAACCTGGGAAGGCCACGCTGGGAGCACAGAGGAGGATCTGGGGGGCGGTGGGTTGAGGCCACTCATAAGCAGATGTGACCGGTGACCAAGTCCACTGCAGAAAGGGGAGAAACTGAGCTGGGATTTGCAGCCTCGGAGGAGAACAGACGTGGACCCTTGTGGGTGGGAGGGGTTGGGGGTACAGGCATATTCAGGTCCGGGTGGGATGAGGGGAGACACCAAGGGCAGCAGGAAGAAGGCAGAGCCCGGGGGCTGGTCAGAGGGACTCCGACCAGGGAAGGAAGGGGCAGCAAGGTGCCAGGCCAGACTGGGCAGAGAAGGGGTGCGGGGCATCTCCTGGGGTGTCCTGGCAAGGCGAGGAGTGGGAGAGACGCATAGAACATGTGAGGCCACGGTGCCCTCATCTCTCTGTACCACCCACAGCTGCACACCCTGTGTCAGCAGGCAGCCCCCCGCCCCTGAGCCCTGGTGATGGGTGCAGGGGTCCCTGAGAGCCACCATCGTGCCCTCACAAGAAGGCCAGTCTCTGCCTGCATGCCTAGAAAGACAGGCTGTTTGTGGGCAGGAGGAACTTTACAGAGAGTTCTGGAAAACTTTCTTCTGAACCACATCACAGTCTACAGCTTCCACCTGGCCCAAGTCTTTACTGAGTGCCTACTGGGTACCAGGTGCTGTGCTGGGAACTGGGGGTATCAGGGAACAAAACGGACAGGGTCTCTGCCCTAGGAGCCTGCGGGGCAAGGCCCAAGAGTGGCGAGGGCCAGGCCTGGAGGGTGTGCAGGGGGTCAGTATTAGACCCTGTGGTCAGAGAAGGCCTTTCTGAGGAGGGGGCATTTGAGCAGAGCCCGAATAAAATGAAGGGCCAGCTCTGCAAATTCTGCAGCCAGAATATCCCAGGCAGAGAGAACAGCTGGGAAGATGATCAGCTGGGTCATGGAAGAACAGTGAGCCCAAGAGACAGGAGAGGAGTGGGGCGGTGGGAGGTTGGGGGTGGTACAGCGCATAAGCTGGTCCCAGGGAAGGACTGTGGCTGTAATTCTGAGAGCAACGGCAGCCGCTGGGCAACAATGCGGAAAATGACAGGGTATGTCTTATTTATTTTTTTGGTGTATGCAAAAAAGGATAAATTTACCCGAGTCCCTTACCAAAGCCAAGAACAATAGTTAAAAACAGGCCTCGGGAGGGATGGTGGCCAGTAATAGAAATCAAATCTTGTCGGCCTAAGCAAAAAGGGAAATTTATAATTAGGATTCAAGGGTGACTTACCAAGCCCAAGGGCAGGACTCACAAAGGGCTGGAACAAGGGAATGGAACACATTAGAATGCCAGGAAGGACATGATGGACTTTAAAAGGTGGACAGAGTAGGGAGACCAGTGGGGCGGCTTCTCCAAGCAGAAAGAAGGGGTGTGGGGGCATCTCCTGGGGTGCCCTGCCAAGGGGAGGAGTGGAGGAGAACATGTGAGGTCAAGGTGCCCTCAGCTCTCTTTGCCACACACAGATGCACATCCTGTACCGGCATGGAGCACCCGGAGGAGACGATGGGGGCTTGGAACAGGGAGGGAGTGGAATCAGAGTCAAGAGTCTACCGTGTCCAGGAGAGGGTGGACTGTATGGAGAGAGTAACATGGAAACATATATTACCATATGTAAAATAGCTGAGTGTGCTTAGTCGCTCAGTCGTGTCTGACTCTTTGCGACCCCATGGACTGTAGCCCACCAGACTCCTCTGTCCATGGGGTTCTCCAGGCAAGAATACTGGAGTGGGTTGCGATGTCCTCCTCCGGGGGATCTTCCCAACCCAGGGATCGAACCCAGGTCTCCCGCATTGCAGGCAGATTCTTTACTGTCTGAGCCACCAGGGAAGCCCATGTCAAATAGCCAATGGGAATTTGCTGTATGACTCAGCAAACTCAGACCAGGGCTCTGTTACAACCTAGAGGGGTGGGCTGGGGAGGGAGGTGGGTGGAAGGTTCAAGAGGAAGGGGACACATGTATACCTATGGCTGATTCATGTTGATGTTTGGCAGAAACCAACTCAATACTGTAAAGCAATTATCCTTCAATTAAAAATAAATTAATTAAAAAAAAGTCTACAGTGTCCAGCTCACCACTGTTTCCTGACCATTGCTGGGGTCTGCCCTCAGGCAATCATGCCTTAAAAGTTAGCTCAAGGTTCTGTCTTAGAGATGGGGTGGGGGAGGCAGGAGAGTTTCTCAGGTGGCTCTAGTGTAAATCTGCCTGCCAATGCAGGAGATGCAAGAGATGCAGGTTCAATGCCTGGGTCAGGAAGGTCTCATGGAGTAGGAAATGGCAACCCACTCCAGTATTCTTGCTTGGGAAATCCCAAGGGCAGAAGAACCTGGAAGGCTCCAGTCCATAGAGTTAGACACGACTGAGTGGCTGAGCATGCACCCAGGCATGGGGGAGAGAGGGAATACAGCTATACTGATGGCCCATTCATGCCGTATGGCAGAAACCAACCCAACATTGTAAAGCAATTATCTTCCAATTAAAACTAAAAATTTTAAAATGTGCCCTTCTCTGGGGCAGGACTGCCAGCCTCATGCGGCTGGCCCCCTGGGGCCTGCACAGCCACTCTGTCCCCACACAGGGTGCTCAGCGGCTCTGGGGCTCACCTCCTTCTGGAGGGAGGCTGCGGGAGGTGGGGCAGGGCAGAAAGGGGGTGTGCTGAGCACCCAGGGACTGGGCTCCCGGCTTCCCCATCTGCAAAGTGAGGGGGCCTGGCAGCATAACCAGCATACAGCTGCGGCTATGCTGCCCCAGAATTCCACGAGCAGCAGACCCCCAGACTTTCTTTGCAGGGAGGGAAAGGGGAGGCATGCTGGAAGTGACCATTACTAGAAAGTGCGGGCAGAATTAATTCTGGAATCTGATGTCTGGGGTCCTGATGAGGGCCCTTTCGGGTGAAATAGCAACCTCCAGTGCCTTGGGCCCACTGCTCCTTGGGGCTCTGCTGGTAACGCCTGCCCATCTATCTCAGAGGCTTGTGAGGAGAAAAGAGAAGCTGCCTACCTGAGGGGGTTGAGCGAGGCGGGAAGCCTGGGTCTGCTGCTGGAGGCAGCACCGGCCAGCGGGGACCCTGTTGGGGTCCAAAGGCCGCCCAGGACCAGGGGTTGAATACGGCCTCACTCCCTGATAGCTGTGTGCCCCTGGCCAAGTGAGTTACCCTTTCTGTGCCTCAGTTCTCTCATCACCGAAAGGAGAATAACTCTTCTAAAGAGCCTCCCTGCCTCAAACACAGCCAAAGCCCCAGCGAGGCTGGCTGGATGTTAGATGCGTGGGCGCTCAGCCCGGGCGGAACTCTCTCCCGGCAGGGACAAGGTTTCCCAGGATGGCCTGAGGATTCCTGGCGCTTGGCTTGCGTCGCGGTTCGGAGGGTCAGCTCCTTGCCATTGGCCGGACCAGAAGGATGGACGGCCAGCTGCTTGCCGTCAGACCAGAGAAAAGGCGCGCAGTTTCCTTCTTAGCCACGAGGTGGCGCCCTCCGCCCCCAGGACCGCGAAGGCGCGTCTACTCACTCACCAGCTCCGCGGCGTCCTGGCCCCGGAGCAGTGGCTTCTCCTCGGGGAATCGCAGCTCCTGCAGGCCGGCCATGGTCACGTCGTGGAGCAGGAGCCCTGGGAAGCGAGGACGAGGGGGTTAGGGCCTGGTGCGGCGGGGACGTCTCAGCCCGGCGGAGAGGACAGCGCCACCCCGCACTGGGACAGGGGCACCAGGCCCCACCCGACCGCTCCGCTCCATCCCCGGATCGCGGTCCCCAAGAGCAGGCCCAGCTCAGCGCTTCACCCGGGCAGCAAGGCTCAGGGGAGGTCATTACATTATTTGTTCTTAAAACACGTTCCCCCAAGCACCCGAAGAAAGGAAGAAGGGGCAAAAAAGGAAGAAGGGGTGAAAAGGGAAGAAAAGAAGGGAGGAAGGAAAAGGAGAGAAGAAAAAAGGAAAAACAAAGCAACACGATAAACGATGACCCTTGAAACAACTTCAAGTGAATTCCATTTATTAAGCAGGGGGACCACGTGCGGAGAAGCCCCCAGTGTTCAGAAGTGGACAGTGGGGTCTGGAGGACACGGAGCTGAGCTGAGCTCAGTGCTTAGGACAAGCCTGGGTGAGGGGGGCTCTGAGAGGGGAAGGGGCTGGCAGTGTGACACTGCAGGAAGGGGTGCCAGTCACGACACACCACCAGCAGGGAGGGGTGACACCGTGACCCCTCAACCACAGCCACCAGGCGGAGGGGCCCAGGCCTAGTGGCTGCAGGTTCTGGGGAGACTCTGGGCCTCTGAGCCCCAGGAGAGGAAGGGTCATATGTACACACGTGTGTGTCTGGAGGATCCAGTGTTGGGGGAAAGGCAGACAGAAAGGGTGCCAAGACCCCACAATCCGTCTAGCCTGGCACCACCATTCTTCGCTGGGACTGTAGGATGGCATAAATAAGAATGCACCAAGAGAAACGCTAGTCAGGGACACGAGCTGAGAACTCATAAAAGAATTACAATTAGCCAATAAATACAGGGGGAAATATTAAAGCGCACTAGACATCAAAGATATATATATATATATTTGGCTAATGGAATTGGTATGGTTTGCGGCACTGGCAAAGATGCACCAAAATGGGCACTTTTCTTATACTGCTGTGAGTGTATAAATTGGTACGTCTTTCTGAAGGGCAGTTTTACAGAACTGAATTAAAATCATTTAAAAGGTTCTTACTCTTGGACTCAGCGGTCCTCTCCCTGGGAGAAATTTCCTAAGGAAACCATATGCTATCCTTAGGAAAACTAGCATCTAATGATTTATCTCTAAGAAAGCTCACCCCAGTGCCATTTATAATAGGAAAAAAAAAAAAAACTAAACAAAAAGAGCCAAGTGTCCACAAATAGGGAAGACAATGACTTGTAAGATTATTTAATAACGTGAGAAAAATGCTTGTGTTGTAATAGATTTTTAAAAAGAAGTTATAACACATACAATATTATCCAAATTATGAGAAATATGAATAGTTTCACCAAAACAACAACAACAGCCTGGAAGGCTTTTTATAAAGTTAACAGGTATTATCCCAGAGTGAAGGACAGAAAACTAGCGCCTACAGTCTGAAGTCAGGGAGAAAAAAAAACCATTAAGAAAGACTATCTGAAGATCATTAACAATTCTTTATTCTGACAAAGCACTCCACGGCTCCCAAGGCACTTTCTTGTGTTGTTAGATTTCACCCTGATGGGAAATGCAACGAGATAACCAAAGCTCAGAGAAGTTCCACGGCAAGCCCAGATGGGGCCAGGCCTGGAAATGGAGTCTTTGGATTCCTCATCCAGCCCCATGCTGGTTCTGTAACACTGTCTTTCCTGGAAGGACGGCTGGCTTCCTATTCTTCCCAGCCTCCCTCCCTCCCCTCTCCTTCCTTCCCAATTCTGTTATCAGTCTTTCTTAAAGGTGAAGCCATCAGACTTTCCTTTCTGCCCTGAAAAGCTGACCATCCCACTAGCTGGTTGGTCAAGAAGGTGCCCCCCATCCTTGCCCACCCTTGCTCCTTTGGCTTCTCCCTATAGAAGCCCTAGTAATGGGGAGTGGGCACAGTGGTTGCCTGGACCCAAGGACATCAGCTGGAACTCATTTCCTGTGGGCGGTCCTGAGACCAGGTTGCAGCTCCAGACCTCCCCTGGTGCTATCAGAAGCAGGAAGCATTAGCCCTCAGAATGTTGTCAAGATGGTGCCTTGTGATTGCGTGGTGGTCCCCACCTCAGTCTAGTCTGGGGTTGAGATGCACTAAGGCTGGGCTGGGCACTGCTGGCCACCCAAGCCTGCTGGAAAGTTAATCCAGCTCTGTGCCACCACCCCTGGCAGAGCTGGTCCCCAGCACGGAGAGACCAGGCAGGAAGGCCCCTGCCCACCCAGGCGCCCAGGTCCCTGCACCTTGTGCCACCCTGGAGCTCTCTGTTCCCAGTGGTTTCCAGGGAAACCGGCTAACACAATGCACACGGGCTGTATTTTTAGAACGGCGTCCTCTCTCCCCTCCCCCACATTCTCTTCCATCCTTTCTGATGTGTGCACACTCATCCCTCCATCCAGTGGGGAGCTGAAAGAAGGGCCCCCACCCTGGAAGTCTCTTCCCCATTAGGGCGTCTTTCGCCTCCAACCTCCCTGAATACCCGACTCAATTAAACGCCTTGGCAGGACTGGGATGTCCCCGCCTTCACCCAGGTCTGTTACGAAACCACCCTGGAGACCCATCCTCCCCAAGGACGGTGCTATTAAAAGGGCTGAGAGTGGGCAGTGCAGGGACAGATGGCCTGTGAGGGAGGGGGTGGTGGGGAAGGGGGCTGCAAAGAGAAACCTCATACTCCAGAGAACCGGGGATGTCTCAGCCCCAGGAAAACCGGGACAGCCCACGGCCCAGCAGGTGGTGGTGTGGGGCTCCAGAACAGAGGCCACAGCACGCATTCCCACAGGGTGGTGGCGGTCAAGTTCCTTCCTAAGAGACTTGTGATCGGGAGGGGGAAAAAGGCAGGGTTTCCCTGCTGGCTCAGTGGTAAAGAATCTGCCTGTCAATGCAGGAGACGTGGGTTCGATCCCTGATCCAGGAAGATCCCACAGGCCACAGAGCTGCTAAACCCGTGAGCCACAGCTATTGAGCCTGTGCTCTAGAACCAGCGAGCCATAGGTGCGGAAGCCTGGCGCCCTAGGGCCCGTGCTCCGCAGCGAGAAGCCTGTGCTCCGCAGCGAGAGAAGCCCCCTGTTCACTGCACAACCCAGAGCAGCAACAAAGAGCCAGCATAGTCAAGAAAGAAGTGATTTCTAAAAAGTAAAAGACGGCAGCTAGACAATGTTACAAGAAAACGAGATTCCTATCAAATCAATACATTGTATACCTTAAACTTATTATACGATGTTATATGTCAACTTTGGTATCTCAATAAAGCTGGAAAAAAGCTTTCAAAAAAGAGAGTGAGATTCCTATCAAGTCCCGCAAGGAAGCCTGAGTCAGGTCTGTACAGAGTCAGGGGGCACAGAGCAGGTGGGGTGGGAGGTGCCCGGTGGGGAGGGGGTCTTGGAGCCATAGCGATGGGCCTTTACACTCTGTCTTTCCCCTCCTCTTAACCCCCACGTCCCTAAAGGCAACACAGAATGTTAGAAACAAATGGGCCTGGGAAGAATTCCAACCCTCAGCTTCTCAGTGGTTAGGCCTGCAGTTACCGGAATCTCTTCTGTATCACTCACTGCCTAGCTTTATTTTGAGCGAGCCACTAACAGGATTGCTTAGCTGCAAAATGGGAGTGGTAGCCTCCCTTTGCCCACCTCAGAAAGCTTTGAGGTACAACAAAGACAACAGATAGAAATGTTTTTGTAATTTTTAGTATTTTTTACTATATACCAGGTGTTCTTTTATTTTTTTAAACTTTTTTTTTTCTGTATTGGGTATAGCCGATTAACAATGTTGTGATAATTACAGGTGAACAGCAAAGGGACCCAGCCATACATACATGTGTATCCATTCTCTCCCAAACTCTCCTCCCATCCAGGCTGCCATGTAACATTGAGCAGAGTTCCCTGTGCTATACAGTGGGTCCTAGTTGCTTATCCTTTTTAAATGTAGCAGTGTGTACATGGCCATCCCAAATTCCCTATCCCTTCCCCACAGTCTTCCCCTCAGCCCAGGAACTATAAGTTTATTTTTAAATTTGTGAGTCTGAGAAACGTGCTTTTAAAATAGAAGATTTCTATACCCATTTGGATGGGACAAAAATCACAGAGTTAATTGGGGTCCTCCTAACCTTCTTCTGCCTACTTGGAGGACTTTCTTTTTCTCTTGTCTCCTGTTTAAGAAGGGTTCATACCTGCTGGCAGGGAGGCTCTGCTGATGTTTGCAATAAAAGGACAGGAAAGGGATGAGGGAGAGAAAGCAAGGGCTCTTTGGCTGGGTGACGGAAAGGGGCCCTAGAGCAGAGTGAAGGTGGGTGAATTCTTTAAAAGGAATTGCATTTCTTTTCTATTACTTTTGGTTGCTGATTTTGTGCTTCTTTAAATGTGATTCTGTGTTGAGACCTGGGCCATGTGAACCCTCAGACTTAACAGGGTTTGAAATGTAAATGATTACTATGATTGTTCCTGAGGTGTGTAGTTGGTGTGTAGTCACCCAGTCATGTCCAACTGCTTGCGACCCCATGGACTACTGTAGCCCGCCAGGCTCCTCTGTCCATGGGATTTCCCAGGCAAGACTACTGGAGTGGTTTGCCATTTCCTTCTCCAGGGGATCTCCCCGACTCGGGGATTGAACCTGTATCTCCTGCATTAGCTAGGTGAGTTCTTTACCACTGAGCCACCTGGGAAGCCTGGAACCTATTCAATAAATGCTTCAATTAAACTGATCAGTGGCAGTTACGCATCCTATGGAATAAAGCCATCGTTGAGTAGAAGCCCAGCTCAGTCAGTAGTAGGGGGCATCTGGAAATACGTGCAGGGATTTGAGCTTGTCTCAGCAACCGGGAGGAGAAGGCAATGGCAACCCACTCCAGTACTCTTGCCTGGCAAATCCCATGGACAGAGGAGCCTGGTAGGCTGCAGTCCATGGGGTCGCTAGGAGGCGGATACGACTGAAGCGACTTAGCAGCAGCAGCAGCAAGCGGGGGCGCCTACAGTGGTTAGGAGTCAGAGGCAAGGAAGGCTGCCTGAGGACACTGCAGCACAGTGGAGCATCGCTCCCCACCCCAAAACGCCTTGAGCTGCCCCCCTGAGAGACACAAGAGCTGAAGGAGAAGGAAGGCCAGACACCAACAGGGTGAAGTTAGCGTATGCAGGTGAACCAGATCTTGTGGGACAGGGAGAAAGCAAACTATAAAAGAGGTGGACTTTCTTGTTTTTTTAGTCATTGGAGGGAGGGTGTCTCTGCCAGGTCATGGCCAGGATCTTGGTCCAAGGCGCCCTGTGGTTGCTGCACTCCTGAAAGTCCTAGTTATGACATCCCGTTACGAGAAGAGCCTCGAGCAAATGGAACAAGGAGCAGAGCCAATCTGACCTGGGCAGCTCCGCCCTGGGAAGGGTCTGTGCCACAGATTGAGAAGGAGGTCGCTTAGGGCAGGTTCAGACTCACGTTCAAGCCTGGGCACCTGATGCCCTTCCATCTACCCACACCACGCCAGCACTGTGGTTTGAAAAGAAGTCCCAGAACTCAGGGACCCAGAAATCAGGAACTTTGCTTCCAGCTGCACTGTGCAGGGGGTTGAGAGCTGTCCAAGTAGCTGGCCCCTCGTCATATCACTCTCACTGTCCGGACGCTGACCTCAGAGGCCTGGGATGGAGACAGACCTTCCCTCAGCATCCCCATCTCACAGGTGAGGCAAGAACAGGCGCACAGAGGGAGTGACTGGTGCAAGTCCCCTGTGGCACATCCAGGGAGCAACCCCAGAGCCCGTGCTCTTAAACCCGACTCTAGGGAATCCCCTGGTGGTCCAGTGGCTCAGGACTCAGTGCTCTCACTGCCAGGGCCCCAGGTTCAATTCCTGGTTAGAGAACTTAGATCCTGCAGGCTGCATTGCGGCCGACTGCCCCCACACCCCATAAAAAACAAACAAACCCTACTCCACACAGGTTCTGTTTCCCTGGGGTAGATGGCCTAACAGGAGGCAGGGAACATGAGCTTGTGTTCTGGCCAGCCTCCATTCCCTCTCCCATTACAGCCCCTTGCTTGATGCCGAACTTGACCTAGACCACGTCCCCTGCTTCCTCCTTGATTTGGGCTCGTGAATTCCTATCTCTCCACAGCCACCGCCACCCTGCCAACACACAGACACACACACACACAGACACACACACAGACACACAGACACAGACACACACATACAGACAGAGACACACACAGACACACACACAGACAGACACACACACACAGACACACACACAGACACACATACAGACACACAGACACAGACACACACACAGACACACACAGACAGACACACAGACAGACACACACACAGACACACACAGACACACACAGACACACACACACACACACACACAGAGACACACACAGAGACACACACACAGACACACACAGACAGACACACACACAGACACACACACATACACATACACATACACAGAGACACACACACAGACACACACAGACACACACAGACACACGCACACTCACACTGACACACACAGACACACGCACACACAGACACACATGCACACACAGACACACACAGACACACACACAGACACACACAGACACACAGACACAGACACACACGCACACACACGCACACACACACAGACACACACAGACACAGACACACACACGCACACACAGACACACACACACACACGCACACAGAGACTCCCACTGTGCTGAAGGCAGCCATATTTGGATGCTGACATTCACAGCTAAAGACCCCAGCTGAGTCGGCCCATTATTCCTGCAGGAAGCACATGCTTCTGTGCATGCTCTTCCCTCTGCCTGAAATGCTTTTCCCCATCACCTGCCCACAACAATGACAACAGCAATAATAATGAAAATAAATTGTTAATATTTTCTGACACGATGTGTGTTTGTTGAATGGCATGAAATGAATGAATGAATGATTCTTTGCTCAGACTGTAAAGTATTAAATGATTGGTAACCTTCAGTGCCAGTGAGATTGTGGGGAAACAATACATGTTCTCATACACCACTGACTGGACTGCAGTGGGTTCAACTTGATTTGGCGGGCAAGTTGGTAGTTTGTAAAAATGCAAATCTCTCTTAATAATTTTATTTATAGGCATTTATCCTGAAGAAAAACATGAAGAGGCTATGCACAGGGGTGTACTCTGCAGCGCTCTTTGGAATAGGAAAAACAGTGAAAAGAACCATCACAAGGAAAATAAATGTCAGGAGAATGGTTAAATAAACCCTGGCACATCTATACCCCAGAGCACCACACAGCTATTTAAAAAATGAGGCAGCTCCACTCAAACAGATAGGGAAGGCATTCTAAAATACGCAGGTAAGAGAAAAAGGCATGGCACAGAATAATAAGTATAAATAAATAAGCCCATTTATGTGAAAAATACATGCATGGAACAGGTACATTTATTTGCAAATTAAAAAGAAAAAAGGTCCTCGAATGAATCAGGGTAACTATAATAATGCTCATTTCAGAGGAAGAATATGTATTTGGAAGAGTCTAAAAGGAGACTTTTATTCTACATAGCAGATCTTATCAAATCTCAGATACCATCAATTAGAGCTGACACTAACATTTTATGTACCAATAGAAAAGAAAAAAAAAAAACATTATTAATGACAGTAATACTGCCCCCTACATTTTAACTTTTTATTTTGAAATAATTTCAGATTTATAGAAAAATCACAGAAAAAAAAGCACAGAAACTTCCCACATACTCCTCATTCAGCTTCCTCTAGAATGTCAGCATGCTACAGAACCTTAAACAATTAGAGAAACCAGGAAAGAAAATACTCATATAATCCAGTGATGCCATCTGCAGACGATCACTGAATTTCACCAGTTTTCCAGCAGTCTCCCCATCTAGGATGCCACCCTGCCCTTAGCTGCCACGTGGTCCCCTCCACTCGGGGACAGTTCCTCAGTCTGTCTTTTATGATGCTGACACCCGAGAAACACTGAGTAGTTAAAATCTATAGACTGTCCCTCAGTCTGGGTTTGTCTCTCTCTTTTTTTTATGATTAGACCGAGGTTTTGTGTTTTTCACGAGAATACAGCAGAAGAGATGCGCCCTTGCCACTGTGCCATTTCATGGGGTACAAGATGTCTCATTACTGGGGAACCTTAAGCTTGACCACCTGACCCAGGTTCTGGGGTTTCTCCAGTGTAAAGTTACTATTTTCCCCTTTGTAACTAACACGTATCTCGTGGGGAGACACTTTGAGACTACGCAGACATCTTGTTTCTCATGATACTTTCCGCCCACTAATTTTAGCAACCGTGGATGAGGCTTGCCTACAGTTATTATGGTGGAATTTGCTTGATGATCGTTTTCGATTTCCATCATCCCTTCTACATTTATTAACTGGATTTCTCCTGGAAGAAACAGAGTCGTCTCTTCTTCTCCATTCACTGATTTATTCAATTACTTATTTTATTCTATGGGTTATAATCCATTTCCATTATTACTTTATTGTTCTGATTGTGCCAGATTTGGCCATTGGGAGTTAAGTTGGCTCTTGGGTCCTTTCACCATTCACTGTCTTTTAAAATTTTATAGTAGCTTCTAATTTACTCCAAACTCATCTTATATTTCTTCTGCCTCACACACACGCTTTTCTCCATCTATGTATGTATCTGTATATCTGTTAAAAATCTGGAATTTATACTGACATCTCTAATTCCAATTCCATACCACTCAGTTTATTCTAACCTCCCCCTTTCATTATTTGTAATCGTTTTTTTTCCACAGTGAGAAACCTGGCTATCATTATCCCCAATATTTTTGTTTATTTGCTCATTCCTACTATACACACAAAGTAACTGCAGAACTGTCACTAGCATAATGAGTTCCTATCATTCAGAACTTTTGGTAATTAATTTTTAAAAACATTTTATTCTTTTAGACTTAGACCCACATCTATCACTCTTATAAGGTTTTTCTTTTTTAAAAAATTGAAGTGTAACAATGGAATATTACTCAGCTATTAAAAAGAACACATTTGAATCAGTTCTAATGAGGTGGACGAAACTGGAGCCTATTATACAGAGTGAGTCAGAAAGAAAAACACCAATACAGTATACTAACACATAAATATGGAATTTAGAAAGATGGTAACGATGACCCTATATGCGAGACTGCAAAAGAGACACAGATGGAAAGAACAGACTTTTGGACTCTGGGAGAGGGAGAGGGTGGGATGATTTGAGAGAACAGCATTGAAACATGTGTATTATCATATGTGAAATAGATGACCAGTCCAAGTTCGATGCATGGAGCAGGGCACTCACAGCCGGTGCACTGGGATGACCCTGAGGGATGGGATGAGGAGGGAGGTGGGAGGGGGGTTCAGGGTGGGGGATATGTGTACACCCATGTGTACATTCATGACAATGTATGGAAAATCACTGCAATATTATAAAGTAATGAACCTCCAATTAAAATAAATAAATATAATTTTTTTTTTTAGAAAAATTGAAGTATAGTTGCTGTACAATGCTTGTAAATTCTTGAAATAGAAGTGAAAAAAAAAATAGAAGTGAAATAAACTGCATCAGTTCTTCCTAAAACTTCTTCACATTCAGGATCCCATGTTTCTGAATTGCTCTCTTTTTTTGGCTGTGCTGGGTCTTCGTTGCTGCAAGAGGGCTTTCTCTAAGAGCTACTCTCTAGCTGCAGTGCGAGGGTTTCTCATTTCAGTGGCTTCTCTAGTTGTCGAGCACAGGCTCTAGAGCTTGCTGGCTGTAGTAGCATTGGTGGGCTTAGCTGCTCCTCGGCATGCGGAATCTTCCCTGACCAGGGATTGATCCTGCATCCTCTGCGTTGGTAGGTGGATTCTTAACCACTGGACCACCAGGGAAGTCCCATTCTGTCTTGAGGTTGTGGCTGGCTGTGCTTTCCCATGGAGTCCCAGCTCCTCTGACATCAGTAACGTCGCTGGTACAGCATTTCCCAAGAGGGCTCCACTACCACCTCCAGGATTTCCCACCAGACTACACCTTCTGGTGTACCGTGATGGCAAAACAGTGGTCCTGGTGCCCACCTCACCAAGAGAGGATATATGTCAGAGATGTTATTAAGAAAATGTGTATCTGAGAGTTGCCGTAACATAGCTCTTTTATAAAATTTTCTTCCATTGAGGCACAGCACCCATGTGTGAACTCTGTTTCTGTACACAACATGGTTCCAGACATTAAACACAGACATAACAAACCTCCAACCCTCAGACCAAGGGCAGACAGAATTGGAATCCCAACAATATATTCCATGTAAGCGGCTTCTGTATGGAGCCAGGAAAAAGTCCTACTGGGGCAGAGACCGTTAATTGTCCCCCAGTATCTGTTCTCCCCTTGATACTCTTAATACTAGATCCCCAAATTTTAGATGAGTAGGTAGACAAGGGAATAAAGCCTATTTATGACAACAATCAGCCAGTTAGATATAAATGGAACCATGTGACTTTGGAATAGTGGTCTTAAAGGGAGGAGACATGCCATTCTTCAACCCTTCCTTCTTTTCACTGACTGGAATACAGATGTGATGGTGAGAACTTGAGCAGCCATTTTAGACCCTGAGGCTGGATGCTAAAGGTGCTAGAGTGGCACTATAGATAGCGTCTAAGTTCCTGAGAATCATGAAGCCACAGTTCTGGATGGCCTATCTCTAGACTCTGCTTATAAAAGAGGGAAACTTTTATCTTCTTTTATCTATATTTTAATTGAGGCATATTTGATTTACAATGCAGTGTTAGTTTCAGGTATTGAGCAATGATTCAGTTATATATATTTTATATATTACATATATATTTCAGATTCTTTTCTGTTACAGATTATGAGATATTGAATATGGTTCCCTGTGCTACACAGTAGGTCCTTGTTTATCTATTTTAGAGTAGTGTGTATCTGTTAATCTCAAATTCCTAATTTATCCCTCCTCCCACTTTCACCTTTGGTAGCCATAAATTTGTTTTCTGTGTCTGTGTGTTTCTGTTCTGCTGTTTAATCCATTATTATTATCCTTGGCTTTCTGTCACATACCATCGAAGCTAATTTAAACTTGGGACATTTTTCTTGGAGTCCCAGCCTAACATGCTAAAGGAACCCAAAGAAAAGGAATAGGATGGGGCCTGCCCGAGGGGACACAGGGAAATTCCAGGCCCGCAGATCCTCTTTGCAGTGGGCAGCCTTCTCACTTCAGAGAGTGAGCCAGCCCCTTCCAGACCACCCCTCGCAGACTCACAGAAGCTGCATCAACATTGGTAACCATGACCCACATTCAAAAGTTCAAAAGTTAAAAGTCTGGCACTTGGGGCCACAAATTCTCAAGTTTCTTTAACACAGGTCCCTCAATTCATTTCTTTATCTTTGTCTAATTTGGCAAATGCCTGGAAACAAAGATACTGGGTGTTTGTGCAAGGTTCAAAAAGGGGTAACACAAGGCAACAAGTCTCCCCCAGCTCGCAGGTCTGCAGGAAAGAGAGAGCCTGAAGGAGCAGCTTTCTGACTGCGTATTTCTCTCCCGGAAAGCCCCCATCCCCCTCTGAATTGCCTCTTGTATTCCTGTTTTGAGGAACAACACACACCTGGCAGGAAATCACCCACCCCAAGCCTCTCCCAGGGTCTCCCCGTGTCACATACAGTGTCTGCAGAAGTGGGGCCATGTGTCAGTGCCACTCAGCCCAGGCCGTTTCTTCTCATAGCAGTACCTGGTTGGGGAAATGTCACCTGCGCCCCATTCTCAGCCCGTGGTACAGGAACGACCACGCTCTCAGGGCGGCCGAGTGGCTCAGGTCTACGTCCTTCATTTATTCACTCATTCATTCAGTCGCCAAATACTGACCTCCTATGTGCCAGGTACTGTTTCAGGCACCGGAGATAAAAGACTGATGATTACAGACAAGAAGCCCTACATCTGGGGAACTTTCAGGAGAATTCCAATCAACAAATCCAAGTAAACACATGGTGTGCCAGACATGCCAGGCGCACCAGGAAGCAACCTCACAGTAGGGGGAGGAGCGAGAGGCTGTGATCTGAAACAGAGTGTAAGAGTGGGCCTCCCTGAGAAGGTGATGAGAGCAAAGGCGTGGAGGAGCTGAGGGAGGGGGCTGTGTGCATGCCTAGGAGAGTGCTCAGGGCAGAGGGAACAGGCAAGTGTTTGCCTGGGGGCTTCCGGTAGGTGTGAGGAAGGCAGCCAGTGAGGCTGGAGCAGAGTGAATCGAGGGGAGCGGGGAGGGAGGGGTAAGGACCAAGAGTGAACAGTGGAGGAGGCATCAGATCACGTTTCATCTAGGAGGTCTGTTAGAATAACTCTGGCTTTTCCTGAGGCACCTTAGAGGTTTTGGGTTTTTAAAAACACTTATTTGTTTGGTTGCACTGGGCCTTGCTTGTGGCGTGTGGGGTCTTTGTCGCAGTGTGTGGGGTCTTTGTCGCAGTGTGTGGGGTCTTTTTTTTTTTAAGTTGCAGCATGCAGAATCTTTAGTTGCAGCATGTGGGAGATTTTAGTTGGAGCACTCGGGATCTAGTTCCCTGACCAGGGATCGAACCTGAACCCTCTGCATTGGGAGTGCAGAGTCTTAGCCACTGGACCACCGGGGAAGTCTCTGCCTTGGAGGGTTTTGAGCAGCAGGGTGATGTGATAGGATTTCCATGTTAAAGTCTCCCTTCTCCTGCTATGTGTGGAGCAGACCTAGGGCATGGGGGTGGCAGCAGGAAGACCAGTCATTGCAGTAATCCAGGAAAGAGATGCTGAAGGCCTGGGTGGAGGTGGTGGCCCGGTATATTCTGAGGGTAGAGCTGGCGGGAGCTGCGGGTGGATAGGATGTGGGGCATGAGAGACAGAGAAGAGTCCAGGGTGATTTGGGTTTGTCCTGAGCCACTGGAGGGAGAGAGCTGCTGTTTATGGGTCCAGAAGGCCTTGGGAAAAAGAAGTTGGGGTTGAGGGGAAAGCCCAGGCAGTTGGCTTAAACTCGAGCCAGGGGGTGCTGCCAATGGGGTGATGGACTGGGTCCATCACCACAGAGATGGGGTCTGAACCCAGAGCTCTCACCTGATGGGTGAGGAGCAGGTGTGTGCTCAGGCGGGACAGGCCAGGATTCTCACTCGCCCAGGACTGGAGCATCACCAGGCACACAGGGCCTACGCTGCCCTCCCCACCCCTGCCCCAACATAAACTGAAAAAACTTCTTGGTCCTCAAAGGACCTCAAAGGTCCTCAATAGGTTATGGGGCTAAAGACGTATGGTCATTTTGGTCAGTTTGGTGTTTAAAGCACCTTAGGATTGGGACTTCCCTGGTGGTCCACTGGCTAAGGACCTGCACTCCCAATGCAGGGGGCCCAGGTTTGTCCCTGGTCAGGGAACTAGATTCCACATGCTGCAGCTAAGAGTTCACAACTGAAGTGTGAACTAAGAGGGAGCTAAGAGTGCCGCAACTGAAGACCCCACATACTGCAAACAAGGTCTGATGCGCGTGTGCGCAGCTGTGCCTGACTCTTCTCAACCCCGTGGACTGCAGCCCACCAGGCTCCTTGGTCCATAGGATTTCCCAGGCAACTATACCAGAGTGGATTGCCATTTCCTCCTCCAGGGGGATCTTCCTGACCCAGGGATCCAACCTGTGTCTCCTGCATCTTAACCTGCTGAGCCATCAGAGAAGCCCTTCTAGGAATTAGGATCATAATATATTTGGGGGCTAAAATTCACCCTAGCATGTGTGTAAACACACACACACACACCCCAGCTGTGTGTTATCCACTTTGCTTACAATGACTTCCTCCTCTCTATACTTATGGAAAGGCAAGTTCAATATCTACCGTGATGACCCTTCCTCCCTAGAGTTTTTTTTCCAAGAACATACCCTCTCCACAAAAGCAGACTTCAGACCGCTTTTAGAATTCCCCCAGGAATTCTGGTTTCATCAGACCCCTAGAGCTTTGCACGTTCCCCCATGCATTTGTTAATTTTTCATTTTTAAAAATAGAACTTGAATGTCATGCAACACACATTCTCTGAGAAAAGTCAGACAGAAGAGCAAAAAGAAGTAAAAAATCACATATGATCCTAGTAACCAGAGGAAACCACTGCTAACATTTTTGCTTATCGCTTTTCACTTCCAGTGCTAATCTGTACATTTAAAAACAAAAAACACTGTTCTGAAACATCTTTTGGACTCTGGAGCCAGATCTCCTGGTTGAAATTTCAGCCAGTTACTTGCCATCTGTGTGACCTTAAGCAAGTTACTTAACTTCTCTGGGCTTTGGTTTCCTCATCTGTCTAAAAGGAGGAAATAACAGCACATATTTCATAGGGTGAGTTAACATATAGAAAGTGCTTTGGACTGTGCCTGGCACACGACAAATGCCAGAGAAGTGTGAGCTGTCATCACGTTATTATATGTATATCAGGAGACATCTGTTCAGGTGGGCAAGTGACTTCCGGTAGCTTAGTTCCAGCTGCCTGAGCTTCCCTGCTGAGAGTGTGCTCCTGTTGATTTAGCCTCCCCTACTGTCAGGAATTTAAGTTGTCTCCAGTTGTTTTTCTTTCCTTTCTATAAGCAACTAGGTGATAACATCCTTGAACAAACACCTCTGAACACATCTTTATTTGTTCCTAAAAATTCAACTGCTGAGTCACAGACCATACATATTTTTGAGCTTTTGATACATCATTGCCATCTTGCCCTTCATAAAATTGAAGCAGTGGAACAGCTTGCCCATCTCCCCACACCCCGTGTAAGTATCGGCTCCTCTCCCACCTGGTCTAGCAGCCCACGTGTCCCTTCACACCTGACGCCAGCACCTGAGTGAAGCAGTGAAGTTTACTAAAATGGATGGGCTAGCAATGAGGATTCAGGGTCCTGGTTGGGGGGGGGTGGTAAACCTATGCCTCAGTTTCCCCCACATATAAATAAATGGGTCAGAGATATACCTGCCCACAATCTAACACTATTTAAATACACATTCCACATGTTAAAATGATACCAAAATTCCAGACTGAACTGGCCAAAGTTCGGCTTTCTAATCACACATCAAGCATATTTTTGAAAGTTTCCAGCGTCTAATACTGAGGCTCCCAAGGGACCATTTTTCAGAGCCTTCAATCTGCCATTTTAGAGCTCTGACTCCAAACCCTCCTAGAGACAGACTGCTGGAGAACAAATGCACGAAAACCATCACCTTCCTGCTTGCAGATAGACAAATGTCCCACTTTTCCCATCTCACTAAGGAATAAAAAAAGGCACCGAGCGTCTGTCCTCTGAGGCCTCAGAGAGCTTGTGCGTGGGCAGGACAGAGTCCTGGGTCCTTCTTACCACGCTAACGAGGGAGGGCCTTTGTTCCCATTTTATTGATAGACAGACGGAGACTTGGAGAAATTAAGAATATGCTCAGGAGCTGAGAGCAGAGAGGAGACTCTGACATTCACACCCTCTGATTCCTGAATCCCTGCTCTCGCTGTGCGGGAGCACCCTGGAAGGGGTCTGGAAACTAGGTGCTGGCCGCCTAAGCATTGCTCGAGGGCGAAGGACCACCCCCTCTTCTCGCTGAAACAAAAAGACAGGCTCAGGCTGCCCATAACAATTCACGGGCATCCTTCCAGCCCCATAAGTGAGGGGGACCTAGCTTTCCCTACCTTGTGTCAGAGCTGTGGGCATCAGACCAGCAGGACCCAACCCTAGAAAATCATGTCTCCCCTTCCCATGTGACGGGGAACCTAAGGCTGAAGCAGAGTCCCCCAGAGGCACATCTCAGGAGGCCTGGATTGTGTGGAGAGTCCAGAGGAAGAAAGGAGCTGGAAATTCCCTGAAGAAGGGATCCGGTGACTGGAGCACAGAGGGAAGGGGAGGAGACCCCAGGACATAGCTTAGGGACAACGGCCCCACCTCTGCCATTCACTGCCCACCTGCCAGCTGCTGTCAACATTTCACACACAGTCTCACCACTCTTGGTGGCACCAGGACGAGCCCATTTCACAGATGAGGAAAGTGAAGGGTAGAGCAGCTGTGAGACTGGCCTGGAGGAGCCAGGCAGTTAGAAACGCATAGGATGGCTCAGGGCTCAGGGCTCAGGACTCAGGTTCGAAACAAAGCACCACCTCTTCTCAGCCATTTGACATGAGGCAGAGACTGGCCTCACTGGTAAAATGATCACAATAATGAAATGGGAGAATGTGAAAACTATAAACAGCTCAATAAACATCAATTGGATAGCGGTTCAGTGAAATAATTTCCTAATGCTGATGTGCGGGCAGGGAGTTGGAGACCTCTGTGAAATTATCCTGGAGATGCTGCTGAGCCTGGCTCAGTCAACAATTATTGAGCACTTACTGTATGCCACCACAAGAAACCAGCCACCACCTGTGACCTGCTCATCGGCCAGTGGAGCAGATGGGTCAGGTTTCCACAGATGCATGCAACAGGGATAAAGCGGGTGAAAGCAGATCCAGACTTCCCAGTGGCCAATCAGCCAGGGCAGCTGGACTCTCCATCACAGGGACAGCTAAGACCAAGGGACCTGAGGGGAGATGAAGCCCGCGAGGTGCCCACCAGGGGCCAGGCCCCAGCCAGGAGTGTCTCCTGTGCCATTTCAGCCAGCTCCACCCCAGCTTACAGAGGGAGGGGTCAACAGTTTCACCTCTAAGATGAGAAAACTGGAGTCAGAGAGGTTAAGCCACCTATCTGAGGTCATGCAGCTGGCCTGCAGAGGGACTGGGATAGAACCCAGATTGGTGAGAGCAGTAAGAGGATGGGAGGGAGTTGGAGAAAGAGAGAAGGCTGGGAAAACCACTGGAGCGGAGGCATGCCCTGTCTCCCAGGGCCTGGTGAGGGAAAATGGCAATGGGACCCAGGACTGAAGACAGTGGCCAAGGGAGCCCTGTGCCAGCCTGGCCGGGGCACAGAGTCTGCAAGAAGTGGGCAAGTCTGTCTGATGAGGGAGGAGGGGCCCTAACCTGTGTAGCCAGAGGATGAGGGTACACTGTATTGGGACCCCAAAGCCTGGAGCCCCACCAGAGCCCCCACACATGTCTCCCACCAATATTCCTCCTCCAGGCCCTTCTGGGGCTAAAGGAGAAGGATCCAGGAGTTCTGTCCTGCGTGGGGAGCTCTAAAAACCCACCCACGGAGTGGTGAAAACTTTTGCTCCAGGGGATTAACAAGTCCAGCCACCTGTGCAATTCCCTTTG
Source organism: Ovis canadensis (assembly GCF_042477335.2). Classification (NCBI taxonomy): domain Eukaryota; kingdom Metazoa; phylum Chordata; class Mammalia; order Artiodactyla; family Bovidae; genus Ovis; species Ovis canadensis. The sequence continues at coordinate 39,460,212 of NC_091258.1, read as the reverse complement.
AAGTCGGGAGGACTGGCCTGCCTCAGGCGAGTTCTACACAGAAAATAGGCAGGGAACTGGCGGGGGAGCTGTTGGCTAACTGGGCTCAGATCTTGCTCTTCTGTACGCTTGGTCAGTGTTCCCAGTGCTCCAGGAACAGCGCCCATCTCCTCTTCTCTATGAGCCTGGCCTGAGCCAAGGAGGGCTCACTGTTACTTGAACCCATACCCACAACTCCAAACTTTACCTAACCCTCCCCCGCACTCCATCACACACGCTCCAGCCCTCCAGCCTCTGCTTAGTTCAAGCCTCTCTCATATCCCAAGCCCTCTGCATATGCTGGTCCCTCCATTCTTCAGCCTGTAGCACTGCCTCCCTCTCCATTAATAGAAAATCTGTCTTTTAGGGTGCAGTTCAAATGCTGCCACACGCTCAGATCTCTCCTCCCCTTATCTCCCACCTCAGGCTCCAACCTGCTTCCTGAGTGTGTCCCCACACCAAGCCCCCTTCCCTGTCCTGCCCTCTGTTCCCATGCACCCGGTGGCAAGGTCCTCCAGGTGAGGGACTGAACCTCCCAGGTGCCAGAGGACATTTTCTGGAAGCCATGTGTCCTTGCAGGACACGCTGACTGGGCACCCCAGAGCCCGGCACCTGGGGGCATCTGGACCTCCCTGCTGTTCCCAGCCCCCATCCTCCTGTCTGGGTCTCTCTGCACATCTCCCCTGGGGAGGCCACAGGAGCCACCAGCAGGGTTGGCCCTTCCTGTCTGGGAGAGTGCCTCCACCCTTCAGACCCCTTGCTCCGTCTCCTTCCTCTTCTCCAGAGCAGACCCAGTGTCCTCTTTTGCTTCCAGCCACTGCTCCCGGGATGTGGTTTCCAGCAGAGTGGCTGGCCACTTCTTCAGAGGGGCCCAAGGCTGAAAGTTCCTGGTCATCAGGGTCCAGTCTGGCTCCCCATTCTCCTGGTCACTGGCCTCTACTCCCAGCGAGTAACTTCTCCTCCCAGGGAGGGCTGCTCAGATTGCCACAGGGAGCCGGAGATCCGAGCCCCCTCCCTCGCCAGCCCCGAAGTCTATTGGAGCCCAGGGAGCTTCTTTCTTGGGGGGAACCGATGGACACTGACAGAAGGGCAGGGGCTCCAAGCTCCCTTTCTTCTTTTGAAGACCTGACTAGAGCTTGACTCCAGCGGGCCGCTCCCCCGACCGCATCCCGGCAGCAAGCGCTCTACCCACCCCGACGCCGACCGCGGAGACTCAGAGAGCAAAGCCGGGCAGGGCACCGCCCCAAGTCCCCTCCCGGGGCCCGGCTCTGCACAGGAGCCCGCAGCGCACAAGGTAGGAATGAGCTGGTGTCCGCACCCCCTCCTCCTGCGCCAACCCGAGACACCCCAGAGCCCTGGCCGCCGCCACCGCGCCCGGCTCCTGCTCCGACTCGGAAAGTAGCTGGCGGCGAGGCCGCGCCGAGGGGCGGCGGCCGGGAAGGGTCGGCGATACCTGTCAGCAGCTCGATCTTGTGTCCGAGCACCTTCATCTCGGCGTCCGGCGCTGCCCGGCTAGCGGCTACGGCGTCGGGGGAGTGCGCTCGGCGGAGCCAGGGACAGGAGCGCAGGAGGCGAGGAGGGAAGCGGCAGGAGAGCGAGGAGCGGAGCAGGAGGAGCCGCCGGGAGCCGGGAGCGCTCTCGCCGCCCCCCACGCCGCGCTCCCCCCCTCCAAACCGGTTTAAAAAAATCCACCAATTGCACGACCGCGCACCCCTAAAAGGCGCCCGCCGCCACCTGGTCCGGGTGAACTCCGGGAGGCGGAGAGAGAGAGCGGGGTGGGCGCGGGTGACACTCCGGGAGGCGACGGGAGGGGGCCCCTCTGCCCGCCGCGCGTACAAAAAGGCCCTGCCGCCCCCGATGTCGCGATCGGGGAGGCGCGGGAGGCGAGGTGCGGCGGTGGCCGTGGCCGGGGTGGGGGTGGGGGGGGTCCCCGTGTCGCGCCGGGAAGGCGAAGAGGAAGAGCCCTGGCGGGGTGGAGTGGGGTGGGGAGGAGATGCCGCCCTCCTAGGCGAAGTGTGGCCCGGCTACAAGGCGGCCGGCTCGCGGGTCTGGGTCGCGCGCGGGGGCTGCACCGAGGCGGTGGGGCCAGCCGCGGCTGCAGTGGCCGGGGGGTGGCGGGAGATGGGCCTCGGGGCGCTGCCGACTCACCTAGAGAGACGCGAGCAAGACAGACGCGCAGGCGGGGAGCCAGGCCTCCGCGCCGCCGCCGCCAACGCGCGGGTGCAGGTGCGGGCAACCCGGGGCCCCTCCGCAGAGCCACCGCTGCTGAGGGCGGGGGCCGGGCGGGAGCCGGGCCGGGGGCGGCGCGCCGCGGGGGGCGTGCCCACGAGGGCGCGGGGAGGGTGGGCGCTTGTCCCGGTGCTGCGCCGGGCCTGGGGGCTGGACCCGGGAGGCGGTTCCTGGGCGTGCGGCTTCCGCCTCCCGCAGCAAGCTAGACACCCGGACACCCGAACCCAGCGGAGAGCCCGGCTTGATCGGCCTGCTCCTCACCTCCTGCAGGAGGCCGGAGGAAGGGTCCCCGCTGCTCCGAGTGCGCCGGGAGCGGTGGGAGGCCCCGCCCGCCCCGCCCGTCCCCTGGTCGCCGCGCCACGTCGAGCTCCCGAGGGAGGGAGCGGTCTCTGCCCTAGTCTTTGTTTAGATTCCCCGGGAGCCGGAGGAGACAGCACCCCGCTCCGCCGCCCCTGTCGCTGGCTGGGAACCGCTGGGGGACAGTCCTGGGGGGAGTCTGAAAGAGCCAGGTGCTCAGCGGGGCTTTGGGTCGTCGTCGCCTGTTTGCAGAGCCTGAGGGTTTCCTTGGGGAAACTCATGCGGGAGTAACTCCAGGCACAGGTGTTTGGGGCCCTCAAGTTCCCCCTCCCTACCCCCAGAACTTCCTCCCCACCCCCCTAACAGAATGTGTCCAAGTCCCTGCTCTCCGCCATTCACTCTCTATCATCTGAGCCAGTAGGAACCTGGGGACGGACCCCTTTGGTCCTCACGCTCCTCTGGTCAGGCCCAGGGACCTTGCTCTCACCTGTTACCCCAGGAGAGGGAGCGCCAGCGTCCCCGGATGGAGTCCTATTGTAGGGAGAATGGGAATGAGATGACCTGAGAAACTTTACTTGGGGAGGGGGGGCAGCTCAAGTGGAGGGCTCCTGGAGACCAGGGTTCTACCTGGGTTCTGCCACTGACTTTGGGCGGGGCTCTGCCCCTCCTGATCCAGCCTTTCGGGGGCACAGTGACTGTATGGGACCAGGTCATCTGGGCAGTCTGGGATGTTTCAGGCTGAGAGGTCAATGTGATTCTTCAAGGTCTCTCCCCTCTTAACTGGATCTTTATCTGGACTAGTTTGTAGTTCCATCTTTCCCTCAACTCCAGGCTTCAGAGGAAGCTACTATGATCTTGAGTTAACCCACTCACCAATGTTTAGGAAGCTGGTAAGACTTGGTGGCCCCAGATGGGGTGCATATTCCTGCTTGGGGTGCAGTATATAGACTGCAAGCTTGGGTTCTCCTTACAACCTTGGGACTCACCTTGGGGAAATCCTTGCCTCTCAGTTTCCTCCTTTGCAAAGGGGATGCTGAGGGGAGGTGGTGACAGAGTAAACCTCTATATCCAAAACACCCAGGAAGCCGGTTCTATAGATACAAGTCTGGAGCTGGTCCTTAAGAGCACAGGCTGGTTCTACAATTTCCTGGTTGTGTGACTTATCCTCTCCGAGGCTTCATGTCATACTCTGTGAAACTGGGATGATGCTGACCTCAGAGGGTGCCTAAGAATTCACTGATGGCATAGAATGCTTTAGTATAGTGCCAGACACACAGTTGAAACACTCAGTAAATAGTCCCTATGATTACTGATGATAAACTGTAATTATTGTATTAGAGATTCTTTCAGGCTTTTCTGAATTCTACCCTTTCCAATAATTTCAGAGCTAGTCATTGAACAAAACTGATTGCTGATGTTCTAGTAACATAATTCACAAGGCCTAGCCTGTTCTAAATTCCCTGGAGGGAGACAGGCCCCAGGAGGATGTAAAAGACTGCCTGATAACAGATTTGACGCTGTGACTCAACAGTCTCTGTGCAGAATGATGTCTGCCAGGGACTTGAAGTAACGTGGACAACCCACCTGGCTCAGAATGCATGAACCCCAAGTGGGCATTCAAGGGGTCAGGTTGAGGATATGAAGTCCTAAGAAAATGTAGCGATTCAACAGGTGATGAAGCAATGTGATTGTATGAACACTGCCCTCGCCGGGGCCTGTTGAATCAAGGAAAGTTGCTTCAGGTATAGGCAGGGAGGGGGGCTCTGAGCCCTTCTGGAAGAGTCAGTCATGCTGGGCAGAGGAGTCCCAGCTGAGTCAGTAGATGGACAAGGGCTCCGTTCCTTTTTCTCCAGGGCTCTTCTTCATCCTTGTGATGGAAGCATGGTGTTTGGAGGCAGGTTGGGTGGCAGTTTTAGACATATATATATATATTTTTTTAAATTTTTATTTACTTATTGGCTGTGCTGGGTCTTTGTTGCTGCGCATGGGTTTTCTCTAGTTTTGGCGAGTGGGGGCTACTCTCTAGTTGTAGTGTGCGGGCTTCTTACTGTGGTGGCTTCTCTTGTTGCAAAGCACAGGCTCTGGAGCGTGGGCTCAGTAGCTGCGCCACTTGGGCTTAGTTGCTCTGCAGCATGTGGGATCATCCCAGACCAGGGATGGAACCAGTGTCCCCTGCACTGCAAGGCAGATTCTTAACCACTGGATCACCAGGAAAGCCCTTGGCAGGGTTTTTAACAGAGGAAAGCAGGGCATGGCAGATGGCCAGGGTGTTGGCTGGGAGAGGGGGCCTCTAAGACATGTCCCTCAAGCCTCACTCCTCATTATGAGAAAAAGGCTGCAAAAGTTGCTGCCCTCTCTGGACTTACCTTTTTCCCATTTGTAGACCAGGGAAGAGACTGCCTCAGCTGCAGACAAGATCCAGCCTATCTGAAGATCTCTCTGGGCCTTCATTTCCCGATCTGGAAACTCTAGCAAAGATATCAGTCTGGGTGGCTGCAGGAACTAGAAACCTACTCTGTCTGGTGTAAGCAAGACAGAGCTATGTTAGAAAGATGGAGGGCAGCCCTGGGGATCTCAGGATGCAGGCCCAATCCCGAAGTATCGATGCTATGCCCCCACAGATGCTACCGCAGCACCGCCCCTGGGCAGGGATGTGGGATAATAGCATCAGACCATGGCTGCCTCTGAAGCAAGAAGTGCTATGGCCGCTTTGTCACTAGGATGAATTGTTCATATGGTCTTGGCTTTCTTATGTTACCAGATTCTAATTCACAGACAAGAATGGGATGTCTGATAGGAGGTGCCTGGACCACGTACTCTGTCAAAGCTGCAAGGGAGGCTGGGCAAAGGTATTTTCAGTTCCTCTGGTGGGAGGTGGACCCTGCCTCATAGGAAGGGCATGTCAGATGCTGGTGGCCGAAAGAGTGACGGGTGCCCACTTCAGATAATGATGGACTCGTGAAACTGCTGTGAGATGACGCACACGGGCACTCAGCTCCAAACCTGGCATGGAGGGAACACAGTGTCCTAGGTCGTTGAAAGTCATATCACACTGCCAATCTACAGTGTCAGGCAAGGATGCTCCTTCATCCTTCAGTCTTTGATTTTTCAGCAGGTGAAAGACACAAGGACCTTGAGGACAGTATGGCTTGCTGCCCTTCCAGATGCAGAGGCAGCTCTGGTCCCGCTGCCAGGAGGACAGGTGACTGTGTTTTTCCATTGTGGTGATGAATTGGGCTGAGTCACCATCCCTCTCCAGTCCCCTCGTGACCATGACTGGGAGCAAGTGAAAAGAACCAGCAGGTGGGGTCAGGGGCACAAAGGATCCTGGGGCCATGGAAGCGTCCTCTCTTAGCAAGGGGAGGGTGAGCAGAAATGGTACCCCCCCCCCACACACACACACCTAACCCTCCCTACTCGCTCATCGTGAGTCAGACGGCCTCAGGGAGAGAAGAGAGGATCCTTTCTCCTCTTTTACAGGCTTGGCTGAGTGCCTCTTTGGTGCCAAGATCTGTGCTGAGTGCACTGGAGAGACCAGAGCAGACCAGGCCCTGACCTTGCCTTTCAGGTTTGTGCACCAATGCAGGGAGCCAGCTCAGAGTCCCATAATCTGGGTTCTGAGCAGACTCTGCTGACATGTGCAGTTGAGGTTCCTGTGCAGTACAGTGGGGGCCTGGAGGGGTCAGCAAGGGCTTTATGGAGGAAGTGGCATCTGAGCCTGCAGAGAGGCGGGTCAGAGGATGGAGACAGAAGAGGGGGTGATTGGGAGAGAGGATCCCTGAATCCATCCATCCATCCAACACTGGGTCAGCCAGGCCCTGTGATAAGCTCTGGGAGGCAAAGAGCTGAGCGTGCTACAGCCTTGCCCTCTATCAGGAGCTCCTGGATTGACGTGGAGAAGGCCGGGTATGCATGAGCAGATGATAAGGAAGCTGAAATGAGCAAGTGGGCAGCGGCAAGTGCCTGATCTCAGGCACTCTGGAATTTCACCAGCCACCAGATTATCTGCTCCCTGCTCCTGGGCCACCCTGCACTACTCACTGGCTATGTTGCCACCTCCTTTTTCCCATAACATGGAACAACACTCCCTCACCCTGTCCCCCGCCGCAGGGTCCACCCTTTGCTCTCCAGGAGACTCCAGACACCCTACTCTGTCCTCCCCCATCCCAGAGGACAGCAGAGCACCCACCAGTTCCCTTTGAGAGTGCTCTCCATCTCCCCTGGAAGCTTTACCAGACATATGCAGCCCCAGTATATGCCGAGTCCAGCAAAGGGGTGATCTGATAATATATCTTTAAAATTCCAAAAGTCATCTATGCTCAATGCAGAACATTCAGTGCAGAGGAAAAAATTAAAACCACTCATAATTCCATTGCCTAAAGATAACCAGTGTTCACATGTTAACATTGGGGAGGGGTACGTCCTTCAGCACTTTGTGTTTTTTCCCCAAGGAATCATACCGCATATATTTTTGCCACTCTTATCTTTTTTCACTTGCCAGTAGATCATCAACATTGACCCTGATCAAATTACTCTTCTGCAATGCAATTAGAAGAGCTACACTGTCTTTATTGTGTGAAGTGAAGTGAAAGTCACTCAGTCATGTCTGACTCTTTGTGACCCCATGGACTATACAGTCCATGGAATTCTCTAGGCCAGAATACTGGAGTGGGTAGCCTTTCCCTTCTCCAGGGGATCTTCCCAACCCAGGGATCAAACCCAGGTTTCCCACACTGCAGGTGGATTCTTTACCACCTGAGCCACAAGGGAAGCCCATTATTGTGTGGGTGCTGCATTATTTTCTGAGCTAGTCCCACAGTATTGGGCGTATAGGAATGTTTCCAATTTTTCAGTTAGAAACATTGTTGCTAGTAATTTATGCCAAGATGCTACTTTGCTCACAGCTCTTGGATGACCTCCTAAGGCCACCTTGCAGCCTCCTTTTGCCCGGCTACTTGACCTCTGACCTCTCTGACCTCTGCCAAGGTTCGCCCATCTATCCTTGACAGGAGACCTATATTGTGGTGCCCTGATTGGCTTTGTACCTATGCAGGTTCATTCAAGGATCCTTGGGGGAAAGTGAGTGATTATCCCACCTTCCCAATTGTGCTAATTTCATTTTAAAGCCTAATTTTTTTTGATCTTGTGATGTTACCAATGGGGGAAACTGAGCTAAGGGTACACAAGACCTCTCTGTAATTTTTTTTCAACTTCCTGTAAATCTATCATTACTTCCAATAAAACTTTCAAAAAACAAACAAAGTTCAGGTAGTCCTGGAGGGATCTATTTGGCCCCAGTTTCAGGAACTAATGTTTTCAAGTCTACACTTTGTCGCAAGGCCCAGAAATAAGAGTTCCCTGCTTCAGTTTCCCCTGAAGGGTGGGAAACGTCCCAGGGAAAGACAGCTCTCCTGGTGGGTGGTGGGTGGCTCTCCAAGCTTTCCTGGATCTAACTCTGCTGCTGGCCTCAATCGTGAGCTTCAGGGGCCTGATCAACCCTGCTTGCAGTGGGAAGGGAGAACCAAGAGGGCAGGGAGGGGGTACAGCTTCCCCCACAGACCCCGGGGAACTCCTGGGGAAACAGCAATTTGCAGCAAGCAGACAGAAAGACAAAACTTGCTCTTTGGAGGATAGCTACGCCATTCTCCTTCCAAAGAGGACACACAAGTCTGGAGAAGCCTCTGTCCTGAAGTTCTGGAGAGAATGGCCTACTTTCTACAGGGTGATCGTCCCAACCTCACCCCAGACCTGAGCAAAAGCCATAGGCTGAGCTGGGGTGCCGTGCCCCACACCTGGGTTGGCCCCCAGGCTGAGCGGCCCCGGGCACTCTGCCCTCCTGGGGGCCACAGTGTTCCCACAGTGTCCTCGGCACCATGATAACAGGGTTGGGTGGAGTCAGAGGTTCTCACCAAGTTCCCAGAAAATATAAACTGAGGAACTGACACAGGCTGCTGTGTGGAGGGGTCCCAAGACCACCCTCGAGCTTGGTTTACTAGAAGGACTCACGGAACTCAGAAACGTCACTTCCCTCATGGTCACCATTTACTGCAGTGAAAGGACTCGGGTCAAATCCATAAAGAGAGAGAGGTACATGAGCAGAATCTGGGAGACTCCAGGCGCAAGCGTCCAGGTGTCTTTCTCAGAGGAGTCGCACACAGGCACGATCAATGCTTCCAGCACTGGTAGGTCACATCACAAGTGGCGATTCCACCAGAGGTGCGCACCTGAGCCCTGGGGCGCAGGGTTTTAATTGGAAGTCAGTCACATCGGCACACAGTACCAAGTGACTGACCTAAGCTACTCGGTCTCCAAGGCCCCAGAAGTGAAACTGACAGTGTGGCCCAGGGCCACACAGGCTTTCCCCAGAGGTCACACAGTGAGCATTCACTGTCTGATTAGACCCTGCAGTGTGGCCCAAGGTCTTAGACACACAGGAACACTCCTGTCAGGCATTGAGATCACCAAGGGCCAGTCCTTTTGGGGGAAAGAACAGGATTTGAGCACCCAAGCCTGCTGAGTTAACCCCTTATGGCAATGATGACAATCACTTATTTTGCCACTTACATATGCAAACTGTCATCTGTTTTCACTGTGATTTCATACAAGGAAGGAGGCTTAACTGCAAGAAGGTAGTCCGGACATCCTGGTGATAGGGGCTAGCGCTCCCCAAGAGAAGATACGTGGAATCCACATGGTTAGTTTTGAAAGTGAGAGAAGGGCCAGGACCCACAACTGTACATCAGGAATGTGATATACACGCTATTCTTGTTTGTCCACACAGTTTTGTCCCCAGTCAAGGAACAGATGAACTGGGAAGCTCCCTCTGGCTCCCATGTGAGCTCGGGTCAGATGTCCCTGCTCTTGGAAAAGAACAGGCTCTGCTGAGGGTGGGAGGACTCAGTCTGGGACCCTCCCTGAAGTGTCCAAGCCCAGTTTGTCCTTTCTTATCTGGAGCCTTGCTGGCGTTGCAGCTTACCCTGGGAAAGAGAGGAGCCCGTTCTTTCCAACAGTCCCTACCCTGGCCCTTAGCCCAGACTCCAGGCGCCCCTAGATCAACTCTAGGGTAGACCAGATCTTCTAAGGTCCCACTTCATCCCATCTCCTCACGGTCCAGCCTCCATGCATGGAGCTGAGCCATCAAAGCCTAGGCTGTTGGCCCGAGCAGGCCTCGAGATGGGGAGTCAGACAGCCTTGGGTTTCACCTGCTCCCTAGTGGCCTTGGGTAAAATCACAAACCTGCAGAGTTTCCTCCTCTCTCAAACAGGTCTAACATTAAGCAGTAAGGAGTCATGAGCTGCTGACTGAAGAGCCCTCAGCCCAGGGCCTAGTTGGGGCCCATTGACTAGTGCCTCTTAGGACAATGAATTTCGTGGTTCCAGGCACAGTATGGGAGTGGGTGGGGTCCCTGTGCCGAGAACAGCGGGCGCAATGACGCATCCTGCTGCCTTGGAGCTGGGTGTTCATAAGCCAGGGGTCCCTACGGTTTCTGGACTTCGGGAGTAGGAACACGGCTCATGTACATAGCAGGAAGAGATCTGATGGGCTGTTGGGGTATCATGAGGATGGAGAGGCCTGCTCACCCCAGGGCCTCTGCACATGCCTTCTGTCTGCCCAGGGACCCCTTCCTTCCACTTCCTATACCTCCCTGGGCTAATCCTGCTCATCCTTGGGGAATGTCAATTTAGACTTCACCTGATTCCCTTCCTCTGTGCTCCCATCATATCACATTCTCAATAATAATACCACTAATCATCAGTATACCGTTTAGGAAGCCCTTGCTATGTGCCAGGTATAGTGCTAAAGGCATTACCTACCTACAGCATCTCATTTGATTCTCCCAACATTTCAAGAGATAGGTAAATCTCTTGTTTTTCTGATTTTACAAATGAAAAAACAGGTTCAGAGAAGTGAAGTCATTGGCTTCACTGTATAATGGATGTCTGTGTGCCAGCCCATCCCTGCCCTGGACTATGATCTTCCCAAGGGCAGGGGTTGTGTCTTGTTGGTGGTTGAGCCTCAGCACCCAGCACTGGGCTACTTAGGATGGGCTCAGTAGGTGGGAGTCTGCAGCAGTATTTGTTGAATACGTGAGTGAATGAGTGAATGCTTGCAAAGTACTGACGCAGTGCTTGGCACACCATGGATGATCTGTGGTTAGCAGAAAAATGTCTTCCCTCAAATACATCCGTGTCCTCCTTCCTGGAGCCCGTGAATATGTTACATGACTTGGCGGAGGGAAATGAAGGTTGCAGATGAAACGAAGTTGCTAATCTGCTGCCTTGATAGTAGAGAGATTATCCTGGATTATCTGGGGGGACCCAATACAATCACATGGGACCTTAAAAGGGGGAGAGGGAGGCAGGAGGGAACCAGAGACATGGCAGCATGAGGACTTGGCTTGACCGCATTGATAGCTTTGAAGATGCAGGAAAGGGCCACGTGCCAAGGAAAGCAGATGGTCTCCAGAAGCTGGAAAAAGCAAGGAAATGGATTCTCCTCTAGAGCCTCCAATAGGAATCCGGCCCTGCCAACATCTTGCTTTTAGCCCAGGGAGACCCATTCCAGACTTCAGACCTCCAAACCTATAAGAAAATTGGTGTGATTTTTAAGCCACTAATGTGGTAATTTTTCACACCAGCAATAAAAACCAGTATGGTGCCCAGTGCCTGACACCAAGGATCACACTTAGTGGTCACTTATTAAATGACTTGAGCTGAATTGGATTATTACTGTATGTACTTCACTATCAGGAAAGATAGACAAGAAAAAAGCATTTTTGTATATTTTGGATATATTGCATCAGAGGCCTATTGGAAAAGATCCTGATGCTGGGAAAGATCGAGGGCAGGAGGAGAAGGTGGTGGCAGAGGATGAAATGGTTGGATGCCATCACAAACTCAGTGTATATAAGTTTGAGCAAGCTCTAGGAGATGGTGAAGGACAGGGAAGCCTGGTGTGCTGCAGTCCATGGGGTTGCAAAGAATCAGACACGACTTAGCAACTGAACAACAACAAGAGTTTGGGTTACAGTTTGATCCTGAGACCAAGCCATTGGCTCGGCAGGCTGAGCAGAAGAGGGGTCACAGAGAATGACATGAGGGGTTTTCTAGGGAAGGGAGCCCCAGGGTGTGAGTGAGCAGTTCTGCTTACCGGTAAAGTCAGCATCCTGGACAACTGTCCATGGCCTGAGGACTGAGGGTGTCATCTCTGGGTGCCCACCTGCTGCTTCCATAAGCAGAACGGATGCCACACACTGGATCTTTACCTCTGCAGGCAGGTCCCGACTTCACCAATTCTTCACCAGCTCAGGCTGCTATAACACAGTACCATAACTGGGTGGCTTAATAAACAGATCTAGAGGCTGGAAGTCTGAAATCAGAATGTCACGGTGGTCAGGTCCTGGCGAGGACCCTCTTCTGGGTGGCAGATAGATGTTTTCTCACTGTGTCCTCACGTGGGAAGGTTGGGGTGGAGCAGAGAGAGCCCTCTGGGATCCTTTTATAAGTGCGCTAATCCCATTTATGAACACCCCACCCTCATAACCTTGCCACCTCTCAAAGGCCAACAACTCTTAATACCATTGCATTGGCTGGAGGCCTTAGGACGTCAATATATGAATTTGGGGGACACAACCATTCCATCCATAACAAGCCCCACTGTGTAAGTCCCAGGATGATGCCAATTCACCAGGGGAGGGAACAGCCAGCTCTTGTGTCCTTCTCTGCTATGCTGAGCATCCTTCACCCGCTCGGCCCTCATAGCGACTCCATGTGACAGGTGCCATCATTATCCCCATTTTACCAATCAGGAAACAAGCCTAGAAGGGTAAAGTCAGGGCCAGAAATTGGGACTGAACAAAGGCAGGGGGCTCCAGGGTCTCTGTTCCTCCCCACTGGGCTCTACTGTCTCTGGAGGGAAGGATGATTCTGAGAGCAGTAACGCCGCCTAACACGTGGACCCTACCTTTCTGTTCTCAGCCATCCTCACCCTGTTGTCTCTTGTCCTCCTCCCAGTGGCCAGGCATCTGATGAGTGCCCCTGGCTTACGTTTGGGGAAACAGAGCCCATGAGAGGGAGGTCACGGCCTCCCTTAATTCAAAGCCAGGGTGGGATTCCGTCCTGGGTCTCTTGGCTCCAAAGCCAGAGTCTCTCCTACCAGCTGCCCCCTGCCTATCCGATGCATTATTTATGGCCCATTACTTACCTCCTGCAGTCGCCCAGATGCCGCCTGCCAGGGCTGAGACCTCGCTGTGTCCCCCGGAGAGGACCAAGGGCAGCTCTCTCTCTCTCATCTTCTCTCCTTCCTCCTCCTCCTCTTTTGCAGCCTCTTTGGGTCTCAGCAGGCTCGTGGGGTGTGGCACAGCTGGTCCCCTCTTCCCACCCAGGAGAGCAGTTTCCTCTTTGCCCAGCCAGTCGATGCTTTCACCTAGCTCTTGGCTTTTTGAACAAAGCAGGGGCAGCCAGCACAGCCCAGGCTCACCATCCCCTTATCACAGCCCCAGCTTGAGTTGCCAGTTGGTGTGTGCATGGGTGAATGTTGTGTGTATGTGTATGTGTGTCATGAGAGGAGGGCATGAGTGTATGTTCTATATGGGGTGGGCAGGGGCATGGGTTTAAGTGCTCACAGCTGAACACATTTCAGTTGCCCCTTCTGGGTCTTGAAGCCACAAGCAAAGTCAACACGGGGCCTGGGAAACGGTGCTTCGGTGAAGCACTAAGGTTGGGAACAGAACTCCCCAGGGCCCCTGGAGCCCACAGCCTTAGAGCTATGTGACCTCGAACAATTTGCTTAATCTCTCTGTGCCTTATTTGCTTTCTCCTTTAGAGGACCTACCCCACGCCCGATGTCAGGGGCGGCGGCCGGGAGGAGCTACCCCACGTCCAAGGAGCAGCGGCTGCACGGGTGCAGGAGGGCCGAGAGGAGCTACTCCACGTTCAAGGTCAGGAGGGGCAGCCGTGAGGAGATACCCCTCGTCCAAGGTAAGGAGCCGCGCTTTGCTGGAGCAGCCGTGAAGAGATACCCCTCGTCCAAGGTAAGGAGCAGCGGCTGCGCTTTGCTGGAGCAGCCGTGAAGAGATACCCCATGTCCAAGGTAGGAGAAACCCAAGTAAGACGGTAGGTGTTGAAAGAGGGCATCAGAGGGCAGGCACACTGAAACCACACTCACAGAAAACTAGTCAATCTAATCACACGGACCACAGCCTTGTCTAACTCAATGAAACTAAGCCATGCCCTGTGGGGCCACCCCAGATGGGCTGGTCATGGTGGAGAGGCCTGACAGAATGTGGTCCAGTGGGGAAGGGAATGGCAAACCACTTGAGTATTCTTGCCTTGAGAACCCTATGAACAGTAGGAAAACACAAAATGATAGGATACTGAAAGAAGAACTCCCCAGGTTGGTAGGTGTCCAATATGCTACTGGAGATCAGTGGAGAAATAACTCCAGAAAGAATGAAAGGATGGAGCCAAGGCAAAAACAATACCCAGTTGTGGATGTGACTGGTGATAGAAGCAAGGTCTGATGCTGTAAAGAGCAATATTGCATAGGAACCTGGAATGTCAGGTCTATGAATCAAGGCAAATTGGAAGTGGTCAAGCAGGAGATGGCAAGAGTGAACATCAACATTCTAGGAATTAGCAAACCAATGGACTGGAATGGGTGTATTCAACTCAGATGACCATTATATCTACTACTCTGAGCAGGAATCCCTCAGAAGAAATGGAGTAGCCATCATGGTCAACAAGAGTCTGAAATGCAGTACTTGGATGCAATCTCAAAAATTACAAAATGATCTCTGTTCGTTTCCAAGGCAAACCATTCAATATCACAGTAATCTAAGCCTATGCTCCAACCAGTAATGCTGAAGAAGCTGCAGTTGAACGGTTCTATGAAGACCTACAAGACCTTTTAGAACTAACACCCCAAAAAGATGTCCTTTTCATTATAGGGGACTGGAATGCAAAAGTAGGAAGTCGAGAAACACCTGGGGTAACAGGCAAATTTGGCCTTGGAGTATGGAATGAAGCAGGGCAAAGGTTAATAAGAGTTTTGCCAAGAGAATGCACTGGTCATAGCAAATACCCTCGTCTAACAACACAAGAGAAGACTCTACACATGGACATCACCAGATGGTCAACACTGAAATCAGATTGATTATATTTTTTTGTAGCCAAAGATGGAGAAGCTCTATACAGTCAGAAAAAACAAGACCAGGAGCTACTGTGGCTCAGATCATGAGCTCCTTATTGCCAAATTCAGACTTACATTGAAGAAAGTAGGGAAAAACCACTAGACCATTCAGGTATGATCTAAATCAAATCGCTTATGATTATACAGTAGAAGTGAGAAATAGATTTAAGGGACTAGACCTGATAGATAGAGTGCCTGATGAACTATGGACTGAGGTTCGTGACATTGTACAGGAGACAGGGATCAAGACCATCCTCATGGAAAAGAAACGCAAAATGACAAAATGGCTGTCTGGGGAGGCCTTACAAATAGCTGTGAAAAGAAGAGAAGCAAAAAGCAGAGGAGAAAAGGAAAGATATAAGCATCTGAACGCAGAGTTCCAAAGAATAGCAAGAAGAGATAAGAAAGCCTTCCTCAGTGATCAATACAAAGAAACAGAGGAAAACAACAGAATGGGAAAGACTAAAGATCTCTTCAAGAAAATTAGAGACACCAAGGGAACATTTCATGCAAAGATGGGCTCGATAAAGGACAGAAAGGGTATGGACCTAACAGAAGCAGAAGATATTAAGAAGAGGTGGCAAGAATACACAGAAAAACTGTACAAAAAAGATCTTCACGATCCAGATAATCACAATGGTATGATCACTCACCTAGAGCCAGACATCCTGGAATGTGAAGTCAAGTGGGCCTTAGAAAGCATCACTACAAACAAAGCTAGTGGAGGTGATGGAATTCCAGCTGAGCTATTTCAAATCCTGGAAGATGATGCTGTGAAAGTGCTGCACTCAATATGCCAGGAAATTTGGAAAACTCAGCCGTGGCCACAGGACTGGAATAGGTCCATTTTCATGCCAATCCCAAAGAAAGGCAATGTCAAATAATGCTCAAACTACCGCACAGTTGCACTCATCTGACACGGCTAGCAAAGTAATGCTCAAAATGCTTCAAGCTAGGCTTCAGCAATACATGAACCATGAACTTCCAGATGTTTAAGCTGGTTTTAGAAAAGGCAGAGGAACCTGAGATCAAATTGCCAACATCCGCTGGATCATGGAAAAAGAAAGAGAGTTCCAGAAAAACATCTATTTCTGCTTTATGACTATGCCAAAGCCTTTGACTATGTGGATCACAATAAACTGTGGAAAATTCTGAAAGAGATGGGAATACCAGACCACCTGACCTGCCTCTTGAGAAACCTATATGCAGGTCAGGAAGCAACAGTTAGAACTGGACATGGAACAACAGACTGGTTCCAAACAGGAAAAGGAGTACATCAAGGCTGTATATTGCCACCCTGCTTATTTAACTTATATGCAGAGCACATCATGAGAAACGCTGGGCTGGAAGAAGCACAAGCTGGAATCAAGATTTCCAGGAAAAATATCAATAACCTCAGATATGCAGATGACAGCACCCTTATGGCAGAAAGTGAAGAGGAACTAAAAAGCCTCTTGATGAAAGTGAAAGAGGAGAGTGAAAAAGTTGGCTTAAAACTCAACATTCAGAAAACAAAGATCATGGCATCTGGTCCCATCACTTCATGGGAAATAGATGGGGAAACTAGAAATAGTGTCAGACTTTATTTTGGGGGGCTCCAAAAACACTGCAGATGGTGATTGCAGCCATGAAATTAAAAGACGCTTACTCCTTGGAAGGAAAGTTATGACCAACCTAGATAGCATATTCAAAAGCAGAGACATTACTTTGCCAACAAAGGTCTGTCTAGTCAAGGCTATGGTTTTTCCAGGAGTCATGTATGGATGTGAGAGTCGGACTGTGAGGAAAGCTGAGTGCTGAAGAATTGATGCTTTTGAACTGTGGTGTTAGAGAAGACTCTTGAGAGTCCCTTGGACTGCAAGGAGATCCAACCAGTCCATTCTAAAGGAGATCAGTTCTGGGTGTTCTTTGGAAGGAATGATGCTAAAGCTGAAACTCTAATACTTTGGCCACCTCATGTGAAGAGTTGACTCATTGGAAAAGAGTCTGATGCTGGGAGGGATTGGGGGCAGGAGGAGAAGGGGATGACCGAGGATGAGATGGCTGGATGGCATCACCGACTCTATGGACATGAGTTTGAGTGAACTCTGGGAGTTAGTGATGGACAGGGAGGCCTGGCGTGCTGCGATTCATGGGGCTGCAAAGAGCCGGACACGACTGAGCGACTGAACTGAACTTACTTCCTTGAGCGGAGGATTAGATGAGGCAATCAGTACAGGGCCTGAGGGATGGCTGATAAACATCTTTTGACCAGGTGCCCCATTCTGCCTCCCTCTAGGTCACTTTAGTCATGTCCGACTCTGTGTGACCCCATAGATGGCAGCCCACCAGGCTCCCCTGTCCCTGGGATTCTCCAGGCAAGAACACTGGAGTGGGTTGCCATTTCCTTCTCCAATGCATGAAAGTGAAAAGTGAAAGTGAAGTCACTCAGTCGTGTCTGACTCTTAGCAACCCTGTGGACTGCAGCCCACCAGCCTCCTCCGTCCATGGGATTTTCCAGGCAAGAGTACTGGAGTGGGGTGCCATTGCCTTCTCCTCTAAGCAAGGAAGGACAAGTTTTTTCTGGCTGTGCTATGCATGTAGGATCTTAGTTCCCTGACCAAGGATTGAACCCTCACCCTCTGCAGTGGAAGCATGGCGTCTTAGCCACTGGACCACCAGGGAAGTCCCAGAAGGACAAGTCTGGATCACAAACTCTTGAGAGGAAGGGCACTTGGGGAGGGGGAAGCGAGAAGCTAGAGGTTTGCAGACCCAAATGGTCAGTGTCTAGGCAACAACCAAGTTACCTTCATCTCAGTTTCCACGTCTGTAAAGTGGGCAGTGACTAAAGTTAATAGCTGCTTAATGTCCTGGCTGGCATCAGGGAATTCTGGAAAATAAGAATGAAAACTCCAGGAAATTACACAAAACAAATCACTCCTTGGACTGAACGTTCTCCCTCCTCCTCAGAATTTAAGGCTTTTGGCACATGTTAGCATATAAAACCAGAGGGCAGGCATTTCTGCTTCTCCTCCACGCTTGTAAGTGATCACAACGAATCATCCAGGTCCTGAGTGATTTGTTGAAGGTTCTCAGAATCATCTGGAGACCCTGTGACCCACACAGCCCCTGAGCCTTGACCCCAGGACCCTGGTTAGGAAAGCTCAGAGGCACCAAAGACTCTGTGTCTTTAACCAGCTTCTTTAATGATTCCAAAGCAGGTGGCCCACTGTGACAAATAAGAGGGCAAGCACCCTGCCAGGGACCATTCCAGACACCCTTGGAATGAGTCCTTCCAGAATCCTGTCTCCTAGTTCCTTGTCCTTCATCCTAGGACCCTGAAAATGGAACCAGTGGGCTCCCCCAAGCTCTCTTCCGCACACCCGTCTCCAGATCCACCTTCCAGTTTTGGATTCCGCAGTCACTTCGCACTTGCAGTGAATATACCCGATCCCCCATGCCTGGAGTTAATTATTTCAAAAAGACATTCGGAAACTTGGCGCTGTTGGGTCTAACATGTTCCCTTTTGCTAATTTGATAGTTCTGTCTTTGAAAATTGAATGTGCTTTTGAAACATGTTTCACTGGACTGTCATTTCATTACCCTCCAGATATCTTCCCACTGCTGTTTTTCTCTTTGAATCCATGCTCACACCAGCTCTGTGGATCTCAGAGGGGACACCTGTGTTTTGTAACTGGGGTACCTGCTTCCCAAAGGTCAGGTCTTGACTGTCTGTGTGCCCTGGCTCAGCAACTGGGCGGAAGGACAGAAGGACTTCTAGATTTTTCATGAAATCATGAAAAGAAAAATCTAAAGTTCTGATCATTTTTAAAAGAGGCAGCTTGGGTTCTTACTGGTGCATTCTGTTCACCAAATGCGAAGAATGATTATTTCCGGGTAGCGGATTTTAAGGGAGTTTCTAGTTTTGTCTTTACCCGTCTATCATCTGTTTTGCTATCCATTATTTTTAATTTACAAAAGCACATATAATTTTAATAATAAAATGAGAATAAAGTTAGTATCATTAAAAATAATACGCATTCAAGAAGAAGAAACTGATCCTTCTGGCCAAGTGTGAGGGAAGTCTGGCTTTTATGAATCTGTGAAGTGAACTTTTATAAACTTGTCAAATGACTTTTCATGAATTTGTTAAAGTCACTCCAAGAGGCAGACCTCTCTCTGAAAATGAGTAGAACTCTGCACAAAAAGAGAAAACAAGACCCAGGCTAATGCTTATGTTCATACATTTGTGTGTGTGAGCATTTTAAAAAGATGGGATGGGATTTGAGTTTTTAAAATGTTAACTTTATCATTTGTTGAATCTTAGACACCATTTTTCTTTACTCTTGGGCATAATTTGACTTAAATTTGCAGATTGGCTCAAGGATAGATCTGTCTCTATGCTTTCATTTAACAATTGTGAATTGAGGGCTTCCCTGGTGGCTCGGGGTAAAGAATCTGCTTTGCAATGCAGGAGATGCAGGTTCGATCCCTGGCCTGGGAAGATCCCACATGCTGCGGGACAACTAAGCCCATGAGTGCCAAATACCGAGCCTGGGGGCCCTAGAGCCTGAGATCCACAAGGGAAGCTACCACAGTGAGAGCCATAAGCACCACAACTAGAGGAAGCCTGCATGCAGCGACAAAGACTCAGTGCAGCCATAAAGAAATAAAAATAAATTAATTAAAAAAATAAAATCTTAAAAAAAAGAGCACCCCATAAATGAACTGAGTTTTGCTCGGTGTCAGTGTTCTAGCCTCACAGGAATCGGGAAGAACATGGATGGATCCCTGGCCTTGAGCAGCCCCTGATCTGGGGGAGGCAGTGGTGTCCACACCCACACAGTTGGGCATGTGCTCTGGGAAGATACTGAAGCCCAGGAGAGGCTGTTCTTTTCTCTGAGAAAAATCAAGGCAGGCTTCTCAGAGGAGGTAACTGACACAGAAGTTTTCCAGGAGGAGCAGGTGACATTCCAGAAGGAGAAGGAAGATGTTTCAGGCAAAGAGAGGAGGAGGTACAAAGTTTCCTTCAGGTGGTGGTTGTGGAAAAGCTAGAATTGTGTTTGTGAAATAGCAAGTTGCTGGCTGTGCCCACAATTTAGGGTATATAGTGTGTGTATGTATATGTGTTTGTTGGACGTTGAAGAGTCTTGAATGATGAGCTAAGCAATTTATCTGGTTGGGGATGGGGAACTATGAAAAGGTCTTAAACAGAAGTGGCATGATTGTATTTGCCTCTTAAACTGGCAGCTCGATGGTATATCTGTGAAAGTCCATGTAGGTGACAGAAATCACATCAAATATTTGAATGGAGAGAATTTAATGTAAATAATTACCTAAGTTGAAATGGGAAGTCTACACTTAATAACATAATAAATACTGGAAAGGGTGTGTCTACACATAATAAATACTGGAAAGGGGGTGGAGAAAAGAGAATTGTTCTACACGGCTGATGGGAATAGAAATTAGTGCCATGGGCGCTATGGAAAACAGTCTAGAGGTTCCTCTAAAAGCTAAAAATAGTTACCACATGATCCAGCAATCCCACTCCTGGGCATATATCCAGAAAAGATGAAAACTCTAATTCCGAAAGATTCATGCACTCCAGCGTTCACAGCAGCACTGCGAACAATAGCCGCGACATGGAAACAGCTGAAATGTCCATGAATATGAATGGATAAAGAAGATGTGGGGTGTGTGCGTCACACATACACACAATGGAATACTACTCAGCCATCAAAAGAATAGAATATTGCCATTTGCAGCAACATGATATATCTAGAGAATAGCATAATAAGTGAAGCTGGGCAGAGAGGTAATTTTTATAATATTATAACATTAAATAAATATTTACATGAAATATTACAATAAACAAGAGACCACAGGATACTGTAAACATGACCTTTATGTGCACTAGGAAACAAAAATCCATGTGACTCACTTTAAAGCAACATTCATTTCACTGCAGTGGTTTGGAACTGAATTCATAACATCCCTGAGCTATGCCGCTATCTCCTGAGATACAGACGATATACATGATTTTGAGTGAATACCCTAACAAATAATTAAAGAGCAGTAAATCTCATGGTAAGCCTTTCCTTTCAGTGCTTAGTATACAAAGAGGAAGCGTCTATTAGGTGCCGGGTGTCTTTAACACCTCTCCAGCTCTTGCTAATCCTTTTTAACAAAGAGAACAGCCTCTGGCTTAGAATCATTGCATCTGCACTGTACATGTATCTGCATAGTGGTATATTTATTTCAGTTAAAAATGAGGGAGTACTTAAAATAAAAACATTAAGTAATAACAGTCAGGTGGCATGCAAATGTGGCAAAAATCTGATGAATCTGAGACACATTCTGACAAGTGACGTCCCTAGGTCTTTTGACATGTTGGGAAATTCCCTGTTTAATAACCATGTCTATACTCCATCCCTCTGTGAGGTCTGCTCATTCACTCATTCATATCTACAGAAGAACCAGCTTATTGAGCACCTATGTGTGCCAGACCCTGTAAGCTGACAGAGATCTAGGATCCCCCTGCCCCTCCCCACATGGGTTCAGAATTCCATCTCCTGCTCAGAGGGCCTTCTCTCCAGCAATGTGCCTTTCCTTGCCCCTCGCTTTCTAATTTCTAGTTTATATTTTATTCTATTTTCCTTGGCCCTATTTATGTAATATATTTTAAAATTGTTAACTGGCTTCCCATTTATTATTACCTGAGAATTTATTCATGTCATTAAACACTATGTATCAAGACATTTCCTTATGTCTTTTTTTTTAATGGAGCTTAGTTGCTTTACAGTGTCGTGTTAGTTTCTGCTGTACAGCAAAGTGAATCAGCGATTGCTGTTTAGTCGCTAAGTTGTGTGTCCGACTCTTTTGCAACCCCATGGACTGTAGCCTGCCAGGCTCCTCTGTCCATGGGATTTTCCAGGCAAGAATACTGGAGTGGGTTCCCATTCCCTTCTCCAGGGGACCTTCCCGACTCAGGGATCAAACCTATGTCTCCTGCACTGGCAGTGGACTCTACCACTAAGCCACCTGGAAAGCTGAATCAGCCATATATATATATATATATATATATATATATATATATATCTCCCCTCTTCCTTGCCCTGTCTTGATCTAAGAATCCTGTCTCTGAGTTGAAAGCGCTCTCACTTAAGGGTCAGTGAGTCTGCCTGGAGCTGTGGCCATCATAGGCTATCAGGGCAGGGAGTCGAAAACCTCTAACCTCAAGGTCCCTAGAGCAAGGGGTGACGGTCTTACCCCTTGGGGTACCCAAGGAGTAACCAGTCTGCCTATGAGGCACTCACAAAAAAGAAGGGGAAAAGGTCAGGCTTTATCTGGTACTCACAAACCACTTAGATGAGAAGCCCTTCTGCCTACGTTAGACAATCACCCACGCAAACCATAGATGTCCCCTTATCCATAACCCCTCACCAGCCATGTGTAACCAAGTATAACCTGAAGACACAGTTGTCTTGGTTCATTCTCCGTTTTCATAAATCTGCAACTGCTTTGGGTACGTTTGTGCATTAGAGGAGTTGCACTCGATAGAAACCTAATTTAAACTGGCTTATGAAAATAAGTTAAAAGGAAAGAGGTAATTAATTTACTCACGGAACTGAGAGGTGCAAGGATGCAGCTATTTCGGGCATGGCTAACTCTAAGGACTCACATGCTAGCAGGCCTCGGTTCCCCCCATCTCTGGTTCTTGCTTCTTCTGTGTTTGCTTCAATCTGGGGCTCTCTCTGGTGGCCAGGTGGAAATAGGACTTCCGGTCTCTACCTGTCTGGTTTCATGGTCAGCTAGAGTTGTGACCATGGGCTTCCCTGGTGGCTCAGGTGGTAAAGAATCCACCTGTAATGCAGGAGACCCAGGTTCCATCTCTGGGTCAGGAAGATCCCCTGGAGAAGGGAATGGCTACCCACTGCAGTGTTTCTGCCTGGAGAATCCATGGACAGAGGAGCCTGGTGGGCTACAGGTGGACATGCCTGAGCGACTAACGCTTTCACTTTCAGGGTTGTGACCAGGGCCTGACTTGGTCACCCCCTGCTCCTGCCATGGCCAGAGGAGCGGGAGGCAGTGACTGGCTTGGGGCCAGGGGACCCCATACTCTCCCCAGGAACTGGACCTAAGGTCCGCTTCTCTGGGACAAGATGAACCACAGGGGTGGTTTCCCAGAGAACAATAGGGATATTGTTACCAGAGGGGCTGAGAATGGATGCTGGCAGGAAAAAACAAAACCAAAAACAGATGTTCTCGGCTTCATATAGATACTAGAAATGTAGGAGCCAGAGTTGGACCAGGGGTGGTTGATTCCAGAGCTTGACTTCTAAGCAGCCCCTGGTCTTCGCCCAGTCTGTATCCCAGAGCTCCCCACAGCGCCTGGAAAACAGCAGGCACTTAATTCCTGTGTACTGAGTGAATTTCCTATGGCTGTATGCTGCATACCTGCCTGTTGGGACATCCTCTTTCTCTGGACGGGCACCCTTTGCCTGTCCTCTCATCCTCCAGAAATTGACCCCTATTCTCATGTGTGACCCCTCCCATCTCTTCTTTGGCAGCAAACCTCAGTCTGAAGTGAAATGTCAGGAAAGAAGCCAGCTTACTGTGTTGTGAACACACATGTACACATTCGCAAACCCTGTGAGTCCCTGATGCATCCCCTCCAGCTGGGCTGGGGGAGGGGCTGGAGGCTTTTATATGTCAGATCTCAGGAACCTGGGAGCCATGCAGAGATTTCTCTTGGAGTGGGGTACATGGGAACAGTGTGTGTGTGCTAAGTCCCTTAAGTCGTGTCTGACTCCATGGACTGCAGCCCACCAGGCTCCTCTGCCCAAGGGATTCTCCAGGCAAGAATACTGGAGTGAGTTGCCATGCCCTCCTCCAGGGGATCTTCCTGACCCAGGGATCAAACCTGTGTCTCTTTATGTCTTCTCCTGCACTGGCAGGCGGGTTCTTTACCACTAGCGCCACCTGGGAAGCCCTTGGGAACAGTGGCCTGGCACAAACACCCCGCCAACTCAGGACCGCATGTGGAAGGCCTGGTACCAAGAGGCGGATGAGCTGGGGCCTCAGCTCTGAGGAAGCAGACAGCCAATGCAGGGTCGGCTATCCGCCCTGGAGAGCCTGATGGCGGCAGGTGCAGCTCCCTGGCTGACTGCTGCCTGGCTCCGAACCTAATGGTGGAAATGAACCAGAGGCTTTGGACGCACACTCTGCCTGGTGCTGCACTGTCTTAGCTCAGGCTGGGTAATAAACGCCAGAGACCGGGTGGCTCCCTCTTAGCATATGACAGATGAGTGGATGTTCAGCAGATACGGCAGTGCGTGACGAAGAGGTTCCAGGAATGGCAGAAGGAGGGGGAGCCCTGTGGGTTGGTGCAGCCCCTTCTCCAGCCACGCTGGTAAAGTGCCAGGAGCCCAGGCTCTGGGTTCCCTTGGTCTGGAGAATTTCTTCCTCCCCATGGGTTGCTTGAACCCCAAACTCTGGACCTGTCTTCACGGGAGGTGCTAGGGAGTCCAGTTCATACCACACCACTCAAGTCCTGGCACCACTAGTGTGCTCACTGGGGATGGGGGCGGGGGAGGGTGCTGGTCTGGAAGGAAAGCAGTCGTGAGGGTGAGATGAGTTCAAGGCCAAAGTCTTGCCAGCTGGCTCACTTGCCTGAGATCACGAGGCAAAACTGTAAAGGAACCAGGACTTGAACCTGGTGCTGATTCTGGGGCCCTGACCCTCATTCACCCTTGCTTCAGAACAGACAGTACAGTAACTATGGAAACTGTCACTTATTTATAATCTCATACCCACAGCCTGCTGGGAAGGACCCACTCAGGTTTACCTCCTCTTGGCCATCGTGGCCCCCATGGCCAGTGAAGTCCTGGGGTGTTCAGAGGGTGCCCTCTGTTTGTAGGCTAAATGGAGAAAGGCATAGAGCCCATAAAGAAGGCTGAGCACCAAAGAATCGATGCTTCTGAACTGTGGTACTAGAGAAGACTCTTGAGAATCCCTTGGACTGCAAGGAGATCAAACCAGTCAATCTTAAAGGAAATCAATCTTTAATATTCCCTGGGAGTACTGGCGCTGAAGCTCTAATACTTTGGCCATCTGATGCAAAGAGCCGACTCTTCGGAAAAGACCTTGATGCTGGGAAAGATAGAAGGCAAGAGGAGAATGGGGTGAGAAGATGGATGGTTGGATGGCATCACCGATTCAATGGACATGAGTTTGAGCAGACTCCAGGAGATAGTGGACAGGGAAGCCTGGCCTGCTGCAGTCCATGGGGTCGCAAAGAGCTGGACACAACTGAGCGACTGTGCAACAATACAGAGTCAGGAGCAGGTTGGGCAGGCTTTCCTTCCCCACAGGACTGGCAGCCAGCTCTGTGCTCTCCCCGTGCGGGTTGGGGGGCACTGGGCAGCCCAGCAGACTCTCCCCATGGGCGTTGTTGATGCTTTTCCTGGGCTCCAGGGAGACTCGGTGTCGCCACACAGCACGACCCACTGGGAACGGGGTCTATTTAGGGCTCTGAGAACTCTGGCCAATTCCAGGCATTGGAGCACCCAATTCCCAAATCTGGACTGGGCCATTCTGACTCAGGGCACACAGCTCCAAGGAGGCGGGAAGTACTGAGAAGCCCAGGCCAGGGCTCTAAGTCTCAGCTCTGCACAAACCAGTCAAGGGAGACCTTCAACCAGTCTCCTAATCTGCCTGGTCCTAGGTTTCCTCATCTATAAAATGGGAATGATAATACCACTGGCACCTCAGGTGGTATTGTAAGGATTAGAGAAGGCAAAGTACACAGAACCCTACTGAGGTTCTGACACTCATGTGGTCCATTCCTGGGGCATGGGCTCAAGGAAACACAGCCCACCAAAGTCCCAAGTGTTTATGCCTTTTTTAGCACAAAGGGGATTCAGGTACAGACAGCATAGGCACTTCCGGTCTAGTGACCATCCTCTGTAATAGCACACAACTCGGAACTTCCCTGGTGGCTAAGAATCCACGCTCCAGAATCCAAGGGGCCCAGGTTCAATCCTTGGTCAAGGAACTAAATCCCACATGCTGCAACTAAGACCCAGAGCGGCCAAATAAATATATAAATAAATATTTTTTTAAAAAACACACACAGCTTCCATGAGTTACGCACTTTCCTTTCCAGAAAACTCCTCTTTCATTCACTCATGTCTGCCCCACCCTACCAGGCCTCTGCACTGTGGCCCGAGCCCAACTCCAGGAG
The DNA here is from genome assembly GCF_042477335.2 of Ovis canadensis. Taxonomy (NCBI): domain Eukaryota; kingdom Metazoa; phylum Chordata; class Mammalia; order Artiodactyla; family Bovidae; genus Ovis; species Ovis canadensis. The sequence goes on along the minus strand of NC_091258.1, from coordinate 39,434,255 downwards.
GCTCATAATGTATTGCATGGATGAGTTGGCACAGCCACCCTGGTCGGCACCTGCTGCAAATATGCAGCCACTGACCTGAGTTCCTTTGGCATGGTTCTGCCCCTTTCTGCCTCCCAGAACTTGTCGGGCAATGACAGTGCCCTCTATAGAGGGCATAAAGGGAGATGGAGAGGGCAGTGTCAAGGCCCTCACCAGCAGGCCTGGGACAATGGGGAACACTCACTCTTTTTTGGGGGGCCCTTACACCTCATGGCTGGTGAGATCTTCCCCACCAGGGATCGAACCTGTGCCCCCTGGTTTGGGAGCCCATAGTCTTAACCACCAGACCACCAGGGAAGCTCAGCACTCACACTTTAAGACCTGTGGTCCCGTCTCTCGCAGGCAAGGCCATGGTTCTCTAAGGTGGCATTTCTAGAGCCGCCTGATGGAAAAGTCTTGCTGTAGCTTTCTAGGTAGGCCTCAGTGGGCTTGCAAAATGTTTCCAGTTAAGGGTGCAAGAACCTGGAATGAAGCAGTGGAGCTCCCTGCTGGCCCTTGGAACTGATGGGGGCTGAGTGGTTCCAGGCTAACAGGACACAATGGTTCCTGGTATTTACCAGGTGATGGATTTGGGCGTATCTGGAAGCCTTAACTGAAGTGAGGAGTCTCATCGAGCATTACAGCATGAGGGTCACTGGCAATGTTTTAGAACCAGAAAACACCTAAGCATGTCAGCTTCTCTGGTGACAAGGCCCAGGAATGGGGCCGCCTCACTCTCCACTGCCGAGAGCTGCGAGGAGAACGAGGCTCAAGGGCTAGTGTGTCAGGGGCTGCCTGGGCTGCTGCTCTGTACAGGCCACATGACATGTTGGAAATGCAGCGAGAGGGAGAAAAATCATATGAGTTAACCAGAGCTCTTCTCAGGGGAGCTATGTGTGGGGTAGGAGGAGTGCTCTGGAATAGAATAGTGTAAGTCGTGACGACTGCTCACTGGATCCCAGGTGACGCATGGACTCCAGACCTTGCTTTGCTGAGTCAAGGAAGCAAGTTGGAGTCTGAGAAGGGTTCTCAAGACAGTACAGGGACTTCCCTGCTGGTCCAGGGGTTAAGAATCTGCCTGCTAATGCAGGGGATGAGGGTTCAATCCCTGGTCAGGGACGATTCCACATGCTGAGAGGCAGATAGGCCCATGTGCCACAGCTATTGAAGCCTGTGTGCCTGGAGCCCGTACTTTGCAACAGGAGAAGCCACCACGTTTGAGAAGCCTGGAAACTGCAACTAGAGACTAGCCCCTGCTCACGGCAAACAGAGAAAGCCCACGGCGAGCAGTGAAGACCCAGTGTAGTAAACAAATACGTAAATAAATGAAAAATTTTAAAAGGACAGTACAGAGACCCAGCCCTGTACCAGGCCTTCCTTCTATGATCCCCTACTCAGGGTCAGCCAGGAATACTAGTGTTGAGGATTGCCTGTCCAGGTGACCTCACATCTCAGTTCAGTTCAGTCACTCAGTCGTGTCCGACTCTTTGCGACCCCATGATCGCAGCACACCATGCCTCCCTGTCCATCACCAACTCCCGGAGTTCACTCAGACTCATGTCCATCAAGTCAGTGATGCCATCCAGCCATCTCATCATCTGCCGTCCCCTTCTCCTGCCCCCAATCCCTCCCAGCATCAGAGTCTTTTCCAATGAGTCAACTCTTTGCATGAGGTGGCCAAAGTACTAGAGTTTCAGCTTTAGCATCATTCCTTCCAAAGAAATCCCAGGGCTGATCTCCTTTAGAATGGACTGGTTGGATCTCCTTGCAGACTGTCAAGAGTCTTCTCCAACACCACAGTTCAAAAGCATCAATTCTTCCGTGCTCAGCCTTCTTCACAGTCCAACTCTCACATCCATACATGACTCCTGGAAAAACCATAGCCTTGACTAGACGGACCTTTGTTGGCAAAGTAATGTCTCTGCTCAGTTAGAAATGGCTAATGGAGCCAGCATCCCTGGACCTCTGTTACCTGCTTCCTTCCGTCTCCTAGTAGAAGGCTCCTATTACAGCTGAATTGTGTCCCTAGAAGGGATATTGACATCCTAATCCCTGGCACCTGTGGATGTGACTTTATTTGGAAACAAGGTCTTTGCAGAGGTAGTCAAATCAGAGCAGGCCCTGATGCAGTAGGACTGGTGTTCTTATAGAGGGGCAGTTTGGGCCCAGAGATGGACACATGCAGCGGGAAGGTGATGGGGGGATGCACAGGGAGAATGCCGTGTGGAGATGGAGGCAGAGGCCGGGGTGATGCACCTGCCAACCAGGAATGCCGGGAGCCTGCACGTGCTGGAAGGGGCAGGGGAGGATCTCCTTGGAGCTTGTGGAGAGAACGTGGCCCTGCTGCCACCTTGGCTGCAGACCACCAGCCTCCAGAACTGACAGACAAGACATTTCCATTGTTTTAATTCACCCAGTTTATGGTACTAGGTTACAGCCACCCTAGGATACAGTGCTTCCAGTGTGAGCATGTGTGAGCCTCGTCTGCACGCATTTTTCCTGGTCTGGCCCAGTGCACCCACTATCGGCTGGAGTGAAAAATACCCACAAAGCCTTTCCATGAGGCTATTCCCCAAAGCATAACTGACATAACTCTGAAGTCTACACAAACTAGCCTTGGCTGCCTATGTGTGTGGGCACATAGCTGCTCAATCGTGTCTGACTTTTTGCAAGCCATGGACAGTAGCCCACCAGGCTCCTCTGTTCACGGGATTCTCAAGGCAAGAATACTGGAATGGGTTGCCATTTCCTACTCCAGGGGATCTTCTGCAACCCAGGAATTGAACCCAAGTCTCCTGCATTGGCAGGCGGATTCTTTATCACTGAGCCACCTGGGAAGCCCTCAGATGTCTCTGTAAAAAGAGAAGTCAGGATGGGATTGGCTCTCTCAAAACTCCAATTCCCCTTAAATTTGTAGACTACCCACCCCCAATCAGACAATAAAGAGCCAAGGAATTGTCAGTCCTTGAGAGTTTGCTCAGCTGAGTACTGGGCAGGGTCCCGGAGGGGTACGGGGGGTGCCCATCACATGGGTATGCACAGACTTCAGGCTCCCAGGGGCACCTCCTCTCTGCTGGCACTGGAGGAGGCCTGCAGCACCCGGGCCAACATTTGGCTGGCCTGACCACTCTGGCACTGGTGACAAAATAAATTCCCAACATGAAATCGGCCCCTGCTCCGAGCTGGGCTCTCCGGTGAGTTTTCCCCTATAAATCACATCTTAGGAATTTAAAGCTATGAAGCTGAGCCATTTTTGATATGAAGGCTTTTACCTACTATTTATAATGCTGCCTCTGTTAGCTTCCTTGGAGATTAAGGGGCCAAATCTACCTGCTCTTTCTAGTCTCCAAAAGCACAAGGAATTGAAATGGCCAACAAGCAACTAGTCAGTAACTTGATGCTAGAGGTGCTAATATTTCACTGTTTAGTCGACATGAAGTTTAGAAAGGAGGAAAGAATCATGTCCCAAGGTCAAAAACAAACGACATGAGAACAGAAGAGATGTAACTGAGGAAGCTTTATGTTCAGTTCATTTCTAGCTAATGAGCAGAGCTAGGAAAGTCCCAGACACATGGATCAAATCTAACAAAATGCTTACTCTGTACCAATGGCAGGGTCTAAAGAAGTGGGTCATTCTGGGATTGACAGTTTGAGAGGAACATGGGCACATTGGGAATTGTCTGGAGGGCCACAACCAGGATAGAAACCATGTGTATATGAGGGACAGTAAGTGAGAAAATGAGTTTATAATTTGAACTAGCAATTTCTAGGGCTCTTGCTGAATTCCTTTCTATGGCTACTGTAACAAATTACTATGAACTATGTGGTTTAAAAGAACACAGATTGAAAGGATTCTGGAAAGGTGGTGGGATGGGAAGCACCAGGAATACGTCTCACTGGGAATATGTCTCCCTTGCTAGACAATTAGGCTTCCCAGGTGGCTCAGGGTAAAAAGTTCGCTTTCCAATTCAACGAGATGCAGGAGATGTGGGTTCGATCCCTGGGTCGAAACGATCCCATGGAGGAGAAACGTCAGTATTCTTGCCTGGAGAATCCCATGGACAGAGTAGCCTGGCAGGCTACAGTCAGCAGGGTTGCAAAGGGCTGGACATGACTAAATATGCCCTAGACAACTGTACCAGCAGAATCTGACCTAAGTATTTTGGAACTCTGGAGTCTGTTGAAGGACTGCAACTTCAGGGAAAGGCTTGGACAGTAAACTGTGGTCCATTTTGGTAACTTTCGGCTCTGAGCGTAGCAGTTGTCTGCTCCCCCATCCCCATGGTGGGCACATGTTCCTGAAGCAGCTTGCACACAGCTTGTGGAGCCGGGGTAAGCAACAAAGGACCCTGATCCAAATACTAGAGATCCACGCTCCCACTGCCTATTGCTGCTTCTAATCAGATTGTTCTTGCCCTGCCTCCTCCAGTGGAAGTGACTTCCGGGAGAGTTAAAGGGTTGGTACCTTCTTCTTCTCTCTTCATTTTCTGTTTTCCCCCCTTTACAGAGACAAACATTAAAGACTAGGATGCTGTATTAGGGTTCTCCAGAGAAAGAGCACCAATATGATATATATAGATTAATGTCTCTATATGGATCTCTCTTTTTATATATATAATGTGCACGCATGCTCAGTCACTCAGTCGTATCCCATACTTTGCAACCTCATGGACTGTAACCCACCAGTCTATTCTGTCCATGGGATTTTCCAGGCAAGAATACTGGAGTGGGTGGCCATTTCCTTCTCCAGGGGATCTTCCTGACCCAGGGATCAAACCCGTGTCTCCAGCACCAGCAGACAGATTCTTTACCACTGAGCCACCTGTATACATGAAATGTATTATAGGAGTCAGCTCATGTTATGGAGGCTGAGAAGTTACATGGTCTGCCATCTGGAGAATCAGGAAGGCCATGGATGTAACTCAGTAAAAGGTTGAAGGCCTGTGGCCCAGAGGGTGAGGGGCTGCTGATGCAAGAAACAGAAGCCCTGATATCTCTGAGGGCAGCAGAAGATGGATGTCCCAGCTGAAGAAGAGGGAGATAATTTGCCCTTTCTTGGCCCTTTTGTTCTCTTCAGACCTTTCATAGATGGGATGAGGCCTGCCCACTTTGGTGAAGGCAGATCTTTTTTTAGTCAGCCAACTATTGATTTTCTTCTAATCTCTTTGTTAATCTCTTCTGGAAACAGCTTCAAAAACATGCCCAGAAAACAAATAAGATGACGGAAGTCTCTCCTTACCAGTAATTACTCCTAAATGTAAGCAGATTAAACTCCTCATTCAAAAGACATATTGGCAAAATGGATAAAAACACATGATCCAACTATACGCCAGTCTTTCCACAAGAGGTTCATTTCAGATCAAAACATACATATAGACTGAAAGAGAAAGAATAGAAAAAGACATTCCATGCAAATAGTAACCAAAAGAGCCGGGGCGGCTATACTAATATTGGACAAAAGACTTTCAATCAAAAAAATTTACAAGAGACAAAGTAGGACATTATATTTTAATACAAGTTCGATATATCTTTTTTGCTGTAACATTATAAACATTTATGTTTCTAACGACAGACAATCGAATAAATGAAGCAAAAATGGACAGAACTGAAAAGAAATAATGAAAAGAGCAGGCAGACAGAAGGAAATAGATAAAACAAACCAACAATACATGACATAGCACACTCTACCCACCAACAGCATACATATTCTTTTCATGTACACAGGGATATTTCTCAGGTTAGACCATATGTTGGACCACAAAAATAAAGTCTCAATAGGATTTAAAAAGATAACTTGTCACACAAGTATTTCCTCTGACCACAATGAGATAAAGTTAGAAATCAGTAGCAGAAGGCAAACTGGAAAATCCAGAAATATTTTGAAAGCAAAAATAAAACAGACTAGATTTCCTTCTGAAATCTGTTATGTAAACCTTGTGTTGAATTCAAACATCACAAGTTTGATAACATTGTCAACAAGGTCCTTCACCAGCCCGCCACCTATGTGTGCCACGCTGTGCTTAGTCGCTCAGTCGTGTCTGACTCTTTGCGACCCCATGGACTGTATGTAGCCTGCCAGGCCTCTCTGTCCATGGGATTTCCCATGCAAGAATACTGCAGTGGGTTGCCATGCCCTCTTCCAGGGGAACTTCCCAACCACAGGATCAAACCCAGTCTCCTGCATTGTAGGCGGATTCTTTACTGTCTGAGCCATCAGGGAAACCCACCTGGGTTTCAATAATCTTAGTTACAGCTGATTCAAATACAGTGATACCTTGTCAGTGGATTTTTCTGCTTGGAATCAGCTATCTTGATGTTCTAATACTGTTTTAACTTCCTCTTGGAATCTCAGTTAAGAATACCTCTCTCAGTTCTGCCTAGAAACCCACCACCACCCCTGGGGATATTATTCAGCCTTAGAAAAGAAGGGAATTCTGACGTTTGCAACAACACGGATGAACCTTGAGAACATTACACCAGGTGAAAAATGCCAGCCACAAAAGACAAATACTGTATGATTCCACTATGAGATATTTAGAGCAGTCAAAATCATAGAGATAAAGTAGAAGATTTGTTGCCGGGGTGGGGGGGCGGGAATGGCGAGTTATCATTTAACACGTCTAGAGTTTCTGTTTTATAAAATGAAAAGAGTTAAGCAGATGGATGGTGTTGATGAAACATCGTGTATTTAATACCACCGAAGAGTATACTTAAAAATGGTTAAGACAGTAAATTTTATATTATATGTATTTTATCACAATAAAATAATTGAAAAACCTTCACAAATTTATCTTACAGTTCTGGAGGTCAAAAGTCTAAAATGGGGAGGCAAGGCTGTATTTCTTCCAGAGGCCCTAGCTCAATTCCTCAGTCACGTCCAACTCTTTGCGACCCCATGGAGTGTAGCCCACCATGCTCCTCTGTCCATGTGATTTTCCAGGTAAGAATATTGGAGTGGGTTGCCATTTCCTTCTCCAGAGGATCCTCCCGACCCAGGGATTGAAACCACGTGTCCTGCACTGGCAGGCGGATCCTTTACCACTGGGCCACCTGGGAAGCCCTAGGCTCTACAGGAAAACCCATTTCTCTGCCTTTTTCCAGATTCTGGAGGGTGCTGGCGTACTTTGGCTTAGGACTTCCAGCAATGGTGTCATCCCACCCTTCGCTCTGTCAGCACAGGTCCTCACCTCCCCTGACTGCACCTCCACACCTCCTCTTTTGACTCAGTACCAGCTGCCTCCCTCTTATAAGGTTCCTTATACACACCTGATTATTCATGAGACTCCCTCCGTCTCAAGAGCCTCACACCTGCAAGACCTTCTTCCATAGAAGGAAACAAACTCACAGGTTCTGAGGATTAGGATGTGGGCCTCTTTGGAAAAGCATTATTCTGTTTATTTACACAACTGACTTCAGAAATACATGTGTGTGGGAGGACGCAGAGGCAAGGACTTCCAATACTGAAAGCACAGAGAAGCCTAAAGTCGCCAGTAGGGCTGTTTGACAACAGTGCAGACATTCTATAGAATACTGCTGTTTAGTTGCTAAATCATGTCTGACTCTTACAGCCCCATGGACTGTAGCCTGCCAGGCTCCTCTGTCCATGGGATTCTCCAGGCAAGAACACTAGAGTCAGTTGCCATTTCCTTCTCCAGGGGATCTTCCCAACCCAGGGATCAAACCTACATCTCCATTGTCAGGTGGGTTCTTTACTACTGAGCCACCAGGGAAGGCCCTGTACAGTACTACTTAGCCATAAAACGAATGTGCTAGATAACACGGAAGGGTGTCCATGGTGCATTTTTGAATGAAAAAGACAAACTTCAGAAATTCTTAATTCATTTGTTCAACAAATATTTTCAATGCCTATCATGTCCCTTCAAATTGTGGTGCTGAGAAGACTCCCGGGGGTCCCTTGGACAGCAAGGAGATCAAACCAGTCAATCCTAAAGGAGATCAACCCTGAATATTCACTGAAGGACTGATGCTGAAGCTGAAACTCCAATACACTGGCCACCTGATGCAAAGAGCTGATTCATTGAAAAATACCCTAATGCTGGGAAAGATTGAAGGCAGGAGGAGAAGGGAATAACTGAGGATGAGATGGTTGGATGGCATCACTGACTCAAGGGACATGAATCTGAGCAAACTCCAGGAGATGATGAAGGACAGGGAAGCCTGGCATGCTGTAGTCCATGGAGTTGCAGAGTCGGACACAACTTAGCGAATGAATAATATCATGTTCCTGGAGCTCAAAACACAGATGTGAATTAAACAGGAGTTTATACTTTCTTTCTGTATAAAAATTATATGCAGAATAGGTGTGTACGTGAAAAAAAGGGTCTAAGCTGGAAAGTAAAATATTGATATGTTAACAGTGGGTATCTTGGGAGAGGAAGAGCAGGAGGTAAAAGCTGTGAAGAGTTGCCCTTCTTCTTTGGATGTTTTCATATAGCTTTATTTTTTTCAACAAGCATTTACGCTTGCTTGTTAAAGGGGCCTCATAAGAAAAAATAAATAAACCTGCTTGTTGAAATCTGCTAAAAAATTAAACTGAGGTACAGTTTAATTTTAATCAGGAGAAGTTATCTATTAGGTCTAATCCCGCTGCATAAAGATAAAACTACCAGCTGCAAAAAGAAAGAAAGGAGGGAAGGGAGAGAATAGAGACAAAGAAGCAACTGGCTGACGGGTGTTAACTTGGAGCAGGCAAGGCTGGTGGGCGTTCAGCCAACAAGTGAAGCAAAGCGTCCCTCCCTCCTCGGGTGGGAACTGGTGTATACAGGAGGCGATCAACGACACACTGTCGACAAGCGGAGTCACAAATGGGAGCGTCGGTGAACATGACAATGATGCCCAAACAGGAGGAGCAGCCGTCCTGTCAGGGCTCAGCTTTGACCCCACGGGGCAGCAGGGGACCACCAGCCCCCATTCTACACTGAAATTCATCCCCCGCCATTTATAACCATCTCAGCTCCTAGTCTGGTCCTTCCCAAGCCCCCAGAACATCCTAGTTTATCTGAAGCAGAGGTTCTGCAGCTGGAGGAAGTGAGTAGAAATTCCAGGCCACTTATTTCTGCTGTGGTGTCCCCAAGATGAACGTGTGGTTTGCTACTTCTTTGCTCTGACTTCCAGCCTCTGAGCTGTGGGGTCTGTGGGGTTGATGCTCTGTGGCTGTGAGTGCAGGAGCAGGGGCGGCCTGGGGGCTCAGGACCCTCAAACCTGGGTAAGGTCATCTGAGACTTGTAGACCTAAATTCTCTGATAAACACGGTCTCAAAACCACACACCTGGCAAACAGGCTGTCCTGGGAACACGGCCCGGGAACAAACAAAACAAGCTTGTAGTCTTTTCATTCTTGGTTCTCACTGTTCTGGGAAGGAAAAAAAAAAGATGGGACGCGAGACATTCACATGTTTTACTCAGAAAACAAGAACCTCTGATTTTCTCGAGAAACGTTGAGAGCCGCCTTTTCCTTTCAGTGCTCTTAAGCACACATTGGAACAAGGAAGACATAATTTCAGTTCTAAGTGTTCATTCTAAGTTTCATTCTACGTGTTCCCTTGAACACCTACTTCATCCTTTCTAGACGGATCATTGAACAGAATTAAAGCTGCTCCCAAAGTGCAGTTTGACTGTCTGCGGGCCCTCCGTGACGTGTCCCTGTCCCCTTCTGGGTCTCCCTCCTCTCTTCTGGCTTCCCCTCAGGCAAACGTGGCGTATTTTTGCCCCCCAAGCCCTCCATACTTAGGTCATCTGTCTGGGCCTCCTGCCCCTTCAGAATTGCAACCCCTGCCTCTTCTCCATAGCACTTGTCTCTTTCTAATAGGTCCCTTCCTTATTTTGCTTACTGTCTACCCCATTTTTAATGTAAACTCCGCCAAAGCAAAGATTTTCATCCATTTCACCAATGGAAATCCAGTCCTGGAATAATGACTGGATCTAAATCTTTATAGAGGGGTTCTGCATTATGTATCCAAAGTGTCATAAATAACGCTAATGCCTCCATGCAGCTATTCCACATCTAGGAATTTATCCATGGGAAGTCATCACAAGAGAGCTAGACATGTTACAAAACCCAAACACTGGAAATAATAAGAGCTGACATTTAATTACCACTTACCGTGTGCCAGACCCTGTTTTAAACATTTTCTGTACATGAACTCTTTAAACCTCCGGACAACCCTAGAACGCGCCTATTGTTGTCTGGATTTTACATGTAGGGGAACAGGCAGAGGGGCTGAAGAGCATGCAGTGGAGCCAGGATTTGATGGGGTGTGCCTGACTCAAGAGTCCATATTCTTAACAACCTATGGTTACATAACTGTGCCCGAGCCACACTGAGGCAGTCAGCGCAACCATTTAAAATGATATAGATAATGTATTTTTTTCCCACTGGAGAGAGAAGGGACACAGACCTCTAGAAATATATTCAAATTGTGTGATCATACACATGGCTGGCAAGAAGACGGCTTTATCAGCTTCTCAAATACATCCAAGAATCAGCGGTGTAGAATAATTCTTCTACATAAATAGTTCAGGTGAACACATCCTGCACTTGGGTTATCAACTACTTAGCATAGTCTTAAAAAAAATTCTTCTTAGCTTCCTTCCTTCCACATAAGCCTTCCTCCTTTTGTCCCTAAACTATGTTAGCAACCTAGAATGTCACCCTTTAATGACTCAAAAAGATTTTTGTCAGATATAGTTAATGGCAAAAAGCAGGTTTCTAAAAAGACTACACATTATAAATACATTTTCATTAAAAATCCATATGTACATATATGTACTATAAAAAGACTCAAATAAATAGATTTTATGTTAACAACTGTCATTCCAGGATGCTGGAATATGTGTGTGTTAAAATTTCTTTTCTGGTCTTATTTGTATTCTTTACATTTTTTTGCAAGAGCAAGAATTACTTTTTGTAACCAAAGGAATTTTTTTTTTTTTTTAAGAAAAAGGCAGCTTTGGGAAAAACAATTTGGAGGTAGCTCTCAAAATTTTAAGTGTATGTGCCCTTTCACCCAGCAATTCCATTTCCAGGAATGTTTGACAGAAATCCTTGCATGTGAGCCCGAATGTAAGCCTAATGACATTCACGGCAGCATTACTGAGAAAATTAGTAAACAGCCAAACCCTCAGAGAAGGTGAGTAAATAAAATAGATAAAGTAGTCAATAAAATATAATACCACCATATTATAAAACCTGTGCAGTTGTTAAAAAGAGAAAACAGTAGTTAGATCTCTCTCAGACAAAATACTAAAGGGAAGTTTACAGAACAGAATGTGTAATAAGGTCCAACATACATAAAAGCTGTGTGTAAGAGTGTGAAAGTGCTGAAAGGGGACTGGAAGGAAGCCACCTGTTGATGATGGTGACTCGCAGGGAGGCCCTGGGAGCTGGGTGGGGAGGTGATGGTGAAGGGACTTTATGTTCTGTTCTGAATCGTCCGAATCTTTTACATATTATTTATGTAACCAAACAAAATGCACACAGTAAAACTACGAAAGAGTTATAAAATTAAAAAAGCTTCCAAACTCCAAAATGCTCCCCCCGGCTCCCTGGCACCCCACCATGGGGCTGGCTCACAGGCTCCAAGTCCAAGCTGCCAGGAAGCCTCAGGAGGGACCACAGTCCTGGTTACTGTCAGGATTAGAAACAGGCTCAGTCACCAGCCAGGAGCAGATGGTTATGTAAATGGGGAGCAGTTCTACAGCACATTCTTATGCCCTAAGCATGAGCAGCGATTGTGAGATCTTGGAGCAGTGTGGAAATTAAATGACAAAAGCCAAGTGGGAAACTGCACCCAGCGGCCCAAGAAGCTTGCACAAGGTGCGCAGGGACAGGTGAAGGAGCCACGGCCGGCACGGTTAGCCAGGTGAGATGACAGCATCTTGGCCCAAACCTGTTTCTCCCGAGGCCACAAACCTGTATGTCATCTGGACCCGCACTGCTCTCCCTCCCCCATCATCCGTCGTCACCGCGTCCGCTGCTCCCTACACTTCTTTCATCCCCACTGCTGGTCTAGGCATCTCTGTCTCTCCCAGCATGATCGCAGTGGCTGCCTAACAAGTCTTCCGGTTTCCAAAGGCCATCTCTCCGGGACCCTGTCTCTTCCTGCATAGCAGCCAGCACGGTCTCTGAGCTTTTAAAAGGGTAACTCGGCTCGCTCACTTCTTAATTTGGTTGTTGCTTTTATAGTAATACCTTTGTCCTGATCTCTGAGCCCTTGTAGGAGCTGGCCCTCGCTTGCGGCTACAACCACATCTCGCTTCCTCCTCTTCCAGTGTTCCAGCCACCCTGGCCTTTCCCCGGGGTCTCTGCTCTCACTGCCTCTGTGAACCTGGCTTCTCCTTACACTCCACCCCTCTGACTCCCAGTCTCTCCATCTCATTAGCCTGTGTATCTGCTTCTTGGGACCATGCCTGTCTGAAATCCTCACATCTGCTTGATCCCCAATCTGCCCCACTAGCCAGCATTATTTTTTTCAAGGACCATGGGCAAAGGGCTTCCCTGTAGCTCAGATGGTAAAGAATCTGCCTGCAATGCAGGAGACCAGGGTTGATCCCTGGGTCGGGAAGATAACCTGAAGAAGGGCAAGGCAACCCACTCTATTATTCTTTCTTGGAGAATCCCATGGATAGAGGAGCTTGGCAGGATATAGTTCATGGGGTCGCAAAGAGTCGGACATGACTGAGTGACTAACGCTACTACTAGTGACTAACGCTGCTCCAAGCACTTTATGGACCACTCATCTAGTGCTCGCAAGACCGTGTGAAACCAGTACGATTGAGACACTATTTTACAGATAACCAGCTTGTCCCCAAGCCAGGCCATTCTTAGGTGGCCAAGGTGGGATTTGAACCTGGTGACTTCAGCCCAAGGCCTAGACCTTTCATTACTAAACAATCCTGCCTAAATCACTAATAAGATTAAAAAAAAAAAAAAAAAACAAAAAACAAAAAAAACCCCAGCATGCTATTTACTTTCTAAAGCTTTGAACTGGCTGGAGGAGCAGCTGATGGCCTTCACTGGCCACACTGGCACCAGACCGCTCACCCCCAAGCTTTTAATGCTTCTGGTGGTTTGGGGACCTGATTTGACCTGTTTTTTTCTCTACAGCACAGACCATAATGGAGAGAGTTCTCAAACTGCTTTCTGTGGACTTTAAAAATATTGAAAGCATGAGCCCATTTCCCTTCTGTAATTCTCAATAGGGTCTCACTGCATAAAGGGGACCAGCTCTAACACCTGTGGAACTGAAACCCTGGCTGCAGAAAATTGGGGACTCAATGCCTATTCGGGTTCTATTTTTATTAAAACCCCATTAACTTGTTTCTCTCAGAGCAATTAAAGTGTCCAGGCCTGATGCTCTGCAGCACTGTGGAGGAGATGCTTATTAACACTGAGCATTCTGTTCTGAGCTCAGGCAGAAAACTTTCTTTCCAAAAGCACCCCACGTGGGGGTTTATGGAGGACTGATGTCTTGGGCTCCCTCTCACCCCCAAGGTAAGTTTCCTTAACAGATACTTTGGTTACATCCTCTGCAGCTGGTCTTAAGTCAACTGAGGTTGATAACATCATTTTCCTTCTACATGGTGGGGTGTTTGTTGTGTTTGTGGTTTTTTTTTTTTTTTTTGGCTGACTTTTATAACTCAAGGCCAATTGAAAGTCTTCCAGTGAATGTTAATTCCTTCCACACCTTGTAAAAGTCTTCAGTACCACCCCAGAGCACACGGAGGCCAAGTGTGAAGTTTCACTTGGCAGAGCTGTAGAAATGCATTTCTGTCTCTACTTTTGCACCTTGAAATCAGTCAGACCCACGTGAGCGAGGCCCCATCCTTATTCAATGCCAGGGTGGATGCGACCCACTGGCCAGTGTGTGCCCCCACCATAGGACTCTGCGTTTTAACAGAGGGGCACATTCTGGAGGTGGACAGCTCACAATTCAACCATTCAATCAATGGAGCATCTACTGGGCACAAGCTTGATGCTTTGTGCTCCTGGGGATGTGGTAGGTCTGAGGTGGGGCCTGAGAACCTACGTTTCTAACAAATTCACAGGTGGTGCTGATGCTGTTGGTCTGGGGGCTGCACTCTGAGACTCACTGCTACAGGACCTTGCTTAAGTGTCACTCCCCTCCCTTCTACCCCTTCCCCAACCTTGGGATGGTGCTCCAGCCATTGGTCCCAGGCAATTGGCATGGCCTCCTGTCTGTGAAGGTCTGCCCCTGCTTCCTTCTCCCCACCTCCCTGTCACTCTCATCCTTGCCCTCCGTGCTCCTGCTCTCTCTTCCTCAGAACAGCCTAAGCCACAGACCATCCCTCCCCTTTTCCTGCCCCAAGACCTTGGCACCTGCTACCCTCACTGCCTGGAATGTTCTTTCTTGGGCTCTGCACCCAGCCAACTCCACACCCTAACTCAGAGAGGCCTTCTATGAACGCAGTTGAAAGAAGGTCTCCTGAGCTGTTCCCTTCCATCGCCCTTTAATTCACATCACAGCTCCTGTGTTGATCAGATCTGACTTCCCTTGAGAATGCAAACTCCACAGGGCAGGGAGAAGTGATGTTTCTCTCCCCGCTGTAGACCCTGCACTGGGTGCAGTCACAGGGTAGGGCAGGGGTCCCCAACCCCCAGATGGGTAATGGTCCATGGTCCGTTAGGAACTGGGCCACACAGCAGGAGGTGAGCAAAGTGAGTTTCATCTGTATTTACAGCTGCTCCCCAGTGCTCTCCCATCACCCCCAGATGGGACTGTCTAGTTGCAGGAAAACAAGCTCAGGACTGCCACTGATTCTGCATTATGGTGAATTGTATAATTATGTCATTACATAACCCAGTGCAACAATCATGGAAATAAAGTGTGCAGTAACTGTAATGTGCTTGAATCATGCTAAGAACCCTGGTCCATGGAAAAACTGTCTTCCATGAAACCGGTCCCTGGTGATAAAAAGGTTAGGGACTGCTGGGGTAGAGCATCCTTGGAGAAGTGAAGGAATGGGATTAGTTTCTGTTCTCAGTGAAATCCACACTGGAAGTGGCCAGAAAACCAGCCAGTCTTGCCCCATGGGCTCTTCTTTCTGCAGACCTGCCTGCCATCCGGCCAACCCTCAGCCACCCAGCACTTCGTTTTGAGCCAGGGGTTGGGGTGGGGATGGAGGGAGGAAGGGGAGGTTTGGGAACAGCCAAAGTTGCAGATAGACACATAATCAAATCCAGAGGGCTGCACTGTGTTCTGCCAATTAAGATACCAGATTAAGCAGGCCAAGGGCCCCTGGGGCGAGATGCCACACAAAATAACTCTTCAAAAATAGTAACTTGTATCTCAGGAATGAGCATGAATTGTCAATGACATGAGCAGTGTTTTGAAACAGAAAGACGAGTCCTATTTATATTGCAGATAATGGTTACATGACGTAGGCATAGCTTGGGCCAATGTTCCCAAAGGAGGTATTTAGAAGTAATGGTGTGGAAGCTGTGTTGGAAGGACCAGTGCTGAAGAGTAAAGATGGCTGGTGGTGGGGTGGGAAGAGGATGTCCACGGCTCCTGGCTGGGCTCTTGCTGCTTACCGGTCAGTGCACTAGAGCAGCAAAGATCTGCCTTCAGGAGCACCTGGATCAGGGTTCCAGCCCTGGGCTCAGCACTTGTTGCTGTGTGACCTTGAGCAGTTGTTTAACCTCACTGAGCCTGTCTCTCTCCCTGGAAAATGAGGGGAAACAATAATTTCTCTCTCAGGGTTGTTGTAAAGAGTAAATGAGATAATGAGATAATGTGTATAAAGTGGATGTTGCAGGGCCTGGCACAGAGTAAGCACTCAATAAATAATAGCTATTATTAGTTACAACATTAAAATTTTTTAATTGTGGTAAAAAATAACATAAAAATTTACCATCTTAACCACTTTCAGTGTACAGTTCAACAGTGTTATATGTATTCACACTGTAGTGCAACAGATCTCTAGAACTTTCTTATCTTGCAAAACTGAAACTCTTATGTTTTGATTTTTAACCCATATTGAGTTGATTTTTGTATATGGTTTTAGGTAAGGGTCCAATGTCATTCTTGTATAGTGACACTTTAATGTTGAAAATTCCTCTTACCTATTTGTGCCCATTTTCTCTTCTATTAAAAAAAAAAAAGGTAGGTTAAGAACTTTTCTATTCATTAAAAGATACCACAAAGAAAATTAAAAGACAAGCCACAAACTGGGAGGGTTTTTTATTTTTATTTTACAACACAGATAACCGACTCCAATTCAGAATACTTCTATAGGTCAGCAAGAAAAAGACAAATGTCCTCATAGAAAAATGGGGACGACGGATAACACGGAATTTCACAGAAGAGGAAGCATGAGTGGTCCATGGACATACAATAAAGTACTCAGCCTCATTGGTGCTCAGGAAAATGCAAGTCAGCATCACTATGAGGTATCAACTTATACCCATTAACTGGGCAAAAATTAAGAACTCTGATGATGAGGACTCATACATAGCAGATGGGAGAGTAATCTGGTACATTCTGGCAGCACCTTGTGAACTTCAGCACTCACAGAATTTACAAGCCAGCAATTTAACACTCAGGTGAAACTTCCCCGAGAGAGATTCTTCAGTAAATGATTCAGATATGAGCACAAATATGCACAGTGACAATGTCTGTAACAGACAAAAGGACTGGAAACAGACCAAATGTCCAGTAATGAGAGCATGCTTATAGAGATCGTGGCATGTTCCCGGAATAGAGAGTCATTCAGCAGTAAAAATGAACTGCAAAAACATGGTTGAAGGTTTAAATGTAAAATCGAGTGAAAGAAACACGTGTTGGGCAGGGTATTATTTTTGCAGAGTTCAAAACCAAATCAAAACAACGTATTCATCAGATACATGAAACAAAGGAACTGTACGCCTGAAACTAACACAACTTTGTAAGTCAACCATACTTCAGTAAAATCTTTTTTATTATCGGAGAATAGCTGCTTTGCAATGGTGTGTTGCTTTCTTCCATACAATGAAGTGAAGCAGCTCTAAGTGTCCATTATCCCCTCCCCTTTCAGCCTCCCTCCCGCTGCCTCCACCCCGCCCTCTAGGTCCTCACAGAGCGCCAAGCTGAGCTCCCTCCCACTAGCTGTCTGTTCTGCACATGGTAGTGTTTATAGTCAGTGCTACCCTCCCAGTTGAAAAACATTTCTTAAAGAGATAATAAACATAAAACCCAAGATCATGGTAACTTTGGGGGTGGGGGGCAGCAGGAAATCAAGCAGAAGAAACCAAAAGCATTGATAATTTTCTAGAACTTGAGTGCCTGGAAGTTCCTGTGTGTTCTTGTTATTATAACACTTCATAATCTAAAGATATGTTACACGAATTCCTTTCCATGTATTAAATGTAACATGATAAAGAGTTATTTTACCAGCCTGGAAAGCAGTTAATCCTTATTGGCCCCATCAGCTCTAAACCACTGGGTAGCAGCTACCAATGTAGAGAGACGATAAGAAACTCTCCATTCCTCCACCATCTCTTTATTCTGGGAAGAATTTGGAAGGGGCAGGCATGACGCTGTCTTTGAAGCCTCCAAAACAAATCCCTGGCACAAAACCCAGACTGGAGGCTGGAGAAGAGGTGAGAAGAGGCAGAGAACAATCCTGTGGACAGGGTAAACTGTGGCTGACATGGCTCCCAGGACGCCCTCAAACTGGGAAAACTGGCTTGCACCTTCCTGCACTTTGGCCCGAATCAGATAGGGAATGAGTGGGCCATCCAGGAGACATTTACTGTCCATTACACTTCTAAGAAGGGAACAGGCATGGCATCACTGAACAAAGGGGTCCCCCAGAGAATAATACTGAGAAGTCACCCCTACATTAATTCTCTGTCTTTGGCTTTCCTGGGTTAAAGGCCATCTCGGAGGCCTGAAGACACAAGCTCTTTCCTGAGAGATTTATTTCACCGTGTGAGTCCCCAAGGGACCTTGCCACGTGGTGTGGATGAGATTGAAGGAGGTGGATATGCTTGAGCCGTAATTAAGCAAGGCAGTTCATCCACCTCCGTGTAACTCAGCCAAACCCTTGACTCAACAGATGCATCTACGATAAGCCAAGACATTTTTTTTTTCCTATGGTTTCTTTGTTTGACTTTACAGCAGCAGAAAAGCCTTTTCAAATCACAATGGTCTGTGGAAATAACAGTCTTTCAAAATGGGGTGAGGTTTTTCCAGTTTTTATTGATTTCTTTTAAAGATGCCTTACAAGGCTTCAGTGGTAAAGAATCCGCCTCCCAATGCAGGACACACAAGTTTGATCCCTGATCCAGGAAGATCACACATGCTGCAAAGCAACTAAGCCCCTGTGCAACTAAGCCCATGAGCCAAAATACATACAATATATACAAAACAAATATATACAGTATATACAAAATATATATAATATAAACAAAGTAAATACATACAATAGATACAAAATAAATACAATATAAACAAAATAAATACATACAATATAAACAAAGTAAATACATACAATTTTTAAAAAATAAATATAAACGCCTTAAACACTGGAGAACATAATTTTCACTGTGGACTATACATAAACGTGTGTTATATGGTGTGCTCTGGGGCTTCCCTGGTGGCTCAGATGGTAAAGAATCTGCCTGGGTCAGGAAGATCCCCTGGAGAAGGGAATGGCAACCCACTCCAGTATTCTTGTGTGGAGAATCCCATGGACAGAGATGCCTGGTGGGCTACAGTTCATGGGGTCGCAAAGAATTGGACACAACTGAGCAACTTACACTTCGCTTTCACTCCCTGCAAATCTTTGAAACAATCTGAAAATTCGGCCAGTAGAACCTTCTGAAAGGTTGATCAGGGGCTAAGTTGGCTCAAAACCTCAGAAAACACTTCCTGGACTGCTCAATGACTGGAAGAGAAGCACTTTACTTAATTTTTATCTGTCCTCTTGGATGCAGAAATGCGTGAACATACAATGCTAAATTAGAAAATGACAGTGTCTTTTGAAAGGTTTTTAAAATGTTTTGCTCTTGAACCTAAGAGATAGCCAAGCGCCAAGCCCTCTTGTTCCTATTATGATAAAGCCACTCTCTGGGAACAACTGCTGTCATCTCTCCCTCCAGTGACCCCAACAATGGTACTTTTGACCAGTGGTTTCTGTCTTTGTTTCAAGCATCAAAACATGCCTCCTCACTACACATTTCTTTCAACAAATCACACCATCTTTCTCTCACCTGTGTCGTTTGTTGCACCTACATCTATAACTTTTAGGTCCTTATCTGCTTTCCTGCTTTTCCCCATCATGGGCTTCCTGGGTGGTGCTAGTGGTAAAGAACCCGCCTGATGATGTAGGAGACTTAAGAGTTGCAGGTTCGATCCCTGAGTCAGGAGGATCCCCTGGAGGAGGGCATGGCAACCCACTCCAGTATCCTTGCCTGGAGAATCCCATGGACAGAGGAGCCTGGTGGGCTACAGTCCATGGGGTCGCGAAGAGTCAGACATGGCTGCATCGACTTAGCACGTGGTACTGCTTTCCTGCAGCCAAAGAAACTATCTTCAGGGAAGAATTTTAGTCGCCCAGAGAGTCATGCAAATCATGCCAGAATCAAAAAAAAACTTCTGTCTCAAGGGTGATACAGGAGCAGAGAATGTCACAAAGCTATAAACCTCTGGGATTTTTTTTTCTTCTTTTAAATTGGCCATAGGTGGGAGAAGACTGCAAGGATTAGCTGGTTCTCTGCGCTCCCTTTATGGGTTCTGAAACAGCAGCAGGTCCCAAGCACTATTTTCAGAGCCGTGCTGACATTTGTTAATAATGTTGGTGTATAAAGCCGAGCTCATTTTAAACTAATTTAGACGCAAAGAAAATTAGCGAGTATGTGTCAGAATGGAAAGGGGAGAAAATCAAGTTACTGCTGTCACAGAGAGAAAGTGAAAAGCTTGAGGTAAAATGAAAATAGCTGTTTCCCATTAGATGCAAGGACTGGGGGAAAACCTTGAGGAGCCCACCAACAGCTTGCTCCTGAGCAAGCCCTGCCAGGCTCCTATTTGGCTCCAGTTATGCACCCAAGGAAAAGACGCCTTTTCAATGAGTCTACCTTCTGAAATTAACAGAGGGAAGAGTCTGATGCTGTTTTGTTTGTCAAAACTGCTCTCAAAAATGACTGCTCCCAGGGTCTTCCCTGGTGGCCCATTGATTAAGACTTTGTCTTCCAATGCAGCAAGGCCGGGTTTGATCCCAGTTGGGGAGCTAGGATCCCACATGCCTCACAGCCAAAAAATACCCCTCAAAACCACAAAACAGAAATATTATTGTAACAAATTAAATAGAGATTGTAAAAATGGTCCACATCAAAAACAAATATTGCTCCCTAAAAACAAAGTAGAAGCTTGGACTGGATTCTGGAAGAGTAAAAGGACATAAAGTCTGGTGAAATCTGACTAAAGCCTGTAACTTAGTTAGCGGTGCTTGATAAATGTACCAAGATTGTGTAAGATATTAGGGAAAGCTGGGTGAAGGATATAGAGGAACTCTGTACTTTAGTTTTACAACTAATGTATAAGTCTGGAATTATTTTCAAATAAAAACGTTTAATGAAATGACGCCCCTTTAGTTGACTTGACTTTGATCTCTGACAGATAGGATCTGGCTTCTAGATGTGGTCTGCTGTGCATTGGGCTTCCATTAGATTTTTTTGAAAAACCAGAACAAATTTTCTGCCCAGCCGAATACCTTCCTTTAGCTCACAATGCAGGCAACAGGAGAGCATACCCAGGAAGGAGAAGGTTCGTTTCACGTCCTAGAGGAAGGCTGCTTGGCAAGCAAGCTGTGTCTGGCTGTGTCTCGCTGCACCACGTCTCCTTTAATTAGCAAGGCAAAAAGGCAGAAGCCTGGAAAACCAACCAAACGAGCTCAAACAAAGACAGGCTGGGCCTGTCACCTGTGTTAATCATCTGCTCTCATGAAAGGGTAGCTGCATATTTTCTCAGACTTGCTCTTGATTCCCTATATATTTTATTCACTACTCATTAATGATGGAAGATTTATTATTCATTCAAAATGCCACTATCAAGAAATAGCAAGAGAATTCCAAATTGCAGACACTTTTCTTTAGGTTCAGGACATTCAGCTGTCTTTTATTATTTTTTTTTCAGCTGTCTTTTAAAAATTGTTTCTATGTGCAATCAATATTGAAATTTTCACTTTACCTACATTAGATAAGGACTAATTAAAGTTAGGGAAAGCTAGGTTTCCAGGAGAAATAAAGGTTCTTGGAGTAATTCTTACAGTTTAAGCATCTAGCCTATATTTTGTGCAACAATTTACTTCAAGTATAGATTATTCTCTTGAACACAAAGACACTTACTTTCAGAAATGCATGTACGGCCTCCACAATTATTTTCTTTTGCCAAGATCAGTGTAAAATATTTTTACTTAACACAATTGTCTCAGGCATAAAGATGAAAAGCTCTCCTCGTATTTCTTGAAGGATGGTGGAACAGAAAATAACAGAGAGACTCAGAGTGGGACTAACTTCTGTATGAACTTGAGTGAGAGGCTCATATTTCTGCATTCCAGTTTCACTATGTCAGACACAGTGGTTCCAGAAACTTCTCAGGTTCAGTGGTTCAGAGGTTCAGTGGTGATGAGAGATTAAAAAGAAGGTCTCTAAAATGCTCAGATATGACAGTGAAATTTTTCTTTAAAATGAGGATACAAGTTATTTCTGCTAAATAAGCAGAAAATTCAATACCCAATCACTGGGGTAAAGAGACTTTTAACAAATGGTACTAGTATGAAAAGAGTAGGAAGTCAAGAAACACCTGGAGTAACAGGCAAATTTGGCCTTGGAGTACAGAATGAAGCAGGGCAAAGGCTAATAGAGTTTTGCTAAAAGAACATACTGGTCATAGCAAATACCCTCTTCTCACAACACAAGAGGACTCTACACATGGACATCACCAGATGGTCAACACTGAAATCAGATTGATTATATTCTTTACAGCCAAAGATGGAGAAGCTCTATACAGTCAGCAAAAACAAAACAGGGAGCTGACTGTGGTTCAGATCATGAACTCCTTATTGCCAAATTCATACTAAAATTGAAGAAAGTAAGGAAAACCAGTAGACCATTCAGGTGACTTAAATCAAATCCCTAATGATTATACAGTGAAAGTGAGAAATAGATTTAAGGGACTAGATCTGATAGAGTGCCTGATGAACTATGGACAGAGGTTCATGACATTGTACAGGAAGCAGGGACCAAGACCATCCCCAAGAAAAAGAAATGCAAAACAGCAAAATGGCTGTCAGAGGAGGCCTTACAAATAGCTGTGAAAAGAAGAAAAGCAAAAAGCAAAGGCGAAAGGAAAGGTATACCCATTTGAATGCAGAGTTCCAAAGAAGAGCAAGGAGAGATAAGAAAG
Source organism: Ovis canadensis (assembly GCF_042477335.2). Taxonomy (NCBI): domain Eukaryota; kingdom Metazoa; phylum Chordata; class Mammalia; order Artiodactyla; family Bovidae; genus Ovis; species Ovis canadensis. The sequence continues at coordinate 39,411,811 of NC_091258.1, read as the reverse complement.
CCTTCCTCGTTGATCAGTGCAAAGAAATAGAGGAAAACAACAGAATGGGAAAGACTAGAGATCATTTCAAGAAAATTAGAGATACCAAGGGAACATTTCATGCAAAGATGGGCTCGATAAAGGACAGAAATGGTATGAAACTAACAGAAGCAGAAGATATTAAGAAGAGGTGGCAAGAATACACAGAAAAACTGTACAAAAAAGATCTTCATGATCCAGATAATCATGATGGCGTGATCACTCACCTAGAGCCAGATATCCTGGAATGTGAAGTCAAGTGGGCCTTAGAAAGCATCACTACAAACAAAGCTAGTGGAGGTGACAGAATTCCAGCTGAGCTATTTCAAATCCTGAAAGATGATGCTGTGAAAGTGCTGCACTCAATATGCCAGCAAATTTGGAAAACTCAGCAGTGGCCACAGGACTGGAAAACGTCCATTTTCATTCCAATCCCAAAGAAACGCAATGCCAAAGAATGCTCAAACTACTGCATAATTGCACTCATCTCACACACTAGCAAAGTAATGCTCAAAATTCTCCAAGCCAGGCTTCAGCAATACATGAACCGTGAACTCCCTGATGTTCAAGCTGGGTTTAGAACAGGCAGAGGAACCAGAGATCAAATTGCCAACATCTGCTGGATCATTGAAAAGCAAGAAAATTCCAGAAAAACATCTATTTCTGCTTTATTGACTATGCCAAAGCCTTTGACTGTGTGGATCACAATAAACTGTGGAAAATTCTTCAAGAGATGGGAAATACCAGACCACCTGACCTGTCTCTTGAAAAATCTGTATACAGGGCAGGAAGCAACAATTAGAACTGGACATGGAACAGACTGGCTCCAAATAGGAAAAGGAGTACGTCAAGGCTGTATATTGTCACCCTGCTTATTAAACTTATATGCAGTGTACATCATGAGAAACGCTGGGCTGGAAGAAGCACAAGCTGAAATCAAGATTGCCAGGAGAAATATCAATAACCTCAGAAATGCAGAAGACACCACCCTTATGGCAGAAAGTGAAAAAGAACTAAAGAGCCTCTTGATGAAAGTGAAAGAGGAGAGTGAAAACGTAGGCTTAAAGCTCAACATTCAGAAAACAAAGATCATGGCATCCGGTCCCATTCATGGCAAATAGACGGAGAAACAGTGGAAACAGTGTCAGACTTTATTTTTCTGGGCTCCAAAATCACTGCAGATGGTGATTGCAGCCATGAAATTAAAAGATGCTTCCTCCTTGGAAGGAAAGTTATGACCAACCTAGACAACATATTAAAAAGCAGACACATTACTTTGCCAACAAAGGTGTATCTAGTCAAGGCTATGGTTTTTTCAATAGCCACATATGGATGTGAGAGTTGGACCATAAAGAAAGCTGAGCGCCGGAGAACTGATGCTTTTGAACTGTGGTGTTGCAGAAGACTCTTGAGAGTCCCTTGGACTGCAAGGAGATCCAACCAGTCCATCCTAAAGGAGATCAGTCCTGGGTGTTCATTGGAAGGGCTGATGTTGAAGCTGAAACTCCAATACTTTGGCCACCTGATGGGAAGAGCTGACTCATTTAAAAAGACCCTGATGCTGGGAAAGATTGAGGGTGGGAGGTGAAGGGGATGACAGAGGATGAGATCGTTGGATGGCATCACCGACTCAATGGACATGAGTTTGAGCAAGCTCCAGGAGTTGGTGATGGACAGGGAGGCCTGGCGTGTTGCAGTCCATGGGGTCGCAAACAACTGGACACAACTGAGCGACTGAACTGATGACAAGAGTGGCCTTTTTCTGACAAGGGGGGGGGGGGGGGCGGGTTTGAGCAGAGAAGTAATAAGCTCTGATTGCTTTTTTCCTCTGTAGCCCCTGGCGGGCAGGGATCTTAGTTCCCTGACTGCTGCTATTTAGTCGCTCTGTGGTGTCCAACTCTTTTGTGACCCCATGGACTGTAGCCCACCAGGCTGCTCTGTCCATGGGATTTTCCAGGCAAGAATACTGGAGTGGGTTGCCATGGCCTCCTCCAGGGGATCTTCCTAACCCGGGGATTGAACCCAGGTCTGCCTCATTGGGAGTGAGGAGTCTCAACCACTGGACCACCAGGGTAGTCCCTGATTAAACAAGACCATTCTGGCTGCTTTGGTAAGAAGAATCTGAAGGCTAGGGGTGGGGGGTGGTGAATGAATGCAGGGAGACAGGTGGAAGGTGGCCACAGCCACTCCAGACAGGAGTGGAGGTGGGGAAGATGTGGGCAGGTTCTGCCAATGTTTTGAAAGTTGACCCAAAGGATAAGGAGAGTAAGAGAAAGATGGCCAAGGAGGATTCCTATATTCTTGCCATAAGCAGTAGGGAAAGATGGAGTGGTCAGAAACAGAGACGAGAGGACGAGAAGAGACTGTGAGTAAGATCAGGGCTTCACTTCTAGCCACGTGGGTCAGATGCTAAAGGGGAAGGTCAAGGTGGTTGCCTGCAAGTCTGGAGTTTAAAGGAGGTCTGGCTGGAGATGGAATTTGGGGGTCCTCAGTGCATAGGAGGTGGTATTTAAAACTTGACAAAAGACACTGGAGGGAGTCAGAATGGTTAGGAAAGGTCCAAGGACTGAGGCTGGATAAGTCCAAGGATTGAGGCTGGAGCCGTCCAAAACACAGAAGTCGGGAGAGTGCAAGGATCTGACTTAGGAGACCAAGCCTCCACTCCTCTCAGCAGCCCAACCTGTACTTCAAGGGAAAGCCTGAAGATGGCGAGGTCTTTTGTATATAATTAAGGCCAGAATTACCTGGGGAAAGAGCCTTTAAGAGGAAAGAGTGTACATCCCCCCTTGATTTTTATTGAGTGGGGGATTTTTGCAGAAACTGACAGCTGTGGTCAGCGATTTGTTTTGTAAGTGAATATTGAAACACTCCAGTCAATAACATTTGGGTAACAAAAGACATATTACTATATCTCTAGTCAATAAGTTGTTAAGAGTGATTTAGTATTTGAGCCAATTTGTTGACTTAAAAAATTCACCTCTTTGAAGGCATCAAGAGACTGATTTGGGGGATGGTTGTGGGGAAGAAGGTTTGGAATTGACAGCCTGGAAGGCAAATCTGTAATTTGGAGATGGGGCTTCAGAAGCTCCTTGCAATATAATTTGTTTAAAATTTTAAATGAAATATATTTTTCATGTGCACACTCACATATTCTTGACATGCGGCCTCTGAGCAAAAAATTGTTTCTAATAAAATTAAAAAAGGGTACCAGGGACTTCCCTGGTGGTGCAGTAGTCAAAGACGCTGAGCATCCACTCCAGGGGTCATGGGTTTCATCCCTGGTCAGGGAACTAGGATCCCACATGCGAAGCAGCGTGGCAAAAAAAAAAAATGGTAGCAGCCTTAGGACTGACTTTACAAACAAAGCTGTCTGTGAATTCAAAAATTAAATAACATGCTTTTCTCACTGACTCTGAATTATCTCTGGGGGCCCGGGCTACATGTGAATGCTGTGACATCAGTGAAGTCACTCTTCTCTAGGACACAGCCCATCCCTATAGGGAATGTCTCCCATATTTATGAGTATTGTGCAAACAAAAGAGCAGTTGCTAAAACATGGATTTATTTGGGCATTACTGTCAAGTATGATCAAAGACAACATTCTCTGAGAGCTTTGTCTGATCATCTGTAGTACTCGAGTTCCAGAAATAGCGCTTGTACAGAACGTATTCATGTGCAAAATGGATCATTTATTTAGCACTAAAATCAAACTTTAAAAACATCAGTTCCATCTTAAAAACAGGCATTTAAAAAACATTTCTGACATTCTAAGTTTGCATCTAGACATCTGCACAATCTGGAGACCCAAATTCCACTGGGATTTCCACTGACAAAGGTGATTTTTACCGGCTGTGGGAAGCTGGGAGGGGAGCCATGGCATGGAGAGAACTGTCCTTCAAAAGGTCCAGTGGTCCCAGGATGCTGTTTCCTACTCTGCTGAGGTTTCCTCCTTGATCTCCAAGGAAAGAGTTTCATGGTTGCTTACATAGACTCTTGGTAACTGGTCAGGAATCCACATATAATCATATTGCAAAATTTCTTGAAGAGAAAAAAACCATGACCGAGGTCTCTTGCCCACTCACTTCTGCCATGCTAAACTCCTCAAACAGAGCTCTTAATCAGCAACACTGAAGTCCTGATCTCAATGTAAGAAGGGCTGGTTAACACCCTTTAATAACTACTCTGCAATTCCAAAGGACTCTCTGACAGCTTTCCTAGGGAGGGCATGAAGTAACCGAGGATCTCAGAGGCAAAAACAAGCTCAGTTTAACCATTTCCCGTCTAGGCTGACTGTAGAGTTTTGTGAAGACCAGTGTACGAAGCCCTCATCACAGAAAAGGAAAACAACGTCTTCTCTTTAGTAAAGGCCAGGCCACTCATCGGCATTTCCTCTTTTCCTTCCTTATTCTTGGCAATTGTTTTTGGAAACTGGGTAATTCCCCATAGGGAGGTGGCAGGTGATACTTACAAGGAGGGCCAGCATCTCTGGGGGTACTGTCCTTTGTACAGCGACAAGGAAGATGAGGCAGTTCAGCTCAGGAGGACGTCTTATGAACAGGCAGGAAAGGTCCATTCGTACCCATCCTTTGGAGCTGGTGAAACTGGATATCGAAGGCTGTCCAAACTCCCAGGCACAAGGAATCCCAGTTCTAACTCTATTGCGATGTATGTGTTAATGATCCTCCTTTATGAAGGACCTCGGCTGTGGGTTCCTGGGCTAAGGAGGCCTAGGCTGTGGGTCAGCAGGTAGGACAGTCCTGGAAGACTCAGAGAGCCAGGGACAACACCCAGCATATCATACCACTCCTGACACTGCTACAGGGAATAAGCCCCAAGATGGGACATGATTCTTGCCCTTTACAAGGTCAACATAGCTCCTATCAGGGACGCATGTAGGGATAAGTCTACAGGGAGAAATTCTGTGTTCTTCTGGCCTTCAGTCTTCCATGTCAGTGAATTTTCTCTTTGCGTAGTTCTGAACCAGGTTGGAAGCTGTGAGCTGAGATGCCTGCCCCTTCTCCCAACACTGAAAGTCATTCAGTCCTTTCTGCCCTGTTTGAAACAAGCCTCTCTCCATCTCGTCTAGCCGGGCCACGAGTGCCGACGTGTCTTCATTGTAAGCGTTCTGGGAAGAATCCATGATGCGGCGGAAACGTCCAACAAATGTCTGAAGAAGAAGTGCCAGAGAGAAATCAGATACATTTTTTTAAAATCCCTGAACACTTACAGGCAAGAATTTGGTTTGGGATTCAGTCAGAAGGAGGTCTGAGCCTCCTCTGCCTATCACCTGTGATCAACCATAACCCCTTTCTTATTTCCAGGATTTCCTGTTGGTTCCAACTCTTAGCAAGCAAATATAAAGAGCAGCACACAAGTCATAGTTACATGCATATGTAATAGGCAAACACAGCATAACTGTAGGCTGACCTAGAATAACAATACACTGATCGCATAAATCATACACTCCCCTGGGTAAGAGTAACATTTGGTGGCCAGCACAGCTATCTCCTGAGCCATGTGCAATGCCATAGGTTTTCATGTCAGTTACTTGCCTGCAGGAGAGAATGGGAGATGTCGGCATTCTCTGGACTGTCAAAATGCAGGAGCTGGGAGCCAAACCCATAGAAATGTGGTCCCATTTTGTGGAGGTCCACCACGTTGGCGTCTGCACTGAACACAGTCCTCCAACCCTCCTGGTAGATCTTGGGAAGTTCCACTGAAAGGATCCGCCGCTTGTTGTCAAAAAGTCCCTTTGCCAGCCACAAAGGGAGTTCAAGCTTTGTGCCCTGTATCACACAGGATTGTAGGTTTTAAAGACAAGTAACATAGTAAATGTGTTACTATGCACGTGACCTAAGGGAATGAATGAATATCAGTACTGCCTGTTCTCTCTAGGGGAATGACTGCCAAACACAGAAGATGTAGTTGTGACTTACGAAATGAACTGTGTGGGCTGAAGTTTTATGTCATGATGGAACGGAGAGAGAAAAAGCATTTATACCAAAAAGAGAGTGAAGAACAAAAATGTGACACAAAGGGAAGGCTTTCCTAACTAACGTAAATAAAAACTACCCAATTGCAGATAACAGAAAATAGAAGGTGGAAAAAATGTTATGCAAAAGAAGCATTACTAGAGATAAAGACGGACCTTTGATAATAAAATGGTCATTAAATCTATTAGAAAAATAGAAATATCTGTCTAAATTAACAGAAGTAAAAGGAAAAATGACAAATCTACAATCATCATGGGAGATTTTAACATCTCTTTTTGATAAATGAGAAGTAGCAAACAAAAAATCAGTAACATAGACAATCAAAACAAATAAAAGCTTCACCTAATTTATGTATAGATTATGTACTGCAGACCATGCCTTCACAATATCAAACTTTTCAAGCACATCGCTGTTGTTTAGTTGCTAAGTCATGTTCAACTCTTTTGTGACCCCCGTGGACTGTAGCCTGCCAGGCTCCTCTGTCCGTGGGATTTCCCAGGCAAGAATACTGGAATGGGTTGCCATTTCCTTCTCCTGGGCATCTTCCTGGCCCAGGAATCGAACCTGAGTCTCCTGCCATGGCACATGGATTTGTTACTGCTGATCCACAGGGAAGCCCTTTCAAGCACAAACTGAATGGTTACCTTATGCTGCTGTTTAAAGCAAACGCTAACTTTCAAAAAACTGAAATCATTCAGACTATGTTGTTTGGCCACTGTGGAACTAAGCCAGAAATCAAAATCCAAACTGTACATAGCAAAGTCCCCAGATGTTTGGACCTAAGCACCAGTCTTCTCAATAATTCATGAGTCAAAGAAGAATTCATAGTGAAAATTAGAAAACCAAATTAAAACTTGTGAAATGTAGTTAAAGCTACAGGAAAAGCACAGCTAAAAATGTAAAAAAGAAAGCTGAAAAATCAATGACCTGGGTACCCATCTCAAAATGTGAATGGTTGCAAGAGAACAAAGAAAATTAAGCCCAAAGAAAAGAGAAGGAAAGAATAATTAAGATAAGAACTAAATGACCTAAAAATGAAGGTACAAATGAGAAAGCTGACAGAGCCACTATTTAGTTCTTTTAAAAGACTGCTACAAGTGATAAACTCCTAGTAAGAAATTATGATCTCTTAAGAAAGAGATCATAATTTCTCAATATCAAGAATAAAAAGCAGGACACAGCTATAATTGTACAGATGTTTAAAAGATAGTAAAAGGATATTTTGAACAACACTATACCACTCTATTTGAAAATTTAGGTGAAACAGTCAAATTCCCAGGGTGGAAAAACCATGTACCAAGAGTAAAACTAGAATAGAAAATCTGATAGCCCTGTGTCTATGAATGAAATGAAATATATCAGTAAAAACCTTCCTACACAAATCTCCCACGCAGAAGAATCCTAAATAGCATATGTAGACATTGGGCCCTCAAAGAAAGGGACCGTAACTCCCCTCTCCTTAAGTATAGCTGTACATATGACTTCCTTCCAGAGAGAACAGTCTGGAAGGTGGAAAAGCAGAGTAACTTTACAATGAAGAATCCTGACAAATCCCACATAGCTCAAGTGATCAAGGTTCGTATCAACACAAGTCCCACTGATGGCAGGTACCCTTGTTAAGATGTGGTAAAAATGGCACTTCGCCTCTATGGTCTTCCACCTCAAAACAGTCTAATCATGAGAAAACCAGCAGACAAATCCCAAATGAGGAATATTCTCAACAAAATACCTCACCAGCACGCCACAAAACTCATGGTCATTAAAAACAAGGAAAGGCTAATAAACTGTCAAAGCCAAGAGGAGCCTAAGGACACACAATTACTAAATGCAATTTGGTGTCCTGGATGGGAACCTGGAACAGAAAATGGACGTTAAGTAAAAATGAAGGAAATATGAATAAAATATGGATGGTACACCTCTGTTTATCAGTGTGTAAGAGAACCAACTAATTAAGTACTCTAACGGAAAGTCAAAACATAATGTCTAAATGTTTAAAAACTCAAGATAAATTTAAGAACATTAATTAGAAATATGGAGGTGAATTTTGAAGAGACTGTGAAAAAAGGAGACAGATCCTGTAGAAATGGAAAGGACACGAGGGAGAGCAAGGCAAGGTCTCCTATTTTTTTCTATAAATCTTTGGGTATTATCTGGCTTTTTAAACTTTGCATATGTCTCACTTTGATAAAAATAACTCAAAATAGACCAAACAAAAAACCCTTCTAAACAAAACTTGGGTTAACTACGAAATAAAAAATAACCATTATGGGACTTCCCTGGTGGTCTAGTGGCTAAGACTCCAAGCTCCCACTGCGGGTGGGGGGCGGGTTCCATTCCTGGTCAGGGAACCAGATCCCACATGCCAAAACTAAGGGTTCGCACATGGCAACTAAGACCCCCACGCAGCCAAATAAATATTTAAAAATAAGAACTATTACAAGCCATGTTCCTGGGAAAAACTCGAACTTGAAGTCATGCAGTTCTAAATTCGAATCCCAGTTCACCACTTACAATAAGACCCTGGCACCCTGGCCAAGAAACCCAACATATCTGGGCTTCAATTTCTTTATGTGTAACAATATCTGAATATAGGGCTGTTAAAGGACTAAAGGAGTAATAGATCCCTGCACTAAAAGCTCTCAGGAAATGGTTGCTGATGCCATCATCATTTCAGGAACGAATATAGCAATTTGCAGCTCCCAGACATCATTTGCTCCTACAGAAACCAAAACTGTTGTTTTGCTTTAAGGCAAAAAGTGATCAGAACCCTGGTCCGTAGGCGCCGATCCTTAAGCATCAACACACACCGGGTGAAAACACACTGCTGAATTTGGTTAGTTTCAAAAAGGAAATCCGTGTTGGAGGGACCCTGACGACCCAGTATAAATTTAGTTTCCGCACAGGTCGCGAAGGCTGGGGGGGTGGGAGTGGGGCGCGCGGCGAACAGGACTCAGCGCTCCGCTCGGCCTCCCTGTACTGTAAAACTACAAATCCCAGAGGGCATCACGCCCGGCTACGCAGCGCCCCAGAGCCCGCAAGTCCTACTTGGAGTTGTAGTCTTTCCAGACGGAATCGCTTACCTCCGGGATCGCATTGTCAGTCTCGGCCCCTCCGCTCCGGTCTAGGAAGAAAGCGCCCAGGCGCGGCATGGGGATCTCCGTGCGCACCGAGAGCTTCTCGTGGGACATCAGAATGTCGTCCAAGGAAAGAAAATTCTCCTGAGGACCCAGCGCACCCGACTCCACCCGGAAATAAGCCTCGGACATGGCGGCGGCTTGAGTGTCTCCGTTTCCACTCTCGTGATTCGGGAGACCTCCTGGAGTCAGGGATGTAAAAAGAGGAGGCTGCTGAGGCTGGTCAGGATTGTGAAGGTTGAGGAGGTCGCCGCGGCAGTCAGACTGGATTCAAACTCTTTTTCCCGCGCCCGCGGACGGGCCAGACGGGAGCAGTCGATCCAGGCTGGTCTGCCCAGACAGAAGCAATCGACAAAGTCTGCGGATTTGGTTCTGCGCGACCCAGAGGAAGAGGAGCAGTACTTGACTCCGCCCAAAGTGTGTTTTTCAGGAGTGTAGCCTGGTGTGAGAACTTTAAATAAAACTGGAGATTGCTTTGAAGCTGCAAAATGCATTTGCACTAGATCGTGGTCCTTTAAATGTTTATATGAAATTTAAAACATTTTGCAACACACTTGGGGGCTTCATTGCACCCTCCCTCTCTGACCTGATCCAGTCTGAATTTACATTTTGTCAGTCTCTGTGAATCTTTGTTAATGCTGGTGCTTGAAAGAAACATGAAACAGAGCAGAACTCTAGCACTAGCCCCAGATAATTATTACGGACTATTTGTAGTATTTTGGAGTGGGTATAGATTACAGTGGGAGGGAAGGTCCTGAGGGTACTTAAGAACCTCCCAGTTCGTCTTATTTGCTATCTCTTTTTATGGCTCTCATTTTAAATCCTTAAAAGAGGAAATCTGATCGGCCCAATTCATCTCTTTCAGGCAGGTCACACTGGTCACAGGTGACCAGCCTCTCTATAGAGTGGTTGCCTGTGACCAGGGCCATTACTGCTCCGGGGGAGAGGAACAGGGAGGGGTCATGTTACATGGTACCAGACTTGGGGTGTCACTCAGTCAGGGCTCTGGGTGGTGGCAGAGTGTTTAGAGAGGCACTACAGAACTTATTCATAAAGGACATTTTCTGGGGCAACTAGAGCTATGAACAGAGGGTTCATGGGAAAGGAATGTGTATTACTCATGTTTTTTATTTTACACTTTACGATGCTTTGACATTTTAGGGCCTTGTAGCCCTGGGAAGAACTGTTCCTTTGAGGGTGAGCTAATTCCGGGAGTAATAAACAACTTGCCTTCCATGGACAAAACAACTGATCCAAAGCCCATATCCCAACCACTTCCTTTATCTAACTCCCACATACCAAGCCAATATTTCCCCTTCCCTAAATCACCCCAGGGCCAAGTACTGGACAATTAGAGACCAACCTGATTCCAACTACTCAATCCTAAGTTTGCTCAAACTTATCTATTCTACCTCACCTATTTCTTCCCACAGAAACCCCCCTAAACTCTGGGCCATCTTCTCCCCTCCCTCCTTCAGCCTCCTGACTGAACCAGTGCTTCCCCAGGTGGCCCTGCATGGCTTGATGTATGCCCCTTTCTCTTGGGAACTGTGAGTAATGAAACTTCTTTCAGTGGCATTGACCACTCTGTGCAATCATTCAGTGACCAATGGAAGTTAAACCCTGAGCATCACCCAAACAAGAGGCAGTGGGGGAGTGGACTGAATAATGGAAAGCCTTGGGTGCTATTCTAAGAGGTTTAGGCTATTCCATAGGAAACAGGAGAAAAAGTAAGGCTTTTGAGCAAGTAAGGACATATATTTGGGCTTTAAAAAGCATATCCTGGCAGTGAAGAAGGGAGAGGTCAGAGGCAGGGAAGCTGTGTTGGATATCACAGTGGTAAAGAATTCGCCTGCCAATGCAGGAGACGTGGGTTCTATCCCAGGCCGGGCTACAGTCCATGGGGCTACAAAGAGTCAGACACAACGGAGCATACACACACACAGGGCAGTACCTGGCAAGTAGTTGGATACAGGAATGAAAGGACAGAGATGGTCAGAGATAATCCAGGTTTCTAACTTGGTCAGCTAGGTGGATGGAGGTGACACTGATAGCTGTACAGAGCACAGGCAGTTTAAGGCAAAATATGAGTTCGAGTTTGCACTTATGGAGTCCAGAAGCTGCTGAACAGGCAGGTCCACAGTCCAGTGGAAAAATCCGCCTTGAACTTTTAGTTGTCTGTTCAGTATTTGGTGATAGTTATTTAAGAGCCTTTTTCTTTACTTTTTTTTTTTTTTTGGTCCGCACCACACAGCTTGAGGGATTTTAGCTCTCCTACCAAGGATTGTACTCATGCCCTTGGCAGTGGAAGCACAGAGCCCTAATCACTGGACCACCAGTGTTATCTATTTTGTGGTAGTTATATAAGAATCTTTTTTAAAAAATCATATCTTAAATGTTCAGTTTGCTACACTATCGAATACCAAAATAAAGAGTTACTAGCCAAAACTTTTAATTTCTCTGGTGAAATGGTTGTAGGACACTGGATACAGTTTGGGGTAGAAATATAAGTTAATTTGTCTAATTGAAGGCATGGCAGGTTATTTGCTGACAAAGATAGCAAGCTATTTTTCACATTGAAACAGTTGAGATGGATGCTTAATGATCTATCAGTGCCAAAGAAAGGGATTACTTTTGTGAAGAGACCAGAATATTGGCTCTAAACTCAAATACCACAGTTATTTTGATCCTAAAGTAATAGGCCAGTGTTTAAAATAAAATCAGAATATCTTGTTTTCTTATTTAATGTCACGGCTCATCAGGAAACTGTTATTCATTGTTTGTATGTTTTTTCTCCATTTAGTCTGTTTTCTCCTTGAACTAATAAGTGAATAAGTCACAAAAAGTGAAATGAGTGCAAGTTTGAACTTATGATGCTAAACAGTTGCATTAATTCTTTGACAAAAGTGGCACCAAGTTTTATCAAGTATAGATCTGTTTATAGCCTAAATTTTAAGAGCCAGGCTTCCCTTGTGGCTCAGCTGGTAAAGAATCCGCCTGCAATGCGGAAAACCTGGGTTTGATCCATGGGTTGGAAAGATCCCCTGGAGAAGGGCTAGGCTACCCACTCCAGTATCTGGCCTGGAGAATTCCATGGACTATATAGTCCATGGGGTCGAAAAGAGCTGGACACGACTAAGTGACTTTCACTTTCACTTTTAAGAGCCAGCAATGCTTCTCTTCTCTAAGAAAGCTTCTGTTTCTTAGTACCAGTCTATGTACCAGAATTACATCAAACAGAGTTTCAGTATACCTATAATATTCAAAGTATAATCAGTATATTTACAATATATGGAATTTCAGTCTTCTGAAAAGTATCTGCTGAATCCCTGAAAAGCAGAGTAATTTTTCTACTGTAATCATTTCAAGATTGGAGAATTGTAGAACTGGATTGTAGAACTGTATGACATACACAGAATCTAAAAAAAATTTTTATTTTTGATATGGACCATTTTAAAGTCTTTACTGAATTTGTTACAATATTGCTTCTGGTTTGGTTTTTAGTTTATGATTTTTTTTTTTTTTTTGGCTGAGAGTTGTAGGAGATCAGCCCCAGGATTTCTTTGGAAGGAATGACACTAAAGCTGAAACTCCAGTACTTTGGCCACCTCATGCGAAGAGTTGACTCATTGGAAAAGACTCTGATGCCGGGAGGGATTGGGGGCAGGAGGAGAAGGGGATGACAGAAGATGAGATGGCTGGATGGCATCACTGACTCGATGGACGTGAATCTGAGTGAACTCTGGGAGTTGGTGATGGACAGGGAGGCCTGGCATGCTGCGATTCATGGGGTCGCAAAGAGTCGGACACTACTGAGCGACTGAACTGAACTGAACTGAACTGTATGGGATCTTACCTCCCTAACCAGGGATCAAACCTGCATGCTCTGCTTTGGAAGTGAAGTCCTAACCACTGGGATGCCAGGGAAATCCCTACACAGATTGTAGATAAAGCAAAACAATGTGCAGCTTTAATTTTTTTTTAATACCAGTACTTTCTTTTTTGTATTTCTTTTTAGACTCTTTGGTGGTGTTTTTTTTTTTTTTTCTGAATACCAGTGCTTTCAAAATTTCTTCCTTTGAGTTGGGGAGGCTGTGGTGCAAGTAATAGAAATCCAAATCCAGGCGGCAGTGGGTTGGAGAGGACCTACAGGGGGTGGGTTAAGGAAGCCATCCTTCCAGCTGATTGCTTAGCCAGTACTTACACCCTGTTACTGGTCCATCACTGAATGCTGCCTCTGCCTTCACAATATTTCTAGAATCTGATGATTGCTTATCACTCTGGTCCAGGCCATCATCATCTCTTGCCTAGATTGTTCCATAGCTTCCTATCTAGTCTTGCTTCTGCAATGGCTTCCTTACTGTTCCTTGAAACCCTAGGCACACTCATTCATTCCTCAGGGCTTTGCTTTGTCTGTTCCTTGTCCCTAGATCGCCTTTCTCTCATATTTCCACATGGCTGGTCCCATTCAGAGTTTCCTCCAAAGTCACCTTGAATAAATGCAGCTCTAGCCAAGTAACCAAGGCCTTCCCTAGCCAGCCTACCTACAATTTTAAACCTCCTCCACAGACACCCAGTATCCCCTCCTTTTCCCCCCCAGCACTGACCACTCAATAACATCTTGCATATTTTACTTATTTACCTTGCTCACTGTCACCCATACTAGAACCTTAGATCAGTGAGGGCAGGGATTCTTTCTGGTGTATATTTCACTGGTATATCCCTGCTGCTCAGTGCATGGTGTGCTGTGTGCTGTGCTTAGTTGCTCAGTCATGTCTGACTCTGTGCGACCCCATGGACTGTAGTGCACCAGGCTCCTCTGTCCATGGGATTCTCCAGGCAAGAATACTGCAGTGGGTTGCCATGCCCTCCTCCAGGGGATCTTCCCGACCCAGGGATTGAACCCAGGTCTCCCGCATTGCAGGCAGATTCTTTACCATCTCAGCCACCAGGGTAGGCACTTCCTAAATATTTATTGCTATATATATATATAAACATATATTTGTATATCAATATATATTATCTACATATAAATAAACTTTATTTATAGTAGTGATATTATTTTCCCCAACCTCTGGGATCTAATGTCTGATGACCTGAGGCAGAGCTGATGTAATAATAATAGAAATAAAGCGCACAATAAATGTAACGCGCTTGAATCATCCCGAAACCATCCCCACTTCCCATCTCCCTGACCCCCCTCCCCCGAGTCCATGGAAAAGTTGTCTTCCACAAAACTGGTCCCTGGTGCCAGAAAGATTGGGGGGCTGCTGCTTTAAAACATGAGATGAAAATAATGAATCAGTTTTAAATAAAGAGTAGTACAAGTGCAGATATCACAGCAGTCATAGAGGGAAGCTGTGAAACATTGGAAACACTGGCTTTAAGTGGTTAAATATAGTTTGCCGATGTACTGGTTCAGCCACATCTAACTTTCTACATCCATGAGCTCCAGTCATTCCAGTGCCACAGTGGAAGCTCATTGACAAGGTTTTGCTCACTTATTAATACACTTGTTAAAGTTGGGTGAATGCTTAGGTAGAGAGCAGACAAGATTTAGGGAGCTCCCTGATGGTCCAGTGGCTAAGATTCGGAGCTCCTGTTGCAGGGGGTGTGGGTTGGATCCCTGGTCAGGGACCTAGATCTCACCTGCTGAAACTAAGACCTGGAGCAGCCAAATACATTAAATAAATGCTATTTTTTTTAAACGTAGAGAAGATTTAAAATGGCTTGGCATAGTTTCCTACCTATGAGACATGCCTAGTAGCCATTAATGCTCAGTTGGTGTATAACTCTGGGATCCAACAGGCCTGGGTAGAGTCCAACTTCCAACACTTTAACTGGCTCTGGACCTTGGGTGAGTTATTTACCAGAAGCTTAGCTCCTGCATCTGTAAAATGGGGATGATATATATGATAGTAACTGGAATGAATGAGCCAGTCTTCAAAGAGCACTTAGTTCAGGGCCTGGACTATAGTAAGGGTTCAATAACTATCCTCCTTATCATCATTATTCATACACATTTATTCACTGCTGTAACCTCAGCATCCCAAACGATACTTGGTACATAGCAAGCACTCAATAAAATTTGTTAAGCAACTGTCATCACTCATGATTGTCATCCTTGATCAAAGCTTGACTACACTTGCTCCCTGCCCCCCCCAATTCAAGTTTCTAAAATGTACTTGAAAATGATAAATGATTATTCTTCAAATTTCCCCTGCAAACATTGCTAGAATTTAGCTCTTGTGAGTTCAAATTCTTAAACTTTTTTAATTTCTAAATTACAGTACTATGTTTGAAACTTTATTATGTAAGGTTAATGGATTTAAATCACTGGAGTTCATTTTTACATAATTTAAATGTTCTCTTGGTTGAGCTGTTTCTTGAGCACTGCTTCAAAACGCCTTCAATGAGATCAAAATAAATTGATGGGCATAATGCGACCTTATGTGTGGGTAGCTCCAATTTTAGATTCTTCCCACCATCTTCAGCAGAAATCGTAAATCTATCTTATATATTCAGAGACTTTGTCTCTGTGTATGTCACCCTCTTAACTTGGCAAAGGAGCAGACATCACATCATTCTAATAGAGGTAACTCATTTAGTCCAACTTTTCTTGTTCTGTGTTCCCAGCTCCACAAAAATACCCTTTTCTCCCATTCCTTTCTATTTATCTTTTTCTGGTAATTTATTATGTAATTTAATTCATGATCTGAGAGCCAGAGTTTTTCTCAGTCCGAAGGTAGTGGAGTGGTAAGCAAATCTATTAGTATGAGGGGAATATAGGAGAAGTACGGCTGTCATTTATTCACTAAGAGGTTCAGATGTCAGACTTCCCTGTGGTCCAGTAGTTAAGAGTCCACCTGCCAAAGCAGGGCACGCGGATTCAACCCTTGGTCTGGGGAGATCCCACATACCTCCAGGCAACTAAGGCAGTGTGCTGCAGCTACTCAAGTTGACATGTCCTGGAGCCCGTGTTTCACAAGAGAAGCCACCTCAGTGAGAAGCCTGTACACGCAACTAAGGGTAGCCCTGCTCACCACAACTAGAGAAAGCCTGTGCACAACAACAAAGGCCCAATACAACCCTAAATAAATAAATATTTTTTTAAAAAGATGTTCAGATGCCTATTAGATGCCCTGGGGCTGCCGACAAGACTGCATAGACTGATATGAAATGTTCTGGGCTGTTAAGGAGGATGGTGCCTAGTGGAGAAAATAGTAACATAGGTGATAAAAGTGATAGAAAAAGTGAAAAGTGTTAGTCATCCAGTTGTGTCTGACTCTTAGTGACCCTATGGACTGTAGCCCACCAGGTTCCTCTGTTCATAGGATTCTCCAGGCAAGAATACTGGAGTGGGTTGCCATCTCCAGGGGATCTTCCTGACCCTAGGATCTTCCTGTCCCGGGGATCAAACCCGGCTCTCCTGCCTTGCAGGGAATTCTTCACTGTCTGAGCTAGCAGGGAAGACCAACAGAGCCCTGTACAAAATGTAGAAGTTCAGAAGGACTGGGGGGATTCTGACCTGGGCAGAAGAGGGGTTTACAAAGGTTTTACAGAGGAAGGGGTATCAGAAGGGGGCCTTCAAGATTGAGTAAGACTTTTCCAGCAGGCACACAAGTGCAAGGAGAGGTCAGCCCAGACCCAAGGATCAACTTTTAGTGAAGATGTGGATTAGGAGGGCAGGAATAGAGACACAGATGTAGAGAACAGACTCGTGGGAAGGAGCGGGAAAAGGAGAGGGTGGGACAGATTGTGAGCCTGGTGGGTTCCTCATGTCCAACTCTTTTCGACCCCATGGACTGTAGCCCACCACGCTCCTCTGTCCATAGGATTTTCCAGGCAAGAATACTGGAGTGGGTTGCATTTCTTTTTCCATGGGATCTTCCTGACCCGGGGATCGAACCCACATCTTGTGTCTCCGGCATTGCAGGTAGATTCTTTACCTCTGAGCCACCTGGAAAGCCTAATTTGATTAATACCAGGCAGTAATAAGCTGGTTTCCATTTCCATCTGCAGCTAATTTCTCATTGTTACCCAATGATACAGTTTCCAAGAGTGAAGATTAGCTGGGGATGGCTGATTGAACACAGCCATACACACCACCCTTCCTATTTCCTGCCTCACATGTTCTTAAGGATCCCTGCTGTATTTCATGTCTCTACATGAAACCCATAAAAACATAGGAAAGCAATAAAGAGTGCCACCAGAAGAGCAGATTATACATGAATTCCTATGAGATAGAAAGCAGATGGGATCAGATTGATAGAAAAACTGGAGCAAAGAAAAACACAGCTTAAACATGGATAGGGAAAAAAAAACTACTACCAAAGAAACTAGAACATTTGGGGGATATTCTAAGCTCAGTCAACAGACACCTGGAACCGGAGGAGGTGCTGGGGTAAGAGATGGGACATCTGTATGCATGAAACCCAGATCAGCGCTTGCTTCCATAGCACAGAGTAGAACTGGAAGAATATCAGAAAGATTAGCATGGCCCCTGCACAAGGATAAAGTGAACCTGTGAAGCATTACATATTTTTTTATAGTATCACCCCACAGATTACAGGCTAATCACAAAGACAATGTATTTTTACAAAGGAAAGAGCTGATGGTCACCACCCTACGCAAGTGATCAAACCTAACGCACTACTGATGGGGTAATCTGATAGCATGTGTCGACAGATGTCGTGCAGCATAGTGTATGCCGAATCCCCTGTGAAGTGTTCTTGCCAAAACAGTTAACCTGAATCCAATCAAGCCTCTAGATTCAACCTTACAAGAAATATGGAAGTGAGTGAGGTGGGTTTGAGAAAAAGCAAAACGACATTAAGAGGAAACAAGTAGACAGAATCAGAACGTGGAGCCTCCTAAGAGTAAAATAGGGAATCAGGTGCATGGACTGTAAGACAGAAGTTTCTGACCTCAGAAAGAATTAAGAGGATGCTTCGAAACCTTTTCAAGTATACAAAAATCTCCCTAGGAATCTTAAGGGCCTACCTCATCACTCCTCTCAGCTAGACAGTAGTACTTCTAAGACTTCTAAGGGGATGGTTCAATAGCAGCTGCAACAGGGAACTCAAGAAAAAAAAAGAGGCATCGCTTGGTATTCCCTGGTAGTGCAGTAGATAAGAACCCACCTGCCAATGCAGGGGACGTGGGTTTGATCCCTGGTCAGAGAAGATTCCACATGCCATGGGTCAATTAAGCACATGTGCCACAAAGGCTGAGCCCATGCTCTCGAGCGGTGGAGCTGCAGCTAGTAAGCCTGCATGCCTAGAGCCTGTGTCCCGCAACCAGAGAAGCCATGCACTGCAACAAAGGGTAGTCCCTGACCCCCGCAGCTGCAGAAAAGTCCATGCCCAGCAGTGAAGACCCAGTGCAACCAAAAAGAAATAAATAGATGCAATAACATTCTTAAAAAAGGCATCTCTCAAAGAGCCTGAACCTGATATCATAACGGGACGAGACTTTGGAGAATGCTTGAAAAGGGTGTGTGTATCCTGCATGCGAGAGAAAGCCAGATAGAGACAGTCTTCAAATTACGACGGTTCTACTTACATTTTTTTCATTTTTTTACAGTGGTGCAATATGCATTCATCAGGAACTGTTCTTCAAATTTTGAACTTTGATCTCTTCCTGGCCTTGGTGGTGTATGGTACGATCCTTTCATCTGATGCTGAGCAATGGCAGCAAGCCCAAATCTCCCGGACAGCCGAGCAATCATTGGTGGTGAACAATAAATACACCTACAGTCTGTACTCAGACAGCCACTCTGTTTTCACTTTCAGTGTTCAATAAATTACACAAGACATTCAACACTTTATTATAAAATAGTCTTTGTGTTAGATGAGTTTGCCCAACCATAGAATAATGGAAGTGTTCTGAGCACTTAGGGTTTCCCTTGTGGCTCCCCTGGTAAAGAATTCGCCTGCAATGCGGGAGACCTGGGTTCAATCCCTGGGTTGGGAAGATCCCTGGAGAAGGAAAAAGCTACCCACTCCAGTATTCTGGCCTGGAGAATTCCATGGACTGTATAGAACATTCAGTCTCCAAGAGACGGACATGACTGAACAACTTTCACTTTCTGAGCATTTGTAAATCAGGCAAGGCTAAGCTATGATGTTAGGTAAGTGGTGTATTCTATGCATTTTCAACTTGTGATATTTTCACCTTATAATGGGTTTATCAAGATGCCACATCATCAATTGAGGAAGATCTGTCATTTATGGCCAGAAGGCAGACCTTGGTGGTTTTTAAAACATAGCTTCAAATTCTTTGAAACTGTGTGGACTTTGTGACTACTTCAAACAACAGGGTCTGATAAAAGTGATGCTTATGTGACTTCTGAGGCTAGGTCATAAAAGGAACAAAGTCCTGTTCACCAAAACACTCATTCTCAGAGTTATGAGCCATTGCATAAGAAAATTACTCTGAGGCTACCATGTTAGAGAGGCTATGTGGACACGTTTTGGTGGGCATTCCTAGCTGGGAGGCAGCATTCCAGCCATCGCAACCACGGTGTCAGGTACGAGAGCAAAGCCATCTTTCGATCCTCCAGCCTGTCCATCTACCAAGTGAATTCCACCACTGAATATTGTCAATGTCATGAAAAACAAAGAATCACTTGATTGAGCCCTGCCTAAATTTGTGAGATATAAAATAGCTGGTTTGAGCCACTGAAATTAAAAATTTCTTTATATAGACAGGCGGAACATAATGACATTCTCCAAAATGTCAGTGTGGTGGCGCAGTAGATAAGCATCTGTCTGCCGACACAGGGGACCTGAGTTTGATTCCTGGTCTGGGAAGATTCCACATGCCACAGAGTAACTAAGTCCACACACCAGAACTACCAAAGCCTGCACTGCTCTAGGGCCTGCGAGCTACAACCAATGAGCCCCTGCGATTTCAGCACTGAAACCACATGCGCCAAGAGCCTGTGCTCTGCAAGAGAAACCACCACAATGAGAAGCCCAAGCGCCACACTAGAGAGAAGACCCCACTCTCCGCAACTAGAGAAAGCCCAGGTGCAGCAACGAAGACCTAGCACAGCCAAAAAAAAAAAAAAAAGCCAATGAAATGGGTGCAGGAGAAGACGGTGGGTCTGTTTAGAGGGTTACAGCAACCAAATACAATGTCAGCCTTGATTGGCTCCTGGTTCAAAAAACTCAATGGCAAATACTTTGGGGGCAAGTAGATAATATTTTTAGGAAATCATTGTAAATTTTGTTAGATATGATCAAGGTATTATGGTTATATAGAAAAGTGTCTTTATTTCTAGGAGATACTTTCTGAAGTAATCATGGATCAACTGTCATTTTGATCACAACTCACTTTCCAATGGATCAGCAAAACAGTCTTAAACATACATGTGCACACAAAGTAAAGATAGCAAAAGGTTAACAATTGTTTGAATCTACGAACTAAATATATGAGTGTCTGTTATACAATTCTTTTAACTTTTCTGAATGTGAACATTTTTGTAATAAAAAGCAGAGAAAAAAAATCAAGGGAAATTATGAAAATGTTCCCAACTTCGTTAGTCATCAAGGAAATGCAAATAAAACCCAAAATGCAATACCACCCACCAGAATGGCTAAAATGAAAAGGACAGAAAGTGTTGGCAAGACTGTGAAGCAAGTGGAATTCCTTCATAGACCACTGGTGGAAGCATAAATGGTACAACCATTTTGGAAACCTCTTGGCAGTGTCTACTAAAGCCCACGGATATCTACCCTATGATTCAATTACGCCTCTCCCAATAGAAATCCATATTCATGTTCCCCCAAAGATATATGCAAGCACTATTTATAGAGGTCTCCAACTGAAAACTACCCAAATATACATCCACAGGAGAATGAATAGATAAATATATACACATAAGATAGGATGCTATACACCCACAAGAAGAACAAACCACAGTCACACAGGACAATGTGGATAATCTCAGAAACATGCTAAGTGAAAGAAGAAATAAATAAAACCAAAGAGTACATGCTGTATGATTCTATTTGAATAAGATGTATTCTAACAGCTTAATAAAGACAACACAAGTCTACAGCAATAGAAGTCAGGATAGCGACCTTTGAAGGTGTAGTGACCGAAAGAGAACTTAAGGGCCCAGGATGTTGGTAATGTTCTCTTTCTCAATCTGGGTGCTGATCACAAGGGTGTATAAAATTTGAGCAGTTTTCTGTATCCTCAGCCTGTCCCTCTAGAAATGCTGGGTTTCTGGTATTCTCCTCGCTTTTCAAGTCCATTCATGCCTCAGTGTCTTTGCCATGCTATTCCCTCTGCTGAGATGCCAGTCTACCTGTCTCCACCTGGCTAGTCCCTATTCTCCTTTCATCTCAGCTCAGAACTCCTCTCCTGCACAAAGCCCTCTCTAACCTCCAGATTCAGCTCAGTGCCTTTTCCCATCTGTCCTGTAAAGTAGCTTCCATTGTAGACAGTTATGCTAATACTTCCTGGATTGCAGTGAAATTCTTTGGCCTCATCTGCTAGACCACAAGCTCCTTGAAAGCCGAGGTTTTATTTATTGATATGACTGGTATTTGGTGACTGTTTTCTAAAGTGCCTCAACTAAAGCTCCCTAAATATACATGAATGAAATGTGTCATGACTTCTATATTGCTTTAAAAAAATTTAAATTATTTATTTGGCTGCCTTGGGTCTTGGTTGCGGCATGCATGATCTTTTCGTTGCGGTGCACTATCTTAGTTGCTCCAAGGCACATGGGATCTTAGTTCCCTGACCAGGGATCAAACCAGCATTCCCTGCATTGCAAGGTGATTTCTTGACCACCTGACCATCAGGGAAGTCCCTCTATATTGTTTTTAAAATACATCCTGGAGATTGGATTGAATTTTTTTCAAGTGATATTATCTAACTGACATATGAAAACAAAATCCAGCCATCTCATCCTCTGTCGTCCCCTTCTCCTCCTGCCCCCAATCCCTCCCAGCATCAGAGTCTTTTCCAATGAACCAACTTTTCGCATGAGGTGGCCAAAGTACTGGTATTTCAGCTTTAGCATCATTCCTTCCAAAGAAATCCCAGGGTTGATCTCCTTCAGAATGGACTGGTTGGATCTCCTTGCAGTCCAAGGGACTCTCAACAGTCTTCTCCAACACCACAATTCAAAAGCATCAATTCTTTGGCACTCAGCCTTCTTCACAATCCAACTCTCACATCCCTACATGACCACTGGAAAAACCATAGCCTTGACTAGACAGACCTTAGTCGGCAAAGTAATGTCTCTGCTTTCAAATATGCTATCTAGGTTGGTCATAACTTTCCTTCCAAGGAGTAAGTGTCTTTTAATTTCATGGCTGCAATCACCATCTGCAGTGATTTTGGAGCCCCCCAAAATAAAGTCTGACACTGTTTCTAGTTTCCCCATCTATTTCCCATGAAGTGATGGGACCAGATGCCATGATCTTCGTTTTCTGAATGTTGAGCTTTAAGCCAACTTTTTCACTCTCCTCTTTCACTTTCATCAAGAGCTTTTGAGTTCCTCTTCACTTTCTGCCATAAGGGTGCTGTCATCTGCATATCTGAGGTTATTGATATTTCTCCCGGCTATCTTGATTCCAGCTTGTGCTTCTTCCAGCCCAGCGTTTCTCATGATGTGCTCTGCATATAATTTAAATAAGCAAGGTGACAATATACAGCCCTGATGCACTCCTTTTCCTTTTTGGAACCAGTCTGTTGTTCCATGTCCAGTTCTAACTGTTGCTTCCTGACCTGCATACAGATTTCTTAAGAGGCAGGTCAGGTGGTCTGGTATTCCCATCTCTCTCAGAATTTTCCACAGTTTATTGTGATCCACACAGTTAAAGGCTTTGGCATAGTCAACAAAGCAGAAATAGATGTTTTTCTGGAATTCTCTTGCTTTTTTGATGATCCAGCAGATGTTGGCAATTTGATCTCTGGTTCCTCTGTCTTTTCTAAAACCAGCTTGAACATCAGGAAGTTCACAGTTCACATATTGTTGAAGCCTGGCTTGGAGAATTTTGAGCATTACTTTACTAGCATGTGAGATGAGTGCAATTGTTCGGTAGTTTGAGCATTCTTTGGCATTGCCTTTCTTTGGGATTGGAATGAAAATGGACCTTTTCCAGTCCTGTGGCCACTGCTGAGTTTTCCAAATTTGCTGGCATATTGAGTGCAGCACTTTCACAGCATCATCTTTCAGGATTTGAAATAGCTCAGCTGGAATTCCATCACCTCCACTAGCTTTGTTTGTAGTGATGCTTTCTAAGGCCCACTTGACTTCACATTCCAGGATGTCTGGCTCTAGATGAGTGATCACACCATCGTGATTATCTGAGTCGTGAAGATCTTTTTTTGTACAGTTCTTCTGTGTATTCTTGCCACCTCTTCTTAATATCTTCTGCTTCTGTTAAGTCCAGACCATTTCTGTCCTTTATCGAGCAGTTTAGCTACTATCAAAATATAAAGTGAACATGTTAATGTAATAACTTTATTTTAGAATTTTTTCTATAATATCCTACACGTGTATGAAAAGACATGTACAAGGACATTCACTGAAGCCTTGTTCTTCATAGCAAAAGATTAGAATCAACTAAAGGCCAGTGTGAAGAAAGCTGAGTGCCAAAGAATTGATGCTTTTGAACTGTGGTGTTGGAGAAGACTCTTGAGAATCCCTTGGACTGCAAGGAGATCCAACCAGTCCATTCTGAAGGAGATCAGCCATGGGTGTTCTTTGGAAGGAATGATGCTAAAGCTGAAACTCCAATACTTTGGCCACCTCATGAGAAGAGTTGATTCATTGGAAAAGACCCTGATGCTGGGAGGGATTGGGGGCAGGAGGAGAAGGGGATGACAGAGGATGAGATGGCTTGATGGCATTACCGACTCAATGGACATGATTTTGAGTAAACTCCAGCAGTTGGTAATGGACAGGGAGACCTGGCGTGCTGCAATTCATGGTGTTGCAAAGAGTTGGACATGACTGAGCAACTGAATTGAACTGAACGGAAAGGCCAGTCAATAGGATGCTGGTATAACAAGATCATTTTGCTATGGAACACTACAAAGCCATTAAAAAGAATGAGGCTGATTCACATGACTCATATGATATCCAAGTCATATTGTTTTTAAAAAACTGTTGATTTTATTGCATAAGTGGAAAAAAATCCCATTGCAATAAGGCAAAAAAAGAAAAAAGGAAATAAAAGACACAACATGGAAAGTAAAAAATAACATTCTACTTTCAGAAAAAATAATGGCAACACCCAATGCTGGTGAAAATACAAAAAAACTGGATTGCTGATAGGAATGTAAAATGGTCATTTTAAAAAGTTTGTTAATTGCTTACAAAACTAAACATACAATTACCATCTGACCGAGAAATTGCAATCTTAGGTATTTACCAAGAAAAATGAAAACTTATGTTGTACAAAAAGAAACTTGTACATGAATGTTCATAACAGCTTTATTGATTCAACCTGCTGGTCCAGTGGTTAAGAATCTACCTGCCAATAAAGGGGACTTAGTTTTGATCCTGATCTGGGAAGATTCCACATGCCATGGAGACACTAAGCCTGTACCTGGGCCTGCACTCTAGAGCCCCAGAAGTGAGAAGCCCCCATACCACAACTAGAGGGTAGCCCCTGCTCACCGCAACTAGAGAAGGCCAGAGTGCAGCAGTGAAGACCCAGTGCAGCCATAAACAGAAAAATCTGAAAAAGGAAAAGAGCAACACGAGGGACTACCCTGGTGACTCAGTGGCTAAGGCTCTGCACTCCCAACACAGGGAGCCTGGGTTCAATCACTGGTCAGGGAGCTAGGTCCCATATGCTGCAACTGAAGACCCAGCACGGCCAGATTAAAAGAAAAAGAAGAGTAACATGAGAGATCCCTGGAGTAATGGAGCTGTTCTGTATCTTGACTGTGGTGTTGGATACACAAACCTACATGTGTGATAAAATTGTATGGAGCTAAATACACATAAAGGAGTGAGTATAAGTGAGGAAATCTGAATAAGGTGGATGGAACCTATCAAAGTCAATATCCTGGTTGTGGTTTTATATAACAGTTTTGTAAGACGTTAGCATTCAGGGAAACTGGGTTCGGGGTACACAGATCTCTCTGTATTATTTCTTATCATTGCATATGAATCTACAATTATTTTTAAAAGTTTAATTTAAAAAAGCAAGATGCAGAACATTGTATGTAGCACGATACTATTTTTGTAAAAAGGATGGGGATCTATAAATATGCTTGTCTTTGCCTATTCATAAAATATGCATATTAATGAAACTGATAACTGGTTTTCTTAGGAAGGTAAACTAGGAGGCTGAAGGGAGGAGAAGGGAGACTTACTTTCCATCATAAAAACCTTTGCATGGCTTGGTATTTTAAACCTGTGCATGTGTTACTTTTGCATTAAAAACCTCAAGAAGTTTAAAAACAGAGCAAATGTGAAATTTGAATAAATATTTTTTATGTAATGAAAGCAAAGATGAGCACTTATAAGCCATCACTTTATATTCCATAAACAAAGATCCTATGCTCCTTTTAGTGGGGAAATAGTGGCTGGGCACATGCCAGCAGCCTGTACCCCTCTCCAGGAGACCACCTGCACCTCCTAATTTACAAATCCAGGGAGGGTGTGAAGGGGAGGGTGTCACTGCTCCCCACGTCCTGACAGGGCACCATTTTGGAACATTCTGCTGCCGCCTGTATAGACAGCCTGAGACCTGGCTTCAAGCCACAACGGCTCAGCCCCAGGGAAGGCTTTTGTCTTCCGAAACATCATTACACATCATTTAAAATTTTAAATCAGCCCTTAGACCCAGCCACGTAGGTGTCCTTATGTATTAACATGTTGAGTTGGAGGGCGTGCTGAAGATAAAGAAGGCCCACGCTTCTGCTGGATGTGAAAATGCCACTCCCGTCCATTTCCATGAAGCTAATGGGGCTGTTTGACCTTTAGAAATGGAGCCAGTTTATTTAGCTCACCACGATCAATATCATGTCATCGTTACTGAGTTCTTTTAACTCTCTGGCAGTTGATCATATTTGCCTAATATCTGTTGATGAAGCCTCTGCTTAGGAGATGCAGATTTTTATTGAGCAAAACAAAAAAATTTAACTGAAGCATCTATAAAAACACACTTTAAAAATCCTGCATGTCACCCTAGCAGTGGACAAAAGACAGTATCACACAGGTGAGACTTAAAATGTGAGATTTAAAGTACAAAAATGTAACTTGTTTCCATGATGAACAGATCAATAACTTTTTTTAAAAAATATCTTTCCCTCCCCCCATCTCCAACCAAAGATCGAAACTATTTCAGACCTGAAAGATGCTCAAATCTGTCAGCGCTTAGCAGCTGGGAAGCCAATGCAAATAGAACATGACACCTCCCCAAAACCTACTGTTCCTGTTCTTACCAAACAACAAGCCACGTTACAGACCGTGAAAAACATAAGCCTTGTTGGTTACACTGACAGTGATCCCAAAAAAACGTGTTTAATGCCAGAAACTGAGCATTCCGTTTTCTTGCAAGCAATGCAGTGTGAAAAGAAATATATAGGAAAGCGATAACTTTGGCAGCTCGCATGTTTAAGAAGTAATGCACAAAAACACAAGGGAAGAAACAGATCTCAGATTTACTGAAAATTCACGATTTTTGTGAAGTTTCTTGTTAATGGAAAACCCTCTCAACTTTGTAGGAGTTAGATATTTAATGCACTTTGGAATTTATGAAAAGACCAGGCTGAGGCAAAGCCTAAGTGTGGGAGAGTCACCTTCAGGGTCTCCTATGGACATGGATTCTGTCACTGGGACTGGCCACTCCACTGGGGACCTCTGAGAGCCACCTCACTTTAACCTGCTCAGTCCTTGGAGGTTGAGAAAGAAGAGCCACCTTTCCTGGAACACCAAAATCTTGCATCACTGGTGGTAGCGCCCTTGTCTGCTTCGGCTGACGTCTTGGCTTTCAGTACACCAGCCTGGTTCATGTCTAGGGTGATCAACTGTCTTGGTTTCTCCAGGGACTGATGGGTTTTTTGAGACACACGACTTTCAGTGTAAAACTGAGCTAGTCCTGGGACTTCCGTGGTGATCCAGTAGCTAAGACTCTGCGCTTGCAATGAGGGAGGCCCAGGTTCAACCCCTGGTCAGGGAACTAGATCCCACATGCCACAACTAAAGATCCTACGTGCCACAATTAAGACCTGGTGCAGCCAAATAAATAAATAAACTTTTTTTTTTTTTACTGTTTCAGATTCTTTTAATTCTGAAGAACTCTATCAAATTAGTTATAATAGTTTTGATGTGGTAGAGAAAAGCAATTCCAATTACCAATAACAATGCTGAAATTTCTGTTTTAAACAGTATTTAGTAATAGGTAGAGCAGTAATTTTCAAACATCTTAGACCGCAACCTAGAATAAGCAGTATATTTTACGTTGTAATCCAGTTTACAAGAACACATATTAAAAAAAATAGTTTCCTGAAATAATGCTGTTTCTAGTGGTATGCTCTGATATTTTCTTTTTTTTACTTTTACTTTATTTTATTTTTACTTTATTTTGCTTTACAATACTATATTGGATTTGCCATACATTGACATGAATCAGCCACGGGTATACTTGAGTTCCCAATCCTGAATCCCCCTCCCACCTCCCACCTCCCACCCCATATCATCTCTCTGGCTCATCCCCGTGCACCAGCTAAATAAACATTTTTAAGAAGAAAACTGAGTTAGTTCCAGATTAAAGACTTAAACGTAAGACCTGAAACTGTAAAACTTCTACAAGAAAACATAAGGGAAAAGCTTCATGACATTGGGTTTGGCAATGACCTCGTGGATGTTGTCCCTGTCCAGTCATGTCCGACTCTTTGTGACCCAGTGGACTGCAGCACGCCAGGTCTCTATGTCCCTCACCATTTCATGGATATGACACCAAAAATCTGGGCAAAAAAGCCAAAAAAAAAAAGAAGAAGAAGCAAAAATGGGACTACACCCAACTAAAGAGCTTCAGGGCAACACGGCAAAGGAAACAATCAACAGAATTAAATGGCAATTTCTAGAATGGGAGGAAATATTTGCAGACCTTATGTCTGATAAAGGGCTAATTTTCAAACTATATAAGAAGTCATTCAACTGAATAGCAACAACAAAAAACTGATTAAAAATGGGCAAATGACTTGAGCAGATATTTCTCTAACGAACTCATGTAGGTGGTCAATGGGTACACACAAAGGTGCTCACTAACCATCAGGGAAATGCAAATGAAAGTCACAAATGAGCTCTCACCTCACACCTAGTATGATGGCTATTATCAGAAAAATAAAAGATAACAAGTGTTGGCAAGGATGTGGAGAAACTGGAAATCCTGGGCACTGCTGGTGGGAATACAAAATGGGGCAGCCACTGTGCAAAACAGTATGTAGGTTCCTCAAAAAATTAAATATAGAACTACCATATGATCTAGAAATCCCACTTCTGGGGAGATATCCAAAAGAACTGAAATCAGGATATTGAAGAGATAATCTGCAGACCCACGTTCACTGCAGCATTCCTCACTCTGTTCAAGATATGGAGACAACCCAAAGGTCCACCAGCCGATGAACAGACAGGGAAAATGTGGTGTGTACGTACAATGGAATATCATTCAGTGCTAATAAAAGAAGGAAATCCTACCATTTGCAACAACACTATGCCAGTGAAATAAGTCAGTCACAGAAGGACAACTACTGCTTCATCCCACTTCCATGAAGTATCTAAAATAGTCAAACTTACAGAAGCAGAAAATAGAATGGTGGTTGCGAGGGGGTGGGGGAGGGGAGCATAGGCACTTGTTCAATGAGTAAAAGTTATAGTCACACAAGATGAATAAGTTCTAGAGATCTACAGTATGACAGAGTGCCTGTAATTAACAATTATGGTGTTTTGCACTTCAAACTTTGAGCGCAAATATGATGGGATATGTTCTCAACACACACACAAAGAAAAGGGATACAATGAACTTTGGAGGTGGTAGGTATGTTTATTTCTTTAATTGCAGTGATGATAAATCATGGATGTTTGCATATATACACACTCTTCACAATATTTACATCAAATATGTACATTTTGTCCATGCTTATACTCAACAAAGCTGTAAAAATTTTATGAGTGTTCTTTAGTCAGTGCCCTGCCATAGATCTGAATAATCTCGATGATTTTGACATGGCAATCATAATTTGATGCTAAAATAAAAGATCAAATTGGAAATGTTCAGCCCCCACCCCCCATCCCCATTTTAAGACTAGAATATCAGATTTCCTTAAAAATAAAAGCAACCCAACTGAGCCAGTCCCATCCTCAACAGCTAAAAGGTAGAAGCAATTCAACTGTTCACTGACAAATAAATGAATAAACAAAATGTGACCTGTCCATACAATGAAATATTACTCAACCTTCAAAAGTGAGAAATTCTGACATATGCTACAACATGGATGAAACTTAAGGACATTATGGGGAGTGAAATAAGTCAGTTACGAAAGGACAAATACTGTATGATCCACTTATATGCGGTCCCTAGAGCAGTGAGACTTAGAGATAGAAAGGCGACTGATGATTGCCAGGACCTGGGGGACAGGGGGAGTTGCTTGATGGGTGCAGAGTTTCAGTTGAGGAAGATAAAAACGTTCTGGACATGGATGGTGCTGACGGCTGTACAACAGTGTGAAGGTACTTAATGCCGCAGTATGTATTAAGGCACACGTTGTATACAGAATGCACTTAAAAAAAAAGATATAAAAAAATACAAATAAAAAATAAAATAAAAAGAATATACTTAATGCCACTGTACACCTAAATTTGGTTAAAATGGCAAATTTTGTTATATATATTTTTTTACCATGATGCAATTTTCTTAAAATTAAAAAACAAAACTGAGTCAGTGCTTGGCAAGCCATGTCTTACACCTTGGTGCCTTTTCCCCTCTGTCCTTCCGTCATATGGTAGAAGTGTTTTAATTCACCCACTCATTCTAACCGCGGTCCCATAGGTGGAGAATCCCCTGTCACAGCCCCTGCTGTTGGAAAGGCAGGCTCTGAAACATGGGCTGTTACTCTCCCTCCAGCCTGGGATACAGCTGATTGGATGGGCAGACCCCTGATCCAAGCAGAGCATGGGCTGGACCAATCAGGTTCCTTCCTTGACTCTTGCAGTATTTGATACAAAGTGCAGCTGCCGTCAGCACTGGACACCAGCTTGGAGAAACTGACAAGAGGGAGTGGGGTGGAGAGGGACTCCTTCTTGAAGGCTCGCCAATTCAGCCTTGCAACTGAATTCAGACATGACGACTCTGTTCTTATGACACCCTCCTTTCACTCAAGCTGCTTGGACAGGATTTCTTTCCCCAGCTTCCCAAATGCCACTTGTATTCACTGAGAAACCTTCTGTAGTTAGAACCACTTGATAAAATTGAATTTTATCTGCATAATTATAATAAAAATAAACCCCAGGGAAATCACAGAGCCTATCACTCTCAGCGGTCTTCCATGGTAGCTCAGACGGTTAAGAATCTGCCTGAAACGCAGGAGAACCAGGTCCGATCCCTGGGTCGGGAGAATCCCCTGGAGAAGGAAATGGCAACCCACTACATTATTCTTTCCTGGAGAAACCCATAGACAGAGGAACCTGGCAGGCTACATTCCATGGGGTCACAAAGAGCTGGACACGGCAGAATGACTAACACTTTCACTTTCATAGCTCTCAACAGGGGTTGATTTTTGCTTCCCAAGGCCTATTTACTAACTTAGAGACAATTCTGGTCACCAGAACAGGAGGGAGAAGGTATATAGTCCACTGGCTTCTGGTAGATAGAGACCAGGGATGTTGACTAGAGCAACGAATTAGCTGTCTCAAAATGTCAGCAATGACTAGCTTGAAAAACTCTGCTGCAGAGAAATGGAGCCTTTAGAAAATAGGTACAAGAATTTATTAAAGCCCTTAATTTCCTAAACTGAAAACATTTGAAAGTGTTTCCAACCCGCACAGAGTCGGACACGACTGAAGCGACTTAGCAGCAGCAGCAGCAGCCAACCTCTGAGACAGAGGATAGAGGACGTGGGTTGTTTTTACCAGCTCAGAATCTGTTCACTGTTGAACTGTCCTTAGAAAACCGCCCTTCCCCACTCTGAGTCCTTGGGGTTTCTGCCAAGTTGACCTGGGTCGTCATGGAACTCAGACTGTCCAATCAGAGTATCTACAGTTCCCTCCCTCTTAGTCCCAATAGAGATGGGGTAAAGAGACGGGTATGTGACCAAACCAGACCCATCGTGGGACCAGAAGTGTGCTCTTCAGGCAGGAGATGCTGGGAAGATAACTCTGGTTGCCTGGAGGGCAGCGCCTGACTAACCTGGGAGCTTGTAGAGACAGGGGTGAGCTGAGAGGTGGGGTGGGTGAGGCTGGGTCCTCCTCCAGGTGCTGGGTCTAGCTATGCCACAGCCATCCCTTTTGGCTTTCAGTGACATGACTGGGTATCTTTCAATATTGACTTAGGCCACCTGAAGTTGGGTTTCTGGCACTTAATACTGACACATGGAGTGGCTCAGATAATATCTCCACCACAGGTTTAGCAAAGCACAGGAGAGACTCATATATATATATGTAAATACTATTTGATAGTCAATACTATTTGATATTTCAATATCAATATTGATATTGATATCAGTACTATTGGGCATTTCATTATTTTTGCCAACAGAAGATTCACATAGCTTGCTCCCATCCTACCTACCTCATTCCCTGTTGGTTTCCTTCCAATACCCTCTCCCAGCCTTACTGTCTTCGGCCCTTTGTGCCTGCACTTCTCTTTGTACCAGTGTCTACCCTGCTGGCCCAGAGGACTGAGTGGAGGCTCAGGCTTCCTGAGCACCTCCCAGGTGCCATAATACTGCATCTGCCTGCCCTTATCGGATCTGCATAAAACTCTCTGTGTAGGTACTATAATTTTTCTCATTTTACAAATTATTAATTTGCTCAAGATATCTTGACTCACAAGAGGTTAACTTGGATTCAAATGCAAGTTTGTTGGGGTCCATTGCCTGTGATCTTAACTGCTATACCACACTGTCATCTATTTTCTCATTAATTAATTTACTTTTGGCGGTGCTGGGTCTTTGTCGCTGCACACGGGCTTTTCTCTAGTTGAGGTATGGGGGCTTCTCATTGCAGGGGCTTCTCTCGCTTCGAAGCACAGGCTCTAGGCGCGCAGGCTCAGTGGTTGTGATGCACAGGCTTAGTTGCTCCCAGGCATGTGGGATCTTCCCAGACCAGGGGTCAAACCTATGTCCCCTGCGTTGGCAGGAGGATTCTTAACCACTGGACTGCCATGGTAATCCACCATCTTTTCTTTTTTAAGATCAATTACCTGACTCAGAAAACACGTCTATGGAATTGAGTCAAGGCACTTCTTGGGTCTTTTATCCCTGTTGTGTTGGTCGCTTAGTCGTGTCTGACTCTGCAACTGCAGCCTGCCAGGCTCCTCTGTCCATGGGATTTCCCAGGCAAGGATACTGGAGTGTGTTGCCTCTCCTTCTCCAGGATATCTTCCTGACCCAGGGGTCAAACCCGGGTCTCCTGCATTGCAGGCAGAATCTTTACTGTCTGAGCCATCATGGAAGCCCTTTAAAGGGAATCCCTAAAGAGGCTTAAATATGAAGAAAGCTGCAACTTTTCAGTATCCATGACTTAGCTTTTATAATCTCAAGGCATTTTCTCATAAAATAAAGGTTGGCAAATTTCCGTAAAAGGAAATGTACCTTCCATAGTTCTGGGCTGGTCTGCCAGCTGCTTACCCTATGTAAACTTTTAAATCACTGTTTGACAATGCATATGCGATGCTTAGCAATATTTGATGCCACAGGGCTCTGTGTCAGCATTTCTGAGTCATGGCTGGGTACCTATAACAGCCAGTGACATATGCTTTAATGGGGTCTGACTCACTAATATAAGCCTCATTAACTTGACAGAGTTTGTTTTATAAAATTGAATAGGACTCTCTGAACTTTGATTTTTTTCATCTCTATATATAACAGTGATAGGAGTTCAAAATTATCCCCACAGCCTCATGTGACTTCTTCTTAGTCATTGCCTAACTGCTCTCCTTTCATCTGAGTGAAATTTCTTAAAAGCATAGTATTATCCCTGCTATGCCCACCTTTTGCTCTGAATGTACTTCTCCACCTCCTACAGCCTGACTCTCTGGCTTCTGCTCCATCCTTGTCACTAAGTGACGTGAAGTCACTTGGTCGTATCCAACTCTCTGCGACCCCATGGGCTGTATGTAGCCTACCATGCTCCTCCATCCATGGGATTTTCCAGGCTAGAGTACTGGAGTGGGTTGCCATTTCCTTCTCCAACCATCCATGCCACTACCCACAATCACCTAGATCCA
Organism: Ovis canadensis; assembly: GCF_042477335.2. Lineage (NCBI taxonomy): Eukaryota > Metazoa > Chordata > Mammalia > Artiodactyla > Bovidae > Ovis > Ovis canadensis. Next base: position 39,378,232 of record NC_091258.1, on the reverse strand, counting down.
ATGGACCTTTTGCAGATCTTACCTGGTTTGGCTTCTCTGCAGCACATCACCTGCCACTCCATTCTTCTGGGTGTTTTTTCCTCTTTTGCATTTCAGGATAGCATTCCTCCTTGGTACTTGGTGTAATATCTCCTTGGTATTTCTCTTGTTTTTCAACACTAACTTATAGTCTCTCTTCCTGGCTGCATTTTTTCTTCTTCTCTTTCCATGGAGATATTCTCTCTTCACTCCTTTCTCTCTTTCTAGTCTAAACGTTATCTTCCATGAATCTATCCTCTACCCCAGGGTTTTGAAGCTCTCTCTCATGTAACCTGAATAAATCTTTGCCAGTGCCCATCTCAGCTTGGTGTGACATTCAAAGAAACACACCCCAGTGAACAAAGTTAATTAAAAAGGCTTCCAACATTCACTTCTATACTTTAAAGGACATCAAAAGAGGTTTGATTCTTAATCCTAGATACTGCCTTCCCAAATTCTCTTTCCTTATTCTACAGTCATTTAAAAGAATAAAGCAAATTTGTATGTACTGGCCTAGAAAGCTAAAATGATTAGCATACTGTTTCAGCATCATACTGGAAATCTTAGCTAATGCAATAAGACAAAACAAATTGATAAAAGGTATACTGACCAGGCAGAAATAAAACTGTCTCTGTTTGCTACTGCTGCTGCTGCTAAGTCGCTTCAGTTGTGTCTGACTCTGTGCGACCCCATAGACAGCAGCCTACCAGGCTCCGTCCCTGGGATTCTCCAGGCAAGACACAGTTGACATTATTCACTTAGGTGTAAACGTACCAAATTATGTATAAGATCTACATGAGAAAAACTTCAAAATTCAGATGAAAGGATTTGAGGAGATCTAAATAAGTAGATATTTCATGTTCATGGATAGGGAGTTCAGTATTATCAGTATGTCAGTTATTCCCAACCTGATCTATAGATTCAACACAATATCAGTCAAAATGTCAGCAAGTTATTTTGTAGATATCAACTGATTCTAAAGTTTGTATGGAGAGACAAAAGACCCATAATAGCAGACAAAATACTGAAGAAGAAGAATAAAGCAGAGGACTGACACTACTGATTTCAAGACTTAATATAAAGTTACAGTAATTAAGACAGTGTGGTATTGGCGAAAGAAGAGACAGATCAATGGAACAGAATAGAAAGTCCAGAAATAAATCTACATAAAGACAATCAACTGGTCTTTGACAAAGGAGCAAAGCCAATACAATGGCACAAAGACAGTCTTTTAAACAAGTGGTGCTGGAGTAACTGGACATCCACATTCGAAAAACCTGAAGCTAGACACAGACCAGAGAAGGACCAGGAAGTCTGGCATGCTGCAGCCCACGGGATTGCAAAGAGTCAGACACAACATAGAGACTGAACGACAACAACAGACAGAAATCTGACACCTTTCATAAAAATTAGCTCCCCAAAAAGGATCACAGACCAAGATGCAAAATAGAAACTGCCAAACTCCCAGAAGAGTGATCTGAGCAAGAGAATCAAGAGGGAGGAGCAAGTGATGCTGAGAGGAAGGAACACCCACTGCAGACGGGAGGCGATATCATCTTGTCCCCAGAGTTGGGCTGCCTTCTTCCTACCATGAACTCCTTCAGTCTCCATCAGGCTGCCTGGCGACTGTTTCTGTGAGGCATGGCAGGGGGGCACTGCCTGGTGAGAGTCTGACCTTCCCCACTGCCAATGCCTTCATGACATGCCCCAATTACCAGCCCGAATCTGTGTTCTTGGATGGCACCACCGGCTCAATGGACATGAGTTTGAGTAAATGCTGGGAGCTGGTGATGGACAGGGAGGTCTGGTATGCTACAGTCCACTGGGTCACAAAGAGTCAGACACGACTGAGCGACTGAACTGAACTGAACTGATCTGTGTTCTTCCAAAGCCTGACTGATATGGATGCTCTACATGGCTGCCTGATTTAATTTTCACAAGGACATGAAGGCTCCCATAGGTGAAGCAACTTCTATCCCTTGCAAGTGGTGAACTGCATTATAAACTCAGGTTTGGGTGGCTCAGATGGTAAAGAACCTGCCTGCAATACAGGAGACCCAGGTTCCATCCCTGGGTTGGGAAGATCCCCTGGAAAAATAAATGGCTATTCACTCCAGTATTCTTGCCTGGGAAATCCCACGGACAGAGGAGCCTGGCAGGCTACAGTCCATGGTGTTGCAAAGAGCTGGATTTGACTGAAGGACCTACAGTTTCCCAGACAGGGGAAATCTACATACAATGGGGTCTTAAAGCTGCTGATGGTGCAGCTCTGCCCCAGGCATTCTAATGCCTGGTGTCTTCATTGATAAGGCAGTGAAGAAAGCCAACTGTGTCAATCCCAGACTCTTCCTGGGCTACGCAATGCAGGCTTTTACTCAGCATAGGCGTAGTTTTTATAGATTATGTTTCCCACTGCAGAAGTCTACAGCTCTTCATTAATCTTCATAATGACTGTACCAGATGGCATCCCAAGCCCTATGTGTATGTAACCAACTTGGCGACAAGGATAATAGGAGGGATAGAAAATACTAGATCATAACTATGGTGGTTGAATGAATTCTAGTCTATTCAGTTATTGCTTTGTCTGCCCTGAACTTCCTTCCCCACCCTTTTCTGGAATTGCTTCTCTGCCCACTTAGCCATATGGTCTGGATAAAAGATTCCACACCCTGGCTAGAGTTAAATGGATCATAGATGCTCATAGATCATTCCTGCTCTTCTGCAGTCTGGGACAACATGGTACCCCCACCTTCTCATCCTTTGGTCCACACAAGGACATTTCCAAAGTCAGGCCAATCAAAGCCTTTCTGTGGGTTTATTAACCTGGGAAAACTAAGAGGGAAGTTTAAAGTGTGGAGAATGTCCACTCTCTCTCCACTACAAATGTGGTGAATTCTGTAATTTTTTAACAATTTTAAAAATTTGTTTATTTTATTTTTTGTCTGCTCCGGGTCTTTGTTGCTGCATGCAGGCTTTCTCTAGTTGTGGCCAATGGGAGCTACTCTTCATTGCAGTGCATGTGCTTCTCATTGAGGCGGCTTCTCTTGTTGCAGAGCCTGGGCTCTAGGGTGCGTGGGCTCAGTAGTTGTGGCACATGGGCTTAGTTACTCCGGGGTATGTAGGATCTTCCCAGACTGTGGATTGAACCTGTGTCCCCTGCACTGGCAGGTGGATTCTTAACCACTGGACCACCAGGGGAGTCCCTGTCATTTTTTTTTATTATGGTAAAATACACATAACAAAATTTACCACCTTAGCATTTTTAAGTGCACAGTTCATTGATCTTAAGTACATTCACACGGCTGAATAACTCATCTCTGAAACTCTTTTCATCTTGAAAAATGGAAGCTCTTGTACTCGTTAAACAGTTATTCCCTGTTTCCCACTTCCCTCCACCCCTGACAACCACTCTTCTGGTTTCTGTCTCTGTGGATTTGACTATTCTAGGTACCTCATATCCATGTCATCACACAAATTCTGCAGTTCTGTAGTGGATCAGTTCAGTTCAGTCACTCAGTTGTGTCTGACTCTTTGCAACCCCATGGACTGCAGCACACCAGGCTTCCCCGTCCATCACCAACTCCCGGAGTTTACTCAAACTCATGTCTGTTGAGCCAGTGATGCCATCCAACCATCTCATCCTCTGTCATCCCCTTCTCCTCCCACCTTCAATCTTTCCCAGCCTCAGGGTCTTTTCCAATGAGTCAATTCTTCACATCAGGCGGCCAAAGTATTGGAGTTTCAGCTTCAACATCAGTCCTTCCAATTAATATGCAGGACTGATCTCCTTTAGGAAGGACTGGTTGGATCTCCTTGCAGTCCAAGGGCCTCTCAAGAGTCTTCTCCAGCACCACAGTTCAAAAGCATCAATTCTTCGGCACTCAGCTTTCTTCAGAGTCCAACTCTCACATCCATACATGACCACTGGAAAAACTAGTGGTAGTTTACCCTCCAATAATGATTTAAAGGAATTTGACTGGACTGAAATTGCTTACAGTTTATAAACACTCAAAGCATATTATATTCTGATTATTCAACCACTGTCAGACCATCAGCCCACATTTCACTTTTTGGAATTTCCCAAATGGGCCACAGTAGACAACATCTTCATTAATCTTCATAATGACTGTACCAGATGGTATCCCAAGCTTGAGTGTTTGTAACCAGCTCAGTTTCAACCTGGTGACAGTTCTGCTTCAGAGGCTGAATCTGTACACCAGGGGCCCTACACAGGGATAGTTTGCCCTCCCCTGAGAACACTTGGCCATGTCTGGAGACATTTCTGGTTGCCACACTGGGGCAGAGAAACCCTTGGCATTGGTGAGTAGAGGCTAGGGGTACTGCTAAACAGCCCACGATGCATGACGTGCACGTGTGCTAAGTCACTTCAGTCATGTCTGACTCTGTGACTCTATGGACTGTAGCCTGCCAGGCTCCTCTGTTCATGGGGATGCTCAGGCAAGATACTGGAGTGGGTTGCCATGCCCTCCTCCAGGGGATCTTCCCAACCTAGGGACTGACCCTACATTTCCTACATCTCCTGCATTGACAGGCAGGCTCTTTACCACTAGGGCCACCTGGGAAGCCCAGTGCATAGGACAGTCCTCCACATATGTCCACAATTATTAGCCCCAAATATCTATAGCCTTGGAAATAAGAAATCCTATTCTCTACAGTGTTGACATTTCCCTGCTCCACACTGACCACACTTTTCCAATCAGGGAATCATAGTAGACGTTATGGGATTGATAAATGCCTCCTTTCCCTGAAAGGTGTCCTAGGGAGTTCCCAACAGCTTCAATGTATTACCAGCAAAATTATTTCTGAAAAGTTACACTACAAAAGCTTCCCCTGGGGAAGAGGGGTGGGATGAATTGGGAGACTGGGACCGACATATATACACTACCATGTGTCAAAGTGATAGCTAGTGGAAGGCTGCTGTACAGCCCAGGGAGCTGGGACGAGTGCTCTGCGGAGATCGGGATGGGTGGGATTGGGAGGTGGGGTGGGAGGGAGAACCGAGAGGGAGGAGGTATTTGTATACATACGGCTGATTCACTTCATTATACAGCAGAGACTAACATGACATTGCAGAGCAACTACACCCTGATAAAAAGGTAACAACTGGAAAAGTAAAAAAAAAAAAGTTTATCTTGTCTAATAATTCCTAAACTTGACCTTATGTGATGCTTTTATGACCTCTTCCTATGTCTTACTTTACATTTTTGGCATTTGACAGTGGAAACCAAAAATTGCACCAATATTCTAGCTTTTTGGAAAGGCGATGGTCAGGACCCCTTTTAGTTATTGAGCAAGAGCAATTTCAAATGGTCTCCACACTAATTCCATCATGCATCAATTAATCGGAAATATGTAGGACTCAGATAATCCTCTCCACAAAGCAGCCAACAGCCTATGATGAGAAATTCTCAAAATCCCAGGTAATGGTATTGCTCTGATTTCTTGAGAGCATAAGCGGAAGTGAAACGAGGCACTTTAGACATTGCTTATGAATTCTGATTTGGAAGGAATCAAGACTAGCCCCAGAACCCACAGGCTAGTCAACGACTAACTGAAGCTCTCAGTTTAAGTCTGTGACATAGTTCAGGAGTCCGCAACCTCTGGGATCTGATGCCTGATGACCTGAGGTGGAGCTGATGTAATAACAACAGAAATAAAATGCACAATAAATGTACTGTGTTTGAATCATCCCAAAGTCAACTCTCTCTGACCCCCAGTCCATGGAAAAATTATCTTCCACAAAACCAGTCCCTAGTACCACAAAGGTTGGGGACTGCTGATATTAACCTCCTCATGTGATGCAGTGAGGTACCAAGCTGTGTGTAAGCGTGTGCTGCGTGAATATTTCATCAGTTAGGATTCTTGCTATTGTTTCAGAAGACCCAGCCCCAACTGGCTTAAACAAAGAGAATGCACTGACATAACCGAGCAGCTCCCCGGGGAACTGGCTTTGGAACCTTAAAGTGAGACACTCGGGCCACCACCTCTGGGCCAATTGGCTCTGTTCTGCTCTGGGGTTGACTTCATTCTCAGGCTTCATGTTGAGGTGCGGTGGTCACAGCTCCCCACACTGCCCCACCCTTTAGTCCAGCAAGAAAAGAGAAGAAAGGACACTCATCTCTGCCCTAGAGCCCACCCACAGCCACAGGGCCCCTCAGTGGGGCACATGCCACCCCCTGATGGGAGGGTGGGGTCTTGTACCCTCAAGCACAGCACTAAGAGTAAGGAGGGGGTGGCCCTCGGGGCAAATTGCTGTTAAGAGCAGAAGGGGAGGTTGATGCTGGGCCACCAAAATAGGAAATGATCACCATTAGGGGAAAAAATACAGAAGCAATAATGAAGTAAAGTAAAAGAAACCACTAGGCAAGCTAATCTTTTAGCATTTGTGTGCTTAGTTGCTCAGTCATGTCCAATTCCTTGCGGGTCACAAAACTGGACTGTAGCCCACTAGGCTTCTCTGGAATTTTTCAGGCAAGAACACTGGAGTGGGTTACCATTTCCTTCTTCAGGGGATCTTCCCAACCCAGGGATCGGAACCATGTCTCCTGTGTCTCCTGCATTGCAGGCAGATAGTTTACCCACTGAGCCATCAGGGAAGCCTTGAACAGTTTCAAAGTGTGTTTGTGACTGTTTCCTCAGTCATCCCCGGCAATATTCCTGTGACTTAGTTAAAGCAAGTACAGCCATACTCTCTCTTCTTAAGGGAGGAAATCAAAATTCCATGTGGGTTGCATGATGTCCTTGGTCACCCTGAGACAACAGCCGAACTCTAAGCCTGGTCTTAGGCTCCTGAAATGACTTTCTGTTTATCCTGAGGACAGAAGTGCTTGGTTTAAGGTTATCATGTGAGATTTTTAATATGCTATTTATTTTTGACAGTGCTGCGTCTTTGTCGCTGGGCTTGGGCTTTCTCTAGTCTTGGCCAGTGCGGGGGGGAGTACTCTCCAGTTGCGGTGTGAGGACTACTCGTTGCCATGGCTGCTCTTGTTGCAGAGCACGTGCTCTAGCGCGTGGGCTAGCACATAGTAGTTGTGGTGTGCAAACTTAGTTACCCTGTGGCATGTGGAATCCTCTCAGACCAGGAATTAAACCTGGGTCCCCTGCGTTGGCAGATGGGTTCCTATCCGCTATACCACCAGGGAAGTCCTATGAGATTTTTTTAATTAATAAAATTTTTAAGTAGCATTGACTGTTGCTACTTCAGGTAGGTGAGAGAATCGACCACGCAGAAACCCAGATGGATTCCTAGACGGGTTCATGGTCCTTGTGATGCAACTAGAGTGCTTCAGGGAATCATTTTATTCGCAGTCTGGGCTGGAAGAGCACAAAGTGTTTGATGAAGATGTAAGTAACAGGGACTGGACTTTCAGGTTGTCTGTGAAATCATAAAAGTCTCAGCAAATCATAGAAAATATAAAAGTCTTTAAGAAGATGGGCACTCTCTGCCCTTGGTTTTAATGTGAGCTGTCGTCCAAGGGCAGCCCTCTGCAGACAAATGGCCTTGGGCCAGAGCATCGAGGTTTTGGGACGTGAATAGCCATCAAGTCATCACCCTGGAAGTAGCTATTTTCCTCGTATTCTCTAAGGGGTTAAAACCTTTCTGAAAGGTTCTGGATGCAGTGAGCCTTTGTGGTTTGTTTGGTGGTGCTCGGAAAATTTCTTGTCTCTGTTCTTAATTTTAGAGCTAGCAGCTGTCACTGCTTTGTTCTAACAAGTCGGTAATTTTCCATGCCCCTTGCTTATTTGTATTCTCTTTATATATCTAATCACTCTCCCTGCAAAAGCTTCTAACTTGGTCTTGTCACTTTATTCACCCTCAGGGAAGGTGGGTGTGTCATAGAATCCATCATTTAGTCTTTTGTCATTTCTATAACTCAGTAACCACTTTTCAAAAACTTAAAGCTTTTTTCCTTCAGACAAGGGTCACCTTTTACTCCACCTGTATGCATAATAAAATAGAAATGGTCTTACATTGTTTGATAGAGTTTTCACATGCCATGTTTTATAGGATATGACATTCAGTGCTTTTCATCTTAACAAGAAGGTTGCTTTTGGTCTGTTTCTTATCAGTCCACTTATTTTTTTATGATTCCACAGGTGCTACTACAATTTTTTGGAAGTGTTTGACAGGGGATATTGTTATTTTATTTTTTAGTTTTAATTTCATATGATCCGAGATTTGCTTCAAAATAACCCAGACAGTCAAGAAGGGATATAGGCTCATGAAACCAGACTGCCGTGGCAATTGCTGAAGGGGTTGGTGGGAACATAATGGTCCATTAAACTACTTTCTCTGTCTTTATGTATGATTGAAATTTTCCATAATAAAAAGTTTAAATTTTTTTTGCAAAACTATTTCTAATAATTTCCCTTTAATAAAGATGATGCCAATAGCACAAATATTGCCACCCATAGGTGGGAAATATATTACACTTTTCTCTGATAAACCAGTTGCAACACCACAAAGAAACATTTATTATAATCTTCATCTCCAACCTACTGAGCAGTAACTCTAAAATGTTATTGTCAATATTGTTTTCTCAGAACTCTCTATAAATCTGAATTGTCAGGTAAGACACTCATAGATTTCATTTTTTTATACAATCTGTCTTAGTAAAACTAGTGTTTGAAAAAGGTCCAAGAAAAAAAAGAGAAAGAGGTCAACTAACATTTCAATATAAAGATACATGATTTTTTTTAAATCTGAAAATACCAAACCAGAATAAATAAAAACGTGTTTTTGATACTTCAGATGCTTTTGGTGGCTTGGGGAGAGTTTATATTTTAAGTTCTTAAGTTCATGTGGACTCTATATTTTCAGATGAATCCACAGACACACAAAAAAGCACTTGCTTTCAAATTTGAAGAAAATGGAAGAGAAACTTCTTTTTAAAAAGTCTTTATTGAATTTGTTACAATATTGCTTTGGTTTTATATTTTATTTTTTTGACCACCAGGCATGTGGGATCTTATCTCCCCAGCCAGGGATCAATCTTGCACCCCCTGCATTGGAAGGTGAGGTCTTCACCCTGGACCACCGGGGAAGCCCTGAGAAACTTCTTTAAATCATATATAGTTGACATAAGTAACTTTATGGATACCATAAATAAGTGACAAAAATAAACCCGTTGGGGATTAAGCAGGATGTTTTGTAAATTGTCCTTGAAGTGTTCCATGTTCTCATACTGGGATAAGCACAAAGCTGCTATCAGTGTTTATTTCAGGCCTCCCTCCCTCCCTTCTCTTGTGGTTAGAGTTACATGTTCACTAATCCTCCTTTGTTTTCTGAGGCATAATTTTATTCTTGGTCGTCTTATATGCCTTTCAGATAATATTTATGATACCCTTTGGCCTATAAAAATTCCAAGAGTAACATTCTTTCATGAGATGACCATGCCTAACATTTTCCTTTTGTTAATTGTTTCTGTCAAACCATGTCTACATCCTTCCATTCTTTACAAGGTATTCTGAGAAGGACGGAACTTCACCCACTAATGAATATGTGTTACACTGGTCCTGTAGGCCAACATTTCCCTCAAGCTTTCTATTTCTTATATGGTGCTGCATGTCAATTATATCTCAATAAAACTGGAAGGAAAAAATGAGGAAGGATTAAAAAATAAAGAACGTATACAACTCAGTATAAACAAATAACCCATTTTAAAAAGGGGGGGGCAAAGGATTTCAATAAACGTTTCTCCAAAGAAGATATAGAAGTGGCTGGTTCATATATAAAAGGATGCTCAACATCACTATTCAGGAGGGAAATGAAAGTCAAAAGAACAATGAGCTACTACTTCACACCCATTAGGATTGCCAACACACAGAGCAAACAAACAACAACAGAAAAGAACAAACATTGGTGAGGATGTGAACTAAACAGAACCTTGCGTACTGCTGGTGGGAATGTGAAATGGTGCAGCTGCTATGCAATACAGTGCAATGATTCTTCACAAAATCAAACATGGAGTTACCGTATTGTTCAGCAACCGCACTTCCGGGTATATAATTAAAAGCAGGGGCTGGAACAGATATTTGTATACCCATGTTCATAGTAGCATGAATCGCAATAGCCAAGAGGTAGAAGCAACCCAAGTGTCCATCAACAGACAAATGGGTAAACAAAATATGGTCCATACAGACAACAGAGTATTATTCAGCTTTAAAAAGGAAGAACATTCTGACATGTCTTACGACATGGATTAAACTTGAAGACATATGCTAAACAAAATATACCAGTCCCCAAAAGAAAAATATTCTATGTTAACACATATATGTGGAATCTACAAAAATAGTACAGATGAACCTATTTGCAAAGCAGAAATAGAGACACAGATGTAGAGAATAAATGTATAGATACAAAGTGGGGAAGGAGGATGAGATGAACTGGGAGACTGAGATTGACTGAACTGAAAAATGGATTCCAACATACAGGAGATGCAGACAAATACTATTTGATTTCACTTATATGAAGTACCTAGAATAGTCACATTCATAGAGTCAGAAAGTACGTTGGTAGATGGCAGAGGTTGTTGGGAGGCAGAGAATGGGGCCTTAGTGTTTAATGGGGGCAGAGTTTCAGCTTTGCAAGATGAGAACATTTCTGGAGATGGAAGGTGGTGATGGTTATACAGCAGTATGCACGTACTTCATGCCATTATACACTTAAAAATGATTTAATGATAAATTTTATGTTATTTAAATTTTTACCACAATGAAAAATAAAAGCTAAAAATATTAATTTGAACATAAGTTACAAATTTTGAAAACTGTTAAGTTGTTGAAAAAGGAAGAATTTTTGAAAGAAGGAACAGGGGAAAATGCTATTTTAAAGCATAATGTTAATTCTTACCATTTCTGAAATTTTCCTTCAATCATATTTTCAGAATTTCTCTCTGGACCTGGCATTGTACAAGATACTGACTGGATATTGTAGGCACACAAAACATTAGCCTAGCATTTGAGGAGAAGATGACATTGGTGGGAAAATAAAATATGTGTGGGAAACAAGTAACAAGAAAAGGCTGTATGAGATTAAACTTACATGAATGATACATAGAACAAGTTAAGGGGAAAAGAAAAAAATTTCATGAGGTCTGGGTCTAGAGGGGAAAAAAGGCCTAAAAATGAGAGGTTTGAAAATTCTTGATGTTGCAGTGAATATATGAAGTCAGTTCTTCAGTTTGGAGCCATCTCTATTTAGTCAATCAAACAACAAATACTTATTAAACACCAATTTTGAGTACAACAGGGGATTGCAGGATTTATTCTTTAAAAGCTGTTTTCATAAACAGTTTATGATCATTAAAAAAAAGACCAAAAAAAAGGAATCTTCTGAAAACTCACCTTTCCTTTGTTTTTCACACTGAAGGAACTAAGTTCTATCAATGATCAAGAGAACTCTTTTAAGGACTCGGTCAGGAGCCATTCCAAGGCAATTTCTGACGTGCACAGTCCCACTGAGTTGGTCTGAGTCATTGGGATGCAACGGAACAAACTCCTAACCAGATATAAAATCTGCCACCTCTAGCCCAGCTGTGCTACCCAACGTGACCAGGCAAGTCACCGACCCCCACTTCTGTAAACTGAGGGAGTTGGCAGGCAGTTCTGGCCTTTCCAACTCCAACATTACCCACGGGGTCCTTTACCATTTGTCCTCAGGGCTAGAACAAAGAATTTAACTGTTACCGACCGATTGATTTAGCTGCACTGGGTCTTAGCTGCAGCACGTGGGGTCTACCTTCCTGACCAGGTATCAAACCTGGACCCCCTGAATTGGGAGCACAGAGTCGTAGCCACTGGCCCACCAGGGAAGTCCCAGTTGCGGTTTTCCTTGTGGCAACAACATGGAGCTCAGTCAACGACTGAGGAAGACAGGACAGAAGAGAAGGAACCCCAGCAGAGAAGAGTGGCCCCACCCTGCCAGGCAGGTAAGGGCAAACTCCCCTGAGACAGATCTGAGACAAGCAGATGTTCCATCCAAGTGTCTCCTCTTGTCCAATACTTTCCCCTAACCTAACGCGCGGAGAAGGCGATGGCACCCCACTCCAGTACTCTTGCCTGGAGAATCCCATGGATGGAGGAGCCTGGTGGGCTGCAGTCCATGGGGTCTCTAAGAGTCGGACACGACTGAGCGACTTCCCTTTCACTTTTCACTTTCATGCATTGGAGAAGGAAACGGCAACCCACTCCAGTGTTCTTGCCTGGAGAATCCGAGGAACGAGGGAGCCTAGTGGGCTGCCGTCTCTGGGGTCGCGCAGAGTCGGACACGACTGCAGCGACTCAGCAGCAGCAGCCTAATGCGTGGTATGCAATCCCATTCTTCGCTGTGCTTCTGGAAGATCTCCTCTGTGCTCTAAGCAAGGAGGCCTATCCCCATCTTCCCAAACAAAAGTTTGAAACACTACCAACTGGTACAAATCCAAAAGGATTATATAGCTATCATCTTTAAAAAAATAAGTTTTATTATAGCTTTCTGAAGCTTGAGTTGGCATTTTTATGGGCAATGCAAGCTTACAAACACTCGTTTTGTGTGTGTGTGTGTGTGTTTTTACTTTCTATTTTGTTTTGGGTATAACTGATAACAATGTTGTGATAGTTTCAGGTGAACAGTGAAGGGACTCAGCTGTACATACACATGTATGTAAACCTTCCTCCCATCCAGGCTGCCACATAACGTTGAGCAGAGTTCCATGTGCTACAGTAGGTCCTTGTTGGTTATTCATTTTAAATACCGCAGTGACAAACACTTCATTTTCGAGAATCTGTTCAAACTGACCTTAACACACTTTAAACACCGTTTCTGTAGGGGACCTTCTTTTTGCTAACCTCATTCATTTACTGAGTCAAGACACTCGAAATATAACCCCAGCTGCCTCCCCATGGCACTTGACACCCCTGGACCTTTGGGAAATAATGGGTTTTGAGGGTGTTCTGTTGGTTGGTTTGTTTTGACAGCAAGAGAACTTCCATCAAAGGAATCTTACCTTTTATCTCCAACATGGCAACAGGTGCTCGGATAAAGAGGTCCCTTCTCAGCCTCCAAGTTCTGTCCCTAGGATGCTGCAAGGGATATAGAGGAGCAACTGGAAATCCAAGTTTCTATGAGGCAGAAATAACTTTCTAACAATTGCTGCCACCTAGGGCAGCACTTTCCTGCAGTCCCAGTCAGCCTGCTCAGCCTCTGTTCAAGTTCATTGAAAAGAAAGTCCAGGTGCTAAACGGCCTTGGAAAATGAGGCAAATGAAAAAGCCACTTGACACCAGTGAAGAAAAAGAAAACACCAAAATTTTACGTTTTTAACATTTTCAATAAGTTGACAAAAGTTGGCCCCTACCTTCCATCGTCCCTTTCCTCCCTCCCTCCCTTCCTCCCCACTCTCCCTCCTTTCCCATCCTTTCTGTTTAGAGCACTTGCTTCTAAAAACAGTGATTAGAAACCAGGGCTCCCTGGTTTGCTTTTGAACACTTCTATCTTGCTATTTGCAAACAGCAGCTTCGCTGCCAAGGAACCCTCGGCAAAGAAACCTTTCCACTCGTTGATTTTCTTGAGTGCACGTCTGGCTGCCCTTTTGAGAAAGGTGACTGTAGAATGTTGCGAGCAAGACCGCCCCCTAACGATCATTGCCCGTAACTGCCGGTGTGGCATTTGGTTGGCGGCGCGACTTGGGAGATGAACACGAGGTGGCTGGCAGGACTTTCTTAGACGTAGGATGAGCGACTTCACTTCACTTCAGGATGGGTGATAATGTTCATCTGGAAATAAACGTGAGCCCCAAACTTACGCAGCTGAGGAAAAAAATGTTCCCATTTCTGTTGCAACTCTGCTGGAATCCTCTAAGCCCCTGGAACATTTGTTGTCCAGAATGAGTGTTTTACAAACTCGTGAAATGGAAGCTCTAAAAATATGGAATTTTGTAGAATTATGAATGCTTATATTTTCAAGATCAATCTAACCCGTAAGTTCTTCTTTGGGGTCCACAGGAATAACTAACCCCTCATTTTGGGGAGTGGGGCATCAGCACTGACCAGTTTTTAACAGCACCGCTTACACCCAGGTCCCGGTGAGGTGTGGCGAACAGGAATGCTCACCAGGTCCCTTGCCTCAGACTGCACAAAGACACATTTCAAGCAAATGTTTGTCATTTAGGGCACACACTTTGACATCAAACAAGTCTGTGCTTACATCCCAGCTCCACTACTTATGCTGGCTGTGTGACTTTGGGTAAGTTGTATAGCTTCTCTGGGCCTCAGTTTGCCTCATCTTGGAAATATGGACAAGAAATTCTACCTCCTATAGTTGTTGTGAAGATTCAGTGAGATGATGTGCTAACATCTTGAATAAACTGTTTGGCCTATAGTAAAAAATTAATGTTATAGCTATTCCTATAAGTAGATTTAACGTATTTACTGGCTTTCCCCCTTGACTTGTAGGGATGAGTTATTTCCAAAAGTTTTGCTTTTTATTGAACAAGGTTTTTAGAGCCACTTCAACCCGTGTATGGAGACAGACAAGCCTTATGCTTCCCTGGTTTTCCAATTTCAGGTGAGGGAAGAGACTGCTGCAGCCCCGCAAGAGGTCACACTACACAGTCCTTGAAACTGACCCTGACGCCAGAATCTATACAACTTTGGTTTATCTAAATCATTAGTGCTGGGACTTCCCTGGTGGTGCAGTGGCTAAGACTCCAAGCTCCCAGTGCAGGGGGCCTAAGTTCAATCCCTGGTCAGGGAACTAGATCCCGCTGGCTACAACTGAGAGTTCAAATGCTGCAATTAAAGTTTGCTGCAATGATCAACCAAGCAACAAAGACTGCAGATCCTGAGTGCTGCAACTAAGACCTGGCACAGCCAAATAAGTAATTAAATAAAACATTTTTAAAAATAACTAGTGTTCGTCGAACTTTGTTTTGAAGCTGAAGAAGTGCTGTGTGAAAATTGTGGGTGGTTTTCTATCTCTGGGAATTGAGTGACCATTTTTAGAGCACTTGCCTTTCTTTGCTTGGGGAAAATCACCAGGATGACTTTTAGTCACACAGATATAAAAAGTTTGTGGTGGCAACTGCGTGGTTGATTGTAACCGAGATACCGATGCTTCAGCAGGCTGTCCTGTGGAGTCATGTGAATGGTAAAGGCAGCTACAGCTTGACTATGTCCTTACAGAGCAGGGTTAGATGGTGTTGGGCCTTAAAGATGGATTCAGCCTGCACTATCTCTCAACATAATTACTTGTTTTGGGGGAACATGAGTGCCCCCAA
Source organism: Ovis canadensis (assembly GCF_042477335.2). Taxonomy (NCBI): domain Eukaryota; kingdom Metazoa; phylum Chordata; class Mammalia; order Artiodactyla; family Bovidae; genus Ovis; species Ovis canadensis. Next base: position 39,362,937 of record NC_091258.1, on the reverse strand, counting down.
ATTGCCCACAGGCTGGCCCAGGCAGGAAGGATCAGGAGGAGCTTGGCCTCACCTGAGGGATATGAGGGCACTGGGGTTCAGGGGTCTCTCTTGAGGGGAAGGGATTGTTCCTACGTTTGATGAAGGGTCCATTGTCAGGCGCTCCTGAGGCTGACAGATAGGCTGGCTGGCCAACATGGAGGAAGAATGTATCGAGATGGAGAGGGGGACATAAAGAGAGACAGATTCCTTGAGCCTCTAAATTAGACTGTCCAGAGCCAAGGTTTGGGAACTTATTAAACCAGAACCACAGTTTGGGGACCACTGTTTCAGTGCAGTGGTTGGCAACCTTGGCTGCATGTTAGAATCACTGGGAGAGCTTATATATATACATACATGTATGTATATCCAGTGTGTTTTTGTATAGTTACTTGCTTAGTTGTGTCCTACTCTTTGTGACCCCATGGACTGTAACCCACCAGGCTCCTCTGTCCATGGGAATTCTCTAGGCAAGAATACTGGACTGGGTTGCCATGTCTTCCTCTAGGGGATCTTCCCAACCCAGGGATCGAACCCAGGTCTCCCACATTGCAGGCAGATTCTTTACCATCTGTGCCACCCAGGGAAGCCCATGAATGCTGGAGTGGGTAGCCTATCCCTTCTCCAGGGGATCTTCCTGACCCAGGAATCGAACTAGGGTCTCTTGCAAAGCAGGCAGATTCTTTACCAGCTGAGCTGCCAGGGAAACCCAGATATCCAGTACATACCCAAAATAATTGAAAGCAGATGCTAAACATTACTTGTATACAGATGTTCGTAGCAACAACAACCAAGTTACTAGTGATTTGTTATTATTAGTGATAATAACAAAAAGGTAGAAACTACCCACATGTTTATTGATGGATGATGAGTAAACAAATTGAGGTATATCCATGTCATGGTATATCATCCAGCCTTAAAAAGAAATGAAGTACTGATATAGGCTGGTGCAGTGATTAAAAAGAAAAAAACCCACCTTCCAAAGCAGCAGATGTGCAGGAGACACAGATTTGACCCCTGGGTAGGGAGGAGCCGCTGGGGAAATGGCAACCCACTCCAGTATTCTTGCCTGGAAAATTCTGTGGACAGAGGAGCCTGGGAGACTACGGGCCATGGAGTCGCAAAGAGTCAGACATGAGTGAGCAGCTGAACATGCACCCAGGTTCAGGCTACAGCATGGATGAAGCTTGAAGACATTAAATGAAAGAAGGCTACAAAAGGTCTCATCTTGTGAGATTCCTTTTTATATAAAACATTCTTTTATGTGAAATACCAAGCTAAATCTATAGAGATAGAAAGCAGATTTGTGGTTGCCAGGGGGTTGGGTAAGGGGAGGGTGAAGAATGTCTGTATCACGCATCCCAGGTTTTGTTTTGAGGCAATGAAGTTGTTTTGGAACCAGAGATGGTGGCTGCACAAAACCGTGAATGTACCAAGCGACACTTAATTGTTCTCTTTTTGTTGTTCAGTGGCTCGGTCATGTCTGACTCTTTCTGACCCCTTGGACTACAGCATGCCAGGCTGCCCTGTTCTTCACTGTTTCCTGGAGTTTGCTCAAACTCATGTTCTTTTTAGCATGGTTAATTTTTTGTGATGTGAATGTCACCACAATAAAAAATTACAATGATATTTTAAAAAGTATATAAATGCCCAAGGCCCCATTGCAGACCAATTAAACCTGAGCCTCTGGGCTGTGACCAGACACGTGTGTGCTGAGAGGCTCCCAGGTGAGCAGGGTGCAGCCCGGTCTGAGAACCACATCCACAGGGGACTCGCTGCCAATTTCGCAGCAGCACTTACGCCACACCTGACCTACTCCAGATCTCAAGCCGGTATCCTCTCCTCAGGAAGATGTCTTCAGGGGTGCTCCCTCCTCCTGCCCCTTCCCCCTCCTGCTCCGGGATACACGGGACTCACTTTTTCCCAGAGCACTCCCTGCCCTCGCTGCCTGTGAACTTCCTGGGGGTGGGCACCAGGCCTTGCTTTGACTCGGTTTCCCCAGGGCCCAGCACAAGGTCTGGCCCAGCAGAGAGCTGCAGAAATATAGAGTGAACATGTGTGAAGGAGTGAGCAAAGGGGTGTGGGCTCTGCAGGTGGGTGGGCGAGGGAATGAATGAACCACCTGTCCCTTGTGTGTCTTCCATCTGCTCAGCTTCCCCAGAGCTTTCAGAATAGAGTTTCTGAAAGTTCCTGTAGGAGCGGGACTTTCATTCCACCTGCAGGCTTATTTCTGCCAAGTTGAGGGATAACTAAGTTTCAAACTTCTTAATTGTCAAAGTTCTCACATCATTACATCTAGAGCCTCCTCTGTGTGCCTTTTGGAATCAAGGACTGCATGAACGCACTGGTCCTGCCCGAGTCCCACACCCGGCGTCTGATTCAGTTGGTCTGGGGTGGGACCAGGGTGTGGTGCGGGGGCCAGCTTTTAAAAGCCCCGAGGTGATTCTAATGTGCCAATATCACAAACTACTGTATGCCTGCTTGGTTGCAGTATTCTTTTTTTAATTGTAGGAAAGTTGCTTTACAATGTTGTGTTGGTTTCTGGCGTACAACACGAGTCAGTCATAATTGTAAATACATACAGGTGGTCACTGAGTGCCGGGCTGGGCTCCCCGTGCCATACAAAACGCCTGGATATCTGTTTTATGCACGGTACCGTGTACATGTCAAAGCTGCTTTCTCAGTGTGCCCCACTCTCCCCTTCCTCTGCTGTATCTACAGGTCAGTTCTCTACACGTGTCCCTTCCTTCCCTGCTAACACATTTATCAGTTCCATTTTTCTAGATTTCACGGATGCGCGTTAATATACAACATTTGCTTTTCTCTTCTGACTTGCTTCATTCCGTATAGCAGGCTCTAGGTTCACGCCCCTCACTACAACTGTTTCAAATTTGTTCCTTTTTCTGGTAACATTCCATTGTATATATATTCCCCATTGTCTTTATCCGTTCCTCTGTTGAAGGACATCTAGGTTGCTTCCATATCCTGGCTGTTGTCAACAGTGCTGCAGTGAACGCTGGGGTACGTGTGTCTTAGAATCATGGTTTTCTCAGGGTAAATGCCCAGGGGTGGGATCGCTTGGTCATATAGCAGATGTATTCCTAGTTTTTTCAAGGTTTCAGTATTCTTGGCTCATTTGATTTTGATAGTCCTAAACTACTCAGAAACCAACCTAAGTTTCCCTCACATAGAAGTAAAATGACGTATAGCACACACATGAATATGTTCTAGAATTTCATGCCGCACCTCTGAATGCCGTCAGCTTCAGAGTCAGACAGCCTCCTGGGCAGATGATCCGCTTCCCTGTCCACAGGCTGAACCAGGCATTTCCTGGGGGAAAGGAAAAGGCTTGGGCAGTTTGTTGAAGAAACTGTTTGTTCTGTGTAAAAGAGAGAAATCTTTCGGGACCTGGAAAAGCTGAAGGGTTATATCTTTCTTTCCTGTAAATAAAGAGAAAGAGCAAGGTGAAGCCAGCCTCGCTTGGACACACCAAGGCTTCCTCATTCACGTGCTCCACGCTATCCAGTGAAAGGCAGCGACAGCACAATTCGTATTTCCAGCTAAAATGTTTTTAGCTCCATATGTTTGTTTTGCTCAAAGTATTACACCTTGTTGTTGAAGAAACATAATGCCTAACCACCTTGTTTTAGTTAAATAAAGCTTAAATATGTGTTGTATCGGGCGATGTTTGTTGTTCTAAGCACAACGTGTCAAAACAGAATCCACTTAAATATTTATGATTAATGCTAAAACTAGGTATGATACTGTCCAGTGACTTCACAAACACCGGCTTCCCTCAGTTTGGATTTGTAAAAATTTTATGGTAAAGTACGCATAATATAAAATTGGCCATTTTAAAGTGTACAGTGGCATTCAACAGATTAACAATGTCAACCATCTAGTTCCAGAATGTTTTCATCATCACCAAATCTGTTAAGCAGTCATTCTCTGTTCCCTGTCTTCCCATATACTTATTGTATGATTCCGTTTTAATGTATGATTCCGTTTTAATGAAATATCCAGAAGAGACAAATCCATAGAGACTGCAGATTTTCGGTTGCCTGAGGCTACAGAGGTGATTGTCAGGGAGAAACAGGGACTGTCGATAGGTATGGATTTTTTTTCTTAGTGGTAACAAAAATGTTCTAAAATTGATTATGGCGGAAGTGCACAAATTTGTGAATATACTAAAAACCATTGAATTTTAAATTGAGGTGGGTGAATTGTATGATGTGTGAATTATATCTCAATATATGCTTTTAAATAAACAACAACAAAACACTTAATTATCAAACTGAGTCTGAATAAGCCTCAGTTGTGACAGTTGTTTTCATTTTTTTGATTTAAAATTTTTTAATCAGGATGCAATTGACACATAACACTGTAAGTTTGAAGCGTTCCATGTTTTGGTTCAGCCCTGAACAACCCAGGCATCAGTGACTCCAATCTCAACCCTTCCACTTCCCATCTGCAACTGAAAATCTGCTAATCCAAGTAGAACTTTACAGCCGGCTCTTTGAATCCATGGTTCTGTCTTCAGATTCAATCAACCTTGGATTGTGTAGTATGTATTTCTTGAAGAATACCCCCATATTAGTGGACCTCCATAGTTTAAGCTTGTTCAAGGGTCAACTGTAATATGCTTTTTCTTACACTAATGGTGGCTCAGATGGTAAAGTGTCTGCCCACAATGCAGGAGACCTGGGTTCGATCCCTGGGTTGGGAAGATCCCCTGGAGAAGGAAATGGCAACCCACTCCAGTACTCTTGCCTGGAGAATCCCATGGACAGAGGACCCTGGTAGGCTACAGTCCATGGGGTCGCAAAGAGTCGGACACAACTGAGCAACTTCACTTTCACTTTCAATGGGGAATAGGGGTGGATACAGCATAGATACACTGGACAAAGGGATGATTCACACCCTAGGAGGCATGAGATTGCTCAGACTGGCACCTAATGAAAACTTATGAACTGTTTATTCCTGAAATTTTCCATTTTCCAGTCATGGTTGACAGAGGGTAACAGAAACCGTGGAAAGCAAAACTGAAGATAAGGTGGGGGGACAACTCTATTGTTTTCTTAACCGTCATTCTTATGATTTGGAAGAAAATGGTTGTTTTTAAAAAGGATTATTCAAATGTCAAGTTATCACCTTCTTATCCCGATGGTATGATCACTCACCTAGAGCCAGACATCTTGGAATGTGAAGTCAAGTGGGCCTTAGAAAACATCACTACAAACAAAGCTAGTGGAGGTGATGGAATTCAAGTGGAGCTATTTCAAATCCTGAAAGATGATGCTGTGAAAGTGCTGCACTCAATACGCCAGCAAATTTGGAAAACTCAGCAGTGGAGTTTTCCACTGGACTGGAAAAGGTCCGTTTTCATTCCAATCCCAAAGAAAGGCAATGCCAAAGAATGCTCAAACTACCGAACGATTGCACTCATCTCACATGCTAGTAAAGTAATGCTCAAAATTCTCCAAGCCAGGCTTAAGCAGTACGTGATCTGTGAACTTCCAGATGTTCAAGCTGGTTTTAGAAAAGGCAGAGGAACCAGAAATCAAATTGCCAACATCTGCTGGATCATTGAAAAAGCAAGAGAGTTCCAGAAAAACATCTATTTCTGCTTTCTTGACTATGCCAAAGCCTTTGACTGTATGGATCACAATAAACTGTGGAAAATTCTGAAAGAGATGGGAATACCAGACCACCTGACCTGCCTCTTGAGAAACCTATATGCAGGTCAGGAGGCAACAGTTAGAGCTGGACATGGAACAACAGACTGGTTCCATATAGGAAAAGGAGTACGTCAAGGCTGTATATTGTCACCCTGCTTATTTAAATTATATGCAGAGCACATCATGAGAAACGCTGGGCTGGAAGAAGCACAAGCTGGAATCAAGATTTCCAGAAGAAATATCAATAACCTCAGATATGCAGATGACACCACCCTTATGGCAGAAAGTGAAGAGGAACTAAAAAGCTCTTGATGAAAGTGAAAGAGGAGAGTGAAAAAGTTGGCTTAAAGCTCAACATTCAGAAAACAAAGATCATGGCATCTGGTCCCATCACTTCATGGGAAATAGATGGGAAAACAGTGGAAACAGTGGCAGACTTTATTTTTTTGGGCTCCAAAATCACTGCAGATGATGACTGCCATGAAATTAAAAGACGCTTACTCCTTGGCAGAAAAGTTATGACCAACCTAGATAGCATATTGAAAAGCAGAGACATTACTTTGCCAACAAAGGTCCGTCTAGTCAAGGCTATGGTTTTTCCAGTGGTCATGTCTGGATGTAAGAGTTGGACTGTGAAGAAAGCTGAGTGCTGAAGAATTGATGCTTTTGAACTGTGGTGTTAGAGAAGACTCTTGAGAGTCCCTTGGACTGCAAGGAGATCCAACCAGTCCATTCTACAGGAGATCAACCCTGGGTGTTCTTTGGAAGGAATGATGCTAAAGCTGAAACTCCAATACTTCGGCTACCTCATGCAGAGTTGACTCATTGGAAAAGACTCTGATGTTGGGAGGAATTGAGGACAGGAGGAAAAGGGGACGACAGAGGATGAGATGGCTGGATGGCATCACTGACTCGATGGACGTGAGTTTGAGTGAACTCCTGGAGTTGGTGATGGACAGGGAGGCCTGGCGTGCTGTGATTCATGGGGTCGCAAAGAGTCGGACACGACTGAGCGACTGAACTGAACTGAACTGAACTGAACTGATGCTACCTAGCTCTCCAACTTTAGATCAATACACTAATGAAGAGCCATTGATTTGGGGGTGATCTTCCTCTTGCACAAGGCCCCAAAGGAGGCTGGGCTGGTGACCTGGCTTCATTAGAAGGCAGTTGTTTTTTTTTCAGGCAAGTCTTCATCGTGGTCCCTGCTGCAGCATCAGGTACTGAGAACAAGCAGCAGGTTCCCTTGCTCACTTGCTCCCTGGGGTGAGGAGTGGTGAGCTTGTTTCTTGCGTGGGGTGATGGTAGGGGCCTGTCCAGGGATCAGGCCAGAAGGGTGGCTTGGGTGGGTTGCCACCCCTCTGGTGGTGTTGAATGCAGGGGGCATGTGTGGTACTCTGCTTTTGCTCTCGACACCCTGGTTTTACATTAGCAGACAGTTTTAACAGCAGGGCCGAGTGCTTGTTTTCTCCGTAATAGGCTACAGGAGGATGTGTAAAATTCTCCAACTTTCCCTATTTATTTGGGACTCTTGCTGGGACTAATGCAGTAGTTCTAGTTTGATGTTTAATCACGGCTCAGAAATTCTGTTGCCATAGATACAGAGGACCAGGATGATGTCACTGTTGCCATTTGCCTCATGAGCTGGTTAAAACTGGCCTTTAAAACTTAAACTTAGTTATCTTTACTGCCAGAATAGGCCCCTAGGGAATATGCCTTAACAAAGTCATATCTTGACAATCATTTCCTTCTTTCCTCATCATTAAAACTGATTTTCTGCGTCTGCCACTGAATCCACATGGGACCTCTTTGAATCACACATTTTCTGAATCCACATTAAGATAAAAATCCTATGTGTGCCCTGCCTTCTCCCTGGAGAGGAAGGAGTAAAAGGAGGTCCTGGGAGGATGGTGACCTAATTCCTTCTCCTGGTCCCTCCATTCTCTCCATCAGTGGGATTACCCTCCAGGAGCAAAATCAGAAGTTGGGGTGGAGATTGTGAGGATCCAAGGCACACCTGCCCTTCCTCCTGTCTCTCTCATTCAACACAGCACTACCTTGTTTTGTAAATGCTTTGGAAAATAAATTCTCTAATGAAACTCACTGTGGTTTGATTTAAATAAAAGTATCCTCACAAATCATGCAAAGTATCATCTATGCTTCCACGACACAGACCCACGTGCACGGCTGCAAAGCCCGCAGCCCACAGCTTCTGCTGGTCCCACACTGCTGAACACACATCTTCACTCATTCCTTCTTTGGACAAATGTCCTAGAAACTGAGGAGCCAGCAGTGAATGAAAACGACAAGGAAATAGCTTCGTGGAGCTACTTTAGGTGGCGAAGACTGAAGACAAAGTGAATACTCTCAGAAGTCACACTACACCCCCCTCTGGTGTCAGGTGCTGGGAGGGTGCTGTGAGTACCTATTTCTGATCTGTGGCTCGGGGTAGGGAGGGAAGTTTTGACAAAATGTTCCCAGCTTTTGAGTGGATCTCTTACCCATGAATGGATTTAGAAAAAAAAAAAATTGGTTCATTGAGTTGTGTAGATTTTCCATGTTTTCATTATGTAGAATTTTAAAATCATGCTTTTTAATATCACCAACAATCCCACCAGGAAAGTGCTGGAAAGCTGCCAAGTTCACAGCGGTCAGTACAATTTTTCCAAATGGTAATTTTCACTTGCAAGCTCAAATTTCTTCATTCCCAATAAATATTTCAGTTATTTTCATTGAAATGACAGTTTCACTTCATTTATTTTTAAGAAAATGTCTGTCAAATACTCAAGTTTGAATGACCATAGTTTGTAAGTCATACTTTTGAGTAAAAACAATGTTCCATAATGAAGGGGGCTTGTTTGACTGGCAACTCAATCACAAAATGCTTCTCCTTGAGGTAACTATCATCCTTCAGTTCGCCAAAGAAACATTTTATGCTTACTTCCTGCTTCATTATGCAGAGAATTTAAAAAGCATGTACTCTAAAGTCATGGTTTAATATAATTACTGACTTGAATGACTTCTTCAAAGATGTTATTAAGTGAAAATGTTTTTCCCCCCGTGAATGTATGATAGTGAGAAACCAGTCTAAGCTCATATCTAGGACTGTAGAGGCAAATGACACATACTTTGAAGATCTCATGTTTCCACAGAGACAACACACAGTGTCCACAAACAATTCTCATGCTTCAGTGGATAAGAGCCAGGACTTGGAGTGACAGAGACCTGGGTTCAGAGCCTCAGTCTTAAGCTCTCTGAGTCTCAGTTTCCTCCCTGTAAGACAGCAATAATATTACTACCCTCAAGTTTGTTGTGAGCATTAAATAAGCAAATAATATAGTAAACACACCTCACATGTTAATAGCAGCTGTTTATATATATATATATATATATATATATATATATAGTGTTTATCAGAGTTTATCAGAGTCAAGGAGAGAGGCTGGGGGCAGGGGTAGGGAGATTTCCAGGAAGAGGGTAAAAAGTTAAAAGTCACTCAGTTGTGTGCGACTCTTTATGATCCCCATGGATTGTAGCCCACCAGGCTCCTCTGTCCATGGAATTCTCCAGGCGGGAATACTGGAGTGGGTTGCCATTACTTTCTCCAGGGAATCTTCCCGACCCAGGGATTGAACTCAGGTCTCCTGCATTGCAGGCAGACTCGTTACCAACTGGGCCACCAGGGAACTCGGGAGACTTCCAGAAGAGGGTACGTGGGACCATGCCTGGGCACTGCTAACTGATGTGGTGAGATTTGGTGAGCTGGGTGCTCTAGAAGAGGTGAAGGGATGAGGCTCAGGGGTTGGCAGGAATCAGGTGTGTCTGTGGCTATGCTGGGGCTTCTTTTCTGCGGGAGAAGAGATCTAGGCAAAGCTGCCTGGAGGAAGGTGACTGGCAGCAGGGTGGAGGGTGGGTTGGAGGCGGGGAGAACAGTGAGGGGGCAGGACCCACAGGAGGTAGTGGAAGGGCTGGGGCAGAGGTGAGAAGCAGACACGGACACCGGGGAAGAGCCTGTATTGGGGAGGACATCAAGAGCCATGCTGAGGACTTGGGGCACGCACCATCATGACACTCTTCTTCTTTTTTCCCCATCTCACGCAATGGTCAGTCGAAGTATTTTTTGCCCCAAATTTCTCTGTCTCGGTAAGCTGATGTGGATGAATCTAGGATGTCTATTTCTGCAGTGAGTCTGAGTATCTTAATTGCAAGATATGGGTCACCAGTCTCTTCAAGTGTCCTATTTTATAGTGAGGGACACCGAGTCCTTCCTTAAATAGCTGGTGGGTTTAGAGGAGAGTGAAAAAGTTGGCTTAAAGCTCAATATTCAGATAACGAAGATCATGGTATCTGGTCCCATCACTTCATGGGAAATAGATGAGGAAACAGTGGAAACAGGGTCAGACTTTATTTTGGGGGGCTCAGAATCACTGCAGATGGTGATTGCAGCCATGTAATAAAAGACGCTTACTCCTTGGAAGGAAAGTTAATCACCAACCTGCTGCTGCTGCTGCTAAGTCACTTCAGTCCTTTCTGACTCTGTGCGACCCCACAGACGGCAGCCCACCAGGCTCCCCTGTCCCTGGGATTCTCCAGGCAAGAATGACCAACCTAGATAGCGTATTAAAAAGCAGAGACATTACTTTGCCAACAAAGATCCATCTAGTCAAGGCTATGGTTTTTCCGGTGGTCATGTATGGATGTGAGAGTTGGACTGTGAAGAAAGCTGAGCGCCAAAGAATTGATGCTTTTGAACTGTGGTGTTGGAGAAGACTCTTGAGAGTCCCTTGGACTGCAAGGAGATCCAACCAGTCCATTATAGGAGATCAGTCCTGGGTGTTCATTGGAAGGACTGATGCTGAAGCTGAAACTCCAATACTTTGGCCACCTCATGCGAAGAGTTGACTCATTGGAAAAGACCCTGATGCTGGAAGGGATTGGGGGCAGGAGGAGAAGGGGATGACAGAGGATGAGATGGCTGGATGGCATCACCGACTCGATGCACATGAGTTTGGGTAAGCTCTAGGAGTTGGTAATGGACAGGGAGGCCTGGCGTGCTGTGATTCATGGGGTCACAAAGAGTCAGACACGACTGAGCGACTGAACTAAACTGAACTTAGACACATCACATTTTATTCCAAAAAAAGATCTTCTCATTCTAACCCTTGCTCAGCAACTGTTTCTTGAGCGATAAATGTTAGAGATATGATGTATTTGTTGAAGTACGATAATCTTTGTTAAGTATTTGTGAAAGTGAAAGTGTGAGTCACTCAGTTGTATCTGACTCTTTGCGACCCCATGGACAGTGGCCCACCAGGCCCCTCTGTCCGTAGAATTCTCCAGGCAAGAATACTTCTCCAGGGGATCTTCCTGACCAGATCTCCTGCATTGCAGACAGATCCTTTACTGTCAGAGCGACCAGGGAAGCCCCAATAATTATTTATAACAAAATGCTTTAAAAAAAAAATCTTTTGGCCCAGCCACACAGCATGTGGGATTGTAGTTCCTTGACCAGGGATTGAACCCAAGCCCACTGCTTTGGAAGCATGGAGTCTTAACCACTGGACCACCAGGGAAGTCCCTATAACAGAATATTTTCTAAATTAACTCTGTGCCTTTGATCTCCATAGAAGTACTAGGATTTCAGCCTGCGTCTGGTAAACGTTCTTTCCTATGAAACAGTAGTGGGTACTTAAGAGGAAGTACACAGAGACAGGAAGGCCAAAGCAAAAGATCCCTACCTCTCCCCGCCCACCCCCACCACCCCCGCCACAGTCTTAATCGATTCCTCGGGAGTATGAATGTGGCCTGTCAGATGTTTTCAATGTCTTATCTTTTCGTTATACTTGAAAAAAAAAAAAAAAAAAGCCAGAGATGAACTCACAGTCCATATCCTGTTTTACAGCTTGCTTTTCTCCTTCAATAACAGATGACCTAGGCCTTCTGGAGGTGCTGGTACGGAGCAGCACCTCCTTCTATGGACAGGACTGAAGAGTCCTGTCCATGCAGGCTTTGTTCTTAAAGGCAGTAGTAGCCTCAAGCAAGGCCATCTTAACTAGGAAAAGATCTCAAGGCCTCAGATGCAATCTGCAAGGGGATCCTTGGGAAATGGGCAGCTTTTGTCCCTTGAACAGTGGTGGCCTGTGGCTGGATGTCATGGCTTCAGAAACTCTAAACCTTCAAGACAGCAAGAGGGTCCCAGATGGAACCGGGCAATCATCAGCCCTACAGTGAGTAGAAGGAGGAGGCAAGATGTGTGGGGTTTGCTGCTAGATCAGATTGTTGCCATAGGGGATCCAGAGCCCCAGCAAAACATATATAGGTCACATTTTCCATTTCCTTCAGGGCATTGGCCATTGACATTGAGAAATACAGTGACAAGCTGATGCATTTTATATGTCCAGGAAAAGTTCCTTCCAGGAAAACTAATTTTTACATTGACTCAGCATAGTCAAGCAATGATATTTCTTTAGTGTAACAGGGTTACATACAAACTCCTGTATGCTTCCATATGGAGACCTGTACAAAAAAATTTTCTGCAGAATTGTTAATATTTTAAAAATTGGAAATGCCCATCAGCATGAGAATGAATACATACAGTGAAATATATTTATAGTTGGAATACTTGACTGACATTAACATGGCTGGAGTAGATCTTAAAATAACATGGAGTGAAATAGCAAGCGGCAGGGTATGTGGTGTGAGATTGTTTAAAAAACACACAGAGGCTGCCTCGTGTTTATGGATTGGTAGCAACATGGCAGTGATGACCTTGGAAAGGGAGTCATCCCAAGGTCAGGGATGACCTTGGGAAGGAGGGGAAGAGAATATCCAGTTGGGCCACATCCCTGGTCCCTGTAATGTCAATGTCTTTCTTTTTTATTGTAGGGAAAAAAATGAAGTTTACCATCTTCACCAAATCTAAGTATACAGCTCAGTAGTGTTACGTATATTCCCAATGCTGTAACTCAGGCCTCCAGAACTTTTTCCTTTTGCATGACTGAGACTCCCCATCCAGCTCCTGGCAGTCACTACTCTACTTTCTGCTTAGAATAATGTGATTACTCTAGGTATCTCATACGAGTAGAATCACACAGTAATTTTGTGTATGTGTGACTGGCTTATTTCACTTAACATAATGTACTCAAGTTTCATCCATGTGGTAGCATGTGACAGGATTTCTTTTTAAGTTTGAAGAATATTCCATTGTGGATTCTGGATACATATCCTGGATATACACCATATTTTCTTTTTCCATTTGTCTGTTAATGGGCATTTGGGTTGCTTCTACCTCTTGGATATTGTGAATCGTGCTTCTGTGAACCTGGGTATGCAAATATCTCTCTGAAGCTTTGCTTTCAATTCTTTGGGATATTTACTCAGAAAAGAGATCACTGGATCATAGTTCCTCTTTTTTTTTGAGGAACATCTGTACTGTTTTCCAAAGCAGCTGTACCATTTTACCTTCCCAACAATAGTGCACAAGGGTTCCAATTTTTCCACATCTTTGCCAACATTTAGTTTCTGTTACCTTAATATGTTTGTGATGACTATGACATGATACTTCATTGTGGTTTTGATTTTCCTTTCCCTAATTATTAGTAATATTGAGCATCTTTTCATGTGCTTATTGGCAATTTGTATATTATCTCTGCAGAAGTGTCTATGCAGTTTTTTGTCCATTTAAAAATAAGGTTATTTAATTTTTTTGGTTTTTGAGTTGTAGGAGCTCTTTGTATGTCCTGGACATTAACTCCTTATAAGGTATATGATTTGCTAACATTTTCTCCCCTTCCATAGGTTGCTTTTTCACTCTGTTGATTGTATATTAATTTTTTTTAAGAAATATGAAAAAAATGAACTTTTGCTCATGAGTGTTTGCTGTATTATCCTTTGTGCTTTTATTTTCAATATTTTTTAAGTGAAAAAAGGTGGTAGGAAGTCTTGAAGTCTGGGTTAAAGTTTGGGCTCAACATACTTATCTCCTGAGTCTGTTGCCTCATGTATCAAATGAAGATCATAAAATTCACCTGGCAGAAGTACTGCAAGAAGTAAAATAATAAACGTAACCCCCAGAAAATATGTATAGCCCTGCTGTCCAACAAATGGGGATCATGATTTCATCAGTCACAATGATGGCTGGCAGATGGAAGACGTTTTCAATCACTTTGTATCCTCCTGTGAGACTGAAGCATGCATCCTGTTTTACTCTTCTCTCCTATTCCTCTCCTGCTTCCAGCCTCCCCCTCCCCACCACCACCCCATCGTCTCTTCCAGTTCTCCGATTACTCCAAGCTCCAAGCTCCGCCCACAGGTGGGCTGGTGTAAGGTAATAGGGAATGGTGGGGTCTGTGGCAGTCTGAAAACACTGCTGGTATGCAGCTACCTCTGAGCTCTAAGTTGCCATACTGGAATGTGGGCCCAATGTTTTCAGGTATTTGGGGCTGATTTTCTTTCTTCCTTTTGCGAGAAGTCAGAAATCCATTATTTTATGGGAAATACTTCGATTATTAAAAAATAACTTTATTTTGACTGTGCCAGGTCTTTGCTGCTGCATGGGCTCTCCTCTCGCTAGCTGTGGTGAGAGGGGGTTACTCTCTATTTACCATGTGTGGGCTTCTCATTGCGGTGGCTTTTCATGTCGTGGAGCATAGGCTCCAGGTGCTCAGGCTTCATAGCTGTGGCTCCAGGCTCCAGAGCACAGGCTCAGCAGCTGTGGCGCCTGGGCTTAGACCCTCCACGGCATGTGGGATCTTTCTGGATCAGGGCTGGAACCTGTGTCTCCTGCTTTGGCAGGCAGATTCTTTACCACTGAGCCATCTGGGAAGCCCTGGATTTTTTTTAATTGTTGGAAATCCAGTTTTATTCACCACTATGAGGTCCAGGGACAGGGGAGCCCGATGGGCTGCCATCTATGGGGTCGCACAGAGTCGGACACGACTGAAGTGACTTAGCAGCAGCAGCATGAGGTCCAAACTGAATTCTCAGATAGGCCAATTGCAACCTGCGGAGTGCCAGCTGGTCATCTCTGAGTGACAAAGGGGCCGTGCGCATGATGCGGGGGCACAGAAGGAATGGGAGCTCTTCACATGTGTACAGATGTGCAGGCCTGTATACGCACATGTGCACACATCTGTACGCATGTACATGTACGTTTCACAGGCGCCTCCAGTCCTAAGCAATGAGAGAAGAGCTGGTTGCCCTGGAACATTTGGTTTTCATCCCTCCAGTCCTCAGTGGCTGCCGATGCCTTCGCTGTATGGGACCTGGGTCGGTACCTCTGCTCTTAGACCCTCAAAGCTGCATCAGAGACCCTGGTCTGGGAGGTCCTTAGGTCCAAAACTCAAAGATGAAGTTCAAACCTCCTAGTTCCCTCTGCTCTACAAATCTTTAATGCCTCTGTGCTCACAAACCCATGCCTGCCTTGGACTTTTCTGTCCTCTATAGAAGTTTGCTGGTGGGATCTGAGCTTGTTTATGGCAGATCCGAGTGTCAGAGAGGAACCTCAGTGAGGCAGCGGAGCTAGCACGGCCTGCTATGGGTCTGGCCCAGTGGCTCCAGCTATTTTGGTCTTTCTACCCTTTGGCTCAAGACTCGAATTCCAGGGAGGGGAGGATCTGATGAGCCTGCCTCGGGTCACAGGTCCACTCCGGGGCCTGTGGGAATATCAGGCCTGTGCCGTGTTATAGCCCCAATTCACAAAAATGAGGGGATGGCTAAAAGAGTTTCCGTGAAGTTTAAAAATAGTGATAAAAATAGAAGCGTGAATACTGTAATTCAGAAAAGGAGTGGCTGGAACCCAAGCGTGATTCACTTCTGATATAAATGAATCTGGGAGCATGATGAGTTTGAGAAAGCAGCCAAAAATCTAGGTGAGGCAAACCAAACAACAGCAACAAAGAAATCCAACAGTGAAATAGGAAGCACTGCAGTGACTACCTGGAAATTACATTTTGCTCTACTGGGAGCCCATGAGTCCAGTTTCTAATGTGTGGTCTGCGGAATAGCTCAAGCCTTTTTGGTTTTGAGCATCACTGCAGACTGGGTGGTCTGAGCAGCCCTCTTATTGCCAAACGGTGCAGAGGACACACCCTGGGATGGCCTTTGTTCCCACAAGCTTTAGGAGAAGGTTTCAAGAAAAATGAGCTGAGACCTGAGCTGTTAACACACTGGCTTTAGGGGCAAGTGCTCTAAGGGGCACACATGTTAAAATACTTAACATGCAGGTAGGGTGGAAAGCCAAGCCACAGCCCCTGGTAGTGATGCTCTCTGGTGACCAGTGTGTGTGTTAGTCATTCAGTCGTGTCCAACTAGTTACGACTACATGGACTATAGCCCACCAGGCTCCTCTGTCCATGGAATTCTCCAGGCAAGAATACTGGAATGGGTTGCCATTTCCTTCTCCAGGGGACCGTCCCAACCCAGGGGTGGAACCTGGGTCTCCCGCACTGTGGGCAGATGCTTTTCCATCTGAGCTACTAGGGAAGCCTAGTGGCCAGAAGCATAAGCAAACTCTCTGGAAAAATGTGTTCCCAGATTAGATCCGGAGGACTTCCTAGCTGAAGAAGAAACTCACTTCCGTCATTATTAGGAAGGTACTTGGGAAGGCAAGCCATTCTAAGAGTTAACAGATAATATAGAAAACATATTTAGAGTTCCTCCACATCTCAACTAGCAGATCTTTGAACTGTCAGATACCAAATATAAAACAGATATATATGAAATGGTTAAAGAAATAAAGGATGCAATGACAAAGGTGAGGACCAAAAAGATACAACCAGACACAGAGAGACCTTGAAAATAGGTATTTGGGAAATAAAGGCGTTTCTTTGTTGAGCTGAAAACACTTCCAGAGGATGGCTGGATAGTAAATTAGAGAGAGAGAGAATTAAGTAAACTAGGATGTATATCCACAGTGATCACCTAGAATGCAGTCCAGGTGACCAAAAGATACAAATATGAAAAGTATATGAAGAATAGAAAGCCTGAAGCGGCAATATTTGAAAAGAGCTGAGATCATTCCAGAATCTATAAGAAAACATAAAAACACAAATCCAGAAAGTATAGCATACCCCAAAAAGCACAAATAAAAAGAAATTCATGCTTCAACTCACCTTAATGAAAGCATAGTACACCCAAAACAAGAAGATCTTAAAAACGGCCAGAGAGAAAGGACAGATAATTTATAAATAAACAACAGTTAGGTTGACAGGATCCTTCTCAAAGCAGTGGAATCCAGAAAACAAGGGGAAAAACGCCTTCTGAGGATTGAACGAAGTATCTCTTAACCTAGAGTTGTGTACCACCAAAACGGTCTCTCAAGAAAAGAAGGGCACAAAGGGACATTTAAAGACTAGCAAATCCTGATACATTTTTATCGTTAAGAAATCTATACTAAAAAAATAAAAATAAAAGAAACCTGTACTAAAGAAAACTAAAAGAGATTCATTGGAGAAGAGATACAGATGTAGAGATAAAGTCTAAGATACAAAATATAGTGAGCAAAAAACATGGTAAATACTGTTTAAATGCAAACAATACAATCACAATTGTAATCACAGTAACTTAAAAACTATAATGTATGGGGTTAAAGAAAGAGCTAAAATATAGAATGAGAATAGTGTATACATCATGAGGGGAGATTAAGATGGAAGCCTTCTAAGGTGGTAGTATTATCATGGGGGAGTTAATATAAAAATTAATATTAGAGGTGATGTAGTTAAATGTGCATGGGGAGATAGCTTGAGTGGTACCTTCTAAAGAATAGAAATAGACTGTAAAAATTTTTAACCAGGAGCAAGAAAGTGTGGAATAGGCAAAACAAAACATAAGCCAAAAAGGCAAGAAAGAAGGAGAGAAAGCTCAGAAAAAGCGGAACAAAATTTTTTTTTAAATGAAGATAGTAAAACAATTCCAAATATACTAATAATCCCAATTAATACAGAGTATACATGCCAGTTAAAAAGACAGAAATTGCCAGACTGGAGTTCTTTTTAAAAAAAAAATCCAACAATGTACTATTCATAAGGGATACATCTGAAGCATAAAACTACAGAAAGGTTGAAAGTGAAAAAGTAAAAGCATGGATGGACTTCCCTGGTGGTCCAGTGGTTAAAGATTTGCCTGCCAATGCAAGGGACTCAGGTTTGATCCCTGGTGCAGGAAGGTCCCACACGCTGCAAGGCAACAAAGTCCGTGTGCCACAAATACTGAGCCCCTCTCTAAAGCCCACGAGCTGCAACTGTTGAGCCCGAGCACTGCAACTACTGAGCCTGAGCTCTGCAACTCTTGAGCCCGAGCGCTGCAGCTGCTGAAGCCTGTGCGTCCTACAGCCCAAGCTCCGCAACTAGAGAAGCCACCGCAAGAAGCCCACACACTGCACCAGATAGTAGCCCCTGCTCCCATAAGCAGAGAAAGCCTGCATGCAGCAACAGAGACCCAGGGCAGCCAAAAATAAATAATAAATAAATTTTAAAAGAAGCAGCATCTGCCTGAGCTAAAAAAAAAAAAAAGGTAAAAGCATGGAAAAAGAAACATCAACAGATACAAAGTAGGCATGCTGCTGCTGCTGCTAAGTCGCTTCAGTGGTGTCCGACTCTGTGCGACCCCATAGACAGCAGCCCACCAGGCTCCACCGTCCCTGGGATTCTCCAGGCAAGAACCCTGGAGTGGGCTGCCATTTCCTTCCCCAATGCATGAAAGTGAAAAGTGAAAGTGAAGTTGCTCAGTCGTATCCGACTCTTAGCAACCCCATGGGCTGCAGCCTACCAGGGTCCTCCGTCCATGGGATTTTCCAGGCAAGAGTACTGGAGTGGGGTGCCATTGCCTTCTCCGATAGTTATACTCATGTCAGACAAAGTAAGCTTTTAAGATTAAGGGTCTTATTAGGGATAGAAATCATAAATATAGTCAATACACATTATCATGAATTCTGTATTTTCAAGTTTGCCTACTCATTGAACTTTATTTTAACCCTAAAATAAACACTTGCAGTGCTTTGCAGTCATTCTCAAGTAGACACAGAGTGATGAAATTTTGAGTCACTCAACAAGCATGTTTCCAGCTGAGGTTGAACAGCTTCCTGTTTTAGCTCATACTGGAAACAACCATCCGTTTGGCTATTTAGTGCTGTAGTTTTTGTATTTCTGTGCTTTTTGTTGGTGATTTTGCTTGTTTAAAATGGTCCCCAAGCATAGTGCTGGTGTCTAGCATCCCTATGCACAAGAATGCTTATTGAGAAAATGCATGGATTAGAGAAGCTTCATTCAGGCATGAGTTACAGTGCTGTTGGCCACATGTTCAATGTTAACAAATAAACGATATGTACTAAATAAGGTGCCTTGAGACAGAAACGCACATGAAACAAGACTACATATTGATTAATTGATGAAAACTTTATAATGAGAGGCTTATGTGAACCTAGCCTAATATTTCCCCAAGGAGCAATGGTTCAGTATTCATTAATTCAGTGTTTATCACAACTTCATAGAACACAGCTGCAGAGAATAATGACAGAGAACTGTAGTTCAATTCACCAGGAAAATATGACAATTTAAAATTTGTGTGTCTAGTAAAATAGCTTCAAAACACAAAACAAAACTGGCTATGATGCTAGGAAGAAATTGATTAAGTCACCATGATAGGAAGCACCTTTCTTAACTATTGATAGGCCGAACAGACAGAAAATCAGAGATACAGAAGAGGACAGTCGACAAACTGAAGGTGAACTGATGGGCAGAGACAGTTTGCATTTTCCTCAAGCAAACATGGAACAGTTAAAAAGTTTCTTATTATGTATTAAGCCAAGAGCAAGCCTCAGAGATTTTGAAGAATCAGTATCACACAGATATTCTTCAACCCAGTTGTGTTAGAAATAGCTAGAAAAAGTTAAATAGAACTAGTCATACAGTTGGAAATTTAAAAACACACTTCTAAGTAGTTCAAGAGTCAAAAATAATCATAATGAAAACATTAAAATATTAGAAATGAACCATAAGGCAAGCACAATGTATCAAACTTAAAAGATAAAGGGAAATACAAAGTCTTAAATGTTTATTTTAGAAAAGAGGGCAAGAATATCCATGAGCTGAATGTCCAACCTAAAATTTTAGAAAAAGAAGACAAAATAAACCCAATGAAGGTAGAAGAAAACAGATAATACATCTAAATGCAGAGAATAATAAACCAGAATATCAAGATACAGAGTAATAAGCCAGTACTAGTATTTTTTAAAAACAGATACTGGTAATAAGAAAGAAAACAAATGTACGAAGATACCAAAAAAATTCTTTAAAAAATAAAACTCAAAACCAAAAACATAAAGATCAACAAAGACAAAAATTTATTCTGAAAGCACAGGTAAACTGGAACTCTGGAGAAACTGGTAAGAGTAGACGAGAGGCATGAATAAACAATACTAGGAATGAAAAAGGGTGTTAACTTTCATAATACAGATTTTAAATCATAGTGAGTGTTCTTCAGTTCAGTCGCTCAGTCGTGTCTGACTCTGCGACCCCATGAATCGCAGCACGCCAGGCCTCCCTGTCCATCACCAACTCACGGAGTTCACTCAGACTCACGTCCATCAAGTCAGTGATTTAATTCAAAAGCAAACAAAATGGAAAAGTTCCTAGAAAAACATAACTAACCGAAGTGCCTCGAGATGAATAGTCAGCATCATTCTGCTGCTGCTGCTGCTAAGTCGCTTCAGTCGTGTCCGACTCTGTGCGACCCCAGAGACGGCAGCCCACCAGGCTCCCCCGTCCCTGGGATTCTCCAGGCAAGAACACTGGAGTGGGTTGCCATTTCCTTCTCCAGTGCATGAAAGTGAAAAGTCAAACTGAAGTCGCTCGGTTGTATCCGACCCTTAGCGACCCCATGGACTGCAGCCTTCCAGGCTACCTTAGAGGCACTAAAAAAATTAAACAGCCTTTAGAAATTCACCCACAAACAGCAGACGTAGACAGTTTTCAATCGAATTCTGCAAAATTTCAGAGAACATGTCATTTCTATCTCCCAAAAATTCCACAGGGCCTTAAAACTGATAAAATGAGAGAGGAAAATTACAAGTCAGTCTAACCCACGAACACAGATGCCAAAAAGGCTATATAAAACATTGGCAAATAGTAGTGTATAAAAAGATAAAATATTAATCCCTGAATTTGAGTGGCTTGAGAAATTCTGTCCATTTTATTAACCACACTAACAGTTTCAAGAATAACCATACGATTATCTTGTGTAGTTGTTCAGTCATGTCTGACTCTTTTTCTACCCTGTGGACTTTAACCTGCAAGGCTCCTCTGTCCATGGGATTTCCCGGACAAGCATATTGGAGTGGGTTGCCATTTCTTCTTCCAACTGATACAAAAAAATTATTTGACAAAATTCAATCCTCTGTTTAATCAAAACACCATAAAGAAATCAAAAGGGAAAACATAGGCCACAACTGGTTGAAGATATTCACAATATGTACAGTGAACAATATTCAGAATGTATCAAGAATTATCACATACCATTAAGAACGCAACAGAAAAAAAGGGCAAAAGACACAGGCATTAACTCTGGAGAGAATAAGCATGTGGGGAAATAACCTTGACCTTATTAATAATTAGAGAAATGAAAATTAGCAATGAGA
The DNA here is from genome assembly GCF_042477335.2 of Ovis canadensis. Taxonomy (NCBI): domain Eukaryota; kingdom Metazoa; phylum Chordata; class Mammalia; order Artiodactyla; family Bovidae; genus Ovis; species Ovis canadensis. Next base: position 39,341,610 of record NC_091258.1, on the reverse strand, counting down.
TATCACATATAACTGTTGGATTGGCCAAAAATTAAGGCTAACAGTAGCAAAGGTTAGAAAGGCATAGATCAGCAGGACCCATATATGCTGCTGGTATGAGTGCAAATTGTTACAACCTCCTTGGAAAATAATTTAGCCTTATTTTCTAAAGATAGATATATCCAAACAGATTGGGAAAGGAGTACTTCAAGGCTGTATATTGTCACCCTGCTTATTTAACTTATATGCAGAGTACATCATGCAAAATGCTGAGCTGGATGAAGCACAAGCTGGAATCAAGACTGCTGGGAGAAATATCAATAACCTCAGATATGTAGATGACACCATCCTTATGGCACAAAGCATAGAGGAACCAAAAGCCTCTTGATGAAAGTGAAAGAGGAGAGTGAAAAAGCTGGCTTAAAACTCAACATTCAAAAGACTAAGATCATGGCATCCAGTCTCATCACTTCATGGCAAATAGATGGTTTAGAAACAATGGAAATAGTGAGAGACTATTTTCTTGGGCTCCAAAATCACTGCAGATGGTGACTGCAGCCATGAAATTAAAAGTTGCTTGCTCCTTGGAAGAAAGGCTATGACCAACTTAGGCAGCATATTAAAAAGCAGAGACACTACTTTGCCAACAAAGGTCCATCTAGTCAAAGCTATGGTTTTCCACAGAGTTGGTGATGGACAGGGAAGCCTGGCGTGCTGCAGTCCATGGGGTCGCAAAGTGTCAGATGCGACTGAACTGAACTGAACGGAACTAAACAGATCCTCTGACCTAGGAACCCTGCTTCTAGTATATACACCCTAGAGAAATTCTTGCCCATATACTCAATATGTAGTTTAAGCATGCATAATGGATGAACTGATTATTATTCAACAAAGAGTAAGAGAAAAGATAGAGGGTGGAATACATAGACAGATACAAGATAATGGTAATGTCCTAGCTCTTGTATGGTAGGTTTGACTTAATATATTTATAAATATATTTTTATACTATAAATTTATTTTTACTAAATAAATATATTTGTGAGATGTTCTTTCTTAAAACTTCAAATTGAAAGTTTTCATTAGGGAAATTTACATTGATACAGCTACATGTGATACAAATATTCACTATCAGCCAGTCTCAAAGATTGATTGGGTAATTTGACTATCAGGTTTGTGTGAGTGTGTGCGTGTGCTCTCAGTCACTCAGTCATGTCTGATTCTTGGTGACCTCATGAACTGTAGCCCCCAGGCTCCCCTGTCCATGGGATTTTCCAGGCAAGTATACTGGAGCAGGCTGCCATTTCCTTCTCCAGGGGATCTTCTTGACCCAAGGATTGAACCCTCGTCTCCTGCACTGGCAGGTGGCTTCTTTACCACTAAGCCCACTGGCAAGCTGGCCAGTGGTTAATAAAATCCTCTTTATTTTGATAAAAATTGAAAAATTCTTGCATACAAGTTCCTTCTTTAAGGGTTAAGAACATGGGAATAGTCTATGTTATGAACTTGATATTCTATGTTAAACCCTTCTAGGAAGATTTAAAACATTCTATGGATAATCTCTTTCATGAAAAACCTGCAAATCTAACATACATATCTGAAAATAAAATTTCCAAATCATGGCATGACATCACTGAAACATTTTTGTCATTTTCAAACAAGCACGATGACCTCTTTGATACATAAGTTAGAGTTTTTTTTCCAGAATGTGGGCATTATAATGCTTTCTTTAATTTAAAACTGTTGCTTTTTTTTTCCTAAGCAGAAAAGATATCTAAATGGCAAAAGTCCAATTCAAAGTTTTGCTCTTCATAGCAGACATCATATCATGCCTGGGAAGTTTTCAGTGAACATGATCATTAATGAAAAATACCTCAAAGAGAAGGCAGCATGAACTATCGACAAAATTCCTGTCCAAGAGATGTTGTAGGACAGTAGAAAAGTCTCCCCATGCAAGTGAGCAATAACTATGACATATTGGGCGAGTAGATATTTTGCTTTAACAATTTAACGAACAAGGGATGAGTAGGAAGCAACACTGGGGAAATCGGTGGTACATAAATAAGCAGTCATGTAAGGATGTGAGAGCTGGACCATAAAGAAGGCTGAACACTGCCGAATTGATGCTTTTGAATTGTGGGGCTGGAGAAGACTCTTGAGAGTCCCTTAGACTGCAAAGAGATCAAAGCTGTTAATCCTAAAGGAAATCAACCCTGAATATTCAGTAGAAGGACTGAAGCTGAAGCTGAAGCACCTATACTTTGGCCACCAGATGGGAAGAGTTGACTCACTGGGGAAGACACATATGCTGGGAAAGAATGAGGGCAAAAGGAGAAGGGGACAACAGGGGATGAGATGGTTAGATGGCATCACCGACACAATGGACAGGAATTTGAGCAAACTTCCGGAAATGGTGGAGGACAGAGGAGCCTGGCTTGCTGCAGTCGATGGGGTCACAAAGAGTCAGACATGACTTAGAGACTAAACAACAACAAAATGAAGTGCTTGATTTTTTAATTCTGTTAATTCCACAAGAGACTTTTGAAGTATAGTAAAGCTCTTATTGGCATGTTTAAAAAACATTTTCAACATAGCGGCAATGGGACATGAAGAAATATTTTCCAGAGGGAACAGCAACTAAGTGGACTAGTAATCCAACCATTGCTATCTCCCAGGATGAAGCTTTCAGTTTCCTAGAAGAAAATTTCAGCCCAGGTTTTGAGCTTGATGGGCTGGCCCCTGAGCATGTGAGAACAGCCACCACGGAAAAAAAACTCTCTGTAATTTTGAAGTCCATGTTTAATCTGAATATGCTGAACTGAATATCTGATGGAAACTCCAGAACACACTGTGATTTCAGATGCCCTTTAGCTGAGAGTTAAGATTTTCTAACTTAATGAAAATAAAGAAAACAAGTTAAAAAATGACAGGTTGAAAAACTGAATGTTTCATGCTGCCACTCTCCTGAGCATGAAGCCCTTGGTGTAAGATTGCAAATGAATTTCCTCTTAATATAAAATAAAAATTTTATTATTATTAACCTTAAAGAATCAAATAACTATTTTAAATGTTGTGGTGAATTTTTTAAAAATTTACCTAAAGTTGACAGTCTATATTAAGTGGCCCAGAGAGGGTGAAAATTTGAGGCCCACTGTCTATAAGGTTGGGCTTCCCGGGTGGCTCAGTGGTAAAGAATCCACCTGCCAATGCAGGAGACGTGGGTTTGATCCCTGAGTCGGGAAGATCCCCTGGAGAAGGAAGTGGCAACCTGCTCCAGTATTCTTGGCTGAGAAATCCCATGGACAGAGGAGCTTGGCGGGCTACAGTCCATGGGGTTGCAAAAGAGTAGGACATGACTTAGGGACTGAGCTCGCATGTGCCCGTCTGTAAGGTCTGCTGGACACCTGTAGGTTTCTAAGTCTTTCTTATTGTGGGTTATGCTAGCTCCCTCCTGCGAGGAGACAGAGTGTTTCTGGCAGCTTGCACATGGCTTCTTTTCACGCAGAAATTTAAGAAGGAATCTGGACGGAGTTGACATCTTGGGTACTAACGTCAGCATCCCCATTCTTCAAGAGCAGCCCCCAACTTTGCCCCGATCACTGTTTCTACTTCCATCCCCTATCAAGCATGTGGTCCAGGCTGAGAAATGCCGACTTGGAGCTGGTTGACCACCCTGGAGTTGGAAGGATCCGGCTGGAATCTTGCCCATGTTTCCCAGGTGTTCGGCTCTAGGGAAGTGACTGTCCCACCTTGAGGCATGGTGTTTCCATCTGGAAAGCTTGGGTAATCCCCTCATCCTGGCAAGGGTGATTGTGAGTCCTGAATGAGAAATTGTGAAAACTCTTTGAGATCTGCAGTATGCGGAGCATATTGAAGGATCAGCAACTCCGGTTTCTTCCACTGCCAAAAATCTTTCCAATTCCATTCTCCCTCCTTGGGGTTGGAGGTGATGCAGGCTGGCAAGGCACACGGGATGGATGTCAGGGAAGCCAAGAAGGGAAGGAGGCAGTGGTTTCTCTCTCATCAGGCTTTGCTTTCTATCCAGCCATCCTTTACCTATCAGTCTTTCATCTGTCTAGTCAATGCCAGCAGCCCTCTGGGTCTGTGGAATTACATCTGACCACAACGTTGTCAACACTTTTCTGAAGTCCTGGCCCTGTGCTGAAGCCTGGGCTGTTTGGAGCGGCTGAAGTGCAGATCCACCTAGCAATTGTGGTCTGGCAGGGCACTTCTGGTAGCTCCACGTGGACCCACAAGCTGGGGGGTTAAAGAAAACTGGGCTGAGCCTCCAGGAAACCACACTAGGAGCATAAGAACGCTGTCGGGGTTGGAAAAACCAAACCCTCCCAAGTCGTGGGCTTCCTCCCTCCAGTCGGACAGACTCATGTAGACACAGGGCGGGTGCCGAGGAAGCAGACAGAGCATGGCCGTGACCGGACAGGGTGCTTTGACCTGGCGAAAGGGAAGTTGTCTCAGCCAGACTTGGGGAGAGGCAGGCTTCCAGACTAGCCTTGCCAAGTTCATGAAACAGGCCGGCTTTTCATCCCCGCTCCTCCCATGTCCCCGTGTCCAGACGTTTGCTTGGTGGCTCCATGGTAACCATGATGCCACAATGGAATATTCTTCCCAAGGTGCTAGAAGGAATCCCTCAGTTGAGCTCTGCGGTACAAGGTCAGAGTGAGTTCACTTCTCCTTTTGCAGGAGCAGTTCACGGAAGAACTCTGAGAACCATCCTGACGGCAAGAAACATCTGGCATCATGAGCGGAACATGGTGACTGAGAACAGCATGTGTGGGTTCCTAGGGCCCTTGTGCATTGTCTGAGGTGAGGGTAGGCCTGGTGGTGCAGGGACGGAGGAGCACGCCTGGGCTTTGAGCTCCAGCTCCACCACCGGGCAGCCTTGGCTGACCTTGGGTGGGATTCTTATGGTCTCTGAGTATCAGTTTCTGAATCTGTAAAATGGGGATGAGGGCTTCAATCCCTGGGTCGGGAAGATCCCTCGGAGAAGGAAATGGCAACCCACTGAAGTATTCTTGCCTGGAAAAATCCCACAGACGGAGGAGCCTGGCAGGCCACAATCCATGGGATTGCAAAGAGTCAGACATGACTCAGCGACTTTACACACACACACACACACACACACACACAATGGGGATGGCGACGGTGTCCACTTCACAGGGTTACTGTGTGAATGAACTGAGCGAACTGCTGGGGCGGTTACTATGTAAAAGTCTGAACAGTCATCAGCGAAAATAAACCCAGCATTACTTAAGCCAGCAGAGTTTGATGTGCTCAGTTGCTCAGTTGTGTCCGACTCTTTGAGACCCCGTGGTCTGTAGCCCACCAGGCTCCTCTGTCCATGGAATTCTCCAGGCAGGAATACTGGAGTGGATAGCCTTTCCACTTCTTCAGGGGATCCTCCCAACCCAGGGATCGAACTCAGGTCTCCTGCATTGCAGGTGGATTCTTTACCATCTGAGCCACCAGGGAAGCCCATAGGAGGGGCAAAACCAGGGTGGGCTTTTACGGAACCCCCACTTTTTGCTTTTCAGCAGCATCCTATGGCTACAGAGTTAAGGCAAGGGTTGAATTCCACGAGTCAAAAAATAACCTTTTTCTGAGACCTGACGCTGTGGGAAAACCCGGGGACCCTGGCTGGGTTGTGCAGAAAACCAACCAGCGTGGCTGCCTCCTCTCCTTGGGCCATCTTACGAGTCACTGGCTGAAGATCGGGGCTGGGCAGCTGGTCCTGGCCTCTTTACTGCTCGGAACCAAAGAACAGGGACCTGACAGGTCTGATTCCCGTGTCTCGGAAGTTTTGTGGGTGGAAAGGCAAGGGACAGGGACTCCGATATGGGGGTGGGAGTGGGGGACGTCACCACCTTGGGGAGAAGAGGAAAAGGCCAGGCGCTCGGCACTTCTGTGTTCACAGCTGCCCATGGTGTCTGCCGCGGCCGTCTCTGGGGATGGCAGCGATGAGAAGGGCGCTCCTGCTCCTGCTCTATGTCTCCCACGCATCTGCCAGTGAGTGTGCACTCTTTGCTCTTCCGTCACGACTTTAGCTGACCGTGTGACGTGGCAGGGGGAATCATCCCAGAAAAGGAAACTGTCCTTTTAAAGTCCAGAGAGGGACTCGGGGGCGGGTGAGTCACACCGCCTTGCTCTGGGCAGCATGAGTTGGTGGAGGGAACCAGGGGAAGAAATGGAACATGGTGGGTGGATGTAGGACACTGGACTTGAGCAGCCTGGTGTCAAGACTAGTCCTTGGTGACAGTCTGGTCAGAAAAATAAAGTTTAGGCTACAGAGAGGGCCCCCTGGGGGGCAGAGAGGGTTGACATAAGCTCCTGGCTTCCCACTCACTGCCCCTGCCCCTGCTCTCCCCAGGACATATCCTCCAGGCTCCATCCTTCCTGAGCCAGAGTTGGGGGGGCGAGTAAGGGGAGGGCAAGATGTGTCTTATGCACTTGGGAACCAGGCCTTCCAAGTGTTTCTATTTCAGCTTCGGATGAAGGCCTTTATCCTTAAACTTTTAACATTACCTCTAAACTGATCCCCAGCTGCAGGGCTGGGCCCAGGGGCAGGGAGGTGCCTTAGAGGCTGCCTGGCATAAGTGGCAGCTGCAGTCACCTCCCTGATCCCCAGGTTATAGATTCCAGCCTGGAACGGGGTAGATGGTGGGGCACCTGACGAAAGCAGTCTCTGTGCCAGCTCCTGCCACCCCAGCTGGCTTTCTCCTGTCTTCCTGGAGTTAAATAGGAGACATGAGAGAGCTCCCCGTGCACACGTACACACACACCAAGCAGACCAACTTACCTTCCTGGCCTCCTCCACCTCCTTGCAGGCCAAGGAGGTGAAGGTGAAGTCGCTCAGTTGTGTCCGACTCTGCAACCCCATGGACTGTAGCCTAAAAGGCTCCTCCGTCCATGGGATTCTCCAGGCAAGAATACTGGAGTGGGTTGCCATTTCCTTCTCCAGGGGATCTTCCCAACCCAGGGTTCGAACCCAGGTCTCCTGCATTGGAGGCAGGCGCTTTAACCTCTCAGCCACCAGGGAAGCCAGGAGGCAAAACACAGAAAGGACCTCTCCGCCCCTCTTAAAAAGCCTCAAGCAAGTGACCTGGGGCCAACATTTCATCTCTGGGACAGATTTCCTCATTATATCCTGGCCTTTCAAGGATTTTATAAGGTCATGAATGAATGAATCAGCCAACTAGAACTTTGAAAAGGTAAAAGTCATCACACACATATAGCTTCTTGCTGCATGAGGACGGGTTGTTTATGCCTTCCTCACCGCAGATGGCCAATATCCTGTGGAAAAACAAACAAACCAGAATTCCTATCTCTGGTGACCCTGAAGCACCTGATGGCCTTGCAGCCATCATCCTGCTAACGACCGGCTCTGTCACTGTTCCAGCAAAGTCTCCAAGTGTCAGCTCACAGAAATGTGAATCTGATCACATGGTGCCCTGGCATGGAGTGGTCCTTTAATGACTGCACTGAATATTCAGTCAACTCCAGCATCACGGTTTGGAAAGGCTCTGCCACTGGTGCTCACCTCAAAGGTCACCTCCTGCAGGAAGCCCTCCCAGACTTCATGGTCTGGGCAAAGTCCATGTCCCCTCTTCTGTGTACTCTGGGGACAGTCTCTTGTGTTACAGATCTCTCTGTACACTGTCACTCTTCAGCATGTCTGTCTCCCTCATGCATTGGGACCTCCCCTGGGGTAGGGACAGGACCCTGAAATCTGTCCCGTCAGCCCAGTCCCTAACTCGGCAGGGCTGCGTGTGTAGTTAGATGAATGGATGAAAAGGAAGCCACCAATGACCTGAACTTGTTAGCTGGTGCTACCCACCACGTGACACGCCAGGGCCCAGGACCACCAACTTAGAAACACACGCTGGGTACTCACGTAGTGGCTACCAGAGCAGTGGGGGTGGGTAATGCCGTCATCCATTGAGCTCAGCATTATCAGTCATGGGGACACACCTCTCCTCTTGTGAGAGGTGTGTGTTACCCCACCTCTCGTAAAAGGAAACTGAAGCCCAGAGAGGTCAGTGGCTCTCCCCAAGTCCCAACGCATAGGGGCCAACTGGACTTGGGACACAGTGTCCAGATAATAGTTTTAATCTGGCAGACCCCAGAAAGGGTCTTGAGGACTCCCAAAGATCCCAGACTACACTTTAAGAACTGCTGATATATATGAAAGATTTCAGATAAATAGCTTAGGATAAGCTAAGTGGGACTTCCCTGGTGGAAAAGGAAGGGAATTCTTTTTCACTGAGCCACCTGGAAGCCCCCAGTGGTAAAGAATCTGCCTGCTAATGCAGATGTAGGTTCAATCCCTGGGTCAGGAAGATCCCTTGGAGAAGGAAATGGCAACCCATTCTAGTATTCTTGCCTGGAAAAGTCCCGTGGATAGAGGAGCCTAGCGGGCTACAGTCCATGGGGTCACAAAGAGTTGGCCCCAACTTAGCAACTAAACAAACAACAAATCTGCCGAGTACTAAGCTTGCAATAGATGAGAGTGATCATCGCTAGCCTAACATTTTCAGATTCAAAGATGTCACCAAGGGTCTTTGATGGGGAAGAAGACTCCTAGGAAAATAAACGAGAGTAGTATGGTTATGGCGAGCCAGAAAAAGTGGGGGAAATGGCAGGAGAGCGAGCAGGTCCTGAGGTCGGATGTGGCAGTGGTAGTGGCGGCCACAGGCCTCCAGCTGCTTGCCCGGCAGTCAGGCCCCTGCACACCCCCTCCAGGTTGCGGCATCCAGAAAAGCAACATTGCGGTCACTTCCGAGGAGGGTTTGGTCGAAGAGCAGGAGTTCCCGTGGGTGGTGTCGCTGCAGGATTCCCAGTACACCCACCTGACTTTCGGCAGCATCCTCAGTGAGTTCTGGATCCTCAGCATCGCGTCCACCTTTCAGAACAGGCCAGTACCCCAGCTTTGGAGCTGACACAGCCCACCGAGGTGGGGCGGGCCCCGGGGGACTCTGCTTCCTACTCTGCTTAGGGAAGCCTGGAAGGTGGATTCCTGGTGTCAGAGCAACACGGCTTTTTTTTTTTTTTTTTTTTTTACCAGCTCAGGGCTTGCCGTGAGCTTGGGGGTCCTAAAACCACCAGCTGCCAAGGTTGGCGCAGTCTGTGTCTTCTCTGTGGTAAGGACTAACAGCTGCACCGCTGTGGAATGAAAGGATGCACTCGCCATCCTCTGTAGGAAGGATATTGGCTCCCGCTTTACGTACTACAATCACAAAGGCACTGACTCTTGACACTAGAGGTCCTTACTGCTTATCTTGTTAAGGGAACTGATAAGAGTCCTAACAAGGAGTCTTGTTAAGGGAACTGATAGTTCAGTTCAGCCGCTCAGTCGTGTCCGACTCTTTGCGATCCCATGAATCGCAGCACGCCAGGCCTCCCTGTCCATCACCAACTCCCGCAGTTCACTCAAACTCACGTCCATCAAGTCAGTGATGCCATCCAGCCATCTCACCCTCTGTCGTCCCCTTCTCCTCCTGCCCCCAATCCCTCCCAGCATCAGAGTCTTTTCCAATGAGTCAACTCTTCACATGAGGTGGCCAAAGTACTGGAGTTTCAGCTTTAGCATCATTCCTTCCAAGAACACCCAGGACTGATCTCCTTTAGGATGGACTGGTTGGATCTCCTTGCAGTCCAAGGGACTCTCAAGAGTCTTCTCCAACACCACAGTTCAAAAGCATCAATTCTTCGGCGCTCAGCTTTCTTCACAGTCCAACTCTCACATCCATACATGACCACTGGAAAAACCATAGCCTTGACTAGACGGACCTTTGTTGGCAAAGTGATATCTCTGCTTTTCAATATGCCATCTAGGTTGATCATAACTTTCCTTCCAAGGAGTAAGTGTCTTTTAATTTCATGGCTGCAGTCACTATCTACAGTGGTGGAGCCCCAAAAAATAAAGTCTGACACTGTTTCCACTGTTTCCCCATCGATTTCCCATAAAGTGATGGGACCAGATGCCATGATCTTCATTTTCTGAATGTTGAGCTTTAAGCCAACTTTTTCACTCTCTTCTTTCACTTTCATCAAGAGGCTTTTTAGCTCCTCTTCACTTTCTGCCATAAGGGTGGTGTCATCTGCATATCTGAGGTTATTGATATTTCTCCTGGCAATCTTGATTCCAGCTTCTGTTTCTTCCAGCCCAGCGTTTCTCATGATGTACTCTGCATAGAAGTTAAATAATCAGGGTGACAATATACAGCCTTGACATACTCCTTTTCCTATTTGGAACCACTCTGTTGTTCCATGTCCAGTTCTAACTGTTGCTTCCTGACCTGCATATAGGTTTCTCAAGAGGTAGGTCAGGTGCTCTGGTATTCCCATCTCTTTCAGAATTTTCCACAGTTTATTGTGATCCACACAGTCAAAGGCTTTGTCATATTCAATAAAGCAGAAATACATGTTTTTCTGGAACTCTCTTGCTTTTTCAATGATCCAGCAGATGTTGGCAATTTGATCTCTGGTTCTTTTGCCTTTTCTAAAATCAGCTTGAACATCTGGAAGTTCACAGATCACGTACTGCTTAAGCCTGGCTTGGAGAATTTTGAGCATTGCTTTATTAACATGTGAGATGAGTGCAACTGTGTAGTAGTTTGAGCATTCTTTGGCATTGCCTTTCTTTGGGATTGGAATGAAAACTGACCTTTTTCCAGTCCTGTGGCCACTGCTGAGTTTTCCAAATTTGCTGGCATATTGAGTGTAGCACTTTCACAGCATCATCTTTCAAGATTTGAAATAGCTCAACTGGAATTCCATCACCTCCACTAGCTTAGGATAAGTTTAAAACACTTAAACCTCAGACCTTAACCATGAAAGTGAAAGAAAGAAAGTGAAGTCGCTCAGTCATGCCCAACTCTTTGCGACCGCAAGGATAGTAGCCTGCACCAAGCTTCTCTGTCCATGGGATTTTCAAGGCAAGAGTACTGGAGTGAGTTGCCATTTCCTTCTCCAGGGAATCTTCCCAACCATGAGACTGCCACAAATATACGCACAGAGAGAAAAGGCTTGAAGGAAATACACAAACACTTGAAGAGTGCCCATCTCTGGATGCTCAGAGCACCCGTGATTCCTGTTTTCTTCTTTGAACTTCTCCGTATTCTCCAAATGGTTTACGGTAAATGGACATTCTATTAAACCAGACTAAAAAAAAAAAAACCACTATATGTGCTATACATATTGCCCTCCAGAGAGGTTGTTTTCTACGTAGTGTATTCATTACTGCTATTTTCTATCTGATCTGCTGGTTTGGTTGATTTCCTTTTTGACTCTGGGTTTTATTAAAGACCATTTAAAAATATCCAGGCGATAGGATGCTTTGCTTTGTTTTCCAGCATGATTTAATTTTGAGTTAGACGGCAAGGTGATCTATTAAGGAATTCATTCATGTTGTCTTCGTGGTCTACTACGTAGTCCATGTGACTATTTTCCATAAGTAAATCTAAAAGTTCCCCTCTGTCCTTGGAATATAATTTAATATATAAAATTGGAGCATGGAGTCTACTTGATCTTTCCTGGGCTGACCAAGGCAAATTACAAACTCCTGGCTTTTTCTCCTTCTATTTCCTGGAATTTAATTCACGAATATTGTGTCGCGTGTTGCAATAAATTCTTCATTGTAGATCGAATTCCTTATCACCACGAGAAGCCTTTCTTTGTCTTGTTGCATGCTCTTCTGCTTTGATATTCAGAATAAGACTCCTGCTTTTTGTTTTTAGATTATGTCTTCTGTTTTTCTGGCTTTCTGTTTTCGTTATATGGCTTTGTTTCATAGGTCTCTTCTAACAGATTTGGAAAGCTTGAATTTGTTTTCTTACAAATGTGTTCGTCTTAGAGTTACAATTTCATGGAAAATACCCAAGTCTTCTGTTTCTCTCTGGATCATCCTCTCAAGACTCTCCCATGGTTGATGCCAGAATTCCTATCTTTTCACTCTTTCCTTCTTGCCTCACGACCACTCAATGTTAATAGGTTATTTATGTACTTTAATGTCTGCACACTTTTGTTATTTCATATATTAGCTGTAAATAAATAACAGTTTAGACTCCCACGAAAGGTGAGAAAATTGGTGTATACAACCCACCCCTGCTTTCTTTTCAGTTTTTGTTACACCATTTGATTATTGCCAGGGTTTACATTATTACTCCAACCTATGGCTTTAAAAGTTTTTCTTTCATTTTAATTTTAGACCCATAAATAAATAAGCATAGAAGAAAGATCAGAGAAGGCAATGGCACCCCACTCCAGTACTCTTGCCTGGAAAATCTCATGGACGGAGGAAACTGGTAGGCTGCAGTCCATGAGGCCGCTAAGAGTAGGACACGACTTCACTTTCACTTTTCACTTTCATGCATTGGAGAAGGAAATGGCAACCCACTCCAGTGGTCTTGCCTGGAGAATCCCAGGGACGGGGGAGCTTGGTGGGCTGCTGTCTATGGGGTCGCACAGAGTCAGACACGACTGAAGTGACTTAGCAGCAGCAGCAGAAGAAAGATAATCAGCCATAACATACCAGATTATCTTCAGGTGGTAGGCTCTATGCTTGTAAGATAGAAGAATCTTCAAAGGATGATGGCACAAGCGTAGGGGTTCAGAAATGATTTCCTGACAAACTATTATAAAATTGATAAATGACAAGGTCTTACTGTATAGTGTAGGGAACTATATTCAATATCTTGTGATAAGTCATAATGGAAAAGAATACGAAAAATAAAATATATTATTGTAATATATTGTATATAATATATGGAATACATTTATATGTATGAAATATATTTCATATATAATCTATGAATGTTTCATGTATTTCATATATAATCTATGAAATATATTTCATGTATATAATATATAAAATATTATATATTATATATATATAAATGGAATCACTTTTCTGTATACCAGAAACTAATACAACATTGTAAATCAACTACACTTCAATAAAATGAAAAAAAAATTTCCTGGGGACATGGTTCAAAAAGGTGAGTAAAAAGTAGCCCTAGGAAGAGGAGTTGGATGGAGCCAAAAAATCAATAAACATGAAAACAGGGAAGTGTGAAGCTTCCTCGGTGCCTCAGCTTCTCAAGACCTCCTTGTTCTCTCTCTCCAGGAAGGATGCTGTGGCTATAATTGGTATAGCTAAGATGGATGCAAAACTGATTGCTCACGAAGAGTATCCTATCAACACCATAATCATCCATGAGGACTTCGACAATAAGACAATGAGAAATAACATAGCCCTCCTGAAGACAGACACGGCGATGCAGTTCAACAGCCTGGTCCGACCCATCTGCTTCCTCGGCAGAAAGCTGAACAGGCCGCCACTCCTGCTGAACTGCTGGGTGGCAGGATGGAACCCCACATCTGCAGTTAATGGCTTCCTTCTCCTAGAGGAGGCTGTGTGTGTGCCAGCGGTGTGGGTGACCAGGATGAACCATTCCAGGGCTTAGCTCTATAATTCAGGTGGCCTGAGGTTCTGGAGTTGGGCTGGAACCCCCACTGAACCAGTCAGGATTCCCAGCGCTTGCCCTCTTTGAGGTCACTTTTTACATTTGGTCCTTTTTCTTTTATCCTTACACCAAAACTGGACATACATGGGTAGTGAACGCCTGAAATGACTCCAGGGTTACTGAGGGGCGAGGGGACATCATTCCCTGAACCAGAGCTTTCAGTCCTCTTCTCTGAGCCATCCTTGTTTTCTCTGACTCTTGGGAAGCAAACAAGGAAAAGCAAAGAAAGGGTAAACGTTCTGGCCTGCTTTCACATTCAGGCTGTTTGCTTTTGCAAAGGTAGTCTTCAGTAGGAAGCCAGACACAGGTTGTGATTTCTGTGAGGGAAAGGGGGTTTACGAGAACATTCCTTGCTGACTCCCATCTGGATATGTGAGCTCTAGTTGAGCTGACCTGGGGGGTGTCTCCCTGTTAATAATTCTTGCGCTCTCTGTTGCATGGTCCAGACAGGAAATCACATGACAATGAGTATCCTGAGGAAAATCTCCGTGAAAGACATTGACTCGTGTCCCTTAAACATAGGGCAGAAAACAGGATGTGGCAACCACCTAGAGATGGAGACTGACGCCGTCTGCTTGGTAAGAACATGGTGGAACAGAAGCTGAGAGTAAGCAGAGGTTACTTCATGGGGAGGGTTGGGGACGCCCCCTGGCTGGATGGTGAGCTGCGTGTGGTCAGGGACTGTCACTTGGGATTCACAGATATCTCTAGGATGAGCAGCACTTGGCAAATAAGCTCAATAACTCCATAATAATAATAAGAAATACAGAATTAAAAATAAAATAATAATAAAAAGCTCAATAACCATCTGCTGAATGGACTAACCAGTCACCATTGTCGGTGTGAAATACTAAGCATGGCTAAGTAACATGATTTTTCATGAGCTAAAAGTCTGAAAGAATGAGACCCAGCCACACATGGGGATATGTGTTGAGTGTGCTTACAGCACAGGCTCACTCTATTTGGCTCCTTTGGAACCTAGACTGATGCTATTGCTCATCAGTCACGGGGTTTCTTTTTTCCGATAAGAAGACCTGCCCTCTACCTGGATGTGGGCTGTTCTACTGCCTCAGGGAAATGCACAGAATTCACAAACACCTGTCCATGGCCCTCGTATCTGTACCTGGGAAAAGCGTGGCTTACCAGGGCCACACAGTTAATACACATTAAAGACGAGAACCCAGGTCTGCCAGACTTCCAGACAAAGTTTCCCTCCTCTATTCCATCAACCACTTTTCTCAAAATAATCTTCAGGATTCCCCAGCGGGAAAATTTTTTCAGAGGGCTAAGGGAAAGTTTTTTTAAGAGAAAGGGGAAAAAATACTTAGATGTGGACAATTCTTTCTCAAAGTCATTTCATTGCAAAAGCATGGAAAAGCATTGCAAAAGCATGACTGCCTTTCATCAGACAATAAGTTTGCCCTTCCAAAGCTGGTTTAACATTTATCGAGTGTTCTACATTGTACTGCAATGTAGTCCATGGGGTCACAAAGAGTTGGACCCGACTGAGCAACTGAACCAACATTGTACTGAGCTCTGTCAGATGCGGGATTGTAGCAACTTCTTAGAGAATGCGTTAAAATGCAGAAGAAGATGTAGCTACTTAACAAAATCCTGCCATTAGCCACTCCATCGATCTAGAGCCACACTTCATCAGATCTAGATGCTATCAGTTGTAGAGCACACTATTTTTTATGTAACATTGAGAAGGAAAAAATGCTGGAAGAAAAGTGCATGGAAATTCTGGAATCAACTGATTAAAAGACACATTCCATTTCAAAGATAGGGAGTTTTAAGAGACTCTTAGATGCATAGGAATATGGTAAACTTCTTTCAGGCTTCCCCAGTGGTTCAGCAGTAAACAATCCGCTGTAATGCAGGAAACTCCAGTTTGATCCCTGGGTCAAGAAGATCCCCTAGAGGAGGACATGGCAACCCACTCCAGCATTCTTGCCTGGAGAATCCCCACAGACAGAGAAACCTGGTGGGCTACAGTCCATGGGATCGCAAAGAGTCAGACACGACTGAAATGACTTAGTACACAGCACACACAAACTGCTTACAGTTTAAATGATCACTTCTTTAAACCACCCACAAAATTCAGATTGGATTTTAACGGAAGCACACCTGTAGACAGTCCTTTGCTTTTTAGAATTATGCTTACAAACTGTCTCAGACCATCAGAAAAAAAAACAAAACAAAACAAAACAGTGCCTTGTCTAGCTAGAGTCCCAGGAATTGTGTTCTAGTGTCGAGGGGTCCTCAAAACCACACTTCTCACATGTAGAATAATTCACCCAGGTTCAGTGTTTGCTCTGGGCTTCTCAGATAGCTCAGTTGGTAAAGAATCCAGCTGCAATGCAGGAGACCCGCTTCAATTCCTGGGTCGGGAAGATCTGCTGGAGAAGGGAAAGGCTACCCACTCCAGTATTCTGGCCTGGAGAACTCCATGGACTGTATAGTCCATGGGGTCTCAAAGAGTGGGACACGATTGAGCGACTTTCACTTTCACTTTTCAGTGTCTGCTCTAATGAGTCCCCAGAGATCCAACAAAAGCAGAATCACTCTGAATTCACCCCTCCTTCTTCCCAAACTGTTAGGGCTTTTGCTGAATGTTGAGGTTGAGGATCGCCCAATGAAAGGGTCGCTCCCCCAGGAGATGAGGTGAGACTGCTCCAGAGGAGCAGCTGGTACTTTTTGTCTCCATTGCGTGAGCTGCAGAGGTCTCAGCCTTACAGGTTATGGAGAAGAGAAAAAGCAGCGTACTCTACACCTGAGTGGAACAGCAGCTTGCAAAACCACCCAAGAGCCAGGGATGGCGACCACATAATCATTTGTCAAACGATTTGTCCTGAATTGCATTCCTTTTCTTCCTCAAGCTGTAAAAGCACAGTTAAAACAAACTGGAAGTGGGTCTGGTGAACACAGTGATTACTCCATGCTTGGCCAGATACCCTCTGTGCCCCAGGCAGACACAACAGGGTGCAGATGAAACAGCCTGTTCACCAGTCCCAGGAGGACTGGCCAGAGCTCTGGGATGAAGTTTCTACCTTCTGCTGTTTGGCAGCAAGGGATGAAAACAGTAGAGTGTGAAAAGCTGAAAAATGAAGAGTTCCACACTCAAGCACCCCGTTCCATCTGATGAGAGGCACAGAATGAAATCTAGAATGTTATCCTCACGTGTGTGTGGCCGTGAGACAACCAGGGAATTATGGCAGCCTTGCCGAGCGTGCCTCCCCTGGTCCTGCTTGCGGAGTGGCTCTTGCCTTCTCCTGTTCATTTCTGTTCTGGCATGGCTTCCTCAGAAAAAGGAGGGTTCAGTTGAAAGACGCTGCAAACGTATAGACACACAAGAAGGCTCAGGCACCGAGGCCTGGGGATGGGCAGGGACTGACGTGACCACTTTTGCGCCTCTCTGACTCTCATGGTTCAATCTGTTCAGATTGTTTGCCATTGTCAACTGTAAGCCCCCTCCCCCATGCCTCAGTCCAAATAGTGAGAGTGAAGTGTAATCGCCCAGCCTTGGATGAGAAAACCACTCCCGCCTGGACCAAGATGGACCATGGCCAGGGCTGGGGAGCAGGTATTCCTTTAAGAGGAGGCTTGGGGGATGGGGGCGGGAGAGGACAGTTAAGATAAATTATTCCTAGTTGCTGCCTTGTTTCTTTTTCCACATTTCTCAGTTTTTCATGTAAAAACGATGGCTTTTTCTCGACACCAGGGTAATAGCAGCTAACTGTTTACTGAGTGCATCCTGTAGGTCAGACACTGTGCTAGGACTTCTGCTGGTGTTACAGAGGTGGACTGAGTCCCCAGTTTAGCTCAGAGAATTAGGTAACCTGCCAGGGTTACATCTCCAGCCAGGTGTGTCAGGCTCCTGCCCACTCACCTGAAGGGAGATCAGGTCTGCAGGGCAGAGCTCCCGAAGCCAGGAGGACAGCTCTCTAGAGTCTTGGATGGGGATGGCGGGGGCAGGGTGCCTGGCTGACAGTTGCCAGGCTGATAAATCTGAGTCCCGCCTGGTGGCATATGCTCCCCCACTAGTCTGACTCTGACCCTGGCTGGACTGCGGGTGGGTGTGAGCAGCTTAAATCTAAACAAAACAGAGAAGAGAAGGGGGAAAATGGGCCCATTCCAGGCCAGAAAGGAACAAAATAACATCTGAGGAGTGAGAAACCAGAGAGAGGGTGGGTTTATTCAAAGTCCTAGAAAGGGGCAAGAAAATGAAATGGGAACCAGGAAGCTACAGGCAAACTGCAGGAGCCTTCAATTTGTATGATAAAAGGAAAAGTCATCTTGTTGGAATTTGTGGGGACAGTGGCCTAGATGAGAAACAGTATCTTATAATTTACCTCATTTCTAGTGAGAACCAGCTAGAACAGGCCAGAATAGTGTAAAACTTTTCTAGAACAGAGAGTAAATAGCACTAGGACATATTTTTTACAAAGAGAGAGAGAGAATGAGTTTGTTTCCTAAGACCTGAAGCCTTCTGTCCTCTATCACAGGGGGACCCGGGAAACCCAATGATGTGCCAGCTGAAGGAAATGAGCCTGTGGGTGCTGAGAGGAATCCTGTCCCAAGGAGGGGAGAAATGCCCGGGCCTGTTCCTGTACATCAGGGTGGAAGACTACAGCGACTGGATCACGTCCAAAACCAGGAAGACCAGCTCTCCCCTGTCTTCCTTCCATCACTGGGAGAACCCCAGCCCTTTACCCAGATACTCATCACGTGATCTCGTGACACAGAGGAAACAGGCTAGGCTGAGCCAGCTTGCGTGGCCCCGACTATCCTTCCAAGGACAAGAAAGGTCCACCGTGCATTCCACGCTTTCACTGCCAGACAATGGCACTCAAATGAGTCTAGACTTCCGGGAAAAGGGGCGGAGGGAGCCAGGCAGCTCTGAGATGGCCATCCAGCCCATGTACTATGACTACTACGGTGGGGAGTTCATGGCGCATGCGCCCCCTTCAGGCCAGACCAGGTTACATCAGCCCCAAGAAATTACCTTACTTTTTCTTTGCGCTCGTTTTCTTTGGCAATGGGATGTTCGTCTAGGAGCTAGCCCTCCAAACCGAAGAGGAAGCTCAGAACGCTGAGGGCCAGGCATTCACCATGCTGTTTCGGTGTCTCTTTTTGAGAGTCCCGCAGCTGGGCGGCCGTGGACAGGCCCGCTCTCAGACTTGGGCCGGCTCCCTCTCCTCTAGCCCCACTCCCGCGAGCGGGAAGGTCGCTTTCGTGTGTGCTTGTGAACTAAACGTGGGCTAACAAGTGTCAAACCATTAGAGTGCCCTGTGGTTCTTTCAGTGTTCACGGGTTCCCGGGGCCAGGCTGTGAAAACACTTCCCTAGGGGGCTGAGGTGGCCTGGGAGGCGACTGGCAGCCTGGCTGGAGAGTTGGGGACCCCAGCCAGCGCAGGGAACAGTGAGTGGACCCCATGACTTAGACAGGAGCTAATAACTTTAATGGATCACTTTTTGGTCGGCAGCGGTAGCTTCCTTCTGGCTATTTCCCAGGGCCGGAAATTGCCTGCAACTGCTCATTGGTGTTTTTCATCTTATTCCAAGCTTTGCGGTAGCCTTTCAAGGACATCTACAAAAGGAGAAAGGGGGAGGGGAGAGACGGTCATTTGAGACAAACGGATTGTACCAATCGTACCCGCATCTAGCCCTGTGGTGGCAAGGATGACCTTGTGTTGGGCGCAGTGTCTGCGCCGGCGGTGGCCACCGGCCACCTTGGGGCATCGGAAGATTCATTGTTTCTGTTCCGTGAGGTGGGAAGTTGCAGGCTCCTGCTGTGATTCTCTGCTACTTCTTGGCCCCAGATGTGATGGGCCCATGTTTGGACCCTAGTTTATTATCCTGCTGCCAAGTGACCCCGGGAAAGGCAGAAAGAAGCACCCTGGAAAATGCACCTGGGGTTTACATGCCAGAGCTTCCGAGACTGGGTTTTTGCACTGCTCTAAGGATGTCTCTAGTGTCCCGTGTGTGCAACCTGGCCTGTGGCAGTCTCAGTGCTTCCCTTTTGTCTTTTTTTTAGACGGCAGCGTTTCATTTGCACTTTTCCTTTTTCTTCTCCACAGCTCACAATGGGCAAGGGGGCTTCCGGGCACACTGTACCGTATGAAAAGGCTGCGGACTTAGTCAACGGAAAGACCCATGTCAACTGTGTAAATGCATGGAATCAGGTTCTGAGTGATATTAAAATCCATTATTATCTCATTTTTTAAAAACCTGGCTTATCCATGTATTAAATAGCAATCACTTAATTATCCACGGTGGGGAGAGGGACTCAGAAGCTTCCAGAATTCAATAAGAAAATAAGCAACTAAAAACACACTATTGCTACAGAGTGTCTTCCTAATAACCTGAAAAGGCCCTGTCTTTAACAAGAAAAAGGAGCTTTAAGGAAAAACTTTTTTCAAGAAGTCATCTTTTATTTTGGTGTAAACATTGAAGCAATGACTGAGATTTCTCAGACATTACACATCCAAACGCCTGCATTCTATAGCTCAGAAAACAAAATCCCAAACAAAAGATGGGGGGGCAGTGCATAAGACATTGAGGGGTCTTGGGGCTCACCTCTGCGATCTCCACTTTCCTCTCCCACATCCTGATGGTCTTCTCCAGGTCCCCATTGCGGATCTTCTCCCGGATGTACATCATCACCTGTGGAGCTCGGAACTCAGACAGCTGCTTCCGGAGCTGCATGTTCAGAGCCAGGGCCTTGGCCCGGTCCTGGGTGGGGGAAGGGACCAATTAGACTGTGGGGCTCCCTTGGCAGTTCCAGCCTCCTGGGACTTACTGGCCCTGGCAACTCCCCCTACTTTCAATGTTGTTCTAAAAATAACATTTACATTTTCAAAGGAGCGGGTGAAATCACAAGATTCTGACTTTTTACAGATCCTGACATGTTTGTCCAGTTCAGAAACACTAAGTTCAGTCTACACAGTCTTTCTTCCTCCCTTCCTTTTTTCCTTTTTCCTTTCCTTCCTTTATTAAGGAATGTGCTTTACTTTTGATTGCTTAGGGGCTTTTTTTTTTTTTTTGCAAAATATATATAACATAAAATTGCCCGTTTTAACCATTTTAAAATGTACAGCTCTGTGGCATTCAGTATACTCGAATTGGTTTGCAGCCTTCATCACAATCTGTCTGCAGAAGTTTTTCATTTTCCCCAACTGAATCTCGGTATCTATTAAACACTAAACTTCCCATACCCTTCCCTAACTGGCCCTGACAACTACCATCCTATTTTATGTCTGTATGAATTAAAAAAAATTTTTTGGGGGGTCTCACTGTGTGGCTTAAGTAAGCTTAGTTCCTTGGACTGCTAGGGGATTCCTTCCCCCATTCTCTATGAATCTGACTACTCCAGATATAAGTGGAATCATACAATAGTTGCCCCTGCATGACTGTCTAATTTCACTTAGTGTAAATGTCTTCAGAGTTCATCCATTTTGTAACATGTCAAAATTTTTTCTTTTCTAAGGATGAATAAAATTCTGTTACATGTATGTACAGCTCATTTTGGTTATTCACCCATCTGTCAATGGACATTTGAATTGCTTCTACATTTCGGCTATTGTAAATAATGCTACTACAAACCTGGGTATACAAATACCTGTTGTTCAAATTCCTGCTTCCAAATTATTTGGGGTATATACCTCGAAGACAACTTGCTGGATCATATGGTTATTCTGTTTTTTTGAGGAATCTGTCTTTTTAAATTTTATTTTTTTAAATTATTATACAGTAAAACTAGTCCTTTTTTGAGTGGATTTTGAATTAGCATTGTCCTTTTAACAATTGTTTTGAATAGGCAACATATTCAATCCAAATGGTATGAAAGTACACAATGACAAGCTCCCATCCTACCCCTGTCCCCAGCCACACAAGTCCCCTTCCAAGAAGCATATACTGCTTTTAGGTTTCCTGGATCCTTCAAGAAATCTCTCAGTTCAGCTCAGTTGCTCAGTAGTGTCCGAATCTTTGCAACCCCATGGACTGCAGTACGCCAGGCTTCCCTGTCCATCACCAACTCCCAGAGCTCGCTCAAACTCATGTCCATTGAGTCAGTGATGCCATCCAACCATCTCATCCTTTGTCATCCTCTTCTCCTCCCGCCTTCAATCTTGCCCAGCATCAGGGTCTTTTCCAATGAGTCAGTTCTTCACATCAGGTGGCCAAACTATTGGAGTTTCAGCTTCAACATCAGTCCTTCCGTTGAACACCCAGAACTGATCTCCTAGGATGAACTGGTTGGATCTCCTTGCAGTCCAATGGACTCTTTAGAGTCTTCTCCAACACCACAGTTCAAAAGCATCGATTCTTCGGTGCTCAGCTCTCTTTGTGGTCCAGTTCTCACATCCGTACATGACTACTGGAAAGACCATAGCTTTGACTAGACGGACCTTTGTTGGCAAAGTAATATCTCTGCTTTTTATATACTGTATATGTTGGTCATAGCTTTTCTTCCAAGGAGCAAGCATCTTTTAATTTCATGGCCGCAGTCACCATCTGCAGTGATTTTGGAGCCCCCCACTAACAAAAAATAGTCTGACACTGTTTCCACTGTTTCCCCACCTATTTGCCATGAAGTGATGGGACCGGATGCCATGATCTTAGTTTTCTGAATGTTGAGTTTTAAGCCAACTGTTTCACTCTCCTCTTTCACTTTCATCAAGAGGCTCTTTAGTTTTTCTTCGCTTTCTGCCTTAAGGGTGGTGTCATCTGCATATCTGAGGTTGTTGATATTTCTCCTGGCAATCTTGATATGTTTGCATGGATAGAAATCTCTGTATTTACTTTTTTTGACCCAAAGAGTAGCCAATTATATTCCCTTTTTAAAAATACAATAACAGGAAGATTATTAATGAAGGGATATAAATCATTGTTTAGAACTATAATAAAGTCTACAGTTTATCAAGCACCTTCACATACACAACTCCTTTCAGTTCTCAATGATCCCAGGAGGTAGGAAGGAATCACTATCTGAGACTCGGAAATATTAAGTGATTTGCACAGAAATCTCACAAATTTTATCACTCTCAAACACCTGCTACCAAATTCCAGACTTTCTCAATGTTAAAGTAGATGGTTGTGAATATCTGCTTTGAGCCTTAGTTTCCTCATCTAGAAAACAAGACTAATCAGATAACCTGCATAGTGTTCATGAGAATCCAATGAAACTCTTAAGTGGCTGTCAGCTCTTAGCACAGGGTATGGTACACAGTAGCTCTCAGTAAATTTTAAGAATAATGATCATACAAAGTTGTATCAATTCAATACCCCCCTTCAGCAATATAAACATGTCTGCAAGCCGATGAGTAAGGCAAGAGCCAAATAACCTGTTCCCTTTTTGGAACTAATTTGGTTTTAGTACAATAAAGTAGAAATGTGGGGAAAAACAAAAGTAGAATATATAAAATTCTCCTAAAAGGAATTGGCATCTCTGGTGGCGCCTCATATTAAATCTGGGATCACTGGATACTTTGAAATAATAAACTCAGCAAATGTGCTGCCTGGAGACATCTTGTGGGGAACCGGCCAGTGGATGGCACTGTTTCACCTGCCCTAGGCACCAAGGAGGCATTTATTGGCTTCAGTAATATTCTGGGCTTCCTCAGTAGCTCAACTGGTAAAAGAACCCATCTGCAATGCAGGAGATCCTGGTTCGATTCCTGTGTCGGGAAGTTCTCCAGGAGAAGGCATAGGCTACCCACTCCAGTATCCTTAGGCTTCCCTGGTGGCTCAGACAGTAAAGAATCCGCCTGCAATGTGGGAGACCTGGGTTCGACCCCTGGGATGGAAAAATCCCCTGGAGGAGGGCATGGCAACCCACTCCAGTATTCTTGCCTGGAGAATCACATGGACAGAGGAGCCTGGCAGGCTATAGTCCATGGCATTACAAAGAGTCAGACACAACTGAATGACTAAGCACAGCCCAGCAATACTAGTGCTTGTTGATCAGTCTTCCTTAAAGATTACTCCTTTTCTTTTCTCCTCCATCTTAAAACTGAGACTCAGAAGCTTCTCCTCACTCCAGTACTCTTGCCTGGAAAATCCCGTGGATGGAGGAGCCTGGTAGGCTGCAGTCCATGGAGTTGCTAAGAGTCGGACACGACTGAGCGACTTCACTTTCACCTTTCACTTTCATGCATTGGAGAAGGAAATGGCAACCCACTCCAGTATTCTTGCCTGGAGAGTCCCAGGGATGGGGGAGCCTGGTGGGCTGCCTTCTATGGGGTCGCACAGAGTCGGACACAACTGAAGTGACTTAGCAGCAGCAGCAGAAGCTTCTCAAGCAAATCTCCAGGTAGTTGGTAAATAGATTCAAATCTTCTCCCCATGAACAGCAACATTCCAGGGGAGACACTCTGCAGTGAAGAAGTTTATCTAGGATGAAGCTGGTCTCTAGCTGAGTATACAGTCTCAACTCTGCCGGCTTTTATCTATAAGAGATTTCTCCAGAAGCATCAGCTTAGATCTCTCCTAGATCATAGAAGAGGCACTTCTGCTGCTCCATTTCCACACTTGTTTCTCTCCAAGTAGGGAAGCTGGGAGGTACAATCTCTGTACAAGATAATCTTCGGCCCTGTCATACTTGAGAAGCTGAAGAAGCCGTGAAGTCACCATCACCCATTCCAAAATCCAAAACCTTAGTGGTGGTTTTGTAGGACAGGAAGAAAGAGGACTGGATCTTCAAGTTCTGACAGCTCCTTATGCTAGACACTTTGCTGAGCTTTTTGAGTGGGGCCCCAAGAAGGGTCCTCCTGCCTGGGGTTGTTGGAGCCAATAGAATGAGAACGCACTCACTTCAAAAGCAAAGGAAGGTTTTCCTCTTTGATTAAACAAGTGAGATCTAGGAGCACCCACTCCAGAGCACACCGCTCCCGACAGGCTGCTTTATGGGGATCTTTATTCACTTTTATTTATCCAACTTTTTTCTCCCCCTCAATAAATCTTGAAGTATCTGCTGTATCAGCACATAAAGAATTTACTCTTTTTCAACAGCTGCATAATTTTCCACTGTACGGATGTACCATAATTTAACAAGTCCCCACCCCAGTCACTTAGCTTCTTCATCTCTTGATACAACAAACAGTGCTGTGATTACAAATCTTTGGGGTATACATTATTTTGTAAAAATGCAAATATATCAGTAGGATAAGCTACTGAAAGTGAAATTGCTTATTCTAAGGCAGTGATTCTCAACCAGAAGCTATTTCCCCGCAGGAGACATTTGGCAATGCCTGGAGACATTTTTACTTGTCATAGTTAGGGGAGTGCTACTGGCATCTAGCAGGCTGAGGTCAGGGATGCTACTGAATACCCTACCATGCACAGGACAGACCCCACAACAAAGAATTATCTGACCCAAAATGTCGGTAGTGTCTAGGTTGAGAAACTCTGCCCTAAGCATGTGAGTGTACACAATTTACGGTGCTGACTTGCCTTCTCTTATAATGATCAAGCCAATATACTTCTGCAGCAATGTTTGAGACTGCCTGTTTTCCCTATTCTCTTAACACAATCTTACTATTTCACCTTTGTTAGTTTAATGGAGGAAAAATAGTACCTCATTGTAGCTTTACTTTTTCTGACCCTTATGGGTGAAGAGGAACATTTTTAATATGTTTGAGGTTTTTTAGCTTTTTTGTAAACTGTTTAAGTCTTTGGCCTATTTTTCCTACTTTTTGTTAGATTTTTCCTATTAATTTCTAAAATGCATTTATGTTTTAAGAAAGTTAGCTCCTTGTGATGTTAGATACAACATTTTCCCAGTAACTTATCTTTTGGCCTTACTTACGGTGGTTTTTGTCATGCAGAAAAATTTTTTATTTTTATATAGTTGACTTTATTGATTTCATGGTTTATGGGCTTTACATTTTAAACGTCTTCCCCATTCCAAGATCATAATAAAAATGTTCCCACTATATAAATTTAGGACTTTAATGGCTTTATTATTTATATTTAAATTTACAATATGACTGGATTAATTTCACCATTACATATAAGTTCCAAGTTAACTGTTACTAACTGAATAATCTGTTGTCTTTTATTACAATGTCACTTTTATCATAAACTAAATGCATCAGTATTAATGTATACTTATATCAATTGGCTTATATTTTTTCTTTGATCTTCCAGTCTATTCATGGTCTTTTTTTTTTTAATGGTCTTGTTTTAAATACTGTAACCTCATGACATGTCTCAGTATCTGGTAGGGCTAGTCTCCTCCTTATTAAGAATTTTAATTTTCCTATTTTTCCAAAAGAATTTTTGAGTCAGTTTATTTCAACCTTCCAAAAACTTTTGTTATTTTCATTGGAATACTGTTATTTCACAGATCAACTTAAATAGAACTAACATTCTTATGATGTTGACTCTTCCTAACCTAGTGTGTTATTTTGATTCCTTGCTTCACAAAAGAATCACCACCCTGTGACACTGGCGTCACCTGGGAACTGGGTGAAAATGCAGACTCTCAGGCCATCTACCCAATCAGAAGCTGCTTGTAACAAGACTCCCCAGTTATTGATTGTCTTCTTCTGGTTTGAGAAGTGCTATTTTAATTCCGTTTAAGACAACCTAATAAAATTAATTTTTTATTAACTTGTTTTCAGAATGCAGTAAAAATTTGTCAGGAAGTATACAGTGTATACCTACTATCTGTCTAGCATGACACACAACTGTGGGGAGACCTAAAGATATATTCAGAACCATCAGCGGACACTCTTGTGAGGATGATGATTAGAGAATACCTGAGATGAATATAATGAAGTAAGAACTAGAGCATTAAGCACTAGCTACGAGGGATATGTTCAGAAGAGCAGGGACTGCAATCTCATCCAGCACCCCGCTTGAAGAGCAGGGTGAAACTACGGGAAAGGCAGGCCATTGTTCCCATGCCCAGCTCCGGTGCAATGGTGCAGGGGAGAGGGTGTGAAACAAAGAGCTCCGGAATGTGGCCTAAGAAATGAACTTTACTTGGAACAGTGTGGGGATATCATGCCTAAGGACTTTGTGGAAAACAGTGGAGATCTTTGGGGTGAGTGGTTAAGATCTATCTGATAGTTCCAGTAGAAGTAGCAACAAGCAAAAAGTAGATCAGTTAGATCTTTAACTTAACCAGAGAAAGAGAAAATTAAGAAGAGCCTTCCTGAGAGTCTCTTGGACTCAAGGAGATCAAGTCTGTCATTCCTAGAGGAATCAACCCTGAATATTCATTGGAAGGACTGATGCTGAAGTTCCAATAATTTGGCCACCTGATGAGAAGAACTGACTCATTGGAAAAGACCCTGATGCTGAGAAAGATTGAGAGCAGGAGGAGAAGGGGGTGACAGAGGATGAGATGGTTGGATGGCATCACTGACTCAATGAACATGAGTTTGAGCAAACTCCAGGAGATAGTAAAGGACAGGGAAGCTTGGCGTGCTGCAGCCCTTGGGGTCGCAAAGAGTTGAAACAACAAATATGTGGTTAGAGCAAGCCTCAATGACTGGCAATGCTTTGCCCCTGTGATCGAGCCTGATGTTAATTAGATCAAGAATGTGGAGCAATTAACGTCTCACGTTGTTAAGGCAGTAGAGCCATCAGCTAGTAATGAAGGAGGCTAACAGCTAGGTGTGGTACCAATAGAGGCAGACCATCGAGAGGTTTAGCTGGAAGATGGAGGAGTCAAAGAGAACTCAGCTGAAATCACCCTGGTTGTAGGGAGATAGACTCCATGAGCAAGGCTGTACCCTCTGAGGAGCCACACCAGAGGCTACTCACAGCAGGAGAGGGAGACTTTACTGAATAGTGCAGCCAAATCACTAAGCAAGAAGCAAAAACGATAAGACCAAGATATTGTTGCTAAAAGATATTATCTAAAATGTCCAGTTTGCAAGAAAAATTATGAGATAGGAAAGCAACAAGGACGTGTGATCCACACAGGGATAAAAAGAGGCAACTTAAACTGCTTTTCAGAGAATCCAGAAGAAGGGCTTGGCAAAGTCTTCAAAGCAGCTATCATGAAGATGATAAAGAAACTCAAGGAGGGAACTTCCCTGGTGGTACAGAGGATAAGAATCCTCCTGCCAGTGGAGGGGACAGGGGGTTGATCCTTGGTCCGGGAAGATTCCATGTGCTGAGGGGCAGCTACGCTTATGCACCACAACTACTGAGCCTGCGCTCTAGAGTCCGTACTCAGCAACTACTGAGCCCATATGCTGAAGCTACTGAAGCTCATGCCCCTAGAGCCTGTGCTCTGTAACAAGAGAAGCCATTGCAACTAGAAATCCTTGAAGAGTAACCCACGCTCGCCACAACCAGAGAAAGCCCATGCAGCAACAAAGATCCAGTGCAGCCAAAAATAAATTAAATAAATAAATCTAAAAAAAAAAAAATTGGGCGAAGGTCTTGAATAGATATTTTTCCAGGAAAGACAGACATGTAGCCAAAAAGCATATGAAAAGATGCTCAATGTCGTTAGTCATAAAGAAATTCAAATCAATACCACTTCCCCCCTATTGCAAAGCATTGAAGAAAGCACCTGAAAATAACAAGTGTTGGTGAAGATGTACAGAAATTGGAACCCTCACACATACATTTTCGATGGGAATGTAAAATGGAGCAGCCGGTTTGCAAAACAGCTTGGCAGTTTCTGTAAATGTTAAACATAGAGGTACTATATATATATATAGGGCTTCCCTGGTAGCTCAGTGGTAAAGAATATGTCTGCAATGCAGCATGTGGGCATGCTAAGTCTCTCCAATTGGGTCCGACTCTTTGTGACCCAGTGGACTCACCAAGCTCCTCTGTCCATGGGATTCTCCAGGCAAGAATACTGGAGTCGGTTGTCATGCCCTCCACCAGGGGATCTTCCCAACCCAAGGACCAAACCCAAGCCTCTTACGTCTCCTGATTGGCAAGCAGGTCGTTTACCACTAGAGCCACCTGGGAAGACCCTATGCTGCTGCTGCTGCTAAGTCACTTCAGTCGTGTCCGACTCTTCGAGACCCCATGGCCTGCAGCCTACCAGGCTCCTCCGTCCATGGGATTTTCTAGGCAAGAGTACTGGAGTGGCTTGCCATTCACTGCCTTCTCCGAAATACCCTATGAGAAAAGGCCAATTCACAGAGACACGAAGCTGACTAGTAGTCACCTGTGGTTACCTAATAGAGGCAGAAGACATAAAGAAGAGGTGGCAAGAATACACAGAACTGTACAAAACAGATCTTCACGACCCAGATAATCATGACGGTGTGATCACTCCCCTAGAGCCAGACATCCTGGAATGTGAAGTCAAGTGGGCCTTAGGAAACATCACTACAAACAAAGCTAGTGGAGCTGATGGAATTCCAGTTGAGCTATTTCAAATCCTAAAAGATGATGCTGTGAATGTGCTGCACTCAATATGCCAGCAAATTTGAAAGCCTCAGCAGTGGCCATGGGATTGGAAAAGGTCAGTTTTCATCCCAATCCCCAAGAAAAGCAATGCCAAAGAATGCTCAAACTACTGCACAATTGCACTCATCTCACATGCTAGCTGGAGAAGGAAATGGCAATCCACTCCAGTATTCTTGCCTGGAGAATCCCGGAGACAGAGGAGCCTGGTGGGCTGCCGTCTATGGGGTTGCACAGACCTGGACACGACTGAAGCAACTTAGCAGCAGCAGCACACCCTAGCAAAGTAATGCTCAAAATTCTCCAAGCCAGGCTTCAGCAATATGTGAACCGTGAACTTCCAGATGTTCAAGCTGGTTTTAGAAAAGGCAGAGGAACCAGAGATCAAATTGCCAACATCCGTTGGATCACCGAAAAAGTAAGAGAGTTCCAGAAAAACATTTATTTCTGCTTTATGGACTATGCCAAAACCTTTGACTGTGTGGATCACAATAAACTGTGGAAAATTCTGAAAGAGATGGGGATACCAGACCACCTGACCTGTGTCTTGAGAAATATATATGCAGGTCAGGAAGCAACCGTTAGAACTGGACATGGAACAACAGACTGGTTCCAAATCGGGAAAGGAATACGTCAAGGCTGTATATTGTCACCCTGCTTATTTAACTTGTATGCAGAGTACATCATGAGAAATGCTGGACTGGATGAAGCACAAGCTGGAATCAAGATTGCCAGGAGAAATATCAATAACCTCATATATGCAGATGACACCTTCCTAAGGGCAGAAAGCGAAGAAGAGCTAAAGAGCCTCTTGATGAAAGTGAAAGAGGAGAGTGAAACAGTTGGCTTAAAACTCAACATTCAGGAAACTAGGATCACGGCATCTGGTCCCGTCACTTCATGGCAAACAGATGGGAAAAAAATGCAAACAGAGGGAGACTTTATTTTGGGGGGCTCCAAAATCACTGCAGATGGTGACTGCGGCCACGAAATTAAAAGATGCTTACTCATTGGAAGAAAAGTTATGACCAACCTGCTGCTGCTGCTGCTGCTAAGTTACATCAGTCATGTCCGACTCTTGTGCGACGCCATAGATGGCAGCCCACCAGGCTCCCCGTCCCTGGGATTCTCCAGGCAAGAACACTGGAGTGGGTTGTCATTTCCTTCTCCAATGCATGAAAGTGAAAAGTGAAAGTGAAGTCGCTCAGTCGTGTCTGACTCTTTGCGACCCCATGGACGGTAGCCTATCAGGCTCCTCCGTCCATGGGATTTCCCAGGCAAGAGTACTGGAGTAGGGTGCCATTGCCTTCTTCGATGACCAACCTAGGCAATATATTAAAAAGCAGAGACATTACTTTGCCAACAAAAGTCCATCTAGTCAAGGCTATGGTTTTTCCGGTAGTCATGTAGAGATGTGAGAAAACTGTATAGATATAAAGAAAGCTGAGCACCAAAGAACTGATGCTTTTGAACTGTGGTGTTGGAGAAGACTCTTGAGAGTCCCTTGGATTGCAAGAAGATCCAACCATTCCATCCTAAAGGAGATCAGTTCTGGGTGTTAATTGAAAGGACTGATGTTGAAGCTGAAACTCCAATACTTTGGCCACCTCATGCAAAGAGCTGACTCATTTTAAAAGACCCTGATGCTGGGAAAGATTGAGGGCAGGTAGAGAAGGGGACTACAGAGGATGAGATGGTTGGATGGCATCACTGACTCAATGGACGTGAGTTTGGGTAGACTCTGGGAGTTGGTGGTGGACAGGGAGGCCTGGCGTGCTGCAGTCCATGGAGTCACAAAGAGTCAGACACGACTGAGAGACTAAAGTGAGTGAGTGAATGGTTGGTGGATGGGAATGAGGTGAGGTAAAATAAAGGATGTCTAATGGATCCAGGGTTTCTTTCTGAGGTGATGAAAATGTTCAAAAATACTCAAGCTGGTGGTTACACAACTCTGGGAATATACTATAAGCCACTCGAATCTACACTTTAAATTGATACATTATTTCATACATGAATTATATCCCAATTGAGCTGTTTTTTTAAAAGTTAAGAAAATGAAAATATACTAAGTAGTTAACGCCAGGCTTTTAAAGATTGATCTCACATTTTACTTGTCATCTAAGAAGTATCAACCCAAACAAAGAAAGACCACAGGAATTCCACATAGAGAGAATACACAGATCTTTGCTTTGATTTTGTTATAGGCCACTCTGTACTGAGACTGGTTTTTTTTTTTTTTTTCCAAAGGATTCGGGCTCTCCACCAAGAATACGATGTGGACGCCACGGCAAAACTGAGTCAGATGTAGTAATCCTGTGGCTTCGGGACTGTTGCAGGCAGTGTCGGGGACACTTCAGACTCATTTGAGACAATGACAGTATTAACTGAACAGATGGATGGTTGTAAGAGGTTAACAAAGCACCCTGTCTGATCACCGCGACAAAGGCTGTGACATCTTTCGCCGGGATACGGAACCTGAGTTCTGTCTCCTTCAAAGGCTTACTCAAGGCTAAAGACTGGCAACACCAAACCTAATGCCAGGCCTTCAGAATACAAGTCCAGGGCTCATTGTCCCCCATCTTCCCCCCAAAGTCCCTTTTGAGGATCCCAGGTGCATTTAGGTTGCGGGAATTCAACTTTATGTGCTCAGCCAAATACTGAGAGCACTCAACCCTGGTGCAGATGGAGGGAGCTCAAATGTTCACGTGGTGACCGCAGGCCCTGGAGGGCACTGGGACGGAGGTCACAAGTCTACCATCTGAGCAGCCATCATACCAAGTGAGAGCTCCGTATTTAAAAAGCTTTCTCTCCTTTGCATAGAATGTTATCATTTGCTGTGCATTCTTTTTCTTATATTGGTTACATTATTACACGCATTGTACATGTTTTTGCCAGGTTGAATACATTATACTTTGAATTTGGTACCTTGTGAGTCACTTAAGGAATTCTCAAGGGTGATTTGGACTCTGTGGTTTCTAGATGATTTCTGACTCTAGATTCTAACCCAGCAGTAATTAAAATGCCAACACCATGGACTGGGAGCCTTCTCCTCTGATGGCCCAGAACTATTTTGATTTTTCTGATCTAAGGCTCTTCTAGACAGAAACCAAGGTGGCTGACTCAGATTCCTAGTTGACAGGAGGAGAAAAGCACAAGAAAGAGCACGTTTTACCCTCGCCTACCTCCTCTGCTTGTAGGGTTTCTTTTTCAACTTTTTCAAGTAACTCTTTTCTCAGCAAGAACTCCTTGGTCAGATTGAGGGACATTTCCATGGCGTGGTGTAGCTTGCTCTGCAATATAACAACACAGGAAGTCTTGAGCAAAGATGATCGCTATAGGAAAAAGAGGCAGACAACTCTTTCTTCAGCAGAATAGCAGGACCATCCAGGAACTTGGGTCTGTCCTTCTTATGACTCCAGATTTTCAGAATCCTGGTGCCTAAGAGGCAGGGGAGGACCTCGGGAGACTTCTCACCTGCAAAGCGCCCAGACACACCTGGACCCAAATCCCACCCCACTGTTACTAAGAAAACCTCTCTAGACTTGGCCTGACTGCTTTGTAGGGTTGTGGTGCTTAGTCACTCAGTCGTATCTGATTCTTTGAGATCCCATGGACTATAGCCCTCCAGGCTCCTCTGTCCATGGAATTCTCCAGGCAAGAATACTGGAGCGGGTTGCCATTTCCTTCTCCAGGGGATCTTCTCAACCCAGGGATCAAACCTGGGTCTCCTGCATTGCAGGTGGATCCTTTACTGTCTGAGCCACCAGGAAAGGCTTAACAGAGACAGATCCTGGTAAAGTGTTGAGCACAGTGCCTGGCACACGGAGAGCACGTGGCATAAGACCACCGTCATCTGGACAGACAAAGAGGTGGATGCTACTGTGAGCATGTGCGATCTCACAAGTGAGGTCTTCCCAGACCAGGAATCGAGCCCATGTCTCCTGCAACGGCAGGCAGAC
Source organism: Ovis canadensis (assembly GCF_042477335.2). Lineage (NCBI taxonomy): Eukaryota > Metazoa > Chordata > Mammalia > Artiodactyla > Bovidae > Ovis > Ovis canadensis. The sequence continues at coordinate 39,308,745 of NC_091258.1, read as the reverse complement.
TCTCTACCATGGGGCCACCAGGGATGCCCCAGGGGCTCCCTTGACTGAGACTCACTCATAAAACTCACAGAAGAGAAGACACTGTTGTCTGTCTCCTTCGTGGCTAAACCCTCAGCACTTAGCCCTGTGCCTAGTGTGCCACAGGTTCTCATATATTTAGTAATAGAGGCAAATTATTCTTCATATTTTTTTTATTTTAGAAATATGTATTTATTTGGTTGTGCTGAGTCTTAGATGTGGCACTCAGGATCTTTCATCTTTAGCTGCGGCGGCATGTGGGATCTAGTTCTCTGACCAGGGATCGATCCCAGGTCCCTGTATTGGGAGCAAGGAGTCTTAGCTACTAGACCGCCCGGGAAGTCCCATTCTACATATTTTTAATGACATCTCACACTTGGGTGTTTGACATTAAAATGAAAATGATCCAACCTGCTGCCCATCCATCCATAAACATACTTCTGGATTTTTAGCAGTTTTTTGACAGTTCTGACTGAGCACCTGCTTTGCCATTGTCCTCAGTGCTAGGGACACATCACTGACCAGTCAAGCTCTGTCCTGGTAGGCAGTCACAAAAACCTGCTTCTGAGAGGGGACGCATCGGCCCATGGTTCCCAGAGGAGTCCCCATTCAAACCCAGGTAAGCCTGACTCTACAACTCACCATGCTGGGCCCTGCTTTCCACAGGAGACCTGAGAACTGAGACACAGAAAAGTCAAACCGCATCTCTCTCAGCTTCAGGCTGTATCGCCTTAGGTCTCCTGTAGGCGTCTCCTCCCAGCTTCACCATCTGCTTGCTGTTATTCTCAGCAGGCTGACAGGCACCCTAGCCCCTGGGATTCTGACCAGAATGGCTCCCATCCTGCCCACCACGGCCTGTGTTCCAGCTGCTTGGGTTTCACCTTCAATCTGCACTACGCGTTCTGGAGCTCAAGACGCGGGCCTGGCTGTCCTATTAATATTTTATAGACAGTAGCTCCACTCCAAAGCCCTGACTTTTCCCCGCAAGACCAGACTGGCCCTGGGCCACTTAGTTGATTCCTCAGGATCAGATCAAGGTCCAGTGTGATGTAACCACATACCTCACAGCTCTCCAGCTGGACACAAGAATTTCAGAATGTGAGCATGACCTTGCCTACACACATTTTGCCAGCAGAAGGCAGTGGGTAAGGCGGGACACACATGGGACTAGGAGCCCCAGCTCCGTCACAGCATGTGGCTTGAATCCAGCAATTGCTCTCCCTCTTTCAGCCTCAGGTTTTTCATTTGTAAAAGGAAAACATTGAACAAACATAAGCCTAATATAAACACATTCGAATTCACGGTTTTAAATGACACTGTGTGGCCTGCCCAAGTCCGTGGCTGCTGTTGCCACCAAGGCACGAGGCCAAGGGTCAGCAACCTTGTTCTGTAAAAGGTTAGATGGGAAATATTTCAGGCTTTGCAGGCCAAGAGGCAAAATTGATACTGTATAATTATATTAACAAGAGAAAAAAACAAACTGCCACAATTGTTTTATTGATAAAATTCAAAATGAAATAATTAAGTATAATATTTTGGGATATCTGTCTACAAATGAGAGGAATGAAATTTCTAGGGGAGAAATCAATTTTACTTAATTGGGTATCAAAGAGAGTGTTCTCTATTAAAATCAGTTGCAAATGTTCTTCTGTAAAAACCACCCTTGTCTCCTAGGCCAGTGGGCAGGATAGATGGGCCACTGTATCAGACAGTTGCCAGCAGAATGACCAGACCACCTGGTCTGCCAGGAACAGGCCATGCTCATGCCCATAGTCCCTGCTTAATTATCAATATTGCCTCTTTCTCGCCGAAGACAGTTCTGTGTAGATAAGGAATTATTTAGCAGGTTTTTTTTTTTTTTTTTTAATAGCTAAGATGATTTCCTTTGCAGAGTTTTAAGCAGGGAAGTACTTATTGTTGTTTAGTTGCTCAGTCGTGTCAACTCTCTTACGATTCCAGGGATTGTAGCCCACCAGGCTCCTCTGTCCATGGGATTTCCCAGGCAAGAATACTGGAGTGGTTTTGCCATTTCCTTCTCCAGGGCATCTTTCCTGTTAAGACAGGGATCAAGCCCAAGTATCCTGAATTGGCAGGCGGGTTCTTTACCACTGAGCCACCAGGGAAGCCCCAGGGAGGTGCTTATTACAGACTAAATTAAATAGAGCCCTAATTGTGGCTGGTTCTTAAAACTCACAGTGCATAAAAATCAGCTGGGGAGTTAAAAAAATGTATGGCTCTCACCTCCTAATTCAATTGGTTGGGGTTGAGCTAGTGTGTCTATCTTAAAAAAAAAAAAAAAAAAGGCTCCTCAACTGGTTTTAACACATAGTCAAGGTCATAGAGACATTTGGGGGATTTTAGGAGATATGGCCGGAGAAGGCAATGGCAACCCACTCCAGTACTCTTGCCTGGAAAATCCCATGGATGGAGGAGCCTGGTAGGCTGCAGTCCATGGGGTCGCAAAGAGTCGGACACGACTAAAGCGACGTAGCAGCAGCAACAGGAGGAGATATGGCTTTGTTGGGAGAAATCAGAGAGCAACAGGGGAGCGTAGGATGCCTAGGCTCTCGGTGAAGCCACAGTGATGTCCCAGAACCTTGCTGTGATTCGGGAAACCCCAGGCACCGGGGCATGAGCTTGGACCTTACTTTGTACGCGTTAAGGATCTGCAGGGTGTTTCCAGATGCCAGCTTCATCTGGATCAGCTCTTGATTCCTTGCTTCAATCGTCTCTAAAAACTGAGCATTCTCGATCTTCAGCTGCTGGAAGTCAACGTCGTGGAGGGCCTCGCCTACCTCTTCCTTCTACAGCTCAGAAAGAAGAGTAACACAAGCCAGAAAGACAAAAACAAACATACATTAATGCGCAAGTGTGAAAGCTAAAAAAAATGATACAGAGGAACCTGTGTGCAGGGCAGGAATAGAGGTGCAGATGCAGAGAATGGGCTCGGGGACCCAGTGGGGGAAGGGCTAGGTGGGATGAACTGGGAGACTGGGAGCGACATGTACATGCTGCTGCTGCTGCTGCTAAGTCGCTTCAGTCGTGTCCGACTCTGTGCGACCCCAGAGACGGCAGCCCACCATGTATATGCTACCGTATGGAAAACAGATGGCCAGTGGGAACCTGCAGTATAGCAAGGCAGCTCAGCTCAGTGCTCCGTGATGACCCAGAGGGGTGGGATGCAGTGAGAGGGCCTGGAGGGGTGTATGTACACGTATAGCTGATTCACTTCATTGTACAGCAGAAACTAACTCAACTTTGTAAAGCAATTATATGCCAGTAAAAAAAAATAATAAAGAATAGAACATGGCCGAAAAAGAAATGATGTTGTGACTCCTGTATCGCCATACATTCAATTTCAGGTGAGCTTTTGGAAGTCAGTCATCATTCAGTCATTCTACAAACTTGGATTGGGGATCTGCTTGGTGCCAGGCATGGCCTTAGGCCCTAGGGATAGAGATCTGAGTAAATACAATACTCCCATACTCAATGACAGTTCACAGGCAGGTCACAGCATGGTGTCGTGGGACACACAGGGGCAGCATGCAAACAGAAGCCCCTCCAGGCAGGCCAGGAGAGTATGGAAGGCGGGGTCAGGGGAGGCTTCCCCGAGGAGGTGGTGCCTAAACAGGGCTGTGAAGGAAGAGGCCATTAAAGGTTGTTTTTAACCTGGAAAACTCAGAATAAGCAGCTCATAAATGCCTTTCCTTTGATCACATGACGTTTCTGCACTCGGGGTGTATTAGTGCATTAGGTTGCCTCCCTAGCCCTCACCCCACTTACCTGTCCCACCAGCTCTACGGCATCTCACGTCTGTGGTCACAAAAGCCAACCTCGGGACTGCTCCCCACACCCACTTGCTATTCAAGCTATATATCTCCTAAAAGACATCTTCTTCCCTTCCCCCCGAATAACACAACAATTTCCCTAAGCCCTAACTTGACCCATCCTCCAGCTCAAACTGTTCCCATCTTCCACACCAGAAGGCAACCCGTGCCTCCACTCAGTCTCTGGATTTTGTGGCTCCTGGTTGCGGCTTCTGTGGTCTCCGTCTAGCAGTTACGCATCTACGCCTTTTCTCACCATCACCTCTCCCTGTGAGGCTGTGAGGACAGGACCCCGTCAGTGTCATCTCTGGGTAGCAATGGCTTTTAGGTTCAAGGTCAGCCATCTGCTTCCCCTCTCATGCTTCTGGATGCCTGAGCTTGCATGAAGCCCAGAGAACCAGGAACTCGGTATTAGGAGGCACCTTCTTGAAAACGTGCTGGGGCCACGTTCTTTCTTCCACTGAACTCAACTCTCCTTCGCTGACATCTCCACCCCGGCTCCAGCCTGGGGACCCTCCCAAGGGGCGTGGTCCTTTCCCACAGCAGCCAGAGCACTTGGAGGCAGCAGCTACAGCCCTCGTGGGCCCCTGCTCCGCGGCGCCATGAGTCCCAGGTCCCCTGATGTGTTCTCGGTTCCCTCTCCTACGTGGACTCTAGTTTGCAGATTCCTTCAAGCGTGGAGCTCTCCGTGAGACACGGTGCTCCAGGTGGGGTTACTTAGAACATCAGAACAGAGGGCAGAGAGACCACCCCTTTGTGGGGGAGCATTGTGGAGTGCAGCCTAGGCCACAGCATGGCCCCCAACTGAACTGACTGTATCAGCTGCTCCACGACCAAGCCACCCAGGACCTGTGCAGGTATTTGGGGGGAATCAAAGTGAAGGATCTCATATTTGTCCTTAGTTACCTCATGTGTTAAAGTTGCCCCCAACCTGTTGAGCCTTTGGGATCCCAAGTCAATCAATCCATAGGCCCCAGATATTAATTCTCCTGCCCAACTCTGTGTCACTGTCAGCGGCCACCTCTGATTCACACGCCATTAGTGACTGCATTTGAGTTAATGACAGAAATACTGAGCTCAGAGAGGAGGGAACCATGTAGCCACATTCCAGAGGCCTTGTGCCATGTCTACCTTTAATCAGGAGCCTTTTGGATCAGCTGCTCAAAGACTCGGCAAAGCATACTCCGAACTGTGCCACCCAGGCCACACTCCCCAAAAGGGTCAACAAGTATGTCATGAGGGGTGTTTTATATATGGTTTTCTTTCTTTATTTTTGGCTGTGCTGGGGCTTTGCTGTTGTGGGGGCTTTTCTCGAGTTGAGGCGAGCAGGGGCTACTCTCTAGTTGCAGTTGGTGGCTTCTCATTGCAGCAGCTTCTCTTATTGTGGAGCATGGGCTCCCACACAGCCTTCAGTGGTTGTGGCACCTGGGCTCAGCAGTTGTGGCTCCCGGTCTCTAGAGCACAGGCTCAGTAGTTGTGAGTTAGTTGTTCTGCAGCATACGGAATCTTAGTCATTGGACTGGGGATCAACCTGTGTCTCTTGCATTGGCAGGTGGATTCTTAACCACTGAGCCACCAGGGAAGCCCCATGAAGGTCTTTTAAATTCAAGCCAGCTCCATTACAGATTTATCAGCGCGGAAACTGTATTAATTTCCTCTTGCTCCCGTAAAAAATGACCACAAATGCAGAGGTTTAAAACAATAGAAGTGTATTCTCTTACAGCTCATGAGGTCAGAAGTCTGAAACAGTTCTTTGCGTTAAAACCAAGGAGTTGGCAGGGTGGCATTCCTTCTGGAGGCTCTAGAGGTGAATCTGTTTCCTTGCCATTACCAACTTCTAAGGCAGTCTGCATCCTTCATTCATGATCCCTTCCTTCGCTTTGATCTCTGCTTCTATTCCCACATCTTCTCTGTCTCACCCTCCTGCCTCCCTCTCCTAAGGACTCTTGTGATTACGTTGGACCCACTCAGATACTCCAAGATATTCTCCCCATCTCAACATTCTTGATTTCATCACACCCGCATAATCTTTATGCCGTGTAAAGTAACATAGTCACAGACTCCAGGATTTAGGACACGGACATCTTTGGAATTTGGAGACATGGACAGTTTGGGGAAGATGTTGTTCTACCCACTACAGTAACCTTAAAAAAAAAGAAAGAAAGAAAGACAAATCCACATACCTGCCTCAATTGTAAAAGCAACTTCTTCCTCTGGACTTTGAGAGAAACATTTTTCAAACGTAATTTATCCTTCATGTTATCCTAAAAAATAAAAGCAAATTTTAATCCATTGTCCTCCTTCTTCCCTATCAGCAGGTCTGCGACTGCAGAATTAAACTTTGAGCCCTAACGTGCAGTCACTTATTTTTAACTCTTTGATGTCTGCTCAAGCTGGTGTTGCTATGATACCCTTGCTCGTGAGCAAGCAGCAGAGGAAACTGGGTCTGCTCTATACAAATTTTCTATTACTTTTAAATTCAAGATAACTTGAGTATATTGTTGGATATAGAGGCCTTTCTTGACAAAATGATCTTATGATTCCTTGATCTATTACCCTCTTGGTAATTTACATAATTTTTTATTACATATAACATGTTAGGGTTAGTACCACTACCTATCTGCAGGATCCAAAGCTTGATAGGCTACAAAATCTTTGAAAGTAAAGGAACATTTTGTCTCATTCTTACACTAATGGAACTCAGAGAAATTGAGGTTTACTTGTTCTCCACTATGTAGTCACCTGACTAAACAGGCTCACACTTTTATCAACAAGACAGCAGGTCTTGAAACAAACGAGAAAATTAAAAGGAAGAAGCTGATTTGAGATAACTATGAATATCCATTCTGCCTGTTTGATTTTGGCTTTGATAAACTTGCATTTTAAGACACACACGCTTTGAGGGACACAAAAAAGTGTTCATATGTGGGCAACAGTTATGGTGGACCAAATGGACTGGGGCAGCCTCACGTGGACCACTTCTGTGTCATCGTTCTACGAAAGTATTCTCCTCTCTAAGCTCTAACCACCTGTCAACTCACTCTCCGACGATTCATGTCCTCAATGTACTTCATCACTTTCTGAGTGGCCAAAATACTCCCTTTCTTCTTGGATATGGTCTTTAGAATATCTTTTTCAAACTCATGCACTTCTCTCTCGACTTCGGTCCATCGAATTTCAGCTTCCTCGATGATGGCCTGGGGGAGTCAGTGCAAAGAGAAGACAGTTTGCAAAACTTCTCAAGGAGACATGCATCTAAGGAAACCTAAGGTCTCAGGCCTATTTGGGTCCCAATGCCTAACGTTTCTTTTTAGTCTTAGAAAGATATCCTGAAGATACAAATGGGACCATATGAACCTTGTTATTAAAAAGCATGCCTCAAAAAAGTTACAGTATCTATATATATAAGGAGAAGAACAAAAAAGGCCCTCGAGTATCTCCAGAAATATGAATTTCCATATCTGAAATGTTATTTATCATTAAAATTAAAACACTAATATATATCATATATCACCATATCATACATATGTATATCATATATCATATATATACCATATCATATATATATTACACATATATAATATCTGGGAGGTTATATGCCAAAACAATAACCACAGCTGTATCTGGAAAGATGGACTAGGAAGGAGGCAGAGAAGTACTCTTACTATATACTTTTATAATTTGAAAAAAAAAGTTATAATGAATCTATGTATTGATACAAAAAGACACTATTAAGTGAAAAATACAGTTCACAAAATAATATGATACCTTTTTATAAAGACATTCATATATACATAGGAAATCTAAACTCTAGGAGACAAATACAGGAACCAACAGTAATTACCTCTAGGTGGATGTTTTCAAATATTTCTCTTTTAGCTTACCTGCATGTTTAAATTTTGCTACAACAGAGATTATCTTTAAATTTAAAAATGCAAACATGCATATATTATTTTAAGAATAAAATGAGTAGCCACAGAGCAAATCTTCTTTGATCAGGCTCTTTCACTGGGCACCAAGGAACAAAAGCATCTTCCTTTGCTGGCCAGCATCTGGCCATAGGCTCCTCCCTCCCCATAAACTTCACAGGCCAGAACATCTATCCACCTTAAATGCTACTTTCTATACATTACTGGAATGCAAAAGTAGGAAGTCAAGAGATATCTGGAGTAACAGGCAAATTTGGCCTTGGAGTACTAAATGAAGCAGGGCAAAGGCTAACGAGTTTTGCCAAGAGAACGCACTGGTCATAGCAAACACCCTCTTCCAACAACAGAAGAGAAGACTCTAGACATGACATCGCCAGATGGTCAATACTGAAATCGGATTGATTATATTCTTTGCAGCCAAAGATGGAGAAGCTCTATACAGTCAGCAAAAATAAGACCGGGAGCTGACTGTGGCTCAGATTAGGAACTCCTTATTGCCAAATTCAGACTGAAATTGAAAAAAGCAGGGAAAACCACTAAACCATTCAGGTATGACCTAAATCAAATCTCTTATGACTATACAGTAGAAGTGACTAGATTCAAGGGATTAGATCTGATAGACAGGGTGCCTGAAGAACCATGGATGAGGTTTGTGACATTGTACAGGAGACAGGAAGCAAGACCATCCCCAAGAAAAAGAAATGCAAAAAGGCAAAATGGTTGTCTGAAGAGGCATTACAAATAGCTGAGAAAAGAACAGAAGCAAAAGGCAAAGGAGAAAAGGAAAGATAAACCCATCTGAATGCAGAGTTCCAAAGAATAGCAAGGAGAAATAAGAAAGTCTCCCTCAGTGATCAACGCAAAGAAACAGAGGAAAACAATAGAATGGGAAAAACTAGGGATCTCTTCAAAAGAATTAGAGATACCGAGGGAATATTCCATGCAAAGATGGGCACAATAAAGGACAGAAATGGTATGGACCTAACAGAAGCAGAAGATATTAAGAAGAGGTGGCAAGAATACACAGAAGAACTGCACAAAAAAGATCTTCACAACCCGGATAATCACGATGGTGTGATCACTTACCTAGAGCCAGACATCCTGGAATGTGAAGTCAAGTGGGCCTTAGGAAGCATCACTACAAACAAAGCTAGTGGAGGTGATGAAATTCCAGTTGAGCTATTTCAAATCCTGAAAGATGATGCTGTGAAAGTGCTGCACTCAATATGTCAGCAAATTTGGAAAACTCAGCAGTGGCCACAGGACTGGAAAAGGTCAGTTTTCATTCCAATCCCAAAGAAAGGCAATGCCAAAGAATGCTCAAACTACTGCATAATTGCATTCGTCTCACACACTAGCAAAGTAATGCTCAAAATTCTCCAAGCCAGGCTTCACTGGGACATGAACCATGAACTTCCAGATGTTCAAGCTGGATTTAGAAAAGGCAGAGCAGCCAGAGATCAAGTCACCAACATCTGCTGGATCATTGAAAAAGCAAGAGAGTTCCAGAAAAACATCTACTTCTGCTTTATTGACTATGCCATAGACTTTGACTATGTGGATCACAATAAACTGTGGAAAATTCTGAAAGAGATGGGAATATCGGACCACCTGACCTGCCTCCTGAGAAATCTGTATGCAGGTGAGGAAGCAACAGTTAGAACTGGACATGGAACAACAGACTGGTTCCAAATTGGGAAAGGAATATACCAAGGCTGTATATTGTCACCCTGCTTATTTAACTTATATGCATAGTACATCATGAGAAATGCTAGACTGGATGAAGCACAAGCTGGAATCAAGATTGCCAGGAGAGATATCAATAATCTCAGATATGCAGATGACACCTTCCTTAGGGCAAAGCGAAGAAGAACTATAGAGTCTCTTGATGAAAGTGAAAAAGAGGAGGGTGAAAAAGTTGGCTTAAAACTCAACATTCAGGAAACAAAGATCATGGCATCTGGTCCCATCACTTTATGGGAAATAGATGGGGAAACAGTGGAAACAGTATCAGACTTTATTTTGGGGGGCTCCAAAATCACTGCACATGCTGATTGCAGCCATGAAATTAAAAGATGCTTACTCCTTAGAAGAAAAGTTATGACCAACCTAGACAGCATATAAAAAGCAGAGATATTACTTTGCCCACAAAGGTCCATCTAGTCAAATCTATGGTCTTTCCAGTAGTCATGTATGGATGTGAGAGTTGGACTATAAAGAAAGCTGAGCACTGAAGAATTGATGCTTTTGAACTGTGGTGTTGGAGAAGACTTTTGAGACTTCTTTGGACAGCAAGGAGATCCAACCTGTCAATCCTAAAGGAAATCAGTCCTGAATACTCATTGGAAGGACCGATGTTGAAGCTGAAACTCCAAAACTTTGGCCACCTGATGCACAGAACTGACTCAATGGAAAAGACCCTGATGCTGGGAAAGATTGAAGGTGAGAGGAGAAGGGGATGACAGAGGATGAGATGGTTGGATGGCATCACTGACACAATGGACGTGAGTCTGAGTAAGCTCTGGGAGTTGGTGATGGACAGGGAAACCTGGCATGCTGCAGTTAGGCTCGCAGAGTTAGACATGACTGAGCAACTGAAATGAATTGATATATCACTCTCCTGCTCAATTATCCTCACTGGGGTCCTGCTTTCTAAGACATCAGAGAGAAACCCCTCTGCCTACTCAATCTGATTTCCTAATACAGCCCCCAAAGCACCTTCTCCTCTAACCTCACCAACCTCCTCAGGGTTATGAACTTGCTGTGAACATTCCCACCTCCACTTCCTTGTTCATGTCATTCACCTTACTTAGGGGGCCCTTGTTTTCCTATTCCTTCAACAGCAGCTGTCATTCTTTACATGTCAAGTCCTATGTCCAGCCCTACCGCCCCAACATGTCTTCTCTGACCACTCTAACCCACACCATGATGTTTAATCACACAGTTCAGCATGTGAGGACAATGCTACCACATCCTGAGCTCCTTTAACATGTTAGAATTCAATGCAGCGTGTTGGGAAAGAGAAAGGAGGAGAGCGGGGGAAGGGCAGGAGAGGTTTATGCCATAGAGATGGTTCTATCAATGGGGACATGAGTTCACTATCTGTCCCTTTCAAGGAAATGAATATGATGCCTCCATTAGAAGTGGAAAAAATTTAGAAATAGAACAGAAACATCTATTTTTTCATACAAGATGGCTATGAAATGCAAGCCAGCAACTTCATCCTATTGGCAATCAAATGAACAGTGATATTTCTTCCTGTTGGAAAACTGACCACCTTGGTCTCCCATATGACGTGAACTATCGTCATGGATGCAGCCCATGGAGGGTGACGAGGGATTTTTCACTCGACTCACTGACTTAAACCTCAAGCCCCATATATCATTAAGGAATTATGCTGAATTTTTAAGAGCATTTATGGTTGGATGGCATCACTGACTCAATGGACATGAGTTTGGGTAAACTCCGGGAGTTGGTGATGGACAAGGAGGCCTGGTGTGCTGCGGTTCATGGGGTCGCAAAGAGTCGGACATGACTGAGCAACTGAACTGAACTGAACTGATGGTTATTGATTATGGGGTTTTTTTTTTAAAGAATCCACATCTTAGAAACATATATTGAAATATTTACAGATAAACAGTATCTGTAAGATCCCCTTCCTAAAATAGCCCAGTGGCCAGTTACGAGGGGGAAGTTGGTAGGGATACGGAGGGAACAAGAGCAGCCACACATTGGTGACTGCTATGTGCAGGCACTGAATGCATGAGGGTTCACTGCGCTAGCTTCTCTACATTTGTGTATTTTGAAATTTTTCATTTAAAGAGTTTAAAATTTTTTTAATTTTATTTATTTATTTTTAGTTGTGCTGGGTCTTTGTTGCTACATGAGAGCTCTCCCTAGTTGCGGCAAGCAGAGGCTTCTCTCTAGTTGCAGTACACAGGCTTCTTAACGGGGTGGCTTCTCTTGTTGTGGAGCACAGGCTCTGGAGCCCTAGGGCTTCCATAGTTGTGGGGCTTCGGTAGTTGTAGTTGCAGGGGCTTAGCTGCCCCATGGCCCACAGAATCGTCCCAGACTAGGGATCGAACCTGTGTCCCCTGCATTGGAACGCAGATTCTTAACACTGGAATACCAGGGAAGACCAAAAAGTTTAAAATTTGCTATCCCCTCAAGCAAGTGGTAAGTTCCTTAAAGGCAGGTCCTCAGTTTATTTTATCCAAGTGTGTTTCTCTCAAAGCACCAACAATCATATGAGCGTAATAAAGATGCTTCTTGCTGAGGCAGAAGCGGGGAGCCCAGGGAGGACGGCCCACTGGAAGGCCTACCTCGTGATGCTGTAGGTCGCGCTCAGCATTCGCTCTCATGTGCCTGATCTCATCCTTTGTGTCTTCCAGCTCCTTTTGCACAAGTTCCAGTTTTTGGTCCACACTGAGGCCCATCACACGTTCCATGCCCATGCGGGACTTGGATTTACGCCTGCTTCGTAACTGTAACACAAGCAGTACAAAGCCATTGTCAAGTAGGAAGTGGTAAGAAAGCAACCGAAGGTGGGTATCAAAAGGACCACTCGAACATGCTAGAAATCACTCTGAATGATGGCCAGAGCAAACCAACTCCATGGTAAATGATGCTGGACACTGGGCCCGAGGTGATGTTCATTTCACAAGTCAACCTAAGGTACTGCACAAAATATTTCAAAGGTCTCTGCTTGACAATGAACTGAAAATAAGTAAGGGGAAGTGTCTTGAGTGTGGGGAAACCCTGAACTAAAGTAAATTGCTACAGACTAGCAATCAAATCAGTGTCAGGGAAAGCCTGGAGCTCAGTGCTTCCTGAGCTGGATATAAAAGAGAAAATGCACTGGGGGCCAAGGTTTTCAGCAAAAAAACAGACAAAAACGTTGGATTTCCTAGGCACTGACATGGTCGGATGACATTGTCAACTCAATGGACGAGTTTGAGCAAACTCTGGGCGATAGTGAAGGACAGGGAAGCCTGGAGTGCTGCAGTCCATGGGGTCGCAAAGAGTAGAACATGACTAATCGATTGAACAGCAACAACAGGGCAATGAAGCCCAGGGTCAAAAGCAGGTGACCCAGGAAGTGTGTGGACCTGAAGATGGCATTGTTTGATCCTCAAAAGATAGACCCCCACTCCGTACTATTTTTTTTGAGTCAGCTTCCCTTTTTTATTTTAAATGGATAACTTGCTTTATAATGTTGTATTAGTTTCTGCTGTACAATGAAGTGAATCAGTTATGTGTATACATATATCCCCTCCCTCTTGGGCTTCCCTCTCACCCTTTCTACCCCACCCCTCTAGTTCACCGCAGAGCGCTGAGCTGAGCTCCCTGCACTATACAGCAGGTTCCTGCTAGCAATCTAGTTTACACATGGTAGTATATATATGTCAATCCTAATCTAAAGAGAAACCTTGGAGGGAAAACAACCAAAATTAGAACAGGGAGACAGTCATATGCCACTTGGCCAAGAAGGGCACAGCAAAGGCAGATAACAAATGTTACTTGCCTCTAAAGGGGCAAAGAGCTTTAAAGAATTCTTAGATCTCTCTTGCATACCTGTGCAATTTCTGCTCCTGCTATTTTGATTTCTGATAATCGTGGAGGTCGCTGGTCCCTGGACTCCAGTTTACTGTAATATTTTTCAAACATCTCTGTCTCAGTTTTGAGAGCAGAGTTTCCATAGCTGCAAAACAGAGAGTGCCCTTGAAAAAGTTCCACCAACTGGAGTTTAAATCCCAAGTACCTACTATTTAACACTTACTAGCTTTGTATGACCTTGTAAGATACTTAACCTTTCGGTGCCTCTCTTTCCTCATCTGTAAAATGGGAATAATAATAGCACCTATCTTTGAGAGTTGTGATAAGGAAAGCAAAGGCTCTGGGACAGTGCCTGGCACACAGTGAATGCTATTTACATACTCTCTATATTTTTTTAATATACATCTAATGAGCCATAAAGTGCAGAGCACTAGGATTACAGGCATACATCGGGGATATAATGGATCCAGTTTCAAACAACTGCAATCAAGTAAATAGTGCAATAAAGTGAGTCACATAATTTTTTGTTTTTTTGGTGCATTAAAATTATGTTTATATTATACTGTAGTCTACTAAGTGTGCATGCCATTATGTCTAAAAAAGTACATACTTTAATTAACAATGCTTTATTGCTAAAAATAAAAAATAAAAACAGTAACCATCATCTGAGCCTTCAGCAGGTCATAATCTTTGCAATAGTAGCATCAAAAAATCAGTGACCACAAATCACCATAACAAATATAATAATATAAAGAAAAAGCTTGAAATATTTCAAAAATCATGGAAATGTGACACAGACACAAAATGAGCAAATGCTGTTGGGAAAAAAAGCATCAATATGCTTGCTCAATGCAGAGTTGCCACAAACCTTTGTTTTGTAAAAAACACAATGTCTGTAAGGTACAATAAAGCAAAACGCAATAAAATGAGATATGCCTATATACTGAAAATTGGTACAAGTTTCATCTTCAAATATCTGCTAACCTATCTGTGAAATTCCTTCTGAATTAATACTGAATATTTTATTTTTAAATTTTACTTTTGGCCGCACTGGGTCTTTGTTGCTGCAAACAGGCTCTCCCTAGTTGCAGCAAGGGGCTTCCCTCCAGTTGTGGTGCATGGGCTTCTGACTACCGTGGCTTCTCTTGTTGCAAACCACAGGCTCTAGGTGCACAGACTACAGTAGTTGTGGCTTTCGGGCTCTTGAGCACAGGCTCAGTAGTTGTGGCGCACAGGTTTAATTGCTCCGTGGCATGCAGAATCTTCCCAGACCAGGGATCAAAACTGTGTCCCCTGCATTGGCAGGCATATTCTTAACCACTGGACCACCAGGCAAGTCCACTACAGAATTCTTGAAGTTACACACATCCACAATCTTCAGAGGTTTACTTTGGTTTATATTTCTCAGTTCTTTTATTTCCAGCCACCCAGTGGATGAAGTATTATTCTCTAGAAGTCTATTATAAAAGGTAGGAACGCTTTGAACAGATGGTTTTTAAACATTAAAGATGACAAAGCTAGTTTATCCTGTATATCCCAAGACTGTGTGTGACCCTTTCAACTTATCTAACATACCTGTATGTTACATGAGTGTACAGGGCTTCCCTGATGGCTCAGCTGATAAAGAATTTGCCTGCAATGTGGGAGACCTGGGTTCGATCCCTGGATTGGGAAGATGCCCTGGAGAAGGAAAAGGCTACCCACTCCAGTATTCTGGCCTGGAGAATCCCATGGACTATATAGTCCATGGCGTCGCACAGTCAGACACACTGAGCAACTTTCACTTTCACGATGGTAAAGAACCCATCAATGGTAAAGAACCCATATGCCAGTGCAGGAAATGTAAGTTCAATTCCTGGGTGGGGAGGATCCTCTGGGGAAGGAAATGGCAACTCCCTCTAGTAGTCTTGCCTGAGAAATTCCCTATGGACTGTAGGGTGGCAAAGGGTCGGACACGACTGAAGAGACTTACTATGCACTCATGGGCTATAGCCCGCCAGGTTCCTTCTGTTCCATGGGGTCACAAAAGAAGCCGGACACAACTTATAGACTGAACAGCAACAGTATAATACACACATATGTATGTAAGTGTATATATAAGAGAGAGAACAGCTTTGATATTTTCATATGGTATTGAGCTGAACATCTGTTTACTGTGCTGAAAATCCTGTTTGGCTGAATTTTAATATTAGTGGGAAAGATTCAACAGAAAAGCCTGATACATCAAAGCATCTTTCTTTTTCAGCATATGTCATGTTCCCAGTGTAGGCTATGGAGTTGCACCAAAGTCTTTTTTTAATTAATTTTTTATTGGAATATAGTTGATTTACAAAGTTGTGTTAGTTTCTGCTTACAGTAAACTCAGTTATACATATACATATATCCAATCTTTTTCATTCTATTCCCATATAGGTAATTACAGAGCCTTGAATAGATTTCTCTGTGCTATATAGTAGGTTCTTATTAGTTATGTAGTTTATATATAACAGTGCAATCTGTGTCTTAATTTTAGCTTTACCACTGACTAGCTGTGTGACTGTAAGAAAGTGACTTAACCTCTGTGTCTATTTCCACACCATCTTACTAGGGTTATTTTGTTATTATATTAGTTCATATGTGCAAAAAACTTGGCACATAATAAGCACTCAAGATTGCAGCTATTTTAGTAATAACACCTCAATTCTGACCTAAACTATTTATAAACATTTTGCAGTAACAGCTATTCAGCTGCCAGGCCAGGATGTTCTATGTGAAACCAGTAAGTTGTACAACTAACCTCAATTATCTCATAGAATCTTGATATCCAATTTACCTGCTATCAGTTCAGTTCAGTTCAGTCACTCAGTCGTGTCCGACTCTTTGCAACCCCATGAATTGCAGCACGCCAGGCCTCCCTGTCCATCACCAACTCCCAGAGTTCACTCAGACTCACGTCCATCGAGTCAGTGATGCGATCCAGCCATCTCATCCTCTGTCGTCCCCTTCTCCTCCTGTCCCCAATCCCTCCCAGCATCAGAGTCTTTTCCATTGAGTCAACTCTTCACATGAGGTGGCCAAAGTACTGAATCATTCCAAAGTACTAACATCATTCCTTCCAAAGAACACCCAGGACTGACCTCCTTCAGAATGGACTGGTTGGATCTCCTTGCAGCCCAAGGGACTCTCAACAGTCTTCTCCAACACCACAGTTCAAAAGCATCAATTCTTCGGCGCTCAGCTTTCTTCACAGTCCAACTCTCACATCCAGACATGACCACTGGAGAAACCATAGCCTTGACTAGACGGACCTTTGTTGGCAAAGTAATGTCTCTGCTTTTCAATATGCTATCTAGTTTGGTCATAACTTTTCTTCCAAGGAGTAAGTGTCTTTTAATTTCATGGCTGCAATCACCATCTGCAGTGATTTTGGAGCCCCCCAAAATAAAGTCTGACACTGTTTCCACTGTTTCCCATCTATTTCCCATGAAGTGATGGGACCAGATGCCATGATCTTCGTTTTCTGAATGCTGAGCTTTAAGCCACTCCTCTTTCACTCTCCTCTTTCATTTTCATCAAGAGGCTTTTTAGTTCCTCTTCACTTTCTGCCATAAGGGTGGTGTCATCTGCATATCTGAGGTTATTGATATTTCTCCTGGCAATCTTGATTCCAGCTTGTGCTTCTTCCAGCCAAGCGTTTCTCAGTAGATATTAAAACAGACCGCTAAAAATATAGAAAATTGGGCTAGTCCTTCTTTGCTGTCCGCTTCTATGCTTATACTCTGGTTTAGGTATATTGCTTTATAATGAAAGTATCTCAATAGCCTCCCTTCTATCTGCTTCCACCTTAATTTTATTATAGAATCTTAGCATTGGAAAGGGACTTAGACGTTACCTGGTCCAAGCTGTCATTGCACAACAGAGAAGTGGCTAAGCACACAGCATGGTACCAGACAGACCCACTAGGCTGAAGCTCTAGCTTCACCAATTACCCTCTATGCTTCGCATCTCTGTCTCCACCAGTGGCTTGTTAGTGCCCTGAAGGTGGAGATATGAGAATAAAGAGCAAAGGTAGGCGCCTTTATCACTTTTTTTTTTGGGGGGGGGGGGGGCTGGTCTCAGTTTCCTCAGCGTTCAGCGTGGACCTGGAGTATCTCCATGCTGGACCAACCTCGGAGCCCACACGCTGAGTAGGGACCACCCTCAGAATCCGGCCGGTGGGTACCTGAGCTCTTCCACCAGCCCACACAACTGGAAAACAGGCAGATCGCTCTCTTCCTGGCCCGGTGTCTCCGAGGCAGAAGTCTCAGAGTCGTCGTCCGTCATCACTGCCGAAGCTACTCTGGTCAATACCGAGTTGTGGCCAAGAGCGCTGGGGACCAGCGACCGCTTCACTCAGGCTGCGACCAAGCAGTGCGTTGCCAGGGCAACCCGACGCGGTAGTGGAGGGGCGGGGCTTCCGGAGGCCCAGTCCAGCGCTTCGGCCAGCCCAGGGCAGACCAAAGAGAGATCGCTGTCCTTGGACTAGATACCTAGGTGCATTCGCTGTTTACTTTTTGTCAACAGTATACTTAAAACGATGATAATACAAGCTGTTTGCTCAGCAGTTACTAATACCCTTGACACCATGTTGAGCATAGTTTATAAAAACCCTTGCAACAACCCTGTAATAGCATCTATTCTCCATTTCCAATGAACCCAGAAAGTTCATTGAATTGGCAGGAGTGTCTTCCTTCTTCCACCTCACTGTGAGGCCTCTACTCTGTTCACCATCTGGAGCTTCATACATACTCACTGCAGCTTCTCTCAGATACCAATAATCTGCATTCCTGGAAGGGAAAAACTTGGCTGATTATTAAATGGGTATAAACTTAAGACGTTTCTAAATAGGCATTGATCATATTAGTATATGATCCTGAGTATCTTGGGGGGAATGTATGGAGCAGACCATTCAGTACATCAAGGAACTCCTGGTTAAATGAGGAGACAGCCCCTAAACTAACTGTTGAAACCTGAAGTGACGGTGGTGACAGTGTTGTGGCTCACGCCACTTTATAGTCATTAACTCATTTCATCCTCAGAACAGTCTTATGAAGTTGGTATTGTTCTCTTCCTCTTACAGATCCGGAAACTGAGGAATATAGTAGCTTAGACAAGTTGGCTGGGCTTTCCTGATAGCTCAGTTGGTAAAGAATCCACCTGCAATGCGGGAGACCCAGGTTCAATTCCAGGGTGGGGAAGATCCCCTGGAGAAGGGATAGGCTTACCCACTGCAATATTCTTGGGCTCCCCTTGTGGCTCAGCTATTAAAGAATCCGCCTGCAATGTGGGAGACCTGAGTTCCATCCCTGGGTTGGGAAGATCTCCTGGAGAAGGGAAAGGCTACCCACTCCAGTATTCTGGCTTGGTGAATTCCATGGACTGTATAGTCCATGGGGTCACAAAGACTCGGACATGACTGAGTGACTTCCACCATTCACCATTACTTTCACCAGGACCACTCTGCTTGGTCCTCTCACCATTTCTGCCCCCTTAGCATAACAGTTCTTAACAAGGGCCAAGGGGCAGCTGTTTTGCATCCCCTGTTCCCACTAGCAGACATTCTGCAGTATCTGGAGAAATCTTTGTTTGTTATAACTGAAAAGCGTACCTTTGACTTCCAAAGTTTAGAAGTCAGAGATAGTGCTTGCAATTAGTTTCCCAAGGCTGCCATAACAAATTGCCACAGACAGAAATGTGTTGCCTCACAATATTGGAGGTGAGGAGTCCAAAATCAAGGGGTTGTCAAGGCCAGGCTCCCTTGGAAGGCTCTAGGGAAGAATCCTATCTAGCTTTTGATGTTTCCCAGCAATCCCTGGCGTTCCTTGCCCTTTAACTCTGTCGCTCCAGTTTCTTCCTACCTCTTCACATGGCCTTCTTCCTTGTGTCTTGTGTGGCCTCTCCTCTTTGTATAAGGACATGCAAGGATCATTATTTCAAACAAGGTCACATTCTGAGATTCCAGATGGACATAAATTTTTAGGGATGCTTTTCCACCCACCACAGTAATTCCCCTACATATGAATGAGCTCCATTCTGAGAGGGTGTTCATAAGTCCAACAAATTTAGCCTAGGTACCCAACTAACACAATCGGCTATACAGTACTATAGTGGATTTATAATATTAATACTTCATACACAAGTAAGGCAACTGGTCCCATCACTTCATATGAAATAGATGGGGAAACAGTGGAAACAGTGTCAGACTTTATTTTTGGGGGCTCCAAAATCACTGCAGATGGTGACTGCAGCCATGAAATTAAAAGATGCTTACTCCTTGGAAGAAAAGTTATGACCAACCTAGATAGCATATTCAAAAGCAGAGACATTACTTTGCTGACTAAGGTCCGTCTAGTCAAGGCTATGGTTTTTCCTGTGGTCATGTATGGATGTGAGAGTTGGACTGTGAAGAAAGCTGAGCGCCAAAGAATTGATGATTTTGAACTGTGGTGTTAGAATAGACTCTTGAGAGTCCCTTGGACTGCAAGGAGATCCAACCAGTCCATTCTGAAGGAGATCAGCCCTGGGATTTCTTTGGAAGGAATGATGCTAAAGCTGAAACTCCAGTACTTTGGCCACCTCATGCAAAGAGTTGACTCATTGGAAAAGACTCTGATGCTGGGAGGGATTGGGAGCAGGAGGAGAAGGGGACGACAGAGGATGAGATGGCTGGATGGCATCACCGACTCGATGGACATGAATCTGAGTGAACTTTGGGAGTTGGTGATGGACAGGGAGGCCTGGCATGCTGCAATTCATGGGGTCGCAAAGAGTCAGACACGTCTGAGCAACTGAACTGAACTGAACTGAATACATAAAAAGGGGCTTCCCAGGTGGTGCTAGTGGTGAAGAACCTACCTGTCAATGCAATAGATGAGAGTTCGATTCCTGTGTCAGGAAGATCCCCTACGTGAACGTGAAGTAGCTCAGTCGTGTCTGACTCTTTGCAACCCCGTGGACTGTAGCCTACCAAGCTCCTCTGTCCATGGGATTTTCCAGGCAATAGTACTGGAGTGGATTGCCATTTCCTTCTCCAAGGAATCTTCCCAACCCAGGGATAGAACCCGAGTCTCCCACATTGTAGACAGACGCTTTACCATCTGTGATCTCAGTCAAAAGGCCCTGGAGGAGGAAATAACACCCCACTCCAGGATTCTTGCCAAGAGAACCTCAGGGATAAAGTGGAGGGATACAGTCCGTAGGGATGCCAAAGAGTCGGACATGACTGATCTGAACAATGTGTAAAAGACAGACAAACACAGGACAGTCAAGTATGCCCCAGCACAGCCACACTTGTAGAGGACACATGTACATGACGATGTATGTCAGACACATGAACTCACATGATTGGACATGAAAGTTCGCAACTTGAAGGTTTGTATGTGGGGGACTTGCTGAGCTCTGTTAAACACTCTTCAAGGCACAGGACAAGCTCCCCTAACAAATATTTATATCAAAATATCAATCGTGTTGAGGTTGGGAAACCTGACTCAGAGAGAGGCATTTCTTCTTGGGGAAGAAAGGAGAATATGTCTGCTAATCTAGGTAGGTACAAACAGAAAAGGTCTCAGAGAGGCTCAAAGTCCAGAGGTCACCCTCGCCCTT
The DNA here is from genome assembly GCF_042477335.2 of Ovis canadensis. NCBI lineage: Eukaryota > Metazoa > Chordata > Mammalia > Artiodactyla > Bovidae > Ovis > Ovis canadensis. The sequence goes on along the minus strand of NC_091258.1, from coordinate 39,287,795 downwards.
CGTTTTCCGGGGACCACTTCTTCCTACAGACTTCAGCATCTCCATGTGGATGCTGCCCCCTGCCTGGCATTTTTGTAGCCTCTGCATTTTCAGTTCAGAATCATAGGATCAGATCCATCCAAAGGATTAAGCTTCAACCAGGACTCTGACTTCAGAAGCAGACATTAGTGTTGCCTGTTTTTCTATTTATACAAATGGAATTGTGCAGCACATACGCCTCTGTGTCTGGCTGCTTTCCCTCGCCGTCCTGTTGATGAGAGCCAACTGTATTGATGTGGGTAGTTTTAGATCACTCATTACTGCGGCTGCACGATATTCCATTGTGTTTGTCCATACCACTGTCTGTGAGCTTTGGAGGGGTTTCCAGTACAAGGCTTTTGTCATAAGCACCGCTAAGAACATTTACCACTAGTAAATGTCTTCTGGGAACGTGTGTACACATTTATGTGAAGTACACACTTAGGAGTGCAATTGCTGGGTCATAGTCGGTTCAGCGTTAGTCAATATTAGTTGATACTGCCAGTTTTTCGAGTGATTATACCAGGTGTTCTGGGCTTCCCTTGTGGCTCAGCTGGTAAAGAATCCGCCTGCAATGCGGGAGACCTGGGTTCAATCCCTGGGTTGGGAAGATCCCTTGGAGAAGGGAACGGCTACCCACTCCAATATTCTGGCCTGGAGAATTCCATGGACTATACAGTCCATGGCGTCGCAAAGAGTCAGACATGACTGAGCAACTTTCACTGTCGCTCACTTTTTAAAACATTCACGTAGGGCACTGTGCCTTCCTGCCCCAACGGTCAGTCATTTGTTCACATGTTTATGAAGCCTGGGTGTATGCCAGGCACTGGATGAGCTGTTGGAATGCCAAGGTGGAAAAGCCATGGGCTAGTCTTGGCCTTTGTGCCCTGAGATCTATTCCTTCCCCTTCATCTTCCATGTAGGGGGTGGGGTGGGGCAGGGGCTGACAATGAGCCATTCAGTCTGCATTTCCTAGGCTCCCAGGGCAGCTGGAGGGCCCTGTCTGGAGCCCAGTGGACAGGTGAAAGGAAGAAGCTTGGGGCACAGTGGTGGGAGGTGGAGGTGGGAGGATGGAGCTCTCCTTTCCCCCTGCCTTTGTTGTTCAGTCACTAAGTTGTTTCTGACTCTTTGTGACCCCGTAGACTGCAGCACGCTAGGCTTCCCTGCCCTTCACTATCTCCCGGAGCTTGCTCAAACTTGTGTCCATTGAGTCAGGGATGCCATCCAATCATCTCACCCTCTGTTGTCCCCTTCTCCTCCTGCCCTCAGTCTTCTCCAGCACCAGGGTTTTTTCCAAGTTGTGGCCACATCTCTTCCGCAGCCCCCAGGGGACAGGCCAGTTGTGGTTGCAGCTTCTGCAGGTGACCGTGGCCCTGGTCTCCAGTGACGTCACCTGCCCCCTTGTCCCTCCAGCTGTGAGGAAGCCATAACTTCCTACTCTCAGCGGCTCTTTGGCTCCCCTCCACTCTTTCACCACGTATGTATCTAAATCCCTGCAGTCGTGTGCTTTTCAGATGCTAGAAGTGGTTTCTCTTCTGGTTGGATCCTGACTGATCCTGGCAGGGGCCTGCAAGGCCAGTGGGGAGATCTCCAGGCAGAAGGACAAGTCTCCTTCATCCAGACCATGGTATTGATGGTGACAGATGAGATCTGTTGTGGGTTGGGGCGGGGGTTCTGTTAGACATATGCTAGGTTGCCTGGGGAGTCAGTCACCATGAGGACTACTGCCAAACAAAGGCAGCTGCTTCTTCCAGACTGAGGAGTGATGTCAGCAGGCCTATCTCAGTGTCCTGCTGTCTGAGGCCACTCCCTCCAAGGTATCCCTCTATCTGGTTCCCTGGACCAGATATCCACAGGCTGGTCCTCAATGTGAGATGCTTCCAGTGGCTGTTTACATTTGTGGGGAGTAGCCTGGGAGTGGAGAATAGAATCTTAGATCTCATGGTGATCCCAGTGCCTAGGCATCAGTTCAGTTCAGTTCAGTCATTCAGTCGTGTCCAACTCTTTGCGACCCCATGAATTGCAGCACACCAGGCCTCCCTGTCAATCACCAACTCCCCAGCTTCACTCACACTCACGTCCATCGAGTCGGTGATGCCATCCAGCCATCTCATCCTCTGTCGTCCCCTTCTCCTCCTGCCCCCAATCCCTCCCAGCTCTTCGCATGAGGTGGCCAAAGTACTGGAGCTTCAGCTTTAGCATCATTCCTTCCAAAGAACACTGAGGACTGATCTCCTTCAGAATGGACTCGTTGGATCTCCTTGCAGTCCAAGGGACTCTCAACAGTCTTCTCCAACACCACAGTTCAAAAGCATCAATTCTTCGGCGCTCAGCTTTCTTCACAGTCCAACTCTCACATCCATACATGATAGCCTTGACTAGACGGACCTTAGTCAGCAAAGTAATGTCTCTGCTTTTGAATATACTATCTAGGTTGGTCATAACTTTCCTTCCAAGGAGTAAGTGTCTTTTAATTTCATGGCTGCAATCACCATCTGCAGTGATTTTGGAGCCCAAAAACGTAAAGTCTGACACTGTTTCCACTGTTTCCCCATCTATTTCCCATGAAGTGATGGGACCAGATGCCATGATCTTCGTTTTCTGAATGTTGAGCTTTAAGCCAACTTTTTCACTCTCCACTTTCACTTTCATCAAGAGGCTTTTTAGTTCCTCTTCACTTTCTGTCATAAGGGTGATGTCATCTGCATATCTGAGGTTATTGATATTTCTCCTGGCAATCTTGATTCCAGCTTGTGTTTCTTCCAGCCCAACATTTCTCATGATGTATTCTGCATAGAAGTTAAATAATCAGGGTGACAATATACATCCTTGACATACTCCTTTTCTTATTTGGAACCAGTCTGTTGTTCCATGTCTGGTTCTAACTGTTGCTTCCTGACCTTAGGCATAGTAGGTACTAAAATTATTCACACACGACTGTATAGGAACTATTCTGAGCATTTGAAATGTCTTAATAAAAGTGCTACTATGATTCCATTTTACTGATGAGGAAACTGAGGCGTGAAGAGTTAAAGTAGCTGGTACTCAATTGATGTCTGTTGACGACAATAGCCTCAATAATTTGCATGAAAGTGAAAGTGAAGTCGCTCAGTCGTGTCCGACTCTTTGCGACCCCGTAGACTGTAGTCTACCAGGCTACTCCATCCATGGGATTATCCAGGCAAGAATACTGGAGTGGGTCGCCATTTCCTTTTCCAGGGGATCTTCCCAACCCAGGGATCCAACCCAGGTCTCTCACATTGCAGGCAGCCGCTTTAACCTCTGAGCCACCAGGGAAGCCCAATAATTTGCATAGCAGAGTGTTTAAAAACACTGGCTTTGGAGTTCAAAAGATAGTGCTTTGAATCTGGATCCTACCCCATGCTAGAGTGTGACCTTCCTCAGACTCCTTCTCTGTAAAATGAAGATAATCATGCCCACCTGGTCGGGGTCCTGAGAGGATTAAAAAATGGGTGAGTATCAGTGGTAGTCGAGCTTGCAAAATTTACATATGTATAATATAAAATTGTGGGATTCCCAGGTGGCACCAGTGGCAGAGAACCTGCCTGCTTAAGCAAGAGACAAGAGATGTGAGTTCAATCCCTGGGTCAGGAAGATCCCCTGGAGGAGGGCATGGCAACCCACTCCAGTATTCTTTGCCTGGAGAATCCTGTGGACAGAGGAGCCTCATGGGCTATGGGTCCACAGGGTCACAAAGAGTCAGACACGACTGAAGCGACTTAGCACACACACAGCACAGTATAAAATTGTACTTTATTGCATGTACACTACCTTTCAAGTTTCTCAGTTATGTACTTTTTAATTTATGATTAGTAATGGACTGAAAACAAATTATAGCCTTCAGATTTAAAAAACCAACAATGAACTTATTTTATCTAATAAAATAGTATTTTAGATGAATTTGCCTATGTTATCCCAGACGCTAGCCTCAGATCATGTTACCCATTTGGGGATCACAATAATAATCCCACTCTATGAAGTATATTTTTAATATAGCATTATTATTATTATTATCATTATTATTTTGGTCGCATTTCAAGGCATTTGGGACCTTAGTTCCCCCACCAGGGATCAAACTTGTGCCCCCTGCAATGGAAGCACAGAGTTTTAACCCCTGGATTACCAGGGAAATCCCAATATTGTGCTATTTTAAAATTTTGATTTTGAAATAAATTCAGCTGCAAAATATAATAAAAAGTTATCATACACCTTTTGCCCAGATTTTCTAACTTCTCCAAATATTAACATTTCACTACATTTTCTTCATCATTCACCTCTCTCTCCATGTGAAAGTGAAAGTCGCTCAGTTGTGTCCGACTCTTTGTGACCCCATGGACTATACAGTCCATGGAATTCTCCAGGCCAGAATACTGGAGTGAGTAGCCTTTCCCTTCTCCAGGGGCTCTTCCCATCCCAGGGATTGAACCCAGGTGACCCGCATTTCAGGCGGATTCTTTACCATCTGAGCCACAAGGGAAACCCAAGAAGACCAGGGTGGGTAGCCTATCCCTTCTCCAGGGAAATCTTCCTGACCCAGGAATTGAACCAGGGTCTCCTGCATTGCAGGAGGATTCTTAACCAACTGAGCTATTAGGGAAGCCCCTCTATATATATAAATATATATATAAAACAAAATAGACGTTCATCTATATTTTCCTTACCCAAACATTTTTCTTGACATGTTAGAGAGTAGTTACAGACCCCATATGCTTCTTTATCACTAAATATTTTAGGGTGTGTTTCCTAAAAGCAAGGATATTATCTTATAAGATAATGTTAATCAAAACATTAACGTTGATTTCATACTGTTATCTAACACAGAGATCTTATTTAAATTTTTGTCAATTGCCTCACTAATGTCTTTTTAGTGAAACAGACATGTGAATTCTTCTGGTCCAGAACTGCATTTAGTGGTCCTGTGTCTTCAGTTTCCTCTGATCGGGAACAGTTCCTTGGTCTTTGTCTTTTGTGACCCTGACATTTATAAAGAGTTGAGGCCAATTATTTTGATCTGTGCTCCTCACTTCGGGCTTGTCTGGTGTTTCGCCACGATTAGATTCAGGTTCTGTCTCTTGGGCAGGAAAACCGCAGAAACGATATGCCATTCTCAGAACCGTGTGTCAGGAGGCGTTTGATAGTGTGTGATTTCAACTTTGGTCACTTGACTAAGGTGGTGCCTGCCAGGTTTCTCTGCTTTAAGGTTACTGAATTTCTCTGTCCTTTATAAGCATTTTGTGGAGAGATAATTTATGTCTGTAAATACTCTATTATTTCTCATCGTACTGTCACCCACCATCACTGGTAATTCTTGCCTGAACAAATTGTTACAGAGACAGCTGCCAAATGGTGATTTTTCTAATCTTAGGAATCTTACATTTATTAGTCAAGATTGTACTTTATTTATTTATATCTGTATGGACCTATGAATTCTGTTATTCTATGATTTGTAATCCCGTATTATCATTATTTAATTTAATGCTCAAATTATCCCAAATTTGGCCAGTGGGAGCCCCTTCAAACTGGTTCTCTCGTCCTTTTGACATATCTGCACCATTTGCTGTGCGGTTGCTTAGTTTCTGGCAAACTAGATGTTCATCTGCATCTCCCTTACCCAAATCTAGAAACAGCCATTCCTCCAGATAGTCCTGGTTTCTTTCAGAAGACAATTCATCCTTCAATCTTTAAAGGGAAGAAGGAGAAGAAGAAGGAAAAGGAGACAATATGTCCAAAAAGGGGGTGGGGACAGGGTGGGGGTTGTACATATTGCAGTGGGTGTTTAAGTGTTTACATTGAACAAATCAATAGTTTTTTAAAAGAGAATATGATGCAAATATAATTGGATCCACATTAGACCGTTACACCAAAAGTCTACATTTGAGGTTTTTCCTGAATATGGGTCTAAATTACTTCTCTACCTCCCCAGCGTACTCCCTAATAGCCCTCTACTATGGAGAAGGAAATGGCACCCCACTCCAGTACTCTTGCCTGGAAAATCCCATGGACGGACAAGCCTGCTAGGCTGCAGTCCATGGGATCTCAAAGAGTCGGGCACGACTGAGCGACTTCACTTTCACTTTTCACTTTCATGCATTGGGGAAGGAAATGGCAACCCACTCCAGTATTCTTGCCTGGAGAATCCCAGGGACAGAGGTGCCTGGTGGGCTGCCGTCTATGGGGTCGCGCAGGGTTGGACATGACTGAAGCGATTTAGCAGCAGCAGCAGCATGGTGCTCAAATGAAGAGGAAAAGAATTCCACAGTGATGGTGAGTCTCAGCGCAGCTCTGTCTTCTCTCTCTGAACCCTGACCTTGACCCCCACCCTCAGAGCAACTTTGCTAATATCTGTCTTATATCTTGATACATTGGGATTTTACTCTGTTTTATTTGGGGAAGTTTTAGGACAGTGGGGTGGGGAAGGTGGTTAAAAAGAGCCAGGCTGGCCCAGTGGTTAGGACTCCACACTTTCACTGCAAGTGGCATGGGTCCCATCCCTGGTCAAGAAACTAAAATTCCACAAGCCACATGGTGTGGCTAAAAAAAAGGAAAAGTCAGATATCCTGGTTTCAAATCCTGTCTCTGTAAGCAACTTAATATCTCTATGCCTCAGTTTTCTCATCTGTAAAATGGGCATGTACCACCCCCAGAGGATTTTGGAGAGGGTGGCCCCATTTGATGTATGTCAAGCACAGAGAACTGCAGCTGGCAAGTAAGAGTATGATTACACACGATGTTGGTGGTTGTCACGACTTCACACAGAGGCTGCTGCCCTTAGAGACAACTTCTCAATCTTTTATTCCCTGCCCCCAACGATTGGTGCTCACAAACTATCCCTCATGGCCCAGGAAGATCTCCACTCTGAGCTGCCTTCATCCCTGAGTGCCTGCAGGCAGCTGTGTATCAGTCAGAACCCTTTCTGGTGCAAGTGAAAGAATCCCAACTCCAGCCTGCTTACACAAAACAAAATCCATTGGCCATAAGGGTGCTTCCCACCTTCAGGCATGGCTGGATCCAGGGACACAATTATGCCATCAAGATTCCAACCTCCTCCATCTCTTCTGGCCTTACTTTTCCTCTATGTCGGCTTTGTTCTGAATCTTCACTCTTCTCGTGTGGCAGCGAGATCATCAATAGCACCAGGTTTAAATCCTACCAGCTGAGCAACTCCAGCAAAGAGAGAGAGTGAACTTTTACCCAGTAACTCCAACAAAGGCCCTGGGGCTGATGACTATTGATCTGCTTGCGTCATATGCTGTGCTGCTGCTGCTGAGTCGCTTCAGTCGTGTTCGACTCTGTGCGACCCCATAGACGGCAGCCCACCAGGCTCCCCCGTCCCTGGGATTCTCCAGGCAAGAACACTGGAGTGGTTGCCATTTCCTTCTCCATTTTCTTCCCCATATGCTGTGCTAAATCTCTTCTATTTGCTCTCCACCCTGCCCCCTCTCCCCACACCATAGCCACTCCCCACCCTCTTCATCCCCCTCTGTGCCCTGGGGGACTAACCCATGTAGCCTATAGAATCAGGCTCTCCTGCCTTCTGGGTTGGGGTTGGGCTCAGCTAAGTGGGTAGTCAGGATGTGTATTTCCAGCTCCTTCTCTTCCAGTGTGGGCTGTCTGTGTGTCTCCACCGAAGGTTCCCTGTCCCTTCTTCATATAGCACTGTTCCTCCTAGGTCTAGTCGCCACTCCCTCTCCTCGCCCCTCAGGCTACAGGAGGTGACAGCTCCCTGCCGCCGCAGGTCCAGCAGCAGTTCTTGCTGGGTTCCCTACATCCTGCCTTCACCGTAATAAAGAGGACTTGATTACACTCTCCTCGGTGACCCAGTTGAATGTGTCACCTGTGTCCTGCCGATGCACACGTGAAGCCTGTCCTAATCAACCACAAAAGAAGGGACAGATAGGGTGATGAAGATGTGAGTGTCATAATGCTTCGTAAACCTCAAAGCCTCAGAGTAACTTGGGGGTGTCAGTTTGTAAGTCAGGAATTTCTCTCAGTCTTGGTTTCAGCCTCTATCCTCTGAGTTCCACTGAATGGCAGGATGAGGAAGAGGGGACTGGATCTGGAGTCCAAAGCCAACCACCCCCCTACCTCTTCTATCTCCCACTGGCCATGTGACCTGAACAAGTTACTCAGTCTCTCGCTGAGCCTCCCTTGAAGTGAAGAGACATTGCCCGCCTCCCCCAAAGGTTGCCAGCAAACCTGATGGCTGCAGGGAGGGACTGCTGATGTCGGGAGTTCTCTACTCTGTGTGTTGGGAACATCTAGGGTACCCACAGGCGCCTCCTTCCTTCTTCCATGTGGCTCTGTTTGTTTCCCTTTTGCCCACCAATGATCTCAGTCCTCTGCCAGCCACTCTCTGCATGACCTCAGAGGTAACCTCCTGTACCAGGAGGCAAGGAGAGGCGATGGGCCAGGCTGAGAGGACACTGCCCTCAGCTACTAACCTGCCTCTCAGATGAATGGTCTGATCCCACCAGGCCTCAGTTTCCTCATCTGAGAAATGGACATATTTATACCACTTCCTTCTACCTCACAGGTGGCCCTGAAGCCAAATAAGAAAATAACTATACTTACAAGATCTTTTAAATAAAAGGTCACTAGGGGTCTCCCTGGTGGTCTGGTGATCAAGACTCTGTGCTTTCAATGCAGGGGACATGGGTTCAATCCCTGGTCAGGGCACTAAGATTCCACATGTCACATGGTCAAAGTGACTAATGAAGCTCAGTGGAGGACAAAATCCCTTCATTAGCCCAAATCGCCCCCCCCCGAGGCCCAAGGGGTCCCCAGATCCCTATTTTAAGGCTCTTTCCCAGCACCCCTCTAACCCTCCTCTTCAGCCTTTGCTTTAATCAATGAACCTTGCACAACCCCTACCCCCAAACCCATCCCGGGCTGACTCAAGAGAGCTTTGTGCAAAGGCCCAGATTGAAACGGTCCCTTGTTTCTATTGATTTGTAAAGGACTCCTCCTTTAGGATGGCTGAAACGGGGCACTCTGTAGGCTGCAGCCCAAGGGGTGGCTTGCAGGCCAGGAGAGGAGGGAATCACCTCCACCCGTCCTGAACAATGAGTCACTCTGTCAACATGCCCATCTGACGTCACAGCTGGTTCTACCAGATCCCCCTGGAGCCCGCCCCACCCTGGCCAAGCTGGAACCCTCAACGCCCTTCAGTGTGAAAAGCCAGAGACACAGGCCAGCCAGGACTACCAGGACCCCAGAACCCTGTTCTACTCAGAAGCCATTCAGATGATCACAGTCAAACTATTATTACTGAATGACACAGAGGAAAAAGAAGAAGTTTTATTTCCCTCCCTGGCCTCCTTCTCAAGCCAGTCTCCAGAGGAAACCACTATTAACAGCTTGGTGTGGAACATTTCAGATGCTATATAATACATATGCAATTTCGTTCATTACAACATTTTAAAAAATTTACAATGTTGGGGACTTCCTTGCTGGTCTAGTGGCTGAGACTCCTCACTCCCAATGCAGGAGGCTGGAGTTGGATCCCTGGTCAGAGAACTAGATTCCACACGGCACAAGTAAAGATCCCACAGGCTGCAATGATCAAAGATACCTGCCTGCCTTGACTGGGAACTGGCCCAGTCAAATGGACAAATAAATATTTAAAAATAAATGAATAAAAACTTAAAAGTCCTGTGTACTCTGCCTATTCATCCTTCTTTCCAGTCCCTGGCAACCACTCCCTTTACTATCTGCACAGTTTTGCCTCTTCCAGAATGTCCTACAGGTGGAATCCTATAGTACGTAGCCCTTTCAGATTGGTTTCTTTCACTTAGTAATATTCATTGATTCTTTCATATATTTTCATGCCTATATTGCTCAAGGTTTTTAACACCAAATACCGTTCCATCGTTTCGTTTCCACAGTTTATTTCACCATTCACCCGCTGAAGGACATCTTGGTTGCTTCCATGCTTTGGCAATAATGAATAAGGCTGCTATAAACATCTGTGTGCAGGTTTTGGAGTGTGCTTGCTGAATCATATGTAAGAGTATGTTTCGTTTTGTAAGAGACCACTCAATTGTATTCCAAAAGAGCTGTACCGTTTTGCAATCCCATCAGCAGTGAATGAGAGGGTCCTGTTAACCCACATTGTCTCCAACACTTGATGTTGTCAGTGTTCCAGATGTGGGCCACTCCAGTAGGTGTGTAATGACATCTCAGAGTTCTAATTTGCATTTCCCTGATGACATGCAGTGTAGAGTATCTTTCCATATGTTTGTTTGTCATCTGCATGTCTTCTCTGGTGGAGATGCCTGTTAAGGGCTTTGGCCCATTTTTCTTTTTATCGTTCTGTTTATTTACTTATTTTTGGCTATGCTGGGTTTTTGTGGCAGTACAGGCTTTTCTCTAGTTGTGACAAGCGGGGGCTACTCTCTAATTGCAGTTCGCATGCTTTTCATTAGAGAGGCTTCTCCCGTTGGAGAGCACAGGTTCTAGGGCACACGGGCTTCAGTAGTTTCGACTCCCAGGCTCTAGAACATAGGCCCAATAGTTGTGGTGAATGGTCTTCGTTGCCCCACAGCGTGTGGGATCTTCTCAGAGCAGAAGTTGAACCCATGTCTCCTTCATTGGCAGGCGGATTCTTTACCATGGAGCCACCGGGGAACCCCTGGCCCATTTTTTCAGTTACATTGTTTGATTTCTTATTGAGAGTGTTGAGTTCTTTGTATGTTTTGTGGGGTTTTTTGAACAAGAATAAAATAGTATTCATATGTATATACATACATATATGTGGAGGAGGAAATGGCAACCCACTGCAGTATTCTTGCCTGGAGAATCCCATGGACAGAGGAGCCTGGTGGGCTACAGTTCTAGGGGTCACAAAGAGTTGGACACGAGTGAGTGATTAACACACACATATACATACATGTATCACATTTTCTTTATCCATTATTCTGTTGATGGATACTTAGATTGTTTCCATGTCTTGGCTATTGTAAATAATGCTGCAGTAGATATGAATCCATAAATTTTGGATAACATTGCTTATCAGATGTGTCTTTTGTAAATATTTTCTCCCAACCTATGGCTTATTTTCTTATTCTCTTAATGTATATTCAACTTTTAAAATTTAATTTTACAAGTAACACAACATTTTACCTTCTCTGAGAAAAAAAGAAGAAACAGAACAGAATCTGCCTTGAATTGTATCCCCCATCTGAGTCCACTCTGCATGGCCCAGGTGTTATGCCTACCTCTTCCAACTGTATTCTTCCCTACTTTTCTCTTTGTGCTTTTATTTGTACATATTTCTATTCTTATGGGGAATACATAGCTCTACTTTGTGTGCGTGTGTTTTACATAAATGCTGGCATCTCATATTTAGTCTTTGCTAGTCACAGTCATGCTGAGTCTTGAAGATCCAGCCATTTCAGGACCTACCCAGCTATCTCGTTCTTGTAGTCCATTCAGTGACATATCACAATTCATTCAGCCTCTTCTTACACATGGATACTTGGGTGGCTCCCAATTTTTTCTTCTGTCCCTTTATAAAAGTTATTATTTAAAATTTTGATCAGATTCATGCCTGTTAATGATATTAAAAATTAAATAACAAAGAATGAGATGGTTGGATGGCATTACCAACTCAATGCACAAGCGACTGAACCATGCCTAAAACAAAGTTTATCTGTGCTGTGCTCAGTCGTGTCCGTCTCTTTGTGACTCCATAGACTATAGCCCACTAGGTTCCTCTGTCCGTGGAATTTTTCAGGCAAGAATACTGGAGTGGGCAGCAGTTTCCTCCTCCAGAGGATCTTCCCAACCCGGGCATCAAACCCAGGTCTCTTGTGGCTCCCCCTGCATTGGCAGGTGGATTCTTTACCACTAGCGCCACCTTATAGCAAAAGTCAGTAAGCATTCCCTACCCCACTGCCCCCCACCTCCACGTATATACACAAACCCGCTGTTCCGGAGTCCTGCGCTTCTGAGAAAATGACTTACTCCTCTTTCAGCTGTTTTTCTGGTGCTTACCTGCATATTTATAAACAAGATGCTTATGTTCTATTTCCTGATTTATCAACATGACCTTCTGCCTTCCTGTGGTAGACGCAGATTTCTTGCTTTATATGCACCCGACCTACCTACTTGCCTCCCCTCTCCTTGTCCTTCCCATATAGTTACACGACAATTTTCTGGTTAAGTCAGTATTTGAAGTATTTTTTCTTGCCAAGCAATGGTTCTCAACTCTAACTGCACCCAGGGAGCTTTCTGGGGGGAAGCTGTGCTGGGTCTTTGTTGCTGAACGTGGGCTTTCTCTAGTCGCGGAGAGCAGGGCCTACTCTCCGGTTTCGGGGTGAGGGCTTCTCATTGCAGTGGCTTCTCTTGCTGCGGAGTGTGGGCTCTAGAGCGGGTGGGCTTCAGTACTTTTGGTGCCTGGGCTCAGTAGTTGTGATACACAGGCTTAGTTGCTCCGTGGCATGTGGGATCCTCCTGGACCCGGGATTAAACCTGCATCCCCTGAACTGGCAGGCAGATTCTCAGCCACTCGACCACCAGAGAAGTCCCCAGATCCTGTTTGTTTTTTTTCTCCCCCAAGTGTTTTGTTAAAAACCAGGATTTCTCAGCTTTGGCAGAATTCCAGTTGTAATCAGAGAATTCTTAGCTGTGGGCAGGTCTGTGAGTTGGAGGATATTTCACAGCATCCTTGGCCCCTGCCCACTAGGTGCCAATAGCATTTCTCCACACACACATACCACCACCCCGCCCCCAGTTATGATAAGCAGAAATGTCTCCACACTTTGCCTAATGTTGCCTGGGGCAAAATCACCCTCAGCTCAAAACCGATCTGAAGTTCTCTTAGCAACAAGTGACCCACTTAGCTGTTTCTGCTTCCTTTATTTCTGGTAAAACCAGTTATTTATGATTTTTGAGGTTGTTGTTCAGTCGCTCAGTCATGTCCAACTCTTTGTGACCCCATGGACTGCAGCATGCCAGGCTTCCCTGTCCTTCACCATCTCCTGGAGTTTGCTCAAACTCATGACCACTGAGTCGGTGATGCCATCCAACCATCTTGTCCACTGTTGCCCCCTTCTCCTCCTGCCTTCAGTCTTTCCCAGCATCAGGCTCTTCACATCAGGTGGCCAAGGTATTGGAGTTTTTTCAAGGACAGGTTGTATATTCTCAGCCTGCCATTCTCCTGGGTGCCCAGATAAAGGGTGATTTTCTCTTCATTTATTCCCAGATTTTTTTCTATCAAGTTTATTTGTGGGTTTTCTTTTAAATAACTTTGAGAAACTTTCAAATGTAATACATATTTATGACTGAAAGTGGAAAGATACAGAAAAACCCGGGAAAGAGAATTAAAATTTTCCCTTTAGGCTCCCTCAGATACACTGATAACATTCTTTTGGTGGCTTTCCTTACACCCTTCTCCTGGTCAAGGAACTAGATCTCATGTGCTGCAATTAAGACCCAGCACAGCCAAATATTAATATATAATTTTTTAAAGTGTTTTGCAATCAGTCTCTGCTCCTACATCCAGAGAGCTACTCCTTATTCAAGTTCTGATGGGTTTATACTGATTAAGGTGACCACTTGTCCATATCATTTTTTATATACAGAAAATGACCTCTGTTCCCTGTTAAAGTATAACTTTAAGAACATTCAAAACACGACTCATACAAATGAGCTGCACGCAAGATATGTTGAATTTGTTAGTGAGGGAAACAGCAGCATGGGGAAAGATGGTTCAAAGAGGAATCAGACTAAAAGGGGTTATCTAGTCCATCAGAAAAGACATGCTAAAATCAGTTTACTGGTTAGAGACAATATTAATCACTATTCTACAGGGCAATAAAACTGTGACCTTTGGGGTTATCTTTTCTATCAGGCAAAAATTATTTGCATTTCTACCGAATTCTACAAGTTAACAAACAACTTTGTAGAACGTGGGCTCCAAGCAACAGGAAAGTTTAAGTTGAACAAAGGTACATCTCCCAGATAATAATTCAGAGGTGACCAGTTAGATAATGCTCCAGCATGAGCTGAACGGAGATGTAGTCCTCCTTTTGCTCGATTTCCGCGTTTGGGGTAATTTTTCTTAATATCCCTGTTCTGTACCCTGGTTCCCCAAGCAAATCCTGCACAGTATTTCCCTAAGGGAAAGTAGACATGGATTCTTTGGTCTCCTTGGAATCTCTCATCTTCCTCCTATTCATCCACATTCTGGAAAGGTAAGGCCAGTCCCCAGGGACCTGGGTATTTCCAATGAGCTGCTGTATACGGCAAGATTTCCTAGCCAATGCGGCTTACTCCTTCCTTTCTTTTCCTCTCTCTCTCTTTCTTCTTCCTTTCATTTTCTTTAACATGTCATCCTATACTTTGATTTAACATGCTGATTTTCTTTTTTTTTTTTTTTTTCAGGCCACCCTGTGGGACTTGTGGGATCTTAGTTTTCTCTGATCAAGGATGGAACCTGGACCCTGCTAGTGAAAAGCACAGGGTCCTAAGCACTGAACTGCCAGGAAATTCCTTCTTCTTCCATTCTTACTTGCATTAAAAATAGAGAGAGAGATGCTATTTTCAAATATCTCTGGACATTGATTTCTAACATAAGTCCACAGTTATACGAGAACAGACTCTGTGTGATTCCAATGCCTTTAGACCATGAAATTTTTGCCCCTTGTTTTATGTCCCTGGATATGTTTCAGTGTCTCCTAGTCTATGGTCTATAGGAGCTTGAATAGAATTTGTAGCCTATTGTGTGAAAATTGTATAGATCTTAATTATGTTGAATTGGTTCATGGTGCTTTTAAGGTCTACTATAACCCTAACCCACTCCAGTAGTCTTGCCTGGAAAATCCCATGGATGGAGGAGCCTGGTAGGCTGTAGTCCATGGGGTCACTGAGTCGGACATGACTGAGCAACTTCACTTTCACTTTTCACTTTCATGCATTGGAGAAGGAAATGGCAACCCACTCCAGTGTTCTTGCCTGGAGAATCCCAGGGACGGGGGAGCCTGGTGGACTGCTATTTATGGGGTCAGAGTCAGACATGACTGAAGCGACTTAGCAGCATCAGCATATCCTGTATATTCATTCCATTAATTGTTGAGAGTTTGATGTTGAAACTCCAACTAAAACTCTTAATTTATCTACTTAAAAAAATAATTGTAATGTATAGTGGAACTAAACTTTGTTCTGTATTTTCTAAGTCTTCTGTAAATCTGTTATACTTTCATAATATAAAAAATAAAAAAGGAAGAGATAAATATACATATATAAAACTGCTTTACTGAGATATAACTTACTTACTATATACTTATCTAAAGTGTACAATTCCAGGGACTTCCCTCCTGGTCCAGTGGTTAAGACTCCACGTTTCCCCTGCAGAGGGCACAGCTTTGATCTCCAGTCAGAGAACTAAGATTCTACAACCCAAAAAAATGGTATGGCCATACAAATTTAAAAAGTGTACAATTCTATGTTTTTTGGTTTATTCACAGAAAATTGTGCATTGTTTTAAAACATTTTTATCACCCCATAAAGAAACCCTATCCCGATTAGCAATCACTCCCCATGACCTCCCAGCTCCTGGCACATGGTCGTCTACATTCTATCTCTGTGTGGTTGCCTATTCTGGACATTTTCTGTAAATGGAATCATACAAACTGGGAGGGTTTTTTTGTGTCTGGTTTCTTTATTTTGGCATTGTATTTCCAGGTTCCATCAATGTCACACCCTGTGCCAGAGCTTCATTCCTTTTCACTGCCAAACTGTATTCCATTGGAGAGATAGATCACATTTTAATCTGTTGATGAACATGAATTGTTTCCATTTTTTGGATCTTATGAAAAATGCTTCCATAAAATTTAGTTACAAGTTTTTTTGTGGACACATGTTTCCATTTCTCTTGGGCATATGCCTAGAGGTATGATTTCTGGAACATGTGGTAACTTTATACCTGACATTTTTAGGAGCTTCCAAGCTGTTTTCCCAAGTGGCTACACCACTTTACATTCCCACCAGCAGTGTAGGAGGGTTCTAATTTCTCCACATCCTTGTCAACACTTGTTATTATCAGTCTTTTGATTAAAGCCATCCTAGTATTACCTAGGCAGGTTAATTTGCCCAGTGTGCAATAAGCCAAACACTGAGATACCAAGTTTTACCACAAAGAAATGGTTTATTAATGAGGTAGCCAAGCAAGGAGATGGGAGAACAAGTGTCAAATCTGCTTCCTCACCAGAGACGGCCTTGGGATATTTATGCAATAAAGAAGCAGGTTGGTTTTGCTGCTGCTGCTGCTGCTGCTGCTAAGTCGCTTCAGTCGTGTCCGACTCTGTGCGACCCCATAGACGGCAGCCCACCCGGTTCCCCCATCCCTGGGATTCTCCAGGCAAGAATACTGGAGTGGGTTGCCATTTCCTTCTCCAATGCATGAAAGTGAAAAGTGAAAGTGAAATTGCTCAGTTGTGTCCAACTCTTAGCAACCCCATGGACTGCAGCCTACCAGGCTCCTCCGTCCATGGGATTTTCCAGGCAAGTGTACTGGAGTGGGGTGCCATTGCCTTCTCCCAGGTTGGTCTTAGGAACAGGGAAAAGAGGAAGGGAAAAGATGAGGTAATCAGTGTTCCGTGCAGATCTGTCTGAGCTACATGCTTCTTCGTGGGATACATGTTCAAAGATAGAGGTGTTTAGAGGGTACAAGGAGGATTGGATTGGGAATTTGGGATGAGCAGATGCAAACAATTATATTTAGAATGCATAAACAACAAGATCTATTGTATAGCCCAGGAAACTATATTTGATATTCTGTAATAAACCATAATGGAAAAGAAAAAAATAAAAAGGAAAAAAAATGGAGATCACCTTAACATGATCTAAGGGTGGCGTTTTCGGCCGTCTGACATCAAAAGGTCACTGAGCAGAAACTCGCGCATGCTCAGTTGGAGCATCAGTGGTCCTGTTGCAGGAAGGGGAACCCCATCCAGGGCCCAAAACTGGGCTCTTGTCTAACATTCGGAAATGACTTGTCTGAGGAGACACATGTGCTGACAAAGCAAGAGATTTTATTGGGAAAGGGCACCCCAGTGGAGAGCAGTAGGGTAAGGGAACCCAGGAGAACAGCTCTGTCACATGGCTTGCAGTCTCAGATTTTATGGTGGTGGGATTAGTTTACCGGTTGTCTTTAGCCAGTCATTCTGACTCAGAGTCCTTCTTGGTGGTGCAGGCCTTGTTCAGCCAAGATGGATGCCAGAGAGGATTCTGGGAGGTGGTCGGAACACGTGGTATCTCCTTTTGACCGTTCCCAAACTCTTCCGGTTGGTGGAGGCTTAGTTCCATGTTCCTTACCAGGACCTCCTGTCGTAAAACAACTCATGCAAATGGTTACTATGGTGCCTGGCCAGCGTGGGTGGTTTCAATCAGTGTGCTTCCCCTAACAGTCCCATCCAGTCTTAACCTGCTCAGCTCTAACTAGACACAGCTGACTCCAAGTTCCTGGCAAACAACTCCAGCAAAAATCTTATTGTCTGGGCTATGTGCAACTTGAATGACATGCAAGGGATTTTGTAGCAACATATTACCTTGATTGGTGAGGGCAAGTTATAGGTGTAATGGATTGAACTCTGATTATTCATGGTTTCACCAATGGGTCTGAAATGGTACCTCTGTGCTTTTGTGGTCTGGCCTCTTAAACCAGCCTTGCTCAGAAACCAATTTTGCAAACCAATCAGGACTTCAGCACAGTGACCTCAAGGTTTAAGTCTCTCTTGGGGAGAGGAGCCTGATGTATGAGTGAAGACCACGCTGCTGAGCCATCTCACAGCTGGGGGCTCCCGAAGGGCCAGGGCAGCTAAACCACACCCTGACCATCTTGGGGAAGGCACCTAAAACTCGTGGTCTTCTAGCCAAGTGGTGAATGGAGGCGGGAAATACCCAGGTTGTTGTGGGAGGCAAAAGAGGGGAGAAATGTAGTCTGGCCCTGGGCTGGACCCCTTCAAGGAAACTCCAGACCTCTATAAGTTGTCCTTTGATTACTGGCCAGAACAAAATGACCTCCTTCAACACCCTGCCACACTGTCAGAGACTCCACCCTTACCCAGTGCTAAGTAAATAAATTGCCACCTTTTAGAAAATGTGAATGCTTCTGGGAGGAGTAGGCATCTCGCTAGATGTCAATACCTTATTGTGAATTAGTTTATCAGATGCTCACCCACATTCTGCAGAGACAGGGATCAGAGGAAGTGGGAGTTTTGACTCACTGAGAAGGGTGGGGGGTGGGGACAGGTTGAAAGGGGTAGCTCTGCTCAAGGGGTAAGGTTGCTGGAGGCTAGGACGGGGCCAGAGTTGGAATAAAAAGCCTCCTGGGTAAGTTTTCACCTCCATTCATCAACTGATAAACAGTGATCATGATTAGTTTATTATATGTTCCACATTGTGCTAAGCGCTTTGCATACAAATGTTCTACTTTATTCTTTTTGTTTGTTTGTTCTATGCTTTCCAGATCTCAATTCCCCCGACCAGGAATCCAGCCCATGCCCCCGGCAGTGGAGGCAGGGAGTCCTAACCACTGGACCACCAAGAGAGGTTCCTCCTGGTTCATTTCCTAACAAGCACTTCTGGAGCGCCATATGCCACCCCCGATCTCTCACAGCCCACATGCTACATCTAATTTATTACAGATTCCGTTGGCTCCCCCTGAAAAATGATTCTGGAATCTGACCCTTCCTCACCACCTTCCTAGCCCCATAGCTCACCCAGTGGTTTATTGCAGGAGTCTCCCACTGGTCTCCCGGCTTCCATATTTTCAGTCACAGCAACCCTTTTAAAAAGATTCCTCTCCTGCATGCAGAATGCTCCAATGGCTTCCTATCTCAGTTACTATAAAAATTGAAGTCTTCACCACGTAGGGTGCTGCTTCCTGAACTAGGCCCTCTTACCTGGCAGATGTCATCTGCTTACAGACTCACCTACAGGACTCCAGCTGCTCCTCAGACACACCCATGGGCTTCTGCTCACAGCGAGGACTGCAGCCTTCTGCCTGCAACACTCCCAGCATCTTCATGTCTCAGCGTAAACGTTGCCTCCTCAGAGAGACCTTTCTTACCACTCCCTCCTCCATCTAAAATGGCCTGCATGTACCAGGTTGCTGGCTGTCAGAAAAGAGGGTTACAAATGGAGAGAGGGAGAAAACTAGGATGAATTCTATGGCGTTAGACTGGAATTGGAGATATGGGGAAGTCCACATTGTGCTAAGTGCTTTGCATACAAATATTCTACTTTATTCTTTTTGTTTGTTTTATGCTTTCTGGATCTCAGTTCCCCTGACCAGGAATCCAACCCATGCCCCCTGCAGTGGAGGCGGGAGTCCTAACTCATGGTTTCCAATATACACAGATATAGGGAGCAATAAATAGAGAAGGAAATGAGGTGTGTGGATGTGACTGCACTCGTGTATGTACTCACACAGCACACACACGTATTCTACATATATATAGCATATATATATTATATAGCTCAGTCCACCCAAGAAAGCTCATTCCAAAAAGAATGAGCATACATTGCACCCAGATCTTGGTTTCTAAATACTCTTCTCCACTAAAAGGAATCAGGACACCTTGGAGAAATTCCAGGTGCCCTGGCCTGGGACAGGGAAAGTACAAGATGCACTTGCAACATTTTTTTTTTTTGGTGCCAAAAAACTTTGAAAGGATACAGGCGCCAGCTTGAAGGAACTCCTACTAGCCAAATAAGGGACAGTCTTAACACCAAAATAAATAATGACAAGAAGTGATTATAACTCATAGAATAAAACAGGAATCTATGGGTTATGAATTCATACCAATGGTGGTGGTTTAGTCACTAAGTCGTGTCCAACTCTTGTGACCCCATGGACAGAGGAGCCTGACAGTCTACAGTCCATGGGATTCTCCAGGTAAGAATACTGGTGTGGGTTGACATTTACTTCACATCAATATAAAGAAACAAATGGGAAGTCTGATGAAGACCAGGATAATTACAGTTTTCAAAACACTTCCCTATAGAATACATATCCCTTAAAAAGGTAAAAAGAGTGACTTTACAGTGGAGAAATTTGGCAGACACTACCATGATAATTGCTTCCCAGTTGGCACAGTGGTAAAGAATCCACTTTCCAATTCAGAAGATCAGAAGACTCTGTTTTGATCTCTGGGTTGGGAAGATCTTCTGGAGAAGGAAATGATAACCCACTCTAGTATTCTTGCCTGGAAAATTCCATGGACAGAGGAGTCTGGCAGACTACAGTCCATGGGATTGCAAAGAGTTGGACACAACTTAGCAACTGAGCACACACACCATGATAAGCAAGTGATTGAAGTTAGTACCTCAGGTTAAGGGGACGATAGACTTCTAGGCTGCAGTCCATGGGGTTGCTAAGAGTCGGACACAACTGAGCGACTTCACTTTCACTTTTCACTTTCATGCATTGGAGAAGGAAATGACAACCCACTCCAGTGTTCTTACCTGGAGAATCCCAGGGATGGCAGAGCCTGGCGGGCTGCCGTCTATGGGGTCGCACAGAGTCGGACACGACTAAAGCGACTTAGCAGCAGCAGCAGCAGGCTTCTCTGGTGGCTCAGTGGTAAAGAACCCGCCTGACAATGCAGAGATTCAGGTTCTCCCTGGGTCAGGAATATCCCCTAGAGAAGGAAATGGCAACCCACTCCAGTATTCTTGCTTGGGAAATCCCATGGACAGAGGAGCCTGATGGGCTATAGTTCATGGGGTGACAAAAGAATTGGACATGATTTAACGACTAAACAGCAACAGCGAACGGGACAATAGAAATGATACGTCACCTGACTGGATGCTACAAGAACGTGGCATTATTTCTGTAATATTTCTGTCAAGTCTATACAGTCTGAATCAAATCATGAAGAAATATCAGATAACCCCCAAATGAGGATGAAGCTACAAAAGTACTGGCCTATAATTTTCTAGAAGAAATTGAGGAACTGTCCTCAACTGAGAGAGATTAAAGAACCATGACAATGGTTACTGTATGGCAATGGATGTTATCAAGACTCAATTTATGTCCTTTATATCTCAACTTGAAAAAATGAGCTGACTCATTTGAAAAGACCCTGATGCTGGGAAATATTGAAGGCGGGAGGAGAAGGGGATGACACAGGATGAGATGGTTGGATGGTATCACTGACTCAATGGACATGAGTTTGAGTAAACTCTGGGAGTTGGTGATGAGCAGGGAGGCCTGGCACACTACAGTCCATGGGGTCACAAAGAGTCGGACATGACTGAGCGACTGAACTGAACTGAAATGCCACACGGGGTCCTGGAGGAGATGCTTTTGCCCTAAAGGATATTAGTGGGGCAAATGGAAAATTAGGACGAGGGTCTAAGCATTATGGTGTCAGCAGAAGGAACCAATTCTTGAGCTAATTAGGGTGAGTCCCTGCCTGACTCCACGACGGTTCCAGCAATGCCACAGGGGGCTACTGCGCTCGCCACCACGGCCATCTTCTCCATCCCATCTCTCTCACTGTGGTCTCGGTCTCCTCTTCCACTTTTTCAGTGAACAGATTGGTCCCCAGTTAGGGGTGTGGAGTTGTGATTTTCCTCTTGGGCTTGGAAGTCCATCCACAGGAATCTCTGTTGTACACTGTGCTCTTGTGAGCGGCAGAGGTGGCAGCCCCTCCATTCGCAGGGTCAGCCCAATACTAGCATTTGGGCTTTCCGTGTCATTGTCCAGTCAAACAGAGAAAGGCTTCCTCAAGCATCCAGAAGATGATGCCCTTTCTAAAACAAAAAGCAAAGCTTGCAAGTACATCATCTTTTCGTTTAGTTGCTTCTTTATTGGTTTATGTGTGTGTGTGTTTTTCTTATTCCTCAGGGTATATCCCCTAGAATCTATTGGGGGAAATAAAAAAGTATCAAATCTCAGGTTCAGCGTCTTCTAAACAGAGGCATCATGGTGGCAGAGTAGGGACTGGAATCCAAGGGGAAAAGTCCAAAATCAGGAGGATTCCACCAGATCCTTTTGCCTCCAACACTCAGAGCAGCTGGTCCTTCTGGAGAGCACACTTTTCTCATTTAAAATAATACCAACTGTAAAGTGATAAACAAATATCGGGGATTTCCACGGGTGACAAATTCACAGGGACTGCTAATACTATTGTGCTTTATTTGTTTTTACTTTTGTTTTTCTTACTACATCCGTAATGGAAGGAAATGCTAAATTTTATTTAGATGTTAGTGAATAAAGATGTAATTTTTTTTACTCAAGGTTCTGAACCCACTGAATTCTAGCACACTGATCCAGGTTAAGTAGCCTCCTACACACACACACACACACACACACACACACACACACACACACTGGTTAGTGCATGGTAAGCCTGACAACCAAGAAATGGCTGCAGAAAAGGACCCACAGAAAAGCTAAGAAGGAAATGATTCAGACTTAAATCAAGACAAGATGGTGGAAGCAAGCTGCCAGCTGGACTTGGTGATGGATGAGAGGTGGGAGTTGATGGTAATTCTGGACAATTTGGAAGAGCAGTTGGTTTGCCCAGACGAGGATAAAAGTTTGTGAAGTACAGTGGTCTTGCCAGGGGATGTGGTGGCTATTACCAGAGTTCAGCCCGTGCATGAATGTTAAGTCAGTCAATCAGGGTCTCACTCTTTGCGACCCTATGAGCTGCAACCCGCCAGGCTACTTTGTCCATGGGACTTCCCAGACAAGAATACTGGAGCAGGCTGTCATTTCTTTCTCCAGGGGATCTTCCCGACCCAGGGGTGGAACCCTCGTCTCTTGCATCTCCAGCATCACAGGCAGATTCTTTACTGTCTAAGCCACCAGGAAGCCTCCCCACCTTTTCACCTCCCAACTGGTGAAAAGCTCCCATTAACCCATAGGCGTTGGGAGAAAGGCCAAGATAAGTCAACAGCCACTAAACATTAGGTATTTCTTCAATTATATAAATAAATGATTACAAGACTCAAAGGCACTTAATGTATCTCCTTGCAGTCCCTTTTCTATGCAGTTGTTACAAGACTGGGAATTTACCTGCAAAATAAGTACATACATTTTGGTGCAAAGCAAAGCAGAAAAGCATATGCTGTATTCCATGTTCCATGGAACAACAGACTGGTTCCAAATAGGAAAAGGATTACGTCAAGGCTATGTATTGTCACCCTGCTTGTTTAACTTACGTGGAAGAAGTTAAATATGGGCTGGAAGAAGCACAAGCTGGAATCAAGATTGCCGGGAGAAATATCAATAACCTCAGATATGCAGATGACACCACCCTTATGGCAGAAAGTGAGGAGGAACTAAAAAGCCTCTTGATGAAAATGAAAGAGGAGAGTAAAAAAGTTGGCTTAAAGCTCAACATTCAGAAAACAAAGATCATGGCATCTGGTCCCATCATTTCATGGGAAATAGATGGGGAAACAGTGGAAACAGTGTCAGACTTTATTTTGAGGGGCTCCCAAATCACTGCAGATGGTGACTGCAGCCATGAAATTAAAAGACGGTTACTCTTTGGAAGGAAAGTTATGACGAACCTAGATAGTATATTGAAAAGCAGAGACATTACTTTGCCAACAAAGGTCCGTCTAGTTAAGGCTATGGTTTTTCCAGTGGTCATGTATGGATGTGAGAGTTGGACTGTGAAGAAAGCTGAGCACCGAAGAATTGATGCCTTTGAACTGTGGTGCTGGAGAAGACTCTTGAGAGTCCCTTGGGCTGCAAGGAGATCTAACCAGTCCATCCTAAAGGAGATCAGTCCTGGGTGTTCTTTGGAAGGAATGATGCTAAAGCTGAAACTCCAGTACTTTGGCCACCTCATGTGAAGAGTTGACTCATTGGAAAAGACTCTGATGCTGGGAGGGATTGGGGGCAGGAGGAGAAGGGGACGACAGAGGATGAGATGGCTGGATGGCATCACCGACTCGATGGACGTAAGTTTAGGTGAACTCCGGGAGATGGTGATGGACAGGGAGGCCTGCAATTCATGGGGTTGCAAAGAGTCGGACACGACTGAGCGACTGAACTGAAATGAAGATAAAAAGGCCCGGAAGGAATCAAACTGTGGGAGTGTGGAAGAGAAAGAAGACACTGTTCATTTTTGACTTTGCTGACTGAGTTTCTTAGGAATATTTAGTAACTACATTCTACTGTTTCTTGTAGAGTTTCTTGTTGAGTTATGAGCTTCTTGTTGCTGTTACAACAAATTACCACAAACCCGGTGGCTTAAAACAACACAGGTCTATTATAGTTCAAGAGGTCAGAAGTTTGAAATGGGGGTCATTGGACTAAAATCAAGGCTGCCTTTCTTCTGGAGGTGCTAGGTGAGCATCCATTTCCTTGCCTTTTCCAGTCTGTAGGCTGACTGCAATCATTGCCTCGTGGACCCCTCCACCTTTCAAGGCAGCAATTGCATCATCCTGACCTCTGCTTCCATGTTCACATCTACCCGACTGACTCTCCTGCTTCTCTTTTTCATTTATCAGGACCCTTGTGATTACATTAAGCCCACCTGGCTAATCCTGGATAATCTCCCCATCTCAGAGTCCTTTATTTAATTGCATCTGCAAAGACTTTTTCCATGTAGTAACATAGTCACATGTTCACAGGTCACAGAGATTAGAAAGTAGATCTCTTTGGGGAACAAGGCAGGGATGGTGGTATTATTCTGCTATCACAATTACTTGTGTAATTTTTTAAAAACCTTATATAATAAAATTTTTCTCATCACTAAAAATCCCTGATAACTGTAATTTCTAATGATGCCTATATTTTACTGTAGGGATACACCACTGTTTATTTAATTGGTTGCCCCAGTTGGGGATCTTTAGGCTGTTCTACATTTTCATGATTTTAAAGATGATAATTCTCTTTAAGATTTTTTTTTAACATGGGCCATTTTTAAAATGGTACTTCCCTGAAGTTCAACCGGTGAAGAATCTGCTTGCAATTCGGGAGACC
Organism: Ovis canadensis; assembly: GCF_042477335.2. Taxonomy (NCBI): domain Eukaryota; kingdom Metazoa; phylum Chordata; class Mammalia; order Artiodactyla; family Bovidae; genus Ovis; species Ovis canadensis. The sequence goes on along the minus strand of NC_091258.1, from coordinate 39,262,801 downwards.
TGGGTTTGATCCCTGGATCAGGAAGATCCTCTGGAGAAGGGAATGACAATCCATTCCAGTATTCTTGATTGGAGAATCCTGTAGACAGAGAAGCCTGGAGGGCTACAATTCATGGGTTCACTAAGAGTCGGACACTGAGTGACTAACACTACACTTACCTTCATTCTAGTTTAGTACTTTACCATAGTTTAAAGGGTAAAGAATCAGCCTGAAATGCAGGAGACCACGTTTCGGTCCCTGGGTGGGGAAGTTCCTCTGGAGAAGGGAATGGCAATCCACTCCAGTATTCTTGCTTGGAGAAGTCCATGTACAGGGAAGCCTGGTGGGCTACAGTCCGTAGGGTCCCAAAGAGCAGGACACAACTGAGTGACTAACACACACATAACATTTTTTAAAGTGTCTATTGGATTTGTTACAATATTGCTCCTGTTTTATGTTTTGTTTTTTTGACCCAAGGCATGTGAGATTTTAGCTCCCCAACCAGGGATCAAACCTGTACCCACCCCTTTGGAAATAAGGAGTCTTAACCCCTGCAAGAATACACAGAAGTACTGTACAAAAAAGATCTTCACAACCCAGATAATCACTATGAACAAAGCTAGTGGGGGTGATGGAATTCCAGTTGAGCTATTTCAAATCCTGAAAGATGATGCTGTGAAAGTGCTACACTCAATATGCCAGCAAATTTGGAAAACTCAGCAGTGGCCACAGGACTGGAAAAGGTCAGTTTTCATTCCAATCCCAAAGAAAGGCAATGCCAAAGAATGCTCAAACTACCGCACAATTGCACTCATCTCACATGTTAGCAAAGTAATGCTCAAAATTCTCCAAGCCAGGCTTCAGCAATACATGAACCGTGAACTTCCTGATGTTCAAGCTGGTTTTAGAAAAGGCAGAGGAACCAGAGATCAAATTGCCAACATCCCCTGGATCATCGAAAAAGCAAGAGAGTTCCAGAAAAATATCTATTTCTGCTTTATTGACTATGCCAAAGCCTTTGACTGTATGGATCACAATAAACTGTGGAAAATTCTGAAAGAGATGGGAATACCAGACCACCTGACCTGCCTCTTGAGAAATCTGTATGCAGGTCAGGAAGCAACAGTTAGAACTGGACATGGAACAACAGACTGGTTCCAAATAGGAAAAGGAGTACGTCAAGGCTGTATATTGTCAACCTGCTTATTTAACTTCTATGCAGAGTACATCATGAGAAACGCTGGACTAGAATAAACACAAGCTGGAATCAAGATTTCCGGGAGAAATATCAATAACCTCAGCTATGCAGATGACATCACCCTTATGGCAGAAAGTGAAGAGGAGCTAAAAAGCCTCTTGATGAAAGTGAAAGAGGAGAGTGAAAAAGTGGGCTTAAAGCTCAACATTCAGAAAACGAAGATCATGGCATCTGGTCCCATCACTTCATGGGAAATAGATGGGGAAACAGTGGAAACAGTGTCAGACTTTATGTTTCTGGGCTCCAAAATCACTGCAGATGGTGACTGCAGCCATGAGATTAAAAGACGGTTACTCTTTGGAAGGAAAGTTATGACGAACCTAGATAGCATATTCAAAAGCAGAGACATTACTGTGCTGACTAAGGTTCGTCTAGTCAAGGCTATGGTTTTTCCTGTGGTCATGTATGGATGTGACAGTTGGACTGTGAAGAAGGCTGAGCACGGAAGAATTGATGCTTTTTTTTTTTTAATTTAATATCTTTAATTCTTACATGCGTTCCCAAACATGAACCCCCCTCCCACCTCCCTCCCCATAACATCTCTCTGGGTCTTTTGAACCGTGGTGCTGGAGAGGACTGTTGAGAGTCCCTTGGACTGCAAAGAGATCCAATCAGTCCTTTCTGAAGGAGATCAGCCCTGGGATTTCTTTGGAAGGACTGATGCTAAAGCTGAAACTCCAGTACTTTGGCCACCTCATGTGAAGAGTTGACTCATTGGAAAAGACTCTGATGCTGGGAGGGATTGGGGGCAGGAGGAGAAGGGGACAACAGAGGATGAGATGGCTGGATGGCATCACGGACTCAATGGACGTGAGTCTGAGTGAACTCCGGGAGTTGGTGATGGACAGGGAGGCCTGGTGTGCTGCAATTCATGTGGCCACAAACAGTCGGACATGACTGAGCGACTGAACTGAACTGAACTGAACCCCTGGACCACCGGGAAAGTCCGTAAAGATGATGATTTTCATGATAAACACCTTTAGGTCTCTGGGGAGATATACTGAATCTGAAATGAGTTAAGGAAATGGACTTGGTGGTTAGAAAGACCAGCATTCAAATCCAGGCTCTGCTTCAATTATCCATGTCACTGAAGTCACGGTTTCCACAACTGCAAAAAAGGAGATCCTTATAATAGCCCCGATCTCACTGGATTTTTAAACAGCTTTCTTGAGATATCATTCACATACCATACAATCCTGTCAGTTAAGGGGTAAATTCAATGGATTTTAGCCTCACAGTTTTTGCAGGATTCGATGATATTGAACACACAAATTTTCAACACTATTAATAATTCTCTGCTCATAATTTTCATCATTTTCTTGGGCTAGGTTCTTAGAACCAGCAATATAGCATAAATGCCTATAAACCTCTCAAATATTTTGGAAATAAGCTTTGTGAAGACAGAAAGTGTTCTTATGACAGTTTTTTAATTTGGGGGGTTGGGGGTTATTTTTTAGTATTGGATAGAATTTAGGGGCACAGATGCGGGTACAAAATTCTTGGGCTGGTTGATTCAAGATGCTCTCTTTCATTCTCCCTTGTGTAATCCTGAATTAGACTCATCCCCAAGCCCCCACACACAGAGTAATTAGGGGAAGTGATTCAGGTTCACGGAATGTCCCTTCCCTGTTGGCCACCCTTGCGAAGCCACTAGCCTGTCCTTCTCCATACCCAAGTGAGTCTTATTCCTTCAGTAAGAGCTATACTGGTACCATCTCCAGTTGCCCATCTTAATTGACACGAAGCACGCTGCAGAGCAAACCAGCAGGAAAGAGAGGAGATGGATCTCTCTACCGTGTCCACTGGGTACCCAACCTACCTACAAGAAACCACAAATGCATATTCCATTTGGCTGTGGGAGGGCTGACTGCAGGTTTCAGAGCTGAGTTAGTGAAGTGTCAGCCAAATCCAAGGGCATGTTGCACCAGACTGTTGTGTGGGTGAGTCTTCAGGCATCCCGCAGGTGTGGGAGCAGGTTACGTGAGATGGGTGTGCGTTAGGCGGTGAGGGTTGAAAGGAAGGTGCAGAGATGGTGGGTGGGGCCAGAGGTGGGCGAGGGTGGAGGTGAGGAATGGGGCCGCAACTGGGGTTGGACCTAGTAGTTAGACCTGTAGCTTGGAACCATTTTTCGGTCATGGCTTCCTTTGAGAATTCTACGGATGCTAAGGAAAGAATGCACACACACCCAAACGCATACACACACACACACACACACATACTGCTCCACAAATTTGCATACAGCATCAGGTTTCTGAAAACTGAGGAACTTCAGCCAAAGGCTCAGGATTAAAAACCTCTGTCTAGACTAGTTCACAGGGACTTGTCAGAAAGAAACCCTAGGGCTACACTAAGAATCTGAGAACGTTTGTGTCTTCCGTAACAGAGGCTTGCAGGTTTGGGAATTAAATTCCAAAGCCCACCTAACCCATAAATACTTCATTTTCTTCCAGTTTTTATTTTGAAAATTTTCAAAGTACCAAAATATCACAAGCTCATGTGATCTTCAATCACACTCTTTAATTGTCAACATATGGTCAACATGTTCCCTTAGTCTGTCTCCTCTCCCTATGTATGCGTGTGTACTCAGGAACCCATGTTTTTCTGGAGAATCATCTGAGAGTAAATTGCAGAAGTTATGTTACCACATCCCTAAACAGTTGGCTTGTAACTCCTAAGATCAGGAGAGTCACCCGCCTAAACAAGGCAATCCTCACACTCATAAAATTTAATATGGACACAATACTTTTTGTAACTTACATCCTATATTCAAATTTCCCCAGTAGTCCCAGTAAGTACTGATCTTTTAGCTGTATTCTTTTTCCTTCCCTTCCTCCCTCCCCCCACCTTCCCTATCTTTTTTTTTAATTCAGGATTTAATCCAGGATGATACACTTCATTTAGTTATCTCTCTCAGGCGCCTTTGATTGAGAGCCCACAATTCCGGAGTTTTGTTTTCTTGTTTTCTCTTGTGACAGTGACCTTCTTGAAGAGTGTAGGTGCTGTTTTGAAGAATGCTCCCCAGTTTGGATTCAAGTTAAAGTTTTGGGGCAAATGCTGTGTCCCTTCTTGATGCATCATATCAGAGGGTCAGTTGGTCCCTTATCAATGATTTAAGTTCGATTCATGATTAGAGTGATAATCTCCACGATCCCCTTTGTAATTAATGCACGCTTTGTTTTCAGTGAATACAGTAGGGTAACACTGTATTCAATGAAAACCTTGAGCTGTGGCAAATTCTGGGTGAGCCAGCGGTAAGTATCTACTCAGTCTTTGTTCTCAAGCTGTTTTTTAAAGCGGACAATGTCCTAGGAAACTGGCTACGAAATACACAGTTTTCTGAAGAATGTGGGTGGATGCTGAGATAGAGCAGCATCAACTCCAACATTAAAAATGAACTGAAACCTGAGACTTGAAGAGGAAAAAGGAGTCAAGCACAGGAAGATGGGAGTAGAGGGAGTGGAGGTGACCCTGGCCACGCTTGGAGGCTAGAAAGAACTGAAAGAGGGGTGCGTGGTGATCTCCAGGAGGGAAAAGTCATAGGAGAAGGTCCTGATCTGATCCTAATAATATTGAACATGTAGCACGTTCTAGACACTCAGATTTTAAGAGTTTTACATGGTTTGTTGTTGTTGAGTCGCTAAGTCATATCCGATTCTTTTGTGACCCCCCAGACTGTAGCCAACCAGGGTCCTCTGTCCATGGGATTTCTCAGGCAAGAATACTGGAGTGGGTTACCATTTCTTTCTCCTGGGGAATCTTCCCGACCCAGGGATCGAACCCATGTCTCTCGAATTGGCAGGAGTATTCTTTACCACTGAAGCCTCTTTTACACAGTTTCAGTTCAGTTCAGTTCAGTTCAGGCGCTCAGTCGTGCCCAACTCTTTGCGACCCCATGAATCACAGCATGCCAGGCCTACCTGTCCATCACCAACTCCCGGAGTTCACTCAGACTCACGTCCATCAAGTCAGTGATGCCATCCAGCCATCTCATCCTCTGTCGTCCCCTTTTCCTCCTGCCCCCAATCCCTCCCAGCATCAGAGTCTTTTCCAATGAGTCAACTCTTCGCATGAGGTGGCCAAAGTACTGGAGTTTCAGCTTTAGCATCAGTCCTTCCAAAGAAATCCCAGGGCTGATCTCCTTCAGAATGGACTGATTGGATCTCTTTGCAGTCCAAGGGACTCTCAACAGTCCTCTCCAGCACCACGGTTCAAAAGCATCAATTCTTCCGTGCTCAGCCTTCTTCACAGTCCAACTGTCACATCCATACATGACTACTGGAAAAACCATAGCCTTGACTAGACAGACCTTAGTCAGCACAGTAATGTCTCTGCTTTTGAATATGCTATCTAGGTTGGTCATAACTTTTCTTCCAAGGAGTAAGCGTCTTTTAATTTCATGGCTGAAATCACCATCTGCAGTGATTTTGGAGCCCAGAAACATAAATTCTGACACTGTTTCCACTGTTTCCCCAACTATTTCCCATGAAGTGATGGGACCAGATGCCATGATCTTCGTTTTCTGAATGTTGAGCTTTAAGCCCACTTTTTCACTCTCCACTTTCACTTTCATCAAGAAGCTTTTTAGTTCCTCTTCACTTTCTGCCATAAGAGTGGTGTCATCTACATATCTGAGGTTATTGATATTTCTCCCGGAAATCTTGATTCCAGCTTGTGTTTATTCTAGTCCAGCGTTTCTCATGATGTACTCTGCATAGAAGTTAAATAAGCAGGTTGACAATATACAGCCTTGACGTACTCCTTTTCCTATTTGGAACCAGTCTGTTGTTTCACGTCCAGTTTGAATTGTTGCTTCCTGACCTGCACACAGATTTCTCAAGAGGCAGGTCAGGTGGTCTGGAATCCCATCTCTCTCAGAATTTCCCACAGTTTATTGTGATCCACGCAGTCAAAGGCTTTGGCATAGTCAATAAAGCAGAAATAGATATTTTTCTGGAACTCTCTTGCTTTTTCGATGATCCAGGGGATGTTGGCAATTTGATCTCTGGTTCCTCTGCCTTTTCTAAAACCAGCTTGAACATCAGGAAGTTCACAGTTCATGTATTGCTGAAGCCTGGCTTGGAGAATTTTGAGCATTACTTTGCTAACATGTGAGATGAGTGCAATTGTGCGGTAGTTTGAGCGTTCTGTGACATTGCCTTACACGGTTTAACTTGTCTAATTTTCCCCATAGCCCTATGAAGTAGATGCCATTACAGTTTTTATGCTGTAAAATCTACAGCACAGAGAGGTTAAGTTGTTGGTCCAAGGTCACAGAGCTTGTAAGTAGCAGGGCTGGGATTCAAACCTGGGATGAATCTGACTCCACTGTCTGTGCTCTTAACCATATCAAAAAAAGAGGAAACAGTCTCATCTAGAGAATAGAATATGAAAAAAAGATTAGAACAAACTGGGCTGTGCGAGGAAGTTGTGTTGATTAAAAAAAAAAAAAAAAAGTGGGATGGGAAAGCAAGACAAAAGGCCCAGAAGATCATAGAGAGAAGAATGTTCAGGGCTAGAAAGCAAGATAATAAAATAGGCCAAGGTTTGGTTGGCCACCCCACCCTCAGTCCATGCCCAAGCCCCAGCCCAACCCTACAGGCAGAACTCTCACAATTCGTCTCCTGGTGTGGTCCCAAACAAAACCAAAGTATTTACATGATCTCAAAGTATAGCTTATTAATTATGGAGGGAAAAATAGCAGCTTTACAGCCAGCAACCTGGCTGACTCCAGCTAAACCAAGTGTCCGATGTGAACATACAGAGGGGTCTTAGGGAAGGTTCTGGAAGGGAATTTTGGGGATAGTGTATGAGAAGGGTTTTATGAGGAAGGTGATACATGAGAGAGACGGGCAAGTCTTGAAGTTCAAGGGTCTATGGGTGACCGGTCACGGTCCACTGAGGGGAAGACGGCGTGTCTCTGGGAAGGAAGGGGAAATCTTATGACGGAGCGGTTCTGAGAGCTAAGAGCAAGTCATTAGGAAGGGACTTGTTGGGAACAGTTTGGGTGACAAAAAGGTCACAACAGGGTCCGTCCGGGAGGTTGGGGTGGGTAAACTCTGGATGACTAGAGGGCAGAGCGTTTGGGGCAGAGGTCTCTAGGGGAGTCCTAAAACGGTATACGAGGCACAAGGCTCCAGGGCCACAGCCTGCAGCTGGGGTCGACCCTGTGGTGAGCGCGACGGGCCAGACCCAGGAGAGAGAGATTGGAAGTCGGCCTTGAGGGGCGGGGCCGGGGCGGGGCGGGGCCGCCGGGAGGGTCCCCCCGCGCTGCAGGGGGCGCTGTGAGCCTGGGCGGACCCGGGCCGGGCGGCGGCCGCTCCTAGTGAGTGCGGCCCCTTTTCCGGGTTTCCTCCTCCTCCTCCTCCTCCTCCTTCTTCGCCGCCGCCGCCGCCGTCGCTGCCCCTTTCCCGGCCGGCGGCTGCCGCTGCTGGTGCCGCCGACAGCGCCGCCGCCTCGGAGCCGCGAGCCGAGCGGAGGCCGCCGCGGAGCGCGAGCGCTGCCCGCCCCGCCGCCCCGCCGGCCGCTCCAGGGCCGGGCCGGCTCGGCCGGCGCCCCCCGCGCCCCCCAGCCCGCCCGCCCCCGCGGGCCCGGCCTGGCGCGGCCGCCCGCCGCCGCGCTCCTCCTCCTCCTCCTCCGGCGGCCCGCTGCCCGCCGCCTCCTTTGCCCGTCGCCCCGCGCCCCTCGCCGCGCCGCCACCCTCGGCGCCCCGCGGCGCCCCCCGGTCCCGCCCGCCATGCCCGGCCCGGCCGCGGGCAGCAGGGCCCGGGTCTACGCGGAGGTGAACAGCCTGAGGAGCCGCGAATACTGGGACTATGAAGCTCACGTCCCGAGCTGGGGGTAAAGCCGCCGCAGCCCCCCTCCGGGCCCTCGCACCCCCACCCCCGCCTCAAACCGCACTCGCCCCCCGTGGTCTGTCTCCCCGCTGGGCCCGCGCCTCTTCGGCTCTGGGGTGGGAAGCAGACCCTCCCCACCATATTCTCGTCTCCCTCTCCCCGCTTCTCGTTCCTTCCTCTCAGCGGTGCGCACCCCTCTCACCTCGGGGAATGCTCTCTTACTGACAAGTGTAGGGATCCAGGGACCAGAGCCTGGTGGAAGTGAAGGAGCAGCCCTTCCTTCTCACGCATTGGGGTTTCTGTTGGGGTGGGAAGTCAGCAGCTGTCCTCTTGAGCTATTAAAATTCTCTGCCTTTTTGAGGTTTTTGAAATGAGGCTGGGTGGGAGGAAATTTTTTAAAGACGTCCAGATTCTCAAATCGAGCGCTGTATACCTTGCGGGAGTGAAGTAATAAGGCAGGTGCTGTGGGCAGAGGGGCACCTGTGAGCCTCCAGGATGGATGCTCAGCTCATCTCGCTAGATTGGCTCAGACCCCTGCCTTCCCACCTTGTCTCCCCCTAGTTATGAGGGACCAGTTAGGTTAGGAGCTACGTCCAGTGAAAAGAGCCAAGTTTATGTTGTGGCTTTCGTGTAGGGAATAAGTTATGGCATGAGGTATATAGACACTTCCAAGTGCTTGATCAGTGGAAGCGCCTGGATGAGGATGTGTAGTGGGCATAGCCTTGGTTAACCCCAAGTCCTGGCATTTATGTGTCCTCCTTGTCTTTCCCAGTAATCAAGATGATTACCAGCTGGTTCGGAAACTTGGTCGAGGAAAGTATAGTGAAGTATTTGAGGCTATTAACATCACCAACAACGAGAGAGTGGTGGTAAAAATTCTCAAGGTGAGTGTCTTATGAGTGGCATTAAAATTTCTTTTTCACAGGTCAGAAGGATACAAACTACTCCAACCACATTCTAGAATGAGCAGGACAAACTCATTTTAAAAACCTTCTGCCCCATGTCCCTCTGCTACTCTTCCCACAGCTGTTTTTGTTTGAACTTTTTTTTCACACAGACCTTTTTCAAATCTAAGCATGGTAGTTCAGGAACATCCTTGTTCTAAAATGTAATTATGGGCTCCCAAAGTGAATATTCCAAAGAGCCTCCATTTGTTACAAACTAAATAGGTATTCACATGCAAGAAGAGCCTCTTCATGAAGAGCCCAGTTGATACAAAGGCTCCTTGAGCACTGAATTTGTTATTCCAGAAAGAAAGATGGAAACAGAGTAGCTTCAAAGAGGAGTTTGAAGACTGAGTGGAAGGAAACACCCCAGTGAATAATTGCTTGTTTTTTCTCCTTTGGTGCTAAATGGTTCAGATGGGGTACATACAGTGAGCTGACAGGGCCAGGGAGGTTCATAGTTGCTTATCAGCCAGTAAAAGTGAAGTTGGGAGCAGTAGAGAGTACGCTTAGAATCACTAAAATAATGATTAGAACAAACCAGCCTGAATCTGGTTTAGCAGCCTAAGTTTGTAGCAGATACACACTTTGTCATCTCTTGGATGGAGACATGATCTTACTAAGTATGAAGAGTTGGCTAAATTCTCTTCCAGGTAACTGGTTATATAGCTTTGATAATGTTTTACAGGGTGGACTAAAAAACAGTTCTTAGAATCTGTGAAGGGTATTCATCATTGCCAGATTATTTCATTTGTGTGCATGTCATTTAGTGAAATCTTGAGGTGACCAAAGAGTTAATTAATATAAGCACTTTTACACAAACAGGAGTTCCAGTATAGCCGTTTTGGAGAGGTTCTGTGGATAAGAATATAGGATTGAAAGGCTGTTTTTGTCATCTTAAGTAGAGTTAGGGCAGCTGTGTTCCTGTTTAAAAAGAGGGGTCAGGCTTGGACTGTCTGAAAATCGCTTTTCAGAAAAATGAGTGACTCTACTGATACTCCATACCAGTCTAGCCTAGTGATGAAGAGACAGGATTATGATTGAGAGAAATAGCCAAGTTACTAATTTATGCTGTCAGAAATGCTGGGGGTAAGAAGTAAGGAACTGATATTGAAAATGTGGAGTTTTTGACTCTCCTCTTCCCTAAATATGAGTTGCACCCACAGAATCATGTCATCTTTTTTGTTATTGTATTTCTTCACAAGCATAAATATTTAAAAAGATGCTTTCTTCAGAGAAGTCACCTGGGAAAGCCATACAGCTTTTTTCTTAGTATATTAGCATAAATGTTTTTACTATAAGCTGGTTAAAATCTCTCTAGGAAGTAAGCAAGACATAAATTGAAATTAAGAATATCTACATTCCATTGCTGTGCATTTGGAAGGACGAACTGCTGACACTAAAGCAATTTCAGAAAAATGTCTAAACTTTCATATGATGGCAGCATCTTTAGAGTAAGCGTGCAGCTTCCTGTGGTGTCTTTTTGGAAAAGGAACAACATTGAGGTGTACATGGAAGTAACAGTATGTTCAGTTAGAGAAGCGTCACATTGCTCTTTGGTCATCATTGTATAGAACTTTATAGCCTCAGTTACTAGATGGTTTTTTCCCTGCTCTGAAGGTGCACAGGATATGTTTAGGGAACCCTGTATGGAAGCCGAAGGTTATATTTAACCCACAAGAAATGTAGGCACAGAGAAACATAACCTGACATCGCTGTGTTGAAGTAACCCTCAGCCAGGGCTCCTGTTTGCTATTTCTCCCTGTCTCTTACTGCTCATTTTGGCATTGGGCTGTAAGATCTTAACGTTGAGCACAGAAAAATTTCCACTGTTCTGAAATAAGACTTGGGAGGCCCCTCTAATGTTCCAGCTGGCTCAGTGTTTCTTGTATCTTTTCCACACAAGTCCTTCTTGGGGTGCAGCCCACACCACCTTGTTTCTGCTGATGAAAAGTATACTCACTTTTGTTTTTCAAAGCACTGTGACATTTCTGTCCAGATTTTGTTCTGTCTGAAGGATGGGCTAAGAAACTACTGATGGTATTGTTGGCTTTTCTCTTTCCGACAGGCTGAATTAAAGTAGATTAAAAATATTGGGTTTTTTTGTTTGTTTTAAAAAGAATAGGGCTTTTATCCAAAGTTATGTGCCCCTATTCAGATAAGTCAGAGTTATGACTAATCCTACTATTGTCATGTTTGGCCACGGGAAATTAGTTCCTTAACAGAATGCCAGTTGCTCATAATTTGAAGGACTCCAGAAAGAGCTTGCTCTTCATCTTGGCCTACTGGATTTCAGCCGCAGGAAGGAACTTCTGTGCTGATGTGCACATGGTGACCGAGACAGAGTATGTTCTTTGAGGACAGGAACGGCCTGCTTCTTTGGTGAATGTTTCTATCCAGTGCTTTCCAGCATATGAGAATGGTTGGATGACGAATGACCACAGAGGAATTTCTTATCTCTTCATTTACATCAATAGATGTCTAAACATTAATAAGAGGTTTTAGGAATTTAGAAATCGGTGAGCAGAATGTTTCTATCTGGCCTGAATTGAGATTCTGAAACAAATCTTCAAAGAACACTCCCAATCAATAGGGAGGTTGTGTCTTTTTTTGGCAGAAATTGTTTTGAGAAGGGGGAGTGGTGGTAAGGGTTAATATAGCAGGGCAGAAAGCCACTTTCATGCCTAAAGTTTCATCTTTTGATTTTGAGAAATCATTTTTTCAGTTCCTTTGTAGTACCTTTTAGGAAAGCGTACACAGAAATAAAAGCATCTGGCCACTTTGGACAACTTATAGCACTTTGTGAGTATCACCTCTGTATATGGATTTCATCTCTTCTTGAAGTCCTTGGGAGGCTGCAAATTCAGCTGTTTTCCAAATAGAAGTTAAAAGCAATACCAGATTTTAAAAAACAAAAGTGCAGGTTTTTGGACCCATGCTGCAAGTACTGGAAATCCTCATCTTAGGCTTCCTGTTGGTATTACTTCATACAGAGTTTGTCCGTTCCCTGCCACCACCCCCCCCCCCAAATTAATTATCAAGCTTCAAACAAAGCGTGGTGGTAATACAAGTTTAACTTTGTACTGTCAGGAGGTAGTGTTAAAGATGATTGATCCCAGATCCTTTTTAGTTACTTCACAGTGAGCTGGTGCTATGGAGGTTTATGAAAGTGATGTTTTTTCCTATTTCTACTTTCTCAGCTGGTAGGTTTTTTGCCCTCTGTTTGCTTTATTAGGCAAGTGTACCAAGACATCCACTACGTGAAACAAGATATTAATACTAATACGTCTCTCGGTATAAAACGAGGATTGTTAAAGTATTAAAAATAATACAAATCTTAAAAATTTTGACTGAGTCAGTGCTGTATCCAGCGCTGTGAGTGTGGGGTCAGAGGTGCAGAATGTGGCCAGCCTGTGGGACAGAATCACATTAGGGGAGCATAGACATTATTAGAACCGAGACGTGCTTTTACAGATAAAGCAAGACCCAGGAGAACCTGCAATTTGCTCAGGGTCCCATGGCCAGTGAGATAGAAGCACTGAGTTCATGACCTTCAGTCCCTGCAGCAGAAGCTTGGTAGATGTGAGAGGCACAAATGGGACATCAGCTGGGTGTTCTGAACTGACCTGGAAAGATGGACGAGCATGCACTATAAGTCAAATGGAATTTGTTTATTTCTAATGATTTTTGGAGGTGTTCTTTTGGAAGGAAATACCTGACATCAGTGGGTTGCTGCTTGACATGTTGGGTAGATGAAAGCCTGGAGAGCTATAGGGACTCAGACTTGGCTTCTCTGGTTTGTATCCACAGCAGCATATTTAACATATAAGTGAAATGTTACTTTCCTTTCTTGTTTGACATCATAAGGACCGGTGCTTTTATACCTTTTTTTTTTTTTTAACATATACAGTACCTCCAGGTCTCATCCTAATCACTTGCTAAGAGGGCAGAGCCAGTAGGAGAAAGGACTGTACCATCCTCTCTGTGAGATGCAAAAGGCCTACTATGTGACTCACTTTTAAATTAAAATTTTTTTAAATCCTGAGGATAACAATTACCCTCAAGAAATTGATCATGTATTGGGGAAGATGAGAGTTGAAAAATCAGGGGGAAATTTGTTGTGAAGAATAAACCCTGCACAAATAATGTTGATATTTAGGTCAGTTGCAGTGGGTTCTGCCAGGGTAATAAAACAAAAGCCATCATCCAGACTGAGCATTCTTTCTGTTCTATCCTGCAGTCCTGATAACCATTGTTCATTGTAATTGTTTATTGCAGGTGATGAAATTAAAATCTTAGTGGGGCAGTTGTTGATTTGGTAGTGGAACAAAAGTAATCCCAGGTTTGAAGGTTCTGAGCTGTGTTCCTGCCTTCCTTGAATGTATCAGTTAAGTTGTGCTTGGAAAGAAATTAAAACAGGACTTTGCCTGTTAATATTTGCTGGGATTTATTGAGGCCATAATTCTTAATGCCTTTTAGTGGACATTAGCTTGCAAATTCAGTCACAATTAAATGCTAGCAGTTGAAATCATTCTCAGATCCGGCTTTTTAAAGATCAGCTCTGAGTAAATATATAGGACAGATAACTTACTTTATCAACTTTCGTCTTTCTGAGCAGCCATCACTAAATTGGTCTTTGTTTTAAAATGTTTAATGTTGCTGAATAGGGAAAGAGAAGTAGGACCACATTGAACAAGATTTGGATCACATTCAACCAAGACTGCTGACTACCTGGGACTCTTCACCTGAGGGCAGAAACCTGAAAAAAATCTTTTTTTTTCTTTCTTTTCAGAGCTCTTGCATAGAAAGTTTTAAAGGCGTTTTTCTGCTTTAAATACTCTCTTTACGTGTATGCCAAAATACCTTTATTATTAAAACTTGAATTAATACTTTAGTTTCTTTTGTTTAGCTTTTTTATCTACTAGACTTTGAGTATAAGGTTTTTTGTTTTTTTAATAGCTAAACTGATTCAGTTAGAGCCAGATATTCTCTGAATTGGGATAAATGAACCTTAGGTGAGAGAAGGGCTTTTAATCTAACATGCAGATGAAATGTGAAATGGTGGAAATGTATTTTCCACTTTAGTGGTGGTGAGTGAGTGTGGACAGTAGGCTTTAGGATTAGAGCAGCCTTATTTCTGTAAAAATTCATGGTCTATCTTTCTTCAGATGCCAAGGATCCTCCCTTATAAATCCTAACTTTTTCCCTTGAATTCTATTTATAGAATGTAAATCATCGCGGTCATAAATGTCTGGGCATTCATTGGTTTTTCGGCTTCTGGAGGTCTCTCAGGTTCAGAGGAGTAAGCTTGAGGCTAGAGAGAGTTGCCTGAAGCCTGGCTCCTGTAGAGACTTGGTGCCCCTGCTCTGGAGTGAGCCTCCTGCACCGTTCATCACTCCTCTTACAGTCTGTCGGTCTTTTCTCAGTATGTGAGGACTCCAGCTGCAGTGTGGCTCCATTTTGCCACTTTAGATTTGTCCTGCTGTCCCCAGTCTGACAGGTGACAATTGGGCAGTCAAATGTGCTTCACTTGTTCTGTGAGTTACCTTAAGACATAGTGAAAGATACATTCATCTGAACTGGATTGTCCAGGAACTGCCTGATACGTTGCTGAATAACAGAACAAGGCAAGGCTCTATATGGGACGTTGTCATAGGAGCAGCTTATTTAATGGTTACCTTGTACTTGTTCACTTTTAGAGGGAGAGGGGGCTTTTGGTGAACACAGGCTTCTGGCCATTGTTTTTTTTCTCCCTCTGTTGCCACTCCCACAGATTTGTAACTACTTTCCAGGAGTGGATGACAACTCTAGAATTTGTTGGGGCTTCCCTGGTAATTCAGTGGTTAGGATGCTGAGCTTCCATTGTGGCAAGGGACAGGTTTGATCCCTGGTCAGGGAACTAAGGTCTCATATGCCTCACAGTGTGGCCACAAAAAAACCCAGAATTTTCTTATGTTGAATATACTGTTTGCATTTGATTTTTCTTTTAACTTTTTGACAAAATTTCAGACTACTGAAAAATTGCAAAAATTCCCATGTATCTTTCATGCAGATTTCTTAAATATCCTTTTCTCTCTTTTATTTATATATACACACTTGTTATACATACAGATATGTATGTATGTGCTGATATATATTTCTTTTACTTAAGTGCTTGAAAGAATATTTATCCCTAATTTCCTATATTTCCTAAAAACAAAAGCAATTTCTTACATAACTCAATGCCATGATCAGAAATCAAAAGTTAATATTGATGCATCTACAACCTCTGTTCTCATTTGCCAGTTGTCCTTGTAATGTTCTTTATAGCAAAGGAAAATCGCAGATCATGCGTTACATTCAGTTGTCATATTTTTTTTAATCTGGAGTACTTGTTTAGTCTGTGTGTTTCATGACATAAACATTTTTAAAGCTTGTAGACTACTTATTTTGTAGTATGTCCTTCTCTGGCTGTTTTCTGACCAAGTTTGTACTTGATGTTTGAGTGCCTCACTTTTCCAAAGTATTGAGTTCTGTAATTATGAAAAAGGGAAGTAGTAAAATTCCTAAGTGGAATGGAGAAAGAACCACAGTAGCCAGATCTGTTCTACTGAGAATGCTGACAGTGGAATGGGTGCGATTGTGGCAGCTGGCTTGGAAGAATGCAGCCAGACTCCAGCCCCTCAGTTGAGCGCCCTCCTACAGGTGATGCAGGTGCTCTGTGTTTTACAGTTCCTCTCTGGTTTGTGTTCAAAGCTGTAGCTTGGTGACCAGCAAGAGATGCTGGTTCCTCTGGCTTGTGTGTATCTTGTGTTTCACCCACCCCACTGCCACCGCCACCACGTGGACACGGTCTTTTCCATCTTTTCCATCACGGCTAACCCACGGGGCCGTCTTTGTCTTTGCCTGCGCTGCTGTAACAGTGTCTTGCTGGGGCAGTACTCCTTTTCCTAAGTTACAGTCCTCCCATGGCCACACTTGGGGAATGAAGGCACGGTGGCGAAGATTGAGGCCTGCAGAGTCAAGATGACTAGATTTGAATCCTGCCCCTGCTCTTGACTGCTAGCTGTATGATCTTGGGCAAATAGCTCAACTTGGCTGAGTCTTCTACATAGGAATTTTGTGAGAATGAAACATGAAAATAATGGACATAACATCTATTGACTGCTTCCTGTATACTAGTTGCTGTTTAAGTACTTTATAAAGCATAATTGATTGTGATAATGCTTATTTTTCTAGAGCTGCTTTAATTATTCTTCAGACTCTTTAGCCCATTCATGACAAGAAATAACAGGCATAATGCTGACATTTTTGATTAAGGTTTCCGGTTTGCCTATCCAACAGATTGAAAGGTTAGTGGGTAGCAGGGGTTTTCAGTCACTGCTGTGTCAGAGATTGGTCTTTTCCTTTGCTGATCCATCATCTCTTCCTTTAGGAATGGGGTCTGTTGGGAAGTTTTACTGGCTCTGAGCTGATTTCAGAGTCTAGATATTAAGGAAATGGGAGTGGTGACAGGAAACGGGAGCCAGCAGCTGGGAAACAAGTTTGTAACTTGATGTCAGTGAACTGGTCTTCACTCCTAGAAGACAAAGTTACATGCGACCCGTTGGGAGAGCAGGTGTCTTAGCAGTTTGTCTCAGTCTTTCCGTTTATGAGTGCGTGATAGACAGCTGGTAAGAGCTATGACGCTTTCCATTGGGCAGTTAACTAGTAGACATTTTATTTTTAAAGTATGACATAGGCATTCAAAATTTCATGTGTCCTAAATGTAACTACTTAAAAGATTTGACATGTAAGCTGTATGAGTCTGTGAATTATTTCATGTAATCTTAAAAATTCTTATGGGCAGGCTCCTCTTAAACCTCATTTTATTCCCCCATCTCTTCTAGTTTAGACATGCCCTTGTGCAAGATAGTGCAATAGCCATTTGATAGAAACAGTGTTTTAAAGTTTTATTTGTTAACTTCAAAAGGAGTCTTACTTCTCATTACTCTTGTATATTTAAGCCAGTGAAGAAAAAGAAGATAAAACGAGAGGTTAAGATTCTGGAGAACCTTCGTGGTGGAACAAATATCATTAAGCTGATTGACACTGTGAAGGACCCTGTGGTAGGTGCCTAGCTGTTGAAGGGGAGAGGTGGGGGGGTGGTGTGTGTGTGTGTGTATGAGAGACAGAGAACCTGAAAATAATGGGAAACATTGTTATAATATGCTGGGAATGATTGTGTTTGTCTTTACTACTAAAGGATTTGAAAACCAGAAAAAATCATGGTGGCCCAGTGATAAACTACCTACTACCACTTTTATGGAACCTTAAAGTATTTGTAGAAAAAAAATCCCTTTCCCAGTTTTATAGCCTCATTATTTTCATTCAGTCCACAAACGTTTGCTTCAAAGCTCCCTTATGCTCCTGCTTTTCTCCCAACTTAGAAAGCTTATTACTGCCAATTAACATTATTTTACCTCACTTAAGTAAGCCTGACATTTGAAAATCTGGGTTTACAGAAGGAGATAGGAAGTGTGGCCATGTGGACACTTCCCGTGGAGAACTGAACAGATCACAGACCCCTTGAGGTCACTATCTTGCTGTTTCTCATACTGGTCTTTAATTCCGCATCCACCATTAGGGCTCACATGGTATATGCAGATGCAGTTTAAATATTTTTATTAAAATGCTTAATTTTTAGACATTTAAAATATGCTGTGTAATTTTGTTTTCTCTCCTGCTCGGAAATAACCTAACCTTAAGTATTTATGATTAGGCAAGCTTCCCATCCAATTTCTGTTCTTTTACCTCGTCTACCTGAAAATTTTCTCTGTTCTCCCACGATAGCTTTTTACAAACATGTCTGCTTCTGTCTGCTGAAGACATTCTCATAATAATGTAGCTAGCACGCATTGAACACTTACTATGTGCCAGGCATTATTCTGAGTGTTTAATGCAATTATATCGTTTAATCTCTACAACAGTCCAGTTGGGTAGATACCGTTATTGTCCATGTTGTCACAGTGTACAGATAAGAAAACTGAAGCCTGCAGAGGTTAAGTTTCCCAAGATTACAGTTTTTCCTTTGGATCCTAAAAAGATTGAGAAGGATGGGTTACATGCTGGATTATACCTAACTGGCATTAAAAATATATCCCAGCCTGGGCTTCTCAGGTGGCTCAGTGGTAAAGAATCCTCCTGCCAATGCAGGAGACGCAAGAGATGCGGGTTTAATCCTTGAGTCGGAGAGATGCCCTGTAGAAGGAAACGGCAGCCTGCTCCAGTATTGTATTCTTGCCTGAAAAATTCCATGGGCTACAATCCATGGGGTCGCGAAAGAGTCAGACACTGCTGAGCACATGCATACACACACAAGTTGCAAAAGGAGGAATAATGACTGTTAAGTGGATGAACATTAAAGGTTTACTATGTTTTAAAAAAAAAAAAAATGTATCCCAGCCTAATCAGTTCAGACCGATTTTACAGTAACTCTGGACTGCATGATCCTTGGAAATGGCCTGCATTGTGAGCCAGTATGTAGTTTTACACCTAGTGCATCTCTATTTTGCTTTATATGTGTGTGTGTGTGGGTGTGTGTGTTAACAAAACTTAGCGGTTCCTGTCATTATTTTTGTAATGTTACTTAAAGCATGTGTGTTTTACATGATATGTAATACAAGTAAATCAAAGTGAATGAAAACCAATGGGGAACCCTTGTCCCCTAACTTTCAGGGGGACAGGCTTGCTTCGAGCCTGTAGAGAGATCTGGTGGTCTTGTTGAAACCTTTCAACATTAGGCTAACAGGGAATCCTTGGGCTGCTCCTTGTTCTGGTAAAGACATGCATGTGTGCACTGTGGCCTGTTTGCTTTGTAACTATTACCTACTTCGTTGAGCAGAACTGCACAGTCATAAAGATTTTCATGATCTTATTTCTTCTTATAGCCTTTTCAGTTCAGTCCAGTTGCTCAGTCATGTCCAACTCTTTGCGACCCCAGGAGTCACAGCACGCCAGGCCTCCCTGTCCATCACCAACTCCTAGAGTTTACTCAGATTCATGTCCATTGAGTCAGTGATGCCATCAGCCATCTCATGCTCTGTCGTCTCCTTCTCCTCCTGCCCCCAATCCCTCTCAACATCAAAGTCTTTTCCAATGAGTCAGCTCTTCGCATGAGGTGGCCAAAGTACTGGAGTTTCAGCTTTAGCATCATTCCTTCCAAAGAAATCCCAGGGCTGATCTCCTTCAGAATGGACTGGTTGGATCTCCTTGCAGTCCAGGGGACTCTCAAGAGTCTTCTCCAACACCACAGTTCAAAAGCATCAATTCTTCAGCACTCAGCCTTCTTCAAGCCCCTGCTTTTCTCAAATTTGAAAGCTTATTACTGCCAATTAGCATTATTTTACCTTACTTAAGTAAACCTGACTTTTTGAACATCAAATGTTGACCATTTTGTACTCACTACATTAAAATTTATAGTGCTTTTAAAATACTTAATTTTATATGGTTTTGGAGGGGAGCACATCTTTGAAAAGAGACATTCTCTATCCCTAGCCACGGCGTAATTTCACATTATACCTTAGTGACCATCATACACTTGGGCGGTTTTTTTGATTGTGGAAAGACCAATGGTAAATTCCCAAGACCTATGATAATTTTGTAAAATGTGTCTGGTTCATGAAACCAAGGTGAAAACTTACTACTCTGTTTGTAGTTGGCAGGCTGGAACACTGCAGAGCATATACATCTTCACATAATGTGCCAGGCCCACTGATAGGTTGGTCAGAAAATAGACTCCTAAAAAACGAAAACCAAAAAAAAAAAAAAAAAAAAACCTTTATAATGAAAACTGCAACCATTTACAAAAGTAAAATGAATAGTATAATGAACCTCTTTGCACACATCACCCAACCTTAGCTCACGTTAATCAGCTTAAGGTACTTTTGTTTCATCTGGACCCCACCCACATCCCCACCACCCACCATCCCCAGTTGTTTTGAAGCAAATTTCAGACATAACATTTCAAGGGGATTCTTTCTTAATAAGCTCTCCCTAATGAGTGAATCTCTCTTTCATCTAAGTGGGATTTGGGGATGGGCCAGTATGACAGAAGCAAGTTAAATTTATTGCTTGAATACTTAACAAAGCATTAATATTCTCTCTTGCAGTCAAAGACACCAGCTTTGGTATTTGAATATATCAATAATACAGATTTTAAGGTGCGTATATGCTGTTTCTTTCTGGCATGGGGTTAATGGGGAGAGGGGAGGTGGGGATAACTACTGTTGCTGCTCTGGAGCACAGGGCCCAGGAAAGCCCATGGCTGATAGCAGGAGATAACACTGGGTGGATTTCTTACAGCATTAGTGCAGGATACAGAAAGGGGTTAGATTCTTGCAGTTGGTGAAATTAAGCATTACTCTTTGCCTTGCTTACTCTTGGAATTACTACTAGGCTGGGTCTAAGTTAATGCCTCATCTATAATGCTCATATTGTAGACATGATGGGTGGATGTTAATTTTAATTTTCATAGGAATCTTACATTCCTAATAGGAAGTGATAAATGGATACAGAACTTGTGTGAAAAGAGTCAGTATTGTACCTTGGATTCAAGCTATCAAATGGTGTGTGTGTTCATGCACACTGTATACAAAGCAAATGACAGAATCACTGTGCTTTTAGAAAAGCCCTGTTTCGGGGACTTTTGTCTGTTTATAGTGCATGTTAGTTTAGACTTTAAAGTGTTTGAAAGCATGGTTTTAAGCTGATTTTTCATGAATTTGTGTTTTTTATTGTTCAAACACTGCAACCTTCTGATAAGAGATCAGACATACTGAGCATGGTAGAGCATAATATGAAAACCAATATAAAAACAAATAGTAGTGTTGATTTTTAGGGGCTTTTAGGTGATTATAATTCTTCATCAGTGTAGAAAAGGCTTGTGATTTTGTTATGTTGTGGAAGTTAGGAAAAAACCCAGTCAGCAATTGAAAGACGGGGAGTGATCCTTTTGGGTGAAAATAAAAGAATTTTATCCTCACATTTACTTTTTCTTAAGTAATCACTCTAAAATAAAGTCAGTTAGTGAAACTAATGCACAAATGGGTATTATGCCTTATAAAAACAGTAAGCAGGTTTTATATGCAATACAATCATCCCTTGTTATCCATGGGAGATTGGTGATTGGTTCTAGCCCCCATCCCCAGAATACCAAAACCCAAGGCTTATATAAAAATGGCGTTTATATTAAAATGGCACAGTATTTGCATGTAACATATGCACGTCATAAAAGATGGTCCTTTAAGTCATCTCTAGATTACTTGTTATACCTGCTACTACTGCTAAGTCGCTTCAGTCCTGTCCGACTCTGTGTGACCCCATAGACAGCAGCCCACCAGGCTCCCCCGTCCCTGGGATTCTCCAGGCAAGAACACTGGAGGGGGTTGCCATTTCCTTCTCCAATGCATGAAAGGGAAAAAATCATCTCTAGATTACTTGTTATACCTAATACAGAGTAAATGCTGTGTAGGTAGTTGGTGGAGCACAGCAAATTCAGCATTGTGGAATTTTTGTTTTTTCAGTCCGTGGTTGGTTGAATCCTCGAATACAGAGGGACAGTTGTATAGCTTTTCCCATATTAACAAATTTCCTTGTGATGTAACTCCTTAAAGGTGAACTCTGAACAGTGGGATGTATATTTCTTCATTAACTAGCAGAGCAGTGCTTAGCTGGTAGAGTACTGTGCTGATACATGTAACTGATCACACTTTTGCTGTGAACAACTGAGGTTTATTAAGAATGTCTGTGATGGGAATGTGTGTGTGTTTCTTAAGAAACAGGCTTTAATGAAACCAAACATTTTTGTAATGCAAGTTTAAAAGCTTGTCTTAATGGAACTTCATAGTGAAATCCCTTAGGTTTCAGTGCCTCTGCTTCCTTAATGAATGTTTACCAGTTATATAGCCATACATGTAAAAATTTTACTTCACCATTTTTGTGCTTCTCAAGTTGATAGCTGCTTTGTTGATTTAATGACATACAGAGGATCAGTTTTGAATTCCTAGAGAAATCTGACTTCGTACAAAGGAGATGTTTTGATGGCATATATTCTCTAAAGGATTCCTTTAAAAGGAGCTTCCTTTAAAAGGATCATGGGAAATTGATGTTTTTTGAGGCTTGCATATCTGAAAACATCTTTATTTTATCCTCCCAATTAATATATTTGCCATGATAGAGAATTCTAGGTTGTAGTTAAGGATTGCCTCAGAATTTTGAAGGGATTGTTCCACTAGTAACCACTGAAGCCACTGGTTTCATCTTATGTGTGATCTGCCTTTTTTTTTCTTTTCCTTATGAAAGCTCTTAGTATTTTCTCTTTATTCTCAGTCTCTGAAATTTCACAGTGATGTGCTTTCATATGGGTCGCTTTCATCCTTTGTTCTGGGGACTTTTTAGTCTAGAAACTCTGTCCGTTTTGGAAAAATATTTTTAATGTTCTTTTCTTCCCTTCCTTCTTTGTTCTCACTTTCTAGAACTCATTCAAATGTTAGACTTCTTATCTTGGAACTCTACTTTCTTCTCTGAATTTTTAAAAATAGTATTCTGTTCTTTTATGTTTTATGTCATATCGTCTATTTTCTCACTGAGAATATGTCCCACCTCCTCCATTATGTTTTCTTCTTCCTGTCTTTTTCTGTTTTTCTTCCAGATCCCCTTTCTGGGGGTGTTTTTGGTTTTTGTCTCTGTTGCAGTTGTCTGAAACGTCACAGGTTTTGAACGCCTGTGCCTACTGTAGTGTTAATGAACTGACTGCTGATTGTCAGCTCTTGTCTCGAGGATGCAAGCCTGCCTGCCAGAATCTTAGTTGAGGAGAGCTATAGGAAGTGCCTGTGGACTTAAGACTTAATTTCCCCTTTCCAGTGTGGTGTTGAAAACATTTTCCTACTTGCAGTTCAATCTCTCTGCCCTTTTTCAGTGATACCTGGAGTCGCCAGTTCCTGAGCCTTTCGGTAGTTTTTCAGTGTGAAGTGTTTGCTGCTTACTGGGCCCCGTCTGCTGGCAGAATGTTGGCAGAATTCTCAGCTTTTTTGGTCCGCCCAGTCAACTGGACATCTGTTTTACAGCTTCAAAACTGGTTGTCTCTTCCATTCTGTTAGTATTGTGGATGAATCCCCCCCTCCCCACTGCTTCTTTTACAGATATTTTTGAGGAACTTTGGGAAGAAGCAGAGGTAGGGATGGGTTGGTTCTGCCACGTTATTAAACTGGAGGTCCTTTTTGAATGTTTAAGCCATGCCATCATAGTCAACTTAAAAGATCTTAAGTATCAGGTAGCATATGTGTGTTTTGGAAGAGCAGACTGCAACAGGAAAATCACTTTCTTTTCTGGATAGTAAACAAGTGGGGAAATTGGTTGGTTTAATGTCTGTGTTCATCAGGCTTTTTGTTTTGTCCTGTGTCCGTCTTATTAGGAAAGGTTTTTATTTATTTTAGAGTCTTTCTGATTTTGCTGTCAAGGTTATACCAACTTCATAAGTTAGATAACTTTTCCTTTCTTTGAAAATTTACATAAAATGGGAATGATCTAGGTGTCTTCCGGGGTGGGGAGAAGAGACTTCGGACTACACTTTCCTTTTTAAAATATACTCTTGGTTAAAGTTTTATTCCAGTTTTATATATCTTCCTAGGTCTATTTAGATAATTATTTCTAAAGCTGTCTAAATTATGTTCACATAAAGTTATTGACAGCATTCTCTTAGAACTTAAAATTTTAGTGTGCCTGTAATTATGCCTTCTTTTACATTTGTAATATTATTTGTACCTTTACTTTCTTTTCCGTCTTTTTTAAAAAACTTCAGATTGTTAGTGATCTCTTATTAATGCTTTCAAAAAAACCAGGTTTTGGTTTGTTCAGATAGTTTCTGTTAAGTTGTTTATTTCATTCTGTTTCTGCTCCTGTATTAATTATTTTCTTCTTTCTTTCTTACTTTCTTTTTTGGGCTTTCACTATTTTTCCTGTTAACTTCTTGAGTTGCAGTCAGCTCATTTGATTTGTTTCTGTCTTTCTTGATTGGTGGTAAGTGTGCTTTAAGTCTATACAACCCTGAGCACCATTTTAGCCACATTCAATGGTTATGTAACTCATGCCTATATAGTTTTCAGACTACAAGTACAAATTCCAAACATGTGGATTTGGAATTTTTCCCTCAAACCTTTTCACTTTGAAAATTTAAAAATCTACTGAAAATTGAGAACAGTGGCACAGTTAATACCCTGTCGTTACCCAGATTACCAGTCGGCACTGTTTTGCCACATTGGTAGTTATCTCTCCCTCTCCTCCTCCCTACCCTCTGTCTTTTTGTTGAAATTATCTTAGAGTATAGTTGTAGACATCGCGATATTTCACTCTCAGAAATGCCAGCCCTGGAACTAGGTAGGCAGGCCATTTTCCTACATAACCACAATACTGTTAGTACTCTTAAGAATTTTATATAATAATGCCATCTAATATACAGTATAGAGTTTATATTCAAAAGTTTCCCAGTAATTATCATCCTGGAAATGTCCATTCAGGATCTACTTGGCTTTTTTGTTTGTTTTGTATTTTAAATGGTTCTTGGGACTTCCCTGGTGGTTCAGTGGTTAAGACTTCAAGCTTCCACTGCAGGGGGGCACAGGTTGGATCCCTGGTGGGGAAACTAAGAACCCACATGCCCGAATGGCATGACCTTCCCCCCCAAACCCCCCCAAAAGATTCTTTTAATTGTTTCCTTATTGATTGCATTGTGTCCAGAAAACATGATCTCTATAATTTTGATATTTGGGGTTTGTTTATGGTTACTTTGTGGCTTTGGTACATGGTCATTTTTTATATCAAGCTTGTTAATTTAGATCTTATTCAGATTTTCTATGGTCTTGCTGATTTTTTTTCCCTTGATATTTTATTTTGTGGTAGAAGTAATGGTTTGGTGGTTTCTCCTTAAAATCATCAGTTTTGATTCATATATGTCAAAATGATGATAAAAGATACATGGTGATATTTAGAATACAAGACAAAGCTTGAAAACAAGTGAATAGAAAAAGCCAGTTTCTTGAAATTGGAATGAGTAGTTATAGAAAACTCCCAAACTCAAAATTGTCTCAAGAAAGCTAAGGTACTGTTTTAAGGTAGAAAGGGTTTTTGTTGAGACATGGGTCTCAGTTTTCCATGCCTTTGGAAAAATGTAAATAAAAGTGAATATGCATTTTAAGTAAAATATATATCATTTGGGCATTTAAAAAATTTATAAGACATCCCAAATGGATTCCATCCTGAGAAGATGGTAGACCCATATTAATCCATGGAAAATGTCATATCACTCACATAAAATTAGGCCTTGACTACCTGATTATCTTGAGGCCTTATTAATGCTGTTAAGGTTTGATGTGGAGATGGTGCATTCACAGACTAGAAGTTTCCTTAATTGGGGGAACAAAATTTATTATAGATGATTGACATTTGGTTATTTCTCTGTAAGGCATTTTCAGGTAATTTGTGGTAACTTTGATGTGCTTGATTAATGATTTGTTCTGCTTCCTTAAATTTCTAAAAAATGTTGCCCTTGATTTCATTCTGGCTTTTGGGATTGTGTGTAAACAGTGCCTGCTGCATTCGACACCTTTCACTTTCACACTCCCCTCACTTTTTCTTCTCCCTTCGCGGGGACCACTGGTTTCTGGATGTAGACCAAGCTGTGTACGGCAGGGAATGTGCAGACTGTGTGTGTAAGTTGAGAGTTTGCTGTGTTGGTGATTCCCATGTCTGGTTGCGAACCTTCTTGAAGTGAGAATTCCTCTTGAATGACGGTTGTCAGGAATGGAGGCTTGGAATCTGAAGCTGCACTGTGACGAGACCTCAAGAACTGTCTGTGTGTGGACAGCATGAGTGAGGCCCCCTTGTGGCCATTCCTTTCTTGGTGTTGGTTTTATATCAAGTGTTTGGTTTAGTCGCTAAGTTGTGTCCGACTCTTGCGATCCCATGGACTGTAGCCTGCCAAGCTCCTCTGTCCGTGGGATTCTCCAGGCAAGAATACTGGAGTGGGTTGCCATTTCCTTCTCCATCAAGAGGGCACTGTGATTCTCTTAAGCAGATTTCATTTTTCCCATTCTTCTCAGACTTTCTGAGGTTAACTAAAAGGTCCAGGAAATTTCAACCTTGGGCCCTTTGAATAGTCCTGGTGTGTAACTGACTTGTAGGTCAATGCCAGTGTGTTTGAGGCTTTGGAACCAAACTAGGATTGGTGAATAGTTTCTTCCTCAGCACCTTCGTAGACTTCCAGGAAGCGTAGGGTTGTTTTGTTTTTCAAGGTCACTTACTTTATGAAAATGTAAGTAAAACTAACTTCCTGTCAGTATTTGGCAGTTGGTTAGTTAGTGTTCTCCATGTTAGCTAAGAAGAATGGAGGAGAAGTGTGGTTCTTGTGAAATTTCTCTTCCTAATTTGTCATGAAGCCTTAGTACTTGTGTTTCTTGAAGACGGTTTTAATTCTGTTCTGTTGACTAGTGAGCATCATCAAAGACATGTTTATTGACCACCTTCTGTGTGCAAGCACAGAAATGCCACACGTGGTGTGAGGTACATAAAACATGTCATTCTGCCATGCAGAGACTTAGAATATAGACAGAGTTGTACCTGGTTATCATGATTGTACCTTGACATGCTTGGTTGGGGGAGGGAAAGTTCAGAGGTCTTGAGTCACCAGATCAGTGACTGCCAGCAGCCACGGCACCCATTGGACCCCTCATGCATATGCAGGGGTGGCAGCATAGGACTCGGCGTGTGGGCAAAGTGAAGAAGCCTCTCACTGTTCACAGCAGAGGGAGAAAGTATCTTGAGAATTCCAGGTCACTGCCAGTGCCCAGGTGCAGTCGGTTAACGCGGGACACTGCTGCTATCAGTGTCCTGTGAGCGCCCCAGAGTACAGTGGCCTGCTGGGGATTCAGAAGAGGAGGAGACCGCTGTGGGCTCTGGGGAGCCTGGGTAGGGTGGTTAGGACACCACCGGCTCAGGTAGCCGGGCAGGCGTTCTGGATTTGCCAGAGGGAAGAACAGAGGTGAAAAACACGGGTTTGTTTGATCAGAGTGGGGAATTCCTCAGGGCTTCAGTGAAGAAAGAGCTACAAAAGCTGGAGGAAGCCCGACTTTGACTCTTGAGTCCTGTTGCAGGTGTGGTTTGGTCTCCTCCTTCCTAGAGCTGAAGAATGAGAGGAAATATCAGTCAGGACTTTGTGATGCGTTAGACCTAAACACTATAGTCAGCAGGTATTTTTTTTGTATCAGTATTGCATTAAAAGTGATACTAGTTGGAGTAGCTGGAAATACTGTGTTGGCAGTGCAGGGACATTTGTTATATGCCTTATGCCATTGCTTGGTATGGATACCACATGGTACAAAAGGAAAGCCTTCCATGCATGATAAAGATCCAAATAATAGCCCACATTTGTTTTCTGGAAATAGAATATCCTAGCCCTCTGAGGATTATTAGAAAATGCTCTTTCCACTTTCATGGTCTGTTTATTGACTTGAGGTTCAACTTGCCACTATCTGTGGGTGTGATCTCCTTAACTCTCAGAGGAAGAGATGATTTGGCACTCAAGGAGATGGTATCCCCGGCCTGTGTCTGTACATATAGGCTGTCGGTTGGTGTGCTTCTGAGAAGCCTTTCTCGCTATGCAGACTTGGGGGAGAACAAAATGCCTGGGTGTTTTGTTATGAGTGAGTCTGTCCTGAGCAGAAGTAGTGGCATGTTCATGCCATTGGGCCTGAAAATGGTTCCGCCCAAGCAGGGCCAACCTCCAATAGTGGAGCAGCTCCAAGGCACCACCAGTGTACTGGGAAGGATGTTTTCATTCTCTGTGGTGCTCTGAGTGAATTAGATACTCTTACTAAACTGGAGGGAGAGTTACTTATACTTAAAAGAGGAAATTTGAGAAAGAGACTAAGTCCTGGTGGTAGAAAATGTTAGGTTTGATTCTTGGAAAATTTTTTTTTCCTAAAAAATTTTTTCAAACAGGTAGTATGTTTACATGGATTTAAAATATTAATATATGGGCTTCCCAGGTGGTGCTAGTGGTAAAGAACCCACCTCATGCACGAACTCATGCAAGAGACATGAGTCATGGGTTTGATCCCTGGGTTGATAAGATCCCCTGGAGAAGGAAATGGCAGCCCACTCCAGTATTCTTGCCTGGAGAATTCCATGGACAGAGAAGCCTGGTGGGCTACAGTCCATGGGGTCACAAAGAGTTGGACACAACTGAAGCAACTTAGCAAAATTAATATAAAAATTAATATAAAGTGATACACAGTGAATAGACATTCTTGCAGATACAAATACTCATATGTTATAGTTTCCCCCCCTTTTACACAGATGCACTGTATATACACTGTTCTGTTCCCCTTGAAGAGAGTCCCTGCGTGGCTTGAGTCTTCCAGTAGAGAAACAATAGGTTCGATAAAGGTGTACTGATTCATTTTATAGAAGATGTGGCTTGAACTGATAGGAAAAGAGTTATTATTTATTGTCTAAATAATAATAATACAGTTTCCGACAGGGGTTTGTGATGATTTAAATGAACCTGGATATGCTAGATTCTATTCTGTCTCTTGGAAATCGACACTTAAACAAACAAAATTCTCAATCCAAAACAAACTTTGGATTACCAGTTACGAAAATTGTCATTTGTGTCAGTTAGGCCTGGAATCATTTTCAGAACCCATATCCATCCATCCCTCCCTCCTTTCCTTCTTTTTTTTTTAACATCTCACCCTACCACTCCTCCCCCGCACCTCAAATATTTTGCATCTTTAGTTACCATCAGTTTTTGCCTATAAAGTGTTCTTTTTTCCAGCCTGAAACTGATTTTTGGAGGATTGGAGAGTTTTTTCTTTTTTTTATTTTGTTAAGTCTCCTGCCCTCTCCAGATGCTATAGCAGTTCATTTTCCTTGTGGTCTGTCTTGCCACCATTTTACCATGTGGGCTGATGAAGTTTTCCAGGTTCTACTGTCCACTGAGAACTCGGTTTTCTAAAGTAAACTGTGGTGCTGCAGTGGGGGTCATTTGCTTGAAGTTCATTAAGAATATGAGGACAGTTGGACAACTTGGACTTCACCTCTACAATAATGTAATTGTGACTGTTGAAATCATGGAGCACTTACACAAGGGTTTTAAAAGATGCAAGTTGGTGTAAATTTTTTTTTTTTAATGCCTTTGGAATTTCTTCCATTTTTTTCTTCTGAAGACTGAAATATTAGACCTTTGTCTTTAGTCTTTGCCTTCATTTGTTCCAAATCAGGTAGCAAGAGGTTCTGGGGTTCTTGCGTGACATAACCACCAAGTTTACCGAGAATAATGACAAACTTCAGGATAGCACCAGGCAGTAAGACTAAATTAACTTTCCGTTTTCTGAAATCCATTCCAGCAACTGTACCAGATCCTGACAGACTTTGATATCCGGTTTTATATGTATGAACTACTTAAAGTAAGTAACAGTCATAAACAGTGAATTTTTTTCAGGATTATTCATTAAAGGAGTTTTTTGAGAGGACATAACAGAACTCAAGAAGAATATATCTTGACACCCAGAGAATTTAATGGGTTTGAGGTGGGGGTGGGTGGGTAACTTACTGAGACCTTCATTGTGGGATCTTTACATAGAAACTTTCCAGTGGACCTGAGAAAAATGGCCAGGTTAGAGGTACTGGGAACAGTATACCACAGATTAGAATCTCTGTCTTCATAACTCTTGTTGGTTCTTGGTTTTTAATTGTTTTGTTTTTTGCTGTTTAATTAATGCTTATTAGTTTTCATTACATATTGAATCACCCCAAACTTAGTGACTTTTGGAAAACAGTTTATTATTTGCCATAATTCACTGGATTGGATGGGTGGGTCTTTTGATCTGGGTCAGCTTGACTAGGGCAAGAAGGTCCAGGCTGGGATAGCAGCCGGTGTAGCTTGAGGTCTCATCCTTCAGAAAGTTGGTCTGGGCTACTTCCCGTGGTGGTCTCAAGTCCCAACAACAAGAGAGGGCAAACCTTGATATATGTAATCTCTTTACAAGCCTCTGCTTTTGTTACATTTGCTAATTCCCTATTGGCCAAAGTAAGGCACGTGGCCAGGCCTGGATTCAAAGGGTGAAGTAGTAGATGCCACTTTTTCATGGGCAGAGCGTTAAGTTACATCATGGAAGGACATGCATACAAGGATGGTGGACATTTTACAGCCATCCTATTCTTGCCATTTCTCATAGTCCCTTTCTTTTTTTAAAAAAACTTTTTATTTATTTGGCTGCACTGGGTCTTAGCACATGGAACCTTCCTTACCACACACAGGATCTTTAGTTGCAGCATGTGGGATCCAGTTCCCTGAGCAGGGATCGATCCCAGGCCTCCTGCATTGGGAGCTTGGAGTCTAAACCACTGGTCCACCAGGGAAGTCCCCATAGTCCCTTTCTTATATGAGACAACCTACCCTGTAACCTACGTGTTTAGCCCTGGCTAATTAACGGTGACATGCAAGGAGAGGTGATGAGTGGATTTTCTAGGAGACTTACTAATCCCAGGACTGAAATTTTCAGATGGTATTGATTGACTAAGGAATGATCTTTTTTAGTTTGTCTAGGTAAAAACTTAAGAATTCTAAAAAGGTTTGTACAATGGAGTAGACTAATGTTTTTTTATGGTCAGGGGTCACTAAGAATCTAATGAAAACTGAGCCACCCCCATGCATATAAAAATATACATATAACATTACATAAAGTTTTAGGATGGAATGCATGGATCTCAATTTAAGAACCTCTGGAAGAATGTAGAGGTGTCCTTAGATTAGGTCACAGCGTCCCAATAACAGTAATAATACACATCTTTGCAGGTGCGTCATTTCAGTGGCCCCCAGTGTCTGATGCCCTCTCTGCCTTCTGGAGGCAGCAACTACACGGTGGGGGTCATACTTTCTGCTAATGAGGCAGAGAATCCCAGATGAAACTTGAAAAACATCTTTCATGCCTAATGGTCAGAAACTATCAGGTTTTTAAATTGAAATAATTCCCCCAAGGAATTTAAGAGCAATCAGTACCTCCACAGGGAAGCCAAATAGTGAACTTGGTAAAAGAATTCATCCCCTTACTATATTTGTTCAGCTGTTGCTTTCTTCAGGTATTTTTTACACCTTAGGTATTGTGGTCCTAATTAGTTTATTCCTTTGTGCAAAGACTGGGCAAAATGACAGAATCAGCACTTGCTAAGTTTTCTCAAAGACGAGGGAAAATAGGGATAGGGAAGAAGAAGTGTAGAAAATGTTGAAGGAACTGAGGTCCAGGGCTGCAGAGTGATCGCTTGGTGACTCACTCAGGCTTCCTGTCCAAGCTCCTGGTTCAGGTTTAGGGCGATGTGTCCTCAGGAGCCCTGGTTCCCTACACACTGCCCCAGATCCAATGTTGAGTCTTGCTACCACTGTTAATAGAAAACAAGACAAAGAGAAAAATTAAGTTGAAGTACCATATAGGACAGTGCAGTTACAGAAGATTTCTCTCCTTGCATAGATTATATGTTCTCACCTTTTCCACCATAGTTTGGTTTCACCTGTTCTTGACCTTCATGTGAAAAGCATCATATACTGTATATTCTTTTGTGTCTGGGAAATGCAAATTTGCATATTCCTAGAGCACTGGTTGTATGGGTCATATTCTGGCTCATATATTCCTAGTACAGTGCCCTTGCTATTCTAATCCCAGCGGTCCTCAATCAGGCTCACTTTGTCCCTCAGAACGTTTGGCAATGTCTGGAGCCATTTTTGGTTCTCACAATTGGAGGGATGCTGCTGGCATCTTGTGGGGAGAAGCCAGGGATTCAGCAAAGCAACATGGGTAAATCTTAGGAAAATTGTGCTGCATAGGAGAAGATAAAGTACTTACATTGTATCACTTCATTTTATGAAGATCCAGAAAAGGCAGACCTGTAGTACAGGTGGTAGAGCAGTGGTTGGGAGGAGAGGAGAGGAAAGGAGGCAGCAGATAGGATTGGAAGCTTAAGGGAGTTCTTGGGATGATGAAAAAATTCTAAAACTGGATTGTGGTCATGGTGGCACGACTTGAGGAATTTACTAAAAAACCATTGACTTGTACATTTAAAAAACTTAGCTCCATATCAGTGATCTTATAGGAAGCAATTTTCTCCCTTAGAGTCATAATCATAATTTGTGAAGCCCAACTGGCTCAAGGATTGTTTTTAAGGATAATACTAATATTAGAAGACATGTTAATCTAGAAAACTCATATGGGACACTTACCTGAAAGACGAGCCGTGTTGCAGATAAGATTGGGATGTCATTTTTCATGTCCATGTGGATCCTTCATGTGTTGTTTGAACTATTATGCGAAGTGACTCCAGTGTGGTTCCTCAGTCTGGTTTTAAACACATCAAATTAAGCCAGCATATGATTTCTAAATCCAGGTGGCCGGTCTGTTGCTACCAGCGCCAAGTAGGAGAGGAATGCCTGAATAAGTATTAATATACCATCCCCCCTTTAAAGAAACTTCTATAATAGCCCTTGGTGTCCTCTCCACAGCCCCCTTTCTACCAGCTGCCAGCATAGTGTGCCCAGGGAGCAAGGGGTGCCTCCTGAAGCATGTTTTTTCTCTTTTACTACAGACAGTAAGACTACCCTTTGGGAGATTGTGTTCAAATCAAGCTGTCACAATGAGCATATACTTGCACTGGGGGGCACGGGTGGTTGAGGGTTTGCTTACTTTTCTCTGTGCTTTCTCATCTAATAGGCTCTGGATTACTGCCACAGCAAGGGAATCATGCACAGGGATGTGAAACCTCACAATGTCATGATAGATCACCAGCAGAAAAAGGTACCATTACAGCCAGGCAGCAACAAGCCTTCATTGGAAGGCTCGACCCGAACTCTGGCCAGTACCTAGGTGGTTTCTATAGACCCATGCTGTTTCCTTTGGCAGACTTATGACACTGTTATTTCTCCAGACTCCAGTGTTGGTTTCTACTTCACATAAGTGTAGCACACAAGGAAAGTAGACAGCTGACCCTAACTGTAGTCGCTTGTCTGCTATGGTCATGGTTTTCCTAGAGGGCCTCAAAAAGAAACTACAGCTGGTGATTTTTACTTCCTTTCTTAATGACCCTCAGACCAATCTGCCTGGCCTTAAAAGTACACATGGGGCCCTCCTGTTTTTGAACCTCAGTTCTGATTGCCCCTGACTGGTGAGTAAATGAATCAACTAGTGTTAGATTAGTGAAGAGCTAGAGCAGTGCTTCAATCCTGGAGTGGGGCACATGTCCCCAACCCTTTCTGTTACGACTAGAGCTTGTAATGGAAACTGTTGAGTAATGAGGGATGTGTTAACACTTGCAGCTGGTTATGGGCACAGAAGACAAGCTTAAGCTTTATTGATCTAGAGAAGTGATAAGCCAGGATAATTTAAATGTTAAGGAAAAACAACTAAGATTCCAACCAAGTGCTCTGCTCTAGAAATGACCTCTTAGCAGTTCCCAGAAGGTACATGTGCCTTTTTAAAAGCCAGTGCAGTTGATAACATTTTTTATGTGGCCAAAGATTATCAAATGGGATGTGGCCTTGTTGTAAGACAGAGGCGTCTGGAGACACTCCCTTCACATGCTTTGCTTCTGTCATATTTATAGCTGCGACTGATAGACTGGGGTCTGGCAGAATTCTATCATCCCGCCCAGGAGTACAATGTCCGAGTGGCCTCCAGGTACTTCAAGGGACCAGAGCTCCTTGTGGACTACCAGGTAAAGCTGTTAATGAGGCATCACTGAGTTCTTCTTACATTTGCTTAGGGCTTTTCCTGGCTTTTTCTTTTTCCTGGTTTTTATTTATAGTCAGTTTGGTTATATTCAAAATCCAGTCTATATTCTACCCCAAAATGATAAAATGATAATGATGGATTTGTCTCAGCTACTTTTTTTGGTTTTGAATTTTAAAATAGCTATAGAAGATTAGAAACTCAGGTCAGAAAAATGACATTTGTAACCCCCTTCTTTATTTCCATAGATGTATGATTATAGCTTGGATATGTGGAGTTTGGGCTGTATGTTAGCAAGCATGATCTTTCGAAAGGAGCCCTTCTTTCATGGACAGGATAACTATGACCAGGTAAGCAAACACCCATCTGACTGCCATCCATTTTGGAGCAGATGCCAAGAAAATAGCATCCTGATAGGAATGCTGTTGTTGAGCCCCTAAATACCACTCAGTGTAAGCTTTTCTTCAGGGTAAAGAATTTCACAGAATCTTATCTATGGTCCCAAAGATAGAGACAGACAGTGCTGTGTTATGCCCAGCTTTCCAGCTGAGTCTATAAAAGAGCTAAGTACCTCCTTGTACAAGATTCTAGTCGTTCGGTTTTGTTGTTTGTTTGTTTTTAGGCTGTGCTGGGTCCTCATTTGCTGCACATGGCCTTTCTCTGATTGCAGAGAGCGGAGGCTACTCTGTCACTTTGGTGCACGGGCTTCTCATTGTGGTGGCTTCTCTTGTCGCAGAGCACAGCTCTAGGGCTTCCGTAGTTGCAGTTCCTGGGCTCTAGAGCACAGGCTCAGTAGTTGTGGCTATGGGCTTAGTTGCTGCATGGCATGTGGGATACTCAGGGACCAGGGATCGAACCCACGTTCCTCGCACTGGCACGCAGATTCTCAACCACTGGACCACCAGAGAAGCCCATAGGTGTTAGGTTTTATGTCCCCATAATCACCAGCTTCTAAAAGATTATTGTCATAAGTTGTGTTATCCTTTTAAAGGCATTTTGAAAATGTGCGTTCATGTGAACTTCATGTCCGTGAGTCTGCTGCCTGTCTGCCCTGGGCTCAGATCTGTATCTGTTCCCTGGAAATGTAGTGATGTGGAAGCCTTCTAATTCCTTGGTCCAGCATCCCTGCGGGCTTCCAGTGAGTTCTGTGCTCAGTGATTTGGTCAGTTTGTTTTGTGTTTCAGCTTGTTCGCATTGCCAAGGTTCTGGGTACAGATGAGCTGTATGGGTATCTGAAGAAGTATCACATAGACCTAGATCCGCACTTCAACGATATTCTGGGACAGTAAGTAAGAGAGAGAGAAAGAGGCTCTTAATTTATCCCATTTCAGAAGGGGAAAGGGTAGCTGAAATCACTTTCTGAAGCTCTTTCCCCTTTCTAATTATATCAGAATTGAGATATTCTTTTTTTCCGCCATATATATTTTTAACTTAAGCTATTTTAGCATTGTTTACATCTGTCTTCTAATCATTTTACTTCTCGAAGAGATAACCTGTTAATAGAAAATGGAAGACAAAAATCATGCCACAGGAAAGAACTTTCTCGAACAGCATCTGCTTATTTTAATGCAGAATCTTAGAATGCTGTGATTCTTCTTTGAATAAGAGAGTTATAGTTTCTTCTTTATTCTCTATAATGGATTTTCTGTAAGAGCAAGTTTTAAAGCATATTTTCAGATACAGTACAGTGGTGTTGAGAAGTAAATGTTGTGTTGACGATTTTCAGAGAGTAATTTTATGGAGCCTCCATGTTTCTGCGGCCAGCTCTCTAAATATATCTGCTAAACAATAAAGATTACTCACCTACTTCATGCCTCACCCAGAATTGACTCAAAGCCTGACGCATAAAACATTATCTAGAAAGGTTCCACAAATTTTGCACCAAATTTAGATATTTTAATTAATTATGTATCCATCTCAGAGTACTGTTTTGTTTTGAGGGTGCTGGTGGGTAGGGGTGTGACAAGTGGTACGAATAACAGTGAGGTTTAACCAGCTTGTAATCAGTGCAGTACTCTAAGACTTGCTGGCTTTAGCCCTAAAAAGGATTTTTGTGATATTTAATCTCAGAATACTAATGCTTTACTTTTCTTCTCAGACATTCACGGAAACGCTGGGAAAATTTTATCCATAGTGAGAATAGACACCTCGTCAGCCCTGAGGCCCTAGATCTTCTGGACAAACTTCTGCGATATGACCATCAACAGAGACTGACTGCCAAAGAGGCCATGGAGCACCCATACTTCTGTGAGTCTCCAGGGGCCTGGCTTGTCAAAGGGAAATTCTTCCACCTTCTATCTTTGAGGCCAGACGAGAGAATTCTGGAAATTTGGATGAATTGTCCTTGGGTTTTGGCCCCATTCATTCTAGACTCTTAAAATAACTCTGCAGATCTGTTTTTTGATGCTCACAGGTGTTTGCTTGTTCGTTGCTATAGTTCCCCTGAGTCAGGTCTGTTTGACCATTGCCTGTGACCCCCAAGTTGATAGATCAGAAGTATCTAAAATTTAGTTTTAAAATATATACATTTGTGTAGAAACCTAATCAAAGATTTTTTCCCCTCCAAAAAAACAAGTGACTTGTTGAAAATAATAAGGTGATCATAGCATATTTTTAAAGAAGGAAGTTAGTTAAATACAAGGAATTTGAGGAAAGGATAGCAAGTATGGAAAGACCTCACTAAGATTCTATCTATATTACTGACTTCTTAGGTCTCACTTTGAAGTATGTCTGTATATTCAGTTTATGTGACTGCTTATTTATCTTCATGCATGTGATTCTCCCTCTGATAAAGTATGTCCGAGACTTTCATTAGAGACAATGTGAGGTCATTTAGTCCAGTCACAGAGGAGACTTGAGCATAAGGGAGGTTAAGTGACCTGTTGTAGTTTTCTCTCTGAAGCAAGATTAGACCTTTCAGCCTGTCTCTTGCTTAACCAGTACGCTATCTTTCCTCGATATCTTTCCTCCTCCTTTTTTTCCCCTCTGGAGATTAAGTAAATCTTGCCCAAAGAATTCATGCTCTCTGGTTGTGCGCCTGCTTGCCCATGAACTGTAGTCGAAAGCAGATTTAAAAAAAATCTTACTCTTCATTCTTCAAGTGCAACTGGATGTCGTCTCTCCAGGTTCCATCACAGAAAGCTATTTTTACCCTCTGAGTTTGATTGGATTAAGAACACTGATGTTTATATTATACAAATCATGATCTGTCTGCTTTTCCAAATACATGGTATACTTCCAAAAAAATTTTTTATGCTGTTGCTTAAAATCCATAGATCTTCTAATGGTTCCTTTTATTCACCCTTTGCATTCTCTGAAGTGTTTATTATCACACGTACTTTGAAGAAATAAGGAGTTGGATATGTCATTAGTATTCAAGGAAAATAACACATAAGAAAATCAGTAGAAATTTTGAACAGTGGACAGTGGGTGTTTCTGTGCCTCTCTTTTCCCTAAATCTCAGCAGTTGCACTTGTACTCTGAAGAGCTATGAGCTGACTGTGAGAGCATCTCCCAGTCATCTCTCAGCATCTGTGACCTCTGTTGCCCTCTCAGCCCTGGTTTCCTGTGTTTCTGCCTCATTGAGGAAGGTTGGGTCTGCCGTGGGGTCTGCCCCAGCCCTAGCCCAGCTGGTCCTGCCCCTGCTGAATGTCTTCCTGGTTTCTTGCAGACCCTGTGGTGAAGGAGCAGTCCCAGCCTTGTGCGGACAACGCTGTGCTTCCCAGTGGTCTCACGGCGGCCCGGTGAAGGCTGGAAAGCGACGGGTAATGCAGCACTGATGCTTGCCAATAAGACCGACCAACCAAACACAAACCTTGAAGGAAAACTACAGTGTGATAAAAAGAGATTCTAGCCATTCCTTCTAAACGCAAAGAAGAGTAAAGACCTAAAAGTCTGTCAAAAAGAAACTCCCCAGCACTAGTCTACAGGGAGCTGCCATTGGGCAGCCTGACGATGCACATAGTTGAGAATCTGAGGGGGACTCTCCCTTTGGAATGCATGGGAGATGAGAGACTCGGAGTTGTTGTACATTTCCTTTATTTAACAGGAGACCACTGTTGAATTAACCTGTTGAAGTCAACAAGCTCTGAATATCTGACTTCCTATCTATTCCACTGTGGTCTGGGTTTCCTTTGGTGAGATTCAGGCTCAAGTTTTAGCAAAATGTCAGCAGTCTGAACTGACACACCAGCCTCATTTATGAAAAGGAGATACTAAAACAGTGACAGTGTTCTTTTTTTTCTAAACTCTTTTACAGATTCATGTTTTATGTATTTTTTTCCTTTTTTTTTTTTTTAAATGACATGAGCTCTCTGGGAAATGTACCTCATCCCTGCCGTTTTCTTCTAAGTGTATTCATTTGGGAGCAAACTGCAGTCACTCTCACCAGAGTCCCATTTGATGTCAGGAGGCATTACTTTAAACCTTGTGATGCCTCGGACAGGTCCATCTGTTCCATCAAAAGTTGAATGCTAAGTTGCATAACTTGGAGCTTACTGTAACCTTCGTTGATTTGCCTAACCTTAAAATCTTGTTGCTATTTTTTTCATGTAGCTTTTTTCTTTTTCCAGTCTTTTAAGGAAAACTTCATTTCCCAGCACATCCCTGTATGTGCACCTATTTTAATGCACATCTCTGAAACAAAGATTTTTTGTTCACAACTATGACTAAAGCTGGAAAGTCAGTCTTCAGGGAGGGAGGATAAAAACATCCTATTAGAATTTATTCAGGAAAGACAAATTGGGTGGCAGGGGAGGGAAAGTCCTCCTTTCCTACCCTTTACCCCTTTTTATCCCCATGAGAAACAGTTTCCCTCTATAATCAGGGTAATCTGGATTTTTGAGCTCTGATAGGTATACATGAATGTGTTGGCAAAGAAAAGTCTTTCTCACGTGCAGAAACTGGCATTATGTGGGCAGGGCCACCCATAACCCAAGCGACCAGAGACAGTAACATACAAGGGACTTGGGGAAGGTAGTGGAGCTGCTGGGACAAGTGTCAAAGATTGGGATCCATTGTGCTAGCCTTCATGTTAAGCAAAGGAAGCTGTATTTTGTTTAAGAAGATTTAAAAAATGGGGGCTGATGTTACTCTGGGGACCTGTTATCAGCATGGTTTGCACGCAGCCCCCTGACCCCAGCTGCAGAGCCATGCCACAACTGTGGGGACCTCTCACACTGGGCTAGAGCTCAAGGTGTCTACCACCACATCACACTTTAGGATTTCTTTATTAACTATTTAATAATGCCATACATTTTTATAAGGTTAGATTGATTGTTTGAAAGCATCTGTTTACATTCCATATTCCAATAAAATTGTATTGGTATTGGTAGCAGGTCCTATCTCTAAATGTAGATTCTATTTTTGTCATTTGGTCAGTGGGAACTTAAAATACAAATAAAACAAGATCCCAAAGCCAGGAAATGCATTCAGTTAAGGTTCTCAAACCAGTGCTTCCTGCCTTCATTGCACGTCCTGTATATTAATGTACACATTTGTTCTACCTGAAAATGAGAAACAAGACAGCACTTCTTGGCTGAACCTATATTGACACGGCAGGCAGCAACACTCAAGTGTTTCGGATTGTCAGACACCTTCTGATGTGCCCTTCTAGGCAACACCGAGCTGTTGCTTATTATTTATTAGGGAGATGTGCCGCTGTGTGTCTTTCCTGCCCCACCCATCTCTTCTTTTGTTGTCCATTCCCTTCCCTCACTCTTCTCTTTTTCTTTAAGTCACCTGTCTGGACCAGGCAGGGCGAGCCCGCTGAAGAGTCTTGATGAAGTAGTAACCCTGCTTCTTTTGCTTGAGTTCCCCAGAGGCAATAAAAGCATCCGGAGAAGGGTCAGGTGACTGACTTCTGCCTTTCTCTCCTCATCAGGATGTAGTATGTGCAAACACAGCTCACCTGCCTGTCCTCAGGTTCTGTGGCTACAGCTTGGCAAAGGAGTAATTTTTCCATTTTATGCATACAATTTACTTTTTCGCCACCGCTACTTTTTACCTCTGTTCATGCCTTAGACATAAAGCATAACTGAGTTTAAAATGCTCACTCCTTTCCAAGACTGGTCTTGACACCCAACTTGTGGCCGGCAGACTATGACTGGTTCTTTCCCAAACTGAACTGAGTCTAGTCCAGACCTTTCCTCTTTTCCTAGCTCCAAAACCATTTTGTGTGCAGATGGACCTAGCTCCCCTGAGATTTTAGTCTTTTCCTGGATTAGGAAGCAGTCTTGGAAAATTCAAAAGACAGATGAGAGTGTGTGTGTGTGTATGTGTGAGTCTAGTCTTATATCTAGACAAAGCTATGGTAGATTCACCCACCCAGTATCCTTTCCAGTTAGCATATTATTTCTTAAATTCATCTCAGTAATTTTCATTAGACATTTTGTTTGCTTCATTACCTTATAACAGGTTAAAAGTGCCTAAGATAAGGATTTACTGTTTCCTAAAGAAAAGCAAAAATAATGTGGGGAACAGGGTAGTGTTACACTGTCATCTCAGGTACTGCCTATGTTCAAGAACATAGACCTGGCGTGGCGAGAACAGAAGGTTCCTGTGCCAAATAACAGATGGGTGTATCAGAGGTTGGTGGCCACAAGTGGGCCTAACTGCAAGGTTTGGCTTCAGCTGAGAAGTCCCGTGGTGAGAGCAGAGCTGATGAAGTGCTAAGGCTTTGATCAGGTTTGCTTGCAGCTCACTCCCCAGGATCCTGTCAGCTGGCCCACCCCTCTCCTGTGCTAGCCAGCGTGGGTGACTGGGCGGGAGCAGTGCACATAGAGTGTGTAATGCAGACCAAGCATTCCCAGTTCTTAGCACTCAGAGGGGTGTCAGTGCCCGTTCCAGGAGGCGCGTGGACATCGGTCCCTCTGCTGGGCCCCCTCACAGGCATTCTTCAGCACACCAGTACTCGTGAGGCTCAAAGCATGTGTATTCCCTTGCAGAGAAGGAAGGTACTCTCCATCTGATTGCTTAGAGGAGACAGAAGAGTTTGTAATCCTTGGGGCAGGGAGAGGGGGTTGTTTAAAGAAGACAGGGAATCCGTTTAAAAATAAAACAGTGCAAAGGTAGATCTTGAGAGGAAGGAACATGACTTTTGAGGGGTGAAAGCAAGGCAGGGCACAGAGTTCAAGTTCTGGAACACGCCCTGAGATGGGCACGCCCCCACGGGTTGGTTCCAGCAGGACCACACGGTGGTGCTCTCGAGGCAGGTGCTGAGTCCCAGAGAGAGCCCGCGGCCGTGGGCCTCCGCCTGCGCCTACTCAGGGAAATGACTTAGCTTCTCCCAGGTGCTGCTGTGATGAGGATGGAAGCAAAATCATTTTGGGACACAAACAATTGGAAGAATTTTTATATATGCATTGAAATGGATCTGAGAGAGCCCCGTCGACAGTCTCCTTTAATGCCAGTTCAGGTTAATGATTCATCTAGAAACCTGTGTTACTGCACAAGCATACACAGGAGAAAGCAACCTGCCCTCCTGCACATGAATAGGAGTGGATAGTAACTGATGAGAGTCAAGGCCATTGAGATGTAAACCCAAAAGCAAAAGCAGGGTCCATATGAGCAGACAAGAAGCCAAAGTGTGTCAGTGAGCTTAATAAATCTATGACTGAGTGACATCTTGCCATTAAAAAGTTAACCCCAGGGTGGGGATGAGGGGAGGGTAGGTGGCGAGGAAACATCTGGCTCAAAACCAGTAATAAATGCTTTGGAGCTATATGGATGTGTCAATGGAAATAACCCCAACCAGGTATTACAGAGGCTGGGGGAAGTGATGG
The DNA here is from genome assembly GCF_042477335.2 of Ovis canadensis. Lineage (NCBI taxonomy): Eukaryota > Metazoa > Chordata > Mammalia > Artiodactyla > Bovidae > Ovis > Ovis canadensis. Next base: position 39,221,218 of record NC_091258.1, on the reverse strand, counting down.
AATGGGATTATACAGGTGATACATACTTTCATGTAGAGACTCAACAATGTGCTGCAAATGTGATACTTAATCCTGAACTGCATGTATTGGGGATTGTTTTTTTTTTTAAGTTCACTGAATCAATAAATTAACAGTTTTTCACTTGCTGGCTTTTCTTGCTGTAAATGGTGACTAAGAGGTTGGGACAGAAATCTTGACACCCAGTGGAAAGCTTGAAAAAACCTTCCAGAACCACGGAGCCGACTGTCTCCTGTTTGCAGAAAAGCAACACTGCCTGGGTTGTGATCCTTTACTAAAGAGTATTTTAGTACACCGTTGACCACCACTTTGTATCACTAGATGACTGATGTGTAATTTCTATGCTGCTGCCCTTTAGAGGAAAGAAAAACATCATGTGAAATCCTGTTTTCATAAATAAAAATGCTGACAATCACCAGCCTTGCCAAGTGGGACACAAGCCACTGCCATAAGAGGACCTTAAGCTTGTACTTCCTGTCTTTTGGGGGAGAGGAAGAATAACCCTGGAATTGAGAAGATGTGTGGGTGGGCGGTTACAGTTAATCACCTTGGTGTGAAGACTCCTTTAGCAGAAGTGGTGGAACTAGGGTGGTATGGGGACAGTCCTATTTCTTGGTACTTGCTCCTGAATTCAGGCACAACTCAGAACCTGCTGCTTGGGGTTGACTATTCGCTGCACAACTTTAACCTTTGTGGCAGTTTTCTGCATTTATGAAAGAAAACCTCCCCAGCCCCATTCCTTGCAACTCAGGCAGGCACGTGCTGTTGTGTGGCCAGTGGAGTCTTGTTAGTGCCCTTGTTCTCATGCTCCCTTGATGGAATTGGACACTTGAAAATCATTTGCTGAAGAGTCATTTCTTTCTTGGCCTATGCACCATGCAGCCTTTCTCAAACACTAAGCAGTTGAACCCTTACTGTATCCAAAGAAAGTGGGTTATGAGATGATTCTGTATGACAGCTTCCCAGGTGCACTGTCCCTTCCATTACTGCTGTGGTACCATTCTGAGATGCTGCTTCTAGAATTCCACTGGCATCTCAACCACCCACCCTCTGGTGCTGGACATGGCAAGAGGAACAAGGTTTTCAGGCCATGCCAGATAGCCACTTCCAGGGGAGAGTTAAAAATACTTGAGCTCCCGTTTTGCTCTTTATTCATCTGGGGCCTTTCCCTGTGTAAACAGTCATCTGATTCTCGGTCCAAAGACATCCTGAGTAAACCAGGTCAGTTCTAATGAGGACTCTGGAGCTGGGCTACTGAACTTGCAGCTTGGGCTCGCCCAAGGTGGTCAAGAGTGATGCTTCTAGATGAGCATCCTGGACCTGAGAGCAGAGGAGGGGCCAAGACTGCCTCTGTAAGTGGTGATGGGAAAGGGCACTAGTTGAAACCTGAAACCAGTCAGTCCTTACCTGGTTTTCCACATAGTGCCACATGCAAGTCAGGCTTGTAGACTATTTCCAGCGCTCCCCAGAAGGGAGCCACTTGCCAGTGGAGGCCTCTCTTCACACCCAGTCAGATTGATTAATGCCGTCTTTCCCCTCCTCCCGTCTCTCCCCAGGTCTGTTGCTGTTCCTCCCACTTTTCCATAAGCAGAACAAGAACCAAATCAAACGTCTTAACGTGTGTAGAGAGATCACGTTCCGTGAGCAGACACAAAACGGTGGCAGGTTTGGCGAGCACGAACTAGACCAACCGAAGGGCAGCCCACCACCGTATATCAAACCTCACTTCCGAATGTAAAAGGTTCTCACGCCTTTGGCTTCCTGTTGACTTCCTCCTGACCCAGAAAGCATGGGAAATGTGAAGGGTATGCGAAATGGTTGTTGGTTACTGTTGCTCCCCCGCTCCCTGGTTCGTCCCGTGGCCACCTGTTTTTCCAGCAGACCACATTAACCAGCCGACCAGACTCCAGTGGGGGCACGGGGCGTATGTGGCATGACGGGCGGTTACATATTATAATTTTAAAAGTATATATTATTGAATAAAAGGTTTTAAAAGAAACGTATGGTGAGTTTTCAGTGTGGAAAGGGCCATTAAATGAGACCCCCATGGCTACAGAGGAACAGAGCGAGATAGAAGAGTGTTTGAGCCAGGTTCTAGCCAGAGGGAGGAGGGCAGTTTCCAGGACAGATGAGAAATGAAAGAGGTATGTGAACCCGTCTTGGTGATGGGGCACTGCAGGTGATTCCAGCAAGACGTGGCGAGCCAGGAAAGCGGGCCTTGCCTCGAAAGCATTCATCTCCCTAGACCGCTCCTTCCAAAGCAGGTGAGTCACCCAGCCGTTAAGGTGACAGGTAGACGTTATCTCTCATGAACTCAGGAAGCTGCCTTAATCCCTGCTTTGCTTTCTACTGCGCATGTTTCAATATTCCATTCCATCCCCAAATCCTATCCACCCTGGCCCCCTACTTCAGAAAAAGCATCTGACCTTGGAGGCTGGTTCAGTTTGTTGTCTCAAGGTGGGGAAGGGGTCAGATCTTCGGTTCAGAGCCTCCTGAGAGAAGAAGCAGCCCTTCAAAGGTGAAAGAAAATGGAACAGGAGCTCCAGACATGTCTGTTCAGGGAGAAAATGAAACCACAGTCAAATTTGATGTGTACCTTTCAATTTTTTTCTATGCATTTACTAACACTAAAATTACAATGGCTTTTATCAGAAAGGTCGATTTCACATTCTTTTTCTGCAACTTGTGCTTTCACTGCTAGCATGTATAGATATACCTCCCCCCTTTTTGTGGCTGTATATTATTCCATTGTGTAATGTACCATAGTTGAAGCAGTCCTTTATGGATAGACTCTTACCAATACTATTGCCAGTATTGCTGCAATGAACAAATTTGCACAATATTTTTACACAATCTGTATGTTTGTGAGATCTTAAAAAAAAGAATTACTGTGCCATATCTTTTTCTATATTTATTTTAGGAAGGGCATTGTTCAGAAAAAGCAGTCTTCTGTTCCCTTCTCTTACTGGTGTAAGCTGGCATCATGATGCCTTAAGCTATGGAATTCTTGGGCTCTGTCAGGCATGCCCAGGGTCTATGAACTTTCCAGGAACCTACTGGATATTTGAGACTTGAAGAAGGGGTGTTGGCTCTAATATAGAAAGTTGCAAAATAATAATAAGTGTAACTAAATGTTACTCCAATCCTGTGAACTGAGAATTCAGTATTTGCTTTTAAAAATATTTTTTTCAGGAATTTTATGGTTGCTCCAGTGGTTTATACTCCAAACTTCCAATGTAGGGGAAGTGGGTTCAATCCCTGGGCAGGGAACTAAGATCCCATGTGCCTTGCAGTACAGCCAAGAAATAAAAATTTTAAAATGTTATTTTTCTCATGATAATTAATGATGAGTCACAGACAATCATGAAATAATCACATAATTTCAGAATCAAATTCTAAAGTTCTTTTCCCAAAAAAGTACAAGGAAAAGTTATCTTAAATATGAAAAACGGATACCTTATAATGTTTGAAATGCTATGGAGAAGACTTCAAAAGTAAGAATGCAGAGAGGTAGTAATGTTTTAAAATATTCCTGGCCAGAGGGGGCTGGGTGGTGGAATGCATGAGCAACTCTTCGCAGAATCTTCTGCAAACTTTAATGTGCATCTCAAATGCATTGTTCTAAGTGCAGAAGCCAGTATCAAAAGGCTGGATGATTCTATTTATATGACATTAAGGAAAAAGAAGCTTCCCTGGTGGCTCGGTGGTAAAGAATCTGCCTGCAGTGCAGGAGATGAGGGACACAAAGATTTGATCCCTACGCTGGGAAGTTCCCCTGGAGGAGGGCATGGCAACACACTCCAGTATTCCTGCCTGGAGAATCCTATGGACAGAGGAGCCTCGTGGGACACGACTGATGCAACCTAGCATGCACATAGGCACAGAAGAGGCAAAGCTGTTGGTATGGAGAATGGACCCACATTGCCAAGGGTTAAGGTTGGGGGGTTGCGGGGTTGGGGGGCTTGACTGCAAAGGGACAGACAGCATGAGGGAATTTGAGGGCGATGTATCCTAAACATGGTGATGGTTATATGACTTTGTCAAAACCACACCCAAAAGTGTACTAAAATGTACACTTTTACATAAGTTTTTTAAGTGTATGTAAGTTTTGTAAGTTTTACGTAAGTGTACGTAAGTTTAAAAACAAGTTTTCAAAAATAACAAAAACGTGCAGAGTCCCAACACAGTCCCCTTTGAACTTCTTTCTGAGATTAGCAGGAGCTTCATCTGTCCAGCACTGGCTCTTTTACCAATGTCTTCGGATATAACCGCTGGAGCTAGGATTCAGCGGTCTACCAGTTGAGCACCCCAGTCATTCAGGTGCTCTTCCATCTTTGCTCCCAGCTACGGGGACTGTCCAGGCACAATTCCTCATCTCGTCTCTATACCTCCCCATTCCCATCAGCAAGGAGGGGTGAAGAACAAACTGCCTTACAGTGTGAGGCAAGTCCCTTGTGTCCTTTACTGGCCAGGTGCTTGGAGTTCTGGTCTCAGATGGACATGAATAGATGCTATCCACTGGTTTTTCACAAGTAACTAGGGCTTTTGTGCACTAAAAGGGATTTTTACAGTTCCAGGTGGTTTTTAAAAAAATATCTTAGTTATTAAATTGTATGATTAAAAGTCTAATTTGTCTTATGTCTTTACAAATCCTGTTACAACTACCAACTGCTTGGTTTTATATGTAAATCTGAACATTTATTTTGGTTCATCTTTGATTGATGTTCAATTAATTCAAAACTTAATGGGTTAAACCAGCAGTCCCCCAAATTTTTGGCACCAGGGACCAGTTTAATGGAAGACAATTTTTCCATGGACCAGGGGTTGAGGGGGTGGTGTTGAGGTGGGGGTGAGAGGTGGTTTCCGGATGATTCAAGAGCATTTTTTGTGCACTTTATTTCTAATCTAATGCTACCACTGATCTGACAGGAGGTATCCATACTGATCTGAGGCCCAGAGGTTGGGGACTTCAGGGTTAAACCATACACATTACCCACATACTTAATCTAGTTTCCTTAGACAGATTGAAAGTAAACCACATATTTAATCTGTTTGATTTGCACAAACACTTCCCATAGTTAATATGAAAGACCTAAAATCTGCTGAAATCTTCCTAAGCATTCAAACACTAACATATCTAAGTCTAAACTCATAGATTTAATCAATCAAAATCTTTTAAACATTGTTTATAAACTTAATTAAACTTGCATAGCATTTTAAAATTATAATTACAGGTCTAGTTTCAAATTCCTTTAAGCATTTCAAATTAAATTTGAAGTGCCAGATCCTCTAATCCTTTAAATGGTTTAACTATTTCAAATATCTTAAACAACAAAACATCACAATAATCAGAACTGTATTCCTCTGTTTGACATGGATTACTGACATTGTGTATTTGATTTACTTCCCATAATCTTGTGAGTGTTTTGACACCTATGCCACCAGGTGAGATATTCTGTCTAAACACAGGACTCTAATTCGTTCATGGTCAGAGATTCTGGGCTGGCGCAGAATTGGTTGCTGCTTCTGCAGTGGTTCTACCCTCCAGCTCATACTGGGTTGGCCAAAAAGTTCATTTGGGGTTTTCCCATACAAGCTAATGTATGAAAAACCCGGACGAAAATTGTGGCCAATCCTATAGTAATAGTAATGGGATTCTCAAGACCACCTCCTATCTTTTACCTCGTGCAGCTACTTTACTTTCACCTCCTCTGCATCTTTTAATGGCCTGACTAACATCAGTTGAGCTTCTGCATACACTACTTAGATCGGAATTACCACCAACTGACTCATCCACCTTGCTCTAATCATAATCGTTGACGAAAGCAACATATCAAGATTTTTCATGTATTTAGTCCTTAGCTTTCTTGATGAAGAGAAAACAATCTTGAAGAAATAGAGTTGACCCTTAACAACTTGGATTTGAACTACAGGGTTCACTTTTATGTTGATTTTTTTCAATAACAAATACTACATGATCCAAAGTTGGTTGGATCTGAGAATGCAGAACTGGGGACATGGAGGAAGCAATCTATACAGAGGGACAACTATAAGTTACACACCGATTTTTGACTGCTGGAGTGGATTGGTGACCTTAATAACCCGTGCGCTTGTCAAGGGTTGACTGTATAGTGTTTAACGCATGTTTCTGTGAGAGACATCTGTGGTTTAGGTTAAATCTGTTCTACATTACTTTGAAAAGAAGGCAATATCAGAGGTAACCATTTAGCACTAATCCATTCATCCATCCATTCATTGTGTATCTGTCATGCTGGTACTGTGGTAGGTGAGGGGATGTGTGCCCAGAAGACACAGTCTGCCCCTGGAAGGAGCTTGCCAAAATCAAGTCTACAATAGGAGCAAACAAACTCACTTATGTCCTCCATATCTTTGATCATATCATCAAATCATCTTAGCCAAGGCCATAATCATAGTAAACTTTGAACCCCCCCACATAAGGAAAAACTGAACAGTTTTCACGTGGATACTCACTGAGAATGAGTAGTTAAGAGAAGCAAGCACTTTCATTTTCTCCATCAGCTTGCTTGATTAATCTTGTTGGGTCCCTTCCAAGGCCCTGGCAGGGGCCTTAGAAATTTATTCAAGTAGTTCATATGATTTTGTAAAATCTGCAAAGGTAAGCAGAAGATTTGAGTCTCATCAAAGCTGGATCAAAACAGAATTTCCTTCCCATCAGAAATAAAGTCAATAATGCAGGTGATATAGTTAGACATATCACATGTTTTTTCTCCTTTTTAAACTTAAAAAAAAAAAACAGACTCATGCAAAATAGAATTGATCAATCCCTGTGTTTGGAGGGCACAAATAAGGAGCAGTACTACTAGTACAAACAGCAGCACATATGTGGGTAAAGTTGCATGTTTTATGAATCCTTCTATCAGTCATGATTAAGACTCAAATATCCTATTCTCTTAATTACAAAATGATATTACAAAGCTGTCTTAAATAGAAGTGGTCAGTGTGTGCATGCTAAGTCACTTTAGTCATGTCTGACTCTTTGAGACCCTATAGATTATAGCCTGCCAGTCTCCTCTGTCCATGGGATACTCCAGGCAAGAATCCTTCTCCAGGGGATCTTCCTGATTCAGACAACTAACTCAAGTCTCCAATGGCCCCTGCATTGCAGGATTCTTCACCCCTGAGGCACCGGAGAAGCCTGATCACAGCAGGCACCACAAAGCCTGGATGCCCCACCTGGTGAGTTCTGAAGACTTTAAATATGGAACAGGATTTGGACTTTACCCAGGGTAGCAGGTTAACAGGAGAAGAGAATGTTGTAGGCTGACTGACATGGAGCCTGGAAGGAAAGCTGGAATCAGAGGGACTGGAAGTTCATACACCAGAGGCTCAGTGAATGTTGGTTTCCAACATTTGATGTTTCTTCCACACTTGAAATATCACAGTTTATGTCTTTTTAAAACAGTTCTAAGAATTGATTAAAAAAAAATAATAACAGCTGTTGATTCAACTCAACCAACTTTATTTTAATTGCATTAATTTCTGCATTTAATGTTCAGACCTTCTTGTTTCTAATCACCTGTTTAAGGTGGTAACTTTTCCTCAAGGATTGCTTTGACTTCATTCCGCGGGTTATGCTGCATATTCATAGCGACCCGGTCAATAATTAAAGCAATGATGCCCACACGGCGTTTAGCACACTTACTGCGCAATACTGGTTAGCTGCTTACCCTTATCCTGTACTCGGCCAACAAGCAATTATTTGTTAGTCTCAGGACACCAGGTCCTGCCTTTCCCCACTTTTCTCCCGCTTGTAACTCCTCCTAGCCCCTAGTGGGCGGAACCTGGCCTTCCACGCCCTTAGACTCCATCCCGTCCAGGTTCCCTTGACACCACGCAGGTGCTAACCCATTCTATTATCCTGTATCCTTCCGCTTTCTAAAAGCGGCTCTGGGACAACGATGGGAAAATAGTCCCTCGGCAAGGGCGTTCTTTTCCCAAGGAGGCGGCACCAGGGCGGGGCTTAAGAGCGAACGGAACAGGAAGTCCGTGATCCCCTTGGCGGGATTGGGCTCTGCTCTCTGAGGGGGCGGGCTCAGGTGAGCGGAGGGATTCATCTCTGGCGGCGGGAGGCCCGCCGCCTCCATTTAAGGAGGGGAGTGCGGTGCTGGCGGCAGTTGCTGTGGTTTCCGTGTTGGGGTGGTTTGGTTTTCTTGGGAGCGTAGGTTCACGGACTTAGTGTCCCGCGTCCAAGTCCAGCTATCTGTGGCCGCTGATCTGGAGGTCAGGGGCTCAGCTTCCCTTATTTGGACCAGCCAGCCCCCTGTTTTGCCTTCTCCAATTGGTGCCCATATTTAGGTCGGCTTCGGCGAGGCTGAGGAGAAGGCCGCCGGCAAGATGTTCAAAAACACGTTCCAGAGCGGCTTCCTCTCCATCCTCTACAGCATCGGGAGCAAACCCCTGCAGATCTGGGACAAAAAGGTCAGGGACTGAGGGCGGCGGGGGCGCGAGGTCTCGGGGCAGGGTCTGGGGTGGCAGGTAATTGTGACGAGCTAGGGCCTGGGGGAGGCCAGGCGGTCTCTGCTGTGCCCTGACCCCAGCCTGGGGTGATTGAGGCGCGAGATGAGGGCATCGTGTAAGCAGAGGAGGTGCATGTGGGGTGGGCGTGGCTGGAGTTTAAGTGTCCTACGGCCGTGGTGTGGACCAGTGTCCCTCGCCGCAGACTTGACGGACAGGCGGTTTTTTAGCTTTGATTTCCCCACTTACATGGTGGGGTTGATAGTACACATCTAACAGCGTGAGAACCTTCAAGTCACATAAGGTTGCTTTGGGAAAGTGCAGATGAAAGAAACTGCTGTTCACTGATTTCACAAGTATTTACTGATATCCTGTGTTGTGCCAGGCGCGGTGCTGGGCACTGGACACAGAGCCATTGTCCCAGGCTCCCTTACAGAGGTACAGCCAGAACTCGGGTATGTTTGGTTTTCATTCATTTGCTCCCTTCCTGTCACTGATCCCAACGGAGCCGGAATTCAGTGGTCTTTGGCACCTGCTCCACACTCACTGTGACTTGGAGTCTGTGCTCTGCCTTCAGTGACTGATCTCCATCAGGAAAGTTGCAAAATGGTGATAAAGTGTTGTCTAGGTTAACGTGCTCAAAGCCAAGTACAAGCTTCATCGTCTTTATTCAGGCATCCACTGGGTGATGCTTCCACCGACTCGAGGATGGTGACCCTCTCCACATTCTAGAGATGTTGATTAGGGGGCATGTGTGCCTAGCAGTCTATGAGTTGGTTCTCACTTAACTACTGTGCTATTTGCTTTCTTATGCAAATTCTCAGTTTTCTGTACTCTTTTTTTTTAATATAAGTTAATATAAAGCACTCTTACCATGGAAGACAGGTGACTTAGTACTGCACTCCTCCGGGGAAAATGGAGAGAGGTGGTATGTTGAATGCTGTTTTTATAGAGAAGGATGTGGGGTCATCTAAATAAGCAGTTTACTGGCAATGAGGCCAAGAATCTTGGATTTCATCTCAGAACAAGTTCTTGTTTTCGTCTTCCCACATCCACAGATGAAGGTTTTTCGGCCACAGAGAGACTGAGAACACAAACAGCCTTCTTTCTGCCTGTTGCTGCTACGGAATTCTTCATTCTGAGAGCAGCTTTCTGGGTGGTGTATTCACAGTGTTATTTTTATAAGACAGTTGAAAGATCTGAATGTAACGAGTTTGGCCTTATGCATGTGTGAGAAATCTGACCTTTCACAGTGATTCTGTTCCCAAACTACATCTAATGCTGGGAGTTACTTTTTACACAAGAAAGCGGTTCCTTAATTGCTTTCCTACATTACTGAGTTTGTCAGTTCATGGTTTTGTTCACATTGGATTAAAAAACCTTGTAAACTCTGAAATTGCACCTCTACAAAGAGAGCTCAAAATGAGTGTTCCTGGGAACTTTGTAAGCATGATGGCTTCTCAGATGTTGTGGGGGTTGTTATTTAGTTGCTAAGTCGTGTCTGACTCTTTGCAACCCCATGGATTTTACAGGCAAGAATACTGGAGTGGCTTGTGATTTCCTTTTCCAGGGGATATTCCGGACCCAGGGATTGAACCCACGTCCCTTTCATTGGCAGGTGGATTCCTTACCGCTGAGCCACCTGGCTTGACTTAATTATGGACTGTCCAAAGTCTGGAGAGAGTGGATTGTGTGCCAGTTGAACTTGGGGTTGTAACAAAAGTGTCGGTAGTAGGCAAATGAAATAGAGAATGGGACTTGATGTAGGAGAAGAGGTTTTCAGAGCAGGTCAAAGAACTTAAGTCCAATTCCAGTGTTAGAGAGGCTTCAGCATTTCTATTAAGTGAAACGTCTATCAGAGTTGGCCCGTTTTAACCCTTCTGGGCTTGATCTTTTGTGGTGTGTTTTATTTTTCAAATGCAGTTTTTGACTAGGCAACATGTTTACATACAGAATATAAAAGCAGAGTAACCATAGTGCACTGTGTCCCTTAACAACGCCACTAGAGGTCAGATGGTACCTTAATGACATAAACGTGTGTGAAAATATTGTTAGATCAACTGGCAGGGCTATGTGGAGTAAATTAAGCAGACATTTTGGCAAAGAAAACCTTTAGAGGAATTGTCATTTTAAGGGAAATTCTTGTAATAGGGAGTTAAATGTTTCTACTCTTTTTATTTAGACTAGATTGAAAAAGTGTTTATCTGTGAATTTTTCCCCTTGGTACAAGGGAAGGAAAGGAAGGAAAAAAGGGAAAGTTTGGGGCCAGATCCATAGGCTTTGGTGTATATGTGTGCCTTTTCTCAGCTATATTATGAAGTCCTCAGACAGTGTTGGGAATCCAGTCCAGAAGGGGAAACGCTGGGAACTGATATACTTAATAAGGATTTATTGAGCAACAGCTAAGTGAGGCATTGTGTAGATTTGGAAAGATACGGTTAGAGAAGACATTTTTCCCACTCCCATGATTCTGAATAAGGCAGAGTTATAATGAAGGAAGGAAGGAATGATTGTCCACACTTACCTAGAAATGACCCTGCCCTCTGCCAGTAGGTGCATTTTGGCTATAAGCGCCTGTTTTTAGTTATTACATATTTTGATTTCACAAAACTTTACTATTCTCCTTCTTGAATTTATATAGAGAGAGTTTCTGTCATTTGTTTACAGCGAAGAACAGTCTTGGAAAAATTAGGTTTGGCTCTGTGTCTTGTGAATGTGAGGAGTGAATGCCATAGTCATAGTAATAGTGAATTTGCAAATTCATTTTGTGGTGTGGTTACATTTACAATATCTGCGTTTATCTGACGCACTGAAGTTAGCCCTTCCCCCATGTCATCCTTCAACTCTCAGCTTAAACATTATTTCAGTGGGAACTTAAGTGATGTCTCCTGTGTGCTCCTGTGGTGTTCCGTATCACACCGTATGGCAGTTGCCTATTTATTGTATGTCTTCCGCTAGACTACAGGTTCCGTAAGGGGAAGACTAGTATCTTACCTGGAAACCCCAGTGCTAGGTGTCGTCACACACCTTGAATTTGCGTCCTAGCTATGGCATCATGTCCTGTGCTGTGTAACCTTGAGCAAGTACTTCACTCAGCTCTCTCATCTTGTAATAATGCCGCCTGCTTCTCCTGGCTACAATGATTAAATGAAGAGGTATATAAATGCTTAGCAACAGCTAGGGCATACAGTATTAAATGAAGCAGGGAACCGAGGCATTTGCTCATGAGTAAAGGAATAGTTTATAACTGCGCCCAATATTCAGATGCCTAGAATAGGACATCCAGTAAATTCAGACTTCTGAAATTAGGGTAATTTAGTCATTGTGCCATGGCTTTCCCAGTCCAAAACCTTCACATGGCTCTCAGGACACATAGCCTGTGGGCTGGTACCTGCTTAACTAGTTCTCCAGGCTCACCTCCCCATCTAGCAGTGACTTCCTATTGAGCTGAAAGAAGTCTGTTCTCTCTCAGCTTCAGGCTTTTGCACTTGCTGGCCCCTCTGCTGGGACCCACTTCTTTTCCGCCTTTATTAGTCTTAGGTCACAGCTCAAAGGCATTTCCTCAGGTTAGGTTAATTTATATCCACTTCTATTTCCTTTTCATCAAACTTGAAATTAATTTCTCAAGATCTGTATTCCTGGCTGGATGGTAAGCTTCCTGATAGAGACCTTTGTAGTTTTTCAAACCAAGAGTTTAGGAGAAATTAGGGGCTTTCCCAGTGGCTCAGCAGTAAAGAACTCACCTGCAATGCAGGAGACGAAGGTTTGATCCCTGAGTTGGGAAGATCCCCTGGAGGAGGGCATGGCAGCCCACTCTAGTATTCTTGCTGGGAAAATCCCATTGACAGGGACAAAGGAGCCTGGGAGACTGCAGTCCCTGGGGTTACAAAGAGCCAGACACTACTGAAGTGACTGAGCACACACACACTGATGGCTTAGGAGGTAAAGAATCCACCTGCAGTGCAGGAGACACAGGTTCGATCCCTGGGTCGGGAAGATCACCTGGAGGAGCAAATGGCAGCCCACTCCAGTATTCTTGCCGGGAAAATCCCACGGACAAAGGAACCTGGTGGGCTACAATCCAAAAAGTCACAAAGAGTCAGACAGGACTGAGTGACTAAACACAAACACATACACGGGGATTTCTTAATAATCCCTTAACTTCTGGGATCAGCAAATACTACATTATTAAAGGGCTCTTTATGTTTAATGTAAACATTACTTCTGATTTGTAAAGAAAATACCGGGAGATTCCATTCCCACTTAGAGCGGTGTAAAACATATAACTTTCAGGCTTTCCTGGCAATATCCTTAAAGTCTGCTGCATGAGATTGATAATTCGTGCAAGCGTCTCTGTTTGTCTTTCATCTTGCCTTTTTCTCAGCTGCTGCTGACCCTCCACATTCCCAGAGTATTAGAACCCTAGTTTTGTGGTTGTTGCTGGAGGATATTAGACTCCCATTCAGTTCGTAATTTTAAAAATGAATGAAGGCTCTTTGCAGAAAAAAAAAAGTTCCCACACCCTAGTTTTTAATTAGCAAACCTTGTTAGTACATGTTAAATTAATGCAGTTTCCAGTAGTAGACTTAAGAGCATTTGGACATGAAAGTACTAGCACTCTTTTTTTTTTTTCCAGATTATCCCTGGGTCAGTCTGAGGATGTTCTTCATTATTCCAAATGATAGCTTTTACTGTAACTGGGCAAAGGCCTGGGTTTTACACTTGCCCTTCCACAGCATTGTTAGGAAGAGACTGGTTATGGTACACAGAATCATCTTTACTTTAAAAGGCTGCTTGTAAATGCAGAGTTGCCTGTCTGCTGTTTGGTTAGTCCCTGTTAAGTGCCACAAAGGGAGAGAAGCCTTTGACCCGCTGGCGCCTGCAAGGCCCAGGCCTTGAGACCGCTATGCCCAGCTCTCCCCACAGAGGTCTCCCTCTGCCTGTTTTCTGACCTAGAGCCCAGCCCCTAGCTCAGGGTGGAAACTTTCCCGCTGAAATGGACAGCTCTAAAGGCTTAATGTAAATTGGAACATGTGTCATTAAGACTAGGGTGCCAGATGGCCCGAGGGCTCAGCTGTCTGCCACGGTAAGTGGGTGGAGCCAGTGAAGAGGAAAGGGGAGTAGGGAGTGGACGCAGCGCCTGTTATCTCTAAAGCAGCATTGGACAGCCTCCTCCCCGTCCCAGCAGTATTTTCCCCGCCTCAGCTTGACCCTCCTCCATGGGGCTTACATTGGGAAAGAAAAAAAAATCAGTGTTCTTTATTAGTTGCCCCAGCAACCATGGAAAGCCTGGGAGAGTGATTGCAAAAAAGGGCTTGAAGGCTCCCTTTTGCTGTCTGCAGAGGCTGAGACCCATTCTGATTGCTAATTTGCTAGTAGCCTGGGGTTCTGAAGCTTCTAAAGTACTTCCAGCTCATGGGTGGGGGTGGGAGAGGGGGTGGGAGGGGAGGTGTTCATGAAATTAAAAAATGTAAGATTGGCTTTATTTATTATTATTATTATTATTTTGGAGGAATGAAACACTCATAAGTCACACTGCAGGAACATGTCATGAAATAAAAAGAATTAGCAAGTCAGAGGGCTTTCCCGGTGGCTCAGTGGTAAAGAATCCACTGGCAATGCAGGAGATGCAGGTTGGATCCCTGGGTCAGGAAGATCCCCTGGAGGAGGTAATGGCAACCCACTCCAGTGTTCTTGCCTGGAGAATCCCATGGACAGAGGAGCCTCGTGGGCTGTGGGTCCATGGGGTCGCACAGAGTCGGACATGGCTGAAGCAACTGAGCACACACAGCAATTCAGAAACAAAAGACACTCTAATTTAGATGAAGGAAGTAAAATAAAACCTACTTTCACCACAAGCAATAAATGCCACCTCATTCGTTTTATCTTCATTTCACAGAGAGGCCTGCCTGGTGGCCTCTGAACTGGAAGGAGGTAAGGAAAGGAAGTTGATGCTTTCTGAGGCCATGTGTCTTATTATCCATGTTTGTCAGAAGCTGTACTGAGGAGGGGGTTGCTTCCTGGAAGACCTTGACAAGCTAAGGCAGTGACAGGCAGATTGCCAGGGAGGTTGGGAGGCCTTGCCCCAAACTGACGACCTCTCTTTCTCCTTTGATCCTAGTTTGAGAGCCTAGAAAAAGGTTTTGGGAGGTTTCCTACTCTTAACTGCTCATATCTGGTTAATTGCACCCATCCCCACTCCACTCTTTTCTTCCAGTGAATTTGTATCTATAGTGCTTAAAACTTAATGAAGAAGAAAAATCATAATTCACTAAGAAATTAACTCAGTTTGATTTTAAAGCTCTGGCACCTTGTGATATGACCGTACCTGTGCTTTTCTTTGAGGATTGAACTTTGCTCTTGGGCATAGCTCTATTTAGACTCTTCTCACCACTGGGCAGGTTAAAACTCTAGAGAGACTGGTGGGTATTCCTTCAAAAAAACTACCTTTTTCTCCTCTGGGTTTTTGAGTTTTTATGGGCTGCATTAATTAATTTTGTAAGAATTAAGTTTGTGAGTGTGGATGTTGATGTGAAAGAAATTCCCCTTAAGAAGCTCTGGCAGTCCAGAGTTAATTTGCCTCTGGGCCAGAAGTCTGTAAGAATACACAAAGTCTGTTTTGGCTTTTAGTCTCTTGGCTTCTGCTTGCAGTATAAGGCATTGTTTTCTTCTGTAAAGACCTCAGTGGTCACTGAGTGGTTACTGGAGTGAAGTCCTATGCTGTAAACTTTGAGATGGGCAGAAGGCAAGTTTCCTAACATTTCCTCCCTGTGTAATCTGGCTGAGTTTTCTGGAGCCGAGGGAGGCTTCCTGTCCACTGTGATCTGAGAGACCATCCAGGATGTAAGATCTGAGGTCACGCTGCTTTTTTTTTTTTCTTCTTCTTTTAATTTGGCTGTGCCAGGTCTTGTTTGCAACACCAGGGACCTTTCATTGTGGCATGCGAACTCTTGGTTGGGAGTTCATATGTGAGATCTAGTTCCCTGATAGGGGATTGAACCCAGGCGGCCTACATTGGGAGTTCTGACTCCTAACCACTGGACCACAGAGAAGTCCAGGAGGTCACATGTTTAAACAGTGTTGGATAAATTGCAACATGTTGCCTTTTAGCAATAGTAGTTTCTGGACCCTAATTGCTTAATTCTTTGTTTTTAACCACCTGTTTGGTTTGTTGCATTCTGTACCTTTTTAAGAAAGAATGAAGTTATTCTTCAGAGAATAATTAGTGGTGTGTTATAAAATTAGTGGGGCACTGTCAGCTCTTATCAATGTGACTACATCATATTATATGGAAAAATTTCTGGATGAATTCCTCCTTTACCAAGAGTCAGCCTGATTTTCCACAGCAGCTGTGGACTAGCAAATAGAGGAGGAATATTGCCACTTTGGGAGCATTTATATGGGGAACGAGGTGGGCAGTGTTGGCATGTGCTACACAGATCCAAGTCTTTGTGCTCTTAATCTCCTCTGGAAAGAGGCCCGGAATTCAAAGCAGGAGGGCATTGGATGTTGCCAGCTTTGTTTGAGAAGCACTTCAATGTGGTGTCTGTGACTTGAGAATCCAGAAATGCTGCCTTGGCAGAGACCCGGGGCCCATGCACCCAGCATTCCGTTTCTGACAATGGGTCCCGAAGGATGATTTGTGGGAAGGCATTCTTGATGCTGGCAACTGCACCGTCTTTGCGATATACCCTGGGATCTCTGGCCTCCCATAATAGTCCATGGTGGATATGTCATCCAGGAATTTTTTGAAAACCCTCCTTGAATCTCTTCAGATGTGCCAACTCTTAGCATGACAAATTCCAGAAGTCAGCAAATATTTGAATGCTTAGTTTATGCCTAGCAGAGTACTAAGCATTGTAGAACATACAGTGTTTCATATTCTTTCCTTACCGTTGAGCTTATACTTTTTGGAGGCAACAAGACTCAGTAACATCTTGCAGAAAAAGATGGGCAGTAATACCCGATGTCACCTGGGGAATACCAAGCACACCACAAGTTCACACAAACTGAGCTCACAGAGACTGAGGTCTCAAGACAGAATGCCGTGTTACCAATAGTCCATGTTGAACAGTGTAACTGTCAGTCAGTGTGGTGTTCTCTCCCTTACGCTAGTCTAATGGCGAGCCACGTGATAAGCCATTGACTGTGAGCGCAGGCAGCCATTTCCCCTCTGCCCATTAAGAGACCATGTGCTTACCTTTCTGGGCATGCAGTTCTAGCCCTGCTTGATCTTTTTCATGTGTTAGTTAATACATTCAGCCCAAAGAGGCCAGACCCATCTCAGAAGTGCCTTCGTGTGTCTCTGTTTTGTCCATATAAAGTGCTTGAATGTAATACTTGAAGATAATTGTGCTTTCCTAAATAATTTTTGAGAGGAGGAGTCCAACCGATAATTGATTCCTCTCCATCATGTACCCCTACATATGCCGCCAACCATGCAAAACAACATAGGGTAAAGTGCTAAATTACGTAGTCTGGGCTGCATGAGCCACAGAAACAAATCAGAAGAGAGGTCAGTGTAGGCTAAAAATGCTAAAGAAGGCCTCTGCGTGTGGCTCAGATGGGACTTGAGTTCATACTTGAAAAAGTAGAAACTTAGGGAAAAGCAGATAGGGAAGCGTGAAGTCAGCGTAAACCTCGGGGGATAATATGTTCTCTTTTGGGTGCCACCCTCCCTGTCAGTGACACTCAGCATTTGACCTTTCTGGCCAAAGAACCATCTGTGTGAGGCAGAATCGGGCAGTGGAAAGCCTGGCTGTTGCTCCTGCCTTCCTTACTTAGGGCTTGCCATCTGCACTCCCTGCCTCTCAGTGTCCACATCTGTCAAGTGGAAACAACACCAGTGACCTTGTGATTTTTTTTTTCTCATTTATTTGTTTGTTTACTCTCTTGGCTGCTCTGGGTCCTCACTGCTGCTTTCGAGCTTTCTGTGGCTGCAGCAAGTGGGAGCTAGTCTTCCTGGCGTGGATGGGCTTCCCACTGTGGTGGCTTCTCTTGTTGTGGAGCACAGGCTCTAGGCGCGTGGACTTCGGTAGTTGCAGCACGTGGGCTCAGCTGTTGCAGCTTCTGGGCTGTAGAGCCACAGGCTCATGGTTGCAGCTCATGGGCTTAGCTGCTCCACATCACGTGGAATCTTCCCAGACCACGGATCAAACCTGTGTCCCCTGTATTGGCAGGCAGAGTCATATACCAGGGAAGTCTGACCTTGTGACTTTTATTGTTGGTCTTGTTAGGACTGAGATTGCTGTTAATGTTAGGAATGTTCCTAGTGCTTAGCAGATACTTGGTAAACATTACCTATATTGAAATTGAATTGATGTCTTTGGGAAGAAATTGGTCCTGATTTATAGATGGCCCGGTTATCTGCAGTTCCTGTGGTGGTTGATTGGGCCCTGTCTAGAGGTAATTGCATGGCTTATTTACATAGAAGCTTCAACATATCATGTCACAAACTTCTGTGTTAATGCCTTTTGGGCTACTGTAGTTTTCTTTAAATAGTTGCATTCAGCCTTCGAAATCTTAACAAAATTTTTGCCAAATATTTCAGTACTCACCAGTTTAATTTTCTCCCTTGTAGGTACGGAATGGCCACATCAAAAGAATCACCGATAATGACATCCAGTCCCTGGTGCTAGAGATTGAAGGAACAAATGTCAGGTAGGTTGCCAATCTGTTCTCCCAGAGACGTTGTGTGCCCAGAGGCAGCACATCACAGAGGCTGATAGCAGAGACTGCAGAGCGAGACTGCCCAGTGTGAATCCCGCTCTGCTGCTTAGGGCTCACCCTGGCTGGGCAAGTTACTTTATCCCTCAGGCTTCAGTTTCCTCATCTGTAAAATAGGAATAAGAACAATACATCTTCCTTAGAGAATTATTGTGAAGGTTAAATAAGTGAATATATATGAAACCTGCTTAGCACATAGTAAGGGCTGTGTACGTCTTAGTTAATATTTAACCCCAGTGTGTTTGAGGGGAGGTGAGGGTGTTACAGGAATCACCCAGTGGGTGGTCAGTGTAGTTTTCAGTGTTACAGTGGTCTTAGTTTTGGTTTTCTATCACTTAATAGTTTCTTAGAACAGAATTAGATCTTTTCTCACTGGAAGAACTTCATCCGATCTGCTGGCCTGGCTTCTGCTTTTCAGATACTTTCTAGTTGATGTCTAGTGCTGTGTTAAACTTTTGGTTCAGAGTCTGGCACTTTTTTTAGAAGCATTAGCTCGAGGGTTGAGGGATCTTTGGATCTTTTAGATCTGCCTTCCAGCTTACCTTCTTGGGCTGAGTGTTACTGCTGTGTATATCACAAAGGAAGAGACTGGTGGTGTGTTTATTGGCGTTTCCTCTTTCTACAGCACCACGTATATCACATGTCCTGCAGACCCAAAGAAAACGCTGGGAATTAAACTTCCCTTCCTTGTCATGATCATCAAAAACCTGAAGAAGTATTTTACCTTTGAAGTACAGGTAAGCATTTGCGTGTGAATCTGTACACTCTCAGCTGTACCAGAGAGGTGGCTGGTCAATTTACGGGAAAAAAGTGACCGTAGGAAAGTCTCTTTATCCTTTTGAATGTACTCCTTTCTGCCTCTGCTGTACACTTGATTCTGCCGTTATTATTATGACATAATTTCAGTATTAGTAATCCGAGTTTCATGCCAAGTTTTACAAGAAGCAGTAAAGCATCCAGAAAATCTAATCAATAGCTCTAAGATTTCAAAGCTTGAGGATTGGAAGAATATCTATCTGGGAAGTTACTATTTAATATCAGGCTGACTATTGTTGGTCTCTATTCTAGCATTTTTAATTTTTCAAAGGGAAGAATGTTTATGGAATCATGCTATGGCCTGAGGGCCTGATGCGTGTGTCGTATGTCATAAGCAGCTGATGTTGTCCTGGCAACAGACAAGATAAACTCACTGTTTCCGGGCCCTCTGCATGCAGGGTGACCCATGTGGGTCTGTTTATTCTCCCTTGGGTCTCAGCCTTGGGAAACCAGGCTGTGGGAGTTTCAGGTCCTGGTCTTACCAAGGTTGTTTGCTCCAAGATGGAATTACTGTGATTCTTCCTCTCCATATTTTGTAGGTACTAGATGATAAGAATGTGCGTCGGCGGTTTCGTGCAAGCAACTACCAGAGCACCACCCGGGTCAAGCCCTTCATCTGTACCATGCCCATGCGGCTGGACGACGGCTGGAACCAGATTCAGTTCAACCTGTCAGACTTCACTCGGCGGGCCTATGGCACAAATTACATTGAGACCCTCAGGGTGCAGGTGCTGGCTCCTTTTCCAGAGGGAGCCCCAGATGGGAGAGGGGGCTGTGCTCTGTTTGCTCCTGGCTTGTGGCAGAACTCTGTGGCTTTCTGGCTAGAGTTTCCAAGTCACCGTCCAGGGGGCTTTCTCCTCAGAGGCTCAGGACCTGTTCAGGCATCTGCTCAGTAATAGTAGGGAGTGTGGGGGTGATATAGACACTAAGTTGTGTCCAGCTCTTGCAACCCTATGGACTGTAGCCCACCAAGCTGCTCTGTCCACGGGATTCTCCAGGCAAGAGTACTAGAATGGGTTGTCATGCCCTCCTTCAGGGGATTTTACTGACCAGAGATCCAACCCACATTGCCTGCATTGCAGGCAAATTCTTTACCGCTGAGCCACCAGGGAAGCGTCATGGTGGAGAATACAACAAGCAACATCTCCCTCTTGTCAGAATCTCCGCCTAAGCCAAGCTGAGGAGATGCCAAAGAGATGACGCTAGTGACAGCGCCATGCAGGGTGAGGGGCTAGAGGAGAGTTAGGAAAAAAAGGAAGACAGTGATAATTTGCCTCTTACTTTAAGACACTTATTTTAAGTCTTGCATCCACAGATCCATGCAAACTGTCGCATCCGACGGGTTTACTTCTCAGACAGACTCTACTCAGAAGACGAACTGCCAGCAGAGTTCAAACTGTATCTCCCAGTTCAGAACAAGGCAAAGGTGAGCCGGCTTTCCTGAGAGGAAGGCCAGATAGTGAGTTGGAGAAGCTGTGTCCCCGGAAAGGGCTCTGTTCCACAAGGTCAGGTGCAGAGCCTTTCTCTGTTGACATAGAGTATGGAGGGCCTCTGCATCAGATCTTAGGTCTGCCACCAGCAGGGAGTCAGGAATAATCCCATGAGCTGCTGCCTCACCGCCATGAAGTGACCCTGCCCCTCTTGGGGGCATCCTGCTCCTTCCTGCTCCCAGGCCTTCCCTGCAGAATATCTTCCATCTGAACCTCTTCATCAGCCCCAATTATTATCAGCCGGCCCCTCCCCTCTGGCACGATGACGGGTGCTTCTGGGCCTGCCCACTGCTGACCGCCCCATGGGCCAGCATCCCCTTGAGTGTCCCTCGGGGTAGGGGGTCACTGCCATTGACCATCTATTTTCTAATAACTTAAACTGATGCATTTGTTCTTTTTTTTTTCTTTTCCCTTCAGCAATAACTGGAATGCAGCTCAAGGGATAGACCCTGGATATGACTCTTAGTTTAAAAAGGAAACTATCTGGAGGACAATGCAAAAAAACAGATATTTATATTAGTTCACTGTGCTGTGGTTCTTTTACCTACCGCCTGGCATCCCTTGTCGTGGACGCCAGTGACTATGCCATGCATTGTAAGTACAGTGGGGGATAAGCCGTCCTTTGATATGTGAATGCTGGAGTGTATCTCGCTGCCTGCCTTGATGTGTGGGGAGGTGGATTTACCACGAACTTACAGAATTAAAGATGGTCCCGTAAGGCAGTTTCAGACCAATATTTCTTCCTACGGTTTGTTCTTTCTTTTATATGTTATCTAAATATATGTATATGCTGTGTAGCGCTCATAATCTGGAAATGAATAAAATGTTATATTCTTGGTTTGTAAGTTTGTCCTTGGTTTGTGTGTGTGTGTGTGTGTGTGTTTTTTTCCATTGGTGACATTTCTCTTTCTTTATGGTATGAAAATAGAACTCTTTGCAAAGAACATCCCGTACATTCATGCGGTGAAGTAGCTTGCAGTAAGCACTGAAAGAACAGGACATCTATAGATTCTGATTTGGAACAACTCCCAAGATAAACTAAATGGGAAGAAACATGAATAACATATCACTTAGAATCATCTTATTCTTGGGGGGCAGGTCTCAAGTGGAGCTTTAGACAAAATGGCATATATTCCAGATCGCTCTTAAACCCTTTGGGAAGGTGTCACGGTGAAGCCTCACTTGCCCTTGGGTGACCATCAGCACGTCTGCTGTTCCTCAGCATTGGAAAGGATCACCGCCTCCTTGTTTGAGCTCCAGATGAAGTAATTGCCTTGAGTTTAGGAACTTAGAGGAAAAGTTCAAACACTGGACTCACTTGAAAGAACTGAAATCTTAACACCACTCTCCCAGCTCCCAGTTACTCTAGGGCATGTGCTTGGGGCTAGTGAAATGACCCTGCCACAGATAGTTAAGTTTACAAAAGTTGGCCACTTAACACTACCGTATGTAATATTTCTGGAGGGAAAATAATTCGGGGGCGGAGAAGAGCCTGTGTAACTACACCTGCAAGATCTCATAGGAGGCATGAGAACTGTGCAGTGACACTGCTGGAGAGAATGGTGCTCTCGCTTATATACTTTTTTGTGTGTTCAATACTATAAAACATTTTCTTTGAGGTAGTATTTAGTAATAAAATTTCAAAGTCAAAAAACAACAAAAGGCCACCCTGGATATCGTGCTCTCACCGACCTTCCCCCGGATTTGGCTTCATCCCTCAGGATAAGACTGGAATTGTGGGCATTTTTACTTTGATTAGAAGTAAAAAAAAAAAAACTCAGGGCTGAATTGGTCACTACCATGGCTGCCTCCTGAGAAGTTAAGTGTCAAGGAGCCCTGCTGTCCCACATCTTTATCCTCCAGTGTGCACTCTGGGTAAGCGTGGCTGAGACTCAGGATGTGGAGGGCTGCAGGCGAGGGTGCCCTGCTGCTGCCTCAGACACTCACTGAGTTCTTGTTTCTTCTCATGGTTGTCGGGGGCCCTGACACTGAGGTGGGCTCAGCCAAGATGACTTTGCCTTCCTCATCTGCTAACCGGATGGAGCCACCTTTGCTACGGTCGCGCTCCATGGAGAGTCCCCATGGCTCTGGCACAGAGCACCCGTTGGCCCAGGTGACAGCCTGCTCTCTCAGGGCCACCCCCAGTCACCTCTGAACATTGACTCTGCTTCTCCATCCTTAAACACCCAGGGGTGCCCGTGCTTAGACTCCGTGTGTCTGTCCTGATCCTTCTGGGTTGCAGAGGGATCCTCAGAAATGGGTGGGGGTGGGGCGCTCCTGGACGTCAACAGAGTTTCTTGTCTCTGCCTGCTGTGTGGTGAAATCTCCCCTCCAATCTGGAGTCTATTGTGGGATGAAAGCTGCTTTTGTGGAGGCGAGAAAACCCGGTCAACTCATCTCTCTGCGGTGCTGGGACATCGGCGGACTGCTCCTGGAAGTCCGGAGAAACACAATAACACACTCTCCTCCACATAGAGCCCCTTTCTCCCCCAGGCCCTTGTCAGACTAAGTACGGGGATTACCTCACCACCCTCTTCAGGGTGGAAGGCGGCAGCTGTTGACTTCGCAGATGCTTCATATATCCATCCTAGAGGAAGTGAGGGGGTGTGGAGGGTGATGGGCTGTATTATCTAAGCTGGACCCCGGCCAACGTGAACTGTGGCACCAGCGACGGCCCCTGCCCCTGCAGTCTCCAGCTCCCTAGGAAGATGACGACAGCTAATTATGGGGCCAAGGGAAGGAGGAAGGAAGGGACAGGCTGCAGGGCCCAGAGGCCTCCTGCTCGGAGCCGGGGCCAGAGTGACCTTAGATTGAGGAAACTGGAGCAGGCAGGGTCACGTTAGCTGGCTCCTTGGAAGCCATGGTGT
This sequence comes from Ovis canadensis, assembly GCF_042477335.2. Classification (NCBI taxonomy): domain Eukaryota; kingdom Metazoa; phylum Chordata; class Mammalia; order Artiodactyla; family Bovidae; genus Ovis; species Ovis canadensis. Next base: position 39,197,805 of record NC_091258.1, on the reverse strand, counting down.
GTGTTTTAGCAGGAGTTCCCTCCCAAATAGGAGTGTTGGTTAATTGGTGTGAACTTGAGTGGACAGTCATGCAGTCGCTCCCAACAGGACCCATCTAGGGGAAGAGCCTGCCTGCTACGGTAACCCTTGTTTGCTACCAGCGTGTTGACTGCTTCCCCACAGCCAGGCCAGCAAGACTGACCGTGCTGGTCCAGCCGCCTCCTGGGGCATTTCTTAAGGAGGCAACTATGCCAGAGAACAGCCCCCAAGCTGATTTCCTTAGCTTCTCGGCAGCTAAAATCTGCCAAATTAGCCAAAATCCTCAAGTGTCAGGAATTCACTGGAGGAGATATTGGAGCTCCTCCTGTCTAACCCTCTCTTCCTACATTTTGCTGATGAGGACATTGTGACCTAGACAGCATCGGGCTGAGCGACTCTTATGGTGGCAGGCGTGGGACACAGACGCAGAACCCTGGTGGGAGTCATATGCCGTCCTCGTCCTCCCGTGTGCCGGCATTCCCCTGCTTCCTCTGTGGCTGGCTGTCCTCTTTGTAGAGGCATTGATGGGGCAGATAATGCCTTTGTGGGGGGATATCCTAGAAGTCCAGTGGCTAAGACTCCGAGCTTCCAATGCAGGGGACCCAGGTTGAAACTCATGTCAGGGAACTAGACCCCACATGCTGCAGCTAAGAGTTTGCAAGCCATCGCTAAAAGATCCTGCCCACTGCAACTAAGACCTGGTGCAGTCAAATAAACAAAAATGCTGTAAAAACAAACAAAGATAATGTCTGCCTGGGAGGCTGGGCCAGGCCAGAGTTGGCTCCTCAGGAAGACTAGACTCAGCTCTGCGTCTGCGGTGAGGGCTCGCCTGGCGTGTCCCTTCATGGTTGCACTTTAGCTGAACTTCAGGGCCTGAGGCTGAGGATAGAACGCTGTGGGACAAAGGTTTGTGTTTAATGGATTATAAAAGTAGCATAGGCTCATGCAAAATTCAAACAGTACATAGAATATGGAGTAAGATAAAGTCGCCGTTCCCATTCCTTAACTGAAAGTATTTGAATGGACCAGACTGACTTTTAACTACATGTATTTGTTTTACTGAATTATCATGACACTGAAATAGAAGCTATTATTCTTATTTTACTGATGAGAAAACCAAGGCCCAGAGATTACTGTGCCCAAGCTCACACAGTGGTGGTAGAAGCAGGTTTCAACTCACGCGTCTGTGCTGGGCTCTTAAATCACTTGGCTTCTTTAACTTGCTCTTTCCTCCTAACAATAGCCTTGTGATAAAACACATGAAACTTACCTAAGAGCTGGGTGGGGGCGAGGTGTCCACCTATGAACAATAGATTAGATCTCTTGTGTTAACTTCACCCAAGGGAATACTATACAGCCATGAAAAGGGACAAATTACAGCTAGGTACAACAACAGAAGAACCACACAGCCATAAAGCAGCGTGAAGACAGCAAGGTGAAATATAGTGGGGATGATTCTACTTCTATACAATTTTTAAATAGACAAAACAATCTATTGTTTAGGATGCATTTATAAATGACAGTCTATACAGTCGTCCCACTTTATCCACAGTTTCGCATTTCCTGGTTTCAGTTCTCTGTAGTCAACTGCAGTCCAAACATTTTAAATGGAACATTCCAGAAGTAGTCCAATCTTAAACTGCGGGGCATTCTGAGTAGCACGATGAAGTCTTGTGCTGTACCTGGGATGTCCAGCCGTCACCATCGTTTGCCTCTGGCCGTCCACCATCCACACTGTCGTGGCTTGATGACACAGGATCGCCTGAAGAAGATGATTCTGTAGCTGAGAGTGTCAGGTCAGCAGTAGCCTAATGCTGTGTCACCCACCTCCCTTCCTCTCACCAGGCAGGCATTTCATCATCTCACATTGCAAGAAGAATGAGGAGTATAGTACAGTAAGATACTTTGAGAGAGACCACAGTCACATAACTTTCATTACAGTGTATTGTTACACATGTTCTATTTTATTATTTGTTCATCTCTTACTGGGCCTAACGTATAAATTGCACTTTACCATAGGCATGTATTCTGGAGAATGAGATGGCAACCCACTCCGCTATTTTTGCCTGAAAAATCCGGTAGACCGTGGAGACTGGGTCTACATTCGAATGGGTCACAGAGTCAGACGCAACTGAGTGACTAAGCACAAGCATAGGCATGTACATATCAGAAAAAAAAGTATATATAGTAGTGTATATAGGGTTTCAGGCACCCATGGTGGGTCTTGGAACGTACTCAGTGGTAAAGAATCCACCTGCCAATGCAGGAGACCCAGGTTCGATCCCTGGGTCAGGAAGATCCTCTGGAGGAGGGCATGGCAACCCCCTCCAGTATTCTTGCCCGGAAAATCTCATGGACAGAGAAGCCTGGTGGGCTATATAACCCATGGGGTCGCAAAGTGTTGAGCTCATGCTTATTACAGGGTTTCAGGCCTCCATGGGGTGTCTTGGAATGTATCCCTTTGGGGACTCCTGTAGCAACAGGCAGAAGACTATCTCAAAACTCAGGAGAGTGCTTTCCCTAGAGGTGGGGGTTGGGGTGGGAGACAAAAGTGATGGGGGAGGCACTCTAGGGGCTTCTCAGGACTATCGATGTTTTATTTCTTAACCTGGGCAGTTTTTACTCATAGATGTTTGCTTCATTACTATTTGAATTACACACACCATTGAATATATTCTTCTGATTATGTTTCTCAATTTAAAAAAAAATGTCAAATTTAGATGACTTAGCCCTAGCTTATTAAAATGCAGGCTCTTGGGCCCAGCTCATCAAAATGCAGATTTTCTTTCAGGAGATCTAAATCTGGCCCAGATCGACATCTGCCCCTGGTGGGTTTTGGTGTTTCCGTCACTTGAAGCTGCTCCAAGATGGAGCAAGCAAGCACTGAAGTGGTGCCTCTGAGTGCGGAGAAGTCAGATGCAGGGAGGGAAGGAGAGTGTAAATAAAGCAAACCAACTCTGGCACGTGTGCCCATAGCAGCCCCCTACCTCCCAGATGCTTGCGTTGCCTTTCTACAAAATCCTTGTGCATAACTTTACATCTCAATTCCTTTTCCATAACCTGAAAATATGGAGTCCTGTAATGCAAACCACGAGTGCCTCTGGGCTGCAATAGAGGCCCTTCCAAATTGTAAATCCATAAGGCATTGAACATCTGGATGGAGCGTGAGTCTTGGAAAAATTGTGCTTCTTGGTATCCATGGTGTCTGAAGCAAAGCAAAACAGTGTGCAAGGGTGGGATATGGAAACACATTGGACAGAACCCCTTATTAAAGGGTGTAAAATGTCACCGAGAACCTCTGCTGTTTTATTGCATGAGGGTAGTAAATATTAATAAGGGCCTTTGTGAGTTCCCTCATCACATGGGTTCCCCCCAATTCTTTTTTTCCATAAAGTCTTAAGCTGTGAATCCTCCTGGTATTTGGGAAGGAATACAGTAAAATCAGGAAATACAGTAGAATCAGTCCACACACACACTAGCCTTTGGGTTCCAGTTCAGTTCAGTTCAGTCGCTCAGTTGTGTCTGACTCTTTGTGACCCCATGGACTGCAGCACGCCATGCTTCCCTGTCCATCAGCAACCCCCAAAGCTTGCTCAAACTCATGTCCATCGAGTCAGTGATGCCATCCAACCATCTCATCCTGTGTCGTCCCCTTCTCCTCCTGCCTTCAATCTTTCCCAGCATCAGGGTCTTTTCCAATGAGTCAGTTCTTCGCATCATGTGGCCAAAGTTTTGGAACTTCAGCTTCAGCATCAGTCCTTCCGATGAATATTCAGGACTGATTTCCTTTAGGATTGACTGGTTTGATCTCCTGGCTGTCCAAGTGACACTCAAGAGTCTTCTCCAACACCACAGTTCAATAGCATCAATTCTTGGGCCCTCAGCTTTCTCTCCCATCCATACGTGACTACTTGAGTTCCGAGTCACCCTCAAATCCACCTCCCATCCGGTGCTGCCCTTGAAGCCTAAAGCATGCTCTCAAGCCTGGGCCTCTCTTCATGGTGCTGGAAACTGACCTAAGCCAACATGTGGGTCCTGGTGAACCTTGGGCCCCTCTGTCAGAGGAGGTAGAGGAAAGCTGAAATCTCTCCCCTCCAAGCCAGCCTCTGCACGTGGTATGTTGTAAAAGCATGTCTCAGACCACAGGTAAGAAACTGACAGTGAGCATGCAAAAAAAGACTCATGTCACCTGTTCCTAAACCTCGGTGAAGTGTCTGCGCACTCTCCTATGATGTGCTTGTGTGGGGACTGTGAGGCCATGTGGACAGCAAAGACCCCATGTGGATTCTCTGTTGAGTGTACGCGGGTGGCAGGAGGGATGAGCTACCCATCCCATCTGAGTTCCAGACTAAAGTTCTGAAGGTCTTGGATGGCTGGGCTTGCCAACTTCCCATGCCTGCCCCATATTAACGGGGACAGACAGAGGTACGTATAAAATGCTTCTGGCTATTGCATATTTTGGAATTGACTCACTTTCCCAGTGGAAAGAATTTCTCCTTCTTTATTTCTTAGGGAAAGGTATTTCTGATATATCCACACTGCTTACAGAGAGTAGAGATTCGTTCCCACAAGTTGTGCTCACTCTGGTCAGTGGGCTGGCAGAGCACTGGGGGAGGGCAGAGGCCCTTCACCAGTCCTTGCCCCCAGGAAACCCTAAGGAAGAGAAATGGAGCAGAGGCGCTGAGCCCCTGAGGGGCCCCTGGGCTTCCCAGTGGGATTTGCGCATTAGCTTTGTCCCTCTCTACCGCTCTCGACAAAGGAGGTGCGCTTGAAGCCGAAGATGCTTCAGGGTATCACTCATTCCCTGGGAGGCTGAGTTCACCTGGTATGGGGACCTTGGGTGGCTGCCACCTTCCCTGCTATTGGGGCTCCCTGGTCCTCAGAGGCACTAGTTTTCCTGCCTTGTCTGTGAAACCATGTAAGAGAAAAACTTTGATGTCTTCCTCTATTCATACAATACTTCTGATACCTACCAGTTTTCCAGCACCAGCGGTGTGTGTGTGTGTGTGTGTGTGTGTGTGTGTGTGTTAGTCGCTCAGTCTTGTCCGACTCTGAGACCCCATGGACTGTAGCCTGCCAGGCTCTTCTGTCCATGGGATTCTCCAAGCAAGAATACTGGAGTGGGCTGCATTTCCTTCTCCAGGGGATTTTCCTCACCCAGGGATCAAATCTGGGTCTCCCACATTGCAGGTGGGTTCTTTACCACCTGAGCTACCAGGGAAGCCCCTCAATTCTGATGCTGTCTACCTGGTGTTCGTATCAGATTGTACAGGCTAAAGGCTCAGTTTCACAAGACAGCCTCTTCCACCCACAACTCAGAGGTCGATTGCCAGTAGTGGGTCCCAAGGTTACCCACACTTGTGTCTGACTGAGCTATGAAGTGGGAATTCCCCTGACCCACTCCTCAGGTTTGATAATTTGCCATGATGGCTCAAAAATAAATGTGTTTACTAGTTTGTTATGTAGTAAAGAATGTGGTCAAGGATACAGATGGGAGACACAGAAAGCCAGGTCTGGAAGGGTCTTGACTGCAGAAACGTCTGTCCTTGCGGAGTTGAGATGCACCATCTTTCTGTACTTGGATGTGATCCCCAGTGCAAAAGCTCCCCAAAGCCCGTACTTTAGGGATTTCTATGGAGGCTTCATCACATAGGTGTGATTAATGGTTAACTCAATCTCTAGCAACACTCTTCTCCCTGGAGGATGGGGAGGGGCTGAAAGTTCCAAACTTCTAATTATGGTTTGGTCTTCCAGGTGACCAGTTCCCATCCAGGAATCCACCAAGAGCCACTTCTTTAGAACAAGACATTCCCATCACCCAGAAAATTCCCAGGGATTTAGACCTCTATGTCAGGAACTGAGGTCAAAGGCCAAATATCAGAACAGAAGCACCTTTACTGCTTAGGAGTTTACAAAACTGCAGAGGTTTTAGGAGCTCTGGCCAAAATCTGGGGCCAAAGACCAGAATCCGTGCCTCTTCTTCTATCACGGTTTCACACTGTAACAAGGAGTTCAGGGATGTGCGTATTCTCTTGGAGAAGGGAGCCAGGCAGCAGATTCCTGGGTTGGCAGACCTGAAGAAAATGAAACGGATTCATGCTAACACAGTAACCACTAGCCACCTGTGTCTATTTAACTTAAATTTTAATTAATTTAAAATAAATTTGAAATTCCATCCTTCTGTTGTACTAGCCAGATTTCAAGCATTCTGTAGCTGCTACACGTGGCTGACGGCCACCATATTGGGCAATGCAGATACAGGAAATTTTGATGGGACAATGCTGTTTTAAATGCTTATTTCAACAAACCAAGATTTTACCACCACTGTCAAAAAAGTGTCTTCCCTGGTGGCTCAGACGTTAAAGAATCTGCCTGCAATGCGGGAGACCCAGGTTCCATCCCTGGGTTGGGAAGATCCCCTGGGGGAAGGGAATGGAAACCCACTCCAGTATTCTTGCCTGGAAAATCCTGTGGACAGAGGAGCCTGGCGGGCTACAGTCCATGGGGTCGCAAAGAGTCGGACACACAAAAAAGTTCAGTGTAGCAGAATCGTTTCCTTAAAAGTGGATCTGAGCAGGCTTCTCAAACGTTAATGTTGCCTAGGAGTCATCTAGGGATTTTGTTGAAACTTAAGTTTAGATTCAGCACGTCTGATGTGAGCCCCTAAACGCTGCAGTTCTAATAAGCTCACAGGTTGTGCTAATGCTGCTGATCCACGGACCTCCCTTTGAGAGCCACAGGGGATTGGAGGCTTAGTTACAAACGCTTAGGGTGGATCTTAGGCGATGAGCCTCAGGAGTGGGACGCAAACTCAAAACCTATGAGGGATGAGCATTTCCTTTCACTCCTGACCTCCGTCACTGACCTTGGTCACTGTGTAACCGCATCCGGACGTGACAGGCTGGGGGTGGGAGGGCAACATGCTTCCTGCCTGACAAAGGTGTGTCAACACACCAGCTCTCGCTCTCGTGTTTGCTGGGCTGGCCTGAAAGCGTGGCTTGAGAGCCCTCGTGACCAAGACCTGCAGGGAGAAAGCCACAACCCCTCCTGCTGCCTCAGGGAAGGGACACAGGGACCATGGGTGTCTGTCTGTAGAGCGAGGAGGAGCCGCAAGTGCGAGTGAGGGGCAAGGTGACCTCTGAGTGGCCCCAGGGCAGAAAGACACAGGCACAGAGGGGCCGTCCACAGAGAAGCCGCAGCCCCCAGGGTGGTGGGGTAATGTGTACCGAGGCCGGCGCCCCTGCACCACAGCCTTGCCTGGGGGTCTCAGCTCAGAGCTCGCTCCCTGGCCCCATCACGTCTGCCCTTGTCCTTTGGCTGAACTGACCTTGGGTGAGGGGTCACTGCTCCAAGTGAAGCCTATCCAGTTCAGTTCAACTCCAGAGTCTTCAAAGAGGCCCCCATCTCCTCCAGCTGAGGGTGGCCCTGCCCTCTCACTGAGTAGCCCTCACCCAGGGTCCATTCTCATGAGCAGGACCATCAGAGATGGTTGTGTGATTAGGTAAAGTGTGTAACGTCCAGGCTGTAGGTTTTGTTAGAGGCGTGGGGGGATGAGTCTATTCATGCCATAGCCTCCAGATTGGAGGAGAGATTTCACCACAAGAAGGCTCTGTGGAGGAGGACTTTGGGGACCAGGAGGTGTAGACACCAGGCCGTAGGAGGAAGGGCAAGTCCAGGCAGAGGGAACAACAGGAGCAGAGGCCTGGAATGGGAATTCCAGCTTCCAGTTACCAGATCACGCAGCGCCTTTACACCTGACTTTCAAGCAGCAGCCTCAGGCTAGGGGGCCTTGTCCCGGCCACGGGTGGGCCGAGCTGGGGCAGGCGCTGGCGCTGCTCCCTCCTTTCACCTCCTGCTCCTGGAGAAGAGCACTTTATTCCAGGGGCAGGCAGCCCTGGGCGCCGGACACTAGGGTGGGGCAGGCTCCTACTCCATGTTCCCTGGCCTCAGCCTCCAGCTCGGTGGGTGGGGGGTTCTCTTCCATTCCCCACACCTAATCCCTTGCAGCTGTTGTCCTCCCCGGGAAAGACAGTTGTGTTGGAGGGAAGGGAAATAGTTATTTTGAGTTGGTCACTGGCTTCTGACCAGGAGAGGTGGATGGCCGTGTCGGGGCCTGGCCATGGGGTGGGCAAGCAGGACCAGAGCCATGATTAATTACGGAGGGTGCTGGGGAGGAGGTCATGGTCCTCACTGAGATGGGGGGTAGGGGAGAGTGACGGACTGGGGAGGAAGTGGGCCCCAGACAGGGGATGTAGAAAAGAGAGCCCGTGTCATGAATGTAGTCGGCATCAGCTGGAGAGGGTGGGGAAGGTGGAGACAGCGTCTCCAAATGGGCCCCGGGAGTTCCTGTGACCAGGACTGGGGCTGCAGGGTAGGGGTGGGGGTGTCTCTCACTGAATGAGCTGCCTGTAAGCGACTGGGCTGCCTGGTCATAGTCCCCTATCTTCCAGGCAGGCCCTCCCCAGCACCGCCCTCCCAGCAGAAAGCAAGTTTGATGGAGACCAGAGCCTCTGGGACATCTGGCCTTCCTCCCTGTGGGGTCACTGTAGGGCAGGGAGATGAATGGATGTGCCTCCTCTAAGCCTGGAAAAGCCAAGTGGCCCGTGGTTAAGCCCTTCCCTGTAGGGCTTGCCAGTGCGGGCTTGCATCCTGGCTCCACTGCTTGCTTATCAGCCCTGTGAACTCAGCGGCTGAGCCTTCCCGCTTTACAGAGACAGGACTGACAGTAATGATGTTCACCTCATAGGCCTGTTGTCAGGGTTCATTGAAAGCCTGAGGTAACTGTGCTTAGGGCAGGACCCAGCCCTGGGCGGGTTGTTGTCATGGAGACAGTTGTTCTCAGCTCATCATCTTCATGGATGTCATGGTGGTCAGCCTCTCTCTGGCCCAGGTGTCTCTGCCTGCTTCAAGGGGTTTCTTGGAGAGGAGAAACAAAGACATCTTTCCCAGGAAGGAAGACGGAGGCTCCCAGGAATGTAGGAAAGAGACCAGCCAGCAGGACTGTGCGCCTGAAAGGACAGGGCCCGCGTCGTATCTCTTCCCTGTTATATCCCCAGTACCTACGATAGTGCCTAGCACATCTTAGTGCTCAGAGCAAATTTTTTGAATGAATAAATGAATGAAAAACTTTTTTAGTGGGTTAGCTGCCTGGGAGGTGGCCCCTGGGCCCCTGGCAGAAGGAGATTGGATGATGAACTTGTGGGCTGGTCAGTGACCCAGGACATGGCCATCAAGTCCTTCTGTCTGGAATCTGAACAAGGAAATAGAGAAGGGGGCAGTTAGCAGCTGGACTTGGTGAGAAGTGGGCCCAACAGAACAGGGATAGAGTCAGCCCCTCCGAAAGGAAGGTGGTGGGGAAAGAGCAGCACCTCCTCTTCTCCCCTCTGTCCAGAGGGGCAAGGTTGAGAGAGGAGGGCCATGCTCCCTGGGGCCTGCCCCCAATCCTAGAGGCCCTCCACCGTGAGGCTTATTCAGTTCATTCACAGTCCCCTTGCCTGAGCAAACATTAAGCCCCTGCTATGTACCGGCCACAGTGCTGGGAGCTGGAGCGGAGCTTTTACTTTGGGCAGAAACCCAGAGAGGGCGTCAGAGCCCTGGCTTCATGGAAACAGAAGGAGAGGGAGCGCTCCTTGGAGGAAACCGTGTCTACGGTTTGCACTGAGAGCTGAGGGATGGGCACAGATTTTCCAGGAAAAAGAAAGGGGCAGTCCCTCCAGAGAGAAGGGACAGCATGGGCAAAGGCTACAGAGAGCCAGCTTGAGGAAGTGCAAGAAGATTCACGTGGCTGGGGTCAGGGTGCTGAGAGATGGGGCGAGAGGATACACTGCTCGGGGTCTCCACTCGAGGGTCAGAGCCTGCCTTTGCAGAGCATCCAACCCACACTGCGAGAGACAGCTGCTCTTGAGCAGCTTGTCCTTGGAGCTGAGCCAGGTGCGAGGCCTGGGGCAGAAAGAGCTGGGGCCTGCTGGCTGACTGTGTGACCCCTGGCAGCTCACTGCTCCTCCCTCAGATGATTTCCCCCTCTGCACGATGAAGGGCCCAGCTCACTGTCCGCTAAAGCTCTGTCCCTGGCTTGGAGGGGCCCTAGGGGACACTGTGGACTTGTGGGGATGGGGTGGTAGGATGAGGGCATGAAGGCAGTCTGGAGAGGTTGGGCAGCCCCATGTTTATCCTTTATAAGGAAGCCCCCTTTTCAGGGACCGCTGCTAGCATCACCCAGGTCTTTGGATCAGGCTTGGATGAGACAGATTCCAATGGCTCCTGGCCTGAGTGGCTTTACTCTCCCGTGAGGAGACCGTCCCCACCCATGGAGTAGGCCCCTGGGGCCCCTGGTGCTTCATTCCCTGGCTACCTGGCTTTTCAGGGCCAGCTGACTCAGAGCTTCAGCAGCCCTGAGTTGAACCCTCGTTCCAGCTGGGGGCCGAAGGGGACCAAGCCTTTCCCTGGAGCCCTTCCCACCCCAGCTTCTGGTCAGCTTCGAACCTTTGCAGAGGGGTCTGTGGCTTTCTGGTCGGTCCCAGGAGCCGTTTCTGCACATTCTCACCTGTGGTGCTCACAGGTCAACCTGCTGAGCAGGTGTTGCTGCCCCTCTTGATGAGGGGAGGGAAGAGGGGTGCTAAGTTTCCAGAAGGAGTAGGAACCCAGCCTAATGATGCACAGCTGGGCAGGGGCAGACTTGCAGAGATGAGGTCTGGGGGGCGGGGGAGCTGCTCCCTGGTTCCCACAGGGACCGAACTCTGTTGGAAGACCTGGCCTTGGGCCCCCATCCAATCTGAGAGGGAGGCATGGGGCCATCCAAACGTTCCCTTGGGGCTAAGCCCTTCTCTCCTTGGGGTCCCATCTGGCTAAGTTCTGGTGTGTATGGGTGGCTGTCACGGGGAGATAGTGAACACATGGATTAAAGGCATGGTTTTGTGGGGGTGAGATAGCCTTGAATCTGAATCCTAGTTCCACTTCTTTTTTACGACATAACTTGAGAAGTATCCCTCAGTTTCTGGATGGAGAACCATTGTGCCTCCCCCTCAGGGTAGGAGAAAGGAGAAGTAAAATGATCTATATGTTCATTCAAAGAAATAGTCATTGAGCACCTACTGTGTATCAGGCACTGGGACAAGAGATAGATGAAAAATGAATGCAGGCTTCCTCATCAAACTCACGTTGCGACTGGGGAGACTGACCCCCAAAATGCAGACATAACAGGGACTTCCCTGATAATCTAGTGGTTGAGGACCGGCCTGCCGATGCAGGGTACAGGGGTTCGATCCCTGGTCAGGAAAGATCCCATGTGTCATGGAACAACGAAGCCCGTGTGCCACAACTACTGAAGCCCACGGGCAGAGAGCTTGAACTCTGCAACAAGAAGCCGCTGCAATGAGGAGCCTGGGCACTGCAACCAGAGAAAGCCCGCATGCAGCCAAGGAGACCCAGTGCAGCCAAATATAAATAAATAATTTTCAAAGGGCTTTGTATAAAAATACAGACATAACAAGTGACACAGTAGGCTGGAAGGTGAGGAGGTGGGATAAGAGGAAATAGAGCCAGCCCTGAGGGGTAGGGGGTGCTGGGGAAGGGGACAGTGTCGGCTCAGGGAACAGCGTCCTAGGTGGGAGGGACAGCACTGCAAAATACCTGCAGGGCCTGTGCCAAGTGGCTCAGGAAGCAGGGAAAGCAGAGTGGGTGAGGCTTGGAGGAGGTGAGAATGTGGTCAGAGACTGACGGGGCAGGGGGGCGGGCTGCCCCTCCGCTGTGGCCAGTTCCACAGGAATTCGCTCCTCCGCAGCTGTGAAAGGCCAGGGCTGTGTGGACACAGGATGCAGCCCCTCTAACCCCGCTTCCGCGCTGCCATGTGACCGTCTCTTTTCTCCTTTTCTGCCTACCCAGGGCTTCTTCCTCAGGTCCTTGGGCCCAGAGGCCTCCCCCAGTGTGGCCTGTGACCGTTCTCGCTGCGGGGCAGAGACCCCCACACCCTCCCAGCCGCCTGTTCTGCCTCCTGTCTGGGGAGGATGCTGTGTCTGCTCTGGCCCGTCTCAGGGAGCATCACAGAGGCTCCTTTCACCAGAGGGCAATGTTGGGGGACTGGGGGGGGATGCAGTGCCCTTCTGCCTGTGGGCATAAAGACCCTCTTTCTCTTCTGCCGCGTCAGCCCTCTCTGGACTGGCGGGCAGAGGGGCCACATTCTGGGAGATTTGTGTCCTTTCTTTTAAAGTACGGCGAGACTGGGGCCAGGCCAGACAATGGTGATGATTTATAGTCTGCTGGGCCACAGGGCTGCCTGCTGGGCTGGCATCAACCAGAGAGTTCTGCACCACTGGGTCAGGGGGCTGCCTGCCCAGGACTCCACAGTGGGCACCCTAACTTACCAGCTGCAAAGGGCAGGGGTTGTGCTGGTAATTTCAGAACTCCCCCCACCCCAGCTCTGCTATCCTGGGGTGCCGCCTCCACTGGCCTCTTCTTGGGTCTGTTCATTCCAGGCTCATCTTTACCTGGATTTCTCAGCCCTAATCTGTGTCAGGTCTCTCCCACTGCAGCTCTGACATTCTCTCCTGGACAGAGACCTGCCTTGGGAGGGAGACAGGCAGAAGTGGGGAGCACATGGAGGCCCCGGGCGGGGGATGGTGAGACCCTGGGGGAGCACCGAGGGAGGAGGGGCAGGCTGAGGAGCTGGTGGAATAACTTGAGGAGATGCCTGCAGGAAGCTGGCTTTCAGGCAGGAGAGTGCTGGAGAGTTAGGGGGAGAGACGGGGACACTGGGACTGGTGAGCAAAACAGGGAGAGAGAGAAGGACCAAGGCAGTGAAGGAGAAAGCCAAGGAAAGTGCAAGTGAGAGAGCACCCAGGACAGAGGGGAACACACACAAAGGAGAGAACAAGAGAGATTCAGAGGAAGAGAGAGGGTGATGGGGAGAAAGCAGGAAAGGGGCAAAGAGTGGGGGAAGGAGAGGATGAGGGAGACCTAGGCCAGAGCCAGAGCCACAGGGAGCAGAAAGCAGAGCAGGTGAAAAGCCAGAGGGCTTCTCCCCAGACCTCCCCAGCCTTGACCCCCCACTGCCCATCCCACACCCCACAACCCCACCCCAATCCTCACTGGCCTGGGAGGGAGGTGGGGGCATGGTGGGGGCTGGTCTGTCGTCCACTGGGGACGACTGAGTTGGACAGAAGCAGGAACATTTTGATGAAACAAAGAACAGGCCCTCAAGGGAAATGCCCCTTTGTTGGAGCCCTGGCCTTCCCGAGGCAGGGGGCTGGCCACCAAGACCTCTCCAAGGGCATGGGCTGCACCATCCTATTCTGGGATGACAGGACCCAATATTTTGGAGGAAGGTGGTTTTCTGACCATCTGCCTTGGTTTCCCCCTATGAGGCAGGGTGGTGGTCAGGGGCCTGAGTTCCCCGATGGGGTTGGGGCCAGAACTCTGGGGCCAAGGCGGGCTGGCAGGTGGGACCAGCTCCTGTCCACCCCCAGCCTTTGTTCCAGGAAAAGGCAGCTAGGGAGGGGGTGGAGGGCAGGAGTGTTTCCAGGGAAAAACCCATCCTTCCATGGAACAGGCAGCCTCCTGCCACTTCACCCCTCCACCCGCACCCTACCCCCCTCCTGCCACCAGCTCCATTCCTTCCTCCCTCCTCTTTTGGCAGGAGGAGCAGCTGGAAAATCCATGCTGTGCTCCTGACTCCCACCTCAGCAGAGCTGAACCCATGGTGGCCCTGCAGAGGGGGCAGGGTGTGTGTGTATGTGCGTGTGAGTGTGTGTGAGTGTGTGGGTGCACACATGCACACAGGTGCTGCCTGGCCATCGTCGCCTGCAGCCATGGGCGTGGGAGAGGCAGGGTGCATCAGAGGGAACGAGGCAGCCTGAGCCGAGCTCCTGGAGCCTCAGTTTTGTTGTCTGAGATATGGGCGTGCCCCTGTCTCACTTTCTTAATAGGGCTGATGTAAGGGTCACAGCTGGAGAAGGAAATGGCAACCCACTCCAGTGTTCTTGCCTGGAGAATCCCAGGGACGGGGGAGCCTGGTGGGCTGCCGTCTATGGGGTCACACAGAGTCGGACACGACTGAAGCGGCTTAGTAGTAGTAGTAGTAGTAGTAAGGGTCACAGATGCCAAGATGGGCGGAGCAGGAGTATGTTCCCGAGGCCCCTGGATACCCACTGCACTCAAACCATTCCTGATGACAGGTGCTGCTATTACTGTCCCCCTTTCCCAGCTCAGAGACAGGCCAGTGGCTGTCCTGAGACTGGAGCCCGGTCTGACTGATGCAGGTACGGCCCCCGGGCACCTCCTCCTCCCTCCAGGGCCCTGGGGCTCCCTGTCCCGCCCCCGTGAAGAGCAGCCTCTCTCCAGTGACCGGGGCCCTTTCTGGCCCAGAGGATCCCCAGAGGCCACCTGCTCCAACTCCTTGTCACTCATCTGAGGAGCCTGAGGCTCAGGGGCCCGGAGCTTCAGGTTGCAAAGCACGTGAGGCAGGGCTGGAATTCCGGCTTCCTGCCTGGTGGTCCCGGGTGTGGGCTGTTTTTCTCTCTTCCTTCCTTTAAGCACAGACTGGTTCCTGGTAGGGTTATCAACACAGGCACACTCCCTTTCCTCCCACTCTTCTGCCTGGCCCCAACCCCACCACTTTTCCCACCCCTCCCCGAACAGAGGGCTGAGCAGGGTGAGGATGCTGAGTGAGGCTTCTCGACGCCCCCTTGGCCCTACTCCTTTCCGGGACATGAATGCCTCCCCCCACAGGCTGTTGGAGGGACCCAGCCCTTCTCCAGACCCTAGCTTTGTACCCCAACCCCCCTTATCAGGGTCTAGACCCCATGGCCTTTGGCTGGATGACCAAGGCCCCTGAGACCAGCTCCTTGGTTGGTCCGTCTGGAGACCACCTCCTTCCCCTCATACCCATCCCACCCCTGCCCCCTACCCACCAGCAGGGGACAGGAAGTACCCCAAACCATGCCCCTCCCCCAGTATCACCTAGTTCCTGAGTCTGGGTCTGGGGAGGCTTCCAGGAGGAGGAGGTTATTTAGGGAGTTGCTTGTCACTTCCCTAGTGGCTCAGAATCCACTTGTAAAGCAGGAGACCTGGGTTCGATCCCTGGGTCAGAAAGATTCTTTAGAGATGGGAATGGCATCCCACTCTAGTATTCTTGTCTGGAGAATCCCATGGACAGAGGAGCCTGGCAGGCTACAGTCCATAGGGTCGCAAAGAGTCGGACACGACTGAGCAACTAACACTCCACTCCACTTGCCCGTCTAGGGATGACTTGTGTGGAGATGACGCCCAAGGCAGAGAGAGGAGTGGGAGGTGGACAGGGCTGGGGAGAGGTCCTGAGCATCCTTGGCACAGAGGCTTGCAGCTCTCCTAGACCCTGCTGGACACACAGCCAGCCTGACCAAGGGGAGGGAGGTGGGACACAGCCAGAGGAGATGGGGCCAGGTGGCATAGACACCGGGCCTCCTGGGAAGATGCTGGGGCAGGGTGATCCCACACCCCCGGGTTTGGGCCACTGAGTCAGCCAGTAGCAGCCCTGAAGCCGCTGCCCTCCCAGGGCTCAGCTGTCATGTGTCACGTCTGTCTGCTGGTGCACGGTTCTGAGCTCTGGGGTGCCTCAGATGCCACAGCAGCCCTGCGTAGCTCCCACTTGGTGGGGACGCAGGACTCTCCGTGAGGCAGGCGCTGCTCACGGGCGCCCGGATCCCCAGGCTGGTGAGCCTGGTGCTGTGCAGTGGGCTGCTCTCAGCTCACCCACTCCCAAAGCTGCCCTTGGCTAACTGGAGCTGCATAACCCACAGATGCCCAGGAGTAATGAACTGAGGCTGAGCAATGTGGGCAGATGGCAGCACGGTCCCCCAGCCTCCAGAGTCCACGGCATCTTCAGTACCATTCACCCTATGGAGTCCCCGGGATCAGGCTGAGGCAAGAGCTCTCCTGAAGCCGCATCCTGGTGGGCTGCCTCCTTTGCCCTGTTCCCTGCTTCCCTCACTTTCACACAAGCTGAGATTCTCAATAAACCATTTGCATAAATATTGCATCTCAGGTTCTTCTTCAGGAGCTTGAGCTCAGACACCCACAAAATTGACCTGGTGGCCTCGCTTATAGAATGATGATATCAGGGCTGGGGAAGAGGAATGGGGAGGCAGTCTTAGGGGCACAGGAAAGCCTGCTGGATGAGGTGACATTTGAATCGGGGCCTTGAAAGTTGAGTAAGAATTGTTGAGCTGAACAGTGCCTGTTTCTTGTGATATATCTTGTTATTGTTCAGTCGCTAAGTCATGTCAGACTCTGTGACGTCATGGACTGCAGCACGCCAGACTTCCCTGTCCTTCGCAGAGTTTGCACAAACTTGTGTCCATTGAGTCAATCTTGCCTGATTTAATTGCTGAGGAACTGAGACATCAGAGGTGCAACACAAGCAAGTGCCCTGGGGCAGGAAAAAGCACTCAGTTATATCTGACTCTATGGACTGCAGCCCGCCAGGCTCCTCTGTCCATGGAATTCTCCAGGCAAGAATATTGGAGAGGGTTACCATTCCCTTCTACAGGAGATCTTCTCAACTCAGCTCAAACCCGGGTCTCCTGCCTTGCAGGTGAATATCTTACCTTCTGAGCTACCAGGGAAGCCCGGGAAAAGGCAGGGCATGTTCAGAGCAGGGAGTGGACCTGCGGCGGAGGGAAGGGAAGTGGGAGATGAGAAGTTAGGACGGCCATCACCCAGCCCCGCACAGCGTTCATGGCCGATGGAGCACCTGCTGAGCCCAGATGGCGCCTCAGAGTTCTCACACTACGTCTGGCAGGCTCTGTCAACCAACTGGATTAACATGTGAGGTTGCCCGTTCAGCGTCCCTGCCCCAGAGGAAGGCCAGGCCGGGCCCCCGATGGGGTCTGTGGAGAACGGCCCAAGTACAGTAGGGGCCTCCCCTGGGAAGCAGCCACTGTGGCCCATAAATAGGTTAGGCGGCCAGGAAACAGGAAATCCTGACAATACAATGACTGGGGCGCAGGGGTTTCCTCCAGGCCGAGGGCTGGACCGAGGAGGCTTCTTAAGCCAAAGGCTCTGCTGAACCAAAGTCTCCCTGGCCACTGGCCTCAGATGCCCAGCTCTTCCCACAGTCCTCGGAGGCCACGGGGCCCACCCTCACCCCACCCGGCCCAGACAAGGGCAGCTCAGGACAGGCCAGCACACGCCAGGACAGGCAGCGGAACCCCCCAGGGAAGATCCGTGATGGGCTCGGCTCCCAGCTGAGCTTGGACCCAGGCAGTGATGGGAGCAGCTGGGGCAGCCAGACCAGGGGCCAGCGGCCAGGCCAAGGAGGCTCCCCCCGGATCAGGGGGTGCTTCTGCCGGGCTCTCTGACTCAAGAGGCGCACACATCTCTAAATGGGTGTCACTGGGCCTGTCCCTGCTCTGGGCTCCCCAAGGGTGTGGTGAGCACCAGGCTGACCCTACCTAAACCCCAATAATGGAGAAACAAGATCCCTCATTAGAGAACGAGGCAGCCTGTAAAGCCACGCCCCAGAAGAATTTTATTAAGAAAAGCAAACAATAAAACACGATATCCTGTAGGATCCCAATTTTGTTAAAATACACACAAACATAAAAATGTGTGTGTGTGTGTACCCACACTTGCGCACAGATGGGACAGAAAAGAGTACCGATAAAAGGTCAAAGAGGAGAGTATCAGAGAATTTTTATTTCTTCTTTGTTCTTTTCTGACATTCTAATTTTTCCACAGTGAACTTTGTAACCATTAAAACACACACACACACCCAAATACTGCAATACCTGTTTTCTTTTAAGTACAATGTTTACAAAGAGTTTTTAAAGAAGGGGGGAAATGTTGATACCCAGCTGAGGGGAAAAGGGGATACAACGTTGTATACATCGTATGTAAAGAACAAGAATATCAGGGCAGGAAGGGGATAGGAAGGAAATACCTGGGGTGTCAGGGCTGGTGGCTTTGTGGGGATACCATCACGGTTCCGTCCACCTAGTGTGAGAATCCCCACACTTTTGTGTGTCTACTGTACCCTGAGTCTTTAACATCTTTGTCAATCCAGAGAGTAGAAGATAGAGTCCTGCTCTGATTCGATCCAGGGGTGGCAGAGAGACTCTTATAATTTACACATCCTTGATTACTGAGCCTCTTTCCACCCAAAACATTTTATTATGAAAATTCTCAAAATACAAAAAAGCAGAAAGAATTGTACAATGAACATCCATTGATCCACTATGTAGGCTTTGCAATTTACATTTTCCTAGACTTGTTTTGGGCTTCCCTGGTGACTCAGATGGTAAAGAACCCACCTGCCAATGCAGGAGACGCAGGTTTGATCCCTGGGTCAGGAAGATTCCCTGGAGAAGGGAGTGGCAATCCATTTCAGTATTCTTGCCTGGGAAATCCCACGGACAGAGGAGCCTGGCCAGCTACAGTTCATGGGGTCGCAAAAGAGTCAGACACGACTTAGCGACTCAACAACAACTCAGGAATAGCTAGATGGACTTAATGCATAGGGCAGGTATATGGGAAGGGACTCAGAAGGTCTATGTCCTCTCTGAGCACCACTCTGCCCACATCTGTATGTGTTCACCAGCCTGGAAGCTCTGCAAACCCCACCCTTTGGGGGTTTTATGGAGGCTTCATTACATTGGCTTGATAGCGCAAATCATTAGCCATTGGTGACTGACCTTAATCACTGACTCCTCTTCCCTCACCAGAAACTGGGGTAGGACTGAAAGCTCAAACCCTCCAATCCTGTGGTTGGTTACCTTGACAACCTGCCCCAATCTTAGCTTACCTGGGGGCTTTCCAAAAGAGACTTCAATAGCATAACCAGATACCTTTATCACACTCATCACTTAGGAAATTCCAAGAGATTTAGAAGCCATGTGGCAGGAACCCAGAGGAAGAACAAACGTATATTTTTTATTATCAATCACAATATCATAGTACTGCTTTGAATTTTCTTAAACATGCCTTTTCATGAATATATGTGAGCATTTTTGCTGCATATGGAGCAAGTCTGCTGGCTCAGAGAGTGTATATGTCCAGCTTTCCCATATGATGCCAAACAGTTTCCCAAAGTTGTATAATTTGTATTCCTGTCAACAGAGAATAAGAGCTCTGGTTTCCCCACATCCTTGTCAACACTTGGCATTATCTTCTGTTTTCCTTCTAGCCGTTCTGGTGAGTAGATGGCAGGATTGCATCGTTGATTTCATTTGCATTTCCCTGATGGCTAATGAAGTTAAGCATGTGTTCGTATGTTTATTGGTTATCGGGATATCTTTTTTTAAATAAAGTGCTGACCTAGTCATTTTTCTTCTGGATCGTCTTTTCCCCCTTCTTGTTTTACAGATGTCCTTTATACATTTTGGATACAGATCTTTTGTTAGATATACAGATGGCAAGTATCTTGTCCTGCTCTGCGACTTCCTCTTCTTCTTCTTAATGGTGTCTGGTGAGGGACATTCTTAATTTTAAAACATTGATTTCTAAAGTAATCTTGAAAAAGATTTGCTTACAGTGTTATTTTAACACTTGCAACTGTGAAGTCATATCCCCAGGAAAAATTACAGCATGTGTGTTAAATGCCTCTGCCTCCTCTCTCCCCCACAGCCAATTCTGTTGAGTGTCCGCCATAAATATCTCAAATTAGAATTCACTGAGGTCATTTCAGGCTACTGTGTCTTCCACAAGTAGTACTTCCTCGTTTGAAATAAAGGAATCAGAAATCCTCAGGTAATGGGAACCTTTATCGGAACTCGTATGTACAGTAAAGGGACTTCCTCTTTTCTGAGAGATTTTTTGGAGGGGAAAAAAGTTGCCTAATATTCAGGCATAGCCAGTCTGTACAGACATATTCTCTGTTCCAGGGCTGTAATAGAAAAATATTGGAGGGGGCTTCCCTGGTGGCTCAGTGGTAGAGAATCCACCTGCCAGTTCAGGAGACACGGGTATGATCTCTGGTCCAGGAAGATCCCACATGCCACAGGGCAACTAAGCCCGTGGACCACAACTATCGACCTTGTGCTCTGGAGCCCGTGCTCCACAACGAGAGAAGCCACCCCAACGAGATGCCTGCGCACTGCAACTAGAGAGAGAAGCTCCTGCTTGCCTCAACTAGAGAAAAGCCTGAGCAGGAACAAAGACCCAGGACAGCCAATACATAAACAAATAAAATTATGTTTAAAAAAAATGCTGGAGGGATTCCCTGGCGGTCCAGTGGTTAGGACGCTTTGTTTCCACTGCTGGGGGCCCGGTGGAATCCTTGGTCAGTGAACTAAGATCTTGCAAGCTACATGAAGAAATCAGAAAAAAAAAAAAAGAAAAGAAAAATATTGGATACCCACACATCCTAATTATGGTATCTTCATTCAGTGGAATACTAAAGAACTATTCAATAAAGACAAGATGAATTTATGCATAAGAATGTAGACTTCAGAGGGGAAAAAAGCCAAGAGTGGAACAGTCTGTGTGGTAAACTGTGCACACATCTTGAAAATGCAGTCTGCTTGGAAGGACTCACATCAGCGATAGGAACGGGGTGGTGGTGCAGGAGTAGAAAAGAGCCTTAGATTCTTTTGCAAATCACTGGGGGCATTCAACATACTCTTAACCTGTGTGCACCTATTATTTATCCTACCAAACTAATTGAAAATTTAAAAATACAAAATATAGACATTTGAAAGGGAATGCAATTTTTCATCCTAAGAAATATATGCAATCACTTTGAGTCCTGAATAGTTCCCTTCAGAGTTGTCAAAACTTCTCTGTGACCCCTACTTCTGGGGTAAGGACCGAGGTGAGGGCTAAACACTGGAGTGTCTCCTTTGGGGGCTTTACTCTCAGCAATATGATGTCACTTGTGGCCAACTTAGAGCTAACTTCCCACGAGGCAGAGCAGGTGAAGTGCCTGGGGTCCACAAGAGTTCCGGGGGCTCATGGAAATGTTGAAATTGGCTTAAAACAATAGAAAAAGAATACAGTCATGCCTAGATTATATTTGTCTTTTTACTAACAGGGTCATAAAACATAATTAAGTATATCTATTTGATCCCCTGGAGTAGGAAATGGCAACCTGCTTCAGTATCCTTACTTGGAAAACTCCATGGACAGAGACTGACGGGCTACAGTCCATGGGGCTGCAAAGGCACGACTGAGCGACTAAGCACACACACTGCTGTATCTATATCTATATCCATAATTTTATGTGTAGGTAACCAAGCAAGGACTCCTGGGCCCACAGTGCAGTGCAGACAGCCAAACTCTGACAGCCAAGTGCATCGAGTGTGCAGCAAAATAAGGCTTTATTTGCAGGGCACCAAGCTAGGAAGCGGGAGCCAAGCCTCAGATCCACTCCATCTTGGTCTTCGAGTTAAGGGTGTTTTAAAGGTTAACAACAAAGGAACTGTGATTAATCCTTGTCTTGTGACATTCTGTGACATTTCTTAATCACACTTTTGGGAGTCAGGATGTCTTGAGCTTATGATTCTCTGGCCAGGTGGTCCATGGCTCAGATGAGGCTAGGGGGCTTGTCTGTGAGCTCATCTTGCCCTGGAGAAACAACCCAGGTTTGTATATTAATGAAGAATCTATAAGAGCAATCTTAGAACATTAACAGCAATCTGAGTCATCTGACTCAGGTTGATTAGGGCTCAGTTAGCACAGGACGGCTGCCGTCTATGGGGTCGCACAGAGTCGGACACAACTGAAGCGACTTAGCAGCAGCAGCAGCGCAGGACGGAGATCAGAGGGTACGAGAAAGAGGTTGAAGTCAGAAGAGACAGGGCAGGTGGGTCAAGTTTTGGATAGAGATTTTAATCATAAACTCAGTAAGGGGATTTGGTTTTAGAGGGACTCAGATTCATATGTACATAAATATATACAGTTTTTTACAAGGAAGGATTCACGAAGGTGCAAAAGTATCAAGAAAGTCGTAATGTGGCCTTGGGCACACTCTTTCTATAAAGGGCCCAGTAGTAAATATATTAAGCCTGGGGGCCAGGTGGTCTCTGTTTTGACTGACCTTTGCCAGCAGCAGAAAGCGACCATCACATAAACAGATGGAGGGGAGTGGCTGTGTTCCAACAAAGCTTTATTTACAAAAACAGGAGGTGGGTGGGCCTTGGTCCAGGGCCAACCTGGTTGGTGCCTGGGAAGCTCTAGTATTTGTTGAATGAATGGATGAATTGGAGAGGGTGGGATTGCTATCAGTCCTGACCCTTGTTGGGCTTCCCTGGTGTCTCAGATGGTAAAGAATCTCCCCGCAATGCTGGAAACCCGGGTTCAATCCCTGGATCAGGAAGATCCCCTGGAGAAAAGAAAGGTGCCCACTCCAGTATTCTTGCCTGGAGAATCCCATGGACAGAGGAACGTGGCAGGCTGTAGTCCATGGGGTCTCACATGACTGAGGGACTGACACTTTTCTGATCCTTGTCCGTGGTTGAGTTTGGGTTTGGTTGGGAAGTGGGGAGTGGATACTGGGCTGGGGATCAGTTTTCATGTTCTCAGCCCCACACTTGCTGTGTGACCTCGGGCAAGCTACCCTCCCTTGCTGGGCCTCAGCTCTCTGTCCGTAAGATGGAGGCTGTACTCACCATTTGCTGGATTGTGATGAGAGAATGAAATGTAACTGAGGATATGGAAGTGCCTGGAATAGGAAAAGGAGATTCCCACTGGGCAGCTCGAGGGCAGGGATGGCCAGCTTCCTGGAGCCCTGGCCGCCCCGGGGAATGTCACTTTGGCAGAGGAAAGAAGGGGGCGGGGGCAGCCAACAGCGTGACCCGAAACACAAACAGTCCCCAAAGAGGGGCCGAAACTCTCACCCTGGTGAAAACACGCTTGTCAGGTTTCTGCCCTGCCCCTGAGCAGGACAGGGGAAGGCGCCCCAGGCTGGCCTCAGTTGGCAGTGGCCGCTAGTAGCTGGCGGGGCCTGGGCCCCTCACGTGCACCTGGGCATGCATCCAACCAGAAGTGGCCCTGTGTGCCCCAGGGTGTGATTGTCCATCAGCCAGAACCTGAGGTTGCACCTCAAGGGCAGTGCAGGGACCCATGGAGGGAGCCCCACGCCCCCAACTTCCCACTGGGGTGCCCAGTGGCCCGGTCAGATGAGCTGCCATGTGACCTGGAAGGGCAACATGGAGGCAAGTGTTCAAATAGACAACTCACATGTCCAGGGACCTGGCAATTTCGCCTTCTCTCCAGCTGTATCAGTTCCAGCCCAGGCACGATACAGAATTCTCTTCACACAGACCCAGCAAAATGTTCTAGTGGCTTAACAGAGGTGTGATCAGGATCACTGGACACTAAAGGGCAAGTCGAGGCACAAGACCAGCCCCATGGGCTGCCACGGCCACCCTAGACTCAGATCCACACTCTGCTTGATTTGTGTATGAAAAAACAAACAAACCAACCCAAGATCATGTGTTTACAAAGCCTTTTGTTACCTTGCAAATCCTCAAGGAAGTGAGGGAGAGTGACTGGGCTGCACATCCTGACCAGGCCAGCAGGGGAAGGAGCTGGAAGGCTGTGGAGGCGTGTGTCTGGGCTCCAGAACTCTCACTTTGCAACTAAGTGGTATGTGACCTGGGACAAGTCTGTTGTCACTGAGCTCCAGACTTTGGCACTGAAGGACTGAATTAAATGACAATTGTGTTTGGTTGTATTTTTCTTTTGAGTTACAAATCATGGAAATTCCGATTCAAACTGGAATGACCAAAGAGAGTACTTCCTGTTCCTCATAAGAGTGAGGGGGATGGCCATCAGGTCTGGCTGTATCCAGGGGCTCAAACAATGCCATCCTTCTGTCTTGTGTCTCTGTTCTCTTGTGTGCGGCTCATTTTCATGCAGGCAGTTCCATGTGTGGACAAAGGCCAGAGATGATATGGACATTGCTCATCCCTAGTAGAGATGGAGGTGGGGAGAGGGGGCTGCCTCCACCTGGGTCTCACCTGCCCCTGGAACTGGGGAGAGGGGCAGCCTTTCTGCATTTCATGAACTCAGAGTAGGAAAGGGGTAGCTCCCTAGAGGAGCCAAGAGATGGGAAGATGGGTGCTGGGCAGGCAAAAGCACCACTGCCACCAAAGTAAACACAGCTTCATATTTGCACATATTTAAGTCCATCATTCTTAGCACCGATTCTTAGCACCAGCTCTGGGAAAAAAGTCCCATCTCATGGCAAAGGCTGAGAGCTCAAAGAGTGGTCCAGACAAATCTGGTCTCCAACCCAGGATTTCTGAGCCCTGATCTAGGACTTTTTCTGATTCATCCCACTGCCCCTTCTCTGATATCCCCTTCATGTTTCATGCTCCTGTGGCCACCCCTCCCCCCCCCCCCAACTAGCCAAGGAAGATTGCTGGTGCAGGGTGTGCACACAGCTAGTCTCCCAGCCAGACTCTGTGGCCCCCCCTGGCATCTGGAGACAAGGGAAGGACAGGGGTACTACCCCCTCACCCTCACCCTCACCCCACCCAGGAAACTGAGCTCTGTTCTCTGAGACCCAATCCTCCATCAGTGACTTCACTTGCACACACAGAGCCAGTGGCCTGCAGAATGTCTTCCTGTCTACATGAAACCCCTAAGAGGATCTGGTGGGGAGTTGGGGGTAGGAGCAGGGAAAGATATCAGAAGGGGCCAGCAGGAGGGGAGGGGATCTCTCTAGGCAATGAAACCAGTCGGAGAGGCATCTTTCTGGAACCAGCGAGACTCCAGAGAGCCCGGAGCACTGACTAGAACTAGAACCAGTACTCATTCTTGTCTGGGCCTCAGTTAACCCGTTGGTACACAAGGAGCTTGGGCTAAGAACTTTCTGGCTCTAAAACTCATTGATTGACAAAGGGTCAATTTCCTCATACTATAAAACGTTCCCAGAAATCATTATGAAGAAATGCACCCAAAGAACTGAGCAATGGGCATAAGCAGGCCAA
Source organism: Ovis canadensis (assembly GCF_042477335.2). NCBI lineage: Eukaryota > Metazoa > Chordata > Mammalia > Artiodactyla > Bovidae > Ovis > Ovis canadensis. Next base: position 39,172,885 of record NC_091258.1, on the reverse strand, counting down.
CCTCCCCTCCCCTTAAAAAAAAAAAAAAAAACCTTCTAAATGGTTAACAACAAACATGCAAGAAATGTTCAAACTCAGTGGCAAAGAACTACAAGTAAAACCAACCAAACAACACTGCTTCCGCCAGTCCTGTTGATAAAGGTGATCTCATTCCAGGTGTGTCAGGGGTTGGGGGATGGGCACTCAGCCACTGCCCGGGAGGAGCAGAAACAAGTGAGACCTTCTTTCTGGAGGGTACTTTGTCAGTATGTAATAAAAGCCTTAGAACATTGTGGGCTGGTGAGTCCACTTTGATTTCACAACTAGAAAATTCTCTAGAGGCAAGAATCATGGATGTTGCAAATGTAGTCTACCAGAGCACACAGTAGGCAGAGAAATATTCTGTCGCAATAAAATCAAAGCCTCCTCCCTCCCACACTTCAAAGGTTTCTTGTCAAGCTCAGAATAAATCCAATTCTTTACCCTGTCGCTTGGTCTTACTCTTTCTCTTTCACCTTCCTTCTCACCCTGCTTGTCTTCTTTCTCTTCCTCAAATTTGCCAGGCTTGGTCCAGCCTCAGGATTTTTGCACGGGCTATTACCTCTGCCTGGGATGCCTCTTTCCCTCGAATGTGAGCCCCGTGAGGGCTCTGTGTTATCCCCCGCTGGATCCTTGGCCTGTCCCTTAACAGCAGCCGATGTTCACTGAATAAGTAAACAATTGAGAGCAGGTGCGGCAGGAGCTGTGGCTCTGCCATTGACTAGCTGTGTGACCTTGATCAAGTTCCATCACCTCCCTGAGCCTCGGGCTCCTCTGGTGTGAGGTACAAATAGAAGAACTACCCCATGGGGTTCTTATCAGGATTAACTTCAGTAAAGTGGGTGAAGTCTGGGGCAGTCACTGCTATATTCAAAAAGGATAACCAACAAGGACCTGCTGTATAGCACCTGGAACTCTACTCAATGTTCAGTGCCAGCCTGGATGGGACAAGGTTTGTGGGGAGAATGGATACATGTGTGTATATGGCTGAGTCCCTTCGCTGTTCACCTGAAATGACCACAACATTGTTAATCAACTATACCCCTATACAAAATAAAAAGCATAAAGTTTGAAAAAAAAAAAAAGTCTGGTACAGTGTGAGCCCTCAAGAACTATTCTCTATAATTATGGATGTTTCCAAAACATTATCTGTAACTGTTTTAGTTTCGGTTGAGGAAACCGCTCCAGGGAGTTCATAGAATGCACCCAACAAAAAGCATGTTGTAGAAACCAACCTGTGGACACGAAAAGGGGCTGAAGATACACTGTTTACTCACTTATTTCATCATGATGGGCATATAGAGCATGCTCAGAAAAATTCAAGAAACAAATAAAGTGAAGGTCTTCTGTAGGTCAAGTTACTCGTCCAAATTAGTAAATGAGAAAGGTTTAAAAAACATGTCTGGTATGAGCCTCAGTTCAGTCACTCAGTCGTGTCTGACTCTTTGCATCCCCACGGACTGCCGCACACCAGGATTCTCTGTCCTTTACCAATGCCCAGAGCTTGCTGAAACTTATGTCCATCAAGTTGGTGATCCCATCCAACCATCTCATCCTCTGTCGTCCCCTTCTCCTCCTGCCTTCAATCTTTTCTAGCATCAGGTTCTTTCCTAATGAGTCAGCTCTTCACATCAGGTGGCCAAAGTATCGTAGCTTCAGGTTCAGCATCAGTCCTTCCAATGAATATTCAGGACTGATTTCCTTTAGGATTGACTGGTTTGATCTCCTTGCAGTCCAAGGGACTCTCAAGAGTCTTCTCCAACACCATGGTTCAAAAGCATCAGAAGCACAGTTCAGAAGAATGAGCTTACTTTTAAAAATTAAAATATATACTCATAAGGGAAAGCCTGTAGGATTTACATTTAAATTGTCAAGGTTGGGGCTGTCCCTTGGTGGTCCAGTGGTTAACCTTCTGTGCTTCCACTGTGGGGGGCATGGATTCAGTCCCTGGTTGGGGAACTAGGATCCCGTCAGCTTCGTAGTGCAGAAAAAAAATAAATGTTACGGTTGTTTGGCAGGAGACTAGAAATTGCAGGCATTTTTCGTAGACAGTTTTGGCTTTTCTGTGATTTCCTCATTGTCTATCTGTTACCTTATGAAAGCTGACAAAGTCCATGTCACAGTTAAGTGACCCTTCCTACTTCTTCACCTGCCACCATTTGGCTACGTGATTCCCAGGGCCTCTTGTGAATACTCAGGGGTCCTGTGTTGTCTTAGGCAGCATTACTGAGGCTGGGGGGTAGTGCCAAGGACCTAAGTAGATATTCAATTGTTGAAGAGATGTTGCTATGTAGCCCTGGAGTTTGGTGCTTAAGAGTCTTAGACTGGCAAGAGGAATGTGTCAAGCTCAGCACAAGTTTGGAACTCAGGGCACCCTGGTTATCAGAGGACAAACAACAACAGCAGCCCAGTAATAATTCACATTGGCTTAAGAAATGAAAGGAGTTTATTGGTACATGTAACTGCAGGAGCTTTAGGCACAGCTGGATCCAGGTGCTCAGAAGGTGCCTTCTAGAGTCTTCGAGGCTCCACTTGTCTTTACTGTCTCAGCTCTGAGGAAAGCTGTCTATGTGTGGTGGTGAGATGACAGATGACCCATTAGCAACTCCAGAGTCACACTCCAGCAGCTCAATAGCAGACACATGGCTTCTTTCTTCCTGGGGCTCCAGAAGAAGTCGCAGGGAGTCCCTGATTGGCCAGATTTGGGTTTTCTGCCCACCCCTGGATCATGCACTGGGGTTCTGATTGGCTGGGCTTTAGGTCTCGAGATCCTCTGGCCACCAAGGGAATGCGGCCAGCTCTACCAGAATCCATGGACTGGCAGGAAGGGGAGGGGGGTCTTATTCTCCTGGAACAAGACGGTGGGGTGGGGGATGGGGGGGAGGCTAGTGGAGGGGGATATTTGCAGAGGGCAAATATCCTTCTTCTCTAGCTGTGTCAAATGCCCTTTATCAGGAAAGCTGGAATAACCACAACACTCTGCCCTCAGTTCTTCCAAAGTGAAGAAGAGGGAGGCCCCTGGGGGGTGGGGAGGTGACGTGGGGTGTTTGGTGAGACAGGGTGGGGCTGCAGGAGTCTCGCTGGGCATCAGTTTAAAGACTCCATGAGCAACTGTGGCCGAATCAGCCCACCGTCCAGGCCTCAGGGTCTTAGTCTATAAAGGAAGCTTGATCTGGCTGAAGTCGACAGGTTTTAGGATGGTGCAGTGTAATTTTATGATGCAATTATTGGGGGCATAGCTGCCCCTCCCTTTCCACTGACTTGGAATAATTTCTTAATGGAATCCAGCTATTGCCATGATCCATGCTGGCAGGGGAATGATATAGTTTTTCCAGGAGGGGCCTGCTAGATTGTCTGCAAGAGAAGGGGAGTTTGGAGGCTATTTCTGGCAAAGAGTGAGGTGGGTGAAAAATGTAGGGGTGGGAGATGACAGAGAGCTGGGGAAGAAAACCTGAGCCGGGGCCTCGTGCTTACAATCTGGAAAGAAGGGCTGGGCCCCTGGGGTCGGCAGGGTGAGGCCTTGGCAGCTGAGGAGAGGAGCTGGTAGGACAGGAATGTTCCTCTTCCTGGCACCTGTTCCAGGGCTTGTTGACCTTTGACCCCATCCCACAAACACTCCTGGGAAGGAAGTCAAGGAGGGACATCTTCTTGGTGCCCACCAGATTGCTGACTCATGTCTGACTCTTTTGCGACCCCATGGACTGTAGCCCACCAGGCCCCTCTGTCCATGGGAATTCCCAGGCAAGAATATTGGAGGGGGTTTGTCATTTCCTTCTGCAGGGGATCTTCCTGACCCAGGGATCAAAGCCGAGTCTCCTGCATTGGCAGGATTCTTTACTGCTGAGCCCCCCGGGAAGTCCAGTGTCCCCCAGATACCTGTCCCTTAAAGAGATATTAGTGACTAACTCTTGAGACCCTGCTGTGGGCTGTTCTAAGTGTTTACATGGATCAGCTGCATCAAGCCTCACAGCTGTATGAAACAGGCATGGCTATTAGCCGAGTTCTATAGATGGGACTCTGGGCTCAGAGAGGTGAGATGACTTGCCCAAGGACACACAGCCTGGGAGTGATGGAGCCACACACAGCATCTGGGTACCTGGTAGGATAGCCTGACTGGAGTCAAAGGCAGGGAATAGTCAGGACACAAGAGCTGGCTGAGCTAGGGGTGGAAGGAAGCGCAATCATCTTCAGGAGGAAGGGTGGAAATCCGGAATAGGCAAGCCTTAATCTTAAAGGATTAAGGATGCCTTAAAGGATCTGGGCAATTTGAACAGAATAAAATGTATAAGGGGACTTCCCCGGTGGTCCAGTGGCTAAGACTCTGTGCTCCAGAGGCAGGGTCCCAGGTTCTATCCTTGGTGGGGGAACTAGATCCCGCACACTGCAAGGAAGATTGAAAATCCTGTGTGTTGCAGCTAACACTGGGCACAACCAAATTCATACATAAATAAACACAAAAATAATTTTGTAACGTGCAGGGAAGGGTTTTCCAGAAGTAGGGAACAGAACAAGCAAAGGCACAGAGGCAAGCAAATGCAGAGAACATTTGGGACAGAGCAAACAGCCTGGCAGGGGGCTCTGACAGCACTTTGTGGGTTGTGAGGCTACTTGAGCAGGGGGCCAAGAGTGGTATTGCTGTGCCCTGAGGCCTGGAATCCCCAGCATGTGCCAGAATAGCTGAGCGAAGGCAGTGTCTAGCCCCCTGGTGTGGTTTCACGGATGAAGGGGCAAAGCCTGCAACCTCAGGCCCCCAAGGCAGAACTAGAGGTGGAGGGGCAGGGAGCCCTGCTCCTCTTGGACATACATGGAGGGGGGAGCGCCACTGCAGCCTGGGCGGCTATGGATGGACAGGAAGCCGGCCATTCCTTCCCGTGAGCTGGAGGAGAATGGCCTCTATGTGAGCCACAACAAAAAGGCTTTTCTGCCAAGTTGGAGGGGGAGGAAGCAGCCAGCTCGGCCCTGTCCCAGCCTGAAAGGAGGCTCTGTTGGTGGCCCTGGGGTCTCTAATGTCTAGAACATGTGAGGAGGGAAGGCCAGGGTGGGCAGGGGCCCTCTCATCCCTGCTGGATTCTCCAGCAGCATGTGGGGGTGGGTTACTGTGCAAATCGGTCTGTTTGGGTTCAAATTGGCCACTTCCTGGCTGTGTGACCTTGGCCAGGTCACTTCACCTCTCTGGGCCTTGCTCATCTCCGGAGTGAAATGTAAGCAGGGGAGGACGTAAGATGAGTGGAATCGTCGTGATCACACTACGAGCCTTCACCAGTACTTGACAACCACCAACCTCATGGAGGTTTAAGTACCAGGAACACCAGGCTGAAGCTCAGGATGTTTTGAACTCTAAAACCCCAAGCTGTGCAAAAGCAGAGGAAAAGAAGCTGAAAGGAACTATGCCAAGCCGTCAACACTGCCTGGGGGAGTGACGGCAACTTATATTTTTCTTCTCCTTTTTAATCTCTAATGTCTTGTTTTACTTGGGAATCAGCAAAATATAAAGAAACAAAAGATACTGAGAGAATAGGTGCTGGGAGGGGTCCAAGGTGATTTAAGTTACAGCTTGATTTTTACGTGGGCTTCTGTTTTATCCTGGGGAGGAGTGGGGAGGTCACTGGGCTGTCTGGGGATGGGGAGGCCGGGTCCAGGTGCTTCACCTGCCTCTTGTCCCCTCAGAGACCTTCATCCATGTGGAACACCCAGAGAGGATAAACTCTTGAGATAAGCCGTTCCTGCAGCCGCTGGGTTTCTTTGAGAGATCCTACCAGAGCTCGGGGGTGGAAGGTCCTCAGGCCGCTTCCTGAGGAGGTGAGGCCTCTGCCAAGTCTCCGCTGGCTGGCCTCTGAGGAAGAACTCAACCAGGAGGCCTTTCATCCTGTCCTTTCTCCTCCCTGTGCCTCCACACTGCCCTCCACCTGCCTGCTGACCTCTGGGCTTCTGGGTGACCCCTAAGGCTTCAGGCAAGAGGTGGACCTGCAGACCTGGCTGTCGCCACAGGAAGGCTGATGCGATGGTGTCCATCTGTGACCCTCCTTCCCGTCCCGCACCACCCCCCGAGGCCCCTGGGGTGGGAGAAGCATGTCGGCTGTTTCCTAGCCAAGCCTGAGAGGCCTTCGTGGCTTCTGAGGGCCAGCGTTTCCTACTCTCTTCAGCCAGTTTTCAACACAAAGAGAGGAAAGGGTGGGATGCAGGGGGCTGGGGAGGGGGCGTGCAGCTGCAGGGGAGGGTGGAGCCTGGAGCAGGCTGGAGGACCCTACCCGAGGAGCTGTGGGGGCCTGGCCTGCTCTGTGGGTGATCAGCACACAGATCAGCACCCGGCAGGCTGGGCCTAAGGCTGGACGTGGAGCAAAAAGCTCCTTAGCAATGCTCAGACCCGAAGGTGGCAATGCCTCTCTCCTGAGCTCCTGAGTATCATCTGCTCTCTTGCCAACGTGAGATTCTCTGCTTCTTCAAAGAAAGAATGGGACTTCCCTGGTGGCCCACTGGTTAAGACTTCAGGCTCCCAATGCAGGGGGCAAAGGTTTGATCCCTGGTCAGGGAACTAAGATATAGCATGCCGAGTGGTGCAGCCGAAAAAAAAAAAAGAATGAAAGTAAACTCCAATACTTTGGCTACCTGATGCAAAGAGCTGATTCACTGGAAAAGATTTCCTGATGCTGGGAAAGACTGAGGACAGGAGGAGAAGGGAACGACAGAGGATGAGATGGCTGGATGGCATCACCGACTCAATGGACATTAGTTTGGGTAGGCTCCGGGAGTTGGTGACTGACAGGGAGTCCTGGCGTGCTGCAGTTCATGGGATCGCAAACAGTTGGACACGACTGAGCGACTGAACTGAACTGAACTGAACTGACATTGCAAGAATTCCTTGACAGTCCAGTGGTTAGGACTCCATGCCCTCACTGTGGAGGGCCGGGGTTCAATTCCTGGTTGGGGAACTAACATGTCACAAGCTGTGTGGCACAGCCAAAAAAAAAGAGAGCAGATCCTGGGTGTCCCTCACCAGCTGAGCAGCGTGTGTGGCGAGAGGAACTGTTAAGACTCCACAGTGGCACTGTTTCCCATCTCCTCCTGCCCAAGCTGGGCCTTCAGGCTGCCCAGAACCAATCTGGACGGGTGGGAAGGCTGGGTGGCCTGGACTCTTTCTCCCACCCTTCTGAGATGGCTGGAAGCGGGCTGCTCTTTCTCACCACAAATGAATGACCAGTAAATTCCCCATCCCTTCTCTGCTCGATGCCAGCATGGCCACCCCTGGTACCTTGCCTTACCCTGCTCTGGTCTACTGAGGGCAGCTACTTCCCAGCCTTCCCCAGAGGCCTGCCCCTCCCAGGGCCAGTTGGGAAGGAGCCCCCACAGATCTGGGAATCAGCTCTTTGGCATGGGGGGAACAAGTCCCCAAATCCCAGCTGGGACCATGTCCCCCCCTCACTCCCCATCCCCTGCCCTCAAGTCACCTGCAGCCCCTCTAGATGTAAGCTCCAGCCTGAGGCCTCTGAGAAAGGAGGCAGAGTCGCCGGCCTTACTATTTAATCAGTGCAGATTATTTACAGACAGACACTGATCCCCTCCCCACCCCCCTCGGCTGGCTCTCCGGTGGTTCTGAGGATGGAGTGGGGAGGACGCTGCTGGACCCGCACTGGGGGCCAGTCCACGAGGGGCCCCTCGCCCCAGGGGCCTCTGGGATTCCGGACGGCAGGCCTGCTTGCTCACGGCTAGGGGAGCAGCGGGGACAGAGCCGGCTCTACAGTACCATTTCCCACGGCAGCCTCGCCTCCTGCTTGCTTCACGGAGGAAAAGAGGGCAGAATCACCTCCATCCACAGGGTTGAACCCAGGATCGGGGGAGGCCCCAGGCTACAGTGGGCTCCTCTGGGGGCTCCACAGTCCCGTCCCATAGTCTGAGAGAGAGGATGAGCTGCTGGCCACCACGCTACCCCCACCAGTGTCCCTGGGGGACAGTGAGCTGGGGGGGAGGAACCCCTTAAGCCTGGTGGGCATGCGTCTCTGGACATCTATAACCCCGGCCTGAGCACCCATTATCCCCTCTCTCCCTAGGAGAACTAGGACACTGGCAGCTGAGCCTGAGGCTGGTGGGCTTCTGAGACCCCTGCAGTTGGTGGTCGGGGGGTGACAGGGAGAGGGAAGATGCTCGTGGAAAGAACCCAATTGAGTCGCAGCTCAGAGCAGAGAGTGGGCGGGAGCCTGGAAACCCAGCCCCCGGGGGGCGTGGCTGGCGCTACCCTTGGGGGTGGGGCCTTGGCAGACCCGCTTTGGTCCTTGGTAAGACAGGCCTAGGGCCCCTTCTCCTGAGACGGGAGGAGGTACAGGGGAGCTGGGGGCTGCTAGCCACGGGCTGGCCAGGTGCGGGCAGGGTTCTTGGGCCTAAGGAATCCCGACTGCTGGGGTTGTTAGAAGTGGGCTGGGAAGCAACTAAACCTCAACAGGACTCTCTATCAGCGGGCCCCCTCCCCTCCCTGCGCTCTTTGGCCTGAGGCTGCCACCAGGTGGAAGCTCTTTCTGAGACTCAGGGGGCTGGAGACCAGTCAGGCCCCACCAAGCTCTAAAACCAACAGAGCCCTGGGCTCTGACCCAGGTACTCAGCGTGGAGACCAACCCAGCAGCCCTTCACTTTTCCAACAGGGCCTTCTGACCCACTGCTCCTCTGGCTAAGCCAGGGGTGGGTGGGAGCCTAACTCCCTCTCTGGTGCAGAAGTATATTTAGAAACCTCTAAGCCCCTGCCTTTAGGGATCGCCCTGAGGGACCGCCCTGGTCAGGCAAGTAGGAAGAAATGCTTAATTAGTGTGCAAAAAAAAAAAAAAGATACCTGGGCATAAATAAACAAGGGGGCGGGGCTGGCAGGGATGTCAGCGGGCCTGGAGGGATCCCCACCCGGGGGCTGAGGAGCCACAGAAGGCTCTAGATGAAAGGCCCCAGGAGCCGTCTCAGAACCACAGGCGCGACCAGCCTGGCCCCTTAGCACCGTGGGGAGTGGGCGGGTCTGGCGCCAAGGGTCAGACCCATTCCTGCAGGGAGCGCTTGCAGTAGAGGAGCATGCGGGGCGCGCCCTTGCGCTGCATCTGCACCAGGGCGTAGGTGAGGCCCAGGATGCAAAGCAGCAGCAGCACAGGGGGCACCAGCACCATGACCATATTCACCGTCCGCGTGACCTCCTCCATCTGCACCACCACGCGGCTGCCCCCATCCTCGTCCGGCCCTGCCGCGCCGCCACCGCCAGGGCCCGCCTCACCACCCTCCTCGCCCTCCTCGCTGTCACCGCCCGTCCCGGGCTCTGCACCCCCGTCGGGGTTGAAGGGTGGACGGGCCACGTCGGGCCACCGGGGCCCCGCCTCCACATGCTCTTGGCAGCCCATGAAGTCCCGCAGGATGGACTTGGGGTAGCCGGGCTCCATTCGCAGGCGCTCGTTGTCAAACTTCCAGTATTTGGTGCCCTTGTAGAAATAGGTGTAGGCTGCAGAGGGCAAAGCAGGCCAGAGGAGTGTTAAGTGGGGGCTCCCCGCCGGCCAGAGACCCGTGAGGAGAACCAGGGAGAGCTAAAGGGGCCCTGGCTTTAAAACACCCTCTTTCTTATTGGCTTCCCTGGGCATTTTGAAATCTGTCCATGCTTTCTGGCTGGGCTGACACTGACCAGGGCAGTGCAGAGAGGGGTCCTAGAGCCTGCTGGGTCGGGGGCTAGAGTCAGGGGATCCAGTCTGGCTTTCTCCTACACTGGAGAGGACAGTGTCTTGCTCAAGGCCACACAGTCAGCCCCGGAGTGGGGCCTGATGCCCTCTTGGACCAGATCTCTGGTCCAGGGCACTCTGTCCACATCCTTTAAACCCCAGGAAGGACCAGGTTTGAGCCACCAGATGCATCCCTGCTCAGCGGAGCACAATGAGGTCACAGCAGCTGCAGGGTGAAGCCACTGTGCACGGAAGCTGTGTGACCCACCTGAACATTAGCAAAGCCAGCCAGGTCTCCCCTGAGCCCCTGAAGGCTGATGGGCATTCTGAAACTCACCAGAGACCCCGCTGGAGAAATAAAAGCCGCAACTCCCTGTTGCTCAGTTATAACGACAGAGATCAGGCTTCCCTGCCAGATAGGTAAGGGGGGTTTATCGGGAGGACTCTTGCTCCAGAGGCTCTGAACCCAAGCTCACCCCACAACCCCGCCGGGCTCAAGGCTCTATGGGGAGCAGGGCAGCTCTGAGTACCAGCTCTGGACACAGGCCGGCCTGGCTGGACTCCTGACTCCACCACTTCCTCACTGTGCGATTTGGGGCCCTTTACTCAAGCTCTCTTTGGCCTCTGTAAATGGTGTCAATGGTCGCCTCGCCCAGCTGGGTCCCCTGTGCCTGCCATCTTGATGCTGGTGAGCACAAGCAAGTCCTGTCCCACGTGTGTGGAGGTGGGGGGATGGTGGGTGCTGGGCAGGCTGGGCGGGGGCCGGCCCTGGTACCTGCATCATTGCTCAGGAAGGCCCCTTTAGGGGAGGCGGGGATCCCCTGCCACACGCTGATGGGCTTGGGGTAGCCGGGGTCTCCACGCTGCGTCTCCTCGTTGAAGCGCCAATACCTGTGGCCAAAAGTACCAGGCTGTGGGCTGTGCCCGGCCTGTCCAGGCCATGGGTTCTTTCTGGGAGAGCCTGAGGATGGGAGCCTTTTCCCTTTAGCGGAGGGGCGCTCACCTGTCCTCTTGGAAGAAGAAGGTGTGACCTGTGGGCTCCCACCAGATGGCTGTGTCGATGCGGTCGTAGGGGATGCCCAAGCCGTAGCTGGTCAGTGGCTGTGGGTAACCCGGCTCCAGGTTTGCTTCTCGGAAGAGCCAGTAGCGGTCACCTGCGGGAGGGGTTGGTGGGCGGGCACGGGGAGTGAGAATCTGGGTCCCCAAATTCACATTCACTGCTACACTCACCACGCGCACACACACACTCTCATCCTTGTACACAGAACAAGCACTGACACTCCACACCCAAGACAACTCACGCTCACATCACATGCATGTGGCACTTAGGGACACCTGTAATGCACCATTTATGTGTATACACATTGCCAGCTCACAGTGACACACACACCACACACTCAGTCGCAAAACATGCAAGCCTCTGATCCTGCTTGAACATCCACTCCCCCCACACACAGTTCTTGCAGAGAGAGAGGGAAGAGGCCTGGCCTCTGGATCTGGGGACTGTGTTCCTGGGGCCCCCCAGTGCACGGCCCAGGCTCCTCCCTTTTAGTGTGAGCCCAGCCCGGTCCTTGGGGACTTCCTGCCTGGTTGAGACTCAGGCCAGGGGGCCTGGGGACACAGCCAATCCTTCAGAGGTGCTGCCCTTGAGGCCCTTCCTGGGGGACAGGCCTCAAAGGAGGGGCTGAGGGGAGGGAGCTCCACTGTCTCTGTAGATAGACCCAGGGACACTCCCCAGAGTGGGCTCGGGGACTTGCTCTTATGAGGAAGGGGCAAGAAAAGGCCTAGGATGCAAGGAGGAGGGCGATGGGGCGGAGCCCCTGTGCTGCAGAAGGTGGACACTTGCCCTCAGTCAGTTCGCCTCTGCCCGCCAGGCCTCTGGGCCTGTCTAGCCCCACCCCACCCCTGCCCTGCTGCCAGGGTCAGGTCCCCCTGAGTAAGCCCGCAGTGGGCGACAGGACGAGATGCGCACGCGGTCCTTCCTTTCCATCCTCCGTCAGGCCCAGCTGGGTCAGAGGTCAGGCCAGAGGTGAGGGCAGAAAGGCTGCCCAGCCTCCTCCCTCCCACCTGCCCCAACTCACCTTTGAAAAAGACGAAACGCCCATCCTGGCGCTCGTAGGCGGCACTGATGTCACTGGGCAGGCCCCGCCAGAAGTGCCCGATGGGCATGGGATAGTTGTCCAGGACACGGTTGTGCCGCACCCGCCAGAACCAACGGCCCTGGGGAGGGTGTGGGGGTGAGTGGACGGCATGGGGGCCCCCACCCCCCTTCCAGTGGGACACACTTGGGCTGGGAGTGACAGTGAGAAGAATGGGTCCTGGGGGCCCAGGAACACCCTTGGTCTAATAGCATATTCAGACTGGGCGAAGAGGGGGCGGCGAGGGGCCCTGGGGCCATCTGTGTCCCCTGGAGCCACCGTGGAAGCTCTGGGTAAGGGCTGAGTGAGGGCCAGGTCCTGAAGTTGGCCAGCTCTCGGTTTGGTTTCCAGCATCACCTTTACTCAGTGGATGACGAGGACAATTCTCCCTGCCTGGGAGAGGCTGGTGCAGGGGGTCTTAGGAAGAGGGTGGCGGGGGGGGTGGGGGGGCACAAGGGTGGACCCCTAGGCTTATTGTACGACCCCGGGCAAGTCCCTTGTCCCTCGGGCTCTTTTCTTCCAGGTCTAGGGTCTGATGGCTCCCCCGGGGCCGCTGAGTGAGGGGGCGGAGGTGGGGCAAGAGTCTGGGGGAGAAGTGGGCGGGAGCTCTCCGCTCTGAGCCTGGGCCAAGGGGCTGGGGGTGGCGCAGGCGGGGGCCAGACCTTGAACACGAACATCTCCCCCCGCAGCATGGCCACCGTGTCGAAGTCCCCGTCGCAGATGTCGGGGCCATACTGGTCCGGCCGCTCTGTGACGCGGGGCGGGGGCGGGGGGCCTGGCTTCGGAGGCCGCTCCGGCTTCCCCCCCGGGGGAGGCGGCTGAGGGGGTCTGGGGGGCCGGTGGTCTGGCCGGCCAGGCCGCCGGGGGGTCACAGTGGGAAGAGGTTGGGTGGGCTGTGGCTGGCCATCCGGGGTGCCTGCAGAGGGGCGGGAGGGGGAAGTGAGGAGGGTAGCCCCAGAGCCCAGCCAGGATGCCAGCTTCTCTACTTGGAACCCTGGCGGCCTGGAGAGACCTGTGCCCCATGGGCAGCCCACCCGGGTGAGGGGCCCCATCTGACCACAGCAGACCCCTCCCCACACCACCATCGCTCGGGGGGACCTCCAGTCTCTTCCACGCAGTCCGTTCGTTGACCTCCCCACACTGGGCTAGGGTGACTGCGCCCTAAGGCCACCCCTGGCTGCACTTCCCCTTGGGGACGCTCCTCTTAGGAGGCTGGCCGGTTCCAGTGGAGGCTCCAGAAGCAGTAGACACAAGTGGAGGGAAGAATGTGGTTCCCAGGTGGCTGGGAACACAGCGAGGGCTTGGGGTGGTTACTGACCCACTGAACTGGCCCCCAGAGACCCCCCCCCCCCATTGGGGGCTTCCTTGGTGGGGGTGGGGAGTGTTACCTGCCTCAAAGGAGCTGGGAAGTGATAAACCAGCAATGCTCGGAGGAGAGCCTCAGTGGGACACGCTTGGGCTGGGTGTGATGGTGGGAGGCACAAGGACCCCAGGGACACCCTGGGTCTAATAAAAATATCCCACAGGGTGAGGAGGAAAATGGGGGCAGTGAGGGGCCCTGGGGCCGCCTGTGTCCCCTGGAGCCACCATGGAATCTCTGGGTGAGGGCCTGGGCCTGGAGTCAGCCAGCCCAGGATTGATTTCTAGCACCATCTTCTACTGACTGGATGACTTGGACCATAGCTAATTCTCTTGGGGTCTCAGTTTCCTCATCTACAAAATGGGTGTGGCCACGGTCCCTATGCTTCATGGGGCTGGGAGCTGAGAGCAGGCGTGCAGAGCCCCCTGTCCTCCACTGCCGCGTGCTCACCATAGAGCTGCTGAATGCCCCGAAGGTCGTCTTCGGGCAGCTGGAAGTTGTCGATGTCCATCCACTGGTAGAACGGTGCCATGATGGCGCTGGGGTTGCTCGAGTGCTCCAGCCCCAGTGCGTGACCCAGCTCATGCACTGCTACCAGGAAGAGGCTGTTTCCTGTCATGGCGGGCAGTGGGGTCAGCTCTGGCCTGGCTCAGGACCTGGACACCCCACTCTGTGGGTTGAGGGGCCCAAAGAGCCTGCCCACACTTTACTCTCAGAAGAAGCTGAGCCACTCTGACTTCTGGGCCTCTATCTTCCCCATCTGGAAAATGGGTACACCAATCCCTGCCTTCCTTTCCCTGTCACCCCCCTTGGAGATGATGAACAGCAGACTAAGACCAAGAGTCAATGCTCCCAAGAACTGCATGGGGGATGCTCTCCCCTCCCAGCCCCCAGCTCTACCCTCCCCACCCCCCACCCCCCAACCCTGTCATCACCCTGACCAGAGGTGCTCACCATGCAGGTCAGTGCTGGAGAAGGTCCAGGGCTCATCTGCATCAAAATGGGTGTCCCCACCCAAACCAGGGCCAGGGAAATAGGCGTGGGCTAGAAAGCCACCCGTGCCATCAAATGGCGAGCTGTCGCCATGGAAACCAGAGGCAAAGAGTACCATGATGTCTGCCTCCTTCTGCCGCCGCAGTCGGATGTCCTCATAAGGCACCTCCTGGAAGACCAGGGGTGTGGCCTGCTCCCACACACGGAAGGCCCGGCGCACCGCCTCCAGCGAGTGGTACCAGCCTAGCTTCTCTGTGTAGTTCTGGATGCTGCAGGTGGACAGGAAGACATGAGTGAGCCCAGAGCCAGGGCTGCTGTCCATTGCTAGCATCCACTGGGTTGGGGGCAGGGACACATGGTCTCAGGGAAAGGGCATAGGATCTGAGCTCATTCATGGACGATGCTCATCAATACCGACTGTTAATTTACTCTGATGTGAATTTGAAAAAAAAAAGAACTAAGTTGTCAAGCCCAGGAATTCATTAGGATATCACTGAATAAGGTTACATTTTGCCAAATACACTTATTTTAAGAAAACATTAAGTAATTAAAAGTATAGGTGATACAGAGCCAAGAGAAAGACCTAGAAAGTGGGATGCAAATGGCTGAGGTTTGGGAAACACAGGTCAAGTGGTTGTCAAAGTTGGGCTCCAGAATCAGGCTGAATCAGGTTCAAGGCTGGGCTCTAACATTTCCTGTGTGACCTTGGGCAAGCAACTTAAATCTCTCTGAGTTTTAGCTTCCTCATCTGTGAAATGGGAAAGGAGGGCAGCACTTCTAGTATGGAGTCCCTGGGAGGATTCAGCGGCTTAACTCACGGAGAGTATGCTCCTGCACGTGATAAAAGCATGGTGAGGCCTGTTAGTTCCCATTTAAAGCAGATTAAGCATCTGCGTGCTAGACAGAGCTCCATCAGAGATCAAGAATCAGCTCATGGATCGAGAGTTCACTCTGGTGGCCTGGGTCCCTAAGGACTTCAGGAGCTGCTCTTCCCCGGGAGATGGAGCTGAGGGTGGGGTCATGGCTGGATTGGAATGGGAAGGGGGACCCTTGAGGACTTCTACGCAGCTCGAGGCTCAGGGGGATTTCTTGCCAAAGAACTTGATAGGAAGGAAGGAGGGGTATTTGAAGCAGGGTTTGTGCGGGTGACTCGGTGCACAGATTCCCCCTGGGCAGATGCTGGACTGCCCAGATGCTCCAGGGCCTTCCTTATCCTACATACCCCTGAAGCCTCCTCCAGTGTAGGAGCCCACCTGGGCGGGTGAGGCCAGCCCTCGGTTGTTGGTGGGTGCGGGGAGGGAGGAAAGGAGGACAGAGCAGAGTTCAAAGGGTCCCACCGTTCTCTCGAGGAAAACTGCGGTGGGGGAGGGGCCGATCCAATCAGCATGGGGGTGGGATTGGATGGGGAGGCCGGGCACCCTGCAGTGGGCTGCTGGGAAAGGAAGCCTTCCAGACAAGCCCACCGGGAAGCCTGAGGCCTCAGCCCAGGGAATAAGCGGTCCCAGTGCTTCAGAAACACGCCATGAGCGGAGGTCACCCTGGGCAGCTGGAGTCTCTACCTGAAGGTCAGGTGGTGGTTGTTCCACTTCCTCCCTGTGAGGGCGTAGCGCTTCCTCCGCCGCCGCAGGTTGGCTTTCACACGTACCCCGAACTGGTCTGGCACCCCACAGCGGGGCCGCTTCATCCACCTGGAAGCACAAAGCCGCCTCTCAACACACCTGCCTGCTGGGCACCGCCTCTTCCAGGCAGTCCACCATCTCCCACCCTCCGGCCACTGGCCTCCAGCTGCACCTATTATGAGGGCAGTGGCAGTGAGAAGACTCTCCCTAAGCTTTGAGCTCCTTCTCAGGAAACCTGGTACTGGAAGACTGCATGCCTAGGAGTGGCTCTGCAAAGGAGAGCCCATGTTTACCCGTATTGCCCAGGAGCAGGAGGTGAATTACCCTGAAGCCTTTTATCCCTGATACCTTCTGCTCTGAGTGCTCATCAAGAATGTGGCTCTGGGTCACAGCATATCTGTCAGACTCAGAGCAAGGCCTAACTAGGCAATCAGAGCACATACACCACACCTCCCATTCCCAAACCTGTGGCAGACACCACTAATCAATCCTGTGCTCCTTGCTGCTGAGCTGGGTTTTGGCCTCAGGAGCTTTTTCAACACAAGACAGCAGCAGCCCCTCCCAACCAATGAGAGCTAGCATGGAGGATCAAACCCTTTGCCACCTCATATCTACACCACCCTTTCCTGGAAAACTCCACAGACCAAGCCTTCATCAGAGCAGGCTGGAAGGAGGGCAGGTGCTAGTGGGGTCTGGGAATGACCTGACGGAAGGACTCACGCCTTGGTCTCTTCGTCCAGCACACCCGTGACGGGGATCCCGTAGAAGCGCTGCATCTCGGCGAGGGCCGAGGCCAGGATCTGGGCGGAGCGCATGGTGGACATGTGACGGCTGGGCTGGGGCAGGTAGCCGTAGAGCCGCAGCCAGTTCTGCAAAGGAGAGGCCACGGCCTGGTCAGCAGGTCCTGGCACCCTGACCTCCAAGCATGCACAGTCTGCCTCCCACCCCCTCCCACCCCCATCACCTCCCACCAGTGTGGGCCTCTGGACCACTCTCCTTGCTTCCACTTCCTGTGGTCTGTTCTCATACAGGAGCTGGAACAAAAGGCCGGGACTGATCAGTCCTCCGCCTAGAACCCTCCAAAGACACCCTGTCTCAGAGGAAAAGCCAGTTCTTACAGGAGCTACTGGGCCCCAGGTTGGCTTTCAGACCTCACTCCTATCATTCATTCAGCCCAACCGGCCTCTCTTGCCTTGGGCCTTCGCATTTGCTGTTCCTACTGCCTGGAGTGCTCTTCCCAGACATCTGCATGGCTCATGCCCTCTCTGTCTCCAGGTCTCTGCTTCCTCACCTTATTGGAGGGGCATTCTCTGACAAATGGAGAAAACATACCCACCTACTGCACCCTGCACGCCCTCCCTCCCCTGCTTGCCTGCCCTCGTCACCATCTGACACACTATGTTTCACTTGGCTGTTTACCGTTTGTCTTCCCCCATGAAGATGGTAGCTGTGTCCATGATAGCCCACAGTTGCCATCTTTATTATTGCACTGGCGCCTGCAGGGGTGGGTGCCCTACCATTCAGGCAGACCATTGGGACCCCTATGGGGTTTAGAACCTCTTGAGTTCTCACCTAGTAGGAAAACCATGGGGCTTCCCTAGTGGCTCAGGTGGTCAAGAATCAGCCTGCAATGTGGGAGATCTGGATTTGATCCCTGGATCAGGAAGATCCCTAGGAGAAGGGAACGGCTACCCACTCCAGTCTTCTTACCTGGGAAATCCATGGACAGAGAAGCCTGGCAGTCTACAGTCCATGGGATGGCAAACAGTTGGACACAACCGAGGGACTAACACTTGCACCAGGCCCTATGCCTTCTGGAAGGAGAGCAGGTAAGTTCAGGGAGTCCACCTAGGCCCAGCAGGGTGGGACCGGAGGCCTGAAGTTCAGTCTCTGCTCTGCCACTAACTCTGTTCTCTCTGGGCCTGACTTTTCTCATGTGAAAGGGGAGCCATAGGGTTACTGGTGGGTGCAATGTGAAAGAGACAGCCCTGTGAAGAGCAGCTGGCACACAGTGGGGGCGCCTACCCCCTTCAGAATTTGCTTGGCTTGTCTTTTTTTTTTATATAAAAAAAGATTTTAAAAATTGTATATTTATTTGCCTGCGCTGGGTCTTAATTGCCGCATGTGGGATCCTTGATCTTCCTTGCAACATGTGAGATCTTTAGTTGCGGCATGCAAACTCTTGGTTGTAGCATGTGGGATCCCTGACCAGGGATTGAACCCAGGCCCCCTGCATTGGGAGTTCAGAGTCTTAGCCCCTGGACCACCAGGGAAGTCCTTGGGCAAATCTTCTCATTCATCTACCCATCTGTCTGTCCACCCACCCAGCCAGCCACCATGCCAGCTGGAGGCCATGGAGGAGGTGGCTGACCTCCAGGGGCTTACGATTTCCCCAGGGAGACCCACTGCAGAGAAGTTCACACCTGCGAGTTTGTGAGCAGATAGGACCACTGCAGTTGAAACCCAATGGTGGGATCCCTAGTGAGCCAAGCTGAGTGGTGCTGAGAAAGGGGACTCTGCCCTGTCCACCTCGTGCCCACAAGGCAATGAGACCACTGTGGGAGGCTGGTCAGCACAGAGGCCAGGGGCTGCTGTGGGCCTTGGCCACATGGAAGCGTGTCCTTTGAAGCTTTCCTTGGTATCCTCAGTCTCTGAAAACCCGAGTGAGGGGACCTGCTCTGAGACGCTCTGGAAGGCAGAGGCTGCAGAGCAAGGGCCTGCAGGGCAGATGGAGGCTGGACACAGACGCTGCTCTGGGCCGACAGCCACGTGTCAGCTGCCTGGGCCACGCCCACATCAGCCTGCCACCAGAGCCACATCCAGTTCCTCAGGTACTGGCTCCCCTCGGTGCCACCCTGGCCCCTGGCCAGGCCCCCGGAGCGGACGGGCTGCCCACACGGCCCAGCTCAGCCATGCCAGGCTGCCGCTGGAGGGAGCAGAGGCTGAGCCAACAAGGGCGGAGGCGGGAGATGGCCAAAGGCTGAGGACGCCGAGCCTCAGCTTGGAGGGCTCGCAGGGCCCTGGGTGACAGTCACAGGACAACGAACAAGGCAGAGACACCGAGCTGGGAAACCACCACGGCTCTGGGGACAGAGCCTCGTCAGCCCCCTTTATATTCCTGTGCCTCTGTAAAAGGGGTGGTATCAGGACCTGCTTCATCTCAGGGGTTTCTGCGAGGATGAAATGGGGATGTCCACAGGAGCCCTGGGCACCGTGCTGGGCGGGGAAAGTGCTCAAAAAGCGTGTTACTAATGACAGGGCTGGGGTGGGGGTGGAGGACTGCCTCGTTGTTCCTAGAACGGCAGACTTTTGCCTCTATTGACAGGGTTGAAGGATCCAGGTTGGGACAAGGCAGCCTCAGGGCTGGGGGAGGTTCGAGTGCCCTGCGGCACCCGCCACGGGCCCCCCTCACCCCTCCAGCTCCTTCCTCCAGCTTCCAGACCCTGGCAGTGTTCCGGGCGCCCTCCACAGCCTTCTTCCCAAGCACAGAAACCTTTCCCGAGGCGCCTGTTATGTCTGGAGAGAGGGGGACGTCCACTACTCTTGATGGACACGGTTTGCCTGAAGAAGCCTGGAGAGATCTAGAAGGCGAGGCTGTGAGGTTGGCTAGCTCTCACAGTGAGAGGAATCCGGCTGGAGGTGGGGGGAGGGCCTGGGGCTGCAGCTGACAGACTAGGGCACCTCTACATCGCCTATTTGCATAAGGTAAAAATATCCGGGGAGCGCAATCACAGGCCACCAAGGGGCTGATTAGTGGTGTCTGGCGAGTGACAGGAGGAGGGCAGGGCAGGCGGGGGAGGCTGGCTGGGGCCCTGGGGAGGGGAGAGGAGGGCAAGGGAAGGAGCTGGGCCTGTCTGCAGTGAAGAGGTCCAGAGCCTGGCGGGGCGGAAGGGGCAGAGGGGCCCCTTCAGTACTGAGACAGCTTGGGGGCTGACACTAAAGGCCCAAGGGTGCCTGTGGACCCTCCATCACACTGCCAGGCGCCCTTTGAGTCCCAGGGAAGCCAAGAGCTTCCACCTCGGTATCAGCCAAGCCTTCTCGGTGACAAATGTCTCTCAGCCAGTGTCTGGGTAGAAAGCTGAGCCCGAGGACTGGTGACGTGAGTGGACTAGGCTGAAACGGCCTTGGCAGAGCAGCTGAGTCCCTGGAAGATAAGGCGAAGGAGCTGATGGAGACGCCTGACTGGCAAGCAATGGGCTCAGAGCTGACCAAGCACCAACCAGTCTTCACCACCCGCGGGGCTGGGGCTGCCCCCCACCCTGCCTCCGCCAGTATCCAGGAGGAAGTTTCTCATCACCCTACTGTTCTAAGTGCGACAAGCCCTGCAAGGGAGGAAAAGAGCATGGGGCGGGGGCAGGCACCGGCGAATGGCAGGTGCTGCCCGGACTCCAGTCTCCTGAGGGGCTCTGCAGCCACGGGACAAAAATGGGGAGCAATTTCCAAAGTCACGACAGACCCCTGGTCTCAAAGTGGGGGAGAGGCTTGCTCAAGCCTCCACTGCTCCTACCGGGATAAACACTGCCTCCTGCCCCCTTCCATCAGGACTCCTTTTCCTGTCACCTGAGTCTCACAGGTGGGATGAACCAAGCAGTGAAGTTCTGTTTCTCACAAGGGGAAACTGAGGCTCAGGCAGGCCCATACGCCACAGGGTAGGGAGACCCCCTCCGTGAGAATCACTGCCCAGTGGGAGGCAGGGAACGGTTCTACAGGGAGAGCACAAGGCCCCTTCCTGCCTCCTGCAGCCCAGGGAGGGAGGCTGTTGTGGGAGAACTGCCCCCACCAACCTGTTCTTTCAGCTATTCTTTCTCCAGCTCCAGACCCCACCCCATAAGTATGGACAGAAGCTTCAGGTGAGTGGCTGGCCCCCAGGCAAGGAGATGTGGCGCCTTCAAGAGTCTTGGGGTGGGGCCTGCCTGGCCCCCTGGCCCTATAGGAGAGGCGATAAATACAGCAGCCGGGGGCTGAGACTCCGCTGGAGCCAGGCTGTCGATTCTCATCACCCCATTCAATGCTCACAAGTAGCCCATCCCCATTACACAGACTGCAAGGTTCAGAGAGGGTGCACGGCTCACCCAGGGTCACACAACCGGTTTGTGGGTAGAACTGGAGCCCAGAGGCAGCACTGTCGGCTCCTCTTGGCCTAAGGCTGGGGATGTTGGGCTCTGGCCCATCTGGGGAACCGTGCCCAGCACAGTGCTGGGGGAGGGCACTGGGGGAGGGGGTCTAATCCTCCCCACCATGGGTGTCTGGGTCTGGGCACTGGGCCACATCAGCAGGGCTGCTCCCCAGGACTGCTGAGACCTCGCCAAGGCAGGCCCTCCCCCATCCTGTGGGCGTGTCTGGGAAGGAGCCACCAGATCAATACTGTGCATTAAGCGGTCTCCGGGGTAGGGGCAAGCCTCAGCTACCCCACAGCCAGCTCCTCCAGGCTCAGATCAGTGGAGCCCCCTCCCGCCCGGCCTTATCAGACCCCACTCGATAAGAGCAATCTCTCCTGGTTCAGCTCTGCTTCTGCCACACCGCTTTCTCTGCAGGCCAGGCAGACCCTGGCAGGATTGCCCAGACAGGCACAAAAGGCATCTTGTCAGGCCCGTCAGCAGTGGACACAGACCTTTCATGGTGTCCTGGGGCCAGTTACGGGGGCCCCAAGCCAGGCCGCCCTGTCCTTGGTGGACCATTTACTTCCTTTGGAGGTAGCATGGTTCATATTCAAGCGGTTTGAGAACACACTTGCTCTCCTGGGGCTCAAATCTAAGCCCTCAAGATGGGACAGCTGTAGTTGGGGAAGGGGCTCCGGGTAGTAGGCAGAGCCAGTGGGGTGGGGATGTCGGGCCAGGGAAACAGGAAGGAAGGAGCCTCCCCCGCAAGCCCCGCACTCCTTAACCTGGAGGAAACAACATCTGGGTCCTTCGGCCAGCGGGTGGCAGGGGTGGGTGAAAGGGCCCTGTTGGCTGGTGGTTTCGGGTTGGCTGAGGGCCAGGCCTGGGCCGTCCACCTGGAAACCCCCCTGTAGGTATGGTCTTTGCAGTGGGTCTGGCCGGTGTGGCTGGACAGGTCGGGAGTAGGGCTCCGGACTCACATGGTTGAGGGAGGCCCTGGCCCCACCCCCATCCCCTCCTTCCCACCTGGCTCTGGCCCAGCAGGCTCCAGTCTGGCCATGGAGCTTCCAAAAAATGACACTGTGGGCTCTGAGCTGCAGCCTTTCACCTAGCCGGGAGCTGGGAGCTCAGGCTCCAAGCCACACCGAATGGCTCTGCTACCATCCAGGCTGCAGAATCAAGGGTAATTTTCTCACCTCACAGTCTCCACTTCCTCTTCTGTACAGTGGGGTCATGATTACACCTAAACTTACAGAGCTAATTCAGGATTAAATGTGAAAACCTTACAAAACCACTGTAGGCCTTGCTCAGGATGGAATCAAGTATGTTGAAGGTACTCAAAAGTAATGCCTGGTCCTCCCCTGGGCACCACGTGAGGGACACCATGTGGAACATTGGGTATTTTATACACAAACACACTGAATTTCCCCAATAATACCATCCAGCAGATACTACTACTAGTCTCATTTTGTAGACAAGGAAACTGAGGCTCTGTCTGAGTCGCGAAGTCCGACTCTGCGACCCCATGGACTGCAGTACATTACATCAGGCGTCCCTGTCCTTCACTATCTCCCGGAGTTCACTCAGATTTGTGTCCATTGAGTCAGTGATGCTATGGAACCATCTCTAACCGTGTTGCCTAGCTGAGGTTCCAATGGGGTCAATGATTTGCCCAACAGCAAATGCCATTTGCTTCTCACTGTATTTTGCCACCATTCTGCAAGCACTTCCTATGTACCAGGTGCCGTGCTCAAGTACAGTGGACTCGAAGTTGGGCTCTCACCCCTGGGAGGTGGGGGGTGCGGTGGTCAGTACCTTCTGGGAGAAGGACAAGGTGGTGTCCAAGGCTCAAGAATTAGTCCTGGAGAGCAGCTCCAAACCTTGGCCTCCAGCCTCCATGGCCATGGGGGCATCTCTGAGGGCTGGCTAATGGCTGGGACCCAGGGTCTGTCTGTCTAGATCCTAGAGGTTGAGTTGGGTCTACTTGTTCATTGTCTGCTGATCCCACGAGGGAAATGGGAGCTGTTGAGAGGCGCTCCCTTTTTTCTCTCTGATCCAGACCCACCTTGAACATCTCTGCTGTTTTTGCCAAAAAAAAACCAGCTGCAAAAATCTGTGCTACTCCCGTAAAGCGCTCAGGCATCCCTAAAACCAGGGTCCTGCTGGGGAATGGCTTCATATGAGCCTAACTCAGTCGAGGCTTGTCCAGTCAGAAAGCGCCTATTGTGTGTCTCAGGCCTGGAGTGTTCAGCAGCTGACAGGGTGCCAGGTCCGCACCTTCATCTGTGGACTCCTCCTGGGGCCCTCTCTGAGATGGAGGAAGCTCTAAGCAGAGAGCCCCGAGCCCTCTCTGCTTCTGCTGATCCAGAGAACACTTCTCCACGCCCAAAGCAGAGCTGGCCACGGGGTTTGGCCCCTGCCTAAGGAGCCAGCTGTGTGAACTACATGAATCTTGGGGCAATACTGAAGGTGCCAACTGCCTTAGTCCATCCTGGCTGCTATAAGGAAAATACCATAAGCTGGGTGGCTCATAACAACATTTATTTCTCCCAGTTCTGGAAGTAAGAAATTCAAGTTCAGAGTGACAGGTCTGGCTGCTAAGTTCTTGCTGTGTCCTCACACGATGGAAGGGGCAAGTGAGACTTCGCCAACAGTTCTTGTATTTTATCTTTTTACATCTCATTCGCACCGCGAGGCATGTGGAATCTTAGTTAACTGTTGTTGTTTAGTCACTACGTTCCGATTCTTTTGCAACCCCATGGGTTGTAGCCCACCACGTTCCTCCATCCATGAAATTCTCCAGGCAAGAATATTGCAGTGGGCTTGGGTTGCCACTTCCTTCTCCAGGGGATCTTCTCAACCCAGGGATTGAACCCACGTCTCCTGCATTGGCAGGTGGATTCTTTATCACTGAGCCACCACGGAAGCTTAGTTCCCTGACCAGGGACCAAACCTACACCCTCTGCATTGGAAGCCTGGAGTCTTAACCAGTGCAACACCAGTTAAGTCCCTCAGACAGTTTTTAGAATAACACTAATCCCACCCACGAGGGCTCTGCCCTCATGACCTAATCACTTCGCAAAGGCCCCCACCTCCAAATATCATCACCTTGGGGAAGTTTGGTTTCAACATATTATTTGAGGAAGGTGGGGGGTAGGTAGAGGGAGGGGAGGGGCTTCACTCAGTCTATAGTGACAACTTTAATCGGAGGTGGGAAGCTGCAGCCACCACAACGACCACCACAGCTGAGCTGGCCTCAGGCAGAAGTGAAACTGTTGGCTGGGCAGAAGGGTCCACAGCAGGGAACACCTGGAGGGCACGGAGGGGTGGCCAGAACCCAGTGCTTGGCGGGGAGAGGTTTATCCTTGCTGGGCAGTCTTGCTATTCTGAGTTGGTATTAGAGAATGTGGGCAGTATTTGGAGGGATTTTGGAGGAAGTATTTGGAGGGATTCTGGGGGAAGTCTTCTTTGGAGGGGGCATGTGGGTGTGTTTCTAGGTTATTTCCTCCCCACTCTCCTTGGACGCAAATGAAGCAGTTTGCATCTAGGGGTCAGAACAGGCAGGTCTGTGATGCACAGACACGGAATGCATGCAGGGCTGTTCTCTGCAAGGAGGCAGCCAACTGACTGGACCCCAGGGCAGCCCAAACACAGGGCCCTGGCGAAGCACTTGGCATAAAGGGCGTGGCCCAGCTAGATCCCAAGTCCCTGGCAGCACTCATCAGCCCAGTTCTCCATGGGTTTTGAAACAAAGTATGGAGAACAGTGGCTTGCTACTGGTAAGAGAACAGAAAGAAAAGATTCAGCTTCCATAGGTTCTCAAAGACAAGGCCCTCAAACTATCACACCTCTTCCCCTTGCGGGTGGGCATGGGGGCCCCTGCAGCTTCTGCTCCACAGTTAGGACAGGGCACTAATATGAGCACACCCGCAGGGCTCCAGGGGCCAGCATGGAAGTGTGGATGGAGACTGGAACACCGGAAGCCTGGGGCTGCGATCATCAGTCAGACCTGACGGTCAAAGGCAGAATTCGAGCTGATCCCTACCCTCCTTTGTCTGCTCCCCTCCTCAGCTGCTGGGTAAGGGCAAGGAAGATACCCAGGAGTCTGCTCAGGGAAAGTGGGTGTGCCCATGATTAACTGGCAGGGGCACCACACCTGTGAACTCTGGCAGCCTGAGTCACCTCCCTGGGGCAGGGCAGGAGGGCTGAGGGCCTAGAGGTGTGTAGGGAGTGGGGAGAGACCAAAGCTTCTCTGATGAAAACCGAAGGCACTTAAGTGGACTAGGTGCTGGAGCCAGAGATAGGAGGACAGAAAGGGGAGCCTGGATTCTCAAGCCGAGGAGGCCAGGAGCTGCAGCTCAGTCAGGCAGGGAGGGCCTGGTTTATGCAGAATGGCTGCAGACTGGGGCTTGACAGCCATGGAGGGAGTGGGACAGGGCAGAATGGCTCAGTGGTGGCTTCCCCAAGAAAGACAGCCTTCTCCAGGCTGGCAGGCTGCATGTGTGTGCTGGCTCTGAGCACCTGCCTGATTCCTTAGCCTGATGAAACTCTGCCTTGGGAGGGAGGGAGAGAGGAGCTGGCTTTGACTCAGTTGCTCAGAGACTGTCCTAGCCGTGACCTGACCCAAGGTCTGGAGCTGTGGTCAAGGACCAAAGCGCTTCTTCAAGGGATGGAGACTCTGGACACAGGGTGTAGCCAGGCCCATGAATCTCTTAGGCTGGTCCTTGGAGCGCCTGGACTTGGCACAGTTTTCCTATAGCCTCGGGGCTAATGGGCTGGCTGTGGGCCCAGATCTGGCCAGACTTGATAGGACCCTAAGGAGCAACACCGTGTACCCGAAAGCCAACTGTAGAATCTGGGCTAGCCCACCAGTCTTGAGACCCCCATCTACCTTGGCTTCCAGCATTCAAGGGTCCCCTGTACTTTCCAGAGTTTCTTCCCGCAACAGCCCAACCCAAGTGTCCCCTGAGGAGAGAGGCTCCAGGTCAATCAATCCCTAGTCGGTGCTACACCGGCGTAGGCCCATGGTCTGTGCCCTCAGTGCAGACCCTGAAAGGTGAAAGGTGTTAGTCGCTCAGTTGTGTCCCACTCTTTGCAACCCCATGGACTATAGCCTGCCAGGATCCTCTGCCCATGGAATTCTCCAGGCAAGAACACTGGAGTGGGTTGCCATTCTCTTCTCCTGGGGATCTTCCCAGGGTCTCTGGCATGGCATGTGGACTTCTTACCATCAGAGCCCACAGGGAAGCCCCCAGTGCAGACCCTAGGCAGTAGGTACTCACTCAGCTGGGAGAGGAGAGAGTGATGGAGAAACAGAAGCAAAGGAGAGAACAAAAACCCTCAGACCACAGATCCCAGTGCCCGAGCTCCTATCCATCTAAGATGCTAAATCACGATACTTAGCTACCAAATCCCAGTTTGGTCCGCAACTGCTTTCTGTTCAGAGATGCTATTTCTAAGTAGATTATAAACTCCTGGGGGGTGGGTCTGTGACTTGCAATTCTTTGGCATTCCACTCCAGAGAGTGGCAGGTGGGTGCAAACAGCACTATCTGGCCAGTACTTGGAGGTAGGCTGAGGGCCATTTCCCACCAGCAGGAGTCTTCAAATAAGCCCCTGCCTGTCTGCATGTGTGAATCAGGGGCGGGGTGGTGGAGCTGGACTGGGCATGGCCTGGGCTCCCGGCTCTGCCTCCTACCAGGGCCTGGCTCCCTGCTGCTTTCCCTGCCCAGGCCGTAGAGGGAGGGCAGAGCAGGTGGGGAACTGGCTGGGAGGTGTAACTTGAGCTGGGAGGAATTCCCTGCCCTTCCTCCGAGCTTTTATTAAAAGTAGGGCGGGGAAGGGCAGGCTTCTATCGGAAAAAACTCCCAGGCAGCCGGGGAGGTGGGGAAGCCGCAGGGCGGGTTGGGGTTGGGGGTGGGGTGCTAGAAGGGAGCACCGGCCTGGCTGCAAATAGAAATGGCAATCAGGCCCGTAACCCGGGCGGCGGGAGGCTCCAGGCCGGCCCAAGGGCACTGAGGCCCAAGCCTACTGAGGACGTGCAGAGAAGGGTGTCTCCTCCAACATGCATCTACACCTCACCTCTTCTCTGGGGCAGGAAGCAGCGTTTTGAGTGTCGGAGAAAGAACATGTTCGCTTTTGCTCTGACTCAGTGGAGCTAGCGCCTTCACTGTCCCTAGTCCGGAGGGCAGCGCTCGGCGACCCCGTGGAGACTCAGCTCTACACCAGGAGGCCCCGCCTAATCATACATTATACATTGGACCGATCCAGAGATGAGTCTCCGTAGGGACGTCAAGCGGGTTCCTGGTGAAAAGATGTTCAGAGTCCACCTTCTTAGACCCGGGCCTTGGCCGTAGGGGCGCCGGTGGAGGAAGCGCCGGGTGAGATCCGGTCTCCCTCTTGATCCCATCTGGCGGTGGCACGACTTGCGCGCAAGAGTCCGAGAAAGTCGCCAAAGCGCCCCCTCAACCCTGATCGGCTGCCTCGGAGGTTCGCACCCCTTCCCCCTACCCCAGCGCGCCGCACGAGGCTCAGTGTCACCCAAACTAAGGCGGGAGCGCTGCCGCTGTGCTCAAGGTCCCCACCCCCACCCCCGGGGCCCAGAGCAGCCCCCTTTCTGTTAGCAAAGAACGTCACCGCGCGTCTGCAGGGCTCTCGAGGAATCGGGCGTCCGGAAGAGAGGGGAGAGGAACAGGGGCTGGGGGCCGCTGAAGCAGCTCCCGGGAGGCGGGTTGTGAAGGATCAGTGCCCTGGACATGGCTGGAGGAGTGGAGAGTGGGCTCAAGCCCTACATCCTCCGGGGTTTGTGAAGAGGTGCACCGCCAAGGGCCAGCTGGAGATGGTCAGCTGGCCCGGTCCCCTTTCTTCCCCGCCCCCAACTCCGGGACAGGGGCTCATCTCTGCGCGCTTCCCCTCCACGCTTCAAGCTGCGGGCGTGGCTTCCTCCCCACCCTCAAGTCCCCCAGCCTCAAGTTCTCCAACCCCTGGCAAAGCGGTTGGCGAGGGTCCTTACCTCCGCATTGACTTCGGCGTCCTCCGCCGCTGCGCCGCGGCCCAGGCAGCTCAGAAACACCAGCAGCAGAGGCAACAGTTGCGGCCGTGCAGCCGCCTCCCGGCCGCCAAGGAGACTGCCCGCCCAGCCCGGCCGTCCGGGCGCGCTCCGGTCGCTGCCCATGCCCGCGGGGCTCGCCCGCTTGCGGGCGCCGGGTCCCTGCACGCGGCTCGGAACTTGCGACTCCCTGGCTCCTCGCCCGAGCCTCGGCAAATTCCCACGGCCGAGGAGAAGCGGGCCGGGCAGGTCCGGGCGCGCGGAGCCGGCCCACTAGGGAGAGGGCGGGCCGGAGTCGCCCGCCGCGGAGTCCTGCAGCCTCGGCGCCCGGGGCCCGGCTGAGAGCAAGCGCAACTCCGGAGCCTTTGTCTGCCTCAGCGCTCCGGCCGCCCGATCCCGCGGCGTGCCCTGCGCGCCCAGCTCCTTCTGTCCATGTTGAGGGGCAGGCGCTGCCGGGAGCGCGCGCCTCCCGCTCGTGAATCCTGCTCGCCCCGCGTCCGACCCGGCCCGGCTCCCGGGCAGCCTAAGAATGAGGCGCAGGGCGCGGGTCGGAGCGAGTGAGCTAGCCAGGGAGCCGGCGCCCGAGGTTCCCGGCGAATTCCGCGCAGCTCCGGGCGCTCCCGGCCCTCCTCCCCGCGATCCCCTACCGCGGCTCTTAAAGGGCCAGCGCTCTTCTGGCAGACCGGCCCGGGCGGGGGCCGGGGGCGGTACCTCAGCCCGAGGTTTCTAGGTAGCAGGTGCCGGCGGTGGAGCGGAACCCGCGGCCCCTTTTACTCTTCCGGGACGGCGGGAATCTTCTCCAGCCCGCCCCCGCCACTCCCATCCTTGCTTTGGGGGAGCCGGATTGACCCCCCGCCAAAGCGGCCCGCCCCACAGAGGGAGGGGCAAGGAGGAATGATGACGCCTTTTTCTCCCACCTACTGGGTTGGTGGGGATAAACTGAGACAGCGGGGTCTGGAAGGTGGGCCTTGGAAGGGGATCCAAGCGTCTGGTTTTAGGCTGAAAAAAAAAAAAGATAAAAACCCAGAGATTGGTTGGCCTAACGCCTCTTTTCAAAAGCCTCGGGCTATCTTTGGCCCTTTCAGGACTTTTCTCAGTTGCCCAGTGAAGCGTTGGGTACCTTGGATGCCATGCGACAGAGATGAGGTTGCTGTCCTGGGTGGCTACAAACGTGCAGCATGGAGCGGCGCAAGTTAATTAACTTTTCTGAACCGCCAAGTCCTTATCTGGAATGCAGGGCAAAGGGCTGGGGTGGGCAGTTAAGATATGCTTCCGGCTCCTGGCCTAGCACACGTTGGGTGTCCAAGCAAAGAACATTATTTTGTACAAACGAAATGTGACAGTGCAGCCCCACAGGGTGCTGGGCGGGTGGGCAAAACTGCCCGCAGAGCGGACTTGAAAGTGCTAGTCCCCTGGTGGCTCTGATGGTAACGAATCTGCCTGCAATGTGGGAGACCCGAGCTCGATGCCTGGGTCGGGAAGATCCCCTGGAGAAGGGCATGGCAACCCACTCCAGTACTCCTGCCTGCGGAATTCCATGGACACAGGAGCCTGGCGGGCTGTACAGTCCATGGGGTTACAAAGAGTCGGACACGACTGAGTAACTTTCACTTAATTCTGTTTCAGGATCGATTTGAGGATCTGGTTGGTTTGGATGCTGAAGGCAAGAGGTGGGAGGCCTGGGGTCTAAGGTTCACAAAGGTAACCTTCTAGGCTTAAGGGAAGTCCTGACCCGACGGACTGGCGTCAGGTCAGGCGGTGATGGCGCCCGCGGGAGGGCAGGAGGGCGGGGACCTCACCGGAGCCGCCTCCCAGCCCCGGAAATGGGAGCTTTCTTTACCTGAGGGCAGGTTTCCATAGAGTAAGCCCTCGGGGTCGCCGGCAGGCCTCCCAACCTGGAAATCCGCAGAGATCTGGCAGGGCTTCAGAAAAGGCCTGTTCACCAACAGGCCAGGTGAAGACAAAGAGTACTGTTTGTTTTTTTCTTTTCCTTTTTAAATGGCCTTGTTTTCACTTCAGATTGGATTGGGAGGGGTTAATCTTTCTTAAACTTTATTTCTTTGGTTGTGCTGGGGCGTCCTTGTTGCTTGCGCTCTCTCTAGTTTTTTGGTGGGGGTGCTGCTCTCCAGTCCTGGTGCACAGGCTTCTCCTTGCAGTGGCTTCTGTTACTGCGGAGCATAGGCTCTAGGTGCATCGGCTTCAGGAGCTGCAGCACATGGGCCCAACAGCTGTGGCTCCTGGGCCTTGAACATGCAGGCTTCAGTTGTGGCAGCACTCAGGGTCAGTAGTTGTGGCACACTGGCTTAGTTGCTCTGCAGTGTCGACTTAAAAAATAGTCACAGCCTGAAAATTGAGAGTTATGTTTTATTTGGTGGAATTTTTAGGACTTAAAGCCTGGGAGACAGCATCTCAAGTGACCCTTAGAGAACAGGTCTGAAGAGGGGGGTGGTATGAGGGTGTGTGTGTGTGTGGGGGGGTCAGGTTTTATAGAAGTTTGCAACAGGGCAGGTAGTCTGACCATCTAAAGATTATTATTAATTAAGTAAAACCAGATATTTCAAGTTAAGGAATTTAGCACTTTTCTATGTAGGGGAAGATGTAAGAGTCTAGGGTCACTGAAATCTTTCCTTTCAGATGCATTTCAGCTATCTGGGGTCAATATCCTTAGTTCCTCAGGGCTCACCATTGGGAGTGACTGCAGCCTAAGGGATGCCAGATTATAGATACTGTTCTTCCTGAGTGCCCTTGTAGCTCAGAAATTAACATTTGGAGGGACAGAATCGCTGATGGCTGGGACATCCTTGTTTACTGATATGGCAGGAAATACTCCATTTCTCAGCAGCATGTGGAATCCTTCTGGACCAGGTATTGAACCCATATCCCCTGCATTGGCAGGCGGATTCTTATCCATTGCATTACTAGGGAAGTCCAAAAAAGGGCACTGTTTAAGAGAACAGGCAGAAGTTAAAATGGCCAAGACAGAGTTTATTAAAAAAAAAAAGATTGCAATAGAGACTTGGATATAGAACTGGTTCTGATTCAAAATACAACCAGAACAAGTGGGAATTTACTGCCAAGGAGCAAGTGGGGGGAGGGGCAGCTTTGGTGGATGGAAAATTACTAAGAAGAGTTATCAAGTCTTTGGGGGCCATTCACCTGAAGGCAGGTGAGGGTGATCACATATCTCCAGGGTATAGTGGGAATGCTGAGTTTGATCAGGTGTCAAGGATGGGGTATTCAGCTAAATTGACTTAGCAAGATTCTTGCTAAAACTGGATTCTATAAGGAAGTACAGGGATGGGCCTTGCTGGGGAGAAGATTCAAGGGAGCCTGACTAACGTTGGGTTAAGCAGAGAGTCTTTGTCAGTTCCCTCTCGTTCAAGGGAAGCAGAGGCGTCCTTCTTTCCTCTGATCAATATATTAATACATTCATTTTTCATTTGGTTGCTTTTTATTCATTTAGGACCAGCTGAATCATCTGTTGAGACTTGATGAGGGTTGATAATTGCTGTGCTGTGGGATCCACAGACATTTGATGAGAGGAATACCTTGAAGATAAATAGAAAGATGAAGACTAGAGGCCGAATTGGTCCTGTGCCCAACTTCGTAGACCTTCAGGGAGCCTCCAGAAGAAGTCCCCAGACCTGTTGCCCCTCCTCAGTGGGTGGTGATGGAAGTAATGCACACACCTCTTCATTCATGTCTCGAACATTCCTGGTTAAGGCAGAGATTTCACGTAGATTGCCAAGGACAAAGATGCCGCAGTTGCTTCTGACCACTGTGCACGTGCCCCTTCTTGGGTCATATCGAGGCTGATGCAGTTATGGAGAACAGCGTGCTGGGGTTCTCATCCTTGGCGAGTCACTGATTTGAGGCCAGTGGTGATGTTATCTGAGGACAAGGTGAATTGCTTCAGCAAGGAGCAGGTGATTGATTCTGTTGTTGAGTCTAACCTCTTGAGCCGGATGATAAATTCCTGGGAATGGTACCCAAAAGATGGCAAACCTTTGCCCCCAAATAGTAGTGAGGTTGTAGATGGAATGTAGGCCCAATTCTATAACTGTTTTTTTTCTAAATTGCTCCCCAGGAACCAAGATCATCTACAAAGGTATTTGTAGATGGTGATGTAGATGATGTCCTGAATACCTTTTGATCCTATAGTGGGAGGAAATTAAACTGAAGGAGTGGTGACTCTTTTAGAGATAGTTTAAGAGAGGAAGGAGATCGTGGGAAATAGAATAAGATGAGGGAATGGTGAGATTGTCAAGGTAACAGTATCTGGCCCAGATGGAAGGTAACAGCCAATAGGCATGGGTTCCATGGACAAAATAAGAATGATCTGGAGTTAGGTAGGAGCTAGAGAGATAGTTATCTGATGGCTAAAGGTAACCAAAGGATGCTCAGTTTGGGTGGGGAAAGGATTTGTTTGAAGGTGGTCCTCCTGTGGTTGGCCTGGGTCTCAGCAATTACTCTGGGAGGGGCAGTGGTATCATTTCCACTTGTATGAGGGATATGCAGAGTTCCTGGAGTGGCTTGGGGGTTTTATGTTGTACAGTATATCCTTGCAGCTTATTTGATACCTGATAGTGTGTACCCCTACCTGTGTATTGCCCTTCCCCCTTTCCTCTCCCCCTGCCCCAAAACCACTAATATGTTCTCTTTATCTGTGAATTTGCATCCTTTTTGTTATATCACGTTTGTTGTATTTTTTTAGATTTCACATGTGAGTGATATACAGTGTTAGTCTTTGTATGATTTATTTCACTTAGCATAATACCTTCCAAATCCATCCATGTTGCTGAAATAGCAAAATTTCATTCTTTCTTATGGCTTAGTGGCATTCCATCAAATATATATATCACATTTTCTTTATCCTTTCATCTGTTGATAGACATCTAGGTTGCTTCCCTATTTTGGCTATTGTAAAAAATGCTGCTATGAACATTGGGGTGCACATATCTTTTCAAATAAGTGGGGTTTTTTTTCAGGTATATACCAAGGAGTGGAATTGCTGGGTCATATGGTAGTTCTATTTTTAGACTTTTGAGAAACTTCCATATCATTTTTCATAATGGCTGTACCAATTTACATTTCCCCCAACAGTGTGCAAGTGTTCCCTTTTCTTTGCATCCTTGCCAACATTTGTTCTTGGTGTTCTTCTTGATGATAGTCATTCTGACCAGTGTGAGGTGATATCTCTTTGTGGTTTTCTCACCTTTTTTTTTCTTTTTTTGGCTGTGTCACATGGCTTGTGGGATCATAGCCCCCTGATCAGTAGTTGTACCCAGGCCCTGGCAGTGAAAGTGCTGAGTCCTAACCACTGCACCACCAGGGAACTCCTCGCTTGTTTTTTTCATTGTCTTCTAAAAATCATTTGCTTTTGGCAGTGCTGGGTCTTCACTGCTGCCCAGACTTTTCTCTAGCTGCAGGGCGCGGGCTTCTCACTGTAGTGGCTTCTCTGGTTGCAGAGCATGTACTCTAGGCACATGGACTTCAGTGCTTGCGACACAGCGGCTCATTAGGTGTAGCTTGCGGGCTCTAGAGCGCGGGCTCCGTAGTTGTGCCATGTGGGCTTAATTGCCCTTGGCATGTGGAATCTTCCCAGACCAGGGATCAAACTTGTGCCCCCTGCGTTGGCAGGTGGATTCTGGTCCACTGGACCACCGGGGAAGTCCTTTTCATTGTGATTTTGGTTTACATTTCCCTGATGATTAGCGATATTGAGCACTTTTTCATGTGCCTATTGGCCATCTGCATTTCCTCTCTGGAAAAAATATCTATTCAGTTCTTCTGTCCATTAAAAAAAAATCAGGTTGTGTTTTTGATGTTGAGTTATATGAGCTGCTTATATATGATTCTTATATTTCTTTAGTTATGAAACACAACTCCAGTGTTGAACACCCAGTGATTTGACAGCAGTGTTAGCGACGAGTAAAGTGGTATAATAATCTTGAGCCAAGGCTCAAGATTGGTTTTTTTGACAGTGGCATTTCTAGAATTCTAGATTGCTTATTGTAGTCACAGGACGGATAATCAGGAAGTTCTAAAGGGAAGGTAGTCAACGGAACCTTGACTTGTTGATTTAGGATCAAGTGTGTTTTGTTGATTCTTGACAGTATCTAAGGATGTTACATTGAATACAGTTAGAATCTTCCACTAGTCAAGATGAATAAGGCGTCCCCATGAGCCTTCCTGTGATTGTTTCATACGGGGATAGCTTGGGGCTTCCCTGGTGGTCCAGTGGCTAGGACTCTGTGCTCCCAGCGCAGGGGGCCTGGGTTCAATCTCTGGTCAGGAAACTAGATGCCATGTGCCTCACAACTAAGGATCTCGCATGCCACAGCTGAAAGATATTGCCACAACTAAAGAAACCACGTGTTGTAACTGAGTTGAATAAATACTGTTTATTCAACGGCACTGTTGAATAAATAAATAATTAAAAATAATAAATATCTTTTTAAAAAGGGAGATAGCATGCCTGAAGATAGGGGTGACGATGTGAGAGTCCTGAGAGCAAGGGGCAGGGCTTGCAGGTGTGGAAGCCCAGTCCTGGACAGTGGAGCCAGTCTGGCCTTGAGGCTGGTGTTTCTATGTTCTTTCTGTGGCACTCGATGGCTGAGGATGCTAAGGACAGTGGAGTCTTTGACTACCTTGCTGCCTTTTCCATTCCCTGTATAATTTTACCAGTGAAATTTGATCCCCTAGATCAAATGCTAGAGATGGTAAAGGGGATGCCACAGGTGGGGCAGATTTGTTGCAGGAACCCTTTGGCAACTGATATTGCTGAAGCATTTGGGCAGGGGAAAGCCTCTTCCCATTTAGAAAATAGGCAGACAGCGGTGAGAACATACTGGTAGCCTCGTGCTTTTGGTGACTGGATAAAATCTACTTGCTGGTGAAGAAAGGTCTGAGGGGGAGCTGCCTCCCTTCCTGCCCCACTTTTACTTATATTTCTGGCAATTGAGGCAAGTGAGCTGCTTGAACCAAATAAAAGCCAAATGGTCCAAACTACCTTTTGCCTAATATATCCTGCATCCTGTCCTTTCTGTATGAGTCATGTTGTGTGAACCACACGAAATGACTCGAGAGAGATATTCATACTTAAAGGCTTCCAAGCAGACATCTTGGTGATTCCAAAGTCCATCTGAATGGCTTGAACAGACAGCTTCTTCCCATCCAATTCTTTCTGAGTCTGAAGCTGTTACCTGGGCCATGTGGACCTCTTTTATGATTTTCTTAGGAGTCATTCTTTTTAAAAAACTAATTAATTTGGCTGCACTGGTCTGGCTTGCAGCAGGAGGGATCTTCAATTTTTGTTGCAGCATGCAGGATCACTTGTGGCATGTGGAACCTAGTTCCCCAACCAGGCATCGAACCCGGACCCCCTGCATTGGGAGCACGGAATCTTAGCCAGAGGACCACCAGGGAAGTCCCAGGAATCCTTCTAAATTAGGGCTGTCCCTTGAGGGAAGGTGAATAATCCCACTGGGGTCTAGGGCCTCAAAGAGGGATGCAGGGGACTCCATCCCAAAGCATGAAACTGCTTAGATTTTTTGGGTGGTTGGGGAAGATGCTGCTAATTTATTGTATTTATTGGACTTTATCTGGATTTTTTTGTGCTATATCTTTCAGTTTTAACTGTCATGATATGCTGGGGTAATAACAATACTTTTAGAAGTTCTGCTATTTGGTGCCCATTTTTTACCAGGGTACCAGCTACTGTCGTGAATCTTCTGTTTCTAGCATATACCAAAAGCTTCCACTAACCCAAGGTGTAGTGGCTATCAGCATAGATGTTAACCTTCATTCCTTCCGCTCTTAGGCAAGCCCAGATAAGAGCAATTAACTCAGCTACGTGGGCTGAACTGATGTTTGGCAAGCCTCAATATTCCAGAGGTTTATGTTGATCAGTGATGGCCTGTGTAGCCTTGAAGACCTCATCTTCCTTCCAGAGGTAGGAGCCATTGACCTCTGAAGAGTGAGGTCAACTTGGGGGAGGGGCTTTTCTGGTAAATCTAGCCTAGAACAGAACAGGGATCTAGTGTTAATGACACAATCAAGGGGTGTCCCATCAGTGGGTAGAGGAAGCAAGGGAGCAGGGTTAAGGTTTTGACTTTGATGTATACCAACGTGAGGAGAGAGAGTAGTAGAGAGAGAGTACCTTTCATGAGAGGTAAGTCAAGATGAAGAAAAGTACTGTGTATTTTCATTAGGTGACAGGGTCTGTGGAGCACAAGGGACATATATATCAAGCGGATGACCTAATACTAAATCGGGGGTAGCTCAGACAAGTGTGGTGGTTGTAGCCATGGCTCACAGGCATGGGGGATATGCCGTAGCTGCTGGGTCAAAGGTCAAACTATACTATCCCAGAGGTCTTGGGTGTCCATTACACTTCTAGGACAACACTCTGAGGGCATGACCTCTCATTTATGCACAGACAAGAAAGAGGCAGGGAGTCCTTGGAAAGTTCAAGGGTGGGAAGTGAAAGCAGAGAGTCTGAACCACTGGGACTGGGGGTGCCTCCCCAGTCATGGCATAGAGGGGTGAGGCAATCATAGAGAAATTATAGGATTTCCCTGGTGGTCCAGTGGTTAAGAATCTGCCTACCAATGCGGGGGACAGAGGGTTGATCCCTGGTCCGAAGAAGCCACATGCCTTGGAACAACTAAGTGCGCTGGAACTCCTGAAGCCTGCTTGCCCTGCAGCCTGCGCTCTGCTGCAAGAGAAGCCCCCACCACGAGAAGCCTGCGCTCCACAACCAGAAAGGAGCCCCTGCCCTGCTCGCCGCAGCTAGAGAAAGCCCACATGGCAACAAAGACCCAGCATGGCCAAAAATTTAAAAATAAAAATACTTTAAAAAATGAGGTTTCCATGGCCTATAATATCCCACAGGACCCCCAAACCCTGTCAGTTGTCCTTTTCTTTCAGGGAGGAAAAATGTTGAATAGCAGAGTCTGGGGAGATGGTTTTCCCTGCAGCTGAAATATCATGACCCAGATAGCAGACACACAGAGAGCATAGCTGAAATTCGTCTCTAGCCTCCTCGCGGCCCTTTCTTGCGAATGCCTTCGAAAGGTCTTCAGCATCCAAAAGGGGTTGTCATGACTGCCAGAACATAGAAGGAGGTCATTTGCCTGTTGGACTATCGTGGAGTCTCCCGGGAATTTTAAGTCCCTGGAAATGACATTCAGGATGTGTGACAAGGAAGTGGGAGCCTCAGTAATCCCTGGGGCATAACAGTCCAGGTGTGTTATTGGTTATCCCAGGTGAAGGCAACATGTACTGTATTCCTTATAAAGGGGAATCCTAAACAAGGCAGAGTACAAGTTGACGGCTGAAAAGTACTGGGTGTTGGGAGGAACAGCAGACAGGATAGTGCTAGGATTGAGCAGCACAGCAAATCTGAGTTTGACGATTTTAATAAATCTCAGATCTGGACTAACTAACCTCTTTGCCCATTGTGGGTTTTGATGGCACAAATGGGAGTCATGCATGGATTAGAAGTAGGGGCTGAGCATTTCTAATAAATTTTGGATTGTCAGTCAGGGCCCCTTAGGACCTTCTAGCTTTCAGTGCTATTGGGGAACCCTAGGCAGGGGCATGGAAAGACCCATTTCTGTCTTAAGGGGTAGCTTTCCTCTCTTCTCGAGGTCTCGCCACTCCTAGACTCAAGTCCTTCTTTCCTACAATTTCAGAAGGAGGGGACCATGATTTTGGAGCTTGCCATAGATTAAAAGTTTTCAGGTCCTTCTAGCTGTTTTAACTGCAGTGCCTTAAGCTTGCAATTTTCTGGAAATACCATCTTCATAATGCTGGGCTAATGCCTGGAGTCAGACAAGTTTGCATTTTGCCCGTTAATACTATTTCTCTGTATTGTGTCATGGAGCTCTGGCCTGAGGCCATTTACAAAGCTTGTGGTCAGAGCAGGGGCCATTAGGGAGGTCAGGTCCAGTGCCGGGTGCTCTGACTGTGCTGTTTCTAATTGATGGAGATGGCCATCAATTAGGTGGGCAGCCCAGCTCATCTCTTTACTGTTTACGATTTTCAATACAGGACCTGGGTAACTTTTCTCTTACTTCCCTCATTCTCCTGGGAGAATCAAGGTCATCTGAGACTCTTGAGGGTCTTCAGAAATGGGGTTCCCTTTTGCCTTCCAAACCAAAGGGCAGCATCCCTAGGGTCAACTGGTAGGGGGATAAGTTGACATCAGTTGGGGAGTCTGGAGAGTATGCTTCCAGGACAGTCTTCAGTTCTTCAATAAATCTTTCCCTTTTCATTTGGCAGATCAGGAAAGTTAAAAAAAAACACACTATCTATATTTGGCTGCACTGGGTATCCCTGCTATGCATAGGCTTTCTCTAGTTGTGGCGAGCGGTGGCTACCCTCCACTCCTGGTGCACAGGCTTCTCTGCCGTAGCTTCTCTTGTTGTGGGGTGTGGGCTCTCGGCGCACAGGCTTTGGTAGTTGTGGCGCACGGGCTTATTTGCCCCATGGCATGTGGAATCTTCCCAGACCAGGGATCAAACCCATGTCCACTGTTGGTGAAGGACATTTTGGGGAGAAGGACAGATGTCATAGAGAGCTGGGCGTGGGGACTCGGGCACTGGAAGGGGTCTATGGGGTTTACTGGGTCAGAAAGTATTTTCCGAAGACATTGTTGAAGAACTTCAATAGTTTGAATCACTTAGCTGCTTTTTGGCTTCTTTATAGCAAGTGAAAAAAGTGGACCATCATGCATCAGAAATTTGAGTTATGTTTTGCCCTAGGGCTTCCCCTTAGGTAGACTAATTTGAACAGATTCCAGGAACCCCAAAAGGGGCTGTGTTAGCTCTAGAGTTTGGGTAAGGTATTATCAGTGGAAACAGACAGTACTAGGGCCGTAGAAGCATGTGGTCCACAGGAATATGAAGACAGTTTCAGTCAATCAACAAGCCCCCATGTTTATTTTTTTAACTAATGCTTTTTTAAAAACAGTTAATTAATTTGGCTGCACCGGGTCTTAGTTGTGGCAGTCGAGATCGTCCATTTTCATTCTTAGATGTGGCATGTGGGATCTAGTTCCCTGACCAGGGATGGAACCCAGGACCCCACCGTTGGGAATGCAGAGTCTCAGCCACCGGATCCCCAGGGAAGTCCCAAGAAGCCCCTATGTTCTCGAACATGGTGCTTTTCCACTTACAAACAGAGAAACCTGGGGTTCTAACTCAGCCTCTGTTCCTTGTTAGGGAGAGGGTTCAGGAGAATGTGACTGAAGTTTGGTCAAGCAAGAATCTTGGTCCGCACCAACGGTGGACATTACCT
Source organism: Ovis canadensis (assembly GCF_042477335.2). Lineage (NCBI taxonomy): Eukaryota > Metazoa > Chordata > Mammalia > Artiodactyla > Bovidae > Ovis > Ovis canadensis. The sequence goes on along the minus strand of NC_091258.1, from coordinate 39,133,636 downwards.
GGTGTTGAACCGAGCATCCTGAGGGAAAAGAAGTCGAGGTTTGGACAAAGGGGACAATTTCATCCATTTCCACCAACTTTTGTGTTGGGTCCATTGTTTGGGAAATGGATTTCTAAAGTTTTCACTTTGAAATTTCCTTCTGGGAAATGTATAGTCATCAGAAATGGACAACAGGGTTGTCTCCATTTAACTGATTGCACTGCAATCTTTCATAATATTTATTCACAATTGGCAAACTAAAAAAAAAAAAAAAAAAGGCTTGCTTTTAGAGGGTACCTAGTAAGGACGGGAGCCCAGGAATCCTAAGCAGCGCTGTCTGCTTACCCATGGTCAGACAGGGCTAGTCATTGTTTTCTCTCTAGTGACTGGTTTTGGCCCCTATGGGTACCTCAGGGCTCCAAGGTAGGTTTGTACCTGCACCCATCACAGAGGTCTGCAGTTCTGGGGCTCTGGCCAGACCCCAAGGCCTGAGGGGACCAGTGGGACTGAGTGAACTCCAACCTCAGTCACCTAGTTTTTTTTTTTTTTAATTGGAGTATAGTTGGTTAACAGTGTCATGTTAATTTCAGGTGTACAGCAAAGTGACTCAATTCTATATATATACATTGATCTATTCTCAGTCACCCAGCTTTGAAACACTACCCACATCTTGCCTCAATCTTTTCATCTAGCCCCTAACCCTCCCCTCATTTTTGTCCCGGAATCTTTTTGAATTAAATCCCAGACACCTCATTTCACAGCACAGTTTCATTCTGGGACCCTGCTGGGGTGTGAGAGGTTATACAAATAGCTCTGGATCCAAAGCCAGGCCAGCGGTTCCGGCCCAGCACAAATTTATTTACTGTGCAACCTTTTAAAAACTTTTATTTACTGGGCCATCTTGAGCGGGTGATCTCCCCTTTTGGGGTCAACCTCCTTATTTGTAAAAGGCAGGTTCTGGCTCAGGTAGAGGCCAAGATCCCTCCTTTCAGTAAAGGAAAGGCAGGCCTGGAGCCCCCACCCCCAACCCCTGGCCGTCCTGCTGTGGGCCCCTTGGGGCTCCTGGTACCGAGACCGGGAATAAACAAACAAGCTGGGGTAATTTCCCTCTTCCTTGGAAACAAAGCTGGGGTGGTCTGGAGAGGCGTGTGGAGAGAAGAGAATGCCAGGTGGAAGGGGGCCAAACAGGCCGGGAGACGATGATTTCCCTGCCCTGTGGGGAACATCTAAGGACAGATGTGTTGATTTTGCACCCTCCCTGGTGTGATAAAACCCCCCTCGAGAGCGTGTCTTTATTCCGAGCCGGCCTGCCGAGGGGTGGACCCCAGCTGGCTCTGGTCTCGCCTCCTGTCTCCTGAACACATCTCCTCTTATGGAAGAGCCCCAGCTGCTTCTGCACTGTCAGCGCGGCGCCCGCCCGATCGCAGCCTCTCCAGCGGCGCACTCAGGGTCTGGGCGCCCGCCAAGCCCTGCCGCCCGCCGCCCCTCCCCCTCGGTGAATCTCCTGCTTCCTCCATCACCACCTCCATTCTCCCACGAAGAGCCGGTTATTGATCTTGGCCCATCTCTCAAAGATGCCGCACTCTAATTCCATCCTTGCACCACATCCTCCCCCAGGGGGCCGGGCAGTCAGTCAGTCCCCCTGGGTTTGTTAATGGTGATGCTACATGACATGGGGGGTGTGGGTGGGGGCTGAGGGGGGCCCTCCCAGGAAGAAGGAGTGCCTGAGATGGAGGCTCTAGGGCCCTGATGAGGAGGATCAGGTGGTCCACACCCTCAATACCTGCCTTGTGAGATGCTGGTCTCTATCCTGAAATTGGAACCTGCAGGAAATTGGGTGGTTTTGCTTGCATCTCCCAGATGGGAATGGGTGTTCTCTGCACCCAGTCGGCCCCACCCCCTCATAAGCATCCAGTGGGTTGGAGGAGGCTGATTCACTCAGCTGCCCAGGTCAGGCGCTGGCATGGAGCAGGTGTCAGTAAGCGCTGGCTGTACAGCGGAATTGCCAGGAAGGCTGGCCTGCATCTCCCTCTCCAGCCTGTGTGACCTCAAAAGCCAGCAGACCTGACTGGCCAATCCTGGTTGAATCAGCAGCTCCATGCAGAGGGCTTGGGGAAGAAGGCACAGAATGTGATTTCCTGGGTCTCTCCAGGCTGGAGATTGGAAGCTGGCCTCACGAAGAGGCCAGGAGGGAGATTCAGAGGTGCAGGAAGGAGAGTGGGAACCAGAACCACAGGCCCCCTTCGCCCTACATCCTTCCAAGGGGAAAGAGGGTGGTCTGGGCTGGAGCAGGGAGAGTGGGCCTGGCAGGCTGCAAAGGACAGCACTGAGGTTAGGGCCTTGTCTGACTTCTCATGTGACCCCAGGCAATTCATGGAACCTGCTTTTCTGGAAAAGCAGAATAGTCACTCCTACCTGGTTTACTCTCCAGGGGGTTCCTGGGAGGAAAAGAAGAGAGGGTTCTAGAAAGGATTCCGGAAGTGTTGCAGCAGGATCGTGTCTAGATGTCTGTGCTTATGCCTTGGTCCAGGTGCCCCTCGCTGGCAAGCAGGCCTGGCAGGCCAGGTGCCTGCACCCTGTACTGATGCATAGTCAAGGCTTCTCATGGCCACCTTACGAGGTCATAACGGAGACTCTCAAGAGTACATTCCCACCATGAAGCAGGCTAGAGAAGATGGGGGCAGAGGAAAGTAATTTTTTTTAGTCATTTTTGCACCTGGTTGAACAGAAGCAGTCCAAGACAGAGTCCAAAATAAAAACCCTAAGTTTTATTTGCTGAACATAATTTAAAACTAAAACATAAAAGTGTCTCTTCCGCCATCACTAGAAATCCAGGTGGCAGCTGGAGAGGGGACTGGCCCTTGGCTCTGGTGAGGGCTCAAGGAAAACAAAAACCCCTGTGCAAGCCCTGGCCCTTCCTCCGAGTGCCCCCAGAACGCCCACAGGCCGCAGCAGGCAGCCGGAGGCGGCAGAGAGAGAGCTCTGCCTGGGGAAGGTGCCTCTCGGCTTCTTTGGGAAGCTGATGGGAAGCCAGAGGTCAGAGCGTTGGAGGCCTGGCTTAAAGCCACCAGTCAGGCCAAGATGAAACATCTGCTCAAGTCTCCCCAGGCACCTGGCTGGGGGTGAGTGGGAGGAAGGAATGGAGAAAACTGATGCTAAACCGCAAATTAGCACCCTGGGCCTTGGCCCTGAGATGGCCTCCACTGGCATAGGAGGGGGTGAGACTAAAAATAAATAAATAAAAGCTACACCGCTTCAAGGAGGGAGCATGGCAGGCCTGTGGAAGCACCCTTTGTCAGGCCTGAGCAGAGATGAGACAGGGCATGATGGCTTCAAAAAGCCCTCGTCTGGGGGCCAATGGCATCCAAATGCAGACAGCCCAAGGGGGTATTGGGGAGGGGCCCTTTGTTGGTGGGACTACCATGGGGGTTCTGACTGAGTACGGGTGGGCTCACCAAGTGACCCCCATTTTTTGTTTTGTTTTGCTTTTCTGCATAACCACCACAGACCCAGAACTAGGAAGCCCAGGCTGCCCTCTACTGGTGATTTCTGGGAAAGACCACAATGCAGCGGTGCCCGACCTGCAACCCAAAGGGGCCAAAAGAGAACCAGCTCCGGAGAGCATCCCAAGCAGCTGCGCCTCCTCTGGCCAGGCCCCCCAGTGGAGGGCTGGCAGCAGCCCCAGCGATCTGAGTGGGTTCTTCCAACTTTGTCTGGCTGCAGAGGGGCCCAGGACAATGAGGGCCTCTGGTGCTCACTTCAAAGGCATGGAGAAGAATTTGTTCCCAGACTTGCAGCGGATCTGCTCAGCGTATGCACGCAGCAGCATCTCGGAGTCTTCAAACTCATCCACGATTCCCTTAAAAGCAGGAGCCAGGAGAGGACAGTCGTGTTAAGGGGAATCAGGGACCCAGACGGCACTGCGAACAAAGCCAGCCTATTGAAATCCTTCACAGGTTAGGCTACCTTGTCTAATCAGCTCTGCTATTCTGTGAGGTCAGTGCTATCATTCCCGCCTTGGCAGATGAGGAAATGGATGCTCAGAGACCTGAATCACAGAATCCAATAAAACCAGGTTTGGGACCTGGGTCTGCTGGAGCCGGAGCCCAGAGGTCCTTGCCGCCTCCAGTGTGATCAGGCCAAGAGCAGATGTGGCTACCTGATAATGGCCCAGGGGCTGTCTCCCGCCTGCATGTGTTTCCTTTGGCTCAAACAATCTTTTCTTAAAAAATACATACTGGTGGCCAACATTTGAAAATAGGGTGATTACACATTTAAAAAAAAAAAAATCTAGGTTTCTGGCTTTTCTTGAAAAACAAGTGCTTGCAACACAAGGCCCACATTCCTGCACGGCAGCTCCCCACCGTCTCCTTTCTGAGAGGTGAGTATCAGCTCCTCTGAGGGCACTGATGGGAAAGTGAAAGTTACCCCCGGCTTATCACAAGATGAGAAAGGCTGTGAGGGTGGACATTCTGGACACCTGGCAGGTTTCACTCATTTCCAGCCCCTCCTGGGCCCCGGTGAGCACCCAAGCCTTTGACCTCTGGGCGAGGGGCTATGGACTTGGGGAGTCGGCACTGTTCTCGGGCAGGGCGTCTCCAGTTTTAACGCGCACACAAATCCCCAGACATCTTGTTAACATCTGACTGCTTAGGTCTGGGTTGGGGCGAGAGAGTGGGTGTCGCTAATAAGCTCCCAGGTGGTGCCCTGCTGCTGGTCTGAGAGGAGCAGGGGGTGGTGTGGGTCTCTCCGGCAAGGCCGGTTATCTCCCAGGGATTCCGGTTTGCGGGCCTAATCCTCAGGGCTTGTCAGCCCCCTTCCCGCCCCCCACCTTCCACAGCATTACTTCCGGAGTTCATCACCTGCCCAGCTCTCGTGCCGGGAATTCACCTGTAGTTCCTGCAGGCACGGCCCTTCCATCTGGAGACGCGCATCACCCACGCACCAGGCCAGGCTGATGTGGAAGGAGGGGTCCTGCAGAGGAACAGCAGGGAGGCAGGCGGTCACCTGGATGCCGTGGCAGACATCACAAGAGCTCGGCGACAAGAGTTGTCCCAGTATCCCTGCTGGATCCCTGACCTGGTCCACGGAGACTAGATCCTTGGTGTTGATCCCAAGTGTCTCCATGGATAGATACAATAGCCCTGGGCTGGTCCTTGCTATGGACTGAATTGTGTGTCCTCCACCCCCCATTCCAATTCATATATTAAAGTCTTAATCCCCAAGGTGATGGTATTTGGAGAAGGGGCCCTTGGGAGATAACTGGGTTTAGCTGAGGTCACGAAGGTGGAGCCCTCGTGAGGGGGTTAGTGCCCACGTAAGAGGCGGCAGATGGCTCCTCCCTCTCTCTTTCCACAGTGGGAAGATGGCCATCGACAAGGCAAGAAAGGAGGCCTCACCAGAAAACGACCATGATGCCACCTTGGCTTCAGGCTTCTAGGCTCCAGAATTGTGAGAAAATGAAAGCTCTACTGTTTAAGTCATCCAGTCTCTGGTATCTGGCTATGGCAGCCTGAGCTAAGACAGTCCTATTCTCAGAGGCTCTCCTTTACATGCCCTAACATTGAGTCCTTACATCTGGGACATGGAAGAGAACCCATGTCCCAGATTTAATGTTTTCTGATGTAAAAGATTTCAATAGATGACATACTTTTTAAGGTGAACAAAACCCGAAATATCTAAAGTTATGATAAAACTGTAAATTATCTCCATTCAAATTCATACTTCTATATCACAGCATGACTTTAAAAGAATATATCAAGCAAAACCACTGGCCCTTTAAAGCCATAATATTCTACTTGGGTAGGTTCAAGCTCCCCTGGAGGGCATGGGGTAAGGCACAGGAAGGGATGTGAAGCTTGGACTCTATGTGGAGTGTCGACGTGACTAAAAAATACTAGGGAAAGCTACTTCTAAAAAATATGAAGATAAGCATGGATACATCAGAATCGAAGGCACAGATCTCGTCGAGCATACTGAAGCGGTAACAGAAGATTTGTAAGAAATGCTGGACTTTGGCTGGGCAGTAACTGACCCAACATCAGACTCTACTCCCCAGGGGTGTGGGTCCTCTGAGGGCCAGCAGAATGGACACTTCCCCTGGGAAAGTTCTGGAGGGTTCTGCAAGGGTTGCTTTAAGGCTGGTTTTATTCCCATTAGACATGGGTTGGTGGAGAGGAAAAAAGATGCCCCTTGATTACCTGGTAGAAAGTGCTGAGGTCAAACTCCTCCATGACCCTGTCTACCTCTGCAACCAGGTCCAGGAAGTGGGCGTGCCCTGAGGTGACCTCGAGCCCAACAAAGGTCCTGGAGGGAGACAGCAGTATGAGACACGGCTGCTGAAAATGTAAACCAGCCGTGAGGAGGGCAGAGGATGCGACAGAAGGAAGCCGGGAGGTCTGGGTCATGAACTCAGTTCACTGCCCTACTCTCCGAGCTGGCTCTCCCATCCTCCCCTAGCTCTAATCGCTCACCTCCCCTCTTTCCCTAGGGTCTAAGATCCCCTGAAGGACCATCTTCATCTGCCGCTGCCAAGTCTACGGACCCGATGCTTCTGTGCCCAGGCTCACCATCATCACTCCCAGGTGGGTCCCTTTCTCCAGGGCTTCCCTCTCCGGCACTGACTCCCTCCCAGTAGCACACTCTCATCTTTATTCTCTTATTTATTTTTGGCCCCGCAGCACATCATGTGGGATCTTAGTTCCCCCAACTGGAGATCAAACCCGTGCCTCCTGCAGTGGAAATTCAGAGTCCTAACCACTAGACCGCCAGGGAGTTCTGAGCACTCTCTCATCCTGAAAACCCCTCCTTTGAGCCCGATTTCTCAGCCAGTTCCCATTCCATCCTCAGTCAGACTTGATGTTCAGATGCTCTGTCTCCCTCCGCTGTCTCTCCCGCCCCTCCGTGTTCAGCCAGCTCCCATCAAAGCTGCCGCCCACCTCCAGTTACTGCACTTGATGGACACTTCTCCGGCCTCACCTTGGCCTCTCAGCAGGGTCTGACACAGCTGGTTCCTCTCCCCTTGAAACCCATTTTTTTCCTCTTGGCTCCAAGAGACCACCCACTGCACGGTCCTGGTGTGACCCTGCCTCTGGCCTCCGGTTCAGTCTCCTCTGCCGCCCTCTCTTCTTTCCAGCCTCTAAATGGTCAAGGGTTGCAGAGCCCAGCCTTCAGGCCTTGGATCTGCTCCGTGTGCCCCTGGCCCCCACCCCAGCCCTGGTTTCAGTACCACACAGCCCAATGGCTCCCACATTTCCATCTCTGGCTGGCACCTCTCCTGTCTGCCTGACTATGTATGTACCTCTTCCACCCACGGGTACCCGGGGGTATCATCGGTGGCAACATTTACTGGGAACAAAGCAAAACGGATTTTCCTCCCACCAGTGTTTCCCATCTCGGGAAGCAGGACCATTTATTTACCCAGCTGTTCAAACCCCAAGTCCAGGCATCTACTTTGGTTCTTCCCCTTACAGTGCATAGACCGGACTCACTGCTGATTCTGGTTGATTCTACCTGCAGTGTATCAGGAATGTGTCTTGCTTCTTGGCCCTTGCACTGCCATCACCCTGAGTCAGGACACCCTTGGCGCCTCACCTGGATGGTGACACCTGTCTCCTCTCTCTCTCCGTGCATCCAACCTCCTTTACATCTTGTCTCCACGAGAGAGCCACAGACATGATTGGGCCAGACCGACAGTTACAAACATAACTTGGATCACGTCTCTGTGCAGATCCCTCCAGTGGCTTCCATGACCCTGAAAACTCCTGACCTTGACGGCCTGGTAGGAGCTAACCCGGACTGACTCATCTCCTCCCGCTCTCCCACTTGCTCCCCAGGTTCCGCATCATTGGCTCCTCAAACAAGCCAGGCTCCTTCCTCCTTAGACCACCTCCTCGGCTGTGTCCTCTGCCTGGAGGCTCTCTCAGCAGCGTTTCCCAAGGCTCATTACTTCTCATCTGTAGGTTGCTGGCAAATGCCAGCTCCCTAGGGCCGTCCTTGGCTGCATGATCCAGACTCATATCACACAGCAGTTTCTAACAGTCTCATTTCCTTGTTTGTTTACCTCCCCCTGCAGAACGTGAGACCCCAAAGAGCAAGGACTGTGCTGACCTTTTCATTGCTGATCTGCAGTGTACAGCAAGTCCCTGGCACCAGGATGTGCTGAACCAATTTTGCAGAATGAAGGAATGAGCCATCCTCTCAGAGGTGCTGAGAGCAGAAGGCAACTCAGCGAGTGGATCTGACAAGGAGGTGTGGTTTGAAGCCTTGTTAATAACAATTTCTTTTGTTCATCTCATCCTTGAATGCTTTTATAAAACTCATTGAGCCTCACAACTGCCCATTGATAGATGTGTCCGGGCATGCCTGTGACAGCTTGGAAATTGCAGGTCACAGAGGTTGAAGGTATGAGCTCAATGTTAAATTGGAGACAGCTGGGCAGGCACCCAGGGTTGTTTTGAGTCTCAGGCTTTTCCCACTAAACCAAGATGTTAATCTCTACCTCTGCTCCTCCTCTCATGCTCCCGGAGTTATTTTTCTTAATGAAAGGTTCAGATTTGGGGACAACTGCCTTGGTAGTCATAGAGCTGGTTAAAACACAAACAAACCAAAAAATGAGACAGACAAGGCCCCCTTCAAGTCTTTACTGCAAAGAATCCTCTTCTGGGAACAACTGGGGGCAGAACAGGGAGACCCACCTGGTTTTCTCTTGATTGGTGTAAATCTTTATCTGGTCGGCAGTAAAGCAGAATCTGAAATTCAGAAGAAGAACTGCATTTCAGGAAAAATGATAAGAAAAATATTTTTAGAGAAAACAGTTTATATATTAAAAAACATCACTTTGAAACTATAGTTAACTCATTTCACATGTAGTACTGTCCTTCCTGTATACAGGTGGTAAACTCAACCCTAAAATACAGGAGCTGGGCAAGACCTTAAATAATCGCTGAGTCCAAGTAACCCATAGCTTCATTCAGATGCTAGCAAAAATTTTACTTTATTAAGAACAGTTGATTTTGATAAGCAATTTGAGACTATCTCAGCTTTACTGATGGGAACTGAGAAAGACATCATCAGGTTGGTGTTAATAGATGACTTAAGGGCCAACAAACGTCCATCTAGTCAAGGCTATGGTTTTTCCAGTAGTCATGTATGGATGTGAGAGTTGGACTGTGAAGAAAGCTGAGCACTGAAGAATTGATGCTTTTGAACTGTGGCTTTGGAGACAACTCTTGAGAGTCCCTTGGACTGCAAGGAGATCCAACCAGTCCATCCTAAAGGAGATCAGTCCTGGGTGTTCTTTGGAAGGAATGATGCTAAAGCTGAAACTCTAGTACTTTGGCCACCACATTGGAAGAGTTGACTCATTGGAAAAGACTCTGATGCTGGGAGGGATTGGGGGCAGGAGGAAAAGGGGACAACAGAGGATGAGATGGCTGGATGGCATCACTGACTCAATGGACGTGAGTCTGAGTGAACTCCAGGAGTTGGTGATGGACAGGGAGGCCTGGCGTGTTGCGATTCATGGGGTTGCAAAGAGTCGGACACGACTGAGCGACTGAACTGAACTGAACTGAAGGGCCAATTTTTTCCTTGTAGGTTAAAAAAAAAAAGACAATTCTGACCCCGGCTAAGCAACAACAGGGGGCTTCCCATGTAGCTCAGATGGTAAAGAAGCTGCCTGCAATGCGGGATTCCTGGGTTGGGACTATCCCCTGGAGCTACCCACTCCAGTATTCTCCAGGGCTTCCCTGGTTGCTTAGATGGTAAAGAATCCACCTGCAATGCAGGAGACACGGCTTTGACTCCTGAGTTGGGAAGATCCCCTGGAGAAAGGAATGGCAACCCACTCCAATATTCTTTCCTGGAAAATTCCATGGACAGAGGAGCCTAGCAGGCTACAGTCCATGGGGTTGCAAAGAATCGACCACAACTGAGTGACTATTACTTTTCATTTACTTTATTCTATAACAGAACCCACGCTATCTGCATCTGCTCTGAATCAGCAGACACATATGGTGCTGATTCTCCCGTAGCCAGGATTCACGGGGCCAGGAATCAAGGGGTGGAAATGGGAGTGGAACCACTAATATGAGTGATCCATTAGCAAAATGTTTACTTTCTGTTCCCACAACTTCATGCTCTGATAGCCCAGAGGTCTTAGTTCCAGAGGGAGGAATACTTCCCACAGGAGACATAGTGCTTTCATTGAACTGGAAGTTGAGACTTGCCACCTTGGTGGTCCAGTAGCTAAGACTTCACACTCCCAGTGCAGGGGGCCAGGGTTTGATTCCTGGTTGGGGAACTAATCCTACATGCCGCAACTAAGACGGTACAGCCAAATAAATGATATTTTTTAAAACAAGACTTCCCACTTTGGGCTCCTGTACCTTTGAATCAACAAAGAGTTCCAGTGCTGGCTGGGGTCCTTGATCCTGACTACCAAGGGGAAACTGGACTAGAACTCCATGATGGAGATAAGGCAGAGGACACCTGGGATACAAGAGATCTGCTGTTAGATCTTTTAGTATTAACCATGCCCACTGACTCCGGCCAGTGGAAAAGTACACGGCCAACGCAAGCAGCACTAGTATGGCCCAGACGCTTCAGAAATAAAGGTTTGGGTCGCTACCCCAGGTAAAGAACCATAACCACCTGAGGTGTTTGCCAAAGGCAAAGGGAATAGAGAGCTAGGAAGCAGAAGGTAACTGTGAATATCAGCTGCGATCATGTGACCAGTTACAGCAATGAGGACTGTAATCATCACGAGAATTTCCTTATTTTATGAATACATCTGTGAGTATAAATACAGGACACCTCAGGGACACTGTGAGTTTGGATCTAGAACAAGGCAATAAAGTGAATACTTCACTAAAGTGCAGAGAAGGCGATGGCACCCCACTCCAGTACTCTTGCCTGGAAAATCCCATGGACGGAGGAGCCTGGTAGGCTGCAGTGCATGGGGTCATTAAGATTCGGGCACGACTGAGCGACTTCACTTTCACATCTCTATCAGAGCTCTTGGGTCTCCAGGTGCATTGTCACTGAGCAGTAATATTTTGATAGGAATCTTTTTTCTGAGCTCGATGTCTCAACAGTGGGCTTGAAATATTCAGTAAACCAGGTTGTCTACAGATGTGCTGGCATCCAGGCTTTGTTGTTACATTAACAGAGCATCAGCAGAGTAGATTTAGCATAATTCTTAAGGGCCCTAGGATTTTTGAAATAGCAAATGAGCATTGGATTAAACTTAAAATCACCAACTGTATTAGCCCCTAACAAGAAAGTCAGCCTGGTCTATGAAGCTGTGAAGCTAAGCTCTGACACCCCCTTTCAGGCTATGAAAATCCTAGCTGGCATCTTCTTCCAATAGAAGGCTCTTTCATCTACACTGAAAAATCTGTTGCTTGGTGTGGCCACCTTCATTAATGATCTTAGCTAGATCTTCTGGGTAATTTGCGGCAGCATCTACATCAGCACTTGCAGCTTCATCTCACGCTTTCATGTTATGGAGATGGCTTCTTACCTTAAACCTCATGAACCGACCTCTGTCAGCTTCAGACTTTTCTGCAGCTTCCTCCCCTCTCTCAGCCTTCACAGAATTGAAGAGTTAGGGCCTTGCTCTGAATCAGGCTTTGGCTGAAGGGAATGCTGTGGCCGGTTTCATCATCTGTCCAGACCACTAAAACTTTCTCCAGGCTCTTTTGCTTTATTGTTCCTGCATTCGCTGGAGGAACACTTTTGATTTCCTTCAAGAACTTTCCCTTTTCAGTCACAACTTGGCTAACAGGGACAAGAGGCCTTCCAGTCTCCTTCCACTTTTGACCTGCCTTCCTCACTAGGCTTAATCATTTTTGGCTTTTAATTTAAAGTAAGAGACACATGACCCTTCCTTTCACTTGAACACTTCAGAGGCTAGCATAAGGTTATTAATTTCAATACTGTTGTATCTCAGGGAATAGGGAGGCCCAAGGGGAGGGAGAGAGATGCGGGGGAACATTCACATTTATCAACTGTCTGCCCTCTTATATGGGTGTGGCTCCTGGCACCCCAAAACAATTATAATAACGTCAAATATCACTATGACAAATATAGGGATAATGAGAAAGTTTGAAATATTGCAAGAATTACCAAAATATGATAGACACAAGAGCAAATACTGGAACGTGATGCTGACCGACTTGCTCAATGCAGGGCTGCCACAAACCTTCAGTTTGTTAAAAAATGCTGTCAGTAAAACATAATAAAACAAGACTTGCCTGTACATATATTAAGCAAATATCTTTGTTTTCTTCTTACTCCCTTATCACATAATATAAGATGTAATGACTTTATTTTAGTATTTAAGTGTTGCTAACTGTATTCAAGTTATGAGCTTCCTAGGTGGCTCAGTGGTAAAACAATCCACCTGCCAATGCAGGAGACACAGGTTTGATCCCTAGGTTGGGAAGATCCCCTGGAGGAGGAGATGGCAAACCACTGCAGTATTCTTGCCTGAGAAATGCCATGGAGAGAGGAACTTGGCGGGCTACAGTCCATGGGGTCACAAAGAGTTGGACACGACTGAGTATGCGTGTACACATTCAAGTTAGGGGTGATTAGAAGAGCAAAAACATTGCTCAAGAACCTTACCCCCGCTTCTGGGAAAGGGACTAGTGCATTTTCAGAAGCACAATGGACGTTGTATCATGTTAGGCAGAGTTATGGCCTTGCTGTAGTCTTCATTTAGAGATTAAGTATGGTTTAAGAAGATGCACGGAAGTGTCAAGTCGAGAAGCGTTAACCTGACTGATCTAAGGGATGCCCAGAGAGTTGGTAAGCCATTATCTTGGGGTTTGTCTGTGAGGTGTTTCTGGAAAGACGGACATTTGAACTGATGAACTGAGTAAAGCAAACGGCCTTCCTCAACAGGTGGGTATTATCCAACGTGCTGAGGGCCTGAATGGAACAGAAAGGCAGAGGAAGGACAAACTCCCCTTCCCTGCATGAATTGAGACACTGATCTTCTCCTACCCTCTGACATCAGCACTCCTGGTTTTCAGGCTTTCAGGCTCGTATTAGGACTTACATCACCAGTCCCCTGTTATTTTAGGACTTTGAAATCAAATTGAATTACAAAACCAGCTCCTCTGGTTCTCTCCTTGTAGATGGCAGACAGTGGGCTTCTTGGCCTCCGTAACTGCATAAGCCAATACCTGTAATAAGTCTCTTCTTATCTATATACATCTTACGGGTTCAAAGTCACACGGGATGACGTGTACAGGGCGCAGCTCTGGGAGATACTCAGTGCGCTAGCCTTTAGGTCTGGCCTGCTTGCTGGGGTAACACCATCCCACAGGTCCATCCCCATGGGAACTTGGGATGGGAAGAGGAGCCTTGGAGGGGAAGGAGAGGAGAGGCAGAGAGAAGCACAGGACACTCACCTCTGGAAGGAGGCCACTCGGTCTTTCAGAGCCTGCACGAAGGGGAGGATCCAGTGGTGGCGCAGAACCACGCTCTGAGACAGGCTGAGGTGGAAGGCTTCCATCCTCACCAGCCGGGGGACGTATGTCTGCGCGTGGCACAGCAGTGCGTCAAGCAGGTCCAGGAACTCCTCCCCGGCTTCGTCTGGAGGGAAAGAGTGGAGAGGGAGGGCCATTCTCTTAGCAGGATGGCCACATGATGGCCAGGAGCAGAGAAAGGCTTTTGTTATTCTAGGTTTTAGGAGAAAGTTACTTTGAGGGCAGCCAACATCTTGTTGTTGTTGTTTAGTCGCTAAGTTGTGTCCGACTCTTCGACCCCATGGACTGCAGCCTGCCAGGCTCCTCTGTCCATGGAATTTTCCAGGCAAGACTACTGGGGCAGGTTGCCATTTCCTTCTCCAGGGGATCTTCCCAACCCAGGGATCCAACCTGCGTCTCGTGCACTGGCAGGTGGATTCCTTACCACTGAGGTGCCTGGGAAGCCCAGCCAATGTCTATGTATTCTAATCATATTTTAATATGTATTTATGGTTATAGAATACACATATAGCTTGCTCCCTGGAAGAAAAGTTATGACCAACGTAGACAGCATATTAAAAAGCAGAGCCATTACTTTGCCAACAAAGGTTCGTCTAGTCAAAGCTATGGTTTTTCTAGTGGTCATGTATGGATGTGACAGTTGGACTGTAAAGAAAGCTGAGCGCCGAAGAACTGATGCTTTTGAACTGTGGTGTTGGAGAAGACTCTTGAGAGTCTCTTGGACTGCAAGGAGATGCAACCAGTTCATCCTAAAGGAAATCAACCATGAATATTCATTGGAAGGACTGATGCTGAAGCTGAAACTCCAATACTTTGGCCACCTGTTGCAAAGAACTGACTCATCTGAAAAGACCCTGATGCTGGCAGAGATTGAAGGCAGGAGGAGAAAGGGACAGAAGAGGATGAGGTGGTTGGATGGCATCATTGACTCAATGGACATGAGTTTGAGTAAGCTCCGGAAGTTGGCAATGGACAGGGAGGCCTGGCGTGCTGCAGGCCACGGGGTCACAAAGAGGTGGACACGACTGAGCAACTGAACTGAACCATATACATACATATGCGTTTTGAAAAGAATTCGAGTAAAAAGAGAAATATGTGACAGAGAAAGCAAGGGTCCTCGAAGTCCACATCTAAAGCAGGGGAATCCAAACTACTGTGATCACACATGCCGTTAGTCAAACGAGCTTGCACACATACCTATAGTCAATGTGCATTTATATAAATTACAAACATGCACTCTGCTGCAAAATCATGTTATAAAATGTACACTCTGAAGAGTAGAAACTTAAAAAGATGAGACAAAGAGAAATACATTAAAAAGTCTTAATGCTTTTCTTTCTACCTTGATCTCTCCCTCAGGGCACATACCCCACATTCAAGACCACTACTCTAGAGACAAAGACTGTCAAACATGATGCTTATTTCCACAGCTTTTCTCAGTGCTGTGCCAATGTATATATTTTATTTGTTAGAGAAGATGAGGGCATGCAGTTCTTCCCCGAGCTTTCTCCATGTAACACTACATGTTGGATGGCCTTCCTCTCATTACAGAAGGCAAGCTCATGATTATGGCTCCACAGTAACCCAGCCTTAGATTAGAAACAGGGCATTTCTTTAATCAGACATTTATTAGCCATCTAGAATCTCCTGACAGACATGTAGAATGTTCCTAATTGTTCAGAAAAACAAAAAACACAAGAAAGACACCACTGTATGTTCACAGATCTTTTTATATGACTAGAGCTCCATGGTTAACAATCTGCTCACACCTGATGAGTTACTCAATTTGCCCAAATGCCCCGTGGAATGGAAATGCCACAACTGAGTGACTTTCACTTCAGGACTTCCCTAGTGGCTCAGATGGTAAGGCGTCTGCTTACAATGCAGGACACCTGGGTTTGATCCCTAGGTCGGGAAAATCCTCTGCAGAAGGAAATGGCAACCCATTCCAGTACTCTTGCTTGGAAAATCCTATGGACAGAGGAGCCTGGTAGGCTACAGTCCACAGGGTCACAAAGAGTCGGACACAACTGAGTGACTTCACTTCACTTCCAGTGGAATAGGGAATATAGAGAATCATTCCCATTCTGTGGATGGGGAAATGGAGGTTCTAAGAATTTACCTGATCTAACACAAAGCAGTAAGAGCCTCCACGTACTCTATATATTGTGCTAAGAACTTGACATTGATGATCTCATTTAATTGTCACAGAAGTCCTCGAGGTGTTTTACTGTCCCCATATAGGTATTACTACTGTCCCCATTTTAGAGATAAGGAAAGTGGGGCTCTGAGAAGTCTAGCAACTTAACTAAGGGGCACCCAGAGTAGCAGGTAGTGGAGTGAGGTCAGACTCCGAAGCCTGGGCTTTTTCTGCCTGCCACTCACTCATCAGGGCTAGGGTGGGGACTTGAAGCCAGCACACCTACAGCCCTCTTAGAAACAAAGTACTAGCAACAGTTACACTCTGCGATGGCCTTGACACTCTGCCCTAGACCCTCCTGTGGCCACATCTCCACGAGCAGAGAGAACAGTATACACCGGGTTAATAAAAAATATATATATATATTTCAGGCAATGAATTCAAAACTAAAATCAAGTGTAACAGAAAAATTCCCTAGTTCTTGAAGCTCGCCCTCTCTCTGTTGAGTTGATCTCCTTCTCACTACCAGTGTCAGAAGCTGAGGTTTCTGGCTTCCTCCTGGTTGGGGCCAGCTTCCTCCCATAAGAGGCACCTTGTCAGTGTCAGCCACGTGTCTCTCAGGCATTACTTACAAGGCACGTAGATGTGGGTGGCCCAGTTGCCACGCTCATGGGGAAAGGTGCGCACCCGGCCCCCGTGTTGTGCACTATCATCCACAGGCCCCTCCTCAGTGCCGGCAAACATGTGCAGCACACTGTCGGGTACTGGCAACCTCTGGCCGGGAAGGGGGCTCTGGCCCCTGCAAGAGGAAAGAAGAAAATAAGCCCAGTTAGCTTCCTACATTCTCTGTCTGTACACATGAGGAAAGTGGTAACCCCTTGTACAGGGTGACTCTGCATGTCTATTTCTCACCAAGTGCCATTAGATAACCACAAAGCTCTTTCCCCAACACTCTTTCATTGATGTCTCCCAACAAAGTTATGGTTTTTCCAGTAGTCATGTACAGATGTGAGAGTTGGACGTTAAAGAAGGCTGAGTGCTGAAGAATTGATGCTTCTAAACTGTGGTACTGGAGAAGACTCTTGAAAGTCTCCTGGACTGCAAGGAGATCAAACCAGCCAATCCTAAAGGAAATCAACCCTGAATATTCATTGGAAGGACTAATGCTGAAGCTAAAGTTCCAATACTATGGCGACTTGATGTGAAGAGCTGACTCATTGAAAAAGACCCTGGTGCTGGGAAAGATTGAGGGTGGAAGGAGAAGGGGATGACAGAGGATGAGTTGGTTGGATGGCATCATCGACTCAATGGACATGAGTTTGAGCGAGCTTGGGGAGATGGTGAAGAACAGGGAAGCCTGGGGTGCTGCAGTCCATGGGGTTGCAAAGCATCAGACACAACTGAGTGAATAACTCCTGGAAGCAGACTTTCTAGGAACCTGGTCCCCATGAGAAACAAAGGAGCAGGTGGTGATATGTGGAGGGATTGGGGGCAGGAGGAGAAGGGGACGACAGAGGATGAGATGGCTGGATGGCATCACTGACTCGATGGACATGAGTTTGGGTAAACTCCGGACGTTGGTGATGGATAGGGAGGCCCGGTGTGCTGAGATTCATGGGGTTGCAGAGTCGGACACGACTGAGCAAGTGAACTGAACTGAACTGGACAGGCCTGAGCCAGAGTGACACTTCCTAGCTCTGTGGTCTTAGGCAAGTAATATGCTCTCTGTGGACCTCCCGTTTCCTCATCCATAAAGTAAGATGAACGAAAGTGCTGCTGGAAAAGCACTCAGCAGGTACCAGGCCTGGCAATTAAGAACCGAAGCTCCTCCACAAAGTAGGAGACTTCCTACTTTGCTCACTGCTGAGTCCCCAGTTCCCAGCCTGGCGCAGAGAGAGTACTCCATGAATATTTATCAGATTAAAGAAAACACTTTCCAAATGAGGAAACAGACCTGGGGTGGTACAGTGGTGCGTGCCAGGAGACAGAGTGGGCAGGCGCCCGAGGCTGGACCCAAACCCACCCCGTTTCCTGCCTCCTAACCTTGACCCAGCCAGGTGGGGGCACACCGAGGCTCTGTCTGGTCCTCCTTCCCCCCACCCGCCCCCCTCACCCCGTGCCCCTTTTCCTTCCCTCGAGAGCAGCTCCGGACCCTCTCCAATCACCCTTCCCCAGAAAGACTTCCTCGCTCCTCACCGACTGCGGCCTTCAGCCCCCGGCCGAACCCGGTCCCCGGCCTCGGCCTCATCTTCGGAGCCGCTGCTGCTGTAGCCCACGAGGGGCGCCGCACTCATGAGGAACCCCGTCACCCACCTTCACGACCGCACAGAGGGTCGGCAAGCAATCTCACCCCACCCGGAATTCCTCTGTGCCGGAAGTGCTCTCCCGGGGGCGGGACACAAATTAGCACCGCCTCGGGGCGGGGGGCGGGGGCGGGGCCCGGCAGGACAGGAGCAAAGATTGTACCCACCCAGGCCACGCTGCGTGCCCGCTCGCCTCGCTTTGACCGCTCCCTTGGAGCCTCCTGGCACGGCCATCCTCCGTGTGCCCATTTCAGAGATCTCTCTGAGTCCTGACCTCTCTCTGTCCGCTGCTCAGTCTGCAGCAACTCGGGACCTCCCGGCAGCCGATGGTCCCTGGGTCAGAGGTCAGAGCCCTAGAGCCAGCGGAGATCCTTGCCCTAGTCGTCCGGACAGGAATTAGAGGTCCCGGGGCCCCTTCCCCAAGCCCCGCCCAAAGTCCGAGCTCCGGGGGGCCCCCTTCCCTAAGAGCGAGCTGAACAGTCAGAGGCGGGTCCGTTCCAGAAGATCAGAGGGTCTAGGAGGGCTCTCCTCTCAGGCTCAGGGGTCGGGCCGTTGGCTGGGCCCTGGGAACTCGCTCCCCTAAGGCCGAGTAGAGTGGTCGGAAGCAGAGCGCCCTTCCTGGGTCAGCTGAGACGTGCCGGCCGAGCGACCGAAGAGCCACCCAGCGCGTCCGGCTGTCCGACCCGGCCCGGCCGCGGGGTCCCCGGCAGGGGGCGGCCTCGCTGCGTGCCGCCCGCTCCTCCCGCAGCCGCCGCCGCCCGGGCTGCCGCTCCTCCCCCGGCCCCGCCTCCCTGGCCCCCGCGCCGCCCGCCTGTCCGCCGGTCTCTGCAAGGCCATCGTTCCGTCCGCCCGCCCTCCCGGCGCTCCTCCGCCCCGGCCCCGCTATCCCGGCCGCGCACGTCGCTTCCTCGATTCCGGCCGCCGCTAGCCCGTTCCCCGCCCCCGGGCCGGCAGCCGCCGCTACGCGAGGCCGGGGATTGGCAGCGCGCGTAGGCCGCGCTGCCGCGGATGGAGTCGGAATAAAGGGGCGGCTGAGAGAGCAGCCAGTCGCCACTCGCCCCGCGCCTGACCCCGCGGGCGGCCCGGAGCAGGTGAGCGGCGGGGCGCCCGGGGCCGCGTCTGGGGGCCACTCCCGCGCCCGCCGCACCCCTTCCCCAGCTGGCCCGGCAGTACCCCCCCAACCCCACCTCCGGCCCGACCCGGCGGCCTCCTGAGCTCTTGGGCGGCCCAGGCCGACCTCGACACGCAGCTACCTCCCGGGCCTGGCCTGCAGCCCTGGGCCCTTTTTCGGGCCCACTCGCCCGCAGGTCCGGCGCCGGGGCCGCAGCGTCCTGGCCATTTCCCGGCAAGGGCTGACAGGAGGCAGCCCAGCTGGGCCGGCGGGCAGTGCCGGCGGGGAGGTGATCGGCTTTCATTCGGTTGGTTTCCCAAGGAAGAGGAAGGGCTGGGGTGGGGCGCAGGTGGGGGCCTCCCCGTGCCTCCCTAACCCTAGTCTCTCATCCTCTTTGCTGAGTGATCAGAGAGGCCTCCTGACCGCACCTTCCTGGAGTGGGGGGGCCGGAATGGGCAGCGGACCTGGGGGCCCGGGGCTGGGGACCCTGGGTCTGGGAGCCATTCATGCCAGGAGAAAACAAACAAACAAAAAAAAACAAAAAACAGCTGGGTTGGCGCAGTCTGACCTAGACCAGGCTCAGAGAAGTCCTGCTTCTCTCTTTCCTGGGGAGGCTTCGGTACCTGCTGGCTCATGCAACCTGCTGCCTCCACTCGGAGCAGCAGCTTCTTCACTTCTTCCCTTCCCGGAAAGATGCTGAGGCTGACAGTTTTTAGCCTGACTCTTACGTTTCTTTGGCAGAACAGTTAGAGGCCAGGCTGGCTTGTGTAGGCATCCCCTTCCTACTCTTTTCATCGGGAGAAAACTTAGAAACTTTTCAATGTTAGAAGCAGAGGAGCTGGGAACCTGAAAGCGGGTTGCATCTGATTCTAAAAGTTCCTCCCTCTCGCTGTCATTACCTTATGCTGCCACAAAGTGGTGAGTTAGAGATTTGCTTGGGCTGGGTGGTCTTTACTTTCCATGGATTATCCAGTGTTACAGACTTGGAGCAAGGGAACAGGGTTGTCTCCGGAAAGGTGACAGGGATGGTTAGCATGCTACATCCCACATTGCAGAGGCAAACTCAAAATTGCTTACATTTCCTGCAAGCCTTGACACTATATCATATTAAGAGGATTTAAGGCTTTTTTTTTTTTTTTTTGGTGCTCTGGGAGATGACTAGCCTGGGGAACTTCTGCCAAGTAGCCATCAAGGCTGTGTGGGTCTGTGGGTCTCATCCTCATCAGGCATTGGCTCAGGTCCCTGCAAAATCATCCCCCTTATTGTGTGAAGAGAGAATAGGCACAGTCAGGGGGGAGGACCTGGGGACAATTGAGAGAGGTATGGGCCAGCCCCTCACAGGAGAAGTTTTCTGAGATGGGCCTCCATTCCATGCAGGTGTT
The DNA here is from genome assembly GCF_042477335.2 of Ovis canadensis. NCBI lineage: Eukaryota > Metazoa > Chordata > Mammalia > Artiodactyla > Bovidae > Ovis > Ovis canadensis. Next base: position 39,113,222 of record NC_091258.1, on the reverse strand, counting down.
TTAAATATTGATTGACTAAGGGGCCTTCAGATCTGGGAGGTCTGGCCCTTTAGATCTACAGTCTGTTCTTATGAGCAGTTGTGTCCTAGGTCGAAATTCAGGGCAGTGACCAGAGAGGAGCTGGCAGGTCTACAGGGAGGCCTCAACCAGAGCTTCTCTGGTTTTATCTATCTTCTGTATTAGGCTTCCAAATAAGAAGTGTTTCGCACACACATAAAAAAAGGTTATGTTATTAAAATTCTTGTTTTGTGCGCCAAGGCCCTCACCGGTCAGTCTTTCCCTCCTTCTTTCCTGGGAGCATGAACAGAACTTGTGACTTCTTTGTATTGTGGGGAGATCACCCCAGACTGTCACTTGTGAGACAGCTAATGGAAGCGGGTTGGCAGTAAGCTGGGAGACTGGGATGCCTGGCCAAGGGATGGGGAACTGAGGATGGGTGGGCCTAGAGACAGCCACTATCCCCGTTACTGGAGGAATTGCTTTGCCAGCAAGTGAAGATCTCCCAGCCCAGAGCCCCCTTCACTTCCCTGATGTGTTTTATGTCAATGTGGTGAGTGCAGGCAGACCAGGGAGAGGCCCGGGGAACAGCTGTGTGTCTCTGCCTCAAGCTCACGATTTCTTTCTTCTCTTCAGAGCCTCCCTGCCACTCCTGGCACCCTGCCCGAAGACCCCCGTCCTGTAGGCACAGCCTTGTAGTCTGTCTTGGTGAATGACTTGGACCTCCTGACCAGTCCAGCTCCGTGCCTTGTCCGAGGTCCTCCTCCACCCTTGATCCTGGGCAGCTTCTCTCTTTGGTGTGGGTCACCTTAAGCAGGGAAACTGAAGCCACTACTCTCCAAACCCTGTTTCATCTTCCCAAGCATGTCGGAGAGCTGGCAGCAGCCGCCGCAGACGCAGCCGCAGCAGCCTCAGCCCCCACAGCCGCAGCACCATGCTGAACCCCCGCCGGCCCTGGCGGAGCACACGCTGCCCCCAGGCACGGCTGAGAACCCGCTGGGCTGCGCGGTCTATGGCATCCTCCTGCAGCCTGAGCCAGGCCTGCAGCCCCCGCAGCACGTGCCCCTGCAGGCCGCGGGGGAGCCGGGCCCCAAGTGTGGTGTGTGCGGTCACGACCTGGCGCACCTGTCCAGTCCACATGAGCACCAGTGCCTGGCGGGCCATGACCGCTCGTTCCAGTGCACGCAGTGTCTTAAAATCTTCCACCAGGCTACCGACTTGCTGGAGCACCAGTGCGTGCAGGCCGAGCAGAAACCTTTCGTCTGCGGCGTCTGCAAGATGGGCTTCTCGCTGCTCACGTCCCTGGCGCAGCACCACAGCGCCCACAGCGGCACAGGGGGCCTTGTGAAATGTTCCATCTGCGAGAAGACCTACAAGCCCGCCGAGGCGGCCGAGCCCGAGGCCACCGCCGCCCCCTCCCTGCCCCCGGCACCCCCGCCTCCGCCTGCCGTGGCCCCGGCGGAGTCAGCCGACAAGCCCTACAGCTGCCCCATCTGCCAGAAGCCCTTCAAGCACCTGTCGGAGCTCTCGCGGCACGAGCGCATCCACACGGGCGAGAAGCCCTACAAGTGCACGCTGTGCGACAAGAGCTTCAGCCAGTCGTCCCATCTGGTGCACCACAAGCGCACGCACAGCTCAGAGCGGCCGTACAAGTGCGCGGTGTGCGAGAAGACCTTCAAGCACCGCTCGCACCTGGTGCGTCACATGTACGCGCATTCGGGCGAGCACCACCTGTTCCGCTGCAACGTGTGTGAGCTGCACTTCAAGGAGTCGTCGGAGCTGCTGCAGCACCCATGCACGCCGAGCGGGGAGCGGCCCTTCCGCTGCGGCGAGTGCCAGAAGGCCTTCAAGCGGCCGTCGGACCTGCGGCAGCACGAGCGCACGCACAGCGCCGAGCGGCCCTTCAAGTGCGACCTGTGCCCCATGGGCTTCAAGCAGCAGTACGCGCTCATGAGGCACCGGCGCACGCACAAGGCCGAGGAGCCCTTCAAGTGCGGCCTGTGTGAGAAGGGCTTCGGGCAGCCCAGCCACCTGCTCTACCACCAGCACGTGCACACCCTTGAGACCCTCTTCAAGTGCCCCGTGTGCCAGAAGGGCTTCGACCAGTCGGCCGAGCTGCTGCGGCACAAGTGCCTGCCGGGTGCGGCCGAGCGGCCCTTCAAGTGCCCAGTGTGCCACAAGGCCTACAAGCGGGCCTCGGCCCTGCAGAAGCACCAGCTGGCCCACTGCTCGGCGGCCGAGAAGCCCCTGCGCTGCACCCTGTGCGAGCGCCGCTTCTTCTCGTCCTCCGAGTTCGTGCAGCACCGCTGCGACCCGGCCCGCGAGAAGCCGCTCAAGTGCCCGGACTGCGACAAGCGCTTCAAGTACGCCTCCGACCTGCAGCGGCACCGGAGGGTGCACACGGGCGAGAAGCCCTACAAGTGCCCCAACTGTGACAAGGCCTTCAAGCAGCGCGAGCACCTCAACAAGCACCAGGGCGTGCACGCCCGCGAGCAGCAGTTCAAGTGCGTGTGGTGCGGCGAGCGCTTCCTGGACGTGGCCCTGCTGCAGGAGCACAGCGCGCAGCACAGCGCCGCGGCCGCCGCGGCCGAGGGCGCCTACCAGGTAGCCGCCTGCCTGCCCTGAGTCCCCGCTGCGGCCCCTGCAGGGCCCGGCCCGGCCTCCTCGCGCCCATCCTCGGACCTGGCCCTGGGTGTGAGGATGAAAGGGCACCCGGGCAGGTGGAGGGTGTGGGTGCCTGGCACCCCTGGTACCGGCCTGGAGGGGGTGGGGAGGCAGGTGGCCGTGGCTGGTCTTGATCCCACAAACCTCTTTCCCCTTACATGATTCGCTCTCTTGAGAGACCTCAGCCTCCCTTTTCTCAATGGAACCAGGCTGGAAGTCAAACTGTCCTCTCTCCACCCCAAGGAGGGGGTGGTGCTAGCCCAACCTTCCCAAACCTTTCAGCCTCACTAGAGAAAGCAGATAGGTTAGGAAAGAGGAGGGTCACGCGAGGGCATGGGCGCAGAGTGGCCCCCTTCAGGTTGCTGTTTAAAGGGGAAGGCTAACTCCAGGAGGGAATCCTGGGGCCAGGAAGGCAACCTGTGAGGCCCAGGCCCCTCTGTCAACTTCAGCCAGGGGCAACCCGCCCTCCAGGGTTCTGACAGGCGAGACACACAGGAGTACTGCACACCTGTGGGCCAGGTCTGCTTGGAGAGCGATTGGCTCAGCCAGAAGGGAGGAGGCAGAGAAGCTCTTCCCCCGACAGCCAGGAACAGTGCTGTCCCTAGGAAAAGGAGGACAGGCAGCCTTTGCACCGAGGACTCATCCCAGCGTTTTAGAAGCGCCCCTCCCACCTTTGCCGCAGAGTTCCAAGTGCAGGTGGGGAATGTGCCCTCAGCCAGACAGAACTGCTGATGTGAAAGGAGGGGATTGTTAGACTCCCTGGTGCCCAGGAGGAGGAAGGGCCAAGCCCTTCATCTTCCTAGTGGATGAGAACAAGTGTAACTCCCTCACTCGAATCAAATTGTGTGAACCAAAGCCTCAAGGGCGTGGCCCTAATCAGCTCACCCCAGCCCTGCCTCAGGGTCAAGACTATGTCTGGGTACCCGGGGTAGGGGAGGTAAAAGGACCGTGGGAATGCCTCTGACCCCACAGTGCCCTCCCAGCCCCCGGCCCCCTCCCCCATCGGTCTGGCTGCTGGCCTGTACTCCAGGGGTCTTGTGCTCCCAAGATGCTCTGGACAACATCCAGCTGTTTCCAAGACCAGAGTGTTCTCCCTCGGGTCCTTTTAGGATACCCCTAGGTCTCCGGCTACCCGCAGGGCTCATGGAGCCTTGGGTGTCCTGGATAGGGAGTGAGCAGGGGGAGAGGGTTGTTAAGGAAACCAGCGGGAGTCAGCTGTTACCACTTGATGGCTGGGGCTCTTCTCAAGAAGGCCAGAAGATGTTTACTGTCAAAATGATTCTTCTGAACCCCGCTCTCTGCCCTCTCCCTAGCCCCCTCCCAGGATGTGGGTCTTAAAAGGAGACTTTAATCAGTGCCCACCCCAAAATCCCAGAGGAACAGGGAGACCTGCCTCGTCCCGCTGTCACCTTCAGAAGTCTGAAAAGCCCACGTCCACCTCCTCTGACTGGATTCCCTTCCTGTGCCTGCAGAGAGGGGCAGTCCTTCCCCTCGGTGCTGGCCTTAGTCACAATGCCTCAAAAGACATGGAACCCAGGCTGACAACAGTCCCAAGTGCTCATTTTCTTTTTTTCCTTTCATTTTGCTTTCTAAAAGCAGTTGTTATACTGTTCATAACATTGTATAGTTTAATTTCATGTCATTTTGGATCTTATCTAAAAATGTGAGGATTTGAGTTTTTAAAAGAATGACTCCATTTTAGATAGCCCCTTTTGATGTTAATATATAGTGAGTCCAATGTATGCTTTAGAAGTAAAGACATTGACCTTTACAGACCAAAGCACAGCTTCTGCTGGTCATTCTTCCACAGAGGGATGCTGGGCAATGGGGAGGGGGTGGTGTGCAGGCTAGGGGGGCCAGAGGGAGACTGGGATCTAAGGCTGGGTTCCAATCCTGAGTCTGGAACACTCTGGTCATGTGACTTTGGGCAAGCCCTCAGTTGCCTCGTCTATAAAACGGGGAGGTTAACACTTGCCTTGTTTGGCTCTTGTGAGAGTTAAGTGGAGTTGCATATGGAGCTTCCCCAGGGGGGAAGCTGTGACGATGCTGGAACCCTCGGGCTGCAACCTCTTGACCTCTATGGGGTTTTGCCACAGCCACTGTAGAGGGAGCTGGACTGAGGGACCAGCAGCTCATGGGTGGTCAGAAGCTGGGGCCTGAGCCTGGTAAGCAGGAGAGCTTGCTTGGCTCCAGTGGAAAACCAGGAACTTCCTGGAGCAGCCTGTGGGCCCTGCCCCCAAGGGTGGCCCGTTCTGGCCTCATTCCCACGCACCCTGTCACAGGGTGATCCTTTCGCATGTCCAACCCAGCCACCTCCATCTCAGCCTACCTGAACCCCTCTTCTGCCCCCATCCCTGTCCCCCAGGGAGCCAACTGCAACTTGGGCTCCTTCTGCCTCTCACAGGCAAGGGTGGAGGTGGGGAGAGGAAGGGACAAGCAACTACCTCTGCCTGGGGTCTGAGAGCTAGTGAAGTGTGGTCAGCAGGATCCCTGCCTTGAAGGTAGAGTGGAGGTGAGGGTAGAAAAGAGGACCAGAAGCTGCCCCCGCTTCAGGGGACTCAAAATGCTGCAGAAGGCTTAGTGGCGAGGCTGGAGGACCCAAGATGTGACCAGGACTCCATGCTTCTCTCCGTGTGTGGCCATGGGGGACCTGCCCTTGAGAAGTTGGGTGGTTCCTTCCTGCAGGTGTCTGCTTCTCAGCAATGATGCCCAGGGCCCCTTGTGCGTCTGCTAGGCTCAAATTCTGGCTTCCTTTCTAGCTGAATGACCTTAGGCAAAGCCCACCCACCTGCAGAAACTCCTAGAAAGCACTGGCCTGTGTTTGGTGCTTTATAGCTTCAGGTTGCCCTTCCTGGACAGACGGTGGTCTGTGTGTGCCAGGGGCAGGAGAAGCCCTGGCAGATCTCACATAGACCACAATGACTTTTGTTTCTTCTTTTCCCATTCCATTTCTCACAAAGCAGTGGGGCTCCCACCTGGCCCTCAGCCTCTGGGCTCCAACCTGGGCCAAAGCCAGGGCAGTAAATGGAGCCCTGGCCTGGGGGTTCAGGTCTTAGAGCTCTGATAGCAGGTGCTCCAGGCAGGCTCCGCTCCTCTCGAGACCTCAGTTCCATCTGAAGCAGAGGTGTTGACTCTGATCTCTGAGGCTCCTAAGAGACCTGAATCTGGGAAGGTGACGGGATCAACCTGTGGCCCCCTTTCCCCTCCCTGCCTCTCCGGGGCTCCAGTCTGCTCCCCCCCACCTGCCTCATTCTGGTCTCTTGGTTGTAACTGACAGAAACAGCATAAACTGGCTTAAGCAGCTGCCTTTCACTGTACCTGACCACACACAGATAACCTCTCCCACCTACCTACCCAGGAACCCCACAGTTTCCTGTGTTCCATTAACTCCATCCTTAGAGCACAGAATTTTCATGGGCAGACGTCCAACATTATGGCTAGGGGTACAAACTAGCACTGCCTTCTTCTTTCTTAAAAAATACATTTATTTGTTTTATTTGACATTGCTGGATCTTGGTTGTGGCGTGTGGCATGTAGTTCCCTGGCCAGGGACTGAACCCCGGAACCCCCTGCCCTGGGAGTGCAGAGTCTTAGCCACTGGACCACCAGGGAAGTCCCAGGCACTCTCTTCTCTAATTTCTGGCTTATCGTTCTCTCTGCCCAGCCACTGACAGCGTAGGGAGAGGGTGGTCCCTTGGGGTGAGGGGTGACATCTGGATGAGAGCCAGAGGACTGAGAGGGAGAGATTAACAGGGACTTCCTCGGCAGTCCAGTAGTTTGCTGCGCTTACACTGGCTGCAGGGGTCGTGGGTTTGATCCCTGGTCAAGGATCCTGCATGCTTCAAGGCTCAGCCAAAAAAAAAAAAAAAAGAGAGAAACACTAACATAAATTTCACATTTTGGAGTTAATAATTCCCCCTGCATGGCTTGGGTGGGTGTACATTCCCTTGGGTCCTCAAAGTCATTGCCAGGGCAGGCTGGATCACCACAGACAACTCTCCCAGGGAGCCCACCATCTTGCTGACTTTGTGCGGCCGGCTCTGTGCTCAGCCCCACAGCGGAGCAGTGGGAGAGGACCCTGCTGTCCAGGAGTGGCGTCTGTGCCCATGAACCGTGGTGGCCCTGCTGTGCTCTCGTGGTTAAGAGCACCACAGTTAAGCCTGGCTGGAGTCCTGCCTCTGCCACTCATAAGAACCAAAGCTTTGGGGAGGTTTGTGAATCTTTCTGGGCCTTATTTTCTTTATCTGTGAAATGGAGCCAGTAACACTCTCTTCTGGGCTTAGGGTGAGGGTCCCATGAAATGACCCATGTGGAGTGTTGGACATGTAGCAGTCACTGAGGAAAGCAGAGGACTGACTGGGAGGTCCGATGCAGAAGGGAGCAAGCCCCGCTCTCCCATCCGAGTGTCAGGGTTCTCTTTACCCTTCCCCACCACCCCCCAAACCCACTGTCACTTTCCTACCTACCAGTTGGTTGGAGCCTCATACCGGGCAGACCTGAGGATCTGCTTTGTGTTGACCCTTGAGAAGTCAGAGTCTTCGTGATGAGTCAGACAGTTCATGATGAGAGAGGCCTGGAATTGTGGGGGCGGGCCAGGTGGGCCAGGCAGGGGATAAGCAGTGGGGCAGGACAGTCCTAGGCTCTGAACCTCACAGGCCTCCACCTCCAGCCACTGGAGCTTGGGGCTCTGGTTCCAACCTACTCTTTGCTGGCCAGGAAGCTGGGAACAATGGCCGGGACTGGTGCTGGCACCCGGGCTGGCCAGGGGAGCAGGAGAGCTCTTCAACCAGCAGCGGGGGTGGGGGGGCGTGGTGTGGCCAGCCCTCTGGCCTGCTCTCAACTCCTTGAGTGATTGGAGCCACCGTTCCGCATCTTCCCATCTGTGCAGAGGCAGCTCCATACAGAGCCTTCGCCTGACTTCCCAGCCCCCAACTTCATCCCTTCTCCAGAGCAGGCCCCAGAGAGGACCACAAACTGCTCAAACCTTGGAGAGTTGCCCAGGCCTCCTCGCCTGGCCCAGGCTCGCCTGTGATAAGCTCCACATCCCATCCTCAAGCCGGTGCTTTCTTTGTTCCTTGAAGGTCATGCCTCTAGGAAAAGCCTTGGCTGCTATTGATTTTCATAGATCTACAAAGATTCTGGCAGGAATGCCCAGGCCTCCTCACAGGGCCTTGAAAAGGAGGTCGAGGGGAGGGGTAGGGGTGGGTCAGGGGTTCTGGGATCTCCCTCTTCACTCTGCGTTCATGTCCATCCCCATTCCTGCCTTTGTTCATCTGTAAGCATCACTGAACACCTGCTGTTTGCCAGACCCCGAGCTGGTGCAACTGGGCACGAAGGTAGGAATTGGGATGAGAGAGTTTTGAGGTTTTCATGTATATCAAAAGATAGGGTCAAAAATATCAAAGCTGCTGGAATACAGTACAAAATACTACCTGCAAGAGTCCTCCTCGACCCTCCCACCACCCTCCCTCAGCCAGGACCCTTCCTCCATCCCCGATCCTCCCCATTGCCAGGCCCAGGGTGAGAGTATGTGTCTTGTGTGTTACTCGGTAATAAACACAACTATTACTTTGTAGGAGTTGTTTCATTTCATCCAGGTCTTGTGTTGGTTCTGGGAGGCCCCAGGCCCCCTTCCTGAGTCCCAGATCCTACTGGACAGATGAGAGGCGGCCAGCAAATACAGTATTGCCCAAGAGCCTACTGTGGGCCAGAGGCTATGATTCCTGTCCTCATAATCTTGGGGAAGAACTGGGGAGAAGGGAAGACTGGGGAGAAGCCTGCCTGGAAGAAAGGATGAGATTTGGGTAGGAAGAGATGGCAAAAGCATTTCACGTGGAAGGAAGGCTTTGACCAAGGGTTAGGAGGCAGGCAAGACTCTGAGTGTTTGGAACAGCAAGGAGACTGGTGATGGGTTTTGGGCTGGGGTAGTGCGTTGAGGCCCAGGGCCTGGGTTGTGGCTTGGGGTCAGGCCAGGAAGGCCTAGAGGTGAGGCCATGGAAGCTGGGCTGTCCCCAAGGCAATGGCCACAGGGAGGATTTCTAAACTAATCTCTTTATGAGGAGCAAAGAGCCCCCTGGGACTGAGGGGACTTAAGGGCATAGAGGCAATGGTTCAGGCTCAGTGGCCTCTCTCCATCTCGTGGGACTTTTCAACCTGCAGGTGATGAGGAGGATGTAAGTCAGGGTTTCCTAACCTTTGTGGGCACTGACTCTCCTGAGAATCAAGTGAAAACAAGGAGATTTTCCATGGAAAATGCACATGTGAGTGGACCAACGGCTTTGCACATGATTTTGGAAGGTTCGTGGATCCCTGAAGTCCCAGATCATAGTGTCAGAAGTCCTGTTCAAATACTTTGTGAGCTTGGTGGCTACTGACCCTGATTTGGGCCTGTCCTTGTAGACTGGCCACAGGTGGGATGGTGTTTGGAAGATCCTGGAGCTAAGTGCTGAGGCTGGCTGCTCTAACCCCAGCCATACTGAGACATTCTTTACCCCTTTGAGCAGGGTTATTCTGGACTTGGCCCAGGAACACCCCTGGCTGTCTAAAGGGCATCAGACCTCCTTTGTGTAGGTTGGTAGGCAATCAGAACTAGTCCTGAAGCTTTGTGGACAGAGCAGATAACTTTTTGTTTCTGCAGTATATTCAGTGGCAATGCTCTGGGCAGAGGGAACCTTCTCTGAGTGGCCTCAGGCACCTCACCTTACTTCTACACTGTGTTGCTTCACCATGAATCGAGGCCCTGGGCCAAACCTCCAGGGCCTGACTCCGTTTCTCCAAGGGGACCCAGGCCCAGGGAAGCCCCCCAGCATATATTGGTATGGCAGGGGCATCTGAGAGAGGGGTCTTAAATCCCTTTTGTGCCCTCTCTTTTCTCTTTTTGACTCAAGTTCAGAGTCTGAGGTGGAAGGGGCTTGCCTGCAGGCCTATAAGCAGTGGACAGGGGCACAGAGAGAACCTAATTCCCGGCCTGAGTTTGCACCTCACCCCCAGCTGGGGCTTGGGGCTTAGACCCTGACTCTCTGCCTGGGGTCACCAGGTACATCTTTCCTAGACTCCATCAGTCTTCCAGGAGAGGGCAGGAGGCAGGTTAGGGTAAAATATCATCATCCTGAGGTCCTGATCCTCCCCCAGCCTTTGCAACACACACACACACATACACACACACACGGGTCGGGTGCCTCCCTGTGGAGTGTAAGGTTTATTTCTACTTAGGGAAATGGGTTATGGCCACCATATACCCTTGTCCTGCTGGGGAACATGAGTGGCACAATTAGGCAGCCTGGGTGTCAGCCTCCTTTTCACAGATTAATGCCAGGGGGTCAGATAGTTGACACGACTGTGGAAAGAAACAGGGGTGAGGGTGGGGGCCTCCAGGGTGTCCTGGGGAAAAAATCAGGTTGTCCTTCTCTAGGTATTCCTCACAAAACCCACCTACCTGCCTTTAAGGCTCTGAAAACACAGCTTCCATCCTGTCTCTTACGGCTCAAGAGCCTTCATTGGCTCCCTATTTCCTTTCATATATTTTTGGCTGGTCCCTTTGATTTTCAAGCCCCGTTTCCAATTTGCCTCATTCTTATCTCCTGTGAGTCTGCCTCATTTTTCAATCATTTAGTGAACCTACTCTGGAAGGCATTATATACTAGTATAAAAAGAGATAGCATTCCCTTCTATGTGCAAGGGTAGGTGAGAGAAGACAGACTTTCATCAATATGGAATTATAATGCAATAGTCTGTGTGCTCCAAAATAGAGAGGGATGCACATGAGGTGACCCTCTGGAGGGGGGTGGTTTGAGGTGGAGGGGAGGGGCAGAAGGTCAGAGAAGACTTCAAGAAGGATGGGACATCGGGGTCGGGCTTTAAAGAGTAAGGAGGAGTTTTCCGGGTAGAGATGGAAGGATCATTGAGGAGCCGAAACAGCACAAGCAAAGATGTGGAGTGCTCAGTTGTGTGGGTGGTTTGGGTTGCCCCCAGGAGTCTGGTACCGCTGAAGTGTAGGGAATGGGACTGGAGAGGTGGGAGACAGCCAAGTTATGAAGGTGCTTGAGTATCTTGTATTCTCCTGTTGGGAACACTAGTCCCAGTCCTTACCACCTTACCTGCCTTCTGGAAGGCAAATTCTTGGCTCTTTCCATTATATTTCTTATACATCTCTTTACTCTTTCTGTCCCTGCTCTTTGCCCAGGTAAACCCCCACCCCGCTACCCCCCATCTTTGTCTTTTGTCCTGACTGGGCCAAATCGAGTGGACATGAGTTTGAGCAAACTCCGGGAGACGGTGAAGGACAGGGAAACCTGGCGTGCTGCAGTCTATGGGGTCGTCGCAAAGACTCGGACACGACTGAGGGGCTGAACAATAACTGCTCCCTCCACCTCCCAATAGGCTGCACTTTTGCCTGGAGAGGATCTCTCCATGGGGAAGCCCTTCGAATCCTCCTGACATCACCCAGGAGGGTACCAATACCCTGGCACCTCCCTCATGAGGCTCTGCGAGTGGAGAGGGATTTGAGCATCGCCTGAGCACCGAGGCCGCCAAGCACGGTCCCACCGGAGACGTGGCCAGATGGGGCGGGAGCGGGGCGGAGTCATTCCCCGCCTCCTGCAGTTGGGGCCTTACCTGTAGTTGGAGCCGAAACGTCGGAAAGCATTCCTGAAATAGAGGAGGGTAAGGCCGAGGCGGAGAAGAGTGACCCTCTCCGGGAACCGCCACTCCGGGAGGTGCCATCCCACCAGGATTACACCGCACCTGCGCCCCACCCAAACGCCTCCACTCTGAAGGCTGGAGTTGCTGGGACTGGATGGCAGGATGCTCCGTTTGGTAGGAATTAAACATTTACTCATTTTGAAATTGCAATTTTCTTTTGGTGTTTTGGAGCCAATCGATGCTTTGGAGGTCTCACATTTTAAAGGGCCACTTGGTATGTGCTGATGAAAGCTGCCAAGACCCCAGCCTCCTTCCCAGGTATGGGGTCCCCCGGGGTCTGTGTGGGGTCACTTACAGGGAGTCGAAAGGCAGGGGCTTCTGTCCATAGCGGTCCAGACTGGGATTCTGGTTAAGACAGAACTGGGGCGGGCCAGAGGGATGGGGGGTGTCTACTGAGGAGGGGGGACACGGACCTCGCCCCTCGCCGACGCCCCACGCATTGCTGACTGCCGGAGATCTTGGCCTTCTGGGCTCTCGGAGACCCTAGTCCGGGTCTCTTCTCCCCCTCCCCGACCCCCGTGTTAGCAGCTCCTCCTCCACCCCGGCGTCCCCAGGGACCGGTCGGCGAGCAGCCCTTCCTACCCGCCAGCTCTGGGTCACCTCCGGCTTCAAGTACCGCACCGCATAGCCGCTGAAGCTCTCGACTGCGAAAAGACCGCTGGTCTCCGGCCCCACACCCGCCCTGAGCAAGCCCGCGCCCCGGCTCTTACCTGATCCCCGCCCCTAGGCCAAGCCACGCCTCACGCCTGCTCGTGGAACCAGTCCGACCTCCGAACTTCGTTCCGCCTGCCCTCCACCTCCGCCCCACTGGCTCCCGCTGTTCGGACCTGGCACCGCCCCCTCCCCAATATAAGCCCCGCCTCTGTGCCCCTCGGCCGGCCCGCTTGCCCCACCCTCCGAGTGCCGCGGCTGCCGCTCTTCCCCTGTCTTTGTCAGGTTCTGCCCCGGAAGCCCCCTGCTCGTCTTTGGTCAGCTCTTGGGGTCCCAGCTCTATGGACCCAGCGGCTCAGCTGTCTCTCCCGCCCTAAGGGCATCGTCCGCGCGGTTAGACTGACCCTTCTTGCTCGCGCAGGGCAGCTTGAACTCTCCCGCGGAGGACACGAATCGGGACCAGTCCTCGATGGCGCGCGTGAAGCAGGGCCAGTCGACCCTATTGATGCCCGGTGCGATGGGAGCCAGCTTTCCCTCGTGGTACCTGTTTCGGAGCCTCTGGCCAGTCTCCGTGATGTCCTGCCAGGAGGAAGGAAGTCAGGGAGCTGGGCGCACTCGAACCATCTGACCCAGGGGGCTACCGAAGCCCCTGAAAGAGATGGGAAGGGCAGGGTAGGGTCCCAGAGAGGTAGCTGAGGAAGTGAGCGGAATGGAGATTGGGACCGGGGGTGCTTGGTGCTGGGTGCACAAAGGACCTTCAGGTCCTCTCTCCAGGGCAAACCAGGGACAAAGGACGCTCACCAAGCACTGCAGGGGTTTGTTGGGGACACCGAGAAGTGTGAAGTAGGCATTATCAAAGTCATCTGAAGGAGAGAGAGAAAGGGAGAGGAGTTAGTGCAGTTACCAGAAACAGGGTCATTGCCATGCATTGCCAGGGGGGATAATAAATTAATTTGAGCCCATGGAAAGAAATTGGCATTATCTATCAGAGCTATAAATATATGTATCTTTTGACCCTATACTCCTACTTCTGGGAGTTTATCCTATTTTATATTTTGCACAACTGGGAAATGATGTGGGTATAAAGTTTACTCATTTCAGCATTGTTTGTATTATAATAGAAAATGACTGGAAAAAACCCAAGCGTCTGTCATTAAAGGAGTGGCTAAATAAACCATGATGCATCCTCACTATGCCTTGATTAAAAATAAAGTTCTTGATTCAAGAACTTCCAAGGTACAGAAGAGTATATGCCATGTGCTATCTTTGTCTTTAAAGACTAAAATTGAGACGATTGGAGGCAAACAAGAATATACATTTAGGTCATCACCTAACCACGTCATCAAGCAGCACCACTAACAGTCTGTTTGATGTTAGGTGCCCCCTGCCGAGCCATCATGGCAAATGCGGCATTCAAAACTTGTGAAAGCTTTTACAGTGGAGCCTCTACACCTAATTTCTGGTTTACAGAAACTAGACTATCAAGGTAAGCAACACCATAAGGAAAGAACTACTCAAATTCACGATGTAAGACTTGTCTACAACACAACTGTTTTGGATTTCTTAAAAAGTTGGTATTATGAGGGAAAAATGGAAAGTGGATAGATTGGTTTTAGACTAAGGCCCAAGAGACATGACAACCAACTACAAGGCACAATCCGAGATCAAATCCTGGTTCCAAAAATTTTTTAACAGTTGTGAAAGACATCTTTGGGGATAATTGGGGACATTTTAATATGGACTGAATATTGGATGTTAGGGAATTATCTTTAACTTTCCTAAATGTGATAATAGTAGGGAGTCATGTAGGAAGTTGTTTTTATCACTGGAAACTGATTGCTAAAGTGTGTTTGAGTGTGTGTGTGTGTGTGTGTGTGAGAGATAGAGAGAGAAAGAGTGAAAATAAACATGGCAAAACATTAATTGAAGCAGATAGAAGGTAATAAATGTTCAAATATTAGTCTTTCAACTTTCCTCTATGTTTGAATATGTTCATAATTTTAAAAAAAGCTGTAGAGGAAAAGAACAGATTTGTATTTGCAGTAGTAAAGAATGAAAGGATACATCAGGAACTCAGAGTGGTTGCCTGTAAGTGAGAATGAAGAGAATGAGGAAGAGCAAGAATTTTTTTAAAAGTACATTGTTACAACATTTTAAACCTGTGGCTCCATTGATTTGATTAAAACTTACTTGCAATAAAATGCATATCTAAATCAAGAGCTCTCCCTATAAATCTAGATTCCTGGCTTCTCCTGGGAGCTAGGAAATTGGTAGAACTGTGCTGACCCTTCCCACACAGCAGTCAAGGGGACCCTATAGCTGCTCCCCTTTATAGAGGGGTAGGTGAGGGGGCTCCACCTCGCTTTCACCCCACCCCCACTGCTTCCCTACCCACTTCCCCTATTTGTGTTTTCCCTCTTGGCCCTGCAGGAGTCTCTGTGGGACCTCTGGAGATCCCCTATCATCTCTGACAGGCTCTTTGCATCTGTCACCTGAGCCTGAACCTGGGTGTCACCCTGGACTCCCCATTCTTGCCCCTCTACTCACATTGGTACCAAGTCCTATTCCTTTATCTCCTAAATACCTTCTGAGTCCCTCCCCCATAGCCAAGACACTGTCACTACCTCCTGAAGGCTGTGGTCCTTCCCAGTGTCCTAACCACTAACCCCTCCCCCATTATCCACTTCTAGTCCCTCTCGGTCACCCCCTCCCCAACACCCCAATGCTCAGACCTCTTTCCTGCTTAAAGTCTTCAGGGGTTCTTATCTACCTCCCAAGAAAGTCCAGATTGCTGAGCTCAACAACAGGGCCCTCCCTGAGCTGCGTCCCCACCAGCAGCCACAGCTCCTGCTGCCCCCACGTACTTTGTCCTTGGGCCCAACCAAATCCCTCAAGTTCACCAACACCTTGAGCAGCTTCTCCCCTCCAGGCCTCTGTATGTGCTGCTCCCTCTAGCTAGAAGGCCTTTGTACAAAGTACAAACTCAAGTACAGACTCAAGTACAAAGCGGGCAATGAATAAATGTGCTGAAATGCATGCATGTGGGCATCCGCGTGGCACCCCTACCTCAGTGCCCAAGCTTCTCCACCAGTGAAGAGTTCTTCCTTAGCCCCGTGTAGTCCTTAACCCCAGAGGCTTCCATGTTCCCCTCTCTTTCATGACAGGTATCTTTATCTTCCTTTTTCAAAGGGAGAGATGACTGGGCAGAAATTATTACTGCTGTTATTATTCTTCCTCTTCCTGCACTGCTGACCTCTGCAGTTCTCTCTCCATGAATAACAACAACATTATTGTTGAGCACATAGTATGTGCTAGGCACTACTCTAAGCAGTTCTCATGCCTTATCTCACTTTAATCTCACAAAGTTAATCTCAAACCAGTTGATCCTAAAGGAAATCAGTCGTGAATATTCATTGGAAGGACTGATGCTGAAGTTAAAGCCCCAATACTTTGGCCACCTGACATGAAGACATCACTCACTGGAAAAGATCCTGATGCTGGGAAAGACTGAAGGCATAGGAGAAGGGGGCAATCGATGATGAGATGGTTAGATAGCATCACCGACTCAATGAACAAGAATTTGAACAAACTCCAGGAGGTAGTGGAGGACTCCCATGGGGTCATCAAGAGTCATTTCTGACTTATTGACTGAACAACAACAATCTCCCAATAGCCCTGAGAGGCCACCCTGTTAGCATTCCAATTTTCCTGATAGGGAAACAGAGGCTCAGACCTGGAGGATTTTCAGGCAAGGAGGAGCAGAGCTGGGACTAGTCCCTCTAACCCTTTCATCTGCCACTCCTGGCTTCTCCCTCTGAGATCTCTCTCCTCCAAACCACCCACGCCTTCCCCTAAGGCCCCGAGGGCCACCAGCAGTGGCCAGGTGGCCCGACCTTTGCGGCAGTAGGTGGTGGACTGGCAGTGCTCGTCGGAAAGGCAGGCCTTGACAGAGTCCATGTCCATGCGGCGCAGGCTGGGCAGGGCTGGGTGGTAGAGCTGCTGCTTCACGCCGGCCAGCTGGTTGCGCCGCCGGGGCATGGGCAGGAGGATGGCTGGGGATGCGTACACGTGGGTGGAGCCATCCTCCCAGGGCACCAGGTCGATGATGCGGGCCATGGCTGGGTGGCGGAGACACCTGCAGCAGACACCCTTCTGTGTGGGAACACAGCCTTGGCCAGTGCTGACTTGTCATCCAACAGGTATTGAGCACCTACTGTGAGCCAGGAGCTGTGGCGGGGTCAGGGACACTCAGAAACACACAGACACACACACATACACACACACTCACAGAGCATGTGCTAAGGGCTCTGGCAGAGGTCCGTACAGGAGGGGGTGTATGTGGGGAGGCTGGGGCTGGGGCTTTCAGGGAATTGTCTAAAAGAGATGCCATTTGTGTCTATTCTGCAATAATGAGTAGGGAGCAACAGCAGCAAGTGGGTTCAGAAGTGAGCTCAGCCTGCCTCTGGGTAATTAATTATGGATTTCTGGCATTAGCTCAGGTACCTGGCATTTGCTCAACATTCTACAGGGAGACATGGGGAAGTTTTACATAAGGGGAGAAACGTAATGGATATGAACTAGGAAAAAATATGGCTGGTTCTCCAGCACTCCCTTTTAAAAAGCAGATATTCCCAGAGCCTTTGAGTCATTTAAACTTCAATGAGAATTTGTTGAGTCTGGTTGCTTCCTTTCTGACCCTAGTGGGAGGTGAGAGATGGAGGAGGGCAACAGGGAGGTGGATAGGAGGAGAGAGGACCTTTAGAGGGGAGAGGGCATGACGACTGGATGGGAAAGCTGCCCCAGGGGCTGGGCCTTCGAAGGGAGGGGCAAGGAATGGGAGCAGTGAGAGGAGGGGGAGGGTGGACCCCTTGCCCCCCATCCACCTATGTAGTACCTCACCTGCAGGCCACCAGCCCCAGGTGCACAGGCTTATAGAGATTTTCTCCTCCTTTGCCTGCTCAGTGGGGAAGAGAGGTAGAGAGATGGGCCAGGCCCCAGTGCCTTATGAGACAGGAGAATAAAGGGACATTCTGCAGAGACAATGCCCATTGCAGACTCATTGTGAGGGCACTGGCTCCTTGGCAACCCTGGCAACCACAGGCTCCGAGGAGAAGAGCCTGCTGCCCCCTTGAGTCCTTACACTGGCCCCCTTGTTCAGCCTGCCTGAAGGTTGCTTATCTCTGGGGCTCACACAGGATGGGCATGTTGAGAAAATCAGACAAGGAACTGGGGCTTCCTGGGGGTAACCATGGTAGGGCTGGCCAGGGCAGGCTGTATGACCTTAGACTGGTCACTGTCTCTCTCTGGGCCTCAAAGTTCCCATCTGTGTTAGGCAAGGATCCTGGGCCCTGTCAGGAGGGGTATCTGAACTGGCAGGGTGTTTCTCTCCTTGCAAACCTCAGGGAAGAGGGCACTGCCCTGCCTGCCAGTCCTTGAGGCTCCAAAGGTGGAGATTAGTGGCTGCCAGGATTCAGGGTCAGCATAAGGGGATCAGTGAGATTGGTGACCTCAGCACGACAGGGATTATCAGATGATACTCCACGGCCAGCCCCCTGTAGGCCTGCAGCTTCCCTCCCACCTTCCTAAAGCGAGGTCATGAGAGCCTAAGCCAAGCACCCTGAGGTGGTCAGAACCACTGAGGGAGATCCCTGGCAGTCTAGTGGTTATGACTCAGCGCTTTCACTGCTGTGGCCCTGGGTTCAGTCTCTGGTCAGGGGATTAAGATTTTTGCAAATTACATAGTGCACCAAAAAAAAAAAAAAGAATCACTGGAAGTGGGAAACCCTTCCACCCCCATGAGGGAACCCTGTGGAGACGCTAACTTATTTGCACATCTTGGCATGTGCTTTGCATACACCTGTCCACTTGCTGAGCCTAATGGGCCATCTTGGGACCCCTGCTGTGAGATTCCTGTGGGATTTGGCTCCCTAGCTGCTCCTCCTCGAGCGTAGTGTTCCATGCAGCCCCTAGACCAGCATCTCCAAGTCCCACCCCTTAGAGAAAAATTTCCTAGAGTTGACTTCATTCACCACCTCATAGAAAATTTTTCACTCTTTTAAAGTTAAAAATATAACAAAATCCAGGGACTTCCCTGACAGTCCAGTCATTAAGACTCCATGCTTCCAACGCAAGGGGTGTGGGTTGGGGAGTCCCTGGTTGGGGAGCTAAGATCCCGAATGCCTCCCAGCCAAAAAACAAACAAACAAAAAAAAAGAAACAATACTGTAACAAATTCAATAAAGACTTTTAAAATGGTCCACATTAAAAAAAATCTTAAAAAATAACAAAATCTAAAAAGTGCTTAAATATGTAATATAACTCATAATTACTGGACTTCCCTGGTGGCTCAGAGGGTAAAGCGTCTGCCTGAAATGGGGGAGACCCAGGTTTGATCCCTGGGTCGGGAAGATCCCCTGGAGAAGAAAATGGCAACCCACTCCAGTATTCTTGCCTGGGAAATCCCATGGAATGAGGAGCCTGGTGGGCTACAGTCCACCAGGTCGCAAAGAGTTGGACACGACTGAAAAAGTGAGACTTGTAACCACCATTCGGGTCAAGACAGGGGTACTACTTGGCAAAACAGTGTAGCAGTCTCTTGAAACATAAAACATTAATTTACCATGAGTGTGTGTGTGTGCTAAGTTGCTTCAGTCGTGTCTGACTCTTTGTGACACCATGGACTGTAGCCCTCCAGGTTCCTCCACCCATGGGATTCTCCTGGCAAGAATACTGGAGTGTGTTGCCATTTCCTTCTTCAGAGGATCTTCCCGACCGGGGGACTGAACCTTTCATCTCTTGCATCTCCTGCATTGGCAGGTGGGTTCTTTACCAATAGCACCACCTGGGAAGCCTTAAATTTACCATATGACCCTGAAATTCTACCCCTAAGAATCTTCCCAGGAGAAATGAAAATATATGTCCACACAAAGACTTGCATACAGATGTTCATAGCAGCGTTCATTATAATAGCCAAAATATGGAAACAATTTAAGTTGACTAATGGATAGATAAACACACTGTGATATATCTATACCATGGAATACTCTTGGGAATGAAAAAGGTAAGAATTATGAATACATGCCACACTGTGAACAACCATCAAAACATTATATTAAATGAAAGAAACCAAATACAAAAACACTCTACACATTATACAATCCATCTGTGTGTGATGTCTAGAAAAGTTACATCTTTAGAGACAGAAAACAGTTTAGTGGTTGCCTGGGCCTGGGGGTGGGAATGGGGAATGACTAATGAGCATGACGGAGAAGGCAATGGCGCCCCACTCCAGTACTCCTGCCTGGAAAATCCCATGGACGGAGGAGCCTGGTGGACTGCAGTCCATGGGGTCGCTAAGAGTCAGACATGACTAAGCGACTTCACTTTCACTTTTCGCTTTCATGCGTTGGAGAAGGAAATGGCAACCCACTCCAGTGTTCTTGCCTGGAGAATCCCAGGGACAGGGAGTCTGGTATGGTAGGCTGCCATCTATGGTGTTGTACAGAGTCGCACACGACTGAAGTGACTTAGCAGCAGCAGTAGCAATGAGCATGAAGGATCTTATTGGGGGTGATAGAAATGCCCTGAAGTAGTTATGCCAAAGCCTTTGACTGTGTGGATCACAGTAAACTGTGGAAAATCCTGAAAGAGATGGGAATATCAGACCACCTAACATGCCTCTTGAGAAATCTGTATGCAGGCCAGGAAGCAACAGTTAGAACTGGACATGGAACAACAGACTGGTTCCAAATAGGAAAAGGAGTACATCAAGGCTGTATATTGTCACCATGCTTATTTAACTTCTATGCAGAGTACATCATGAGAAACGCTGGACTGGAAGAAACACAAGCTGGAATCAAGATTGCCGGGAGAAATATTGATAACCTCAGATATGCAGATGACACCACTCTTATGGCAGAAAGTGAAGAGGAACTAAAAAGCCTCTTGATGAAAGTAAAAGAGGAGAGCGAAAAAGTTGGCTTAAAGCTCAACATTCAGAAGACGAAGATCATGGCATCCGGTCCCATCACTCCATGGGAAATAGATGGAGAAACAGGGGAAACAGTGTCAGACTTTATTTTTTGGGGGCTCCAAAATCACTGCAGATGGTGATTGCAGCCATGAAATTAAAAGACACTTACTCCTTGGAAGAAAAGTTATGACCAACCTAGATAGCATATTCAAAAGCAGAGACATTACTTTGCCAACTAATGTCCGTCTAGTCAAGGCTATGGTTTTTCCAGTGGTCATGGATGGATGTGAGAGTTGGACTGCGAAGAAGGCTGAGTGCCGAAGAATTGATGCTTTTGAACTGTGGTGTTGGAGAAGACTCTTGAGAGTCCCTTGGACTGCAAGGAGATCCAACCAGTCCATTCTGAAGGAGATCAGCCCTGGGATTTCTTTGGAAGGAATGATGCTAAAGCTGAAACTCCAGTACTTTGGACACCTCATGTGAAGAGTTGACTCATTGGAAAAGACTTTGATGCTGGGAGGGATTGGGGGCAGGAGGAGAAGGGGACGACAGAGGATGAGATGGCTGGATGACATCACTGACTCGATGGACATGAGTTTGAGTGAACTCCGGGAGTTGGTGATGGACAGGGAGGCCTGGCGTGCTGCAATTCATGGGAAAGAGTCGGACACGACTGAGTGACTGAAATGAACTGAACTGAACTGAGTTTATTTTTTGAAAGTAGATGTCGCATTGTCCAGTCAATTTACTAAAAATCATTGAGCTGTACACTTAAAATGGGTGAGTTTTATGGCATACAAGTTATACTACAATAATGTTTTTAAAATTTGAGGTCAGCTAAAGAAAACATGTTAGAGCCCTGCCAATCCCTAGGAGCTTCCACAGCCCCTTTTCCAATCCCACCTCCTGAAAGAAGTAACCAGTCTGCTGGCTGAGTAGTATAACCACCTGCTTTTCTGTTTTTCATTCCTAAGGTTTTTTTCCCATGTGGACCATTTTTAAACTCTTTATTGAATTTGTTACAATATTGCTTCTGTCTTATGTTTTTTGGCCCTGAGGCATGCGGGATCTTAGGTCCCTCACCAGGGATCAAACCCACACCCCCTGTAATGGAAGGTGAAGTCTTAACCACTGGACTATCAGGGAAGACCCCTCCACTTCTCTTTGAAGTTTCATTATCTACATTTGCAGCCAGATAGACAAGACAGGCTGATAATGCTCTTTCTCAGCTTTGTATGTACAAACCACTGGGATCTTTTGAGTCTGGCTTTTTATTATCTGTGTATATGTTTAGGAGAGTCATCCAGTGGGGTGTGGCTGAGCCCCATTCACTTTCCTCACCCTAGAGCCCACTACTCTTCAGCCAGGCTGAAGTGGGACTCTGCCCACTGCCCAGGCTCCAGGTTGCCCAGCCTGGGGGCACAGCTCAGCCTCTGCTCACCTGGTGCTCTCAGGAAAGCACTCCTCTTCACAATACACTCACCCATCTTGGCTGCAGCACACTCCACTTCGTAGTCCTCCTCCTCCCTTCCCAGCAGCTCCTTCAGTTTCCTTTCCCAGCCCCTCCTCCTTTTCCCCAAATCACACCAAGCCAGTGTGCTCTAGGCATCATCTTCAGTCCTTCTCTTCTTTACACTGGATTCAATCAGTCCTGCAACTTTAACTGTCATTTACAAGCTGAATTGATGCCTCCAAAATTTCTATCTCCAGGCATCCGGCTCTCCTAAACTCCAATCCCACCACCTTCCCCACCCCCGCCACCGCCGCAACACTCACACACCTCTTGTTACCCGCTGGACACTCCCACTTGGATGTCTCTCAGACATCATAACCAAGTGGAGCTCATGACTTCTTTCAAAACTCTTCCCAAGCTGAACACCCTCAACACCTCCCTCTTCCCTCCTCTCCCCTTTCTCTTTCCTGCCACCCTAGTCCAAGCCTTGTCATCTCTGCCCTGGCCTCCGTTGAGGAGGTGTCACCAATGATACAGGCCATCACTTGGGCACCCATGAAGAGTAGGAGAGCTGGCTCTTTCTAGAAGGGGTCTGGCTGGAGATACCTGGGGGAGGAGCGCTGATCCTCAGCAGCCGGGTATTGGCAAAGCATGGCCGGGGCCACCTTGAGCTCTGCCATTGGTGTCCAACCTTGCTGACGAAAGAGCATTCTCTGATACCAGTTGCCTTGCGGGTGAGTTGCATATCTGAGTTTTAGCATAAGGAGAGCCCACGGGTCATCCAGTCACAAAGTGGCTTGCTCCTCCACTACCTCTGGACTGGTTTCTTGCTTCCACACCTGCCCACCAGATAGCAGCCTCACAGATTGTGTCCAGCCCCTGTTTTAAACTGAACCATCGTGGGCTTCCATGGGCCATCAGCTAAAACCCAAGCTTCTGACTGCGGCTTACAGGCCCTGCCTGATCTGTCCTGGACCTCATCTCCTACCACTCTCCCCTACCCCCACTAAGCCCCCAGTCCCACTTTGTCCCTCAGGTGCATCCAAGCTTATTTCAGCCTCAGGACCTTTATTTACCCTTCCAGTGTCCTCTGTCTGGAACACCATTCACTTAAATCTTATATCTCAATGCAAATATTTGCCTCTGCATAGAGCCACCTACACCCACCCCCACTCTTCATCACCTCATACATGTTTCTGCTCTGCGTGTTTCTTTCATGGCGCTCAGCATATCTGCAATATTTTTAAACTCATTGTTAATCTTTTTTATTTCTGAATCTTCTGTTGGAACAGAAGTTCTGTGAGGGCAGGTCAGATTTCTGTCTTTCTCAGTGTGCAGAGGCTGGCAAGCTGCCTGGCACATAGGCAAGGCTGAGAAATGTAGATAATCAAGTCAAGTCCCCTATTGTTCAGTTGCTAAGTCATGTCTGATTCTCTGTGAGTCTGTGGACTTCGGTACACCAGGCTCCTCTGTCCTCCATTATCTCCCAGAGCTTGCTCAAACTCATGTCCATTGAGTCAGTGATGCCATCCAACCATCTCATCTTCTTTTGCCCTCTTCTCTTTTTGCCTTCAATCTTTCCCAGCATCAGGGTCTTTTCCAATGAGTGGGCTCTTCCCATCAGGTGGCCAAAGTATTGGAGCTTTGGCTTCAGCATCATTCCTCCCAATGAATATTCAGGGTTGATTTCTTTAGGATTGACTGGTTTGACCTCCTTGCAGTCCAAGGGCCTCTCAAGAGTCTTCTCCAGCAGAATTTGAAAGTATCAGTTTTTAAGTGCTCAGCCTTCTTTATGGTCCAACTCTCACACCCGTACAAGACTACAGGAAAAACCATAGCTTCAACTCTACAGACTTTTGTTGGCAAAGTGATATCTCTGCTTTTTAAGTCCCCTGCCTTTTGCTAAACAGCCCACCGCCCTGCCCCCAACCCAGGTCCTATCACCTCACTGAACTCTTTTGCTCTGGGTCTCTGTCCCTCTCCCCTTCTCCCCTGAGATCACCATCTCCTCTTTAGGGTAGGACTTCAGTTCAGGAGGCCAGCTTGAGTGCAGTCAGTCATCAGTCCTTGGATCCTCTCTAAAGGCCCAGCCCTGGGACTACAGCCACTCTGGTGGATCCCGAGGCAGGGGTGCTGAGACCCTGCCCAAGCTGTAGAAGATTCTGGGACAGAAAGATGCTGCTTGAGTCCCTCCGCTGGGGCTGGAGAGCTGGGGTGTGCCTGCTGCCACTGCTGACGGAGAGTTGATGAGCCTCTGTTACCTTGAGGAGTCTCCCAGGGTCCCCTGGGGGCTGCAAGCAGTTATTCTCCCACCTTCACTAGGTGGGTTGGCCAAGGTCTATGGGGAATCACGATGCCCTAAGCAGGGTCGCATGGGGCTCCTTCCCTGAGGCCCAGATCCCTGCTGGCCTCTAGGGGGTTTCTGACAGCTCCCTTGGCATCGATCGCCTCTCTTCCACCACCACCTCCCCACCCTCTCTAGCATCTCCTAATCCTTTGCACACGGCCCTGCTGCCGCCAATTAATCCCTGCTGTGTCCAAGAGGCCATCCGAGAGAAGCAGGAAGAAGGCAAGTCCCGGCTGGTGGACGGCATCCGAGCAGGTAACTCAGGGTGAGGTGGCAGCTCTGTGGGACCCCTGATGGGACCCCTTCCATGCTCTTCTCCCAGCAAGGCATTTAGACATGGAGAATCTGGCAAGGCTGGAGACCTGAGGCTTGTTTTTCCCTGTGAGGCTCAAACCTTAGTGAATCTCCAAGGCGGCTTGTGAAATACGGATTCCAGGTCCTGCAGTGTGTTTATAGAGGGGCCTAGGACTCTGCACCCCCCAGCTTCCCTGGAAAATTGTGAAAGGCTGGTCGTCCAGGTACCATTGTTGCTCTGAGTACCACTCTCAGGCCCTCTTCCTGCCTATACCTCCCTCATCAATGTGGAATCAGCAGCGACAGGGCAAAAAGATGGGAGGGAATCTGCACATGTTTCTATCCAGGAGGAAATGGCTGGGGAAAGAAGGAAAATTGGTGTGGGGAAGGCTCCCCTAGTCATTTCCAAAAGGTTCAGAAACACAAGCCAGAATAGCTGCCTGCTGGGAAATGGCTCGTAGGACTGGGGTGCAGAAGCAGCCAATCCTGGGCAAATGTCGGCACATCCAGGTAGGTGTGGGACACTTGGAGTCAGGCCAGACTGAGCATAAGCGCAGCTGGGTCACTTACTGGCTGTGTTACTTTGGGCAGGTCTCCTGACCTCTCTGTGCCTCCATTTCCTTAGCTATAAAGCGGCGATGAAAAAATGCTTATTTTCCTGAGGCTGAGGAGGAGGCAGAGGTGAGAACAAGGATGAAATGATCGTGGCTTATGGAGCTGCCTGTGTCTGGCTGGGGTGGTGAAATCTGCCATCCTAAACATGCCATGTGGGGCTCTGCCAACCTTGGAAATCACCAAGGTTGTCGACACCCCCACACCCAACAAGGACAGGGAAGACCAGAGATGTCGTGTCTGGCCCAGGTTCACACTGTTGGCAGCTGAGCCAGGGATCTGACCCCCTCACTAAGAGCTGTGTCCCAAACCACAGCTTCACTAAGGAGGAGTTGGGCTGCAGATGCCAGAGTGGAGACAGAAGTCGGGGCTGTGAGCAGAAGGGCAGGCAGTGTGGAGCTGGGCCCTGGGGCAGGGATCCTGGGCCTGTGATTGCCCTTTGCAGCCCTGGACCAGGGTTCCTGGCAGTGGAGGGACAGAGAAGTGCTCTACTAATACCTTGGCTGCCCGTGGCCAGGGGAAGGAGGACACACCATGCCAGCACAGCCTCAAAAAGGTCCTATAAGGGCTGGAGTTTGCATATATTGATCTGTGTGATACTTGCTGGGCTGGGCCATCCTGCAGGAGTATAATCATAAGGTCAGGGCTGCCCATTCCCTAAAGATATATGAAGCCAGAATCTGAACCCATGTAAAGTAGCTATTGCAGTAAACCATGAAAAAAGGAGCCTGTTATTTTATCTTAAAATTTTCTAAATCATGAAAATATGTTAATTTTTATATTAAACATAAAAGTTATTTTCCATTCATATACTGCTCATCATGTATTTAAAAAAATTTATAATGGGGTTCTGCTGAACATAATTAAAATTAGCATTTTTGCTTGACATCCAATAATAGTCACAGCCAACATTTATTAAGCTTTCATCACGTGGTAGTCATTCTTCTCATCAGTTTGTTTTATCCTCACAATTATCTCCACAAGATAGCTACTGTTAATGTCCCCATTTTACAGACAAGCAAACTGAGGCATAGAGCATTTACTTGATTTGCTCATGACTGGAGTCTGGAGCCTGTAGGTCTTTCCATGTTAGTTCAAATGGATCTATTTAAAATCAATGACTCCATAATATTCCATTATTGGATATTTATTTATTTATAATATTTATTTATAATATTTCCATTATTGGATGAGCAATTAAGTACTTCCCAATAACCAGTCTCCTACAGGCTTTCCTGGTGGCTCAGCAGTAAAGAATCTGCCTGCAAAACAGGTTCAGTCCCTGGGTTGGGAAGATGCCCTGGAGAAGGAAATGGCTACCCACTCCAGTATTCTTTCCTGGGAAATTCTGTGGACAGAGGAGCCTGGTGGTTACAGTGGGCTCACAAAAGAGTCAGACACGACTTAAGCGACTAAACAACACACGGATGGATATGTGGATATTTTTCATCTTTTTCTCTAACATTGTCACGATCCACCTCTTTACACATATGTTTGTGGGCTTGAATGTTTCTATAAGGAAAAAACCTGGAAGTATAATTGCAAAAATGTATTTTAAAGATGGTGAGCGAAAAAGAAAATATGTAACTCACAAAAGCAGCCCATGAAAGGTAGGAGCAACCATGAGCTCTCAGGGGATACTGAAGGACTTTTGTCCCCTACAGGTGTCAGGATGTTGAGCTGGGTCCAGAGGGTGCTGCCTCAGCCCCCAGGGACTCCTCAGAAGACCAAGCAAGAGGAGGAGGGGACAGAACCAGAGCCAGAGTTGGAGCCGAAGCCTGAAACAGCCCCCGAGGAGACTGAGATAGAGGAAGTGTCCCTGGTGAGAACTGAAGGGCCAGGAAGGTCACGCTGGCCTCGCTGCTCAGAGAATCCCCGGCTTGGATCAGTTGCCCCCACCCAGCTTCCACAACAGAGAAAGTTGGGGCCAAAAGGAAATGTGGGGGGCGGGGGTATCCTGGTTCTATAAACAGCCAGATAGTAAACATTCTAAGCTTTGTAGGTCACGCTATCTCTGTTAATTACTCAATTCTGCCACTGTAGTGTGAGAACAGCCATGGACAATATATAAATGAATGAACATGGTGGCTGTGTTCCAATAAAGCTTTATTTGCAAAAGCAAGCACTAGGCTGGATTTGGCTCACTGGCCATTGTTTTTTAACCTCTAGAGTCTAAAACAGAATTAATCAAAGTAGCCAAGCCCAGAACCATTTGTTGCCAGTCCAGGAGGAGACCAGGAGCTTGCCAGGGATAAATCTACTATATATTAAGCACACTGCTTAGTTCAGCTGGTATTGTTTTGCAGGACGACTTTCTCCTTAAAGGAAGCAGGGTGTTGATAATACAATCTGCTACAAACCTCTTAAACATTGTGGACCAGTAACAGTTTGCAGACTGCTACTGGTTCCTGGTCCACACCTGGGACAGCTCTAGATTTATATACATATTTTGTGCACCTGTGCATGTATGCACATCTCTGTATTTGTGTGTTAATAGACCTGAAATAATGTGTTTATGAGTGGATATTTGTATGTCAGTGCAAAACCACAAGTATATTTGTATACACCTATATATGTGTGTGTGTATGTTTATGTGACTGGGCATATGCATGTACGTGTGTACAAACAAATATCCGTGTCTGGGTCTATATGCAAACGTTAAGTGTATGCACACTTGAGTGGGGCAGCTTTCTGGGCGAGGTGGTAGACCTTTGTCTCCCAGGTGGGAGGTGAGGCCCTAGGATTTCAGAGACCACTGTGAGAATAGAGCTGTTTGGTCCTGCGGGGGCTCAGTCATGGGTGGGTCAAGGGCTGCTCTGCCTGTACCAGGGCTGGCATCACTGGGGGCTCACATGGCCCTGTTTGAACCCTCCAGCCACCGGAGGAGCCCTGCGTGGGGAAGGAAGTGGCTGTGGCTACTCTGGGTCCTCAGGGTGAGTGCTGGAAGCTCTGGCCAGTGGGTTGGGGGAGGGCGGGGAGGGAGAAGGGCTGTATCCTCCACTTAGAGCCCAGTAGCAGCCCATGAGATTGGCCCATGAGTGCCCCCTGACAGATGAAGAAACTGAGGCTCAGGAAGCTAAGGGCAGACTCCTGGGGACTTTCTAGCTGAGCTGAGCTGGGACTGCAGGCTTCCAACTCCCTCAGGGTTCTCCCCTCTCCTCCGCCTCTGCCTTGACCTCCCCAGCAGGTAGAAACGGGCCTCTGAGAGGGTCTAGTCCTAAAGTCAGAGGGGCTCTTTCCAGGAACCCAGGAGACTGCTCTCACTCCGCCCACATCCCTCCAGGCCCAGGTCTCTGTGGCTCCCGAAGCTCACAGGTACTACAGCACCCTCCCCTCTCCTCAGGGCCAGCCCCCCACCCAAGCTAGGGAGTCATTGAGGAGGCGGGGAAGGCCACTGCTCTCTGCTCTGCAGTCATTCCCAAGCAAAGGCCCAGGTGACCCTAGGAATTGGCTGAGGGGAGCCTCAGGCAGAGGAGGGGGGTCTCCTGGGCCAAATCGACCATACGACCAAGAGAAATGGAGGCTGGGGACCAGAGATTTCTCAGTGCTCGGGCGAAATGCAGGTTTGGTGTGGCCAGAGCTTCTGATTTTCCCCATGAAGACAGGAAATCCAGACTTTCCCATGAAATCTCCCCAAAAGGTCACATTTTAGACCCTGGGTGGTTGCCCCAGTGAGCATGTCTGTGGGGGGCGCAGGTTGGCCTCAGACGGTGAGTCTATGATTCTGTCTAGGCTGACAAGCCTCTGTCACAACACCCCACAGGAAACCCTCAACCCTTCCAGAACACAAGACATGAGCCAAGTGCAGGAGGGGCCCCTTAGAGACAGGCTAACTGGACACAAGGATAATTGGCTGATGTTTTACTGAGTATCTCAGCAGGGTGGGCTTTGAATGGCATGGGGCAGGCCTGGCCTCACCAAGCATTGGTGTCCCCCCATTTTCCAGAGAGGGACACAAGGCTCCTAGAGGGAGTTGATGTGTCTGAAGAATCACAGTGGGAGATAGAGGCATGGGGTTCAAACCAAGTTCTTTAGGATGCTGTGGACTGCCATGCTGACCAGGGAAGGGTTGGGGGCGTTGAGGGCAGGCCAGTCTCTCTGTCCCTCAGTGGTCCCAGAGGCTGGATGCTGACCTGGCTCAGGAAGGGTGTGGAGAAAGTTGTCCCGCAGCCTGCCCACAGCAGCAGGCCCTCCCAGAACATTGCTGCAGGCCTGGAGAGTCCAGATCAGGTACTGCTGGGGTTGGGAGCTCCGGTGGGTTGGGGGGAAGGGGCGGGAGGGAGGCCAGCGCACCTGTATCCTTTGCCCACGTCTGTCTGTCTCAGCAGGCAGGAGCACAGGTCCTTGGGCAGTGCGGCACTGGGGGCTCAGGTAAGGACAGGAGGCCAGATGGCATTATAGTGGTGGGTTTAGAGGCTGCTAGGACTTCCCTAGTGGCTCAGTGGTAAGCAGTCTGCCTGCCAATGCAGGAAATGCAGGTTCAGTCCCTGGGTTGGGAAGATCCCCTGGAGAAGGAAATGGTAACCCATTCCAGTATTCTTGCCTGGACAATCCCATGGACAGAGGAGCCTGGCGGGCTACAGTCCATAGGGTTACAAAGAATCAGACATGACTGAGCAACTGAGGACTGAGGGGCTGCTGGGTTGGGCCCAGCTCTTGGGGAAGAGTCCATGGGGCCAGAGCCCATCTGTCTCAGGCCTGGTTCAAACCTGGGTTTGAGTTGGGTTGACTGGGGGCTCTGGGCAGCCCTCTTGCTGCTAACAGGCTTCTTTTCTTTTTCAGATGAACCCAGTGGACCCTCCAGGGCTGAAGACCCAGGGTGAGTCCCTGTCCCCGAGCCCCATCTGTAGTGTGTGTGGTGGGCTCAGCATGCCCAGAGCCGAGGGTCCACCACTCCCTCTATGTATGACCTTGGACGTGCCTCTTGTCTCTTCTGGACCTCACTTTTCTCATCCACAGTATGGGGATGATGAGCCCTGTGCTGCTCATAGTTTTTTGTGTTCATTACTGGGAGATTCTCAGATAGGGGCCAAGGCATGGGTGAGCTGCTTAGGGGTGGGCCTTGTGTAGGTGGGTGCCACATGGAGGTGGGTACCACATGGAGGTGGATGCCCAGAGGCAGGATCTGGGCCACCATGGGGGACACTAGGGTGCCCAGTTGGCCTCACAACTGGCCACAGCTTCTGACTTCTCACGGTGCTTCCCTAGTGGCTCAGACAGTAAAGAATCTGCCTGCAATGCAGACCTGGGGTCTATTCCTGGGTCGGGAAGATCCCCTGGAGAAGGGAAAGATAACCCACTCCGGTATTCTTGCCTGGAGAATCCCATGGACAGACGAGCCTGGTGGGTTACAGTCCATGGGGTCACCAAGAGTCGGACACGACTGAGCGGCTGACACTCCTGCTTCACTTGCTCTGACTTCTCAGAACTGACTGAGAGGGTGGCAGGCTGGGTGGTGACTGTGGCAAATGGGGGAGCCCATGTCCCACTCCTGGGAGGGGCCTCACTGAGCTCCCCCTGCCTGTGCCTTGATAGACTGTCAGGTCCTTGAACTCAGGCGTGTTTGTCTAGGTCACTGCCAAACCCCTAGTGACCAGCACAGTGCCTGCCGCACAGAGGCAACTCAGCACAGAAGAGACGAATGAATGAATATGCAATCACACACACCATTCATTGATTCATTGCTCCTACTTGCTCTCTATTCCTTTTGTCCCCTGGAGGCTGCCTAGGTCATGGGTCCCCAGGGTTACCCTGGAGACTAGTGAGACCAGTAAAGCCATTAAGGATGAAGGCACCCAGAGGACTCGCCAGCTTTCTTTTGGGCCACACCTGGGAGATGGGTTCCCCTAGGAGCATGGAGCTTCCCTGAAGAGAGTGGGGCTGCCTGGAATAGATGGATCTGGGGACCCAGTGTTTATCCCAGAGTCAGCTACATAATTGGTGGGGCCCACTGCAGAATGAAAATACAGGATTAAGATGGTGACAATAGAGCATTAAACCAAACATGAGCCTTTCTAAGTATGGGGCCCTCTGTGACCACACTGTTCACATACCCATGAAGCCAGACTTCTCTGTGCCAGTCACAGGGAGCACCCCCCACCCCCCTGCTGCATTCAGGTCCGCAAGCAGCCCCAACTCTCATCTGCTGCCCAGGAGGCCAAGGCTGGGCCTGCGGTTCCAGAGCCTTGTCCAGCCTTGGGTCAGAATTTCAGTTTGGCGGAAGTCCCCTATCACTGGAAGCCCTTTAAGAGTATGCAGTTCCAGGTCCCCACTGTGCGGAATGGGAGCCAGGGAAGGGCTGATCACTTGAGTTTGCTCACCTGACCACTGGCCCCTCTGCAGGCCCGGGCCCTGGCTGCTCCGGTGGTTCGAGCAAAATCTGGAGAAAATGCTGCCTC
This sequence comes from Ovis canadensis, assembly GCF_042477335.2. Lineage (NCBI taxonomy): Eukaryota > Metazoa > Chordata > Mammalia > Artiodactyla > Bovidae > Ovis > Ovis canadensis. Next base: position 39,082,134 of record NC_091258.1, on the reverse strand, counting down.
AGCCCCCGAAAATCTCTGAGGTGAGTTGAAGAAAAGGGAGAGCAGGCAGCTGACTACCCAGGAAGGGCCTACCTACTCCAGCAAGTGCTCCTCACTGCTGGGACCCTTGGAGGGGGACGGGTGCTCTCCTCCCTGGTGGGTCCTTAGTGGGGAGGAATGGAGGCAAGAGGGGCTAGCGATGGAGGGGAAGAGTGGGCGGGGCTGGCCAGGGCTTGAGCGCACCAGGCCTCTTCCTCCATGACGTCATTTCCTGTTTTGGCCCAGGGCTGGAGCGATGAGCCTACAGATGCTGCCTTAGGTCCAGGTACAGGGAAGGGGCCTGGGGAGGGGCTGCCTGGGATGGTCACAGACTGGGCTGGGGATACAAATGGGGCTCCAAGGGTGCTCTGGGAGTGGTTCAGCTTGCAGGGAACTGGCTGTTGTGGGAACCCTGAAACCCCTTCCCTAGTGCAGGCTGGGAAGCCAGGGACAGCCTCATGAAGGCCTGGACAAGGCCCTGCACCTCAGCTCCATGTCTGTCTGAGGATGAGGAGAGTTAATGCGGTCCTGAAGGGCTCCCCACTCAGTCACACTGGCACCTCGAATCTGGATCCCATGCCCTTAGGGGTTGCATTGAGCCCCCCACGTCATCCTTACCCCCTCCCTCTCTGTTACTTAGAGCCCCCAGGACCCGCCCTGGAGATCAAGCCCATGCCGCAGGCCCAGGAGAGCCCCTCCCTGCCGGCTCCTGGCCCCCCGGAACCTGAGGAGGAACCGACCCCAGAGCCCCAGCCCAGTATTCAAGCCTCCTCCCTGCCACCCCCACAGGACTCTGCCAGGTGAGCCCCTCAAACACCTCTGCTCGCAGGGGCAGCAGGCTCAGTGCCTGGCCCCAGCCCAATACCGCCCCCGCCCCCCCAAAACGAGTCTTTTAAATTAGAAAAGTAACACAGGCTCCTGGGAGAAAATTCCAGTGGGTTTGCAGCGCCCTCTCCCTAGGCAATCACATCTGCAGCTTCTCCTGCTTCTGCACAATTCCGAGATGCAGACGAACGTGGAGAACATTTCTCCTGCAAACATACATACCCGCAGCAGCAAACTCTAGATACGCTAGACTCTAGCAGTAGATTCCAGTTCATCTCACTTTTGTTTTTAACCTAAAAATATATCTTAGAGGTGGTTTTTACACATAAAGGTCAGTTCCACTCTTTCAGCGACTGCATACTACTTCATTATACCGATGTGCCGACTTTTATTTAACCATTTGGTGGACATTTAGGTGGGTTTCCACTCTTGGAACAGGTAATATACTTGTACAGGCATCATCGCGTTCATGTGCAAGTGAATCAGAGGAAGTGGAGTTGTTGGCTCAAAGGATACACGCATTTAAAATCAGGATGGCTACTTCCCTGGTGGTCCAGTAGTTAGGACTCCGCTCTTCCAGTGCAGGGGACACGGGTTTGATCTCTGGTTGGGAAATTAAGATCCCTCATGCCATGTGGCCAAAAAAATAAAATCAAGATGGGTACTGCTAAGTGCTCCCACCCTGGCAGTGTATGAGGGGCTGGAAATGAATCTTAGAGGTGGGGTGGAGGGTGGCGGGGGACTGAGTTACTTGCTGGGCTCTGAACAGTCACCAGAGGCTCAACTAGGGAGGCCAGGGATGGGGCAGTGGTGTTCAGGGCTGGGCACTTAGGTTCTGGTTCATCTTCTGGCGGGTTGCTACCTGCCTTGGGGAGGGGTCTGACTCTAGCCTCAATCTTCCTATGAGTTCTCCTGCCTGGACATGCCCCTTCTCTCTCTCCCACTTGCAGGTTGATGGCATGGATCCTGCACAGGCTGGAGATGGCCCTGCCACAGCCAGTGATCCGCGGGAAGGGTGGGGAGCAGGTGGGTGCTGTCTTGGGGAGTAGGGATCCTGGGTAGTGGTGGTGGGAGGGTCCTGGGAGCTCAGACAAGGGTGAGATGGTCCCTGGTCAGGGAGGGCACAGACGGAAGATGGGAGCCTGTAACCGGAACTCAGCCCCCCTAGCCTGCCTGTCTGCATGGCTCATGTCCATTCCACACACACACACTCTCTGGTCACTGTGACTACAGTGACCGCCTGCCTGCTGGTCACAGTCAATGGGGAGGTGCTTCCATGCGGGAAGCAGAGAGGATGTGGGGTGCAGAGGAGGAGCCTCCCAGGAACATCAAGGAGGACTTCCTAGTAGAGGTGGCCTTCAAGTTGAGACCTGAAGGAGGAGTAAGAAGAGGGTAGGAGAAAATGAAGGGGGTGGTGTAGGAAGGGCCCTTTAGGCAGAAGGTCAGTATGTGCAAAGGCCCAGAGACAAGAGAGGCCCAGAATGTTCCAGGAAGAAGTGGGGCTCTTGGGAAGCCAGCGGGCCCCATGTGCATTTCTGACGACCTAGAGCCCCCACATGGGTTGGAGGGAGGAGCAGGGCACCCTACCTTTCCCTCTCCAAGAATCTGTCGCCTGACCTTTCTCCCTTGGACACAATTGAACATTTTCATAGAAGCACCTGGAATGGAGGCCTGGGTGGTCGTCCCCTGTAGTGGAAGGTGGACAGGAAGCTTCAGGACTGCTTCCCTGCCGGTTGACCCCTCAGGCTCCATGTTCACACACCCTCTGTGGGCGGCAGAGGAAGGAATAGCTTTGGAGCTCCCCAAGAGGAGGGAAGAGGGCGTCCAGCAGCTGGAATGATTAGTGGGTGAAGATGCACTGACTGGGGGTCTCTGGGGATGGGCTGGCGGGGAGAGGCCTGCGTGCAGATGGAGCTTTGAGAGAACCCTCAGGGGAGGATGGGAGAGGGTTTTCATGCATAGAGAACCAGAGAGAGGGCAGCTAAGGCAGGTGCCCACCTGGGCAAAGGAGGTGAGATGGGACCAGGCAAGCGGTGAGCCTGATAGGGGAATGACTAGAGCAGCGGGCCACTTCGAGGGGGAGGGAGTGTCTCGGGCGCAGTGAGGAAACCTCTTACTCCCGGTGTGCCAGCAGTGCTGACTGAAGCAGGAAGGCTGGTGAGGAGCCCACAGAAACTGTTTCCCCATTTCTCCCCATACAGGAGTCTGACGCCCCAGTGACATGTGACGTGCAGACCAGTAAGTGACACCTTAGTGGGTCCTTGTGTGTGTCCCCGTGGGGGTTGTTTGGTCTGAGTGTGCATGGGCCAGGCAAGGACATGGGGATGGCCAGAGCAGCCAGTCTCCAGACCTGGACCTGGGAGAGCCCATGCTCTGCAGGCCACACTTCGGGTCAGCCTGGCCAGCCAGCCAGAGCCTGGCCCAGAATCAGATGGTGGTTGGAGACCCCCTCTTGGGGACCGGGGAGCCGAGGGGATGGGCACATAGGCAGGAACCTGGCCTGCCTGCCAGCTTCTATGCAGAAAAAATAATTCTGAGATCAAGTCGGATGAGCCTCCCTTCCTGCGAGGAAGCCCTGGAGAGAGTGTCCCATGGTTCCCTGGGCTAGTGGGTTTGGCTCAGCAGAGTCCCTGGTTATGGGGTTAAAGGAGAGAGATGGGCTTTCTCTGGGGGTACTGGACACCTTGAGCTGGGAGGGCATCCCCTCGCCTGTGGGGAGTGTGTATGGCTTTTTATTTCAGCCCTGCAGGAGAACTGGGCCCTGGAGGGGAGGGCTGAGATCCAGAATCTGCTCTTCCTTCATGTCATGGCCTCTGGAAAGGCATGTGGCATATGGGGCACCCACACATCCATTCATTTGTCTGTTCATTTGTTCATAAATGCTCATGGAGAGCTGCTGTGTGCCAGGCCTGTGATGAGAACTGGAGGTGAGCGGAGCAGAGTTCAGGCCCAGGGCAGTGGCCCTCTTTCACCCTGGATACAGGCCATTGGAATGTGGGCCCTGGGTGTCCCAGAGCTGCCTGCCCCAGCCCCACTATGGTGGCCTTTATGACCCACTCCAGTATTCTTGCCTAGAGAATCCCATGGACAGAGGAGCTGGTGGGCTGCAGTCCGTGGGGTCAGAGTTGGACACGACTGAAGCGACTTAGTGCACATGGTCACTCCGACACAGGGCGGCACGCACAGACTGGCTGACTGTGGAGCTCAGGCATGGGAGGCAATGGGGTTTGTGTAATCGTGGTAGTGTCGTGAAGGGAAGGCTTAGGGCAGGGTTCACTCAGTCTCGAGCTCACAGCCACCCTAAAGGGTGCAGAGCAGGGCTGCCCACGGCTATTGGGGTGGGCAGAAGGGCAGAGATGTGCCCAAGGTCACAGAGCAGTTGTCATGGAGCGATGACTAGAGTCCCTTGGGCCCAGCAGCAGCTGCTCAGCCAGGCCAAGGTTAGAGGATCGGAAGCCCTTCCCTGGAACAGAGACCCACCCCCTCCACTCCCAGGGGCCAGTGAGAGATCTGAGGATGGACCCCCGTCCCGCCCTCCGAACCCGGTCTCTGCTCCTCCGGAAGCCAGCTGTAGGCAGGACCTTGCGGTGTGCCTGGAGCATGTGGGTCATGAATGAAACCAGGGTGTGTCAATTTCCTTAGGGCCGCCATAACAAAGACCAGAAGTGGATACCCTCAAACGGCAGAAATGGACTCTCTCTCAGTTCAGGAGGCTGGGAGTCTGAAATCGAAGGGTTGGTAGGGCTGGTTCTGGGGCTCTGAGGTGGGCCCCGTGCCGCACCTCTCCCCTGGCTCCAGTGGCTGTTGGCCATCCTCGATGCCTCTTGGCATCTAGCTGCCCTCCAAGCTCTGCCTTTTCTGTGTCCGCCAAACCTCCCTCTCATGTCTTCTATAAGGAAGTGTCATTGGGTTTAGGTCCTTCCCATTCTAAATCCTGGAGAAGGCAATGGCACCCCACTCCAGTACTCTTGCCTGGAAAATCCCATGGACAGAGGAGCCTGCAGTCCATGGGGTAGCTAAGAGTCGGACACGACTGAGCGACTTCACTTTCACTTTTCACCTTCATGCATTGGAGAAGGAAATGGCAACCCACTCCAGTGTTCTTGCCTGGAGAATCCCGGGGACGGGAGAGCCTGGTGGGCTGCCGCCTATGGGGTCGCACAGAGTCAGACACGACTGAAGTGACTTAGCAGTAGCATTCTAAATCCAGCGTCACTTCACCCTGAGATCTTTAACTAGTGACACCTGGAAGAACTCATTTCCAAATAAGGTCCCGCTCACAGGTAACAGGGGTTAGGACTGGGATATAGTTTCTTGGGGCGAACACTGTTCAGATGAGGGTGGCCCTTCCCCTGCCGGTCCCCCAGACCCCCACCCTTTCGCTCATTCACTCCCTCTGCCTGTCCACCCCGCCACCCACTCCTCTGTCTTCTCCTTTGTTTCAGGGGTGGTGGCAGCTGGAAGCCTCTGAAACAAAAGGGAAGGGAGCCTGGGAGAGCACAGATGGACACATGGACAGATGGATGGAAGGAGAGAAGGGTGCCCTGAAGAGAAGACCTGCGGGGGAGGGGAATGGGGTGGCCATTGAGCTCCCCACCCTCCTTGAACCCCCTACTGCCCACCCCCCACCAATCCCAGGCAGGGTGACGGGGAGCCAGTCCCAGAACTGCCCCTCACAGACTAAGGGTGCCCTTTTCCACCCGAGCGAGGGGAAGGCCAGCCCAGCAGCCTGTAGGGTCTAGGCTGGACAGCCGGAGGACCTCCCACCAGAAGGCTGCAGGGACGCCCACGGGCATGGCTTTGAAAGGACACCCACACAGTTCTCAGGACGGTGCCTGACACACTCAGCACCCCCAAAGGACGGTTTTTCCTGAAACAGGATCTCCTTAGGCTTGGCCATGTTCTTCCCCTCCAAAATTTGGGGACCACTAGTGGATGACATCACTATGCTTTAACTGACATTAAAAAGCATATGGTAGTACATCAAAGTTGTGATTGCATGATGTTACTGCTCCGGGTAAGGCTAAAGGGAGTACTTAGGTTTGAGACATGGGTGAATTAATAAGGCCCGCATATTGGGGTTGTCGGAAGGAGTCAGCCACGGGTCCTGAGCCAGTTGCCCTGGGTCCCAGCTGACCCACAAGATGTCTTTGCTTGGGGCAAGGAGGATTTTAAACATTGGCATTAGTTGTTGACATTGAAAACCAGGTGACTTGGCTCAGGAAACCCTGGCTTCTCGTGCCAACTGGGAGTATCGGGCTGCCATGGCTCCACACTGTGCGCTGGGGACAGTCTGCGTGGCAGCTGCCACCTGAGAGCAGGGGCACCCTCCACTCTCATCTCCCCAGCTACACAGGCCTTGGGGTTTTGAGACCCCCGAGGTCTCAGACTGGCAACGAGGGGAGGGCAAGCTGGTAGAGGGAACAGGGTGAACATATGCCTGGCGGTGAGAGCGTACAGGGAGAGGGCTGGGCACTTCAGCTGATCGGGAGCCCAGAGTCCTTGATGCGGGAGGTAAGGCTAGAAAAGTCGGGGCCTGATGTCAGGGGACTAGGCTGTAGGTGACGGGGAGCCGTTGGAGGTGGTTGAGCAGGGCAGTGACTTCGCAGAGAGTACTCTGAGGCTAAGCTAGCATCGGAGGCAGAGAAGGCCGCTGAAGCAGGGGTTCTTGAACTTCAGGTGACATCTGGGGGTGGCTATGAAGAATGTCCCACACCCAGACCTCCCAATTTAAAGAGTGTGGGAGCCTGATAATCTGCACTTTCAAGAAGCACCCACTTGCTCAGATGATTCTGATGATGGTGTAGTGGAGAGGACCACACTTTGAGAAATACCCAGTTAGTGAGGAGTTAGTGCTTCAGGGACCAGAAGATGCGGGTCTGGGCTAGCGAGAGAGAGAGCAGGTGTCATGATCCAGGTGTGCCAGGGAGGATGAGGGTTTTAAGTACAGGCCAGGGCTTTGCCAGCAATCCAGGGACCGGGTGGAAGCCTTGGCCTAGAATCCATGCCCCTGGGCTCCCTGTCGGCTGGTCCTAGAAGCAGCAGCTCCCTCCCTGTATGGGGCAGTCGACCTGCGCTGCTGGAGTCAGCAGCCTGAAGACTGCCCTAGGCTGGGAGGATACTGCACAGGAAGGGGTGTGCCCTGAGGCACTCCAGGGTGAAGTTTAAGCCCTGGATGGAGCAGCAGTTTCCATGTGAGTTTGAGCATCCATAGCGCTTCGTGGCCCCATCTGTGACCTGGCTGCCTGGATGGACCCTGGAAAAGCCAGAAGAGCTAAGAGTCAGATGCCTGCAGAGAGGGTCCCACCTTACAGCTCCAGGGACAGTAGGGCCCCGCCCCAGAATTGGTACACCCTGCCTGCCCTTTCTGACTGGTGATCTCAGGCACCATCCTCTTCTTTGGCTATAAAATGGGGATAGGCCTGGCGCAGAGATGTAAGGAGGAAATGCTTGTAAAATGCCTACTCACTAATTAGTACCTAAAGAAAAAGGGTTAATGAGAGGGAAAGCAAGGATGTGAGCAAGGATGGCATCCAACGCCTGTCATGGAGTGGCTGCCAGTGCCGGGGAGGTGCTTCTAGGGCACGCTTGTCACCTAGGATAGCACCTGGGAAATGAGTCAGGGGACCTGGCCCTGCCTCTGGCATCCTGTGTGGCCTTAGACAAGTCACTCAGCCTGTCTGGTCTATAAAATGGGGAGAGGACTGTCCTTACCCTGCAGGGTTGCTGTGAAAGCTCATGAGCTCACAGGTCAGGGGATATTCTGTCCCATGGGTGGCCCCTGGGAGTCAAGCAGGAACTTGCACCCTCAAGGGGTGGTCCGGATGAAGACCCCACACCAAGGCTTGGTGACAACATAGAACAGTAAGCACCTATGACCTGTATGTCCCACCACTGGATTCAGGGCCACAGTGGGAGGATCTTCCCTGGTCAAAATCCAGGCTGCTTAGAGGGATAGGGGAGATAGGACTGTAGTCTAGGATGTGATGGGCACCTCCTCTGTGAGGCAAGATAACATCCGTACCTGGAAGACAGGAGGCAGGAGTAGGGAGTGAGAACTCCTGGAAGGAGACTGCCCCTGAGCCTGGCGTGAGGGAAACACCCTATAAAAGAAAGCCTTAATCTGCATCTCAGTTTGCTCATCTGTAAAATGGGGACTAAAACATAAAAGAGGGAAAATAAAATGGGGATAATAGTTATTCCCACTTCAAAAGGTTGATGTGAGGACTAATTGAGTTAATCCATGGGTCACTTAGTACAGGGCCTGGCACATAGTAAATGCTCAATAAGTGTAGCTGGGGCTATTGTTATTATCCTGCACTATGAACAATAACTCCCAGAGTCAAAGGAGAAGACTTGAGGCCAGCTTCCACATAAAGTCACCGTTAGTAATTCACACCTGGCTTCAGGCCCACCAAGACCCCTGGAGCTTTGGGGGACCACCTGCTCCCAGGTAATCTTCACCTTTCTCCCCGTTCTCCTGTCTGGGGGTGGGCTCAAGCTCCTGATGAACCTCCCCTGCACCCGCTTCTGCCACGCTCACAGCCCCACTTTCTCTGCCAGGGACCAGAGTCCATGGAGAAATGTTGAAAGTGAGACCATGTCCATGAGAAAGTCAAATTCCCTTGGAGGTGGAGCCTCCAGTTCAAGAGAAAATCTTTCTAGACTCCCAGAGGCAGGTTCTGAGATTATGGGCATGAAGTATGCTGTCGGCAGGGGAGGCATCTGGAGAACAGGCGGTGAACAAGCTCCCTCTGTAGCCCTCGGGACATTCCGGGGCATTGCACCTGGATACGGCAGGGTGGACTTTGAGCATAGGTCTCATGGCGTCACCTGCAATACTGTGTTTGGAAGCATTGTTTCTGTACAGACCTCCAGGAAGGAAGCCCTGCTGAGAGACAAAGACTAATCATAGTGACAGCGTTAGTTGTTCAGTCTTGTCCGACTCTTTGTGACCCCATGGACTGTAGTCCAGGCTCCTCTGTCCGTGGGATTCTCCAGGCAAGAATACTGGAGTGGGTTTCCCTTCCCTTCTCCAGGTGAGATCTTCCTGACCCAAGGATCGAACTTGGGTCTCCTGCGTTGCAGGCAGATTCTTTACCATCTGAGCCACCAGAGAAGCCTTGTTTCAAAAGGAAAAAGAAAGGGGGAACTAATGGAAGGAGACAGGGTGAATTATTGTGGGCCCCCGCGCATCACTTTAGCACTGGCCTGGTTGTCAATGGCCCAGTGATAACTGCTGTTTCCACTGCTTGGATGAGAACTGGCGCGTGGCTGATGATGACCAAGGCTCCCTGTGTGGTCCCTGGGACTCAGAGGCCCAGGCCCACTCTCTCCCATACCGTGTCCCCTGTAGTCAGCATCCTCCCTGGAGAGCAAGAGGAGTCGGATCTCATCCTAGAAGAGGTTGACCCTCACTGGGAGGAGGATGAACACCAGGCGGGCAGCACCAGCATCAGCCCGCGGATCTCAGAGGCAGCTCCAGCTGATGAAGAGAAGGATGAGGTGGTGGAGCAGATGCCCAGGTGGGAGCCAGAGAAGGCCCTGAAAAAAAGATTGTCTGGGAAGATAACAGTCCTATGGTACAGAATCCCCAAGGTACAAAAGGGCAGAGAGCTGGGACCAAGCCTACCTTCTCCTCCCTCTCCCTCCTACCAGATACACATCTTTCTCCCCATGGGCACAACAGTTGCCAAGTTCTTCTGTAACTTTCCAGGGCCTATCTGAGCATATGTGACCATGGAGCCCCTTCATTTTTTTTGCACAAAAGATAGCATATCACATACATCGACGTTATTACATTCATTCAACAAGGTACCTTGAGATCTTTCCGCATTGAGAACATGGAGATCATACTCATTTTTCTCAACTGCATAGAATTTCATTGTATGGATATGCCAGAATGTACTTAACTTGTCCACTATTGATGGCCATTTTTATTATTTTAAATAATTCTGCCACAAGCACTCTTGTTCCATGTCCCTGAACGTGCATGTGTGTATATCTGCAGGATACATTTCCAGAAGGGAGTTGCAGGGTCATCAAGGAAGGGAGTGTGTAACCATGGTAGTGATGGCCAGGTCACCCTCTGCAAGGACAGAAGCTTCTCAGTTCAGTCCCTGTGGAGTCTTAGCTGCTCAAGTTAGGAGGCCTCAGGTCCACAGGTCCATGACCTACATTGCAAAGATGGGGAAACTGAGGACCAGGGAGGGTGAGGGGTGACCTAGGGTTGGCACCAGGGCGGTTGGGGGCCAGGACAGGCCCCTGATGCAGGGAGGGAGCCTTCATTGCTAGAGAGAGGCCAGGGCTCCCCAGGGGCAATCTTGCAGTTATAGGACATCCTACTGAGAACTGGGGCAGGAAGGGGACTTGGGATGCAGCTAGCTAAAAGTGACCTCATCTCTTGCCTCTGACCTCAACTCAGGGAGCTGCCTCGGATTCAAGAGGAGAAAGAAGATGAAAAGGAGGAGAAGGAAGACGGAGAAGAGGAAGAAGAGGAAGGCAGAGAGAAAGAGGAGGAAGAAGGCGAAGAAAAAGAGGAGGAAGAAGGGAGAGAGAAAGAGGAGGAAGAAGGCAGAGAGAAAGAGGAGGAAGAAGGCAGAGAGAAAGAGGAGGAAGAAGGCAGAGAGAAAGAGGAGGAAGAAGGCAGAGAGAAAGAGGAGGAAGAAGGCAGAGAGAAAGAGGAGGAAGAAGGCGGAGAGAAAGAGGAAGAAGAAGGCGGAGAGAAAGAGGAAGAAGAAGGCGGAGGGAAAGAGGAGGTGGAAGGCGGAGACGAGGAGGAAGACGAAGAGGAGGTGCATGAGTAAGACACTTGTGTGCCTGGCTTAGGGATGACCCAGGGAGGGGCTGCTGTGGCTTTTGGGGTGGGAATGCTTTCTGCTGCTCATGGGAGCTCCTCGCTTTGTTCTGAGCTGTGTGCTGAACCGCTGAGCACTGATCAGAGAGGCTAGGGGGCTGCTGGGAGACCTCCACTGGGCTCATAATGACCTTGGGATTCACAATACCCAACACTCAACAACCACCCCCACCCCACCCACCCCTATACAGGCAAACAAATGTAGAATGCACCTCCACAAGAAGGAGGTTTTGGGGAGAGGATCCTGAACCACGTGAGCCGGACAGAAGGGCAGATGGCGAGATGGATGCACGTGGAGGTGACGCGCAGATGGCTGGATGCCTGAGTGGGGTTAGGGGGTAAGAGGCTGGACCGGACATGTAAAGGCAGGTGTCTGGTCTTGTAGGTGGAATTGAAAGTGGGGCTAGAGGAGGTGTCCGGGGAGTGAGTATGGATGAAGCAGAGACCCAAAGGCCAGATCGGAGTTCAGGAGGAACCAGAAAGGACCAAGGAGGAGGAGAGGGAGATGAGAAGAGGGTGGGACCTGGAGGCCCAGTTGGAAAGTGTTTCAAGGAGGCGGAAGTGAACTGCAGCCTCAGGAGCAGCCTGCATGGCCCAGGAAGAGTAACAGTGTAACTTGAAGTGGGGGGAGATGATCCTCCAGAGGTTCTGGATTGTGAAGGCCTTGATGACTTCCTGGGAGCAATAGGGAGCCGTGGAAGGTTTGTGAGCAGGGGAGTGATGCAGGCTGGCAGCTGCACTGTGCAGAGGTTGAAGCAGGAGGAGCATCGAGGTGGCTGGGTGATTTCATCTCTCCCCTCGATCAGACCGGGTGATTTAGTCCTTCCCCTTGATTCACCCCCTGGCGCTGTTCCCTGTCCCTGTCGTTCTACCCTCCCTGGTGCCCCTTGGCCCACACCCTGCCTCCCTGTCCCTTTGGCCATGGCGTAAGGCAAGACAGCGCTGCGAGTGTTAGGAGCCCAAGCTTTGCTTCTCTCAGCAGAGTGACCTGGGTGAGCAGCAGGTAGGCATAGATCTTCCGCCTCTATATCTGTAAAATGGGAGGTCTGGCAGGGGGGGATAATAGCCCCTGCCCAGTGGCCAGAGGGCCGGCTGAGAACAGATGCAGTAGGACCTGGTGTGGAGTATGTGGTCCATCAAAAACCACCAACCTTCTCATCTCTACTAAGAGTCACTTTTAGTCTCAGTCAGGAAGCAGTTAAATCATGAGACCACATAGGATTTGGGAGCTAGAAGCCTGCTTAGTCTCCTCTGCTTTGAGTCCGCGCTTGCCCAGTTCACATATAATCTTTCCATCCTTAGCAGGAGGCCATATAACTACTTGCTTGCCTCCAATAATGGGGCACTCACAACCTCTCAAAGGCTATCCATTCCATCCACACATACCTCTGACTTAGGAAATTATTTCTTCTGCCAAAACTAGGAGTGCTTCCTTTTGGCTTCTGTGACCTGGTCCTAATTCTGCCCTCTAGGCCCCTCCAGAGCCAGGATGCTCTCACTCTCAGGTGAGTGCCCCTCCCTTAGGTGAAGACCTTAGGTGCTGTTTGGGTCTTCATTAGGACAGCCCTATCTGCTCTCTTCTTTCCACTTGGCTCTGGGTATAGTGCAGAGCTCTGAGCTGTTCTGCCAGAACACACACATGCCCAACACACAGGCCTACAAATCCCTTTATATGCCATGGCTCTTGAACTAAAACACCACGTGAAGGCCAGGGAGCCAGTGCACCCAGGCAAGCATACTAAGTACACATACGTTCTCTGTTCTCTGTTCTCTGCCTAATACACACGGGCACGCCGCATGTATCTGCACTGTGCATGCACACCTGCACACAGACACAGACATGCTGGGTTATGTGCACACGTGCGTGTCTTCAGGGCGCTTATACCCCACACAGCCTGCGGACATGCACAGGTAACACAGGCACGGGGCACTCACCTGCACGCATCCACACTACACACAAGCACACGCATACAGTTACCCACACACTCCCAGGCACGCACCTGGTCACGCAAATATTTGCCCAGAACTTCAGACTCAGGGAACCTTGGAGCCTAGGGCCCCAAGTAAGGACAAGGGTCTTGTGATGACAGAGTAGCTGATCCCAGGCACAACGCCAGAGGGTGTCAGGCGTGGGACAGGCGGCCGGGCTGTTGCTGCCTGGGGAAGGATGCTCTTGCCAGCTCTGTGGAGACACAGGGGTTACTGATGACGCGCAGGCCCTGGTAACGGGCAGATGGTCGCCTAGCGACCCGATCTCTGCTGGCAACAGCTCGGCTTTTCCTAGCAACCACAGCCTTTTGGTCCCCACCTGGTCTCCCTGGGGGCGTTTCTACAGAGTTCCCTGCACATCCCCTCAATCTGATTAGAAGCAGGAGGGATTGGAGGCTCAGTCACACTGGCTCTGGAGTTCGCCTTGCAGACTCGGGGCTGGGCCAGGGCTCCCCAGTTCTCCACTGGCACGCACCGACCCGGGGCTTGGGATGAATGTCATTGCCCCCAGCTGAGCTCCTGCATCATGCGCGTCCCTGTTGGCAAAGTCAGCAAGACCCAAGTAGGTGCCTGATTCTCCCTAAGGGCTCCCCTCCTTCATTCTTTCGGGGTTGAGGGATGCCTGGCAAAGAGTCTACAGTGAGGTCCTTAAGTTGGGGACACGGCCTGCTTTGTGACTTGAGGGAGGAGCAGTGGACTGGTAAACTCTTGCCAGAGGCTATAGCTGCTACTTCCCACATCTTTAACTCAGAGAGCCAGGATCTCTGCGTTCCCCGCCTCAGCCAGTCTGTCTGAGCCTCTGCTTGCAAATCCCAGGAATTTGGGAGCTTTCCAGAAGCTCATGGCCTGCTGCTTCTGGGCAGGTCAGGAGGGGGCCTTGGCAGGCAGTGGGAACACTCCCAACCAGGGGCAATAAGATTTTTTGGTACATGGGTCCCCAAACAGCCCCTGGTGAGGCTGACAGGGCCACCATCGGGCCTGTTATGGTGTCTCCATAGCTGGAGATGTTTGTGTAAAATGTTCTTCCATCTCTGTGGGTGATTCATAGATCGCCTCCTCCTCTGGGATTAATAATAACTACGACAGGAACAGTCTTAATAACAGCTGTCAAATATTTGATGAGCACTTGTGTTCCCTGCCACATGCTGTGCCAGGGCTCCTACTGCTAATCCCATTTCACAGATGAGAGCACTGAGGCCCAGAGACAGCAGCCCACACATCCAGGTTGCCCTGGCAGCGAGCGCAGAGCTGGGATTGTGTCCCAGGTCAGGCTGGGCTCTTAAGCAGACATCTGGTACTGCAGACGAGGAACAGTTCAACTTACTTGTGTTTAGAGATGGAGAACCCAGATGACTCTGGACAGGGGGAGATTTTTTGACTTTTCTCTTGGCTTCTTACTGGCACTTCTGACCTCACTCAAATAAGCCAGGCTGGGACTTCCCTGGTAGTCCAGTGGTTAGGACTCTGTGCTGTCAATGCAGGGTTATGGCTCTGATCCCTGGTCAGGGAACTAAGATCCCACATGCCGTGCAGTGTGGCCAAAAAACAAACAAACAAAAAGGCCAGGCTGTATGGTAGAGGCTGGACAAGTCCTACCCACTTGACAGATAAGCAAATGGAGGCTTCCCAGGGACTTGCTTTCCAGGCCTGATTCTAGAATGAGCAAGACCCCAGGAAGTCTCTGACTGGGACTGTGGGAAGCTCATTTTCTGGGCCTTCATGCTCTGAGAACCGAGGAGGCCACTGCATCTGTTTCAGGGAAGGAGAGTCAAGTCAGCTTCTTGCAGCACCAGCCTATCCACCCCTTCTGGGCAGGGCCTTCTTCTCTGTTAGGCTTGAGGGCATGGTTTCTGTAATACTTTTAGAAGCCCTCCAAGAACATGGGCATCCCAAGTGGTGCTAGTGGTAAAGAACCCACCTGCCAATGCAGGAGATATAAGAGATACAGCTTTGATCCTTGAGGCGGGAAGATCCCCTGGAGGAAGGCATACCAACCCACTCCAATATTCTTGCCTGGAGAATCCCAAGGACAGGGGAGCCTGGTGGGCTACAGTCCATAGGGTCAGAAAGTGCAGACACGACTGAGGCGACTTAGCATGCAAAGAACATTTAAATTTCTTTCAAAAGCAGGCCCAACAAATGAACTTTAAGATGGAAGAGAATATTTTAAATATAATATTACCATGTCAATCTTCATATAAATGCAGTCATAAAATATATATATGGAGGAAGGGGCCCATGAAGGCTGAAGTGCCAAGCCCTGTGAAAGCCATAATATGCCCTTTTCTTTAAGAAAATCTGTTTCTTCCTGGGCAGGATAGAATCTGACAACTCAGGTGCCTCAAAATGGAAATATGTATACAATGAAGAGAAAGAAAATGAGTTGGGTGCTTGAATCCTCCAGACACTCAGGTCACTCATCCACATCACCTGGGGCTGTGCAGACACTCAGAGGCTGGCAGTGGAATATTAAGGACTTGGCACTGGGGTCAGATATGCCCATCTTTTATCCAGGTTCACCTGGTACAGGCTATGTGACCTTGGCCAGGCCATCTGACCTCTCTGAGCCTCCAATTACTAAGCTCAAATGGGATCAATCGCAGCTGGGCTATTAGGGTCATTTGGGTGAGGATTTGGTGGGACAAGTGGTTGGCCCTGTGCCTGGCACTCAGCCCCTGGGAACTGCTGTGATAATATGATTGCTGGCTGATTCCTTCTCCCAGGCTGCTGTCTCCAAACCAACTGGGCCCCATCTCCTCACCCACCTCAGAGGCTGAGACTTGCCTCTTTGGGTAGAGGACAGGGGATTCAGGTTTTCTGGGCAGCAGAAAGAGCATCCTCCATTAGCTCCTCGGTGACAATGGTCCATGGTGTGGGTTGAGGCTGCTAGGAAGCCAGATCTAATTCTAACCACAAAAATCACATTAGCCCTTGGTCCCAAGTCATCATTTTAATCCAGAGACTGCACACAGGCATCTCAGGGCCCAATTTAGCCTGGAGACAGGCTCTTTGAGATATTGACATATTAATATAGATGTCAATGTAGATCATACATATTTTAATATAGATATTAGTTTGGATTAATTATCAGCCTCTAAAGATGGGGAGATTCCACATTAAAATGTGTAGTTCAGTCTTTTCTTGAAAATCAGCAGATCTGGCCACGGGGCACCCATTCCAAGCAGAATGGAGTTGCTGATTCAGATGGGCAGGGGTTCTCTAATTTGCCATATTCTCCTCTGCTCCCTATAGTCTAACCCTGGCCCCCTGTCACTCATGTGTGCCTTTGCCTGGGCCAGGGGCCCCTGAAACCTTCAGCAATTGCAGTGTGGCTCTGGTCTCATGACATCCAAAGAAATCAGGGTGTGTGTCTGAATTTTGAGTGATGTGGGACAATATGCTGTGTGATTTTGGTCAGGCCAATTGACCTCTCTGGGCTTCACTTTTCTCATACTTCCTTCTCTGCCTCCATCTTCAAGGTTGTCTGGAGACTCTAAGAGGGGAAATGCTGGGCATAGATTTTGAACACCATACAGTGCCCATTAGTCTCCCCTGCTGCAGAGGATGTTTCCTCAACACCATGCTCCAGGATTTTCTTTGCACATGCTGTTCCTATTTCCTGGACACCATTCCCCACCTATTTCCAACTCACAGGCCACCTCCTCTGGGAAGCCCTCCTAACTAGCAGAATTGTGGCTGTGCCCTTCACAGCCGCTTGCTCCAGCACATGATGCAGACTGTGAGATTGTTAACAGGATGTGGTATCTGCCGCCTGCCCGGTGCTGGGAGCTTCAAGAGGCCGGGGATGATCCTTAGGCATCTTTGTGTCCCAGCTCCTGGAACAGAGCCTGGCACTCAGCACAGCTCAGAAAACATTTAATATCCCTAACCCCAGACCTTGCCTCCTGCCCCCTCACAGTCACAGTGTCCTGCTGGATAGTTACCTGGTGGCACAGAGTGAGGAGGACCAAAGCGAAGAAAGTGAAACCCAGGACCAGAGTGAAGTGGGTGGAGCCCAGGACCAGAGTGAAGTGGGCGGAGCCCAGGACCAGAGTGAAGTGGGTGGAGCCCAGGAGCAGGACGGAGTAGGCGGAGCCCAGGACCACAGCACCTCACACCAGGTATGGAGCAGTGCCAGGCCTCGTGCCCTGGCTACGTTGGAGGCCTGGGGCAAAGTCAGTGGAAGGGGCTGGGGCCTTGTCCACTTTGTGTATGGGGGGTGGGGGTGGGGGTGAAGGTTCAGCTGATGAGATGCCCACCGAATGGAGAAGAGTGGGCTGGTAGTTGCCGTAAGGCCCTGCTTGTGTCAGGGATCAGATGGCATCAAGAAGGGCCTTGGCAACATGGCCATGAGTGGGCAGCAGTGGTCCTGGACTCCAGTCCTCATGTGGCTATGTGACTCTATGGGCCTCAGTGGTCACCTCTGTAAAATGGGGCTAAAAACCCCTCTCCAGAGTTTTGTACACGGCTGTAGGCTGTGAAATGTGGTGCCAGGCGGAGAGTGCCGGGGGGGCTGCTTTAGTTGCTTTGTCTCCACACACAAAGGGTTGCCCGAGAATTTCCCCTCATGATATGTGACAGGTCCAGGTGTTGGGGCCTGGGGCTCCTGTGTGCACTGGACGCCCCAGAAGGTGGGCTGAAGGTGTAACCAGCGGGCAGGGTAAGGAGTAGACTTGGGCCCATGAAGATGCCTGAGGGCAGATCCCCCGACACTGGCTGGGCTGGACCAGGGCAGGGATGGTTGGATGGTCACTGCTTTGGTTTCCTCTTTATCGTTCACAGGAGCTGCAAGAAGAGGCCTTGGCCGACAGCTCAGGAGGTAGGTGTGCAGTGGGGGTGGGGTTGCATACGAATGCCCAGGCTTCTTTGAGGCTGAGGGTAGCCAGGGCACAGGGGCAAGCCCTCCCCCTCTGCCTCTCAATTCCTTCCGCTCCCCAACGCATCCCATCCTCAGGCAAAACCCATTTTCTGCATCTTAGGACCACATAATCAGAGTCTGATGATGTATTTCAAAGGCCCCAAAGGAACTGCCTTGAGGCCCTGCCCCCCACCTTCCCCCCACCCCCACCCCACCAGGACTGCAGGTGTGTGTGTGCTCACTCACTCAGTCCTGTGTGACTCTGCAACCCCATGGACTGGCGCTCACCAGGCTCTTCTGTCCATGGGGTTCTCCAGCCAAGAATACTGGAGCAGTTTGCCATTTCCTACTCCAGGGGAATCTTCCTGACCCAGGGATCGAACCCGCATCTCTAGCATCTCCTGCACTGACAGGCGGGTTCCTTACCACTGCACCATCTGGGAAACCCCAGGACCCCAGGAGGCCTAGGGAAACCCTACTCCCAGCTAATCCCTCCTGCCAACCTCTTCACTGGGTCCACAACTCTCTAGGCTACAGACCAGTGAGAGTTTGGCTCAAATGTATCATACTTGAATGAAAATTGGGACCAGAGCTTGCTGAAAGCATGTCCTAGACTCTGTGTCTTTTGAGTTTTTCCTTACTGCTGAGATCTTTGGTACAAGTTTGGTCATTTGTCACTCTGACCCCTAATCCTGAGAACTTCAGGGACGACAGGCCAGAGTCTAGGAGAGTGAGGCCAGCTGGACCCTGAACCCAGGCCTTGCAAACCTCCACAATCCTCAAAGCGCTAGTAGTGCTCCAGACGCCCTGGAAGGCAGACAGACCATTTTATAGATGAGAAAACTGAGGCTCTGTGTGGGCAGCAAGGACACAGACCTTCATGTCACTCCTGGCTCCCCTCCTCCTTCCTTTCTGTGTGACCTGGAGCCAGTCTGTGACCTCTCTTAACTGTGACTTCCAAGTCAAGAAGAGGGGCAGTAACAGTACCTACCTCACTGGGTTGTTGGGCAGAGTGGGGGTGACCTTGTATCCCTGGCCCTGAAGGAAGAGACCATAAATGGGGTCATGAGCCTGTTTCCCAGGCAGCCAGCGTTGGAGATGGGATGGACCCAGGTGTCTTAACCCCAGGTGTCCTGAGTCTGCTTCCCACCTGGTCTTTGAAAAACATGCTCTGTTAACTTTAGCCCAAATCTACTGGAAACCTACTAAGTCTGCACCCCACAAAG
Source organism: Ovis canadensis (assembly GCF_042477335.2). Classification (NCBI taxonomy): domain Eukaryota; kingdom Metazoa; phylum Chordata; class Mammalia; order Artiodactyla; family Bovidae; genus Ovis; species Ovis canadensis. Next base: position 39,063,362 of record NC_091258.1, on the reverse strand, counting down.
ATGAGCAAAACCAGGATCAGGGAGTGCAAACTAGGGTTCCATGGGGCTGGTTCCACCAGGTCATTTGGAAGCAGGTGACCTGGGAATCACACTTTGAGAAACACTGAGGCATGGCTCTCTGTCTGCTGCCGCTTGAAAGTGTGGCTCTCAAACCAGCAGCTTTGGTGTCACCTGGGAGCTGCTTTAGAATGCAGAATCCCAGGCCCCACACCACCCAGCTGAAGCAGAAACTGCTCCGTGACAAGATCCCTGGAGGTTTCTCTGCACATTTGTGTTTGAGAAGCAGTGGCCTTGAGTCGTAGTTCTCATGACTGTGATTGCAATCATTTGGGGGAGATTTTAAAAAATCCTGGTGCCAGTCCTCACCTCAGACCATTAAATCAGAATCTCTGGGGGTGGGCCTGGGCATCAGGCATTGCCAGGCCTTCCTAGGCAATTCCAATATGCAGCCTATTTGGGGAACCAGGAACCTAGGAAAAGTTATTGTGTCTGGTTGGAAGTGAAATTAATTGAGCTCCAGGGTTTCTTTAGGATGGAAAATCCTACCGGATTAAGAATGTTTGAATGTTAGCTTAAGAGCCTGAGGAGTTCTAGGTTCTTTGATTGTAAAGTAGGAAATGCTATGACGGTTGGTTAAGGAGAGAAAGTGCCAGAACTGGGTGGTGCTCAGGGCTGTCTCTCAGAGCTGTGGGTGGACCAGCCACACGACTGGTGTTGCCCTCCAGGGACAAGAGTGGTGCTTCAGACTCTGGGTGCACTGCTGCAAGTGCAGGTGGGCCCTGGGCTGGTCTGTGTTGGCACTGGTGGGGAAGAGCCCCACCTTCTCTGCCTCTCCCAACTCTCTGCTCCTCATTGCAGTCCCCAGGGTCCTGCCTCTGCCTGAGACCCCCTGGCCTCAGCACTATGGCTAAACCAGGCCGGGACATGGAGCTGAATCACCTAGTCCAGGATCAGTCGCCTGGCCAAGTGACCCCCAGGCTTGCCCCCCCAAACCTGGTGGAGCACCTCCCTAATGTGCCCAGCTACCGCCCCTCCATCACCCGCATCCCTGTCCTCATCTCCCGGAGGACAAACTTGTCCAACTCCAGCTTCATCAAGGAGACCAGGAGCTCAGCCCGTCGTCTAGGTAGCGTGAAACTGCCCACCCAGCATGCTGGTGTCTGTGTTGTGTGTTTCTGCATGGCTTGGGCTGCTTTCTGCATGGGTGTTGTGGTCTTGGTGTGGGACTGCTATTTGGGCTCCTAGAAAACCACCCCTTCTTCCTCTGCTGACCAGTGCCTTCGTCTTGCTTTGTGGTGATTTAAGGTATAATAGACCCCTTCTCTCTGCGCCTAAAATTCCACAATTCGTAATTCACTTTTGGGGGTTAAACATGGCATTTTGCAGATCATCAGTTTTTATATGGGTTAGTCACTCATACCCTAGTTTAAACAAGTCATTCAGATCTCCAGGCCAATGAAGAGGCTTGGATCAAGGAGCTGGGTCGGGGGAAGAATAATCAGAGGGAAATGGACCAGGATACAAGGTGAAGGTCCACTGCAGACAGAGTCTACTGACCTTGAGAGTTTGCTGGGAGCTGGACTTTCTGAGGACTGTGGCTGGCTGCCCAGCAAATTCCCTTTCAGGACAGGAGAGGCCCCCAGGTGTTGACAGGCAGACCCAGAGGAGAGGTGTCCTCAGGGGCCAGTGCAGAAAGAGAGCCTGTCCGGACCCATTTAATTGTGACAGGGTCCCCATAGTGGCCTTTGGGCTCCTGCTATTTGTTGCCTGCTGACAAAGAGCTGGGGGACATGCTGGTGCCTCGCGGCAAACCCCTGTCACTTTGAGTCTGCCTTGACTCAAACCAGACCTGCCTGTTTTGCCTTTGATTCATTTGTTTGCTTTAGGATGACACTGGGCAAGGTTGTCTGTGGTATCCACAGGCAGGTCGAGCTGAACATTTCATGACCAGAGATCCACTCTTATTCTCCCCTCCTCCTGGCTTGAGGTGGGCACAGAGTGGGGGTGAGGTGGAGTAAGATCAGCCTGCCTGGCCAAGTGACCCCAGGGCTTGTTCAGTTAGCAGAGACAGCGGAACACCCAGGGTTGGGGGTGGCGGTGGCTCGGGGTGGCTCAGGGCTGTCTCTCAGAGCTCTTGGCTAGACCAGCCTCATGACTGGTGACGTTCTCCACATGAGCTACTGGGGACGACATGCCAAGCTCAATCTTCCAGGCCAGCCCTAAATCTCACTCCAAAGGGTCCCCCATGTCCTCCACCCTTACATCACTTCTTGATTTTTGTATAGTCTGTATCAACTCTGCTGGAAGAGGGCATGGCAACCACTCCAGTATTCTTGCCTGGAGAATCCCATGGACAAAGGAGCCCGGCAGGCTACAGCCCATAGGACCACAAAAAGTCGGACACGACTAAAGTGACTTGGCACTCATACATGCAAGCATGTACCAACTCTGCGCTTATTTGCTTACTCATTTTTTCATTCAATTCAGTGTATTTAAATAGGAAGCTTTACATTATAATTCAAATGGAAAACCAGCCTGGCCTGCCATAAATAGAAGGGCATAAATAGAAATAACCACAAAGACATGGGGAACTAGGTCATGTTGGTAATTTCTAGTGAGGTGGGGGCCTGCTGAAGGCTCATAGCTGAGTCTGCGGAGGAGAACTAGGACATGTCTGGGAGGCGTTGAGGCCATAGCAGCACTAACCTGAGGTTTCCTCTCTGCCCACGCTGGATCCAGAGAGGACAGGAAAGGGAGGAATGGTCTCATTCTGTGTCATCCTTTGTTTTGGCTGTGCCATCTAAAATCATCGCGTGCCTTCTCTGATCCCTGGGAGCCCCACGCTTTGAGAAACAGTCGCAGTGACACATTGGGACGGTGGTCTGACCCAACTGTGATTGACACACAATGATTTTAGATGCTGTGGCCGAGGCAATGACAGCATGCAGTGAGTGACAAGATTATTTCCATTTCAGTGGTTCTGTGTGGCACAGAAGTCTGTAAGTAGGCTGGTCACCAACCTCAGGATGGGCTGAGAGTTTTAGCTCTGGAGCCAGGATGCCTGGGTCCAAACCTGGGCTCTGCTGCAGGTTTCTTAACCTCTCTGTGCTTCAGTTTCCTTCTGCACAAAATGGGGACAATGATAACAATGACCTCATAGAGTGGCTGGAAATGACGAAAGGGTTTATATATACATATAAATAAAGCACTTAGTGTTTAGTGAAACAAATGCCTAGTAGGCACATAGGAAGTGCTTAACAGTAAATATTATTATTCTCTAAACCAATTTAAGCATACAATATTATTCTTTGTATTCTTAACCACAGATTCTTATTCTATAAATCAGTATAATATAAACAAATATGATTTCTGTTTTGAGTTCTTACTCTGTCAAACTGGCAGGAAACGAAACATTGGGTTTAGGAGGTCCCCCTACCTTTGAGAGTGACTGAGTTTGTAGGGTCTTATGCAGGGTGAGATAGGGGGTGAGGGGACCACGTGGTCCCTCCCAGGCTCCCTTGGACAGCCTCATGGATGTTGAGGCCATGGTGTTTTTTTGCTGCCGGGGGTGCCATGCTGGAAGCACCTGGGGCCCTGAGCATTTTTGAGACGCTGCCTTAGTCCTGGCTGCCTCCATGCCCCCAGCCCACCTCCAGCTCCCCTCTCCTGAGGTCTGTGGGAAGCAGGGGGAGGTCCCTGCTACCTCATGGCTCTCTCCTGCTTTGCACAACCTGGGGCATCTCTGGTGAGTCTAGCAAAAGTCCTGCTCATCCTCCTTTCCTGAGGGCTTAGGGTTAGGTCAACAAATGCCCCAGAGTCTTGAGGTCTGCTTACGTTCCCTCCACCAACCTTCATAATGTGCTGGCTTTCCCCATGTGGCCACTGAAAAAAGCTCACAGATCCAAATGTTTCAAAACACACCCCTCCACATTTTGGGGGTGTGCACCTGCCTTGCTGGTACCCAGACCTGCACCTGGCTACTATTGCGTGGTTTGGCCCAGGTGTAGTGGGGAGTGGGGGCACCCTCCCAGCCCCTCAGCATCCTCTGAGCTCTGCCTAGGGGCAGACCTGTCCCCACAGTCCCAAGGGAGGGTAATGAAGCCCAAAACAAGGACACACCCAGTCTCCCCAGGGAGGATCTGATTCTCAGGATGCGAGGCCTCTCAGAGGTCAGGAGAGGAGCTGAGGGGATTATTTCTGGGGCCTCTTGGTAGATGCAAAAATAAGAAAATACCAAATGTCACAGGGGTAACACACATTACAAAAACAGTCTGTCACCCTTGATTGTAGGAAACTTCCAAATGTCTCCATTCGAGGCCCTTCAAGAATGTGAGGCCCTGAAGAGGTAAAATTGTCACTACATGCAGATGACATGATACTGTCCATAGGAAACCCTAAAGACTCCACGCAAACTCTGCTGCTGCTGCTGCTGCTAAATCGCTTCAGTCGTGTCCAACTCTGTGCGACCCCATAGACGGCAGCCCACCAGGCTCCCCTGTCCCTGGGATTCTCTAGGCAAGAACACTGGAGTGGGTTGCCATTTCCTTCTCCAATGTGTGAAAGTGAAGTTGCTCAGTCGTGTCCTACTCTTAGTGAGCCTATGGACTGCAGCCTACCAGGCTCGTCCGCCCATGGGATTTTCCAGGCAAAATTACTGGAGTGGGTTGCCATTGCCTTCTCCGAAGCAAACACTACTAGATCTAATAAATGAATTTAGCAAAGTAGTGGGATTCAAGATTAATATTAAAAAATGAGTTGCAACACTTTATAATAACAATGAAACATCAGAAAAGGAATGTTAAAAAAAAAAAAGAAACCCTTTAAAAATAGCACCGAAAAGAAAAGGACTTACCCGGTGGTAGAGTGGTTAAGAATCTGCCTGCCAAAGTAGGGGACATGGGTTTGATCCCTGGTTTGGGAAGATTCCACATTCCTCAGAGAAACTAAGCCTGTGCGCTGCCACTACCGAGCCTGCATGTTGCAACTCCTGAAGCCCATGCTCTGAAACAAGAGAAGCCGCTGCAATGAGAAGCCCACACACTCCAACTAGAGAGTAGCTCCTGCTGGCCACAGCCAGAGAGAATCCTGCACCCAGCAACAGAGACCCAGTGCAACCAAAACAAAAACACCTAGGAATAAACCTGACCAAAGAGGTGAAAGGCTAATATGCTGAAAACTGTAAAATATTAGGAAAGCAGATTAAAGAGGATCCAAAGAAATGGAAAGATATCCCATTCCCTTCCAAGAGGATTGCAAGGATTAATATTGTTAAAATGGCAATTTTATCCAAAGCAATGTGCAAATTTAGTATGATACCTGTCAAAATACCCAAGACTTTTTTCACAGAACTAGAACAAATAATCCAAAAATTTTTATAAGGACTATTAAAGACCCAGAATTGCCAAAGCAGTCCTGTGAGGCGGCCTAGGGATGGGGGCCACAGAGCAAGAGGCATAACTCTCCCAGACTTCAGATAGTACTACAAAGCTACAGTAAAATCAAAACAGTGTTGTAAGGGTATAAAAATGGACATGCGGATCTATGGAACAGTGAAAATAGAGCCTAGAAATAAACCCATACACCTATGACCAATTAATCTCCAACAAAGGGGGCAAGAATATGAAATGGGTAAAAGACAGTCTCTTTAGCAAGTGCTGGGAAAGTTACCTGCAAGCAAATCAGTGAAGTTATACCCTCACACCATATACAAAAATAAACTTAAAATGGCTTGAAGACTTAAACCTAAGACATGACATGTAAAACTCCTAGAAGAGAGCATAGGCAAAACATTCTCTGACATAAATCGTACCAATGCTTTCTTAGTTCAGTCTCCCAAGGCAATAGCAATAAAAAACAAAAATAAATAAAAGGGACCTAATCAAACTTTTACAAGCTTTTGCACAGCAGAGGAAATCATGAAAAAGGAAGGAAGAAAGAAAAGACAGCCTGTGGAATTGGAGAAAATATTTGCAAATGAGTTGATGGACAAGGGCTTAGTCTCCAAAATATACAGTTCATACAACCACCACCACCATCAGAACAGCCCAACTGAAAAATGGGCAAAAGACCTTAACAGGCATTTCTCCAAAGAAGATGTACAGGTGACCAGTAAGCACATGCAAAGATGCTCAACAGCACTGATTATTAGAGAAATGCAAATCCAAACTAGAAGGTACCACCTCACATTGATCAGAATGACCATCATGAAAAAGTCTACGAATAGCAAGTGTTGGAGAGGGTATGGAGAAAAGGGAACCCTCCTACACCGTTGGTAGGAATGTAAGTTGGTACAGCCACTGAGGAGAACAGTGTGGAGGTTCCTCAGAAAGCTAAAAATAGAATTACTATATGATCCAGAAATCCCACTCCTGGTCATATACCTGGACAAAGCTATAATTCAGAAGATACATCTCCCCTATGTTCATAGCAGCACTATTTACAACAGTCAAAACATGAAAACGACTGAATGCCCATTGACAGATGAACGAATAAAGATGTGGTACATGGATAAATGGAGTACCACTCAGCCACAAGAAGAGTGAAATCATGCCATTTGCAGCAGTGTGGATGCAATTAGAGATTATCCTACTAAATGAAGCAAGTCAGAAAGAGAAAGACAAATATCCTATGCAACCAGTATATGTGGAATCTAAAACATGGAGCAAAGGAACCTGTCTCAAAACAGAAACAGACTCACAGATGTAGAGAACAGATTGCTGGTTGCCACTGGGGAGGGAGACAGGGGAGGGAAGGACTGGCAGTGTGGGACTGGATGTAAAATATTATATATAGGGTGGATAAACAACAAGGTCCTGCTGTATAGCACAGGGAACTAGGTTTATCCTATGATAAAGCATAATGGAAAATAATGTGAAAAGAAAGAATATATGTGTATAACTGAGTCACTTTGCTGTACAGCAGAGATTGGCACAACACTGTAAATCAACTATGCTTTAATAAAAACATTTTAAAACCGAGGTCTTGTACCCCCATGTCTGCTGCCCCCATGGGCCTGGGAAAGCCCCATCATTCCTACCTTGGGATGGGGAAACAGGCCCAGGGAGAGGAAGCAGCTGAGCCAGACTACACCAGGCCAGACCCTAGGACTCAGTGCCCCCCAGGCAGGCTCCCCAAGCCCTTTCTCAGCGCTGCCACCCCAACCACCACCCCAGGGCCTTGCTGCTTCTCCAGGCCCAGGGAAACCAGGCTGGCTCCAGGCTGTGTCCAGGAGCTCCCGTGACGTCACGGCTGCTCCCGTGGCTCCTGGGTCAGTGGTTGTGAGGGGCTGTGAGGGGACACACCGCATCGTTGTGTCCCCTGCATGGAGCTCTCCCGGGGGCCCTGTGTGGAGGCAAGGCTGCCACAGGCCCCTCCACACACACTCTCTGTGGCTTCGCCATAGAACACAGTGAGGCTCCGGGGACCTGGCTCCTCTCTGACGCTGTGTCCTCCTTCCCCTCCCCAGTACCTGCCACGGAAGAGCACCCCGAAGTGCAGGTGGAAGACGCTGATGCTGACAGTCGGCCCCTCATCGCGGAGGAGAACCCACCCTCTCCTGTGCAGCTGCCCCCATCTCCTGCCAAATCCGACACTCTTGCGGTCCCAGGATCAGCCACAGGGAGCCTCAGGTCACCTTCTGTGCTTCTCTTGGATGTTTCGTAGCACTGTGCCATCTGTAAATTTGGTAGAAGAGGACACTGGGGCCAGAGAGGGGAAGAAACTGGCCCAAGGTCACTCAGTGAGATGCTGTCAACATTGGGACCATGGGCCACCCCTTTCCAGGTCTCCTAATTCCCGGTTTCAGGCTCTAGAAAGAGTCTCTGAGGAAGTCCTGTCCAGAATACCCTTGAGTATATGGTTTGAAGTGGGTGATATTATTGTTAAAAATTACAATGGAAATACCAGAGAACTCTAGATACAATAACCATCCCTCATCCCACCACGCTAGGTTAGGTTGTGGTTTTATTTTTCTGCCCTCTCTTCCATACCTTATTTGTGGGCCCAGGCTTCTGAGTGGTTTTAATTGAAGGTAGGATTGGATCCCATCTCATCTGAGACCATATCTTATTTATTGAGCCCCTTTCCATACTGCTGGGCTGTCACTGTGATGCTGTGTTGACGTCTTCCAGCTCCACATGTCAGAACAGATGTAACAATCCTCCCCTGTTAAATACTGAACACAGTAGTGCTACGGCTATCTCTTTGGTCCTCTGCCCTCTGTCCTTGGGCTCCTTTCTCGAAAGTGAAATTCCTGCTCAGGGTTGCACACACTGTTGTGCTTCTTGAGATAAGTTAGTTGCTGCATGGTTAGAGGTGGTTTTGGACAACCTGAGCTGGGTAGCTGAGAGCGTTCCTGTATAGAGCTATAGGCAGGCTGCGAGGTGCCGTACTGTGCTTTGTGAGTGGTTCTTTAAGCTAAAGAAGAGCCACCAGTGCCTTTCCTTTGCTGGCTGGATTGAGAGATGGTTCTTTTTTCTTGATTAATTCTTGCTCTCATCCATGAGCTTTTGAGTAATTTCTCAGCTGAAGTCAGGTGCCTGCTGGGATAGATATGGCTGGATGTAGTCAACAGAGGTTCCCAGATTTTAATGTGGAGAAGAGAAGCATAATCTCACCTGGCCTCAGAACACAGCTCACAGACACATCAGTCCTCACGGTTAATTCACTGAATCATATACAGAGTACAGATGGCAGAAGATGAGGTGCTACCATGACTGTGGACATCTGGTCTACCTCCCTCTATTAACTTTATTAGGGTGGAGAAACTGTACAGGTTGGATTAGAGATGGATACTGGGAAGCAGCGACAAGGGGACTAAGGTCACACGGGGCTAGAATCCAAGCTCTTACCTTTTGCTTGTGAGCTGGGTCTGTGAGGCTCCTCTGGTTATCATTCATTTGCAAACATTTTTTGAACATCTTTGTGTGCCAGTCTCTGCTCTAGGTGCTGTAGACACACCAGGGAAAAGCCTGTCCTAATAGAGCTGATAGTCTAGTGCGACAGAGATAGTGAACAAGTAATCACACAAGACTCTTCCAGGGAGCTGCTAAGCAGAACATGACTGTGAGAAACTGGAGAAGCCTCAGCCTGAGCTTGCCCCCAAGAAGGAATTCTGCTGCCTGACATGGGAGACTAGTGGGGCTGTCTGTGGTCAGGGATGGAATGAACACAGGGCCATTGATGGGAGCAGAGAAGCCACCCAAACAGAGGGGTAGACGGGGCCATGTTGGCAAGGCCTTTCTCACAGCACAAAGCTGTGGTTTGGAGTGACTCCCAGGTCACCGCTTACCAGATGTGAGGCTTAAAGCAAGTCATTTGATCTTCCTAGGCCCCCATCTTTCCATGATAAGATGGGGATGAAATGTTCCCTGTACCTTAGGCATGTGAAAATTCAACAAACTCCTATAAGTGAAGTGCTTAGCACAGGGCCAAGCACTGGGCAGTGCTAGGGGAACAGAGCTTCTGCCTGACTTCTACTTTCTGGACTCTCTCCAGGCCCTCGGAAGGCACTGGGCTGAGGGCAGGAGGGCTGAGTTTAAGTCCTAGTTGAGAGATTTCTGCCCCAGTCTTCTTGGGTGCAGGCATCCTTTTTTTTCAGTATTTATTTATTTATTTGGCTATCAGTTCAGTTGCTCAGTCCTGTCCAACTCTTTGCAACCCCATGCACTGCAGCAGGCCAGGCTTCCCTGACCATCACCAACTCCCAGAGTTTGCTCTAACTCATGTCCATCGAGTCAGTGATGCCATCCAACCATCTCATCTGCTGTTGTCCCCTTTTCCTCCCACCTTCAATCTTTCCCAGCATCAGGGTCTTTTCCCTGGTGGCTATTTGACTATGCCAGGTCTTGGCTGTGGCATGTGGGATGTAGTGCCCTGACCAGGGGTCGAGCCCAGGCGCCCTGCATTGGGAGTGCAGAATTTTAGCCACTGGATCACCAGGGAAGTGCCCCTGCAGGCCTCCTTTTAATTAGAGTGTAAAAGAGGCAAACCCATGAGTCTTGCCATTTTAGTTGAGTTGACAGAAGATAATAGGGTAGTTCCAGAGCTTTCTGGAATAAAGCAAATGCTGCACATCCCTCTGACTGTGTCCCTCTAGAAGCCCTAATGGTGGAATCCTGAGTCACGGTGGTGGGGGATGGTAGAAGTACCACGTGTCTTCAAATCTAGACACCATCAGCCAAGACGCCAGTGGTTCCAAAAGCAATACTGGTGGACTTGGACTGAATGGTGGGAACCCAGGATAATTTAGTCTTCATCCTTCAGATAGGGAAGAGGGAGCTTCAGGAGGGGATGAGGCTTGTCCCAGGTCACACCACGTGCGGGAGACCAGACTCCATGGCCTGTGGGTGTCAGTTGTTCCAATCAGGGGCACATCTGTTAAGGGAGGGAAGCTGAGCTTCTAGGAGATTTAACAGGATGGAATGGGAGCCCTCACACCTTACTGGAGGCTGGAAGGATGGTGTGATGGAGAAAGAGGTGGGGGTGGGCTGGGAAGCTCAGCTGTCAGACTGGGAGGTGGAGGGAAAAGGATGTTTAAAATGAGACCTGACTGAGTGCTAAGCGCCTCATTGAGCTGGTTAGATTTAGTCCCATTTTGGGCTTCCCTGGTAGCTCAGCTGGTAAAGAATCCACCTGCAATGCGGAAGACCTGGGTTTGATCCCTGAGTTGGGAAGATCCCTGGAGGAGGGCATGGCAACCCTCTCCAGTATTCTTGCTGGAGAATCCCCATGGACAGAGGTGCCTGGTGGACTACAGTAGTCCATGGGGTCACAAAGAGGTGGACATGACTGAGCAACTAAGCACAGCACACACAGTCCCATTTTACAGAGGGGAAAGCTGAGGCAACTCAGAGAGTTTAAGTAACTTGCCAAGGGCACACGCTGGGAAGAAGCAGGGCTGGGGAGCAAACTTGGGTTTGCCTGATGCTGAGTTAGTGCTGTTACTTTTACGTGAGGCCGCTGAACGGATGCAGAGACTAAGGTCCGGAGGTCGGCTGTGTCCCCTCTTCTCCCTTTTTGTTTCCCTGCAGGCAAGCGAGGACCTTTGGGCAGCACCATCCTCTGCTCCGACCTCCCACCCAGGATCTGCTCTGGGTGATCTGCAGGGCTTCAAGTTGGCCCCCTGCTTGTGGCTCCTGCCTCCCTGAAGTCCCTTTCCATGTCTGTGTTCTTGCAGGAAGAGGCTGCCTTCCCAAGATGATGAGGCTGAAGAGCTCAAGCTGCCGTCACCGGCTGCATCCCCCGTGGTCGCCTGGTCGGAACCCACCAGCCCACAGGGCACTGAGTATGTGGGGGCCGCCTCTGGGGTCTCAGGGAGTCAGAAGTCTGGGTGGGAATGGGCAAGCAAAGGGAGGTGAGCTGGGGAGAGCATGAATGTTTTTAGAACACTCTGCCTGAAGGCAGACTGTGCCAGTGGTTTCCAAGCAGTAAGGGAGGGCTGGGTCCCCTGCCCTGGCTGCTTCTGGCTGGCCCAGCAGTTGTGCAAAATCTGGTCTGCAGAATGGGCCTGGGCTCTGGGCCTCCTGTGTCCCGAGCCACAGAGAGTGGACCTGGCGAAGCCAAGTGTTTATAAGCTCCTCAGGTGATTCCAATGCAGTTGGTCCATGGAACAATGTTTAAAGGCCACTGTGAGGGCATCAGGGCCTGTGTCTCTGATATATGCCTGTCTCAAGGGCTGGGCCAGGGGGAAATGTTTTCCTGAAGGGTCTACATAGGCTAGTGACAATGAATCCCCCAGCCCTGGGCTCTGGCCTGGGCGTCTCACCTCCCCCCCCAGCCATGCTCCTGGAGTGACCTCAGGAAACCATGACCTTTCCTTCCAGTCTTTTTTTTTCTGGCTGTAATTTTATGGAGTTTATGCTTAGCAGTATTGTGGAAAGTTCAGAAAAGCCAAAGAAGCAGAAAAAAACCCCAAACCTCACCTATCATCCAGTGATTCCTTTTAGTGTACAGTGGGAGTCTCATCTTATGCAGTAGGATCAGGGTGGGGTTAGGGTTCATACCAGAAGATAAGACAGAAATCCTGTAGAATAATAAAAATTCCCTTGGGAAAAAAGCTCTTAAGGTGGTCAGCATGGAGCCCTAGGTATTCCCTCAGTGGGTTAAGATGCTATCGCAGATAGACCTCAGTGTTTCAGTGCATAAGGAACAGGATGGCTCATGTCAGAGTCATGTCCTCAGGTGCGTGTTTCAGGTCAGTGGCAGACTCTGCTCTCTGCAGTCATATAAGGACCCAGCCAGCACTGGCTCTGCCATCTTTCTGCGGCTTTCAAGATCTGACTGGTCAGACTGGAACGGGAGAGTGCCAGGCTGCTCTCCATAAGGAGGCCTGGAGTTGCACAAGGCTTGTGCACAGAAGAGAGCTGACATGGCCACACCTGGGCAACAGGGTCCCTGGCTAGGTGGCGACTGCCTCCCAAAGTGGGTGAGCATTTCCTGTCTCCTCCACCCCTGGTGCCATCTCTCATTGTGACCCCACACTGCTTGTCTCCAGCTCAGCTGAGCACATGAGGAGTAGCTGGCTTGAGTTTCAGTGCCTCAGTGTATGAAAAAAACAATAGATCTGTAAATACTAGTATCACCCTCAGCTCAGCGAGAGAATCACAGGCCACTCAGCAAAGTACAGGGAACTAGGCTGATTCACACAGCCACCCGTCTCAACTCACCCAGAGCTCTGGACCCACGCTGAGCGGACTGTCAGGCAGACTCTCATTCATTCTGTCTGTCTATGTCTGTCTCTCTTGATGCAAGTTCATACATTTTAAATTCCTGTAAATTAAAAGGATTTTAATGTATCTGTAATGTTTTTTTATTTTGATTGAATTAAACTAATTAATTAATTTATTTTGCCCATGCTGCATGGCTTGTGGGATCTTATTTCCATGACCAGGGATCAAACCCATGACCTTGGCAGTGAGAGCTCAGAGCCCTAACCACATGACTGCCAGGGAATTCCCTGCACTGTTTTTCAAATCAGCTATTTCCTAAACCTAAAAAAGTAGCCCCTGTCCCCTCCCTGATCAGTCCTGTATCTCATGTGAACCCCAAACTGAGTCTAACAGCCCTGAACTGAGTTCCAAGAGTTGCCCCCTAAATCACAAGTGGAATCCAAAGTTTTTCAGAATTGCCCATCTGAATCAGAGCCTGCATGGTACATTTCCTATAAAGCTGGGTATCCCAGTGCAATTCCCAGGCTGAATTTCCTCCCAGGAGATATTAAGGTGGGTTTGATGTTTTGATGTCAAGAGGGAGACTGGGGCAGGATTGACCCCCTCCAGCCAGGTGGGATACAGATTCTGCCCTTGCCTGGGGGCGCAGGGGTCCTTCCCCACACAGTCCACTCAGCTCTGTGCTGTTTCCACAGTGACCAGGACCGTGCAACCTCCACAGCCAGCCAGAACAGTGCCATCATCAACGACCGGCTCCAGGAGCTAGTGAAGCTCTTCAAGGAGCGGACGGAGAAGGTGAAGGAGAAGCTCATCGACCCTGACGTCACCTCCGATGAGGAGAGCCCCAAGCCCTGTGAGTCCAGAGCTGGTGATGGTCCACTGGACCCAGGGTGTGGTGGGGCCCCTGGAGCCCTCTTTCAACTCATAGGGAGGGTAGCCCCAAGAAAATGGTGGGGATGCTTGACAGAAGCATAGATCTCCACTCTCTGGAATTCGAGATCCTTTGTAGACAGGTTTAGCTACATTTGCAGGGGAGGAAAGAAGGTCAGCGTTCTGGCCGATGATCCAGTTGTACTTAGCTCTGTGTCCCAGAGGGCAAGTTCCCTGGATGACCCTCTGCGCCTCTCCTGCTGGCAGGCAGGTAGGTGGTCTACCCTGGGGCGTATGTCATGGCCTTACACTCAGATGGTGTCCATAACCCACTCTGGAACCACACAGTCTTAGTTTTCAAAGGCCCTGGTTACAATATTTATTTGGAAGTTTTCTTCTTTCAGAGTACCAGGAGGAAATAAGAACCACACTCTCTTGCCAGGGAGGTTTTCTAGGTTTTTCCAAAGGAGGGCTGTGCCTTCGAACTCAAAATACCAACAATGAACCTAGCAAAGCCTGACTTCATAACGCTAAAGCTAGAAACATAGCCATATTGAACCTTTCAGAGCCAATCTCTAGTTCACCAACAAACATCTCCATAGACGCACAGGAAGGCTGTGATCCCATTCAGTGTCTTGTTTTAGAGACGAAGGAGCTGAGATTCCTGTGCTAAAAAACCTAGGGCAATGTTTTCCTGATTCTCGGGGGTGGAAGTTCTGGGTACCAATGTCCCCCCAGCTCCAGAGAGAACCAGGGTGTCCAAACACAGACACACAAGCAGACACTCAACTGAAACACCCAACTTGCCCAGAAACACCTCATTTTAGGCAGCTCCTGAGCGGTGGTCCCCGCTTACCTGAAAATGCTTACCTGAAAAGGTAAGCATTTCAGAGCAGGTGCTCAGGCTGCTATTTAAGAGGATACGTGGGGTTTGCTACAGGAGAACACGCAGAGCTTGTGGCTGGTTGTGGAGAGCTGCCAGGGTCCGCTCAGCTCCAGCTCCAGCGTCTGCAGTCGGGTGCCTTGTCTTTGCATCCTCAGCCTGAGCCCCGGGGCTAGGTCAGAGGGTCACCAGTGTCATCCCACAGCCCCAGCCAAAAAAGCCCCAGAGCCGGCCCCGGAAGTGAAGCCAGCTGAAGCGGGGCAGGTGGAAGAGGAGCACTACTGTGAGATGCTCTGCTGCAAGTTCAAACGCCGCCCCTGGAAGAAGTACCAGTTTCCCCAGAGCATTGACCCGCTGACTAGTGAGTCCTGGGAGGGCGGTGGGCGTGGCCACACGTCATGGAAGGGGCGGGGCTGGGGCTGGGGCGGGGAGGGGCCCAAACGAACTAAGTCTCTGGACTAGGAAGGAATACGGCACCCATCTTAACAGGCGAGGAAACTAAGGCACAGAGGAGTTAACTGGCCTAAAGACACAACTAGTCAGCGGCAGACTCAGGACTCCTGACTCTTGGCCAAGTCTTCTTTCTACTCTGCCCTTACTGGCTCCCTTTCCCAGATCTGCTGCTCTGAGCAGAGAAGGGGAAAAGTTCTTCCAACATCTCAAGTGAAGTGCCTCTCATGTGCCTCTCATGTTATATTCTTCAGGAATAACAAACCTTCATATGTGCACAGCACTTTACAAAGGGTTTCCCTGCTTTTTCTTTTCTTTTTTAAATCTGACTTCTCCTGTGACATCTCTGAGGAAGACAGAGCGGGGACCAGGGAGAGACTTTCCCAGGGTCACACAAGAAGTCACTGAGGGGCAGGACTCCAACCCTGGTGTCCACGGGTCCTTTAAAATGCCCAGGTTGGGGGGAATTCCCTTTCAGTCCAATGGTCAGGACCCTGCACATTCACTACAGGGGGCACTGGTTCGATCCCTGTTCAGGGAACTAAGAAAGATCCCACAAACTGCTGGATGTGGCCAAAAAATAAAAGTAAATAAACAAATAATAAAATGCCCACGTGACCTACAGTATCCATCCTTCCATGCACCTGTCCATGTATCCATCTGTCCATCTTCTATGCATTGTTCACTATTGTGTATTTAGGAAAGCAGGAAATACATTTTCGGAAAAAATTCAACCAGAGTGGATCAAATGTGTTTTCTGTTAGCTGTCTATGAACTAATAATGACCTCACATCCCCTCCTGAGAGTTCTCCGTTTGTTAGGGCCTAGCTGTGATTTATTTTTATATCAAAGATAGTTTTTTATGCTCCCCCCCACCAGGCTTCCCTCGTGGCTCAGTCTGTAAAGAAACCGCCTGCAATGCAGGAGACCCAGGTTCAATTCCTGGGTCGGGAAGATCCCCTGGAGAAGGGAATGGGAACTCCAGTATTCTTGTTTGGAGAATCCCAGGGACAGAGGAGCCTGGTAGCCTATAGTAGTCCATGGGGTTGCAAAGACTTGGACACGACTGAATGATTAACACTTTCACTTTCCCTCAAGAAGGGCCACATTTAGAGCTGGTAAGAAAGCGCAGATTGATAAGTGGAAATAAGAAGGCCCCGTCCCGATCGCACGGTGAGGTGAGGGACCCTTCTCTGGCTGAGGTTCTAGCACCTTCCCTCCCCCTCCCCTGCAGACCTGATGTACATCCTGTGGCTGTTCTCTGTGGTGCTGGCCTGGAACTGGAGCTGCTGGCTGATCCCCGTGCGCTGGGCCTTCCCCTATCAGACGCCAGACAACATCCACCTCTGGCTGCTGATGGATTACCTGTGCGACCTCATCTACCTCCTGGACATCACCGTGTTCCAGATGCGCCTGCAGTTCGTCAGAGGCGGGGACATCATTGTGAGCCCCAGCCGGATGGGGGGTGGCTGGGGGCAGACCCTGCCGCCAGAGCCCCTGATGCTGGGATGGACAAGATGCTAAATGAACAGGGAAATCTCAGGACATCCACTCGTGCCTATTCAACAGCATGGTGGTTTGTTTCACACATCTTTGATACATTCAAATTACACACATCTTCATATGTGGGTAAAATGGTTCCTGGACCACCTGGTAGAGTTAGAGATGAAGAAGTAGTCCAGAGAATGGTGTTTAGAGTAGGCAGACCTGGTTCAAATCTTGGCTGTATGAGAACTAACTGTGTCACCTCTTAGAGCCTCAGTTTCGTCATTTGTAAGATGGGGATAGTAATTGTTCCCACCTCTTACCATTGCTGTGAGGCTCCATGGAGGTGATGTATGCAGAGTGCTCAGCACAGGTAACTGCTGACAACTGACATTTCCTGGGGGTGGTCCTGCAAAAAGCACACTCCTCAGACCAGTTGGGGAATCCATGTTCTGGCACACTTTCTGGGGAGGAAACCAAAATCCTGAATGTGATGTGGCAAAGTCCCCATCTCCCTGTGTAGGTCATTTTTCAAAATTCCATGTGAGTGGAGCTGAGTCTCCTCTGTGTGTAGACAAGTTGAGCTTCTAAAATAATTCACAGGAAGAATTCCCTGGGCAACCTCTTTCCTGGTCTGATCAGAGCAGTGAATAAGGTTGCAAATGATCCAGGTGAGGCTAACATGCTTAAGAGTTAGCGTGAAGAGTTAAGAGTTGGACTGAGAGTAAGGTCAGCGTCCCTACTTTCCATCCAAGAAGCCGGAATCGAGCTGAGTGACCTTGGATGACACATCCCCACTCCACCTTGGGGAGCTCAATCTCCCCATCTGTAGGCTTTCACCAAGCTCTGCTGGTCCATTCAATGGCTCTGCACCCGTGAGGCTGTTATTTGGATAGGAAGGTCAAGGTTGGGCGGGAATTTGCATCACTGCTCCAATGGGGTCAGGGGAAGCTCTCAGGCCATTTCACAGTCATTATTCCATTTCATTCCAGACGGACAAAAAGGAGATGCGCAACAATTACCTGAAATCTCAGCGCTTTAAGGTGTGTGCCAGGGGTCTCAGGAGGCTGTGTCTCTGGGGGCCCTGGGTGTTTTGAGGCCTGTATGACGTGGCCTCCCCCACAGGACCAGCACAGGCTGGGGCTTGTTGGTAGGATACCTGCTGCCCTAGTTTTAGCCCCTCCGTGGGCATCCTGACCTTGCCTTTCCATTGAAGGTGGAGACCCCCGCCACTCACCCCATCCCACAACCCTGGGAGTTATACGCTGTTTTATACACTGTGGTGTTCTGCTGGCATTTCAGATGGACATGCTCTGCCTCTTGCCGTTGGACTTACTCTACTTGAAATTCGGTGTGAATCCCCTCCTGCGCTTGCCCCGCTGTTTGAAGGTAAGATGAGTGGGCTTCTCCATCCAAGGCCTCCAGCTCCTCTGGTGCTCTCTACTGGCGCCAACATCTTGATGCCTGGTCTAAGCAGCACTGGTGAGGCATCAGGAAAGGATGGCTGCAAGGGATGATGGGAAATTCCTTATGATTGTTAGTGCTCTTTAGCTGTGCTATGTGTTAGATATTGTTCTGGAGGCTTTACAAGTGCTTACTCCTCAATTCCATGAGGTGAGGGTTATTAGTACTAGCAATAGCTAATGGTGATGCAGGAGTCGGGCCACACGTTCAGATCCATCCTGGCTCCCCCTCCCACTGCGGGGCTGCAGAAAGAACCCTCAGTCCTGGCAGCTGTGGGGAGTGGGTGGAGAGGGGAGGGCACTGGGCCACCCCTGATGCCTTGCTTTTCCTCCCAGTATATGGCCTTCTTTGAGTTTAACAACCGCTTGGAATCCATCCTCAGCAAAGCCTATGTTTACAGGTGAGACCCCCCAACATGTACACACACATGTCCCAGGATATTTGCAGCAAGAACAGAGCAAGACATTCTCTACCCCATCCCTTCTCCTTTCAGCATCCCCCAGCTCCCAGGCCCCCTAGCCACTACCACCCCCGGAAGCCAGGCCTCTTCCTCATCCTTCTTTGAAGGGATGTTTGTTTTTTAAAGATCCAGGAATGTCCCGTTTCCCCCAATTGTGAGGAGGGCACATGCAGGCTGACGTGTGTGGCTGCCCTGCATATCCAGGGAGCTGGGCCTCTATTTGGTTTCAGCTCAGGAAACTGACCCCCCAAACACTCAAACATGGGTGGCAGGCTGTAGGGACACAGTGGGCCATCTTGCGGATGCCCAGGCTTGGAACACAGGACAAGCCAGGCCACGCTGGGGGACAGGGCTCCTCTTGATATCTCTCAGGGGCAGTGCTTCTCTGCATGCATGTTCTTTCTTTGCCCCCGCCCCATGCATTCCCCCCTCAGCTCCTCCACTTCTCCAGAATTGTCTGCACATGTAGCTCTGTGCCAGTTCTGGACCCCAGTCTTGACAACTTTCTGTTGGAGCATCACCATTCCTAGCCAGCGCAGTCTCAGTAGAGCAGCCAGTAGGCCCCGTAGTATAGCCACCGGTTCCCATGGGCCAAGTGTCTGTCGCACCAGGCAGCTGGGCAGGGCCTTGCGGCTCTGATATGGGGATCTCTGAGGGTGCTGGGAAGGGTGAGGACTAGCTTGTTCCCTGCAGCCCCCACCCCTGGGCTGAGATATCATTGCCACCTTTTCCGCTGCTGCATTCGTGCCTTCCTTCTGCAGGGTTATCCGGACCACAGCCTACCTGCTCTACAGCTTGCATCTGAACTCATGTCTGTATTACTGGGCGTCGGCCTACGAGGGCCTCGGCTCCACTCACTGGGTTTACGATGGCGTGGGAAACAGGTGAGCCGCAGTCTTCCTCCTGTGTCTGAGTAACTCATGGCACCAAGGCCCCTGGAGAGGAGTCCCGCTGCCGCCATGTGGCCGGGCCACCTTGTTCCCGAGGAGCAAGTGCCAGGCCGTAGTGGGCACTTGGTCAGCTGTGGTGACAGAGACAGAGGAAGAGTTCAGGCCCAGGGGGCTGCGAGTCCCCTCAGGCAGGCCCTGCCTCACCCTGAGCTGTGCCCACAAGTGATGCAAAATGCTCTCCATCCAGCTTGTCAACACTTGGACCTCCTCCTCACACTTGCTTCTAGCTGGAGCTAGAACAGGTGGTCTCTTGCATCCAAGGTGGTTTCTTTTTTTTCTTTTTTTGAAGATTTGTGTATTTGCTTTTGGTAGTGCTGGGTCTTCGTTGCTGCACACGGGCTTTCCCTGGTTGCGGTGAGTCGGGGGCTTCTTTCTAGTCGCAGTGAGCAGGCCTCTCATTGCGGTGGCTTCTCTTGCTTCAGAGCACAGGCTCTAGGCATGTGGGCTTAGTTACTCTGTAGCATGTGGGACTTTCCTGGTTCAGGGATCAAACCTGGGTCCCCTGCATTGGCAGGCAGATTTTTTAACCACTGGACCAGCAGGGAAATCCCAAGGTGGCTTCTTATAGAGTGGCTGTTGGTCCAGAATGTCCCCTTCTCGGGCCAAATGCTTCAGTACTTGGCCACAGTGACCTGTCGCCTTCTGAGATGGGCCTGTGGCCTGAGGGGAGCTCCCTGAGAGAGTCTGAGGGTCCAGGGCAGCCCAGCAGGCTAGAGGGGGAACCTGACATCCACTGTGGGGTGCCATGTGTTGGGGGTGTGATCAGGGCCCAACACCCTGACACCACCACTGACCCTGCTTCTGTTCCCCTTGGCTGAACCCACCCACAGCCCTGGTCCAGAGACCATGACTCGACCATTCATTCACTCACTCACTCATTCATTCATTCATCCCCTCACAAGGGGGCAGAGAGAGGACTCAAAGGCCTTCTGTGCAAAAGGAAGAACAGAAGCTATTCATGAAATCTTGCTCTGCGACTTTGGGTAAGGCCGTTACCCTTTCTGAGACTGTTTTCTCACCTATAACATGGGGGTGGGATCGCACAGATTTCTCATGAGAAATATATAAATTAATGTGTGTAACACATCCAGCCTGTGCCTGGACAGGAGTCAGTGACCCCACTTTCTAGCTATGGTCATTCTTAAGGGGAAGCCAGCACTCCAGGAACTTAACCTAGGGTCACAAATCCCCCTTGAAGTCAGAACTGAATTTTGGGAGCTTGCTGACTTCTGAGAAGAAGCTTTCTTACTGTCCTTAAATTCTCAGAGGGATTCATATCCCACCTGGCTAAGAAGCCATTTCCCAGGGCAGAGCCTGGCACCCATCACAGGCAGGCCTGCACGGATGGCAGGCAGAGTGGGAAAGACAGGGCTAGCCCTCTGGGGCTTCCCTGTGCCGTGAAGAGGCACACTTTCTGGCAGCATCACCCTTTTCCAAATAAAATCCTACAGCGAAACCCAAGATATGCAAAAGCACAACTCGTGAAGGAGAATGCCTCTAAAAATCCAATATCATTCATAATTATAACTTTCAAAATAGTGAGCATTTCTTGAATGCCTGCTATAGGCCAGGGGGCCTAAGGACCTAAACCCTTATATATTTGGTTTCTTCATCCTGCTTTGCGTTGGCCAGGTCTGGGGCAGTATGCAGGAATCCCCACAGGTCCAGTGGCATGGAATACTCAAGAGACCCCTAAGATGTGCCATCCATGCCAGTAGCTGGCTTCTCTAGTCAGGAAGGGCTTCAGGGAAAGCCGGAGCTATATGGATCACTCATCTTCATTCTGCTCGTGGCCCAGCAGCACCTGGCACCCAGGCAGTGCCCAACTCAGTCCCCCTAAAGGGGACTTGATTTTCTTAACTCTCAAGAAAATTAGAGATACCAAGGGAACATTTCATGCAAAGATGGGCACAATAAAGGACAGAAATGATATGGACCTAACAGAAGCACAAGATATTAAGAAGAAGTGGCAAGAATACACAGAAGAACTACACAAAAAAAGATCTTCATGACCCAGATAATCATGATAGTGTGATCACTCACCTAGAGCCAGACATCCTGGAATGCAAAGTTAAGTGGGCCTTAGGAAGCATCACTACAAACAAAACTAGTGGAGGGGATGGAATTCCAGCTGAGCTATTTCAAATCCTAAAAGATGATGCTGCAAAAATGTTGCACTCAATATGCCAGCAAATTTGGAAAACTCGGCAGTGGCCACAGGACTGGAAAAAGTCAGTTTTCATTTCAAAGAAGGGTAAGGCCAAAGAATGTTCAAACTACTGCATAATTGCACTCATCTCACACGCTAGCAATGTAATGCTCAAAATTCTCCAAGCCAGGCTTCAACAGTATGTGAACCATACACTTCCAGATGTTCAAGCTGGATTTAGAAAAGGCAGAGGAACCAGAGATCAAATTGCCAACATTTGTTAGATCACAGAAAAGGCAAGAGAATTCTAGAAAAGCTTCTGCTTTATTGATTACGCCAAAGCCTTTGACTGTGTAGATCACAACAAACTGTGGAAAATTCTTCAAGAGATGGGAATACCAGACCACCTGCCTGCTGAGAAATCTGTATGCAGGTCAAGAAGCACAGTTAGAACCAGACATGGAGCAACAGACTGGTTCCAAATTGGGAAAGGAGTACATCAAGTCTGTATATTGTCATCCTGCTTATTTAACTTATATGCAAAGTACATCACACGACATGCCAGGCTGGATGAAGCACAAGCTAGAATCAAGATTTCCAGGAGAAATATCAATAAACTCAGACATGCAGATGACACCACCCTAATGGCAGAAAGCAAAGAACTAAAGAGCCTCTTGATGAAAGTGAAAAGGGAGAATTTAAAAGCTGGCTTAAAACTCAACATTCAAAAAACTAAGATAATGGCATCTGGTCCCATCACTTCATGGCAAATAGATGGGAAAACAATGGAAATAGTCACAGACTTTATTTTCTTGGGCTCCAAAATCACTGCAGATGGTGACTACAGCCATGAAATTAAGACGCTTGCTCCTTGGAAGAAAAAATATGACCAACCTAGACAGCATATTAAAAAGCAGAGACATTACTTTGCCAACAAAGGTCTGTCCAGTCAAAGCTATGGATTTTCCAGTAGTCATGTATGGATGTGAGAGTTGGACTATAAAGAAAGCTGAGTGCTGAAGAATTGATGCTTTTGAACTGTGGTGTTGGAGAAGGCTCTTGAGAGTCTTTTGGACTGCAAGGAGATCCAACCAGTCCATCCTAAGGGAAACCAGTACTAAATATTCATTGGAAGGACTGATGTTGAAGCTGAAGCTCCAGTACTTTGGCCACCTGATGCAAAGAACAGAATCCTTGAGAAAGACCCTGATGCTGGGAGGGATTGGGGGCAGGAGGAGAAGGGCAGGACAGAGGATGAGATGGTTGGATGGCTGATTCAAAGGACATGAGTTTGAGTAAACTCCCAGAGTTGGTGATGGACAGGGAAGCCTGGCGTGCTGCAGTCCATCGGGTTGCAGAGTCCGACACGACTGAGCGACAGAAGGGAATTGAACTGAAAGGCTGCTTAGCATGCCCCCTGGTGGCCAGAACTGGTATGACGGGGGATTGACAGGGCAGGCCTGGCGCGTGGGTCTGAGATTTTCTTGGATCAGGTGGTAATGAGGGACGGGAAGGCCTAGCGAGAGCCTTGCCCTAGGCCTTACAGAGGCCAAGACCCCCACTACCCAACTCCCCCAAAACTTCTGCTTCTCCACCCCTCCCCCGGTACTCATTGCGCATTGACATGCCTGCCTCCACTAGATAGTGAACTTCGTGAGGGCACAGGCCAGTCTATTGTTCTCCACTGCTGGAACCAGTGACAATGAAGGTGCTGGTAGCTGACGGTTCCTGAGGGCCCACCATGGGCCAGGTGCTCTTTTGACCTCACGTCATCCTCACAATCGCCCTGTGAAGGAGGGTCTATGGCCACGCCCCTTCCGGAGAAGGACACCGGAAGAAGGCTTGGCGAGATGGGTTACTTATGCAGCTAGAAGGTTTCAGGGCTGCGTTTGAGCTCAGGCCGTCTGTGCCGGAGCCTATGATCTAACCACAATACTGCATAAATAGCTAGTGAACGGAGCCCAGGGGAGGACCACTTTGGGATCAATCTCGGACCAGATGATTGGCCAGTTGGATGATGATCTCCATTTCCCGGCTAAGCAGGGACCCTGGCATCATGGATGTATCAGGACACTGGGGACAGGGCAGGCTCTGGGCAGTTCCTGTGCCCTGGTGGGATGACAGAAAGTACAGGAAAGCCTGCTGAGAATGCCCTGAGTTTAGGCCCTGCTGACCTCAACCTTGCTGACCCCTGGGAGGGCACGGTCTGAAGGTCTGAACATAAGCACCTTGGTAATTAAATCCGTTTAAATAGCTATAAAGGTTTTACTTCTGTATCGATTAAGTTATTGTAAAAGCTTAAGTTTATTTTTGTAGGACTTAATGGCTAGGAATTAGAACAGTGAGGCTGCTCTGTTGGAATAATGCAAACTTGTAATTATTAATAAACATGCAAACCTTTAAAACTCAAAATAGTGAGGGAGGGATTTTTGCTACTTTGTGATGATTTCACAAGCTTGGGCATTTCCTATGCTTTGTACCACACAGCAGGACCCCATTGGCCACGTCCCTTCCTGGTGGCTCATGCGTCTGTGTCAAGGGGTTACTGACAGTGGGTGACAGCTTAGAGAGAAGGTGACACCTGTTTTCCAGTCCCAGCCCTGGAACTTGCCAGCTGGTGACCATGGGTGTTCCCTTTCCCTTTGTGGCCCTCAGTCTCACTATCTGGTTAGTGGACAGCAGAAGGGAAGGGTCAGAAAAGGTGACCCTCGAGATCATCTTCCAATTTTGAGCTTGTTCTTGAACCTCATGATGGGAGAGCAAAGCAGAGACTGTGGACACTGGAAACATGTGGAGGGAAACTGAAGGATCCCAGGCATCAGGAGCCGGAAAGCCCTGGTTGGTTCTCTCGTCAAGTCTTCCAAGCAATCTCCAGAAGCCTCAGTTTCCACATCTGTAAATGGGGATGACAGCATGTCTCTACAGGGTTAGGGCAGAGTCACGACCAAACCACACAGCACCTGCAAACATGCTCTGTGTGCTGCAGAGGGCTCTGCAGTTGGGAGAAGTCCCCCCCCCCCTTTTTTTTTTTCCACTCATGAGCTATAAAGCTTTATATTCAAGCCAGATTGCCCAGGATCCACAGGCTGAGTTTTGATAACTAAGGTCCCCTTCTTCTTCTCTCCTCAGTTACATTCGCTGTTACTACTGGGCTGTGAAGACCCTCATCACCATCGGCGGCCTGCCCGACCCCAGGACGCTCTTTGAAATTATCTTCCAAGGTCTAAACTATTTCACAGGTGTCTTCGCTTTCTCCGTGATGATTGGACAGGTAGCTGGGCCACTAGTCTGTCCCAACCCACCTGCCTGCAGGGCCCCTCTTCCTCCCGCTGCTGCCAGGAACGTCACCGTCCATGCCTGTTCCTTTCAGACCAAGCCCAGGAAAAGAGCACTGGGCAGAGAGTCAGGAGCCTGGAGCTCTGGGATCTGTGGGGTGAAGGGGTGGTGGTGGAGGCGTAGGTCCTGCTTCCTCACTGAAGGTTCTTCTCATTTGAAATGTCAGTCTCCGGGGTATCTGGAGAGCTGGGCCTAGTAGCTTCCCACAGAGGCTGAGGATTTGGGCTGTTCCTTTGGAGAGGAGCCCTTGGTGGATTCTAATGTGCTGGGCCCTGGCGTGAGGCTCAGCTTGTAGCAGTGCATGAGGCGCCACCAGGGGTGCTCAGTGTTGCCTTTGAGGGGCTCTGCCCCAAGGACCAGCGCACCTGGCTCACATCTCCTCCTCTGAGGGGGTCACGTTGGCACCAGAATCAGCCCAGCCCAGCGAGACCTGCCCTCTTCGTGTGGCCCCAGAGACCTAAGCCCACTGAAGGGCCAGCAGCCTCGCTCCTCCACGTCTACCCTGAAGGCAGAACATCTGGGTCAGCAAAACCTCTAAGTGTAGACATGGGTTTCCCCTCTCTCCTGATCTCTTACCAGCCCGGCAAGCGTGCACCCGGGCGCCTGTGTTACATTAATGTGCCCACAACCCATGTCCCCGAAGCCCGGCCCCACTCTGACCCAGTGGCCTCCCTGACCACCACCCTCCTGGCCCCCAGATGAGAGACGTAGTGGGGGCCGCCACCGCGGGACAGACCTACTACCGTAGCTGCATGGACAGCACTGTGAAATACATGAACTTCTACAAGATCCCCAGGTCGGTGCAGAACCGGGTCAAGACCTGGTATGAATACACCTGGCACTCCCAAGGCATGCTGGGTAAGACACGCCCCTCCACCCAGCCCCACCCCCAGTGCCCTGCCCTCTTGGGCCCTGCCCTTGTCCTCTGTCCTTGGGGCCCTGAGCATGGGGTCCTCTCTGGGCTGCAGCCCCAACACGTAAGTGAGAGATGCCTGGAGAGGCCTTGGGAGGTGCCCATTCAAAGATGGAAGTGCAGTTGGAACCAGGAAAGGAAGGGCTGTCTCTGTCTCTCTCACCTTTCTTGCTCTTCGTATACAAGAAATTGCTAAGTCGTGTCTGACTGTTTTTGTGACCCCATGCACTGTAGCCTGCCAGGTTCCTCCATCCGTGGGATTTTTCAGGCAAGAATACTGGAGTGTGTTACCATTTCCTTCTCCAGGGCATCTTCCTGACCCCGGGTTCGAACCCGGGTCTCCTGCATTGCAGGCAGATTCTTTACCACTGAGCCATCAGGGAAGCCTGTATACATCAGAGAAGCATGTATACATATACATCCATACATACAATATATATTTTATAAATTTTTAAAAATTTCTTTTCAGAGCCTTTTCCATTATAGTTCACTACAATATATTTTATAGTTGTTTGTCATGCTTTGCTTCTGAAATTGGCTAAAACAACACATGTTCATTCACTGTGGTTCAGCTTTCTTGTCAGTGATGAGGTATGCTCAGTAATTGTTGCAAAGTGAGAGAATCTTACCCATAAATTGTTTCCAAATGTAATGAAGTTCTTATGGATTCTAAATGGAATCCTTAAGGAAATTTGACATGCTAATTATATGTTAATTGGCTTTTTCTCCCCCTGTTTCCTTTTTATCTTTGTGCTAAGTTGCTTCCGTCGTGTTGGACTCCTTGTGAACCTATGGACTAAAGCCCTCCAGGCCCCTCTGTCCATGGGATTCTCCAGGCAAGAATACTGGAGTGGGTTGCCATGCCCTCCTCCAGGGGATCTTCTTGACCCAGGGACTGAACCTGCATCTTTTGTGTCTTCTGCATTGGCAGGGGAATTTCTTTGCCACTAACACCACCTGAGTTAGTAATTTTGTTTTTGTGCTTCCCAGGTGGCCCTACTATTAAAGCATCTGTCTATATGCCTTTCACTTGCATTTACAGTATTTTTGCCTGGAGAATCCCATGGACAGAGGAGCCTGGTGGGCTACAGTCCACAGGGTCACAGAGTCAGGGACAACTGAGCACACGTACACACATGCGCATAATTTTGTTTTCAGAGCCTAGGCATCATTTTGGAAGGCTCTCAAAAGCTTGTGGACCACTGGCACAGTACCTTAGAGTCCCCCAAGGCCCTCAGCAAAGTGAAAGCGCCCCCCTTCACCTCCATTGGGTTCTGTCTGGTCTCAAAGAAGCCACACTTGAGGCCCACAGTCTCCTGAGCTGGGGTTGTTGGCAAGTCTGTGGACAATGCACTTAACCATAGTAGTTTCCAAGGCATGTTCACTTCCACTGCCTCATTCCGTCCCAGTGACAGCCTTGTGACTTCAATATCATTGGCCCTTTTCACAGGGGCACATGTTAAATACCAGAGAGGGCTCTGACCTGCCCAGGGTTGCACAGACCCAGAACTTGAGCCCTAAGCTAATGTACAGTGGGCAGAGCATGGGACTGGGGTCCCGGGGTGCATCTCTGTCTCCAGTTACCAACCTTCATCATGTGCCAAGCTCTCCACTGTGCAGCATGGACACCATGGTGTACAGACATACTGCTCTCCCAGGATAGGTTCTGAAGTCACCGGGCCTGAGTGGGGCCTTAATTCCATCCCCCAAGCTGTGTGACTGTGGGCAAGTCACTGCCCTGCTGAGTTGTCCTTTCTTTGTCTGTGAGATGGGTTTTAGTAGTGGGCACCTCTTGGGCTGCTGGGAGAAGTTAATGAAATCGTCTTGGTAAAGCACTCTGTAAAACAGTGCCTGGCACATAGTACATCCTCCACATACTTTAGTTCTTGCAAATGCTGTTCTTATAATGTAAGTGGAGAAGACAGATCATCAGCAAGCAGCTGCACTAAAGGGTGTGATACGTGCTATGGGACAGGGACTGATAACATAATAGCTGGGTGGGAGGATGTCAAGGGAAGGCTTCCTGGAGGAGGTGACATGAGTGCCGGGTTCTGAAGCATGAGTAGGGATTAGCCAGGAAAGCAGAGGGGGTTGTTCCCAGCAGAGGGAACGGCATGGGCAAAGGCCTGGAGGCAGAGAGCATACCCTCCCAATCTGGAGTGATTCCGAGTGGTAGAGGAATGGCACACCTGGGGGCCCAGCCAGTGCAGTGTGGGCTCGGCACTGTGTGTGTGAAGGAAGGGCCTGGCCGTGCCTCTGACCCTTGCAGGGTCTCATCTGCAGATGAGTCAGAGCTGATGGTGCAGCTTCCGGACAAGATGCGGCTGGACCTTGCCATCGATGTGAACTATTCCATCGTCAGCAAAGTGGCACTCTTCCAGGTATGGCCTGCCCAGTGCCCCACTCTCAGGACTCTGGAAGGCCTCGAGCCCACGCCCTCCTCTAAATGGCTCCTTCCCCTCCTCTCGGGGCCAGGGCTGTGACCGGCAGATGATCTTTGACATGCTGAAGAGGCTGCGCTCTGTCGTTTACCTGCCCAACGACTACGTGTGCAAGAAGGTGAGTGGCCGGGGCGGCTGCGGCAGCCCCCGCCCATCGGAGCTGGGCTGGAGGGCCCCCCTGGGAAGGTGGTGAGGTTTGCAGGTGCGGGCAGAGTGGAATTGCTGGGAGGAGAGGCGGGTGGCAAGCTGACCCCAGGGCTCCTGGCTTGCTTGGCAGGAGGAGCTCCGGGCACAAGCTCAGATGT
The DNA here is from genome assembly GCF_042477335.2 of Ovis canadensis. NCBI lineage: Eukaryota > Metazoa > Chordata > Mammalia > Artiodactyla > Bovidae > Ovis > Ovis canadensis. Next base: position 39,034,988 of record NC_091258.1, on the reverse strand, counting down.
GTCTCAGCCTGGCTCCTTCCTCATAGGACCATGGGGACCAGGATGAGGAACCCCACTTTACAGAAGAGGAAAGTGAGGAGCCAAAAGAGGGTCAGGGTCTTGACTGTGTACATGGAACTGCTTCCGGGGTCTTGGTCTTCCTGTCAGGAAAATGGGGCTGAACAGGGGAGGGATAGGTCAGAGGTTGCAAACTGATGGTCCTTGGCAAGGAGCCAGCCCACAGTGTCTCATGGGTTGTTTCCTCCCCACATACCCGGATTAATCTAAAAATAAAGTTTTGAATAGTCTCCAACCTGTCAAAAATGGGAAGGTTTCAGGAATTCCCTGGTGGTTAGCATGTGGTATTTCCACTCCTGTGACCTAGGTTCAATCCTTGGTTAGGGAACTAGGATCCTGTCAGCTGTGCAGTACTGCCAAAAAAAAAAAAAGGAAAGTTTTACATAAAAATCCAGATTTCCAGATTTCTGGCTGAAAATAGAAAATTGACCAGCACTGAGCCCCACTTTGCCAAACAGCAAGAGTCCTCTGGAGTGGAGAAGGGAATGGCTCTGAAGAGATGCCCCATGCCCCTCTACTCCCGACTGCCCTGCTGGCTCCCTTCTCTCCTTTATGTCACCTGCCTGATCCTGGGGAACATATGGATTCGAATCCCAGGGCTAGACAGTCTCTAAGGCCCCTTCTGCTCCCATTTTTTGGGATTTAAGGTGAGACTGAGGTCACTTGGTGACTGAGTGTTCAGGGTAGGGGAGCAGGAACCAGATTTCAGAGCTGTTGATAAGGCTTGGTGTGTGTATGGGGGTGGAAATATTGCTCAAGACCCCCCTGCAAGACTCAGGAGCCCCCAGCCCCAGAAGGGCCCTGACTCCAAGTTGCATGCTGCAGAACAGCATACACCTGGAAGCAAAGAGCTGAAAGAAGAGGGGCAAGGATGCTGTAAATGGCTGAGAATTCAAAGCTGCAGCCTTCAAGGCCAAGAGAGGTTTGGGAGCTTGACACTGGAGCTACTTCCTAGCTGTGCAGCCTTGGGGCAGTAGCTTGCCTTCTCTGAATCTCTTTTCATAGGTAAAGTAGGGATATTAATGGTATCTCCCTCATGGGGTGGTTGTGAGAATTAAAATATATGAGCATATGGAGTTTGGCACCGTGGCTGGCAGAACTGGTGCCATTGCTGTAGCTGGTATCCTCGTGGGTAACGTAGACTTAACTTTGGATGAGAAAGAGTGAATCAGATTGTTGGGGAGTTTGCGGAGGAAGCGGAACACCTGGTGAACATGTGTGAATGGTGCCCTCTGCCGACAGGTTTTATTCTGTGACAGTCTCACTGAGACACACCCCCTAGGCCACCCCTGGGCTGCTTAGTGACATGAGGGTGAATGCTTTAGACACCTCACATTTCAGCCCCTTGTCAAATTGGACTCTGAAACAGGGGAAGGAGACTTTATTCTTTTTTTGTTAAGAAGGCCATGCATGTGTGAGATGCCCAAGAGACATTTGTCAAATGAATCAAAAGCAAAAGCCACTTACCTGTCCTTGGTTTCTGTCTCCCCTTAAACACGCCAGGTATGACCAATAGGTAGCTGCCCAGGGTGATGGCCTCTGAGGGCTTGGGGATTAGAAGATGCTTGGCAGACTGGATATTTCTGATTGTAGTCTGAAGCAAGTCATTCATTCATTCCTTTGGTTTAATTTGGGACTAAGACTAAATTGTATCAGTCTGCTAGGGCTGCCATAGCAAAGTACCACAAACACAATGGCTTTAACGACAGAAACGCATTGACTCACAATTCTGGAGGCCAGAAGTCCAAGGTCCAAGTGGCAGTGGGGTAGGTGCCTTCTGAGAACAGTGAGCGAAGGATCTCCTGACTGTCTCCTCCCTGTGTCTCTTCACACCACCTTCCCTGTGTGCCTGACTTTGTACCCAAAGGCCCCTTCATAAGGACACCAGTCCTGTTGGGTTAGGGGCTCCCCCAACTCCAGCACGACCTCATCTTCACTTAATTCTTTACATCTCTGATGATCCTTTTTCCAAATAAGGTCACATTCTGAGGAGCTGGGTGCTAGGACTGCAACATATGAATTTGTTGGGGCACTCGGTTCAACAAGTAACAGCCATGAGCTCTGGAACCAGACTGCCTGGGTTCAAATCCCGGCTCTGCCTTGCTGAACTTTGGGACCTTGGGCAGAGTTCCTACCTCGAGGGCTGTTGAGGACTAAGTGGTCTCAGCCACATAAAGCACCTAGAGCAGCACCTGGCACAGAGAAGTGACAGGTAAATGCTGGCCATTCTCATTCATGCTGTCATTCCCATGTCGGTTAGCAAATGCCTCCCGAGCACCTGATAGGATGCGGGGGAGTCACGGTATCAGCCGATTGTGTGACCAGTGTGAGCTTTTCCTTGCCTCGGGGCCCTCTATGGTGTGCACAGTTGGGAATCTGCCAAATACTCCTACACCTAGGCCTCCTTATCTAGCACTTTCCATCATACCACTAGGTCCCTACCATAATCCTGCCAGTTAGGCAGGCTGGCAGGGTGGGGGTGGTCACTCTCCCCAGTCCACAGATGGAGAGACTGACGCCCCCGAGGGGAACCACACGCCAAGTCAGAGGAAGGGCCGGTCCACCGAGCTGTGCCACCAGCGTCTGGGCCCAGCCCTGCTGCTTCTGTGGTCGCCTTTGGTGATGACGGGGGGACCGCCTCTTCTCTGTTTCAGGGGGAGATAGGCCGGGAAATGTACATCATCCAGGCGGGGCAGGTGCAGGTCTTGGGTGGCCCGGATGGGAAATCGGTGCTGGTGACGCTGAAGGCTGGATCTGTGTTCGGAGAAATAAGGTCAGAGTGGGGTGAGACGAGGGTCCTGGGCAAAGGCTGGGGAAGGGGTGTGATCAGTCGGGGGGACCACGTCCCCAGGGGCCCTTTGGTGGGCCTGAGGAAACCACGGTGCTGGCTGCACTGGCACTTGCTGGCATGTGAGAGAGGCGGGCTGATACCCACCAGGGTATAGAAATTGACAGGAGGCCAGAGAAGAAACCAGGCGAGGCTTTATTGGGGCCCTGGCCGCTCAGGAGGGAGAAAGAACAAGCAAAAGTTTCCCTTGCTCACTTGCTCCCTAAGGTGGGGTCGGGGGGTGAGCTGGTTTCTTATATGGGCTCAAGGTAGAGGTGTGTTCAGGGGTTGGGCTAGGGTATCAAGGAAGAGACGTTTGTCCAGATGCAAGCATTGCAGCCCTGCAGTAAAGGGCCCCAGGTCCCAGCCTGTCTCAGGCCCAGCTCTCGCCCACCTGAGGCCATCATGGACAGGGGTGGAAATGAAGATGCTGGTGTGATCAAAACCACAGCCTTGAAGGGCCTCACCTCCCTCTTGTCTCTGCCCCAGCTTGCTGGCTGTTGGGGGCGGGAACCGGCGCACAGCTAACGTGGTGGCCCATGGGTTTACCAACCTCTTCATTCTGGATAAGAAGGACCTGAATGAAATTCTGGTGCATTATCCTGAGTCTCAGAAGTTGCTCCGCAAGAAGGCCAGGTACATTTTTTTTAATTAAAAAAAAAATCCATATAGACTTTAATATGCATTTTTCTTAAGGACTCAGACTTTCTTTTACATAACTGTGGTACCTTTCTCAAAGTTAGGAAATTGGAGATTGAAACAATACTGTTATCTCATCTCTAATCCATAGTCTAATTTTGCTAATTGTTCCAAGAGGGTCTTTTATAGCTTTTCTTTTCTTCTTTTCTATTCCTGGATCCCCTTTGCAGGACGTTGCCATGTTCGTGTCCTCTGGTCCCAGATCTTTATTGATCTTAAGAGGACAGGCTAGTTATTTTGCAGAATGCTGCTGCTGCTGCTAAGTCGCTTCAGTCATGTCCAACTCTGTGTGACCCCATAGACGGCAGCCCATCAGGCTCCCCCGTCCCTGGGATTCTCCAGGCAAGAGTACTGGAGTGGGGTGCCATTGCCTTCTCCAATCATGAAAGTGAAAAGTGAAAGTGAAGTCGCTCAGTCATGTCCAGCTGTTAGCGACCCCATGGACTGCAGCCTACCAGGCTCCTCCATCCATGGGATTTTCCATGGATGTACTGGAGTGGGGTGCCATCCTACCCCTCCATTAAGTTTTTTGAAAAGCTTTATTTATTCATTCATGGCTGTGCTGGGTCTTCACTGCTGCACACATGCTTTCTCTGGCTGTGGCCAGCAGGGGCTTCTCTCTGCTTGCAGTGCTCAGGCTTCTCATTGCAGTGGCTTCTCTGATGGGAGCGTGGGTTAGAGCGCTGGCTCAGTAGTTGTGGCACACAGGCTTAGCTGCTCAATGGCATGTGGGCCAGGGATTGAACCCACCTCCCCTGCACTGGCAGGCAGACTCTTTACCACTGAGCCACCAGGGAAGTCCCCTCCATGTAAGTTTACATGATGTTAATGTTTTCTCATCATTATCTTCAGGTTCTGCGTTTGAGGCAGAAATTACTGTGAAGTGATGTTGTGTCCTCAGCACAGCATGTTGAGAGGCACGTGGAGCTGCTTTCTCACTATACTGATGATTTTCACTCTGATCACTGGTTAAATCTTCCACACGTTGAAGTTACTATTTCCCTCTAAGTAATGAGAGAGAAGTCAAGACGATGTAGATTTCCTGTTCCTCATCATGCTTTCACTTACTACTTTCAGCCTCCAATGAAGGTTCCCTGCAATGATGGCCATGATGGTTGCGAATGGTGATTTTCTGTCTCCATCATGCCTTCTGTGTTTATTAACTAGTGTCCTACTATATGGAAGAACTTCCTTTCCTTTCCCATTTATGTCTTCATTTATCTATTTACAAAGATACAGATTTGCTTTATTCCATGAATGCCCTGTTACAGTCATGGTTTTGATGCTCCAGTTGTTCCAGACTGGCCACTGGACACCTCTTCAGGCTGGGTGTAGTGAACTTTTGTTACGTCCCTGTTATATTTTAGCACTTCTTTGCTTATAGGCATAAGAAGTTGCCCTAGATTCATCTTATACTTTCCCTGCTGCATCCCTGGAAATGGTCATTTCTCCAAGGAGGCTTGCTTCCTTTTAGAAGGGAATGGTTTTCAGAAACTAAGGTCTGAATACTCCCTGGTAGCTCAGCTGGTAAAGAGTCTGCCTGCAGTGCAGGAGACCCCGGTTCAATTCCTGGGTTGGGAAGATCCCCTGGAGAAGGGATAGGCTACCCACTTCAGTATTCTTGGGCTTCCCTGGTGGCTCAGATGGTAAAGAATCTGCCTGCAATGCTGGAGACCTGGTTTGATCCCTGGGTTGGGAAGATCCCCTGGGGAAGGGAACAGCTACCCGCTCCAGTATTCTTGGGCTTCCCTGGTGGCTCAGATGGTAAAGAATCTGCCTGCAATGCTGGAGACCTGGGTTTGATCCCTGGGTTGGGAAGATCCCCTGGGGAAGGGAACAGCTACCCGCTCCAGTATTCTTGCCTGGAGAATTCCATGGACTGTATAGTCATGGGGTCACAAAGAGTCGGACATGACTGAGTGACTTTCACTCACTCACTCACTCATTGCTTCTGGGTTGCTACTAGGCCTTCACAGTGGATAGAGCTGGGAAATATACCCACATGTACAGCTGGAAAATACCCACATGTACATTTTTGTGTATAAATGCAAATATATGCATATATGTACATCATATACATAAACATCAACATTTTTTTTTGTCTGTGTCTATCTATATCTCTATTTCCATCTAACAATTTCGATCTAGTATCACTGAGTTCATTCTAATCTCCTTTTACAGATTTGTAAATTTCTTTTTCAACACTGAGAAATTTGACTCCCTTTATCCTCATTACATTTATTCATTTGTTCTATCCTACAGTATAATGTAGTCCCAGAATTCCTATCCCACACTATTGGAAAGAAGAAAGCCTTAAGTAGAGAGTAGTTCTTTCTGTCTTTGGCCTGAGTACCTATGATATACATGTTGTATTCAGAGTTGTTTGGATTGATTTTCTGTTTTCTTTCCTTTGCTGTGATTGTTCTGTTCATTTGAAGTACAGCTAGGTTCATATGTCTCAGTTTTCATTTCATTTTAGTGTTCCCCCACTTTGATCTTTGTTGATTTTATGTGTTTGGAATATGTAGAACATTAACATGGCAGAAGTCTACAGAACAGTACACTCAGAGTCCCAAACACCCCTCCTTGTTGCCACCCTCCCTCTACAAGAGCCTAATCTCATTAGTTTCTGCTTTTCTCTTCCTGTGTTTCTTTTTGCAAAAATAGGAAGATTCGTGACCATTTTGTTATTTCCCTTTCTGTCTTACACAAAGGGTAGCATACTGTAGATTCTCTTTTGCACCTGACTTGACATTTTTCATGTGACAATAAATCCCAGAAAACATTCTCTGTGAGTCTACAGACAGCTTCCTTGTTCCTTTTGACAACTGCAAAACATTCCTATGAATGGGCATGTAGGCTAGTTCCAATATTTTTCAGTTATAGATAGTACTGCAATGAATAAGCTCATGCATGCGTATTTTGTATTGTTGGGGGATTTTGTTTGGTTTTTTTTTGGCTGTGCTGTGCAGCTTGTGGGATCTTAGTTTCTCAGCCAGGGACTGAACCCTGCCCCCGGCAGTGAAAGCCTGGAATCCTAACCACTGGACTGCTAGGGAATCCCCTGGAATAGGTAAGAAAAGCAGTTGTTTTGCTTTCAAACCCAGAAGATCAGGTTTTTAATTGAGCAATGGATGCAGCTTGATGTGGTGGAAAACTGACTTGGGAGAGTGATAGGATTCAAATGCTGTCTGTGTGCAGTACTGGCTGCGTGACCTCGGAAAAGTTGTTTTCCTTTCTGCTCTCAGTTTCTCCACTGGAAAACAAGGGTGATCACTTTGTTGTGGAGCCAATTAAATAAAAACAGTGTACGCGAAAGTCTCCAGCAGGGGGCCCAGCACACAAGAGAGCTCAGTATATGTTAATAATAATGATTGTTCCTCTTTATCCATTAAATTTTCCATGGGATAATACCTTTTAAATCCACCTATCTGGTATTTCCTCCCATAGCTTTTATCATATATTCATATTTTCCATTTCAGTCACCAAGAAGAAACTACACCAAGAGTGATCATGATCCAGGGAAAAAACTCACCAGTATCCATTCATACAGCACAATAGTTTATTGAGCTGATATGCCGAGGCCCTGGGGACACAGCAGAGACCAAACAAAGCTTACGGTTCTAGCCGGGGAGACCAATAGTGGTGATGTGTCAGCTGGAGATAAAGGCCATAAGGAAATAAAAAAGCCACCTGAGGAGACAGAGGGTGATGGAGGGAGCTATGTGAGATAAGTTGGTCAGGGAGAGTCATTCTGAGGACACGGCACTTCAGCGGAGACCTGCCCGGAGTGAAGGAGTGAGCTGCCTACACGGAAAAGCATGCCAAACAGAGGGAACAGCATGTGCGAAGGTTCAGAGGAGGCACAGACTTGGTGTTGCACAGAGACGAGCAACAAAATGAGCATAGGTTGTTATGGGGTGGGAGGAGTGGAAGGGTGAGATTGGGTAGGGCCTTGTAGGGGAAGTCTCATCTATAGCTTTAGTTTTTAGTCTGAGGGAGACGGGAGCTATGCAGGGTTTTACACTGCCGAGTAACTTGCTGTGACTTAAGTTTTTAATGAAATCCCTTTGGCAGCTCCCAGATGAGTGGAAGCAGTGTCAACCATAGAGCATAATACAGACAAGGCGCTGGGGTCTCCTGGGGAAGGAAGCTGCCCCATAACTCATCTTACCTGGCTGCTCACAGAGCAGCCACCAGGCCCTTCCAATGGCTGGTCTCCCTGAGCTTCGGCCAAAGAAACAGGAAATAAAAATAAAGTCAATTAACATATAAGTAGCATATTCAAATTTTGCCAAGTCTGCCTGCTTCACTCTACTCTCCTGAGAGAGAGTCAACCCTCATTATTCATCGATTCTGTATGTGCAATTCACCTACTCACTAAAATTCATTCATAACCCCCAAATCAATACTCAAAGGCTTATAGGGACATTCGCAGACGTGTGCCCAGCGGCAAAAATTTGAGTCACTGGAAGTGCGCTTTCCAGCTAAACTGAAGAAGGTGACACTCTGCCTTCTTCTTTCAGCTCAGATTGTGAACAAGTGTCTTTCTGTGGCCCACTTCGCACCATGTTTTTCACATTTCTGTGAATTTTCTTGGTGATTTCGCTGTTAAAATGGCCCCAGTAGAGCTGAAGTGAGGCCTTGTGTTTCCACGTACAGGCCTGAGTCACAGAGCCATGTTCGTTGTAAATGAATCTACAGTATTAAATAAGACGTCTTTAAAATAGACACCACACACACACACAAGACCATGTTACAAAATGATCATTTGATGAAAATGTCGTGTTGAGTGGCTCACAGGAACCAAATCCTGTATTTTCCCAAAAGGCCATTGCTCAGTAGTCACTCATTCTGTGTCTGCAGATACTTGACAGAGCTTAACTACCGCGGATAATGATAACTGACTTTAAGTCTGAGAACGGGCACCAGGTTCCCCCTCCCCTTCCCTTCCTGCCCCCCTGCCAGAGGAGCGTGCCTCAGAAAAGCCATGCTTCGAGCTGTCATCCCATCCCTCCACCTTGCTTAGGTGTGGGTTTGGGGGTCCCACAGAGGCCTCGCTCCTGGCTGTGCCTGCAGTGGGCTGGCCAGAGGCAACCAGAGAGGAGGAGGAGGGGCTGTTGGGCCATGCCGCACAGAGTGGGCGGTGACACGGCTCTTCAGAGGCTGCTTCTCTGGACAGGCAAGCTTCAGGAGAGAGGCAGGGGGTCACAGATGAACTCTGCCCACCCAAGGAGAGATGGGGCTGAGAACCACAGGGCCTGGGGATGTCTGAGTTGGTGAGAGCCCCTCGTGGGATTCCGTCCAAGCTGCCCGCTTTACAGATGGGGCACCCAAGGCCCCAAAGATGTGAGATGCTCCGCTCTCTGACTCAGCCACTCCAAGAAATGAGGCAACAAGGTCTCATGCATGCTGCTCTCTCCAGGGGTGAATTATACAGTAATTATAGTGAAACGCATGTCAGCTGAAAATGAGGATAAATTTCCTTAATCTGGAAATGTCCCAGAAGTTAGCTCAATGTTTCAAAACAGAGACAGCCGTTAGCAGTCAGCAAAGGTCCTGTAGCTGCTGCCGCCAATGTCATTTGAGTACCACACTGAGCCTTCCCACGGACTGCCGTGCTGTGAATTATGGACTCAGATAACACAGGTGACAGTGCCAGGCCTGGAAGAGGCCCTTCATGATTACTGTGTTTGCGGCCTCCCAGGGGAGCCCAGCTAGACAATGCAAGTCTTGGGCAATTAATATCAATATGCACTATTTAAATCCATTGTGTCTGATTAGATAAGCAGCTAGTAATGGCCTCATTTTTAAACAAACAAGTTTTGCTGGACCCCTGATGAATAAATTTGCCAATTAGTCGCCTAGGCCCGCTAGATTGCAGGCGAAACTCATTTGTTCTTGAGCCAAACCACTCACCACATATCAGTAGCATGAACAATTCCTTAGAAAAGGCCAGGGCTCTCTTTGATGAAACATTCTTTCCTTATTTAGAGAAGCAGAGTGGTATATTGCATTGAGATCTGGGTTGTAATTCTGTCTCTGCCACCTCTTGCAACCTTGGGCATGTCACTCATTTCATGCTGAGCCTCAGTTTCCCCTGTTCTTTTAGGTACAATAATCCCTCTGGCCAGCACACTGCAGGCACAGCCAGGAGCGAGGCCTCTGTGGGATCCTCAAACTCACACCTACCCTGTGGAGTATTGTCACAGAGTATTGTGATATTCCTTTGTAATCATTAAGACATGGGGTGCTGGGGTCAAAGGCATGGGTTTGAATTTCAACTCTGCTACTTCCCAGCTGGGTGGCCTTGGGAAAATTACTCACCCCCTCCGGGCTTCCATATCCTCATTTGAAATGAGGGAGACTAATAGGACCTTCCTGTGAGGATTAGTGCCAGGATTATTCTGATAAAGAACAGAGAGTGGATCAATTATCTATTGTGGTAACAATGTTACCACAAATGGAGTGGCTTAAAACCATGCATATTTATTATTGCAGAGTTTCTAGGGGTCAGAAGTCTGGGGACAGTTGAGGTGTGTCCAGTACAAGGCAGTCATCAAGATGTGGGCCAGAGCTGGGTCTTACCTCAAGTCTCAACTAGGGAAGAATCTTCTTCTGAGGTCCCACAGTTGTTGATTGAATTCAGTTCCTCGTGGCTGTGGGACTGGGGGCAGCTTCTAGTGAGTCATTGGACAGTGGCTGCCCTCAGGTTTAGGCCTCCCCCAACATGACTGCTTACTTCATCAAAGCCAGCAGGGGAAAGAGTCTTCTTGCAGGACAGAGGCCACAATCCTGTGTGACCTACATTCACAAAAACGACATTTGATCTCCCTGGTTGTATTCCATTGGTTGAAAGCAAGTCACATGTCCCACCACACTCGAAGCGGGTCACACAGAGGTGTGAACACCAGGAAAGGGGATCACAGGGATCACCAGAGAATTCCTGCCTGTTAAGGTCTGAGCACACAGCCTGACACATAGAGACACTCAGTGTTGATGATGGTGGTGGTGATGATGGTGAAATGACAAGCCAAAGAAGGAGAAGCAAGAAGCTCGGGCTCTTTTTCCTCTGGGATTCCTTATATTTCCAATTCCTTATATTAAAGTGTCCTGCATCATTTCCTGTGTAACCTCAGAAAAGTCACCCAACCCCTCTGAGCCTCATCTATAAAGCACAGGCAGTAAGACCCCACATCATTATGATTGTTCTGATCGTTCAGTGAGATGTGATGTCCCAAGCAACACTGTGCTGGGCTCAGAAAAGGACTTCAGAACTGTCAGCCAAACCAGCCTGCATCACACAATTCAGCTAAAGGGCTCTGCCCGAATGAATGAGGCTTCGTGCTCTCCCAGAGCTTGCCGGTGACGTTAGCGGATGCTGCTTTCTTTCAGGCGAATGCTGAGAAATAACAACAAGCCCAAGGAGAAGAGTGTGCTTATTCTCCCTCCGCGGGCAGGCACCCCCAAGCTCTTCAATGCCGCCCTGGCTGCAGCAGGAAAGATGGGTGCCAAGGGAGGCAAAGGTGGCAAGCTTGCCCTCCTCAGGGCCCGACTCAAGGAGCTGGCCGCGCTGGAGGCAGCCGCCAGACAGCAGCAGTTGCTGGAACAGGTAATGCAGCTGGAGACCCAGCCACCTGGGCCATTTTAACCACGTGCCAGGGAAAAGGCCTCACGACCCAGGTGTTCCACTGTAGGGACTATTTTTCCTTCTTTGTATCAGTCTGGATTCATTGGTTGCAAGTGACAGAAATGCAACTGACAGTGCAAGCTCAAATTAGCTTGAAAAACAGGGAATTTACTGGAGCAGGTCACTGAAAGGTTCAGGCACGCCTGGATCTACCAGTTCAGATCATGCCAATAGGATGAGCTCTGCCATCTTGTCACCTCTGCTTCCCTGGCGGGTGGCTCCATCCCCAGGCAGGGCCCCAAGGGCTTAAGATGACACCCCTAAGGTTACATCCTCCTGGCTGAGCAACTGCCACAGAAAGTACCTCTTTCCCAGCAGTCCCAACAAGGAGTCCCAGGGTTCGTAGTCACTGGACAGAATTGAGTGGAATCATGTCAATTCCTGATGTGTGGAGCACCAGTGTGGTGCTCTCTGGGGAGGACCAGCTCATGTGCCCACCCCTGGACTGAGAGTGGGGAGGGGCTGGGGTGAGGAGTGCTCCCCCAACTGGAAGTTCGGGTGCTGCCGCAGAGGTAGGAGCAGTGGGTGTTGGCAGGGAATGTCCCTCCGCAGACGACAGTGATGGTCTCATATCTAATGTTGTGTCTGTGACAGTTTAAAAGATTTGAAGGGAAAAAAGCAAGGCGACAGGCATGGTGCCAATGGTCCCCACCCCCTAAGTCTAAAGGGAATTTTTAAATTAGTTCTGGGACTTTTTTCTGTGACTAATGCCAAGAATGCCAATTAGTATGATTGTACTAATTATGGTTGTTCATAACTGTCCTTTAGGAAGGCTGCTGGGAAGGGGAGGGGGATGGGTTTAGGCAGAAGCTCAGTGACAGGGATGGGGGGGCGGGGCGGGGCGGACAGCAGTCTACATGACAGAATTCAAAGGAGCCTGGTGAACTCAGTCTCAATCCAGGTTGGTGTCAGAGTCTAGGAGACCTGTTCAGAGGTCATTTGACAGCAGGAGTCAGGGAATGACACCCAAGTCACCCAGGGTTCCAAGACATTCTCCAGATACATCCACCAATGGCCCCAGACTGAGAAGAGATGTGACTGTCTGGCTCACAAACTGTTAAGGGCAGGGTCGAGCTGGTTTTTAAAGTTGGGCTCTTATGTGCTGGCTCGTGTGTGGAGCTGAGTGAACGTGAGCTCTGACAGTGTTCTCAGCACAGTGAAAGGTTTTATCTGAAATGGGTTAGCAATTTGTTGCTTCTAAGTGTTAGCTCTTCACCCAGGCAGCTTGAAGATGTGTATTAAATTTGCATCCATGTGCTCATAAAAAGGCAGTTTTAGAACAACCAGGGCAGAAGGGTGGAGTGCAAGGAACTCTTACACAGCAGCCTAAAGACACAGGTCCAAACCCTGGCTCTCTCACCCTGTGTCCTGGGGAAGCTCCTCCAGGACATTCTGGGACCCAGATTACTCCTGGCTATCACACGGGGTGGCAGAGATGAAGCAGGATACTTCCTTGGATACTTGTACAAAAGCATGTTAAACAAGGTGAAACATTTGATCAACCTTCCCATGATCCTTCTGGCTCCATTCACAGCAGGATGCTTCAAGAAGATCCCATGAGGGGCCCCTCTAGGCATCCTGCCCTGGAAGTGTGTTGTCAGAGTTTGGGGGTGGTGAGGTGAAACAAGCACACCAAAACATGCAGAAACACCAAGACAGGGAGCTGCAGGTCCCAGAACTGCCGTGGTATCAGGAGCTTCTTAGATAACCCCACCTTTACCCAGTTCCCTTCCTCAGCACCCTCTCACTTGGCTGCTCTTCAGGGGGTCTCTAGTCCCCATAAGCACACTGACTGCTCTCATGTGAGACTCCCTAAGAACCATCGGGCCTTCTCTGGGGGCTGTTACCTCCCCAGCTTTCTCCCACTCAAAGAGGGGTTCAGACAGCAGGAGGGGCCACGGATATCCACAAAGGCTTGGATTTTCACCCACTTCCCTAATTACACCCATAGGAACCTGGGTCCCTGAGAACCCCGCAGGCTGGAGACTGGAGATACCCACCAAGTCCGCCAACACGGGCTCAGTTCAGCCTAACGCCCGTGGTACCCAGCTCATTCTTCTCTGGGGGTCTCAGCCTTAGAGACCTTCCGAGAAACGGGCAGGCCACAACTGATCCTGCTCTCAGCAGCCTTTACCTTATATTTCTCTCTCTCTCTGTTTTTTTTTTTTGTTTGTTTGTTTTTTGACTGCACCCTCTGGTTTGTGGGATCTTAGTTCCCTGACCAGGAAATGAACTCAGCCCTGGCAGGGGAAGTGCAGAGTCTTGACCATTGGACCACCAGGGAATTCTCAGTCTTTACCTTATTTGCTTAGAGTTTGTCTCATACTCCAGCGAACACACATCCTGGCTAACTGGGCAGGGCAGGCCATCTAAGCTCTGCAGAGGCCTTTGTGGTGGTTCCTCCTGGTCACAGCCTCTCTCTCTTCCCTCAACAGTTCAGTGCCGGGTTCTGCCCTTCATCCCGCATTCTCACTCCAACTTCCAGCCCTACAGCTCCACAGACACCTAAAATATCCCAAAGACCTTCACCAAACCCTGCCCAGACTCTGAATCCTTAAACTTCCCCACAATATATGTTTCACCAAATAACCCTGATGCAGCTCCGTCCAACATTACAGCTGTTAGATTTCACCTGCGGAGTGCCATCGTCCTCTCAGGGGTCCGAGGATGAGGAAAGTGTCCGAGACCCCTCCAAGACCCCTCTGGCCTCACTAGTCACTTTTTCTGGATTCCAGGCCAAGAGCTCGGAAGACGCTGCCGTGGGACAGGCGGGATCGGCCGCCCCAGAACAGCCCCCAGCTCCAGAGCCGCCGGCCCCAGAGGCCCCCGCCCCAGAGCCGCCGGCCCCAGAAGCCCCGGCCCCAGAGCCCCCCGCCCCAGAGGCTCCGGCCCCACTCTCTCCACCACCTGCCTCCCAGGAGAGGCCGGAGGAAGATGAGGAGGCTGCGCTGCGGCCAGAGGAGCGGATCCACGTGACCCCGGGCCCGGATCCCAGCGAACAGATCCTGTCGGTGGAGGTCCCTGAGAAGCAGGAGGAGAAGGAGAAAAAGGAGGAAGGGGAGGAGGCGAGGAAGGAGGAGGAGGAGGAGAGAGGCGGCAGTTAGTGCACCTCCCGCCGCCCCCCACCCCTACCCCGCAGGTGCGCGCCCCCCACCACCCGGCACCCCACCTCGCGCCCTCGCGCCCCGCCCCCTCCTTCCCCCTGCACCCCGCACCCTCCGCTCCCCAAAGGCCAGGACGCTGGTCCGCGGTAGTGGCCTCAAGCGCTCGGCCGGTGGTCCCGATCTGACATCAGTTTCTCCATCTCCTAGGGCTGGTCTTGAAATTAACAAACTTCATAATGTCTGTGCCGGGTGAGTTCCCACCGTCACTAGAGAACCCTGCCTCCTCTGCACCTGTAATTTTATTTAAGAACGAAATACTTTTCTGTAGGGCTTCAATACATGAGAAGCCTTGTTGGAGAAACAAAGAGCTGTTGAATGTTTGGATTTTCCTCTCAGGAATTTGACTTCCCCTCATTTCAAGAACAGAAAACATTTCTGGCAGAAGTGGGAGACAGCTATGCTGTTCCTTTGATGCAGTGGAGATAGCACACGCATCTGACCCGTGGTCTGGTGCTGTCTCTCTACTGGGCAGTCACAATAGGAAAGCAATGCTCCTTAGGACAGTTAGTACTTATCTTCTGCAGACATTATCCCATTGTGCCCAGTGATGCTGTTTTCTTAGAATAGATATAATGGAAATGGTTTACTGGCAAGAGGCTGTGAGCGTTTCTGAGCATCCACTCTGCCAGTTACCTAATCCTCTTCATCAGGGATTAACTCATTACTTGTTTTTGACACCTTTGCTGTAGAGATGATGATGTGTGCTAAGTCACTTCAGTTGTGTCCGACTCTTTTCGACCCCATGGACCATAGCCTGCCAGGTTTCTCTGTGGGATTCTCCAGGCAAGAATACTGGAGTAGGCTACCATGCCCTCCACCCAGGGATCATCTTTCCGACCCAGAGATCAAACCCAAGGCGATTATGTCTCCTGCACTGGCACATAAGTTCTTTACCACTAGTACCACCTGGGAAGCCCTAAGAGATAATGGTAGCAGTTTCCACTAAGCCTAGAAGGTGGAGTCTCATGACCAACAACCACTGAAATTTCTGAGCTTTCTCCAGAACAAGTCATGCTGCTTTTATAATGAAAAAAGGAAAAAGAGTCATTCAGTCAAATGAACATTTATTGAGAGGATTATATTTGCAAACCAAATGGCTCTTTATGGGGTGTGGGTGATTAAAACAAAAACTAGTATTGGGCCATTTGTTTCCATCAACAACAATGAATAAAAAGACCTGGCATTCCAATAGGTCCTGCCCATATAAAATTACAGAAACCTGGTGAACTACAAAAGGGGCCTCTGAAGGCTGGCAAAGTTGTGTTCTTAATCCATTCAAATGAAAGCACAGCATTGATTTCCCTGTGAAGAGTAAACAATATGGGAATTCCCAGACTTGCCTAAGTATTGCTAAATCCCAGGGTAACAAACAGATTCGCCTAGTCCCTGTCGTATCATGTGATCTGAGTAATCTTTCTATTGAATATAGCGATGAGCAGTGTTATTAACTGACCTTTCAAAAAACTTTTATTTATTTTTAAAGGTAATAACCTATTTACTAAGTCACTTCAGTTGTGTCCAACTCTCTGTGACTCTGTGGACTGTAGCCCACCAGGCTCCTTTTTTTGGGGATTCTCCAGGCAAGAATACTGGAGTGGATTGCCATGCCTTCCTCCAGGGGATTTTCCCAACCCAGGGATCCAACCCATGTCTCATTATGTCTCCTGCACTGGCAGGCAGGTTCTTTACCACTAGCGCCACCTGGGAAGGCAGTAACATACTTAACATGTGTACAAAGGATAGTCATTAAAAATTCTCCCTCCTACCCCAGATTCCCAGCCTCCTTGGTCCCCTTCCTGGAAGCAACCATGATTATCACTTTCTTGTTTATTCTTTCAGAGATATTTTTAAGCTTGTACAAGGAAATATGTAAATTCACTCTGATTTCCTTCCTTCCCTCCCTACCCCCCTCCAAATGGTAACATACTAGAGCTGCTGTTATTTTTCACTTGATATATTTTGGAGATTGTTTCCTATCAGAACATAAAGGGCTTGCTTTTTTTTTTTCTGGACTGCAAGCTAGCCCATTGTATGGATGTACTGTAACACTTAGGGGCTTCCTCTGTGACTCAGCAGTCAAGAATCTGCCTGAAATGCAGGAGAGAAGGAGATGCAGGTTTGATCCCTGGATTGGGAAGTTCCCCTGGAGGAGGGCATGGCAACCCACTCCAGTATCCTTGCCTGGAGGATCCCATGGACTGAAGAGCCTGGTGGGCTACAATCCGTGGGGTTGCAAAGAGTCGGACATGACTGAAGAGGCAGAGAAAGGTACACACACTGTAACACTTAACCTCTCTCCCATTAATGGCCATTTGCATTGTTTCCAATCATATGCTATTAAAAATAATGCTGCAGTTAAAAATACTGCACAGATATCATTTCACTGGTAAATATTTTTTAAATAGAAGTCTGGAGGCTTGGGCTAATTTTTTTCTTTTCCATCCCCATTCCTCTTTATCATATTTGGACTATATGTTCTATGACCCAAGCATAGAGAATGCTTCCCTCTTTAGCAAGTATTTCAGATATATCAGTCAGCTTATTGCCTTTCAGTAGATGGCAAAAAGTTTCAGAGGCACCATCACTGTTATCTTCTACTAACTAAGGAATCTTTGTTATATAAATGTACTTATTCTTTTATATATCAACCCTTGAGTGTATACTGCTTATTATATAAAGCGAGAGATTTTTGAGGTTTCCAAGAATTGTCCTGGAAAGAAAATTGATTTTGAAATGAGATCAGCAGTGTCTTAATTTCACTGAGAAACCTCATAAAACTTGATGCTTTCACCCACTTTGGATATTAGATAAACTGAATTTGAAGCTGACCTTATTCTCCAAATAGAATGAGATGGGCTGATTGCCAAGATATAGATGATACAGATCAGGAATACTGTTATTCTGCAGCTGAAACAGGACTTTTTACTTACATGTGTTGTCTCTAGTAATTTAAAATGTTTCAACATTTCCTGCATTTTGGTAGAAAATGAATATCAAGTTATTTTTTTTTTAACCGCGTAAATATTTTAAATAAAATGAAAACCAAAAAGCTGTTTGCAGTTTCATTATCCAAATGTATTCAGCTCCCTGGAATATTTTCATTCATTTTCTTAGTAAACATGAATACTGTGTTTGTACTCTGGCTTTTATCCTATTATAATGCATTTTAATTAAAAGTATTTAGACAAATGTTCCTGGCTTGTGGATTCATTTCAGAAACTGACCAAGTATGACAGACACTTTTATGAGAAAAATGAAGTTTATTTTCCAGCTCAGTCTCCCTAGTTGATCTCCTATGGACATCCTTGGGGCTATAATCTGTCCTGTATTTCTGTTGCTGCACTGATATCCCTTATGAAACCGCCCCTAGTAGTTGGAGTCCCTCAAAAACAGCCCTTTTATGTCCAGTCTTACACAGCCCACTCCTTACAATTTCTCCAACCTCATTAGATGTGTTCTAATGCTGACAAATAGATGGGGAAACAGTGGCTGACTTTATTTTTCTGGGCTCCAAAATCACTGTGGATGGTGATTGCAGCCATGAAATTAAAAGACGCTTGCTCCTTGGAAGGAAAGTTATGACCAACCTAGACAACATATTAAAAAGCAGAGACATTACTTTGCCAACAAAGGTCTGTCTAGTCAAGGCTATGGTTTTTCCAGTAGTCATGTACGGATGTGAGAGTTGGACTGTGAAGAAAGCTGAGTACCGAAGAATTGATGCTTTTGAGCTTTGGTGTGGGAGAAGACTCTTGAGAGTCCCTTGGACTGCAAGGAGATCCAACCAGTCCATCCTAAAGGAGATCAGCCCTGGGTGTTCTTTGGAGGGCCTGATGTTGAAGCTGAAACTCCAATACTTTGGCTACCTGATGCGGAGAGCTGGCTTATTTGAAAAGACCCTGATGCTGGGAAAGATTGAGGGCAGGGGGAGAAGGGGATGACAAAGGATGAGATGGCTGGATGGCATCACCGACACCATGGACATGGGTTTGGGTGGACTCCGGGAGTTGGTAATGGACAGGGAGGCCTGGTGTGCTGCGGTTCATGGGGTCACAAAGAGTCGGACACGACTGAGCGACTGAACTGAACTGAACGCTGACACTTCAGAGAGCTGACACACGTGAAATCTGGATTTACGCTGCCTGGCTTCCAATCCCAGCTTGACCGTGTACCTCTCTGAGCCCCGGTGACCTTATGGAGATAATCCATTGCACTGCACAGGGCCACTGAGACAATTGAATAATAAACTGGCATGGTCAAGTCTGCATGGGCACAAGAAATAAAGCCGATGTGCCATCTCCCCTTGCCCAGCCACAGTTGGAATAGATTAGAAGCCCCCTCAGAATTCTGTATTCTCTGAATTCTGCCACTGCTCGTGGTTATTATACATGCAAAAGGGGTGTGATCACCTCTTTCTTTGCTCTTTAACTAATAGTCTATACAACAGCCTGGATATATGTGAATTATAACAGTATCAACCACAGCTTCCCCCACCATCCCTGAACGTCTTTAATCCAATCTCGTATAAGAACAGACCCAACCAACGCTGATTCTCTTGGGATGGTCACTCCATTCTGGGCACCCTTCATGGGCAGCCTTCATGGGTACATGACCCATGCAGTCACACATGGACCTGTGCTTGTCACCATATTTAAATTCTTAATAATTTGTAAACAAGAGGGCTCACATTTTTATTTGTACTGGGCTCCACAAATTATGTAGGCTGTCCTGCTATCTGAAAAGACCTGTGAGGAGGGAGATAGAGCTGTGTCTCTTCTGTACTCAGCTTCCTACTTCTTCTTCCTGCTTCTCTTTCAAAAGCTTACCTTTCAATCATGTTTCCTGACTCAAGCAGGATGACCCAGGCTAGGCCCATTGACTCTTACCTGGGAATCTGAATCTTGAGGGCTACTGCTCCATCCTACTTGCTAGCAGAACCCTGATTTAGTTTTGGGCAGCAACATGCCCAGCCCCAGGGGATGAAACCCCCTTGTATGCCAATCACTGCTCTTCAGACACTTTATGCCAGACATTCACTCTCCCAGCCTCCCCTGCGGCTGGAGGTGCTCATTGGCGCCAAACCTAACCAATGAGTATACAGGGAAGGATGATGGGTGGGCACCCTAATAAAGGAACCCCACCCCATGCTTTGGTCCCTCTTTCTTCCTTGCAATGCCGATCAGTTCAGTTCAGAAAATTCTGAAAGAGATGGAATACCAGACCACCTGACCTGCTTCTTGAGAAATCTGTATGCAGGTCAGGAAGCAACAGTTAGAACTGGACATGGAACAACTCACTGGTTCCAAATAGGAAAAGGAGTACATCAAAGCAGTATGTTGTCACCCTGCTTATTTAACTTATATGCAGAGTACATCATGAGAAATGCTGGGCTGGATGAAGCACAAGCTGGAATCAAGATTACTGGGAGAAATATCAGTAACCTCAGATATGCAGATGACACCACCCTTATGGCAGAAAGTGAAGAGGAACTAAAAAGCCTCTTGATGAAAGTGAAAGAGGAGAGTGAAAAAGTTGGCTTAAAGCTCAACATTCAGAAAACTAAGATTATGGCATCTGGTCCCATCACTTCATGGGAAATAGATGGGAAACAGTGGAAACAGTGTCAGACTTTATTTTTTGGGGCTCCAAAATCACTGCAGATGGTGATTGCAGCCATGAAATTAAAAGATGCTTACTCCTTGGAAGGAAAGTTATGACCAACCTAGATAGTATATTCAAAAGCAGAGACATTACTTTGCCAACAAAGGTCCGTCTAGTCAAGGCTATGGTTTTTCCAGTGGTCATGTATGGATGTGAGAGTTGGACTGTGAAGAAAGCTGAGCATGGAAGAATTGATGCTTTTGAACTGTGGTGTTGGAGAAGACTCTTGAGAGTCCCTTGGACTGCAAGGAGATCCAACCAGTCCATTCTAAGGGAGATCAGTCCTGGGTGTTCACTGGAAGGACTGATGCTAAAGCTGAAATTCCAATACTTTGGCCACCTCATGCGAAGAGTTGACTAATTGGGAAAGACCCTGATGCTGGTAGGGATTGGGGGCAGGAGAAGAAGGTGACGACGGAGGATGAGATGGCTGGATGGCATCACTGACTCGATGGACATGAGTTTGAGTGAACTCCAGGAGTTGGTGATGGACAGGGAGGCCTGGCCTGCTGCAGTTCATGGGGTCGCAGAGTCGGACACGACTGAGCGACTGAACTGAACTGAACTGAACTGAACATGCATTTTCTCACATAGATACAATTTTAAAAAGAGGAAAGGAAATCCGGATTTACTCTCTTAACTTTCCTATGTACCATACAGTAGTGTTAGTCCTAGTCATTGCATTGTACATTACCTCCCTAGTGCCTGTTTATTCTATCACTAGATGTTTGTACTTTTTTGACCACTTAACTCCAATTTCACACCCCTCCCCACCCAGTTCTGCCTCTGGTAACTACAAGTCTGATTTTCTTTCAAGAGGTTTGTTTTCTTATCCATTTTTTGAGATTTCACGTGTAAGTGAGATCTGACAGTGTTTGTCTTTGACTGACATTTCATTTCGCATAATGCCTTCAGAGGCCACCCATGTTGTGGTCAAATTTCCTTGTTTTTTATGGTTGAATAATATTCTACATCATTATATGGAATATATATATCATATTTATCTCAAGATTTTTTAAATTAAAAGACACTTTATTGCTAAAAAGTCAAAACAATTACAAACTATCAAAGGTCATTGATCACCTATTACCATAATAAATATAATAGTAAAAGTTTGAAATATGGCAAGAATTACCAGAATGTAACAGAGACATGAAGTGAGCAAATGTAGCTGGAAAATGGTGCTGATAGATTTGCTTGATGAAAGGTCACCACAAAACCTCAATTTGTATGTCGCACAAGTTTTTATCCATTCATCCACTGATGGATACTTAAGATTGTTCAGGTTCTTGTTACTCCCTGACCTGGTCTTCAGCTTTTCCCGAGTTGACAAGAGCTACCTTGCATATTTTGAATACATTTATCTTTGGTTTAGGAACTTCCCACGTGGCACTAGTGGTAAAGAATCCGCCTGCAGGAGACACAAGAGATGCAGCTTTGACCTCTGGGTTGGGAGGATCCCCTGGAGGAGGGAAAGGCAACCCACTCTAGTATTCTTGCCTGGAGAATCCCATGGACAGAAGAGCCTAGCAGGCTACAGTCCATAGGGTCACACAGAGTTGGACCTGACTTAACGACTAAAACAACAAACAATAATAAGTACATGGCTCCCACTTACTCCAGGCCTCCCCTCTGGCCAGAGAGCAGCAGTCCTACACTTGTAGTTCGACATGCCCCAGGTAAGGCATTTTTCTGTGCTTTAAAAAAAAGGAAGGAAGGAGGTCATTATCCCCCTCCCTTCCTGAAACTCTCCTTGGAAAACTTAAATGAGCTTGAAACCTAACTCCAACCATTTTGTATATAAAATGTCTTTCCTAGAGCTAGACAGCCCTTATGTCTGCTTTTACCGTCTAATATAGCCTCCAAGTTCTGGAACTTCTCCACTTTGAAGTAAATACCTGGGGAGAAGGCCCTGGTGTCTTCTGGCACCTAGGGTCATAACTTTGGTGTCTGGGCCCAACTGGAGCTCTTTGGCCTCTCCCTGAGATAAGAATAATTTGATCATCCTTTCAGAGGAGGGCAATTCACTAGACAAATGGCTACAGATCTAATTATCCTGGTATGTGAAGAGTCTCAGGTGTCAGGGCTTTTCCTGGAGCCCTGAGAAATTCAGAGTAGCTTTATTTCCCTGTTCACGTGTGTGCGCTAGGTCACTTCAGTTGTGTCCAACTCTTTGTGACCCCATGGACTATAGTCTGCCAGGCTCCTCTGTCCATGAGATTCTCCAGGCAAGAATACTGGAGTGGGCTGCCAGGCCATCCTCCAGGGGATCTTCCTGACCCAGAGATCGAACCCGAATCTCTTATGTCTCCTACAGTGGCAGGCTAAGAACTAACTAAGTTCTTTACCACTGAGCCATCAGGGAAGCCCCCATAGTCTCTATAAAAATGAGCATGTAGACTGGGGAAGTCAACCCCACCTTTCACACCTCCAGATTCTGAAACTCAAAGTGTTTTGCTCCTTCAAGAAAGGGAAAAAAGAACTTGAAGTGTTCCCAGATGGTCCAAATGAATAATTCCTATCGTACTGAAAGCTTCCATGTTATCAGCCTAAAGTACGTGAAAGGTTTTTTTTTTTTTTTTTTTTTTTTTTATTTATTTTATTTATTTATTTATTTATTTTTTTATTTTTAGTTTTTTATTTTTTACATTTTAAAAACTTTAATTCTTACATGCATTCCCAAACATGAACCCCCCTCCCACCTCCCTCCCCAGAACATCTTTCTGGGTCATCCCCATGCACCAGCCCCAAGCATGCTGCATCCTGCGTCAGACATAGACTGGCGATTCAATTCACATGATAGTATACATGTTAGAATGTCATTCTCCCATTGACCTGAATTCCATGGAGGATACTATATTAAATGATTTGGAGGCAAATTTGTAAAACAAACAAACAAACAACTAGGAAACAACCCACTAGGAAAGAAAGTGGCCAGAGCCGCAAAAGTTTGTACCAAAAAGTAACCCTTGGCATTCCATCAGAATCTAAATTTACTTAAAATAGACTGAGGATGTTGTTGTCAGTGCTAAGTCATGTTTAATTCTTTGCAGCCTCATGGACTGCAGGACACCAGGCTCTCCTGTCCTTCACCATCTCCTGGAATTTGCTCAGAATTATGTCCGTTAAGTCAGTGATGCCATCCAACCATCTCATCCTCTGCCACCCTCTTCTTCTTCTGCCTTCAATCTTTCCCATCATCAGGGTCTTCTCCAATGAGTGGGCTCTTTGCATCATGTGGCCAAAGTATTGGAGCTTCAGCTTCAGCATCAGTCCTTCCAATGAATATTCAGGGCTGATTTCCTTTAGGATTGACTGGTTTGATTTTCTTACAGTCCAAGGGACTCTCAAGAGTCTTCTCCAGCACCACATTTCAATACTATGTTAAATGACTGGGCAAATTTGAAAACAAAACAGCACTCACCAGGAAAGAAAGCGGCCAGGAAGGAGTAAGAGCCATGAGTTTGTACTAAAAGTAATACTTTGTATTCTATCAGAATCTAAATGTACTTAAAAGGATAGGGCTCAGGATGTAGGGAGATCCTTTTTAATATTACTCCATTGGATCACTACATGATGACTGTGAAAAAGAAATTTTTGAAGACTAAAAAAGGAGATTAGAAACTTTGCATGATTCATATTTGAATTATTCATTTCGGTCTAGGGTAGTTCTTCCAGATGTGAGTAATAGCCCTGAAAACAAGAAACTGAAACAAATATTAATGCTTGAATCAGCATTTCTCAGACATGGTTAGAAGGAAGTCTAAGGGCAACCCCCCCAACAACACACACCTTTAATGGCAGAACCCTAACAATATCTGCAGGAGATTGCCAATACGAAAAAAAAGGGTGGTATTTCTCTTAATTCGCCGGCTAATGATAGGATGTTGAATGACACAACTAACAAACCACCCAAAGCTATGCATTGCTTGGGGATTTGGAGCTGTTCTACTCAGTGATTTCTTACTACTAGTGAAGAACATTAAACAAAAGAGGCAATTTACTCTTTTCGAAAAAGAGAACAAAATAAGGAAGTGGTCAGCTATAGAAAATATCTGTGTTTCTTTCATGTTTTGCTTCATCCCAAACTTTGGTTTCGGCTGAAAGTTTCCTTAATTCTCTTTTTATCCCATGTATTAGTAAGCTGCATATTTCCAGGATCTTCAATGGGCTTTCTTATACTGTGCTCAGCTGAGTGTCTTATTACTCATACTTAGCACACAGCTGCTGACCTCAGTGCCATTCGAACGCTTGTGCCCCTTGCGTTGCCACTGGTTCTTTCTTGGGTGTTTGGCCTTTGGTCTTACTGTTGCTTAGATGTGGCGTGTGTGCGTTCCCGGGTGTCCCTGCCTCATCTTAGCCTTCTTGTCTTTGTGTGCCTGCCAGCCCTGGGAATGCCAGCCTCTGCTTCCTTTACCCTGGATGTTGTGTCCAGCCATCTGGGCTCCAGGTTTACGCTCCTCTTCTTTTTTTAAAGTTAATTAATTAATTTGGCTGTGTCGGGGCTTGGTTGCGGCACACGGGAGCAATCTGTTGCGTCGTGCTG
This sequence comes from Ovis canadensis, assembly GCF_042477335.2. Classification (NCBI taxonomy): domain Eukaryota; kingdom Metazoa; phylum Chordata; class Mammalia; order Artiodactyla; family Bovidae; genus Ovis; species Ovis canadensis. The sequence goes on along the minus strand of NC_091258.1, from coordinate 39,010,344 downwards.
GATCGTTTGTTGAGATGGGAGGATTCTAGTTGTAGACCGTGGGCTTAGTTGCTCCTTGGCATGTGGGATCTTAGTTTCCTGACCAGGGATCAAACCTGCATCCCCTACATTGCAAGGCAGATTCTTAACCACTAGACCACCAGGGAAGTCCTCCTTTCTTATTATTAGAAAACGTTTTAGGGTTTTATGGCTACAGAAATGATATGTGCATGAACCTATACTCCGGTCCTTGTTTTCTTTGAGGCCTGCATTTTATAGATATTCCCTCCACCCCCAGGCATTGAAAGTAGTTTTTCATTTTCCTACTTGCAGTTGAACCTCAGCATGGCATTCTGTCCTTTCCTTTTTTCATTCACATCATGAAATACATTTTTTGAGGTAGCCCATTGGTTTATAACTTTGGGGCCACTTGTCTTGGTAATCCTCTTGATATCTATCCTACCCCCCAAATTATGTAATTTTTCAGGAATGTTGTCTACCTAGAAGCTTGGTGTAACCCATAATTCTGCTTGTTTATAATCTGAGAGTTCTGATTCTTCCCCTGAAATGGAATCTGACAACATAAAAGCACAAGCAAAATGGGCTAAGCATACAGCCTTCACTTTTAACTGAGTCTGTGCCTTTGCTTTACTTTATCGACAAAGGTCTGAACAGTCAAGGCTATGGTTTTTCCAGTAGTCAGTATGAATGTGACAGTTGGACTATAAAGAAAGCTGAGCGCCGAAGAACTGATGCTTTTAAACTGTGGTGTTGGAGAAGATTCTTGAGAGTCCCTTGGACAGCAAGGAGATCAAACCAATCAATCCTAAAGGAAATCAGTCCTGAATATTCATTGGAAGGACTGATGCTGAAGCTGAAGCTTCAATACTTTGGCCACCTGATGCGAAGTACTGACTCATTGGAAAAGACCCTCATGCTGGGAAAGATTGAAGGCAGGAGAAGGGGACAACAGAGGATGAGATGGTTGGATGGCATCACCAACTCGATGGACATGAGTTTGATCAAGCTCTGGGAGTTGGTGAAGGACAGGAAAGCCTGGTGTGTTGCAGTCCATGGGATCGCAAAGAGTCGGACATGACTGGGTAACTAAACTGAACTGATGCCTTTGCTACTAAAGCAAAATATTTTTATTTACAGACTTACTTTCTCCCCACCCCAAACAATTCTATTCTTGCAAGTTTTTATCTCCAGAGGGAATCAAGCAAAAAAAATGTTTATATTGACCTATACATTGATTTGTGCTTCCCTGGTGGTTCAGGCGGTAAAGCATCTGTCTACAATGTGGGAGACCTGGGTTCAATCCCTGGGTCGGGAAGATCCCCTGGAGAAGGAAATGGCAAACCACTCTGGTACTGTTGCCTGGAAAATCCCATGGACAGAGGAGCCTGGTAGGCTACAGTCCATGGGGTCGCAAAGAGTCGGACATGACTGAGCACACTTTCTTTCATACATTGATTTAAATGGCTAGGTCACAGTTCAGCTGATGGTAGTGAAAAAACAGAAAGGGGGAAATAAACCTCCATCATATGAAGCATATAATTTGAAGAAAAGAAATTATTTCTATTGAATTAAACAATTCAATTATCTGTGTGAATGTAACTTTCCTTATTATTAACAGAACCCAGAATGAAATACTGGGGACATATGTTATATGCACAAAACTTGGAAACCAGAAGTGCTTGGGTAACCAGGAAAAGAAATGATGTTTTTCAGCTGAGCCTTTGTTGTTGGATATCAGCTCGTGGAGGTGACAGGTCCATTAATCAAGGGACACTTACATGCAGCAAGCTGAAAAGACAGGCTTGAATTGCTGAGGATTCATTACAGGAAAAATAACACTTATAAAAACCTCTAAGCAGAGCATCCTTATCAACGAAGAAGAGGCAATGACTGTGACATCTATGGGTATATGATTTCCAAATGGAATTTCAGGATGGAAAATAATGGGGAGGGGGAGAATGAGAAATATTTACATTTCAATGGATCCCAGTTCAGAAGGGGTGTGTGTGTTTAGTCATTCAGTCGTGTCCGGCTCTTTGCGACCCTATGGACTGTAGCCTGCTAGGCTCCTCTGTCCATAGCGATTTTCCAGGCAAGGTTCCTGGAGGGGATTGCCATGCCTTCTTCCAAGGGATCTTCCCAACCCAGGGCTCGACTCCAGGTCTCCTGTATTGCAGGCGGATTCTTTACCCACTGAGTCACCAGGGAAGCCCTATTCAGGAAGGTGGTTGTTTGCAATCACCTAATATACTTTAAATCACCATGAAATTAATCGCAGGTGTTTTCCTTGTTTGGCTTTGACTATGGAGCTGATGACTTTGCACTGGGCTAGCGGGCCTTCTCCCCAAGTGTTTTGGCTACCTATTTAAGCATTGTGTGTGTGTGTGTGCGCTCAGTTGCTCAGTTGAGTTCAACTCTTAGCGACCCCATGGACTACAGCCCACCAGATTCCTCTGTCCATGGGATTCTCCAGGCAAGAATACTGGAGTGGGTTGTCATTTCCTTCTCCTGGGGATCTTCCCAACCCAGGGATTGAACCCCCTGCCCCCTATCTCCTGCATTGGCAGGAGGATTCTTTACCACTGAGCCACCTGGGAAGCATTTAAGCATTATTAGCATTTAAAAATGCTAATTATTAGCATCTTGTTTCTGGCAAGTTTGTTTTTTAACTCTGTGTGTTTGAAACTCTCTTGGACTTTGTCAAATAAATTGAACCTATCCAAACAAAACATATCCTCCTCTATGTAACTATGTCAGGTATAAACAAGGTACATCTTTAAGCTTATAGGTTAAGGCATATATGTAATGGCAGATAAAATATAGAAGTCAGGCACAGACCTGCCTCATAAATCCATCATCCATAACTCGCTACATTCTTTCATGTTGTTATTAATAATACCCAGAGTCATACCTTCCTTCAAAGCTGTCTGCGAGACTTGGATTCTGATTCTAGTCATAAAGAGACTGCCCGGCTTTGCTTCTGTAGCTTCTATCGTTTCGAACACTTCTATATTATAAATTTTTCAAGGAAGCAATAGTCTGCAGGTGATACGTATTGGCAGTTCCAGTTTCACCTCCATCTCCATGGGCACATACCTTCTTGTCAGTACAAGTGGCCTTCGTACAGCACAGAGAACTCTGCTCAATGTTATGTGGCAGCCTGGATGGGAGGGGAGTTTGGGGGAGAATGGATACATGTGTATGTATGGCTGAGTCCTTTTGTGGCCCACCTGAATCTATCACAGCATTGTTAACCAGCTATACTCCAATATAAAATAAAGAGTTAAAAACAAATACAAGCAGCCTGATTTTTGGTTGGAAAATATAGTCAATGTGGTGCAATGGTTCCGTTTCAGCGTCACACTATATGCATTTCTGGGGTTACACAAAAATGATTCCTGCCGGTGTATTGTGTTCATCAACAGTTAGCAAGAGTCTATCAGACCACAGTAAGGTAGGGTGAGTAAGAACAGGCTTATAAAATAATGTGCTCTGCAGATATAGGTTATTATTACTTGCAAATATAATTACACACTGCAGTGGGATCTCCCTTTTAGAGACGGTTTAAATGTAGGACCAATTTGTTTCCTTCCCACTCAAAGGCCCTTATATACTTAAGTGTCTATAAAATACCTACGCTTTTAAATGTTTGCTTTGCCCAGAAAGTCATTTCAGGAGCATAGCTCTGGGGACAGATTATAGCAAAAATTCAGTGTCATTCTTCAATATATGTTCAATCAAAAAAAAGTATGTATTAGTTCAAGTTGGTTGGTTGATTCTTATTTGTGGCAACTAGAAAGTAATTTAGAAATCAAATACCAGGTTGATAAAAATTTTAGGTCAGTATATTTTATTGTAACTTACACATGAGCATCATTTAGACCCTGGAGTTTGCTATTCTGCTACCTCGCTCAGAATTGTCCCTAATATTTTCTACAGTGTTAACTGGCAATATTTAAATTTTTAACATTTCTTATCACACTTCAATGAAGGTAAAAAAAAAAAGAAATTTGAAACAAGTACAGTTTAAATTAAATATTTAGCATGTTGTTAATTGAGGTATTAGAGTTCCACACCATAGGTGCTTCAAAAGTATGTTTCCTCCCAAGGTAAAGATTTAATCAGGATAGCAAGCAGTAAATTGATTTTAAAAAAGAAAACCAGAGTACACAGGAATTGTTTTGTTGGTGTCTTCATTTCAGACCTCCTAATTGGCTGCTTCATATATTTTCTGAGGTTAATTAATTATTCCATTACCAGGTTAATGGAATTCCCTGGTTAATACCCTTCCCTGATAGCTCAGCTGGTAAAGACCCCGCCTGCAATGCAGGTAAACCCCAGTTCGATTCCTGGGTCGGGAAGATCCCCTGGCAAAAGGATAGGCTACTCACTCCAATATTCTTGAACTTCCCTGGTGGTTCAGCTGGTAAAGAACCCTCCTGCAATGTGGGAGACTGGGGTTCGATCCCTGGGTTGGGAAGATCCCCTGGAGACAGGGCTGGCTACCCACTCCAGTATTCTGGCCTGGAGAATTAAAGAGCCAGACATGACTGAGCGACTTTCACTTGATCTCATTTCTTGCTGCCTCATAAAATAATTTTGAGGTGGCTCTGTGGTAAAGAATCCATACCTGCCAAAGCAGGAGCCGCAGGAGCCGCGGCTTCAAGCCCTGGGTAGAGAAGATCTCCTGGAGCAGGAAATGGCAACCCACTCCAGTATTCTGGCCTGGAAAATTCCATGGAAAAGGAACCTGGTGGGCTGCAGTCGACGGGGGCCTCGAAAAGAGTCGGACACGACCGAGTGAGTCCCTCTGCCTTCCTCCTCACTGCTGCTGTGTTCACCACTAGATGGCGCTAAAACCTGGGTTATCGCTGCCAGAGACTCAGGACTAGTTGGGAGTCCAGAGGGCTGGAACTTGATAACTGGAAGATCCCTTCAAAGGTAATCTGGCCAGCACTTCCCTTTTATTATACAAATGAGGAAACCGAAACTCAGTGAAAATGAGTAATTTGTCAAAGTCACACAGACGTCTTCCTATTCTCCTCCTCCTCCCCTCCGTTTCCATTTCCTCTCCTCTCTTCCTCCCTTGCCCCCTTGTCTGCCCCTCCTGTTTATTACTAGCTCCCTCTATAAGCTCATCACCTGAGGAGGAGCCCGGAAAGGGATATAGCTCAGGGGGTGATGATCAGATCTGCTTTCCAGAAGGAGCACTCTGGCAACTGCAGGGTACCATTGACCAGGTACCATTCATTCATTCATTCATTTGTTCATCCAAGAGACAGCTATCAGATGCTTACTTTTTGCTTTGCACAGAGCCTGGCACTGGGAATAATTAAAAACCAATAAGTCAGATAAGGATTTTACGAACTCACATTCTCCTAGGGAATACCGAAACAGAAAAAAAAAAAAAGTCACAACCTAAATCAGATATGCTAATAGCGGTGATGACAATACAGTCTGATCACTTGGAGGAACTCACCATCAGCTGCATGAGGAATTTAAAGGGACTTCCCTGGTGGCTCAGATGGTAAAGCATCTTGCTTACAATGCGGGAGACCTGGGTTCGATCCCTGGGTTGAGAAGATCCTCTGGAGAAGGAAATGGCAACCCACTCCAGTGGAAAATCCCATGGACAGAGGAGCATGGTGGGCTACAGTCCATGGGGTCGCAAAGAGTTGGACACAACTGAGCGACTTCACTTCAGTGAGACAGTGTCAGAGGCTGGAGGACACATAGGGTCATGGAGGCTGAGAAATGGAAGGAAAGGCTTCCAGAGAAAGGAGAGCATGGGTGAAGGAGGAGAGGCTGTGGAAGCAGCTGCTGTGGCTGATGCCAGAGGGCACAGGGCGAGGGGACAGCTGGTAATCCTGGAAGGAGGGGACCGGTGTCTGAAGGCTTCATCTGAAGTATTGAGCTCAGGGATTTGCTCAATCTGGTGGGACGGCCCAGGAAGGAGTAGAGCTCAGAGAATGGTGTGGGCAAATGTGCTTTCCAGAAAGAGCACCCTGGCAGCTGCATGGAAGCCCCGAGGCAAGGAAGGCCGGTGGCTGGTGTCCCAGAGCCGAGCGTGCGGGGTGGGGGCGGCGTGGGGCTGGAAGGGAGATGTCAGGAGTGGGACTGACCTCTGTGTTTTCTTTGAAAAACAGCGACTGCGTCTGTCATCGATATCCTTGGAGGGTTGTGACGACTCTGGTGAACTACTTATGAAGCATTGAAGAAGTTTTAATTAACCACACATATTACTTGGATAACATTTCTGAAATTATTTTTAGAATGCAATTCAAGGGCGTTCCAAGTTGATACACAGAAGATCCTCCTGTAGAGCAACCCCTCCCCCCACCAGATTTAATGGGATTATGAACACACCTCCCCATCCCCCTCCCTCAGCACCAAATAATTAGAACTAGGAAGAAACAGACCTCGCCTCCTCACCACCACCATGCTCCTCCTCTTCTGGGTCATGCCTCTGATGTTTCCCTTTTATTTGTCCAAGTTCTGTTTTCACCACAGCACTTTTCTTCCAGCTGCTGCCGTTGATGGTGGCTGAGGGCATTATCTCTCTCTCCTGAGCAGCCTGAAGTGGGCTGCTTGCTGGGGAGCTGTGCCTTTCCTTGTAGCAGGCATGGCACAATTTGGGGTGGGGGGAAGGGGCTTCTCAGAGCAGGCCCTGAGTTGCCCCTTGCCCCTGGAGGGTTTTGTCTTTTTAAGAATTTCCCAGTCCAGAATCACCTTATTTCCCTTTTGTCCCATTCAAGCACTCATAAGTTTATTATTACTATTAAGAACTCTTGGCGTCCAAAATTTGAAAAGTCCTGTGAACTGAATCCTATTTCAAATATGCCTGGGGAGGGGGGCTGTGAGTAGAGAGCCAAGTCCGGGGTAGAATGAGGATCCTTTAGAAGTCCGAAGCACGTGATCATTTCTTTGTTTTGTTTACATAGGTTTCCAAGTCTGGGGTTGTCTTTAAGAGGCAGTAAAAGCTCCCATTTACTGAAGGCTTACCCCGTGCCAGGTGTTTTTATATTTTGTCTCTAATCCTCCGGGGTCTTCCCCTGCCAAGAATCTCTGCTCCGCTCGCCTCTTTGGCTCCCTTCTCACCCCCAGGCCTCACTCTGTCCACGTGTGCTGGGGCTCTGGGCAGGTCTGCAGAGAGTGTTGACCCTCCTCATTACAAAGGAGGAAACTGCAACTCGGAAACTGCAGCTCGCTTCATTGCTCATGTGTACACTGAACGCATGCTTTGTTTATTTATTATTATTATTTCTTTTTGGCGTGCTGGGTCTTCACTGCTACAGGCGGGCTTTTCTCTAGTTGTGGAGAGCAGGTGGCTACTCTCTACGTGCGGTACTCCGGCTTCTCATTGCGGTGGCTTCTCTTGTTGCAGAGCAGGGCTCTAGGGTGCTCGAGCTTCAGTAATTGTGGCTCCTGGGCTTATTTGCTCCACAGCAGAGGGGTCTTCCTAACCAAGGATCGAACCCATGCCCTCTGCATTGGCAGGTGGATTCTTAACCACTGAACCACTAGGGAAGCCTGAATACGTACTTAGTTTAAACAGAGCAGTTAAGGGAGGCCTCTCTGAGAGGGGGGCGCTTGAGCTGAAGGGTGGGAAGGAGCTGCCACAGGAAAGAACAGTGGAGCTCTCAGGCATAGGCTGTCCTGAGGAGGCCCACCCTGCCAGCATCGTACCCAGAAGCTTGTCCTCACTCTTTGATGGTCTAAACGCCATTACTGACTAGTCTTCCTACTCCCTGAGCCTGAAAATATTTCACCTGGAGAAAAGGGTTCTTTTGATCACACGGCACCTCTCTGCCCTCCGCTCCGCTGTGAACATTGTCCTGCGTGTCCGCTGGGAAGTGCCAGCTGCTCAGACCACAGTTTTGGCCACCTGTGATGTGACATTCCACCGCCTCCGTGGAATGTAGAAATATTTGCACCATATGGTTTTCTTTACTTTCCCCCAGTTGGGCTCACTGGAGCTCAGAGAACAACTATTGATCCGTCTGTGAATGTGCTTTGCATTAAACCTCTTGAAGTGAAAGATGAATGGGTAGGACTTCTAGTTAGGCCTGGAGGCGAGAGCGTGTGCATTTATTTTCATCCCTTCCTGAACCCAAGTGAAATGACTGTACTAAGGGATTTTAAGAGTAAAAACCCACGAGGATGAAGATAATAGAAGAGGAAACAATGGCAGGCCAAAAGATGTCCAGGAATCTGGACTTGGAAACACCTGGCACCGAGGAGTGGGCTGGTGAGGGTTTGGGGATCAAGTGAGAGTCTGACTCTGAACAATGAGGTGCCTGGCGTTCATTCCTGTCTTAGGTCTCAGAATATTGGCACTATGATCCAACCTAGGCAGGAGACAGGATTATTCATTTCCAGGGAAATTAATCATCTCAAGAGAAAGGACCTAATGAAACTGACAATGAAAGCCTTCCAATGAAAGGTCCCCACTTCATCCTTCTACAGGAAGTCCTCCAATCACGAGCTCTTCCCACACAGCAGTTTCTTGGACTTTGTAGTGCTTTATTCTTAAATATTAAGTCAATAATCTCACAGGAAGTCTAACTCAAAAGTAGATGCCACAATAAAACAAACAGGAGACGGGAGAGACAAGACAGTCCAGGCATCAGAAAAGAGGGAAAGAAATCCTATAATTAATAATCCCAGAGAGATGAGATGCAAATGTACTCTTGAAATGTTATTTAAAAGTGAATGTTCAAAAGAACAATAAAAACTTCTGGGGAATTAAAAATATAATGTGTGTGTGGGGGGGATCAGTAGGTGAGTTGGAAGATATAGTTGAGGAAATTTCTCAGGAGCTAGAGCAAAAAGACAGATGAAAAATAAAAAAGAACGGTAGAACCAATCAGAAATTAAGAAACAAAAAACTGAGCCAAAGGAATTCTAGGGAGAACCAAGGAAAATGGAGGGGAGGAAAATGGCAAAGAAATAACACAGGAAAGTTTCCACCCCTGAAGCACAGGAGTTTCTAGATGGAACGTCTCCTGCTATATGCCCAGCATGCAGTTGCTAAGAGTAAGCAATACAGTGTAGTTGCTAAGACTCTTTAAGGAGTCATAGATCTCAGGTTTGTCCAGGGATTTTCAGTGTGTTTGTTAGTCAGAGATTTCCACTATTAAGAGGCAGAAGAAAAGTAGCTTCTTTCTCCCTGAATAAAGATTCCTCCTTCAAAAATTTCCCATTACAAACAAGAGTGAATCACTGGAAATCCTTGGAATCTTAGCATCATGCTGTGAAGAACAACAAACACTCATCCTAAGCACCTCTATTCAACAACTATTCTAGAAGCAGTGGGTTTATGTCCTTCCCTTCCCAAAAAACAGGATGCTAGCCCTGTAGTTTAAAAGACTACACTGACTTTCAGATTCTTGGGGAAGTACCACTGTGCATCAAATAAGCACTTGGCTAAGTTGCTGATGTTTAGTTGCTAAGTCGTGTCAGACTCTACTGTGACCCCATAGACTGCAGCCCTCTAGCCTCCCGGGTCGGAGCTTTAAGATAATTCTCTCAGGATCAGCAAAGTAAATGCTTTCACAGATACACACACAGAGTGGTTGATCTCAATTGATTTGGTGTGTGTAAATCCTATTGTTATTATCTACAAGGTAATTCATCACAATTAAACTGGTCTTTCGGGAATAAATGAATGCATGAAAACTAGGTATCTGATGTGCTTATTTACAACTTACCCTTTCTACCAAGATCACCCATTATAGAAACTGCTATGATTAAATGTCTTCATTGGCTAACGGGTTTTGCTTCCAACAGTGCAGCCCAATTTCTGATAATGGAGCTCCAGGTACATAACCTTCTAAAGCTTCTTGCTAACTTCTCTGCTAATCTCTTGTACCACCTGATCACTTGATACTATTATTGTCTGCTTATTATGTGTTTGTTTAGTCATAAGTCATGTCCTACTCTTCTCAACCCCATGGACTATAGCCTTCCAGGCTCCTCTGTCCATGGGATTTTCCAGGCAAGAATACTGGAGTGAGTTGCCATTTCCTTCTCCAGGGGATTTTCCCATCCCAGGGATTGAACCTGAGTCTCCTGCATTGCACGTAGATTATTCTTTAATGCTAAGCCACCAGCGAAGCCCTTGTCTGCTTAATAAAAAGCCCTTAAAAAGTGGGTTACTGATCATTACATCTAAGGGGAGAATATTATTCAGATTCTAGAGTTAGTGCTTCAATGAAGGGAGAAAAAGTTGAAATTAAATCATCATAGAAACATTCTCGAAAAGTTTAATTTTACGTGATTATTTTCCGTGTTGAAAACAAAACAAAGTTTAAGGTCGCTGCTTCCAGGGAATCTAAATTTTTGGGTTTTTCTTCTTTACAGAAACACCTTGAAAAAGTGTAAACCTCTGCAGTTTTTCTTTAAGGCTGGCTGAGTGTATCACAGGCAGAGAGTCCTAAGCTGTGATAAGTCTTTGTTAAACACACTATGTGGTCATTCCTTGGGCTTCTGTTTAGAGACGCTTTAGTGGTCGGTATGCAGAACTGAAAATGAGATTCGTGAGGCATCTTAACGCTGGTCCTGAATTTCAGCTCTCTGTGTGGTCCTCCTTCCCAGTTAAATCACGCCTGTTCATCTTCAGCTTCATGCTAAAGAAAACAATGACTAAATAACAATCACTCCGGGACACCTCTTACTTCCCAAGGGCATCATAATAACCCATGAACACCCATGTGGATAAAATGAGCTTATAGCTTTAGTAGACGCCTTTAAACACATGGCTATTTCAGGACATTCTATATAAAACAACGACGATGAAACTTTGGCTTCCGATTTATTTTTTAATTAACAGCAAAGATGCCCCAAATATAATTTTTCAGAGTATTTAAAAATTGTCTCGTAAAGGACTCGTCTAGCATCAGGACTTACTAAAAAGGAAAGTATGCACTTTTAAACAATAAAATGATGAAAAAGAATCTTCTCTTTTTCACCCACACTATTTGCAAATCCCCTTAAGGACTCACCTCCCCTGATTATAATAAAACTTGGGCAGCCCTGTGTGTACTTGACATGCACGGACTCCATCTGCAATCACAAAGGAAACCAAACTCCTTTCTATTGGCCTTTTCTATATTTTGTTCATAAAAGAGTTACTGACCCCAGGTCATAGTCAAGCTCACAAAATCCAAACAAGTAGAAAGTTTCTCAAAACCCAATACCTGAGTGTTTGATTGAGGAAGGAAATTGGACCTGTTGGAATGGAATGCATGCGGAGCGGTGGTGCAGCTCTGAACCAGTCGTGGAAGTGACAGTTCTAATCTGCTTTTCTTGTTAACACCCAGATGGAGAGGGAGAGAGAGAGGACGGAGGACAGGCTGTGACCAGACTCGTGAAGGAGTCGGGGCCAAGGATGGACTGAATTTGTACTTGCGTGGGGGGAGCAGTGTCATCCTCTCTTGGCCTGGGTGGCGGGTGTCCCAGCAGGACTCGGCACGCCAGCATCTGCAGAGAGGCCGCGTCTTTTAACATCGCTCTTAGCCCTTCGCTTTCTTCAGCAATCGATACCTTTACTTAGAAAACTGAGTGCCGCGAAGAGTCCACCACCAGATTGGAGACAGCTGGGAGGCCACAGGTAGGAAAAGAGGCTTCCTACAGCTCTCCCTGCTTCTCCCTGCCTGATTTCGGGGTCATGGTGTTCTCAGAGCAGCTGAGGACCCAGTGGGTGGAGGTCTTCCACTACCCAGCCCTTAGAGGTCAAGGGCCTGCCCTCTCTGTTTGAGTCGGGGTGGGCACAGGTTTATGAGTGGCTATGGGAGATGCCTGCATGGTCTTTCTGGCCCCGCCCTGATTTCCTCTTCCGATCTCGTCTCCCCAGGGGGCAGGAAAGTCCAAAAAATTTCCTCTCTTCTCTCTCATCTTTGTTTGGCAGGATTCTGTGCTTTGTAGGGCCTCCCCTTCATTTCACAAATCTTTACTGACCTTCCACGTGCCAGGCTCAGTCCAACTGCCCAAGATATGCTAGCAAATAAAACAGATAAAGAGCTTCACCTGGTAGGACTTTGTCTCACAGAGCAGCAGTCCCCAACCTTTTTGGCACGAGGGACTGGTTTCGTGGAAGACAATTTTTCTACAGACCAGGGGTGGGAAATTGTTTCGGGATGATTCAAGAGCATTACGTTTATTGAGCCCTTTATTTCTATGATTATCACATCAGCTCCACCTCAGATCATCAGGCATTAGATCCCAGAGGCTGGGGACCCCTGTCACAGAGGAAAACATATCATGAGCAACAGGCACAACACAGAAGTGCACCATTTAGTGGCTCAGGAGTGTTAAGTGCTATGAAAGAACGAAGGAAAATCAGAGCACATAGGAGCACATAAGGGATGGCAGGAGAGCTGGGGCAGAGGTGGAAGACAAGGGACTCACCTTCAATAAGGTCAGGGTGAGCCTCCTTGAGAGGACATCTGAGAAGATGGGAAAGCAGGGAGGGAGGAAGCTAGGTGGATAATTTCCGTGGGGAAAGAGTATCAGGCAGAGGAAAGGCATCAGGCTCGTGCAAAGGCCCTGGGGGTGCCTGGCGGATTTCAGAAGCAAGTTGGAGGACTGGGGAGTAGTGAGGACTTGGAGCAGAGAGGTCTTGCTTTCTCTTGGAGCTTTATGAGAGCCACTGGAGACTCTGAGCAGGAGGTAATGAGATTCGACTTTAATTTTAACATGGCCAATAGCTCTGCTGTCGAGTTGAGGAGTGATAATAACAGGTTAAGGGCTGGAGCTGGGAGACCAATCAGAGCCTTGCAGGAGCTCAGACAGAGATGGCGGGCGCAGTAGAATTGGGGAGAAACGGTCAGATTCTGGATGATATTTGAAGGTGGGACTGCTAGGAGCTGTAACTGAGAGGCGATGGGGTGTGAAAGAGAATGAAAGTCCAGGACGCTTGCAGTTTCCACTTGGGTCCCTGGAAGAAGGTGATTGTTCTTAGCTGGGCTGGGAAGACTGGGGAATGAAGCAGGATTTTGAAAAGATGAAAACTAAGGTTCAGTTCTGGACATCCTGCGTTCCCACTTGAATGTTGGGAGCCTAAGTTACTTTATTTTTGCTCCCCTGCTCTAGAATTCTAAGTCTTTTCAAGACCGAATGGACTGCAGAGGAGATGCGCTGGGTAGAAAACTCAACAGGTGATATTTTAAGACCTCTGCTTACAGCCTGGGTCATCCCCCTGGAAGCTGAAGATCCTGTCCTCAAAGACTTTTAATTGCTTGGCTAAAGACTGAACGCCTCCCTTGTTCCACACCGAAGCTGTTGCCTGGCAGAACTTTCCTGGCACAGGCTGTTGCAATCTCCAGTCTGGAAGGTTCTGCTTCCACGGCCTGACAGAGTGAGCCGGACCAGGGCCATCATGTTCATGGTTCCAGCCCTACTAAGACTGGGCTCCAACAGCTGGGCCCTGCAGAGAGGGCGATGGGAGAGAGATCCTAGCACAGGCCAGAAGGAGGCCCTGGGCTGTCACGGGGGCTACTGGCCTGGCCCCTGCACTTCCAACGGAGCTGTTCTTGCCAAACTCCAAGCCCCCTCCCTAGGCGGCATGCTGGCAATGGTGAGCCATGGCTTACAGGTAAGGAGCTGAGGGACAAGACCTTGCCCAGGGGCTCATATTGCTTTTAGATAAAGGAAAGAACCATCTCCAAAAATGGAATATATGAATGTTTTCCTTCAAGTCCTGCAAACATGTCTGACGGTGGCCAGATTTAGACATTTCTAGTATCTTCTATGGAGAAGGCAATGGCAACCCACTCCAGTACTCTTGCCTGGAGAATCCCATGGATGGAGGAGCCTGATAGGCTGCAGTCCATGGGGTCGCTAAGAGTTCAGCACTACTGAGCAACTTCACTTTCACTTTTCACTTTCATGCATTGGAGAAGGAAATGGCAAGCCACTGCCTGTATTCTTGCCTGGAGAATCCCAGGGACGGGGGAGCCTAGTGGGCTGCCGTCTATGGGGTCTCACAGAGTCGGACACGACTGAAGCGACTTAGCAGCAGCAGCAGCAGCAGTATCTTCTATATTCTCAGAAGTTCTAGTAATGGATCAGATCTAACCCATAGAGTACTAGATTTTCCCTGTCTGAGTTCAGTAACCCAGTTCCAACACTTCCTGGTCATGGGACCTTGAGCAAGCCACTTAATTGCTCTGGCTTCAGTTTTCTCGTCTGTAAGTAGGGTGATAATACATAGTAATGAGGTAATGCATGCAAAGGGCATCACCCAGGGCCTTGTGGGCAGTAAATGCTCAATATGTGGTATTCACATTCTTTCTATAGTATAGTTGGATCTCTTTCAAGTAGTTTAGAATTAGCTGAAAAAATTCTTTTATTTAAGACATCTCAATTTGCCTGTGAGATAATTAGCCTTTGAAATTCTCATAGTTCCTTGCACACAGTAGATGCTGCGTGATACTTAGAGGAATTTGAGTACCATTGTGTGACCTGGTGATAGTATGCTGATTCTGCCCCATACTAGCTGAGTGACCTTGGACAAGTCACAAAACATCCCCTAAACCTCAGTTTTTGGACTTACTAAGATGGGAATAATAGGCTATCCATCTCTCACTGGGTTGTCATGAGGATTAAAAAAAATGATAGAGGTGAAGGAATTCAATAAAGGTTCACGTTTTTAGTATTGTTGAACTGTCCTATGGGACTGAATTATGAAATTGAATTGTTGAATTATTGTTTAACTGTTTTATTGTTTATTGCTATTGCTGTTTGTTCTTATTGCTGATAAAATGGTGGAGTCTGGGATGAGAGTTGATTCGTTTTGGGTGATTCTCGATTTGCTGCCCTGAATCACATTAATTATTTACAAGTTCGTTATCTAGCTTCACTTGACTGATTGATTTCTTCACTCGATAAATATGTATTGAATGTTTGCTCAGTACCAGGGCCCATTCCAGGCCGTAAACAGGCTGACCTGATTCTCTGTCTTGGAGCTGGCATTCCTGGTAGGGGAGGCAGACAGGAAACAAGATGATTTCAGACATTGATAAGAACCATGATGAGAATAGAAGATAGCAAGAGGGTGAGTGGTGGGGGGCTAGGGGTGGTCAGAGAAGGCCTCTTGGAGGAAGTGACATCCTTAAGACCTAAGGATGGACAGAAACCAGTCTTGAGAGAAGGGGAAAGGGGAAGGAAGTATGTGTGGAGTGGTAGATGGGGTGTCCCAGACAGGGGAACACCCAGAGGAAAGACCCTGAAATAGGGCAGCGCCTGGCAGGTGTGGTGACAGACCCGAGAAGTGGTAGCTGAAGAACAGAGGGCAGGACTTCCTTTGTGGTCCAGTGGTAAAGAATCTGCCTGCCAATGCAGGGAACACAGGTTCAGTCTCTGGTCTGGGAGGATTCCACCTGCCATGGACAACTAAGCCCGGGCACCACAGCTTCTGAGCCTGAAGAGGAACCGCTGCAGTGTGAAGCCTGCACAGAGCAGACCACACTGCCTGCCACTGGAGAAAGTCTGTGCTCAGCAACAAAGAGCCAGCACAGCCAAAGCTAAATTTCTAAGGGACTGGGGTTCTATTTGGGTGTAATAGGGAACCCTTGAAGGGTTCTAACTTCTCCCAGGTGTGGTATGGATGGCTCTCCCACCTCCTTCCAGTCTCATATTCCCCTTTCCGTGAGATTTCCCTGACCATCCTATGTAAAATTGCAGCCCTCTGTTTAAAGGACTGGAATGAATTCAGCCAGTCACCACACTCTATGTCCTCCCACCCTGTTGTTATTTTTTGTCCATAGCTCTAAACACACTCTTCATTTCCCTCTTTAATTTTGTTGGTTATCCTCTTTCTGATGAGGATGCAATGTCTAGCAAGGTCTAGAAAGTGCTAGAACAGTGCTGGCCCAGGGGTGTGCAGATATTTGTTAAATGCAAGACTGGATAAAGTGAATGCTGTAGGTTCTACTTTTATTAGGTCCCTCTGGCTGCCTCGTGGAGGGGGATATGGAGAGCCTGGTGAGATGGCATTCTTGGCCCCCGGATGAGGGTATGGGAGGTGGTTTGACATTGCCTTTCGGGTAGAGCCTGCTGGGCTTGCTAATGGCTGGAGTAAGTGTTTGAAGAATGAAAGGACTCGCTTTAGGATTTTGGCTGGAGCAACTGGGGCCATTTACTGGGACAGGTAGGGGGAGAACAGGAGAAGAGAGGGGACAACTTAGTTGGAAGAGTCAACTTGAGAAGTCTGTTAGACAGCAGAGTGGCATCGTCAATGGCAAAAATATGGTGATAAAAAAATAGTGCTTAAAATAGTGGAGAAATTGTCAAACTGAAAAATATGTGTGGCTCAAGTATTTTGGAATTTTAGATCCAGAAAAAAAAAAATCCAAAACCTAGATCAAAGTTTGGGTAAATACACCTGATGCTTTGATTGCATTTGAGCACAAAGCACCAGAAAACAGGATTAGCCAGGGAGTTCTCTGGTGGCCCAGTGGCATGGGACTCCATGCTTCCACTACAGGGGGCACCAGTTTGATCCCTGGTTAGGGAATTAAGATCCCACATGCTGTGAGTGCAGCCAATAAGAATAATGATAATATTGTTAGCCAAAATGCCTATATTTTAAGTCACAAGAAGTGCTTACAAATAAATTTCAATGGAATTTAAAATGCAATGAAGAGAATTACCATGGGGGAGGTCTCCAATATATAGGATTTCTTTTTAGCCTTTCAGTTACAGAGACAATTAAAAATAATCTTTAACCAAGTCACCATTCAGAGTTTAGTGCGTCTCCTGCAGCGGTGCCTTTTCATTGTCTGGTTTTCACACACAGAGATGCAAAACTTGTGATCACTGTAAGATGCAGGAGTGGGACTTCCCTGGAGGTCCAGGAGTTAAGACTCTGAGCTTCCGATGCCAGGGACAGAAATTCAACCCCCCATGCCCACCCCCCGTTGAGAACTAAGATTCTGCATGCTGCACGGTGGAGCCTAAAAAAGAAAAAAATCAGGAATGGTTCAGGAAGCCAACATGACAATACAAAACCTGGGAAGAAATGGATGAAGCAAAGCTATGCTACAGTACAACCTTGATGGGCTTCTTGAAGGCATTTTGCTTTCTGGAAAACGGAAGCTCTAGCGCATGGCAATTTCAGCTGGTTCTTTCCTCTCGGGGAAATCATAAAAGCAGTATTTTTCACCCAAAGACTTTCCTGCCCCTGCCAAATGATGGGCTGACAGCTCATATTTTCCCACGCGGCGCGGTGCTTTCGGAACACCGTCTTGTCTATGGGTGCTTGGTAACAAACACGCATGAAGCCTCGCCTTTCAGAGAAATTGCTGCAGACAAGCTGGGGCAGGGCTGTAACCAGGTGGCTGCATCGGGAACTCAGGGTGTGTTTAGTATTCTGTACGCGTCGGGGCTTCGAGGACCCAGCCAGGGCTGTCTCTAGGATTGCTGTGCAGCTTGCAAAGCATGGGAGTTCAGAATCTTGAGGCTGCTTGGAGGAGGTTTGTAGCTAAAACATAGGCTGTTCCCAGGTACATGGGCGTTTAATCCCATTCTTAATCGCTGAGCTTGGGGATGCTGCCGCCCCCACCCCCAGCCCCCATTTCTCTGCTCTTCGTCCTCTGGAGGCAGATTCGCTGGCCATGCATGGCTTAGTGCAGAAAACTGCTGCTCTTCGAGAAGAGAAAAGATGACCGCGCTCTGTGGGTGGAGTTAAGTTGTGCTGTGCTGCCGCCTTGCCTCATTCCCCACCAAACCCCCCTTCCTGCTTGACCCTGGTTCAGCAAGCCAGTATGGAACGGCCACCAAGAGTCAGTGGACCTGTGTGTGAGCCGGGCTCTGCCATGGCCACTCTGAATGACCCTCAGCCTGAGCCCCGTTGTCCCGTCTTGCAGTGATGAAGTTTGGAAACATCATCATCTCCACCTCTGTTACACAATAATGATGCTGTGAGTGGCGTGGATGCTCTGCACACTGACTGTCCAAGACACCCATTCCAAGGGTCTTACCTGGGGGGCAGTACCCGTCCCCAGTTGTGAACACTGACAGTGGCAAATGGGCTCACCCTCCTCCTCATATATCCCCAAGGACACATATCTGCCCACACCTGCCCAGAACAAATGCTGGGAAAATGAAAATGTCAATTAAATGGTTGCTATGGCAACCCGATCTCATGTTTGCAGCTACATTTGCAGTGTTGTGATTATTTTTCTCCCATTGGGTTGATTGAATTCCTCAGTTGTTGCCTCTTTCCCCATCTCTGTCACTCTGTCAACACACCACACACTCATGCTCACACACTCACTAGTATTCACACACTGTTCACAATGGTTTGTAACAGAGCATATGATACATTTTAAAGGGCTGAGGTAAAAGCCAGGACAATTATTTTGGAGCAAGCGGGCACATTCCTGTGTTCTCTTTGTGACTTTTGGGGGTAGCTCAAAGAGAGAGAATTTCAGTCTGACACCGGAAATACTCTCCAGTTAAAATTTCCTTTTTGACCTTGCATGAGCTCTTCAACTCCTTGAGCAGGGGGTTTTAGCTCTTGATCAAGAGAACATAATGCTCTTAGCCCTACGAGGGGAGGGGAGAGGAGGGCAGCCTTATAAAGACTAACAAGAAAATGCCTGCAACCTTTGCACTCGCCTGAAGAGTGACCTGCATGCTGGTCATGGCTCAGCTTCACTGTGGAGTCCAGCTCAGGCTGGAGGAGGAGCAAGGGCCTGGAGACAGATGCCTGGATTGGATCAAGTTTTATTAGCTACGAAACCCTGAGTTAGTTGCTTAATCCCTCTGTTTGTCTATGAAATGGGGCTGACAAAAGGAGTGCTACCTCATGGGGCTGTTCTGATAATTAAATGAAATGCCATAGAAATTGTTGACATGGAGTAAGGACCCAATGGGCTTCCCTGGTGACTCAGTGGTAAAGAATCTGCCTGCCAACGCAGGAGACATGGGTTCAATCCCTGGGTCCAGAATATCTCCTGGAGAAGAGAACAGCAACCCACTCTAGTATTCTTGCCTGGAGAATCCCGTGGACAGAGGAGCCTGGTGGGCTACAGTCCATGGGGTCTCAAAAGAGTCAGACACAACTGAGGGACTAAACAACCAACAAGGACCCATTAGGTTAGGCCCATATTCTATTCATGCTGATCACTTCCAGAAATCCACAAAGGAAAAGTGCACGGTCCAGTTGTCATCACTGGAAGATGTGTGCTTAAACTTTCCATATGTGTGTCTTTGCTGTTTTTTAGAATACATTCCAGCTTCTTCTTTTAGAGCCAGTTGGAACGCAATAAGCAAACATTCATTTTTTTCCTCCCTCTTGATAAATGATTTGATTTGATTTAGTAATTTTAAAATTTTGTTTTTGAAAGGTTTATTTTTTCCCTGATGCCAAAATTTCCTGATGATGAAATCTCCTCTCACCAACTCAAATATCTCAAGGGCTGAAGTGCCTTGTGGGGCACAGGCAGTCTTTCTCCCATGACCGTGCCTGGAAAAAAAGAGGGAATGAATCTCCGGTCTTACTCAGAGGGTGGAGAGGCCCTGCAGGAATCCAGTCTTAGCAGAGAGGAAAGCCAAAGAAGGAAGTTTCTGGTGGTTGCTCTTTTTTTAACCCTCCTGAACTTCACTATCAGAGGCAGGTATCTACCACCATTTCCTAGATCTACTTTTTTGGGGAAGGACTGGGCTGCAGGGAGGGAGAAAGCCTGAGCATCGCTAAATAACTGCTGCTTCTGCTGAAGGGAGTGAGGTAGAGACATCAAAAGATGCCATCGCAGGTATTTCTCTTTTACAGAAATTTCAAAATTTGAACACTTAAAAGAAAAAATTCAAGGTGAATATTTTACTGAATAATAAATGAACTGTAGAATGTGTATAACCTTTGCGATGTTTTTTTTTTTTTTAATTGCTTAAAAAAACGTAAGGGAACACAGGTTACTCAGGAATGAACTGATGTTTCCTAGGCCTGGAAGAGTTGAAATGAGGAGAGCTCCACTAAGAAACAGCACTAAGATTATTTTAGCAGATGGTAACCTTTAGTGATTTTTAATCAAACAATGTATTTGATCATGTGTGCCTAAACCACCATACGTGTATTACTTTAAAAGTAAAATGGTAAATGCTTTCCTAAATACTGAATATCATTAAACTAAGTATATGCAGTGGGTACGGCACTGCCTTAACACTTGCTATTGATTTGCTCTGGTGCTATTTCCAGGCTCCCCTGGGGATCAGGGGGGTGGCCTCAAATCCCTTTTCAATGATGTTAAGGCCTCTTCTCCTCCCAAGTGTCATCATAGAGGCAAACTCAACCAAAGGTGGGGGGAAGGCCCCTGCCCATTGCTGTTCTGGTCTCTGACCCTGACACCAGGGGTGTCCTGGGCTTTGGGTCCTAAAGGGGTATCCCTGGGGGCTATTTCCATATGGAACATGCTTGGAGCCAGGAGCCCAGGACGTGGCTGGAAGCACCTCTTTGAGGTCAATCCTGTATGGGTGCCTCAGTGGTTGCACAGTCCAGCTCCCCAGTGCCAGGCTTGTCCCCACTGGTGAGCAAGGCCCAGAGTGCTCGGACCCTCATCCCCAGAGTATCATGGCTAAGTGTCTGTGTTCAAGAGTTAGGGGAGGGGGTCCTGGTGGAGCTGATGGGGAGGCTGACAACCCCCAAGCTTCACTATTCCTGCTACCAATCTCACGCAAGATGGGAAGAGGGAGCCACAGTCCCCTCCCCGATCATGGGTCCTTGGGCTGATATTTTTATCAAAGAAAAAAGACAGTCCAAGATGATTCTGCAAAAATCTTTTCCATAAACATAAGCAGGGGAGTTCTAAGCAGGGAGGAGTTAGGAGAAGGGGTAATGGCAGAGGATTCGGCTTTATTGGAGCCTTCTGTTTTTAAAAGGAAAGCATCATATGGCTGCAATTAGCTGTCCTTTAAAATCCCAGTGACAAGAGAGCACAAGGTCTTGCTACCTGCCTGAAAAGGGAGTGGGTATGCTGGGAGGAAACAAAATTAACTTTTCACAAATTATGCTGCCACAGATGCTTACATTTAATTCATTTTGTACCCCATCCCCCCCATAGAGAAATTGTGAGGGATCTCACTTATGGTAATGCTACTGGCTCTTTGAATCCCAAATTCTGGAGTGCAAACTGCTCAGGGCCCTGGTCTACCTGGTGGAGCGCAGCCTCAAGTGTTGATGGGACCAGAGGAATGACTAGGTCCTCATCCTAGCAATCGCATCAGCATCACCTAGGAGCTTGTCAGAGATGCAGGATCTGAAGCCCCATGGAATCTTAATGTATGCATGCATGCGTGCTCAGTCATGTTTCTTTGTGATCCCATGGACTGTATGCCTGCCAGGCTCCTCTGTCCATGGGATTCTCCAGGCAGGAATACTGGAGTGGGTTGCCATGCCTTCCCCCATGGGATCTTCCCAACCCAGAGATCAAACCTGCATCTCCTGAGCCTCCTGGCAGATTTATTACCACTGAGCCACCACTGAATCTTAAGCTGCATCTAACATCCCAGGTGATTTGTGTGTGCAGTGCACTTGAGAAGTGCTGCTTTGTGGGAGGGGGCTGCCTCCTGCCAAGGGTTTCTGGAACCTTGAGAAGCTCGGTGTTGGATTAGCAGGGTTCAGCCTCCCCGCCGTGAACAGCTGTGGTTCTAACTATAGCCCTGAGCCTTCGTGTAAGACAGGCTCACCTGCTAGGCAACAGCGCTGCTCACCTTGAGGGAACCCTGGGTCTGCTCATTATTCATGCCTCTGTTCTAATTTCATGGTTTCTGCCTGCGGTTGTGTAATCCTGGGCTTGCGAGGCTCAAATGTGGCGAAAGTCACCAGGCTGATGAATTCCCTGCTCCGGTGACGCCTTCATCGGAGATGACACTCCCCTTTCATGGGTGAGGTTATTGGAGGGACAAGGAGGCCAACCTCATGTTGTGTCCTCAGTTATGGTGGTTTCGGCGGCTTCTCCAAATTGATCACAGCTCGGGCAAGTACACAGCACCGCGATTACCCCAGACTCTAGGGATGTTGGGATCAATTTTTTTTTTCTTTCCCCAAAAAATGAGTATTCTTCTGTCTTTTGCTAGTTGAAATGTCTATTTTATAGAAAGCATTTTATTTCCACCAATTCTCACAGCAACCCTATTGGAGGTGTATGTGTAGAGGAAGGGGTGTTGTTATTATTCCACTTTTCAGAAGGGAAAACAAAATCAGAGAAGTAAAGCAACTTTCTTAAGATCACACAGTAAATTAAAGGACAGACTGTGGACCCAAATCCAGGCATGCGTGACTCCACCGGGCTCTCTGTCCACCCGGGCTGTAGTGAGTTTATCAAACACAGAATTCCTACAGTCCAGGATATCTATCTATTCTTTTCTTCAGGTGAGGAGGAAAGAGGGAGTGTTTTTCTGAATGATCTTTGTCATTCTCCTGCTTCTCCCAGGTGGGCACCTCCACGGGCTCACATTTTTCCTTAGTTTCTCCCCATGAACCAGCCGGCCTCTGAACTATGATTTCTTTGCTCCAGCGGCTTCTTGGAGGCCAGGAATACAGCCCGGGTGGCCTGCCCGCCAGCGATAGTGGCAGGAAGCGTGAGCACAGAGGCCGAGTGCCCATTCTGTTCTCAGGGACATGTGCCTACTGCAGTTCCCGGGAAGATCCTGTTGCTGTTCCTTTTCTTTTTTTGGCTACACCAGGATCTTAATTCCCTGACTGGGGATCGAACCCCAGGCCCTGGCAGTGAAAGGGTCAAGTCCTAACCACTGGACTGCCAGGGAATTCCTGGGTGGTGCTGTTCCTTTGACACCAGGGGAGAGGCCGGGAAGTTCTTTGACAGCTCTGACCTTCAGAGGGGATGGATCTAGGTTCAAGTTTTTGCATGATAAGTTTCAGAAACCCTCTCAGCACTTTTGCCTTTGGGGAGCCCTTTCTCTTTTTCTTTAACAAGAAAACTCTAAAAATATATTTACCACAATGTTGGCATTAAAGATAAATATTTTGTTATGTGTAAAACCATTTTCTTCATCCTGAGTTTTTTTTCCTTCTGCTTTTAAGTGGTATTAAAATATTTTCATGGATTCCCCGCCCGCCCACCAAATACTATAGTCCTTGGGCATTGTGTTCAGTGTACCTACTGACTTTCCTAAACCTCCAGTTTCCTCATCTGTAAAATGGGTGTAGTGACAGCATCTGCTTTGGTCCATAGCAATCAGCTTGTGTAGAGGTGGCCTCCAGCCCCTGGCATCTAGTTAGTGCTCAGCTGGGAAGGCTGCTGTCACTGCCCTCTGCTGGGGGGTGACGGGCTTGCTGTTAGGGGGACTGAGTAGTTCCCCTGGGGACGGGCTGCTTCTGAGGCATATAGTCAAAGGCCCGTATGGGCGAGGGTTTAGGAAGAAGTCTGCCTCACAAAGCATCAGCCAGAAGAGTGAGCAGAGCCCGCTGTCTGCCCAGGCCTGTGGAGAGGTTGGATCTGTCAGGGCAGAGCTGGGATGAGAAACCCAGGCTCGGACCCCAGCCCAGAGCTGTCAGGCCCCACCCCGGGCTGTCTCCTCAGGGAGACAATCACAAGCGCATCTAGGCAAAGACGCAGACCAGACTTTGCTGAAAACATTGCTCCTGCCGCCCACATTGCAAAGGCTTCAACCCCCACCACCCTCCCCACCCCCCGCCGCCGCTCCATTTCCTCAAGGCCACGTCCCCGTGTGAGCCACCACAGGCAGCGCCCAGCGAGGGCCTGACCTTTGATGGCCCAGCCTGGGGCCAAAGCCCCGTTCTGCCGCTGAGTGGGCAGGTTGCTTCACATTGGCTGGCTCACTTGAGAAAGGGATGTAAACACACATCTTACCTCACGGGGCAATTGCAAAGGTGATACAGGTGGCAGCGCGCGTGCGCATGCACACACACATACACACACACACACACACGGCTCCATCCTGAGACACACACACACACACACACACACACACGGCTCCATCCTGAGACACACACACACACACACACACACGGCTCCATCCTGAGACACACACACACACACACACACACGGCTCCATCCTGAGACACACACACACACACACACACGGCTCCATCCTGAGACACACACACACACACACACACACACGGCTCGATCCTGAGACACACACACACACACACACACACATGGCTCCATCCTGAGACACACACACACACACACACACGGCTCCATCCTGAGACACACACACACACACACACACACACGGCTCGATCCTGAGACACACACACACACACACACACACACGGCTCGATCCTGAGACACACACACACACACACACACACACACGGCTCCATCCTGACACACACACACACACACACACACACACACACACACACGGCTCCATCCTGAGGAGCAGGAGGTCCTGGAGCTGCTCTCTCCTCTCATCTCCTTCAGGAAGCCACTCAGGAGAAAGCCCATGCCTGGGGGCGGGGTGCGGCCCAGGGTAGAGCCACCTGGGCTACAGATCCAAGTGGAATAATCCTGGAATCCTGTCAAGGAGCCGCTGGAGGAATAAAAGTGAACACATTTAAAAACACTTACAATGCTACCTGGTCTGCAGTGACTGCTCAGTGGGTGTTGGGTAATGTTTTTTCTCAATACACAAGCCACAGATGGCAAAGGGGCTTCCCAGGTGGCACAGTTGGTAAAGAATCCACCTGCAATGCAGGAGACATAAGAGACATGGGTTCGATCCCTAGGTTGGGAAGATTGCTTGGAGAAGGAAATGGCAACTCATTCCAACTGGAAACTTCCATGGACAGATGAATGTGGCAGGCTACAGTCCATGGGAGTCATTAAAAATCAGACACTACTAAGCATGCTCACACACCCACACGCAAGCCACAGATGGCAAAGTGGCTATAGCCTCCAGGACAGAACCTTCTAGAACTTACATGGGCTTCTGGAAATGAGAGTCCTCAGTTCCTTCCTCTCCAAATTGCCCACTGGAAGGTTTGTCGTCCAGGGAGTGTTGGGGAGTTTCCCCTAAATCCATGGCCTCTTCGTTGCTGAGACTCAAGCTGCTGACTTCTTAACTTCAGGAAATGACCATGTACCGGAGGCAGAGGGGGGTGGGGCCTGTCACCTTGATAATAACCACAGTGGGTTGTGTGGGCAGCAGGAGGGCCTGGAGAGACTTTGAGCTCCAGGAACTTTGAAGGAAAGGGAGAAGGGGAGGGATTACAGGTCTTGAGTGCCTCTTCAGAGCCAGGCTCCAGGTGGCTCTTTGGCTCTGCTTCAGATTTGTGGAAACAACCTTGCATGAAGCTCTGTCAGGGGAGCGGCCTGGGAGACGATCAGTCAAGGCCCTTGGCTCTCTGGCTTCAGCTCTTTCTCTGTCCTCACTGTGGGCAGGGCCCTCGGTCTCAGGGCCAGCTGGACACCAGGATGGGCCCAAGGGGGAGCTCCTGGCTTCTGAGGGCCCCAGACTCAGACCCCAAACTCATTGGTGCCAGACTCTGACAGCCACAGGCTGCTCCCAGCTCTGTTTCCTTTCAGATTTTCTCTAGTGGATTCCCTTTCTTTTCTTTTTCTTTGCTATTGTTGTTGGCTGCATATCCCAGCATGTGGGATCCTAGTTCCCCAACCAGGGATCAAACCTGCACCCTCTGCAGTGGAAGGACAGAGCCTTAGCCACTGGACCACCAGGGCAGTCCCTCTTTAGTCCAACGTGAGTCCTGACTGAGAGATGACAAAGTCTGTACTTTCTCTGAATGGTGTTTTCCTGAAGAGACTGTTGTTAACCCGAGTGCTCATTGGCTGCTGGCATAAAATATTAATACCTAAGTGAGTGTGTGAGCTCTGGAGCCTTCCAGGGGTAGGGTCTGGTTTCACATCCCGAGGCGAGACGACAGCTGCAGGCAGCGTCTGGGGGGCCTGGAGGCCCTGCGCCTGCTTGGAGGCACATCCCTGGCCCAGCACAGCTGCTCCACAGCCAGGTTCCAGGGAGCCGAGGTCAAGAAGCACGGCAGCCGTGAGAGGTATGTGCCCTGGTGAGCAGAGTGTGATAAGGAATCTGACTTCTGGAATCTGAACTGAACTTCGCTGGCTGTTTCTGTGACTGTCGGTGCAACAAATTGGTTTCTTCCTATATCGTGATGAAATCTATGTACATAGACACACAGAGAAGTGATAGTCAGATGCAGTTTTCTTACATATATTCTGTTCCCCTATGCAATGGCTTCTTAATATGGTATCTGTGAATCTCCCTTCAGAACTGAATTTCTGTAAATCATTGCATAGGGTTTTTTTTTTTTTCTGGAGAGGAGGATTTTTTATTTTGCAGTAGATTCTCAAAGGAGTTGGTGGTCCCTACCCCAAAATTAAAAATGATAATGCTAACCATTCCACTTTTTGGGAATATCTACAACTACTTGTAAGTGACAGCAAAGATCCACGGACTGAAACATTTCTGGAAGCACTGTTTGTGGTTGCAAAAGACTAAAAATAACACAATTATCAGCCAACAGAGGTGGTTAATCATTTGGGTGTGTTCACACTTTACACAGTGGTAGGGGGCAAGTCTCTCTGTGATCTGGAGGGCTCTCTGGGAGGGTGAAGTAAGAAAAGCAAGGTGCCAGACTGAGTGTGTGCTGTGCTGACACTCGTGGGTAAGCTGGGCATTTCCTGCATGCGGGGACTATCTCTCAGAAGGATCCACCAGCCGCTGGCCACAGTGATCGTCTCGGAGGAAGTGAATTCTGGGACAGAGTTCAGGCGTGAGAGGAAGGCTTGCTTTCATCAGAGTCTGTACTGTTTGAACTTGTCCAGTGTCCAAACAGTCCAACCAGAGAACAAAGAGGACCTGAGAGGAGAGGCCTGTGAATGTCAGAACTGGGGGCTGAGCAAGAAGCGGCTAATTTGAGTGGGCAGCTGCTACTCTTCTAAATTAAGAAGGTGGCCAAGGTCAAAGGCTGACTCACAGCTGGCCCCACAGCGGCCAAGGGAGCTCAGTGGAGGGGCACCCTCCTTGCAGGGGGTCTGACAGCCTGCCACATGCAAGCTGGTATCCTTGTGGTAATGATGATACCTAGGGCTTTCGTGAGTGGGGCTCAAAGCACATGTGCAAACCCCATTTACTCTCCTCAGAGCCCTTTGAGGCTGGGGGGCTATAACACAGACCCTCAACGTCTGTTGGGGAGGGATGGGAGGGAGGGAACCGGGCTGTGATTCAGGACGTCCGGCAGGGGTGACTTTGCTCCACCTCACCCAGGAAGGGAGTCCCCCCAGGAGGTCACAAGCGGCCTGGACTGCCCACGGGCCTGCCCCAGGCAGCTGCCAACCTGCTAGGCCGGCCAGGCTGTGTGAGATGTAGGTCACATTCCTCAGCCATGAAGCACCTGGTTGACAAAGCCAGAGGCCTGGTGTCCATCCATCCTTCACACAGATTTCCGATCACAGTGAGAGCTGAGTAGGCCTCAGATGCCGGTTAACTATTTCCCTGAGGCAGAGTGAGCAACTGATCAAGAGGTGTCAGTGGGGTGGGACTGGCCTCACCAAGCTGCCTCATTCCACTCTTGGGGCCTCACGGCACAGAGCTTTGAAATCTTGTTCTCTGAGAACACCTTACTTGCCTGTAAATCTCTGGCCTGGCTCTTGTTGGGTAGGATGAGGTGTCTAGCCTGCATTCTGCCCACTCATGGCAAACCTGTCCCCACACTGTAGAGACAACCCAGGGGGGCCTCCACCAGGCAGGGTAGGGAAGCTCACTGGACCCACAGGGGCCCACAGTATTCATCCATACAGTTCACCTGGAAATGGGTGGCTCACTATGCCAGTTCACATAGGACTGAGGGATTTCCCAGGATGGGTGACTTTCAGCACTAAAACCAGGACAGTCCTGGGCAAACCCGGATGGCTGATCACCTTCCCTGGAAGTCTGCCAGCAGAGGGACATGCCAGGGCTCTCTGCATCCTTTCAAGGGCAGGGATTATGCATTCCTTTCTTTTTTTCCCCATTTATAATTACAGACTTTGGACTTCCCTGGTGGCTCCATGATAAAGAAACCATCTGCTAGTGTAGGAGACGTGGGTTTGATCCCTGGGTCAGGAAGATCCCCTGGAGAAGGAAATGGCAACACACTCCAGTATTCTTGCTTGGGAAATCCCATGGACAAAGAAGTCTGGCGGCTACAGTCCAAGGGGTTGCAAAGAGTCGGACAGGAGTTAGCCACTAAACAACAACAACTTGCAACAAAGCCCGGGTCTTTTCTTTTCTTTGTATTTCATGATGTTGATGTTTTCGAAGAGGACAGGCCAGGTGTTTTGTAAATTGCAGGGCCCTCCAGCAGTGCCTGGTGTGTAACTGGCTGCGTATAACTGCTACCATGTTGCCCACCATGTACCAAGATCATCCCATGCATGATCTCATTCATCTCTTCAACCACCCTTGGAAGGACAAGTGATATAATTATGCTCATCAAGCACTCAAGGAAAACAGACTCAGAGAGGTTAAAGCACTTGCCTGAAGTGGTTCAGCCAGAGAGAGGTAGGCCTGGATTTTAACTCGGGAGTCAAACCTCCTAACTGCTGGGCCATTGTGTCCTGGAGAGCTTTCTTGTTTTATTTGCAAGTGTTGTTTTTTTAACTTCTGAAACTCTAACATCAGCAAATTGTTGTCAAGGTCACCAGCCATCCTCTACCCAGAACTGCTCCCCATATACTGACTGAGATAAGGTAGCTGACCTGTGGACTTTCCCTTGTAAGAAAAGAGGGGGCAATTAACCGTGAGAGTCTTGAGATTGTGAGCAGATGGGTGCAAAGGGTTATGGGGTAAAAGTTCACCTCTGAGTCTACAAACCCCTGCCTTCTGATCTGAGTCCCTGTTCTTGGTTCTGATCTGAGTCCATGATATGAGTTCCTGTTCTGAGGTATCTGAGTCCCTGTCCTGTGTTCTGATCTGAGTCCCTGTTACGGGTTGGAACAGGATATGAACCAAGGAACCCTCTCTGGTCTGGTCTCTCTGTTTGTGGCTGGAGCTGAAGTGGCAAAGAGTCACCTGGCTCCAGTTACTTCCTTTGCCCCTGCCCAGTGCTGCAGCCTGAGGTAGAGCATCTTCTCACAGGGCCTGGTCACTCTTCTCCAGGAAGTCTTCCAGGCTGAAGGCCCAGCAACCCAAGGTAGCCCCTACGTCCTTTACTCTGACCCCATCCCTGACTCTGCCCCCTTCAGAACAGCCTTCCTCACTCACTGCACATGATAAATATTCAGCACCTATGAATGAATGGGTGTAGGATGCCTTGGGACCTACCTTTTGTTGTCGCTCTGACAAATCACCCTTAAGTTCTCACTAGTCTTTCCATTGTTGCATGTGCCTGTTGGTTGGCATGAGTTTTGTCTGCATTGCTCTTAAGAAAACTACCTCTTTTCTGTGCATTTCTGCCCTTGTTTGTGGCCAGGCTGGCCCCTGTGGCTTATACTTTTCTCTTTTCCCAGGATTTCCCCAGCAGCCTCCACTTGGGCCTTGCTCTTGGGCTACTCTTCTCATCCCATCACAACTGCCGGCCCAGTCTGTTCCAGGTCTTTCTCTGGGTGATCCATCTATGACTCCATATTTCTAGTGAATTTATTCATTCAACAAATATCCACTGGGCACCTACTATGGGTGAAGCACTGTACTAGATGCTGAGGTCAGCAGGGAACAAGATCAAGTCCTTGGCTTCATGGGAGGAAGATTAAAGGACAAACAACCAACAAACAGCAATTCCAGGATGTAGTATGTGCTAAGAAGGAAAGAAAACAGGCGGGTTACTTAGAGAATAATGGGGGGCTACTGACTCTGGACTGGCAGCCACGGAAAGCCACTCTGAAGAGGGGACAGCTGAGCTAAGAATCTAAGAACGAGGAGCCAGCATGCAGAGTTCAGGGAACAGCATTCTAGGCAGAGGGAACAGCAAGTGCTAAGGCTCAGTGTCATGCTTGGAAAACAAGAAGGAAGCCTGTGCAGCTAGAGCAGGACTGAGCTGTGGGATGCCACGGGGTGAGGGTCATCAGCCACAGTAAGGAGTTTGGATTCTGTTGTAAGCTTCACAGGAAGCCACTGGTGCTTTCGTTTTAAGTTTATTTATTTTTTAATGTGGACCATTTTTAAAGTCTTTATTGACTTTGTTTGGAGAAAGCAATGGCACCCCACTCCAGTACTCTTGCCTGGCAAATTCCATGGGTGGAGGACCCTGGTAGGCTGCAGTCCATGGGGTTGCTAAGAGTCGGACACGACTGAGCGACTTCACTTTTACTTTTCACTTTCATGCATTGGAGAAGGAAATGGCAACCCACTCCAGTGTTCTTGCCTGGAGAATCCCAGGGACGGGGGAGCCTGGTGGGCTGCCGTCTGTGGGGTCGCACAGAGTCGGACACGACTGAAGCGACTTAGCAGCAGCAGCAGCAGCAGCAGCAGCAGCAGCAGCAGCACTGACTTTGTTATAACATTGCTTCTGTCTTATGTTTTGGCTGTGAGGCACAGGGGATCTTAGTTCCCTGATCAGGGATTGAACCTGCACCCCCTGCATTGGAAGGTGAAATCTTAACCACTAGACCACCAAAGAAGTCCCACCACTGGTGCTTTTAAAGTCAGAAGCTGATGTGGTCTCCTTTTCATGTTAAACCTCTCTGGCTATTGCAGTGGATCAGAGGGTGATCCCTCAGGGTCCTACCCTCCTGCTTGTGCCTGTGTGCATCCCCTCACATTCTGCATGGCTCCATAGCACACTGGCTTGCTAGGCATTCGGGTCCTCAGGCCTGGCCTCCCTCCCTGAAAACCCCCTCTGGCCCACGCTGGCCCTTGCGTGTTCTAAGGCGCTGCTATCACAGTGGTCACTCTTATAGGCTCCAGGCCTCCATGGATGTTGCTCCTTAGAGACCAAGACTGGGGCTCTGCACTCAAGCAGACCTGTGGCCCAATCCTGGCGTAGCCACTCACCAGCAGAGCATGTGCTTCTCCTGAGCCTGTTTCCTCCTCTGGAAAAGTGGGGGTACCAATAGTACCTACTTCGTGGATACTTGGCTTTCCAGGTGGTGCTAGTGATAGAGAACATGCCTGCCAATGCAGGAGACATAAGAGAAGCGGCTTCAATCCCTAGGTCGAGAAGATTCCCTGGAGAAGGGCATGGCAACCCACCCCAGTAATCTTGTCTGGAGAATTCCACGGATAGGGGAGTCTGGCAGGCTACAGTCCATAGGGTTGCACAGAGTTGGACGCAGCTGGAGTGACTTAGCATGCACATACACATGGGTATTTGTGTGGTTTAGTGGAAAAAAGCTGGATGGTGCTCGGAGCCATGCCTGGCACTGGGCTAATGGGCCTGTGTCTGAGTCTTGCCCTTCTGGGCCAGGAGTGACTGGACAAACGGTGCCCATTGGATCTTTTGCTGTGGCCCAAGCTCTGAGGCTCAAATGTGAGCTGTGAGAGCCTCGTGGATTCTTGACCTGGTTTTTCTCTGCTTTGTAACCACTGAAACAGCTGGCCTTACTGCTGGCAGAGAACAGTCCTGGGCAACGGGCTGAAACCTGAGGAGGTGAATTTAAGCCGCAGATTTACAATACCTTCTATGAGCTTGGCAGGTGTAGCTGAAGTTGGTATTATCAGTAAACACAGCACAGCCATTGATCACACTGGGGAGATAGCCTTGACTGACTTGATAAAGCCTTGAAATGTTCCCGTTAACTCCCCATTTGGAGTCTACATTGTGGATAGTGCTGGACCTGGGTTTGAGAGACTGCCACTTTTTAGCTATGTGACCTTTGTGTTGCTGTTTAGTCGTTAAGTTGTGTCTGACTGTTTGTGACCCTAAGCACTGTAGCCCGCCAGGCTCCTCTGTCCATGGGATTTCCCAGGCAAGAATACTGGAGTGGGTTGCCATTTCCTTCGCTCTTTCCAGATCAGGAACGGAACCTGCGTCTCCTACATGGGCAGGCGGATTCTTTACTGCTGAGTAACCAGGGAAACCTTGGCCAGGTGAATTAATGGAGTCTCTGTTTCCTTTGTAAACTGAAAACAGGGTCCTTTGAGGTTGTGATGGCAGAAAGATGTAACAACAGCCGGGAAAAGCCTTGTGAATATTGAACCCCTGGGCCCCAGAGGAGGCGGTGATGAGTGTGATGCTTGGGACAACATAGTGTGGGTTCTAGAATCAGTAAAACAGGGTTCTGGCCTCCCAGCTGTGTGACCTCAGGCAAGTTGCTTAACCTCTCTGAACCTCAGTCATGTTATCTGTAAGATGGGGATAAGAGCAGTGCCAGGGTTGTTGGGAGGATTATATGTGATACAGGAGATAGAACAGTGTCTCCTATAGACTCATGTCCATGTGGCACCTGAGAGCATGACCTTGTTTGGAAATCGGGTCTTTGCAGAGATGGTCAAGTTAAGATGAGGTCATCCTGGATTAGAATGGGCCCTAATCCAATACAACTGATGTCCTTATAAGAGGAGGAAAGTTTGAATAGACACACAGAGAGGAAAGCATGATGTGGAGACAGAGACTGGAATAATTTGTCTACAAACCAAGGAACACCAAGGACTGCCAGCAACCAGCAAAAGCTGGAAGAGGCAAAGGTTTCTTTCCTGGAGCCTGCAGAGGGAGTGTGGCTCTGCTGCCCCTTGAATTCTGACCGCTAACCTCCAGAACTGGGCAACAATAAGCTTTCGTTGTTTAAGCCAGGGGTCCTCAACCCCCAGGTCACAGACTGGTACCCATTGCTCACGTGACTGCCTGAGTTCCCCACCCCCACCTATCCCCTGTCCACAGAAAAGTTGTCTTCCACGAAATGAGTCCCTGATGCCCAAAAGGTTGGGGACCACTGGTTTAAGCCGTCCAGTCTGTGGTCATTTGTTACAGCAGCCGCAGGAAACTAATACGTTTGAAGATCCAGAAAAAGTGCCCAGCGTGATCTCTGGCATGGCGTAAGTGCTTTAGAAAAGTTAGCCACTGTTATCATGCCTGTGCGTGCTCAGTCACTTCAATCGTGCCTGACTCTTTATGACCCTATGCGCTATAGGCTGCCAGGCTCCTCTGTCCATGAAATTTTCCAGGCGAGAGTACTGGAGTGGGTTACCATTTCCCTCTCCAGGGGATCTTTTTGACCCAGGGATTGAACCCACATCTGTGTCTCCTGCACTGCAGGCAGATTCTTTACCACTGGAGAAACCCATTATTCCTGGAATTATCTTTATTAATGATTCAAGGTAGGTTGTCATGGCTACAGACCTGGTTGGAGGAAAGCCCTGTAGCCTTCCCACTTCAGACCTTGCTAGGAGTCAGGTGGTGTGGGGTGGCTGCCCCAGCTCTGGTCTCCGAGAGCCTTGCCTGGACAAGGAGGCTGCCCCTGGGGGCGATGACTGGCTCCCATGCATCTAGGGGGGTTCTGTTGAGGTTTGCGGTGAGTCTCCAGGGGCCCCTGTTGTGGGAAGGGTGGCAGCTGCCCCTGTGGCCTTGGCCTCCGAGGAGCCGCCTGGTGTGGCAACAGCCCAGGCCTGGTTTCTGGAGCCCATCTTAGCAGACGCCTCGTCAACCTGTCTGGCAACAACATTCCTCTGACACTTGGGCAGCCGGCTGTCATTCCGCAGCTGGTTGTGGTTTTTTAACTTGTAGATGAGGAGCATCAGCTGCAATTCACTGGGCAGTTCCGAGCCCAGCGTTTCCCCTGTGGCGCTCGGATCCCTCGCCTTCCGCCTGGCTTCTGTTCAGCCCCTGGAGGCAGATCTTCCAAGGCCCTCCCGCGGCAGACAGGCAGGGACGCGCGGGCCTCTGGAGTCCTTCCGACACCCCAGGACAGATTGACTTCATCTCTTGCCTCCTTCAGGGCCCGTCTCGGCTTCTGGGTTTGGGGTAAGCAGTGTCAGTGTGTGGGTTCCAGGTAAGAGTGAGCAATGGAGAGAATTAGCCCCAGAATACCTGGTTCTGGCGCTCTCCTTGGATGGGCCACTTGATCTTTTAGTGCTTCGGTTTTTACTCCTGTAAATAGAGATATTGCGAGGGCTTGAGAAATTATCAGAAGTGGAAGTTCCTTCCCTCAAATGGGCCCCACAGTGAGTGACTGTGAGTAGCAGGTCGCATGGTGAGAGGGTTTGAACACGGTGTTTCCTGCTTCTTGTTCAGTCACCCGGTTGTGTCCGACTCTTTATGACCCCATGGACTGCAGCATGCCAGGCCTCCCTGTCCCTCACCATCTCCTGAAGTTTGTCCAAGTTCATGTCCATTGCATCGATGATGCCATCCAACCATCTCATCCTCTGACGCCCTCTTCTCCTTCTGCTTATGTCCACAAACTTACATTAGGGCCGAGGAGGCCTCAAGGGGAAAGGGGACAGGACTCCTGACTGCTGCAGCTGAAGGTCAAGGCTGTAAAAGCCTGTCTGTTGGGCAGAGGGCAGCCCAGCTGAGTCCACTGTATGAATGGATGCTGGGTCCCCTGGAGCAGAGCTTACCATAGGGCACAGACTTAATCGAGGCACCAAGGACTGCACGTGTGTCCAGGTGGAGCAGTGACCAGGAGTGGAGTCTAGTGTCTTGGAGGTGCTGGTGGTGAGTCAGAAGGACTCGGTGATGCCATGAACCCAGGCATCTTTGCCCTGGGATGAGCATTAGTTAGTGTTAGCCGCTCAGTCGTGTCAGACTCTTTGCAACCCCATGGACTGTAGCCCACTAGGCTCCTCTGTCCATGGGATTCTCAAGGCAAGAATACTGGACTGGGTTGCCATTCCCTTTTCCAAGAGATCTTCTTGAACCAGAAATTGAACCTGGGTCTCCCACACTGTGGACAGATTCTTTACCATCTGAGCTGCATGTCCAAGCCTAATCAAGACAGTAGATATTTCTCCCTGAGTGGAGTGTTTCTGAGCAGTTTGCCTCTCACTTTCTCTGAGTCTATGTTTCCAGCATTGGGTGTAGCCTCCTGGGTGCTGTGGGGTCAGGGATCCACGTTGGTCGTGGAGAGCATCCTGGTTGCACACTCTCAGTTAGGCCAGATGCTGATATGGTCCTTGATCAGTCAGTGGGAGTGATGGGCAGAGACCTTGCAAGCAGCCCCTGAGGCTTTCAGGAAGTGTTTGGAGTGGTGGAGAGGGCCTCTAGGAAACACTGTGGCATCTGGAGCTTGGCGCGTGGACACACAGGGCGCTCTGCACCTTTGGCTTTGAGCTTGGCAAAGTCAACTCTGAAACTATTCTAGTTATGAATATGCACAAATTCTGCCCTCAGTCAACCACCTGGGACCCCCAGAGCCTCAGTCACCATTTACCTAGGAGGCTTGTTTGCTGTGGGGGGATGGGCGGGGGCTTCCCAGGTGGCTCAGTGGTAAAGAATCCGCCTGCAATGCAAGACATGGCAGGTTTGATCCCTGGGTGGGGAAGATCCCCTGGAGAAGGAAATGACAACCCACTCCAGCATCCTTGCCTGGGAAATCCCATGGAGAGAGAAGCCTGGCAGGCTACAATCCATGGGGTCGCAAAGAGTCAGACACGACTTAGCAACTAAACAACAACAAAAAAAACCCTGTTAACTATGGGGCTCTGAGCACTGCAGGGCTGGTGTGGGCAGTCTGTTTCTATAGGTAAGGCTAGGGCTGACGGGAGAATCCAAAGTGGGCCACCCAGGTCCCCGGTCTCCTCTGTCTGCCGGCATCCAGCTCCAGAGATGGCATCATTTCAGCCAGATGGCATCATTTCAGCCAGAGATGGCATCATTTCAGCCAGGACGAGGCTAGACCACAACATTCTGGAGCGTGCGCATGGCCGTGTTTCTGGAACTCTTTTCCTATCTGAGTCCCCTCCTATTTTTAACCACACTTGACTTCAACAAACAGGATTTGAGTACCTGCTACATGTTAAGCTTTGCGGCAGAAGAAAGAATAGCAACCGTGATAAAGACAGTTGTCCTAACAAAAGTGATCGTTTCTTTATCTGTAACCAGGGATAATAATAACATCCACCTCCTAGGGTGCTGTGAGGATTAAATGAGATCTTGCCCATAAGGTACTTAGCACATAAAGCCTGGCACATAGTAAATGCACAGTAAATATTACCCATAAGAATAATAGCTATTATAATTAGGACAGCCATTTATGAGGGCATGGAGGCTCAGAGAGGTTGAGTGCCTTGCTTAAGTTCACACAGCTTGGGGGCTTGAATGAAGGAGCTCCAGGGTAATGGGAGAGGGTGATTAATTCTTCAGAAGCTCCAATTCAGTGTCCTGAGTGAGGTAAGGGAAGGGCAGATGGTCCTGGGGGCACTCTGACTAGGCAGTAGCAGGAAGGTCCCATGAGGAGGTGATATTTCTCCAGGGCCTCACTCGGTGAATGGGCTGTCATCACAGAAAGAACAGCATGTGCGAATGGAGGGAGGCGCAGACACATAGTAAACTCAGAACAGGAGAGTGCCTTGGGTGGAGCACTGGGAGAGAGGGCTGGGCAGGGAGGCTGCAGGCAGATGGCAAAGAGCCTTGAACGTATGCAGAGGACTGACCCGGGGCGAAAAGGACCCTACCCACTGTACCCGGGAGAGGCTGTATGGTACAATGGTTTAAGACCAGGCTTCTGGCACTTTCGCTGTGATCCAGTGGCGAGGACTCTGTGCTCCCAATGCAGGAGGCCCAGGTTCAGTCTCTGATCAGGGAACTAAATCCCACACACCACAACTATAGAGCCCGCATGCCACTGTGAAGATTGGAGCGCCCACGTGCCACCGCAAGACCTAGTGCAGCCAAATAAATGAATAAGGGATTCCGCTGGTGGTCCGGTGGCTAAGAATCCACCTGCCGATGCAGGGGGCACGGGTTTGATCCCTGATCTGGGAAGATCCCACGTGCCTGTGTGCCACAACTCCTGAGCCAGGCACGTGGGTTTGACCCCAGCACTGAGACTCTCAGAGGCAGTTACAATCTCCAAGATAGAGCTTCCTTTGTTCACTTATGGCTGGACTGTCCACGGCCAGCTGCCCAAAGAGGTGGGTGCAAGAGGATGTGCCTACGTGGACGGGGGAGGTTTGTCTGGGGGAAGGTGCTTTCTGGGTCATCTGCCCTTGGAAATCTAGACAGGAAAGCTGTGCCTCTAAGACCCTCCGGGAATCTCCTCTTGCAGCAGTTAAGTTGTCCGAACAGCAGAAGTGGAATGAATTCCTGACTCCTATTGGCCAATTTTGCCTTCATTTTGGGTCCCCCCGCACCTGCGCACCTGGCTCGGGGTCAAGTCTGGGTCTGTGTTGTCTCTGGAATGGCTGCATCTGTCTGGGACCCCACTCGTGCCAGACTGTACCAGTTTGAGGGGCCCTCAGCTGAAGGTACTTTCTATGCTCACTTTCTGGGATGCTGCGATGTTTTCAGGCCACCGAGAGAAACTCTGGCCAGCCCAGGCTCCCTGTCTCCTGGGCCTTCCCGTCAGAGCCACACTGCTGATGCTCAGGGTCTCCTCCTAGCCACTCACCCTGACTTGGCCTCCGTCTGCCTTCTTCCCCATCCCTCCAGGCCCGCACCTGCTCTTTGATTCCTGGCTCCTTCTGCTTCCAAGGAGGTCAGAGGCTCCCATCACTGCTGGTTGGAATCTGGAACCATCACCTGCCACTCGGGTGTCCTGGTACATACATTTCCCAGGCTCAGGGTGCTTGCAGGAGGGGGTGACTGGGAGGGGCTGGGTGTGAGACCTCCAGGAGGCAAATCTCAGAGGGAGCTCTGGCCCAACCTCTGTGTGGTCTCCCTCCCTCTCTCTCCCTCCCTTCCTACCTTCTTTTCTTCTTTCCTTTCTCTTTTAAACAGCTTTATTGAAATGTAATTAAATAGCATAAAATTTACTCATTTAAAGTGTACAATTCAGTGGTTTTTAGTATATTTGCAGTGGTATTTAGTATATTTGAACCATGCAACCATTCCCCATAATCTAATTTGAGAACTTTTCATCACCCCCTCAAAGAAGCCCCATTAGCAGCACTCCCCATCTCCCCCTCCCTTCCCAGCCCCTGGCAGCCACTCTCCTTTCTTCTCCTGGTGTTCATTTGTCAAGCAACTGTCAACAGTGAGGCCAGAGCCTTAAGTTCACAGCTGGAATTACCCTTCCCTCGGACCAGGACTTCAGGCAGCAGAACCTCAGAATCACACAGCCATCCTTTCCAACTTGCCTACTCACTCCCTTGTGGTTTTAACTCACCCGCTCATCTTCCTCATTTATCTAGGGAGGTGGTAGGAGACCCAGAGAAGGGAAGAAACCTGCCCAAAGTCATGCAGTGGTTGGGAACACAACTCCTGGCCTGGAGTACCCCGCTTTCTCAGCTCTCCAAGCTGCCTTCCCCCAGCTGCTCCCTACACATTCCTGGGCCCAGCCACTCTTATAACATTGTACCCCAGTAAAAATGAGAATTGTAAAATGAGAATTATAACACCTACCTCACATATCACTGTGAGGATTAAGTGAAACCTAAAGCAATTTGAACTGTGGTGTTAAAGAAGACTCTTGAGAGTTCCTTGGACTGCAAGGAGATCCAACCAGTCCATTCTGAAGGAGCTCAGCCCTGGGATTTCTTTGGAAGCAATGATGCTAAAGCTGAAACTCCGGTACTTTGGCCACCTCATGCGAAGAGTTGACTCATTGGAAAAGACTCTGATGCTGGGAGGGGTTGGGGGCAGGAGGAGAAGGGGATGACAGAGGATGAGATGGCTGGGTGGCATCACCGACTCGATGGACGTGAGTCTGAGTGAACTCCGGGAGTTGGTGATGGACAGGGAGGCCTGGCATGCTGCGATTCATGGGGTCGCAAAGAGTCGGACACGACTGAGCGACTGAACTGAACTGAAAGCAATCCTGTATGTAGAGTTTAGCCCAGTGCTTGGCACAAAGCGATCCCTCGGTAGAAGCAAGCTAAATCGCATCGAAGTCCCTCCCTGGCATCCCAGGCCCTGCACACTCTAGTTGTTTGGGATGGGTGGCAGTCCTTCCCCACCCCGTGAAGATGACGATGGGAGCCACTGAAACTGCCCAGGTCCTAGTCACTGCTTCCCCGTCACCTGGGAGCTGGTGATGTCGGCAGGGCTGGCGGAAGGTTGAGACTTGTCATGATGACTAACAACCCAGAGCTGTGGGAGTCTGGTTAATCAGCAGCGTCAAAACTTCCCGTGGCTGTTTGCAAACAAGGGCCACCCCCAGAGGAGGAGGACCAGAGGCAGGGGAGAGGCCGTGGGGCTGCTGAAGAAGCTGGGTGAGCCATGCTGGCAGCACCAAGAGGCTGGCAGGTGGTCAGGAGCCGGAGTTTGGTTGTCCGGAAAACATAGCTTCCCTCACCCGGCTGTTGCCCCTGTGTACCTGCTCCTGCCCCCCGAGAAATGAAAAGCTGATTGCAGATACCAGGGTCTCTTGAGGGATTTACTTTCCAGGAGTGACTGATAGGTGCTTCCCAAGTGGCGCAGCGGTAAAGAATCTGTCTGCCAAAGCAAGAGATTCAGGAGACGTGGGTTGGATCCCTGGGTTGGGAAGATCCCCTGAAGTAGGAAATGACAACCCATTCCAGTATTCTTGCCTGGGAAATCCCATGGGCAGGGGAGCCTGGAGGGCTACAGTCCGTGGGGTCGCACATGAGTTGGACACGACTGAGCACGCCAGTGGCTCTTGCAAGAACACAGGCTGCGGTTGCAGGCTGGTGTCAGAGCAGACAATCTTAGTGATGCTGATGGCCACCTGAGCAGTCTGCCAAGGTTGTGGGATGTTCCAGAACCCACTTGGGAAGGTGTCTGGGGGCTTGAAGAGCAGACAGGGAGGGGGTGCGCTGACTCAGCTCTCTTAGCCGGGCCTGGGCCAGCCCAGCAGACAGAAACCCAGCAAAGGAACCAGACACTCCCCTCCCTGACAGCCATTGCTCAGGCATTTTATGTGCCTGATGCCTCACGGGGGGACCAGCCCAGGCGAGAATTCCAGATCCAAGAGAAAAACTGTAAATTAGTACAAAAAGTAGCTCTCGTCTACAATGCTGCCAGCGACAGCGTAAAGTGTAAATTTGGTACAGCCCATCTGATGGCAATCTGGCAACGTGTTTAGAAAGTGTAAAAAAAAAAATGATCAGACTCTTTATTCAGATTTTATGAAGTTAACAACCCCACTCCCCCTGCCCTGTCCCCAGGGCATGAACAGGCTGTGTGTAGGGAGATGTCACAGCAATGCTGTTTATAAATGTGTAAAAATGGGAGCTACTCACATACCTGATCCCACAGAATGGCCAGTTCAGTGGTGGCAGAGCCGTTCAGAGGTCTATTATGCAGCCATTTAAAATGTTTACTCTTTTCAGTCATTTTTACAGGGTGCTAGGTGTACCTCACACCGTGCAAGCCCAAGGTTGAATGGGCCCTGGGCCTCATCCTCAATCTTGGTCCTGCAGTTCAGAAAAGGGGAGACCTTAGTAGGAAAAAGTCACTTGGAAAATCCCTCGTTCTATGATGTAACGTGAGCAAAAGGCAGAGTAGAAAATTGTCTCCACGGTCTGCCTCCCACTATAACCACAGCTGGTGCACCAGATGCCGGGCTCTGGGCATAACGTGTTTGCTCTTATTTACTTCTCATACCAGCCCAGTGAGTTAGTTACCTTATCACAGGAGGAAACTGAGGCACAGAGGAAGTGACGGAGCCAGAGTTCAGACCCCTAACCACCTGACCCTCAAACCTAGTTTTAACCATTGCTCCCTACTGTCTCCCCTTACTACAGAAATAATGTCTTTTGAAAGTTAACAGTGTTCTGAGCTTCCCTGGTGGCTCAGACAGAAAAGAATCTGCCTGCAATGTAGGAGACCTGGGTTCGACTCCTGGATCTGGAAGATCCCCTGGAGAAGGGAATGGCTACCCACTCCAGTATTCTTGCCTGGATACAAGAGCCTGGAGGGCTATGGTCTACAGGGTCATATAGAGTCAGACACGACCAAGCGTCTAACACTGTCACACTTTCACCAGAAAGAAAATCCGGGCCAATGACAATAAGTGAAGAGTGGTGGGATTTGGGGGCATGGGTGATTTGTCCTCTCTTGATTTCTACTACATTTGTGCAGGAAAAAATAAAAATTGAAGTTAAAAAACA
Source organism: Ovis canadensis (assembly GCF_042477335.2). Taxonomy (NCBI): domain Eukaryota; kingdom Metazoa; phylum Chordata; class Mammalia; order Artiodactyla; family Bovidae; genus Ovis; species Ovis canadensis. Next base: position 38,969,292 of record NC_091258.1, on the reverse strand, counting down.
AACCCCCACCCCAGCAATCTAGAATTTGCAGCAGATGGGGAAAAATGAATGGGGAAGTTGAAAGAAAGCGGGGATGATGTGAATAATGCATGTCTTGGCTTAGAACAAGGAGAGAGAATGATTTAGGAGCAAGAAGAAAGCCAGGGAGGGATTTTTGGGAGAGGAAGGGCTTCTGGATGATCCCAGGGAAGGGCTGACTGAGAGGGAGGCTGTGGGGGCAGGGCTCATCTGCCTCGGTCACCCTTCCTCCATCTCTATTACCTGGTATACTTCAGTACATATCTCCTTAGTGTCTGCATTCTTCTCATTTTTTAGACTACAGGAAATGATAAGGGGAAAAAACTCTCTGTTTTCCTTTCTGCCCTGGAGTGCTAGGAGAGGGGTGTCTGCCAAATTCTTCCTCAGATCATCAAGAGGCTTCAGGTTCCCCTCACCTGGGAGCTGCAAATGCAGCAGGTAAGTCACTGTCTAAATATTTTAGAGCAAAAGTGGTCTGGGGGGAAGGTTGCCTTGATTCCCAACACAGACCTTTGGAAGTGGGAGCAAGGTTTTCCTAGTTAATACAGCTTTTAGAAGGAGGGAGGGCCCAGAGGGAGCACAAAGGGGAGAGGGGAGAGGCCGGGACCATTTGTTCAAATACCCGATGGGCACTGAGTGCTCATAGGAGCTGAGCCTGTAACAGAGGAGAGTCAGGATTAACAGTCCAGCCCCAGGGTCATCTAAGACCCCGCTCCTTCACGTCCACTGAGAAGCATGACTTCCTCAAAGCTGGGAGGTGTGAATCAAAGGCCAGCACCCCCCTACCCCTGCAAAGGGCCAGCCCCCAAGTGTGCTCAGAGATCAAAGGCTTGAGTCCTGCTGCTGGTAAGGAGTCAAACTCGTGGTTGCAGGGCTGGGTGCAGAGCCTGCCTGCGCCCTCCTGGGATCCTCCAAGCTCTTTCTGCACTGTTCATGATGGGCTGTATCAAAGCTATTGCAATGGCTTCAAAACAGCAGCTAATTGAGTCAGAATTACTTACTGTGTGACTCAGCTCCAAGAGGTACCCTCTGACTTCAAGAAGCTGTTTGGTACAGGAACATGTGCCGATCACACTTTTCAAAGGGGCAGGGGGCTCCTAATTGACCACATTGGAATGATTCCCTAAGGATCCTTTCACTCACTTCCCTTTTTCTTTAAACTTTTTCCTCTGTATTGGGGTATAGCCAATTAACAAGTAGTGTTGTGACAGTTTCAGGTGAACAGCGAGGGGACCCAGCCATACATATACATATATCCACTCTCCCCCAAACCCCTCTCCCATCCGGGCTGCCACATAACATTGAGCAGAGTTCCCTGTGCTGTACAGTAGGGCCTTGGTTGTTGTTGTTCAATCACCAAGTCATGTTCGACTCTTCAAGACCCCACGGACTGCAGCATGCCAGGCTTCCCTGTCCCTCACCACCTCCTGGAGTCTGCTTAAACTGACATCCACTGAATCGGTGATGTCATCCAACCATCTCATCCTCTATCATCCTTTTCTCCTTCTGCCTTCAATCTTTCGATCACTTTTGTCGGTTATCCATTTTTAATATAGCAGTGTACGTCTCATTAAGTCTTTTATGTTATTTACATGGGAAGAAAGTCTGTTCATACATGTTTAGCGCACCCTGTTCTTTCCCTCTGTGATCCTTGTGTGATCTTCTTTATTTACCTGATGTGATGCCAGGCACCTACTGCCTGTTGGAGCAGAGTCTGTAGCAAAGGCATGCCCTGCAATCAAGTTAGGAAGGAGTTCTGAGCTCAAGGAGATGATGGTGTAGATAGGAGAGACCTTTACAATCCAGCATGGGGGGTGCTGCAGGGGAGTGAGCAGTCAGGAGACTGTAGTGCCTGGTAGGGTCAAGGAAGGTGATCTCTAAGCTTGAAGGAGAAACAGGAGCTGCCCAGGTGAAGGTGGGTGGAGGCTGGTAGGAATAAGGTGAGAAGAGAGGCCTCTAGAGAACAGTATTATAAAGACCTGAAGGTGACTGAGTCCCAGCTTCAGTCATTAGAACTGGAAAATCGTGTAAATCTTAGGTGTGCTTTACTCTGATCGCTACAAGAATCAGATCAAACAGAACTGGCTTATTATCACCCCCTCATTGCTGCCCTCTATGCAGAAGAACCCCTTGAGCCCTTGACTACCTCTCAGATGGGTGCCTGAGAGTTAAGGGCTTTCAGACTCTGAACAACAATGGTGCTGCCCCTTCTTTGCTGGAGGATGGGTCAATGTGGATATGAGCCTGTAGCGTTGCCTTGTTCAGGCACTCAGTCGTGTCCAACTCTTTGTGACCCCATGGACTCAGTATGCCAGGCTTCCTGTCCTTCACCGTCTCCCAGAATTTGCTCAAACTCACGTCCCATTGAATTGGTGATGCCATCCAACCATCTCATCCTCTGCTGCCTCCTTCTCCTTTTGCCTTCAATCATTCCCCGCATCAGGGTCTTTTCTAAAGAGTTGGCTCTTCGCATCAGGTGGCCAAAGTATTGGAGCTTCAGCTTCTGGCCACTGCATTCTGTGGCCCTCCTAGGGACATCTATGCCTCTGCCAGGAGGCAGGTAGGCTGAATCCAAGAGTCCTCGCTCATGGGCTCAGAACCTCAGCATCGGGGTGGCCAAGTTTCACTCTCCGTGTGGCTGGGGAGAATTGGCAGCCTCCATATCAAACCATCAGTGAAGTTTCTGGGATAGAAATACACCCCGAAGTCACTGATATGTAGTTTCTGACATTGCGCCACCTTAAACTAAATTCCAGCAATCATAAAGCAATTTGGTTTTGCATTTCAAGTCAGAGTTTTACTGGAATTTGGCAAATGCTTCCTCAACCATCTCAATTTTCTTTTTCCTTCACTGGTGCTTTGAACTTAGTAAACTCCAGCACCTATATATATATAGTTATACTATATGTTTGTGTATTGTATATAAACCACCAGGCTTTCCTGGTGGTTCAGTGGTAAAGAATCCACCTGCCAATGCAGGAGACATGGGTACAATCCCTGGGTCAGGAAGATCTCCTGGAGAAGGAAATGGCAGCCCACTCCAGTATTCTTGCCTGGAGAATCCCATGGACATAGGACCCTGGAAGGCTGCAGTCCGTGGGGTTGCAAAGAGTGAAACACAGCTTGGCAACTGAACAGCAACAACAACATGTAAACACACACACACACACACACACACCTATTGGGTTCCTATCTCAGCAGTAGCATACACCAGCTTTATCAATGAACTTTAGGGGGCTCAGTTTCCCTTCCTGAAAATGGGGACTATGATGGTACCCACCTCATAGGTGTTTGGGGTTAAACGAGATCTTGTTTTTAAAGAACTCAGTGCAGTGCCTGGCACAGTGATAACTGTGATAAATGGTAGCTATTATGTGCATAGAGGAAAAAAAACTGTACTAAAATGTTGGCAGCACTTATCTCTAGTGGGTGGGATTATGGTTACAATGAACATCTATTACTTTTGTAATCAGAGGAAACGAACAATAAATGTTATTATTAATTTAAAAACCTGGCTTTGGCTTTGTCAAAAGGAACCTGCAGTTAATGTCAACGTGCCGGCTCTAAGTAAGAAAAGGCCTCCAGTTCTGTATCAGGACTTGGAAAGACAGATACTCCCACCCCATCCCTCTCCTCAGTCAAACATTAGGGTCTATAAAGAAAGGAGATACTTGGTCAAGGATCTAGAGAAAATTTGTCCTCATCTGACCTTGCAGTCCCCCTGACCACTGCTGTCTGCGGGGCAGTCAGAGAGAAAGTGCCTCTCAAATTATGACCAGCTCTCCCATTGGGAGGGTTATCTGGGGTTCTTAGTTAGAAATCCAACTCTATAGGAAACCATTCCAGAAGAGCGACTCGGGACTTCCCTTGTGGTCCAGTGGTTAAGACTCCTCACTGCCACTGCAGGGGACGCAGGTTTGGTGCTGGGTCTGGAAACTAGAATCCCCCATGCCTTGTGGCTTGGACAAAAATATAAAAACAAAAACCAGAAGAGTGACAGGCACCCTTTATTGGGCCTGCACTGGGACATCTCAGTGAGAAGATAAAACACATGAATTCATTTTCAGTAGGGGGTTGGGAGTGTCCTGGTCTAGCATCCAGGACCATCTGAGGCCCAGGACCTTGGCTCTGCCTCTCTGGAGCTGCACGTCCCCCTCCAGTCGGTTCATCCTGCCCTCCTGTTGAACAGGAAGAGGCAGAGCACCCACCCTCCTGGGATTATCTGCGGGAACCATCAGCCTGCACTGGGCTGGCTCCTGAATTTCTTTGCTCTCTCCTCCTTCCGCACCCTGGAGGGGGAATATTGCTGCTGACTCTGGAATAAAATGCCGCCTCTGTTTGGGAGACAAAGAACAGAGTGGCTCCTCTGGGTCAGCTGGCTCTCCTTGGCTGGCAGGCTCCCTGCCTCCCCCAGGCTGCTTCTGGGACATCCTCTGAGGAAGGCCGTCTGGGCCTACACCAGGAGCTGCTGTCTGCTCCGAGCCGGCATTCTGAATGTGTTTTCACTGGAGATTGAAGGAATATTTTACCTTTAAAAATCCCAAACAGCTTCTCTGCTCTGCAAGACATCTATCTCTTGGGGGGGTATGAGAGGGGAACAGGGCCAGGCAGGAGCAGGGGGCAGCAGGTGGTGCCCTGGCTAGGGAGGCAACCTGGCCTGTGTGCTCCTACTAGAGCTAGTGAGAATGCACGTGTGAAAACGCGTGTGCTGATGTGTGACAGTGCATGCATGGGCACGTGTGCTCACTAAAGCGTGTGTTGTTTAGTTGCTAAGTCAAGTCTGACTCTTTTGCAATCCCATGGAGTGTAACCCGCCAGGCTCGTCTGTCCGCGGGGTTTCCCAGGCAAGAATACTGAAGTGGGTTGCCATCTCCTCCTCCAGGGGCTCTTCCTGGACCTGGGATCGAACCCAAGTCTCTTGCATTGGCAGGTGGATTCTTCACCAGCTGAGCCACATGGGAAGCCCATGAAAGTCTGTACTGGGGTTAGCAGCATAGGAATGTTGCTCTGTGGAATGTGAGGAAGAGTTCAAGAGTACCTGAAGAAGCATGTACAGCATTTGTGGGAAAGCACGGGGGAAAGTCTGAACTCCGTACAGGAATGTGAGTGCACATTGGAAGTGTGTGAGAATGTGCAAGTGTGCACACATACTAGCTAGTGTGTGTGTGCTAGAAAGTTTCAGAAAAAAGTATACGACAGTTTGTGAGAAACTGAAGCGTGGCAAGGGAGCACTTGTGAGAATTGTGTGTTAGTAGTAGTAACTAGCGTGTGCAAAAGTTTTGTACTAGGGTTTGAGGAGGTGTGGATGAGAATGTCAGTTTAAGTGCAAAGCATACACGTAGGAACGAACGTCGGGATGTGTGTGGGAACTGTGAATGTGTTCATGTGGACTCACTAGAGCGTGTGTGCAAACCTGTGAGAGCCGCGTGTATTGTATGTGAGCACGTAGGACGGCTTGTGTGCGTCTGGGGTGAGCGCGCACGTGTGCACGGGCGTGTGCGGAGCGCCGGGAGACCCAGAAGAAAGGTCTGAGCAGAGCCGGCGGCCCCGCGTGAGAGTGTGAGTCTCTGTGTGTGTGCACGCGGGAGCGCGCGCGCGTGCCGCCGCCCCCCGCCAGGGTCTGAGCCGGTTGCCATGGGAACGCGCCGCGGCCCGAGTTAATCATTTCCTGTGGAAAGTGTGCGGGAGGGGCCGGAGCGGGGCGGGAGAGGGGCGGGCCAAGGAGGCGGTGGCGTGGAGCTGCCTCCCGCCGGCGGGCCGGGCCGGGCCGAGCCCCTGGCGCTGCGGCGACGCCGGGATCCTGCCTCCGCCAGGCCGGTGAGTCCGGGGCTCGGGCGGGAAGAGGGAGGGCTGGGCGCTCGGGTTCCGCCCAGCCCGTCGTTCGGGGTGTCGCGTCCGGGATCCCCCTGCCCAATCCCGAGGTGGGGCGCGGGGAGGGCCGGGCCCGGGAGACCCAGCCCTGCGCTATCCCGCCCCCACCCCCGCCCCCCACGCTGTCCAGCCAGAGCCGATCAGAGCATGGGGGCGACATGTCCCCTGGAATGCGAGCAGCCTCGGGACCCCCTTTCCGATTTCAATGGCCCGGGAAAGCCGGAGATTGCCAGGGAACCGCGTGCCGGTCAGCGCCGCCCCCTCCCCGGGCCGAAGTCCCCGGGTCCGCAAGGCTCCCTCGAACGCTGCAGTTTCGAGCCCTCCCACCGCGTAGGTCCTCTGGGCAGTTGACTTTCCCCTTCGCAGGGCCGGGATGGGGTGGGCTAGCGGCAGGTTAGGAACGAGGGCCTGGGCCGGCGTCCCCCTGGGCAGTGGGGAAATTGAGCCTTTGACAGCTGCAGCCTGGTGGGGAGGGGTTCCCAGCTGGGAGGGCCAGCCCGAAGCCACCTCTGTCAGCCCCCTGTTGTGAGTTAGAGCGGAACTCTGGCGCAGTGAAGGGCCTGGTCCTGGCAGATTTTAAAGAGGAAGCTGTATTTAAATTCTCAAGTACCATTTGTCACCAGCACCCCCCCACACACACACATTTGTCTCAAGGTTGGGGGTCCTAGCCACACCTGCCCTTTCGCCTTCTCTGGCTTTCTGTCCTCCTGAGGCTGAGCCAGCAACTCTGCTGGCCCAGGCTGTTCCCTGTGCCCTTGATAAAAGTAGCCGTCTCCTTGGCCAGAGAGTCATTTGTGAGGAATGCAGTCTGAGAATGGGGCCCTGTATTTGCAGTGACTGGACTTAAGGGATGTGGGGGTAATGCGTTCTGCTTTCCCTCTGGGCACCAAGGAACAGAGGCTTTGAAATCTGGGTTGACCTGCAAAACCTAGGATGTGTGACTGCTCAGGGGAGGTCCAGGCGCTGTCCACCCTCCCAGACCTTCTGCCCCCTCTCTCAGGGAGACGAAGACTATGTTTCCCCAGGCAGTGGTCTCTGGGCAGTTGTCAAGTCTATTCCCCAATCATTGCAGCAACCCTGGTCTGGGGGAAGGGGGCTGCACCTCTGCCACCTTGGCCTAAACCTGAAGAGGCTGATGGGGCTCTCCTGCAGCCTGCCCCTGCGTTCACCCACCGCTGGATATAGGTCACTGAAACATTAAATTTGCGGGGGCGGGGGGTGGGCAGGGTTCTTTGTATATGTCAGTATTGTTCTTAATGTTGTGTATATGTGTTATCCAAACTTTACATCAACCCTATTAAGGTAGAGTTCTCCCATTTCAAAGATGGAGATACTGAGGCTTAGAGACAAAGTCATTCTCCCAGGGTTGCACATCTACTAAGTGGTGCAGCCGGGCTCTGAACTAGCTTTTGGTCATAACCACGCTGTGCCCCCATCACCCCGTCCTAAGACCTAGGTTTTTGTGTCTCCAGTCTTGGGCTGTTTGAAAGTCCTTGATGCTTTTGACTCTCACATCCGACAGTCTGCTAATTCAGCTACTTTTTCCTCTTCAGGATCTTGCACACACCCTTCCTCTTTCTTCCTGATCTCTTCCTGCCTCCCAACTTCCCTTCCTGAAAGCCAGGAAATAATGTGTCCTTCTGTCCCTGCCCCTCAGGCTTAGCTGACCTCCTTAAAAGTCTTCTCAGGGCTTCCCTGATGGCTCAGCGCATATAGAATCTGCCTGCAATGCAGGAGACACAGGTTCGATCCCTGGGTTGGGATGAGCCCTGGGTAGGGATGATCCCCTGGAGAAGGAAATGGTAACCCACTCCAGTATTCTTGCCTGGAGAATTCCCATGGACAGAGGAGCCTGGCGGGCTACAGTCCAAAGGGTCTCAGAGTCCAACACAACTAAGCACAGAGCACATGAAGGTCTCCCTCAACCATGGAATCGACCTTCAGTGCCCTTTGCCATCTCACCTTCCAGCAGCTCGGCATGCAGGTGGAGCCTGTCTCACTCCCTCCTTCTTTACCCACTGGGCAGCTGATCCTCAGGGCAGATTGTGTGCCCAACTCTTTGCTGAGTAGCCTGGAGAAGGGGACGTCTGGCTACGTCTCCCAGTTCCCTCCACTCCACACTCGTCCATCTCCATTTCCTCAGCGGAGCTACCCACAGGCAGCATTTATGTCCACTCTGCCCTTTGGCCAGCAGTCCTGACCCCTGCCAGGGAGAGGGCACCCAGGAGATTCCTCCTCCAAGGTGTCTTCCTTAATCAAGGAAGGTAGAGGCCAGGACTCCCTAGCCAAGAGCCTGGCATTCTTCCAGGGCTCAGCTCTGCCAACCTCAGGCCACCCATCCTTGGGGTCTTCCTTCTCTTGCCTCTCAATGCTTCAGTTGTTCCTGTTCCTCTATTGACCCAGCATGTGCAGATCTCTCCTGTTCTAAATTCCACATCCTCTCCTTCCCATCCTAGCCAACTTCTCCAAAGAGAAGGAAGTGGCAGCTTCCTCTGGCCACCCCCACCCCACCTTAGACTTTCCCAGGTCTGCCCTCTGTTCTGCTCCATTGACCTTTCTTCCAATTGGATCTCTCCGTGGCATGGTTCCCTGGTAATTGACCATCCCCTCCTTCTCACTCCCGGTCACCTCTGAGGACTCTTCATCTGTCTGTTGCTTCAGCCACCTCTGACCTTCCTTCTCCAGCTTTCCTTCCCGGTCAGAGTCACCTCTGTCCTCCCTGGTTGCCTTTCATCTTGCACTATCTTTGACGACAGGATCCTCACCTGTGGCACGGTGACCCCCATCAGCCTCACAACTCAGTGATTCCATCTCTAATCCTGCTGTCTTCCAAGCTTCAGTTCAGGCTTTCGTGTGCATTCCTATCAAGGCATTCACCCAACAAGCCTTTGCCAGCTGTTTGATGTGGATGTAGCTGCTGCTCCAGGCTGGGTGCTGTGGGACTCACCCTGGGGAACTGTAGAGGGTCAGGGGGGATGGACATTGTTTAAATAGCTTTACTGCCTGGTAGAAAGCCATCAGTACAGTGCGGGATGGGGAGAGTAGTCTCTAGCCCAGGTGGCATCATTAGGAAATCCTTGAGTGCCTCCAACTCCATTTTAAACCCAAAGCAAACTCCACATTACCTCTCCGAGCTGACTTGGCTTCTTTCAAACATGGCATCACTTATTGTCTGAGTCTGGGACTGTAGCTTGGTGTATCACCTTAAATGCCTTCAGAGTCGCTTTGCATGCAATAGGTGTTCCATAAAGACTTGTAAAGTAAATGAAGTCTGTCCTGTTCATTTGCTCAGTGCATGAGGGCCCTATGGGGCTTTCTACCCAAACTAGTGTTCCCCACCCCCAGCCCCATTCTCCATACCACCTGGAGTCTCCTTACCTCCTGTTCTGATTGTGAAGGTTTGTTGAAGTGTTTACCTCCCTCCTGACAGGGAGCTTTGAGGCCATGTCTCTGCTGATCAAAGAGGACCCCAGGCAGGTGCCTGGCACACAGCAGGTACCGGGTAAATAATTATTAAATGAAGAATGAATGAATCTTCGTATTTTCAAGTCCTAGCAGGGTGTCTGCCAGTTGTAGTACAGCGTGAGGGCTAGTTGAATACATGAATGAGCTGATTTAAAGAGAATTTTGACGTATATAAGCCTGACTTGTCAGAGCCACAGTCAGGGTCCCTTCATAATAGATTCATGGAGATGCTGTTGGAGGCCCTGGTGGTGCCTCCATGTGGGGTTGTGCCCTGTCTGTGTGCTGCCAGGCTCGGAGGGAAGGGCCGAGATGTGGGGTCTCCACACTGTGCTACAGATGCACCTGGTGGGCTCCTTGCCCACCTCTGAGCCTCCCTTCTCCTTAATGAGCACCCTGAAATGGTGCGAGGCCCTGTCTCATTGCCTGAGCCCAGGGGGTCCTTGGGGGACACTGGAATTGGGGCTTTGGGTTAACAGGTGACCCAGTCCCTTAGACCCTTGCAGATGGCAGGCTCCGATCTGCTTGGGGTTGAGGCGGGGGAAGGTGCCGGCCAGCGGGCTTCAACCTCCCTTTTCTTGCTCTCTCCGCAGGCAGCCCGGCGCCCGGAGGAGGCTACTAAGCCCCGCCGGGCCATGGTCCCGTCTCGCAGGACGTGGAACCTGGGAGCCACGCCCTCGCTGCGCGGCCTGTGGCGAGTGGGCCGGGCCGGGGAGCCCGAGCCGGGGATGGCTCGCCCCGCCCCAGCCAGCCCGGCCGCCCGCCCTTTCCCACACACCGGCCCGGGGAGGTTGAGAACTGGTGAGTCCGCATTTTTAAAATGCCTCTTTATTTCCCTTCCTCCAGATACCAACGATGAGACTGGGGTTTCTCGCAAGTTCCTAGACTCAGTCAGAGCTGTCAGGTAATTACAGGGTACCGGCAGCCCGCGAGCCGGGCGTGGAGTCAGGGCGTCAATTTCTCTGGGCGCTCCTGCCCCGCGCCCGCCCGTCTGTAAAGACCGGCCCGGGACGCCGAGTTAAACGTTAACGCAAACTGTGGCGCAGAGCGGGGAACGCGGCGGACAGCCACGCGCTCCCTGGCCGGCCGGGTCGCTGTGGCTCTGTGATCCGCCCGTCCTCGGCCGAGCACTCGTGGTCTCGCCCCGGTTTCTGCCCGCAGCTGGTAAACAAGGTAGGTGCAGAGCTGCCCGGCGCCCCGCGCGGTGCCGACACTTGATCCCGCCGGGGCTCGCCGGCGGATGGCGCGGAGCGGACGAAAGGCTGCTCCCGAGCGTGGCCTGGCAGAGGGTGGGTGCCATGCGCTCCTTTTAGGTGCCATCCCAGGTGGCCCAGACAGCAGGTGGGTAGTGAGGGAGTTCCCGAGTCTGGGGCCCTCCCTCCCCCTGGGGGAGCTGTCAACACGGGCTCTCCTTTCTGGGTCATGTCCCCTGGCGCTGCCAACATCAAGAAGTGGGCGGCTTCTGTGATTCCCGGTGCGGGCTCGATCGTCAGGCCTGGGGAGCTGCCCCTGGGTGTCTGCCAGCCTTGGCTTGGGCAGGTCGTCCTGAAAGTGTGGGGGCAGAGGGTGTGTCTTCAGGCAGGGGGCCTTCAGGAGTTTGCTGTCTGACTGCTCCTGATCTACTGGGAGAGGGCTATAGAGGGCCAGCCTGTCTGAGTTAGCAGAGCTCTTCTGGGGCATAAGGCCAAGCCCCTCCATGTACAGAAGGGAAAACCGAGGCCCAGAGAGGGCACGTAGCAAGCTCCAGTTCCCTCTCTCCCACCTCACTTGTACCATCAGTGGCAGCCAAAGCGCTGCCCTCCACGGTCTCTTCTTTGGGGACAGTGAGGCTGGGGTTGACCCTGGAGTCCTCCTGGGAAAGCTTGGGCTCTTGAATCAGGTGGCCCCGGTTGTCTGGAAGGAGCTGAAGATGGTCTCTACTCTGCAAGATTATCCAAAAGATTAAGACTGTAATATGAATGAATAGTATTGCTTTTCTGGCTTAAAAAAGAAAACAAGAATTGAAAAACAAAAACACGTTATCTTGGAAAACCAAAAAAAAAAAAAAAACCCCAGAAAGGTATAAAAAAGAAGACTCACCTAGAAGCTTGTCACTAAACATTTTATATAGTTCTTTTCAGTCCTGCACGTGCATATTGCTCTCTTAAATTAGTATTATGAGGCTTATATGACCATACAGACTTTTATCCACTTTTAAAATTTAAGACAAAGGTCCAATGAAATCCTGTGTGTGAAATGCCAAGCATGGTGCCTGCCACTGGGTAGAGTTTCAGCTAGTATGGGTGTCCCTAGGCCCTTCTACCACCTCCCACCCCCAACTTACTGCCACTTTGAGACGGGAAAGCAAGCAGAAGGTGGGTTAGCACATGGGATTGGAACACTGGCTTCAGGTGACCCTGGGCATATTATTAACCCTTCCGGGCCTCCGGTTCACACCTCTCAGGGCTGTTGTAAGGAGCTGTCGGTCTGCATTGATGACTACCTTCTGTGAGCACTTTACATGCATCACCCCATTTAATCCTCATCGCATGACTGAAGTTGGTTCTTAATGCCCATGGTATTGACAAGGAAACTGAGGATCAGGAAGGGAAATAAGGCCTGGAAAGCAGTTGGTCCAGTGCTGGCAGTCAGGATGTGATAGCACCCCAGGGTGGGGACTCTACAGTGTGCCCCTTGAGGCGAGTCCCCTCTCCCATCCCGTCCAGCCCCACAAGCTGTGGTGGAGAGCTGGGGATTGGGGGTGAATGGGGTATTGAAGCCCAGTCAGCTCTCTCCCGCCATCCAGTGAGGGAGGCGACGTGTCAGAGACGCGAAAGGATGTGCTTTAACTGGTCCTGGATGCGCTTTTGAAGGCCATGAGGACCAGGCCACCCAGTGTGGGGTTGGTCTTTATGAAGGCAGGGGAGAAATTGCCACCTAGAGGCGGCCTTGGTAATGAGGTCACGGCCCCGGGGTGCACCTCCTGTGAGGATTAGCACAGCCAGGGTGGCGTCGGCTTCCTTCTGCTGCTCTCTGTAGAGGGTTGCTGGTGGGCACGTGCCAGCCCTAAGGCCACCGTGGAGGGAGAGGAAGCCCCCACCTCCGGGGGGGAGATCTTGGGCGACTTTCTGCAGAAGATCCCCGGGCAGTTTGTGGTGAAGAAAGAGCGCAGCGCCTGCTCAGCTCCAGGCCTTCCCTCCATGCCGGGCATGTGAGGGCGTGTGAGTCCCTCCTGGCGGTGCCTGGGCCGCCCTGAGTGTGTGAAAGGGGAGCTAAGCCTCAGCCCTGGCCACTGATCCCTGGCCGGCAGCCTCCAACCAGCGTCCGGCGTCTCACCTGTCTCCTCTTGTCCTGGGACAGGGCGTGGAAAAGATAGCCCGGCCGGCGGTGACGAGGACTCGGGCGCCCGAAGTGCAGCTCGCCCGGCCCTGGCTCAGTGCCGAGCCCTCAGCGTGGACTGGGCTGGCCCTGGGAGCCCCCACAGGCTCTACCTGACCCTGCAGGTAAGTCTGGGGGCTGTCAGAAAAGCCAGGTGTCTAGCTGGGCAGGTGTGCCGTGGCCCTTTGAATACCAGCCGCTGGGCTCTTCTGGGGAAGGAGGCCACGAAGGAGACGGGTCTCACGCCTCCTGCCAAGCTCCTCATTAGCACACCCACTGGGAGCCTGCCTGCATGGGACAATTTGCTTTATTAGGTTATCTGGCGGGAAATCTCACAGGAGATGACAGGAGCTTCTTAGCTACTCCCTGACTGAAGTGTTAAAGTGGGAAATGTGGGGCCTTCAGTGAGAAGCTATTAGGAAGATGGGCAGGTTTTTAGGGGAGCTGTTTATTCCCACTGGGGCATACGAGTCCATGGGGGTAGCAATACTTAAATTTCCTCATTTAAAGTGAGGACTTTACCAAAACTTGATTTCTTTTCTCTTGCAGTCATCACTGCAAGTCAGTTATCATGGGACTTTCAGAACACTGACTTTACGTTTATATGTATAGTATTTGGTTGTAGAATGAAGACATCCTGATAGCAATAATAATATTTACTGAACGCTGACTTTATACCAGGCATTGTGGCATATATTATATGTCTCACATCAGTCCAAGACACAGTTACTGTTTTATGGATGAAGTAAAGGAGGCTCAGAGAGGTTAAGTGACTTGCTACTGGTCACACAGCAAGCTGGGGTCTGAACATGATGAGCTTTAAAAGTGGTGTAAAGAACTCACATATGTGGCGTGTAGTATCTAGAAACTGAATGTCTCCTGTGGTCCTGTGTCTTTGAGAAATCCACTCTTAATTTATTTATCTTTTCTATACAACTACTTGATTGCATTTATACAGTTTTTATTCTTTATTTTTGCCTTCTATTCTGTGACTAGCTCTTTCCCTCAACAGTAAGTCTTGGTGATTTCTTCATGCCTATCAATATATAGAGAACTACCTCATTCTTTTAAACTTATTATGCATAATATTCTACTTTATCTCACTGATCTTCTGGGTTGTTTCTGATTGCAAAGAGCTCCTTAAACAAATACTGATGCATTCGTGCATCTAAAACTTTGAGCAATTTCAGGACAGCACAGGCTCTGCAGTTTTATTTTTGCTGCACCACACAACATGTTGGATCTTAGTTCCCTGACCGGGGATTGAACCTGAGGCCTTTGCATTGGAAGTGCAGAGTCTTAACTACTGGACTGCCAGGGAAGTCCTTGTAATTTTTTAAATGGATGCATCTGTTAATAGATATTTTTGCAAGTGCCTACTCTGTGTTAGAAGACTGTGCTGGCACACAGTCAAGAAGAGCAATAGACCCGGCAGTCTAGCAGAGAGGCCAGGATGGGCAAACATTGACATAATGGCTGAGGATGAAGGATCAGAGTTATCTGGAGGTGTTGCCAAGGCCCCTCCCCCCAAGAAAGATTGTGCATGACAAGGGGCTACCTTGAAGGGACCCATGCAGATGGAGGTCAGGGTGGGTGCGGGAGATAGGTGCCCTTTGAACGTGTGGCTTCAGGTTCTGATCTGAACATGAACCCCTTGCTTGTTGCTTCAGAGACAGTCTTGGGCTTCCTGGTTTTTCTCATCCCCTCTGGGGTGGTTCATCTGAAGATGGAACCGAATGGTCTGTGTTTATTTTTTTTTTTTTAACTGTAAGTTCTGCTAGAAATGCAGGTCTGGTGCAGGAATAGTTAAAAAAACTGGAGAACCATTTTTTTTTTTTTTAATCAAACTCAAGCCATTGGTAGTTAAATCAGGAGGTGGTCAGAAACAGGCAGCCTTGAGTTGGGTGGAGGCTCTGTTCTTGAATTTTGATTATGGGCTGTTGGGTTGTGGTTGCCGCTGAGTCCTGGGGTCAGCAGATCTACTGAGGATGTGAGACGCTGCCGCCAGCCGCCAGTTTCCACATGCGTGTTCTTCTGGGCTGGTGAAGCTTCATTATGTTTATAGGGGCGTTGAGATGGGGGTTGTGAGGCTCAAACAGGGACCCAGACCCAGTGAAGTGACCTGGTGGGCTTGGTGACCTCCCCCACCAGCTTCTCAAGCAGTTAAAACCAGAGTCGCTTCCTTTGGAGGCTGCAGAAATTCCCAACCCCCAGGGGCCTGTCTGCCCTTCCTGTGGCTTGGCCAACGGGCCAGAAATAGTGTAACCTTTGCTCTGGACGGCAAATGGAAACTTCCAGCTGCCGCTGTTGCCGCCGCCAATGACAAGGCTGCTCGTGCTGGTGTGGCAGTTGGTCAGAGGGTGGGGATAAAATTAAGTCAGTGGGAATTTTCCTAAATACGAGACATGCTCATGACCGTTCCTTCTGGAGTAGAAAGTGGAGTTTCTTTTCTACGAATGGGACGATGAAGCTTCAGGGAGGGTTAAGTAACTTGCCCATGGTCACACAGCTCACCTGAGTCAGGCTTCACACCCAGGCCTTTTCGACTCTAGACTTGGAATATTTTTTAAACATAGCAGTTGCCTTTTTATTTTGAATAAGGTTGGCACAAAGACACACCAAAAAAGGCCTGTCATCTCCCATCCTGGATAGCTTCTGTTATCCAAGATAACAAAGCGGAACACCACAGATGCTTACAAGGTTAAAAATGCAAATGCCAGACAGGTTCAGAATGAAACATAAAGCCTTTCCTTTCTCCCCACTTTCTCTTGCAACCAGTTTCTTTGGATTTCCCCAGAGTTTGCACGTGTGCTCAGTGGCTCAGTCGAGTCTGACTCTGCTGCCAGGCTCCTCTCTCCATGGGATTCTTCAGGCAAGAATACTGGAGTGGCTTGCCATTTCCTCCTCCAGGGGATCTTCCCGACTCAGGGACTGAGCCCACATCTCCTGCATTGGCAGGTGGATTCTTTACCCCTGAGCCACCAAGGAAGCCCATCCCCCAAATTTAGATGATGCCCCTGTACCATCACCCAGCCTCCAGAGGAAACTGGCTTTGGAGAGGGAGGGGCAAGCCTCTTTTATTTCCATTATCCTTAAATGGGATTACGCCTTACCTATGGTTCTGTTCACACCTTTCCTGTCGTCCTGTGTGAGTTGCACGTGGTTTTCTCTGCTTGAAAGGCTCTTTCTGCCTCTCGCCTCATCTCCCCGCCAGTTCACTGGTCTCTTCTCTTCCAGCCTTCTTTGCCTTGATTCCTCCTTCCTGGAGACAAGGTCTCATGGTCCCGGATAGCCATGTCTGCACGTGGACCACGGCCTTGCCCTGCTTGTGTGGACCCATGTGCCCCCTCCTTGGCAGCCCCAGGGTGGGTGCTGTCTGCAGGAGGATGGAGGCAGCTGACGTCATAGGTGGGGGTTGTTGCCCTGAGACTGCCGTGTGCCTGGTGGGGCTGCACAGGCCCGTGAATGGTAGGATGAGGGTGCAGCTGAAGCAAGGAGGCCACTGCGCTGGTGACTCAGGGCCCACAGGTCGGCCAGCTGAACTTCCCCTGAGGGTTTCTATGTGCCCAAGAACCTTGTTTGCTGGTCCTGAGGGCCGGCTGCCGATGAGGGCCAGGGGAACGCACTGCTCCCTCTCGCTGTGAGATCTGGGTCGTTTTCTTCTGGACTCCGGGCCTCCTCATTTCCATCCACCCACACAGTGAGGGGTGGACTGGCTGGGTCTGGGGGCCTCACCAGCTCCAAGAGCATGCGCCATCCTCAGGCTCCACGGGGGTCCCCTCTCCACTGCGATCCCCCCTCTTCACGTGAGGATTCTGATTGTGTCTTGGCAGCAGGCCCTGCAGGACAAGGGGTGCGAGAGCAAGAGTCAGGGGACGAAAGAAGAGAAGCCCCTGAAGAGGCAGGCGCCGGCCCCCAGGAGGGACCGGGAGGCCCAGGAAGCTGGTGGCGCCATGAATGTAGAGAAAACAGGTAAAGGAAGTCTGCCCACCCGCCTGGCACAGCCCTGGCTAACACTGGTGCCGGAGGGGAGGCTCTTGTCCCCAGACATTGTCCTCGTCTGGAGTGGCCGCCTTGACATGGAACTGGAGACCCCAGCCTGCCCATCCCGACTCCAGGGACGCCCTCTTCCTGGTGCTGCTGGGTGCCAGCTGGTGATAAGCAGCTTTGGCCAGCACATGCTGGGGTTGAGTTTCCCTGCTTTTTTGTCTTTTCCCCAGTGCCTGTCAAAAGCAGGGCGAGGGTGGCAGCCGCGAAGACGCCACTGCCTGCAGAGAGAGGCCTGACCCCCTCCACTTATGTATCTGTGGGTCCGTCAGGGACCCAGACGCCCTAGGACGGGGATTCACTCTGCTGTGTTGAAGCTGGGAAAGAGGAGCTGGTGGCTCCAGTCTTTTCCGGTGAGGCTGACAGTTCTGGAGATTCTGTGGGCCCCCTTTGTGGAGTTCCCCAGCAGGAACCCAGAGCCCAGCAGCTGCTGGGGAAGGGCATTCTCAAGAAGCCCGAGGGGAAGGCCAAGAGTAAGTGGGGAAAGTAGCTGGCATTTCTCTTGTTTGCCGCCTCCTGTCACCAGAGATTGATTTGTGTCTGAACTTGCAAGGCGAAAGGAGCCACCCCCTTCTCTGAGATTAATCCAGGCCTCCTTCACCTGTCTGGGCCCGGCACTCATTTGGGGCCAGGTGTTGGGGCTGGCCAGGCTGTGGAAGAGGGGCCATTGTCCAGCCAGTCCAGAGGTCTGACTCTTGTTTGTGGGTCCGGGGCTGAGCTTCCCCGATCCTGGGTGCCCTTGAGGGGCAGTGTCCAGGCAGGGTCTCAGAGAAAGAAACTGTCTTCTGAGAATGCAGATGGACAGCTGACCTACTAGGATGGTGCAGTGGTCCCTCAGCCCCCTTTTAAGTCACCTTTTAATCACATCTCTCCCTCCTCTGCTGTTCTCTGTTAGCTTTCTCAAGATCTTTTCCTCCCCTTGCGGCTCCCTGGCATGTGGGCACCATGCCAAGGTTAGGATGAAGCCCCCCGGCTGTGGGCTGAGGGTGAGATGAGCCGTGTTCCAGCAAGAAGGGCTATTCCAGACCTGTTGGGCAACACACCCGCGCACCCCTCATGGGCTCCAGGTGCCTGCCCAAGGTTGCCTCTTTGGACAAGGACCATGGTCCCTGTTTCATAAGGGAAGCCTCAGTGGGATCCTCCCACCTGGCTCTGAAGTGGCAGTGCCAGCTCTTGGACCTAGAGTCGACAGCATTCCCTGCCACCCCACGGCAGTCTGCAGAGAGCACAGGGCCGTGCTGGTCACATGCTGCCTATGGCAGCTCCGGGTGCTGGCCTGGAAGCATCCATCTGACCTCGCGCTCTCTAGAACAGACGGCAGAAGCCTGGCCAGCTGTGTGTGACACGCATGCTGTGTCACATGCGGGCCGCACGGCCAGAGCGCCCTGGCCAGCCAGCGTTGGCCCCTGTTCCGGCTCTCCGGAAGGCCTTGGGTCAGAGCCAACCCTTGGGGTTGGGAGGAAGGGGAAGGGAGTCTGTGTGTGTGGGGCCTGCTCCTTCGAGAGTAGATGTCCACCCCTCCTGGGCCCAGTGCTGAGTTGTCCCGTCCAGCCTGGAACTAGTGCCATCTGTGCCCCACGTTGCTGCTTAGTCCAAGAGCCAGGCTGCCGTTTCAGCTTCTCTGCCGTCTCATTGAACACACCTGTCACCTTCCCCTGGGCTGTGTGACTTCAGGTGCAGATGGCTTTATTTCTGGAGTCTGGGGTCCCCCCTCTCCCCGCCGTCCTGCCCACACAGGGCTGCAGCTTCTGGGACCTCGTGTTGGGGAGCCTGGATGCCCTGGTGCTCCGCGAGCATGGAGGCTTGCAGCAGCTCTTCACGCCTCACTCTTGGACACTTCATCCTGCCTCACAGACTTTGGCCAGGACCCGGATTAGGCTGCCCAAGGCGGAAGGCAGATCCATGCCCTTCCAGCCTCTCCTCTGTCCACTGCCCCACCCCCTTGCCAGCTCCCCACCTGCAGAGACGGTGGTCCTTCTAGGTGCCATCAAAGCAGGCTGTGACGGGCATGCCAGGCCCCAGTAGCAGGTCCCAGGCCTTGATTCTGTGGCTCTGTCCTTCTGTCCATCTGTCTGTGTCTCTTCTGCTGGTGACAGGATGGTGGAAGCCGGAGACCCCCCGCCCACCCCAGTATTTATCCCTCGCTCTTGCCTGTGTGGTCCCTGTACTCAGCCCCACAGGAGTGTGCCTGGGAGCGTGCTTGGTGATGTCCCTGCTTGTGTGCTGCTGCATTTGTTCCTGTGTCCTGGTGTGTCTGTCCCTGCGCACACACACCTCTGCCTGCTCTCTCTCTCTGTGCGGTGATCACTCCCTGCGGAGGGCAGGGGCCAGGCTGGCGAGCCCTCACCTCTCTTCTCTACTCTGGAGAAGGTTTGGGGTGTAAAGAAATGACTTTCCACCAAGGATAGTGTTTTCCGGGGAGACAACAGGGGTTGCCAGAGGCGCATCTTTCTCAACTGCAGGTCCCTGCAGGCTGGCCATGGAGAGGATATTGCCCATCAAACCCAGAACACAGGCTTTGGGGGAGTAATAGTGGAAGTTGCTTTCCTGACTCCTGGTCCAGGCAGTTCTACCCACCAGAAGCTTCCCGCTAAAGCAGCTTCCTCCAAGGCAGGCCCTGGAGGCCCCCCCCCCAACTAACCCACCGGCACCCGCTAACTCCTGCTGCTGCCCAGCCCTTGCCCAGCTTCTTTGTCTCCTCTGCTTGCATCCGCTCCCCATCCCTGTGGTCCATCCTGCCACGAGAGGCTCCCTCTCCTCAACCAGGCTGGGGCCTCTGCTGCCCCGCTGATCGGCCGCTACTTTGCTCATAGGTGGGCGGCCCTTCGGCAGCGGGAGGTGCTCGAGCCTGTCGGGGTCGCCCGGTGCCGCCCCCGTGGTACATAGGATGGTGGAGGCCATGTCCCAGCTGCGGGAGGAGAAAGCCCAGCTGCAGGAGGAGCTGGTGGCCCTGCGGGAGAGGCTGGCTGTCCGTGACAGTGAGCAGCAAGCCACGTCCACGCAGCTGCAGAACCAGGTATCTGGGGAGGGTGGGACGGGCTGAGGCCACTGCCCACTGTGGAACAAGTCGGAAGATGTCGCCCAGGGTACCTGGGACCCTCCAGGCCACCCGCATAATGGACAGATGGGGTCTTCTCCCCTGGCTTGGGAACACACGGAGGCCTGGGCCTCCCGTCCTGATCCTCCATGTGCCATTCCTCGTGGTTACCAGGGGGCCAGATCCGCCTCTCCATGAGTGACAGGCAGCATGTGTAGACGTGGGTGGAGCAGGAAGGCATAGGGATGTTCCTGCTCTGAGGCTGGTGCTGAGTCCACTCCATCTTCCGAGGTGCCCTGGCTTGGGCAGCCCACATGGACCAAACTCATTGCAGAGGTCGCCCCATGGAAAACTGGCAGGAGAAGAGAGGCTGGGGTGTGTACCAGGGAGAGAAGGGAGCTCCCAAACCTCTGGGAGCCAGAGAAAGCAAAGTTTCATGCTGACCAGTGTTGTCTCCTGCATTAGCTGGCCAGAAGGCTGCTGGGGACGCCACTGGCCCTTTGGGCTGACCCCTGGCCTTCCCTTGAGTGCCTGGCTAATTCACTCCTTCCCACCATCAAGTGGGCCCCGAGGCCCCTTTCCTGGGGCTCAACTCCCAGCTCTAATAGTCAGTGTCTCTCAGGCCTGAGTCTGACATTTCTCACTTCCCCAAGGTCCTCAGCCCTGTTTGCACACCATCTCGGTGTTGGAGCCTGTGCCTGAGCTCCTGGGCCTGGCTCTCTGTAGAACGCCCTGCCGTCAGGTGGAGCAGCTTCTTTCTCTGTGATTGCCCAGGCTGTAGATCTTCTGTTCCTCATTACCGGATGCTGTGACTTGTTCTCAGTTCCGGGGGCAGCAGATTATTTCCATGCACTTTTATTTATTTTTGTGTTTTGGGCTGTGCTGTCTTCGTTGCTGCATGTGGGCTTTCTCTAGTTGCGGCCAATGGGGGCTGTTCTTCGCTGCGGTGCGCAGGCTTCTCATCGTGGTGGCTTTTCTCATGGCGGAGCACAGGCTCTAGGTGCACTGAGGTTCAGTAGTTGTGGCCCACAGGCTTAGTTACCCTGCGGCGGACTCTGCGGCATGTGGGATCTTTCCCAGGCCAGGGATCGAACCCACGTCCCCTGCATTGGCAGGTGGATTCTTACCCACCGCGCCACCAGGGAAGTCCTCACGCACTTCTCAGATGCAGCGTTTTTCCAGCTTACATGTGTGTCCTCAGGCTCTCTCTGTCCTGACCACCCATCCTTTGCTGAGCTGGGTGGGCCTCCCTGGGGCCTCCCTGGTGCCCAGTCTGTCTGTCTCCTTGTACATTGTCCCCACTGTTTGCTGCCCCTAGGCTGGTCTGCCCCACTCGTGGGAGCTCTTCACGGCAGGTGTAACACACCAACTTTGTATCACTGTTGCCTCCTGCCTTCCTGCCTCAGATGGCTGCTGGGTGCCTGGTCTGTACAGGCACCCAGCTGAGCAGTGGGGGTGCCCAGGTGGACAAGGCATGCCCTGGCCTGTGGCGGCTGCAGTCTAAGGGAGGACAGACATTTGTCACTTGCATTTATGTAAAGTTGGGAGAGTAACAAAGTCTCTGCTGGCGAGCTCACACAGAGGGCATGAGGGCTCTTACCAGATGCCTTTGTCAGGGAGATCAGGACCTGTGGCAGGGAGAGCTCCTGCTTCCCCGACTTCCTTTGGTTTAGTTTGTCTGGGCACTTCACTTTTGAAACAGGTTTTGTTTTTTGAAGAAGTTTGCTGAGATAGAATTCACATTCCATAGAACTCCTCCGTTTAAGGTATACAATGTATGGTCTTAAGTATATTAAGGTGATGATGCAGCCATCACCACTGTCTAGTTTCAGAACATTTTTGTTACCCTTCAAAGACTTATTAAATCACTCCTCATGTCCCCTTTCCCCCAACCCCTAGCAACCACTGCCCAGCTTTCTGGGTTTTTAAAAAATCTTTTGGCCTCACTGCATGGCATGTGACCATGACCATGGTCATGTCTGAGCTCTGGTTTCCTGTCAGCCTCACTGGTTTGTCACAGACTGACCTTCTTGGTGTTTCTATATGTTGCTTCTCTAAGAAAAGCCCACCATGGGGTACCCTCCACCTCCTTCTCAGGATGCCTCCTGGTTCCCATTCTTAGTTCTCTGACCAGGGATCAAACTTGTGTCCCCCGCATTGGCAACATGGAGTCTTAACCACTGGACCGCCAGAGAAGTCCTGTTCCCTGCTTTCTGTTTATATGGATTGATCTTTTCTGAACATTTCGTATAAATGAAATAATATGTGGCCTATGGTGACTTTAAACAAACGTTTGCATGCGTGCATGCTAAGTCTTCTATGTCGTGTCTGATTCTTTGTGACCCCCATGGACTATAACCCATCAGACTCCTCTGTCCTTGGGATTCTCCAGGCAAGAATAGTGGAATGGGTTGCCGTGCTCTTCTCCAGGAGATCTTCCCAACCCAGGGATCGAACCCACATCTCCTGTGGCTCCTGCATTGCAAGCAGATTCTTTACCACTGAGCCACCAGGGAAGCCCCTAAATGAATGTTTAAGAAACATTTTTTCCCTTTAATTAGCAAAATTGACTTACTTTTTAGACAGGAAATTGAGGGTCAAGCATCTCGGCCTTTTTGGTGTCTTTGAGCCGCAGCTCTCCAGGCAGTCCTGACCCCTTCCCTTATCCCAACCCCCACTCCTCTGGAAGATCTGGAGAATTCAGAATCGTTCCCGGTCTTGGCTCATGTTTTGTTCCCGCAAGCTCTTATCTGAAAAAGTATCTCAGGAGATGCACCTGAAGGTTCAGGTCTCTGAACCACTCTTGGAAGGGTCTGACCCTGTGGAGGTGAGGGCCTGGAGCCCCATCCATGTCCTGACTTTGGCACTACTCATCAGCTGTGTGACCTTGGGCTAGTTAATTACTGCTCTGCACCTCAATTTCCTCATCTGTAAAATGGACATAACAACAATATCTGGTTTGATGACCAGTGTTATTGGTGTCACCACCATCACCACCCTCATCGTTACTGGGAGGAGTGTTGGATTTGGAATCATGTGTGCAGGCCTTGTGTACTGGCTGTGTAGCTGTAGTAAGCCACTTCCTGTCTGAGCCTTCATTTACCCATCTGTAAACTGGGTCTAATAGATGTTGCTTCATGGTTACTGAGCAGCTCAGTTATGAGACTGGACAGAGACGTGGATCACAAACTGTAAACTGCTGTGCCTTCTCAGGCGTCATGTCTGAGCTCTGGTTTCCTGTCAGCCTCACTGGTTTGTCACAGACTGACCTTCTTGGTGTTTCTATATGTTGCTTCTCTAAGAAAAGCCCACCATGGGGTACCCTCCACCTCCTTCTCAGGATGCCTCCTGGTTCCCATTCTTGTTCAGACTTGTCTTTGAACTCAACTGGCTTTGCCGTGTTGCTCTTCCTGAAAAGCCATGTGGTTAAGACTGAGGGCTCTGCAGGGCTCCAATTCTAGTGCCAGCACTTTCAATAGTCAAGTGACCTTGAGCAAGATTAACCAAGGCTTAATCTCTTGGGACCTCAGTTTCTCCTCCTGTAAAATGGAGATAATGATAGTACGTACCTCAGAGGATTGAGGGGCTCAAAGTAAAGATCTAATCAAGAAATCATTGCCAAATCTAATGTCATGAAGCTTTCTCCTTGTTTTCTTTTAAGAATTTTATATATAGTTTTAGCTTTTGTGTTTAGATCTTTGATCTATTTTGAGTTAATTTTTGTATATGGTGTTAGTAAGTGTCCAACTTCATTCTTTTGCATGTGGATATCATTTTCCCAGCACTACTTGTTGAAAAGACTATCCTTTCCTCATTAGAAATCTTAACACCCTTGTCAAGAATCAGTTGACCAGATACATGAGGGTTTATTTCTAGGCTCTCTATCCTACTCCATTAGTCTATATATCTGTCTTTATGCCAATTCCACACTTTTTGGTTTACTGGAGCTTTGTTGTAAGTTTTGAAATCAAAGAATGTGGGACCTCCAACTTTATTCTTCAAAATTGTTTTAGCTATTTGGAATCTTCTGAGATTTCATATGAATTTTGGGATGGACTTTTCTATTTCTGCAAAAAAAAATGTCATTGGGATTTAAATAGAGATTGCATTGAATCTATAGATTGCTCTGGGTAGTGTTGACGTGTTAGCAATGTTGTTTCCAAACTATGAATGCAGGATGTGTTTCCATCACTATTATCATCTTTAATTTCTTCCAGCAATGTTTTATAGTTTTTAGTGAACAAGGTTTTGCCTCCATCGTTGCTTTATTTCTACATATTTTATTCTTTCTGATGCTATTATAAATGAAATTGTTTTCTTAATTTCCTTTTTGTATTGTCCAGTATTAGTGCATAGAAACACAACTGATTTTTAATGTGTTGTATCCCGCAACTTGGCTGAATTTATTAGTGCCAGTTGGCCTGATTTTTTAAATGCTCAAGTTAGTTGCCACCATTTAAATCTTAGTTAAGTTCATATAAAAACCTTAGCTTCCTTTTTTTGGTAATAAAATATTGGAAGATGTGGCACCTCTGG
Source organism: Ovis canadensis (assembly GCF_042477335.2). Taxonomy (NCBI): domain Eukaryota; kingdom Metazoa; phylum Chordata; class Mammalia; order Artiodactyla; family Bovidae; genus Ovis; species Ovis canadensis. The sequence continues at coordinate 38,944,964 of NC_091258.1, read as the reverse complement.
GCTGACATTCCCACATGGCCCCCACTACCTGGAGCCCAATAGCCACTCCTGCCTTTGGTGGAAGGTAGCATCCTTCAGTGAGCCCCACCTTTGCTGCGCCATGCCCTGCCTTACGGCTCACTCACTCAGGCATTCAACACTTTTTCTATATGTGTTTACTGAGCACCTACTGTATACCAGGTGCCATTCTAGGCACTGGGAGTACAGCGCTGACACAATAGACAAATATCTCTGCCTATCTGAACATTCATTCTATTAATAGAACTCATTATGGTGCTGGGCCCTGTCCTAAGCACTTTGCATGTTATCTCTTGTAATCTTACTTAATCCTCCAGACCTCCTCGGTAAGGTAGCCTCATTCTACAGCCAAGGATATGGAGAGAGGCATGGTGGACTTGAGACATGTCCAAGGTTGTCCGGCACATTAGGGCAATGTCTGTATTAGAAAGCTGGGCAAGTCCAGCCTGAGAGTCCATGATCCCAGTGACCCTTGATGCAGAGAACTCACATGTGAAAACCTAGCAGTAGAGGCAGGGTGGGTGGTTGTAGCCAGACAGGCCTGGTCATTGGTCACATATGTGGGCAGTCAGGAGTCAGGTCTCCTGGAATGGGGAGTGTGTTGGGGGCAAGACAGTGTGCTTCCTGGGGCTGCCCCTCGGGCCTCTGGACTGTGTTTCCTTGGGGCTGTCTGGATCCCAGGCCCTCTCATTTTCCCAGCACAGGAATCCCTTGGTCTCGCCACTGGGACAGCCCTCCATTCCTCTGAAGACAGCTGATGATGGAGGGCCAGGCTTGGTGGGAGGTCGAGGGTAGGTAATCAGTAGGTTGTCTGCATTGAGAGGAGCAGACACTGGGAAAACGCAGACCAGCTCGGGCAGCCCCACCCTCTGCTGAGCCTGCTTCTGCTGGGAGATGTAACTATGGGTTGGCGTCAGGTCAGCAGACGGCCCCATGTCCCAGGTCTCCCCCGAGGCTGCCCTGCACCAGGCCTGTGACTCAGTTTCTCTGCATGACAAGGAGACTGAGCTCAGGGAGTGTGTGTATGTTAAGTCGCTTCAGTCGTGTTCAACTCTTTGCGACCCATGGACTGTATTTCCTTTGGGATTCTCCAGGCAAGAATACTGGAATGGGTTGCCATACCCTCCTCCAGGGGATCTTCCCAACCCAGGGATTGAACCTGTGTCTTTTATGTCTCCTGCACTGGCAGGCAGGTTCTTTACCGCTGGTGCCACCTGGGAAGCCCCAGGGAGAGTGTTGGACAAACTCAGCCTGGTCCCTTCTCAGCCCTGGGGTTGACCGCGTGCTGTCCTGGGCGTCGTCACGGCAGCCTGTTAAGAGCCTGCTTGCCCCTCTGGCTGACTCTTTGAACCCTCTTTGTGTACAGATGCAGATATGGTCGCTGATTCAGAGCTGTGCTGGGTGGGCGAAGCGGGTGCCTGTGGGGCCCCCTTCCACAGGAAGCTCTGCCCTCTGGTCAGGTTCACCCTCAGCTCCCCGTCTCTGCTCTGTGCCTGCCTCTTGTCTCTGTCTCCATTGCCCACTGTTTTCCCTGACTCTGAGGGACTCACCCGTTCCCCCTCCCAGGCTGGGAGAAAGCTGCCATCTTCCCCTCAGCGCCCCCCGAAGCTAAGCCCTCTGTGTGGAGGGCAGGAGTCCCGCGCCTGGGCAGCGCGTGTTCTTCATTCTCAGGCCCCTAATGGAGCTGGCCAGCTGGGGTGCAGTCACCGCACGCCATGGGGTGGTTTGCGCCTGACCAGCCATCCTGCGGTGTCAGTGTGTCCCCCACTGCCCGAGACAAGCCGGGAGAGGACGAGGGTCTGACATCTCTGACAAGAGGGATCTTTTACAGCCTCTTCCTCATGCCCCACCTCACCCCTAGCCTGGGCCCCCAGGGCAGCCTCTGCCTTTTGGGGGTACCCCTCTGAAATTCCAGACAGAGGGTTGGCGCTCCTAGAGTTCCAATTGTGATGTAAGAAGAGAATAGGAACTGGGCTGCAGGCAGGTGGCAGGTAAGCATCCTGACAACCGCCCCCTCAGGTAAACACTGGAAACCCCCACTTTGACTGCATTGGATCTGAGTGCCAGTGGCGTTGGGGACACACGGGGTCTGAGCACCCCCCAGCCTGGTGCCAAGGAAGCAGTCTGTTGGGGCACCGACTCTGTGCAAGTGGATCTTACTGGGTGATTTCTGAGGAAGGGGAGGAAGGTGGGGGACCCCAACATTTCAAAACGAGGTGGACTCCACCTGTTTCAGGGCGGGAGGAGTGCAAGAGAAATATATATTCTTTGAGACTTAAAAATTACTCAAAAGCGTTAAATGTTTGCCAGGCGTAATCCTGCTGTCCAGCACCCTCTACTTTTTTGTATTGCAAATGCAAGTTTGTTTTTTGGATTTTTCTTTGACTTAATACATTGAGGAGCCATTCCCTACATTATTTAAAATTCATGATAAGCATATAGGCAACAGTGACACAGTAGTGTATGAGTGCATTTACCGTGACCCACCTAAGCAATCCCCTAATGCTGGGCATTCAGGTTATTACCAATTTCATGACTAAGGAATGATAGGCTGCTTTATGCAAACTCCCCTCTAGGGGAAAGGGACTGAACGCTCTGTGTGTCAGGCTAACAGCAGGGGGCGCTGGAGGGGGCAGAGAAGGGGCATAGGCTTTGCTGCCTGCCTTGGTCCATGTCCAGTGCACTGCTGGGAAGGAGTGTGCTGGTGGAGCAGGTGACAGAGGTGACCTTCTCGGATGCCCTCCCTTAAGCCACCTGCTTGCCCGGTAGCAGGCTTTGGGCAGCCAGGTTGGTCCTCCCAACCCCTCTCTGGGTCTTGTGTCTTGTACTCCACCTCCTCAACTATGAGTGAGCAGCTCGTTGCTTTCACTGGTCTTTTCCTCGGAGGTGGGGTCACGCCTGTTACCCAGTTCCTCCCGCAACCCGCTCAGAGAGGCAGAGACCAACTTGTGGTTCAGCTGCTTTCTCCAGCCCCAGGAGATGGTTGGTTCTGAGCTTGTGCTCAACCGATTGTTGATGACATCTCAGCCGTATGTAGTGGGGACATTTAATATGCACAACCTGAAAATCCCAGTGTCTGGCCTCGCTTGAAAGGTCAGAAGTTTGGCAACACCGGGCCTGTGTCCCCACCCCCCACCACACTCCCACCTTCTTCAGCTGGATCTTGGGTGTCTAGTCCTGCACTGCTCTTCACCTGCTTTCCTGGCTGGTGGGCCCTGTAGGCAGTAGGCTTTGTCTCCTGGTGTTTAGTAATATCCAGCCCAAGGCTTCGTGGCCTGCCTGTGTGAACTACACCTCCTTATCTCCATGGAGGAAGCCTGACTCTCACGGTACCTTCCCCAAGGTTCCCTGTGGTCATCACAGAATGTTCTACAGGGAAATCCCTGAACATGCTCTGATGAATGCTGGTGCCAAAGTCCTCATCTGCATTTTGGGTCATTTCCGAGGGGAGAGTTCCTGGGGGCAGGCTGATGTGGAACCAGGGTCTAGGCCTGCGGGGAGAGCAGGGAGCCCCCCTGGAATCCTGCTCTCTGGGGGCTGGTTTCTCCTCCTTCGGCTCTGGCTGAACCAGGTTAGCCTCGCCTCCTGATGGAGTGCACACCCCATGGCTCTCTGGCAAGGCAGACTGGAAGCTGGGACGCAGATCCTAAAGGTGTGCTGGTCAGTGGCAGGCTGGTGTCTCCACAGACAGACTCCCCAGGAACCACTCAAAGTGGAAAATTCTAGGGGCCGGACAAGGACCAATCCACATTTTGTAGTACCTGGAGTTTATACAATTTGGAGGCCTTTTAAGAAAAAAAAGATATAAAGCTACAAATACAAAAGTAGGTACAGGCCTGGCCAGGGGTCTGGACAAGGCAGATGTCTTGAGGGTCAGCCCCTTGAGTCCCCTGTCGAGCTGCCCCTGGAGTGGGCCCAGGGGTCACCTCTCTGCGTTCGCTCTCTGGACTCCTGAGAGCCCGGGCTGGCCGGTCCTGTGATGGGAGAGTGTGCTGAGAGCTGTCAGGACCAGGCCAGGCGCACTGCACCTGGAGTTCAGGTGTGGTCTGATGTATGAACACAGGGAGGGCTGGGGCCATGGGGTCGGGCGAGAGGCCTGGGAGTGAGGAACCAGGCTTACCACCCCCGGCTTTGTGCTGGCAGGTGGAACACCTGAAGGAGAAGCTCATAAGCCAGGCCCAGGAAGTGAGCCGCCTTCGATCTGAGCTGGTGAGCCCAACAATGCCATCCTAACGGGGCTGAGGGGAGGGGAGAAGCTTCCAGGGTACTTATCACCATGAGGTTGCGTGACCCATAACGGGAGGAAGGTTAATTCTTGTTTGCTGATGTAAAGCAGGAGTGTGATCTCTGTGTATATAAATATGACTTTCCTTGTTACTTTCACACTCAGGAAAATAGAATGAGAGGGCTGGGGTGCAGCCAGGAGCTGTTCCTATCTCACTACCCTCCTCCATCTCTTCTCTCCTCTGCCCTCATCTTTGTCTTTATCTTCTCTGGAGCCCCTTCTCTCTTCCTCCGTCCATCACTGGCCTTTCTTTCTCTTTTCTCCTTCTCTCTTCCTCCCCATCGTGGCCCTCTGCTCACCCCACCCCGTACTGTCTCTGCCTCCCTGCTGCCCTGTCCTTCCCCCAACCTGCCCTGGCCACATGCCCCCCCCTCGACTCTGGCTCTCTGCAGGGAGGCACCGACTTGGAGAAGCACCGGGACCTGCTAATGGTGGAGAATGAGCGACTGAGGCAAGAGATGCGGCGCTGTGAGGCGGAGCTGCAGGAGCTGAGGGCCAAGCCGGCGGCCCCTTGCACGGGCTGCGAGCACAGCCAGGTAGGCCCAGGACCAGTGTGGTCAGGGGACAGGGGCCTTGATTCCCAGCAGTCACCCCAGCTCCTCACGCTGGCTCTTGCCCGCTGGTCTCACACTTGACCCGTCCCCACCTCCCATGCCTCTGTGGCTGTCCGTCTGCAGGAGAGCACCCAGCTCCGCGACAGGCTGTCCCAGCTACAGCTGGAGGTGGCAGAGAACAAAGGCCTGCTGTCAGAGCTGAACCTGGAGGTGCAGCAGAAGACCGACCGGCTGGCCGAGGTGGAGCTGCGGCTCAAAGACTGCCTGGCCGAGAAGGCGCAGGAGGAAGAGAGGCTCAGCCGGCGCCTGCGAGACAGCCACGAGACCATCGCCAGCCTGCGTGCCCAGTCACCGCCCATCAAGGTGAGCCGGGGCTGGGTGGCTGCCTGCTGTATGCACCTGGGCTGTGCCTTGGCACTGGTCTCTGGAGCCCAGGACGGGCCAGACGTAGAACAGGCTTGTCTTGGTGAATAAGTAGGTGCAAGGGGTTGAAGGAATCCTTCCAGGTCTGCACTCAGCCTGGCCCCTTCCCCTTCCTGCTGTCCAGGGTCAGGCCATGTAGGCATCCAGCAACCGAGGCTTGGGGCGCCTGCTGCGAGCCAGGCATGGATGCGATGCTTCACTACGTTCTGCTCTTGTCTTTGCCCTCCTTGTCTGTTCTGTGCCCAGTCTTGGGCCACAGCCAGGCTCCTCTTGGGCTCGTGAAAATGAGAAGATTCCAGGAGGCCCCTGCACCATTCTGGAAAGCCAAGACCTCAGGGCTCCTCTAGTTTTTTTCTGCGGGCTGTTAGTGGGATGCTCCTGAGGGTCCCCTCAGGGTCCCGGGGTGAGGGCAAGGCACTCACACACCTCTGTGTGCCCGCCCATCTGCCCCCGCTCACAGTATGTCATCAAGACAGTGGAGGTAGAGTCGTCCAAGACCAAGCAAGCCCTCAGTGAGTCACAGGCCCGGAACCAGCACCTGCAGGAGCAGGTGGCCATGCAGAGGCAGGTGCTGAAGGAGATGGAGCAGCAGCTGCAGAGCTCGCACCAGCTGACCGCACAGCTCCGGGCGCAGGTGCGTGGGTCATCGCGTGGCTGTTGGGGTGGCATGACGCTGGGGCCGCCCTGTGGCACCGTGCAGAGGCTGAGCACTTGGGGTCCCACAGACACGTGTTCCAGTCCCCCTCTCCCTGCTGGCCGTTGTGACCAAGGGCAAGTTTCTGCTCATATGTAAAATGGTCTGATTGCAGAACCCAGCTCCCGGTGGGGCTTGACCTCATTGCAAGATTGACTCAGGGCCTGGCACACACACTCTTGGAAGGGTACCCTGGTCCGTATAATAACTGACAAGAAATCCTCTCCCTTGCTTCCCAGGGCCTGTGGGACCCTGGATGGTGCTGGGTTGATGCTGGGAAGTAGCTGCACGGAGCTGGCGGCCCTTTCGGGGAGAGAGATGGCCATCCTATCTCTTGCTTGTGCATATGTGTGTGTGTGAGGGGTGGGGCATCTTGCCTTCCCATGGGGCGTTCCACTGAGCTCCTGACCCTGGCTTCAGATTGCCATGTACGAGTCGGAGCTAGAGAGGGCCCACGGGCAGATGCTGGAAGAGATGCAGTCCCTGGAGGAGGACAAGAACCGGGCCATCGAGGAGGCCTTCGCCAGAGCCCAGGTGGAGATGAAGGCAGTACACGAGAACCTGGCAGGTAAGCCGGCCGGCTGAGCCCTAGCCTGCTCCCCGCACCACGGCCCTTCACCCCGTCCGCCTCTCACCCCTTTGTGTCCCCACAGGCGTCCGGACCAACCTGCTGACGCTGCAGCCAGCGCTGCGGACCCTGACCAATGACTACAATGGGCTCAAGCGTCAGGTGCGCGGCTTCCCGCTGCTGCTGCAGGAGGCCCTCAAGAGCGTCAAGGCCGAGGTGAGTGCAGGCCCTGGGTGGCGGGGCTGGGAGAGGCGTTGGAGCCCCTGGGTGGACACAGCATCCCCCACCACGCCCTTCCCAAACTCAGACAAACCCCCAGACGGCAGCTCCCTTCCCTACCACACACATGGCTGTCCTCAGACCATTGGAAAACCAGTTTGATTTAGGGGTAGGTATTTGGATATTTGTCTTGTTATGAGTCTGTAAAGCAAACACGTCACATATATCTTTATATCCCATATGGGCTACGCATATCTTTATATTTCAAACATGCTACACATATCTTTACATCTGTTAGGTTTAATTTAATTTTTTCAAGCTGTACTTGTGCAGTATGAGAATAACCAACGTGTCTAAAGTGCTTCCTACATGCAGAGCCTTTTATAGCCATCAGCTCCTTGAGTCTGTGTGACAGCTCTGCAGGACAGACATATATTTGGGGAATCGAAAATAGTTCTTCTCCTTTAATAAAAAAAATCATGTCAATAATACATGGACATGTTGCAAGTACACACTTCACAGATGGGCGTCGGATGAAAAGGAAAGGCCTCTCTCTGCCACCCAGCCTGCTCCCCAAAAGAAACCTCTCCCAGCATGTCCTCTGAAGGGCATCCGAGCATACTGGAAACTGTTGACACGCGTGTGCATGTACACACACTTCCCTTTCTCCCAGCAAAGGGGAACAGGTGTGAGTGTGGCCTGCATCTTGTTTCTTTTCCCTGTGAATGGAACTTGAAAGCTTTATCACCAGCTCCTATGAATTCCCATTTTACAGATGAGGAAATTGAGGCTTGAAGACATTGAGCCAATTGCTTCTGGTCTCCCAGCTCCTCAGAGTAGAGCTGAGATTTGGGTCCAACTGAATCCTGTGGAGTGAGGGCTGAGTCCCAGCTCTTTGCTCATCAGCAGGGCAACCTTGAGATTGGCTTAGCTTCTTTGGGGCTCAGTTTCTTGCTCTGTAAAATGGGTCTGGTCGCAGTACCTACCCAGAGGGTTACTGGGAAAATCTGACGTGTGACAGCTCAGCTCAGGTGCCCAGTCCAGGGCAGGCAGCGATGAGCAGGCTGTCAGTGGGGGGTGGGGGGCAGCAGCTGGGCATGTGAGGTGGGTGGAACTGCCCCCCTGATGGCGCTGCCCTTCCCCCACCAGATTGGCCAGGCCATCGAGGAGGTCAACAGCAACAACCAGGAGCTGCTGCGCAAGTACCGCCGGGAGCTGCAGCTGCGTAAAAAGTGCCACAATGAGCTTGTGCGGCTGAAAGGTGACTGCCGGCTGGGTTGGGGGGTGCCCAGCAGAGGGGGCCCTGACCTGCCTCGGGGGTGCTCCTGCCCTTCCCTTTGGCCTCCAGTGCCAGTCCTTGGAGCTGTGCCCTGTCATTTTGAGGCACTGTTGTGACCCCCTCTTTGTAAATAGGGGTACAGAGGCACAGAAATGTCACAGGGAATTTGCTCAGAACTGCATGGCGAGTAAACAGACGGTCCACCTTGGATCCGTCCAACTCTGAAGCCTTTCCTAGTGCCTGTGGTAGCCCACCAGGTGTTGGAGGAGCAGGGCATTGAAGTACTGGGCGGTGGGTGGCTAGAATGTCATTCTGATGTAGGGCTTGGTTCAAGCTTGAGAGAGCACCTGTTCACTGCCCAGCGGTCCAGAGAGCACCTGCCCTGTGCCACATGCTCTTCCAGACACTGGGGATATGTCTGTGGACCCCACAGAACCCATCCTTGCCCTTATGGTGCTCCCTTCAGTGGCGGTGGGGGGGAGCAGATGGTGATCATTAATCACCCTGAGAACTGCATCAGTGCCCCTTTACCTGGGCTGGGGAGGGGTTCTCTGAGCTCCTAAATATCTGACAGTTGAGGGTGCTGAGGGGGCTTCTTGAAGGAGGTGGAACCAGGGCTGAGACCTGGACTGTGAGCTGGAGTGGCCAGGTGAAGGGAGGTGGGGCCGTGCTAGATGTGATGGGGAGCTTTCTCTTCATTCAAGCCTCTGGGATCCCCTCTAAGGGCTTGAAGCAAGGCGGGTGGTGTGATCGAATCTGTGCCCCAGTCAACCCCTGGGCTGCCTTGTTGCCTGTGCCCACCTTCTGCCTGGTCCTGTCAGCCCATCTGATTCCCAAACTCTGTCCTGGCATTCACAGTGCCCTTCTAGAATGAGAGAGCAAGCTCCTTGGCTTAGTGGGCCCCAAGCCCCTCACTGTGTGTATGAGGAAACTGAAGTCTAGTTGTGTGATGAGGTGTCCATTTGGGTATCCCACTCAAACTGGGTGCAAGGTGCAAAGTCTCAACTCTGAAAACTGACCTTTCCTCTATGTCCCCAAGGTGAGGCTGTCACCCTCAGTTGGTTTGCTTAGCAAAAAATGTATTGACACATGAATTCATAGTATAGTGTGAATGACTAAGAACAGCTTTGTGGGCCACCTTGCTCTTGGGGGCCTTACTAAGAAGGTAGGGATCTCTTGAGCCACTGGCCTGCTCCAGACATCAGTGGACACCAGTGTGGAGGTAGTCTGGTCTTGACCGGGCCAGTACCCATCTCTCCTGCCCCATCAAATCTAGGGAACATCCGGGTGATTGCCCGTGTCCGGCCAGTCACCAAAGAGGACGGGGAAGGACCTGAGGCGACCAATGCTGTGACCTTTGATCCCGACGACGACTCCATCATTCACTTGCTGCACAAAGGAAAGCCTGTCTCCTTCGAGCTGGACAAGGTCTTCTCCTCACAGGCCTCACAGCAGGACGTGAGTGTGGCCCCTGCTGGGAGAGGGACTGAGAGGCACACCTCACATGAAGGGGGAGAGATGGGTGAGGGCTGGACGAAAATAAACGTAAAACAGGGGAGACAGGATGCAGAAGCCTAGGGCTACAAGGTTCCTCTCTTTACCGCTGGAGGAGAAAAGAAGGTGGGAAGGCAAAAAGGGCTTCGGAAGGGCAGATGCATGCATAAGCTAGGGCAACCCCCGTGGCTCCGCCCATCACAGCCACACCCACTCGGGCCCATCCTACTCAGGTGATCCCTCCTATCCTTATAGCCACACCCACCCTCGTAGCCCCTCCCACCCACATGGGCCCCGCCCACAATCAACCACACCCACTCTCAGCCCCTCCTACTCACATGGCCCTGCCCACCCACTGGACCTTGGCTTGTGTGGAGGCAGGCCTCTCCAGCCAGGAGCACCACTTTTATCAGCCCCACGGGCCTTTCTAGGGACTCCCACGCTGCTCGCGCAGACCTCAGGGAGGAGCCTGCAGCCTGTGTGAGCCAGGTGTTTTCAGCATCTGGTCTTCCCTCATCTCTGCCAGGGCCAGCCTGAGAGGCTTGTTTTGCTTGTGCCCAGGCTAGGCTTTATCTTTGCCCCCATCCTTTGTCGCTGGCTGGCACGCAAGCCAGTGGAGGTGCCAGGCACATGCTGCCTCTCCCTTGAGAGGGGGAAAAGCTGGGGGAGGGCTCCTGATCTCCTGGCCCAGGCTGCCCCTTCCTCATGTGCCAGTGGGCAGTAATTACTACCCTGACTTCCTTTCAGTCTTTTGGCAATGAGGTTGCCCACTGACGCCTAGTGTAAATGACTCATTAGTCACAAATTCCTCCGCAGTGAGCTGGTTGCCCATGATAACATGTGCCATATTGTTGCTGAAGGAGGGGAGTGGTCAGGAGGTGGCTGGGGTTGGGGGTGGCCAGCAGCCTTGGCAGCTCCACATCCTCCATCCTATGTCTTCTCTGCAGGTGTTCCAGGAAGTGCAGGCCCTCATCACCTCCTGCATTGATGGCTTCAATGTCTGCATCTTTGCCTATGGCCAGACGGGTGCTGGCAAGACATACACAATGGAGGTGGGTACCCACTGGATGGAGCAGGGGTTCAGAGTGAAGACTGCCCCCTTGCTGCCATTGATGGGGGTACCCCTCACTGGTCTCGAGGTTCTATGTGGGGCATGTTTTGCCTCACTTGGGCTTCACAGCCTTAGAGCCGAGCCCATAATTATTTGTGTTAACCCTAAGGCACCAGGCCTAAAGAGGGGGTGCCCTGCCCAAGCACACCTGCATGGTCCCAGTAGGTACGGAGGAGGGGAAGGTATGCTGACAACAACCTCTGGCCCCAGAGGGGTCTCGGCCTGGGCTAAGAGTCCAGGGCAGATTGCTGTGACGAATCTCAGGATTGCCCTCGTTTCAACCACACACATGTATTGAGCTCCTGTTGTATGGCTGCTCACGCTGGGCCCTGGGGGTGTCGAGATGAATGAAGGGGGACCTCGACCCTCAAGGAGATCCTTGGGCAGTGGGAGAGACTGGCCAGTGGAGGCTGTCGTGGGGTGCCCAGCTCTTACCTGCAGCTTGCAGGGCCTCATCTCCCCACCTGGAGCACCCTCCCCCCACCCCACACCCGCCTCTACGGGCTGTGGCCTGGAATAGGGGCATTGAGAGGAGGAAGAATTTTGACTGTAGACAAAAATGGAAAGCTGGTCCCAGGGTGTGTCTTTGGTTTGTGTCTTTTGTTATTTCCCTGGCTCTTGAGGGTTGCTACGGGATTCTCCAGGTAGAGGAGGAGGAGAGGTGACCTGGTGTCCCAACAGGGGCCGTGAGAGGGCCCTGCTGGCCCAGGCTGTTAGACACCCACTGGGAAGGTTCCTGTGGTGGGCCTTTCTTCCCCAATCTGGACCTTCTTTTCCCTCAAGAAGGGATTGATTAGACTGTTTAGTGCGAGGCGGGCCAAAGGAAGATGGGAAGGGGAAGGGGGTGGTTGGAGGGAGTGAGTGCAACACGCTTAGGCTCCCAGCTCTTTCTGGGTGCCCAGAGTTGAGGTGACACCAGGGGCTCATCCAGGCTGAGGCTCCACGTGGATCAAGTACCCAGCCTGGGGCTCAGCTGTGACCAGAGTACCTGCCCTGTGGAGCTGGCCCACCCACGGGGAGATGGCAGTGCCCACGGCAAGTCACCATGTGTCCTTCGGTCAGGTGCTAGAGAGGAAAATTCAGCCAGGAACAAGGAACCAACAGTGAGGGAGGGATCCGGCATTTGAAGGGAAAGGAAGCTTCCCTGAGGAGGGGACATTGGTATAGACACCGAAGCCAGTCACAGAGAGGACTGTGGGGCAGAGGGGACAGCGGGGCAGAGGCCACGGGGCTGGAGGGTGTGGGGAGGATACTGAGGCCCCAGTGGCAGAAGCGGAAGTGGGGGTGGAAGGTGCCATCCAAAGGGAGGCCCAGGTGAGGACTCGAGACTTGTTTCTAGAAAGGCCAGCCAGCCCATCCGGCCCCAGTTCACTCGCCAGCTCTCCCGCAGAACCTGGCTCTCGGCCCAGCTGACATTGAGCCCCCACTCTAGGCAGCAGCAGGGAAGTCACACATTCCCAGTGGCTCCTCCCAGGGGGCCCAGCAGGGCCAGGTGTCCATCAGCAGCCCCTGTGTGCAGGCCCCGGGCCAAGTCCCACCTGGTGCTCTGCTTTAAGTCTCAGGCCCAATCTTGGCAGGGTGGGTGAGAAAACTGGCCCAAGGAGGTGAAGCAGCTTGTAGCTGGTGGAGGGTGTTTAGAGGGCAGGCCGGCATGTGACAGCTTAAGTTGGGGAGGCCGGCCTGGGAAGGGTAGCCAGGGCAGGTGGGGAGCATCTGCACAGGCCAGCCTTTGTGGGGAGAGGGGAGAGGCCTGGCTCACTGGGGCCTTGATTTTACCCCCAGGGGACCCCTGAGAACCCAGGCATCAACCAGCGGGCCCTGCGGCTGCTCTTCTCTGAGGTGCAGGAGAAAGCACCCGACTGGGAGTACACCATCGCCGTCAGCGCGGCGGAGATCTACAATGAGGCCCTCAGGTGAGGGGCCCTCAGGTGAGGGGCTGCCAGGTGGGCCTCTCACGCGGGAGTGGAATGTTGTGACGAGGCCCAGAGAGTCCACTGGTTCCAGGCCCCTCCCCTGCACTGGCAGGCGGGGCGGAGGACCCACTGAGCCCACCTGGGACAGGCAGACCAAGGCCCTCCTTTCCCTCTGGAAGTGCCCTCACCCCACCTGCAGGCTGCACTGTGTGGTGAGAAGTGAGAGTGGGGTCTTGGGGAACCCTGCCTCCAGGGGTTCAGTGCAGCATGGGGGCTGGAGTTAACACCACCCCAGGACTTGTGGGGAACATTCCTGCCTCTGCCCTTCAGCAAACTGAGTGCCTGAGAGGAGCTGGGGCTGGGGAGGGAGAGGGGCTGAGCCCCTTGGTGTCCAGGAAGGCATCGTGAAGTGTGATGGTTGGGAGAACATTCCAGGCTGGGGGCGGGTGCAAGTGTAAGCAGAAGGCAGACTGGGAGGAGGGCGTGACCGTCCTTCCTGCCCTCAGGGACCTGCTGGGACAGGAGCCCCAGGAGAAACTGGAAATCCGGCTGTGTCCAGACGGCAGCGGGCAGCTATATGTGCCGGGGCTGACCGAGTTCCAGGTGCAGAGCGTGGAGGACATCAACAAGGTGAGGAGCTGGGCGGGCCAAGGCTGGGAGGCTTCCACCCACAGCAGAGCGGCTCCGCCCGAAGGGATAGAGCTCCAATTCGGGCCCTGCTGGGTCCGCAGGCCTCTGGGAGCCTGTTTCCTCCCGCGGAGGAGGTAGCGGGTGACGCCCCCTCATAGGGGTGCTCCAGGACTGGGGGATTCCGAAGGCCCCACTCCAAAGCCGGTGCGTCGGCCTTCCCGCCTCCAGGTGTTCAAGTTCGGCCACACCAACCGCACCACGGAGTTCACCAACCTGAACGAACACAGTTCGCGCTCGCACGCCCTGCTCATCGTGACGGTGCGCGGCGTGGACTGCAGCACCGGCCTCCGCACCACGGGTGAGCCAGGACCCCCAGCGCCCGGCCCGAGCACCCCCACCCCAGCCTCTCCTGGGGCGGTCCTGACCTGCCCGCGGCCTCCCCGCAGGGAAGCTGAACCTGGTGGACCTGGCCGGTTCGGAGCGCGTGGGCAAGTCGGGGGCGGAGGGCAGCCGCCTGCGGGAGGCGCAGCACATCAACAAGTCGCTGTCGGCCCTGGGCGATGTCATCGCCGCCCTGCGCTCCCGGCAGGGCCACGTGCCCTTCCGCAACTCCAAGCTCACCTACCTGCTGCAGGACTCGCTCAGCGGGGACAGCAAGACCCTCATGGTGGTGCAGGTGAGGGCCTCAGGTGGGCTGGACAGGGTGGCCATCAGCGTGTACGGACTTGGCCAGTTCCAAGAACAGGGGTTCCCACCCCCTTCCTTCCCCTGCAGCCCGGGTACCCCGCAGGCTGTGCAGAGAAAAGCCTCTTGTCTTCAGCAGCTTCAGAGTCAGTGACATGTGCCCCCCAACCCCACCCCACAGCCTTCCCAACAGACCTGGCCACAGTCACTCTTTGCTTGCAGCTTCCTCCACTTAAGGGCTTCCCTGGTGGCTGAGAGGTTAACACGTCTGTCTGCAATGCGGGAGACCTGGGTTCGATCCCTGGGTTGGGAAGATCCCCTGGAGAAGGAAATGGCAACCCACTCCAGTATTCTTGCCTGGAGAATCCCATGGACAGAGGAGCCTGGTGGGCTACAGTCCATGGGGTCACAAAGAGTCGGACACGACTGAGTGACTTCACTTTCACTTTCCTCCACTTCAGCCACCTTGGTGAAGTTGCCCCCACAGCTCCCCTCCCTCTCATCTTCTCCAGGGAGCCTTCTAGAATCCCCTGGTTGTGAGCTCCCTCTGATGCCCCTTCCAGTTCTGTGAGGACAGCTGGCCAGCCAGGTGGAGAGTGAGCTCTTGTGTGTCCCCTAGGTGTCCCCTGTGGAGAAGAACACCAGTGAGACGCTCTACTCCCTCAAGTTTGCTGAGAGGGTGCGCTCTGTGGAGCTGGGCCCCGGATCCCGCAGGACAGAGCTCGGGTCATGGTCCAGCCAGGAGCACCTAGAGGTACAGGGACCCCTGCTGGCGCTGGGTCAAAGACTTCCGGTCATGGGCAGGAGGGAGGATGTGGCGGGGAGGACAGCCTGGAGTGGGGAAGAGGGGGACATATCAGAGGGGGTGGAGTCAGAACTTGAACCCAAACCCAGTAGTCTCTTCAGTCCAGGCATTTTTGTTGACCTCAGAGGTACCTAGGGGTCATCAGCTGGTTGGAGGTGGGGCAGGGAGGTGCAGGCTGGCACACAGATGCTCAGTAGTAACTAGTTAACTTCTTTATTAATTCCCACCTTCTTCCCATGGTTATTGTATCATCGTCATGTCCATTTTGCAGATGAGAAAACATTTTTTGGGTGGCTGGGGAGGGGAAACACATGGGTGGCGGGGGACCCGCCCACCTGCCCTTCTCTGCCCACAGTGGGAGTCAGCTTGCCAGACGCCACAGCCCTCAGCGCGAGCCCATTCGGCCCCTGGCTCTGGGACCACTAGCCGCCCAGGATCTATCAGGAGGAAGCTGCAGCCCTCAGGTGAGTCTTCAGGGAGTGAGCCAGGGTGGGGAGCCTCCCCCATAGGCTGATCACAGCCACTGGGCTGCCCTTATCGGAGTGGGCTTTAAATTTATAAAACTTCTCCAGACCAGTTTCACAACCTTCCTTGGCCCTGGGAGGTAGTCAGGGCAGACAGTGCTGGGTCCATTTTATTGATGGGAAACTGAAGGCTCCATGGAGACGGAGTGTCAGGAAGGGAAGCCAGCCCTCTGGACTCCTAGCTAGACCGCTGATGTGAGGCCCAGGATGCAATTCTCTGAGGCTGGGTTCATGAAAGACATGGCGTCCCAAGTAGGCCGTGGATGGGTGATTAGAATCCGGGGCACCAGCCCCCAGCTTGGCCCACTCACAGAAGGGCCTGCCAAGTGTTTGAGTCTAAAGGGGGTGTGGGCAGCAGAGTCCTGGGGGTGGGTCCCAGCCCAAGGCAAGCCTACCAGTGAGACACCTGTTGCTTTGATTTCAGCCTGACGGCTGGGGCTGCAGAGTCTCCAGGTGAGTGTGGGGGCCAGCAGCCCAGGGCTGCCCGCCCACCCGCCTGCCTGGCTGCCTCGGGTTGCAGGGCTGTGCTGGGAAGTTGGCTGGGTCTGGGGCTCGCTGCCTGCTGTCTGTTTGCTTCTGCCCGGCTGCCTCCTGCTCTAGGACAGAGGCTGACAGTCCGGGTGCTGACAAAACCTACCTCCTCCCATAGGGAAGTCCAGGCCATTGCCTGTATGATGGACATGCCCACCCTGCGGGACCAGGGACCAGGGACCAGCGACTGGGTCTCCGTGCATGGCTGCCCCGTCCCTGCTGCAGTGTCTGGAGCCTGCAAAGCAGAGGCCAGAGTGGAGGTGCCTCTTTGACCCCATCTCCCCTTAAGAGATGAGAAACATGTTCAGAAGGAAACCATGTCTCTTGGCTGTGGCTCTGGGTGCAAGTGGCACAAGCTGGAAGGGCAGGCCCAGGTCATCAGTGTGCACCCTTGTGGGGAGGGCAAGTGTGTTGTGTGGGAGGGTGGGCCCTCGCCTGGGCTGGCCCAACCCTTCCCAGCCCGCAGGGCCCCTCCAGAAGGCACAGGAACTGTGGGAGCTGGGCGGTTGGTGGGCAGCCCTGTCCTGCTCTTCTCTGGAGGTAGAGCATCTCGCCAGGCATGTATATAGTGTTCCTACATGTACACAGGAGGCCCGCTCCTGCCGCGGGTCGGGCTTTATTTATGGCCGGCAGGAGGCCAGTGGGTGGGGATCTTGCTGCTCCCCTCTTCTGCCTGGCACCAGGCTGTCTCCCTGCTCACTAGCCTCTTGACATTTTCCTCCCTCTGAAATCCTATTTAAGAACTTTTGGAAGCTTAGCCATTTTTACTTATTAAAATAACCTTTTTACACAAGCACTGTCTGGAAGAGTTGGTCTTGTGAGTCCCTGATCAGACGCAGGGAGCAGGCTGTTGGCATGTTGTGGGTGGTTCCCCAGTGCTGGCTTGTCACCCAAGTCAGGATCCAGTGTCCTCCCCTCCATCCTTATCATGACTGACCCATACGAGTACTGGCACCGTCACCTAATAAACGGGAAACTCAAGCTCTCCAAAGGCTTGCCAAAAACCTAGCCACAGTGGTCCCTATTCCACTGCCTGCCCTCTGCCCTGGCCTTGCCCCCTTAGGTGAATGGCCATAGGTAAGTGCCACCCCCCTCCTCCCTCTGCCTACAGCTCCCAACCATTGGTGCCATGCCCACCAGGCTCCCCACCATGGAAGTGGTGCTGGTCTGCACCTGGTCCCAGCCTTGGGGAAACATGTGCAGGGCTCTGTGGGGTCCTCGCACCAAATGAGCAGGAAGCTGCCTCAGGAGGAGAAGCAGGGTGACTTCTGGGTCAGGGGACCTGTTCTGGCCAGCCAGCACTGGGGGCTCCTGCAGGGAGGGGCAACTGTTCAGAGCATGGGGTAGCTGCCTTTCCAGTCCCATCCCTGGAGGCCTCTGGGGGTGGAGGGAGGGCGGTGAGCTCTGGATCAGCCACCGCATTAAGTGGCCCCACTGCAAGGCTGGGGTCCCAGCCCCCTGCAGGGTACAGCTGCTGACTGGCCTCAGACGCATCCACTGGACAGGTGGGAGTGTGGCTGAAACAGACGGGCTGGGCTGGAGAGCCTGAGCCCACCCCTCACCGGTTTCGTGGGGAGTTGCTGTGCCCGCCTTCCCCCAGAATAAGTCTGAACTTACCCTTTCCCGCAGGCCCATCACTCTGCTGCCCCCTGCTGGCCACCCAGCGTGGCGCACCACCTCTGGGTCTTGGGAGAAGGAGCGGTCGGTCTCCTCTCTGAAGAAGCCATCAGGGGCCCAGGAGAGCCTTGTGGCTGCCAGAGGTTGCACCTCCCAGCAAGGAAAGCGGGAATAGTTACAAATTTAATAAAATTCACCTTATAAATTACAGCAGCAGCCCCTTACAGCAGCAGCCCCAGGGCTCAGTTCACTGCCCCAGGAAGCAGGAGTTGGGCAAAGCTGGGCAGCTGTTGCTGCAGAGAAGTTGTCAGAGTTCAGGGCTGAGGAGTGGCCAGGGGGCCAGCACCGCCGCCTCCAGGATGGCCACGGGGCAGCAGTGGGGGCCGGGCAGAGGCTCATGGGCCAGTGGGTGCACAGGGAACAGGAGTGGGGCCGAGGCCAGGCCTGAGGGTACCCCCACTCTCTGGGCCCCTCAGTCCAAGCTGGCCATGAGCAGGTGCAGCTCGCGGAAGGCACTGCCGTGGCGGCCACTCAAGCCCGACTTGCTCTTGACGAGGCTGCTGATGCTCTTGAGCTGCTTGTAGCAGAGCTGGCACTTGTGCAGCCTGTGGGCATAAGGTCAGCACTGGAGGTGGCCAGCCGGCACGGTCCCATGCCCCCCGCCCAACCCCAGGGCCTTTCCTGTACTAACCACACCAGCCCTCCTCCCAGGGGAAGGCTGAGACCCAAAGAGCAGGGCCCAGGCCACAGCCAGGCCATGGAGGAGCCCAGGCTCTAATAACCCCACCCCATGCCCTGAGCCACTGTCCCAGGCACAGTGACCGCCTCTGTTGGCTGTTTCACCAGGGCCATCAACAAGGAGGCTTGTGTGCTCTTGCCTGACATGGCGTGCGCACACATACACAGACACATAAAAACACAGACACACACACCACACACCCCTCCCCACTGCCGGGGTTCCTCACCTCTCCTCCCGGCTGATGTCCACACCCACGGAGGGTGGGGCCGCCAGGATGTCTGTGATGAGGGGCAGAAACCGCTGCAGGATCAGCTTTAGGGAGGTGCAGCCCGTCTGGACATAGCTGCAAGGGCAGAGGGATGGATAGAACCAAACAGAGCACATGGCTCACGGAGACAAAGTGGGGCAGAGATGGGGCCAGAGGCAGCATGGACTTGTGGTCACTCTGGCCTTCCAACTTTGAAGGGGACAGCAGTGTGGTGCAGCCACCCAAGTGCACCAGCCCTGGGGGGTCTTTCCTGTGGTCCACCTCCACCCCGCCCCTCTGTGAGGCAGGTGTGGCTTCCCCACGCGTACCTCTCATACTTGCTCTGCAGAAGCTTCTCGATCTGCGGCAGAACCGTGGTGCACAGATCCAGCTTCCACAGGGAGCTGGGGAGAGGGCCAGGGACACATGCCCTCAGCACCTGGCCCTGCCCACGCCCCCCCCCTCCCATCCTCCGTCATGGCCACTCACGCCTTCTGGTTGACAATGTTAAGGAGGTCTACGACCACAGACAGGTCATTGATGGCCACGGCCGAGTCCACCGATGTCTGTGCAAACAGAGCGCCCGTTAGTGGGGACCAGGGACACAGTGGCCCTGCCTGGGTGTGATGTGATCACGGGCTTTACTGAGGGGTGTACATAAAACTGCAAGGTGTGGTGACAGGAGCCGCCTACCACCCCTTCAACCCCACCCCAGAAGCTCTATTCTCAGCTCAGCTGCAAACCCAAGCAGAGATGGCACTTGCCTTGATATCGCCTGTGGTCCACACGCCCCGCACAGTGTCCAGGTTCTTGTGGCGGCTGGTGAGCACGACACACATGGTGTCATGGCCTTTGCGGATCTGGGACATGGCATCCTCGTCGACCAACTCTGCCTGCTGGGGGATCTTTACGGCCTGCGTGGGATGGGTGCCCGGATGCTGGCAGCCAAGCTCTGCCCTCGCCCCATGGGCCTCCACCCACTCTTAGCCTGGGCCCCCCACTCACAGGCAGGAAGTCGGAGGCCTTCAGTCCAATGGGTTCATTGCGGGTGGCAGGAAAGATGGCAGGCTCGGCCTTGGGTGCAGGGGTGGAAGTGACGACCGGGGGCCGGGATAGGACCTCAAGCTGGAAGGGTCTAGAGTTAGCAGGGAGCCAGCCCAAGGCCTCCCCCTTTGCCCCTCTCCGGCAAGGGTCACCCCAGCCCTGATTCAGGACACCAGGCCCTCTCTGAGCCTCATACCGTGCCCGCTCCACCTGGACATATGTTTGGCACCGGGAACTGTGCGTCCGTGGCTGGGCTGGGCTTTGCTGCCTCCTTGGCTGTGGCCATGTCTGGAGATAGAAGGGAAAGATCCCTGGGTCAGGTCAGGTCGGGAGAAGGGCCAGGTGGGAAGGCAGGGCTTAGGCTGGGACTCTGGGTGGCGCCTCACCTCTAACAGGGGAGGCCTGGAGGAGAGGGCGGGCCTGTCCCCTCCCTCTCCACCTACTCAACCACTGGTCTGGCAGAAAGCAGGAACCGAGTACCACATGTGGATGGGACCCAGGGAGTGGTGGCCCTGACACCTCACTAGGAATGGAGTGTGTTTTGCAGGGGGAGTTGGTGCTGAGTGGACGATGAATAGGAGTGTGGGAGAGAGAGGTGCTTCAGGAACCCAGCTTTAGGGGCTCGGGAAGATGGCCCCTTGAGGAGAAAGCTGGTGGCGGGGGGTGAGGGGGAGGCTGGGCTGGAAGATGAGGGTGCCACGTCCCACCTTCTTCAATCATAAAGCAGATCAGGTTTTTCTCCCTTCTTAAATCTTCCAGCAGCAAAAACCAGCAGCAAAAATCCTCCAGCAGCAAAACCCAACTCCCAGGGCCTGGGGACCTGGCCCCCCCAAACCCCCACCCTCCTCTTAGCTCCCTCCCACCTGAGGCTGTTCCCTCCCATCTCCTCACCTGACCCCCAGGCCTGCCTGATGCACCGCCTCTGCAGAGCCTCACAGCCCCCATCTACACGAGCCCTAGTGCCTCTCACCACACCTGGCTCCTCCTCCCACACGGCTGTCTGCCACCCGCCTTCCTCACTGGGTGTAGGCACCTGCCTGCTTTTTCATGCTGTTACCAGAGTCTAGCGCAACACCTGGCACACACTAGGTGATTTCTGGGTGAATGGAGGGAAAAGACCCAAGGGGAGAGAGGCTGGGGACTGTCCTGTGGGAGGGGCAGCCTGGAAGAAGACTGGGGAGCCCAGGAGGCCAGGGCTCCTGGCCTCACCATCATGACTCACCATCTTCTGGGGGTGCAGGGAAGGGCTCACTTCTTCGGGGTGGCGTCCGACCTGCAGAGGTGAAGGGGGCTGGGGACTCACATGGACCAGCCCAGGGCTGCTGTCTGAGCCCTCAGGGCCCAGTTGGCGGGGGCCCAGGGCCCCACAGGATGCGGGAGATGGGTAAGTGGTTCCAGGGCACACATACAGCTGTAGCTCATGATCTGTTCCTAGGGCCTGAACCCTCAGGCTTGCCCCTCCTCAGACCCTGGCCCCTGGCAGGCTGAGCACCGAGGGGCTGCTGGGCTTCTGCTGGGGCCTAGAGGACCTGGGGACAGAGCCGGGCCCAGACGTGGGTGAGAAATTAGGCTAAGGGGAGCGCAGAAATGTGGACACCATCCTGGAAAGGATGATCTGCCTCTGCGTCCCAGAGGGGGATGGTAGGGCTGGGCGGGGATGGGAAGAGGGGAGAGGCCTCACTGATGCTGTTCTTGGGCTGGAAGATCTCATTGTAGTCCTCTGCGTTCTGGATCTCCGCCCGAGACTCCCGCTCATCCCGGTCGTCCTCGCTGCTGGGGCTGCGGCGCTCGCTCTCTGAGTTCTGCTTCACCCTGAGGGGCCGGCAGAGCAAAGGGAGGTGGGGAGGGGGGCTGGTGAGGCCAGGGGGCCCACCTCTTGCACCCCCAAGTGCCCTCCAAGGCCCCGAGCACCCCACCTCTGAGGCTTGCTGCAGGTGGTGCTGGGCCTCTCGTAGATTCGGCGAAGGGGGGCGCTGGGGTGGGGTGGCTGCTGCGCCAGAGGCCGGCTGTCCTGCACGGGGTCCTGGGCCACCGTGCCTGTCCTGGTGACCCGCGTCAGGTCCACGACGTAAGAGGAGACGTTGCTCTGGGAGAAGGCCACGCCTATCTGCAGGAAATGGAGGAGCTGGGGCGGGACCCTTCATGGGGTCCTGAGGGTAGAGTCCCCACAGGGCCAGGAGGGAGCTGGGGACTTGAGCGGGAGGAGGCCGGCGGCCCGGCACAAAGATGCAAGGTGGGCGGTAGCTCTCTCACCAGCTGGTCGTTGCAGATGGCCAGGTCGGCCACCTTGCCCCAGTGGACGAGGACCACATCAAAGCAGCGCTCGGGCTCCCAGCCGTAGACGCGCAGCGAGTCCTGGCAGCCACTGTACAGGCAGCAGCCATCGGGGTTGAAGAGGATGCTCCTGGGCCAGCCGAGAGGGGGCCGTGGGTCAGAAGCCTCCGGAGAGGCTCCGGGAAGCCCAGGACCAGAGCGGAAGTGGAGACAGGAAAGGGCCACCGCAGCCAAGCCCCACGGCCCGGAGGAGGCCCCGCCCACCACCTGCCTACCTGACAGGCCCTGGCTCCCCTTCGATACAGCTCACCACCTGGAATTTCTCCAGGTCCCAGAAACGGATGGTCCTGCAGAGAAAGCCAGGCCTCATGCTGGTTTCTACGCAGGCCGGTGGCTGGGAAAACCCGCTTTTCTGCAGACACTTGCCCACCCACCCCCAGGTCAGGGCCTCTCTTGAGCATGTGGGAAGTGGACACCGGCCTTGGATCCAGACACCCCAGCAAGGCCCAGGACACTGGGGCCAGGAAACTGGAGTCAGGAGAGAGATGTGGCCTGGGTCCCAGGCTGGCTTGGTTGGCAGTCAGTTCAGTCTAGGTAGGATGTGACACCCCAGGACCAAAAGTCAGATCGGGACAGAAGCACACGGAGAGGAGAGAGGTGTGGCGGTCACAGGCCACAGGCCCTGCTCCTCCTCCTCACCTGTCAGAGCTGCCAGAAGCCAGGAGGTACTCATTGGGGTGGAACTCCACCACGTTGACAGGCCCCGTGTGGCCGGGGAACTCGGACATCATCTTGCCAGCAGTCAGATCCCAGAGCTGGGGCAGGGTGGGCTGGAGGTCAGGACCAGCCTGGCCCTCAGCCTCTGGACCACCCTCTCAACCAGTCCGCACCCTTATCCAAGAACCGCCTCCCACTCTGGACAGTCTTGGGGCGGGCAAGCCCGATGGGGAGGGAGGTGAAGACCCAACCTGGGTGTGATCGGCAGACCCCAGTCCCCAGCCCTGGGCCCACGTCTGGCCGGGAGCTACCTTCACCGTGTGGTCATCTGCGGCCGATGCCAACCACTTCCCGTCGGGGCTGAACCGGAGACACCGCACAGCCTGGCTGTGCCCCTGAGGACAGGACAGAGCATGAGCGCTGGAGGGGCTGGGCCCTGTGGGCTACCCTCCTCACCCTCCTCCCTGCCCTCCACAAGCAAGTGCTTCCTGGGAGCAGGCAGAGAAGTGACAGACGGCCACCTGCGGGAGATGCCACAGAGGAACACCTCTCCACAGGTGGTCACGGACCCCCCGAGTCCTGCAGAACACTCCAGGAGATCAAGACCTCGTGGTCTTACAGGTTGAGGAGCAATGTGTCCTGGGCCTCTTTTTGGAGAGTTAAATGCCTCCTCTTATGTCAAAGGGTCCGACAACTTCGAAAAATAATTATTAAACTCAGTGCTTTGAAACTCATATGAACAGGAACCCCCTTTATTTACTAACACCTGTTGCTGCTGCTGCTGCTAAGTCGCTTCAGTTGTGTCCAACTCTGTGTGACCCCATAGACGGCTGCCCATCAGGCTTCCCCGTCCTTGGGATTCTCCAGGCAAGAATACTGGAGTGGGTTGCCATTTCCTTCTCCAATGTATGAGAGTGAAAAGTGAAAGTGAAGTCGCTTAGTCATGTCCGACTCCTGGCGACCCTATGGGCTGCAGCCTTCCAGGCTCCTCCGCCGTGGGATTTTCCAGGCAAGAGTACTGGAGTGGGTGCTGTTGCCTTCTCCGAATAACACCTGTTACCAGCCTACAAACTGTGGAGCACAGTTTGGTGAACATGGTTCTGTGGGGAGGCAGGGAAAGCTGGGGGTCCAGGTGGGCCACCCAGCGCACCCCTGCTCTGCTCCAGAAGCGCGTCTCTCATCTGGACTTTCTGTTTCTCATGCTCTCACCAGGCGGGATGAGCAGCTCCTCCAGCCCCTGCCAGGGTCTGGGCACCGCCCCAGGCTCCATGCCCTCAAGGTGCTTGTGGAATGATGGACAAAGGGGCCTCACTTACCCTGTATCGGAAGACACAGCCTTTCCTCCTGATGTCCCAGAGCTGTGAAGTGAGGAGCAGAGAGGGGCCGGGGTCAGGACAGGTCACAACCAAGGTGGGCTGCGCTGGGGAGGCCTAGCCAAGCTCAGTCCTAGAGCTTGGGTCAGAGGGCAGTAGATGGCCATGAGCAGAGAGGGGCTCTGAGCACCTCCAGGTCATTACACCCCCAAATGACAGGGGTCTCGAAACTACTCAGTAAAGCTGGGCATTCCGAGTACAAATGTCTGGCCAGTGCTCCCACATCTCCCTGCCTGGGTGGGGGTGGGGGGACATGGATGCTGCGGCACACAGGGGAGATGCCCCCGCAGAGCCGAAGCCCACCCCCTGGGGTGGGACTCAACATCCTGGTTCCACTGCTGGCCCAGTCCTGGGAGAGCCAGGGTGCTGAGTGGTGTCTCACCTTGATGTTTGTGTCCTGGGAACCCGAGGCTACAAACTCGCCATAAGGGTGGAAATCCAGGCTGCAGATGTTGGCTTTGTGTCCCATAAGTGTGCGAAGGACTAACAAGGGAGAGAGCAGAGACAGTGGTGTGAGAGGTGAACAGGACAGCGAAGAGAAAGAGCTTCAGTGTTCGTTTGTGTGTGTGCTTTCGTAGTGACAACACAGAAAAACACAACAGTAATACAGACTTTCAAGATGGGGAGGAAGATCAACCAGAGTCCTACCGCTCTAACAGCTAACTTTTCTTATTTTCCTCCTGAGAGATGCCAGCCATTTCTGCCATTACACGAGCCCGCAGAAAACTCCCTGTAAGCACCATGTGGCTTGTACCACTGGGCTTGTGCCAACGTGTTCTCACAAGAGTGAAGCCCCGAAGTCAGCAGAGTCGAGCAGCTGCTGCACTCGGTTTAGGCCCTGTGGACATGGAGCTTATGACCTGCCAGGCATCCCATCACACCTGAGACAGCACGAGGAGAGGGATGCAGGAGCGGTCCAAGCTGGGGGAGAAGCCGCCAGGTTGGAAAGAGAAATCCAGAGTGGCTTTTTGGAGGAGGTGGTATCTGAGCAGGATGTCATTGGTGGTGGATGAGGGAGGCTTGTGTTTCTGTATCAGTTTTCTCTGGTACCACTCAAGTTTGCCTCTTCTCTCTGGCCTCATATGCCTTGCTTTTTAGAAGATTTATAATTCTGCTGTTTGAATGAAACTGATCGTGCCAAGGGTGCTGGCACAAAGAAGTGTGGCAGTCCAGTGATCCTCAGGTTTGAGCCAAGGTGAAACAGGCTGCCTTGTGAGGTAGTGAGCTCTCTGTTGGAGCAGGTGTTCAAGCAGACTCCAGACATAATGCTTTAAGGACAAAATTCGAAGACACTAAAATCTGAGCAGCTGCCCTCCCCACACTGTAGCTGTCACACGCCATCGGGGGCTCAGCGCTGCCTTTCTGGCCAAGGGGGCTTCGGGCACATGCAGCCCAGTCCAGGCCCTGGAAGGTGCACACTCCTCTCGCACATGCTCCAGTCCATGCCGCCCCTGCCAGCCCACCTGCTCTGCATCCCAGAGCCAGGCTTCCAAAACCCAGCCCCACCCCAGAGGATGCAGCAGATCCCACCCCTGCGTAGGCCAGCTTCATGAAGCCCAGACCGCCTTCCTGTGGGATCCTGGCCTGACCCGCCCTCGCCCTCTGGCTCTCCATGGAAAGCAGGCAGGACCACATTCTTCTGGTGTGATTTCTGCCCTGCTCTTCGGTCCTGGGAGGGCTCTCGGGGCCTCCTGATGCCCCACTTGGTCACGGGATCCAGGAGCTGCAGAGAGGAGGGGCCTCCAGGGCCTGTCTACCCGACATGGGAACTTCCAAACCCTCCAGCCGAGCAGCTGGACCCTCCAGTGATGGGCAACTGCAGCCACAGTCAGGCAACCCTTTACCAACCCCTTTCTGCATGTGAGGTGCCAGTTTGCCTCTGTATCATTCCCACCCACACTGTGGTGGGTGGGGGTGGAGGTGGGCCTGAGGTCTTAGGTCTTCCTGCCGAGAATGCTGAGGGCAAGTTTCTCTTCTGTCACTGAAACCCACCCACCCCTGCCAAATAGCAGGGCAGAGAGCACTGGGATGGGAGTCCTGACACCAGGATTTGCGGTCAGACACCCCAGCCATGGAGTCTTTACCAAGTTCAGGGCCCTCCTTGGGGCTGTTTGCCCATCTGTCAGAAAAGGAGACAGTGCCAACCTGGTGTTGCATCAGCACCAGCTAGAAGCTTATGAAAGCCAGATCCTGGGCCCATCCCTCTCCTGAGTCAGTTTCTCTGGGAGTGGGGTCTGGGGTGTGTCACAAGTTGCTTGTAGAACTGCGAGCCCTAGGAGCCTAGGGCTCAGGAATCCCAGACGTCTTCAGTCTCCATTCTTTGCCTACCTCAAGAAGTTCCTCACATTCCCTTGTGCATGAAAGTCAAGGCTGTGAAATCACAACTCTTGGCTTCTCTTTATGTCTTGCTCCTCTGTGAATGGCGAATGGCTGGTACCCTCCACTGGGATCTGGGTCCAGGCAGAGGCTTCCCAGAGGTGAACCACCTGCTGCCTGAGCCTTTCTGTTTTCTTGGCTGGAGCCCAGCCAGCCTGGGCATGCTCCTCCCTGACCCCTTGTCCAGCGATGCCCCCGCCTTGTGGGTCCTGTATGGGACCAGGCAGTGGGACTGAGTGCTGAGATGCTAAGCTCGCAGCCCTGTTTATTATCTAAAAGGTCCTGGGGCTCTGTCTTTCTGAAACAGTCCGCCACTGGGTAGGCAAGTATCACCCAAGAGCCTCAAGTGAGGTCCTAACTTGAGGAACACCTCTACGAGAGCAGAATGAACCTAGCCACTGGGCATGCATAGCCACTGGGCATATGTGGCCACTGGCCACCATCCTGCAGCAAAGCATCCTGCAGGCACCAGAGGAGAGGCCAGAATGACCTTTAAGTCTCAGCCAGGGCATCGTTTCTGGGAGAGGCAGACTCGGCAAAAAACCATGCAACCCCTTCCTCTCCCATCCCTCAGGGAGCAGATGGCCTCCCACCTGGCATGCTGCAAGGTCCAGACTAGAGGCTGGCAAAAGCAGTGAGCAAGCAGGTTTTACTTGGACCTCTGAGTGTCAGCCTGCACAGTGTTCTGAAAAGTATGTTGAGTTAGCAGTCAACCTTTAGAAATGGGTGGATTCCACATAAATACCCAGATTCCCAGCTTCTCTTAAAAAGTCTGTAGAGCTGGCAACACTGTGCCCACATTCTTATGCGGCAACAGCCAGTGAGGCTGAGAGGCAGTTCCCATTCTAGGGTAAGTGGGACTCCCTACTTGGCCCAGAACTGAGGGCATGAGTCTACAGACCAAGACCCCAGCGAGGACTTGTTACAGGGACGAGAACATGCCCACCAAGGCCCCTCACTGTGAAACCTGAGGACACTGGGAGGAAGAGAGAGCCTGCAGAGAGAGGGAGGGAGGGAGGGAGGGAGAGAGGGAGAGAGAGAGAGAGGGAGGAAGAGAGAGCCTGCAGAGAGAGAGGGAGAGAGAGAGGGAGGGAGGGAGGGAGGGAGGGAGAGAGAGAGAGAGAGAGAGGGAGGGAGGGAGGGAGGGAGGGGGGAGGGAGGGGGAGGGAGGGGGGAGGGAGGGGGAGGGAGGGGGGAGGGAGAGAGGTGGGGGAGGAGAGGAGAGAAGCATGTCCCACGTGAGGGATCTGGGATGACCTCCCAAAGCAACCCTGGAACCTAAAACACACCATCTGGTCACTGAACCAGGAGAGAAGCACCCAACCTACTCAGGAGAGGCTTCCTGGAGAAAGTGGCTGGACGGGAAAGCTGGGGACAAGCACCACACAGGCATGCGTGGGGGGAGGCAGGCGTGGACACCTACTTTTGGCAGCTTCCAGGTCCCAGACACGGATGGAGCCCGACTGGGAGCCGGCCACGATGAGCTCCTCGGGGGTGTTGAGACGGACGCTCTCCACGGGGGACGTGTGACCCGTCAGGCTCTGAGGAGAGAAGGCAGCAGCTTTGGTGCGCTGTGTCAACAGACCCCCAGCTGCTCCCCCTCAATCCTGGATCCCCGGGAAGCCATCAAGCAGGGATCCTGTGGCGCCCCCAGGTCTCTCGGCTCCCAGGACTGAAAGTGGGCCAGACCCCAGCCACGCTCCACCATCACCCGCTGTGTTCCCAACAGGAACGTCACCTGCAGGAGTGGCCCTGCAGTGGGGCAGCTGACCCTTGAGTCCCAAGTCCAAAGCACTGTCCTCCTGGACTGTGCTCCCATCTCTACTCTGCCTGGCCCAGCCCTCCAGAGGGGAAACCATGGCAGAACTGAGGTCTGACCCGTCAGCGGCCTCTGGAGCCCCCAGCTCCCCAGGGGCTGACCCCCATCAGAGGACCCAGCCATGCTCTCAGGCAGGGGCTCTGGAAACCAGAGGACCCAGGAGTGATTCTGCTGGAAACACGGACACTCTCCCCAATTCAGACCAGCCTCTGTTGATTCTTTTTCAATTGGGGTATGTTACTCTGGACTTTCAGGGAGCGGGAAACACACCTGAACCCCCCAAAACAATTTCAATTTTCTTCTTAACCCAATCTCAGTTCTGACCTTAACGTTGGCCGTGGTTTGGGTCAGATCTCAGCTGTCCGCTGGATCTCATAAGAAAACTGAGTTGATTACGTTTCTACTAATAAACGTCGCCTCCTTTTAAATCTTTACTCGGTCAAGAGTCAAAAGAATACGACCCTGTGCAGCAAGATTGTAGGGGGAGAGGGCAAGCTTCAGTGCCATCGATGAGTTATGTAAATTGACTTCTGGAGGGCAGTTTGGCAATATGTTTTGAAAGCTTTATAAAAAGTACACACGCACAGATTCAATCTTATGATTGCAGATCTGTTTGAAGATTTAGGGAGACGAGGATGTGCCCCACTGTGGCTGGGCTGAGCCAAAAACCCGGCTGTAACTTCCATGCTGGGAGCCGGGCTCAACCCTACAATGGGATACCACAAAGCTATTAAAAATCATGTTGTAAAAGGGTATTTGCTGACACAGGAAAACACTCGCACTGTTGCTATATTTAAAAAAAACAAACCAGGCTACAGAAGAGTAAGACAGTGTACTGGAAACACACTGTTACATATTTGTGTGTATGCACGTGGGCATGTTTGCACGTGTACACATAGGCACAAGTCTGCACGTATGTGCATGCCCATGTGTGCAGACATCAGCCCCTAGCAGCCCCTAGCAGCACACAGACCAAAGGACCAGGTGTAATGTCCTTGCATAATCAAACTGCATATAACTCATTTCTGTATGTTTTTCCCTTCTGTGTGATTTCCTGTTTTGGAAAACGGTTTTTGGCACTGAACATAGTTGTGTAACCAAGGGGACAATGCTAATGAAATGCAGCAGAATCCTACAGGGCCTTCCTAGGACAGACGCCACCCACCTCCATGTCCTTTGCCTGCCTTTTATCTGTTGAAAAACTTTTGTCAGAGAACAAATTTAATCAAGAGAAATAAGGAAAATGCAGAAGCAGCAAAGGAAAGCAGTCAAATGAGACCAAACAATAAGAGCTTAGTCATTAAACAAAGTTAAGGAACTTCGGTTCCCTCTCAAGGGCTGGGGATACTGATCTGAACCCTGTCTTGTGAGCTGTCTTGTAGATATCAAAACTCCCACCAGATGGAAGAAGCTGACTACATGACAACCAGACGGTCACCATGGCGTAAGATGCCACAGTTCTGAGAACTGGCCTCAAAGAAACAGGAACAGACAGACCGCGAGGCTGAAGATGCTGCTCGGTGGACCACCGCACAGCCGACTTCAAGATGACGTCAGAGCTGGCTGTGCTGCTCTGCACGTAGCTCCCTCACGTCAACTACACACCTCTGAAACTCCCCTTTAAAAGTTCTTGCCCTCTGATCAATAGCAGGGAACTGGCTAATGGACACAAGATCGCCTCCCCACAAGCTGCCAGCCTCCTGAATAAAGCAACCTTTCCTTTGAACCAACACTTGCCTCTCATGTATTGGCTCCCAAGCCAAGCAGAGTTGAGTTCATTAACACTAGTAAAGAACCAGTCCTCTAACCAGCTCCAACCAGGGGCATTCAAATCCCATTTATGGAATGAGGTGGGTAATGAATCAAAATAACCCTGCATGTAACTGACAGGCAAGTGGAGAGGCCAATGGGCAGGGGAGGCTCAGATTCGGGCCTGTAGACTTATTTTAGCCTTTTCATACAGGCTCCCTAGAGTTCCTTCCCACACCAGGTGACCACCCCCGCTCCTCATTCCTGAGGACTGGCCACTGTCCCAGCCATCTGGGTGTCCTGGACTTCCCTGAGCAGACAAGTTGGGGGGGGGCACTGATGTGCTGGGTTTCTGCAGAGCTGCCCACTCCCAGCGCCCATCCCTGGCCTGCCCATCTGCCCCGCCCCGCCCACCGGGCGAACCTCACCATGATGCAGTTGGGCTTGTTGATGGACCACAGGTTGACGCGGCAGTCATCCCCGCCCGTGGCCAGCAGCCGGCCAGAGGCTTTGCCCAGCACGAGCGAGGACACATTGCTGGCGTGGGCCACGATCTCCTCTATACAGGGAAGAGCAGAGGGAGAAGACAGTCAGGGGCCTGACAAGCCAGGTGGAGGCAGGCTGGGCCTTATCCTGCTCGGCCCCCATCCCTGGCACTGGAAGCCCAGAGGGAGGGCCCTGCTCCCTGCGGCTCCCTTTGGTGCCCAGACACACGCCATGAGCGGTGAGACAGCACAGGGCTTGGGCCTGAGACAAAAACAACAATTTCTCAACTTCAGTCACTCCCATCCTACCCTTAAGCCTCATGAATTTTTTCCTTTTTCTGCATATCAATGGGTACTATTATTAAGTTACTAAGTCGGTTTTAAAAACCGACTTGCTAGTTTTGTTTAGCTCTGTCATTTAAGCAATAACATGCATGAAAATTACAAGCTTGATATGTTCACTACATTTTTTCTATGATACAAAAAGAAAAATTAGAACAACGATTGAAATAAAAAATATTGACCCATGTACCACCTAAGGGCCTCTCAACTGCCACTTGGTGTTCCTGCTTGGGGAAACCCACTTTCAGAACCGTACAGGTCAACTGCAGACAAGCTGTCCCCAGGTGAGCTCAGCCAGGGCTTCAGCCCTCAGCTTCAGAATCACGGACTGGGCTCTGGTCTGAGCTCTGCTATTGCAGGCTGTGTGGCCTTGGACAAGTTGCTCACCCTCTCTGAGTGCTGCACTTGTGCTTGGGTAAATGGGAATAATAATAGTGTGTGGCTCACTGGACTGCTGAGGATTCACTGAGGACATTCCTCTGAGCTTCTGTGAGGGGCTGAATACTCATGGCTGCTAGGCAGGCTACAGATCAGACATCATGGAGAGTGGGCACTGCGGCCCAGGAGAAATCCAGGTGGGCTGCGTGAGGAGGGAGCAGGAGACGTTGAACTGAGGGGTTGGGTGTGAGGGCCAAATGGACAGAGAGGGAGGTAAGGTCACTGTGGGTGGCCCCGAGGGCCCATGGCTTGGACTTGGGGTGGGGGGACAAGGGTGCAGCAGATGTAAGTCTCAGAGGGCATCGCCAGGGAAGGAACAGGCAAGGAACCAAAAGGCAGCTTAGGTCTCCGAGCCAGGGCCTGAGCAGTTTCTCCTAAGAAGGGGGAGGAAAGAAACAGTGTCCCCACACAGATGAGAGAAACATGCTGAGGCAGCTGGGCGGCCGGCCTGGGCGATGCTGAGGGGGAGGGCGGTGCAGCTGCTCTGCAGAGGCCCGTCCGGGGTGCCTGCTCCAGCCTCTGCCCTGCCTGGGGGTCTCTGCAGCGCTGGCCTCAGACCGCAGGGAGGCTGGGCTGGGGAAGGATGCTGGCCACGTGGCATGCCTCACAGGGGCTGCCAGAACTGCCTGGGGGCCTAGGCCCCAGGCTCAAGCTCACAGATGACATCCCA
Source organism: Ovis canadensis (assembly GCF_042477335.2). Taxonomy (NCBI): domain Eukaryota; kingdom Metazoa; phylum Chordata; class Mammalia; order Artiodactyla; family Bovidae; genus Ovis; species Ovis canadensis. The sequence continues at coordinate 38,913,342 of NC_091258.1, read as the reverse complement.
CCTCAAGGGGTGGCGGGGCCAGCCCCAGCCGGGTGAGAGCTCCTGGGAGGCCCAAACATGAGCTGGGGCCTTGGGGACCCTGCCTCTGGAATTGAGGAAGCTGGGCCTCTCTCTGGTCCACACCTCGGCCAAGGAGCCTTTTGTCCCCTGGACACTGCAGCACAGATGTGTGGGTGCTCTGGGGTTCTGGTCAGAGAGAGATATCTGTTCATGAGCTTCTGTTGGGCCAGACTGACTGCCCAACCCAGCTAGAGGCCAAACCGCCTGAGCACTGTGACCCCCCAGCCCGCGGCCCCTCCCCTTCTCTGAAGACACTCCCTACATGTGACGCCCTCCACGTGTGACCCACCAGGAGGCCTTGCTGCCCACCCTGCCTCTCAGCCTTCCCAGGGAAAGTTCGGGCTGGACCCCACCACACTGGGTCTCCTGGGCCCACTGTCACCCCTCTCTGCATCTCAGGACCACTGCCTGAAGAGACGGCCAGTAATACATAGCATGGATGTTTCCTGCGTGTCCGCTAGAGGCCCTGCGCTGAGAGACGGTGTGGAGTGACAGTGATAAGGTTCTCGTCTCCGTGCTCCAGCCTGGGCAGATGGCTCCGGGGACAGGGCATCCAGCCTGAGGAACCACAGATTTTAGGGCAAGCAGAATTTGAAGACTGGGCCCCTCTAGAAGGGCTCAGACTACTCCCCTGCAAGCAGCCTGACCAGGGGATTGGCTGGAACCCCTGGAGGGACCAGTGGGTGGAGTGGGAAAAGGGAGGCACTCCTCAGACATCAGGCAGAGAAGGCCTCGGACAGGGCACTGGCCCAAGAGCTCCCAGTCTGGCCTGAAGGATGGTACCCTGCAGTGGCCCGGGCCTGGGTACCGAATTTAAATACAAACAAATAAAAGTCCTCACAGCAGGCCAGGCCGATGGCTGCTGCTCTACTGTGGGGCCCAGGCTCACGCTGGTTTCCCAAGCTCAGGGGGCACACTCTGGACCCCACATCCCAGCCAGAGTTAGGGGGACACTGTGTTCTGGTCAGAAGTGCTAAGCACTGGCCTGCCAACAGAAGGTGCAAAGAACTAGGCTTCAACAAGCACTTTCTGATCCTCCTCAGACTCTAGAACCATAAGGAGCCAGAGGTCATTTGGCCTTTGAGCTCTTTAGACAGTTTATACCCATGGAAACTGCTGTGCACATGAAATTGTCAGCAGATGCCCAATATGCCTGATCACGTCACTGCCCACCTGAATGCTCTGATGGCTTGGCCTTGCTTTTCAGATAAAGCCAAAGCCTCAGAAGGGCTGGGTAAGGTCCCAGAAGACCTTACCAGCCTATGTGGCACCACATTCTTCCCACAGCATGCTGCAGCCCATGGCCTCCTCCAAGACCTTGAAACCCACCAAGCTTCCTGCCTCAGGGCCTTTGCACATGCTGTTTAGGCAGCCCACCACACTCCTCTACTCCCACCCCCTCTACCATGTAGTGAACTGATTTAAAGCACAAATTCCAGCTTGAAATCAGAGAAGGAGAGACAGGTGAGTGTGATTACCTGATTCCCACGTGCTGTGCTCCCCAGACTCTAAGCCTCACTGTACCAGGACCTTGCCTATTTTGCCCTCCACTGGCTCCCCAGTGCCTGATTCTTTCCTGGTTTCTCAGGAAAAACCAGCTGTTGAAGGTATATATATATATATATATACATATACATAACCCCAATAAATACAGAGCCATTCTGTCCAAAGTACACCTCCTTGGGAGCCCATAACATGATTCTCCCTAAACCCTGGGACTGAGGAGCAATTTGAACATGGCCCAATCTTCTCATCTACAAATGAGGACACTGAGACCCAGCAGAGAGTTCTGCTCAGGTTCTCACAGTTAAAAAGTAGAGGAGCCCGGCCCTGCTTCTGAAAACAGCCCAGGCCAGGGACAGCTCATAGCAAAGGATGACCAGTTTGGACACACCAGATCTATGCCAACCAGTTATTACTAGAGGAATATGGCCCACAGAGGCACCAGCTGCAAAGCAACAGGTCTCAAAATATGATCCAGGGAAACCTGGGACCCTCAAGATCCTTTCAGGGGATCCAAGAGAACAAAACTACTTTTTATCATATACTAAGGTGGAGTTTGACTTTTATACTCTCATCCGCTCACAAGAATACGGCGGAGTTTTCCAGAAGATACATGACATGTGACGACATCATCACTAACAGTGTGTTTGTGTGTTATGTGTTCAAATGTCTCACTATTCACTTCTGAAGTGGTAAATGTGGGTAGATATGAGTCCCATAAACAAAAACTCTTTGGGATCCTCAGTAAGTTTTAAGAATGTAAAAGCGTCCTAAGATCAAAAGAGTTTAGAGTTGTCAGTTTACAGTATTGGTGGGGGTGGGTGGTACCTGGATTCAGATACATTGCAGAGGCTATTAGCAGCCCTCTGCCTACCCTCTCACCTCCGCCCCAGTCCCAAGATGTTCTCATCTGATGAGGGAGCTTGACTGGTGAGACGTCTGAAAACACCAAGGACGTCTTCGAGGGGCACCAACCTATCTGCCGGCCTAACTGGAAATCCTGCTAAGTGCTTCATTATGTTCATTTTCTCACTGGAATCTCACAGCAGTTCTGGCATGGAAGTGTGATTATCTCATCGTACAGACAGGAAACTAAACCTCTGAGAGGTTAAGTCACTGAGCCAATGTCACTCAGTGCCAAAGTCATGATTTGCCATGTTGGTCTATTTTATGCCAAAGCCTGGGAGTCTCCCCTTGTGCCAAGAATGGGAGACAAAGTTGAAGGTCCAGGCCACCCACCAACAAACAGCTACCGGGATAAATGGGGTAAAAAAGCAAGCCACTCACGCAACTTCCAGGCCGTCTTGGTGACCACAGGGGTGGCCATCCTTCAGCTGGCTGGCACCTGAAGCTCCACCCACAACAGACTGTGCTTTCCTTGTGGGGTGGGGGTGGATCCCCCCCAGATCCACCAATCAAGTTGGCAGGGAGTTTCCACACATGCAGGCTGAGGGAATGCCTCCTCTCAGGACCACCTCGTGGTTTTAAATCATCCACAGCAGCAGCCCGTGCGTGCCTTTTGGGATCCTGGGTCATGGAATGTCAGGCTTGAGCCATCTCAGCTCAACACTGGGCTGGAATACAAACAGAGGTGATGGCTTGTTAGCAAACACTCAGGGGGAGCTCAGGGGGGTCCCTGGGTTTACAGAACTGCAGCTGCAGCTCCCTGGATGACCAAGGCCACTTGATAAAAACAGACACCCACCAAAGCCACCAGAAACAAGAGCTCCACTGCAAGCTGGGTTTGAGAATCTGGAGAGGGGGTATCTCAGGCAGGGTGACTGAAGCACAGAGAAAAAGAAGGTTCTCTCAGAGGCCAGGATGATGGGAGGAGGTTCTGTTTCAGGAGGCTGGCTGCCTGAAATGCAGCTGAAATGCTGCAGTGGGGCGGGGAAGAAAGACCACATGTCTGCAGTTCTGATAGATCTCAGAGTCAGTTTTGTCTGACGTATGGGAAAGGGGCGGAGTCAGAGACTAAGTTTAGGGGGCCACGAGAGGCACCCAAGAGATAGAGACTGAAGTTTTCTCTAGGGAGAGTCTTGAAGAGGGCCCTAGGAGTCCAGCATATATCAAGGGAACTACTCCAGGTCCCTGCCATTCCCAAGGACAGCGCTGGGAACTAGGCCTCCAGATTGGACATGAGTCGGTATGACTCTTCAGCATTAAAAGGCGACCTCATGGAGCCTCCTATCCGCTCCTCCAAGCCTCTCTCTCCTGGATTCCCCAGGTCTGCCTCTCTAGTTCTCCATTCTCTCCTCCTTTTCCCTGCCGCCTGTGTGTGCACAGCCGGTCTCCAGGGCTCCCTAACTTGGGCCCTGCCTCGCCAGACCCTCTTAAGTCCCCCCTTTTCTCTCTGCTATCAGTATCCCCATTCATTCACTCTCCTGCTTCAAGAGTCCCCATTCATCCCCCTCCTGCAGACCCCCGGCTCTCCTTCCGGCCTCCCAGGATTTTCCCCTCGGGCCTCCACGCCTGTCCCGCCCCTCCCGAAGCTGAAGCTGGTCTCTCGGCCTTGCCTAACCCTCCCACTCCTCTCAGTACTGGCTCCAGCCTCCCTCCGCCCAGAGCCTTCTCCGTCGCATCCCGGCCTGGCCCCGCCTGGCTCGGCCCAACCCAGGGCTCAACCTCCCCTCGCCGCCTCGCCCCTTCACCCCCTCGCCCAGTCCACCTGCAGCTGCGGTTCGGGAGGCCGAGGCTCGGCTCCAGGCGCGACCCCCACTTGCCTCCATCCCCTGGCCTGATAGGCCGCTGCTTGACAACCGACCCTCACAACAAAACCTCCGGCTCAGAGCCCCTCCTTCCTCACTCCCAGCACCAATCAGCCGCCGCGAGCGCGCCACCTCCCTTCTGGTATGACCAATAGAAGCAGGCGGTTCTGCCGCCTCTCCTAAGTGCCCGCCCTCTTCCTGAATTGGACTAATCACGAGGAAGGAGAATTCAAGAGCCGCCCCTAGGCCTCTAGTGAACCAATGCGAGCTTCCGTTTTCTTGGTTCCGCCTCCGCCTCAAGCTTTCCCGTTCTTCCCCTTTCCATCTCTTTCACGAAAACTAGTTTGCACTTAAAATTTTTTTTCGAAACGCCCTCTTAGGGCGGCTACACCAATCGCTTTAGCAACCGTCCCAAATTGACCAATCACCAACCGTATTATTGGAAAACCAATTTCAGGATAGCCAATAGGAAGGGGACGTCAAGGAGCAGCGTGAAGCCGCGGACCTTCCATCTTGGATTGGGGTAAAACGGGGGACTAGGCCTTAGTCAGCACTTTGCCGAAACTGCTGTTTCTTCTTTTTCCTCGGGTTCGGTGCTGGCGTGCTCTGAGAACTTTGTTCCTCTTCTCTGGCTCGGACCCCGGCTTGAATCCCACCCAGGAGGCTTAGAGGGAAACCCAGTCTGATTCCGGGTCCGAATCAGTCTTGGAGCCCGTGCGTGCTACCCCCACGGCCTCGATGAATGGATGAGTGAGCTGCAGCTTGAGGGGGACCACCAATTTGGATTTGGAACCCGATAAAGGCCGACTTCATTTGGGACTCGGGTGGGGTTGGCTTTGGGAAGAGCCGCTACCCACAGAAGTCAGAGGAGCAGAGGCAGGGGTCACACACATGTCTTGGGAGAAAGCCACTGGGATCTTGTTTAAAGGGATATAATGCTTATGAAGTCAGACCCGGGGTTAAGGCTGAGACAGCCATGTAGCTCTGGATCCGGTACATTTCAGAGCTTCCAGTTTCTTGTCTGCAAACTGAGGGTCTTGCACCCCCACCATGGCTGGGGTGGCCCAGCTCACAAAGTGGGAATGGCAAGCCTAGGGTGTGTGCCCCAGAACTTGGCTTCTTGACGCTAGGCTGCAAGAGACTGAATTCCAGCGCCTCTTCTTATCAGCCACTAATTAGCCATGTGTGAAATGGGGATGCAGTTGCTGTATTAAATAAGATAAGACTGTAAAGGTGGTCCCAGGCCACAGATAAAGAAGAGAAGGAGAAAAGGGCTGCTGCTGGAGTCTGTGAAACATGAGGTACACGTGGCAAATGGCAAGTGTTTATTTATAGGTAAATTAGGAAAAGCAGGAAAGTAGTGTGCCTGAGTGGATGGTCATTAGCTGGGCATAGGGAACACAAGGGCCAGGCTTTGGGGGAGGTTTCTTTCTCTGGCAGCTTTGCTGGGGCCTCAGGAGGGACTCAGAGGACCACAGGTGTAGGGGGTGAAGAGCATCAAACAAAGACTTTAAGTAACTCCACCAGGCGTGGGTCCTTGTAGAGCTTTTCCTCCAGAGCCAAGTACTTCAGTGGGGCCAGCTCCTTGTGTCTGAAATCACAGGGAGGGAGGGTTTACAAAGCTGGTACTTTGAGACTTCCCTGGTGGTCCAGTGGTTAAGAATCCTTCTTCCATTGCAGGGGACATGGGTTGGATCTCTGGTCGGGGAACTGAGAGCCCACATGCCGCAGGGCAGTTAAGCCTGCGTGCCACAACCGCTTCTGCCTATGCACCGCAATGAGGACCCAGCACAACCAAAAAAACAAAAGCTGATGCTCCAACATCCTTGTGGGTCCTCTTGGCTCCCGCCACCCCTGCCTCCTCACCGACTGAGCCGCTGCTCCAGGATACGGATGCGGAACATGGCCTGAGAGCAGTAACTCAGGTATAAGTCTTCATCCTCAGGTGTCAGGGTCACCTGATTCTCCTGATACCACTGCTGCTGCTTCTGCAGCTCTTGAGTCTCCTGTGGGCACGGGGAAGGAGAGCAGGAGGGCTGACCCAAATTGCAGGCTGACCCCGCCCCTGCACAGGGCATCAGACAGTCCCACAAGGTCAGCCCCGTCACCCCTTCTCATAGAAGCCAGAGAAGCAGAGGCAGAAAACCTGGGGCCTTGTTTAGAGGGCTGTATGTCCACAAGGACTTCCCAGGTGGCTCAGTGGTAAAGAATCAGCCTGCCAATAGAGGAGACGAGGGTTCGACCCCTGACTGGGGAAGATTGCCTGGAGAAGGAAATGGGAACCCACTCTAGTATTCTTGCCTGGGAAATCCCATGGACAGAGGACCCTGGTGGGCTGCACAGTCCATGGGGTTAGAAAGAGTCAGACACAACTTAGCGACTAAACAACAACGTGTCCACGAGGTTAGAGCAGGAGTTAGGACTGAGAGCCATGTGACTCTGGTCAAAGTACATTTTCAGAGCTTCCAATCTGTCATCTGCAAAATGAGGGTCATTGCACTCACCCCCACCCGCACCACCATAGAGCCGTTTGTGAAGATTAAATAAGATAAGGCAGGGGAACTACACGGTGTGTACCTGACCAACAGAAATGGGTCAAAAACTATAGGAGTTGTTATAATGCTCCCCTCTATCCCTCTGTTCACTCATCCACCTCTCCATCCACCCTTCAACCCAATAAACAAGGATGAGGAAGGACAGCTTGGTCCTTTGGACACACCAGGCACTGACCTCCTCCCCTTCCACCCGTTAGTCCCTCACAAGTCTATGAGATGGTGAGCCAACAGCCCTGGGCTAGTTTTCCGGTGAAGGATGCCGAGGTCCCCACCCCTGCCAGGGCCCCGGCTGCACCTTTTCAAACCGGGCCTGGATGAGGTTGGCTTTGTCAATGAGCCGCTGCTTGAAGTCATTGAGGCACTCCTCCTTGAGGCGCACGGCCTGCCAGCGCGTGAGCTTCTCCCCAGGCGGGAGCTGGGCCAGGAATGGGGCCAGGTAGTCCAGCTGGGCCTCCACCTGTCGCAGGTGCTCCTCGTGTAGCACGCGCTCCTGTAAGGGGACTGAGGGTCGGCTGGACCAGCAGGGGCCGCAGACACCCCCCAGACAGCTCTATAGAGATATGACCACACAGAACCGGGCCCCAAACCCTCTGTGCTTGAGGCCTCAGAGGGCTCTGTGCTGTCTCCTGAGTTCATGGTTATTGGTGACAGCCAACTCTGGTGTCTGAGTTCACACGTCTCCACTCGAGCCTCAGTACATACCTATCACTCAGCAGATGCTCACTCGATAAATGGTAATAAAGCGTCGTTGTTAATGATGTTAAAAACTGCTGGTGAGTTCCTTCTTTCCCTTCTACCCTCAGGCCTTCATTATGTCCTGTGTTGACCGCCAGAGCCCAGTGAAGCTGGAGATGTGGGGGCGGACATCCCCACCTCTGGCGGTCTGAGCACCAGACCTCAGGTGCCCAGTCCTGTCTTGGCCAACCTCATCTATTTTTTTTTTAAAGAAATCTCCACTTGGTTGGTGAAGGGGATTCTGAAGCTGGCCTCAAAAAAACCAAGCTAGGTCTTGCAACCAGAGTGGGTAATGTGAAGGCCCTGTGTGCAGGCGCCAGAGAGCTCAGGCCCATGGCCAGAGCCCACTCGCTGGTGCTACCAGCCCAGGCCACAACCTCCAGGGAAGCCCCCAGCTGGAGGTCTAGGCTTGGCCATAGCTCCTGGAGGTGGTATCTGGGGACCTGGCCTGTATCCTGAGCACGTGTTGGGGCATGATCCAAGGAAATGGTCAGCTCACAGCAAACAGGACCACTGCGGTGTCAATAACTTCATCACCTCTAAAGGGCGTCCCCCACCCCAGAATCTCTATCAACCTCAGTACCCTGGAGGTGGGGGGGGGGATCGGTGGGGGAGGGGTCCGGGGGAAGCCAGGGAGCAGGGCTCACCATGGCCTCCCGGTACTCCTTGCTCTTCTCGTTGCGCTTGGTGTCATAGATGGAGATGGTCAGTGTGTGTGCCTCCTCCTCCTCCTCCCGAAGCTTCAGGATCTCTAGCACCTGAGTTGGGAAGTGGGGGCAGACATGGTTAAAACACCCCCCACCCCTGCTACCTGCCATCTGGCCCCTCTCCTACAGAACACCCGACCTCCAGCTCTGACTCCCAGGCTTGATGTCTGGACAGCTTCTCCTCGTTCTTCAGCTTCATCATGGCCTCGTACTGGTAGAGAAGCTTCTTGGTGTGCTCCATTGGCTCCACCTGGAACAACCGCCACAGTGACTCGGAGAAGCAGCAGCAACCGCTGGGGTTGTGGGCAGATTCTGGAGCCAGACCTCTTGAACCTCTTGGGTTCAAATCTTCCCCTGCCATTTTCTAGCTGTGTGACCTCCAGCCAGTTGCTTCGCCTCTCTCGATCTGTTGCATCTCTAAAAGCACAACTAGCAACAGAAGAGAAACCGGAGACTCAGAGGGGCCAAGGAATGTGCCAGCAAAGTCAGGACTGGAACTAGGAAAGCCAGCCCTGCGGAGGTGTTGAGATCTGTCACAGCCTTGGTGCAGGATGGAAAAGGAGACGATTTTCAGAGGAGCTCAAAGAGTATTATTCCCAGATGGGAGGTCTTGATTTTCCCAGGGGCGAAGATGAATTTCCAGGCTGGGTACCAGGGCCTTCCACCCCAGTTCTCCTAGGTCCCCAAGACAGCGTGTAGGGCCCCAGGGCTCTCTCCTCACTCCACCCCATCCTGCCCATGCCCGCCAGACTCCCGAGCCCACCTCGAAGCTGATACACATGTCGGGGGTCATGATGATCTTGTTGCCCTTGCTGTCCACCTCCATGCGCCGCAGGAACTCGCGCTTGTTGGCCGTGATGTGGTCCGAGCGGCAGTGATAGCGCAGCTGAATGCGCTCCTCCGCGATCAGAAACACTCGCTCGGCCACGTCCTCGTTCGCAGGCTTCGCAGGGTTGCGGAAGAATCGCTCTGTGATTTTCTGGGACACCAGAAGATACGGAGGAGGCAGGGTGGAAAAGGGGAACTTCTGTGCCTGCCCTGAGGACAGGCTCAAAGGACCCTCAGGGACGCTGGGGTCTGGAGTTATTTGGGGGGCGGGGTTCATGTAGAACAGCCCCTCCCAGCTAGACAGTGGCTCTGAAGGCCCCAGGGGTTCTCAGTGCCCAGCGCTCCAGCCCTGTGTGGTGCGTCATTTCTTCTCTAGCTCCTTCTGCCAGACTCTGGTTGCCCACCTCCAGAGACGGGAAGCTCACCACCTCTCCAGGCAGCCTGCTCTATCACTTGACAATGCTTACTGCTAAAAAGAGCTTCTTTGGTGTGCAGAAGTTAAATATAGGTGTAAAATAACGTGATAATATGGAGGAAAAAGCCGCACAATTTAAGTGAAGAGGGTGATATAGGAATTCTGCACGCGTGCACACACACACACACACATACACATCTTTGAAAAGACTCTCAAAATCCAGTCTATTAATATGTGATAATAGCTGAAAGATGGCATTCTGAGATATTTTTTACTTTTTAGAATTTTACATATTTTCTAAGTTTTTAGTCAAGAGTGCGTATACACACACACAAGGACATAATATCTCGGTGGCCCAGTGGCTGATGTCTGGCATCAGACCCGAGATGGTGTGTTTAGTAAAACAGGAAAGGTCACTCAGTAAAGAAGGCTCCCTGGAGTCGGGGCTCCTCCCCTTCAGGGTAACCTTGGCCCACCAGTGTAGGCAGGCATCCCATCCCCATGCCCAGCAGGTACTTACCACCATGGGCCGGGGGTTTGACTCTGCGCTGTTCAAAGCCAGCTTCTTCATCCGGGGCCCGAAATTGACATGGCGGTAGGAGAGGAAGTCCGGCCGTCCGTGGTAGTACTCTGTCATCGTCTTGGGCGTCTCCTCCCGCTTGATCAGGCCGTCCACGCGGGCCGTTTCGTAAAACTCCATGACACGGTCCATCTCAGGTTGCATGGACTTGTACGAGTGCACTGCGGGGAGGGGGTGGCCGGGGGAGGCGGGGGCGGGCCCGGGCGGGGCGACGCCTAGGTGAGCACCTGGAGCCCCTGGCTTCATAACCCGACCCCAGGCCCTGGGGAGAAGCCTCATGTATGACGTCACCAATGCCCTAGAGCTAGGTGTTTAGGCTGCTCCCAGCTTTTTTGTTATTATAATCAACACCATGATGAACATCTGTTTGATGTATGTTTCCTTCTTGCCTGCTATTTGTGCAACAGAACTGCTGGTCAACAAACATACATAATTGAAAGCTATCATTGATTATTTTGCCCAACTGCTCCCCGAAAAGTTGTGCCAATTTGCTGTCCTACCAGGAATGAAGGGGAGTTTCTTGCTTACACGTGGTAGGGCCATTTTTTCATTTTTGCCAACTGAAGGGTTGTAGGTTGGTCCCTTATTGATTTTCTTTCTTTCTTTCCCCTTCCCTTCCCGTCCCTCCCCTCCCCTTCCTGTCTCAACCAAGTGAGATTGGACATGTTTTTAGATGTATATTGACCCTATGTTTTTCTTTTGTGAATTCTTGGATTGGGTTGTTAATTCCCTCCCAGGATATGTCCTTCCCTGCTTCCCAGCCTCCTGGGCTCGCCACCACATCCGCACTGCCACACTTCTGCCACCTGCATTGCCCTTGTGGGGGTGCTTGTTGGTTTTCTTGTAGGCATCCTAACCCCTGTAAACGTGGCCACAATGGGTACCTGATCCCAACCACAGCATGGGCAGCAGCCCTGCTTTACCTTTCCTGGAGGAACACTTGTCACATTTCCTTAGATTTTCTGTGCTTCCTCTGACCTCCCACACATCTGCTTTGCTTGGGGAGGCAGGGGCTATTTCGGTTGCTTGCCACCCAAGAACCCTGGCAATAAGGATGCTGGTTCCTCCCACCATGCATCAGCTGCTGTGGAGGCTGCTCTAAGGAGCACATGAGGCCCCCACCCTGGGCTCTTAGCTGGCCTAGTGATGGGGTCCACGCACTGCGCAGTGCCTGGGGGTGGCCTGGCTTGAAGTAGTCGACATTCAAGCCCGTGATCTTGTTTATGTGCTTCAGCTCCAACATGTCCTCCCTGTTCTGGTACCACTCCTTCACCTCCAAAGTCTTGGTACCTGTGGGGCCCGATCAGTGTCTGAAGCAGCCAGGCCAGGTCCCCCAGCTGCTGTCCCACCTCTCCCAGCACACAGAGCACACCAGCATGGCCCACACTCACACGGATAGGGGTGGTGACATGACCGAGGTCACGTAACATGTCGGAGAACCCAGCTCTCTGCCCCCCTCCACCCCCCCACCCTCACCCCCCTGCAGCTAGAGCTGCCTACTTACACTCCAGGTCCTTGTAGGTTGTGAGGCGGCACACGAGGCCGTTGTTGTTGAGGTACGGGGCCCACTTCTCCAGCTTCGCCCTCTTGTACTGTATCACCTTCTTCCCGTTTGGGCAGCGGGTCTCGAACGCTGAAGACACAGAGTGGGCTGGGGTCTTTCCTCCTCAGACTGGGGGAAGGGAAGGCCAGCCTCACCAGCCACTCTTCAACCTCTGTCCACTGTGCTGTTTGCTCAGCTCCTCCAGCCCCCAAGCCCACTCCAAGGAGGCAGAGGGGACAAGTCACGAGGGCGGCTCCTGCCCTGGAGGACATCTCAGCTTGAGCCTGACCACACCGCATTCTTCCAGACCTCGGCTGGAAACACCATCCCCTCCTGCCCTTACTGTGCTGACTTCTTCCGATCCCTTAAAACTTAGCTTAGATGAGCCTTCCTCCCAGAAGCCCTTTCTGCCCACCCACTCCCAGCCTCCAACCCCCAGTTCCCATGACACCCTCTCCAGCCCTTCCCGCCCTGATGAGACAGCCTAGATCCTCCCCGTGGGTCCAGGCACTCCCAGATGGAAATCTCAGCAATCAGCAGAGGCTGGCACGGGGCACAAGCATGCTCTGCCCCCCCGCTTTCCCTGCCCCCCAGGTACTGTGAGTAGTCTCCTCCTGGCAGAGTGGGCTGAGGGAGGGGAACAGCACCTGCCACACTCCATCACCCTGGGTGTGGTAACTGAGCCCTGTCCTGCGTGCCAGACTAGGGTCAGGCCCCCGGCCACAGAGCTGAGCGTGTATGTGGGAAGGAAGAGATGAAGAGGGTGCAGCAGGAAACATGGGGCTGGGGTTTGCAAATGAGGGGCCGAGGCAGCCTCTGCAGGCATCCCGCCACCACAGATGCCCCCAAAGGCCCAGAGATGCTGTACCTTCCGGGGAGATCTCAATCTGCTCCACCCACGAGGGCGGCATGTCGAAGCTCTTATCCTCATCCTCCTTGCCCTGTTGGGAGAGGTGGGGGTGGGGTGGGTAGTTCTGATTAGGACTGGGCCTTCTGATCAGGGCTGACTTATGGGCAGGTCAGAGCTGCTCCCTCACCCCCCAGGGCCAAGCCCCCCAAGGTGGCTTGTCAGCTCCCTCAGGGGTGCTAGAGATCTGACCTGGTATGACCTGAGATGGGGGGAGGAAGAGGAGCAGCTCCACCCCTCTACCCACCTGGCACCTGGTGAGGACAGCCATGCCCTGTCCTGTGTGACCCCCGGCCCCACCCCACCCCCGACTTCCCGCAGAGGCAGGAGACAAAGCCACAGGCCTTTCATTAGAAGAGGGGCTTCTGGAGTCGGGTGGGCCCAAGCCCCACCCTCCATCTGACACCAGCTCAGGCAAAGTCCCTTAACGGCTCTGAGTGTCAGTTTTCTAACTGCTTGGGAGGATTGACTGATAAATGCACATAAGGGTTTGGGACACTGCTGGCCGAGGGGTCTAAGGTGCTGCATTCAGGTCGTAGTCTCCCCTGGAGGCGTGGGTTCGAATCCCACTTCTGACAGTATTCTAGCTTTCCTCCCCTGGTGGCTCAGACGGTAAAGCGTCTGTCTACAATGCGGAAGAAGTGCCCTGGGTCGGGAAGATCCCCTGGAGAAGGAAATGGCAATCCCCTCCAGTACTATTGCCTGGAAAATCTCACAGACGGAGGAGCCTGGTAGGCTACAGTCTATGGGGTCGCAAAGAGTCGGACACGACTGAACGACTTCACTTTCACTTTCTGGTTGACCTTACTGTTTTTCTTTCTCTTTGAGCCTAGTTTCCCCATCTGGCAAATAAGGCCTAGTCTAGGCAAATGAACTCTCTGATGATACAAAAGGCCACAGCTAGCAGGAAGAGATTTCCCACGTTCACTGCACTCATGAGGCCTTTTTCTGCTGTGAACTCTCTGATGACGAAGAAGGCTCGAACTGCTAATAAAACATTTTCTACAGTCACTGCACTTATAAGGTCTTTCTTCAGTGTGAACTCTCTGATGATTGAGAAGGCTCATCCTAGCAATAAAAGATTTCCCACATTCACTGCACTCATAAAGCCTTTCTCCACTGTGAATTCTCTGATGATACCAACGGCCAGAGTTAGCAGTAAAAGATTTCCCACAGTCACTGCACTCATAAGACTTTTCTCCAGTGTGGATTTTCCTACCGGAACTGAGGAGGTGCATTTGATTAAAGGAGGTCCCATAGTTACTGCCCTTATATGGCACTTCCCCTCTGTGAACTTTCTGATGATAACGGATGCCAGCCAGAGTTATAAAAGAGTTTCCACATACATTACAGGCATAAGGGCTTTCTCCTGTGTGAATTCTCTGATGTCTATGGAAATTGGAGTTGTTGATGAAAGATTTCCCACATTCATTGCAGGTAGAAGGCCTTTCTCCAGGGTGAATTCTTTGATGTACATAGAAAGAGGATTTATGGGTAAAACATTTTTCACATTGAATTCATTCACTTATAAGGCCTTTCTCCAGTATGACTTCTCTGATGTTCAATTTGAAAACAGAAACAAACTCAGGTTTAAGGGCTTCACTGGGGGCTCACTGATAAAGAGCCTGCCTGCAAAGCAGGAGATGTGGGCTCGCTCCTGGGTCGGGATGATCCCCTGGAGGAGGAAATGGCAACCCAGTCCAGTATTCTTGCCTGGAGAATCCCATGGACAGAGGAGCCTGGCAGGCTACAGTCCATGGGGTCGCAAAGAGTCAGACACGACTTAGCAATTGCATTGGACAAGTGATCTTCAGGTTAGGTAATCACAAAAACTTGGCATAAGATTTTCTCAGTTTGAAACTTCTCCATGAATGGATACATGTAAATGCATGGCTGAGTCCCTTTGCTGTTCACCTGAAACTATCACAACATTGTTAATCGGCTATACTCCAATATAAAATAAAAAATTAAAAAAACAAAAACAAAATTCTTCTTGCCAAATTGCTCAGACTTCTGACACCCACTTGGCCTGTCTGTTCTCATTTTGACGCCTGCAGGGGGCACCAGTGGTCCAGGATTTACTGCGCAGGAGAGGAGTCTCTCTGGTCTCCAGGGAGAAGACGCTGAGAACACTCAACACCACTTCCAGGTGGGTCTACACGTCTGTCCAAGCACTTCACACCAGTGGTCTCACTTGTCCTCAAACAGCCCCAGGAGGCCGAAAAGAACTGCCTTTGAGAACCCAGACTTGGGAGCCGGACTGTCAAATCCCAAGTCAAATCCCAGCTCTGTTACTTATTGGCTGTGTAACTTTGGGTCAGTTATTTCACCCTCTGTGTGTAAGCCTTCCTGTCAGTAAAATGGGGCAATAATAATCACTAGCACCCATCACACCAGGTAGCTGTGAAGATATTGGCAAGTTAAACACCTACTGGCACTTAGAAGGGCTTCCCTGGTGGCTTAGATGGTAAAGAATCTGCCTGCAATGCAAGAGACCCGGGTTCAATCTCTGGGTTGGGAAGATCCCAACCCACTCCAGTATTCTTGCCTGGAAAATCCCATGGACAGAGAAGTCTGGCGGGCTACAGCCCATGGGGTGGCAGAGTCAGACACGACTGAGACTAACACTATCGCTTTCACAGCACTTAGAAAGGGCCATATGAGTGTTACCTATGGGCTGACTTGTATCCCCCCAAAACTCATATGTCCTAGTACCCAGAACCCCAGAATGTGACTATATTTGGAGACAGGATCTTTAAAGAGGTATCAAAGTTAAACTGAGGTCCTTCAGTTGAGCCCTAATCCAATACTACTGGTGACCTTATAGGAAGAGATTAGGACACAGACGCACACAGAGGAAAGAGTGTGAGCACCTGGGGGTGGGCACCCCTACAAGCTGAGGGGAATCCAACCCTGCTGACAGCTCGACTTCCAGTCTCTAGGGCTATGAGAAAAGAAATTTCTGCTGTTTAAGCCGCCCAGTCTGTGTTGTGGCAACTTTAGCAAACGAATACCCCAGTTACTACTACCACGATGTAACTGACCCCATTCCCCCATTTTTCATGCAGATGGTGAAACTGAAGCTTCCACCAGTTCAGAAGTTTGCCCAAGATGTCAGAGCCAGGAGTGAAGGCTTCTGGGCCTCTGGCTGCCACTCACAGGGCCTCATGCAGACCTGCCTGGATTGCCCCTGAGTAGGAGATCAGAGATGACCAGGTCAGTGACCTTCAGAAGGGCTGATAGGCGGGACAAGAAAGGTCTGGAAGTGTGTGTGGATGGTCATGGTGACCACGCAGGAGAGGCCTGGATGTGAGGGATGGGTTCTGGGGCTCCCCAGGTTTGTGGAGAGGGTCTTATCGCCCTACTCCAAAGGGCAGGGCAACCGCTGAACAGGGTGTGGGCTGTGCGTGTGGGGCTGGGCAGGAGGCCTGAATGCAAGTCCCAGCCTTTCCCTGCACCATTTGGGGGTCCTGGGCAGGTCGCTGGACCTGTCTGGGCCTCAGTCTGCCCATCTGTAAAATGAGGGCATGGTCCAGGCCCTTCTGCTTCAAAGAATCTATAAGTGGTCTATCTGAACTGCTCCCCTCGCCCTAGACACATACCTGTGGGGGGAAGTGTGTCAGGCTGGCCTGAAGCAAGACAGGGTGTCAAGTCCCCCCAACTCCACGGAGGCTCACCAGGTTTTCCACGTCATCATCATCATTCATCCCCTCGTCCTCCTCCTCGGTCAGGGACAGGAAAGGCTTGTCAGTCCCCAAAAGCAGGTACTCCCACCTCACGGGGTCTCCCAGGTCGAAGACCAACTCCTGATGGAGAAAGGGGTCGCTGAGCACACCCCACAGCCAGTGCACCCCTCTCCTGCTCCACAGGGGCAGGGAGCAGGCGGGAAACAGCCAAGCCCAGGGTGAGAAGACACCCCGCTGGCTCTCAGAGGGGCCAGAATGTGGCTCTAGGCTGCCTCTGAGAGTCCTCGCCTGCCCTCCTCATCCCCACAGGGGGATGGAGGCCCTGGGGAGGCTGGGACTGCCTTCCCGTGTTGGTCTCAGGGTGAGAGACTCGAAAACTCTCTGGCCTGGGATAGGCCTGGATGTGGAGCTCATTTGGCATTGTCCTTACAGGAAGAGATGAGGTGTCGCTGTATAGCAAAGACCAGTTCAAGAAATAGAACACTATCCACACTCCCAGAAAGTCCCGTGGTATCCAGTTACCACCTCCCTCCAAACACGTGCACATATTTTTTAACTTCTGTAAATGGCACTGAAGTTTTGGGTTTTGTTTTGGCTGCAGTGGGTCTTCATTGCCCCAGGGCAATGAAGGGATCTTCATTGCAGTGAAGTGATCCCAGGGCATATGGGAACTTAGTTCCCCATCAGAGATCAACCCTGCATCCCCTGCATTTGAGAGGGATTCTCAACCACAGGACCACCAGGGAAGTCCTGGCACTGAGTTTTTATGCATAAGTATGTATGGAAGTTCACTGAGCCGGACGTGTAGGATAAGTGCATTTTTCTGCGTGTATATTGCACTTCAATACAATGTTTTTTAAAAATCAATTGAACTAACAATCCACATTTTATAAGGATACAGAAACTAAGAGAGTGACAATAATCATACTGGAATGATTATGTACAGGCAAAGCAGTAGCCCTGGGTACTCCAGGAAAAGTCCAAAGCCCCCTTGGCTGGTGGCCAGCTCTCCCCACAGACCACACCCACCCTCCCCCACTGCGCCTGCCACACCCGCCCAGGCCCGCCCAGCACCTTGCAGCAGTTCCAACAATCCTGCATGTTGACCCAGTAGTTCTTGTGGTTCCAAAGGCTCTCAATTCCCAGGAAGTGATCGTCCTGGGTGCTGTAGCTACGTGCAGTGAATGGGTCAATGAAAAAGCTCTCAGGCACCTCGCGTTTCCCCGACAACACCAGGACCCAGGAATGCACACGAAGGCCGTGCAGGGGGTCGGTCTTTGCATTTTCCTGCTCCTGCACGGGAAAGGTGGGTGACCTCAAGGCAAATGGATGGGAAGGGGATCATCAGGGGTCCAAACATCTCCCTGGGGCTGAGGAGCTAGCAAAATAACCAAATTTTGATCCACACTGCATCTCTGGTTGACTTTGTGACCTTGAGGACATCACCCCACCTCTGAACCTGTTTTCTTATAGATAAAATGGGAGGATCTAGCTCGATCTGTGGTTTATAACTTGACCTTTTGGAGCTCTAGGGTATCTGGGATTTTTGGCTTTCTGTGTTGTGATTCTGGGTGAGAAAGATAGAGGGACAGACACCATATGGCTTCCCTATCTGCATCCCTCTGGGAAAAGGGTCACTGTGCCAAGTTCATTATTGCATCCCCAGGGTCTACTGCACCCCACGGTAGACCCTGAATAAATACTGTATGGAAGGAAAGACAAGAAGGGAGGGAAGTAAAGTAGATGAGAGGATGATGAGAGTGTGGGTGGATAGGAGGAGAGATGGAAGGATGGGAGAGAGGATGGTGGGAGGATGGATGGGAGAGTGGATGGGAGGGTAGGTGGGAGGGTGGGAGGGAGGGTGGTGGGAGGGTGGATGGGAGGATGGTGGGAAGATGGTGGGAGGATGGATGGGAGGGTGAATTGGAGAATGGATGGGAGGATGGATGGGAGGGTGGTGGGAGGATTGTGGGAGGATGGTGGGAGGAAGGTGGGAAGGTGAATGGGAGGATGGATGTAGAGTGTATGCAGGTATATCTTCAGTGAGCT
Source organism: Ovis canadensis (assembly GCF_042477335.2). Classification (NCBI taxonomy): domain Eukaryota; kingdom Metazoa; phylum Chordata; class Mammalia; order Artiodactyla; family Bovidae; genus Ovis; species Ovis canadensis. The sequence continues at coordinate 38,895,066 of NC_091258.1, read as the reverse complement.
TCTGGTCTGGAACAAGGAGGACACCAGAACTGCACACCACACAATGAACTGGCCCAGGCAGCACAGCTCTGTAGTATTAGCATCTGGCTGACCACCACTGGGATTCCCGCATGGCTGGGCGGAAGTGGGGTTGTTTGGAAGAGGGAGGAAGGGATTTGAACCTGGGGGCCCATAAACACATCCCTTCGTGACCTTGGTCTGTTTCCCCATTCCTAGCAGCCCCTTCTCTGGAGCCGAGTCCATGGCTTGAGGGCTGAGGATGGTGGACCCACCAAGAGACGTGCCTCCTCCTGCTTCCGCCGATTCTCCTCCTCAGCCTTTATTGCCTCCTGCCTCTTCATCTCCTGTTCCTGCTCAAACCTGCTGGTCAGGTCCCTGGGCGGTTTAATGGCATACTTCTTAGGGGGTGCCTTTTCCTCCTCCTTGACTGTCTGTCACGAGACAAGAGGTAAAGGATCGGCAGCCACGCACACTGTTGCTCCTGGGGTCTGCAGGCTCTCTGACCCCAAACACAGAAAGAGCCTCAGCTCCAGACCTGTGACTGTGGGCATGTCCTCCCATTTCCCTAGCCGCAGCCTCTTTTGCAAAATTCAGTGAGAACCTTTTCCCCAGGCTTGATCTGCCCAATGGAGACAGGACAATGCCTGTATGAGTTGCCCATCCAGGCCAGAGCTCAGGAGGTGTGACTTCTGTTCTTCGTCCTCCACGGCCTAGACTAGCTACGATCTGGATCTGATTTAGAAAAAGGGGCAAATTGTCGAGAATCAGATTTTCCAGGTTTTACCACTGCAGGGCTTCATATGTTGACTTGAAGTGAGAGTTTCCTGGGCTCGGAAAAAGAACAAAGCCTCTGTGTGTGTGTGTGTGTGTGTGCGTGCGCGCACGTGGGCATGAGCGTGTGTACAGAAATGTGTGCTAGGTGGACAGAAAATGTCCAGGAAAAGACAGCACCGGAGCTGCAGAATGGGGACCTGATATAAGGGAGAAATAGCGAATCTCCACCATTCATGATCAGACAGACTGGGCCTCAGCCCCCAGGGACCCATTTACCGGTTGTGTGACTTTGGTCACAAAAACTATTTCATCTCAACACACTCACATGTAAAACACAAGAGCAATCATTCCTACCACACAGTGCTCTTGAGAGGAGCAACCAAGTCAAGAAACGTGTAAGTGGTTTATAGACCGGAATGTTCTCAGCACCCATTAGCTATTGATATCAATTTCATAATTAAAATTTTGGCTGAGCTAAGAGGCCTGTATGTGAGTTCATGGGCCTTTGGAGCCAAAAGCAGTGATGGAGCTTTTTTTGTTTCATCTTTCCTGGGGAGCTGGGCCTGGGAGAGCAGGCTGGGCTCTCACCAGGTGCCTCCCTCTCCTCCACCAGGAACAGCCCCGGGGGCCCCAGTTGCTCACAAAGGTATAACACAGGTGCATCATGATGGTTGCCTCAGGTCCCTGGATCCCCTGCCCCAAGCTGCAGATACCCATGGGGCCTTGACCCTGGGTAAGGCCAGGGTCATGAATCAATCCAGTCCATGAAAAGCATTATCCGCCTGTGCATGCAGGCTAAATCACTTCAGTCGTGTCTAACTCTTTGCGACCCTATGGACCGTAGCCTGCCAGGCTCCTCTGTCCATGGGATTCTCCAGGCAAGAATACGGAGTGGGTTGCCATACCTTCCTCCAGGGGATAGTTCCAACCCAGGGACTGAGCCCACATCTCTTACATCTCCTGCATTGGCAGGTGGGTTCTTACTAGAGCCTCCTGAGAAGTCCTTTCTGCCTGTAGTGTGGCTATTTTTGAAATGCACAGAGATGCTTTAATGATTCCTACAATTAAATTCACTTAAAAGTGTTCTGAGTGTTCACAGCTGCCTTGGGCCATTATGGTGTGTGCTCAGTCCGCATGTATAAAAGCACCACCACTGCCTGCTGTGGTTTGCTGGAGGTTTGGTGAAATTTTGTGCTGTTAAAAAAGGGATCTTTTTATATGAAGGGGGAAAAAAAAAGACAGAACTACATGTCTGTTCATTTGTCTGCTTTTTCCTTAGATGAAAATGACTGGATGGATTTTTATCATGTGCACAGGATAAATTTGGAAGAATTTGGCTGAAGATAGCCGCCATGTGGCATTCACTAATGTGGGGAACACAGTAGCTGAAGCTGAGTGACAACAAGTGGAGAGGAGCAGCCAGTTTGGAGGAATGGGCTGTGTGCATGAAGATGCCAAGGGGACAGAAATCATCAGCGGTTCGATTTCAGTGAGCGCAGGTGTCCCAGTTGTAAAGCTCAGTGGCAGGGACAGGCTGCTATAAGGATAGTGTGTCTCATGTGATGCTGAGGGCAGCAGGGGCCCGGCTGTACCTCCTTGGGCTTCATGGTGAGTGGGCACACCTCCCGAGTTAGGTCCATGTAGCACAGGTCCCGCGAGCCGTAGCCGTTGACACAGTAGGCATCGTAGCCGGCGCCGATGAGCATGGAGCAGAGCAGCGTGCTGAAGTCGAAGCAGTTCCCCTTCTGGTACTTGAGCACAGTGGTCGAGGAGTAGAGGTACAAGGGCTGGGCACAGCAGGCTGGTCAGTACAGCTGCCCCCTGCCCCTCACCAGTCTCCCCAGGGCTGGGCACCAGGGCCAGTGTGCAGGCTCGACCCCAGTGGGGCCCCTCCCCTTTGCTGGGTTAGGGAGCCTGCTAAGAATGGGGTGAACACCACAGGCCCCGTGTCCAGAAAGTGCAATCCACATTTGCCTGTAATTCCAAGGGGCCATGGACTCCTTCCTGATGGGAAACACCGTCTGGATGTTGAGGCTTCTGGCCTGAGGATCTTTGATTGGATGGTCTATGGTTTTATTCCAAAGTTACCCTTACCTCCTACCTCTGTCTCCCTCTTCTCTTTCTCCACTATGTACATATCCCCTTCTCTCTCCCTCCTTCCCACCCTCCATTCTTAAAGAGATTAAGCTGGTCAGAACCCAAAAAATGTGGCCTTGAAACATGGGTAGCTGGTCCCCCTCTCTCCTTTTCCACCTCCTAAAGTCCTAAAAAGAAGACTCTGAAAGCCGAAGGAGGCAAAGGAGTCAAAAAGGTGGGATTTCAGAGATCAAGCATGCTGTGTGACCTCAGGCAAGTGGCTGTCTCTTTCTGGGCCTGTTCCTAGCCTCACTCCCAGCCAGGGGGTCGGTGAGGGGTTCGGCCCCGACAGACTCATAGACTGTGGCCCGAGGCTGGCCAAACCTCCTTCTCCTGACCTGCCTGGTTTCCCATCTCTGGCTTCGTGGCCTAAGGATGCAGCCTCAGGTGGTACTTACAGGTTTGAGGGGGTCGGGCAAAGGCACCATGGACAGGAAGTCGGAGATGAACTGGGCGCAGGTGTCCCAGTTGTAGAGCTCAGGGTAGGGCATCAGTGTGGGCCGGATGGTTGTGCTCACGAACTTCTGCAAAGGGAGAGACCACAGGCCCTGGGGCAATGTGCCACTTGGGAGGAAACCACGGTGCTCCGAGGAAGCTGGAGACCTCAGGATGGGGTTGGGGGTGGCTCTCTAGGCCTCTCTGGGCCTCAGGTTCCTACTCAGGACCTTGGGAGTTGGAGGAAGGGATTCCCTCAAGGCCCTTCTTGTCCAGATCTAGCATAATCCTGTGCTAGTGATGTGATCACTACTGCGTCATCACCACAACCCCACTCAGCACTGCTCAGTCCTGCATCACCTCCCTGACCCCCAGCAACTCTGTGAGGCAGGTCCCGCTGACGGGTGAGGAAGCCGAGGCTCTGAGAGGTGAGCTGACTTGTTCAGGTTCACAGTCAGTAGCACAGTCGGGTCTGTCTGGCTCTAGACCGCTGCCCAGCGTGGGGGAGCTAGTGCTTCCACAGCCTTTGAGGGGCAGCTCTGCTGCCCTGGGGCCAGGAGCCAGGCCTCTGGGGTCTCCGCTGTGAATTCGAGGAAGGTTTCACCAGCACCAGATCACACATGGCCCCACCTAAGGGGCAGCCCTCGCTGATGGCTGTAGCAGAAATGCAGGTCCGGGGTTACCAGATCTAGGAAAGAGGAGACTAGGGATCTGGTTGGGAACAGCTGAGTTCCAAGTGCTGGCAGCTAACACAAGGGTTACATCACCAGGTGGGCCAGATCAAACGGTCTGCAAGCCCCTGTCAGCCTATGTAGGGGCTGCCGCATTGTAACTTCGCATTCATCTCCTGCCATCCCATCTACAGGTGGGGAAACTGAGGCCCAGTGAGAATCAGGGACGTGCCCTGGGTCCCAGGGTGGGAAGGAGGGAGGCCAGCACTCGGGTCCTGGCCCGTTTTGTCTTATATCTCTGCCTTTCTCTGCACAGGGCTGGCCTCGTGGGCATGGGGGCTCCAAGCCACCACAGGGATGACGCACACTGGGCCTGCTGGGGCCTGTGGCATTTGAGTTTATATGCTGCCCGCCCCCACCCTCGAGGAGAGGGCTGTGCTTGGCCCGCCTCCCTCCCTCTGTGCTCCGGCCCCGGCCCTGCCCTCTACCACCCAGTCTTACAGGCACTTCGCATTCGTTCAGCGGATGCAGGAAGAGGGGCACCCGGTCCGGGCACAGGTGGCTGTACTGGCGGGAGAAGTTGTCAGCCACCTGCAGCAGGTGCTCCTCCTTGAGCGTGTTGCTTTGGTAGGAAAGGGGCAGCTTGGAGGTGTCGATAGTGTCCTTGGTGAAGGTCCTGTGTCCACAAGAGGGTGGTATCAGCCTGCGTGGGGTTGGGCCTGGCACACAGGGAGCCCTCCGTCTACCTTAGTTGCCACTACTAGCTGCTCTACTCCTCATTTAATCCTCGTAACTACTTAGGAGGGAAATGTCTTTCTATCAGCTGCTCTTTTTTTAAAATCTATTCTTAATTGGAGGATAATCGCTTTACTATGTTGTGTTGATTTCTGCTGTACAACAACCATAAGGATACACAGGTCCCCTCCCTCTTGAACCTCCCTCCCCTCTCCATCATCCCACCCCTCTAGGCTGTCACCGAGCACTGGGTTGATCAGCTGCCCATTTAAACAGATGAGGGAAATGATGCAGAGAGGCTGAGCGGCTTGCCCAAGGTCGCACAGTTAGGGAGGGGCAGAGTGGAGACTTGGCCCAGACAGCCTGAAAGCCTGGTCCTCACTCTAACCACCTCCTTGTAGGTCCCTGTGCTGCCTCCCAGCCCCGGCATCACCATTCGGACCTGCTCTCTCTCTCTGCCCAGCCCTGGTCTGACCCCCGCCAGGGTGGCTGGGCCAAAGCCCCCTCCCTCCCCATCCCTGACACTCACAAGATCTTCTCCGGGACAGAGACCTCGATCTCTGACAGCTTCCTCTCCAGGTCTCTGAGCATCTCCTGCGTCATGGTGGTTTCCCCTCTCCGCACCTCCATCGGCCTCTTTGTTTTCTCTCCCCTCTCGGCCCGCTCGGCTGCTTCTTCTCGCTCCGCCGCCTCTTCCTCCTCCACTTTCTCCTTCAGGACCTCCATTCTGGCGTGTCTCTGACTGTCTAGAGAGGAGGTTGCTGCAGGAGGGTTAAATGCACTCAGAATGGCCAGTTTCAGGCCAGAATGGAGTCAATGACACCACCTGTGTCCTTGGGTGGTGCTTTGATGTGCTTTAGAATTTAGGGGTCCCCAGCCTCCAGGATCTAATGTCTGATGATCTGAGGTGGAGCTGATGTCATAATAATAGAAATAAATTACACAATAAATGAATCATCCTGAAACCACTTCCCTCCACCCCTGGTTCATGAAAAAATTGTCTTCCATGAACTGGTCCCTGGTGTCAGAAGGGTTGGGGACTGCTGGTTTAGGGCACAAAGGGAGGAGGCAAGACCCTCTTAAACGTCCTTTCCATCAGAGAGAAAGTCTCCACATGGTGCAAGTACATCTGTAACACCTTTCTGACATTTTCAGATTTCCCCTTGAGGCAGAGATGTCGCAGGGCACACGTTGAGACTATTGTCAGGGCAGGAGCAGGTAGCTGAGACTTATTAACCTTGCTTTGCTTTTTGTATATTTATTCAGCCAGTTACTTTCTCCTTCTGGCTGCTGCTGCTGCTGCTAAGTCGCTTCAGTCGTGTCCAAATCTGTGTGACCCCATAGACAGCAGCCCACCAGGCTCCCCCGTCCCTGGGATTCTCCAGGCAAGAGCACTGGAGTGGGTTGCCATTTCCTTCTCCAATGCATGAAAGTAAAAAGTGAAAGTGAAGTCGCTCAGTAGTGTCCGATTTCGAGACCCCCATGGACTGCAGCCCACCAGGCTCCTCTGTCTATGGGATTTTCCAGGCAAGAGTGCTGGAGTGGGTTGCCGTTGCCTTCTCCGAGTATTATGAAGTTTCCTATTAAATATATTTATGCTTAGTCCAGTAAGTCTAAATTCAAAGAAACTTATTCATAATTATCTTTTAGACCTCTTAGATATGACACCTATATGCTCAGTCACTAAGTTGCTAACAGGGCTGGTTCCCAGTGCCTCACGAGACTGGGTGGCACCATGGTTGGCAACACTGGAGACAAACAGTTGTTGTTTCCCAAGCCAGGTGTTGAACCTGTGTCTCCTACATCTCCTGCATTAGCAGGCAGATTCTTTACCTCTGGCGCCATTCATAACAGCAAGGAAGAAAAAAAAAGAGGTAACATCACCATACTTGGAACACAGAGAGGGCAAGAATGGGGCTGCCTCTAAGGCACCTGAATAAGGGGCAGGCGTCAGTGACACAGCCTACAGTCTTCTGGCCAAGCCCTTGCGTCATCTCTCAGGATGGAGGACCTTTGTGGGGGCTGGTGGGGGGTGGATGGACACTGAAATGCCATATATGCTCATGCGCCCTAGGGAAGGCCTTGTCTGCAGCCAGAGAGCCCAGCCTCACTACAGTGGACCAAAGATCCTGTCCCCTTATAATTCCCGAAGTGATAACACCAGGCACATCTTTTTCTTTTTTTTTCTGTTTCAGCAAGGCTGGGTGACCCCCTGGATGACTCCCTGATGGGGAGTCTTTCTGGTCACCAGAAAGACCAAGCTGTGGCTGGAAGCTTGGAATTTCCAGCCCCTCCTCCATTCTCCAGAGACAAGAGAAGAGTAGAAATGGGCTCAATAATTGATCAAGCCTCTGTGAGGAAGCTTCCATAAGACTCTCAACAGTAGGATGTGCAGAGAGCCTCCAGGTTGGAAAGGCAATGTCCTCTTCGGGGACAGAAGCTCCTGCACTCAGGACCTTCACAGACCTCCCCAGACCTCGCATCATGTATCTCTTCACCTGCCTGGCCATCTGTGTCCTCTACTGTGTCCTTTAATAAACTGGTAAATGTAATGAGGTGTTTCCCTGAGTTCTCTGTGCCTCTCTAGCAAATAAATAGAACCCGAGAGAGGGGTCATGGGAACCCCCAATCGGTAGCTGCATTGAACAGAAGTTGTGGGTAACCCGGGACCGACTACTTGCTTGCTATTGGCATCTGGAGTGAGTGGGAAGAGTCTTGTGGGACTGAGCCTTTAACCTGTGGGATCTGATGCCACTCCAAGGAGGTAGTGTCAGAATTGAGTTGAATTGTAGGACACCCAAGTGGTGTCATGGAGCATTTCTTGGGACTTCCCTGGTGGTCGAGTGGTTAAGAATTCTCCTTGCAATGCGGGGGGCGTCGGTTTGATCCCTGGTCAGGGAACTAAGATCCCATGTGCAGTGGAGCAACTAAGCCCATTCCTCAAAACTACTGAGCCCACGCGTCACGACTAGGGAGTCCTTGAGCTGCAAAGAAAGATCCCACAGGACGCAATGTAGATCTATGTGCGATGCAACTAAGGACTGAGGTAGCCAAATACATAAATGAATATTTCAAAGAGGAATTACTCAGTGAGGGGAAAACCCACATATTTGGTACCAGAAGTGTCAGAAGCAAAGGGTTTTGTCTGAGAAGTAAAGGAGACACACAGAAGGTGGAAGACTGAGTTTTTCCATTACGGACCCTATGAGGCAGATACTGTTATGATACCCACTTTTCAGAGGAGAGCACTGAGGCCTAGAGAGGTTAAGTGCTTGCCCTAAAGTCACAGAACTAGTAAGGAGCAGAAATATACATGAACCTGTATATTTCTGGCTCTGAAATCCATGCATTTAAGGGCCTAATAAAATGTAAAAATACTAGAAGGAATGGATGGTTTAGTGGAGGGGGAGTGAGTAAGGAAAGACATAGGAGGGGAGGAGGCCAAGGTGTCAGTGGGCAGCCACTGAAATGGGCTCTGAGCCAAGGTCACAGAACACGTCATCAGAGGTGCTGAGCCAGGACTTGCAACGCTTATTCCCTGCATCAGCCTGCCCCGTCAGCTAAAGCACAGTTTGGGGAAGGCAGTCCCGCCTTAAAGTTCCTCCAACTCTGTGCCCAGCAGCGCTCCCCACCCCACAAGCCCTTCCCTGAGTCTTTCTCCCCAGCAACAACCTCCTCTTCACCATCACATACACACACACACACACACACACACACACACACACACACACACCACACACACACACACACACACACACACTGAAAACTTCCCCAGAAAGTTTGGGGTTGACAGGCCCCAGGCAGAAGAATCCCCCTTACCACCAGAGCCCGCGCCCTTGCCCTCCTCCCTGCCAGGTGGGGTTCAGCCACCCCACACCGCAGCTCCCATCTCACCCTTGAGGACAGCCTGTACCATCTGTTAGCCTGTCTCCATGGTAACAGCTTTCCAGGCCGAGGGCAGGTCCTGGGAGAGGAGGCTTCTGGGAAATGTAGTCTTTTGTCACTAACCAGGTCTGGGTCCAGGAGACCCACTGCAGAATGTCCCTCAGCCAGCGGTGGGCTGGAAGCAGCTCATGTGCCAGTTTGCAAGAACTGATGGTTAAAGCTTTAGGAATGTTTGTGAACCCACTGATGAACCCTGTCATTAGTAAAATTTAAATTATAAAAACATACAAGTAAATAGACTATACTAAAAGCAGAGGTAAGAAGTACTCAAAACTCATCACTTCCTAATTATTTTACTGCATTTTATTGTTATCTGAGCTCCAGAGGTTATTTATCCCTATTGTTATCTATACGATGAAAATATTATGTAAGGGTAAGCTGCTCTGCATCTTTTTCCAACTCTGTTCAGTGATGTCACATAGGTAGCTTAAAATGGTCCATGAGCTTACTTATACCACAGAGACTGGCAAATGCTGCAGAAAAGGACTTTTTCTCTTCTCACGCGTGCTAAGTCGCTTCAGTCGTGTCTGACTCTTGGCGACCCTGTGGACTGTAGCCTGCTAGGCTCCTCTGCCCATGGGATTCTCCAGGCAAGAATACTAGAGATTTCTCTCATCAAGTGTTGTTAAACATTTACCAGGACAGCACTGCTTCCGCTTGCATGCTCAGTATGGCCTTCATCAAACAGATAGAAAGCAGTGTGGGTCCTGGCATGGCCCGCCTGTCATTGTGGACAGAGTCAGGCTGCCCAAGTCCTGGTTCTAGTCGAGGCTGGACCACTGATTTAGTATAAATCTCATGGCACAGGGAAAACTTACTTGTTAAGTTAGTGGCCCATGAAATTGCTTACTTTAATTTCTTTTAAATTCCAAGGAAAAAATGAATAGACCAATAATGCACATTATGAGTCCACCTGGGATTATATTTGTCTTCGTACCAATGTAGTCACAAAAGATAACTTCTTCTTTTTTTTTTTTTTGAAGGAAAGGGCCCATAAAACTTGTGATGCTGCCTTGTCGGGGTCTGTGGGGTCCAGAGAAATCCTGCAGATGTCTGGACGAGATTGTATAGTTGCTGCTATTGGTGAAAATGTAGGCATCACCTCAATTCTTGATAATAAAGAACAATTTTTTTTCTTCTGGCTGGAACATTATGCAGTCATATAAAATAAAGTGAGAAGGATAAATTAGATGGAGGGAAAATTCCTAAGATGGCATGTGGACTTCAGTCCTGGAGTTCATCCTGGAATTACCTCTCTGGGGAATTCACCTGGGAGGCAGCCAGGAAGGGAAGAGGAAAAGGAAAATGTGATATGCGCCACTGGCGGAATGGAACATAGGTCTCCTTTTTCCTTTTGTCTCGTGCAACACCTAATTTCCTCCACATAGTTGTTTATTCCTCTTTACCCATTCCCAGCCCACATAGGCATCATTCGGACGCTCCCCAACTCCCCACCAAACGAGCATTCTTTTTCATGCTGTCAGCATTTTTAATTGGTGTTAATGATATTGTATTAATATTTTTCTGTTTCTTAGACACTTGCTAAGATCTGTGTTTTTAACATCCACCCACTGGACTTCCTTGGCGGTCCAGTGGCTAAGAGTCTGGGCTCCCAAAACAGGGGGCCTGGGTTTGATCCCTGGTCAGGGAACTAGATCCTGCATGCTCCAACTAAGACCTGTCATAGCCAAATGAACAAAGAAAATAAATAAATATTAAACAAACAAACAAAAGCCGCACCAGAATTTATTAAAAAGAAAAAAGATCCACCCACATTAATTTCCTCTTTACTCTCCCAGCCATGGACACCCCACTTTGCCATCAACTCCCATTATTCACAGATAATGCCACTCATGTCATTGGTGGAGTCCCTTCTAGACCTGCAAGTGTATCTCTGGGCTAAAGAACCAGGAGCAGGACTGCTGGCTCAGCAGCAACACTGCACTTCTTTTTCAGGTGGTGAAACCTACACTCTCTCCACCTCCCACAATGCCTGAGGGAGCCTGGTACTTGCCCCCACCAGCAGCTGATATTCACTCCCTTCCTGATGTTTGCCAGTTTCATAGGGGTACAACAAGATCTTATTGTCATTTGAGCATGTGCCTCTCTGATTACTAAAGATTTAAAATCTGTCTTCATGTGCTAATGTGTTAGCTTCAAGGGTTTCTTCTTCTGAAACTGTCTTTTAAAAACTCAACCCATTTTTCTTTATTGCAGAATTATCTTGTTTGGATTTACAGGACTTCCAGGTGTTAATCCCTGGTTCCAGATGCTGCAAATGCCTCCCTCCATTCTGTCACAGGTCCACTAACCTTGCCGGTAGTGACCTTCATTAAACAGAAAACTTTAATTTTGATGTATCTGAGTCTATCAAGTTTTGGTCTGATGTTTTGCACTTATGAATTTTTGTTTAAAAAGTCCTTTCTTGCACTTAAGTCACAAAAATATTTTCCCCTCTGCGATGACCTAGTTGGGTGGGATGGGGAATGGGAGGGAAACTCGAGAGAGAGGGGATATATGTATACAGCTGATTCACCTTGTTGTACAGCAGAAACTAACGCAACATTGTAGAGCAATTATACTCCAATAAGAAACATTTTCCTATGTTAACTTTGTAATTTTGCCACGCCATTTAGACCTTTACTCTGCTGGAAGTCCATCTCTGTATGAGCAGTTAAGTAGGGATTTTGTTTTATTTTTCCCCTTACGATGAGTTAATTTTCCAACACCATCATCAGATCATTTGTCCCTTCCTCGTGCGTGATGTCACTCTCGTCATACAGTAAGTCCCTGGGTATACATGTGTCTGCCATGGAGCCGTCTGTTCTATTCCACTGGTCTTCATGTCTATCCCTGCATAGACTCCACGTTGAATTTACCACTATGGCCTTGTACACTCTTTATATCTGCAGGTCAGTTCTTCCTTCTATGCCCTCTTTCATTAAGGATGACTTAGCTATTTGACGCCTATATGCCTTAATATAAAATTTATTTTATTTAGTTTTTAAAATTTTTACTTATTTACTTACTTCTGGTTGTGCTGGGTCTTCATTGCTGTGCATCTTTTTCTAGTTGCAGTCCGTGGGCTTCTCATTGCGGTGGCTTCTCTTGTTTCAGAGCACGCACTCTAGGGTGCACGGGCTCAGGAGTTGTGGCCCACAGGCTTTGTTGCCCCGCGGCATGTAGACCAAGGGGCAAGGGATCTTCCTGGACCAGGAATCGAACCCACACCCCCTGCATTGCCAGGCAGATTCTTAACCACCAGACCACCAGGGAAACCCTTTCATATTAATTTTAGAATAAGTTTCAGAAAGCCTAGAAAAATCACTTAGAATCTTTATTGGAATTACATTGTATTTGTAGGTCAATTTGCAAAGAATTTTTATCTTTTGATATTAAATTACTTCTCTGAAAGCATGAAGCAAGTAGGTCTTCTTACTTCTTACCTATTTGTTACATTGTAATGAAAAAGTATTAGGAAAGAAGAAGTTGGGACAGAACAGAGAGAACCTGGCAGGGAACCACAAAGAGGGGACACCCTTCCTTCCCCACATAGATGACTACTGCTGCCTATGGCCTGATAAGGTGTCAGCCAAAGCCGAGTTCCGGCTTAGTCACGATCACACTGTGTTGGGTGGGCAGCCCTCTTAGCCAGTATCTCATGTAATCATCAGTTGTGTCAGGCAGCTGCCGTTATCCCTGCATTACAGATTCAGTAGGTGAGGAACTGGTCCAAGGCAAAGAACTTGGACCAAGCAGGCTGACCTCTGAGTTCATGCTTTTGACCATTAGGCTATCCACCTCCTAGGTTGTCCTTTGGATACATCAGTGACAGGAGAACTTCATCTGTCTAGGTGGACCTTGGGGTGTTTTTTTTGCCATAGCCCTCCCCAGCCTTAGCATGTGCTCGACTTGGTGCTTGGAGCCACTTTTGCACTGACTTCAAGCAGTGAGGGACCCCAGCCCCTCTGCTGCTGCCTGGCCCTGGGGCGGAGAGCCAGGCAGCAAACAGGACATCTCTGCTGTTACTTATGCACCCCTTCGGCTTTCCCCAACCGCACCTGGAAACCCCGCCCATCCAGGGCTTGTGGTTCTATTGGTCCCTCATCCCACTGAGCATGTCTTAAGTGAGAAAGCAAGGAAAAGGCAAGAAAAAAACCACTGCCCAGGATTTCCCTTGAGACTTGGAGGTCAGGGACAAGGTAATATAACTCTAAACCCAGGGAGACCCCAGCTCTAGTGTCGGCCCAGCTTTCAGGGTGGTCTTGGGTGGGGTTGCTGGGCCTCTCTGGGCTCAATTTCCTCCTCCCCACCCAGGGCTGGTCCACTTCCAGAGCAAGGAATCTGGAAGAGAGATTTAAAAAAAAAAAAAAGTATTTATTTTCAATTGAAGGATAATTGCTTTACAGTATTGGATTGGTTTCTGCCAAACATCAACATGAATCAGCCATAGGTGTACATACGTCCCCTCCCTCCTGATAGAAGGGAGCTTTGAACCTCATACCCTCCTAGTTAACAAACAGGTTGCAGAAGCTCACAATCTTCTTTATACCCAGGTTTTCCTTTTTTTTTTTTTATACCCAGGTTTTCTTTAGGCCAAGTGGTTTCTCATGGAGCAAACTTAAGTCCTGCTGACTTAATGTCGGGGATTCACTTTGATCACCTCACTTAAGACTCAGTGGGCTTCCTAGGTGGCTCAGTGGTAACGAATTCACCTGCCGAAGTAGGAGACCCAGGTACGATCCCTGGGTTGGGAAGATCCCCTGGAGTAGGAAATGGCAACCCACTTCCCTATTCTTGCCTGGAAAGTCCTATGGACCAAGAAGCCTGGCAGGCTGTGGTCCATGGGGTCGCCACGAGGTGGACATGACTGAGCAACTGAGCATGCCCACGTAAGACTCAACAAGCCCCATCTTACACAGGGTGACTCTGAGGCTCGGAGAGGTGTGGTGACAGGCTCAGGGTCCCCCAGCCCCTAAACAGCAGAGCTAGGATTTGAAGCCAGGCCTGTCAGACATGGAAGCAGCCATTCTTCCTGAGGACAGGTTACTAGCTCTGAGACTTTGGGGTAAGGTTGCTGAGAACTTCAGTGTGAGAAATGGATGTCTGTGAAGATAAGCCCCAAAACCCACCAAGTTTGTCCCCCAAAACTGATAACGTGGCTCAACTGTTGCAGTGTCCACACTCTTAAGATTTCCCTTCCAAGATCACAGTGATCTGCATAAAGCCAGGGTCCCGGGCTTCCTTTCTTTCATCTGTTTGCTGAGTGGGAGGAGGGAGAAGGGGAATCCAAGTCCAGGGCAGTTGTGGGGAGGAGGCAGACTGGCAGCCAGGGGTTGTGGTGAGGCTCTAATAATAACTTCTCACCTGTGGAAGGTGCTAGACTTTCTGCAAAGCACACCGGGGAACGGTGGGGGTTGAAGAGTGAGGCTGAACAGTAAGTTGGGTGAGGTGCAGTATAGGGCGGAAGAGAGGGGTGGACACCAGCGCCCTGCCCTCCTGGTCGGACTGGCCCAGGGGGCCAGCATGTCCCTGCGTCTGTCTGTCTCTCCTTTTGTTTTCTTTCTTTGGGTCAGTTTGTCTGTTCATCTTTCTATTGGTTTATCTTTCTGTCTCTCTCTGACTCTCTGTCTATCTCTACTGTCTCTGCCTCTTTTTTGTTTCCTACTGAGGAAACCAGTGGTTTTAAAACCAAGCCCAGCCACCAGAAGAGACAAACCCAGCTGGGTCTGGCCTGAGGCACTCCCCTGGCACTATGGGAGCTTGGATGCCAGAAGAAATGTCCACCCTCTCTCTGTGGCTCCCCAGCTCTCAGGTGTGCTGAGCCCTGAACCTTACGCCCTCCACCCCCATCAAGACAGCAGGTCAGAGGTCAGTCCACCTGAGACCAGCTGGGACCTGGGACCCTTTGCTGCAATGCTTGCAACCTGGGCAGACCTCTCCTCCAGCAACAAAATGCAGAGAAGCTGCTGCTAAGTCGCTTCAGTCATGTCCAAATCTGTGTGACCCCATAGACGGCAGCCTACCAGGCTCCGCCGTCCCTGGGATTCTCCAGGCAAGAACACTGGAGTGGGTAGCCATTTCCTCCTCCAATGCATGAAAGTGAAGAGTGAAAGTGAAGTCACTGAGTCATGTCCAACTCTCAGCGACCCCATGGACTGCAGCCTACCAGGCTCCTCCGTCCATGGGAGTTTCCAGGCAAGAGTACTGGAGTGGGGTGCCACTGCCTTCTCTAGCAGAGAAGCTATATGGGACTAAAAATAACTGCATGCTTGTGCAGTTGGGGCCAATTCTGGACAAAAGAAACAGAACCAAACAAAAAATTTATAAAGTCCCTAATGCCACTTCTGAAGAGCCAGGAATGGAAACAGGGTGTCGGGGAAAAAAAGCTAGTTACTCTGCATGCCCCCTGTGCTCAGCACCACCAGAAGGAAGGGCAAACCACCTAAGTCAGGCTTCCAGCCCAGCCCCTGGACATACCCCTACCCTCACCCCATGAAAGGAATTGGCTTCACCACCCCTGCCCTCAGGGAGCGAGCAAGCAAGGCAACCTGTTGTTAGTTCTCATTTTCCCCTGCTGCAGCAGGGGCCCCAATAAAGCCTTGCCCATCTGGTCTCCCATCAACGTCTGTTGATTGAGAAAGGCCGAGGACCCTGGTCAGTATCAGGGCCACCTGCGAGGCAGTCCAGAGGAGGGACTAGGGACTGCTTGAGGTAGCCCACCTACTGAGTAAGTGGTATTCCTTGATATTCAGGGTCCCCAGTACCTGAGGGGCTCCCAGCGCCCCTGAGCGGCAGGGAGACCTCTGTGAGGAGAGACTGGCTGAGACCAGGTGAGACCAGAGGAGGAGCAACCCCCTCACCCCCTCAAAACAAACCTCCAGTCCACAGCAGCCCCCCACGCCTGAGCGGGCTGTGGCCCCTGAGTGTCCCCTCAGGTACAGGTGGCCCAAGGGTGGAGCTGTGGGAGGGCAGTAATGAGGGGAAGGAAGGAAGGGGAGCGGCTGGAGACTCCTTCACGAGGCAGCCAAGGGCTGACTTCCTTACTGGAACTCAGGCGTTCTGAGACTAGAAGGCCATTTCGCTGAGGGCGGGGGGTGGGCGTGGGGGCAGGGTGAGGGTGTCGCTCTGTGCTGGCAGGGGTCTCAGGATCACAGGGACTTGAGACTCCTGCCGTCCTGGATCTGTGAACTCTCAGACCCATAGGGGTATCTGGATAAGACATTTGAGACAACATGGCCCAACATATTTCCCATCCCCTGGCTCCCAAGTCGCATTGTACGGAGAAGGGCGCTGAGGCCCAGGAGGCAGGGACCCCCTTCTCCCCGCCCCCAGGCCACATGGAGAATTAGAGCTGAGTCCAGAGCGCAGGGCAGGCTCGGCCTGGCTACATGGCCTTTCTCTATTCTTGAGACACGGTGTGGGCATGGTCAACCCGGGCAGTGCCAGAAGATGAGGTCACGGTGCTCTGACTTGGGCAGTAGAGGATAATGAACCAGCAGAAGATGAAGACACCTGTCAGGGAGGAGAAAGCCTCAGTGAGCCTGGGGCAGGGCTGGGGCTGGAGGTTGCCCAGAGGCAAAACCGCTCCACTGTGAGAGTTCAAGAATGCACAGAAACATCAGCCCCCAAGGTGAAATCTACTCCTGAAAAAGGACCTGATAAGTATCTTGGGAATGAAAACCAGTCCTTGAAGTAAAATCTATGTACATATCTATCACATAAAACAAAGGCTGAAATGAAGAGATTTTCAACCATATGAAACAACGACCGCAGCCCTTCTTATAAAGAGTTATTCCAGGATGTGCTTCAGCAAGAAGAAGAGGGAAGGTGTGAGGTATGAAAACTGTAGTAAGTACAGACATTGAGGGAGCAGTAAAAATCTTTTTGTGTCTTTAAGAGAAATTTAGAACTAAAACCCTATACAACAGTAGAAGTATTGAGGGGACTTCCCTGGTGGTCCAGCGGTAAAGAATCTGCTTTCCAATGCAGGGACACAGGTTTCCTGGTCAGGGAACTACGATCCCACATGTCACCAGGCAACAAAGTCTGTGTGCCACAACTAAAAACTTCGCACACCACAACAAAGAGATTGTGTGCGGCAATGAAGACCCAGCACAGGCAAAAATTTAAAAAAGTACACTTGTTAAAAAAAATATTGAAAAGACTTCAAGGGCAGTTAAAGTGGGCCGAGGGCTCTGTTTGTGAGAAAGAGAGAAATACTGAGTTACTCAGTGAAAGTGAAAGTGGCTCAGTCCTGTCCGACTCTTTGAGACCCCTCGGACTGTCCATGGGATTCTCTAGGGCAGAATACTGGAGTGGATAGCCTTTCCCTTCTCCAGGGGATCTTCCCAACCCGGGAATTGAACAGGGGTCTCCTGCATTGCAGGCGGATTCTTTACCAACTGAGCTATCAGGGAAGCCCTTGAGTTACTCACAGTCAGTCAAAAAACCTCAGGGCATGAAGTGTTCAGGTTCAGCTATAACCTCAGAAAGAATGACAATCCACAGTTTCAAGACATGCCCCCAACCCTTAACCCCTGAGACTTCTCAGATGTGGACTCATGAATCTTCATCTAGGGCCAGTCTCTGATGGCCTAATAATATATGACTTCTGTTGTTAACATTGTTCCCACATATTGAAGACTTACTGTGTCCCACACACACATTATCTCAGTTATTCATCATGAGATCTGGTGAGAAAAGTACTGGGATTATCCCCAGCTGTACAGATGACAAGGATCTGAGAAGCTGAATGAGTTGTTGAGGTGGTGAGTGGAGGCAGGATTTGAACCTAGGTCTGCCTCTCCCTGGGTTTCCCAGGTAGCTCAGAGGTAAAGAATCCGCCTGCCAATGCAGGAGATGCAGGTTTGATCCCTGGGTCAGGAAGATCCCCTGGAGAAGGTAATGGCAACCCACTCCAGTATTCTTGCCTGAGAAATCCCATGGACAGAGGAGACTGGCGAGTTACTGTCCACAGGGTCAGGAAAGAGTTGGACATGGCTTAGCAGCTAAACAACAAGAACTGCTTGTACCCATGCTGCCAACCACGTTGCCATGCAGTCTCGTGAGGCACTGGGAGCCAGCCCTTCTCCTGTGGGCTTGAACCCGCTGGATCTAGACCCCCTGCGTCCCTAGTGACTGCTCTGGACAGGATGAGACTGTGAGTCAAAGCCACACTTGCCATTCCTCTCCAGGCTGTTTTGCCTCACAGTCGGGCTGTGATATACTTCTGTAAGTTGTGTGTATGAAACAGGGGTATGAGGAGGAAAGGGGACAGGTGCAGGCAGGGAAACCCTGCCCCACATGCACCCTGAGTACCTGCCCCTTTGCTGGATATGGGAGGAAAAATTCTGTTGGGGCCGGGAGCAGGCTTATCTACCATTTCCTCCACTAATCATTTCCTTCCCGCCTCCACAGAACCTCCAAGACTCTGTTCATGTCACATAGCCAGCATATCACAGGATCTTGCTCTCTCGGCCACAGATGACTGAACCATAGATGGATGTCTGATGGCCCAGTCAGATCCTTGACTCTCCTAAGAACATAGAAAAGACTGAACCAGACCACAGTCAGCGGACTGGGAAGATGACATAGAGACAAGGTGGTCATCGTGGGCAGCCAGTTGGAGGCCATGGGTAAGAATGGGCCCGTGGAGGGGAAAAGTTACCGCAGAGAGAAGGTGAGAGACTTGTTGTGACTCCAGAGAAAAAGATGGAACAAGTATCTGCTTTGGTTTTGGTGGTTTTTCCTGACCCTGCTACCAGCTCCCATGAAGTCAGCCAGTCTTCCTACCCTGGGGTGCTTGGGGGAGCCTTGGATATTTACAATCAGTACCCTTGAGTACCACCAGGCTTCCCTGGTGACTCAGTGGTAAAGAATCCACCTGCCAATGCAGGAAGTGTGGGTTTGATCCCTGGGTCAGGAAGATCCCCTGGAGAAGGAACTGGCAAACCACTCCAGTATTCTTGCCTGGGAAATACCATGGACAGAGGAATCTGGTGGGCAACAATCCATGGGGTCACAAAAGAATCAGACTCAACTTAGCGACTAAACAACAACCCTTAATTTGAGCTAGCCTGAGTAGAATCCTGTTTCTTGCTATCCACACCTTCCCCCAAAGCTCCCCAACACCCTCTGGTGCAGGAAGGCAGCCTGTCTCCTCCCTAGCCCAGGAGCCTCACCTTGCAGAGAGGTGAACAGTGCAAAGACATAGGCCGTGAACGGGCCCAGGGACGTGAGGAGGGCCAGCCCCCATGGCAGGCCCACCAGGCATGAGAGGCCCAGCAGGGTGAGGACCCCCTTCCAGTGCTGCCCTTTTTCCTTGCCCGCTGTGGCACTCGACAGAGTGAAGATCTTCCAGGACACCAGGCTCAGGACTGCCGCGCTGAAGAGGAAAACAATGAGGCAATAGCCATGCACGGTGACGTAGAGGGCAATCTTCTCACGGAACCAGCACCTGGAGGAGATGAATGGCTGTTGGGACCAGAGGAAGTCCCCTAAGAGCAAGCCCCGGGCAGTCTCCCCAGGCTGTTCTTCTCTGACTAAGAAGATGCACCACCCACATATCCATGCATCCTTCCCCTGCTCTCCCAGGGGAGAGGATGTCATGAGGCTCCAGGTTGCTATCCCTTTAGACTAGTGGGTACAAAAGGCCAATTTTGTCCCAAAGGCATGTTTTGTTCACCCTACCTTATTTTGGGGAAAAAAAGCTGAATTAAGGAACACCCTTTTAAAAGGTAAAGGTTTGGCATATACATCCAGATTCCACTTGGTTTATGGGATCTTGGGCTTTGCTAGAGCCTCAGACGGTAAAGAATCGGCCTGTAATGCAGGAGACCAGGATTCGATCCTAGATCCCCCTCCAAGGATTGAACCCAGGCACTGGCAGTGAAAGCAGCAAGTCCTAACCACTAGACCACCAGGGAATTCCCTAAATATACCAATTTCTGCTTCTTTTACAAAACCATACAGCTGGCAGCTCTGTGGACACCTTCCTGAGGGACAGTAATCAGCTCCCAGTTAGGCTGGTGTGTGATTGCCAGTCTGCAGCCACGCCCACTCAGGCCACTGCAAGCATTTATGCTACCTGTCTGGCCCCTGGGACTCTGCATTCGAGGCCCTGGGCACAGCACCAAGGCCCCGCCAACTCTTTAGCACGGAGTCATGGGTCTCAGGCGTGAGCCCTGGGAGAGGCTCAAATTGGCTCCACTGTCCCCTGTACTGCAGGGGTGCGAGGCCCCAGAGCAGGTGTGGATCAACCCCCATCGTACAGACGAGGCTCTGAGAGGGGACAAGCTTGCCCACGGTCACACAGCAACTCAGAGGCAGAGTCTGCATGGAACCAAAGCTGCTGCAAGCACTGGAGAGTCATGCCCTGTACAAGGGCACCTGGCTGGGGGGCAGGGGGAGGCTGAAATCCAGTTCACCCTGCACTCACCAGGCTGGGCACCTGGCATGGCAGGTCAGAGGGATAAAGGGGGTACCTTTTAAAATTTTCCCAAAGGTGCTATAGAGGTTGGTGGTACCGCAGGCTGGAGCAGGGCTTCCTGCCCCCTGGTCCAGTCCTCTCTCCTTCTCAGCCTCCTCTCTCCTTGTCCTTCCTCTCTCTGGGCCTCAGTTTATCCCTCCAGGCCATGAGCTAGCTGGATCTGAGGATCCTTGGCCTCGATTTACTCTCTTCTTGGGATTCTCCCCTCTTCCCACCTTCTTCTGGCCCTAATTTGTGCCCCCAGGACCCTGAGGTCACCCCAACTCCCACAGCCACCACTCACAGCTCCAGCGTGGTGACGTTCTTCTCATCACGGATGGAGTAGGGGCCGTAGCTGTTGGCGATCCCAGTACCGATGACTATTAGGGCAGGCAGGACTGGGGACGAGGAGGGAAGGACGTATGGCGTCGCTGAGGCTCCCTTGGCACGTCCTCTTCCACATCCCCATCCCACCGTCCATCCTTCAAGCTCTGAGCCAATCAGAGTGGCAGCTGCCCCTGCCCATGGCCCTCCCCAAGGCTGGTCCCATTCTGGCCTCATCCAGACAGAGCCAGCCAAACCTCTGCCTGGCCAGGAGACACCTACCCCAGCCCACAAGGCTCAGCTTCAGGAAGTAGTGGCTGAAGTAGGTGTTAAAGACCTTGATGACGAGCAGGTAGAGGTGGAAGGCTTCCAGGCTCATCCAGGTGAAGGCGCAGAGCAGGAAGTAGTGGAAGATGGCCCCCCGGGCCCAGCAGGCAGCATCGGACCCCTTCAGGCGTTGCCCCACATTGATGAAGAAAGCCAGATTCAGGAGAAACAAGCTGATGCTCAGGGACACATGGATCTTGGGGGCATCTTCAGACTTGAACCTCTGCCGGGAGAACCTGGGGCAAGAAGGGCCAGTGCAGAAGGGCACCCAGCCCTCTCCATCTGACCACCTCTGTTCCACCACTCTGCCAGTGTGAGCACCCTCTGGTTCAAGTCCAGAGGCTCTCTCATGACCTGCAGGACCCTGTGGGTTTTGGATCTTTCTGGCTTCATTCCTTGACTCCATGCTTGAGCCAAACCGTATAAGTTGCAACTCTCTGAATGCCTTTTGCTTCTCCACAGCTCTCAGACTTTGCCCATGCTCTTCCCTCTGCTCTCAGGTGCCTTTCCCTGCTCCACCTTCAAAGCCCTCCTTGGATGTTTCCTCCTGTGAAGGCTGTCTCTGAAGGCCACTATCCCATGCTTAGGTGGACCTTTCCCAGAAGTGAGTGCAGTGTAACTCTCCTGCCCCTTATTTCCATCTCTCTCCATGCTGTGACCTTGGGCCTAGCACAATAAGCAGGAGGAGGCCCTGTACTGGTTGAGTGACTGGATGGATGGTGCATGGATGCCTGAGGCCTAGAAACTGTGAGGAGGTGAGGCTCAGAGATGGACAGGGACTCAGAGTCACAGAGCGGACAGGGGCTCCAGGCTCTGAGCCCAGGGCTCCACGCCTGCTCTGTGGAGCTCACTGCACTTTCCTAGCCAGTCAGTTCCTGCAGGACTCTCATTGGAGGGATGGGCCCTTAGGGCTACATGGAGGGGGCATGAGGGATAATGTCCACCTCACCTGAGATGCCAGGCCCCACCCTTGGGAGATACTGACACTTCCTCCTGGCACTCCAAGCACTTCTCTCAGGGTCCAGCAGGGCAACCAGCTGGCAAGTCATGCTTAGCTTGTTGGGAATGAAGGTAGTGTTCTGGGCCAGGGCTTGAGGATGGGGACGGGGACCACTTACACTCATCGTTTGGTCTGAGATTGGGGGGTGGAGCTGGTGGGGGCCGCAGCCCCCTGGAGAAACAGCACCAGCATGTGGAGGAGGGCAATGGGAGGGCCCAGATTGGGAGTCAGGAGACCAAGGGCTGCTCCAAGTCAGCCATGGGTCAGAAGGCCGGGCATGGGGCTGCTCCCATGGGTTTCTTCAGCAGAAGTTCCTGTGGGTCCCTCAGCCATGGCCGGGGCCCAGAAGAGCCTGGGACCAGCTGCAGCAGCTTCTGCTGTCCCTGCTCCTCCTTCTTCTAGCAACAGCGCTGGGTTTTCCCAAGGAGTACCCTTCCCCACTCTCAGCCATGAACCTCAAACCTAAGAGCAGGCATGTGATCTGGCCTGACCAATCAGTGTCATCCATCCTTTCCCCACAGTGGGCCTGTTTAGTCCTGGACACATGGTCTAAGTTACACAAGTGAGACTCAACTCTGCAGTACAGGGACAGAACTGAACACACACACACACACACACACACACACAGGGCATGCACGGGCTCAGCTTCTTTGGGGTATGATCTCTGCAGGGCCCTGCACTCAGAGGGACTCTATGCTTGTTTTAATGCTCTGTTGTCACCATCTTGAAATTCTTAATGATTTTTGAACAAGGGACTACATGTTTTCGTTTTGGACTGGGCCCTGCAAATGATTTAGCCAGTCCAGTGTGCATGTGTAAACATGCTCACACACACACACACACAATTGAATGCATGTGGAAAATGGTGAAAACTGAATGAGCTCTGTATTCTTGTTAGCAGTGCTGTGTGTGTGTGTGTGTGTGTGTGTGTGTGTTAGTTGCTCATTCACAAAGAGTTCTTCTCCAAAGAGCAGTGCTGTACCAATATCAATTTCCTGGTTTTATACTGTACTACAGTTATAGATGGAGAAGGAAATGGCAACCCACTCCAGTAGTCTTGCCTGGAAAACCCCATGGATGGAGAAGCCTGGTGGGCTACAGTCCATGGAGTCACAAAGAGTCAGACACCACTGAGCAACTTCACTTTCACAGTTATAGAAAATGTCGTCACTGAGGAAAGCTGGATGGAGGAACCCTGGAACACTAGGTACTATTTTTGCAACTTCCTGTTAGTCTATAATTATTTCAAAATAAAGTTTTTTTAGAGACTTCAATTCTGAGGCTTAGATCAGAAGATTATCTGTTTAGGCAGCTAAGAAGCTATGATGCAAGCCTGGGGCTCTGCAAGGCCCCTGAGTATGAAGAAGTTGCCTGACGTGACTGACAAAGGAGAAAGCGAAGTGGTGAGAATCAGAGGGACACGGAGTCCCAGGGACATCTTTTGAGCACCTGGATCTAGCATCACCTGAACTGAGATCACCTTGGGTGTTTCAATCCCGTGATCCATGCATTATCTATTTTAAGTGAATTTGAGTTGAGTTTCTGCCACCTGTAACTGAAATAGCCAGACACTTTTCAGCCTCCAATCCCGTTTTATAGATGAGGAAGCTGAGGTTTGGAGAAAATATGAGTATAACACAGGATTAATACTACTCTGTTGGTTTCTACCCTGCCCTGCTGCTGTCTTTGAGGGCAGGAAGGAGATGGGTCTCCTTCCTGGAAGGAGTGGGGCTGGGGCGGGGTGACCCACCTCAGGACGGTGTATAGGACAATGGTGAAGGCCAGGAAGATCATGGAGGTTCCACAGCCAGCCTGGGAAATGTGTATGAGGGCCTTCACGGTGGCCTCATCCAAGGTCGGCCTCTGTGGGTGATTCCCCCGAACGAGAATCCTATCAATAGGAGGCTAGGCCCGCACACCCCAAAGGCCTGGCCCCTGCCCGCAGCCACCCTGATCCCTGGCCCAGGAGCCTCGGCATTTCTGGGATTGCTGGGATGGTCGGGGAAGGGGCACTATTACCAGCAGCAGGGCGAAGAAGGTCAGGTGGTCACAACGGCAGACAGTCCTGTGGACTCCGACCTCAGTGGAGCAGCCCTTGGAAGACCAGTCTCCTGATGGCCCGGGGAGAAGAAGAGGGAGCATAGAAAAGAGGAGGGCAGGAAAAGGGAAGAGAGAGGTCCGGAGAGGAAAGAAAGAGGGGACGGCTCTGCTGTTGAAGTCCTGTCCCCTAAGAACAGGACTTATCCTTACTCTCCCTTCGTCTTACCCAGGGAAGGTCCTCTAGGCCCTACCTTTAGTCGCATCCCAGAATTCACAGCTGAGGTTCATGTTCTAAAACCAGAGAGTGGAAGTCAGGGGCGGGCGAGGCAGGGGTGACTGGGAGTGGGGAGAGGAGGGTAGGGGGAGCGGGAGGTGCTCCATGTCTCAGCATGTGCCTGCATTAGGTGGAAGCAAGGCTCAGCCTGTGGTCACACAGGAACCACATTTGAAGCATTTGATGTATCCCAGGTCAGTGTGTGGGGTGCGGATTGGTGTGGGTGGGAGGGGCGTATGTCTGAGGGATCCTTTACGGGAGCGCACATGTGAGCAGATGTGCAAAGCCATGTGTGTGCGTGTGGGTTTGCCAGGTCTGCTGGGCCCCTCTAGGAGCACGTGAGTGGAGCATGTTGAGAGGACTTGCGTGCATAGGCTGGACATGTGTCCATGGGCACAACTGTGTGTCTGGTCCTAATGGCTTCTCCCAAGTGGATGTGGGAGGGTAAGGGGTGCAGAGTCCCCTGCATGTCTGTCTATATGCCTGGGGATGCCCACCTGCCCATGTGCCCCTCAGGAACTGCCAGGCCAGAGTGGGGGACTCACGGGGGGCTGGTACTGGTGGGAGAAGGTGATCTCCAAAGGCTCAGCCAGTTTGGTGACTTTTATGTGACCCAGAGTCAAGGCTACCATGCGATTGTTCAGCACGCTGCTGCCGTCCTCCCGGCTGAGCAGGGAGCCCTGTGGAGGGATGTGGGGGAAGCCAGGCTACACAAGGGGCTCCCTCGACCCAACCCTGGTGGGGGCTCCTAGGACCTTCTAGGGCTTGTGCACCTTGCCTGGAAGGAAAAGTTTGGAGCCAGAGGTCCAAGGGATAAGGGGTCATGGGTGACTTTCTTCCTGCTGCTACCTGGAGTCTGCACCAGCTATGCCAGGACGAGCCCTACACTCTAGGCTGAATGGCCACAATGCTGTGTATCTGATAGCTGTCCATTTCTGGTCCCCAGGCCTCCTCTGCCCTCTTAACTGGAACACAGGTTTAGAAGGAAGATCAGATGAGAGATGGAGGACAGTGGATGCCTACAGGTGGGGAGCCCCTGCCCAGCAGCACTCAGGGAGGCACACCCCCCGTGTGAGTGCAGACACACTTCTGGGGACATACCTGGTACACATTTGCAAGGGAATGCGCATGCTTGCTTGTGTGAACATGGTCACACCAGCACATACATGATTGTGTGTGTAATCAGGAATAAGAAAAGAGATGCATGTTTGTTCATGGACAAGGATGCACACAGGAAATGAACTCACTTGGGATACAGATACAAGTCCAAGGACACTGATGGGGGGCAGTGTCTAAATAGCAACTGGGAATAACCAGCGTGAGCCTGTGGTCCAGACTCTAAGGACATGGGTCTAGATGACCTTGGCTGGAGACGTTCATCACTTCCTTCATCCCCACTGGGTCCCTCAGCAAAGACTCCAGAGGGGGCAAGCATGTCCCGGTGAACCCAGCATTGAATCTCAGCCACCCTGTGCCTCTCCTCACCTTGAAGACATTCCCTGGACCGATGTCCAGGACGACTATGCCCAACCGGACCATCGGCCTGCTGCTCTTCAGGGATCCGAAAAGGCTCTTGGGCAGCCGGACTCTGTCAGGGTGCTGGTGCTCATCCTTGGTCATCTGCTTCGGAACCTGCAACCACAGATCCAGCCACTTCTGTCTTTCCCTGAGGAGCCCAGCCACCAGCACAGTTCCTGCCCCTCCCCCAGCTGGAAGGAGAAACTGAGGCATGCTGGGTGGCGGGACAGCACCAGGGTCCGAGGACAGCTCTGAGAGGTGGGACACCTGGGGACACAGTCCAAGCTCTGCTCTGTTCAGGCTGTGAGCCCCTGGCCAAGTCATAGCCCTTGCGGAGCCTCGGTTTTCCCAATATGGAGAATGGAGTCAGCAAGGTGTCCACGTGGCCACCAGTCAGGCAGGCTGAAAGTGGGTTATGAAGGGGAAACACCTGAATAAGTCAGTTTGCAGATGTGAGGAAGGGTCAGTAGTAGTGCTTTGGGCCAGGGTCCTGACCCCTGCTGTGCTGACAGGGCTAGGATGACAGTGTCCGGTTTCTGATTCAGATATAAAGGAAAAGCATAAGGCCATCGGGAAGGGAGACAGTGAGGACAAAGAGGAAGAATACAAGAGTTCACATTGAATGTAATATCCATCCCCACCCAACAACACATTTTGTAACAGCTAAAAATGCAAAATATTAAAATAAATTTTCATGGGTAGTTGCCAAGTGTGTTTCGTCCATTCTGTGACCTCACTGTTCCCCTGGGGCTGCAGCCTGGTCCCACCTGATCCTGCCTCAAAAGCACCCATGGGCATGGAAAGAGGGGGAGCTATGTATTATAGCCGAGAGCTTCAACTTTCTGCTTCCTAGCCCAGAACCTTGTCAAAAGGACATGTGGGTGATTTCAGAGGCCGGTGCCTACCCCACTGCTAGGGTGAAGTGATAAAGGGCTGAAAAAGGCCCCTCCATCTTCCATCTCTCCTTCTCTGCTGCTGCTACTGCTAAGTCACTTCAGTCATGTCCCTGGGATTCGCCAGGCAAGAACACTGGAGTAGGTTGCCATTTCCTTCTCCAATGCATGAAAGTGAAAAGTGAAAGTGAAGTCGCTCAGTCGTGCCCAACCCTCAGCGACCCCATGGACTGCAGCCTTCCAGGCTCCTCCATCCGTGGGATTTTCAAGGCAAGAATACTGGAGTGGGGTGCCATTGCCTTCTCTGCTCTCTTTCTCGAGGCTGACCTAAAAGTCCTTCAGTGACAGACCACTTCCTGCTGCTCAAACTTCTGCTTTAGGCCTGGAGGGAGGCTGTGCCCTCACTGCACCAAATATTCCCTGTAAGTTACCGCATTTTCTCTGTCTGATAACCTTTACAGTGGGCAATACCATCCCCATTTTACAGATGGAGAAACTGAGGCTCTGAAAAGTTCAGTACTTTGCCCAAGATCACAATAACTAGTTAGGGCAGAATCCAGAGTCTGCCTGTTAACCCTTTGCAGTACCTCCATCAGTGCCTCTATCTGGTTTCTAACATGTTCCCTGATAGAAGTTCTCTTGAGAATGTCAGACTTTGGAGGAGCCTTCAAGCTCATTTTATAGATGAGGACTCAGGGGCCCAGAGAGGGGAGGGGATTCCCTTGAGGACACTTTGTCAGGTAGGGGAGAGTCCAGGACTAGAACGCTGACTTGATTTGGCAATCTTCTGAAGGCCTCATGCTAGCACCCTGGACAATCTGTTACCAGGATCCACTCATCCAGCTAACTCACCAGCATGCACTAGCTAGGTGGCAGAGAACTACCCAGTGTGACTTGGGAAGGACAATTGTTGATGGACACCAAGCACAGACCATGATTCTCTCAGAAAAATATGCCTGAGGAAAGTAGGGCCAGAACCCACCAAAGGGGACGGGGGAGTCTTCACCTGAGAGGGGGTCAGAGAGAAGTACAGGTCTTCTGAGACACTGGTGTTGATGCTTTTGACAAGCGCCGTCAAAAAAGACGTATTCAATGTGTCCGTCTGACTCCTCTCCACCAGATAGGTCTCGAAGTTCAGCCAATATCTATAAGGGAAGATAGGGTCTTGCAGTTTGAGTCACTCACTCACTCACCTGGATGACAGGAGGAGGAATACCATGGACAGCGATCATCAGGCTTTTGGTATAGGAGGGGTGACCCAGGATATCAAAGGGAAGACCATGATGCTGCAGGAGAAGAGAGGTGCACGGGAGCGATTCATGCTAGTTCTGAGGGATTCTAGTCAGAGGTCCCCCTGAGTACATGTTTCTCTTTTTTGGTAACAAAATACATTACAATGTAAAGTTTGTCATCTTAACCATTTTAAAGTGTGCAATTCAGTGGCCTTAAAGACATGCACAACATTTGAAATCATCTTTGCTATCTAGCTCCAGAAATGTCCATCACCCTAAAAGGAAACCCTGAACCCATAAAGCAGGTGCTCTTCCCCCAGGCTCTGGCAACCACTAGTCTATGAGTTTGCCTGTTCTGGATATTTCATATAAATGGAATTATGTGCTATCAGGTCTGTTGGCTTCTTCCACTTAGTATGTTTTCAAGGTTTACCTATGTTATAGCATGTGTAAGTATTTCATTCCTTTTTATGGATGAATAATATACCTTCATATGTATATACCGCCTTTTGTTTATACATGTTTCCATTGGTAGGCATTTGGATTGTCTCAACTTTTTGGCTGTTGTGAGTAGAGCTGCTTGTATTCACATAAATGCTTTTGTTTGAAGAGGTGTTTTTTTTTTTAAGTCTTTATTGCATTTGATACAATGTTGTTTCTGTCTTGTGTCATTGTTTCTTGGCCAGGAGACATGTGTGATTAGCTCCCCAACCAGGGATTGAACTCACACCCGCTGCATTGGAAGGTGAAGTCTTAACCACTGGATCACCAGGGAAGCCCCTGAAGACTTGCTTTTAATTCTTTTGGGTGGATACCTGGGAGCAGAAGTGCTGGTAATTCTATGTTTAACTTCTTGAGGAACTATTCAACTGTTTTCCATTTTAGCTGCATCATTTTATAGTCCCATTACCAATGGATGAGGGTTTTGACTTCTCCAGATTCTTGCCAACACTTAGTATTTTCCACATTGTTTCATTTTCAAATATAGCCATCCTAGGGGGTGTGAAGTGGTATCTCACTGTGGTTTTAATTTGCATTTCTCTAATGACTAATGATATTGAGCACATTTTCATGTGTTCATTGGTTTGTGTTAATCTTCTCTGGAGAAATTCTTCTGGGTAGTTGAAACTGTGGGATGATCAGTGTGTGGTGTGAGGGCTGTGCTCGGCTGTGCTGTGCTTAGTCGCTCAGTCATGTCTAACTCTTTGTGACCCCATGGACTGCAGCCCGCCAGGCTCCTCAGTCCATGGGATTCTCCAGACAAGAATACTGGAGTGGGCGCCTTGCCCTCCTCCAGGGGGTCTTCCCAACCCAGGGTTAGAACCCAGGTTCCCCACATTGCAGGTGGATTCTTTACCATCTGAGCCACCAGGGAAGCCCAAGAATGCTGGAGCAGGTAGCCTATCCCTTCTCCAGGGGATCTTCCTGACCCAGGAATCAGACTGGGGTCCCCTGCATTGCAGGCAGGTTCTTTACCAGCTGAACTACCAGGGAAGCCCCGGTGTGAGAGCTCACTCACATTTATTACCAAGTGCTAAGTGAACACAGGGAATTCAGCCTTTGAAGACTTAGCTCTATGGACACTGACTTATCGGAACTGAACTGGCATTGGAAATACATAGAATACAAATTTAATTGTCATTTATTTTACTGTAGCCCTCTTGCCATGGGCTAGAACAGGGGTCCCCGGTCCCCGGAGCTGCAGATGGGTATCAGTCCATGGACCGTTAGAAACTGGGTCGCACAGCAGGAGGTGAGGAGTTGTCTTCCACAAAACCAGTCCCTAGTGCCAAAAATGTTGGGGACCACTGGGCTAGAAAGTTGGGGTAAGGCAAGTCCCCCCCCCCAACCCAGTCCCTGTCCTGGTGCTCTCCATGGTGCTGAAACTTCTCTGGCCAGAGTTCCTCTTCCTGAGCAAGGGGTCCTAAGATGTGTTGCCCATGTTTTAAAAATAATTGTAAACAGGTGAAGGCTGAAGTAGCAACGAGAGAGAAGTGGAACAAGAACAAATAGAGCCAGATCAAGGCTACTGGAAAGAAGTAGCTATGGAGGGCTTGCAAGGGAGACAAAAGGGAGAATTTTATTTCAACATCATTTTTTGAATAGTCACAGTTACCCAGGTGGTGCTGGTAGTAAAGAACACATCTGCCAATGCAGGAGGCATAAGAGATTCTGGTTCGATCCCTGGGTTGGGAAGATCCCCTGGAGAAGGAAATGACAACCCACTCTAGTATTCTTGCCTAGAGAATTCCATGGGCAGAGGAGTCTGGTGGGCTATGGTCCATAGAGTCACAAAGAGTCAGACATGACTGAAGTGACTTTGCACAGCACCAAGGAGTAAAACTCCAAGGAAACCACACACAGGACAAAAATATTGTAAAATATAATCCATGAAAACATGTGCAAATGAGATTGGATGGATCCGGCAACTAGAACATCCAGCCAGGAACAGTGGGGTGAGACTGTCCAAATCCATTGACTGAGATACACCAACTGATGCTACTTTTTATCTTTCAAAAATCTAAACAAAGAAGTTTTGTGATTTTTATTGTTACCAAATAAAATAGAGAATTTTCTTTCACAATACATATAGCTCACCTCATGCACTCCAAACATTCCTTTCCCTTACAAAACAGACCATGAATTTACTTTCTTGAGGGAAGATTTTCTGATCAGGCTTTCAGAGCACTTTTTAAAAATTGTTTTAGTTGTGAAAGTAACATATATTCAGAAATTCTAAAGCATAAACGAAAATGAAAAGAAAGTGTTAGTCACTCAGTTCTGTCCAACTCTATGTGGTCCCATGGATTGTCTCCTCTGTCCATGGAATTCTCCAGGCAAGAATACAGGAGTGGGTTGCCATTCCCTTCTCCATAGATGTATAACTGAATTTTTAATTGTAAAGCTGACACTCATTTAAGGGTCCTCTTCTTTGTCTGATACTAATTTAACTATTGAGATATCTTTTTGTTTGTGTTTGTTTGCATGATACATTTTTTTTTGTTGTTGTAAGCGGTGTGAAGTTCAAGAACTTGTCTTTTACCTTGGAGGGGACATCTTGATATTCTCTAGTCCTCTGAATGTCCAGGAGATGCACTGAGGTGATGGGACCCTGAATTCTTAGGGAGTTTGTCTCCTATCTTCTGGTTCACGCGTGTCTTCCTACAGCATCTTCACTACTTTCTGCTTTCTGCTCATCAGATCTAATCAGCAATGTTGTCAATGTGGTGAACTTTATAGAATGTCAGGATGAGTGAGGTCTCTGTGAATTATCTTATGACAGTGAAAAGACTTCATGTGGCCCTGAGGAAACACTGTGGCTATATACTGTTAGCTCTGCCAAGTAAAAGCAAACGACTTCAGGGACTTCTCTGGTGGTCCCGTGGTTAAAATCCACCTTCCAATGCAGGGGACTCAGGTTCAACTGTCTTCCCTCATAGCTCAGTTGGTAAAGAATCTTCCTGCAAAGCAGGAGACCCTGGGTTGATTTCTGGGTCAGGAAGATCTGCTGGAGTAGGGATAGGTTACCCACTCCAGTATTCTTGGGTTTCCCTTGTGGCTCAGCTGGTAAAGAATCTGCCTCCAATACAGGAGGTCTGGGTTCGATCCCTGGGTTGGGAAGACCCCTTGGAGCAGGGAAAGGCTGCCCACTCCAGTACTCTGGCCTGGAGAATCCCATGGACTGTGTAGCCCACGGGGTCGCAAAGAGTCGGACACGACTGAGCGGCTTTCACTTTCACTACTTTCAGGTTCAATTCCTGGTTGGGGAACTAAAATCCCACATGCCTTGGGGCCTCTAAATCCCCCTCACTGCCACTACAGAGTCCACGTGCTGCAACTGCTAAGCCCGAGCACTCTAGACCCCATGCTCCACAGCAGAAGATGTCCATATATCACAATGGGAAGCCCTTGTACCGCAACTAGAGAAAAGTCCGTATGCTGCAATGAAGGCCTAGCACAGCCAAATTTTTTTTCAAAACTTTTTCAAAAAGCAAACTACTTTTGGAAGTCCTTGAAAAATGGTTTGGAGGAAAAAAAAAAAAAACATTAGCCATGTAATAGCCGCATAGCGATAGCGAGGGGCTGTGTTGATTTCTTTGTGAAAACATACTCATCAGGGACAGCAGCTGCGATTAGATTCACTACCTGATTAAGTTTATGACAGTCCATGTCATTCTCCAAGACCCACCTGACTGATGGTGTGTTAAATGGAGTTATGGCAGGTGTTATCACTTCTGCTTCTTTCAAGGCTGCATTAACCTCTATATTTGCCCCCATCGATGTTGTTTTATTTCTGGTTTACTATCTCAGTGGGAAGAAGACATTCCAGGAGCTAGTATTTAGCCATTCAATGAAATGCCCTCCCAAATGCAATTCAATAATGAAAGTATAATCTCTTTAATAAACAGTGCCAAAATTGGAGTTCCTCGGTGCTCCAGAGGCTAAGAATCCACCTGCCAGCGCAGGAGACATGGGTTCGATCGATCCCTGGTCCAGGAAGATTACACATGCCTCGGGGCAATTAGGCCAGTGAACTGCAACTCCTGAAGCCCGAACACCCAGAGCCCATGCTCCACACAAGAGAAGCCACTATAATGAGAAGCCTGAGCAGTGCAGTGAAGAATAGCCTCCACTCACCTTGCAGCAGCAAAGATCCAGGGCAGCTATAAATTCATTCATTAATTAAAAATTTTAAAAAAGATAGTGCCAAAACTGTTAGCTATCTAAATGCAAAATTACAGCAATAACATAAAGCTAGACATTTATCTCACACTGTGCACAAAAAATGAACCTCAAATGCTAATTGAGCTTAATTATAAGACTTCAAACAATACACTTAGAGCAGAAAACTTAGAAGAAAAATTTTATAGCTTTGCTAGATGAACATTTCTTTGATATGTTTTAAATTTAAGTTAGAATTTATCAAAATTAGATGCTTTTGATCTTCAAAAGGCATTGTTAGGAAAATGAAAAAACAAAACATATACTGGGAGAGAATACATATTTGCAAATCATACATCTGATAAAGGACTTGTATCCAGAATTCTTAAAACTCGGTAGTAAGAAGACAACCCAGTTTTTTAAAAGAGAGGAAGATTTGAATTTCACCAAAGAAAATACGCAAGCACATGAAAAGTTACTCAACGTCATTAGTCATTTGTTAAATGCAAATAAAATCATAGTGAAATACCACCCACACTCGGTGAAATGGCTATAACCCAAAATACCAACAGTATTGTAAAAATGTATTGAAACTACAACCCTTTTATACTGCTTACGGGAAAGCAAATGATATAGCCACTTTGAGAATCAGTTTGGCAGTTTTTTATAAAGCTAAACATTTGCTTTCTATATATTCCAGCAATTCCATTCCCAAAGAAATGAAAACATATGTCTACAAAGAACTTGAATTCAAATGTTTATGGGAGAGGCCCAGATTCCTGCTCCAGCTCAGAGAGCCCTTTACCTCTGCAAGTTTCCCAGATGGCAGAGTTCCTCCTGAGAATGTGTACATTTTGAGAAGCAACCAGCAGTTCTGTTAAGGTCGAAGTCTTCATACGAGTTCATATTGGCGGAGCCCTGGCAGACATTTCTTGGCTTTTCATCTCTGCGTGTGGAATCTCCCTCATCTAACGGAAGGATGCAAAATGTGAATGTTCTGCATGGGGAGGCGCCACAAGAGCAGAGGGTAGAGGAGTTCAGGGTCCAGAGTCTAGTGGTGTGGACTAGAACCCCAACTCCATACATCCACACCAACTGTGTGAACTTGAGATGGATCCATATCCTCCCTGGACCTCGGTTTCAAGGTGAAGGAGATAATGTCCTGCCCCTGCCGCACCGCCCCGACCCCCCACATCTCACAGGGCCAGTGGGCTACTTCGGGGAAAGTGCGTACAAAAGTCTTGGCTCATGACTCTATAGATAAAGTTCATGTTAGTGCAGGTACCCTTTCCTGCCTTCTCCAGGGAGTCTGCCTGGCTTTTTTGCATTTGTTCCACATCAGACTTTTCAAAGCCTTCACAAGTGGGACGCATGGTGTAACTCTTAGACGTGATCTGTTTTGGTTTGCCTCATTCTCCCACATTCCCAGCACAACCCTCATGGCTACCTCCTGGTATAGGTGGAAAATAGAGCAGAGTGAGGCTCCCTGAAGCAGAATGACTGAGCAAGGTCAACAGCTGGTTGGAGGCTCCAGGACCAGAGGTCAGCTTTCACCCGGTAGGGGATGAGTGCAAGCTTCAGGTCACTAGCTGTGTGACCTCAGATAAATTACTTAAACTCTCTGATACTCAGTCCCATTGGCCAAATGAAGCTGATGATGCTTTCCTTCCTAGTTGTGGGGAGGATTAGAGATCATATGTGTTAAGGACATAGCTCACAGCTCACCGGAGGGGTACAAAGAGTCAGTATTATTTATTCCAGGAGGTGAGAAAGGCATTGTAAAACTATTTGCATATTTATGTATTTACATTGGATGGAAGGATGTGTCTCTATATTTACCTATCTCTCAACAAAAATAATATATGAACAGAGTTTTTAAAAACAAACTGTACACAAGGACATGAAATGAAAAGTAAAAGTCCCTGCAACTCCCAGGTCACACTCCAGAGTTTACTACCTATAAAAGTTTACTGTACAACTTTCCAGGGAATGACTATGCATATGCAAGTATTTTATGCGAATTTACAAATTTACGTGAACGGGATCATTTAGCAATATATCTAAAAGAGCTTTCTGTGTCAGCACATACCATCCATCTCATTCATCATATATTTGCATACTATTTCAGTATACGGGTATTGCAATGCTTCTTCAGTTGGTCCTCTCTTGGTGAACATTTAGGGGGTTCTGTTTTATTTTTATTTACTATTTTGAATACTCACATCTTTGTCAGTGTATGTTATGAATTCATTGAAAACATTCCTATCCTCGGCATTTCTATATCAAAATGTATGCACTTTGGAAAATTGCTAGATATTATTGAATTTCCTTCTTTTTTCAAAAAAGATGTATGCAATTTTATGTACTTATTTGGCTGCACTGGGTCTTTGCTGCTGAGGCAGGCTTTTTCTACTTACAGTGCGCCGGCTCTAGGCACTCAGGCTTCAGTGGTTGTGGCATACAGACCAATTTGCTCTGTGGGCTTAGTTGTCTGGTGGCATGTGGAATCTTCCTGGACCAGGGATTGAACCTATGACCCTTGCACTGGCAAGCGGATTCTTAACCACTGGGCCACCAGGGAAGTCCTCAAAGCCCTCAAATTTCCTTCTCAAAAGGGCTACAGCTCTTTAGATTTGCACCCAAATGGGCAAGAGCGACTGCTTACTCACACGCTCACAGTCCTAGACTTCACCAAACTTTCAAATCTTTGCTAGGCCGGGGGGTTAATTGGATTTCATTTTTATTTTAGAAGGAGTCTAAGCATCTATTTGTATGTCTTTTTCCACGAACTGCTTTATTGTTTCCTTTACAGGGGTGAGCCTGGATCTTGACGATCTGTGCCTTTAAGTTCTAACTGGCCCACCAGGAGCTGAGGGTGAGGTAGGCAGGGAGACATTTACTTTTCATTTTTTCACACCCTTCTCCAGTGTTTGATTTTTTTTTAAGTATGTACAGTATTACTCTCACATTAAATGAAACCAGTTAAATTTTAAGACAAAAATGAAATACATAGTAAAGACAACAGCACAGCAAAGTCAGGGTAAATGAGGGTAAAACAGTAACATTTTCGAGTGGATATAATAATTAGGGCTATGTGTGACAATGTTTTAAGTAGCTTATAAAGGAACTTTAGTTTTCTGTTAGATTGTAAAGATATCCATAATATGTTGTTTAATGGGAAAAAGCACAGGATGGGTGAGAATATGCAGAACGAGATCCATGTTTTCTTTCTAAGCAAAGGAGGAAGAGAGGGGCTTCCCCAGTGGCTCAGAGATAAACAATCCACCTGCCGTTGCAGGAGACATGGGTTCGATCCCTGATCTGGAAAGACCCCCAAGAAGCAGAGCAGCCAAGCCTGGGAGCCACTACGACTGAGCCTGTGCTCTAGGGCCTGGGAGCCACAGCTACTGAAGCCCACGGTCCCTGGAGCCCACGCTCCGAGACAAAAGCAGCCACCATAATGAGCAGCCTCTGCACCACAGCGAGGGGAAAGCCCAGGCAACGATGAGACCCGGCAGAGCCAGAAATTAAAGGGAAATAATTTTTAAAGAGGAGGAAGAGAGAGAAAACGGGGCAGGAGGGAGAAAGAGAGAAGGAAGAAGAGCAGAGAGGAAGAGGAGGGGAGCCCAGGAAAGTGTCACGTCAGCTCCAGGGGAGGGAACATTGTCTTTTAATGGCAGCCCTCTGTGTGCCTGAGGGCTACTCATGGGTGCTGGGTACAGGGGGTACCTCCGCAGGTGTGAACAGAGCCTCCCTCCTGGCCCGCCATGAGATTTCAGGGCCTTCAGACTTAAGAAGCCCTTGGCAAGTACCTGGGGCAGAGAAGATTACAAAACATCTTTTTTTGCAATTAGTTTTGGAAGACATTATCAGAAGCATTTAGCCCAGACGGGGAGAGCCTGACCCAGGCCTTTGTGTCAGAGGTCCCTCCAAACCCACCCTACTCTTCTCCATCCTGCGCTGACCCAGAGGTTGGTCTCCAAGGACCACCTCAATCCGGGTTCATATGGGGAGTGGGGGATGGGCAAAGAGGTCAGAGGGCAGGACAGTACCTGCTCCTCCCTAGCCTCCCCATCACTGGCCTGCTTCTCTCTGCCGACAGCCACAGACTCTTGTTCCTAACCTGTCCTTAGTAAAGTATCCCTCCCTGCCTTTTTTAAACATTTTTTTAAATGTGGACCATTTTTGAAGTCTTTATTGAATTTGTTACAGTATTGCTTCTGTTAGGTAGTTAGAAAGGAAAAAGGAATCCAGAATGGTGGTGGCTAAAAGACAAAGACAAAGAAGGGAAAAGTCCCTGAAAATAGAACAAAGGAAGATTCGAGGACGGAGTGAGAACCTCAGGTAAAACAAACAGCCCTGCTGGCTAGCCCAATTTACAAAGGGCAGGCTCAAGGGGAGGAGAAAAAACATATAAAAAGAGGAGCCAAAATTGGGCCAGGGGCTTCTCTTCTTTTCATGTCTTTTGGTTTGGCCCACCCTCACACCTTGAGGATGTATTTTCCTTTGCTTTCTAAGTGAAAAATATAAACTAGTACAGCCACTATGGAGAACAGTGTGGAGATTCCTTGAAAAACTGGAAATAGAACTGCTATACGACCCAGCAATTCCACCGCTGGGCATACACACCGAGGAAACCAGAATTGAAAGAGACGCGTGTACCCCAGTGTTCATCGCAGCACTATTTACGATAGCCAGGACATGGAAGCAACCTAGATGTCCATCAGCAGACGAATGGCTAAGAAAGCTGTGGTACATATACACAATGAAGTATTACTCAGCCATTAAAAAGAATACATTTGAATCAGTTCTAATGAGGTGGATGAAACTGGAGCCTATTAAACAAAGTGAAGTAAGTCAGAAAGAAAAACACCAATACAGTATACTAACACATATATACGGAATTTAGAAAGGTGGTAATGATGACCCTGTATGCGAGACAGCAAAAGAGACGCAGGCTGTAGAGAACAGACTTTTGGACTCTGAGAGAAGGCGAGGGTGGGATGATTTTGAGAGAATAGCGTTGAAACATGTATATTATCATATGTGAAATAGATCTCCAGTCCAGGTTCGATGCATGAGACAGGGTGCTCAGGGCTGGTGCACTGGGATGACCCAGAGGGATGGGATGGGGAGGGAGGTGGGAGAGGAGTTCAGGATGGGGAACACATATACATCCATAGTGGATTCATGTGAATGTATGGCAAAACCACGACAACATTGTAAAGTAATTAGCCTCCAATTAAAATAAAGAGAAGAAAAAAAAAAGCTGTAACACGGAGCTGTAACACTGGTCCATCCGAGGAAAGTACATGGGGCTGTAACACTGGCCCATCCGAGAGCTATAACACTGGTCTGTCCATCACTTCAAATTTTTGTTGCGACCAGGCAGAACCAAGGAAATTACAAACTCCCCAACTATTTCTCTTTTATGTTTTTGATTTTTGGCCACAAGGCATGTAGGACCTTAGCTCCCCAACCAGGGATTAAACCTGTATCCCCTACATTGGAAGGTGAAGTCTTAACCACTAGGCCACCAGGGAAGTCCCAGGAAACTAACCCTTTATTAAAGAGACCATCTGCTTCCCTCTAGATACCTCCCAGCGGCACAGTGGTAAAGAATCCAATCAACGAAGGAGATGCAAGAGGGTTCGATCCCTGGGTTGGGAGGAAACCCTGGAGTTGGAAATGGCAACCTGCTCCAGTATTTTTGCCTGGAAAATCCCATGGACAGAGGAGTCTGGAAGGCTACAGTCCATGAGGTCTCGAAAGTGTTGGACACGACTGAGCGACTGAACACACACACGCTTCTCCCTCTGGGTCCCTACTCCTCTGATGCACCCATGTCACTCTGCTAGAATGTGAGTCCCTTGAGAGTAGGGACCACATGGTATATGAGCACAGGGCCTGACATTGTGCCGAGGGCTCCATTCATTTGGGAATGAATGAATGAAAAGAGCAAATGAAGGCATGGCAACTGCCCAAAAACACACACAAAGAAAGGACCTTACCCCAAGACATAAACCTCTCAGGGCTCCTCACACTGCTTAAACAGCTGAGCCAGAGCACCCATCTCACCACAGGGGAAACTGTCACTCCAAGGGGACTCTGAGGCTTGACCAGAAAATTACAGCTTCTGTGAGGGGCCCAGGGTCCTTATGAGGTCAAGCAAGAGCCACTGTTGGTTATGAAGTTAATTAATCCTTCAAGTGTTGCTGCCATACCTCTGGCACAACGTTGCCATTTTTCACACTTTTTTGAGCCATGTCCACGTGTGTTAGTTGCTCAGTAATGTCTGACTCTTTGTGACCCCACAGGCTCCTCGGTCCACAAAATTCTCTAGGCAAGAATACTGGAGTGGGTTGCCATTCCCTTCTCCAGGGAATCTTCCTGACCCAGGGATTGAACCCAGGTCTCCTGCATTGCAGGCAGATTCTTTACCATCTGAGCCACCAGGGAAGCCCTATTTTGTGCCTTAGACTGAATTTTGCATTTCCCTGAATTTCCCAACTTTTGAAGAGAAGAGGATCACTTGAAGCCCTGAGAGATCAATCCAAAGCCGTGTGACCCCACGCTGGACACACACTGGGGTGGGGATGAGGCACGGGCACTCAGGCCACTCACGGAATCAAGAGCGAAACAGGAGGAGCAGCCAAGCCTCAGAAAAACAGACAGCCCATGGGGAGGGGGCATCATCCTCTGCCCCAGGGGGTCGCTGCAGACGGCAGAGAGCAGCCAGGGAGAGCTGGCCAGGGGGGCCAGGGGTAGGGGGCCGCTTTCCCAGGAAGGAGGACAGCAAGGGCACAGCCTGGCACCCTCAGGCTGCCTCTGGACAACCACTGTGTGAATGTGTGCCAGACCAGGAGTGCGGGCTTCCCTGGCGGACCAGTGGTTAGAACTTTGCCTTCCAGTGTGGGGGGTGTGGGTTCGATCCTTGGTTGGGGAGCTAAAAGATCCCGCATGTCTTGGGGTCAAAAACACAGAAGCAATATGATAAGAAACTCAACAAAGACTTTTAAAATGCCCCACATTAAATATATATATATATATATATATATATTTGGGGAAAGAAAGGCCAAGAGTGAAGGAATGGAAAGCCTAATTCTCAGCTTGGGTGACTGGGTACCGTGGAGTTATTGTGGGGTCAGGGAAGGGGAGCCAGTGTGGCTGGGGAAAGGGGTTGGTGGCGGTGGGAGGGCAGTGCAGGCCGTGTCTGGCCTCAGCCTCCAGGGGGTCCCAGACTCCTTTCCAAGGGGCTCAGAGGCAGTGGAGAAGGGCTTGTCCCATCCCTTCACCCCGTGTCCCAGAGCCAAGACTGTCAGGGAGCCGTAGCCTGAGGTGTGGGGGTCGGGGAGCATGCTCCATGGCCCCCCATCTCCAGGGTGCTGTGGGGAAGGCACGGGGACCCAAGACGAGTGCTGACCCAAGTTTATCAGGACAGTAAAACTGACCCAGAGGTCAGAGGAGGTGAGGCGGCCGTCAGGGTGGGCTCCTCAGAGGACACGCTCCGGACATGCCCCCTCCCCACCCCTCCCCGTCCCCAACCCTGGCTCTCCCAGGCTTGGCAGGAGGGGGTGAGGAGCCCACTGCTCACCTGGGGCCAGATGCAGGAGTAGCAGGACCCCCAGGGCCCTGGGCGCCACCATCCTGGGCCAGCCTCGTCCACGCCGGCCAGAGCCCTGCAGCTGTGTGTCCTTCTGGCCCCAGGCTCTGCTGAGCCGGCCCTCCCTGGCCCCCACCCCGCAGTGTCACCACTTCCTGTGGCCTCTTTCTCCCTTCCTGTGCCATGGCACCGTCGGTTAAGTTGTGAAAGGTGAGTGTGGGGAACTGAGCAGTGTTCCTAGCCTCACCCCGCCCCGTGACCACCTGCAGAGGGGCCCAGACTCCCTGGGAGCTGCTGAACCAACCCCAGGGACACTGCTCCTGGGGTCTTATCTGGGTGGGTGTGGGGATCCAGCAGCCACAGAAGCTCTGAGCAGGCTCCTGGGGAGTGATGATGGGCCCACGCTTTGGAACCAACAATTCTTTTTTCAGATCCTCCATTCACAAGCGAGGGGCCTCTCTGAGCCTCAATTTCCCACTTTGGTAAACAGACACCAGGTGGCCCAGTCAGTAAAGAATTCGCCTGCATTGTAGAAGACGGCCTGCAGCTCAGGAGACCAGGGTTCGATCCTTGGGTTGGAAAGATCCCCTGGAGGAGGAAATGGCGACCCACTCCAGTATTCTTGCCTGGAAAATCCCACAGACAGAGGAGCCTGGTGGGCTAGAGTCCATGGGGTTGCAAGAGTCGGGCATGACTGAGCGATTAAACCACCAAAACAGACACAGCAATGCAGCAATGCCTCCTAGGGCTATGTCGGGTGTGTGAGGAGACCCGTCACGCGGCAGACATGCAGCTCGGCTGTAGGGATGAGAATGAAGATGAGGAGAGAGTTGACACTCCCTCCTTCAGGCCTAGGATTTGAAGACCAAGGCTCAAGCCCAGGCCTGCTAGGGTCCTGGGAGGAGAGGAGGAGCCAGGCCTGGAGGCCCCCGGGGCCACTTCCCTCCCCCACCCAGCAGATGGAAAAACAGGAGAGGTATGAGCGAGGGCCCTGGGGCTTGGTCAGAGCCGGGCTGACGTCTGTCCTGGCCACTTCCCGGCTGCCTGAGCTGGCGTGAGCTAACCTCTGCTCCGAGTTTTTTATGAGGCATGGGGAGGATTCAAAAGACGGGTAGGCCCGCCCAGCCCTGGCTGGCTTCTCTTTCCTCTTCCTCCCACGTAGTGTCCACACAGGACTCAGCCTCTTGCTAGGCCCTCTCTGCCCTGGGAGGGTTGGGGCCACACAGGGGGCAGGTGGGAATCTGACAGGACCCCAGGCACTTCCTCTGCAGGGAAGGCTGGAAGGGTGAATGGGAGCCACTGGCCTGCCCCTCCGCCCACCTCCACCTGACTGGCCGCCTCCTCTCTCCCAGCCGCAGGTCAGGGCAAGGGCTCAGTGAACCATGACTGCTAGGTTCCACCCCTGGAGACCCACCTGGTGCCTGGGGCTCGCAGACGGACTCCCGGATGCCTTCTTGTAAAGAGGAGCCTGAGCCCTGCAGACGGGAACCCAGAGTGTGCAGCCCCCCTGGGGAGACAGGACCGGGACTGGCAAAGTGGTGGGGAAGGCCCGGCAGGGCCAAAGCAGGGGCCACCACTCCTAGGCCCAACGGGGGCTGGAGCTGAGCATGGAGCCACTCAGAGCCCTGGGGATTCCCAGGAACACCTCCCCGCTTCAACCGTCTCCCATCCTCAGCTTGTCCAAACGGCTCCAGGTTTGGAGTCTCCTGGTTCGAGGCCTCCGGTACTCTGGACAGGCCCAGCCAACTCACCTCCTGGCTATGCCAGCCCATTTCCCACACAAAGGGGGAAACAAGCCTGGTGGGACCAGAGGTCCAATCGTCCAAAGTCCCACAGCCCAGAGATAAGTGTGATCAAGAACCATCTGGGTTGAGGAGTACTGCAGAGCCATCAGATGGCCCGTTCAGGGCTGTCACGAGAGGATGAGATCCGACCAGAAACCTGGTCCCCGCTACCTGAGCTGGCCCTGGAAACAGACACTAGGTGCTCAAGAGAGTCCTTTGGAGTGGGAGGATTTGTTTGAGGGGAGTGCTATCGGCCTGGGGGAAGGGGCTGGGTCACCCTTCCTGCCCTCCCTGAGGATGGCTGGAGGTGTTTCCTAAGGTCTAGCCAAGTAATGTTGGTCTGAGAGACCCCCAGAGAGGTCCACGAAGGGGAGATGGCCCCGATCTCCGTGCATCCCACCCAGATGTGCAGTCGGGACAACAGAGTGGGGGAGGAGGTCTGTCCTCTGCCTTCAGGGGCTGGGGCACAAGAGGAGCCCACCACTTGGAGAAGGGCAGAGGCAGGGGCAGATGGAAGTGGGTCTGGGCAGGTCCCCAAATATCCCACATTCAAGCCTGTGACATCACTGCCAGCCCATCCCTGGGTGCCAGGGCCCTTCACCCCACTTCCTGTCCATCTCTGGAGACCGTGCCTGTTTCCCAAGCCCATGTTCCTCCTGGAGCAGCCAGGACAGGAGGGAGGATGGAAAGCTCAGATGCGGGCCAGGACTGGAGCTACACTGGATCTTTAGACACAAAGAGCCGTGATCAAACAAGATTGCTTCCAGAAACTGAAGGGGGGATGAGAAGCTATTTGACCTGCCTCACCTGTGTCACAAGACAGAGAGGGGAGACTTGACGGGACAAGGTAGAAGGCAGTGATGGGAGAGAATCAGTTTATTCAATTTATTGGATAATTCAGTTTATCCAATCAGTTTATTCCTGCAGCCCACCCACTGCACACCGGTCAGTAAACTGGTTACATATGTCCCGTAACCAGCCAAGGGTTGAATTCAGCCCTCAAATGTGATTTCTTTGACCAGTGAATATTTTGGATTAGCTAAGGTTTTTTTTTTTTTCATATTTATTATTTTTATTTAATTATGTGGCTGCACCAAGTCTTAGTTGCTGCACGCAGGTTTTGATCTTCGATCAACGATCTTTGATCGTTGTGGCAAGTGGCATCTTTAGTAGCAGCATGGGGGATTTTTTTAGTTGAGGCACATGGGGTCTAGTTCCCTGACCAGGGATCAAACCTGGGTCCCCTGCACTGGGAGTGCAGAGCCTTAGCCACTGGACCACCAGTGAAGTCCCTAGTCAAGTTTTTTAAATCAGGGGAT
Source organism: Ovis canadensis (assembly GCF_042477335.2). Taxonomy (NCBI): domain Eukaryota; kingdom Metazoa; phylum Chordata; class Mammalia; order Artiodactyla; family Bovidae; genus Ovis; species Ovis canadensis. The sequence continues at coordinate 38,851,924 of NC_091258.1, read as the reverse complement.
TTTACACCAGCACAATCTGGATTTCTCCTCATAGAAGGCAGTGTGGTCTGGCTACATGTGCCCTCATTCTTGCAAGGTGGTGATTGGCTCGAGCTAAGTAGCAGCTGCACCCTCAGCGTGAGGCTCGTAACCTTCAGTTCCCCACTGACCCCACCACTTGCCACTGCCTCCCCAGTGCTGACACCCAGTTGCCATTTCTCCTCCCCCTTGCCCTGATAACATTTCTAGTAGATTTCTTTTACGCATGCCGTCTTCTCTTGTTCACATTTCTCTGTTGTGCTCCCTGCCCCATCCCCATCAGTGACTCTTACTAGAAGCACAGAACAAAGTTCAGGAGGAAACGCCCCAAAATGTTTGCATTTGTTGGTTAGGTGACAACAACTGACTTTTATTTCCTTCTGTGCACTCTTCTACAGCTTCCAAATTCTCTACAATGAACACATACTTCTTTTTAATATCAAAAGACAAATGGACTGGTAATTACAAAGGAAATCCTCCCCATCTTTGAGTCTGAGAGCCAGGTCAAATGTTGCTCTCCTGCAGGAAGTCTTCCTGGAATCCCAGCGAGGAGTGATGGCTCCCCCAACCCTGTGCCTGCAGCTCTAAGAGTTCTCGTGTTTGTGCATGGTTCCCACACTAGACTGAGAACTCACAACGGGGAACGAGCTGGTCTGGCCATTCGTGTCCAGCAGAATTAACTGTGAGTGGCTGCGGTGTGATCAAAACTGCCTGCAGGGGGCGCTAAGGGGCACATCAGGCTCTACCAGCATCATCAGGGGAGGCGTGTCTCAGTCTTTGGAGGGCTACGGTGGATTTTTGACTGCGATGTCCCATAGTTCGCGAGGCAAGAGGGCTTCGGGAGAAGCTGTGGGCCCCTGTGAGGTGTGGGCTTGGCAGTGGTGAGCAAGGGTGATGCAGCGTTGGAGAGGCCCAGATGGAAAGATGAACCTAGCCCAGCCCAGAAATGTTTCTACTAAGCCTGAGTCAGGGGCAGGCAAAGGCCCACACAGTAAATAAAGGTTTACAGCAGGCACCAGGCAGCTCTTGGGAACCACTGCCCAAAGTCCAGGGTTGGAATCAGGGCCCCTGGGGCTGTGAGTGGAAGGCTAGGGAGGTCCTAGGAGAGGAAGGGAGGAGCAGGAAGGGAGAGGGAAGGCTGGGGAGGCTGACAAAGGGGGAGGGCCCTGGGCTCAGAGGTAGGGAAGCTGTGCTCTTCTGGGGGTCTGGCTCAAAGCTCTGCCTCGACTCATTTTCCCTGCGTGCCATCCTTAGGTTAAAATGCCTGGGGCTACAGAGTACCCTCGTGGTGATCACCAGAGACAGGGCGAGGGCACAGGACCAAGGGTGCCGCCAGCCTCCCAGGTTCAAGTCCCGCAGACTTCCAACCCCCAGCTACAAGGGCCGGTCCAGTGGTGGTGCATTAAGACCAGACTTCAGTCCCACTTCTGGGCCCCCTGAGATGGACCCAAGAGACAAGTAGTCAGAAGGCCCAGCCTGGGAATTTCTGGCTGCCATGGCAACAGCCCCATCCCTCCAAGGTCCTAGGGCCTTCTCAAGTCTTCAGCTGGCCCACCAAGGGCCAGGCCTGGCTCCAGGGGCCGCAGGCAGCAGTGAAGAAAGACAGGTGACTCTGCTTCTTCACACTGGCGGGGTGCGCTGGCGGCCTAGATGCGGCTGGACGAGGTGCTGCCCGAGCTGATGGGGAGCCTGGCACTGTCCGAGTTGCTCTTCAGAGGGGAGGGCCCACCCTGGGCCTGCAGGCGCATGGACCAGTACCAGAGGAAAATGAGGAAGCCTGTGGGCAGCAAGGGGGTACAGGGCTCAGAGGCTGGGGGCAGCCCCCCCAATACCACTCCCTTCCACTCTGACCCATGTCTGCCCACACTCCCCTCACAGACTCAATCCCAGGAGTACTGACTCTGCGCCAGGCACTGGGCAACACTCTGTGTATCATCTCACTTTAGTCTCTCCAGGTCCCTTGAGACCAGGCCTCATTATTACCATTCTGTTTTACAAACAGGGAGACTGAGGCCCAGGGAGATAAGGGGCTTGGCTGAGCCAGGAGTCCAGCAGCAGTGGTCAGGCTCTGGAGCCACTGCTTAAGTACCAGGTGATGTTATTTCTCCCCAAATAATACTACTGTGATTAAGCAATAGCTCAGTAAATGCGTGAATTGATCAGCATCCTTACAGAGTCCCCTTCACTTCACAGATAAGAAAACAAAGGCTTACCTCCCTCACACCATTGCACGGGAGCTCCATGAAGACTTTGCTTTCCCTGTTTTCCTGCCCAAGCCCTCCTCCCTACCCAACATAGTGAAAAACAAAGGTGTGTGTGTGTGTGTGTGTGTGTGTGTGTGTGTGATGTTGGGGGGTGAGGGCAGAGGGGTGCAGGTAGAGCAGGAACAGACCCTCATAGCATCAAGCCAGGGCCCCACGATCCAGCCCCTCTGCTCCTCCCCCTCACCTCCTCCCCATTTCCCGCCAAGCTCACTACCCCTTATGCAGCTCCTCCTCAGGGTTCCTTCAACATACACCCTACTTCTGGCCTCAGGACCTTTGCTCACGCTTCTCCCTCTGCCTGGAGTGCTCCAGCCCTAGAGCAGATCTCCTCAGCCTCTAAGGAGCACCTGGGCATCTATAACAAGGAGCACTCTGACTCAGCAGGCCTGGGGCGGGCCAGAGGCGGCGTCTGCAGTAAGCTCCTGCTGCTGCTGCTGCTGCTGGTCCGAGAAACATCCTTGGAGTAATGGGACCCTTGATCTCTCTGTGGGTGGAGAGATCCACCTTTGTTTTTCACCGTGCTGGGCAGGAGGAGGACTTGGGCAGGAAAACAGGGAAGGCGAGGCCTCCATGGGGTCCCCGTGCAACGGGGGTGGGGCATGAGGGAGGTGAAGTGAAGGCTACCCTGGATCCATGGCTGGATCCTTCTGTTGCCTCCGGATGTCTCCTAAACGGAGGGGCCTCCCCCTCCAAGTGTCCCCCAGCAGGCTCAGACTGTCTATCACCTTGCCCACTATTACTTCCTTCCTCTCCCAGATGCCGTTTGATGCCTGTGGCCCTCGGTCTTCGGGGCCACACTTGGTCTTCCCCACTAGAGATGAGCTCTGCGGAGCAAGGCTCTTGCCTGGCTAGTTCACAGCTGGAACCAGGGCTTAACATAGAATCTACACAGAGTAGGTACTCATCAGTACCTACTGTACAAACAGACTTGTCAACTGTGGCCCAGAGGACCCCACTTTATGAACGGGAAGGTTGAGGCCCAGAGAAGGGGAGGCTTCAGGTCATGTGGGTCATCTCATCCGTGGCCTGTTCTCTATGTATGGGCACCCTTCCTGGGCCAGGGTCTGGGGTCTTCTCCACACCTACCTTGGAAGGAGGTGACGATGCTGAAGAAGTAGAGGACGACAAGCTGGAAGGTGCCAGAAGCAAAGGAGAAGAAGACCAAGGCCCAGGGCAGGCCAAGGACCAGACTGAGGCCCAGCAGGGTCAGCACGTGGGGCCACTTCTGGGCATGTGGGCGCAGCCGCAGGATCTGCACCACCATGGTGCCCAGCATGGCCGTGTTGAACAGAAACACCAGGCTGAAGAGGCCCAGGTTGGTGACATGGCTGACCAAGGAGTCCCGGATCCAGCACCTGTGGGCAAGCGTACAAAGGCTCAGGGCAAGGCCGGGCTCACATGGTGCTTCCTGGGCCGTGGGCAAGCACCATGGTGAGCCCCAGTTACAGGGCAGTTACTTTAGACACGACCGATTCAAGGGCCAAAAAGTCACTCTTCTTCCAACTATCCTATATTCCTTCTCTACAGTCAAGAGAAAGGCTCAGTTTGGAGCTAATGTGTTTTTAACACTTTTAACACTTGCTAGTCTCCCTTTTCAAAAAGAGTCAGACTTAGGATCACCACTTTCATCAAGAATTTAGTAGCAGGGTTATCTTGTTCCTTTCATGACTTTTCACTATTTATGACAAGTAATGCTTATTTCCCATTTATGTGTAATATGACTTAAAAAATACTTTTAACAAGCCAGAAGATTTAAAGAAAAAAATCAAACAATAATAATACGGATGATACAGGTAAGGCAAAAATCACAAGATTATGATGCAAAAAACTGAAATTTTTAAAACACTGAAGGAATGGAAAGGATTCCTTCCTAGCCTAGGGCTCGGGAGCTCTGGATTCTACTCTAGGTTCCGAGGGACTCACAGGCCAGGCCACCACCAGCCTGGGTGAATTAGCTGAATGTAGGACTGGATTTCAGGCCCATTCATCTCCTGGTTGGGTACCTTTGAGTGGGGTGGTGTGGATCCCTGCCTTCTCTGGGTCTCAGTCTTTCCATCTTTCCATGGGGAGGGAGATAGAAGTGTGCAGCAAAGGAACATGCTAGAGGTTCATCTGCTCCAGCTCAGACGCCACACACAAGCTGGGAAACTGAGGCCCAGAGGGGGGCCAGGACCTGCGCAAAGTTATCTGGCAAGTGACTGGCAGATCCAGGCCTATCCTCACCCTCCTGGAGAGAAGCATCACTCTTAGCCCAGAGCTCCAGCCAAGGCCAGGCCAGTACCTCCAGCACCCGTCACCCGAGAGTCTCCTGGTCAGTGCGACCTGGGCCCAGGCTGCTCTGACTTCTGCGCCGTGAGGACCACACTCCTGCCCCCACTGCACAGCCACTCACATGGAAGGGTAGATGACGCTCTCAGGGGTCTTGTGCACAGCAAGGATGATGTGACCATAGTTGTTCACGTCCACCAGCGCCACCAGCATCACCAGGAAAGCGGGGAAGCCTGTGGACAGCAACGCAGGGAGCTCCGTCTCCCACCTTCCCAGGTCTGCCCTTCCCTTCCCTCTGGTGAGCCCTCCTCCTCTCATGTGCCCTCTGAGACCTGTGCTCCCAGAGCCCAGCCAGCTCCACCTGGGGCAAGTCCTCCAAGCTTGGACCCTCCTTCTCTATTCCAGTTCTGCTTTCCCAAGTCGTGTCCAACTCTTGTGACCCCACAGACTGTAGCCTGCCAGGCTCTTCTGTCCATGGGATTTCCCAGGCAAGAATACTGGAGTGGGTTGCCATTTCCTTCTCCAGGGGATCTTCCTGACCCAGAGATTGAACCTGGGTCTTCTGCATTGCAGGCAGATTTTTTACCAACTGAGCTATGAAGGGAAGCTCCTGGTTTCCCAGAGGGGGGCCTATCTCCCCTAACCTAACCCCTGCCCCCTCGCCATCCTGGAAGGCCCTGAGGGAAAGGGCCAGCAGGTCCCTGCTGGGGGGCTGGATGTCACAAGAGAAAGGGAAGAAGCAGACATTGGTGGGGTGGAGGACAGCTCAATGGGGGACATCTAGAGTTATGCTCCAGTGGGATGTCTATTCTGGGCCTTGACTCTGTCCATGAGGTGGAGACTGAGAGCTCCCTGGAAGGGGGTGCCCACCATTAAACACCTGGATTTTGACGAACAGCCAACTCTGAAGGAACTTCATATAGATCAATGATGAGAACCAAAAAGGAGCCAAATGAAAAATATGGGAGGAGCAGCTGGGATCAGGGACATGTGGAGGTCGATGGGCCTGTGCAGTGATCAAAAGGACTTGTGGTGTGTGCCTCTAGGCCTTGGGTCTGACAAAAGAGAGGTCGAGCTGTAGGTGGACTGGGTTGCTATTGGCTAAGAACAAACGCCAGAGCCATTGGGAATCTGTTATCTGAGGTTCATCGGGATGCACAGTCTGGGCCACCACCAGCCTAGACGCATTATGTGGGGCTGGATTACAGCCCCACTCATCCACGACTGGGCACCTTTGAGCAGTGCCCAACCTGCACATCCGCACATGGCTCTGTCTGCAAACCCTACCTGTAAAATAGAGATGAAGAGAATATGTAAGCATTTACTGGAGACAGGGCTCATCACCTCATCCTCCTAAAGAGGACCTTGATCCAGCCAAGGTAAAGAACCCCTGAGGATGGGTGATTGAAGGAAGCAGTGAGGGAATAATCGTAGGTGGAGAAGTGGGACAAAGTGCCCACCTTTTGTCAAAGGCCAAGAGGAAGAGGCCAGTCTAGGGGGAACCCACAAACCCCCTCCACTAACTTACCCCAGCCCACGATGCTCAGCTTGAGCAGGTAGCCTGGGACATAGGTGCCGAAGACCTCGACCACAAGTCGGTAGAGGTTGTAGCCCTCGAGGCCCATCCAGGAGAGGCAGGCGAGCAAAGAGAAGTGCAGGAAGATGGCGCTGGCACGGCAGGCAGCCTCAGAGCCTGCCAAGGCCACCGGCTCACTGAGCAGGAAGCTCACGTCCAGCAGGAAGACGGCCAGCAGCAGATTCATGTGCACCTTGATGGTGTAATCCCTAGACTTCCTCCTGCACAGGTTGGGGGTGGGCAGACAGGCTCACTCTGGTGGTCAGTGTGGGAAGGCGCAGCCCACCCCTCCTTCTCCAGGCAGCCTTCCCAGACTACACACACACACACACACACACACACACACACACACACACGCTTCCTATCCTACTCTTGTGGCTGCAGCCAGGCTCTTGCCCACCTGTCCCTCTGCACCTACCCTGTATCCAGCACCCACAGGCTCAGGCACTGTGTGTGCATTGAACAGCAGCCTCAGCTAGGCATAGATGCTCCAGTCAACACAGACACGACCATCAACCAGATGCTCCCAAAGTCAGAAGGGAAAGACCAGAATTTTTGCTGTTTTGGGGAATCCACGCCACCCATGTTCCATGTCTGTCTGCACAACTGTACCTCTCTGAGCACAGGCTGTGTGCGCCTGTGCCCTTGAGTCTGTGTGTGTGCCTGCCCTGCCCGCATCCCGAGATACTATGTGGTCCAGGGCACTGTCAGCCTTTCTGCCCCCAGTGTGCCCTGCCTGGCACCACCCACTGCCTGTCCCAGAGGGTGCAGAAGAACACCTGCCATCCGGGATTTCCACGCCTGCCGTGCCCCTAACACAAGGCACCACAATTGGCTGGTCCCACCCCCTCACCCTCAGTTTACTCATCTGTGAAGTGGGAGGACTGGCCCCCCTCAAGGGTGCGATGAGGGTTACACTGAAATAAAGCACCCAGCACAGATAAGATGCTCAGTCCCGAAGGGTTCCCGTCCCTGTGTTCGGGGGCACTTTTGTGATCAGTGGGTAAGTGCTGGGGGGCTTGTGCCCCCACTCCTGGCCCTCCACTAAGCCTGCCAGCCGTCTCTCTTCAACACTGACTCCAGCCCACAGCGTGCGCATCTGTGACCGTGCCTGCCCATGGCTGCACCCTCCCCTCCTCCCCACGAGGACAGTGAGCACACTCCCAGTGCCACTCCAGAACCGAGGCTGTCTCTCCTCTACCGCAGTGGCTCCAGGCCCCAACTGCAGGTGGACTCCAGTTTAGGCCAAGCCAGCTCTGACAATCCAGACCCCACACACAAGCTTGTCTGAGGGTGGGGGAGGCATTCTTCACTCTGCTAGAGGTGACCTCTTCTCTCCTCAGGCACCCAAACGACTAGGGTGACAGGTTCCTCCATGGAACCAGGAGGCCGGGCCTCAAAACAGACACCAGGGAATGCGGGCTGGGGAGAACCCTGGAGGCTCTGCCTGTCCACAGAGGCCACTGCCAGACAGCTCAGTAATGGGCCTTGTGGGCCTGGAGCCTGCCAGCTTCAGTTCAAGCCTGCTTTTGCCACTTCCGTGCTGTGTGATCTCAGTCAGGTCACTTACCCTCTCTGAGCACTCTTTCACAGGACCCTTGTGAGGATGAACCTAGTTCATGTATATAAAGCACTTAGAACAGGGTGTGCCCATGGCTGATTCATGTCAATGTATGGCAAAAATCACTACAATATTGTAAAGTAATTAGCCTCCAATTAAAATAAATAAAAAATAATTGCACTAAAAAAATTTGCAAATCTTTGAGTAGCCTTTAAGCAAATAAAGTATTGAAATGCATTTAAAATAGAGGGAAACAATGGGATTTTTAAAATAAAGGAATGTATTCTATATGCTCAAAAAAAAAAAGAACAGGGTGTGGCATGTGGGAAGCTTGATGTAACTGTTCACCATTATCATCACCAGCATCATCATATCACTGTATGCGCCCAGTGGAATCACATCTGGTCCTTCAAAGACAGGCATCTAGATTCTTACGTCAACTCGCCTGATTTTAAACATTGGCAGCTAACATAAGCTGTCAGTGCGATGTTACCCAAACATCACAGATCTGAGGAGGGAAGGTCAGCTGAACCTCCCAGGGTTCCCACAAACCACACACACACACACACGTCAGGGTCAGTCAGGCCCGTCTCCAGGGTGGGTCTCCCCGACTGTGTGGTCCCAGCTCGGGGGCCGGGAATGGAGGCTCTCCCGTCTTCCCCTTTCCCTCTCAGCCCCAGGCCCTACCTGGAGCAGAGGTAGGCGGCAATGGTGAGGACGCAGGCCAGGGCGGAGAGGACGCAGCCCACGTAGGAGAGGAGACTCAGGTAGTGCTTGTGCACGGCGTCCACCTCCACGGAGGCGACCTGCACCACAGGGCAGGTCGGGGTTGGCCTCTGTGCTGAGGCTGTGCCCACAAGGGGGGCTAACCCTAGTTATTGGAGGACCTTGAGCATCTGTGAGCCACTCTTGCCCCCCCCAGCGGAGCAGAGTGGGGTCCCATGAGTGCAGTTTTTTACCACATTCTCATATGGATCCCCGTCCCCACCAAGGTCCAGCGGCCTCCACCAGAGAACCCCTTTTCTGTCCTGGCACTAACTATGTTTCTAGAATACTCAACCCAGAAATAAGTCTCCTGGGAGTGAGTGAGCTCCCGATACCCAGAGAATACCAGAGGACCACTCTGGTCCCTCGGATGCTGGGTCCTAAAATTCTGGGAGAATGAATGTAGGACACAGAGATCTTGGGGGAGGTACTGAAGTCCACCACAAGGTCTCTGCATTGGGCCTCAGCATCCCCTGGAAGGTTCTATAGAAACACAGTCCTGCCCCCACCCCAGCCCTTTAGAATCAGAATCCAGGTTAGGACCAGGAACCCGCGTTTGTATCAGGCACCCAAATTGGGGGATAAAGAGCAAGGACTTCAGAGACCTTTTACTTACTACTAGCTGTGTGACCTTGAGTAAATTGCCTAACCTCTCTGAGCCGCAGTTTCCTTATCGATAAAATGGGACAACAACAGGAGTCAGCTTGAGGCTTGTGAGGAATGAATGCCGTGTGTGTGAGAAGCGGTGGCAATGGGGCAGGAGGGGGTCATGTACCATCAGCACTGCAAAGTAGGTCAGGTGGTTGCAGCGGCAGGACGTCTGTGTCTCTCTCCTGATGGTCTCACACCCCGCATCGCTCCAGCTCCCCGGGCTGCTCGCTGAGGAAGGGCCAGCATGAGGCTCTGAGACCAAGCTCAGCACCCCCACTGTCATCCCTAGTACCCCACAAATGCATGACTGCATCCCCCTTCTGAGCTTTTGCTTCCCTCAGCAGGTCCCTAACCTGCCATCACTCTTTCTTCAAAGCCACCTTCCTCCAGGAAGCCCTCTTTGATTAACTCCATGTACCTCACCCTCTAGGACCCCCCACTACCTGCCTCCAGGTCCCTGCCCAGCTCAGAGCCCCCTCCACACTCACATGTTAGGTCTTCAACCCAGAAGACACACTGCAGAGTCACGTTCTTCTGTAGGGACAAGAAAGAAGGGGGGCGGTGCCTGTGGCAGTCTGCTCCTTCCCCGCCGGGCTGAGGGAGCCAGAGCCAGGGCTCCACTCTATTTTGACCTGACTGGCCAGGGCCCTCAGCCAGTCAATCAGTTTTCTTTCAGAAAAGAGGAGGGATGGGAGCACATGGGCAAACAGGGACCCTTGTCCCCTGGGTTGCTTGGCTCACACTCACCGGCTGTGGCTGGTGCTGGAAGGTGAGCACCACGGGCTCCGAGAGGTTGGCTACTTTGGTGTTCTGCACAACAATACCCAAGACCTTCTCTCCCAAGACCTGGCTAGAATTCTTGTCCTAGATATATGGGGTATGGAGGAGAGGGGAGGGAGAGGGCTCAGGACTGAGAAGAAGAGTACACTCTTGTCTCTGCCTAGTACACTGCTCCCAGATTTTGAGTCTCCCTCAGGAAGCAGTTCTTGCATGGGTAGTCATTTACACCATAGTAAGAATAACACCATTTAGACCTTTCCCAGCATGGCAACCCACTCCAGTACTCTTGCCTAGAGAATCCCAGGGACAGAGGAGCCTGTTGGGCTGCAGTCAATGGGGTTGCACAGAGTCAAACACGACTGATGTGACTTAGCAGCAGCAGCAGCAGCAGCAGCAGCTCTAAATGTCATGCACATTGCCATCTGATTTCTGACTTTACAAAGACTTTTGGAGGAGAGGACTACCTTCCATGCCTACCTTCCATCTCTCTGTCAGACAGAAGCTGCTTTCCCCAAGGGAGGGCACAAGGACAACCACCCCGTACCTGGAACAGAGCTTGGCTGCTGAAGTCCACCAAGAGGAGTCTCTTCTCAGCTTCCTGCCTCTTGCCCTTGGTCTTCTGGAAGAGCACACCGGGCAGCAGCACCGAGTACTCCAGGATCTCGCTCTGCTCCTCCTGCAGACCAGAGGACCCGCTGGGGCTCAGCCAGAAGTGGACCTCCAGGTCCCCGCCATGTCCCCCCAGCATATGCCTTCCTGCACGCTGCCATCTCTAAGCCTACCTCCTTCACAAAGCCAGGCCAGACTCACAACAACCCTGCTCACTCCTCCTTTCCTTGGCACCAGTGCTGGCTAGGGAGTCTTGTGGTTAGAGCCCAGGGGATAAGGGCCTGGGAGAATCATGTTTATTCTGGTGTCTGGGTGTCAGACACTGACCCTGCCTATAGCCCCTTGGTGTGCTGGGGGATATGAAGGGTCGGGGGGTGAGGGGAAGGGTAGGGGGGTGAGGGGAAAGGTGGGGGGGGGTAGGGGGGTGTGGGGAGAGAGCGCTTGCAGCCTCTACATCTGCTTCCTGCCTTGGCTACCAATCCTGACCCCTGACCTCCCGCCGGGAATGGATGTGCAGGTCCTGCGGGCTGAAGGTGGGCTGGAGCTTCCACACTGTGGCGTTGACCCGCTCCTCCTCGAAGGACACAGCGTCCCCTGTGAAGTTCACAGAGGCCAGCTTCGACTCTAGGCTCTGCAGCTGCCTGGAAGCACAGGGGAGAGAGGAGGAGATGACTGCTGGGGGTGAGGGGTGGATCCAGGTAGTTCAGCAGGCAGGAAGATGGAGAGAGCAGAGAGGCGACTCAGGCCGATACACAGGAAAGAGTGTGGGGCCCAAGAGAATGACCTGCGGGGGTGATGCGGAGGAAACTGGGGCCTCAGCGCAAACAGGAAAGGAGCGGGGTGGGGTCCTATCCTCAGACTCAGCCACCAGGCTCTGGGTCCAGTTCTGCCTGGACCGACCCACTTTGTGCTGCTGGGCAGCCCTACCCAGCAGTCAGCCTCAGTCTGCTGAGCTGTAAAATGGGTCAATCCTTTTTCCTTATTGGTGGAGAGGAGGGCTTGGGTGCTGGTAAGAGAGACTTTTTTTCTGACTCAGGCAGGAGAGGGGGCTTGGCCTGTGGGACCGAATCGAGATGGAAACCAAGGGGAGGTCGCCACGGTCTCCCACTCCAAATCCCTGCCTTGCCCGGGTCTGGAGGAGCCTCCTCCTTACCCCTATACGCTGCAGACCCACACTTACTGGCCCATGGGGGTGAAGGGGGGCCTCCTTGAGGTCTTCTGGGGATGCTTCAGAAACTGGCTGAGCCGCTGGAGGTCCCTTTTCAGCTCACATACGTCCACCGAGGCATTGTGGGAGGCCTTGTTGGGGGGATCTGGGGGAGAGGGATGGACAGACTCACCAAAGGCTATTGAATGAGGTTCCACACTCAGGCCCCACTCATCACACTCTCAATTACTCCCCCGGTGACTCTGACAGCTTCTGTCCCCATTTTACAGAACAGGAAACTGAGGCTCCAGGTAGCGGGGTAGACTCCCCCAGGTCACTCAGAGAGGTAGCCAGCCAGACGGGGCTCTGTCATACGGAGCTCCCAGAAACTCCAGCCCCAGGAGAGTGGGCTAAACCACCCTTACCCCTACCCCAGGCATCCTTCTGACCACACAGAGGGAGCTGGGAGGGCCAGTTCCCCAGGACCAGCCAGGCCTCCTTCAGGAGGAGCTGGGAGGTGGGGGGCTTCTGTGGTGGCTCCAGGGCCTCCACCCGGGCTGCCCTGCACCCAAGGGCTGCAGACTCAGGCATCTCCAGGGGTTAGATGGAACTCTGATGAAGTCGGCAGATGGAAATAGGGACACAGCGGGAGAGGGCAGGCCCTATGCCGTCAAATAAGGCAGGCCCTGTGGTCACATCTGAATTTTTAAGGCAGAAAGCCTGATTTTTCAGTCATTTGAAAACTCTGGCTCATGTTTTCCGAAAACTCTACAGACCAAGTAAGACCAGGCCAGATCTCCTCTGCAGGAGGCCAATTTACAGCTGTTCCTGACTTTGCCCTAAACCCTCCCAGGTTGGGGCAGAATCCGGGCCTGGGGCGGGGACCCCCATCTACCTGCCCCCACCTGCCCCAGCTCTGGCCCCTCCATCCCTCTCCCCACCCCACCCCCCACCACCCCTTAGCATTTCCATGGGCCTGGAGATGCTAACATATTCAAAGCCCTGTGCCCCCTCTCTTGGGACCCCTGCCCCAAACTGGAGCTGCCTGAAAGGAACCAGAATCAGGGAAATCCTGGACCCCAGGTAAAGCCTCCAGCTCCTTCTGGTCAGCCCCTCCTCCCTGCCTCCACTCTGCACTGAATAGAAGGCAGTGGCCAGGCCACACCTGTCACATCTCAGCCAGAAGACTCAGCCTGCACACCTCACTGTTGGCCTCTAGCCTTGCCACTTCCTGACCTTTGACCTCTCTTCCTGTCCCCGGCCCCAAGCCAATCAGCTGGTGGGTTCAAATCTGGCTCCCTCTCTTACTCGTTACTCTTGCAACTTTGTGCCTCTCTGAGCCTCAGTTTCTCTTCTGTGAAATGGGGATAAACAGTCTAGATGAGGCTAACGAAGCAGAATTTTTCCTCTGGCTCCTGACCTCTAGTTCCGTCTCTTCGTTCTCTCTGCTCCCACCCTGTTCATCTCTTGTCTTCCTTTACCTGGACCTACACTGCAGTCGCAGGGTGGGACTTCACCCCTCCTCCCTCACCCCTGTCTTCCCACGAACACACCTTGCATCACACTCTTCCACTCCTCAGACACCTTCCCTGAGTCCCCACTGCCTGTGAACAGAGGCCCCCCAACTCCATGACATGACAGGCAGCCCAGCCCGCTTTAAGCCCCCTGACCCCAGCCCCCGTGCACTTTGCTTTTCTAGTTTCCAGGCCTTGGACCAAACCCGTCCTGCTGTCTGGAAGTCGCCTTACTGTGGAAGGAGAAGATGAAGCTGGCCGCACTGGGCAGACTCGTGTTCTGGGGGCTCCACCAGGAGCTGACTGAGGTGGCAAACAGTGGGGGCCCCGGGGCCAGGGTCTCCTCCTGATGCCGGAAGCACAGGAGATCAAGGGCTTGGTCACTCAGCAAGAAGTCTTTCCTGCCGTAGCGGAGATGCAATCTCCCTGCGTGGCGGTTCCAGTAGAGGCAGAAGTGGTAGAGGCCCATGCGGTGAGGGAATGGCCAAGAAGCCGGGCGGACTCCAGGGAAGGGGGCGTGGATGGCGAGGGCCTCCTCGGAGTTCCTGATGGAGATGTGGAGCTGGGTCACCTGCTTATAATGGAGGCTGCTGTTCTGCGTCTGGTTCCGCTGGCCGCAGAAGCGGAAGTCTTCCCGGGGGCCCCCGCCACGGGCACCTGAGGGGGCAGAGACTGCAGGTGAGACTCTGGGCTGGAGGCAGGCCCTGGGCCCAGAACGCAGCAACCTGGTGCCTGGGACCCACACACATTCCAAGGACCTACTTCAAAGGGTCTCCAAAAATATGAATCTACCCTGCTCCAAGATGGTTGGCTTAAAAACAGGAAAAGAACAAACTCAAAATCAGTTAAAAAAAAAAAAAAGAAAGAAAGAAAAGAAAAACTTTCAAAGGTAAAATAATATTTTAAATAGCAATAAAATATTTCACGAGGCCATGCCTGCTACAGACAGCGGCACAGGCTGCGCACTGCACAAGGGTGCTCTGGCTGCAGGGGTGGGTGGGGCCAAAACCCACCCCAAGCTGTGTACTGGGCAGCGGGGTGGTGGTGGGGGGGCTGCACTTGACAGGATGAAGGGGAGACTCTATCTTTTTTCCAAGGTACTGTCTACTTGCTATGCTGTATTTGCAGGCGTGTGCCTGCCCAAAGGGGTTAGTGGATGTGCTAGTCCTTAACACAAGGATGGCATTTTAACAGAAGTCCCAAGGCACCTTCAGGAAAACCTACCTGGAACCAGGAAGAGACCCAGCAGGAACAATGGCATCTGCAGCAGCACCTGGGCAGTCATCTTCCTCCCCCAGGGCACCCGAGACATCACTGCCTGAAAGAGGCCAGGAGTGTTAGCCGAGGTCCTGATTCCCAGGGTGATTGCCAGCCCTACAAAGGGACAAACCAGGGTAGTATGGAAGTGGGATGCGAGGCAGGGAGGCATGTGTGGAAACAGTCCGTGGACCTCCCCCAGAGCTGCCAGGAGCGGAGTATCAGGAGGCACTGGCCAAAAGAAGACACACAGATGACCAACAGGCATGTGAAAAGATGCTCCGCATTGCTAATTACTAGAGAAATGAAAGTCAAAACTACAATGAGGTGTCTCACACAGATCAGAATGGCCATCATTAAAAAGCCTAAAAATAGCAAATCCTGGGCAAGGTGTGAAGAAAAGGGAACCCTCCTACACTGTTGGTGGCAATGTAAACTGGTGCAGCCACTGTGGAGAACAGTGTGGAGGTTCCTCAGAAAATTAAAAACAGAGTTGTCATATAATCCAGCAATCCCACTCCTGGGCATATGCCTGGACAAAACTATAATTCAAAAAGATATATGCACCCCTAGGTTCATAGCAGCACCATTCACAATAGCCAAAACGTGGAAACAACCTATTCTTCCATCAGCAGAAGAATGAGTAAAGATGTGGTACATACATGCAGTGAAATCCTACTTGGCTGTAAGAAAGAATGAAATCATGCTCCCTGCAGCAACGTGAACGGACTAAAGATGATCACACCAAGCGGAGCAAGTCACAGAAAGTCCAGGACAGTATGACATCAGTTATACGTGAGACCTACACTATGACACCAGTGAACACATCTACAAGGCAAAACCAGACTCACAGGCATAGAGAACAGACACCAGTGAACACATCTACAAGCAAAAGCAGACTCACAGACATAGAGAACAGACTTGTGATGGCCCAGAGTAGGGGGGTGGGGGAGGGATAGACGAGGAGCTTGGGGTGAGCTGATATAAACTATTACATACAGAATGCATGAAAAGCAAGGTCCCACTGTATAGCACAGGGAACTATATTCAATATCCTGTGATCAACCATAATGAAAAAGAATATGAAAAGAATATATAAGTACTGTATAACGGAATCACTTTGCTATAAGAAGAAATTAACACAATGTTGTAAATCAACTATTCTTCAATAAAATAAATTTAAAAATTAAAAAAAAAAGGCAGTGACTGAGTTCAAGTCCCAGCTCCACCTCTGGCTTGCTGCATAACCCTGTGTAAGTCAGGGAAAACAGGACTAATAATCGTACCTCCCTTTCAAACCCAGCAGTGATGGGGTAATCAGGGTAGCATCACTAGGAACCACCCCACCCTGCCCCCTCCGGGCCTTCAGAAGGCAAGGAAAAGGACGTTCTCAGGGCTCTCCTCCAAGAACCTCACCATAATGACCCCTAAGACCCAGCTCAGAGGACACCTTCTTCAGGAAGTCTTCCTCAACCCCCTCTACAGTCGGTCCTCGACTCCTTTGGTTCCCGCCTCCAGCCAGGGTCTCCTGTTACCAGCTCTGGAAGGTACAGGACAGTGCACCCCTCCTCCACAGGGAGCTCCTGATCCATCTCTGTGCACAGGCCCGTGTTCACAGAGGTTACTGGGCAGCCGGGCCGCAGGGGTATTGGAGTGAAGGATCAGTGCGGTCACAGCGCCCTCTACAGGGGCTGGAGGAGAGAGGCACTTCCTGGTATGGCCACCAGGGGGAGCTCCCAAGGCAGCTGGAAAGGCAGAGGGACGTCCCAGTTTGGCAGGGAGAAACAGTATGGTCCAAGCTGGGGAGGATCCAGGTCCCCTCAGCCCTCTCCTGGTGTAGAATGGGTCACTCCCCCAGCCTCTGTTAGCTGAGTACCCACTATCTGCCAGCCTGTGTTGACCCAGCCTCCTCACCCCTACATCTATGCTAATCCTCATTCCAACCCTGTGAAATAGGCCCTAGCATTTGACCCATTTCACAGATAGGGAACCTGAGATCCAAGGAATTAAATGGCTTGCCCATTTAATTTTTCCAGAGGCCAAGGGCTTTCCTGCCTGATCAGGACTGTAGTGCCTGGCAGGGAACCTCCGTTCCTGGTACTCACAGAGAGATGCTGGGTGGCTTGGCCCACCCCACGGCCATCTGGCCCAGTGACTGAGCTGGGTGCAGTCATGAACAGACACCCTCATCCTGTGGGGAGCTGCATATGTCTGTGGTGACAGATGCAGTCATCTGCTACAAGCCAGACAAAAGGAAGCCTGGCATCCATGGGGCATGTGAGGACTTTGATTTGGGGGAACGCAGGAGGGCTTCCAGGAGGAAGTGACTTTTGGATGGATTATTTGAGGGCAGCATTAAATGAAGGGGTGGCCCAGACAGGAATTCACTGAACAGACCTGGCCCCCTCAAGCCAGTCTCCAGTATCCCAACATATGTAACGGAACCCTAATTTCTTGGGTCTGGTCAGTCTAATCGTTGGTCAGCTGGGTTCCTCACCCTGCCCTGGTGACATCGCAAGACCCCAGAGAAGGAAGTGGAAGTCTTTGGGGGAATGGCTGCTATTTCCTAAATTGTGATTTTTAAGGTTTCACTCTGCATCCTCTCTGAGCATTTTGGTTCCTTTTGGGTTTTGGTGTTTTTGTTTTTTATTTTTAGGGGGAGTGAAGGATTTACTACTTGAAGTAAAGAGAACACCGAGGATCTTTCTAAAGCAGTGTCTCCCATTTGGACTCCTTTTGAAACTGTCGCTCTAGAACAGTGGAAGGAAACCCAGCATCTGGGGACAGAAGTATGCCTCTGCTGGACCCCTTCTCTTTCCTCCTCCTTTCTGCCAGTCCCTATCACTGTCTATACCTGATCCCCAATACAAACCACATCTCCTCCAGGCAACTCCCTAACCCCTATTTGACTTTCGCTTTATACCTGTGAACTCAGAGTTCACAGATCACTTTGCAAATGTGGCCCCAGTTCTTCATTATGGCATTTGCATTCAAGGCCCAGAGAGGGCCAGTGATTTCCTGACCTTACACAGCAAGCAAGGATGGAGCTGGCTAGAATCCAAGTATCTCTCTGGCCCACTGACTTTCAAAGTGAGTTACCAAAAAAAAAAAAAAAGAAGTGAATTACTACTATCAGTAAACAGTGCCTAGGACAGGGCAGAGTCATCCATTTTCATTTATCTTCCTGGGCTGATCTCTTTGAGAACAAAAAAGCAGAAAGAGGGAATGAGGTTCCCATCACCAGAGGGATACAAGTGAGGCTGCATTTGTGAAATGCCATGATTCCAACAGACAGGGGTCAATGGCATGCTCTGACATTCCTGGTCATCCCCACTCTACCCTGGCTGCTTGAACAGCCACTCCAGGGTGAACAACTCTAGCCTTATAGAGTTTCTTGGAATTTGAGGGGAAGGGACTGCCTGGTTTCCTTTAACCCATCCTTAGTAGAGTAGACTCTGGAGCCAGACTGGGTTTAAATATCAATTCCTCTACTCAATGTCCATGTGTCTCTGGACTAGTTACTCACCTTCTCTGGGCCTCACTTTTGTCATCTGTAAATAGGTATAAAAATCAAGACTATTTCAAAGGTCATTGTGAGAATTGAATGAATTGGTATCTATAGAGGATTTAGAGCAGGAATATGCACAAGGCAGGTGCCATAGGTGTTGGCTCAGTACCTCTGTATCCTTCCTGACCAGCTCACGCCTGCCCCTCACCCAGCCCCCTGGGCCCGTCACAGGTCCCTACTCCTACATCTTCCCTCTCACCCTCCACGTCACCCCCTCGTGGGCCCCAGCTCAACTTCCAAAGCACCTCAACAGGAAATTCTTCGAGCATGAAATTTCCTTTCTGGGAAGACTGAAACCCCACCCAGAAAACTTCCCACCTCACAGCACGGACATGAGCCGGTCCCCAGAAGCCTCTGAGGGAAAGGAGGGCTGGACGGGGGCACCATCTACACTCTCATGAGA
Source organism: Ovis canadensis (assembly GCF_042477335.2). NCBI lineage: Eukaryota > Metazoa > Chordata > Mammalia > Artiodactyla > Bovidae > Ovis > Ovis canadensis. The sequence continues at coordinate 38,833,543 of NC_091258.1, read as the reverse complement.
TCCTCAGAGCCACCCTGTGAGGCCGGTCCTGCTGTTTTGCCATTTTACAGATCAGAAAACTGAGACTAGGGCAGTGGATGTTGTAAGCTTCCCCACCGGTGGAGCTAAGACACGGACCTCAGTGTCATTCTAGAGAACTCCTTGGAGAGCTGGAGCCAATAGTTTCTAGAGATTCTTGCTCCTCTGGTTTGGGGAGACCCCCAAACAAAAGGAGAGAGAAATGGTGGGTGGGTGGCAGCCAAGACCACAGGCTGTGCAGATAACTCCAGCCTGGGAGAGAGAATTTAGGGGGCCGAGTCCCCAGTAGAGGCCCCTCCCCCACCAGCCCCTTCTAGAGCAGCTGCCCTTGACCTCAGGCCTTCCGTAAACACACGCAGAGAACAAAACAATCTGGCCCAGTTTGACACAATGGGGGCCACCATCACAGAGTCCCCAAGGATCAAGGCAGAGCGGAGGGGCCAGGGCTCATCTAAGCTAAGACTCCAGGCTGCCCATCCCTCGGGCTGGCTGGGCCCAGGAGGAGATGCCCCGGCTCCAGTGCAGGCCCAGCCCTGCCCATCCTCACGGTGGGGGAGAGGGTAATGGGCAGGGGACTCATGGCTCACTTTCTCCCCTGAGGCCTGACTCACTTCCTCTGCCATCCGTTTAGAGCCACGGGTCACTGCTGGCCCAGTCCAGGCCCCTGGAAAACCCATTTCCTCAGAGGACAGAGGTGGAAGTTGAGTGGACAGGACCTTGGTGGCTCTGGGGTTAACCCTTCCCAGGCAGGCGCCTCCCCAGGAAGATGACCTAGGCCCCCAGGCATTCTCCTGCCAGTAACACACGTGTGGACCGCAGGCTTATCCATCCCCCGACTAGCCTCTTTGCCTGGATCGCTTCCCTCTTCCCATGACCCAACTCATCTTTCTAAACTCAGTGAAGACACGCCCTCCCCTTGAAGCTTTCCCTAACTGCCATCAGAATTAACTTCTGTGTTCTGATGTGGTGGCGAAGGGGGCAGTCCACAGCCTATGCTCAACCCTATATGCCCACCTTTGCCATGAGGAGTTCACATCAGAGGTGCCCAAACCCACGATGGATCAGAAACACCCCAGGAAGTTCACTGAAATGCATTATCACAGATCCCTCCACACTGACATTCAGCATCTCTGAAAATAGCACAAAAGATTTTTTTCTTCATTCAGCAAATCAGAAGTAGCGGGGAATTTTTACCCAGTAGCTGCTATGAGCTTGATGGGTTTTTTTCCCAATTTTTTTTTCCTTTTTTTTTTTTTTTGCCAGGAGAGCAGTAACATTAGGATGAAAACACGTGCACACATACATGCAGGGTACTGTCAGGGATGCATAAACGTTTTGTGATAGAATATATGTGAGGGGCTTAGTGGTAAAGAACCCACCTGCCATGCAGAAGATGGGGCAGGAGCCTCGGGTTGGATCCCTGAGTTGGGAAGATTCCCTGGAGAAGGAAATGGCAGCCCACTCTAGTATTCTTCCCTGGGAAATCCCAGGGACAGAGGAGCTTGGTGGGCTACAGTCCGTGGGGTCACAAAAGAGCTGCACTGAGTGACTAAACAATAACGGCGTGTGAGGGGCAGATGCTCCAGGTCTGGTGTGGGGCTTGGGAGTCCAGCTTGACCAGGCAGCCCGTTGACCAACACTCTGTGGGCATAGAACCACTGGCTTACAAGGCTGGGATACCACCAGGAGCCCTGTCTTACAGAGTCAGAGGTGGGTGGAGCCCAGCCCCAGATCACTTGGGTGGTAAATGGTTCGCTCTGGACGGGAGCCAGGGCAGCTTGCCTCCCCTGTGGTGTCTCGTCTCCACCTCAGTGGTGGTGAGGATGAATCACAGTCCTGGGTGGCTCACCTAGCATTTATCAGGGTGCCTGGGACCTTTAAGCACAGCTGGGAGCAGGGGTGTGTGTGTGGGGAGGGGAGCCCCTGCCCCAGCCGGTCTCCAGGTGTGAGCCTAGTCCTGCCCTCCTGCAGGGAGAGCCAGCAGTGGGAAGACCCAGCCCAGCTTCCCAGCTCCAGCCCTCATCTTCAGCTGCTGGTCAGGGTCGGGGGCGGTGGGGACAACAGACGGGGGACAACATGGAGATGCTGGCTCCCCCTCCCCCAGCCCTGGACAGAGGGCCTTAGGAGAAAAGGGTTTGGCCAAGGGAGGGGTGGGTGAGCATGAAGGCCTTGAGGGAAGGACACATGAGGTGTGCGTGCTCTTGTGTGAGGGTGTGTAGGGGAGCGAGGAGGGACGTTAGAGCAGAGCAGAGAGGGTGGGGTAGGGGGCTGAGAGGACCCTCCACCAGCCCTTTCCAAACTCTCATAAACGCAGTCTAACTTAGAAACACCATGTACCCGACAAACAAAGGCAGCACCCCCACCAGACCCCGGTGGGACCCCCGACCACACCTCACTCTCAGCTGGGCCCCCAGCCCCTCAGCAGAGCCTGGGGCTCCAGGGGGCACTGCTTGCAAACATGGAGCCAGTCTCTCCCCACCCTCAGTCACAGACTGGGAGACTGAAGCCCAAGCTAGGTGGCCACACAGAACTCCCCCCAGGAAGGGTGTTCTGGCCTGGCCAGGGAAAACAGAGTGACTTCAGGTTTCAGGAATTTTTCTACAATTAAAAAGAATAAAAATTAAGCTAGCTGCCTGCCTCCCGGAGGCCGGTGGGTGCCAAGGCCTTGCCGGCTCACTGCCCAGGATGAGTCCCACGTTCTGGAGCACTGCCCCACCAGCGTGGGCCCCGCCGCCCCATGGCTTCTGTCCAGCAGGTCCCCGGGCCACGGCTCCCTCCGCGTGCCCAGACGAGCCCTGGCCCTGGGGGGAGACCGAGGAAGGGCAGGAGAGGGGCACCTGCGCAGATGAGAGGACGCCGGGTTCCCCCGAGAGCCAGTTATCCAGAGCCACCCACCCTGCTACCTGCTTTATCTGCAATTAGAGTGTTTGCTCAAGAGGCCTCAGAGGCCAGCACACCATCACGAGAGATGAGCCTGGGCTTGAGTGTTCCCTCCTCCAAACCTCTGCATACACCGGTCCTCCCCCCTGGATGCCAACCTTGTGCCATATCTGTAAAGGTCTAACTTAGAAACGCCATGTACTCGACAAACAAAGGAGGTGCCCCCACCAGACCCCAGTGGGATTCCGGACCATACACTGGCCTTCAGCCTCCACATCCGCCCCCGACTGCCCTGCACTCCAGCCTCGCAGTGCCTGGCAGAACAGCAGACGGCGAGTGGGAATAAACAGAGGTCTAGCTGGCACAGCAAAACGGAGCTGGAATCCAAGAAGGGGAGCAGGAGATGACAGTTCCCATTTAGCGATCACTCACTTGATGCCCAAAACTGCGCAAGGCACTTTTCACAAATGGTCGTTCAATCCCACCTTAACTCTATAAAGCAAATACTATTATTGCCCCAACATAAAAAGGAAATGGAAATCCAAAAAGCCTAAGTGATGCCCAGGGAAGTAAGTAGCCAAGCCAGGATTCAGACTTTAGTCCACCAAACCTCAAAGCCCGTGATTTCAGCCATTACGGTCACCAGAGCCCCTTCCTTCCCTTCTCTGGAACTATCTCCCTGACTTTACCATGAGGTAAGTTTGCCAAACACTTCCTAAGAAGCTGTGTGTGTTTAGTCACTTAGTCATGTCTGACTCTTTGCAAGCCCATGGACTGTAGCCCATCAGGCTGCTCTGTCCGTGGGATTCTCCAGGCAAGAACACTGGAGTGGGTTGCCATTCCTTTCTCCAGAGGATCTTCCTGACCCAGGGATCGAACCCAGGTCTCCTGTACTGCAAGCAGATTTTTTACTATGTGAGCAACAGGGAAGTTCCTCCCTAAGAAGCACTAGTTCCCAAGCTAGAGAAATGCTGCAGGTCCTACTTGGCCATATAAATTAACATATCAAAGGCTCTGATAAGTCCTGCAGAAAGAAAATCCACAGAGCTTGGTTGGGCTTAGTTTCCCAGCCCAGTGTGATGGTGTGAGCTTTTTTTTTTTTTTTTGCAGAACACCTGTTACCAATGTGAAAAGAGGACCACTCGGAAATCTTGACACCACACAGATAAGAAAACTGTCAGCATTCCCCCTCCCAGCTTCCAGCTGCCTCCCCTCCCCTCCCCTCCCCTCTGAGCTGTCCCAAAGGCCATTAACTAGCAGGAGATGGGCTACAGGAGCCATTTAGGCTGTGATGTTCCCCAGGGCGACTCATCACCATCTTTGACACTTCCAGGCCAGAGGTCCTGGGGGAACCTGGGGTAATGGCAGCCCCATCGCACCTCCCTTTGGCTGGCAGCACCAGCTCTTGGAGAAAGGGGCAGTGCCAACCGTGTTTCTGGATTGCCATTAGAGTCAATCGCAGTCACCTCAAGCAGAGACACTTAGAATGCTGAGACTGAAAGGGAATGAGGGAGGAGCAGAGAGAGAAAAAGAAAGAGAGAAAAGTGATGGGGAGGCAAGAGCTTTCAGAAGCTGAGAATCACAACCTTTTTGGAACTGAGTGAGGATGGAAAAAATCTAGAACCTCAGGGAAGGGGAGGGATTAGGAAGGTTGGGTCTGGTGCAGTTTAGGGGTGGTGTTCAGACAGCAGGACCTGTCATGAGCAGTCCTGGGACAGTGGCTCCAGCCCTGCACAGCTCCATGCCCCTGGGGCAGCCTGCAACCCACATGCAGGGCTCCCCACAGCCCTCCCCACAAGGAGCAGCTGAAGCTGGGCCTCAGGGCCCTCACCAGTCAGCACCTGCCCGGGGAATGCGCACTCCCAGAGTGGGGGTGGCAGGAGTTAGACACACGTGTGTGTTAATCTCTCAGTTACATCCCACTCTTTGGAACACCACGGACTGTAGCCTGCCAGGCTCCTCTGTCCATGGGATTTCCTAGGCAAGAATACTAGAGTGGGTTGCCATTCCCGTCTCCAGGGGATCTTCCTAACCCAGGGATTGAACCTGGGTCTCCTGCATTGCAGGCAGATTCTTTACCACCTGAGACATCAGAGAAGCCCATAGGGTCCTGAACTAGCACCACACCTACCTGGTCCTAGGACCTTTGTAGCACCCAGTCCCCTCTTTGGGCCTCAGCTTCCTCCTCTACTGAGGAGGTGACAAGATCCCTGTCCCCCCGTCTGTCTTCTTCATAGACCAGAGCCCCAGGTTGCTTCTAGGGAAGGGAAGGGCTTACCTCCCGGCTGACAGCGAGCGGAGAGGAAAACAGCGCTGGCTATCTTATCCTCCTGCCCAGCCTGTCTTCCCTCTCAAACCACAGACGGACCTCAGCCGTCTGGCTGCAGTTTCCCTTCTGCATCTGTGTTCCCAAACTGGCCAAGGCCAGGCATACAAGGTCAGCCCAGTTACCTCCCTGTTCATTTTTTGGGGGCTGTGTTTCAGATCTTTGGGGACTTGGCAGAACGCCCACCTTTGGAGCATAGGACCCCTTAGCATTCCCAAGGTCAGCTGCCAGCCCTCCCTTTCTTTTCTCCTCCTCCGGGTCCCAGATCCCTGGCTGAGGGGCAAACTGGACACACAGCCAGGCATCCTCCCCAACAGGAGCTGGAGGCCAGGGTGAGCCTGAGGTTCCAGCTCCCTCCAGGGAAGGCTGGTGGAGGCACAGACTAGGATCCCATCCCAGCTCACTGAGCACACAGCGCCGCCTCACCTGGTCCTCCACTACTGTTTGCATACCCCCACGGGCAGGGTGCTCACCACCTCCAGCCACACAGCTAGCATTAAATGAAGCTCTCTGAAGATGCAAGACTTGATTCTAAGCTCTCCACCCAAAGGAGCACATTTAATCCTCCCCCAAATCTGAGACAAATACCATTCTGCCCATTTAACAAATAAGGAAACAGAGGCCCTGAAGATCAGGTTGGCTGCTGGAGATCACGCGGCTTGAGGTCCAGCATCGGGGCCTGGCTCCAGAACGCAGGCTCTCGATTTTGCAGTCCGTTTCTGCTTGACATTACCTGTTAGAAAGGACTTCTCTTTAAAATTCCCAGTAAAAGATGCTTCCAGAAAAGTGTTTCCTTGGGATTAGCTGAAACCCTTCCTCTGAAGAAACCCTGGTCCTGGAGGCTGTGAGGACCCCCTCCCAGCAACACACTTGCTCTCTGTCCTCCGCAGGCTCTGGACACCCACTCCCAGCTCTGGCAGAGGCTTGTCTTCGATGACAGGGGTACAGTCCTTAAACTGAAATTGAATTTTTGCTGGAGTGTGGCTGAGGGAAGGAGTGTGGGGTATGAGGCCCTTACCCGCAGCCACTTCCTCGTCACTCTGGGCTGCTGTCTGTTTCACTGACCAATTCCCCTCGGAGTCGTATCTGAACCCCTGGTGTCACTGACACCCAGCCCCAACCCCACCCTCCCCATCAGCTAAGCTTTCAGTTTAGGGAGGAAGGGTGTTTGGGGGGGTGGGAGGGAGAGGCAGAGGGAGTAGAAGACAATACAGGGGGAGAGGGATGGTGGGGAAGGTGGACAAGGAAAAGGGGAGAGATGAGAAGTGGGGGTGGGGTTTGGGGAGCGAGAGTCAGCGGGATGGAGAGAGAGGGCAAGAATCATACCTGGATTTCTCCTTCACGTCGTCAAGCGGATTATCAATACATAAAGCGCGTGAATGAGTGGGCTAAGGGCTTGCCTTGTTTGCAGGCTGCAGCCTGCTGAGGCAGTGGGTCAGCTTCTTCCCAGTCCAAGAGGCCAGAGGGGCACTTTGAAGCTGAACTACCCCAGCTCCAGCTCCCGCCCCTTCACCAGAGCCTCAAACAAAGCAGCGGGAAGATGGGCTGCAAGCCCCAGCCGACAGCCCAGGGAAAGGGGCGCAGGTGACAGCAACCCCTGGCAACCGTTGCCCTGGCAACCGTTGGCAGCTGCAGTGACTACTACGTCACCACCCAACTCCAACCCAGCACAGCGCAGTTACCCTAACTTGTCCTGTGCCCATATCCCCTTACTCAGATGCTGGCCAGGCATGGAACAGGCAGGAAGAAGGGCAGAGTTTAGTACACTAAGTTATGGGGCACACTGGGGAACACCTAAGTTCATCAACATTTACTTTAAATCTTTTTAGAACACTAGTGAGGTCTACCCTTGTGATCAAAAAATGTCTGCTATCAGCTATATTTGCCCATGAGGCTGCCAGCTTGTGGCCTTGGCTTGATCCCCCTGGATACCCATCTAATCCCCACCACTGGGTTCCAAGAGAATAGAATGTGTACAATACTTCTCTGGAAATGTCTTAAGGAGTGCCTCCTCCAGGAAGCCTTCCCAGATAGCCACAGCACACCAGGAATCTTTCTCCTGAAATAGCCCTGGAGTCAGAGGTTCCCCCTGGCTTTCCTCCAGTGCACCCTGGGGGCCAAGAGTGGGTCCTTTTTGTGCCTTAGAGTAAGTACCTGTTTGGGGAGGGACGAGAACAGAGGCAAAGCTTCTGAAAGCCTGCATATGTGCCAGGCACTCCACTGGGCATTTTGGAAATTCATTTCCACCACTCTAAAGTTTAGCCCTATTGAACCCATCTTACAGATGGAATGACAGAGGCTCAGGCACATGATGTGACCTGTTCAAGGCCATCTAACTGTTAAGAGAGGTGTATGGAATTCAAACCATGATCTCCTCTGAGGCATGAAGACATCAAGACCCAATGTCCATCTGATGCTTGACTACTCCCACCCCCATCCAATGTATATCCAGACTTTATTTGATTGCCTCCATTGACAGGGGCTCACTTCATTTCAAGAGGACACATCTCTTTGACCTCTGAAAAGTCTTTCATAGCCATTGAGTTAAAGGCAAAAGGACATCAAAGCCATGGGATGGCCTCTGTGTGCCATACAGAGCCCAGAAGAGGACCAGGGCCATGGGCGCCCCCACCAGGGCCTTCAGCTCCAGGCCAGCAGCTGATTAAGAGACAGGATGGGGCTGCTCAGAGCGCCAAGGAGCCCAGGGTTTCAGAGCCCTTCCCCAGAATAAGCAAGGAACCCCTCGGCACTCACACTCCAGGGGGCTCTGGGCTGGCTTCTGGCCGAGGCCGTGGGAAAGGCAGCAGGGGCTGGGGTCCATGGGATGGTGCGCCCCTGCATTCCCATCGCTGCCCCCCTGCACTGATGGACCAGAGCCAGGGCTATTGTCTCACTGGCGGCGCAGAGCTGTGTCCTATTCAGGCACTATTTTTGGCGCCCAGAGGAAGAGGAAAAGAAAGCAAAGAAAGGAGTTGCTGTTCTCGGTGGAACCTTCGCCCGGAAAGGATTCCAGGGCCTGCTGGGCCAGAGAAGGCTGTCACTGTGGATCAAAAGACCCTAGGCTTGAAAGGAGCTGGCGGGGGGGCTGTAGTTCAGGGGAGCCAGAGTGGGGGCCACAGATGGGGCACCCCTGGCCTTGTACACACGCTTGGTACTCACTAACTGCAGCCACATGCAGAGAAAGAGAGGCCCAGGATTCCTGGTTCCACTCAGAGTCACTAAGCATTTATAACAACAATTAAAAAAAAAAAAAAACCTACAGTAGCACATAGCTGCCCATAACCAAGTCTCTGCCGGAAAGATTCTCACTTAACACCCACAACACTCCTGACCAGGGCGGAGGTCGGGGACAAAGTGATAAGCCTCATAAATCAGATAATTGATGCTGTGAGAGCAGCATGACCACCAAAATAACAAGCTAATGACCCCGCTCCATTTCCTCCACCTTGTGCCACCCCACCCTTCCTTGCTTACACCAACTCCAGCACACTAGCCTTCTTCCTGTCCCCAGACACACATCAGGGCCTTTGCACATGCTTTCCCCGCAGCACAGAACATGCTTTCTGGGTTCTTTCCCTGATTGGTTCCATCTCAAGACTTTTTTCTTTTGTTTTCTTTTAATACTTCTTTCTTTGACTGTGCCCAGTCTTAGCTGCGGCTTGTGGGACCTTTAGCTGTGGCATGCACACTCTTAGTTGTAGCATGTGAGATCTAGTTCACCAGCCAGGGATTGAGCCCAGGCTCCCTGCATTGGGAGCATGGAGTCTTAGCCCCTGGACTATCAGGAATTCCCCCTTCTCAAGTCTTAATCCAAGTCTCCCCTCTCCTAAAAAGCCTTCCACGTCCAGCCAACCAAAATATCCTCGCCATTCATCTCCTCTTCTATGTCACCTTATGTAATAAACTTTAAAGCACTTAACATTGTCTGAAATGACCCTGTGATTTGCTTGTCATCCATTTCTTTGTGTTTGCCCTTTCTTGTCTATCTTGTTCATCACTTGTATCTCCAGTACCTAGTGCCACAGGGCCTGGTCCACAGTAGATGCTCAATGACAGCTAGTTAATAAATGGGTGAGTGAACGAGACAGAGCTGGGAGTCTGACCAGGCCAGGTTGGCTCCAAGCCTTTTTCCAAAAGAACCAGTTCCTGATGCTTAGGGCAGGGGGATTCCAGCTCTGAGACGTCCCCGCTTCCCAGCTTCTATCTGAGTTAGAGGCACACACATAGCTGCCAGGTGCTTGGCCAGAGAGAGGCTTCCAAGACTGTGCACAGACTGAGAGCGAGGACAGGACCTGAAACTTCAGCTCCCATCCAGAGCCACCTGATAAAGGCTTTTAAGAAGTCCTGTAGTGCACAATGGCAGTGGCAGACTTTATTTTTGGGGGCTCCAAAATCACTGTAGATGGTGACTGCAGCCATGAAATTAAAAGAAGCTTATTCCTTGGAAGGAAAGTTATGACCAACCTAGATAGCATATTGAAAAGCAGAGACATTACTTTGCCAACAAAGTCCATCTAGTCAAGGCTATGGTTTTTCCATTAGCCATGTATGGATGTAAGAGTTGGACTAAGAGCAAGCTGAGTGCCAAATAATTGATGCTTTTGAACTGTGGTATTGGACAAGACTCTTGAGAGTCCCTTGGACTGCAAGGAGATCCAACCAGTCCATCCTAAAGGGGATCAGTCCTGGGTGTTCATTGGAAGAACTGATATTGAAGCTGAAACTCCAATACTTTGGCCACCTGATGCGAAGAACTGACTCATTTGAAAAGATCCTGATGCTGGGAAAGACTGAAGGCGGGAGAAGAAGGGAACGACAGAGGATGAGATGGTTGGATGGCATCACCGATTCAATGGACATGAGTTTGAGTATGCTCCGGGAGTTGGTGATGGACAGGGAGGCCTGACGTGCTGCAGTCCATGGGGTCGCAAAGAGTTGGACACGACTGAGAGACTGAACTGAACTGAACTGTTGTGCACAAGCCTGGAAGCCCAAGGCTTTCCTAGACCAGTGGGACCACAGACATATTTTCACAGGTGCTGGATTATTTGATGTTTGAGATCCTGTCTGAACTGTGATCCAAATTAGAGTTTTCTCTCTATGTGGAGGCAGAGTGCACACAGCTACACCTTCCACCAGCTGCTCCCATGGACCCAGGAGAGAGGGGCCCAGGCATGCGATTTACCAACAAAGGCGGGTTGTGCATCCACTGCCGCAAATGCCAGATCTCCCATCTGGACTCCCTGTGGGCTCCCCAGAGTGGAGCAAGGAGGGGAAATGGCATATGCCTGTGGCCGGGGAGGATCCTGGGGTCTAGGCACCTGGAGGCAGGTGTGTCCCTAGGACCAGCCTGCAGAGACTCGTGATGGAGCTGGGGCAGACATAGGAACCAGGAGGGAGCATGAGCCACACGATGTGCCCCTGACCTTCTGCAATGCACGTAGCTGCCCTGAGAGGAGTAGGTATTATTAAGTTCATTTTACAACTGGGAAAACTGAGGCTCAGAGAGGAGAAGTTTCTTTCCTGGGGTCCCATGGCTGCTGAAACTGAACCTACAGGTAGTTCTATGAACCCCTTCACCCGTGATGCCCCCATTGTCCCTTCCCCAGCCCTGGAACCTCCAGGACATGGAGAGGAGTTGCCAGCCACTCCAGGGAAGTGGACATGAGGCCCAAGAGGCTGCACGATGGGTCCAAAGTATTCCAGCCCAGAAACCAGACCCTCACCCATAGGCTCATGGGGTTTGCAAGCACTCCCATCCTTCCAGTCATTAGTTACTGCAGCTCCCAACTCTGGTTCCCTAAACCCAGGTGGGGGAGCAGAGGCCAGACTCCCAGATGCACTGACCCCCGCTGCAGGGTCTCCTTGGGGAGACACTGGCTGTCCTTTCCGCCACAAATGGCAATGTGCACTACCCCCAGACCCGGCCCGGGCACTGGGACCCAGATATTCTCGGCTTCTAGCCAAGGAGCTGAATAATAGACTGCCCTTTTGGTCTGGGTGTGTACCTAGGTGGCAGAGCCCCAGCCGGGTGTGGCAGATGTGGTCATGGACAAAGGATAAGTACAGCTTTGAGGAAACCGCACGAGGACTCCTTCCAGCCTTGCCCACTGCCTGCAGCTCTCGCCAGGTGATGCCACATGCAGGTGTGGGGGAGGGGAAGTGCCATGAGGCCAGGCACACACCTACCCGGCACAGGACTACCGGATGAAGGAGAGCAAGGGGCACCTGATAATTCAGGAGTTGGGTGTCCACGCTTCCCAACTCCTCCATCAGACTTTCCTTCCTCACGCCCATCCCATTCCCCTGATGCCCTCTTGCCCTCTGTGCCTCCCATCTAGCTCACCAAGCTGTTTACACGCTAAAGAATTGATGCTTTTGAACTGTGGTGTTGGGGAAGACTCTTGAGAGTCCCTTGGATTGCAAGGAGATCCAACCAGTCCATTCTAAAAGAGATCAGTCCTGAGTGTTCATCGAAAGGACTGATGCTGAAACTCCAATACTTTGGCCACCTGATGCGAAGATTTGACTCATTTGAAAAGACCCTGATGCTGGGAATGATTGAAGGCGGGAGGAGAAGGGGATGACAGAGGATGAGATGGTTGGATGGCATTACTGACTCAATGGACATGAGTTTGACTAAGCTCCAGGAGTTGGTGATAGACAGGGAGGGAAGCCTGGCATACTGCAGTCCATGGGGTCTCAAAGAGTTGGACATGACTGAGCAACTGAACTGAACTGAACGGAGGAGCCTCTGAAGATGTAATGGATGGTTCTAATGGTGGGTGTACTGGCAAGACTATGGAGAGGGCTTTTATATGGAGGCACCACCTGCCCACAAACATCACCTGATGCTAGAATGGGCAGGGTCGGAAAAGCTCAGGACTAGAAAGAGCCGTGAAGAACCCCACATGGTATCTGAGGTCCCCCTACAACTTCCCTGTCAGACTTAAATACCAGCAGGGGCAGGGAACTCACTACCTCAGTTGGGAACATCATCTGCAGGGCCACGGGCAAAGATCCAGGTTTGGAGTCAGGAGACCTTGGCCTCCTTCCTCATCTGTGAAATGTACGGATTCAAAACTCCAAGGGCAACTGCCCCACAACTGAATGAAGGCCTTTGTAGGCGGTGGAGCTGTATGCACCAGGGGTGGGGGGTTGGTTAGGAGGCGCCCGGGGGGGTTGACACCCACTCAACTGGTGACAAAGCAGAGGAGCAGTGGGCAGAGGGTGCCAGGCCACGCATGACTCAGCTGCCCCCCGGGGTCACCCCTCACATTTGTCACCATTAAGGCAGGTGGGTCTGGGCAGTTGTGCCCCTGCCCTAGGGTCAGAAAACAGGATGCCAGCCACAGAGCCACACCCCTGAGGGCCAGATTCAGCCAGGGACCCCCACCCTCACTGCCCAGGGGCCAAGGGGCCTCAGCCACCCCAGGAGACCAGCTCAAACCCAGGTCTCCCCTGCAGGTCTGGGACAGTGGTCAAGCCAGACAGGCCTTGGGGCTCCAGGGGCAGGAGGGACCCTCATTCTGGGACAGCTCCTCAGGCCAGCAGATCAAGAGGCCATTGGATGAGGGTGTCCGGGGGGGGGGGGAGGCTCTCTGGGGCCTTTCCCAGTGATGTCATGGGAAGACAGGGCTAATGCTTGCAATAAGCTCACTGCAGCTCCCTCAGAGAAGGGCTTGGTGATGGCCCAGAAGAGTGGCAATGACACCACTAATGGTGTGCCAGGCCCTGTACCCAGTGGTTGAGATTTCTTGGCTCACTTAACCCTCTCAAGGTGCCATTGCTGTTACTTATTGTTGTTGAATCATTAAATGGTGTCCGACTCTTTAGCAACCCTCTGGACTATAGCCCACCAGGCTCCTCTGTCCATGGGATTTCCCAGGCAGGAATACTGCAGTGGGCTGCCATGCCCTTCTCCAGGGGATCTTTCCAACCCAGGGATCAAACCTGCATCTCCTGCATTGGCAGGTGGGTTATTCACCACTGAGTCACCATGGAAGCCCCAAGGTGCCCTTACTATCCTCATTTTGAAGATGACAAAAATAGGCACAGAGAGGCTAATACACCTGTCCAAGTTCACACAGGTGGGCCAGAACGGGGCAACCCCAGAGCCACCCATCTTGTGCTGCCTCCCCCAGGGGGACAGCTGAGCTGGGTGACGGGAAAGCAAAGGTCCAGGACAGCTGGGAATGGGGGGTCTACTGTTCAAGGGCCCCTATAGACCGGGGCTGACTCAGATGATTCCCACAGGGTCTCACTTAGGGATTCAGGTACCCTTCTGCCCGTTTGATGGCCTAAGGAATGAAGCTTAGAGAAATTAAGCCACCTGCTCAAGGTCACTTTTCAAGGATGTGAACTCAGTTCTAACTGAACTACTGTGTGACCGAACCTGAAGCCCAAACTTTCAGCAGAGGTTTAGGAAAGACCCATCAAAGCTGTACACTGTGCTGAATGCATGCTTTGCAGCCATCTCCCCCCAATTCCAGCAACAACCCTGGGGGGGCTGTCATCTCGATGCACAGGTGTGAACACTGAGGTCTGGGGAGGCTGTGACCTTAGGCAGCAGGATACGAGCCCGAAAGTCCTCTGCTCTCACCCATGGGCCAGAGAGCTAAGGGCAGGGCTTCTGGAAGGAGGGAGGCAGAGACCCGGGGACCGGAGGGAAGTCAGAGGTGGCTCTGATCTCTTACTGCTGCTCACCTTGGAGGTAGTGTGAGTGGCCCTGAACCCAGGGAGCCAGGCTGGAGCCATTAGCTGTCTAACTGCCAGCCTTTCAGGGGACCAGAGTGGGGCTGGCTCCCGGACAGAGAGGCCCCCACCCCCAGGCCATCTCTCTCTAATGCAGAAGCCTGTCTACTGGTGCCTGGAAGCCTTGCCAGCTCCTCCAGGGCTCAGCTTTTATCTCAGCCTGCCTGAACTGCCAAGTGCACCACAAACTGCCTGAGCCTGAGCCAGCGCCAGCCCAAGAGCCCAACTCCCACCACCCTGGCCTCCCCGCCAAAACACAAGTCAGGCTGTGGTGGGGGGTGGGAGGGGGTTCCTGCTGATGCCCAGGTAGCTCTAGGTCTCTTGGGGGCTGGGAGGCAGGAAGATGGCCCCCCTCAAGCTACTACGTGTGTCTCTGGGCCTCCATGCACCCATCTGCCCAAGAGGTAGATCGCAATAGTAAAGGCTAACATGTGGGACAAGCGCTGGTGTCAGCAATTCACTGCATTAGTCCTTCAGGCTCAAAACAGCCCCTGAAGTAGATACTGTTATGTTTTATCTACTTTTTCCAGATAAGGAAAATGAGGCGCAGACACCCAAGTTCACACAAACTGAGAGGAACGAAGCTCTCCCCAGATAAGTGGCCTTGCTTTCTCCATGGGTCCTGTTGCCTTAAAAGCACATGGGCTTAACAGTGACATGGATGGGGTTCAGGACAAGGGCACATATCCTCTGGCCCCCAGCCCGGAGTCCGGCCTGGCTAAGGAGTCCCCTTCCCATGGAGAGGGGCAGAAGAACACAGTGGATGAGAGCCCAGATTCTGGAGCCCCCAAGATAAGAGGTCACTCCTGGAGGTGCCTCCTGTGCCTCAGTGCTCTCATCTCTAAAATGGGCACACCAGGAGCTTGTAGCTTGTGGGAATAAAGGTGTGTTCAAAATGCTGAGCCTAGGCCTGGCAGAGTCCAAGGGCAGCAAGGATCCAGGACTGTTCTAGTCCAGCCGAGCCCCCAGGGAACCAAAGAGAGTTTGGGGCTTGAGGGGCCTGCAGGCGGTGGAGATATTTCAGCCCACCTGTGCCAGGGCAGGCACTGGGCAGGGTTCAGAAAATGTATATCTTGTGCTCCTTCCTCCAGCAGCCCCAACGTGACTCCCAAATCTGCAAGGCTCCCCGGGGGCCCCAAGGAACTCCTGATGGGTGAGAGGACCAGACTGACAGAGGGCAAGCCTGGGGAGGCTGGGGTCCAGCCAGGACTCCACCCCACTTGAGAGGCCCCTCGGTGCCAGCCCTGCCCTGCCCCCACTTGCCATCTGCCTGGTCCCTGGGGTCCCAGTCCCCCCAGCTGCTGGGTTTGCTCACGTGATGCCCCAGCTGCTGTGAGTCAGAACACAGAGTCACAGGGCTGCCCCAGGATCAGGCTTGGGGGTGGCTGAACCTGCTCTGGTTCTAGGTGGGGTAGCAGCAGTGATATCTGGGGCTGTGTGGTCACATTTCCCTCATCCCCCACCAGCCCTGCCCCTGACTCTTCACTCCATACCCTGCCACCCACCATCCACACATAGGTCTTGCTGAGGATGAAGTGACCCGGGGCTAGACTCAACTAGAGCACCGTCCACATGGCCTCCTTCATGGCAGACTCTGCCCTGCCCGTCTTGCACTTGTCATGCTGGACCTTGCTAGGAAGCCCACCCCCACCACATGTGGACCTGGCCACAGCTCTGCCGCCTCTTGTTCCTGTCCTTCTCCTGGACTGGCCAACCACCGCCCCACTCTGTCCCCTCAGCCCTGAAACTCCTCCCTCCAAGCAGGAGCCTTGGGCCTGGGGTATCCAGACTCTCCCACCCCAGTCACAATCCTGCCCTTCTCATCCAGCTTGGGTGGCAGCCCACACTTCCAGAAACTTCCCACCATCCCTTCCCCTGCGAGCAGATTGCAACCCGCAGGCCTGGCAATCAGGCTACCAAAATGACACATGCCAGCTCTCCAGTACCATCACCTGCTCCAGCCCCCCCCCCCCATCATTCTCAGACCTTGTCCCACTGCAGTTTCTCAGCCAGGATTGCCACCCCTGCCACCCCATCAGCCCTCCCCCTCTCCCCACCAGCCTCCCAGGCCAGCCTCTATGCCCTCTGTGGAGCCTCCCATCCTCCCAGGTCAGGAAATTCTCTCCCCCTCAGTCAGCAAGCTTATCTCCTTCCTTGGTCTCAGATCCTAATTGTCTTGTTTGTTTGTGTGCCTGACAAGTTGAGGGGGTCCTACCCAGTGGCCCAGGGAACCACCGAGGTTAGCAACAACAGAACAGGCTGTCGAGCAGAGCCTCTGCCTCCCTCAGAGCCATGCCTGCCCGGAGTGGTGTCCTTCACAACCTGACCCTCTCGGAGCCAAGCCCAGGACGGGAGGCGGGGCAGCTCCCACCCCCAACCCCAACACATACTTCCACTCATCAGCAGGGCCAACTGCACCCAGAGAGAGAGAGGCAAGGCAAGGTGGCTGCAGTGATGCTAAGACCAAGGTGGGGTGCGTCTCAGGCCCCTGGGGTCCCTGCAGCAAAGGGGCTCAGGTCTGGTTCCAAGAGCTAGTCCTGCCCTGGCCATTGGCAGGGAAGACCCCACGGGAACCCTGGCCTGGGATCTGGGGGAATAACTCAGCCTCTGATGGTTCTCACTGACTCCAGACCCTTCTCCCCGACTCAATCCGGAGGAATCAACACTCTGCCCTCAGCATATCCCCAGCGTGGGTGGGGTGGGGTGGGTAGGGCAGGGGCTTGGCTCTGGACCGCCCACACCCAATTTGTCTCATTCAAATGAGCCCCCACCCCTAGAACAGTAGCAGGCACACAGTAGGCACTCAATTATTATTTATATAATTAACTTCTTGGGCCCTCTACAGCCACAAAGGCTATTCTTCCCCACCTCACCTCGCCCAGGCCAGAGCTGCTCCAAGCAGGACAGTAGTGGTGGCGGCATGGTGAGAGGGGCCCCTGCCTCAACTCATGTCCCCCGCAACCCTCCTCAGTAAAATAGGCACCAGCCACCTCCGTGGGGGCCATAGGAGACCCCAACTCCCATGAAACGGCACCACAGGAAGGAGGCCAGTTGAGAAGGAGGTGGGGAGAGGAGCCAGGCGTCCCCCAGGTGGGGAGGCCCTATCAACTCTGAGCAGACGGGGACCTGGGGCCTGGCGGTTAGCAAGCAGGGAGCACTTCCCCATCGACTGCCGCTGGTTCCCAGGACGCTCTCTCTCATCCCAGGTCCCCCATGTTCAGACCCCACTGCCAGGTTCGTCTCCTCCCAAAGGCAGGGCCTGGGCCATGAAGAGCCACGTTGCCCCTGTCTCAGTGGGCAGCGGGGGGTCCCTGGACACAGTCCCAGGGCAGCGGCAGGCAAGGCTGCCTCCGAAGTGCCTGTGCCCAGCCGCCTGGCCCTATCCTCTCCTCCCTGAGGCCAGAGGCTGGCTTTCCCTCCCCACACTTGTTCTGTGATCTTGAGTGAGCCCCCTGCCCTCTCACCAACCTTACATCTCATCTGAACGGTAAGAGGCAGGAGACAACAGTACTTCCCCAGCAACGGAGCAGACCCAGGGACCCTACCACTCCCAGCCTCAGTTTCCCCCACTAACAAACGGCTCTGAGAGGTTCCACCCTTTCCGGCTCCACCCCCTTCCGCGGCATCTCGCTGTCCATCTGCCCACAACTCTCCAGCCCCGGCACAGCCCTGCTCATGTGTGGGCTAGAGACTTCAGAGCCCCGCTCCACCGCCACCTCACCCTCAGCCGCACACACCCCTGTTCCACCTCCCTCCTGCCGTCGAGCCCTTGATCTGGTACCTGGTGATGAGCAGAAGGTCCCGTGTGGGGCCAGGCAGCGGAACCACCTTTCAAGATCCACCTCTGAGGCTTAACCTGCCAGCCGCAGCGGCCGAGGGAGCTGGTGCGCGTGAAGACTCCCTCTCCTGAGACTGTGCAAGGCAGGCAGCCAGTGTGGAGCCGGGGGAGGCGCAGGGGTGTGTTTGCGGGGGGTGGGGGGGGACACCCCTCTCCTGCCCCAGCTGGGCTCCTCCCTCCTCCAAGCTCGTCCGGGGATGACGGGACCATACGTGAGTCACACGGATTTCTCAGAGGGAGGCTGGGAGGGGGCAGGGCTGAGAGCACCGAGGCGGGGACATTGAGGGATGCCCATGACTCAGCGCTGGGCAAGGGGGCACTTCAGCTTCACCTCCTCCCCACCCCCCATCCAGGTGCCAGGCTTTGTGGATGGATGCTAGTCAGAGATAACTGCCTCCTCGCCCTCCATCTGTTACTTCCCCAAGGCTGTTCTCCCCAAAGTTCCGGCAGAGAGGCCAGGGTTACTATGGCAACAGTCTGCCCAGATGCCCCCCCTTCCAACCCAGGGCCCGGCAACAACTGCCCCTTCCTGAAAGAAAGGCCGGCCTCCTTGGCAGCAGGCAGGAGCCGGTGCTGACCAGCAGAGCGGAAGGGACTCCAGGGAAGGGGTGAGGGGCGGGTGTCAAGTCGCCTGGCATGCGGCCAGCCAGGCCACACACAACTGGCCACTTGACCTTGACTCCTCCCTGAGCCTCAGTTCGTCCTCCCAGCAGAGGGACCCACCTCAGTGTTCCCCAAGCACTCACAACATTCAGCAGACTCAAGTTCTGCACTCTGAGACTCCAGGGGCTTCTTGAAATGGCCTTCCAGTTTGTCTGCTGGGTCAAAGGGGGAAACTGAGGCCCAGGGGAGGAACACTTCCAGGGGGCTCCGAAAGCTCAGAGAGAGAAATTTGAAAATGGGCTGATGCCCCCTTTCCCTTTCTGGCCACTGGCCTCTGTCTGCAGTTTCCTCTCACTATTAACCTTCACGGCCACCCTGGGAGTCAGGAAACTTCAGATGGCCCACGCTCCCCCACTGTGGAGGGCGGGGAATCCCTCATCTTCCCTCATCCCTCCAATGTGAACCAATGATTTCCAAGTCACAGATGCTGGAAGGATTTCATAGCCTAATGAGGGCTAGTGATGAGAGCAACAATAACAACAGTAATAATAATAATTAATAATAAGGATTATACGCACTGACCATTTACTGCATTCCAGACTCTTCCCTGGCGCCACAGCCATGGCAGCACGGGGAAACTCGTTGCTCAGACCAGCGCCTGACACTTGATGAGCCCTCAGTCAACGTTCGCCATGAAACTGAAGGGAGAGCCAGGAAGCCCAGAGAAGGGAATTAGCTTGCACAAGATCACACAGCTGGGGAGTGGCAGAGGTGGGACAGGACCCCAGATGGTCTGGCTCCACAGCCAGCTGTCTTAACCGCTCATGAAGTTAGACTCCCAGGCCTCTGGAGCGGGCCCTGGATACTACGAATGCCCAGGGCCCTAAGGTCCCTTCTCTCTCACAGGGATCTGCAGAAGGGCCTGGAAAATTCACCTGCTGCAGCATGAATGGAAGCTTTTCAGGCAGCCCAGGAGGCCAGGGGCTGCTGCTGGTGAAGTCCATCCCTTACCTGCTCGTATAAATCAAGCTGCAGGGAAGAGGAAGGGCAATAACGCTACATAGTGGGGTACAAGGAAGCCCCCAGGCCTGAGCTTCTGAAAAGCAGTTCTATGCTCTCCAAGCAGTCAGCCCACTGACCAGGCTGTGCCCCTGCCTGGGAGAGGTGGGCACTGGGTCTTTGTCCAGCCGGCTGCTCCCTCCCAGGGCTGCAGTGAGCACTGCCTCATGGCCAGGGCAGGAGGGGCCGGTCCACATTGGAGACCAAGAAACAAGGGGTGAAGATGTTCTTCCTCATCAGAGAAAGGACAGGGAGGAAAGGACCCAGGAAAAGGATCCAGGATTCCTTAAATTCATGTCTTTGGGCAAATCATCACTGCTAAGGTTCAGTTCCCCCAAGGTCTGTCCTTCAGGGCCAGGCCAGATGGTCACTGGAGCAGCCTCAGCTGTTCTCTGGGATCCAGGCCAGCCAGACAGCAACCAGACACGCACACACACAGACACACACACACACACATACATACACGCCACAGAGGGTACTGGCTAGCAGGGAGCAGATGGAGGGTCAGCAGCGCCACTCTGAGTTGGCAGGGACTTGCTGAGCTGGATGTCCAAGCAAGGGGTTCAGAAGCCTCCAGCTAACTGCCACCCTGGCCACATAGGAAAGGCCCTAGAAGGTGGCCCAGCCGTGCAGGAGCTGCTCACCAGGCTCTGCCCGCTCTCTCACCATCAGCCTGCTCAGAGACCTACTATGTGCTGGGTACTGTGCCAGGCTCCAGGGCTTGGGGGACAAGCCTGGCTCACATTGTAGCAATGCTGGGGAGTCAGTTATCAGCACCATAGAGCCCTAGGGAGCTCTGGGAGTCGGAGAAGAGAAACCAAATAAATTATTATTAATCACAACACTACCTGTTACTGGGCTTCCCAGGTGGTGCTAGCAGGAAAGAACCTGCCTGCCAGTGCAGGAGACATAAGAGACGCAGGTTCAGTCCCTGGCTAGGGAAGATCCCCTGGAGGAGGAAAGAGCAGCCCACTCCAGTATTCCAGTCTGGAAAATCCCTATGAACAGAGGAGCCTGGCAGGCTGCAGTCCACAGGGTCGCAAAGAGTCAGACACGACTAAGGCAACTTAGCACACATGCCGCCTCTTCCTAGTGCTGCTACCAGGACTAATTACCAGGGCTGTGTCCATAGGCTCTGAGTAAAATGCTCAGCTCTAAAAGAGTTCTTGTTGTATCCTCCACCCTGTGGGCTGGTTGTGCTCGTGTTTCAGAGACACAGATGGTCTGTGTCTAGGTCTCCAGACCCATGGGCTTTAACCAAGCACCTGCCAGGCACCAGGCTCCTGCTAGGTTCATCACATTCATGATCTCCCCTGCATCTCAGGACAGTTGTTATCCTGCTCCACTGAAGAGGGACAAGGCTCAGAGAGGGTGAGGGTCACAGCCAGGGTTTGAAACGGGTTTGTCGGTCCTTGAGAGCAGCTGGGTCTCGAAGAATCAGTTTCAATGAACAGACACCAGCAGGCAGGACTTTCTGGGCAGAGGGGACAGCATCAACAGAGAGGGGAGAAGCGGGACATGGGAGGCATCCTTGGAAGGAAGTAGGGTCTAATTAGTGGGTGAGGGCAGTTTCAGGAAGATCTTGAAAGCAGGGAGTTTGCTTCTGAAGGGGTTTCATCAACGGTGCTGAGAAGCCAGGGAAGGAATTTCTTGTGACCAGCATGCAAAAGGTGGTCCACAGACCTACAGCATGACCAGAGGAGTTATTAGGGATCCAGCATCTCAGGTGTGCCCCAGACCTACCGAACCAGAATATATATTTAAACACGATCCCAGGTGGTTCCAGCATTTATTCAAGCAGGAGGAACCTTGGTCTGCTCTAGAAGCTGCACCAGCAGTGAGGGGATGGGATATGGAAGGGAGGCCAGAGCCCTGCTGGGGCTTTATGGATGGAAGTGGGTGGGAGGCTAGGGACTTTGGTCCAAGTAATGAGAAGCAGAGGCTGGGACCCCCACCCCACATGTGAGAGGGGATACGCTATATAGACTGCCCTGAAATGCAGGGGTCATGGGACGGACTATAGATCTGGGTGACAGGGAAGAGGCTGCCCTTGGGCACAGCAGAATGGGGGTATCCTTGTGATATAGTGGGGAACCTTCCGAAAGGTCACTGGAAACACATAGCTAGGGCTCAGGGGTAAAGGGCTGGAGTCCCCCAGGGCTAGGGAAGGTCATGAACATTACTGGCTGGTGATAGTGGCCAGAGATGGGGTGGAAAGCGCAGAAAGTTGCAGAAAAGGGCTTCATTTGAAGGGACGGTGGAGAGGTGGTAATGCTACTGCCGAGAGGCTGGACTCAGACTCTGGGCTTAGGCCAACGGGCTTCTGCTCCTGGCTCTGGCAGCCTAGGGACTCAGGCAGCATCTCTCTAGCCATCCACCATCTGTGCAGATAGTAACAGCACCACCAGGAGTAATAAATGAGGCCACATACGTCAAGCTCCTGGCCCAGCCTGGCACAAACGCTTGCTCTGATGTATTTGCAAGGGCTTTGCTGTTCAGAGAAGCCTGCACAGGAGACAGAGCTGGGGCTGTCAGGGCGGTGGGAGGACGTGTGGTCCCCAGTACAGGAGGGAGGACGGGACATTCGTGGTGGTCACAGTGGCAGAGCCTTGGGCAAGTAGGAGGGTACAGTGGGGCTTCTGCTTGGAGGCCTCACCCTTTCCCGACTCTAATCCTCCAGCCTGGGCAGCCTTGCCAACAGTGAAGCACTGTGCCCACCGTCAGGAAGGTCACCACTGCCTGTGTGTGGGTGGGTCCTTATTGGACAAGAACTGTTCAGATTTGTGCTTCTCCCCCTTGCAAGCTGAGTGTCCCTGAAATTAACTGAGTACCATGCCTGGCACACAGTAGGTGCTCGACAAATGTTGGCAAATGTGATGATTATCACCAAGTCAACGCTAATGCCACAGGCCCACACTCCACCATTCACAAAGCTCTTTCATGTCCAGTGTCTCCACTACAGACAGTGATGACTGTTCCCACTTAACAGAGATGAAGACTGAGACTCAGAGAGAGAATTTTTCCAAAGCCTCACAGTGCATCTGTGTGAGAGACAGGATTCGAACCCTGGTTCTATGACTCAGACCATGTACTTGGTGGCCGATGCTCCCAGCCACCTCCCTGTTCATTCCCATGGGAAAGCTTCCTGGCCACAGGCGTGGGGGCAGCCACAGTCCCATGATAACTCCATCACAGCCACCCCAGGGCGCAGGGGCTTGGCACAGGCCATGTGACTCAGCCGCCCTCACAAAGGAAGCTGTGTGCCTGGTGCTTTAGGCCTGCCTCCGCCACCCATCCCCCAGCCAGAGAAGGAGCAGGGAGCCTGACAAATCCAAGACGCAGGAGAGCTAGAGGCACCTTCAGCCAATGGGACAAGTTTAATGGAGATTCAAGTCCAGACTTGGGGTGCAAGAGGCTGGTGCCAGCTCCAGCGGTGGAATGAAGGGCAGGGGTCACCCAGGTCCAAGCTGGCTTTCTGAGGCCTTATTTGGAGGGCCAAGGACAGACTCAACCCCATTGGCTCCTCCTGGGTGCCCCACCCACGTTTACCTGCATCAGGTTTCAAAAGCATGGGGCTTGTGGTCTGGGGAAAAAGACACTCCCTGGATACCAGCCTCTGGGCTCCTGTGTCCCCAGCACTGACCTCTCACCACCCCTTTCCCCCTGAAGGCTTCAGACAAGTCCATGTGCCCCTATTGAGCTCTCACTGTGTACCAAGCAAGGGACTTGTGTTTTCTACCACAATCCTGCCAAGGAAATCTTGCCTGTTTTGCTGAAGAGAGAGACAGAGGCTCAGAGAGGGAGGTCCTGTGTGACCAGCCCAAGGTCACACAGGATCCAACTTCAAGGCCGGCGTCTTCCCTTAATACCCTCTTCCTGTTTCCAGTGGCATCTTGACCACATGCCAACAAGAAGTGTCCTTGGACCTGCCCCAGACAGACAGACAGACACCGCCACCCCCATCCCCCGCCCGCCACCTCCCACAGTTGCCCTATTCCTGCCTAGACACATTATGCAGGTCCTTAGACAAAGTTCAGGTTGGCTGGGCCTCCCCGGACCACCCTGCTGACCTTCCCCGGAGGCAGGCACGCCTGGGTGACCAGCTACCTAAGACAGAAGGTAGACAGGGCGGCCACCCCCTCTCCCTGAGCATGACGGAATGTCTGACCTCAGCCCAGCCCCCCAAGTACACGTGGCAGGAAGGTTGGATCCAGCCAGAACAGGCCTGGAAGGCCATTCTGACCACACTCCTGCCTCCAGAAGCCCCTGAACCCAGGGAAAGGGCAGGCCCAGCAAACAGGGGCCACAAGCCCTCTCCACAATCCCACTCCCCAGGCCGCCAGCCTGAACCACCCTTGCTGCAGGAAGTAGGTGCAGGGCGGGACATGCAGAGGCCTGGGTTCCACAGGTGAGATCTCATGCTGTCTTTACGTATCAGGCACCCCTTTGCAGCCCAGGGTTTTCGAGCTGGTGAGCTGGGTGCAGCCTTCCTCCGGGATTGGGGGGCTGACATCTGGGAGAACCTCTGTTCCCAAGGGGACCTCTGGTGCTCTGCTCTGAGGCAGGCTTGCCTGGGGGAGACTTGGTGATTGCTGCTGTTCAATCACCAAGTCGTGTCCGATTCTTTGCAGCCCCACGGACTACAGGATGCCAGGCTCCCCCGTCCTCCGCTATCTCCCAGAGTTTGTTCAGATTTGTATCCATTGAGTCAGTGATGCCATTCAACCGTCTCACCCTCTGCCACCGCTTTCTCCATTTTTCTTCAATCTTCCCCATCATCAGGGTCTTTTCCAACGAGTGGACTCTTTGCCTGGTGATTAGGAGGCTCCCCACTGCCCCTCTCTCACCTGGATTCCTCCCAGCACTGCTCCCAAAGTCCTCCAATCAGCACAGCCCGGGACCTGGCATCCAACTGTCCAGATTCGAGCTTCTGAGCCTCAGTGTTCACAGGTGTAAAATGGGTCTACGCAGGCTTGTCTGAGGCCAGGGCTTCCAGGGAGTGCAGTCACAGTTGCTCTCACTATCCCAAGCTCTCTTTCAAGGCAAATTTGGCCCTTAGGAGGAGCAGAAGAGGCTTCTCCCTCCTCCATAGGAGCCTCCCTTCCTGGACAGGAGACCCAGGCTGGCCACCCCAGCTGTCGCTGATGTCTTGGTGGCTATGCCCCTTTGGTCAGTGCTCACCCCCAGCCCTGGCCTGTGAGGTTTCGGTGGCGGCTACTCAGACACCCAAGACTTGGGCCAGGGGTGAGGCATCGCCACTCCTGAGTCGCAGGAGGGAAATGAGGCCCAGAGAGGTTGAGCCACTACCCGGCAGGTGGCACAGCAGCAGGCAAAGACGTCAGATCTTGCTTCATCGTGGGGTAACAAGGTGCCATGTTGCTTGACTGCCACAGGCTCCCCAGGGCTCAGGCTCTCAACTTTGACCTTCATGCAGCCAATGCCACACGCCCAGCAAGACACACACACACACACACACACACACACACACACACACCAGCACACACACACACACACCAGCACACACACACACCAGCACAGGCTTCCCAGGTGGCACTAGTGGTAAAGAATCCGCCTGCCAGTGCAGGGACGCAGGAATCACAGGTTGGATCCCTGGGTCAGGAAGATCCCCTGAGGTAGGAAATGGCAACCCATTCCAGTATTCTTGTCTGGAAAAACCCATGGAGAGAGGAGTCTGGTGGGCTACAGTCCATGGGGTCACAGAGCTGGACATAACCGAGCGTGCACTCTCGCACACACACACACACACACACACACACATACATACACACACACACACACACACAGCTGTGCAGAAGGTGTTGGCTGCCGGAGATGCACCTGGGAGCCATATAGAGGGTGCCTCAGCGTCCTTACCTGGAACCCGGGGCTTCCGTCACTCCTCTTTTGATAAATAAAAAGGCGTGTACTTTGTGGAAAGGCCATCCTCACCCCGGAGACGCCCCCAGTGCCTTCCAAAAGCACCACTTCCCACCTGTGCCTCTGCCCTGGAGCCAGGGCGCCCCCAGGGTCTCCCCATAAGTGCTGGGGCGCAGATGGTTCAGGAGGCGTAATGGGGCGATGATGACAGATACTCAATAGCAGGGGTGGCCTAATTAACTGCGGCAACACGGGGAGCCCTTTCTGCTTCCCACACACCCCAGGGAGCCAAGCTTGTGGGGGCAGAGCTGGCCGGGCGCCGGGCCCCCTCCCGGCTCCAGCCCCCCACCTCCGTCTGGCTGCCGTGTGGGGCCAGGAGACTGGATGTGTGTGGGTGGAGGTAGGGGTGGAGATGTCTGCTCCTGTCTCTGTTTTCAGATCTCTGCTCCTGCCACCTCCCTCGAGGTAGATAGGGAACCAGCCCAGAGACGGCAGGCTGCCCTAGTTTCCACTAGTGGCGGTGGTGGGACCAGCCCTTTGCTCCAGGCTGGGATGGGACACACTGCCAGGTGAGGGGTCTGGGGCATGGTGGGAAGGACCCTGTGCTGGCCAGAGGGGCAGGCACGCCCCCAGGCCTGCACCCTGTCCCGTCTCACCCAGGGAGACTGCCATCCCCCGCCTTGTCAAAAGTCAGACAACCTGGGCCAACCAGCTCCCAAACCGGTTTCCCATGAGATCCCTGGTGGAAGTAGGTTCTGGGTGCTGGGTGCCTGCCTCCTGCCCCCCCATCCAAGCACCGAGGTCTGCAGCCTCCCCTTGGCCCCCCAGCTTCCACAGTCTCCCCAGCTGAGCCCAGGGAGCACACCGCACCTGCCAGCTTCCCTGATGACCAGCACGAGAGTACGACCAAACCCCCTTCAGAGCCCCAAGGGGCGACCCTGTGATCGCCAGGACCTTCACGTCAGCCCAGAATCCTGAGTTGTGGGGCCACACACCTGCCTTCAGGTGTGGAATTAGACCAGGATCGGCCAAGGTCAAGTGAGCCAGGCTGGGAGCCACGCTCCCCCAACCTCTCCGCCCCAAGCAGCCGCTTCTTACCTCAGGTCTGGGCAGGCCCCTGGCCGGACTCTGCCTGTGCGACTTCCTCCCCGTCCGCCTTCTCCCAGGGCTCCCAGGCACCCAGCTGGAGCTTGTCTGGGCAGGCAGGCCCAGGTATGGCTCCGCCCGCGTGCGTGTCTCTTCCCATTTCCGGTGGCCCCACAGCTCCTGCCTCCCTCTCTCATTCCTGGATTTCCCTGCAGGGGCTGACTTGGACTCTTGGGTGCTGAAGCCTCCCCGGCCCTCACCACAGCCCTTAATGGGCTTTCAGCACCTCTGTTCCGGGCCTCCTGGGCTGTGGTCCTCCAGGGGTCCCTGAATGTCTCTGAGTCTCAGTGCCCCCTTCCCAAGGGCTGGTGGGCGTCACTTCCCCCATCACCGTATGTGATGACCAGCTCTGCAAGCTCCGCCTCCTCCTCTCTGAGCTCAGACCCCACCTGAAGCCTGGGCCCAGACTCACCTGCCTGCAGTAGGAGCAAGCCAACAGCCTGCAGCTGGCTGGAGACAGGAGGCAAGGGTGGGGCTCTGGGGCCTGGGGACTGGGGGCACGGTCCCTGCTGTCAGATATTCAGCCTCGTGTGGGGCACAAAGAGGAGCTGACACAGAGGAAGGATGGGGGCAAGAATGGGAGGGGTTGTGGGCAGCTGCGCCAGCTTTCCAGGGATACAGTGGGGAGTAGTCCAGGCAGGCTCTGCTCCGTCCATCCTGGAGGTCCCCACAGAGGCCTGGGCCTCTGTGGACCACTCGTGCCCACCCCCACCTCCCCTGCCCAGCTCTACCTGCCTGGCCCCTGCGTCACCCTTGAGGCTTTGCCTGAGGCCAGCAGTTCTCCTGGCCCCACTTCCACAGGTGGCTTGTTTCCCTGCCCACCCCTCACCCCAGTGTCCCTAGTATCGAGAACTGAACCACCACTTTTTCCAAGAAGTCATCCAGGCAGTTGTTGGTTCATTTGGCAAAGTCTGTTCCAGGCACCACTGCGGACTCGGCCCCAGGTGAGGCCCTGAGCCACACAAAGACACCTTGAGCACCTTTCCTCACCTCCCCCTGCCGCAACACAGGGTTCCCGTGGGTTCCCCTCATCTGGGGCCTATTCCCCAGGGTCAGAGTCATTTCTTTCCTTGTCTGTGAACCCTGCCAGATGACCAAACCCACACCCCAGCACAGGGCCTGGTGCAGAGAAATTCTGGGTGACTGGTGGGTGAAGGAGCAAATATGGGGAGGAGCAGCGGATGATGGATGGACAGACGGATGGACACGTGGACAGACTCAGCCACATACTTAGTGAGTGCTTATTGAGGGCCTACTGTGTACCAGACACTGTTCTAGGCACGGGGGACACAGCAGCAAACAAAATATAAAAGTCTCTGCCTGGACTTCCCTGGTGGTCCAGTGGCTGGGAGTCCACCTACCTGTGCAGGAGGAATGGGTTTGATCCCTGCTCTGGGAAGATTCCGCATGCCAGGGGGCAACTAACCCACCCATCACGACTACTGAAGCCGCTGCCCTAGAACCTGTACTCCACAAGAGAAGCCACTGCAATGAGAAGCCCATTCACTGCAACTAGAGAGGAAACCCCTGCTCACTGCAACTAGAGAATACCCGCGCACAGCAATGAAGACCCAGCACAGCCAAAAAACTTTTGCCTTCCTAGAGCTGAGAGAGACAGATAATAACTTGATTAGGAAGTTAATATGAAATATTTTCAGTGATAAGAACCATGGAGCAAAATAAAGCAAGGGAGGCAGAGAAGGATGGAGGAGGGAGCGTTTGTTTTGATTTTCTCTAAGAATATGACACGACACAGACTGAATGTGATGAGGGAGGTAGACTTTGCGATGTCTGGAGCAAGAGCATTCTGGGGGCAGGAAGAGCTCGTGCAAAGGCCCTGTGGTGAGTGGCTGCTTGATGCATTTAAGGAATAAGGAGGAGCTGGGCATTGCTGAATAAAGGGGTCGAAGTAGAGATGAGCCCAGGGAGATGAAGGAAGGATGGATGGACAGATGGGAACAAGGGAGGGATGCGGGTCTGGTGAAGTGTGGGAGAGATCCAACTCCCTGAGGGAGGGTCTGCCTCTTGGCCACAGCCCAGCCCCTTTCCTGGAGGCTGTTTGTTGTCCCCAGATCACCTTTCCATCTTCACCCCAGGGAAATTTCTAACTGCTGATACGACTGCTGCTCTGCCCATGAGCTTGGGTGGCTGCTCTGCTCAGCAGCAAGATGTGCCCACAATTGAGCACAGATGGGGCACCAGGAGAGTGGTGGGGTGTCAGGGAGAAATAGGCTTGCAGGAAGACAGCCTGACCCCTAAAACCACGGAGTTTCCCTGGAGCTCTGAGAGCGGAACCCACGGCCCCAGAGACGCCACCCACCCCGATAAGGACACCAGGGGAGTCCCTGTGACTTCCTGTATACCTGCCGGTGACTCCCCTACTCCTGAACCCACATTCCAACCCCCACGCTGCCCCACTGTGCCCTCAGGGCCCTGGCTGGTGATGTCATCGCAGGCTCTTCAGGTGAACCGGAGGGGCTGGAGCCCTCATTCGCTGGATGCACCTGGGGGAGGTTGCCTAACGCCTGCGCCTTGGGCCATCTATGGAAGGAAAGCACACACCTTCGCCCTGCTTCTCTTCCAGCAGCAAAAGGAGG
Organism: Ovis canadensis; assembly: GCF_042477335.2. Taxonomy (NCBI): domain Eukaryota; kingdom Metazoa; phylum Chordata; class Mammalia; order Artiodactyla; family Bovidae; genus Ovis; species Ovis canadensis. The sequence goes on along the minus strand of NC_091258.1, from coordinate 38,804,445 downwards.
AGGGGAGGGGATGGATGGGAAAGTGCCCTGTCAGAGCAGGTGTCTGAGAAGCACTTGTGGGGCTGGGGGCTGGGTCTCTAGGAACCCCCATCCAGGACCTGTGGATTATCTCCTCAACTCCCACTACACCTGCTTTTTCATGTGGGTTTTACAGATACAGGTGGGGTTGGGTGGAGGGATTGTTAAGTAACACATCTGAGGTCATACCCAGACAGTCTGGCTCAGGACCAGGGCCCTTTAGCTGACCCTAGGTGAGCCCTGCCTCCCTCTGCTCAACCCCACCCCCACTCAGAGAGGAGTCTCGGGAAATGCAGACCCCTTCATTGCTGGGGTGAGGGGGACGTGTGAAGGGGTATAAAGGGTCCCCAGCTCTGACATCTCACACTCTAGCAGGACCTCAGGCTCAGTCTTCAAGCTCCCTCTGAGAGCTAGTGCTACCCACAGTCAGAGAGCGAGCTCCCCACCCCCAGGGAAACCAAGGAGTGCTAAGCTGAAGTGTTGCAGAAAAGAGACTTGCCACATCTGTGAGGGGGACTCAATGGTCTCTACTTATTTTTTTTTTTTTTGGCCATGCCATGTGGCATCTTAGTTCCCCAGCCGGGGATCAAACCTGTGTCACCTATAACGGAAGCACAGAGTCTTAACCACTGGATTGCTAGGGAATTCTCAATGATCTCTAAAATAATTTTCTAATCCCAGGTTAATTCACATGGGTCATTTTTCACTAATTCACTTATTCATTCACTAAACTAATACTTGCAGATTGACTCCTGGGTGCCAGGACCTTCCTCACGTTTTCGAAAGCAAACTGCCACAGGGCAGGCAGCGGCGCTGTGACTGGCCGTGGGGCTCTAGAGCAGACTGCCTGGGTGGGACATCCCAGCTCCTCTTGCCAGTCAGTTTGCCTCCCGTGGCCTTGGTTTGCTTATCTGCAAAATTAGAGTGACATCAGTATCAATCTATGGGAATTAAATGAGAAAATGCTAAGTGCTTCCAACAGTGGCTGGCATGTGGTAAGGGCTCTGTCAGTGTTTGCCATACCCACATGCAGAGGGGAAATGAAATTATGGACCTTGCAAAGACTGCATAGTCCATGGGGTCGCAAAGAGTCAGACAAGACTGACTTTCACTTTCAAAGCCCGTTATAGTTTTTACTGCTGTCTCTGTATTGAACAGAGTTGGCCTCTTCCTCCTTTTTGGCCACATTTGGAAGAAAGTGACCTCCCCGGCCAGATGTGGGTGTACAAACCCACAGCTCTCACTGTGCTGGGATGGGCAGAGAGATAGCCAAGGGAATTACCCTGCTTCCCACGAGGAGTTCATTCCCCACCTTCTGCAGCCTTGGACACACGTGTTTCAGGTTCTGCTTGCACCTGCTCCTTCATCTGCACCCAGTCTGAGGATCGGGAGAAACTGGTTCCAGTTCTGGGTCTGCCGCTCACTGGCTCTGTGAGGCTGAACAGGTCAGGGCCCTCCTCTGAGCCTCAGTGTTCCCATCTGTGAAATGGGGATAATAAGATGACCATGCTACAGTGTTTTCAAATGAATCACAGGAGGAGACTTGGGGCAGCGAAGCACTCTGAAACCACTCTGCCAACCAAAAGACTCATTTCGCCATCCCAACAACTCTGTCGAGTGTCTGTCCCCAAGTGTCTGAGACCAAGGGCAACCCAGAGAGAAAACTTTGCTCATAGCCCATGTGTGTGGGTGGCGCCAGGCCACATGCCTGGCATTCCGTGACCCTGCAGAGGTTGTCCTTGTGTAGTCCCGGGGTCCTCTGTCAAGCTGACTGAGTTCAGGACAACTGAGTCACATTTTCTTCTGGGTCCCCCCATGTCTTCTTGAAGTCAGCACTCCCCGGGTAGCAACAAAACACAGGAAATGGGTTACAAACCAGCTGTGAAGACTGTGGGGGCAGGCGCTGTGGGCCTAGAATAGGGCAGCTCTTGCCGGGGCTATGTCTCAGAAAAGCTTAAAGAATCTCTTATCATAGTCCCAGGGTGGCCCTGACCTGCCCACGGGTCCCTTATTGGGACCAAGTGTCTCTCACCTCTCCTGATCACCTATCTCGTGTCTGCTCAGACAAATCCCACCCTCTGCCCTTATAGCCTGATTCAAATGTCCCCTCTTCAAATAGGCCTCTTGGAGTTATCCCATTCTTCCATAGGGGAATTCAGCCTCTGAACCTCTGTTGGAAAGGGGGTCATCTCAACCCTACTCTGCTTGAGTTCTTGGATGGGCTAATAATAAGATTGACACAAGACAGATTAACAGGAGAAAAAGAAACAAATTTTAATTTGTGAGCAGGGAGGTCTCAGAACTGGGACCCAAGGGACTTCCCTGGTCCAAGAGTTAGGACTGCGTGCTTCCACTGCAGGGGGCGCAGGTTCGATCCCTGGTTGGGGAACTAAGATCCCACAAGTTTGCAGTGCAGCCAAGAAAGAAAAGAAAAAAAAAACAACGAAACCAAGAAGTGGCCAAAGCTGGCAGCTTTTATACATTTTAGACAGAGAAACAATAAAATTTTGAGGAATTAACAGGACAAAGAAACTTATCACTTAATTAGTGAAGAACCTAAACAGAGTTTGGGGGCTTCCCTGGTGGCTCTGTGGTTAAGAATCCACCTGCCTATGCAGGAGACGCGGGTTCTACCCCTGATCCAGAAAGGTATCGCAAGTTGTGGAGCAACTAAGAACGCGGGCCACGACTACTGAACCTCTGCTCTGGACCCGCAAACTGCAACTGCCGAAGCCCACGCACCCTAAGGCCTGTGCTCTGTGACAAGAGAAGTCACCTCAATGAGAAGCCTTTGCACCGCAGCTAGAGAGGAGCCCCCACTCACCACAACTAGAGACAGCCCACACAGCCACGAAGACCCAGCACAGCCAGAAATAAAACAGAGTTTGGACTTGGGGCTGTAAATTAGGAAAGAAGTAACAAGGTTTGTTTATGCAGCTTCTCAGCCCAAATTCCCCCTGTCTGGCGATAAGGGTGTCCTTCCTCCTCCATCCACAGGAAGGGCACCTTTCACATCAGAGAACTGTTTCCTGCTTTTCAAGGAGACAGAGGAGGGTCAGAGCTTCCTTCTTGCATCGGCTGATGCTTGAATAACTTCAATTCAAAATAATCAATACACCAACGTGGCCTACTAGGGGCAGCCTGCCCTGATTCCCACCATCTCAAAAGTCCTCAGCACTTTACCTACAAGAATACTACCATCCAACTCTCCTGAGCATCTCTATGCCAGGCCCTTTCCTTTATCAAGCTTTAAAGTGTACATTAGTCCCTTGTCATGTCCGACTTTTTGCAATCCCATGGACTGTAGTCCATCAGGCTCCTCTGTCCATGGGATTCTCTAGGCAAGAATACTGGAATGGGTTGCCTTCTCCCACTGCAATGGGTAGCCATTCCCCTCTCCGGGAGATCTTCCCAACCCAGGGATCAAACCTGGGTCTCCTGAATTACAGGAAGTTTCTTTACTATCTGAGCTACCAGAGAAGCCTAAACTCTGCATGGACAGATTCATTTAATCCCCATAACAGTCCTATTGAAAGATCAAAAGTGAAAGTTGCTCAGTCATGTCTGACTCTTTGCGACCCCTTGGACTATACTATCCATGGAATTCTCCAGGCCAGAATACTGGAGTGGGTAGTCTTTCCCTTCTCCAGGAGATCTTCCTACCCAGGGATTGAACCCAGGTCTCCCTCACTACAGGCAGATTCTTTACCAGCTGAGCCACCAGGGAAGCTATGGAGGGATGCGCTTATTATAGGCAAGGAGATGGAACCACAAAGAAATTGAGTCACCTACCCCAGAACATATTGCCCATGAGTGCCCGAGCTAGCATTTGAACCCATATCTGTGTTGGACCATAACTTGTCTCTTTTACGCAGCTTCTCAGTAAATGTATTTCATTCATTCATTCAACAAAATTTTTACAAGAGCCACTAAAATGCCAGACCTCACCCTTGGGCTCTGTGAACATGAGACAGACATCACCTCTGCCCTCATGGAATTTATAGCCAGATGGGGTGAAGGATTAAAAAAAGACTCAGCGAAGTAATTCATGAATCAAGTAATTCAATAAGTATGAAGAAAAATAATTCTACATAATATAAGGGCAAAGCAGAAGGCAAAAAAAAAAACAACAACAACAACCCACACATAAGGGCAGAGATGACATGCAACAGGGAACCTGCTCCTGGCCAGGTAAGCGTGGAAGGATTCTTGGAGAAGGTGACATTTGTTCTGGTGGACGAGGGAGAGCCAGTCTTGGAAAGAATGAGCCTGAGGCACAGAGTACCAGGCAGAAGGAACAGCTTGTGCACACAGGCTCAGAATGGGCTCAGAGCATTGGGGAAACAGACAGCTAAATGTGTCTGGAGCACAGAGGCAAGAGAGATGAGGCCGGAGAGGAGGGCCATGGAGACAGGGAGGGAGGTGCAATCTTGATCCCAGAGCAGGAGGAAGCCATGGGTGGACTTAGGCAAGAGGTGAGGGCATCCATTTACATTTTAAGGAAAGTAGCTGAAGAACTCGGAGAAGGTGATGGCACCCCACTTCAGTGCTCTTGCCTGGAAAATCCCATGGATGGAGGAGCCTGGAAGGCTGCAGTCCATGGGGTCGCTAAGAGTTAGGCACGACTGAGCGACTTCACTTTTACTTTTCACTTTCATGCACTGGAGAAGGAAATGGCAACCCACTCCAGTGCTCTTGCCTGGAGAATCCCAGGAACGGGGGAGCCTGGTGGGCTGCCGTCTATGGGGTCGCACAGAGTCGGACACGACTGAAGCGACTTAGCAGCAGCAGCAACAGCAGCTGAAGAACTAGTCCCTGCCCTGACTAGGTCAAGGCTGGTGATCAAGGCTGGGTCAAGGATCAAGGGTCCTGCAGGGTCAAACAGGAACTGTGCAGAAGTTCCCTAGGGCAGAGGGCAGGGCAGCTTCCCACCCCATCAAGGAGGGAGACACTGAGGCTGGTCCATCCACAGTAGCTAGTCCCCCCAGAACTGGAAGCCTGGCATCTGTTCATCCATCAGGTAGTCACCTGTCCATCCATCAGGCAGTCTCTCTGTCTATCTGCCCAACAGCCCTCTGCAGTCTTGGGTCCAAGGCTGGCCTCCTCTGCCCCTCACCAACAGTGAGCAGCTAAACAGTAACACCCGGCTCTCTGTATTGTTCAGACATAAACAGTGATATTTTCTTTTTTCCTTCTGTCTTTCGCTTTTGCCACACTGCGTGGCATGCAGAATTTTAGTTCCATGACCAGGGATCAAACCTGTGGCCCCTGAAGTGGAAGCTCAGAGTCTTAACCGCTGAATCGCCAGGGAAGTCCCAAACACTGAAATTTCCATTTGAATCAACATCTAAGACAAGAGTGAAATGACAAAGACATGTTGGAACTTTTCTTGTTCATCAGTGATATGAGCGATTTTTTTTTTTTTTTTTTTTACTGAATTGGATCACAGTCCTCAAAGCCTGGAATTCTTGCTGACTCAGATAAGCTTCTGAATACACTGCTGAACGGGAGAACAGTTTTCTGTTGTTTTGTGCGATTCACGACATAACAGCCACAGACGTGACACACGGCATTGAGTGTGCTACCACCATTTTCTCCACCACTTCCTTAAGCCTAGCGAGACGACCAACAAAGCGAGCAATCAAGGCCTGATCTCTATTGCAGCATGCGCAGACTTCTGTGGTATCAATACTCCCACCATGGACCAGTTCAAGGTATTGGACTGACCAAAAAGTTCGTCCGGGTGTTTTTCTGGAATATGTATCACGCCTTGAACGTGGAATCGGAGGAAAGCTGTGCCACGGCTCCCTATTCCACAGCATTTCTATGGTATCAGTGCGATGGATGTCAAAAACCACAAGCGCATAGATGACTCGTTTGCTAAAGCTGCCGTGACTAAGTACCGCAGGCTGAACAGCTGAGATGACAGAAACGGGTTGTCTCACAGTTCTGGAAGCTGGGAGTCCAAGATCAAGGTGTCCACAGGGCTGGTCCCTTCTGCTGGCTGTGAGAAAGGGCCCATTCTGAACCTATCTCCTCGCTTCTGGTGGTTCACTGGCTACCTTTGGCATTTCTTGGTCTGTCGAAGCATCACGCTGATTTCTGCCTTCATCTTTTTATGACATTCTGTGTGTGTGTGTCTGCATCCAAATGTCTCCCTTTTATAAAAACACCAGTCATATTGGGTTAGAGCCCACCCTAATGACCTCATATTAACTTGTTTCCCTCCCTAAAGACCCCCATCTATAAATAAGGTCACATTCTGAAGTACTGAAGGTGAGGAATCTCACATATGAATTGAGGGGAAGGATACAGTTCAGCCCATAACCATAGCAAAATGTGGCATAATAATTAGAAAGTAGTGTATTTTGAGCATTTATTACCATTTTGATTATAGTTTAATTGTAAGTTTATGTGATTTAATACAAGGACTATTTCATAACCAACAACTGGCTCTTGCAGGCCAGTATGAACAGGCCCCAACACATCGGAGGCCCTTGCCTCCCTCAGCCCTGTCCCAAGTCCCCGACTGACCTCCCTGCAGGCTCAGATGAGGGACAGGTCAGAAAAGCTGGGGGTAAGTCCTGAACGTCTCCTCTGAGGAACCCTGAGAGCCCAGTCTCTTCTTACCAGGAAAGGGTCCTGAGGGAAGGATGTGCCAGTGACAAGCTGTGGTCACAGGGCTTCCCGACCCAGCCAGCCAAGAGCTAGAAACAGTCCAAGTGCTCAGTGCCAGGAAGCGGCTCAGAAAGTGCAGCCCAGCTTGCCCCACTAGGGTGACAAATCATCTCTGTTTGCCCCAGACTGTCCCCACTTTCAGCCCTGGATGTTCTGGGTTCCGGGAAATGCCTGAGTACTGGGCAAACCAGGACAGTTGGCCATCCCCGCCTTATGGTCAGCCTCCCCAAAGCTGCTTATAAATACCAAATTCAGGGAAAATAGGGCTTCCCTAGCGGTCCAGTGGTGGAGAGTCCGCCTGCTAATCCAGGGGACACAGGTTTGATCCCTGGTCCAGGAGGATCCCACATGCCGTGGGGCAGCTGGACCCATTCATCACAACTACTGAGCTTGCACCCTAGAGCCCGGGAGCCACAACAAGAGAGGCCCACCACGACAGGAAAACCGTGCATTGCAGCTAGAAGAAAGAAAGAAAGCGAAGTTGCTCAGTCGTGTCCGACTCTTTGTGACCCCATGGACTGTAGCCTACCAGGCTCCTCTGTCCACGGAATTTTCCAGGCAAGAGTACTGGAGTGGGTTGCCATTCTCTTCTCCAGGGGATCATTTCGACCCAGGGATCGAACCCAGGTCTCCAGCATTGCAGGCAGATCCTTGCCCATCTGAGCCGCCAGGGAAGCCCATGCACCACAGCTAGAGAGTAGCCCAAGTGCAGCAACAAAAGTGCAGCCAAAAGTAAATAATAAAATAAATTTAAAAATATTTTAAATAAAATAAATTTGATGAAAATAAGCAGGAAACAAATGTGGCATCTCTACCCATCCCGAGGACCTGTTTGTCTGCTCTGAGGTGAGGCTGGTATCCAGAGCCTACTCAGAAATGCTCTGCAAAGCCGGTGGTGTCAAATCTGTGTCTCTGGGTCCAGCTTCCAATAGCAGAGGTGTGGGGAAAGGAGGCTCCACCCTGAGGGGTGGGTAAGTGTGGGACCCTGGAGCCCATCCAATCCCAGCTCTATCACACACTTGCTGGGTGACCCTGGGGAGGTGACCTGACAGCTCTGTGCCTCAGTGTCTCCATCTGTAAATTGCTCCTACCGCCTTGGGTGATTGTGCAGCTTCCGTTAGATCGATCACAGAAAGCATAGTGCCTGCATGCAGCCGGCACTTAAACAATGCTGTATGTATGGTAGCTGCTCAGTCGTGTCCGACTCTTTGCAGTCCCACGGACTGTAGTCCACCAGGCTCCTCTGTCCGTGGGATTCTCCAGGCAAGAATACTGGAGTGGGTTGCCATTCCTTTCTCCAGGGAATCTTCCCAACCCAGGGATCAAACCCTGGTCTCCTGCATTGCAGGTGGATTTCTCTACAGTCTGAGCCACCAGGGAAGCCCGATGCTACCAGGAAGCAAAGCCGGTTGGAAGGATTGTGGGTGTTTCTTTCCATTTTAGAATTATTTCCATTGTGGCTGTTCTAAAATTGTTTTGTGCAACACAATCAAAGTAAAACAAAAACCGGAGGTATCTATGTGCCTGGGTGGATATAAATAGAGCCTGAAACCAAATGTTACACTGTGGTGAGGGGGTATGATGGAGGGCTGCACCCCAGACACTGCGGCTGGCCCCAAAGCGTGCCGTTCCGGGAGGTGTATCTTTAGAACAGCTGACAGGAGATGCAGCTGGCTGGTTGCTCTCTGAGGTTATGCCAACCCACGTCAGGACTAAAAACCTGAGCAGACTAAGGAAATCGGAGGCGGGCAGGCGCAGCTCCTGAGTCAGAGAGGGTGTCTGTTCTTGCCGGGGAAGGCCAGCACGGGCGCATCTCAGGCCCACCTCCACAGCTGACACAGATTCCAGTCCCCTCAGCACTCACTGCGCCTTGCAGAGATCGGCCTCAGCAACTTGGGGAGCCGCCCTGGCCCCCAGGGCAGGAACATCTGCCCCCCACCCCTGCTCCGTTCATAGAAGGGGCAGCTATCTCTCCTCCCAATCTTCTTCCTCCCTCGCCTCTGAGCTCCTGTCCTAACGTAAGATTTGCTAGTGCAGGGTGCGGAGAAGGCAATGGCACCCCACTCCAGTACTCTTGCCTGGAAAATCCCATGGACAGAGGAGCCTGGTTGGCTGCAGTCCATGGGGTCACGAAGTGTCGGACACTTACTGAGTAACTTCACTTTCACTTTTCACTTCCATGCATTGGAGAAGGAAATGGCAACCCACTTGCCTGGAGAATCCCAGGGACGGGGGAGCCTGGTGGGCTGCCGTCTATGGGGTCGCACAGAGTCGGACACGACTGAAGTGACTTAGCAGCAGCAGCAGCAGCAACAGTGCAGGGTGGGGCAGGTGGTAGGGGAAGGGGCAGTTCAGGAACAGAATGTAAGGAGGTGCTCACTGCCAGGAGCCCAGGACTCTATACTCTCACTCGAATCTGCCTTGGACTCTGCGAGGCAGGCTCTCTTATTATCTCATCTCAAAACCAAAACAAAACAAAAAGCACAAGCCACAGACAGCACAAGGTGAATCACCCTGGAAAGCAGCAGGGTCAAGATCTGAACCTAGGCTTGTCAGGCTCGTGTCCACTGGCTTAACCACTGAGCCATTCTCCCCGCTCCCTCCACCCCCACCCCAAACCTCCCCTGGCACGTGGACACCTGCCTGCACCTCAGGCGTGGCAGAAGCAAGCCCAAGCTAAGTTTGCAGGCTGGAGCTGGGGGCCCAACTCTGTCCAGACCCACCCAGTGACCCTTGATCAAGTCCCTTCGTTTCTCTGTGTCTCGGCTGCACTGTCTGCGGAAGTTGATGGAGCAGGAGGTACAAACTGCAGTGGCCGCCAAGGGCCGAGCAGGCAAAGCTGATGAGAGCAGGAGGGAGAGGAGAATGGGTGGGGGGTGAACTGGAGAGTAAGGGCCATCTTGGGGAGCGCTGCCCAGCTCCAGCCAAATGTCACTTGAAAGGGTTTGGGCCCCGTGTGGCCTGATCCTTCAGTTCTTTTGAGAAAAGCTAGAACTTCTAGTTCGGACTTTGCCTTCCAGTGCAGAGGGTGCAGATTCGATCCCTGGTCAGGGAGATAAGATTCACATGCCTTACAGCCAAAACACCAAAATGTAAAAAAACAGAAGCAGCACTGTAGCAAATTCAATAGACTTTAAAACTGGTCTACATTTTAAAAAATTGTTTAAAAAGAAAAGGTTGAGATTGATTTCAAATGGATTTAAAGCCCTTTGAGAGTCAAAGCCTATGTACGGGGCCAGATACCACCATGGGCCTCTCACTGACAGCATTTAGACCCCATGTCAGAGCCTTGGGGTACTCCCCGATGTCCATGTGCCCCTTTAGTGGGATGGAACCTCACACTTTCAGCAGGGCTCACAGCTCTCCCGAATAAAGACATTACTCCCAAGTTTCCCTGGCAGTTAAACGTGGCCACGTGACCGAGTATACCCATCTGCCCCACCGGGAGATCACAAAGGCTAACACTGATATGGGCCACGTGTGGTTGTCAACACTTTGCTACATTAACCCCTTCATGCTCACAGCAGCCCCACTGCTGCTGCTGCTAAGTCGCTTCAGTCGTGTCCGACTCTGTGCGACCCCATAGATGGCAGCCCATCAGGCTCCACCGTCCCTGGGATTCTCCAGGCAAGAACACTGGAGTGGGTTGCCATTTCCTTCTCCAATGCATGAAAGTGAAAAGTGAAAGTGAAGTCGTTCAGTCGTGTCTGATCCTCAGTGACCCCATGGACTGCAACCTACCAGCTTCCTCTGTCCATGGGATTTTCCAGGCAAGAGTACTGGAGTGGGGTGCCATTGCCTTCTCTGCAGCAGCCCCACAGCAGATACTATTTTATCCACTTTTTTCAGGTGCAGAAACTGAGGTGCAGATGCCCAAGTTCACACAACCCAAGAGGAACAAGGCCAGGATTCTCCCCAGACAAGCAGCCTTGCTCTCTCTGTGGGTCTTGTCACCCCAGAAGAGTGTAGGCATGGCAGTGGCAGGGATGGGGTTCAAGACAAGGGCACATGTCCTCTAGCTCCCAGCACAGAGTCTGGCCTGGCTGAGGAGTTCCATCTCCACAGAGGGGAGCAGAAGAGCTCAGTGGACAAGAGTCCACTTGGAGCCCCCAAGATAAGAGGTCACTCCTGGATAAGCCTCCTGTGTCTCAGTGTCCTCATCTCTAAAATGGGCACATCAGGAGCTTATGAACGGTGGGAACAAATGTACATGCAAAGCGCTGAGCCCAGGGTCCAGCAGAGTCTGAGAACAGTGAGGATCCAGGACTGTTCTAGTCCAGCCGAGCCCCCAGGGAACCAGAGAGAGTTTGGGGCTTGAGGGGCCTGCAGTGGGTGGGGATATTTCAGCCCACCTGTGCCAGGGCAGCCACCGGGCAGGGGTCAGAAAATGTATATCTCGTGCTCCTTCCTCCAGCAGCCCCAACCTGACCCCCAAATCTGCAGGGCTCCCTAGGGGGCCCCAAGGAACTCCTGATGGGCGAGAGGACCAGACTGGCCGAGGGCAACCCTGGGGAGGCTGGCTCAGTCAGGACCCCACCCCACTTGAGAGGCCCCTTGTTGCCAGCCCTGCCCTGCCCTGCCCTCATTTGCCATCTGCCTGGCCCCTGGGGTTCTGGTGCCTCCAGCTGCTGGGTTTGCTCATGTGATGCCCCAGATGCTGTGAGTCAGAATACAGAGTCACAGGGCCACCCCAGGATCAGGGCTGGGGGTGCTGACCCTACAGTTCAAGAGGAGAAGGAGGCACTAGGGTTTGGGACTGAGGGGGCCACATTTCTCCCATCCCCCAACCTGCACCCCCCAAATCCCACTGCCCCCTCCGTGTTCTCTCTCAGAGCCCTGCCGTGTAGAGAAGCCCGCTGCATCCCTGAAAGGGGTGCAGCCCCGCCACCCACCACCCACACACAGCTCTTGCTGAGGAGGAAGTGACCCGGGGCTTGGTTTGGCTGGATCACCATCCATGTAGCCCCCTTCATGGCTGTCCCTGCCCGGCCTCTCCCATCTCTGTCATGCTGGACCCAGCTAGGAAGGCCACGCACACGGCACACAGACCCGGCTCTCATGGCAGTCTGAACAGAGTATCGCAGGAGAGAGTGAATTTATTAAGAACAAAGAGCAAAGATAATGTGGACACCGCGAGCACAGCAGGCCGACACATTGACAATCTAGGGAGAGTCAGCTGGACAGTGTTAGAACAGCAGGCCGACTCGACAGAGAGTCAAGGATTTTCATAGGTTAGTGGCCAATTTTTATGTCCTCAAGGGAAAGAAAATTTCTGCTGGAAGGGTGGCATTAGATGACTGGTTAGGGCGCTATAGGCTGAGCACCGGGGTGGGCATTTTTCCCGAATTTGGGGTCAGGGAGCTGGCCGGTAAGGACCAGGGGCTTCCGGCAATGGTTACAAAGGGGCTTCCCAGGTGGCGCTAATGGTAAAGAACTCACTTGCCAATGCAGGAGACACAAGAGATGCAGGTTCGATCCCCGGGTCGGGAAGATCTCCTGGAGAGGGAAATGGCAACCCACTCCAGTATTCTTGCCTGGGAAATCCCATGGACAGAGGAGCCTGGCGGGCTGTAGTCCATAGGGTCACAAAGAGTCGGACAAGACTGAAGCAACTGAGCGTGCACCAACGCACAAAGGGAGTCGGTTCCGGAGGTGACCTTGGCTCTGGGACTCCACTTCTGTAGCCTTGGGGCAGGACTTCATACTGGCCACAGCCCTGCCCGCTCTCTCACCTGCCCTTCTGGGTGGCCACCTCCCGCTCTGCCCCAGCCCTGCATTTCCTTCAGCTTCTCTCCAGGCTGAAGCGGCCTTCAAGACTGGACTCCTATGTACTCGTCCCGCGGCAGCTGTGTGGCCTCTGGCCAATCACTGCCCTCTCTGGGCTCCTCTCCATCCAGACTCAAGGCCTCCTGCCGCAGATTCTGAATTATTTGATTTTGGATAACGCCTCTGCATGCTAAATCACTTCAGTCATGTCCGACTCCTTGCGACCCTATGGACTATAGCCCTCCAGGCCCTTCAGTCCATGGGATTCTCTAGGCAAGAATGCTGGAGTGGGTTGCCATTTCCTCCTATGGGCGATCTTCCTGACCCAGGGATCGAACCTGCGTCTCCTGTGACTCCTGCATTGCAAACAGATTCTTTATAACTGAGCCACTGGGCAAGCCCTGGATAATGCCCAACATTAGTAATTTATTTTCAAGCCTCTCCCACCAAGTGACTTCATGTCAGCTAAGGGGAGGATGGAGTTTTCTTCCTGAGAGTCTTGGGTATCAGGTTACCATTTCTCACTGGCTCGGCCTTTCCCCAGGAGTTATAGGGTACATGGGGATAAGGATCTGAAAGGTGGAGGCCCCAGAAGGTCAAAGTCTGCGCCCATTAGAAGTAGAGAATGAAACCCTTGCTGGCCAAACACCCAGAGTCTGCACCTGCTGCTCCGCAAACAAGCCTCTGAGCAGCAGGAGGCCTGAGGCCAGGCTCCCGCGGGCACATAGCCAGGGCCACCCTACCCCAGCCGTGCTGAGCCTCTACCAGAGCAAAAGGGGCTGCTACAGGCCAGGAATATACCATAGTCACCCATGGGGTGGGCCATAAGATGTCACAGAAACAGCCCGGTCCTGGAGACATGCAGACCAGAGGTCCTGTCCCCCCACCATCACTGACTCACACTGACTTTGGGCACGGCCCTTTCAACTCTGAGCCTCAGTGGGCCTAATCCTAGCAACAATACGGTAAATGAAGTGCCCAGCCCAGAATCCAGCCTAGAGTTAGAGCAGAAAACCGCACCATAACAGGAAGAGGGGGAAAAAAAGATAAACTGAATTTTCTTTTTTCCAGTGCTTACGGAAGTCAATAAAAAATGTCCAAGGTTAATAAATCAAAAAATAGCAGTATAAGCATGCTATTTATTCCCCTGGAGTAACCACGACATAAATTAAAACTGCTAAGTGGTGGACTCTGAGGAGGGGGTTGGCAGGAAATCGGGCCTTCTGATAAGTACTATTTAGCAGTTCACGTTTTAAAATATCTATCTCTTAAAAGTATTTGTCAAAAAGGGACTCAGCCCTTCCAGTGTTGTTTTGGGAGGTCATAACTCTTTGACAGGTGGCTCAGTGGTAAAGAATCCCCATGCCAATGCAGGAGATGCAGGAGACCTGGGTTCAGTCCCTGGGTGGGGAAGATCTCCTGGAGGAGAAAATGGCAACCCACTCCAGTATTCTTGCCTGAAGAATCCCATGGACAGAGGACCCTGGCAGGCTACAGTCCAAGGGGATCGCAAAGAGCTGGACATGACTGAGCAACTGAGTACACACACACACAACTCTTAACAAAAGTATTTGGGGCCTTTGAAGCCAAAATAGTGTCAAGTGCTCAAGTTATAGAATCAGGTTGCTAAGATTCAAATCCTTGCTTTGCAACTGGCTAGCTGTGCCACTTGGGGCAAGTTATTTAACCACTCTGTACCTCAGTTTCCTCATCTATTGAATAAGAATAATAATAACTCCATGCTGCTGGCATATAATTGTGAGTCTTTATTATTATTAAAGTAGGCAGAGAGCCAAAGAATTGATGCTTTTGAACTGTGGTGCTGGAGAAGACTCTTGAGAGTCCCTTGGACAGCAAGAAGATCAAATCAGTCAATCTTATAAGAAATCAATCCTGAATACTCATTGGAAGGACTGATGCTGAAGTTGAAGCTCCAATACTTTGGCCACCTGATGCGAAGACCTGACATATTAGAAAAAACCCTAAAGCTGGAAAAGATTGAAGGCAGGAGGAGAAGGAGATGACAGAGGATGAGATGGTTGGATGGCATCATCGACTTGATGGACATGAGTTTCAGCAAACTCCGGGGATTGATGATGGACAGGGAAACCTGCTGTGCTGCAGTCCATGGGGTCGCAAAGAGTTGGACGTGACTTGGCGAATGAACAACAGCATGTATGATTCATAAATGCAATTGGTTTATAAAAATAGGGTTATTATGCTACACATAGTTTTTTGTAACTTGCTTTCTTTTCTCTTGCCAAGATATAATGGACATTATTCCAGACCAGTACCTGAAGTTCTATTTCGTTCTTTCTAACTTTTGCAAGAATTCTAGTGCATACAATATAAAAGGTATTCAGCCATAACCCCCTCTTGAAGGAAATTTAGGCAGTTTTCGAGTCTTAGTGTAATATGCTTGGCAGCAATGAACATATATTTTGGGCACATGTGTGGCTATTTCTGAAGAATAGATTCCTAAGAGGGGAATCGCTGGGTCAGAGTTTGTGCAGTTAAAATTTTTATAGATACTGCTAAATTGCGCTCCTTAAAAAGTAGTACCAATTTAGATTTCCAGAACTCTGTGAAAGTGTCCATTTTCCCACGCTCTTACCACTTTTTTATGCCAGTCTGGAGGGGGCTGATGCCATTGGGTTTTGGGGAAGAGGGTTGGTTTGTTTAACTTTATTTATTTTTTGGCTGCACTGGTTCTTCATTGCTGTGAGCAGGCTTTCTCTAGTTGCGAAGCACAGGCTCTAGGGCACGTGGGCTTTGGTAGCTGTGGCACACGAGCTTAGTTGCTCTGTGGCACATAGAATCTTCCTGGGCCAGGGATTGAACTTGTGTCTCCTGCATTGGCAGGGGATTCGTAACCACTGAACCACCAGGGAAGTCCTGATGCCATTGTTTTCATGTGCCTATCTGTAATTGTGAAGGAGGCTGAACATCTTTTCATAACTTTACTTTTCATTTTTATTTCTTCTTGTGTGAAGCAAATGCAAATATCCTTCACCCATTTTTAATGGGGCTTTTTGCCACTAATTTATTTTCTTACTAATTTACAGGACCCCTTTTCATGCTAAAATTTTAATTCTTTAATACATATAAGGTAATATTTTCCAGTGGTCTACTGCATGCCTTTTAGCTAAATTCTCAGTATCTTTGGTCACAGGATGTTTTACATTATTATACAGTCAAACATGGGGCTTCCCTGGTTGCTCAGCCGTAAAGAATCTGCCTGCAATGCAGGTGACTCAGGAGATGTGGATTCAATCCCTGGGTCGGGAAGATCCCCTGGAGAAAATGGCAACCCAGTATTCTTGCCTGGAAAATCCCAAGGACAGAGGAGCCTGGTGGGCTGCAGTCCATAGGGCCACAGAGTCAGACATGACTAAAGCCGCTGAACACATAGTCAAACATAATGTTCTTTCATGAATTTTGACCCTCATGTCTTAGCTCCTACTGGCTGGACCTTATTAAAAACATTCTTCTAGGGCTTCCCAGGTGGTTCAGTGAGTGGTAAAGAATCCACCTGCCAATGCAGAAGACATGGGTTTGGTCCCTGATCTGGGAAGATCCCACATGCTGCAGAGCAACTAAGCCTAAAGCACCACAGCTAGAGAGTAGCCCCCACTCACCACAACTTGAGAAAAGCCCATGCAGCGAGCAACAAAGACTCAGCACAGAGAAAAAAAAATTATAAAAAATAATCTTCACATTCTATTTTAATACGTCTACAGTTTTATAGAAGAAGAAGTTTTTTATAGTGGCTGGGTCACATGCTTGGATTACTGTGATATTGGATGGTTTGCCCTGGAAACTAACAGAGATCAATCTTTAAATTTTGAGATGGCACCCAAGTACTGCAATTTGGTACTTGGTACTTGCAGAGTTCCAAAGAATAGCAAGGACTGATAAGAAGGCCTTCCTAAGTGATCAATGCAAAGAAATAGAGGAAAACAATAGAATGGGAAAGACTAGCACTAAGCACTGGAGAAGGCAGTGGCACCCCACTCCAGTACTCTTGCCTGGAAAATCCCATGGATGGAGGAGCCTGGTAGGCTGCAGTCCACGGGGTCGCTAAGGGTCGGACATGACTAAGTGACTTCACTTTCACTTTTCACTTTCCTGCATTGGAGAAGGAAATGGCAACCCACTCCAGTGTTCTTGCCTAGAGAATCCCAGGGACAGGGGAGCCTGGTGGGCTGCCGTCTATGGGGTCGCACAGTCGGACACGACTGAAGTGACTTAGCAGTATAGTTTTTTATAACATTTAATCCATTCATCTTTAATCTATCTGGAGTGTTTGTATGTGTGCATATGGTGTGAGGTAGGGATCTAATTTTATTTCCTTCTAAATGGAGAGCCAATTGTCCCAACAATCAGTTGTGATGTCCCTTTGCCAAATGTAACTCTCTGACTTTCTAAACACCCTTGTTGTGATCAGCACACGGCAAAACTCTGTAAATGCTGATTTGCGGGAGCAACCAAAATAATAGCTCAGTGAGACCAGCATATTCTATCACGCAGCAAAGCACAGGTCTCAGAATTTAGAACTAGCAGTGAATACAAGGGGCTCCCAATATAAGAGAATACTTGTGGCTTTGGTTTTTATTGTTTTCAAACCGGCTTTATCTCCCTGCAGAAAATCTCCACACTTTAAGTGTACAAGTCGATTATTTGACAGGCGTGCCCACTTGTGTAGCAAACACCTCAATCAACATACAGAGCATTTTCATCTTTCTAGAAACTTCCTTCATGCTCCTTTGCAGGCAACCTCCCCGCCACTTCCACCCCAGGCAACCATGATGCTAAACTGTGTGTATGTGTAGTACACTGATAACATTTTCAAAGAAATAAATAACCTCGCTGCAGCGCGAGTCTGTTGGCTGAGGAAGAAGGCCAACTTCCCCTCCGGGAAAGGACTACCCTCTTGAGACTGACAAATACCTCCCCGGACCTGTTTGGTTAAGAAGGGGGCAGGGGTTACCCAGGCTAGGTATCCCCCACTCAAGAAGGCAAGTTTGTTCTCACAGATTTTTCCAAGTCCAGAAATTAAATCTGCCAAATTTTTACTTAATATTTTAGATCGATGGATCTTTTTAAACTTAATCCAAATGATTTCTTTTAAAAGAAAACACAGCATCCTGTGTTAAATGACCAGGGTCACATGCCATAATTAATGAAAAGTTATTCATTAGACTAATATTAAACCTGATCTCCCTTGGGACTTTCCTGGTGGTCCAGTTAAGAATTCTCCTGCCAATGCAAGGGACATGGGTTTGATCCCTAGTCTGGGAGGATCCCGTGTGCCATGAGGCAACTGAACCTTGTGCTCTAGAACATGCGAGCTACAACTACTGATCCCACACACCACAACTACTAAGCCCTCATGCCCAGAGCCTGTGATCCACAAGAGAAGCCACTGCCGAGAGAAGGCCATGTACTGCAATGAAGAGAAGCCCCCATTCACCACAACTAGAGAAAGCCCACGTGAAGCAACCAAGACCCAGTGCAGCCAAAGACAAATATAAAAAATAAATTCATTTCCCTGTGCCATCTAAAATTCCATTCCAATTGCCTCTTATGGAGAGCGCTGCAGACAGAGAATAGAGAAGTGAGCTGCAGAGGAAGAATCCAGATCTTGAGGATGGAGGCTGGTGGTCTGGGGGGCAGGAGAGTGGCTGGCGGGGTGGACACGTGGCGGGGGGGACAAGCCAGCCTCCGCGTGTTTCAGGACCTAAGGGCTCCACTTGCACTGAAACAGTGGAATTGCTTTAGGAAAAGACCTGAGTCCACATACCCACTTCCTGCAAGCCTGCGACAGTTTCTTAGCTCACAGGTTCTGAGACCTTCCATCCATAAAGGGAAACATGTATTTTCGGGACCACTCAAGGAGAAAATACCTTTGGAATCAGACAGACTGGGATCCATTTGTACTTATTAATAGTTACGTGTCCTTGGAGAAGAGAATCATCTTTCAGAGCCTCAATTTTCCCACCTGTAAAATGGGCATAATAATAGTACCTTATTCAGGTGGCTCTAGTGGTAAAGAACCCACCCGTCAATGCAGAAGATATGAGACACGGGTTCGATCTTTGAGCCAGGAAGATCCCCTGGAGGAACGCGCAGCAACCCACTTCAGTATTCTTGCCTAGAGAATCCTCAAGACAGAGGAGCCTGGCAGGCCATAGTCCATGGGGTTGCAAAGAGTCAGACATGACTGAACGACTAACACTTTCATATTGTAAGGACCAAATCTGGTGGGATTTGCAAAGCACACCGCTTGGCACAGAGCAGACTCTCTATCAGTGAGAAGCAGTTATTCTATATCCCCCCCAAGGATCTTGGAGGATGCAAACCACTGATATTATCAGCCTTTGCCTGAGTGATGAAGTGGTTAATGAAATCAGTCCTTCCTGAAAGAAGCGGCTCTGGGAGTCACCAGTTTTATTAATGAATTGCTCGCTAAAGTTCTTCCTGTTTTGCTGACAGGCGCAATTAACTGCCTGCAGGCTGGTGGCCCTAACTAAATGATAAACAATTTGAGGGTTGGCCTGGAGGCAGGATATGAGTGTGTGGGAGCCCAGGCCTCAGGAGTGGGGGTTGTAGCACCTGCTTCAAAATCACCACAGCCAAAGCCTCTTCCCAGGTCTGGCTCCCTCTGGGCGTGGAGGCCTGGGGCCTGCGAGGGCTGGGGAGCTGCCTCTAGTCCCTGAGGCCCAGCAGCAGGGGATGTCGGTGAGTGGGAATTACTTTCTGCACTGACAGCTGCATCAGGCCCCGGGTGATTATCTCAGGGAATCCTCCCAGCCCTGTCGCGTTGGTGTTGCCACTCTCCTCGTGCACAGATGAGGAGCCCTGAGGCTCAGAGAGGTCCGACAGTAGGCGGTCAGGGCACTCAGCGCTGCCTTTCCCCTGTGGTGGGGCTGGGTGGAGGCCCTAGAGTCCACACACTAGGAGGGACAGTCACACTTTTGCCTGACGGTCAGGTCACGTGGGGCCTTGGAGACTTATCTGTGCTGTCTCTGGTCCCATTTCACTGATGTGAGACTGAGGCCCAGAGAGGGACAGGGACTGGCTTGAACTAGAGTCAGAAGCCAGAGCCTAGATGTCCTGCCCCAGCTCAGGGAAGACAAGACTGAGTAGGGCCCTGTGCCTGCCTGGGGCCCCCCAGCCAGAGAGCTGATGTGAATTCTCACCCGTCAGTTGTCCGTCCCTTCCCCCACCGCCCAACCCCGACCCATGGGAAGCTATTACCCAAGTCGGTGTCTGGGTAACACCTTTCTAAGTGCTACAAGTGGTAGATGCGGCTGGTTTGAGGCTGCAAGTTCTCAAGCTTCTGGGTTCCTGGAAGGCAGCTCTCATGACCCACTGTACATCCTCCCAGCCCGCTTGGATCCTTGAATCACCTCAGCAATTGCAACCCCCCAAAATCTCCCAGAACAAACCATGGAGCTTTGTCCGAACACCCTTCGCTGGTCAGATAGAGCTGGAGGCAGAGGGATGACTGGTCTTTCCTCCTGGTTTGCCAATCGGGAAACCAAAGCCCGGAGAGGGAACAGACCAGGCCACAGTCACACAGCCAGTCCGAAGGAGCAGAGATGTGGCTGGGACCCTGAGCGGGCCTCTCCAGGTTAAGGAGATGGTGGCCTGCTGGGCTGCTTTGTGGAATCCCTGCCCTCTCTGGGCCTCAGTTTCTCATCTCTAAACTGAAGGGTGGCAAGAGATTAAAAGAGCAAATGCTACAGTAATATTGTGTTTATTATTAAGTTGACCTGGAGAGGTGCATGAGACCTCATCCCATTTTAAAAAGATTTTATAGAGCCTCTTATGTTGCAGGCACTCTCTCAAGGGCATTGCAATTATTGGCTAGTCAGTTCTCCTATCAACTCTATAAGCTGGTTACTATTATGCCCATCCCATATTGCAGATCTGTTGGTTCAGGCCAGGAGAGGTTTGGCAGCTTCCTGGGTTGCATAACTCGTATGGTAGGGAGCTGCGACTTCTGCCCAGTCAGCCGTGTCATCAGGCACAGCACTGCGCTCATTTCACCAGCCATCCACGGAGGAGGCAGGAGGTCCTTACAGTGGCAGTCTGGGGACAAGTGGGCAGAGGTGAGGTCACTGAGAGATGTGCCAGGAACAGAGGAGTCAGGCTCCACTTTCCTGCCTCCATGAGGCATCTGATCTTTTGCTGAGTTCTGCCGGCTGTATCTGACTCACTTCTGCTCACTCCGTCTCAGAGGATGCTAGCACCCTGGCCATGGTACACTACAGTGCAGACAAGAGGTAGGCTGGATGCGTGCAGACACTGACATCCTTATAGAGAGAAGATTTTTTCTGATGCGACCCAACACAAAACGTCCCCTCAGACCCTCCAACACAGTAGATCTGAAACTGATCTTGAGACTTTTGTTTTCAGCAGTGGCAGACTTCTTTTTACCTCTGAACACAGTTTAAAATGTTGAATTAAAAAAAAAATTAATTGAAGAGCTAGAAAGATCGCGGGGAAGCAGCAGGCTAAATCTGAGGAGAAAATATCACCCCAGAGAGGTAAACAACACGACAGAAGCACCAAAGCCACTTCCGTACAAAAGGTATTGACAGATACCACCCACTTGGGCTTCAGTCTGGGGGCCTTCAGAGCGAGCAGGACAAAAGTAAAGGCCGAAGACCAGTCCAGGGAGGGGAGACGTAAAGCAGACCCTTCCCATGTAGGTTGCAACCCCCTCCTCGAGAAAAAGGTAAACCAGAACTGAATCACGCCCCTCCCCTTGGCCCCAGAAAGCAACTTGGGATAGAGCAGAGCAGAAGCAAGGGGAGGGGCCCATTCTGAGAACGAGAGCTGTAGACTGGCGGGCACACGCTTGTCACCCCGGGCACAAAGACAGGGGCAGACCAGGGGCCTCAAGCTGTGAATTCGACTGATGTTTTTCCGTCTGTAAGCGTCCCAACTGCCTATCAGAGACAAATAGAAGAAGGGCAAGGTGGTTGGGAAGGGATGGAGTGGGAGGCTGGGGTTGCAGATGTAAGCTATTAAATACAGAATGGAAAAACGACAAGGTCCTGCTGTATAGTGCAGAGAACTGTATTCAAGACCCTTTGATAAACCATGATGGAGAAGAGTTTTTAGAAAGGATGTTTACATATGTATAACTGGACCACTTTGCTGTACATCAGAGATTAACACAACGCTGTAAATCAACTATGATAGGGCCCTCATGAGGTCTCACTGATAAGACGGCTCATTACGTCAACCTCGCAAACAAAGAATAAAAGCACAGTGATCCTCTTGACTGACCAAACCGCCCAGATGACATGCTGTTTTCTCACTGGTGCCTATCTTCTCAAAGCTGCGAGATCACCAGATTCCAGACATCCGGCTCCGTGACCATCCCTTCAGAGAGTTTTTCATTATTGGCTATAAGAAGGACCCACCCTGTCAGAAAGGGAGGATGCTTGGTCTCCTTAAGAGCCAGTCACCCTCTCTTTTCCCTCTAATAAATTTCCCTTTTCTTGCCTGACTGCCCAGCTAGCTCTGTTTTTCTCTGCACTCATCTTACAAACTAAATTTTTTTTAATATTAATAATTTAAAAAAGAAAGAAATACAAGGCTGGAGGGGAACACATCCATTCCTTGAGGGAAGTTCCACAATAATTTTTCGAAGCCAATGGCCATAACCAGGTCAAAGATGACAAACTACACAAAGACAAGGGGGAGTGTAAGTCAGAATCAGCAGCAACAGATCCGTGGTTACTGCAAATATTTTAATGATCAGAAAAGAGGATTAGAGAACTATTTTTTACTATATTCTACAAAAATGATCAACAAGCTGAAAATAGCTTCAGGGAATAGTAAACTATAGAAAGTGGCATAGCACATTTTTGAAAGAGCCAAAGGAAACTTCTAGAAACTTGAAGATGGATCAGAAGAAATTATTGAGAATGTACTCCATAAAGACAAAAAGATGGAGGATACTGATAAGATGGTAAGAAACACGGAGGATATAGTGAGAGAAAAATCTAATGTCATCAGAATCCCAAGGAGAGAGGAGAAAATATTTAAAGAGATGGTGGATGAATATCTTGAGTATTTTTTCAGAACTGATGCAAGGCACAAGCGGCCCAGCCACAGATACAAATGGCCCAGAAAATCTCAAACAGAACAAATACAAAAAATTGATATTTAAGAAATAGAAAAATAAGGAGAAAATATTAAAACCTAGCCAGAGAGAAAAAACCATTTACTTTCAAAGCAATGGTGATTAGACTTACAAATCATTCTCAACAGCAATGATGGAAACCATAGAAAAGTGGAATGAATGAAATCCTTAATGTAATGAAGCAGAATGACTGCCGACCTAGACTCTAGACTCAGCTAAAATATCTTTCAGAATGAAGGCCAAATAAAGACATTTTCTTTCAAACAAAAACTGAGAGTTCATCACCAGCAAACCCTCACTAAAGAAAAATTTTAAACATGTACTTGAGGCAGAAGGAAAATTATCTAGATGGGAGGGTAGAGGGTATAAAAAAAAGAATAGGGACTAAAGAAAGTGGCTAAAAGAATACAGACAAAGGACATCCCTGGTGGTCCAGTGGTTGAGAGGCTGGCTGCCAATACTAGGATCGTGGGTTCGACCCCTGGTCCAGGAAGATCCTACATGCTGCAGGGCAACTAAGCCCATTCAGCACAACTACTGAAGCCCGTGTGCCCTAGAGCCTGTGCTCCGCAGCAAGAGAAGCCGCTGCAATGAGAATCCCGCACACCACAGCTAGAGAAGAGCCCCCCCTCGCCTCACCAGAGAAAGCCCACAGCTACGAAGACCTAGTGCAGCCATAAATAAATAAATAAAATATGGACAAATGTATAAAACGTCATATGGAATAGTAATCATAGAGTCTAATGGAATCTAAAATGAAATGAAAATACCAGACAATCTAACATAAATTGGGAGTGGGAAACACATAGTATCAAAATGTTATAGTATCAGTGGGGTATCGGGGTGAATGATAAAGGTTCGATTAATGTCAGGCTTTAATAAATTAAGTGTGCATGTTACACTATCTAGGGTAAACACTAAAACAAGGATCAGGACACTGTTCCGTGGATCAGATCCAGCCTGCTTTTGGTATGGCCTGCCAAATAAGAATGGTTTCCACATATGAAAAGGGCTATAAAAATCTAATCAGAGAAGAATCTATGGCAGACTATCAGTGGCACACAAAGCCTGAAATATTTACCATCAGGCTTTTTACAGAAAAAAGTTACCAGCTCCTGCACTGAAGGAATAGAAAAAGAGTATATCATTTCAAACTTAACAACAGAGTAAATGATATGAGTTAAATGACAAAACATATACAGACAATTCTTTCAAGGCGAGAAAGAAAAGAAAAAAATAGGATGAGTGAGATAAGTACCACAAAGTAAGATAGTAGATTTAATTCTGAATGTTTACAGTAGATGTACATTACATTTAATTTGCCTATACACAGTCAAATTTGCTGGCATATTGAGTGCAGCACTTTCACAGCATCATCTTTCAGGATCCGAAACAGCTCAACTGGAATTCCGAAGATCATGGCATCCGGTCCCATCACTTCATGGGAAATAGATGGGGAAAGAGTGGAAACAGTGTCAGACTTTATTTTTCTGGGCTCCAAAATCACTGCAGATGGTGACTGCAGCCATGAAATTAAAAGATGCTTACTCCTTGGAAGAAAAGTTATGACCAACCAAGATAGTATATTGAAAAGCAGAGACATTACTTTGCCGACTAAGGTCCATCTAGTCAAGGCTATAGTTTTTCCTGTGGTCATGTATGGATGTGAGAGTTGGACTGTGAAGAAGGCTGAGCGCTGAAGAATTGATGCTTTTGAACTGTGGTGTTGGAGAAGACTCTTGAGGGTCCCTTGGACTGCAAGGAGATCCAACCAGTCCATTCTGAAGGAGATCAACCCTGGGTGTTCTTTGGAAGGAATGATGCTAAAGCTGAAATTCCAGTACTTTGGCCACCTCGTGTGAAGAGTTGACTCATTGGAAAAGACTCTGATGCTGGGAGGGATTGGGGGCAGGAGGAGAAGGGGACGACAGAGGATGAGATGGCTGGATGGCATCACTGACTCGATGGACATGAGTCTGAGTGAACTCCAGGAGATAGTGATGGACAGGGAGGCCTGGCGTGCTGCGATTCATGAGGTCACAAAGAGTCGGACACGACTGAGCGACTGAACTGAACTGATACATAGTCATTTTTTATAAATGGACTAAATGCTCCAGTTAAAAGGCAAAGATTTCAGACTGGACGGGGAGAAATTTATGTTGTTTAAAAATGAATGAACACATCTAAAACATAAGAATAGAGAATATTTTAAGGCAATAAAATAAAAATACTAGTTTTCAAAAAGCTAGTATAACTTTATTTGTAAAAGACAAAGTAGACTTTAAGGCAAAAATGCATTACTAGAGGTGAAGATAATAACAAAACTTGATTTCACTGACTCAATGAACATGAGTTTGAGCAAAGCCCAGGAAATAGTGAAGGACAGGGAAGCTTGGCATGCTGCAGGACATGACTTCAGTTCAGTTCAGTCGCTCAGTTGTGTCCGACTCTTTGTGACCCCATGAACTGCAGCACGCCAGGGGTCCCTCTCCATCACCAACTCCTGGAGTTCACTCAGACTCATGCCCATCGAGTAGGTGATGCCATCCAGCCATCTCATCCTCTGTCCTCCCCTTCTCCTCCTGCCCCTAATCCCTCCCAGCATCACAGTCTTTCCAATGAGTCAACTCTTTGCATGAGGTGGCCAAAGTATTGGAGTTTCAGCTTCAGCATCATTCCTTCCAAAGAACACCCAGGGTTGATCTTCATAATGGACTGGTTGGATCTCCTTGCAGTCCAAGGGACTCTCACGAGTCTCCTCCAACACCACAGTTCAAAAGCATCAATTCTTCAGCGCTCAGCTTTCTTCACAGTCTCTCACATCCATACGTGACCACTGGAAAAACCATTGCCTTGGCTAGACGGACATTTGTTAGCAAAGTAATGTCTGCTTTTGAATGTGCTATCTAGGTTGGTCATAACTTTTCTTCCAAGGAGTAAGCGTCTTTTAATTTCATGGCTGCAGTCACCATCTGCAGTGATTTTAGAGACCCCCAAAAATAAAGTCTGACACTGTTTCCACTGTTTCCCCATCTATTTCCCAAGAAATGATGGGACCAGATGCCGTGATCTTTGTTTTCTGAATGTTGAGCTTTAAGCCAACTTTTTCATTCTCCTCTTTCACCTTCATCAAGAGGCTTTTTAGTTCCTCTTCATTTTCTGCTATATGGGTGGTGTTATCTGCATATCTGAGGTTATTGATATTTCTCCCAGCAATCTTGATTCCAGCTTGTACTTCTTCCAGCCCAGCGTTTCTCATGATGTATTCTGCATTTAAGTTAAATAAGCAGGGTGACAATATACAGCTTTGATGTACTCCTTTTCCTATTTGGAACCAGTGTGTTGTTCCATGTCCAGTTCTAACTGCTGCTTCCTGACCTGCATATAGGTTTCTCAAGAGGCAGGTCAGGTGGTCTGGTATTCCCATCTCTTTCAGAATTTTCCCCAGTTTATTGTGATCCATTCAGGACATGTCTTAGCGACTGAATAACAACAAAAGTTCTAATGATCATTGCAAAGTATGAAAAAGAGATGTTTGACAAAATTCAATATCCATTCATGTTTTTTTTAAAAAAAAAAACTTAGGAACCTAGAAATATAAGGAACTTCCTAAATCTGATAAAGGGTACATACTGAAAAAAAACTTAGAGCAAATATTATACTTCACGGTGAAACTGTCAAAAAGTTTCCCTTTGAGTTTGGTAGCAAGATAAGGAAGCTTGCTATTACTATGCCAGTTCTATATTGCTCTGTCAAGACCTAGCCTGTGCAATAAGAAAAGGAAGTGAGATAAGACAGACAAGCATCAAAAAAAATAAAAATAAAAAACCTCACCATTCATAGATGTGATGATGAGTATATTTTAAAAAATTGAAAAACTATTTTAAAAAATTGACAATCTATTAGAATTAACAAGAGGGGTCAGTAAGTTTGCAGGATACAAAAAACAATGTTAAAACATCATTGTGTAATACTATATGCTGCTAAGTCGCTTCAGTCATGTCCGACTCTGTGTGACCCCATAGACGGCAGCCCACCAGGCTCCCCCGTCCCTGGGATTCTCCAGGCAAGAACACTGGAGTGGGTTGCCATTTCCTTCTCCAATGCATGAAAGTGAAAAGTGAAAGTGAAGTCGCTTAGTCGTGTCTGACCCTCAGCAACCTCATGGACTGTAGCCTTCCAGGCTCCTCTGTCCATGGGATTTTCCAGGCAAGAGTGCTGGAGTGGGGTGCCATTGCCTTATCTGGTAATACTATATAGTAGCCACAATTAGAAAATAAAATTTTAAAAAGTCACAGTAACAGGTTCTGTTCATTATATGATGGTCCAAAATGATTCTGGCTTCCTGCTATCATGCCTTTATGAAATCCCCTTCTCTTGTGTGGGCTGCACTTAGTAACTTCAGTTCAGTCACTCAGTCGTGTCCAACTCTTAGTGACCCCATGGACTACAGCATTCCAGGCTCTCCTGTCCTTCACCATCTCCTGGAATTTGCTCAGAATTATGTCCATTGAGTCAGTGTGCCATCCAACCATCTCATCTCTGTCATCCCCTTCTCCTCCTGCCTTCAATTTTCCCCAACATCAGGGTCTTTTCAAATGAGTCAGCTCTTCGCATCAGGTGGCCAAAGTATTGGAGCTTCAGCTTCAGCATCAGTCCTTCCAATGAGTATTCAGGGTTGATTTTTTTTTTTTAAGATCGACTGGTTTGATCTCCTTGCAGTCCAAGGGACTCTCGAGAGTCTTCTCCAACACCACAGTTCAAAAGCATCAATTCTTCGGTGCTCATGTTTCTTTATGATCTATATTCTAATGAATAGAACATAGCAGAAATCATGACATGTCATTTCTGACATTAGGTTATTAAAAGGCTGCGGCTCCCATCTTGGGTGTCCTCTCTGCCTCTCAAATTACTTCCCTCAAGAGGAAGCCAGCTGTCATGTCATGAGGCAGCCCTACTGGTCCCCTTCACAAGTCAAGCCGAGGTAGGAGGAAGATTGGCCCCAGGCTGGGCAGCTGCAGTTGGTCTCCTGCTGACATTTCAAAACGGGATACCAGTGGGAGGATTGGGTCTTGAACTGGAGGCATTCTTGTGGATTTCCCAGCCTGACGCATGCACAGAAAAGGCCTTCAGTCTAGGGGAAGGATGAAAGGATGAAGAAGACACCTGCTGGAATCCATCTGGCTGAGAGATGCATGGCCACACCAGGACCAAATATGGAGATGATTGACTAGGAAAACAAAACAAATGGAAACTGCCTCCATATAAGCCACCTAAGCTGCCTCTATTGGGCCCCTCACCTTGAGGCTGCCTCTGTGCCTTTGCACACCTGTATTGTTACTTCTTCCACACAAACAATGCTTTTCACTTTTTCACGATATTGGTCTCTTTGCTGAATTCTTTCTTCAAAGAAGACAAGAACCAAGCCTCTTCCATCAGCTTTTCATCATGGGAATCAAAGCCTTTAGATAAGACCACAGCCCTAGTACATGGACTTGTAATATGACTTTGCAATTTCAATCCTAGGTATACACTCAAAAGAACTGAAAATGTATATTCACACAAAAACTTTGAGTACCCATAGCAGCATTGTTAATAATGCAAAATATTTACCAACAGATTAAAAAATAAATAAAAGTGTGGCATGTCCACACAATGACATATTATTCACCAATGAAAAGGAACACATGCTACAACATGGAAAAACCTTGAAAATGTACTAGGTGAAAGAAACCAGTTATAAAGGCCACTTATTGCATAAGTCCATTCTATGAAATGTGCTGAATCGGCAAAGTTATACAGACAGAAAGTAGATCAATGGTTGCTTGATGCTGGAAGCTTGGGTGAAACGGAAATGAGGTGATGGGTATGAGGTTTCTTTCTTGGGGTAATGAACATATTCTAAAATTGACTGTGGTGATGGCTGCACAGTTCTGCACAACCAGATCTTATGGAAAAAACCCAAATGAACTTTTGGGCCCACCCAATACTAGAAACCATTGAAATTGTACACTAATAAAAGTAAGTCCACAGCCCTAGCCATCAACTCGACTGCAACCTCATAAAAGACCTTAAGGCAGAGCCACCAGCTAGGTGTATAATCCACAAAAACTGGAGATGATTAATGTTTGAGGTTTTGCCACCGAGTTTGGGGATAATTTGTTACATGTTAATAGATAACTAATATAACCACCACCATTTGCAACACTTCAAAAATAGATCATGTGGCTAGACATAAATCTAACCAGAAATGCACACAGTTCAGATACAGTTCTAAAACTTAATTGGGACATGCAGAAATAGACCAGAGCACTCACCAACAGTTCCACACATATGCGGCTGCCTGATTTACAACAGAGCTGGTATTTCTGAGCATCAGGGAAAGGCTGGAGTTTATATGAATGGTGTTCAGACAGCTGGGTTTCCACAGGAGGAAAAAACAAAAACAAAATTCAGCCCTAACACATACAAGCCACGAAAATCAAGTGCAGGTAAATTTAAAGACCCGACAGTGAAAAGCTGCAAACTTCTTGGCAATGATTTAGAAAGATACCTTCCTGACTTTGAACCAGGGAAAAATTTAACACAAAAAGCACTGGCCATCAAATAAATATTTAATCACCTAGAACATAATAAGCTGAAGAATCTCTGTTCATAAAAAGACGATGGGTGGGGTGGGGGGTTGGGGCTTCCCTGGTGGCTTAGTGATAAGAAATCCACCTGCCAATGCAGGAGACACAGGTTTGATCCCTGATCCCATATGCCTGGAGCAACTAAGCCCATGTGCCACAACTACGGAGTCCGAGCTCTAAAGCCCAGGAACCGTAACAAGGTCACCGCCATGAGAGCCCTCTGCACCACAACTAGAGCACGCCCCCTCTGCAGCTAGAGGAAAGCCCGTGCAGCAGTGGAGACCAGCACGGCCAAAAATAACTATTTTTTTTTAAAAGACTGTAGGGGAAAAAAGTGAATAAGATCACCGAGTGGGAGAATATAATGGCAATCATTTAACCGACAAAGAAGTCATATCCAGAATATATAAATATCCCCTAAAAATCAATAAGAACAACAGGAGAAGGGAGACTGAGACAAGGGCTTGGGTGTCCAGAAGATGATGCTCAAGGCAGGAGTGAGGGGTAGAGAGAGTGAGACAGGGCAGGTGGACATCCCAGTACCAGGATGTTATCAAGGTCACTGCTGTAGGCGGTGGGACCTCCGGGACTCCTGAGACAGTCGAGAGCGGTCTCTGTGAAGGTCAGGAGCTGGGGCGCCCGTCCATCAGCTATCATGCCCCCATTACAGTCTTTTCCACAGTGTTGGAAAAGACCCTGGATAGAAGATTGACAGACAGGGTCTCTAGCAGTGGGAGCTTCGTACCCTGCACAATGGCCAAAATTAGAGGGATGCTGGCACCAGGGCCATATGTTACAAGCAACCCAATAGAAAATAGGCAAAAGATTTAAACAGATGCTTTTAAAAGGGGAGGGACGAATCCAACCAGCCAATAAATATATGAAGAGATGCTCTACCTCATTAAATTGCGTTGGAAATGCAACTTACAGTAACAATGAGATACCACTACACACCCAGCAGATTAAGCAAGGGCTTC
Source organism: Ovis canadensis (assembly GCF_042477335.2). NCBI lineage: Eukaryota > Metazoa > Chordata > Mammalia > Artiodactyla > Bovidae > Ovis > Ovis canadensis. The sequence goes on along the minus strand of NC_091258.1, from coordinate 38,774,209 downwards.
CCAGGTGGTGCCAGTGGTAAAAAAAAAAAAAAAAAAAAAAAAAACCACCTGCCAGTGCAAGAGACTTAAGAGACGCAGGTTCAATCCCTGGATCAGGAAGATCCCCTGGAAGAGGGCATGGCAACCCACTCCAGGTTTCATGCCTAGAGAATCTCATGGACAGAGGAGCCTAGGGGGCTAGAATCCATAAATAGGATCACAAGGAGTCGGACACAACTGAAGCGACTTAGCAGGCACGCACGTGTGGCACCAGAGAGCCACGGGGATACTCATCCGAGCAGAGTGGAACTGAAAATTTGCTCAACCACTTCAGAAAAATGGCATAGTCTAGTAAAGTTGAAGACGCAGATGACCTGTAGCCCTGAAATTCCACCCCTAGATACATAGCTTGGAGCAACACAAACATTAATACGCACCTCTATCTACATACAAGAACACTCATCGCTTACAATACCTCAGCCTGCAAACATCCCAAACATCCGTCCACAGGAGAAAGGGTTGCCCCGTGCTGGAATAGCATACAGCAATGAACTTGAATAAAACTTGTTTACATCCAACAACACAGATGAATCCCACAAATTTAATGGTAAGGTGAAGAAACGTGGATTTTGTTTATATAAACTTCCAAAATAAGAAAAAGCAAAACTATGTTGTTCAGAGATGCAGATACAGGTGGTAAAACTGTCAGTACTAGTAAGGAAGTGATGCCTCTAGACATCAGGATGTTTTCCTGCCCTGTGCAGGAAGGTATGGGGTGGAGAAAGGAGGATGGAGGTTTCAGGGGGCGGAGATGGGGAGTTACGCGGCGATTTGCTCTATAATTTTGGCTAAATTGTGTATATCCTGTGAACTCTCTATAGTTTACAATTTATTGATGTTCACCAATAAAGGATTACATCAACAAAACTGACACACACACACCACCTGTTCTCCCTCTGTGAGTCCCCCGCCGCAGTTACAGACAGGCCACCCCACCATTCAGGACTCACCATCAGACTTGATGACTCCCGCCCACCTGGTGGCCAGGCAAGCTTTCCATCCTATGGTTCCCCCTCCCGGCGCCCCTCTGAGCCTCGCCCCTCCCTCATTCCTGCCGTCAGCACAACTCTGGATGCATTTCAGGCCCACCCAAGGACAACCAGAGACGGCTATGCCTCCCTGGATGACCCTCCAACCTGCCTCCACCCACTGCCAGTGGCCCTTTGGAAACACCACTCAGATGGAGGACTCACCTGGTCAAAGAGCTTCAATGCCTCCCTACTGCCCAAGCTCCACGATGGGGCCCTTACCCCTCTGGTTTCTCTCTTGCCTCCCCTATCTTCCCCCCCAAGCCCACGTGTCTGCACTCTCTCTCTCTCTTCCTTTTACCCCCAAATCTCCCCCTTTCCCCTCTGCTACTCTATTCAGCTAGAAGCCGTCTCTCATAAGAAACCTTCCTGCTGGACTTCTCTGGTGCCTCAGTGGTTAAAACCCACCTGCCAATGCAGGGGACACGGGTTCGGTTCCTATTCTGAGAAGATTCCACACGCCACAGAGCAACTAAGCCCATGGGCCACAACTACTGAAGCCTGTGCTCTGCAGCAAAGAATAGCCCCTGCTCACTGCAACCAAAGAAAGCCCACATGCAGCAACAAAGACCCAGGGCGACCAAAAGTAAAAATAAATTATAAAAAGAAGACTTCCTGCCACCTGGGTTACACTCCTCACCCTCCTCTAACAGCCCACCGAAGGAAGCAGCCCAGCCCACAGGCTCCAGGATCTGGGTTGGTTTGTGCTTCTGCAGCCTGGGTTCCTGGGGTGATAGAGTGAAGCCAGGACCCGCCTGAGATGAGAAGCTCCTATTGCTGGAGAGGAAGGTCTGGGATGTCTTTTAATAGGTAACTTCTCATCAAAGCAGCCCAGCAAACCCTGGGGAGGAGCAGGGAGCCAGCTGACTATGAGACCCCATGGGCTCCAATGCAAGGTCATCAAAGTAGTGACTACGAGGCTGAAGTTGAACCCGACGCCCTTTCCCCATTTTCCTTCCAGGAGCAACATAAGCCTCTCATTTTTGTTTAATTCATAGGCCTTCTCCACCAATGTCAATCCCCATGCAGAAGGTGGGAAAACCTTGGAGTCTAATGTGATATAAAAATTAATAATGAAGTGTGACATTTTTGCTACCCCAATTTTGTCCGCACACATCATCTTGTTACCATTGCCTGGTATAACCCTGGTCCCACCAGATGGTGAGCCTGGGGGAGAAGGGTGGTGCCGGTGGCAGCTGGGCCTCCTCCCTGCATGGGGAGCCCCAGGCTGAGCAAACCTGCCCCAGCGTAGTCTCTGCGCATGTGGGACAGATAGAGGACAGGGAGACAGAGGCTGGGTACTGGGGGGATGGGAGGATGAATGGACGGACGGCCAGGTGGTGGCTGGACAAAAGGACAGACAAGTGTATTCATGAACAAATTTAAGGAAAATAAAGGAATAATGAACAGATGGACAGGTAGAAAGATGAATGGATGGACAGACGCGTGAATGAACAGAGACAGATGGGTGGATAAAAGAACAGCAGACATTCCCACAGAAGGATGGGAAAATCTACCAGTTTTCTTCTTTAACAGATCTGGGAAAGCCAGGTCAGGGCCTCAGATGCACTCTTGCTGAAAACGTTCCCATCTTGCAGTTGGCAGGAATGTCGGGATCCCCCAAGTACTCTCTGCAGGCTGCCTCTGGGCTCTGGGACCAGGGAAAAAGGCAGGAGTGGTCAACCGCGACCCCTGGTGGTCAGGATAGGAATGACCGCCCCCTGGCCTGGTTTGGCAGCTCTGGCCTTCCTGGCCCTGCTAAGGAGCCTACCTTCACCCTAATTCCAGGCGCTGACCTTCTGGCCTATAGGCTGAGGTTCCCATCTAAATGTCCTCGGACAGCTCACAGCACGAATGGTGTGCGAGGCAGCAGGCCAGGTGTTCACTCACACTCTGAAGGGCCTCAGTTCAGTTCAGTTCAGTTCAGTCACTCAGTCGTGTCCGACTCTTTGCGACCCCATGAATTGCAGCACGCCAGGCCTCCCTGTCCATCACCAACTCCCTGAGTTCACGCAAACTCATGCCCATCGAGTAGGTGATGCCATCCAGCCATCTCATTCTCTGTCGTCCCCTTTTCCTCCTGCCCCCAATCCCTCCCAGCATCACAGTCTTTTCCAATGAGTTAACTCTTGAGGTGACCAAAGTATTGGAGTTTCAGCTTTAGCATCATTCCTTCCAAAGAACACCCAGGAGTGATCTCCTTTAGAATGGACTGGTTGGATCTCCTTGCAGTCCAAGGGACTCTCACGAGTCTTCTCCAACACCACAGATCAAAAGCATCAATTCTTCAGCACTCAGCTTTCTTCACAGTCCAACTCTCACATCCATACATGACCACTGGAGAAACCATAGCCTTGACTAGATGGACCTTTGTTGGCAAAGTAATGTCTGCTTTTGAATATGCTATCTAGGTTGGTCATAACTTTTCTTCCAAGGAGTAAGTGTCTTTTAATTTCATGGCTGCAGTCACCATCTGCAGTGATTTTGGAGCCCAGAAAAATAAAGTCTGACACTGTTTCCACTGTTTCCCCATCTATTTCCCATGAAATGATGGGACCAGATGCCATGATCTTCGTTTTCTGAATGTTGGGCTTTAAGCCAACTTTTTCATTCTCCTCTTTCACTTTCATCAAGAGACTTTTTAGTTCCTCTTCACTTTCTGCCATAAGAGTGGTGTCATCTGCATATCTGAGGTTATTGATATTTCTCCCGGCAATCTTGATTCCAGCTTGTGTTTCTTCCAGCCCATCGTTTCTCATGATGTATTCTGCATATAAGTTAAATAAGCAGGGTGACAATATACAGCCTTGACATACTCCTTTTCCTATTTGGAACCAGTGTGTTGTTCCATGTCCAGTTCTAACTGTTGCTTCCTGACCTGCATATAGGTTTCTCAAGAGGCAGGTCAGGTGGTCTGGTATTCCCATCTCTTTTAGAATTTGCCACAGTTTATTGTGATTCACACAGTCAAAAGCTTTGGAATAGTCAATAAAGCAGAAATTAATGTTTTTCTGGAACTCTCTTGCTTTTTTGATGGTCCAGCGGATGTTGGCAATTTGATCTCTGGTTCCTCTGCCTTTCTGAAGGGCCTACTCCTAACCAAGTCACACTCACCTCTCCCTGGCCCCTCAGAGCAGCCTTGGAAATAGCTACTAGGCCTCCATTTACAGGTGAGAAGCCTAAGTCTCAGAGGGGCCTTGAGAGGCTTGCCAAGGTCTGTGGTGAGTGAGTTGCAGAGCCAGGATTTGAACTCAGACTATCTCAGATTTCCTCCTAAGCTAGCTCCCTGCCTCCCTGACAGATCCTGCTGGGACAATTGTGGCTGACTTTCTGAGCATCCCCGGTGGGTCCACAGCACAAATACACACAGCCCCTGGCTCTGCAGAACTCACCGTCTGATGGGCTTGTTCCCACCCCTTCATGATTCTGATAAGGAGTCAGAGGCTGATTTGAATCTCAGCTCCAGCACTGAGTACTGTGCTACCTTGGGCAAGTCACTTAACATTTCTGTGCTTCAGTTTCCTCATGGGTGGAAAGAATCTGATAATAATCCAAATTACATCACAGGCTTGTTGTGAAAATTAAGTGAGCTAACATACGTAGGAAGTATCAGGTACATAGTAAGGGCTCCTTCTCACCAGTATTCCGGTGAGCGGCATCGGGCTCAGAGGAAGAAAAGCCTGAAAACTCACAAGTGTAGCAATGCCATGCTTTCTTCCATTGTTTTTCAGAAGCAAGATGGAGACGAGGCTGGGCAGCAAAATGGGGAAGATGGTGGCTGTGGGCTCTATGGCGATGGCGGCAGTGGAGGACGTCTTCCAGAAGCTTTTCTGCTTCTACCTACAGAGCCACCCCGGGGACCACAGACCTGGGAGGGGACACCGACTTCCCGCCAGCTCACACCCACAGCACAGGGTCTGGTGCCCACAAGGTGGTCAAATCTCAGCTCAGTGTGTCCCTAGTCAGTGACCACGGGGCATACGGAGCAAGACTTCAGCCGGTCAGCAAGTGGCGAGCCTTTGGACTGCAAGGCTGTCTTGGATCCCTTTTTATCCCACACTCCTTCTTCCCAGGTTACCAGTGGCACTGCATAAAGCACTCGCTCTAAGTCAACGGTCTCCAGCCTATTTGGCACCAGGGGCTGGTTTCATGGAGGACAAATTTTCCACAGACCAGGGTGGGGAGGTATGGTTTGGAGATGATTCAACCAGTGAAAAAGTGAAAGTGTTAGTCACTCAGTCGTGTCCAACTCTTTGTGACCCCACGAGGCTCCTCTGTCCATGGATTTCTCCAAGCCAGAATACTGGAATATTCCCTTCTCCAGGGTATCATCCCAACCCAGGGGTTGAAACCAGGTCTCCTGCATTGCAGGCGGATTCTTTGCCACTGAGCCACCAGGGTACGTTACATTCATTGTGCACATTATTTCAATTATTATTACATCAGCAGCCCAGCCCCCCGCCCTGAGATCATCACATGTTAGATCCCAGAGGCTGGGGACCCCTGCTTAAGTCATATTCCCAGAACCTAATGTATGTAACCTGGACAAACATATGACTAAGGAAGAGACCCAAGATTTGTGGGAACACAGCAAAGAGTTTCTAAGGTATAAAGAAGTGAGTAAATGGAAATCTCAAAGTTTATTCGAGAAAATGCATTACGTGACCCTAGGCTACCATTACTTTAATGACCTGACTTCGACCTGACTTTCCTTTCAGAGCATGTGGCTGCTGATTATGTATTTCAGGGTTTGTAAGCTGAAGCCATGGCATGTTATCTGGCCAGAGCTTTTTCAGTTTTTTGGAAATGCTTGTCCATGGGTTTTGCTCATTTTTCTCCCAAGTTGTTTATCTTTTCTTACTGATCCATAGGGGATCTTAATACCAACTCTGTGCTTACATCTTTTCCCAAATATGGCTTGTCTTTTCACTTCCTTTAAGGTGTATTTTGGGAAATAGAATTTTTTATTGGAGTATAGTTGATTTAAAATGTTCTGCTAATTTCTGCTGTACAGTAAAGTGATCAGTTGTACATATACATACATGAGCGTGCTTAGCTACTTCAGTCATGCCCGACTCTTTGAGACCCCCTGGACTGTAGCCCACCAGGCTCCTCTGTCCATAGGGGTTCTCCAGGCAAGAATGCTGCCATGCCCTCCTCCAGGGGATCTTCCCTACCCAGGGATCGAACCCAGGTTTCTTGTGGCTCCTGCACTGGCAGGTGGATTCTTTAGCACTATCTGGGAAGCCCACATAACATATAGCCACTCCTTTTTTTAGATTCTTTCCCCATATAGGTCATTACAGAATATTGAGGGGAGTTCCCTGTGCTTTACAGTAGATTCTTCTTAGTTCTCTTGAATCTATGTAGTAGCGTGTGTATGTCAATCCGGTCTCCCATTTGTCCCTCCCCTGCCTTTCCCCCTGGTAACCATGTTTGTTTTCTACATCACAGATGTAGAAAAGAAGCCCCATGGCTTCTGTCTCAAACACAAATTAGCATGTGGTCAATTGTATCTGGCTTTTCATCATGGTTAACACTTTTTTGATGTTTTCTTTAAAGATTCTTGCCCCATCTTGAAGTCAGAAAGATGTTAATCTATATTTTTTTCAAATAGTTTTAAAGGTGTGCTTTTGACATGTAAACCCTTAATTCATCTAGAGCTGATTCTTGTTTTTTGGGGTTTTGTTTTTATTTTTGGTTTTGGGTGGGTTTTGTTGTTTGTTTGTTTGTTTTCAGATTTTTGGCCATTCGGCAAGGCATGTGGGATCTTAGTTCCCCAACCAGAGATTGAACCTGCGCCCCCTGCAGTGGAACCCCGAGTTTTAACCACTGGACCACCAGGGAAGTCCCTAGAGCTGATTCTTGAGTCCAGTGTCGGGCTGAGATCTGAGAGGACTTCCCCACACGTGTCACCCGCTCCGCATGGTCCCCCCCTTCCCTGGTCTGCCAGCTTCCACTGTCAGACACCAGAGTCCCACATATGCCTTCTCTTGCTTCCAGGCTCTCCTTTCCATTCCTTTGGTCAATTTGTTTATCCCAGTGACAAATTTCCAAACAATGGGGATTTTTAAATTATATTTTTGTTATTACTAGCTCCACTTCATCGAGTTCAAAGAATGTGGTCTAATAGCAATTCTTTGCAGTTTTTTTTTTTTTCTGAAGCTTGCTTTCTAATCTAGTCGACTGTCGGGTTTTAAAGATAGCCCTTAAGGGCTTAAGGAGAATCTGATCACGGGAGACAAAATTCAATTAATGTCCGTTACATCAAATCTGTTTCTTATGTCATTCAGATCTTCTGTATCTTGGCTAGTTTGTTCAGCTTTGCCATCTGTAATTAAGAGAAGCATCTGAGGGACCTCCCGGATGGTCCAGCAGCTTAAACTCCGTGTTCCCTGGTTAGGTAATTAGATCCCACGTGCTCCAACTAAGATCCAGCAAAGCCAAATAAAATAATATATTTTTTTGAATAAAAGAGAGAAGCATTTGAAACATTCCACGTTGCTGGAGGATTTGTCAGCTTCTCCCTAGTCTGTCAATTCTTAAAAGTCAGATTGGTAAAAGTAAACTGGCAGATGATAACATTTACTTTTTAAATGATATGGATATCCACAACTACTGTCATGAGGGAAGGGCAAAGGCTGTGGAGCCAAAAGAAGCCATCCTAGCTTTTGAGGTAGGAGATAGATAGGGCCCCTGGGCTGGACAGCTGGTGTTTGTCAAGTGGAGTAAAACTGAAGCTTTGTTCTCACCCAGGTACTCCAAGGACAAAGCTAGTTGCAAAAGCTGAGCTCTGCTAAAGTGAAGAGATAAGGTGCCTGCTCCTGAGGTCAGAAACACTTTCCTATCTGCACACGTGCATGTGTGTAATGTCCAGGAAGGACATTGGGGAGCAGGAAGGAGCAGGAAGTCTCCCTGGGGGTCAAAAAGGAAGGGGGCACCCTCCATAAGAAGCATGGAATGCCCCCACAGGCCTCTGCTGTAGGATCCATCTTAGCAAACAGTTGCACAGGCATCTTGGGGAGGGTGCTAGGACCAGTCAGGTATAAAGAAAAAAATGAAACAACTGGCCAAATGTAAACAAAGACCCGGAAGGACTGTCCTGTAGAAGTGATCTGAATTGCCTCTTTACCACGCCCCTCATTCAGGACGCCAGCACTCCAGGCGTGTGTCTCTGCCTTGCTTCTGTCTTAAATAAACAAACTGCTTCTGTTTGCACTCCCACACCTTATGCTGTGTCTCTAATAATAAACTTTGTACCTGTTTTTACAGTTTTTGTCTTCTTGAAACATTCTTGCTTTCAAATGGGAAGAAAGAGCCAGGGTCACTTTGCATCTCACCTCCACCCCTGGGAACTAGGATTCCTAGTTTTCATCCAGGCTTACCCAGGTTCGATTCCTGGGCAGAGAACTAAGATCTCTCTTCAGGACTGCTCACTGCTATCTCTCCAAAATCAGCTTTACCGGTCAAGGGCAGCTTCCTGGTCCAGACAGAGAAATCAGGAGAGGCTGCCAGACTGAGACCATTAGGGTGTGTAGTCATATTTCTGCAAATGAAGGACCTGAGGGACAGTGTTCCGGGAAGCTTGTACAAGGCCTGAAGGTGAGAAAGACCTGTTCAGAGAATGTGAAGTAGTTGAGTATGGCAACAAGGAGGACAAGGAAGGAATGGTGGGAGACGTGAGCACAGGTAGGACCCCCAGGGCCTTTCGAGCTCCAGTGGGAAGTTTGACTATGAGGAGGGGGAGGGTATGGAAGGGTGTCAGCAGAGAAAAACATGTCAGCTTACAGGATGAAAAAATTCCCTCTGGTGTCTGAGTAAAGCTCAGACTGGGAGTGGGAAGCTAGGGAGGGCTGTGGAGAGGAGGATGGAGGCCGGGTCTGGACCACGGTCGATGGGAGGAGCACCAGAAGGCAGAGCCCTCGAGCATCCTGGTGGCAGCCTTGACTGGCAAGGGGAGCCCGGGAAGAGAAGCCCTGAGTGGGGCTCAGGACTCAGAGGGTTCCCCAGTTGGCACACGGTGGTTAGATTGAAGGGTAAAGACTGCACGCCCCAGACCCCCGAGTCAGTGCTCCTTCCTAAGCAGCATAAACTAAGCCTGTGCGCCGCCACTGCTGAGCCCCGGCGCTACAACTACTGAAGCCCAAGAGCTCTAGAGCCCGTGCCCCGCAGCAAAAGTCACCAGTGAGAAGCCCGTGCACAGCTGGCCCTAGTGCTCCGCAACGAGTGTGCACAGTAACGAGACCCAGAGCGGCCAAAAATTATGCTCAAAAAGAGCATGTGGCCAGGCTTAGCCAAAGAACTAAAGGAAAAATAGGCAGATGGAGATCTATAGGATGAAATTTGAATTTCAGATAAACAGTGAACTTTTTTTGTATCTGTCCCCCAAATCAAGCATCTTGTGCTTTATTGGGCAACCCTCATTCAACACTCCTCCCCCCGTACACACGCTATGCCTTTCTGAAAACACAGCAGCAAAGCAACACAGAAATTGCTAGTCTGCGGCCCTTCTGGCATCGACTTGTCATCCCTCACCAGGTGCCTCCTTGGAGTCTCTGGCCCTGAGCAGCGGCCCTGCCCAGACACGACCCCCGCCATCTTCCTGCTAAGTCTGGAAGCCCCTGAGCGCTGCGCCCGATGTGGAGTCCGGGCAAGGCCAGGACCCTGCTGGGAGTGAGAGGAGGACACGGAGGCCCCGCAAGGGCTCCCTCATCCCTGCCCCCACACCCAGCTGGGGCATTTCTGGGAAGTGGTCCCTGCCCAGAGCATGAACCCCAACCGGGCTCAGGCCACATGCCTGGGGCTGTCTCCTAGATTTACTAGCCCCATTCCGTGTCACTGTGGCCAAATCCTCTGTTGGCAGCCCAGGCTTGGTAGGATCTAACAGGCCAGGTCTGCGCTGGGGTGGGGATAGGGGAGGGAACTTCCAGGCAAGGCCCTGCTTTACTGGGCTGCGGAGTCAGCCTGGGACACCGCTCCCTGGAGCTGCCCAAGAGAGGGGCTGAAGATTCCCATGATCCTCGGGACCCTCATTGGAATGGGGACTCATCCCAAGGCCTGGGGAGCCGGGTACAAGCCAGAGCTGGCCAAACCAGGGGAGCTTGGATGGGGGCTCACAGCACCCTGATAGAGGCAGGGGGACACTCTGCCTGGAGTAAGGTGGGAGAGAGACCTTCTCTGTGGGAAAATTGGAGAGATTTCATGGGAGACACGATAACTGAGCCCCTGAGAATATCACTAGATCAGAGAATTGGGGAACAGAGGGGTAGGGTGATCGGTGGCAATGGCCTGGAGGCTGTACCACGTGGAGAATGTTCCTAAAATGACCAAAGGCCAGCAAGGCTGGGGCAGAGGCAGCTCTGGGGAAAGTGGTAAAGCCAAGGGACACAAGATGTGCCCAGAGAGGAGCTGGACCTTAGATGGATCAGCCTCCGAAACTCAGGTGGCACTGCTAACAATAATAACAAATATGAATGATAGCGGTAACCATGCACTGAGCACTTACCCTCTGCTGAGCCTCTTTATAACCAGTCCATTCTAAAGGAGATCAGTCCTGGGTGTTCACTGGAAGGACTGATGCTAAAGCTGAAACTCCAGTACTTTGGCCACCTCATGCGAAGAGTTGACTCATTGGAAAAGACTCTGATGCTGGGAGGGATTGGGGGCAGGAGGAGAAGGGGACGACAGAGGATGAGATGGCTGGATGGCATCACCGACTCGATGGACGTGAGTTTGAGTGAACTCCGGGAGTTGGTGATGGACAGGGAGGTCTGGCGTGCTGCGATTCATGGGGTTGGAAAGAGTCGGACACAACTGAGCGACTGAACTGAACTGAAGCCTCTTTATATGGATTATTTTATTTACCCTCCTAAACAGGTATTACTATTGCCCCTGTCTTACAGAGGGAAAACTCAGGCGCAGACAGGTGGAATGGTTTTCTGTGGTCACACAGCTGTCAAGTGGCAGGGCTGGCATTTGAGCTCCAGCCGTCCAGCTCTGGAATTGAACCATTATTTGTGTAAGAAATGAACAGAGGGCAGAGGGCCCCCCTCGGAGAAAAGGGATCTGGCTCCAGTTCCCGCCCTGTGATGTTCAAAGTCACCAAAATCTGTCTGATGGCCCGGAGCCAGTCACTGAGACCCCGTCCCAGCCCACTGCTCCAGCGCCAGATATGCCCAGAGCACAAGACACCAAGAGCCAGAGCAGGTGGCTGTGTTGGGAAAGAGAAGTGGCTATGCAGGCAGGACTGGCATTCCTCCTGCTGGTCACTCAGCACGCACAGTCCTGGAGGCAGGGCCTCTCCATCTGGTGTGTCATCTCCTCAGACAGGCGACCGCAGCATCTCCATTGGTTTTGGACCCACCGGCTTCTGATGTGGGCCAACATCGCCCCCTGGTGGGAAGCCTGGGAAATGCGCTGGCTTCAGGAGTGGTCTCCATCAGGACCAGTCAAGGGCAATGGTGATTCTCTACAACAGTGACAGCTAACATAGCAAATAAGGAGAAAACAAGAATGTGCAGCATGACAAGAGACTTGCATAATTTATACCAATTTATAAATACTGTAGGCGCCTCCCAGCTCCAAGAGTATAGACCAACAAATGTGAGATTTAGAACACACATCCTCACACCTACCAGGGGAAATTCAAACCTGCCCAGTCCTCAAAATGCCTGGCCACTGGAGCTCAGGTGGAGGGGAACGAGGCACTCCCTTCCCACCTCCAGGAAGTCCTATGGCCCCAGTCACTAGTCTAAATGGCCTATAGGGGCCTGGGGAGCACTGGAGGAGGAGCCTCTGGGCAGGACAGGATCTTCTGGTCTTCAGGAAAGGTGGGCTTGGAGTTAGTCCACATAATCTGGGAGCAAACGGAAAAGAAACTTCGGACACAGGCTGATGAGGTCTCAAGCACTAGGTGGGTCTCTAAGCACTGGGCTGGGGACTCCCGGCCTGGGATGACCCTCTCCCCAAGGAAGGAAGCAGAGCCTTTCCAGCTGGTCAAGACCCTGCCCCCAGCTGCCCTAGGCCAGCTGCCCCACCCTACTATGACCTCTTCCTCCTTGGTCTCATTCAATCTGCATAGAGCTCTGGGACAGGGCAAGACCAGAGTCATCTGTCCCCAGGTCACAGATGTGCAAACCGAGGGTCAGTGAGAAATGACAGGTCCAAGGTCAGATAGCGAGACTCAGAGCCAGGCGCTGAAACATGACCTTTTGACTCCGCGACCAGTGCTCTGGTCACAGGCCTGGCCAGCTGGGCCGAGGCACCAGGGGCGAGCTGACTGCCCCCACGTGGGGCTGACCTGCCTCGGAGCAGAATGCCAGAGGAGGTAGAGCAGCATCCTGCCCTCTGGGCCTGGGGAAGCTGCGGAGGTGGAAAAGGCCCCCAAGAGGTGACAGTGGCCTCTGGCCTCCAGCATCGGGCCTGCCATCTTCTCTTCTGCAGGCAGCCAGAGAGGCTGGGAGCTCCAGGCCAGAAGTCCAGGTCGTCCAGGCTACTGCACCATCTGGGAGGAGGTGAACACCTCCATCTCTGCCTCGGCCTCTGCCTCTGAGCGGCACCTCTGAGAGCAGAACCACAGGAAGAGGAAGAAACCTGCAAGAAAAGACCGGTCAGTGGGAGCACGGAGCTGCCTGGGGCCTCCCTTCAAACCCAGGCGCCTTCTCGGTCCGGGTGAGCCGGGCCTCCCTGAGGCCCAGGAGTCATGTTCAGAAGCCCTCACTCTAGGAAGTCAAAAGGGATGGAGTACAGGAGCTGGAGGTCCAGCTGCAAGCCCATAGGTTGCCTTTGTGCAAATTACAAGGTGGTGCCCCCTCTCTGTGGGCTGGCGTAGCCCCAAACCAGCCTGTTTGGGGCCAAACTTCAGCCCCTGACTTGCCGCCTTGACCTGGAGCCCTTCAGCAGTAGACCAGTACCTGCTGTCCACCACCCAGCCCCCAGGGGTTTCCTCCTCGCCGTCCACAGGCCCTACCGTAGAGCGAGTTGAAGATGGTGAAGAGGAAGAGCTGGGGCAGCAGGAAGACACTGAAGGAGAAGAAGGCCAAGGCCCAGGTGGTGCCCAGCAGCACGGTGAGGCCCAGCACGGTGACGGCGTCCCGGCAGGCCCGGGTGCCCGGTGCCTTCTCCTGTGCCCGCAGTTTGTTCAGGACCCTCAGCGCCCAGGCCAGCACCACCAGGTTGAAAAGGGACGTGAGGCCACCATAGCCCATGACCAGGACACCGTGCACCCAGGGGCTCTGCACCCAGCACCTGCAGGGGAGGGGTAAGTGCCGGGGTGGGTATGGCTCCCAAGGCCCGAGGCGGGGAAGCCACGGTCTCCTAGGCCTCTGGACTGTCTCCTGAATCCTGTCCCCATCATTTCTTGCCTGACTGCACACACGGCAAAATCCTGAACCTGGCTTTCCAGGGCGTGGGGGTGGGTAAAAAATGGGTGAAGTGGGTCAAAGGTACAAACTCCAGTTATAAAATGAGTAAGTCTTGGGGATCTGATGTACTAATGATGGCTACCATTAGTAATACTGCATTGCAGGGGAATTCCCTGGCAGTCCAGCCATCAAGGGTCTTTCTTGGAAAAGACCCTGATGCTGGGAAAGATTGAGGGCAGAAGGAGAAGCGGGTGACAGAGGATGAGATGGTTGGGTGGCATCACTGACTCAATGGACACGAGTCTGAGCAAACTCCCAAAGACAGTGAAGGACAGGGAAGCCTGGCATGCCACAGTCCATGGGGGTGCAAAGAGTTGGACATGACTGGGCCACTGAACAACAACAACCACCAGCTGTTAAGACTCCATGCTTCCACTGCAGGGGGCACAGGTTCAATCCCTGGTCCATGAACTAAGATCCCACGTGCTGTGAAGTGCGGACAAAAAGTTAAAAATAAAATAAAAATAAATAATACTGCATTGCATATTTGAAAGTTGCTAAGAGAGTAGAGTTCTTACTGCAGAAAAATAAATTCTATAACTACATATGGTGACGGATGTTAACTTATGCTGTGTACCTGTAATTAATATAGCGTTATATGTCAAGTGTTATATGGGCTTCCCTGATAGCTCAGTTGGTAAAGAATCTGCCTGCAATGCAGGAGACCCCGGTTCAATTCCTGGGTTAGGAAGATCCACCGGAGAAGGGACAGGCTACCCACTCCAGTATTCTTGGGCTTCCCTGTGGCTCAGCTGGTAAAGAATCCACCTGCAATGTGGGAGACCTGGGTTTGATCCCTAGGTTGGGAAGATCCCCTGGAGAAGGGAAAGACTACCCACTCCAGTATTCTGGCCTGGAGAAGTCCACGGACTTTATGGTTATAGCAGAGTCGGGCACGACTGAGCGACTTTCACTTTCACTATATGTCAATCATACTTCAACTTTAAAAATAAAACATGTAAAAAATTTTTGTAAGAATACATACATATGTAGCAAGGGTGTTTTAAATGCAAGTGAGTGAAAGTTGCAAAATCCAGGGTAAGAGGAGTCGGGGAGAGGTGAGAAAGACTCAGGAGAAGCCAGTTCTTAGCTGGGGGGGCTCACTAACACCTCTGCATTGACCCACCTCCTGTCCTATGGAAGTGTCACTTCAGTTATTTTGCCCACGTCAGCAAATTATATAATAAAACACACATTCAAAGAGTCCTAAGTCACACTTCCTCAGAGAAACCACCCGACCCTCACAGTGAGAGGAATAAACCTCACCTCAGCCTCACTCTCAAAAGTCCTCTCCAACACCACAGTTCAAAAGCATCAATTCTTTGGCATTCAGCTTTCTTTTTTTTGAACTGTGGTGTTGGAGAAGACTCTTGAGAGTCCCTTGGACTGCAAGGAGATCCAACCAGTCCATCCTAAAGGAGGTCAGTCCTGGGTGTTCATTGGAAGGACTGATGCTGACACTCCAATACTTTGGCCACCTGATGTGAAGAACTGACTCTTTGGAAAAGACCCTGATGCTGGGAAGAAATGAAGGCAGGAGGAGAAGGGACAACAGAGGATGAGATGGCTGGATGGCATCACCAACTCGACGGACCTGAGCTTGAGTGAACTCTGGGAGTTGGTGATGGACAAGCAGGCCTGGCGTGCTGCGATTCATGGGGTCGCAAAGAGTCAGACACGACTGAGCGACTGAACTGAATTAAAAAGCCCCGCACTGTGCCCAGAACCCTCACTTCCCGGAGGCTGGGGTGGGCAGAGGTTGGGGAGCAGGGAGTCAGGCTGCCTGTGACCAAGTCCCACCTCTGCCTGCCCCCACTGGGTCTCCCTGGGCAGGGCTCCTCAGCTGCCTGTGCCTCGGTTTCCCTGACAGTAAACAAGGCTGACAATACCACCTGCTCCCGCTGTGAGGATCAGTCAGCCCTGAGCAGGCCTGAGCTGATCTCAGTCAGGAGAGGAGAAAGGCCACATGGCCATCTGCTGGTGATGGGTCTACAGGGGGTTATTAAGCTGTTCCTTCCATGTCGCCTGTTAGAAACATTTCATCACAAGGAAAAGATTAATGTCCTAGGGCACAGGAAGGAGGGGCAGAGTCTGTTCCTCAGAGCCCCCCAGAGACCCCCCTCCCCCCCACACATACGCTGTGCCCGGTCCCTGGGTTGTTCCCGGCCCCACAACACTCTCTTCTCCGACCAGGAGGGTTTGAGGGCTGGCGGTGCCATCCTACGCCCAGGTCGGGGGTGGGGAGGAGCCAAGAGAGTGAGTGAAGCAAGGTGATGAGGAGAAAGGAGAGTCGGGTACAAGCTGAGCTCCACCGCAGAGCCTGAGAGCTGCCGGAGCGTGTCTGGCCGACAGCTGCCAGGAGGCAGATGCTTTCTAAAGTTAGCTGGCGGCGATGTAATAACTCATCCAGCCGGAGACCTTGAGGATCCAGCAGAAGGGGCGAGGCAAAGCCCCCTGGAAACCACACCCTCTGGAAGCCGCAGCCCCCTCCCGGACGCCCCCCCCACCCGCAGCCAGCACCCCGCCCACAGGTCGCCCCATCTAGAGCCCGAGGACCTAGTCACCCTGCTGCCAGAGCCAGGGAGCCTGCCGCAGCCTTGAGCGCACTCACATTGACATGGTCTTGAAGCCCGTGCTGTTTCCCTGGCTGTCGGAGAGCTGGATCCTGCAGGGTCCGTAAACTGAGCTCTTGATGGCAAGAAGGAGCAGCACTAGGAAGGCCGGGACCCCTGAGGAGTGGGACAGAGGCTCAGAGTCCTGTCAGGAGATCCCAGAGATGCGCTGCTATAACAGTTCTACTGGGCAAGTAGTGGGGAAGGAAGGAGACTGCTCTGAGCCCCCGGCCGCTGTCAGTGTGGTCCAGACTCAGAGGAATTAGCCCGCCTAGCGGCCTTAGAGAAGGCGATCTTCCTAGGGAGTGCAGTGGTAAAGAATCTGTCTGCCAATGCAGGAGACGTGGGTTCGATCCCCGGGTCAGGAAGATCCCCTGGATAAGGAAATGGCAACCCACTCTAGTATCCTTGCCTGGAAAACCCCATGGACAGAGGAGCCTGGTGGGCTGCAGTCCATGGAGTCGCAAAAGAGTCGGACACAACTGAGCGCCCATGCTCGCACACACGCTTAGAGAAGGCTGATATGAGCGAGGGCTCTAGGGTGGGATTGCAGCTGTAGCAGCAGTGGCCCTGCTCGGAGGGTGTGGCTGGGAGGTAATTGGAGAGAGGATTTGGGAACTGGTGAGGAAACAGAGAGGCTAGGGGTGCTGATGACCGTGGTACTAGAGATGGTGGTGAACACAAGGATGAGGATGGTGGTGGTGATGGAGGCGGAGGCGACGGTGGAGGTGATTGATGATGGTACGGAAGATGGTAAGGAGAGTTGTTCTGGAGGTGGAAGTGGTGATAATAGTCATGTAGGAAGTGGTGGTGGGTGTTGGCAGGGATGGTGACCGTGGTCATGGCAATGGAGGAGAAAGAAAAGGACAGAGGGGACAGACACCCTAGACCTGCGGGAAGCCTCAGGAAGCAAGAGGGCAGGGAGACGGTGCTCACCCCAGCCCACGGCACAGAGCTTGAGCACGTATCGGCGGATGTAGATGTTGTAGACGCGCCCCAGTAGGAGGTAGAGGTTGAAGCCTTCAATGGCCATCCAGGTGAGGCAGCTGAGCAGCGCGTAGTGCAGGGTGGCGGCCAGCGCCACGCACGCTGCCCCGGGCACTGGGGGCGTGGCCAGCACAGGGCTCAGCAGGAAGGCGATGTTGAGGAGCAGCACGGAGGCATGCAGGTTCATGTGGATGCGTGTTACCGAGTCACTCTGCTTCCTGCGGGTGGGAGCATGGCCTTCCGTGACCTGGATGTCCCCAGGCAGCGCTGCTCCCTGGGCTCATAGACACTTAATGACTGGGACACAGGTCAAGAGGGGCAGGGACCCAACAGCAGCCACACACAATGAGGCTGGTCTCCTGACTCCACTCCAACCCCATCCCGCCTTCTGCCTTCCGGGAAAGCCCACCTGACTCTCGCGGGGCCAAGTAGAAAAGAAGGAGGCATTCTGGGCAGCAGTGGATGGGCAGGCCCAGCATGAGGGCAGGGGAATACCTGGCCTGGACGTGCAGCAAGACAGTGAGCAGCGAGGCCACGATGGAGATGCTGCAACCCACCAGGGAGATGTAGGTGAGAGGCGCCAGCAGCTCTGCAGGGATAGGGGCCTGGGAGATTTGCTGTGGGGGAAAAGGCAGGGGCAGAAGCATGGAAATGCCCTCCCCTGCCTGAATCAAAGACCTGCCAAGACTTCAGCTCCAAGCCTCCATCCCCTACAATCCCATCCGCGATCCTGATTTGAAAACAGTCGTGGCAGACACAGCGGATTTTCTGTCTCTCGACTCCCACCTCTCCTTCCTCCCCACCTTCCCTCTCTTAGGCACTGGGGTGGACCCTCCCCTGCTCCTGCTGTGTGCAGTCAGGGCACCAGGCCTGGCCTATCAGAGCCCTCCCAGAGCCCACAGTGATTGGCTAAGGGATGGGCATGTGACACACTCTAGGCCTATGGGACTCAGTCCCAAGATTTTGGCTGGCAGAATTGGTAAGAAACCTGAACCCTAGTAGGACCTACAACAGGAAACACTAGCAGCCGTATTATTATTCCGTGGGGCGAGCCTGTCTGAGAACTAAGCTAGCACAAAGCAAGCGCAGTGGAGAGACTGAGGTAGAGTCCTGTCTTGGTGATATTGAGTCCCTGGATCAAGCCATGCCTGAAGCCTAACCCGGCCTTTCAGGGAACATGAACTCATAAGTTTCCTCCCCCCTCCCCAATTAAGTCCCTTTGAGTTGAATTTCTGTCCCTTGCGCCAGCTTTTACCTTTCTGCTCTGTCCTAGATGTGGGGCCCTCTGCACCTCTGACCACCCTCGTCCAGACTGGATGCACACATACCATAAGAACAGCAAAGTAGGTGAGGTGGTTGCAGCGGCAGAGCACCTGGGAAGGTGTGGGCCGCTCCGTGCGACAGCCCTCGGGGCTCCAGGCCCCCCACTGGTGCTTGCTGGCTCTCTCCTTCCAGAAGACACAGGTCACTGTGTAGCCTTCCTAAGGGGAAATGCTGGAATTGGGTGCATCCGAGGGGTGGTGGGGAAGGGCATGGATCAGGGTCTGGAAATTGTGGGGTCAAACGTGACTCAGCTGCACCCTTGTCAACATTTTACCAGGCACCAGCTGTGCTTTAGCATCAGACAGACCCAGATTCCAGCCCTACCTCCACCCTGGACTCTGAGAGAGACCTGGGAAAGTCACAGAGGTTCTCTGAACCTCAGTTTATTCATCTGCAAAATGGGATCATTTATACTCAAGATACAGGCTTCCCGGGTGGTGTTAGTGGCTAATGCAGGAGACATAAAAGATGCAGGTTCAATCCTTGGGTCAGGAAGATCCCCTAGTGGTGGGCATGGCAACCCACTCCAATATTCTTGCCTGGAAAATCCCATGGCCAGAGGAACCTGGCAGGCTATAGTCCATAGAGTCGCAAAGAGTCTGGCATGACTGAAGCAATTTAGCACGCATACTCAAGTCACACGGATGGTGGGGTCATCAAAGACAATAAGGAATCTTGAGTACCCAGCTCTGGCCAATACAGCAGGTACTCTATGATCAACTCTCCCATTTCCCCTCCTCCCCATGGGGAACAATGATGGTCCAGACCCGTCCCAGTGAGGGAGAGAGTCCTTTACAGACAACCCTGATGCCAAGCCGTGTGGTTGGAGAGGTGAGGGAAGTGAAACAGGCATGCCATGGAGACCCGCAGAGGAAGGGGTGGAGGGGTCCTGAGAAGGGAAGGGACAATGAGGACTGAGGCCTTAAAGGACGCATCAGATTTTCTCTAAGTGGAGCAAGGACATATTAGGTGGAGGGAACTGCAGGGGCAAAAGCTCAGAAGAATGAAATGAAATGTTGATGGAGACATTGGGAGTGCAGAGCAGTTCTGATGAGACTGGGTGAAGATAGGGCCAGAGTGTAGGAGCTCTGGGCTTTGCAGGAATGCCATCAGGGCTTTTGCCCACCCAGCAGCCCTTCTTCCTTCTTTTGGCATCAACATCTGTACTTTCCTTAAGGACCCACCCCTCTCCCAGTGACAGGTCATATAAATCCAGCCCAGTCCCTGGGCCATGTGAACACAGCCTGGCTAGTCCACCCCATCCCCCTGGGAACAGTGATGGTTCAGGGATGGACACATGATGCGACTGGACCTTTTGGATCTGTTATGGGATCCTGATTTGCACTGGCAAGAAAGAGCCCCCTGAGAAGAGGGGAAGGAGGTCCAGCACTTCAGCTGCCATCTTGCCACAGAATGGAAAGCCAAGGCAGGAAACCGCTGCTGAGAAATGGACACTGAGCCATTACGGCACCATATCTGCTCCTGGATCCAGCTGTACCTGAAGCAGTCCTGGACATTTCATGGACAGGAGGCAATAAATTCCCTTTTGTGTTCAACCTGGCTTGAGCTGGTTTTCTATCATTTGTGATTCAAAGAATCCTGACCAATGAGTGACTAAAAGCTTCTCTCTCATTTCTTTGGCAGGAATTTTCAAAACATTTCAAAATTTAAAGCAGTTTGTTTCTAAGATAGTTCCACAGGGCTGGGTTTGCTCAAACCAACATTCAACGGGATAGCTACAAGAGGATAGGGATGGGCTGGAAATGGGGGTGTCCCCCAACAATACCAGGCTTTGGTTGTGCCAGAAGCTGATGTTCACTGGTTCGCTGAGGTTGCTCACGTATCCATGGTTCAGCTGGGCCCCCAGAACATAGTTGCTAAGCAGAGATGAATTGATGTCTTTCTGGAAGGTCAAGAGAAGGAGGGCTGACTGGAGGGAACAGAAGGAGACCCTGGATGAGGTCCGAGAGCCCCCTTCCCCAGCCCCTCCTCCCTGGATGAGAACAAGCAGCATGGCATTCATGTGCACAGCTGTGCCAACCTGCTAGGCTTTGCACGTGCCGCCCCTTTCACCTGGAGCCCCGTCTCTCATCACCTCCACCCTCACTTCCCATCTGTTAAATGGATTCCAGCCTTGTACCCTCCACCTCACCCTACCCCAACTCACTGTCAAAGCCAAGCTTAAAAGGCACCTCCTCTGGAAGCCCTCCTGGATTGCTAATTGGGAACCATCCTGACCCCACCCTGACTCATTCATCCCTTTGAATCTATGATTATACTTAACCTTGAGCTAAAATTAAGTCTCTAAGGTCCTGGTCTAATTGTTGAGATAGAGAGTTCTCTGAGGACAAAGATCTTGTGACCTACTTGTCTGCCTCCCGTTTAGGGACAGGCGCATACACAGAAGATTTCTTAAGTCTCATTTGCATATTATAATAGTGCCTTCCTACTATTCTGCTCAAACGAAGGCCCAGAGAGGGGTGCTGACTGGCTGAGGTTGCAGATGGCCAGGAGGAGACATGGATGCCTGCACTGCCCCCTGGAAGGGGTCAGCACCCACCCTGCATGGCCCACCAGCCGGGGCTAACCTGGAAAAAGCGGGTGCTGGAGAAGTAGATACAGATGAGACGAAGATCCCCAGAGCGTGTCCTGCAGGCATTCTGGGTCAGCTCGGCCGGGAACTGCATGGCGTGCTGGGGCTGGGCCTGCAGAGGGCCAGAGACAGGCTGGGCCCCATGTCCACAGTCCTCCAGACCCACAACACCTTCACTGTTCCCCACTCTCTGGGGAGCTCTCCCGGCGCTCCCAAGCACTTCCTATCTTGGAGCCTCCATGCACAGAACCCTCTCCTGCCAGGCTGCACCTCCACCCAAACTTCCCGAGAGCCTAGGCCTTCCCTTCAGGCTGTTCTGGTCTTGAGCTGGGGTCTTTTCTCCCACTCAAGTGGGGCCCTGAGGATGGAACATCAGCACCCAACACCCAGGCATTCTGCAGGAATCACACCAGGGCCCTCACAGGGGGCTACCTCACCCCAGGAACCTGCAAAAGCAGGAAATCAACCCTGAATATTCATTGGAAGGACTGATGCTGAAGCTGAAGCTCCAGTACTTTGGCCACATGGTGTGAAGAACTGGTTCATTGGAAAAGATCCTGATGCTGGGAAAGATTGAGGGCAGGAGGAGAAGGGGATGAGAGGACAAGATGGTTGGATGGCATCACTGACTCAAGGGACATGAGTTTGAGCAAACTCAGGGGGACAGTGAAGGACAGGGAAGCCTGGCGTGCTGCAGTCCATGGGGTCACAAAGAGCTGGACACAACTGGGTGACTGAACAACAGCTCACAGCTATTAAGGCAGAGTCCAGAGCCCAGGCTGGTGGGAAGGCGGGTGATGGGCCCTGGGGAAAGTCTAGACCTTCAACCCCTGGAGCATTTCTGGGGTAGAGGCTCTGAATACCCTCAATCCCTGGGCATCTCTGACCTGGGGGACCTTCTCCACAGCGGCACTGCTCAGAGAGAGGCCAGTAAAGTTGCAGTTCAGCTTGAAGGCCAGTGCCTGGATGATGTGTGTCTGCAAGGTGAGGTTGTGGCCCCCGAAGCTGGCATTGAGCAGCCTCAACTCTAGGCCATGAACGAGCCTGAGGGTGAGAGAGACAGCCAGATCCCCAGGTAAGGATGGAAGCAAGAGGGACCCTCCACAGCCTCCCCGAATCCCACACCCCTGTCACTCCCACCTCCAAATATCTGCACACACAGTGTTCCTGGCACACCCTTACCTCTCCACCCCGCCCATCTCCTTCTCCCATTAACTCTTGCTTGGGTCCCATTTTATTGCCACCTCCTCCAAGAAGCCTTCCCTGGCTGCTCCCCACTGGCTGAAATGCCCCACAGTCCCTACACTTCCCTGTTAGGTTATCAGCATTGGCCTGTCACCCTGAGCGCCTAGGGTTTTGAGTCAGAGACCTCGGAGAGCCCAGTCCATTCTTGGAGCCCCTTCCCAGAAAAATGCACAGAGACCCACGATTCTGCACTGGTCTCATGGCGCCCACGGCTAAGGGCCCCCAGCCAGACAGCAAACTCAGTGAGAACAGGGGCGCGTCCATCCCACAGCTCCAGAGCTTGGTGCCTGGCACACAGCAGGTACTCAGTAAATGAGTGTTGAATAAATGAATAAGCAGTCTATACTGGAGTGCCCCTGGGCCACCGAGTCAAGATACAGGCTGGGGGTGGAGGCAGAGGGGACTCTGAGAAGGCGAGGAGGGATGCCTGACTCACTCAGCAAAAGACGTGTTGCTCCTCCTCTTAGCTGCCGCCTCCATTCTCTTCATCCAGTCCAGGGTCTCCTGGGATGCCTCTGCGAGGAACGAGTCCAACAACCGCCTCAGCCTCTGTCCACAGCTGTCCCCCCAGCATCCCCCACCGCTGGCCATCCCATGGCCTCTGGCTCTTCTGCCCCAGGGCAGAAGTGCCCTCTTTTCAATCTCCCTTGGTTTGAGGCCACCCCAGCTTCACATCAAAGTCAGAAGTCCCGGCTAGGATGTTTCTTGCACCTCAGGGAAGCCCTCTTACCTGCCATCCTGCTCTGAGACGCCAAGAGGCACAGGTAGAGGAAAGGGGCCCAGCAGCAATCCATGTTGTATATCAAATCTCCTCCAGGAACTGGCTCCCACACTGGAAAACGTGCATGTCTCTGTGACCACAGTAAATGAGCCTCCTCTCACCCTAGGCATCTGGCCTGTCCCTAGATTAGTAGGGCAGCATCTTACCTGATCCTCACACTCCTGCATTCCACAGATGCGGAAACCGCAGCTCACAGAGCAAGGGGCTTACTTCGAGTGAGGCTGCCTGAAGCCAGATCTCCTTGAAACCTGAATCCTGGACCATTTTTACCAAGCCTGCCATTTGCAACTCTGTCTGAGTCACTCCCTCCTCCCCAAAAAAGGTCTCTCTGGGGGCCTCCCCAGGACTCTGACCTCACCCATGGGAAAGTTGGGAGTTGCTTGTCATTCACCCTGTCCAGCCCTGTCATTCACCCACCATGTGACTTTGGGCAAGAATCTGTCCCTCTCTGATGAAACTGCCAGCAGCAGCCGCTGTGGGGAACTGGAAAGTTAGAAGGGAAAAAACAAGAACGAAGAGTCTGGGGAGAAGGATAGCTTTGATGATAATCATGGATGGTCAGAGGCCACCAAGAATCACGGCAGCTGGAGGACAGCAGGAGAACCACTGCCTTTGTCCACAAAGAATTCCTCCAATGCCCATTGTAAAGTAGAATGTGATTCGAACATATTGTTAAGTACGCTATTCAACATTTGCTTTGAAACCTCATCTTCCTTTTCACCTATTTTTGTGACTGCCAGAAACCACAGCAGCTGCTAGTTATGAATTAAGATGTCAGGCTCAAATTTTTGAAAATAAATCCAATGATTTGGTTTTTTTTAAAAAAAGGATCTTGTCCCTTTCTGCCATAATTCCCTCAGTTTTAAAATGAATGGGCCAAT
Source organism: Ovis canadensis (assembly GCF_042477335.2). Taxonomy (NCBI): domain Eukaryota; kingdom Metazoa; phylum Chordata; class Mammalia; order Artiodactyla; family Bovidae; genus Ovis; species Ovis canadensis. Next base: position 38,750,298 of record NC_091258.1, on the reverse strand, counting down.
TTCTGCTTAAACATAGCAAATTTATGTCTGCCCCTGAAGCTCCACTAAAATGAGACTGAATGGGACATCCCTGGCGGTCCAGTGGTTGAGGCTCTGTGCTTCCAATGCAGGGGACATGAGTTCAATCCCTGGTTGGGAACTAAGATCCCACATGTTGTATAGTGAGGCCAAATATTTGTTTTAATTAAGAAAAAAAAGAAAACAAATTTCTAAAAACTAAAAAAAAAAAATGAGAGAGAATGAATAAAACAGACACAAAGCCACGAAACACAGGACAATGGGAAAGAAGACAGCAGCAGATGAGAGATCTCACTAAGACTTTGGCAGTCACGAAGCAGGTGGCTGTCTGGTTTTAAAAGAACAAAAGCAGGCCATGAAATGTTGAACCCAAGTGCTTGCGTCAGGGAGGAGTACAGGCGGTGTGGGATCAGTGAGGGACAGGGAGAAGGCAGCGAAGTCAGCTACGGGGGAACTTAGGAACTAGAGGCTTTGGAATCTCTGAAGGTGGGATGGAGGGTGAGGTTAAACGGGGTGGGAGGGGGTGTGGGGTGGGGGTTGTTGGTTGTGAATCTTTAAAATGACCAGCTGGGTCTCCATATCTCCTCTGTCACCTGGAACATCCTCACCACCTTCCCCTCCCCAACCCTGTCCCAACTCAAAGTACGTTCCCTGGAGACAATGCACCAGAGAGAATCGGAAGGGTCCCATTCTGTGGAGTGCCATCCTGGTACGGGAAAATGAAGCCATACGCCCTCTCCACCGCCTCCTCCAATCAGCCTCCGGAAGACTGCAGCAGCCAAGTAATGATGCTCCAAGGCAGGAGAAAATTCTTCTCTGAAGAACCAGTCATGCCAAGAAAATTATCCTCTAGTTACTGACATTTTGGTGCTCCTTAATATAACAGCCTAGACCAAACTTAAGGTGAAGCTTCACCAGCCACCAAGCCCTACCAGGAAATTAAGTTCTTAGTGCTCAACCAAGGATCCCTCAGTTCAGTTAAGTTCAATTCAGTCACTCAGTCATGTCGGACTGTTTGTGACCCCATGAATTGCAGCACACCAGGCTTCCCCGTCCATCACCAACTTCCAGAGTTTGCTCAAATTCATGTCCATCAAGTCGGTGATGCCATCCAGCCATCTCATCCTCTGTCGTCCCCTTCTCCTCCTGCCCCCAATCCCTCCCAGCACCAAAGTCTTTTCCAATGAGTCAACTCTTTGCACGAGGTGGCCAAAGTACTGGAGTTTCAGCTTTAGCATCATTCCTTCCAATGAACACCCAGGACTGATCTCCTTTAGGATGAATTGGTTGGATCTCCTTGCAGCCCAAGGGATTCTCAAGAGTCTTCTCCAGCACCACAGTTCAAAAGCATCAATTCTTCGGCGCTCAGCTTTCTTCACAGTCCAACTCTCACATCCATACATGACCACTGGAAAAACCATAGCCTTGACTGTATGGACCTCTGTTGGCAAAGTAATGTCTCTGCTTTTGAATATGCTATCTAGGTTGGTCATAACTTTCCTTCCAAGGAGTAAGCGTCTTTTAATTTCATGGCTGCAGTCACCATCTGCAGTGATTTTGGAGACCAAAAAAATAAAGTCAGCCACGGTTTCCACTGTTTCCGCATCTATTTGCCATGAAGTGATGGGACCAGATGCCATGATTTTAAGCCAACTTTTTCACTCTCCTCTTTCACTTTCAACAATAGGTTTTTTAGTTCCTCTTCACTTTCTGCCATAAGAGTGGTGTCATCTGCATATCTGAGGTTATTGATATTTCTCCAGGATTTTTAAACATACACCTTTCTCAGGAAGCTGCTGGAGGATGTGTTCCACAAAATGAGAGAGTAAATCATGAAAGAACACATAGGGTACAGGAAAACCTGCCAGAAGAGACGTGAAGCTACTCCCCAGAAAATGCATGATGAGAAGGCCCAGGCTGATGGCTGGACAGCAGGCCTAGGGCGCATGCCGTCCAGATGGAAGCAGAAGACAGAAAGTTTCCAGGAGGGAGGTCTCAATGGGTAAAAGAAAGAGGCAAATATACAGATTGTCTGACAGGTCTGAAGACATAGGAAAATTATTTTGAGAAATATCTTACAGAAAGCTTGCAAATGAAAAGTAAAAAAGAAGCAATTAACTTCAGGAAAACCAAGTTGTACAGGAGAGAAAACGTAATCTTGCTACACAAATGGACATAAAGTATAAGATGTTTATAGCATTATAAAACCTGTTTTTTATTTGGCTGTGTCACTCTGCATGCCAGATCTTAGTTCCTTGACCAGGGATTGAACCCCAGGCCCTAGCAGGGAAAGTGCAAAGTCTTAAGCCCTGAACTGCCAGGGAATTCACTATATTTTTTAAATTGTATAAAAACCACATAAAAATGATTTTGACTTCCATTTATGATGTAGAGAGCCACAAGAGAACATCACTCCCATCTTGACCATGGAAAAAGCCAAATGATGTACAAAACTGGTTTTTTGAGTCTGTTCGAGAACTGAAGTCACAAAATAATCAGATAAACTGGTTTCCAATGGTTGATAAGCCCTTCAAGGATGAGGTGTTTCACCTCAGTGGTTGCCAAAAAAAGCAGATGAGAACAACTGATACCGTAATGGATTCTTTTTTTAACTTTTTATTTTATATTGGAGTATCGCCAATTAACAGTGTTGTGATAGATTCAGGTGGACAGCAAAGGGACTCAGCTATACATAGACATGTATCCATTCTCCCCTAAACTTCTCTCCCATCCAGGCTGCCACATAACACTGAGCAGAGTTCCCTGTGCTATATCTGCTGAGCTAAGTCACTTCAGTTGTGTTCGGCTCTGTGCGACCCCATAGACAGCAGCCCACTAGGCTCCCCCATCCCTGGGATTCTCCAGGCAAGAATGCTGGAGTGGGTTGCCGTTTCCTTCTCCAATGCATGAAAGTGAAAAGTGAAAGTGAGGTCGCTCAGTCGTGTCTGACTCTTAACGACCCCATGGACTGCAGCCTACCAGGCTCCTCTGTCCATGGGATTTTCCAGGCAAGAATATTGGAGTGGGGTGCCATTGCCTTCTCCCCTGTGCTATATGGTAGGTCCATACTGGTTATCCATTTTATTTTTTCAATCATTCAGAAACATTGTTTAATAATATTCTTATCAAAATAAAGCTTACAGAAAAGTTCACAAATCATGCATCTTGGTGAATTATCACTTGGGTTTCCTGGTGGCTCAGGCAGTAAAGGATCTGTCTGCAATGCAGGAAACCTAGGCTCGATCTTTGGGTCAGGAAGATCCCCTGGAAAAGGGAATGGCAACCCACTCCAGTATTCTCGCCTAGAAAACTCCATGGACAGAGGAGCCTGGTGGGCTACAGTCCATGGGGCCGCAAAGAGTTGGACACGACTGAGCAGTTAACACACTTTATCCATTTCAAGTATAGCAGTGTGTACGTGTCCATCTCAAACTCCCTAACTAGCCCTTCTCCCTTTCCTTCCCCTCTGGTAACCACAAGTTCGTTCCCTAACCTGTGAGTCTCTTTCTGGTTTTCAAGTAAGTTCATTTGTATAATTTCTTTTTAGATTCTGAATATGAGGGGTGGCATATGATCTTAGTGAATTCTTAAAGGCTGAGTATGCATGAGAATGCCAGTTTAAAACCACTGAGAGCCCCAGACACAAGGGGAGTCTATATCCGCTTGACCATTTCTTCCCACAGTCCTCTGCTGGTGCTCGTGAGAATGACTGGGGGTGGGGCAGGGACCTGAGAGAGCCCCTGTGGTGACATGGGCGTGCTGAGGTTTGAGGGTGAAGCCTATACGAGCCCCAGGCCATGCGTGAGTATGTGATGGTGACTGGCTGCTGCGACAGACAGACATCTGTGCCCTGGCCTTGCCGTGATGAGACCCTCATCCATAGGTCCTGACTTGTTATAAGGAGAAGGTCTGCTGCCTCACGGAGAAGTGAAAAAACCCAACAAGAGTTTTCTCTGGCAGTCCAGTGGTTAAGACTCCACACTTCCAATGCAGGGGCACAAATGTGACCCCTGGTCAGGAAACTAAGATTCCACATGCAGCACAGTGCAGCCAAATAAAAACCACCTACCCCAGACCCTGCACAGACACTAAGCAAAAACTGCCACTGGTACGGAGTAGCCAAACCCACTAGTGCCCAGGACTCTGCACTGTTATAAAACAAGGGGCTGCTCCTGCTATGAGAAAGGCAGGACCTTCATTCACACCTAGGACGCCTCCACCAATACATGGCAGGGTTTGGGCTCCATGAGGGTGAAGGAGAAGAAGTCAGCCAGCACTGAAGAAGAGGCAGAAGTAGCCAGTCACTGAATGAGAAACAGGAAAGCTAAGAAAGCCCCAGTCGTGGGGCTCAGGCACAAGGCTATCTAAGACTGAAACTTAGAGCAAGAGAACCAGAAATCTACTGCTTCCATCAAAAATTTTGCACCAAGTAATAAGCAACAGCTGTCTACCACTGGCAAAGGGGCCAGAACACAAAGAAAGATTCCCTCTGTGTTGCATGCATGCAAGGATGAAAGTGGAGTAGGATTACCGAGAAAATCCATGTGGGACTCAAGGGCTCACACTAAGCACAGAGTAATGGAGAAATATGATGCTTATGCTGCAGAGAGGTACCTGCAGCAACAAAACTGTAACCCAGATCGACCTCAGACTGCACTGACTCAGTGAATGCCTCTACTTAAGCCATGACACAGGAAAGACGCCCACTTCTAGGCATAATTACCATTTTCCTCACTACTGTGCTTTCACACAATGCCTTGGTATTCAGTCAAAGCTTATAAATCAAGAAGAAAGAAACTACTCATTGTCAAAAGATAAAAGAGACAAGAGAAGCAGAGCCAGAGATGACCAAAATGTTAAAACTATTAGCGACTTAAAGATACATGAGTATGGAAAAGCAGGGGGTGGAAAGGTATGCTCCTAAGGACAGATGGGAAATTTCAGGAGAGCAATGGAAACTATTAAGGAGAGTCAGGTAGAAATGAAATACTCAATATCATTGATAAAGAATTTCTTCAATTGTGAAGTGAAAAAAAGTAAAAGTGTTAGTTGCTCAGTTGTGTCCAACTCTTTGAGACCTCATGGACTGTAGCCTGCCAGGCTCTTCTGTCCATGGAATTCTCCAGGCAAGAATTCTTGAGTGGATTGCCATTCCCTTTTGCAGGGGATCTTCCTGACCCAGGGATGGAACCCAGGTCTCCTGCATTGCAGGAAGATTCTTTGCCATCTGAGCCATTGAAGGCCTATTAATCAGCAAACCAGATACAGCAACGTAATCAGTGAATTTGAAGATAGAACAATATAAATAATCTGAACTGAAACACAAAGAGTAAGAAGAGCCAAAATAAAACTCAAAACAGTAGGACAAGAGCGGATGGTCTAATAAACATGTAATTTGAGTCCCAAAAGGAAGAGAAAGAACATAGAAGAAATATTTGAAGAGATAATGGCTGAAATTTTTTCCAAAATTAGTGAAAGACAACATACTACAGACCAGAAGCTCTACAAAACTCAGAATAAATATAAAGAAACCATACCTAGACACATCATAGTCAAACTGATGCAAAACCAAAGATTAAAAAAATCTTGAAGGCAGAGAGAAAATGAAACAATAGATACAGAAGATAAGAAATAAGAACTACAAGAGAGTTCTCAAGAAACTATACAAACCAGAAGATAACACAACTACGTATTTCAAGAAAAACGTGTCAGCCTAGAATTTGATGTCCAGTGGAAATATGTTTCAAAAATGAAAACCAAATAAGAACTATTTCAGATGACCAATGGCTTAAAAAATTCATTTCCAGCAGCTGTGCTGGGCTTAGTTGCTCAGTCATGTCTGACTCTTTGCAACCCCATGGACTGTAGCCCACCAGCCTCCTCTGTCCATGGGGATTCTCCAGGCAAGAGTACTGGACTGGAATGCCATACCCTCCTCCAGGAGATCTTCCCAACCCAGGGATCAAATTCAGGTCTCCTGCATTGCCGGTGGATTCTTTACCATCTGAGCCACCAGGGAAGCTTAAGAATACTGGAGTTGGTAGCCTCTCCCTTCTCCAGGGGACCTTCCCAACCCAGAAACTGAACCAGGGTCTCCTGCATTGCAGGCAGATTCTTAACCAGGTGAGCTATCAAAAAGCCCCATTTCCAGCAGACCTGCACTAAAAGAGATATTAAAGGAAATTCTTTTGGCAGAAGAAAATTTATACCAAATGAAAACATGGACCTACACAGAGAAATAGAGTGTTGAAACTGACAAAAATATGTCAAATACAGAATGAATTTTCTCAATTTTAACATCTGTCTAATGTAAAAATGGCGACACTATATTGTGAGGGCTCATAATACATGCCGAAATTTTAATGCACCACAAAAAAATAGCACTATGGGCAGAAACAACACCAAAAAATCACCTATATAAGGAAAAAGTGGATAGCTTGAATTTCATCAAAAATTAAAACTTCTAATCTTTGAAGATCATTGCTAAGAGAGTGAGAATAAAAATCATAGACTGAGAAGAAATATTTGAAAACACAAACTTGAAAAAAAAAGTGCATCTGGACTATACTGAGAATTCATAAAACTAAACAAGAAGACAAATAACCCAATAAAAAATGGCCAAAGATTTAAACAGTCCCTCAGCCAAAGAAGATACACAGATGGCAACAAGCACATGAAAAGATATTCAGTATCACTAGTCATTGCTGCTGTTGCTGCTAAGTTGCTTCAGTCGTGTCCAACTCTGTGCGACCCCATAGACGGCAGCCCACCAGGCTCCCCCATCCCTGGGATTCTCCAGGCAAGAACACTGGAATGGGTTGCCATTTCCTTCTCCAATGCATGAAAGTGAAAATCAAAAGTGAAGTCTCTCAGTCGTGTCTGACTCTTTGCGACCCCGTGGACTGCAGCCTACCAGGCTCCTCCATCCATGGGATTTTCCAGGCAAGAGTACCGGAGTGGGGTGCCATTGCCTTCTCCACGGAAAGGGAAATAAAACCATAAAGAGAAGTCACTACACACCTTCTGGTGTAGCTAAAATCAAAACGACCGGTAATATCTTGTGTTACCGAGAATATACAACAGCTGAATTCTTATGCATTGATGGAAGGAATGTAGAATGGGACAGCTACTTTGAAAAGGGGCTTTCCTGGTGGCTCAGCAGTAAAGAATCTGCCTGCAATGTAGGAGTCTCAGGAGACATGGGTTCAGTCCCTGGTTTGGAAAGATCCCCTGGAGGAGGGCATGGCAACCCACTCCAGTATTCTTGCTAGAAAATCCTATGGACAGAGGAGCTTGGTGGGCTACAGTCCATGGGGTCACAAAGGGTTGCACATGACTGAAGCAACTTAGCATGCACGCAGGCAGGCAGTTTGAAAAATCTGAAAACAATACCAACTTCTATCAAGAGAATTCCCTGGTGGTCCAGTGGTTAGGACTTGGTGCTTTCACTGTCAAGGGCATGGGTTCAATCCTGGTTGGGAAACTAAGATCCTACAAGCTGCACAGCACAGCCAAAAAAAGTTGCATCCAATGGTGAAAGATAAACAAACTGTGGTATATCCATGCTGTGGAATATTATTCAACAATAGAAAAGAGTGAGCTGCTGACATAGGCAACAAATGGCTGAGTCTCAAAATCATTATGATAAGTGAAAGAAGCCAGACAAAAAGGATTATGTATTTTATGATTCCACTTATATGATCTTCCAGAAAAGTAAAAACTTCCTGTTAGAGAACACATCCATAGTTTCCATGGGGTGGGAAAAAGGTAACTGACTATAAAAGAAGCCAAAGCAACTTTTCAGGGGGATGTGCTCCACTCAATGGCTCAGTCGTGTCCAACTCTTTGTGACCCCATGGACTAAAACTCACCAGGCTCTTCTGTCTCTGGAATTCTCTAGGCAAGAATACTGGAGTGGGCAGCCATTCCCTTCTCCAGAGGATATTCCCGACGCAGGGATTGAACCCGAGTCTCCTGCATCTCCTGCCTTGGCAAGCAGGTTCTTTACCACTGAGCTACCTGGAGAGTGGGGATGGAAATACTCTATATCTGGATTGGGATAGACATGTATGTAGGACTCTATGTATTTGTCAAAACTCATCAAACTACTCTCCAAAAGTGTGAGTTTAGAAAACTAGTAGGTGAAGCATCCATAAACCAAATTTTTGAGAGTCAAGCCAAAAATATAGTGAGAATATAGGGGAGAGGAAGTAGAAAGGTGTGGAGAGGATAAGAAAGCTAACCTTCCTCCTTCACGGAGGGAGAAAGTCACCAGAAAGGCCCCACAGAGTTCCAGGAAGGGAGAACCACAGAACTCAAACACAGAACTTCTAGACCTGTTTGATGGTAACGGCAGAGAGAAGTAGTGAAGAGCATGACCTTTAATTTTGTTTTCTTTCTTTTTTTAAATCTTTTGGCCGTACCACTTGGCCTGTGGGATCCTAGTTCCCCAGGGCTCAAACTTGTGCACCCTGATGGAAGTGCAGTCTCAACCACTGGACCACCAGGGACATCCCCATGACCTTTAATTTTTCCACCATTGGATTTGCAAATACCGTATTACCCAGTGAGAGACAAGCACGCCCCACTCCCCATGAGAGTGTCAAGAGTTCAGCCTTTTCAAGAGAATCATTTGACAACACATACTTTTCATTCTGAATAGCCTCTGATCCAGGAAACTCATTTTTGTGAATTTATCCCATGTAAATAAGAGGGCAAGCCAGGTAAAATACATAGAAAAGTATTTATGATACCATTGTTAATCATAAAAAAGCAAAAACTATGTAAATGTTATTCCTCAATAGAGGAATAGTTACAAAAATTACAATCCAATGCCACTCTGGAAAAGTTTGGTAATATCTTATAAAACTAAACATGTACCATATGACCCAGCGATCACACTTTTGGGCATTTAACCCAGAGAAATCAAAACTCATGTTCACACCAAAACTTGCATAGGAGGGCTTATTTGCCATAGCCTCAAACTGGAAGCAACCCCAATGTGCCTTCAATGAGTGAATGGTTAAAAAAGCTCAGGTACATTTGTACCATGAACAACAACTCAGCAATTGGAAAAATATATTGACACACAACTTGGATGGGTCTCTAAGGAATCATGCTGGGGTGCGGGGGGCAGGGGCGGGAAGCCAGTCTAAAAATGCTGCATATTCTATAATTTGATTTATTTGACATCCTTGAAATAAAAAAATTACAGAGATGGAGAACAGATCAGTAGTTGCCAGTGGTTTAGGGACTGGCGATGCTTCTGTAAAGAGGGAGCACTAAGAAGCCTTGTGGTGATGGGAAGTTTTGTATCTTCATTGTTATACAAGAATCTACACTTCATAAAATTGCATAGAATTAAACACACACACACACACACGTCAGTGTATAAAAACTGATGAAATCTGAATAAAGGTTGTGAATTGTACCAAAATCTATTTCCTGCCTCTGGTGTTGTACCTTAGGTATGAACGATGTTACCATTGAAGCAGATTGGGTGAAATGCACACAAAAATTTGTGTGCACATTTTTTGCAACTTCTTGCTAATTTATCATTTTTTCAAAATTAAAAGTTAAATATAGTACAATGGATTGCCATTTCATACTAAGAATTGTGATGTAAACAGCCACATAGACGAGGAGCACAGAATATCATTGAGTGGGATGCCATGCCTGCTGCTCAGCTGTATTCGACTCATTTGCAATCCCATGGACTGTAGCCCACCAGGCTCCTCTGTTCATGGAATTCCCCAGGCAAGAATACTGGAGAGGGTTGCCATTTCCCTCTCCTGAGGATCTTCCCAACCCAAGGATTGAACCCTCAACTCCTGTGTCTCCTGCACTGGCAGGCGGATTCTTTACCACTGTGCCACCTGGAGAGCCCATCGAATGGAAAGGGCAAGTTAAAAATAGCTCGTGTAACATAATCACTGTGGTATTTGAACTTCTTCACTGAGGTATTTGAACTGTGGTGTTGGAGAAGACTCTTGAGAGTCCCTTGGACAGCAAGGAGATCCAACCAGTCCATCCTAAAGGAAATCAGTCCTGAATATTCATTGGAAGGACTGATGCTGATGCTGAAACTCCAATACCTCCAGATGTTGTTAACACCTGCCTTACTTGCTGCATGTGCAACTTCATTATCTGCCCATTTTTGTATAGGGTTAGACTCTTCCTTATCAACCTCTAGAAACTCTTTATATAATAGGGAAACTAGCTCTTTGTCTATTATATGAGTTGCAAATATCTTTCCTCATTCATCATTTGCCTTTTGACATTATATATGGTCTCTGTTTTTTTTTTTTTTGCCAGGTATCTTTCTTTATTTAATATAAAAATTTTCTATAATAAAAATTACCAGTGTTTTCTCCTTGGGCTTCTGGATTTTGAGTTTTAGGTAGAAAGACCTTCCTCATTCCAACATCATAAAGGAATTTGCCTAAGATTCTTCTAATACTTTTAAGGTTTCATTTTTTTATACTGGAATCCCCAGTCCATTTGTGTTGATCCTAGAGTATGCAATATAGATTCAAATTTTTTCCTGGTGGTTACCCATTTGTCTTAACACTATTTTTTTTGCTGCATCACGTGGCTTGACTTGTATGATCTTAATTCCCCAACCTATGCCCCTGCAGTGGAAGCACAGAGTCCTAACCACTGGACCCCTGGGGAATTCCCTTAATGCTATATATTAATATGTATGTTTATTTTTGTTTTAAAAGAGAATAAAGACTATGGAGTCAGAGCGTTGGGTTCTTATTTGTTTGGCTATTAGGTTAATATTTGAGTTTTAGGTAAAAAGACCTTCCCCATTCCAACATTATAAAGGAATTCTCCTAAGTTCCTGCTAATACTAATACTTTTAATGTTTCATTTTTTAATTTTCTTTTGGGCAATTCACTTACCCTCGCAGAACCTCAGAGATGGAAAGAAATGATTTAGGGGGACAAAGGAAACCACTGAATAAGATCATCTGGAATATTTCTGGTGAGAAAACTGAGAACCCAAGAATGCAGAAAAGATTCCCTTGGAGTACAGATGGGGAAACAGGCTCAGCCAGTGATGTGGACTTGACCTCCAGGGTCTGGACCCTAAGACTGGGTCCCCAGGCCCTTGGTCATGCTGCTGCCAGACAGACAGAGGGAAGAGGAGTTTAAGGAAATTAAGGCCAAAGCAGAAGCAATCCCTCCCCCAAGCACCCAAACAGCAGCTGTGGTTTCCATCCCCTTTCCCAGGAGCAAACCACAATCTTCACTTCTGCTTGCGACCTCCAACATTCCCCTCCCCATCCTTTCAGAGAGACCACCACTCACCATTACCCCACACCCTCAGCCATCTCATTCTCATTCAGCCATCTCAAATAGCACAATTCACCATTTGAGGCCTTATAGGAAATAAGAGGGGGCTTCCCACATGGCGCCAGAGGTAAAGAACCCACCTGCCAAAGCAGGAGACTCAGGTTCGATCCCTGGGAGGGGAAGATACCCTAGAGGAAGGCATGGCAACCCACTCCAGTATCCTTGCCTGGAGAACCCCATGGACAGAGGAGCCTGCTGGGCTACAGTCTATAAGTTTGAACAGAGTTAAACACGACTGAAGCAACTTAGCACACAGCACAGGAAATAGGACTCCCTTACCTGAGTCCCAGGAAGGTTCCGCTTGACAGTGGCAAAACTGAATACCACACAAGCATTTGCCTGGTGTTCTTCTGCGGCCAGTGGGCAAGCTGAAACACAAACCCAGACTCCAAGTCAAGTGCTCTCCCCTGAGATATGATGCAGCTTCTAAAAACTGGCTGGGGGGCTGAGTTGCTACCAGGAAGAACAAAACCCTAATCAGGTCAACAGAACATGAGGGGACAAGTGGTGCCAGAACAGAGCCTTTGGGAGATGTAAATTCTATAACCAGTTCCGGTATTCAGCGCCTGAGCTGTGAGGTTAGGCAAGGAACTTGACCTTTCTGTGCTGCACGTTTTCTCAACTGTAAAATGAGGCCAAGGTCATCTATTTCCTAGGGCACGCGTGCTAAGTTGCTTCAGTCGTGTCTGACTCTTTGAGACCCTGTGGACTGTAGCCTACCAGGTTTCTCTGTCCATGGGATTCTCCAGGCAAGAATATTGGATTGCCTATGCCCTCCTCCAGGGGATCTTCCCGACCCAGGGGTTGAATCCACATCTCTTATGTCTCTTGCATTGGGAGGCAAGTTCTTTACTTCTGGCACCACCTGAGAAGCACGTTTCCCAGGGAGAGAGACTCAAACGACCATATCCATGATCCACACTCCTGGGAATCTGAGGCTCTGACCCAGATTCCCAGCCAGAAATACACTTAGCAAGAGAACCCCTGCCTTCCTCTCCCTCTCCAGAGCTGGCTGTGTACCCCAAAGCCCACCCTCTCCCCAACAGTACCAGAGCCCACTGAGCCAGTGTGCTCCTGGGTAGGGCCCCATGTGCTCCTCCCAACAGCTGCTCCTGCCAACCACAGACTGGAATTCCCACCTCCGCATCCCCCACGGCCTGGGTGAAAGTGAACCTGTGGTCTCTGCAGGGAAGTCCTGACAGCTGCTATTATTTCCCAACAGGAGGTCCCACAAGGGCCCAACAGGGGGGGTCTATGACCCAATCAGATCCAGAGCCTTTGCCTGAGACACACTGTCCCCAGGCTCCAGTCCAGGTCACTCAGAGGAACTGCGCCTGCTCTGATCTGCCCAACATCAACTCTGTGCCAGCCCCTCACCCCTGTCACCTGAGATGCAGTCTACTGGACTAGCCCCATTTTACAGATGAGGAAACTGAGGTCGAGAAAAGCAAAGTTCAATGACTTGCCCCAGGCCACAAAGCGGGTAAGGGGAGGAAAGGTTTGAACCCAGAGCCTAACTACTCCTTAATTGAATCATCTATTTTTCAAAAACATAGATCTCAACAACAGATACTCATTTATAACACAGGGAACTATATTCAAAATCCTATGATAAACCATCTTGGGAACTTCCCTGATGTCTGCTGGTTAAGAATCTGCCTGCCAATGTAGGGGACACAGGTTTGATTCCTGGCCCAGGAGGATCCCGCATGCCTGGGGGTCAACTAAGCTGGTGTACCGCAACTATTGAGGCTCATGCGTCCCAGAGCCCATGCTCTCCAACAAGGGAAGCCACCGCAATGAGAAACTCGCGTACCACAACCAGAGTAGCCCCTGCTCACTTCAACTAGAGAAAGCCCACGCGCAGCCAAAAACGAACTGATTAATTAACTTTAAAAAACCATAATGGAAAAGAATACTTGAAAAATAATGCATATATAGCTGTAACAGAATCACTTTGCTGTATAACAAAAGTTAACATGACATTGTAAATCAAATATACTTCAAGTTAAAAAAAAAAAAAGAAATATGTCCCCACCACCACTGGAAAACAAAAGAAAGCCAAAAACATAGATGGCTACAGTCCTGAGATTAGGAGTTGCCATCAGAGGCCCAGGAACCGGTGAAGGGAAGGCAGGTGAGCCCCACCTTGCTGCTCCGGCGATGTCACCAGCCCAACAACCACCCAGGGAGGGGTGCGCCCAGTGCCCGCTGGGGACCCAAGGGTCAGGACAGAGTCTAGGAAGAGCGGGTCATGGAGAGACACAGACAGAGGGGCTGACCTGTGTGGCTGCTGCCGTCTCGATGCAACGCCCGCGGCCTTCTGCAGGAAGAAGGGGAAGTCGGGAACCTTTGCACTGTGGGCAGGCGGCCTCTGCTCGTTCACCCGACTCCAGCACAGCACATGCCCCCTGCACTTCTTCTTTCACTAGAAGAGGCCCGTTTGTTTCATCCGAGCTGACAGCCACGCCCAGCTCACCCTTTGATAGCAAACCCCCCCCAGAACCTGCAGCACTTCCCGGAGGCAGCGGCACATTTGCAGAGATACTGGGCGTCAGTGGAGAGAGAGGGAGGAGGCGAATGTCAGGGCCACCCGTCAGGGTTCAAGACCCACTCAGCTCTGTACCCTTGGGCCATAGATGAGGGCTCTCTGGGTCTCAGTTTCCCCAGGAGTAGGAAAAGGAGAATGATCCCTGCCTGAGCCAAGGATCGATGAGGCGGATGATGGTAAAGACCTCAGGCAGGCACAGGGTCACACTGCCTGGGTTCCAACCCTGGGCCCACCATTTCCTGGCTGAGTAACTTGGCGCAAGTGATGGAAACTCTCTGAGCATCAGTTTCCCCTCTGCACAATGGAGACAGCGACAGTACCACTTCATGGGGTCATGTGGGGCTTATCAAGGGTAGTGCTGCAGAGTCCCTGGAAGTGTTCGTGAAGCCCTCTGGTTTCATACAGGAGGGGTGCCTGGGGCCTGGGGGTGTGGGGGGAGGACAAAGGCCTGACCCAGAATTACCCAGTCCAGAGCCCTCTGGAGAAAGGCCTCACTGAGAGTACAGATCAGAAGATGTGGCCAGCTGCTCCTTGAGCCAGGGGTCTGGACAAGCCTATCTGACATCTGCCGCTTCCTCCGCAGAACCCTGAGCAACAGGAAGGAGTGTCAGTGTGTGTCGGAGAGAAGACAGGGTGCTCTCTCTTGCCATGGGCCCAGCCGGACTCCCTGGGAAAATTCTGACTCAGAAACAAGCTTTTCTACCCCCAGGGATGAGACAGGGATGCAGCAACAGAGAGAAACAGGCAGGTCCCAACACGGTCTCCCTCCTCCCTGCCCCCACGCTGGGGCCCCTGCGGCCTCCACCAAGCACAGCTCATAGGGAGTTCAGGTGGCCTTGGTGAGAGGAAGGAAGGGAGCTGCTCCTTGCAGGACAGGGAGACTTCAAGGAGGCGCAGGCCATCATGCAGGCTCCCACCCCAGCTGCAGTGCAGTGACTTTGCAGGGACACCTGTATGCTTGACCCCTTGCCCGCATTCCTGCTGGGTGACTCGGACAAATTCTCACCCTCCTCTGCACTTTGGTTTTCTGTGCCCATAACCCAGCCCTTGACCTCTAGGCTCTTCCTTCCTTTCTGAGTTCTCCTGGCCACCTCTAGGGTTGCATCACCAGCAGCTGCTCTCAGGGCCTAGGAGGAAGCTCTGTTCACCCCAAAAGCCCATTTTTCATTTTGGATCTGGGCCTGCCTCACTACGCCCTGCCTTTTGGGGGTGCTGGTTACATAGCCCTGCACTCCAGATTCTGGAACTCACTGCCAAGACACAACCCCAGCTCAAGGAGCCAGCAGTGGCTCCCATTACCTTTGTTGTCTAGCCCCATCCAGTCACTACTTCCACCCAGTTCAGGATGTGTTTGCCATTGTTGTTTAATCGCTCAGTCGTGTCTGACTCTTTTCAACCCCATGGACTACAGCACACCAGGTTTCCCCGTCCTTGCCATCTCCCGGAGTTTGCTCGAACCCATGTCCAATGAGTCGGTGATGACATCCAACCATCTCATCCTCTGCTGCCGGCTTCTCCTGCTCTCAATCTTTCCCAGCATCAGGGTCTTTTCCAGTGAGTTGGCTCCTCGTATCAGGTGTCCAAAGTATTGGAGCTTCAGCTTATTCATCCCAGTCTCCCTGCTCTTATCCTGCTATGACACACACATACCTGGGCACACCAGCTCCTCTCCTTCCATTAGGGCCCATCTCAAGTCTTGCCTACTCTAGGAAGCCTTCCCTGCTTCCGGTTCCCCTATGGAACATTCCAGATGCTTCTACTTTGGGAAGCATGCCTGGCCCTTGTTCAGTCTCCCAGGCAGGGAGGAAGGCAAGCCACCTCTCACTCCCCACCCTCAGAGCCATCCCCAGCCCTAGTGATGCCTCTCACTGTGGGGGCTGCTCCCCTGGTGATCTGCAGGAGGGCAGTAAGTGGCACCCCTGACAGGACATTAGATAAATCGAGTCACACCAGGAAAAAGTAATTTACTGTTCAGTCTCTCTCAATCCCAGTGACATCCAGGAGAAGTGTCTATTCAGAACTAAACTCTCTCTAACCCCTTTCTACCACCGCCTTCGGCCCTTTTGATTTTCATTCTTCAAACTTATATTGGACATAGAAAACAGGATATCTGATTTTTAGTGATTCTTTTATTGTGGCAAAAATATACATGAAGTTTACCATATTAGCCATTTTTAAGAGTACAGTTCAGTGGCATTCAGTACCTTTATAATTACCATCACCACCCTCAAAGCTTTTCCGTCTCTGGAAACTGAAACTTTGCACCCATTAAACACTAATTCCCCATTCCCCACCCCCTACAGCCCCGAGTAACCACTGGTCTACTCTCAGTCTCTGTTTGACTACTCCGGGAACCTCCTCTCAGTGGAATCATACGATATGTTTCCTTTTGTGTGTAGCTTGTTAACTTAACATGATGTCTTTATGGTCAAGCTATGCTGTTAAACATATGTCAGAATTTCCTTTAGCCTCCTCTCAAGGCTGAATAATATTCTTTTGAATGTATAGACCACATTGTCTATCCATTCATCCACCAACAGACACTTAGGTTGCTTCTGTCTTTTGGGTATTGTGAACATGCTGCTACGAACGCGGGTGTACAAGTTGTATTCCTTTCTTAACACAGTGAGGGTTTCTAGCTTGATTGAGGATGTTGCTTATTTACATGACATTTATTTTTATGACTTTCTTCTATTTACAGCAACTGATAACATTTCCTATTTAGCCTAAAATATACATCTGTTCTAAAACAAAGAAAAAAAGTGAAATGGTTTAAGGCAAAATGCCAAGTAAATAACAGCACAAGAGTTATGTGTTGATGGCAAAAAGTGGTGGCAGAGACACAGGACAGAGAACTGCTGATGTGTGGGAAATACTAACACAAGCCTCAGTGGAAAACCCTAAATTGGGGAAAGAAACCCCTAGCGGGGGCACTGGGAAACTAAACCAGATTAGTGCTGCATCCAGTAGGCTGTCAGGAGGTGCGGTTTTAGCAACAGGAATGAAATGGTAAAGTTGCAAGTCAGATCTGGGCTTTAAGACCTCCCAGCGTGTGACTGGAGCCTGTCACTTGGCTTCTAATCCCCACTTTTCTCACGATGAGATGATGGTAACACCACCAGCTCATAGGATGGCTGTGTGCACGCTCGCTCAGTCAGTCCTGTCCTACTCTTTGCAACCCCATGGACTGTAGCCTACCAGGCTCCCTTGCCCTGGAATTTTCTAGGCAAGAATACTGGAGTGGGTTGTCCCTTCCCACTCTAGGCAATCTTCCCCACCCAGGGATCGAACCCACATCTCTTGCCTCCCCTGCTTTGGCAGGTGGATTCTTTACCACTAGCACCACCTGGGAAGCCCTGGCTATAACACTGAGCTAATTCATGTGAACTCCCAAGCCTATGGTCAGGACACAGCTTGGTTCTATGAGTGGGTAGCTCTCCCTCCCTCAACCCCTGCAACAGACATGCCTGGGACAATATTTTTGGTTCTTCTCTTTGAGACAGATAGCTCTATCATGATGATTTTATAATAGGAGTTTAGGGGACTTAGCTGGTGGTCCAGTGGTTAAGACTCCGGGCTCCCAAATGCAGGGGGCATGGCTTCAATCCCCTGTCGGTGTACCAAGATCCCCTATACCACATGATGTGGCCAATAATAATAATAAAATAAGCTGTAAAATAACAATTGGAGGTTAGGTTCACCATCAACTCAGCCTCCTCCGTCTTCTTAATGCATATCCCCACCTTTAGAAACTCTAGGAAAGAACTCTGGGATCTTGGTCCACCACTGTCCTTACTGGTTGTGAAACTCTGGGTAAGTCTCAGCCAAGAGCCTCAGTGAGCATTTCCCCAAGTTTAAAATCGGGGTGTTCCAGCTGTCTGAGTACTCAATATCTGAATCTCACAGGTCCAAAGTACACAGTAAGCAAAAGTCAGCCACTACAATATTCACAGGTCAGTTCCCTCTCAAACCCCACCTAGTGCCAGCAAAATCTGTCCCGAGTTGATTGTCAGATGCTATCAACATTCAACCATGCCAAGACAAAGCACATGGTTATGAGTGAAACTACAAATCCTGCAAAAAAGCGTGGGATTTCATGAAGTGGGTGTTAAGTGATGCTGAGGAAAAGGAGCAGTCACTGACCACAGAGGAAGAGAGCTTCTGTAAAAGAACGGACCAAGAACTTGCAGAGAGAACTGTTTGACTGTCACAGGATTGAGTGAACCCAGGTGTGAAACTCTCAAATATGTTTGCAAAAATGATCCTCTTGCTGCAAAGAGCCAATTCTTCATTGATGCTACTGCATGCATGATAGTAACCATAATCTAAATACAGGTTCTTTACCATCTTTACCATCTGAGCCACCAGGGAAGCCCCCAAATACAGGCATACCTCGGAGATATTTCCAGTTCAGTTCGAAGCCACCACAGTAAATCAAAGCTCACAATGTATTGAGTTACATGAATTTTTTTGGTTTCCCAGTGCAGGTAAAGGTTATGTTTACACTATATTAGTATAGTAAGTGTGCCAACAGCATATGTCTTTTAAGAAGTACATAAACCTTAATTTAAAAATCTTTATTGCTAAAAAGGGCCTTCCCAGGTAGTGCTAGAGGTAAAGAACCTGCCTGTCAGTGCAGGAGACAGAAGAGATGGGGTTTGATCCCTGGGTGGGGAAGATCCCCTGGAAGAGGGCATGGCAACCCACTTCAGTATCCTTGCCTGGAGAATCCCATGGACAGAGGAGTCTGGCAGGCTACAGTCCATTGGGTTCCAAAGAGTGACTGAAGTGACTTAACACGCATGCACATTGCTAAAATAATGTTATCACTTGCACCTTCAGCAACTGGTAATCTTTTTGCCAGTGAAATATTTTTAGGGTTACCAGAATGTGACACTGAGACACAAAGTGAGCAAATGCTGTTGGTGCCAACAGACTCGCTTTCCACATGAGAGCTGTACAAACCTTCAATTTGTACAAAACAAAAACAGAAACACAGCATCTTTCGAAGGGCAATAAACAGACATATGCCTCTATTGTTAATTATCAATTCAAACTAATTTATCTTCTTTATTTTTAGTTTCTTCCACGTAAAGACTCAATACAGCAAGGTTCCCTCCACCACAACTCTGAACTTCTGGTCCTCCTTTAACACGAATTCACCTCATCGGCCTTCCAGGGGACAGGATGTGGTAAGAAGAGGACTGTACGGCGACCGCTTCCCCCTCTCTAGAAGTAACCACAGACACTCACTCTCAAGGGAGGAAGCCCCAAAGTGACAGGGCGCACGCAAGTACCCCTCAAGGTAACTGCGTGGGACCGCCCCACCCCTCCCCTAGCCAGTCGAGGCCGGCTCTGCGCAGGAAGCACCCTGGCACATCTGAGAAAACCTCAGCACCCGGCTCCACCACGCTTCTCAACATGCGCGAGGATACTGTGGTCCATCCTTCTGCTGCACAAAGGGGAAACTGAGGCCCGATGGGGTGCAGGGACTTGCTGCTCCGCATCCACTCGGTGGCAGAGCTAGCACTGGGAAGAATGTAGGTAACAAAAGTATATAAGCTTGGTATACAAGCTGCACGTGCAGAGCCCGGGACAGACGGTGCCCACTTCGGCTGCTGGGCGCCTAGTACGTCACTGCCGCTCAGGGAAACACGAGGCAGGAAAGCCGACCCCACGGGGCCCCCAGACCCGGCCTTCCTTCCCCCTTCTCTAGGCCCAACGCCGCGGTGGGGCCTCCGTCGGGGTCCGGCCCGTTCGGTGGCGATCCCACCAACTCAGCCCGCGCCCCTCTCCCCAAAGTTAGGCGCGGGTCCCCCACCCAACCAACTCTGCGGGCCAGGGTCAGAGTGGGGCCGCATCCCGCCCGGGCCCCGCCGCCCCCGCCCCGCCGATTCCTCTCTCCCCTCCCCCCGGGAGGGAGGAGGAGACTCCGCGGCCCTCCCTCGGCCCTCCCGGCGGCGGCCGCAGCAAGCCCCGTGCCCGCTCCGCCCAGCCGCGGCGGATCGGACGTCCGGAGCCCGCTGGTCGCCGGCCGAGGTGAGCGGGGGCGGTAGTGCAGGGGGCCGAAAGCCACGGCGTCCCGGGGAACTCCCTCCAGGCCAGGAACCTTCAGCGGGAGGGAAGGGGTTAAGTTGCGGGGCGTGCTGGAAGAGGAGCAGCGGGAGCTCCCGCGTCCGCAGCAACCCCCAAACTCTGAGCAGAACTTCCTAGCCCCCTCCGCAGGCTCCCCTACCTCCGGAGCCCCAGCCTCAGGAGTGGAAGGGGCTTCAGGAGTTGGGGGAGGGGGGAGAGCAGGGCCGCCCTTGAAAAGCAGCGGGCTGGGGCCAGACCCCAGGGGGGCGGCGGCGGCGGCGGCGGGCGGGGGCGGAATTTGGACCTCTCCCGGGGGACCCAACGTGGTCACCATGGCGAATGCGGGACGGACGGGCGGCGCGGGCCAATCGGAGCACGGCGCCCCTGGTGGCTGCCAATGGGGGGCCGCGCGGCGGGGTGGGCGGGACCGCGTCTCGCTGGGCCGGGAGACCCTCCTCCCTCATCCCGCAGCGGCTGTGCTGGGGAGGGGGAGAGGAAGTGAGGATTTAGGCGACTCGTGGTCATGGGAGGGCAGAAAGGGAATTTCTGGAAGGAGTTGGGACAGGTGGAGCGACGGCTTAGTGTCAGGAGAAGGGAGTGGGCCTCCGTTGTCCCACTATTAACGATTGTGAGAACTGGTGATGTCCTGCAAGCCTCCTTCCCCACCGTGGCTTCAGTTTCTCTGTCTTAAGTGTGGGTTATGTAGGGCTGTTGGGGAGGTAGGATAACTTCGTGTCGGCACAGATTCTGCCCACTGGTTGGACAAAGCTTTTAGGTATCTTGTTAGTGCCTCTCTCCATCTTACAAGTAAGAAAACAGCATCAGTGAGGGCGTGGCCTTGCAGGTATCAAACAGCGTCACAGAGGTACAGATGGGGCTCCTGAGAAGTCCACTGTACTAGAGTGTATAGTTCAAGGAGTTGCTCAGAGCCCCGGGGCTGGGGTCCACCCCATGAAAACCTCCCATCCTCTCCCAGCTGTGCTTGGCCTGATGACTGAGGACCCCATGGTGTAGGTGGTCCCAGGGGCACCTTGCCCCTCAGGTAATCAGGATCCAGAAGGGGAGGCATCCAATCCTAGCAATCCAGCGCCCCCCCCCCACCCCCCGCCAAAACACACCCAATTTTGCTGCTGGTCCTTGATGGGGACCAATAGCTGTACCTCTGGATCTCAGGTGGCCCATTTGTAAAAAAACGAGTTATGGTTAGTGGTCCAGGATATCTTTGGCTTCTCTAAGATGGAGGTACCTGGGAACGGATTAGGGGTGCCTACCCCCCAGGGCTCAGGTTCAGCCTACAGGCTCAGCCTGCCTCCCTCTCCTCTCCTGGAGGTCCAGTGATGGGAACACGGGTGACAGGTCAGAGGGACAAGCGCCCAGTTTGTGGGCAGACCAGCCTTGGGCCCTGCACTTATCCAATCAGGCTGTCCTCTGTGGTTTCCTGCTGGGCTCTGCTCCCTGCCCACAGCCAGGCCTGTGGCCACAGGCCAGCCCCACAGCCCCACCTGAAAGGTTCTGGGAGGTTATAGAGGGTTTCTGAGCTGGAGGGAGGAGTTGGGCCATCCCATCCCAACCCACACCCACCCCAGCCCCCTAAGCTGGGCCCCATCTAGGCCTCAGCACTGCTTACTCTTTTCACTAGATATGAGCCATCAAAACACAGTAAGGACAAAATAAACTTGTCCCCCTGCGAGTCAGACCCCCTCAGGTAAGAGGCCTGATCCTTGACCTGGCCGTGAGATGACCTCTGACTTTGACCTTGGCCACAGGCTCTGACACCCCTGTCTCAGAGCCTGACCCTAAAGTGACTCCTGATCCTTAGAATGGTGCAACCCTCCCTGATTACGGGGAACCCCTAGCTGTCCATCTTCCACCCATCAGCCTGGGAAGCATTAATGCAGCATCTGCTGTATGGTGGGCCCTGTGCTGACAGCCAGTGAGTCCAGGATGCCCTTGTGGTTTCTCAGTGTGGCCACTGCTGAAGAACAGGAGGTGCCATTTGGGGAGCACTAACATACTCTGTGTATGAGGTTGGGGAAGGCTACCCAGGGGATCGTTACCCAGGGGTAGGTCCTAAAGGATGTGTAGGAGGTACTGCTAGAGAAAGGAGAAAGAACATTCCAAACAGGTCCACTAGAAGCAAGAGCCACCAGTCACTTTGCCTAGACAAGGCTGATGAAGGCCTTGCCTGAGGCAAATATCCAATCAAAACATTCTCCTGTCCTGGCCAGCAGCTGCCTGGAGGAGTGAGGATGACTGTGGGGCTGGGGTTCAGGAGCTCTTGAGTCCCATGCGGACCTGTGCATGCTTGCTAAGTCACTTCAGTGGTGTTCTACTCTTTGCAACGCTATGGGCCGTACAAAGCCCACCGTGCTCCTCTGTCCATGGGATTCTCCAGGCATGAATACTGGAGTGGGTTGCCATTCCCTCCTCCAGGGGATCTTCCCAACCCAGAGATCAAACCCACATCTTTTACATCTCCTGCACTGGCAGGTGGGTTCTTTACCACTAGTGCCACATGGGAAGCCTTCCCAGGTGGCTCTGCTACCCAGTTAAGGGGATGTGAAGCCATGGTTCTGCTTTCTGCTCTCCACCCCGCCAGCCAACTTTGAGCACCTCCTGTGTGCAGGGCCTGCGCTAGTGGCTCCGGGTGGCACAGGTGTCCTGCCTGGGTTGGGGGAGGACTGAACTGCAAGAGGAGAGAGGGCAGCTGGCCAGGTCTGGTTCTGGAAGGCTGTGGGGATATACTCCCCTGGCAGAGTGGGGCTGGGGAGACCAAGGCATTTCCGGGAGGTGGTGGAACTGAGCCTGAAGGATGGGTGGGGTTTCGGAGTCTGAGCTGGGCATCCTGAGTAGGGGATCAGGCTGAGCAGAGATCTTGAGGGTTTGAGCAGGAATAGACCCGTCTGGCTGGTGCTAGGGGTGGGGGGTGGGCACAGGAGAGGGGAGGGTGAGTGGGAAGGACTTTCTGGGCCTGTGGAGGCTGGTACCTCCTCCACCTGCTCCATGGGGAGTGGTGACACACTGCAGGAATCGGGAGGCCACCCCACACACATACTCACACCCCAGGGGAGGAAGACACTGAGCCTGGCGAGGAAGGGCAGGCGGGGTAGGCAGTGGGAGGCAGTCTCTACAACTGCCAGCTGAACCTCCATGCTGCATCTCTCTTGGTGAGTGTGTATGTTACCAGGGCTTGGTGTGTGTGCGTCTGCCCCTAAGGCTGTGTTATGTCAGTGGGGTGGGGGTGGAGGTGAGGGGAAGCATTGCTAGGCTGCCTTTGAGTGTGAGGCAGGGTTCCTGGTGTGTCCAGGGGTGGGCTTCTCCAGAAAACCAACCTTGGGACCCCCCACCCCCATCCATTTACACATGTGTGCACACACACCCTTCAGGGGACCTGGGCCTGCAGGAAGAAAGGCAGGAGGCCTGTCCAGAGCCTCTCTGACCCCCCTCCTCCCCCAGTCCCCCCCACCCCTCCCTTAAGCGTGGGTGCCTGGAAGCCATTAGGGGCCTGGGTGGTGCCCGCCCTGGCCCTGTACGACAGGCTTGGGATTCCTGGAAGGAGGGGGCCACCCCTCCCCAAGCCCCATTCACGCCTGGCAGCTCCCAGAGGCGGAGAGGATGTGGCAGCAGCCCCCTCCCTGCCGCCCTCTCGGTTTAGGGGCTACAGGAAGGGCCCAGGAGATAGGGGCCTGGCCCCAGGAACCCCCGCCTCACCACCCCCCATTCCCAGCACAGCTCTGGCCTCTAGTGAGGCCACCGGACTGGCACTCAGATTTCCTGCCTCCTTCCCCTCCCCCGCAGGCTCTCACATTGTTTTTCTTTTCCAAGAGCTTCTCCATGTGGAGCTGGGCCAGGAAACTGGGGCGAAGAGGACTGCGAGTGTCTGTATATGCGTTCGTGTGTTTGTGTATATGCGTGTGTGCATTTGCCTGTCTCAGGGATGAGTATGTATTTTTGCGTGTCTCTGTGTGTATCCGTGTGGGCATATGTATGTCTTCAGGTGTGTCTGTGACTCTGTATCTACAAGGAAGCATCTCTCTGAACATATACATAGTTGTTGTGTGTGCCTATGGGGCCACCTCCGTGTATGTGTGTGCCTGCCCATGACTTTATATTTACGTGTATGGGATTGCTTATGTGTCTGAGTGTGCACATGTCTGTGAATGCACGTGGGATCTAGGCCAGTCACCTCATTGCACAGGTGCAAAGATAGTCACAGTGGGTACTCAGCCTTCCAGGGATCCCTTGGGGAGTTGGGTGTACAGGGAACTGAAACCTAAGCCCAGAGGGCTGTGTCTGGGGGCGTAACCTAGTCTGTGCAGGTGTTGGGGTGGAGATAGACATGTTTGTACATATGGAACTATGGGTGGTGACACAGTTACTCAAAATATCCCACGCTTGGATGGTTAAAATGCAAATCCCTACTGAACATGATTCTCTGAGGAGTGAGGTCCAGGAACTGCATTTTAAGCTAATGTCCAGGTGAATCTGAAGGACTTCTTGCTCTAGAAGCCCTGGCCTCCCTCACCCCTCACTGCAGTTCTACCAGGGGGGAAACTGAGGCCCCATATGGGGCAGTGGTTTACATGAGATTGATGACAGAGCAGAGACTAGAGCTGGTGCCTGGTGAAGGAAGACAGACGATAAACTAAGGGCAAACGCACTGGAGAAATATATTGGAATGGCCAAAAGTTTTGTTCTGGTTATTCCATAACATCTTAGGGGAAAAAACTGAAGTAAACTTTTTGGCCAGGCCAATAGTAGGATCACTGAACCATGCTAAGGAACTGTGACTGCAATAGTCATTAATTTAAATGAACACTGGTCCACAGTGGTGGAAAACCTGTGAATGCCTGGTTATACGGGTGAAGGCAAGAGCAGGCAGAGCAGTGAAAGCAACCAGAGACGGCTCTGCCTGGAGAGACAAGAATGAGTGCGGTAGCTGGAACACTGAGGGCGTTTGGGTGGGTGTAGCAAGGAGAGAAGGGACAGGGTGGGCAGTGGGGACAGTGAACAAGCGGGGGAATCGATGCGTTTTTGGTGTTGGAGCCTTTGAGAGAGTGAGTTTGGAATTGACTGTAGGGAGGGGAGGGGTCACAGCTACTGGTAATGACAAAGGTGGTGGCCACTGGCACGATCCGGTTTGTGTTTTTAAAACCTCACTCTGGCTGCTGCTCTTGAGGATGGATTTGAAGGAGGGAAAAGGGGACAGGGGGATGGGACAGGGAGAGTGGTGGCTGCCGTCTCCCCAGTGGGAAGTGATGGTGGCCTTGACAGGTTAGCGGTTGAGGAGGAAGAAGGTAGGTGGATCCCTGTGATGTGTGGCAGACAGACTGGCAGGACTTGGAGGTGGAGAGAAAGCCAATTCCAGGATATTCCCCACAAGGTGAAGAAGTAAAGAAGCACCCTTCTCCCAGAGAGGGCATCCAGAAGGAGGCTCCAGTTGGGGGGGAATGGAGACAGGGAGTCCCATTTGACCAAGCTGAGTCTGAGTTGTCTGAGGGACATGTGAGTGGTTCTGGAGAGCAGCCCAGGCTGGGAGAGAGACTGGGGGTTACTGCGGACGTGGAGAGATGGCTTAGGCAGGGGCAGCCAGAAAGGAGAAGGCGGCCAGGACTGGGGTGATGCCAGCACTGCAGGGATGAGCCCAGTTTGCCAACTAGGGAGGCTAATGGGGGACTGCTGGAGAATAGGAGGAAAACCCAGAGAACATCCTGGGAAGGAGAGGTGCAAGAAAGGAGGGCTGGAAGGTGCCCAGAGCTCGAGAGGGCATACCTGCAAGAGTTGAGACATGCCCAGAGGGTAGGGCAGGGGGGCTGGAGGCCAGGCTGGTAAGGCTTGATGAGAGAGGGTGAAGGAGGTGCATGGGGGGGAGACAGCAAGTGTGGCCCACTCTGGATGAGCCTGGAAAGGGAGGAGACAGAGAAGGGAGGTGAAAGTGCCAGGAGAGACTTCAGCAGGGAGCAGGCTCCTTGGAGGGGGATCATTGGTTGGGGTGGGAGAAGCTGGATGGGGGGGCCTTTGACCCAAGGAGGGGAGAGCCCCCCATCCTCTTCAGGGCAGAGAGGAGGGGGCTGTGGGGCTAAAGGCAGGACAAGGAGGGAGTGCCAGCCTGACAGCTCCTCTTTTTACCATAAACTGTGACATTAGATGTGCTGCCAAGTGGGGGGCTTAGAGGCTGGAAAAGACTGATGAAGGGACACAGCCAGACAGTACTGGGACACTTTTCCAGGATGCTGAGAGTCCCACCAGCAGTACCCTGATGGGTCACCCAGAAAAGGAAGGAATAACGATCAGGGCAGGTCTTAGGGGCTGCAGTGAGGCTCTGAGGGTCAGGCCCAGCTGAATGGGGAAGGAAGTATGAGATAGCCCAAGGAGCTGTCGGTGGTCAGCATGAAGCCACTCTGAGGGAGAGTGTGGCAGGCTGGGGACAGAGTGGGGCATGTGTCTCACTTATTTTAAAAGAGATGTGGCCAATGAACAGCAGAGCTCAGTAGTCGGCATGGGGGGACACCTCACCACACTGCACGGCTTCACCATCTAAACCCCAGCTTACTTCCATCATACCACCAGTGCGTGCATGTATTCACCAGACCCACGCCAGTGTTTGGACTTCTGGATGGTGTATCTGGATCAACTCCAGGGCTTACTTTTGCTGAGTCTCCCTTTCCTCTTCAGTAAATGTCTATAGCTGCCCTCGAGTCTGTTGAGAGGATAGCTCACATAGGCATGGCCTGTAGTTGGCCCTCCATAAATGTCATTATTATTGTCATCATGTGCTGGGACAAAGACCAAGAGCCAGCCATCCCCTGCCCTCAGCAAACTCACAGCTTGGGGTGAAGATGGGCTGCTCACAGGGACACAGAAAAATAGTACAGTGAGGCTGGCTGGTGGAGACTTGGGCAGGGGCTGACCACCTGGCCTGAAGGGTCCCGGAAAACCTCTTGGAGAAGACACTATTTCACCTAAGTTTTAAGGATGGGAAGAGTCAGCCCAGCACAGGAAGAGGCTGGGAGGGGACTCCTGGCAGCAGGGCATTCCAGGTGGAGAGCAGTATAAGCTATTCAATGCGAGAGATGGGACCTGAAGGTCAGGGACAGCAGATTAAGGTTTCAGATCAGCGGTGGCTGCTCCAGGGTGAAGGGACTCAAGGGGGTTATCTGGAGGCCAGTGAGGAAGCAGCTGCAGGCCCTGGCTCACCATTCCAGCCTCCCTGGGGCTCCTGGAGGCGACCAGTTGCACTCCTTCCACCTTTGCCATGCTGTTCCTTCTACCGGTGATGCCGTTCCCTTTGCTTCCCGTGGCTGAGCTTAAGGATATGGGCGGTTGGTGGCGACCTCCAAATAATGGTTGTGTTCTCCCACAGGTCGGAGGGAGCGTCCCCCTCCCCGTAGCCCGGAGAGCACCCAGTAGCAGTGGCCATCATGCACAGTGATATCGCGTCTGCCACGTGTTCCCCGCGCCGCCTCTGAGTCCGGGACTTCCAGCCCAGCGCCCACGAGCCTGCCCGCCCCCCGCGGCCACGCCATGAGCCACGGGCCAAGCCCCCGGCTGGCCGAGTCCCCGCAGCTGTCCAAGGGCAGCCTCCTGACCATCCTGGGCAGCCCGTCGCCCGAGCGCATGGGGCCAGCCGACTCGCTTCCACCCACGCCTCCCAGCGGCACGCCCTCGCCAGGGCCGCCGCCTGCGCTGCCCATGCCGCCGGCGCCCGCGCTGCTGGCCGACGGGGACTGGGAGAGCCGCGAGGAGCTGCGGCTGCGGGAGCTGGAGGAGGCGCGCGCGCGGGCGGCGCAGATGGAGAAGACCATGCGCTGGTGGTCGGACTGCACCGCCAACTGGCGCGAGAAGTGGAGCAAGGTGCGCGCCGAGCGCAACCGAGCGCGCGAGGAGGTGCGCCAGCTGCGCCAGCGCCTCGACGCGCTCACCAAGGAGCTGGCGGGCGCTCGGCGCGAGCGCCAAGAAGCGCAGGGCGAGTGCGAGGCGCGGGGTCGCGAGCTGGCGCGGCTGCGGGGCGCCCGGGGGACCGCGGACAGGACTCCCGATGGGCCCGAGACGGAGCCAGAAAGGGAACAGGAGCCGGTGCCTGTGCGCGACGTCGGATCCGGATGCGAGAGACCGCAGGGCAGCCAGGTGCGCGGCGAGGGGCGGGGCTTCTGGGCGGGGCCTTCGCGCTGGGGTCCGGAAGTGGGCGGGGCTGATTGACCCGGGCAGGAGCGGTAGCTGTGGGGCTCAGAAAGGGAAGTAAGGGCCTGGCACGTGGGTAGGTATCACACCTTCTGGGATTCAGGCTCTGCCCTGCAGGGCCCCAGGTTACCTTCCTCCCACAGACCCCAAGGGCAGAGTGTCCCTGATTATGGTGGTCCCGCCGCTCCCGTACCTGCCGCTGCTGCTAAGTCACTTCAGTCGTGTCCGACTCTGTGCGACCCCATAGACGGCAGTCCACCAGGCTCCCCCGTCCCTGGGATTCTCCAGGCAAGAACACTGGAGTGGGTTGCCATTTCCTTCTCCAATGCATGAAAGTGAAAAGTGAAAGGGAGGTCACTCAGTCGTGTCCGACTTCTAGCGACCCCATGGACTGCAGCCTACCAGGCTCCTCCATCCATGGGATTTCCCAGGCAAGAGTACTGGAGTGGGGTGCCGTTGCCTTCTCCGTCCCATACCTGAGTAGTCAACAAAACCAACAAATCATCCTCTCTGAGCAGGAGCAAGTTGTAAGAACTTACCTCAAAGGCATCCATTAGTCCCAGAGCTGAATCCGTTCATTTAGTCAATTTAGAGAAAGGAGTAAACATTTTAACAGGTGTCTATCAAAGCTGAGGAAGGGGCGGGTGTCAGGGCAATGGGAGCACAGAAGGAGGTCCCTGAGCCAGGCTCTGAGGAGGGAGCTTCACCGCAGCTTTTCTAGAAGCGGTCCTATTTGAGCTGAGATAGGAGAAATTGATGGTGAAAAGTGCAGGAATGCATTACAGGTGATGGAAATTCTGTGCAAATAGCGAGAGGCTGGGAGTGCTTGGTAAATCTGGGCAAAGCCTCCATCGTTCCATGGGCACCCTTACAAAATGCTAGGCTCTACATACACACTACCTAGTTAATTCTCAGGGCAACCCAGGAAATACTGGCTTTACAAATGAAAACACCGAGGCGCTGAGATGTCAATTACCAGTGGCTCCCAGCTGGTGACTGGAGTCGCTGGGAGTTGACCCCAGATGAGCTTCTCAGCCCATGGTGATAATAATTAGGCTATCTGGAACATTAATCATATGTGAGGAGGGCAGCCTCCTCCGAACAAGCAAGACTCACCTGAAGGCCGTCTAGGGACTGAATCCAGGCTCAGGTTGCTCCCAGCTCCATCCCCAGTCATGCCAGCTCCTAAGATTCTTCAATGCCCCCTCCCCTCTCCTACCAGTGGGCTAGAGTGGGCACTGCTGCCTCCTGGTGGCTGAAGCCCTCTTCCCCAGGGCCTGACTGGTGCTTGCAGGTGACATTTCTTGCTCTTCTTTGGGGAAGAGGATGAGCTTCTGTATATCAGCCAGCCTCAGACACTTCCTGTCCTCTCCGTGTTCGGTTATGAGGCATCCCAGGAGGTGGCAGGTACCGCAGCAGGAGCTCAGAGGATGCAGCCCGAGTTTGTTCTCTAGCCCAGCCATGTCTGTGCTCTGTGACCCTCCAGCAATCCCCTTCTTCCCCCGCTGGTTCCTCAGTTGGGAATTGGAGCTTTGGACCAGATGGCCTCAGAGGCCCCCACCCAGACAGTCTGAGATATAAGAGGAGTAGAATTTCACTCCTCAGGCCCACTGTCCTAGTCTGGATAGGGAAACTGAAGGTCAGTCGAGGAAGGGACCAGCCCAAACTCATCTGGAATGACTGTGGGAGAAGCCGGGCTGGGACAGAGGCCATGGGTATCTTGGTCAGAGGCAGGCCGGGGGTAGACAAGGGCAGCCGGGAAGAGGAGGCTGGCAGGGAGGAAGAGGGCTCAGGGCTGAGCTAACCGACCCTCACCGCTTTCTGTCTGGGAGCTGGTTCTGCACCAGAGGCCGCCTTCCTGTGTATCTTTCACTGTTGTGGCATAGTCGCTCAGTGGTGTCTGACTCTTTCGTGACCCCATGGCCTGTAGCCCGCCAGGCTCCTTGTCCATGGGATTTCCTAGGCAAGAATACTGGAGTTGGTTGCCATTGCCTTTTCCAGGGCATCTTCCCAGTCCAGGGATTGAACCTGAGTCTCCTGCACTGGCAGGCAAATTCTTTACCACTGAGCCACCAGGGAAGTCCATGCATCTTTTACCACGTCACTTATCATGTTTCAGGTGATCCCACTGAAAAGTGGGATCTTTGAGCAGGAATCCCTTTTGAGGGAATCTAGTCCTTATTCCTTGTAGGAATCCCTGCTTCTGCATTCATCAGTGTCCCACCAAATATTTGCATACTTCCAGCAGCAGAGAGCTTACCACCTCTTCTGGGGGATCTTCCAGGATTCAGGGAATCTGAGTGGCTGACTCTGTGCAGTTCTAAGCAGCGAAGGGGGAGGGTGTGGCCCTCCCTCTCCAGGGGTGGACGGGCAGGCAGCAGAAGAGGAAACGGGGGTCCAGAGGACTGTGTGACTTGCCCACAGTTACCCACCAAGCTGATGCCAGACCCTGGACCTGGGAGAGGCTATGGTGAAGGCCAAGAGGGTGAGGGCTCAGCGATCATTAGTCCAACCTCTGCCTGGGTCCCCGCAGGAGCTGGAGCTGGTGGAGAGCCTGCTGAAGAGCAGACCAGAGGAGCCTGAGGGCTGCTGGGAGGTGCGCAGTGCAGGGGCTGGGGCCCCACGGGGCAGCTCAGGCCGCCAGGAGCGCAGCCGCCTGCCCTGGGAGGACACCACCGTCGAGGAAGATGCCTCCAAGCTGACCGCCCTGCGGCTACGGCTGGATGAGTCCCAGAAGGTGCTGCTCAAGGAACGAGAGTGAGTCCCGGGAGACAGGCAGGGGCTAGGGGGTGGGCCAGGCCATACCAGGGCCTCCTCGGAATCACAGAATCAAAGTCCGTGTCACAGAAGTTGAGACTCAATGAAAGGGAATGGGACTTCCCCTTTGAGTCCCATTGATTCTCGGGACTTGAGAACAGTGGTACTGTACCCAAGGACCCAACATGAGGGCTTTTTAAAATTAATGCAATTAATATGTGTCAGGGATCTAGGTCAGGCACTGTGCTCGGTGAGGATACAGTTATCCATGAGACCAGCAATCCCTGCCTTCGTGCAGGGAGAGTGCCATGGGCAAAAAATCTTAGCAGGGAAGGAGGGATACAGGGACTGAGGGGTGGAAGCTGGGAGTTTGGTTTTGGACATGTTGAGCTTGATTCAGCAGGAAGGCATTTGGGGACGTGAATGAGTCTATAGAGTTCACAAGACAGGTCTGGGCTGGAAGTAGAAATTCAGGAGTCATCAGCGAATAGATGATGCTGAAAACCATGAGCTGGGGTGAGAGTGGATAGGGCAGAGGTCAAAGGATGGGGCCCTGGAGCCCACCAGCTATAGAATCAGAGGAAGAAGGAGGCAGCAAAGGATACAGGAGAAGGGAGCCAGTGAGGGGGAAGAAGAAGCAGGAGGAGCCATTTCGTGGATGAGGGAGCAGTCAGCTGGTCAAGTCGGAAGAGGACTGAGCTCTGACCAGTGGGTTTAGGACTCGGAGGTCACCAGTGACCTTGATTGGTCATTTTTGCCTGATCATGGAGAATATTTAGTAACACCCCCTTTTCCATCCGGAAATTAAACACAAAGATGGCATAAGATAACTACACACAGAAATCTTTTAAAAATCAACGCAGTGCCCTTGTGAAGGTAGAAGCAGAGATCACGGCCATGCTCCTGCAAGCCAAGGAGCACCAGATATTGCCACCAGAAGCCAGGAAAGAGGTATAGAACAGATGCCCTCTCACAGCCCTCCCGTGGAACCAACACCTCGGTCTTGGACTTGGAGCCTCCAGAACTGAGACGCTGCATTTCTGTTTAAGCACAGTGAACAAAAATCAACCTGTTGTACTAACTGAAATGTAAAGTAATGCTAAACTCTCAGAATGGGAGGCCAGCGTGGTGTGGGGGTTGGTCATGAAACACTGCATGTGGCCAAATAGCCACGGCGCCTCCTGCACACTCAGGGCAGAGTGAAGGGTGAGGGGCATGAGAGTAGTTTATGGGGCTCCCACCCAGTGATGGTGACAAGAAGGGACTCCTCCTTCAGAGAGTCCTGGAAAGTGCTTTCCAGCTTTTCTGACTGCAGAGCTGTGTGTTCACACTAGTCAGCATAAAACAGTTAGAGGGGAGTGGGGATATTATCTGATGGATGAGCCCAGGGCCCGGTGCCCTGGAGAACCAGACACTCTCCACAGCAGGGGCTGGACTCCCGCAGTTGTGTGGAGGGTGCAGCTCCAGGAGATTGCACAACCAGGTTTCCTGCCACAGAATGGGGTGCCAAGGCCTGGGGTATGCAGCAAACCACTGGAAGCCAGGGGAGAGGGGTGCCAAGGCCTGGGGTATGCAGCAAACCACCGGGAGCCAGGGGGGCGGCATAGAACAGATTACCTCTCACGACACCTTGGCCTTGGACTTGGAAGGGACTGGAGGACTCAGCAGAGGGCCCCAGTGGGCTCACCCCCACGTCTCCCCTCCCCAGGGATAAAATGGCACTGAGCAGGAACATCGAGAAGCTGGAGGGAGAGCTCAGCCAGTGGAAGATCAAGTACGAGGAACTGAGCAAGACCAAGCAGGAGATGCTCAAGCAAGTGAGTCTCGGAGACCAGGGTGGGCTTCCTGGAGAAAGCAGTACTGCTGTCATTGAATTTCAGCAGTCGGAATGGGAGAAAGAGGGGAATTCAATCATTCACTGTCAAGCACCAGCCCTATGCCGTGTGGTGATCTGTGGACTGGGGCAGGAGGTGGAGGAGGGGTTGTGGGGAGAACACCAACAGTAACCAGGTAGATAAATTCAGAAACTGTGAAATTCAAAACACAATCAGAGAGATGAGGTGGTGGGTCATAGAAAGATCTCTCTAAGAGGGTTACATTCAAGGCAAGACCTAAAGTGATTAGAAGAAACAACCGTTGAGAAGAGATGGAGGCAGAGTTCCTGGCAGAGGGTGCAGCAAATGCAAAGGTCCTGAGGCCAGGACAAGCCTAGTGGGTTCAAGAAATAGAGGCCAGTGTGGCTGGAGGGTAGTTAGTGAGAGATGAGATTGCAAGGGGATCCCACCAGCCTTGTAGACCAAGACAAAGGGAAGGAGTCTGGATGTTCACTGGGCACATAGTGGGTACGAGATCTTGCTAGAGCCTCACAGCAGTCAAGGAAACACACTTGGTGTCCCCATCTTACAGATGAGGAAACTGAGACTCTAGGTGGCAGAGAGGAAATTCCACCCCTGCAGTTTGGGAACTCCTGCATGCTGGGGTCCGGAGAAGGCAATGGCACCCCACTCCAGTACTCTTGCCTGGAAAATCCCATGGATGGAGGAGCCTGGTGGGCTATACAGTCCATGGGGTCACTGAGTCGGACGCGACTGAGAGACTTCACTTTCACTTTTCACTTTCATGCATTGGAGAAGGAAATGGCAACCCACTCCAGTGTTCTTGCCTGGAGAATCCCAGGGACGGAGGAGCCTGGTGGGCTGCTGTCTATGGGGTCGCACAGAGTCGGACACGACTGAAGCGGCGCAGCAGCAGCAGCAGCAGCATGCTGGGGTCAGACTGGGCTTTCCTTACTGCTTCCCTGTGCAGACCCTGATGGCCACCAGGGGGCGCAGCCACCCTGCTTTTCCAAAAGGTGGGCAGCTCGCAGACCTGAGCCTGAAACTGCCCTGGAAAATTGGTCTTTAAGTAGAATCTCTTTAAGGAGTCTCCTAAAAAAAAGCTTCCCAGACCCTGCCCTCACTCTCCTGAATCAGCATCTTTGGGGCTTAGGTCCAGGAATCTTTTTAATCTTTTCAAATCGTGTAATCATTTGAAGAAATGTGAGACCCAACTGTGCAATTTTACAGATACATAACTATAAAGATTCTCATTGGTATCTGGGTTTTTCTTTTCCATCAACATTGCATATTTAAGGTTCATTCATGCCATTGCAATGAGCATTCCTCTGACAATTTTCTCTGCTCTACAACAGGGACTCTGTACTATTTCAGATCACCCCAGGCAATTCTGATGTGACCAGCCCCACACCCACAGGCAGACCTGCATTCAGATCCCCTGGGTGTGTTCAGCCAGTGTTCGCTGAGGGTGCCCAGGCCATACACGGAAACGAAGGCGGGCAGACAGACATGCTGTCTCCCAGGCTCACGTTCTTGGGGAGGTGGGGGGATGGAGAAGCACCCCTTCTAGGCAGGGAGGACAGGAGAGGCCTCCCTGAGGAGAGGGCATTTAGGCCAAGGCCTGAGAGTGAGAAAAGTCAGCCCTTCAAGATACCTCGGAAAGAGGGCAGCGAGCAGAGGGAAGCACAAGTGTGAAGCCTGCAATGGACAGGAGCTTGCGAATTGGAGGACTAGAGAGGAGGCTCAGAGAGCTCTGGGGGGGTGGGGGGGGATGGGCGATGCGGTTGAGCGGAGATGGCTTTGTGGGACCATAGGGAAAGGTCGGTTCTTAGGGAACCTGGGGTTGGGATATGATTGGCTGTGTCTTTTTAAAATTAATCAGTATATTTTTTGGCCACACAGACTGGCTACTTATAGGATCTTAGTTCCCCAACCAGGGATGGAACGTGTGTCCCCTGCAGTGGAAGCTCAGAGTCCTAACCACTGCACCACCAGGGAATTCCCCTGGGTTTATTTTATTTATTTATTTATTTTAAGATAAAAGGGCTACTGTTGTGGAAAATGGGTTGATGAGAGAAAGTCAGGGGGCAGGTGGAGGGCACCCAAGAATGGACACTGGGAGGCTGAATGGTAATCAGGGAGGTGAGAGATGTCAGGGGAGGCAGATGCGTTCAGATTCGGAGTCTGTTCTGAATACCCTGTGGCCCATTTGGGCACCACCTGAGGCTCCTTGCTGAGCCCTCCGGCACCAGCTCCCACCCCTCCCTGGAGCTGGTGGTCCTCACCTAACCAGCCTGTGCTGTATCACACAGCTCAGCATACTGAAGGAGGCCCACCAGGACGAGTTGGGCCGCATGTCCGAAGACTTGGAGGATGAGCTGGGTGCGCGTTCCAGCATGGACAGGAAGATGGCGGAGCTGAGGGGTGAGGTGAGGCCACCGGCAGGGCCCAGGGTCTGGGGGCGCCCGGGGGGCCCTGCCTCCATCAGTCACTCACAGGAGGACAGGAACCAGCCACAGCCCTGGGTGCTCCAGTCTGCAAGGGGTGGGCCTCTGTGGCTCACACCCTGTGCGTGTCAAATAAGCCCGGGTTAATTATAGCTGCTGCAGCTGGACTTGCTTCCTGGAGCCAAAACAACTGCTGGAGGAGGTGGTGAGGGGGAACCTCCCGCTCGCCCGTGCCAGGCCCCTCCCTGTGGACCCCTCCCGCTGTCCTGCCCTGTTGCAGATGGAGCGGCTGCAGGCGGAGAACGCCGCTGAGTGGGGTCGCCGGGAGCGGCTGGAGACGGAGAAACTGGGCCTGGAGCGGGAGAACAAGAAGCTGCGGGCGCAGGTCGGGGACCTGGAGGAGGCGCTGGCCCGGCGACGGCGGCAGACGGCCAGCGCGCTAGACTGCGACCTGCGGGCCAGCCAGGCTGCGCTCTTCGAGAAGAACAAGGTGGGGTAGTGAGGCGGCTGCAGCCAGGGCTGGGGCAGACCACCTCCTTGGCATCCAGCTCCAGACTGCAGGGGGCCAGAGACCCTTGAGGTAACAACTACAGACCAAGGAGGTGATTGCCTGGCGGCAGCACCTGCCATAGGCCAGGCTCAGTGATAACCACCATTATAGCTGGGTTTGTGGGGTACCACTGTAGGCCAGGCTCCGGGCTGGTGCTTTTTGCCCGTGTTATGGAGAATACTTGGCGACATAGTGGTAAAGAATCCACCTGCCAACCAGGAGATGCCGGTTCGATCCTTGGGTCAGGAAGATCCCCTGGAAAAAGGAAAGGCAACCCACTCCTGTATTCTTGCCTAGGAAATCCCATGGACAGAGGAGCTTGGCAGGGTACAGTCCATGGGATCACAAAGAGTCAGACACAGCTGAGCAACTAAACACAACAACATCAGTTAATCCTTTCAACAGCCCTTTCATTGGTCCAGCAAATGTTTATTGAGCTCCAGCTGCGCGTAGGCCTTGTTCTAGGTGGTAGGGACACAGCCGTGAACAGACAGGAGGGACGTGGCCTCCCCTTGTAGAGCTGATAGCTGAGGGGGATATAGACGTTGCTCACTCCGTCACACGCTTATGCTGGTCACACAGCTCCGTGGCTCTGGCAGGGAGAGAGGAAAGGGGATGCCCGGCCACCTGGCTGAGGCCCAGGTCCTGGGGAGGCTTTCCTGAGGCAGTGGCATTTAAGCCCAGGTCTCCAGGGAGAGCAGGCATTGACAGTGGGCTGATTCCAGGAGATTTGGAAAATGATGTGAATGAATGTCCCATGGTGACAGGGACCTGGAGCTTTGGAGGAACAAGGGAGGCTGGTGTGGCTGGAGGGGAGCAGACAAGAGGGATGTGGTAGGTGAGGCAGGAGGCCTGAGCCACCTTTGAAAAGTGAGAGGTAGGTGCAAGCAAGTTGTGGCTCTGAGCGCTCACTGGCTGCTGAGTAGAAGATGGACGAGAAGGCAAGCGGATGGGGGAGTCTGGGCCATTTCCTGGGGGCAGCAGGAAATGATAGAGGCCAGGACCAGGCTGAGGTTGGTGGAAATGGAACAGAGAATGGATTCAAGAGGCCATTTCACAGATGTGAAGACTGAGGGCTCAGAGAGCTCCCAGAGCTCAGGTGTGGACAGCTCCTCTCCTGGCTGCTCATCTTCTTCCCAGCCACTCTGGCTTCAGATCTCTTTGCTTCCGAAACGCACTCCTCAGCTGACCCAGAGCTTTAATGCCATTTATACATCAAAGAGCCCTGACTTTGTCCCTCCCCAGAAAATGAGACTCAGCTCAAGTAGCCTACTGCACACCTCACGTCGTCTCCAGCAGGCACCCCAGAGTTCCATGTCCAGAACGGAGCCAGCACTCCACCCACCTCCCCCTCATCACCCCCAGGCCTTCTCACCTCACTAGATGGCACCTCTAGCCTCCAGCTCCTCCCCCAACTCTACTGCTGGCATTTCAGAGAGGTTCCAGGGAGAAGGGACTCCAGTACCCCCAGAACCACTTGACCTCGTGGACTTCCCATCATGAGCCCTCTTCCATCTCCGCTCTCCTGCAGGAGCTGGCTGACCTGAAGCACATGCACGGCAAACTGAAGAAGCAGTTCCAGGAGAAGGTGGCGGAGCTGGCTCATGCCAACCGGCGGGTGGAGCAGCACGAGGCCGAGGTGAAGAAGCTGCGGCTGCGGGTGGAAGAGCTCAAGAAGGAGCTGGCCCAGGCTGAGGACGAGGTGAGCACCTGCAGGGCCCAGCGTGCAGCCTGCAGACCTCAGCTGGGCTCGGTGGGGGTGGAGCTGCAGGGCCCTCCTGTGTTGCTCCGTGCTGGGTCCCCAGTGCCTGGTACAAGCCTGACTCTCGGGAGGCACTCAGGAGAGAGTGGGTGGGTGACAGGTGGTGTGTGGGTAGGAAGATGGGAAGAGAAATGGACAGATAACGTAGATGAGTGGTTGAGTAGATTAATGAATGGATGAGTGGGTGGATGTGGAGTTGGTTAAATGGACAGAAGGATAAATCCATGGATGGATGAACAGATGGATGAGGGGCTAGATGGACAGATGGTTGGGAGAGAGGTAACAACAGATGTCTGATGGGTGGTTGGATGGATGGATGGATGAAGGGGTAGGTAGATAGATGGGTGGATGAATGGATATGTGGAAAGGTGGATGACTGAGTGGATAGTGGAAAGGTAGACAGCTGACTGTCAGTGGGTGGAGGAGTGAATGGACCGAAGGAAAGAAGGGCAGAAGGATGGGTAGATGGGAAGACGGGTTTGGAAGAGTGGAAGGACACAAGGGTAGTATGAATGGGTGGCTGAATAGATCAATGGATGGTAAGTGGGTTGGTGGATGTCTCCATAGGCAGATGGATATTTCCATGGATGAATGGTCAGATGGACCGATTCATGGGAATATACGGGTAGGTGGGTTGATGGATGGATCAGTAGCTTGGGGTGTTGGAGGATGGGTAGATTTGGAAGGGAGAGGCAACAGGATGCCTCTTCTTTTGCCACAAGAAGAGGCAAAAAAAGGATGTTCTCCTGGAGGAGCTGGGCCTCAGATGATAGCATTTGAAAGGCCTCGAAGGAGAGACAGGAATTGCTTTCGAGGAGGATCATTCTCACAGAGGAACGGCAGGAGTGGCTGGTCCTCAGCAGATGGCGGGGCAGGCTGGCCCAACCCAAGGTGACTCCTATGCTCTCGGCCCCGTTCACCCCCACAGTTGGACGAGGCCCATAACCAGGCGCGGAAGCTGCAGCGGTCTCTGGATGAGCAGACGGAGCAGAGTGAGAACCTGCAAGTGCAGCTGGAACATGTGCAGTCCAGGTGGGCCCAGCGTGCCGCCCCCGGGGCGAGGACTCCCAGCCGGGACGCACAAACAGGGCAGGGGCACTTCTAGCCCAGGGAGGCCCAGGGTCGGGGTCGGGGCTCCAGCCGAATGGGCCTAGAGGGGAAGACAGGGAAGGAAGAGATCCGGATGTCCTGGGGCCAGAATCCTGTCCCCTTCAAGCAGGAAGGGCCAGGGCTCGGAAACCAGGGAAGGGAGTGCAGGAAGTAAGACCAGCTGGGAGCCTTGGAGTTGTGTCCTGCAGCCAGCGGATATAGAGAGAGCAGCCAAAGAGGTCAGGCCCAACGTGGGGCAGCAGGGAGGGCGGGTGGATCTGGGCAGTCTCTGATGAGAAGGACAAGCAGCCCGCAAGGTCCTCCGGCTGGGGTGACTCTGGACCAGCTGGGGTCTGTGGGATCTCGGCCCTGATGGTAGCCCGGACCCCTCAGCTGCAGACAGGACCCATCCGCCTCAGTGAGGGAGGACCAGGAGGTCTGGGGGCCCACCCAGCATGCTCTGCCTCCCACTCCATCCCAACACCCCGAGAGTGGCTCTCTCCCCCGGACTCCCCTTAGAGCTGGGGTATGTCAGAGAATGTCTAGTCCAAGCCCCGCCCCATTTCACAAGCTTCCACCTGAGACTGATTTCCTGTGCCAGGCCAGGCCCTTACTTCCATCCTCTTATTTCATGGAATAGACAGCGCCCAGTCTCTGCTGCTAAGATTGGGTGGTGGGAACTCTGGCTCGACACTAAGTAGCTGTGTTATTTTGGGCCACTTACTTAACCTCTTTTTTTTTTTTCAGAGTTTCCTCATCTGTAACATGGGGTTGATAACAGTTTTTATTACTTCTTGATTGTGGGAATTAAATGAGCTGATCTGTGCTTATAAAAGGACCAGGCCCGTGATAAATGCCAAATAGTAGTAGAGCTTTAGTATTGGGGTCAGATATTGTGCCATGGTTGGATGGCATCACCAACTCAATGGACATGAGTTTGAGCAAACTCTGATAGAGAGTGAAGGACTGGGAAGGCTGGCGTGCTGCAGTCCATGGGGTCGCAGAGTCAGAAATGACTTAGCGACTGGTCAACAACATTGTGCTTTAAGAACCACGCTCCTAGGAGAGACAGGAAGGAAAATTTTTTTCTACCCCCAGGGGGCTGGCAAACAGGAAACTAAGGCACAAGAGGGTTAAGTCCTTTCACCACCGCACAGGTGGTGGGTGATCAGGTCAGATTGCCTCCCTGGCTATCTGCCACCGGAGCCCTTATTTACAGAGCGTGTACTGTTATATATGTGCTGAGTGTCTGTGGCTGAGAGCACAGACTGTGGAGCCAGACCTGATAGCTGTGTGACCTGGGGAGCCAAGGCTCAGTTTCCCCAGATGCTTGGGATGTTGCCTATGAAGTGTCGTCAAGGAGCCCAGTCATGAGTGCAAGTCAGGCTCAGTGTCTGGCCAGTTCTGCCCACTCCACCCCCCCCCCCACCCCGTCCCCGTCTCCCCCCACCCCGCCCCCCCACTCCAGCACATGGGCCCCTCACAAGGCCGCCTAGCCTCAGGGCCTTCCCGCAGTCTTGGCCACATTCTTTGGGAGCCATAAACTCCCAAAATGGGCAGGCAGGCTGGCTCTGCCCAGGCTCTCAAGTGCTTCCACGGGGAGGGCTGGGCTGCCCAGGACCGCTGCCTCATCTTATTTCCCAACTTTTTGTGCTTTAATGTTCCGGGGACAGCTCACTAAATCACCATGCAGTAATGGAGGCCCCCGCCCGCGCCCCTCCCCGCCGTGTTAATAATTCATGCCTTCCAGTAAGATGCAGCCAGGCGGCTACTCCGCTGGGGGTGGGCACGGGGAGCCAGGGAGGAGGGGGGATGGGCATTTCCTCCACTGGCTCTTCTTAGAGGCAAGTCTGCCTCGTAAATTTTGGCTTTAGGAATTTTAATGTGGGGAAGAACAAGAGTGGAGGGCTTTCTCACTGACATTAGGGATGTAGGGGACTCAAAACCCCCACCCCTGGACTCTCTTCCTATGGGCTTTGGAGCCTGGCTTGGGTTCAAATCCCAGCCGCTTTACCTTGAGCCGGCTGCTTCACCTCTTCAAGCCATCCCCCCCTACCCCTCTACCTACTCCAGAGCCAGCCATCCAGTTCAGAGCCCAGCCCCTGCTCGCTGCTGTCTGTGGGACTTAGTGCCTCAGTTTCCCTATCTGTAAAATGGGAGTGACAGGAGCACCTCCCTCACTTCGGGGGCTTCTGGAAGGATGAAGTGAGACGAGGTAATGTTTGTGGAAGGCTCAGTCTGGTGCCTGGCAGCGGGAAGCTCTAGGGGAGGCTTAGCTGCTGTCAGCACCAGCGGATCAGGCTTGTCTCTGACCCGCCTGTCACCCCACCCCACAGGCTCCGCCGACAGCAGCAGAATGCCCCCCTCTTTGGGAAGATCCGCAGCGCTCGCTTTGGTGCCGAGGAGGCGGGGGACGGAGCCAGTGACCTGGA
This sequence comes from Ovis canadensis, assembly GCF_042477335.2. NCBI lineage: Eukaryota > Metazoa > Chordata > Mammalia > Artiodactyla > Bovidae > Ovis > Ovis canadensis. The sequence continues at coordinate 38,709,241 of NC_091258.1, read as the reverse complement.
CGAGGACGAGGACCTGCAGATCCAGGTGGCTTAGAGCTGCCAGGGCTAGGCAGGACTGGGCGCCACCCCCCAACCCTGGGTGCCCAGGCTGACCAGCCACTCGAACTGATGCAGCTGTGTGTGCTGACTCTGGGAGCAGACCCCAGTCCCTGCCACAGACAACTTCCTTCTCTCCCACCGTGGGCGTTGGTGGTCCCACCTTAGCGACACTCCATGGAAGGGAAGCCGTGGCCTACATTTTATATATATATATTTTTTTATATATATATATGTCATATATATATTAGTATATATGCCTGGGGTCCTTGGACTTATTTGGTTTTATAGACACAGGACCACTCCAAGGCCCAGTCAAGTGCCCCCACCCACCCAGGACTTTCTTGCTGGGGGAGGGGGTGTCAAAGGAGAGCTGTTAGGGGCCTCCATCCAGGCTGCCTCTCTGGACCTTGGAGGTCTGGCAGGGGCTGTGGCTGTTGATAGTACAATGTGATAACCCTATCTTTTGTAATAAATGGAGTTCATGTTCTCAGGTGGAGTCCTGTGTGTGGCAGATCAGGCACGCGTGTGGGGGACAGATAGGATCAGCTTGCCCTGCACCAAGCCTGAGCTCGGGAATATCAATATGAAGTCACTTGAGTGACTTAATGAATGAATGAACGTGAGAAAGAATGAATGAATGAACAGTGGGACTGATGAATGGTCTGGAATCCAGCTGCTGTGAGGGGAACGAGAAGAGATGGTGCATGTTTAATCTGCAGGAGACTTCAGTTCTGACTCCAGATGAATTCAGATATCTGCTCCGGCCCTTACTGGCTTGGGGGAGTAACCTTGGGGAAGTTACTTGTCCTCTCTGAGCCTCAGTTTCTCCATCTGTAAACTGTCTCATAGAGTCATCAGGAGAATTAGATGAGTTCACCTGGAGCTCAGTAAAGGTGAATTATAATTGAAATACTTGAAGGTATGCCCTGGAGAGGAGGGATCTGCCAGCTGGGTTCGGCCGTAGGGGATGACATCCAGGCAACTGACTGGTGGGCGTTTACCCAGAGCTGGATATGAACACAACCTATAACCCTTTCATCATTCTCCTAGCCCTGCTCTAGGTAGTGACGTTATAGATTTTATCTTTTGATTCTTAATTCCTAAACCTATAACCAGCCAGTGTATATTAAATCTGGTAGGAAAGGTTATTCAAAGCATGGTAGCATACGTTGTTGAATCTTCGCAAGTTGAGGTGGCGTTTGAGTCACCTGCCCTTGATGAGAATTTGACATGAACTCCTGGCATCAGGGCCTGCTTTCTGCAGGAGCAGGCACTCAGAACTGTCCTAGCCCAGAGGCCATGGCGAGTTCCCTGTGTTCAGAGGTGAGCACGGAGAGGCTGGGCTCAGAGCAAGGGCCTGGCACCTAAGAGAAGTTAGATTCAGTTGATCGAGCTGGTGGGGCTCCCTGCCTTGGGGTGAGCAGCTGCAGTTAAGGACTTCTCTCTTGTGGCCCAGTCTAGAGGACCCTTGGGGCTATGGTGCTAGGACCCACGGCTGCCACAGGCCCTGGGGGCTGATAGGAGGCGCCAAGCAGGCCAGGAGCCCCGCAGGGGATAATAAATAGGTCCCCTGTTGCCAAGACAGAACTGACCATGCTGGCAAGGTGGGGTTTGCTGTCGTGCCCCAGGTCCCCTCCTGGGCTCCAAGGGGGAGAGAGAGGAGTGTGAGAAACCCCACCTGGATCCCGCTACATGGGCCTTTCCCCACAAGCCAGAGCCAGCAGAAACGAGAAAAGGCTCTGCAGGAAGAGGAACATTTCTTGTGGGGGGGTCTTGCTGTTTTCTCTCCCAAACAGGAAGTGGGCCCCAGAAAAGGCTGAAAGCGCAGCCTTTTGACCCCCCGGGAGCCGGGAGCCAGGTGCTCACAGACAGCAGCCCTGAGAGCCGCCCCCCCAGGCACCCAGGCGGACCTGCCATTCCCAGACACAGAGCAGACCGTCCAGCCCAACGGGCTCCCCCAGACTCCCCGGCACCTCTGGAGAGATAGCGTGGAGCAGGGGCCCCATTACAGCCCCTGTCTGCAGGCGGGGCCGCTCCTGAGAACCTCAGAAAGGAGAGGGTCTGGCCTCCCGCCTCCCACCTCCCATGTACAAGGGAGCCGGGAAGTCTTGGGAGGGAAGCGCAGCCACAGACACAGGGCTGGAAGGTTCTCTGGCCCTGGAACTCGCGCTGCCTCTAAGCAAGGGGTTGCTCAGAGCCCTTGCATCCTGGAGGTCATGGCAGCAACATTTGCCAAACAGAAGCATCAACTTGTCTCACATCGTGCTTAAAAAATGATTTTTAATGCATTGCTGATATTAACAATGGGAAGTTTCCTCATAAATAGTGGGTTTCCCCATCTTGAGACCTCAGCACATCAGACCACACTGGGCTCACACTCCTGCATGGCTGCAGCTGTGGAGGTGAGAGGTAGGTGCTCCCTGGAGGGGCGCACAGGCACCCGCGAACCACAGTCCCACCACTCCTTGCAGCCTCACCTGCACCCTCCTTGCCTCTATCACCGCCTGGTCCCCAGAAGCAGGCACGTGTCCCGCCCCTGGCCTAGTCTAGTATTTCTTTGAACAAGTGAGGAAAGTGAGTGACCGAGCGGGGATGGTGGCTGAAGACTGTGAGGCACAGCCAGGCCACGTTCACATGTCACTCTCCCTCTCAGAACTCCTGCAGGCTCCTTGTCACCATGGCAGGAGTGCCAAGAGCAGTTAACGTGTATTGAGCCACACCGTGTGATTCACGACCCTGTGAGGCAGGGCGTCCCAGTGTCATCTCACTTTACACCAAGGATGCAGGGACTCAGAGGGAGCAAGTAACAATCGCAAAGTGGGGGGGCTTCCCTAGTGGCTCAGTGGTAAAGCATCCACCTGGCAATGCAGTAGACACAAGTTCGATCCCTGGTCTGGGAAGATTCCACATGCCGCTGAGCAACTAAACCCATGCACCACAACCATGAGCCCACACTGCAGAGCCCAGGAACTGCAACTACTGCACCCACATGTCGCAACTACTGAAGCTCGTGTGCCCTGGAGCCCGTGCTCTGCAACAAGAGAAGCCCCAGCAATGAGAAGCCTGTGCAGCAACAAAGAGCAGCCCTCGCTCGCTGCAGCCAGAGAAAACCTCATGCAGCAATGAAGACCCAGGACAGCCAAAAAATAAAAAATTTTAGAAATTATTTTTAAAAAAGAAATAGGAATTATCCCAAAGCCATACAGCTACTTAGTGGTGACCCTGGCATTCCAGATCAGGCAGTCTGAGGCAAGAGCCCACACTCCTGATGATGACCCCCTTCCCCCACCCCTCCAAGGCCAGGCCCCATGTGGTACAGGCCCTGCTCTCTGCAGCCCCACCCCATTCCACAGACCCTGCAGCTCAAGCCATGTTGAACCCTCTTCCCCATCAAAGTCCCTCCAGCCTTTCAAAGCTCAGTCTACTTGGTTCATTTGGGCCATGTATTTGTCTGCTTCCGCCCCACCAGATGCTCGTGGAGGGCAGAGAAACCTTCCAGCAGTGAGCACAGTGCCCTGGGCCTAGTGAGCATCTTTAAAAGAGGGAACGATGGAAGGATTGATGGCTGGATGAATGAGATGGTAGAAGGTTGAAGCCAGAGCCACCACCACCGCTCCCCACCCTCGACTCTGACTCCAGCTTCATTGTGATACTTGCAGGACTGGTCCTAGATGACTTTCTACTGGTCAGCTGAGAAGTCTCCCCCGTCACTGAAAGCTGCAGCAACCTGGGAGCAGCAGTGCCAGGGCCTCTTCTCACAGACCTGGAGTGCCCGGACAGGCTGCAGAACCTGATGGGCCAGACAGTCCCGCCCGGCCCCTCCTCCCCCTGCAGCTTAAGGCTGAGGGCCCTGGTGTCTGTCCTCCCCTTGCTCTCCAGTCAAGTTCGTGTTGCTCCAACCAGGCAGCCTTTAGGGGTCCCTGCCTTGAGATTTATGCCCAGGAGTGAGTCCCCACATCCCAGCCCTCCAGGTGAGCTTGAGTTCTGGATCCAGCTGCTTTCTGTTTGGCTGTGTGTCTTCTGGCCAGCTCCTGCCCCTCTGGGCTTTCGTTTCCTTTTCTGTGAAAGGCAGACAGTAGCAGCTGGATTCTCCCAACAGAAGATGGCTTCACTGTTGGTGTTATTTTTCTGGCTTTCCTTATGCTCTCCATCCCCTCCCGAGACCCTAGCTCCCGGTCAGCCTGGGGGCCCACCAGCCACCCTGGGCACCCCTCTGGGACAGTGGGTGCTGAACCGGAGACAGAGGCAGAGCCCAGGAACCAGCTGCAGCTCTCAGCCCGCTCCCCACCTCCCCCACCACCACTCAGCTCCTCTGTCTACTAATTGTAGGGTTGCAAGCAGCCAGCTGCCTCCCAGGCCCCAGGCGGGTGCCTCCCAATGGATCAAGGGCTCCCTGGAAAACCTCCCAGCTCTCCACCAGCCCCACAGACCCAGCTGCGCAGGGGTGGTCTCCATGGTGCTCAGACTCCCCTCTCCTGCTCCGGGAGGGGGCCAGGGAGGTGTAAACGTGAAGCCTGTCTCAGCCTTTCTCATTTCGCAGGCTCCCCCCACGTCAGAGAGGCACATCCTGGGCCCCCTGTCCCCACTCAAGAACTAGCCATGGGGTTCAGTGAGTGGGAGGGAATTTGCCTGCCAATGCAGGAGGCGGGGGTTCAATCCCTGACCTGGGAAGATCCCACACGCCGCGGAGCAACTACGCCCCTGCTCTACAACTGCTGAGCCTGTGCTCCAGAGCCCAGGAGCCACAACTTCTAAGCCCACAACTAGAGCAAAGCCGGAGCAGCAATGAAGACCCAGCACAGCCAAAAATAAATAACTAAAATGATTTTTTTTAAAAGAACTGGCCATGGCTCTCCACTGCTGGACAAAGCCTCCCTCCACATCCTGACCCATGGGCCAGGGAGGCTCAGACGTGCCCTTAAGCACACTCCCCAGCGGCCTTGGTCTCACGGCCCTGTTGCTCCAGGATAAAGTCCTGACAGGCCCCTCTTTTCTGCCCCCACTGGCTTCCACAGTATCCCTTCCATATCTGCCCCACGGCTGGAGTGCCGATGGCGATGGCGCAGTCAGACAGGTTGACAGCTCCTCAGTGACTGCAGAGGTCTGCTTGCACTGGGACCTCAAGCTCTGAAGGCTGGGGCCCCGCCCGTGGAAATCTGCATCTCCCACCCGCCTCCCCCAGGAAAGGAGCGTGAGTATCATTCAAAGCACAAGCATCACCTCCAGAAGTGGATAATGGCAAGATGAGGAAACCGAGGCCCAGAGAAGGAAGGAACCAGCCAGTAAATCACAGAGCCAGGATTCGAATCCAGGCAGCTCCAAAGACCAGGTATTCTCGGCTAACTGCCCTCAGCCCAGATCTGGGCCCAGTTCAAAGCAGAGGCTCTGTGCATGCTCAGGGGACAGAGGGCAGGGGTGGGAGGGGGGGGCAGTGTAAGATAATAATGGTGTGACCACTGTCACCAAGCCCTTTTCCCTTTCCATCACTCAAGACTCTTTCTCCTCCAGCACCTGATTTGATGACTTGATGCTCTAACTTAGGCCAGTCAGATTTGGGGACCTCTTTACACAGTTGGAGAAGGAAATGGCAACCCACTCCAGTATTCTTGCCTGGAGAATCCCATGGACGGAGGAGCTTGGTGGGCTACAGTCTACGGGCCGCAAAGAGTCAGACACAACTGAGCGACTTCACTTCACTTTACACAGATGAGTTAAACTGAGGTCCAGAGAGCCAAGTGGTGTATGCAAGGGCACCCAGCAACTGTGTCCTGGGAATCTCCAGGTTATTGTGATAGGGTCATAATCCTTCCCTGGTGGCTCATCTGGTAAAGAATCCACTTGCAATGTCGGAGACCTCGGTTCGATCCCTGAGTTGGGAAGATCCCCTGGAGAAGGGAAAGGCTACCCACTCCAGTATGCTGGCCTGGAGAATTCCATGGACTATACAGTCCACAGGGTTGCAAAGAGTCTGACGTGACTGAGTGACTTGCACACATTAACCTCCATTGTAATAAGAAAGTAGTCAAGGGGCTTCCTTGGTGGCTCAGTGGTAAAGAGTCCACCTGCTAATGTGGAAGACACGGGTTCAGTCCCTGGTCTGGGAAGATCCCACACGTGGGGCAACTAAGCCCGTGCATCGCAACTACTGAGCCCTCGCATCTAGAACCTGTGTTCCGCAAGAGAAGCCACCACAGTGAGAAGCCTGAGCACCACAATAAAGAGTCGCCCTTACTCCCAACACACACAGAAGAGGCTACTCAGCAACGAAGACCCAGCACAGCAAAAATGAACAAATAAAATGATTTTTTAAAAAAAGAAAGCAGTCAGTGAGATGTGGATTCACCTACACCACTAACCAAGCACCACCTACCTGAGCCTCAGTTTCCACGTATGTCATACGAGGTGCTGTAGGGGTTGGAAAGGACACTTGACAAGCCCCAGCATGGGCTTTGGGATCCAGCGGTATTGCTGTTTGTCCACCTTTGTCCAAGGACTCCCACCACCGTATCTGTGTGGGAGACCAGTTGTCCAGGCAGGAAGAGTGAGCGCACACTGGGGTGGGAATCTTTGTCCAAGACCCATCCCTGCCTTTCTGCACCACCCCACCCAGCCACACTCGGTTGTCTCTGCTCTCCATCGCATCTCAGAAACCTCCACCTGCTCACCCACCCAGTTGCCCTGTTGCCCAAGGTATCTTAATTCCAGGATGGAATGGGTTTTGAGCAGTAGCGCTGAGAGAACAAAGGCACCTTTGTCTGTTCTTGGACCACCACCCACTCCCCACCAACCCACTCCCTGGGTCGATAAGCTGGAGTTAGGAATGTAACAAAATTCCTTGGGAATTTGGTGGGAGTCCCTTATCAGATAAAATTAATCTGATCGCCCAATCCCCAAGGGGTAAACTGAGGACGCTATCAAGCTAAGGGGAAGAGTTAGAAAAAAGAGAAGCCACACCAGGCATCCTGCCTCTATTACTTCTTTCGATGCTCATGACAGCCCAGTGAGGGGACCACAAGTATCATCCCACCTTGCAGGTGAGAAAACCGAGGTTGAGACCCCTGGCAGCTTCCTGAATCCAGGCCACCGCTGCCTAGCAAGGATGCCACTTACACTGTGCCAGCGGCTCCTGGTGTACTTTAAATATAGCTCAGGCCCCTTCCCTGGCTTCCAGGGCCTCTGCAAGTCAGGATGGTGTCTGTCTGCCCAGCTTCCTCTACCACCCTCTTGCCCCTCACTCGCCATCTGAGCCCGCACCAGCCTCCTTTCTACCCCTCCAAAACCCCAAGTTCCTGCCTGCCCCGGGGTCTCCAGGCGTGCTCTTCCTTCAGCCTTCACATCCTCCCCTGGCTTCACCAGCTCCACGGATAGTCCCTCTCCTGTGCCCACTGACCTCCTTCTCAGTCCCATGACATTGATTTTTCCGGATGGCTTCTCCTTCTGTAATTACCGATTTACTTACCTGGCTGGTGCTGACTTGCTAGCCTGTGAGTTCCCTAAGGGCTAGGATCTGGTTCTTATGACTCACTTTGGTTCCCCCCCAGCACCTATGCCTGCCACAGAGCAGGAGCTCACTGAGCCTTTGGTGAATGAATGAAGGAGTGAATGGGTGAACAAATGAATGAATGACCATCCATGCTCCCTCCCAGGCCCCTGCTCTGGGCTCCCCAAGGCCAGTCCCAGAGGCTCAGGTCAGTCAAAAGCAGCAAAGAGATGAAGTTATAAACCAGGGCTGGCAAATGAGCTGCGCAAAGTTTTTTTAGAGGAAACTCAGAGATGCAGTGCTATTAAAAATTGATATTTCAATGAGATAATCCCTCTCTTAGGCTTTTAATTGATTGTCTAAAAAGCCTTCCTCTGTTGTTGTGCTTCTTTATTTGCAGGGACCATTAATTTTTTTATGGACGATCAAACCCGGATACAGTGGAAGGGCCACCACATGGCTGATTCAGAAACAGTAACCAAGGTACCAGGGACACACATCTGGAGGTCAACCAGGAGAGGCGACGTGGCCATGGAGCTGGCCTTGGTTCTGGATTTGTGGCGGGGGTAGGGGGGAGAGGAAACTCCTGCATGTCTAGGACACAGAAACACACACCCACACATCTGCCCAGGTCCCCAGACCCAGTAGACAGGCTAAGTGGAGGGAGGTGGAACTGGAGGTGAGGACCCCAAGGGCAGAGGCAACGGCTATGAGGGGAAGCCTTGCTCTGGGAGTTGGGACCCTTAGTGGGTGGCCAGCTCCCCACCATTCCAGGCCTCTGTTTCCCCATCTGTCCCTTGCAGGACAAGAGCCAGTGAGTGGAAGTTGGAACCTCTCACTTGTGCTACTTAATGTCTCTGGGCCTCTGTTTCCTCATCTGTCCAGTACAGGTGTTGCTGGCACCCAGTTTGAGGTAGGGACACTGAGGAAGGGCCACTGGTGCTCACATTATTGCTAATATCACTCTCTTAAAAAACCTTTTTTTTAATTATTTTTATTATACCAGGTCTTAGTTGCTGCACACAGAGTCTTTAGTTGCAGCATGTGGGATTGAGTTCCCTCACCAGGGATCAAACCTGGAATCCCTGCACTGGGAGCACAGAGTCTTAGCCGCTGGACCACCAGGAAGTCCCTGTTGTTAATCTCAGCATCCTTCTCCTGGCCCTCAAATCCGTGCCCTTCATCCCTGAGGGTGACCTTGCCCACCTCCTTCCTCCTCCCCCTGGGATGGCTTTGAATCAGCCTCCCCGCTCTGCTGCGAGGCTTGAGGCTGCAGAGGTGTTCTGTGCATGCCTGTCTACCAGGGCTCTGGCTGCATCTGCTTCTCTCCGGACCCCATCCATCCACTCCCTCAGCCTGACAGACAACCTCAGTGAGGTCCCAGGGGATCCCCGGCTGGAGCGGCCACAAGCCAAGGCTGGGCTGGGCTGGGCTGACCCCTGGCCCTTTCTTTACTGCCCTGCCCACAAGATGGCCTCCCTCACTTCCTCTCTGCTGCTCCATTCCCCTGGCACCTCTTCTGGAAAAGAGAGGCTGGCCACGTAGGGTCAGATTCCTGGGCATGTGGCCTGTGCAGTCACACAGGGCTCTGCACTTTGAAGGACCCTGTGTTTGGTTTAATGTTTTGTTGTCACTGTCTTGAAATTACTCATAATTTTACAAAGAGTCCCACATTTTCATTTTGCACCAGACCCCAAAGTTTTGTAGCCAGCGTTGCTGACAAGGCTCAGATCTGCTTCAGGAAATAGCCAGAGGGTGTGTCCTCAGGGACCCTAGAGCCCCTGCCTCTAGCCATCCCCAGCACCCCCACATCTTCCTCTCCCCACTTTCCCTGGATCCTCCAGCTCAGCGGCTCCCATCTCCTCACCGCAGGGGTTCTGAGTAGGGAATGACTTCTCCAGCCATCTCTCTGGGTGAGGACTCTTGGGAGGGGTCTTGACAGAAAGCAAAGTCTTCCTCAAATCCTTATGTCCCCCCACCCCCAGCCAGACAGGTACCCCTTTTAAGTGGAAACGCAGAGGCCACAGGACAGATGAGATACAAATTCATTTCAACGATCTGTGGAATTCATAATAGCCTTCACTCGATATGGTCTTCTTTTTTTCCCCAGGCAGCGGATATTAAAGGTACAACTGCTTTGACCTTCTAGGCGTCGGTGAGGTTTCCTCCGGCAATGTGCATCCTCAGATGGTCAAAGGGTAGAAATCCCCATAGAGCAAATGCTGGCCAAATGCTGCTAAAACAAAGACAGGTCATTTTTTAGAAACCTCGCCTAAGGAAGACTGTAAGTATGTGTCATATAGAGAAGCATGGGTACAAATTTTAGCCACAGAGCACTCATTGTGGCATTGTTTACAAAAGCAAAAAGAAAGACAACTGAACAGCCGGATGGTCAGGGGCTGGGGAAGTAACTGATAGTCCTTTTCTCCAGGGGCATGCTAGACAGTCAGCCAGGTGAAGTATTGTTAAAGAAGAGGGAGTGAGTAAAAAATCAGATTTAAAGACCCTGATGCTGGGAAAGATTGAGGGCAGGAGGAGAAGAGGACGACAGAGGTTGAGCTGGTTAGGTAGCATCATGGACTCAGTGGGCATGAATCTGAGCAGACTCTGGGAGATGATGAAGGACAGGAAAGCCTGGCGTGCTGCAGTGCATGGGGTCGAAAAGAGTCAGACACGACTGAGCGACTGAACAACAACAAGAGCAAAATACACTGCGGTCTTGATTTACTCTCTGTTTGTGTAGAAGAATCAAACCCACAACGTTAGTGCTGTTGATTCTCCTGGCTCCTGGTGGCCAGTCACCAAGGAACCAGATTATCCCGACTTTCTGAGGATGTCTTGGGTTGGTCCCTTGCCACCACTTCCCTTACTACCCAAGCTAGACCGCCTTTCTCCTGCACAACTTGCCTTCACTTTCTGTCCTGCTCCCCACAATTCCTTTGACTCGCCTCCATGGCTTCTCCATAGGGCAATCAGGACTTTTCCAAAATGCAAATTGGATCCTTTCCTGTTCTGTGTTTAACACTTTTGACTGTCTTCTCATTACTGTTATTTTTGAGGAACCTCAATACTGTTTTCCAGATGTGTGTGTACTAAGTCACTTCAGTGTGTCTCACTCTTTTCGACCCCATGGACTATATAGCCTGCCAGGCGCCTCTGTCCATGGAATTTTCCAGGCAAGAGTACTGGAGAGGGTTACCATGCCCTCCTTCAGGGGATCTTCCCAACCCAGGGATCAAACCCAGGTCTGCTGCACTGCAGGCAGATTCTCTACCACTAGAGCCACCTGGGAAGCCCCATTTTCCATAGTAACTATATCATCTTACACTCCCGCCAATGACGTACACGGGTTTTTTTTTCCTTCACATTCTTGCCGACACTTGTTTTCTTTTGACTTTTAATAACGGTTGTTCTTTTTTTTAAATTAATTTTTGACTGCACCCTGTAGTGTGTGGGACCTTAGTTCTCCCACCAGGGATCGAACCACACCCCTGGCACTGAAAGGCAGAGTCTTAACCACTGGACCATCAGGGAAGTCTTTCCCCGCTACTCTTAAAATGGAGACCAAACCCTTGAACTGGCTATCAAGACTCTGCACATAGCCAGCCTCATTGAGCAGCATGTGTCCCCATCTCCCTGGGCATTCCAGCCAGGGCAGGCTGTCTTCTGCCACAGGGCCTTTGTACATGCTATTCCCCCAGCTCAGAACACTCTGCCATCCCTCTCCACCTAGAGAACTCACCCTTCTGCTTTCACCTTAAGAATTGCTTCATCTGTTAAAAGCCTCCCCAGGCAGGTCAGGAGCTCACCATAGATTTTCCAGCACCCTATAGTCCCTTTCTCTCCCACTCTCTCCTCATAACTTGCACCTGCAACTGTGGAATTCTTAGATCAATGCCTACCACTTAAAGAAAAAAATCAATTCATTTGGTTGCACCTGGTCTCGGTTGTGACATGTGGGATTCTTTAGTTGCAGCACATAACTGTTAGTTGCAGAGTGCAAGCTCTAGTTCTCCAAGCAGGGATTGCACTCAGGCCCCCTGCATTGTGAGTGCAGAGTCTTAGCCACTGGACCACCAAGGAAGTCCCATCTCCTGTCACTTTTCCTAGACTATGAACTCCTCAGAGGCAGGCTGTTCTTGTTGACCACGGTGTTCCCGTTGCCCAGCGCCTGGCACAGAGTTAAGTGCTCAGATGGTTGTTGAATGAATCAGTGAATCAGTGAGGGAGGGGAAGCTGGGCTGAACCTGCAGCCTCCTTTTACTGCTGGCTGGCATGCCTGTCCGGGGTATAACATGTCAGTCCTGATAGTAGCATATGACCTGTGTGCTCAGGAAGGCAGCCCAGAGAGAGAGCTGTCTTGGAGAGGGCCTTGCACTGGGAGGTGGGGCTGGAATGTCATCTTCCTAAAAGCGGCTCTCCGCATCCATCGGAAATGGCCCCTGGTGCAGTCTCCTTGGGAGGAAGCAGAGGGAGCAGGGGGGTCCCATCTCCTTCCTCTCCACCCCTCCTGGCTTGTCCCCTTTGATGTGAGGTTCCTGGGGAGGCTGGTTTGTGTCACTGACCAGCGAGGGGAGGGAGACTATTCAGGGAGACCATTCAGGGCCTTGTCTTGAGTGGCAAACTGGCCAGACCTCAGTGTTCCAGCCAGTGGAGGGGCCCGGGACTCTTACAAGCGCCAGCCACTCACCAACAACATCTGAAAAGAACTCACCAATCTGATGGCTGCCGTGAGGTTGCCTGAGGTTCTGGGGCCTCCTCCCAGCTCCAGATTCCTTCTCCTCTGGCTCGGCCTTTGGCTCTGTCAAACCCACCCTTTTCCCAGGAGCAGAACTGGGGGTGTGGGAGGAGTGAAGATTTTGCTAGAGGTTCCCCGGGAAACCAGCATGGACAAGGATCCCCATCCTTCTAGGTTATGTTAAGGCCCCAAGACACAGAGATTACATGGTCTCTCGTTCAAGTCCTTCCATGGCCGTGTCATCTTAGACAAATTCATTTGGGTCTCAGTTTTTCTACCTGTGAAATGGGGACTGCAATATATACTCAGGATTGTTGCAGTGAGGTTCAACAAGCTCCTGGTGGGGACTCACACCACCATGGCAGGTAGAATGATGGCAATGACACCCCACAAAACACCCCTAATCACCCTGGGATCATGCTACACAGAAACGATTCTCAGTTCTTTTTTGTTTTTATCCTCTGCCAGTTTCAAGAAGGAGGTTTCAGACAGGTGGTAGCATGGGTTAGCACTTCTCTCACACTTGCTAAACTCCTTTAACAAAAGGAGGTGAGGTTAGCCAGCACACGTTGAATGCATTTGTTTTATTTTCCAGGTATTTCATTTATGTACTTTGCTCTTGAAGCAAAGAGAAAATTGTGAGGTAATTGAAAGAAAGGCATTGAGCAAATAATAGCACAGGAGACACTTGAATCTGGGAAAAATCACAAAGTGGCTGGAGTGGCTGGGGTTTGGGAAATACTGTTCTAGCAGGGTGAGAGCACTTTAGGTGAAGACGCTTCAAACACTCTCAAGTGATATACAAACAAGGGGTGTGGGCGAGGGACCAGAGGAGTCAACACCAGAGAAGGGCTTTGAGTTTCCTGGGAGTAAATCTCAGGCCTGAGTATATTATTACTGATTCAGAAACAGGAGTGTATGGCCCTCCTCCACTCTGTACACCAAGCACTGAGGAAGATGTTTCCACTGATGTGATTTTATCTAGCTCTCATTATTCACATTTCCGGGGGAGGAAATTGAGGCTCCAAATCATGAAGGGTCTTGCAGCACAGCTAGGAGCTCCCATGCTTCCCAGTCTCTGTCCTGAGTGAGGATTTTCAAGTACCGGCTCCCAGCGGCAGGCTTGGGTGAGGTCCTGAAGTCTGGGCTGCACCCAAGAAGCAATATATACCTGGTGTGTGTTTAGTCATATCCCACTCTTTCGCAGGTCCATGGACTGTAGCCCACCAGACTCCTCTGCCCATGGGGTTCTCCAGGCAAGAATACTGGAATGGGTTTCCATTTCCTGCTCCAGGGGATCTTCCCAACCCGGGGATCTAACTGCATCTCCGGTGTGGTTGTCCTGAGGCAGCCTGAGGGTGCCAGGCCGTGCCCTTGCTGTCTTCTTTCCTGGGGAAGTGGGCCCCCGCCCCTGGCCCAGCTGGCCAGCTCTCCCTGGCTGCTCTCTTCCAGCTACAGTGACCCCCTGGGGCAGAGGAAGATGCACCCTCCCCGTGCACTGTCTCTGTTTCTGAGCCTCACCTGCTCCTCCTGCTTCACTCTTGATTCAGTAAGTGGCCTGCATGCCTGGCCCTCATTCCCACCCCTGTGTGTGTCCAGCGTGGGGTCACATAGCTTTGGATCAACCTCTTGGGGCTTCAAATAACCCTCTTCTCTTCAAATGTTGGTAGATTCAGGGAAATGCAAAATTCAGTCTATGGCTCAAAATCGGGCTTTCTTGTGGCCAAAAATTTGGGCCCTATAGAAAATTTAGGAAAAAATTTCTACCCCTGTATAAAATTTAGGAAACAGGCAAAAAGAAAGAAAGAAATGCTGTGGATTACTAACCAGCCCATTTGGGGGTACACCCCACAGGCAGGGTCCTCTTCCAGGAAGTCCAAATATATTTCCTCACAGCTCATCGCCCCCACTTTACAGATGATAAAACAGAGGCACAGAGAGGCTAGGTAAGTTGCCCAACTGGTGAAACCAGGGCTTGAACCAGGTGGTTTGGTTCTAGAGCCTACGTGATTGAGACACTGCCCTTGTCTGCCTGGAGCGCTCCTGTCATTAGGAGGACAGCTTCTCGGATGGGCCAGAGGGAAGTGGAGGAACAAAGCTGAATTCACACAGCCGACTCCTTGTCCCTTATTCATGGTCTCAGTTTCCAGACACCACATCCTTACTTGAGGTACTGACTGCTGGTCTCCATCACTCACTCATTCCCTCCCAGCTGAGACGTCTGGGAGGGAGCTGGGGCAGGGGTGTGGGGGTAGGGTGTGTTAAGGAAGGCAACAGGAATGCTGGTGCCTGTGCTTGGACCCTGGGCACACAGGCGTTGCTATCACAACTCTTGGACTTAACCATTTGCTGCCCAGAGAATGCCCAGCTTTTACCCCATCACACTCCACTGCCACTGTTTGGGATCACATCCCTCCCCCTAGACAAATCAGTCATGAGCCTGTGCCCAGAGCAACTGAAAGCCTGGAGTGTGCTCAAGTGAGAAGCAAAGCCAGTCTACCCACCTACAAAGTGTGTTGGCTATAGAAATAAAATGTAAGAAAATAAAATCGGCCTGCCCAGTGGGGCTGAGTGGTGCCACTGCTCAGCAGGCTTGAGCCTCAAGGACTTGATAAAGCAAATACAGCCGGAGACCAGGAGACTCCCCCAACCCCGTCTTGGGCCTCTCGGGCCCAGCATCAATGCTGGACTAAAACTGGGGCTGGGAACCCCGGCCATGAGCTGGAGAGCCAAACCCACTTGGCACCATCCTCATTTAACCTCCAATGGCACCCCACTCCAGTACTCTTGCCTGGAAAATCCCATGGACGGAGGAGCCTGGAAGGCTGCAGTCCGTGGTGTCGCTGAGGGTCGGACACGACTGAGAGACTTTACTTTCACTTTTCACTTTCCTGCATTGGAGAAGGAAATGGCAACCCACTCCAGTATTCTTGCCTGGAGAATCCCAAGGACTGGGGAGGCTGGTGGGCTGCCATCTATGGGGTCGCACAGAGTTGGACACGACTGAAGCGACTTAACAGCAGCAGCCAGGGCTGGAAGATGGAGGGGCCATTCACCTATAAATTGGGGGGCATTCCTTGTCTTACCCTTGATTTGAAAAGGAGAGTGGTGGGATTTCTCTGGTGGTCCAGTGGCTAAGACTGTGCTCCCAATGCAGGGGGCCCAGGTTCAATCCCCCATAGGGGAATTAGATCCCACATGCTGCAACTAAGACCTGGTGCAGCCAAACAGATAAATAAAATGCGGGTGCTGAGGTTCTGGGAGGGGAAATAATTTGCCGGTGGCCTCACCCGCAGGCATCTCCAGTCTCCACTGAAGGCTTTCCTGGTCATCCCCAGCTCCGTAACTTCCCCTGTGCTGTGCTGTTCTTAGTCACTCAGTTGTGTCTGACTCTATGCAACCCTGTGGACTGTAACCCACCAGGCTCCTCTGTCCATGGGATTCTCCAGACAAGAATACCGGAGTGGGTTGCCCTGCCCTCCTCCAGGGGATCTTCCCAACCCAGGGATCAAGCCCAGGTCTTCCGAATTGCAAGTGGATTCTTTCCCATCTGAGCCACAAGGGAAGCCCAAGAATACTAGAGTAGGTAGCCTACCCCTTCTCCAGAGGAGCTTCCCGACCCAGGAATTGAACCAGGGTCTCCTGCATTGCAGGTGAATTCTTTGCCAGCTAAGCTACCAGGAAAGCCCCAACTTTCCCTATCCCCAGTTATACCTGGGAGTTGAATGAAGACATACTGCGGGCAACCTCTGAGTTCAAATTTGGAAACTGGCTCTTAGGAAGACTTTTCAGAGTAGTGTTTTATGCATACTTGATTTTCGGTAGCATATGAGTGAAATAGTTCCATGCTTTAAGATATAGTGTATATGTATGTATAAAATATGTTATATTGTGGGGGGAGGGTATATGTATGAAATCACATAATATGTACTCCTTAATTCTGGTTTCATTTATTTTCACTCAGGGTAATTATTTTGCGATTCATCCATGTTGTTGCATATAGAATATTTCTTTGTTTTAATTGTTGTTGTATTTCACTGTATGTATTTATCTGGTACAATTAGTAAAAAATGCAAACTAATATATAGTAAAAGAAATCAAAGCAGTGATTGTCCATGGACTGACATGGTCGGGGAGGGTACTGACATGGTCGGTAAAGGAGACATGAGAGGGAAGGAGGAAACTAGGGATGAGGATGTTCACTATCAGGGTTGTACTGATAGGTGTAGCTACATAAACCCTGTCACACTACATTTGTAAACTAATGGAATTATTTATTTATTTTGGGCTGTGCTGGGTCTTCTTTGCTGCACGGGCTTTTTTCTCCTTGTGGCAAACAGGCCTACTATCCAGTTGTCATGCGTGGGCTTTATACCGCGGTGGCTTCTCTTGTTGCAGAGCATGGGTTCTAGGGCACAGGCTCAGTAGTTGTGGCACAGGGCTTAGTTGCTCCGTGTGGCATGTGGGATCTTCCCCAACCAGGAATCTAAGCTGTGTCTCCTGCATTGGGAGACAGACTCCTATCCACTGAACCACCAAGGAAGCTCCACACTCTACATTTTAAACATGGATTGGAAGACCCAACATAGTAAAAATGTCAGTTCTCCCCAAACTGATCAAGTTTGAAGGTAATTTCTATCAGAGTCCTAGCAAGATTTTCTGTAGCTATAGACAAGACTGAGCTTCCCTGGTGGCTCATATAGTAAAGAATCTGCCTGCCAGTGCAGGAGACCCAGGTTCAGTCTCTGGGTTGGGAAGATTCCCTGGAGAAGGGAATAACTACCCACTCCAGTATTCTTGCCTGGGAAATCCCATGAATAGAGGAGCCTACGGGGCTACAGTCCATGGGGTCATAAAGAGTCGGACATGACTGAGCAACTAACACGCTCACTTTCATAGATAAGATTATTCTAAAATGTATATATGTAAAGGCAAAGGAGATAAAATAGCTAAAACAGTTTTCAAAAAGAATAAAGTGAGAGGACTCAGTTTACCTGATTCTCAAGACTTATTGTGTAGCTTCAGTAATCAAGCCTGTGTGCTATCAGCCAAGAAATAGACACATAAATCACCAGAACAGAGCAGAGAACTCACAATGGATCCAACTGATTTTTTATAAAGTTGTAAAAAGAATTCAATGGCATAAAGAGAAGGCGACTTTTCAACAAATGGTACTGGAACAACTGGACATCCATGGGTCAAAGGGGGTGGGGAAACACCACATCAACCCCAGTCTCATATGTTCTACAAAATTTAACTCAAAATGGGTCACAGACTTAAAGGTAAAACATAAAATGATCTAACTTTTAGAGTAAAACATAGGAAAACGTCTTTATGATCAAGGGCTAAGTGAAAAGGTCTTAGACTTGGCACTGAAAGCACAATTTATAAAAGGGAAAACTGATAATTTGGACATCATTGAAATTAAATCTTACTTTGTGAAAGACCGTTTTAAGTGGATAAAAAGACAAGCTACAGACTGGGAGAAAATGCTTGTAGACATATATGGACAAGGACTAGTATCTAGAATATATAAAGAACTCTCAGAACTCAACATTAAAAAAGCAAACCTTCAAATTAGAACATGGGCGAAAGACATGAAGGAAGATTTCACTGAAGAAGATACACAGATGGCAAATAAGCACATAAAAATATTTCCAACATTAGTCAGTAGAGAAGTGCACATTAAAACCACAACGAGATATCCCTATACACTTATCAGAATGACTTGAAGAGAAAAAAAGTGATAACAACAAATGTTGGCAAGGATGTGAAGAGATGAGGTCATCAAATTATACATTGCCAGTGGGGATGCAAAATGGTACAGCCGCTCTGGAAAACAGCGCAGCAAAAACTAAACATTCAATTGCCATAAGACCCATAAGTTGCGCTCCTAGGCATTTGTCCCAGAGCAGTAAAGATTTATATTCACACAAAAACCTATACACGAATGATTATAGCAGCTTTATTCATCACAGTCAAAAACTGGACCAGACATCCTTCAATGGGTGTTCAAACAAACGAACTGCAACACATCCATGCCATGGAATATTATTTGGCAATGAAAAAGACAAAGTATTAATACAGGAAACAGCTTGGATGGTTCCCCAAAGAATTACACTGAGTTAAAAAAAAAAAAAAGCCAGTCCCCAAAGATGACATACTTACAATTCTGATTTTACAACATTCTGGAAAGGACCAAAGTATAGAAACAGAGAACAGATTAGTGGTTGCCAGGGTTAAAGGAGGTAAGGTGGGAAGGGAAGTGGGTTTGGCTGTAAAAGCCCAACAGAGGGGGGATCTTGTGTGATGGAAATGTTCTGTACCTCGAGCATGCTAGTTGTGATACTGTTCTCAGTTTTGCAAGATATCATGAAACTAGGTAAAGGCACATGGATTCTCTCCATAACTTATAACCGCATGTGAATCTTCAAATATCTCAAAATAAAAAGTTTAATTAAAAAAAATTAGGTGACAGTACTGCAGACAGAGAGTGCATTGGGGAAAAATTAAGAGAATGAGAGAAGGAAGAAGTTTGAGAATACCCTACTCTAGAAAAGATGCTTTTTTATTATGAAAACTCTCTTGGTGGTTATTGTTGGCCAAAACTCCTCCAAAGGTTTTTTGTTGTTTAGTTGCTCAGTTGTGTTTGACTCTTGTGACCCCATGGACTCCTCCAGTCTCCTCTATCCATGGGATTTCCCAGGCAAGAATACTGGAGTGGGTTGCCATTTCCTTCTCCAGGGGATCTTCCCAACCCAGGGGTCAAACCCACATCTCTTGCATCGGCAGGTTCTTAACCACTGAGCCACCAGGGAAGGCCCCTTCAAAGGTTGCTGCTGCTAAGTCGCTTCAGTCGTGTCTGACTCTGTGCATTACTGGTGGTAAAAAGAGTTTGCTGTGACGAATCAAGTGCTGGAAGCTTTACGAGCTGTGGTTTGAAGCAAAGCAGGTACGGTCAAGTTTGAAAGATGCATAGGGAGGTCAGGAGGTCGAGACCCAGGCCCGCTTAGCCGGCAAGGACAAGATGAGCGTGGTCCCCTCCTCCCCCTGGCAGCGTGGGACTGGTTAGCTCAGGCCAGGGTGGGGGCTGCTAGGAGCCCTTGGGGCTCCCTTGGTGGCCACTGGCATGAGAGTGACCACCCTAGGAAGGTATTCAGGGGAAGGGAAGCAGCCCCCTAAGAAGTCCCGTGGACCAGATTTAGACTGAGGCCCAGTGATTAGAAGGCAGGGGCATGGGATCCATGAGTGAGTGCTGTGGTTCTTGGACCCTCAGTGTCTTGGGCTTTTGGCTCAGAGAAAACCTGGTCAAGGGTTAGACTGGGAAGCATTTTCATGTTTAAGGATTTCAGCTGTTCAGGTGTGGCCTCTTGTTTTGTTTTGTGTACTTGGTGTAAAGCAGTGTTTAACGTGCATCAGAGTCACCTAGGGGCTTGTTAAAACGCAGATTTCTGGGCACTAAGCCTAGAGATCCTGATTTCACAGGTCTGGGCTGGGGTAGGGAATTTGCTTTTCTAACAAGTTTCAAAGTGATGCTGATGCTGACCCTTCACTCTGCAAACCACTGGTGTTAAAGGGTGCAGACCAGAAAACCAGAGGGGTGACAGAGTCCCACCCGTGGGGAGGCCCTAGGCGACCTCCGCATGCTTGCCTGGTACAGCTTATGGAGGTCTGCGGTTTGTGATTCCAACAGCGCAGTGATAAGACTGACGAGCTGTGAGGTGAATGCTGGGGGGTGATGGTGGGCCATGGGATTTAGAAAAGTCTCAGGGGGTGCAGGATGGGAGTACAGGGTGATTTGAGGGTGGTGAGGAGGCTGGGGAGGAAGGAGAGGCTGGCCGACTGCTAGGGGAGCTGACAATCCGGGAGAGCGGCGCCGATGCAGCTACTCGATTGTGCGGGGTGCGGCGGGGGGTGCTGGAGAGGGGCGATAGGGGGTCCCTGGGGGTGGGGGTCCTCCGGAAGGCTAGACTGAGAAGGGCCCAAGGAGTCCTCTAGGGGATAGGGGAGCAAGGAATGTGTGTATGATTCCCATAGAAATGGAGAGAGGGTGGTAGGAATCTGGGGACTGGGACCTGATGTGGAGTTCAGATTTCGGGGGCTGAGAGGCGATGTGAGACTGCAACTGGGGGCCCAGGAAGGGAAGGTGAGGCTGAGCCGGGGTTGAGGAGGGCCACCTGATGGGGCCCGCGGAGGCAAGCAAGGAATGGCGGCGGAGGTGGAGGTGGGAGGAGGCGGGGAGGGCAGGGAAGCCGGGGCAGAACTTGGTGTCCCTCAGCTCGGAGGAATACGGCGGGGGCGGGCCGCCAGGGGGGACGGGGCGGGGCGGAGCGGGGCGGCGAGGGTGAGCCGGGCGGCGGGGTGGCTCCGCGGAGTCCCAGCCGGAGCCAAGCTGGACGGCCGCGCCTCCCTCGCCGTCCCCGCCCGGAGCCCGGCGCCGCCGCTGCCCGGCCGCCCCGCCGCCCCCGCCGGCCGCGCCGTGACGCGGGCATGAGCCTGGCCCTCCGCCCGCTGAGCCAGCGCCCCCGGCAGGGGCCGCGGCGCCCAGGTAACTAGTGGGGCGCGAGGCGGGGAGGGGGGCCTCAGGTCGCGCAGGAGCCCTCCAGACCCTAGGCGACTCCTCCGTGAGGACTCTCCAAGCCCATGGGACCTTCCTACCCTGTGGGGGTCCTCAGGGGTCCACTTCCAAAAGCCAATCCCTGCCACCGGAACTACCCCTTGAGCCCCACCTTCCCCCAGCTCTCTTCTCCAGGGGAGCCCAGGTCAGGGCTTGACCTCACACCTTCCCCGCACCTACCCCACACCTACCCATCGAAAGAGCCCAGGCCCTCGTGCTCCCTGGCCCTGCCATCTCGAAGGGGCACAGCTCCGCTCCTCATAACTTGCCTCCTCGCACCCTATCTGCTTTCATGCCTCCTACACTCTCAGTACCCGCCCCGCCCGCCCCTAAATTCCTAGAGACTCTCCAACTGCCCCACCGTCCACCCCACCTACAGATGATTCCTGCCGTACAACTTAAACTCGCAGCCAGCTGCCCGCTTTTGTTGATTGTTTCTGCCTGTTCCTGGGGTCCTGTTCACTCTCTCCCCCAGAACTCCCGAAGTCCGGCTTCCCGTTAAATGCTTGCTGTCACTGCAGAGGGGTATGAGCGGAGGCTGGCACCTGGGCCGTGTCCCAAGCTGTGGCTCCGTGGCTGTTGCCAGGAGACTCAGATGGAGGGTTTCGGGTGTAGGGGTCTGAGAGTCAAGGGCAGTGACAGGCGGGCAGGATCCACAGCAGCGGTTTGAGGCTGGGCTTATTTAGTGCAAAGTCCTTTCTTGCCCCTTTCAAAAGATGTGGCTCCAGTGCAGGCCAGTCCTATCCCCCAGCTGGGTTGGGTCTCAGGCTGTGCCCCCAGTTGCTTGTCCTTCTGAGCCTGGGCAATGGTTACTTCTAGCTCTTCTCTCCCAGGGAGGGCAGCAGAGCTGGGCATGATCTCACCCAACACCCAGGGCCAAGGTGGGGCCACCCAGCCAGGCCTGGACATGGGGTCAGCCGTGCTGTCTCCCCCCGTGTCAGCTCTGAACCAAACTGTGGGTCCGGGGCCCAGGGAAATGGGAACCCACCACTGCCCACGTGTCTTTGGAAGCTGAGCTGGGTCTGACCAGGTGGATATTGGTGGTGGGAGAAAGGATGAAGAGGACAAAACAAATCCTGGAGATAATTACGTTTTCAGCCCCCATGTACTGAGTACCTACTCTGCACTCAGCAATAAAGAATCCACCTGCAATGCAGGAGATGTGGGTTTGATCCCTGAGTTGGGAAGATTCCCTGGAGAAGGGAATGGCTACCCACTCCAGTATTCTTGCCTGGGAAATCCCATGGACAAAGGAGCCCAGCGGGCTACAGTCCATGGGGTCGCAAGAGTCGGACACGTCTGAGTGACTAAACAACAACACTGCACTGGGCACCATTCTAGGTGGTAGGACGGAGCTGTTAATTAGAGGAGGCTTAGCCACCAGGGAGCTGACATTCTAGGATGTTGTTGGAGACAGTGGCCAAGCAAACCAGCAGATGAAGAGGTGAAACCTATAGGGATATGTGGGGACAGTGGAAGCCAGGTGTGGTGGTAGAGGCTGACTGGGGGCTCCCTTTGGCCAGGATGGTCAGGGAAGGACTCTCTAAACTGATGGTCTTTAAACTGATGCGGTAGAATGAACCTTGGACCATCTGAGGGAACAGTGTTGTATAGGCAGGGAACAGCAAGTGCAGTGATCCCACGTGGGTAAGAATTAGGCATGTTGAGGAACATCCCCCGCACCATCCCCTGGCAGTGGGGAGATGAGGCCAGAAGAGTGGGGGGAGGACGGGAGGCAGACCAGCGGCAGTGGTCTGGAGACATAGCACCACCGTCCTGGCTGGAGGGCCCGGAAGACAGTGACAATGACTGTTCTGATGTCTCTTTCTTCCAGTCTTCTCTTCCCAATTGGTTTTGGATCTGACTTTGCCACCCACTTTCAGACCTGCGGTGTTTCAGGTGGTGGTTGCTTGTGAGGATTTGCAGGGGTGGAGGAGGTCAGGGATGGGACCGTCCGGGGAAGGGAGGACCTCCTCCTGGCCCCTGATAGCCATCACACGGGAGTAGAGAGGACCAGGTGGGGGTGGGGGTGGGGGATGGGAAATGTCCCTGGTGCTGGAGACAATCCGGTTGATAGGATCTTTGCCAGCGGGTGGAGACACCGAGCAGTCAGTGAGCCGGGGTCCAGGCAGGGCTGTCCCCAAGCCCTGATAAGATCCGATCTGTCGCGGGGTTGGGAGGCCCAGCCAGGCCGACAGCCACTCCGGCTCAGCCATTGGTTGCCAGCAGCAGCAAGTAGCATTTGTTCTGGAGCCAAGCCTCCAGGCAGAATCTGGGTGCAGGGAGGGAGTGCTTAGACAGCCGTCCCACAGGGCAGGTAGGCAGTGGCCCTGCTCCACCCCTCTGCTGGGCACCGGGGAGTGTCCTACCCTTTCTGCACAAGATGCCTGCTCTTCCTGGGAGAGGGGGTACATTTCAGAGTCCAGCTCTCTGGAGGAGCCAGTGGTGTCCTGGTCAGGGCAGGTACCATTTGTGGCTGAGCAACCACATTGATGCTAGGCTGGGAGCAGGAATGAGGCTCCTTACTCCTTCCCTGTTGAGGAGCTGTGTTGAGGGGGTGCTGGACACCCTGCTTAGCCTCTCAGAGTGCTCAGAGCTGACCTGACAGACCTGAGACCACAGTTAGCGGGGTGTCTTTCCCTGCTGCAGGCTTGTGATTGCCAGAGCTGCTGGGGGTTCAGTAGTGATGGGGAAAGTGGCCCCAGGTGTGGTAAGGGGAGGAGGGCTGCAGGGGGAGCCTTCCTGGTTCCTGCCTACTGTGCTCAGCCGACTGCCATCTCTTGATGCCTGATTGGGTCTGCACAGGCTCAGCCAGGGGTCCACGTCTTTTGAGGGATTGGTTGGTTCTGGGTACCCCCCCCCAGATCCCATTGCCCATCAAATGTGTAAGTCTACCCATTGACCCTTCCCCCTCTCTCCCCGCCTCCCCAGCTCTCCTGTGCTGTATCACTCTGGGCACCAGCTTGGGTCTTGCTCTTGCATATTTATTTGGAACCAAGTAAGGTCAGCACCACCTGTGACTCCAGGCCAGCGTGAGCTGCCGGGCGCCCTGCCACCCATGCTCTCCCTGGAAGGTTACTCTTCCTGCTGGTTTATTTCTAGGGCCTGGGGCCTAGGGTGGGGTGTGGACCTGTGGACAGATGTGCCAGGGGTACTCCTGAGAGCTTGGCGGCTGCAGTCACTCAAGGGGTACGGCGGGGAAGGTAACACGGAGAGGCAGGTAGGAGCAGGCCTGTGTCGGGCAGGTGAAAGGCTGGGTTAGGGTGATCTCACAGCCC
This sequence comes from Ovis canadensis, assembly GCF_042477335.2. Classification (NCBI taxonomy): domain Eukaryota; kingdom Metazoa; phylum Chordata; class Mammalia; order Artiodactyla; family Bovidae; genus Ovis; species Ovis canadensis. The sequence continues at coordinate 38,685,089 of NC_091258.1, read as the reverse complement.
TTGGCTGGGCAGCAGCTCTCGAAATACAAACATCCCTTTGGGTTTTCAAGGCAGATGCTCTTGGTCCAGCGTGGGCAGGCAGGTGCCTCAGGGATTCATTTCCTCGTTTTAAATGGGCTGATTTATCTTCTTTTTTTTTTTTTTTTAGTTTTATTTTACTAGTGGGGAAATTGAGGCACTGAGATGTTAAGCGGCTTGCCCAGGACCTCTTGCCATTGAATGCATGTTCCTGGCTGGACCACATCCCGAGCTGCCTTGGATGAACCGGGGGCCCCATGCATGCTGGTCAGTGTGTTCTGAAAGAGGCCTCTCTTGCATGGCCCCTCAGCCAGTGGCCGGCTGGCCATCATCTCAGAGGGGACTTTTACAGAGCCAGTCCTTGCTGGGGGTGGTCAAGGAAGCCCCAGATGGTGGAGACAGAGCTGGGAAAGCTTGTTCATCTCTGAGTGCCAGCACCTGGGTCTAGCAAGGCTGTTGGAGAGGTCAGTACCAGGGAGAGACCCCACAGCCGACCTTACAGGAGGAAAACAGATCACTTGGGTGTGGCAGGGTCTTGGCCCCCAGGGAGCTGGGAGAGAGGGCGTGGATGGGCATGGAGGCTGCTGAGGGGTGCTGAAGGGGCTCTCGGGGTACACGGGGCATAGAGAGCACTACCCTCTGTGTCCCTTCGCCTATTTGCATGTGCACACTGGGGTAGTCACATCTGTTCCTTGTTAGGCACTCGACAGACAGGCCTCCAGAAGATTAATTAATGCCAAGCTGCTGGCAGCTCCAGCAGGATGCTTGCCCCAGGGTCCTGTCCTGGCAGCACAGATGCCCAGCTGACCCCAGCGTGCTACCACATTCTCATCCAGAGACGCAGGGGGCCATGTTGCAGGCACAGCCCTGCCCCGAGCCTGGGTGGCAGAGAAGGCTAAGGCTGTGGTGAGTGGCCAGAGCCGGGTGGCAGAGAAGGCTAAGGCTCTGGTGAGTGGCCAGAGCCAGGTGGCAGAGCATCCCATCCCTAGGCCCGCCTCCATCACCCGCTCCGAAACTTATTTGTCCCTGACTGAAGCCTGGACTTGCTCTGTGACCCTGGCCACGCCGCCTCTCCTCTCTGGGCAGCTTGCTTTTCCCCAACCATAAAATGATCTGAAATGGATGTTGGGCTGGGTCATCACTGAGGCACCCGCCTCCGCCAAGTCTGAGTCTTTGTTATCTGCCGACCTGCCTGATTCCAAGAGCCCCTGGTGGCACCCCTTTTCCAGCTGCATATGGACTTCCCGTTAGTCCCCCTCAATGTGGTCCAGCTGTGTCCTTTGCTCCCACCCCAGGTGTTTGCTAGTTCTCCGTGCAATTAACTCCTGCCTGGGTCCAGGACACAGGACACCGAGAGTCCTGTCCAGACCCGGTGCCCTCACAGACCAACCTGGCCTTCCCAGTGCCAGGGCAAGGCAACCGCTTCGACAGTGGCCACTGCCAGCCTGCCCAGCACATTCTTCAGGCTTATCTGCAGGCCCGTCCCATTGGACTCTGCCCTCCCACCCAGGAAGCAGCACCCAGACAGGCTGCTGAAGAGTTCCAGGGGGCAGGGAGAGCAGGGTTTGAGGGGACGGTTCTGACTCTTGCCTGGAGCTGGGGAGATCCAGGTATAGAACAGAGTGGGACAGAGGGCCTGGGGTAGTGGGGGTGCTGTCTGCTGAGACCATGGGGTGGATCATCTGACCTCGGGGAGCATGGTCCCAGAATCTGTGCCATCTCCCAGGAGCCCGTCTCTTGGAAGGCTTCCCGCAGGGAGGTGCCCGTGCAGGAGGGGGGCTTTCTGGAAGCCTGCACCTCAGCTGCAGCAGGAGCTAGGGCCCCGCCGGCAGCTCCCCGGCCACCTTTTCCTCTGCCCCCACCTCCACAGCAGGAGCCGGAGCCCGTCCTCCCAGGAAGGGGTTAACCGTGTGAGGGAGGGGACTGGGCTAGACCATTTTCCTCGTAGAGGCCTCCACCTCGGGTTTTCCTGAATGGTTCTGCCATCCTGGGGTGGGGAGGGAAGGGAAGGAAGAAGGGCGGGCTGAGGGAGGAAGGGAGGGGACGAGTGTGGGTAGAGGAAGGAAAAAAAGATCGAGACAGCCAGGGGAAGAGAAAGATGTCACTGTCTAATCTCCCTGTCATTTTTATTTCCAGCAGGCGCCGGGCGAAGGGGCTGCTAGAACAATGCTGAGGCGGGCGAGGTGAGGAGCAGCTCCGCGCAGCAGCCCCGTCGGAGGATCTCGAACAGGTGATCGGAGGAGCCGGGGAAACCGAGGCCACCTGGGCATCCCTCCCCTCGGCGCCCGAGAGAGACGAGCCTCAAAGACACAGTGGAGAAACCATGGCGACCAATTTCAACGACATCGTCAAGCAAGGCTACGTGAAGATGAAGAGCAGGAAGCTCGGGGTGAGCCACCTTCCAAGGGGCCCTCGGTCTGGCATCTGGGATGTCGGGGGGGTGCGCGGCCACCTGCCGGTTCCTGGCCGGCCATCGCGCATTGCTGGTCTCTCGAGGTTTCTGGCCGGCGGGCTGCCTGGCATGTGCCTGTGCCCGGCTCTGCCCACTGCGGCCCCCGCCCCAGCCCGGCTGGCTGGAGTCCCTGTGGCTGGGCCAGTGGTGGTGGCCGATGGGCAGGCGGCTCCCCTGCTATTGTTGAAGTTGTCGCCTGGGCAGCGGCTGGAAATGCCGGGCTCTATCTGAGCTGAGACCAGCTTGTCACTTCCCCTTGCCATCACCTCCTCGTCTCCCCCTCCCCTCCCCTGGCCTCTTTTCTTTAAAGTACCTCATCTCTCCTGCTTCCCGTGGCTTGCTGTGTACCGGCATTTATTTATCTTTGGTTGTTGCTTCTACGGTTGAAGTATTGGCCAAGGAGAGTGGTTGGTTGTTGGGGGTAGGGCGGCGGTACGAGGGGCACAGAAGCTGGCATTTATGTGGTTTATGAATGAGAACCTGGGTGGGATGGCCCGTGGCATTGGGCCCGGCTGCTTTCCTCCCAGGTTTTGGGGGCTTGGAGGGCCTATGGAGATGAGGCCTCAGATGTACCTTTGCAGGGTGTGCACCCTCGCCCACCCCCTACTGGTGAAACCCCCCCAAAAGGCATGAGCAGGGGCCCCAGGGACCAACTTAATAATCTTGGTGAGGTTGTCCCAAGAGCTGCCTTTATTCCCTGACCCTCCCCGCTCTCTCCATTGAGGGGCCTCCCTAATAAGACGGAAACCCTGGCCCCTGAGATGTCCCAAGTCTTGTGTTTACCTGGGCCTCCTGCCCGCCCTCCCCCACCTCCCCCATGGCCTTGGTGGGAGTGGGGGTGCGATCTGACTTTCAAGGCTTCCTGGCTCAGCAGAGTGGGCTGGCGGAGAAGGCGGGCTCTGATACTCAGGGGCCCTTGTGTGGGTACCAGACAGAACAGGACTGGCCTTGGAGCAGGGTGGTTCTTGTGCCCCCTTCCACTCCTGTGGCCCCCACCCCCAGGGCCCCTGCTGGGGGCTCCTCTGTCCAGGCAGCCAGTTAGCTGGTGGGCACTGGGGGCTCTTCTGCCCAGGCAGGGGGCAGCCACTTAGCTGGTGGGCACGTTGGGGTCTTACCTGGATTTGGACTGTGTCCCAGCCTGGGCCCTGGTGGCCATCAGCCACTGTGTTCTTGCCCCAAGAGAAGGATGGAGCCCACTTGGGGCACAGAATGAGGGGAAAAGCTAAGGCTGCGGTGGGGAGGCAGGGGGCAGGGGCCCAGCTTCTAGTGTGGCTCCTTCCTCAGGGCCTTCAGGCCCCCAGGGGCCAGCTGGGCTGAGGGCCGGTCCAGAGCAGAGTTTCCCAGGAAGCCGAGGCACTTGATGTGGCCACTTGGGCTCAGAACCCGGCCTGTTTCAGGGGGAGGCCCGGGAACCTACGGTGGACACAGTCAAAGGCAGGGTTTGGGAGCTGGGCTGTGGCCAGGCCCCGTCTGGAGTCACCCCCACTCAGGGAACTCGACTTCCCCCTGCAGATCTGCTGTGAGGGGCTGGGGCCACCCGGCCATTCTTGTCTCAGCCCACAGAGGTGAGGGGGGAAGGGCTGAAAGAGATCAGGAGCGGGCCCTCCTACCTGCCAGGGCTTTCCTCCCAAGGCAGAGCTGTGGCAGAGTGTTTCTGAAGCGCTGATCAAAGACCTGTGAGAAGTGGGGAAGGAGGGCTCTTGAGCGCAGTGGCTCCCTGGGGCTCTGTGTTCGTGCGGAGTGTGTGTGCGTGTATGCGTGTGCATGTGTGTGTGTGTGTATCTTGTAACCAGGCAACCAGAGCGCTCAGGCCCCCAGGCCTTCTGCCCCTGCAGGCTGCACAGAGCCCAGCCTGGCAGGGCACGTCTGAGTTGGCAGCATTCATTCATCCATCCATCCATTCACGGTCCCTACACATGATCATTCACTTGTTCAGCAGGCTCTGTTCACGAGGCTACTGGCATGTGAGGATTCTGAGAATAAAATACAGTCTCTGCCCTAAAAGAGCTGCTCAGCTTAGAGCTGAGGTCTGCTGGGGTTTATGTGGACAGGCCGAGGGCTGAGCCAAGGTCAGGGGGGCAGAGACAGACATGTCTCCTAGAGTCTCCGGAGCCTGAAATAGCCTGGTGTGAGCAGCTTCTCAGGATGGAGACTGCCTCGACCCACTGCACCCTGGGAACCTGACTGCCGAGGACCTGGTGCCCACATAGCAGGGCAAAGAGGAGGGTCCCTCAGTCTCCACACTGCCAGTGAGAGGAGCGCTGGAGATTCCGGGGAATGGCTCTGCCAGCCTTCTGGAATGCTTGCTGAAAGAGTGGGTACACCCCAGCTGGACTTTGGGCTGGAAAAGAGCCGTAGAAGGAAGAGTCAGAGGCCCAGGCAAGTGGCTAGGGCCAACAGTGTGGCAGCTCCCCGCTCCCTGGCTCCCTTGCCTTTCGGATGGAGTCCAGGAAGCTATAGAGAATTTAGGTGGATTTAGGCAAGGGTCACTGGCGGTGGTTGGGACAAGGAGTGATGAACCTTGCTGGGAAGACTCTGTGCTCTGGGGGTGATTCCAGGTTCCTGGCTCTGCTCCTTGACCTCTGAGAGCACCTGGTTTCCCAGCTGGAGCAGGAAACTAACTCTGGTTCCCTTCATTCCCAGGATGGTCAGTGAATGAAGAGGTCCTAGAGACAAGAGGGGGTGTTACCTACATCAAGAGCTGTCCCCTGGCTCTAAGAACAAGGGCTGTGGTGATGTGCGGGCTGGGAGCGGGCTCAGGCCTGATTCCTGTCCGCACGACATTGCTTCTGTCCTGGCCGGTGCTCTTGGGCAGAGCCTTAGCGCAGTGGTTTCCCAGTACGGCCTTGGCTCCAGGCAGCTGGTTTTAAATACCAGTTCTACCATTCATAAGCTGTTACTCAACTCTTGGGTGCCTCAGATTCCATCTGTAAAGTGGAGATGATAATAGAACTGACCTCAAGAGTGACCCTGAGATTAAATGTGAGGAGTGCTAATAACAAAAAGCACAAATAAATGTTGGCTACTTAGGTTAAACCCAGAGCTGAACTCATAGTAAACAGTAACTCAGGAGCACCTTTTATGGAGCCAGCCAAGAAATGATTGCCTTTTCAATCTGGGGAGGGGTCTCTTCCCCAGGGTGGGATGTCACAGTGGTCTTTTGGGCCTGAGCCCCCTAGAAGGCTATGTGGCACTGCCCCTCGTGGTAGGCAGGGAAAACTGCAGGGTCACTTTGGCTGCGCTGGGAGTGGTCCAGGGTCCATCCCCCTGCCATCTCGCCCCACAGATCTACCGGAGGTGCTGGCTGGTGTTCCGAAAGTCCTCCAGCAAGGGGCCCCAGCGGCTGGAGAAGTATCCAGACGAGAAGTCCGTGTGCCTCCGAGGCTGCCCCAAGGTTAGGGGGCCTGGGCCCTAGCTCCCCAACCTGTAAGCAGTGATGATCTGTTCAGAGTCCTGAGGGCCAAGAGGACCCTCCTGGGGGTGGCAGAGCTGTGGGGGATGTAGCGGGAGGTGCTTCACCCTGGCTGAGTCCCCTGTGGATGCCGTGCCAGGTGACAGAGATCAGCAACGTCAAGTGTGTCACACGGCTCCCCAAGGAGACCAAGAGGCAGGCAGTGGCCATCATATTCACTGACGACTCAGCACGGACCTTCACCTGCGACTCAGGTGAGGGGATGGGGCTGCAGGCGGTGTGCTGGTCAAGGTCCAATTGGTAGGGGTCAGAGCCAGGCTAGCTCTCCTGATGGGGTGTGAGGTGTGGGGGAGGAGGGCGCCCCCCAGGATGAGGTGGGCAGGCAGGCAGAGTCCACTGGCCTCGCCCTCTCTGCTTTGCATGCGGGGACTACTCCGGCTGAAGCAGGTGGGGTGGGCTGCCGAGGGACCCTGAGTTGGCAGCATGATGAGATACTGTTTTCTCCAGAGCTGGAGGCAGAGGAGTGGTACAAGACACTCTCTGTGGAGTGTCTGGGGTCGAGGCTCAACGACATCAGTCTGGGAGAGCCAGACCTCCTGGCCCCGGGAGTGCAGTGTGAGCAGACAGGTGAGGCCTGGTGCTGGCACAGGGTGGGGTGGGGGGACCTCCCCTCACCCCCCGAAAGCGCCAGGCCCTCTTGTTCTCTCCCCTCCAGATCGCTTCAATGTCTTCCTGCTGCCCTGCCCCAACCTGGACGTGTATGGCGAGTGCAAGCTGCAGATCACCCACGAGAACATCTACCTCTGGGACATACACAACCCCCGCGTGAAGCTCGTCTCGTGGCCCCTCTGCTCACTGCGCCGCTACGGCCGGGATGCCACCCGCTTCACCTTTGAGGCTGGCCGGTAGGACCCGCTCGCCTCCCCACCCTCCAGCCATGGTCTTGATGGTGGCTGTCATTCACTTGTGTTGGGCCCTGTGCTGAAAGCTCATGTATCAGCATAGCATGCTGAAGGGGAACATAATATTCCCATTTTACTGAAGAAATCGAGGCTCCCAGCAAGTACGTCAAAAGCTCAAGTCAGATGCTGGCACTGGTACTGACCTGCTCTGTGATGGCAGACCTTTGTCTCAGTTTTCTTATCTGTCATATGGGATAATAAAAGTACCTAGCCTCATACACTGGGTGATGATGGTGAGGACTGGGTGTAGCTTGCACTCTGGAGCAGCCTGCCTAGACTCCGATTCTGTATACTCCACCATGTAACTTTGGTTGTTACTTAGCTTCTGAATGCCTCAGTTTTCTCATCTATAAGATAGTTTGAGAAGAACTGTAGTAATTAGGAAACCAATTGCACACAGACCAGGTGGTGGAGAAAACAGGATGGATTAATTCTTGTAAAGCATTTAGACCACCACCTGGCCCATGGAAAATGTTCAGCACGTTTGAGCTCGGTGGTCAGGCCCTCAGGTAACAGCCCTGCCTGTTCCCAAAGGAGAGCCTGACTGAGCATGTCACATACGTGGGACGTGCCCACCACCGTGCTCTCTGTGCTCCCTGTGTCCCCAGGATGTGTGACGCTGGAGAAGGGCTCTACACCTTCCAGACACAGGAAGGGGAACAGATTTACCAGCGGGTCCACAGTGCCACCCTGGCCATCGCCGAGCAGCACAAACGAGTCCTGCTGGAGATGGAGAAGAATGTGAGGGTGAGGCCACGCGTGTCAGTCCAGGGTAGGGGGCGGCGGGTGGGCAGTCAGAGGACCGGGAGAGTGCCAGCCGACTCCAGCTCGTGAGTATGGCAAAGGCAGGCAGGGTCTTGGGCTGGCCACCCCTGGGCTTAGCCGCTGACCCTTCTCTGCCCCACAGCTGCTGAGCAAGGGCACAGAACATTACTCATACCCCTGCACGCCCACTACCATGCTGCCCCGCAGTGCCTACTGGCACCACATCACAGGTTCCCAGAACATCGCTGAGGCCTCCAGCTTCGCCGGTGAGTCACTGCTGTGCGTCATCCCCACCAGCCAGGAGGCTCTGTGGAGGACAAGGTGTGCTGGGCAGGGGTCTTCTGTCCTGGGCCCAAGTCCTCAGCCTGCGTCTGTGTCCACAGGTGAGGGGTATGCGGCAGCCCAGGCCAGCTCAGAAACGGACCTCCTCAACAGATTCATCCTGCTAAAGCCAAAGCCCAGCCAGGGGGACAGCAATGAGGCCAGGGCCCCTTCCCAGTGACGGCAGAGCTAGCGTGCCTGGATGACCGCTGGGGCTGCCTGCAGGGGCTGTGGGCCAGAAGCTCAGAGAAAGGGAGCAAGCTGTCCCTTCTCTGCCCCCAAGGGTGAGACTGGACCAAGGCAAAGGGCTGGCCACGCCACCTGAGCATGTGTGAGGGGCTGGAGCTACCATAGGACTATATACGGTTAATGATTTTAACATATATGGCTTATGACATTATTCTATATTAATAAGATTTCCCCCTCTGTCCCTCCCTGCCACCACATACACATCTTTTATCCCCATGACCAGGCCACAGTCAGGGCTGTTTCTGAATGTGAGGGCGGTGGTTTTTCCTGTTCCCCAAGGGGTACCAGCCCTCCTGCTTTGGGCCCGAGGAGGGAGACAGTCCGCACTCCTGGCGCCTGCTCTTGCTGCTGGCTTTCCCACGCAGCCCAGGGGTGGAGACGGCAGGTGGCTCCTTGGTCCCTCTGGGCTTGGTGGCACAGGAAGGATCCGCGCTTACACTGTGCCACTCGGCAGCCTTGCACTTGGGAGTTTTACGCAGAGGTGACATCTGGCTGACACCTCAAGTGAAAATCTGGTTTTAAAGTGGTTTCTGCCCAGGCTCTTCCTGCTTCGTAGGCTGAGAAGACATCCTGGGGGCAGGGTGCTGATTACCTCAGCCCAGGGAGGGTGGCCTCCCGAGCTCTTTCCTGCTCCAGGGCCAGGCTGGCCCCCAGGAGGACTGCGGGGTCGGGGTGAGCACCCTGCTGCCCCCTCACTGACCAGGTGGGCAGTGCTCCCGTGGAGGGTGCCCCCCTGCCCTGTGTGGCCTCCCTCTGGCCAAAAGGACTCAAAAACCGAGACCACCCCATTTCCTCCTCCCCACATGGTGCTGAGGCTCCCTGCTGAAACGCAATTAAAGCAATTGATTTTCTAGTGCTGGTATTTATTGACTACCGTGCAGAAGGGCTATCTTTCTACTCACATCAAACCTTTGGTTGTGTGTGTGTTGGGTTTTTTGTTTTTAATATTTTAGGGTTCTAATCTGTGGGAACAGACCCTGTTGTAAATAACCACTATTCGAGTCGTGGCAGGATGGTAAAGCAAGAGGCCCCTCCAGACAGAGCCCTGGAGCCAGGGAGGGGCCACGGCCCGCTCAGCTCTGAACCTGACCCAGGGAATGACCACCCCAGGAGTAAGCTAGCCTGAAGGAGGGCACCCAGAGGTCACGGGGAGGGAGGCAGAGCTGGCTGGCTCGGTTCGTGGCTTGATGACGCATGAAGGAGATTACGTACGTTGTGCTCTTTATTGCCAAAAATAAAAACTTTCAAAAGACAACTACTGTTAATAAATAACCCTTCCTTTCTGTACTAGATTTCCGGTTTTCTCCAGGCTTCTCCTGCCAGGCTGCCTAATTAACTGCGTTGGGTGTGTGCCTACCAACAGGGCTAAGGGGTCAAGGCCAGATCTTCATTAAGGTCCTTGTCCTCTTCCCCGGCCTCCCACCACACCCACAAATTAAATCATCTGGCCATTGTTGGTGAAGATTGAAACTGATGGGTAGAGAACAAAATACAAGTTTACTGGCGGGAAGAGGGGGATAGCCTGGGACTAACACTACTCTTAAGAGGTTCTCAGATTCAAGACACTTGAGAATCTGAGTGAAAGACCAATAGGATGGCGGAGGCAGGGACTGCAAGGGCGCTTGGGCAGCCCGAGTGAGGATTCCAGAGTCAGTCCCTACATACAAGCCTACAATGGTGAGCACTCCAACTTGTGAACAGAAAGGGTTTGAAGTAAAGAGCTGGAATGACCCAAAGATGAGAGTCCAGTTCAGTGGTTGTCAACAGGGGAGCCCTATGGCCCCTGAGGCACGCTGGGAGACCGGGTGGAAGGAGTGTTTCAGGGAGCACTGCTGCCGACCCACAGGCAGGCCCAGGGACGCTAAATGAAGGGGGAAACTGCCCTGCCAGCAACGGCAGTGGCGGTCCCGGTATCTGTAACCGAGCAAGGCTGGGACGGACCTACCCCTCCCCACTGCTGCCTTGCTAACTGGTACTGAAGGCTTGCCAAGAAACTTGAGCAGCAGCTGTCCAGTCCCCAGGAGCCAAAAAGAGTCTCAGAAGAGACCTGAAATCCAACTGTTTTGCTCAGACAGGTGAGCTGCAGCTAGTTTATGGTGAGGACGTCACTCTGGATCTCGTGGCTTAACTGGGTCTGTAAATCACTCAGCTTCTTCTTTAATCCAGAGAGGGCTGAAAGGACGATGGTCTCGGGGCGCAGAGAGCCACAAGATTCCACATTGTAGTAAAACCTGAGAGGCAAGAGTCCAGTGAGAGCCCTCCACAAAGCATTCAGGCCAGCGGGCCCCAGCTTTGGCCAAGGGCCTCCTTCCCTTCTAGGTCCTGACTCCTTTCTCCCCATGAATTTGACCTTGTCCCAGGGTTGACCTCCATCCAGCTCCTTAAAAACAGTGATCCCAGTGTACTCTGTAGGACCTCAAGAGGGCCATAGCTGCCTCAGAAAGATGTTGTGTGAAAAATCTCAGGACACTTGTGCAGACCCACTCCACACTGAGGGGAAGGAGGATGAATAAGCAGCGCCTCCTGCTCCAGCGTTTTCATGTCTGTCACTAAATGCGTTGGACAATTTGGGGCCCTAGGTTTGATCTTAGATTGACCTTTCTTTGGGGGCTGAATAATCACAACAGGAATAGTCTGGATAACTGGAGGGCCCCCTTCTCCCAGTAACCAAAAGGGGGACTTAAGGGGGGTTTAGCAGTTACCTGCCCTTTCTCAGCTGAGGGGAACTGGACAGGAGGGAAAGGGCTCCCTAACTCAGAGGCTGCACCAGACCTGTATGTTCTTACACACGTGACCTTCGAGTGCCAAACCAGGGTCTTACCTCTCTGGCTTGCCGTTGGGGTCGTAGGGGGCCTGTGACTCATCCTCATCCAGCTCTGAGTACTCACTCTTTGGCCTGAGGTCAAACAGAGGTCAGCACAGGGTTGCTGGGGCCAGCACATGGCCGCTTTTGGGACCCGTGTCTCACAGTCAGGCTGCCCCATCTGGGTCACTAGGAGCCACTTCCACACCTGCCCACCCAGCCGGCCCTCAGCTCCCACCAGGAACATACCATTCCTCCGGCTTGGGGTACACCGTGTGCCTGAGGGCATTGTCAGGGTCATACTCAAACGCCACTCCTGCAGTTGGGTTCCACTTGGCGTGCTCCTTGCCAAAGCCTTTTTTGGCATAGGCTCGCAGTCTCAGCTCCTGGCCCTTTCTCAGCTTGACGATGAGAATGTCTGTGGGGACAGGTGAGAGTCAGTCGAGGGCCGGCAGGGGCACAGTTCTCTGGGTCTGACCTGCAGCCCCTGGAAGACCAGACAACATGAGAGGCTGGGTCTAGTCCCTGCCTCTCTCGGGGCGCCTTACCATCCTGCTCCACGTAGTCGTTGGGGTCATTATCTCGGTTCCTAGATGTCACCTGCAGGGAGTCCAAACAGAGGCATTTATTAGCAGCTGCTCATCTCACCCGGAAATCTTCCAGCACCTCCAGGGATCCCGTCTGTGCTGGTGACTGGCCTCTAACCCCTATCTCATGGCTGTGACAACCTCCTCAGTCAAAACAGTAGCATGGTCTTCAAAAGGGTCCTAAAGCGGCAGAGGGCCCACAGCACCAATGTTTCTGCCCATTCTGGCGAGGGTCCAGAATCATTAGTACTTCTAAGCATCAGGCTCACATTAAGGCAGAGGGTAACACAGGGAAGTTGGCATCTTCTAAGAATCCACCCCAATCTGGCCCACTGGAGCCAGGAGAACAGCAAAGGTCCCAACAGGGAGGGCCTTCCTGACCGGAATGACCCGGGGACTGTTGGAGATGAGGTCTCGAGATGTGACGTGACGCGTCTGGTCTTCGTTGCACCGCACGTCCAGAGTGAACTCCACCGAGCACTCGGGGCAGAACTCTTCACATGTGCAGTCCTGAGGCAGGAGAGAGATAGCAGTGAGTCTGTGGAGAGACGGTGAAGTCTGGCTTGGCTCCCCCCTTCTAATGCCCTGTCCCTGAAGGTTCTTCATCTGATGAAAGGGTGGCCGCAGCCGCCAGTCTCTCGTCAGCTGTATCCATCTACACACCACTCTTGGGCTGCTAAACTGCTCTTCCTCAGAGAACCAAGGCACTAACAGAGGAGGCTTTCATCCCGCACAGTTCAGGATCCATGAGCTGGAACTAGCTTGGGAATGCAATTACCACTTAAAACAATCTAGGGGACAATAGAAAAAAGTACCTTTTAAGCTCCAGACTACTGACCTTTTCTAAAAAAGTTTCACACATTCACAAAAGCAGAGAAGGGTATAACAGACTGCCACCATGTAAGTATCACTCAGCTTTAATAATTCTCAAGTTTGCCATTCTTTAAACTGATTCTAGAAACACTCCCGTCTTAAGAGACTAGCTGCTACCATTTAACGTCAGGCAAGAAGAGAGGTACCAGAATGTAGTCAAGCAAACTGTTCTCCCCTCATATCAGTGAGGAAAATCCAAGCTACTTTTGACGTTTTCAAGATGATGAAGGAAATCTATGGGCCACCCCTGGCCAGCCTGTAATCACACACAGGTGGGACAGGAAGGCAACCTGGACCCCTGAGATGGAATCACTCTTAGAAATATGAAATTAAGGAATCAAAATGTAATGGAAGACAAAAATATAAAAAGGTACTCAACCTAAAAAAAAGAGAGAGAAGAGTCTGTTCAAGAGATCAAGAGACTAAAGAGGTGTAACAACCAAATGCAACGCGTGCATCACAGATCCACAAACAAAAAGCTAATGAGGGGGAATTCCTCGGCAGTCCAGCGGTTCAGACTCTGTCCTTTCTCTGTCAAGAGTGTGGGGTTCAAACCCTGGTCGGGGAACTAAGACCTGGTAAGCCAAGCAGTTCAGCCAAACCGAAAAACAATTATGGACATTTCGAAGATAACTAGGAAAAGCTGAATTTAGACTGTATATAGATAGTACAAATCCACACTAATTTTCTTAGGCTCCATACTGTGGTTAGGTAAGAAAATATCCTTATTTTTAGGACACACATGCTGATGTAGTTAGGGGAGAAGTATCATGATTTCTGTAACGTTCTTTCAGATGGTTTAGCAAAAATCACAACATCTATATGAAACATAGAGCAAATATAGCGAAGTATCAACAACTGCAAATTAAAAGTGAAATGAAAATGAGTATGTATTCTATTTTTAACTTTTCTGCAAATTTTAAGAAAACACAAACGGAAAATCCACACCATCTTTATTCAGTAAATGCAATACTAGAAAAAAATTTAATGGAAGGAACTGTTTAGTCACAGGGCATGGACTAACTGCTCTTCAATTGGTGGTACAACTGTCTTTATCAATATATGTGATGTTTTATTTCTTAAAAACAGACTCTGGGGACATGAAGCAAAAATGATGAAATGTCAAAATGTGACAAGTGGTTTGGCGGCAGCATGCCTATTTGTTTTATTAGCTCCACACTTTGCTGGTGCTTGAATATTTAAAAAAAAAAAACACACATATATGGACTTCCCTGGAGGCGCAGTGGATAAGAATCCACCTGTCAATGCAGGGGACACAGGTTCAATCCCTGGTCCAGGAAGATCCCACATGCTATGGAGCAACTAAGCCCGTGCACCACAACTACTACTGAGCCAGCAAGCAGCAACCACCGAACCTGTGTGCCACAGCTACTGCCGCCCTTGAGCCTGAGGCCAGTGCCCGCAACAAGAAGCCACCACAGTGGAGGTCTGCACACTGCAACCAGGAGTATCCCCGCTCAATGCAACTAGAAATAGCTCGAGCAGCAACGAAGACCCAGCAGAGCCAAAAATAAGCAATTAATAAAACAAACAGCAACACACATATACATTTACAAAATATATCAAATTAGCCATTAGCACACCAAAATGATGTGCCCCTGGGAATACCAGAAAAGGGGTTGATTCAGGACCACATAAAGCCATCAAGAAGGAATACTCTCAAGCTGTCAACTAATGCAGCTCTGGTGAAAGGATGCAGGTAACCTAATCCTATCCTACACGTTCCCTAGTTCTGAGCCCATTAATGTATCGTGGAAGCGGCAAACATCACCCCAGGGGAATGGAGCCATGTTTCAGTAAGACAACCTATAGGGTGAGGCATAAAGCTGGCAGACAGCTGCTGCTCTGCAGGACAGTTCTCACTCCCTCTGCTCCTTGTCCTCACCCACTGGCCTTCTGTTGACGCTCTTTAGCCTCCTAGGCCCCTGTCCCTGGGAAGAGATGCTCTGGAGAACACTGCACACCAGATGCTGAAGAGAAACAGCTCCACCCATTCGGTATAAATGAGTATCCAGGTCTATGTCCCCTCTGGCTAATGAGACTCTCTGATGCCCCTTGAGCCTCATCGATCTGTGGTCCCATCAGAACCAAAGACCGATGCCTGCCCTGGGCTCCAGACATCTCCATACTGTCTTTCTAAAAGCCGAAATCGAGATGGCTGGAAAAAATCTCCTTGGGAACTGAGTTCTCTGCCTCCCCCGAGCTCCCCAAGCACACAGCATACCCGGGAGTACTGCAACTTGTCCACAATGTCGTCACTGGTGAGAGGGATTAATCCTGGGAGACAGAGAAAAGCACACTGAAGAAGGCAGGGGCCAAGCTGGAAAGGAGAGTCCAGAAGTCCCCTTGGGGGTGAGGACGCTTCTTCCTCTGACACTGGCACAGCCCCCTCCCTGTAACTCTCCAAACCCAGCACTCACCAAGTCTGTGAGCAATGAACTCGTCATGAAGGACGGAGGAATTGGCATCAATCTGAACCCAGTCAATTGCTAAAGAATGAAGGAAGCAGAAAAAGCAGACAGGCAGATTAGCCACCAAATTTTCCAGATTTAAAAATCATCTGAAAGTGTTTGTTGCTCAGTCACGTCTGACTCTTCGCAATCCCATGGACTGCAGCCTGCCAGGCTCCTCTGTCCATGGGATTCTCCAGGCAAGAATTCTGGAGTGGATTACCATGCTCTTCTCAGAGAATCTTCCCGATCCAGGGATTGAACCCTAGGGGCTTCCTGCACTGAGGCAGATTCTTTAGCATCTGAGCCCCTCCAAATCATCTAGTGCTTACTAAATTGCAGAGGCCGAGTCAGGCTGCCAGAGACTGATTCCACAGCTCTGGAGCAGGGCCCAGAAAGCTGCATTTTAATAAGAACCACACACACTGCACCGCACTTCCCTGCTCAGGCAGTTATGATGCAGACAGTTCCCTGTATTACCCCAAAAACACTGACCTAAAGATACCACGAGAATGGGAGCGTGTTTCTCAGAGCGGAGTATTTCTGTGGGAAGCACTTAAATCTGCTACTCATGCCAACACCAGTAAGAACACAAACTATTTGGGCACTTGAAAGTTGGACAAACCTCAGAGAAGTAACATAGACTTATGGCCCACATCTCCTTTTGTGATATAATGACTAGATTACCCAAATTAATACTTTATTATCATTCAACCAAATCATGTTTACCCAATTCCTTTAATGGGTAAGGTATACTAATCCCTACCAGCCATGAGCGAGGAGGAGGAGAATTGCAGTGTCACACATAGTTGATTTAAACACATTTACTCATTCATTCATAAATATGTGTACATAAACAATTAAATTCAGAAGTCAAAAGGCAGTGAGACCAACTGTTCAATGAGGGGCATAGACACTAGGAACAGAGGACCAGACATGACCAGACCCCCACCTGCTTGCCCTTCTGCTTCCTAAACCTGAGCCAAGTAAGGACTAAGAGCCAAGCTTTTCTGTCTCTGCCTTTCCTCCCACTGGCGTGCCTTTAACCTCTCCTGTGCAGGATTTAAAATCCTGTGAGCTTCCTATAAACCAGGCCTTGCCCACCCTCTGTGATACAGAGATGAATACTCTCTCCCGGGAGGAAGCTACTCTCTCCTGGAACTCTGTCCACACTTCTCTTAAGACACTTGTCAAATTGCATTATATCTGTGTGCACCTTGCTTCCACCTCAAGCTTCAAAATTTCTTTGGGTCTTCAGATGTCTTAATTTCTGTATTCCTAGCTGGGGTCTGGATTGCAAGAGGTGCTTCATGCTACATGGGAAAAGTGGCGCTTGAATGTCAGGGCTGCACCCTAAAGCACAACTGCCTCACTTTACTCATGATGAAACTAAGGTCCTGAGACCCCACGGGGTGATTAGGCAGAGAAGGAGAACCAGCACTCCAAGCTCTGAGTTGAAAAAGTCTCAGGGGGGTGGTAATGGTGGAAAAACTACAATGTCCTCTGCTTACCAACCAACTGGCCCGTTCATCTCCTTAGGAATTTGCACACTTGATGCGGTAACTATGGCTTACATCTCTTTTTCCTAAACCAAACTCAGAGTTAACACTCGGAAAATATTTGTAGTATATCTGTAGACAGGCAGAACACCCAGTGAAGAGTGGCTGGAACAAAAGCAGAAACAGATCCTTTCTCCTTGAAGCGTCAAACCCACTGCAGCTACGGTTCTCCTTAAACCCTAGAAGAATCTGCCTGCAAATGCAGGAGAAGCGGGTCTGATCCCTGGATTGGGAAGATCCCCTAGAGAAGGAAATGGCTGCCCACTCCAGTATTCTTGCCTGGAGAATCCCATGGACAGAGGAGCCTACAGCCAATGGGGTCGCAAAGAGTCGAACACAACTGAGCAACTGAAGATGAACTCCTAGAGAACCCTGTACTTCACAGCTCTGCGTTTCCAGTGCCTAGCACCACTGCCTGGAGCTTATATGCTCCCGAAATGCAGCTGACGAACAGATTCACATTACCGGGCAATGGAGACTCACTGAACACAAGGCACAGAGATTATTCCCCTTAATCGTTAACGTCGCCCTGACAACTGCTATTAGCGTCCGAACATTAGAGAGGGGACTGCAACAGAGTTTAATAGCTTGCCCAAGTTTCGCAGCGATAGTAAGTGAAAACAGTTTCTGAGTCCCAGTCCACAGACTCCTGAGCCCATGAGCGTCACCAACGCACGGAAAAGAATGGAACTAAATAGCCCGTGGGAGCCAGAGAGGTGGCCAGAGTGGGCCTGGGCCAAGGGCAAAGGGCCCGATCAAGTCTCCAGCACGACTGTCCTCTTAGCGCCCCCAATCCCTCGCCCAAACCAAGGCTGGGGGCAGGAGCTGCAAGGCAAGGGGAGGAGTGGGGTGGGGGGAGAGAGGCCTGGTAGCCCTGGCAAAGAGACTGGGGTCGCTTACCTATTATGGGCACCTCAGCGATGAAGACCCTCCGGATAGAATTTGCCACCCTGAGGAATGAAAACCAAGCGGCGTGTGGGCACCGCAGCCTCGACAGGCCGGGCTCGCGCCCCACCGCGCCCAAAGCGGAAGCCAGTTTTGAAAAGACACGACGTCCCGCAGGCTGGGACCCCGGCTCTCCAGAACCGCCAACCTCTCCCCCAGCAGTCTTACGCCAGGTCCGTGTTCTCGATGATGAACTTGACATTCTCGTCGGTGAGCTCCGTGATCCGCACTGTGGGCTGGTTGGCGTACGGCATCGCGCCCCACGGCTCGCTCGACCTCTGTTGTCAGCTCTGCCGGGCCTGCGCCAACTCCTCCAGCGGAAGTCCGTCAGCGGGGCCTCGCCACTGGCGCGGACGGGCGCTCACAGCGCCGCCTGCTGCTCGGAGGCCTGAAGTTTTCCACCCACCCCTCCCACCTTCTTGAAGAGGCACCACGTTCAACCATTCAGAGGGCGATTTGGCAAAGCATGCACACGCCCTTGATTCCACAGTAACACTTCTAAGAATCCGTACTGCAGAAACATTTGCAGGTGTAAGCAAACATGTACAGGGACGTTCACTGCAGCTGCTGCTGCTGCTAAGTCGCTTCAGCCGTGTCCGACTCTGTGCGACCCCATAGACTAGGCAGCCCACCAGGCTCCGCCGCCCCTGGGATTCTCAGGCAAGAACACTGGAGTGGGTTGCCATTTCCTTCTCCAGTTCACTGCAGCAGTCTCTGGCAAAAGATAAATAAAAGTTGCCCATTGACAGAGACCTGGTTAAATATACAAACACAGGAATACTGTAACGTTTTTTAAAAGAATGAAGTGTGTAAATTTATGGAAGAAGAAAAGTACAGTTGGTCCTCCATATGCAAGGGTTTTTGAATCCAACCAATTGAAGATAAAATTCCATAAAGTTCCAAAAATAAAACAAATTTGCTGCACTATTTATATAGCATTTACAACTATTTACCATAGCATTAAACATTGTGTTAGGTACTATAAGAAACCTACAGATAATTTAAATTCTATGGGAAGGGCACATGTAGGTTACATGCACATAGTAGGCAGTGTCTTAAACAGCCTGCAAAGAGGTCTGATGGGTCTTTTTTTTGCTTTTGGTTGTGCCACATCCATGTCCCCTGAAATGAAGTAAAGTCCTAACCATTGGACTGCCAGGGAATTCCCAGGTGGCAGCAGATTATACAGAGAAGTCCTAAAATAGAACTTGGCAGGGGACAACAGGTAGGGGGCAGAGAAAGAATAATCAGAGGGGACAGAGGCGTTTGCTTTAGCAAGGAGTGACATCTGAGACAGAGAAGAGCATTAAGGGGGCCCTTGCACTAAAGCCTGTATCATCTCAGTAAATTAAGAAGGTTGTCTGTTCAGTGTGAGATGGATGCTATATAGGATAAAAGAGGGAATGGAACAAAATATGATAGCTACTGCAGGCAACTTGACAGGATGTCAAGATAAAAGAATCAGGTGCAGAAAGGGCCCAGAGGAACGTGCGTGAGACAGGAAATTCCCACTAGCCGTTACTCCCATCGTCATTCAGTCCACTCGGGTAGGAGACCGCAGCGCAGAAGACAGATGGCTGTTGGATGCTGCATGCACCAAAATGGTGAAGCCCCAACTTCTCACATGAGGATACTCGGAAAGGGGGTCTTTATGAGGCCCTGAGGATAGAACTCTCAGGAGATTAGTGCTCTAACAAAACCAGGAAGAGACAGCAGAGCACACTGGCATGCTCTCTCTGTTGTGTGAGAATGTAGGGAGAAGGTGGCCATGTGTGTCAGGAAGAAAGCGCCAAGAATCAAGTTAGCTGGCACCTTGATCTTGGACTTCCCGCTTCTAGAACTGTGAGACATATCACCACAGCAGCCTGAACAGACTTACACAACAGAGTTAACCGGACTTAAATAGGGGGCTTGGCCAGCACAGAGGCTGAGAGAATCTGTAAAGCTAAATACTGTGTCAAGGAAATAGTCAGTGATGGGCAGGAGGAGCCGAAGAAGCTAACCGGGAGGGGGAAAGACCCCGTCACCCCCATTTTACTGAAGGGAGGCCTGGGCCCACAGGTGCAGAGCTGTCACAGCTGCCCAGCAACGTCACACGGCACCGGGGCCCTCACTCAGGTCTCCTGGCTGCCAGCTGCAAGCCTTCTCCGAAACCCTGCTCTCTGCTCCTGGGGTCTTGGACAGCTGCCATGGGCTGTATGGAAATTCCCTACACAACAGGAAACTGCTTCAAAGATATTTATTATAATATTTTACAGACTAAGTTCACTAATAATCCTGCAATGAGTGCTGTTTTAACATGACACAGGGCCTGGGACCACATCTCTGGCCAGGCTGAGCACCAGCAGGCACCTGTCTCAGGTGAGGCAGCCTGCCCAGGGGGTTTCCAGGTGCAATGACTCAGGACACTGGAGCATGAAAGGGCAGCATGGAACCCACAGGCCTGTGCTGTGCTGTGGGGGAGCTGCCACCTGGGGTGGCCTCAGATCCGGACTCTGACTTGGGAGCCCCAGAGGCAGGTTAAGACATGGTCAAAGTGATGTGTTGGGTTTCCATGATTTGAATGCTTGAGTGAGTGTTGCGTTTTTCAGTCCCACAGCTATGGTGCCAAAAGGCATCAGGAGGCCTGGCCTGGCATTAGGAACTGAAGAAGTGGCCCAACCCTGGGCTACACCTGTGTTGCCCAGTGCCCTGTGGTTCCCAGGTGGCTGTGGTAGTGTTGCAGAGTCCTTTGGCGCTTTCTCGTTGACACCCTGTTCCATGGATGGCACCTTGTACGTTTCAAAGCCCTTTAAATATATCCATGGGTTTTCTTCCAGGTATTGTAGCTTACAGCCCTTCTTGCTCACCGGCGCTGGTTTAGACCTGTCAGGTTCTTGAGCTGACAAGAGGATGGAAACAGAGAGTGATGAGACCTGGCCCTGCCCCCAGGACTCCAATGGCGAAGACAGATTTCCGAGGCAGCCTGTGGGGCTATGATACGGAGATCTGATGTACCAGGGTCCCAGGCATAAGTTTTGTCTTCATGCCAGTAACAAACAGAGGTGAGATATTTGGAATCTAGAGATTGGGACTGAACCACTGCCAGTCCTAAGATTAGCTTCCCCAGTTTAAGGCTACAAAACTACTTGGGGTGAGTGACGTGCGTGAGGATCATGGGGCTAGAGCCAGCTGGGCAGGGACGAGCTGGGCGGTACTCACCGTCACTGCTGCGCCCATGAGTCCTTGCACCAGGGCCTCTCCGGTGGACTTGACCTAGAAGGAGTCAGAGTCAGGTTTTCTCAGGCCCCACCACTACTCAGACGTGAGACAGGGAGGTCTGACCTGTAGGCTCACTAGCCCCTACAGGTCGAATCAAGAGGGCCCTGTGTCCTGGAAGAAGAGTCTACAGATAACACAGTAACAAAGGGACCACATGCGGCTTTTAGGGAAGGGCTGGGGTGAAGAAGAACCAGTCAGGCTCCCTGTGAAGGCCCCTGGGACTGTCAGCTGAGGCCCAAGGGGACCAAGAGAGCAGACAGGTGACAAGTTTGGCCCAAGAGGACAGAGCGCTTAGTGAGGAAGCTTCCCAGATGCTGAGCCCCGAGCTACCTGCTTGGCAGTGTGGCCCATGTTCATTGCATCGCTGATTCGGTTTTCCAGAAAGCGCCAGGTATCTTCAAAGTCTGGGGAGGAGTCCTGCATCATCACCAGCTCAGTGGTGTTGTAGATGCCAGCCAACACCACTCGGCGGGTGTACCAGTTAAACTGCAAAGGAACCCATCCAGGGGGATAGGTCACCACTGTTGCTGCAGGCTGGGGGAAGTCTGAGTGATTCCTACCCAAAGCCCCTGGCACTCCTGGGCTCCTTCCTAATTTCCTCTTTCCCTCACAGATACACGTGGCCCTCTGGACAATGTGGCTGTTCCCAAACTAGGCTGGGTGTCAGAATCACCTGGGAGATTGAAAATGCAGGCTCCTGGGCCCAACCTCTTAGAGCTCAGTCAGCAGGTCTGAAGTTAAGTGCCAGGATCTAGATGTTTATTAAACATCCCACGTAATTTTGCTACATCCACTCAGCTTTGAACCCACCAGTGAAAAGCCCAAGTCTCCGGACATCTAGGTATTTCCCTGGTGGCTCAGACAGTAAAGAACCTGCCTGCAGTACAGGAGACCCAGGTTCAATTCTTAGGTTGGGAAGATCCCCTGGAGAAGGGTATGGCTACCCACTTCAGTATTCTTGCTTGGAGAATTCTGTGGACACAGGGAGCCTGGAGGGCTACAGTCCACGGGCTTACAAAGATCTCATGTAATTTTCAGGCTTCCCTGGTGGCTCAGATGGTAAAGAATCTGCCTGCAATGCTGGAGACCCAGATTTGATCCCTGGTTAGGGAAGATTTCCTGCAGAAAGGAATGGCTATCCACTCCAGTATTCTTGCCTAGAGAACTCCATGGACAGAGGACCCTGGCATGCTACAGTCCTTGGGGTCTAAGTTCCAGAGAGGCTCTGTGATCAGGCAGTTGTGACCAAACCTTGTGTCATCCATCAGCGATGTGAGGGCTTGAGGCAGCGTCAGGGACAGACTGGAACACCTGGGAGGAGCTGAGAGTTCAGGTCCTTCAGCAACTTCTGGCTGTGGCTATCCTGGCCAATCGCTCTTCAGAGCACTAGCTTGGCTGCTTCCTGTTTTACCTCCCTGATTTCTGGGCTTTCTAATTTCATTTTCCAACCATCTCTGTTGGTGGTATATTCCCATATGAGAGAAGTTTATTAAAGCACTTTGTTAGAACTGTGGTGGAAGCATCTCTCTGCCTCCCATCCTGGATCTCACCAAGTACCATCGCATATTAACTTCTTTTATGAAGGTGTATATATATACATGTGTATATACATTTTAAATTTTCTACCAGAAATATGATAGTATTAACAAGTCAGATTCTTTCCGGCTGCGTGTTTAGAGGCTTATTGATCTCTGAGCAAAGCAGGCCAAGATGGGGTGTAGGGAGGGAGTTTCTTTTTAAAGCAATGTCTTAAAAAAAAAAGGCTTAGAGAACGTCTCTACAGCATCTTTAAAAAAAAAAAATCAGTCTCATAAAAGACATACACTGAGGAAGTCTGCCACAGAATGTAAATTTTAGGAGGCTGAGGGGGAAATGATTATAAAACGGCAGCCCAATCAGCCCTCTGATGCCGTGTGTCACACTCTGGGGGGAAGGAGCACTGATGTGTGGATATAGCACTGGTCCCTGAATGAAGATGACCTAGAGGCTACTGTGGCTTGTTGAGGGACCCTCCTCACACATTAAACTCTCCTTCCTAAGATGAGAATGACTCTGGAGTCCCCCTGAAGGGATGTGTGATCAAAGAAATTTCACAAACTTCTGGAGGAAATGCTTAATGCAGCCGTCCCCACCCTCTGCGGGCCTGAGGAGAGCACTCACGTCAGTGGACTGGTCCCCAGCGTAATGCCACATGTCATCCACCATGCTGGTCAGGAGGTTCAGGCTGGGTGGGATGTTGTGAGGGAGCATGAGGATGCTGAGGGCCTGGGGAGAGATGACACAGGAAGGGGCACTTGCACACTGGTAATGACAGCACCTCACTGTTCAGTAGAGATAGTAAGGGGCCTGCCCAGCCCTCCTGAGACACACCATCTCCAACCACAGCTGTGAGCTCCTGGCATCTAAGGCTCCCTCCCAACTACAGCTTATGGGAGCCGGGGCAGAGTACCCTCTGCTGCCCAGTCAGATCCTCAATCCCTGGCATGTGAACTTGGGAATGCAGCCAGCCAGGTCTAGCCTGGTATCTTTGAGTAAGGATGGAGGAGGGCACCCCCATTCTGTAACATGGAGAAAGAGGCAAGGCTAGGAGTGGAGTCTGGGGGAGGTTGCTAAGCCCCGATTCTAGGCCATCCTGGAGCCCAGGAGCATTCCTGCCCTTCATGCCCTGCTCATGATAAACTCCTTCCAGTTTTTTTTTTCCCCTAACTCAAACTGATTTCTGTTACCTGAGACCTCAAAATTCTTTCATATAAGCAGTGGCACAGCCCAGAGATGCCTCCATTAGCAGATATCAACACCGGACAGTCCAAGGGTTGTCACTTTACCAACTCTGAAACCCACTGGCTGCGGCCTTGAGAGATGTCCCCGATTGGCTGGAAAGTTATCTTTAAATAGCCCAGGAGGAAACATGCTTAATAAGAAGGCAACCAGGGCCTACTTCATGCACTTGTGCGGCTTCAAATGCAAGGTGGAATGAGTCAGTCCACGAAATCGAGCATGCGAGCACGGGCACGGGGCGGGCCTTGACTCTGGGCTAAACTCCCTCACACTCGGCCCAAAGCTGAAATTAAGTGCCCAACCATCTCCCAGCTGGGCAGCGGATACCAGCTGATCTGTGGGTTCTCTCAGTTCTGATATATATTGACTTTCTTAACCGAGAATGGCCCACATTGTGACACGCTTTGAAAAGAGGAGGAGGAAAAATGGAGCTTTAGAAAACTTGGGGAAAGCCCTTAGAATGAACACTCCAATTCTCTAAGTGTCACACTGACAAACTGAAAAGAAGTCCCACTCCCCTGAGATCTAGAATTCGAAAGGCCTGCTGATGATGACAGTCAGTAAAATCTTCTGACTTTTCTAATCTCCTTCATGGAGCCCTCCTCACCAAAAACCCAGTGATACACTCGGGCCACTAGCAGCCCACCAGGACATGATCTAGGACCAGGCCACTCACATCTCCAGGAACTGAGACACAGGCGGCTCAGAAGGCCCTCTCTTTGGCTCTCCTCAATCCGACACCTAGTGTACCAGTACACTGCGCATCCCTGGGTCTGCGGAGACTAGCAAGCTAACTTCTGAACATCATGCCAGACCTTCCGCGTGAAGGTGCTTAGAATCATATACATGAACACACTGTCACCCCAGGGCCTGGATGTGGGTGGACCGTGTACCCGGGGCCAATGCTGAATGTACGGGATCAACATTCTCAGTCTGGTTTCCACAGCATCCCTCAGGAACTTGTCTGTCTTCTTTTTCCTGGAAGAGAGAAAAGAAAAGAGAGTACCTCCGGGTCGAAGGCATGGGCTCAGTGCTACCCCATCTACTCGGTTCTAGCAGGGATGGTTCCACCAGCTAGAACGAGACAGGCAGCTCCATTTCCGTCCCATCGGAGCAGCTGGGCTGCTCAGCGCTACTCTGCAGGCTCTGCTTGGACTGGCCTCCTGGGGACAGCTGGTGGGGCCTGAGTCCTCCCATCCTTAGCTGCTACCCCGAGCAATGATGCTGTGGGACTTACTCTGCCTGGCCCAGCTGTACCAGCTTCTGCTCCTCCTCCAGGACACGGGTGAGCCGAGCATTGCACTGGGTCATGAAATGCAGGATCAGCTCACTGCCGTCATTCCCAAACATGCTGGCGGCTGCACTGGAGAGACCCAGGGACTACAGAGGGGGAGAGGGAAAACAGGGAAGTGGCGGGCTGGTGCAGTGGCCACTGGCTGCCTGTCCATCACTAGCACCTCTTCTCCTGGCACCAGCAGCTTGGCTTTCAGTGGGACACCCCCACTCCTCATTCTTGGTCCATGTGATCTGGGAGAAGCTGAGCACTCATCCCTCGATACTCCATCAGGCCCCCAGGTGTGATGCAAAGCAGGGGATCCAGGCCTGCACGTGTGGAGTTCACAGCACCTAGTTCTAGGACATGCACATGACCAAATCTAGTCCTACAAGGCCGCCTCTGGAATTCTGCTAGTACCGACAGGGAAGAGGGACTCTCTCTCCTCTGGGGTTGCTGACTCTCTCAACTCAAGGGAAGCCCCTGCTGAGAATGAAGCTCACGGAGGGGAAAGCAAAGCAGATACACCATGGAGACAGCTCCCAGCAGCACAAGATAAGAACGCTGAGCCAGAGCCACTTTCAGACTTTTCTGTTATTAAATGAGCTGAAACACTCTACGTCTTGCTTGAGCCAGTTCAGAGTTGAGTTCTAACACTTGTAACCTAGAATTGCAACTGCTGTGAAAAGGGGCTTGGAAAAAGTGCTATCTTTCTAGCTCACTTAACCTAAATCTCTTGGAAAGTAGGTCTCTCAGTTATTAAAAAAAAAAAACAACACAAACTTTTATTACTGAGTTGTTAGGGAGTTATTTAACAAAGTCACAGAGACCTTTTATTACTCCTGATAAACAACAGTCACTGAGAGGCTACGGTAGGAAGAACCCTGATGACAGCAGGGACAGAGGACAGAAAGAAACAAAGAGACTTAAAAAATCCCCACCATTGGGAGTCGGGAAGGAATTCTCCCCTGGCGGAAGTGCCCAGACTTTCTGGGCTTCATTGGCAGGACAATGGTAAAGAATCTGCCTGCCAGTGCAGGAGAACAGGGTGAGAGCTATTCTCTGTAGGTGCCACCTTGAGGATACCTTAATGTTCTCTTTATCCTTCCGGCTACCTGGTTACCAACGTCACATCTAGTTAACAATGCTTCGTGTTAAATTCTCTCTATTCGAGTGATTTCTTCTGACTGACACACTCCCTGAAAGACCAACTCCGCTTCTCAGAATCTGTCCTGAAGAAACCAACCAGAAATATACTTAATTATGTCATACACATAGGTTTATAATACTAAAAAAAAAAATTAGAAACAACCCAAATGTTTATCAATTGAGTTCAAGTAAATACAACAGGTATTATGCAGCCGTATGAACAGAGATATGCAGAGTAGTGGGGTTGGGGGGGGAAGCCAGGTAACCATAGAATAATCAGTTGAATCAGATTTTCCCAAACAGTCCTGTTCCATTTCTGTTCTCTACAGGTGCTACATCTTTCTCTAATGATTCTCTCAAACTTCCCCTGCCACCTCCAAATCTTTGTCTCTTACCACTTTTTCCTAACTTCAGGTTCATGAGACAACCACGCCTACTTCAGAGAAAACAGAAGCCATTCCCTGGGAACCCAAAAGATTCTTCTAGAAATGAAATCTGCAGCTGTCTTCTCCAGCTTTGCCCCTAATACATCGAAGGCCAGTCTTTCCACCTGTTTTTTGGACTTCATAAGTCTTGCCTTCAAGGAACCTCACATTTTTAATTTTGCCATTTCTCCTGTATCTTTACCATCACCCGTGTTTCTGCATCCTCCGGCTCTAACTTCCATCCCATGTCCCCCGCTCGTACACCAGCTCCCCTCTACCCCTCCCAGCCACACGCCTCTCCATTTCCTTACCCTCCGCTCACTCCTCAACCCACCCCGTTACTGCTGACCTGCACTCCCCTCCAACGGCTGCTACTGCAGTCACCGATGTCTAGTAGCTCCGTCCACATGTTGCTGCTTGACCTCCAGAGCCAGGCTCCTCCACCTCAGTCTCCTTTGCCACTCTACCCCACTAGTCAAGGCTATGGTTTTTCCAGTGGTCAGGTATGGATGTGAGAGTTGGACTGTGAACAAAGCTGAGCACTTAAGAACTGATGCTTTTGAACTGTGGTGTTGGAGAAGACTCTCGAAAGTCCCTTGGACTGCAAGGAGATCCAACCAGTCCATTCTGAAGGAGATCAACCCTAGGATTTCTTTGGAGGGAATGATGCTGAAGCTGAAACTCCAGTACTTTGGCCACCTCATGCGAAGAGTTGACTCATTGGAAAAGACTCTGATGCTGGGAGGGATGGGGGCAGGAGGAGAAGGGGACGACAGAGGATGAGATGGCTGGATGGCATCACTGACTCGATGGACGTGAGTCTGGGGGAACTCCAGGAGTTGGTGATGGACAGGGAGGCCTGGCGTGCTGCGATTCATGGGGTCGCAAAGAGTCGGACACAACTGAGTGACTGAACTGAACTGAACTGCTTCACCCACCCTTCAATGTCAGCAGTCCCCAAGAACCTAGACTCCTCTCTCTTTTCACATGACACTCCTGGCACACTCACACTCGTGCCACCCGAGGCAATCTCACTCACGCCCTCGGTTTACCGATCGCATCCATATACTCTAGTCCAGGCAGCTCCTCCAGTTTCAGGCCTGTATGCTCGAGGTTTCCCACTGGCTGACCCAAAGATCCCTCAGACACAATAAAGCTCAGGACTGTACCCACGATCCTTCCCTAAACCTGGGCTTCTTCAGGGGCCCTAATCTTAGAAAACGGCACGGCCACGTACCCACACATGCAAACCGACAGGCAACTCCGTCACTCCCTCCTATGTCATTCTACCACCCGTCTCCGTGTTTACTGCACTGTTCTAGGTCAGAAAGCCCTCCTCTCTCCCGCATGACTGGCAGCAGGCCCCAGTGACTTGCTCTGCCTCTTTCTTTCATCCAGCAGCCAAAATGATGATTTTTGAAATGTTAAATTTAATCCCACATCTTCTGTATCTCCAGGTGGGGCTAGTGGAAAATAATCCACCTGCCAATGCAGGAGATGCAGGTTTGATCTCTGGGTTGGGAAGAGCCCCTGGAGCAGGAAATGGCAGCCCATTCCAGAATTCTTGCCTAGAAAATTCCAGGGACAGAAAAGCCTGGTGGCTACAGTTCATGGGGTCACAAAGAGTCAGACACGACTGAGCACATATCTCCAATTATTCTTAGGACAAAAGACATTGTAACTCTTCAACGTGACCTTTGGATCTTGTCTGACTTGGCCTCAACTGACCCTTCCCCAGCCTCACTCAGCTCAGATCTCTTCCATCACACTACCTATGATCTGCCTTTAGAACCTAACTCCCAAGATCCAAATACATGGTATATTCTTTTTATATTAAAAAATAATCTAAAAATAAAGCCATTTCTACTCTACAGAAGGAAAATAAGCAAAACCAGGATATCTGATAGCAGTGAGGGGTTCCTGGACTCTGAGCTGGGCTGGAAGAGTGTGAGGCCCTCTGCTCTGGCCAGTATGACTCCCTCCAGCTGATCCTGGCCAGGCTGCCCTGCCCACACCCATACACACCTGGGCTCCTTCTGCAATGGCCTCTGCCGTCCAGCCGTGGGCGGGCACGAACTCCAGGGCTGCGGTCAGGATGCGGTGCTGCAGCTGCTCCTCACTCTCGTAGTCCTCCTCCTCCTCCCCGCCCTGGTCGGTGTACCTGAGACAGACAGGAGGACAGAGTCCTCACCCTCCTCTCACCACCTCCTGCCGAGCGACGCAAAATGTGCCCGGCCAGAAACCACAGGCGCTGTGCCTCCTCTCAGCGCATGTTGGGAGGACATTTACTTACGTGTCAGTATCAGTGTGTGAGTGCCAACAGAGCAAAAATCACATCATCCCTCACCTCCCAAAGAGTCACCGAGAGAAAGGAACCAGAGAGCAAGGAGGTCACGCGATAGGAAGGGACACGCTCTCGCAGAACCCTGGATATCCCAGTCTATAGCCTCACGGCACCGTTTCTTTATCTAGATTTGCACCAAACTGTAATCCACGAGGACAGGGGCAATGGTGACATTATTCACAGGGCCTGGCACAAAGACGACCCTCTGAACTGAAGTGAAGAGGACATTCACTGAGAAACCAGAAAACCGACTGGGAACACTCTCATTTCAGAGCTAGAGGAGCTTCTCAGGGGCAGGATTAAGTAAACAGAACATATCTAATGGAGACGGAAATTATTATCTCCTTTCTGCCAGGCAATTTGGCCCCACAAATCTGAACAAAATTCATAAGGTGCATAACTTTGACTCAGTGCTCCCACTGCTGATAAAATCACACACTTGATCACACCATTTTTCGTGATGTAAATGAAATCTAAATATCCATCAATAAAAGGTCAAATAAATTTTGGTACTGCCATTTGGTGGAATATTAGACAACCATTAAAATCATACAATCTGTGAAAAGACATTAAAGATGTCCTGCTGAGTGAAAAAATAGGCTCTGGAACAACAGGTATAGTATACAGTGTAATTAATCATTTATAATATACACAGCCCTATATATGAAACTTGCTTAGAGAAATATCTAAAAGGATAATCACAAAAACGTTAAGAGTTATTCCTTGGTTTGTGATTTGTGGTAATTTTTTTGTTTCATTTTTGTGAACGTCTTTGTATTATTCAGAACATTTTAGAATGTATGGGCACCATTTTCATACAATAAACAAATAAGTTCTTTCCAAAGATAGTTCTGAAAATGATGAAAGGTGTGAAGAGGGTGGAGAGGAGAAAGGAAGGAGAAGCAGATTAAAGTACCAGGCGCTTAAAGTGGACAAAATGGGTGGACAGGTGTTCTGATGCCTACCTGGGGGGTGAACGCAGAGCCTCTGGATTG
This sequence comes from Ovis canadensis, assembly GCF_042477335.2. Taxonomy (NCBI): domain Eukaryota; kingdom Metazoa; phylum Chordata; class Mammalia; order Artiodactyla; family Bovidae; genus Ovis; species Ovis canadensis. Next base: position 38,655,447 of record NC_091258.1, on the reverse strand, counting down.
GGTTCCTCTGCGCCCTGCGCCTCAGACTGTTGCTGAGAAGAGGGCGGGGGTTGATTCTTCTGCTGATCCGAAGATCTTAGCTGCATAGCTGAAGCATGGAAGGCAGGTGGTGCCAGGGCTGGTCGGCAGCGGGACACTGAAACAGAACCTGAGCTGATCAGTCAAGGACGCTCTTTGACTCAAAAGCAGACCCTTTGAGACCCAGAGTGGTAGGAGGGATGGAAGAAAAGCAGAGGAAAGCCAGAACCAAGTGCTGGATCCTAGACAAAAATCTTAGGTAAATTGGGAGCCTTCTGACATGATGTGGTGGCAAAAGCATAAACCAGGAGAACACCTCTCTTCTAGGCATGTTTCCATCATTTGTTAGGTTAATGGACAAAGAGCATGACTTTAAAATATGCAAATTAAGAGAAATAATCTCTATTTACTCAATGAGAATGCTGTGAGGCTCAAACAAAAAATGAAAGTGACTTAAAAATGTTACATATTTGTATATCATAGCAAGAGCACTGGATTAGCAATTAGGTCTGAGTACCAATTCCCTAGTGTTTATGGGGTGTCTGTTTTCTCATCTGCAATACTGCAACAGCCCCATTTACTTTACTTTTAAAAGGTACAGTACTGTGTTCACTAAGGAAAGGCTAATACTACTTTCTTCTTTCCCAGCATTTATACAAAAAAGTTCAAACACACAGACAAGTGGAAAGAACTGTGGCATGAATGCCTGTATATCCACTACCTAAGTTCTACACAGCTATCCATCACACTCATCCTACATTAATCTATTTCTTGATGCATTTGTCGCAGACTTCAGCATTATTTCTAAACATTTCAGCACACACATCCTTAACTAGAGTTAAAATTTTTAATTTTCTTTTATTGAGGTGACATTTATATTCACCTGTTTCAAATTTTTCACTCTAGTCTTGCCTGTCCGAGAATTTCATCTATATAGAATCATACCGTAGGTTCTGTGTATGTATGACTTTTTTTTTTTGCCCAGAGTATCTTTTAGATTGATTCATATTTTTGTGTAGGTCAGTAGGTTGTTACTTTTTTACTGCTCAGTAGTATTCCATTAAGAAATACTATTCTGTTGGGCTGTTTCCGTGTTGGCTATTATAAATAAAGGTGCTATGAACATACTTGTTCAAATCTTGTTGTGGACATATGCCTTCATTTCTGTTGGGTAAATATCTAGGAGATTTTCTGGGTCACAGGCATTATTTGTTCTTCTACTGAATATAGTTTGGAGTTATGTATAAAACAGCACTCACTAAAGAAAAAAAAAAAATCTATGGACCACCTCAGAAAACAATGATTTTTAAAAGAAACACAGCATGGGATGGGTGAAAATATCAATTATTTTGGTATATGCACAGAAAAAAATGGAGCAAATATTCATAAAACTTTGAAAAGGGTCTGGGAGATCCCAAAGCAATATTGCAGAACCACTGCAGTCCAGGAGATTTCAGGTGGACTACAGGAGAATACCGGAGAAGACAATGGCACCCCACTCCAGTACTCTTGCCTGGAAAATCCCATGGATGGAGGAGCCTGGTAGGCTGCAGTCCATGGGGTCACTAGGAGTTGGACACAACTGAGGGACTTCATTTTCACTTTTCACTTTCATGCATTGGAGAAGGAAATGGCAACCCACTTCAGTGTTCTTGCCTGGAGAATCCCAGGGACGGGGGAGCCTGGTGAGCTGCCATCTGTGGGGTCGCACAGAGTCGGACACGACTGAAGTGAGTTAGCAACAGGAGAATACAAAAGAACATTATTTCATCAGTTATATACTTATATATGTTAATACATAATTTACTTATGGGAGGTGACATTTGTTTTCCATTTATGGTAGAGATATAAAGGTCAATATTTTTATAAAATCAGATGTATATAAACAAAACTACTGACTATATGGCGGCAAAGGTGATACGCAGATATTGAAGAATTACTGAAGTGGTGGGGAAATGACTGACTTAGGAAAAAGTATTAATAGACGAGGGGCTCTCTGTGGCTGTTTCCTGTGATCAGGGCCCAGGGATTTGACAACGGAGTCAAGAAACTTGGGCGAGTGTGCCAGTCTGCAACGGACGAGCTGTGTGATCTTGGGCACCCACAGCCCTCTCCGTCTACTCCGTGAAATGGGAATGACAGGCCCCTCCCTGATGCTCTTGCTCCTCACAGGTCGAGAACGTGGTCAGAAGCCAACCAGGCGACCACTTCAAGCCCGGGGCGCCCGCGCAAGCCGTTATGCCCTTCACCTCACCTTGCTCTCGAGCCGCCCCGAGGCTTCTTCAGCCCCTCACCCAGACCAGGTCGGTTCCCCCCACCCGACCCCTTCCCTCCCCTCTCCCGGGCTCGGCCGCCCCCTCACCGGGCAGGCACCGCAGCTGAAGGAGCCTCCAGCCCGCCCGGCGTAGGGCGCCAGAAAACGCCGCCGTCGCCGCCATCTTGGAATCGGGCACGCCGCCTACGGCAACGCGATGGCAGCGCTGAGTGGCCACTTCCGCCCGCCCCAGCGCAGCGGGAGTTTCCGCCTCTCGCGAGAGGCGCGAGGTGTGGAGCCGGTGGATGCGGAGAAGCCGGGAGCGAGCTCAGGGCGGCAGGTGAGCGCTCTTCTGGTGGTCCGTGAGCTCGATCTTCCCCAACAGTCCCCTCCCGACCCATTCTCTCCTCTACATCGGCTCTTTTCCCATTTCCAGCCCCGTCCTTCGGCGGAAACGTGGCCGTGGCCACCTCCCTGAGGACCACAGCTGGGTTTCGCCCGGAGGAAGCCGGTGTGAGGGGCCGGGCTGGCCCTGTCTCCCCCGGGGCCCTTGAAGTGGTGGCTTCGGCCCTTTCCGGGCTCCCTGTCTCCCGCGCAGCCGGACCCAGCCTGAGGCCCGGGGGACAGCGCTGCGCGCGGCTGAGACCCACTTCTGCTAGTAGCAAGCTGTTATGACCTTGAGTCTCCGTCCCTCTTTACAAACATCGGGGAAGCTGCAGTTTCCGTCTTGGGGGTTCCCTGGAGCCCCAGGTTGTAAATTTGAACCTGTGTCTTCCCCGAACCTCCAAGGTGTTGAGTTGGTATAATTGAGTATTCCTAAACTTGCCAGGTTGGAAAAGCCATCAGGATGCTTGTTAGTAAATTGGATCCGGAGATCTTTCTCCTGGAGAATCGATTCAATACCTCTGAATGTACCCCTGGAATCTTATTTTAACGTGCCTCCGGGTGGTTTCGATGATCTGCAAGTTTGGGAAAGGCTGGTATTCTCACATTGAGTGCCAAGCTCTGCATGACTCAGGGAGGTCATGGACTAGGCACTGAACAGAAATGTAAATACGGAGGGCCTCACTGGGAAATTAATCAACAAGGAAGGCTTCATAATAGTCGAAAGAAGTAAATGATTTTGGGGGCTAGAGATAACGGAGGGCAGGAGCTAAGCATGCCATTCTGTAAATTTTGTGCAGTTAGACCCTTTTCTCTTTTGCATCTTTGCAACTTTAATCTTTTCAGTTAGCTTATCAACTCTAGTCTTTTCAATTGCCTCTTCTCCCCTGTGTGAGTGTGGGGGAAGCCTCCCTTTAAGCCAGAACTACTCCCCAGGTGTTAAAATTTCAGATCCATATTTCCAGACTTTGGTAAAGCCCTACTGATCTCTCCATGAGGTTTTGTTTTCTGTCCACTCATCTTGGAGCGAATCTCTCTTGTGGAAAATCTAGCATTTGCCTGGAGACAAAGTTGTCCATTTCTTTTCCTTTGAGTTTACTACTTCCTTAGAGATTATCACCTTTTTTCTGTGTGTGTGTTTCAGTTTATTTGAATTAAAAATTTCCTGATAACTGTCAGTATTCTCAGAATTTTTTTAATACATATGACTTGAAAGGATTTGATCCTTGATTTGAACTGAAATTCACACTTCAATCTTTTTTTTTTCAATTCTTCCCCTCCCCCATCCTTAAAGGAAGCCAAATGCCTCAAGATTTGATGTTTACAGGTGTCTTAAAAATAAGTGAATCTCCAGAAGTTGTTCTCAGATAAATCCATTGACGCTACAGTGACTTCTACTCTACCATTTTAATGAAACTGGGGCTCTGAGTCACACTTCCAAGTATGTTGACTTAGGTGCCAGACATTTTTTCCTTACGTCTTTTTAGAAAAAACATTGACAACAACATAAATCTCTGATGATGAATAACATCACACTTTCGCTTTTAGATATTTAAAAGAACACTGTGTCCCATTTTATTCGGAAAATGCTGACCACAAATGGTGGCTGTGTCTTGTTTTTTGAGGGTTAATGTTTAATAAATGTATTTTATGAGCTCCTTGTTGCCATAGAAGATTAGTTTCGGGGGATATGGAACACAGAGCACTTTCCAGTCTTCTAATTTACAGACACAATCCCACTGGAGTACTGTATAAGATGTCATAAAGTATGGCTCTCATATTGTGTAATTTTAACAATGAAAAAGCAGCTTCACATCTCTCCTTGGGGAGTCCTCCCAGCTGGCAAGGCTGAGGAGGAACAAGATTTTATAGGACTGTTTGAAGCAAAGGCAAATAAACTGGCCCCGGAGAAGTGGAGGCTCAGAGTTCTCTGAGAACATTATTTTATTGAGCTTTATGTGCCAGGCCCTGCTGAGTGCTTTGCATATTTTTATCTTCTTATTTACCTCTTGCCACCGCCCTGCAAAATTTAAGATCATTATTCCTATTTTATTAATGAGAAAAGAGAGAGGCTAATCACAGATCCATGGTTATGTAGCCAATGAATAGAAGATCTAGTGCTAGACAGAACCCCAGTTCATCTCTGTTGGAAACCTGTGCTCTATAAAACTCTACCTCCATTAAGATTGCTGAAAAGGTCTAGAGATCTGGCCTTCTGCGTTTCTCTTGCTAATGAGTAGCCTTTGGCCCCTCGGTTCTTGCATGAGGGTTTTTCTGTGAGTACAGTGCAAGGTTGTATAGTGGGAAGGGATCTTTTTCCATGGCCCCAAGGGAGAACTTGTTTCAGCATCATTCTAGAAACAGGTCGTTTATTTCTTATAACTTCATGCCCAGCAGTCCATATTCCTGTCTTTCGCAGTCAGTTCTTAAATGTGAGATCCCAAGTTGCTCACTTGAAAGACTTGTAGGGTTCTTTCTCAACATCATGTTACAGTTGAGAGCGTAAAGTTTCAGTTCTTGATTGTGTGCTTTTTAGGGATTAAAAAAACCACAGTGTAGTGAATAAGGAATCCTGTTTGTCTGATAACACTTGGCATCCTTTTACTGCACCTCGAAGGCAGGTTAGGATAATAAAGGTATTCCACAAGGAAAGAATCACATAAAAGGCATGATGGAGTGAAAAATGCCAGGATTTTCCATTGAACAAGGGGAGGCAGGAGATACAGGTAGAGCACCTGGAGATTACAGAGCACCTGGATCCAGGAGACTGAGGAGATTTGACTTTGCTCGAGAAAATAAAAGCCTTAGTAACTCCTTTAGAAGATGAACGACAAAATCAAAAGTACTACCATATTTAAGGATGCCTGGCTAACCTCAGCATGTTTTAATAGGCTGAAAGGCAAATCATTTGAAGGGAACATTTTGAAAGAAGGAAGAGTGTGTGTGCCTGGCTTAAGTTCGGTCCCGGAATGTTTGTGCTGACATAATTGTTACTGGGTTAGCCACCTCTCAGAAGACAGAAGTGTTCTGCTTAAGACTGATCCACGCATGACCTGTCTCCTACAGCTTCTGTCTTCATGTCATTTGATAGAGCTGTCTGCAGGCAGGGACTCAGCGTCATTAATGTTTAAGAAAGAAAGAGGGAACTAAGTAGACTGCTCTCTTGCTGGCCTGAGTGCATCGTGAGGACACTGTATACTCGTCTGAGTATCAAGTCAAAGAAAAAGTTGACTCTGATGGGAGGAAATTTCCATAGGTTGAAAGCATGGGTTTTACAGTCATACAGACTGGGATTCAAATCCCAGCTCTTTTTTTATCCACACAACAGTTAACCAGTTATGTGACCTGGGCAAAATCAACAGCTTGTGTCCTGACTAAAATGGGAGTATTACCTAGTTTAAGGTTATGCTTGGGTTCAGTTGAGATAACGTATATTAAATGCTTTGAAGAGTTTGGCTAATATTAATTGTTAAGGAAAGACATGGTAGATACCATTGATCACTGCAGAGTCAGTGGAATTGAATTTTCATATCTTGATGAATGGGGAAATATCATTATTCAATTTGCTAAATTTACATATGTTGTCTCTTTTTTAAAACATCTCAGCTTGTGGTTAGGATATGGCAGCCAACTTATTTGCCTCCCTTGCTGAGTCATACTTCTGCTTAATTAATGTCCTGTGTGTTTTATATTCTGTTCAAGCTGAGTTTTCATATCAAAGAGAAAATAATCGTTGTGCCTTCAACCTCCTTACTTGACTCCCCAGTCAGAATTCTCACCGAGGAAGCCACCTGCCATGTTTGGGAATGTTGGGGTTATGAAACCTTGGATAATGGGTTTGTTTAATCACACTCTGCTATCTACAGTGAGATTTTCTAATGGGAGGTCAAAATTAGGTATAATTCTAATCATTCCATGTTTGTCTCTGCTCAGTCTTGACTCTTTTTTGGTCCATACCTTTTACGTCCACAGCACTGCAGAAATGGCAGATTTTGGGATCTCGGCTGGCCAGTTTGTGGCAGTGATCTGGGATAAGTCATCCCCGGTGGAGGCTCTGAAAGATCTGGTGGATAAGCTTCAAGCCTTAACTGGCGATGAGGGCCGAGTGTCTGTGGAAAATATCAACCAGCTGCTGCAGTGTAAGTACCTGCGCAGGTTGTCTTTCAGGGCAGACAGTTATGGTGGGGGTGATGCTTTCCTGTCGTTCCTTGATGGCTGGGTTTTTGTTTCAGGTGGCACATGCTAATAGTTGTTTCAGTTGAGGTATAGTGGACTTAGATACAGCTGATGATCTGTATAAGCCAGGTCTTATTTCTTATGACTTCATGCTTAGCCGTTCGGTTGTGTCCAACTCTTTGTGACCCTTTGGACTGTAGCCTACCAGGCTCCTCTGTCCATGGAATTCTCCAGGCAAGAATACTGGAGTGGGTTGCCCTTTCCTTGATCTTTGCCATTTCCAAGATTTCCAGGGGATCTTCCTGACCCAGGGATTGAACCCACGTCTCCTGCATTGCAGGCAGGTTCTTTACTCATTGAACCTGTTTCACATCTTTTTCTTTTAAAGCTTGTTTTTCATCCACCTTCTTTTTTTACTTTTTCTCCTGAGCATGTAAAAGAAGTTAGTATGACTGAGGGAGAGCAAGCGTCCTTGCCCCACTTGCTAGTAACGGTGGTATAATAGCATTTGCAGAACAGGTAGGTGTTTATTTTATGGGGCCACGCATGTAGCTTTTGTGGGGGCTTGGTCAACGGCTTCTGGGGCCCAAGTGACCACTAATTAGAGTCTTCCTTCTTTTCAGCTGCCCACAAAGAATCTAGCTTTGACATTGTTTTGTCGGGTGTAATTCCTGGAAGCACCACTCTGCACAGTGCTGAGATCTTGGCCGAGATGGCCCGGATTCTTCGGCCTGGTGGATGTCTTTTTCTGAAGGAACCAGTAGAGACAGCTGTAGGTAAGGAGATCTTCACTTAAAAGACCAGATCTTCACTTGAAAGACCCACTTAAACCCTAAGATTTAACAGGGTTGAATCTTAGGTATGTTCTCTGCATCTCTCTGAGTAGCAGGTATCATTTGGAGATCAATATTCCTATACAAAACCGTATCCTTAGGGATAAGTTATTGTAAAACTCTGAACCACACATCCGAATAAATTGTGATCTTTGACCCGTTAGTTGTAAAATAGAAGGAACTGCTCATCTGAAAACGGCTGGATCCTTCAACAGGTGAATGGTTTAACCGGTACATCCGCACAATGGAAAACTATGCAGCAGTGAAAAGGAACAAACGCTTGCCACATGCAGCAGTTTGGATGAGTCTCACGGGAATCGTGCTGCATGAAAGAAATCCAGTCTCCAAAGCTTACATGCTGTATGATTCCATTCACAGAACATTCTTGAAATAACAAAGTTATAGTGACAGGGAACAGGGTGGCCATTGTCAGCAGTTAGGATCAGGAGGGAAGGGTGTTCATGAGGCTATAAAGGGGGTAGTATGAGGGTTCCTTGTGGTGATGAAGACTATACACACACACACAAGTGTATGTAAAAGTGGTGAAATTGGGATAAGCTCTGTGGACTATATTATTACACAAGTGACAGTTTCCCAGCCTTCGTACTATATAATAACTGTATAAGATACTACCATGGGGAGGTGAGGGGAAGGGTCCTCTGAACCTCCCTGAACTTTTTAAAAATTTACTATACATCTATAGTATTTCAAACTCAAAAATTAAAATATAGTCCAAGAGTGATGAGGTAAGTATTGATTCATGTGAAACTAAAGACAGAATCCAAGAAATAAAAACCTTAAAAAATTTTTTTTGCTTAGTAGTAAAGCTGTCAGAGTCATTTTAGAGTTTTAGCATTTTAGACTTTCTATCAAAATGTGATGCATTATTTCATCAAATATGATAATAGAAATGAAAGTATTTTGAAGCATACAGAGGTGTTTATGTGGAAACACAAACTTGTGATGTTAGGAGCAGATATAGCCTTCTTTGTCAGGAGGTAAACCCTGAGTGGCTAAAAACAGTGTCTTACCAGAACCATACAAAGATACTTGTATACAGTTTCTAATCCTCTTTCTCAGTCATTATCCAGCAGCCTCTGTAAGGTTAAGTATTTCTCAGAAACAGAGAGTGATAAACAATAATAAAGGATTTATTGTATAGGAGCACTTTGAACAACCAAAAGGATTTCTCTAATTAAAATATTATCATTAAAATATATATATATACATATTTATATTATATATAAATATATTTATATTCTATTGAACAGAATAGGTTATTATTATTTTAATGCCCTGTTGACTAGGATAGAGCCTTTATAATTTTTCTTGCATTGGCCTATAAAGCTACTAATTGGGGTTTTCCTCTTAGCAGTTAACAGTAGCAAAGTGAGGACGGCATCTAAGCTGTGTTCAGCTCTGACTCTTTCTGGTCTTGTGGAAATAAAAGAGGTATGTTTATAGATGACCTTCTTCGCTGGGAATTTAAGCCTTGGGTGACTAAACCCAATATATCTTTGTCAGATGATACACAGAGAATCTGGGAGAAATAACAACCCTGAAGGTGAGGTGAGCAGTGTCAGTTAGACTAGCAAACAAGTTGAGAAGATACCTGATGCCTTGAAGGACAAGACCTCTAAAATCAACCTCTTCTGGAGAGACTCAGCTTGGGCCCATGTGGGTTGGGCCATTTTCTGGTCTTAGTACTGGTGGTGACGCCTGAGGCAGAAAGGGAGCAACACATCCTTAATGGATGCAAGTCTTAGGCCCACGTGGAAGGCAGTCGCCTGTAATTATCACACAATTATTACACAACTCTTACACAGTTATTTTCCTCAGCTTTTTGGTGGAAAGCTGGAATAGGTTGGAGGGGAAATCCTTTTCTGACAATTCAGTAGAAATATTAACATTAAATAGAGGTATTCATGGTTCTGCATTCTTCTCCTATGCCGAAATGTTCTTGTGTGAGAGGTAGGTGTTATATCACAATAGTTGTTATGCTTGGATCTGTACATGGCCGCCGGCCTCAGTTTCTTTATACTTTCCCTTTTTTATTTTCCTTTTTAGTTAAAGTTCTTCCATTCTTTTACTCTAAATTACGTGATGTTCATAAAACTTCAGTTAAGACCAAAGAATTTAAAGTGGCATCTCAGACCTTGCTTACGCTTCCCTCCCTAGAGGAAGCCACCAATACAGTTTTTGGTGTGGCTGTTCAGACACTTTATGTATTTACAAGAGTGTTGTGTGTGTGTGTCTACACATTGTTAATGTAAATCAAGTCACATCACACATTGTTCAGTCACTAGCTCTTTTCCCCACCTTCAGATACACTCTACATGTATCCATATCAGTGTGTTCCCCACTTGCTTATTAATGATGGAACAACATTCAGTGGTATAAATGGACTATGATTTTTGTGGTCATTCATTCCTTAATTGTTGGACGCAGAGGTGGTACCCCCTTTCTGTTTTTCCTACCTTTACTGCCTGCTGCTGCGTCTCAAGGAACATAAAAAGCATTTCCCCCTTGGTTCACTTTCTCTACTACATATTTCACTTCTAGCCTCTTTATCGTGGGCATGCTTACCCACTGTAGGCTTTGATCCTATTCAACACACCCAGTTCATCTTGATAATTATAATTATTATAGTCCCCACAAGGCCTTGCACAGCGCCTGTACCCAGTAGACAGCTACCTGATAAATACTTTCAAACTCTCCATGGAATGGGCTAACTGTAAACATGTAGACTAGTTATGCTCTGGAGCACGTGAGGCATGAGCCCTTGTCTGTGATTTCCCACTGTCGTGTGCTTCCTCCAGACGCGAGCATTTGACATCCGTGGGGGGACGTGGTACCGTGTCACACTGTGGAAGGACTGTGATGTGCCCTGATCCTCTGATGTCTTGAATTCCAGCTACAGCGCGAGTCCTTGAGCCCTGAGGAGATTCAGTCTGTCCGAGAGCACCTGGGTTACCACAGCGACAGTCTGCTCTCTGTGCAGATCACAGGCAAAAAGCCCAACTTTGAAGTGGGCTCTTCTAGTCAACTTAACCTTTCTACTGCCAAGAAGTTTTCCGGTGAGATGGCCTAGGGACATGTCTATCTGAGTGGCTTAGGAGGTCCTATTAGAAACCGAGCCAGAGATCTGAGTGAGGTGGTGAGAACTTTATAGAATCAGCTCCTTCCTTAGTTTCTCTCATTTCCAAATAGAAGGATGCTTCATGTACTGCTGTCCTGGGCATATTCATAATCCGAAACTGAAGTGGCACGTAGATATTACCTAGTTCAGTCCCTCCTCCTGCACCAGAGGATGCTGAGGCCTCCAGGTTCCAGAGTTCTGAGTCCTGTAGCTTCATTAGCTAATGAAGTCTTTCCAGACCCCAGAATCATGACACTTACCCTCTGAAGACCTCCCAGGGGCAGTCATGGCAGATAAGTGCCCTGTTCCTCTTCCCGTGTGTCCTTTTCTCGGTGCCACTGAAGTCAGCTTTTCTTTCTTTGAGGATTTTAAGACACTTATAAAAATAGCTCTTCTGTTTAGAAAATTACACCCAGTCCTTTGTTATCATTCTCACCCTCCCTATCACTTTCTTTTAATGCCCAGGTTGAGAAAAATTGTCCCAGCTGTGAGGTAGACAGAAATGTACAAGTACATTCACACTGCTGTGTTTTGGCTGTCCAGCCTGAATCTTCAGGAAATTCTTTGGCATCCTAACCTTTGGGTTCACAGTTCCAGAGCAGCTAGGGTCTGCTTAGATGGCCTGCCCTGTGGGGGTCTGAGCACCTAGTTGTGACAGTGATCACAGGGAGCACACTTTGCCCCCCAAGCCCCCTTCATGAGCCAGCCCACACTGAAGCCCCCGGAAAGGGAATCAGGAGGTGTAACTGTCACTGATTTGTTCTTGAACTACCACCATCAGCTCCAGAGCCTGTTTTCTTGTCTATAACAGGTTTACATGAGACCAAAGCTTTGCTATTCGTAATGCTTTTTGGCACACTTTCTCATTTAATCTGCAAATCTCCTGCTGAGGGTATAGGGAATACTATTAAGCCCCATGCTCTAGGGATTGAAACTAAGAGGAGGAGGAGAAAGCAAGCTGGAGTGGAAGTTTAAAGCGTTAGGCAGACTATGTCTGTGTGTATTTGTGGCTGTATGGAACTGGCCCAAGTATGTAAATCTGTTTCCTTGTAAGATTAGGATGACAGATAACTTTCCTCATGAGGTGGTTAACAAGACTAAACCAGATAACATATGTAAAGTGTTAAATATCTGGCACAAAGCAAGTGCTTAACAAAGGATGACTTTTCTTACCATAAAGTGATGGGTCCTTTGTAAGGGGTTGAGCCGGGCTTTGAGCCCAAGTCTTTTGACTCCCAGTCCAGTGTGTTCCCTGCACAACCTTAAAGGAAAGCACTTAATATGTGTGTGGACCTTGTTTCCGGCTGCTTTTCTGGAGCTCGTTTTCTTTTATTGGTTGAACTCAGGGAAGCCTGCTGTGGACCCTGCAGCTGCCAAGCTCTGGACCCTCTCGGCCAATGATATGGAGGATGAGAGCGTGGTGAGTCAGCTCTGTGGTCACCTGATGGCTTTCTTTTAGGCTTCCCTCAGCTCAGTTGGTAAAGAATCTGCCTGCAATGCAAGAGACCCCAGTTTGACTCCTGGGTTGGGAAGATCTGCTAGAGAAGGAATAGGCTACCCACTCCAGTATTCTTGGGCTTCCCTTGTGGCTCAGCTGGTAAAGAATCTGACTGCAATGCAGGAGACCTGGGTTTGATCCCTGGGTTGGGAAGATCCCTTGGAGAAGGGAAAGGCTACACATTCCACTATTCTGTCCTGGAGAATTGCATGAACTGTGTAGCCCATGGGGTTGCAAATAGTCGGACACAACTGAGCGACATTCATGTTGGGTAGGAGTGGTCATAGTTTGGAATGGACCCTGAATTCGTAAGTGTGAAAGCATTTAAAGCCCAGCCTTGTGGTGGTGCCTGACACTGGTGTTTTTTTTGACTCGGAAACTCCACATTGATGGCCTATTACATTTCCTTTTCAGCATCTTTCCCCACAGATTTTCTTGTTCTCACTTCATGTGATATACTGAAGACTCTTGTAGGCATGTGTAAACCTAAAAAGAGTTTGTCAGCTAAAATATTTTTTGTCTTCTCCATCTGGGCAAGATACCAAATGCTCTCTGTCTTAAAATCTCAGATCTGTGCTTTCTATAATAAAATGCTTCATTTCTACAACTATAGAGGTCAGTGGTAAGCAAAATAGATGATGGTTTGTGTCCTCATAGAACTTGCAGATTAATTGTCCTCACAAATTACCCAAGTGTATATATTATTATTGCCTTTGCCCTGAAATTATATGGAAAATAGTCCATCCCCTTTTCTTGTGTGACAGCCCTTATATTCCCTGTTCTTCCTGCTCCCTTCTTCCCACCCTCCACACACATACTCTCTTCATATCATAAATGAGTTCCCAGGCCCCTCACAACCCAGTACAGCTTCCATGCCCGCAGTTTACTTGCTGTGTGGGCGGCTTGGGTGCGATGATCAACCCTGGGTAGGACGGTGGACGCCTTCTGACACACAGGGGTGAACTGCTGCTGTGGCCCGTGACCACATCAGCTGTTCATCAGCAGAGACCACAACTGTGTCATTCATGGCCTCCAACATTCTCCAGGATCTTATCGACTCAGATGAACTGCTGGATGCGGAAGATCTGAAGAAGCCAGACCCAGCTTCCTTGCGGGCCCCTTCCTGTGGGGAAGGGAAAAAGAGGAAAGCCTGCAAGAACTGGTAAGCCTTGGGGTGCGCCGCGGCCACCTCACTGCTGCCAGCCGCTTCTGACTCTCAAAGAATCACTGTATTTTACAATTACTAAAACATACCTTATTGGAAAGTGTCAGATGTATAGAAGAGTGTACTAAACAGGTACGTTTTAAAGAATACTAAGAACGAACACCCAGGTACTGACCACCCAGGTTAAGAATTGGGAACCTTAGACCTTGCCTCCGCTGGCTTCCTCAGCCGCATCTCTCTTATCTCCTCCCAAGAGGCTACATTCTCCCAAGTTTGGGCTCCTTCTTCCTGACTTTTTTCATAGATTACTGTCTCCGTGTGAAATATCTCTGTGTGAAATCTCCAAACAATACCTTATTGAGTTGTGGAGCCCAAATCTGACTAGGCCAGGAAAGGTCCATGTTTGGATCTGTAAAGGCTCAAGGGGAAGAGAGGTCTGTCAAGGATTTGGGTGGCAGGAAATCTCACTCATCAGCTCCTGACTTCCCCCAGCACCTGTGGCCTCGCAGAAGAACTGGAAAAAGAGAAGTCAAGGGACCAGATAAGCTCCCAGCCCAAGTCAGCTTGTGGAAATGTGAGTATCTGGATGGTTACTCAGTATTCACAAAGGACTAAAGCATACACAGGCCAACTCCAGCTTTATAGAAGCTACTGCCCAAGTATTGTAACAATAGGGGGACATGCGAGACTGTCTCCAGGGAGTAGTGGGAAGACGGGTGATCGCCTGAGTGTGTAGCACGCTCAGGCCCATAGGGAGACAGGTGCCTGTCATTTCTTTTATCTGGCCCCTTTCTTTCTGCTTCACATGGGGCCTGAAGCTACCTAACCATTTGGTATGTGTGGCTATCATTTGAACTGCTGAGAATCCAGAAGTACGTCCAGCTAAGGAACTTTCTCTAGACCTTTGTCTTTCATGAAATCAGAGCTCTTAAAGACTCTCAGTCTGCGGGTCTCAGCTGGACGTACAGACACTCCCGCTCATTCTCTCCACGCTGCTGTGGCCATATTATGGTATTATCTTCCAGCCCATATCTCCGGGAGGGCTGACACTCAGCTTCTCACTAATGGGGCACTTCTTTCAACAGTGCTACCTGGGCGATGCTTTCCGCTGTGCCAGCTGCCCCTACCTCGGGATGCCAGCCTTCAAACCTGGGGAGAAGGTGCTCCTGAGTGACAGCAACCTCCACGACGCCTAGGAGGGCCTGGCCTGGGGCACACCTGCTCCTCCGCCAGCTCCCGCCCCTCACATCCCACCACATGGTTCCCCCCATCTCCTCTGACTTAGGTCCCTGGCGGGGAGGGTGATCAGGGGACAGAGTGGAGCTGGCCGGGGCGCAGTGGTGTGGAGTGCTGCCACAGGTCAAGACCAAGTTATCCTGGGGCCCTGCCACTTGAGTGGGGACCTCCTTCACCCAGTGTTAGGTGAACGGTGCTCATCTCCAATAGGCCCCTCTCCCTATGTCAGAGTGCTGACTGACACTCTCGGATCCCGCCACCCTTGAGTATTGACACTGACAGGGAGGGCCCTGTCTCATTCTAAGCTCTGCAGTGGCGCCCACAGCTTATCTCCCAGAGTTGGTGGTTTATTCACTACGCAGTTTTTGGTGATGTGAGGTGAGGGTCTTGTGACCTCAGAGCACCGAGGGAATCACTCATGGGGTTGCCGTGATCATGTCCAGTGTCCTGCTCCCTCCACTCCTCTCCCCCCACCCATGTGTTAATGTGTTACATCTGTGTCCTATTTCATTTCTGATCATCAGCAGGTATTAAAATTTATGTACTTATGCGTATTTGCTGTGAAGAGGGTCTATGTCTGTGTGTCTGTGACGTCTGAGCCACCTAACCTCACCTGGGACCACAACCATTTCTGGAGAGACTTGAGTCACCCCACGGGGAGCCATTCCTGCACTTAGAGATCAGGACCGACCTGCATCGCCTTTAGAAGAGTCCGTGCTGGTGAGCATCTAGAGAGAAGCAGGTCAGAAGCAGAACCAACAGTAAATCTCTGAGCAGGAGCTCCTCTGTTCTTGTTCCCCGCCTACACAAACATGAAATTGATCTTGCCAGATAGCAAGAGAGATGGTGTGGATATAAGAGACCCAGGTTTTTCTGTTTCAGCAATAAAGAAAAGTGCCCGTTGGTATTTGTCCATTCTGATGGATTTTAGTTATGGGTATGGCTTGACTCTGAAGCCCCGGTGGTGGACTGATCAGGACCTGTGAGTGTGACAGGACATCCCTGCTGTGGTTAGGTTATGTTGTGTGGTGGATGTGAGAATTCGCGGATAAAGTCCCACACGGAACCCTCATACGCCGCTGGTGGGAATGTACAACATTGGTGCAGCCACTGTGAAAGACAGTATGGAGGTTTCTCAAAAACTAAAACTAGAACTGCCATGCGACCCAGCAAATCTACTCCTGGGTTTATATCCAAAAAAGCCAAAAGCTAATTTGAAAAGATACATGCACCCCAGTGTTCATAGCTGTACTATTTACAGTTGCCAAGAATGGAAGCAACCTAATGTCCATCAACAGATGAATAATAAACAACATTGAAGATGGTATATGCATAAAATGGAATGCTACTCGGCCATAAAAAATGAAATTTTGCCTTTTGCAACAACATGGATGGACTTGGGCATTAGGCTAAATGACATGAGAAACGATATCAGTTATATATGAAATCTAAAAAATATAACAAACTAGTGAATATAACAAAGCAGAAGTCAGAGATACAGAGAACAAGCTAGTTATGAGTTCAGCAGGTGGGGGCCAATATAGGAGTAGGGGAGTAAGTGGTGTAAGCTATTAGGTATAAAATAACTGCATAGATATGCTGTTGTACAACGTGGGGACTATAACCAAAATTTTATAATAACTAAATGGAGTATAACCTTGAAAAATCATGAATCACTGTACTGTACACCTATAACATATACAGCAACTGTACTTCAATAAAAATAACAATAATCGGGAGAAAACGTCCTCCATGGACCTTCAACCTTTTAAGAGGGTGATTATCCTTCATGGGCCTGACCTAGTCAGTTGATGCTTTATAAGAACTGGAGGGCAAGTTTCTCTTGCTGGCCTTGAGTTGCCGTGTTATGAGGGATCCACAGGCAAGGGACCACAAGCCACTTCTGGGACCAGGGAGCAGGACCCGATGACTATCAAAGAGAAAACGCCCTCAGCCCTGCGATCACACCTGAGAACAGAAATCTGAACTGAATAATCAGGAGAGTTCAGAAGAGGACCCGGGTTTCAGGTGAGACCCAGCTGGTGGGACTCTGATGGGAGCCCAGCCTTGTGGTGCCTGGACTTCCAAGCCACAGGACCTGAGATGACGAATGTGTGTGGTGTTAAGCCACTAGATTTGGGGTGGTTCATTATACACCCATCGTAGCCACTCCAGCCCCCAACTAGGCTTAAAGTGGACAGATATTTATCAAGTCAAGCCCCGGGACGGGATGCTGTTGGTGGCTCCCACTGCGGCTGCCAAAGTGAAGGAGAAAAATCTCTACCTGCAGGTTGAAGAGAGAAGATCCTGAGCCAAAGAGCTGGGCTGGGTTTAGCAGAACTCCAGGCAAGTGCCACCAGTTCTTGCTGACTTGATTCTTGTTCTGTGTCCCCGCCACTGCTGGCAAAGTGGGTGATGCCTCCTCCTGTCTGGCAGTTAAAGAGTCACAGGCCAGCGCTGCTGGGTCGCTCCACATGAGGGCTCAGAGTTGGGGCCAACATGCTGCTGAGCGGCCTGCCTAGGTGCCCAGCTGCCACTCAGCTCAGTGAGTCCACGGAAGGTACACGGGTCCTCACACCTGCGGACTTTAGAAGACAGCAGCTCTGAGGGGAGGTTTTGGAGCCAAAACAGTCTCAGATATCATTGAAAACCACAATTTACATTTGGAGACTGGGTGAGACCCAGAGAATGAGCTATGACCATCACCTGATGACCTTCAAAGGCACAGGTGACCCAGGTCCTTGGACATTTTGTCAGTGGGCCTGGGTGGGGCTGAGGAATCATTTTTCAGTGAACTCTTTCTAAGGTCATCTCCAAAATCTGACAGCAAACAGTTGGGACGTTCCCCTTTTCTTTGAAGTCACTTTAAAGCACCTAGTGGTATGGGTAGCCGAGCAAACCACACCTTCCCTGGGGTTAAGACACAGCCGAAACAGAACCACAAGAGGAACCACAAGAGAGCTGGAAGGGCGCTGAAAGCAGGGCCTTTGGAGCTGGAGAGTGGGAGGAAGAAAGCAAGTGAGAGCCCAGACCTGCTCCAAACTGAGCGGGCCCTTGAGTTACAACATCAAGCAGGGGGTTCCGTGTGCAGGCAAGCATCCCACGGAGCAACCCTGGCCAGCTCATTGTTGGCAGGAGATCAGAGAGCTAGCTTTTCGATCCACCCACAGCCACCCGCTTCCTGTGGGGGTGGGGGGAGGCGGGCGGGGAAGCTACACATGGATCCGCTACCAAGTATGGGTGAGGGCTCGGCCAGGTGGGAACTTCTCACCAAGGGTGCTGGGGTTGGTTTAGGCCATTACCCCTAGAGTGTCAGTTTCAAGGTGTGTGCTCAGTTGTTCAGTCGTGTCCAACTCGTTGCGACCTCATGGACTATAGCCCTCCAGTCTCCTATTTCCTATTCCAGGGGATCTTCCTGACCCAGGGATTGAACCAGAGTCTCTTATGTCTCCTGCACTGGCAGGTGGATTCTTTACCACCTGGGAAGCCCTATTAGTTTTAATAATGGCCATATATTAGAATCACCTGGATAGCTTTCCACCTCCAAAAAACGACAAAAACACCATTGCCTGGAATCCTCCCTTTCCAAAGACTAATTCAGTTTTTCGGAATAGGACTGCAGGCGCTCCATTTTGGCCAAGCTTTCCCAGGTAAGTGTCCCCCAGAACCACTGCCCTAGAGAAATTCTCTGATACCTGTACCAGAAGACAGGCCAAAAAATGTTTAAAGCAGTACTATTTGTAATAGCAAGAACCTGGAAATAATCCAACTGTTTACCAAGCGGATGGGTGAAGGGTTGGTCATCATGTGGGAGAAAAAGATGAGTCACAGCTGTTCATGCAGATCAGCGGGAAAAGGACATGGAGCCACAGAAGCTCCATGAGCAAGTCACAGAGGAGCCCGTGTATGAGATGCGTTACATTCACATCAAGTGCAGAAGCTGAGAAACATACATGATACATCAATATATCATTAGGAATACACACACGTGCACGGGTATTATGTATACACACACATGTGACGAAACAAAATCAAGAACAATAAACACTAAACTCAGGAACAAACATGTCTCTGGAGGCTGATAGGAGGATGGGCATATACCTGGTTAAAACTAAAAATTCAAAAAGATACATGCACCCCTACGTTTATAGCAGCATTATTCACAAGAGCCAAGACATGGAAGGAAGCTAAATGTCCATCAACAGAGGAATGAACAAAGATTATAAATGTACAGTGGAATGTTACTCAGCCATAAAAAAGAACAAAACAATGCCATTTGCAGCAACATGGATGCAATTAGCGATGATCAACCTAAGTGAAGTCAGAAAGAGAAAGACAGACCATATGATATCACTTACATGTGGACTCTAAAATAGGACAAAAATAAATCTATCTGTGAAGCAGAAACGCACAGAGAACAGACTTGTGGTTGCCAAGGAGAAGAAGAGGTAGGAAAGGGCTGGGCTGGGAGTTTGGGGTTCAGTTCAGCTCAGTCACTCAGTCGTGTCCGACTCTTTGCAACCCCATGATTCGCAGCACACCAGGCCTCCCTGTCCATCACTAGCTCCCGGAGTTCACTCAGATTAGGAGATGCAAATTGTTACAAATGAAATAGATGGATAACAGGGTCCTACTGCACATCACGGGGAGCTATATTCATTGTCCTGGAATAAACCATAATGAAAAGAATAGAATAAAAAAAAGTATGTGTATATAATTATATATACAAATGTATAAATAACTGAGTCATTTTACTGAACAATGGAAATCAACTCAACATTATAAATCAACTATACTTCAATAAAAATAAATTAATAAAATGTACTCATGGGATTTAAATGTATGGAGGTGACTCAATGCCATTATTACTTACCTTTCCCAAGAGGAGGGGCCATGCCAGCCCACACAGGGCAGAAGGAGAAGCCTGGGGAATGCCAAGGCCACAACCCTTATTGGGTTTCCATGGAAAAGGCAGGGCAGGGCGGGGGCAACGATTGAGGGCCGGCCGGTGGGAGTCATGATAGCGGGTTCTGGAGCGCAGGGCGCTGTCCCTCATTGTCTGGTACCCAGCGCTTGGTGATTTGGGGAAATACTGGTTTGGGAAGTGAGTTATATAAAGGAGATGGCTGGCGGGGGGGACTCAGGATTGGTTGAAGAGTTTGCAGTATGATTTTTGCGTCCCTTCGAGAGCCAGATCACAGGGGAGGTGTAACTTGTGACAAATGTATGCCAAATAGACAAATTCAGAATCTAAAGAACACGGTGAAAGAGCCCCTAGCTCAGTGCTCTCAGCGCTGCCTGCGCTGCATCTGGACTCAGTGGCCCTGCAATTCCTAGCAGTGGTTTCCCTTCTTCCTCTTCTCCTGTTAACCCCTGGCAGTGTTTCCCTGCCCAGCTCCCTCAGGAGAAGAGCTGGCCAGCCACAGACACGCTGACCCGAGGCCTTGAGCAGCTATAATCCGACGTGGGTGACCAGCCCCTGGGGACCCCGCTGAAGCCAGGGCCCCGGTGGTCAGGCGCATCCATCTTGATTGAGAGCTGGAGCGCCCTCTGATGGGCAACTGAAGAGCAGCGCAATTCTGAATTCCACGTCAATGCCGAGACTGAAGCGCAGTTACTTATCCGGGCACCGCTCCTCCGGGAGCTTCTTTCTTGACGTGCTCCTCACGGGATTCACACGGGAGCTTGTTGATGAAAATATATCTCTCAAATGTTCACTATGCACAAAGGACTTCCCCCTTCTCATAAATGAATCCGGAAGTACCGGGTTGCCTGTCAGAAATACCTGCCCCAAGGAGCTCCTTGGGGAGTCAAACTTGCAAGTAACTGTGTTTACAGGGGACAATGTGGTAAAGCGAAGGTGCAAGCAGGCAGCTGGAGGAGGGCACAGAGTGGGCATCACTGCAACCAAGGAGATCAGGGAGGGCTTCCTGAGGGAGGCAGCGTTTGAGCTGAGCTCAGAAGGGGGCTGGATGTCAGATGCGGAAGAGGAAGCCCCTTCCAGGTGGAAGGAGCAATGAGAGGCCAGTGCGCCTCCCCGCTGGTCTGTGTCCTCTGGCCCCTGCCCTGTCCTCTCGCTTCCTGCCTGCCTACTTTTGGGTGAGTCTCCCTGTCATGATTCCTTAAAATGGCTTCTTCCCAGGGGAACATGGTGGCTGGTTGCATCTCCTGCCTCTT
Source organism: Ovis canadensis (assembly GCF_042477335.2). Classification (NCBI taxonomy): domain Eukaryota; kingdom Metazoa; phylum Chordata; class Mammalia; order Artiodactyla; family Bovidae; genus Ovis; species Ovis canadensis. The sequence continues at coordinate 38,634,567 of NC_091258.1, read as the reverse complement.
TCCCCCAGCCACCTTGCACCTGACCCTGCTAGGAAGCACTTGGATTCCGAATCCTGCATGTTGTTGCCAGTCCTGGCTCCACCTGTCCTCCACTGAGGGACCTTTAAGCCACCCACCCCCTTGCTCTGTGACCCTCAGGCCCCCCTTACCTGTTCATAGTCCTCTACTTATCCAAGTTCACAATAAGAGCCTCTAGGAAGATTCACTCGGAAAAAAGTTCTTATTCTTTTAAGGCGAGTTTGCAAGGCACTGGGATTACATGCATGATCCCTGAGTGTCTCTCTTCTTCTTCTTTTTGGCTGTGCTGCATGGCTTAGCAAGATCTTAGCTCCCTGACCAGGGATTGAACCCAGGGCCACAGCAGCAAACGTGCCAAGAGCTAGCCACGGACCATCAGGGGATTTCCTGAGTGTCTTTATTGCAGGGTGAGGAGGTCTAGGCTCCACCCTTGTTCTCCCTTGCTGTTGCAGGGGCTCCTCCTTGCCTGCCCTCATTTTGAGATCATCTTTGCCCCACTCCTTACACTGTGGATCCAGACATTTTCCCACAAAGGACTCAGACTGGGCTGCTCCCAAAGACTCTGGATCAGAGGTGGTTGTTCGAGGGATACTCCTTGAAACCAGGGGCAGAGAAAGAGCCCACCGGTGGCTGAGGAGACCCTGGGGTCACGGGTAAGATAATTCACCACCATCATCGACCTTATTATTATCATCGCTTTTATTCGTTGGCTTGGCTCTGACGTCTGCCCGTCAATAAGACAATTGACCACAAGGCGGCAGCAGAGGGCATTAACTTTGCCTGAAAAGAACTCTGATTTGCAGCCCAGCCGAATAACACCGAATTCCATGAGAGAAGGACGCACTGCCCCTGTCCCTAGACTTCGCCCCAGAGAGAGAAGCCACAGGCCCACGGCTGGTGAGGAGAGTGAGACAGATCTAGAATCTGAAGATCCCAACTTCTGTCCATTCCCCATGACTCCAGTCCTCAGCTGGGCCTGGACAGAGGGGTTTAGGGATGGTCCTTCTCCATCCTTCTGAGCACTTGGGCTGTGGATTCTCTAGGGAGGCTCACGGAGCTCCCAATATGATGGAGGAATCAGGACTACAGACCCTCACAGAAGTCAACAGGAAAACAACCCCCATGGCTGCCCTACCGTCCCCCATCCCTAAGAGCAGGAGAGGTGGGAGGGATGGCGGCCAGGATGGCTTCCCGCAGGCTGGCTTGGGCTCAGGCTGGGGGCGATGTCACCTGGTAGGGCGGGGCTAGCACTTCAGGTCAGTAGGGATCATGGGACCATGTGGGAAGCAGCCTGATGGGAGTGGGAGATGAGGGCTGCGGGCCATGGGGTCGAGTGGGAGCAGGGGTGAGGCTGGGCCGGGGCACTCAGGACAAGGGGGAGTAACTCCAGCCTTAGGAGCGGGCCTGGAGTTGGAGCCAGGAGACGGGGGTGCAGCTGGGCTTACAAAGACCCTCTGGGGCTGGCTGGGCTGCAGTGTGTGGTTGGGGGGCTGAGAGGTAGGCAAGATGGAGAAGGGGCTGCAGGAGTCCCTGGCACCAGGGAGCTCCCCAGTACTTGGCAGAACCCCAGCCTGCCTGGAAAGGATCCTGGAAACATTCGTGGAATTGGGATCAGGTGTGAGGACGCCAGGAGCAGATTAGATGGGAGGCGAGCTGGAAGCCCCTTCCTGGGGCTTCTTCCTGCTCTCATGCAGCAGAGCAGGTGTGGGGGCAACTGGCCTCTTGTCACCCCTGCCCTGCTCATCCCACATCCCTCAGCCCCAGCCCTGCCCCCGTCTCTCTCCCGGGGCCCCCTCTCCCTGAGGGTGGTCTGCACCCGAAGCTTCAGCTTCTCTCTCTAACGTGAACAGGGAGAGACTAGATGTTCTCTGAGGGCCCTTCCAGGGCGACAGGCCAGGGAGGACAGAATACGCAGAACCCAGATGGAGGAGAAAGACTTTAATCAGAAAAGGGGACAAGGGACCTCTTTATCCTTGCAGGGCCTCCTCTGGCTCCAGGAGCTGGTGATTGGGGTAATGAACATGGAGGCGGGAGGTCTACAAGAGGTCCAGGAGGGGTCAAGACTCCTGGAAGGCCAGATTAGGTGGCTTCATGTGTTTCTGCAAGTACCTCACTGCCTTCATCACCTTTTTGTCCTTGGGGTTTGCACAAATGTTTCTGCCAGAGCGAGTCACCAGCCTACATGGAAAGAGAACACCATGGTGGGGGGTCAGGGCAGGGAGGCCTTCCGGAGTCCTGGCACAGCCTCACCCTGTGGTGACCAGGACCCAAGCCCCCAAGAGGGGTTGGAACTCGCCTGGAGTCACCTAGGGTGGCAGCAGCAGTTCTGGGACCCCAGGCTCTGTCCTCAGTGATCCCCGACCCTTCCAGGGAGCCAGGGCTGCACGGCTTTGCTCCCCACCTCAGACCCTCTGCATCCATGTAACCCTGGGGATGAGGGGTGCGCGGGAGGGGCTCAGGGCTCAGGCCCAGGCTGCAGAGGCAACCATGTGGGGCGCTGACTGCCCCTGTGCATGGGGCTGTCCCATGTCTCTCAGGGCCTCCCTTTCCTCATAAATGTATCAAGAGCTTAGACCTCACAGCCTGAGGTCCTTTGGGGGTTCACAGAGTGTGGAGTGGGAGCTGCCCTGAGGAGCAAGACCAAGGCGACAAGAGATGACGGCCCCGGTCTGTCCTCTCCCCTCCACAGTGGCCCTTCCGGGAGCTCCGGGGTCCACCTTCTCCCACATTCAGCTCCCGGGGTAAGAAGGGGGGCAGAGGGGAGCAGCAGGGGCAGACTTACACAATGGCATTGTTGGGACAATCGCCCGAGGTCGGGTACCAATCCATGAGCGCCTTTTTGGGAATGGATCCTTTGTAGAACTGTAGGCAGCACTCCCGGCCCACGCTGCCTGCTCGAGCTGTGGGGAAGGCCAAGCAGGAACAGGTATGTGTGTGCATGTCTGCTTGGGGAGGGTCTGTGAGGGCCAGCACGTGTGTGTGTGTCTCTGTAGTGAGGAGTCTGTGTGTGTGTGGTATCGTGTGGGTCCTTGCGTGTGCATTTCTGCATGTGTGTGTCTGTGTGGTTGGGAGGGGTCTCCTCGGGGGGCTCCGTGATCGTGTTTCTGTGTGGGGGAGTATGTGAGGGGTCTGCACCTGTGTCTTTGTGTGTGAGTCTGTCAGAGTGTGCACGTTTGTGTGCATGAGGTCGTGCGTGTGCTTTGAGGGGCCCTGCGGTGTTTGTGTGTCTGTGCACATGTCTATATGTGCTTGAGCGGATTTGTGTACACATGCCTGTGTGTGCGTCTTTGTGCGTGTGCACATTTGTGTGTGGAGATCTGTGTGCAGGTGTGGATCTGCATGTGCTTGGGAAGTCTGCGCATATGTGTGTGTGTCTGCATGTGTGTGCATCCATGTGTGCTCACACTCAGACCAGCCCCGAATCACCAAACGTTGACTCTGGACCAGGCTCTGGGCTGACCCTTTGCTGCAGCCGCTCCTTCAGTCCTCAAGCACACCTGGAGACAGGTGCTGTCACTACCCCATTCTACAGATGAGAAAGTGGAGGCTCGGGTGCGAACACACTTTTTCTTGGTGTCCTCATCTTAGCGTGAGAAAAAATTATCCAGCATCTGCAAACTGGCAAACAGATGATCTGTGGCTTCAATTCAGACCATAGCAAGGTGCTTTCCGAGAAGCCTCGGAGTGTCCTCTCACCATCTTGGGGGTGGAGCTTGGTTTGACTGACACGGAGCTGGCCAGGCCCAGGCTTTTACAAAAGTGAGACGTGTGGCTAACTGTGAAGGTCACCCCATTAAGCTAGCCCCGAAGACTGTGACCCCATCACTGTGTCACCACATGGGCCTCTGACCAGCTTTGTTTCTCTAAAATAGCAACCTTAGCTCAGCCTTCCTTTCCCACCTGAGTATAAGAACCGCTCTTTTCCCACCTGCTCCGGGCCCGTGAGCTCCTGCCTGGATGCCAGCCCTCTCACTGTATATGCTGTGCTGTGCTTAGGTGCCTAGTCGTGTCCGACTCTTTGACACCGCATGGACTGTAGCCCCGCCAGGCTCCTCTGTCCATGGGGCTTCTTCTCCTGGCAGGAATACTAGAGGGGGTTGCCATATCCTCCTCCAAGGGACCTTCCAAACCCAGGTCTCCCGCATTGCAGGAGGATCTTTACCGTCTGGGCCACCAGGAAAGCCCATGAAAACTGGAGTCTTCCTATTCCTTCTCCAGGGAATCTTCGCAACCCAGGAACTGAACCGGGGTCTCCTGCATTGCAGGTGGATTCTTTACCAGCTGAGCTACCAGGGAAGCCCCTCATTGTATATAAAAACCCATTAAATAAACAGACTCTTAACAAATACTTGTGAGAATTATTCCTTGTCTGCCGGGGGCCTGCGTAAGGAACTCCGCCCATGGCAAAGGTCATGAGGAAGGAGGCTTGGCATACGCAAAGGCGTGATCAAGCCTCAGGAAACCCCCTGTTCCCGAGCATCTAATCACAAAACCAGAGTCTGTTTTATGCTCTCACCTCCACCTCTGACTTTACGGGGGGCTCTCCCCCATCACCATTTCTCTCGGAGAAGGAGTAAACACACAGCTCCAAGTCAATAAAAATTCTTTGGCGTGACAAGAGTGTTTCAGCTTTCGGACTCCTCTGAAGGTTATCTAGCCCGCCTGTATAGGTTCGTCCAGCCACATGTGATTGTTTACAGCCTCCCAACGTGAGAGGCATGAGATGTTTTAGACTTACTAAAGGCAAATTCTTTTGGGGAGTTGGAAATTATTAGTATAGTGGGTTGGTTAGGAATTATATTGGTGAAGGGTTTTTCATTTGTTGTGCCAATAATTGCTGCTAATTCCCTGCCCTGGGTGTGACAAGGGTGTCTTAGGTCAAACCTCTCTGCTGACAGACTAGCTTGTGTGACAGGATTATCCATACTCCTGCCACTACGCCCATGATTGTTTACTACCTCTTAACCATAAACAGCACAGAGAGTTTTGGAGTATTTTGAAAGTCTTAATTAGCATAGGGCTTTTCTTCTTGTAGAGTCAATGATTGCCGCCAGGCCTCCATATCCTTAGGCACCTGGGAATATATTAATCAATGTATTTGGAATATAGAAAAGGAAATATAATAGTTTTTGATGTTAGCAATACTAGACTTTTTGAGTTAATGAATTTTCTCTTTTGTAATAGATCACTGTACTTTGTTATAAATCACTGTGTCCTTGCTATGTAAAAATGTAACTTTATCACTATCTAAAGACTAAATAGATTTTAAGGGGAGCACTGGTGAAAGGATTTTCATTTGTTGGGCTGATGTTTGCTGCTAAATCTCCATGTTCCCTGCCCTTATAATGAATATAACTAGCATATAGGAAGAAGTATTAACCTTTAAGCATATAGGAGAAATAAGCATTAACCTTTAAGATTAATCATGTTAACCTTGGGTTAAATAAATTCCTTTCTTGATTGTAACTCACTACACTCTCACCCTATAGGAATGTAAGTTTATTTGGAGGGTGGTGCCTAGTTTAAGAAAAAATACCTTTGGAAGAAATAAGTTTTTTGGTTATCAGAAAGAAAGGATCATAAAATCCCTAAGACCTATTTATGTAAAGCACCTGATTTTGATAGAGGTCAGAACTGCTGACCCCCACATGACTCTGTATTCATCCCTATATGTAACAAAAGGTACATAAGCAAACCCCAAAATAAACAAATCGGATCCATTTCCGGAAAGACTGATTCCCCATGTCGCTTCCTTCTTGCTCCCGTTTCTTTGGCTGAATCCCCATCTGGATTCAGCCTCCTTTTCTCCACTACACTATCTGCCGCTACACTATCCGTTTCTACTCTCTCTATATATCTGTAATTAAATATGTTTTTTTCCAAAGACGCCGACGCCGTCCCCACCTTCGAATCACCCTGGATCCACCGGGGCTGGACCCTGGCACTTGTCCACTGTCAAATCACAATCACAGCCACTGCCTCATGACATTTGCAGGGGGAGATGTGCAAGCAATTTTTTCCCCAGAAGCTGAGCCCCAAGTCCTAGGACGTTCATCTTCCTCCTCTACCTCTTCATCATCATCATTTCCCTTTGAACGCCTCCCTCTAAATCCTACTGCTGCCAGCCTCTCACACCTTTGCAGGAGTAAGTGGGTGCAGGAATATGTGCCTGTGCAGCTGCTGAGGTGTTAGCGGCCCCACCCCTCCTTGCCCAGTGTCCCTTCCTCCTGTGTCTCTGCTCTCACCTGCGTGGGCGTCCTGCAGGAGAGCCCCCAGGAGGAGGCCGACCAGGAGCAGCGTCTTCAGGGGGGCCATGGTGCCAGGAGCCGGGAGAAGGTCTCTGCGTGCGGGTCCCTCTGCTCAGGGGAGACCAGGGTGAACTCCCAGGGTGGAGGTGACCTATTTAACCCCTTTGGGGCTCTTGCCCCGCCTCTGATCACCTCACCGACATCCTTCCCTAGACCCGTGGAATTCAAAGAATTCGGGATGATTCAGCAGAAGTCCTGTCTTGGAATGTTTGCGGCTTTCCAGAGAAGGGCACTCCGTTGGGGACAGAGGTGGGGTATGTGTATCCGGGGGCCATGATACACTTCTCCTTTCACAGGGGACATTTCTTGGTTCCTCAAATAGAACTGAGACGCCTCCATCCTCAGCTGGCTGCATCCCTGCTCAGGCTGGGCAACATCCTTCATGTTTGGTGCCCCCTGGGCAAGGGGTAGGCCAGCCAGGCTGGGGCCAAGAGGGATTGCCCACCTGGAGGAGCTTTTGGGTGCTGGGAAGGCCTCCTCGGAGGGTCAGCAGGCTGCACGGGCATCTTTCTGCAGGGGTAGCTCCACTGCAACCTGAGAAAGGCCTGGGGCCCAGACAGCCTGGGTGTGGGTCCTTTACCAGGCTGGGCTTTGGACCACAGCAGGCCAGCCCTACAGGTTTCTGTTTTTATAGTTTCATTTATTGATTACTTTTTGGCCGGGCTTTGTCGCTAGGTGGGCTTTTCTCTAGCTGAAGTGAGCGGGGGCTACTCTCTAGGTGCCTCTCACGGCAGTGGCCGCTCTTGTTGCGGAGTACAGGCTCAACACTGTTGGGACCAGCCCTACAACAAACTGACCTGAGGGAGTGGTGCCGCCGAAGAATAAAGGAAAATAAGACTCAGAAATAAAGTGGGAATCAGGGGGCTGAAGCCAGTCAGGCAAAAGCCCAGATCCTAATCCTTGCGTGCTTTTATTGCTAAATTCTACTTCCTTGTACGTGCTCTAGAGATATCTGTTTTTTACAATCTCAGATTGGGGATAAGGATATACAATGCACAGTCCTCAGTGTCAAAGCTTCAGGCCTTTCATGACTCTGTTTAGCCTATCAGCTAGTGACAACTTTTCTCAGCAACTCCCTCAAGGCTCTGGTCACGAGAACAGTCACTAATGCTTTTCCATCGGTCACATCAGTACTTCAGCATCTTGTTTTCAAGATGTTTTTCCACGTTGCACTTTTTACTGTTCCCAGCCCTTCACCTGGGAGTGATGAGAAAGTCATTCTTATTTTTCAAAGAAGCCCTGCTAATTATAGTATGGGCCTGCGCAGAGCATATTCCCTATATATCCCCCTTTTTTATTTTTAGAAGCTTATTTTTGATGATTGTTGTTGATCAATAGAAGCCAAAGCGATAGTCGCTAATTGCTATTGTTGTCTGTTGACTTTCTTGGTGATTTGTTGCCAGACTATGTAGAAACAGAAAAAAAGGCACATAAAAATTAACATAAAACCAGCCATTGATCCTCTGATAGTTTTCAAGGGAGGAGTGGGATTTAATTGAGAAATTCCACCTGCTGCTGCTTCCTGCAGGTTCAGTTCAGTTCAGTTCAGTCACTCAGTCGTGTCCGACTCTTCACAACCCCATGAATCGCAGCAAGCCAGGCCTCCCTGTCCATCACCATCTCCTGGAGTTCACTCAGACTCACGTCCATTGAGTCCGTGATACCATCCAGCCATCTCATTCATCCTCTGTCGTCCCATTCGCCTCCTGCTCCCAATCCCTCCCAGCATCAGAGTCTTTTCCAATGAGTCAACTCTTCGCATGAGGTGGCCAAAGTACTGGGGTTGATGCAAATTGCTACAAATGAAATAGATGGATAACAGGGTCCTACTGCACATCACGGGGAGCTATATTCATTGTCCTGGAATAAACCATAATGAAAAGAATAGAATAAAAAAGAATGTATGTGTATATAATTATATATGCAAATGTATAAATAACTGAGTCATTTTACTGAACAATGGAAATCAACTCAACATTATAAATCAACTATACTTCAATAAAAATAAATTAATAAAATGTACTCATGGGATTTAAATGTATGGAGGTGACTCAATGCCATTATTACTTACCTTTCCCAAGAGGAGGGGCCATGCCAGCCCACACAGGGCAGAAGGAGAAGCCTGGGGAATGCCAAGGCCACAACCCTTATTGGGTTTCCATGGAAAAGGCAGGGCAGGGCGGGGGCAACGATTGAGGGCCTGCCGGTGGGAGTCATGATAGCGGGTTCTGGAGCGCAGGGCGCTGTCCCTCATTGTCTGGTACCCAGCGCTTGGTGATTTGGGGAAATACTGGTTTGGGAAGTGAGTTATATAAAGGAGATGGCTGGCGGGGGGGACTCAGGATTGGTTGAAGAGTTTGCAGTATGATTTTTGCGTCCCTTCGAGAGCCAGATCACAGGGGAGGTGTAACTCGTGACAAATGTATGCCAAATAGACAAATTCAGAATCTAAAGAACACGGTGGAAAAGCCCCTAGCTCAGTGCTCTCAGCGCTGCCTGTGCTGCATCTGGACTCAGTGGCCCTGCAATTCCTAGCAGTGGTTTCCCTTCTTCCTCTTCTCCTGTTAACCCCTGGCAGTGTTTCCCTGCCCAGCTCCCTCAGGAGAAGAGCTGGCCAGCCACAGACACGCTGACCCGAGGCCTTGAGCAGCTATAATCCGACGTGGGTGACCAGCCCCTGGGGACCCCGCTGAGGCCAGGGCCCCGGTGGTCAGGCGCATACATCTTGATTGAGAGCTGGAGCGCCCTCTAATGGGCAACTGAAGGGCAGCGCAATTCTGAATTCCACGTCAATGCCGAGACTGAAGCGCAGTTACTTATCCGGGCACCGCTCCTCCGGGAGCTTCTTTCTTGACGTGCTCCTCACGGGATTCACACGGGAGCTTGTTGATGAAAATATATCTCTCAAATGTTCACTATGCACAAAGGACTTCCCCCTTCTCATAAATGAATCCGGAAGTACCTGGTTGCCTGTCAGAAATACCTGCCCCAAGGAGCTCCTCGGGGAGTCAAACTTGCAAGTAACTGTGTTTACAGGGGACAATGTGGTAAAGCGAAGGTGCAAGCAGGCAGCTGGAGGAGGGCACAGAGTGGGCATCACTGCAACCAAGGAGATCAGGGAGGGCTTCCTGAGGGAGGTAGCGTTTGAGCTGAGCTCAGAAGGGGGCTGGATGTCAGATGCGGAAGAGAGGAAGCCCCTTCCAGGTGGAAGGAGCAATGAGAGGCCAGTGCGCCTCCCTGCTGGTCTGTGTCCTCTGGTCCCTGCCCTGTCCTCTCGCTTCCTGCCTGCCTACTTTTGGGTGAGTCTCCCTGTCATGATTCCTTAAAATGGCTTCTTCCCAGGGGAACATGGTGGCTGGTTCCATCTCCTGCCTCTTCCCCCCAGCCACCTTGCACCTGACCCTGCTAGGAAGCACTTGGATTCCGAATCCTGCATGTTGTTGCCAGTCCTGGCTCCACCTGTCCTCCACTGAGGGACCTTTAAGCCACCCACCCCCTTGCTCTGTGACCCTCAGGCCCCCCTTACCTGTTCTTAGTCCTCTACTTATCCAAGTTCACAATAAGGGCCTCTAGGAAGATTCACTCGGAAAAAAGTTCTTATTCTTTTAAGGCGAGTTTGCAAGGCACTGGGATTACATGCATGATCTCTGAGTGTCTCTCTTCTTCTTCTTTTTGGCTGTGCTGCATGGCTTAGCAAGATCTTAGCTCCCTGACCAGGGATTGAACCCAGGGCCACAGCAGCAAACGTGCCAAGAGCTAGCCACGGGACCATCAGGGGATTTCCTGAGTGTCTTTATTGCAGGGTGAGGAGGTCTAGGCTCCACCCTTGTTCTCCCTTGCTGTTGCAGGGGCTCCTCCTTGCCTGCCCTCATTTTGAGATCATCTTTGCCCCACTCCTTACACTGTGGATCCAGACAACATTTTCCCACAAAGGACTCAGACTGGGCTGCTCCCAAAGACTCTGGATCAGAGGTGGTTGTTCGAGGGATACTCCTTGAGACCAGGGGCAGAGAAAGAGCCCACCGGTGGCTGAGAAGACCCTGGGGTCACGGGTAAGATAATTCACCACCATCATCGACCTTATTATTATCATCGCTTTTATTCGTTGGCTTGGCTCTGATGTCTGCCCGTCAATAAGACAATTGACCACAAGGCGGCAGCAGAGGGCATTAACTTTGCCTGAAAAGAACTCTGATTTGCAGCCCAGCCGAATAACACCGAATTCCATGAGAGAAGGACGCACTGCCCCTGTCCCTAGACGTCGCCCCAGAGAGAGAAGCCACAGGCCCACGGCTGGTGAGGAGAGTGAGACAGATCTAGAATCTGAAGATCCCAACTTCTGTCCATTCCCCATGACTCCAGTCCTCAGCTGGGCCTGGACAGAGGGGTTTAGGGATGGTCCTTCTCCATCCTTCTGAGCACTTGGGCTGTGGATTCTCTAGGGAGGCTCACGGAGCTCCCAATATGATGGAGGAATCAGGACTACAGACCCTCACAGAAGTCAACAGGAAAACAACCCCCATGGCTGCCCTACCGTCCCCCATCCCTAAGAGCAGGAGAGGTGGGAGGGATGGCGGCCAGGATGGCTTCCCGCAGGCTGGCTTGGGCTCAGGCTGGGGGCGATGTCACCTGGTAGGGCGGGGCTAGCACTTCAGGTCAGTAGGGATCATGGGACCATGTGGAAAGCAGCCTGATGGGAGTGGGAGATGAGGGCTGCGGGCCATGGGGTCGAGTGGGAGCAGGGGTGAGGCTGGGCCGGGGCACTCAGGACAAGGGGGAGTAACTCCAGCCTTAGGAGCGGGCCTGGAGTTGGAGCCAGGAGACGGGGGTGCAGCTGGGCTTACAAAGACCCTCTGGGGCTGGCTGGGCTGCAGTGTGTGGTTGGGGGGCTGAGAGGTAGGCAAGATGGAGAAGGGGCTGCAGGAGTCCCTGGCACCAGGGAGCTCCCCAGTACTTGGCAGAACCCCAGCCTGCCTGGAAAGAATCCTGGAAACATTCGTGGAATTGGGATCAGGTGTGAGGACGCCAGGAGCAGATTAGATGGGAGGCGAGCTGGAAGCCCCTTCCTGGGGCTTCTTCCTGCTCTCATGCAGCAGAGCGGGGGCGGGGGCAACTGGCCTCTTGTCACCCCTGCCCTGCTCATCCCACATCCCTCAGCCCCAGCCCTGCCCCCGTCTCTCTCCCGGGGCCCCCTCTCCCTGAGGGTGGTCTGCACCCGAAGCTTCAGCTTCTCTCTCTAACGTGAACAGGGAGAGACTAGATGTTCTCTGAGGGCCCTTCCAGGGCGACAGGCCAGGGAGGACAGAATACGCAGAACCCAGATGGAGGAGAAAGACTTTAATCAGAAAAGGGGACAAGGGACCTCTTTATCCTTGCAGGGCCTCCTCTGGCTCCAGGAGCTGGTGATTGGGGTAATGAACATGGAGGCGGGAGGTCTACAAGAGGTCCAGGAGGGGTCAAGACTCCTGGAAGGCCAGATTAGGTGGCTTCATGTGTTTCTGCAAGTACCCCACTGCCATCTTCACCTTTCTGTCCTTGGGGTTTGCACAAAGGGTTCTGCCAGAGCGAGTCACCAGCCTACATGGAAAGAGAACACCATGGTGGGGGGTCAGGGCAGGGAGGCCTTCCGGAGTCCTGGCACAGCCTCACCCTGTGGTGACCAGGACCCAAGCCCCCACGAGGGGTTGGAACTCGCCTGGAGTCACCTAGGGTGGCAGCAGCAGTTCTGGGACCCCAGGCTCTGTCCTCAGTGATCCCCGACCCTTCCAGGGAGCCAGGGCTGCACGGCTTTGCTCCCCACCTCAGACCCTCTGCATCCATGTAACCCTGGGGATGAGGGGTGCGCGGGAGGGGCTCAGGGCTCAGGCCCAGGCTGCAGAGGCAACCATGTGGGGCGCTGACTGCCCCTGTGCATGGGGCTGTCCCATGTCTCTCAGGGCCTCCCTTTCCTCATAAATGTATCAAGAGCTTAGACCTCACAGCCTGAGGTCCTTTGGGGGTTCACAGAGTGTGGAGTGGGAGCTGCCCTGAGGAGCAAGACCAAGGCGACAAGAGATGATGGCCCCGGTCTGTCCTCTCCCCTCCACAGTGGCCCTTCCGGGAGCTCCGGGGTCCACCTTCTCCCACATTCAGCTCCCGGGGTAAGAAGGGGGGCAGAGGGGAGCAGCAGGGGCAGTCTTACATAATGGCATTGTTGGGACAATTGCCCGATGTCCGGTACCAATCCACCAGCTCGTATTGGGAAATGGATCCTTTGTAGAACTGTAGGCAGCACTCCCGGCCCACGCTGCCTGCTCGAGCTGTGGGGAAGGCCAAGCAGGAACAGGTATGTGTGTGCATGTCTGCTTGGGGAGGGTCTGTGAGGGCCAGCACGTGTGTGTGTGTCTCTGTAGTGAGGAGTCTGTGTGTGTGTGGTATCGTGTGGGTCCTTGCGTGTGCATTTCTGCATGTGTGTGTCTGTGTGGTTGGGAGGGGTCTCCTCGGGGGGCTCCGTGATCGTGTTTCTGTGTGGGGGAGTATGTGAGGGGTCTGCACCTGTGTCTTTGTGTGTGAGTCTGTCAGAGTGTGCACGTTTGTGTGCATGAGGTCATGCGTGTGCTTTGAGGGGCCCTGCGGTGTTTGTGTGTCTGTGCACATGTCTATATGTGCTTGAGCGGATTTGTGTACACATGCCTGTGTGTGCGTCTTTGTGCGTGTGCACATTTGTGTGTGGAGATCTGTGTGCAGGTGTGGATCTGCATGTGCTTGGGAAGTCTGCGCATATGTGTGTGTGTCTGCATGTGTGTGCATCCATGTGTGCTCACACTCAGACCAGCCCCGAATCACCAAACGTTGACTCTGGACCAGGCTCTGGGCTGACCCTTTGCTGCAGCCGCTCCTTCAGTCCTCAAGCACACCTGGAGACAGGTGCTGTCACTACCCCATTCTACAGATGAGAAAGTGGAGGCTCGGGTGCGAACACACTTTTTCTTGGTGTCCTCATCTTAGCGTGAGAAAAAATTATCCAGCATCTGCAAACTGGCAAACAGATGATCTGTGGCTTCAATTCAGACCATAGCAAGGTGCTTTCCGAGAAGCCTCGGAGTGTCCTCTCACCATCTTGGGGGTGGAGCTTGGTTTGACTGACATGGAGCTGGCCAGGCCCAGGCTTTTACAAAAGTGAGACATGTGGCTAACTGAAGGTCACCCCATTAAGCTAGCCCCGAAGACTGTGACCCCATCACTGTGTCACCACATGGGCCTCTGACCAGCTTTGTTTCTCTAAAATAGCAACCTTAGCTCAGCCTTCCTTTCCCACCTGAGTATAAGAACCGCTCTTTTCCCACCTGCTCCGGGCCCGTGAGCTCCTGCCTGGATGCCAGCCCTCTCACTGTATATGCTGTGCTGTGCTTAGGTGCCTAGTCGTGTCCGACTCTTTGACACCGCATGGACTGTAGCCCTGCCAGGCTCCTCTGTCCATGGGGCTTCTTCTCCTGGCAGGAATACTAGAGGGGGTTGCCATATCCTCCTCCAAGGGACCTTCCAAACCCAGGTCTCCCGCATTGCAGGAGGATCTTTACCGTCTGGGCCACCAGGAAAGCCCATGAAAACTGGAGTCTTCCTATTATTCCTTCTCCAGGGAATCTTCGCAACCCAGGAACTGAACCGGGGTCTCCTGCATTGCAGGTGGATTCTTTACCAGCTGAGCTACCAGGGAAGCCCCTCATTGTATATAAAAACCCATTAAATAAACAGACTCTTAACAAATACTTGTGAGAATTGCTCCTTGTCCACTGTCAAATCACAATCACAGCCACTGCCTCATGACATTTGCAGGGGGAGATGTGCAAGCAATTTTTTCCCCAGAAGCTGAGCCCCAAGTCCTAGGACATTCATCTTCCTCCTCTACCTCTTCATCATATCATTTCCCTTTGAACGCCTCCCTCTAAATCCTACTGCTGCCAGCCTCTCACACCTTTGCAGGAGTAAGTGGGTGCAGGAATATGTGCCTGTGCAGCTGCTGAGGTCTTAGCAGCCCCACCCCTCCTTGCCCAGTGTCCCTCCCTCCTGTGTCTCTCCTCTGCTCTCACCTGCGTGGGCGTCCTGCAGGAGAGCCCCCAGGAGGAGGCCGACCAGGAGCAGCGTCTTCAGGGGGGCCATGGTGCCAGGAGCCGGGAGAAGGTCTCTGCGTGCGGGTCCCTCTGCTCAGGGGAGACCAGGGTGAACTCCCAGGGTGGAGGTGACCTATTTAACCCCTTTGGGGCTCTTGCCCCGCCTCTGATCACCTCACCGACATCCTTCCCTAGACCCGTGGAATTCAAAGAATTCGGGATGATTCAGCAGAAGTCCTGTCTTGGAATGTTTGCGGCTTTCCAGAGAAGGGCACTCCGTTGGGGACAGAGGTGGGGTATGGGTATCTGGGAGCCATGATACACTTCTCCTTTCACAGGGGACATTTATTGGTTCCTCAGATTAAACAGACACCTCCATCCTCAGCTGGCTGCATCCCTGCTCAGGCTGGGCAACATCCTTCATGTTTGGTGCCCCCTGGGCAAGGGGTAGGCCAGTGGGTGCTGGGAAGGCCTCCTCAGAGGGTCAGCAGGCTGCACGGGCATCTTTCTGCAGGGGTAGCTCCACTGCAACCTGAGAAAGGCCTGGGGCCCAGACAGCCTGGGTGTGGGTCCTTTACCAGGCTGGGCTTTGGACCACAGCAGGCCAGCCCTACAGGTTTCTGTTTTTATAGTTTCATTTATTGATTACTTTTTGGCCGGGCTTTGTCGCTAGGTGGGCTTTTCTCTAGCTGAAGTGAGCGGGGGCTACTCTCTAGGTGCCTCTCACGGCAGTGGCCGCTCTTGTTGCGGAGTACAGGCTCAACACTGTTGGGACTAGCCCTACAACAAACTGACCTGAGGGAGTGGTGCCGCCGAAGAATAAAGGAAAATAAGACTCAGAAATAAAGTGGGAATCAGGGGACTGAAGCCATTCACAGGCAAAAGCCCAGACCCTAATCCTTGTGTGCTTTTGTTGCTAAATTCTACTTCCTTGTACGTGCTCTAGAGATATCTGTTTTTTACAATCTCAGATTGGGGATAAGGATATACAATGCACAGTCCTCAGTGTCAAAGCTTCAGGCCTTTCATGACTCTGTTTAGCCCATCAGCTAGTGACAACTTTTCTCAGCAATTCCCTCAAGCCTCTGGTCACGAGAACAGTCACTAATGCTTTTCCATCGGTCACATCAGTACTTCAGCATCTTGTTTTCAAGATGTTTTTCCACGTTGCACTTTTTACTGCTCCCAGCCCTTTGCCTGGGAGTGATGAGAAAGTCATTCTTATTTTTCAAAGAAGCCCTGCTAATTATAGTACAGGCCTGTACAGACCATATTCCTTATGTATCCCCCTTTTTTATTTTTGGAAGCTTATTTTTGATGATTGTTGTTGATCACAGAAGCCAAAACGATAGTCGCTAATTGCTGTTGTTGTCTGTTGACTTTCTTGGTGATTTGTTGCCAGACTATGTAGAAACAGAAAAAAAGGCACATAAAAATTAACATAAAACCAACCATTGATCCTCTGATAGTTTCCAAGGGAGGAGTGGGATTTAATTGAGAAATCCCATCTGCTGCTGCTTCCTGCAGGTTCGATCTTTGCAAAAGGTGTAGTTTCTGAGAGAAAGTTTCCATGATCTTTTGCTGTAAACTATTACTACCCCGAGACAGTTTACCTTGATTTAAGAGGTGTTGTTTAACTTTGTCCCAATGAAACGAAGATTCATTATATTTGTGAGGAGTGACACAAAAAGAAGAAATATTCCAATCATACTTAAGACGAATCTGTTTTTGCAGACTGTTTACTTGATCACCTAGCAGTATAAAAACCTGTTGTAAATCAGCCATTGGTGCGGCTGATTTTCCATCTATTTGTCTTTGGATAGACCAAAGGCCATCAGAATCTTTCTGCCATTCCTGCACAGCCTGGACACTCTGATGTAATGCTGCTCCTGCTACAGCTGCTATAGTAGCTACAGCAGTAATTCCTAACACGGTAGCAATTAACAGTCCAATTAACCATTTAGTGCGTTTTGACACTTTCTTAAGGATTTCTTCTACAGTACAGACTGTGGGGCTATCCTGCCACGGTCTATTCACTTTAACAGGAGGCCGTACTCCACATCTGGTTTTTAGAATATATAGAGAATAGTCATTCTGAAATTGGAGATAAGAATTGATACAAGTGTAAAAGGAACAATTTTGACAAGTAAGTAACCCAGAAGAGGCAATATAAAAGGTAGGTCCTATCAAGAATATGAAAGGTAAACAAATGCTTTAATCCAATGGGTTAAATTTTTATCAAAATGTAAGAAATGACTGGATACTGTTGAATTAAATTGCCCCTTCTATGCTGTTATGGCTTGGAAGACAGATGATATTTTCCACAATTCTGATTGTAAAGGCATATAAGGTAATTGAGGCAAGGGAGGGGAGAAACTCCCTCCATGCCACTATATAGAGCTATTAACAATGTTATTCATGGAGTCATAAGTATTGTTTAACAATATAGACAAATCCAAATTATTATTTTTATCCAAAAGATCTCCTTTGGGACTCCAATCAATAATTTCTCCATCAGAAGTATTGGCCATAAAATGTCCAGTATTCAGTTCAGTTCAGTCGCTCAGTCATGTCCGACTCTTTGCAACCCCATGAACCACAGCACGCCAGGCCTCCCTGTCCATCACCAACTCTTGGAGTTCCCTCAAACTCACATCCATCAAGTCGGTGATGCCATCCAGCCATCTCATCCTCTGTTGTCCCCTTCTCCTCCTGCCCCCAATCCCTCCCAGCATCAGAGTCTTTTCCAATGAGTCAAGTCTTCGCATGAGGTGGCCAAAGTACTGGAGTTTCAGCTTTAACATCAGTCCTTCCAAAGAACACCCAGGACTGATCTCCTTTAGAATGGACTGATTGGATCTCCTTGCAGTCCAAGGGACTCTCAAGAGTCTTCTCCAACACCACAGTTCAAAAGCATTGATTCTTTGGCACTCAGCTTTCTTCACAGTCCAACTCTCACATCCATACATGACCACTGGAAAAACCATAGCCTTGACTAGAAGGACCTTAGTTGGCAAAGTAATGTCTCTGCTTTTGAATATGCTATCTAGGTTGGTCATAACTTTCCTGCCAAGGAGTAAGTATCTTTTAATTTTATGGCTGCAATCACCATCTGCAGTGATTTTGGACCCCCCCAAAAATAAAGTCTGACACTGTTTCCACTGTTTCCCCATCTATTTCCCATAAAGTGATGGGACCAGATGCCATGATCTTCGTTTTCTGAATGTTGAACTTTAGGCCAACTTTTTCACTCTCCACTTTCACTTTCATCAAGAGGCTTTTTAGTTCCTCTTCACTTTCTGCCATAAGGGTGGTGTCATCTGCATATCTGAGGTTATTGATATTTCTCCCGGCAATCTTGATTCCAGCTTGTGCTTCTTCCAGCCCAACGGTTCTCATGATGTACTCTGCATATAAGTTAAATAAGCAGGGTGACAATATACAGCCTTGACATACTCCTTTTCCTATTTGGAACCAGTAAATGGCAACCCACTCCAGTTTTCTTGCCTAGAGAATCCCAGGGACAGGGGAGCCTGGTGGGCTGCCGTCTATGGGGTTGCACAGAGTCGGACATGACTGAAGTGACTTAGCAGTAGTAGCACTTAGCAGTGTTGTTCCATGTCCAGTTCTAACTGTTGCTTCCTGACCTGCATATAGGTTTCTCAAGAGGCAGGTCAGGTGGTCTGGTATTCCCATCTCTTTCAGAATTTTCCACAGTTTATTGTGATCCACACAGTCAAAGGCTTTGGCATAGTCAATAAAGCAGAAATACATGTTTTTCTGGAACACTCTTGCTTTTTCCATGATCCAGCGGATGTTGGCAACTTGATCTCTGGTTCCTCTGGCTTTGCTAAAACCAGCTTGAATATCTGGAAGTTCATGGTTCACGTATTGCTGAAGCTTGGCTTGGAGAATTTTGAGCATTACCTTACTAGCGTGTGAGATGAATGCGATTGTGCGGTAGTTTGAGCATTCTTTGGCATTGCCTTTCTTTGGGATTGGAATGAAAACTGACCTTTTCCAGTCCTGTGGCCACTGCTGAGTTTTCCAAATTTGCTGGCATATTGAGTGCAGCATGTCCAGTATTAGCATTACATAATTTCCATTGTACCCAATGTCCTAGTCCAGATTTTATAGAAATAACATAGTTAGGTAGATGGCACAGAAACATAGTAGTATTTTCTCCTGTGATATTAAAGGAAAATGCCTCTAATAAGGAAGAATTAATTTTTTTCCCTTGAGATTCTTTAACTATAAATAGCCAACTTTGTAATCCTCTTTTAAGACAATGAGTTTCTGCTCCCATACATATAGGGGTTAGATCTGTTCCCACAGTATAATTTACACTAACATTTGAAGGTTGTCAGCCCTCTTCTTCTGGTTTTAAAGGAAGGCGCGGGTCAAAAGGTCCGGGTAACCAAGAAGAATCATTTATGAAAACTGGAACAGAAGAATCCTCCCACATAATTGGTCTTAATAGAGAAGGATTGGGCACATATGCCCAATAAGTATGATTGGCACCTACAGTGGCAATTACCACAGATAACATAGCCAAGAACAAGGCAGCCGAGGTCAAAGGCTGTCCCTGTTCTTTGGCCAATTTTTCCCTTTCAGTGGTCAGTTTCTTCAATTGACCCCAAGTAAGCGGTTTGGCTTTGTTGGTCCTTGGAGCCAGTTCGGAGTAATTGCTGGTTGTCAGTCTTGTTATCCCCATCACTGGCAGCTCTCCGGGAGAATAGATGTCGAACCATCTCCTCTTCTTTCCTTACTTTGACATGCCTTCCTGGTATCCAGTGGTGTTGTCCGTCGTCTGAAATGACAAGAGCATAACCTTGTCCTTTCTTAAGTCTAAGGCCCTTACACCAGTTGTTCACAGCATTCTCCCACCCTACCGGAGTATTATCTGCAATCATTTGACCAGGAGTATAATTTTCACTAAGAACAATGTTCTGAAAAATGCAACGTTGCTCCTGGCATTTTATGATCCAATCGTAAATCCAAAAAATCTAAAATAAGTAAAGCTTGGGCTAATTCCTCTTTTGGTGTTATCTATATGCCATACTTTTCTCCCCCTTTCTGTTTAAATAACTTATTTTTTAGAGTACAATGAGCGTGTTTAATAATAGCCTGGCCTTAAGAATTATATGGAATGCCTATAGAATGAGAAATATTTCAATCAGATAAAAATGTTGCAAAACCATGACTCACATATGTAGGGCCATTATTGGTTTTAACATGTTTTGGTAGGGCCCCATAAGAAAAGGCTTCCAAAAAATGTGAGATAACATGAGCAGATGTTTCTCCAGAATGAGCAGAAGCAGAAATCATGCCCGAATAAGTATCCACGGAAACCTGAACAGCTCCCAAATGTCCAAAAGAAGGGACATGAGTAACATCAGTCTGTCAAATATCGTTGGGATAACGGCCTCTGGGATTAACCCCTGTAGTTGTAGGAACGTGGTGAGTAAGAGTCCATGTAGGGCAGGCAGAAACAGTACTTCAAGCTCCTTGTCTGCATAACTGAAATTTATTCCTCAAGCCGGTGTATTTGAATGTGTGAGTTGATGAAATTTATAAGGAGTAAGAAATGCAATTAGCAAAGAGTCCGTGGGATCATTGCTCTTTGCCAATGGTCTGGGCAAATTAGAATGAGATCTGATATGTGTAATGTAAAAAGGGGCAGAACGAAGCCTTACTATATTTTGTAATTGAGATAATATGGTAATAATAGATGATTTAGAAGAAGCCTTTGGTAGAGATACGGTTTCAATAATTTCTGTTATCCGTACAGCATATTGAAAATCTGATAATATTTAATGCTGTAGAAACATCCTGTGATAAGATAGCAATAGCCTCTAATTCTGCTTGTTGAACAGAGGCTAGGCTAGATTGCCAAACCTTTGTTGTGGGTCCAGTATAACCGGCTTTGAGAGTTTTATTTGTGTCAGTAAAATACATGGGGGCGTTAGTAAGAGGAATTGTTTTACTAGTAATAGGAATTATCCATTTGTGCTTAGCAGCAATAGTACTCAAAGGTGACTTTGGAAAATGGTTATGAACCTCAACTATGAAATCAGCAATAGCAATTTGCCAATCCATACTGGCAACAAATAATCTATAGATTTGATCATTAGTGAAAGGAAGAACAATTTCATACTGATAATAACCAGAAAAGTTGTATACATCTGGATCTCATTTTTGAAATAAGAAAAGGAATAAGCATTATGTAAGTAGTCATTATTTTCTTAGGAGTGTGGGATAAAAATCCCCATTCAAGGATACCCTGTGGTTGCCATAATATTCCTGTAGGGGAATCTAAAGTAGGAAGAATAAGTAAAGAAATTGGCACAGTCAGGTTTACTTGTTTAAGTTGTCTTTGCTGGATAGCTTGATTTACAAGATCCAATTCCTGTTTAGCCTGTTCTGTTAGTACCAGGGGATTATTTAAATCAGAGTCTCCTTGTAGGATCTGAAATAGATGTGTTAAGGAATGACTGGGAATTCCTAAAGATGGTCACAACCAATTTATATTTCCTAAATGGCAACCCACCCCAGTAGTCTTGCGTAAAGAATCCCATAGACAGAGGAGCCTGGCAGACTACAGTCAATGAGGCCACAAGAGTTGGACACAACTTAGCGACTAAACCACCACCAGTAATTTCTGAAAACCATTTAAAGTTTTCAAGGAATCAGTTCAAATTTGTATTTTTTGTGGTTTAGTAATATTTCTTTGGAATATATATCCTAAATAGGTATAAGCTTCCTGCTCTTGTAATTTATCAACAGCAATATGTAAGCCATATTCTTTAATCTCTGTGTTTAAGAAAATACGTTGATGTTTCTCAGCAGAAGGAGAAGAATATCATCCATATAGTGGATAATAAAAGCATGAGGGAATTATTTTCTAATAAATTCAAGTGGTTGGGAGACATATAATTGACATAATGTAGGACTATTAAGCATTCCTTGTGGCAATACCTTCCAGTAATATCGAGGCACTGGTTTTTTATTATTAATTGATGGTACAGTAAAAGCAAAACAGAGAGCATCAGATTCTTGTAGAGGAATAGTATAAAAACAATCTTTAAGATCAATGATTTTCATTTTCCAGTTTTGTGGTATCATAGAAGGTGATGGAATGGCTGGTTATAAAGCACCCATAGGTTTGATTATAGCATTCAGTTCAGTTCAGTCGCTCAGTCGTGTCCGACTCTTTGTGACCCCGTGAACTGCAGCACGCCAGGCCTCCCTGTTCATCACCAACTCCCAGAGTTCACTCAAACTCATGTCCATCGAGTTGGTGATGCCATCCAGCCATCTCATCCTCTGTTGTCCCCTTCTCCTGCCCCCAATCCCTCCCAGCATCAGTCTTTTCCAATGAGTCAATTCTTCGCATGAGGTGGCCAAAGTATTGGAGTTTCAGCCTTAGCATCAGTCCTTCCAAAGAATACCCAGGACTGATCTCTTTTAGAATGGACTGGTTGGATCTCCTTGAAGTCCAAGGGACTCTCAAGAGTCTTCTCCAATACCACAGTTCAAAAGCATCAATTCTTAGGTGCTCAGCTTTCCATACATGACCACTGGAAAAACCATAGCCTTGACTAGACAGACCTTTGTTGGCAAAGTAATGTCTCTGCTTTTGAATATGCTATCTAGGTTGGTCATAACTTTCCTGCCAAGGAGTAAACATCTTTTAATTTCATGGCTGCTATCACCATCTGCAGTGATTTTGGACCCCCCAAAAATAAAGTCTGACACTGTTTCCCCATCTATTTCCCATAAAGTGATGGGACCAGATGCCATGATCTTCGTTTTCTGAATGTTGAGCTTTAGGCCAACTTTTTCACTCTCCACTTTCACTTTCATCAAGAGGCTTTTTAGTTCCTCTTCACTTTCTGCCATAAGGGTGGTGTCATCTGCATATCTGAGGTTACTGATATTTCTCCTGGCAATCTAGATTCCAGCTTGTGCTTTTTCCAGCCTAGCGTTTCTCATAATGTACTCTGCATATAAGTTAAATAAGCAGGGAGACAATATACAGCCTTGACGTACTCCTTTTCCTATTTGGAACCACTCTGTTGTTCCATGTCCAGTTCTAACTGCTGCTTCCTGACCTGCATATAGGTTTCTCAAGAGGCAGGTCAGGTGGTCTGGTATTCCCATCTCTTTCAGAATTTTCCACAGTTTATTGTGATCCACACAGTCAAAGGCTTTGGCATAGTCAATAAAATAGAATAAGATGTTTTTCTGGAACTCTCTTGCTTTTTCCATGATCCAGCGGATGTTGGCAATTTGATCTCTGGTTCCTCTGGCTTTTCTAAAACCAGCTTGAACATCTGGAAGTTCACGGTTCACATATGGTTGAAGCCTGGCTTGGAGAATTTTGAGCATTACCTTACTAGTGGGTGAGATGAGTGCAATTGTGCAGTAGTTTGAGCATTCTTTGGCAATGCCTTTCTTTGGGATAGCATCAATTTTTCTTAAATCAGTCAACAATCTCCATTTCCCAGATTTCTTCTTAATAACAAAGACAGGAGAATTCCAAGGACTAGTAGTTGAGGCAATATGATTAAGAGATAATCGCTCCTCTACTAGCTGTTCAAGAGCCTGTAACTTTTCATGTGATAGGGGCCACTGCTCTGTCCAAATAGGCTCATCAGATTTCCATGTCAATTTAAGTGCTGTTTTTTGTTGTTTGGCAGTGGCCCCCACAACCTGTTTATTTTGAACAGGATTGTATCCCATATTTGCCATAATTTGTTTAGCTTGAGAAGATGTAGTAGGAATTGTTACATAAGCTCCCCATTGCATCAATAGATCTTGTCCCCATAAATTAATAGGGATATCTGCAACTAAAGGTTGTAAAGTTGCAGGTTGTTGTTCGGGGCCTGAACAGGTCAAAATATTAGTACTTTTTTGGATATTTTGCATAGTTCCAATTCCAGTTAACATAATAGGGATATCTGTTAAAGGCCAAGAAACTGGCCAATGCTTTTTAGATATTATAGAAACATCAGCTCCAGTATCTACAAGTCCTGAATATTGCTTATTATTAATATATACAGATAATGTGGGTCTAGAATCAGATACAAAAGTTTGCCAATATACCTGTTTTCCTGTACTTCCAAATCCTCCAGTTTTTTAAATGAGATTTACTAGTAGTGATATAAGGTAATAATAACAACTGAGCTATACGATCTCCTTTTATTATTTGATAAGGATACTCTGTTTTCATCATAATAGAAAATTTGCCCTCATAATCTTCATCTATAACCCCCATTAGGACTTGAACTCCGTTACTTGTTAAACTACTGTGTGCTAATAATATCCCCATACTTCTTTTAGGTATTGGACCTTTAATTCCTATAGGGATTTCATAAATTACCACAGCTGGCATAAGAAGTAAATTATCAATGGCAGCAATATCTAATGTTGCACTTCCAGATGTTGCAGAAAGGAGGTTGGCAACCCAGGTGTATGGTTTGAAAGGGCTGGATGAGGTTGCTGTTCGCTGGCTGGGTACACAAAAGGAACAGCTTTCCAGGTTTGTTGAGAGCTCATATTGTTTGATGGGCCCTGAGCAGAGCCATTCTTCCAGTTTCCTGACAAAGGGGATTCATTTTTATGAATTTAGATCTACACTGATTAGCCCAATGAGTGTCTTTATTACAGCGAAGGCATGATCCAGGTGTCTTCATTTGTGGGAGCAGGCTTATTAGGTGTGTTTTTCTTAGTCTTGAAATTTTTCTGCGCATGTCCTCTCTTACCACAACTTAGACATTTAATCTCCTGATTCATTTATTGTTTCAAGCCCGTAATGGCTTGAGCCAACAATTGCATCTTATAGGGTTCTGATCCAATATCATGACAAGCCTTAATGTAACCCTCTAGAGGCTTTCCTTGTGTTTTGAGAGGCTGTAAGACCCTTTGACATTCTGAATTTGCATTACCATAGGCAAGCATCGGTAGTAACATATCCCTTAATTCAATTTGAGCAACAGTTCTCACCAGATTTTGTCTTAATTGGGTGATAAAATCAGTATAAGTTTCTTCATTAGATTGTTTTACATTAACAAAAGAAGGATGAGACAGTCCTGGGGGGCTAAACTTTTCCCACGCCCTAAGACAAATAAATCTTATTTGACTTATAAGTTGATCATCGAATTGTAGTTGTCTCTGAACCCCTTGATATGCTCCTGACCCATTAATTGTTCCACAGTAATATCAAGAGGAGGATTAGCAGCTGCATTTCTTTGAGCCTGTTGAGAGACCTCATCTTGCCACCACGTTCAGAACTGTAAAAATTCCTAAGTGGATAAGCAAGTTCTAGGAATCGTTTCTCAATCACATGGAATGAGCTGTTCAGACTGAGCCAACCCCTGAATAAGACCTGTAGCGTAAGGAGACGTAGTTCTGTATTGCGTGCATGCCTGTTTAATCTCCTTAATAGTTTTAAAAGAGAGAGGAGTATGTTCAAATTGTACCCCGCCGTGTGAAAGTTCAGCATTAGGGGGCACCTCAGTCACGATAACAGGCAAAACCAAAGTATCAAGGTCACCTTGTCGCCTCACTGCTCGTACAGCTTGTTGAAAAGATGAGAGAGCAGACACAGACGTCTTTGGTATTGTGACTGCGGCTCTAAGTACCCCATCATCCCATGGTGTATCAGGATCTAGTGGAGGGGGTTCCTGAGCTATAGGGGGCTCTGGCCAAGGAGCCAAAGGCTGTGAGGCTGGTGATAAAGGGAAAGCTTCAGGATGTTGTCCCATACCAGAGTTAACGTGGGATTTAGGACTCAAAAATTGAGCCTCTCTCTCCCCTTCCAAAGGATTATATTTCCCGTTATCAAGATTTTCATAAATATGAGGCAGCCGGACAAGCAACTCCTGAGATGCAGGAGAAGCAGGAGCATCAGATTCTGAATCAGAAAAGTCAGACCGTTCAGATTGTATAGGAGCCAAAGTAGTATATAAGGTTACAAGGAGACCACACGCTTATAGGAATGGGTTCCCCAGATCGATAGGCTCTACGCAAACAACGCATCACTTCTTTCCACTTATTAAGATGCAAAGTCCCTTTTTCTGGGTTCAACCAGTAACAGTGCTTATGAATTGCCTGAAATGATTCCCGAAAATTCTCTTCTTTCACTTACACTCCAGAGCTATGTAGTAAGGTTTTTAGAAGCATAATCTAGTCAGCATGCTTAGAGAGAGATTGCCCCCATTGTGTTCCTGATTGACAAATCCACAGGGGTGTCCTCACCAAGTACTTTCACTGTCCTCAGATCTCTCGGCTAGAATTCTTTGCGTCTTTTGGCACTGTCAAAAAGCCTTGAAAACTACCTGCACCCTCAGGTCCCTGTTTGGGGGCCAAATGTTGGGACAAGCCCAACAACTAACTGACCTGAGGGAGCAGTGCCGCAGAAGAATAAAGAAAAACGCACCGGCAAAGGCCCAGATCCTAATCCTTGCATGCTTTTTATTGCTAACATCTACTTTCTTGTACGTGCTCTAGAGATATCTGTTTTTTACAATCTCAGATTGGGGATAAGGATATACAATGCACGGTCCTCAATGTCAAAGCTTCAGGCCTTTCATGACTCTGTTTAGCCCATTAGCTAGTGACAACTTTTCTCAGCAACTCCCTCAAGGCTCTGGTCACGAGAACAGTCACTAATGCTTTTCCGTCAGTCACATCAGTACTTCAGCATCTTGTTTTCAAGATGTTTTTCCACGTTGCACTTTTTACCGCTCCCAGCCCTTTGCCTGGGGGTGATGAGAAAGTCATTCTTATTTTTCAAAGAAGCTCTGTTAATTATAGTACAGGCCTGTGCATAGCATATTCCCAACAAATAGTCGTGGTGCACAGGCTTAGTCACTCTGTGGCATGTGGGATCTTCCAGGATCAAGGATCAAACCCTTGTCTCCTGCATTGGTAGGCAGATTCTTTACCCCTGAGCCACCAGGGAAACCTCGCAACAGGTTTGAATCGCCATTTAGTCCTAATCTGTAGACACTGGGAAGCCAAGTTCCCCCAAATGGGGCATCTCACTCTAGGCTGCAGAATGGAAGGGAAGGATCCTTGGGACAGAATGCCTCTGGCTCCTAGGAGAGTCAAGTCAGCTTGGAACACGTGATCAGGGTCTGTCCTCAGCTAGGCCCTGAGCAGACATTCCATGAACCATGTGGGCTGCAGGTGGGTCTCTTGGCCACCAGAGAAAATGGCCAACGGTCTGCTCAGTGCTCCCCAGGCCAGATTATGGGAGTCCCTTACCTAGAAGGAGAGTCCCATGTCGCCCCTCCTCAACCTGCATCTCATAGGGCCACCCTGGACTTTGATTCTGACATTCAGGATCTAAGCCTGGCTCCACCCTGTCCCTGAGCAACCAGCGGCAGCTCAGAATGACACACACCCACGTCTGCAATGGGATGCAAGGTGCATCTGACTCCCTCACAGCCAGCTCTGTGTTACTCACTGAGCCGTTAGCATCATTTCATTACCAGTGATGAAAACAACAGCAGGCACTATTGTTTTTGTTTTTGCTTCTAACTGAAGATTGAAAGTGAAAGTGAAGTCGCTCAGTTGTGCCCGATTCTTTGCGACCCCATGGACAGTGGCCTGCACCAAGCTCCTCCGTCCATGGGATTTTCCAGGCAAGAGTACTGGAGTGGGTTGCCATTTCCTTCTCTAGGGAATCTTTGCGACCCAGGGATTGAACCCAGGTCTCCCGCATTGTAGACAGACGCTTTACCTTCTGAGCCACCAGGGAAGACTTTAGGTGATCTCTATAACACTATGTGAGTTCCAGGAGCACAACATAGTGATTCAATATTTCTATGCATTGTAAAGTCATCACCCTGATAAATCTAGTTACCATTCATTACTGTACAAAGTTATTACAATATTACCAACTATATTCCCCCACTCTGGACATTTCATCCCGGTGACTCATGCATTTGGCAACCTGGAAGTTTGTACCTCTTAGTCTCGCTCACCTATTTCACTCCTCCCCCTGCCCCTTCTCCCCTCTAGCTATCACATGTTTGTTCTCTGTGTCTAAGAGTCTGTTTCTGTTCTATTATGTTTGTCCATTGGTTCTTTGGATTCCACATCTGCGTGAAATCTTATGGTATTGGCCTTTCACTGTCTGACTTATTTTACTTGGTACAATCCCCTCTAGATCCATCTAGGTTGTCACAAATGGCAAGGTTTCATTCTTTTTAATGGCTGAGTAATATTCCATTGCATATACGGAGGGGGGGGGGTGGTGGTGGTGGTGATGGTGCTGGTTTAGTTGCTAAGTGGTGTCTGACTCTTTGCAACCCCATGGACTGTAGCCCACCAGGCTCCTCTGTCCATGGGATTTCCCAGGCAAGAATACTGGAATGGGTTTCCATTTCCTCTTCCAAGGGATATTTCTGACCCAGGGATTGAACCCAGGTCTCCTGCATTGCAGGCAGATTCTTTACCACTGAGCCACCAGGGAAGCTCTCCATTGTTTATATATCATACCTTTATTCATCTGTTGATAGACATTTAGGTTGCTTCCATGTCTTGGCTATCATAACTAGTGCTGCTATGAACATAAGGGTGCAAATATCTTTTCAAATTAATGTTTTTGTTTTCTTCAGATAAAGTAGAAGAAAGAATTAGAGTTGTTGCATCCCATGGTAGTTTCTATTTTTAATTTTTTCAAGAAACTCCAGAATGTTTTCCCTAGTGGCTTCACCAACTTACATTCTCACCAACAGTGCACAAGAGTTCCCTTTCCTCCACATCCTCACCAATACTGTTACTTGCTGTCTTGTTGATGATAACTGTTCTGAGGTGTGAGGTGATGTCTCACTGTGGTTTTGATCTATATTTTCCTAATGATTAGTGATGCAGAGCAGCTTTTCACGTGCCAATTGGCCATTTGTATGTCTTCTTTGGAAAAATGTCTTTTCAGTTCCTCTACCCATTTTGGGGAGCTTCCCAGGGGGCGCTAGTGGTAAAGAACCCGCCTGCCAATGCAGGAGACAGAAGACGCAGGTTCAATCCCAGGTTGGGAGATCCCCTGGAAGGAGGGCATGGCAACCCACTCCAGTATTCCTGCCTGGAGAATCCCATGGACAGAGGAGCCCGGTGGGCTACAGTCCACAGGGTTGCACAGAGTCGGACATGACTGACTCGACTTAGCGTGCACACATACACACACCCTTTTTTTAATCAGTTTTTTTTTTAATTGAGTCTTATGAGATCTTTGTATATTTTGGATAAAGAAAGAAAGTGAAAGTGAAGTCGCTCGGTTGTGTCTAACTCTTTGCAACCCCATGGACTGTAGCCCACCGGGCTCCTCCATCCATGGACTTCTCTAGGCAAGAGTACCCACCGGGCTCCTCCATCCATGGACTTTTCTAGGCAAGAGTACCGGAGTGGGTTGCCAGTTCCTTCTCCAGGGGATCTTCCCGACCCAGGGATCGAACCTGGGTCTCCCACATTGCAGGCAGACACTTTACTGTCTGAGCCACCAGGGAATCCCATATATTTTGGATGTTAACCCCTAATTAGATATATCAGTTGCAAATATAATCTCCCATTCAGTAGGCTGCCTTTTTGTTTTGTTGATAATTTCCTTTTCTAAGAAAAGATTTCCAGTTTGATGTAGTCCCATTTCTTTGTCTCTGTATGTTTATTCTTTAATTCTTCCAGGTCTTTGTTAATTGATTCTTGCATTTTCTCCATTTGGTTTTCAAGGTTTTTGATCATCTTTACTATCATTATTCTGACCATTTCTTTGTTTTTGATTTTTTTTTCCCTTTCCTGAGGAGACATATCAAAAAAAAAAATTACTGAGGCCATTGTCAAAGAATGTACTACCTATGTTCTCTTCTAGGATTTTTATGGTTGTAGGTTTTACACTTAAGTCTTCAATCCATTTTGAGCTTATTTTTGTATAGGGTGTGAGAGAGTAGTCCAGTTTGATTTTTTGTTTTCCAACTTTAAACAGTTTGATTTTTTTTTTTTTGCATGTAGTTGTTCAGTTTTCCCAACATCATTTCTTGAAGAGGTTGTCTTTTCCTTGTTGCATATTCTTACTGCCTTTGTCATAGATTAATTGCCCACATAAGTCTGAGTTTATTTCTGGGCTCTCTAGTCTGTTCTGTTGATTGATGCATCCATTTTTGTGTGGTATCATAGTGTTTTGATTGCTGCAGCTTTAAAAAAATATTATTTGTTGGTTTGACTGTGCTGGGTCTTAGTTGTGACATCTAGGCTCTTCGATATTCATTGTGGCATGCAAATTCTTAGTTGTGGCATGTTGGATCTACTTTCCTGACCAGGGATCAAACCCAGGCCCCCTGCATTGGGAGCCTGGAGTCTTAACCACTGGACCACCAGGAAAGTCTGTACTGCAGTTTTGTAGGGTAGTTTAAAATCAGGTGCCACTTGTTGAAACCCAGCTCTACCAACAGCAGTGCTCAGACTATAACCTCATCAGCCCTCATGGCTCACCTGTGAAAGGAACCCATGATGCTCAACTAGACCATAGGATAAGGTCAGGTGCTCCTCCTTCTCCTCCCCCAAGGCCACTTTGGGAGGTTGGACTGCTTCAGTTCCTGGCTGCGGGAGTCCTCCCCTCCATGGCAGAACCACCCTGTGGGCAGGATCCTCTATCATGGCTTTGCTGTGTGACCTCAGGAAGCTCACAGACCCTCTCCGGGCCTCAGTTTCATTACCTGCGGAGAGACTCAGGGCCCCCACCAAGACTGTAGATCTGAGAAAGATGGGATCTGCCCTTAGAGAAGCTCATGTGAGAATCTCTCTGCTTCTTAGAGTCACATCACATGTCAGAGACCCCCCCCTAGCCCCACCCATTCCTCAAGCCACAGCCCAGGAGGGTTCTCTCTGCTCCCAGTCTGTCCGGCTGGCCATATCCTCCTATTCCCAGGGCAAACTTTGGCCTGGAAACAGAATCTGGAGCCCAGAGGAAACACAAAAGCCCAGGGTTGCCTGGGAAGGGCATGCATCCTAGGAGGAGGCAGAGGGAGCATGTCTGTGATGCAGACCCTCCTGGGGGGAAGTCTCTAGACCCAGCATGCCCTCAACCCAGTGGCATCTGCCCACCGTCTAATGGCTGCCCCACCTCCCAATGAGGCCCCCATGCTCTTCTCTGCTGGACAACAAGGAACTGTTACCATGATGATTAGCAGTTTATTAATCATGAGTCTGCCCCAGCCCCCACAGCTGGGGAAACTCCCTGAGTGGGTTTCGAGTCCCCTTTGTTTCTGCCACCGACTCAGAACTCTTCTCTGGAACAAGCCAAGTTCCCCTGCCCCTTCCAAGGAACAGATTACAAGAGAAGGCGCAAAGGATTCTGGACCAGCTCCGGGCAGGAGCAGCTTGCCTTGCTGGGGACGGGGAGTAGAGCAACCAAGGTGCCCGGGAGTCCCTGCCAGGTGCCTGGTGCTGTGCTGGGGTCATGGATGGGCAGAGTTCAGAGGCCAGCCCAGACCCCGGGGGAATTCACAGGAGATGAGAATGGAGAGACAAGGCCCGGCCCCACAGGGGAACATGCAGGTGAGATGAAGGGCCAAGGGCCCTGGAGTGGGGAGATGTTGCTTTTGGCCACCTTGGATGCCACAAGGAGGCTGCAGCCAGTGAGCTGGGCCGGGTGGGTGGAAGGATTCATACCAAGGGGAGGAGGGATGGGCATTTCACACCAGGGAAGCACTGAGCACAGAGAAACGGGGCGGCGGGGTGGGGAACAGCATGGGATGCTCCTGGAGCTGGTCTGGGTGTGACGCTGAGACAGTCAGCTCCATGGGGACGGGAGCATGTCTGCTTTGCTTACCACCACGCGTGTCCCCAGTGCCAAGCATGGCACCTGCCACCCAGCGGGCTCCACAGTGAGGCTCGACTGAGTGAGCACAGGCTGGAAAGGGAAGTTGATGACATGGAGCAGAAACGGGGGGAGAAGTCCTGGAGGGCTGAGTGCATCTTTCAGCCTTCCTTGGGAGGCAGAGGAGACCAGGGACATTTTTTAGGTGGTTTCCTCACCGGGGATTAACCCATTTATTCCTCTTTGGTTCTCCTAGCTGTGAGACAAACTCCAAGGGACCTTCCAGATGAGTGTCCTGGAGTCTGGGCCTGTGATCAGGGTCTCAAAAGACCTTTGAGGTGCAATGAGGACTCTGGGGCTCCAAGGTCTGTCAGGGCGGTGTGGGGGAAACCAGGAATGCTCCCTGGAGGAAGTGACAGGGAGGGGCTGCTGGAGAGGGGGTGCAAGGGAGGGGGTGTAGGGGAGGGGTGCTGAAGCTGGAGGAAGGGAATGGGTACAGGAGGGAAGAAGGCCAGGTTTAGGCCTGTTGCGAGAAGAGCATCAAGTGGGAACTGGATCTGAAGGGGAGGAAGCAACGGTATGGACTGTCTTAACACCTCTGACTCAAGCTGACTAAGACACCTGCCTGTTCACCTACCGACCCTCCTGACCTAACACTGTTGCCATGGGGAGTGCCTTGAGGATTAAACCAGCTGGAAGGCTCAACATCCCCCCAGCTTTAGCCTGAAGGGGTCAGACCCCCCTGATTCTGGGTCCTCCACTTGAAAGGTATCAGGGGAGGGTCCTGCCCGACCTCTGGCTCTACCACAGGCTGGGCGGGGACTGTAGATGCAGCTGCCACAGAGCAAGGACCAGGCTGCTGGGGCGTGGAAGCTCTTCATCACCTTCAAATTGCATGTGACAACTGTCATTTGGCTGGCAAAGCTGTCACGTGGGTTACTTGTGTCAGTTGAGGCTTCAGGAGGTGCGACAACTTGTCTCCTGCAGGAGATGTATGTAGCATTGTGCACACTCGGCTCCATCCTCTGGCAGCGGAAGCGAGGTTCATCCTGCCCCGCCCCTGGGGGCTGAGGTGCTCAGGTCCCCAAATTTATCTCCATCTTCCCACTCCCCTGTCCTGAAAATCTGACCTGCTCATTGATGAATCAATTGTTCCTGATAGGTTATGGGCCTGCTTGATTCCTCAGGTCAGAAACGCAAGGGCTGTCCCTGCCCCAGGGTCTCCCTCCCCTCACCTTACTGAGTCAGCCACCCAGACATGACTTGAATCCATCTCCTTTTCGCCATCCACACAGCCAGCGCTTCATTTCTCTGCCAGACCATGGTCCCACATCCATCTCCAAGCTCCCATCCTTGGCCTCCAAGTCCATCCTCACTAAAGCCCAGTCATCTTCCACAAACACAAATCTCAGCAAGGCTCTCTCCTCCCCAAATCCTTCAATGCCCCCTCATTACCTTCAGGATGGAGTCTAGCTTCCCACCGACTTTTCAACTTTTGCCCCCAGCCCTGCCACCCACCACATCACTTTGTTCCAGCCATATCAATGTTCTTTTAGTTCCTTGAAAAAGGCCAGGCTCTCAGTGACACTACTCAAGCCCTTGGACAAGCCTGCCCTACCCCTGCTTCCTGTGTAGAACACTCTCTTGCTCCCCACACCCCACTTCCATTCATTCCTACACTCCTTCAGATCACAGCTTAAACCTTCACTTCCTTCCTTCAGTCCCGACTTTCCTCTGTGTCCTCAAAGGTCACTGACTTCCCCATTATGCTGTCTTTTCATTGCATTGTTATCTGGCTTATTGCTGTGAACTCCTTGAAAACAAACTCTTTTGTCTTTCAACGTGTACCTCCAGGACTTAGCACCCAGCTGATACGCCATAAAGTATGTTTATTGTATGGATGAAGGGTTGGGTGGTTGGATGGATGGGTGAACAGATGAGTGACTGGACGATGGATGGATGGACGTGTGGCTGGGTAAGCAGCTTCATGGATGGATGGATGGGCACTTACGCAGTTCTGAAGTACAGCTTGGACTCAGCTTCTGTTCTATCCCCGGGGCTTCTTCACCCCAGAACAAGTGATTTTTGATCCAGTGTATGTGTGCCCTTAGCTCATGAGATACACCTGAATCCTCTGTTACAAATGAGGTGGAGGAAACCAACCAAGGCACTCTTACTTTTTTCCCACCTAGTTCACAGCTTGCCTGTGGGTTGTGGCCATTTTCTTGCTTCCTGCCAAACCTAAACTGCTTCAACTGTGGCTTTGATCTCATTTGCTTTTCGTCCTAGAAGGGTCTTCCTCCCTCCACATGCTCCCACCCCCTGGCTTCTCACACTATCCCACCCCAAGGCCCCCTTCCCCTCTGCCGACAACGTGATCCCCTTTGCCTGCTTCCATAAAACCGCTCTTTGACCCCAACTCCCCTAGCCTCCAGCATGCTTTCCTCCTATTTCCCCTTTTATTTTTCCCCTTTTATGAATATGACCAAACTTCCCCGATGTGTGGTCTCCACCTCCCACTACCAATTTCCTCTCTGCCCACATGTGATTGAATTCTTAGAACGTGGCTTCTGGTGCTGACACTCCAGGGATGTAACTCTCTCTGGGCAGCTCAACCCCTGCACCCTGAACTTCTCATCCTTTCCCAGAGGACAGCAGTGGTTACCACCAGATGCTCTGGGAGCAGTGTCTACAGCCCTGGGCCCCAGTCCGTCATCTACCTGTTCCTGGTTGTGTGACCCCATGAACAAGACTAGGAACCTCACTGTCCTCGTCTGTACAATGGGCATGTGGGTAAGATTCTGCCTCATGGTGTTGCTGGGAAAATGGACTGAGATGATGAAGGTAAAGCTCTCAGTCTCCAGCTGGATGGATGAGTCCCCTTGTCATCACTGAGCACCCGTTTCCCTTCTTGACACTCCCCCTGTGGGATTCGGGGCATGCTTTTCTCTTGCCTGAGCTCTTTGTGGGCTCCTCTCCTCAGTAATGGGCTTCCCA
Organism: Ovis canadensis; assembly: GCF_042477335.2. Classification (NCBI taxonomy): domain Eukaryota; kingdom Metazoa; phylum Chordata; class Mammalia; order Artiodactyla; family Bovidae; genus Ovis; species Ovis canadensis. The sequence goes on along the minus strand of NC_091258.1, from coordinate 38,600,332 downwards.
GGTAACGCTATTGGTAAATAACACACCTGCCAATGCAGGAGAGAGAAGAGACCTGGGTTCCATCCCTGGGGTGGGAAGATCCCCTGGAGGAGGGCATGGCAACCCACTCCAGTGTTCTTGCCTGGAGACTCCCACGGACAGAGGAGCCTGGCGGGCTAGAGTCCATGGGGCCCCAAAGAGTCGGACGCGGCTGAAGCAATTTAGAATGCAGGCACTCACACTCCTCAGTAATGTGTCTGAGCTCTCACCACGGGCGGGGCAGGGTTCTTAGCAGTTCCATTGATTAGTTTCCTTTGTCCTCACAACAGCCCTAGAAGGTAAGAACTATTTTTATCTACATTTTACGGATGAGGAAACTGGGGACCAACCGCAATGGCTGAGAAACTGGTCCAAGGGCACAGCGCTAGCTCGTGGTACAAGTATGCTCGGGACTCTGTCCTAGGATGTGTTTTCACCTGAAGCAACCCTTTCTCCTTCCAAGACGTCTCCACTCAGACCTTTGATCTTAGCATGGATGCTTCTTAAGTATCTGTCCGTGGCATGCCAGGTCAGACACGCAGCCCGGGAGGCTGCTGTCTCCGCTGGTGTTCTCTTGCCTGCACTGTCGGATGCCCTAGCTCTCTGCCTTGCCGTCTAGCTGGTTCTGCGTCAGTCTGCCACTCACACTGGACTGGGGGCTCCAGAGAGGCAGAAAACTGTCCCCTCATGGTTCTCGCAGCCTCAGGAGCCAGAAAGGCAGAACCGACTTCCCTCTCAACCGACTTCCCTTTTTTTCTGTGTAAGTTAGCCTCATTCCCTACCTCCCCATATGTCTCACTGGTCTGAAACTTTGCCCTTGACTCATTCCTCGCCTCCAGCCCCCACATTGCATCAGGCACAGACTCCACTCGGCAATGTCTTCAGGCAGCTTTCAACTTTCTCACTTCCTCCTCATTCCCACTGGCTCAACTCACATCCTTCACACCCAGACAGTGTACCAACACTCCCAGTATATTTTCTCCTCTCTGGTCCTGCAGACACCACCCACCTGCCTGCCTGCGTCTGGTGGGTCTTTCTCAAGTGCTGCTCTGCCCACCCTCAAGAACCACCGCTGGCTGCCTGCTTCCTTCCACCTCCACTGGAAACTCTTCAGGCCGGTCTCTAAGCCCTGCCATCAGTCTGCTCCCTCCCTTCCCGGTCAGTCTCATCTCGAGCTTCCCCAGGGTTCAATTTCTACTCTGTGCCTGGGTTTGCAGCTCCTGTCCTCTCTTTTTCTGGATTTACCCACCTCCTATCCCCAAACCAAATTCTATCCATTTCTTATCTATATGTGTATTAGTCACTAGTCATGTCCAACTCTTGGTGACCCCATAGACTGTAGCCCACCAGGCTCCTCTGTTCATGGAATTCTCCAGAAAAGAATACTGGAGTGGGTTGCCATTTCCTCCCCCAGGGGATCTTCCTGACTTATGGATCAAACCCAGTCTCCTGCATTGCAGGCAGATTCTTTACCATTTCTTACATATGGCATGCCATAAAAGATTAAGCAAGAGGGTTACTGTGGAGCCAAGGGGCTGGCAGTCAGATAACCCAGGTTTAAATTCAGCTCTGCCATCAGCAAGCTGGGGGACTTTCAAGAAGTCACTCCTCTCTGAGCCTAGGTTTCACATCTTTAAAATGAAAATAATAATAGTAACTACATTAGAAGGTTTGGGTTTCCTTCAGCTGCCTTAGCACTATATTTGGCAAATAGTATGTGTTCCTGACTTTAAATATCATCTATATGCCACTGACTCCCAAATTCCTCCCGCCAACTCCAGACTTGTATATCAGCTGCCTACTCAACATGTCAAACAGACGTCTCAAACCACCAGGTCTGAAGCTGCATTCCCATTCCCATTCACCCCCATACCTGCTCCTCTCCTGTTCTCTGCCAACCCCTCCATCCTGTTACTCAGGCCAGAAACCTGGGTGCCATCCTCTACACCTCTTTCTCTCACCCTCTACTTCCCATCTGTCTGGTGATCGCCCAGCTCTGCCTTCAGAATCCAACCAGAGCCCAGTATCTCTCTCCTGGATTCCTATAACTGCCTTCTCCATCATCTCCCCACCTCTCTCCTCACCTCCTACAATCTTCTGTCAGCACGGTTGTCAAAGGGAATGAGAGTGTCCTCTGATCAGAGCATCTCCGTGGCTTTCCATCTGACTCAGAGGAAAAACCAAGGACCCCACAGCAGCCAGAAGGTCCTGTGTGCTCTGCCTGCCTCCTGACCCTGCTAACTCTGGCATTTTCTTTCCCTGGATACTTGTGTGACTCATTCCTTCACCTCCTTCAAATTTTATTTAAATGTCGCTTTTCAGTGAGTTCTACCCTCTAAAATTGCAACCGACCCCACCTTTTCCTCTGCTCAAATTTTTCTTTTGCTTTTTGCTGTATATTTAATACTTACTGCCCTCCAACGCACCATATACCATTGGCTTACTTATTCTGCCTGCTGCTGTTTGCCTGTCTCCCACTCATATCTCCCTACTCCCATCCCCACTGAAATGTAAGTTCCCAGGGACAAAGTCCTTTCAATGAAGCATATCCCTGGCACATGGAGGGCCTGCCATCCATTCTGGTAGAATCCAATGAGAGGATGACTAACGGCTGGTATTGTTCCGGGAGCAGAATACAGAAGCACTTCTCATGGTGTCTCGCTCTTCCCTGTGATGAGCGAGGGGAATCTCACTCATGCCTGGGCTTTATCACTTCATCTGGGCCCCCACTCCAGCCCTGTAAATCAGTTCCTTTTATTCACTGCTAGAATCCAACACTCTCGCTCAAGGGAGCACTTATCTCAGTTTCCAAGTATTTTCACAGGCAGGTGTTTGATCTCCTGAAGGCACTGGGATCATTCTAGCCTGGGATGCCAGTCCAAGGCACTTAGCCCTCAGGAGCAATGACAGACCTTTCATTCGGATGTCAGAAGTGTGTGGCAGCCTGCTCTGACCCTGGCAGCCTGCTTGGCAGGGTCCTTCTTATCCAATCTGACGCTTGTGCTCCCAAGGTTTGTTCAGCACCAGGGTCAGCTCTCAGAGCCCAGCATCCTGGAAAGAGAACATGGCACCCTGTCTAAGCAGCCTGGTGAACCTGGCTTCTTTGAAAGGCTAGGGGTTTCCCCACATTCCTGACCGGTCTCAGCCACTTCAGACAAGCCAGCAGGGACAAGACCAGCGGCACTGGGCTCTATGACACGCGGCATAGACCTACATGGCTTATGGCTCTCCCAGTGGGGGCAGAGGATTCATAGCAGCTGTGGCCACATCCGAGCAGGACCCAGAGCTGGGAAGTATTGGCCCCAGAGGAGGGGGCCCTGTTCCTTTTCTAGAGAGAAGCCAGCACTCCGCAGCACTCCAGGCCTGGCCAGATGGGTTGTGGCTTGTCCTGCCACACACGGGGCTTTCCCCTCAACCCCACTTGTCTCAGCATGCCTCCTTCTTCCTGCCTTGTCTCTGTTCCTTCAACACTCCAGTCTCAATTTTTTTAAACTAAAACTATCCACACTAACTCCAAAAATAATTTGGCATTTTTATTGGGATCACACTGAAAGTATAGATGTCCTTAGGGAGCTGGGCGTCTGTCTCACCCACTCCCCATCCACTCCCTGAAGCCTCTCTCAGCCTGTCCAAACTCTCCTCCTCCAGCCAGCCCTTTCTCATCCCTGCCCTCCCCATGGGCTGCAGGCTGGGGAGTGGGGTGACTGGCTCTCTTCACTGTCTGAGGTTGGGCTCATTAAGGATGTGCTTCCTGGGTAGATGGGGAAGAGCATGGGAATGAGGGCAGGAAAGGGGCGGAAGCCCAGCGAAGGTGTGACTCCTCCAGGGAGCTTCTTCTTGGCCCCAGAGAGGCTCTAAAGTGAAAGTAGCCAGTGAGTGGGGCTCGGGGTGGGACACCACAGTTAACCATTTCCATGTGCCCATCACCAGGTAAGAGTCAATCTTTCTGCTCAGGGAAGCCCCATGCATCTCTCCTGATCCGTTCCTCTGTGGACTAGAGGACCCTGGATGGGGCACCCGCTGGTCCCATGCATTTCTTCCTATTTTACTAATAGGTCTATGCCGCGTGTCATACAGCCCAGTGCCTGCTTTGATGCTTCATGTTAACACTGCCATATGGTATCTGTGCTTTCACATTTTGCAGTGTTGAACTTGAGAGTCATGTATGTGGACAGGTGCCAATGTATTTCTTTGCTTTTACCATTGTATGCTGTTCTGTACAATGACTATGCTACAACTGACAAAAAGCAGAGTAGGGTCTCTGAAGTTGGACTGTCTTCCAGGTTGGTCAAGGTAACTGCCCTTAATCAGTCTAGGCCACTACCATCTCGAAAATGGGACTTCTATGGACCTCCTCTTGGAGCTGGGACAGGGATTAAATGAGAAAATTCATTCAAAGACTCAACTCACCGTGGTGTGTGACGAGGATGGTGAACCTCCCAGTGAGGAGGCCAGTGTCTTAGTTATCGGTGTCTTCAGCAATAAATAAACTCCTCCTCTTTCCCATGCTCCCCACCCTAGCCGGGAGCCCCACTGCTTCTAATCCTGACGCCCTGGAAAGACGACCTGGGGCTGCCGACTGGGCATCTCAGTGCTCATGCGGATGGAACTCCAGCTCTGTCGGGCCGATGGTAGTCATGATGATTTATAAAGCCAGGAAACAGGCTGCAGGGGTACAGTGAGAGGCAGGGGTGGGGGAGAAGGGGAGGCCCAGGCGAATGTCCAGGCAGGCAGAAGCCTCCCCAATGAGACGCCTGAGATCCCAGGGCTGCTGGATTCCACTGCTCACTCCCCTGCGGATCTGCGTGACAATCAGAGCCTTGACCCAGTCCAGGCTTCCTGGGGGTCCTTGCTGGGCCTGAGAAGCAATTTATTAATGAGGGTGTGGTGGAGGAGGTTCCGAGGGCTTTTGGGGTGATCACATCTTCACAGAAGGCCACTTTCCATCTCTGACATCACTTGGAGACAATTAAATATTTTCACCAGGAAAGGCCTTGAAATGTACCTCCCGCCCCCACCCATGGATGGGCCGGCCTCCGTAAATCAGAAGGGGCGTGGCATAGGTATCCCATCAGAGAGTGCCAGTGGACATGATGGCTGTGGGCCCTGGCTCTGCCCCTCTTTCTCTCCTTCCAGGACCTGTGGTGGGTAGTGGTCACTGGAGCACAGACCAACACGCACAAACGCCTGCTCTCACAGATCTTACAGAAATTAGCCAGGTCACGTGAGGGTTATAATGAGGATGGGGGAATTAGCATCAAGGGAAACGAACTGGAGCCGGCAGGACGGTTGAAATGCTCCAGGAAAACAAAAACACCGAAACTAACTTGCCAGTCCCTGGAACTGGGCCAGATTTCTGTGCCAAGAGGCCAGGGTTACCCTGGTTGCACTTCTTGGTTTTGGAGCTATGCTAGAGACTGCTTAGTCTAGATCATCTGGCAAACAGCTGGTGCTCAATCATTTTAATATTCTTCTCCACATTTACTTCCATGTCTGCTGCAAGGGGTCACCAGCATATCTGAGTTGTTAGAACTCCTCAGCATCAGTGTATTTCAGAGGAGCTACAAAGCACTTCTTTCCACCTCCATTCAGTAAGAATTCCAGATTAAATCCATTAATAGCTGGCAGGCTAAGGGTGGCCTTCATCTTGTCTGCAAACAGAGCAAGGATAAAGGGGTAAGTTTGACCTTGGAAAGCCTGTTTACCCCAGTTAAGGGAATGGTTCAAGTTTTCAACAGTATCATGCAGGTAACTGACAAGTCATTCCTGCTAAGTCCAAGTAATATATTTCTTCTTCCTAACTGCCGCATCAGTCGGGATAGGCTAGGTTATGCTGCAATGACAAATAGCCTCAAATTCTCAGTGGTTTAAAACCGCAAAGCTTTGTTTCTTCCACATGGAGCTGCTGGGGCTCTTTCTGTGGCTGGAGGTTCTGAGTCACCCTCACTCTGGGAACCAGGGTAATGGACCAGTCAGTCATCCTCTGGAATATTGCCAAGTTCTGGGCTCCAGGAACTAAAAGTTCTCAAGGGTTTCTCACCAATGATTAAATGTTTGAATCTGGTTTGACAAACTTTACTCCCACTGCCGGCTCAGAACTGATTGTTTGGCACCTCACCAGCCCCAAGGGAGCAAGAAGAGCGGCTCTCTTGAGTGCTTAGGGGCAGCAAGCCAGAAATGCTCGGAGAAATTGATGCTGAAACTAACTTTCCTTTCCGTCCAAGTCTCAGATTCAGACATCTTGCTAGTCTGGTTCTAATTAGTTAGGATGCCAGTGTTTTGACCTTGCCAAGTTCAAAAGCAATTTAGAAGGAAAAAAGTTCCATCAAGTTGAACAGCATCCATTAGCTTAGGGAAAAAATTATGCAAGTCATAAATTATTTTTATCTGCTTGCTGACACTGTATCATGTCTTTATCTTCCTTTACTGAAAACCAAGAAGACTGATATATATATAGCTCCTATAATTCCATAGTCTTATTTGGGAAACCAATAACAAAACTGAGTAGAAAAAGGACATTTCAAACTCTTTGATCGTGAATTCTACTTTTCCAAAGTAGAACCAAAAGCCTGGAAAGATTAAGCAACTTTCCTAAAGTCACACAGCCAAAGATCACCATGTTACATTCCACTTCTGTATTGCTAAATAGCAAGATGCTCATTAGAAATAATTCTATTCTGTCCCCTGGGGACAAAAGATCCCTTGAAGGAAAGAGAGAGGCATCTCTTCCCACAGGTGCCCTGCTCTGGAATCCTCCTCGGTTCAGAGGTACCAGCACTTCCAGCCAGTTTGGTGAGGTTGGTGAGATCCTGCGTGGGTCTGGCAGCTGAAGTTTGTGGTCATCTGGGGAAAGGCAGCCTGGCACTAGACCTCTTCTTTAATCCCAGTACACAGGAGCAGCAGGGCATGTGTACACACACACTTCATGGCTCCCAGGCGCTCACTATTCAGCCTCACACTGGAAATTCCCAAGCATTCATTTGTGTTTTTCTGCCTGGCCTCACCCTTTTGGGGAATGTACAGAGGACACAGGAGAGGCAAAGGGGAATAACAGCAAAGGGCAGAGGGTGAGAGGGCTGCCGGTAGCTGTCGCCCAAAGGACCCTGCAAGCCTAGGTGGGGTGGAGGTAGGCTGGCCTGGTTCGGAGGGCTCTAAAACTCTGGCTAGGTGCCAAATCCCCTAGTTTGGAAGGCAGGGCAAGGCGGGGAGGGAAAGAGAGGAGAGGAACGAGGGAGGAACGAGGGAGGAAAGAGGCAACGGCTTGAAAGGGCAGACTCTCAGCAGGACTGAAGTGGGGCTCAGGAGTCTCTACTTTTGACAATCTGTGGCTGACAATTTTAGAAACGGTGGTTAAGATTCAAGTCCTGGAGAAAGACTTCACGTTCCAGCTCTGCTGCTTACAGTCTGTTTGACCTGAAGCAGGTCCCGTGAACTTTGAAAACCTTACTCTCCTCATCTGCAAGTGGAAGCCCTGGTACATAAAGAATTTAGTGTATTGCCTGGCATGTGGTAAACATTAAATAAACAACGGCTATTTTAATAACAACAATAATATCGTTATTATTATAATATGATATTCTAATAATATTATGACATAATGATATTCATTGGACGGACTGATGCTGAAGCTCTAGTACTTTGGCTACCTGATGTGAAGAGCCAACTCACTGGAAAAGACCCTGATGCTGGGAAAGATTGAGGGCAGGAGGAGAAGGGGAAAACAGAGGATGAGATGGTTAGATAGCATCATAGACTCAGTGGACATGAATTTGAGCAAACTCCAGGAGATAGAGGAGGACAGGAGGAGTACATGAGTACTGGCATGCTGCAGTACCTGGGGTCGCAAAGAACTGGACACGACTTATCGACTGAACAGCAGCAGTGATAATAATATAAATAATAATATTATATTACTAGTAATAGTATATTATATCTCAGAACCCTGATCACTCTATCAAAGCTTTCAGAGGCCTCAGGTGGCTCAGATGGTAAAGAATCCACCTGCAAAGTGGGAGACCTGGGTTCGATCCCTGGGTTGTGAAGATCCCTGGAGAAGCGAACGGCTACCAGCTCCAGTATTCTGGCCTCAAGAATCCCATGGATTATACAGCCCATGGGGTCGCAACGAGTCGGACATGACCGAGTCTTCACTTTCAGGTCTCTATCAAACTCTGCACTAATTACGGGGAATCACTTTAGCTAAAGTTGAGCTCCACAGCCGAAAAAGAAAAATCAGACCCCAAATCCCTAGGGAGTTGATCTGGACTGAAGGAGAATAAATATTTCTTTTGCTCTCCATTTTCTTCTGGAACATGAAGAGCTTAACCTTATCTGAGAATGTGATGAAAAATCAGGGACAAATATTTTCATTTCAAAGACACTGCTGGTGTTGCATGTTGCTGAAAGGGTGGTGTTCACATGTTGAGGGGATATGACTTTGCCTCCAGCTCCTTCCTGGGTGTGGGAGCGCGCAAAAGCCCGACTGGACTTGGAGTGGAACAGGAAAGCTATTGTGTGCTGCTAAGGGGAGTACTAGAATTTGCAGGGACTTCCCTGGTAGTCCAATAGTTAGGACTCTGGGCTCCCACAGCAGGGGTCATGGGTCCTATCCTGTGTCTGGGAAGTAAGATCCCAAAAGTTGAGTGGTGAGGCAGCAATCTCAGATTCTTGCAGAAACTTCAAAGCCAAATGTCTGTGGGGCTCGGCAGGTGGTGCAATGAGGGAAGCTGCACGTAAGAAAAATTAAGGGGCCATCATATGCTGTCTTTCCTGGTCCCACTTTTGATGAAGACTTGGGCTCAGAGAAAAATATCCTCTCTATGAGAAAAACAAGAGAAGGGTGATGATAATGGCAATTGACATGGCCATTGGAATCTGGAGCACCACGAAGTGGAAGGGGTGGTAGAGAACCCAGGATTGTCACCCTGGCCTGCTCCATTTCAAGGGGCAGCCAAGGCTCAGGCCCTACCCACTGTCATCTTGGGGGCGATAGCACACAGTGGGGCTGAGACCTTCCGAATCACTTGAGAGAACCTAGAAAAGTGGGCTGGTGTGTGTAATTTCCTGTTTCTTAAGTGTTGCCTCTAATTTAAAAAAAAAAAATCCATGTAGACATCAAACCTAAAATGCCTTTAATGCAAAACATTCTGATATTTAATAAACTACTAGTAGAGAACAAATGATCTGTCAGTTAAACTGTGAAAAGTCGTTGACTGTAAGACATATCTCGATTCCAAAGGTATTACAATGTGAAAAAAGAAACGTGTATCTAAAAATCCATGGAATCATTTGTTCATTCACTTAGTCGTGTCCAAATCTTTGAGACCCCATGGACTGCAGCATGCCAGGCTTCCCTGTCCTTCATTGTCGCCTGGAGTCTGCCCAAACTCATGTCCGCTGAGTGGGTGATGCCACCCAACCATCTTGTTCTCCTTCTCCTCCTGCCAGCATCCGGGTCTTTTCGAATGAGTTGGTTCTTTGCATCAGGTGGCCAAAGTATTGGAACTTCAGCTCCAGCATCAGTCCTCCCCGTGAATATTCAGGACTGATGCAATACTCTGTAATAAGCTGGACTTGGCCTTTGGCAATTTGCGCAGTTTCCAGTCTACACAACCGTACAGAGCCGCTCGTGATGCCACCTTGGGCACTGGCGGTTCACACTTGAGTCACACCTCTGAGTACCCAAGTCCCTTGAGAAGTAATCCCTCTTTGATCTTTATCTGGACCAGCAGTGAGTTGAGGCTGTAAAGAGGAAAATGTGGCCCCGTTTGCTCCCACGGGTCACTAGATCCCTAATGCTGATACCAAGGCCCTCCAGGCGGTGGCTTAGTAGGCCTGGGCAGTGTGAGGGGCAGGGTGGGGGACTTCTTAAGGGAATCTAATTCCTGCCAGGGATGGAAGCTGCTGGAAATCGCCCACCTGGTTTTTTTTTAAATCTTAAAAACATTTTTAAATTTTTTATAGTGGAGTAGAGTTATTAACAATATTGTGTTAATTTCATGTGTAGAGTGAAGTCTCACCTGATTTTACGAATGCCCAATGTCACATACTTGGGCAGAGCAGAACTAGGCTAGAGGCTCAGCCGTCCTCACTCCTGTTCCCAGGGCCCCTTCTCCTGCTGCCCCTCTGCCCCAGGCATCTCCAATGCCTCCACAGAGAGTCTTTTGTTTATTTGGGCCACACTGCCCTGCCGCATGCAGGACCCCAGGGCCAGGGATCGAACCAGCGTTGTCTGCAGCAGAAGCACAGAGTCGTATCCACTGGTGCACCGGAGAAGTCCCAATTCCCCAGAGAGTCTTGGCTCCTCCTTTGTTCCATCTTCCCAGAGGCCCCGATTGCTGAGTCTGACCCAGGAAAAACAACTATATTGGACCCACAAAACTTTTCAATTTTATTAGTAAAATATAAAATGGCACAGACATTGGCAATAGGGTTGGAAAAGCAAAATGATCAACCAACTCCTTCCAAAGCCCTCTCCAAATTGTCTTTATCCCTGTCCTTCTCCAGAGGACCTCACAAAGTCTGTGGAAGGGGGACCGTTGTCCCCAGCCGCATTATCACAGGTGGGAGCCCCATCACAGGAGCCCCATCCCTTGAAGGTTCCCCATCAAGAAGAACCCAAAAAGTGCATTCAGATCTGCTGTCCTCCTCTCTGAGGTCAGAGTGCCCCCAACCCGAGCCAGACCCTCACGGGCATCGAGGAGGGCCAGGCAGACAGGGAAAGCTGGCTTCCCTCTCTCTGGACCAGAGCCGCCTGTGCACTCTCTCAGCATCTATCTGCAAAGGAGCATGCCACTTGTACACATGGAAGAGCCTGGCCCGTGGGAGGCTCCTCTAGTGGAGTGCAAAGAACACTTTCAGAGACCATCAGAGGGAGGTGGGGAGCTGCCACCAGAGACCCTGAAGGGTGGGACTTGCAGGTCCAGCTCTGATGGTGGGGTGCTGGCCAGTCCAGAGAGCCTTCAGCCCCATCCAGTCCTGCCCAAGCCTCCAGTGCCTAAAAGGGAACCTCTGACGTCATGCCCACAACTTCCCCTCCCCTGCCCATCTCTCCCCACAGGACAGAGTCCCTTTCAGAAGTAAACACGGGAACCTCAGGTTTCCATGGTGGACTCTGATCTTATGGAAATTCCTGGCCCTGCCTGTGGTGGGGGCGAAGGGGAGGCAGGAAGAACTCAGAGTGCAGAGGACAGTGTTTTCAAGGAGTGAGAGGTGGAAGAGGAAACCAGGCAGCAGAAAAGAAAGAGAAAACGCTGGACCCTCAGAAAGAAGTGGAGGAAAGGGCGTGGCTACTGCCTGCGGCTGCTCCTTGGCTCCTTTCTGGGAGCCTGCAGGCCCCTGCTCCTCCTACAGCCTGTCACTTGTGACCTGGTAGGCTGTCACAAGTCGTGGAGGGGTGGGTGGGGGCAGGACCTCCTGGTCACAGCATCCATGGATGTGCCTGTCTCATCGATGGTTGAGAGCATCTCTACTGCTGAAGGTTGAGAAGCTGTATCCAGGGTCTGCAGAAAGGGGTCTCTGGATCAACTAGTGATGCCTGACAGGGATAGCCATTATTGCCACATATCTACCATCCCTCTTCCCTTTCACAGATGAGACACCAGGGGGATGAATGTCTTGATGGACGGGTGAGGGCCTGGGACCAAACTCCCAGCCTTCACATTCATAGTCAATGTTCCTTCACAGGTGCGGGGGTGGGGGGTGGGGGTGGAATCCAAGCCAGCAGACTTCTTCATCTCTCATTCCCAAAATACCTGCCCAAGGGCAGAACCTTCGCTGGGAGCAGTCCCAGGAAACACCACACTAACTTCATGCAAGAAAAGACAGGTCCCCGCCTGGGGCATGGGGTCTCTGTACAGGGCCCATGGAAAACTAGCACCGCAGGTGGCCGGGGTGGCTGGCGACCGCAGCGGGACCAACAGACGTGACGAGGTCTGGGGGAGTGGGCAGGGGAGGCCTGACCGAGGCTCGTTTGCGAAATGGGATGCCCGCGGTAACACAGGGGAAGTGGCTTAAAGGGGCCGGGCATTCAGGAAATAGTTGTTCACAGAGGCTGGCATGGTATCTAAGGGACCCTCTAACCAGCCAACAGCAGAGGGGCGTTTTTTGTCTTGGGACATTGGAGTGAGCTGGGGAGGCCACCTGCTCTGTCCACAGTAGGTCACGAATGGTCAAGCGTGGCCTCCAGGCGCTGGGAGCAGACCCACCCAGATGGCCTCTCCTCCTTGCTCCAACCATCCCAGCTTGGGCCAGGCTCTTGGGTGAGGGAAAGTGTGAGGATGGGGGACCCCGGGCCGCTGAGTTGAATGACTGGACGGACGCAGGCAGGAGGGGATCTCACACTGGCACCAGGACATACGAGTTACTGCCACAGCTCCGGGGGACATAGCAGATCCCTTCCACCACATCCCCCACCATCTTGCGGGGGCAGCTCTGCAGTCTCTGGTAGGCAAACATGCCCACCCCCAGGCAGAAGAGGAGACCGAGGAAGGCCAACAGCCCTACGGCCTGCCTTCGCGTGGCCACCTGGGAGTCAGGCACGGACGTCATAAGGATGCCCATACTCTGGGGGCCTGCGGTGGTGAGAACGGGCTCCTTGGCCTTGGGGAGCTCCTCAGTCTCGGGGGCCCAGCTGCCCGAGGCCAGTGCATCCATGCTGGGGGTCCCTTCAGAGGCTATAGTGACCTCAAAGACTCTGGACACAGTGGCCAACCCCAGGAAGGCCTCCGTGTGAGCTGAAGAGGGACTTGTTTCTTTGGACCCTAGAGAGTTCTTTGATGAGTCCTGTACCTTGATTCCCACAGTTAGGCTTCCAGGCCCACTGCTGTCCTTTAAGACAGCGTGGGAAAGAGTCAGGGCCTGGTGGGAGGGGACCGGGGAGGAGGGGACCAGGGAGGAGAGGGCCTGGGTGGAGGAGACCGGGGTGGGGAGGGTCTGGGTGGAGGGGGTCTGGGTGGAGGGGGCCTGGGTGGAGGGGGCCTGGGTGGAGGGGACCGGGGTGGGGAGGGTCTGGGTGGAGGGGGCCTGGGTGGAGGGGACTGGGGTGGGGAGGGTCTGGGTGGAGGGGACCAGGGTGGAGGCGGCCTCAGAGGCTTTCCCCTCAGTCCAGAGGCCTGCCTCAGGTTGGTCGGCAGCAGAACTCTGCCAAGACGTGGTGGTGGTGATGGCAGCCTTGTTGATAAGCTCAGTTTTCTGAGTCCCTCCATCTGGAGCTTTTGAAGTGGAGGAGGACCTGGTCCCCATGGAACCAGCCACTCCTGGCGAAGTCCCCAAGGCACTCTCTGCCCCTAGACCACTGCTTTCGCCTGTGAAGTTCACCTCTGAGGCAGCAGACCAGTACATCTCTCTGGCGCCCAGGGGGGTCCTGGGCTCACCCTCACCGATTTGCCTCTCGAATGTGCCGCTCTTTTGAGTCACAGCAGCCTTCTGGTCTAGTTGCTTCATGGCTTTCTGGACCCATTCCTCCTTTGGGTCAGCACAGAATGATTTACCCTTCACAGTCTTCAGGCTGCAAGGAAGGAAGACAAGGGAGCCAGTGATGCTTAGATGCCACATGGAGCAGGAACGTCACACAAAATCTCTGCAGGTGAGCCGACCTGGCTGGAAACCAAGTCCCCACCACTTACTAGCTATGAGCTGTGAGCTTCTTAACCAAGGCAGCTCAGCTCACAGAACTTCTGTGCTCTCACTTGAGAACTGGAAAGAGTCCTGTCTTCTGCAGGGTGACCAACCATCCCAGAAAAACTGGGACTGAAGGGGTCTTTTGGTGAAAATTTCGGCAAACCAGGACAAGTTGGTCACCCGCTTCTGTGTTATTGTAAAAAAATTTTAAAGATGTAAAGCACCTGGTTCAGAGTGCATGAATGAGAATTCAGTTGCTCAGCCATGTCCAACTCTGTGCGACCCCATGGACTGATATGTACCAGGCTCCTCTGCCCATGGAATTTTCCAGGCAAGCATACTGGAGTGGATTGCCATTTCCTACTCCAGGGGATCTTCCTGACCAGAAAGATAATAAAAATGTAAGTCATAATGTCATGAACGTGAAGATGGGGGCTCTTCGCTGTGAGCTTTCTGATTGGGAGATATCCCAGGTGTTCTCTGCCACGAGGTGTGTGACTGGCAAGCTCGGTGGTGAAAAGACTCAATGTCATAACCTCCTCTTCCTCCTCTCCTTCAGTTGAAGGCTGACCTCTGGACCTCTCTCCTCTCCTAGAGTGTATCCTCAGGCTACAAGGGCCCCTAGGGTGCCACAACTCTCTATATGGTGGCCCTGATGGGACCCTCAAAGTGAAATGTGAGTGAAAGTGTTAGTTGCTCAGTCATGTCTGACTCTTTGTGACCCCATGCACTGTAACCTGCCAGGATCCTCTGTCCATGGAACTCTCCAGGAAAGAATACTGGAGTGGGTCGCCATTCCTTTCTCCAGGGGATCTTCCCAACCCAGGGATCAAACCCAGGTCTCCTGGAGTGCAGGCAGATTCTTTACCATCTGAGCCATCAGGGATGCTCAAAGCATACTGGAGTGGGTGGCCATTCCTTTCTTCAGGACCCTGAGTTCCATCCAAATCTTGAGCTTCCTTTGAAGCCTGCGTGTGGCTTAGTACCAAGACCACAGCTCAGAGCTGGCTACTCCACCCCTGCTCCACACCCTGGCCTGTGCTCCCCATCTGAGAAATTTTGTCTCGTTAAACTTTATACCCTTTCTGCAAAATGGCTACTATATACATCCCCATTTTACAGATTAAAAAACTGAGGCTTAGAGGGGTAATATAAATGTGCCTGTCTCCAATATGTTAGGAAGCCAGAGAGGTCCAGAAAGCGAGCATGACCCTGAAGGACCCACAGGCGCAGTGCTGCCCCAGTGCCGTCATCCCCTCTCTGGAGCATCCCACTTCCCCTTCGCCTACGAAAGAGAAGCAAACATGTAGGGCAGCGTGGGGGAAGTGAGGTTTGACGGGTGAGCAGAGGTCAGGCTGTAGCGCACTTGCCCTCTTAGTAATCAGTGGGAGGAAGTACAATTTTCTTTAGTGGGCCCCTGCTTCTAACAGGCTGTTTCCTGTTGCCAGGAGTCAGGGTCTGGCTGAGACTGCTTTAGGACCCAAAGGTCAGTCCTGGGGAAAGGCCTGAGGGCTGAGCAACTGGGCAGTACCCAAGAGGGACCCCAAATGAGCAAGCAGCCAAGATGGCCAGGAGTCCCAACACCCAGAGGGGAAGCTGGCTTGGCTTGACGCCTCCCAGAAGTCTGAAGTCTGAGAGGGATTCTGTTTCCTTATCTGTTCAATGGAGATAATAATCTTGGCCTCTCCTATTGTCAGCAGCTTCCAGGCACACTGCCAAGAGTTTTAGTTTCACTATCTCCTTTCATTCTCCTCAAAACTACCCATTTTAACAGATAAGGAAACCAGAGCCCAGGGAGTAGATAAGATCACTGGGGCCACCCACACTGTAAGTGGTAAAGGCAGCGTTCACACCAGATCTGCTGGCATCTAGAGGCTGCACTTTCAGAACACCATGTTTTCCTCTCCCATGAAACCCAGCAGGTGCCAGTGCTGCATAAAACACTCTTTGGCCCAGTAGGAATTACCAGCCCGGGTGGCTTCTCCAGGCCATTCAGGAATGCCACGGCTCACGTTTGCTCAGGGCGCGGATATTAAGGTCAGAGAGAAGGGCAGCAGGTCAGGAGCAAGAGGAACACTTGCTGAAAGCCCTTGGCCAGGAGCCCAGTTTGGGGTGACAGGATGTGGACATGGATTAGCAGAGATCAGGGGCCTGAAAGGAATGCAGAGGCCGAGAGGGCAGTACCTACATGACAGCTCCATCACTGCAGGACTCCCGATTTCGTTGGTAGCCGACTAGACGAGACACGGGAATCTTCTGGGTCATTTTGTTGCAGGAGAAGTTACACTTGTTCACACCGTGTTGCTGTCCTGACCCCACAGAGGCCCCCAGTCAGCCGGACTGTCTGTGGACATCTGGCTTCCCAGCCCCATGCCAGCTTGTCCCAGACGCACCCTCCTAGCCAGAACCAATGCCCCACACCCTTGACCTCAGCCCCCTGTCCCCGGCCAAACCTCTCTAGGCCTCAGTTTCCTACCTGTAAAATAGGGACAGCAATAGAATCTACCTCACAAGTTTGTTGTAAGGATGGAGGAAAATGAATTCTTATAAAGCTCTTATTATCCGGCACATATTGTTTAATTTTAAAATTCAGTTGCTGGAGTGGGTTCACCAGGGGAGAGGAGTGTGAAACTGACAAGGATATACCTGAGGTTACACAGCCAGCAAGTGACGGAACAGGCTTTCCTGCCAGGCCTGGCTCCCGGCCCTTCTGGACCCGTGACTCACCCGCTGCCATTCCCCCCAACATGCTCTTACTCTAGTAAGTCACCTGCTCAACTCTCACCCCCTCGCATCGGGATCCCATCCCTCCATCTCAGCCTGATCCATTTCCACAGCCTCTGAGACACCCCTAGATCTCTGTCCATTCACATCCCATGTGTATTCCCTGTATAGATAATGGTCACCGGCAACTACCGTAATGACACATATATATGCCCAGACCAAAAAAAAAACCAAAAAAAACACATAAAGGCATACATGCCACCAGGCCGAAGTAGCAGATAACAAAAAATTTAAATATATAACGATAACCACCTTCTAAGCAGTGTGCTGAGTAGACAATCCTTTGTTCTGCATTAAGAGTCAGGATGAGGGTTTCCCTGGTGGCTCAGTGGTAAAGAATCCACCTGCCAATGCAGAAGTCACGGGTTCAATCCCTGATCTGGGAAGATCCCAGATACTGTGGAGCAACTAAGCCTGTGCAGTAAAACTGTTGAGCCTATGCTCTACAGCTGGGGAGCCACAACTATTGAGTCTGAGTGCCCTCTGGCCTGTGCTCAGCAACAAGAGAAGCCACCGAAATGAGAAGCTGAGCACCACAAGAGAGTAGCCCCTGATCGCCTCAACTAGAGAAAGCAGAGTGCAGCAAAGAAGACCCAGCACAGCCAAAAAGTGAATACAGAAGTAAATAAATTGTCTATAAAAAGAGCCAGGATGAACTGGGAAGCAGCTCCAGAGAGGAACCAAATGGGCTGTTTGGATTCCCAAGACAAGGTGGGGGGGCAGGAGTAGGGAGGAGGGATAGAGATGGGGTTGTGCATGGGGTGGGGGCAGAATGGGATAGACAGGACCTTAAGGTGGCTGGGTCCCACATGGAGCCAGACAGAAACCCCAGGACAGAATGGCAGTGACTCGACAGACAGTTGAGAACCCAGATGTTTTATATAAACATTCAAAGTGGGTTGCACTGCCTCTCTACCTTCCCTTACAATTTCCAGCAAAATTTGCTCTACTTGGTATAAGTTCGAGAGGGGCAGGCCAAAAAATGAAGAGCTTGAGTTTCCGATCAGAGTCAAGGTCATTTGCAGCCGAAGCAAGACCTCAGAGGGTTTTGAAAAATCTAGAGGTTAGGACTTCCAGGGCAGTGGAGCCAAAAGAACAAACTTATTTTATTTCTGCAGAGCTTGGCAGGTCCCCAGTGATCCCTGGGGTTCCACCAGAACACACATCGCTCTTGCACAAAAACTTAATGCACGTGGACACAGAAACCAAATAAGATCCGCCTTCCCAAATACAGGCGTGCACGCACACCTTCTAAAACCTGCTGCCCCTTCTCTCATCACGCCCCCTGCCTCAGCTCACCCTGCCTTGTGGGGAGTAGGGGGAGTCAGGGCTTGCAAGGTCAGGGCCAGGCCATCGGGGGCGTCACTAGTAGCCCCCGAGGTGGGCAGGGGGGCTCCCCGCAGCTGGTCCTTGAATCACCAGCTGCCCTTTCTCTCTGAGGAACCAGGATGTGAAAGTTTCCTTGCTGCCTAGTCACCCTATTTTCCCCGCAGTGGGACCTCAGGATGACTCAGCAGCCTCCCCAGGTCCTGCTGAGCAGAGTCAACAGTCAGTCCTCTGGACTAGAGTGGCAGGTGACTTCCGGGGGGAAACCCCAGAAAAATGGTGCCCCTGATGACCTGGAGCCAGGGGGAGGCTGCCCAGTGGGCAGGAGGGACAAACTAGGGAAGCTCAGTGCCCTCTTCTGACTGCATCCACTATGCCCACCTCTGGGACTTAATGAGCCACAAAGGCAGCCTGTCTCACAGTCCCCACCCTCTGCCCCAGTGCCTGATGGCCTTGGCCGGGCTCTCTTCTCGCTTTTGCCTGGGAAGGTGGTGTAACTAACTGAGCGGGCTTTCCTTCTAGGAACTGAAGTTTTCTGTTCTGTAGCTGGGGATAATGTCTCAACCAGCCAGTCGTCTGCTAACTGTCGTGTGAATGCAGGACAGGGACCTTGAATGTCTTGGTGTCACGTGTTTCTCATCATCAAGCATAAGGTGGATATAAATATTCATCGAATGAAATAAAGTCTCAGTCTACTTATCCCTCCACCCACCTCCCTACCTGTCTATCCATCCATCCGTTTATCTGCCCCCTCTTGTCAATCTGCTACCCATTCCCTGCCACCCACCTGTCTACCTCCCACCCACCCCTACTCACTCCAGTCCATCAATCCACCCGTGCCCCACTCACCTACCTACCACCTGTCCACCTAGGCACCCTCCACCCCCTTCATCTACCCATCCCTCCATCTCTCTCCAGCCCACTCACACATGCTTCATCCATCCATCCACTCCCTGATTTGGCCAACATCTATTTGAGTTACTTTTGAGTATCTACAAAGACCCAGGCCCTCTTGTCCTTAACTCTGAACTCTTTCTCCCAGAGGTGCTGATGCTGAGCTCGGAGAGAGTACCTCAATCCCAATAAATGCTATCAGGTCACCATGTTCACTTGGTCAGCCAACAAATACTGACTTGCCTCTAGCCAGGCCCTGTGCGGAGCAGAGGGATGAAGAAGCCTCATCTCAGCCTCAGACGTCTCTCAACCTGATGGACGGCTAAGGCAGAACCACAGAGTATCAGAACCTTTCTTAGTAGACCACCTATGGTGTATTGGACCCTAGCTCAGCCCACACACATCTGCTGTCATTAATTCCTGCAAAAAGATTACTTTCATCCTCATTTTAAAGATGTGGAAGCTGAGAATCAGAGAGGTTTAATGACTCGCCCAAGGCCACACAGCTGCTCAGTGGCAGATCTGGTTTTCCTCCCAGCCCCTAAGACAATCCACTATTCTAGGCTGCCTTAAATGCCAAGAAAAAACATCATGTTCCAGAACAGACCTCAGAGTAGCTGCAGTTTACATAAGGGAGAGACCACCTCCAACTACAAGTGATCAGAGGAGGTTTCTTGGAGGAAGTGTACATTAGGCTGGAGCTCAAGGACTGTTCGGAGGGTTATTGGCAGGAAAAGATGGGAATGTTCTGGGTCTCTGGGTTTTTGGGTGATAGACAGAGAGCTTGAACCGTTACTCAGCTGTGTGTCTCAGATGAGTCACTCAGGTTCTCTGAGCCTCCCTTCCCTATAAAATAGACATGATAATAACTGCTTCATGGGATGGTTATGAGAATAAAGCTTTTAAAATATCTGGACCCTTAGAGCAGGGTTTTCTCAACAGCAAACACCACTGACGTTTTGGACCACGTGATTCTTTGCTGTGGAGGCTGTTCCATGTACTGTAGGATGTTTGGCATCACCCCTGGCCTCGATGCACTAGATGCCTGAGTATCTCCCAACCAAAACGTAACAACCAAAAATGCGGCCAGAAATTGCCACACGTCTCCTTGGGCGCCAGCTCTGGCCTGAGGACCATTGCCCTAGAGATACCCACGTGATTCTCCCCTGCCTCCCTCAATGGCCCCTTCTCCCCTGACTCCCTACATAAAATCTCAACATCTTCCACACCACCCTTCGATCCCTGTTTTTTTTAATCACAGCATTTTTTTTTTCCTTCTAACAGACCAAATCCTTTACTTCTTCATTTTGAGTATTATCTGTCTTTTCCAGTTGATATTCAGCAACCCCAAGAGCTGGGATCACTGGCAGTTTTATTCACTGGTGTGGCCCCAGCACCTAGAATTTTACCTGGCACATAATAGGTGCTTATCTACTAAACAAATCAACAAAATGCACAAGGAAGCCACTTTGTACATGTAAAATCCCAACCAACGGGAAATAGAGGAATTTTTAATTTAGATTCGACCCGGGCCTGGACCTGACACTCTCGATTTATCCTCCTCTGCCTTTCCCACCCACCTCTACTGCTAATCAGGGGGGCAGACGACAGCAGCTTAATTCAGTTTTTTTTTTTTTTTTCCCTCTCTCTTGTCAGAGCTTGAGTGGGAGTGAATGCGTCACTGCTCAGGGAGGAAAATTCTCTGTTCTGACTTGTATCTGCAGGTTTGTTATATAAAGCAGAGAAGCCTCCTGCCTGACACAGCCCCGCAAACCCACATTTGGGAACTGACGCAGCCACCCTGCACCAGCCAGGGCGGTAGCCACAAAGTCCCCAGCTCCCCCTCTCTCCTGGCCTCTCCAGCTTGTAGTCCAATCCCTAAGTCCTGTAGGGGCTCCCAGGGGGTCTCTCTGAGCCACACATGACAGCGTGGCTAAGAATTTCCAAGATGAACTTGGCCAAATGCTCAGTTGTAAAGCAGGAGAGACGGAGACTCAGAAAGGTCCGAATAATGGGAATATCTCCCAGCAAAACCAGTGTCCAAGATTAGGGTGGGCACCTGATGGTTTTGAAGCCTCAGGCTCCTGGATAGAGCTTCCAGAGTGCCTCCCACCCAGGATCCCTCCTCCATCCTAGCAGAGAAGACCTCCCCCCAACCCAGCTTAGTAGAAGCGATCCTCCTTTTTCTCCCACTTGCCAAGTGTCCTCAGCCTCACCACGCACATATAGGCGATAGCTATATTTAAAGGTGCAGCAGCTGGGATCAAAGAAGGCAATACCGTACTTAGGGTCACAGCTATGCCCAAGCAACCTCCACCCAACTCCTCATCTTCCAGTCCTCACTGTCCCCATACACCTCAGGGTTCAGGGGTTCAAGCCCAGGAAGCAGGAAGGCCAGTAGCGCTTGGCCTGCACCATCTCCACTCGCCTGCTCTCTGCCCCACTGGTGGCTTTTCCCCAAACAGAGGGACTCGGGGGACAGTGCGCTCCATGGAGGTGTCCCGGAAGCCAGAGACTGGTGCTCATTTTCCCAGACTGGCTGTGTGCCCTAAGGCAGCCTCCTGCCCTCTCTGAGCCTCAGTCTGCCAGATGGCCTGGGTATTCCCAGAGGATAGGGCTGACTCGAAGAGCTCTTGAAGGCAGTGAGCTCCACAGACGCGGCGCGTGCATCCGCGCTCCCTCCTGCACCCACTCTTACCCTCTCCTGTCCTACTTGCTGGCTGTGCATCTTCAGGTCAGCTTCTCAACCTCTTTGGGCCTCCATCCTACTCATGTTGGGTGGGATCGATACATCATGCCCTCCCAGGTCCCAGGCTCCAGAAAGCAAGTGACTGGAGGTGAAAACATTTTCTAAACTGTGCTTTGGAGGAGAAAGACAGCACCCTGTGGGGGGGAAGGGGGATGGGGACAGACATGGGCAGAGGGATTGGGGGCTAGACCAGAGGCACAGTGATGAGCCCAATTCATGAGGTGCAATGACCTTGACCTCCACTGGTCCTGGGTCCCTTCTCCTTGGGAGGCCTTGAAATTGGGCAGGAGAAAGTCCCAACTGTGGCCTGGCTTGGGGCCAAGCCGAGACTACAGGAATCAAGACCGAGGGTTACATATTAACCCCGGAAAGGGGGATGAGCCCACGGTCTGCCAGGGCTCCATCCGAGTGCCCACAGAGAGCCTCCTCAGGCTTCCCACCACCCTCACTCTCCCGGCACCCCACACCTGGCATCGTCTGCTGCCCACACCACCTCCCTGCACTGCCAAGTGGTCGCCACCTTGCTCACTGGACCAGGCAGGGACAGTCTCTGGTGAGAGTAAATTTTTCCAGCCGGAGGGCAGACCACACAACCAGAGAGGTGTCCAGCCGCTTCCCCCGCCCCCCCTCACCCCCACACCCAGCTCCTACTTCCCCCACCCAGCATATATGTCAAGAAGGGGCTGCCAGGGATCTCAGCCTTACCCGGGGAAGGCTCTGGGGGCCCTGATGTCAGGCTTGAGGGGCAGAAGTGGGGCTAGGGGCTCCCCTTACCTCACTCATGCCTGAGTCCACCCCACTCACCGGTTAGCAGCACAACCAAATGGCAGAGGACAGCCAAGCAGGGCAGCCACGAGAGAGGCGGAAGACCCATGGCTGGGGCGGGTGGGGGTCCAGGGGCGCCAGGCAGGCGGCAGGGGCCCTTGTCGAAGCTCAGTGCTTGTCCCCTGGCCGCCTGAGCTCTGCTGCGATTTATAATGGGGCTCCTCTGCCTCCGCCTCCGCCTCCAGCCCCCGCAGGCAGCAGGCAGGCGGTGGGAGGGGAGAGGAAGGGAGCGTGTGCAGCAACTGGATTCCTCAGGATGTTGCCAAGGAACCGAGCGAGCAGCTCCCTGGCTCTGGGTGGTGGGGGGACTGGGCTGGCTCCGCATATGGGGATCTGCCTGGGAGGCTGGACCCGGCCTGTTAGGGTTCAAAGGGCTTCCTCTCCTCCCATCTGCTGAGGCTGCCTTCCTACTGGGACCTGGCACATGTCCTAGGGTCTGAGCCGGGGCCCTAGCTCCTAAGTGGGCCGAAAACAAAAGGACAGAGGACTGGAGAGTCCCGGCGGCAGGCAGGCAAGCCAGGAGGACTCGGGGGTCCCGCCATCTGGGATCTGATAAAGTCTGCCCTGGTCTGGGAGGGAGCTCTCCGATGCCAGGAAGGACCTCTAACCCTTAACCTCTCAACGCCCCAGCACCTGGGGGACCTTGTTCATCAAGGTGTTCCCTGAGGCCAGCATGGAACCTGGCAAACAGCAGGGGCTCAATACAGCAAAAGCCTGCGGAAAGAAAGAGGCAGCCCCACTTCACAGGGGCAGATGGGGAAACTGAAGCCCTGAGAGGGGGCCAAGTCATTCACAGAGAGCATCAGAGAGGAGATCCCACCGCCCCCGCCACAGAGAAGAGCAGGCAGGCCCAGGGGGTGGGCGGATCAGGACACGGCAAAGAGCCCCGGCCTCCCCACCTCCATGCCCACTACCTCTCCTTTCCTCTTTTGCATTTTCCTCATCTCCTCCCTCCCATCACCCACTCGCCCACTGTGAGCCCAGGGGAAACACACGTCTGTCACCCCTGGTAACTTGGGGCCTCTCGGGTGCTCCTGAACTCAGCAACATGCCCTGAAAGATCCCTGCCCCTCGTGCGGGCTCCGTGCCCCCATCTGTTCGAGGAGGGAGTTGGGCTGCTCACTGAGGAGGGACCCCAGCTCCTCAGCTCCGACTTCCCAGGCTCTGTCTCTGTCAGAGGCCGTGACAAGAGGCGCAGGCGCGACTGGCCATCAGCTCCCACCAAACTGGCCTCAGAGCTTGCTGGTGTGAATGGGCACTGCACAGCAGCTTTCGAGGCTGCCTTCCCCACAGGCAGTGGCAATAACACCCAAGACTCCAGGAGACTCTAGCAGGAGCCCAGTCAGTCTGGGCAGGAGTTAACTGTGAACCCACTCCCATCGAGGCGACTCTGGGCTGCCAACCAGAGCAAAGCCGCTCTGTCTGTGAGCTATGGCTGCAGGCTATGGAGCCAGTGGGTCTGGGTGGGGCTGGGCAGAGGGGTCATAGCTGGGCATAGGGGGCACCTCTGTTTTACCCTAAAGCTGTCTGGGGTGTGGAGCTAGAAGGCTGGACCCTCCTTGACAGGGAGGGTCATCCCTGGCACTGGACAATGTCCACTCAAGCTCAGAGAATCTGTCTAGCCCAAGCAGACATAAAGTAGTAAACTTCACATCCCTCAGTGTATAGCTGGGGAAATTGAGGCCCAAAGAGGGACAAGAAGTGATACAAACGGAGGTCCCAGGCTCTTTCTATTCTGCCCATGATGAGAAGTTGGGGGGGGGGGGAGCGGGAGGAAGGGAAGGAAGAACAGAATAGGGAGGGGCCGGGGAAGGTGGGGAGGACATTGTTTAGTTGCTAAGTCCTCTCCCACTCTTTGGGACCCTATGGACTAGCCCGCCAGGCTCCTCTGCCCATGGGATTTCCCAGGCAAGAATATTGCAGTGGGTTGCCATTTCCTCCTCCAGGGGATCTTCTCGACCCAGGGACTGAACTCATGTCTCCAGCATTGGCAGGCAGATTCTTTACCACTGAGCCACTGGGAAAACCCAGAAAGAGGAGGAGGGGGAGAGAAAGGAAGAGGGGAAGGGGGGAGGGGGGAGGGGAGAGGCAAGTCCTGGGAAACCCCACATTTCATAAAGGACAAGAACCAGGTTGGACCAAATATTTGGGGGTAGAGACCCTTGTTCTCTTGGCCCCATACTATGATCCAAAGAAGGATTTAGAAAGCAAGGACTTTGGGGTCAGATGATCCTGGTTCTGGCACTATCTCCATGCTATCTCAGACAGCTACCCTGCCTCTCTGATTTCACACTTACTCTGAGATAGGCAGTGTTTTAAGTGCTTTGAATGACTAATTCAGCAAATTATGTCACCAAACCCAGGTGTAAACAAGATGCCATTATTGTGGTCCATTTTATAGATGAGGAAATTGAGGCATGCCAAAGTTAAGGAATTTTCTGAGTATCACCATCCCAGAAGTGGGAAGCCTGGATGTGCCCCAGCCAGCTAACTCTGGAGTCTGAGGTCCTGACTCCAGATTACACTTTTCTCTCCACCCCCACTGTGAGGACTGCTGTGGGAATTGAGTTTGTGCCTTTAAAGTACCGGTTCAGAGTCTGGCGTAGAACAGATACCAAAACATAGAGATAGCATTGCTATTCTCTGTCCAGCCCTTAAGAATGTCCCCTGTCCTCTTCTGGCCCAGCTTTCGCTCCCACAGAGTTGGAATGGTCACCCCACCTCTCTCATCAGGGTGTTAAGAACTGAGTTTAGATTCAATTCAGACACAGTAGCCAGGGTTTTAGGTTGGGGGGATCTGAGACAAACATGACTCAACCACTTATGAGGGGTATCATCTTGGGCAAGTGACTTAACTGCTCTGAGCCTCAGCTTCCCCATCTGTAAAATGGGTTGCTAATAGCCCCCTCACCGAATCACTCACTCCCTGCGGAGTTCACAAACCTAAGGACTTTCAGGGTGCCTGACACACAGGAACCATTGGTGCTTGTTATTCAACCCTGATGCGTGCCTGGCACTGTGCTGGACAGGGAAGGGAGGTGGGGCAGGAGGGGAGGTAGGGAAATAAG
Organism: Ovis canadensis; assembly: GCF_042477335.2. Lineage (NCBI taxonomy): Eukaryota > Metazoa > Chordata > Mammalia > Artiodactyla > Bovidae > Ovis > Ovis canadensis. The sequence goes on along the minus strand of NC_091258.1, from coordinate 38,575,048 downwards.
TCAAAGTTTTTGCCCTAAGGAGCCCCAGTTCAGTAGTGAAAGAAGATGCAAGTCCTATCAGGGATTCGAAGGCTGCAGGTCTTAGGGAAAGAGAGAAGTCTTTGTTCTTGTCTGGGAATCAATGAAGGTAGGAATGAGAGATGATATTTCAGCCACAACGTGGGCAGAATTTTGCTTGTTTTTTTTTTTTTACATTATTGTTTTGAAAAATGTGTAAACAATAAAAAAGGGATGAAACAAAGAGCTTTCCTGCATTTTTCCATATTTGATTCATCTTTCTTCTTTTTGCCAAGCCATCTCAAAATGGTTGCCTGATACTTTGCCTCTGAATTCTTCAGCATGTACCCCCACTGAATAAAGACATTGTCTTAATGAATAGGATACTATTATCACACTTAGCAAAACTAACGATTCTCATATCTCTTATGACATTTAGTTAATATTCAAATTTCTCCAATTGTCCCGAAATGTATTATAAGTTTCTTCTCCTGTCTTCCCTCTTTCTCTCTTTCTTCCTTCCTATCTATCTATCGACTATTGAGCCATGGTCCAATTTAGGTTCATGCATTGCTTATGGTTGTTTCTATTAATCCTACATTAGACTTCTTTGACATTTTTCATGATTGAATTCCTGAAGAGTCAAGACCATTATCTTGCTCACTGTTTTTCTCACTGTGCGTTGTCTCTGAGGAAGGAATGGGCAGGAAGTCTGCCGTTAAACACTTTGAAGCTTGAGTGAGAAAAGAGGATGCTATTCAGGGAAAAAAGGAAGCTGGGAATCTTCTGAGCTGAGGAATCACCAGAGCAGCATCGGGTAGCAGGAAAGAGGGTTTTCGCAGGGTCAGTGGGATGGTAGGGAAAGAGGTATTCTCACCTCTATTCTGCAGACCCACTGGTGGCTAGGACCCTCTATGGGTGCCCCAAAGAACAGGGAGGCTGCATCACTGTTGTGGAACATGGGTGATTCTCCCAGCATCGGAAGCAGGACAGAAGCAAGCGGGGAATGGGGTGGGGAGCCCAGGGCACACCTGTGGGACCCCAGTTTGGTAGGAGGAATGTGGTGGCCAGTGAGATGTCTCTCCAGGTCCCGCTGGGGGCCGCACTCCCTGCCCCAGCCAGCCCCACCTAGCTCCCCTTTTCTGACCTCTAAAGAGGGAAACATACATGCTCCAGACATTTCCCTCTATCTGTGCACATGCCTGGCCACTCCTTCTTTTTATTGTGGTAAAATAAACATCACTTTGCCAACAAAGGTCCATCTAGTCAAAGCTATGGTTTTTTTAGTAGTCATATACAGATGTGAGAGTAGAACCATAAAAAAAGCTGAGCGCTGAAGAATTGATACTTTCGAATTGTGGTTCTAGAGAAGACTCTTGAGAGTCCCTTGGACTACAAGGATATCAAACCAGTCAGTTCTAAAGGAAATCAACCCTGAATAGTCATTGGAAGGACTCATGCTGAAGCTCCAATACTTTGGCCACTTGATGCCAAAGAGCCAACTCAGTGGAAAAGACCCTGATTCTGGGAAGGACTGAGGGCAGGAGGAGAAGGGAATGAGATGAGATGGTTGGATGGCATTACTGACTCAATGGACATGAATCTGAGCAAACTCCAGGAGATGATGAAGGACAGGGAAGCCTGGCATGTTGTAGTCCATGGGGTTGCAAAGAATTGGATGGGACTTAGCGAACAACCACATACATCACTTTAAAAAATTAACATTGTAACCATTTCTAAGTGTTCAGTTCAGTGGCATGATGTACATTCACATTGCTGTGTACCCATCAGCACAATCCATCTCCAGAATTTTCTCATCTTACAAATCTGCAAGTTTGGACCCAGTGAACAATAACTCCCATTTCCACCTGCCCACTGCTCCTGGCAACCACCAATCTGCTTTCTGTGTCTAGGAGTCTGACTCCTCGAGGAATCAGACAGTACTTGTCTTTTCGTGACTGCCTTCTTTCGCTTTCAAAGTTCATCCATGTTGTAGCAGGTGTCAAAATTTCCTTCCTTTTAAGGCTGAATCATATTCCACTGTATGGTTAGACAAGACTCTGCTTATGCTTCATCCATCGATGGGTGCTTGGGTTGTTTCCACCTTCTGGCTATTTCAGAAAATGCTGAAGTGAGTAATGGGTGTACAAATATCTGTTCCTGTCCCTGCTTTCAATTCTTGTGTGTGGATGCCCAGACGTGGGATTTCTGGATCGTATGGTAGTTCTATGTTTAACTTTTTTTTGAGAAACAGCCATACTGTTTTCTTCAGCGACTGTACCACTTTACATTCCCATCACCAATGCACAAAGGTTCCGATTTCCCCACACCCTCACCAACCTTGTTTTTTCATAATAGCCATGTTAACGAATCTGAAGTGGTATCTCATTGTGGTTTTGATTTGCATTTCCCTAAATGGTTAGTGATGTTAAGCACCTTTTCCTGTCGCTGGGGAGGAAGAAAAATTTCCTCTACATGTCTAGGTTCTTCTGCCTGGTCTAAGAATTAAATTGCCACGAGAGATTCACAGGAGAAAATCAAACAAGAGTTTAATAACATTATATTCACAGGGGAGACCATGGGAAACTGAGTAACTTGCCAAGAGAGCTGAAGCCCTCATATTAAATACCATTTTCAGCTGACGACAAGAGAATGTTGGGGGTAGCAGTTTGAGACTTCAAAGAGGAGGAAGACCATTCACAGGGAGGAAGAAAAAGCACAAATGTTTGGTAAATAAACGCTAGCTGCATCATGCAGAAACAACGGGACACAGACTGGATGTTGATCTCTAGACCTTCCACAGTTTCCCCGATCATACTTAGCTCCATATTCTTCGCAGATACCTCTAGTGATAGTTTTATTCCTGTCACGGGTTCTTTATTTAAAATCTTTCAGTCAGTCAAGGGGGCAGTAACCAAAAAATTTCCCAGGTCTTCTGTTTCTTAAAAATAATCAGCCTAAGATTTCCCTGGTGGCTCAGTAGATGGGAATTCACCTGCCAATGCAGGAGACCCAGAGTCGATCCCTGGTCCGAGAAGATTCCACGTGCTGCGGAGCAACTAAGCCAGTGCACCACAGCTACCAAGCCTGCATCTTGCAACTACTGCAGCCTGAGAGCTCTCAGCTGTGCGCTGCAACTGCTGAAGCCCTGGAAACCTAGAACCTGTAATTCACAAGAAAAGCCACCTCGATGAGAAGCCCATGCACCACAATTGGAAAGTAGACACAGCTCACCACAACTAGAGAAAGCCAATGCAAAGCAACAAAGACCCAGAGCAGCCAAAAACGAAGTAAATAAATCAGCCTATAGGATAGAAAGAATGAATTATATTTTCCAATGAGGTTATGTTATGAGACCATGAAATGTAATGCTCTAGAACTCTTTGAAAAAAAAAATTTCTGTTAAAGTTCAGAGTATATATTAAAATTGCCATAAGCAAAATATATGAATGATGTATAATATTTAAATGAATGTTAATAAGAAAGATAGAAGCAGTTCTTTACTTACGTAGATTTGCATATTAGTTCAGGTCAGTCACTCAGGCATGTTCGACTCTTTGCCACCCCATGGACCACAGCACACCAGGCTTCCCTGGCCATCACCAACTCCTGGAGTTTGCTCATCCTCATGTCCATCGAGTTGACGATGCCATCCAACCATCTCATCCTCTGCCAACCCCTTCTCCTCCTGCCTTCAGTCTTTACCAGCATCCAGGTCTTTTCTAATGAATCAATTCTTCGCATCAGGTGGCCCAAGTTTGGATCAGTTTCAGCATCAGTCCTTCCAGTGAATATTCAGGACTAATTTCCTTTAGGATTGAATGATTTGATCTCCTTGCAGTCCAAGGGACTCTCAAGAGTCTTCTCCAACACTACAGTTCAAAAGCATCAGTTCTTTGGTACTCAGCCTTTGTTAAGGTCCAACTCTCACATCCATGCATGACTACTGGAAAAACCATAGCTTTGACTAGACAGACCTTTATTGGCAAAGTAATGTCTGCTTTTTAAATATTCTGTCTAGGTTTGTCATAGTTTTTCTTCCAAGGAGCAACCATCTTTTAATTTCATGGCTGCAGCCACCATCTGCAGTGATTTGGGAGCCCAAGAAAATAAAGTTTGTCATTGTTTCCATTGTTACCGCATGTATTTGCCATGAATTGATGGGGCCAGATGCCATGATCTTCATTTTTTGAATGTTGAATTTTAAGCCAACTTTTTCACTCTCCTCTTTCACTTTCATCAGAGGCTCTTTAGTTTCTCCTCATTTTCTGCCATAAAGGTGGTATCATCTGCATACCTGAGTTTATTGATATTTCTCCTGGCAATCTTGATTCCAGCTTGTGCTTCATCCAGCCCAGTATTTTGCATGATGGACTCTGCATATAAGTTAAATAAGCAGGGTGACAATATACAACCTTGCCACACTCCTTTCCCAATTTGGAACCAGTCCATTTTTCTATATCTTGTTCTAACTGTTGCTTCTTGACCTACATACAGATTTCTCAGGAGGCAGGTCAGGTGGTCTGGTATTCCCATCTCTTTAAGAGTTTTTCACAGTTTGTTGTGATCCACACAAACAGTGGAAACAGTGACAGACTCTGCATTCAGATGGATATATCTGTCCTTTTCTCCTTTGCCTTTTGCTTCTCTTCTTTTCTCAACTATTTGTAAGGCCCCCTCAGACAACCATTTTGCCTCTTTGCATTTCTTTTTCTTGGGGATGGTTTTGATCACTGCCTCATGTACAATTTGTGAACCTCCGTCCATAGTTCTTTAAATACTCTGTCTATCAGATCTAATCCCTGGAATCTGTCACTTCCACTGTATAATCGTAAGGGATTTGATTTAGGTCATACCTGAGTGGTCTAGTGGCTTTTCTTACTTTCTTCAATTTAAGTCTGAATTTGGCAATAAGGAGTTCATGATCTGAGCCAAGGTCAGTTCCTGGTCTTGTTTTTGCTGCCTGTATAGGCCTTCTCCATCTTCGGCTACAAAGAATAAAACCAATGTGATTTTGGTATTAATCCTCTGGTGATGTCCAAGTTTAGAGTCGTCGCTTGTGTTGCTGGAAGAGGGTGTTTGCTATGACCAGTGTGTTCCCTTGACAAAACTCTGTTAGCCTTTGCCCTGCTTCATTCTGTACTCCAAGGCCAAACTTGCCAGTTACTCCAGGTATCTCTTGACTTCCTACTTTTGCATTCCAGTACCCTATGATGAAAAGGACACCCTTTTTATTTTTTATTTTTTGGTGTTAGTTCTAGAAGGTCTTGTAGGTCATCATAGAACCATTCAATTTCAGCTTTTTTGGCATTAGTGATTGGGGCATAGACTTGGATTGCTGTGATATTGAATGGTTTGCCTTGGAAACGAAGAGAGATCATTCTGTTGTTTTTGAGATTGCACCCAAGTACTGCATTTCAGACTCTTTTGTTGACTATGAGGGCTACTCCATTTCTTCTACTCCTGCATATTAGACAATGAGAATTTTAAAGTGGTTACTTTTTATGAATATGCACAAAACTGAAAATATTTTTATTAGTCCCCAAGTAGTAGAATAAAAATGTTTTTTGTGTTAAAAAAATAATCAGCCTGAATTAATCCTCATGTCAAGGAGATACACTTTGGATTGGCAAATATTGCCCCCACTAAGAATGTGCTTATTAACCAGTTGAGTATCTTCTTTGGAGAACTGTCCATCCAAGTCTTTGCTTATTTTGTTATTGGGCTGTCTGTACCTTTTTATGCCATCAGATTCTCATAAATACATGTACTATGTGCTTTTATTGCCCACTATTCACAGAGGCAGAAACTGAGGCTCAGAGGGACCAAATAACTTGTTCCAGACACACAGCTGGCGAGAGTTCCTATGTCTGTCTGAACCTGTGACCTATGCCCTTCATGATGCTTTTCCATGCTTCTTAGTTAGTCTTCCGGGTGTCTGGAGCCTCAACCCTGGAAATCTCACCGTGAGAGCCAGATCCAAAAGGGAGCAAAGGCCACTTGTGCCAAGATATCCATGGAACAGACTGTACACTGAGGAATTAATGATGCAGCAAGAGCAGAGAAGTCCTTTTTCTGGTTGTTTTTGGCAGAGCAAGCTGTGTCCAGGAACTCCTCTGGGGAAGCAGACCCATTTGAGGGCCCAGGGAAGTTCAGCACCAGATGAACTAGGTACTCCCCAGATCCACTCCCTCTTCTTCCTGGATACAAAGCTTGGCTGTGCTTCCCAGCATCCTTTGCTGTCAGGGCAGTCATGTGACTGAGTTCTGCCAATGGCACATGGGCAGAAGCGATGAGCCCCTGTTTCTGGCCCAGCTCATGAAGTCCTCCCACAAGCTTCCATTCTCTTTCCCCATCTTCTGGATGATGGATAGGAGACCTGGTCCTGGAGGAGGTTGGGGCCATGAGAAGGAAGCAGCTTGGGTCTTTAAATGACCACATGGATGGAAGGTCACCACAGACCAGGAATGCCCGGTCAGACTTCATGCGAGAAGACAGAACCTTGTATGAAGCTGAGCCACTGAGATTTGTGGGGTTGCTTTTGCAAGTAGCATCTCCTGACTAATACACTGTCCTCTGTCTCTGTGTTCTCCCTTGAAGGGGGAGGGTTAAGGTTGGGTTATTGAATGAGTGAATGAATATGCTTCTCATAGATCTACCCTTGAGGACTGAATGAATGATTTCATCAACTCCTCCTGTCAAGTGGTCCCAGGGTGGACACATGTCTGGGGTTCCCTGCTGGCACCTGCTCAGCTGCTTCCCAGGTCCTGGGGTCTGGGTGAGACTCCCCACCCTCTCACAGGGTGACCTTGGGCAAGCCAGATCATGTATCAATGTCAAGGGCTTCTCCATCGGGAGAGAGGGGGCCGTGGGTCTCCTGCCCTACCTCATAGGAACAGCACATGCCAAGGAACAAAGCAGACACTGTGGCAGAGGATTTATTTTCCAGAAGGCCTGAGGGGCAGGGGCAGGGGCAGGGGCAGGACAGGGGCAGAGGGAGGTTCCAGAACACTTGAAGGCCATGCGCATGTGCAGCGGGCAGGTTAACACTTCTAGTACCTGTAGTGGCAAACGTCCTTGGGCTCTAGGAGGGGACAGAAGCCCTGAAAGACTCTGATTTTTATGCCTGGCAAAGCCACATTCTCTGTGGCTTCCACCTGAGCCTAACAGCAAATCCCTTAAGATGGGTATGCCCATTCTTAAGTGAGGCTCAGGGAGGTTAAACATTCTCCTCAGGGTCACACAGTGACAACCACCCTGCCATGCTGCATCAGGCTCCCTCAGAAAGGAAAAAGCAGATACCTGGGGAACCTGTTGTCCCCAAAGAGGTGGAGATAAGTCCTAAATCCCAGTCATTAGCCTGGCCACAGCCACCTGAGAACAACCTCCATTCAAGGCTCTTTTCCTTAACTATACCCCACACATTCACCTCAGGGGTCAGGAAATCACTGCCTTGCTCCCCTCCCACACATTTCCTAGAAGTTCTTCCCATCATTTATTTGGCCTTTTAAGCGTTTGCCCTCTTTACTTATACAAATATAACTAGAGCTTATAATACCAAGCCAAGTGTAGTCATTCACACTGTGGCATGAATTTCATTATTAGCTATTTGGGAAAGGAGGAAGAAAAAATGAAGGACTCTGGAGAGTCCCTCTGAAGAGATCAGGCCTGGATGTTGGAGGTTGGAGGGGCAATAAAAACCCTAGGGAAGCAAGAAGGTTAAAGACTTCTAACATGCAGGTAAAATGGGGAAGAGAGGTGAATCTGGGCAAATTTGAGGCTTCCTAATGGACCCCACCAGCCCTTCTCTGCTGCTGCTGCTGCTAAGTCGCGTCAGTCATGTCCGACTCTGTGCGACCCCATAGACGGAAGCCCACCAGGCTCCTATGTCTCTGGGATTCTCCAGGCAAGAACACTGGAGTGGGTTGCCATTTCCTTCCCCAGTGCGTGAAAGTGAAGTCGTTCAGTCGTGTCCAACTCTTAGCGACCCCATGGACTGTAGCCTACCAGGCTCCTCCACCCATGGGATTTCCCAGGCAAGAGTACTGGAGTGGGGTGCCATTGCCTTCTCCAAGCCCTTCTCTAGATGATCCTAAGTCTCTGTGCTGATGCATGAGAGCCTTTGGGAAGCAGGAGAGAGAAACTACTTTTACTGACTCAGTCTGCAGCCTCTTACTGAGCTCTGATTCTGAACCAGCCCCTGTGCTCGTGCTGGAGGCCAGGAGACCAAAGTAACTCAGGTGTGGATGCTGATCTAGCTGGTAGGGCTGGAGGACAAGCTCCCAAGTCCCAAGAATTCTGGGCAGATGGCAATCAGTGTTGTTAAAGGGAGGCAGAGGGCCCATGGAAATTTAAAAAACTGAATCTCAATTACTGGCTGCTTAGGTTGAGTGATGATGCCCTGGAGGATAGATGGGGGCAGACAGGTGCAGAAAATGGAAGGATATTCTGGGTGTCAGGAGCAGCCCAGGAAAAGAGCCAGAAGTGGAAAGGTATGACATGGGTTGGGAGAACAGGGAGCTGGAATCCAACATGCATGAAGGGAAATGAGGCAGGACTGGAGACTGAGGTGCCAGGCTCAGGAGCTCTGGCCTCAGCTGAGGGCAATGGGGAGCCATGGAAGGGTTTGGAGCGGAGGAGTGACTGACCAGGGTGGTGGGTCCCCTGGCTTTGGTGGGGCAGAGGGTGGGTTGGAGGGTAAGAGGGGAGATGAGAGTCACAGCTGGAGGCTTGACTGAGGGTGACAGCTGCAGGGATTGAGATCTCTCAGCACTGAGAGAGTCGTTGGCACAGGCTCATGTCAGGAAGCCGCTGTTTAACAGGAGGGAGGTGGGGATCCATGAGCCTTCCTGGAGGAACCAAGGCCACGGTCATCAGCGCAGGGCCTGCCTCATTGGTTCAGCTTCTGGAGAATCTTCTTCACCCAGTGCTGTTTGGGGTCAGCACAGATCTCTCGGTCCTTCACGGTCAGCAAGCTGGAAGGCAGAAACACCAGGAGGAGAAGGAAGCCTCATTAGCATGCAGCAAGGATGCCATGGTCCACTGCAGATGGTTTGCATACAGCAGGTGACTCATAAATGCAGGTGACTCACATGTCTTAAGAAGGACAGGGGGAAATAAACATCAAGGACTCCCCATACCTTCAGCCCCAGCCCCAAGCGCCAGGACAGGCCAGGAAATAGAATGCCCAAGAGGCTCATAATCACTGCTGACACTGTCTTGGGAGAGAGTATCAGGCAGTGGCCAAGAGCATGAACTTTGGAACCAGCTTATCTGGATTAAAGTTCTAGCTCTGCCACTTGTTAGCGAGTCCCTTAACTTCTCTGAGCTTCTGTTTTCACATTTGTAAAATGGGCATGATAATTGTGGTCCAACTTCCTGGGAATCTGGTAATGATTTGATGAATTAAAATATAAACTGGAGTGCTCAGAACAGTACACAGCAGACAGTAGATGCAATATAATTGTGCCAGGAGCTGGCCCGAAGGTCTTTTTTTTAACTTTTTTTTTAAAAGGCAGAGGAACCAGAGATCAAATTGCCAATATCCGCTGGATCATGGAAAAAGCAAGAGAGTTCCAGAAAAACATTCATTTCTGCTTTATTGGCTATGCCAAAGCCTTTGACTGTGTGGATCACAATAAACTGTGGAAAATTCTGAAAGAGATGGGAATACCAGACCACCTGACCTGCCTCTTGAGAAACCTATATGCAGGTCAGGAAGCAGCAGTTAGAACTGGACATGGAACAACACACTGGTTCCAAATAGGAAAAGGAGTACGTCAAGGCTGTATATGGTCACCCTGCTTATTTAACTTATATGCAGAGTACATCATGAGAAACATTGGGCTGGAAGAAGCACAAGCTGGAATCACGATTGCCAGGAGAAATATCAGTAACCTTAGATATGCAGATGACACCACCTTTATGGCAGAAATTGAAGAAGAACTAAAGAGCCTCTTGAAAGTGAAAGAGGAGAGTGAAACGTTGGCTTAAAGCTCAACATTCAGAAAACTAAGATCATGGCATCTGGTCCCATCACTTCATGGGAATAGATGGGGAAACAGTGGAAACAGTGCCTGACTTTATGTTTCTGGGCTCCAAAATCACTACAGATGGTGACTGTAGCCATGATATTAAAAGACGTTTACCCCTTAGAAGGAGAGTTATGACCAACCTAGATAGCATATTAAAAAGCAGAGATATTACTTTATCAACAAAGGTTCATGTAGTCAAGGCTATGGTTTTTCCAGTAGTCATATATGGATGTGAGAGTTGGACTATAAAGATGGCTGAGCCCTGAAGAATTGATGCTTTTGAACTGTGGTGTTGGAGAAGACTCTTGAGAGTCCCTTGGACAGCAAAGAGATCTAACCAGTCCCTCCTAAAGGAGATCAGTCCTGGGTGTTCATTGGAAGGACTGATGTTGAAGCTGAAACTCCAGTGCTTTGGCCACCTCATGTGAAGAGTTGACTCATTTGAAAAGAGCCTGATGCTGGGAAAGACTGAGGGCAGGAGGAGAAGGGGACGACAGAGGATGAGATGGCTGGATGGCATCACCGACTCAATGGACATGAGTTTGGGTAAACTCTGAGAGTTGGTGATGGACAGAGAGGCCTGGTGTGCTGCGGTTCATGGGGTCGCAAAGAGTCGGACACGACTGAGTGACTGAACTGAACTGAACTAATAAAAGTCACATGATATAAAAATACTATTTTAACCATATTTAACTGGACAGTTCAGCGGCACTAAGTACATTCACATTATTGTGCAACTCTTACCATCATCCATCTCCCGAATTTTGCACCTTCCTAAACTGAAAGTCTGTCCCTATTGAACATAACTCCCCACCCACCCTCCCCACTCTCTGGCCCCTGTCATCTACCAATGTACTTTCTGAATATGAATTCAACTATTCCTAGGTACCTCATAGAAGTGGAATCAAATAGTATTTGGCTGCACCTAATGTGTATTGAAATGCATTTTTAAGGTTCACTTGATATATGTTGGCCTGAACTTTTAACATTGATTTTCTTCATAAATCTCTCAACAACCCTGTGAGCCTCCAGTGTTCTATCTGCTTCACAGTGAGGAAAGTGAGGCTCAACGACGTAAAGCAACTTGCCCAAGGGCCACAGCTGGTAAGACCTGCCTCATCGTGCTTGCTGTAAACTGGACGCTCTGGGGCAGGGCCTTCAGAGAACGTCCCCATCCGGGCCCGCCGCGGAGAGACCTGAGCACAGACAGGAGTGGGGAGCAATAACCCAAAACCACGTGGCAGTTGTGGGCTCGGGCTTCCACTTTTGCCAGAGCTGCAACAAACACCCCTGATCTGCACACATGTGCGCGCACATACACACAGATGACCAATGAACAGAAAGAACAAAGAAGGCAGCAGAGCAGGATTGATCTTGGCCGTGGACAGCCTGCCCTGGCTGCTCTGTGGCACCAGACAAGGCTCGGCCTCTCTCTGAGCTTTGATCTTCCCATTCATCGAACCACATTCCTTCTAGAATCCCTTCCGGCTCAAGATCCAATAATCACATGTGTCCCTGGTGGCTCAGTGGTAAAGAATCCATGTGTCAAGGCAGGAGACTCAGGTTCAATCCCTGGGTCAGGAAGATCCCCTGGAGAAGGAAATGGCAACCCACTCCAGTGTTCTTGCTGGAAAATCCCATGGACAGAGGAGCCTGGTGGGCTACCTTCACGGGGTCGCAAAAGAGCAGCTAAGAAACTGAGTGACTAAACAACAGCAACCGCCTCTCACTGAGCATCTATTACACGCCAGAAATTGGGTATTACACCTCCCGCTTACTATTATCATGCCCTGCGATGCTCAAAAAGGCCCCAGAACTCACTGTGTCCATTTATTCACCTGTAGAAAGGAGATTTCACAGTAACTACTACACTGAGTTGTTTGAAGGACTAATATTTGTTAATATTTATAAAGTGTTTATAACAGTAACTGGCATCTAACAAGCACTCTCTACACATTTGATAAAAATAAATGAAGGTGGTCATTCTCATTATACTGATGGGGAAACTGAGGCCCAGTGTTGAAGTGACCAGAACCCTGGCAGGGCTTCCTGCTTCAGTCTTCTTGCATTTTATCCCTTTGAGGGGTGGAAGATGAATGAGAAGGATGAAGATGAGAAGATGGCACAGACCCAAAGAGGATCATAAATCCCCAGGTTCAAACACCCCACCCCCAGCAGACTCCAGGCCAAGGAAAAGGAGCCAAAGAAGCTGAGAGAAAGCAGCAGAGGAGAACAAGGACCCAAGAGTCCTGATTCCAGCCTGGGCAACCTTGAGCAAGCCGTTTCTCCTCACCCCATCCTGAGCCTGTTTCTCCATCTGTGAAGTGGAAATAATAGCACCTCCTTGTAGGATCACTATGAGAATGAAACAGTCATGCTCAGAACAGTGCCTGGCCCAGAGGAAGCACTTAGTGTCAGCTCTTAATATTCTCCTGGTAAGCATGGGTCGCCTCATTGAAAGGGAATGAGATAATGCAGCAAATGAGATAATTTGCAGCAACCTGGATTGACCTAGAGACTGTCACACTAAGTGAAGTAAGTCAGACAGAGAAGGAGAAATACCATAAGACATCCCTTATACGTGGAATCTAAAAGGAAAGGATACAAATGAACTTACTTACAAAACAGAAAGAGACTCACAGACTTGGACAACAAACTTATGGTTCCTGGGTGGGCGAAAGGACGGTGGAGGAGGCACAGTTAGGGAGTTTGGGATGGACATGTACACACTGCTACATTTAAAGTGGATAAGCAACAATGGCCTACTATATACAGCACAGGGGACTCTGCCCAGTGTTACGTGGCAGCCTGGACGGGAGGGGAGTTTGGAGGAGAATGGATATATGTATATGCATCCCTTTACAGGTCCCTTTGCTACTCATCTGAAATCATCGCAACATTGTTTGTTAATCAGCTATATACCAATAAACAAAAAGAAAAAAGAATGGACTGCCTCAAATAACTAAATCTCAGGGCACTGGTGATCCAAGATGCTTCTGATGGGAACATCTTTGCTGAGTCAGCCTACTGCCTGTCCCCTGGACCCTACACTCTACAGCAGCTTTACACTACCTATCTCACCATGCCCGAGGATGCCCCCTCTGGGGTCTCAGAACCAGGCATGTGCTGCCTGGCACAAAGGAAGTGCCTGATAAGATCTGTCGTATGATCACATGGTTGTTTTTTTTTTCCTGGTACACCCAAGCCTCAGCTGAGCCACCTAGTCCAGCCAGGGACTCCCCTGGCATCTGGGCATCCAGCTGCATTCCTCCAGCCCCGGGTGGAGCCCACCCATGTGCACCCGGATCCTCCTGGGCAACACCCCTCAGGCTGTCTAGGGCCTTGCCTCCCCAGCTCCCTACTCACACCACGCCAGGCCTCCGGCAGGAATTTGAAGTCCAGTAGTAATATTTCACCAAACGCAGGGGCAGAGGGTAACGGATGTAGTCCCGGCAACAGACGCTGTCCTCCACGTTGGCACCGTAGGGGCCTGGGGGAGAGGGTTGTTCAGAGGTGTCACAGGCTGGTCTCCCTTGGCCCTCACCTCTGACTCAGTTTTTCTGTTCTCATGCGAAAAGTTGGTGTCCAAAGGATTCTGGGTGTCAAAGACCCCGCTCGTGGATCTCTAAGAAGCCACTAAGCACCCGGAGTCTACACTCTGCACCAGCCAGCTCAAAGGAGAGGGAGTCAGACTGACTGAGCATCAGCAATGCCCTAAGGGGACTTCCCTGATGGTCCAGGGTTTAGGACTCTGTGCTTCCACTGTAGGGGGCACAGGTTCGATCCCTAGTCAGGGAACAAGGATCTCTAAGTGATATTAGCACTCCCCAAACAAACAAACGAAAAAACAATGCCTAGTGTGGCCAAGTGTAAAAAACCCACCAAAACTCAACGAAACAAACGGTACAATGCTGAAGCTCTAGATGGGACCCAGAGACTCTGAACAGGAAGGAGCCTTAGAACTTTGCTATTTGAGGTGAGGTCCGTGGACCCTCATCAGCATCACTTAAGAGCTTGTCAGAAAAGCTCAGGACCTCATCCCAGCCGGGCTGAATCAGATGTGCACTTTGAAGAACTCTCCAGGTCTTTGGAGAATTTCCCTTCAGCTCACATCTACTTTAATCCCCTTCCTGGAGCAAATGGTGAGAGTGGGGTCCAGAGAAGGAGGTGGATTTGCCCAGACCACACAGCAGGACCCGGGAGAGTGTCAGGTCAAGGGCTCAGACAGAGTCCAGTCACCCAAGCCCCGGTTTGAGTCTCACTCTGCCCTGAGTCACGTAACAGCTCTGAGACCTAATTTCCTCCTCAGATCCAGGGGGTAATAATAGTACCTACTCTCTGGGGCCTTTAATGCAGGGAAGAGTGCTCAGGAACCCCAGTAAATGAGCAATCCCAGCCCAGTCTTCATTCCCCTACCCAACCCAGGGCAGAAGAGCAAATCTTGAGATGGAGAGAGAAATCAACAGCCCAGTGTTGAGGGGAAGTTCTGGAGCAAAAATGGGGCAGCGAGATGGCAGGACCAGTCTTCCAAGGGAATAGCCCTTACCCCTGCTCCCACCTTTCCCCACCCAGGCTGTCCTCCTTCAGGGGCTCCTTCTCCACACCCCAAGACCCCATCCTTGAGTTCTCTAGGGGGACCCTGGGCCATGCCCACCACCACCCCTAACCCAGCTGAGGCAGACCCTAGACTCCAAGCCTTCAGCCCTGCTTATTTAACAGACGTAAAGACTCAGGTCTGGTAGAAGCAATGGGAGTAGCCCAACAGCCGACAGCCTGGCATCTTCGGCTCTCAGTTCAGTACTCTCTCCACCGCTAGTGTCTGACCTTGACTTCTGCAGAGAGCCCTGCCTCTTCCCAATCTCACCTGCCTCTGTTGCTTGAAGTGTCATAGCCAGGAGGATGAGAGCAGCCAGGAGAGGGGTCTGCAGGCTGGCCATCGTTTTGACCTGTATCCCAGCTCAGGTGTCTACAATCTCCAAAGGACAGAGAGGTCTGGTATTTAAATGCTTGCTACACCCACAAGCCTCAGACACTCTTAGTCACCCGTGAGGCCAGAGTCTCTGACATTCACATTATGAAAGAAGAACTCCCGCTTCCTTCAAAGAGGAGGAAATTCTCTGTGGCCAGTAGTCACTCAAAGGGGACCCCCACGCTCACCTCTCCCTGAGTCTCAAGAGATGTGAAATCCCCCTCAAGCTGGGCCTCTTGGAGGCCTGTGCTCCCTGGGGTCTGCTGTCTGTGTAGTCTTGGCCATGTCACTGGATGTCTCTGGGTCTCAGTTTACCCATCTGGAAATGGGGGAGATGTTTTCAGAGTCCCACCGACTTACCCCAGTGGTCGTTTGTAAATCGAGTGAGAATGGGGACAGGAGACAAACAGCCCCAAGCCCTCGCCTGGAACTGAGGCCCGTCTTGTCCCCTTCATCCCCGTCTTGGTGACCTTCATCGTGGGTCTGTCTTCAAAGGGAGAAGCCTATGGACCCCTTGGCTTATTTTCTCTGCTGCATCGCCAGCGTCCTCCAGGGCTTCTCACAAGGTCTCAACTTGGGCCAGTTCACGGTCATTTACATTTCCAGGTTTCCTTGTGGCTCAGCTGGTAAAGAATCTGCCGGCCATGCAGGAGACCTGGATTCGATCCCTGGGTTGGGAAGATCCCCTGGAGAAGGGAAAGGCTACCCACTCCAGTATTCGGGCCTGGAGAATTCAATGAGTCACAGAGTCAGATTCGATGGAGTGACTTTCACTTTCTTTTTGTCCTTCTTTCCAGCTGTCTCTACCCTCTTCCTCAGCCACCCCCTTCTCAAACTACCACCATGTCCCGCTGACTCTACTTCCTAAGTCTCTCTCAGATCTGTCCCCTTCTCTCTGTCCCCATTGTCCCTGACCTGCCCTGGCCACCTCCACCCCAGGCTCAGGTGCTGGCCCCTCATTCCCCACTCCACAATGCAGTGACCAGAGGGAGCAGCCCTGATTCCAAGTTCCACGCACCTGCTTCAAAACCCTGCTGCACCCCCACTAAACCCATTCTCCTGATTGTGACCTTCAAGACCTCTATTCCAGACACGACCCTCCCCCCCAAACTGGTCTCCCTCCCATGAGGAATCACATCACTCTCCTCACAGTTCCTCAAAGAGGTCTGCGGCCTGCCCCTGGCCATGCATGCCCTTTCCACTTCCCTCCTGCATAAACTCCCACTCGTGCATCAAGAGCCGTTTGAAATGTCAGCCTCTAGGTAAGCACACCCCCTCAGGACTTAAAATTCTCTGGGGTGACCTAGAACATGGACTCAAACGGATTACATCATATTTTCTCTTTCTTGGGCTCCTCCCAGAAGCCAAATTGATTCATCTCTTGGAAAGCAGGGTCTTCATTTATTTGCTTGGCAGTCCACGGTCTCCCAAGACTGGGGTACATTGTGGGTGCTCAGAATACATCTAACGGAGGAGAAAAAAGGGACTTGCCAATAAGTGGCTGAGCCAGCCTAGAGTTCAGGACTCAGCAGTACTCTACTTGTAAAGGGATCCAGCCATTCATTTATTCATCCATTCCACAAATACTTATTGAGCCCTTGGTAGACAAAATAACAAACCCCTCAAAATGTCCACACGTAATTCCCTAAACTTGTGAATATGTGACCTTAAATGGTAAAAAGGACTTTGCAGGTGTGTTTAAGTTCAAGCCCTTCAAACAGAGAGACTTCCGGGATTATCTGGATGGACTCAATCCAATCTCAGCGTCATTACAAGAAGGGCCAGTAAATACGTCAGATACAGACAGGATAAGGGATGACATAAGCAGAAGTTTACGTGATAGGATGCTGTGAGCCCAGGAATGCAGGCAGCCTCGGGGAGGTGGAAAAGGCAAGGAAACAAATTCTCCCCTAGGGATTCCAGAAGGAAAACAGCCCTGCCAACCCCTTGATTTCATACCACTGAGACTGATTTAGGACTTCTGAGTTTCCAAACTGTGCATGGGTGCATACTCAGCTGCTTCAGTCATGCCTGACTCTCTGTGACCCCACGGACTGTAGTCTACCAGGCCCCTCTATCCATGGGATTCTCCAGGCAAGAATACTGGAGTGGGTTGCTGGGCCCTCCTCCAAGGAATCTTCCCCATCCAGTGATCAAATCCATGTCTCCTGCTTTGCTGCTGCTGCTTCTAAGTCGCTCCTGCATTGCAGGCAGATTCTTTACCCACTGAGCCACCTCTGAACATGCCACACGGGGCAACTAAGCCCGAGTGCTGCAACTGCTGAGCCTGAA
Organism: Ovis canadensis; assembly: GCF_042477335.2. Lineage (NCBI taxonomy): Eukaryota > Metazoa > Chordata > Mammalia > Artiodactyla > Bovidae > Ovis > Ovis canadensis. The sequence goes on along the minus strand of NC_091258.1, from coordinate 38,557,756 downwards.
ACGAGAGAAGGCCCCAACTGCAACGGGAAGCCTGAGCACTGCAACTATGGAGCAGCCCCCGCTGACAGCAACCAGAGAAAGCCTGCCTGCAGCAGTGGGGACCCAGCACAGCCAAAACTAAATGAAGAAATGAAAAAGTGAGTGTATTTAATGCCACTGAACTGTATACTTAAAAAGTGGTTATAATGGTGAATTTTACATTATGTATATATTATCAATTAAAAGTAAGAAAACAAAAGCATATGAAAAGATATTTCACATCTTATGTCATCAGGGAATTGCAAATTCAAGCAATGAGGAGATACCACTACACACCTAAGAGAATGGCCAACGTCTGGGACAGTGACGACAGTGAGGATGTGGAGCAACATGAGCCCACTCATTGCTGGTGCGATGTTAAACAGGACAGCCACTTCAAAAGTCTGGAGGTTTCCTACAAGACTAAGTATGCTTTTACTGCCTGGTCCAATGATCACAATCCTTGGTATTTACCCAAAGGAAAACTGAAAAATTATGTCCTCACAAAAGCCTATAGTTTAGCAACTTTATTCCTAATAAAATTCCTGTCCTTCAGTAGGTGAATGGATAAAACGTGGTACTTCAGACAATGGAATTATTATTCACTGCTAAAAAGAAAAGAGCTATCAAACTGTGAAAAGACACGGAGGAAACTTAAGTGCATATTACCGTTATTGTTGTTTAGTCGCTAAGTCGTGTAGCCCACCAGGCAGCCCTGTCCATGGGATTTCCCAGACAAGAATACTGGAGTGGGTTGCCATTTCCTTTTCCAATGACTAGCTAAGTGAGAGAAGCCAATTTGAAAAGGCTAACTACTGTATGACTCCAACTATATGACCTTTTGGAAAAGGCAAAACTATAATAAAAAGATTAGTGGTTACCAGGGGTTAGAGGGAAGAAAAGATGAATAAGTGGAGCGCAGAGGAGTGTTAGGGCAGTGAAAATACTCCATATAATACCATAACGATGGATACACATCATTGTATTTTGGTCCATACCCATACACCACACACTAAGAGAGAATAAACCATAGTATTATAAACTACAATCAGTCCATACTGAAGGAGATCAGCCCTGGGATTTCTTTGGAAGGAATGATGCTAAAGCTGAAACTCCAGTACTTTGGCCACCTCATGCGAAGAGTTGACTCATTGGAAAAGACTGATGCTGGGAGGGATTGGGGGCAGGAGGAGAAGGGGATGACAGAGGATGAGATGGCTGGATGGCATCACTGACTCAATGGACTTGAGTCTGAGTGAACTCCGGGAGTTGGTGATGGACAGGGAGGCCTGGCGTGCTGTGGTTCATGGGGTTGCAAAGAGTCGGATGCGACTGAACTGAACTGAACTGATAGCCTTTGGTGGTTACAATGTGTCAAAGTAGGCTCATCAGTTGTCACAAATGCACACTCTGGAGGGGGATGTTAACAGCGAGGGAGCCATGCACGTGTGGCGGCAGGGAGTACCCAGGAAATTTCTCTACCCTCCTCTCAGTGTTGCTGTGAACCTAAAACTACTCCAGAAAATTGTCTTGAAAGAAAAAAGAAAGGTGTTACCCAGAGTCTAATCAAGCTCTAGCCCTGAATCCCATTTTATAAGAAATACAGGGTCTAGAGGAAGATGAATGATCCCACGAGAAGGCAGACAAGTCCAGAAGGTGGGACCTTCCAGGCCTCCTAAAAGAAAGCTGTCCGGGGATCAACACATAGTCAATGTTCTGATTTTACAAAATGTGGATCAGGGACATTGAAGATTAAAAGTGATTTAAGAGACAGTCAAATATGTACAATATATAGACTAGTTGAATCCTGATTTTGAGAAACAGTTATAAAAGATCTTTTCAGGATAAATGGAAATTTATTTATTTTTCTTTTTTCTTTTATTTTTAAAATTTTATTTTTAATCGGAGGATAATTGGTTAACAGTGTTGTGTTAGTTTCTGCTATACAACCACATGAATCAGCCATATGTATACATATATCCCTGGTGGCTCAGAGCTTAAAGCGTCTGCCTCCAGTGCGGGAGACCCAAGTTCGATCCCTGGGTCGGGAAGATCCCCTGGAGAAGGAAATGGTAACCCACTCCAGTATTCTTGCCTGGAGAATCCCATGGATGGAGGAGCCTGGTGGCTTACAGTCCACGGGGTCGCAAGAGTCGGACACGACTGAGCGACTTCACCTTCACCTTCACCTTCAAACATATATCTAGGCATCCCCGGTGGCTCAGCAGTAAAGAATCCACCTGCAATGCAGGAGACATAGGAGATGTGGGTTCCATCCCTGGGTCAGGAAGATCCCCTGGAGGAGGAGATGGCAACCCACTCCAGTATTCTTGCCTGGAGAATCCCATGGACAGAGGAGCCTGGCAGGAAGTGGTCCATGGATTCGCAAAGAGTCGACACAGCTGAAGTGACTAAGCACACAGGAATACACAGATCCCCTCCCTCGTAAGCCTCCTCCCCACCTCACCCCCATCATACCCGTCTAGGATACCATAGAGCTCCGGGCTAAGCTCCCTGAAACCAGGAAATTTAAATGTAATACGACATTAGGGCTTTACTGTTGATTTTCTTAGGTATGATAAAGACTTTAAAGGTGTGTAGGAGAATGTCTTTGTTTTTAAGAGATGCACCTGAAGTTTTTAGGGGTGAAATTCATGATGTTTTACTTTCAAAGAGTTCAGTTCAGGTGAGGTATTCATGTATATGAGTACATATTGATGTGTGTATATAGACAGACGTGTGTGTGTATATGTATGTGCGTATATGCATATGTATGTATGTACTGCACATACGTATAGGTGTAAGTGCATACAAGTGTGTAATACCTACATCTGTGTGTTGTATACATACACATGTAAGCATGTACACTTGGTATGTGTGTGCACGTGTGTATGTGCAAATGTGTGTTACGTGTGTGTGTATGCATATACCTGTACGATATCCCAGGGAAAGCAAACACAGCTGGATGTTAACCATGTTACAGTGAGGTGGTAGATACACTGGTGATCCTTAAACTGCTCTAACAACTCTCCTGAGCATTTTAAATGGTTCATAACAAAACATGGGGAGAAAAGAAGAAATATTTTTTAGATGTGGAAGCGATCTTGTGAAAAATGGACCGTCACTGGAGGGAGAGACACAGAACTGGTCTAATGGCTTTTCATCTGAACTTGGGGTTTCCTTCCACAGGGCCTCAGGGGGTGGGCTCAGGGGCTGCCCCCTGGAGAGCACCTTTGTCCCCAGCAGAGGCAGGGCCCCCAGCCTTTCCTGCTGACTCAGCCTCTGCTCCCCAGTGCCCCACTTCCCAGGGGCTCGGAAAGAGGGTGAGCCTCACCTGTGCCAGCCAGCCTGTGCTCCCCCAGCCCGCTCCGCCTGTGCAGGAGGAGAGGCAGGCACGGCACTCATGGAGCCCTGAGGTCACAGACAGGGCTCAAGGGACCAGCTGTTAGAAAAAGGCAAGGGGAGTTTCTCGCGGGCTGAAGGTGGGGAATCCCCGGCAGTTACCAAGGAAGGGGATGCTGTCCCTCTTCATGTGGAGAGCTGCCCTGTGCTTCTGTCCTTCCGCAATGCTGGCAATGCACGGGAGGCTCCCAGATCAAACTCTCCTTTCCCCAGGTGTCCTTCTTCTTCTGTGTAAATTATTTTTTCCTTATTTAAAAAAATACATAAAAGTGGAAACCACCCATGTCCATCAGTGGATGAATGGAAACACACACACACAATGGAATATTACTCACCTGGAAAAGGAAGGAAACTGTGACCTGTGCTACAACGTGGATAAACCTTGAAGACATTAATGCTAGGTGAAATAAGCCAGTCACAAAAAGACACATGCTGGAGGATTCCTAGAGGTATCTATGAGGTACCTAGAGGTGGTCAAATCCATAGGCACAAAAAGAAGAATGGTGATTACCAGGGGCTGGAGGAGGAGGGAATGGTGAGTTATTATTTGATGGGACAGAGCTTCTCTTTGGAAGATGAAAAAGTTCTAGAGGTGGAATGCGGCGACAGTAGCACAATGTAAATGAGCTTAATGCCGCTGAACTGCACACCTTAAAATGATTTAAAGCTTTGAAATGACTTAAAGCTTATGCTAAATTGCTGTTTATTTGCAGAGCTGTGCTGGACTCTTGTGACACCATGGCCTGTAGCCTTCCAGGCTCCTCTGTCCATGGGATTCTCTAGGCAAGAATACTGGGGTGAGTTGCCATTTCCTTCTCCAGGGGATCTTCCCGACCCAGGGGTCGAACTCTCTTCTGCTTGGCAGGCAGATTCTTTACCACTGTGTCATCTGAGAAACCCCTATGTGTATATTACCACTACAAAAATACAGTTATATGTAAATATGTATTTACACAAATGCTTAGCTTACATCTGGAAAGATATATAAACGAGTCATCACGTGAGCTGCCCCTAAGGAGGGACCTGGGCTAGTGGATGGGGCAGCTGTTTAGAGAGGAAAGGTTTGCTTTCCACCAAATACCCTTTTGAATGATTTGAAGTGTTTTCCATATGCATGACTGACCTATTCAGAAAGAAAAAAGTTTTAATTCATGCAGCCAAAAAAAAAAGAGAAAGGGTAGGCTGGAAAGCCATTTTCTCACCTCTGACTTCCCCTCCACATTTCATTTCCTTTTCTCAGAAGCAAACAAGCTTGATGATTTCTTATTTGTCCTTCAAAAACAGTCTATGTAAGCATATATACAAAGGCATTTCTTTGAAAGAAATGGGAGAAAGGCCTAAATAAGGAAGGGAGGAAGGGTGGGAAGGAGGGCAGCATATGTGTGTGTTAAGTCGCCTCAGTCTTGTCCGTCTCTTTGTGACCCCGTGGACTGTAGCTCCTCTGTCCATGGGAGTCTCCAGGCAAGAATACTGGAGTGGGTTGCCATGCCCTCCTCCAGGGGATCTTCCCGACCCAGGGATCGAACTTATGTCTTTTACGTCTCCTGCATTGGCAGGCAGCTTCTTTACCACTAATACTGTTCTGTTCCTTGCTTCTCTCACCTGAAATGCATCTTGGAAAAGTCCCTATCAGTAGTCTAGATCAGCCTCGTTCTTTCCAGTGGCAATCTGGTTTTTTCTGTATGGATCTACCAAAATTAATATAGCTGGTCTGCTTATTGATGGACGTTTTGGGGGTTTTCCAGTCTTTTGCATTTACATGCTTGCTTGCTGTTCATGAGGGGAACACATCTGGTGGATAAATTCCTAGAAGTAGTGTCTGGACTTTTGCTTCCACTGAGAGGCAAAGAGAAAGTCCCTGCCCTGAAGAGCTGCTGCCTCGGAGCTTCCTCTTTTCAGCAAAGCTGGAGGGGCCCTGGAGAGGGCTCCTCACGGGGCTCTGAGGACCACTCCAGGCTTCTGATTTCTGAGTGGCTGGGATCCCCACCCTGAAATTTTCTGGGGGAAACAGCCTGTCATCCATTTACATGGCAGGGAGGATATGAGCACCCCCAGATTGTCCCACAAATAGAAGGAAGAATATGCACGTTTATCTGAGGGCCTGGGGCAGCAGGTGGACAAGCCTGGGCCTTTGTGAGCAGAGAAAATTGATCAAGAGCCTGGCCAAGATGTGGCTGAGTCCAGAACTCCACCTGGGCCAGACAAGTGGACTGGGAAGCAAGAGGGAAATGGAGAAGGAAGGGTGAGGAAGAAGTAAAAGATCTGGGGATTAATTGGCACAGTGGCAACCACTACAGTAATAAGAGGAAGAAGGAGGAGGAGGAGGAAGAAGGAGGAAAAGGAGAAAAAAAGATGAAGACAGCCCATCGGTACTCACTGAGTGTCAGATGCACTGAACCTTGTGTTTTATACCAACTGTCTCATCGTCCCCCTGCTGAGAAGGGGCCACCATCCTCATCCCCAGTTCTCAGATAAGGAACCTGAGACTCAGAGTCCACAGCCAGTGAGTGGTGAGGCCTGAATTTACACTCAGGTCTGATGCCAGAGTCTAGGTGCATTCTAATCACTCATTTCTGTAGCCAGACTAGGACTGAAGGCACCAGTGAGAGTAATGAGCCTCATTAGAAGGGCTCAGATGGACTGAGAGTCCATCTCAGGCCAGTGCAGCCAGCGTTACCGTAAGTGCCCTAAGATGAGGAACCAAGGCTTAAAGAATGGAAGCCTGCTGCTAGGGCTACATGGAGTCTGGATTTGATCCTTTCTGTTGCTGTGGTTGTTCAATCTCCACGTTGTGTCCAACTCATAGCGAACCCATGGACTGCAGCACACCAGGCGTCCCTGTCCTTCACCATCTCCCGGAGTCTGCCCAAGTTCGTGTCCACTGAAGCGGTAATGCCGTCCAACCATCTGTCCTCTGTCACCCTAAGTTTTTTTATTTTGTTTTTTGAGATATAATTTATGTACTCTGAAATTCACCCTTTTAAAGAGTATAAAGGAAATAAACAATTCAGTGGTTTTTTAATATATTCACAAGGTATGTGTCCATTTCCATTAATTCCAAAACATTTTCATCACCTCAAAAAGAAGCACAGTGCCCATTAGCAGTCCCTCTCCATTTTGCCCTCTCCCCAGATCCTACTTTCTGTCTCTATGAGTCTGCCTTTTATGGACATTTCATATAAATGAAATCAGGCAATAGGTGGCATTTTGTGTGTTTCATTTTTAAGTTCTCAAGTTGCATCCATGTTGTGGCATTATCAGCACTTTATTCTTTTTATGACTAAATAATATTTCCTTATGGATATAACATATTCTGTTTATCCATTTGAATCCTTTCTATTTTGGGGCTGTTATGAATAATGCTGCTATAAACATCCATGTACAGGCTTTCGTATAAATCTATGTTATATGTGTGTCTAAGCAGGAGAAGAATTTCTGGCTCACATAGTAATTTTATGTTTAACTTTTTGAGGACCTGCCAGAGGGGCCTGGTGGGCGACTGTACATGAGGTCGAGAAAGAGTCAGACATGACTTAGTGACTACCCAGCAGCAACAGCAGAGTGTTTCCAAGGGGGATCTAACATTTTACACTCCCACCGACAATGTGTGAGGCTTCCAACTTTTCAGTTTTCTTGTGAACTCTTGTTATCATCTTCCCGTTTGGTTATAGCCATCCTGGTGGGTGTGAAGTGGTATATCATTGTGATTTCAATTCACATTTTTCCTAATGACTAATGATGCTGAGTATCTGATCATGTGAATATTGGCTATTTGTATATCTTCTTTGGAAAAATGTTTATTCATACCCTTTGCCCAGTTTTAAATTGGGTTGCTTATATTTTTGTTGTTGAGTTGTAACAGTTTTTTATGTATCCTAATATTTGATCTTTATTTTCTTCCATTCTTTGGCTTGTCTTTTCACTTTATTGATAGTGTCCTTTGGAGCACAAAAGTTTTAAATTTTGATGATACTAATTTATTTTTTATTTGGTTGCTTATAACAAAGAAAGAGTCATATCTAAGAAACCATTACCTAATCCAAGGGCATGAAGACTTAGCCTTATGTTTCCTTCTTGGTACTTTTAGCTCTTACATTTCCATCTTCATTTCATTTGGGGGTAATTTTTGTATATGATATGAGGTAGGGGTCCAGCTACATTCATTTGCATGTGGCTATCCAGTCCCAGCATTACTTGCTGGAAAGAATCTTCTTTCTTCATTGGCTTATCTTGGCACGCTTGTCATAAACCATTTGCTCCTGAATGTATGCTGTCATTTCTGGACTCTCAGTTCTAATCCATTGATCTGTATGCCCATCCTTGTGCCAATACTACTCTTCTATGACTACCATATTTTCTAATAATATTCTCAGAGGTTTTTTTTTAACTTTCAAATGAAATATTTCAAACATAGATAAAATTAAAATAAATTTGGGAACCTACAACCTAGATTTAATAGCAGCTGATATTTTGCTGTGTTTTGGTTCACTTTTTTTTTTTTTTCATTAAGAAGTAAAATAGTTCAGGGCTTCCCTGGTGGCTCAGTGACAAAGAATCCACCTGCCAATGCAGGAGTCACGGGTTTAAGCCCTGATCCGGGAAGATCCCACTTGCCGCGGAGCAACTAAGCCTGTGTGCCCTAACTATTGAGCCTGTGCTCTAGAGCCCAGGAACTGCACCTACTGAGCCCTCAAGCTTCCACTGCTGAAGTCCATGCACTTCACAATCAGCCACCGCTTCTAAAGAGGAGCCCCAGCTCACCACAGCTAGAGAAACGCAAGCACAGCAATGACGACCCAGCAGAGCCTCTGCTGCTGCTGCTGCTGAGTCGCTTCAGTTGTGCCCAACTCTGTGTGATCCCATAGACGGTAGCCCACCAGGCTCCCCCGCCTCTGGGGTTCTCCAGGCAAGAGCACGGGAGTGGGTTGCCATTTCCTTCTCCAATGCATGAAAGTGAAAAGTCAAAGTGAAGTCGCTCCGTCGTGTCCGACCCTTAGCGACCCCGTGGACTGCAGCCCTCTAGGCTCCTCCATCCATGGGATTTTCCAGGCAAGGGTACTGGAGTGGAGTGCCATTGGCTTCTCCAGCAGAGCCTATAAATAAACAAATAAAATTATTCTTTAAAAAGAAATAAAATAGTTTAGATATAACCAAAGTTATCTTATTCCTAGCCCCAGCCATTTCCCCTCCCCTCTGTCTCCACGGGTAACCACAAACCACCACTCTGAAGTTGCTGGGGTTCCTTTCTGAGGATGCCATTACCCTTTTATAGCCTTTTATTATGGTACTATTTTGGGGTCTTAATCGTTTATGTAAGCAGCATCATACTGAATGTAACCTTTTACAACTGGCTTATTTCACTCAAGCTTATGTTTGTGAGCTTTTTTCCCATGTTGACCCACATGGGTCTAGCACATTCATTTTCACTGTTGTATACAGCAAAGTCAAAACAGAACCAATCTATTGCTTGTTTAATCCATTCCCCTGGCAGTGGACATTTAGGTTTTTTCCAGATGTTGACTATTACTGAGAGTTCTGTAATGAGTGGACATCCTTGCCGGTGTCTTCCTGTTCTCTTCACCTTTTCACTCACTTTTTGCTCTAAGCTGGGTTCTCCCCTGAGGACTCTGCTTCCCCTGTAGCCTTCTTAACAAGCCACGGTTCTCTCCCTGAGGACCGCATACCACATGACTGGCATGGGAGAGGATCCTCTTCACTCCTCATAGATCCTTCCAAGCCAGCCTTTCTTCCCATCTTCTCCATTAAACTCCCAGATTCTTTGACATGCATGTCAGCAGACTCTCCATCCATCACTCACCCTTTGTTGCAGCCTTGTACACCTCTAGTCACTCCCCGTCCCACAGGTAACACTAGCTACCAGCTCATCGTCATTCCCTCCAGCATGATCCTGTCATAGTCATGATGATTTCAATAGCCAGCCTCTCAGTCCCATGACCTTCTCTGCTCCAATAAGCTTATCTTCCACCTACTTCAGCCCCTTACTCCTAAGATACATGTTGCCCAGCAACTGCCCAGCAACTGCAGTTGTATAATTTCAGTTTCACATACCCCACTCTCCAACTACCATCACCTCTCAGCCCAGCTCGTCAGCTTGAATATTCAATTCCAACAATCCTTCCACCACACTCAGATCAGTCCCATCTCTTTCCCTTGACCCTTGCTCTCCACTCAGGTCTTTGCATCTCTTGTTATTCAACTCAACTTCCTTGATCTTTCATTTACAAACATCATTTACTCTCTTTCCCAAGTAACTTCAACTATCTGCTGCCCATTCTTGCTACACCCTAGCAAATCCATGACTGCACGGAGACAACTCTTCACTCGCTGCACTTGCACCCGTGTAGCTGAACGAGGCTGGAGAAAAGCACCCAGTCATGCTAACCAAAAATTCAAGATCACTAATCTCCCACGGTCCTTCCATTCTGCCCCCAGAGTCCTGCTGTATATTCCTGGCTTGCTTGCTTTTGCATCCTCCTAGACTATTTCATCCTTTCTTCCTTCACTCAAACCTTTAATCCCTCCTCCCTGATCCCCACTCTCAACTGATGACCCGGATTCCTATTTTCCTGAGAAAAGGGAAGTTATCTGAAGAGCACACCCACCTGCAGCTACTGCTTCTACCCATGGATTTCCATCTTCCTTGCTTCTGACTAACCCCCTCTCCTACTCAAGGACATTACTTCTCAGTTCTCCCATTCTTTCCCGCATCATCAATTTCCCCCCCTCTACTGTATCTTGCTCATCTGAATGCAATGTACCATTACTTCCTGCATCTTAAGAAAACAGTGCCTTGACCCCACATCTGCCTCGAAATACTGTCCATTTATAGCAAAATTCAAAAGAAGAGTCTATCCTTGCAGTTTCCAAGTCCCCTTGTCCTTGCCTCTCTATTCCCATGCTGATTCCAAAGATTTCTTTGGCATTCCCTGTGATGGAAGATTCATGAGAGAAGATCCACTTCAGAGAGGGGAGGAGGAGAAGAAACTCTGGAGCACATTGTATTTCAAAGGTGTTGACAGAGGTAAAAGAAGATATTTTTGGTCTATGTAGGATGTAGAAATTGTTAAACACATGAAGGATATAAAATGTCTTTCATGGTTTTAAAAGCTATTGGAATTAGGTAAACTAACATGTATTAGATAATGGAATACTAGATGTGGTAACAAACAACCCCCAAATTATATAATGGCTCAGATATGATTAAAAGTTGACTTCCCACCATGTGAAGTCCAAAATAGGTGTTCCTGATTAATGGGCAGCTCTTCTCCAAGTGGGGGCAGGTGACTCAGTGGTAAAGAATCTGCCTGCCAATGCAGGAGACATAGGTTCGATCCCTGGGTCAGGAAGATCCCCTGGAAAAGGAAACGGCAACTCACTCCAGTATTCTTGCCTAGGAAATCCCATGGACAGAGGAGCCTAGCAGGCTACAGTCCATGGGGTCCCAAAGAGTCGGACGAGACTAAATAACAACTTCTCCAAGTGATGATTCAGGACCCAGGCTCCTTCCATCTGTGGTTCTACTGTAGTTAATGGAGTACTGTGCTCACCTGCAGGAAGCCAAAGAAGGGAAGACAGAGCAGGGAATTAAGCACGGGAGGCTTTTATGTCCAGACCTGGAAGTTGGGGTGCATCTGCTCTGCTCACATTCCAGTGACCAGAATTCAGACACATGGCCTTGCTTAACCACAAGGAAGGCTGAGAAATTCTCTACCTGACTGCCCAAGAAGGAAAGAAAACAGGCTTGATGAAGAGCCAGCCAGTCTTTGCAAATAATGGAAGTCCTCCAAGGACTTCCAATGAGCAGGCAAGAAGAAGATGATTCATCCTCCAGCATCTTATCCTGAATGAACAGCTTGCTCTAGCCTGGATTCAGAGAGCAAGTTCCATTGTAAAACCACATTTGTTTTTTTCTGGGAAGAAATCCCTTAGAAAAGCAAACAACTCTAACATTCCATTTATCTCTCCTGACATTTGATATGTTTTATGGGTTTCCAAATATGGTTTTTCAGTGTTGCATAAAAACAAGAGGCACCTTAAAAGGGTGTGACTAGTGTGGCTGTACCCTAAGACTAGGACTATGGCATAGCTCCACTTCCAAGTGCAGCAAGAACTTGGCTAACAAACTTCACACTCCCGGGACTCAGGCTCCAATTCTGTGGAACAAGTAACCCTTGCAGTTCCCCTTGCTGGGGAATCAAAGACTTGCTCATTCTCTGCTCCCAGTGATCTTTACAAGAGCCCTTTGGAGCTGAAAGGGCATGAATGGTTATTGCTTATTTCACAGCTGGGGAAAGTCTGAGCTGGAGAGGTGACATGCCTGACTCAGGGAAATCCCACTTCACAGTCCCCAGGCAAGAGGTGGTGACTTAAGTTATGAGAGGAGGTGACATCAGAAGAGGGAAGCAGAAAAGCATGAGGAATGGTGTGGAAGGAGGAATGAAGAAAACCTACAAAAGTACATCCCCAAGCCTGAGGTTCTTTCCATACTGCCTCCTAAGCCTCACTTTCTTGTGATTTGTTGTCTGTGATGCCTGGTGATCTAGTCAAAGAGGGAGGACTACAGAGAAGTAGAGTGGGAACTCAGGGCATCTAGAATCCCCAGGAGCCTTCAGATAGGAGGCGGATGTAGATCAATATTGCTCCCGTGGTCAAAAGCTGCCTGTTTGAGGAAAGGATCCTAAAGGAGGAACCATGAAGTAAAGGAACCCTCCTTTTGCATCCTTTTATTCTGAGCTCCAGGGAGTTGCTGCTCAGGGATGCTGTATTCTTCCGCCTAGGCCTGTACCTCTTATCTGAAAAGGGAAGATGATTTTTTTAAAAAAAAGTGACAAAACCCGTTAACCGTGAATCAAGGTGATGGGAATATAGAAATTCTTTATAGTACTTTTGCAAGATTGCTATAAGTTTGAAATCACTTCAAAAACAAAATCAGAGGATTATAAGCACCTAGAAGCCCCCTTATGCTCTCTTCCAATCAGTACTCCCTCAAGGGATGCCCCCATTCTGACTCCTAATATCTAAACCAGTTTTTCTATTTGAATCATGTAGAAATCATAATTTTGTGTCTGACTTCTTTCTTTCAAAACTGTGTTGATGGGGGACTTCCCAGGTGGTCCAGAGGTTGAGACCCCCAGCTTCCACTGTGGAGGGAGGGGGAGTGCATATTCGATCCTTGATTAGGGAAGCCCCTCATGCCACATGTTGAGGCAAAAAAAAAAAAAAAGTGTGAATGAGATTCAGCTATGCTGTTTGTTTGTTTTCAATTCACTCATTCTCATTTCCCTCTAGCATTCCACTGTAAGAATTCATCATATAGGGGTGGGATTTCCAGAATGACTGAGAACCTCTGAAAACCCTCACTCCAAAAGATCAATGGTAAAGCTAGGCAAAATAGCCAAAAGCAATCATTTGAAAACTGGATATTTATCAAAATCATCCATGGTAGGCAGAATAATGACCTAACAAAAATGTTCATGTCCTAATCCCCAGAAACTCTGAATACATTGTTACACACAAAGGGGAATTAAGATTGCAGATGGAATTAAGTTTGTTAATTAGCTGATCATAAGATAAAGCCCTTCCTTCACTGGAAGGACTGAAGCTGAAGCTGAAGCTCCAATACTTTGGCCACCTGATGGGAAGAATTGACTCATTGAAAAAGACCCTGATGCTGGGAAAGATTGAAAGCAGGAGGAGAAGGGGACGACAGAGGATGAGATGGTTGGATGGCATCACCAACTCAACAGGCATGAGTTTGAGCAAGCTCCGGGAGTTGGTGATGGACAGGGAGGCCTGGCGTGCTGCAGTCCAAGGGGTCACAAAGAGTTGGACACAACTGAGTGACTGAAGTGAATTGAACTGACTGTTAAGATAAATGCAGGCAGTCTCTAGAAGCCAGAAAAGATAAAGAAATGCATTCTCCTCCAGGGACGAGGGAGGCTGGTGGGCTGCCGTCTATGGGGTCGCACAGAGTCGGACACAACTGAAGCGACTTAGCAGCAGTAGCAGCTAGGTCTCCAGAAGGAAGTAGCCCTGTTGATACCTTGATTTTCTTTTATTTTTTTTTCCAAAGATATTTATTTACTTATTTGGCTGCATTGGGTCTTAGTTGTGGCACTCAAGATCTTTGTTGCATCACGAGGAATGTTCTGTTGTGGAGCTCAAATTCTCTAGTTGTAGCTCAAGGGTTTAGTTACTCTGAGGCAATGGGGATCTTGGTTTCCCAGTCAGGGATCAAACCCATGTCCCCTGCATTGGAAGGCTGATTCTTAACCACTGAACCACCAGAGAAGTCCCATTTTGATTTTAATGAGACCTATTTTATATTTCTGACCCATAGAACTATAAGGTAATATATTTTTATAATTTTAAGCCACAAAGTGTGTGATAATTTGATATAGAAGCAACAGAAAACTAATATAGCATACAAGAAATTGAGAAACATTTACTTAAGAAAATCAACTAAACTTCAGTTAGGAGAGACTACGTCTGCGGTGTTGAGCCTGAGGCTATGTCCGTATTTCTCCTCCCTCGGCTTCATGATATATTAATAGAAGGTCTATCAAAGTGGTGGTAAAGAGGTGACTGTATTGGAGCAGAGTGCAGAAAATTCCATGCCCAGAGGCATTATCAAAAACAATAGTGATCTCATGCAATAGAGACAAATATCAAAGTTAGTCTAAGGTCTCTGTACTGGTTAGGAAAAGCAACAGACCAACAGGTCAGCCAGAAGTTTTAACAGGGATATCTGGAGAACAAGACAGCCAAAGTTCTCAGTAAGATTTTACTGGCAGGCGATGTGTATACGAAAGACTGCACAAATCTCAGGAGATACTGGAGAAGATTAGAGCGAGCTACTCAGCATGAGCCTTGAAAACACAGAAATTAAAATCAGCAATAAACTTGTAAACTAGCTGTACCCTGCATATATACCTCAAAACACAAATAGATCATTCAGCAAATGGTAGAAGTCTTATTGGCTCAAGAGATTTAAGCACAACTTATGGCCAATCATTGGATAACCATCGAAGAATGCTGACCCGGAGGCAACCCCTATTACTAGGTTTATAAAAACAAGAATAAAAAATAACTGAGCAGAGACATCAGCAGCCACATGCTTGGAGGAAACAAAATCCATAAAATTAGTCCAGAGAAGTCACCAAAAAAAACAGAAAAGATAATAACAAAAAACAGACAACAATAAACAGCCCCAGTGATGGGGAAGGGGTAACAGAAACCAGAGTTGCTGCAATACATGATCTCAAACAGCCAGCTGTCGACAAAAAGAGTTACAAGAGAGGCAAAGGAAAAAATGGGCCTCATGCATAACAAACAAAACAGTCAACAGAAACTGTCTTTGGGGGGATCCAAATGTTAGAAGACAAAGTCCTCAAAGGAGCTATTATAAACATATTCAAAGAACTGACAGATCATGCTTAAACAAAGGAAAGTATGCTGACAAAGATTTATCAAGTGGAAAATAATAACGAAGACAAAGAAATTATTCATTTATTTTATTTTTGGTTGTGCTGGGTCTTCATTGCTGCATGCTGGCTTTCTTTAGCTGCTGTGAGCAGGGACTACTCTGCTGGGGAAGGTAGGTTTCTCATTGCGGTGGTTTCTCCAATTAAAACAGAGTTTGAAGAGTGGATTTTTAAAAGTATGATCCCACTATATTATGTCTACAAGAGATATACTTTCTAGCCAAAGATACAGATATTTTGAAAGTAAAAGGATGAAAAAGATATAAAATGCAAAAGAGATATAAATGTTAAAAAGAGCTAGGGTATCTATGTTGCTGCTGCTGCTAAGTCGCTTCAGTCGTGTCCTACTCTGCGGGACCCCATAGACGGCAGCCCACCAGGCTCCCCCGTCCCTGGGATTCTCTAGGCAGGAACACTGGAGTGGATTGCCATTTCCTTCTCCAATGCATGAAAGTGAAAAGTCAAAGTGAAGTTGCTCAGTCGTGTCCGATTCTTAGCGACACCATGGACTGCAGCCTACCAGGCTCCTCTGTCCATGGGATTTTCCAGGCAAGAATACTGGAGTGGGGTGCCATTGCCTTCTCCAGGGTATCTATAATATCAGGTAAAATAGACTTTGAGGCAGAATTTCTTACTAAAGTCAAATAAGAGTATTTTATAGTGATAAAAGGGTCAATCAATCAGGAGGACAATCATTATAAACATATACTCACCTAACAGTACTTCAAAATACACAGACCAAAAATTGACAGAATCCAAGGGATAATTCAACAATAATAGAGACTTCAATGCCCCATTTTCAGTAATTAATATAAACAGGTGGAAGATCAATAAGAATATAGAAGACCTGAACAACACTATAAAATAACTGAAACTTACAGACATCTATAGAACATTCTACCCAACAACAGGAGAATAAAGATTCTTCTCAACTGTATGTAGAACATTCTTCAGGATACCATATGTTAAGCCGTAAGACAAGCCTCAACAAATTTTAAAAGACTGAAATGATCCAGAGTATGTTTTCCAACCACCATTAAATATAATGCCAGAAGGAATTTTTGGAAATTCAGAAACTTAAAATTTAAACAACAAATTCCTAAATAACCAGTGAGTAAAAAAGAAATCACAAGAGGAAATTAGAAAATACCTTGAGTTGAATGAAAACAAAAGCACGAAACATCAAAACTTAGGAGAACTTCCCTGGCGGTCCAGTGGTTAAGAATTCGCCTGCCAATGCAGGGGACGGGGGTTCGGTCTCTGGGCTGGGAAGATTTCACATTCCTCGGGGCAGCTAAACCCATGTGCCACAGCTGCCCAAGCCCCCGCTCCACAAGGCAATGAGAAGTTTATGCACCATAAGTAGAGGGTAGCCCTCACTGGCCACAACTAGAGAAAGCCTGAAGACCCACCACAGCCAAAAGGAAGTAAAGAGATACTAAAATGTTTACAAAGAAACTTAGAGAATACTGCTGAAACAATGCATAGAGGGAAATTTAAAGCTGTAAATGCCTATTTTTGAAATGGAGAACTTACATCATGAGAAACTGATTTTAAAAAAGACAAAACTAAATCCAAAGCAAGCTGCAGGAATGAAATAACATAGATTGAAGAGGAGATAAATAGAAAACAACAGAGAAAATCAATGAAACCAAAGGCTGGCTCTTTGAAAATATTAACAAAAGTGACAAACCTTTAGCCAGACTGACCAAGGAGGAAAGAGAAGACATGAATTAACAAAATCAGGAATGAAACAGGAGATACTCCTGCCTAGAAAACACAGTCAGCAATTGTATGACAATAAATCAGATAACCTAGATGAAACGGACAAATTCCTAGAAAGACACAAACTGCCAAAACTGACTAAGAAAGAAATAGAAAGTCCAAATGGATAAATAACAGCAAGCCAAAAGACTGGGTTAGTAATCAAAATGTTTCCCACAAAGGAAAAGAGGCCTGCCCCAGGTAGTTTCAGTGGCGAATTCTGACAAAATTTAAGGAACATTGAACACCAGTCCTCAAATTTTCCAAAAATAGAAGGGAATACTTCCCAATTTATTCTATTGAGATAGTCTGGGACTTGGGACCTGGCATCCGGGGTCCTTCCCTGGAGTGCTTGCACCTGGACAAATGCCTCCTGGAGCAACAGAATACCAAGAAACCAGAAGGGGCTAAAAATAACTGCATGCATGTGCAAGTAGGGCTAATTATGTATAAGACACAAGAAAGCCAAAGACCAACTGCCATTTCTGAGGTGCAGGAGCGAAAGCAGGGTACCGCACATGCCCCTGCACACAGCACCACCGAGAGCACGCCTAAGCCATCCCTGATGACCACTGATCACCCCACCATCCTCACCCCATTTAAGGAATCAGCCCGCCCTCCTCAGACGGCAGACAAGGACACTTGTTCCTTGTTTTCACTCCCTTGTGCTACAGCCTATAAATCCTTGCCTGCATTTCTCGTCTGGCCTCTTACCAATCTCCACTGATTGAAGAGTTCAAGTACCCGGGTCAGTAATAAAGTGAAGCCAGTACTGAGCTTGTGTGTGCTCAGTTGTGTCTGACTCATTGAGATCCCATGAAGTGTAGCCCGCCAGGCTCCTCTGTCCACGGGATTACGCAGGCAAGAATATTGGAGTGGGCGGCCATTTCCTCCTCCAGGGGATCCTCCCAACCCAGGGATCGAACTCACATCTCCTCAGTCTCCGGCTTTGCAGGTGTATTCTTTACCACCAAGTTACCTGGGAAGCCAGAAGCCAATATTACTCTGATACTAAAACCGGAAAGACAGAGCACACCCCAAAAAATTAAGGAATAAATAAAACTAAGAAAACCACATCCCTTATGAATCTAAACGCAAAAAAAAAATCCTAACATGAAAAAAACTAGCCAACCAAATTCAGCAAAACACAAAATGAGTTAACCATGATCAAGTGGAATTTACGTCAGGGATACGTGGTTAGTTTACCATACAAAAGCAATCAATGCAATATACCACATTAACAGAATAAAGAACAAAAACCACATAATCATCTCAATAGATCCAGAAAGGGAATTTGACAACATTCCACACTCTTTAATAACAAAAAATTACTCAACAAACTAAAAACGGAAGGGAACTTCCTTGGTCTGATAAAGGGCAACCATGAAAAACCCACAGCAACACACACTTAATGGTGAAAAATCAAATGCCTTCCCCCTGAGATTTGGAACAAGACAAGGATATTTCTTGTCAAGAAATTAAGCAACAAAGAGAAATAAGAGGCACTCATACTGGAAGGGAAGAAGTAAACATAATCATATATACAAAAAATTCTAAGGGGATTACAAAAACACCCAAAACAAATAAAACTACAAAACCATAGCAGAAACAGTAGAAATCCTGTTGACTTCAGCGTGGAAGGAAGATCAATATACGAAAATCACCTGCATTTCCATATGCTTATGAACAACCCACAAATGAACAATTCCATTCAAAACTGTATCAAAAGAATAAAATATGCCAGAATAAATTTAACAAATACAGTGCAAGATTTCAAAAGTGAAAATTATATCTTTGCCAAGAGGGGTAGAAATCTAAATAGAGAGATATTCTACGTCTATGGATTGGAAGGCTCATTATTTATGGGAAATTCTCTTCTATTTGATCAACTCAGTCCTTATCAAAATTCAAGCAAGTCTTGTTTCCTTTCCACACAGATTGACTATTGCTGCTTCTAAAGTTTATATTGAAAGGCAAAGGTCCTAGAATAACAAAAACAATCTTGAAAAAGAAAAACAAAGTTAGAGGACATAACCTTCCAATTTCAAAACTTGCTACAGCAATAGAGTGTGGAACTGAATAAGGATAGACGTACAGATCAATGGCACACAAGTGAGAGCCCAGAAATAAACTCTGACATTTACAATCAGTTGGTTTACAACCAAGGAGGCAAGAGGCAACTGGCTACCTACACAAAAACAGAATGAAGCTGGACTCCCTACATCACACCATTCACTAAATTTAACTCAAAATGAATGAGACCTAAACGCAGAGTTAGAATTATAAAACCCTTAGGACAAAATCTTGGTGACCTTGGGTTAGGCAAACGTTTTGTCACCAGCAAAATCCACTGCGGTCCCAGAGAAAAATAGGAGAATTTAGGTGATAAGGTCTCATTTCTTTTGTGCTTAATTTAGTTTCCACTTGCCTGTAAATGGTCTTGCCCTTAACACAAAGGACTAGAGTTTCTACCACAGAATGGCTGTGCCCAAGACTTCCAGCTTGGCAGGGCTGTATGAAAAGTGTGAGCAGGGCACTTCAGTTCAGGATGGTAGAGGAGGGGCATGTGCATAGCCCCTTCGCCTGGCACTGCAGTCCAGAGTGTGAGCAACACTCCTGTGCCAGACCCATAAGAACTGCCCCCTTCCGCACTTGACAAGAACCCTATAAGGCAGCCCCGCCCACAGCCTTTCAGTGGGAAAGGCAGCTGTGTACTCTAGAGTCAAGGCTTACACCTGTCCCTTCTTTGATCTGATCAAAGCCTAAAACATCCCTTTGCTTCCACTGGCACAAGAAACATGGGGAAGGAGAATTCTTGTTGGGGCTCTCCTTGGAAGGGGTGGTAACAGTTTCTTAGATACAACAGCAAAAGCCCAATCCACAAAATTAAAAATTAATTGAATTTCATCAAAATGTAAAACTATGAGTCACCATGAAGAAAATCTAATCACTGGAAGAAAATATTGGCAAATTATACATCTGCTTGAAGATGTGTATCCAAAATACAAAGAACACTTTATAGAATACCACTCAAGAACACAAGTAATCCAATTTTAAAAAATTGGCAAAGCAACTGAACAGATATTTCATTAAAAAAGCTATATGAGCATCCAATAAGCATATATTAAGATGTTCAATGGGGCTTACCCAGTGGCTCATTGGTAGAGAATCCACCTGCCAAGGCAGGAGACTTGGGTTCTTGAGTCAGGAAGATTCCCTGGAAAAGGAAACGGCAACTCACTTCAGTATTCTTGCCTGGGAAATCCCATGGACAGAGGAACATGGCAGGCTACAGTCCATGGGGTCGAAAAAGAGTCAGACACAGCTTAGTGACTGGGCAACAAAAAGGTGTTCAGTAAATATCATCAGTCATTAGAGAAATATAAGCCGCAATGAGATACTACTTCATACCACAAGAATGATGAAAATAAAAAAAAGACAGATAATAAGTGATAGCAAGGATGAAACTAGAGTCCTCAATAATTTGGAGGAAATGTAAAATGGTACATTCAGTTTAAAAAACAGTTTGGCAGTTTCTTAAGAAGTTAAATGTATGTATTTTTCTGTATGACTCCACAATTCACTCCTCGGAACATTTACCCAAGAGAAAGGAAAATATATGTCCACACAAAGCTTAAATATGAATATTCAGAGCAGAATTATTCATGATAGCCAGAAACTGAAAGCAACCCAAATGTCCACTCATGGATGAATGAACAAAGTGTATTTTACAGACACAACGGTATACATCCAGCCACAGAAAGGAATGAAGTACTAATATTTGTTAAAACCTGGATGAACCTCACCAGCACTTTATTAAGTGAACGCAGCCAGGCATGAAGGGCCACTGGATGGTTCCCAGTATGTGGGATGTCCAGAAAAGACCTATCTATAAAGACAGCAACTAGATTGAGTAGTTAACTGGGGCTGGGGATGGGGAAAGGGGAGTGACTGCAAATAAGCATGAGGGATCTTTCTGGAGTAATGGAATGTGCTAAAATTTAATTGTGGTGACAGTTGCACAGCTTTGTGCTTTTACTACAAATTATTGAATTCTACATTTATAAGCGAAATAGAAAGACCCTGCAAAAACAACAACAAAAAAGAATATGTAATGTCTTTATTCATTCTACTATTAATAAGCATTTGGGCAGCTTCCAGTTTGGAGACATTATAAATACTGCAGGTATGGGCATTCTTGAACATCATTTGACGGCTATAAGTAAACATTTCTCTTAGGTGCATGTTTGAGAGTAGGATTTGTAGATCGTAGAGTGTGCATATATTGTGCTTTGGTAAATTCTGCCACAGAATTTTCCCGGATCGTCTATAGACTTACATCTCCATCAGCAGTGATGAAACTTCTGGTCGCTTTACATCCCAGCTGACCCTCGGCACTGTCTGTCGGTTTCCTTTTAGCCATTCGTTGAGTGCCTAGCAGTGACCACAGTGGCTTCGGTCCAAATGCCTCTGATGATCAGTGAAGTTGAACTCATTTCAAGTTTGGCTGTTTTGTCTCTTTGACCATTTGGAAATTCTCTTTGTGAAATGCTGGTTCAAATAAGTTTGCCCCCCTTCCCCTCTAAGTAGTCTGTAATTTTCTTACTGGTTTTTGTGGGAGTTCCTTCTATTGAGTCGGCCCAAAAGTTAGTTTGAGTTTTTCCATAAGGTGTTATGAAAACACCAGATGAACCTTGGGGCCAACCCAATATATTCTGGATGAGGGTTTTTTTTTAATACCAGTCTCTGACATGATTTTTCACTTCCTTGACAGTGTCTTTTGATGAACACAAATTTTTGCTTTAATGCGGTCTAATTTAATAATTTTTTTCTTATGGTTAGTGTTTTTTTGATATCCCCAATTAAGAGATCATCTCCTTACTCATAAACCTATATTCTTGTTTTTTCTAAAGTAGTTATTGTTTTACCTCTCTAATTTAGATCAACAATCAATCTGAAATTGATTTTATATATATATAATTTGAGATATGGGGTCAATATTCCTTTTTTTCCCATTTGGATAATTGGTATATGCAACACATTTGAGGGGTTGTTTATTTTGTTTTTTAAGCACATAGCTTTAGTAAGTCTTGAATCGGATGGGTGAGTCATTCAGCTTTGCTTTCCTTTTTCAAGGCTGCTTCCGCCATTAAGTCTTCCGGCCTCTCCAAAGAAGTTTTAGAATCTGCATGTAATAGAAACTATCCTGGGAACAAATGATCTTAAAATTTGTATGGGATTGCAAAAGACCTCAAACAGCCAAAGCAAACTTGAGAAAGAAAAGCAAAGCTTGAGGCATTATGATCTTTGTTTTCAAATTACATTACAGGGACTTCCCTGGAAGTCCAGTGATTAACACTCTGAGCTTCCGCTGCAGGGTCACAGGTTCAATCCCTGGCCCCCTGGTTGGGGATCTAAGACTCTGAGATGCCGTGTGGCCAAAACCAAAAACAAACAAACAAGCAAAAATAAGAAGAATGAAATCTTGCCATTTGCAGAAACATGAATGCCCCCCACCCCCACTGCCCAAGGAGGATTGAACCCACGTCTCCTGCGTTGGCAGGATTCTTTACCCCTGAGCCACCTAGGAAGCCCCCACGTTAGATACACAGATGTTTGTTACACACTATATGAAAGAAATTTTAGGCAGTGTGTTCTTTCAGTGAGAAGAAGATATACTCAGTGATGATACTACATTCTTAAATATTTCAAACGTATTTTTCTTTCAAGAATAAAGACATTCTAGGGATTTCTGACTGGAATTGCCTTAAACCTATCAATCAGTTTGAAGAAATGAGAAATAGATTCTATAATCCTGAGTGAAATAAATGAAGTAAGTCAGACAGAGAAAAACAAATACTGTTTAATGTCACATGTTGAATTAAAAATGAAAAACAAGTTTATGAATACAAAGGACATGTTGGTGGTTGCCTGATTGCCAGACATGGGACGTGGGGGTGGGAAAAATGGGAGCGTGTGTGCCCCCGACCCTTTGTGACCCTATAGACTCTAGCCCACCAGGCTCCTCTGTCTGTGGGATCCTCCAGGCCAGAATACTGGAGTGGGTTGCCTGTGCCCTCCTCCGGATCTTCCCAGCCCAGGGATCAAACCCAGCCGTACTGCAGATGGCTTCTTCACGGCTGAGCCTGGGCAAAGTGGACAAAGGGAGTCAAACCAGTTATAAAATAAAGAAGCCATGGGGATGCAATGTACAGCACGAGGATTATAGTTAATAACACTGTATTGTACATCCGAGAGTTGCTGAGAGAGTCACCTTAAGAGTTCTCTACACAGCCACCAAAAATTATAACTGAAACACGGTGACGGATGTTAGCTAGATTCATTATGGCGCTCATTTCACAAGTATATACAAATATCGAATCATTAAGCACTCCACCTGAAATATAATGGTGTATGTCAATTACACTTCAGTATATTTTTAATTAAAAAATAAATTTATTATTAAATATTTAGAGAAGAAAATGTTTCAAATGATTATGAAAAAACATTTTTATAATAATGTAAAAAAAACAAAAAGTAATGTTTTGCAAGTGAATTGTAGACATCATGACACTCTGTTCTTTTTTATATATATATTCAGTAAGTCATGCATGTAGTGAATTGTGTAACAAGCCTGTTCAGTTCAGTTCAGTTCAGTCACTCAGTCATGTCCGGCTCTTTGCGACCCCATGGACTGCAACAAGCCTGTAGCACTATTGTTTCCAAGGTTACCATAAAGCTGTGAAAAGCCTCCCTTTCAAACAGGAAAAGGAGGTATTCTCTGTACCCTTGTGAAGACTTTTCCCACATTAAATGTATACAGAATGTTTCTCACAAGCTTGTTGTTGTTGTTCAGGCGCTTAGTTGTGTCTGACTCTTTGCGACCCCTTGAACTGCAGCATGCCAGTCTACCCTGTCCTTCACCATCTCCTGAAGTTTGCTTAGACCCATGTCCATTGAGTCAGTGATGCTACCCAACCATCTCATCCTCTGCTGCCCCCTTCCCCTCCTGCCTTCAATCTTTTCCAGCATCAGGGTCTTTCCTAATGAGTCAGCTCTTCAAATCAAGTGGCCAAAGTATTGGAGTTTCAGCTTCAGCATCAGTCCTTCCAATGAATATTCAAAGCTGATTTCTTTTAGGATTGATTAGTTTGATCTCTTGTTATCCAAGGGACTCTCAAGGGTCTTCTCCAGTACCAAAACTCAAAAGCATCAATGTGGAGGAAATTTTAGGCACAGTGTTCTTTCAGTGAAAGGAAGTTATAATCATTGAGTTAAGCTTGCAGTGAATTGTATAACAGACCTGTAGCACTGGTGTTTTTTTAATTTATTTTTTAATTGGAGGAGATAATTTCTTTATAATGTGCTACTTTCTGCCATACAGTGAGAATCAGCTATAATTGTGTGTATATATATATATATATATGTTTATATGTATCCCCTCCCTTTTAAGAGCACTGGTGTTCTAAAAGCCACTTTGAAGGTGGAAAAAGCCTAGCTCTCAAATAGGGACAGCATGTATCCTCTTTTATGTCCACAGGCAAAGACATGTTCCCACATTAGATTTAGAGAGATGTTTCTTACAAACTACATGAAAGAAATTTTAGGAACAGTGTTCTTTCAGTGAAAGCAAGTTATACTCGCTGAGTGACACGTGTAATGAATTGTGTAACAGACCTGCAGTACTGTGTTTCTAAGGCTATATTAAAGCTGGGGAAAACCTAGCTTTCAAACAGAAAAAAAAGAGCATCTTCCTTTCTGTCTACATGTAAAGACTTCTTCCTGTATTATATATATATATATGCATGCTGAGTTGCTCAGTTGTGTCTGACTTTGAGACCCCATGGACTGCAGCTTGCCAGGCTCCCTTGTCCATGGGATTTTCCAGGCAAGAATACTGGCGTGGGTTACCATTTCCTACTCCAGGATATCTTCCCGCCCCAGGGATCAAACCTGTGTTTCCTGCATTGGCAGGAGGATTCTTTACCATTGAGCCACCTAGGAAGCCCCCACATTAGATACATAGATATTTGCTACATGCTATATGAAAAAAATTTTAAGCAACCTATTCTTTCAGTGAGAGGAAGTTATACTCAGTGATGATACTACATTCTTAAATATTTCAAATGGATTTTTCTTTCAAGAATAAAGACATTCTATATATAGGCAAAAGAAAAAAAAATCTGGGATTTTTAATTGGAATTGCCTTAAACCTATCAATCAGTTTGAAGAAATGAGAAGCAGACTCTATAATCCTGAGTCTTTCAATCTCTGTTCATAGTATATTCCTCCATTCATTTAGTCTCTCTTTCAAATTTTTTCAAAAAATATTTTGTAGTTTTCAATGTTGAGGCTTTGTGCAACTTTCATTAGATTTATTTCCAGGTTTTAAATTATTTATCATACTGTATAACATGTTAAATTTTCATGATTGTCTCACCTTCAAGTATCTATCTGTATGTTGCTTTTTTATAGGAATTTAATTAACTTTTGAATATTGACCTTGGGTGCAGTGACCCTGCTGGATTCACTTACCAATCCAATAGCTAGTCTATAGAGTCTTTTGGAAAGTTCTCCATACTCAGTCATGTCATATGAATAATGATTGTTTTTTCTTTCTAGTTCTTTTTTTTCCCCCTAATTCTTTTTTTTTTTAGTTTTTTATTTTTTAAATTTTAAAATCTTTAATTCTTACATGCTCCCCCTAATTCTTATGGCTTTTATTTCTTGACTCATTGCACTGGCTACCATACTAGTACAATGTCAAAGTGGTGACCTAAATCACGTGTCCAGTATACTATTTGTAGGAAAAAGGAAACTGGGACTTTCAAGTACATATATGCTTAGAATCTTTGAATCTTTCTGGAAAGATATGCAAAAAACTAGTCACCTATCACTAAGGCAGACTTCCCGAGTGGCTCAGTGGTAAAGAATCCACCTGCCAAGGCAGGAGACACCAAAGAGTTGGGTTCAATCCTTGGGTTGGGAAGATCCCCTGAAGAAGGAAATGGCAACCCACTCCAGTATTCTTCCCTGGAAAATCCCACGGACAGAGGTGCCGGGCTCAGCCCGAACGACTGAGCACATCACCAAGGCAGCAACTGTTGAAACTAGGGCTTAAATTTAGAACCAATGGTGACTTCCTCAGACCCGCCCCAGCCATGCTCTGGAATGCAGGAATAGCCTGTCCCATTAGATTTTAAAACCCACAGAGTAGAATCACAGCCAAATTCTTACACCAAGAGAGAGGTCCAAATGGGGCGTTTACCATTGTCTAGAAGGGAATGTGAAAGTCAAAGTCGATTAGTCGTGTCCTACTGTTTGAGACCCCATGGACTATACAGTCCATGAAATTCTCCAGGCCAGAATACTGGAATGGGCAGCCTTTCCCTTCTCCAGGGGAATCTTCCCAACCCAGGGATCGAACCCAGGTCTCCCAAATCAAAGGCAGATTCTTTACCAGTTGAACCACAAGGGAAGCCCTTAGAAGGGAAAGCGGCCCAGAAAAAAAAAAAAAAAAAGACTGTTCCCTCTAAAGTAGGTTTTCTGGGCATTTCATGGTCCTGCTTTCCTACTGCTTTCTCTTGGCACTTTTCATCAGCATCTCAGTAACTCTCAAATCAAAGATCAACATAAAAGTTGTTGTTGAAGAAACGGGCAAGAGTAGTTACCCCTGGGAAAGTTAACCAGGCATCAGGGGAGGGGAGGGAGGTTTGTTTTTACTGTTATACCACATGCATATGTTATGGACTGAATGTTGGTGTCCCCCCAAAATTCATAGGCTGAAATCTAATCCCCAGTGTGATATTGGAGGCGGGGTCTTAAGGTCTTAGGGAGGAACTTGGGTCCTGAGGGTGGAGCCCTCATGAATGGGATGAGTATCCTTAATAAGAAGCCTGAAAGCTCAGGTCACTCCTTCTTGCCACTATGTGAAGATACAACGAGAAGTCAGCAGTCTACAGCCTAGAAGAGGCTCCTGAGCAGAACCTGACCATGCCGGCACCGTGGTCTTGGACTTGCAGCCTCTAAAACTGTAAGAAGTAAATTTCTGTTGTCAGCAAGCCACCCAGGTCACATTATTTCGTAATAGCAGCCCAGCTGACTAAGATAACATGTAATGCTGATTCAAAAACAAATCTAGGATTTATTTATTTTATAACAAATAATGCAATTAGATGTTAAATCACCTCTCAGTTGAAAAGATGATTGTTGGCAAGCACCTCTCTCAGAGAATGGGGGGAGGGAAGCGACGGGTGTCAGCCCCTCTCCCCAAACCCCACTGTGCTTCTGATGTGAAGAGAGGGACACGGAAGCCAAGACCTTCTGTGGGAAAGCAGTGAGCAGGGGCCACACTCTGTGAGGGATGTGAGGATGGGGTGCCATGGCTACCCTGGGAAGACTGAGTAAAGTTCTCTTGCTAGCTGCTTCAGGTGTGTCTGACTCTTTGGGACCCCATGGACTGTAGCCCGCCAGTCCTCTGTCCCTGGGATTTCCCAGGCACAAATACTGGAGGGGGTTGCCATTCCCTTCTCCAGGGGATCTTCCCAACCCAGGGATCGAACCTGGGTCTCCTGCATTGCAGCCAGACTCTTTACCAACTGAGCCAGCTGGGAAGCCTGGGGAGACTGAGCCGCCGCAGAAAAAGACCCTGAGAGAAGCTGAATCACAAAGACGGCAGGGTGCCTGGCACAGGAAGCAAAGAGTTCCCGTTCCTGAGCGGCGAGGACCCCCAGGGTATCCCTAGAGAGTCCCATCTCCTCAAGTCCTATTTCCTGTGTGTCCATATGACACACCCACACCCCAGAAGTCCTGAGCACGTCTTGTTTCTCAAAGACATTGGCTCAAGTGGGGCTCTTCCGTTGACCCTGGAGTCGCCTTGGGAAGGCAACTGCCTCTTCGGGCTCTGTACCCACCCTGCTGGTCAAGGCTGGCTGCTGGCTCTGGAGGTCTGCCTGCCCCAGACCAGAGGAGGGGACTGAGCTGTTGAAGGAAGCCCCAGGACTGCTATGCCCTTCCCTCTCTTCCCCACCCCAGGGGCATTCCATGTCCCTGCATGGGAGGTCCAGGCAAATTCTTTCTGCGTTTACAAAAGTCCATAAGTCGGTGACCTCCCTCTAAAGCTGACCAGTCCCATAAGAGTTTTCCGGAGCCCTTACGCAAGAGGGCCCCTGATCGGGGTGGGGGCGTGTTTCTGTGCTCCATCTGGAGCAGACCCCCTTCCTATACTCCCACCTCCCCAGAGAACCCCCTCCTCCTTATGTCCTGACCCCTGGGGTTGGATACCAGTCTACAGTTGGGACTTTCCAAAAGCTCCACTAGGCCTTTTTCTGGCCTCTCCCCCTTTCCAGGCCACCCATCAGGGATCTTGAACACTGGGTGAAGTGAGGAGCAGGTTTCTCAGAGCTCCAGAGAGCAAGATAGAGGCAAATGCAGAGGAAAGAGCACCAGATCACCATGCTGAAATTCTCCCTGAGCCCAATTACAGCATTAATTATAAAAGTTGGTAATAGGCAGCTCACTCACTTTTATGTGAATGCATTTATTTAACCCTCACAAAAACCCTTTGAGGTGGGTGCTATTGTTTTCCCCGATTTTACACAGAGGCAGGCACAGAGAGGTTAGGATGCTTGCCAAGGCCCACAGCTAGAAAGTGACAGAGCTGGGATGCAAACCTAAGTACTTTGATTCCAAAATCTAGGCTTTTGACTCATTCATTCTACTGCTTCTCACAGCCCCTGGGGAAGATCTCATATCTGAGCTTTGGGTCATGCTGTTCTCCCCTTCTGGAACGTTTCCTCTCTTCTCCACCTGGCAAAACGTACCCTTCCGTGCCCACCCAAGAGCTTTCCCTGGTATGGTCCCTGTCCCCTGCTAGACATGTCACGAGTCTTTGCCCAGTCGTAATGCCACTCCCCATTGAGCTACAAACATTTCCAGGAAGGTCCTGGGCTTTGTCCTTCTTCATGTCACCAGCCTCACACACTGCAGACTTCTCTAAGGAGGTTCAACGTTTCGTATGGGGCAGGCCTCAGCCTCTGACTTTCTGCAGAATTTTGGATATATCACTGCCCTTCTGTGGTCTCCAAAGTTCCCAGGAGTGAGATTTTTCTCTGATCCTCAGTTGCTGAAATCCCCATTTCTCCCTGCCAAAGAAATCACCTGGGGACTTTTTTCTCCACACTCTACTCTATGGGAGAGAGATTGAGAGCTGCCTGGTGGGCCACCCCTGGGATCTCAAGTTGGACTTGTCCCAGAAAAACTTCTGAGTCACCTTCCTGTCTCAAGATGGAACTTGGCTGCTTTCTCTTGGGTGATAAAGGACCAGGAAATGTACTGCCTCCTCCACCCAAACCCCCACTCCTCCTGCCCAGGCCTGAGGAGGAGGGTGATCTAATTACAACACCTCATTGATAATAACAACTGTTATTAAGGATCATACTACATATACTCGCCCCCCATTCATTCATAGTACATGAATTCCCTAGCCTGGAAGGCAAAGGGGTGGGATAATTGGGACAACAGGCTGGGTTGAGCCAGAGCTCCAGATCCAGGGCTGTCTTGTCATCACTTCTCTAAGCCTCAGTGCACCCATCCATAAAATGGGTTAAGTGCCTTTCCTCATGGGTCATCATTGTGAAGAAGATACACATAAGCCCCACAGTGTCTGGCACATAGATATGGCTGAACGCCTGGCTTAGACCACTGTACAGATGAGAAGATCTGTGAGCAACTTGGGAGCACACAGCAGGTGTTCTATCCAACTCCCTACCTCCAGTACCCCATGCATGATAAATGTACAAAAGTAAAGAACTGTTAGTCATTCAGTCATTCTAACTGTTCGTGACCCTATGGACTGGAACCCATCAGGCTCTTCTGTCCATGGGATTTTCCAGGCCAGAATACTGCAGTGGGTCGCCATTTCCTTCTCCAAAATGTACAGAAGACAGTAGGAAATATTCCCTTTTCTGCTCGTCCCAGAGGCTGTGTGTCTTTGGGCAATCTGCTTTCCCTCTTTGGTCCCAGCCTCTTTGTCTAGGAAATGTGAAGCTGTCTAAGCTTACACTTGAATATCAACACCCAAGGGGATAGTGGGTCACATTAGGGAATATTTGGTCTGCAGAGCTGGCCTGGTGTGATTTCTGTCTCCAGTGCTAACTAGCTTTGTAACAAAGGGTAGTTCCTTGATCTCTCTAAACCTCAGTTTCCTTGTCTGTCCAGTTTCTTCCTTCCTCTCAGTGTTGTTTTGAAACTTCAGCACATGAAGACTGCTTGGCACAGACCTGGAACATCAGAAGTGCTCAACTAATTAAAGATTATTTAAGAGTGAAAGGAGGAAGTGGTGGGGACTAGGGAAAGATGGTTGTAAATCGTGTGTTGTGGGAACCCAGAGAAGCAGCAACTAATTCCAGCTGGTCCAGGCGTAGAGGAGCCTGGAGGCCCAGAGAAGGAAGGTGACCTAGCCAATGACACACAGCTGTTGTGGCAGAGCTGGAAGGAGGCTCCATAGATTTCGCCCCATTTTGGACGGAGAGGCAGCGATCTGTGATGGGGCAGGCACTGACTTACAGATGACCCATAGGGAAGGTGAATGCTCTTTTCTAGTGTGTACTTGGGAAGTTCTGATTTCCTTTCTTCTGAGAACCAAGGGTTCCTAAAACAAACAAATAAATCTATGTCTAAGCTCTGTTTCACTCAGTGAGTTTATTTAAAATAATATCTCTTAGTAGAGACAGTTTATCGCTGCCAATTTCACCCTTGAACTTGAGGAATGTACCCCAGACTGGGGCAAGATGGGGTTCCAGAGCTCTCTGAGCCTCAGTTTACACTTCTATAAAATGACCAGATTCTTTTTTTTTTTAAGAGGGATAGTTGCTTTAGAAGGTTGTATTTGTTTCTGCCATACAACAACGTGAATCCGCTGTAAGTATACACATATCCCCTCCTTCTGGAACCTTCCACCCACCCACCCCACCCCACCCCCTAGGTCACCATAGGGCACATGCTCCCTGTGTGATTCAGCAGCCTCCCACTAGCTATCTGTTTTACACATGGTACTGTTGCTGGAAGGAGGAACTCTTCCAGGGCCAGAAAGCAGGAAATGTTCCCTTTTCTCCTACTTTCTCTTGTCTAACACTCAGAAATGAATTGTCCAGGGAGACACATGTGCTGACAAAGCAAGAGACTTTATTGGGAAGGGGCGCCCAGGCAGAGCAGTGGAGTAAGGGCACCCAGGAGAACAGCTCTGTCACGTGCCTCACAGTCTCGGGTTTTATGGTGATGGGCTTAGTTTCCGGGTTGTCTCTGACCAATCATGCTGACTCCTGGTGGCACACACATTGCTCAGACAACATGGATGCCAGCGAGAAGGATTCTGGGAGGTGGTCGGACTCGCAACATCTCCTTTTGACCTTTCCCAAACTCTTCCAGTTGGTGGTGGCTTATTAGTTCCGTGTTCCTTACCAGGACTTCCTGTCGTAAAAGAACTCATGCAAATGGTTACCAGGGGGCATGGCCAGGGTGGGCGGTTTCAGTAAGTGCGCTTCCCCTAACAACTCCCCATTGAGAGAATTCATATTCAACATACTTCTTGGGAATTGGGGCAGAGGTTTCTTTCTTCTGTAACGTCTTCCTACTGTCCATGGGCATAGTCCTACTTAGCAGAGTAGAAGTCTCTCTCTCTCTACCTGATCTTAGTTGAGGTATTCTGTATCTGAAACAGGCTTCCATCCTTGGAGTAACAGCAATTTAGTCTGAAACTGTTGGACCCTGCCAAGAGATGAAACAGACAGGGGTCAACAGGAGACCTAACAGGATGGTCACCACTGGTCCTCAGAAAAGGAAGGCAAAATTTGGGGTGAGGGCTGCAATATGTGTAACTCTTTTCTGATTGGTTTAGTAGTGAGGCGACAGGGAGGTGCTCCAGGAATCTTGTGCTCAGCCTAGAGTTACCTTCCTCCACCTGGGTGGGGGCCCCAGTCCTGTAGAACTCAAAGATATTGTTATGCATATTCCTTGATTAGGAACCAGGATTTTGTCCCAAGGTTGTACCACCATTTCCTCCTCTGTTTCTGTATCCCCTCCCTTCTCTGATCAGCAACTCTTTGGATCTGCCCTTCATTCAGGAGGCTGAATGAAGTCTATATCCTACAAATAAGGAACAGGAAATACAGAAAGAATCTGTACTCCAGAGCCCCATGAAGTCCCACTCAGTTTTAATTCAGGGAACTGGGCAACTATGACTCTGATATCCTCTTGTCAAAATAGGGCATAGGACTACCTCATTTTGGAGAATAGACACTGAATTGGAAGTATTTCTGAGTTCCAAATTCTAGATCTGAGTCCTGTATGATTAAAATCTCAGTCCCTTGTTCTACCATTTTGGTATAGCAGACCCAATTAGAAGTAGTTGGAGGAGTGGCAACTGGAATTTTAATAGACAAAATGAATCTCATTTCTTTTCAGAGGAATAGGCCTGAAACCCAATCTAGACCTGGCATTTTGGGGAGACTTGTAGCCAGTTGCCTCAGTTCAGTTCAGTTCAGTTCAGTCGCTCAGTCATGTCCAACTCTTTGCGACCCCACGAATCGCAGCACACCAGGCCTCCCTGTTCATCACCATCTCCCGGAGTTCACTTAGACTCACATCCATCGAGTCCATGATGCCATCCAGCCATCTCATCCTCGGTCGTCCCCTTCTCCTCCTGCCCCCAATCCCTCCCAGCATCAGAGTCTTTTCCAATGAGTCAACTCTTCGCATGAGGTGGCCAAAGTACTGGAGTTTCAGCTTTAGCATCATTCCTTCCAAAGAAATCCCAGGGTTGATCTCCTTCAGAATGGACTGGTTGAATCTCCTCGCAGTCCAAGGGACTTTCAAGAGTCTTCTCCAACACCACAGTTCAAAAGCATCAATTCTTCGGCGCTCAGCCTTCTTCACAGTCCAACTCTCACATCCATACGTGACCGCAGGAAAAACCATAGCCTTGACTAGGCAGACCTTAGTCGGCAAAGTAATGTCTCTGCTTTTGATTATACTATCTAGGTTGGCCATAACTTTTCTTCCAAGGAGTAAGCGTCTTTTAATTTTATGGCTGCAATCACCATCTGCAGTGATTTTGGAGCCCAGTAGCCAGTTGCCTAGTTTTATAAAAAGTAAGCTTGCAGTTACTAGCTGCCAGCAGACATTGTTTTGAGAATGTCTAGTGGCATCCAAGTCGGACACGACTCAGAAAGCTCAAGTTTTTAGCAAAACAAGGACTAGTCTGAAATTACATCCATAGTGTCACCTAGTTATTTCCTTGGATGTCTGAACCATAGCTACTCTATTTTGACTTTTAATTGTAATATTCTCCTTAGTAGCCAAAGTAGATGTCACCATTAATGATGACAGTGTTTCTCTAGGTATGAGAAGATGCAAGAATTGGGACTCATAAAATCTTCTCCTGAAAAGATCTATCTAAAGGCCTGTTCTGCCAGTTTTTCCCAGAGCACAGAGTGCTTCATTCCTGATTTCCACCCTGAACTCTTTTCAGCAGTGTTGAAGGTCAGCAGCTCCCATGACCATGATTTAATCTTTGCAGAGGTAGATGGCAAGTGTCAGCTTCCAGTTGGCAGGGCCTTTTCTTGGTCTTAAACTTGACCATGATTTGGGGGAAGGGGGGTGGTATTTCATGACCATTTCATTCTCAGGTCTGGCAAAGATTTTGTTGACAGGCCACTCAGTGGGCTGTTTTCTCTGGACCACCTGTCTTACTAACCTCTGGATCCATGAAAACATTCCCTCTTGTTGCTTCTTCCCAAATCTAGAGTTACACTGTTACCATCATTTGTCTCATATGGAACTACATATTATTTTATCAGAGGCTCAGTCACACATTTGGCAGTGTAAGAAACAGAAATTTTGCAAAACAGGGGCAATACAAATAACATAGCCAACAACATTAGTAAAGTCATAAGTAAAACTTAAGCTAAGAGCTTTCATTAAATGTAGCCCAGTATATTCCAGGTGGTCTGACTTAGTCTATTCTGTATGAATCCTTATCTTCCAGGGAATTTATATGTTGGCATTGTCTACAAGGCACATAGCCCAGTTTCCTAGTGTTATTAGACTGATTATCCTTAGTATGATTTAATTGTTTCCAACATAGAGGAGACTAAACCTAAATTACCATAGCCTGGTATTATCTATACAAATCCATCCCATAATTCTGGGAGATTTTTTCCCTTGCTGAAACTTTGCTTGTTGCTCTGATCGAAACTGAGTAATGCAAGAAAACTCAAATTTATGGCCAGGGTCAGAGCAGGCATTATTAATTGGCCAGGTGAGGGGATCTCATCTAGCAATATCAATAGTGACCTGAATATGGCTATAATTTTTCCTTCAAAGTAAATTTTTTCAAGGCCAACCAATTAGAGCCTTGGGGTAGAGAAATTCACCAAGGTAACCCAGAACTAGACACAGATAATTGGCCACAAACTCAACAATTGGACTGATTTCTAAAACTAGCATAGGATCATGCCTATGATAGAAAAACATTTGATTTATAGGCAAAGGTCCAAGAAGTCAAGAAAACACTATAAATGATCATATGAATCGGGTCCAGCATCTTGGGCAAGTCTTCTACTTCTGATGTCCTCTTCTCATGCTGCTGCTGCTGCTGCTAAGTCGTGTCAGTCGAGTCCGACTCTGTGCGACCCCATAGACGGCAGCCCACCAGGCTCCTCTGTTCCTGGGATTCTCCAGGCAATAATACTGGAGTGGGTTGCCATTTCCTTCTCCAATGCATGAAAGTGAAAAGTGAAAGTGAAGTCGCTCAGTTGTGTCCAACTCTTCGCGACCCCATGGACTGTAGCCTACCAGGCTCCTCCGTCCATGAGATTTTCCAGGCAAGAGTACTGGAATGGGTTGCCATTGTCTTTTCCACTTCTCATCCTAGTACAGTGCAGTTTCCTCTGTTTGAGCATTGTTTTAAGGTAAGTTCAGGTCAGCAGTCTTCTCTATAGAGTAGTCCAATATAGAAGCTTTTGGAAGTGGAAATTAATTTAAGAGTCAAAGCGAAGTCACTCAGTCATGTCTGACCCTTTGCGACCTCATGGATGGTAACCTACCAGGCTCCGCAGTCCATGGGATTTTCCAGGCAAGAATACTGGAGTGGGCTGCCATTTCCTTCTCCAGGGGATCTTCACAACACAAGGATTGAACCCAGGTCTCCTGCATTGCAGACAGACGCTTTACCATCTGAGCCAGTTTCACTGTGCATAAGCTAGTTAAGAGTACCTGATAAAAATGTCCTTCCAACCAGGTTGGAGACAGTCCCTTAAATTATGTCTTTTTCCAGTCTTGGTTGCAGGTCATGAGGCATCTGATATTCATCCAAAGATAGATTACTGAGATAAGCTTCAGAAACAAACTTAGAATATTCTTTAATAATTCAATTAAATTTTACATTAATAATGCATAATAGCAAAGAACTATCCAGGAAATGAGTCTTAGTAGATACAAACCTCCACTAACAAACTGGGATTTAACATTTATTGAAATATCTTAATCTCCCTAAAATTACCCTCATTTTTACCAAATATAACCAAATTAAAGCTAGTGTGCTTGCAAAATAGGTCTGCTGTCAATAAATTTGGCCTCATGATTTATAGAACCATAATTGATCATAGACTTTTTGCTTTGCTGAAACTTTTATAGAATCTCAGACTGAACTTTTAAAATAAAACCTTACACGGCTGGGAAAGTCATGCCAAAGGCTTAACACAGATTTTGCCTAGCAAATCTAGGTGAATTCTTCCCTTTTCAAGGTCTCAAAAATTCCTTGTGATTTCTGTACCTATTAGTGAGATAACCTTCCTCACTTATCTGATAAAGTTGATGGAAACCTAAGAGTTTCCGATCTCTGGAGGAGTCATACAGAGAGAAAATATAATTGTTTCAATTTGTTTATAACATATAGTTTTACCAAATTACTATCATAATTAGTTTGACGGGAAGGTTTTCCCTACTCCTGGAAAACACAGATTAAAGCCTGTAATTTTTTTAGATAGAAACCATAAAAGTTATAAGCATATTCACTGGCCCATTCAGTCCTTTTGTTAACCTTTGTGAAGTCATCAGGTTTTCCATTAGCATACCAGGACATATCAGAATGTTAGGAACTCCATATAATTTCTAGGATATATAAATTACTAATATTTACCA
Organism: Ovis canadensis; assembly: GCF_042477335.2. NCBI lineage: Eukaryota > Metazoa > Chordata > Mammalia > Artiodactyla > Bovidae > Ovis > Ovis canadensis. Next base: position 38,521,868 of record NC_091258.1, on the reverse strand, counting down.
TACAATATCGGAGAAGGCAATAGCAACCCACTCCAGTATTCTTGCCTGGAAAATCCCATGGGTGGAGGAGCGTGGTAGGCTGCAGTCCATGGGGTCGTACAGAGTCAGACACGACTGAGCGACTTCACTTTCACTTTCACTTTCCACTTTCATGCATTGGAGAAGGAAATGGCAACCCACTCCAGTGTTCTTGCCTGGAGAATCCCAGGGACAGGGGAGCCTGGTAGGCTGCCATCTATGGGGTCGCACAGAGTCGGACACGACTGAAGCGATTTAGCAGCAGCCGCAGCAGCAACCATACAATATAACCGGAGAGGATTTATTATTCATTTGATAATATTTTCCATGTAATTTATCCAACCAAACAAACGCAGTTAGTTTAATATCTCTCTTTGGGGTGTTTTGGGGGCCCTCTGAAGCCTCCCAAAGTTAGCTAGAGGTCCAAAGAACTTCAAGAGAATTTGATTTAGGAATTTTTGTCAAAAATAATCAGTCAAAAATGTTTAGAACATTCAGTCAGATGTAGCCAATGCTGGTGGGTGTAGCACTTAGCTTGCTGATATGTCAAAGTGCATATATACTGAGGTTCAAGGTCTAGTGAAAGTAAACTCCGCCATCTTGGACCTAGTTGGCTCTAACCAGTTTTCCTTTGGGTATGTCATTCCTAACAAAATCCATTTATGCAACTAATTGTAATCCAATTTTAGAAAATCCTGATCATGCATAACTTTTTTCAGTATTTTTTTTCATAACTTTTACTGAAAACACATCTTCAATTCAGTTCAGTTCAGTCGCTCAGTCATGTCTGACTCTTTGCGACTCCATGGACTACAGTACGCCAGGCTTCCCTGTCCATCACCAACTCCTGGAGTCTACTCAAACTCGTGCCCATTTTTTTCCCTAAAGTATTTTCCACAATGAGGTACATTTCTGGCTGACAAATCTGTAACAGAATACAGGCTTATTTGGCCTCTAGTAAACCTAGGTACAATAGAAGTATTGTGCTTGTTGACGGTCTATCAGCTAGTTAGAACAGCAAAAAGGAGTCCAAATGGTGGTGGCTAAAAGACAAAGGGGAAAAGGCCAGGAAAAGGGAGCAAAGGAAAGTCCACGGTCCAGAGTGAGAACCTGAGGTGAAACAAACGTGCCTCCTTCCTGGTTAGCCTTAATTTACATAGAGCAGACTCAGCCGGGAGGAGACAAAATGTATAAAAAGAAGGAGCCAAGATGGGGTTGGGGCCTCTACTTTGGGGTTAGGCTGCTCTCACACCTTGAGGGTGTACTATCCTTTGTTTACTGAATAAAACGCTGAGCTGTAACCGAGCTGTAACACTGGTCCACTGTTTCAAATCTTTGTTGTGGTGAGACAGAACTGAGGAAATTACACATTCTCCAGACAGTTCTAAAGACATGTCTATGTTACCAGGTATTAATTTCATACTGAATATGTCCCAGTTCACATGAACCTAAATTCATTTAGCTTAATTTAGAATTGTTTGATTTGTAAGCATTTGCTTTTCTTTAAGCCAATTAAATAGAGCTCATTTACAAATTAATCTCAAAAATATTATCCAGAGGCAAAGACATACCTAGACACACACATATTCAGACAGACACGATGCAAGATCAAGTTTCATTTTCTAAACTTAGTCATGAACTAGATATTACAGTATAAAATTTACTAGTTTATAAATAAAATTGGAATAGGTAAAAAATCTGAGAGCTTCTTCCTGTTTTTCTTCAGTCTCAGGAGTTAGAGATGTTCTAGATAAGTGTTCCTGAGAGCCCCGGTCTCAAGGCACAGGGAAAGAAAATCAAGTTCTAACACAATGGCAGCAGGCCTAAACTAAACGGTGGCCACAGAGAGCAAAATGGCCATCATAAATCACAACACAGAACACAGAGTATAAAACACACAGAGAGACCTGGCAGTCCTAATCAGACACTCCCTAAAATACAAGATTACAGTTTCTCAGAAAACATCCTATAGAGACACAGAACTTAAGCTCCAAGTGCTAACAGGGTAAATGAAAATATCTCAGGTCTTCAAAAATTTCAGAGAGGAAAGGAAGCCAGGTTGAAAGAAAAGGGGGTAGGAGGCAGGAGAGGAGGGCAAAAGGGGTGGCCTTACAGACGTCTCCTGCCACCTGCAGATACCCAGGTGTTCACTGGACTTTACCCTTGGCCCTCAGAAAAGGGAGGACTGGAACTCGGCCCTACCAGAAACCAGGTCAGACCAGACTGGAACCAGAATTTAAACCAGAAACCAGACCAGAACCAGAATTCAAGTTCTCTGCCAAGAGGAGGTTATCAGCCTCCAATCCTCAGCTCAGGCTGAGGCCCTTCAACCAGATTCCTGCATCCAGGACTGGGGGACTAGAAAAAAAGGGATGGGATAGGAAACATTAAGGAGAGGAAACAAAGAGGGAAGGGGAGAGAGGTCAATAAAGACTCTTGCTCCTTACCCAGTCGGGGTACTCCAGCCAGTTGTTCGCATCAGGAGGAGACCAGGGACAAGAGGGTCCCAGTTGCAGCTGATGGGTCTGGTCCATCAGTGGGCAAGCTGGTCCCTGAGTACCCAGGTGGTCAGGGTGTCAGTCACAACGAAGAAGAGTTGTAGCAGAGTCACCATTTGTTGCAGGCAGGGAAACCCCCTTCCGGCAACAGTACTGTATATATGAAAATGACCAGATTCTATAGGCCAGCAGTTCCCAACATTTTTGGCACCAGGGACCTGTTTTGTGGAAGATGATTTTTCCACGGATGGGGGCAGGAGGGGGAGGAGGGGAAGAGATGGTTTAGGTGGTAATGCCAGTGATGGCGAGTGATGGGAAGCAGCAGATGAAGCTGTGTTTGTTCACCTGATGCTCACCTCTTGCTCTGCAGATTTGGGGGAGGAACAGAACAGAGTCTGTAGGAAACTACAACATTAGGAGGAGAAGGAGGGGAAAGATCGGCAAGTATCTGCTTAGACGTGCAGAGATGTCCTGGAGGGCTGCATGAGGAACTAGTAACAGGGCTGGCCTCTAGGGCAGGAAACTAGGGTAAGGGAATGAAAGAAAAGTTCTTCACTGTTTATTCTTTTGTACCTTTTGAAAGTCAAATTATGTCAGTGTTGTTGTTGTTCAGTTGCTAAGTCATGTCTGACTCCTTGCCAATGTAATGCCTGTTAAAAAAAATTTTTTTAATATGTAATGCAAAAAAGATTAAGTTTTAGAAGGCAGCATTTTAGTACTTTTAAAAATTATATAGCAATGACTGCAGTTTTTGTTTCTTTTTTCACACACTGAGGATCAAATAAGAAAAGCCTCCAGTGGGCAGGCTCTTTGGCCAGAGATTTCCTAACACTAGAGGGGGAGGAAGCTGGAGCACAAAGAGGAAGAAAGCATACTGTTCAAAAATTTAAACTTGACTTTTAAAGATACAAAGGAAAAGTGAAATATTTCTCCTTCCTTCCCCAGAGATAACCTTGGATTTAAAATAACTTTTTGAGATTTCTTGCCAGGCTGATGGGAATCTAAAGTGGTGAAAAGAAAGGAAAGCAAAACAGGCACTGTGAAAGGCAAGTTTCCATTTAATAACTTGACTTTCCATTGTGAAAGGCAAGTTGGTTAAGCTTGGGAACCCTTAAGTCTGTTTCTGCAGGTGATTTTTGTCCCGTTTCTCTGGGCACTGGCTGAGCCTAATTCTTCTTGGCCAAGAAAGCAAGCCAGGAGGCTTCCTAGAAGCAGCATTCCTGTCTTCTCCAAGTTAGGCAGAGACATCCCTAGCTGGTTCCTAGGGAGAAGGAGGCCACAGAGAGCTTGCCTGGCCTGAAGATGTGACCCTAGCAAACAACCTCATACCTAGCCGTACCTACCGTGGTCATCTGTAAGCGTCTCCCCAGCTGGACTGAGAAAGGTGGTAAAGGTTTCCTAACATCTCCACCACATAAATTATACATGCTCTCGGTAAGAAATTCCAAGAGCACAGAGAATGGGAACTCTTTTCATTTCCTCTCCCTAGAGGGAACTGAGTTACCCACCAGGTTTTTTGGGCATCCTCCCAAAGTGGTCTGTAGGTCAGCCCTGAGAGGCATTGAGGGTAACAACACCCGTTCTATAGATAAGGAAACTGAGGCTTGGAAAGAAGGAGAGATTCTTGAGACACACAGCTGAAGTGTGGCAAAGCTGGGATTTGAACTTAACTCTCCTGTTCACAAGTCTACTATTGTGTAAGCTCTGAATGGCTCCATCCCAAGTTTATAGAACTTCTTTGGTACATCCCTTGTCCCAGGCATACACACACCACACACACACACACACCACAACACACACACATGACTAACTCAGTCACACAAAAATGTCCCAATACGTACACACACATGGGCCCAAGCGGGGTCCCATTACCCCCATAGACACATCCATCTCTAAACCATGATACACACTCTCACACAATCACACATGTGCAGTGTGTATAAATAGACTTCAGACGCACACACATGTTACCACTCCCAGAGACAAGCAGTTCTACACATGCATAGACGCGGACACTGGGACGTGCCCTGCCCCACTCACCTGTCCCTCATCCCTCTGTCAGAGCCTACCCCTCAGAGGGACCACACTCCCCTTCTCGGCCATGCTGTCCACAGAGGTTTTGCCCTCTCTGCCCCCTCCAGTTCCAGCTGCTGTCTTCTAGACCAGTGATCATGCCGGCAGATGCCACCTGCCCCAGCCACAGCTGGGCCCCCTCTCTCCACGCCCTTCCCCTCCTGGCCAAGATTCTAAGGCAGTAGAAATCTAAGGCTCTTGTTCCCGCCCTAGCAGCCCTGGTGTGTGTGTGCATGCTCAGTCATAGTCCCCTTTGTGATCCCATGGACTGTAGCCCACAAGGCTCCTCTGTCCATGGATTTCCCAGGCAAGAATACTGGAGTGGGCTGCCATTTCCTACTCAAAGGGATCTTCCCAACCCAGGGGTGAACTCACATCTCCTCCACTGGCAGGTGGATTCTTTACCATCTGAGCCACCTGGGAAGATCCACAGCCCTGGTACCTCACGGAATTTTGGTGAAGAACCTTGAGGTTCAACACTCCCACCTTCTAAGATTTATATGAATAGGTATCTTGGAGAGGACCTCGGCTGGGAGATAAAAACCTGTTTTGCCAAAGTTTTCACTTTCATCTCAGGTTCAAATGATTTGGTCACAAAATAAGCCACTCGTTATATACAAATAAATGATACAGATATTTATTAGAGAATTATCTAGCTTACTTTCAATATACAAACATTAAAAGAAAAGAGAAATAGAGTAGAGTACATTACCAAATTGGGTTTTGACCAACATCCAGATTTAAACAGTGCTAGAAAGTCCCATGTCTCAGCACAACTGGAATCCCAGCTGGGAAAAGGACCCAGGCAGCATGTACGCTCTGTGGGTGAGACTTCAGAGATTGCATTTCAGGGTTCCTGCTTATATTCCCAGGGACGCAAACTGATATCATCATCAATCTATGAGCAAATTGGAAGCCTGATTCAAGTTAATGATGTTTGTTTTGTCTTGCAAAACTTGGGATGTTGTTAAGCCTGGGGCTTGGTTGGCCAGAGCCCCTCCAGGGGCTCAACAATCTCAAGATTCCTCCCCCATCTTATATACGGTGCTGCAAGTCTTGCACTCACAGAAGGGAGTCACTCACAGTCACTCACAGTCGGGGCAGTGTCCAGGCAGGTTAGAAGCAAGGTCAAAGGCCTGCTCTGCTTTGTCTCTGAAGCCTAAACAAGACTATTTAATTTCGCCTAACAAAACCCCAACCCTAGGTGGAAGCCCATCCCTAACCCTCCCTCTAATTCCGTGACTTCATCTTGTCCAGTTGCTCCTGTTTGTGAAATGTTTCTGAACCCCTTGCCTCAGTTTCCCCTAGTAGTCCTCATGTAATAGGGAAGAACCTCGGTATTCTAAGTCACTAGGGACTTCCCCAGCAGTCCAGTGGTCTTGCTTTTACTGCAGGGGGTGAGGCTTCAATCCATGGTCAGGGAACTAGGATCCCACATGCTGCCCCTCGGCCAAAAAAAAAAAAAGTTAATCACTAAAGGGATGTTGCTTATAAACTTCAGTTATACATAATGGTCCATCTCTAGGAACCCTGCCTCCCAGGTAATAAGCGTTAAGCTAAAATACCTTTGTTTAGCTAGCAGGAAACATCCTGACCAGGCCCACCTGTGAATGACTACAGGGAAGGAGAAATTAAGACAATCCCTCTGGAGTCTGGCTGGAACCAGGGCTTTACCCTTTCCCCTTTGAGTATAAAAGAATCCTGGATTCTATTAATAACTGGAAGAAGAAGTTTCTTTGGGACGCTAGTCCACTGTCTCAGACTGCTGGCTTTCTGAATAAAGTTGCTATTCCTTGCCCCAATGGCTCATCTCCCCCTTTACTGGCCTGTCGTGGCAGGGGAATGATGAGCCAAGACTCAGTAACAAATACATTTAGTCTGACTTGAGGCTCTCCTAAAAATGTGGCTCCTTGATGCCTAGAGACATAGCAGGAACCTCATGAAAATGCACTCCTGTCCCCATACCTGCTTGGGGTTCCCAGGGCAGGGGCAGAGTGGGCACTCCACCAGGTGGTGAGTAGGTGGAGAGAGGAAGGTTCCTTTGTTCTGTAGCCTGATGTTAACTAGGAGAAACTTGCTTCCTCTGAAATGTAATCTTGGGGATGAGAGCAAGAGGACTGAGGTCCTTAGTTGGGATGCTGTAAGCGCCTGGGGGGACAGACTCTGAATGTAGGATTTATTCATTTGCTCAATTAATGACTATTCCTGAGTGCCTACCTACAAGATGCCAGGTGCTGGAGATCAGGGGTGAATGAAGGGTCCAGGAAGGCCCTGCTCACGTGACGTGTAGGGTACATGTGGCCTGAGAATCTATCTCCCTCTCTCTCACACAGACATACACACACCCATGCTGGGGACTCTGGTTCAGACAGGGGAGCTGACTCAGGCTGGAGGCCAGCTGGGGTGTCCAGTGGACAGCTGAGGGATATAAAAACACTGAGGCCCTTTAGCAGTGCTGAGACTGCCTGACCTAGAAAAACATTGCATCAGACTCTGTCTTATTTTTGCAGGGCGCTTGATCAACCAAGACACTTGCTCTATAGATCTGCGGAAACCTTTGGAGAACTAAGATGTCAGTAATGTTTTTTTTTTTAGAATGAAAAGTAATTTTCATGGCTTTTTTTCTTTTGCAGTGCAAAAGCAGTGAATTGCAGAGAATGGGGCTCCCCCAGAACATCCCTGGCTGGGGGGCCAAACACCCTGATTTTTCACTACTCAGTGATGCCTTACTGGGACACAGTGAGTCCACTTGTCCAGGCCCCTGCTGGCATGTCCTCTATTGAGATACTAGGTCATGGGTACATTTTCAATGACGTATCTAGCAGCATCAGAAAGGGACTGCAGGAAACAGGCCAAGAGAAAACACAAAGCATTAGGCATATCAAAAGATCAGAGGGAAACTGGGAGCTATTTGTGGATGAGAGAATTTCCAAAGGAAATGGTAAAACTGAGGGGCTCTGAGCTAGTAGGAAAGACCTGCAGGTGCTGGCTCTTGTCCCTCCCCAGAATTAGGGCCTTTCTGTCCCTGGAAACTCCACTTTGATGGGCTCGGGCATGTAACATACATAGCCTGCTGGATTCTGGCATCTCAGGGCAGGGGCCAGGGACGGGGTGGGGGCGGTTGTGGAATCCAACTCTGGATACCTGAGGAAGTGACGACACCTGTCCTGGGCCTCATGACTCACACAGAAAATGTGTGGTGGCTGAAGGGAACATGGAACATTTGTCCCTTTGAACTGGACCCTCCCTAAGGTCCTCAGCTTCTATGAAGAAATCCATGGCCCATCTTAACCCTCCAGCTCCCCTATTTCACCCTCGTTTCTCCTCAGACCCTGTCCTGTTAGTCGCATGCTCAGGCCTTTGCTCTCGCTGTGTCCCCTATCCCTTCCCCTCCACCTCTACAAAGCAGAGCTATCCTTTTGTGCCCACCTTCTCCAGCAAGCCTTCTCCTCCTTGGCATCTTTGGAGTTCTTTTCCAGTGGGGCTGTATCATTATTTGCGTAGGCTCTGATCTCTTGCTTCCTGATATTTTACAGGTGAGTGAAGAAGGCTGGCACTGGCCAGTAAAAACATAACACAAGGCACCCATAGTTAAAATTTCCAACTTTGAAAAAATAGGAATTGATGACATTCATGTTAATAATCTGTTTTACATAATATAACCAAAGAACTATCACTTTAACATATCAACAGTAAAAAGTAATAATAAAATAGGGTTGACCCTTGAACGACATGGAGGTTAGGAGTGCTGACCCTCTGCATGGTCAAAAATCTGTGTTTAACTTACAGTCTGCCCTCTGGCACCTGAGGTTCCTATGCATCCACGGTTTCTCCCTATCTGTAGCTCCGCATTCATGAATAGATTCAGCCAACTGCAGACTGTGTAGTACTATAGGTTTTACTGTTGAAAAAACCCACAGAATTTAAAAAAGAAAAAACCCAAGTGGACCCACACAGTTCAAATCCTTATTGTTTAAGGGTCAATTTTAGCTTACATGTTTATTTTCAATTTTTCTTTGAAATCTAGTTTGTATATTGTGTGTGTGGTCTGCTCAATTCAGTGCAGCCACATTTCAAATGCTCAATAGTCAGCTCGTGACTACCATGCTAACCAGCACAGATCAAGGCCATATTAGTCTTTGGGTTACAGAAGTTCACATTAAACTGACTTTGTGGAAAAGGACATTAGCTCATGAAACTGAAAAGACCAGGGGTAGACGGTTTCAGGTACAACTAGATTCAGGTGCTCCAATAATATTGCTGTCACCAGAGTTCTGACTTTCCGTCAGAAACTTTTCCAGCCCTTCCCAAGCAGGCTCTGGATGGCATAGCAATGACAGCCACCACCAGCCTCAGACTTTCCTCTACCAGCTCAACCACCTGATCCCCACACCCAGTTCCTCTTCTCCAAGAGTTCCCCCTCACCAGACTCCCATTGGACCAACTGGAACCGTGTGCTCATTTCAGAACCAATCACTGTATAGCTAGGTCAATGGAATTGGTTGATTGGTCAGACCAGAGTCACAAGCCCGTTTCCCCCTCACATGGTAGGAGACTAGAGTCAGCTTATGTGATGTGCCAGGACAGAGCGTGGGTGAGACATTGTTTCCCAATGGAGAATCAGGGGACTGGTATCAGAAGACCTGGGTGGGGAGAGATAAGTTGTGGAAGTGGGAAGTGGCCAGAGTAGGGGTGGGACTGAATCAATAAGTGCTCCCAAAGAGTAGCTGAGTATCAGGTCAAACAGGAAAGTCATAATGTAGTCCTGCAGAAATGTTTAAAACTTTAATGACTTGTATAACATCTTCCAGCTTTGTCAGAAGTGGGATTCAAACCCACGCCTCCAGGGGAAACTGCAACCTGAATGCAGTCACTTAGATCACTTGGATCACTCGGCCATCCTAACTACCACTAAAAAAAATAAAGCTAGTGGAGGTGAGGGAATTCCAGTTGAACCATTTCAAATCCTAAAAGATGATGCTGTAAAAGTGTTGCACTCAATATGCCAGCAAATTTGGAAAACTCAGCAGTGGCCAGTTCAGTACAGTTGTCGCTCAGTTGCGTCCAACTCTTTGCAACCCCATAGACTGCAGCATGCCAGGCCTCCCTGTCCATCACCAACTCCCTGAGCCTGCTCAAACTCATGTCCATTGAGTCGGTGATGCCATCCAGCCATCTCGTCCTCTGTCATCCCCTTCTCCTCCCACCTTCATTCTTTCCCAACATCAGGGTCTTTTCCAATGAGTCAGTTCTTCGCATTCAGTGGCCAAAGTATTGGAGTTTCAGCTTCAGCATCAGTCCTTCCAATGAATATTCAGGACTGATTTCCTTTAGGATTGACTGGTTGAATCTCCTTGCTGTCCAGGGGACTCTCAAGAGGACTCTTGAGGAGTCCAGGGGACTCTTCACCAACACCACAGTTCAAAAGCATCAATTTTTCAGCCCCCAGCTTTCTTTATAGTCCAACTCTCACATCCATACATGACTACTGGAAAAGTCATAGCTTTGACTAAACAGACCTTTGTTGGCAAAGTAGTGTCTCTGTTTTTTAATTAGCTGTTTAGCTTTTCTTTCAAGGAGCAAGTGTCTTCTAATTTCATGGCTGCAGTCACCATCTGCAGTGATTTTGGAGCCCAAAAATAAAGTCTCTCCCTGTTTCCCCACGTATTTGCCATAAAGTGATGGGGCCAGTTGCCATGATCTTAGTTTTCTGAATGTTGAGCCAAATTTTTCATTCTCCTCTTTCACTTTCATCAAGAAGCTCTTTAGTTCTTCTTCATTTCTGCCATAAGGATGGTGTCATCTGCATATCTGAGGTTCTTAATATTTCTCCTGGCAATCTTGATTCCAGCTTGTGCTTCCTCCAACCCAGCGCTTCTCATGATGTACTCTGCATATAAGTTAAATAAGCAGGGTGACAATATACAGCCTTGACGTACTCCTTTCCAAATTTGGAACCAGTCTGTTGTTCCATGTCCAGTTATAACTGTTGCTTCCTGGCCTGCATACAGATTTCTCAGAAGGCAGGTCAGGTGATCTGGTATTTCCGTCTCTTTAAGAATTTTCCAGAGTTTGTTGTGGTCCACACAGTCAAAGTCTTTGGCATAGTCAATAAAGGAGAAGTAGATGTTTCTCTGGTATTCTCTTGCTTTTTCTATTCTCCAACGGATGTTGACAATTTGATCTCTGGTTCCTCTGCCTTTTCTAAATCCAGCTTGAACATCTGGAAGTTCACGGTTCATGTACTGTTGAAGCCTGACTTGGGGAATTTTGAGCTCGTGTGAGATGAATGCAACTGTGTGGTAGTTTGAGCATTCTTTTGCATTGCCTTTCTTCAGGATTGGAATGAAAACTGATCTTTTCCAGTCCTGTGGCCACTGCTGTTTGATCTCTGGTTCTCTGGTTCCTGAGAGAGAAAACCAGATATCAAATTGCCACCGTCCATCTGTCCGTTTGTCCATTCATCCACTCCTGCAGAACTTAGGCCTCCAGTTCCTGCTATGTGACAGGTACTGTACTACTGCTAGGACCACCTGGTGAACAAGATGGCCAAAGTTTCTACTTTGATAAGAGCTCAGAGCCTAGTGAGAGAGAAGCATGATCATCAAATAAGCCAGCAAATAAGCACGGTGACTTTGCATCTGTCAGAAGGAGGCCAGGCTGAAAGTGAATGCGAGGTCTGGGGGCCATTTTAACCCAGATACTGACAGGAATGATGAAAGGAGCCAACCCTGCATGAGTTGGGGGAAGATGGCCCCACACGGAGGAAACAGAAAGTGCAAAGGCCTGAGGGGGAACAGAAAGATGGGTGCAGGGAGCTGGAGGTGGAGATGAGGTGGAAGAGGTGAGCAAGGCTGGATGAAAGAGGGCAGACAGGATACTGTGGTTGTCGGGATGGCCCCGTAGATACTGCTTCAGCAACATCAGTTTGATAGGTGGGAACTTGCTCCACCACGTTTACCAGATGCATGCAATAAATGGTACACTGGGGACCAATGGAAATGACCAATGGTAGGTGACGGTCTGAGACAGCACCGCCAAGCTGGGAACTGGGGAGATGACCTCAAGACCATGCAAGATCTCACCTCAGTAATGCAGGCACTCCTGCAACAGATTCAAGATAAATTTCAGACCGTATCTGACCAGATCATTGGAATAACTGATGACATCATCGTGAGGGCCTTCCCTCGTGAAGTGGTTAAGACTTCATCTTCCAATGCGGGAGGTGTGGGTTTGATCCCCTAATTGGGACGCTGGGATCCCCACATGCCTCGTGGCCAAAAAAACAGAACTTAAAACAGAAGATGAGATGGTTGGATGGGATCACCAGCTCAGTGGACATGAATCTGAGCAAACTCTGGGAGATGGTGAAGGACACGGAAACCTGGTGGGCTGCAGTCCATGGGGTTGCAAAGAACTGGACACGACTGAGCAGCTGAACTGACTGAAAACAGAAGCGATGTTGTAACAAACTCAATAAAGACTTTTAAAATGGTCCACATTTTTTTAAATCTTAAAAAGAAAAATTGATGACATGGGCAATCGTATTGATGACCTGGAGAAAAATACCGTATTCAGACCATGTCCAGTTGGATCACTGGAAGAACTGATGACCTGAGAAGTCACATTGGTGACCTGGACAGAAGCACCACAGACCTCATGACACGGGCTGGGGTGGAAGAGCTGGATGGTGAAAACAAGATCCCTGCCCCACAGAAGAGCTGAAGTTTGCCCATCCGAACCAGACTCAGCAGCATCCTTTTCACGAGCCAAGAGAAGACGGAAGATGGGTGGCTTTTTGCAACTAACGTGCACTAATGTGTACTAATGTGTAGACAGGTTTTCTATTATCAAGTAGGCCCTCCTCTTACCTGGTACTACAGAGTTAGTTTATAGAGTGATTTCCCTCCCCTACCTTCCATGTTTCCCGAACATGGTAACTTCATATCTCAGACCTTGGTCAGTTGTGCTATTAAACACTAAAACTTTGGCAGTTTTGGAGCGGGGCAGAAGAAGTGGTACATTGGTTTATTTTTCTGGGTTAACACGTAAAGCATTTATTCTATTCCATGAACCCTAAATGTCCAACACGTATTAACCCTTCTGTCTATGCAAACCTTTGAGGCAGATACTATTCCTAAATCTATTTTGCAGATTGGAAAACTGAGGAACAGAGAGGCTAACTAACTCTCCCGTGTCATAGAGCTAGCAGAAGCAGGATTTGAACTCAGGCAGTTCCAGAATCCACATGCTGACACATTCAGTCATGCTCCTTCGAGTTAAAATTAGCTATGCAACCACATGCGCACTGCAACCCTTGCTTATTAGAGTGTTATGCCATGGAGTCTCCCCACTCCTGGGGTTCTCTTTCTAGGGAGACTGAAGGCTTTGGGGACATGACAAGCAGTCTACAGGACTTGGAAGTGAGTTCCTGGTCCTTGGTGCATTCTGGTCACCACAGTCCACATGATTCATTCAAATTCCAGGAACTGGGTTGCCCAACTCTCCACACCAACGGAGAACCTGGGGTCTTTGGCTCTGGCTCCAGAGAGACTGAGCAGTTCCTATCCCACCCCATCAGAGATCCACACCTGCTTCATCAACTGCACTCCTGAGCTCCCAGCTAAGTGGGCCAAGATGCTCAAACCAGGCTTGGCAGGGATTCACTACTGGCACTGAATCTTGGCCAAAGAAACCAGAGCCTGAAGCAAAAAACTTGGCCTTGCCAATTGGACTGGCTTGCTGGGAAATGCTTACCCTTTCTTTTAAGTCTCCTCTATAATGAAAACAGGACTGAAAAAAATGTCTCCAAGTTCAGCCTGCCACCTTAGTTGGCAAGCCCCCATGGCTTTCTTTCTGGCTTTGTTTCTAAAAAGAAACAATGTAAATAAAGCACTTATCACAGATGTGACCTAAATTAAATCCCTTACAATTATACGGTGGAAGTAACAAATGGATTCCAGGGATTAGATATGGTAGACAGAGGGCCTTAAGAACTATGGACGGAGGTTCATAACATTGTACAGGAGGTGGTGATCAAAACCATCTTCAAAAAACAGAAGTGCAAAAAGGCAGAATGGTTGTCTGAGGAGGTCTTACAAATAGCTGAGAAGAGAAGCAAAAGGCAAAGGAGAAAAGGAAAGATATACCCATCTGAATTCAGAGTTCCAAAAAAGTAGCAAGGAGAGATTAAGCCTTCCTAAGTGATCGATGCAAAGAAACAGAGGAAAACAACAATAGAATGGGAAAGACTAGAGATCTCTTCAAGAAAATTAGAGATACCAAGAGAACATTTAATGCAAAGATGGGCACCATAAAGGACAGAAACGTTATGAATCTAACAGGAGCAGAAGAGATTAAGAAGAGGTGGCAAGAATACACAGAAGAACTATACAAAAAAGATCTTCATGACCCAGATAACCATAATGGTGTGATCACTCATCTAGAGCCAGACATCCTGGAGTCCAAAGTCAAGTGGGCCTTAGGAAGCATCACTATGAACAAAGCTAGTGGAGGTAATAAAATTCCAGCTGAGCTATTTCAAATCCTAAAAGATGATGCTGTGGAAATGCTGCACTCAATATGCCAGAAAATTTGGAAAACTCAGCAGTGGCCATAGGACTGGAAAAGGTCAATTTGCATTTCAATCCCAAAGAAATGCAATGCCAAAGAATGTTCAAACTACCACACAATTGCACTCATCTCACACACTAGCAAAGTAAAGCTCAAAATTCCCTAAGTGAGGCTTCAACAGTATGTGAACCATGAACTTCTAGATGTTCAAGCTGGATTTAGAGAAGACAGAGGAACCAGAGATCAAATTGCCAACATCCGTTGGAGAATAGAAAAAGCAAGAGAATACCAGAGAAACATCTACTTCTCCTTTATTGACTATGCCAAAGCCTTTGACTGTGTGGATCACAGCAAACTGTGGAAAATCCTTAAAGAGATGGGAATACCAGACCACCTGACCTGTCTCCTGAGAAATCTGTATGCAGGTCAAGAGGCAACAGTTAAAATCGGACATGAAAAAAAAAAGAAGAAGAAGAAAGAAAAAAATCGGACATGAAACAACGGACTGGTTCCAAATTGGAAAAAGAGTACGTCAAGGCTGTATATTGTTACCCTGTTTATTTAACTTCTATGTAGAGTTTATCATGCAAAATGCTGGCTGAATGAAGCACAGATGGAATCAAGATTGCCTGAAGAAATATCAATAACCTCAGATATGCAGATGACACCACCCTTATGGCAGAAAACGAAGAGGAACTAAGAGCCTCTTGATGAAAGTGAAAGAGGAGAATGAAAACGCTGGCTTAAATCTCAACATTCAAAAAACGAAAATCATGGCATCCAGGCCCATCACTTCATGGCAAATACATGGGGTAACAATGGAAACAGTGAGAGACTTTATTTTGGGGGGCTCCAAAATCACTGCAGATGGTGACTGCAGCCATGAATTTAAAAGACACTTGCTCCTTGGAAGAAAAGCTATAACAAACCTAAACAGCATGTTAAAAAGCAGGCATTACTTTGCCAACAAAGGTCTAGTCAAAGCTATGGTTTTTCCAGTAGTCATGTATGGATGTGAGATTTGAACTGTAAAGAAAGGTGACTGCTGAAGAACTGATGTTTTCAAACTGTGGTGTTGGAGAAGACTCTTGAAAGTCTCTTGGACTGCAAAGAGATCCAACCAGTCAATCCTAAAGGAAATCAACCAGGAATATTCATTGGAAGGACTGATGCTGAAGCTGAAACTCCAATACTTTGGCCATCTGATGCAAAGAGCCTACTCATTAGAAAAGACACTGATGCTGGGAAAGATTGTAGGCAGGAGGAGAATGATACAACAGAGGATGACATGGTTGGATGGCATCACTCAACAATGGACATGAGTTTGCGCAAGCTCCGGGAGTTGGTGATGAACAGGGAAGCCCAGCGTGCTGCAGTCCATGGGGTTGCAAAGAGTCAGGCAAGACTGAGCAACTGAACAACAAAAAGTCACTGTTATAGGCTCAGAATAGTTCTCAAGGAGGGGTATTAAGCCAGAAAAATCAAGCTCCATTTATCTGTGTGACTCTGGGTAAATTACTTTGCATCTCTGAGCCTGATTTACCTCATCTGTAAATGGAGGTAATGCTACTCTGTATTGTGGTAATGCTATGAATGTTCAGCCAAATAATGGATGTAAGGGAGGCATTCACTAAAAGTCAGTTTCCTGCCATTCTTTTCCCAGGCAGAGGTGGGTATATTTGCCAAGATTCTAGGGATGCCAAAATCCCTGGAATTTTCAGGCCCCTCGGTTGGCTGAGCACCAGGCTCCCACTCGGGGACTGACTCCATCTGTCCCTAGCAGAGGTGAGCACAGTCACCTGGGACTTCCCCAGCTGCTAGTAGACTTTCCAGGGTGAGCTCAGGGGACTTTCCTCTCCCCAGCTGGACAACTTCCGAGAGTAGAAAATGAGTGAGGCTGGTCCCTCAAGGATTGATCGTTGGTGTCTGGGCTGCTGATAAGGGGACTATGAGATAAACAGGAATAGTGACCCTTTCCCATTTTTGGAGATCTGGGCCTGGAATGGGGTTCTAAAATGGCCTCTTCCATGCCACAAATCTAGCACCTGAAAGGTGTCAGGGGAAGATAGCTGACCATCCACCCAAACCCAGGAGGTAGGTCTGAGTGGGGCCGCAGCACTGACCCTCATCAAATCAGCACTTCTCCCAGCCAGGCAAGGAGAAGGGCAGGAAGAGTGGGACTGACTTGGGCTGTAGCTCTGGGTTTGCCGTTGTTTTCTTATCTCCAAAGGATACACATTTAGAAAGGTTGGTGGTAGAAGGCATGAGGGGAGTGTTCCAGAGGTCATGACCACAAAGCTTCTGCCCCAAAGAGGACCCTGGTGAGTGACTCAGCCTGTGTGAGCCTAAGCTCTCTGCTGTGCAAAATGGGGCAGGAGGACAGAACTAATGGTTCCTGTCCGAGCACTGGCCTCAGAGGGAAGTTGTGAGTGTCTGATAACCCCTCTGATCTTGGTGACTTTCTGTTGCATCCCTACACCCCCCTCTCTCCACTTTTTTGTGTATAGGCACTCACACACAAAACACTCACCCACCCACACACACACACACACACACATCATCCAGCCAGCAGGGCTAATTAGTTTTACCTCCAAAACACACCCTGAATCTTGAACTTGACCACCCTTTGGAATCTCCACTTCCCTGGCTCCGTCACCGTCATCTCTCATCCTCCTTTCCATGACCGTCTCCCTGGGCTTTTGATTCTCCTCTTGCCTCTCACATCCATTCTCTGTAGATCAGCCAAATGGATCATTTTGAAAGGCCATCTGAATCTTGTTACTCCCCTGCTTTAAACACTCTAGTGACTCCAACACAGACAGAAGAAAATCCAAACTCTTCCTGGTACCCCAGCCCTGTGTGATATGGACTTCAGCCTCCTCCCACGCTTAACCTTGTCCCATTGGCCTTGCTGCCTCTTCAACAGACCACAATCCCTCTCTGGCCCAGGACCTTTGCACAGGCTATGCACCCCCCGCCCCAGGGAACACTGCTATTCCTGGCTTTGACTGTGCTTGTCTCTCCCTTCAGAACTCACTGTCTTCTGAGAGGGGCCCTCCCTGACCACCCTTCCTATGAGAGCCTCTAGTCACTCTTGATCATTGGTAAAAGAGGCTTTTTAAAGGTAAAATTATGATTCTCACCTACGTATAAAAAGAACACAAGTCAAAGATTTCATTTAACTCAGAATTTGTGAAAAAAAAAAAAAACCAGCAAGATGTTACAACTGATTCAAAACACACACATACACTGACAATCAGAAATGATAGAATGGATTTATAATACAGTTATAAAAATGGCCAGTATTCACAGGGCAATAGTTAACTGCATTCCACTCCAACCAAATCCGCTTACGTTTCCATGACTAAGACTCATTTGTATGTTGTAGTAATGAAAGGTGCAGGCCCTAGACTTAAACAGGACTCGGGCCCCAGACAGGACACCCAGTTATTTGTCTTGGCCTATTTCAAGGTCTCTTGCAAGTTTCTTGACGTCCTCTTTCTTGCACTTAGCAGCTTTTTTTTTTTTTTTTTTTTTTTTGCCATTTTGCCTTTCACCTATTTCTTAGCTCTCTCCCTCTACCCCAGGTTTGAATGTGTCTTGAGGGCAGAAACTCTCTTTAGTATATAGGCCTGCAGGAAATCCCATGGAGAAAGGCACTCTCACGACCTGGGATCTTCTGGTTCCTGGACAGAGCGAGTGCGTGGGTAATTCTGGTTGGGTTAGGGAAGGAGTAGGTGGAAGGTGCTGCGGGGGCCTAGGGAATGCGGGAAGGAGGCGGCGCGGGAGGGATTAATCCACGGACATTCCCTGCCCGCCTACTGTGTGTCAAGCAAGGTTGGGGCGCTAGTAACACGGTCAGGAAAAAGATGGATCTGAGGGCTTTGCGCGCTGCAGGCCTCGGTGTAACCTGGAGTCTGAGTGAATGAGTTAAACACACATACAAAGGTGAAGTTGGCGTTTTGACGACTGTTAGGAAGGAGAACGCGCGGTACGCTTGCCTTGCGATACCCCTGGCTTCACCTGATTCAGAGACCTATAAGCCAAAGGGAATGTGCAGATTTGTCTGCTTTGTGCGGTAAAGGCATGAGGGCATGTATGCAGAAATGTAAATGTATACAGACATGCAAATCAAAGCTGATGTGAACAGTAAGTACATGAATGCAGAATGAAAGCCTGTCGGCGGCACGAATGCAAGTAGGTGGGAGTCCTCTGTTTCTTCGCCTTTCAGACTCTCCAGCATACCGCGCGCGCCCTCTGCTGCTGCCCAGGCGGGTTTCTGTACCTTCGCGTTGCATTTCGCTCCTCCAGTTGGGGCAAAAGCTTGTATCTAGCTCCTCCTAACGCTGGGCGGAGAACAAAACCGCAGCGCCTGCCGTTCACCACGCATGCGCACACTGGAATTATTTCGAAGGGGATCGCTTGCAAAAGTCTTTCAGCGGTAGTCAGGATGGCCGAGCGGTCTAAGGCGCTGCGTTCAGGTCGCAGTCTCCCCTGGAGGCGTGGGTTCGAATCCCACTTCTGACAAGGCTAGATCTTTTTCGTTTTTCACGAACGGCGACGTCTGAAATATGCCCTGTGGATATTAACCTTTTTACAAAACAAGTACTTTCTATTTATGACAAGTTATTTCCTGAAGACTTATTTTGAAATGTAAAACTAATCCTTCTCTGAAGCCGCAAAGCCATTCTTCAGACATTTGAAGTAAGGAAAATGCAAAAGCTAGAGTATTGTCAGAAGTGGGATTCGAACCCACGCCTCCAGGGGAGACTGCGACCTGAACGCAGCGCCTTAGACCGCTCGGCCATCCTGACTCCTGAAGATAGGGTTTCCGTGGGATTCTGTTTAAGTCACTATTGGTGCGACGTGGCTTGGGAATTATTCAAATAATTCTGGGGTCTCTCGCAGCTGGAGATCCAGCCACACGGCCCCTTGTCATCCACAATCAATAACCACTGTACTGCCAAGATTTATCGTTACCCTTAAAGTAGTTCAGTCTTTTTACTACTTACACGTTTTAAAAGGAAACTTTGTAGCCTACACAGAAACGGAAAATTAGTTTCTCTTGCCATCAACAGGAAATAACCATAAAAATAAATAACAATGGAAATGAAACTATATTGTTGAATTCTAGTCATTTGCCAATGCTGCGACTAAGTTTTCACATTATTTTTAATGACTAAAATTACCTGAAAGGGTCTAGACTATTGTTGGGCCCCTGGGGGGAAGTGAGAGGAGGTCTAGAGGATTCTTTTTGGAAGAAGGTATTATGGACTTTGCATGGACTTCTAAATGGATTGAAGCCACTGCAATGGGCTTCCATTCCGCACGTGTTTAGGTGAAGCCTCATCAAGAAAGAGAAAGTTGGCTTTTGTACTTTTTTAATAAACGGAACGAAGGAAAAGCTAGAAAATGTTAAACTTGGAGAAGAGACCATTTATCTGTTTACAAAAGCCTGCTGTGTTTATGGGGTTGGAATTGTGCCTGTTGAATCTTGCTGCAGGAACTGAGGCTTGATATGTAGGTGCAGTGGGTGGGTAGTTACCACAGGGGAAGTTTTCCACAGAAGAAAGAGCTTGCTGAAAAGAAAATAAGCTGCCTGTGTAGACAGTGACATCCCCATCACAGGAGGCATTCAAGATAAGGCTGGACAGTCACTGCAGGAAAGCGGGTGAGGGGATTCGACGGTTCCCGTATGTTTCTTTTTGCTGCTGTAACAAACTGCCACTAATTTAGTGGCTTAAAACCACGTCATTTATTATCTTATGGTTCTAGAGGTCAAAACTGTGTCCCTTCTGGTGGCTTCTAGAGCAGTGGTCCCCAACCTTTTTGGCACCAGGGACCGGTTTCATGGAAGAAAATTTTTCTACCGACCAGGGGTGGGGGATGGTTTCGGGATGATTCAAGCATATTACATTTACTGTGCACTTTATCTCTATTATTATCACATCAGCTCCACCTCAGACCATCAGGCATTAGCTCCCAGAGGTTGGAGACCCCTGCTCTAGGGAATATCCGTTTCCTTTCCCTTTCCACCCACATTCTTTGGCTTATACCCTCACATCACTCCACCTTCTGCTTCTGTCTTCAGGATGCCTTCTGTGCCTCTGACCCTCCTATCTAACCTCTTCTCACCTAAAGCAAGTGTGGTCGCCCAAAGCACAGCGAGGCCAAACACACCTGAAGGTCAGTTTGGAGCAGGGGAAGATTTGTGGCAAGGGCCATGCAAGGAGAAGAGGTGGGTCATGCTCAGAAGGTCCGAGCTCCCCAAAGGGTTCCAGGGAAGAAGTTTATACGGGCACTTTAAGGGTGGGGAGGGCTGCAGGGTGTGTGTAACCTCCCTCTGATTGGTTGGTGGTGAGGAGACAGGGCGGTGTTCTAAGAACCTCAGTCATTAGCATTCTGGTTCCAGCCAGCGGGTGCTCAGCCTGAAATTACCATCCTCCGCCTGGGCTGGGCACTTAGCTCCCATAGAACTCAGAGATGTGTGTCAGGTTATTACATCACCAGCAGGAGGAACCAAGAGCACACCCCAAGGCTGTGCTATGGTTTCTTTCTGCATTCCCTCACTCTAATTACTGTTTGAATCAGAGAAGGTCTTGGAGGCTGAAACCTTTTTCCTACAAACAAGAAATGGGAGGGGAAAAAAGAGAAATGCTAGGGGCAAAGAAAGGCCCTTGCATGTGGGGAGGGGCCCACAGGGTTCTGCACAGTTTCAATTCCTCCTTTTCTTTGATATGCCTCAACGTGATGGTCACAGGTATTGAATAGAACGATCACTCATAAACTTGGCAGAGGAACTTGATTTCAGGGGAACTCAGTTTCATTACAAAGATTATTTATTTAAAATATATATGTATAATAAAATGTTCCTATTAAAGTCTCAAAGGCCATAGAAACATCAGGACCTGTGGTTATCCCCGGGTGGTGGCATTTATTGTGAATTTTCTTTTCTCATTGGTTACCTGCATGTGATATTTATATTTTGAACATGGATTACTTGGGTAATTCTGTTTTAATTTAAAAAACTGTCAGGAGGACTTTCCTGGTGGCTCAGTGGAAAAGAATCCTCCCGCCAATGCAGGAGACACTCATTCGGTCCCTGATCCAGGAAGATCCCACAGACCTTGGAGCAACAAAGCCCAGGCACCACAATTATTGAGCCTGTGCTCTAGAGCCAGGGAATTGCAAGCATGGAGGCCTCCTGCCCAAACTACTGAAGCCTGAGCATCTAGAGCCGGTGCTGTGCTACACGAGAAGCCACTGCAATAAGTCCGCCCGAAACTAGAGAGTAGCCCCCACTCTCTGCAACTAGAGAAAGCCCACCCAGCAACGAAGACCCAGCACAGTCAAAGCATAAAAAATAATTAAAGAGAAAAGTTTTAACTGTTAGGAAAATTGGAAAAGAATTTGAAAAAGACAAAAAGATTTCTGGATGTTCTTTCAAATGAATGTTAGGTGTTGTCTACAGCCGTTCTGTCTATTACAGAAGCCACTAATCACATGTAGCTACAGAGCATTTGGGATGTGTTGTCATCTTAGTGCAAAAAAAGAAATGCAAGATGTCTCAATAAAAATGTTTATATTGATTACATGGATTTTGAGGGGTGTTTTTGTTGTTTTTTTTTTCGGCTGAGTCTTACAACTTGTAGGATCCCTGACCACAGATTAGAACCTGGGCCCCAAGGGAGCATAGCCATTGGCCCATCAGAGAAGCCCTTTGGCTATATGTATTCAGGCTTTTTGCGTGTGCTCCTCTAATGACTTGTTTTTTTTTTTTTAAGGTAAGAAGTAGATTTATTCAGATACAGAGAGAAGCACACTCCACAGACAGTTGGGGCCATGGCAGGGAGCGAGTGTGGCTTGTTTTTAATTTTTTAAAATGGATTTATTTTAGTTGGAGGATCATTGCTTTATAATATTGCGTTGGTCTCTGCCGTACATCAACATGAATCAGCCGCAGGTATACATATGTCCCCTTCCTCTTGAAGCCCCCTCCCACCGCCCACCCCATTGAAAGGTCGGGAAAGGTCGGGCATGTTGAGGCATGCCCGGACATGTTGAGGCTTGCCCGGGCGTGTTGAGGCATGCCCTGGAAAAGTGCCGCAGACAAGTCCCGGAGGCGGGCCGACAACCAAGCCGTCCAATCAGGTGCCGACACGGAGCCCTTGGACACCAATCACCGCTGAGCCCGCGCTTTCTTCCTTATATGGGAGCCCGGGCCCTGGCTATAAAACCCTTCCCCACCCCTCATACCTCGCAGACTCCCTTTGCTTCCTTGCTCACCACTCCCCACCCCCGGGAGTTCTGCCCGAGAGCGACCGCCCAATAAAGGCTCTGATCAACGGTCCATAGAGGGGGCTCTTTCTTCCTGCGGCGTTTCTTACACCCATATCAGCCCTCGAGGCTGTCACAGAGCACTGGGTTTGTGACTTACACCGGCTATCGGGTTTACATGATACTGGGCCTGTTTCCATGCTGCTCTCTCAGTTCGTCCCACCTTCTCCTCCCACTGTGGCCACAAGCCTGTTCTCTACGTCTGCGTCTCCCCTGCTTCCCTGCAAATAGGCTCATCATGCCACCTTTCTAGATTCTTTATATATGTGGGTTCTTTTTCTTTCTGACTTCACTCTATAATAGGTTCTCATTTCATCTACCTCATTAGAACTGACTCAAATGTGTTTTTATGGCTGAGTAATATTCCTTTGTACATATGTACCACAACTTCTTTATCCACTCATCATACTGTTTTAATTGTTTAATATTTAGTTCATAAATTTGCAAACAAATCTTATCTATAAAATGAAATCGATTCCACCCTTGGTAGAAGCCAGTTCTGCATCTATGAGCAAATTCACTTTAGCATTGCTAATTGGACAGATACGTACATGTATGTGTGTAGAAAACCTTCACCACCACCCTTTTTCAGTACTCTTTCCATCATGCAAAACTGAGACTCTGTGCCCAACCACCACTCTATTTTCTGCCTTTATTAATTTGACTATTCTAGATAGCTCATATAAGTAGAATCATGTAATATTTGTCCTTTTGTGACTGACCTGTTTCATTTATGATAATGTCTTCAAGGTTTGGTTCTTCCTAGGTGACTCAGTGGTGGAGAATCCGCCTACACTGCAGGAGACATGGGTTCAATCCCTGGGTCAGGAAGAGCCCTTGGAGAAGGAAATGGCAACCCATCCCAGTACTCTTGACTGGGAAATCCCACGGACAGAGGA
The DNA here is from genome assembly GCF_042477335.2 of Ovis canadensis. Lineage (NCBI taxonomy): Eukaryota > Metazoa > Chordata > Mammalia > Artiodactyla > Bovidae > Ovis > Ovis canadensis. The sequence continues at coordinate 38,498,470 of NC_091258.1, read as the reverse complement.
GCCTGGCGGGCTACAGTCTACGGGGTTGCAAAGGGTTGGTGGACACAAATAAGTGACTAAACAACAACAAACTTCAAAGTGTATTCATAGCATGCGTCAGAATTTCCTTCCTTTTAAAGGCTGAAGAATGTTCCATTGTACATATATACTACATTTTGCTTTTTCCATGTATACTACATTTATCCATTCATCTGTAGATAAACACTTCGGCGGCTTCCATGATTTAAAAAAAAATTTAATTTATTGATGCATAGTTGGTTCACAATGGTATGCCAATCTCTGCTGTGCAGCAATGCGACTCAGTTATACACATAAATACTGATACATATTTATATATTCTTTTCCATTATGGTTTATCACAGGATATTGAATATAGTTCCCTGTGCTATACAGCAGGACCTTATTGTTTATCCATTCTAAATGTAATAGCTCAACAGGTAAGGAATCTGCCTGCTATTGAAGAGACACAAGAGACTCGGGCTTGATCCCTGGGTTGGAAAGATCTGCTGGAGAAGGAAATGGCAAACCACTCCAGTATGCTTGCCTGGAAAATCCCATGGACGGAGGAGCCTGGTAGGCTGCAGTCCATGACGTGTGAAGAGTCGGACACGACTGAGTGACTTCACTTTCACTTTTCACTTTCATGCATTGGAGAAGGAAATGGCAACCCACTCCAGTGTTCTTGCCTGGAGAATCCCAGGGATGGGGGAGCCTGGTGGGCTGCCGTCTATGGGGTCGCACAGAGTCGGACATGACTGAAGCGATGCAGCAGCAGCAGCATACATATTTATCAAAATGGCACAAAGTGCGAGAAACAAAGTAGAAAAAAACAATACTGATCTTGGGTGGTCTCAGTTGGCAACAGCTTAATCTCAGCTTCCCCCCGAATCGGAGAGTGAAGCCAGCCCATGGCAGTGAGAGCACGGAATCCTGGCCACTAGACCATGAAGGCCAGTGGCTAGTGAAAAGACCCTGGCTTGCCTGCTTGGTGGGAGTGAATTTCGACAAAGGGACAGAAACAGGTGAAATAGTGAAACAAGTAAAATATTTATTAGGAGGGGGGAAAAGTAAGTGTGAATAGGCACACATGAACTGGCTCAGAGAGAGGGTTCTGGCTTCTTGGCAGTTTAAACCACTCATATGGAACATATCTGGATTTCCTCTCATCAATCTTCTTACTTTGCCCGGCTCTGAGTCCATCTTTGGGCTTCCCTGGTGGCTCAATGGCAAAGAATCCACTTGCAATGCAAGAGATGCAGGTTTAAATCCTTGGGTCGAGAAGAGCCCCTGGAGGAGGAAATGGCAACCCACTCCAGTATTTTTGCCTGAAAAATCCCTTGGACAGAGGAGCCTACAAGGGCTGCATGGGGTTACAAAGAGTTGGACATGACTTAGCGACTGAACAGCAGCAGCAACAGAGTCTATATTTGGTATAACTTAGTGTCCTCCCCTGTTTGGGGTACACACGTCTTAGCCAAGACGGAATCCAGCACAGGAGCCTCTGGGAAGGCTGGCACCACCTATTATGGGGTGGCATCACCAAGGAGCCTTTCTGCAAATGTGTAGTCGGGAAGGTCTTCTTGACCTCATGAATGAGAAATATGTGGTCTCTATCTTTCATCCAAGCAGGATTCAGCTCTATATTTATTTTGGAGTATCTTACCACAGGGGACAGACTCAGCTGATCAGCCTGGGGCCTCAATAGCAACACAAAATAACTGTGGGGAGAGGGGATCCAAAATATAAAAGGAGCTCCTAAAAAAAAAATCCACAAACCAGGCTGCAGTGTTGGAGGGAGCATAGAACTCCTCAAGACTGTTGTCACTTCTGCAAGGTTCAGGGGGTGCTCCAAACCACCCTCAGGCGATTCAATAGTTCATTAGCTACAAGGCCTCACAGAATGTACTGCAAGCTCTTATACTCATTGTTGCAGTTTGTTACAGCTAAAGTACACGGATTACAGTCAGAGGTGGGGTGATGGAGATGTTCTGGAATTAGTGGTGATGATAGTTCACAACAGTGAATACACTAAAATCACTGAATCGTGTACATTTTAAAAGGGTTACTTTTGACTTCCCGAAGTGGAACATCCATTGTCCTCTCCCCAGGGAGTCACGCACTCCATGCATTCCTTACCCAGCACTGATGTGTGACAGTCCATACGGAGTACTACCAACCAGGTAAACTCACCTACCGCCTGGGGAGCCACAGCCTTTTTGGGGAGTTCATCACCTGGCTACGGGTTGACGGCTCACATCACCAAGCTGTTTCCAACTCTTCCAGGTGGAGCTGCTTGAACTGACAGCCTGTGCCTCCACCCCAAACCACGCTGTTAGACTGTCTGGTGTGACCAGACCCTACCCTACAGAGGCATGACGTTTCAAGGGCAATTACTTCTCAGAGACTGAGGAAAAATGACCAGACCACTCTTTGGCCTAATTTTCAATTCTTTACCACACAGAAGGCAAATGACTCAAACCTTAAATTCACAGAAAAGGAAATACAAATGGTCAATACTTGTCACCACCAGCTAAATATTAGGAAATACACATGGAAACAAAGAGACTTCTTAAAAAAAAAAAAAGCTCACCACACATAGCCATGTGGGCTTCCCAGGTAGCTCAGCAGTAAAGAATCCACCTACAATGCAGGAGACACAGGTTCAATCCCTGGGTCAGGAAGATCTCCTGGAGAAGGAAAGGCAACCCACTCTAGTATTCTTTCTTGGGAAATCCCATTGACTGAAGAGCCTGGCAGGCTGCAGTCCATGGGGTCCCAAAAGAGTAAGACATGACTTAGCATTTAAACAATAGCCATGTGACTCAGGTGGTAAAGAATCCTCCTTCAATGAGGGAGACCTGGGTTCACCTACTGGGTTGGGTAGATCCCTTGGAGAACAGAATGGCTACCTACTCCAGTATTCTGGCCTGGAGAATTCAGTCCATGGGTGGGGCTGCAAAGAGTTGGACATGACTGAGCGACTTCCACTTTTCAGCCACCTGCCTACTCAGTCACGTCCGACTCTTTGCAACCCCATGGACTATAGACTCCTCTGGCCATGGGATTTCCCAAGCAAGAACACTGGAGTGGGGTGCTATTTCCTTCTCCAGGGGATCTTCCCAACCCAGGGATCAAACCTGGGTCTCTTACATCTCCTGCACTGGCAAGCAGATTCTTTACCATTGAGCCATCAGGGAAGCCCATTTTCAGGCATGGGACAGGTAAATAGTTAAGTTCACCTACTCTTAACGTGGGCGTTAACTAATAGGGACTTTTGGAGCAATTTGGCAGTATCTATTTTTAAAAACCGCAAAGAGCCTCAATCCAGTGGTTCTGTTTTTAAGACTGGATTCATATGTGTGCAAAAATGTAAATAAGAAGCTTATATAATAGTGAAACTACATAACTCCGATGGGATTCAAACCCAGCCTGATCAGGGACTTCCCTGGTGGCCCAGTAGTTGGGAATTCACCTGCCAATGCAGGGGACAAGGGTTTGATCCGTGGCCTAGGAAGATGCCACATGTTGAAGGCCAACTAAACCCATGCACCATAACTACTGAAGCCTGAATGTCTAGAGCTTCTGTTCTGCAACAAGAAAGACCAGTGCGATGAGAGGCCCACCTGCCGCAACTAGAGAGTAGCTTCAGCTCTCTGCAACTAGAAAAAGTCCACACAGCAACAAAGACCCGGAGCAGCCAAAAATAAATGAACAATTTTTTAAAAGAAAGAAAACTCCTCAGATTGGAACTTGAACACATAGGCCAGGACTCAAAACTGTTATCTTTTAATTGGGATCATAAACCTGGTTTCAGGACTTAATGAAGCTCAGGTTCTTTATGTCGCAGCACAGAAGGAATTCAGCAAGAAGCAGTGATAGGTAAGAAGCGGATTTATTTACAGATATACACATTTCATAAACCAAATGTGGTGTCTTGAAAGGGGATAGCAGCCCCAAAATATGAAGTGGTTAGTTTTATGGGCTGGGTAATTTCATAGGCCAATTAAGCGGGAGGATTATTCCAACTATTTTGGAGAAGAGGGCAGGGATTTCCAGGATTTGAGCCACTGCCTTCCAGCAACACCCTCTTCCAACAACACAAGGGAATACTCTACACATGGACATCACCAGATGGTCAACACTGAAATCAGATTGATTATATTCTTTGCAGCCCAAGATGGAGAAGCAAAAACAAGATGGGAGCTGACTGTGGCTCAGATCATGAACTCCTTATTGCCAAATTCAGACGTAAATTGAAGAAAGTAGGGAAAACCTCTAGACCATTCAGGTGTGACCTAAATCAAATCTGTTACGATTATACAGTGGAAGTGAGAAATAGATTTAAGGGACTAGGTCTGATAGAGTGACTGACGAACTGTGGATGGAGGTTCATGACATTGTATAAGTGACAGGAATCAAGACCATCCCCATGGAAAAGAAATGCAAAAAGGCAAAATGGTTGTCTGAGGAGGCATTACAAATAGCTGTGAAAAGAAGAGAAGTGAAAAGCAAAGGAGAAAAGGAAAGAGATACCCATTTGAATGCAGAGTTCCAAAGAATAGCAAGAAGAGATAAGAAAGACTTCCTCAGTGATCAGTGCAAAGAAATAGAGGAAAACAATAGAATGGGAAAGACTAGAGATCTCTTTAAGAAAATTAGAGATACCAAGGGAACATTTCATGCAAAGATGGGCTCGATAAAGGGCAGAAATGGTATGGACCTAACAGCAGAGGATATTAAGAAGAGGTGGCAAGAATACACAGAAGAACTGTACAAAAAAGATCTTCACGACCTGGATAATCATGATGGTGTGATCACTCACCTAGAGCCAGACATTCTGGAATGTGAAGTCAACCGGGCCTTGGGAAGCATCACTACAAGCAAAGCTAGTGGAGGTGATAGAATTCCAGCTGAGCTATTTCAAATCCTGGAAGATGATGCTGTGAAAGTGCTGCACTCAATATGCCAGCAAATTTGGAAAACTCAGCAGTGGCCATAGGACTGGAAAAGGTCAGTTTTCATTCCAATCCCAAAGAAAGGCAATGCCAAAGAATGCTCAGACTACCACACAATTGCACTCATCTCACACGCTAGTAAAGTAATGCTCAAAATTCTCCAAGCCAGGCTTCAACAATACGTGAACCAAGAACTTCCAGATGTTCAAGCTGGTTTTAGAAAAGACAGAGGAACCAGAGATCAAATTGCCAACATCTGCTGGATCATTGAAAAAGCAAGAGAATTCCAGAAAAACATCTATTTCTGCTTTATTGACTACACCAAAGCCTTTGCCTGTGTGGATCACAATAAACTGTGAAAAATTCTTCATAAGACGGGACTACCAGACTACCTTACCTGCCTCTTGAGAAATCTGTATGCAGGTCAGGAAGCAACAGTTAGAACCAGCATGGAACAGAGGACTGGTTCCAAATTGGGAAAGGAGTACGTCAAGGCTGTATATTGTCACCCTGCTTATTTAACTTCTATGCAGAGTACATCATGCTAAATGCTGGCTGGATGAAACACAGGTTGGAATCAAGCTTGCTGGGAGAAATATCAATAACCTCAGATATGCATATGACACCACCCTTATGGCAGAAAGTGAAGAACAAAAGAGCCTATTGATGAAAGTGAAAGAGGAGAGTGAAAAAGATGGCTGAAAGCTCAACATTCAGAAAACAAGGATCATGGCATCTGGTCCCATCACTTCATGGCAAATAGATGGAGAAACAATGGAAACAGTGGCAGACTTCATTTTGGGGGGCTCCAAAATCACTGCAGATGGTGACTGCAGCCATGAAATTAAAAGACATTTACTTCTTGAAAGAAAAGTTATGACCAACAAGGCAGTACACTAAAAAGCAGAGACATTACTTTGCCCACAAAGGTCCATCTAGTTAAGGCTATGATTTTTTCCAGTGGTCATGTATGGATGTGAGAGTTGGACTATAAAGAAAGATGAGTGCTGAAGGATTGATGCTTTTGAACTGTGGTGTTGGAGAAGACTCTTGAGAGTCCCTTGGACTGCGAGGAGATCCAACCAGTCAGTCCTCAAGGAGATCAGTCCTGAATATTCATTGGAAGGACTGATACTGAAGCTGAAACTCCCAATACTTTGGCCACCTAATGTGAAGAGCTGACTCATTGGAAAAGACCCTGATGTTGGGAAAGATTGAAAGCGGGAGGAGAAGGGGACGACAGAGGATGAGATGGTTGGATGGCATCACCGACTCAATAGACATGAGTTTGAGTAAACTCTGGGAGTTGGTGATGAACAGGGAGGCCTGGCATGCTGCAGTCCATGGGGTCGCAAAGAGTCGGACGCGATTGAACTGAACTCAGGCTTCCCAGCAGTGAAGAATCCACCTGCAACACAAGAGAGGAGGTTTGGTTCTATCCCTGGGTTGGGAAGACCCCGTGGAGGAGGAAATGGCAACCCACTCCAGTATTCCTACCTGGGAAATCCCATGGACAGAAGAGCCTGGAGGGCTATAGTCCATGGGGTTGCAAACAGTCAGACACACATATGCACATGCTTAGCCTCAGAACTGTCCTGGAGCCTGTGGGTACGTCATTTAGCATATGCTATTGCATTACAAGTGTATAATGCTGGGAAAGATTGAAGGCAAAAGGAGAAGGGGGCAGCTGAGGATGAGATGGTTAGATAGAATCACTGACTCAACGCACACGAATCTGAGCAAAATCCAGGAGACAGTGGAGGACAGGGAGGACTGTGCAATCCTTGGAGTTGAAAAGTCAGACACGACTCAGCAACTGAGCAACAAAAACAAAGTGTATAATGAGGGTTGGGGTCTACTGAAAGTTGACTCTTCCTCCATCTGGGGCCTAATATCCTCAATGGCTATGTCATTCTTTTAAAGGTTATGCTCTGCCCCCTTCCTTCCTGTTGCAATATAACTTGTAATGAGGAACTATTAGAAACCACTTAACTGTTTACCAATAGGGAAAGGATACTGTAACAGCCATCCTATCAAATATTATTATTGTTGTGTTAATCACTCAGTTGTATACAACTCTTTGCAACCCCATGGCCTGTAGCCTGCCAGGCCCTTCTGTCCATGGAATTTTCCAGGCAAAAATACTGGAGTGGGTAGCTATTACTTTCTTCAGGGAATCTTCCCAACCCAGGGATCAAATCTGGTTTTCCTGCATCGTAGGCAGATTCTTTATCAAATATTATATGACATGTAAAAAGAATTATGTCAATCTTTGTGTGTTGTTGTGGAGAAATTTCCAAGACACATTAAGTGAAAAAAATATCAAGTTCCAATGCATACAGTCTATTCCCATTGCTTGGTAAAAAATTTTTAAAGTTGCACACAAAGCAAGTCTGTATATTTCCACATATTATATGGTCACGAAAAAAATAAGAAAAAGAGAGATCTGATGGGATACTCCAAATTCTTCTCAGTGATTAACTAAAGGTGAGGGTCCAGATTTGGAGATGTGTGTATGATGTGCAGTGAAACAAACTAATGAAATAATTGTGCAATGAAAAATGAACCAAAACTAACCAACCCCACAGCACTAAGCACAGGGCCAGTTGGAAACGTGTTCGGTCAATATTGGCTGATTTTAATCAGCAACCTCCTAAAGCTGGCTTCTGGGTTTTGTTGGATGACCCCTCAAAGGAATCTTTCTGTGAATTTTTGGAAAAATTGGAAATCAGATGGTGTAACTGCCCGCTAATGGTCTGTTTTTTAATAATAAAATCCAGGAATACTCTAGTGGTACAGTGGTTAAGACTCTGTGCATCTACTTCATGGGGCACGGGTTCAATCCCTGCTCTAGGAACTAAGATCCCGAAAGCCACAAGGCACAGCCCAAACACTCTCTTAGCAAGGATTTTAGACCTAGGTGACCTGGCTTCAGGCTTCCCATGTGGTAAAGAATTCACCTGCCAAGCAGATGTCGAAAGAGACACAGATTTGATCCCTGGGTTGGAAGATCCCCTGGAGAAGGAAATGGCAACCCACTCAAGTATTCTTACCTGGGAAGTCCCATGGACAGAGGAGCCTGGTGAGGTCAGGGGGTCTCAAAGAGTTGAACACAATTGGGCACCACCACTGACCTGGCTTTTGGCTGCCTCTTGAACTTCATCTCTCCCCAGTCCCTTCATTTTATAAATTTATGTCCCTACTCCAAGATGCCAAAGTCTTTCCTGCCTCAGGACCTTTGCACCTATAGTAGTTTTCTGAGCCTAGAATGGTCTTTTTCTGTCTGATTCTTATGCATTCTTCACGTCTCTGCCTAAGTGCTTACACTTTCCCTGACACAGTTGTTTAAATGACACCCCCAAATCTCTATTATTCTTTCCCAGGGCATCTTTATTTCTCTTGTAGTATATCATCAAATTATCTATATATCTGCGGATTTGTATATCTCGAGACTGTCTCTCCCATCACATTCCCTGAGGGTAGAGTCTCTGCTTGGATGGCTCACAGCACTGTTCTCAGTGCCTGTTGTTGTTCAGGAGCTCGGTCATGTCCGACTCTTTGCGACTCCATGGACTGCAGTATGCCAGGCTTCCCTGTCCTTCACCATCTCCCGGAGCTTGCTCAAACTCATGTCTGTTGAGTCAGTGATGCCATCCAACCATCTCACCCCCTGTTGTTCCCTTCTCCTGCCTTCAATCTTTGCCAGCATCCAGGTCTTTTCTAATGAGTCAGTTCTTCACATCAGGTGGCCAAATATTGGAGCTTCAGCTTCAGCATCAGTCTTCCAGTGAATATTCAGGATTGATTTCCTTTAGGATTGACTGGTTTGGTCTCCTTGCAGTCCAAGGGACTCTCAAGAGTCTTCTCCAACACAATTCAGAAGCATCAATTCTTGGGCGCTCAGCCTTCTTTATGGTCCAACGCACATCCATACACGACTACTGGAAAAACCATACTGTTGACTAGATGGACCTTTGTTGGCAAAGTAATGTCTCTGCCTGGTGCACACCAAACATCTGCTCAGTGCTGGAATCCCCACAGCCCCTGCAATTATGCTCCACCCCCACCCCAAGGACAACAAGCCCTGCACACAGTAGGGGCTTGATCAGAGTAGGGAGACTTTGTAGAATTAAGGAAAACTTCCCTGGTGGCTCAGTGGTAAAGAATCTGCCTGCCAATGTAAAAGACACAGGAGACATGAGTGCTGTCCCTGGGTTGGGGAGATCCCCTGGAGTAGGAAATGGCAACCCACTCCAGTATTCTTGCCTGGGAAATTCCATGGACAGAGGAGTCTGGGTGTTACAGACCATGGGGCCGCAAAGAGTTGGACACAACTAAGCAGGCACAGATTAGACAGGTGCTCCAGATGATGTGTGGAGGTGGCCTTTCAGACAGAAGGAGGGGAACTCACCCTGGGAACAGGGAGACCCTCTCCTCCACAACCTCAGCTGGCTCTCTGTTCCCCTGTCCCAAGAACCCAGGGCTTCCTTGGCAAAAGTGGGGGCTGTGGGTGGGCGTCACATTCCAGCCTGGGGACAGGTTCCTTCCCACTTTTTCTGACCGGAGGCGAGTGAAATTGGTTTGGAAGAAAAGGTCGAAGAAAAAAAAAAAAAACAGTACAGTGATTGAGTCTTGCTTGTTGCCATTTGAAAGGAATGAAAGTGGGATTAAGCAAAAACACAGAATCCAAACAAAAACAAAAACAAAAATACTCTACTGTTTTAGAATCTGCCTCGGAAACAATTGTCTTACTGTTTTCTGTGTCATCCTAAAATCAAGGGTTTGCTCGACAGCTTTGTTCTGCACTTGGCCTCGAGCAGTCTGCAGAGAGGCTGGGCTCTGGGTAACGATTTTGCTGTTACCAAGAAGCATTTCTCATTCCCTGAGTATCTACTGTCTGCATGGGGTGGAAAAGAGGGTCTCAGGTGCTTTGGGAAGGGGATGGGAGTGGGGGTTGAATATCCAGTTGAGTAAATATCAAGTGTCACCTTCTCTGAGAGATTATCTTTGATTTCTTTTTTTTTTTTTTCAGTATCTGCTTATTCATTTGGATGCACCAGGTCTTAGCTGCAGCAGGTGGGATATTCGATCTTCCTTGCGGCCTGTGGAATCTGTAGTTGTGGGATCTAGTTCCTTGACCAGAAACCAAACCCATGCCCCTGCACTAGGAGCATGGAGTCTGAGCCACTGGACCACCAGGGAAATCCCCGAGAGGTCATCTTTGACTACTTTGTCTAAAATTTACCTCAGGGTCATCTCTGTCACACTCCTGTTTTACTTATATACGTATTTATGGGCCACACCACGTGATATCTGATTTCCCTGACCAGGGATAGAACCCATCCCATCTGTGAGAGCCCTGAGTCCTAACCACTGGACCGCCAACGAATTCCTGGTTGTTGTTGTTTTTAGTTATAGCACTTGTCACTATCTGAAGTTATCTTTTCTCTCCAGTTTATACTTGTCACCTCCAGTAGGAAGTGGGATCCCAGAAGGCCTTGTGTGTTTTTTTTGCTTGCTGTATTCACATGGCCTGGGATAGGGCCTGACAATATAGTAAGATCTCAACAATCTCTGGTTGATGAATAAACGAAACAATTGTCTGTGCAGGTCTCTATAACCTGAGGGGTGTGTGTGTGTGTTTGCGCGCAAGCAAGTGAGTTTTAGGGCGCAAGTGGAGCAAAGAAACTGTAACTACAACATCATCTCCCGCTTTCTGAGAACCTCCCCGCTCCCCACCCAATGGCAAAGACTTTCCGTGCAATATTTCATTTATTCTGCCGGAGGCTCTGTGAAGTGGGATTCATTCCTCTCCTTGTATTACAGACGAGGAAACTGAGGCTCGGCGATCTTGTCAGTTCAGAAGACCACATCAATTGAGTCATAAAAGGATCTCCTCCTTCCACGCACTCCCACATTTCATCCAGACCCTCCCCTCATGGATGCTCGGACATCTGGGACCCTTTGGGGCTTCCCTGGTGGCTCAGAGGTTAAAGCATCTGTCTGCAATGTGGGGAACCTGGGTTCGATCCCTGGGTCAGGAAGATCCCCCTGGAGAAGGAAATGGCAACCCACTCCAGTATTCTTGCCTGGAGAATCATGGCAGGCTGCAGTCCATGGGATCACGAAGAGTCGGACACGACTGAGCGACTTCACTTTCAGACGATCCCGCTTTACGGGGAGACTTCAGAGAGGTGCAGGGGCTCGCCCAACAGCACACAGCGCTGGAGAGACATCCAGGAAGGATGTGGGTAGCTTTGCAAGCAGCCGCCAGTTTATCCTAAGGCTCAGAAGCCAACGGCGAGGAGGGCGCGGAGCGCTCAAAGCCGCCCCGAATGTGGGGGAAATTGCCAGCAGGCGGCTTTCCGGGGAGAGACAGGTGCGGCTGTCTAGGCTGGTTCTGGTGGAGCCATCTCATTGACCGCGGCCTCACTTTGCGCGTCTGTAAAGAATTGGCAACTTCGTGTGCGGGTCGGAGCTGGACCCGCCGGCGGTGAGCGAAGGGTTAAAGGGGCGGGTCCCGTGACGAGGGCCGGGCCGGGACTCCTGTAGCACCTGGCGGCTCGCGGCTCCCCGCCCAGACGCCGCGCGTAGCTCCGGGAGCCGCAGCGCCAGCGGGAGCCCCCCGGGGAGGAGCCGCGCAGAAGCCGGCACCCGCCGCGGGAGGGGCGGCGACGACGGCCGCAGCAACCTCGGGAGGCGAGCGGCGCCATGGCAGAGTTCCCGTCCAAAGTGAACACGAGAACCAGCAGCCCGGCTCAGGGAGGCGGCGCCGTGGTGTCGACGCTGAGCCCCGACTTGGGGTTCGTGCGCTCCAGCCTCGGTGCGCTCATGCTCCTGCAGTTGGTGAGCGCGCTCTCGGGGCCTGGGCCCCGGGACCGGGTTAGGGTGGTGGTGTAGAGGGGTCCCGGCCGGGCCTGGAGGGATCGGGGATCCGGAGCTACCCTTTATCTTTGCTCCCCGCACACCCCCAACCTAGGCTCACACGCGCCCCAGGGCGCCTTGCCTTCCTCTGGGGGTGCTTGTAGGACGGACGCTCCGGAGATCTCCTTGGTACCCTCTCACCGCGAGACGCCCTAGTTGCCGTCTCTTAGAGCACACGCAAGATGTACCAATGTCAGAGTGCCTATCACTAGCGCCCCATCGTTCCGTCCCCTCTGGTCACCAAGAGGTCATCCACAGAAGCGCTCACAAACGCCACAATCACTGCGCGCGACTGTTTCCCCCGGACTCTGGCTCGCCCTTTGCCAGGAATATGCCCTCAGCTCTCCAGCACACAGCCTGAGGCAAAGTCCGATCTCAGCTGATCCTCTGCCGAGCTCCGAGCTGCCCCCGGTGGCTGGCGCCCCAAAACACTCCTCGTCTAAACAAGCGGGCACATACGGAGGCAACACAGACACTTCAGCGGGCCCTACGGCCCCTGCGAGGGAGCCCGACTCATCTAGCTTCCACTGGGTAACCTGCAGCTTTCCGGCCGGTTTGGCCCCTGGGGGCCAAGATACCACGCCCAGCGTTGGGGGAGGGCTTGGTGGGAAGGCAGAGGCAGGAATCCTGTATCTAATACCTTTGGTATACCCCTGCCCAGGCGGATCGATGGCCACATCCCTTTCTGCAGCAGTTTCAGGGTTGGAGGTGTTAGCTTCCCGCCCACCCCTGCTCCGCCCCGCAGTACCCTGTGGTTCCAGTCTGGGAGCTGGGTGGCTGCCCTGTGGGAGGGGTTTGTTGCGTTTTCAGGGGACTAGCGGGAAGCTGGACGCGGGTCAAGATCCATCTTCCGTTAGGGCACCTCCTGCTGTCCCACTGCTGGATCCTAGCAACAAAGCCAGGGGTCAGCACAGAAGGCAGGGGCCCAGATCAAGCTTCCCTCTTTACCCAGGGGATCACACTTTCTCCTGCACCAGTGCTATCTCTTTCAGTTCAGTTCAGTCTCTCTGTCGTGTCCGACTCTTTGAGACCCCATGGACTGAAGCACCCAGGCTTCCCTGTCCGTAATCAACTCCCTGAGCCTGCTCAAACTCATGTCCATCTAGTCGGTTGGATGGCATCCAACCATCTCATCCTCTGTCATCCCCTTCTCCTGCCCTCAATCTTTCCCAGCATCAGGGTCTTTTCAAATGAATCAGTTGTTTTCATCAAAGTATTGGAGTTTCAGCTTCAGCATCAGTCTTTCCAATGAATATTCAGGACTGATTTCCTTTAGGATCTCCTAGCAGTCCAAGGGACTTTCAAGAGTCTTCTCCAACACCACAATTTAAAAGCATCAATTCTTGGGCGCTCAGCTTTCTTTATGGTCCAACTCTCACAACCATACACGACTACAGGAAAAACCATACTGTTGACTAGATGGACCTTTGTCAGCAAATAGTCTCTGCTTTTTAATATGCTGTCTAGGTTGATCATAGCTTTTCTTCCAAGGAGCAAGAGTCTTTTAGTTTCATGGCTGCAGTCACCATCTGCAGTGATTTTGGAGCCCCCCAAAATAAAGTCTGTCATTGTTTCCACTGTTTCCCCATCTATTTGCCATGAAGTGATGGGACCAGATGCCATGATCTTTGTTTTCTGAATGTTTTTTTTTTTTTAATGTGAATGTTGAGTTTTAAGCCAAATTTTTCACTCTCCTCTTTCACCTTCACCAAGAGATTCTGTAGTTCTTCTTTGCTTTCTGCCATAAGGGTGGTGTCATCTGCATATCTGAGGTTCTTGATATTTCTCCAGGCAAGCTTGATTCCAGCTTGTGCTTCCTCTAGACCAGCATTTAGCATGATGTACTCTGCATAGACGTTAAATGAGGAGGATGACAATATACAGCCTTGACATAATCCTTTCCCAGTTTGGAACCAGTCTGCTGTCCCATTCCGGTTCTAACTGTTATTTCTTGACCTGGATATGGATTTCTCAAGAGGCAGGCCAGGTAGTCTGGTATTCCCATCTCTTGAAGAATTTTCCAGTTTGTTGTGATCCACATAGACAAAGGCTTTGGTGTTGTCAGTAAAGCAGAAGTAGATATTTTTCTGAAATTATTTTGCATTTTCTATGATCCAGCGGATGTTGGCAATTTGATCTCTGGTTCCTCTGCCTTTTCTAAATCCAGCTTGAATATCTGAAAGTTCTTGGTTCACATACTGTTGAAACCTTGCTTGGAGAATTTTCAGTGTTACTGTGCAAGTGTGTGAGATGAGTGCGATTGATCTGTAGTTTGGACATTCTTTGGCACTGCCTTTCTTTGGGATTGGAGTGCAAACTGACCTTTTCCAGTACTATGGCCACTGCTGAGTTTTCCAAATTTGCTGGCATATTGAGTGCAGCACTTTAACATCATTTTCTAGGATTTGAAATTGCTCAGCTGGAATTCTATTACCTCCACTAGTTTTCTTTTTTGTAGTGATGCTTTCTAAGTCCCACTTAACTTTGGACTCCAGGATGTTTAGCTCTAGGTGAGTGATCACACCAACATGGTTATCTGGGTCATGAAGATCTTTTTTGTATAGTTCTTCTATGTATTCTTGCCACCTCTTCTTAATATCTTCTGCTTCTGTTAGATCCATACCATTTCTGTCTTTTATTGTACCCATCTTTGCATGAAAATTTCCCTTGGTAGCTCTAATTTTCTTGTTGAGATCTCTAGTCTTTCCCATTCTGTTCTTTTCCTCTATTTGTTTTCATTGATCACCAAGGAAGGCTTTCTTATCTGTCCTTGCTATTCTTTGGAACTCTGCATTCAGTTGGGTATAGCTTTCCTTTTCTCCTTTGCCTTTAGCTTCTTTTCTTTTCTCGGCTATTTGGAAGCCCTCGTCAGACAACCATTTTGCCTTTTTGCATTTCTTTTTCTTGGAGATGGTCTTGATCACTGCCTCCTGTACAATGTCACGAACCTTCATCCATAGTTCTTCAGGAACTCTATCAGATCTAATCCCTTGAATCTATTTGTCACTTCCACTGTATAATCGTAAGGGATTTGATTTAGGTCATACCTGAATGGTCTAGTGGTTTTCCTGAAGATGGAGAAGCTCTATACTGTCAGCAAAAACAAGACCACAAGACAGGGAGCTGACTGTGGCTGAGATCATGAACTCCTTATTGCTATCTCTTTCAGAATTCCTCAGATCTCCTCCTGTGAGCCTTGTCCCCAACCTCACCCTCAGGCTCTCTTGGAGGAGCTTGTAGGTGTTCGTCCCCACCCCAGGAAAAAATGTGGAATTGGAATCTCAGTCACTACAGCCCAGAAATCTGCATTTTAAACTCCTCTGAGTTGTCTGGCAGATTCTCTGGGAAGGGAGAGGGAGGGGCAGAGGTTCCCCCAAATTTAAATCTGCTGGTAGGAAGGGCCTATCTGGAGCGATGCTGAGTGCTAGGCTTCTGCCTGCTTGTGAAGGGAGCAGTTGCCAAGCACGAAGGAAGTCCCCAACCCAAGGGTGTGGAAGCACAGAGGAGAGAGAATCAGTTCCGAGGTCAGGAAGGCTTTTGACATTGCCCTTTGGGCTTTCCTTGCAGCTTAGCTGGTAAAGAACATGCTGGGTTTGATCCCTGGGTTGGAAAGATCCCTTGGAGAAGGGAAAGGCTATTGGCTCCAGTATTCTGGCCTGTATAGTCCATGGGTTCCCAAAGAATTGGACACGACTGAGTGACTTTCACTTCACTTCACTGATATCTGAGGCAGAAATAGGGAAAGGGTGCTAAAAGGGCAGGTGATCATGCAGGCCAAGGCTTGGGGCTGGGGAAGTGGAAGAGAAGTGGGGAGCAGGCTTCCCTGGTGACTCAGATGGTAAAGAATCTGCCTGCAACGCTGGAGATCCAGGTTCAACCCCTGGGTCAGGAAGATCTCCTGGAGAAGGGAACGGCAACCCACTTCAGGATTCTTGCCCAGGAGATCCCATAGACAGAGGAGCTCTATGGGCTACAGTCCATAGGGTTGCAAATAGTTGGACATGACTGAGTGATTGAACACACATACACATGTAGGGAGAGTAGCCAGCAGGTTGATTTAGCCGGTGGAGGGGAGGAAGAAGTTTTCCTCTACCCATTGAGTTCTTCTGGCTGGTCTAAGAGTTAAATTGACATGAAAGAGATGAACATGAGAAAAATCAAACAAGGTTTAATGCTATGTACACATGGGAGAGACCCAGAAAAACTGAGGAACTCAAAAAATGGCCAAAGCCCTCCCCTTAAATCCCATCTTCAGCTAAAGAAAAAGAGGATGTTGAGGATGTGAGGTCAGTTACAGGATGTGACTGGGAAAAGCACAAGAAACAAGGGTAAGGTTGTGGTGCAAGTTTAAGTCATTGCTTTTTCCATGGATGTGTTTCTAGAGATTTGGTCAACCTCCTCTCCCTGGTACTGTGAGGGAGACATCCTTACAAATGTAAGCATTTCTTACGAAAGGGTAAAGAGCCTTGGTTCTCAGCTATTCCCTTGCCTGCTTTTCTTAGCAAATAACCAGCTTAAAATTGATATGCCAGAAAGGTGAGTTTGGGGATGGTAAATTTTGCTCCCCTACACCGGAGTTGAAGCACTTGTTTCTGGGTGGCCAGAAGCCGAGGGAGATAAGTGATGACGGTTTTCTGTTTGCATACTTAGGGGGTTTGGAACCTCAGGGGCCTCTAAGCTGGGCTGAGGATGAGGAGGCCATGGGGTGGGTCCCCCACGGTTCACTCTTGGTAGACAGGACCTGAGCATCAGCCCCTTTTGCATTTGAACAATGAGACTTGGAATAAGGGGAACTAGAGGAGGGTCCTGCTGTGTCTGTAAGAACTGAAGTAGCTTCCGCTGGAGGAGGCTTGTGTCCCTTGATTTGGGGGTCCCTGTGGGCTTAGCAGCCCAGTCCTGAGCATCTGGGTCCCATCACACACAGATGTAGACAGAGATGTCGATGGAATGTAGGACTGCCCAGAGAGCTGTAGGGGAGCTTGGCACTTAGACTCCAGGGACTGGCTGTGAGTGGGATGGCCTTCCTTTGCCCTCCCTGCAGTGTTTTTGGAGCCCAGGGTGGGAGGATGAGAGTCTCCCATTGGAGTGCTGAAGACCTGCACTTTTTCGTGACTTCACCAATTGGCTTGTGGGAGAAGCTGCTTCCTGAACTGTTTCTCCGGCAATGGACAGTTGCATGGGGTCTGAGACAAAAGGGGCTCCACTCAATAGGCACCGTGTCTGCTGGGCAGCCAGTGTGGCTCCCACCACTCAGATGCCAACTAGGCTTCAGTCTCTTTGCTAAGAGCTTCATATTCTTGTATATTCCTCCACTTTACAGGTGAGGAAACTGAGGCCCAGAGGTCAGTTCTTGGCCCAAGAGCGCATAGAGTGTTAGAGCTGGGATCGAAGCCCCCAGTGGCCTGACTTTTCTGATCTGCACTTTGTTATCACACTCAGCTGGGCTCATCCCCAGCTGGACACTGGGTGTGGTGCTGTTGTGGGAGCAAAGACCCTAGGTCCAGTGCCTGCTCTCTGGAGCTCTTGGTCTCTGAGGGAGGTGCTCAAAGGATGAGCTTCCTATGGAGGGATTAGGTGGGCTGCCTGGAGGAGGCAGTACATGGGAAGGTATCAGACATCCGTGTTTCCCAAGACCTGGTGAAGGGTTCCAGATGTGGGAGGAAGAAGAGGGGCTGGGTGGGAAGGCCCCAGCTTCTTGAGAAGGAGATGTGTTCTTTGTTTAGTATTAAATGTGTCCTGAAGAACCAGCCTCAGTGTTCACTGATTGTCACTTCCCCCACTCCATCTAGCTCCAGAAATAATATGAAATGGGATATATTAAGTCACATATGACAGAAGAGTTAAAGTAATATTTTTTTTTAAGTTGGTAGTATGTGTGTGTGTGTGTGTATGTGTGTGTGTGGAGATGGGGTAGGGGCTGACTTAAAGAGAGCTGAGAAGAATCTAGACTCTGTCGCAAATTTAAGGCTGTTGATTCTTTGTTGAGTTTCCTAGCAGCCTAGGCAAAAAGGGAAGCAGGAATTTCTACAGATAGCATCTAAAGAGAAAGAAAAATAAAATAAAAAAGGAAGCAGGCATGCCTGGTCTAGAGATAACTCTTGGTCTTAAAAACCGGGAACCTTTGATGCTGCAGATCTTTGTGTGGCTAGTTGGTGGAGGAACTTTGTGGAAGCTGTGGTTAACTTGGCTGATCCCAGAGACTTATGTAGAGTAAGTGTAAAGTGAAGCGCACATTTCTTCTTCTTATTATTTTTTTTAATCTTCCTCCAGCCCGGGGGAGAAAGGTGATCTCCTGGGTTTGCATGCATGTATGCTAAATTGCTTCAGCTGTGTTTAACTTTTTGCAACCCTATGAACTGTAGCCCACCAGGCTCCTCTGTCTATGGGATTCTCCAGGCAAGAGTCCTGGAGTGGGTTACGATTTCCTCCTATGATCTTCCCGACCCAGCAGTCGAACCCATGTCTTTTATGTCTCCCGCATTGGCAGTCAGGTTCTTTATCACTGATGCCACCTGGGAAGCCCCACGTGGGTTTACTGATGAGGGAACAGACTTAGCGAGGCTGAGGAACTTGTGCAAGGACACATGGGGTAGAGCGGCCAAACTGTGATTTGCACTCAGATCTGAGAATCCAAAGCCTGGCTCTAGCTGTGCTTCCTTTTGTTTTGTTTTTGGGATTTTGTTTTGTTTTGTTTTGTTTGGTGGGAAATGGGGTGCCTTGGAGGGGAAGAAGAGGAAATTCAGCATGGGAAACTCATCAGAGGCCAGGGCCACAGGGAAGGCTTCCTGATAGAATGGGCTCTGAAGGTTTATTATGTGAAAGGGGTAGTAAGAAGGAAGTACAGAGCACATGAACCTTGGAGTTTCTCATATAAAGACCCAGCAGTCAGAAGGCTTAGGACAGAGAAGCCCTATGAATGGTCTGTGACAGTAGAGCCATTTGTGTTTAGAAGCGTCTCTCCTATCCTTGGGGCTTCCCCAGCAGCTCAGCAGTAAAGAATCCACCTGCAATGCAGAGATGCAGGAGATGTGGGTTCGATCCCTGGGTCGGCAAGGTCCCCTGGAGGAGGAAATGGCAATCCTCTCCAATATTCTTGCCCAGAGAATCCCATGAACAGAAGGGCCTGGTGGGCTACAGTTCACAGGGTCACGAAGAATGGGACATGATGACTGAGTGACTGAACACACACACAATTCCCAGTTAACAGGGGAACAAACAGATTGGAAGCTTCACTTGCCACTTGATCACAGTGATCCATGGGCGGTCGTGAGAGGACTGGTGGAAGCAGAGAAGCTGGGTTTCAAATCCTGGCTCTGTGATCTTGGACAAGTTCCCCAATACCCCAGTTTCCGTGTCTGTGAAATGGTGATGGTGAGATTGTGGGGGAGGTGGAAGCTGATGCCTGCAGAGGGCTTAGCACAGTGTGTGTGAGAATGAAGGGAAATTATTAGGATTCACAGGGTCATAGAAATCCAGGACTCTTACGCTTGCTCCCAAAGGTCCCCAGGTGTCTCCTCAGCAAGAGCTTGTATGCTCCCAGGGACAGGGAGCTCAGTCTCTCTAAAGGGTGCCTGCTGCACCCTTGTGCGCCTGGGATGGTGAGAAAGTCCTTCCTCTTGGTAATCCTGGATATCTCTCCAGCCCCACAAGGCATGGCAGCTCCTCTCCAGGTTGGAGGCAGGACAGGATCTGAAAGTCAGCTCTTTAGCCTGCTGAGACAATGCTGTTGAGGTCTGAGAGGTGCGAGCAGAGGTTGGCCATGTTGGGATCGCAGTGTTGGGGACTCACAGAGTTTTCCTTAGCCTTGAGTTTTGTGGGATCCATCTCCCTAGGGCAGCGTTCCTGCTGCTGCCTGCTCCCCACCTTCCTCCATGCTCTGCTGTAGGGAGCACAGCCGTGCCTGTACTGTTAGCTCTGCCTACACACCCCACTTGTGGCTGGGGGATTCTCGAATGTTTGGAGTCAATTTGTAATTATATAACCAATATATGGACACATTGATCCCTAGGTTGGGAAGATCCCCTGGAGAAGGGAAAGGCTACCCACTCCAGTATTCTGGCCTAGAGAATTCTATGGACTGTATAGTCCATGGATCCGCAAAGCGTTAAACACAACTGAATGACTTTCATTTCACTTTATTTTTTTATTCTTTGATTTTTTAAAACTTTTAATTCTGTTTGGGGTGTAGCCAATTAACAATGTTGTGATAGTTTCAGGTGAACAGCAAAGGGACTCAGCCGTACATATACATTCCATTCTCCCCCAAAGTCCCCTCCCATCCAGGCTGCCACATAACATTGATATAGCATAATAGTACTATGCAGTAGATTCTTGTTGGTTATCCATTTTATATATAGCACTGTGTAAATGTTGATGGGCTCTTTTTTTTTTTAATGCTTTTATTCTTTTAAAAATATATACAGATATATAGCAAAAACACTTCAGCAGTCCAAAGGGCTATTAATGAATACCAAGGGTTATCAATGAATATATAATCTCTCATCCTGGTTGGGTCACTGCCCACACCCTTATCCCTGGCCCTCGCCGGAGGCATTATGAGTGTGACATTCCAGGGTGAGTCAGTGGGTTATTTACACAAAACACAGGTAGCCCCCCCGCACCTGTGCCTTTCCAGTCTTTCCCTCCTGGCAATATACCTAGGGATGTCCTGTATCATTGCACAGAGAACTACGTGTGTCTTTCTTTTTTAATCCTTTCTTTTCTTAATTTCTTTAATAAATAATATATTTACAACAGTCCAGAATAAAATAGAATGGGAAAGAGCACCATGAGCACTCTCTGTCCCCTCTGGATAGAGTTGACTGCCCCCATGCCCACTCTGTTCTATTTCCTGTGTATACCCCAACCTCTCCCCACTTTACCCCAGGGATATCATCTAACCAGGTGGTGCAGTGGTGAAGAATCTGCCAGCCACTGCAGGAGACTTGCATTCGATCCCTGGAGAAGGAAATGGCAACCCACTCCAGTACTCTTGCCTGGAAAATCCCATGGACGGAGGGGTGTAGTAGGCTACAGTCCATGGGGTCACAAAGAGTCAGATACAACTGAGCGACTTCACTTCACTTCCTCCCTATAACCCTTACAAGTTCTGACCCTTTATTCCCAACTTATAACTAGACCAACTCCAGCTCATCCTCAACACCATTGAGGACATCTTTGTGCCATTTCTTTGCAACAACTTTTGGGCACTACAACCATTTGGGAGACTATCTTGGAAGGGATGGGATCTAAAATTCTAAGTGTAAATCTTGACCAAATTGTGTAGTGGATTTTAACTTAATGGTAAAATTTTGGATAAGATGGGAATTAGAGACATTATCTCAATTTGGGTCTGAAATGGGTCAGGCGGCATCAGTCCCAACCAATATCCCCCTGGGTCTTATCCTCCAAGATTGGGAAAGATTCAGACTACTGGGATTAAAAACAAGGAATCTTGTTATGGTATGTAATCATATTTGGCCACGACATGAGCTAGGAAGCCAAGAAAAGTGAAAAAAGGGAAAGTGAAGTCGCTCAGCTGTGTCTGACATTTTGCGACTCCATGGACTGTAGCCTAAAAGGCTCCTCCATCCATGGGATTTTCCAGGCAATAATACTGAAGTGGATTGCCATTTCCTTCTTCAGGAGATCTTCCCGATGCAGGGATTGAACCCAGGTCTCCCACATTGTAGGCAGACAGTTTACTGTCTGAGCCAGAAGCTAAGAAAAGTGGCCATTAAATGGATTTTGGAGTTATGATACTATAGTGCAGTTAGATTTATATTGTAGAAGGAAATATGTTCAAATTTTCATGGCCATATGTTCAAATTTTCATGGCCTTGTATTTATATAGTGAGACCCAAAAGGAATTTTAGGTGCATGTAGTTCAAAGGGATAATTCTAGTAAGGAGACAGAAGACATTTTAACTGATCTACCCTATGGAGCCATCCAAAGGTTAAATCCTCTGCAAGGAGGAGCCAGAGCTACTACTTGCCTACTGGGAGGAACCATTACCTCAGGGGAATCACAGCTAGGGATAAAAAGAGGCCCCACCCGTATTCAGGAACTTCTTTGTACAGCTGAGTTACCCAAGTTCAGTTCAGTCGCTCAATCATGTCTGACTCTTTGCAACCCCATGGACTGCAGTACGCCAGGCTTCCATGTCCATCACCAACTCCTGGAGCCTACTCAAACTCAGGTCCATTGAGTCAGTGATGCCATCCAACCATCTCATCCTCTATCTAACACTTCTTCTCCTGCCTTCAATCTTTCCCAGCATCAGGGTCTTTTCCAGTGAGTCAGTTCTTCACATCAGGTGGCCAAAGTATTGGAGTTTCACCTTCAGCATCAGTCCTTCCAATGAATATTCAGGACTGATCTCCTTTAGGATAGACTGGTTGGATCTCCTTGCAGCCCAAGGAATTCTCAAGAGTCTACTCTACCACCACAGTTCAAAAGCAACAATTCTTTGGTGCTCAGCCTTCTTTATGGTCTATTTCTCACATCCATACATGACTACTGGAAAAATCATAGCTTTGAGTAGACCTTTGTTGGCAAAGTAATGTCTCTGCTTTTTAACATGATTGTCATAGATTTTTTTCGTTTGTTTGTCATAGCTTTTCTTCCAAGGAGCAAGAGTCTTTTAGTTTCATGGCCGCAGTCACCATCTGCAGTGATTTTGGAGCCCAATAAAATAGTCTCTCACTGTTTCCATTGTTTCCCCATCTTTGACATGAAGTGATGGGACCAGATGCCATGATCTTTGTTTTTTTGAATGTTGAGTTTCAGGTCAGATTTTTCACTCTCCTCTTTCACTTTCATCAACAGGCTCCTCAGTTCCTCTTCACTTTCTGCCATAAGGGTGGTGTCATATGCATATCTGAGGTTATTGATATTTCTCCTGGCAATCTTGATTCCAGCTTGTGCTTCATCCATTCCAGCATTTTGCATAATGGACTCTGCATTTAAGTTGTATAAGCAGGGTGACAATATACAGCCTTGACGTACTCCTTTCCCAATTTGGAACCAGTCCTCTGTGCCATGTCTGGTTCTAAATGTTGTTTCTTGACCTGCATACAGATTTCTCAGGAGGCAGGTAAGGTAGTCTGGTAGTCCATCTCTTGAAGAATTTTTCACAGTTTATTGTGATCCACACAGTCAAAGGCTTTGGCATAGTCAATAAAGCAGAAGTAGATGTTTTTCTGGAACTCACTTGCTTTTTCTATGATCCAGCAGATGCTGGCAATTTGATCTCTGGTTCCTCTGCCTTTTCTAAATACAGCTTTAACATCTGGAAGTTCTCAGTTCACGTACTGTTGAAATCTCGCTTGGAGAATTTTGAGCATTACTTTGCTAGTATGTGAGATGAGTGCCATTGTGCGGTAGTTTGAGCATTCTTTGGCATTGCCTTTCTTTGGGATTGGAATGAAAACGGACCTTTTCAGCTAGCACTGTCAATGATATAAGTTACCAACCAATGCCCTTACAGTGTTGCCTCTGAGAGAAGTTTCTGATGGAAATTGAGGAACAATATGTGTCTATGTACCTTTCTCAATGTCTGATCTAAGTGTGGCAGAGGACAAGCTGGAAAGTTTTTCTGAGGATCCTGAACTCTTTACAAAAGAATTTACCCTATTAGTAAGATCTTTTGATCTCACCTGGGGGCACTTAACAGATTTTGCTATCCCTTTGCTGCACCACCAAGGAAAAGCAGGATATAATACTGTCAGCCGGAGCCCATACAGACCAATTGGCAGCCCAAGCCAACAGGGCCATGCAGTGCACTGGGTGGGGAATGATGCTGTCCCCGAGGCAAATCTGCAATGCCATCACCAGCTGATTCTATTGATAATAGGTAGATGGGACCATATGATTAACTGTTTAATAGAGATTATGAAGAAACTTACAGTAAAACCTGTTAATTATGAAAAAGGTCCAACTGGGATAGGATGAAAAACATGCAGTCTTCTAAAGGAGATTAGTGGAAGCTTTTAGGAGGGATACCTAAGCTTTAAGGAGTATATCCCTCCTCCTCTGAGGGACGGGCCCTTTTGGCTATGCGTTTCATAGCCCAGTCTGCCCCAGACATCAGGCATAAAATTCAGAAAGCAACTGCTGGTCCTCAGACTCCAATGAATGATTTGTTCCAATTGGCTTATTTGGTTTTCAATAATGGGGATATGGTTAAAAAGACTGAATGCACCCAGAGAAGTATGCAAGAGACCCAAATGATTGCAATGGCTTTGTCTGCTCAAAGACCACCAACTAGGAGGCTGTCCTTGCTTGGCCAATCTGGTCCTGGTGGACCACGAGGCCCATGGGTACACATACAAGGCCAGTGTAGCCTCTGTGGACAAAAGGGGCACTGGAGGAAGCACTGTGGTTGATGTGTCCTTTGCAAGTAGCCAGGCATTGGCAGAGGGAATGCCCCAGACACCAGACAGCAGAGGCCCCTCAACCATTGATGGTTTTGCAATCAGAAGACCGATGGGACCCAAGGCCAAAAATGGCTCTGCCTAAAGATACCATCTACATAACTAATGTCAAGCCTCGGGTGATCATTGATGTGGCTTGGTAGAATTTCTTATAGACACGGGTGCAACCTTCTCAGTCTTAACCCAAAGGATTGGAAACCTTAGCTTACATACCAACAAATAAAACACAGGCAGTTTTGAAAGTCCTAGGCTTGATAGAGGAAATGCCACAACCTTGTTATAACAAGGGGAAAAATTGGGCTAAAAATAGAGGGTTAATAAGTCAAAGGGGATGGTGTATGTTAGATGAAAATACTGTGATTCCACAAACTCAGCAATGGAAAATAATCAAGGTTTTATATGAAACTACCCACTATGGATGTGAAAGTGAAGTGAAAGTGAAGTCGCTCAGTCCTGTCCGACTCTTCGGGACCCCATGGACTATAGCCTACCAGGCTCCTCAGTCCATGGAATTTTCCAGGCAAGAGGACTGGAGTGGGTTGCCATTTCCTTCTCCAGGGGATCTTCCCGACCTAGGGACTGAACCTGGGTCTCCCGCATTGCAGGCAGACGCTTTACTGTCTGAGCCACCAGGGAAGTAAGATGTGAAGCTCTTTGGAATTTACTACAAAGATTGCTTGTGGGTAAAGGAATGAAAATGGTGGTGGCCCAGATTACCAGATCATGTGACACATGTTTACAAAATAACCCTAGAAAAATGCCACCCCTCCTCCATTATTTAGACCCATTCAACAC
The DNA here is from genome assembly GCF_042477335.2 of Ovis canadensis. Lineage (NCBI taxonomy): Eukaryota > Metazoa > Chordata > Mammalia > Artiodactyla > Bovidae > Ovis > Ovis canadensis. The sequence continues at coordinate 38,473,361 of NC_091258.1, read as the reverse complement.
CAAGGAGAACGGGTACATAGATTTTACTCAGATACCCAAGTCCAGAGGAAACAAATATTTGTTGGTAAAGGTAGACACATTCACTTGGAGAAGGCAATGGCACCCCACTCCAGTACTCTTGCCTGGAAAGTCCCATGGACAGAGGAGCCTGGTGGGCTGCAGTCCATGGGGTCGCTAAGAGTCAGACACGACTGAGCGACTTCACTTTCACTTTTCACTTTGATACATTGGAGAAGGAAATGGCAACCCACTCCAGAGTTCTTGCCTGGAGAATCCCAGGGACGGCGGAGCCTGGTGGGCTGCCATCTATGGGGTCGCACAGAGTCGGACAGGACTGAAGCGACTTAGCAGCAGCAGCAGCAGCAGCAGACACATTCACTAAATGGCTAGAGAACTTTCCCACATGGACAGAAAGAGTAACAAAGAATTTGATTAAAAAGATACTCCCACCTTTCAGATTACCTCAATATATACAAAATGATAATGAACCTCTCCCAGATTTAGGAATTATTTTGGTAAAATGGTTTGGGTTCTCAAGATCATGACTAAAATTCTGAAATAGAAACTAGGAGGTTTCTGTGTTTGTGTGTTCATATGTGTCTATATGTGTGTTCTAGATGTATAATATTGCCAAAAGTTAATTCACAAAAGAGCTCTACTTAATTGACTTAAAGGAAATTAAATGCTCATATAAATACTCAAAAATACAAAATAGTCCGGTGAGAATTTAATTCCAGTCTCATGTTACCTGAAAAATACTCAGGACAAAACTGATATCTGGTGATTGAAAAGTGAAAGATTGAAAATTTGAAAATGGTTTAAGCTTTTTGGTGTGATTAATATAGGCAAAGAGTTACACATGATCAGGATTTTCTAAGACTGAATTAAATTTAGTTGGGTAAATGGATTTTGTTAGGAATGGATTTGATTTCTCCCTCCAAAGTAGTCTTGAAATGCTTCTTTTGACAAACAGATTGAGATGAGTTTCTTTGCCTATAAGTGATTTGTATTTGCTTTTGAGATCTTTAGGGAAAAAAACTTTTAGGTAGGGAAAAAGTATTGTCTCCTAGTGACTTAAGATCTTATCTAACAGAAACTAACTTTGGGATGTTTTAGAGGGCTCCTGTGTTATCTCGAAGAGAAATATTTAACTAGGGTTATTTGGTATGTTGTATTAAATGTGATCATTTGTGATTTTGGTTATCCAACTTTATCGTACACTGTAATCAGATGTTTGACCATGCCTTTTGAGTCTTTTGTCATTTATACACATTTATGTACCCTGGTGCTGGTTCAAAAAATGCTTCATCAACCAGAAGATACATAGGAAGGCTAAGGAACCAGCTACAGCAGTTCTACACCAAGATGGCTCTGTAGGGATTTCAGCCCACGTAGACTAAAACAAGGAGCCTCCCTTGTCCCTGGGGCCCTTAGGTCGGGTATCCAGAATTACGGAAGACGAACCTTCCCTTCTGCTTCCCAAACTGGGTTTTGGCTGGGTTTGAGTTCCAGCACATGGGTTCAAGTCCTATTCTGGTAAATGGTTTCACCCCAACCCTATTCCCAGCAGGCAGAGAGGCCAGGTCTCATGGGGCTAATGAAGTGCCTGTGATCCCAGCAGCCAGCTCTCTCTGGAGGGCCAATGGCAGGGACCAGCCTAGGGTGCTGAAAACATTGCTTCTGTCATCCCCTCAGGGTTCAAGGACCGCCCCTGCCCCTTCTCTGCTCCCACCTCCAGGGCACTCCCAATTAGTCTCCAGGGAGAGTCCCTACCTTCTGGGATTTGGAATTCTGTTCCCCACTGGGCATCTCTCTATCTGCTGAGTCACAGAACTGGCCCCACCATTAACTGTGCATAACCTTGGGTGAAGTTCATCTTTTCCAAGTGGCTTGGTTTCCCCATCTGTGAAATGGGCCATGTGCTTTATGTAAAGAGCTGGGCTTCCTGGGAGTGAGGCACTGGGGCAGCGTGGGGGGAGGGGTTGGAGTTGAGTTGCACTTGACCTGGGCTTTCAGGGGGCCTAAGGCCTTCCTGGGATAGCTCTGTGTGGCTATTAGAGTCTTTGCGCTGGGGAGAAGGCACAGATTGGCCTTCTGGGGAGACCAGGAGACCCCAGTGGAGGGAGGGGACGAGGGTGGGAAGGCAGGCAGGTAGGATGTAAATTTCTGGAACCTCACTGAGGGGCTGTGTTGCTGCTGCCTCTGGGAGCCAGGGAAGGCCTTGGCGATACCTCAGGGGGCCCCCACCTGCCTCCACACGCCTGGGGCTGTCTGTGGAGGGGACCTGCTTAGGCTCTGGCCCCAGAGTGCTGCTTGAGGTTCAGGTTGGAAAGGTTTTTCTAGAACCCCGAGAGAGACCCCAGAGGAAGACGGTGGCAGTAGGCTCCTTGACGTTCAGTCTGCACGCAGGGGCTGGAGGTCCCGGTTAGGGGGGTCTGGGGGTGGCAGGGCCGTGAGGGTAGGGGTGTAGCGGTCTCTTTCATCTTTAATTCTGTAACTCAGGACTCAGGAATAAGAAGCACTGTGATAAAGGCTCTGTTTGGAAAGCCCTGGAGGTGACCCAGGCCCTGAGTCAGTGTTCCCCTCCTCCCCCTCCTCCTTGGCAACCCAGGCTGGGAGCTGCATGCTTGTGGGTGGGGACCTTGGCTGCCTGGCTCTCTCCCCCCACCCCACACTCCCTGAAGCCTATAACAGCGCCTGGCACAGAGCGGGCCCTTGGGGGAGAGTTTGTTCAGTGACTCGATGTGGTAACTCACGTGCCTGCTTTTCAGGTGACAAAAGGGAGGTTTGGCAGAGTTAGATACCAGCCCAGACCCGGTCGGTTGGCCCCAGGCTGGGTTATGAACCTGCCCCGGCGTGGCCTGCAGAGCACACAGTGGGAATTCCAAGGAGCCTATCCCTCTGCAAGGGGGGGGGGGGTGTGGAGTTGTGGCACCCCTCCGCCTGGCGCCTCTGTCCCCTGCGCCTTTGTCTCCTGTGACACAATGGGTGGCTTTTTGTCCCCATAAAGTCCCTTTCACCATAGGGAGAAGGGCCAGAGCGGGGGTTGAGGCCGGGCCGGGCCAGGCCAAGTTCTGAGTGTCCTGAGCTGCCCAGATGTGTCCCTGTGTGGGGAAACCCCCTGGAAGCGTTCACGTGGTCCCCTGGACCTCAGTTTTCTGGAAGGTGCAGTGGGGAGAAGGGAGTCCTGGGGGCTGTTGAATGGGCCCCACCCTCACATTGTTCCCAAAATATTTTGTTTCATTACCAGTGTTTAAAAAACTGAAGATTTCATGTAGAAATTTGGATTTCTAATATCTCTTTAAAAATTAGAACTTCTTCAGACTTCCCTGGTGGTCCAGAGGTTAAGGATCTGTGTTTCCACTGTAGGGGGCACGGGTTGGATCCCTGCTTGGGGAACTACGATCCAGCATGTTGTGTGGTGGGTGCAATTAAAAAAAAAAAAGTTCTGGCTATCCCAGACCTGCATTCCCCCAGACATCAGCTGGTTGCTTTCAGCTCCACAGACCTCCCCTGGCCCACCTTAGTCTTTTCTGTGACCTGCCTGTCTTGGTAGCTGCTGAGTTTGAAACCACAGTGTTAGCTCTGGGGCACAATGTCGCCCCTCGTGCCACCCCACCCCCCAACTCTGGGGTTTACTCCCTCTAAGCCCCAGGCTATCTAACAGCCTTCCTAGCCACTCACAACCTCTGCAACTGTTCACTTTTTCCTTTATTTTACCTGCATGACATACCTATGAGGTAGTTGCAGGAAAGGGGATCCCTTCCAGGGCCCAAGAGTGGGCTCTTGTCTAACCCTCGGAAATGAATTGTCCGAGGAGACAACACATGTTGACAAAGCAAGGGACTTTATTGGGAAGGGGCGCCCGAGAGGAGAGCAGGAGGGTAAGGGAACCCAGAACTGCTCTGCCACGAGGCTTGCAGTCTCGGGTTTGATGGCGATGGGGTTTGTTTCTAGGCCAGTTCGTCATCTCTGGCCAGTCACTCTTGATTCAGGGTCCTTTCTGGTGGTGCAGGCACTGCTCAGCCGAGACGTGTGCCAGCGAGGAGGATTCTGGGAGGTGACATCTCCTTTTGACCTTTCCCAAGTGCTTCTGGTTAGTGGTGGCATGTTAGTCCTATCTTCCTTACCAGGACCTCCTGTTGTAAAATAACTCACGCACATGGTTACTATGGTGCCTGACCAGTGCCACGGGCAGAGTTCCTCACGCTGGCCCCCGGCATCCAACGTGAGGAACTCCACCCGTGGCAGACCAGGGTGGTTGGTTTCAGTTGGTGTGTTTCCCCTAACAAGGTGACCAGCATTGGGGTACATTCCTAACCTTCTTATGTGTCAGATGAAAAAACAAGCCAAAAAGTTTGGATGACTCTATGATGAACCTAGACAGCGTATTAAAAAGCAGAGCATTCACTTTGCCAACAAACGTCTATATAGTCAAAGTCAAAGCTATGGTTTTTTCAGTAGTCATGTACAGCTATGAGAGATGGACCATAAAGAAGGCCGAGTGCCAAAGAATTGATGCTTTCGAACTGGGATATCGGAGAAGACTCTTGAGAGTCCCTTGGACTGCAAGGAGATCAAATCAATCAATCCTAAGGGAAATTAACCCTGACTATTCATTGGAAGCTCCAATACTGTGGCCACCTGAGGTGAAGAGTCAACTCACTGGAAAAGATCCTGATGCTGGGAAAGATAGAGGGCAGGAGGGGGCAGAGGATGAGATGGTTGGATGGGATCACCGCCTCAATGTGCATAAGTTTGAGCAAACTCTGGAGGATAGTGAAGGACAGGGAAGCCTGGCATGCTGGCAAGTTGTGTCTTGGTGACTGAACAACAATAAGGCCACTCTCGGCGCAGAGAGAGGAGAGTATTAAAAGGAGAGTTGAGTGACCATCTTGCGGCAGGAGTGGAGTTAGCGAGTGCTCCTGGGATTGGTACGAGGAGGAGAGGCTGTGGGTACCCCTGGAGGAGGCCTGGGTTAAGGAGTGTCAGGGCTCAGACTGAGAGGAGCCTTGGAGAACGCTGAGCAGACCTCCCTGCTTCTGCTGCACAGAGGGGAAGACTGAGGTCTAAACGGGTGAAGGTTCTGCCCTGGGGCCCTTAGCCTGTGAAGAGAGGAGGGAGTGTAGCTGCAGGAGGGGTCCTAGGGTGGGGCTGGGTTGCATTCTGCTCCCTTTCACCTCCGCACCTCCACCACCTTAGGATAAGCCCAGCTGCCTTATCTGAAAGGTGGGCGGGGCTGCACTGATGGGTGGGGGTGGGGAGGTGACCCTTCTGTGCCAGGAACTATGCTTGGTGCTTAAGGTTAAATACCTTCATCTCTCCAAGCCTCACACCCCTAGGAACTGCACATGCTAGTCCTACCCCGTCTACTGCAGGAAACCAGGCACAGGGAATGGGCTGGAAAGCCCAGGTTCTAACCCCTCGAATTGATAATGACATTAGGGCATGTACTGAGTGTCAAGACTGTGTTGGGTGTTGGTCTGAGTGCCTTTCCTACATTGCTTCATTTACATCTACCCTTGTAAGCTGGGCACATTTTGAAGATGAGCACACGGAGGTACAGAGAGGCTCAGCAACTTGCTGGAGGTCACACAGCTCGTAAGCTAGCAGGGCCAGAGCTCAAACCCAGGGAGTCAATAGACCAACTTTTCATCAGTTAATGCCAACATCTCCCAGTTAAATCAGATCATAACAGCCATTCACAGCCTCAAAGAGTAGGGAAGAAAGATGTGTTCGTTTCCTAGGGCTGCCATAACAAATTCCCACGAACTAGGTCACTTAAAAAACAACAGAAATGTATTATCTCACAGTATTAGAAGTTCAAAGTCAAGGTGCTGGCAAGGTTGGTTCCTTTGGGAGGCCCTGAAGGAGAGTCTGTCCCATGCTTCGGGCCAGGAATCCTTTGTTTTCCTTGGCTTGGAGACATATCACTCTGATCTCTGCCCCCGTCTTCACATGGTGCTCTCTCTGTGTGTGTCTCTATGTCCAGTTTCCCTCTTATAAGAACCTCAGCCCCTGGATTGCTCCCCCACAACTGATTACCCCCCACCAAATGCCTCATGGTCAGGCATTTGTGACTAATCCCTTTCCTCTCTGACTCAGCAGGTGCTTTTAACAAAAATCTCCATTATCCAGTTGAGAAAAAAATGTTTGGAAGCTTGAACGTCCTGGAGCATGTGTGAATGTGACCTTTTTGACAGTGTTAGTCACTCAGTCATGTCCGACTCTGCAACCCCATGGACTGTATGTAGCCCACCGGGCTCCTCTGTCCATGGAATTCTCCAGGCAAGAATATTGAAGTGGGTTGCCATTTCCTTCTCCAGGGGATCTTCCCGACCCAGGGATTGAACTCCTGTCTCCTGCAGATTATTTATTGTCTGAGCCACCAGGGGAATTGTCGTTTAAAGACAAAATCCCTCATCTGAAATCTTTAGGTTTTCAAGAAGGAAAGGGCTTTTTTTTCCCTTCAGGATTTCCAGACAGTTCTCTTGGTTCATCTGCAGGGGGTGCCTGAGGAGGCATGGCAGGGGCCTCAGAGTTTGGAGGGGCCAAGGGGTGAGGTTTCATTCTGTGCATGTTTGTATGTGTGTGTGTGTCTGTGTGTCAGTCTTTGAAGAGTAAGACACACAGGTGTATGTGCCGACATGGGGTCAGAGGTGCATGGGGTCAGAGGTGCATGGGGACAGAGGTGCATGGGGGCAAGAGTCAGGGACCTCGAGAGTTTGTTACAGCACAGAGTTCTGCTCTTCCTCACCTGGCTCCTTCCTTTTGCCAACTTCCCCCCCACCCCCACCCCCTGCTCTCATGTCCTAGTGAGACCTTTCTTGACCTTCTTATCCCTTCTCAGCTGAATTTTTTCCCATAACACATTTCCTGTGCTTCCCTCGTGTACTAGGGTTTTATCTGACTCCCCTACCCCCAACCCAGCTGTAGAGTGAGAGCTCCAGGAGAGCAGGGCTTCCCATGTTTACCACTCACACAGTGGTAAGTGCTCAACAGATGTTTGGCTTACTTATTTGGCATCACCAAGTCTTAGTCACAGCATGCAGGATCTTCAGTTGTGACATGGGGCCTCTTGGTTGTGCCTTGTGGGATCTGGTTCCCCGACCCGGGATCGAACCTGGGCTCCCTGCATTGCAGCATATGGTCTTAGCCACTGGACCACCCGGGAAGTCCCATCACAGATACTTGTTGAATGAGTGAACCCAGAGGGAGGCACATGGTGGGGCCTGTGCTCAGAGCGGGGGTGTCAGAATTGCACGAGGACCTGTTTGCCCTCTGGCTACTGCTTCCCTGCTTCCCCTGCACGGTGGGGTTTACCGTTCTGGACTGGACTGTAAGACAAGTCTTCTGGCCTCTTCCAGCTGGACTGTGGGTCCGCAGCAGGTGGAAGGGTCCAGCGGCTCCTGCACATTCTAGAGATGAGGCCTGGGCCCAGCTTCCCATGCCTAGCAGAGGGTCAGCACATGCGGGGTTGCCCTATCCTGGACTGGGGTGCTCCGGCAGATTCTTGGGGCCGGGGGTGAGGGGACGGGAAAAACCAGTCTGTCAGGTTCAGATGGACCTTCCTTGTTGGAGAGCAGAAACCGAGGCAGCTCCCTGGGCACAGGGCCAGGGAGGCAAGGCTGGGGGGATGCCAGATATTCTCACTGCTTATTCCAGCAGCTTTGTCTCCCAAAGGCTGCGCTTGCTGATGTGGAAATCAGGGCTGAGCAGGAGGGAGAGGCAGAGACCAGGGAGCCGGGATGCCAGCTGGGCCTCGCCCCTCGGAGCCAGCCCAAGTGTCCTCATTTTTTGTACATCACTAAGTAACTCTTAGTAGACCAGGTTTCAGAGAAGGGTTGATCTGGGTTCAAGTCCTGCCCTACCCTGTCCTTGACTCATGGGTGACTACAGATGACCATGGGCACATTTTCCTCTGAGCTCCTGTTTGAAAAATGGGGCTAATAAAAAAGCTTAATGAGAGGGTTATGGGAAAATCAGTGAAATAAAAGGGAAGGTGCTCACCTGAGGCTTGGCACATTACGAGCCAGAGGGCATTAGGTGATTATTTGTGACCAAGCCCATGAGTGATAACACCACCAATTGATAAGCGTACATTAATGTAAACCCAAATCATTCCCTTCGTGATTTTTAATTCACTGCGTTTTCTAACTTCCTTTCAGATAGTTGTAACCAGGCAACACGATGGCATGGAGGCCCATAAGGACCCTGCTTTAAAGCAAGGAGATAATTAGGGACCTCCCTGGAAGTCCAGTGGTTAGGGTTCCACACTCCCACTGCGGGGGCATGGGTTTGATCCTGCACGCCCAGTAGCATGGCCAAAATAAAAAGACAGGGAGACAATTGTCTGCCCCTGGAAGGGTCCTGTGCCTTGCTGCTTTGGGGGTGTCTGTTCTTTTGAGCAGTGACTCCCCTGGGTCTGGGGGCTCTTGGCCCCCCTGATGTGTCTGTTTCAGGCAGTGTCTGTCCGAAGGATGAGTGGTAAAAGCTTGGGGGTCTGGGCTGAGACACTCTGACTCTGGGTCCTCATGGATAAGGACTCCCCTCCAGTGGTGTGACTGCCCACAAGGCTCTGCTCCCTGTCCCACCTTCCTCATCGCACACTGGGCCCTGTGGGCCACCCAGTCTATTGGTGGTGGCTGAAGGAGAGCACTAGAGGCTGGAGGTGGGTCAGGAAGGCTGGCAGGGTGCAGTAGCCAGGTGGGCATCCCTGGGAACTCAACCCTCCCCCCCAGGAGAGGAAGAGGGGCAGGTGCAAAAACCTGGAGAGAAGGGGGAGATGGTGCCTTCCTGAGTCTCTCACTCCCACCCCTGGGTGGAGGGAGGCAAGGCTGGGAGCATGTTTATCGACTCAGGCCTGCTTCCTCCTATAACACACGGCACCTGTGCCAGAAGGGTGTCTGGCCCCTATTTCTTGGATAAGGAAGCTGAGGCCGGTTAGTGCCTGAGCATGTGTTTACTGAGCAGGTACTCTGTGCTCGGCACTGCAGGGCACTGGAGAAGCAGCAATGCCCAAAACCCAGGGGCCTGGGTTCTAGCGGGTGGACTAGAGATGCCCTGGGGAGCCGCACAGAGGCGGGGACACTTGCCTGGTGTCCCACCACACAGGCAGGGTGAAAGCCCAGCAGCTGACTGGAAAGCCCAGGGCTCTACCTCTCATTTCCGGTGGTGGGGGGAAAGGAAAGCTGTCAAAGGGGCTCCTGGACTCTGGGCCTCAGCTGGGGTCACCCCTGCCCTGCCCCACACGTGGAGGGGGACTGATACAGAAACTTCCCTTTTGGTCCTTGGCATGGGACCCTCTCTGAGGGCTTTCCTGGTGGCTCAGATGGTATAGAATCCACCTGCAATGTGGGAGACCTGGGTTCGATCCCTGGGTTGGGAAGATCCCTTGGAAGGGAATGGCTGCCCACACCAGTATTCTGACCTGGAGAATCCCATGGACAGAGGAGTCTGGCGGGCTACAGTCCGTGGGGTCTCAGAGAGTCGTATATGACTGGATGACTTTCACTTTAGGGGACCCTTTCTGGCTGCTCTGGGGTGAGTGACAGCTCTCCCTTGTCTGGGAAGCTGGGGGAATTTTTGTCCTTCAAACCAGCAGGGTTTTGCTTCTGACCAAGTTAGGTACCACTCTGCCAAGTTCCCCAGGATGCCCTTGAGGTGGGTCAGCCGACCTGCCTGTGTAGAATTCCCTGCGGGACGGCGTCCTCAGCTGGGAATAGTTCCTTTATATGCATGAACCCTCATGGGCGCTGACCTTATACAGTAAGTGTGCTCTTCATACTCACACGACCAGTGCTGTGAACACAGCACAGAGTGGCTGTGAGTTGCCCCAGCGTCACACAGCTGGCAAGAGGAGTGGGTTTTAAATCAGGCGGTCAGCTCTGGAGGCCGTGGAGTTAGCTACTCTGCACATGCTGGGATGTTGGGGCCCACCTTGCCACGTACAAATGGCGTGCTAGTCCCTTGGCTTCTCCGAGGCTCAGTTTCACCTGGAAGGCAGGGATGGTAGCACCTGTATGGTGCAGTTAGGCAAGTCGGAGAAGGCTGGGTGGAGGGGGCTTGGTGGGGCTCCAGGCAGATGTCACTGTACCTCCGGGCCTCTGTGATTGTGTCCCTGCCTCAGGGATGTGCTGGTGACTTCGTCTTTCTTTCAGTAGCTTTTCCTAAGCCCCTGGCCGAGCTTGGGTCCTGTCCTGGGTGCCAGCATGCACTTATGAATGAGCCAGTCATGTTCTTGGGGAACTGGACGAGCCCGGGAGACCACCCTCTCCAGGGCTGCAGGGGTCTCACCCTGGAGGCAGCCGAGTGGATGGCAGTGCTGCTGTGGCTTCCAGTCTGGGGAAGGAAACAGAATTTGTTTTGGGTCGGTGGTGCCTGAGGGGCCATGTAAGCCCAGAAGAGGGCTCTGGAGCCCAGACTGGAGGAGTATGGAAGGTTTCCTGGAGCACGTACCATTTCAGCTGGGGTCTGAAGGAGGTAAGTTACCAGGCAAGGGCTTTGTATGCATGTGATAAAAGCCAAATAAACATTTCTCGGGCCAATGAGAAATGTGTCCTGCAGGGGGCGCGCCGGGGCCAAGGCCTGGAAACCTCTGCTCTGTGGCCTCCGGCCTGAGCGCTGGGGACTCTGGGAGACTCTGGCTCTGTCTCATCTCCTCCAGGTGCTGGGGCTGCTGGTGTGGGCCCTGATTGCTGACACTCCGTACCACCTGTATCCATCTTACGGCTGGGTGATGTTCGTCGCTGTCTTCCTCTGGCTGGTGACAATCATCTTCTTTGTCCTCTACCTGTTTCAGCTGCACCTGAAGCTGTACATGGTGCCCTGGCCGCTGGTGGTGAGTCTGGATAGGAGCCCTTGGGGTGGCTCCTCTGCCTCTGGGCTGGCTGTGACAATGTGACCTTCCCTGAGTGAGATGTGGTGGCTGGGGGTTGACTGAAGTCCTCGTTGACCTGTAGAACTGAGTCGGGTCGCGGGAAGGAGGATGAATGGTTCCGGTGTCCAGTTTTTCTGAGAGCTGAGAGCTTTGAATCCAGGATGACTCAGGCTTGACTTTCTCCCACGGAGGGAGTACAAGTGAGGTGCTGTTTGGGATGTTGAAAATATTTTTCCTTTTTGGGGGGTGGGCAGTTGGGATTTGATTCTGTGGGTGCTGTGGCTCTGGCTGGGCCCAGACCGGCAGCCCTGGGCCTGCAGGCTGGGGTGAGCTGGCAGGAGTCACCGAGGCTGGGCCTGGTGTGTGCAGGATGGGCTGGGTGCAGGGTGAGGCCCCCGCAGCCTGGCAGAGGGTGGTGTCCTCGGTTTGCCTAGGTCAGTCTCCTTAGAACACAGAGCTGAGAGTGTCCATAGGAAGTACCCTGGCCAGACACAGAGAAAGCTGCTGGGGCTTTTTTTTTCCTCCAGCCCGGAAAACCCCTGCAGCTGGGGTCTGAGGCTTTCAGCGAGCAGAGAGGCAAGAGAGGCACATGATTGTCAGACAAGCAAGGCTGGGACTAGGCAGCATTGTTTGCAATTCAATGACTTTTGAAGCTGAGGAAACGTGAGTCATCCTCAAGACAGACCGGGTTTGTTAGATCTTGACATCACTGGTAGGAGCCAGGTGGTGTTTGCAGTGGGCACTGGGCTTGGAGGGAAGATCCTGGGGTGATGAGGGGGTGGCCTGACTTCCTGGACGGGGTCCAGCCCCTGCCCTGTGTCCTAGGAGCCTTGGAGAAAGACATCTCCGGAGATGGAGGGGCCTTGGTGTCTCTTAGCACTGCTGTGGGGCTCCAGTCACAGCTGCTGATGGGAGAGGCTCCTTTCCCAGGCCATGATGGCAGGGCAGTGCCTCACACTCCTAGATAAGGTGAAATTAGGATTGCCAAATCGGGCTTTTCTGGGATGGGGACTACAAGCCCCCTTTGGGGCCCAGGCAAGAGGCCCTAAAGAAAAGACATACGAGTGAAGTAGGTCAGAAGGGGTTCTGGAGAACTTGTATGTCCATAGGAAGCCGCCTCGACTCAGCTCTAACTGTTGTTAGTGGGAATGCAGGTGCCAAATCTTGATGTTTTAAGATTGAAAGTTTTATATGTAATCTTAGTTTTTATATGAAATCTAATTTTAGAATGTTGGTAATTGTTTTTTAAAAATATGAGATAAACCAAACATGCCTGAGGGCCATCAGTTTGCTGTCTGGCTGGGCTAAGAGATCTAAGAACTGACTTCAGGGACCAAGCACTGGGGAAATGGGACCTGGGACGGGTTGTTAGCCCAGGGCCCTTCCTTGGCAGCCAGCTGAGGGTCTTTACCATGGCATTTGACGTGGGGCCTAGAGCCTAGGATGTGGCCAGAAGGCAGAAATAGGTTCCTCCCACTGGGGGCAGAGCTAGGGATGTGAGGGCCCCCCAGAGCCCGCCCCTCCGCCACACCCCTGGGATCAGCCTCAGAGCCAAGCCCTCAGGGGCCACGGGAAGGGCCAGGCTTGGCCGGGAGCCACCGCGGAGGAGCAGGCCCTTCAGCTGGAGCACTGAGACAGGCTCGGTTTGGCCTCTTGCCATCAGGAGTGAGTTTTACCATGTGGAACTGTTGATGTTCCAGCCAGATCACTTTAGGCCCCCACCATCTCTCAGTCATAAACTATGTTTATGTTCTCTGCTCATAGGGCCTCCAGGCTGGCCCTGTGTAGACCTCTGCCTCTGGAGGCCCTTTTAATGGGAAAAACCCACATGGTCTCCATCCTCCTCCTCAAGCCCCAGTCCCTGTTCTGGCTACTGAAGGGATGTGTCAGTGGGAACAGGAAGTTCCATAGTTACTGTAAAAGCCTCATGTCTTAAGCCTGTTCTTTCCACTCCCCCAACCCCCAGTTAATGGTATTTAACGTGGGTGCCACTGTCCTCTACATCACGGCCTTCATCACCTGCTCTGCTTCGGTTGAGGTGACATCCCTGAAGGGCACTCGGCCATATAACCAGCGTGCAGCAGCCTCTGTGAGTATGGTTCCCTGGGGCACCCTCGGCAGTTAAAGGGGAGACGGGTCAAAGCGAGGTCTATGCCCCTGGACTCCCGCTGCTCCCTGACCCCAGGCCCAGCATCTGCCACATGCTCAATCACCCTCCAGCTCCCAGTGGACTCACAGGTGTCCATGTTGTTTAGTCACTAAGTCAAGTCCAATTCTTTGCGACCCCATGGACCACAGTCCGCCAGGTTCTTCTGTCCATGGGATTTCCCAGGCAATAATACTGGAGTGGGTTGCCATTTCCTTCTCCAAGGGATCTTCCCTATCCAGGGATTGAACCCGTGTCTCTTGCCCTGGCAGGTGGATTCTTTACCACTGAGCCACCAGGTGTCCATAATTAACAGCAAAAATTAACAGCAAAACCCCGAGGAACCAGAATGCTTGGGAAATGCTTCGGGTTGGCAAATGAAGCTTGGGCTACCTGTTGAATTTTCCTGTGCCACACTGATCTAGGGTTGTCTGTCTCCTTGGAGAGTCTGTTAGAAGCTCTCTATCATCCACCTTTGGGAAAGGCATGGGCAAACTATCTGGGGGAGTCTCAGGTTCTCCTAGGCAACCCAAACTTGGGCTCCATGTCTGGTAAAGTGTCAGAACCCCACACACCTGGCATGCATCACCCATGAGTGTTCTTCCACTCCGTGTGTGTGTGTGTGTGTGTGTGTGTGTGAGAGAGAGAGTGTGAGGACAGGAGGGTCGGGGGGAGAGGGACGGCCAACCCTTTTGACAGACCAGGAAACTGAGGCTCAGAGTGGTGAAGGGACACACCTAGACTGAGCCCCGGGTAGGGCTAGACCAGGACTTGGGCTTCCTCATTCTTCCTGGTGAGGATGGTTTTGAAACCTGTGAACTCAGTCACCAGAAGAGAGACATGGAGATTTCTGGAACGTGAGTTACATAATATTCCTAGGGCAGCTTTTGAATGTTGCCTTTTAAAAAACGAAATCCCGGAGCTGGGTCTAAAGCAGCTCCTACCCCTTTGTCACTCTTAGCATATTGTCCAGTCTTCCCTCTCAGTCTGACACAGCTTGCCTGGGTTAATGCAAAGTTAGCACCCAGAACCTGGTACCCATCAGCCTCATAGTCATTAAGTGACTGTACGGGTACCAGGAGTTGGTGTGGCTCATTCGGTTAATTGAGGGGCTCTGGCTTCCCTGTCTGTGCCTGCCCTCTGTGTTTCACTGCTGTGGCCCCCAGCCCCATGTGCCATGCTTCAGACAGACTCACCTCTGTGTCTTCTCTTTCAGTTCTTTTCGTGTTTAGTGATGATTGCCTATGGAGTGAGTGCTTTCCTCAGCTTCCAGGCCTGGCGAGGAGCAGGCAGCAATGCAGCCACCAGTCAGATGGCTGGTGGCTATTCCTAAACCACCTGTGCCACGGGCCACTGCGAGGCTGAAGGCCACAGCCTGCTCCCAGTGCGGGTAGCTCCGGAGGCCTGAAGTCTGCGCCCCGTACAGTCAGCCTGGAAGGGACTACGCATGCTCATCTCTGCTCCTCAGGCTCCTCGGGCTCACCCGACACTCCCAAGGAATCAGGACCCTTCCTCTGGCAGGCATGTGGCCTGGAGAGAGGCCAACAGCCAAGACAGTCCTCTCCGCCCTCCATATTCAGAAGGTGATGGGGGATACGGGACTCTCTTGCTTTGTCCTTAGGACTTCGTGTTCAAAGCTGAGACCTAGCCTTCTCGCCAGCACTAAATACACTAACAGTGCCGCAGCCCCTGACCCACCATAGAATAAGCCTAACAAGCAGCAAGTATTTATCCTCGTTTTTTTTCTGGGAAAGCTGAGCAAACTCATGAAACCATTCTGATTCCTGAAAACATTAACTCTAGTTTGACCCTCCCCCAAGCCAACATGTCACTTGTAGGGAAACATGTAGAAAGGGTTATGATTCTGACAGCATGGTTTTCCTTTCCTGCCTTTCGAACGTACCAGTTATTTAAAACAAATCAGTTTTAAGAGACTCTCAATGATGAAAACCTGATCCAGGCTTCCCTCCCTTTCCCAAGCCCTTATTTTGTCATTTTCCCTTTGGGGAAACTAACATCAATGCTGACTGCCTCCCTGACACTGTTAATTAGGCACCTGGGACGGGAGGGAAAGTAAGGCCTTGCTGGTGAGTTGCCTTGTGCATGGTGGTAACTTTGTTTTTGTTTTTTACAAAAATAAAGACCGAAGAACTTATTTGGAAAAGATGTCGGGGAATCATAGTTAGCCATGCTTATAAACACCAGGAAACCGCAACCTAAGTCAGTACAGTTGGCCTTCTGTATTTGTGGGTTTCACATCCGAGGATTCAAACAATTGGTTGATAGGCCTACCTTGATAGCTTGTGAAGTTCAGAGATCAGATAATCCAGGTGCTTAGTGTGTGGAGCTGACAGCAGAAAGAAGGGGGAGCAGCAGAGAGAGGTGGGTCCCCCTGAGCTTATTTTCCTACTACAGCACAACATGCTCTGAATAACAAGCCACAGGCATTTCTGGTCACCCCTTGGTCCCACCTTAAAAAACTGGGAACAATGAAAGTGTAACTAGAGTCAAACAGTTGTGGATGAGCTCCTCTCTGGGGGAGAGGGGCAAAGGAGGGGGTAGGTTAAGTCAGATACCCATGTCCCAGCTGGCCCGGTATAGGCCTAGTTTGGGCCTGTTGTCCTGGGATGACAATTAACTGCATCCCTTTTTACTCTCCAGTGCCTCAGAGTTTGAATAATAAATTATAGTCATTGCAGGATCAAGCCATAAGCAGAGCATTTTTAAGGAGGACCGACTTATTTTCTTTTGAGGCTTAAGAGAAAACAAAATCCTCAGCTAGGCTTCGGACACCCTGAAACAGCTTCTTTGGGCAGAGATGTTAACATGCTTTGTCAACAAACTACCTTGTGGTTCAGGCCGATGCGCCCCCCAAGTCCTCAGCGCCTGCTGTGTGGGTGAACAGTGCTGCCCAGGGCTGAGGCCTAAGCTATAGGAAGAGGCAAGTGTCCCCCGAAGCGGGGGCCAAACACTGCACTTTCTCACGCTGGCCATTCCTGTTGCAGTCACTCAGCTGTGTCCGAATCTGTGACCCCACAGACTGCAGCATGCCAGGCTTCCCTGTCCTTCACTATGTCTCAGAGTTTGCTCACACTCATGCCCACTGAATCAGTGATGCCATCCAACCATCTCATCCTTTGTTGTCCCCTTCTCCTCCTGCCCTCAATCTTTCCCAGCCCCAGGGTCTTTTCCAATGAGTCTCTTTGCGTCAGGTGGCTAAAGTATTGGAGCTTCAGCATCAGTCTTTTCAATGAATATTCAGGGTTGATTTCCTTCAGGATTGACTGGTTTGATCTCCTTGATGTCCAAGGGACTCTCAAGAGTCTCCTCTAACACCATAGATCAAAAGCATCGATTCTTTGGTGCTCAGCCTTCTTTATGGTCCAGCACTCACATCCATACATGACTACTAGAAGAACCACAGCTTTGAGTATATGGACCTCTGTCAGCAAAATAATGTCTCTAGCTTTTTAATAACGCTGTCTAGGTTAGTTATAGCTTTTCTTCCACAGAATAACCGTCTCCTTGGAAGAGAAGAGACACCTAAGCCCCTCTAAGGTGGCATATGATAAGTTCCTGAGTGGACAGAGAGTTCTAGTAAGTTGTTTTTTTGTTGTTTTTTTTTTTTAAATCAGAAAGCCTATTTCCTAATGGGAAGCTACAGCAGGCTTGCCTGCTTTCTTCCTGAGTGGAAAAGGATGAAAAAAAACCCCATCTGCCTTTCTTGTTCACATTTCATAATTTCATCTTTGCATTTGTCCACTTGCTTTTTCTCACCCAGACTGATCAGTGGGGGTCTTCCTTGAGTGCTTCCAACATACCCAGCCTGTGATGGGCAGTCCCATTTATAAAAAGAGCAAGAAGGGTAAGCAAGGCCAGCAGAGTCAGTGTTTAAGGAAGCCTTTGGCTTTAAAGACCAAAGCTCGGATAACCTGATGGCAGCAGTAGTACACAAGGGATTGGCTCATTTAGAAAGATGGTTTACGCAAAACACCTCAAATCCTACTCATGGTACCAAAGTATTTAATAAGTGCCATGTCGGTACAGAAAAACACGCAGCCTGTAGCTCATCCTTTAAAATGAAAAGAGTCAACTGAGAAGTTAGTAGAGATTCCTATTTTTACTTTAAAAATAAAAACAAAAAACTAAGTACACATTGGGTATTGAACTACTACATTTTTTCTTTCACTCATGTTTTCTGGCCAGCCAGTAATGTTCTATCCAACACTGTAAGAAGACAATGTACTGAATCTAAGCAGTATGACCAGTAAAGCTGTTGCTATCTCCTACTCGTGCTAAGCTAGACCATGGAACACTATCTTGGTAGGATTATTTTGACAGCCAAGAAGGAAGTGCAGAGCCCCTACCCCAAACCTAAGCAGCTGATTTACACAGAAAGGGTCTTAAGCAAACCTGCACAAACACGAACATGCTCTAAGAAAAGGATATATTTTAGACTACTTTCAGCATACATTCACTGGCACCCAGTAAAATGGACCACCAAGGTAGAAAGCATTTTAGCTTTCATAGCACTAACAGCTAAAAAGCACACAGCATATAATACTTTGATCTTGAAGTGGGTAATCATGGAAGTTCCAAGATTGTATCCACTAGGTTAGCCTGAGTATTCATCTATAAAAATATTTTTTCAAAAACACGTATACAAGGGTTATGGAAACAATGGGACTACATCTGGACCTGTAGAAGACGGTGATGCAAAGACTGCCCACGTAAGACTAGGAACTGATCTTCCCATGTAGCTTTTAGGTAAAGGAAATCTCTGTAAGTTGATTCCTTCTAGCTGTGACGGTAGGATTTTCAGAAATCCTGAGATGGGCAGCTAGCTGCAGTTCACCCCTAGATAAATCCTCCCAGTCAAAACCCCCACTGAGGCTGTAGGACTCAAACTGTGATCCATATAAAGAGCTGTGAATGCACAAAAAGCCTCCTGGGGCATGTAAGGCCTGCTGGGCCAAGAGAGTTGATGGTGAATTTTCCCAACACGGACACCCTGACATGAATGCTGGGGATGGGCATCCCAGGTAGAATGCTGGACTTGGGTTTGCTGCAGGGGCCAGACTCCGAAGCCTGAGAGAGGGGTCTACTCAGGGAGGAGTACTAGAGTGTCTTGTCCCAGGAAGGTCAGGTAGTTATCTTCTGACCCATCACTACTTCACATCAATGAAGAGTTGCAGAACAGTCAGTCTTTCCAAGATGTATTCTTCTGACATCATTAGCCAAAGCCTCTCCCAGTCTATTGAGCTGGTGATGTCCAGGAAGAGTCCAGAGCCTGAAGGTGGGACCTAGGGCCGCAGATTGTTCTGGGAGGCTGGCACAGATGATTTGCACAGTGAAGTCACCACTAAACCACTGCTCAAGTCCAGTCCCCGGCCTTCTTTTTCCTACAAGAGAATACCACAGCTTTAAGAGGCAAGGGACAGAAGAAAGTCCTTTCTAGCTCTGACTGGGGAGGGAGATGTTTAGGGTGGGAGGCTGGGCCGCCAGGGAGCACACAGGAAGAGGGAGGATGTGATTTTGCATTTTTGTTTGGCACTGGTCACTCAAAAAATGTACGTCTCAGGGTACACTGGACCCTGGAGGTCCAGTGGTTAAGACCCCACTGCAGGTAGCATGAGTTTGATCCCTGGGTGGGAGAACCTTGTGCCAAGCAGCAAGGCTGAAACAAACAAAAAACACCTCTCTTCAATGAAAAATATTTCCTTCTCCCATTAAAATCCTGTGTTACAAGAAAGGCAAGGCAATCAAGACTTGTTTTTTGGCTTTGTCCTTTTGATTATACAGGGACCCTGTAAGGTGCCTGGGACCTTTGGTTTCACCAAAACTATGAGAGTGTAATTCTTCATAAGCGCCCCAGGCCCCGGCCAGAGCAGCTGCTTGGTTGGCATGCTGCTCACTGTCCGGCTGACACCCGCCAGTGTTACAGCAGGGAGCACAGAGGGCGGTTTGTGCCTGACAGGTCCACTTGGAGTTTTCTAAGCGGTTCACTATGGCATACCAGACAAGAAGGACTTACTGCTCGGTAGTCCAGAAACATTTCTTTAAAAGCCAGAAAATCCGTAAATGTGAGCAGCATGTCAAAAATGTCACCGGCCACTTCATCTTTATGGTGCCTGTGAAGGAAAAGGGTGGTTGCTTCATGAACAACTGATGACACAGACCATCTCCTTGAGATTTCCTTCAAAGGTATGGAGGGCCTCCCACCCAGGACCTAACCACCAAGTGCTCTGAAGCTTGATGTTCAAGCACTAGGGGGGAAAAAAGGGAAGAGGGTCTATGAATTTTCAGAGTTGAGGAGGAGCAAGGTACCAAGAGGTTAAAAAAAAGTCAAGTTCAACTCACTGTAAAGTTGTAGTAAAAGCCGCCATGTTAAATCCAGGAATCCGCTCCAACAGCTGTTCTTCTATATACTTTTCTACCAAAGAAATCTGTAACAGTAAAACTTCTTTTCAGATAGCCTGGTCTCTAGCCCTTTGCAAACATTTCTGTGTGCCTGGCTCCCTGCTGAGTGCTGGGGGCACCAGAGAGAACCCAAACCCACCTCCTCTCTTCAGTGAGCTCATCCCACCCCTGCCCTCCGCCCTCCAGGGGAGAGGTATACGCAGGTAATTACACTGCAACAAGAGGAATGCTCCCAGGTGGGTAGGGTTACAAAGCAGAAGGGCTCCCACCCCCCACGGCACCAAATGAAGCGTGAAGTAAGTGGGGGCTTTTCTGCCTGGGTAGATAGAATCTGTGGAAAGAAACAGATGAAAAAGCATGCAGTGAAAGGCAATCACAGATCTGTAAAAAGTGGAGGCTTGGCTTAAGAAACTTTCACCAACTCTGCCATACTTTTGCATTCAAGGAATTAAGTCCTGGAGGCTCAAACTTCTCAGACAGATGAGATCCTAACAGGAGGCTGCACAGGGCCTTGGCATATGCAAAGACCCAAGGGTCCAGAACCCAAGGTTCCTGGGTTCTAGTTTGGTTTTGCCACCAACTAGTTAGTGATCTGAGTCTTGGTTTTCACTTTTATTTAACAGTCATGCACACTTGATTGAATTATGCAGTAAGAAAAAATAGTGTGTGAAAGCTGAAAGGTCAAAAGTATGTAAGTGCAAGGTATGGGGAGCCCATATACTGTAACTGAAAGCAGGATTATGATAAAGTCAACCATGTTTTTAAAACAGACAAGATCATTAACTATTTGGAAAACAGCCCCAAGAACTATGCAAAGGAAAATAATAGGTGATGAAGACTAAACCCAATTCTAATTAGACTTCCTAGCAGGGTGCTGGTGGCAGATTCTAAAAGCTGAGCAGATTTTAGCATTATTTGATCCTAAATTCATATTTTAAAGAAATCCTAAATTCATATTTCAAAGAAATCCTAATCTCCAGTAAGAGAAATAGGAACCCACTTACATATTCATTAAAAATAGGCGTGTAGGTGAGCTTATTCTCTTCCGTGTCTTCAAATTCCTGGTAGTACTTGTCCATGAAATTCCTCTGTAATAACTGGAACTCATCATCTGAATCGCAAGAGGAAACATATTCTTTTTAACACGTGGGAATTAAATGGCAGCAGAACTGCTTTCTAAATGGCCAGCCTTTAGGAGAGGGAAAGCTAACGGTGTTAAGGGTAAAGTTCCATGGCATTAAGAGGCTTCAAACTGTGTGAAACCACCGCCACCACCCTCTACCCAGTTTAAACACAGCCATTCAGGGCGGGGTGGCTTGGGAACTCCACAAATGGTTCTCTTAAATTCAGCTGCAGTGGTAGAAACAGTGTAGTGATTAGATGGCTGGGCTCTGATAGAGGCTAGACTGCTGCTGCTACTGCTAAGTCACTTCAGTCGTGTCCGACTCTGTGCGACCCCATAGACGGCAGCCCACCAGGCTCCCCCGTCTCTGGGATTCTCCAGGCAAGAACACTGGAGTGGGTTGCCATTTCCTTCTCCAATGCATGAAAGTGAAAAGTGAAAGGGAAGTCGCTCAGTCATATCTGACTCTTAGTGACCCCATGGACTGCAGCCTACCAGGCTCCTTCGTTCATAGGATTTTCCAGGCAAGAGTATTGGAGTGGGGTGCCATTGCCTTCTCTGAGAGGCTAGACTACCAGAGTTTAAATCCCACCTCAACCACTAACACTGGGTAACCTTGGGCAGGTTAATTTCTCTGAGTCCCAGTTTCTTCAACTTCAAAGTACCTATCATAAAAGATTGCTAGGTGGCATTTAGATGAGGATTCACGTATAGCGACTGATTCACAGCAAACACTTATTAGGGTTTAGGGAATTTCAACAACCAAATAGAATATCTTTTCCAAAAACTAAAGGAATGCTTCACAAATGGCCTAGACGTAGGAATAAATGCCCTGGGATTACAGAAAGCTCATTTCCCTCACTGCACACAAGGTTCTTGTAGAGGCCAAAAGAACTCCAGGTATTCCTCAGCATTCCCCAGGAATCTTCTGATTGACATGGGACTTTAATGTTGTATCTTCATCTGTATTTAGGAGTTAAGGTCATGAACCTTTATAGGACCCAAAGGTACAAAACTGGGTCAAGTGATTTTCACTAAACAAGACTAAGAAATACAGCTAATAACACTAAACAACAGTGCTCTTTTCCTTATTCTCAGCAAACTTAAAGTCACCCATACGAGAGATTTTTTCAAGTTTTTCTTTCCCACACATTTGTCTTAAATGAGAGATGCCTGTTACCACTTAATACTTAGCAGGACCTATGGATGCCAAAGTGAAAGTTGCTCAGTTGTGTCCGACTCTTTGAGAGCTCATGGACTATACAGTCCATGGAATTCTCCACGGCACAATACTGGAGTGGGTAGCCTTTCCCTTCTCCAGGGGATCTTCCCAATCCAGGGATCGAACCCAGGTCTCCCGCACTGCAGGCAGATTCTTTACCAGCTGAGCCACCAGGGAAGCCCAAATGAATCCACAAATAGGAACTCAGGACCTAGGAAAATACGGAACCAGCTGAAGCATGACACCTTGTTCCTCATGGACACATGTGCTATGGTTATGCTATTACACTGCTCTACGTCACAAAAATATTAAGACTCAAGACTAAAAACCACTCTTACTCTCTGAAATAAAGTAGTTAATATTTGCTGAAGTTTTGCCATGAGCCCCATAACTGCAAGTGCCCTGTTACCTGAATGATTCCCTTCTGGGGACTGAATCTATGGTAATCAATTATCTTCAGGAGAAGTGGCTATATGACTTTAAGGCAAACCACAGGACGGCTTACTTCGTATTTCAGTACGCCACATTAAACATTATATGCAGTATGATGTTTTCTCTTTTTAAAAATTTACTCTACAAGTGGATTTCAATGTTGTTAAAAGCAAGAGTCTAAAAACTAACGAGCCGGAGTAGGGAAGCTTACCCATGATAATGTCTTCTAAATATCCAACCACAGCATCAAATTCTGCATCAGAGGCGGAAGAGCTGAAAAACAGACCTGGATTAGGTACTGTTTCAGCTTAATTCCTGGCCCCCTCCCCGCAAATGTACTATGGCCCTTTTCAAATGAATTCTAGAAAACACACTTTACACACCTGTGACATCAAAGTTTAATGTAGTGGATCTACTTTCAGAAAACTGATGGGACACAAGGACTCACAGAGGGACAAATAAAAGGTGTCAAGGCTCACATCAGACCTCTTAAGGTTCCTCACATTTATTTCCTATGGGTTCTACTCACCGCATCTTCACTATCACCCCACACCAATCTACTCGTGGGCGGGCGTAAACCTGGTGCGGTCAACACACAGGCCGGGGTAGGGAGGGGCAAATTAGAGTCCCTGGGGGTGGTGGTGTGGTGGCGGTGGAGGGTCTTCTGACCCGCGGTCGAGCCTCGGCCGCTCAAACCCACCAGGTTTTGCTGACAACTAAGGACTGGAGACCGGGGGATTGTGACAGGCGTGTATCATCGCGCGACACCACGCTGCGCTCCTGTCCTCCGCGCCCGAAACCCCGCGGTCGCCGCAGAGGCAGAGTCCACCGCGGGAACTTGGGTGGGGTGGGGTAGGGGGGAGTCTTGTTTGTTTCCCACCCCCACTGAGGGCACTGGTTTCGCAGGGCGGAGGCCTACGCCAAGCGCCAGCAGCCCCGGCCTTCAGCCTCCCGGGCTCGGGCGGCGTGACTCACAAGGACAGCGCGAAGCTCTCTTCCTCTAGGGCGTCCATCGCCGCCGCCGCATCCACCGCGCGTCGGGGAGCGAACCCGTTGGCTTTCTACCCTTGCCTGCGGCCCGGGCGCAGCCCCTGCTTTGCACCGCAGAGCTCCAACCGGCATCCGGGAGGCCTCGCCGCCGAGCCCACGGCCGGCTCACGGCCCAGCCGGGTAGCGCCTGCGCGCGACGTCCCGGCCTCAGGGTCCCCGGCTGCGGCCACACGCCAGCCGGGCCTCCCAGCCCTCCCAGGCCTAGCTAAACTCGCCTCTACCGCCGCTGGGTCCGGCGTCAGTTACCACGCCCCGCCTCCCGTCACCATGGCCACCGCGACCCTTCCGCCGCCTCGAGGCTCCTAGCAACCAATCACAGGTCTGCGTTACCCAAAACCAGGGGCGGGACAAAGATAGAGAGAGGAAGTGAGGCAAAGGGATGGAGGATAGCCAGAGGAAACTGGGCCGCATACAGCAGGTCAGGGGCTCACTGACGTATACTCACGCTGTCGGGCGATTAAAGCCAAGACGTACCCAATGTGAAGAGCAAGGAATGGAAGGCCAGAGAGAGCCTCGATTTACCCACTTGCTACTTGGGAATGAATTACAAGATTTAAGAAGATTGTTATTCAAATTAGTTTTTGAAGTGAAGTTGCTCAGTCGTGTCGGACTCTTTGCGACCCCGTGGACTGTAGCCCGCCAGGCTCCTCCGTCTATGGTATTCTCCAGGCAAAAATACTGGAGTGGGTTACCATTTCCTTCTCCAGGGATCTTCCCGACCCAAGGATCGAACCTGGGTCTCCCACATTGGAGCCAAATACTTTAACCTCTGAGCCGGCACTGTAAATCACGGAAGTCTTTCCACAGTCAGTCCCTTAGCTTTTGAGCCAGATAGTGCAGACATTTGATTTTCGAGATAGTTGCTCCCTCTCGTGGAACTACAGCGAGACAGCCACCAAAGTCAGCCCCACCGCAAGAACTGGATGTCTTGTAATTTACATCATGAACATTCACATAAAAAATTATTCGGTAGTAACTCGTTTCTTGGGTAACTAGGCAAGATTAACGTCGACAAAACCACTTTGAGCAACGCAATCAGGTGACTTTGCTCCAGGATAAGACCCCTCCGAAACTGCCCAATTTTACAAAAGGGTACCCTAGACCTGTTCTCTGATTGGATCACTAGACATTGTGTCTTTCGGTTGCATTTTATTTTTTGGCCAAATATGTGGTACATTTTAGATATGGTTCATGTTTGATCGGGCTTCCCTGGTGGCTCAGAGGTTAAAGCGTCTGCCTCCAGTGCGGGAGACCCGGGTCGATCCCTGGGTCAGGAAGATCCCCTGGAGAAGGAAATGGCAATCCACTCCAGTACTCTTGCCTGGAGAATCCCATGGACAGAGAAGGTTACAGTCCACGGGGTTGCAAAGAGTCGGACACGACTGAGCGACTTCACCTCACCTCATGTTTGATCTGTGGGTCAGATGGCCAGCCTGAATGGACAGATATCTTTAAATGAAGGTAAAATAGCTATCAGTGGGGTGTGGAACTCGTTACCATGACACAGTTGTATCTAGGGTGAGATCAGTTCTCAGAGGTACTATCTCTGTTTAGTACCAAGTAGAAGGCAGGCATTCAGAAAGGTTTGGTAAATAACCAGACCGAGTTAATACATAGCATCAGAGCAGAGAAGGAAACTTGATTCCATCTATTCTGGTTATCTAATGCTGTTACTAGCCACCCAAAACTTTCTGGCTAAAAAAAAGAAAAAAAACTTTTTTGCTCAGTAGTCTGTAACGTGGACAGGACTTGGTAGGGAAGTTTGTTTCTGTTTATTTGGCATCAGTTGAGGGTAGCTGGAATGGGGGTAGAGAACCTCTTCCAAGAAGCTTACTCAAATTAGTATTAGCTGAGAACAGCTCAGTTGTGGATGTTGAACAGAGGACCTGAGGGGTAGGGGGCTGTCTCAGTTCCTCTCCATGTAGGTCTTCTCATGGATATTTGGGTTTTCCCACACCATGGTGGCTAGGTCCAAGAATATTTCAAGAGACAGGAAGTGGAAGCTGCCAGTCACTCAACCACCTGAGACCAGAAACTGGCTCAATATTTTCAGTCTCTGCCTGGCTATATCCCTAGGTCCTACTTCCTCCTTTTTTTAAATTAATGTTACTCCTTCAATGAGATTTCTCTCCTTCCCCTCACCTAAATTAGGTTCTCCTTGCTCTTTCTCAAAGCACTCAACAAGTTATTACAATAAGGAAAAAGTCTTCTCCCCACTACCAGACGTCAGCTCCACAAACAGATCTGTTTTTGTATACCACATAGTTGCAGTGCCCGAGATATTTTAGGTGTCCAATAAAGGTTTGCTGGATGAGTAAGTGATTAACCTTGCTTCTGAATTCTAATACTTGATTCTATCCTAACCTGGAAAGGATAAACCTGAGTATCCTGGAACCTTAGCAGCAGGCACCAATGAAAGTTGTGAAATCTTAAGTCAAAAAAGGCAACAAATGTTTTATTTATTCAATGCAAATAACTGTATTTACCACAAGCTAAAGAAGAGAACATATATATATATATTTATATATATATTTGAATTTATGGAAGACTAAAGACATGGAAAAAATCCAGCACCCCAACAAGTACAGCCAGGAAGGAAATCAGCTCTGTAATAGGACGATTTAATGAACTACAAACAAGAAAGGGTGGGGAAGGAAGAAAAAAATGTGCATTGAATTTAAGACACTGTAAAACTGAGAAGACATATTTACTATTCAAGTATAAACTCAGTAAGGACTTGGCATAAATTGAAAGGCAGCTGCTGAGGTACACCATTATAAAATAAGTTCTATGAATTTACAATTCTACCTTCCAATTTTCTGGGAGAAAAAACCAAACTCTTGAAGGTCTTCACCAGAGACCCTGAGAGGGAATAACACTTTTGATGAAGACATAGTCAACAATCCATGACTGAATTTACTATTCAAAAACATGTATTTATTTTAAACAATAGGAATACGTGCTCTCAGACTGTCCTCTAAGAGTTTTTGAGACTATTAGTTCAACAGTTTCAAAGTATATTACTTCCAAAAACAATGCTGATTTTAAAAAATTATTTTAAACAAAAACCAAGAAGACCTGATTTGATGGTACCTTAAAAATACCCTAAATACCAAATTTTCTCCAGTCTAACATTGCAATTAATTTAAGAATTCCTCCTGCATTGTTAAAACATTTTTTCCTCACAAAATGTGGGTACTAAAATTGGATAGAAACATCATGAATGTGAAAATACCACCAATTTTCTGCAGTTTAAAAAAAAAAACAAACTTGAATGTTCTTTGGGATCACTGAAATATCAAAAATTGGGTTTTGTTTTGTCTACAGTCTGTGCACCTTCTTTCAGGCCCTCCATGTTGCTTGTAGTACTGACCTGTGGGATTCTAGTTTTACGGCTTCAAGTCTTGCAGTGCAGTATCCATGCTTAAGATACCAGTGGCTCTCTGACCAATGGGAAGTTATGCTTAACCCAGAAATGCTATCATTTACTTCTCCATAATGACTTTTGCCCAAAATAAAAACTTTAGAATATGAGACAAAACATCCTGTGTTACACAATCAAATGAACCCAACCTGGAGGAATCCAGTGTGGTTTCAAGCACTCAAGAGGGCATTATCTCCTATAGCTTTTCATGGAATTACCACAGGCCTAGCTACTGGCATTCAGCTTTCCTTGCCCTTAAAAGGAATTTTTCAGGGCTGGCAGGTTGGGTTAGATTCTAGGAGAATTTTGTCTTTGATAAACTATCATTTTTTTAGCATAAAATCTGGCCATGGCTATAAGTTTCAATGTGCATACAACTGATTAGAGATTTTTTTCTTTGTTTTTCTTTTCAACATTGGCTGGAATTGAGTAGAAATAAGTCCATGAGGCCTCTTCACGTGTGTCATGAGATATGAGAAATCTGTCTGACTCTAGTCACTATTTCTTTCCGACACAACGGGCAAGTCTCCAGTTGCAAGGCACAATCCATGCACAGATCACTGAGGAGAAAGACATAGATACCAGTTAGGTCAGTTCTTCAAAAAGTCAGACTGATGATGTGCTGACTCAATGGAGCATGTTAACCGAAAGGGTAATAATCACACAAGGCTGAAACATTAAGTAAATATATAAACAGTAAGTCTCTCTTCCACTTCTGACCTTCAATCTTCCTCTTCTGAGGAATAAGTTAAAAGTTCATGTGCATTCTTCCAGAAAGTCTGGATATATACAGCCTATGCATAGAGATGTGTATCTGTAGGTAGAAATACAATGCTTTTTTTTCCCCCCAGACAGTTAGCTATCTGTCCCATTATAACTTGTTGAACAGTCTGTCTTTCACCAGATTTGACATAATGTCTCTATATTTTTCTTTATAAGTAGTTCTACTTTTGGGCTTCTGTTATATTACTGTGTCACTCTTTTCATATATTGGGACAAAACTATTAAATTTTTTTTTTCCCTAAAGGTGGCATTTTACACATATTCTTTCTCACCCTGTTTTTTTTTTTTTTTTAAATTTATTTATTTTTGGCTACACTGGGTCTTTGATGTTATGTGCTGACAGCAGGCATCCTTGTCTGGTCCCTAGCATCTCTTGGAAGGTTTCCAGTGTGTCCCCCTTAAAAAGATGCTTGTGTTTGAGATATATATATATTTTTTTATATTGTAAAGGAAGTATCCATCCATCCTTAATTTATACTTTTATTTTCTATATCCATTTCTGTTTTGTAGTAGTCATTCATTTGAGATGGATATTGAATTTTTAGCAGTTTTGCACAAAGTATTAATTCTCTGCTCCACTGTCCCTTGGCCTATTTGAGAAATTACACTGATTTCCTATGTTGCACTAACCTTGCATTCCTGAAATAAACCCCTCTTGGTCGTGTTGCTGGGTACTAGTTGCTGATAATTTAGGATTTTTATGTTTATATTCATTCATTCATTTTTGTGTTTCATCAGCTTTTTGTATGATTAACATGCAAGCTTTGTAAAAAGATTGTGACTTTGCTATTTTCTCTGCGGTCTGAGAAGTTTATACAGAATCCATCCATTCCCTCAAAGTCTGAAAGAATGTACTTGTGAAACCACCTGGGCTTTCAGTGGGGAAGGCAAAGGGGGAAAATAATTTCAATTTCTTTCATGGTATTAATAGTAGGAATGTTTAGATTTTCAGTCTCTATTCTAGGGAGTGGCACATGTCACTCAGTTTAGCCAGATTTCCTTTCTTAACCTCTACTCAACGGAACTGTTGTTGCTGAAAGTGGAGCTGGACTTTCTTATAATTCTTTTAATTTCCTCTTCCAACTTTGTTCTGGATATGTCTAGTGTGGAGACTGTGGTCATACTTAAGATACTTGATTCTAAGTTTTTAGATTTCAGCCCTCTTTCATGAGCACTTATTCTGTGCCAAACCACCAATAAGGGCCAGAGTGCTCAAAGAAGAATAAGCCCAGATCCTGAGGAGTTCTGGGCTACAGAGCTGATACAGGGAGACCTGGTAGCTAAAGCTATGTGAAGATTAAGAGCAAGGCAGTGTATGGGATAGGCTGAATTACAGGGAGTTGGTCTGGAACACTGGGATAGAGGTACTGCTCGTATATAATCAGCACACATGCCTGGGCCAGGCCAGGGTCAGCACACTGCCCAAGCTCCTCTTTCTCCTCCTAACCTTAGTTGTGAGGCCTTTTTAGGGGACTGTTTACTTGCTACTCTTGCTGATGTTTAGACACTCTATTCTACAGGATCCAGGCTGTCCTCATTTCCTACAACTGCAGAGTGGTTAGATGGTAGGGTGCTGCCCTCTCAATGCTGAGGAGGGTAAAGAGTAAGTACATGAGAAAGCTCTAAAACTAAAAGGGATTTCCTAAGAGACCTGTAATTAGCATTAAGTCTTTTACATTTTGGAATGAAAAATGTGTTAAAAATAAAGTAGTGAGTAAACAAAGTAAAACAAAACAAAAACATGGGTCTTCTATATCAAGCAGCTTCTTCTATTTCAGGTTCTTTCTGGAAGACAGACTTGGCAAACTCTGAAAACTCCTTCAGCCCACTTTGGATATTATGAACCTTGATGAACAGCTAGGGAACTGGTAACACTGTAAAAGCAATTCAAGAACAGGTAGAACTTTGTCTACCTGTACACAAGTACTGGACTTGTGTATTGTAATGTACACAAGAGGAAATAACCAAACAAACCCTCTGACCTGTGTCCACATGGCTTCAGTTGCGTGTCTGCTACCTCATCACAACACAGGGAGCAGCAGTTTTCCCGGATACTGACTTGCTTCAACAGAGCAAGACGCCTGTGCCTGAGTAGAAAACACAGTTTGAAATTCATTTGATCAACAAATAAATGAGCAGTGATGCATATGAAATGCCTTGAAAATGCTCTGTACATGGGAGTCTACCATGTATTCCCTAAGCTCTATTCAGTAAAGTTTTCACACAAGACATCTCATTTCAATCTTACAATGATTTTCTAAAACAGAGAATGGAGGAGGCTGGTCATTCTCATCTTACCTGGTGGCTCAGCTGGTTAAGTATAACACGGACACAGAAGTAAACTGCTTTCCTGAGTTCTGTGGCGGGAGCTCTAGCAAATGAATCAAACCAAAGGTGGAGGGCATGGGAGCCTCCAGTTACAGAGAGTTGGTCATGACCTGGACTTGTGACTGGCACATAAAGTGGGAGGAAAGGGCAGTCCTGCAGGACTAAACCCTTCTCCAGGTGGGGTCTGAAGCTATTTCCAGGTAGATGGTGTCAGAATCAAGTTCACTGCTCAGTGGTATTGGAAAATACATATCAGACCATTCTAGTAGCAGGAAGAGTTGTGAAAGCAGAACTTTCTAGTGCAAAGACCCTGGGGCTACAGTAGCAGACTTGGTCTGTTTCAGGAGCAGCAAGGAGGCCAGGATGGCACAGGGGAGAGTGCAAGAGGTCTAAGAAGTAGTGGAGGAGAGGAGGGGACAAATCCTACAGCGTCTGCTGAGATTCAAGCTTTTACCTTAAGTGAAAGAGGAAGCCACTGGAGTCTGATGAGCAGAGAAGTGCATGATCTGATTTATATTGTAACAATCATTCTGGAGGCTGTGCTGAACAGAGAAGGGGCTAAGGTGGGAACAGGGAGACTAGTTTGAGGGCAGGAACAACCCAGGTGGGAAATTGGAGGCTTTAGCCATGGTGGGAACAGGGAGAGGGAACAGAAGTTGGTGGCTGGGACATATTCTGAAAGTACA
Source organism: Ovis canadensis (assembly GCF_042477335.2). Taxonomy (NCBI): domain Eukaryota; kingdom Metazoa; phylum Chordata; class Mammalia; order Artiodactyla; family Bovidae; genus Ovis; species Ovis canadensis. The sequence goes on along the minus strand of NC_091258.1, from coordinate 38,442,868 downwards.
GCCCATAGGATTTGCTGAACAATCCATCATAGAAATGGCAGACACTCATACTCTGCCTTGTCAAGGATCCTCTAGGACTATAGCCAGGGAAACAGAATCGACAATGGAGCTATTAACAGAGAAAACTGTAAGAGAAGCAGGTGGCTATGAGTGGTGACTGTTGTAGCTGAGAGGTGGGTATGTATATATATACATATATATATATATATCTGCTGCTTTACTGTGCTATTCTTTTTTTCTTTCATGTGTATTTGAAATTTTCTATAATAAAAAGTTTAAGAAAAAGAATGAATGGAAGAAGAGGTAGAGACAGAGAGGACTTACAATATGGAACACTTTACAAAATGCCAAGTAGAAACAGGGCCCTGATCTCCTACCCTGAAGTCAGAAAAGAATGCTACTCCTGCGAGTAAAACAGGAGGCTCTGGCACTGAAGAGGCCATGCAGTTAGTCTCTGGCAGCTTCTGTCTCGGTGTCACTGTCACAGACAACAGAATTCCAACGCAGCGCAGGACTGCCACGCTGGTAACTCTGTTCTTATCCAACGCAGACTGCACTTTGGGCGCCAAGGTCTTAGGGTACTGAGGCAGTACACAGAAACCACCCATAAAAGACGACTTTCTGACAGTTGGGGCCTATTGCCATCTGACTTTTGGAAAGTTTAATTCTGCAGGGGTGGTTAACTAAATGCTGAAGCAGTTTTAACTAAGGTCAGCTTCCAGGGGAACACTTAGACGGATCAGTTGGAACTTTCAGGGTGTAGGTGAGAAAACAGACCTGTTTATGGCCCGCATCCAAGAAAGACAGGCTACATAACAAAGTGATGGGGTATGTATGACAGATGAGACAGGTGTTACTTCACACTTTCACCAGGAGGAATTTAAAGTTCAGAATCCCTGTCAGGTGCTAAGACAAGATGAAGAGGGGTTCTCAGAATGAACCTCAGACCTCTGAGCTGGGAAATAAATGGCCCTTCAGTTCTCGGGATATTACAGAGGCTCTGTTGCAGCAGGCAGGGCTGTCATCACTCCATGACATTTTCTGGTTCATCTGGAAACTGCTGAGCCACTCTCAAGCCTTGGGACACTGAGTCCAAGGTGAAGCACAGCCCAGAAGGGCTTGTTACAGACCTGCTTTTTAAGCCAGAACAGGAGCTAGGATTACACTGTTACGTTATAGACACCCTTAAGGGTGCAACAGGCCAACACTGCTGATTCCTTACCTTGGCAAAATGATTTTCTCTTCAGCTGTGAGGAAGGCATAGTCATTAAAAGTGCTAAATTTCATAGACGGTGGATATTTGAATGGTTTTGCTCCAAAATTGAACTCACATTGTTGATATGACATGAAACTAGCTGCTGCAAAAAATCCAGATCTACAAATAAAAATGAGCAGAGATCAAGAGAATTCATAGAAACAAAGTGAAGATCATACACAAAGTGGTTTTCAGAAATAAGTTGGAATAAGAAGTCAGTCAGAATAAGTCGTACCCCGGCAGAAAGAAGGGTGGCATCATGTTTACTAAACTAGACGGGACTATAAACCAGAGAATATCCTGCTCTTATCTTCCTATATCAAACTCTGGGAGAGTTCTAGGTATGATCAAATGAGTCCCCAATTACTTGAAGTATAGTGATTTCTCACACAACTGACTATATAAATGGACAGTCTTTTTTTCCTAGAGAAAAGGACATTCCATGCATCTACTTGAATTTTTGATTGAGAGAAGGTACTTACACAGTAGATGAAAAGACTTGCTTCTCAGGAGGCAGCTGGTTGCCGTTTAAAAAGAAGATCATTTGCTTTTCATTCAAGTCTAACAGAAATCCTACCGTGTCTCCTAAAGGATGAAGTGGAACACTGTTAGGATGGGAAGATTCTGCTGTCTCAAGGGTTTTGATATCACTGTATTAAGTCTGTTTTTGTAGTCCTATACTCAACATATTCATCTTGCTTCTTCTGCAACTGATCTGACCCCTTTACATCAATGTTTGGAAAGGAAAATGCTGCCAATTAATCTATGAAAAGTCATCAATTTTAAGATGCATCCCAATTTCAAAGATGTGAAATGTGGGGGCAATGTGCATTTTTGGACCAGTAAAACATGGTAAGATCAAAATCATGAACTTTGCTTCTCTGATGAGATTTAAAATTCTCTGAGAGGGAATTCCCTGGTGGTCCAGTGGTTAGGACTCTGTACTTCCAATGCCAAAGGCAAGGGTTCAATCACTAGTTAGACAACTAAGATCCCTCCTACAAGACTGCATGGCCAAAAAAGAAAAAAATTTTTTCCAGAGGTTCCATCTGCTACCATATGACTCTATGTCTTCAGAACAAGGTGGGGTGCACCAGGAGGCCCCCTGAGAATACCACCCTTGGTGCTGTGGTGTGAGGCAGAAAAGCCCTGTTTCATTGTATTTAGTTGGGGGAGAAAAGACTCACTCATCTTAAATCCTTTGGTCTAAGTGTTGGACAAATCAACTGTGTGGTTCTAACTATGCTGGTTTGAATCTTTCATTAATAAATGTTTTCATGGGTATAAGGCCTTGGATACAGCAAACCAGTTGGAATACAAATTGAATGGGGCAAAAAAGATGAGGCTGTTGATAAGATGTATTCTTGTGTACAATCCTTGTGCTTTGACTCAGAGTCCTGGTAGTCTCTACCCCTGCAGTGTCTTGAGCCTGATGTTTGGAGATCTGAGGCTGGGGAGATGTTTTTAAGGCCAAGAGTGCTCAAGTCAGCCTGAAAAGTTGCATCTAGAGGGGCCCAGAATGTGTCCACTGAATAGTGCCAATGCTCTGAAGAAAATCTCATTTTATTGGCATTACAATTTCAGTGTCCTTAATATTTCTACAGCTGCTCTAAGACATATACCCAAAGAGGAAAGTGGAATTCATATTAATCTGAAGCAACATATAAATCTTAATTCATATTAATTAATAATTTCCCCACTAAATTAAGAATTTTATAGTCTGAAATGTTTTGCTGAAGGAAGGGCTCCATCAGAGGTGAGTATCAGGAGAGTACTGTTCACATCCATGGTAGGGGATACAAATGCTAATACCCCTTCCCACACTTATTCTTTTTCCATCAAAAGATTTTTTAAAATTAATTAATTTAATTGGAGGCTAATTACTTTACAATATTGTAGTGGGTTTTGCCATACATTGACGTGAATCAGGCATGGGTGTACATCTGTTCCCCATCCTGAACCTCCCTCCCACCTAACATCCCATCCCTCAGGGTCATCCAAAACATTTTAAAGCCTAACATAATGAATGCTTTGCCAGAACCAGATGTCTTACCCTAGTTGATAAATTCATGATGGAGAGGAATGCATACCTTCTTTCCAGCAGGGGTGTAGGTGCGGCTTACTTCTGGCGTTGTACCAAATCAGCTGCCGGCAGCCGTCGTATGCACAGGAGTATTCATCGTCCCCGATGCCATAGCCTTCCTGGAGGGAGATAGGGCCCAGAGATTAGTGAGGCTCTGCCTGCTGTGTTATGGGAAAAGTAAGTGTGTCTTTTATAACCATTAAGCTGGTGGCTGGAATTCTAAGATTTCTCGATGAAGGGAGAGAGCCTATTATGGTTCCTAGAAGGCACCAAAATTTTGACATGGAGTCAGAAGAGAGTATGACCTCACTAACAAATTATTTCCCAAGTTTCACATCTGTTAGTTTATTTAACTCTCATGAACCACCTTGAGGCTGGGAGTACTGTATTCCATTTTAAGAATAAAGTCTCAGAGAGGTCAACCAACTTGCCCAAGAACACATTACTAGAAAAGTCAAGTTTGGACCTTGGGATTTTCTGATTCCAAGGCTGGTGTGGGCAAATACCTTTTTTGCCTGTAGTACACTTCAAAACACTCCCTTGCTCAAAGATGTTAAACCTGGGTACCACAGAGAGGCTATTGTGGGTTATTAGCAAACAGGTATTCCGAGATATCTGAACATTATATAGATTCTTGGCAACTTCTTTTATTACTTATTGCCTTTTAATTGTTTAATAATTACTTTATTGTTAACATAAAAGGGTGGGTTTGAGATCTTAAGAAATTATTTTGAGCAGTTATAAGAAAAAAAATAGAATGAATACAGAAAACATGCAGACCAGACAACTGCTATCTTTAAGGCTCAATGGTGAAAGATTCTAGTAGAGAAGGCCACTGAAAATGTTGGCCAGATCCAAGTAAGACTTCAGATCCTGGGGATGGTCTGCTTATTCTGCGCGATAATACAATCACAAGACAGACTGGAACAAGGGCTCCAACACACTCTTTGACTACTTAGACCACAACATACTGAATTTGGATGTGTGTTCTCCAAAGTGAGAATTAGTTGTTCCGAATACACTGCTCAGACTACTCAAAGGTTAAATATTCTGCTGTGTAAATTCTTAGCGGAATATTCACCAGTCTATTATTAACAGAAAGAATGCCTTGCTATCCCTTCCAAAGCCTGAACAAATAAGTTCAAAAAAAACTGTAACAATAAACAAGATAACTATTCTGTAGGTGACCTGAACAAGACCTACCCTTTAGCTTCTCAGATTAATGATCTATCTCCAAGCCTAACACCTGATCATCTTTTCAACAGCAAAGCTCAATCAGTAAGAGTTAAAATAAGAGGCACCATGAATGGACTTCAAATTTTCAGAAACTGGGTGTGTCCTAGGAAAGACTAATTCCACAAAGCCACACTGTGTCTGTACAGGCAAAAAGATTCAGAATCACCAGAACAATGTCCACAGGAAGTAAAGTTTTAAGTATAGTAACAATATGAAAATGCTGTACTGGGGGAAAGATATATCAGATTTCATCAATTTCTAACCAACCAGTACTTAAGTCAGGGAAAAATGTTTTATTTTTTAAGGAAAGAAATTAAGTCTATCAAGCAATCTGGAGGGATAAGAAAATAGTATTCTAAGTTTCTTGAGAAGCCAAAGTTTTTGCAACTATATGGCAGAAATTAGTTTCACTCACGAGATAAAATGATCCAGCTTCATTGGCCATTAAAAAGACACTCTGGAATTAAAGATTTTAAAATTTAAAAAATAAAAAACTAAAAAAAAAAAATAAAAAAATAAAAACTCTGTTAAAAAAAAAATAAATAAAAAGACACTCTGCAACGTTCAGTCTCATATACACTACTCTCAGACCTGCAGTGTGCTGCCATAGTAGGAGATACACAATTTATAAAGCTTTCTCCCAAGAGAAGTCCATATTTCTTCTAGTCTTGGGACAAATTTTTACTTCCAAATGAGACAACTAGCTAATTCTCTGAGATTATCCCCATTTTCAAATGCAAAGAACACAATTATTGAAGAATAGGTAGGGGAATGAACTCAAGGCCTAGTTTCGTTTTGTCCCAGTCTTAGTTTCAGTTTTCTTGCCCGTGAAATGGAAATTATAACAGTAAAAACTGTTGTGGGAATCAGATGATAAGCTTTAAAATGAAGTGCTCTGGAAATTAAGACTTTTTAAGTCCTAAAAAAACCATCTTAAGGACATCATTTGGAGCAGACTATCTGTGTAACTGATGACACTTTCTTTAAGTCAGCGCCCAAGTTGGGCACTAGAAGACTAACTAGCACTGTTCTCCAGAACCACTTGCTTTTGACTACATGGTGCCACCAAAAAAGCCTCATTCATCCAGGTTTTAATTAAGGCCTAGTCAACTAGAAGGCCCTGAAACGGGAAGGTTCCCAACAAAAGCAATGGCAATTTAGGGTCCAGTTTGCCATCCTGGACAAAAATCCAGACCTGCCCTTTCCATGGGCCCTCTTCCTCTAATCTGTCTCTTTCCAGTGAGCAGTTTAGTAAAATGTCATAAACAATTCCAGGATGCTGTACAGCCTTGCTGAAAGGGCACTTTAGAAACTATTGTTATGGCAGGCAAAGTTGTTTGACTTTGTTGGATCACTTCTTTTTTTTTTAAACTTTACAATATTGTATTGGTTCTGCCACACATCAACATGAATCCGCCACGGGTGTACATGTGTTCCCCATCCTGAACCCCCCTCCCACCTCCCTCCCTGTACCATCCCTCTGGGTCATCCCAGTGCACCAGCCCCGAGCATCCTGTATCCTGCATCAAACCTGGACTGGCAATTCGTTTCTTATATGATATTATACATATTTCAATGCCATTCTCCCATATCATCCCACCCTCTCCTTCTCCCACAGAGTCCAAAAGACTGTTCTATACATGTGTCTCTTTTGCTGTCTCACATACAGGGTTATCGTTACCATCTTTCTAAATTCCATATATATGCGTTAGTATACTGTATTGGTGTTTTCCTTTCTGGCTTACTTCACTCTGTATAATAGGCTCCAGTTTCATCCACCTCAGAACTGATTCAAATGTATTCTTTTTAATGACTGAGTAATACTCCATTGTGTATATGTACCACAGCTTTCTTACCAATTCGTCTGCTGATAGACATCTAGGTTGCTTCCATGTCCTGGCTATTATAAACAGTGCTGCAATGAACATTGGGGTACATGTGTCTCTTTCAATTCTGGTTTCCTTGGTGTGTATGCCCAGCAATGGAATTGCTGGGTCATAAGGCAGTTCTATTTCCAGTTTTTTAAGGAATCTCCACGCTGTTCTCCAAAGTGGCTGTACTAGTTTGCATTCCCAATAGTGTAAGAGGGTTCCCTTTTCTCCACACCCTCTCCAGCATTTATTCCTTGTAGACTTTTGGATCGCAGCCATTTTGGATCACTTCTAAAACCCATCCTAAGACCTTACATATGGGATGGGAGGCTATATTATTTATTTATTTTTAATTGGAGGGTAAGAGGCTATTCTAGTCAAGGCTATGGTTTTTCCAGTGGTCATATATGGATGTGAGAGTTGGACTATAAAGAAAGCTGAGGGCCGAAGAATTCATGCTTTTGAACTGTGGTGCTGGAGTAGACTCTTGAGAGTCCCTTGGACTGCAAGGAGATCCAACCAGTCCATCCTAAAGGAAATCAGTCCTGGGTGTTCATTGGAAGGACTAATGTTGAAGCTGAAACTCTAATACTTTGGCCACCTGATGCAAAGAGCTGACTCATTTGAAATGACCCTGATGCTGGGAAAGATTGAGGCCAGGAGGAGAAGGGGACGACAGAGGATGAGATGGTTGGATGGCATCACCGACTCAATGCTCATGGGTTTGGGTGGACTCCAGGAGTTGGTGATGGACAGGGAGGCCTGGCGTGCTGTGGTTCATGGGGTCACAAAGAGTTGGACATGACTGAGCGACTGAACTGACCTGAAGAGGCTATTATTTATTTTTATTTATTTATTGTTTTCTTTTTGGCTCTGCTGGGTCTTTGTTGCTGAGTGAGGGCTTTCTCTAGTTGCAGTGAGCAGGCTTCTCATTGCAGTGGCTTCTCTTGCTGCAGAGCATGGGCTCTAGGGCACATAGGCTTCAGTAGCTGTAGCATGTGGGTTCAGCTGCGGTTCCTGGGCTCTAAGAGCACAGACTCAACAGTTGCGGCACTTGGGCGTAGCTGCCCCATGGCATGTAGAATCTCTGGGACCAGGGATTAAATCCATGACCCCTGTACCAGCAGGTGCATTCTTAACCACCGGATCACCAAGGTAGTCCAGATAAGAGGTCATTATTCAGATTAATGACAAAAATAAGTCTAAGGGTATTTTCCCAGCTCAAAGGGTAAAAATCATATGGCCACAAAATGTTCCTGATCAGAACTGGATTAATTCCAAAGAGCATATACTATGACTATGAGAAGGAAGCTGATTGGGTTAGACATTAGAAGGGTATAAAGTGGCAAGAAATGAACACCTGAAGGAAAGGGAAGAATCCTAACCTCTCACACTCAAGTAGAAGTGGTCCAACTCTGCTTCCTCTAGTGGATTTAATCTCCCCTTCTATCTGATAGCTTTCTGTAACGAAAGATAAATACTAAATATTGAAAATAAATATGCCTACAAATTACAAGATAAAAGTAAAATGAGAGGAGTCAAGCCAACATTTACGATTTCACGAAAGGAATAGAATTCCTACAAAGCTCCTAAAGCTTAAATGCAAGATAAAACCCATCACTGATAACAATATAAAAACTGAGCCAAAGATGTGACTGGGGCTGGAGCAGAGCCTAAAAAAGAAGAACACATGTAACCTCTGGGTGGAAAATTAACATGAACTTAAAACTTGAGGGGAAAAAAATGGCAGAGGTTCACTTGTGTTTTCCTATTTCTGAATCAGTTTATAAATCTGATGTTGCAGATTTGGCACCATGTGGTTCAGCCCAAGGAATGATTACTGGGCAAACCTACCTGAAAAAATGAGGATGCACCACCCACTTGCCAAAATCACCCGCTGCTGCCCGCATCTGCCCAGGTCTCCACAGTACTCACGTGGTTGAGGAACTTGCTGTCCCGTGTGGCCCAGCCGATCTGCATGACACCAGAAGTGACCACAGTAACTTCATAGTACCACACCCCAGCATCCACACAAAAGGTGCAACGCACACTTTCAAAAGAAGAGGCATCGCAGCGAGCCTGGAAAAATCAAAGGGCATGGCAGCCCACCATCAATGCCTGAAGACCACCAGAGATAACAGACCGCTCAGAAGGTGGAATCTATCCTTTCTCATTACAGCTCCTGCTGGACTACTGTCTCCTTCTCTGTGCATTCTCAGTGACAAAATATACAAAACTGAAGGAAGGATGCTATTTTACAGTTTAGTTTCCATGGAGTTCCAGATTGAAAGGACTGGAAGACCTCAAAGTAAGAATTAGTGAAGGCTACTGGCTTCATTTTGAATTACTTACAGAGGTTTGCTCTCACAGGAGAATCTTTTACAAATGCATAAACACTGCCTTAACCTGTTACTTGTTAGGGAGGGAGATGAGGGAGAGGATATTGAAGGGTATAAGATGGAGTATCTAAAAATAAGCTAAAACAGAAAACTACATAAAGCATTTGGTAAGATGTAAGATCAAAGGGCTGTCTGCAGTCATTCTTCAAACAGCTCTTTAATCTTGACATGTCTAGTGCCTAAAGCAGCTGTATATAAGCGGCTCTTTCATTAACCTTCACTCGCCCCCCGCCGCCAATCAGCAACATTTCCAACATGCACGGAGAAAGTAAAGTGCTAGATCGAATATAACTGGTTATACAGGGATTAAAAAAGAAAGGGCCTCTTTTAGAAATACTAGTCTTTGTACCTTTAACTGCATAAAATAGAATAGATTAAAGTCAGACATTTAAACAAGTCAATAAACATTATAGCACTTACTATATGTATAGGATCATGTGAGATAGGAAAGAGTATATAATATCTCAGACACTCTCTTCTACCACTTCTACCTCTAACCACTCTCTGAGTATGTAGTAAATTTCCATCTATTTTGCAAGGATTGCTTTTGCTCAGAATCAGGGCATGAAAATGAAAACAAGATTTTCTCCCTAGAATGGTCCATCTATGGAAACTTTACCTCCAAGCCATGAGGCGAGATCTTCAGGTACTCGCTGACATCGTTGCTATTCAGCATGGCCTTAATGCTATTCAAGTCCACTTTCTCATAGGTCAGCTGCCTACCCTCTTTTAAAACTGCAAAAGAAGAAGTGGGTACGTTTCTGAGGCAGGCTATTGTGGAAAAACTGTTGTCATCGCTGGCTGCCACTCTTGTTAGTAAGTTGAGGTGCTCAAAAATGGCAGAATCGGTAGACATAACCTTAGCTTTGGGGCCGCATGGCTGTATGAAGATTAATTAAGCAAATTAGTAAAGGCAGCAAAGGTAGGTTTATATTTCTGTTCCTTACAGTCATTCTTTTGCATGCAGCAAAATCCAAATGGTACTTTTTCAGAATTATTCTTTAACTGGCACTACACAGGCTGTGCACTGAGCAGTTTCCCACAATGTTGCGGTAGGAGCAGGGGGATTGTGCTAACTATGGGGTGGGGGAAGTGAGGACAGAGCAGTAGTCTAGTTTTAGTTCTTGCAGCCCTTGGAGGAGAAAAATAGTTGGGAGCAACTCTCAAGGTATAGATATGATTTGAGTTTTGAAGAGCAATGCTGGGACAGGGAGAAGAGTGAAGAGAGGGAATTCCAAGTGAGAGGAACAGGCCCAGAGACAGGAGTGACTGGGAACTGCTTCTAAGACAGTGAAGAGAGTCTGTGTTGGGAAGAGTTGGATTACACAATAGCAGCTGATTGGTGGCCTGGATGCAGCAGGAAACAGGAGACCAATAACAATGTCTGAATAGGAGAGCACTGCAATTAGAAGCATTCCTTCCATCTAATTGTCTGAAGAGTCCCTAGGATTCACTACTGCTAGAACATAGCCAACCTATCAGTAGAGGACTTTATAAGGAAAAACTCACACTGTCACAAATGAAGACCAGTGATCCTATTTAAGAAGTGGATTTGGAAATGAAAACAGGCATTTTAATACAGGACAACTGCTACTTACAGAGATTGTCTAAACTCCACTGGGCACAGAAACCAACTTGACGTTTCAGATAATCAGGATCATCAGTCCAGGACTCCAATGTGACAAGCCGGTCACTAATACTGGATTCAGAAATAGTCAATTTATTTTCACCTGTTTGAGAAGACATAAACCTTAAATTAACCATGGAAGAGTAGGAGCATTTGCTGGGCAGATTGATGGAGGGAAAGAATACAGAGAGACAATTAGAGAATTTGGAAACTATACTAACGACAAAGCCCAAGAGCTCTATTTTCTAGAAGGTAGCAATACCATCACTAAATTTTCTAGCTATAAAAAGTGGCTATGGGAATGCATGTAAGAATTAAAGATTTTAAAATTTAAAAAATAAAAAGTAAAAAAAAAAAATATCACATAATGCACTCATCAATAATAAATTCTGAAAATATTAAAAAAAAATAATAAAAATAAAATCTGTAAGCATTAAAAAAAAAAAGTGGCTAATCACAGTCACCAATTTTGATTCTTTAGGTGAGAAAACTGTTGCCTTTGTCACCATATTATATACCTTGAGATGTTTATCTAGACAAATCAGAATGTATGCATGTTATTTCAGAGAAGGCAATGGCACCCCATTCCAGTACTCTTGTCTGGAAAACCCCAGGGATGGAGGAGCCTGGTAGGCTGCAGTCCATGGGGTCGCTAAGAGTTGGACACAATTGAGCGACTTCACTTTCACTTTTCACTTTCATGCATTGGAGAAGGAAATGGCAACCCACTCCAGCGTTCTTGCCTGAAGAATCCCAGGGACGGCGGAGCCTGGTGGGCTGCCGTCTATGGGGTCGCACAGAGTCGGACACGACTGAAGCGACTTAGCAGCAGCAGCAGCAGCATGTTATTTATTTAGCTGCATGACTTGCAGAAGTTTAGTTCCCCAACCAGAGATTGAACCTAGGGCCACAGCAGTGAAAGCCTAGAATCCTAACCACTAGGCCACCAGGGAACTCCCCAGAATGTGGGCATATCTGATGGGGTTCAAAGGCGGCAGGTCATCCAGTAACTAAGAAAAATTAACATTTTTAACAGGCAATATAGATCATTAGTGCAAGAAGTGTCACTATACCTACTTGTCTGTGCAAACTTTTCCAGTGCGATAAGTGCAAAAAGCATGACTGTGGGGTGGGACTGTAATTTCTGAAAGACAACAAAAGATAAATATATACATACATACACATATATATATATATCATTGCCCTTCTGGGGTGACAATTTCCTCTTCTTACCCATTGTGTGCTAGACTTTTTTTTTGGAGCAGTCATGAGAGTTTTACTCATTCAAGTCCTTGATTATCCACTTGCTACTATTGTTAGTAACTGACCACAACAGTCTCCTAAAATCTTATTTTCTTGTTCATTTATAGATATGGAAACATCAAAATTATCTTGTTAAATGCACTATTTTACTTAGTAACACTTATATTTGTTAAATGAAATCATGCTGATTCTTACATTCATTTAAGCAAGACAAACAGAAGCTTAGAAGTATAGCTAAAAATGGCTTTTTTATTCAGAACCCTAAAAGGAATCACTCATCACTATCAGGTTCCAAAATTATAAATAATGAAATTAACAATTCATGGCTTCATTTTCAATCTGTTCTCTGAAAGGAAGCCTACAAATGCTGATTGTAGGTGGGCGAGAGCAACAAGTGAGCTCTTTCAGTTACAAGCTCTTTCAACAACAAGTGAGCTCTTTCAGTTATACTTAAGTTCACATCACATGTGTTCACATTTGAAGAAAGGTCTATCTGCTTAACATCACATCTGCTCCCAGCCATCCCTCCCCACAGTTATGCTAGGAGCCTGCAAAAGAGCTCCAGAACATCACCTGGTTTCCATTCACTCTTCTGGTGCCCAACTGGGTTCTGCAAAGCTATTCCCCGTTACAAAGCCTCTTTAGCACCTTACTTCTTGCCATAACCATCCTCAATCCCTCTGTCTGGCTTTTCAGACCCTGAGCCCTCCCTACCTGACTACTCAGTCTATATCCTCCTGTCTCTGAATACTGTCTTCTGATCAGACAGTTCTCTGTAATATGCTGGGAACACTGCCATTTCTGTCTCTGGGCTTCTGCCAGTGATTTGCCTTTAGCCAAGAATCCCATTTTTTAAAAAACTTTATTTAAAAAAAATTTTTGGCTGCGTCATGTGGCATGCAGGATCTTAGTTCCCTGACCAGCGATCAAACCTGTGCCCTCTGCATTGAGAAAGAGCACAGTCTTAACTACTGAACTGCCAGGGAAGTCCCAAAGCCCATTTTTCCTCTCTTGTGTGCATAATCAAATTCTCACCCTATGCTGTGACCCAGGTGAAGCTTCACCTTTATCAGGAAGTCTAGCTCCCACAGTTCCCAGTCCCCATCACCCATACCTCCCACCTCCCAGTCACTTCTCAGAACTCCTGGCACTTGGTCTGAAGGAAGGGGTTTTGCCCTTGATCATATCCCACCATGAAGTAGAGGCTAATTATCTTGTCTGAGTAGTTTTGTTCCCTGAACTAATCAGGAAACTTGAGGGTGAAGGACTGTTAGACTACTTCTGTATTTCTACAGTGCTTACTTAGCATAGTGTTAAATGCTTTAAGTACATATTATCTAGGTACTGAAAATATTTTTCAGATTTTGAAAAAGGCCAATGAATAGCAGACCTGCAAAACATAACTTTAAAAAATACAGACCAGACAAGCCTAGTCCAACAGTGCGAGAGATCTAACAGCATAGCCTTGGCAAACCACAAGCTTCACAGACCATACACCAAATAACAACAGTTATTTAAAGAGCAGTAGGGAGCAGGGAAGGATGGAGGAACAGAGAGATTTACATACACTGGGAAACTGACCTCACAGTTTCACTGGCTTGGAATGCTGTGTAATTTTGTTTCTACTGTGGAGGTTCCTACTACCATTTAGCAGACTCTAAGGATGCACACAAAAAAGCCAATCATAGCACCTATCTTATGACTAAATTTAAAACCAAACCGACTCAGCTGTTTTTTGCTTGTAATAAATTCTTATCCTGCCCTTACTTTTTTTTTTTTATATAGGAGGGAACAGATAAACACTCAGGAAACACCTGCAAATAAAATTTATAGCTGATTCCATTCTCTGTGCCATTGGCTAAGCTGGAAATGTTAGAAAAATGCACAATTCTAGATGACTAAGAATAACTAGCTTTGATGTCTCACTTACCAGACACTGTAGCAAATATTCCAGTATTCCTGGGCTAAGTAAACCAATACTTGCAGGACCTAGACAAATACAACAAACACTGGATATAACTAAATGTGTCATAGTAGTTGAATTGGTAACTAAGACCAACAACATCATAGAACTCTTTCATCTAGCTAAAATTTATAAACTGTGTATATATGTATATATTAGATTCAATATCATATGAGCTTAGCCTTTTCTGTTATTTTTAATTTTTAAAGCAAATAAGGAAAACTTTTTTTTAATGTTGGTATATGCTTTATTCTCAAAATTGATAAGATTCTAAAATTTATAAACAAATGCAAATGGCTACATATATAACCAAGACAAATTTGGGAAAAAAGAAAGCAAAGTTGAAGAATTCATGTTACTACTCATCTTCATTTTGGAGTACGTATAATTATGGCTGATTTTTGTTGCTGTATGACAGAAACCAACAAAACATTGTAAAAATTAAAAAAAAATTTTTTTTAATGAAAAAATAAAGATCCTGCGCCTGTACTCAGCAAGGTGTAATTAAAAAAGAAACTCATCAGCAGAGGTTCATTATCAGAAGAGACTCTGGGGAGAGATGTTTTTACAAAAAAAAGAAAAGAAAAGAAAAGTATTTCTTGTATTAATAGGAAAACTCTTTGTTTTAAATTTTCCATCTTCCCCTTAAGGTCAAACAACTTAAGGTTTTCCTTGGGGGAGCTTCCCAGAGTTACCTGCTAGTTTCTCTGCCAAGCAGCCTAGGACTGCAGATGTGTTCCTGTGTTTGGCAGGATGACCTGAGTCCTGGCAAGCTACTTCTCCATTTAGGTTGAGAATTTCAGTCAGTTTTTGGAGTGCATCCTAAAAACAAAAACATACAAGTGGATCTGGTAAATATATGACTTAGGCTTTTTATCCCCAAGGTAATTCTTTGACACGAAAGTAATAACCAGGTGTTAAATTAACTCAGAATTACCATGCATACATGATAAAATATACCCAAAGGATACCATTATTGATGGGAAATATTATTTGATCTGAAAGTTTTCTTACATGAATTTCTAGATAACATTTCACTCAAAATGTACCAGTTGTATCAAATATATGCTATATACTCTTGGGTCATTCAACAGACTAAATCCACCCAAATGCCAATATGATTGATAACAATAAGGCCTCGTGATATTGAAGTAGAAAGTTCCTTAAAAAATTTTTTTTTTATCAATCAAGAACAAATATCACCAGAATTTTTAAGGCAAATTATAACAGAAACCTCCTGTAAGACTAGGCAAAGGTCAATTCATCAGTGACAGATCAAAGACTTTTTCCCTTTGTCCATGTTTTTCCATGTTGGGCCTAAATATGTAGGGCTTAGACAAATGAAAGATGCCAGAATCCAAAATTTTTAAGAAAGGATTCCATAGACCATATGGAATAAGACAATGAAAATTTGATACTTTTGTTCTAACTTGGAATAATCAAAATCATGCCAATATACCAATATTAAGACTCAAAAGTGTTTTTGGTATAACAGTTTTTTTTTTCTTAATAGAAAATATTTAAAGAAAGTTTTGTCATGAGGAAATTGTTTAGAGAGAGAATCAGCTTAGCAATTGAACATTCCCTTCTAATTTCAAAGAATGCCATTATAGATACCTGGGTTGGACCAGTACACTCTTACAGAAAAACCCAAATGAACTTTTTGGCCAATCCAATATAAATGCTCCCATTTTTGACATTTTAAAAATTTTAAACTAAAGTTTTTGAGTAAGCTACTTATAGACAGAGGATGTAACAATTCATAAGTAATAAAAAACAAGTTTATACAATGAAATTAATATTAAATAAAACAGACTCAAAATACTATATATAAAGAGGAAATGCATTATACCAAATGTTCTTTGTGGTCATTCATCTTGTGTTTAAGCACAGATGTCAGTTTCATAAAAGATAATTATTAACTTACTTTAGTGGGCAATGGACATTCATCTAGTAATAATGTTATAACAGCTGGTCCCAGTGGATCTTCCAATGGAATAACTCTAATTAAAGACTGGACAACGTCTAACCATCCTTCATCTAAGAGCAAATCAAGAAGATTATATGATAAAGTCGCTATTTTTAAACTGTGAAAATATGTAACTTATTAACACAAGATGACTTCACAGTAAAATAGAACCACTCTTGGAGAAGAGAAACATCCTACAGCTTTTAAGCAGCTAGTATTTGGCATGGACATGGTCATCAATTGCTGGTCATCATGGTAGAAACAAAAAAATCCTAATTTACAGGAGTCTGGTGATTTAGGGGTATCTTTATTTGAAGAAAATTCAAGCTATGTTTCTGGGTTCTCAAATTATGATTAAAAGTTTCCAGCCTTTATATATGACACAGGAGTTAACTGAGAAAATTAAGTATCTGAAACAGTTGGCTCTATTTTCTGAATGACATTTAGAAAATTGAGGAACAAAAAATTATCTTCCTATTCTAGAAGAGTTATAGTCAAAGATCTGTCAATGCCAAAATAATTTTAATAATTCCAGTGAGATAAAACCATTACTAAAAGATGCAGTATATACTCAGAATACAATACAGTGCTTTTAATTATTGCCCTTGTGCAGGAAAATTTCCACAGACTAAGGGCTTTTTTCCTCATCATGTATGTTAAGTATTTTTGAAGTATTTTTTTAAAAGTGGCTACATTTCTTCATGATCATTAATTAATCAATTAGGAAGTCTTTTTAAAAACTTTAAAAAAATACCTGTTTCTGCCATTTCGTGCAATGTAATCATTGAATAGGGAGGTTCCTGATCACTGAAAAATAAACATTCAAGACATCAAACTTGAAGAAATAAGAAATGACAATTTCAAATAGTAGTTCAAACTGCAAGTTTGGGGGTTAGAAAGGAACATGAGTGAATGTAGAGAAAGATGGAGGAGACAACCAGAGCTATAATCTTTAAGGACAAATGCACACCACATGTACTTATTTACAAGGTCACTGTCCATGACAGCCCACAAACATTAACAAAATGGGCAGAAAAGCACGTGAAAGGACCACCATGTGGCCTGAAGTCAAAGCACAAGAATAACACTGAAAGCCAGAGCTCACTTTCAGTTTTACCTCCAACAGTTTAACCTCTCCAATGCCAGTAGAGACAAGGCAAGGAGACCAACATCATCTTCCTCATACATACCTCAAAAGTGCCAGGAAGGCAAACGCAATCCCAAATGAGGACTTACAGAAGCAACGGCCTACATAACAGCTTCGTTTTTAGGTGGCGTTCTGGTAAATATCACTATATGCTTAAACTTCATAAAATGAGGTTAGAAGAAAAAGAAACCAAACTTAATTAGTCATTGCTCTAAAATGGCATTTTCCCCTTAATTCAGTGGATTTTCAAACTGATCTCAGGAATTCAAAGAGATGCTTCAGGGGAAATTTAAAAATGAAGGAAATATATTCCATCAAACTGATCATCTGATTATTTAAAGAATATATTCACTGCTTATTTGTTTACATATTATGGCTCTCTGTTTCACTGTGAAAAAAGAAAAAAAAACAACCAACTATTGTTTTCAATCATTTAATCCTCAGAATAACCTTGCAATATGGGAATTACTAAGTTCATGTCAGGTGGGTACTCATTAGGTGCCAGTGTTGGACGCATCCTATTCCTGTTCAAAACAAGGGAAAATTCTTATTTTAAAAAATTGTATTAAATGATATAACTAAGTAATACAAACACTGCTGTGGGGCAATCTGGCAATAATGAAATTAAGTATGCATATATTCACCAATGCTAGAGAAATAGTTACACAGGCGCATATGAGGCTATTTGCTGCAATGCTATTTGTACGAACAAAAATTCAGAAGTAGTAACCTAAGTGACTGTCACCACATTATTGGGTAACAGAATATAGTACTTTTGAGCATACAACAGAATACTCCGTAGCAGTCTCAAACACAGTGTTGAGAGGAACTAAAACCAAAGAGACTTCTCTAATCATTAAGCAAAATTTTAAAATCATATACAAAACAATATATATAAGCTTTCTACACAGACATAAACATATGTCAGGCAGATTAGAAGAACATACCTTAAATTCAGAAGAATGGTTACCCACTGATATTTGGAGGTGGGAGGTGAAAAGGAGAATGTGATTAGGGAAGAAGGGCAAAATAAGAAAAATGACAAGGTCAGCGACCAGTAAGGAATATGAATACCTGAATTCTATACAGACACACTTAAAGGACACACACATCCTTACCCTCAAACAAACAATATAAAGACCTCCCTAGTGGTCCAGTGGTTAAGAATCTGCCTTGCAGTGCAGGGGCTGTGGGTTTGATTCCCAGTTGGGGAACTAAGATCCCACATGCCACCAGGCAACTAAGCCCGTGGGCTGAAACAACTAAGACCCAGTGCAGCCAAACAAATAAAACATAAATATTATATATTAAAAAAGAAGATGACAAAAATTCTTTGTGGAACAGAAACAGCAGGAACTTCTGGTAGGAGGCAAATGCTAAAACCATACGATCACTAAGCTCTGGGCCAGGAACTAGACAGAGGTCACCAGGAGCTTTACGTCTGCAAGGCAGGTAAGGGGGACCAAAGCCCCACTGTTGCAAGGGATGGAGCAGACTTACCAAATCAAGTGGGAACAGCATTCCTCTCTCAGTGAAAGGAGTTGAAAAGCTCTAAATAGTAGCCTGAGCTGCAGCTGACATAAAGTTGCAAGTCTCCAGTGACAGAAAAAGGCAGAGAAAGCCAGGTAGCAGGACCCCGGGCTTCCTAGAGTGGGGTGGGACCTCAGAATCACCACTTTTAGGTTCAGTTGTAGACTGAAGGCCCCTGGGCCCCAGATGGAGACAACAAAAGTGACAGAGAGAATGGGAGAAAAAGAGAGAGAACACGCACACACACACAGAAAAAACTTTCATCGAGAGGTGCCTGCGAATTAAAATTCCAAAGTCATCAGAATAAGTAACATTACTACCATCAGCAATCGGAGTATATAATACCAAGAAAAAAAAGCAAAAGAGTTGAACTTCAGAATGATTTTTAAATTAAGTATATATTTCAAGTGTATTTCCTATAGCAAAGCTCTCATTATGCCATTAGGAATCATGCTGTCCTCTCAAATCAAGGTCATTCTCTTGTAAGTAACAAGAGGAGAACAATAAATATTAAGATCACTTTATAAATGTGATATCTGCATACATCCTTTTACACATATTCTTACTAAGCCCATCTGTCTTGTCTTCTATGTTTAGTTTTAATAGCCTTATAAACTTTGTAGGTTAGCAAATTATTTTCTCTATAGCAGTTTCTTAAAAAAAAAAAGCTCTGTAACTATGTTTACAAACTCTCTGAACCTGCTTTTGCCATTATGTTCTCCAATATGTCCCTTTATAGTTGTTCTGCACCTGCCAAATTTTTCCATTTTCAGAAGAGTTTTCACTGTAATTCAGTAAAAACAGGTTTAAGGTAAAAGTTACCCTATTATTCAAGTGTACACTACTTGCCTCATTAGTCCACTTCTAATGTGTAATACTGTTCTGAAGCTTAGAAATAAAGCTCCTGCTTTGCCCCTACACTCTCTTAACCACCCTATAAAAAATATGTCAAAGTCTATTCTGTACCTGTTTTCCCAATGGGCTTAAATAATACTGCCGTGGTTTACTTCCTTATTTGGGAAGGACAATTTTTCATTAAAATTTCACAGCATGCTTTAAATGTCACCATGAAGAAACTTTACATAACAGTTTCTAGACCTTTGCTTGAATTTAGGGGATGCAAATGGCATAGATTTATATTAAATATATTTCCTACAAACATATTAAAATGACATTAAATTCAGATACCAGAACTACCTCAAAGGCAGGTTTTAATAAACTTAGGAAGGCCTTTCTGAGATGGTTACGGAGCATATTTGTAAGAATATTTTCTAGCATGCTCTATAGCAGAAAGAAACTGTGTAAAATAAATTTATTCCTATGAGGACAAAAAAAAACCCTCAAAATAATATGCACAGGTCTATCTTGCTTTATGCTATCATTTTTCAGGAACTAAACAAAACTATTTTCTCATAAATGTGATTATCAATATTTAGATACTTAAATATACTGGCAGACCCTGAAGCAAAAAGAACCCAGATAGAACTTAAAAAAAAAAAATCTATCCTCTATTGAGGACATGTTCTGTACAAGGCACCATTTGTATCTGTGCTCAGCCACATCCTGACTCTTTTTGAACGATGGACTGCAGCCCACCAGGCTCCTCTGTCCATGGAATTCTCCAGGCAAGAATACTGGAGTGGGTTGCCATTTCCTTCTCCAGGGGATCTTCCTGACAAAGGGATAGAACCTGCGTCTCTTGTCTCCTGTACTGGCAGGTGGATTCTTTAGCACTAGCACCACCTTACTAGATGATTTATATATATTTTCTCATGATAATCCTTGAGAGAAAGGTATTATTTTCTTTTCATAGATGAGGAACCTGAGGCTTAAAGAAGTGATTTGTTCAGTGTCATGTAGCTAGTCAAGCGGCTGGGCCAGAATCTGAACCTTTGTTCACTACAGTTCTAAAACTTACTGCTACTTTCTGTGCTATACGGTTGAGTTAAAATGCTTCTTTCAACTTGAACAATGCCTTTTACTCTCACTGTTATTCAATCTGGGATTTTGCACTTAGACAAAGCAGGGGAAGAAACAAAACAGGGCACAGGTGTGTCCTGCAGTTTCTTTCAATTTCCAAGTTTCCCAAATGGATCTAGGAGGGTCATCTAAGGGAAATATTGGTAAAAGAGGGAGAAGGATAGAAACTCTCCTTGACCTACGTCCTTCCATTGCCAACAGAAGTTGTGTGCAGCTACATTCTTGGTCGTGGGGTCGCAAAGAATCGGACACGACTGAGCGACTGAACTGAACATTCTTGGTAAAACAACTTATCTTGAATCTCCAGTCAGTACAGTAGATAGCCAAGCAAGATAAGAGTGAGTCTTCACGAAACCATTTCCTCTTGTAGGCTTCAACACAAACTCACTCCATATTGACTACATTTCCCAATAGAGATCAAAGCTTTCATTGGTATACTCTGCTACAGAAATGTTTAGACATTTCCAGACTGGAGTAGATATTAGCAAGTAAAATGATCAAACCTTATAATTTACTCTCATGAGAAATGAAATAGTCTACCCCTGCCCTATGAGTAATGAGTCTTGGGAGATATATCTTAACCCACTGAAGGAGTCCAAGAGTTATGACTCCTGGAGTAAGGCTTTTCATTAGATAGGAGGTGACCATGAGCCAGATACTTACTTATCTACAAGAGTCCGTATGACTGCCAGTGTGTCCAGCACTAGCCCGTCTACATTTTGTTTTTTCCTCCTTGGCTCATGTGGTCCTCGGCCTCTCCTTGGTGGCCGAACAGGGTCCCGGGGCTGGCTCCTCGTGTCAGCGGCGGGGACTGCACTGTTATCGGCCTGTTGCTGCTGGGTGTCAACACTGTCTTCTGCTCCGCTGTCGTCTCGGCAGATACAGGAATTGCCCATGGTTGCAGTGGCACCTCTAGTCCCCAGGAAGCGGGCTATGTGCTCCTCAAGAGTCAACAGCAGACCCTGGCCAAGGCTTCTGCTTGCTAAGAACACGGCCCAACCAAAGACAATCATTTAGATAGTTTTCAGTTTTCCAGGTACTGTTTTCATAATCTGGAGTTGAGGAACTTGCATCCTATTTGTATTTAACAACTGAATGCTGAAGAAAGTTGCAGAGTTGATCTCCAACATTATCAATTATAAGGAATCCTGGTCATCCAGTGGCAGTTCTAAAAGAGAAAAGGAAAATGAGTCAAAGGTTTCTTGGCTACTCAATTACTCAAACTTTCCTAATTTGATTTTATAGATATTAGGACTACAGTGAAGAATCATCTTTGGTTATTTTTATAGGCTTCTGATACAAAGAGATGTCTTTATGTAAGAATTAACAACCAGTGATTTATCATTATAGTATAAAGTTGGTTGCTAAACCACATCCTTGTAAACTACAGGCATTAAAATAGATTTCTTTTTTTAACGTATGTGTGATTCTATCCATATAGAAATACATTAGAAGAATGTGTGCAATTGCTTTAAGGGCTCCTTTTGTGGATTAAAAAAAAACTACTATTTTTTGAGTGTGTGAGAAAATTTAATATGTTTCAAATAAAATATCTAATTATAAATATCTGTTCAAAAAAAGTTATGATACAATGTGATAGCACCCACTTGATAACAAGAATAACACAAGGATAGAGTGTTCCGTAACCAAACTGCATAGATTTCCCATTTGGAGGACACTTGAGAATTCACAGAGATAATACAAGTAGTTACAAAGTTTTTCCTTTATGAAAGCAAGACTTTGTTTGGGGGAAGGTCAATATATATCACAAGGTTACATTTTTCACAATGATAAGTTTGCTGCACATGTCTGCTACAAGGTTAAGAATAGGGAAGCACCAATGATCTTTGTCTGAAAATAGTGACTAAGCTAATACTGCTACCAGGCACTGGGAGAATACAGGTCGGCACTGGGAGAATAAAGAACAAGATATAGTCCCCACCCTCCAGAAATTTGTGGATGGCCATTCTCATCCCACAAAGCATGTTTATCATAAAAAAAAAAAGTCTAATGATAGAGTCAGCCCTTCATTAAGTTGAGAAAATCTGGTTAGGTGTAAAAGGAAGTAAAGATTTGGAAGCAGAAGACTTAACACAGTAGCAAAGGGTGAAAACAAAATTATGTGGAGACCTGAAGACCAGGACCCTCAAGGACACTAACAGACACATAAGGATTAGAGACTGGTATGGAGTCTCTATGCAACATTTGCTGTTTACAAATAAATCCTATCTTGAGCACTGGCTTAGGAATAGATATAAATATTAATAAAATAACTCAGTGGGATTAGAAGCAAGAGAAAACTTGTTTCTGTTATTTTGGACAGATTTGTGGCAAATTCTTTCAAATATTTGCCCAGTTTAATTACTACTCATTAGAGAAAAAAATGGAAGGGAAAAAGTAGATGGAGATAAAAATTCTTTATATATATAATACTTAATCTAATGTAATACGTAGAGAGACAGGGAGGGATAGGGGAGGGGAAGAAGGGGAGAGGAGAGGCAATGGATAGACAGTATCTCCCTCCAGAGTACCAAGACAACAGCTGAGCCAAGTATAAGACCACAGATGTTCTTGGTTCTCCCAAAAGAGTCAGGCCATCTTCAAAATTTGGAGGTTGTATCGTAAACATTTCACGCAAAGATGGGCTTGATAAAGGACAGAAATGGTATGGACCTAACAGAAGCAGAAGATATTAACAAGAGGTGGCAAGAATACACAGAAGAACTGTACAAAAGAGATCTTCACGACTCAGATAATCATGATAATGTGATCACTAATCTAGAGCCAGACATCTTGGAATGTGAAGTCAAGTGGGCCTTAGGAAGCATCACTACGAACAAAGCTAGTGCAGGTGATGCAATTCCAGTTGAGCTGTTTCAAATCCTGAAAGATGATGCTGTGAAAGTGCTGCACTCAATATGCCAACAAGTTTGGAAAACTCAGCAGTGGCCACAGGACTGGAAAAGGTCAGTTTTCAGTCCAATTCCAAAGAAAGGCAATGCAAAAGAATGCTCAAACTACTGCACAATTGCACTCATCTCACATGCTAGTAAAGTAACGCTCAAAATTCTCCAAGCCAGACTTCAGCAATACGTGAACCGTGAACTCCCTGACGTTCAAGCTGGTTTTAGAAAAGGCAGAGGAACCAGAGATCACATTGCCAACATCTGCTGGATCATGGAAAAAGCAAGAGAGTTCCAGAAAAACATCTATTTCTGCTTTATTGACTATGCCAAAGCCTTTGACTGTGTGGATCACAATAAACTGTGGAAAATTCTGAAAGAGATGGGAATACCAGACCACTTAACCTGCCTCTTGAGAAATCCGTATGCAGGTCAGGAAGCAAGTTAGAACTGGACATGGAACAACAGACTGGTTCCAAATAGGAAAAGGAGTACGTCAAGGCTGTATATTGTCACCCTGCTTATTGAACTTATATGCAGAGTACATCATGAGAAATGCTGGACTGGAAGAAACACAAGCTGGAATCAAGACTGCCAGGAAAAATATCAA
Organism: Ovis canadensis; assembly: GCF_042477335.2. NCBI lineage: Eukaryota > Metazoa > Chordata > Mammalia > Artiodactyla > Bovidae > Ovis > Ovis canadensis. The sequence goes on along the minus strand of NC_091258.1, from coordinate 38,419,032 downwards.
TAACCTCAGATACGCAGATGACACCACCCTGATGGCAGAAAGTGAAGAGGAGATAAAAAGCCTCTTGATGAAAGTGAAAGAGGAGAGCGAAAAAGTTGGCTTAAAGCTCAACATTCAGAAAACGAAGATCATGGCATCTGGTCCCATCACTTCATGGGAAATAGATGGGGAAACAGTAGAAACAGTGTCAGACTTAATTTTTTTGGGCTCCCAAATCACTGCAGATGGTGACTGCAGCCATGAAATTAAAAGACGCTTACTCCTTGGAAGAAAAGGTATGACCAACCTAGATAGTATATTCAAAAGCAGAGACATTACTTTGCCGACTAAGGTCTGCCTAGTCAAGGCTATGGTTTTTCCTGTGGTCATGTATGGATGTGAGAGTTGGACTGTGAAGTAGGCTGAGCACCGAAGAATTGATGTGTTTGAACTGTGGTGTTGGAGAAGACTCTTGAAGGTCCCTTGGACTGCAGGGAGGTCCAACCAGTCCATTCTGAAGGAGATCAACCCTGGGATTTCTTTGGAAGGAATGACGCTAAAGCTGAAGCTCCAGTACTCTGGACACCTCATGCGAAGAGTTGACTCATTGGAAAAGACTCTGATGCTGGGAGAGATTGGGGGCAGGAGGAGAAGGGGACGACCCAGGATGAGATGGCTGGATGGCATCACAGACTTGATGGACGTGAGTCTGAGTGAACTCCGGGAGATGGTGATGGACAGGGAGGCCTGGCGTGCTGCAATTCATGGGGTCGCAAAGAGTTGGACATGACGAGCGACTGAACTGAACTGAACTGTAAAGGATGTGATGAAGCATATGTAGGAGCATGATGCAAGGATTCAGCTGAAAATAATCTTTTAAAAGAGAACACAGTGAGAGTTCCCTGATAATCTAGTAGTTAGGATTCAGTGCTTTCACTGCTGTGGCCCAGGTTCAATCCCTAGTCAGGGAATAGATCCTACAAGGTGTGTGGCTTGATCAAACAAATAAATAAATAAAATAAAAGAGAACACACTCTAAACCAGCAAAGAGTGCAAGTAATACCATACCATTCCCATCACTCCAAGGATGGGAGTGATTGTGAGGAAAGCAGTGGGTTAAAAAGACATTTGTAGACATGGAAAACCAGCGGAAAAGTATGAGTCATGACACACATGTGATGTGACGATACAATAACTATCCAAGTAGAGGGAATGAGATTCCTATCACAATCACAAGATTCCTCCCCATATTCGAAAATTCCAGATGGATAAAAAAATTTTAATTTAAAATTAAATATATAAGGAAAATAAGTTTGTTGGATCTCAAATTCTTAAACTTTATTCCGTCCAAATTATTTTTGCTAAGGCTTATTTAAACTGAATGTACATTTCAAAGCAAATGGAAGAAATAGGTATGGGTATTTCCAAAAATCTGACTAATTTGGAAGAATTATATGTGGTGATTTTTTTTTCCTATTCCCAAAATGCACTGAAGTATAGTTCAGGTCAATTTCTTCCAAAAGAGTCATTTTCTTTAAATGCCCTAGAAAATAATGTCAGCTATAAAATTTGTTAAGAGAAGGAAATGTAAAAGAAAAAAAAGGTTATATTTTCAATATTTTAAAACCAAAGACTTTCTTTTTTTAAGGACTAGCTATAAAGACCAGGTGCAAAGAAGTTAATTAGGTGGGAAAAGCCAGGAGGTATTTCAAAGGAAAGACTATGAAACAAACAAGGGGGAAAAAAAAAAAGAGCTGTTATCTTCAAATTTTTTAGCTGTGATCTTTAAATGAGCACACAGAGTGCTCTTGAAGGTTAAAGCCAAAAGCAGGACAATTAAGTGAACATAGTGTATGATCTTTCAGATTTATTCAGGACTAAAACATGGATAGCTTTTTATCTGGAAAAGCATCCCTCACGACACTTCTCAGAGACTAAACTGTGAATACTTTAGGCAAAATACTGAGTGGTGAAGCTAAACAATTACACTTTATACAGCTTTGTTTTATCTCATTCCAAAAAGCATTATGTGGTTCACTTTCTACAGACTGTTGTTTTAAAACAGTAACATTCATCTCACACAGGACACCAGAGGCCACCTAGAGTACAGGGCACAGGCTTTGCAGTCAGTCTGGGCGCAGGTCCCAGCCCTGCAATATTTACAGCTATGCATTCTAATTACGCTGACTACTGACACACTTCAAAACATGGAAGATAGTAACAGTTCTTACACCTCACAGTAGTTCTGTGAGGACTACATGGAACAGTACCTGTAAAACATGGCACGGAGCCCAACACTTAAAATGATCCCCACATGCAAGATGTTATTATCAAATGAGTACACAGCTAATCAGAAGTAACCATATAATCTGGGAGTTGGGGGCTAGGAATAAGACCTGTCTTAATTATGAGCACTAAGATAACTAACAAACTTACGTTTTATAGAACTCATCTACACTGCACTAAAATGATGTTTACTTATCTGTGTATTTTGGGAAAAAAACCTTGGAAAAGAATGTAGCTTAACAATCAACCCCAAAGGTGATAGGCATTAAAATCACTTAGGTGCCTCTTAAAATACCAAGTCCTGATTCTACGCCAAATAGGCAGCATCTGAATTTCTAGGATGTGGCCCAAGCAAGTGTTTTCTTAAAGGCTCCTCAGATGATTCCGATGGTGGCCATGTCTGGAAATCACTGTGCTATAGAACCTAACACAGAAACTGGGTCTGTACGTAGGACCTCCTGACTGAGTGAAGGGACAAACTGGGAACACTAAAGAGTGATTCTTCTGGGGTCTAAAAGGTGAATCTCCTTTCCCAGAGAAATGAACTGAGGCTATCTTTGAATATACTCTTTTGGAGAAGCCAGTCAAAAACCCACCAGAATACATTTACATCTAGTACGGATGATGTACAGTACATTTCAACACAATGGATGAAGCAGTCCCCTGTATTTCCCACCACAGCCCCCTATGAAGCATCATACTGAACCAAGATGGTATGCTGCTTATGGGTAATGTTATTCAAGGGCTGACAGACGGCATGGGATAGAAAATGAGTAAGACTCGCACAGAGTCGGACACGACTGAAGCAACTTCACTTTCACTTTTCACTTTCATGCATTGGAGAAGGAAATGGCAACCCACTCCAGTGTTCTTGCCTGCAGAATCCCAGGGACGGGGGAGCCTGATGGGCTGCCATCTATGGGGTCGCACAGAGTTGGACACGACTGAAGTGACTTAGCAGCAGTAGGAGAGATTACGTAAAGGCAACACATTTGTAATATACTTCACCCTAACGTTTAAGACTACTTAGCATTAGATGGTCAAGTTAGTTTTGAAACAAAACAAACAAAAAAATCTAGTCACATAATTTAAATATATACAACTATCAGATCTGCAACTGTGGCAACCATCAACTGATTTCATGATGGATGAAATTATTTTCTGATAGATGAAATGGCACTGGATGCCATTACTTAGTAGAAATACTTCTCAGCATCTAAATGGTAACGCTTTTAAAATCATGTCAGTGTTCATAACCATTTTGCTGAAAGGACCTAATTACAATCAAACATTTCCTTTGCAAATCTACTTCTCTGAAGTGCAGTATGATTTATTTTTATTCTCCCCTTTGAAAAAAAGAAAATAAAGGCTATTCTTTCCATTTCAGTATCATTTATGACTTATTCTCCATTTTATATATTTGAAAGCTGCTCTGAGAGGGGGAAAAAGTCAAACTTGGGCTCTCAGTAAGGTTAGTATTAAAGCAGCGAGGACTGGTACTCAAAATACAGACCTCTACCATCATAAATAGCTCACCACAGAGACACTTGCCAACTGATCTAACCCTCTCTAACAAATGGTCTAGGAATCAATAATTCATCTATTCAAATATTTGCTTGAATTCAATCATAATACAGCTTAGTGACTTTAAGAACATTTTCTTTTCTCTGAAAAATAAAATCTCAGGACTACGCTGCCAAGAAAGGAGAGGCTGGTTAAATGAAGGAAGAAAAACCAAACTTTGGGTATAAAATTACTATTGCTGTCATTTTTACCTTATTGTTCCAAAACAGTGAATGTAGCACTTTTTTTCCAGTCCACCCTACAGAGGCTAAATTGTACAGCATGAACAGTAACAATATATTACACACTGGAAATCTTAATGATTTTCTCTTCTTAAAAAATGTTTTGGAATTTTCTCCTAAGACAGTGAATGCATTTACAAGTGATAGCTTCTGGTGTTATGTTTACTATGATCCTCCAATATTTCATTATGAAAAATTTCAAACATACAGCAAAGTAGGATTTTACAGTATATACCTATATACCCACCACCTGGATTCCACTATTTACATTTTACTGTCCTTGCTTTATCACATCTGTATACACCTTTATCCATCATCAATCCAGCTTTTATTCTTGATGCATTTCAAAGGCATCTATGAACTTCCCCCTTAAAAAATCAGCATGTATATCACTAACTGGTTTCAATATGTTTTGAGGTTACATTTACATAAAATGTACAGTTATTAAGCATGTAGGTGCTGAACTCTGTCTACTGCATATACCTGCATAACCCTATCAAGATAGGGAAACTTACTCCATACATTTGCTTTTAAAATATCCTGCTGGACACTCCAAAGACCACAGTTTTCCTGTGTCTAAATGGGAGGTTAACGTGTAAATCTTGGAGGTCAACGAGATTATTTGGTAGCAAAATAAGTAGGTAAGAAAGATGTATTGTATATCAAGAGTACACTTGCCGTTTGAAACAGAAACCACCTGAGGACATTTTAACAAGAGCATGTTTTGCCTCTAAAATCTAAGATATCTCAGAGGAATGGGAAGGGAAAGATTGTGAAACATTTGGTTGGAGCTTCACTTTTCCCCCAAAAGGAAGGGCAGCTCTGATATTTTTACATGCCACTCAGGTGTTGAAAACTATTTGTCTGCAGTGGCACTGGGCACTTGAGGTTTAAGTCACATAAGGTATTCTTATCCACTGGATTGTAACTTTCAAGTTGTCTGGGAAAAAGCACTGAATGATTCTAATACTTCTCTTGTGCACTGAGGTTGAGGTTGGTTTAAGAAAGTACATTTTTGAGGGAAAAGTAGACAATTTTTTTGGTTGAACTGTTGGAGAAGTACCTAGGGTAGGACAGAGTAAGGGATTTTCAAAAGCAAATGACAGTAAAAATGAGAGAGGGGGGAAAAAACAGGAGTAATGAATAATCCTGCCTGGTCTCAAAGGCTGAAAACTTTGCCTTGGACCCAAAAAGGAAACGCTAAGGGAAGAACTGAGGTAAGTGCTAATGATAGCTGTCATCCAGAGGAGAAAAACAAATGTTAATACTCCATACTATGGGGGATTTTTCACCTCCAGAAGACCAAATAACAGGAAATCATATAGATGTGTCATTCAAACACATGATTCACAAATCTGAAAAGATTCTTCTGTTACAGAAAACTCTTTGCTGCTAAGAAAAGCAAACAAAAAGTAAACAGTAGGAAAAGCAACACCTTTCTCAATGAAATCTACTTAAAATGGTGTCTGAAACACTCAGTTGCACACTTGACTGTATATCTACTGGAACCTAAGAGAAAAAGTGTTAGTTCAGGTATGTCTGACTCTTTGCGACTGTGTGGACTTGTAGCCCATCTAACAGATACTCAGTAAGTATTTTAAGTGAATTCATTCTAAAATCTGTAAAAAGTATTCTTTGAAAAGCTGAGAACACATCACTCAATAAATATGAATCCAATGCTAATATGCTAGGCACAGAGCAGAGATGACAAAAGGTCCCTCATACTTTTCTTAAAGGGATGAAGGGCAGCCACAGACAACAGAGTGCCCAATCCATAATCCAGCACCTGCCACAGAAGCCCATGCATACAGTGTCAGGTCCACCAGAAGGAAGCCTCTCGCTCCACCATTTTTCCAGTGGAAAAGGAACTTAGTTAACATTCAAGTATCTGTACAAGGAAGTTTTTAGGTGACTATACACATTAGCCTTGGCAACAGGGGAATGAAGGATTTAGATCTGCACTGCAACACATTCATGTCTTAAATGATAAGCCAAAATATTGTTGGTACATATATCCCTGACCATGCAGTTGAAAGGTTAACCAAAAGTCCATACACTTAGTTGATAAAGATGAGGATAATGGTAACGCTAATGAAAAACAAAAAAGGAAGCACAATGAAAAACCAGGATCAATTTGAGACAATACTGATGATAAATCCCAAATAAGCACCTTTCCTGAATACTGTGAGGATCCCCATTCTGCACATGACATGGTAAGAAGCTCTGTGCTGCTGCCAAGTGTCTCACGACAGTACTTCTGGGAAAACAAGGTATCAGAGACAAGGTTATGCTAGTCTTGGTTCATGAACATAATGGTTTAGGGACCTGTTAAATTATTAATAAGTAGTCTTTAGGTGCAGGTAAGCATGAACAACTATGAAGCAATAAGAATTGAAAAAAAAAGCCACATTTTCAACAAGGCGGGGCAGGGTAGGAGACATACTCTGAGAATCATTGCATTAAGGGAGCACAGAAAAGGAAACTTAATTCTTTAGGAGGTAGAAGGAGTAAGAAAAAAAAAAACAAAAAAACTAACACTGAAACATTAAACTGAGGTAATAATAAACCTGCCAAATAAGGTATTTCAAAACTTTCTACTTGATGTATATAAGACCCATGAAATTATGCTTGAAAAAGTTACATGCAGGGTTCATTCCTTAACAAACTTAAGGAGTGTATCAATCCTCTGCCGTCTCAAATGCATTCTTAGTTTTCCAAAGCTTAGAGAGGGAGAAGGTGGAATATTCTCCAAGAGTTCACCACTACTTATTAGGTACTACCTCAGTTAGCCTTGTATATACCATAGTTATCTATAGTAAAAAAAATGATTTTACATACTAACCAGCAAGCATTCCCTATTAAAATGGACACTGAGACCCAAATTATGGCATTCACTATTTCTTAATTATTCTGTTTTTCAATTTTATAATTTGAATACCAGGAAAAACTATCCAAATTCAATGGGAAATGCTTTGAAAATGCCCAAATATTTGAAGAGAAGCTAAATAGTTTACTACCCACCCCCCCATAACTCTTTTGAAATAGAGTACTGGTTCCAGTGTGGTTCCCGTTTGTGGTGTCTAATGACTTCTCACTTACTTTTGCAACCCTATGACTGTCACATCCTACTTTACAAGAATTCCACCACAAAACAGAAAATTTCCAATTTTAAGTAACATAGGTAAAGTATCTGCCTGCAATTCGGGAGACCCAGGTTCGATCCCTGGGTCAGGAAGATACCCTGGAGGAGGGAAGGGCGGCTGCTCACTCCAGTATTCTGGCCTGGAGAATTTCACGGACAGAGAAGCCTGACAGGCTACAGTCCATGGGGTCGCAAAGAGTCAGACACAACTGAGCAACTTTCACTTTTCACACAAAATGCTAGGTTTTTATTTCCCCTTGATTCTTTACTAAGTGAAAAGTTATTTTGCTGATGAAGCAGAAAAAGTCCACATAGACTATGCCGGAACACTTCCTATAATCAATAAAGTAAAAATAATCATGAAGTGCAGAAATAATGAAGGGTTTATGAAAATGGCAAAAGCAGGACTCAGATTAAAGCAGCAGGTCTGGACAATGTGTATCTTGGGAACCAGAAAGCTCGCAGAATCACCACAGGGATTTTTTTCAAAAAAGACTCATGGAACGTAAGATTAGAAAAACAGGAAATTCAAGTCAGCTTTTCGTTTAGGAAAAAAAAAAAAAAGAAACTTCAAAAATCACAAATTACTCAATATTTGTTAAACCAGCTCGAACAATTGCAACTAACCAAAAATTAGGAAAATGTCATCCATGGACACAGTACTTATAACCTCATAGAGGGATTTACAAAGCAAGATGTCATCCCAGGAAGTGCAAACTATACATGGGTGAAAAGCAGAAACAACCGTTGTGGGAAAAAATTTTTGAAGCCATTGCTAATGTGCCTCATAATGTATGGTTTGGGGTGACTACAGGCAGGCATGATATTCATGGAGAAAAAACAGAGGTCTCATTTACAAAATCAAAACTGAGGGAGAAAACATGATACTCACTATCTGTACATAAAAAGGCCACAAATATATATATATGGAAAAGGGAGGGTGGTTTACAATAATGAGATTAAATTACCTGGAAGAAAATTTCAGCTGTCAGGAAAAAAAAAAAATTCCTGAAGGAAAAGAGTGTACCATAGTGTTATCTCTTGCAGTATCATCAGAGGTTCAAAGTAAATTAAAACTCTGGGAAAAAACCATCCTCCACCCCCATCTAAGCAGTAGCTGAAATCATGGGTTTAGACTATATGACCTAAAAAGCTGGAAACCTTGAAGCTTTCAGTACAATATGGCTCCCCCACTCCATAGGTGATCAACAACGGTATTAATGCTAATCCCTTACATCTACATACTGTTTCACAGTTTAGAAAGAGCCTTCACTTTCACTCCTCAACGGCAACCCCTTTGATGGCAGAATCACAATACTTTCACACAACTTGTAGTCTGAAAAACACTTTCACACGCTGTGTTATTTTACAGAAGAGACCCAAGGAGGTTGAGGAGATGGCAGGTAAGGGGCCTGGACAACCAGGGGACTCCCTTCAGTCAATTAAATAGACTCTTCTAACCTTTAGAAGTTCAAAGTACAACACTCCGGGGGGGGGGCAACCTCATTCAGACAGCTATACAGGATAGAACTGAAGACTCTCAGTGGATCATTTCTGCCTCAGTCTCCGACCCCAAACACAGGGAAACTGAGGTAGCAGGTAGAACAAAAGCCTGATCGAAAAGTCACGCACGGAGTGTCGGTGGGACAGACTTCCCACCACTCCACTCCACCTGCACTGTGCCCCAAAACGGCTGATTCCTATGTTTCAAAGGAAAAAGCTTGCCATTCCCGCTTCCCTCTATTTCCCACCCGGGCTTTCCTATGGCTTGGGGGAGGGGGGGAGGGGGATCTTCCTCCCGGAACCGCGCAGCAAACCCCCTCTCCCCAGGCTCTTACTCATTTTTCACATCGGGCCTCCGAAGTAGGGAAACCCGCTAGCTCTGGCTCCCAACTCCTAGCTTCTCGCTCTCTCTGAGGCGTTTCTTGACCCTAAGGCACGTCTAAGCCTCCCCAGGGATGGTCTTCTGCCACTCCTGCCACCTAAACCTCAAACTCCACAAAAGGAAACCTCTCCAAACATCCTCCCATCTACCCTTCTATCCTGGCCACCCCTGAGGAGCACCACTATATATCAGGAGCCTCCCAGGAGCTACCTGCCTCTCACCTGGGCCCCTTTGGCCTCGGCCTCCGCAGAAGGGCGACCCCCAACAATCTCCTCGGTCAAGAAACCCCTAAGGCGGAAACACCCTCTTCCAGGGTCCTCTCCCGGAGCCTTAAGCACGGGCCTCGCTAGAGAACCTCCGGGCTGTTTTCTGGGCTCTGCCCAACGCCACCCGCTCCCAGCCCCCTCCTCAGAATCTCCCCCAGCCCAGTCCTGTCTCGCCGCCGCAGATTCAGGCGGCTGTTCCCCTCCCTCACGGGCGTCCCCAGCCCTGGGACTCCCCCCGCTTCGCGTTCCTAGGGGCTTCCCGGCTGGGCTGCGGCACTGACTTTCTCCAGCTTTCGGGCGCACTCGAGGGAGGGGGCGGCGGCGGCTGCGGCGCGACTCCTTTGTGACAGGTCCAAGAGAGCGGTAAAGATGGACGCGAGGCCACGGCGCTGCCATTACGTGCTGGGCCCACCCCCCGCTTCGTACCGCCCCGGCCCTCCCTCAGTCCCCTAGGAAACGCCCCTTCCTCGGTGGCAAGCCCTCTTCCTCACATCCAATCAGCGTTCAGGAAACACATCACGTGACAACACGACTCGGCCCGCCCTCCTTGAGGGAGCTGGCCAATCCCCTTGCTGAAGTGTGAATGGCCCAATCAAATCTCTCCCGCTAGCTTTCAAGGCACCGGATTTCCATCTGGCTCGACGGGAGGAAGGGAGGTACGGATTGGGTTACACCGCCGGAAGAGGGGCGGAACTTTGTTGTGGCGGTGAGGAAAAGGAAGCCCTGAAGGGTAGAAAGAAATATCAAAGCAAAGGCTGTTTTCCTGCTTTCATTCTTTCTGTTTTCCTTCTTTTTATTTTTTCTTAAGAGCGAGCGGCGTTTGCGGTGGCAGTTTGGGGTGGGCGCCGCCGAGGTGAGGGGGTCTCGCCTCCTGCACGCTGGTAGGTGAGTGCGGCCTGGGCCCTGGCCAGGCAGCGAGACCAGGGCGCCAGCGTCCTCGCTGAGGAGGTGGGGGGCTGCGTCTGACGTGAAGTTTAGGGCCAGGCCTGCCCTTAGTCTGCGCTCTCGCCCGGGGTTCTGAGTCACCAGAGACAGGGGCTTGTGGGGCGCAGCCTGAGGGAAGCCGAGGGAGCCCGCGGGAACGCCTCTAGGTCCTGTGGAGGAGGATGCCGACCCTTTCACGCGGTCCTGGGGCTCTGGGTCTCTTGTCGGCTCCCCTCTTCGTTTTCTGCCAGGTGGCAGGCTTCCAGCGAGGAGTGGGCTCTATCTCAGAGGTCTTGGAACGGCTCCAGGCTACTCCGGAGATGTGGGGGTGCCTGCCTGGTTGCGAGTTTCTGAGTCAATTAGTTTAGGATGGAAACATTAATTATGTTCCATGTACCAGTCTCTGTGCTCAGTGCACTTTCTTGTAAAGGAAATCAAACTGGCGTGTTCGTCTTGAAGAAAACTTAACTGAGGGTTGAAGGGTCTTGAGAGCTGCTGGCCCAGGTGAAAGCCGGAGCGCATCGCGGTAAAGGTGGAGACCTATTCCTTCTTAGCACTGGTTTTCAAACTAGCAGAAAACAAGAGCTTCCGTGGCCCTTTTAAAATGCAAATTCTCGGACCCTCCACCCCAGCTAGTCCGACTCCGGTCTTGAGTGGGACCGAGGAAGTCAAGTGCAGGTCTGCCGGTCAGAGTTCCCAGTGACCTCTTGTGTACCAGCTGTTGGGTAAGATTCGTTGATAATTCAGCTGTTTGCCTTATTGGTGTGTTAACAAGGACCTCATAAAAATGGTTTGGAAGGCACTGCTTCTCAACGCCTTGAAAGGAATTAGTGTGTAGACTCCTTTTTGATACAAGGAATTGAGTAGAGATAAAGGCAGCTTTTACAGTCTTAAAAATAGAGCTTGAGATGAACAGTTTGTAAGGGTCTGAAAGCTGAGGCTGCCCAGTTATCTTTCTCAGAGGGGTCTTGGTGCCTTTCCCTCATGAGGAAATTCTTCGTGGTTGTAACAGTTATATCAATACCTTTTACCTGGTTAGCAGTCGTTCCCGTTTAAAAATCTTGCTGTTTTGATTAGAATCAAGCTGCTGCTGCAGAAATTGAAAACCATGTATCTGGTAAATAAAGTGATTTAAACGCATGGTTCAGCTGTAGACTCAATCAGCGTAATTATATCTTCATGGCAGGTAAATTAAGCAATTTCAGTGTGCTCACTATTGATCTCCTTTTGAACAGTGCTCTGTCTTCATTCTCAAATACCACCTGTTTGGCTTTATCTGTAGCGTGTGTTTTACAGTTTATTTCGTCTTTGGTTTTCTGAATTTTCCTTATGATGTATGCAACTGTGGATTTGTTTCTGTTCAGTGTGTTTGGTGTCTATTACACGTCTAAATTTTTGGATTAGTGTCTTTCATAAGTTCTGTAAAATTCTTAGTCATTTATACTCATGTACTGTTTCTGCCCTGTTGTGTATCTTCCTTCTTTACTGATTTAATGTAGACCTTTCCCCCTCTCTTCTTTACGCCTTTTCCTCTTTTTACTTTTCTATATTGCATTCTGCATAATTTGTTTTTTATGAATTCTCTCATAAATTATTTCTAATCTGTTACTAAACTCATCTGTTGTGATTTTATTTATTGCATGTTTTAGTCACTGAAGTTCTGTTTTTTCTTTTCAAATGTGCCTTGCCACTTTAACGGTTTCTTATGCTCTGCTGTTAATTTTGAGGCCTGGTTTTTATTTCTTTAAACATGGTAAGCATAGTTGTTTTGTAATCTGTATGTGTTAATTCCACTGTCTGGATGTCCTTTGGTCTGTTTCTGTTGCCCATTATTCCTGCTTTTTTTCTTACCAGTTCACCTTTACCTGATACTGTAGTTCTTTGGGGTACCAGATTAAGATGGAGAAGGAGGTGGTTATCAGACCCCACACACCCTACCTGGGTTCTCTGCTTTTGACTTTTACTTCCCAAGGGCACCAAAACAGTAGCTTTCAAGATCAGAGAAATCCTCAGGACGAAAACCAGTTTGAATATTGGGCTCGGTTTCTGCTTTTCACCTTGTTTTGGGTTTTTGCCGAATTCTTTACTGTCTTGTTAGCTTTTCTATTTGTTTAAGAATTATTTTAAAAAACTTCTTCCAGTTTAATTTGTTGTAGAAGTGAGGGATTGGTCTCAATTACCTAGCTTGCTATTTGTGGAAATTGAAGCCCCCTTTGATTTTAGGAGTGAAATTTGTCTTTCAGGCAACTTTGAGTTAAAGGTTATTTTTCTTCACCTATCTAAAACTTCCACCACCTTTCCCAGGGCAGCATCCTTGTTATTCAGTTGCCTACTCATATCTGACTCTATGTGACCCCTTGGACTGCAGCATGCCAGGCTTCCCTGTCCTTCACCATCTCCCAGAGCCTGCTCAAACTCATGTCCATTGAGTCAGTGGTGCCATTCAACCATCTCATCCTCTATTGTCCCTTTCTCCTCCTGCCTTCAGTCTTTCCCAGCATCAGGGTCTTTTCCGATGAATTGGCTCTTCACATCAGGTGGCCAAAGTATTGGAGCAGTGTCGTAGCTGCTATCAAAATTAAGCTTCCCCAGTGCTTTTTCTAGTCTTCCTTTTCTGAACTCCTTAGTGCTTAATTTCTTTTCTCTTAGAGCATTTACTCTCATTCTCCATTTCCTTAAATTGCTCCTGTACTTACCTTATCTCTTCTTTTGAATTCAAATTCCTTATTTGCTAAAAAGTAGTGCCAGTTTAGTACCTAGCACTGTGACTTGCACATAATGCTATTGCTGCTTGATTGTGTCCGAGCCTTTGCGACCCCATGGACTATAGCTCAGCAGGCTTCTCTGTCCATACAGTTTTCCAGGCAAGAATACTGGAGTGGGTTGCCTTTTCCTACTCTAGGGAACCTTCTCTACCCAGGGATCGAACCCACATCTCCTGCAAGTCTTGCATTGGCAAGTGGATTCTTTACTACTGAGCCACCTGGGAAGCCCTGCCTTGCACATATGTTCCCTATAAAGATTTACTTCAAAAATACAACTGAATGAGTGGGCCTTGTATGTTTGGTGTAGTGTAAAGTCCTTTTTTTTTTTTTTTTTTCCTTAATTTGGTTTTGGAGAGGAGATCCATAAAGCTTGGAAGGTGGGGGTGGGAGAGAGTATAATTTAGTGTGGGTTAGGTTCCAAACTCCACCCAGATGGTAAAATAGTGTGTAGTCAAAGCTATCCTCACATCAAACTGTGGAAAATTCTTAAAGAGACGGGAATACTAGACCGCCTTACCTGCCTCCTGAGAAATCTGTATGCAGGTCAAGAAATAACAGTTAGAACTGGACATGAAACAACAGACTGGTTCCAAATCAGGAAAGGGGTACGTCAGGGCTGCATATTGTCACCCTGCTTATTTAACTTACATGCAGAGAACATCATGTGAAATGCCAGGCTGGATGAAGCACAAGCTGGAATCAAGATTACTGGGAAAAATATCAATAACCTCGAGATATGCAGATGACACCACCCTTATGGCAGGAAGCAAAGAACTAAAGAGCCTCTTGATGAAAGTGAAAGAAGAGAGTGAAAAAATTGGCTTAAGACTCAACATTCAGAAAACTAAGATCATGGCATCTGGTCTCATTACTTTGTGTCTAATAGATGGGGAAAAAATGGAAACAATGAGAGACTTTATTTTGGGGGGCTCCGAAATCACTGCAGAGGGTGACTGCAGCCGTGAAATTAAAAGATGCTTGCTCGTTGGAAGAAAAGTTATGACCAACCTAGACAGCATATTAATTATTTTGCCAACAAAGGCCCATCTAGTCAAAGCTATGGTTTTTCCAGTAGTCATGTATGGGTGTGAGAGTTGGACTATAAAGAAAGCTGAGTGCTGAAGAATGGATGCTTCTGAGCTGTGGTGTTGGAGAAGACTCTTGCAAGTCCCTTGGACTGCAAGGAGATCCAACCAGTCAATCCTAAAGGAAATCAGTCCTGAATATTCATTGGAAGGACTGATGCTGAAGTTGAAACTCCAATAGTTTGGTGACCTGATGGGAAGAACTGACTCATTGGAAAAGACCCTGATGCTGGGAAAGATTGAGGGCAGGAGGAGAAGGGGACAAGAGGATGAAATGGTTGGATGGCATCACCTACACAATGAACATGAGTTTGAGTAAACTCCAGGAGTTGGTGATAGATGGGCAGGCCTGGCGTGCTGCAGTCCATGGGGTCGCAGAGAGTTGGACATGAATGAGCGACTGGACTGAAGTGAAAGCCAACCTAGATGGTAAAATAATGTGTAGCCAAAGCTATCCTGGGAAATCTATTAGGGAGGCACCATGTTGGGTATGGCACCCCACTCCAGTACTGTTGCCTGGAAAATTGCCTGGACGGGGGAGCCTGGTAGGCTGCAGTCCATGGGGTCACTGAGGGTCGGACACGACTGAGCAACTTCACTTTCACGCATTGGAGAAGGAAATGGCAACCCACTCCAGTGTTCTTGCCTGGAGAATCCCAGAGATGGGGAAGCCTGGTGGGCTGCCATCTATGGGGTCGCACAGAGTCGGACACGACTGAAGTGACTTAGCAGTAGCAGCATGTTGGGTATAGGTATACCAGTGTAGCAAAATTCCAACATGGCCATATTTTTCTCCAGCTTTGAAACAGATTCTATTTTTTCCCTTTGAGTTTTAGATAAAGTAGTTGGTTCGCATTTAAGAATCACTGTATGTAAAAAATATAGCTCATATTAGAATTACATATAGTGAGGGAAGTGCTTATACTCTTGAGAGGCACGGATGAGGGGAGTTGAGGATCAGCTAAGGGAACCAATATTATCTTTTTTTCTTCCAGTGTATCTATCAGTAGATAAATTCAAGGTATTTGTACATATGATGAAACTGTTCTTATGCTGTGGAAAAATACATGGCATGTGTTTTCTAGATGTCTTGCAAAAAGAGGTTACTTCAAGTTGCTGTTTATAGTAAACATTGTACATATGAATTGCATTTACTAATGCTGTGCCCTCATTTTTAGATTCTTTTAGTCCTCTTTGCTTGGAGAAGGCAATGGCACCCCACTCCAGTACTCTTGCTTGGAGGATCCCATGGACAGGGGAGCCTGGTGGGCTGCAGTCCATGGGGTCGCTGAGAGTTGGACACGACTCAGTGACTTCACTTTCCCTTTTCACTTTCATGCATTGGAGAAGGAAATGGCAACCCACTCCAGTGTTCTTGTCTGGAGAATCCCAGGGACGGGGGAGCCTGGTGGGCTGCCGTCTGTGGGGTTACACAGAGTCAGACATGACTAAAGCGACTTAGCAGCAGCAGTAGCAGCAGTCTTCTTTGCTAGTTGAGTAGTAGTTGTCATGCTCTGAAGTTTTATAGGGAAAGTTGGCTTGACTTAAGTTACTGTAGCTTGATAGAAGTGCCTTCTGGCCAGAAAGCAGTCTTTTCTAGAATGATTTTTAGTTTGCCAAATTCCTCTTAATTTCTGTCCTACATTTTAAAATCTCACGTGACTTGAACATCAGGATAATGTTGGAAGAGCAATACTTAAGTATATTTACTAACAGAAAAAACGTGGATTGGCCTATTGTTTTTGCTCCCTTTGGGGAAATGTTAGAACATTGTGACACAGAGATCTGATCTGCCCTGGTGTATTTTTACAAGTACAGTGTATCTAATGTTAGAAGTTAGGAGGGTATGGTGGCCAGTGATGTAAACACTTAAGTAGTCTGCCATCACAAAATTCAATTCCAGAGGAAACCAGATCTCATTTACTTGCATCATGGCATGAGCTAAATGGAATAATTTTCATGTCAGCAATGGCAGTTATCTTGGGAGCAGTTTTGTTTCTTGAAATTTATATAGCATGCTGTGCATAAACCCATTTTGTCTCACCAAACTGGAAATTAAATACTACAATCTCCAGTACAAACACAGTAGTGCAGTGTTTAACATTTATTTCACCTTGAAATATAAGAACATTGTTTGGCTGTCACTCGAATTTGAATATTTGCATCAGTTTGAAACTTTTAAGTTAGGACAAAGTGATTTTGGTATGGTTTTGGATTTCCATGAATTCTCTATTTGAAGAACTTATATAATCCTTTTAAAAATACTGTAATGTTTAATTTGATAATTGAACTTGAATCACTATAAAAAATGCTATGAGAGTAAAGAAAAGTTGGCACAGTTATTCTTTCTAAAATTAAATACAATAAGGACAAAATAAGCATTCTCAACGTAAATCTTCTTCATCCCTAAATGAATTTTTATTATTAAATCCCCAGACCCCTGGGCTTTTGTTTATTTGTGTTTTGTTTTTAATTATTCTAACAAAGGAGGAAAATAAGAGACTTGTGAAAATTTAGGTAAGCTGTAGGAATTAGAAATACTTTAGTTTCTGATTTCTCTACGTCTGGAAGAAGGTAAATAAGTTGAAGTTAGAAATCACCTTTTGCAAAATAAACAGCTAATGAATGTTGGACTCTTCAGAGAAAAATGCTTTGTCTAAGAAATTTTTAGTATGAGAGCATTTTTTTTTTTTTTAGTTAGCTGAAATTAAAAGGAAAGTAGCAAGAGTTATTCTTGAAGATGTCAGTTATCTAATATAGTAAGGTGATGAAATCTTTAGTCCTGTGTTTCCTATTGCACAAGTTGTATGATGTTTGAATAGAATTCCCTGTGGGACAAAGACACGTTAGTGAATGCTTATTTGATGACTGTTATTTTCTATAATTTACATTGGACAGTATCTAAGAATATGTATGTGAGAACATTCCTCTCTGCTTAAATTCTTCAAATTCTCTTCCTGGTTGGTTTATCCAGTAAGTGTTTCTTATATACTTAATATATGCCAGACACTGTGCTAATAAACACTGTGGATACAAAGAGCTGTTGGAATAGTCCTAAGTGATAAAACACAATGAATAAATGCTATAGTGGAATTAGAAATAGCTGGAATGGGGGCCAGAGGAGAAACAGAAAGTCTTAATAGAATGCTCTTAGAGTAGTTTGTGCAAGATGAGGCCCTGAAAAGAAGAGATTAGAAAGGAAAGGATAAATTAAAGAGAGATCATTGTGAAGTAGAAACAACAGAACTTGGTGACTAGTGGAATATAAGGGAATAAGGAAAAAGGAGTCTTAAGTATATGTCCAGGTTTTCAGTTTGGGAAACTGGGTGGATCCCTATTTGTGCCCTTCATTACTGCCGCTTAGCTGTACCGTTTACTTTGGTAGTTCATTACATACACTGTTTACCTGTTAGGAACTAGTACTAGCTTTTTAAAGTTTATTTTCTTTATGCACCCCCATATAATTTGCACAATGCTGGACACAGAGTTCAGCATTCAGCCTGATGTTGAGTTTATTTAATTTGAATTAATAATAAAACAATAAAATAACTATGGTAAAGGGGAATTATAGAATTACCAAATATGTATACATGGAAGCTTTTCCTGATTTCCCTCAGTTTCATCTGGTCTCTTTCCCACTTCACTTGTCGTGGTTGTTTATGTCACTGATTTATTTCTCCTACACTCCTTGAGCATAGGGTAGTATATTTCTCTCACTCCCATAACCAGAGCTCAGCATAGCTCTTTGCAATAGTGACAGACTTTTTAAAGCATTTTTAAGCAGGTCCCAAACACTATGCTAAGTACTTTCTATGAATTATCTAGTTTATCTCACAAAAGCTTTATGTTGTGCAATACTCTCTTAATCTCCATTGATGAGTGCAATCTATGGATTAGGAAACTAAGCCTTAGATGAGTTAAATGACTTGCCCAAAATCATACAACTTACAAGTGGCAGAACCAAGGTCTCTTGATCTCAGAATCTATACTCATCATTACCTGTTTTCCCTCCTATAAGGAGACTGCAACAAAAGGTATATGTTATATGTTGGTTGAATTAGATTAGGTTGTCATGAAAAGTGTCTGAAGTTAAGCTGGCTTCTTGGCAGTATTTATTAATAGGGAAGTTTTGAATATTTCTGGAGAAGAAATATTCTGAGTATTATCTAGCATACTGAGGAGTATGACCACTTGTTCATAAACATTTTCTGTCCTTTGACCTCTCCTAATACAGAAAATTCATTAACCAGAGGGCCACTGGTGGCATTGCAGGCAAGAGGGGAATAGTAGTTGAAGTGCCAGGGAATGAGGACCTATAGGAGATGTGCAAATTGAAAAAAGAGATGGATGAAGCAGTCTGTGTTTAGTGTTGGTCCTTTTAAATTCACAGGAATGTTTTATAATTAGGCATGGCCATCTAGCTTTATTTTGGGAATGAGGGAATGTCGGGTTAGGTTTAAAGAACAGATTTTTACAAGTGGTTTTAGTTTTGACAGTGTGACTTTTCTCAGGAAACCAACCCATTGAAAGAATTAGAATTTTTTTCTGTCAAATTATGAACCTATTGTCTTTAAATTTCCTTTTTAAACGTGCTTCTGCCTGATTTTCTTTTCCATTGACCGTCCATGTTTCTTGATTCAGTGCTACATGGGAAAGATGGGGAAATAGCACAGGCCAAACTCTTTGGGTGAAAGTTCAGTTCTAACACTTGAGAAAAAGATGAAAAGGAGAGTAAGAATGTCTTGGAATCCCATAAATTCATCTTCTTCCAAAAGTAATTGATAAATGTTGGGAAAATTCTTATTCTCTAAGAGTTTCTATTTCAAATTCAAACCTTTGTTTACATGTGTCTTAAAGGCTCTGACCCTTGAGTTTCAGGGATTTTTTTTTAAAGTCAAATGAATTATTTTTTAAAGTCAGATTCTTTTTTTTTTTTAAAGTCAAATGAATTCTTCTTTATCCAAAAACTCAACAGGCTATGAAAATTAAATAAATGGCTTTACTTCCTTAGTTTTGCATTATAAGAATAAATCTTGAGTCTGAATTCTTACTTAGATGGAAGCATGTAAGATTCAAGATTTTTATTTTGAACTGTAAGAAGAGTTCTTTCAGTACTTATATATTTTTTATTTTTTCAAGTGTAACAAGAGTAAAGAGATGGATTCAATGGCATGCCAGTTGTATTACCATATCCTAATATTGCTTTCCCAGGTTTAAATCATAACAGTTTAAGTTCACTGTTTTGAGACAGTTTTTTCATGTTTTTATAAGATTAAAGGAACTAGGAATGCTTGACCTAGAAAAATGACAAATTAGGAGGAAAATGGGAGTTGTTTTCAAACAGCTGAAGCATTGTTGTGTTGAAAAAGGGATTTGGCTTCTTTTGTGTAGTCCCAGTGTATTTAACCTATCTGTGGAATTTATAGGAAGAGAGATTTCAGTTCAGTTTAAGGAATAGCTATCATGCTGGTCAGATCTGCCTAGAGAGAGAGTCAGCTGCCTGAAGGGAGCGCAGTTTTAAAGTATGGGTTGGATGAAAATCTCCTGGGTATGAATGGTGGGTTCTGTTGCCAGATGGAGAATTGTTTGAGGTGGGCTGTGAGGACCCATCACATTCAGAATTATTTCCCAGTAAATAAGGGTAAGAGGAGGAAACCAGACAGCCAGTATAGGATGAGAAAGGAGAGCTACAGCCGAGAAAGAGGACAATGAGGGTCTAAATTGTCTCTCCCATCCTTTAAAGTTCTACATCTTTGATGTTTTCTCTGCCAAAAACATTTAAGAAAATGTTGGCCCTTGTTCATAAGAGGTCGTTCTGCAAAACTTGAGGAATTTTTGTCATGGTCACAGAGACAGAACAATTCTCTCTGTGATAGGCTGGAGACATTGAGTAATGCTAAGTCAGAAATGTCCAGGGTTGTGGGCTTTAGGTAGGAGCAACAACAACTTGTGTCCATTGATTTGGTTTTCTTTCTAATAAATTTAAAAATTTTCTGTGTTGTTACGATGTGCTAAACTTCAACAGTAGGTTTTAGGCAAAGACTGTTCTTTTGTTCTGCATGTTTGGATTTATTTCCTCCATTTCCATTTTCGTCTTCACTAGAGGAAGATGTTCCATGAACATTCTCAGCACTGGAATTTGATATAAGAAGAAAGCTGAAATTGACATGTCCTTCTTCTTAAGGAAGATCCCTGGTTTCTGGGGAGGGGTATGATTAAGTGGGTAAGAGTATGAATTTTTGCCCTCAGCTGATTCTCAGCTCCACCATTCACCACCTTCCAGGCCCTCTTGCTGACTTTGTAGATAAACATAGATGTTGATAAAACTACATAATACATTAAGAAAATGTAATCCTGTGCTTTTGTCAGTGACTTATGAGTTAAACTACTTGAGGATTTCTTAGTTCAAGGCTGAAGGAAGTTTTGAGGTAGTCCGTTGCTTGGGGGAAACAGAGGTCAATCTCCTTGTTTCTCTTCAGAATTTTAATTACAGCTCTCACTTGAAATATTTTGTTTGTTTTTTAGACTGTTCCATTATGGATGGAGGGGATGACGGTAACCTTGTTATCAAAAAGAGGTTTGTATCTGAGGCAGAGCTAGATGAACGGCGCAAAAGGAGACAAGAAGAATGGGAAAAAGTTCGAAAACCTGAAGATCCTGAAGGTATAGAGGCTCACAGACCTTTAATCCTCACAACCCTGCAGGCTGTTAACATCACTTTAGAGTAGAAGAATTGAGGCTGAGGGGGTGAAGGGACCTATGTAAGGTCTCCATACCTGAGAGCAGACCAGGATCTGCGCCTCCATGCCCTTTCCACTCTACCACACTCTATTCCAGAAGATTCCACTGGTCTTCTAGCTATTCAGCTCCAGAATCTGAATAGCTGAGAGTGCTGCTACCATGCAGGGTTTGTTTTGGGTGGATCCCTCATCCAGTTAGCTGTCTCAGTCCATGGGCCCTGTTCACACTCATTGGCTTTGAGAACTGCTGGCTCCTGTCTGAGGTCTAGAGGGAAGCTGTGAACTTTGTACTATTTTTGTGTTCTTTGCCCTCAGATCATGCAGAGACTTGACTTTATCTTTAAATCCTTTGTGATTCCAAAATAATATGAACGGATTGTAAAGTATGTATTTTTTCCCCCTCCCTTTTCTTTCAGAATGCCCAGAGGAGGTTTATGACCCTCGGTCTCTGTATGAAAGGCTACAAGAACAGAAAGACAGGAAGCAGCAGGAGTATGAAGAACAGTTCAAATTCAGTAAGCTTCGGAAAAAACAGCATCTGAGGGACTCTGCGGGGCCTTTTTGGTGCACTTTTACCTTGTGCAACACTTTTTCTAACCAGCCATGAAATTGTCTTGATTATCTAGTCTCTAGGTGCTCATTTGGTGGAAAAGAGATAGCTTTCTACCATCTAGACCACATTGAAAATTTTTGCTTAGAACTCAGTATACCCGTTTTAATTTTATGCTAACATTTAGTAATGGGAGAGATGCTTTGATTTTATGCCATGTTATCTATCCAAAAGCTTTGGTGTTTACAAATTCTTTCTTCTAATCCCCTGAACAATCTGCTGTTTATTAAAAAATAGGACAAGGAAAAATCTTGACTATATTTTCCCTTTAGCCTGCTTTAAGTGTTCCTTGTTTAATTATTTCCTCAGAAAACATGGTAAGAGGCTTAGACGAAGATGAGACCAACTTCCTTGATGAGGTTTCTCGGCAGCAAGAACTAATAGAAAAACAGCGAAGAGAAGAAGAACTGAAAGAACTGAAGGAATACAGAATATCCTTTGCACTTTGCTAGGAATCTGTAAGGTGTCAGTTTCTCATCAGCATCTATGCATTTCAGTTTTTTCATTATAGAATGAGGGTCTTCTGCCTGGTCATCTTTAGTTCCCTTTCAACTGTGATGTTCCTGTGATGCTGAATAACTGGCAGCGATACGTAGAGTTATGTTGCGTGCAAGAGTCTGTTGGCAATCAAAAGTCCAGATCCTTCAGGATTAACTAAAGGCCTAAATCCTAATGGTCAGTACCACAGTATTCTTGCCTTGTGAGATTAGACTCTGAAACAGATGGGCGATGCAATAAACCTCATCCAGGGGAGAAACTGGCTTCTCGGTTTTTTAAAGGAAATTTTTAGCAACCCTCCTGTGTCCTCAGACCTTCCCTACAGATACAGCCTGGTCTGTCTCCACAGAGAGGTAGGGAAAGCAGCCAAGAGGACTTTGCTTTGGCTCACTGTTATCTTTCTGGCATCCACGTGCATGTCTTACTAGGCATCCCAAATGTAACTTGGCTCAATCAAAATTCTCAGTTCCACGCCTCACTACTCCTTCCTTCACTACATTACCTCCCTCCAAATCTCTTCTTTTTCTGGTATCTGCCAAACTACCTCCAAAATGTACTCCAAATCTTCCAGCTCTTGCTGTCTCTGTTGCCACTGCAGTCGTCCTAGACCTTCTCTGGACTACGTGACCATCTAATTGTCTCTGCTTCTGTTCTCCCTCCCAGTCCATTCTCTAGACGATAGTCTGGGGAACTTTTGAAAACATGTGGGATCATATAACTTTCCTGTTTCAAACACTAGTGGCTTCCTATTGCATTTAGACTTAAAATCTGCATTCTTAATCAGGCCCTACAAGGGTCTGCATGATTTAGGCCAACTCACCTCCCTGTTGTATCTTGAACTACTCTTGTTCTTGTTACCACACTCCAGCTTGCTGCCCGTCTTTATGTTCTTCTCATACTGAGCTCTGTGATTCCATTTCAAGGCATTTGTATTTGCTATTTCCTCAGCCTGGAATGCTCTGCCCTCAGATTTTACAGGGCTTGCATTTCATGACACTTGGGTCTCAGCTCCCTTCCTCAGAGATCTTCCCTAAGCACTCCATCTAAAGTTGCAGCCACCCCCATCACTATCATCTCATTTTAAAAAATAGTATGTCACTACCTGAAAATCTTAATTTATATACTTACAGGTTTGTTTGCCTCTTTAGTGCTGGAATATAAAGTAAGCACCATAAGAACAAAGACTTGATCACCACTGATTTCTGCAGTGCTTGGTATATAGTAGGTTCTTAGTATATGTGTGAAGAAATTAATGAATGACTCATAGAAGAGGTTAAAAAGGCCACCTTAGCGACTTCCTCCTGTGAGAAAGCTTATTTGAGTATTTCAAGCTTATATGTTGAATAACCTCACTAGTGTGGTAACAGCCTTTTTTACCTCTAAAATTGTTGCTCTAAAATTGTTGCTATGACTGTGTATGCACTGCTGCTGCTAAGTCGCTTCAGTCGTGTCCGACTCTATGCGACGCCGTAGATGGCAGCCCACCAGGCTCCCCCATCCCTAGGCAAGAACACCGGAGTGGATTGCCATTTCCTTCTCCAATGCATGAAAGTGAAAAGTGAAAGTGAAGTTGCTCAGTCGTATCTGACTCTTAGCGACCCCATGGACTGCAGCCTACCAGGCAAGAGTACTGGAGTGGGGTGCCATTGCCTTCTCCAGTGTGTATGCACTAGTTGGTATTTTTTTTTGCAGTGTGTGTGCAGTGGGTCCCATTAAAGAGTTATGTAGGAGAAAATGTGAACAGATTGCCAGGAATTTGGTTAAAGACAAGGTGACTGACGGTGGTTGAGACAAGGTAGCAACATGCTGCCACGAAACGTGCTCTGAACAGGTAGTGAAAGACATGGCTTCCAGTCTCTGTTTTCCAAGTGGAATTCTGGTATAACACTAAGATAGAACTTGATAGAAAAATGTTGTGATAGAAAAATCACACCTCCATCCCAACTGTAGAATTGAGGTTGATTCTTCTGAAGCTTCCCTCCCCAACTCTATTGTGTCATGACCCCAGGATGGTATTATGCATTGATGTTTGCAGAGATGGGCAGGCATATATACTGCATTGTTTCAGGCATCCAGCTTTTACCTCTAAGGAAAAAATATATTTTCACTTGAATTACATCTTGTTTTTGCTTAATTTGGCAGGCAAGCAAATAAGACAGTGTCTCCCAAGGCCACATTCTGGAGAGTATTGTTGGTGTGGTATGAGTATGAGAGGCCCTTGGGTTTTCAGTTCAAAGGGAAGGAGGAACAGGGCAGCCGTGAGGCAAAAGAAACTTTTCTGTCCTGATAACATTGCAGTACAACACTGAGGAGGCTCCAGGGTAATTAGTGGCTTTTATTGGAGACTTGGAAAGTTCTGTCTAGAAAAACTGAAACAAAGCCTTCCAACCCACTGATGTACAATGTGCTAATCCCAAGCATGCATGTAGCCAGAGACATGTTGAGGTAGGAATTGAGGTTTAGACATCTGTTTATTAAAGCTCTAAATCAGGAGATGGCTCTTGGTTTTGCTTGGTTGGTATAAGATATATTTCATAATGTGATACTTGTGAATACAAGTAAGCTGCAGTTTGTGCCAGTATAAACAGAACTTTTGTTTTCTTTAGGTTAGAACAGTATTTATTAATATGTGTGTTCAAATACGATGTGACCTTTTAAAAACTGCTTCGTGTAGTCTATTCCTTGAGACTTTGAAATGTATTTGTATATTTAAAACATTTTAGGGGGAGAGGGTCTTAAGGGGGAAAAAGGACTTGGGCCTTGGATGTGGATCAAAAATATTAACACCTCCCTACCTGCCCACCAAAAAAGAGGTTGAGAGCTTTTCTTCACTTAAGAAGAATAAAAAGTTAAATGTTGGTTTTTGTCTTTGTCTTGGTATTATAAATGTGTGATTTTGTTAAATTTTTTCTGTTGTACTTGAAAGTTTCTATCCTTTATGGTGGAGTTGTAGGTAAAAATCACAGCATGCGCATGGATTTTGATATTCTGTACTAAAAAGATGAAATTTCTATTTCATTTTTATTCTTAAAAAAAATGAACATTTAGTATTAACATATCAGTTTCCATGATTACCTTAAAAACATCAAATATAAATGAAACTCAGAATAATGCTGAGTATAAAGTATAATCCCTATTGAATATTACAAATGTTTAAGATAACTGGTTCCCACAAGAATTGAGCCCCTGAAAATTAGACACTAGAATTAGAAATTAAAATTTCCTAATTTCTGGTACCCAGTTTTTCCATTGTTCAAACATACAGGAATAGCTTAGACCGTGTAGTCCCACCTCCACTCCTCTGGGCTGATAATACATACGTCTTGGATATCTTGAGCACTAGATGTCGCTGTTGTTCCAGCAAGGCACCACCTCATCTCAAGTAAGGAATTGCACCATGTTCCAGTACTTATTTATTGACTAATACGTTGTGAGAGAGCATGAAAGGGAAGGAGAGGAGGCAGTTGGTGAAGAGAACAAAAGAAATCGACAAACCTTGGGAGCCATAGATTGACATCAAACTTGAAAACAGTATGTAACAAATGAACTGGTGGTTTTATGCTTTTAAACAGCTTTTCAGTCCTTGTGTTGTATTGTCTATGCACAGGGGTTTCTCATTAAAATCACCCTCAGAGTGTTTAATACAGGTTCCTGGGCCTTTGGAAGTCCTCATTCAGTAAGTAGGTTTGGGACAGGGGAGGAACCCTGTTTTTTAAATGAGCCTTAAGATGATTCTGATGTCTTACATCCACAGAATAGGAGTTAGTCTTCATAATATCTAAAGCTGAATGCTACTGATAGTCATAGGACACTCTGCAAAATTTTATTTTATCCTTAGAGGGAAATCAAATAATTTTTCTGCATTCAGGGGAGCTACACTTTTTTCTGTTGGATTCTTCAGGATCTTCGTTTTCCCCAACAAGTATGATATTGGCCATGTTTTTGGTAATAGCACGTGTTCTGGTCATCCTCAGGATTTTCTTTGGGAATCAAAGGGAGAAACATTGCTTCTCTGTATTATTTTGGGCTTGCTTTGCCATCTTCCTCCTCAGTTCAGTTCAGTCGCTCAGTCGTGTCCGACTCTTTGCGACCCCATGAATCGCAGCACACCAGGCCTCCCTGTCCATTACCATCTCCTGGAGTTCACTCAGACTCACGTCCATCGAGTCCGTGATGCCATCCAGCCATCTCATCCTCTGTCGTCCCCTTCTCCTCCTGCCCCCAATCTCTCCCAGCATCAGAGTCTTTTCCAGTGAGTCAACTCTTCGCATGAGGTGTCCAAAGATCTTCCTCCTAGTCATCTTCATTTCTCTTTAAATCAGCTGGATTTGACTGGCAGAATAAAGGTGGGGGGCTTTTTTTTTTTCCTTTGGCAGTGCTTCTTGGCATGTGGAATCTTAGTTCCCCAACCAGGGATTGAATCTATCCCCCTGCAGTGGAAACATGGAGTCCTAAACACTGGACTGAAAGAAAAGTCTGGGGAGGGCATTTTTTAAATAAGTAGGCCAAACATTCCATGGCAGAGCTGAAGTGCTCGTCTTGATTTATCACTGTCTTGCTATAGCTCTTCTTTTTACTTAGTTTGATCCTTAACCTGTAACTCACAGTAATCTCAACAAGGTTGGAATTTCTTCAGAAAACAAGAAGGAAGTGGAGAAGAAAGCTGTGAAACCCATAGAAACCAAGAACAAGTTCTCCCAGGCAAAGCTGTTGGCAGGAGCTGTGAAGCATAAGAGGTCAGCCTGCATTCACACGACTTTAATCTCCCTCTGACTGTGTGCCCCAAGATGCCAGAGTAATGGTAGTCAGAACAGAGTTACCTAAGCACAGGGCTTGGTGAAGTTCCTTGTGGCCCTCCCTTGCTCCCCTGTCAGATTTGGTGTTTTCTGACACCTTTGACCTTGGTGTCTCTGTTCATTCAACATAATAACCACTCTTCATTAGACACTTAAGTACTTTCGGTGCTGGTGATATTTTATTCCTCTATGAAGTACAGAGACTGAGAATCTCAGAGGTTGAGAACCTTTGTCCAAAGTCAAAAAGTAACAGGAGAGGTGGAATTCAACATTTGAGCATCTGTGTTTCTAGGCAAACAAGGTAGCAAGTTCTGTGGAAGGATTTATGTAGGGTGTAATGAGAGCAGGGAGGATAGCATATTAAAAAGCAGAGACATTACTTTGCCAACAAAGGTCCATCTAGTCAAGACTGGTTTTTCCAGTGGTCATGTATGGATGTGAGAGTTGGACTGTGAAGAAAACTGAGCACCAAAGAATTGATGCTTTTGAATTTGGTGTTGGAGAAGACTCTTGAGAGTCCCTTGGACTGCAAGGAGGTCCAACCAGTCCATCCTAAAGGAGATCAGTCCTGGGTGTTCATTGGAAGGACTGATGCTAAAGCTGAAACTCCAATACTTTGGCCACCTCATGCGAACACTTGACTCATTGGAAAAGACTCTGATGCTGGGAGGGATTGGGGGCAGAAAGAGAAGGGGACGACAGAGGATGGGATGGCTGGATGGCATCACCAACTCGATGGACCTGAATTTGAGTGAACTCTGGGAGTTGGTGATGGACAGGGAGGAGGCCTGGCGTGCTGCGATTCACGGGGTCGCAGAGTCGGACATGACTGAGCGACTGAAATGAACTGAATGAGAGCAGGGAGGAGAAATAACTGCCTGGAGTGGGTATATGTGACTTGTGTTGGGGAAGTTAAGGAAGGCATTAGAAAGGCAACTGATTATAGGACTGTGAGGGCTTTAATAGGCAGACAAGGAGAGCGGAACATCCCAGGCTGGGAGAAGAGCTGGGTCAAAGGCCCTGAGGTCCGTAAGAAGGTGGCAGCTGGGACAGGGTTACACACCTGGCTGGAACTCTGCTTGTTTGATGTGGGGTGGCAGCACTTCCTAGAGGTTTTGGTAAGTTCTCTGTTGTTTGTTCCCTTTCAAACCCTGAAATGACACCAAAGTGATTAAATTTGGTCATTTCAATTTGACCAACTCTACTAAAAGCAAAATGATACTAAGCTGAAGTGTAGTCTGTTAGGAAAATCAATATGGTATTTTGGCAGCCAGCCACATGTTTTGAAGAAAGTGCTTTGATGGAGTTTTGTGGTTTGTAAAACACTGAATGCTGGAACAATTTCCTGGAAATATTGCTCGCAACATTTTTTACATGTAAAAATGTCATCATGGCATAGCAGCAAAGGGGAGGCCTATCAGAGGCCTGAAAAGGGCCAGTTACCCAAGCCATGGATTTTTTCCTTTCAACTTTTCATATAAAGTTGCTTGCCGGGTCCAGTATCCTTGGGGATTCGGACTTGGGTGGGTTGTATTGGGCTGCACCAAGAGGGGGGTCTCTAGGTAGTCCATCAGTGTCTCTAGTGCCTTGCTTCTAGCAGAATGGGTGTTGTAAGTATCTCTCCTAGTCCTTGTGCTGTGCTGTGCTTATTCGCTCAGCTGTGTCGGGCTCTTTGCGACCCCATAGGCTGTACCTGCCAGACTCCTCTGTCCATGGGGATTTTCCAGGCAAGAATACTGACATGGGTTTCCATGCCTTCCTCCAGGGGATCTTCCCAACCCAGGATCAAACCCAGGTCTTTACTATCTGAGCCACCAGGGAAGCCCCTCCTAGTCCTTATATACCACCTTTTATTAGATATCCTTCATTGTTTTGTGCAGCAAGGTAGTAAATGATTCTCCTGGGGCAGGTGTTCCTAATCTACCCAGCTTTGGGTTTATTAGAGTCACCTGGGAGTTTGTTAATCCTGTGAATTGCCTCTTACTGATGCCGCTCAGTATGGAGTGAGGTCTGGGAGTCTAAGTTCGTGGATGACTCTAATGCTCAGTGAAAGTCTGATGCCTGATGTGTGTATGAAGAGAGAGAGAAGTCGCTCAGTCGTGTCTGACTCTTTGCGACCCCATGGACTGTAGCCTACCAGGCTCCTCCATGCATGTGATTGTCCAGGCAAGAGTACTGGAGTGGGTTGCCATTTCCTTCTCCAGAGGATCTTCCCGACCCAGGGATCAAACCCAGGTCTCCTGCATCGCAGGCAGACACTTTACCAACTGAACCACCAGGGAAGCAAGCATAGTAATAAAACAAGAGCCTGTGAACCCCTCACTCATCTTAAGACCTAGAGCATTAGTGATACCGAGTCTGCCTCTGTGCTCTTCCCCATTCTGTCTCCCTGCCTTGTCACCTCACACCACTTTCCTAAGTCTAGTTCAGCATTCTTTAGTCTTTCTTTACTTAGTAGGGTTCTTTTTTTGCTTCCTATATAGGTATCCATGAACCATGTAATAACTTGCTTATTTTTGAACTTTATTAAAAATATTTCATGGTCAGTGCACCATCTTCTGTGAATTTGGCTTTTCACTCAGACTGTTTCTGTGACTAAGACAGTTTTGTGTATGTGCAGCTGTAATTCATTCACTTTCACTGCTGTATAATAGTGCATTATTTGAGATATCAAACTTTGTTCATTTTCCTGTGACTGAATGTTTGAATTATGACACATGGTGCTGATGGACAAACTTTGTACATGTGTGCATGTTTCTCTAGAGTTATGTGTCCAGTATGATAGCCCCTGACTACCTGTGGCTGTGTAAAGTTAAATTAATTAAAATTAAATTTAAAATGCAGTCCCCTAGCCATAGTAGTCACATTTTAAGTATTAAATGACTCCATATGGCTTGTTGCTACCCTAGGGGATAGCACAGATACAGCAATAAAGTGATTTATAAAATAGTATCTCCTTATGGTCTTAATTTGCATTCCCCTGTTAACAAATGTAGTTGACATTTTATATGTTGGTTTGCCATTCATGTGTCCCATTGTCCTAAAAGATCTATTCATTTATATTGCCATTTTTTTTTTACTGTGTTATTTGTAATTTTCTTACTGATTCACACGATTTTTTTTTTTAACATTTTTTTCTACAGTTTAAGCTAACCTTTTTAATTTTAAAATGGTCAAATATATTTAATTTTAAGATGGTCAGTTTTAAAAAACTGGTATGTAATTGATGTATAGCAGTTTCAAATA
Organism: Ovis canadensis; assembly: GCF_042477335.2. Lineage (NCBI taxonomy): Eukaryota > Metazoa > Chordata > Mammalia > Artiodactyla > Bovidae > Ovis > Ovis canadensis. The sequence goes on along the minus strand of NC_091258.1, from coordinate 38,389,005 downwards.
TGCAACATAATGATTTGATTTCATATATATATATATATAGTGAAATGATGGCCACGATAAGTCTAGTTGACATAGTTACACAACCATACATAGTTACACACTTTTCCCTTGTGATGAGAACTTCTAAGATCTACTCTTAGCAGCTTTCAAATATACAATAGTATATCATTAACTATATTCATTATAATGTACATTATATTCTCAGAACTTATCTTTTTGATAGAGGGTACATTCTTCTCAGGGATGTCGTGTCTATTTTTGGCCACTTCATTCTTCTATATAAATTTTATATGTAGTTCTTTAACAGTCCCTATTGGGATTTTTATTGGAATGGTATTAAATTGCTTGATAAATTTATGGAGAAATCAGATCTTTATGGTATTGAGCCTTTATTCATGGTTTATATCTACATTTGTTTGTTTCCTTTAGTTAAAGTCATTCAGTAAAGTCTTAAGAGTTGTTTTTTTCAAAGATGGTGTACATGTCTTTGATTAGATTTATTCCTAGGTATTTTATATTTTTTTGTTGCTGGTAAATAACAACGCATTTTAGTATATTTGTATCCAGCCACCCAACTTTTATTAACTTTACTGATAATTCTTATCAACTATAATAATTTATTGGTGGAGTCTCTGAAATTTCTATGTAGAAAGTCACTAAATGATGAGTTTTTTCCTTACACCTTTTAATTCCTTTTTCTTATTGAGCTGGTTGGGACCACCAGCAAAATACTAGAACAATTCCTGTGCACATCCTTGTTTTATTTCTAATTTTAAACTGAATGCTTATAACTTTTCACTGCTAAGGATGGTATTTATAGTTCTGTTCCTAGTTTAAGAGGGTTTTTTTTTTTAATGTAGCCATGAATTATTAAATCCTGTCAGTTTTTTCCTGCTTTTGAATTGATAAAATAAATATTTCTTTTTTACTGTTGCAGTGAAAAAATAGATTTTTCTGATGTTGCATTCCTGGTGATAAACCCAACTTGCAGTGATATATTTTCTTCTCTTTTTTTAAACTTTGCTGGATTTTGTTTGCTAATGTTTTGTATAGGTTGTTGCATTTTTGATCATGATTGAGACTGGCCTGTACTTTTTTCCCCCACTTTATCTTATTTTGATGTGAAAATTAAATCTAACTTCACAAAATGATTTAGGGAGTGTTCTTTCTTTTTCTGTTTTCTAGAGCAGTTTGTATAAGATAGTGTTCTTTTGTGAAGGTTTTGTAGAACTCGGTAAAATCACTTTGGGCCCTCTTTTTATTTTGTAACTATAGGACTATCTACCTTTCTCCAGATCTTGTTGAGTCAGTTTTTTTAGTTGTATTTTCTGGGAATTTGTTCATTTTGTCTTTTTTCAAATGCATTAGCTAAGTTGTCAGTATTCTTTTTTTTTCTAATTGCTCTTGTCCCTTTTTCACCCCAAATATTGATGAGTTGTACTTCTATTCTTATTTTGACTATTTTCTTGAGAAGGTAGTCTCTGTTTTATTAGGCTTTTCAAAGGCCTTTTGGATTTAGTTCTTATTATTTTGCTCTTTAATATCTTCTACATTCTTTCTTTGAAATATTCTTTACTTTCTCAAGCTTATACTTTTATTATTTCTGTTACAAACAACTGTCAGATACGAAACTTAATTAATTTTCAGCTCCTTTTCAGTTATAGGCATCTAAAGCTATAGTTTTTCCTCACCTTTCATTGTGTACAATTTTGTTTCCAAGTAAATATTTTTAAATATCCATTTTGATTTCTTTCTTGACTCATGACTTAAAGACATTTTAAAAAATTTCCAAACATGCTGAGGTAGTTCACTTCAGTTCAGGAAGTAGCTCAGTTGTGTCCGACTCTTTGCGACCCCATGAACCGCAGCACGCCAGGCTTCCCTGTCCATCACTACTGGGATACACTGAGATATACCAAGATACTGAGGTAACTTAACCGTATTTCATTGATTCTAAGATGAACCTTCTTCCCCCCACATTTTAATACCTTGTAATCAGTGATGGCCTGGAGTCTCTGAAATATAATCTTTCGTTATCAATTTCTGCCTTAATTGCATTGTGGTTTCACTTCAGTCACTCAGTTGTGTCTGACTCTTTACGACCCCATGAATCGCAGCACGCCAAGACTCCCTGTCTATCACCAACTCCCAGAATCCACCCAAACCCATGTCCATCAAGTCGATGATGCCATCCAACCATCTCATCCTCTGTTGTCCCCTTCTCCTCCTGCCCTCAATCTTCCCTGGCATCAGGGTCTTTTCCAATGAGTCTTTCAGTTCAGTTCAGTCACTCAGTCATGTCCGTTTGCGACTCCATGAATTGCAGCACACCAGGCCTCCCTGTCCACCACCAACTCCTGGAGTTTACCGAAACTCTTGTCCATCGAGTCGGTAATGGCATCCAGCCAATTTCTGCCTTAATTGCATTGTGGTTTATATGTACTAATTCTTTTGAAACTACTTAGATTTGCTTTGTGACCTTTTCCCGAGATTAATTTTTGTGTATGTTCCAAGTTAAGGAGAATTTGTGTTATGTGATTGTTCTGGGTCGTATGTAGGTACAACAAAACAAACTTGTGGATTGTATTGTCAAATCTTTTGTGTCTTTAGTATTTGTCTCCTTGTTTTATTAGTACTTGAGGGGAGTATTTTGAAATCTCCCATTATTGTAATGATTTGATTTTTCTTCAGATTCTATTGAATATATTTTTAAGCTCTTTAATTAGAAGCATAGATGTTTGGGATTGTTATTTCTTTGTAGTGATTTAAACTTTGTTTCATTATAAACTAACCTTCTTATCCCTTTTAATACTTTTGGTTTTAAAGTCTGTTTTCTTAATATAGGTGCTCCAGCCTTCTTTGGGTTAGTATTAGCTATGCTGACTCTTTTTCCATTCCTTTACTGTAAATCTTTCTAGGTCATAAGTTGTTTGTTTTGCTTCTGTTAAGTTTTTAGTTAATCATAAATAGCTGACTTGAAATCATCTGTTAAACTCTCTTTAAAGGTAGGCTTGGACTTACTAGGATTTTTTTGTATAGTTTCTGCTATCTTTTCTAAAATTAATTTTTTGGTCATCCCACGTGACTTGCAGGATCTCAGTTCCCAGACCAGGGATTAAATGTGGACCATGGCAGTGAAAGCCTGGAATCCTAGCCACTAGACCACCAAGGAACTCTGCAGTTTCTGCTATCTAATGTTATTTGTCTTTTTACTTGAAAACTCTTTTCCTTATATTCTTTTATTAAAATTTTTGATTATAATTGTAAAATTTTTAATTCTTTTTTTCTTTCTATTAGTTTGGATTTATGTATTCTGTTTCTGTTCTTTTGTGCCTTAAGTTGGCAATTTACCAGGAATACTTAGCAAAACCATAGAGTAAATAGCTGTCTTACTTGCCCACAGAAGTATCCATAGATCCTAGAACTTTTAGCCACAATAACCTCCTTGCTTCCTTACACGCTGTCCAGGACTTTAGTATGGTCATGTTTAATGCCACAAATTAGATGTTTTTTATATAGACATCTAAATATAAATGTTTATTTAGATTTGTATTGGCCAGTGTCTTTGTTCACCATCTCTTCCTTTTGGGATTAAGGCCTTCCTTCTAGGACCATTTTCTTCATCTTTGAATTGCATTCTTTTTTTTTTTTCTCACTGTCCAAAATTGTTTAATAGGTACAAATTTACAAACGTTACATATATTAGTAGTAATGGTGGACCTGGAGAACATTGTGCATTTTCTGAGCCGCATGGTGAGAGAAGTACATTCTTTAGATAATCTTTTAGTGAAGGTATTTTGGGTGACGTTCAGACTCTCTAGCATGTCACTAAAGATACTTCCTTTAGTCTTTAATAACTACATTTTTGTCATTTATAAACATGTCCAGATATTCTTGAAATCGATCTGTGGTTCTAACCAAGGTGAATGATGACAATAAAGAATCTGACTTTTAAGTGATACTTGAGGATGTAATACTTCACCCCTTGAATTGGTCAGAGGTTTAAATTCTTTATAACAATAATTTAATTGTTCTCTAAAGCAATTGTCCTTGAATTAAAAAATAAATTAAAAAAATATAATTGGAAAAAAATAATATAATTGGAAGGAGGTTAAGAAGCTGACATGAAGACTTTTCAGATCATCTCAGCTCCTTGAGGCTACCTAAAACCCATATAAAATGGTTTTTGGAGCTCCTGATTCCCAAAGCTTTGATCCCTAAGATTTGACCTAGCTCAAATCACGTATTTTGTTTGTTTGTTTGTTACAGTTCAGAGAGTGGAAACAGTGTGAAAAGACTGAAATCGGACCCTGACCCAGATGACAAGAATCAAGGTGGGTGGCAGCTTTCATATTCTTTACCCATCATACACACGAACCATGGTAAAAGGCTGGAATGCATTGTATCTGCGGAGGAACGCGTGTATCCCCGAGCAAACCTACCTAAACTTACCAAGCCATTTTAAACCATGTGGGATTTAAACCTAGGATTATATCAGCTGCCCAACAAAGTAATATGTGAAACCGTGGAACTGATAAATGACAGTTGTGTTCTCTCAGGAGTGCTAACAAAACCAAAGCCCTGGTGATATGAACCTCTATTCACAAAGGGTTTTTCTCTTTCTCCCTTAAATGTCAAGTTTCTTCTTTTTACCTGGCTGGCTACCAGTGAGAAGTAGAATACCTGGCTCCTTCTGTTGGTTGGATTGGGTTGGACCAAGAGGCTAAAATAGTTTCTAAAGAGTATACTTTCTTTGGTGGTTTCTTTCATGTGATCAAATCTGGTACTGTATTAAGTGGCACCAAGTTATAAGTGAGAGTGAGTGTTACTCAGGACTGAATCAGGGATAAGAAATTCAAGAGTGTTTTCAGTTCTTCTGACTTCCTGTGGAATTGAGGCTCTGAACTGAACTCAAAGGGTCGTCATTGAAACAGGGCTTACATTTATTTCTCTTGTATTTTTTATTTTTTTACAATACTGTATTGGTTTTGCCATACATTGACATGAATCCACCACAGGTGTACATGAGTTCCCAACCCTGAACCCCCCTCCCATCACCCTCCCCATTTCATCTCTCTGGGTCATCCCAGTGCACCAGCCCCAAGCATCCTGTATCCTATATCGAACCTAGACTAGCGATTCGTTTCTTACATGATAGTATACATGTTTCATTGCTACTCTCCCAAATCATCCCACCCTCTCCCTCTCCTACAGAGTCCAAAAGTCTGTTCTTTACATCTGTGTCTCTTTTGCTGTCTCGCATATAGGGTTATCATTACCATCTTTCTAAATTCCATATTTATATGTTAGTATACTGTATTGGTGTTTTTCTTTCTGGCTTACTTCACTCTGTATGATATTTTAAAATATATTTTTTCTTTCAAAAATTAATGGATATTTTAAAATACATATATACTGAAGTCCAGTAATAGTGGGCTGTTGCTGATACCTTTTTGTTCTAGAATTTACTTGTGAAAAGAATCTTCAGTGAAGAACTTTCCTTCTCCCTATATGTCCTCTTCCATCCAATTCTCCTTCCCAGAGGGAAATACTTTTTTTGCATGTATATCTGGATATATGTGTATAGCCAGATTATTCTATGTGTGTGTCAGTTCAGTCACTCAGTCGTGTCTGACTCTTTGACCCCATGAATTGCAGCACGCCAGGCCTCCCTGTCCATCGCCAACTCCCGGAGTTCACTCAAACTCACGTCCATCGAGTCAGTGATGCCATCCAGCCATCTCATCCTCTGTCGTCCCCTTCTCTTCCTGCCCCCAATCCCTCCAAGCATCAGAGTCTTTTCCAATGAGTCAATTCTTCGCATGAGGTGGCCAAAGTATTGGAGTTTCAGCTTTGGCATCAGTCCTTCCAAAGAACACCTAGGACTGATCTCCTTTGAAATGGACTGGTTGGATCTCCTTGCAGTCCAAGGGACTCTCAAGAGTCTTCTCCAACACCACAGTTCAAAAACATCAATTCTTTGGCACTCAGCTTTCTTCGTAGTCCAACTTTCACGTATAGGCAATTACAAATATGCTCTTTTTTAAAAAAGTGTTATTATAGCTAACTTAAAACGTATTTAGATATCGAGATAATAGTATGATGAACCCCATCATGTACTTTCAATTTTCAACATGCCAATTTTCTTTTCTTTTTAAAGAAAGTTTTATTTTCTTATTCTTTATTTTGGCTATGCCACATGACTTGTGGGATCTTAGTTTCCCATTTGCTGTGGCTAAGACTTTCAATACTGTGTTGAAGAGAAGTGGTGAGAGTGGGTATCCTTGTCTTGTTCCAGATTTTTAGCAGAAAGGTTTTCAGCTTTTACCATTGAATATTATATTGGTTGTGGTTTTGTCATAAAAGCATTTTATTATGTTGCGATATGTTCTTTCTATACTCACTTTTGCAAGGGTTTTCATCATGAATGGATGTTGATTTTTATCAAATACTTTGTCTGCATCTGTTGAGATGATCATGTTGATTTTGTCCTTTCTTTTGTTGGTGTGGTGTATCACGTTGATTTCAATACACTGAACCATTGTCATGACCCTGGAATGAATTCAACTTGAGTCGTGGTGTATGACCTTTTTTATGTGTTTTTGGATTCTGTTGGCTAGTTTGAGAATTTTTGTGTCTATATTCATCAAAGTTACTGGCCTATAACTTCCATTCTTGGTAGTGTCTTTGGTTTTGGTATCAGGATGATGGCTTCACAGATGTCTTTGATAGTGTTCCTTCCTCCTCAGTCTTTTGGAAGAGTTTGAGAAGGATAGGTATAAGTTTTTCTTTGTATGTTTGTAGAATTCCCCAGTGAAGTCATATGGTTCTGGACTTTTGTTTGTAGGGAGTTTTTTTTATTACAGATTCGGTTTCTAGTGATTGGTCTGTTCAAGTTATCTGTTTCTTCTTGGTTCAGTTTTGGTGGACTGTATGTTTCTAGAAAGTAGTCCATTTCTTTGAGGTTGTCAAATTTGTTGGCATATAATTGTTCATAGTATTCTCTTATGGTTTTTTGTGTTTTTGTGGTATCTGTTGTGATTTCTCCTCTTTTATTTCATATTTATTTGGGTCTTCTCTCTTTTCATCTTATTGAGCCTGCCCAGAGGTTTGTCAATTTTGTTTACCCTTTCAAAGAACCAGCTCTTGGTTTTATTGATTTTTTTCCTATTTTTAAATCCCTTTTATTTATTCCCTCTCTGATCTTTATTCTCTTCTTCCTTCTGCTGACTTAAGTTTTGTTTGTTCTCTCTCACATTCTTTTAGGTGGTGGGTTAGGCTGTTTGGTTTATCTTGTCTTGAAGGCCTGTATTGCTATGAACTTTCTAAGAGCTGCTTTTTCTGCATCCCATGGATTTTGTGTGGTTGTGTTTTCATTCTCATTTGCCTCAAGATATTTCTTTAATTTCTTCCTAGATTTCTTTGCTGATCCATTGGTTTTTTAGTCATGGTATTTAGCCTTCCTGTAATTTTTTTTTCTTGTTTCTTTTTCTGTGGTTGGTTTTTAGTTTTATATACCCTTGTGGTCAGAAAAGATGCTTGAAGTAATTTCTATACTCTTAAATTTGTTTAAGCTTTTTTGTGTTTAATCCTAGAGAATGTTCTATGTGGACTTGAAAAGAATGTGTATTCTGCTTTGGGGGGATATAATGTTCTGAAGATATCAATTAAGTCTAAATGTTCTGTTGTATCATTTAGGATCTCTGTTGCCTTTTCTGTCTCAAAGATGTGTCCATTGATGTTGAGTGGGGTGTTAAAAGTCTCCTACTATTACTGTATTCCTATCATTTTCTCCCTTTTTATGTTATTTATGTATTTGGGTGTTCCTGTATTGGGTGCATACATGTTGACAAGTGTAATATCCTCTCCTTATATTGATCTGTTTACCATTATATAGTGTCCTTCTTTATCTTTGTTTATAGCCTTTGTTTTAAAATCTATTTTGTCTGATATAAGTATTGCTACCCTTGCTTTCTTGTAGTTCCCATTTGCATGAAATAACTTTTTCCGTTTCTTCACTTTTAATCTGTGGGTGTCCTTTGTCCTAAGGTGGGTCTCTTGTAGGCAGCATGTTGTAGGCTTTTGTTTTTTTTTAATCCAGTCTGCCACTCTGTGTCTTTTGATGGAGCATTTATTCATTGACATTTAATTATTGATAGATATGTATTCATTGCCATTTTAAACTTTGTTTTCCTGTTGATTTTCTTTCTCTTCCTCTTTTTTGTTTTTCCTTTTGTCCATTATGCTTATGTTCTCTTCTTTTTGGATTTGGTGAATCTGTTGTAGGTTTTTGATTTGTGGTTGCCCTGTTTTTCAAGTATGTTAACCCCTTCTTTCTCTGCTTGCTTCAGACTGGTGGCCATGTAGACTCAAACACATTATATATATTTTTAAAAATCCATGTTTTCTTACTTTCCTCTCCCACATTTTATGATTTTGATGTCCTCGTTTGCATCTTCATGGTCATCCTTTTGCTGTTTATTGTGGTTATCATGGCAGAGAAAGTTTTAAATATTTTAAAATCTGTGTAATGTCTTACTTAAGTGATTTATTTCCCGTTGTGATTTTCTCCTCCCTATAGATTCTTAGTACTTTTCTATTTAGAGCTGACCTTTCAATATTTCTTTTTTTAAGACAGGTTTAGTATTGCTGTATTCTTTTACTTTTTGCTTATCTGAGAAATTCTTCCTCTCTCCCTCTGTTCTGAATGATAATCTTGCTGGGTTGAATATCCTAGGTTGCAGATATTTCCTTTTCTGGAGTTCAAATATATCTTGCCATTCCCTTCTGGCCTGCATTGTTTCTGTAGAGAAATTAGCTGATAGCCTTATAGGTGTTCCCTTGTAATTAATTTTATTTTTCTTTTGCTCCCTTTAGAATCCTCTTTTTATCTTCAGCTTATGCTATTTTTATTATAATACATTTTGATGTAGGTCTGTTAGGGTTTATCTTGTTTGGGACCTTCTGTGTTTCCTGTATCTGGATGTCTTTTTTTTTTTCTTTCGGTTTGAGAAGTTTTCAGCCATAATTTCTTCAAGTACATTTTCAATCTCCCTTTCTTTTTCTTCTCCTTATGGGATCCCTATTATGCTTTATATTATCCCACAGGTCTCTTAAATTGCTTCCTCTTTTTTTTAAATTTGCAGTTCTAATTGAGTGATTTCCATTATTTTTTCTTCTAGATAACATTCATTTTTCTGCATAGCCTTTAGTTCAGCTTTTATCTCGTCAAATGAATTCTCTAATTTTTCTTGGCTCCTCCTTGTCATTTCTAATTCCTTTTTGTAGTAATCTATATTTCTGTTGATATTCTTAATTCCTTCTCTATTTTCATTATCTCCTTTTTGAACTTGGTGTCTGTCAGACTGAAGAGGTCTGTTTCATTGTTTGCTCTTTTAAGGGGAATTCTCTTGATCTTTAATTGGGAGTGATTCCTCTGCTTCCTTATTTTACTTACATTTCTCTTGCTCTATGAGTTAAGGAGAAGCAATTATCTACTGTAGTCTTGGAGGCCTATTTTTATGTGGGAACGACCCTTTGTAGCCTGTGTGGGTTTAATTTTTTTTGATGTGAGGGCTGTTTTTAGTATTGGATGCCTGCCACCTTTTTCCTTAGTGTATGCTGGCATTGTCCCCTTGAGAGGAGGTGTGATTGATATTGTGGTGACTGGAGCCGGCACTGGATATTGAGTGTGGCCTCCCTTTTGCTCTCTGGTGGTCACTGCCCTGTCTGGGGCAGGATCTGCTCCCTAGTTGTTGGGGTAGAAGCCCCCAGCTCTATTTCTGAGCTGCATTTCTTTTTAAAAATGTATTTATCTTCTTTTTGGCTATGTTGGGTCTTTGTTGCTGTGAATGGGCTTTCTCTAGTTGTGGTGAGATGGGGCTACTCTCTAGTTGTGATACACGAGCTGCTCATTGCAGTGGCTTCTCTTGTTGTGGAGCACCAGCTCTAAGATGCATGAGCATCAGTTGTTGCAGCTCGCGGGCTCAGTAAATATGGCACGGGGGCTTAGTTGCCCTGTGATATGTGGGATCTTCCCAAACCAGAGATCGAACCCCTGTCCTTGGTATTGCAAGGCAGATCAGGGAAAGCCCCCTGAGCTGCACTTCTGATCTGTGGTGTGAGGTAAGTGGGATTAGAGTGTTCCCACTGGGAGAGGAGTCACTGAGTATTTTCTGTTAGAGCTGATCACCTGTGTGTGCTCTGCTGTGTCACTCTTCACCTGTTGTGGGCTCACAAAGTGTACTGTTGTTGGCACCACCTTCTGCCCCACCTCAACTGTGAGTATCCTGGCAGTCGGCCCTGGTGCCTCTCAGGCTTTGTTTTCACAAAGCTTCCAATGCAGATCCACTGAAGTCAGGTCCCAGGACTTCAGTAGTTGCACATCTGGACCCTCTGTGGGAGCTGTGCAGGCAGCTCAGACCCTAGCCCTTCCTGGTCTCAGGAGCAGCAGTTGTCCATTCAGATGTTCCACAGACACTGAATTCACAAAGCCAGCCGTCGAGGTGTAAATCTGTGGTTTGTGCAGTTGTGGGGAAAGATTTCAGCTCTGCTTTCTAAGTCCCATGATCCCTGGGGGCTCAGCTGTGATTTCAGCCATACCTCTGTTGGGCACCCCACTAGCATCTACTCCTAGGACTGCTGAGGCAGTGGCCAGCTCGCTGGAGCCTACCTGGGCGGGCCCTCTCCTGGAGGAGAGGAAGCAGGAGCTGGCAAGTGAGGAAAGAGGCTGCAGTGGCAACCCCACCCCTCTCTTTCACATGCTGATTAACAATGGTGCTTAGCTTCTCTGGTGGCCTAGGATTCTTCCCGTTACACTCCTGGTTTTTGTGCCCTACACTTTACCCCCTTCAAGCTGTCTCTGCACAGTCAACAGCAGTCCTCTCCCTGGGTCTGTCCTCTGGAGCCTGCATTCCAATACCCAGCTCCCATCCATACCAGCAGACATGTGTCTTAGGCTGGAGCATACAGGATGGTGGCACAGACCATCTCTGTAAGTCTCTCTCCTGCCTGCCACTAACTGATTGTTGTGCTTTCATCTGAGCCTCTTTTTCGTCCCAGGTGACCTCCTTGCTGGTGAGGGGACTTCCCAAGGCGCCAGAACTTCTGTTCTCCTTCAGCTTCCTCCCAGGGGTGCAGGACCTGTTCCACTTCTTTTCGTTTTCCTTTTGTACTAACTGGTTACCTAGAAATCTGTCTTGTCTTTTCAGGTGTTTGAGATTTTCTATCAGTGTTCAGTAGGTGTTCTGTGAGATTGTTCCATTTATAGATGTATTCTTGATACATTTGTGGGAAGAGGTGAGTTCCATGTCCTGCTACTCTGCCATTTGAATTCTGATCTGACAATTGGTTTTTTAAAAATCAGTATCCAAGGAAGGATTAGACATTGTATTTGGTTTACATGGCTTAAAAAAATGATTCAGATATAATTCACATACCATAAAATTCACCCTTTTAAAGGAGACAGTTTAGTGGCTTTTAATAATGTGTATTTATCACCACTGTCTAATCCCAGAACATTTTGTCATGCCAAAAATGAAGCCCCACCCATGCCCATTAGCAGTTATTCCCCATTCTTCCCTCTCCCGAGCCCTAGCAATCATCAGTCTACTTTCTGTCTCTCTGGATTTGCCTTTTCTGGAAAATTTTATGTAAGTGGAATCATGCAACCTATGACCTTTTGTGTCTGACTTCTTTTCACTTAACATGTTTTCATAGTTCATGCTGTGGCATGTATCAGTATTTTTTACAGCTGAATATCCCACTGTATGATACATTTTTGTCCACTCATCAGTTGATGAACACTTGGGTTGTTTCCACATTTGGGCTTTTAGGACCCATGCTGTTATGAACATTCATGCCCAAGTTGTGTAAACAGCTATTTTCAATTCTGTTGGGAGTAGACCTAGTTGTGGAATTGGCTGGGTCATACAGTAAATCTATGCTTAACTTTTCAGGAGCTGCCAAACTGTTCTGCACAGTCGCTGCACCATTTTTATATACCACCAGCAGTATAGGTGAGGGTCCAGTTTCTTCACATCCTTATCAATACTCATTACAGAAACTTCTCTGGTGGTGTGGTGGTTAAGACTTTGCATTTCTACACAGGGGGCATGGGTTCCATTCCTGGTCAGGGAACTAAGATCTCACATGTCATGTGGCACACCAAAAAAGAAAAAAAAATAGAACACTTGTTATTGTCTTTCTTATACCCATCCTATGGGTATGAAGTGATTGTTTATTGTAGTTCTGATTGGAGTTTCCCTAATGACTAATGATGTTGGCATTGTGTACTTAATGACCTTTGGTTTATCTTCTTTGGAGAAATATGTACTCATATCCTGAGCCTACTTTAGAATTGGGTTATTTTTCTTTTTATTGCTGAGTTATGAGTTCTTTATATGTTCTAGATGCTAGACTTATTTGTCAGAGAAGTGATTTACAAATATTGTCTCTTTGTGGGTCATATAGAAAGAACATGTGATAATGTTCTTTGGAGCACAAAAGTTTTAAATTTTGATGCCATCAATTTATTTTTATTCAGTTGCTTGTACTTTTAAGAGTCATATCTAAGAAACTATTGCCTAATTCATGGTCATGAAGATTTACACTTAAATTTTTTTGAAGAGTTTTATAGTTTTAGCTCTTAAATTTTGATCTTTGACCCATTTTGTGTTAGTTTTTTGACTCAAAAGTTTGCTGAAAGGACTTCTTTCCTCCACTGATTTGTTGTGACGCTTGTTGAAAATCAGTTGAACAACGTGTATGGGTTTATTTCTGGACTGTCTTTTCTCTTCCATTGATTTATATAGCTGTTCTTAGGCTGTCACCACACTTTTTGACTTGTTGTTTGTTTGTGCTCCACGGCTTGTGAGGGCCCAGAGTCCTAACCACTGGACCATCAGGGAAGCCCCATATGCAGTTTTGATCATTCTGGTCTTGGAAGTTTTGAAACTGGAAAGTGTTAGTCCCACACGTTTGTTCTTTTTCAAGATCATTTTGGCCACTTGAGGTCCTTTACATTTCTGTTTGAATTTTGGGATCAACTAGGCAGTTTCTATGAAAAAGGCAGCTGGGATTTTGATAGGGATTGTTCACATCTGTAGATCAGTTTGGGAGTATTGCCATCTTACAGCATCTTAACAGTAGACTAATATGTCTTTTAAGTTTCATTTAACCTGTGGGTTCTTCCTTTTTCTTTATTTTTGTTTTCTTTATATTTTACTTGCAAATAAATTGGGTCTCTGTCTTATAGAGTTTTTACCCTCTAGTTTTGCTAATTGCATCCCCATGGTATTCCATTATACCTTGTGTTTTGTGTAAAATGGTAATTAGATCTAGAGCTTGATCAATTCAAGTTGATTTTTTGGTAAGATTACTTCATATGTTGTTTCGCATTTCCTATCATCATCATTATCTTAATTAACATATGCTTCTGTTTGTTGCTTAGTTACCTTGGGAGTCATAGCATACTTATGCATAAAGAGCTTCTTTATTCCTGTTTAAGGCTATGTAATCCATAGTATGGTTGTACCATAGTGTATTAGTTTTTTTTATTGATTAACATTTAGATTGTTTTTATTCATTTTCTAGTATGATGTTTCATTAAATAACCCTGTGCATCCATCATTTTTTACATAAAATTATTGAGTCAGATATACATTTGTTCAGTTCAGTTCAGTCGCTCAGTCGTGTCCGACTCTTTGCGACCCGATGGATCGCAGCACACCAGGCCTCCCTGTCCATCACCAACTCCCGGAATTCACTCAAACTCACGTCCATCGAGTCAGTGATGCCATCCAGCCATCTCATCCTCTGTCGCCCTCTTCTCCTGCCCCCAGTCCCTCCCAGCATCAGAGTCTTTTCCAATGAGTCAACTCTTTGCATGAGGTGGCCAAAGTGTTAGAGTTTCAGCTTCAGCTCATTCCTTCCAAAGAACACCTAGGACTGATCTCCTTTAGAATGGACTGGTTGGATCTCCTTGGAGTCCAAGGGACTCTCAAGAGTCTTCTCCCAACACCACAGTTCAAAAGCATCAATTCTTAGTTTAGATAATATTGTTGAATTGCCCTTGCTAAGTTGTTCCAGTTTATATTCCCATCAGTGATGTAAGAGTTCATTTTAACTGGGATCTTTTTAATACATAAGAAACTTGCTAAACTGTGGCTGCTTAAATAGGGTAAGTATATATACTGTGTGTAAAGTGTCAATAGAAATCTAAAATGTATTACAACTAGTTACCAGGGAGCCCTATATCTGGTGCTTATACACTGATAGGAACTATCTCCATCAGTCAGTGGAAAGCAAAACTTGTGGGCTTCTTTAAACTCTATAAAGGCAGACAAATTGTATTTAAGAGCCATCTTTTCTTTGCTATTCTTCTTCCTACCCTTTCATTCTTATTTTAGAAACTGGACAAGAAATATCCTCTTGCTAGGAGCTAAGGCCCGGTGAGAAGACTGTCCCCTGAAGCTTTAGAGTCTTGACCTTGGTCAATAGAAAGCTTTGTCCCTTGAGTCCCCCAGAAGATAGCTCTGTGGTCCTTATGGAGATTCAGGCTTCCCCACCGGAGGCGCTGGCTTAAGCTCTGAGCAGACCCAGTGAATGTACAAGTTGGCCCCATCTACTCTCATGTCACGCATCTGTCTGAATCCCAGGAATGTTCTCCATTAGTAATTTTCAGCGTCGGTTTAGTATGATAATGTGGTTCTGCAAATACAGAAGTTGGCAGGAAACTTCACCAAATGGGTGAGATCAGAGGGCACCATCTTGTTCTCTGTGGGCATTTAACTGCTTTTGGAATGAAATTTGTTAGAGCTGCCATCTCTTTTATTTCTTGAAACTTCCTAGATAATTGGGAGATTTGGTTCTTTCACTTAAACTTTGCTAATGCCATCATGGTCCCGATTCCTTTGGTTACATTTCTGTGGCTGGCTTCCATCTTTCCTTTAGGTCAGCTCTAGTCCTCCACAGGTGCTGTGAACTTGACCCTTCTTTTCTAAAATTCAATTCACCCTTGAAATACTTAATAAAATGACACATCTCACTGAATGCTGCTAAGTCACTTCAGTCGTGTCCGACTCTGTGCGACCCCATAGACGGCAGCCCACCAGGCTCCCCCGTCCCGGGGATTCTCCAGGCAAGAACACTGGAGTGGGTTGCCGTTTCCTTCTCCAATGCATGAAAGTGAAAAGTGAAAGTGAAGTCGCTCAGTCGTGTCCGACTCTTAGCGACCCCATGGACTGCAGCCTACCAGGCTCCTCCGTCCATGGGGTTTCTCTGGCAAAAGTACTGGAGTGGGGTGCCATTGCCTTCTCCCACACAAATTACTTTTCTAAGTAACTGGTTCATGCCCTTATGATATCAGGGGTTTTTTTTTAAACAAAAGTTTCTCACAAAATGCTGAAAGCGTCATTGTATGTGTGAGCATAGTAATACAATGAATGTTCAGGTAATGAATGAGATATAGTTTGATATTATGTCCTAAATTTTCACATTCTCCTCAGTCCCACCTCCAAAATCTAGCCATTTGCAGTGAAACTCTGTAATGCATTTTCCTGCATTCTCACACTTTATAAATGTTGTCCTGCTCTGTGCCCAGGGGATGGGATAGAGAAAAGGGCCCTTACCTTCTGGAGACTTCCAGTCTGAAGAGAATGTGGATAAGGAGAAGAGAGACATTAGGACTGTCAGTCTTCTGTAGCCTTCCTGGCTATAATACAGGCTATAATACAGGAGTTATGGAGCTAGAGGGGCTGTCCTTCCTAATTAAGTACCCTACGATACTCTTTAAATTTTTGCATTTGGCTTTCTTAAAAATTGTGTGAATTAGGTAGTCATATCAGTCTGAGTGAACTCCGGAAGTTGGTGATGGACAGGGAGGGCTGGTGTGCTGTGATTCATGGGGTCGCAAAGAGTCGGACGCAACTGAGCAACTGAACTGAACTGATGATGCACATAATAACAAATTGAAAAGGGACAAAAGAGTGTGGAATGAAAAGTTATTTTATCTTAGAGATCATTGAATACCAGTACACACAGAGATGCTCTACTCTTAATGGCTGGATACTAGTCCCTTACATTGGTCCTCTATTAATGCACCTTTTGGTTTCTTTTATCAACAGTGTTGCTTGAATATCATTTAAGTGTGAAGAACATGGCCACATTGTCCTACATTCCCTCAGCAACATATATGAATGCCTATTCCTCCTTACATATTGTTTATGCTTTAAAGTCATTTGTTTCTTTTTTGGTGAACTGTGTCTTCTCTCTGCTTTTCTATGTAGTTGTTGATCAGTTGTTGTTTTTGCAATAATTTTTATATCATAAAGAAGTTGGCTTTTGTGATACTAATTGTAAATATTTGCCTGCTTTTTTGTAACCTTGTTACCACCTCTTCTGCAGTCATTGTCAGCTCTCATGTCACTTTTTGCATCTCCATGTTTTCACATTGCTGATCTTTAGCAGCTCCCTTTTTCCTTATTGGTAATTCCTGTATGAGCAAGTGAACTGTGTGTACTGGCTGATTGAGATCTCTGTCTGCTTCTCAGTGGTACTTTTTTACTTACTCCTCATTTCATCTACTTGGATCAGTGTATCCTTTTCGCATTTATATGAGGCGTTAGGGGCTTGTTGGGTCGCTAGGAGTCGGACACGACTGAGCGACTTCACTTTTACTTTTCACTTTCATGCATTGGAGAAGGAAATGGCAACCCACTCCAGTGTTCTTGCCTGGAGAATCCCAGGGATGGGGGAGCCTGGTGGACTGCCGTCTATGGGGTTGCACAGAGTCGGACACGACTGAAGCGACGCAGCAACAGCAGCAGCAGGGGCTTGTTAAGGCAAAACCCTAGAAGGTAATATGCTTGTCAGCCTGAGAAAATGAGTTGAACTCCAGCCGTACTGTGTAGTGAGCTCTGGGAACATTTTAGAACATTATCTTTTGATTCAGGCTTAGTGTAATGTTTTCTACCCTAAGTGGCCTTTAACTTTAGGGGGGTCTTTGGACCTCCCTCATCAGCAAAATGGGGGATCCCTACATACCAGGTTGTTTCAGCGATTAAATGAGGCTGAAACAGGGAAGAAGAAGGGGCGGGGGGGTGGGGTGGAGGAGAGTCCGTAACGTCTCCTCTCACCTGGGTTGAGGCTTTCTGTCATGGGGGTGAGGCCATGACAGTGGGTCTCCTTGGGCGAGGAGAGCCTCAACTACTTGGTGGCATCCTACATGGTCTTAGAATGTTCCCTGCTGTGGCTTCAGTTTTCTCAATTGCAAATGAGGTGTGCAGCTTTGACATGAGTGTGACGATAGTGTTGACTGCATAGTGTTGTTTTGAGGCTTCCAAATGTGAAGTCCTCAACGCATGGAAAGCAGGCTATCAACTTTGGAAAAAGGTGCTGAAGTAACAATCCCCCCTGCTTTTTTGCAGAAGCCCCGTCCTGTGTGTCTCTGGGAAGCACCTCCCTGAGCAGTCCCTCCATCCACTGCCCGTCCGCGGCTGTCTGTATCGGCATCCTCCCAGGCCTGGGCGCCTACTCTGGGAGCAGTGACTCTGAGTCCAGCTCAGACAGCGAAGGCACCATCAACGCCACGGGCAAGATTGTCTCCTCCATCTTCCGAACCAACACCTTCCTCGAGGCCCCCTAGCTCCTCTGTTTTCACCGCAGGGTGCTCCTCCCCACAAGTAGACTGGACAGTTTATTCTGCCTACAGGCATTACTTCCCACAGAAAACTCCTTTGCCTGCTCCTTATGCGCACCGTGACATTTTTAACTGCATCTAAGAATGTGCCAGAATCCACTTGTGGCCAGACTTGTGTTTGGTTTCTCTTTCTACTCCGGTCCAGATGCCCAGACCAGTCCTGCAACCTCTGTCCGCACTGATGCAGATTTCGGCCCAGCCAAAATTTCACCAAAAACACCCTGGGAAGATAGGTACCATGCAGCTTACAAAGAGTTTGGATTCTGTTGCCTTCTTGTTTTTTCTTTTTTTTTTTTCCTTTTCCAACATCATTAAGAAGCAGGGACAGTTTATTGAATAGATATCATTTAAACATTCTAAGTGATTATATTGCATTGTGGAGTGTGTGGCAGGCAGGGGTGGGGAGAGGAGAGCCCTAGTAATGGAACAGTGCGCAAGGCCCTGGAGCTAGCTGATTCTTGATGTTGTGTGACTAAGTAAAGATTCTAAATTACGTCCACAGGGGGTGTCACTTAACACTTATTGTTCATTGATAAGTTTTTTCATACCTTTGGCTATTCCTTCTCCCTCCATCTAATCCCACTTAAGATTCTAAATCTTGGAGAAACAAAAATAGGCCTTATTTTGTTATAGCCAGAAATCAGAAGTACTGATAGTGTGTGGACAAGATGACTTATTTCTGGCAGCTCCTGATTCTAATATTGCCAGTCAGTGGGACACCACCCTCTCTGTTGGATACATTTATAGTTGTGTCTTCAACTGTGGAAGCTGTTTCTAACCTAAAGGTGCTTCCCTCGTCCTTTCCTCTGCTTCGGTCTGCTGCCCTTCCTGCTCTGCTCTTCCCATTCAGAGCAGCCGAGACCTGGAGGTGCTGTTCCACCCCTCTCCTAAAGTGGGGCAGGGGCTCTCCCTTTGGGAGGGAAGGAAGGACAGGAGGAGACAAGGTATGGAGGCACTGAGGACAGAGGTGACCGTCAGCTTTTAACAGCAGCAATCTGGAGGCTTCCCTGCTTCAGAGGAATGAGCCCATGGAGTTCTTTCTTCCCTTGGGTTTGTACGTCAGTTGTTTCTACTTCCTTGGGTGTGAGACAGAGAGACACACACAGAATGTGTTGACACTGTGATGCTGGCAGGCAGAGAAGCTACTCTGTTTTATCGTGGGCAGAGAGGCCCCTGGATCTCTTCCAGCCCACCCCTTTTCCCTCCCAAAGCACTGACACACTGGTGCCCACTGGCAGATGGCGACTTCCCTTCACCCATAACCGATGCCTTGTGAATTCTTTTTCCTTTTCAGAGCTACTCTGTGCTAATTGTTCCTGACTGTCAGTACAGGCGCATCAGCTCCATCCTAACAAACAAGACTGAGGTAAAACTGGAGGCACCTTCTGCCTGTGCTTCATTGTTCCTGCGATTGTGCTCCTGTTATTACAGCCCGTACCCAGGGCAACCTCGGATCATCTCAGGAGGCAGACAGAGGAGCCAAAGTCACGATCTTCATGTGGTTTGACTTTTCAGAGGCCATTACTATGCCTCATGGCCTCTGTTGATGTTGGGAGAAGCTGAAAAAGGGTTGCATGGATTAAAAGCCTCCATTACTTTGATAGCTAATCCACCTGTCAGAGAACAAGATCTTGCTTTTCCTGTACTGGAGCCTGTGCTTCCAGCTCCCTCCCCATCCATTGTAACAGCTAGGTTGTGTCGAGGAGGTTGAGACTCTTCAGACTGCGATTTCTGCTCTTTATGTCACAAGAGCAGTTGAAGATGACCGGTAATCATCTTTCCCCATACCTGTTAGTGGAGAGCCCTGGAGCTGAGACATGAGTTCTGTAGAAACTACCAGTAGCAAAGCAGGGTCTGGTTTGCCTAGTGGAGGAAGCTCCCCTGGAAAAACATCTAGTGTAGACTGTGTGTTTCAAACCCAAAGAACAGGAAAACCAAAGATAGAAGGAAGCACTGCCTAAATCACAATATGCAGCTCTCCTGCCTTGGTAGATAATTAGGATTTTATAACCAGATAATAAGGAATAAAACTGGGGTTTGGGGTGGCTTCTTAAAACCTGTTGCATTGTCCTGAGTGGTAGTCTTCTTACAACTTTGAACCATGTGAGGGAGAAGGCTTGTCTATGAGGAATGCTGTTGCCAGCCCTGTGCCCAGGAGGAGAGAAGGCTGACTTCTCAAACCCAGAGTTGGGAGGGCATTCTAGACTTTTTCAGGAGCATTCTAGACTGAAAGTCAACCCCCTAATGAGGAGTGGCTTAGGCTAGTCCCTTGCATCCTCATTTTCAGTCTTCACTTTGTGGGTTATTCCCTTCTGGCTACCTCCCAGGAATCCCAACCTGGTTTTGCCTTCTGTGGATATATCACAGTGGCTTTGTGCTTGGAGCCAGACATTTTTACTAGCTGAGTCACTTAGGCGAAGTCCTTAACCTCTCCGAGCCTCAGTTTCCTCCTTGGTAGATAGGAATAAGGATACTAGCTTCACAAGTGAGGGTGAAAGATGATCTGGATTAGATACTTGGTGTGGTACCTGGTGCTCAGTAAATGGTAGCCATCCTAATGGTAGTAGTTATCCTCGGCCTCCCCCATCTGGGTAGAGTGTCCAGAGTTTCTGTGAGTAGTGATTTATGGCAGGTTTATCTGTCCTGCTGGCATTCCTCAGTTGTAGCTTGAACACTGATGTGATGATGGGTCAGATCTGGCCATCAGAGCTCCAACCGCCTGGTTCTCCTGTGTGCTTTCCTCTCAGTTAAATGTTAATTGCTCAGGCACACCCAGTTCCTTGGCTCGGGTGTCCTAGCCGTGGGCATATGGCTCAGCTGTCGTCTTTAAGCCCCTCCAGGAAAACAGAAAAAGCCTGGTGGCAGCGTACAAAATCACTTGGATTTGGATGTTTCTTGATTTCTTGGCGTGCCCAGCCCACTTAGGCGTAACAGTATGGAATGCGAGTTCTACTCAGTGGGAGGCTAGATCTTGGCAATACTTCCATAGTGTTGAACCAAGAATTCAGTCTCGCATTCTTGCCTTAGTGATGCTGGCAGGGGCTGATATTTTGCTCCCTTACCTGCTGGAGCAAGGGTTTAGGGAGAGGCGTGTCACAGCACGAACAGGCAGAATGGGCCCACCATCAGAGCTCTGCATAGCAATGGACAGCATGACCAAGAGACAACATCCACTCTGAGCTTCAGGTCATTGGCTGGGTGTCTCCTTCAGTTTTAGGCATGGTCATGCACATCCATATCCCTTACGTTGATTTGTTCATCGGTCAGCATTTACTGAGGGCCCGCTGTGGATGGGCCAGGGGTGTTTGGGATGTTCGCAGATTATAGTGTCTTCCATCCTGAAAAAAAAGTCCCGTGAAGCAGCTCTTCTCTACATTTTATAGAGGAAGCTAAAGCTCACAGTGATTCAGTGACTCGCCCAAGGTCACACAGGCAGATGTCAGAACCAGAATCTTAATTTGAGCCTGTAGGTCTGGGTTTCTGTGGTTTCAATGAAACTTTAAAACAAATGCTCGTGCCCAGACCTCAGTGACTCGAGTGAAGGAGTCTTTTAGTCAGATTTCTGAGTTCACTTTTCATCCTGCTATCCACATGCAAGAACCAAATAGCACCAAGATGTGGTTTGTTCTTAGTGAAATACAGTTGACATATAACATTAGTTTCAGGTGTACAACATAATTATTCAATATTGTGTATATTGTGAAGTGACCTATCACCACAGTTACCAAACCATCTTTTTCTTGTGATGACAGCATTTGAGGTCTACTGTCTTAGCAAGTTTCAAATATACAAGCTGGTATTATTAACTATAGTCAACATGCTGTATATTACATCCCCAGGACTGACTTATCTGGTTTGTTTTTTAAGTGGTGATTTACCTGGTCAGGAGTTTAGTACATTCCTTTCCCCAGTGAACTCAAACCAACTGGGAGTAGAGGGCTTGCTTGACTGATCCATCTAACATCGGGCAGAGAAGAGGGAAGAAAGACATGACTATAGATCTGTTCCCTTGTGCAGCTGTGAAGTGGGGGTTGCTGGCAACACACTGAGGTAGGTGGTCCACAGGAGCTGGAGCATTTATGATGGGCGTGATGCAAGGCAGGGACTCTGCCTTAACCCGTCCAGCAGATGTCAGTCCCCATAGCTTCACCGGTCTGGTAAATGGTCTGCATCAGAAGGTGTCTCCCCAATATACGCATCCCCTGGGGACTAAGGAGAGGATGTGGGGCTGGGAGGAGAAGGCTGTTCCACTAGAGAAGCCTCTGGTCAATCTGAACTTGAAAGATTCTCCCAGGCTGAACTGGGTACAAACTTCCCTGGATGTGACATCCAGCTAGACTCACTTCAGCTACCAAACGAGGGTAAAGTCAGCAGTCGTGGGGTGTTATTTCAACCACCATGCAGTCTTGCAGCCGGCCTGAGCAAGGGCTGGGTATGAACCAGAGGTGCCAGTCCTGGGATTCTTGGCTGGTGGGCTGTGACTTCCCAAAGGTCACTGAGGCTCCCTGCAGTCCTGCGGCCCTCTCAGGAGAGGTGAAGATGTCCCTCGAGAATGTTTCAACTGACTTGGTGGCCATGGAATCAGCAGAGGCATCAGAAGCCTAGGATATACATGTCCCTCGCTTACTCCCACCAGATGGACACCGGCTCCTGAACTTACCAGGAACCTGGAGGTAGCAACATGCCTGGTGCACCATCCCGGTCTAGCGGGCCACTGCTAAGAATCGCTGACCTGGGAGAGTAGGTTTAGATGACTGACTGCCCAGTTCATTGGAGAGGAAGGGCAAATTCATTAGCAGCTTGAGCAGAAGACGGCCTCGTAGAGTCTCAGGAAGACAGTCAGTGCAGTTGAACAAGTGCAGGCTCTGGAGATGGCCAGACCTGGAGCTGCGTTCTGGCTCTGCCTCTCATAGATTCGATTAGTCTCTGCTTGTTTCCTCATCTCTGAAATGGTCATAGGCAGGGGCTAGTGGAAGGGTTCATCAAGATTATGCCTGTAATATGCTTAGTGGGGAGCTGGAAGCCTAGTGCTTAATATGAATGTCTGTTGTTGATTGCACTCAGGCCTGTGGCGTAGGGGCTGACTGGACCTCCAAGGAGGAGGTGGAGAGGAGAGAAAGATGTTGAGGAGGGAACTGGACTTCTGGGGTTTCAGAGATGCGTCACCTGGCTAGTTTCATGAGGTTGGGCCTGAGCCCAGGGTGGGGCATGCGAGAGAAACCAACGGCTGCTGTCGCTGGGACAAAAGCAACCCTGTTTAGTTAGCATCCTGAAGCCAGAGAGGCTTTCACGTGCTGTAAACCGCAGGGCGTACCCTAGTGCCTGGAGGACCTCCAGGAGAAGCAGATAGGTGGCAGCCACTGCAGTCTTGTGGTGGTGAGCAGGTTTGGGGAGACATAGGCCAGGGTGTGGACCAAGAGGGAGAAGAGCAGGGCACCATGTGTGTTGGCCGGGACAGCATGGGCTCTGCCGGGGCCCCGAAGGCCTGCGATCACTGGTGAGGGCTCATGCATTCCATCCTGCTGCAGATGTTTATTGAGCGCACACGGTGTGCCAGGCTGTATGCCAGTTTAACAGCTGTATTCTGTTTGCGTGGAATGCATGTCCCCAAGTAGAGGTGATGGTGCTGACTTCACAGGCTTGTGGTGGGGAAAGGCGTTCTCATGTTTCCTTTCCCAGATCAGTGAGCCTGTCAGGTCCCAGCTGAGGAAGGAGCTGACACAGGGACATCCAAAACTCCTTTATTACCCTGAGTATAACAAATAGAACATGGTCACAGTATAAAAAAACAGCAAGAATTAGGTGCAGGCTACCACAGAGGCACCGGGGACACGTTCCTTTGAGTCTGCAGCTAGTTACTTGGAAAAAGCCAATTATGATTGTAAAAATTTTATTCTCTTTAATAATAATTCCACTAAAATTATACAAAGTACATTCAATACTTAAGAGTGGAGAGGGTGGGGAGAGGAGGAGAGGAAGCCAGTTTGGCCTGGAAGCATCATCAGTCAACTCCAACAAAGGAAGCCCAGCTGGGCTGGAGGAAGTTGGGGGTGGAAGTCCGGTTGTAAAAAATAAAAATGTGGATCATTAAAGAAAAAAAAAGGGGGGGGGGCCACCCACAAGGAAGCAGGGTGAGCGTGCATGTTCCTGGGGAGGGCAGGAGGCCCAGCCGGCATGCTGCTGCTGGGTGAGGGCTGGCACTCAGGCGGGCTCCGAGTTGGTGGGGGGCAGGTTTTTATGCTTGAAATACTGAACAACTTGTTGGGGCAGTTCTGCCAACACAGCTTTGGCCAAGGTCTCTTTTGCCGCCTGCAGGGTAGGGTGGAGAGTGAGGAGAGAGAAAGGATTACTGGGTGAAGTGGGGAGGCACACCACACCCAGGCAGCTGGTAAAGAAGGTGTCCCTGGAGGAAAAGCTGGACCAGAAGACCAGAGCTGTCTAAAACTAGCATCCCTCAGTCCAGCCCAAGCCTGAAATCCCACCCTCAGCAGCGCTTTCCTTTGCCTTGACACTAAGTGTGACTCTTAACCTGAGCACTCGACGTGCCCGGGAGTAACATTTCAGGATGAATTTGTCTGTTGGAAGCTTTTGGGGGAAAGAGATGGTGGAAGCGGGCTGCACAGCCTACTCATCTTGCAAACATTTCCTGATCTCCTTGGCTGGGATCAAGGGGCTGTGACTGTCTGATTCGCTGCTCATCACCCAGACACAGGCCGGGCACACCAGGAGCTTGGTCAGTGTCCATGCGGTGCCTGGATGGGCAGTGCTCAGCACTTGTCCTCAGGAAGCTCACACTCCAGAGGAAAGAACTGAACCAGCTCAGGCAAACCCACAGGGTACTGGGCAGAGAGGTGAGTACCAGTGCTTCCAGACTGGAGTGCCCAATTCTTCCTGGGACTAGCTCCCAGGACCTGAGCCACAGCACCCCAAAGTCCTTTTGGTTGAGGCCAGGAGGAGAGGAACACAGTCTGCCTCTCATCAAATGAGAGGTAGGCTCCAGGCTGGCAGTACAGGGTGGTATCTGAGAGCTCCCTCTGGGGCTGCTTGTGGGCCCTGCTGCAAGGGCAGTGCCCAAGAAGTTAATGCCAGCCTCCCTGTAAGCAGACCTGGGTCCCCTGCAGAAAGACTGGAGTCAACTCTAGAAGCGTAGGAGGCCTCCAGTTCCCCCTTAGAGAAGCCCTCAGGGAGAGGAGGCCATTGTAAGGTGGGCCTTGTTTTCCACATGAAGTGAGGAGGCTGGTGAGCTATGAATCCCAGGAAAGCCCCTCGCACCTCAGGGCCTCTGCTCTCATCTCTTTCTCCTGGGATGCTTTGCCCCACGTGGATAATTCTGACTTGGTTCAGGGTTAGAAGGCAGGTCCTCCCGGAACCCCTATCCTGAAGCCCCAGTCTGGACTGGGCACAGCTCCCCTGAGTTGCTGAAGCAAGTGCTCAGTGACTGTCATGTAGCCTCATCTGGGGACAGGGCCTGACCTGGCCCTGGGCACGTAGTAAACCCTCAGGAAGTATGTAGTCAATGGAACTGAGGGTAGAGGAGCCTAGGACTGGGCAGGCAATCCCAACGCCTTCAGCCTGATTATTAACTATGCTGGTTGGCGTCCTGTAACTGCCCCCTCCCCAGTCCGCGCCCACACTCACGTTGCGGAATTCTCGAAAGGGCACGAACTGCACAATATCGCGGGCTGCCTCCTCTCCCGTGTGGGATCGCAGCATGCGGCTGTCCCCGTCCAGGAACTCCATGGCTGCGAAGTCGGCGTTGCCAACGCCCACGATGATGATGGACATGGGCAGCTTGGAAGCCTGCACCACGGCGTGCCGCGTCTCCTCCATGTCACTAATGACACCGTCCGTGATGATGAGGAGGATGAAGTATTGCTGTGGGAGGGGGTCAGCAGGCACTCAGCACAGCCCAGGGCCCCTGGCTGCCCTTCCCCTCCCTCCTTTCCCACCCTCCCCAACCCCTCTGACCCCCGGAAGGAAGGCGGCGCTTCTCCCAGAGCTGCTGCCAGATCGCAGGCGCCTCCCTCTACGCTAGGGCCCTTCAGGCCTCTCTATCACAGCCGGAAGCACAGACTGCTTGCTCTCTTCCTCTGCCTTTCCCAGCTCAGGAGAATCTGAGAGCTCCAGACTCCAGGCCTGGCTCTGATAGTGGCTACACCGTGGGACTCTGGGCCACTGTCTCAACTGGCTGTGCCTCAGTTTCTTCATCTGCAGAATGGGAGTTCCCACACCTCTCAGGGACCATGCCAGCCATGTGGTAGCAGCTCAGTAATTGACAGCTGTGCCCCTGGCAGAGTGAGGTCCACAGCTGCTGGGGAAGATGCCTTCTGGCTTGTGGACTCTGAGACAAGCCTGCCCTTCTCTGCTCTACCTGCATGTGAACTCCTGTGACCCTGCTCATCCCCCATCAGCACAGCCGACCTTGTAGGAGCTAAGCAGGTCATCTAGGTCAGTGCTTCTGGGAGTGTGGGGTCTGCTGGCAACAAGCAGACTCTGGGCACACCCCAGACACAGCATCAGTCACAGTGGGGAGGGTACTGGTCTTGCAGTGGTCTTTGAATTCTACAAACTGTACGCAGGGGGAAGTCTGTCTGGTGCCAGTGTGTCACACTTGCTAACGCTCCCTATTAACAAAGAGAAGGCAGGAACCTAAGAGCTCCAGAGACAGCAGGCTCCAGGTATACCTTAACTACCACTGTGCTGCCTGATGTATTTATTTTTATTGTTACTCTCTATCCTAACTCTATAACTTTTCCTGTACAGTGGGTTATAGTTTCTTTATAAAATTAAGTGAAAAAAATACTGAATAATAATTAGTGTAGGTGACAGGTGGCCATAGCACAGACTGTGGAGATGGGGGGGTGAGTAAATGAAGTTCCGGAAAGCTCACTGGATGATCTCTGGGCAGAAGCCCCAGGACTCCCAGCTGCCTGAGATCTCATCTTCAACTTGGGCTCTGTGCCTGGCCCCAGTCTTCCCCATCCATAAAATGAACAGAAAAGCCCCTGTGGTCTTAATAGTCTCTGTTTAGGGCTTCTGCCTTTTTGTCTGACCCTTCTGATTCTTAGGAGAGGCAATGTGGACCCAGAATAGTCAAGGTCATAGAGGTAAAAAGGACAGAATCAAGCCAGCTCCCAAGTCAGCATCTGGTGACCTTCTCACTCAGCAAAGCCGTTCACTGCCTGGGAAACAAATGGAGACCACAGGTTCAGCCATAAAAGATTCCTTACTCTCCTGCCTGTCCCCCAGGCACAGCTGTGGAAGGCAGGAATGAACCACACGGAGGTATGGACCCCACCATCCTAAGCCCCAACCCCCAACAGTAATCCAACTTCTGCACTGTGCCTTTAAGAGACTGATCACTTGGCTAAGGATGGATACCTGTTGCTATGGAGATGGCAGCCTCTCCTTGTAGTGGAGGCTGCTGCTGCCAGTCCCCATTCCTCTGGTTGGGGGTCACCTCATAAGCCCTTCCAGACTCGTCCCCTCACAGCCCACTGTCATCCCAGCCAGCCACTTTGTGGTCCTCTAACCCCACTGCTATCCTACCACAAATGGTCCAGGACAGTATTTCTGGGGTACCTAAGTTGGCAGGAGAAGACTGGCAATGAGGGCAGAAAAGAACACTTGGCCTTGGGTGACAGGCTTCTCCTCTCAGCGGGTGGGGCTGGTTTCCAAGCCCCATCCAGCTCAGACCACAGTCTCCCACCCTGCTCCTGACACGGCCCTCTTGACTCTTCCCTTTCAGCCAGCCGTGTGTCTGCACTTGGAGACTTGGAGCACGCAGGCCAGGGTTCCTGCAGAACTGTAGGCACCAACTAAAAGGCTGAGTCATGGTGGCAGTGACCACACCCTCTCTGTCACCCTCACACTGGGATTCTCCTTTTGGAGATGGGGAGACAGGCTGAGGGGGTCACTGACTTGCTCAAGGACTCAGCCAGGAAGGGCATAGTCGAGGTTCAAGCCCAAGCCTGGGGCTCTTGCCACAGTGCTATCGGTGGCCAGTAGCTGTCTCTCCAATAGTGGGGACTGGCAGGGCAAAGGTTTCTGCCCCCTCTCCCCTAGTACCCCAGTGTCAGGAGGCCTGAATATCCAGAACAGCCGCCTAGGGCAGGGCCCAGAGGCATGGCACGGGACTTCCAACCCTCACTCCTGTGCACCAGCCAGACACCCACAGTGCCCACACCTATGTGCCCAGCCTCAGCATCTGTGCAGCTGGGCCTGCCGGGGAACAGCCTGGGCCAGCCTTGGCACTGGAAATGCCGCTGACAAGTCCTGGGCTTCATGCCCGTCCCAAGCAAAAATGAGGTTGTCCAGGAGCCTGAAAGTCTACTGCAACCCCAGGGGTCCATGATCCCATCCCTAAGACATCAAAGGAGAGATAGGAAGGATGCTGTGGAAGGGGAGAAAGAAGGGAGGAATCAGGCAGGAGGAGGTGGGCGGGGCCTCTGCTGTCCCCACAGACAGTCCTGGTCTCCCCTACCCTAAGCTTTCCCACCTCCATGCCTTTCCTGGTTTACCTCCTGCCTGGAACTCTCCCCAGCCACAGCGCCGAGACTCCCTGGAGGCCTGAGCTCTGCTTCCACTGCCAGTGACTACCCCCTGGGGAGGGCTCCTCTGGACACACCTCCCTGCCCCGCCTCGCACCCTAAGAGCTCCTCAGGGCAGCCCCTCCCCCCAGGCCTTCGGTATCTCATGGGCCTGGCACCCTGTGCGTGCTCCATAAACAGGACCAGCTGCCACCAGGTCAAACCCAGATCCCCAACACATGACAAAGATGGAGTGTATCTTGCCCTTACCCAAGAGGCTTTCAGTTTTCTCAGGCTGTGAGTAGCCACTTCCCCCAGCACATTTAACGTGTGACTTGATTTATATGAAACTGACTTGACCACAGAATTCCAGGCAGAGTCCGGGAAAGTTGCACTCATTCCTCCCTAGCTTACTTCTGAGAAGTTGGCAGCTGAGGGCCCTGGGGAGTGGAGGGAGAGCCCCAGGGTGCTGACTGCTTCCAGATTGCAACCCCCCCCCCGCCCGCCCCTCACCATTAGGACACTGGTTGCCTAGGCAGCCAACCAACAATGGACCATGGATGGGAAGGCCCAGGGCAGAGGGGAGGATGAGGAGCGCTCCGCAGTAAGAACCCTGTAGCCCCACCCAAATTTAATATCTTTCAGTGACTGTCAGTGCCCTCAAGAGAAAGTCCAGGTTCCTCACTAGCTTAGAAGGCATCTCTGGGACCTGGCCTACCTTTCAACCTTACCCCCACCCACCCCTCTTACATCACACCCCTTCCTTCAGTTACGCCACACACCACACCTCCAAGCCTTTGCCCTATTCTGTTCCCTCTGCCTGGGACACTCCACATACACACACACACACCCTTTGTGAGACCAACCCTTAAGCAGCCTCCAAGTCTCAGTTTGGACATCACTTCTCGAGGAAGCCAGCTCTGAGCCCTCTGTCTGGGGTAGGTGCCACCTTTATAATCCTGTGCTTCTGCCATCACAGGTTTAATCGGTTGGCATTACAGCTGCTGTCTCCTGGCCCAGCTCCCCACTAGACCACCGGCCCTGGAAGGGCAGAGGCCACGGCCTGGGATCGTGGTCTCCCCAGTGCTGGACAGAAACACACACTGTAGAACTGAGCTGTGTGAATGAATGGGAGAGCGCGGAGAGATGCTTCTGCCACCTGCTCTTGATTTCCTGTGCGTGGGTGTTCGTGCATGTTCGTGTGCCGGGGACAGGGAGGATGAAGCCACACCAAGTGTTTCCCAAACAGCGGCTGTTCAAAAGCATCAGGTAATGCACAGATCACTTCCTTTCGCTTTAGGCCTAAATGAGCTTAGCATCACCAACTGCCGGCCCAAGAGGTGTCCTCAGAAGATTCCCCAACCCACGTTGATTAGGGGCTGTCAAGCGCCAGGCTCTGCTGAGCAGTTTGGATGCCGATCTGCTTGGATCCTTGCAGTGCTTCCCGTAGGCAGGCAGCATTCCATCATCCCCGTCGTACAGGTGAGAAAACCGAAGTTCGGAGAGCTTAAGCAACTGCTCTGGGTCCCACTGTGAGGAAGTAGGGGAGCTGGAATGTAACCCAGGTCAGTGGGCCCCCAGAGCTTGAGGCTGAACCATCAGGCAGCCCCACCTTCGGTGCAGTGATATGGACAGAGTGAAGGCAGGAGGTCTTCTTGGACAGCAGAGTGGGAGGGGCCTCTTGCAGCCCAGAGATGCTGGCCCGAGGTCACACCTAGGGTGGGTGACATGCTTCCCCAGGGTGAGGGAGCCAGGGTTGGAAGGACTTGGTCATGACGAAAGGGGCTGGGGTATTGTGAGGATTAGGACTGGTCAGGATTAAGACTGGCTCAGAGCAAGGGCCAAGCTCTTCCCTGTGAGGGCCCTCGGCAGCTGTTCCCCAGAACACAAAGACGCCTTCCTAGCAATCCCCAGGGCCCAAGCCTCTCCAGACTGAGGCTCTAGCGGGTACTGGCCCCCTTCTCCTCAGGACCTCCGCTCCTGCCCCTGCTTGGCAGCTGAAAGAGCCCAAGAAGAACCCTGGGCTCCATTCCTGCTCCACCCCATTTTTTACGCTTAAACAAGAATGCAGGCCATTCTTCCATCCCTCTGAAAGCGAGTCCAGGCAGATAAAAGACTAGGCGGGACAGCAGCCTCGGCAGCAGCAGGCATCCAAACAGTGTGTAAGGTGAGGGGCTGCCCTCCCTCTGCCCTCTCCAATTCTAACCCAGGAACATAAAAAAAGCAACTCGCAGGTCCTCCTCAGTTACCTCCCACTCAAGTGGGCTTACTTGTCCCGTTTCATAAAGGAAACAGGCTCAGAGCCATCAGCTGCTGCCACCAAGGCCAGGACTAGAGCAGGTCATGCTCCCTGGAGCAGAAACGACCGGGACCACCTTCCTTCGAACCGACCTCGTGCAGTGACCTCCCTCCTGTCCCCTCTGCCTGGGGGCTCTTCCCAGAACCCTCTGCCGCCTTTCCTCATTCTCAAGCCTCACTGGTTGCCAGCTGGTGTGTTATCACATTTTAATCCTAATACCACCACCTCAAGGTAGGTCCTATTACTATTCCCATGGTACACACGAGGCTCAGAGAGGGTAAGTGATTTACCCAGGTCACACAGTGATGAACAGGCAGGGGCAGGATTCACGCCCTGGCAGGCTGACCCCAGGACCCCCTTTCCCGCAGACCCTCTGCTGCCTCCCAGTCAGTCAGACCATGTGCTGCTGTCCTGTCCCCCCCAGGCTGACCGGTGTCGTCTTCTCTCATAACCTCCCCTCCGTCTTCGGGAAATCAACCTCTACCTCCTAGGCAGGTGCCTCCCTCCTCCAGGCAGTCCGAATTGGACCTGGTCCCTTTCCCTTTGAGAGAGGCCCTGGCTGAGTCACCTCCTCCCAGCTCCTCGTGCAGTGCACAGCACACGACTGGGGCCAACTTAAATCCATCCATTCCCGAACACGAGTGTCTGCCGCAGCATAGGCCCCGGAGTAGATGAGAGACGACACACACACGCTGCGCGGCCCCACAGGGCTGAGGGTCCAATGCGGGAGACACACCATAAACAGAAATGCAGAGTGTGTGAAGGAGATGTTGCCGCCACCATCAGAGTCAAGACAGGAATAAACAGAAGGAGGGAGAGAGGCTCAAGTGAGTGTTCAGGGAAGGAGCAGTGGAGGGGACGCTGAGGGATGGAACGGAGCCAGCGTCAAGAAGAACCTCCAGGCAGAGGAGACAGCAGAACAAAGGATCTGCTGGCAGACAAGCTGCTGTCTCTGAGGGGCAGAAACAAGGTGGAGGTGGGATGGTCACTGCAAGTGAAGAAAGGGGCATGGGCCCGCGGGGACCAGGGAGAGGTGGCAGTGGCCACGGCCGTGGGGCAGCCGGCGAGTGGAGGCAGAGTGGAAAGGGCAGTCAGCAGAGACTGCAGCACCTGTGCAGCAAACCCTTTCCTTCCAGAGGAGAAGGAAGCCTCCTTCCACCGAGGGCTGGGACTGTGGCAGGGGCTCAGGGACCTGGTCAGGTGGGAATTGGACCCATGCCTCAATCACAGTCCAGGTTCCACCACCCCAAAGCGGGTGCCGGTTCCCAGTCTTGGCTCACCCTACTTGTGGCAAAAGACCCCACAACTCACGTCACAAGCCCTGGTGGACGGCAGGGGAGGGAGACTTGGTGACCCCAACACTGGCACTGGGAAGGAGAGCGGCTGGGATGCACAATGCCCAGGACAGCTATTTGCCATATATTCCAGATGCCACACGGCAGCCCTGTCACTGACCGCCAGACCTGGGCCAGACAGTGCCAAAGCCCTCAGTGTGAGATGGGAGCTGCAGGGACCCCAGGCCCAGGTTTCCCTCTGCCCATGAAGGCACTTCCCAATAATCGCAACCCTATTTTCTGCT
Source organism: Ovis canadensis (assembly GCF_042477335.2). Lineage (NCBI taxonomy): Eukaryota > Metazoa > Chordata > Mammalia > Artiodactyla > Bovidae > Ovis > Ovis canadensis. Next base: position 38,356,900 of record NC_091258.1, on the reverse strand, counting down.
AAGCACAAACAACGGAATGGCTCTCTGTCCTGCAGTCTGTGCTCGAGGAAGCCAGAACCAAGGCAAGCTTGCCCCAAACCCCTTCCATCCCTGCAGGTAAACTAAAAGTGGAGAGACACCGGGCTCACCTAGGATCTTAGGACACGGAGAGGCAGAACACCCAGCTGGTGCCTGCCCCACCCTGCACGTCCACACCACTGGTCACCTACTCACCGTGGCTGTCTGCTGCTGCGTGGCTTGGGCTGCAAACCGGGCCACATGGTTGACAATGGGAGAGAAATTGGTGGGGCCATAGAAGCGGATGTGGGGCAGGCAAGCCGAATATGCCTGGGCGATGCCGTCCACACCTGCCTCAGGGAGAAGAGGAGGCTCTGCATCAGCCTGGTCCTCCCTGACCCTGCACCCACTCTCTGCTGCCCCCACCTGCCGGGCCCTGGGGTACTGGAAGCTCCCAGAGAGCAGTTCCAGGGTGGATAAAGAGCCCTGAACATGGAGTCTGACCTGAGTTCCAATCCTGCCTTTACCACTTGTTAGCCATGGGGCCTGGAGGAAGGTACTTAAATCTTTCTGATCCCGTCAAAGGGGCTGGTAATCTCCACTCTTGGGAAGCTGGCAGGAGGGGGTCTAGCAGGCTCCTGTAGTGACACTCTGGGGTCCCAGGGAGCCATCTGGGGGTCCATTTTGCATATGCCATGGCTTCTCAGCATTGGTGAGGGGACTAAGGTTTGCACAGCCCGGCAGACAGAAGGTGCTCTGTCAATAGCTGCCATTACAAGCCTAAGAATACCGCCTGCCCTGCCATCCTGTCCAGAAGGCCTCTGGCCAGAGATGAGGTAAATGGACAGAATGTCTCTGCTCTAAACCAGACAGACCCCAGCTGGAGGACAGGACCACACTTCCAGCCAACAGAGGCCCATGGCTTCTGAGTCACAGCATCATCCCTAAGGTGGTGACCTGATGCAGTCCCCTCCCAAATACAAACCTGACCTAGCTTCAGGGATCCCCAGGGAAGGCAGATGCTACATCTGAAGCCAGCTGAGGCTAGAAGCTCTCATGGGGTCAGGGACCACCCTCTTCCAAACCCCTTCTCTTTCACTTTTTTTTTTTTTAAACATCAAACATATTTATTTAATGCCTACAATAGGCAAGGTCTTCTTGTGGGTGCTATGGTTTAGTTGGTAAGTCATTTCCGACTCTTGCGACCCCATGAACTGTAACCTGCCAGGCCCTTCTGCCCATGGGATTCTCCAGGCAAGAATACTGGAGTGGGTTGCCATCTTCTCCTTTCACTGACTCTGGAAGGCTCAGAAATCCTCTGAGGCCTGGGGTGGGGAGAGCACAGATACCACGCTTGCCGCCTGCCCCTCCCTCTTGCCCAGCACCCCTGCCCAGGTGGGGCAGGACAAGGCTGGGCTCTCCCTGTGAGGGCAGGAGGCAGGGGAGAGGCAGGTGTGTAATTTGCTGCCCTTACTTCCTCCTGATCTACACAGGGCTTCCTGTCAACACTTCCCTTTATTCTCACCCGACTCCTCAGTGAGGTGAGCTCCCTCCCCTGGGGCAGGTGAAGTGGCACAGGCCCAGTGGGGTGCAGTGACCTCTCCAACTCACAGCCAGGAAAGGGCACAGCTGGCCCTGAATGCCAGGCCACCTGACTCCAAATTCCAGCTTCTCCCCATCTGCCATCCTGAGCAAGTGTGATGGGGAGAGGGGCGAAATACAGAAAGCTGTATTCCACCCCTCTCTCCACCCAGGGAGACCAGGGCTGATGCAGGGGGCTTGACACTCACCCGAGCAGAAGGGGTTGGTGGGGTTGAAGTTGATCGCAAACTCATGGGAGACCTGAAATGCAGAGAAAATAGTGAGTCAGAGCCTCCTGGCCTATACCTGGACCCAGGCAGGCTCACCAGCTGCCAAGCAAGACTCCCTCTGAGGGAGACTGGCTCTTTGCTGCCTGACCCCAGGTCAAGGCTGTGATACCCCACTGCATCTGCTTTCACCCCTATTGCTGGCTCTGAGTGACCACGAGGCCCAACCACCTCCACTTCATAAACAGAAGAAACTGACACCCTTCTCTCAGTCGTGTCCGACTGTTTGCAACCCTGTGGACTACATCCTGCCAGGCTCCTCTGTCCATGGGATTTTCCAGGCAAGAATACTAGAGCAGGTTGCCATTTCCTACTCCAGGGGATATTCCCGACCCAGGGATTGAACCCATGTCTCTTGTATCTCCTGCACTGGCAAGCAGATTCTTTACCACTGCGCCACCTGGGAAACCCCCAGATCCTTCTACACCACCGCGATCTCTTCTGGGGGGCCAGGGCTGTCTCTGCCTCCTTGCCCAACTCAAGAAGCCCTGAATAGGCAGAGATGTGTCTGAGGGTGACGGGTTCAAGGAGCAGCTGGAGCACTCCTTCGCCACCTGCTTTCACGGTAGACTTTCACATAACTAGAATTCCCCTTCTTCAGGCCTCGAAGGCCTTCCCCCATCTCACTAATAAGCACGAGTGCTTGGAAGAAAGCCCACCTTATGCCAGCGACCCAAGCTGGGGCTTAGCTGAAAACCCACACAGAGCAGGACCTGGGGATCGGGAAACGTAATGGGGCCAGAAGGGCAGGGAGTAGAGAGCTCTGTCCCGGTTCCTGCAGACCCAGCTCCGAGCCTGGGAGGGTCACCAAAGTGACCCTGCACACTCCCAGAAGCCGCGGGCCCGCACAGGGACCCATAACCAGGCCCCATTCAGGGCTGTGGGTAAGACTGCGGTGGCTGCAGAACCCAGGAGCCCAGGAGGCCCAGAGCTCAGGTGGACGTTAGGGTCTGCCTTCTCTCCCTGCCACTGTCTCCCAGCCAGAGACCCCACACAGCCCTTTCCCTGAGAACTGGGTGCTTTAGCCCATGTCCAGCCCCTTGCCAGCAGTCCCCTCACTCGTTCTTCACAACAATCCAGAGAAAGGTCTGGTGTCACCCCCTGTCACAGATGTAAAACTGAGACAAAATGGACCAGATGACCCCATGGTCTCACATCTACCGAAGAGGAGTGCTGGGACCAGAACTGAAGTCTGGCTGTCGCCTGCGCTCGTATAAACTCACTAACCTGAGTATAAATAGGAGGGTGAAGAAATGCCTGGGGGAAGGGACCACCGCCTTCAGCTGCTGGAGGAATGTTCCAGTCCAGACACAAAGAACTCCAAATACTGTAGCTCTGAGACACTACAGTGAGGGTGTTGGAAGCCCCTGCCAAGTCCAACATCCCCACTTCACAAGTAAACTAACTGAGGCCCAGAGGTACCAAGACCACACAGCAGAAGAGACCTGAAGCCTAGGATCCTCAAGCCGGGTAAAAGGGTTGGTTGAATCTCTGACCTTGCAGAGCCCTCCTGGACCAAGATGGGAGGGGAATTCAACCCAGCACTGCCGTATGTCTGCTAGCCTGAGCAGCAGACCCCGGCCCGTTCAGGGGAATGGGCTTTTCTGTTCTTTGCCCCCCCTCAGCCCTAAGTTCCTGGCATGGAGCCATTCCCCTGAGGTCCCTCCTGGGCCCTTCCCCTGCCCAGGGGCCCTCTTCACCCTGTCCCCAGCCTGGGCTCCAGGTGTGGGGGGTTGGAGGTCCTTGTTGCCATGGAAACTTCATGAGCCTCTACAGAGATTAAGAGGGGGGCTTGTACAGAAGGGGGCTGAGAGAGGAAAATGGTTGCCAGGGAAACAAGTCTCCCTTGGGCTGGCTTCCTGCAAAATCAGATTTTAGGAGATTTTAGAGACCAAGGGGGAAAAGCCCCCTCCTGACAGGAATGGATTAATATTCCATTTTCTCAGCCACCCACATTCTTCATTCCCTATTCTTTTCCTCTATTTAGGGGAGAGTAGGGCCTTTGGTCAAATGGGTGGGGCTGTGGGAGATCACCCATCTACTCTGGATGCCTCTCAGGTCACCTGTTCCACCCAGCAGCTCCATTTCACAGGTGGAACAACTGAGGTTCAGAGAAGCCCAAGGAATGCCCAGGTCACATGACTGAGCCAGAGCTAGAGCAGAGCCAGGACCGGATCCAGGGGATAAGAGTTCATGCTACCTGTGGCAGCCCAGCCCCCTCCCACACTTGCTGCCCTGGTTTGCCTGAGAAATGCCAACAAACATGACAAGCTTCTTGGAGGCCACCTCAAGCTGATTAGGAGCCCCTGGGGACTGGCCAGCCACAGAGCTTTGTTCTGGGACTCTACTGCCTTCTGATGGTCAATGGTTCCATTGTCCCCACCTGGCTGGGCACAGCCCATGGTCCTGAGTTACTTCAGAGGCCACTCCCTCTGGTCCTGGCAGGGCAGTGTGTTGGGGCCACATAGGGGGTTGAAAGGACCTCAGTGATCATCCTCCCTGAGCCTCAGTTTTCCTCATCTGTAAAGTAAGAAGAGTCCTAAACTGTGCTCTTTCCCACTCCGGGCCTTTTTGCACAGGCCAATCCTTTGACCCAATCCCTTTCTTCACCTAACTCTGGCTCGTCCTGAAAGGTCAGTCCCTCCACCTCTACCCAGGACAGGGGTCTTCTCTGTGCTCACCTGGACCAGACCCAGGCAGGGACTGAGGTCCTGAGGGCAGACCACTCACTGAGTCACATGCTTCTTCTAGCTCCTTCCAACCTCCCACTCGGAGAACCAACACCTCTGTCTGCTCAGGCCACCAGGCCCCAAATTTACGGTCCACAGTCACATACTGCACACTGTGTGTATGCCTGGAGCCCGACACAGCAAGAAGGAAGCCAAGAGCCTCCCCTGAGCATTGAGCCTCCCCGAGACAATGAGAAAACCAGCACAGAGTGCCCACAAAGTGCTGGAGGACAACGCCAGGGCGGGCAGGAGAGGCCTGAGGAAGTCTTCCTAGAGGAGATGACCTCTAGGCTATGAAGCAGCATGGGAAGTCAGTGAAAGGGGGCAAAGGCCAGGGGAAGACCACATGCAAAGGCCCTGAGGTGGGAACCAACAAAAGAAGGTTCACGTGGCAGGGCACGGCAAGTTAGCTGAGAGGGAAGGTAAGGGGCTGGGAGGCAGGCCTGGCCAGCTCCAGCAGCAAGGGGAGGAGGGGAGAGCATTGCCCTTTCCACGCCTCGCCCCAGCAGCCCTCCTGGCACTGCTGGGCACTCCGGCCTGGCCACGCCCACCCTCCCCAGAGTTGCCCTGTGACATTTCCAAGGAGGCTTTTGCACAAGAAAACATCTCATTCAGCCAGAGTTCTTTGAAAGCTGGCTGGTGTCCTAGCAACGAGCTCATGCCAGGCCTGGCCGCGCCGGCCTGCCCTCCCCCCAGCGGCATCACTGTGTCTGCTCAGAGGCCCAGCTTTGGCCCCACAGTATCCTGTCCCCTGCCACATGATGGCCAGCATGCCACAGAGCCACTCCCTGAAGTCCTAGCTGAAAACTGCCCTCCCAGGAGAGGACGAGAGGGGAATACTCAGTGGAAACAGCACATGGTACAGGATGACAGGCAAGAGAGGGCACTGGCTGAGACATAATGTAGATTTAGGAGCCCTCTGTGCTCACACCCCCAGGCTTATCAGAAAGGTAGCACATTCTGAGAACAGATTTGAGAGTCCACCTGCCCAGCTGGAATTCAGGCTTTCTGCTATGAAGACATCCTGGGACAAGTCACTGAGCCTCTGTTGTTTTTTACCAGTGACGGATAATGCCCCTCTCTCCATCCCTCCATTCTGCCCAGCATCACCCAGACAGCTCCCACTCAGCAGCCAGAGTGGGCCTTCAGAGTGCCAGCAGCACGTAGACCCACTCATGGCTTGCTGCATGCCTGGCTCCCCACCTCTTCAGCCGCATCTCTATCCTGCCCATCTTTAATGGAGAGTTCACCACGCCCACCTTCTTTCAGTTTCTCCAACTCACCCTGCTCCCTCTATCTCCCAGACTTCGCACAGGCTCTTCTCTCTGCCCTGAACACTCTACCTGCCACACCACCACCTCAAGTCACTCTGCAAATTCCTACTCTCCCTTCCCTTCTTGGTTTAGACCATGCCTCCTCCAGGAAGCCTTCCCTGATACCCCCAGGCCAGGTCGGGGCCCTCCTCTAGGGACTGCTGCCCCATCTCGGCACTGATGACACTGCCTGTCTTTCGGGCTGCCAGACAGAGTATACAATGCCCAGTTCAATTTGAATTTCAGGTATATAATGGATAATTTTTTATTATAAGTATGTCCTAGGCAATATTTGTTGTTGTTTTACTCTGCAAACCCATGGATTGTAACCCGCCAGGCTCCTCTGTCCAGGGGGTTTCCTAGGCAAGAATACTGGAGTGGCTAGCCAATCTCTACTCCAAGGGATCTTCCTGACCAGGGATTGAACCTCTATCTCCTGCATTAACAGGTGGGTTCTTTACTGCTGAGCCACCAGGGAAGCCCTAGGCAGTATAAAGGCCATACTTAACCTATTTATCTGACAGTATCTTCCCCTACATGACTGGATGCCAGGGAGTAGATAGGATAACTTATTCCCTGCTCTAGCTCTACTACCTGTGTGAGGTTCAGGATGAGAAATGAGTGTGGGTTTGGGATAAACATGAGAAGGCAGGGAAGCTAGGCCCCAGCCCAGCCTTTCCAAGGCAGATTCCAGAGAGGCCATACACAAAAACCTCATCTCAGCCAAAAGGAAACAATCTGGCTCCACTTACCTTCCAGTCTGGGGGTAACTGTGCCCCAAAGCCCAGAGCTGGAAACATCTTATCACTAATCAGAGAAAGGAGAAGAAAAAAATTACTGTGAGACAACCAGGCAGGGGCCTCCTCTGCCCATGCTCACCCTCCCCAACCCCTCGCCAGGGCTGGGCCCACAGTGCTGTGCACACTTCCACAGACCAAAAAAAAAAAAAAAAAAGCTCACCGCCTCTAGAAAAAGCTCTGTTTGAATGATCTCCAAACCCACTTCCGCGTATCTGGTGAATTAGAGTCTTCACCCCCATCTACACCTATGGCAGACATTGCTAATCAATCACAGCACTTCTAACCAATGGGCCTGAGTGCCTTGTCGAGATCCTTCTCAAACTGGGACCTTAGAGACCACTAAACCACAGTCATGAAGCAATTGAAATGTACTGGCTGTCTCTTTGCCTCCCTTTTATGACTGGGAAAAATTCTAAAGTGAAAACACTGGCTTGGCATTCAAGACCTTTTCTCACCTCTTCCAAGAGTCTAGTCTCTTCTACCAGCCCTCCTTCATTCCCCACTCCCGGTCACTGGCTACTCGCTCTTCCCTAAACACATAGGGGAACTATGTTTAGGTTTCAACTTCAGCCCTGTTGCACCCCTTCTTGAAATACCTCTCCCCAATCTCTTCCCTGTGGCAAACTCCTACTCATCCTCTAAGGCCCAATTCAAATGGCCCCGTCTCTCTGTGGGTTTCCCTGAGACCCCAGGCTGCCTCCCTCTTTGGTGCGCCCATAGCTCCTGTCTCACACATAAACTGGTCTCTGGGAACTGCAGTGATTTCCTGTTTTCTTCCTGGAGTGGGAACTCCCTGAGCACAGGGACCATGTCTCATTTGTTCATTCAGCATGCATTTACTGAGGAAACCTGTGGCTGCCATGTGGAGAACAAACTGTCGGGGGCTAGGGCAGAAGCAGGGAGACCAGTGAGGGGGCTGCTGACTCAGTCACTCTGGGCAGGAGGTGATGGTGGCTCAAACAGGCTGGTGGCCACGGATCGGGGAGAAGAGGTTGGATTCAAGTACGTTACAAAAGGATTTCCTGAAGGAATGATGGGGGAGGTGAGGGAAATAAAGGAAGCAAAGGGTTTTCAGTGAGTGGCACAGGTGTCCAGTTGCGTCTGAATGCCCATGAGACAGCCCAGCGAATACAAGGGTCTGGGCAGATGGGTACAAGGGCCTCTAGAGCGGCAGTGGTAGGCTTCCCCACCCAAAATGCAGGTGGGGACTTCCACCTCCCTTGCGCTGCTTGCTGTACCTCTCTCATTGTGGCCTGGGGTCACAGCCACCGCTTAGACCCTGAGCTCCTGGGAGTCAGAAGCTGGTCCTCAGGGTGCCTCTCTCAAGAAGGCCAAGTGCAGACAGACTTCCCAAGCCTGCTCTTGCGCCTGCCAAATCTCAAGGACCCACTTCCCACGTATTGGCCTCCTGGTCATTCCACCCTCTCACCTGGACGTTCCGACAAACACCAACTGTGAAAATGACACCATGACCCTCAAGCGACTTCTGGATCCTCCAAGGCCCTCTTGACTTTGCATGTGGCCCATCCTGTCAGTGGTCACACTCTCTATACAGCTCTCCTTCACTGACTCTCCACTGTCCTCCCAACCAAAGATCTCTAGGAAGCGTGGTCACGGGCTGAGGGCCCATGCAGGCGGGCTGCCCCTCTGAAGTTTCCCACAGGAGTGAGACTGTTAGGCCACTACGAGGCAGGTGCAGGAATCGGAATGTCTTGGGTTCCAGTTCCCTGATCTGTGTGATAAATTCTCTCCCCACACTCTAGGCCTGCTCTTCTCCAGCTCTAACAGTGAAGGTTGCAGCAAGAGCAGATGAGTTTCATTTTCTGTCTTGACTCGTTTTCTTACTGGCTACGTGGTGTACGGTGTGGAGAAGGATCTCAGGATGGAGCTAGAACCAGCTGGTAAGAGATCAGCAGTTGATTAGCAATGTCTGCCACAGGACATGCATGTCCTGAGCTACCCATCCCTAGGTTTGATGATCTCTGGGTCCCTTCTAGCTTTGACAACTGAGCTTCCTAGAATGGACGGAGCCCAAGCCGACCATCACAGGCCCTTCATAAGCATACCTGTCATAGTCCTGAATGATCTGCCCAACCGCCCAGATGGCCGACAAATATTCGTTGGTGCCCATGGGGTTGATATAGTGCAAAGAGGAAGGGTCGAGGGGATTTCCATTGGAGGCTGTGAAGTCTATCCCAACCTGCAGGAAAAGGCCAGAGACCCCAGCTCCCTATCCTGCCTCCAGGGAACAGAGAGGCTGATGAAACATGGGAAGCCCCATTCATCACCCCACCCTGACCCCCCTTCCATAAGATGGTCCCAAACCTGGAAACTGACCATGTCACTCCTCTGGCTCTAATGCCATCTATGGCTCTCTATTGCCAGAGCATAAAGTCTACCGCCTAGATGTGATATAAAACCAACCTACAGCCCCAACCCTTTTCCCTGTCACAGTTCCGTTTCCAGGCCTTCATTCATGAGGTTCCCTCTACCTGAAGAGCCAGGCCATTTTTTCATTCTCCTCCAATTTTCAGGCCCAATTCAGATGCCACTGCCCCACTGAAGCCTTCCCAGACACCTCGCCCCCACACCAGGCCATCTACCCATTGTCCCTCAGATCTCCAAGGGGCACCAGGACCTGGGGCAATGCCTGCACACCTAGTCACAATGGATGCTCACTGCAGGTAAGATGCATGGTCCCAGAGCCAGGTCCACAGCGGGGCACAGAGCACCAGGCAGGTGCCCCACATGGACTGAGACTGGCGGATGGGCAGGATACTGAGTTCCACCTGCTCTCTCAGCCCTAAGGGTTTCCAACCCAGCCTCTGGATGGGAGCAAGAAGGGGTGGGCAAGGCTGCCCAGCCAGAGAGAGACCCAGGGCATGAGATGGCCACCTGAGGACTCAGGCACAGCCTGGAGCCTGGCACACAGAAGGTGCTCGATATCGTCTGCTGAGTGAACACAGGAGAAATAGCAGGGCCTGGCCTCTCTGCGGGGTAGGGGGGCTGTAACAACTAGCAGGGTTACAGGTCAACAAGACCAATCTCCTGCCTCCTAAGAGTCCTGCAGATGACTTCCAGCCCCCATGGGGTCTAGAGGTGGTGATGGGAGGGCGGGGAGGCTAGGTGGGAAGTGGGCAGAGTGTAGGACCCCTGCAGGTTCTCCCCTGGTCCCGAGCCTTCCCTTTGGGTGAGGAATGGGACAAGTCTGGGGCATACACTCCAGGCCACCGACAGAGTGACCACTCATTCTCTCAGTGAGTATTTACTAAGCATGTGCTACATGCTGGGTACTGAGTGATACCTCAAGGGTGGAGAGGAAACAAAACAGCAGCCCCGCACTCAGGACACTCAGTCACTAGTGGGGCAGGGACAGTGAAATATACTTGAGAATCCACTGCAGGGGGTGTGGGTTTGATCCCTGGTCGGGGGACTAAGATCCCACATGCCACGTGGTGTGGCCAAAAAGTAAGAAAATTTTTAAAAAATACTTGAGAAAATTTCAGAGTGGCATGTGTCCTGAAGTTACTAAAACAGGAGATGGGACAGAGAGGAATAGGAGGCCTCGGCAGAGGTGACCTGTGTTACGGCCTGCAGGGCAGCAGACACAAGAAGGTTCTGGGGAAGAGTGTTCCAGGCAGGAGAAACAGCAAACACAAAGCCCCAAGACAGAGCAGAGCTGAGCTGGTGCGTGGGGAAGCAGTGAGGATCAGTGTGGACGGAGCTGAGTGAGCAAGGGGAAGGGTGCAGCAGATGAGGTAGGAAGGAAATGGGAAAGAACTGGCTCTTTTTTCCCTCCTGAAGAAGTGTAGCCTAACCAGTGACGCTCAGGGCTGAACAACCAGGCTCTGACTCAGACCCATCCACCCATACTGTCTCCTCTCGGCCAGTCCTGGGAAAGCCCATGCCCTGGGAAAGTCCTTCCTGAAGTCTATCCCAAGTCACTCCTGCTGAAGTCGTAGCTCAAGCCCTTCAAGAGGATCCTCACTGGGGAGGGGAGAGGTGGGGTGGGGTGGTGGAAACCTTACGGTGAACATGAGCTGGCAGCCTCCCAGGATGTAGTCCAGAAAGGAGTAGTCCCGGGTTATCTGGAAGAAATCAGAGAGGTCAGTGAGCCCCCACCCCGCACCCGAGGGCCAGCCCTCATTTGGCCATGCTCTCCACAACAACCTTTGGGGAGCTGTCACTCTGGGCCCGGATGGTGGTCAAGGAGGCCGCAAAAAGCAGATGCACCTGATCTGATTACCACAGAACCCTAATCCCTCTGTAACAGTGGAGCAACGGTTCCCAATTGGTGGAACATCTGTACACACACAGATGTACAATAAGTTCACACAGTGTCCCAGGGCCCAAAGTCAGTTCAGTTCAGTTCAGTTCAGTTCAGTTGTTCAGTCATGTCCGACTCTTTGTGACCTCATGAATTGCAGCACGCCAGGCCTCCCTGTCCATCACCAACTCCCGGAGTTCACCCAGACTCGCGTCCATTGAGTCAGTGATGCCATCCAGCCATCTCATCCTCAGTCGTCCCCTTCTCCTCCTGCCCCCAATCCCTCCTAGCACCAAAGTCTTTTCCAATGAGTCAACTCTTTGCATGAGGTGGCCAAAGTACTGGAGTTTCAGTCAGTAACAACTACCAATTATATGACAGCTGCTGTTTAGTCACTAAGTCGTGTCTGAGGCTTTGTGACCCCATGGACTGCAGCCCACCAAACTCCTCTGTCCATGGGATTCCCCTGGCAAGAATACTGGAGTGGGTTGTTGTGCCCTCCTCCAAGGAATCTTCCTGACCCAGGGACTGAACCTGCGTCTCCTGCACTGGCAGGTGGATTCTTTACTGCTGAGCCACCTGCGAAGCCCAATTACATGACAAAGAAAGCCTCAATTTGTTGCCATTTGGTCCCTAAGTCTCTCTAGCTCTTACCGACCTCGACTTGGAACAGAGAGAGGCCAGGCCTCCAGATCAAGACCTTCTGCTGTAAATTACTAAAGCTGTTAAAACATAGTTTGGATGGTCTTTGTCTCCTTTTGGCTGGCCTTCCAATATTGGTGACGTTAGAAGGGTTCCTTGCAAAATAAATATTTTTTAAGTAAAAAAGACACCAAAATGGGAGGAGGAGGGGGGCTGAATACAAAAAATAATAAGGCAGGAGCCAGAAATCCAGAAGGGGGATGTGAGTGACACAAGTTTCAGAAACAAGGACGTGAAATCACGATGCTGCAACCCACCAGCTTCACTGTCACAGGGTACTGCTGCGTTGTGACCGCACTGATGCTAACGTAAATCTTAGTCTCCAGGTGAGGAAACTGAGGCCTGGGGGCTGCCAGCTGGTAGAGTAAGTGACAGGGACCTTCAAGCCTGGTGTTCAGGGCTCCTGCTGCCCTGGCTGGCACTGCCTTCCTTAACATCCCACCCGATTCCAGCAGACGTGTGGCCACCAGACTTCCAGGGGGCCTGGCCCCTGGCCTCAGCCTGGCCACAGTGGTATGAACATTGTCACTGTGGGCCTTGGTGGCCCCAGTTAGACCATAGGGCAGGAACCTGAGCTCCCACTAATGTCACTGCCAGGGGATAGGGTGCCCCGGCCCAGTGCTCTCTCCCTCTCTGATGCTGAACATGCAGGGGACAAGCATGAGAAAAAGCAACTCCCTACAGTTACCCTGGGCCTCCCTGGTGGCTCACTGGTAAAGAATACCCCTGCCAGTGCAGGAGACGCTGGTTCTATCCCTGGGTTGGGAAAATCCCCTGGAGGAGGAAGTGGCAACCCACTCCAGTATTCTTGCTGGGAGAATCCCATGGACAGAGGACTACAGTTCATGAGGTGGTAAAGAGTTGGACACAACCGAGCAACTAAACAACAACAGTTACCCTCCAACCAGGAGACCCTGGAAGGTCATCTCATGCCCTCCTTGACCTCGGCACAGGAACAGGATATGAGACTTCATATGCTTAATCATGTTAACATTTCCATTCCACAGATGAGCAGACTGAGGCTTAGAGAGGTTAAGCTCAAAAGGTCTCAGAGCCAGGACAGAACTGGCAGAACCAGGATTTGAACCCAGGCCTTGCTGGCTCCACTACCCACCCACTCCAGTATGTTTGGGCTTCCCTTGTGGCTCATCTGGTAAAGAATCCGCCTGCAATGGGGGAGATCTGGGTTCAATTCCTGGGTTGGGAAGATCTCCTGGAGAAGGGAAAGGCTACCCACTCCAGTATTCTAGCCTAGAGAATTCCATGGACTGTATAGTTCATGAGGTTGCATATCGTGAGTTGGACACGACAGAGCAACTTTCCCTTCACTTCACTTGCTGGCTCCACACCTAGTGCTCTCTCTCTTCTGCAGTGATATCTCTCTGTGTGACCCCAAACCTTGCCCCTGCACCACGCCCACCCAGGCTGACTCACCTTGCAGGAACGCAGGATAATGACGCCTGAGTTTTTATAGTTCTTCTTCTTCTTTTGCTTCTTGGGGTTGATACACTCAAACTCCCGCTGTGCAACACACAAGGAGAAAGAGCTCAGCTTGGGGCTTCTGCAGGGACTGACCCTCCCCTGGGCCCCGGAACCTATTCTACAGCATTGACCAAGGGTTAGCACACCTCCTCCAGGAAGCCCTCCCAGAACTGGTTCCTGCCACCCTGGGCTCATGCCTCCCAGAACTGGTTCCTGCCACCCATGGGCTCCAGCTCATGCCTGGAGTCAAATGGATAGCTCCTGAGGGCTCACTATGCACTTCACCTGTATAATCTCATGTAATTCCCACTCTACTCTTTTGCCTCCGCTTGACAGATGGGGAAACTGAGTCTCAGAGAGTGACTATCTTGCTCAAGGTTATAAGGCAGAGAGGTGGGATCTGAGCCCCCGCCTGCCCCTGATTCAAAAACTCCTGCCCCTTCCCCGTCCCCTGTGGAGGTCTTGGGGTCATGCCCTTGTGCACATCTTACCGGGACACCGTCACGAGCCTCACACATCTGTGACACCGAGGTCTGGAACTCACCGATGAAGTCGTGGCCCCCGTCGTTGTCGTAGTCATAGCACATAACCTGCGGTGGATCCAGCGAGGTCACTCCAGAGCTGCCCACAGCAGGCACTCACAGCTCCTCTCAGTTTCCTGAGCAAACCCCATGTCTTTTTTTTGGGGGGTGGTGCCTCCCTCTCCCTCTCTAGATCTGACTACCTGGCTTGGGGTGATGACTGTAGCTCCGGAACTGCCTCCTACAGGAAGCCTTCCATGATTGCTGGGAAGAGGAGAAAGGGTGTCCACTCCAGTAATGGAGACTCCTCCCTCTGGTGCAGGAAGCTGCACACCCCACACACCTGACACTGGGCTGCTACTCTTGGGTTGTGGCCCACTTGGCCTCATGGGCCATGGCCTGGAGTCCTCCCTAGACTTGTACTTCTTTTCCTGAGATGGGCACAAAAAGTCCCAGCTTGATATGCTAACTTAGCTGCCATGACACTCCTAGAAGGAGGGCAGGAATTACTGTACCCATTGTACTGATGGGTAAACAGAGGCTCTAAGTGGGAAGCACTGGCCCAAAGTCTTACAGTGGCAGCCAGAGAGGCAGGACCAGAACCCAGTTTCCTGGTGCCCTGTCTGAGGGTCCCTACATGGCCTTGCTGCCTTACCCCGCCCTGTCTGCTCTCAGACCCGGCCCCAAGGACTGAGGGCTTTTAGAGACTAGTAACCACCATCTTCATCACAGCGACAACACTTGGTTGTTTCCAAGGTGATTCTGCATTCATTAGCTTAGCGAGCAGCACACAGCCCTCCAGGAAGAACAGGGCAGTCACTCTGTTCCCATTTTAAACAAGAGGTTCACCGAGATGAGGGCCCTGCCCAGATCAGTCAGAGCGTTAGGCAGACCTGGGACAAGGACTTAGGTCACTTGCCCCTCCCCACCATGGGTTCTTTTTCCATCTTAATAAGAAAGAGCTTTGCCAAGGCATCCCCAGGAAGCCTCAGGTGACCAGGAGGCCAGAGCTGGCAGGGTGGGCAGCAGGGTTTCCTCAGCCCCCCTCACACACCTGGATGGGCTTCTCCATGTCTCCATCGCACAGGGACACCAAGGGCACAGTGAACGGCTTCCACACGGGGTCCAGCGTGTACTTGATTACCTGCAGGACAGTGAGGAGGTAGGGGTGAGCTGGGACCCAGGGGTGGCAGTGCTCTGGGATCGGGCCAACCCAATGGGACAGGGGGAGGGCAAGGCGGAGAGACCCACAGCCACACTTCTGGGCATGGACGTGAGCACCCCCATGATGAGGAGGGAGCAAGTCTCTAGGGGCCATCAGGGTTTTTCCTGGGCACTGTAGGATGTGCCTGCCTGGTCCCATCCCGAGCTGTCAGGGTGGCCAGACTGCAGGCCCACTGGCTCAGAGACCCCTGGTGCTCCACACACCCACCTCAGTCCTATGGACCAGCATCCACTTGCCGTCATCTCCTGGTTTATAAAACTCGAGAAATGGGTCCGACTTCCCGAAGAGATCCTGGAGGAAGCGGGAGGATGTGGGTGAGGGAGGCGTAACCGCCGGATTCAGATGGGGTGGGGGCGTGGCCCAGCTGTCTCCCCACCCCACCCCACCCCCCAGCATCGGGAGCGGGAGCTGCTGGCCCCACCCCCTCAGCCTCTGCAGGGCTCAGCAGAGACCCGGGCAGTAGCAACCTCCTGGAACCAAGCAGCATCCCCAGGAGAAATCGCCCCATCCTGGGGTGACCAGAGCTTGTGCTCAGAGAGCCAGAGGCCTGGAGTCTGTAGAAGTTACAATTCCAGCATCTCAGGTAGGGCAGGATGTCAGAGAGAGAATGTTCAGGGCAGGGGGAGGTAACCAGCAAAATGGGATTTTAATTTATTTTAGTGGGGTTCTGAAAAAAATTAAAGCAAATTATCCTAGCAGAAGAGTTCTTTAAAACTCCATTTAAGAAAATGTGGACACTATAACAGGCGACATTCAAGAGGGGGGAGATGTAAAACAAATGAGTAAATAATATACATTGGGACTTCCCTGGTGGTCCAATGGATAAGAATCCGCCTGCCAAGGCAGGGGACACAAATTTGATCCCTGATTGGGAAAGATTCCATGGAGCAACTTAAGGCTGCACACCGCAACTACTGAAGCCAACACACCTAGAGCCCGTGCTCCTCAACAAGAAAAGCCCAGCACCACAGCTAGAGAGCAGCCCCGGCTCAGCGCCATTAGAGAAAGCAGCAACACAGTGCCAGCGCAACCACACACACACACAAATAACAATAATATACACTAGGCAGGAATTAGTGATAAGGAGACAAGTAAAGGAGGAGGGGGGCAGAAGGTTAGGGACCACTGCACGGTCCTTTAGGGAAGGCTTAATTAGAAGGTGACATTATAAGCAGAGGCCTGATGAAAGTGAGGGAGGGGCCAGTCATGAAAAAATTCAGGGGGAAAAGCATCCCAGGCAGAAGGGACAGCAAGTGCAAGGGTCCTGAGGCAGGAGGGTGCCTGGTTTAATCCCAGACAGTGAAGAGGCTGATCTGACTAAAACAAAATGAAGGCAGGGAATGTGGAAGGGGTGAGGTCAGGGAATCAGGGGGCTATGGATGCATTAGGTGGGATCCAAGCATTTACAGAGATGGGGACCCCCAATGAGTAGGCTTCCAGCCACATCTTGAATACCTCTAAGTGATAAAAAAACCTCACTACCTCAATGGTGAAGCAGTCTTAATTTGGAATGGCCTGCAGGGCCGTGTGTGATGGACTTGTCCCTGGAGGGGCAAGAAAGGTGGTGGCCGGAAGTCCCAGGCCATACAACCCCAGAGCTGGGGAGGGTTGGTGCCTCTTGATGGAGAACCCCCTCCCCTGCCTGTCTCACCTTCTTGTCCAGCTTCCTGCCCGCCAGGCTCAGTGTGATGACCCGGTTATCTGACAGCTCCTGAGCAGCAATCTGCAAGGCCAGAGGAAAGTTGGGGGTTGAGGCCTGTTTCTAAGACTCCTTCCTCCGACCTCTTTTCAGGCAGGGTGGACATGGGATGCCCCAGCAGTCAATTCTCCGGGGTGGGGCGGGGCGGGGAGAGGAAAAGCAGTACCATGTGACTTGGCATAAGCCTCTTGTCTTCCTAAAATCTCAGTTTCCATCTTCGGGAAAATGGGGCTAAATAACTCATCTGGATCTGAGAATCAGAAAGTAATCCCAATGTGGCT
This sequence comes from Ovis canadensis, assembly GCF_042477335.2. NCBI lineage: Eukaryota > Metazoa > Chordata > Mammalia > Artiodactyla > Bovidae > Ovis > Ovis canadensis. Next base: position 38,340,016 of record NC_091258.1, on the reverse strand, counting down.
CAAGATAGGAATGAGATGGTGGGGGAGACAAAGCGGGGATCAGACACAGGGATGGTCTAGAGCCTTGGGGAGAGGTTCTGGGTAGGGGAACAGCCTGCCAGGCTTCCTCATCCCCTCACTGCTCTCTCGGCTAGGACTCCCTCTCCTCCCACATCTCTAGGATAGCCCTACCTGCTGAATGAGCTATTTGACTCTGAGAACCAGGGACAGAGGCCAGGCTAGAGGCCCCTCTCTCCTGCCTCCCCTCTAGCTGAGACCTTGCTCAACAACCCTGTAGGGTAGGCCCTATCATTACCCCTATTTCAAAAGAGGTGGGTACCGAGGTCTGGAGGGGAGCTGCTGGAAATGCTGGTCCTTCTGGGCTGGCTTCCATGTGGAGGACAGCTGACCAGTGGAAGCACTTAAATGGGGAGGTTTTGCACCCCAAGAGGTGGGAGGAGGCTGGGAGGGGACACTCAAGGTGGCAGAACAATGGATAAGAGCCCGGGGTAAGTGCTCCCTGGTGGCTCACACCGTAAAGAATCTGCCTGCAGTCTGGGAGACCCAGATTCGATCCCCAGTTGGGAGGGAGAGGGGCAGGGAAGATTCCCTGGGGAAAGAAACGGCTACCCACTCCAGGAATCCCATGGACAGAGGAGCCTAGCGGGCTCTACAATTCATGGGGTTGCAAAGAGTCGGACATGAGTAAGCCACCAACACTTTCACTTTGTGCTTAGAATTCAGTATGCCTGAACTCAGGGCCCATGGCCATGAATGGGGTAAAAAAACAGCTGAGATTGCTGGGTCCCTCCCAGCCCGGAACGCACGGCTCCACAGGCAGTGGGGAGCCAGAAATGTTCCAGAGCAGGCAACTAATGCTGCATGAGTGAAGAAACACAGGTACAGCCCTCCTCCTCCTCCCAGCACGGCCAGTTTCCCTGGCGTCACAGGCTCTGAAGGGGGACAAGCCAGGAGAGAAGCTCACTGGCTGAACCGCCCCAGGGCACTTTTTGTCCGGGCTTCTGTTCCCTCATCTGTAGAAGCAGACTCTGCTTTCCCAGAGTCTGAGGACCAAAGAGCTCATCCGCTCAAAGGGCCTGCGCATCGCAAGAATCACTCTGCAGCGTAGGGATCATTGCGCATCACTGAATCTTTGCGTATCAGAGGAATCATTGCGCATTGCAGCCATGAGCCAAGCTAAGAGGGGCAAGGAGCTCCTGAAACCTCCTGAAAAACCCCCAAGGGAGGACAGCAGGGGCTAGGAGGGGATGCAGGGAGGGGTAGGAGCGCCCCAGCCCGGGAAGACGCCGTGGGGACCCCTGGCAGTCCTCCTCACCCCCCAGCTTGGCAGCTCCGACGCATCATATATGGAGCCAGGAGCCCGTTGCTAAGAGACCTGTTGCTAAGTTGTAAGTTGGGCCTTTTTACTCCAAACAAAGCTGGTTATTATCTGCCAGTGAAGCGGCCCATTGATGGGGGAGGGCAATGGGCAGCGCGGGTTGGAGGTGGGGAAGGCGGTGGCGGAGGGTGCCTTTAGAGAGCGGGACGGGGGCTGGTACCGTTATCAAGCCCTTCCCCGCAGGCTTGTCATTCATCAGCAGCAGAGGCCGAGTGATCTTCTTGCTGGAGACAATCTGGAGGGAGAGAGGAGGGAAAGGTGCTTGAAAAACACTCAACAGGCACTGCTCGCAGCACAACACGCCATGCGAGGAGCAGGTTAAAACCTCCCCCTGTGGGATCCCCTCCGTGGGAGACAGATCGCCACCACTGCTAGCTCCACTGGGCAGCTGAGGCGACTGAGGCCCAGAGAGGTTGAGACACTTGTCCGAGGTCTCACAGCTGGGTTGGAATTCAGGCAGTCAGATCCCTGGGGACCTGCAAGCCCCCAGGAAAAGGCTCCTGGAAGGCTCACATTCTGGAGGCTGGCCAGTAACCACCTCCCCCAGAGTTATCCAGAGACCCCCACCTCCCTCTGGGTGTGATCCCTGATGGAGAGGATCAAATCCTGACTCCTTCCTGTGTTTTCAATGGTTTGAATAATGAAGACGTTAACACAGGATTCAAGGATCAGTGCAATATGGGGAGGACAAGTGGATCACACTGTGAAGTCCCCCTCCCACCTGCCTCTGTACCCCCCAGTCTCACCCCCTCCGTGTGCCACCATGGTTCTCTGTTTCTCGGGGGAAATGCTCGTACTTCTTTGTGCTGATGCGAGCACGTTCTTACTGTCTCTGTGCTAGCTTTTTGTCCCCGCCAGTTCCACGCTCAGCCTTCTCTGTGCCACTGTGGACTACCTCACCTGGCTCCCCTGTCTTCTAAATTGTGGGGGTTCACTCCTCCCCCCAGTGGGGGTCTAGCAGGAGGGGAGAAAGGCTAGGACGAAGCTTTGCTGCTCATCATCGGCCTCAGTTGCAGTCCTGGGGCCTCTCCATGGTGGCGACAGCTCTCCCCTGGCCTCTGGCAATACCACTTCCTGCACTGCCCCTCCCTCCAGACCAGGGGCAGCGGGCTTCCGCTGGGGTCAGGCCCTGTGCAGGTTTCCCCACCCCTGTCGGTTCCTGCTCCGCCCACTGGTCCTTTAGCTCTCTGCTCCCTTTAAGGGTGTAGACACATGGTGGGGACCCTGCCAGACACAACCTCACTTCTTAGGCCACTGCCGGGCCCTTGCTTTTTTCATTGAACATCATTTCCTGGAAGGCCCAGGGTGTTTCAGTCTCCACAAGAACCTCTTGGAGCCATTCCCATTTTATTCACCTACTATCCCAATAGCTGAGCAGAGCAGTCATCACTGTTCCCAAGTAAAACAGGAGGCTCAAAAGGCCGTGGGGCTTGCCCTAGAGCCCAGAACTGTTAACACTGATTGGAACCTGTATCAGGAAGTCTTAGCCCTGTAATTTCCAAGCACACCAGAGAGTGAGCCGGAGGGGGAAGTGTAGCCCAAAGAAGGAAAGGAAGTTGCCCAGAGTTGCACAGTGAGCCAGCTGCGGAAGTGGGACGACCAAGGGTGTCTTCCGTGGCTGGTCAAATGCTCCTACCCCAGGAAGTCAAGACCACACCTGCCTGCTTCTATCACTCAGAAGCTCTGGCCACAGGGGCCCACACCCCTCTTTGCCACTATGCTCAGTGTCTTGGGATGAGAGCGCTTCAGCCCAGCCCCAAGCCCACCTGGCTCCTTCCCCCTTTTGGTACCTGCGGGCCCCCAAGGCTGTCTGCATTTGCGTTGCCACCTCCAGAGGCAGGTGGGGAAAGTGGGACCAGGGAATGCAGCAGCAGGAGACTCCCTAGGAGGTGCTCCATCCTGGGAGCCAGGCGACCCCACTGACCCCATCCTCCTGGGGGGGCGCCCGGCTCACCGTGCCCAGGCTGCAGGAGAACTGGCCCAGGAAATCATGCTCCTCCAGCTGCATGCTTGACTTGTCCTGGTCAAACAGGGCAAACTTGAGCTTCTGCACCTCCTCAAAGTGGTAGTCAAGCACGAACTTCTTGGAGAAAGCGGGGTTGAGGTTGTTGATTGCAGTTTCTGTCCTGTCATACTGGCAAAGGAGCAGGGAACAGGAGTCAGAGTCGGGTAGCCAGTTCACCACTTCTTTGGCATTTAGTCATTAAGTGGTGTCATTCGTGACCCCACAGATTGTAGCCTGCCAGGCTCCTCTGTCCATGGGATTTCCCAGGCAAGAATACAGGAGTTTTGCCATTTCCTTTGCCAGGGGATCTTCTGAGCCCAGGGATCAAATCTGCATTAGCCGGTAGCTTCTTGACCACTGAGCCACTAAGAAAGCCCTGTTAACCTCTTCCTGGGCTACAGGAAATCATGGTGTTTATTCATGGAACACCCATCTCCATGCCAGACACTCAGGGCAGTTATCCGCATGGCTGAAGCAATCATTACTCCCAGATCACATAGAACACTGAAGCACAGAGAGGTTAAGTGACCTACCCAAGGCTGAACAGCTAGAGGGCATGGCCAGGATCTGAACCCAGTCCTGACTCCAGCCTTCACGCTTCTAACACACTGGCCCTGGCTCCATGCCCAGGTTCTAGGATAAGAGTTCAGACCCTGTCCCTGCCAAGGTTAAGTGACAGAGGGAATCTCATTTCCCATTGGAACCTCAGTTTCCACTTCTGTAAAATGAAAGGATTTGAGTGTCTGTGACTTTGCTTCCTTTTTATTTGTGGAGAACCCTTTCTTCAAACCATGTTTTACATGAAGCCGAGAGAAGAAACAGAAGGAGGAGGGGTACTTAGGGGGAGGTGAGGTCGGGGTTCCCTGTCTCCCATGGAGGCAGATGTTTGTACCTTCACGGAACCCTGGGATGTCAAAACTGGGAACTGAGCGGCTCCCACCCCCCCATTTAGAGTGGAAACTGAGGCCTGGGGAAGGACAGGGCCGTACACTGGGGGCCACTGGTGGGGCTGGGACAGGAACCCCGCCCTCCTGGCTTCTCTGCACTGAGGCCCCAAACCATGGAGTGGGTGACCGTCTATTTTGGGGCCTGGGCTGTGTTGATTTTTCCTCCCACTCATTCCATTTCCAAGGGCCAGAGAGCAGCAGGGATGGAAGAGGTCTTGGCCCCGGGCTATTTTTGGCCAGGGTGGCTGGCCTGGGAGGGAGAGAGATTGTAGAGGAGGGTGGAGGAGTGAATGGAGGTGGGTGCCTGGGGGAGGAGGGGGTAGACATCACCCCCTGAGGGGTGGGGCGGGAGTTCCGGAAATCTGGCAGATAGGACTCAGGCTTCTCCCAGCAGTCCTTGGCTGACCCCACATCCCACCTCTCACTTTTGGCTGCATCACCAGTGTGCTGGGTGAGACAGGTCAGCCCCTCCCCACTGTGGGCCCCATTTTCCCCTCTGTAAAATGGGTCAACAAGCCCATTTCCTTGGCATCCTAAGAAGGAGCCAACATCTATGGAAACTCTTTGTAAACCACTGTATGTTCTGGGGAACACCCACTGAGGCCTCGTTAAATAACTATGAAAATTAAGAGACATAAATATGGAACCAACCAAAATTGGAAAGTTTACATGCATGTAAAATTATTTGGAAGGCTGGATACCAAACCATTCACAGCTGGTTCTCCCTGACAGGTGAGTTCCCAACCACTTTGATTTTCTGGATTGTCTCAGTTTACTACAATGCATACAGATCCCTTTTGGAATAGGAAACAAAGCCATTTTTAAACCTTGAAAGTGTTAATGGTTTGGATTTCCCAGTATCCTTCCTTAAGCTACATCTTTCCCCAGTCCACAGGCCAAAGTCTTCTAGCTCAGAAATCCTTGGCTGTGGTACCATCAGCATCCTCAGCTCTGAGGCTCTTGGAAGGTAGGCATAAAAAAGAGAATTTCACAGATGAGGAGACAGGCTTAGAGAGGGATAGCCACTTGCCCAAAACCACACAGCAGGGAGTAACAGAGCTGGGTCTTGGCTCAGCTCTGGGACCAAAGCCTAACAGAGTTCCCTGTTTCTCTCTTTGCTCCTCACTGACTGTGCTCATTGAGGAATAAGCGGGGAAAGTTATTTTAAAAATGGAAGCAAGCATTTTGCAAAACTCTCTTTTAACCATTATAGTAACTATTATAGTATTATAGTAACTGAAGGGCTTCCCTGGTGGCTCAGTGGTAAAGAACCCACCTAACAATGCAGGAGACACGAGTTCGATCCTTGGGTTGGAAGGATCTCCTGGAGAAGAAAATGACAACCCATTCCAATATTCTTGCCTGGGAAACCCCATGGACAGAGGAGCCTGGCGGGCTACAGTCCATGGAGTCGCAAAGAGTCGGACACCATTGAGTGACTAAACAACAACAGTAACTTAAAATATAATAAACACTAAATATAAAATTATGTAAACCTAAATCTACAAATTATTCAGTTCAGTTGCTCAGCCGTGTCCAACTCTGCAACCCCATGGACTGTAGCATGCCAGGCTTCCCTGTCCATCACCAATGAATTATAATAAACACAAATATAAATATTTTAACTAATATTATAAACATTTCAGAATAACAATTTTCCAGGTAATCCCCAGCTCCCACTCCAAGTACTTCCAAGGGCCTGACCCCAGGGAGGCAGGGGGAGCGCTCCCCAGCGACGTTGCCCGTCACCCAGGGCATCTGCACACCAACGGGCCTCACCTCCATCCACCTGCCATCCGTCTCTGTGAAGAGGACACAGAAGGGGTCGGACTTGGAGGTGACATCCCGGTCCAGCAGGTTCTGGCCACTGACCGACAGCTCCACCTTGCACACGCAGTACTGGGAGCCGACGGGGGCCGCCCCCGAGGCCGGGGCACCTCCACCGGGTATGTAGGCCATGGGGGCTGGCGGCGGCGGCGGCAGCAACGCCTCACAGTCTAGGGGGACAATGCCGAGGGTCAGAAAGGGGACAGACATCTGCTGTGGCCCTCCACACCCTGGGGAGGCACGACCGGGCCCTCAAGATGCGGAGAGAGAAGGGTGTGTGTGTGTGTGGTTGGGGAGGGGAGTGGAGTGGGGATGGGGCAAAGCCTGGAGAAAGAATGCAGGAAAAGCAAGAGAAAGGAGTCTCTGTAGGTGAGTGTTTAGTTTGTCCCTGAAGTTGTTCTCTCTGCTTTGGTCTGGCTTTACCCGTGGGATACACGCAGGTCCAAGTTGCTCCTGTCAGAGCAGTGACACATCACGGTGGACACAGGCATCCCATTCATGTTGCCAGGAAAACCTGGGCTTCTCCTGAGCAACTGACACCGTGGCGCCTTGTGACACCGAGGCTCGCTCATTCACTCCAGAGTGTTTACCAAGCGTCTGCTACGTCCCAAGAACTGTGCCAGGGCTGGGCCCAGCAGTTAAGAAGATGGCCCAGCCTCAGCCCTCTCTGAGCTCCTGTTCCAGCCTGGAGGGCAGCCAGGTGTTGTGGGCTGGAGGCTCCCAGGGGGAGCCGGGGCTTTGTTCTGAGAGTGATGGAAGCCTTGGAGTGTTTTAAGCAGAGAGGTGACATGATCTGATTTGTGTTTTTAAAAGCTCACTCCAGCCCCTGTGGGGAGAATGGGTTGTTAGGCAGAGGAGAGGCAGCAGGGAGGCCAGCGAGAAAGTGGCTGTCATCCAAGCAGAAGGATGGAGTCACAGTGGCAACCCGGGGCCCAGCCCACTCCCTGAGCACCAGCCTCTCTCTGGGCCCAGGTCTCAGGAGGCCTGGGCGAGTGTGGGGCTCCAGACGCAGCGCCCGGGGCGTGCCTGGCAGGCAAGGGATCTGGGCAGAGACAAAGCCAGTGCTCAGCCCCCTCCCTCCCACCGTCTGTCCCTAGAACCTCATTATAATCACACGAGCCCAGAGCATCAGGACAGCACTGCAATTTGCCTGCAGGATTTATTCATGTCGTGTAAAAATTAGTTTCCATCGGAGGGGCTGGAGCGTCATACTCCCGCTCATTGTGTGCAGCTGGGTGGCCGTACCCCGTGGGGGAGGGGCGAGCAAATCCTCGACTCAGCGAGGAGAACGGGGAATAGTGATGTCCTGCATAGACATCATGGACTTCCCTGGTGATCCAGTGGCTAAGACTGCGCTCCTAACGCAGGGGGCCCGGATTCGATTCCTGGTCAGGGAGCTAAATCCTGCATGCCCCAATTAAAGATCCCGTGTCCTGCAACTAAGACCCGGTGCACCCAAATAAGTATTTTTTTTAAAAAACAGGACATCTTGCCAGGGGGCTGAGAGAACACCTGTTTATGCTTACACCTACCCATGGAGGATGGGGAGGGGAAGCATGACAGCCACTCCCATTTTGCAGATAAGGAAACTGAGGCTCAGAAGCAGAAGTCACCTGTCCAAGGTCACATAGTCAGGAACCAGCAGAGGCAGGGCGTGAGCCAAGTCTCCGGACTCCCAGGCCAACGTATGGCGTTCTGGCCAGGTCAGGGGGACTGCTGGGCATGGTGGGAATCTAGAACCTAGGTGGGGGCTATCTGGGGTGTCAGCCAAGCCAAAGAGAGCCTGAGGCTAAGAGAGCCCCAGAGCGCCCAAGGTCACTAGTGCCTCTGGGGTTACCCTGTCCACACCCCTGCCTCTCCCATCATCACTGATGGAGTGGATTCCAGCCCACTCACCTCCTCTCCACCTCACAGGCGCCCTTCCTAACAGCTGAGATGCCACTTGGGCCACCATCCGCCCCACTGCCAAGTCAGAAACCTCTGTTTTCTTTCTGGGGGGCCAGGTTCACACACTCCCTGGTGCATGTACACACAGATACACACAAATACTTAGGCCCCCAGACTAACAAGTGTGAAGGCAAGCACTCAAGTGATCACTCAGGGGCCACTTCTTCCCGCTCTCCCCCGGATCTGAGCCACCATCACCACGCGGTTCCTGCACTGTCCTCCTTCCCCTCACTGGCTCTGTCCTGGCTGAGGGTGTGGCCAGGAGGGCCAGGTCCCACGGGAGGGTCGGACTGGGTGGGGCTCCTCAAAGCCCACTGCCACCCCACCTGGATCAGCTCACAGGCCCCAGAGAGCTGGAGCGATGGGTGGGTGGGGAAGGGGCACTCCTCCCCCAGTTAGGGGCAGGTCCCCCATCCCCAACTCACCCTCTGGCTGGAAGCTTCTAGATGCCCGAAACGGGGAACACATGGTGTCTGGAGTGGGGGCAGGCGGGGGGTCAGAGTGGATCCCTCTGTGCCAGCCGGCAGCGGGCAGGCGGGCCGGACCCTGAGGCCTGACGCAATGGAAAAAGAAACCACAGCCTAGGCTGGGCTGGGCCCCCTCCCCTCCTACTCCAGCAAGAGGGCCGGCAGGCAAGGTGTCATTAAGGGAGGGCTGGGCCTGCCATGCGCATCTGGGCAGGGCAGAAAGCTCCCTGATGCAGCGCCCATGCGCCCCGCGCCCCGCAGGTAATTGGAGGCTTCGGGCTGGAGAGGGGGTCTGGGGAGCCAGGGCCCGCTTGCGGATGGTCCTGACTCCTGGCCCAGATGGACATAAGCCTTCTGGGGTGACCAGGGCCCCAGGGAAGGAATCGAAAGGCAGGGATACAGAAGGGATAGTATTCCTTTTTACAGAAAGCTGGGCCGAGAGCAGGCAGGGCTTGGGAATTCCCTTTCATGCATTCAGTCAACATCCCTTGAGCACCTTGGACTACAACAATGGATAAGACTCAGGCCTAAGCTCCCACAGGGTCCACTGGCCCCAGGCTTCTAAGGCATCTTACTCTTAAAGCAGAAAAAACAGAATTTAGGGACCCTGGTGCTGAGCCACACGTCTAGAACATTCCAGTTTCAGCCAGAAACCTAGGAACCTATCCTTGGCCTCTCTTTCCTTCGCCCCCTGTCCTACTACTGCGGTCAGCCCTGCCTCCCAGATGTGCCCAGCGTCATCCCCATCTCCCGCTTCCACTCCCCTGGCCAACGCCAGGCCTCCCTGAGCAACCCCAGGCTCTCTTTTCCACACCAGAGCCAGAGGGAGTCTTGAAACATGCACTTTGGGGGCAGGGGCTTCCCTGGTGGCTCAGTGGTAAAGAATCTGCCTGCCAATACAAGAAACACATTTAGGTTAGATCCCTAATCCAGGAAGATCCCACACACCACGGAGCAACTAAGCCCGTGCGCCACAACTACTGAGCCTGTAACCTAGAGCCCGGGAGCTGCAGCTACCGGAGCCCGCTTGCCTAGAGCTTGTGCTCCGCAACAAGGGAAGCCACCACAGTGGGAAGCCTGAGCTCTGCAACTCCACTCTCTGCAGCTAGAGATGGAGCGAAGATCCAGGACAGCCAAAAATAAATACGTTAATTAAGAGGAAAAAACATGCAAATCAGATGCTACCACAGCTCTCCCTGAAAATCTCCCAGGGCCTGCGCTTCCTGGTCACACAACCCAAATCCTCTCCCGACCCTCCCCCCACACCACGCTCGCCCTCGCTCCCTGTGCCCCAGCCGCACTGGTCTCCTCCCGCTCTGCAAATGTGCCAACCTCGCTCCTGCCTCAGGGCCTTTGCACTTGCTCTTCCCCCTGCCAGAGATGCCTTTCTTCACACGACAGATCTTAGTTGTCAGCTTAATGTCACCCCCCCAGAGGCCTTCCCTGGTCACCCAAGCAAATGGACTCTCAGCCCCACACCATTTTCCCCACAGATCAATGTGATACACAAGCATTTTACTATCTGTCCATCTGCCTTGTGCGCTGCCTGTCCCTCTAGAGTGTACATTCCACAAGGGAAGGATCACCACGGTTTTCCCAGCACCTAGAAGAGCACTTACACTGTGGGCAGGTGTGGGATAAATTCGTGCCAGATGAATGAGGGAGGGACTGCCCCCTCCCCCGCCAGCCCCAGAGGAATCACAACCACTGCCCCACCGCACACATCACTCAAGAGACCGCAAAGCCCTTTCTGAATCCTGGGATCCCCATCACTGCTCCAAGAGGCCAGCACTAGAGGGGTTCACAGTCGCACTTCACAGAGGTACAAACTGAGGCTCAAGAAGGGGCAGTGGTGCCAGGGAAGGATGGTGCTGAGGCTAAGAGCTGTGGCCACCCAACTCCATCCTTCTCCCTCACTGCTGACCCCAGTGGCTCAGGACCCAGCAGCTGGGTTATGCACCCCACCCACTGTGGGGAAGAGACGCCAAGGTGGCCTGCAGAAACCCCAATTCAGAGATGGACAGTGACAGGAGACACTGAGAGGGGCAGGCTCAAGGGGCAGGCGCGGGGAGAGGGATGGCAGGGGGCAGGGGAGCCAGCGGCGGGGGGTGGAGACAGAGACCCAGATGGCGAAGAGGGAGACGGGAGGTGCTGCACAGGGAGGCAGCAGCCTCCACTGCAGAGTCTCATCTGGTGGTGAGCAGGGGGCAAGTGCAACAGCAGGTGGCCTGTCAGAACTGGGGGCCTCGTGTGCCCTCTGAACAAGCCTGCTCAACCTGACACCTAAAAAATGAAATCCTCTTTTCAGTGCTAACCGCACGAAGTGATGCTCTACAGACTCTTGTCGTGGAAGTTACAAGGATAGGAGGGAGGTCCTCTGGACAGTACTGTGCCAAAGCTGAGAGCACAGACTCTGGACTCAGACTGTCGGGGTTTGAATCCTTGGGGCTTTCATTTACCTGCTGTTTGGTCTCAGGCAATTTACTTAACCTCTCTGGTCTTTGTTTCCTCTCTATAAAAAGCAGGAACAGGGACTTCCCTGGTGGTCCAGAGGTTAAGAATCTTCCTACCAATGCAGGGGCCAGGGGTTCCATCCCTGTTAAGATTCCACATGCCTCAGAGCAACTAAGTGCCATGGGCCACAGCTATTGAGCCTTCGTGCCTAGAGCTCCTGCCCTGCAACAGGAGAAGGCACTGCAACGAGAAGCCCGTGCACTGCAATGAAAAGCAGCCCCTTCTCACCACAGCTAGAGAATGTCTGCATCCAGCAATGAAGATCCAGTGCAGCCAAAATTAAATAAATAAAATACAGAAACCGTAAAAAAAAAAAGGAACAATAAAAGCACTTTCATCAGGTATTGATATCGAGGATTAAGTGAGGTGAAGCACTTAGAATGACACTCTGCAGCTCCTGCTATTAGCAGTGATTCCAGATGGCTGGGGTCAGGGGGACAGAAGTGTGAGGTTTACAGTGCATATAAAGGGGACTAGCAGTTAAAACTGGTTGAGTATATGGTCCTAGGCTCCCCTTCTCAGCTGGAAGACACAGCTCAGAGATGCCAAGGGAGACCAGGATGGTGAATGCAGGGTCAGGGAGGGAATAATAGACTCAGACCCCACACACTTCAAGGTCTACACTCCTGGGCCATGGCCCCCAGGATCCTGAGGGCATCTGAGCCTTCATTCAGGCAGCAGACCGTGCTCACTGGGGTCTGGTCATTGACAGCAGAGGTTCCCAGAGTGGCCTCTACGGTCATCGCTCCAACTATGGTTCCCAGTGGGGCCTCCTCCCTCCCTCCTGCAGGTTCCTGGGCCCCAAACAGACCCGCTTAGTCAGAGTCCCCAGAGTGGCATTTGTGTTTTAACAAGCCCTCCTGGTGGCAGGGCTTCCCTGGTGGCTCAGACGGTAAAGATTCTGCCTGCAATGCAAGAGACCTGGGTTTGATCCCTGGGTTGGGAAGATCCCCTGGAGAAGGGAATGGCAACCCACTCCAGTATTCTTGCCTGGAGAATTCCATGGACAGAGGAGCCTGGCAGGCTCCAGGTCATGGGGTCTCAAAGAGTCAGACATGACTGAGCAACTGACACTTTCACGTTCCTGGTGACACTAGCAGTGGGTTCAGGACACACAGATCCCAGAGGGGTGGGTAGGTGGGGCATCTTGTTAAAATGCAGGTGCCAGTGCCCACAGGTCTGGGGAGGGAGCTAAGAGTCTGCATTTCCAACAAGCTCCTGGGTGCTACTGAGGTGGCCCATCTGAGACCATACTTTGAACACCAACCTGCTCCATGGCCCCCAGTGGCTGACCACACCCAGGGATGGCTGTGGTTTAGCCTACTCTTGGCATAATGAGGCAGTCATCATACTTGGTCCCCATAAAAGCCCTGCCAGCTCACTGAGTTCCTGCTGTGTCTCGACAGACCTCTGAGTCTGTAGCCTCTGGTTTCAGGTGGTGACACCCTGGCAGCCGGAACCCTTGGTTGGCCAGCCACATGCCTGGTCCCCACTGGCCCTGATGGCTGTGTTTACTGAGCTTTCAGGGTGGGAATGTGCCTTGAATGCATCCAGATCTAAGTTGCCTCCTTCACCCCATTTCCCAGAGGAGAAGATCCAGGAAGAAAAATGGCAACTGTGTTAGAGTTCTCCCGAGAAAACAGAACCACTAGGAGGATATCTGCATAAAGAGAGATTTCTTTTAAGGAATCAGCGCATGCATTTGTGGGGGCTGACAAGTCTGACATCTGCAGGGTGAGATGCAAAGCTGGAAATTCGGGTTACAGTTGATCTTGTATTCTTGAGTCCCAAATCTGGGAACTAAGCAAGGTTTCTCTGTTGCAGTCTTGGGGCCAAATTCCTTCTTCTGGGAGAAACCTTAGTCCTTTCTTTTAAGGCCTCTGATTGATTGAATGTAGCCCACCCAGTAATGGAGGATTAACATAAGTCTACCGATTTAAATGCTAATCACATCTGAAAAATACCTACAAAAGCAACATCAGATAGGTGTTTAACTGAACAACTGGTCACCATAGCCTAGCCAAGTTGACACATAAGATTAACCATCAGAGCAACCTTCAGGTCCTAGGAGACCTGCCTGGGGCAGAAAAACAAGGTGCTGAGGCTGGAGTTCTCAGCCAGCCCTTCCTAATCATGGGAGCTAGGAGAGCCCACTCCTATCCTGTCAGCTGGCAGGGAAGACAGGTGGTGGTGTGGCTGGGCAGACAGAGACAGGAGGTAAAACAAGAGTAATAATAACACCTGCCTGAGGCGCTGGGCCCAGTGTGCTACAGACTTTAACTTCTATCGCTTCACAACATCCTTGAGCAAGGAGCTCTCACCACTCCCACTCTCCAGATGAGCAAACTGAGGCTTGGAAGGATGTGCATTCCAGAGCCTCTGCTAATATGACTCTGGACAAGTCATAGGCCTTTCTGAGTCTTCACCTTGACAGCCCCCCCCCTCACACTGCCTCAACATATTTCTGGTTCTAGCTATGCTGTTCACAGGGTCCCAACAATACTTTTTCACACCTCCGTAATTTTGCACATGTTGTTCCATCTGCCTGGAATGCCCTTCCCTCTTCTTGAGTTAGCTCTCTCCTTCTTCAAACTCAGCTGAGCAAAACCAAACAAAATCAATGTTGCTATGCTCCCACCCCCAGGATAAAATCTTAAAAGTTGGTCCAGTGGTTAAGTCTCCGTGCTTCCACTGCAGGGAGTGTGGGTTTGATCCCTGGTCGGGGAACTAAGATCCCGCATGCCATGCGGTGTGGCCAAAAGGAGTAAATAAAAAAATATGTTTTAAAAGCTGGCAATACCAAGTGTCGGCAAGGATGTGGAGCAACTAGAACTCTCATGTGCTACCAACGGGAGTGAGGACTGGGACAACTACTTCAGAGAAACGTCTGGCAGCGTTTACAAAGCTAAATAAATGTATCCGTTATGACAATCCCAGCAATGCCCAGCAGAAACATGCAGTATGTTCCCCAAAAGACACACCTGAGAGCTTCCAGAGATAGCCCCAGGCCAGGGGTCCCCTATGTGCCTATCATCAGGAAAGGGGATAAATAAACAGTGAATGCACACACAGTGGACTGAACTGCCCTGAGCCCAAGGAAGCACAGGGACACCAACACACTGAGTGGAGGAAGCCAGACACAGAGGAGCATGTCATCCTGTACCATCTCATTCTGTTGCTGTCGTTCCGTCGCCCAGTCCTGTCCAACTCTTCACGACCCCATGGACTGCAGCATGCCAGGCCCCCCTACCCCCCACCATCTCTGGGAATTTGCCCAAGTTCATGTCCATTACATCAGTGAAGTTAAACACAGACAAAACAAATCTATGTTGTTGGGAGTAGGGGTTGCAAGATAGTGGGGGAGGGTGTGACTGGGAGGGGCTACCGGGGGGCTTCGGGACAGTCATGTTTGTGTCTCAGTCCAGGGAGTGCTAACACAGATGTTTTCGGTTTGTGAACAGTCATTGAGTTGTACACCTGGGAAGTCTGCTCTATATTGTGTATTATACTTCAACAAAATGTTTAAAAAAAAAACACAACTTGGGGACTGCTCTACAAATCGCCCCCTGAGCCCCTGGCCCCAGACAGGGATGCACTTAAATTGTTACCATATTGCAACCACTGACTTAGGAAATCCAGGTCTATTTTCTTCTCTGTTGTTCCGAGCGCAGAGAAGCATAGAATGCGAGCTCGACAAACCCTTGGTGAAAGTACAGAAGAGTTAGGGTGAAGGGGAGACGACCCATGGCATCTTGGAATTGCAGAGGCCCACGACTAGGATGCAAAGAATCCAGAACCCTGGGATTCCAGAAATTAGGACTTCACTGAATCTCTGAGCTTGAAAGGCTTTAGAGTTTTTAGAGTGGACCTTCCAGCCACAGCCCCACCATCCCCATGTCCCACAGCCCTGGTTCTCTGAAGTATATGTGTGTGGGGGTCCAGCCCCCAGCTGCTCATGCCCCCTGGGGCCCTCCCTGCACACCCACTGCTGCACTGGCCCCCGCCAGCAGGCATGCAGCCCCCAGAGAACAGCCCAGTGCTCTTGTCAAGGTGGAGGGGACCAGCATTTTGACACAAATCACTTCTCCACTTTAACTAAGGCTGCTGTGCCCTGAAAATGCTGTGCTCCCGACAGGCAGTCAGACTATTGTAGGGATAAATATAGATACAGACAGTGTGGGGAGGAGGCTGCTGCGGGGGTCAGCCCTGATGCCCCCTTCTGTCCCCTGAGGCCCCCAGCTTTGGCCAGACCACACCCAGAGAGAGATTACTCCCTGCAGCCCCCACCAAATCCATAAGCTCTAGACTTGGGGGAGGGGGCCTCCTCTAGGATCCCAGGGACCCTGGTTCCACTGAGCCTTGTTCGGAAGGGCTCGGTCCCGGGGTCTCCCAGCCTACCACCCTAGGGGTTGGCCCAGAAGGCTGAGCGGCAGCCTCTACCCTGACACCCAAGGAATCAGGCACCAGGTTCTGCCCATTTTTGCCCCCACCCCATGTCTCAGCTCCTTTATCTGCAAAGTGGGGCTGGCCATACCCTCGCCTCTGGCCTACAAGCAAGCACTCTAGGGGATGGGCGTAGTTGGACTCTGGGATGCAGAAAGTACATCAGGGACCTGGGAGGGGGGGCTCTGGCCAGACTCAGAGTGGGGAACAAGCTAATGGAGGGTGGAGGGCATGGTGACAATGACCACCAGCCAAAGTCATTCCAACCTAACTTCATTCGAAGGGCAGCTGCCTCTAGCTACCAGGAGCTGCAAGTGGGGCAGCCTCAGGGACTGGGGCTCTAACCTCTGGTGCCCACACCCACCCAGGGGCCCTCCATGGGGAGACTAGGAGACAAGGGCTCCCACCTCTAGATGTGACTCCCCACAAGTCGCTTTCACTCTCTGCCTCAGTTTCCCTGCCTGTCAGTTTGCAGACTCCTCCCAGCTTTGGGGAGTCTACATACACGCCTCTGTCTTTGCTGGGCTGCACCAGGCTTCTAGCCCAAGCTCCCGCCCAGAATCTCCAGGCTGATTGGGTCTAAAAGGTCGTCTGGGCTCACTCAAACATCTGAATGGCCTTGTGGGCTCCTACCGTGGCTGGGCACCCTAGCTCTCTGCAGATGGGACTCCTCACTTTTTGTTAAGGGCTTTCATCCTACCACACTGAAGAGGCGCCCAGCTGCCCCTTCCCATCCAGACAGTGTGGAGGGGCCTCTCCAAGCCTCTGTATCCCAGGTCACCCAGCTCCCAGTCTGCCTCAGCAAGTCCTTCTGGGCACGGACATGGCCATCTGCTCCCCAGCTCCTGGTCCCAGCTCTCAGGAAGTCTTCGCGAAGGAGATGGAAATAATAGCATTGACTGAGTGCCTGGCCCTGTCCTGAGGTTTCCACCATTCCATTTAGGCTGCCCTGCAAGCCTGGCAGATGAGCCCTATTACTACCATTCCATTTCACAGATCAGACAGCTGAGAGGCACAGAGAGGTCATATAACCCACCTATCAGAGGTTGAACCGTGTCCCCTGGAAGAGGTTAAACCTTCACCCCTGGCACCTTAGAATTCGACCTTATTTGGAAACAGGGAAGTTGCAGATGTGGAGTTAAGATGAGGACATCCTGGAGCATGATGGGCCCTGATTCCCACATGACTGATGTCTGTAGGGGAGGATAACGTGTGAGACACAGAGGGAAGGCAGTCATGGGAAGGGGGCAGAGACTGGAGTGACACTGCCGCAAAGCAAGGGATGCCTGCAGCTACCAGGAGCTGGAAGAGGCAAGGAGGCACCCTCCCCTAGAACCCACAGAGGGAGCACAGCCCCGCCAACACCTTGAATTTGGACTTCCAGCCTCCAGAACTGTGAGCGAATACATTTCTGTTGTTTGAAGCCACCCAGTTTGAAGTGCTTCATTACAGGGGTCCTGGGAAACTAATACTCCACCCAAGGTCACTCAGCTAGGCAGGGGCAAAGCAGAGTGTGAAGTGAGGCAGGGCCCACTGTGCTCTTGTCCAGCCCAGCACATCCCTCGGGGAGCCCATGGGGATGGGACTTTGACTTGGAAAGATTGTTGGGACCCCGAAGGAGGGAGCAGTTGGACAGCACCATCTGGTGGGAGCCAAGCATGTGGTCTCCCATGTCATGGGGAAGGGGACAGTCAGGGTTCAGCGGGCAGGCCAGATGCCCCAAGCTCCTGAGGGGACACGAGAGCCACCGAAGGAGACAGAGATGGGAGTGCTGGAGGGAACAGGCTCTTGGAATACCCTGGACAAGTTCCCACCTCAGGGCCTCTGCAGGTGCTGCTCTCTCTGCCAGGGCACCCCTCCCGCCTTCATTCATTCAAAAACACCCACGGAGCACCTGCTGGGAACCAGGCAGGCTGAGAACCAGCCATGAATGTCATGCCGTCCATTAACATCTCAGCTTGAAGGTCACCACCTCCTTCTCCGAAGTCTCCTTGACCCATGTCTCCCCCTACCCCATCACAGCTCAATTACTCACCTGGCTTTATTTTTTCTATGGCATTTTTGACCACCTAGAGTTTTCCTATCTCTTTGTCATTTGCTTGCCTTACTCTGTCCCCTCAACTCTATTTGGAGCTCTGTAGTTGTGCCTCAGCTTTGACACAGTCCCTGGCACAGAGGAGCTGGTTCAGAAAATATTTGCTGAGAGGTCTGCCCAGACAAGATGGCAAATAGAAGGATCTGAGCTTACCTGCTCTCATGAAAACATCAAAATCACAACTAACTGCTGAACAACCATTGACAAAAAAGAAGTGGAATCTACTAAGAAAAGATCTTCTACTTCCAAAGACAAAGAAGAAGCCACAACGAGATGGGGAGAGACACCAGAAGCAAGAGGAACCATGACCCTGCAGCCTGTGAGACTGCAGACACAGCAAGTTAGATAAAATGAAACAGCAGAGGAATATGTTTCAGATGAAGGGACAAAACGGAACCCCAGAAGAACAACTAAGTAAAGTGGAGACAGGCAATTGACCTGAAAGAATTCAGAGTAGTGATAATAAAGATAATCCAAGATCTTGAGAAAAGAATGGAGTGCACAGATCAAGAAGATATAAGAAATGTTTAACAAAGAAAATTCAAACAGTCAGAGATAAATAATAACATAACCAAAAGAAAAAATACAGTGGAAGGACTCAATAGCAGAATAGATGAGGCAGAAGAATAAATGAGTGAGCTCAAAGACAGAATGGTGGAAATCACTGCCATGGAAAAGAATAAAGAAAAAAGAATGAAAAAAAAAAAGAGGACTCTGGGACAACATGAAATGCATCGATATTCACATGATAAGGGTCTTAGAAGGAGAGAGAGAGAAGGGGTCTGACAAAACATTTGAAGAGATAATAGCTGAAAACTTCTTTAACATGGGAAAGGAGACAGTCACCAAGTCCAGGAAGCACAGAGAGTCCCACACAGATATACCCACGGAGCAACACACTGAGACACATATTAATCAGACTGACAAAAATTAAAGACAAAGAGCAAATATTACAATCAAAAAGGAAAAAGCAACAAATAACAAAAGAGAATGCCCATAGGTTATCAGCTGAGTTTTCAGCAGAAACTCTGCTGGCCAGAAGGGAATGACATGATATATTTAAAGTAATGAAAGGGAAAAAGCTACAACCAAGAATACTCTACCCAGCAAGGCTTTTATCCAGATTCAATAGAGAAATCAAAAGCTTTATAGACAAACAAAAGCTAAGAGAATTCAGCACCATCAGACCAGCTTTGCAACAAATGCTAAAGGAACTTCTCTAGGGCGAAAAGTAAAGCCCACAACTAGAAGCAAGAAAATCACAAACAGGAAAGCTCACTGGTAAAGGTAAACATACAGTGAAGGCAGGCAATCATCCATATGCAAATATGATATCAAAACCAGCAACTGTGAGGAAAGTACAAGTGCAGGATATTTGGAAACACACTGAAGTTAAGAGACCAGCAACTTAATACAATCTTGTTTATATATCAAACCGCTATATCAAAGCCTCATGGGAACTGTAAACCAAAAATCTACAATAGATGTACACAGGAAAATGGAAAAGGAATCCAAACACAACGCTAAAGATAGTCATCAAATCACAAAAGAACAAAAGAGGAAGGGAAGAAAACAGACCTACGAAAACAACCCCAAAGCAATTACCAAAATGGCAACAAGAACGTACGTATTGGTAATTACCTTAAATGCAAATGGATTAGATGCTCCAACCAAAAGACACAGACTGGCTGAATGGATATAAAAAAAGACCCATACATATGCTGGCTACAAGAGACCTACTTCAGATCTAGGTACACAAACAGACTGAAAGTGAGGGGATAGAAAAGGTATTCTATGCAAGCAGAAATCAAAGCTGGAATAGTAATAGTAATACTCGTGTCAGACAAAATTGATTTTAAAATATTGTTATAAGAAACAAACAAAAATACTACATAATGATCAAGGGATCAATCCAAGAAGATGCAACAACTGTAAATGTATATACACCCAGCACAGGAGTATTTTAACTTATAAGGCAAATACTAATAGCCATAAAAGGAGAAATCAACAGTAACTGTGGGGGACTTTCACATGCACTTGCATCAATGAACAGCTCATCCAGACAGAAAACTGATAAACAAACACAGACTTTAAATGACATATTAGACCAGATGAACTTAATTCATATTTATAGAGTATTCCATCCAAAAGTAGCAGAACACACATTCTTCTCAAGTGCACACAGAACATTCTCCAGGATAGATCATATGCTGGGCCATAAAGCAAGCTTTGATAAATTTAAGAAAATTGAAATCATATCAAGCATCTTCCAACCATAACACTATGAGATTAGAAATGAACCATAAGAAAAAAACTGTAACGAACATAAACATGTGGAAGCTAACCAATACGGTACTAAATGACCAATGGGTCACTGAGGAAATCACAGAAGAAAAAAAAAAATACCTAGATACAATGAAAACAAAACACGATGATCCAAAACATACGGGACACAGCCAAAGCAGCTGTAAGAGGGAAGCTTACAGCAACACAATCTCACCTCAGGAAACAAGAACACTGCCAAATAAACAACTAAACTTACACCCAAAGCAGCTAGAAAAAGAAGAACAAACAAAACCCAAAGTTTAGCTGAAGGAACGATATCATAAAGATCAGAGCACAGATAAATGAAATAGAGATAAACAAAACCAATGAAAAGACCAATGAAACTAAAAGTTTCTTTTAGTTTCTCTTTGAAAAGAGAAAATTGATAATCCTTTAGCCAGACTCATCAAGAAAAAAAAAAGCAAGAGTGCTCAATAAAATCAGTAAAATCAGAAATGAAAAAGGAGAAGTGGCAACGGACATCACGGAAATACAAAGGGTCATAAGAGACTACTATATGAGTAACTATATGCCAATAATATAGACAACCTAGAAGAAACAGATGGATTCTTAGAAGGGTACAGTCTCCCAAAACTGAACAGGAAGAAATAGAAAATATGAAAGGCCCATCACAAGCATTGAAATTGAAACAAAACTCCCAACAAACAAAAGTGCAGGACCAGATGGTTTCACAGGTGAGTTTCATGAAACATTTAGAGAAGAGTTAACACCCATCCTTCTGAAACGATTTCAAAAAATCACAGAGGAGGGACTTTCCTGGTGGTCCAGTGGCTAAGACTCCATGTTCCTAATGCAAGTGGCTATGTTCAATCCCTGGTCAGGGAACTAGATCCTATTAACACATGCTGCAACTGAGAGTTTACAGGATACAACTAAATATCTGAAGATCCTTCATCACACAGCAAAGATCAAAGACCTGGCACAGACAAATAAATATATATATACACACACATACATACACACATACATACACACACACATATGTGTATGTATGTGTGTGTATATATAGTTAAATTGCAGAGGAAGGAACATTACTAAATCCATCTATAAAGCCACAATCACCATGATACTAAAACCAGACAAAGATATCTCTCTCTCACACACACACTATTATAGACCAGTATCACTGAGAAACAAAGATGCAAAAATCTTCAACAAATACTAGCAAACTGAATCCAACAATACATTAAAAGGATCACACACCATCACCAAGTGGGATTTCCCCCAAGGATGCAGGGATTTTTCAATATCTGCAAATCAATCAGTGCGATACACCACATTAACAAACTGAAGAATAAAAACTATATGACCACCTCAAAAATGCAGAAAACACTTTTGATAAATTCCAACATTCATTTATGATAAAAACTCTCCAGAAACTGAACAAAGAGGGACTATACCTCAGCTTAATAGAGGCCATATATGACAAAGCCACAGTTAACATCATACTCAAAAGTAAAACCTTGAAAGATCAAGAATAAGACAAGGATGTCCACTTCCACCACTTTTATTCAACATAGTTTCGGAAGTCCTAGCCATGGCAATCAGAGAAATAAAAAAAGGAATCCAAATTAGGAGCAAAGTAAAACTGTCACTGTTTGCACGTGACATGATACTATGCCTTTGTTGCTGTTTTTCAGTTGCTAAGTCATGTCTGACTGCAAAATACCTAAAGATGCTACCAGAAAACTAGTAGAGCCCATCAGTGAATTTAGTAAAGTCACACGATAAAAAAATAATACAAATCTGTTGCATTTCTATACACCAAAAGCAAAAGATCAGAAAGAGAAATTAAGGAAGCAATCTTATTTACCACTGCATCAAAAAGAAGAAAACACCTAAGAATAAACCTAAGGAAGCAAAAGACCTGAACTCTGAAAACTATAAAATACTGATGAAAGAAACTGAAGATAACACAAATAGATGGAAAGATATACTGTGTTCTTGGACTGGAAGAATCAATACTGTCGAAATGACTATAGCACCCAAGGTAATATAGAGATTCAATGCAATCCCTATCAAATTACCAATGGCATTTTTTGCAGACCTAGAAGAAAAAAAATCTTAAAATTTGTGTGGAAACACAAGACTCTGATAATTGAAAGCAATCTTGAGAAAGAAAAACTGAGCTGGAGGAATTAGGCTCCCTGGCTTCAGAATATACTGTAAAGCTGCAGTAATCAAAACAGTATGGCACAGAGACAGACTTAGAGATCAATGGAATAGGACAGAAAGCCCAATAATAAACCCATGCAGCCAACTAATCCATGACAAAAGGAGGCAAGACTATAACGGAGAAAAGACAGGCTTTTCCATAAGTGGGGCCAGGAAAACTGGACAGCTACATGTAAAATAATTCTTTTACATCATATACAAAAATAAAATAAAAATCAATTAAAGACCTAAATGTAAGACTGATACTATAAAACTCTTAGAGGAAAACATAGGCAGAGTGCTTTTTGACATACCACAGTAATGTTTTTTTTTATTCATCCCCTAGAGTAATGAAAATAAAAACAAAAACAAATGGGACCTAATTAAAAACTTATGCATAGCAAAGGAAACCATAAACAAAACAAAAAGACAGAATGGGAGCAAATGATGCTACCAACAAGGGATTAATTTCTAAAATATACAAACAGATTATGCAGCTCAATATCAAAACAAATAACCCAATCAAAAAATGGAGATCTAAACAGACATTTCTCAAAAAAAAAAAAAAAGATGTATACATGGTTAAAAAGTACATGAAAAGATGCTAAACATTGCTAATTATCCCGAGAAATGCAAATCAAAACTACAGTGAGGTATCACCTCATACCAGCCAGGCCATCATCAAAAAGTTTACAAACAACAAATGCTGGAGAGGATGTGGAGAAAAGGGAATCCTCCTACACTGTTGGTGGGAATGTAAACTGGTATGGCCACTACAGAGAACAGTATGGAAGTTCCTTAAAAAAAACTGAGAGTAGAACTACCGCCCGATCCTATCCTATCACTATCATTCACAGCAACACGGATGGACCCAGAGATGATCACACTAAGTAAAGTAAGTCAGAGAAACATAAGTATTATGTATCACTTATACGTAAAATATTTTAAAGGGTTATACAAATGAACTTATTTACAAAATAGAAATAGACTTTGCAAACAAACTTACCAAAGGAGAAAGGTGTGACAGTCGGGGGTGGGGGGGGGATGGATAAATGAGGAGGTTGGGATTAACATATACATACTACCATATATAAAACAGATAATCAACAAGGACCTATTGTATAGCGCAAGCAACTCTACTCAATATTCTGTAATAACCTATATGGGAAAAGAATCTGAAAAAGGCTGGATATATGTATAACTGAATCACTTTGCTGTACACCTGAAACTAACACAGTACGATAAATCAACTATAATATAAAATAAAAAGTTTTTAAAGTCTGTGAATAAACAAATCATACCTAAAACAGTAAATAAACCCTTGGCATATTGACATATGCTATTACAAAATATTGTTGAGGAACGAATAGATGGCTGCATGATGAGAAAAGCCTTCCTGAATGGCAGGGAGCCAAAGCCACCGGTGGAAACCACACTACCTGGGCAAAGCCCTCTTTGGTTTACAAGCCCTTTCATAGCTGCCTTTAAGGACCACGTGAAGAAAGCAAAGGAACAGCTCCTGATGGAAAGTTCCTGCATGTCTAGATGAAGAAACTGAGGCCAAAGAGATTAAAAAACGTGGCCCAGGTCACCTGGAGGATGGGTGACTCTCCCCAGAACACCCCAGATCCCTGAGTCTGCAGACAATGACCCACCCAGGTCAGCAGCTGCCATGCCCTCCTCCCCCAGATCCCAGGGTGGATCAGTGCTGGATGAATCTCACCTCTCCCAGACACACCTTTCCCTTCCCCCAGGCCAGCGCTTGCTCCTCCTCCATCGGCAGGGCCACCGCCCTCAGATAGTGCCCCAGCACTCAGCACAGTGAGACAAGGATCTTCCCAAAGTCCCCAGAGGGTGAGCTCTGGACTTTTCCGCGTTCCATGACCCAACATCACAGACTCATTCAACAAGGAGGGGCAGACTCAGCCATCTTTCCAACACCGACCGAGTACCTGTAAGTGCAGGGAAAATGCCCTGAATAGGATGGACGTAAGATGCCCTTGTCGTCCCTGGAGCTGACCCTCTGGGGAGGAGGGCAGAGAACAAGCTGACATACACACACCACCCCCGCCCCCCAGGTGAGGGGAGAATGGCCAAGAGCCCAAGAAAAACTAAGCAAGGTGATGCGACAATGAGGGAGGGATCAGCCGCTAGTCGTTTCATCTCGCCACTGGTGGAGAAATGCTCCAGGCCGTGGGCCTGCACACCCCTTGGCTTCACCACAGAGCAGAGGCCGGGTGGCCCAGCGAAGGGAGGGGACACTGGTCTGAGAGCCAGGAGATGCTGTGGGACTTCAGGAAGCCTTGAATCCCCTTGGGACTCGCATCCTCCCTCCGGGGAACGGGGGCGGGCCATGATTCATCTTCTCCACCTGCTGCCTTCCCAGATCCTAGGGTGACCTGGCCTCCCAGCTCCCAAAGAGCCCACCCTGTGTTCTGTGGTGGGGGGAGGGGAGCAGACAGGAGGGGAGGGAACCCTGCCTCCTTTCTGAGGCCATATTCTCCCAGCTGGAGGGGGCTGGATTCCTGAAGTGACCACCGGTGACTCAGCAGCCCCTGCAAGTATCTGAGGAGGGGACAGCATCAGGCAGACGGGACCCCGGCCTCAGCTGAGAGCTTCTCAGACCTTGCCTGGTGACCCTGCTCCTGCGGGAATTCCTAGAGAATGCTCTTCTGTTTTCCATCACGCATTAGAGCCCTGTGAGGCCGGCCCAAGGTGGGGGAAATGGGACCACTCCACTGGATGTACCACCCACATGATGCTCTCTTCAGCCTATTGGCCCCTTCCTGCTCAGGACCTGCCCCTGGAATAGCCTAAAAGTCTGCCATCTGGATTCTGAGGCTTCTCTCTCCAGGAAGAAGAAGGAAGAGAGAAGAGCCGAGCTGACCTGACAAAATCCCAGAAGGAATCCTCAAATCAGCAACCCACATCAGGCTTACTAATATTCCCATAACCATGATAACTATGGTTAACGCTAACCCAGCGCTTATCACAGACCAGCCACCGCGCGGGCGCATGAGCCCTCTGTTGTGGAATTTAATCCTCACGGCTTCCTTTCGAGAACAATACAATCACCCTTAAAAGATTATGAAGGTGTAGAGTAGTGCTCTCACTACTTTACTGGTACAGAAACTGAGGATCTCTCTCCAACCCTCTTCTTACATCCCTGAGTTTTTAAATCTTATGGCCTCTGGGAGGAAGGTCCCATGTCCACCAGTGCACCCAATTTTGCAGAACACCTGCCCCCTGCCCCCAGTTCTAGTCTCCCAGCAGCCCGGTAAACTGGATTGAGTCATATTTTGCTTCATTTTACCACCGGAAAAGCCCTTAAGCCTTAGGAGTGGCAAGGCACCTAAAAAGGGACGGGGCAGAGGGACAGAACCCAAGAGTACCCATTCTTAGCCCACGGTTCTTTCCACAGAGAAAACTGCCTGGGTGACCCCTCTCACCCGGGCCAGCTCTGTCACATGCCTGGGGCATTCCCACTCACTGGGCTTGACGTCAAGGTACTGCAATAAAACCACTCTTTATGCTTACACCCTGCCTCTGTACTCATAGACTGTGGACAATCTGCCCATTTTACAGATGACAACCTGGAGACTCAGAGGGAAGGTTTCAGCCAGGGGCCCACTGCTGGCTAGGTGTTCAGACCCAGGTCTCCCCAGCTCCCCATGAGGGCTGGTCAGAGGCAGGCTGCAGCTCCTGAAGGTTACAACCTGGCTTCTCTCCCCAATGACTGAAGCTGTGGGTACCCCCAAGAAACTGAAAAAGTTCCCCCATCCCTCTGTGACAACTGACACTCCTAGGGGAGCAAAAACTAAGGGTCAGTGGGACAATTCTCCCAGATCCTCCGCCCCCTCGTCACTTCCCCCAACACGTAACAGGGCCAGGGGGAGTCCCAAACAGCAAGCACCACATCCACCTGGCTACCAGAGCCCTGAGTTCCACCTGTGACCCTGGGCAAATCCCAGCCCTCTCTGAAGGAGCCCCTTCCCCAAAGAGGCGTGCCCAGCGAGGCTGGGGGATGGAATAGGAAGAGGAAAATCAGAGCCCTCTATCTTTCCAAAGAAACAGCGCTGCGGGAAGACGGGGACCTGGAAGGAAGAAAGGGTCTTGCTCTTTACCCACACTTCCGCCCTCCCCGCCCCGCCCCCCCTCCAAACACACAGGTGCCAGACAGCTTTTGCAAAAAAAAACTAGTTTGCAAACACACTCCGACTTCTGGGAAGCTGCCCAGTTCCACTCCCTCTCTTTACTCTCCCTTCCCCGGCAGGGAACTGATTCTCTAGCAGGTCCCAGAGGCTGCGGGCGGAGGCGGGGGTGGTGGGCCCGGGTGGGAGCAGGGCAAAAGTTGGCGAGGAGCGGCGCGAGCCAGCCTGACTCCAAGACTTCCGCAGCTGCGACGGTGGCGGGACTCCACCTTCCCGACGCCTTCCCTCCCCCCAAGGGTCCTCGGGCGAGGTAGGAGGGTCCGGACGCGGCTGGGCTCGGACCCCGGAGGGCGCCTCTGTTCTCCAGGCACCCTGCCCTCGGCTCCCCCGCGGTCCGGGAAGACGCCAGGGCGCCCCCGCGTGGCCGGGTCGGAGCTGAGTCACCGAAACGCTGGAGTCTGGATGCGAGCCCGTGGCAGGGGCTGGGGGCTCCGCAGCCCCTCGAAGCCGAACCCAGCTTCCTTCCAGCTAGCCACTGGCTCCAGAAGCCAAGTCCCCAGGCCGAACTTGAGCCCTCGCGCCACGGGCCCCAGCCCGCCCCTTTGCCCGCCAGGGCCCCCGCTCACCGCGGGTCCGGCGGGCGCCGCTCCCCGTCACCGCGCGGCTGCCGCTCCCTGCGCTCCGGGCCACTGGGGCATCCCAGGGCGCTCCCCTGCTCGGCCGGGCCCGCGGGCGCGGGACGGGCTCAGGGCGCTGCCCCTGCGGCCATGGCCAGCTCGCGTGCGCTCCCAGCCGCTAGCGGTCCGGTCCTCCTCCCGGGCCGGGCGGGCGGGCGGCGGCGGCGTTGGCTGCCGCTCGGGCTCCTCCCTCGGCCGAGAAGGGGGGCGGGCGTGGGGCGGGAAATGGGAGGCGAGGCGGGCGCTTCCTGGAGGGGCGAGCGCTCCCACGGGCGGAGCGGGGGCGCTGTCCCGCCCGCCGCCGGTGGTTCGGACCCTGCGGCTGGCGCGCCCTGGTGCTGCGGGCTCCCAGCGCCTCGGGGCCCCGTGGGTTCGAGGCGGGGATCCGAGGGTCCTAACGTTGCCCGCTAGGACTCCGCGGATCGGAACGCAAGGTGGCTCGCACTCGCCCCAGGCCGGCCTAGTCCGAGCTGCGGGCACCTCCGAGTTGCCTGCACTGTGCGCCAGGGTCCCAGGGTGGGCTCTGCCCGGGCCTGGGGGGCCGTAGGGCGCCGCCTGCTGCCTCGACCCCAAGGGCTGTTGGACTCAACGCTGCGCCCTCGGGGGATGCACCACGGGGTTTGGTTCTGGACTGTACTGACAGCACTGGGATCGCCGCGTTTTTTCTCCACTCCTCCCCTTTTTTCTTTTTTTCTTAGTAAAAGAGCTCGGCGTTTTCTTGTCGCCGCCGGGAACTGGGAAGATGACACATACCACACAGACGTATTCCTCTGACAGAGACAATGGGATAAAGACAGTTCGAACGGTGCCTGGGACTAGGCAGCGGGAGGGCGACTAGGCGGGCCCCTGAGAGCCTGGCGCCCAGTCCATCCTTCGGCGGCGGCCCTCTTTCCCTGTTAGAGGCACCGATTTCGAGCTACAGGTCACTCGACAGTATTTCCGTGCCTGCTCCCCCGCCCCTCTCCCTAGTCCCAGTGCTCCAGACAGGAGCCTCATTTAACCAAACTGTGGAGGACAGGTCTCCGGACCTCAAGTCCACGTCCAAAGCCCTTGGCGCCGGGGCTCAGGGACTGGAGTTAACCCGGAGCACTTGGGTTGTGAGTTTTCCATTCCAGGCAGGCGAGGGTTAACTGGGAGACTCACGTTGCAGCCAGCGAGCCTCCCTCCACTTCTGAGTCACTGGCACTTTGCAGCCTTAGAGGGCGGCTGTTAAACAGCCCCAGGGCTCTGAGCTTTGTTCTCTGCCTGCTTGCTCCCCCATCCATCCTTCTTTCCTACAAACTCTCTCCTCTGTCTTCCACCTAAAAGTCCTCAAAGCCCTCAGCCCAGCTGTGGGGCAAACCAATCCAGAGTCATTCTTAGAGCCAGCTGCAGCCCCTCTTCCTCCAGGAAGCCTTTCCTGATTGATCTGACCCCTAGCGTCCCTCTCCTCTCCTCGCTCCAGAGCAGAAGAGCCAGGCGCTGGGATGGATGGTGGTGAATCCAAGCTGAGAGCCCTTCCCTTAGGGTGCTCACCTCTCAGAGGCAAGACCGTGGCCCAGGCAATCATACTACTGTATGAAAAGTACAAAGGGAACTTCCCTGGTGGTCCAGTGGCTAAGCCTCTGCACTCGCGTGCAGGGCACCCCGGGTTCCATCCCTGGTCAGGGAACTAGATCCCGCAAATAAGAATTCCTGTGCTTCAACTAAGGACCCCACATGCCACAAAGAAAATCAAAGATCCTGAGTGCTGCAACTAAGACCTGGCTCAGGCTAATTAGTTAAAAATTATAAAATTATAGTGATGGTTACACATCTGTAGATATATTCAAAACCATTGACTTGTATACTTTAAAGAGGTGAATGTTATAGCATGTGAATTATATCTCAATAAAGCTTTTTTTTTTTTTAATGTCAGGAATTAGGAGAGCATAGAGGTCACTTGTTTAAGGCCAGCTGTCCATCACGGTGGATTCTATGGTCTGTCTTTGATCCACACACAATACAGGGCTGTTACTACAAAATGTTGAAGTCTTTTCTTGCCCTGATAGAGACTTCTCTGTGCACAGTTGGGAAGCCTCCATTTCTCTAAAAAGGGCTGATAGGAGGGTGTGTGTGTCCACAGGCACCTATGGCCCATGGATTAGACTGACTGAAGCAGCACCACCTGTGTCGGAGGCCCTGGCTGGCCTCAGGTGTGTGTAAGCAGGGTGAGGATGGAGCGTGTCCAGTAATCTACACTACCTCTTAAATCACCCCAAGCATTGTCATCTCTCAGGGCTCTGGGGGCCTGCTGGCTCAACTATGGCAGTTCTTGCTCAGGATTTCTCACAGATTTGCAGTCAGGCCGTGGCCGGGCCTGGAGTTATCTAGAAGTTTTCTTACACATTTATCTGGCAATCAATGCTGGCTGTCAGCTGGGACTGCGGCTGGAACACCTACCTGTGACCCTTCCATGTGGCCTGGGCTTCCTCATAGCGTGGCGGCTGGGTTCCAAGTGCGAGTATCCAAGGGAACCAGGTGGAAGCCTTATGCCTTATTATCTTTTCTAGGACTCGGCTTTGGAATTCGTATAACGTCTCTTTGACTACAGTCACTGGCTCGTTCCATAGGCCCCACCTTTAGATGAGAGGAGGTTTTAGGAATTATCTTTATCTTTAGGAAGACCATGTGGGAGGGGAGATATTATGGTGACCATCTTTAGAAAATACCATCAACCCACAAAGGGGGTTGATGTAGAGACGCATTAGTGATAGAGACATCCCACTCCAGGATCTCACTGAGAGTTGGGTGTGGCTCATCCCACTCCTACATCTCAGGCACAGAGTTGTGGCCCCTGGTTTGCATTCCAGCCTGTCCAGTGACCACCTAGGTGAGAGCACTCAATCCTCTGGGCCTCAGTTTCCTCCTCTGTAAAAGGAAAGGACAGAGTTAGTATCTGGTGTCTAGCCTGGTACCAGGCATGCCTGGACAACAGGGCTAGCCTGTTGTTATTACTACTTTTAAGATCCAGGGTTGTAGTCGCTCTAATGCAGAGATAGCTCCTTCCAGGGTGAGGATGCCCAGGACTCCCCCACTTCCTCGGACTTGCCCTTTATCGGCCCGACATGCCCACCAGCCCAGGTCTTGTACTGCAGGGTGCAAGTGGGTGCAGAGGTGGGGACTATGGCACAGAAGACTGAGGGTTCTGGCCTCCGAGACGCAACCCGAGGACCCCATCTGGTGTTTGCTCTCTAGGGAAAGTTCCTCTTCTGTCACCTCCCCCTCAGGGCAAAGGTCAATTTCCAGGCAGCCAGGGCAGGGCTGGGGCTGGTGTGGGATGAGCAACAAGGTGTGGCTTCCAAAGGCGGAAGGTGGGGTTGAGGGGCCAGGGCTCCAGCTCTGGGGTCACACTGGGTGGGGGTGGGGTGCTGCGCTGGGGTGGCTGTGGGAGGGAGGAAGACCAGCTGCTCCTGGGAGCTTTACCAAACCAGCCACTGCAAGGTCTCATCCAGGGAGCTCCAGATATGTCCAGATGGCACACACAGTTCTGTCTGGGGCCACTGCCCTCAAGCCTGGCCTTGCCCACATAAGGGTGGGGCTGAGGGCCAGAGGCAAGGCTAGCAGGTCATAGAGCCCCTGTGCCTTCCTAGGGGGTCTTCTCTTTGAGGAACACACACAGACCCCAGCCAGGACCGCCCCAAAGTCCTCCCTCCTTAAATGCTCCAAAGTTGTCATTGGAGCTCCACTAAATACTTGCTGTGTGACTTTGGGAACATCTGTGCGTCTCTGGGCCTCATTTGTAAAATGGAGAACATTGTCACTGAGACGTGGCTATGGGCCTTGAGGAGTTCCCAGAGGGTGAAGTCCTACAGAACTCTCACCAGGAGAGGCAGCCAGCCGAGGATTTGGACCCCACCTGAGGGAGTGCAGTGATGAGCCATCAGGTCATCTTAGCACCTGGAGAAAGTAGGTCCTTGCGCTTGACTCATTTTGCTCTTGCCCTCACTAAACAGATGCAGAAACTAGGACACTGCCTGTGGGATTCAGTTGCAAAATTTGAAAGTTGTTAAGAGAGTAGATCCTAAGAGTTCTCTCAAGGAAAAAACTTTTTTTTTTTTTAAAAATTTGTATCTATAGGAAATGATGCATGTTAATAAACTTAGCATGGTAATCATCTCACAATGTATGTATTCATAAGTCACTTTATCATACATTTTAAATTTATACAGGGCATGCGTGCTTAGTTGTGTCCGACTCTTTGCAACCCCATGGACTGTAGCCCACCAGGCTCCTGTGTCCATGGGATTTCCCAGGTTGGAGAAATCCCATGGACAGAGATTGGGTTGCCTGGAGTGGGTTGCCATTTCCTCCTGCAGGGGATCTTCCAGACCCAGGGACTGAACCTGCATCTCCTGCGTTAGCAGGCAGATTCTTTACCCCTGAGCCACCTGGGAAGTCCTAAACTTATACAGTGCTATGTGTCAATTATATCTCAATAAACTGTTAAGAAAACAAACAAAAAGTTTGTAAAGACCCAGGTTCGACTCCTGTCACTAGCATTTACTAGCTTTCACACACAATGCTTACTAGACTGCCTTTGAGCAAATTAGGAAGAATCTCTGGGTCTCAGTGTCCTCATCTGGGGAAGGAGGGTCACCAGGATCTAACAGGACAAGATAAGGAACATACATGTAAAGGTTTACCTCGCCTGAGGGGCAGCATACTCTAGTGGGTCACCAACGTGGCTGCACATCAGAATCACCTGTGGAGCTTTCGAAGTACCACTCCATTCTTAGGAAAGGAGGTTAAAAAGCTCCTCAGATGATTCTAATATGCAGTCCGGCTTGAGATCCACTCACTGGTCTGTGGTTTTACTCAGTGCAACCAGCAGCACTGACATCACTCAGGCGCTTCTTAGAAATGCAGAATCCCAGGCCCCACCCCAGACCTGCTGAATCAGAATTTGCGTTAATGAACTCCTCAGATGGTTCAGTGCACATGACAGTATCTATAACGGTGATTTTTTTTTTTTTTTTTTTTCAGCTGGAGAGGTACTGGCTCGGAGCGTGAACTTCAGACATGTGTTTAGGGGAAGGATGGAGGGGGCAATTTAGGAGAATCTGAGACCTAAGTTCTGTGACTCCTTTCAGAAAGGGAGTCTGTAAAACCATAGGATGGAGGCCAAGGGACAAAGTAGCAAAATGAGCTGATCCTAGCCTTGCAGTTAGACCTGGGAACTCACCAGCCTGGTCACATTCTTCGTGAGAAGACTCAGGCACAGAAACGGGGAGCATCTTTTTAGTACATGTGCTGCCGGAGTGAGCACATGGAGCTCCATTTTGATTACTGGCCCAGAGCCTTAGGTTTCTTTGAGTTTTATCTGTTTTCATTTATCTGTTTAAACTGAGGCTTACTTTGGGAAGGAAAGAGTGTGGGGTAGAAAGATAGTCCCAGCCTTGAAACAAGTTGGTTGCGGGAAAGGTAGTTTCTTTTTTTTAAACCAAGTGAGTGTGCTTAGTCGCTCATTCATGTCTGATTCTTTGCGACCCCATGGACTGCAGCCCACCAGGCTCCTCCATCCATGGGGATTCTCCAGGCAAGAACACTGAAGCTGCTATGCTCCAGGAAACCAAGTGTGGCCATTTAAAAAATATTTATTTATTTGGCTGCTTTGGGTCTTAGGTTGTGGCATGCGGGCTCAGTAGCTGTGGTGCATGGGCTAAGTTGCCCCATGGCATATGGGATTCTAGTTCCCCAACCAGGGAGGGAACCTGGGCCCCCTGCATTGGAAGGAAGATTCCTAACCACTGGACCACCAGGGAAGTCCCCAGAGAGTAAGTTTTTTAGTAATATGAGCATGGTAACTGTCCCTGACGTCAGCCTGGGCAGCTCTTCAGGGCTGACAGTGCTGAGGTTTATTTCCAGGCATTTGCTGCAAGTTTCTTGGAGTTTAGAACTTGAACAAGGACACGACTGAGTGACTTCACTTTCACTTTTCACTTTCATGCATTGGAGAAGGAAATGGCAATCCACTCCAGTGTTCTTGCCTGGAGAATCCCAGGGATGGGGGAGACTGGTGGGCTGCCATCTATGGGGTCGCACAGAGTCGGACATGACTGAAGCGACTTAGCAGCAGCAGCAGCAAAAGGGAAAGAAGGGAAAACAAGCAGCAAATGAAGAGTGGCTCTGAGCTTTGGGTTCTGCTTGGTGTGCAACCCACCTGGCCTGGAGCTTTCGATCCACGCTGTTCCTTCCTCAGCTGTGACCTCCATGGTCAAGGGCTCCTCAGGCTTTGAGGAATTCATCCTCCAGTCTTAGACAAGAGAAGGCAGTACAAATCCCCTCAGTGTGAAGGTGCACCATGATGGCCTTGGCGTCATTTCCCAGAAGGGAAAGACTGAATTAGGGCTCAAGGTTTCCAGGTAAACTTCTTGAATCTTCTGCCTGCCCACCCTTCTCCCCCATGACCAGGCTGCTGGCCCCACTCCATGCCAGCCTCCAGCATCACCACCTAACTTCTGGATTCAGCGCTGAAGCAATCTCAGGACTTGCCAGTGGGCCAGCCTGCCCTCCAGTGGGGCTCAGTAGTAACTGCACCCTCCCTGCTCCGCTTTTCACAAGGGACTGCAGCTCTGGATGAAGGCTCCCCAGATACCAACTTGTTCAACCTACAGGTGGGTGATGGACAGGGGGTGCTCTCCACCTGCCACTTCAGACACCTCTCCACTTCATATGACATTCAGCCCTAAAAGGGGTATGTAATGAATGAGTATGTGACAGATACCTCCTTCATCCTAGGGACTCTGTGTACTTGCTCCCTGACCCCTCCAAAAGTCCTGGGAGGCCAGGGGTGTTACTCACACACAAAGGATCAGCTCCTGGCCTTGAGGGCTGGTGGCAAGGGGTCAAGTCACATTCCATTCCATGCCCATCTGACTTCCAAAGCCATATTCTTAATGTACCACCTGCCTGTGGAAACCTTTTAGCCAGGAGTTCCCAGGCAAGTAGCAAGAGGGAGGGGAGTGCTAGGGATGGTGACAAACTGAGGGACGTGCGCCACATCTAAAGGACACCCTCAGATGTCCCCAGCAGATTACTCTTGAGTAGGAATGCTGGGCTAGCACCTAAGAGAAGCTGAAAGGTGAATTTGAGGTATAAGTTCCCAATTTAAAATATCGACAAATCATTGAAGAGTGTAGATATACCGCAAGCCAAACAAAGACTCTTTAACACTAAGAGCTTTTACAATAGCCTTATGGTATAGGTAAGCTCGGGCTTCCCCGGTGGCTCAGATGAGAAAGAATCTGCCTGCAGTGTAGGAGACCAGGGTTCGATCTCTGGGTTGGGAAGATCCGCTGGAGAGGAAATGGCAACCCACTCCAGTATTTTTGCCTGGAGAGTCCATGGACAGAGGAGCCTGGCAGGCTACAGTCTGTTGGGTTGCAGAGAGTCGGACACGACAGGTAAGCTTTGGAGAGAGGAGGTGACTTACGTGTGATCACAGACCATGACAGGGTCTGGACCTGACCCCGTGTCTCCTGACTCCTGGGCCAGTGCTCATCTCAGCATGTTTCTCTGTGTTCTGGCTGCTCTCCAGGCCCCAGGGTGGGGTGGGAACCATTTCTGACTTTGGCTAGGTGGCAGAACACATCAGACTAGAGACTAGAGGCTGGAAGACCACCCACATTTATTGGTCAAACTAGGCTTACAGTGCAGCAGGACCACCCTTGGCCCCGCTTGGAAGTAATGAGGACACAGTGTGGCACGCAGCCCCTGGGCACTTGTGCAGATTGTGCTGAGGTAGTGGCTGGGTCCAGCGGTCTTCCTTGACTGGACAGTCCCCGCCCCCTGCACCCTTAGGCCTAGCTTTGTCCCTTACACCACACAGACTGGGCCCGTCCAAGGTCATGCTGGCTCGACCCAAAAGTCCTTAGAAATTAAGGGAGAGGGGGTGATCCAGTTTACAGATGGGAAAACTGAGACTTGAGGCAGGAAGACACTCATTCAGAAGCCTCATGGCTAAATTCCTGGCTTGTCAGTGCTTGGACAGTCTCCCCAGCCCATTCTGGGCAGAAGACATTCCCTGGTTTAGCTGCTCTGGAAATGCAATTTATAAATACAGATTTGGTTTTAAAAAGTAATAAATTAGATCTTGGACCAGCCCGAGGGAATATGGCCAGTCACATGGCACAAGACCTGGACGTCTGTCACGTCTCATAAACGCACCACCCATCACATGTAGTGCCGGGACCCATGCCATTGACCCATAGGCCACATTGCAGGTATCATGCAATGTCACATGGAATGTTGCCATGCGTGACCTTCCACATCACACGCCACACCATGACATGCTCATTGTGCTTCATGTTCCTGATGGGTCATGCATGTCCCAAGGGATGTAGGGTAGTCATACTCCACTCTTTGTCACCAAAAATGTCCTCCCTGAAGACTGTTGCAGGAAAAGCGTGTTTCTCCCTCTTGATCCAGGGACAGCCAGCTTTTTTCATGAGCCCTCTATCCTCGTGGATGAAAACTGGCATCACTCGGCTGGATTCAAAGGGACTTGAGGGCACCATCAGGTACCCCGAGGGATGACCTGTGGCTGGTTGTCAAAGAAAGCAAAGTCCAGCCTGGGCTCCTGGTTCTGCAGATGCTGGGCCATGTCCGGGGGAATGGGGTTATTCCAGAGGCTGCCGGGCACAGAGACAGACACTTAGCACTGGGCGCTGCTCACTTACCCTCTTCTCTCTGCCCTCTGTCCTACCTACAGATGGGGAAACCGAGGCCCCAAAGGGGAAGAGCTGCTGTCAGAGTTAGGTGGCAGGCAAGAGCAGGTGGAAGGCCAGCATGGCTGCCTTCGGGAGATGGTATCCCCCCCACGCTCACCCTAACTTCTTCTACTCCATCTTTTTTTTGCTGCACTTTGCAGCATGCAGGATCTTAGTTCCTGGACCAGGGATTGAACCTGTGCCCCCTGAAGTGGAAGCATGGACCTGTAACTACTGGATTACTAGAGAAGTCCCCTCCACTTTCTTCCCCAGAAGCTAGCCTCTTCCCCAGAGCCATGCTCATATGACACATTGTATAAATGAGAAAAAAGCTCCCCTTCTTTATGACACCACTTCCATTGTCTGACTGTCGTAATGTTGAATTTTATAGAGAGAGACACCTCACTACCACTAGAAATGTAATACTTCTACTATGTGAATGGTGTCCCTTAGATGCTGTGCCCTGGTGTAGTACACAACCTATACAACTGGCCCTGATTACAGCTACCATGTTATGTGCTTACCATGTACCTGGCATTGTGCTCGGGGCTTAATCTGATCGTTTAGTCTGCGGAGCAGCTCTCTGATGTAGACACTATCACTATTGCCATTTTACAAATGAGGAAACTGAGATTCAAAGACGTCGAGTTATTGATGTGAAATTGCACAGTTGGTAACTGACAGAGCTGGGGTTTGATCCGGGTCTGTTTGCTGCCAAATCCCTGAAGAGTGGGTCCAAGTATCCTTTAATAATCCCCAATCTAGGTCCTGCCTCCTCCTACAGGAAGTCTTCTTACATTGTAGGGCTGGTATGCTCACCCCACCCCCACCATCTCTGCCCCCACAAGCGCTGTTACCGAATAACTTGGATGCCAGATCCCTGTGCCAGCCCTTCAACCAGGAGCCAGGCTCCATAAGCTGTGATCCGATTTTTCTCCAGGCTTCCAGATGGACAACAAAGGGAAAGAGATTGAGATGAGATGGGGAGGGGATGGCCTAGGGGGTTTCCCTATGTCTCTTCCCCAGGACAAGGTTGGGGAACATAGGCTCCCCACAATTCTGCTTAGAGAACTCAACATTCAACAGTCCAGTGGGAAGGCTGAAGACTGGGACCCAGGAGAGCTAATGGACAAAGTGGGGAAGTCCAGGAGGGCTTCCTGGAGGCAGGGGCCTGACCCAGTGACCTCCTGGCTTTCCCCAGGACACAGGGCCCCCTTTGGTCCTCCCATTCCCTTCTGGCTTCCCCAGATGTGCCCATCATACTCCACTCTCTTCAGCCGGCCCATCTGCGGCAGGACCCGGGCCAGCTCAGCAGCTGCCTCATCCCCGAGCAGATTCCAGGAGAGCCTGCAGGGTAGGGAGGGGTCCAAAAGTCAGCAGCAGGAGAGCCGAGAGAGGGAGACAAGGTGGCAGTGGGGAGGGCTGGGGGCTGCTGTGCAGGCACCAGAGAGGTGCCTGATGGGGACATGTGTGCCCTCCCTGAAGACTGTACCAGGCACAGAGGGCTCCTCCCTACTCCCCCCAGCCCCCTTCCCGAGCTGGTCATCCCACAGGAACCCAGACAGCTTAGGAGCTGGCTGTCCTGAGAGTTCAGGACACGTGACTGTGGAAACATCAGGATCTAAACTTCCACCATGCACAGGCCTCCCTCCTGACTTTGCCACATCCATGCACCACCACCTATATTATTATTTGTTTCACATTTTTCTTTAAATCAGTCCTCTATCCCCTCTTTTATTCACTTTAAGAAATTCATCTTCAGAAACATCTATCACTACTATGAATGAGAAGCCTGTGTTGGGGACCCTAACCAGAAAGTAGTTACAAGGATACAACAGGGCAAACAATGGCATTCACTCCTAACTGGAACCTGTGTCCTCCCTAAAGTGCTGACCCCGTGGTCTGCCCCCCTGCTGACTAAAAAGGGGCAATCACCCATGTTGGGTGAGTGAGCACTGATCTGAGACTTTCTCTTTGTTGTATAAAGTAATGAGAAGAATTAAAATCTTCAGGACGCAAACCTAAAATCTTATAAAATTATATATATCCTGTACTTAAGGAAATTACATTTTCTTCTGGTATGCTCAGAGGTCCAGGTTGGTCCTGGCAGTCTAGTTTATCTCTGAGGCAATACTGCCAGGCCCCAAGGTCCAAGCACCTCTGATTGCCAAGGGAGAGGTGGACACAGTCAGGGGGAAGGTCAGGGGGCCTGCTGGTTTCAGCCACTCTTCACTACCAACAGGTGGTTTGAAAATCAAGACTCCATCAGCCAGGTGGGGTGGTCCATCCAGGCGCCTCCCAACGGGAGAGTCAGGGGCAATGGTTCTGACCATCCAGCTCATATCCACCTGGTCCACCTTCCCTCCCACCCTCCTTAGCTGGGGAAGAGGCTGAATGGCTTAGAGCAGGGGTCCCCAGCCTCCGGGATCTAATGCCTGATGATATGAGGTGAAGCTGATATCATAATAGCAATACAGTGTACAATACATGTAAGGTGCTTGAATCATCCTGACACCATCCCCCGCAACCCCCATAGTCCATGGAAAACTTGTCTTCCAGAAAATTGGTCTCTGGTGCCAAAAAGTTTGGGGACCTTTGGCAACTTAGACCAACAACACTTGCAGCTCAAGTGTTAAAAGTTCTTCGAGAGAAGGTTTGAGCAAGAATGACCTTCCCCATGTGAGACCAGAAGGCCTCCAGGGAGGAAGGAACCAGGCCCCCAGGTGGCTGCTCTTCCCAGCTCCGGGCTAGCCCCCCAAGCACTCACATGATTTTTTCCAGGGCCGGACAGAGCACAAAGCTGGCAGTGAGGGGCTTGGCAGTCTGGTTGTCAATCTCACACGACACCAGGCTGGAGAGAAGAAGGGGATGGGATGGAGGTGTCTGAGTCAGGGGTGCCCCAGCCTGCAATCAGAGCAGGAGGGAGTAGAGTAGCTAGGGGCTAGGACATGCTGGGAGTCTTAAGAAAGTGCCCCCTCTTTTTTGTCCCAGGCTCCCCCATACCTGAGGTCTCTGTCACTTCGAAAGCCTTCCCAGGTGTCAAGCTTAGCCAAAGAAGGGCTGCCTGCCACAGCACCCCAGCTGGTCAGAGCAGGCTACTTACTCAAGCTGCCGGAGCACTGGGAGCCCCTGATGGAAACGCGGGACCCCTCCGGCCAGGCTGTTCTCTGCCAAGCTGCAGGGCAGGGGAGACAGCCGTGGGTGGAAGCCCCAGACCCTCCCGGCCTGTCCCCCTGCCCAGGTTCCAGGGCCCCTACTCACCTGATCTCTTCCACATGTGGGCATCCATCCAGGGCCTGGCCCAGACTCAGCACCCCCTCTGGGCTCAGATGGCTGGATGGCAGGCTGGGGAAAGGGAAGGGGTGAGGGCAGCCTGGAGGGGCAGGTATGGGGGTTGGGAGGGGCTGGATCCCCCCAGCCTCAGCCTATCTCAGGCTGCACTGCCAGACCTTAGACCCTCTCTGGGTAACTGCCACCCCAACCCCCCACCCTCGCCCCCCGGCCCCACACAGGACATAGGCGGGTATCAAGGGGCCCTGGCTTTGGGATCTGAGATCCCAAGTTCAAGGCCTGGCTCCTCCACGTATGAATAGGGCAATAGGGTAAGCTTTCCATACTTCTCCTGGCTTTAGTTCCCTTGCCTGGAAAATGGAGCCGGTAGAAATCGCGGTCTCACAGGGCTCAGACGAGACCCTGAACATAAACTGTAAAGTGCCGAGGCCATGCTATGGGGTGCTTTGCTCCTGCACAGCCCTTTGCTGACACTTCCTCCTTTACCCTCGGAGATTGGCTCACAGGGTACACCAAGCTGGGATCCTTGTTCTTCTTTTACAGACGAGGAAACTGAGACTCAGAAAGGGCAGGGGCTTGGCCAAAGGCTGGTGGCTGAGCCCAGACTAGCTGGGTCCTCTGATTTCCCGGCCTCAGAGGTAGGGCAGTTAGCCCAGGACACATCCCAGTTTCTC
Source organism: Ovis canadensis (assembly GCF_042477335.2). Lineage (NCBI taxonomy): Eukaryota > Metazoa > Chordata > Mammalia > Artiodactyla > Bovidae > Ovis > Ovis canadensis. The sequence goes on along the minus strand of NC_091258.1, from coordinate 38,300,371 downwards.
CTACGGCACGGCCGTTCAGCGATGGGGCCTTGACCCCCTAGTGCTCCTGGCGGGGGTGGGAGGGGCTTTCCGCTAACCCTGCACACACCACAGACAGGGGCCACTCACTGCAGGACCCTCAGGTGCCGGGGCAGCCCCCTGGCCAGACCCAGGGCTGTGCAGTCTTCCAGGGCATTGCAGCCAAGCCTGGAAAAAGAGAAGGGATGAAATTGAGCACCAGGCTGGCCTACTCCAGACCCCTGCCCTGTGCCTAGTGGGGGACCCAAGTGCCAGGTGGGCCACAAGGACACAGAGGGCAGAGGGCAGCCCCCCCGGGCAGACACTCACATCAGCTCCTCGAGGTGCCTGCAAAGGGTGAGAGATTCTGCCAACCGCGCTCCCCCTGCTGGGCCGATGCCATTCGCTGAGAGGCTGAAGAGGGGCAGATGTCAGACTCTCGACTCCCTTATGCCTTACCCCACCACATCCGCTGGGCCCCCCACCACCCACAGCACCCCCACCACCCACTGATGAGGCAGAGAGACCCAGAGAGGAGCAGGGGCTGGGCTGGCTCAAGGTCCCCGAATCAGCAGTGTCAGGAGGTAACCAGCCCCACTGCCTGAACACCAGGGTTAGGGGAGGAAGCCACAGTCTCCCCAGACCATAGCGTGGATGCCGAGGGCCCCTGTCTGGAGGGCTGGCCACTCACTCTATCTTCCTGAGCTCAGGGAGCCCTGGCAGGATAGCAGCTAAGTCCTGGGCACCGGTGTTTCCGATCTGGTTGTGGCTCAAGCTTGGGGAGAAAACAGCAGGAGAACCGGAAGTGTCAGCCCACCACCCATCTTGTCTCCATCCCAGAAGAGGAGGCTGGAGTCTAGAGAAGGGCCTCAAGCCACGCTGGTAAGTCCCCTCACCCTGTGATGGGTGAGGATTCCAAACTCTTGTCTTCTGTTTAGGATGATCCCCCTGGTGTCTGACCTAAATCCTTCTTGCTGCAATCAATATCCTATAGCCTATCTTTGGGTCTCCCAAGATCCTGGGTCTGGGGTTATGCAGTATAGAAGTGGGTGAAGGGGACAAGACTAAGAAGTGAAGAGTGTCCTCAAGGAGCCCCTTACTTTTGTCACCTTGCCCTGCCAAAGTTGTCTTGGGTCTGGGGGAGGGACAGGCAACTCACCTCAGCTCCTCCAAGCTGGTGGCAGCTCTGAGAGCCTTTGAAAGGTGGCAGCAGCCGACATCATCGATGTTGCTCCTGCTCAGACTGGAGAAGCAGGCCTCAGTCAGGAGTAAAGGCATTTGCAAGTGCTGTGCTCAGCACTCTACAGTTTACAAAGCCTTTACACATCCAAGAACTCATATACCAGTCACAAAACTTTCAGGGGATGGGAATGGGCAAGGTGGGCAGACTGTACCCAATATCCAGATGAGAAATCAGAGGCCCAGGGAGGAGATGTGATGGGCCAAAGACTCCCAGGGACTCACAGGCAAGGTGGAAATGGAAGCCCAGAGCCATTGGCCTGGAACAGTAGCCTCATTTTTTGGTTTGGCCAGGCTTCGCCTCAGCACCCGAGTCGGGGATCTTCAGGCCAGCCCAGCTGAATGTCAATATCACATGTCTCTCACAACTCACCCTGCTCTAATCTATACAAATAGTGGGCTTTTCCTTAAACCCAGTCAATTTATGGTCTTTTCTGCACTTGACCACACCCTGCCTCTGTTGAGTAGCAGGGGGTGGGGGTGGGGGTGGGGGAGGGAAGGTGGGGGTGGGAGGGACCGTGGGGAACCAAACGAAAACAGCTGACGCAAAGTATTAGTCTGAGGGTTGTTTTGCTGTCTTTTGTTTTGCAAACTAATTTTTCGGGAGCCTCCTTTAGGTGAATTAATTTAGGGTGAAATGGCCTGGTCCCCCAAACTCTCTGAGCTCATATCCTACGTGCTCTACCCTGTCTTAGGTTTGTTTAGAGTCACAATATTTCCTCTTTTGAAAGACTACACGAAAAGAACATGGGCTATTTGTTTATCAAAGTGGCCAGGGGCACAGGGTAGAATATCAAGGTCATCAGCTCTGAGACGAGACTGTCACTGCTCAAAGTGGGGTCTGTGGCCCCCAGAATGGGCATCCCCTGGGAGCTTGAAATGCAGAGTCTAGGCCACCCACATCATGAATCAGAAACAAGAACACAGGATGAATCTGTGTACATGGAGGGCTGCCCCAGGACTCAGGCCCAGCCCCTTCGGGCCGTTCTCCAGGAGGAGGCTGCATGTGTGTGCTCCGCCGCTCAGTCGTGTCCAGCTCTTTGCAGCCCCGTGGACTGTCACCCGCCAGGCTCCTCTGTCCATGGGATTCTCCAGGTGAGAGTACTGGACTGGGTTGCCACTTCCTCCTCCAGGGGATCTTCCCAACCCAGGGACCGAACCCACGTGTCCTGCATTGCAGGCAGATTCTTTACTCATTGAGCCACCTGGGTAGTGGAAGGCTGTGACACTAACCTGGGAGGGTACAGGAATGTCCCGAGGACGGGAGCCATGGAGGTTCTCAGGAAGGTGCCCCAGGGCTCCCCTGGACGGGTGGTCCCAGCAAAGCTGGGCAGTATGCCCCCCACTCACTCCCACGGGGTCACTCACCGGAGGCTCTGCAGGAGTGTCATGTGGCCTAGTCCTTGAGTGAGCACAGCCAGGGTGGAGCCGCCCAGTGGGAGGTGGCTGAGGCTAGAGGAGAGGAGGCCACCAGAGGACTTAGCATAGTGGGCGTGGGTCCCCAATGTGGACCCCGAGTGCTCAGCAATGACCAGCGATCTCCAAGACAGCCACGTAGTATTTAAAAAATAACTGTACAAACAAACCTGCACTGGGAAATTCAAATGCTGGTTCTCTGTACAAATGATTAAGGTCATTCGGGCAGCAGTTCTATGCTCTGAATCACACTGGACTCAGACTACTGATTGGTAAGCAAGCACATATTAAGGGCCATGTAGAGATAATGTGATACACAGTCATCTCCGTTTTACAGATGAGGATGAAGTCAAGGTGGGGAGACAGAGAAAGAAAGAAAAAGAGGAACAAACACAGAACCTGGATCCAGCCAAGCCTGAAGTCAGTTGCCTTGTCATTTTCCACGACATGAGTTAATATAGTTCTGGGTTGGGTTGCTTTGGGTGTTCTGTTTCTTATGAGCTGGTATTTTAGTTAACACTCAAGAGCCAGGTAAGGAAGTAAAAAGGGAGGGCGTTGAGCTCACCTGGGTCCATCGAGGACAGTGACAGTCGTGTTCATAAGAGATACAACAGTTTTGAGGCATGCTCCCAAGACCCCTGCCCCCACCCCCATTAACCACCACCACTTACTCAAGCCTCTTCAGCCAGCACTTGCCCTCAAGGGCCCCCAACAACACCTTGGTGCCCTCATCTCCAAGTTGATTGTTAGACAAGCTGGAGGGGACCAAGCATGAGATAAGGGTTAGAAAAGCCTGCCCAGCCCCTGGAGCTGAGCTGTCTCATCAGCGCCTCCACACCCTCTGAGTCACCCCTAGGAGACTAGCTCTGGGTCTGCAGGTCCCAGACCACGCTTCCTATCCAGGCTCCATGGGGGCATTCCTGGCCCCAAGGGTCAGGCTCAGGGGTCCCCAAGGAGGGGCGCATTGTAGTCATAGCTGACCCACCTGAGAAAGGATGCTCTGGATGATGGCTGTACCAGAGGAAGCCAGGGACAAGGGACACGTACACACACACATTCAGTGATCCCTTCTGCCGCTAAGCTCTCTCTGTACCCAACACCACTCTAGACAGAGAAAGGTGATGAGCCCCAGTTTACAGATGAGGCTGTAGGTCTACTCTAGTCTAAGCCTAGTCCAAGTCTAAAGAGGCACAGTTACTCGTTCAAGGTCTGATGTGACTGATAAAGTCAGGACCAAGAACGCAGCACTCAGCCTTCCCTAAACCACACTCAGAGTTGCTGGCCTTCATCAGGGAAAAAAGTAATAGTCTAAATTCCCACCACCCACTTTAGCAAAGGCCCAACTGTCCTCTCCACCCCTTCCCTCAGCTGGGTTCCCAGACCCTTCCAATCCGTGACTCACTCCAGCTCCTCCAGATGGTGACAATGGCTCAGACCAGATGTCAGGTGGGCTAGCCCCTTGGAGCTCACACAGCTGTAGGTCAGCCTGGTGGAGGTCAAAAGGCAGCAGGTCAGGGAGGAGCTCTGGGTCTGGCAGCTCTTGGATGGTAGTGGCAGAGGGCAGGGAGGTGGGGGTGGGGAGTGGTTCCTGGGGCAGTGGGAGGGGACCCACCTTCCCTTCATAAACCTCTCCCATCAGGCAATCATTAAGTCAAGATACAGGTTGGAGGCAGAAACATAGACTAGTTGAATAGTTCCTTAAACCAGTCATTCAGGTAGCAGCTTCACATTGTCTGCCATAATCAGGCATCGCTTGTAAACTCTAGCTGCTGCTGCTAAGTCACTTCAGTCGTGTCCGACTCTGTGCGACCCCATAGACTGCAGCCCACCAGGCTCTCCAGGCAAGAACACTGGAGTGGGTTGCCATTTCCTTCTCCAATGCATGAAAGTGAAAAGTGAAAGTGAAGTCGCTCAGTCGTGCCCGACTCTTAGCAACCCCATGGGCTGCAGCCTACCAGGCTCCCCCGTCCATGGGATTCTCCAGGCAAGAGTACCGGAGTGGGGTGCCATTACCCTCATTTCCCACGAGCCCTGCATCTTTATTTATTTATTTTTAAACAACAAAAGAGCATAGCAAGTACTGGAGAGGGTGTTTAAAGGCACAGTGGCACCAAAAGGAGAATTTCCCCTGATGCAGTTGGTTTAAAAGAGAACTGACAGTTAGAAAAGCCCCATTTTGCAACCATCATACTGATATTTGATTCAGGCAGGAATGATCGATGGTTGCCAAAATTTGTGAGTGAAAGTTTGAGGGAGAACTGGATATTTACATTGTCTTCAAGTGTCTTCCTACCAGACCTTAACCTACTTGGTTAATTACAAAAGGGAAAACAGTAGCTTTGCAAGTGAAGAAACCTGGCAGACACCCCGCCTTAACCAGGCGATCACAGGTAACATCACGGGTAAGGAGACAAGCAGACATCATGTGCTTCCCAATGTGGCACACGTGATGTGTTCCTGGGAAGAGCACAGCAGCACCTCTGTGATATTCCTGCCCCAGATGCAGGAATCGAAGCAGGAGGAAAGAGCGGAGAAACCCAAGCACAAGGGCATTCTGATACAAAACACTCATAACTGGCGTAGAAATGTCATGACAGGATCACGAAACAAAAAAACGGGTTGAGGACACGTTCCAAATTGAAGGGGACTAAAGAGAGATGACAACTAAACACACTGTGTGATCCTGGATGGAATCTGGGACTGGGGGAAAAAAAAAGCAATAAACATTACTGGGACAAATTTGCAGAATTGGAATATGAACTGTAGTTTAGGTAACAGTAGGGTATCAATGTTAAATTGCCTGAATTTCATACTTTTACTGGATTAGGGGAGAGAATGTTCTTTCTCTTAGGAAATTTACTGAAATATTAGGGGTCAAGAGGCATGACTATGCAACTTACTTTCAAATGGTTCAGAAAAAGAAAGTTGGGGCAGGGAGGAGAGAGGGGAGGGGTGAGGAAGGAGGGGGGAAGAAAAGAGCAAACATGAGAAAATAATGATGGAAGGCGAAGTTGGGAAAAGGGCCTACGGAGCTTCTTCTCAGTCTTCTTGCAGAGTTTCTATGAGTTTGCAATTGTTTTGAAATAATAAAGAAAAGAAAAGAAAGAGCACTGACAAGGCCCTGCTCCTCGCCACGTGGCCACGTTGATGACCGTGCACCTGGGCATCATCTCCAGGGCTGAGTGGGAGGGGGACACGGAGCTCCTTTGAGCCCAGGGTTGGAGGGGACAGGAAGCGTGGGGGTGGGGGATGAAAGAGGTGTTCCCAAGTGAACGTCTTGTCCACGTACCGGAAGTTCTTCAGCTCAGAGAGGGACAGCAGGAGGCTTTGCAGCAGCAGAGAGCTGGCATCGCAGAGGTTCACCTGGGACAAGCTGGAAAGGCCCAAGCATATTCCAGAGGATTTCAGGCTGAACACACTTCAGGGATCAACATAGGGATGGGAAGGCCAAGAGAGGGGAAAGGCCCCACCAAGGAGCTCCCAATGGGGCAGGACTCCCCTCTGCCACCCTGGGGCTCTCCCCAACTGGCCCAATGAGAGAAGCCAGAATGCCGGGGTTAGCATGGCCCCAGGCTCTGTTCACCCCCATCCTGTGCTGGCCAACCTCTCACCTGTGGCCTGAAGCAGGCACTGGGGTCAACCAGAGAACTCAGGGCCTCAGTGTCTCAGGGTACTGACCTGAGCTGCCGCAGCCGGGCACACGTCTCCATCAGCTGCCTGGCAAGGAGGTTTTGGTGGGTTCCCAGGTCACAGTGGGCCAGCCTGGAGGTGGAGAGGGAAGCAGCAGTCCGTAAACACCTGGGTCAGTATTGAGGACTCAGTCCCTGCCTGCAAGGAGTGTGTCTGAAGGTGGTAAATAAATGCTAATCAAAGAGAGTCCCACAATTTGCCAGTTGACTGTGGGAAGTACTGTGAAGGAGAGGTCCAGATGGGGGGCCTGGCACGGCTGTGCAGGTTGTTCACTGCATGAGGGGGTCCAACCAAGGAAGTGAGTTGGGGCTGAGATCCAGGCATGGTCTATGCCTCACAGTGTACACATGCAGGGCTGCACTCACCCCAAAGAGGTGACATTTTAGTTTCCATGAATGTGCTATATGGATCGGAGGAGCTGTGAGCCCAGGCATCTATAAGAATGGATAAAGGGAGGACTTGACTAAGTCTGGGTGGTTGCAGGGACCTCCCTGAGATGGTGGCATTCAAGCCAAAGCCTGAAGGATGGGACTGAGTTAGCCAGGTGAAGAAGGATGAAGAAGGAAAGAGAGGAGAGAACATGCTGAGTTGGGGGGAACAGCCTGTGCAAAGGCCCTGAAGTCAAAGGGAGAAAGGTGGTGTTTGAGGACTGAAAGCTAGCGGGGATAGCTGGAGCCAAGACCAGGCTTTGGGGTGGGGATGGACAGCATGGAGAGGCAGGTCAGGCCAGGTCTCATAGGCCTTGGAGAGACTTTAGGCATCAAAGGATTCTGAGTAGGGGTATGAGAAATATTGGTAAGAAGTGGCGTTGTCCCTCCTCTCCCTTCCCATCACCATTCAACCTCTTTCTTGGGGTCCCAGGTACTGGGTCCCACCTGAGGGCCACGGCTTCTGGGTTCTCCTGATGGGGAAATTCCAGTTGGATACAGAGCTGTTGCTGGGTCTCGGAGATGCTGAGGAGGGAAGGGATGGTCAGCGTGAGGTTCACAGGAGCTTCCCCTGTAGGCTGTGCTGGGCCTGGGCCACTCAGCTGACAGCTCCCAGACCCAGTGGGGATCCAGATGTAGGTCAACGGGACACCAAAGCCTTTGCTCTTGGCTAATCCATGGGATTCTGGTACCTCTGGTCATAGAGCCATGGTGTGTGTGGCTGTCACCAGGGGCCACTTCCAGACAACCAGCATGGACTCCCGGCAGTGTCCATCTGGGACCTAACAGCCCATTGTCTTGGATCTAGGGTTGCCTTCCTCTCTCCAGCACTGCTGCCTACCTACAGCACAAGTCCCAACAAGCATGTGTGGCAATGTTGTTTAGTCGCTAAGTTGTGTCCGACTCTTTTGTGATCCCATGACTGTAGCCCATCACACTCCTCTGTCTATGGGATTCTTTAGGCAAGAATACTCCAGTGGGTTGCCATTTCCTTCTCCAGGGGATCTTCTCAGCCCAGAGATTGAAACCAAGCCTCCTGCATTGGCAGGCAGATTCTTTACTGCTGAGCCATGTGGGAAGCCCCACAAATACGTGTAGCCCCTCACATAGGTCCCAGGAGCTCCTGCCATCTTGGGGACCCAGAGAACCCACTGGGGACCCAGCTATGACACCACAGGACAAGAGACCAATGGCTACGTAAGGGATGACCCCAGTGGTCATGAAACGATGAAAGAGTCTGAGGGGCCACCTTCCTGGACTTACCTTATTTCAGTGATGTTGCCTGAGGCCCGGGCACAGACTTCCAGCAGCTTGAGCAGCCCGGCTCTGCCCACCCATGGCTCTTCCACCCTGTCAGAGGGGTGACAGTGACAGTCGCTCAGCCGTGTCTGACTCTGCAACCCCATGGGCTGTAGCCCACCAGGCTCCTCCGCCCATGGGATTCTCCAGGCAAGAGTACTGGAGTGGGTTGCCATGCCCTCCTCCAGGGGATCTTCCCAAGCCAGGGATCGAACCCAGGTCTCCTGCACTGTAGGCAGATTCTTTACCATCTAAACTACCAGGGCAGACACAGAGGTGGATACAGAGGTGTCCCTTGGGGGGCAAGGGTTCCCCCAAGGTTAATGTGGGAGGGGAGGAGAGTACTAAGGGTTGGCGGGGGGCGGCTAGAGGCTTTTTGGGTTTTGCTGAATAACAATAAAATTAAAAATTAGGCATAAGCATAAAACAGAAAATTAACATCCTTGTTCCAACAGTTCAAAGAGAAATTTTTTTTAATAGTAGTTTTAGGTTTAGAAAAAGTCTATATAACATCACGTTGCAAAGATAAGGAAATTAGATTATATGTAAGACATAATCCCAATTTTGTATTTCAAAAAAGGGAAAATATATATAGAAACATATATGGTGAGGAAGAGGGAGATAGAGCTATGAGAAAAATATATTAAATGTTAATGGTGATGGTACAATTGCAGAATTCTCCTGGTTTTCTTTTATAGTTGTCAATATTTTCTGAACTTTCTACAGTGTGCATGGATTAACTTAGAAGAAGGAAAAAAGATTTAAAATATTGCTGCTTTTAAAGTTATGCTGAATTTTTCTTTCAAAGTACTATTTTCTTATGTTCTTCTGGATTTTCCACAAAGTTCTATGAGGAGTACATATTATTTTTAGAGTAAGGCAAGTTTTAAGTAAAAATATTATTTGGGGCGATCCAGTGCTCCTGGGTATATACCCCAAAGAACGGAAAGCAGAGACGCAAAGAGATACGTGTACAGATACATCAGAGCAGCATATTCACAACAGCCGACAGGTGGAAGCCACCCACATGGCCACGGATGGATGAATGGGTAAAGAATGAAGGGGTAAATGAATGTGGCTTATACACATGGTGGAATATTATTCAGCCTTAGATAGAAAGGGAGAAGGTACGTAAAGATGAACCCTGAGGGTACTGTGCTAAGTGAAACAGACCCATCACAAAAAGACAAGTACTGCACGATTCCACTTGGTTACGGCACAGAGAGGGGTCGGACCCATAAAAGCAGGGTAGAAAGGTGGTTGCCAGGGGTCGGGGGAGGAGGCCCGGTGGGGGCCTTAACGGGCAGTGAGTTTCAGCTTTCATGAAGTGTTTCGGCTATACAACGTGAATGTTACTTAACACTACTGAACTGTACACTTAAAAATGGTTACGATGGTAACTTTGTTATGCGTATTCTACCAGGATCTTTAAAAATGTCACGCTGGGGAACAACCAGACTTCATGTGTCTCATCACCGGCGGCGTTGGGAAGTGCACAGCCTTGGCTACCAAGTAGGTATTTTGGGACACAAATATGTAACTGAATCTCATGGAGCCTTTCCAGTTCTAGGAAAGTCAGGGGTTCAGAGGAACAAACTCAATGACCTCACAAGGAAGCACCAGACAGAGCCAGAAAGTGGCCCAGGGGACCGGTTTTCTCACCAGAACTGGACCACTGGGGAAGTGCCTGGGTGTCGAAGTCTCCTTTTTTTCCTGAAGTCCCCAAGGACAGATCACCCATTAAAAAAGTCCAAAGAGCTGTCACCTTTTTGCCACAAAAATGTGGACCTTTGGATCCTGGATCCAAAGAGCCAGCTGTGCCATATAGGGGCAGTGGGAAATTTCAGTCTGGCTTGGCTAATACCTGACACTAAGGACTTGCTACTCATTTTTGTAGGGGTCCTAGTTCAGCTGTGGTTATGTAGAAAATGTCCTTGTTTTTTAAAGACTTGCAGTGAACTCTTTTGGTGTGATAGTTTATGAGATCAATAACTTGGCTAAAAAATACAAAGCAAATATGGAAAAAACATGAACTGTCAAACCTAGGCGATGAGTTTTCAAAATTGCTTTTCTCCTTTTTGGAATCTTTGTTTTTCTGAAAGTTTTCAAAAGATCAGAGTGAACATATTTGTTACATGTTACTTCTGACCTTGGCTGGGGGGGTCTTTCATTTTTATGGCCATGCAGTGGGGCATGCGGGATCTTAGTATCCTAACCAGGGATCAAACCTGTGCCCCTGCAGAGGAAGTACGGGAAGTCCCCGGACGTCCTTTTAAGTTTCCTTTTTTCCTGAAGTCCTCAAGTACAAGTCCTACCTTGGGCAGGGGGTGGGGGAGCTTTTCTGCAGCTGAAGGGGTTTCTGGGACTAATGGGGGGTGGGGGGCTCTGCATCCAGATGGCAGGGTTCTGGATGCAGGAAATGGCTAAGACTGTGACCTTGGGGGAAACCCTTCTTCAGAGCCCACTTCTGCCCTCCATTCCTACCACAGCCCCCTCCCAGAGTCACGGGCAGGCGATACCTGAGAGTAAGCACCCCTGTCGGCCACGTTAGCAGACCCAGGAGGACAATCAGCTGCTCCAGGCCCGGGAAACACCAGGTCAGCCTGTGGACAGAGGTCGTTCTGGCAGGGAGCCCCCACCCCTCAACTGCCCCCATGGGCTGGGCCCAGTCACTCACGTGAGCTCCGCCAGCTGCAGGGCCTGGTTCAGGCTGGCAGCCAGTCTGGGCATGTGCTCTGGCTTGAAGTGGCACTCGCTCAGCCTGAGGGCAGAGGGCAAGGGGCAGAGCTTGGGCAAAGCCTGTTGGGACTACAGTCCTGCTGTCCCTCAGCCTCCCCCAGGACCCATGGGGGAGCCCCCACTGGGTGCAAAGGCCTGGACCAGGACCTGAGATAAGGCCCAAGATGCAGCCTGTGCTCTGGGAGCTTCTCTTTGGAGAGACCACCTCCCAACAAAGTGCTAGAGTCATCACTCACTGAGCCCCGACTCTAAGGCCGGCCCTGGCCCAGCCTCTGGGTGCACCCGGTGAGCAAGCAGGCATGCCAGCCGTATGTGTGGCATCTCACTGAACCCCAACGGCATGACCTACAGGCAGAGAGGCTGACCAACCCAAGGACGCACAGTTGGAAAAAAGCAGCCACAGATCTGGGTTTCAATCCAAGGCAGCCTGACTCCAGACCCTAAACCTGTAACCACTTCCCTAGTCTCCAGGCCCACTCTACTCCAGGCTCCCTTGGGTGCGGGGGGGGGCAGGGGTGGGGCTGGGATTCTTGCTATGGCCCTGTCCTCCCAGGGCCCAGCCCGTGTGGCTGGCAGACCGGCCCTGGAGCACTGTCTCACAGACGGGCTGAGAAGAGAGCCCCGCACAGCACAAGAGGGCCGCTCCCTCTCACAGGACAGGGGCCACTGGAGGTGTCCAGGAAGGGCTGACGTGTGAGCTGGGTCATACAGCATTGGGAGAATTTGAGCTCAGAAAAGGCAAGGAAGAGAACGCCAGGCTGAGTAGCCAGAAGCTGGGACGCTTCCTCAGGCAGTGCGTGCTTGGTGAACAAAGATCCCTTGCGGCTGAATCTGTGTGCACACATGTGGGGTGTGAGTGGTGGGTGTGCTGTGTGCATGTTATGTGTGGCGTGTACAGGGGGTATGTCTGGTGTGTGTGCATGTGTGTGGTGTATTATGCTGTGTACATGCGTGTGTGTGTATGTGTGGTATGTACCTGTTTGGTGTGAGGGTGGTGTGTGTAGGGGGGTGGGAGAAGTGAGGAAGGACACAGCGGGAGGTGGCAACCAGATCAGACTCTGAGAAGACCAGGCTAAGGGTTCGAACTTTATCCTCAGGGCACTTGGGAGCTCCCGCAGGGCTCAGAGCAGTGGAGCACCACGGGCAGACGTGCACGGTGGGAAAGCCCCTCTGGGGGCTGTGGGGGGATTGGAGGAGGCCTGGTCAGAGGCAGGGGACCAATTCAGAGGCCACGATCACAGGTGAAGCAAGACATGTAGAGAAACTCACCCAAGGCTGAGAAAGACAGAGCCTGAGGCTCCCGGGGGTGGGGATTAAATGAAAAATAACTGATACAGCAACTCAAATAAGGCAGGTCTTTTCCAGGCACTTTAAATACATTTACTCATTTAATCCTCACAATAAACCTAAAAGGTAGGTCTCACTCTTATTCTCATTTTACAGGTGAGGAATTGAAACAGGGAGCAGTCAAATCACTGGTCCAAGGTGACACAGCTATTACGTGGTAGAGCGGAAGAAGTGAAAGTGTTAGTTGCTAACTCGTGTCTGACTCTTTGCGACACCATATACTATAGCCCGCCAGCCTCCTTGTCCATGGGGATCCTCCAGGCAAGAACACTGGAGGGGGTTGCCACTCCCTTCTCCAGGGGATCTTCCTGACCCAGGGATCAAAGCTGTGTCTCCTGCATTGGCAGGTGGATTCTTTGCTGAGATCTACCCCAAGCAGCTCCAGAGTCTGACTATTTAACTCAGAAGCCTCCAGACTCAGTCAGGCTGTGGCTAAGGGGCACAAACACCGCTCGAAGGCCTGGTCCAGGGGCTGAAGGTGTGGGGAGACTGGGGGCAGATGTGGGAGAGACAAAGCCAGGCGGTAGCTCTAGGCAGGGTATGTGAAGGAGGAAGGGACCCCGGGAGGAAGGAGGCATGGAGGCCACCACAGGGTCAGCCACCTCTCCCTGGTTCCCCCGCCTTTCCCGTCACCCCAGACCAGGAATTACCTCAGTGTCTTCCCAGCCTCTTCCTGTCGGGAGAAGTGAATCCAGAAGCTCTGCTTGGAGCCCAGGCTGCAGGGAGAGGGGTGTATGGAAGCCCAAGACCCAGCCTTGCCAGCATCCCCAGGACCCAGGTGCCAGGGGGTGTGGGGAGGGATGGGGGCTGGGCCCACAGGGGCACAGGAGGGTGGAAGCCATGGGAGAGACCCTTGCTGACCAGAGGAGGCCCCCACCTCCTCCTTGGAGGATGCTAAACCTGGCGTTTCCCCACCCGGTGGCCTCCCTGGGCCCATGCGTGTGCCCACGGGCCTCAGAGGATGAAAGCTGTGATCCCACAATCAGTGAACTCTGAGACTCAGAGAGGCTCAGAGGTTACCCCAAGTCACACACACAGAGGGCCACTGAGCGTGCGAGTCTTGCTTCCCCACCATTAGCAAGTGGCACCAATGTTTCCTTACTTCACTGAGGCCTCCCGGACACGTGGGCATGAGGGGAGAGCCTCCATCAGGCACAAGACACTTTCCTGAGACATGCTGTTGCAGCTTAGACTAGAGGAGAAAAGAGGTTCAGGATGAGGGGTGAGGCAGCACCTCAGTGGAGTCCTGCCCAGCCCCCTCATCTCCATTCCAGCCGTCATCCCCTAGAGGGGAGTCCTCAGTGTCCAAGTCTCCATCCTCCAGGTGGAGACACTGAGGTCCATAGAGAAGCCAGAGAGACGCTATCATCACCTGGCAGGCCAGGGGCATACTCTGAAATCTTTGAGAGTCACCCTGACTGTGCCTGCTGCCCCTGTGGTCTGAGACCAGGGATGAGGGCAGTGATAAGGCCAGGCTGCCACCTCTAGCTCCATGGGGGCCAGGGATGCCCGGAGCGCAAAGCTCAGTTGCCTAGCAACGGGCTGTGTCCTGGGTCTGGACGTCAGTCTCCCAGGTCACTGGGGAGACTGAGTAACTGAAGATGACTTCCCTTCCCAGGGGCCCTCCCTGCTGTGGCGACATATCCAAATCTGTGTCCCCTAAATCTGGTCAGAGGAGCTTCAGGGATAGGATGGATGGACCAAGAGCCAGGACAACTGCGATTTCTGCAGCTGATTGGGGATGAACTGTTGCTCCCTTCCTGGAGTCAACTTGGGCCACTGAACATTAGTCACAGTCTCTCCTGGGTGTTTGGTGAGAGCTCTGCCAATAGTGGGCAATGAAGGAAGGAGGAAAGGACCCAAGGTGGATGGGCGGGGGGAATCAAGGTAAAAGTCACCCCCTCCCCAGCACTTGCCCCCTGGAGTTCTTCAGGGGTGCCTGTAAAGAAGCCCACTAACATTCTGGGCCCTGGGGAGTCTTCCTCCTAGTTGACCTCGGGGCTGCTCATCACTTACTTGAGCGAACCGGAGATGGGCACCTTGGGGAGACATTCCAGGAGGCACCTGAGCCCATCATCACCTAGCAGGTTTGCTGAGAGGCTGCAAGAGGTACGAGGAGGAGGTGGTTGGTGCTCTGACGTGCCTGCTCTTCAGTGAGCATCACTGCTACTCTACCCACCCCGCACCGTCATCATCACCTCCACCATCACCTCCACCACTGTGCACAACTTCTGTTCCAGCAGCACCGTCATCACCACCAGCGCCACCCCATCACTACTACTTAGCATCCTGTCTGTATCCCCATCACCTCCGTCAACACTAGCACGATCACCCCCATCCCCTCACCAGCACCACAGTTAACCAGTCCTCATCTTCCCCTTCAGTATCTGGTGACTACTCCCAGGACTCCAGCAGGCTTTCAGGAATTAGAGAAAAAGCAATTAGCTTTTTACTGAGCACTCGGCCTCTGCCTGTTGGGAGCCGTCATTTTTGAACCAGAGTAAATTCAGGAAAAAGACAGACATTTGGAGGATGCATTTACCCAAAATACTCCTTTTAATTTGGGAATGCAATATCGGAAACTGCACTTAACGACTTTATTTCCCTTCATTTGTAGCATCCTATGGTTTTAGCTACAGTTTCAGGAACAAAATAATCAGTGTGCCTGGGAATATCTGATTTTTACCCTGCAAATTTGAACTCATTTTGCCCCTGATGATAAGACTTTTGAGGCTTATTTATTTCCGTCTTTTCCTGAGAATACTTTAAAAACAAAAAAGTCTGTCTCAGGAAGCCACTTAATGAAATAATTTTTAGAATATGAAAAAGTTCCCTCTAGAATGAAAAAATTGAAAAACTCAAAAGACATCTTTGCTTATTCATCCTTCTTTAAAGTCCATGATTTTCATCAGCCACATTTCTCTCCTTGGCCACACCACAAGGAACTGAAATTGTGTTTTTTTTGGTGGATAGCTCTCTGTATGTTCTGCTTGTTCTAAGCTGGACTTCTAACAGTTCTGAGCAAAGGCTCTGCATTGAACTAGGTGTGTGACTTGACACAGATTTTTAAACTCTCTCAGTCCGCTCATCTATGGTATTCAGGGTTGTTGAGAAGGAGGATAAAAAGGATATGTAAAGCGCTTAGAATAGTAGAAAAAGTGCTCAAAGCTCTTTTTTCCCTACCCATGCAGGGCTGCACTATTCAGGCACCCAAGACAGGCCACACTGATACCACTTCTCATCAGCCGGAAAGCCCACACATCCCTACTCTGGCTGGCTCTGGGCCCTCTACAAGCAGAGGCATTGGCTATTCTTAACCACCTGCACAGCAAGACAATGGATCCTTCATTTCAGGCTCCACCAGCCAGCAGAGCCCCAATGCCTTGAATAACAAGAGGCCAAGGGGCTCCTGTGGCCCTTTGCAAAGTGAAAGTAACTAAAAGTGTTAGTGCCAGTTGTGTTTGACTCTTTGCAACCCCGTGGACTGCAGCCCGCCAGGCTCCTCTGTCCATGGGATTCTCCAGGCAAGAATACTGGGGTGGGTGGCCATTCCCTTCTTAAGGGGATCTTCCGGACCCAGGGATTGAACCAAAGTCTCTCGCGTTGCAGGTGGATTCTTAACCATCTGAGCCACCAGGGAGGCCCATTCCTTTGCAAAGGGCTCCCCTAAATTGATCATGGGTACACCCTGAACTAGCTCTACGTGGTAGCAGTGGAGGATGGGAGGGATAAGATGGGGACAGAGAAACTTTACAGATGTGACTGAGTCCCAGGCATCCTCTCCTCTGTTAGGTGGTCCTGAGAGCACGCATGGGTGTATACACACAAACACACACACACACCCTTCAGGTGCTACGCAGGATGGGCTCCAACTTACTCCAGCTGGTTGAGGTCTTCACACTTGCTCAGCAAACAGCACAGCGGCTCCACGTGCTCCTGGCGGAGGCCGCAGTCAGTAAACCTCCTGCAGGAAGGGAGATGGGGTCCCTAAGCTGGGTATGGCCTTGAAGCTCCAGCGGGGCTTCACTCAAGCTTGGACTCTCTAGAAACATCCAGCACCCACGCATACCATCTGCCCCGCCCAGCAGATCCCACCTATGTTTCCTCTTTGAGGGGATGGTTCTCAAAGTGAGGTCCCTGACCAGCCCCAACAGCACCCCTTTGGGAGCGTGGTGAGAGGCACATCCTGGGGACACAACCCAGACCTGCTGAACAAACAGCTCTAGGAACAAGGCTCTCCAGGGTGATTCTGATTCAGTCAAGGTGAACTATAGCTCTTAGGGTCACTTTAATGAGCAGACACGGGGGTGGAGTGGAGGAGACCCAGGGTGATGTCTCCTTATGTGGAGGGTTATTCATACTGGAATCAAAGTAATAGTAAAGTCTGTCTTGGAGAGGCCTACACAGATACCACACAACAAGGTAAATGAATAGCTTAGGGCCAGCCAGCAACTTAAAAAATAAACTTAGAATGATAAAGTACCTAAAATAAGTAACTCAGATTTTTATTATTGTTACTTTCCTTTTTCTTTTTCAGTCCCAAATTCCTTATTCTACTATTATTTATTTCTTATTTTAAAATCAGCTCATTCTTTTTATTTAATGCACTTATCAGAAGAGAAAACCCTGTATCACTTACTCCAGTGGAAAACCAGCATTTCCTGTCCCGAACAGACTGTGAGGATGAGGATGCAGGAAATGAGGGCAAAATATCATCATTAAATTCAAGCCAGACACTGGCACCTGCTGAGGGCCCTCCTTCTACTTAAAAGGGAGCTTAGCAGACGTGAAGAGGTGCCACAGACACGCTGAGAGGCAACTGGCACTTCCTCTTGGCCGTGTGCGTGCTTGTTGCTTCAGTCGTGTCTGACTCTTTCTGACCCCGTGGACTGTAGTCCTCCAGGTGCCTCTGTCTGTGGGATTCTCCAGGCAAGAATACTGGAGTGGGTAGCCATTCCCTTCTCCAGGGGATCGTCCCGACCCAGGGATCTAACCCAGGAATCTCCTGCATTGCAGGCAGATTCTTCACTGTCTGAGCCACCAGGGCCTTAATCAAACACAGACTTGAAAATGGAAGAATCTGATGAAAGTGAACCAGTAGTCATGTATGGATGTGAGAGTTGGACTATAAGGAAAGCTGAGTGGGGAAGAATTGATGCTTTTGAACTGTGGTGGAGAAGACTCTTGAGAGTCCCTTGGGCTGCAAGCAGATCAAACCAGTCAATCCTAAAGGAAATCAGTTCTGAATATTCACTGGAAGGACTGATGCTGAAGCTCCAATACTTTGGCTAGCTGATATGAAGAACTGACTCATTGGAAAAGACCCTGATGCTGGGAAAGATTGAGGGCAGGAGGAGAAGGGGACAACAGGGGATGAGATGGTTGGATGGCATCAACAACTTGATGGACTTGAGTCTGAGCAAGCTCTGGGAGTTGGTGATGGACAGGGAAGCCTGGCATGCTGCAGTCCATGGGGTCACAAAGAGTCAGACACGACTGAGCAACTGAACTGAAGTACTCTACCATCAGTCTAACCTCCTAAAAATCATCCCAATCTGGTCTATGTCCTACATTTTGGAAATCAGATTTGGAAACTATGAAGGTATTCTAGAAGTCTCCATAGTGCTGGGTTAGGATAGGAACTGGAAAAACTACCGCCTAAGGCAGCCTGTTTTATATGACCAGCACGCTAAGAATGGTCTATCCGTTTTCAAACAGTTGAGGAAAAAAGCCAAACAAGAGTAACATTTCATGACATGTAAACATTACATGAATTCAAGTCTCAGCGTTCACAACTCCAATTCTACTGGCACACAGACACGCCATTGCTTAAATATTGTCTGTGCTACTTTCAGACTTATGATCTAACCCTTTACAGGACACGTTTGTTCGCCCCTGGGCTAGGAGCGCTGCAGTACTGCCTGGATTCAGGTCCTAGCTACACTCCAACCTGCTGTGTGACCACAGCTGAGAGGCTTCTAGGATGTAATGTGCGTGAGGCTCTCAGAATGGTGTCCTGCAGATGCTCAACAAATACCAGCTCTTCGTTTATTGTTATTTCACAGCTGAGAAGGCTGAGACACAGAGGAGGAAGGTCTGGTCCATGGTCACTTGGTGAGCCAGTGGCATTGGACAGCCACCAGAAATGGCATCTGTGCCTTTAAAAGTTGCCCCCTCAGCCCATTATCCTGCCTCCTGTGCAATGCCTGCACCCTGTCACCGAGACAACCACAAAGCATTGGTCCAGGAGTCAGGGGAGGGGGGCTTTCATATCTGTGAGTGCCTCTTGTGTTTTATATGTTGCCTTGTATCATCTTTGCCAACAGCCTGCAATCTACCATCTGCTATCACCAGCTCCCTCCTCTCAGTGGAAGCTGAGGATCGGAGAGCTTAAGAAACCTGCCCAAGGTGCCAGATCCTGCTGGGAGTTTTTTTTTAAAGATTTTATTTATTTATTTTTAACCATGCCGCATGGCATGCCTGATCTTAGTTCTCGTCAACTCATACCCCACTGCAATTGAAGTGCAGAGTCTTAACCATGAGACTACCAGAGAAGTTCCAGAGCTGTTAAAGCCTGGGGGCAGGTAGTGGAGTCCTTTTCCTCGGAGCAGCCCTTGAGCTCTAATCCAGTCTGCTGCGTACTCCTCATTTGCCCGTGACAGTGCTCGGCCCTCTCAGGCTGTCCTCTGCTCTGGACATACAGGAGAACTGTCTGTTTGTCCCTGATCATCCCCTATCATACCAGGGCCCAGTTCCGGGGGACTTACCAACAGCACCTGTCTTCCTGCTCCTCACTAGACCTGAGGTGCAGGGTCAAATGACGCAGGGACCTGGAACAGACAGCACCTTCATCAGCCACCTTCGACCACAGCTTCAGGATGCCCCCAGGGGGCAGGCTCCCCTTCTTGAGCAGCTGAATCTCTGATTTGGGTCCCACTGCCTCACCCCCACCCTTCACATCCAATAGCCTCCAGCACCACCCTCCCAGCTGAGTTCTGGTTGCCCCAGGGTAATGCCCACCTGAGATCCACCTTCTGAACCTGTGGGCACAGGCTGAAGAGGTCAGCTAGCAGGAGGGGGCTCCTTGGAGGCAATTGCGTCTGGCTCAGTCTGACAGGGAAAGAGGTGGGGTCCTATGTGAGCAAGTTGGAGCCAAGCAAGATTGGTGGGCAAGAAACCTGGACACAAAGGGTGGGGGCACTGGCAGGTGAGCCAGGCAATAAGGAAGGAGGCAGCGACTCAAGAGGGAAAAACAGGAGCTTGGGGTCAAGTGGGCTTAGGTTTGGCTCTAGTCCTGCTTATAGGCTATGTGTCCTTGGACAAGTCACTTAACCTCTCTGAGCCTCAGTTTCCTCATCTGAAAAACAGGACTACTTATGGCACACCTTCCTCTAGGGTGTTGCGAGTACTGAACCATTACGCTTGTGCACTGCCTAACACAATACCCCATGCTTGTTGTGTTGTTATTATTATACTGCTTCTATCCCAAGGACTAACAGGTGAGCCCTTGCTGACAGGGAGTGGGAAGATGCAAGCCGTGAGAGTTTCTCAAGGTCAGCACTACCAAGATAATTCTTTGGTATTGGGGGCTGTCCAGTAGGAAGTTTAGCAGCATCCCAGACCTCTACCCACTAGATGCCAGGAAAGATTGAGGGCAGGAGGAGAAGGGGATGACAGAGGACAAGATGGTTGGATGGGATCATTGACTCAGTGGACATGAGTTTGAGCAAACTCCCAGAGACAGTGAAGGATGGGGAAGCCTGGCATGTGGCAGTCCATGGGGTTGCAAAGAGTCAGACGCAACCAAGCGGCTGAACAACTCCCTAGATGCCAGCGGGAGCACAACCTCCCGCCCCCTCCACCAACGACAACAGAAATGTCTCCACCCTGAATGTCCCCTAAGGAGCAAAATCACCCCCAGTTGCGAAGCATTGCTTTAGAGAAAGTGACATGCTTCCACCTTGCCCCTGGAGGCATCCTTGGTGCCTCCATCTGCCTCGCTCCATCAACCTTCCATCAGTGTCTTGTCAGTTCCACCTCCAAGGTCCACCCTGAATCTATACACTTCCCTCTCCTCTTCCCATTCCCAGCCCCCTCGTCTCTTATTCTGGCTGTACAGCTCCTCGGTGCTCTGACTTCCACGCTTGTCCCGGGATGCCCTTCTCCACCCAGGCGCCAGACTAAGCTTTTGAAAACACACATCATTCCTCTCCTTTCCAGGTCTCCTTGGGCAAAATCCCAAACTCCTCCCCACGGCTACCAGGCCCTGTGTGACCGGGCCCAGGATCATTTCTCTTCCTTCTCTCCTACAACTCTGCAGGCCACTGTGCTCTGGCCACACTGGCCTCCTGCCTGTTCCTTGAACACACAAAGCTCCACCCTGCCTCAGGGCCTCATGCATGCTGTTCCATCTCCTTGGCATGCTGTTCCCTGCTTTGCACAAGGCTGGCTCCTTCTCCTCCCTCTGGCCATACCCCAGTGTCCCTCCTTAGAGCTGTTCCCTGACCACTCTCACCATTGTCTAAATCACCTCCAATAATCACTCTTTACCATATTACCTAGAAAAATACATTCTCACTGTCTGAATTCATCTTATTTGCTTTCACTCTGCTTATTGACCTCTCCTTCTACTAAAAGGTAAGCTCCAAGAAGACAAGGGTCTGGTCATTTTTTTCCCTCTCCGCTGTGTCTCCAGCACCCCAAACAGTGCTTCAGAGCAGTGTACAAACAGTACGGACTGAGTAATACAAAGCTGAAGCGCTGGCGAGAGTCAGGCTGGTCACCTCATTCCAAAGACAGACGAAGAGTCGGGCACTGATGCTGTGTGACCTGGGCACAGAGAAGGCCCTCTCTGGTCTGAGGTTTCCTACCTATTTATTTTAACCTGCAACTTATGTGTCCCAGGGAACCCCCCCCTTTCCTGGCAGGGAGGAGCCACAGTGGGTTCTGTATTTTGACATGGGCTCTGCCACGCTTGGGGCTTCCCTGTGTCTCAGATGGTAAAGAATCTGCCTATAATGCAGGAGACCCTGGGTCAGGAAGATCCCCTAGAGAAGGGAATGGGTAACAACTCTAGTATTCCTGCCTGGAGAATTCCATGGACAGAGGAGCCTGGCAGGCTACAGTCCAACACTTGCCCACCTCTGAGAAGTCTCCTTCCTCTCCCATAGAACTCAGGGATAAGTAAGATCCTGGGTGTGACGAGAGCCGTCTCAGGTGGCTGAGAGATCCTTAGCAGGAGTACTTAATGTTGCTGTTCTTAATGGTACAATTTAATTTTCTGCTGTATTTTTCCATCTCAGCTACAGCTGCTTTTGCTCTCTGCTAGAAAAATATTTAAAGTAAATCCTTTTTAAATTCTAAGCAGTCTGAGCTGAAATTAGAAAACAGAGTTTTAAATACTTTGGGGGATGCTGTTTAAATTCCCCTTTTACAGAATTAGCTGGTGACCTTTCAAAACAGGTGTGTGATGTATACATGACCTACAACTGTAAAATCTCTTTAGAGGAGCAGGTGACCTTTCTGTGGGTAGGAAGAGGTACATTGGCCCGGGTGTCACAGGCCTTCCATTCTTCAAGGTGCTTTCAGAGCAACTGTCTTGTCTGAATCCCAACCGTGGGGGGAGAGTGAAGACTATTAGTCCCATTTGTCAGATGAGGAAACTGAGGCTTAGAGGGGTCCAATAACTCCTATGAGGTTGATAAAGTATTAGGGAAGAGCTGGAAGCAGACTTAAGCTCCAAGTTGTGCCAGGTAAAATTATGAAACAGCTCAAGAGAAGGATGGAGGGGCAGAAGGGAATGGCTTTCCAATGCAAGCGCCTCAGCTCTGCACAGGGAAATGGGGAAACCGGTCTTACTGCAGCAGGCTTAGCTGGGGGAGCTGCGGTAGGTGGTGCAGCAGGGTCTCCAGGCTCTGGTCACTCAGCACCTCGCAGGACAATCTGAGAAACAAAGCATCTGAATGAGGTGGGGGAAATCGGGAAAACCTAGATGGGTTCTATACCAGGACTGCCCAAAACACCCCCTCTGAATACTGGGTCCTTGAGTTATCATTGAGGCTGGAGGAAAAGGAAGGTTGTACATGCTTGGAAAATGCCGGGTTAAGTCACATTAGTTTTCTTGGCTGCAGGACTTCTCAGAGCTTTTAATCTGCCCTTGTGCCTTGTGAATTTCTAAGGGGCTATAGTAGGTATCTTTTTCCCCAAAAGACATGGACAAGAAGGATCATTCTTTTGAGGGCCTTGTGGAACACTCCTGTTAAGAAGAGAATGCTGCCTTAACCCAAAGTAGTGAACAGACCAGTGGCAATTCAGGTATTTAATGGGTCAGCAAAGAAGAGACGCAAGGTAGCTTGGATCTCCAACTGTCCATGAAAACCAGACCAACCAGCTGATCGCTCATCTAGATAACTCATCAGAAGCCAGCCCACTTAGGAGGAACTCCTCATGCCCACCCTGTGCTCTCTGCTCTGGCTGGTGGACTGTGCTGATTGCATCTCCCAGCACTCTGGGATTTACATACAGCCCTCCCTGGGGGTCGGGAGGCACCACCTGCCCCCCAGAGGCACTGGACAGTGTTTTCCTTCTGCCTCCTCCCCTCTTGCTTCCCTTCTTCTCTCTGTCCCTGTTCTTGGTCCCCTGAAGGCTGCCCTTTTCCCCTCACTGGGGTTATCAGGAACATCCCAACATGTGCTTTTCTGGCTGGTGGGGAACCCAGCTTGTGGGGAACAGTGGCAGGGGCCTCCTGTGGTTCTGGAGTTGGAAGCGAGGAGCCTGTCAGGACCCAGGCTGTAGGCTCAGCTATACCTCTGTCCTAGGACTGGTCTGGGGCTCAGGGCACAGGCAGAACAGTGGCTTTCATTGAGGGGTAGTTTGACCACAAACACCAGTGGCTTTCCACTGGACCCCCAACAGACAGTGCCATGGCTTCTGCTTGGGTCAATGCTGGGTTTACACACTGTTGTGTTTTTTTTTTTTAAAGCAACAGAAACTTTACCCATTACATCTCACAAGGAATGCTGAAACGTACACATCATGTACCATGATATAAATGATATTAACAAGCAGGGGTAAGTGGGTGAGGAAACTCTGGACTAGCTTTGCAGCCTTTCTATAAAGCAAGTCATCAACTGTTCTAAAATAAATGATTCGTTTGAAAATTCATTGGTTCCACATGTCTCGATATTTCAGGAAAGCCACAATGTTCTGTGATAGACAAAAGGTTGTTGAGATCCTGTGTCTGTTAACAACATCACACCCCCTTGTCCTCTGTGTCCATACGTATTTGAACAAGAAGAGAGGCATGAAAGGACACACTCCTGGTGTCAACATAAGGATATTGTTAACAATGATAATGTTAATAATAATGGATAATGAGTTTGTTGCAAGGGCCAGAAGGGCATTTGAAATGGGAGCCAGAAAGCAAGGGGAAAAAAAAAAACCTAGCACAATGGAAAAGAAGATATGGGGCAATGTAAAGTGCAACTGCAGAACATAGCTGGCCTATGACTTCAAACAGGGGAAAACTGTATACACAAATGGAGAGGGCCACCAGGACAAACAATGATGCTGAGTTATTTAGGTGAGGCAGGTTTGTCTTGGGTTCCTTTATTTTACAGTAATTATTATAAGAAAACGACAACAACGATGATGAGGGTAGGAAAAGTCTGACTGACCACTTCACAGACGACAAAGCTGAGCTAGGACTCCTGATTCTAAGCCTAGCCTCTGATCACAGACCCAGGTATTCTGGGGTGAACTGGTATCCGGGGTGGACGGGGTCCCCTGAGGAGGGGCCTTCAGAGTGACAGGCTCCAGCCACACAGGCAGGCCCGGGTGGGAGCCAGGGTGGGGCTCCCGGGGTGGGGTGGGGGCAGACTGGGGATTACAGGTGCTCTGAGTTGAGCAGACAGGAGATGAAGCCCCAGGCCTGGCACAGCCTCTCTCAGGGGGAGGGGTGAGGTGCCTGAAGCTGGGGCCACTGAGAGGCAGCGAGCCTCCAGGAACTCCCCTGGGGTCAGGCTTCAGGGTCTGGCAGGAAGGGACCAGGAAGGACTCACCTGGCCTCTAACCAGGCCACCCCCACCCAGGTCACTGGGCAGGTGCCCACGTTGTGGCCCTGGGCTGTGTCCTCAGTACTTACTGGACTTCCAGGGGCCCCGGGCACTTCTCCAGAGACTTGCAGAGGTGGGAGAGGCTCAGGGGCTCCAGCTGACAGTCCTTGAGGCTGAAAAGGGGCAAGCAGGCACAATGAGGTCAGGGAGGGCTCAGGGCCCCTGTCCAGCCCCTAAAGCTGTAGGCCACCGGCCCCTCCCCTGACACGGAACACCCTACCCCCTACAGGCCCCAGGCCCCCTACTCTGACAGTCACAATCAAGGCTGCCTGAGTGCTCAGCAGCTCTGAACCAGTCCCAAGTCCTCCTGGGACTCCTGCCTACATCCAGGCCACCACTTTCACTCACCTGGGCTACTTTAACATCCCCTGGGTTCCCAATCTTGCCTCCTGCAACTCTCCACCCTGCTAGCATCTTATCTGTAACAGTATAAAACTGACCACCCTCTCCTGTGCTGAAAACCCTCTGTGGCTCCCAGTATCCTTACGCTAAAAGTAAAACACCTCTCCCATGTCTCCACTCACCTCCACTCTCCCCATATAAGCTCCAGCCACCCAGAAACGCTCCCCAGGAGCCAAGCCTTTACTCCCCGCCACCGCCCCCTCCCCACAAGGTGTTCCCACCCTGCCTGGTTCCTGCCCCTCCCCGCTCCCTGATAACCCTGTTCAGGAACCAGCTATGAGCTATGGTGTCTCTCTTCTTAGGTGAGGAAATCAAGCCCCAGAGACAGGAGGGGCCCAGCCAGGGTCTCACAGCCCCTCACGGTAGGGCTGGGAAGTCTTCTGAAAAAATAACATGACTCCTCCACAGTGGGAATGTTGGATCCTGCAGCCCCATCAGCAGCCCTCCCAGACTCTCCACTCCCTCACCCCTCACCCCATTGTGGTTACCCCCAAACAAGAAGCAGTAAGACGGTACCAGAAGCTCCTGGGGACGTGGCGCTGACCAAATCCCAACCGGGCTCCAGCTCGGAACTCTGGCAAAGATCCAGGAGCCAACAGATCCCTGCAAGCAGGGAAACCATCTTGAGAGGAAAATTCGAAGCACTGGAAGACTCGACTCATTAGGGCCGGAAGGAGCTCTTGTCACAGTCAAGCCCCTCCCTGGACGGATGGGGCAACTGAGGCCCAGGGAAGGGCAGTCAGAGCAAGGACGCCCACAGCTTATACCTGTCCACGTGGGCAGCACCTGACCAGGTCGGGGGATGCGAGGACAAGAGCCCTCCTCTTTCTGACCATCACTGTGGGTAGCATTCACATGACTTCCTCTCTCTGTGCCTTGATCCTTCTGGTTTCAAGAACCCAGAGAGTCCCTAGAAATGGAGACCCTAGCTCGGCAAACAAGACCACCCCGGCTTCAGGTAGCCCACTTGATACCGCGAGGCTTTTCTCTAAGGCATTGTCTGGAAATGCACTCTGCCCAGCTGGCCCCACCTGAGGCGCCCTTGTACCGGCCAAGGTGAGACCAGGTGGCCGGCCTCCACTAGGGGGCAGCCCGGAGCCCTGGCACAGAAGGCACTTGTTTACGGCAAAGGCATGGAAACTTTTTCAGAGCACCAACGGTTCTTGGTTTCTCAAATGTGATTCTCAGCATGTGGAAGGGCAGTGATTCACAGGAAGGCAGGAGTCTGCACAATTCTACAAAGGTCTCCGGAGGCAGAGACGGGGCTGCTCCCCGCCACCCTCCCACACAGCCGCAATCTGCCAGCACCTGTTTTGTGGTGGCATCACCCGTCGGCTCCGCCCTCCCTCCCACGTGCACGCCTTTTGAGAAGAGATTTAAGGCAGCTGACTACTGCACATTAATATGGGGAAGAGGGCTACAGAAGTGATCCATTCCAGCCTGTCAGATATGGGTGGGTTACTCTATAGCTAACGGTCAGTATGGGCCTGGGGGTGGGGGTACCTATAGAAAGTGGGGACCAGAGAGACAGGGGACCATACCCTGTCCAAACCTCAGAGCTTCCTCCTTACCTGCCTCTTTTGTCCCCTCTCAGGATGATGTGTTGGCTCGCAGAGCTGTAGACAGAGAGAAAGCAGTAGCGTAAGAAAGGGCCAAGGGCTCCCCTCCTAGGCAGTGGCAAGGCAAGAGACCAGACACGCTGGCTTAATTAATGGTGGCCTGTTTTCTCAGCAAACAGGATAATAAGCATACTGCATACAAAGCACACCACTGACATGATCTTTGATGCTCACAATAAAATCGTGAGGTAATGAAGTATTCTCACACTTCACAGAGGAGGAAGCTGAGGTATAGAGAGCCCTAGTGGTCTGCTCAGAGTAACACAGCCAGTGAGCAGTGAGCCTGGACTTCTCAACCTGGTCTTTCTGCTACTGCGCCACCTACTCTCGGAACGGGGAGGGGAGGAATGGGCAGACTTTACCAGAAACCATGGAACATCTGCTTTGCCTGGCCCAGGGCTGCTTGGCTGGGTGCCTTCCCCCCCCCCCTTTTTTTTTAAACTTTAAGTTTTGTATTGGGCCATAGCCAATTAACAATGTTGTGATAGCTTCAGGTGAACAGGGAAGGGACTCAGGCATACATATACATGTATCCATTTTCCCCCAAACATTCCCCCCCCATCCAGGCTGCCACATAACATTGAGCAGAGTTCCCTGTGCTATACAGTAGGGCCTTGCTGGTTATACATTTTAAATACAGAAGAGTGTATCAGTCCATCCCAAACTCCCTAACTATCCCTTCCCCCGATCCTTCCCACTGGCAACCATGAGTTTGTTCTCTGTGAGTCTGTTTCTGCTTTGTAAGTTCATTTGTACCATTTCTCTTTAGACTCCCCATATAAGGGATGACTGATGATATTTCTCCTTCTCTGCCTGATTTACTTCACTCAGTATGACAGTCTCTAGGTCCATCCACATTGCTGCCAGTGGCATTATTTCATTCTTTTTAATGGTGCCTTCCCTTCTACACTCTCATCAGCTCCAAAGACCCCACCATTCAGGCGGGTCCCTGAAAATTCAATGGCTACAAGAGAGCTCTCAGTTTCCTTAGAAGTCTCCCGGGGCAGTCCAGAGAGTAAGTATGGGACAGTATACGGATTGTGTCCCACGGTGAATTTCGAGAAATTTGAGCATTCCTGGAGCTGTATTTCACTCATTCATCTATTCAGTCATTCCACAGACACATACCAGTTGTTCCCTGGGCCTGGTATCACACCAGAGCCCTGAGGATGCGGCATCATGAATGGGGCAGACGAGGGACAGGACAGGGTCCCAGGGGGACTCTCACCTGAATTCCAAATGCAGAAGCCACCGCAGAGTAGAGAAGCACTGGATCAAACTGAACACGCCCTCCAGGGACAAACAGTTCTCACTGAGGCTGGAGAATCAGAGGGATGTTGTGGTCGAAGTGACTCAGGACTCAGTAACACCCTCTTTGTGGTTAGAGCACAGGGCTGGGGAGGGTTGCCCCTCCCTGTACCAGACAATGGAACACTCGGAACCCCAGAGTTACTCAGAGTGTCTCTGCTAACTCCCCATTGTACAGAGACAGGGAAACTGAGGCCCAGAGAGCAGCAAGGTCTTGCCCAAGATTAAGAGACAAGTTGGTGACAGAGCTGAGATTAGAACTCAGTGGTTCCCTCTATCTATAACGAATCTGGGGTGACTTGTGCCTCGGTTTCCCCACCTGATCCAGGAGGGGCAGTGCCCCAGTGCAAAGTGAAAATGTGAGGCCCCTTGTTGAAAAAGCAGAACAGAGCTTTTCCTCTTTCATGGCCTGTCAATCCATCCTAGTGGTTTAATATTTGCCACTTAACAAAGCACTCCTCAGGCACTGGGAGACTGGCAGGTGGGTACAGACCCTCACCCATACCAGGAAGCCATACCAGGCATTCCCAGTATTGACAAGGTCACAGGAGGATATTCTTGAAGGCTCCTTGATAGCTCAGCTGGTAAAGAATTCGCCTGCAATGCAGGAGACCCCGTTTTGATTCCTGGGTCAGGATCTTTTCAGCAGGGAAAAGATCCCAGGAGAAGGGATAGGCTACCCAGTCCAGTATTCCTGGGCTTCCCCTGTGGCTCAGCTGGTAAAGAATCCTCCTGCAATGCAGAAGACCTGGGTTTGATCCCTGGGTTGGGAAGATCCCCTGGAGAAGGAAAGGCTACCCACTCCAGTATTCTGGCCTAGAGAAATCCATGAACTGTATAGTCCATGGGGGTCATAAAGAGTCAGACACGACTGAGCAATTTTCACTTCACTTCACATCTGCATAACATTTGCCTGCATCAGTGAGGTCTTCCTCCCCACCCTCTGGAGGCTGTGAACAGGAACAGAAGCAACCAGCCTCCCAGTGAAAGGCGGCTGGAGTGGGCAGTGCTCTCAAGCCACAGCACGGGTTATAGCCCAAGCCACAGCCACCCCCTTCTGTGTTTCCGTGTGAACTGACTAGAACCAGGAGCTCAGAGAGGTGATGTAATTTGTCCAGGGACACTGGGAACCTAGGACCTGTAACCAGGTTCCTGCGGCCAGGAAGGCTCTCCTCGAAGAGCCAGCGAGGAGGAGGGGGCGTGTGAGCCTGGAACAGGGATCTTTAAGGGCCTAGAAACTCTGGTTGGCTGCAGGCAAAGTCTGGGGGTTCCTGGCCTTCTTCCAGGGCCCCCCTCCCGTGGTGAACTTCTTCCCTCTCTTGGCAGGTGCGCAGGGCTCTCAAGTGTCCAGTCACACTGCTTTGGGTGTCTTCTTCAGTTCAAACCGTCCCTGCCAACCTGGGCAGGGCCCCATCAAACAGCCCCTTCCCACACCCCAGGGCCAGAATAGCTGCCAGGTGTTACGTTAATCAGGCAAAACCCCAGACCTTCCTGCCTGGGCCTTCCTGAGAGCATGCGCAGAGACAAGGAGCCAGGTTTGAGAAGTGAAACCTCAACTCAAAAGCTGGGTTGCAGTCACAGAATCTAGT
Organism: Ovis canadensis; assembly: GCF_042477335.2. NCBI lineage: Eukaryota > Metazoa > Chordata > Mammalia > Artiodactyla > Bovidae > Ovis > Ovis canadensis. The sequence continues at coordinate 38,271,185 of NC_091258.1, read as the reverse complement.
TTCTCTTTTAGCGAGAATCACAGTAGTAGCTACACTGTCCTGAATAGGACCACCTGTTTGATTTGATCCTTATGATAATCCCAGGTGGGAATGAGATGGGACACAGAATCTCCCCCCACCCCTTCATCACCATCCCCTCTGCCCCCCTCCCCCCACACACACCCTCATCTTGATGAGAGCCCCTCTCAGAGGCTTTGCCCAGAGGGCTACTCACTTCAAGGACTGCAGAGAGCCCAGTCCTGGGAGCAGCCGAGCCAGCAGAGCCACACCTTCATCCCCCAGCGCGTTGCCTGATAAGCTGGGAGGGGCAACGGGGACGACAAGTCAGTGGAGGGTGGCAGGGGTGGAGGTGGCAAAACTTCAAGTCTCCATCCCTGCTTCTCAGCCACTCAGTGTCTCCCGGAACTGGGATACAGTCCTGGGCTGCCAGGCTGGATCTCAGCCCCAGCACTGGGTCAGGTGGGGTCCCTCCAACCCCAGGGGTTCTCATCCTCAGGTTTGTGACCCCTGAGGGATCAGAGTTGGGCTTCAGAGTGTCAAATGTTGGGGGGGGCTATGTTCTAGGGGGATGAGTCACGACTTTGACCAGGTTCTCTAAGAGGATGCAGCGGGGAATGAACACATGATCTAAATCTTAAGAAACAATACAAAAAGCGCCACACTAATACCTACCAACTGATGGCCCCACCTACCCACCCGCCAGCCACAACCACTTACTCAAGGTGACCGAGGCGGCAACTTCCTCCCAGCGCTTTGCAGAGCAGCTCCAGGCGCTGGGCTTGTAGAGCACAGTGCGTCAGCCTGAGAAGGGCAGAACCACAGCCCTGCAGCGCCCGCACCGCTCGGCAGAGGGGCCAGAGCGGCCTGCCACCCCCAGACACACAGGCGGAGGGGCTGGCGGAAGGGTGTGTCTGGCACCCAGACAGACCAAGAGGGACCGACACATGGTACACACAGGATGTCACACGGGCACATAAGAGTCAGAGTCAGCAGGCGTGCTTAGCTGCTTCATGTCTGACTCTCGGCGACCCCGTGGACTGTAGCCCTCCAGGCTCCTCTGTCCATGGGTTTCTCCAGGCAAGAATACTGGAGTGGGTTGCCATGCCCTCCTCCAGGGGATCCTCCCAACCCAGGGATTGAACCTAGGTCTCCTGCATTGGCAGGTGGATTCTTTACCCCCGAGCCACCAGGGAAGACACAGAGATAAGAGAAGGAGAGGAGAGGAGAGAGAGAGAGAGATGGAGAGACAGACTGATAGCCAGAGTGGGAAATTCGGATGGACACAGACTCAGAGAGAAGGCTGGAAGAGTTGTGATGGGAGCCCTGTGGGGCTGAGCTGAGCCCCAAGGCCTAGGCCCCTGGATCAGGAAAGAAGGGGCTACATGCTACCCATTCTCTGCATCCAGAGTCCCCTTCAGTTCTCAGCTACTGGAGGTCTGGGGGGCTAACAGGGGTGGGGACCTTGGGCAGGGAAGTGACTGAGGGCTGCCCTGTGAGCCCCATGTGGGGTGGGCTGGGCAAGGGAGGTGACAGGCAGGAAAACCAGGCCTCGACAGCAGGTCATGTCCTCTGGGAGCACCTGGGGCTGGGGCCCGGGGACAGACTCTGCGCCCAGGAAGGGAGGAGGCTGGAGCCACGGAGGAGCCTACAGGCCATCACGGTGGTACCTGATCCTTGGAGAGCGCAGAGACGGCTCAGAGGGCATCTGGAACGTCAGGCTGTCAGGAAACGTAGCCCTGGAGGGACACATCCCAAGGCCAGTCTCAGCAAACGCCTTACCCACTGTCTCAAACTCCAACCTTAGTGCCACTCCCCACCATTCAGTCCCTATATGAGGCCTGGGGACAGTCAGATCTTGGTTTCAACAGGCCCTCTTGAATTCCTGGCTGGGTGGCCTGGGACAAATCCCTCAGCCTGGCACTGGGAGAATATAAGTGAATTGCCGTAGTTTGCTGCCTCTCAGTTAACCTTGGCTCTTAGTATCTTTGATCTCATCACCGTCTGTGCCTTTGAAGATGTCAGCCTCAGTGGCAAGCAAGCCTTCAAAAGCTCAGATCCTACAGAAGACTGTAGTTGAGCACTGAGCTGTGTCTCTGCCTGTGTGCTGGGCTGAGCAAACCCAGGAAGGAACCCTGGAGGAGGCAAACACCCTCTAAACGGTCCTTGCACCAAAGGGAGCCTGAAGTTCTGACCAAAATCAGAGCTGCAGACCAGGGGGTCCTCTGGGGTTAGGCTGCAGGGCCTCAGTCTCCCAGGAGGAGCTCTCTGGCTACTCCATCCCTGTCCCAGGCTGCATCTGGCACCCTAGGGCTCTCTTCGGGTTCCACTTTGGGAAAGAGGGGAGGTGGTTCATCCTTTGAGCCTCCCCTTTTGGGTAGCATCCCAGCCGAGCCTGCTGACTTCCTGCACCTTCGTGAATTTGTCATCCCCACCCACCGCCGCTGAGTTGCACAGTCCAGCTGTGGAGCTCAAGGAGGGAATGGTCCGGGCTGAGGGCTGGGCCAGGATGACGTCAGGGCCCTACCTCTTCTGGATCCCCTCCTGCTCCTCCAGCTCTGGGGCAAACGTGAAGACCACAGTTTTGTGCAGCAGGCTGCAAAGAAAAGAGGGGAGGGAGGAGGCAGGAGGTTTATGGGGCTCCCTGAAGTAATTTTTTCAGCTGGGCCTCTAAGGGGTCACCCACCTGCCTCTAGCTGCAGCACTTCCTCTGATTTGCCCTAACACCCTCTGAGCTTCCTGGGGGCCTAGAGTCTTTCTACTGCAGAAATTTCACAAAGGTATGGACCCTCATTTCCTGGTAAGTCTTTTCTTTCTCTGAAATCAAACTTCAGCTCTGCTTTCTCTCTGCCTCAGGCTGAAACCTCTCTTCCTTCTTCCTGCTCCTCTGTGTCTGGAGGCTGTGGGTGCTTGGTGCCACATGGGGAGGCCACTGCCGGCCGGACACGCACTGGGAGTCCATGGGAGGCTGTGACTGACAGTCAGTGCAGCCCTAACCTCGCCTTCCCAACTGAATGTTATAGACACTGCTGCTACTGCTGCTAAGTCACTTCAGCCGTGTCCAACTCTGTTCGACCCCATAGACGGCAGCCCACCAGGCTCCCCTGTCCCTGGGATTCTCCAGGCAAGAACACTGGAGTGGGTTGCCATTTCCTTCTCCAATGCATGATAGTGAAAAGTGAAAGTGAAGTCGCTCAATCATATCCGACTCTTAGCGACCTCATGGACTGCAGCCTACCAGGCTCCTCCATCCATGGGATTTTCCAGGCAAGAGTACTGGAGTGGGGTGCCATTGCCTTCTCCGGTTATAGACACTCAGTTCAGTTGCTCAGTCGTGTCCGACTCTTTGCAACGCCAGGCCTCCCTGTCCATCACCAACTCCCGGAGTTCACTAGGTTGTCCCAAAAGTTCATTCGGGTTTTTCCATGTAATGGAAAAACATGCATGAATGGAAAAACCCGAATGAACTTTTGGGACAACCCAATATATTTCCAATTACAAAAGTCATACTTCTTCCCTCTAGAGAACTTAGAAAACAGAGTAAAGTAAAAAGAAAATAAAGAAAAATCACCCACAATCTCTTCCACATATCAATTACCACTGATGGTATTGATCACATGTGGAGTGGGCCCTTCAAGTCTTTTCTCTTCTTAATGCAGTTAACAGTCTTTCTTTTTCTTTTCTTTTTTTTTTTTTTACATTATCAAACCTCTGATTTTTATTAGTTGGCTCTTACCATCGCACTAATAGACAGTCTCCATTTTCCACAGAATTTTCTTTTTCTTAAACAATGGATATATTTACAGGTTCTCTTTTAAAAATTAATATTTCAAGGGACAGATGAAGCAAGGGTTACATGATGCTGACAGTTATTGGTGGGAGCTGGGGAGTTCATTATGCTATACTCCCTTTCAGTGTGATTGAAAAGCTATATTATATAAACAATGAATTAAAATTTTTTTGTTTACTTAATAGGCCACAGTCTTCCCTCTGCACTAAAGCTGCAGCTGTATCATGGTTCCCTCGAGTTCTCTCTGGAGCCAACTTAGTCTATTTAACTAATAGCACGAATATCCTATTGGTAAAGATTTAAGTTCTTTTCAGTTTTTCCTATTACAACCAAGACAGAGACAAACACCCCTGCAGGACTAAGTGTTTGCACGATCATGGTTACTTCCTCATTATAAATTCCTAGAAGTGGATGGAGTGACATTTGCATACCACAGGGGCCTTTGCTCAATTATTATATACAGCGAACCAAGGTCCCCTAATCCACCTCTTAGGTGAACTTGGTCTCCCTTTCCTCCTTTGAGGAGTGTTTAAAGCAGGGCCTCCCAACTAAGTTGAGAGCCCCTATGGGTGGGGACCATGTTGACATTTATTAACATCTGTCCTCAGCTGCCCAGATTGAACACAGTCTTACAGAAATAAGGTCGGGCCCCGTCTAAGGTTAGGCCCCCTTAGAAGCAGAGTCTCTTGGTCACCGCGTACATGATGTACTGAGGGTCTGATCTCAGGAGAAATCAATCAGGGACAGAGGGAAGCATAACAGGGCAGATCCTCGGCCAGATCCCTTGGGGTGCATGCATCTCACTAAAAGTTTGCCCCACCTGAGGCAAGGGGGCTGGTAAGTTACACCTCTGCCTCCGTCATTGGCTATTCCTGGCTGGGGGGATAGGGTGGAGGTGCACCCTCCCAGGCATCACTGATCTTATCCGCCTGGGTCAGTTCTCTAGACGAGGTATAAACTGTGAGCGGCCAACACCTTTAGTAGCTGGGAACGGGTGCCCAGCTGTAAAGCGGGTCTGGGCGGGCAGCAGCAGCTTCTTCTGTAGGACCCAAAGGCCCACGGCCAGAAAGAATGCAGAGCATTTGGAGAGGGATGACGGGAGAGCCTGGGCACTCCACGCTGTGGGTGGCAGTGGGTGACGGTGGCCCACTGGGAGTTCCTACCTGATATGTAGCTCTGCCAGGGTTTGGCACGTGCTCACCACACTCAGCACACTCAGCACCCCGGCCACAGAAAGCCCATTGTCGCTGAGGCTGTGGACGGGAGGAGGGAGGCAGCCATCAGCAGGTGGTTGGAGTCCCCGGCCCCAGACAGCTCCAGCTTCTCCTCCTGGCTCAGCAGCTGTCACTCTTGGAATGTCCTGGGTCCCTAACCAAGGGGTCTCAAAGGCTTCTGGCCCAGGTGGATGAGCCAAGAGGCATGTGACCCCCTGCCCCACACAGAGAATAAAGTTCTCCAGCTGGAGCAATAAGCACTGACTTACTGTTTTTGCCTTTCTGATCCTCAGTTTTTTGATCTGAAAGATAACCACCATTTTAATCCCCTTTTTATCAATGGGGGAAACTGAGGCCAAGAAACACTACGTTACTTTCTCAGGATCACAGAGCTACTGAGCGCCAGAGCCAGGGTCTAAATCCAAGGCTAAGAATCCAAATCACTGTTAACTTCAACACCCTCCTCCCCACATAACTCACACTTGATGCTAAGAACCCAACACATCCCCCTCAAACAGCACCCTACCCCACACCATGCATCACCACAGCACACCCCATAGCCCACTACCCTTTCTTTTCATCCCACCACCACCACAACCCATCCTTTCACCTCCAAACCATATCCCCACCTAACATACTACTTTCCACTCCAACATCCCAATGCAACACACCAGCACCCATCCACCCAATACCCTAAAGCTGCGCCAATAAAACACCCCCCACCCCCCACCCCCCACCACGGGGCGGCTGTCAGGGCAAACTGGAACACAAGCTACTGCTGTACACTGAACACGCTCTACGTGTACAAGGGGTTTTCATAACGGGACCCAGGTGGCGCATGCCAGAGGCGAGGGCAGGACGTGGCTGAACCACTCCAGCCACACTGGAGTTGGGAGAAAGCATGGGAGGTCATGGAGTGGCATCATTTCTGGCGACTGTGGGCACGGGGATCGGGGGTGGCAGGGACCAGCTGGGGCCCTGCTAGACCCTCCCTGGTACCCGACGGTGGGGCAGGCAACTCACTCCAGCTTCTTCGTGATGTGCAGTCGGGGAGCAGCCTCTGCCATCAGTCGACAGCCTTCATCTTTGAGCTGGTTCCCTGAGAGGCTGAGACAGAGGGGTCTGATGTCCTGTGCAGCTAGGGTGGGGTGCCCCCTCCACCCTCAGCATTCACACAGTCCCTCAATGACTTTAGTCAAAGCATCACTCCAATAAATGAGACTCAGTTATAAAGAACATTGAAAGATTGTATACCATATGCCTGAAACTGTTCTAGGTGCTTTCACAATGTTTGGATATTCAATCCTCATAACAACCCTATGAAGTAGGCACTATTATTATCCTCACTTTACTGATGAGTAAACTGACTTCCAGAGTGGTTGAAATATTTGATCAAAGTTGGACCTGGGATTTGAACTTGGGCAGCCTGACTTCAAGGCCCCATCATCGACTGTTTCCTTATGCCACAACCTACACAATTACTTCTTGTGATGAGCTCCATGCTTTTAGGGGGATCTGATTTAATCTGGGTAAAAAAGAAGAATTCCCTGATGTTTGAGCTACTTGCTAGAAAAACGAGGAGTTCAACAGGTAAGGGGTGGGAGAGAGGCAGGGGAAGGGGGTGCCTGGTAGCAGGGAGAGCACAATCAAAGACCCTGAGGCACAGCACATGCAAGGGCCTGAAAAAGAGCCAGTATGTCCAGGCTAAGGATTGAGTGGGGGCTTCCCTGGTGGCTCAGTGGTAAAGGATCCACCTGCCAATGCAGGAGGCATGGGTTTCATCCCTGGTCCGGGAAGATCCCACAAGCTGCGGAGCAACTAAGCCCGGGCGCCACAGCTACTGAGTCTGTGCTCTAGAGCCTGGGAACTGAAACTACTGAAGCCTGCGGGCCTAGAGCTGCAACGAGAGAAGCCCGTGCACTGCGACTAGAGAGGAGTCCCCCACCCCCGCCCCCCGCTGCAACTCGAGAAGAGCCGAGTTGAAAAAAAGCTGCAACTAGAAAATCCTAGAAAAGTGCAGTAAGGAAGACCCAGCACAGCCACAGAACAGTAAATAAATTAAACAAAGAAATAAGTAAATAAGATTGAGTGGGAAAGTGGGGTCAGATGGGGCTTGTGGGGTTGCAGGCTGGTTCTAGATCATACAGTATTTAAGGATTTGGGCTTTATCCTGAGCAAGGGGAAGCGGCAGGCAGCAATAAAAGGCAGTTTACTGCCAGGTGGAGGTGGCCAGGATGGAAGCAGGGAACCTAGCGAGGAGGCATGCAAGTGGAAGGTGAGAGTGGTTTAGATCAGGCAGGTGGGTGAAGAGGACAGAGAAAAGAGAATGGTCGTGTCATGCCACGTGTAGGATCTTAGTCCCAGATCATGTGCGGTTTTAGCTCCCCTATCAGGGATCAAACTCATTCCCCCTCCAGTGGAAGTGTGGAGTCTTAACCACTGGACCACCAGGAAAGTCCCAAGAGAATGCCCCAAGGGAACTATATAGGGGGAAGGACAACTCAGGATAGACTGGCTACAGGAGGAGGACAAGGGGCTAAGAGGTTGTCTGATCTGTGTAACCAGGTGGGTGATGAGGCCCACCTGCAGGTGAGGACACTGGGGGAGGGACAGGCCTGATGGTGGCTGGCTGGAAGCTGGTGGAAGCTGAGTGGAAGTATGTGAGTTTGGTAAAAACCAGCTTTTAACCCTGTCTTGGTTTTTGCAATGGGACAACATCAAGGTTGAAACTTTGGTCATCAAGGCTGCCTTCACCCCATCCGACTTGCCCCAACCCAACTTCAAGCCCATTTGACTTTCTGGGATGATCCTGGCAGGGGTCCCTTCCTGGTGACGTGACAGGACCTCCAGTTTTCCCCAAACCACACTCTCAAAGGCATCACCCGGGAGCTGGACATCCTGACAATTTTCTCCAGTCCCCAAAAGGTCATCTCATGCTACTCTGGGAGGAAGACAGGGTGAGGGACCCTGAGGGTTGTGGTTTAGAAGATAAGACCTAAGTGTCATGAGCTTTCTGCTTTGCAGACCTCTGGGAGGATAAGGACAGAAGTCAGACTGAGCCTGAACCCTGTCCTGGAGTCTTCCTAGCTTTGTGACCGTGAGCAAATTTACCTTTCTGTGGCTAAATTTCCTCCACTATAAAATGCCCACAGTAGCAGTACTTACATCATAGAGATATAAGGATTAAATGAGAGGATGTATGTTAAAGTGCCTGGTGCATGACAGGTGCTAAATAACGGTGGCCGTCCTGATGATCTGATTCCCCCAAATTCTTAATGAAGAGCATGCCCTTCCCCACACCATCCACCCAAAAGGCCTTGCCTACGCTGCCCTGCCCTCCCCTTCCGCCTCCTGCCCCAGTGCTCCCCATGATACTCACTCCACTTCATCCAGTTGTGGGCCCTCCTGCAGCTGGGCTATGAGCACCTCCACATCATGGACCCCAAGCTGACACTTCTGGAGCCTGAAGTGGGGGTCAGAGCAGAGCTCAAGGTCAGAAGCTACACTATGGCTCCTGTAGCTCTGAGTGTGGCTGCCGGGAGCTGCAGGAGCCAGGAGGCCAGCAGACCTGGGTCTAATCTTGGCTCTGTTTTTCAGCAGTCGAGTGACCTTAGACAACGCATCTAGCCTGTCTGCAACTCAGTTTCCTCCTCTACCAAATGGGGCTAATAACGTGTACTTTGCAGGTTTTCGAAACAATTAAAATGAGGTAATGGATATAAAATATTACAGTGCCAAGCACAAAGCAGAGGGCCATTGAATAGCAGATTTTAGTGTTGTTCTTATGACAGATGCTCCTGGTTCAGGCCAGGATGGGTTATTCATATCCTTTCCCTGCCACACATCTGCTTTTCCCTTTATCTTCCCTGCCCCTGCCATGACTTCTCTGGGAAGGTACCATCTCCCCACATCATATCCCTCCCCTCAAGGCAATGAATCCCACCAAGGTACCTGAGTGCCAGGCTTCTCCTCTGAGCCTCTTTCCTCTGGTTGGCATTTCCCTGTAAGTCTGGGTCTCTGGCAAGAACAAATCCAACATTGGCTCAGGAGACCAAGGCATGAAGGACCAAACCTCTTCCCTTAGTTTCTAGGAAATGGTAACCCTACAGCATGACCCACAGTCAATGAGTAGCAAAGACGGTTGCTTGAAAGTACTGAAGGTGCTATTCAACAAAGCAGCAGAAAACAAGGTCTGCAGTCAAGTGGGACCTTGATTCAAATTCTGGTTCTGCCATATTTAGCTGTGTGGCCTTGGGCAAGTCACTTCATCCATCTGAGCCTCCATTTTTTTTTCTAAAGTGGGATGACAACATCCAACACATAAAGTGATTGAATGAGACAGCATATGGTTAAGTGTTTGGCATAGGCATAAAACTGAAGCTTAGTAAAAAGAAGCTGTTATTGTTCAAGATGTGATTGTGTTCACTTGTACCATCTGTGGTTCAGAAGGCTGGGAGAATGGATGGGATGGTACATAGGTGCATATGGTGGAAAACCAAGAAAGGACTGGGGGCTGCAGGGAAGCTGGGACACCATAGGTTTTCACCAGCTTCTAGAGCGGTGCTGTCTAAAAGAGCTTTCTGCAAAGATGGAAATGTTTTCTATCTGTGGCATCTACTATGGGAGCCACTAGAGTCACTCATGGCCACTGAGCCCTTGAAAAGTGGCTAAAGTGCGGATGAACTGAAACACTCATTTTACTGAATGCTAATTAATATAAAATTAAATGGCCAGAGGGGCATCATAGCTGTATGCAGTCAGAGGGTAAAAACATATTGGTTCTCCCAGATCCTTATGAAAAAAGTGAAAGTGTTAATTGCTCATTTTGTCTGACTCTTTACAACTCCCTGGACTATAGCCCACCAGGCTCCTCTGTCCATGAATTTTTCCAGGCAAGAATACTGGAGTGGGTAGTTATTCCCTTCTTCAGGGACTTCCCAACCCAGGGACTGAACCTGGGTCTCCTGTATTACAGGCAGGTTTTTACCATCTGAGCCATCAGGGAAGGCCCCCAGATCCTTGGATAGGTGAGCAAATTGAGGCTCAGAGCTTTATGAGGACATACAACTTCATTAATCTCTTGAGTCTCACAAGGGGGAAGTGTGAGAGAAACACAGAAAAAAAACTTTAATGGGATGGTAACTTCCCTATTTCTGCCCAGCCAGGAATGGCCAAGCTAGAATCCATGGACAGCTGAAACAGCCAGCATTTGCATGGCAACTGGGTGCCAGCAGTGTTCTAAGCACTTTGAATGTGTTAATTCATTCAAGTCTTAGAACAAGTCTAAGATGCTGAAACCATAATTGCCTTCCTTCTTTTTCAGTTGGAAGTGTTTCCCTGCCTAGTAATGCCGAACTCATTGTGTCTTCATGCCCTCCCTAAGGGTCTGATCACTCTGAGACTTCTGAGGATACCTTCTCATCACAGCAGCTGGATGTGGTCCAGGGACACTAGAGGAAGCTAAATCCTTGGCCAATTCTGAGAAGTAAGTCATTTCTCAGGGAAGTAGTAGCAAGAAAACCCCCACATTCCAGTTCTTCTTAAGTTCCTTTGCAATTTTCCCCACAGCTGCCTAAGCCCAGATTGCTTCTCAGAATGAGCCCAGATCCGCTCCATCCCTAGTTCCTTACCCTTGTAGCTCAGCAGCTGTCTCTGTGGGTGGGGAGAGGAAGAAGATGAGGTCCGTCTCCCTGTAAAGTCAGACACTGAGCTGTGAAACCAGTACATCACCCCCACCTGTGCACCCCAAGCTACCCCAAATCTCCAGAGAAAGCTGATTTGTAATTCAGAGAGAAACAGCAGAATTGGCAAAAGTGCTCAAAATTAGACAATTGCACAAATTGCTGAAAGTGCTCAAAATGTACAATCGTGACTATGACATTGCTAGATGAATCCTGAGTGTTTTAAAAAATCAGGAAAACACTTTTTCTTTTTTTCTTTTTTGCTAGAAAAACAATAAAAATTAGGACTGCTGAGAGTTTCTACAGGAGTCAGTGTTTCAGGATTAAAAGGCATGACATTTGAGCTACTCCATGACCTAAACTGGCAATGCTAGTTCAGCACCACGGAGAGCGACATGCGACTCAGGATTCCCTCCACTCTGCCCATAGTTCCTAGATTTGCTGATTCATTCCCTCGTTCATCCACTCATACATCTATTTATTTTTCCATTCATTTATTGAGTATGAGGTGCCAGCCTGAGTTAGGCTCTGGAGATATCAATGTGAGTAAAACAGACTCACGCATACACACATAGGTCTTACAGACCAGTGGCCTCCTCCTTTTCCCATCCCCTACTTTCTCCTTCCCTTTCTTCAAGACCCTGAAGGCCAGGACCCCACTTGTGCTCACCTGACCTGCAGCATCCTGATGGTAGGGCACGTGACCGCCACCTTTGTCAAGGAGAGTAGTGTTGACACGGAGACATTGTTGCGGCTCAGGCTGCATGATTGTGGCAAGGGTGCCAGGAATGAATCTCCCTTCCCATCCACCCCAGACTCTCTTTGTCTCCAAAGAATTGGGGGGGGGGGTGTCTTAGGTAGGGGCAGTAGAAAGACTGCTTACTCAAGTTTCTGGAGCCGTGGTAGGCAAGAGAGTACCTTCACGATGTTCAGCACTTCCTTGTCCTTGAGCTGATTGTCCTGGAAGCTGCAGAGAGACCAAGGCCCAGTCCCTCAGCCCTGGAGTTGGGAGACTTGGAAGCCTCAGTTGGCAGGTGACAGGCATGGCCATCATCATGCAGGAGACATGAGACAGGGGCCCACAAGAAGTTCATGGTATCCAGCAGTTCCAGGTGGGAGGAGAGGCCCTCTGATGGCCTCACTTCTGTCCCTGTTCAGTCCCCCTGGGGGAGTTTCTGCCTGGTGTCCCAGGGGATGCAGATGATGGACAGTGAGGTCTCATGAGAGGTGTAAAGACCCAGGGCCCTGCGCTCAGGCCTCTAACTCAGGATCTGCCTGAGACCTGAGTTCATCAGGGTCTCTAGGCTCCCAGGTGATGAGCAGCCTGGGACACAGCAGAAGTGGCTCCCGGCCTCATCTCTGGTTCTGATTCATCCAGAATCCTAAGCCAAGCACTGTCCTTTCTGACCTCACATTTCCCACCTTTCTACAACTAGCTCTGCCTGGATTCTGAGCTGGAGGGACAAAAGAGATGAAGAGTGTAAGGGTGGCTCTGTGTGGAACCACTTGGTCAGGACAAAGGATTGGTGACAGTGAACTTGTTGACATTTACTTTCCTTTTGTAATTATTGAGAGTGATCTTCATCTTTTCTCCAACCACCCAGAGTGACTGTGAACAAAGACACCCAGCAGAGGGGGCAGAGTAGAGCCCAGTCCCGCTAAAGCTCCTCTCAACAAGCAGTGCACCCTGAGGCTGGCTGCATCTGCCTGGATGAAGGGGTGACTTCTAAAGCTCATCAAGGTGCCATATAAGGTAGCAGAGGTCCTGCCAGGGAACTGCTGGAGAGGATCCCTGGCCCCACCCTTCTCAGGTCACACATCACAGATACAAGGCAGGAGTATATTCGTGCGTATGTGTTTAGATGTGTATGTGGATCTAAGTGTGCAGGCATATTCTGCTGCACGTTTGCATGCAAGTGGGGCATGTACTTAAGCGAGCAGGTGAGTTTAACCGTGTATAGACATATGTGCATGAATGTGAAGGTATGTGTATGCTTCATGCCTTTATGTGTACCCACCCAGCCCCTGCCTACACACTGCCATCCCTTCTCTCAGGGTCACAGAAAGAGGGGAGGGAGCCTCAAAACTCAAGTTCCTTCAAGATGGCCCAAAATATTAGCACTTCTCTGGGAGCCTTGAGTTTGAACCCAGTCCCACCTGTTTCTCAGGCTGATGCCTCCTCTGTCTGGGTCTCACTGAAGAAGTACTGGCCAGACCCTAACGGAATACACAGCACCCAGTCCAGGCCCAAGGGGGGCCCTGGGCAGTGAATTCTCTCCTGAACCAGCCCTCCTGGAGATCACTCACCTGACCTCCTCCAGCTGTGGGCAGAAGGGCAAAGCCTGCACCAGGTGGCTGATGCCTCGAGCAGTGATCTTACTTCCTGCTAACCTACAGGGGAAGCAAAGATGGAGGGAGGAATAGGGATGGGGAAGGGGGTGACCAGGAATCTTCCCTGTGTAGGGCTGAGGGAAGGGAGGGGAGTTTCAAGCATCCCCAGCTGAGGATCCGTCTTGGTTCCGAGGCCTGACTCACCCCAGCTTCTTCAGGCTCCCCATCGTTGGCAAGCTCCTGGAGAGGGCTTCTGCAAAGGCGTCCCCACACTTCCTACTCTTAAAGCTGCCACAGGAAGAGGCAAAGCAGCAGAAGATCAAGGATGGGCAGGGCTTAGAGGAGGTCATCATTTATCCCTCCTCTGAGAGGAGGAATTTAATACAGTAACGGCAGTAGCAGCAGTAGTAAAGTTGTTGTAACTGCTGCAGTAGCAACAGATACATATATGGCAAACACTGCTGACTTTCCACCAAAACCTTCCCTCCACTACAGCTGCGACTGCAAACATAGTTTCCCAGACAGAGGTGGTGTTTCCCAGCCTCACCTGCAGCTCAGTATTGACCATACAACTCCAACTATGTTGTTACCACTGGAATGGGAGTGGAAAGGATGTGCCCTAGTTCCAGGACCAGCTTTAACACATTGGGCATGACTAATCCATCTTTTCACCTTTCCCCCACGCCAGAGCACAGATGTGTCTGTGACCACGCAGATCAAGATACCCTAGGAGATGATGGAGCAACCATGGAAGGAACCCGGGTTCTTGCATGATCGTGGGAGCTGAGCCATCCCACTGACCTGGACCATTTACCTCTGAGTCTTCTATAATAATAATAATAATAATAATAAAAAACTACATTATTTAATCCACTGTATTTGGCCAGGGAAGAGAGGGGTTCTTTGTTACTGTACCCTAACCTTTTTTTTCTAGCTACTACACATATTGAGCCTTTACTCCTGCTGGGAATTGTGTTAAGAAGTGTTTTTCATGCATTCTCACAACAACCCTATGCGTTAGGTACAATTACTGATTCATCTGAGGGATAGGGAAACTCGGGTTGCAAGGCTAAAGAACCTGTCCAGACCCAATAGGCTCTAGTAGCACAGCCTTGATCAGTGTTCCAGCCCATGACTGCGGGAAAGAGAGGGAAAGACTGAATCCAGGAACCATGACTAGAGGACATCTAACTAGACCCCAGAGTTCCTGGCAAGGCATGGAGCTTCCTCACTGTGTTACAAGCTAAAGGGCAGTAAGGAGGGGCCCATCTGTTCTTTATATAATCAATTAATTAATTCGGTCATGCCATGTGGCTTCTGGGATCTTAATTCCTCAACCAGGAACTGAACCTGCACCCTTGTCATTGAAAGCATGGTGTCCTAACTGTTGGACAACCGGATGAGTCCCTGCTATGATATTCAAGATTCTTGCTCTGCTTCTCTCAGCAGGAGTCTGCCAGACTGGCTGGCCTCCACTCCCCGCAAAGTCCAGTTCTCTCCCAGGGATGTCCCCAGGTCCTCCCCAGAGGTCCCCTGTCCTCACTCTCACCTGAGATTCTCTACCTGCCCACAGCCTGCCAGGGTTTCAGGGCAGCGGGGCTCAAGGGGGCAGCCCTCAAAATCCAGGTGGATGGGGCCATCCCTGTGCCCCAGGATGTTGGTCAGGGAGGCCATGTCGGCATAGGTCAGCAGGAAGTTGTGGAAGGGCAGCTGCTGGGGGAGGCTGTGGGCCATGAAGTTGGCCAACTCAGGCTCCTGCGTCTCACCCACACAGTGACACAGCTCTACAATCTTGGGCCCCGTGAGCCGACGGGTGGCCAACTTCTTCAGCGCCTGCAGGACTATCTCCTGCCTGGCAGCCACCCACTCCTCCTCCCGCTGAGCCAGGAGGCTGAGGAAGGAGCGGCAGGCGTGGGATGCCAGGCCGGCCAGAAAGGTGGGAAGGTGGTCCGACAGGCCCAGTCTGGCTTTGGTCCGCTGCACCCAGCGAGAATGGAGGGTAACATGCTGGCTGAGGGCCTCTCTGTCCACCTGGGGTCTGGTCATCAGGTGCAGGGCTGCGAAGAACTCCTGCAGGCTGAGGTGGGAGAAAGCGTAGCCTTTATCCCGGTGCCTGGGCCCCGTGCACACGCAGAAGGAGGTCAGCAGACCGAGGGCATCCCCAAAGGCCAGGGTGGATGCACGGATGTCTCCAGTGGAGAAGATGACCTTCCCTGACTCCAGGCCACTCAGGGCCACCTCCCCGAGACCCAGCAGGGGCTCGGCCTGCAGGACCCCTCGGGGGTCGAGGGCGAGGAGCATCTGCACATAGTTCTGCGTCATGGTGGGCAGGAGGGCCGCAGCCTGGCCTGGAGACCTGCCCGGGAGCAGGTGATGGAGGCAGAGGCAGGCGACTCGGCACAGTGCAGGCACCGCACACATGCTCCAGAGGCGTCTGTCCACCCGCAGCTCCGCCAGGGCCGCCTCCCGGGACGGCTGGTCACTGAAGAAGTGGTTCACGTACTCCTCTACCTGCGGACCGTCAAAGCCCCACATATGGACAGTGGCCACCTCGGTGGGCAGGCAGGCGGGCAGCTTCCCTGGACGGGAAGTGGCCATCACCCAGCAGCCAGGCAGGAGGGTCCCACGGCAGAGGCGGGAGAAGAGGGTGAGGGCTGACGCCGGGTCCTCGGGGTTCGCGGTCTCCTTGTCAGAGCAGGGCTGGAGGATCTCGTCCAGCCCGTCAAAGATCAGCAGGATTCCCTCCGCGTTCTCCTTCAGGTGCTGGAAGACGGCCTCCGGGCTGGCCTCGGGCCTCAGGTGCACGTCGAAAAGGAGCTGCGGCAGTGTCAAGGAACCTGTGATCAGGTTGAGCTGGCGGAATTCGAAAAGGAACACGGCCTGGAAGCGGTCCAGCTGACCGTCAGCCCACTTCTGGCAGAGCCAGTGAGCCAGCGTGGTCTTGCCCATGCCTGCCTTCCCCAGAAGCACCGTCACTCTTGGGCCCTTGCTGGCCTTGGTACTGAAGAGGTCCCGAATGTTCACATTGGTGCCATCTTCTGCCTTGGGGTCCCCTGTCGTGGCGCCCTCCTGAGTGTGGAAGGGCGCCGAGGCCCGGCTCCAGTGCAAGATTGAAGGGACATAGACTTGGTGGAAGGCCAATGGCTGCCCCAGCCCAGGGGTCCTGTCACCATAGCGCTGCTGGACAGAAGTTCTCAGTAGCTGCAGGTACTTCTTGGCCAACTCTGCAGGGGACAGGGAGACGGCATGAGAGCAGAATGCCTCGCTGCCCCCAGCTTCCCTCCTTCCCCCCAACCCCCCTCCCCCTCATCAGGTTGTTGGTAGCCTGCAGCCTCAGCTCTGCATGTGTGTGTGGGTGTGGGGGCAGAAATGGCGAGGGCACCCAGGTGGTCTTGTTCCACCCAAATTCCCAGAATTAACTGGCTGCACAGAAGCACAGGCTTTGGCTGCCATTTACACATGGAAATAATGAATGGGGACGTGTGGATCATGGCTCTTGTCTGTTTTGCAACAACGCAAGTGGCATAAAGTTTTCAAAAAGATGGGGGAGAGGAAAGGGGGGGCACTTCCTTTGGAATATCTTATTGGAACAAACTTTTACTATGATACTGGAGTAACCTGCCTTTGCCACCACCTCCCCCCAACAATATTTCAGTTCTGCGAGGTCAAGGATGAGCACCAACCACCTATGGGCCCAGGTTCTGACCAATCAGAACTTCCAAACCGGTCAATAGTCAACACCTACAGTGCCAGGTGTTGACTTTAACTGCTGAGTTATTTGGGAGATCTTTGGTAGCTCAGGGAAAGGCTTGGGGTCTTAGGGAGGGCTCCAGTGTTGAGGAACACTGGAGATGCCCACAAGGAGGGGGGACCCCTGACATAGTGTCCTATTTTATATTGATGCAAATCTTCTGACCAGCTGCGAATCCTCTGGCTATGCCTGATAGGGCTGGGTATCACAGCTGGTGGGACAACTGGTGGAGAATGAGAGAAGCTTCTGTCTGTCCTGACTGGTTCTCAGTAGCCTCCATGTCTCCCCAGGGACCCCCGAGGCTTCTAAACCGGCATCCAGCTCAGCTATAACCTGGTCATTGAGAGCCCAGTTCTGAGGTCATGCTTGTCACATCCCTGGGGCTCCTTAAACCTTGAGGACCTGGAAGCATTCCTAGAAAAGCCTGGGTGATGGAGCTGCAACCTCTAGGATGCTTTGAGCTCCCTCATCTCTGCAGAAGCCCTGCCCCTGGGCGCTTGGCAAGGCCTCCCTGCCAGATCCACCTCCCTCCTCTGCCCACCCAGGACCTCCTGGGAGCCAGGAAGACAAGAGCCCTTGACCAGCTGGAAGCCTGTGATCAGGGGACAGAGTCCAGGGTCTGGGTCCTTGCCCCAAGGCAATCCACTTCCTACCTTGGTACCCACCTTGTTGCTGCTTCCTAAGCTGTTTTCGGCGAGGTGAGGACCCACAGCTCTGATACGTCCGCTTGAGGCCTGGAAGGAAAGAAAGGGGGAGTAAGGGGTGAGGTCTGGGGGCCCAGGTTGAGGAGGCACCCAGCACTTTCGGGGAGCTCCAGCCCACAGACAGGCAGCAGCTAGACAAGTATATCTACGCTCAAGGGCTGAACGAAGGCCGACAGCAAGCAAAGGCTGTGCCCACGTCAGCTGCTGGCTGCAGACGGGTCCCTGGGCCTGGGGACCTCCCAGCCCAGAATGCAAGGAGCCGGGCCCACAGCCAACAGCCTTAAGCACTAAACGGCTTGGCAAGGACCCAGCTCTGTCAAGGGCACTCTTGGTTAGAGAAGCGGTGCTTTCCCTAGGCTTCGGCAGGCCTGTGCCCTCCCTCCTGCGCCCGTGTGCTTTCTCCCCTGTAGTTCCCTCTTCCACACGTCCTCACCGCTCTCACTAGTCTCATGAGTTCTTGTCTGGGTGCATGGATTTTCAAGAGCTAATAGTTTTCTGAAGAGGATGGGAAAGGAAGGAGAACAAGAATGAAGGGGAGACAGAAAGGAAAGGAGGAAGAAAGAAAGAGGATGAAGAAAGGATTTTAAGAAGTAAAGCAGGGGACTGCCCTGGTGATCCAGTAGTTAAGACTTCGCCTTCCAATGCAGCGGGTGCGGGATGGGTCCCTGGTAGGGGAGCTAAGATCTCACAAGACTTAGGACCAAAAAACCAAATGCAGAAGTAAAGTTGTAACGAACTTTATAAAGACTTTAAAAAATGGTCCACATAAAAAAAAAAAAAGTCTAAAATAAAAGAAGTAAAGGTGGATACTCCTAAAGCCAGGCTTCAGTGATCAATCAGAATGGCTCTGAAGGGGGCCCCTTACCTGCCAGGTGTTAAATTTTTAGTTGCTGGTTTGCAGGGAAAGCCAGGGGTCCCAAAGAGGGGCTGCAATCAGGGTAAGAGTGTGTGCATATATATATGTAGCCAAGTGTGTATGCTTGGCTACACTGTGTGGCTTGCAGGATCTTTGTTCCCTAACCAGGGACTGATCCTGGGCCCTTGGCAGTGAGAGCACAGAGTCCTAACCACTGGACTGCCAGGGAATTCCCTTGTATTTCAATATTTTAATAAGTCTTCTACTAATAAGGGACTCATTAGCTAAATATCAACCAGACCTGGTTACAGCCAGGTGACAGTTACGCCATCTCAGTGATAAGGGACAGAAGGACCAGGTATCAGTTTTGATTTGTTGGGGGGCTAGGATGGGGCATCCCTGGTGGCTTAGTGGTAAAGAATCCGCCTATAGTGGAGGGAACATGTGTGCGATCCCTGGATTGGGAAGATCCCCTGGAGAAGGGAATGGCACCCCACTCCAGTATTCTTGCCTGGAGAATCCCATGGACAGAGGAGTCTGATGAGCTACGGTCCAAAAGGATGTTTTCTGTTAAAGCCTGGTGATGTTATTACCATGTACATCTGTAAGTAAAAAGTCAATACTTCTACAGAAATAAAGGTTCTGAAGCCACAGAAACATCATACACAATGGTCAAAGACTACAAGTCTTTCCTCTAAGATCAGGAAAAAGGTATTCACCACGTCTATTCAACACAGAACTGGCAGTTCTAGCCAGAGCAATTAGGTGAGAAAAAGAGATAAAAGACGCCCAAATTGAAAAAGAGAAGTAAAATAATCTCTGTTTGCAAGTGATAGGATCTTATATGTAGAAAACCCTAAAGACACCACAAAGAAAAGCTGTTAGAACTAATAAATGAAACCAGCAAAGTAGCAGGGCTAAAAAGTCAACACACAAAAGTCAGCTACATTTCTATACATGAACAATCTGAGAAAAAACTACCACAACAATTTCATTTACAATTGCATCAAAAAGAATCAGTAGTTAGGAATTAACCAAGGAAGTGAAAGATTTGTACAATGAAAACTACAAAATATTGCTGGAAGAAACGAAAGAAGACATAAATAAATGAAACGGTATCACATACTCACGGATTGGAAGACTTACTAATGTTGAAAATATCAGTACTATCCAAAAGTGATCTATAGATTCAATGCCCTTATAATCCCAATGCCTTTTTTTTTCTTTTTTGCAGAAATAGAAAGCCCATTCTAAAATTCATGTGGAATCTCAAGGGAACCCAAATAGTCAAAACAATCCCCCAAAGGGAAAAAAGTCTGGAAGAGTCACACTTTCTGATTTCAAAACTTACTAAAAAGCTACAGTGATCAAAACCAGTGTGGTATTGGCATAAAGACAGACATAAAGACCAATGGAATGGAGTAGAGAGCCCAGAAATAAACCCTCACACATACGGTAGAGTGATTTTTGACAAGGGTGCCAAGAGCACTGAGTGGGGGAAAGGACAGTCTTGTCAACAGTGCTGGGAAAACTGTGTATCCACAGGCTACGGAATGAAGTTGGACCCTTACCTAACACCATACACAAAAACTAACTCAAAATGGATGAAAACCCTAAATGTAAGACTTAAAACAATAAAACTGTTAGAAGCAAACATAAGGTGAAAGCTTGTGATGTTAGGTTTGGCACTTATTTCTTGAAGACAACACCAAAGGCACAGATATCGAAAGAATTAATAGAAAAACTGGACTTCATAAAAAAATTAAAAATCGTACATCAAAAGGCCCTTCCCACAGAGTAAAAAGGCAACCCACAGAATAGGAAACATATTTGCAAAACATATATTTGATAAGGGGTTAATAACCAGAATACAGAGAGAACTCCTAAAACAAAACAAAACAAAACAAAACCAGAGAAGTCAATTCAAAAATAGATAAAGGACTTGAATAGACATTTCTCCAAAAAAGAAATATGAAGGCCAATAGGCACATGAAAGGATTCTCAGCATTACTAATCATTAGGGGAACGCTAACCAAAATGACAATGAGGTACCACCTCACACCCATTAGGATGGCAACTACCAGAAAAGAAGAAAAAAGTGTTGGTGAGGATGTGGAGAAACTGGAAGCCTTGTGGACTGTTGGAAGGAATGTAAAATGGTGCAACTTCTGTGGAAAACACTATGGAGGTGCCTCAAAAACTTAAAGATAGACTTGCCATGTGAACCTGGGTCCTGGACATAGACTCGAAAGAACTGAAACAGGGTCTTGAAGAGATATTGTTTATCCATATTCATGGCAGCATTAGTCACAATAGCTAAATTATGGAAACAACCCGAAAGTCCACTGAAGGATGAATGGATAAACAAAATGGGATTTATACATACAGTGGAATATTAGTGAGCCTTAAAAAGGAAGGAAATTCTGACCTATGACACAACACAGATGAGCCTTGAAAACATTTATGCTAAATGAAATAAGCCAGTCAAAAAAGACAGATATTGTATGATTCCACTTATACAATGTACTTAGAGTAAAGTCATAGAGATGGAAAGTAAATGGTGGTTACCAGGGGCTGGGAGAGAGATGAATGGGGAGTTATTATTTGTTGGGTATAGAATCTCAGTTTTGCAAGAAGAAAAAAGAGTATTGGAGATGGATGGTGGTCATGGGCTTCCCAGGTGGCGCTAGTGGAAAAGAACCCACTTGCCAATGCAGGGGACATAAGAGACTCAGGTTCGATCCCTGAGTAGGGAAGATTCCCTGGAGGAAGGTATGGCAACCTCCTCCAGTATTCTTGCCTGGAGAATCCCATGGACAGAGGAGCCTGGTGGCTATAGTTCATGGGGTCCCAAAGAGTCGGACATGACTGAGTGCCTCTCACATGACATGATAACTGTGCAACAACGTGAATGTGTTTAATACACTGAACTGTACACTTAAAAATGGTTAAGGTGGTAAATTTGATGCTATGTAATTGACTATGGTTAAAAAAGAAAGATGGAACCAAAAGGAAAGAAAAGTTCTGCAAAGAGAGTGGTGAATCAGTGAAGTGGACCATCTGATCACTAACCTCTCTGCGCTGCACCAGAAAACCAGTCAGAGGCTCCCTGGGTGTGGACGGCAGACTGTGGGTCAGTGTCAGGCCTGAAGGTGTCTGAATGGTGAGAGGCCTGAGTCTGTGGGCTTGGAGCCTGAGGCCCTGAGGTTTGGAGACAGGGAAGTGAGAACGGGCTTCCCCAAGTGAAACCAGGTGGGGGATTCCAGCAGTGGCTAAGGGCTGAAAACCTCAAACTCTCCCAGGAGGCTCCAGGCGAGACTCATGGGAAAAGTTTTCAGACAAGCCAAAGCCTTGAGGGCAGAAATGGGGTGCAGGCGAGGCTGGGAGCTCTGGTGAGGGGCCTGGAAAATGTGCAAATGGGTCCAAGCATGAGGAGGCTAGTTTACGGAAAATGGCTCTGACCAGCCACCACCAGCCTGTTCTGGGTTTGATATGGGGGACTTAGTGTGCACCCACCCTCCACATCCCACCCCTTCCCCCAAACCCCAGGCCTTACCAGGGTGGAGCTGAGAGTCTGATCGGCTTTCCTTGCCAATTTCCAGAAGACTGGGGAAGCCTGGAAGAGGGAAGGAGATGACATGCCATGGGGATGAGCTAGGATGCCCTGGGACCAGATCTGGCCCCGTGTCTGGCTCAGGGCTCATCCCTCAGGGGGTGTTCCTAGCAAGCCAGAAATCTACACTTGGCGATCTGTGGAGGGCACAGCTGGAAGTGAGCCCTGAAGGCAGCTGGGGGCAGAAACACGTGCGTATCAAAAATTCTGTGCACATACAAGTATATGGGTGCATGCACATGTTTATTCATGCCTGTGCACAAGTGCACACCTGTGTATCCCCACCTGCCCCGTACTCTGCCTTGTAGAGTTATTGAGTAAGCTCTCACTTCCTCTCCATGAACACAATCAGTGTTCTGAGCTTCCCTACAGTGCTCTGTAAATGGAAGAGCCCAAGGGACATTCACTGAACAGGACAGAGTCCAATCAGCCTGCCCCAAGTGCCGGCCAGAGGGCTTTGCCTAGGACTGTTTCTTTGCAAAAAGAAACCTCTTAGGCAGTATGGGCTATCAGGAATTTCCTGGCAGGAAGGAGTCAGCTGGTCCTTTCTCTCTGCATCCTGCCTTTCTGGGCAACTGGGGTGGTACAAGGTGGAAGGAGGAGTCCTCCAGGTCCCCAGCAGATGTGGCGGCATTAGGGCGTTTGCTCTGGGAGGCGCACAGAAACACGGAAGTTTGTTCCTGGCTGGGCCACACATCTCTGTGTGACCCAGGCAAGTCCTGGCCTCGCCTGGGGCTCTCCGGCTCCCCAGGCCCCGGGCACTAGCTGGCGGCACTGCACCTCCCACAGCCACTCTTACCGTCTTCGTGGCCCCACATGCTCATCAGCAGCACCTCCATGTCCATCGGCACATCCAGCTCCATGCACACGCCCTGGATGAATGACTTCCAGGTGGTCGGACCCTGGGTATGCAGTTTTTGGAGATGCAGGATGACCCTCTGTGCGGGGTCTAGGGCCTGATATTCGGAGCCCAGGTCCACGTTGGGGAGGAATAGCTTCACCTTGGCGTCTAGCCATTCTAGGTTTCTGCTGAGCAGCCTCACGAGCCATCCATGCAGGTTCCTGGTGCCCAGTTGGAGGCTAACGGGGTCCATGAGGAGCTGACCCTACAGGGACCAGGTAGGCAGGTGAGCTGCGAAGTAGGTGAGCTGGGGGACAGGTGAGCTGGGGGAAAGCCAGGAGGGGCAGTCAGAAACCACTCCCCACAGCTAAGGGGATGGACGCAGAAGGTAGAGAAGTGGTCTCTCTGTAGAGTCTCGATGTCATTGCCCAGAGCTCAGGCCCAGAAATTAATCTCCTTCTTCTGTATTCTCTGCCAAAATAATCCATGGGGATGTCATGGGCCTGGATGGTTTAGTTCATCCCTTGTGGATAAGCCTGATAATGCTTTATTTGTTCTTGTTTCCATGGACCCATTTGTGCTGCTCTCTGTCTGAGCTAAGTTGTCTCTGGCAGAGACAAATAGCTGTCCCCCTGTATTTGTTCTTCTCTTCTTTCTTAGTGCTAGAACCCCTAAATATTTCCTAGTTATCTGAAATAGACTATTTCCCAGCCTCCCTTGCAGCTAGACATACTCATGTAATTAAATTTTGGCCAATGAGATGTTGGTGGAAATGTTGTATATCATTCTTAACCTCTTCTTGTCGGCTGGAATGCTGATGTGATGGCCAAACCTTGGGCAGCCATATTGGATTGTGAGGTAGAAGCCAGCACTGAGGAAGGTGGAGAGTAAAGCTTTCCTGTCCTGGACTCTCTGACTTTGAATTTCTAATACATGACAAGGAAATTCATTTCTATTCTGTTTAAACTACTGTTGCTTAGGCCCTTTTGCTATTCGCAGTGAAATATAATCCTAGATAATACAGACCCTCTCTTCTCTCTAAGCAAATTCTCCCCTTCTAAACTGGAACTCAAACAACTTGCTGGTAGGAGTATTAAAATGGGCAAGGAGAAGTTATTTTGTGAAAGCTTTAAAAGTCTGAAGGCCCTTTGATTCAGCAATTACATTTCTAATATGCTGGCCTTGGGACACAATCATGGACTTAAACAGAATTTTTAGTTACAAAGCTGTGCACTGCAAGAGTATTTTTAATAGTTAAAAATTGGAAGCAACCTAAATATCCAACAGTTAGAGATTAACTGGTTATCCACCACATGGTGGAATATGCTAGAATGTTTCCAAATGTACTTTCTGGCACTATTGTCTTAATAATAGAGATAACTGCTCAGAAAGCACTTACTGTGTGTTAGGCTCTGTTTTATGTGCTTTATTTGTCTCATCGAATCCTCACAACTCCAGAGACTTCATTTCTAACTGAAAAAGATAGGAGGCCCATGCAGGGGCCAGCCTTATCAACTCCCAGACGCTGGGGCCAACACCATGTATTCTGGGGTTCAGACTTCAGCTTCTCCCTTGACCCCCAGCAGAGACCTACTAGGCACATGTCCCCAGCTCCTCTGGTCACCCCTCTTCAACCAAACTAATAGCAACAACTCCTTGCTCAGGCACAGAGTTTGAGACTTCAAGAAATATGCTCACATCCATGGCGTGGATCACCACCCCCACTCAACAGATGAAAAGGCTAAGCTGGGGAAGGGTAAAGGACATACCCAAGATCATCATGTAAGTCCATGGAGGACACATGCTCAGAACTGAGATTTCTTACCTCTCAGGCCAGTTAATTTCCAAGGCTTGGGAACCCTAGGTGGCACCAGACAAGGGCTAATCCATGGCCTCTGTGTGATCTTGGCGCCTATGGCATGGCTTCTTTTCCGGGCTAGAGTGTCCAAAGTCCATGCGGCCCATAAAGAACTCATCCAGGGCAGCAAGGTGCCAGGTGGAAGTGAGGAGTGCCTGGATGGTATAATTGCTGGGAAAGTCCTTCAAATTCAAATTTCTCCCCCAGCCCGTCTAACATGATGCCTTTGTTTCCACCATGAGTGCTCTTTCCCCTTGGAGTAAGACATTAAACTCTTTAAAAATAACCAGCCCTGGAAGAAAAAACACATTATATCATTATTGGTCATTGTGAACGTCAGTAGCAAACAGCCTTGGAGACAGAGGATTATATTAGAAAGATCCTCAGTGAAGGGATGGTCACTGACCTGGCTCCCTGGTTCATCATAGATATTCTAGGATGTCCACAGAGAGGGTCTCCTGAGTTCCTGGGCCAAGTCCTGGAGCTGGATTTTCAGATTCTTTCCATAGGCTAGGCTCCTAAGAGAGAGAGGAGACAGACCGCTTTCTCATCATTATTCCGCATTCCAAGAGGAACTCTGTAAAGAAGGCACTGACCCTCACTCCTAACTCCCCTGAGGACATCAACCCAGAAACAGCCTTCTCATCTTCATGTACAGATCTTATTCTTCCCCAAGCAAGATTCTTCTTGTTCCTGGACTGTGCACAGTCCAACCCTCCTCGGTGTCACTTCCCGCCTCACCTGGCCCAGAGGATGCCCCTCTTACTCTTTCAATTTGAATATTCCCCTTACAGTGACTTGTTCCACCACTGTATACCTCTCCAATCCAGTAGATTTATTACAGCTAATTTATTAAATGAAGATGGACTAACTCTTACCAAAGATGTCAGCCTTCTTTCCTAATAAAACCTCAAAGAGGTTAGAATGTGCAGCTTTCTCTCTTCATACATCATGAAGAAGTTTTTAAATTGAGAGTAAACATCCTTCTTAATGAGAAAACCCAGAGGCACTGATCACTGTCTCACCAAGAGAACAATAAAATGATGATCATTTAATCAGTTTCATTTTATTAGCTCCTTTTTTATAATAACTATAAATGAAGTATGACCTGTAGAAATTGTGAATCACTATATTGCATACCTATAATTTATATAATATTTTATATCAACCATATCTCAATAAAAAGTAAAATAAGGACATCCCTCATGGTACAGTGAGTAGGAATCCGCTTGCCAATGCAGGTGATGTGGGTTTGATCCCTGGTCTGGGAAAATTCCACATGCCATGGAGCAACTAAGCCCACGTGCTACAGCTCCTGAGCCTGCACTCCAGAGCTCCTGAGCCTGCACTCCAGAACTCCTGAGCCTGCCCTCCAGAGCTCCTGAGCCTGCCCTCCAGAGCTCCTGAGCCTGCACTCCAGAGCTCCTGAGCCTGCACTCCAGAGCTCCTGAGCCTGCACTCCAGAGCTCCTGACCTCCTGAGCCTGTACTCCAGAACTCCTGAGCCTGCACTCCAGAGCTCCTGAGCCTGCGCTCCAGAGCTCCTGAGCCCGAGTGCTACAACCGCTGAAGCCCACGGGACTAGAACCTGCGCTCTGCAACAAGAGAAGCCACGGGAATGAGAGGCCCACGCGCCTCGCCTAGAGAGTAGCCCTGCTCACCACTTGTAGAGAAAGCCCACGCACAGTAGTGAAGGTCCAGCATAACCAAAAACAAAAACAAATAGCACTTCCCTGGTGGTTTAGTGGGTAAAGAATCTGCCTGCAAATGCGGTAGACCCAGGTTCAATCCCTGATCTGGAAAAAGCCCACATGCTGTGGAGCAACTAAGCCTGTGGGCCACAACCATTGAGCCTGTGCTCCAGAGCCCAGGGGCTGCAACTACTGAGCCTGCGTGCCGTAACTAGTGAAGCCTGTGCTCTGCAGCGAGGGAAGGCACAGCAACGAGAAGCCCAAGCACTGCCACCAGAGAGTAGCCCCCGGGGCCACAGCCAAAGGAAAAAGCCCCAGCAGGCATGAAGACCCAGACAGCCATAAATAAACAAGTATAAACTAAAGTGGCACTGGTACGAGTGTCTGTGTGACACAGCTTCAGAGATCTTGTCTAACAATAAGGAACAGACAAAAGAAAAGATGGCTAAAAAGTATATGGAAGAAAGGCAGAAGATCAAAGTACGCACTGATGGAGTATCTGAGAAGTAGGAGAAGGTAAGAGCAAAGCTCCAGACTTTAGATCAATCCACGTCAAGAGGGCACATTTTACAGAGAGCCCAGAAATAAACTCACACAGCTACATTCAATTAATCTTTGACAAAGGAGGCGAGAATACAACGGGGAAAAGATAGTCTCTTCAGCAAGTGGTACTGAAAAAGCTGGACAATTGTATGTAAATCAATGAAGTTGATTTACGCCTCACACCATGCACAGCAATAAACTCAAAATGGCCTAACAATTATAGGACAGGACACCATAAAACTCTTAGAAGAGAACACAGGCAAAACATTCTCTGACATAAATAGCACCAATATTTTCTTAGGTCAGTCTCCCAAGACAATAGAAATAAAACCAAAAGTATAACAAACGAGACCTAGTCAAATGTACAAGCTTTTGTCTAGCAAAGGAAACCATAAACAAAACTAGAAGACAACCTGTTGACTGGGAGAGAATATCTGCAAATAATGCAACACACAAGGGCTTAATTTCCAAAATATACAAGCAGTTCATACAATTCGGTAACAGAAGAAACAATTCAATTAAAAAATGGGCAAAAGATCTAAATAGATATTTCTCCAAAGAAGACACATAGATGGCCAATAGGCACATAAAAATATGTTTAACATTGCTAATTACTAGAGAAATGCAAATCAAGACTGTGATGAGGTACCACTTCACAGCAGTCAGAATGACCATCATTAAAAAGTCTACAAATAACAAATGCTGGAGAGAGTGTGGAGAAAAGGGAACCCTCCTACGCTGTTGTAAATCGGTGTAGCCACTATGGAGAACAGTACGGAAATTCTTCAAAAAACTAAAAATAGAGTTACCATGTGATTCAGCAATCCTACTCCTGGACAAAGCCCAGACAAAACTATAATTCAAAAACATAACACGTACCGCTATGTTCATAGCAGCATTATTTACAATAGCCAAGACATGGAAGCAACCTAAATGTCCATTGACAGATGAATGGATAAAGAAGATGAGGTACAGATATACCATGGAATACTACCCAGCCATAAAAAGGATGAAATGGTGCCATTTGCAGCAACAGGGATTGAGCTAGAGATTATTATAATAAGCGAAGTAGGTGTGTAGCATCTAAAACAGGACACAAATGGCAATTATATCAGAGACTATTCACTGGGAAAGGCAGGCAATAATGGAGAGACTTCCAAACAAAAGCACTTTATAAAGTAAATGTCATTAAAACCTGATGGTGCCAGATTTAAAATAGAACAAATTGATCTAAGGAATGGAAGAGAGTTCAAATTAGCTTCACACCCATTTAAAATCCACTATTTGACCAATGGTATTGAGAGGGAAAATATGGAAAAATACATAGTATTAAAACACATAGTAATACAAGTATTTTAAATGGGGAGAATTATTACTATTGGCTGTGCCACACTACTTATGGGACCTTAGTTCCCAGACCAGGTATTGAACAAAGGCAGTGAGAGTACAGGGTCCTAACCACTGGACTGCCTGGGAATTCCTTTTTTTTTTTTTTAAGAATTATTTTTAAATTAAGTAATTAAAGTTTTCTTATTAAAACTACAACCAGATATCATTTCATACTCCCCTCAAATATCTACAATGAAAGAGAAGATAATACAACTGCTAACGAGGTTATGGAGAAATAGGAACCCTTATATCCTGCTGGTGGGCATGCAAAATGGTGCAGCCACGTTGGAGGAGTTTGGCAGTTCTTTAAAACGTTACCCAGAGTTATAACTCAGCAATTTTCTACTCTTAGGTTTATACTCAAGAGAAATGAAATATATATACTTACACAAAAACATATACACCAATGTTTATCATCCCTCATAGCCAAAAAGTGAAAAAAAATCAAAATTTCCATAACGCACAGATGAGTAAGCAAAATACGGTATGTCACTACAATAGAATATAATTTAGCAACAAAAAGGAACAAAGTAACATTGTGTTCAGTCACTTCAGTCATGTCCACTGTTTGCGACCCTATGGACTGTAGCCTGCCAGGTTCCTCAGTCCAGGGGATTCTCCAGGCAAGAATACTGGAGTGGGCTGCCATTCCCTCCTCCAGGAGATCCTTCCAACCCAGGGATCGAATTTGCATCTCCTGTATGTCCTGCACTGCAGACAAATTCTTTACTGCTGGGCCACTGTTACGTGCTACAAGGTGGATAAACAGCTAAAGGATGCTAAGTGAAAAAAGCTCCAAAGTATACTAGTAAGTGAATTCAACTTTTAAGAGCTATGGCATATGTCTGTTTTAAACGTGCTGTGTGAATCTGCATACAGAGAGACCAACTCTAGGGTTACACAAGCAAACTGGTGACAGGATTGTACCTGGGGAGTGGACGTGGGGGAAGCAGGCAGAGGAGAGCCCTTTACACCGTACAGTTCGCTCTCTGTATCTGTGGATCTGAATCTTCAAGTGTGGAACCCGCAGATATGGAGTGCTGACTGTGCTGTGCCATCTTATATAAAGGACTTGAGCATCCGAGGATAGGGACACTGAGGGCCACCCGCACTCTTTGGACCACTGCGTACATTAAAACTTTTCAACAGGTACAGTTGTTTCAAAGCCATAAAATGTTCATATTAAAAACTAGGGTTCAATCCCTGGGTCAGGAAGATTCCCTAGAAAATGTGTTACCTCTAAGAATCACCAATGCATTCCTGGGACATGGGGCTCAGAGAGGGGTAATGAAAAGCCAGCATCACACAGTAAGATTCCCAAGGGAATCCAGGCATGTGGGTTTGCGGTCCCACGCTCCTGCCACTCCAGTCCAGGTCCAGACAGCAAGAGGGAAAAAAGGTAGGGGGCCTTGTTGGGGTGCTGGTCTCACTGAGGGGTGGGCATAGGAGGCTTGCCCAGATGGGAGCTCCATCCTGGCTTGCGTCGCCCTCATCACTGTGCTCTTGCGGAGTCTCTCTTGCTATCCGGGGCATCCCGTGCTGTGGAGGTTAGGGGACCCAGTTCCTTTGCCCAGTCCTTTGCGCTTGCAGCTCCCTATGCCTGGAGACCACCGCCCCCACCAACTTCCAGTCCACACTCACGCACATGCGCACGCATGCCAACGCGCACTCCTCTGGCCGGAGTCATCTCTAAAACTCAGCTCTGGTCTGGTCTCTTTTCTGTCTAAACCTCCTATAGCTTCCCGTCACCTGCAAGATGCAGGGTGGCACCACAGTTAGTATGACTTCCACAGAGCAGGTCCACATCAGGTGCTCAAGAAAGGGTCAAAGGGTGAGTAAACAAACGGTCCTTCACCATCTGGGTCCTGGCCACTTTCGGGCCTCTCACACCACCCCTGCCGCCTGCCACGTGACCACGCTCCCGGGCCCACCCCGCCATCCTCTTCACAACTCCCCGCCTTGCACACATGCCCTGCTCTGCCTCGAATGCCCTGCCCTTTCCCTTCCATCTTGCAAACGCCTCCTTCTTCTTACGGATTCAGCTCCAATCAACTCCTGTTCCCTTCTCAGGGAGGTCCTGCCGGCTGCCTTCCCAGACTGAGTCGCGCCGCCACCACTGGGCTTCCCTCCTTAGCAATGTCTCCTTCCTCCCCCACAGCAGGGCTTGTCATTCTGCACTGTCATTTCCTCTTGGTCAGTCCCTCCTTCAGCAGCTGGGAACACCACCTGATTCTGGACAAGAGCAAACGCCTTGGCAACAGGGCCCTGGATTGGAGTCTCTACTCGGTACCGGCTGTGTGGCTTTGGTTTGGTTAGCCCATGGCTTGGTACTTCAGTGTCCTCATCTATAAAAGGAGGATGTTCGAGGTCAGGCTGCTAAAAGCAGAACCCAAGATAGGGGTGTCTGTTGAAGTTTTTTATTACGGCTGAAAGGGAAGCAGGACGGGGCAAGGGAAGAAGTTAGGCAAAGATGCACTTTCAGGAGCCTGACCAAGGGGAGCTCTGTGAGTGACAGGTCAACAGGCCTATCCTGCCAAGAGGCAAGGGGGCTGGGCTGCTGTTTCCCGCCCCTCCAATAGCCACATCCGCCAGACACTGGCTATGGGCCGTATCCAGGTAGTGGAGGAGGAGCATTCCGATCGGCCAAGGGCAATCCTTAAGGGCAGGGTGCAGTGTGAGCAGCCTACGCCCACAGTGGATGGGGAATGGGGGTGGGGGACTGGCCCATGACTGGAGACCCGGAGCACCAGCAGGGTCAGCCTTGGGGGTAATAACAGTTAACTGGCAAGGGCATCGGGAGGTGAAGCAGGCAAACCCCCTGGCGTGGCCTCTGGCACATTAGCTATTATTACCAGTGTTGTTTCCTCTGCAGCCCGGCCCAGCACAGGGTAGAAGGGAGGGAAGGAGGAGAGGATGTGGTTGGAGTCACAGGGCTCTGGCTGCTTCTTCCTTCTTCCTGCTTGGATTGAGAGGGAGGCCCCTCGAGGCTGGGGCTTGGCAGTCACAGCTGCTGGCCGCACCCCCAAAGCTCACTTGTTGGGCTCTGTTTCCTCATCTCTACAAGGGGGGCATCATGGGCCATCCCTGTTCCCCGGGCTGTCTGGGAGGGTCAAGCTGAGCATCAGGGCCCGTGGGTGGCTGGAAGCCCTGTCCTCCGGCTGGTTCTGACAGACCTGGGGTTCTGCCCCAGCACCAGGGCCCTGGTGGGAGGAAAGAGGACAGAAGAGGGTGACCGAGGTCAGACAGCGGGGAGAGAGGACCAGAAATAAGAAGGCTAGAACCCTAACCTCAAGATCAGGAAGGCTATGGTTGGTGGGGACAATAAGAAAAGCGTGGCCCGGGCCATGACAGCGTTTGGACCCAAATATCTGAAGGAGGGCAAGCCAGGTGCTGCTGGAGTCGGTTTCTCAGGACCGAGTGGACAGGTCAGGCCTGGGGACCCCGGGGTGGACCAGAGTCCACAGAGGCCCTCAAGCCCTCTCACACCAAGTCCTACAGGGCTGACGACAGAAAACTCAGGGCCTCTGCATCCCCCAGGGTGGATGATCATAGTCCAAGGCTTTGGAGTACGCCTGAGGCCAGAAGCAAATGCGAACCTAGCTGGAAGAAGCCATGCCAGCTCCCACTCCCCCACCCCCGGCCTGTTTTTCCCCTCTGGCCACACTGTGGCCATATGGGATCTTAGTTCCCTGACCAGGGATCGAACCCCGTGCCCCTTGCAGTGGGAGTGCAGAGTCCTAACTACCAGACAGCCAGGGATGTTCCCAGGCCCGTTTTACAGATGGGGAACCTGAAGTCCCAAGAGCGGAAGGCCTTACTGACACTCAGAGCAAGTAAGAAGTGAAAGTGGGGCCAGACTAAGCTTTCAGGCTTTTTCTAGGTGTGGGCTAATGCAGCCCCACCCCAGGAATCATCCTCTTTTCATGGGTCCCCACGATGGGGTACCTTCAGGGAGATGTGAGCAGCCATTTCTTCCCTCATCCATAAAAGTGGGCAGAGAGGGCAAGGGGGGTCCTTGACCCGGCACATTTCCATGGAGCGGGGGTGGGGGGAGGGTGTGCGATGGGGATGATTTCTTTTGAAAGCCATCATCTTTATTGTCCCTCACAATGACAGGGTCCTGCAGGACTTAACATGCACCCCCACATGTTCTACCAAAGCAGAACCGAGCCCCAAGACTTCCCTAGTGGCCTAGTGGCCAAGACTCCCTGCTCCCAGTGCAGGGGGCTCAGATTTGATTCCTGGTCAGGGAACTGGATCCCACATGCCACAACTAACAGCCCACCTGCCTCAACAAAGATCAAAGATCCCAAGCGCCACAACTAAGACCTGGCACAGCCAAATTAACTAATTAAAAAAAGAAAAAGGAACCAAGGCTCCCAGCAGCGAGGGGCCCTCCCCACACCACCAGCTAGGAAGATACAGAGCTGGGAGTTGAGGAAGCATCTTCTTGTGTCAAAGTCTTTGAGGAGGGTGGCACGAGCCTGCACTCTGAGCCCCAGGCCTGGGTGGTCCCTGTTCTAAATCCAACAGGGCCTCTCTCTTCTTGTCACTAGAAAACCAGGAAGCTGGCTCCCAGCCCCCATCACTAGAACTGAAACGGCCTTCTTTATTCCAGCCAACTTCCTGCTCAGACTCTCCACCAAAAGACCCCGTGGGGTTTCCGGGTGCACCCTTCTCTGAAACGTGGACAGCAAGTGGCTGGGGAGGGATCTTGCCTTTTCCGCTCAGCCCTGGCGGTTTGGGTCCAGCACCCACCAGAAGTGGCCGGTGAGAAGGTTCCTTCCCAACAGGGTCCTGGGCCTCCGGAGGGCCAGTGGGTCCCAAACCTGCCTGCATGTTAGAGTCATCCAGGGTTTTAAAAATTCCAATGGGCTGTACCCCAGATCAATCACAGCACAATCTCCGAGGGTGGGACACAGGCACCTTTGGAAGCAACCCAGCTGAGCTTGGGAAATACTAGTCTAGGCCACGCTGCCACCCAGCGCTCCACTCCAGGTGGGCAGAGTGGCTTCGTGTTCCCTTGTACCTGGCGCCTTGCCTCCCCAGCAGAGCCAAGGCTTCTTGCCTTTAAGAGGTTGGGGACAGGAAGGCCACCGAGATGGCCACATTTAGATGGGACCCTGAGGGTGTCTGCTGAAAACTGACACTCCTCCTGCACTTCCGCCTCTGGCCTGCTCCTTGGCACCTTGTTGCCTTGCCAACTCCTCCCACGCCCACACCAAACCGAAAATGAAGCTGAGACCTGGAAATCCCCCTTTCGTCTCCAACCATGTGGTTGAAGAGGATCCCGGAGAAATTATGTGCTGGTTCAGGGGGAAAAGAAGGCTCAAGTTGTAAAGGGGAGAAATTAGATCCTGAGGTTCAAACTCACAGCCTGGAGATTGGTCTGCCCACTTCCAAAGGCAAATTGAAGGTGATTTCTAAAACTTAAAGTGTGTCCACCCTTTGACTCTACAACGAAGCTGCTTGGCAGAAAGCCCAGGGAGAGCCACACAGCCTGGAATACGCAGAGCATACTGGATACGGAAATCCTGCAGCCGTGTCTGACCAACTGATACCTCAGTAAAGTTTGGTGTGACCACACCTCTGGGTTATGGGCATAAAGACCACTGACATGGCTGGATCCTTATGTGTATTAACTGAATAAACAAGACACACGAATAATGATGTGCATAATATGATACCATTTGTTTGAAGAATACATAGAAAACAAAGCACCAACACTGTATGTCTTCATCCAGGTCTATAATCCCATGTTTTTATAACTTAGAGGTTAAGAGCATGAATTTGGGAGCCAGCTGTCTAGGTTGGAACTAAACATTTCATCATTAGCAGGCTGTGTGGCATCAGGCAAATTGTATAGCCTCTCTAGGCTTCAATGCTCTCATCTATAAATCAAGGATAGGACTCCCCTGGTGGTCCAGGAGTTAAGAATCTGGCAGCCGATGCAGGTTCGGTCCCTGGTCTGGGAAGATTACACACACCTCGGGGCAGCTAAGCCCATGTACCACAACTACTGAACCCTTGAGCCCTACAGCCCATGCTCTGCAACGAGAGAAGCCACTGCAGTGAGACACTCTCGAACCACAATGAAGACTGGCCTCCACTCGCCACAGCTGGAGAAAGCCTGTGCGCGCAGCAACAAAGACCCAGCACAGCCAAAAATAAAATAAATTAAAAAAAATAAATAAGCCAAGGATAACTTCAGTATCTACCTCACAAGGCTGTGAATGTGTCAATACATGTAAAGTGCTTAAAACAAGGCCTTGCAGTTAGTGAGCCCAATAGATGTGTTTTGGGTTTTTTTTTTTAATTGTTGGTTTTAGGTTTTTTTTTTTTTGGTTGTACAACATGGCTTGTGGGATCTGCATTGAGAGTGCAGAGTCCTAACCACTGGACCTCTAGGGAATCCCCTTGCTTGTTTGTTTTTTTAATGAGAAGCCTTAGATAAAGTTTTGGAAGGCAACACACCAAACTGGTTATCTCAAACTAGTTATCTCAAATAACTAATTATCTCAAAAACTAGTTATCTCAAACTAGTTATCTCAAATAACAGGCCTGGGGCAGGAAGCAGTGAGTAATAGAGATGTATGCCCCTGACATGGTATCCAGCTGTTTGCAAAGCGAATTTAATCATGTATTACCTGTGTGGTTTAAGCTGAAAACATATTTTTGAAAGTGAAAGAAGACAGAAGATCAGTGACTAGAAAGCTGCACTCTTTGAAGTCAGAAGAGGAATTCTATTTCCAGGATGGATCAACTGACTTATGTCCTCCCATGCCAACTGACAGTGCCCAGACACACAAAACGTGGGCAGAAGAAAGGCTTGGGAGAGGGCTGGAGGTTAGTGATTGGTTGGTTGGAGCCTCGGTTCTGAGCTCCACTGCCCCAAACTGACTTGCTGGGTGATACCAGGCAAGTCCTTGCCCTCTCTGAGCCGTGACTCACTTGTACATCAAGTAGGGTTAATACCAGCCCGTCTTACAGGGACTGGAGCTGATAAGGGGTCAGGAGGCTTGGGTGCAAATCCTGATTTCAACAAGTTGTGCTGTGCAACCTAGGGCAAGTTTCCTAACTCCCCTGTACCTCCAGTTCCTCATCTGCAAATGGGGGTGATGACTCTGCATCTAGTTCACAGGGTCATTCTGAGGATGGGGGACAATAATGAAGATTATAGCACAGTGAGGGGGACTGCCCCTCTGCAGCGGATGCTAATCTCATATACTGGGCTCTTAGCACAGGTCCAGGCAACATGCTACAGCATTCCACTTGCATTTCCTCAGCAGATTCTCAATCACCCTTTCAAGGCAGATGTTACCTTCATGCTGCAGACTCTGGGAAGTCAAGAAGCAAAGAGTGGATTAAAAACCTCTGCTGAGGGACTTCCCTGGTGGTCCAGTGGTTAGGACTCTGTGCTTCCAATGCAGGGGGCATGGGTTTGATCCCTGGTCGGGGAAATAAGATCCCACATGGTAAATGGCCCAAATTTTTTTTTAAAAAAAAGACATTAAAAGCTCTGCTGAGGACTTCGTTGGTGGTCCAGTGGTTAAGAATTCGCCTGCCAATACAGGGGACAAGTATTTGATCCCTGATCTGGGAAGATCCCACATGCCACAGAGCAACTAAGCTCGTGAGCCACAACTGCTGAGCCTGTGCCTTAGAACCCACGCTTTGCAGCAAGATGGAACACCAGGATGAGATGCCTGTGCACTGCAGCTAGAGAAAGCCCTCACATAGCAACAAAGACCCAGCATGGCCAAAAATTAAAAAAAAAAAATTTTTTTTCAAAAACCCCTGCACTGAATTCAGAGGCACTTTCCTAACTGAAGCACCACACTGCCTTCAACCAATGACCTTCTTTCTGAACAAAATAATCATTTCCATAGCTCTTATATTTTTATGCTATAAAATATAATCTGCACTCATTTGATTATTTTTATGCTATAAAATATAATCTGCACTCATTTGAAAAGTTCTAAACATTTCAGAAATATATCGTGTGAATTTTCTCACAGTCTTACTCTTGAGGAAGAGGAATACAAGTTCTAAGACTTTTTTTACCCATATTGGAGAATATTTTTGCCTTATATGAGAACCACAGTATCATTTCCTTAAACATTTTCTAGAAATCATTTCACTTTGAACTTGATTTTCTAGTATCATTTGCCTTGCATGGATGGTAACCCCTCCAAAGAAACCCACGGGAAACAAAACCAAAATGATGCCCACTGAAACAGGGTACTGAAACTGCTGCGCTGGGGCTCTGGCCTGAGGCCTGGCCTCCAGTTGTTGAAAAGGTGGTCCTCAGTGTGACAGGCATGATGGATATTAGCAGTCAACTGAGACTTTCTTCTTGACGAATCAGGAAGGATCAGAGAGAAGTGTAAAGAGCACAGCTGCTCTCACTTTATGATCCAACGAATGCCCTGTCCATGCACCACTTATCATCTGGCTGACTCTGCTGTGTAAGTCTGAGACAAAGCTTGACTTGTCCATCTCAAGAAGAGAATTCTGTGGCTGCAAAATGCACAGGACACCTTCAAGAACATAAGGAAAAGACTATTGCGAGACACGCAAAACAGCAAGCTATTTCTCTCTTCAAACAAGATGCTGTGACAAGACCTGAATGCCTCAGAGTACAAGTTCCCCAGGGTTTGAGTCTTCCCTCCATTTGGCATGAAGAGCAGAAGCAACCTCTCAGGCAAGGAGTTAATGGGGGTTTGGGTTTTGCTGATGGTACAGCCTCCATGCCTCCCCTCAGAAGATGGATGTTGGGGGATCAAGCAGTTTTATAGCTGCCTGCAGCCTCTGTATCCACACAGTCTTCTAGGAAAGAAATTCAGCAACATGGTCTCAAATTTTTAAAATAATGGTTCATTCAGGGACACAGAAATCAGACTGTTGGCTGCCAAAGGGGAGGGGGCTAGAGGAAGGATGGAGTGGGAGGTTGGGGTTAGCAGATGTAAGCTTTTACGTGTAGAATGGATAAACAACAAGATCCAACTGTATAGCACAAAGAACTATATTCAATATCCTATGATAAACCATAACAGAAAAGAATATTAAAAAAAGAATGTATATAAAAAACAATGGTTCAAGAGAGGATTCGGGGAAGATGGCAGAGTAGGAAGCATTAGGATTCTGTCTCCTCATTTAGACAAAAGTGGTGTGAGCAGAATCTGGTATAACTGTTTTGGAACTCTGGAGTCTGTTGAAAACTTAAGTCTGGACTGTTAGATTTTGGTTAATTTTGGTCAATTTCAGCTCTTAACACAGTTATAGGTGCCTGTCCCTTACCCCTTAGACTCACGGCAGTCAGCTGTGCACCTGGAACAACCTGCACACAGCTTGCAGGAGCTGGGGTGGGTAAAAAGGACCCTGAACTCCAGATACTGGAGACTTGGGCCGTAACTGTTGACTGCTGCTTCTGATCTCAGAGGCACAACAGAAACAGGCAGCCATTGTTGATACACCCAACTCCCTCCATATTGCAAGCCTCTTCTCAGCTGAACTGACCTCCAGGAGATTTAAAAGTGGCTAGTGGTAAAGAATCTACCTGCAATTCGGGAGACCTAGGTTCGATCCCTGGGTTGGGAAGATCCCATGGAGAAGGGAATGGCAACTTGCTTTGGTATTGCCTGGAAAATTCCCTGGAGAGAGGAACCTGAAGGGCTACAGTCCGTGGAGTCATAAAGAGTTGGACACGACTGTGCAACTTTCAGTTAATGCCCTTTGTTTCTTCCTTCAATTCTGCTTTTCCCCTTTTGGGAGCCAGACATTAAAGACAAGGACATTCAGAAACAACCGCACATATGGGGAAAATTATCAAGTGACTGCACATGCCTAAGAAAAGGTTCAGAAAAGACATAAGAAGACATAAGTTTACATCTCAGGTTGACTCTAGGCACAGAAACAGTTTACAACAATACAAAAAAACAACAACAACAAAACCCCAATAACCAAAACCAGCAACCCTGGAGGTGGGGTGCAGAATCTGATTCCCAGATTTTACACATTAGATTCAAATGTCCAGTGTTCAACAAGAACAACAGCAACAACAAAATCACAAAGCATACAAAGGGAACAATGGCCCATTGAAAGGAAAAAAACATTCAATAGACTCTGTCTCTGAAAAAAATTAATGATGGATATATTAGACAAATACTTTATAACAACTGCCTTAAAGAGTCCCAAAGAGCTGAGAAAGTAAAAGAAAAAAAAAAAGTTGTGTGAACAAAATGTAAATATCAATAAAGAGATAGAAAACCTAAAAAGAAACCAAGAAGAGATTCTGGAACTCAAAAAATGTAATCTTGAAAATGAAAAATTCATAGAGGGATTCAAAGGCAGATTTGAGCAGGCAGAAAAAAGAATCAGGGACCTTCAAGATAGAATAAAGGAAATTATAAAGGCTGAGACACGGAAAAAGGCTGAAGAAAGTGAGCAGAGTTTAAGGGATGTGAGACATGATTAACTGGACCACCATATGCACTACAGGAGCCCCAGAAGAAGGAAGAGGGAGGGACAGAGAGAAAAGCTGAAGAAATAATGGCTGAAAAGTTCTCAAATTTGGTGGAAGAGTTGAATATAAACATTCAAAAACCTCAGTGAATTTCAAGTGAAATTAACTCAGAGACCCACATCAAAACACATTATAAGCAGACTTTCAAAAACAAAAGAGAGGGGCTTCCCTGGTTGCCCTGGTGGTAAAGAATCTGCCTGCCAGTGCAGAAGACACAGGTTTAGTCCCTGGTCTGGGGACATCCCACATGCTGCAGAGCAGCTAACTAAGCTGGTGCACCACAACTACTGAGCCTGTGCTTCAGAGCCTGGAAACTGCAGCTATTGAGCTTGTGTGCCACAGCTACTGAAGCCCGTTTGCCCTAAAGACCATGCTCTACAACAAGAGAAGTCAATAAGACGAGAAGGCCACACAGTGCAGCTAGAGAGGAGTCTCCATTCTTTACAACTAGAGAAAGTTCAGGCAGTAACAAAGACCCAGCACAGCCAAAAATAAATAAAATTATTTTAAAAACACCAAAATCTCAAAGATAAAGTTTAAGTCTTGAAAGCAGCAAGACAGAAGTGAATCATCATCACACACAGACTCCTCAATATGATTATCTGCGAATTTCTCCTCAGAAACCTGAGGACAGAGGCCATACATGCAAAGTGCTAAAAGAAAAACTGCCAACCAAAAATCCTATATCCGGCAAAACTGTCCTTCAAAAGTAAGGGGGAAATCAAGGCATTCCCAGATAAATAGAAGCTGAGGGAGTTCATGATGCGCCCAGCAAGAAATGCTCAAGTTACTCCTGCAAAGTGAGATGAAAGGACACCAGATAGTACCTTGAAGCCATATGAAAAATAAAGATATCAATAAAGGTATATGGACAATTATAAAAGCTAGTATTATTGCAGTAATAGTTTGTATTTTTATTTTCTATAGGATTTATGTATACATGTAAAGAAAAACAATTATTCGTGCAAAGACTAGTATTACTGTAATTGGTTTTTAATTCCAAATCTTGGTTTCTACAAACACTAGACT
Organism: Ovis canadensis; assembly: GCF_042477335.2. Classification (NCBI taxonomy): domain Eukaryota; kingdom Metazoa; phylum Chordata; class Mammalia; order Artiodactyla; family Bovidae; genus Ovis; species Ovis canadensis. Next base: position 38,231,373 of record NC_091258.1, on the reverse strand, counting down.
AATGCATTTTTTAAATTATTATTTTATATTTGAGGCACATAGAGTATAAAGATGTAATTTTGTGACACCAACTACGGAAACCATTGGGAATGGATCTGTAAAACAGCAGAGTTTTTGTACATCACTGAAGTGAAATCACTATATTCAAATTAGAATGTTATATTAGGATGTTAAATGTAATCCTCATGTTAACCTCAAGGAAACTAGCTATCGAATATACTCAAAAGAAAATTAAGAAAGAATTTAAACATTTCACTACGAAAAGTTAACGAAACACAAAAGAGGAACGCAGAAAGTGAAGGACCAAAAAGCTATAGGGCATATAAAAAGCAAAGAGCAAAATGACAGAAATAAGTCCCTCCTCATCAGTAGTAACCTAAATGCAAATGGATTAAACTCTCCAATCAAAAGACAGGTTGGCTGAATGGATAAAAACACTGATCTAACTATATGCTGTCTACAAGAGACACACTTGAAATTCAAGAGCAAAAACAGATTGAAAGTAAAGGGATAGAAAAAGATATCTCATGAAAATAGTAATCAAAGGAGAGAAGGAACGGTTAGACTAATGTGAAACGAATCGCCAGTCCAGGCTCAATGCATCATACAGGATGCTCGGGGCTGGTGCACTGGGATGACCCAGTGGGATGGTATGGGGAGGGAGGTGGGAGGGGGTTCAGGATGGGGAACACGTGTACACCCATGGCAGATTCATGTTGATGTATGGCAAAACCAATAAAATATTGTAAAGTAATTAGCCTCAAATTAAAATGAATAAATTTATATTTAAAAACTTTTTGAAAAAGATAAAGTAGACTTTAAATTAGAAAAAAGGTTATAAGAGACAAAGAAGTACTTTACATGTTAATAAAAGGTTAAATATATCAAGAAGATATACCAGTTATAACATTTACATGCCTAATGACAGACAACCAAAATATACAAGGCAAAAACTGATAGAACTGAAGTGAGATATAAGCAATTTTACAATCATATTTGGAGGCTTTAATACCCACTTGCAATAAAGGACAGAATAATCAAACAGAAGACAAGTGAAGAAATAGAGGACTTCATACAATAGATCAATAAGATCTGACAGACATATACAGAATCTCCACCCAGCAACAACAGGATACACATTCTCAGTTGCACATGGGGTATTTTCCAGGATAGACTGTATGTAAGCATATTGAAAAGCAGAGACATTACTTTGCCAACTAAGGTCCGTCTAGTCAAGGCTATGGTTTTTCCAGTAGTCATGTATGGATGTGAGAGTTGGACTGTGAAGAAGGCTGAGCGCCGAAGAATTGATGCTTTTGAACTGTGGTGTTGGAGAAGACTCTTAAGAGTCCCTTGGACTGCAAGGAGATCAAACCAGTCAACTCTAAGGGTAATCAGTCCTGAATATTCATTGGAAGGACTGATGCTGAAGCTAAAACTCCAGTAGTCTGTCCACCTGATTTGAAGAACTGACTTATTGGAAAAAAACCCTGATGCTGGGAAAGATTGAAGGCAGGAGCAGACAGGGATGACAGAGGATGAGTTGGTTGGACAACATCACCCACTTGATGGGCATGAGTTTGAGCGACTGAACTGAACTGAAGGGCACAAATTATGTCTCAATAGATTCTAAAAGATAAATATCATACAAAGTATAGTCTCTGACCACAATGGTGTTAGAAATCAATAACATAAAGGAAACTGGAAAACTCACAAAATCATGGAAACAAGACTGCCCACATTTAAGCAAATCAAAGAAGAAATCACAATGGAAATTAGAAAATGTTTACAGATGAATGAAAAAAAAAAAAACAAATTTATGGGACACAGCAAAAGCAGTGCTAAGGAGAAATTTTATTGGTATAAATGTTTACGTTTAAAAACAAGAAAGATCTCAAATCAACAACCTAACTTTATAACTTAAGAAACTAGGAAAGAAAAGTAAATTAAATGCAAAACTAGCAGAAGAAATGAAATAATAACAATTCAGTTCAGTTCAGTCACTCAGTCGTGTCTGACTCTTTGTGACCCCATGAACCACAGCACGCCATGCCTCCCTGTCCATCACCAACTCCCGGAGTTCACCCAAACCCACGTCCATTGAGTCGGTGATGCCATCCAGCCATCTCATCCTCTGTCGTCCCCTTCTCCTCCTGCCCCCAATTCCTCCCAGCATCAGGGTCTTTTCAAATGAGTCAGCTCTTTGCATCAGATGGCCAAAGTATTGGAGTTTCAGCTTCAGCATCAGTCCTTCCAATGAATATTCAGGACTGATTTCCTTCAGGATGGACTGATTGGATCTCCTTGCAGTCCAAGGGACTCTCAAGCGTCTTCTCCAACACCACAGTTCAAAACCATGAATTCTTTGGCGCTCAGCTTTCTTTATAGTCCAACTCTCATATCCATACATGATTACTGGAAAAACCATAGCCCTGACTAGAGGGACCTTTGTTAACAAAGTAATGTCTCTGCTTTTCAATATGCTGTCCAGGTTGGTCATAACTTTCCTTCCAAGGAGTAAGCGTCTTTTAATTTCATGGCTGCAATCACCATCTGCAGTGATTTTGGAGCCCAGAAAAATAAAGCCAGCCACAGTTTCCACTGTTTTCCCATCTATTTGCCATGAAGTGATGGGACCAGATGCCATGATCTTTAAGCCAACTTTTTCACTCTCCACTTTCACATTCACCAAGAGGCTTTTTAGTTCCTCTTCACTTTCTGCCTTAAGGGTGGTGTCATCTGCATATCTGAAGTTATTGGTATTTCTCCCAGCAATCTTGATTTCGGCTTGTGCTTCCTCCAGCCCAGAGTTTCTCATGATGTACTCTGCATATAAGTTAAATAAGCAGGGTGACAATATACAGCCTTGACGTACTCCTTTTCCTATTTGGAACCAGTCTGTTGTTCCATGTCCAGTTCTAACTGTTGCTTCCTGACCTGCATACAGGTTTCTCAAGAGGCAGGTCAGGTGGTCTGGTATTCCCATCTCTTGAAGAATTTTCCACAGTTTATTGTGATCCACACAGTCAAAAGCTTTGGCATAGTCAATAAAGCAGAAATAGATGTTTTTCTGGAACTCTCTTGCTTTTTCCATGATCCAGCAGATGTTGGCAATGTGATCTCTGGTTCCTCTGCCTTTTCTAAAACCAGCTTGAACATCGGGAAGTTCACAGTTCACATATTGCTGAAGACTGGCTTGGGGAATTTTAAGCATTACTTTACTAGCGTGTGAGATGAGTGCAATTGTGCGGTAGTTTGAGCATTCTTTGGCACTGCCTTTCTTTGGGATTGAAATGAAAACTGACCTTTTCTAGTCCTGTGGCCATTGCTGAGTTTTCCAAATTTGCTGGCATATTGAATGCAGCACTTTCACAGCATCATCTTTCAGGATTTGAAATAGCTCAACTGGAATTCCATCACCTCCACTAGCTTTGTTCGTAGTGATGCTTCCTAAGGCCCATTTGACTTCACACTCCAGGATGTCTGGCTCTAGGTGAGTGATCACACCATTGTGATTATCTGGGTCATGAAGATCTTTTTTGTATAGTTCTTCTGTGTATTCTTGCCACCTCTTCTTAATATCTTCTTAATATCCATACCATTTCTGTCCTTTATTGAGCTCATCTTTGCATGAAATGTTCCCTTGGTATCTCTAATTTTCTTGAAGAGATCTCTAGTCTTTCCCATTCTATTATTTTCCTCTATTACTTTGCATCGATCACTGAGGAAGGCTTTCTTATCTCTCCTTGCTATTCTTTGGAACTCTGCATTCAAATGGGTATATTTTTCCTTTTATCCTTTACTTTTTGTTTCCCTCCTTTTCACAGCTATTTGAAAGGCCTCCTCAGACAGCCATTTTGCTTTTTTGCATTTCTTTTTCTTGTGGATGGTCTTGATCCCTGTCTCCTGTACAATGTCACGAACCTCCATCCATATTTCATCAGGCACTCTGTCTGTCAGATCTAGTCCCTTAAATCTTATTTCTCACTTCCACTGTATAATCATAAGGGACTTGATTTAGGCCATACCTGAATGGTCTAATGATCTTCTCCACTTTCTTCAATTTCAGTCTGAATTTGGCAATAAGGAGTTCATGATCTGAGCCACAGTCGGCTCCTGGTCTTGTTTTTTTGCTGACTGTATAGAGTTTCTTCATCTTTGGCTGCAAAGAATATAATCAATCTGATTTTGGTGTTGACCATCTGGTGATGTCCATGTGTACAGTCTTCTCTTGTGATGTTGGAAGAGAGTGTTCTCTTGGCAGAACTCTATTAGCCTTTGCCCTGTTTCATTCTGTAATCCAAGACTAAATTTGCCTGTTACTCCAGGTGTTTCTTGACTTCCTACTTTTGCATTCCAGTCCCCTATAATGAAAAGGACATCTTTTGAGGGTGTTAGTTCTAGAAGGTCTTGTAGGTCTTCATAGAACTGTTCAACTTCAGCTTCTTCAGCGTTACTGGTCAGGGCATAGACTTGGATTACTGTGATATTGAATGGTTTGCCTAATAATAACAATTAAAGTGTAAATAAAGGAAAAGGAGAATAGAAAAATAATAGAGAAAAGTTAATGAAACCAAAAGCTGGTTCCTCAAAAACATCAACAAAATTGACATACCTTTTGGACTAAGAAAAAAAGGGAGAAAACTGAAATTACTAAGGTCAGAATGTGGGAACATCACTACCAATTCTACAGAAATAAAAAGAATTACAATACTATGAATAATTGTATGTCAACAAATTGAATAACCTACATGAAACGGACAAATTCCCAGGAACACAAAACCTTACAACATTAAGTCACAAAGAAGTAGAAAATCTGAATAGACTTATAACTAGTAAGTAGATACATCAGCAATAAAAAAAAATCTCCCAATAAAGAAAAGTCCTGGACTGGATGGCTTCATAACGAATTCTACCTAAAAGTTAAAAAGAACTGGTATCAATCCTCTTCAAAGTCTTCCCAAAAGCTGGAGAGGGGGAGCGCTTCCTAACTCATTCTTGGAGGCCAGCACTCTCTGATATCAAGGCCAGACAAAGACACTGCAAGAAAACTAGAGACTAATATCCCTCATGAGCCATGATGCAAATATTCCCAACAAAATACTAGCAAACCAAATTCAGCAAATCAAAAGTTTATACACTGTAACCAAGTTAGATTTAGTCCTAGAATGCAAGGATAGTTCAACACATGAAAACTGATCAATGTAGTGTGTGACATCAACAAAATGAAGAGAAGAAACCACGCAATCATGTCAATTGCTACAAAAAAACTGACAAAATTAAACACCCTTTTACAATAAAAATATTCAACAAACTAGGAATAGAAGGAAACTACCTCCACATAATAAAATTATGCATGAAAAACACATAGCAAACCTCATACTCAATGGAGAAAGACTGGAAACTTTTCCTCTAAGACCAGGAACAAAGTAAGGATGCTTGCTTTCATCACTTCTATACCACATGGAACCAGCAGTTCTGGCCACTGAATTAGGCAAGAAAAAGAAATAAAAGGCATCCAAATTGGAAAGGAAGAAGTTAAATTATCTGTTTGCAGATGACAGGGTCTTATATGTAGAAAACCCTAAAGATTCTACCAAAAACACTTGTTAGAACTAATAAATGAATTCAGCAAGGCAGCAAGACACAAAGTCAACACAAACAGATCAGTTGTTTCTAAATATGAATGATGAGTAATCTGAAAAGGAAATGACCAAAACAATTCCATTTACAATGGCATCAAAGATAAACAAAACATTGGGTTGGCCAAAAAGCTTGTTCAGGTTTTCCCATAATATCTTACAGGAAAATCTGAATGAATTTTTTGGCCAACCCAATACTCAGAAGTTAACTAAACCAAGGAGGCGAAAGATTTGTACAATGTAACTACAAAATATTGCTGAAAGAATAAGACATTAAATAAGACATAAATAAATGGAAACACATCTCATGTTCATGGATTGGAAAGCTTACAACTGTTATAATGTCAGAATTACCCAGAGTGATCTACAGATTCAATGCAATCTCTATCAAAATCCCAATGACCTCTTTCTTGCAAAGATTAAAAAAAAAAAAAATCCTAAAATTCAAACGGAATCTCAAGGGACCCCAAATAGTCAAAACAGTCCTGAAAAAAAGAACAAGACTGGAGGAATCATATTTCCTGATTTCAAAACTTGCTACAGTTATCAAAACAGTGTGGTATTGGCATAAAGACAGACATACAGACCAATGGAATAGAAAAAGGAGTCTAGTCTTACTTTTGATGCCAAGATCATTCAATGGGGGAAATGACAATCTTTTCAACAAATGGTTCTGGAAAAACTGGATATCCACATGTGAAGGGATGAAGCTGGCCCTTTACCTAACACCATATATAAAAACTAACTCAAAATGGATAAGGCCCTAAGTGTAAGACCTAAAACAATAAAAATTTTTAGAAGCAAACATAGAATGAAAGCTGTGACATTTGGTTTGGCAATGGTTTTTTGGAGATGACACTGAAAGCACAGACATCAAAAGAACAGAAAAATTTGGACTTCATAAAAAAATTTTAAATCATATGTCAAAAGACCCTACCCTGAGAACAACACACAGAACGGGACAATATTGCAAAGTACCTATCTGATAAGAGGTTGATATCCAGCATACAGACAGAGCTCCTGCAGCTCAACAAGAAACCAAGGAAGTCAATTAAAAAATGGGCAAAGGATCTGAAAACATATTTCTCCAGAGATATATGAACGGTCAATAAGCACACGGAAAGGCACTCAGTATTACTAATCGCTGTTGTTGCTGTTTAGTCGCTAAGCTGTGATCGACTCTTTTGCGACCCTACGGACTGTAGCCTGCCAGGCTCCTCTGTCCACGGGATTTCCAAAGCAAGAATACTGGAGTGGGGAGCCATTTCCTTCTCCAGGGAATCTTCCCGACCCAGGGGTCAAACCCATATCTCCCACATTGGAGGCAGATTCTTTACCACTGAGCCAGAAGAGAAACCCTACTAATCGTTAGGGAAATGGGCTTCTGGTAACTCAGTGGTAAAGAATCTGCCTGCCAAAGCAGGAGATACAGGGGATGTGGGTTCAATCCCTGGTTGGAAAGATCCCCTGGAGTAGAAACCGTCAACCCACTCCAGTATTCTTGCTTGGAAAATTCCATGTACAGAGGAGCCTGGCAGGTTGCAGTCCATGGGGTCACAAAGAATCAGATACAGCTGAGCAACTAAGCATACACACACACACACAATCAAAACTACAATGAGATATCACCTCACATCCATTAGGATGGCAACTGAAAAAAAACCCAGAAAACAAAAAGTGATGGGGACGATGTGAAGAAATCAGAACCCTCTCACACTGTTGGTAGGAAAGTAAGATAGCACAGCTGCTGTGGAAAACAGTAAGGAGGTGTTTCAAAAAATCAAAAATAGAATTACACTATGATGCTGGATCCTGGATATGTGCTCGAGAGAATTAAAAGCAGGGTCTTGAAGAGATATTTGTACACATGTGCTCACAGCAGCTTTGGTTATAATAGGTAGAACACAGAAGCAATCCAAGTGTCCATTGATGGATGAATGAAGAAGAAAAATGTGATTATACATACAATGGAATATTACTCAGCCTTTAAAAGCAAGGAAATTCTGCAACATGTTACAAGATAAATGAACCTTGAGGACACCTAGGCTAAGTGATATGTCAGTCCCCCAAAGACAAACAGTGTCTGATTCACCTATATGAGGTATTCAGAGTAATTACACCCATGCAGATAGGAGAATGACGGCTGTTAGAGGTGAGGGGAAGGCAGAATTGAGAGCTATTGGATAACGGGCACAGGATCCCAGTTTTACAAGATGAAAAGAGTGATGGGAGTGGATGATGGGGATGGATTCACAACCTCAATGTCCTTGAAAGCGCTGAACTGTGCACTTAAAAATGGTTGACAGAGGACTTCCCTGGTGGCACAGTGGATAAGTATTTGCCTGCCAGTGCAGGGGACTTGGGTTCAGATCCCGGTCTGAAAGGATTCCACGTGATGGAGCAACTAAGCCATTTGCCACAACTACTGAGCCCATGCTCTAGAGCCTGTGAGCTACAACTGCTGAGCCCCGTGTGCTGCAGCTGCTGAAGCCCGTGCACCCTACAGCCCGCGCTCCACGAGAGAAGCCACTGCAATGAGAAGCCCGCGCGCTGTGACTAGAGGGCAGCCCCCGCTTGCCGCCAAAGAAAGCCTGTGTAGCGACGGAGACACAGTACAGCCAAAAATAAATTTTAAAACCATTAAAAATGGTTGAGGGAAATTTTTATGTGTATTTTAACACAACAACAAAATTAAAAATAAAGTCCATATACCCTTTTTCAAGTCCACAGTGGAAAACAGAGCTGAAGGAAACCATCCAGGCTGTGAGTGGCCCTCTGGTCACCAGAATGTTCACAGGGCTGGGAATCAGCTGGGGCAGCCCCATCTTTCCCGAGACAGATGAACTGGCTCAGACACCCTGAAGTACCATGGCCTGGGGAAGCTTACAGCTCCCACACAGGCAGATCTCCTTGGACAGAGGGCTCCTACTCAGGTTCTGTTACATTGCAGGCAAAAGGAGCTCAGTGGCTTATCTCCCTCGCTGTTACCTGATGTCTACTGCACATCCTTGTATACTTGGGTACTGTCTGTTTCTACTGGCACATCAGCTCCCTGGGTGGGGACCCTGTCATGTCCCCAGCTGTAGCCCAGTACCTAGCACACAGCCTGGCACGTTGCAGAATCCAAGCAGATGTGTGCTGAGCTAACGAGCGCAGAGTGGAGCCGGTGCTAGCCTCTGTCGTCAGTTTCCACCTCGCATGAAGTCTGTGTATCTCCTCAATGAAAGTGCACCTTGGGCATCCTATCCCAAGGAAGTTTCTGGGGGTCTTCTTCCTGCTCAGCCTTGCTCCTCTCCCCCTTCTCCTCATCCTCCCTTCTCTCCTATCTCCTCCTCCCTTCATCTCAGGAGCACATTTTGCACCCCTAGCCATCGCCCAAGCTCTGCTGACCTGCTGATCCCTGATGACCTCTTTGCACACAGGTCCCACTCACCCCAATCCCATCGAAGCATTTTTCCAGAAATACTTCCTTCCCTGAGAAGAATTCTGGCAAGGGTTATGGAAAGAATTAAACTGCCACATCTTGTTTTGAGTTTTTTTTTTTTTAATATAAAACAGAGGAAACAGTCCATGTATGCAGGAGAAAACAAGATTCAATCTAAATGTCTAACAAACACAGTTCAACCATTCTTTGGACAAGTATGTAGCCACTTAAGATGATAGAATACTTACTGTATAGCATAGGGAACTCTGCTCAACGTTGTGTGGCAGCCTGGATGGGAAGGGCGTTTGGGGGAGAATGAATACATGTAGGTATATGGCTGAGTCCCTTCCCTGTTCACTTGAAACTATCACAACATTGTTAATTGGCTATACCTTGATACAAAATAAAAAGTATAAAATATTTTTTAAATGATAGTATATTCCTAATATAAATATATATAGAACTGGACATGGAACAACAGACTGGTTCCAAATAGGAAAAGGAGTACGTCAAGGCTGTATATTGTCACCCTGCTTATTGAACGTATATGCAGAGTACATCATGAGAAACGCTGGGCTAAACCTCAGGTAAACACCACCCTTATGGCAGAAAGTGAAGAAGAACTAAAAAGCCTCTTGATGAAAGTGAAAGAGGAGAGTGAAAAAGTTGGCTTAAAGCTCAACATTCAGAAAACTAAGATCATGGCATCTGATCGCAGAAAGTTATGACCAACCTAGATAGTATATTGAAAAGCAGAGACATTACTTTGCCAACAAAGGTCCGTCTAGTCAAGGCTATGGTTTTTCCAGTGGTCATGTATGGATGTGAGAGTTGGACTGTGAAGAAAGCTGAGCGCCGAAGAATTGATGCTTTTGAACTGTGGTGTTGGAGAAGACTCTTGAGAGTCCCTTGGACTGCAAGGAGGTCCAATCAGTCCATCCTAAAGGAGATCAGTCCTGGGTGTTCATTGGAAGGACTGATGCTGAAGCTGAAACTCCAATACTTTGGCCACCTAATGCGAAGAGTTGATTCATTGGAAAAGACCCTGATGCTGGGAGGGATTGGGGGCAGGAGGAGAAGGGGACGACAGAGGATGAGATGGCTGGATGGCATCACCGACTCGATGGACATGAGTTTGAGTGAACTCTGGGAGTTGGTGATGGACAGGGAGCCCTGGTGTGTTGTGATTCATGGGGTTGCAAAGAGTCAGACACAACTGAGCCACTGAACTGAACTGAATACAAATAGATAATTTCCTGTTAGGGAAAGTAAAATGGAGGAAGTCTTGTGCAGGCTTCAGGAGAGCTGACCTGCTTCTGATCTGCCTAGACACCATGAGTCAGAAGAGTCACCATGAGTCTTATCTTACTTTAGATAAGAAAGGGAGTGGGTCTTGCAATTCTTGAACCTCTGAGGGTCTGGCCCAATCCCCTGCGGTCTAATGAAATCTTATGACTCACAAGGTGAAACAAACAGCATTGTAAAAAGGTGAAAGTAAAAAAAGAGCTGAATTTGTGCATGCAAACTGATGATGGTATCAATTCATAGCCTGCAATTATAAGCGGGAGCCCCTGAAACGGCAATTTGAAGTCTCCCTTGTGGGGTGGATGCACCATCCAGGACCTTTTCCCAACTGGGACTCCAGACTGCTGTTAGCGAGGGACTTCCCAGCATGCTGCTTAAGTCTAGATGTTGGGCAGCCCAGTTTGGTGATGTATGTGCTGTTACTTTTCCCTATTTTTTCTATTTCTCTTATTTTAATGACTATGTATTGAAATTAAGTCAATTAATACTCTATTAAATACTGAAATTTGTTTATTGTATATGATGAGTCATTTGTTAACGAATCCTTTGAACCTGAAAGCAAAACTTTCAGTAAAACATCTCCTTAATAGGTAAAGTACATTCAAAACTTAATAGGAAAAAGACCAACAACCCAATGGAAAAGCAGGCAAAGGATATGAATAGTTTGTGAAAAGTGACCCCTAAATATTTGAAAAGATGCCTCAAATCATTCATAAGAGAATTGAAAAAAAAACCCGAGACACTATTATTTGTCTACCAGATCTGCAAATATGGAAAATCTGATAAAACATGTATTGCGGAGGGTGGGAAGCTGGCCCCGTCACACATGGCTGGTGGGAGTGAAAATCAGTACAAGACTTAAGGAGGGTAATTTGCCAGATTTATCAAAGTCCAAACGGCAAATATGCAGAAAATATTCCCCTTGACCTTGCAAATACACTCTTGGATGTTTTCCCTAAAGATTTATTCTCACACGGGTAAAAATGATGATTGCACAAGGATATCTGTTATAGTGCTGATTAGAATAATAAGAGATGTGAAAAGACCTAGTTGTCCAACAATAGTTAAATCAATTATGGAACAACAAGCAGTGAAAAATACTATGTATCTCTTAGAAAGGAAAAAGGCAGATTTTTCTTGTTTTGATGTGGAAAGATTTCCAAATTACAATTAAAAAGAAAGCAAGATGAGACTTCCCTGGTGGCACAGTGGACAAGAATCCACCTGTCAGTGCAGGGGGACACAGGTTCAATCCCTGGTCTGGGAAGATTTCACATGCTGAGAGCAACTAAGCCCACGAGCCGCAACTGCTGCAGCCAGTGCTCCTGGAGTGTGTGCTCCACAACAAGAGAAGCCCCCACAGTGGGAAGCCACACACCGCAACGAAGAGCCACCCCCGCTCGCGGCAACTAGAAGGCCCGAGCAGCAGACCCCGCAGTCAAAAAACAAGTAAGCAATTTTAAACAATTTTAATTAAAAAAAGCAAGATAAAAAATACTATATGCAGTATACTATCATTTCTGAGAAGGGGATTTATACACAAACACTGCACACACACAGATATATATATATGTCTGTAAAGGCCCACCTAGACAATCTATGAAAGGAGACTCAAGAATCTGATGACTGTTTTCAGCAACGGTTACAGGTGGCCGGGAGACGGGAGAAGGGGAGACTTACTTTTCATTACATACTTTTTTGTATGTTTTATATTATTTTACTATGTGGAATAGTAGCCTCTAAAAACTAAACAACTGGGGCATTCTCCACCCCCCTTCTGATGTCTATGTCAGAAGCCTTCTCTGCCTCTCTTCGCTTTATTAAAACTCTGCAATACAAAAGCTCTTGAATGATCAAGGCTGGTCCCTGTTCCCAAAGTTAAATCTTCTTCTTCGGAGATCACGAATCTGACACCGTTCACCATAAGCTATCATCTTGGGGGCTTGCCCGGAATCTTCAGGACAAGCTTTCAGCTTTTCAACCTCCTCATCAGCTGAAGACTTCCTATGGTGGGTTTCTCTGCTTCAAGGAAAGGACTGTCTTCAACTCTGTGATGACATCTAGCAATCCTAAGATGGACTGGTATAACATATTGTACCTTAACTATGGACATAAGGTGACTTTTAATTTTGATTAGGTTTTAACTTGGTCTAATGGCTATTTTGCCTTACAGCTGTAACTGTAAAATGGGGTCTGCTTCTAACCGTCTGAAAGCTTTTAAGTCACAAAAGGCTGTCCAGGCTCCTACAAGTGCCAGAGCATCCTCCAACTATTACTTGGGGCCCCTGGATCAGAGACCCTCCATATGAGGGTCAGGAGAACGTGTTGCCTCAGCACGCCCCTCAATAGCAGGAAGTAGTTAATGGAATGAAAACGATGCCCCTTTCCCTCGGCAACATAATTCTCCTGAAAGGAAAGGGGGGAATGAGAGAGTCAGTTCCTAGGCAGGTTGATAAGAAGTCCGGGATCCCCAAGGAGGAGAAAGGGGTCTGGGGTTCTCGGAGATAGGGGTCTGGAATTCTCAAGGACGAGGAAAGGACGAACATCTTTTTTTCCTCTACATTCCTTAGTCTTAATTACATAAAATGTTTTTTTCTTTAAGTCCAGAACTCATGATTATACAACAAACAACTCAGTTTAAACTCTGTGCTAAGGATTATATAACAATGTATCCTGCTTGAGGACAGTTTCTCCTTCCTGAAAACCTTCTGGCTAATCCTGCTATCTTATAATGTACATTATGGGAGTGGGTCTAGTAAGATCTTTACAACCTGGAGACAATCTTTTGATTTATTGCAATAACTAATTAAAAAAGTATATAACTCCTTTGCTAATACTAGCAAGGGGGGTACTCTCCGCCCCCCTTCTGATGTCTATGTCAGAAGATTTCTCTGTCCCTTTTCACTTTAATAAAACTCTGCTATACAAAAAAATAAATAAATGAACAATTAAAGAATGATATCACATGGACTTTCCTGGTGGTCCAGTGGCTAAGACTCTGCTTCCAATGTAGGGGGCCCAGGTTTGATCTCTGGTCAGGGAACTAGATCCCACGTCACAACCAAGAGTTCGAATGCTGCAACTAAAGATCCTGCATGCTGCAATTAAGACTTGTTGTAGCCAAATAAATAAATTTAAAAAAATGATATCATAGCATTTTGTTGTTGCTAAGTTGCGTCCGACTATTTTGCAACCCCATAGACTATAGCCCACCAGGCTCCTCTGTCCATGGGATTTTCCAGGCAAGAATACTGGAGTGGGTTGCCATCGATTTTCCTTCACTATATAATTCTATGTTACTTAGTTGAAAAAGTGTAATTCCATTTTGGTTTTTATGAGTTCATTATAAAAAAAAAAAAAAAAAAGGAATATACCTATGTAGAAAAAAGACCCGAAGGAGGAAAACCAAACTGAGAAGACAGTTCACCTGAGTGTGAATACTGATATTCCATCAAGTTCATTGAAATTCTCCTTTGCCAAATGTCAGAGGCGGCCCAGCCAGAAGGGCTGCTAAAAACCTTTCTGGGAATTAGAAAGGTTCTGGGAATTTATCAGAAGACTCTGGAGTGACTCACAGGATGTAGCGCGAGTCCCATCCCAGAGAACCTGGAATGGAAACTGGTAGGGTAAACAAATGAACTCAGGTTTCTCCAGGCCCACCATCTTCTCACCCCGGGTAACCTGCTGGTTTCATGCCCTGGTCTCGTAGGCAGAGAGGATGAGTGCAGAGCGAAAGCGTCTGGGGTCAGAGGCGGCCAGAAGAACCAAGCTCACTTACGTCTTCACCTTTCAGATCCACAGGGAGCCTGAGAATACTTAGGGCTTCCCAAAGGGGTGTAAAGGGGTTTCATGACAATTTCACCCAGCTCTCAAGGATCTAGGAAACCCCAGATGGCATGGAGGTTACATAATCATGCTTATTTTATGGGTAACAAATCCCAAATAAATAACCAAGATGCCTGCCTGCCTCACCACTTCCACCTCGTTTTAAGGGGAGTGGATGGCAGAAAGATGGTCTTTCAGGGTAGTCTCAGGGACCAAAAGCCTTCTCTTCCCCAGACACTTGGCACCAACCTCCAGCCTGATCAATTTTTCAGACTTTTTTTTACTACTCAAATCAACTGGGTGTTTGCCTTGCAGACTGAGTTTCAGTGAAGACTTTGGGCTACCAGCCAACACTCAAAAAACAGATCTAGTAAAGAAAACCAGTACTTTACATCTTTAGAATGCCTCCAACAAGCTTTTTTTTTTTTTTTTTGGCCATGCCACATGGCATGTAGGATCTTAGTTCCCGGGACAGGGATTGAACCATGCCCCCTGCACTGAAAGCACAGAGTCTTAACAAAGTTTTTACAAAATATTTGCATATGTATTTAATTGGAAAGCAGAGGGGAGATTCTGGGATGGCAAATTAGTTTTCTAGTTTTGCTACAGCTGTAACAAAGGACCACAAAATGGGTGAATTAAAATGACGGAAGTTATTATACTCTCATAGTTCTGGAGGCCAGAAATCTGAAATCAAGGTGCAGGCAGGGCCACCCTCCCTCTGAAGCTTCAAGGCGTGGGCTCTGCCTGGCCAATTTTGGCTTCTGGTGGTTTCGGGCAGTTCTTGAGCTTCCTTAGATTGTCGATGTCTCATTCCAATCTCTGCCTCTGTGTCACATGGCCGTCTTCTCCCCCTGCGTATCTCTATCTTCTATGCCGGCCTCATAAGGACACCAGTCATAATGAATTAAGGGCCCACCTACTCTCCTATGACCTCATCTTAATTAATTACATCTGCTATGATCTTTTTTTCAAAGTAAAGTCACATTCTGAAAGAGAGGGCTTAGAACTTCACCATTATCTTTTTAAGGGACACAATTTACCCATAACAGACAGAGGAAGACATCCTAAGTAATTTGGCTGGATTTTCTCAGAGGGGAGGTAGGTGTATGTAGGGAATGTAGGGAGATGGACCGGTGCCACAAACGTCCATCACCTCTGTATCTGTTGGAGGAATAAGGCCAAGTACATCGTCAGACTCTTCCAAAAAGCTTTCTCTTCTGCTTGTCTGCCTTCGTTAAGGACTCTCACCCCTCACGCTTGTGCAGTACCTCGAGAGTGACCATAAACAGGGCATACTCATCCAGCAACCCATAAAATACACTTGGAAGGACGTATTATCATCCCTGTTTTACAGGTGAGAGACCAAGGTTCTGAGAGATACAACAGCCATGGTCATCAAGCCAAGACCCTGATGCTGGGAAAGACCGAGGGCAGGAAGAGAAGGGGGGAACAGAGGATGAGATGGTTAGATAGCAGCACCGACTCAATGGACATGAGTTTGAGCAAACTCCAGGAGACACTGAAGGACAGGGAAGCCTGGCGTGCTGCAGCCCATGGGGTCGTAAAGAGTCAGACATGACTTAGCGACTGAACACCACCACAACCAAGCAAATTCAAGGTGCTGAGAGCCCTGATTTGTCTGCTTCCTATGCTAGGTGCCAGTCAAGCTGGTGCTGTGCTTTGCAGGCAAGGCAGGTGGGCATAATCAATGACCAGCCCAGTGGATGCTATCTTTCATTAAGCTTTGAGAAAAGCACCCTAGATGGGGAACCTGCACGCACCATGAAATCATCAGCTTTATCTCCCCTTCCGTTCTCTGGTAAGAGACTGAGCCTCATGCTTTTCTGAGCTTACAGCTTCTTAGAGAGAAAGAAAAGCAATTTGGAGAAAGGAGACTCCAGGTATTGGCCCAGGATACACACCACCTTCTGCTATCCCCAGGTTTGGGAGGCTGGGAAGTACTGGTTTTCAAATTGCTTTAAGTCTGCAGAACCTCCAACTTCTTAAAAAATAAACTTAAGAACCGTAACT
The DNA here is from genome assembly GCF_042477335.2 of Ovis canadensis. Classification (NCBI taxonomy): domain Eukaryota; kingdom Metazoa; phylum Chordata; class Mammalia; order Artiodactyla; family Bovidae; genus Ovis; species Ovis canadensis. The sequence continues at coordinate 38,215,143 of NC_091258.1, read as the reverse complement.
TCTGAAATGGATGCAAACACAAATGGGCCATTCCAGCAAACTTCAGCTCTTGTCCTCCTCCCATGCTCTCCATGAGAAAATGGCTGAAAACGACTTGAAAAGGCAAATAGCAAGTAACAAAAAGCCACCCGTGTATTCCCCTATTACTTATGGGGCTAAAATATTCATCAGGAATAGTCTGTGGAGATCTGACATGAAGGAGTTACTGTTAAAAAATTTAAAGTGATGGTGCCGTGGGTACGTCTGTTTAAAAACTCTTTTTATCTTTTAGTACTTCGTGAAAAATTTCGGTTGAGCTGCTGTGATGTCTGTTTGCCATTTGTTTCAAAATGACGTGTGGCAGGGACGAAACTGGGCTGGTCTGTTGAAGCTAACCACCGTGGTGGTTACACGGGGCTTGGTTATATCGGAACAGGCATTATTTGTAGAGCTCAACCTAAATTCTAGGGCTACTTTTGCACGTGTTTGGAATTGTCCATCCTAAAAAGCTTTTTCGGCTAAAAAGTCTGAACTGCGCTCCAGGAGCAGCGGGACTTCTGAATTCTTTACCAGGCAATTAGAAGTTGACAGGAGCGGGGCGAAGGTGGAGAGGAGTGGGAGGGAGCAGGCACGCAGCCGCGTCCCGAAACCCAACACGGGTGACCCGGACTCGCTTTCCTCTGCGGCTCGCCACTCGTCCCCCAAACTCCGCAGGGCGGCAGGCGCTCAGCCGCCCTGCCCACCGGCGCCCCAAGCTGTTTACCCGTTCATCAGTCCCGCCGTCCGCCGGCCCGACCTCCCATACTTGACCATCTATCTGCCTGGCCAGCCACCTCGGGCCGTGGGAACGCCGGCCTCCGGAGTCCTCCAGCAGCCGCGCCGCCTTCGCACCCCACCCCACCCGCGCCGCTCGCCCCGCGAAGCGCTGCGTACTCACCGGCTGCGCTCCCGACTTCGCCGCGCTCTGCTTGAAACTGAAAGCAGGCGCGGAGCAGCCCGGCGGCGGGCTCTGGGAGCCGGCTGCCTCTGCCGGGAAATCACGTGGGTTCTCGGTGCCCGGGCGCGGGACGGGCGGGGCGGCACACCCGCTCCGGTGCCTCCTGCGCTCAGCCACCTGTGCGGACAGGACCTGGAGATGGCACCAAGGGACGCGGGGAGCCCAAGCCCCTTCCGTGGATGTGAAACCGAGGCGCAGGGAGGAGGGTGGGCGCACCCGGGGCGCGCCGGGAGACCCCGGGCTGAGTTCCGCTCTCCCTGCCTCCCTGCAGGCTAAGGAGGGGTGGGCAGGGATGCTCGTTCTGTAGGAGGGGGAGACTCAGCCCCAAGGGGTTCCTCGGTGCTCTCCGGGATGAAGGGAGGGGAGAAGAGAACAACCGTAATTGGTCTTACTGAGCCCTTGATCCTTTGGACGGTGCTTAAACACACTACCTAGGAATTTAGAGGCGAGGTCAAGGAACTTGTCCAGCTCACACAAGGGTCACAGGCAGAGACGAGGGAGGGGTGGGACAAAGGGGACCGGAGGAGAGCTAAGAGAGTGCGAAGGTGCCCCCCGGAGGGGGGGGGGGGGGTCAGCAGCAGTCCTGAATGGCCACTGGTCCACTGCCCTTTCAGGACTGACTACAACCTGCCTGGCGTTTTGCATTCCTCTGGGGACAGGTGGTCCTGTCCTCCTGCAGAGGGTACATTCCCTGGACAGGTCTGCCTGCTAGGAAGACCATCTGCCCACCTCACCCTGGCATCCCCACAGTGAAGCAGCGCTTACTCCCAGATCTTCTGTCCCCCTGCCTCTCAAGCCAGGTGTGTAGGCGTGAGGGCACTGCCAGGTAGTGGTCACAGGCACACCCATCGGGGTCTGACATCCTTGGGTTCAAGTCCTGTCCTCAACTTCTGGCCAAATGCCTTTACTTCTCGGAGCCTGAAGTTTGCTGTCTGTAAGGTGATGATCCCTCCACGTAGAGATCTCCAAAACTTGACTTCCTACAGTTAAGGCTGATGCAGCCTGTGCCTGAAGCGAGTGAGGCATCTTAGGTGTTTGCTCTCCTTCTGCCCATCCCACAACCCCATGAGAAGGGATAAGGGAAGCTGCTGCCCTTCCAGCACCAGCTCTGATGACCAGGTATCATGTGACAGCAGAGATTCAGCAGTCGAGTGCTTGTGGCCGATTCCCAGCGCCACCACTTCTAGCTATGTGGCCTCAGGCAAATGCCCTGACCTCCCAGGCCTCAGTTTCCTCCTCTGCTAAATGGGGTATTCCCAACCTCCCCAGCTCACTGCAGGGCATGGTGGGCTGTGACTGGGTGCATGGATGGGGTTATGTCCCGAGACTGGGACGTGCACTTCAGTGCAGCTCGTGCTCACGGAACACCTGCTCCCTGCCCAGGCTGGCGAGAGTGGACAGACGCATGGACAGATAACCACAATCTGGAGAGACAAATGCAGACCATTTTCAGGAGCATTTAATTTCAAACAGCCCCTTGAGAAAGGCAGAAAAGTAATCCCATTAAGCAGATGAGGAAGCTGAAATTCAGAGAGGTCAAGTGAGTTGCTGAAAGTCACACAGCACTTAGGAGCAGAGCTGGGTCTTGGGGCTGGTATCCTTTCTGCCCTCGAGGTACCTGGCCGGCTGATAAGATTATCATTGAAGAACTCTGGGAGAGCTACCTTCCCAAGTGCCCCCTACCCTCAGCCTGGCTGGTGGCCTGAAAATCCACCACCAGCACATCATTCCTTTGGCTGAAGGCGTGGCTGCTCCCCTGGTATAAGTTGAATGACTACCAGTCATTTACACTTGAGCATGAACAAGGTAATTTTACAGATGGGAGATCAAAGGGAATCTTGTGTATTTGAATTTTGGGGTAGGAAACACAAGACGCAACAGTCAAGGGGACCAGAGGGTGGAGCCTACACTTTACTGGGCAAGCACCATTTACCTTGTGTGGGAAGTACCGTTTCCATGGAGTAAAACCAATACTTGACATTTGTGAGCACTGGTACCTACTCTAGGTACTTGTGCTTGCCCCTTTAATCCCCATGGGAGCCTTTTTATCTCCATTTTTACAGGTGAGGAAACGGAGAGGTAACATGTCGAGATTACACAGCGAGCAGCGAAGAAGCTGGGGTTTGGACCCAAGCAGGGGCGCTCCAGAACCCCTGCTCTTGGCCACCATGTTAGTCCCTCCAAACAAACTCAGTCCTTACCAGACCACTGTGTGGAAATCGTCATCCCATTTAACAGATGAGGAAAACGAGGCAGAGGGACTCCAAACTACTATTTCAAGATGCTGGTATTTGGACGTAGACTTGAAGACCAAGCCTTCCCCCTGCATTCCCCATTGCCCAAGGCTGGTCCCACACAAGGGCCCTAACCTCTCCTGGGTCAGCAGCCCAGGTGGCAGGATGTGTGTCCACAGGACCTGGCCTTGGGCAGCCCTTGTTTCCTCCCTGGAGGAAGCAGCAGATGCCGCCAGCTGTGCTGGGGGACTTCCCAGTCTTTTGATGTAAGCCTAGGTCTGAGTCTCTGGGCGTGGAGGGAAGGGCAGGAGTTGGGAGAGGTGTCCAGCAGGTTGGCACTGTTCTGGCAAGCTCTGGGACTCCCCATGTCTGGCTAACCACAGTGATGAGATGCTAACTGCATCTCTTGTGCAGAGATGCTCTCCTGGGATGGTGAAGGAAGCTGAGGGGCTGCACTTTTGTGGAGTGGAAATGAGCCCCAGGGCCTTGTGGGGTCCTGGCTGGGCTGTGGTCCACAAGGGGAGGGCTCCAAGCAAGCTCTCTGGCACTTGTGATGGTGAAAACTTCCGTTTTGGAGAAGGAGCTGTCTGGTTATCCTCATACTGTACTTGGGGCATCAATGTGGGGGCCTGGGCTTCCCAACCCCCTCGGAGGCACCGTCTTGGGTAGAGTGAGTCTCCCAACTGTTGTCACTACCCACAAAGGCTTACATCCCAAGGCCTGTAATTTCCATGTTGGACTCAGGACTTGGGAACTGGTGAAACCACATTGACCCCTCTGCCAGGAGCCCTGCCTGCCAGCCTGCATGAGCACCTCTGGTCAGCTTACTGGGTCAGACCTTGCTTTGGACCCCAAGAGAAGAGAAACAGGCCCAAGAGAGCATTTGGAGGGGAGAGAGGAGGAAAGAACCTGGATCAGAAGATGGTGCTGTCCCCTTAAATCTTCCCAAACCCTAAGTAGTGTCCCTCTGCCAAGCTCCACTCTGGCCTTTGCCCCCTGGCCATCTCTCCTGCTCCTCAAAGTAAAGGCCAGGCCCTCTCTGCACCTTCACAGTGTGGACCCAGGCCTCACCTCTCTCCCTCTGCTCTTTGCTACATCGACCTCCTTTCAGGTTCTTGATTCATTTTTCCTTCTACCCCAGGGACTTTGCACATACCAGTGTCTTCCTGTGCCATTTCCCCATTCCATTTGGCCAACGTGGCAGTGAGGGATTTTCTTCACACAGCTTCTCAGGAGCCTGGTACCTCCCAAGACTGAGATGGCAGAAAGAAACCTCTTGTATTTTAGACTGAGGTGGGAAGACGACATATGCTTTGAGCATCGTAAAGTGGTCTGGCTGGTGCTCATCAGCGTTTCTCTTCCATGTTAAAGTCTGATTTGCTTTTTAGAGGCTCCATCCTCCCCCTCTTCTATGAGAAACTGGACCTTGGTGATATCCCCTTACCCTCCCTGCCGTCATCTGAATCTGAAGCCCCCACAGTCCCGTATTTCCTGCCCAACACTGGAACCACATGGGACAGAAAATGAGTGACCACTCATGCAGGAAGCAGGTCAGAAAATGGGACTTCTGCTGGTAGCTGGGAAGGGGTTAAAGGGGGAGAGAAGAGAGATTGTCTGAGAGATGCTCTCTGCTGACCAACGAGGAGGCTGGGAAACCCAGCCAGGGTAATTCTAGCTCCCGCTCCCTTCCTCTCTACCAGAGCCCTATGCACAGGCTGCTGCTGCTGCTGCTAAGTCGCTTCAGTCGTGTCCGACTCTGTGCGACCCCATAGACAGCAGCCCACCAGGCTCCGCCGTCCCTGGGATCCTCCAGGCAAGAACACTGGAGTGGGTTGCCATTTCCTTCTCCAATGCATGAAAGTGAAAAGTGAAAGTGAAGTCGCTCAGTCGTGCCCGATTCTTCGAGACCCCATGGACTGACTGCAGCCCACCAGGCTCCTCTGCCCATGGGGTTTCCCAGGCAAGAGTACTGGAGTGGGTTGCCATTTCCTTCTCCAATATGCCGATATTCAAAAAGACTACAGGGCCAGCTCAACCTGTCCTGTGGGGAAGGCAGCAGAAAGTGCTAGGCAGGGTCTTCTCCAAAATACCTCCTGCCCACCCCAGTAACGGTGCCTGAGATTCCGCCATTAGAGTCACGTCATGTGGACAAATATCTTACAAGGTCAGCATCAAGAGGGAACTTGGGGATCATTAGGTCTGACGCTCTCGTTTTACAGGAAGGGAAAATGAGGCCCAGGGCTGGGCAGGAACCAAGCCTCAGCCTCCCAGCCCAGGGCTGTTGCTGCCACTTGAGGTGCCACTGTGTGGACTTCCTCAGTGGTCCAGTGGATAAGAATCCTCCTGCTGATGCAGGGGACACAGGTTCGATCCCTGGTCCAGGAAGGTCTCACATGCCGCAGGCGACTAAGGCCTGAGCGCCACAGCTGCTGAGCCAGCACTCTAGAGCCCCCTCTATGAGAGAGGCCACCACAGTGAGAAGGCTGAGCACCGCAGCTGGAGAGTAGCTCCGGCTCACTGCAGCTAGAGAGAGCCGGCACACAGCAGCGAAGACCCCGCGTGACCGAAAAAAAAGGTGGGTTGAGCCATCCGTGGGGTGACAGAGACAATATTTTCCACTGAACCAGGAGCCAGGGTCCGCGCTCTGGCCGGGTTGTGGGTGTGCATTGCCCCCCATGGAGAATGGCACCTTGAGAGTGGGGACCCAGGACCACTAACCTCCGATGACTGAGAGTCAGGGGCGCTTGCGGCTCTGCCTGGGAAGAGCCTAGAAGGTGAGCAAGAGCCTCACTCTCAGGCATGTGTCCCCAAACCCTCCTCCAGACCACACGTTGGAGACACGACCTCAAAGGGCACCCATAGTGGTGATGTCCGTCCACAAGAAGTTCTGGGCAGACTCAACACTGCTCCACAGGCCACAGGCCCACAGTGAACCTCTCCAGGCACAGAGTGACCCACGGGGCAGACGACCCCATGGCATCAGGGCATTCATCCACATGTCCATGAAAAACTACATCCTAACCCATCCTCTCTTCCTGTCCCCCACCCCCAAGTGGTACATCTCCCAAGTGGTCCCTCCTAGGCCCTGGGGTGGGGGCGTATGTGTGCTGGGACTATCGTCCCATCCATAGAGAGGATCCAAGGCCCAGGGTACTCTTCTGCCCTCCCCATCCCCTTAATTGACATCACCAGGCTCCCATTTCTCCAATCTCATTGTCTTCCCAACAGAAACACAGGCAGAAGGCCCGCGAGATTAGGGAAGCATCACCTGGTCCTGTTGCAGACAGACATCAGGGCCCTCTGTTTTTTTTAAGACATGAGATAGTTTGGGGCTTATTTCTCCAGGTCTGCCAAGACCACCTACCTTGGTCAGTGTGGGAAAAAGTCAGTTTAATCCTGAAGCCAAAAAGAGAAACCTTTCCTGGTTTCTCGGTGGTGTGGAATCCGCCTGCCAGTGCAGGAGACATGGGTTCCGTCCAAGATCTGGGACGATCCCATGTGCCTCGGGCAGCGAAGCCCGCGTGCTGCCACGACTGCGCCTGTGTTCCTGTCGTGGGAGCCGCAACAGGAGGAACCACGGCAGTGAGAATCCCACGTACCGCCACCAGAGAGTAGGCCCCGCTCACTGCAGCCAGAGGAAAGCCAGCATGGCAACGAAGGCCCGGCACAACCGAAAATTAATACATCAAGATTATTTTTAAAATCACAATGATTTTTAAACGTATACTTAAAAAAAGGAGAGAGATGCAAATTTGGCCCTGTGCTCCCATCCCCCAGAAAAGAAACTCTAGGAATTATTCCAAGTGCTTCTGTCTATATTTAGGGCACTCTGCAGAGAGACTTTCTGAGCACTCTCTTGGGATTTGCCATGCCTGCTGCTAGGCCTTTGCTCGGGCAGGCCCTTCCGGGTTATGCCCTCCCAACCCCCACCTCCCCTCACCCTTGCTTCCATTGTTTATGGTGCCTCTTCCTCCCAATCACGACTCTGGAGTCTTCTCCCTTGTCAGAAGTCAGGTCATAAGTCCTGGAAGGAAGGAACAGTATTTCCCCACCAATATTCTGTGCTAGACATCAGAGGGACCAGGGTGGGATTTGCTGAGTCAACCACTCACCCCACTGCAGAATCCAAGAGGTTTGAGAAAATCTCCTTCCTGGAGTAGGAGGCGCGGATGGTAGGGATGGTGTCTCATCAGGCGACTCTACAAGTTCACTTGCTCTTTGCACACCCCCCGCTCGACTACTCTCTGCTTCACCTACACCCCACTCACAGGAATACCTTTGCCCTGGGGCCCCCGGTGAGGGATTGACTGTTCCAATCCTGAGGTCAGAGTGGCTCCACCTGCTAGTTTATTAAAGAGAAACACCTGCCCTCGCAGTGGTTCAGATGGTGGTGGTCCTTAACTTGAAGGGTGGTGAGGGACACGCGCTCGCTGCTGGTTTCCCTGGTGACTGATGAGCCACATGGTGCTGGTTATTCTATAAATAGTAGCCTCCTTCTCCCCCACATTCTCTCTACCATAGCCAGTCGCCCCAGAACCTCCTGCTTAAGATCTCCTGTCTAATAAACCGTTGATGTCTCTGTTGCTGTTTCCTGGCTCTTCTTTGGTCTCAAGGCTGGGCAACTACAAGGCTCAGAGGCCTGCAGACAGCAGCCCAATAGATATATGTCCAGGGCAGTGGGGGTAGAGGGGAAGAAACCAGGTTCACTGTGAGAGGGGGCCCTCCTCAGAGCAGACAGCAACCCACAAGCCCAGGACCCTTGACTCTCCATGGTGAGCGATGGGAGAGGTTTCCGGAGCAGTGGGCCCCAGGGACTCTTGGGGTCAGCCTAGCATCAGTCGTCTGAAAACGGAAGGGAGTTCCCCAGGACCTGCAGCTGGGGGGTCACGTGGCTCTTCCCCTCCTGGATTCTCACTTATCCACATTCTCAGCAGCTTCTTTCAGGTTTGAACGGGTACCAGGACTTCCCCAGATGGCTCACTTCCTCCACCTCTGAAATGAAACCATCAGCAACGCCAAGTGATATGTCATCTGCTGGCAATGGATTTAACTGCATGTTTATACTCCGGAGACCAAGCGTGGCCCCTCAACCAGCAGCATTAGCACCACCTGGGAGAGAACTTGTTAGAGATGCAGACCCTAGGCTCCACCCTAGGCCCACCAAGTTAGAAACTGAGAATGAGCCCAGGAATCTGTTTTAACCACGCCTGCAGGGGATTCCGATGTAGGCCAAAGTCTGAGACCCATAGCCCTGGATGACTTTCAAATGGCCTCTTAATTTGGGGTTATGAGTTGTAGAAGCCCCTTCTCTGACCACCTGCCTAATTCATAGCTCCAGGCACAATGAGTGGTTACAGTCTTTTGTTTGGCTAGTTATTGTCTATCACTGCCCATGCCCTCTAAGCTATATGATTCATGAAGTCAGGAACTATGTGGGCCTGGCCCAGAGTAAGAACGAAATAGCTATTGTTGGAAACCCATCCATCGATACACAAAAATGCTGGGGCCACAGACATGGACTCTGACATGAATGTGACATGTGACCGTGAGCAAGCGTCCTGGTTCTCAGCCTCTGGAGCTCCCTGTGTGCAGCGAAGGACCCTCGAGGGCCACTACTCTCTCTCATCATTTTAACAAAGGTTCAGGCTGCCGCCTCCCCAGTGCAGCCATTCTGCACCAGTGGCAGCCAAGGAATGTCCTTCCACACCCCACGCCAAAGCTGTCTAGGTGCTTCTACTCCTTTCTTCTGGCCTTTAAGTCTCCTTGACATGATCTCGACCTAACTCCTGGCCTGATTTGCAACTCCTTTGCCCACCTCCCAGAAAACCACCCCTCCCTCAGCCACCCTGGGATTCCTCCCCCTGCGGCCCCCTGCCCCAGTCCTGGCACTGCTCTCCCCTGGCCGGGACACATCTGCTTGGCACTCTCTCTGCCCCTGAAGAGCTGCTTCAAACTAATTTCTGGAAGCACTCCAGGACACCCAAGTCTTGGTTAACAGATTCCTAAAAAGCATGATGTCCATAATCAGATTCAAATGCAAGAAGGGAAGTCCTGAGGAGCCAGAAATAAGATGGGGCTCCGAGAAAAGTCAGGCGAGGAGGAAAGATGGGCATTCTGGGGGACGGGGTTTACAGCTGGTTGTTAGAGGACTCTGAACTTTTCAGATTAAAAAAAAATTTAATAATATAAAATTTTTAAAGATTAAAAAAAAAAAACCTAAAGGCAATATGCTAACCTGGATTGGGTCCTAGGACAGAAAAAGTATATCAGCAAAAAAACTTGTGAAATTCAAAGTCTGGAATGTGGTTAAAAGCAAAGAACCCACATTGATCTCTTAGTTATGGCAAATGGGTGATGGCTGTGAGTGAGCGCGGTGAGTTTTTTTCTTTATACTTTTCTCTATTTTCCACCATGTGCCTACATTACAGTTGGCTGTCATTTTCATGCCTGAAGAGATATTGAAGGGACTTCCCTGGCGGTCCAGTGGCTAAGACTCTGCACTTCCCGATGGAGAGGGCCTGGGTTCAGTCCCTGGTCAGGGCACTAGATAGTATATGCTGCAGCTAAAAGCTCCTCCATGCTGCAATGAAGATCAAAGATCTCACACGCCACCACTAGGACTGTCAATCCCATTTACAAGACAAAATTAAACAAGCTCTGAAGGCTGCAAGATTTTTTACATTCTGTCAGCAAACCTGACCACTTGGATGGAAGGCTGTTTATGATATTAATACAGTACTTATCTTGCCGCATGTGATCATTCATGTGCCGAGAATATCAGTGGGCTTGACCGTAGGGCGCCACTGTGATCCCATGGGCGTGTCCTGTAATGTACCTAGTGTGCACGCGCCCTGTACTACCTTCTAAAATCCACAGAATTCTGGATTTGGAGAGTCATGTGGCGCTAATAGAGACGGGCGGTGGTTTGGGGATCTGTGTTACAAACACCCCTGCCCTACCACTCAGCTTAAGAAATCTAATATTACTAAAACCGTCAACTCCCCTCCCTCTCCCCATCAGGGGTACCCCATCCGTGACTTGTACAATTTAGATGATCAAGAGGATAGTCATAGTTTAGAAACACAACCAGTCACAGCAGGGGGCAGTGAGAAGAACTTGGAGGTTTCAGAGGCCCATCTGTGTGGGTGGAATTGCCACCCTCCAGCCTCCCCGCCTCCCTCTATCTCTACCCACCTCAACTCTTCTGAAGTGAAAGCCGCAAGAAGTTGCTGCCTGGGTGTCAGGAGGGGATTTACACAATCATGGTGGAGCCATGATACTCTTGTTCTCATAGGAGAGCTTGAGCATCTTGAGGCTGAAGACAGTTGCCTGGGCCTGGTTGACAGGATGCTGTGGGAAAACAGTGGGAGACACAGAGGGGGTCCCATGGCCCGGATGGGGGCCCATCAGAACCACTGTGGTCATCTGCCTCTGGAGATGGAAGGGCCTAAGCTGACCCAGCGTTCCCAGGCTGAGAAAAGAGGAAGCCGCCGGAGGAGTGCCTGGGGCCCAGGTCACCCCATGGCTAATTTGCCAGTGATGTGGGCACCCTCTTACTCTCTTTGGCCCTTGGTTTTCTCACCTGTGTGATAGGGAAGAAATCCCTTGCCTTGTCCACCTCTCTTGTCTAGAAAAAGGCCTCCTGGGCCTCACCTTCTTCATCTGTAAAATGGGGATGATAATAGTAGCTACCTCCAAGGGTTGTGGCAAAGATTAAATGAGGAAATCCACATAAAGAGAAGGAATCGCACATGGTTACTCTGCAAAAGATGCTGCCGTTGCTTTTGTGTAACAATATTCATGACACGGTGACCATGCTTCATTCCTGGGAGAAGAGGCGGGGGACAGAGCAGAGCTCAAAACACTTGGTCTCTACCTTCAGGAGGCTCAAGGTTTCTCAGATAATCCCAGACCTAAATGTAAAACGGCCCCTGAGGAGTGTCTTAAACGACAGATGCACCAGGCTGTGGTTCGGGAGTCTTAGAGAGAAAACCTCACCTAGTTAGGGTGTGGGGAGGCCTTCCCCGAGGATAAGGAAAATCAGATGGAGCACGGAAGAGGGGGAGGACTTCTGGACCCCAGGAGAACAGCATGTGCAAAAGCCCTGTGCTGGGAACAGGGCCAGTGCACAGGATGGGTAGGTGGCCAGGGACTGGGATGTGTGGCCCGAGGTGACCTGGGCAGGTGGGCAGGACCTGTGATCTGCAGACTGTCGGTCTGGGCTCAGGGAGGTCTCTCCCCATCAAAAAATTGAACCAATAGGTACTTTTTTAAAGTGGCTCAGACCGTAAAGAATCCACCTGCAGTGCAGGAGACACTGGTTTGATCCCTGAGTTGGGAACATCCTCTGGAGGAGGGCAAGGCAACACACCAGTATTCTTGCCTGGAGAATCCCATGGACGGAGGAGCCTGGTGGGCTACAGTCCATGGGGTCGCAAAGTCGGACATGATTGAGTGACTAAGCACAGCACATAAAGTCTCTGTTGAATTTGTCAGGCTTCCACGGAGGCACAGCGGTAAAGAACTAGCTTGCCAATGCAGGAGACACTGGTTTGATCCCTGGGTCGGGAAGATCCCCTGGAGGAGGGCAAGGCAACACCCAGTATTCTTGCCTGGAGAATCCCATGGACAGAGGAGTCTGGTGGGCTACAGTCCATGGGGTTGCAAAGAGTGACTTAGTGACTAAACAACAATTGAATGTGTTACAATGTTGCTTCAGTTGTGTATGGTGTTTTGTTTTGTTTGTTTGTTTGTTTTTGCCACGAGGAATGTGGGATCTTAGTTCCCTGACCTGTTTATCTTTAGTATTTGTGATCATCCCTTTCTTTTGTTTGAGCTCAGCTGTATATTAAATAAAACCAACCGGGGATGGAACCTGTGCCCCTGCACTGGAAGGTGAAGTCTTAACCACGGGACCACCAGGGAAGTCCCAAACCAATGGGTACCTTGCAACAAAAGGTTTTATTTAATACACAGCTGAGCTCAAACAAAAGAAAGGGACAATCCCAGATACTAAAGATGAAGAGGGAAATGAGAGTTAATGCTGTAATTAAGATGATCCAAAGAGATGAACATCAGGTTGTGGGTTGAGACCAAACTGGGTTGGGGTTTTAACATTGTCTGAGGGAGAGAAATGAGACAAGATGAGGAGTGAAAATACCTCCTCTTGGTTAAATGGAAACCAAATGACTTCACCCACCAAAGCAAGCTGCAGGAAGTTTTGGGGTGGGTCTGAGAGAACCTGAGAACCTGAGCCCGTGCACATGCCTTTCTGAAGCGTGTATGCATCTATATTGCTAGCATGGTGCAGGACTTCCTGAGCTGAGAAATGGACCTACAAAGACAGGAATGAATGAATGATGTAACCTTGGGGGTCCCTGGCAGGTCAAATTGCCAAATTATTCTTCAAGGAAATGTAGGTGATTCAGGGAGCAGAGTCTGTCCACAGAAAAACCAAATTCCACTAAAGTTGAGCGTCTAAGAAAATAAATATCACAAACAAAGGAAACCATTTACCCCAAGAGAGAGCTAGCAAACACAATTAATAAGAGGATTAGCACCCCAAGGCTCTGATATAATAGAGCAACCTGGAAGACACTACACAGGAACTAATTTTTCAATGATTAAAGAAATAGCGCCACATGAAATCATAGGACTCCACAGGGAAGGCAAGGATGGATAGATTTGAAAAATGAAAATTTGGAAATGAGCTCAAGAGGATGTGGAGAAAAGAGAACCCTTGCGCAGTGTGATGAGAATGTAAATTGACATAGCTCAGTTCAGTTCAGCAGCCAGTCGTGTCCGACTCTTTGCGACCCCATGGACTGCAGCACGCCAGGCTTCCCTGTCCATCACTGACTCCGGAGCTTGTTCAAACTCATGTCCATTGAGTCAGTGATGCCATCCAACCATCCTATCCTCTGTCGTCCCCTTCTCCACTATGGAAAACAGTATGGAGATTCCTCTAAAGTTAAAAGTAGAACTACCATATGACCCAGCAATTCCACCTCTGGGTATTTTTTCCAAAGAAAACAAAAACACTAATTCAGAAAAATATGCACCCCCATGTTCTCTGCGGTGTTATTTGCAATAGCCAAGATATGGAAGCAGCGTAACTGCCAATTGACTGTTGAATGGATGAAGAAGATGTGATATGAATATTTTTTATTGCTTCTGTTCACTGAGCACCTACTATGTGCCAGGGTCCAATGAGCCAGGCACATCCCTCAGCCTGGCCACCCCCCGCTCTGCCAGCCAACCGTAGAGACTCCGTGTGGGAGCAGTCATGATGTAGTACAAACAGGGACTTGGGATATTTAGATGGTTCAGCCTCAAATTATGCTCTTCTGCTTTTCAGCTCAGGGTGGGGGAAGTCTCCCTTGACTCCCTGAATTTTAGTTTCTTCAGCCATAAAATGGGGGTGTTGGCAGTATCTTCTTTGCTGGGTGATTGCGAGGATTCCACAGTTAATCTAAGTCAAGTAGCTGGTTAGTAGCGAGTCCTGCAAACATTGACTTGTATTTGTATTAGGTTTGGGGCAGGATAGCGCTTCCTGCCTCTAGATCACCTTCTCCTCCTGTCTTGGTGCTCAGTTGCTCAGTTGTGTCAGACTCTCTGCGACCCCATGGACTGTAGCTTGTCCTTGGAATTTTCCAGGTGAGAATACTGGAGCAAGTCGTCATTTCCTATTCCAGGAGATCTTGCCAACCCAGGGATCTTAACCGCGTCTCTTGCACCTCCTGCATTGGCAGGTGGGTTCTTTACCACTGCACCAACTGGCCCAGGTTCTGAGTTCCTCTCAATGGCCTCGTGATGTCGCTGTTGGGCAGATGAGAAACTGAGTCCGGAGTAGTTTTTTCTTCATTGCACAGGGTTCAGTTCAGTTCAGTCGCTCAGTCGTGCCCGACTCTTTGCGACCCCTTGGACTGCAGCACACCAGGCCTCCCTGTCCATCACCAACTCCCGGAGCCTACTCAAACTCATGTCCATCGAGTCGGTGATGCCATCCAGCCATCTCATCCTCTGTCGTCCCCTTCTCCTCCTGCCTTCAATCTTGAAGGCCTTGTGGGAGATCCATCCCTCTTAACCCAAGGCTGCATGGGAAGGAAGGGAAGTGACCCTAGGAAAGGAGGAGTCCTAGATCGCCAAACCTCTTTCTTCCTTCTCAGCCTTCACTCGATCTTTACTGCTGCTTGAAAAATACTTGAGCATGCTCATGCTGGGGGGCACCAGGGTGATCACAGCAGTAGTAATCAGGACCAGCTGGGCCAAGTATAATCTTAAGAGTTTTACGTGCAGTTTTTTCACTCAAATCTCACAACCACCATATGGGCTGGTGGCTGTTATCACCCTTATCTTACAGATGAGAAAACTGAGATTCAGTGAGGTTAGGTGAAGTGCCCAAGGTCACACAGCCTGTCGGGCTGCAGCCCTGAGGGGAAGCCACTTGCCATAGCCTGACCATAACCAATCGCTAAATGTCAGAGCCACACAGCAGCCCTGGAGTCCAGCCTCCCTGCCTTCCCAGAAGGAGTAGGACTCACAGTCAGTTGTGTGTTGGTCAACTGAGGAGTCAGTTTCAAAATCTATAGACTGATTAACTCAGCATACAAAGAGCCAGGGACCTTTATTCTGCCCTCAGCCCAGAGAGGGCCAGGGAGCTGTGGTCACCCTGGGAAAGCTTGCCCCCCAGCACCTCAGAGACCCCTTGAAGATCACAGATGTGTTCTGAATGGAGACACCCATGGACTTGTCTTCCACCAGCTCTACCTGGCTGCTGGCGATGGGCAGGTGGCTGCTCTGGATGCTAGAACAAAGAGAAGAAGGGAAGGGTGTCACGGGGCCTGGGACGAGGCCAGCTGGTGTCTTTGTCACCTCCCCAGTCTTTGCCATCCTGCACTGCCCAGGGACGCAGTGGGCAAAGCCCTGTCCTGTCCTCCCGGAGCTGAGTGCAGCTTCACCTAATATCAATCACGGTTAATTACAT
This sequence comes from Ovis canadensis, assembly GCF_042477335.2. Taxonomy (NCBI): domain Eukaryota; kingdom Metazoa; phylum Chordata; class Mammalia; order Artiodactyla; family Bovidae; genus Ovis; species Ovis canadensis. The sequence continues at coordinate 38,199,947 of NC_091258.1, read as the reverse complement.
GCAATCTCTGCTCCACCAATGTTTACTTTGGCTAAGTTGCATATTAACGAAATTTATTCTGTGGAAGTCTGGCCTTATTGAATTGCTGGTGATTTATTCAGGATAATATCTCGTAAGTTCTGAGGGCAAATTTGCCAGCTCTCACCCTTTGTGCTGTAGGTCTAGGATGCCTTTATCCTCCCTTTGCAGAAGGGAAACTGAAGCCAGAGGTCGCACAGAGAATGAAGGGCTAGGGCAGCCCCTCTGGATCCGCCCCCCTCCCCCCATCACCACTAGGTCTGGGACACCCCCTCTCCAACTGCTGGTGGCAGGTGCTTTCCTCACAAGACACAGCGGCATTCAGCATCGCCGGCGCCCCCTAGTGGTAGTAAAATGATCACACAGATTTCAGCACCTGGTTATCCAGGTGACGGTTTTCCGAATCCACCTTTGTTGAGCCTGCTTTTGGCATGGGAGGGGCGGGGTTAGTTTTAGGACAAACCTAAGGCCTTGGAGAAGGAAATGGCAACCCACTCCAGTATTCTTGCCTGGAAAATCCCATGGACTGAGGAGCCTGGTAGGCTACAGTCCATGGGGTCGCAAAGAGTGGGACACAACTGAGCGACTTCACTTTCACTTTCGAGGCCTCAGAACAGTATCTTCCCCACCCCGCGAGGCCTCATACACACAGAAGTGGACCCAAGCTCCCGTGTAGCCTAAGGGGCCCAGAAGGTGGATGTATTTTGTTCCAGGGGCCAAGTCTAGTGCTCAGACCTGGGTTAGAATCTAAACCAGCCTTGCTGTGTGACCTTCAAGCTACTTAGCCTCTCTGAGCTCCTGTTTCCTTGTTCAGTAAGCAGGGCCAGCAGTGGGATGTGCTGAAGATAAAAGGAGGCATTGTTTGTAAAGGTGCCTGGCCCATAGCGCACCCTCAGCCCAGGTAAATCTAGGAGACTCATTTTGCCAAGAGATCTCACAACCCTGCCCCCTGCTATACCCGAAAGACCCTGTCTGCAGGCAAGAGAAAGGGCCTTTCTAAGGTCTGAATCTTATTGGGCCTGTTGGAGAGATCAATACACTACAATAAATCCCCATTAGGGCTACTTGGGGGGAGGGGGTGGTGAATAGGTTGAAGAAGCTAGGTGGGGGTATGGGGTTGCAATACCAAGCTTCTGCCCCCAAGTCGGGTGGGGAAGCCTGAGTTCTCCTGACTGTCCTTCCTCTCTGGGGGCTGGGGGCTAGTCTCAGGTTTCACCCCACCAATCCCCAACTGTGTACACCCCAGGTCTGATTCAGACCTTACCTGACTTGGCCAAGGATCGTCATGGCCCGTTGCCCTTGATATCTGGGTAGCTGGCTTGCTGGAAGCTGTCTGAATCCCCTTGGTGCTCTTCTCATTCATGAGAAGGGAGGGTAGTGGAGAGGGGTCACACAGGGTCCTTGGCCATGGCTCAGCCTCTCTGGGATGAGGGTTTGGACTGGGCCTCACTCTGGCCTAAGTTAGATGGCTATGCTCAGGGCACGTAGAGAGAGCCCTGACCTCTGACCCTGGCCCGAGATCCTGGTCATACCCTAGCTTCAGGATCCCAACACACTGGAACCCTAAGATCCTAGTCAAAATGCAGCCTCTGAATCAACCAGGCACTAAGTCCAGCCACCTGTCCCTCTGCTAGGACACTCCCTGCCCGAACTTCAAACTGAATCTGTAGTCTTGGGACGCAAACTTTAGAGGTCATTGCATTTAGCCTCCTTATGCCTTTATTGTTTTGAGCAAGACACTGAGGCCCAGAGAAGGTAGGGGAGCTGACCAAGGTCACACAGCAGTCAGTGACAGAGCCTCTCCAGCTTGGGCTCACGCCAACCCCTGATCCTACCAAATACACACTGACCTCCTAACCTTCACCCTCTAACCTGACCCTCCACTTGGCCCTGCTCCAAACTTCACTGGAAGCCCCGAAAACCCCTGAGTTTCAGGCAAACACAAACTCTCACATCTGGCTGTTTTCAGCCACTAGGGCACCTTCTCACCAAAGAGCTTGACTTGAAAGTGAGGTCAGGAGAAAGAGGGCCGTCCTCCCTCTAGGCTACAGTGTGGCAGCCCCTGCCTCGGAGCTGGGAGTCTCCTTCTCAGTGGGTGCCCCCCAGGGGAGCCCTGGATGGACACCCAGATGGATGGACAGGCAGACGCAAGCACAATGGTAGGGGTACTTACATTCCAAGAAAGCAGGCTTGCTAACTCGGCACATGATGCCCACGGGGCAGGTGCAGGCACCGCACAGAAGAGCTGGGGGCAGGAGGGCGGCAGGGGCAGGCAGACCCGCCTGGAGTTGGTGTCCGTACAACTTCCTGGGATGCGATGCGCTTCTGAGGCCGAGCCTCTTGACTGAGTGCAGCAGCCCCCGCTGGCCTCCTCTCAGGTTCAGAGGCGGACCTCCAGCCAGAGTCCCCACCTCCTGCTCGTCCCCACCTGCACTATGATGTTTGCCATCTCCTTTGTACCTGGATAACTGCTGTGGCTGTTCACTCGCTAAGGCGTGTCCGACTCTGCGACCCCATGAACCGCAGCACACCAGGCTTCCCTGTCCTTCACCATCTCCCTAAATTTACTCAAACTCATGCCCATTGAGTCAGGGATGCCATCCAACCATCTCGTCCTCTGTTGTCCCCTTCTCCTCCTGCCCTCAGTCTTTCCCAGCATCAGGGTCTTTTCCAGTGAGCTGGTTTTTGCGTCAGGTGACCAAAGTATAGGAGCTTCAGCTTCAGCACCAGTCCTTCCAATGAATATTCAGGGTTGATTTCCTTTAGGATGGACTGGTTTGATCTGCTCGCAGTCCAAGGATAATTGCTTAATACTTTTTAAAACAAATCCATTCTTTTTTACTTAAATAAATGTACGTAAATGTAAAGTTTACCTCTCATTTGCAAAGAGGTTAACATATAATGACAATAAAGATATTTAATTCTTGCCAGATACTCTTGCTTGACAATGACCCTGTGAAGCATGCTACTGGATGTAAATTAAAACAGTTGAAAAAGTGAGACAGCTTAGTGGGTTTTCAAGATACTCTAGCACTGAGACCTTTTTCCTTGCTGTAGTTGGAATGTGTTGTTGAGTCGCTAAGTCATGTCTGACTCTCTGCGACCTCATGGGCTGTAGCCCACCAGGCTCCTTTGTCTATGGGATTTCCCAGGCAAAATTACTGGAGTGGGCTGCCATTTCTTCTGCGGGGGATCTTCCTGATCCAGGGATCAAAATCCGGTCTCCTGCATTGCCAGGGGGATTCTTAACCATCCGAGCCACCAGGAAAGCCTGTGATTTGGAATATAGGGTATTTAATGCTTTATCTGTGTATCGGATGGCATTATCTTGCATCCCCCCAGAAGTACACGTCTCACACTTTGGTATTCTGCCTTAGAGACCACAGTATTTAGCCTCCCTTATTGAGTTTTGCAAGAAGCTGAGGCCCAGAGATGGGAGGTGCGTGGCTCAAGGCCACACAGCAGCCAGTGGGAGGGCCTCCCCCCACCCCCGCCCCCCCAGGCTCTTGCTTCACCCCCGCTGACCTGCCCTCCTTGGAGATTCCCAAACCTCCGCCATCACTGACAGCCTGTCTCTGGGGCAGGTGCTGTCCTGGAGTGCACCCCCATCCCCTTGCTGGCACCCTTCAAGTTCTTTTTGCCATTAGAGTAGCCTGGAATCAGAGTTTTGGGGGGTGTCTGGACCACTCCTGCCAGTTGGGTTCCCATGTCCTTGGCGTCCAGAAGATTAAGAGATAGGAAGGGAACAAGTCTGAATGTTTTGAGTGAATACCTGCCACACCCAGGCCTGGCAGCACACCCATCATCCCAGTGCCCCCAGCCTCCACCGCCAGGAGCTCTATGGGCCCGTGAACACATGGAGGGAGGCACTGGCACTCACCTGGCACCTCACAGTTGCAGCTCGGAAAGTCTGGGGTGTCTAGGTCCAGCGGGGACAGGAGGCCCAGGACACGCTGAGAGAAGGGCGTTCTGCCCCACTGAGCTTAACCGCACATCCTCGATGGTGACAGGAGCCAGGCTGACATCAATCGGGGCCCCTAGTGCCAATGTCTCAGTCTCCATGGCCACCCTCTACAGGATGCCTTCCCGGGGCACCTCGTCCTTGCCAGCCCCTCCCCTTCTGAATTCTCACCCGCACCAGTCACTGGACACATAACAGCGTTCAGCTGGATGAGCTCTTGTGCCATTCAACTTTTCAATATTAATCACATTAATTTTATAAACGCAGGGGCTTCTCTGGTGGTCCAGGGGCTAAGATTCTGTGCTCCCAATGCAGGGGGCCTGTATTCGACCCCTGGTCGGAGAAGCAGATCCCACACGCCTCAACTAAGAGTTCACATGGCACAACTAAGGTTCCTGCACGCTGCAAAGAAGATCAAAGATCGAAGACCCTGCATGCCACAACTACGATCCAGGGCAGCCAAATAAATAAATACACATAAAAAACATAAAATGGCTGTCTGAACAGTCAAAAGTCATAGAAAAGGAGATCACATCACTTGTTCATCCCCCCATCCTAGCGCAATCTCAGTGTTTGTGTTGGGGGGATGGGCTTTCCTCTCCCAAGTCTTTTTTCCCCTGCACATTCATTCCACAAATATGTGGTGAGCATCTGGTCACCAACGTGACCCCTGGCAGGGACACAGAGGGTGGGGAACAAGATGCTGGCCCCTCCTGTCACAGTTCCACATTCCACTGGGAGATACAGACTCTGGGGGAGACTTGGGTACAGCGGTCTCACCCCCACTTCACAGAACCAGGAAGAGAGGTGACTATTTGCTGGATAATAACATCCACATATCCTGAGCTCTTATCTGATCTGCTAGGCTGTGAGCTCTCTGAGCCAGGATTGTGGCTGCACTGGATCTTCACATAGTAGGTGCTCGGCACATAGTAGGCCTGCCACAAATGCTTGTTGAAGAGAGTAGAAAAGACAGGTGCTGTGCTGAGGTCTTTACATGCTTTATATCATTCAGTTCTTATGATGAGCCTATAGTATTTGTTGCCCAGTTATGTCTGACTCTTTGTGACCCCCTGGACTGTAACCCACCAGGCTCCCCTGTCCATGAAATTCTCCAGGCAAGGATGCTGGAGTGGGTTGCCATTCCCTTCTCCGGGGGAGCTTCCCGACTGCTGAGGTCTTTACATGCTTTATGTTATTCAGTTCTTATGATAAGCCTGCAAGGAGCTATCAAATATCTCCATTTTATAGGCAAGGGATCTGAGCTCAGAGAGGTACAATAACATATTCTAGATGTCCAAACAGATGGGCATCGGAGGCAGGACTTAGACAGTAAGGCCTGTATTCTTTTCACAGGGCTTTTACAAGTTCCCAAGCCCTGAGTGGGGGTGGGGTAGGAGCACACATTGGAAGTCAGAGAGGGGGTCGAGCTGGCCCCTGACTCACTCACTGTGTCACCATGGGTTGGTCACTGGCTCTCTCTGAACCTCAGTTTCCTCATCTGTTGAATGGGGCAGGGATGCTTGTTGCCCTTTGCAGCCAAGGAGATAGAGGCAGTGGGCTCTAGAAGGACCTCTATATATTGGCTTTTGCTTGACAGGAACAAATACCGTTGGGTGGGTGTACAGATGCTAAAAACATGGGCTGCCTCTGGGAGGAACTGGGTGGCTGGGAGAAAGGGGTAGGGGAATTCCATGCCTTTTGAATTCTGAGTCACATGAATGTGTTTTCAAAAAAAAAAAAACTATAAAATACAGTGTTTTAATCACAGCTGGGACCAAGAATTCCCCTTCGCATGTGAGACCAAATGACCGATTCCTCCTTCGCAGAGTCCTCAGGCAGGGAGCCAGGGCTGCAAGGGTATGACAGGACACTGTCCCTAAAGGGAGGGCGTGTCCAGCCCCCTCACGGGCCTCACTGATTCCCAAGGCCCAGCCAGGGGAAGCCTATGTCTCTCCCTTGGGCATCAGGCCCTTGGGGGGTACATACCCACAGTAACCGAGAGAGGTTGATGAGCAGTCCTGTGCCCACCGGCCTCACCAGAGCAGGGTCAGAGGGCAGAGATTTTGCCCAGGACACCCCAGGACCCCAAACACGGCTGGGCCCTGGGAGCTGCATTAATCGGCCCCATTTCCCAGGAGGGGAGACTTCCTGGTGCGCTATTGTTCTCCTGGCCGCCGCTCATTTCCCATTCCTGGGGTGGGTGGAGGGCAGTGACCGCCCAGCCTGGGTGGTGACAGCTGAGGCTGCGCCTGCAGTGGAGAGAGAGGCGTGCCCATCTCTATGGCAGCTGGCTGCTGAGGGGCCTGGCAGGGGAGCGTGAGAGGCCCAGAGATAATGGATGAGAAAGTAAAATAAAATAAATGGAACCAACCAACCAACACCAAAACCAAAGCAAAAAAAAAAAAAAATCTGTCTTTGAAGGAGACGGATTAAATTAGGAATTTGGGATTCACACACTACTTTGGTCACCTGATGTGAAGAACTGACTCCTTGGAAAAGACCCTGATGCTGGGAAAGATTGAAAGTGGGAGGAGAAGGAGACAACAGAGGGTGAGATGGCTGGATGGCATCACTGACTCTATGGACATGAGTTTCAGCAAGCTCTGGGAGTTGGTGGCGGACAGGGAATCCTGGCGTGCTGCAGTCCATGGGGTCGCAAAGAGCTGAACACGACTGAGCGAGTGAACTGACTGGCAATTCACAGTACTATATATATAGAATGGGCTTCCCTGTTTGCTCAGCTGATAAAGAATCTACCAGCCATGCAGGATACCCTGGTTCGATTCCTGGGTTGGGAAGATCCCCCGGAGAAGGGATAGGCTACCCACTCCAGTAGTTTTGCCTGGAGAATCCACATGGATAGAGGAGCTGGTGGGCTCCAGTCCATGGGGTCGTAAAGAGTTGGACAGGACTGAATGACTAAGACATATAAAATACATAGGACTTTCCTGATGGCCCACTGTTTAAGAATCTGCCTGCCAATGTAAGGGACATGGGTTTGACCCCTGGTTCAGGAAGATTCCACTTTGCCATGAAGCAACTAAGTCTGTGCCACAACTACTGAGTCTGTGCTCTTGAACAAGACAAGGCACCATAATGAGAAATCCAGGCACCCCAATGAAGAGTAGCCCTCACTCACCACAACTAGAGAAAGCCTATGCATAGCAGTGAAGACCCAGCACAGTTCAGTTCAGTTCTGACTCCTCACGACCCCATGAATCGCAGCACACCAGGGCTCCCTGTCCATCACCAACGCCCAGAGTTCACTCAAACTCACGTCCATCGAGTCGGTGATGCCATCCAGCCATCTCATCCTTGGTCGTCCCCTTCTCCTCCTGCCCCCAATCCCTCCCAGCAGCAGAGTCTTTTCCAAAGAGTCAACTCTTCGCATGAGGTGGCCAAAGTACTGGAGTTTCAGCTTCAGCATCAGTCCTTCCAATGAACACCCAGGACTGATCTCCTTTAGAATGGACTGGTTGGATCTCCTTGTAGTCCAAGGGACTCTCAGGAGTCTTCTCCAACACCACAGTTCAAAAGCATCAATTCTTTGGTGCTCAGCTTTCTTCACAGTCCAACTTTCACATCCATACATGACCACTGGAAAAACCATAGCCTTGGCTAGATGGACCTTTGTTAACAAAGTAATGTCTCTGCTTTTGAATATGCTATCTAGGTTGGTCATAACTCTCCTGCCAAGGAGTAAGCGTCTTTTAATTTCATGGCTGCAATCACCATCTGCAGTGATTTTGGACCCCCAAAAAATAAAGTCTGATACTGTTTCCACTGTTTCCCCATCTATTTCCCATGAAGTGATGGGACCAGATGCCATGATCTTTGTTTTCTGAATGTTGAGCTTTAAGCCAACTTTTTCACTCTCCTCTTTCACCTTCATCAAGAGGCTTTTTAGTTCCCCTTCAGTTTCTGCCATAAGGGTGGTGTCATCTGCATATCTGAGGTTATTGATATTTCTCCTGGCAACCTTGATTCCAGCTTGTCCTTCTTCCAGCCCAGCGTTTCTCATGATGTACTCTGCACAGAAGTTAAATAAGCAGGGTGACAATATACAGCGTTGATGTACTCCTTTTCCTATTTGGAACCAGTCTGTTGTTCCATGTCCAGTTCTAACTGTTGCTTCCTGACCCAGCACAACCAAAGATAAATAAATAAAATAAAATAATAATGAACAACAAGGACCTACTCTAGCACAGGGAACTATACTCAATATTTAGTAAAAACATATAAAGGAAAAGAATCTTAAAAATAATATGTCAATATACACATATATGTAATATATATGTAATACATATATATGTAAAGTTAACTGAATCATTTTGCTGTACACCTGAACCCACACAGCATTTTAAGTCAACTATATTTCAATTTGAAAAATACAGCCCTTCAAACTTAGAATCCTGCATCTTAAACTCTTAATAATCATCATAATACCAGCTATATTTTTGAGTTATATGCTTTTTTGCATGATCTCATTTAATCCTCCTTATTTTTATCCTGGTAAAATACACATACCTTAAAATGTACCATTTTGAAACGTACAGTTCAAGGATGTTTAGAACCATCACAGTGTTGTATGTGCAAACATCACACTCCAGACCATTTTTAGCAACACACCCAACAAGCAGTCACCCTCCACCCTCAGCCCCCGTACTCCGGACCTTCTGTATAAATGGATCATACGTCATGCTGATTTTGTCAGTGCAAGAAGTCAGCCCGGGCTTAGGACGGGAATATTTTTTTGGTGGGGAGAGGGGGCCGGGCGGTGTTACTGTCTCCCGCAGTGTCATTGAGGGAGGAAAGTGTCTATAAACCGGACATGATGACAGCCCCGGACCTGGATTATGTATTGATATATGTAGGTCCATATCGGACTATTTGGAAGGACACACACGAGACTGTTAACTGGGTCCCCTGCGGTGGGGGCGAGGGCAAGGACGGGCGAGACTGTCACTCTTGAGTCCCGGGAGAATGACTTGCTCCTTCATATTCCATCACAACGTCTGTGTCTACGGGGATCTCTAAAGAAATGGAATTTCTGAACGCAAGTGAACTACTTGAGTGTGGCTCCCAGGGTGGGCTACTCACCAGCTGTACAACTTGGGTAAATCACTCACCTTCTCAGAGCCTCAGTTTCTTCAACCATAAAATGGGCACATTGTACCTACCTCCTAGTGTTGGTGGGAGAATTAGAGGCTTTACTGCTTGCCTGGCCCACAGTCGGCTGTTTTCTCATCATGGCTCCTCCTCCTCGCCAGGCTGGGAGGAAAGCTGCTGGGCATTAATACACTCTGGTCCAGCGAGGCCTCAGTCCTCAGGGCTGGCAGGGAGGAAGCTGCCCATCGCTAGGAGGTGAGTTTCTGCAGCTGTGCCCAGCGCATAGTAGGACCTCACTACATACCTGTGGACCGAAGGACTGTGAGGAGGACAGGGGATTTGGGTTAGTCACTGCCACCACTGGGCTGACCCGGGCTGCTCCTCCTGTTCGTGAGGGTGGTGGCCCTGGAGGCGGGGCAGAGCTGAAGGGCTCTAGGGTCCAGTCGCCCCTGTGATGCCCACGTGGGAGCCTCAGAATGACCTACTCCCCACAAAGCCAGGGGCGAGCCCAAGGGTTTAGCAGTATCTGAACAAGCTTGGGGCTGATAGTAGGGGAGACAGCTACAGAGCACCCCTGGAAGAGACCCAGAGCCCAGACAGCAGAAGAGCCAGCTGTGCCCCCAGAAATCGGATGCCAGCCACTCAGGGACCCCACGAGTCCCACACCACCTACAACAGCTCTCCTTTCTGAGTCCTAGGACTTTCAGAAAGCCTCCGCCAGGGCCACTGGGGCTCTCAGCAGAAGCCTGGGGCTATCAGGGGACGTGGGGACGGGGTAGAGAGGGACTTCAGAGGACCTCACGCACCAGACAGAGGGGACCCGGCCTGACGAAGGCCCTGTCCGGCTACCTGCTGCCCGCTGGTGGCTGGTGACCAGCCAGCCCCAGGCTTCCGGCCCAGCCCAGTGCCACAACTGTAGCTCGACGTGCACACACCTGTACACCTGTACCCATACACCCACCCAGACAAATCAACCTGCTGGCACACGAAAATAACCATGTGTGCATGTGCACGCGGCTGTGAACGCCCAGCCACCGACACGCAGGCTGATACCACCCCCAGCTACATCCTCCTCCGAGACGCACTTGCACCCGCGGGAGCCACCCGATACAGACAAACGCATGCGCTGGGATTCAAGTCTTTTCTTAATATTTTTTTAAACATTAAAAAAAAATGTTTTTAAGAAAAAAACATTCCCCATGGGCTATATGTCACAAAGCTTTTAGTGTTTCCTGGCCTCCATCATTCAACTGCTATGATTTCTGTCTTCTCTGCACAGGCTTTAGACTATTATTTACTTAACCTTTTAAATGGAATTTTTTAAGTTAAATGTATTTCAAAAGGGAACTTCATATCCCTATTTAAGTGGAAAAATGCGCTTATCTAATATATTGAAAAATAACACTGTTCCTAAGATTATCAGTGGGACAGGCCCTCTAGATTAGCTCTGCACACCCATCCAAGGGAGGCATGATTTCAAGCTTTATGGCCCCCATGTGGTGGGCAGAGCAGTTTTATATGTCCCTGGGGGTCTATGTTATGGATGAAGAAAAGCAGGGGCTCCGGTTGTAGAGGCCCTAGGGCTCAAACCAGCTCTCTTGCCCTTGCAGCCTCTGCCCTTCCCTGCGACGACCTCTGCGGCCTCAGCCTTGCAAACACCTCCCTGGTTGCCTCCAGCGCCACCTAGTGGTGGCGTCTTGCATCAGCCCACACAGAGACACCCTCCGCGGCTCCCCTCAGGCACCCTATCCCCTAGTCCTCCCAGTCCCCATATCCTTCCACCCGCTTCCATCATCACGGGCGCTCTGCTCCATGCCCTCACCTCCTTGCTCTGACCTTGGATTTGCGGCTCTCAGTGGAGCAGCCTTCCCTCCTATACCCCTTGTATGTCTATCATTTCTCCTCCCTCTTTCTCCATGAAATTCCAGCTCCTTGAACTGTAAGCCATCAGACCGCACTGTTCCTTCCCTTGTGAGTCCTCCAATGGATCCCATCTCACTTTGGCTAGAACACACATTCCTTACGAAGGCCTAGGAGGCCCTACGTGATCCGTCCCCCCGCTTCTGGATCCCTTCTCCCACCACCCCCCTTCACTCACCGCCAGCCACCTGCCACCTTCTAAGACAGTGGCTTTGCGGACCTTGTTCCTGCCTCAGGGCCTTTGCGCTTGCCTTTCTTGCCACTTGGGCAACTCTTCCCCAAATCTTGGCTTGGTTTGCTCCAGCTCATCATTCAGGTATCACCTCTCAGAGCCCTTCCCTGACCACCGTCTAACCACTTGAACTTCTCCAAGCACACCACTCTAAAATATCCCTCACCCCATCACTTTCTCTTGCTATGCTTCCCCCGCCCCAGTCCTTGCTGTTTTGGGTCCACTGGTTCCCTTGTTTCGTCTTCGTGGTCCTGCCAGGGTGTGAGCTCCATGAGGGCAGGCACACCTGCCACTAGGAAGGCCCTGAGTACACCACTGAGTGTTGACCCCGTGGCATGTGCCTGCCTGCGTGCTTGCTGGCCAGCTATGCAGCAGGAAACACAAGCTTTTGCGCACTCAGACCTGCGTGAATACAAGAGGCAGCACAAAGTCAGCTGCTGCTGGATCCCTGGGTACCACCATGGGCAAAGTCACTCTCGGAGGTGCCAAGTCAGAGACAGCTACCATTTATCTCCCCCTGCTCCCACCCTAAGGACTTGCTTCCAGTGGAGAACTTGCTTCTACCTTTTCCCACAAGCCTGCCCTGCCGCTTTGGGAATAGGAAACCTTCCTGGCGAGGCACAGAGCAAAGCCTGTAAGGAGTGGCCCCCATATGGGTTTGGTCTCAGGCAGAGCCTAGGGAGGCGCCTGATTCTAAACAAGTGACACGGTCTGTTGGCAGCAAACCCCCGTTGGCCAATATGGTGCATAAGCCTGAGGAGTGGGACCCCTAACCTCCAGAGCTGGGACCCTTTATCAGTCAGGGTTCTAGCGAGAAACAATTCATAGGAGATTAATTATTTGCTTGTTTCTGTCTTACAAGGAATGGGCTAATGTGATTGTAGAGGCTGGTTGGGTGAGTCTGACATTTTAGGGCAGACCAGCAGGCTGGAAACTTTTGAGAAGCAGCTGATGCTGCGGTCCTCAGGCTTAATGGAAACCTCAGTCCGACTCTTCCGATCTTTCACCTAGTTGGATGAGGTCAACTCAGATGTAGAGCATAATCGCCTTTACTTAAAGTCTGCTGACTGTAGGTGTTAATGATATCGGCAAGATAACCCCCCAGCAACACCTAGATTAGTGTTTGAATAACTGGGCCTAGCTCAGTCCACCCTTTATCAGCTAGGTACCCTCACAATCTTAAACCACACTTACCTCCAGATCAAGTCAGTGACAAAGCCTTGCTTCCATGGAATGTGATGTGACTATCCCGCCCATAATCCAAACACACTGATCCTTTCCCCAGGAGAGGATGCCAAGTCCTTGGTTGATGGTCACTCTTCTCTATGAGATCTGGTAACTTAAATCCCATGATGCAGGGGGCTTCCCTGGTGGTCTGGTGGTTAGGACTCTGTGATTCCACTGCAGGGAACCCTGCTGATCCTTGGCCAGGGAACTAGGACCGCACACGCCACGTGGCTAAAGGAAGAAAACATTCTGTGATGTAAAGCTAACTATTTTTAATTCATCTTATGTTACATGACAAGGAGATAAGACAAAAATATTTACTTTATATGTACGATATATCTATCCATATTATACAAGTTTGTGTATGAAGCTACCAACACAGCACAACAAAATGAGGAAGAAATACTCATAATTACAGGCCTCATTTCTGCAACTGGTCATGCAGATGTAGTTGCTATTTACAACTACTGTCTTTCACTACCCATTTCACACCCTCAGCAGCCACCTCAGCTGGTCATGGTTGCTGGGGTGACCGAACCTTCATTTCTGAAGAGTCAGGGCCATTAGTAGTCCTGCCTTCATTGGATTTTCCATCGACAGGCAGGGTAGCCTTAGGGATCTCCTGCATTCCCATGTTCTTCCTTATCTTCATTTGTGTAGGAGTAGCCCAGTCTCCTCTTGATAGTCAGATTCAACCAGCCAAGCCAATAGGATAATGCCCTTCTCTGCCTGTTGATTCTGGAGGCATGAGAGCCCGAAGTGGCCAGGGAGCTGAGCTACGAGTTTGATGGAATCATCATCGTGTCTCCGGGAAGCGCTTCTCCCTGTTGTGGGTTGAATTGCCTCCCAAGTTTGTGCCCATCCAGAACCTCGGGATGTGAACTTCTTTGGAAATAGGGTCATTGCAGGTGTAAATCCAATGGCTCAGCAGTTACTCAGAAGGCAAGGGATTTATCTGCAGCGAATAGCAGGTGCCAGTCTTTCTCTTGCTCTGGACCCCACTCAAAACAGGCAGCTTTCCAGGTCACTTGGGCCTGAAAGTAAATAAGCCAGGAGTGACACGCCCAAATGAGGACGACATTGCTCCAAATCCAGAGGACAATTATATGTTGCACCTGGTTTCTTTGGCTGTAGGAGGGGCCAGATGCCAATAACTTGTCTGAAAAAACCTATCTTGACACACACCCAACCATTGCATCACTAGAAATTTCACTGAGATGGAAGGCCCCTGACTCTTTTTGGAATTTATTTCCCACCATCTGACAATGCAAATGTCTTAACCGTCACTACTTCTTGCTCACTAGGTGGAATTCCCATTTATCATCAGTGTTCAGCCGGTGGGATATTTTGTGGACGGAAAAGGTGATCAAGGTCCCTGCAGACCAAATTGTAATTACATTGCGTGGCAGAGTTGATACACCTGAAGCAGGACAGTAAATGAATATTTCTGGTCTGGCCAACTGAAAGCAAACTGCTGCTTGTGGTTTTAACTAACAGGTATTAAGGAAAAAGCACTAGTTGGATCAGTAGCTGTAAACCAGGAACCAGGGGATGTGTAATTTGCTCAAGTAATGAGACCACATGGAAGAGCAGCTGCAATTGGAGTCACCACCTCCAGTCACCAATGAAAATCAGTTTATGATCACCCATGTCCACACATTTCAAAAAACGAAGATCATGGCATCCAGTCCCATCACTTCATGGCAAATGGATGGGGAAACAATGGAAACAGTGAGAGACTTCACTTTCTTGGGCTCCAAAATCACTGCAGATGGTGACTGCAGCCATGAAATTAAAGACACTTGCTCCTTGGAAGAAAAGCTATGACAAACCTAGACAGTATATCACTTTGCTGACAAAGGTCCGTACAGTCAAAGCTATGATTTTTCCAGTAATGTATGGATGCGAGAGTTGAACCATTAAGAAGGTTGAGTGCCAAAGAATTGATGCCTTTGAACTGTGGTGTTGGAGAAGACTCTTGAGAATCCCTTGCACTGCAAAGAGATCAAACCAGTCAATCCTAAAGGAAATCAACCCCGAATATTCCTTGGAAGGACTGATGCTCAAGCTGAAGTTCCAACACTTTGGCCATCTGATGCAAAGAGCTGACTCATTGGAAAAGACCCTGATGGTGGGAAAGATTGAAGGCAGCAACAGAAGGGGATGACAGAGGAGGAGAAGGATGTAATGGACATTACACCATAGATGTAATGGACATTAGTTTGAGCAAGCTCTGGGAGATGGAGGACAGGGAAGCCTGGTGTGCTGCAGTCCCTGGGGTTGCAAACAGTCGGACACGACCGAGTGACTGAACAACGAAAGTCAGCCTCCGTGACCCACCTGTCTTCTGCAGAGAATGAGGGTTGAACAGAAATGTGGGGTCAGCACCTCTGCATCTCTAAGGCCCTGATGGTGGCGCTGATCTCTGCAGTCCCTCTGGGGATGCGGTATTGGTCTCCGTGTACATTTTCCTGGGTAGAGGCAGTTCTCATGATTTCCACTTGGTTTTTCATAATAAGCCTCACTCCACAAGTGATGGTGGGGATTCTGCCTGTTGCTAAGTACAGGCGCACCTCAGAGATACTGTGGGTTCAGTCCCAGGCCCCTGCAATGAACCAAATATTGTAATAAAGTGAGTTATATGAACTTTTTGGCTTCCCAAAGCCCATAAAAGTTATGTTTACATTATGCTATAGTCTATTAAGTGTGGAATAACGTTATGTCTAATAAAACAGTACATACCTTAATTTAAAAATACTGTAGGGAGTTCCCTGGTCCAATGGTTGGTTGGGCATCTGTGCTTCCAGTGCTTCCTGGTTGGGGGAACTAAGATCCCACATGCCACAGGGGGTGGTCAAGACATTCAAAAATAAATAAAACACATCATGCTGACAAAATATAAAATAAATAAAGTACTGTATTACTACCCTGAAGAGGGAAATGGCAACCCACTCCAGTCTTCTGGCCTGGGAAATCCCATGGCGAGAGGAGCCCGGTGGGCTACAGGTGAGAAGTGTGTCCTGTGGACCCTCCCAGGGCGGGTGAGCAGGCCTAAATTCACACGAAACATTCCAGTCTCCCTATGATGAATACGCCTACAGTATACAAGGTAGTTCTGTCATTTCAGCTTCCTTCGTGTGGGCCAACTCTCAGCCTGTGTTTCAGCCAACTTAACTATCAGAACCATTTCTCATTTTTCACGCTAAAACAAACAGAATCTCTGCTTAATGGGGAGGGAGGTGGGAGGGGGGTTCAGGATGGGGAATACATGTACACCCATGGCTGATTCATGTCAATGTATGGCAAAAACCACTCAATATTGTAAAGTAATTAGGCTCCAATTAAAAAAAAAAAAGAATCTCTGCTCAGTGAGCTGTTAGTAAATCCAGCCTGGGCTTCCCTGGTAGCTCAGTGGCAAAGAGTCTGCCTGCCAGTGCAGGGGACATAGGTTTGATCCCTGGTGTGGGAAGACCCCATATGCTACAGGGCAACTACTGAGCCCGCAAGCCTAGAGCCTGGGCTCTACAGTGTGAGAGGCCGCCACAGCGGGAAGCCTTGACTCTGCAGCTGGAGAGTAGCCCCCACTCACCGCAACCAGAGAAAGCCCGCGCAGCAACGAAGAACCAGCATAGCCAGAAATAAATTTTTAAAAAATTAACAAAAATAAATCCAGCCTGATCCAACTTGCTATTGCTTCCACCACTAGCCCACATCCATTAATAGTATCCATTCTCACCCCACCCTGGAATTGGCCGTATAAGTCGGAAAAATCATACAGTTCTTTAGGTGTGCCGCGCAGAGCTGCTCACTTCTTGAGGCCTGCTGGGGCTTGAGTCTGATTATATATGCAGAAGCAAAGGGAGGCGCGGGAGGTGCAGGTCCTGAGAAGACTCAGTCACTTCTCTCAAAGGAACTCCCTCAGGGGAGGCCATTACAGTTTCTTCACCCAAAGGGTTAACTCCCTTAGAAATAGGTGAAAGAGCGTCTTTTGACAAAGATGACTTGGACCCTTTCTCTATTAGCCAGAACATAGATCCGCTTGGCTTCTGATCCCCTCCCTAGCCATCTAAAGAGTATTTACCTCCATTGCTCATTATGGATGTATAACGTCACTTCTCACCAAGCACCTGTTTGCTGCATAGAATGTCAAACAAGTTGTTCATTAACAGTAACTTAACTGCATTTCCTCAGCTGCGGCACATTTTTCAGTCCTGGGCAGGTCCACAGAAGGGAGAGGCCACAGACCACACACCCTCCTTCGAACACACATCAGTATGTTAAATGCCCTCGGAGCCCTGCAGTGCAGAAACCCACCAACTGCCGGATCTACCTGGCTGTGAGATCATCTTCCTGGGGCCTCCCAGGTGGCTCAGTGGTCAACAATCTGCCTGCCAACACAGGAGACGCCAGTTCAATCCCTGGGTGGTAAATATACCCCAGAGAAGGAAATGGCAATTCACTCCAGCCTTCCTATCTGGAAAATCTCAGGGACAGAGGAGCCCGGTGGGCTCCAGTCCATGGGGTTCCAAAGACTTGGACACAACTGAGCGACGGAGCACAAGCTCATTTTCTGGAGTGTTCCTTCTATAGAACCAGGGTTCAAGAAAACACACCTTGGAAAACACACACTTAAAAAGCGATGATGGCCTGAGCTAGCATTTGGGAAATTTTTTGGTTTATGCTTTCAGCTTTTTAATTGCTACTTAACAAGAGACTCAAACCAACAATTTTCAAAGTATTAACAGTGGTGTGCAAGTACATTCTTGTGATTGCACATTTAGTAACTGTCGTAGAAACAGTTCTGCCATATCTCACACCCATCAGAAGTCTTTAAACCTTGACTCTTGTCTGAAGGTTCTTCTCTTAATGTGGCTAGGGACAATCTGAACCCTTGTCAGCTGTCCTTAGGAGCACCTTCCTGGAACTATTCTGGGCCTGTGGAATCTGGAGTTTAACTGATGCAACCGGACACCACAGGGAGAGTGAGTGGCCTCACCACTTCAAAAGCAGGAGCCCAGCAGTGCCAGCTGCCTGGGGTTCCGGGAGTCTTTTCTAAGCGATGCTGCTCCTGTTCCATAAGACGATAGGCTTCTCCACTCAGGATTTTTAAAATGACCTCGTATCAACTCTTAATGACCACTTTGATCGATGGCCAAGTACGCCAGGAATCCAGCCCCATGGCGGGAGGGGAGTCTCACTTCTGCACTCTCGTTTTGGCGGTGACCCCTCTCTGCAGCTCCTTAGTCTCTTCCCATCACCCACTTTTCACTCGTAAAACTGTAGAACCTCCAGTCTCGAGTTGCTTCTTCCTTCAAGCAAATATCGCCTTTGTAACTCGTCAATCGTTAGTGGCTCCTGACTGGTCAGTCCTCTGGTTCCAGGTGTTATTTCAAACTCTATGTTATTTTATTTTACTCCTTACATGATTATCTTGGTTGGCTTTTTAGAGCACAGTCATAGATAAAATTGGAGTCCTTTCCAGGTGGTGATAGTGGTTAAGAATCCACTTGCCAATGCAGGAGACACCGGTTCAAACCCTGGGTTGGGAAGATCCCATGGACAGAAGAGCCTGATGGGCCACAGTCCATGGGTTGCAGAGTCAGACACGACTTAGTGACTGACCATGCGTGCACACACAAACACATACATGAAACAGCTTTGCCTCCACCCAGCATCTGGCTGTGAATTGTTCAGGGAATGTTTATTGGATGTCAGTGATGTTTCCAGTCATCACTGTAAACAAGGATGTTTCCATGAACATGACCAGGACTTCCCTAGTGGCGCAGTGGATAAGAATCTGCCTGTCAATGCAGGGGACACAGGTTTGATCCCTCATCTGGGAAGGTTCCACAGGCCGCGGAGCAACTAAGCTCGTGAGCCACAGCTACCGAGCCTGCGAGCTGCACTTACTGAAACCCGAAAGCTCTAGGGCCCGTGAGCCTAGAGCCTGTGCGCCACGAGAGAAGCCACCTCAGTAAGAAGCCCTGCGCCACAATGAGGAGCAGCCCCCTCGCCACAACTAGAGAAAGCCTGTGCAAAAAAAAAAAAAAAGCAACAGAGATCCAGTGCAGCCAAAAATAAATGATCGTGACTGTGACACAAGCTGATTTACTTTGCTGAAAACCACAGTCCCAGGCCTTTAGCATTCTACTTACAGCATCATTCCTGTGAAAAACACACAGCACTTTACTTTTCAGATTAGTCTCAAAAAAAATAAAGTCCAAGAGTAAAGCTCAGCATGACATGTGAACAGGTGAAAAGCACAAAGCCACTAGCTTGTTTTTTTGCCAAATAATTCGAAATTTCATCTTCCAGACTTTATTGTTATTTGATCTTCAGGCAACCATCATCCCAAGACTGGCTTGTGTGTGATTTCTCAGTGGAAAACTGCACTCAATTCCCCTTTTTTTCATTGCCTCTCATTTTCTGCTTGTGTGTGCTGTGTGCTAGTCACTACTGCTGCTGCTGCTGCTAAGTCGCTTCAGTCGTGGCCGACTCTGTGTGACCCCATAGATGGCAGCTCACCAGGCTCCCCCATCCCTGGGGTTCTCCAGGCAAGAACACTGGAGTGGGTTGCCATTTCCTTCTCCAATGTGTAAAAATGAAAAGTGAAAGTGAAGTCGCTCAGTTGGGTCTGACTCTTCAAGACCCCATGGGCTGCAGCCTACCAGGCTCCTCCGTCCATGGGATTTTCCAGGCAAGAGTACTAAAGCACATCCAACTCTTTGCAACCCTCCCCGCCATGCTGCCCCCTACCCCCGCTCTCCCAACTGTAACCCTCCAGGCTCTTCTGTCCATGGGATTCTCCAGGCAAGAATAGTGAAGTGAGTTGCCATTCCCTTCTCCAGCAGATCTGCCTGACCCAGGGATTAAACCCGCATCTCCAGGGTCTCCTGCATTGACAGGCAGATTCTTTACCATTGAGCCAGCTAGGAAGCCATTCTTTTCCTTAGCTGGAGGTCTTCTGGGATCTGAGACTGGGCCACGTGGGCTTTCCGCTGTCCCGGTTTCCAGCATGATGGGCCTTCCCCTGCACTGGATTTTCTTTGCGTTCCGCCTCTACCGCAGGAGCTTCGCTGAGTTGGGCTCCGGCTGTGCTTGGCCTCTTCCACGCGGAGGTTTCAGCCAGGTTATATCCGAGTTACGGCACCATAGATGTCACGCGAGTATATGTTCCTCAATTCTTTGTCTTATCACAACAAAGATTTGGAGTGACTGACATTAAAGCCCCCTCGGCGAGTCACAGCTCTCAGGTCTTGGATAGACTGTGTTATAGCTCTCCAACAAATCAGTGTTACAGCTCTATTTTATTTAGAAGATAGCAGGAAAATCCATCTTCGAGGAATGAGGGCACGTTGATCTAAAGACAGGGGGAGAAAAGCGCCCCAGCGCGCGGGAGAGAGAGCAAAGCCACTAACTTTAAATCGGGGGAATTTAGAGCTGATGGGTTACAACATAAGCCAATATTATTTAAATCAGGAAATGGGGAGTGCAGGGCAAACACAGGCATAATCTCAGTGCGTTAAAACTTCCGTGGCTTTACCTTATCTTTTTAATCAGTACAAATGGTCCTTTTATAAAAAGAATTCAGGTTGCAAAACATTCAGGTTACTCAAAAATCGGCAACTCAACTGCTGACCACCCAGCGACGACAGACGCGGAGTAAACAACCAAGATGACAGGAGTCTCCGCCAGGGTCCTTCATAGTAAAACTTTATTGAACAGAAAACCCAGCAAAGGTTTTCACCTCTGCACAGCTCCTCTTGGTTTAAAGTAAAGCACTGCATTTTAAAAAGCAATTATACATAAGTCTTTCCTAGAAAAGTCCTGCTAAAACATGTCTAGCAATTTCATTGATTATATAAAGTAGTACACTTAGTGTAATTTAAACATTCCAACAGGAATCAAATCGTACCAGCAGAACCATTTCTGCGTCTATGACATCTATGTACAAACACTCATGCAGACACACACATCTGGAAAAGTTCCTCAGGCATAAACATGCGAAACTAATGCCTTCTACTTACAATGCCTATTAAACTACAACAGTATATATTAAAGCTCTTCAGAACAAAGACATGAGAAGCCTGTAGGCATTTTTTGTTCATCAATTGTATCATGGCTTCATGTCTTACTTACTGCTTTTGCTTAATCACAAAAGCATATCATCCTCTTTGTAGATTCTTATACTATTTCTGTGCCACCGCCACATCCAGGTAAGGAAATCGAGCCAGCATCAGATGATCCAGCCCACGCCTGTCAAAGCTTCCAGCAGCCAGAGAGGAAACACTGTCAGTTTGCTATGGCTGGAGGGCCTTCTGGAAGGAGAGAGGCAAAGAACGTCTTGAAGACAAGCCAGGCTGTGCTCATAAATGAAGGGCTGGTCTGCTCGTCACCTCGTACATCCCTGTCTGGAGGGAGGTGGCTGGGATCTTCACTTTCAGGATCAGGGCCCCCCTGTAGGGAATAAACCACAAGGAGAAAATAATTAGGACTGTGACAAGCACCCAGTAACATTAGGCAAGGGCAGAGTGACTCCCTGGGTCCCTGCCCATAAACCAAGTGACGCAGGCAGGACGCCGGGGATGACATCCCATGCTGGACGGAGCTCCTCCTCCAGCCTCCAGAGCACAACTGTGCTGAACACCCTCCTGGTTTTCAGTATCCCTGGCCACAGTATCAAATGAAGTAACTAGATCTTCAACTATTATTGTTAGTAATTAAGCTTGACACTTATTAAACGTGGATATTTTTCTAACTTTGGCAGTATTCCGAGTTTAAAAAAAAAGCAACTGAAACTGGAAACACAGGATTCTAAAAACAGATACGACAGTGATACTTTATATTAAAAAGAATCTCCTTTAGGATTGCGCATTATATTGCCTTATAGAAATCCTATTTCTGTATGTTATTTTCCAAGAAACCTATTCTGTGAGAGAGACAGGCACATGTTCCTAACTCTTAATTAGAATAACTCTCCATTAGCAGTTTCCATGGTATAATACATTGTTACTGAGCATGAACACTCAAAATAGTGAATTTCAAAATCCATTTACATGTCCCAAAATGCAAACTGCCACATAACAAAAAGACCTGACAGATTTTGTGACAGTGTTTTAAAAATAGCTACTGCTCTAAGAATAAATTGGAAAAAATCTTGAAATATTTAATCTAATAAAATGGAAAAAACCACAAGGTATTTAGAGATGAAGGACTCCTGGGCCTGGCACTTCACACCGGGCTCTCTGGGCTCCATACCTGGAAGTTATTGTTGGGGTCTTGATTCACAGCCTCCTGAGGACCACCATCATTCGGGAAGTTCTGAACTGGCCTCTGCCGAAACGGAAACCACCCGACATGATGCCTTCGAAGGAAGCACATTAAGTCCATCTTAGTGAACAGAGTGAGACGTACTCAAGAATTTAAGGGCCCTCTTGATGAGATGAGGTCCCCCTCGCTCCCCTCCTCTCATCAAAACAGGATGCGATTAGAAGCTTGAAGCCAGACCCATTTGCAGACGCATTCTAGCAGGCCAGGTGGAATGTGAGGTTCTCGATGGTCACTCTGGAAACCATGCCTGATTCATCACCGTGCGCCCAGCAACATAAAGAGCACTTGGTACGCAGTACGCGCTCGATACATTCTTGCTCACCTGAGCTAGACCTGACACTTGAAAACTTGAACAGAGAGGAAAAGGGGAAATACACACATGGCTGTGACTCTATGTCATAACACACTAATTAGACCTAGACTTAGTCACCTAAATATATGATTCTACAGACTACAGAATTCAAAAAATTACCTAAAAGTTTTATCTGGAAAATCCACTTAAATCCAAGTATTGAAGCAAACATGACAAAATATTAACCATGATTAATACTGGGTGTGAGTACTGAACACATTTTTCTAAATATTTCTTTTTTAAGATTTTCTAAAACTAAAAAAATCCATTTTTCCTATAGAGGAAAATTGTCTTCAGTCAGTTTTCACCACAAATAAGGAGGTATCACTCCAGGCCAGGGTGTCCCCACTTCGGCATTGCTGATGTCCCAGGCTGGGTGTTCACTGAGGGGCTGAATTGCATACTGTAGGATGTTTAGCAGCTATCAACTAGATGCTAGTAGAACCACCTCGCCCCATCATCCCTGCTGAGAGTTAACGATGTCCCCAGACACTGCCAAATGCTTGAGGGTAAGGGTTAGGCTTAGAGGGAGATGTAGGCCCATTCTGGCTGAGAACCACTAGCATCATGGATGCAGCCAAATGCCAGGCCCGCAACAGTCCCCTGCCTCTTTAAGACTATGCAACAGCCAGTGGCCTTCATCCTAGGAGGCAGCTGTAGCCTGGGAAAAGACAAATGTGTTCTTATTCAACACAAACACAATTTTTCTTTCCATGCCCCAGTATGGAAAGAAGCCTGGCAGGTAGCTTAACTAGAGGAAAAGAAGAGAACGCTGTTCTTGTATCAACACAGATGTAATCGCATCGTCGGCAATGCACAACCAAGCCATCGATTCTTTACACTGAAAATGCCAGAATGACTTATTAAATATACCTCCTTAAATGCTGACTGAAACTGCTCAGAAGAGGCAAGTCTGTACTTGGTTTGAGTCACCACATAGTGTAGTATGCAGTAAAGAGGGAATAAAAGCGAAATCATCTGCTTACAGGTACATAACCACGGTGGCCCCCATGACCATGAGGAATCGGCTCAGGGAGGAGTAGAAGTAGAGGATACTGAGAAACACGGAAAATGTGGCGGCTGAGTAGGTCCAGTCCAACCAATCTCGGTTTATCTCGTCATCTTCTTCCACAATGGGGCCTCCTTGAGCATTCATCCGCAGATTCTGATTGGCCCCAGGGTTAACCACCACTTGTGGAGCAGCGTTCTGATTGGCAGGCTGGTTTTCAGCTGGAAATTGGTTGTGGATTGGGGCTGGAGTAGGTGCAGTGACCACAGGTATCTCTTGCGCACCTGGTGCAGGGACAAAAGCCCCTGATGCAGCAGTGGCGGCTAAGCTAAGACAGAAACAAGAGGCAGATACTGTTGAGAGCGAGGCATCCTGAAGGCTGGCTCTCATCATCTCCTTTACATCTTTTACTACTAAGAATTATAAGCAGGGATGTACAAATGCCAATTTTCTTTAACTTAGCGAAGAACTTCTTTACTAGCAATCATATCTTTAAAAGCTTTTCTGCTCCTAAGGGAAGCCACTTGGTAAATTTCGTCTGGAATTAAACACCAAGGCTATCATGAAAGTACAGTGCAACAGTAAATTAAAGATTTCTTAAACCATTAAAGACACCACAAATTGAAAAGGAAGGAATGTATTCTCCACAGTCATCAAACCATGGATCGCACACAAGCACACCTGTGTCAATACACAAGTTAGTAGTTACCATTACACTGTCCACCCACAGAACCAGACACACCAGGGCTCTGCAGATAATACTGAAAACACACTCAGCCCTCCACTTCTGGCTTTACAGGAAACATGGGCGTGAGCTCTTCCGCTCCTGGGAGCCCTGGCCGCACCCAGCACGGCGGGGAAACACTCACTACTGCATGTAGTACTGCCGCGCGTACATCTGCTGGAACCAGGAGAGCTGCAGCCACCCGTAGGTCGTGTACCCCGAGAAACCAGGCCCCAGGCCTTGGAATGCCGGCTGGGCCGCTTCAGGCCTATGAAAGATGTTAAAAAATGCTCGGTTTGAGTCGGCTTAGTATGAATCAATGAAAACCAAGTTTAAGTCACAATCAGGAATTCAAAACAGAAGGAGACAGAAGACTGGGCTTTGTGACAGTTACACGTAGTTTCCAGACGAGGCACAGTGCAATGCAATCACAGAAGGTGCTGACGAAGCCCTCCTGCCACGGTCTGGGTCCCAGGGGAGAACAAGGGCCCTCACCCAGCACCAGGGCCTCATGTCATTGCCCTGACGCACAACCAGGCCGACCTTTTCAGTCTGAGCGGATCCCCACCCTTATTTTAGGCTTGTGGAATCTCACTGAAGGTCTGCTGCTGCTGCTGCTAAGCTGCTTCAGTAGTGTCCGACTCTGTGACCCCACAGACGGCAACCCACCAGGCTCCTCTGTCCCTGGGATTCTCCAAGCAAGAACACTGGAGTGGGTTGCCATTTCCTTCTCCAATGCATGCACACATGTAAAGTTGCTTCAGTCGTGTCCGACTCTGTGCAACCCCATGGACAGCAGCCCACCAGGCTCCTCTGTCCACAAGATTCTCCAGGCAAGAATACTGGAGTGGGTTGCCATTTTCTTCTCCCACTGAAGGTCTAAACCCCACTATTCATCCTACAGGAGCAGCTCAAAAGAGTCACATCTCTCCAAAGCCTTTTCTGTAGGAAATACTCCCCTTCTAACACCATTTTTCTCCCAACCCTAGATCTGAAATATAAAGGGGGCAGAGTTACGTGCGGCATCACCCAGCCATGCTTACTGACCACTTGTGCCCTGTGAGGCCAGCAGGCTGCTATCTCACTGGATCCCCAGCGAGTCTGTGGAGCTCTGCAGCCACGCCATTTACAGAGGGGAGCCTGAGGACAGCTCAGGGAGGACAAAGGATCTGGACGAGGCTGCTGAACTCCTAAGCAGTTAGGGCTGGACTGAAGCCCTGTTTATGTGACACCAAACTCATGCTTGTCATTCAGCACAGCCTGGGGCAGGGTGTGTGTGGGACTCATCTTCCACCTGTGAGCCCTACACAGTGAACTCCTTTGGCATCACATCACAAACTACAAACTACCAGAACTGCAGGAAGACCAGGAGTAGTTGTGTGGTCATCTGTGCTGGTCGACTCATATCCTTAAACAAAGGTGCATGCACTGTCTGTCCAATAAATATTTGTTGGATGAAATCAACAAGTTTTATGACAGTGAAATTCACAGAGAGATGAGCCTCAATTTTCAAATCATACAGTCAAAAAGAGATGCAGTTTTAAGAGCATCTATCCAATAATGGATTCAATTATCTGACTTGTACACTGACAACAGTATTTTAACCAAATTCCACACCCAGAGTACTTCAAAAATTGTATTCTAATACAAGGATGTCATGGTACGATACTGTTTTTGATTATTTAAAGATACAAGGTCCTAATGTATGATGCAGGGAACTATACTCAATATCCTGTGATAAATCATCGTGGAAAATAAAAATTTAAAGAGAATGTATGTATGTGTATAACTGCATCACTTTGCCATACAACACAGATTGGTACAGCTCCGCAAGACAACTATGAGTTCATGCTCAGTTGCTCAGTCACGTCCAACTCTTTGCTATGCTATGGACTGTAGCCCTTGGGGCTCCTCTGTCCATGGGATTTTCCAGACAAAAATACTGGAGTGGGTTGTCATTTTCTCCTCCAGGGGATCTTCCCAACTCAGGGATCGAACCTGGATCTCCTGCACTGCTCTTTACCACTGAGCCACCTGGGAAGCCCCATGTCAATAAAAATTGCAAAAAGATACAGTGTGTGTGTAGAAATGACAAAATAAAGTATTTTTGTTAGCTCTGATGACAACACTCCAGATATACAAAGTAACTAACTACAAGGTTTTCAGAGTTATATCCTGAAGTATATGGGGGTGAACTGACAATGTCTGAGAATTATTTTTAAATACCTCAGGATAAAAGGAAAGGAGGAATAGAGAAGGCAAGTATGGCAAAAAATTTTAATCATTACATGAAGATCGATTATACAGTTCCCTCTACTTCCATGTATATCTGAAATTTCCATTAAGAAAAGAACCAACTCTTCATTCCTCAAATGTCTGACCAGCAACAATCAGGTATTGAAAACTAAGAAACAGAAGGCAGGGGACTCAAGAGAGGAAAAGAATTTCAACTCATAATTAATAAACTGTTTTTTCCCATAGCATCTTTCCTAAAAAGGTGTTCTGCTGCTGCTAAGTAGTGTCAGTCATGTCCAACTCTGTGCGCCCCATAGACAGCAGCCCACCAGGCTCCCCCGTCCCTGGGGTTCTCCAGGCAAGAACACTGGAGTGGGTTGCCATTTCCTTCTCCAATGCATGTAAGTGAAAAGTGAAAGTGAAGTTGCTCAGTCATGTCCGACTCTTAGCGAGCCCATGGACTGTAGCCTACCAGGCTCCTCCGTCCATGGGATTTTCCAGGCAAGAGTACTGGAGCGGGGTGCCATTGCCGGCTATAAAATACAAACAGCCCACACCATTTAGACACTTCTGGCTTTGCCTCTAAAGAAAAGCTCTAATTGCACCCCCTCTCCTAGCTTCGCCAACACAGTTCCTGGCAGAGCATTTCTCAAATGATACCTTCACCTTTTGTCACCCACTGTTACGACAAAGCACAGAGCCACTCAGCAAAGCGGCTGCACAGTGCTGACCACAGCCGTTCCCGGCAGCAGCACCGACTCCCACTGTGAGGTCAGCGCTGTGCCTGGCACACCCACGGAGAAGGGATGATGCGCCTCTCTGCTTTTCAGATGTTCCCAAAAGGCCATGTATTAAGTTAAATACATAAGAGGTCTTTAAAGTGAGCCCTTATAAAGCAAAACTGCGTCCCTTTTAAAGTTCCATGACTTATAGTACAAACACAGCTTATTCGTAAGTTGATGCAACTGATGCATGTTCATGTTCTTTATGACAACACTCACCTTGAGATGTTCTCCCATCCAGAGGGAGAAGGGTTCCGAAGAACCTCCCTCTGCCTTAAACCATCACTTGAGGAATCCCCAGGGGACTGTCCCTGATTAAGGCCAGTGGGCTGCTCTGCGGATTCAGCAACCTAAGTGCAACATGAACACAAGAACAAAAGGCCTGATGCAACTGTCTGAAATTGAGATTCAAGGCTTCTTTCGCTGTGAATGGATGCCTCAACCCTGACCTCTGAACTTGACAAAATCAAACAGACGCCATGTTACATAAAGATATTCTGAAATTTTCTCAACACAGTATCAATACAGAGATACTAAATCTATACTTTTTCCCTAGAGTAGCTAAGCTGTAGTTTCACTAAAATCTTCCAATGAAGTTATCATTGCTGAGAAAGCAATAGCTTCCTATTACTGCTCGATTCATCTTACGGTGTTAAATTTACTAAATCAAGAAATTAAATTCGATTGATAAGGCTTATAAATACAACACAGACCTGAAGTATTTTAGTATATTCAGATGTTTCAGGATGTACTGCTGTAATGCAAATTTAGCGTGTATCACATTAGAATATTAATAGAGTATATTTGAACTAACACTGTGAAATGAAAAACAAGGGACTTTAACCAATTAACACGAGTCTTTAGAAAGATTGTGGTCTTTTCCTATCCCAACAAATGAAAATTTCCAAAGGAAATAGTCACTTTTTTACTCTATAAAAATGAATGATTCCTTAGAAGAAATTTATTCTGTGCTAAATTCATGACTGCTAGTTTGGCGATCTGGACACCAAGCCACTATAGGTCAAACTGTGTCCCAGAGAAGAGAATACTGCAGAACTCCACTTTTCCACGACAAGACTAATAGAACAGTCTACTTCTATTATAGTAAACTCTCATTTGTACTGATAACAGTTTACTCCTGAGACAAAGTTATTACATGATAAAGAGGCTCGCTTAGGAGTTTAACCCAACTTCCTTTCTTTCTACCTTGACAGTCTGAATGACACAAACTGCCACGCAGTCATGAAAGAGCAGACGCACCTTTGCACCGGCTTCCGGCGTTTTTGAAGTACTCTTCACATTGCACACCAGATGCATAACATGCCGTTTTTCCTGCTGAAAGTAATAAGGAAGTACTTTAGGCTTGAATTCAACCTGGTTAGTGCTTAAAAACATTCAAAAACTTAACAATATTAAGTGATACCTTTGGAAGCAAGTCCCTGAGACACTGGTGATCCAACAACAGCTTCCCGGAATAAATTAATCTCTGGTCCTCTGGACGCTAATGGAAAGAAAGAGTAGCACAGGTCAGCACTTAGCCCTGCAAGTTCCCAAACAGAAGACACCGTTTTATACAAATATTAAATTTTTTTCCCCCCAGCATCATAGGAGAACATTTTTCCAAAGGCCCCATATACGTTTATTTAGAACATTCTCAATAAACTGATTTCTAACATACAAACAAATTCAGGAGGGCAAACTACATCCAGTCCACAAAGCCTATGGCAACACCAATCTGAATTTCCTACAGTAACCAACTTTAAAACCTCCTTTGGTCTCAGAGAAGTCAAAGCTAGCCTTCACTAAAACCACAGAACACCATCCCAAGATAACACGAAGCAGTTATAAACTTAAGCCCTCCAAGAGACTTTTCCCAACATACAAATGCAGCTAGAGAGGGGATGCTGTGTGGCAACACTCCACACAGCCCTGTGAGATATTCAGTATGCCTATTTTAACACGGGTTAGGTCTCTGGGTCAGGAAGGCCTACTCCAGTATTCTTGCCTGGAGAATTCCATGGACAAGAAGAGCTTGGCAGGCTACAGTCCATAGGGTAGCAAAGAGTCAGACATGACTGAAGCACCTTAGCAAGCAATTCTAAGGCGGAGGGGGAACGTCTAAAATTCACTGGTCCAAGGTCACCTGCTGCTAAAGTCAAGATTCCTAACCCTCTTTTCCATTCCAGTGATTTTAAAACCACAGTGGTGCCACACACTTTTATACAGATCTCACTTTTAAAATCTATTTTTAATTCCCTTAAAAGCTGGACTTAAAGGCTTCAAATGGTATACACCAAAGTCAGTACACCGGAGTGCACCACTAACTTCTTAACCTACTCTTGCCAGAATAACCAACTATACAAAATTTGCATTCCTGTGAAGCAGCCAGAGATACAAAGCAAGCTGTTTAAAACAAAACAATAACAGTATCTATTTATCTGTGTAAATCAGGACTTTTTTTTGACACTGGGCAAGTATAACAAACTACAGAAATATACTGAATGTTGGGTTCACCATCATTCTCACCAACTGAACTTTTTAAGTAAACGCTATACACTTGGATTTGTAAATGTTATTGCATAGGTGGGATCCTGCATTATTAAAGAGTTCCACACTAGGAAAGGTTTGAAAACCACAGGTGCCTGTGATTTGAGGCCTGTTAAAGGCCTGAAATGACACTGGTGTCTTTACCAAGAATTCGGATTTGAAGAAAAACATATTAAGCAAACCACTATCAAAAGAAAGGGTTCTCACATTACAAAGCAAACGACGAGTGTGCTTCAGCCATAATTTTTAAACACAAATTTACATACCCCAGACACCTTTTACTTACAACTTTAGGTCCTCAGATTTAATAAGAATGATGCTCCTCACCCAGGGAAGCCCTAAAGGAAAGTTCTCTTCCAAAACACCGCCTTTCACCAAATGATGCAACAAGAGCCCACACCGGCCTCGCCAATTTGTGCACCTAATAGCCATTCTCATAGCAGCTTAACACCTGGTTTCTTGGAAGCAACTATGGTGACCTCGCAAAAGTGCCAAGATAAATGCTAACAGAATGGGAGCTTCTTAAGTAAATTTCAAAAGAATGGCTCAGGACGGACACTCACACTTCCACCTTCTTGACAACACAGAACAAAAATAACCTGATCCATTAGCCATGGCAGGTTCTAACGCTTCAGATAATGAGGAACAATTTCACAATCTCCTCCTGACTTGATGCCCTCTCCTGTTTGGTGGAGGGGAATTACAGCCGTGGGCAGCAAAGAACACTGCTGACACTTACATAATATTAGAGTAGAAAGTAAATACAGGAAGGTCCAGTTCATGGCTTCCATCACGTGGTGGGGAGGGAGGGCTGTCGCTAAGGGTGATGTTGACAGATGTGTCAACCAAAACAAAGCAAGGAAATCTTTGTAATTGTGGGACCAAAGTCTTTAAAACCCAGACTCGGGGAGGTTCCCTCCACCTATTTGCGTTCTAAGTCACTCTTTACCAGAAAGTGCACGAGGCTCCTTCCTGGGACTAGGCAGAGGCTGTGGAGTCCAGCTCACAGGGAGGGGCCCCTGTGGCGGAAGGTGGACGGGGAGAGGAACAGCCACGTCCTTGCTCCTGGGTGTGGGGCCTTAGGTACACACGGCCGGGCGCTCACCATGCTTCTCCATAGCCACTGGCCTGGGCTTAGCCCCTGCACTCTCCTCTCCGCAATGAGAGGCCACACCAGAAAACTCATTCTGCACCCTTCACGTTTTCTTATTTCCTTATTTCTTTCTAACTTAATCGGATACGATCCTAACCAGGAACACGTCGCTCTGACGTTTGGGGAAAACTGAGGTTTGGAGGATGAAATGATTCACCCAAGGTCAAACTGCTGTTTCAGCGGCTTGGCTAAGGCTGGAAGCCAGATCTACGGGACGAGAAGGAGTCTGGAGAGGTATATGGCAGAGTTTGGGGGCCTAGAAGGCGACGTGACAGGGGAAGGCGGCCCGTCAGGAAGGCGGGGCGATGGCGGCCTAGAAGGAGGAAGAGACAGTCGCGGGGCCAAGTCAAGGGGCGCCTACGGCGGCAGGGCACTAAAAGGGGGAGACCAGAGGCCTGGGAAACTGGACTTGTGGGGAGCAGCCATTGGAGGCCGGCCGGCCAAGGGAAAGGGTACGGGGAGAGGGGAGGCGGACATGGCCTCTCTAGTGGGAAGGGGCGCGAAGAGCGCTGCGAGGATGACAGCCGGGGTTGAGGGATGCTGGCAGCGGGAGTCGGGGCCCCCCTCTCACCGGGCGCTCGGGGTAGACGCGGCTCAGATGGGCCTTGAGGCGGCCCACGCTCCAGCTGCGTTGGGCGCTCAGCTCCAAGTCTCGGTGGCGGTGGTTGGGGCTCTTCACCAGGAGCGTGACGGGCTCGGGCTCGGGCTCAGGCTCCATGTCGGCGGCGCCCCCAGACAGTAGGGAGGAAGAGTCCCAGCCGCCAGCAACCCCCGCAACGACGGTTCCAGTCTCCGGGGCGCGCGCCCCCGCCTCTGGCACCTTTTATAGACACCCCGCGCCCGGACTCTGCGGACGGAACCCTTTGTGGCTGTCGCCCATTGGCTGAGGCGGAGGCCCCTGCCCTAACGTGGCCCAATCGGCGCCCAGCTCCGTGGGCGGAAGGGCGGGCCAAGGCCCGTGGGCTCGGGCTGATGCAACCCGCCGCGGTGGCGTCACCCAGAGTCGCGGCTGCGGCTGGGGAGCCCGGGTTCGGTGACCACGCCGGGGTGCGTGCGCCCCGTGTGAGGACACTGGCGTGCTCCTTGGTCGGGTTGCTCAAGGCCGTTTAGGGAGGGCCGTCCCTGTAGCCTCCCGGTTTGGCAGCCTCTGCAAATTGTTTCCTCACAAAGCAGCACCCCCGCCCCTTTGCCCCTAGTCCCACTTACTCTTTCCCTTCCCAGGGGTGGCCCCCAGACGTCAGGCCCCCAGGGCAGGCCGCGCCACCCCGACCCTTGCCGCGGCTCAAAGAACCGCTGAGCGGACCCAGTTTGCGGCGCCCTAGGAGGGCCAGGAAGAAGGGCGGATCCTTCCTGGGTTAAGGATGCAGGAATCTGAACCAATGTGGCCTGTCCATCTGTGACCTCAGTCTTGAAAGTTACACCCCCAAGTGTGGGACATCATACTAATGAGTGGCAGGCAGGGCACAGTCTCGGTTAAGCTGGGGGCTGTTTGAAAAAGTCCTCAGTCTATAGGATACTAACATGCTTCCTTGAAACGGGCTGAGAAGGGAAGGCAGGATTGTTATCCTAAAAAGTGACCTCAAAGACCTTGCTGCTGTAGACACACCCTCCCTCTGTAGGAAAAAAGGTCTTGAAAAAATAAAACTGCCATTGTGCTTAGCCCATCCTTGCTCCAGTCTTGTTGGGGTATCTGTTTTTCAGGTGTCGGAAGTTTGGTAAGGGCAAGAGAGGAACAGGAGGAACCTTGTCTGGTTGGCGGATGTAGTGCCCCAAACGGGGTGGCTTAAAGGACAGAAATGTATTAGCGTCTAACGGCTCTAGAGCCTCGAAGTCTGAGATCAAGGTGTTGGGCAGGGTTCGCCCTTCTGAAGGCAGTGCGGAAGACTCTCTTCCCTGCCGGCAACCTCTGGCATTTGCCGGGGTGATGCTGCCTTCATGGTCAGCGTGTCGTTCCTCCCCTCGCCCCCAGCGTTCATGCCCTCACATCATTTTCTTTATGCACGTCTCTGTGTCCCAGTTTCCCCCTCTTTTTTATAAGGACATCAGCCATATGGGATTAGGGTTTTACCCTAATGACCTCATCTTAATTGATCATCTGCAAAGACCCCATTTCCAAATACAGTCACATACATGGGGTTGGGGGGGTGGCGATGAAAGTGAAAGTTACTCAGTTGTGTCTGACTCTTTGCGACCCCATGGACTATTCTCCAGGTCAGAATACTGAAGGGGGTAGCCTTTCTCTTCTCCAGGGCATCTTCCTAGTCCAGGGATCGAACCCAGGTTTCCCACACTGCAGGCAGATTCTTTACCAGCTGAGCCACAAAGGAAGCCCAAGAGTACTGGAGTGGGTGAAACTGAAAGTGAAGTCGCTCAGTGGTGTCCGACTCTGCGACCCCATGGACAGTAGCCTGCACCAGGCTCCTCCGTCCATGGGATTTTCTAGGCAAGAGTACTGCAGTGGGTTGCCGTTAGCCTATCCCTTTTCCAGCAGATCTTCCTGACCCAGGAATTGAACCGGGGTCTCCTGCATTGCATGTGGATTCTTTACCAACTGCGCTAAAGTTGGGGGATGTTGTTCAATGCATAACAATCAACCTTAATGTAACACAGAACAGAGGTGGTTTCCATTTTAGCAGTCTTTGTACCAAGAAGGGAAGTGGAAGGCTTTGGAGATTGTTGGCCCCATGCTGACCTTTCTGTGATTGGTTTTTGTCAGCTGAGAAGGGCTCAGTCCCTTTTTCGTCCAGACAGGCTTCACTGGTGTGACATCTTTGGGCCCTACTCTTGGTTTAATGTCCTTCTGAAAATACTGAATAAATTTTGAACAAGGAGTCCTGCATTTTCATTTTTCACCCGGTCTCGCAAATTATGTAGCTGGCCCTGTTTTTCATACATCAGGATGGAAAAAATGACTGATTATGATCTGGTAGTCTTGCAACTAGCGAGAAGCTGACCAGGGAGGCCAGGCCAGATAAGACAAGCAGAGGCCTTGGAGGAGGCAGCCAGGCAGAAGATAACAGCTTCATTGGGTAATTAATGATGCCACGTAACATGGTTTCCTGTAGCCTACAGTGACAAGAAGCAGGTCCCCTTAAAACAGCACATCCATTTTCACTCAGTAGTAAGAAAGTAAAGGGGTGTGTTTTTCCCTAGGGAAAAGGCAAGCGGATTTCTTGATTCCCTGTTGAGTTATCTCTCCGAGACAACAACTTGTAAAGGACTTCTGTGATTCTGCCTGTAGCACAGAATTTCTCCTCATATGCATGGAGGATTGGGTCTAGGACATCCTCCACCCCACAGAAAAATCCTTCGCTGCTCAAGTCTCTTCTATAAAATGGTGTAGTATTTGCATATAACCAATGCAACATCCTCCCATATATATATTTTTAAAAACCTTTTGGCCACGAGGCACATAGTTCCTGACCAGGGATGAAGCCTGCAAAATTTGGAGTCTTAACCACTGTACCACCAGGGAAGTCCCATTCTCTCAATATACTTTGAATCATATCTAGATTACTTATGATACCAAATACAATGTAAATGATATGTAAATAACTGTAAATACAGTTTAAATGCTATGTAAATAGTTGCCAGAGTGGCAGCAAATGAAGTTTTGCTTTTTGGAACTTTTTTCTTCAGAATATTTTCCATCCGTGGTTGGTTGAATTGGTGGATGTGGAACCCGTGGATACAGAGGGGCAACCGTATTTATAAAAACATTAAATTCAGGTCAACATGCTGGGACTAGAAAGATAAACATGAAGTGGCCCTAATCTCAATGACCTTACAAATATAATGAGCATGATAAGACAGTGCAAAAACAGAATAAAAGTCAACCTAAAAGTCTCATACATTGCTGAAGGACTTATGTTACACTGAGGGATTACACAGAGGAAGAAGGAGAGGGGGAGACAGAAACCTGGATAGAAGAGGAGGAATTTGACCTGAATTTTGAAGGATGAGTGGGATTTGAGTAAAAATAATGATGACAGGGACGTCCCTCGCGGTCCAGTAGTTAAGAATCTGCCTTGCAATGTATGGGACGTGGGTTAGATCACAGCTAGGAGAACTAAGATCCCACACGCTGTGGAGCAGCGAAGCCTTAGGAACCTGCTAGGGCCCTGTGCCACAGCTGTTGAGTCTGCATGGCACAGCTAGAGAATTCATGCTCAGGGAAAGATTCTACATGGCGCAGTTAAGACCTGACACAGCGAAATCATAAATAAAGATTTTTAAAATATAATGTCAGCAATTACTGATTAAGCCCAATAGGGGATTTATACACAATTTGTATGGGCAAGTAAAAGTCAGTGGTTCAACTGATGGATGAAGAGCCAAAGTGCCTATTTCAAACCCAACTTACGTCGCTTATGAGCTATGTGACCTTAGGCAAGTTATTCAGCCTCCCTGTACCTAACTGTCCCCATCTGTAAAATAGAATCATAGTGTCTCTTTCACAGAGTTGTTGTGATATTTAAATGATATAACATTGATAAAGATCTTGGAAAAGAGCCAGACACTTAGCAAGTGCTCAGTTAATATTAGCTAATAATATTCAGGGAACTGCAACTAGTCCAGTCTACAGGTTTCTAAGACTGATTGTGAAACTGAATCATCCAAAAAACCTTTTTTTTTTTTTTAAGTGAAGACTCTTACAATACCAAGTATTGAAAAAATACGGAGCAATCAGAACTCTCATACGTGACTGGTAGGAGCATAAAATTATACAGTCCTTGTGAAAATCAGTGGCAGCCACCAGGGAATTTCCCCAGAGTTTATTTTAAAATAATAATGATGATGATGTCAGCAAGAGGTAAGACTGGAAGGAATTCTTGGGACCAGCTCAGGGAAGACTGTATGCTCATCCTTGAGAGTTGGTTTTATTCTGTGGGCAGTAAGGGTTTTGAGGAGCAGAAGGCACATGACCAAATCACATATGGATCCGCATCACGAGGAAGGCTGGGTTTGAGAAGAGACTTGGGGTCTGGAGGCCTGAGTGTTTCATTCAAGAGAAAACGTAGATCAGCGCTAGGATAGAGTTAAAAAGGAAATGTGAAAAACGATGGGGGAAAAAAGACATAGCAGAAATAAGGCAGGAGGGAAAGAGGCTTGGGAACAAAGATGGGTTCATGAATAGAGCTAACGGCTAACACAGGGGAGTGCTTACCAGGTGCCAGACACACGGCTTCCAGAACTTTGCATTTGATCCTTACAGCAACGTTATGAAGTAGGATGCTTTTGTTATTGCTATCTCACAGCTAGGGAAACTGAGGCACGGGGAGTTTAAATAACTTGGTTGCGTGTATGCCTGCTAAGTTGCTTCAGTTGTGTCCATCTCTTTGTGACGCTATGGACTGACTCTAGCCTGCCAGGCTCCTCTGTCTATGAGGTTCTCCAGACAAATACTGGAGTGACTTGCTATGCCCTCCTCCAGGGCAATCTTCCCAACCTAGGGATGGAACCCAAGTCTCATCTCTCCTGAATTGGCAGGCGGGTTCTTTACCACTAGTGCCACCTGGGAAGCCTGGCTAACTGCATGAAAGTGAAAGTTGCCCAGTCGAGTCCGACTCTTTGTGATCCCATGGACTCTACAGTCCATGGAATTCTCTAGACCAGAATAAAACCCAGGTCTCCCACATGGCAGGCAGATTCTTTACCAGCTGAGCCACAAGGGAAGTCCAAGAATGCTGGAGTGGGCAGTCTTTCCCTTCTCCAGTGGATCTTCCCGACCCAGGAATGAATTGGGGTCTCCTGCATTGCAGGTGAATTCTTTACCAACTGAGGTATCAGGGAAGCTAATCTGAGATTTCACAAGGTTTAAAAATGTACCTGGGGTTAATTTACTTGATAAGCTAAACAGAGAATTTTCATATGACCTAGCAATTCCATTCCTAGGGACATATCCAAAGTAGCTGAAATCAGGAATTTAAACAAAAACTTGTCCATGAATATTCACAGCAGCTCCAGGTTCACGACCCTCCTGGCTGCTTGGGTTTGGCTTCTGGGCAAACAGCACTCAGGTAGGCCCTGCCCTCCAGGCCTGCATCCCGGGCAGGATCATGGCTGGACTCTGGGGTCCAGGCAACGTCAGAAGCCCACGGTTCCTCATCACAGCCACCAGTCCAGCCCTCTTCTAAATATTCTGATTGTAGTTCGGCATTTTGCTTTAAAAAGAAAAAGAAAAAAACAGGGTTTATTCATCTTAAGTTTTATAGTGCCTTTTCATAAATAAAAAAATCTTTCCTATACTCCAAGTAGAATTTCAACTGTGTGTTAGTTTCTTTCTTTTTTCTCTAGCAAAACCTCCAGCTTCCCCAAGCTGGTTTCAGACTAGATCTAGCACTTAAGCAAAGATGTATAAGATCACAGAGATAGCAGTGTTCTTGTTATAATGGTAGGACTTACTACTCTCCTCCATGAATTTTCTTGCTCGGCCCTCCCACTGAACTCTGGGCTTCTCCTTTCCCAGCCCATAACAAACATCTCTGTTCATTCCTCTAACTGCTTATCTCTCTCCTGGTCTGGTCAGCTTTTCCTGCCCCAGGCATAAGTCAATCACTCAGGTCAGCAAGATTTTACCTGTGGGTCTGGTTCTTTATAAACAAGCTCTGGCTCTCTCCCCATGCACCTTGCCCCAGTTCCTAAAACCTCCTCACGTTAACCAACCCTACCTTTCTCTAAGACAAGACTTTTGAACATTTCCCATTGAAGGCAGCCCTTCTCCTGTCTTCCCCTCCCCAGAGCTTCTTCTAAGCTGGTGTGCATCTTAGCAGCTTCTCTCTTCTCCTGACAAGGCTTACCTGACTGCAATTACAGTCCTTTGATGTCTAGAAGTCTCTTCCAAGGTTACAAAGTTCCTTTACATCCTTTGCTCATTTCTCTCTCTCTCTCTCTCTCTTTTTTTTTTTTTTGGCTGCATGGCATGTGAAATCTTAGTTCCCTGACCAGGGATCAAACCCAGGTCTCCTGCATTGGGAGGGTGGAGTCGTAACCACTGGACCAACAGGGAAGTCCCGTCCTTTGCCCATCGTAATGGTTCTAGCTTCCCGATCACACTCCCTTTCATTCACTTCCACTAATCTCTGCTCTACTGTGTTCCCACTGCCCATTGTACATGATCCATCCATCCATTCATTCACTTGCCAAGCATTTATTGAGTGCCCTCTCTGTGCTAAGCTCTGTGTTGGGTGCTGGGAAGCAAAGATAAGTCAGATGTGGTCACCATCAGGGCTGAAGAGCACTCACTCAGCCATCTCAGTGGTTAAGATATTCAAATACCCCCGTGCCAGCCAGTAAACATGCCATGAATACCCTCCAGCTGCTCTGGTCCTCAAGGTCTTCCTGCCACCCAGTGACTACAAGGTTCATGTCAACTGCCACCTTCACAGAGCTCACAGTCAAACGACAGACACCCTAGATTTTGCTCCAACACCGCCCGCAGAATGCACGTTGAAATGCACACATACTGACCGCAAACTCCCCTGTAGTCTTCCCCATCTGTCTCTCCCACTCCCCCTGAGCGTCTTTTTTGTCCTCCTGCTACCAGCCTCTCAAGTGTTCTCAAATCTTGTGGCTCACTTCCAGTCTCTCCATCCACTTCAGAGCTCATGTACTTTGGTCATTTTCCTTGGATTTTTCGTGCTTTGACCTTCCATCCTTCTTGCTTGGCCCATCCCATCAGTGGAGAACATGTCCCTGATTATTCATTCTGCACATTTGCTTTATGACCTGGTGCTTAGGAGCCTTGGCAGAGACTGGCACAAGGGCAGGTGTCCTGGGAATTTTGCACCCTTGAGATGGCAGACATTAGCTATGCCTTCCTTGTTGTTCAACTCTTCGCATGTCGTGTCCAACTCTTTGCGACCCATGGACTGCAGCACACCAGGCTTCTCTCCTTCACCATTTCCCAGAGTTTGCTCAAATGCCTTCTGTGCTGCTTGGCAAAATTCCCCCCACATTTTGTTGATTCTCCATTACTACCTTTTCATCAATTACTCTCTTGCTTGCATGTTAAATCCTTCCCCTCTGACCTATATTTCTCTTTCTCATTCCCACCCATGACAGAGACATTTATAGCCCAATGAATACTTCTATGGTCCTCCCAGTTTTCCAGCACTCTTGCAGCAAGGTGGTGCCATGTGCATTATTTGGCTCATGGACTTTGAGTGGAAGCAACAGGTCACTTCTGAGCAGAAGCATTGGAAAGCCAGTGCACGGCCCTCCTGCTCTCTTTTCCCCTTCCTCAGTGAGTTGGAAGCTACTGGCTGAAGTGGTTGCCTCCCAAGATGGGGATAATCACTGGGACTTGAGGTGGACAAGAGGGTTTACCCAGCATAGGAATATTTGCAAGAGAGAAATGGATCTTTATCATATAAGCTGCTAACATTTTGAGGGTAATTTATGACTGAAGCAGAATCTAGCATTATCCTGACTGACACACCCCCTAAGACAACAACAATCTCTGTTTCTCCTCCAAGGTCCAGCTTATTTTTCCTCACCATATTGTTTTCCTCCCCATTGCTGGGTCACTAAAGCACACGTCTATATGTATATCTGCTGCTTTCCTTCCCCCTCCACCGACTGTTCCTCTGTCTGGGGTCTCTGGCCCACCACCTCACTGAATTATTCTAAGGCTCCCAGTGATGCCCAGAACCACAATTCAGCAGTGACTTTACATCTGCCAACTGGGTAACAAGAGAGCCGGCAATTCTGTGCTTCTTGGACCCTGGCGTCTTCTGAGGCCCTTGGTTACCCGGGTTTTCCTCCTGCCCCACCAATGGTCTTTTCTGAAAAACTTTTATTGGAGTTTAGTTGATTTACAATGTTGTGTTAGCTTCAGATGTGCAGCAAAGTGGATCAGTCATACTTGTATATGTATCCATGTATCCACTCTTTTTCTTTAAAGATATTTTTCCCCATATAGGCCATGACAGAGTATTGGGTAGAGTTCCCTGTGCTATACAGTAGGCTCTTATTTGTTATCTAATATATATATATGCATATATGGGTATGTATATGTTAATCTCATTCTCTCAATTTACCCTGCCCCTCTTTATCCTCCAGTAACGATGAGTTTGTTTTCTACGTTTGTGACTCTACTTCTGTTTTGGAAGTTCATTTGTACCTTTTTTAAAAAAAGATTCCATTTATAAGTGATATCATATGCATATAACATTTGTCTTTCTGTGTCTGACTTACTTCGCTCAGTGTGACAATCGCTAGGTTGCTGCAAGTGGCATTATTCTGTTCCTTTTTCATGACTAATACTCCCCTACTAATGATCTTTCCTAGGCTGCTTTGTCGGCTGCCTCTTCTTCCTGCCCCTAAATGGAGCCCTTCCGAGGTCCAGCCTCTAGCCCTCTCCATTCCCTGCACTCTTTCTTGGTGATCTCACTCAAGCTATGGCTTGGAGTTCCTGTTCATGAGTGTGACTCCCGAATCTACTTGTGATCTCCGCTTTCAGAGTGTCAGGCTGAAACAGTGGACACCATGAGCTCTTCCTGAGCTCCAGGACCACATTTCTGACCCTTGGGGTGTCTCCATACTTTAAGTATCCAAAACCAAACCCACCTACTTGCTCATTTCCTCCAGCAGGAAGCCTGATCCCTCAGCCTCCATGTGACATAGTTTGTTCTTACAGCTGCCCAGGCTCAACTTCTGGGGCCCTGTTCCATCTACACATACATCCAGGCCATTCCCAGTTCGGGAAGATGCCATTTCTTCCTCCTCTTTCCCCTGCCCTTTGTCACTCTCAAGAGTGCTGAGGCTTGCTGGCTTGCCTTGGCAGTTCTGCATATCCTCCTCTCTGGGCACCCTGCCTTTTCTCCCCCAGCCTCCTCCATCTCCTGTCTGGCCAAACTTCCTCAGGCTCAGGCTGCCCCTTCACCCTCAGTGGCTCCCTAGTGCCTCTGAATCAGTTCTGAGCTCCTCAGCTTCCCCATGGGGGCCTTGCACTTGAAGACCTTTTCAATCTTATTTTCTCCCAGTTCACAACTCTCTTAAACCAAGAAGAATGGTTTATTTCTTGTTCTCCAAACATACCTAGTTTGGAGAATTACTAAAGAGAGTTACATAGGAGAGTCACAAAAGAAAATGCTCTAAAGAGGGAAAAGAGGGCGCAAAGACTAAAGTGGAGGGTGGAGGGAATTATTACTTTTTATTATTTATTTGGCTGTACTGGGTCTTAGTCGCAGCACGCGGGACCGTCGATCTTTGTTGTGGCACGTGGGATCTTTAGTTGCAGCGTGTGAAATCTGTTTTTCTTAGTTGCAGCATGGGAGATCTAGTTGCCTGACCAGGGGTTGAATGGGGAGCCCCTGCCTTGGGAGCATGGAGTCTTAATAGTCCCTGGGAAGTTCCCTCCACTCTCCACCTTAGTCTTGACTCTCTGTTGTCCCTCTTTTGCATCCTTAGAGCATTTTCTTTTGTAACTCTCCTATAAGCTGGAGCAGAAAACACTTGTATTTTCTTAGTGTCTTTTAACCATATGACACTCTGCTGTTTTGCCTCCCAGCCAGGTGGTTTTTCTTAACACTAGACCACGTGGTATTTTTAGAACCTGTGTTTGTTACGGCTCCCTTTCAGGCAGGGGCACTCATGTCATGCTTGAGCTTTCGGTCATAAGTTTGACCCTCATTTCAAGTGGGCGATTACCAACAAAGCTGGTGGCCGGACTTTCCTGGGCCCCGTTTCTGTGAACACTTCTCAAGTGGGTGGTAATTTTTTTTTTTTTTCTGCTCTCCTGAGCTATACATGGCTACAAGCAAACCCTGGCTGCTTTGCATGCACTTGGGGACCTCTCAACCAGCTGGTGGTTCAGGAACATTCCAGCTAGTCTCATCCGTGTGAAACCCACCTCGCCCTCCAAGCCACACGAGAGGCCAGGCAGGTGTGTAAAAGGGAATTCAGTCCAGACGGGGCTTTCCATGTTCTTGTGAGACCCACAGCCCTCTGCCTGAGAGGGGAGCTCAGAGAGCCTGTCTTACATCAGAGCCACAAGTCTGGGCAGGAACTGAAAGAGGACATGATCTGGAGGCTGAAATGCCAGGGGGGAAGTCAGGAGCTATCTGAGCAGATCCCGGGGGAGATAAGTGAGGAGTCCCTTCTGCGGTGGCAGGGTAGCTGCTGGCAGCGTTGGGCTCCAGCTCTGAGGACCACCTCTCTGCGGTTTCCCGGGCACGGTGCCAGGCTGGACTCCTCACTGACATGGAGCATCTTATCATCCAGACGCAGACACACACACAGCGGACCAAAGTCTCTTCATCTCTCAGTGCTTCACATGCCCAGCGATGACGTGGTGGGGTGGTTGGGGCGTGGTGGGGGGGCATGTCTTCACAGCCTCTGAACACACAGTAGGGCCAGAAGTGGTGGGCCACAGTGGGGGTGGGGGTACTGAAGAATGTGTTCTCCACCCCACCTGGTCCCCCTCACTTCCATAACACTGATCAACCACATGTGGGAACTTCCCTGATGATACGGTGGCTAAGAATCCGCCTGCCAGTGCCGGAGACACAGGTTCCATCCCTGATCCGGGAAGACTTCCCATGCCTTGGAGCAACTAAGCCCATGCGCCACAACCACGGAGCCCTTGCTCTAGAGCCCTCGAGCCACAGCAAGAGGAGCCTCCACCAAGAGAAGCTGAGCACTGCGGCGAAGAGTAGCCCCCGCTCACCACAAGCAGAGGAAGCCCGCGCAGCAGCGAAGACCCCGCACAGCCAAAAAAAGCACACACATCATTAAAAAACAACACACGGGCCAAGCCAGTCGGGCCAGGCCAGCTGGCTGGTGACACCTGCTTCAGTCCCAGTCTCTCATTTCAGACTGTGGCTCAGAGAGGGTAAGGGGCCATATGTGAGGTCACAGCCAGTTCTGGGGGGAGACAGAAACTCAGATCCAGGTTCCTTGGTGGCCACGCTCTGGCTCTTTCCACTCAATCTCTCCGCCCCTTGGTTTGAGGCAAGAGTGAAATTCCTGGGAGACTTTTTAAAAGATAAAGAGGACAGGTTCTCTGTGCATCTCCAAGCACATGTAAGAGAAGCAAAGGGAAAAGTGAGTGACCCCTGTAAACGTCCACGTGGAAATCTGGCACTATGACCTACGGGACCAGCGGGAGCTCAGAAAAGTTTAATCCAGGGTCGAAGAAACAATACAGTTAGCTTTTCCAAAACACTCAGCAGAGTTGAGAAACAGCCTGTTCCAAAACAAATACATTCTGTTGACTGAGTAAATGTATTTTTTATTCATTTCATTGTTTTTGACCTCACTGTTAACTCAAGATGTTTTTTTTTAAAAACAAAGCTATTATCATTGTTCAAAATTTAGATTCCAACATGGTGAAGTGTTTTATTTAAATTCCCAAAGTCAAAGCATTCTCTGTTCTTGGATCAGAGTTTCCTTGAGGTCAGAAGAGGGAGCAACCATTTGCCAGGAAGTGGTTTTCCATGTGGCTCTAGAAAGGCTTTGCCTAATCTGGAGTGGGAGTTGGTCCCGGTCCACTGAGTGGCTCAAAGGCAGCCCCCTCTCCCTCCTTCAAGTGCTCGGCCAGGAGCTCTGTCTTTCTCAGCAAAGGATAAGGATTGTTTTGTGACACTTTTGTTTCACTGTATTTGTTCCAAGTTTTAATGTCAAATAGATTTCTTACTGTGGGTTGCCATCTAGAAAAGTTTGAAAGTCTCAGTTTACCAAAGAACCAACCAAAACAGTTTAGACACATTATTGAAAGTGAAGGAAGTGAGAGGCAGTTAAATAAATTTGCATTATTATGGAGGCTCAAGGGGCCCTGTATTCCTCCCGTAAAGGCTGCAGGTGCATGTGGGGTGCCCACTCGCCTGACATTGGAAGGGGGGGCGTGTTTAGGGGGTGCTCCCAGGAAAGGTCTGTAGAAACTGCCAAGACACACATCCAGAAGTCTGACTCAAATTTGTACACAAATCAAAGACTGAAATCTTAATTTGTTATAATCAAGAGTTAAAGAAAACTTGAAAGGGATATGGACCCGCCAGATAGAACGGACAACTCTATCTGCTACTTCTTTAGCCCATAAAAACAAAACCCAGAGCACACGTCCAATGCAAGTGGGGTCCAGCCGATGTTTGAAAATCTACCAACTTCTTCCACCAGATCATCAGATACTACATGTGACAGGGTATGCTTTCTGTGCCCATGGACAGGTGGGCATCCCCTGCGCTCAGGCTTTGGGCAGGTGCAGCCAAGCCCGA
Organism: Ovis canadensis; assembly: GCF_042477335.2. Classification (NCBI taxonomy): domain Eukaryota; kingdom Metazoa; phylum Chordata; class Mammalia; order Artiodactyla; family Bovidae; genus Ovis; species Ovis canadensis. The sequence continues at coordinate 38,156,128 of NC_091258.1, read as the reverse complement.
AGTTACTGGCAGTAAAAGGTGAGCACGTTCTCCTGGTTTCCTCGGATCAGGATGACTGGAGGTCTGAGGTCCTGGGACAGCATCTCCAGCCAGGCCATGTACAGCGAGCTCGGGCACTTCCCCTTCCTCCCTATGGGCAGGGTGCTGTGGGGCAGGAAGAAGCAGCAGATGGGAAATTAAGCAAGGGCCTTCCCCATGTGGCCCAGCTCTTGGTCTGCTTCCTGAACAGCATCTCTCTTTGTTGGCCCTTTCAGCGCTCCTTCTTCCTAGCCACCCTAAGAATGACCTGTGGCTCTTCTTGAAAGCGTGACTTGAAATGTAAGTTCACCCACAAAGCATTTCTAAGCAAAGCCATGGCTTGTGAGGCCCCCGTGATCCTGGCCCCACCAGCCTCCACAACCTCCCCTCCCACTGCCCTCAGGCTCCCTCACACCCCTACAGTCACAGAGGCTTCCTTTCCACTCCTGAAATAAAAGGCCAGCTTGTTCCTGCCCTGGGGCCTTGGCCCATGACATTCTTTGTTTATTTTTTGTTAATTTTTACTTTATTTTACTTTACAATACTGTATTGGTTTTGCCATACATTGACATGAATCCACCATGGGTCCATGACATTCTTTCCACCCAGATGGCAGAGCCAGCCCCTAGCTCTTCACCTTGCCTCCCTCAGGTCTTAGCCCAAGTGCATCTCCTTCTCGGATCACCCTCTTCAATCCCATCTCCCCCTCTCTATCATGTCACCCTGTTTCATTATCTTTGTAACACTTCACAGTCTCAAATCCTCTTCTCGTTTATTTGTTTGTCGTCTGTCTCCCCCCACTAGAACGTTTGTTCACGCGTGGGCAGGTGGGGTTTGTCTGATTCGCCTGTATGGAGAACACAGTCAGACTCACGGTGAAGCTCACGCATCCCACTCCTGCAGCCACTTGGATCACGCCAGCCTCGCCTCTCCAGCCATACCCCTGCCTGCAGCCAGAGCAAGCGATATGCTCATGCGTTTCAGCTGAGTGGCCTAGTCCTGGCTCCTGCCACACATGTAAGGCCTTGGGAGCAGGACTCTGCCATCTCCCTGAACTGTCCTGTCCGAATTGCTATGCTGAGCAAATAACCACATACCCTGGGAAGGCTCTTCAGCCACATTTTCATGGCTATTTCAGGAAGCAACGTTTCCACCACCTTGAGATTCCGAAGATGCCTGGTGATGACTGCCACTGCCCTGCTTGCGGCTCTTGCGGGAAGGCGGCATCACACTGACCCCGCTGGTGTTGCACAAAGCTGGGGCACCAGCATGTTACTAATCCTTGTTTGTTTTCCCAAAGTACACCCACAGGTACTGTTTCATCTGAACCTCAAAACTACCCCGGGGAAAAAGCTGAGGGAACCGGCCAGACAGGAGGATGCTGTGCAATGCTGGGCTTCAGAGGCTGGCTCTGGGTCAGAGAAGCTGCTAGAGTCGTGGCTTGCCCCTTCCTCAGCCATGTGGCTGTGACAAAAGGCTCATTGACCCTAAGCCTCAGTTTTTGTTTCCCCAAAGTGAACACACATGATTCTGTCACAGGCTTGTGAGTTCCAAAGAAGCCCCAGCTCATGAAGGGCACTGCACAAAGACACTGGCGTGGAGTGAGCCCTTCGTAACGTCAGCAGTACTGTCACCACTTATAACTATTTACCAGCTCGAGATGACCCAGCTGGTGAGTGGCAGAGCTGGGACTTGACCCTGGGTCTTGGGATCTTTCCATCCCCACGATCCCAGCTCACTGCAACCCCTCCTCTGCTGAGGATCGACGTCCCCAAACAGCTGTCCCTTTTTTAAAAATTCCCTTCTCAAAGCTTCGTGTGGGACAAACAGGATCCTCCCTTATAAAGCAAGGTCCCCAGGATTGCGGAACCTCATGGGAACAAGGACATTCCATTAAGCCAGTGTCACCTTGGTTAATAGAATGAGTGTGTGTTTTCCTGGTGCCTTTCCCAGGAAAAGGGAAGTGGGAATATTGAAACCAAGCTTTCCTGATTTGACAGTTACACTAAAGGCTGGTTACCAGTGAAATGCCCACTGGTAACTACTCATTGGAAAAGACCCTGATGCTGGGAAAGATTGAAGGTGGGAGGAGAAGGGGACGACAGAGAATGAGATAGCTGAATGGCATCACCGACTCGACGGACATGAGTTTGAGTAGACTCCAAGAGTTGGTGATGGACAGGGAGGCCTGGCGTGCTGCAGTCTGTGGGGTCACAAAGAGTCGGACGCGACTGAGCGACTGAACTGAATTACTGGTATTACACATCCTTTCCAGGGACTGCAATTAGAAATGTCAAAGGCTTGGGGGCTTAGTCACTGCACTATCCAGGGCAGGGGAACCCCATCATTCTTGCTGTGGCTTTTCCAGCCCCAACAAGAAGTTCCCTCTCAGAGCAGAGCCTGTCCATCTGTCTGCCTGTGCAAAGGACAGACTCCCTTGGCACTCTCTCCCAGTGCCAGCGAACAGCACACTCTGTTTCTGCCCACAGGATGTGTGTGGTGTAAGCGACTAATCTTTTGAAATCAAGCTGCTCTAGAACAAAGGAGCTTTTTGCTCAGAACTGCATCGCTTAGCCACAAGGAAAGGCAGCCTTGGATCTAACCTAGATGCGGAAAGATAACCAAGCTTCAGAACCAGCGTCTCGGGCTTCAAACCCCAGTCACCACCTGGCAGATTCTGAATTTCTCTGAGACTCAGCTTCCTCGTCTCCTTAGGGTGTGTGCTGCGGTGGGGATGGGGGTAAAACAGTCACTTCATAGAATTCTGAAAATTAATAAGGCCCAGTGGATTTAGGAGTTTGGGATTAGCAGATGCAGACCATTATGTATAGGGTGGATAAACAACAAGGCCTTACTGTGTAGCACAGGGAACTATATGCAATATCCTCAAATAAACCATAATGGAAAAGAATATGAAAAAGAATGCATACATATATGCATAACTGAATCACTTTGCTATACAGCAGAAATTAACATAGCATTATAAATCAACTATAATAAAATAATTTTTTTTAAAAACTAGGACTTCCCTTGTGGTCCAGTGGTTAAGACTCCATGCTCCCAATGCAAGGGGCACAGATTGACTCCCTGGTGGTAAACCAAGATTTCACATGCTACTCAGTACATACAGCCAAAAAATAAATGAAAAAAGATTTTTTTTTATTAATAAAGCCCAATGCCTTGAGTGTCACAGAGGCTCAATCAATAAACTACAATTTGATTACTATTATTCTGTCTATTACTGTTTGTCTTTGGTGACTTCCAGGTGCCACTAGTGGTAAAGAACTTGCCTCCCAAAACAGGAGACACAGGAAACCTGGGTCTGATCCCTGGGTCAGGAAGATCCCCTGGAGGAGGAAATGGCAACCCACTCCAGTATTCCTGCCTAGAAAATTCCATGGACAGAGGAGCCAGTGGGCTACAGTTCATAGGGTTGCAAAGAGTCGGACACAACTGAAGCAACATGCATTTAGCACACACGCGTTTAGCTTTGAGGAGGGAGTCTTTACAAAAAAGAAGAGGGGCCCAGACCCAAAAGTTACGCCAGAAATATGTGCTTAGTGTGGTAAAGGTTGTTGGGCTAGTTACAAGGCTGGTTTACTAGTGTACAGTTTAAGTGGAGCTCAAAGAAGGACTGTAAATCAGATAAACCATTGATCAGTAGCAGCAAACAAGCCAGTTCTGCCTCAAAGCTGCTCTAGAAAACAGCCCATGTGTGCTCTCTGATGTGCTAGAAAATGTGATTTTTGTCATTTCCTGGAGGCTTGGGAGGATTTCCTCATTCTTGGGATTTCTGGGAAATGTGGGCTCCTGGGCTCAACCCCAGACCCTGATCTAGAAAGAACTGAGGAATTTGCTGTTTTCCACACCTCCCCGCGCCCTCAATGGTTCTGAGGCAGGGGACCCTCAGGGTGAACTTTTAAAGGCATGTCTCCGGGTTGGAGACAGCAGAGCAGCTGCTCCCTGTGGTGCTGGCTTGACACCCAGGGCCCTTTCAGGCAACAACTGTGGCAGACGCCATGGGGTGGGCCCTGTGCACAGGCCTCTCCTCTAAGGTGACTGACTCCTGTTTATTTGTATCAGCTAATCCCAGAAAGGCTGGTGGGTGGGGATGGGTTTCCCCTGTGAGATCCAGAAGGTGGGGGAATGGGAGGGGAGAGGTGACAGCAGGTGGTCCCTCCCCAGATGAAATTCCTCCTCTTCTAGCTTGAGAGACTGACTCATTTCAGTGGCCATCTTAGGGTCATAGCATGTTAGAGTGAAAGAGAATCTTGGAAATAATTAATTTAACTCTTCTCTATAATCAGGGAGGGACTTCCTTGATGGTCCAGGGGTTAAGAATCCGCCCTGAAGTGCAGAGGACATGGGTTTTATCCCTGGTCAGGGAACTAAGATCCCACATGTCTCTGGGTAACTAAGCCCAAGGGCCAAACTACAAGTCTGGGGGTCTTAACTAGAAGAGAAACTACAGAGCCCACGCACTCTAGAGCCCACGCACCACAACCAGAGAGAAGCCCGCACGCCACGATGAAGAACCTGGGTGCTGCAAGTGAGACCTGACGCAGCCCCAAAAATAAAAATTCAAAAAAATGTATAACAGGGAAGCTGAGGCTCAGAGAAGGAGAGTTACTTGCCCAAGGCCACACAGTGGGCTAATGGCAGAGACAAAATGCAAATCTGCTTCTCTGAACAGAGGTGGCACTCAGGAAGAGGTGCACACCTGTGCCCCAGATGGCACATCCCAAGTACCACACCCAGGGAAAGTCAGGGAGCCATCCCAGCATGAAGCCGCTGTCACCATCTTACCCGCTGACTTGGCCCACAACCAGGGTAACCTGGCCCTAGAAAAATTCTCTGCAAGATGTTGGCCAGCAGCTCGGAGATCAACCTGCTTCCCTTACACCACGGTTCCCACACCAAAGGAAACATGGAGCACTTTCTTTGTAGAAAAGATTATCTCCCCATGAGCCCCAGAAAGACTGGCTTCAGGCAGAGCCAGCTTCGTGGGCAGCCACCTGTGCGGCCATGAAGCCCCCACTGAGACGGGTCCCAGGCTGGGCTTCACGCCCTGCTGTCAGCATCCCGACATTCTTAATCGCCTGTGAACAAAGGGCCCCATACTCTCACCGAGCACAGCCCCACAAATTGTGTGCTCCATCCTGGTCTCAGGGTATGAACAAACAGGTTCGGCTGGCTTTCCCGCTGTCCTGTGGAGTCTGCGGTGGCTCGCCCCAGGAAATGTCAGCAGCTCCTCTGAAGGCGGCATTCCCTCTGAGCCGGCCTGTCCCTGGGAGAGGGGGCTGGGGGGCCTGGCTGACCGAGTTCTGCCTCTTGGCCTCCATGAGACTCTCCGCCACTGTCACCTTCCCCTCTTCTTCCACTTACTCAGCCTGGGTCAACAGCCAGCAGAGGTGGCTCCTAACCAGACAGGGCCAGCAGCAAGAGAAGCTGGAGTGTCTGACGGGCCCAGAGGCTGGAACAGCCCCGGCCAGGGCAGGGTTCTGATTCCACTGCCCAGACCTGGCACCAACATCAGCTGGGGGTGGCTGGTGACCAAAGAGGGCTGGCCAAATAACTAGGAATCAATTTTCTTCCAGAACAAACTGGGTCCCCTTTGCCAAGCTGAGTTTGGCAAGAAAAAGCAATGGACAGGGGAAAGCAGAGGTGGGGGGAGTCAGTGAGGCCTGGGACACAGGGACCCAAGACCTCGGCCAGCTGGTGCACAGGCGCGGGGCATGGGGCATGGGGTGGATGCAGGCCCAGTCATGGAGTAAGAAGCCACCCAGATAGTGTGTCTATGGGCCTGGAGCCCCTCATCCTCACAGAGGAAGGCTTGGGTCCTCAGCCAGTGACCAGCCCTCTAAAGCTGACACTCTGGCCCGGGCATCAGGCTTCTCCAGCACACAGGTCACTACTTACATGACAACCAGAGCGGCATCTCGGGAGTAATCCAGCAGAATCTCATTCAGCCTCACCTGCCGCAGGGACTGGGCAAGGAAAAGCCACGTACGTGGTCATTCCCCACGTCCTCTGAGCGATCCCCGCCAAGCCCAAGTCCACATCCTTGAATATCTCAAACTGGGTGTGTGAATTGTCCCCCCTAAATTATGATAGATTCTCCCACCTCCGAGAAGGTGACTGAGTGCCAAGCTTTCTTCCTGGCCTTATTATTGTGGGATTGTGGTGGGAAAGAGCACCTCCCGTGGGGTGGGAAGGGCTGGGTTCACATCTCAGGCCTAAGAGTTTCTGACATTGAGCAGGCACCTTGCCTCCCTGAGCTTCACGGCCCTCAGCTGTGCAATGGGTGCAGCAGCGCCCTCCTCGGGGAGTCTGGGAAGCCTGAGTGAGATGATATATGCAAAAGCTCCAGGGGAAGCACTTGCTAAGGTGCACCCAGCAATGGCGATGGCTTGATCTCCTCTGTGACAGAGCAGGCAGGAGCCTTCTGTGGACACGACGCATTACTCAGCCTTTTCTCAGGACTGGGTGACTCTGGAAGGCTCAGGGGCCAGGTCAGGGAACTCCCCAAAGCTCAGATGCGGCTGAGCTGTGGGGCGGACTCCCACCCCCTCTCCGAGGCTTGTCTCTGAATTGTTCAGAAGTGGTGGACACTCAGGGTCTGATTGTGGACGGATACCCCATTGGAGAGAAAGGAAAACTGAGGGCAAGTGAGTTCACCCAGATCTCACAGGGGCAGCATCTGAGTGGAATCACTGCGTTGTGGAAACTGTCCACTGTGGGCTGCAGGATGTTTAGCAGCATCCCAGGCCACTACTCGCTAAGTGACAGCGGCCGTTCCTGCTGGCAGGTGACAGCCAAAACTGTCCCCAGAAATCACCAAATGTCCCCTGAGTCCTCAGAACTACCACCATGGAACTCACAGGGAGCAGAACTGCTCTCCCCACCTTAAAACGGGCATGGCAGCCCCCACTCTCCTTTAGTCCTGAGCAGAGTCCTGAAGACGCTGCCTGGGAAGGGCGTGGGGTCCATAGTGAAGGGGAGAAGCTCAGGCAGCTTTGTGGGCCCACAAAGGACAAACTCTACCTTGACTTTCCCCACCTGCCTTATGAATGCCTTCCTGCAGGCATGGAGGAACAGGGGAGGAGAGGGAGAAGGACCCCAGGCAGTCCATTGCCATGGCCAGGGAGACTCAAAATGGACCGAGGGACCAGGCTCCCACACCAAGGATGGCTCTGAGATCAACCCCTGGGTCACTCGTCAGCCTGCGGTGTGTGGCTTGAGGACACCTCAGAGGCTTGGTGTGGGGAGACTAGAATTGGGGTCAGGGAAAGGGGTTCAGGAAGCCCAAGACAGATGGGGGCACAGGCCCTGACCCAGGGGAGCACCCAGACCCCCACCCCCACCCCAGCAGGGCCCTTCTTTCTCCCGCACCTTGATTCTATTCTTGTTAATCTCCTCATCCGAGATCTTCCAGGGGCAGTCCCGCCTCATCTCAGTGACGGTGGCCTCATCCTTGAAGCCATCATTCAGGCGGAAGGGTGCAATCATGTCCTCAAAGCGCTTGATGCTGGGGGCAGAGAGAGCCAGTGAGACCAGGCGAGGTGCCCACGTGCAGGGGAACGGGGTCCTCAGAGGGAGATGGAGGTGGCGGCCGCGGGGACACACATTTCAGGCTGAAACCCTTTCTGATGCTGCTGTTTACATCAAAGCAGCCTCTGTGTTGAATTCAGCCCTGACAGCTGCGTCTGACTTTGATCAGGACTTCCACAAGTGGTCCATGAAGCCTGACTGGGGTCCACCTCCACCCCCGACCACTCCCGCCCCAGGGTGTTTACTGAGCACTGCTCTGTGCTACACAACAGTGAACAAACCAGACAACATCCCCAGTCCGCACAGAGCTCATGGTCTGCTGGGTGACAAATAAGCAAGTCAGTATAGATCAGAAGACTTATGAAAGCATATGCTGAGAAAGTCCTCTCTGGACCCAAGGATGCCCGTCCTTCCGAAGCTAGCTACGCACAAGGCAGGGGGTGTTGGAGCAAACAGAATGGAAGGTGCAAAGGTCCCAAGGCAGAAGTGTACTTGGGCTGCTTGAGGAGCAACAGAGAAGCCTGTGTGGATGGAGCAAGGTGAGTGCAGGGGTGAATGGGAGGCCGTCAGGTAAGTCAGGGAAAGGAGGCAGCACCAGCAAAGGAAACTGAAAGAAGGATCCCTGAAGTGGGAGGGATCCAGCAGCGGGCAGCATCTTGGATCCAAAGGGGCTGTTTCAAGAAGGACCGCTGTGTCAAATGCAGCTGCGAGGCAGAGAACGAGCAGGACAGCAGCGGGCCCTGAAGATCCGGTGGTGCAGAGGTCACGGCCCAGGCTGGCGAGAGGGACTTCAGCGGAGCTGCAGGAGGGCAGCCAGACTGGAGTGAGCTGGAGAATGAGGGAGGGGTGGGAGGAAGCAGCCACAAAGAGGGTAGCATCACTCTGGAGTAGGTTGGCTGTGCAAGGTAGGAGAGAAATGGTCCAGGAGGTGGAGGAAGATGCAAGAGCAAAGATGGGGTTTAAAGACAAGATGGGCTGGGGGCTTCTGCATGTGGCTCCCACTGTCCTCTCCACGGGGGAAGGTCTCCCCCTCCCATCTCTGTTCACGGCCTTTCTCAAGGTTCTGCTCCTCCACTAGCAAAGATGGCCCTGTTCTCCTTTGCATTCGCGTCCATCTCTGCACCATTCTGATGTCTCTTGACATCGTCCCTGTACCTCAACCAAGGTAAACCACGCAGGGCAGGGCTGCAATTTACTCATCTCTGTCCCTGCAGCTCAAGCACAGCCCTGAGGGAATGGGGGAGTCAGTATATCCATCACTATTAACTAGTTCCTTCCTTCAAAAAAATATTTACTTATTTATTTGGCGACACTGGGTCTTAGTGGCAGCATGAGGGATTTTTAGTTATGGCCTGGGGGCTCTTATTTGTAGCATGTGGGATCTAGTGCCCTGACCGGGGATTGATCCCAGACCCCCTGCACTGAGAGCTCGGAGTCTTAGCCACGGGCCCACTAGGGAAGTCCCCTTTCCTTTCTTCTTGATGTCCTTCCTTCTGCAGGTAAACAAGGGCTAAAGAGGTCAGGACGGACCTTACTTTACTGAGAAGACAGAGTCCTGGAAAACCTCACTTGGACAGATTTACGTAAGGCAATCCTACCGTAAATGTCTTCTTTTAAGAATATGCAACTGAATCTAGGAAAGTAACTCATTCCTTCTGGCCCCACAATTGAGCCCTGCTACAGAGTCACACAGGTGTTTGCTTCAAGTCTGCCCACTTGCCATTGCATGGGTGAGCAGGGGAGGGGGTCAACATCCGCCACTCTCCAAGTGCCAGTGAGCTAATATAACATCAGGGGCTGCAGCTGCCATGCTTCTGCCTCAGGGCCTGGGGAACTTCCGTTCTGTTTGCTCCAGTGCCCCTCAGCCCCATGGAGGGGACGTGCCTCTGCCGTGGCCTCTGCAGAAGGAGCATCCTTCCAGTGGTGTATTTCGGGGCATATGATCCTGCCACTCCTGGCCATGGCCAACTGGACTAAAGGTGGCCAAGGAATAGACCTTCCGATAACCTTTACCTCGGCTTGGCAGGAAGCAATGAGCTGGGCTGGTCACAGTCCCTTTTTCAGACACTTAATTTAAGCAATGTCCGGAGAAGGAAGGAAGCAGTCTGTAGCCGAGTTAGGACTATAGGGAAAGGTGGAGATACAGAAAGACCTCAGAGGCTACAAGCGGGCAGAAGCCACAAATCCAGCCTTGACTGATCACTGACTCTGGGCAGGGCGCCCTGTTAAGCATGTTGCATGGATCGTCTGAGACTGTGGTTCTCAAAGTGAGGTGCCTGCATCGCACAGGAGAGCTTGTTAGAAGCGCACATTTTCAGGCCTCACCCCAGACCTAGTGACTCAGAATCTTGGGGCTGGGCCCCCCAAGTTGTGAGTTCACAAACACTCCAGGTGATGCTGTTGTTTGAGAACCAGTCTTTTATGAAAACGATACAGGAGTTGGAGAAAATTTAGAAAATCAGAGTAGATAAATCAGCCTTTCATGAGTACCAGCAGCCTGAGCTCGAGAGGTGTGAAGCTGGAGACTTTCTCAGTGCCAGGGTGTGCGGGGTGTGTGGGAGGTCCCTGGCAGATGAAACACCAGCTCTGCTCTAGGGGCAGAACGGCCATGAAGAGCTTCAAAAACACTGGGTCTGTGAAAAGCATGAATGGGAACTTCCATTGACCTTCAGCCAGGTGTGTTTTTGGCAAAGACCACAGCCCTGATATGCAAAGGACCACCGGGCAAGGGGAAAAAACTCAAACAAAAATTAACGGCTGCAAATTCTTTCTTTCCATGAGCCCAGTGTAGGCGGGGTCAGGTGAACCAGGTTGCCCTTGGTTCACCAAAGAGAAAGGGCCAACCCTTCTCCCTGGAACCCTCAACAGAAAACTCACTGCTCAGCCCGTGGCTTCTGGTTGATGTCGGGAAGGACGTGAACTTCATGGAATCCCAACCGGAACTTGCTCAGCAGAGAAATGATCCTGGAAGACAGAGATTTTTTTTCTTTTTTAAACGCATTCATTCCTTCAGGATATGTATGTTAGTTGCTCAGTTGTGTTTGACTCTGTGACCCCATGGATTGTAGCCCACCAGGTTCCATGGGATTCCTCCAGCAAGCATACTGGAGTGGGTAGCCATTCCCTTCTCTAGGGCATCTTCCCAACCCCAGGATCGAACCTGGGTCTCCTGCATTGCAGGTGGATGCTTTACCATGTGAGCCACTAGGGAAGGTAGAGCAGCAAACAAAACAAACTCTGCCCTCGGGGATTTCACATTCTAACCTGCGAGGGAGGCAGACAATAAGTGAAAATTGATAAAGCAGGTCAGATGACGACGAGTGACAGGAAAAAGGAATTGTCCTAAGTCTCCGGTGGCCATCCCTGGGCTAGAGCACCTCACATTCTAACGTCTGCGCACCTGCTGGGGAGCTTGTTACAACACAGGTTCTGATCCAGCTGGCCTGGATCGGGACCTGGGATTCTGCATTTCCTTTTTAAAAATCTTTAAGATTTATTTATTTACTTTTGGCTAAGCTGGGTCTTTGTTGCTGCATGTGGGATCTTTCTGGACCAGGGATCGAACCCGTGGCCCCTGCATTGGCAAGTGGATTTCTAACCACTGAACCACCAGGGAAGCCTGGGATTCTGCTTTTCTAAGAAGCTCCCAGGTGATTTGAGACTGCTGGTTCACTGGCCACACTTTGAGAAATGAGGGTGTAAGGAATGGGAGGTGAACGGCAGGAAATTCCTCAAGGCGGCTGAGGGAGCAGGTAACACATATGAGCTAAGTATAGAACCAGGAGTGGCAAGCCAGGTAGCCCTGACTTTGCATCCACAAGGAAGAAGCAGTAACTGTGGTTTGAAGTGGTCAGGGAAGGCTTCACAGAGGAGGTGGTGGTCTGGCTGGATGGTGAACGGTGGGTAAGACTGTTATAGACTGAAGAGGGTGGATAAGGGTGTTCACACCAGAACCACACAAGGAGGCTTCTAAACAGTACTCGTGCCTCGGCCCTAGCCCACCCATTGCATCAGAATCCCTGGGCAGGACATGGCGTTGGTGATGCCTCAGGACTAGCCGGTGGGGAGCAAGCACCCCAGGAGGAGAGTCTAATAAGCAAAGACATGGGGGTGCATGGGATGGGGTGGGAGCAGCCAGGGGCTGCTTGGGACAGTGTGGAGCTTGCCAGGGGACAAAAAGGAGACGAACTGCCATTGGTGGTCCCGGAACTTGGGAGTGAACTTAGGAAAGCAGAGCTGGGGGCAGCACAGGGGTGCCCTGGGGTCACAAGGAAGGCAGAGGACTTGGGCTGGTCCAGAGGCAGCCGGGAGGAGAGGAGATTTCACAATCTTTGCTTGCAAGACATCCTGTGACCCCACAGTGCCGTGGCCTCGATCTGAACCAATGCTCCCTGAACCCAGCTTTGAGTGGGAGCTGGAACAGGAAGCCAAGAGGGCAAAGCAGCCTTTGCGGTGTGTTTATCTTCTGGAAAGGAGCACAGAGAAGCAGATGCTGCATTTCCTGGGCAACGTTCTCCGCATTGAGAAGGGCCCTCCAGTGGAGAAGCTGTCAACAGGGGTGAGGGCAATGAGATGGGGTTGCTGGTCACCCTTAACTCATGCAGCAGGGGTCATGGGGATGTATGAGGTCCTGGCATAGGACTAGGGTGGCACAGGCCACGGAGTCCTGCCCCTGGGGTGTCACAGCAGGCACTCAAGGCTGTGCAGGGTTTTCTCTCTGGCTAACTAACTGCACAATTTGGGGCAAACCACCCACCCCATCCTCCCTAGCCTGCCCACACCCTCCAGCAGACCTCGGTCCTACGGCCTTCGACCTCACTTGACCTTGCTCTAAAGCCACAGGGGCCTGAATCTAGCCCACGTGTGCCACCTGCCCAACTCCTGCCACCTCCACACCCATGTACGTGCCTGACTGTTTACTTCCGTCTCAGCTTAAGTCAACTCACATTCTCACTTAGATACGTCTTGAAAGGAAATGGCTTCACAATTTAATCAGCAAATCAGCAACTCTTGCCAGAAAGATGCAGCCAATAAAACCGGTAAACCAACATCACTCAGTTCTGGCGGATGCCACCACCTGCCAAGCACTTGAACCAGGCTGTCCTCCTCTTGTTTAGACAGAGAATCAGCCATGGAGTTGAAGAATGGAGTCCCTTCTCACCAAGAGATTCCGGGGGATTTGCTGCCCTTCATCCTGGCCACTGAAGTCACCTCTGGCCTCACCAGGGGCGGCACCTGAAGCTCGGGAGTCGGGGGGTGCAGGGGGTGGGGTGGGGAGTGGGGGACGTTGCCCTGAAGGATTCTAAGCTCTGCCCTCATTTCTGAGAGGCAAGGCCTTCTCCATCCTTCATTTCACTGCAAATCTCCTAGAGATTTGTGGATTTAAAATTTACCAGCCCTCCCTGCTATGGCCAGGACTAGGACATGCGTATCTTATTAAAGGGGACAGGACACCAAAACCACTTCTGAAATGGAGAGAAACCTGCTCCTGTCCTGAACTCTCTCACCACAGCTGTGACCGAGACCCCCGAGGGGTGGAATGGGGAGTAGGGGCAGGTGGGGGCAGGTAGGTCGGGGCAGGCAGGTTTGCGCTCCCCACTTACGCCTTTCTCTCCTGGTCCATCCTGTTGATCTGGCCCCCCACGAACACACGGATCCTGCATTTGCTCCATCTCTTCTTGCGGCCGAGGAGATACGGGATGAGGAGGGTGAGGCCTGGCAAGGAGGGTGCCGTGAGTTAAGAGAAAGATGCTCTCAGGATACAGCCTTCTCTGGGTCCTGCTCCACTCTGCCTCTAGCAAACCCCACCCCTTCTCTTGACCTCAGTGTACTCATCTCTATAATGAGCTTGCCAGGTGAAACCAGGGCGAGACATGGGCTCTGTGGGCTGGGGTTTATTTGAACGGCATGATGCTTTTATTTATTTTTTAAAAATCTGAGGGGCTTCCCTGGTGGCTCAGTGGTAAAGGATCTGCCTGCCAATGCAGGAGGCATGGGTTCAATCCCTGATCCAGGAAGATCCCACAGGCCTTGGAGCAACAAAGCCCGTGTGCCACAACTATTGAGACGGTGCTCTAGAGCCCGGGAGCGTCACTACTGAGCTTGCACACCCTAGAGCCGGTGCTCCGCAACAAGAGAAGCCACCACAATGAGAGGCCTGCACACCACGACTAGAGAGTAGCCCCTGCTCAGCACAACTAGAGAAAAACCCACGCAGCAACAAAGACCCAGCAGAGCCAAAAATAAAAATAAATTTTAAAAAATCTATTTTGGCCTTTCAGAATCTTATTTCCCAGAATCAGGGATCCAACCTGCGCCCCCTGAAGTGGAAGCGCCCACCAGGGAATTCCTGTGCACAAGGCTTTTAACTACATGAGCTGGCATTTAGGGGGGGATTTCACATGCAAATCTAGATCGCTGTCATTTATCACTGTATGATCCACACACGACTTCCCCACTCTGTGCCTCAGTTTCCTTATTTGTAAATGGAGTTAATAATCATTTTCACCTGGGGACTGTATTAGGTTAACCTATGCAAACCCTTGGCATCAAGCATATAGTAAATGCTCAGGATATCTTCTCTGTATCTAGGACTCTATCAAGGTTGGGAACAATAAAGCTGAGAGTCACAAGAAAAACGAGAGAGCGTGTTTTTCTTTGGTGAGTGGTGAATATGCCTACAGCTTTGCTGCACTCTGGCTCATCCCTCCCACTGAAGTCACGTGCCCATGACCCCGACGGCCTGTCCAGTCTGAAGGTCCCTCCTCACGCTGACCTCACCTGCTCCTTTAAGTCCCTCATTTTACAGCTGAAAACAGAGGGCCACGAGAGGGACCCGGCCAGGCTCCCGTGAGCCCAGTGGCGGGCCCAGGGCCCCCATTCCTTTTAGCTGGGCCCCGAGATCCCACCAGTGGCCTTGTCGTCAGCGGCCAGTGAGGGAGGCCGAGAGAGGAGGTCACGGAAGGGAGACAGCCAGGGGAGAGCCGGCATCCTGAGGCGCTGACCTCCATCGTCGAACAGCCAGTAGATGTCGATGGTTTTCTTGCCCTGCTCCGACTGGAAGACTGTGCTAGCCTGCTCCTCCTGCACCAAGGCCTCGGGGTCCACTGCAGGAGCAGAGGGGCAGGTCAGGTGGGTGCAGAGCACAGGGAAAGGCCTAAGGCTGTCTGGGAACACAGCATGGGCTTGCGCACACGGTGGCTGGAAGCCCTTGCTGTACGTGTGTGCAGGGGATGCCCTCCTATGGGAGACGCCCTCCTGCGGGGGACGCCCTCCTGCGGGGGACGCCCTCCTGTGGGGGACACCCTCCCGGGGCAGGGACCCTGGACGAGCAGTGCTGGGATGTGCCCCTCCTCTGCTCCCAGCTTCTCTCTCCCTGGATTCTGGTTGGCTCCAGGGGGTGAGACCATTCTCTTAAAAATTCCCCTGTGTCCCTCACAAATGCCCACAGGATGCTGCCAGCCCCTGCACTGAGTGTTTCCTTGCTTCCCAGAGTGTTTTTGCCCCCTCTCTATCGGAGCATGGCCGGGGGGCCCTTGGAGGGGCAGGACTTGGGCCCCAGAGCCTACTGGATGGGATCCCACAATCCCTGGACCCTGTGGGGATTCTCCAGCAGGGCTGGCAATCTTTATCTTGCCCCCAGTCCCACTGCCCTACCAACTCCCTGTGACCCAGTCTTAGGGGTCTGAAGTCACTTCCACAAACAAAAACCTCCTGCCCTTGGCTGAGTTCCCCCGTGGCCCACCACTCAGTGCCCCCCAGGGTGAGAGCTCCCTGTGCCTCTGAGTTGGGGCGGGGGGACTGACCTGTGCCGGAGACAGACAGCTGGGCTCCACCGACCCTGGCTTCCTTGCCGTCCTCTGCTGGATCAAACACAGGGTTAACTGAAAAAGAGGGGGAGCTTTGTTCCCAGGCTTCTCTGGGGGCCCTCTTACCCTGGGGGAAGGTCCTGACTCCATAGCTTCCACTGATCTGGTCTCTGCCTCCCTGCAGGCTCCATGCACCAACACTGCGCCCCCTGCCCCACTACCAGCTTCCTGTCTGCTCAAACAAGCCATGCTCCTTCCCACCAGGCCTAAGCGGTGGGTGGATGGCCCCAGAGCCAAGGGCCCTCTTTCCCCAGCCCTCCCCTTCTAGAAATAAGCCCCCTCCTCAGAGAGGCCCTCCTGCCCGCATGCGCCCCCACCCCCAGCCGTGTGGGCCTCCTCAGAACACCTCATGAGCTATCAATGCCTGCAATGAGTCCTGGGTCCGCTGCGTTTCCCCCAGAATGTCAGCTCCTCCAGGGCAGACTTGGTTATGTTCCCTGCTGCACGCCCAGCGCCTAGAGCCACCTCGGTCAGGAGTGTGGCTGCTGCTCTGCAAATTCTGGTTGTGTAAATATTCATTGAACTACCAGCTGCCAGGCACGCCCTCAGCCCATCGGTGCCCTGGGTGAGCAAGACCCAGGCTGGCCTGCGGCCTCTGCTCCTCTCAGCCTCGCCACCCCCACCCCTATTTGTCTTCATATGTGTTATTTCTATCATGCTTCTAAAAGTAACTAATTCAGATGTTTACATGTGAACTTAAACGTAGCTCACATCCCTACTCTATGCCCCAGCTTTCATGGCCTCTGTGTGTGTGTTTTCATGCTCTGGAGTCTTTACGTGGCTCTTCTCCCCCATCTTTTTCTCTCTCCTGTCTTAGTTCCTCTTTATCCCATCTGGTTACGAACGCTCTCATGGTGATCCGTGGAGCTGTGATCCAGTCAAGCAAGGATCATCCCCTTTCAGGACTAGTCACATCCCCTTTCAGGACCTCAGTTTCTCCATTTAGAAATCTGATGATTTCCATCGAAAACTGACTTTCTAGGAGTCTGTGACCTTTTATTCCTTACTAATTTCCCCCTGTCCTCCCTGAACTACTTGGGGAAAAAAATGGGTTCTAGCACTTCCTGGGATCCTGTTCTGTCTGTGACAGGGGAGTCGAGAAGGGGGGTACTCACTGTGTGCCTGCATCACCTCTGAGATGTTGAGGCCCTCACGCATCCTCATGACACAAACACCGTAGTTGAAATCAAAAGCGTCGCTGGAGAGAGAGGTCATGGAGTCAACCTGCTCTCGACCCCCAGCCCCCAGCCCCCAGCCCCCAGCCCCCAGGAGGCCTGTCTAGAGCTGACCCTGCCTGCCACCATACCCTTCTCCTGTCTGGGCCTCAGTCTCTCATCTGTATAATGTGCAGGCAGGACCGGAGAGACAGCTAGGAAGCCTCTAGCTCTACTGTCTGAGGCACTATGGATTCTGCAGACCCTCTTGGGGGAAACTGAGTCAGGCCAGTCTCAGAACCAGCCCTGTCCTCCTGATTGTTGCTGTTGTTCAGTTGCTAAGTAGTGTCCGACTCTTAACCCCACGGACTAGACTGTAGCACGCCAGGCCTCCCTGTCCTTCACTATCTCCTGGAGTGTACTCAAACTTGTGTCTCTTGAGTCGGTGATGCCGTCCAGCCATCACACCCTCTGTCACCCATTTCTCCTCCTGCCTTCAATCAACCTTGCCCAGCATCAGGGTCTTTTCCAATGAGACAGTTCTTCTCATCAGATGGCCAAACTATTAGAGTTTCAGCTTCAGCATCAGTCTTTCCAATGAATATTCGGGGTTAATTCCCTTTAGGATTAACTGGTTTGATCTCCTTGCAGTCCAAAGGACTCTCAAGAGTCTTCTCCAGCACCACAGCTTGAAAGCATCCCACGTGGCTAATCTTCACAACTCTACCAACAGAGGTGGGGATGGGAATTGCTACTCCCATTAGACAGATGCAAAATCTAAGTTTTAGGGAGTAACTTGTCTATGGTTACACGCTAAGGAAGTGGCCAGTTCAGATCAGAATTAAATAGCTGAAGATGGACATGCACACAGGAATGGCCTCACTCATGAAGACAGCAATGGGCTGTCTGTATGGTATGTCTGGAAGACTCCCACGCCACAAGTATATTAACTGCCTGGTTGACACGGTGCCCAAGAGCCCACGACCAGGGCTAATCTACTTGGCTAAGGACTGCCCTCTCTGAACTCTAATCACAAATCTCTGGGACAGGGCCTTTTAGGCTTCAGCAGTTTGGAGTTTTGGCATATTGAAGCCAATATGTAGGGGTTCCTACAGAGCGGGTATGTACTGCCTCCTGCTGTGATTTTGCTAGAGGCAGTGAGATGCACTGCTCGGTCATACAGCTGGTTCCCAGCAGACCTGGAAGCCAGGCCCAGGTCCCCACACTCAGCGTCATGTTTGTTAAATGCTCCAGCACACTGCCTCTCGATACCCCACCAAGGCACAAAGGCAGCTCAGGCAGGCGTTTTCTGGAGTTTGCACAGCAAGAAATGAAAGAGAAACGGTTTGGCGTTAACCCTGAAATCCCCAGGGAGTTTATCCCTGGGTCCCATTCCCCAGTTTGTCGCCTCCTTGGAGGCCTGGTTTCAGTGGTACCACCTCACAGCTTGAGAGCTGGGCATTTGCAGGTCTTTGCAGCCCCCAGGTAAGCACACGATTTTCACCTAAAAACTCACATTTTCGACTTCTCTGAAAAACTAGAAGATCTGTCCACACTGGGTCCTCATTTCTGCCTGGGTGCGATTAGCTGGAGCCAGGGAACACCTGTTCTCCTCCATTTGCCACAGTCCCCACCGTTCCCTGATGCCCCACACCTGGCCCACTTCACTCTGTTACTTGCCTGTTTTCTGACAGTCTGGGTGTCTATGACCCGCAGGGCAGAGGGGGACCCTCCGTCTGCCTTTTTCTTCCTCAGCTTTGAACCAGTAGACTCAGCTTCTTAGAGTGTCCACTGCTTCCCCTCTACTTCCCAAGGCCCAGGAAATGCCAAAGGCCCAGATCAAGAGACCTCAGGCCCTGCCCCGCCCGGTGACCTCACTCACTGCAGGATGCCAATGTAGTCTTCCACCGTGGCTGGGTGAGCCGACTGCCAGTTCTTCTTGAACCCGACCACCAGAATGTTGGGCTTCATCCTCCCGAGACCTGCAGCCTGCCAGGGGGTGGGGATGAGGTGGCGGGTCAGGCCTCTGTTCTGTGACTAGGGTGGAGCTTGGTCTCAGCCCAGTTTCCCTCTCCACCATGGGGTGGGGGCTCAGGAGAAATATCCCCCAGTTCAAGGTCCTGGCTGCCTAGATCCACTCATGAGAAAGGTGAAGCTATAGCCAGAGTTACTCCCTGAGGCCTCTGCAAGCAGGGCTAACAGCTGGGCTGTCCCATCAGCTCTGGATTATCCCAGCTACCGTTTCTTTATGGAATTATTTGCTATAACAGGGGACTTGAGTTTGGATGTCAAGCTTGGAGTATTCCTGGGTCACCTAATCCATACATCTTTTATATTTCTCTTTTTTTTAATGCAAAAAAATTTTTTTAATTTTGAGGTAAAGTTTACATAACATAAAATCAACCATTTAAAAGTATATAATTCAGTGGCATTTAATACATTTAAAATATCATACAATCATAACTTCGACCTCTGCTCCAAGTAGTTTTATAATCCAAATAGGAGACCTTGTATGCTCTTTTTTAATTTTGAGAAATATTGGAAACTATTGAAAAGGAGTCCCCTATGTTGACTCAGAATTAACAACTGTTATTTTATCCATGCATCCCACTTTACAAATAAGAAAACTGAGCAATAAAATGAATTGCCTGGAATGGAATGTTCTAGAACTTGACCCGAGTGGTGGTTTCATAGCACTGAGTGGTGTCCGCATTTGTAAACATATATTAAACTCTACACTATTTCACTTTGTTGTCTGTAGATTATATTGTTAAAAAGTCCCCAAACCACAAAATGTGTCATCAGCTCCCGCCGGTCTCCAAGGCAGTGTCCCCGGGGTCCTGGGCACTTGGAGAAAGTGCCTGAATCAGCACATCCAGAGAGGGGGAGAAAGGTGGACTCCTATCACAGCAAAAGGGGCTTCAACTAGCCCACCAGGGCATCCCACTTCAGGTTGCCACAGCAAGTAGTAAGGCCTGTGGGGAAGCCCCAGGCCCGCCCACCTGCATGAGAACCTGGACACCGCTGCGGAGGTCCTCGGCGAGGACGTCGGAGTAGAAGGCCTTGATCTTCCTCTTGTTCAGCCACTTGGTGTGCCCACTGGCGATGAGCCGGAGCTCAGGCATCCTCTGTTTGTGGGGGCCCTGTGGGTGGCAGGGACACATGACCTCAGGGGTGCCTTTACCCTCTGACCTGAGACACAGCTCCTCTCTTGCCCTAGAGGTTGTTCCCTGGGCTCACTGGTGGTTTCCTTTACGGAATTAGGGGAAAAAAAGAGGAGGAGGAGGGCTTCCCTTGTGGCTCAGCTGGTAAAGAATCCCCCCGCAATGTGGGAGACCTGGGTTCGATTCCTGGGTTGGGAAGATCCCTGGAGAAGGGGAAGGCTACCCACTCCGGTATTCTGGCCTGAAGAATATAGTTCATGGGGTCACAAAGAGTTGGACATGACTGAGCAACTTTCACTTTTTCACTAGGCAGGGGGAAGGCCAGGAGGAAGATGGAGGGAGCAGGTGAGGGGTGAGGCAGTGGGGAGAAGCCAGTGAGAGGAACAGGAAAGGGGAGAGAGCCTGTCCAGGCCCCACAGCCCCTCCTCCGGCCCCTACCTCCCCCACCCCACTCCCACCCTCGGGGGTGAACCAGATGCCCGAGGCTCCTCCAGGAATACAGCCCCACCCTCTCTGCAGAGGACACACACCATGAGGACGTGGCCACAGATCATCAGGCTGAGGTTCCGGGTGAAGGTGCCCACAAAGTCCACCAGGGCCGGGCGGAAGTTGGGGGGCCCTGTGAGCACCAGGCACTGGGGGCTGAGGAGGGGAAAGGAAAAGAGCTATTAGGACAGAATTGGGGGTGTGGATGCCAAATAGAGTTGCTCCAGGCGTTGCCCCAGCTCCAGGACTCCCCTCCTAGACAGAGGAACCACCCTGTGGTCCTCCCGTCTGTGACTCCTTTCCAGCTCTCTCTGTGGCCAGCCACCACACTGGGTGTTCCTTGTCCTTCCTGCTCTGACCACCACAGGCTCCCCTGGGGCGAACCTCCCTCCTGCTGCTCCACCTAGGGCCCCCGCTCCAGCCAGCACAGCATGGTGTGAGCAGAATCAAGACTGCGAGTGGGGGGGCCCCTCACTCACGAGATCACTGTGTTACCGGGTAGAAGAGGCAGCCAAGGCTCACAGTCAAGGGTCACTACCAGACTCAGTTGGAACCAGACAAAACTGG
Source organism: Ovis canadensis (assembly GCF_042477335.2). NCBI lineage: Eukaryota > Metazoa > Chordata > Mammalia > Artiodactyla > Bovidae > Ovis > Ovis canadensis. Next base: position 38,135,320 of record NC_091258.1, on the reverse strand, counting down.
CCACTCACCAGCTGTGTGAGTTGGGGCCAGTTACTTAACCTCTCCTTGCCTCAGTGTTCTCATCTGTGAATGGGGTTAGTGGTTTTATACACCTCAGAGGGTTGTGCCGACACTGTGTAGGTCACCTAGCACGGGACTGAAACCCAGATATGTCCGATTATTAACATTGTGATCTGCTGGGAAAGGGATCCTGGAGGCACAGTTTTCCTCACTTAGGAGGGGAATCAGCTTCGAAGAGTACTTGGGACAGGCTCAGAAGAGTCAGCCTCACGAATTATAACATCAGAGCACCCTTACGAACACAGGTGGCCCTTAGAACCTGTAGGTTCTACATCTTCAGGTTCAACCAAGTGTGGCGGGGACTTCCCTGGAGGCCCAGTGGCTAAGACTCTGCACTCCTAATGCGGGGGGACCAGGTCCACCCCTGGTTGAGGAACGAGAGAGATACCACATGATACAACTAAAGATTCTGCACATTGTAACAAAGATCAAAGATCCCACGTGCGGCAAATAAGACCCAGTGTGGCCAAATAGATATTTTTTTAAAAAATCAAGCATGGAGATTGAATCTGGATGTGGGACCATGGACAGCAAGGGCCAAGGGTACTAGGCTTTCTACATAAGGGACTTCAGCACCTGAGGATGTTGGTATCTGGGCAGGGGATGGGGAGGTGGGGCTGGATCCAGGCCCCGGTGGACACAGAGGGATGTCTGTGTCGTCTGTGTTTGTATCACCCAGAGCATATTCCACTGTGGAAACTTAGGTACAGAGAGGCCACTAGACTTGCTTGGGCCCCACTGGGCAGTGTCTACTCTGGTCTCCTGACTGCTGGGCGATGCTCCCCGACCCTGCTCCCTCTCCGAGAAGGGGCCGTGCCCATCCTGGGTCTGCTGGTCAGGTGTCAGGTCTTGGCTGGGGATCTCCAGAGCAGGGTCAGGGCCAGCCCTGCACCCCAGGCACCCTGAGGCTGTGCTCACCGGTAGTTCTTGATGTGGTCCTCCACCTCGTTGAGACCCACAGAGTAGCTCAGAGCCAGGTTGTAGGAGCCTGCCTGTACCGAGGAGCCCCAGTTCACCTCTGAGGTTAGAAGTCACGGGAGAAACCAGACATTAAGTACGAGGGAGGGAACGCTGACCTTTAGGAAGCAAACACTCATGGGAGCAGTTGACAGCATGTAGTTCTGTTCCTAACCTTTGCACTTACAATATGGCTACAAACTCAAACATTACACATTACATCAAGCTATTGAACTCTACAAACTAGTCTCCTCCTTTGACAAACAGACCTTCCCAATGGCCTGGAAGGCCAAGTTCAACTTGAGAGTTCTGGCTTTCCTGGAGTTCTTTATCTCACCCCGAGAGTGCTGTCTCCTGGGATCCTTGCCTGCCTGTGTGTAGACAGCCCTGCCCCTGCATCCAGGCTCTGCCTGCCTGCCTTTCTATCAGGCAGCCCCTGGTCTGGTACGCACACCAGCAGGCCGGCCACTCTCCGGAGGTTGGACCTGAGCAGGCAATTCCAAGCCCTGGGTGTCTGGCAGGGGGTGGTGTGGGCTCTGAGTGGGCACCCTCCCTGGGGGCTCCTCACCCCGTGGGGAGGGATGAGGCTGGAGGACCAGAGGGAGCCCTTGGGAGCACAGACTCTGAGACAGACCCTCTGGCTGAGCTGACGGGCAGGCTGGCTCGGCAGCCTCAGGGCGAGAAGGGGACTCCTGATCCCCAGGGGCTGCCTGAGACACGCACCTGGCTTCTTGTAGATCACGTAGAGCAGGAGGAAGAGGACCACGCCGATGGCGATGAGGGCCGCCCACCAGGTGAGAAGGAACATGATGACCACAGAGATGATTGCCCCAAACAGTGCTGCCCACTTGCTGTAGTATCGGAACGAGGGTCTCCACCCTGGTGGGGGGCACAGGGCACAGGGGTACCCTCAACACTCTGGAGTCTCCCTCTGAGCCAGCACAGCTGGGCAGGGTCAGGGTGGCAATGCCCATAGTGCCCAGAGCAGGGGTCCCAGCCTTTGCCCACCCATCTTGCTTCCTGGGATTGGGCTTGGAAACACTGATAGGGCCACATGCCTGCCTTGGTTGGCATCCTCCCATGTGAACAGGCTGTACCAAAGGACAGACATCCAGCTCTGGCCAAATACGGCCACAGGACATCCAGCGTCAGCAGCAGTGCTGGCTTCCGGGGCTAGCACAGAGCCGAGGGGGTGAATGCAGGGGAAGGAGTTGACTCTGCATGGCCCACATCTGCAGCTGTGCCAGGGCCACCCCACGGCACAGCTCCAAGGCACCGTGGTCCACGGTCTAGGGAAAAGTGGCTCAGGGACCAGCTTATCAGCAGTTTCAGGCCAATTGGAAAAAGTCTTCCTGGAAGACTCTTTGCTGCCATCTGCCAGAGAGTATTCATAATAAACATATAAATCTATGATGTCATGAGTGGCGCCCCCTGGAGTTGGGCAAGTGCAACCTGTAGCCACTCTGTGACAGGTGATTTTCTTCTCTCTCTTGGGAACCAGGTTCCTGACTCCCTTAAATCTGGGGGAGGAAGGCACGAGAAAAGTCTCTGCACACTGTAAACAGTGTATGAATCCATGCAGAGTGTACATTGTAAGTGCCTGATAAAGGACAGCTGTTATTATGATTATTGGAAAGTTACCTTTAATTGACTTCAGTTTGACAGGTGACCTTGGTCTTCCCACCTGCATCCATGTCTTCCATGCCCCCTCTTCATACCCCAGCCCCAAGTGTCACTTTCCATGGAGAGATGAGGGCCTTGCTTACCAGGGGAGTTGGTGATGGAGGCGTGGAAGCAGCTGAAGTTGATGAGGGCGTAGGAGCACAGGAAGAAGTTGGAGATGATGGGGGCGATGGTGTTGAGCTCAGCTTCAGGGACCCAAGGGAGAGAGGAGACAGTCTGTTGGGCACCTCCATCACAGAGTCCCCAGAACCCTCCCTCTCAGGGTAAGGGAATGCCAGACGGGCTGCCGAGGCTCAGTGAGTCTCAGCTTTCTCATCTGTGAAAAGGGCCCATCATTTTGTGAATCTCAAAGCCCATTGTTTCATAAGCTGTAAAGTGTCAGCTCTATGGAGGATGGAGAGGAATGTGAGGGTGGATCCTGGCAAGCTACAGGATGACCCAGGACAGTGACCGTCACTTCTTTTGTGATCACAAATTGTAATAAGAAATACATCTTACAATGTGACCCAAGACCCATGCCATCTGTTATCTGAAACCTTGAGACCGCATCACATTTTCATCCACAGTGGAAGCCTGCTCAAGAACTGACTCCTGCCCTTCCCTGTCTTGCGAGCCCCCTGCGCTGGCACCCCAGCAAACTTCTGCACATGAATCCTTGTCTCGGGGCCTGCTTCTGCACGATCCCAGAGCAAGATGAGCGCCTCTGTGTGCTGAGTCTTCCACACACAAGTCCATTGAATCAGCACAAGAACCTGCCCAAGAACATCTGAGATCACTGTCCTCTGTCTGGGGTCCAGTCAGAACAACCCAGATGAAAGGACATCAAATTGGAGGAGGGGGTGGACTGAGGTTGATCAGGAAACACTGGCAACACCTGGGACTCCGGGCCTGGCCAGGCGCTTCCAGCCCTGGGGTGGCCCTCCTGCCTCTTCCTCTGGTGTAGGACCCAGTCTGGAAAGTTTCCCTTGAGTGGAAGTGGGGCTAGACCACTAGGCTACGTCTCCTGGGTTGGCGGTGCCAGCCCAAGTCGCAGGGATGCAGCTGTGGCAGGAAAGCGCCCCCCAGCCAGGGGAGGTTCACCAGTCACTGACCCTGGCCCCATTCCTGCATCAGGAGGAGGGTCAGGGGTCTTCATGGCCACTGCTCTTGCTCGGTCGGGTCACCTCTCTCCTAGCACTCTCTCCTAGCAGGTTCTGCCTTGTTGGCTAAACTTCAGAAAGTACTGGGGAGTGGGCACACATAAGTGTGTGCCTCTATGAATGCGTGTGTGTGTACATACGTGGTCTCTTCCTGCCCATCAGCGACACACCCTCTACGCATTGTTGCTCCCATTTTGCAGACAAAGAAACCGAGGCTCTGGGAGGTGAAGTAACTTCTCCAAGGTCACTCACCTGGCACATGGCAAAGCCAGGATAGAGGTCAGTCTAGCTAACTGATTAACTGGGATCTTTCTCCAAGGGCATCCCCTGTCTCGGACCCCAAGGGACCCAGTAGCTCAAGGTCTGAGAAATGAGGTTGATGTAGCTTCTGCACCTACAGAGATAGTGACCCAGCTGCTTGTATCAGCTCCCGAGGAGCAATCAGTCGCTTGCCCTGTGCTCCCGGTGTTTCCTGGGGGCTGGTTCAGACCTGGGGGCGGGGAGGGCCCAGATGCTAGCACACAGGAGGGCAGGACCAAGGAAAGCAGGTCGGTCCCTGCCAGGTGGCTGGCTGGAGAGGTGGCGGCCCTGCGTGCCCTCGGCTACTCACCGATGATGATGAAGGCCACGGCGATGGCATAGGCCAGCAGGTAGCCGCGCACCGGTTCATTGTTCTTGCCGTAGCCTTTGCCGAAGAAGCCAATCAGCGGGTACAGCTGGTCCAGGCACAGGCACTGTGGGCACAGGGCGATGCGCTCACCCCCTGGCCAGGACCTGCCCGTCCCCTTCCCTGCAGCCGCCTGGACCCCAGCCCCTGCTTGCTCTCTTGGTGACCTCAGCAGGGCACTTCTTGGCTTCTGTCTGCGTGAAAGTGGGGGATATTCCACCTGGCTTTTGTCTCTGTGAAAACGGGGGATCTCCTGCCCTCCCCACTTCACCATGAAGACTGAAAGGGGGCTGATCACATCGGAGGGAGACTGGGAGGGTGGGCTGCAGACAGGGTGCCAGACTGTGAGGGAGGGTGCGGGATGGGAAAGGTGGGTGCTCGTCAAAGCCCAGCACAGCCAAGGGGCTGCTTCCTGCAAGCCTTTGCTTTCCCAGCTCCTTTTCCTCCCATCCAGACACCAGGTCACATGACTCCTCCGGCCTCTGGAGGTCACCTGGCCTCCCAGACCCTCCCGCCCCCTCCTGTGGCCTCACCTGGAAGACTTTGGCGGCAGAGACGAGACAGGCCAGGGCAGAGGAGAGGGTGGCCCCAAAGATGCCGGCTGTGATCAGGGGTGCGAAGCCCGACACCATGCTCATAGTCTGCAGGGACATGAGGTTCAGACCCCTGAGGTGAGGAGTGGGCCCAGAGCCCCCACCTGGGTCACCCCAGTCCCCATGGCAAGCAGGGGCTCTGTCTGGAAGCTTCCACCTGAGCCTGCAACCCTCACTGGGGCCCCTATCTGAAGCTCTTTCCCTAGCCTAGAGCCATCCCCCAAGCCTTGTCTTTTCCAGCCCGTTCCAGCCTCCACCCGGCCCTCCCGGCGTCTGGCGGGGCCACGCATGCCTGGTAGTAGTTGATGAGGCCATAGCGGCAGCTGTGCTGCTGGGCGCACTCGGTGAAGTTCCAGCCGTAGCCACAGGCCAGCCCCTCGCAGGCGCCTGAGCCAGGGGTCACTGTGTCATTCAGCCCCCCAGAGGCATCTCGAACCACACAGGAGCCTGGGGAGGAAGGAGGGCGTGGGGAGATCTCCCTCCCCTCCTCCGTCCTCCCCTGCCACCTGGAAAATGCTGGTCGCTTCTGCAGAGGGCGAGATGCTGCTGCTGGGCCAGCTCTTCCTGTACTTTGTAATAATGATGATCATTTTAGCTCTATGCAGGAGCACTTTTGACACGCCAGGCCCTGTGTTAAGCATGTTAAACACTCCTGGGAAGCAGGTATTTCTATTATTTTTGTTGTTGCTATTCTATAGAGGCACAAGGAGCCTAAGTGACCCAAGGTCACAGTGTCCTCCTTATGATGGAGGCCTGACCCTTAGGCCCCGAGAGGCTATGACTGGGCCGTGTCCCTTGGCCATCTGTGAGCAGCTCACCTCGCACAGTGGTTACTGAGAGCAAGACCATGTGTGAGGGTCTCAGTGAGAGGCAAGTGTCAACAGCCCGGGCCTGGGTCCAAACCCCACCTCTACCACTCAGGCTGTGTGACCTTGGGCAGGTCACTTGACCTCTCTGAGCCCTTGCTTTCTCCTCCATCAAAAGGCAGAAATGACCAGTGCCTGGATTAAATGTAATAAGGCATGTAAAGGACTAAGCACGTGATAATAAGTCAGTTGCTAGAATCATCTTCCCCGTCCTCAGCATCACTCTTTTTATTATTCTTAGAGTTGGAGCTTGATTTTTCCTACAGGATTTTACACGCTTGAATCTGTAACCTGAGGTTTGAAGGGATCAGAGGAGCCTCGTCTGACCCCACATCTCCACCACAAACTACCTCCCACTATAGAGATGTTCTGGTTGCCACCACGGTGCCCAACACAAAATAAAATCCACGGCTCCACTTCCTGGTGTTGCCATGTCTTCCTGGCCCAGCCCTCCCTGTTAGAGAACCGACTGCACCCTGTGGCCCCTCCAGCGCTCTGGGCTGGCGGCTTACCGATGGTGGCCGAGATGGCCAGGTAGGAGACGGTGGTCCAGAAAATGGCCATGAGTGTTCCCTTGGGGATGGCTACTGCAGGGTCCTGGAGGAGAGAGGGAGGCAGAGGGGGGTCAGGCAGCCCCTCCCAGGCCCTGGCCTTGTCAGGCTGAGTGTGGGGCCACCACCCCTGACCTTGGCCCCTCAGAGCCCCTTCCCAAGGGGCACCTAGAGATTGAGCATCCACAGAGGAGGACGGGACAGAATGAAGGTGGCGGCTGAGACCACACCCAGGGCCCTGCGAGCTGGAGGCAGGGAGAGGAACTCCTAGCAATTCCTCTGGTCCCTGAGGACACCTGGCCAGTGCTTGCCCTGGGGGCGGCGAGGGGGAGGGCTCCTGGATCAGCCTTTGTGCGGGCATGAGTGCTCAGCTCTGTTTGACTCTGTGCGACCCCATGGAATTCTCCAGCCAAGAGTATTGGAGTGGGTTGCCATTTCCTTCTCCAGGGGATCTTTCTGAGCCAGGGATTGAGCTCATGGCTCCCTCATCTCCTCATTGGCAGGCAGATTTCTTATCACTTAGACACCTGGGAAGCCCCTTGAGTCATCCTGCCTGTGGTCAGATTCAGGTGATCACCGGGTAGCCTGCCTGTCCTCCCACACCTCAGCCCCTCCAGCCTCACAGGGATGCTGGTGAAACAAATCCATCCTTGTTAAGCTCCTAGACCAGGGCTCAGCTCATCAGTTGGGTTCGCTGCGTGTAATCCCCATTACGCATCAAGTGATCTGTTTGATTACATAGCCAGGAATATGTAGACCAGTCCCCAACTTCCTCTTCCTCTCAGACAAAGATCTCTGCTGGCGCTTTCCTGGCAGTGACAGCAGACCTTCACACCCACCTCACATTCACTCTTCCAGGCACTTCTCCAAGCATAGCTTCCTGAGAGGTGGCTGGTGGGGAAACTGAAGCCAGGCAGCCAGGAGGAGGGCCCAATTTGCAGAGCCTTAAGCAGCTCGGCCCTGACATGCCAAGGTCCATAGCCTCAGGCCCACCCCTTGGGGGCACTGGTCCTGGGTGGAAGGATAGAGGCTGGGGGTTTTACAACAAGTTTCTAGTCTAGGTATGGACCCCAGCCTGGAGGGCAAGGCCACGTCAGCCATGGGAAGTCAATTGGTAAACCTGCCCGCCTTCCCTGGGCCATTCTGCTCGCCACTCAGCTGGCAGATGCAGAAAGCATCAGAGGTGACACAACCTGGATAACTTGGAGGGACCGTGACACTGTTCAAGTTCACGGACAAGTCAGACAAAGCTGGCCATGGTCCAGCTGTCTGCCTCAGACACCGGGGGCCTGAGGTGGGACCCGTGGACGCTCTGTGATGACGAGGCCCTGAGGCTTGGCCCAAGGGAGGAGGTGCAGGTGGGATCCTGCCCACACAGGGCAGATGGTGTGCCCACCACAGGGAGGACCTCAGTGCACTGGGGAGCAAGGCTGGGGAGATGCGCCCAGAACCCCGGAAGGCCTCATGGTGGAGGGGACGACTAAGGTGACTCTGAAGGTGCTGGGTGAGGAGGAAGGGGGTGGCAGGCCAGAGAAAAGTGGGAGCAGAGGTGCTGAGCTGAGGGAGGCTGGAGTCTCTGGAGCATCCTAGCTCTGAGGTCTCTGCTCTGCAGCCGTGGTCCAGCCAGCCCTGCCCTGAGAACCAGGAGGGCTCGCTAGGTCAAGCATACAGGGTCCCTGGGCCCAAGGCCAACACACCAGGTCAACGTCCATCTCACCTACGATGGGATGAATACTGTCTCCAAAAATTCACATTTATCTAGAACCTTAGAATAGGGCCTTATGTGGAAATAGCATATTTGCAAATGCAGCTAGTTAAGATGAGGTCATACAGGCTGAGGTGGGTCCTCCGTCCAATGACCTGGTCCTTGTAAGAGGAGGCGAGACCACAGAGACAAGCAGGGGAAAGAAGGCCATGTGAGGACAGAGGCTGAGACTGGAGGGAGGCAGCTACATGCTGAGGAGCCCCGGGATTGTTGGAAGCCTCTAGAAGCTGGGAAAGATTAAAGGCAGGAGGAGAAGTGGCCAACAGAGGACGAGATGTTTGGATGGCATCCCCAACTCAACGGACATGAGTTTGAGCAAAGTCCAGGAGATGGTGGAGAACAGGGAAGCCTGGTGTGCTGCCGTCCATGGGGTCGCAAAGAGTCGGGCATGACTGAACGACTGAGCAAGAACAAAAGAAGTTGGAAGAGGCAGGGAAGGACTCTTCCCTAGAGCCTTCAGAGGGGCACAGACTCTACAGACACCTTTGTTTGGACTTCTGGCTCCTAGAACTGTGTGAGAATAAATTTCCGCTGTCATCAGTAGTCACTAAGTGGGTGGTAACACATTATAGCACCCACGGGAAGTGAATACACGAGGTCTCCATCCCGCCCTTACATCGGTCTGAAATCTCAGAGCCCAGCTCGCAGATCAGGGATATCTGGGTCCACATCCTGCCTAGCTCTTTCTGGCTGTGTGCCTTGAGACCAGTCCCTTACCCTCTCTGGGCCTCAGCAGCCCTCCCTCCTCACCTATGAAATGAGAGAGTAGGCTGGCACATAGCAAGTGCACAAGCAAGCTCACCAATGTGAGCAGTTAGGTGTGAGCTGTGTGGTCACACAGCCTGGCACAGATCCCACGGCAGTCACTAGGAAGTCCCGCGTCTCGGTCCCCATCTCCCCATCAGAAAATTGACTTCATAATAATGCTTTCCTTGGCCTTAGCACAGGGTGGTTGTGAAAAGGAGACCTCCCTGATATTGTGGTCATGAGACTGCTCTGTGAATACTAAAGGGTTGGGGGACGTACGGGGTGAATGGAGACAATGCCAACTTTGTCATCACCCCTTTAGGGCTCGGCTTACATGTCACCTTCTCAGGGGCTCTGGCCACCTTAGTCCCACCGCCGCCCCAGGGATTCCGTCCCTGCTTCTCTGCTTGATTTCTCTCCCCATCACTCAGCCACCATCAGGCAAACTACACGTTTTACTTATGTATATGCTGATTGTCTCTCCCACGAGGCATGTGAGCTCCATGAGGGTAGGAATCTGTGTTTTGTGTACTGCTGCTTACTTACTGTCAACAAGACACTGCCATCAAAGCAGGTGCTCAAAAGTACTGGTTGAATGATGAAGTTGTAAGCAAGGTGAGCCTTCGGTATTCTAGAAACTTGGTATTCCAGCTCCTCTGCCCCTGTGTGCAGGGCCCTGGGCAAGCCCCTGACCCCCTCAGAACTGGGTCTGCTCCTCTGTAACGTGGGGACATGATGCTAGAAGACTATGGTGGCACCAGGATATTATTTGTAAAGAAGGAGGCACCCAGACGTCCCTGGTGGTCTAGTGGCTAAGACTCTGAGCTCCTAATGCAGGGGGCCTGGAATTGATCCCTGGTCAGGGATCTAGATCCCACATGCCTCAACTATGGCCTGGAACAGCCAAATAAATAAATTAATTAAAAAAAAAAAAAGGAGGCATTGTGTTGGCCACAAAATGACACTGACCTGGACAACTGGCCCTTGGCACTTCCTCTGGGCTGCGCGCCTTGCTAGCAGTTTATGTAAATTAGCACGCTGAACCCTTCCTGCCCTGTGAAGACATGGCTGCGTGAGTCCCATTTTACAGCTGGGGAAGCTGAGGCCCAGAGAGGTTTTAAGAGACTTGCATAAAGTCCACACGAATAGGACTACTCTTTGCTGAGGACGTGCTGTCCCAAGGAATGGGCAAGGGACCAGAGCTAGGAGGAAAGGGCCCCTTTAGGGCTCAAAGGCATTTAAGACAGAAGAAGGTACCCCTACCACCCCCAGCTCTGAAACAGCTGCTGGGCCCTGATGACTGCACACTGGGCTGGTCAGTAATCTAAGAAGCTTGATGAAGCATCTAGATAAATCCCCAGGCTACGATTTTCTACAACAGGGCTGGGAGGGGGCACCAGGCCACTGAGCACATGCCTGAGCTCTGCCAGGACCTCAGGACAGGCAGACCAAGCCCCTGCTGGCCGCTGCCCAGAGAAGGGAGGGAAACAGCAAACCCAGCCTCCCTCTGAATTCCAGAGCCAGGCTGCGTTCGAGAATGCCAACGCACGATTCCTAATTCACTCAAGAACGTGATCAGGGAGCACTTTCAAGCAGAGCTGGCGGTGGAGGGTGAGGGTTCCCGGCACAGAGCCAGGCTCCTCTCTGTCCTCCTCCACGTGAGTACCAGCTCCTTGGGTAACCCCTGCTGGAGAGTCCTCCTCCGGCACCAGCTTCGCCTCCACCCAGAAATGTTGCTGGAGCTCCTGCCACCTCAGCCTGCACGTCTGCCCTACCTTATTACACACTCAACTTCTGCTCTTACACTTCCCGTTTGCCATATCCCACCACTATCCACTTGACAAACCGGCACCAGGCACCTAGTGCTAGTCAGACTCAAAGATGGGAATGGGGACACAGAGTGAGCCCCAGCTCTCCAGATGCAGGGGGACAGAGACGCAAGTGGCCTGACACCCCTACCCTAGGGGAACTGTGACGCTGACAACAGGGCAGGGAGAGATGTCAGGATGGAGGTGTTAATCTGCAGGAGGGACAGATCTTTGCAAGGTGAAGAAACGAAGAGGGGGAGCCCCAGGTGGAGAGCACAGCAGAGGCAGCGGTGGGAAGGAGGGACAGGGGAATGGGGGCAAAGTGGTAGATCCTGAGGGCTGGGCAGGGGTCACGGAAACAGCAAAAGTTCCTGTGGGGCTGGGACCTCCCAGGCCAAGACAAGGAGCCTGCCCGATCAGGAGGGTGGAGGGCCCGGGGAGGCTGTGCCTGAACCCGTCTGAGTGTTGCAAGTCAAGCTAGCTCAGTCTTCCCCTTAGGCTGGGAGTGTCAGGGTCAATGGAGGAGACCAGCCCATTTTGGGGGTGGCATTCAAGGCCTTGAGCGCAGAGGTGCCAGTAAACACCCTTGGAACTGAATGGGCTGAACAGGATGGATTTGGGCTGCTCTGGATTGAGTTGAGCTGAAGTTTACAAGCTCTGGCTCTGGGAGCTCAGTGCCCAGCCCAGTAGGACATCCTGGGAAGAAGGAGCAGGAAGTGGGAGGGATGGACGTCCTGCTCACCTTGAGGTCCCCAGAGATGTTGGCTCCTGCCAGGATACCTGTGGCCGACGGGAAGAAGATGGAAAACATCCCAAAGAAGCTGCCGTCCACGCCTCTCCATTCAGGCACCAAGTTTTGGACAAAAATGTCCGCTGGAAAAATGAGGCCTGAGTCAGGGCCTCCTGGAAGGTCTGGCACCCTTTGCTGGGCCCAGGCAAGCAGGCAGGGGGTTCCCATGGCAGCTCGCGCCTCCCCGTGTAACCGAGCAGGATCCTACGAGGCCTTCCCGGAATAGACCCCTGCCCACGTCCTCTGCCTGCCTTTTGTCTGGTAGGGAAAAAACCTTAGTCAAAGAAGAAATTTAATCAGAGAAGTGAGAAGATGCAGAGAGAATGGAAAACAGTCAAGCAAGACATAATAATAATAATTTAGCCATTAAACAAAGTATCTCCTCTTTTGCCGCAAGGGCTGTAGATAATATTCTGAGCCAAATCCTTTCAACTGTTCTGCAGCCACTGACACCCTCAGCAGGTGGGAGAAGTTAACTGCGTGTTGCCCAGAAGTACGCAGACCCCAGACCAGCTGGAGCCAGAAGGTTGATGATGCTGACTCCCAACCCACCTCACCACCAGCCAGTCAGGAGAAGGTCCTCGAGCTGGTTACGCACCCACAGCCCCCTCCCTCTCTCTGTCTTTATAAACCTTTCCCTGAAAGCCTTCAGGGAGTTTGGGCCTTTTAAGCATTGCTGCTGCTGCTAAGTCGCTTCAGTCGTGTCCGACTCTGTGCGACCTCATAGATGGCAGCCCACCAGGCTCCCCCATCCCTGGGATTCTCCAGGCAAGAACACTGGAGTGGGTTGCCATTTCCTTCTCCAACTTTTAAGCATTAGCTGCCCTGAACTCTTTGCTTGGTGCCCTGCAATGAACATTGCACTTTCCATCACCGCAACCTGGCATCAGTAGATGCGGTTTACTGCACACAGGCAAGTGGACACAAATTTGGCTAGGTAACGGAGCCCTCAGAATGGGCCAGGTTGGTGGGCAGACTGTCTCTGTCTCCGGAGCCATAGGCGGGGCCCCAACCCACACGTACCTCGGTAGCTGAAGAAGCCTTTGGAGGCCTTCTCCTCAGATGGGGGGATCAGCGTCCCCACCAGATAGTTGGCAAACGAGACCATGATGACGAGGAAGAAGAGCACCTGGGCCTGGGGGAGAGGAGCCTGGAGGTCAGACAGTCTGGCCCTGCCTGCTCAGGGAGCCCCAGCGGTGAAGAGCTTGCCCAGGTCCCTCACTCTCTCATTCATTCATTCATTCAACACCTATTATGCTGCAGCCAAGCTCCTGTCTTGCAGACAAATAAGGAAGATGAATCTAGCGAGTGAATGGGGGTGTCACGGGGGCTGGGTTGGGGCTCCTCTAGGAGGGTGGCCTGGGAAGATGTCTTCAGGTCCCTAGAGGAGGAGAAGGGAGCAGCAGCATGACAGGAGCAGTAGCTTGCTGCATTCAGGTGACTGGGAGGAGACGTGGAGTAGGAGGTCAGAGGGTGAAGGTGAGGAGGGGACACAGGGCCATGACCGCCAAGCCTGCCGCTGAGGCCCGACTTCTCTCCCCTCGTTTCATGCTGAACCTCTGATCTGGGGCTGGGCACAGGTTCAGATGATGCTCACATTTCCCTAGGCCCCCTTGCAGTAAGGTGTGGCGATGGACCGCATTCCGGCCAGTGGGACATGAGCAGAAGGAACGTGTATAACTTCCAGGTTGGCCGGAAAAGTAAAGGGGGCAGGGATTTTCTCCTTTTCACCCCCTTTCCCCTTCCTGGGGCTTCCCTGGTGGCGCAGTGGGAAAAATCTGCCTGCCAATGCAGGAGACACAAGATTCCATCCCTGGGTTGGGAAGATCCCCTGGAGGAGGAAGCGGCTGCTGGCTGGGCTGTGGCCAGGGAAGTGGGGGCCGTCACGGGCCAGGCAGATGAAGGCCGCACCCCAGGGGTGGAGAGGCCACAGGGTGGAAGGAGCCTGGATATCCCCCCCGCCCGCACCCTGGGGCCACACACACGAGAGAGAAGCAAACGACTCTGGCTTGAGGCTCCCTTCCTTGGGGTCTCTGTCACAGCGGCAGAGCTCAGGACCCAGCTGATACACACCAGAGGCGGAACCAGGAGCAGGTCCCAGGACTCCGGCTTCTGCACTTGACCTTGCCCAGGCCCCTCTCCAACCTCCTGCCCTCACCTTGGACTCCCACTCCATGCCAGCAAGGGAGATGGCCAGCAGAACCGTGACGGTGGCCACGCCGATGATGCGGATGTCATTGGTGGGGTCCACAATGGGTGAGCCATACTCCTGGGGAGGGGACAGGCCAGGCTGCGTGCTGTCCCCGCACACCCCACCCCTCCAGGCTCCTCCACCTTGATTTCCCTCATTTATGGGTGTCTGCTCGCAGGAACACACACACTCCACCCCCTTCCCTGCCAACAGGTCCTCCGTAGCAACTACTGCATGGGCCTGGACAATTTGGCCCTAAAGGCAACACGCACCCTAGAAGGTGGTTTCTAGGAATAGTCTTTATTTGCTGAGATCATCATAGTCACCTGCAGTGGTCAGACTGTGGCTTTGGTCCCTGATGGGAAAGCTGGACAGAGAGAGGGGCAGGAAGGCCTGGGACAGATGGGGTGGGGGAGGATGCGGCAGGCCATCTGGGCTCCCTCTGCCCAGGCTCCCACCCCTGCCTCACCTGCAGCAGGTCCCGCACAGTCTCTGCGAAGCCCACGGTGTGCATGGCCACGCCCACGGCATTGGCGAAAGCAAAAATGAGGCCAATGGAGCCGCCTAGCTCTGGGCCAAGACTCCGGGAGATGAGGAAGTAGGTGCCACCTGCAGGGGACAGAGCCAGGAGCCATGGCACGAGAGGAATCGTCTGGCTGGGATGGACTTGGGGTGGGCAGAGCTGAGGCTCAGAGGAGGTGAGCGTGGGACCCAGTGGTCCATGGGGGAGGAGAGACCCAAGGCCACCCCGCGGGTGTGGAGAGACTGCCCAAAGCCTGCATCTGCAACCAGAAGAAGCATCCTCTATTTGGGCCCGGGTGGAGGGTAGGGAGTGGTTCCGAGATCTGCCCCCAGGATGAAGACTCAGGGTCCTACCAGAGGAAGGTCTGGAGGCTGGGGTGGGGCCCACCTGACTTGACCTTGCCGTTGGTAGAGATGGCGGAGATGGAGAGGCCCGTGATGGAGGTCACGGTGACTGAGAGCAGGATGATGATCCAGGTCAGGACTGTGGGGGTGGGGGAGTCATTGCCCCCAAACTCAATCAGAACATTTCCAGAATGAGAAACCTGAGCCAGCCAACCGATTCACCATGGGACTTGAGTTACTTTCCTTCTCTGAGTCTCAGTGTTCTCATCTGAGAAATGGGTCTCTGTCTACCTCATGGTATATTCTGAACAGCCAGGGAGCTGATAAGGCAACATGTAAATGATCTTTACATATGGATAGGGAGGTATTTTTTTCTTTAATAATAAGAAATACAGTAATAGTTACCTCTTGCTGAGCATCTCTGGTGCCAAACCCTCTGCAGTTTTATGCACATCAGAAGAACAGTTATTGCCACATTTTGGTAATGAGGAAACTAAGGCTCAGAGAGGTTAAATGCTTGTCCAAGGTCACACAGCATGCTATGGAACCAGCAGCTGCTCTGTCCTCAGTGAGAGATCCTAACCCAGAAGCTCTGTGGGATAAATTTGGCTCCAAGAGGTTGACTTCCTGAGGGCAAACTGAGCCAGGGAGAGCCCCCAGGCCTGCCGGCCCACATGCAGTGCTCCTCGACCGCACTGTCCTCAACCACACTGCCCTGACCTCAGCCACTGCAGGGGCCAGTGGGCTCCATAACCCGAGTTCAAGACTGGGAGGACCAGGCCCCTTCCCCCGCACCCCAGAGGCAGCACTCACCAATGCCCGCTTGGGCGGTAATCCAGGGGAGCCGCAGGTAGAGAATCACACCCCAGATATTGAGCATGCAGCGGATCTGGGAGGAGAGGGGGGTCAGAGGCCACCTGGGGGCCAGGTACCCCAAGATCAAACACATACATCCCTGTCCCCAGTCATGGCCTGGCATCAAGCACCTAGGGGACACCTGGGCTCTTTCTTTGCTTCACCCATGTGAGCGAGTGCCCTCTTCAGTGCCTCTCTGGTTCTATGGGGCAGGGAGGGGAGGGGTACCCAGAGACCCACCTGTCCCTCCCACCACTCTCCTGCCCTCCTTCCATCGAGGCCTGAGGATGGGCAGCAAGTCTATCACCCCTCACCCCGCTCCAAGCCCAGGGTCCTGTGTCTGCCGGCCCCAGTCATGGCCCAGTAGCCAGCTGTTGGCCCACAACCTGGCATTTACGGAGAACTTGGCAAATGCCAGCTGAGCTGATGCCCCATATACAAGCAGAAGTCAGGGCTCAGGTTGTCGTGACGTCAGCTTCCAAATTTAAAGCCAAGCTGGAGACCACAGCTGAGGCTGGAATTCCCACATGGGAGGGATGCGGTGGTCTTTGGAGTGGGACAGGTGGCAATTACAAGTCCTGGAGATTTCTTTTTTCTTTTAGTCTTTAAAAATTTTAAATTTAATTTAAAAAATTGAGGTATAGTTGATTTACAATATTATATTAGTTTCAGGTGTACAACAGAGTGATCCAAAATTTTAGGCCAGATGGCGAAGACCTGCATGTGTGCTGAGGCACTGAATGGGGCCCACACAAGGCTCTGGGCACCAAGGGAGGGAGGGAGGCCAGACGCTGATCTAGAGGGAGGGGTGACAATTCAGATGGAGAAAGAGGCCCAGCCCGCAGGGAGTTGAAAGAGTTAAGGTCAGAACCCAGGCCTCCTGCCTCCCAGAGTGAGGCTAAAGCTTTCTCCTAGACCTCATGTGACCCCCTCTGTAAAGTCCCATAAAGTCTTTCAAAGCCAAGTTCATTAGGTTGTTTGCCATCTCGGTGGGACCTAACAGGGCAAACCAGCTCCTTCTCATGGTGGAGAATGAGAGCACAGTTGTGGAGCTGTGTGTTAGGTGCTGCCCTCTCGTGGCTCTTAGGGGGAAATGCAGTTTCTCCCAATAACTGCAAGGCAGGCATTGATTCATGCACTTTGTGTCTATTAACTTGCTTAATGCTGATCATTTCATAGATGAAGAAAGTGAGGCATGGACAGGCCACATGATGAGCGGAGCAGTCAAACAGAGATCCACGCCAGGGCCAGGCCTCAGTCTGGGGGGTAAATGGAGGTCAGGAAGCAAAAAGGGAGAGAAAATCTGAGATCGCTTTGCAGATGGGGAAACTGGGTCGTGGGTCTGCTTTGACCACTGCCTAATGAGAGTCAGAGCTGAGCTTGAATGGAGCTCTGTCTCCTCAACCCCCACTCCTGGAAGACCCATCCACTCACCATCACCCCTTTGACCCAGCCAAAGCGCACGGGCTCCTCGGGGTTCTTCTCGCCATTGGTACCTGCCTCATCCTCCACCAGCCCATCAGTCATCTCATGGCTGGGCCGGCTGTCAAAGGCGAGGGCATGCAGGTGGCTGCCTTCCTGCTGGGAGCCCAGAGACCATGGGTCAGGCAGGCCGGGGTCAGGACAATCCAGCTCCCCTAGCTCCTCCACCATTCAGCCTCCAAGGCAGCAAACCTAGTAAGCCCCCTCTCTGCTGCAGACCTTCCCTACCCTTCTTTCCTCATCTCCTTTAAGTGTGAAACCTCTCTAAACTACTGGGAACTCATTACTTCTCTTGGAAGTCAAGATTGCTTGACTGGGTTGCCAAAGCCTGGGCAATAAACATTACAACAGGTGCCCAGAGGCTTACAGCTCCCATGCCCACATTTCACATGGGCCTCTCAGCCCATGAGGAAGACTGTTGTCTTCCATGGAGACCCCTCTGTGTCCCCACGACACAGATGACAGAGCTGAGGCTTAGAGAGGTTAGGTAACTGGCCGCGGTCACACAGCAGGAAGGCCTGCTCCTCTGGGACGGTGTTTACCTTAAGGAAGGAGTGCAGGTCGGCCAGCGTGGGCCGGGCCTTTCGGGGTTCGCCGGGCAGGGCGCTGTTGGCATAGTGCTCGTAGGCGGGCACCACATCGATAGTGTTGTAGCCAAAGGTGCGATTGTAGAAGGTATTGCCGTGGGTCAGGTGGCTGGGGTGGCTGCTGTCATAGGCGGCTGGTGGGGGGAGTTCTTCGCCCCCCAGCAACGTGCTGATGGTGAAACGCCCACTGCAAAGAGCAGGGTCCCTGGGCGTCTCGGACACTGGCAGCTCTGCCATTGTGGGCTCTGGGCATCAGGGGAGGGGGCCAGGGTTGGCGGGGACATGCAGGGTGGCTTTATAGGCTGGGCCCACAGCAGGGAGGAGACGGGGAGGTTGGCCCAAACCGCCCACAGCTGGTTAGCAAGGTCCCTGGACAGGGTGGGAGGCAGAGCACGTGTCCATTGCTGTCCTGCCCACCATCTGATCGCAGAGATAGCAACTGGCCTTGGACTGGGAGCTGGGGCTGGCCCAGCCCCCTGGGTCCTAGGGAGGCTCTTCTGAGTCTGGGGGCAGCAGACATCTGCAGCTGAATCCCAGGAAGGAGTGGACCCACAGGGACACTATGGGACCCCGTTAGGGACCCCAGAGACAGCCTGATGACCCTCTCAGAAACTTTTTGTGTCAATTTTATTTAGTTAGCATTTTGAATAGCTGAGGGGTATGACATTTAAAACAACGTGTGTGTGCTCACTCAGTCGTGTCCGACTCTTTGCGACCCCTTGGGCTCTAGCCCTCTAGGCTCCTCTCTTTATGGGATTTTCCAGGCAAGAATACTAGAATGGGTTGCCATTTCCTACTTGAGGGGATCTTCCCAACCCAGGGATCAAACCTCCATCTCTTGAATCTGCATTGGCAGGCAGAGTCTTTACTGCTGTGCCACCTGGGAAGCCCCATTTAAAGCAATACACACACACATATATAAAAGGTTAGTCTCTCTTACTCAGACCCAAGTCTAGTCTCATTCGTCCTCCCAGAGGTATCTCAGAATGTTTACGCCCTTAGGTGCCAGCAGCTCCAAGCAGAGTTCAGCAGGTATCAGGTGTGATCAGCAGGTACCAGGTGTGATCAGCAGGTACCAGGTGTGATCTGCAGTCACCTGGGGACCAATGAGCCCCTGGGGCTTGTGGCTGCAAGACTAGTGGACACTGACCCCTGCACACCACTTATAGGGCCACTGGGGTGTGGAGCCCAAGGAGCCAGCCCTCACCCCCTACTCTGGGCCAGCCCAAGAGCAACCAGCTCCCACGGCAGGCAGCGGGCCAGGCGCCATCCTAGTATTGAGCCAGATTAGCCTCCAGTTTTGCCAGCATCCCTGAGGTCAGCCTTTGAATGCACAGTGGCCATGAGGGCGTCAGTCTGGTCACCAGAGACACCAAAGCCAAGGCGGGGTGGGGAGCTGAACTTTGAGTCATAGGGGATGACACAGAAGTAGCTCAGGGTTTGAAGAGATGAGTTAGTATGGTGGATGCCTGAAGCTCTGCCTGAAAAGGACATCCCCCAGCTGCTGGGAGGAGTCTCGGCGTCTGCCCCGATGGGAATGGCCTTGCCTATGGCCGATCTCCCCTGTGGAGCTCTCATCCAATGATGGGTGTGGGATGCAGAGGCCTGGTGCCCTGCCCCCGGCTGCAAAGGCCCACCCCAGCCCCAGAGGTGCCTGGGCTCAGCTGAGGCTTTGTCTCCACAGCAGCCCGTGCCTCTCTGTTTCTGTCCTGCCACCTCTCTCCTCCCTACGCCAGCTGCCAGCGGGGTGAAGGCTCCGTGGTGAGGACTCCAGGGCCAGGACTCTGGGTCAGTTTTCCACCTTCCCTGCAGCCCCCACCCCACCTGCCAATTCCTCCTTCCCTCCCATGGGGCCTCAGGGCAGAGCTTACAGATCTTATCAGCCTCTCCATCAAGAGAGGCTGATTAAACTGCCACTTGACTGGTGAAAATCACAGCTGCCCAACACCCCCTCACACTGTGTCCCCGAGCAGCTGTGGAAAATTCCTGATTAAGATCTTAGGAGAGGAAGTGGCTGGATTCCAGCAGCACCGGGCCACCCCTTTGCTGGGTGACCTTGAGAAAGCCACTTCCTCTCCCCTTCGCCATTCCCAGGCCTGAGTCAGCTGCGAGGTTCCTCCTAGCACTGGAAGCATTTGCTGTTTCAAGAAGCCTCCCCATAGTCCTCCCCCATCCCTACACCTCTCTAGGGTGGGGTGGGATTTAAGCAGGAAAGGCTTACCAGTCAGAGAATTGAAGGGACTGTCAGAACTCTGTCCCAAGGCACAGACTCCCCACCCACCAAGAAAGGGGCTTCCTGCCCTTGAGTGGGCGTCAATCACTTTGAGAAATGTTCACAGGGGCACTCTTCTTGATGGGGGCACAGCGTGGTCACACACGACTCCTGCCTTCCAGGGGTCTGAGACCTGGGAGAGGGAGTCGCAGGAACCCTGAGCGAAGCCCTGGGATGTGGCCGCGGGGGCTGTCAGTTGATCTGGTGCTCTGAGCAGGTCACCCGGTCTTGCTGAACCTTTGGCGTTAGAAGCCACACGGAAGCGACACCCATGCTAGTGCGGCTCTTACTCACCCAAGGGCCCCTGGCTGGTGACTTAGGGCCCCTGTCCTCTCCTGCTTCTCGGAGGAGGGAGAATAGGGGCAACAAAGGAACAGAAAAGACTCACTGCTAGAAACTCCCTGGGCACAGGGGGCTGAAATGGTGAGGGCAGGAGGGCCTGTGTCTTCACGGCCTCAGAGGTGCTTAAGTCTTTATTAGAACTGGTGTTCACAGCCTAGCCCGGCAGATGAACCAGCAAGGAGATGGCAGCAACTGGATGGTAGAACAAGGAGGCTGCCCCGGGAGGGAGGGGAGCTGGGAGGGGAGATGTAGGCAGGGATGGAGGGGGTTCTGGGACATGGGACCCAGGAAGGCAATGATCGGTGGAAGGGACCAGGCCGTGGGACTAGAGCTCACGGAACTGGGGGGAGGCGGAGGGGAGAAGGGGTGGTAGATGAGGCGGAAAGGGGTCCAATTATTTCTCCAGTCACACACATTTATTGAGTGCCTACTGCATACCATGCCATGTGCTAAGCAAAGGAGGTACCACAGGGAACAAGACAAAGGCCCTGCCCTCCTGGAGCTCACATTCTACTGGGAGAGAGACAAGCAGTAAACAAGTAGTCATTACAGTACATTCAGTGATAAGTGTTATGAAGAAAACATTTTTTTGTTGCTGTTGTTTTTCTAAAGGAGGGGCATTTAGGCTTCTCTGAGAATGAGAAATTTGAGCTAAGCTCCAACAATAACGGGGAGCCACCCGTAAGTGAGCAGATGTGAGCACAGGGGTTCCAAGCAGAGGAGAGATCCTGTGCAAAGGCCCTGGGGTAGGAGCAGTGTGGTTGGGGCTTCAAGATGGCCAAGGGACGAAGGAGATGGGTTTGAGACATGGAAGCGGGGACACCAGGCCTTAGAACCTGGGGTTAGAAGCTTCATGTTCTATTATGTGATGGGCAGATTTATATTTCTCAAAGGTCACTTTGGCCATTGTGTGGAGACTGGACGTAGGGAAGCAGAGTTAGCCCAGAGGGGCCACCGTGGGTACGTGAAAGTGGTGGCTGGGCAGTAGCTGTGGGTGACAAGGTTGTGGGAAGTACTGGGAGTCGAGATACATGCTCAGGCAAAGCCAACAGAACCAGCACACAGATTCAGGTAGGAACAGGGAGGACTCTGTGGGGAAAGGTGGTGTCATTTCTGAGCAGGGAAACCCGGTAAGGAGGACTCGAATGCCAGGGTAGGAGGCTGGCCTTCGTCCTGGGGAAATCAGAGTTTGTCTGCTTCTGGAAAGCTGGTGGGGGGCATGATGAATGGTGTGTGAGCAGTGCCAGAAGAAAAACAGGGCGAGGGAGAGCCAGGAGGGGTTATGGCAAGAGTCAGGCAAGAACGGACAACTGCCCAGCTCCCAGCCCTGACTGCACACACACTTCACCGTCTCACTGGAGCCTCTGACAGATGCTGACTCTGCGGCCCCCACCAGGGATTCTATGGGCCTGGGGCCCAAAGGGGGTGAGGGGTTGGCATGAGTATTCCCAGAAAGCTCTCCAGGTGGTCCTGAGGGGCAGTCAGACTGAGACCCAGTGGGCTAAAGAGAACGATCTTTCACACACAGCCTGTCCGCTCCTGCCCCACCCCACGTCCACATCCGCCCGGGTCCCACGATGCTCGCCTGGAGAGGATGGGTATGATGCAACCCTGGTGTCGTGAAATAGCCGGGTAAGAGGATGCGCTGCTCGTCGGCCTGATTCACAACACCAGCTGCAGCAACGATACCAGAACTCGGCGCGCTTCCTCCTCTGGCTGGTGCTCCGAGGCTTCAAGGCAGCGATGACGGGCCCGTGCAGACGCCCTCCCTGACCCATGGCTGCCCTGGGCCAGTGCCATGCAGAGGCCTAGGGCTGCCAACGAAGGAGGCTGGGTCCCTGCCCCCCAAGGGGTGCACAGACTTGAGGTGAGGAAACGGGGACAAACAGAAGGCAGAGCAACAGCAGAGGGGTCAGGCACCAGAAAGGTCTGGAAGCCACAGGCTGACTGCAACCTCTCCAGCAACCAGAACCACGAAACCTGGGGTTTCTCTTGGGCCCTGCAAATAACTTAAGTGTGTCTACTGTAATTCTGGTCTTTCTATCCAGACAGTGTAATAGCAGTTGAACACTGAATTATCTTGAAGCTACTGGCAGCTAAAGCAAAAGGGAAACATGTTTGATGATTAAGATAGTTTTGGTATTAAAGGAACAAATTCTGGTTCCTTTTTCTTCATGGTTAGTCTTACTTAAAAAAAAAAAAATCTATGCAACATTCACTCCACAAGTAATGGCAGGTATTAATGATGTATTAGACTCAGTCCAGGTATTTTGGAGGGTACACAGAGATACTGCTCTAAAGTATCATGCAGTTCATCAGCGGAGGTAACAGCCACAAACCGAGGCATAAAGGCATAAACCCCTGGATAAAACACTACAAGGCTTCATAGAAGGGATGCCTTCCTCTGGCTGGGATGATGATGGAGCAGGATGTATGAAATACCACAGTTAGAAAAAAGCAATCATTTAAGGAGGGAGAGTGCCATGTTAGCCCGGAGCTTCCTGGCAGCCCAGGCAAAAAGTAGAACTATAATCAGTAGTCACTATCTGATAAAGAGTGAGATTTCATTTTCTCCCCTCTCTCTTTCCTCATAAAGAAAATAAATCTCCCTCAACTCATCATCCCCCCCCCCCCAACCCAAGCTTGGAAAAGCTGCCCAAAGGAGAATGGCTTGAGCACATTCCTGCTGCATCAACACAAACCGAAGCAGTGATTCTAATAGAAACTTGGTCCTGTAGTCACAGGCATACGACCACTAGGTCTTCAACCCAATGACTCTGCCAGTGTGTCCTCCAAGAGACCAATCCCATTGTTTTTCCTACCCCTAGCCTTTCACTTTTAAACACAACTTTAGGTTTTCTAACTTTCCTATAAACCTTTGTACCTTTCTTAAAAGCAATAGAGGAGACATGTGGTCATTGTGCTCAATCTTGAATTCCACGGGTACATTTCTCCTTGGAATCCTCTTCAGTGGCGTCTTTTGAAGCTTAGGAGTCTCTCAGAGGACCTGATCCTGGAGCTGGGACCAGGGGCCCTGGAATCATGGAACCACTGTACTAGCTCAGCTTGCCCCCCACCCCCTCCCCCAAGCTGGGCCCAGCCATGGACACATGGGGAGGGGGAGAAGGATAGGAGTCAAGGGAGGCCTGGACCACCTGGCTCTGCACCACCTACCTCATGACCTCAGGCCTGTGTGCCTTAGTTTCACCATCTGTCAAATGGGTAACTCTTCTCAGTCAATGAGTGTTTTGCTGATCAAGAGAGGGAACTTGTGAAAGAAGCATTTCAGAAGACATCAACAAAGTTCTGCAAATATATATATGTATTCTGCCCCCCACCCCTCCTCCAGCTCTTCAGCTACCAGAAAAGAAAGGTGGGGGAAAACCAACTCACCCTTGACTATTTAAGGGGATGCTTTTTAGTAAGGGCAGGTGCTAAAATTTATTAACAGACAAAACAGGGCATTAGGAGGAGTTGAGGGGAAGAGGTGCTCAGGATCAGAAGGTGGAAACCCAGAGAGTTGGCTTTGGTGGTTTGCATTCATCAGAACTCACGCTTCAACAGAGCAGACAGAGGATCCTGGATGCCCAGGGAGACTCCTGTCATCTCATTGCGCCTTTACCAGAGACTTGAAATAAGCTACTGACCTCCTTAATATATATCCCAAAGGCTCTTCTGTGGGCGGTCACCCAGGTTTCAGAGGCAAGATGACACTTGCATCGGGGCTGGATGCAAGGGGAGTCTGTTCTCCAGACGGGGCCCCTCAGGCCTGGTGCAGGTGCCCTGGGCGTGGAGCCCCCAGCAGGAGGGCTGCATGTGGAGCAGACCTCGGGTTCTCACTCCCTGGAAGCTTAGCTAGCAGCAGCACTAAGCATGCTGGAGAGGCTCCTAGTGAGCCTGGAAGACTAGTGCCCGCCAGAGGTGGACACGGGAGGCTGGGGGCAGGGGGACACTGGGAAAGAGAAGCCTGGATGAGAGCCCAGGGATTCAACCAGAGCTATCAAGACGGTCTTTCACTTGTGATTTACTGGGAAATGGGACACTGCCAGCCCCTCTGATTCTTTCACCCCCTTGCCACCCACCCCAACAATAATGCACTTCAACTGGTGCCATTTTTAATTGATGAACCACCACCAAGAACCATCCTGGACAACTGGCTTTGACACTGGTGGGTACACAGTGGGCTAGATGACCCAAGGGGCCGTAGGTATGGTACGTGTTTTTCCTAACTAGTTAGAATTTTCATCTCCCTGTTTAGTGCATCTCTGACACTCTGATTTATTGACAGCCTTCCTTGAGGAGTGGGGAGGGGGAGTCCACATTTAGACGGGCCCAGAGGCCTCCTTCACCCCCTGCTTCCAGTCAGAACAAAGGTCTTGACTCTGTTCTTGACTCAGGACATGAAAATCACCTGGGGAGCTTTAACAACCCAATCAGTACCTGGGCCCCTCCAGAGACCAATTATGTCAGAAACTCAGGGGGCAGGGGCTTGGAAATCAGTGTTTTTAAAAGCTCCCCAGGTGATTCTAATACATAGCCAGGGTTGCGAACGGTAGTGTTGGGGCCGAAAGCCGCAGAAAGATGTGTTGACTAAGGCTGTGCACAGCACAAAATCTGGCTTTTCTTAATAAATATAATGCTGACTTAGGGTTTCTTAAAAATAATCTTTCATGTTGTAAACAGATTTTAAAATGTTTTCTTTTCCTGGGTAGATTCATGAATACATAAGTAGGCTATCAGCCCTTTGGGTTCCTTGCCTAAGACCAACAGACACCTGTACAGTTACTGATTTGTACAGGTAAGTGTGTGTCCCCCATCAGACTGTCTCTCATCGCTCTGCCTGATGGACTACACACCCCAGGTGCAAACCCCACGTACTCACCTCTTGGACAAGGTGGATGCCCCACAATCAGGTTTCTGCTCCAACAGGAAGGGCTGAACATGAGGCCTGCGACCTCTGGCAGGTCTCCACCTGGCTTCAGAACCCCTCAGCTCCTCTGAGTCCTGCTGTCTCCCCGGCTTCAAGGTCACGAGAGAGATTAACAGGAGCAGGAGATGCTGGGGCCCCAGGGGAGCTGGAGTGGAGCTCACTGTTACCATTCTGGGCCGGCAGGATGACCACCCCCAACCATGCCGTCCCACCCCCCAGCCCCCACAAGTCTGTGGGTTTGGATCCTGGTCGTGCAGATGGCTCCTGCATCCCCCGGCCACAGGAAACCCTGCCTCTGATCTTTGCTTGGCCCTTTCTTGTGGCATTTCCAAAAGGCTTCCTGTTCTATTATGGTGTCTGTGGGTACACATAACTACCTCTCTTTCCCTAACCACACCATGAGCTTACACAAGAGTGGCTGCAAATCAATCTCAAAAATCACCACATAGCTCTTGGCCCCAGGTCCTTGGTAGGTGCTGCAGGGCTTTAAGCTCTTGAGTTAGCATAGGGTGGGGGTAGGGAGTGGGGGCAGAAGAGGCCCTTTCCTGTAGGTCTCACCTCAGTAAAAGGTAAGCTCCTTGAGGGCAGGGATGTCGATTCATCTCAGCTCTGTGTCTCCAGCACCTAGAATAATGCCTGAAACAGCACAGATGCTCAAACATTCGCTGAATTGCGTTATCCATTTATCAGTCACTGAATCAACAGGAATCACAAGTTGAACTTGACATGCCAAGGTCTGTCCCCTAGTAGCAAAATTTTGGCTAATTTTAACCCTGTCTTCTTGTTTAAAAAAAAAAAAAAGCTATCACCGGGGTGGGGATAACTGATTCCACCCTGCACCCATGTGAAAAACCTGTTGTGAAGGGCAGAAGCCAAACGGTAGAGGAGCCCCTAGCTTCAGAGCCCCAACTAAAGGTTGGTAGCAGAGTGGCCAAAATTAACCTTGAGGCCCAGAGTGTGTCAGGCACTAGGTCAGCGATTTCTAGAAATTAACTTCACCTGCTCATTAGCCTGATGGAACAGCAGCTGGACCCCTGCTTCATACCTGAGCAATCTAGTTTGCAGCAGTCACATGATTACCAGATTGTGAAAGGAGGATTTTAGCCGGACTTTCTGGCCACCTCCAAGATTTATGTCTCTTGAAAATGCTGGGTCTTGAGGCGTGGTGGGCTTGTTTCATCTAGGGCTCTGTGCTTGGAGAGCCTTCAAGCCTGAACATCAGGCTGGCCCTGTAGGAGAGCGAGGCATCTGCAGCAGCCGAGGAGATTTGCCCCAAGGAAAAGGTCTTCCCAGCAAGAGCAGCGCTGCCGCGTGCAGTCCCAGCTCCAGGCTTCGCGGCCCACTGTCAGTCCTGTGCTCACTGCTTCCCTGTGCTCCCTGGGGCTTCTATGGAGACCTGGGGCCCCACCCCGGGGGTGACCAGTGGCCCTAACCTGGTCCTCTTTCCTTGCCACCTGGGTGGCTTTTATAAGTATTTTAACTGAGGACTCCACTGAAAAGCCTCCAGTTCCGAGACTTGTATGAACAGGGCTACACTTCACAGCAGCGGCCAACTCTTCATCTGGCCCTGCTCCTCAACAGCCCCTGGCTCCAGGAGGTGCTGCAGAGCCCAGAAGAGACCACTGGGCCCTACACAGGGTCGGGGGCACTTGGATGAGGCCCAGATTTCTGGGTGACTCATTAGGAAGTGGCCTCCCCTAGGCCTCGGGGACTAGAACAAGCTGAGGGGCCCCAGGCAAAGGGAGTGGGCTGCAGCTCTTCCATGTGGCCCCTTCAAGGACAGAACATTAGGGCCACAAGGCAGCTGGAGCCCCTCTCTCCAGGGCTTCTCGTTAGGGCCAGGTACCCCAGGTGGAGAGAGATGAAGACCCCCGACCTCCTTAGCCATTTGCACATCCCCAGACAGAAGCCCAGGCTCCAGACCCTGAAAACCCCTCCCGGTCAGAAACACAGGCAGATTTGCTTGAGAAAGTGGGAGTCACCCGTCCCATGACCAGGTCCAAGTCTCTCCCCTCACCAGACCCATCCTGCATCCCCTCCCCCAAGGCCAATAACTGGCTCTCAACCCCCATTTAAAATTCTTTCCACTGAGCACCCAACACCAATGGTCACAGACTTTCCACAGCTCCCAGCCCTCGAATGCATGCCACATGTGGGGTTACCACACATATGCTCTGGATGGTCTAAGTCCCACCACGCTTCCAGCCTGACCCTCCTCAGATCCCTAGCCAGGGAACTTAACTCCAAAGCTGGTGAGGGGACAGCGAGACTTCAGAGCTGGAAGTCTTGTACTTACAGAAACCCTGGGGGCTTTGCAGACCCAGGGGCCCGGCAGGCCTCAGTCCTCCTTGCAGGGAGTGGAGGAGGGGCCTGGTGAGGTCACCCCAGAGACGGGGAAGAGGCATTTCGGCTGCCTTCTGAGGAGCCCCAGGCTGCGCCTCAGCTAAGGACATCCCCAGGAAGGGAGCCTGAGAGCGGTTCCTGCTCCACTGAAAGACTGAACAAAGGGGGCATTTGGGGAGAACATTCTGGAAATTTACCAGCTACAGACAGGGGTGGTGATGTAGGAACCATCCTAAACACAGTAAATGCAGAAGTTACTGGAAGGAGCATGAGAACACATTCACCAGCTCTCTCCCACCCCGTCCCGTCCCCCTACAAACACCACACAGAGTGACAGTGTCAGCAAAGCAAAGATGAAAGGAAAATGATCAGCCAACTAAACAAAGCAAAACATTCTCCCCCCGTGCATTTCTCATCAGTTACTGACCAACTGAGCAAAGGTTGTACTTCGCCTCTTTGCGCCCTTTATAAAATACACACTTGAAATTTCGGGTGGAAAAATACCCAGTAGAGGCTAGCAGCTGAGGTCAAGGGGGGCCCACACACATGGGCTCAGTCAGCTTGCCTGGCTCTTCAGAACTGAATTCTTGTTTCTGCCCTTTCTCAGGTGGTACAGTGATAAAATAATCTGCCTGCCAATGCAGATGTTAGAAATATGGGTTCAACCCCTGGGTAGGGAAGATCCCCTGGAGGAAATGGCAACCCACTCCAGTATTGTCTGGAGCATCCCACGGACAGAGGAGCCTGGTGGGGTCCATGGGGTCACAGAGTTGGACACGACTGAAGCGACCGAGTATGCATGCATGCCTTTTCTCAAGTGACTGTGTAGCTGTCATTTCCGCTGCCCACAGAGGCACAAACAGTGCAACAAATCAGGGCCATCAATTTAGCTGGAGAGCTCCTGGCAGCCTGTGCCAAGCCTGGAAGCCTCTGCACAGCAGATGCCAGCAGAGGCAAGCCTGAATAGGGTAGCCAGATACAACTGGGACAAACTTAGAGAACTATTGGTTGTTTATCTGAAATTCAAATGTAACCAGGTAGCCTGTATTTTTATTGGCTAAATCTGGTACAGATGAAGGGGCCTGCCTAGGCTGGCTCTGCTGGGGCCACCCAAGAGGCTACGATGTGTCTGTTTCTCTGTTAGAAGTCCCCTCTGGGATCGCGTGCTCCCCCACTTCCTGCTCAAACAGAAGCCACTGTTTGAGGCAACTCTTCCGCCCTCCCCAGAATCTCAAGGACCCCAAAGGCAAAGGCAACAGGGAGGATAGATAGTGCGCCAATGCATGCTGGGTTTCTGCCCATCCCTCAACCTTTAGTTTTTTTAAAGATTTGACCTTTTGCAGAGTCAGACACGACTGAGTGACTTCACTTCACTTTCACTGTTAACGGTGAATCAAACCTCCATCCCCTTCTTAACGTTTCCCTGCAGACTGTGCAGCTCCACAAGTTTCTTTGAAGGATCAGCCCTGATCTCTCTGACCCCAGGAGACACTCCCCTCTACCTTCTTTCTGGCTGAATGCCTATTAGAGGCCCCTGAGTCTGAATCCAGGCATGTGGAGCTGGGACAGAGGATGTGGGCAGGGGGCTGATACAGGAGACGGAAGCAAAGGACCTGCTTGTTCAAACCTTTGCTTAACTAGGTGGGTGCTAAACTAGATTCCCCAGAGAGGGCACATGGAAACCATTTCAAAAATCAAGGTTAGGACAAAAACTTTTCCTCCTTTCCTGGGCTAGCAATTTAGAACGTATAGTATTTCTACTAGGTGGTTCTGGACAAAAAAGGAAAGGTCCCATTGAGACTTCTGAATAGATGGGGACTTGATTACCGTGGCCATTCCCAGTTCCTGAGCACAGCTCGGCACGTGCAGGACTATAACAGCTGAAAGGAACTAAGGCAGACTCATCAATACACGGGGCCTGTTTGGCCAGATCCTCAATTATTGCCAGTCACAAGGCAAGGAGAAGTACAGATCATTTGAAATTAATGTTCAAAACATTTTAGGTAGTGGTTTTAAGTTTTTTTCCCACCAACCTTTTCAGTTAGAAACAAGCGGTAAGAAGACAGATTTAGTTCCCTCCTGTCCCTGTCCTGTGAGGGACACTAGGATACTATGGAGCGGTCAGAAGACGGGCTGGAGGCAGGTGATGTCTCAACTCCACCTAGAAGAGCGAAGAATGGGGGACATCTGGGACCTCAACACAGCCTCACTGCCTCATTTCTCCAGGGAGCTACATGATCTCTGTTTAACGACATCCTGATATTCTGAAAGGCAGGCACAAAAGTTTTTTATTTTTTTTACTGATACTAAACAAGCATCTTGAATGATACCATCAAGTGTGCATTTCCGTTAGGAATTTTATAACATTTTTTCCCAGTTTGCTGGACAGAAGTCTCAGTCTCCAAGACTGACTGAGGCTGAGTGGAGCCCAGTTAGGCTGGGGCTTGCCAGCACTTTGGCAGGCCTGGGACAACGCCCCAGTCTGGGTTTTATGCAGTCTTCGGCATGCTCAGTCACCTCCTGAGTGGTGTGATGTGGACTGCCGAGTGAGCTGGACACAGATTCTGACGCCCAGTGGAGAAACGTGGACCGTGGTGGTCCATGTAAAGCAGCAGGGCACTGGCACATCTGCATGTAATGGCTTAACTGAACATCAAACAGAGCGGGCAGGGTGAGAGTCCAAAGAGGACAGAGTCCACAGTTTTTTCCCCTCTATATCAGCAACTGTGGGATTCTGTGGGAAAGTCTATAGTATTGTGCTTAAAGTAACCTAAACCCTAGACTTTAAAGTCATTCATCAAAATAACAACAGGAGTGATAAACCCAAATAATTCACTCTGAGAGCACACTACTCCCACTCCAGCTTTCCCCTAGAAGTCAGGTGGCCAGGGCTGTTAAAGAAAAAAAAAATCAAAGGAACAGAATCTTTGTAATTAAATCTTGAGGCCTCTGAAAAGGCCCTAGACCAAGTGAGTACTTCCCTTTGAGTGTCTCAGTGAGTTTATTATAAGCCATTTGGAGGCAGGCACTAACCCCATCAAGTTCCAAGTGCCCTTGATTTTGTTAGAAAGATTGGAATCTCATCCGGGGAAGACGACAGACTCCCAGGGCCACTTTCTGTGTTTCTCTAGATAAATGGTGAAATCACAGACCAGTATCAAGGGAGAGGATTTAGTTCCGTGACCGAGTGAGCTGAGGATGACTTTTAACCTAATAACCTGTTAAAGGACCATGAATTCTGAACACAAGCTGTAACCATGGGTACACGGTAACCTGTTGATGCTGTGGCCTTGCAAACTCAGCCTCGTGTCTCCTGCATCTCTGCACCCAGCTTTATTTTACCACAGTCAATAGGACAAGCACTGGGGTTTGCTCCAGGAGCCTGGCCCTCCTGGAATAAACAGAGTTATCTTATTTCTCCTATAAGTGTCTCTCACTAGGCAGGCCCTCAAATGCCAACCAGGGACTGCATTCCTCTCAATTCCACACAGCTTCCCCATCAGGGCAGTTTCCCCTCCCTCTGTCCAAAGGCAGAGGACCTTACCCCCTATGCAGGGCTCCAATGCAGCTCTCCTATTTGGAGCCAGCAGAATTGCATGATGCAAAAAAGGCAAATCCACAATTAATCCCCATGATGTAAATGATGAACAAGAGAAGAACTAGGGAGTAAATACATATTTAAATCCCTTGAACCTTCTGTCCTTTACGGTAATGTTACATTTCTATCTATAAGATCTAGCATTAAAAAAAAAAAAATCAGAACTCTTAAGCCACATTTATGAAAAGTCCTCAGAGAACTCTTTTAAGACAGTTAAAGCAAACTGTTTGCTTTGTTTAAATCAATGCCTATAAAGAGGGTACAACTTGCTAAATCAAGTCTCCTGCAGCACCTGTCTTCTGAGACTTTCTTAGTAAAGCTCAACTGAAGGTGAATAGATGCGAGTTGAGGAGGGAGACAGCCCTTCAGGCTACATCCTTGATAGATATAATGGGATCCGACTGAGAAGCAGCAGATGGCCCCATTATCTATAGACGAGCTCTTTACTACAAGCAAAGGCAACAATTTGTATTTAGAGAATTGTGAGGGTAACTGTGCCCTGTGAGCAGTTTTCTCTCTAGAAGCAAAAGGTACCTTGGGAGACTCTGGGGACTTGAACACTCTCCCCCTGGGAGAGCTGCTGCAGGAGCAGTCCATAAAACCAGCAGAGCCGACCATACCCGATTCTGTAGCCCCGGCTGGCACATTCAGAACATTCGTCCTCCCGTCCTCTCCAGCTTAGCCAAAGGCCTCAGAACAAAGAGGGCCACCGATGGGGGACAACCTTGCTCAGGGATCACATACCGATGGTATTGATGCCCAGTGGAATGAGACCCATGAGCTGACCTGGCCAACTGGCTTTATGAATGGAGACAGGGAGAGGAGGCTGTCCAAGAAGAGGAACCAACTGGTGGAGAAGAGAGAAGAGGTGCTGAGAAGTCCTCTTGAAGAGGGGCACGCACAAGGCCAAGCAGGCGCCTCCCTGTGGAGCAGCCAGAGGGAGAAACGGCCAGGTCTGCCCTGCCTTGAGCTCTAGCTGAGACCCCGACAACGTTCACTGATCAGACTATGGGTCTCCAGGACTATGTTTTCATCTCCAGGGGGATTTCAGCAGAATAGCAAACATTAATCCCGGCATCAGGGCAGATAGTTTGGAGGTTGGTCTTGGAGAAACATCAACAACCTTAGATATGCGGATACCACTCTAATGGAAGAAAATGAAGAGGAACTAAAGAGCCTCTTGATGATGGTGAAGGAGGAGAGTGAAAATGCTTAAAACTAAACATTAAAAAAACCTAAGATCATGGCATCTGACCCCATTACTTCATGGCAAATAGAAGGGGAAAAGGTGGAAGCAGTGACAGATTTCCTCTTCTTGGGCTCTAAAGTCACTGCAGATGGTGACTGCAGTCATGAAATCAGAAGACGATTGCTTCTTGGCAGAAAAGCGATGACAAACCTAGACAGTGCGCTGAAAAGCAGAGACATTACTTTGCCAATAAAGGGCCGTACAGTCAAGGTTATGGTCTTCCCAGTGGTCACATACGGTTGTGAGACCTGGACCGTAAGGAGGGCAGAATGCCAAAGAACTGATGCCTTCGAACTGTGGTGCTAGAGAAGACTCCTCAGAGTCCCTTGGACAGCGAAGAGATCAAACCAGTCAACCTGAAAGGAAATCAACCTTGAATACTCATTGGAAGGACTGATGCTGAAGCTGAAGCTCCAGTATTTTGGTCATCTGATATGAACAGCCACCTCATTGGAAAAGTCCCTGATGCTGGGAAAGATTGAGGGCAGAAGGAGAAGAGGGTCAGAGGATGAGAAGGCTGGATGGCATCACCGATGCAATGGACATGAACTTGGGCAAACTCTGGGATGTGGTGAGGGAGGCCTGGTGTGCTGCAGTCCATGGGGTCACAAAAAGCCAGACGTGACTGAGCGACTGAAAAACAACAACAACAACAACTTGGACCTCAAGGCACACCTTGGGGAGGGAAGAGGGAGGAGGACGTGGAGTGCCTGGTATTTCACACGCAAATCTTAACTCACCAAGGCTGAGGCTGGCTCTCACATTCAAACAGAAATGTGAAAAGCTAACCGTGACCCTGCTATAGGGAATGTTATATCTAAATAAAAGCAACTCCCAAAGGCTTCATTTCCTTGCTCATTTTGGGTCAATTTTTAATCATATCAGGTCAACTTTAATCAACTCCTGGATGCCTATACAAGTCTGTCATTTTCTGGCCCAAGCAGTAGTGAAGACAATTCCTCTCACACAAATAAAAATTTCAACAAAATTCCAAAGAGGGGGAAAAAAAAACAGTGAAATTAAAAGAATGTGAAAAAAAAATACAAATCAAAGAAATTTATTGGTGTTGACAAAAATACATAATACAGAAAAATGAAACAAAACAAACACAACAGAAACAAAACCAGAAACCACCCCCTACCCTGGAGGGCCCTGAGGTACTGACAGCAAGCAGCCCCATGAGCCCCTCAGAACATCACACTTAATTCATGAGGACCTCCATCTGCACCAGCCTCGCGTTGGTATCCCCAGATGTCCTGTAGGGTATCATCCCAGCAAAGGTGATCAGGGCTCGGGCTTGGCTGCGGAGTTGCTGAGAGAAAGGGGAAGAAGAGAAGGAACCCAGTTAAAAGGAACCCAGTTAAGTTTTGGGTCAGGGCCCTGTCCTGGGAACCAGCACTGCATCCTTGCATTTTCTCCCCTCGGTGGTGTAATGACAGATTCCCAGTGGGTGGATGACCGTCTTGCCCTCCACTGTCACACTGCTCCAGTGTGGCGCAGAGTTAGCAAAGGAGGGCCACCAGGCCTCCAGTTCCAAAGCCCTTTTACTTAGCAGAAGATGGATGGGTCTGCCAGGCAAGCCGCCCCACTTGAGCAGCTGCTGACCTGGCTCTGTGCTTCAGACTGCCTGCTCCACTTTTCCGAACCTCTCCCTCCCCTGACTGGTGAGGACCTGAGTTTCTAGGACCCCCATGAAGCACCTGCACTGCCCAAGTGCAGCCCATTCCAGGTCTTTCCTCTCCTGCGTCGTCCCCTTTCCTCCCTTTCACTCCTTTCATTTCTCTTTCTAATGGAAGTGAGTAGTCCTCTTTTCTCAGGCAACAATATTTATGAGATTCCCGGACTGCTCCAGGAGGGAAAAAGATTTTAACTCAGGTGTTTCCAATATTAGAGATAATAACCTTCACTCTGATTTCCAAGTGATAAATTACTGAGTAAAGGAAAAACGAAATCTGAGAGAACAGCTTCAGGTTGCCCACAGTGAGCTGTACTGGATGCTTACAGAAGAAAGGAAACCACAGCTAGGATAGGAAGGGTGGCGGGGGCGCGGGTGGGTTTTCTGGACTAGTAACAAGACTTAAAAGGAAAATTCAAGGATCGCTTACTAGGCTTCTTAAGGACCATTCAAGAAGAAAGTTGAAAGGCAGGTGCCTTTTCCCTGATATGTGAAGTAAACTGGCAAGTCTAAGGTGGAGGTTCTGACAATGACAGGACCTGTGGGGGTCATACCTGAGAGAGCCCACAGACATCTTTGGAGGCAGGAGATAGATTTTCAAGGCCCTAGTTTCTTGATTGCCAAAAGCAGGTATGGCTCTTACACATCATACTGAGAGCCTCATTAAACGTTAAGGGAAAGGCAATTCTAAAATGCCACCAGTTTTAATGTTTTAATGGGTCAAACACGTGTCCCTTTTTGTCAAATCAACTGTACAGCATATGCTGTTTGGGCCCAAGGGTTCTATCTGCCTGGACTCCGTGCGGCCCAGGTAATGCTGGAGGCCCCACAGGCAGTGGAAGGGGCACTGGCCCCAGTGTCAGACAGACATGGCTTTCAGACACAGCAACTGTTGACCAAAAGTACGGTTTTCATGGAAGTGCTGAACTGAGACTCATAAAATGACTGTATATTTTAAAGTGGGCAGGAATTCTTATGGAATCAATATAAACTAGTATTTTGATTGATTTTTTTAAGACTTGATATTCACTGACTTGGCACATCATTATTTTTTAGCTTGAGAAGAGGAGCAACCCCAGTAATGTTCAATTTCTTCTGGAAGCGCTCAACATAAGCTTTACCCAGATGCCAGGTAGTAAAGAAACAAGCACTTTGGGTCATGAGCAATGGTCTCATGAGGAGCAATCGAAGGCAAACCAGAAAGGCGGTTCTCAGCGATGGCTGTGGCCAACGCTGGGATCTTACAGAGTCACGGTCCTCGATGACTCGCTGAGGCCTGGATGCTGAGGATGGACTTGTCCCCTTGAGCCTCTTAAACTGTGTGAACAAGATGTTCATGGTGGCGAGAAGCACTTCTGAGAGGTTGTGCCTGATCTGCAGAGAGAGACACAAGGAAGTAAGAAGAAAGAACCCAGCCATGGGGCCAAAGACAGGGTGGGGGAGGGGGGACCGGTGGTGCTCCAGGAAGGCCGGGTCATGCCATATCCCCACAGTTGCCAGCTGGTGTACTACACAGCCACCAAAAAGGAGCCGACGGCACTGGAATGTCAAGCGTGAAAGCAAATCCCAGGCAACACTATTCAGAAGGTCAGATCGGTCATTCTTCTGCTCTTTTAAACAATATTTATTTGGCTGCACTGGATCTTGGTTGCAGCACTTGAGGTCTTTTAGTTGCAGCATGTGGGATCTAGTTCCCCAGCCAGGGATCGAACTCTGGATCCCCTGCATTGGGAGCATGGAGTCTCAGCCACTGGACCACCAAAGAAGTCTCCTCTGCTCCCTTCTTTATGCAGGGACGTGAGCAGAGAGCATGCTAACTATGTCTGGGCAGCAGAGGGATTAGCAGAAGTCCGCATCTGAACATCAGAAGGTAGGGACGCACACGCTGGCTCTTCAGTCCCCATCACTGCCCACCATCTCAGACCCACCACACTGTCTCAGACCTGCACGGCCTGAGCAGAGTCCTTGGGAGTGTCTACGAGGACAGGCCCTGGTACCCCACTTCAGTCTATAAAACAATGGATGATGTAACCAGGGGTCGGCAAAAAACAACAAAAGGAGGAATAGCTAGGGGCAGAATTGTAGTAGGTGTGAAGGGAAGGTTGGCAAGAGGCAAGATTTCTTAACTGTCTATATCATAGGAGGCAGACACCCCACATGTGGAAGGTGGCCTTCCTTCTTCCTCTAGAACAGACACACGCTTCCATAAAAGGAATGTGCTCATTGAGAAATGGTTTTAAATCGAAACACTGTCAGGAACATCCTGGGACCAGGCAGCTGGTTCTAGAGAAGAGTCTTACTCTAGCCACACAGGAATAACCAGGGGAGTTCTGGGCTGCAGGCTCAGATCAGAGAAACCAGAATTTCTGGGCCTTGGCATGAGGATTTTTTTTAAAGGTCTCTGAGCAATTCCAGTGTGCAGCCCAGCTGAGTAGCCTTGGGCTAGGCAGTGGCAACATGCTAGAAACCCTGCATAGAGAGGAGCTCTTAGGTTCTTGGGGTGATAACTGAGACCATGGTCACTGCAGCTGCTTCTTGAGACAAAACTTCTCTGCTTCTTCAGAGAAGGGAAAGAAGGAAGTGAATCACAATGTATGTTTCATGTACCCAAAGGAGCTACTTAATAAAAGATCAGTTAAGCACTGACACACCCTCCAGAACAAGTAGATAATAAACAAGCCAGATTTCATAGAATCAGTAAGAAACCTGTTTCTCCCAAGAATATGTCCAATCACTAGAGTGAGAGTATTTTCTGAGTCAGGAATTCAGACAATAATCTGATGGGTATATGTGTACTCACAGGAAAACCAGTCCAGGATTCCTGAAACTGGACTCGTCTTAGAAAATTCAGTCTGGATGGTGACTGCACTAGGACTCTTAAGAGTTATTGGCTACATTAAAACAAAAGTTTTCAGCAGAAGTGCGGAAAAAAGAATTTTGTAATTCAGGCAGAGAAGGACTCACCTCATCACTGAAATTTCTGAAGGCAGCCACTCTCTCTTCGACACTTTCCTGATTCAGGGGCACCAGCTTCAAGCGATCAATTATCTGTTTAACACAAAAGCCATCAGCCCCATATGATACAGTCACCACAGTCATTCCATCTCTTCAAACACATGTCAGCATCTAACATGTTCATAGGT
Organism: Ovis canadensis; assembly: GCF_042477335.2. NCBI lineage: Eukaryota > Metazoa > Chordata > Mammalia > Artiodactyla > Bovidae > Ovis > Ovis canadensis. The sequence goes on along the minus strand of NC_091258.1, from coordinate 38,098,160 downwards.
GGCTTCTTAGTAGGAAATTCTACTCCCCTTGTTCAAAGGCTTTGATTCCAACTTGCTGACTGACTCAATTCCTATCCTCATTTTCTGAGGCAGTTTTTACAATTCAGAGACTTCAAATTATTTTGAGAAATCCCTCTGTTTTTAGATTAAAGAATAAAGGAAAAGAAAAAAGGAGAAAAAAGAACAACATAGAAATCCCTTTTAAATTGCCAGGATCTTACTTGTCCTTTTTCACTTAACAGGCATACTGGTGACATTTCCTTTGTTTTAAATGAATCCCACAAAATGTTTTGATTTTTCAAGGGCATACATTAAGCAGTACTTCAAACACCCCTCCTGAAACTTACATCAAAGGCTCTGTCAATATGCCCACTGTGATACTCGTCAAAAAAGGTGATCAAGTCCAACAGAAGATAGAATGTCGAGTCCACAAATTTATTTGCACTGATTCCCTGAGCCCTATACCTGAAGGACAAAAAAGAGGGAAGGGAGGCAGGGGTATATTAGGAATTTCTGTGCAATCTGTAATTTGAGGACAACATCTAAAAAATGTCAGAACCTCTTAGGCTCTCTAGATGAGGTGAACTAAGGAGTGGAAAATAGTGTCTCTTTTATAACGGCCGAGCATTTGATGGTGGATTTGACAGAGATCGACCTATAAACGTTCTGTATGAAGCCCAGTTCTCCAGCTTTGGCCGCCATCTCAGCAAGCACCCTGACCCAGTTCTCAGGCAGATTTGGAGAGGGCACAAAAAGTAACGACTGCTGCCCAGCCAGGGAGCCACACTGGTTGGAGTGCACCTCCACTCATGGGGAGAGGGGAGATTCCGAAACACTGGTCACCACACCTCAGAGAATCCCCCATCCACCCATCCATCCATCACTAGCTATTACCAAATCCCTTTGAGATGGCTGCTAATGGCGCAGAGATGAGTATAATGCCTTGAATTAAACTGCAGGATTAATGAGTTAGAATGCTGAGATATTCTTAGATCCCCTTCTTTTTGGCAAAAATGTTTACCAAGTGACAGCTGGTTATGATGGTTATTAAGAACTCTCGAAACTGTCAGTGCCAGTGGGACGGTGGGGCCCCTCTTAGGGACTGTGTGACGTTACAGTGAAGCTGAAGACACACCGGGGTGGGGGCTGGGAGCCCGGCGCCCCGAGCGCTTCTTCGGCCTTACCGTTCTGTGATGGAGAGGGCCATGTTCTTCAGCCGCTCCTTGTTGGACTGTGGGGCGCTGATCTGGGGCACAATGGGGCTAAGCAGTTTGTTCATCAGCTCCAGCACCTTGTCAGCATTCTGTTTAGTTTTTTAAAATTAAAGAAGGAATTCATTAAAAATAATCAGTACGAAGACAAAAACTAAATCATCAAGACAAAGAGGCAACTTTTTGTTCTGGATCTTGACCTGGGTGATGATGACACAGACATATACCTGTGGAAAATCCATCAAGCTGTTATGTATGCTAAGTATCTACACCTTTTTCTATTTTTTCACTAGACCTCAGTCTCAATAGAGGACTTCCCTGATGGCTCAGTGGTAAAGAATCTGCCTGCAATGCAAGAGACCTGGGTTCGATCTCTGGGTGGGGAAGATCCCCTGGAGAAGGAAATGGCAAGCCACTCCAGTATTCTGGCCTAGAGAATTTCAAGGACAGAGGAGCCTAGTGGGCTACAGTTCATGGGGTCACAGAGTCGGACATGACTGAGCAACTAACACTTTCCCTTTACTTTCAGTCTCAATATTTTTAAATTAAAAAAAAAAAAAAAGAATTACAATCCTGTTTTGCGAACTTCTATGAGGTGATAAAAGGAGAGAATGCAATCTTCTCCAGGCTACAGTTACTAGTATTTCCCAAATGTTCTAATGCAGAACTCCTAACTCCAGGGCTCTCAGCACGCCTTGGCTGTGGTTTTGTTCCCAAACATCCATCCATCCCCAGTGGGTCTGCGGCTGCTTGGAGGATGAGCACCAGGCACTTTCACCAGCAGCTTTACTGTCGAAGCATGATGGAGGTTTATTCTGCTGCTAAGTGAGACTACAGCTCAATGCCCGCAGGACAGCCTTTCAATATATCGTGCTCTCGTCTGGCCAGAAACACCTTATGGGCAGAAATAATTCTGTAAAATGGGAATTTCACCCTGACCGGATCATTAACTGCCTAAGCATTAGGAGACAATGCCTCAGCAGACAGAGGGGTACAATAACAGCACCGCTGAAATGGCTGTGCATTTAATGCAGCAAGGCTGACAGATCTATTAGGTGCAGAGGCAAGAAAAGGACACATTTACCTTGGCAAGGTCGTAAAGCTTTGCTGCTTCTTCAAACAGTCCTTTATTTTCTGCCACGGAAGCAACTTTGTTGATAATAGGCTTTGTGTCACTGGTAAACTTATCTATGACTCCAGGCTGACAAGACAAATTATGGAAGGGAGGAAGAGAGAAACAGAGGGACAAAGCTGTCATTTTAAACACAGAGAAGCAATTGGGGATCTGAAAACTAACTGAAAATGCTTGCTCTGGGCAATGCATATATTTTTATCAGCCAGACTCTGGCTTTCCTGAAGATATAAGGGCCTATTAAACATATGAAAAGGACCAAGATGAGTGCCCATGAAGAGGCAGACTCACAGGCAGCCCAGAGGAGTCAGCAGTAAGACTCCATGCTTTCTCATTTTGCAAAATGACCTACAAGTATGTGAAATCATCAATGATTTTAATTTTTCAGATGACCCTAGTGGGGGCAAAAAAATCAGGAGGCTCAGAGAAAATATCTGAAAGATTTTGGATCTGCTTTATAAGACAGACAGCAAAAGAAACCTACTCCTGAAAAAAATACATGGCAAGTGGTGCCAGGATACTAAAAACAACAACAAAAAAATCTGCGTCATCACTCAACAGCAACCCAATGGTCAAGAGAGTATGAGACAGGCCTTAGGTAACACACACTCCGTGATGTCTGACTGGCTGCCCAACTCTTCATCAGCCCTGGACCGAGTCAGGCAACCGACCTTCTCTGCCACCCTGGCAGCACAAGAGGTCAGTGAAGAGCATGGGCTCTGGGGTCAAGAAGGACTGGGTTCCAATTCCAGCTCATTTTCTTACTAGCTGTGTGACCTTGAAGACAAAAATTAACCTCTCTTGTCTCCACTTCCTCCCTTGAAAAACAGATAACAGTTCTGACTCGGTGGGGTTCTTGTGACCACTAGGTGAGAACATATTCATCGAACAATCAGCACAGGGCCTGGCAGTTGTCACTGCTCCATCAGCATGGCCATCATCACATCTTCACCAGCACCGCCACTGGTCTTCCTGAGCTGGATGGTTTAAGCAGTGTGAGCTCATTTCAAGATTTCTGGGTCTAAACCACCCATTTTTGTAAGCAGGGAAAGTGAGTCCCTGAGAGAGGCACAAGGAGCCCCAAGGCGGGTCAGGAGGCGCCTCCATGCCAGGGCCCCTGCCCATCCACATGGCCCCAAGTGGGGTCAGGAGAGGCCTCCATGCCAGGGGCCCTGCCCAGTAGCCATGATGGGTCTCAGGGAATCGCTGAGGCTCATGGGAGTAGCTGCATCTCTGGGGTCAGAGCAGGGTTCTGAGCCCTTGAAAACTACCTTTGGAGAAAGGTCAAGTGCATCTCTAATTTCCCATCTGGGGAGAGTAGGCGTAGTAATCAATTTCTTTCTTGGATATTTTCTGAGCCAAGAATGGCAGAAATGTAGCCTTCTCAGATGAAAAAATGGCAGGTGTAAGCAGATGAGTATTTCGAAAATAATTTAAAAAGCTATCTCACCACAAATTTACATATTTCAAGGAGAAATGTATCTAACATCAAGGTCATCACTTGGGACCTGTAATTTTCATTCTTTGTTTTTTAACACTAAGCAACTTCATTCAGATCTGCCTCTTTAGTACCTTGCATCCTAAAACGTAACTGTATTTTTTGGGACAATTGTAAATCCCCACCTGCAAACTAACATATCTCCAGGGGTGTCTTTAACCTACCTTTCTGCTTCCATCATTCTCCAGTTTCCCAAGAATCATATCGAACTGCAGAGACAAAAAAATGTTTACCCAGTTTACTGGATGAGGATATACACATAATCCACAATTCTTAGGAGATGAGAGAGGACTAGGGGAGGTGGGAGAAGTCTCGAGGATACTGAGACTGAATCAACAATTTCAGAAACCAAAGAATACTGTAAAGCTCCCCGCCTCCCCGCAACCCACACTGAGGTGATCAGCATGAGAACCTGTATACTGGAAAAGTTAGGAGATATACCTCTCGACTTTCTATCACCAGCTCGCTCACACAGCGCAGAAACATGTTTTCTCCTTGACTATCCTTCTCATCCCTAGGAGGAGACAAAAACTGGTTTCTGAAGGCACGACTTTAAGGTCTCTAATCATCATTCTCATAACGGCAGAAACCAAAATCAGCTGAAGTAAATGGTCAAAAGCCAGTCTCACCTGAGGAAGTAAAAGTACTGGAGGGCCTCTCTCGGGTCCGTGGACTCAAACTTCCGGGTGTAGAGCATGAGCAGCCGCACAAAGTTCAGCCTCCGCATGCAGGGAGGGTCGCCGGGCTCATGGCTGACTGCACGGGGCGGGAGGGGGTCAGAACTGGTCACAACCACACAACCAGGAACTATGGGAACCAAGCCCAAAGACCCAGTGGCACCTACTCCTGCAGCCCAGCCAACGTCTGGCAATGCGAGCTCAGCCCAGTCCCTTCACCACCGCCCTTGAGTTCGGCCCAAGCACAGAGCGGAGACAATGGCATTTTGTAGTGAATCATAGTATGCTGGTCTCTGAATGAAAAGGTGGCAACAACCTACTATTATGAAATGTGTTCCAGGAGGGGCGGGGGGTCTGTTGCACTACTCACAAACTGCAGCCACTCGGGCACATGTCTTCTCTCCCTCCTGACTACCACTCCATGCCATGAGCAGGCATAACTGATGGCTTGTTGGGCCTTCCAGTGTCTCCAATTAGAGCTCCAATGGGAACCAGTCTCACTAGGTTTATATACTGAACTCCCCAGGGAATCTGAATGGAGGAGGGAGGGGCAAGACCCCCTCACACTGATCATCCCAGAGGCCCAACTGTCTACAACCCTCTAAAAACGACTGGCTCTGTTTGCTGGATCCCTGTCGACCGCAGTTCTGCGCCCACTGTCACCTGATGGGGGATGTGTCATGCTGTGGAGGTGTGAGGGCCAGCAAATACTCACGGAGCTGAGCACTCTGTCCTGAGGATTTTAAAAGCAGCTTCAGCTCAAAGAGCACCAGTGCCACGTGGACAGCATGGCAGCGCAGCCGCTCCATACGGAAGAGAAAGGCAATGGCGGCTTCAAACTGCGCCGTCAGGAACAGCACTTGGAAGTAGAGGAAGGGCTGCTGGTTCACCGTGAAGTGGGACTCGCCTGAGGGAGAGGAGGGATAGCTGACTCAGAAGAAGTGAGTGGAAGGAGCAGCCGACCAGCAGCCCCGAGTGCTTAAAGAGCGGGATGAAAGCACCAGCCTAAGCCGGAATGGACCTGGGGTCTGGACACAGTGGACGCCACTCCAGCTTTGCCGTTTCCACAGCCTCCTGACCTCCCAACACAACTGGAGAGTGGGGGGCCCCTGTTGTAAAACCTGGACTACTTGCATTAGGTGGGAGAGAAACAGAGAGTAGGACCTTAAAACAGAATGCAAAGGGTCTGTTTATCTCCTGTGTCCTGATCAGTCACTCAGTAAGGAGAGGAATGACTTCCAAGCTGCAGTTCCCTCAGATTCATGGCATTTAACATTGCTGACCACCAGTGGGAACTTCTTTCTCTCTGTGTTCAGATGCAGTCACTTCGAGATCTCTGAGGGAGCTGCAGCCAAGTCCTCTATATCTCTCTCTGAGCCAGTGTCCACCAGAGCTGCTCAAAGAACTGTCCGTGACTATGTAAGCCACATCCACTACTTAAGGCCATGGGTGCGGCCTCTACTCGAATCTGAAATAATTGTTTTGTTGTGCTGTGTTTTGAAGGTTCATGGGGTTTTGAAGGAGAGATGGCGTTCAGAGATGAAGGATTTTCCCAGAAAGAAGCTAACCAGTGATCTTAGGTGGATGAGAGAGACAGAAGGTGTTTATGCTTAGGGGATCTTACCATAGTCTTCCAACAGCTGTTTCTGGAACTGAGAGAGAGTGAGCCTGTCCTGTGGGGAGCTGGTGCCATCGTCATCAAAACACACCTGGTTCAACTAAACCCCCAAAAGAAAAACATGCATTGGTACCAATGGCAACCCACTCCAGTATTCTTGCCTGGGAAATCCCATGGATGGAGGAGCCTGGTGGGCTACAGTCCACAGGGTCGCAAAGAGTCAGATACGACTGAGCGACTTCACTTTCACTTTCACCTTCTGAGCCAGGAGCGAACTTAGAGCTGTTTGAGCTCAAGGCTCAAGGCTATGCTAATGGCTGTGTTACTGGCTGGGAATTGTGCACAATAAAAACTGGGCCAGGAGACAGAAAAACCACTACTGCAGTCACCTTACTGGCATCATATATTAACAGTAAAATCTGTGTGCAGAGTGTAAGCAGGGGGAAGGGGCAAATGCCCTGCTGGGCAAGGGGAGCACGCCTGCCTTCAGCCACAGGTAGTCCTCGGTTTTGTCGGCCACCTCGCTCTGGTTGTCCGTGACGTCACATCTGCCAATGATACAGTACACAGCCCGTTTGTAGGGGTCCGTGTTGTTCCTGAGGGCCCTGCGGTAATGCAGTCGGAGCTTGTTCTCCGTAGCTGGGGACAATCTGAAGACACAAGGGAAAAGACAAAGGCTGAAGACCCTCAAGGGCACCTGAAAGCACCCAGGGTCCAACCACACAGTAACAAAGTTATAAAGCCTTCCTCCATGGAGAGGAACAGGCACTGTCCCACCCAAATCCCCGGGACCATCACTTTAACCTGACTTGCAGCTCCTAGGACCTGCATCTCTGCCTGCTGGCTTCCTCCAGCGGTGGCCTTCAGGGCAGAAGGTCTGGGGAACTGACCCCCCAGCCCCCCACCCCCAGCATCCTCCAAACAGTGATGAACAAGACTGAGTCAGTCCTTTAACGGCCTCAGCCCCCTCTGGCCTCTCCACTCCCTTAACCCTGTGACGTCACCTCCCAAATAAACTTCCTGCACTCAAATCCTTGTCTCAGGGTCTCCTGGTGAACCTAGGACATGGTCCCTACTTTACACTCCGATATAAGCAAGACAGGACTTATGGTTTATCACACTCTCTGGACATGGACACTGCCAAAAAAGTAATCCTGGTTTTCCACACGTATAACTGGTGTAACTACCACTATTTCTTCTATATACATGCACATATATTTAAACTAGGTTTGAATGTGAATTTAAGTCCAACTACATTAACAAAAACCAAAGAAAAACTAATGCTTTGCAGTTCCTTAATGTAAGAGGAAAAAACAAAAACAAAAAACAGCTTAATGAAGTAATTCGATGGTTATATCTCAGGTTTGCCAATGTCTAATTCTGGCCTTCGAGCTATGAAGTGCATGACAACATATTTTCATCTGGATCAACCAGAAAAGCACTAAGAGTAAACAAGTGGCGTGTAATACAACAGTTTCATTTTATAAAGCATCTCTGATGTGCCTAGGACGCTATAAGTCTAGACATTCGTGTCAGAGTGGGGCTCTTGAATTCTTCATGCTTTCCAAAGTTCATTTTTCTCCCAAGCAGAAACTTATTTGGAGCCATGCGCAAGGAAAAGAGAGCAAGGCCAGGGCGGACCACCCTGTTGATCCCACGTGGCTTCTTCTGAACTCCGCACCTTGTTCACCGTACCTTCTGTCCTTGCTGTTCATGTACTCCTGGAACCAAGTTTTGAACTCTCCCAGTTGGTGCTGGGCTCGGTTGACCACCTGTGAAGCGGCAAGCAGGTCTCCGCAGCGCATGCAGTAATAAATTAACGCCCACACAGGATGGCCTTCCACCTCTCCATCCTAAAAAAGGAAAGGTGCTCAAGTAGACAGACAAATAAAAGCTAACTGATGGCTTTCAATGTACTGGTCCTCAGCTAAGCCTCTTCTTGTATTAAGTCACTCAATCTCACAACTCCACTGGGTAGGGACCCTGAATGGCTTCCTCCTCTCTGTTTTACAAACCAGGAAACTGGGACATGGGGCTGTTAAATACTTATTCCATGGCAAGCTAGTAAACACCAGTCTAGCCTAGAGCCTTTCCTCTACAGCACCATGCGTGCCGCATGAGTCAAAGCCAGATGGTGGGTTCTCCATGGAACCCCAGGATTCACAGCGAAAGGGTGACATGTTCTTCTGTGATGATTTATAGACATGCACTCTTGCCACCCCAACAAGTAAGGGCTAAAGACATTCACTTACCAATAGGAGACTATCATCATATTAAGAGTTTCACTGTGCTTGGCACTGGGGATATAGGAAAGCGGGTCTGATCCTACACTCTGAGCAAGAGCATCTCTCCTGAAAGTGGCTGTGTCCCCAGACTGTGCAGCAGCCCTGTAGTTATTCCCCCCTCTGCTCCTCCCCGACTCCTCCAGAAATGTGGACCTCAGACTTCCCTTCTTGGCCCCTCCACCCTCCCCTCAGCAGGACTCCTTCTAAAACTCAGACCTGATCGTGTCACTTCCCCACTTAAACCCCTATAAGCTGTTTGCGCTTTAAGTGCTTAGCCTGGCGCTCCCCAAGCTGGCCCCGCCCTGACACACACCCAATAGGCCAAGTGCTCTATCCTGCCTTGACAAGTTTGTTCTCGCTGCCCCCTCCCCATCAAAAACCCTATCTGAGACCACTGGCTGGCGAGCCCCTACTCTTCAAGCACTAGTATGGGCCTCACTTCCCGCAGAAAGCCAGCCTCCTGTGTATTCCACCACCCTCGGTACACAGATCTGGTTCAGCACTCTGCACACAGCAGGTATCTGAACTGTGAGCTGAGAAGAAAGGCACTTTCTAGGAACCATATCTAACTCTGTTGTGCTAGCTATTTGAGTCAACAATCTCAGAAGTCATCCCTGACTCTGTGGCTCACACCCATAGCCGAATTCTTCCACCGTCCCATTGGGTCCACTTTCAAAACACGTCCAGAAACCAATGACATCAACCCCCTGCACCCTCCTCCTCCACCGCCATCCCCTGGACTCCTGAGCCACCAGCCTTTCCAGGTCTCCTAGGTTCTCTTCCCGCCCCCTCTGGTCTCTTCTTCATACAGCAGTTTCCACACATTACCTCATTTCAGCTGAAAATGCCTATCTCAGAGACTGACCTGGAGGAGTAACTGATCGCATAAAGGTGCCAGTACCTGAAGTCCAGGCAAAGGAGCTGGAAGTTTAATGTTCAGGAAACTTCGAACCAGTTGGTAAGTCCCCGGCACTCCGCCCAGCTGGGCCTGATGCAAGTTTCCAAAGACAGTCACAAGGGTGTAATTCTTATAACTGGAAAAAATTTGAAGGCACAAAAAAGGGAGGTGAGTTTGAAAACACATCTTACACGTATCTGTGTCCAGACCCACAACATTAGACTGTGAACTCCACATGGCAGGGCCTGGACTTCAACTGAACACAGAAGACGAAACAGAAGTGCATGCTTAATGAAGCAAGCTACATTATTGATTTGGTGGGTGGTGGATCTCTGTGAAGACTTCTTATCACTGTGGATACTCAAAAGAATTCCTGGAGCCACATAATTGTGAATTTCAAATGCAGAAGGGGCTGCTGTGCAGAAAAATAAGTGCTCCGCTCACAGCCTAATGCTCTAGTGGATCTTCTCAAACTTTTTACTTTGAAAAATTTTAAAGCTACAAAAAATTAAAGAATAGTTCGACGAGTGCTCAGTTGCCCTTTACTTACATTCGTCAGTTAATATTTACATGCATGCTCTTCCCTCTCTCACACATACATTTTATCTGAACTATTTGAAAATGTTATAAAAATACAGAAATCAGGTGCCACATCATCTGTAAATGAAAAACTTTCAGGTGCTTCATATGCACTAAAATGTTCAACATCAGATTAAGTATAATAGCAGACTGAGAGAGACACACACACACACACACACACACACACCTCTCAGAGAAAAACATCTAAATGTCAATTACAGAAAACAGACTCATCAGAAATTGATGTAGTTTTAAAAAATGATGCTGACAAAAAATTTTACAAGCAAACTATATAAAACCATATATTGTACACATTGGGATCATAAGCTATGTAAAAGATAAATATCAAACAAAATATTCATATGTCCCAGAAAGGTGGTGGGGTTGGGTGTGGAGGTGGCGGTAAGGAAATACAACAAGGTACCAGGAGCCCCTGCATGTGAGAGGGGGGGCTGCTCCTTTTTTCAGGTCCTCTTTTTGGCATCTTTCAAAATTTCTATAATAATCATGTAGTATTTTTATGATGAAAAATAAACATAATTTGATTTAACAAATATGAGTTCTCTATCACTGGGAGTATTTAAAAGCAGAGGTTGGAAAAGAGATTAGATAAGAGCCCTGTGGCAACTGGGACAAACAATGCCCATTATGGTCTCTTCCAACTTGAATGAAGACAACCGACATGCTGGAAAGGGCCTAACTTCCTTGAGAGCTAAGAAATGCTACCTTGCTTCAAATTTGAAATACTCAAAAAATAATTTGGGGCCAGGCCTGCTTTGCCATCTGGTGTATTACATCACTTGAAACACTGGGACTTCCCTGGTGGTCCAGTGGTGAAGACTCTGCCTTCTAACGACAGAGGTGCAGGACCAATCCCTGGTTGGGCAGCTAAGACCCCACATGCTTCGAGGCCAAAAAACCAAAACATAAAACAGAAGCAATGCTATAACAAATTCAATAAAGATGTTTCAAACGGTCCACATCAAAAAAATCTTAAAAAAAAATACTGTATGTTATCCTCTCAGTGGATTAGTACCAGCAAAAATATTTTTTTAAGTGAGTACAGTTATCTGAAATATTCCCTTTATCAAAAGGGACAACAAATCCTTAAAAAAGATGTCAAGAGAGAGATGCTGTTAGAAAAAGAAAATAAGCATATAATAGTTGTGCACAGGAAACTCCCGAATAGCTCCAAGTGCTGCTAAAGGAATTAATGGAACAAGATCATCCTAAAAAAACTAAATGAAAAGAATAATAGAAGAATTGGGATGGCTTACATATATAAAATCCCAAACTGCAACCTGGTACCTCTGGTGAAGTCAAACACCAACAGTGAGAATTAGGCTTACTGAAGAAAAAGCAGTCATATACTTAATCCTTAAAAAAAAACACCCTAATATTGTTTATACACTGTGAGAAATTTTTTGATTCATATTTTGCTAACTTGTAGCAAATAAATACCACTATATATATTAGGTTTTTCATGGCTGAAGACTTAACAAAACTTACATTATAAAAATTGAGTGAAAGCCTGATGTAATACTTTATGAACTCTTTGCGCCTGTGCCAGAAAAAATGAAACACCATTTGCAGTTTCAGATTTTTCTTAACAAAAGAATGGAGGCTAGTGAGTTTAATATATCTGATGGTGTTCATCTTGTGTAGCTATTAAATAATTTAGTATTTGATATAAAAATCTGTTCTCTCTCTGCAGTATCAAGTCTTGAATTACCTTGACTTCCTAACAGAGTATTATTTTGTTGACAGAAGGTGACCACACAACAAGGCCACTGGCAGCTGCATGGGTGCTTAGGCAAAGAGCTGCAATTGAGCAAGTGTATGCAGCCTGCCTTTCTCTTCTCCAGCCAACAGAGAGAGGCCCAGCACCCTGTCTCTGAGATAAAGAGGGTCCACTGCACACTCATGACAACACCTGCTGGTCAATTCAGAGCTGGGAGGAGTGTCCACAGGGCGTGGATGAATGGCACAGCCCCTACCAACTAGGGGGCCAACAGTCAAGGCACAAGGGTACAGCCGCAAACCCCTGTGACCGACTCCAATTAGTGAGGAGGTGGCAGAAACCTAGGCACAAATCAGAGGCTTTAGCAGCTGGGAAGGATCTGAACTCACAGGATTAACCAAGCAGAGCCAGAAGGAAAACAAAAGCTCAAGGGGCCTTCCTAGGGTTTGGAGGTGGTAAAATGCCGGGTGGGAAAATTAAAATGTTGAGAGAAAACCAAGAGCCTGAGGAGTAATGGCTGAACCCCACGAGGGCCCAGGATCCTGACCCAAGGCATTGTACCCTAATAACCCTGTCTCTATACTGAGGGACGCAGGGTGGAGAAAGACAGAGAGAAAAGCCTAAGAGGGCTCAGGGCTCCCACTCACGTGATTTTACACCTGTGCAGAGACAGTTCCCATAGAGAAGTGCTCCTAAAAACAGCGCAACATCTCTCAGACTTGCTCAACCTTGTTTAAATCACACCAGCTCCAGAGCACTTATCTAGAGAACCACTTCAAACAGGGGAACGGCTACCTTCAGGGGATTTTAAAGGCAGCCTCTGTGCTGCCGCCGCCTCACCTCTGCTCCAGGTACCCCAAGGCCTGCCTGACAAACTCCATGCGCACTTCCACGCTGTTGCGGCTCTTCAGGGCGTCAGTCGCTGGCACCAACAACACATCTGTCATTTGTTTCACCATGGCCCACATGTCGGAGATGTTCTGCACAGAAACAACACTGCATGTGACAACGCTGTGGGGCTGCGCAAGCGGCCTGGTTCTCCACAGTGCTCTGACGTGGAAGGGGCTGAGGTTAACGTCCTATCTGCAGCCCTCAGGCTCAAGCCCAGCAAAGAAGATGTGCCTTGGCCTGGCCAGTAGCCAGGCTCTCATCTTCCCTTAAGCAGCCCACGTCCTGAGTGGGTTTTCAGATCAATTACTATTCCAGGTCTGACATAACCACCTACATAATTGAGACCACATTTATTGAATCTCAGTGGGTTATCCCTTAAGAGAGAGTGAACACATTTATAATCGTCCAGAGCTCTAGGATTTTAAACTCAAATAGCTGCATGTCAGTCCTTACAAGGTCATTTGAGTTTTTTAAGACTTAAAATAAGAGTCTAACCTAAATAATACAGGCTTTGTCCTCCTGGAGGCTCTCCAGGGGTCCCTGCTCTTACCCTGTTTCTCAGCGGCATGGCCTCTCCTTTTCCTGCCTACTCACTCCCCTCAAAAGGCACCTCCAGTGCAGCCTCCTAGAAGAGGCATGGGTGTGCTTGCCCGTGTGTAACCACCACACAGACGGACTCTCACATCCCAGAACCCTCCTGGTTGTAAACTTTGCCTTAGAAATGTGTTCCCTGAACCCTTTGCAATGTTATAAAGTTAAGATCTCTGGAAGGAGAAAAAGCAGGTATACACTTTTTCCAAAGGAAAAGAGAAAATCCCATTTTCATTGTTTCTTGGAAAAGTTAAAAATCTGTAGAAAATCCATCTAAATGTGACTCTTTCTAGGTGGTGAGAGAGTAGATAAATTCTTATTTTCTTCTTTAGATTGGTTTTATAATCTTACACTTTTTTATTGGAAAAAAAAAGTTGGCTGCCCTGTGAAGGAAAAATGTGTTCAAGTGCTTGCTTGCATTACAGACTTCCTTCCTTTTCCCGTTTTTCCTGGCCACCTACCAATTTATCCATCCCCTTTTTTGATTTTTATTTTTTCCCCGAAGTGGGAGAAACTGGGCCAAGGATAAGAACTGAGGGGCAGGAATGAAGAGGGGGGGGAGTCAGAGAGAAACAAAATCAGCGGCATATGAAAAATTCTTGTAAAGACCCCACCTGAGTCGAGTTCAAGGGGCTCACGGTACGAAAACCACATCACCTTTACAATTCACATCTCATGAAAGAGCCCTGTCTGTCTTAGCAGGGAAACTGACAGGGTGGAGCTAGAGCCTGACAGGACTTCAAAGCAAACACAGCTTGGCTGGGCCTTTTGAAGATGCATTATATATATATTTATATATATATATAGCATCGCCATAAAAAAAAAAAAACACACCTAAAAATTACTTAAAATAAAACTCTGAAGAACACTTAAATTAATCTTCCAAAGCACAGAATTTCTCTCTAGCACACTTCTGCCAAATCAGCAAGCCGCTAATCCCATCAGACACCCGAACCCACACGTCTCCCCGGCCGGCTCTGGGTGCTACCTTATCATCCAGCTCTGTGACGGAAGCACAGAGGTCCAGGAGGTTAGGCTGCAGGTGTCCGTTTACGATCTTCTCGTTATAAATATAAATCTGAAAGGAAGAGCAGAGTAAATGGCACAAATTCCATTTTCACCTCTCCTTTTCAGGACCTCTTGAAGGAGTTCTGAAACCAACTTCTGCCCAATGGTCAGAAGCTTCAGTCAACCTTTCCTTCCTCACAGTGGCTGAACTATCCACACTGCCTGGAGGGCAAGGCCTCTGGCTAGCTGCTCAGTTTGGCGTCTGAGTCTCGCACAGTGGCATGAACACACACCAGAGCTAACTGCTCCCCCAGCCCTGCTAACCTGGGGAGCAGGAGCAGGGCGGCCCTGGGGGAGGAGCACCACATGCAGTTTTGTGCTGCTCTGCCCAGCAGACCCTCGGGCCCAGAGAACAAGGACCAAAGTGGAAGATGGGACAGTGGAAGGTCTCTAGCTGCTGCTTCCTAGGAATCTGAGCAGAGTCTGGTCACCTTTCTGATAAAAGGATAGAAGGGCCCCAGCCCAGGGCTGTGTACTGAGTAAGGACCGCCAGGCTGCAGCCCCCTACACGTGTTAGAAGAACACTTCTGCCCATTTGCAGTACCCATTTCTCTCATCAAGAATCCCAGCTCCTCAGTAAAATTTTCTCAAGAAAAAAGAACTCTGTGATGTTTAAGGAATGGAAAAGCCAATATTACTCTGGACTTTGTCTCTAAAGAACCAACACACTGATGGGGAAAACTAGTAAGTTCTACTCTTTGCATTCTGAAAGGCTTGCACTGCTGAGGACTGAACTAGGTAGTGATTTCAGACAAAACAGGACTCTGTCGAACCCTGCCCTCTGCTCTCAATGGGGGAGAGCAGCACATAGCCTCCAGGAGCATTATAAAGACAAGGTGGTGTTTATTCACTCAATGAGCATTTCTGAGGGGCCTTCCCTTGGGTACTGTGTTCAGCATGGGACATAAAGGTTCTCTCTCCACTGGAGGGGACTGCCACGTAAACAGACATGACATGGAGTCCTGAGTGCTAGAAAACCTTAGTCTTATAAAGCTTTAGTCTTCACAGACACAGAAGACCCATGGTTTCTCTTCTCAGAAGCTTGTAATTTCATTAGGCCTGAATTCTGGAGATGTCTGTGACAATGATAGTCATATGATCAAAGTGAAATTTTTAAAACTGTAGATGGAGTGTGGGAGATCTAAAAATTGGAGAATAAATTTTAGTAAAACATGAGGGAGTTGGAAAAAGGCGGACTTGTGTGTGCAAAGCTGACACAACTTGCACAGTGCTTTGAGGGAAGAATATGTTGCTGCCACTGTGGCCCTCAGCATTACCAACTTCCTTTCTTCCACCAAGTCTCAGGTAGGGTGGTTGGAGGGCTACAGCGGCACCAACACATTCTCCCCTCATAGCACTGTGGAAGTCGGTCACAACCGAACAGATGTTCCTTGGTGACTTCTGGTGCAGGACGATTTAAAGGGGGTGGAAGCCCACCACCTGCAATTCAGGAAACAAGACTGTTTTTCCTTCTTGATACTTTATGCAGGAAATCAGCAAATTAGAATAAAGTACGTAAGGCTGGTACAGTTTTACTCAAAAGGTCAATTCCAGGTATGTACTGTCTTGAGGGCAGTTTCGTGTAGTTTTCACACCCTGTGCTTTAAACACAGAGTGTCTCAATCTATATTTACACTATCGCATGGTCATGATACACAACCAGAACCACAACACCCCAAATACTATGAGCTTCTCCAGGGCAGCAATATCCAGTAATGGTAGGTACACTATGCTAACCCAGGCAGAAAAATATTTAGAGAATTTCTTTCTACAACAAGGGAGGGAGCAGGGTTTCTGATAATACCATTTGCCAACCAGGTGATCAGTTAATATAGAACTCCATTTGCTCAGCAGTGCAATTACTCAGAGCTTTACTGTACATGGACTGTTGCCAAATGCAAAATGAGATGCCTTGGTCAGTGTGTGAGGCAGATTTCAATTTCCCTAAATCAAACCTGAGTCATTCTATTACCCAGTTTGATAGACTTCTCCAGGGACCTAGATGGTAAAATATTAACAAGTCCTCTGAATGAAAACCCAACTTGCTTTTAGGGTCTTTCACATGAAGTCTGTGTTCTCTTTTACTCTCCAGAGGGCTCATGGAAGATTTTCCTGGATTTGATCTCCCTTGAGAACATGCTTACCTGCCGGGCGTAGGCCATTTCGGTGCTGTCTAGGGAGCTTCGACCAGGGGGTCCTGCATCACTGATGTAACTTGGCTGTAGAGAAATATACATTCAGAATTGGTTCAAAACAGCATTCAATCATGTAAAGGAAAAAAAAAAATCATAAACATTTGTTTGTCTTTAACGGAGCTGTGAGGAGTCTGTTTCCTAGTCAGACTTCCTGAATGATTTTGGGGGTTTCAGTAGAAGACGACTCTCTTATCATGAACACATAAGGGAGCAGGCATGGGACCCAATGAACTCCATAACAGGAGGCTGACGAAACTGCAGGGATATCTCAATAACTGTTCCTATCTTTGTGACATTTGGTTTCAATCCCAAGCTCCCACTTCGCCTCACCTTCCTCATCCATGTCTTTACACCAGTAAGACTGTGGTGCATGTGGGTCTTCTGTTTCCATCAATACTAAACAGCTGAGGAAATGGGAGATTATAGGGTCACAATACTGAGGTTCAGATGTTTCCTAGAGTCCACACTAAGGCAACAGCTACTGATGAACTTTCTGCCTCTGAAGATACAAAGTCAGCCTAAGTTGAGTCATTTATTTATCTATTCATTCATTCAGTAAACATCTGTTAAGTGTCTGCCTGCCACACGCACAGCATGAACGCACCCATCCCTACAGGGATGACAGGAAGACAGCCCACAGAGACTGCCCACAAAGAGCTTACCATCTGATGGGGAGAGTCAGACACCAACACATGGGAAGGTTTATTAGTCTTTTTAGAGAAAGATTAAAGTTAATCTTTAGCTAAGTTTATTCCCTACTGTAAACAAAAATGGATCAAAAATAGATACGCTCCAATTAGGTACATTCTTAAACTTCCAAATTAGTTTGTAACTGTACTGCAGCAGAGATAAAATTCTTTAAGCTTCTCTCATAAAAGAAAAAAAAAATCAATGCTCTATCCTCTAAAGTCTAAAACAAAGCAGTTTTAAAGTAGGTTTTGTGGGAGCAGATGGAAGATAGTACCAAAACCTCCCAGCACCTCCAAGGCTGGCAGAAGGTTACCAGTGTGAGCATGCGCTGGGGTAGGACAGGGAGGAAGGAGGGCCAGGAGGCAGAAAGGCGGGATGTATAGCTTCAGCTTCTAGAACGGGCACCTGGGTTCCAGGAGGACCACTCCACTCCCTGGTTTTGGGGTCCAGGGAAAAGCACATTCCTTTGGAGCCTCAGTTTCTCATCTGAGAAACCAACGAATGGGCTGTCCTAGACAATCTCGAGCAGTCCTCCCACCTCTGATTTTCTGCAGTCACTGGTATTAAAGGAGCTATAAATAGCTTACTGTTCAAAATACTGAATTTGGTCTCACTACAGTACAGCAAAAACCAGTATATTGGAAATTTAAGAATATAACTAACACCTAGTAGAACACACCTAATTTTGATCCATATTTATTTACAGTAGGGACGAAACTTAGCGAACGGTTAACTTTGCTCTTTCTAAAAAAAGACTAAGAAACTTGTCCATATGTTGGCCTCGAACTCTCCCTATCAGATGGTAAGCTGAGTAAATGCTGCCGCTTGGCTGACTCAATGAATATTTCACATCCCCACCTCTTACCTCTAGTCGCTGCCACTTCCCCCTCTGGGATATGGCATTTTAGATATAACATATCTAATAGTGCGTTGGTAAATGTTTAACAACTGGCTTGGGGAAGGGGACTTGATTTGTAGCATTTGCTGGTTTCTTTAGTGTAGATACTCCCATGATGGCAGAATTTAAGCTATTCCAAGTGATATCAACAGGATAGCAAATTTTCTGAAAATCTGACAATAGGTCCTCCTGAGCTCAACCCTACACACTACCCTTTCCAGCCTCCACTGCCCCTGGGAGTGGCCATGCACCACCCTGGCTCTAGCCAGTGAGACGGAAGCACCAGCCTGGCAGTACATTCAGGCAAAAAGCAGTACATTCTGCTTTTCCTGATAGAGGGGGATAAAGAGCCTGGCATGGTGTTTCAGCATTCTAACCTGAAAGCAAACAGCATGCCTAGAGCAGCAGCAATCATCTTGTGAGCCTGAAGGGGCTCTGCTAAAAAATGTTGGTGTACAGAGACAAAGGCGTGTCTCTGATGGCACCACAGAGCAAGTGAACTAAGGCCCACTCTTTCCACACCTGCAGACTTCTGAGGTGAGAAAAATAAACTCCTCTTCAAGCTACAGAAACTCAAGTTTTCAGTTATTCACAGCAGAAGGCCTTCCCATCTGCAATGACTGAAAACCATCAGGTTACAGTGACAACAGCCACACCTTCTGAGCAACTCCTATACACCAAGCAGAGTCTTAATCCTCGTGTATTAACTCTACAACCCCATGAGAGACACACTTTTATTATGTCAGTTTTACAGAGAAAGATACCAAAGGGCACAGAAAGCAACTTGCCCTAGGACACTCCAGTAAGAAGTAGCAGAGCCATGGTTTGCATCCACAGTCTGGGGCCATGCTGCCTGCCAGGGCAGCCTGGGGCAGCTGTCCAAGGATGGCCACTGGAGAACAAGTCAGCAGCGGTTTAGAAAGCCTGGCTCCACTGCTCACTAGCTAGGTGATCTTGACTGAGTACACTGATTCTTTGGGGCCTGGGCTTCTTTAGCTATAGCAATGATACAGGGGCAGCAATGATATTTACCTTGTAGATGAAAAGATTAAATGGGAAGAAAATATTCCCCACTTCACAAGGAGTAAGTAGGAACAAGTAGAAAGAACTCACTGTCCAGTATCTGACCAGTAAACGCTAACTGCTATCACATTAAATAAAAAATAAACCACAAGGAACATGGGAATAAACCCAACACTAAACAATGGATAGATATGGACACTACAGAAACATAACCTACAATATTTTACTTTCTGCTGGCTGGAGATTCTCATCTCATTTTTCTATAAGGAGCATGCGTTCCTTGTATGAACAGAATTCCCACTAGCTCATTTTCTACTTCTGAGTGTTCCCAGTAACACTGTGACAAAGACTGTTCTATAACACAGTTATCTTTCTGGAACAGAACTAACTCTCTGAAAGCTGGTGATCCCCAAGTCTTTGAAAAAACAGAGCACTAAGGTTGTTAATTCCAGTAACCTAACTGGGGGGAATAAACAGGGATGAAAGGGAGAAACGGCACGAAATACTTCTGCAAGAATACAACTGTTTCAGCTAAATATACATAAACAGCCTTGAGAAATATTTTCCGGTACTACTAGAAACCTAATTCTAAAAATTATCCACTTAAAAAAGTAGTTGGTTTTTAGCTTGCAAATTTCCATTTAAATGAATTTCGTTTAATACGCTTGTTTTCAAACATAGCTTTCCTTCATTTGCCCTTGACGGAGCCTCTATTTCACCACACACAAAGTCAATTATCCACGAACAGGATGTGGGCACGCACGTGCCTGAGGAGAGGAACCAGCAAACATTCACAGGAATCTTAGAGCCAGGGGCTGCTGGAGGGCTGGGAAAAGTGGACACCGGTGTGCTGTGTGGGGAAACATTTCAAACTTTTCAGGTTTGCCTGACTGGATCACCGTGGGGATACCAGGAGCACGGAGTCAGAGACCAGGAAGGCGGGGAAGATGGGAGGGGGGCCAGGACGACAGCAAAGGGTTCACCTAGGAATCTGGAGACACTGTGGAGAAACCATCTCTGGGAGCACAGACATGAGAAGGGTTTTCTCAGCATACATGGTGTTCCCCAAAGAGTAATTTTCTTTTCTAAAATCAGACTTTAAACTTTATTTTGTATTGGGGTATAGCTGATTAACAATGCTGTGGTAGTTTCAGGTGAACAGTGAAGGGATTCAGCTATACATATACACGTATTCATTCTCCCCCAAAACCCCACTCCCACCCAGGTTGCCGCATAACATGGGGCAGAGCTCCCTGTGCTGCAAAGTAGGCCTTTGTTGGTCATCCATTCTAAATAAAGCAGTATGTACATGTTGATCCCAAACTCCCTAACTATCTCTTCCCCCCACTATCCCTCCTCTGGCAACCATAAGTTGTTTTCTAAGACTCTGAGTCTGATTTGTAAATGAGTTCATTTGTATCATTTCTTTTTAGATTCCACATATAAGGGATGTCATATGATAAAAGAGCCATTTTCTAAGAGAGCATTCCAGAACTGGGAGGATATGGTTGGAGTGGCAGGGGGTAACTGTAAGCATTTATCAAGCAGCTAGTTTTGTACATAACATATCCAAGGATGGGGCTCCCCTGGTGGCTCAGACGGTAAAGTGTCTGCCTGCAGTGCGGGAGACCCGGGTTTGATCCCTGGGTTGGGAAGATCCCCTGGAGAAGGAAATGGCAACCCACTCCAGTACTCTTGCCTGGAAAATTCCATGGACTGAGAGGCTCCTCAGAGCCTGGTAGGCTACAGTCCACGGTGTCGCAAAGAGTTGGACACGACTGAGTGACTTCACTTCACTATCCAGGGATAAATCAATCTCTTTTTCCAAGGAGGGAACATTCTAGATAGGAAAAAGGAATGTAACCAGCATTCACTTTTAGCAAAATAAGTACAGAGGAAAAAGAAAATGTGATGATACTATTGAAGGAAGAGAGTTTTTAATTTCCAAGTGGAAGGTTTTGGCTTTACATAAACAAAACAGAACCAAAGTAATTAACGTACAGTAGTTGGCTATACACTCTGTACATAGAAGCTCAGTACGACTAGGGAAAAAACACCAACTGGGGACCAGAAAACCCAGGTTCTAAATGTAACCCAACTGTGTGACTTTGGGTAATGACAGCAAACCTCTCTAGGGCATAGCTCTTCATGGATAAAATGGGAGGAATACTTGGGTCATTTATACAATGAAATTTATTACAGCCACTAAAATGACAGGCACCTACACATACTAACCAAGAAAAAGCTCCAAAATAAGTTAAAAAAACAAAACATAATGCTAAGCTGTAGCATCTATTATATAAAATCCTGCCATCTGTGGAAAAGATAAAAAACTGATTGTGTGTTTTGTCAGTCATGTCCGACTCTTTGCGACTCCATGGACCGTGACCCACCAGGCTCCTCTGTCCACAGAATTCTCTGGGCAAGAATACCAGAGTGGGTTGCCATTTCCTTCTCCAGGGGATCTTCCCCACCCAGGGATTGAACCAAGGTCTCTTGCATTGCAGGCGGATGCTTTACCATCTGAGCTACTAGGGAAGGCCAAATAAATTGACTGGATGGACATATATGTATAAATGTGCACATAAAGACGTAAGAGGGAACTGAAAGGACAGGATGTCAGAGGCTATGTTTGGGTCTGGGGTGGAGGACAGCGGCTGAATTTTTAAAGCGCGTTCAACCATTAGAACGCTGTGCAAGAAGCGTTCTAATCATATCATATCACGTGTGATATGGCTTGATATTAAAATGAGTTGGTTCTTTAAACTTCTTTTTGAAAGAGCAGTGCAGCACTTTCCATACTTGAAATTCTATTCAAATTCCAGTATGTGGAACAAAACCAGCCCTTTTGGAAACTACCAGGGAGCCATAAAATACAGCTTGGAATCATCTAGTCTGGGGTTTTTAAATTCAAACCTTGTCAGTCAATATTTTTGCTGTATTCCACCAAATCTAACCATCTGAGACATCATGTTTATGTACCACCAAGAAAGAAAAATGCTGACAGTTAAACTATACCATTGATTTAAGATATATCTTGATTTCAGAGATGCTAAAATATAGAAAAGATGTGTAGCTGGGAGCTGATGAAATATGGTATTAAGTCAGTTATCAAAATTAGAGACTACATTCAACATATACCGTTCACTATCTGTAATGATTAAGCTACAACAGCTTCTTTATCAAGGCTCCTGCTTGAGAAGCCGAGTCATTTCCCACATAATACAACGAAGCACTGACCACTGACTATGTTTAACACCGACAGAGCCATGACACACTGAGGCTGGATAAAAACTGACTTTTAAATACTGTTTTAATGTTGGCCGAGGCATATCAAGGATTCTCAGCGCTGCTCCCTGCTGTCATGCAAGCAGCACAGACTGGGGGTGTTCTTCCCCACAGGCCAGACAGAAGGTCTGGGGCATGGGGGCTCTTAGCTGGGGGTCTCTTTCTTGCTTTAAAGCCTCTCATTTTGATTCAGACCAAAACTTGGAACATTATTAACAACCTTTCAATTCCTACTTCCTTTAAAAATTGTATCTTTTTTTCAATGATATCCTAAGGAAATTAATTTCCCAAATTGAATTTTTCTATTGAAGCATCATTTTCCTTATTAAAACTTGCCAGGAACAGATATTACAATGTGTTGCTGCTCTTCTGTTATCAGAAGGCTTGAGGGAAAAATGTTTCAGGAATCACCATCTCCTAGTTCATTTTTGTTTAAAAAATTAAAAAAAGCCTCAAGTCTCTCTTCATATTACATTAGCCAAATTTGGACATTTTCCTTCAATGTAAGGTCAGCTCCAAATGACTAGAAGCCTCTTTCCTAGCTAATGACTCTCTAGATTCCAATAATCTTATTCTTCAAAATAAAGTACCCAGAAAAGAATGGTTTAGATGGCAAGTCATACTTTAATTATTTCCTCTACTTATTGGGGGCAGGAAAAGGGGAAGACAGAGGATGAGATGGCTGGATGGCATCACTGACTCGATGGACATGAGTCTGAATGAACTCCGGGAGTTGGTGATGGACAGGGAGACTGGCGTGCTTCAATTCATGGGGTCACAAAGAGTCGGACACAACTGAGCGACTGAACTGACATGATGAGATATTTTTCATTCCCAGAAACACTTCATAAATCAAGGGACAATTAAAAAGGGACAGATCCATCTCAGAATAATAAAAATAAACTTAACAACGTGTGCATGGATGTGTGCTAAGTCGCTTCAGTCATGTCCGACTCTTTGCAACTCCATGGTCTGTGGTCCAACAGGCTCCTCTGTCCATGGGATTCTCCAGGCAAGAATACTGGAGTGGGTTGCCATGCCCTTCTCCAGGGGATCTTCCCAACCCAGGGACTGAACCCACGTCTCTTAGTCTCCTGCAGTGGCAGGTGGGTTCTTTACCACTAGCCCCACCTGGGTAGCTTACCAAATACCAACCACCACCATAAACACGCTGGGATGTGCTAAGCATGCACTCTATGCCGGCTCTGGGCCAGGTACCTTACACATGTTCTATGTTCCTTTCAACCATTCTTTAAAAGAGGCCTTTTACAATGAGGATGAGAACAATGTGGTTCCCAGGAGAGGCCCGGGAACTCAGACCTGCTGAATTCCAAAGCCTGTCTCTGTGGTTTCCTACAGAGAGGGTAAAGAAAGTGCCTGCCCAAGTGGAGCTAATACCACCTTTCCATCTTCTGGAAGAAAATTATATGAGAAAAACACATGGTTTTTCCACACATCCACCAGAATGGTTGAACTGAAAAAGACAAAAAATACCAAGTATGGCAAAGATAAGGAACAAAGAATTCTCACAGTGCTGGTGGGAGGGGACCGTGAGACACCATTTTGGAAAACTGCTGGGCAGCATCTCCTGAGGCAGAACACACGTGTACCCCGTGTGCCAGCAACTGCCCTCTCACGTGTGCCCAACGGATGTGCAAATGTATATTCACCGGAAGACAGGTACAAGAATGCTCTCACTAGCACTCGTTATAAAAGCTAAGAACTGTAAACTATTCAAATGTGCATCCACATCAGAATGGGTAAGTACTGCAGTCATACTATCTGGCCATGAGAATGAATAGCCTTCAGCTACATGTAAAGATACACAGAAAGTTAAGCAAAAGCAGCCAGACACAAGGGCGCATACAGCATGACTCCACTTACACAGAGTTTAAAAACAGGCAGAATTAATCCATGGCATTAGAAGCCAGGACAGTGTTTCTCTTGGTGGTTGTGGTGAGGGGGCGGGGATGCTAGGGGGATGGCAGTGTGGTCTCTTCACCTGGGTGTGTTTCATTTTTGGTAACTCACTGAGCTATATACTTAGAATGTGTGCATTTTTTTCTGTATGTATGTCATACTTCAGGGGAAAAGCTCAAAACAGCAACAAACAATAAAACCTATGAGGATTCCAGAAATGGCAATTCCCTGGATAACCTGAAGAGAGAACCATCTGCATTATTTGCCAGCTTTTTCAGCAAAGCTATCTACTCTGCTAGGTGTCACCATAGAGAAGAGCAGAAGTATCAATAAGAGGGAGTCCTCCCTTTCAAGAGCGAGGACTCGAGGTCAAGGAAGAAGTGTCTACTAAATAGACTAGTCTATTTTTAAGACAAGAGCAATCAAGAAAGAATATCTCATTAGCAGCTTATAATTACTTCCAAATCCCAATACAGACCACAACCTATTAACACAGTTTTAAAAAATGAAGTTTATAAAAACCATGAGCTGTTCTACTTCTCTGCATAGACTTATAAGAAACTGAGAAACATCAGGCTGCCCAAGGATTTTCTACATTAACTCTTTTTCTCCCCTCCAAGACTCTGCTCTTCTCTGAAGTCTTTGAGTCTAAGAAATGTGGAGTAAGGTCCTTAATGAGTAATCTCCTAAGATAAATGACTTTAGCATCTATTTATTTGGGGGCTAATTTAATAGAAAAACTTGGTTTTAAACCAGGAGCAAATCTGTAGACACAGGATGTGTAACGTTATCATGCAGGCATGACACTGCCAAGCTACCCACCTTTGACCCAGACTTCAACAGAACGATGGTCCACATGTCAACAGTCCCCGGTCTCACCTAGCATAGCACAAGTCTCACTGAGCCTTAGGTGTCCAATCTCTTATGAGAAAAGAACATCAGCTAGTCAAAACAACTTTGGAGGAAGCACTGGTAATATTACTTGAAATGTCTAATGCTATAATTTTTACAAATTTTAATAATTTCTTGACATAAATTTTAACTTGCACATCCAAATTGTCTGAAACTACTTTTTGAGATTTTTTTTTTAATGTGGACCATTTTTAAAGTCTTTTAGTGAATTTGTTACAGTACTGCTTTTTTTTATTTAATGGCTTTTTTGGCCTTGAAACACATGGAATCTTAGCTCTGGAACCAGGGATTGAACCAGCACCCCTTTCACTGAAAGGCGAAATCTTAGCTACTGAACCACCACGGAAGTGCCCTGAAATTACTTAACTTTTAAACAATAGTAAAGGATAGTCATTATGGGAGAGGGGCTTTACATTATCATTAATCTTCCCAATAATCCCATTTTACTAATGAAGACACTAAATGTCTGCGGGGTTAAATAACTTGAATATTTAAGTAATAACTTGGATGCCATATCAGAACTAGTCAGTGGTGAAGCTAGGGTTAGAACCCCAAAGTCATTCTCTCCCCATCATTAGTGTGGTGAATGTATGGTCACAGTTCCCACTGGCCAAGGCTAGATATCACTAATCAAGCAAGACATACTTTCCTGCTGATCCCAAGATGCAGCCTCAAAATCCCTCTCAGGAAAGATGGCCAGGATAAGTAAGAGATAAACCCTATGTAACATACCCACTCTAAAATCACACATCCCTAATACTCTGGTTAGCATAAAGTTAGCTAAGGCCAAATGATTTATTCACCAAATATTTTTGGAGCATCGAATATGTTCCAGGCACTCATCTAGGCACTGGTGATATGAGTAAGTACAGTAAATAAAAATCCTTACCTTCCTGGAGCTTAAATTCTTCTGGGAGAAACAGACAATAAGCAATATAAAGACATCATACACACACAGTGATTTTAAGTGGTTTAAAGTGAGGAAGTGCTAAAAAGAAAAATATAGCAAGAAAAGGGGATATAGGGAGGGTTGAATGGGGAGAGCTTGGTTCGGATTTCAGATGTAAAGGTCCTGGAAGGCCTCACCGAGATGGCACTGGGTAATATTTGAAGGAAGTGAGGAGGACAGGCATGCAATGATTTGGGGGAAGAGCCTTTTAGACACAAGCAACAGGAAGCCCAGATGATCTAAGGCAGAAGCAGCAAGAGCAATGGGGAGAGCAGAATAACGTGAGCTGGGAGAGGCAGCAAGACCAGGTCAGAGAAGGATTGGGAAGTCAGGGCGAAGACTCTGGCTTTCACTCCAAACGAGACGAGTGTCACTGGAGGACCCTGAGAAGAGGTCTGACGTGATCTAGTCTGTGTTTAACAGCATCGCTCTGGCTATTGAGAAGACTGCACAAGGGCAGAAGCAGGGAGACCAGTGTGGTTGACAGACTCTAAGATGGCTCCCAATAATCCCCACGTCCTGGGATCCAAGCTCTCGTTTAATCCTCTCTCCTTGAGTGTAGGCTGAATTTAGTAATTTACTTTGATCAGAGAGGTGACAGAGCATAACTTTCAAGATTAAGTCACGGAAAGACTGTAGTTTCTGTCTCAGGGGCCCTTGAACTCTCTCTTGGATCCTTCCCTCTTGCCCCAGGAGAGGCACACTACCATGCTCTGAGCAGCATAAAAGAGCCCCACACAGCGAGGAGCTCACGCCCCTAGCCAAGAGCCAGAGAGGGCCTGGGGATTGTCAGGAAGCACATGAGCAAGCCTGGGCCTGGATCCTCTTCAAGCTGAGCCCTGCGAGGAGTGTAGCCTTAGCCAGTGTCCTGACCACCAGGGCCAGGACATCCCAAACCAGAAACACTCAGCTAAGCTAAACACTTGTTTTCAGCTACTATGGTTTGGAGTGATTGATTACACAGCAACAGATAATGGAAAAACCAGTTAGCAGATCAGTCCAATAATCTGAACAAGAGATACTGGTTGACTTGGCCCCAAATGCTAACAGCAGAGGTGGTAAGAAGTGGTTGGGGAGGGGGATTTGGGATGGGAGGGGGGACATATGTATACCTGTGGCAGATTCATGTTAATGTATGGCAAAAACCTCCACAATATTGTAAAGTAATCAGCTTCCAATTAAAATAAATAAAGTTTTTAAAAAGGTGGTTGAATTCTGGGTATATTCTGAGAGGAGGGTTAAGTGGATTTGTCAGCATGTCTGAGAGTCTAGGTAAGAGGAGGGTAGGATAAAAATGAATCTGAGGTGTACGATCTCAGCAAGTGAAAAACTGGAGCTGCCTTTTATAAAGACGATAAACTCTGTGAGAAAAGTGGGGAGGGAGTTGTAGGCAGTTGCTACCATGACTCAATTTTAAACATGTTAAGCTTGATGGCTCTGAGACACCTGAGTAGCCAAGATGGCCACCAGAACAAATGAGTCTGGGAGGATTCAGGGCGGTGATGTGAATCTGAGTCTTCAAGTACATAGAAGGTATTTAATACATGAGCCCAGAAGAGATCAACAGGGCAGTGATTAATGAAGAATCAGGAAC
Organism: Ovis canadensis; assembly: GCF_042477335.2. Lineage (NCBI taxonomy): Eukaryota > Metazoa > Chordata > Mammalia > Artiodactyla > Bovidae > Ovis > Ovis canadensis. The sequence continues at coordinate 38,070,502 of NC_091258.1, read as the reverse complement.
AGGTCAAGGACAGAGCCCTGGGACAGGAGTTTGAGGACAATTCAGCACAAGAGGTTGAGCAGAAGCAGCCAGCCATGCTGGAGGAATCCAGGCAAATGTGGGCGTCTACAGGCGATGAAGAAAGGGCTTCCAGAGGAAGACAGGGACCAGCTGTTCCAGGCCAGCCAGCGGTCAAGCAGATAAGCATTTTCTGACCTCACATTTTTAATAATGGTTTATTTTCTGGACTCAACTCACCTCGCTTTCTTGAGTAAAGTCAAGGGCATCTTCTCCTGATGCCAGCAGGGTGTGAAGAATTCGCTGCTTCACTTGTTCCCACTCGACCAGCATTGACTCTCGATGGTACTCCTCAGCCATACCAAAGGTCTGGGGGAGAGAAGAAGAGAGAGAGGACCCGAGTGAGAAAACAAAGAACAGAGTTTCCCTTAACGTGCAACAGAAATTCAAAACCCTCTAGATCTGCCATCTTTCCATAATCAGAGAAAAGGCAAGCTATTTCAAATTATCCTTAAAGAACTGAGAGCTGTTTGCAAACATGCCCTATTTCATCAAGTCTAACACATGAAAAGCAGCTTGTTAATTGTGGTAAAATGTACTTAACCATAAAGCTTACCATTTCAACCACTTAACTATGCAGTTCAATGGCATTAAGTTCATTCACATGGCTGTGCAAACATCACCACCATGTATCTCCAGAATGCTCCTCATTGTGCAAAAATGAAATTCTGCACCCATTAAACAATACCTCCATTCCCACCGTTCCCCAGACACAGGCAACCGCCATTCTACTTCTGTCTCTAGGATTCTGACACATCTGGGCACTCACAGAAGTGCAATCATACAGTATTTGTCTTCTGTGCCTGGCTATTTCACTTAGCATCACGTCCTCAGGTTCATCTGTGCTGTAGCACATGCAGTCTCCTTCCGTGCTAAGGCTGAATAATACTCCACTGTACACATACACATTTTGTTCATCCATGCCTCTGTCCATGGACACATGAGTTGCTTTCAACTTTTGGTTAATATGAATCATGCTTTTGTGAAACTGGGTGTACAAATCTCTCTTCAAGTTCCTGCTTTCAATTCTTTGGAATACTTGTCCAGAAATGAAATTGCTGGATCACATGGTCATCCTATGTTTAATTTTTTGAGCAACTGTACAATGTTTTCAATGAGGCTATACTTTTTCATTCCTACCAACAGTGCACAATAGTTCCAATTTCTCTACATCCTCTCCAATATCACTCTCTGGGGTTTTTGACTGTAGCCATGCTAATGGGTGTGAGGTGCTAACTCCTGGTTTTGATCTGCATTTCCTTTAATGAATAGTAATGCTTAATTTTTTTCTTATGTGCTTATTAAGATAAGTATCTTCTTAAAACCTTAACCCTCTGAAATCAGGCTACATATTACAATTGATAGCATGTCAAAAGTTTAAACTGAAGTACTGTTTTTTAAAGTACTTTTTCTGGGCAGTACATAAAATAATGATGGATTGTAAGTCAATGGTATCTTAAGATTTAATGAGCCTCTAAGATGAGACAGAAACAAAAGATTTTCCCAGTGTCTTATTTTTTTTTAAAGACACAGTAATATTTTCACGGGAGGAAGCAAATCAGTTAAACACACACACACAAAATCTAGAGCCGTCTACAATTAAGTTTCCTATCAGTCTACTCGGGCTTCCCTGGTGGCTCCGAGGTTAAAGCGTCTGCATCAGTCTACTCCAAGTCACTCCTGAAATCTCTGGCAAACCTCACTCCTATTTCCTAGTGATACTGCACGTTGCCAAAGCAAATGTACTCAGGAAAAAAAAAGAAGGAAAACAGAAAAGGAGGGAGGGAGAAAGGAAGGGAAAAACAAACAGCAACAACACCCCCCCCGCGCCCCCTCAAAAAGAGACAAAAAAGCCTCTTGAAAACTAAAACAAAACCCTCTGAGGGGGAGATTAAAGCAACTTATAGAGACATACTGAATCACAACCATTCTTAGCCTATGATTCTTTAATTGGCAACCAGGTTTCCCATAAGCTTGAGCCTGCTTTTCAAAAAGCCATTTCATTTACAATCAGATTGGCATCCAGTTAGGCGGCACTGAAGGCATGAGTATCAGTAATGCCTGCTTTATTTCTGGCAACAAAGATAATTTATATACTGATAATATCCATATATGTGAGCTCTGGGAAACTCTAAGAAAAACTGTATACTCTTTTTACAAATGTGATGTTTGCGTATGGATCAATATTTATTAAAACATGAAAAGACAGCAGACAGCCACAAAAATGATTAGGAAGAGGGTTGGCACATCCTGCAAATTTGATTTGGTCCATCTATCAGTGTATTCCTAACAGGAACTCTGAAGACAGAAGAAGAAATGATAATCAAAAACTTTAAAAATAGACTTTCATTTGGTTTTCTTCTGAGAGTCAGGCAGAAAAGACCATTCCAGTTAGCCTGGATTGAAAAAAAAATACCTAGAGAAAAATTATTTTCTCTTGCTACATTAGGGACCTTAAACACGAAAGCTATGCTTTTTTTTTTTTTTTTGAAAGCTATGCTTTTTGAACAGAGAGAAGGATGTTGGACAGAAAGATGGGGGAAAGGGGAGGGGAAGGAGCTAGGGTACCTAGAAGCTACCCAGAAATGCTGCACGTGTTGAACCACATTTCTTCTAAACCTCTTCCTGTTTAGTGGTCAACCACCTCCTCAACCTTGCACCTGCTGGAGTAAGGGAAAACAGAGCTATGTGGCAGGTGGACCAGGGTGGGCTGGAATAGAGGTGGAGAGCTGGCATACCATACAGCTTTCCAAACCTGCAACAGGAAGTGAAGCAAGCGAAGCACTGACTAAGCTGTGGCACTGACCCAAGACACCAGGGCATCACGTGAGTTTTTTTTTAAGGGTAAGTCCTCCGGCTGGTGAAGAATGGCTAAGCAGTAAAGGCAACTGAAGAGAACACAATCCGTCTCAGAGATACTGTTGATGAGGATGGCACGGGCAGACTTCCGGCATCATGTAAGGGTCAGAGCCATAACAGTGGGAATCAACCATCCCCTGTTAATCAAGCTGCCCACCTGTGTGCCAAGAACTGCTTCAGGAACACAGGAAGTACTCTGAAAATTGGCAGCTTTCTGGGCTCCAGTCCTCAGAGTATCTCTGAGAGGTACGCCAGGCTACTCATTTAGAAACAGCCCCACAACCTGAACAAACAGCACTGTCATTCCATTCATTATTAGTGTGATAAGGAGCTTCAAATAAAAATAAATGGCCCAACATTAAAATTCTCTTCTCTTGACCATGCCACCCCCAGCTTATCTTAATTACATTAGAGATAATGGAACATCCAATTTGTGGGCTAATCAGGGATGATCAGCAGCCCATCTGCCCTCTTCTAGCCTATTCCCTGTAGACTCACATCTGAACCACTGGATTAGGTGCAAAGAAGAATGTCAACTAGGAGAGCTAATCAGAGAGAATCAACAGAGCCAAGAACTAAGAGGAAGGAGGACAGGGAGGGTCTGAAGCGAGGTGAGAGACAAGAAGGAAAGAAACCCAAGGGAAGAGAAAAGGGATAACCTGGAAGGGTATGCAGAGATCTACAAATTAAAAGGAAAGACAAACCACAGAAAATGACAAAGCAGGGAGAAACTGTTATAAACTAGATTTGAATCTTTCAAGTTATGTGGGGAAATAGATCTCTTCAAACACAGTTAAGAAAGGCAGGCACGGAAAGAACTGGGCAACTGAATTAAGAACAGGTGGGGAGCACTCGAACCCCATTTTCATAAAGGGAAGAGGGCAATATGCTTTGACTTCACACCCGCTTATTATTGAGCTGTTGCTGGCTTTTAGAAACTCTACATATGTTCTGATAATGTTGTTCTGTTTTTGCTGGGATGCACCAAATGGGAAAAGATAGGACACATTTGTGGTTTTGTAGCTTGTTTTCTTGGCATTTCAGCAGGACATTGGCAAGTTATTCAAATGTGAAATTACCACCAAAATGCCAGGAAGCTGCTCACCTTTTGTTTGAAAATGATTCTTGCTCAGTGGCAGCCTCCAGGTGTCCAGACAGGTGAAAGGTCCCGCCTCAGGGCCGGCTCCCAACACCGGAACACCTCCCTCACAAACACATATGCCCACATTTTGCACTGTGGTATGTCACTTAAATGTTTTGGCTGGCTGCACATTTAGTCTCAGTATGGCACAACGTTCAGAGACTGCCAATTTCAGAAACACATTCCGCAGGGTAAAAGGATTAATAAGGCTCGGTGGCATTCGACAATCCTAATTTAATTTCATTGGTCCTGTACAGCAGGAGAAATCAATGTTGGTGAGTAACTCATTCCAAGTGTGAACAAAAAGGAAAAAAACCTTAAAAAATTTTTTTTTCAATTCTGGATCAAGTGAATCTCTCTATCTCTAGGAATAAGTACTATTGCCAACAATATAATTAATTAAATTTTAGGTAATTTTACTCTGATAATTAAACATACCAGTCATTCAAATAATGTCTCTGAAACATATTCTTATCAATTAGAGCTGGAAAGCCCCCGTGCTGCCCTGTCTCACTCACATCAGCCCTAATGAGACACTTCCACCTGTATGGAGTATTCAATAAAGCATACCAAGCAGCAATTTTTTTTTTTACTCTCTTATTTTTTGAACCATATAAATAATACACAAATTTCACATGATCTATGGGCTACATAAGTAAACAGCAGAACAGAGGTCCCTTCACCCCTACTCATCCTTGCAGATATAGTGACTGCTTTCAGACTAACGTGAAACCCCCAGCCTCCTTCCCGGGAAAAGTTGCATCTTTAGAACCAACTCCACATAATCACTAAGCTTCTTCTTCCTTTTTCCCCAAAAGACCCAGGGGCCTGAGAATCTCTTACTCCATAATGGAAGGTTTTGGAAAGGTTTTGATCTTTTCATCCTTGTCAAACAACTGAAGATAACCCACATGTTAGTAAAGTAAATGATCTTTGAGGATCTTGTGGGAATGCTTGTTGCAAAATATTGCTGCCCATGTCACGGCTGTTCTGGCTGACTTACGTACTATCCTCTAGAACATCAAGACGTTTTTTGTTTGTTCAAAAGAGCTTGGAGAAATTGCTAATTTAAAACGTGTTGTAGAAAGTCAGATTTTATGACAAAAGGAAAATAAATCAGGGAAAATTATCAAGGATCATAACTGCTCTTCTGAATTGCTGGTTCAGTAAAAACCAAAATGCCATTTATACTATAACAGTGAGACCCAAGAATTGTCTTGTGCTCCCATTTCAAGATTAACTTAATGGTTAACTGCCCAGCCCAGTGTTTCAGATGCAGTCACTATATACACCAGAGTTACAAGCATAGCATTTTCCTCAAAAATGGTTACTGTAAAACTCCCCCTGGTGAACTACCAGGAGAGCTGGGCCTGGGACAGAGAATCCAGCTTCTAGAACCTATACACCCCAGCACACATGCTGCTCTCACAACAGCATGCATCTATGCATTTCTTACCCTCTTCCGGGACTCTTCGATGGCAGACAGCAGGGCATTGTCCTTTTCATTCTTTAGGAAGCCCTGGGAAGGAGCAGAGAAATGATACAACTTAGGTCAAAATTAACAAAATTAACCTTTAAAGAATCAAAAGCACACTGCAGGAAGAAGAAGAAGAAGAAAAAAACAACCATAGGGACATCTGTTGCCCTGCTTACCTTCACCCTCAACAAATGCCCTCAACTTGAAAATATTATACTACAGTTTTGGATATGCAGCCGGTCACAGTGCCTGTAACTGTTCTGGTCTACAATTTCTTCCTAATATTGAGAAAGCCATCAGCCATCCTTCTGTTTGGGTGTTTTTCACTTGTCACTGGCTGGGATACCTGCAAAACCATTTATTTACACACTTCTTCTGGGGTTATGCTACGTGTGCCCCCTATTTCAGGCCAGATGGCATATACCATTTATTTAACACAGGTAGGGGGAAGGGGAACTGACCCACAAGGCTGGTTTTACATGCACAGGGTGAAATGTTTGTAAAATACAACTTCACAGTAACACAACAGACCTAGTTTTACATTGTGCTCCCCCGATTTACTACTTGCATGGGTGACTTGATTTTAGACAAGTCACCCAGATTCTCTAAGCTGTAGTTTACTCAGATGTAAAATGAAAATTAAAGGAGATAATGTAATCAAGTGCTTGGCCCAAGGCTCAAAACATGTAGCTCCAGCATTAGGACTGCTTAGATCCAGATCTGCTGGTGACATTACAGGGAGACGCCCAGGGTGACTTCTTTGCTGCTACCGTCTTCGTTGCTCAACCTGAGATGCTGGGGAGGAGAAGGGACAGCTGCAGAGTGGGCTTCCATGCCTATCTCTAGGCTAGTGCCTGGCCCTTCACAGAGGAGGGAAGCTCACGGCTGGGATGTGGGGGCCAAGGAGGAACAAGGAAGACAGTCCCTTAACTAACCACTGGAGATCAAAGCTTTAGTTGTGATGAAAGAACTGGCATCATCCTATACATTAGATCCGCCTGTACTATGGAATTCAAGGTACCTGCACATCAAGAACACTGTGGGTGTATTTATATGTGTTCAAAATCATGTTTCTTCTTTTTTTCAGAATCAATCATGCTTTTACTTTTCTTATTTTGGGAACTCTTCGGGGAACTATAATACAAAACAGAATTAAGCTAAAAGTTTCATGCTAAATTTTAAAACATTATCTGATAGTTTTCTTGAAAACTTACTGTCATGATTAATTGATTTATTGATCACTTATTTGTATTTCAACAATTGTAATGTTTCAGTATATTTTGTTCAAACAGTCCCAGATATAAGGCTACGATTCTTAAAACAAGACAAAAAAACCAAAACAGGGGCGGGGGCTAGATAAGACTGGAGACATATATTTAAATAAAATATGACTGATCTTTGTCCGATTCTCCACATCTGTCGTCACATCCCAACCCTGTGAGCACTGGGATGGACAACAGCCAGCAGCTCCGGGAGCAGTTCTCTTGTTGGCTTCTCCAGGGCAGGCAGTCCCGAGGCAGCACTCAGGCTGCTCCAAACACCTACACTGACATTTGGGGGAGGTGGTGGGGCGGAGAGGACGCATCGGCCACCTGCCTACTAATATAACGGCCTCAATAAGCCAGAGCACGTAAACCTAGCCCCTCATGGGATCCATTCAGGAGAGGGCAGCTTGTCATCACATGCCTGTTTCTGACCATTGCAAGGGAGCCAGACATGAAATGATGGGAAGGATTTTAATGGACCTTGTTCATACCCTTCACAGCGAATAATTATATCAAGTAAACAAATCTTCATCATGGTTCCCTTTTCCTGAGCCGGTCTTCAATGGCAACAGCCAAAGGCTTTAGTGTCACAGTTTATAAACAAAGCTACAGAACTATTATCTTCGACTGCTGTTCCTGAACAAAGGGCAGGCATAGTTGTGCTTTGTTGCGCTGTTTCATGCTGCTAATGGTCAGGGTGGTGGCGATAACCACTGCCTGACAGGCCTGGTTTCATTTTTCTCTTTTTGGTTGGGGTGGGAGGGGCTATGCCAACTGCCCCACCTCCTCTCTCGGCTTCTCTGCTCTTCACAGTGACCAGCCATCTCTTTCTTTCAGCTGCATCCATGTCTGTCTATAACCCACATATACACAATTCAAACACAAATGCAAAGCATTAATCAGACATTTGTTTAAAAGAAACATAATGAAAAAAATAAAATAAATAAAAGCAACATAATATTCTGTAAGAAACAATTTCAAAATTTCTAAGAAATGAAATTTCAAAGTAGTGGTTAAGAAACAAAAAAGAAGGAAAAAAGTCATTGTTGGAGGGGGTGCAGATTACTCTCTTCTTATAATCCTACCTTCCAAAAATCTCACTAAATAAACTAAATGAAGCATTTGTGCATAAGAATCAAATTACAGACATCACCTACATATGAACAAAGGCCATGAGCTATGATGAACCTCAACAACAGAGGTTGTTGAGCCAAGTCTACAAAATACATGGATTTTGAATTTTAATTTTCCATCCTTTATTCACTCCTAAAATGAAATGTTAAAATATTTTAATATATTTTATTTTTTAAAACAATGTGTCAGTGACCTATCTTTTGAAAAGAATCTTAAACGTATTACCCAGTCAGAATAGTGCTGGGGTCTGTGCGCCCTCTAGTGGCAGTTAGATTCTTGTAAAGAACATATGTCTTAAGGAAAAATAACTAAAGATCCAATACTTTGGGCAAGAAAACACCTGCCTCAGTCCGAGTTTCCACGGGCCTCCTCTTCCACCTCCCTTTTCCATATGCGTGTTTTCTGCTCCCGTGAGGCACCTTTCAGAGATACATTTCTAAAGCTTATCAGAAAATGACTTTTCTACAGAGGTGAGCTGGGGCGTGAACAGTGTTTCTAGGAGACGCCTTCTCTCCACGGGCAGGGCTCCCTGCCACACTGGAGATTCCTGGTCAAAGAGAAGGCCCAACAGCTCAATTCCTACCTGGAGATGCCAGCTGTGTAACTGGAACCTTCAGAGATCCTCATCATTAATTTCCCCTTTTTTTGTCAACAAGTGCTTTTTTAATTGCTCATAGTCTCCAACCCTTCTACTGCTGACCCCCTCAATAAAGAACATTCCATAAACATCTGCAGGCCTGCTAAGAAAGATAACTAACTACCCGACTTCCCATCTATATATGCTCCTCTCTGCCAAAGTCCTGGAAACAGACACTTTTCTAACTGGCTCCTTGAATGGGTTTTGGTTTCAAGCTTTCTGTAACATATAATAGCTTCTATTCAGAAAGTAATTAAGGGCCAGACACTGCTCCAAGCAATTCAAAGACATTATTGCTAATCTTTTAACAATATGAAAGAATAGACATCCATTCTCCTCCCTCCCCTCCCAATCACATTTTACAGGTAACAGATTTCAGCATTCAACTAACACTGATAAGGGTTCCCAACCAAGAAGAGGCAGGGGAAGAATTCAAACACAGCTCAAACTCTCAAAAGACTCAAACTCTCAAAAGACTAACTGCTTCTGAAATACTGAGGGAATAGTAAACTTCTAAAATTTAGAAAATAAAAATAAAATTTCCTTTTATCTCTAAAAGCATGGAGTCCAGGAGGGGAGCAAAATATCCTTAGATTTGTTTCCTTCAATTATCAATTCCCCTTTATAGATGATGAAGTTAGAGGCTCAGAGAATACCAATTCTTATACCAGTACTAGTAAGAGCGAACACTTAGATGGATATGGTTATTAGTCTGTCGTAAGTGTGTGTTGCACACATTTGGTTCTAGTCTTCACTTTTAACCCAATGCTCAACTGACTCTCAACAGTACTTAACTGGATAATCCTATAAAGTATCAATATGTTCTTAATATAGGTTTAAAAGCTGAAAGGGCTTTTGAGATGGTTTCCAGAGCTTCCATCAACCCTAAAACATTATGGTTCCATATTAAGATAACCTGGTTCGTAGGGAGTCAAGTTCAGACTTGGAATCCAAATTTTCTGACCCCTTTTCTACCTTCTTCCACTCTACCATGCAAGTTAGGATGAGATAAACAGTTATTTCATGCTTGCATATTTACCCCTCCCCTTCCCGACCTCACACAGGTGAGGAATGAAACAATAAATGTCAAGTTTGGGGCATTTCTTTAGAATAGTGTTTTTCAAAACGTGCGTCAAAACTCATAATTGGGTCATGAAATTAACTAGCATTTTAAAAATGAAATAAAATGCAACAGAGATATAGGTATGGATAGATACTGTCTTGTGAAACTTTCAATTATATATTCTTATTTGTATGTAGAAGTGGGTCATAGTGTTACATGTATTTCTTACTACGGATCACAGACAAATAAAAGATGGAGAAATCACTGTTCTAGACTGTCCACTGTATAGTGTCTCAAAATACTACTTTTATTGCTGTGGAACAATAAACACTGTACATGTGCACAAGTAGTATCTCCAGCCACCTGTTCCATCTTTAACAGAGGAAGTGGGCTGCCTTGCAACATATACCGGCTGAGAACAATCTAGAATGCAGCTACAGGGTAAGCCAAGTCTCCTATTAAAAGTGTAGTCACATTTCAGGGACCTGCTAGGCCAAACTGGCTTTTAAATGGCTCAGGTTGAAAAAGACAAGCATGAAAAACTGCCTTATTTTAATCACCATGCAGACTCTGGGTTTCAGAAAATAAATGATTATAGAAAAAGCAAGTGGGCAAAGGATGTTTGTTTTTGTCAAATGGCCAAACTCTTCATTTATTTGCTTTCCAAAAGTAAAACTGTAAGAAATAAGGGTCTCTGTGAGAAAAATGTTAGTATCCCCTTTAGCTAGGGAAGTGTGACAGCAAAAAAAGAGCTTGCATCGATTCTTTCACAGTCCTTTGCTTCCCACCAACAAGTAAGTGGTTTGTCGAAGAGTTACGTAAACGGTTTGAAGTAAAGAACACATAGGTTTCCTGATCATTAAAAAATAAAAACAAAAAAGAAAATAATGAGTCTAAGTTGGCCCCACAAAACAAAAGCCACAGTTTACATGGTGCTCAAAACATGAAAGACCACTCTAGGTCTCTTTCCCTTCAACAGACCAACTGGCAGTCTACCCTGTCAAAATCGCAAGTGAGGCAGCCACAGCAGGCCTGACTTTCTGTCAGAAGGTATCTGACACGAGAGAAAAACACACGGTGAGTGCTATAAAAAATCTCTCTTCTCTCATGGAATACATACAAATTTAAAGGAAGTCAATAACCAACATTCCAAATCCAAATAATATTAACACAGTTAAGCAGTGACCATACTTAATGGTCACTGTGGTTGGAAAAAAACATTGCCAAGACACAAGCAAGAGCTAGGAAGGCAATGAAGAAGGAAAGAAAAATAAGCAGGGCAAAAAATAAACTTAAGAAACAGAATAATCAAGAGGGTCTATTCCAAGATGAAACAAGAATTTCAATAAGCACTACAAGTATTCCTTAGAACTTTGGATAGTGAAATGGAAACGTGTCCACTTTCTGTCAAGACAGGAATACGAGCTGTACCCATTATTTTGCTTCAGCTCATTCTGAATAAAATATCACTCCCTTAACCTCTCCTAAACCTTCTTGCCAATTTCTGAATGAATGATCTTTTCTGAAGTCTTCTCTTGTAAAATTTTTACAAAGGCAAAACTGCTACTTAAGGAGAAAGTGAGGAAGGACAAAGCAAGATACTGTTTTCAGACAAGCAGCAGAAACCCTGCCAGCACTCTGCTGCTGGGCTTATCAGATGGTGTGGACACGCTTTTCATTAGCTCCCTTTGTGGTGCCTACAGAGAACGCCTCAAGGAATTTTTCAGGTGCAAAGAGATATTCACTACTGATAAACTCCAAAAGACGAACAGAGAAATTTGAAATGGGGGGCATTTTTCAAAATTTGGGGAACTTTCATTTGGTTTTATAGCATGGTTGGTTATTTTAGTATATCAATATTTAATGCATTAAAACAAGAAGATATAAAGGCCCACGAGAGACCAAACTCCTTTTGTAAGAAATACAGACTAAAGAGCAAATCCAAGCTTTATTCACCAACTCAGATATTTACAGTAGGTTTCACCGCTTGTTTTCTACAAAAAATTTAATATTTTAAATTGTTCACAGATTGTATTAAATATATATTTTCAGATCACATTAAAAACAAATATATATATATATTTGTTTTTCCAAGAACTAGCCCTGCAGAAAGCAGTGCTAAGATCTGACACTGTCAACTGTAATACATTTTTAATGCTCTTGTATGATTTCTCACCGTGCATTTATGCAAAAGCCTAGTCACCCTCATTCAGCAGGTAGCAGCAGATGCTGCAAGAGTGGCGCTGGTGTTTTGTCCCCCCATTTGCCAGATCAGCAGACCCACTGGCCCACAGGCAGCTCTGCAGCCACAGGTGGCAGACCTTGGGGCTGTGTGAGCACCAGGCCATCTGTCACTCTTTAGGCTGCAGGGTCCCATTTCATACATGGTTTCTGCTGCTGGGTTAAACAAAGGGTCACACAACTATGTGATGGATTTGGGTCCATGAAGGCGAAGCAAATCACTTGCTCCCATATAATTCAAACTGGTTTACAAGATGGTCTACAAGTTCTCACAGGCTGAAGAGAACTCAACATGTGCAGAGAGACTGTAAACCCAAGAATACACAGCTCTGAGCATGCTTCCTCCTGGGCCCACCTGGGGCCTTATGGCAGCACTCCGACGCGAGTGTACTGGCTGGCCTGGTCTCTTTCAGGCATGTCAGTATCACCGTGACACAAATCCATCTCACCTGTGCCCTCTGGAAGAGTCACAGACCTCTGAGAGAACCACTCATATAAGTCTGTCTAACAGCTTTTTGTGGCTCCTTCCCTATTACCCTCTCCACCGCACAAGAGAACAGAAAGAAGAGGGAGGAGGCGGAAAGGAAGAGAGCGAGGGAACAGGAAGGGGAGTTGAGGGAGGAAAAGGAATGAGGACCTCAGGCCTACTGCTTCAAGAATTAGCCTTCCTGTTTCAGGAGAGGGAGGAGGAAAGATGGGCAAGGGGAAAAATGGAGGAGGAAGGGGAGGAAGGAGAGGTGGGGGTGGAAGGAAAGGAGAAGGGAAAGGGGAGGAGGGGGAGGAAGGGGGAGGAAGGAAGGGCAGAGGAGGAGGAGGAAATAACTATTATAAAACTAACACCCAACTTCCGAGATTTTCAGCACTGGGTAAAGAAAGCGTGTGAGAGGTAGGACTCACTCTGATCCAGAAGGGAAGTCACCTCTGACAAGGGTCACGTCATTCCTGGGGGGCACTGGTGAGGGGCGCACGGATGCACTGCACACTTCCCTTGCCCACACATGTAGGCGACAACTACTACAGATGCGGCTTCTGGTTCTGCACCAAGGCTCCAAGCTGGGGCTGCTACTGGCACATTTGGTCGCTGTACTTGGAGGATAAGGCCAAGGTTAAGGTCTGCACTCCAGTGAGAGCCATGTTAAGTCTCTTGTGCTCCTGCTTCAAAACCAGTTCTGTCCCTTTTAGGGGGCCCAAGCCATCCCCGTTATCTACCTCTGGCCATCCAGGAAAGGAAAGCGTCCAAGTCAGGTACTGGGAGACTCTATGGGGTGGGGGGACAAGCAGTAAGGGCATAATATGAATGAGTAAAATAAAACATGATGGCCATTTAGTCAGCTAGGGGGGAAATGTTTTTCAGCAGAAATCCCCCCTCCTCCCAAGTGCAGCAGAGCCCCGCAAAAACCTCTCAGGGTTGTGTAAGCAGCTCTCCCCTGCTGGTCACAGGAGGCCTGCGGAGAGGATGTGAGTTGCTTGGCGCCGATACCCACATCTCACTGCTTCCAGAAACAAGCCAGAGCCCGCACCTCAGCGATGCCGCAGGATGCGCCCTGCAGCAGTCGCTGGGCCTCTGCTGGCCGCCCTCTCTCTCTCTCTACTCCTGGGAAGGGGGGGACCGAAAAGTAAGAGCACTGAAAACCAAGGCAGGGAGGGAGCGGGGAGGCCAGCCAGCCAAGTGCTCTCAGACTCGGAGGTGGCCCCATGGGAGACAGTAAGGACAGAGGCTCTGAGCAGGTTCTCCCCTCTGCCTTCCCCTCAAACCTGGACTCTGGCCCCAAAGCAGCATACCTGTTAGACCTACCCTTTGAAGTAGCTCTAACAAGAACAGGCAGCTCCAAGAACAGGGAGGATTCTAAAGAGAAAACTTTTCAATCTAGCTTTGTGAGTAGAATAAACTGTGTGCCAAAGTATGCCCAGCTTCAAATATCAGCTGAAGAACCCTCTCCTCACCCAAAGGTAAGGCTAGATCTAAAAAATATTAATCCCATAGCCACTCTCAGGTGATGGAAAGATAGATAAGGAGGATATATTAAAGGATGATAAAAACGTTTTAATGTATCTTTGGGGAGCGGATTTCCATCTTGGAGATGGATTAGTCCACGTTCAAAGAACTTTGGGTACTAAAACCGCACTGCAGTATGAACTGGGAATGTATCAGTCATGGCCTTTATCACGGCCAAAGTCCCCTCCCACTGTCCTCCTGCTCCCAACCCAAACTTAAAAGAACTTATTAAAAGAACCCTGTATTATATATATAAAAAAATACAGGTTGCCTGCTTTGTCAGATTTAGTGTCTTTTCCCCTTGGCAACAGACCAAAGCAAGGCTCGGGGGCTATGAGAAGGACAGGCAGCAGAGGGTGCGTCTCTGAGGCAGTCAGGTGGGAGCTGACTAGTGTTTGCCAGGCTGGTTTCCACTGCGCTCAAGATTAAGTCTGAGTTCTACTTAGCAAGCGCAAGGAGCGCCCTTAGCGAAGACAATGTTTGGGAACCACGTGTCATATTAATTCCCCGCTGGTACACGGTGTCAGTCATTCACACTGCAGTCGAAAACCCCAGCTCCTCCTGCTCTGCAGCACTGCTTATGCTGATGGCTTGGAGCACTCATCATCATGGCTGTCACAGAGAAGGGAGGTTTGGTTCTGCTGCAGTTTCTTCTCATTCAGAAATTATTTTTCAAAAATTTATTTGTTGGGAGACCACTAACAGACTCTTTTATAACTTCCCGTTGCCTTAGATGGAATCTGTCATGGTACCCCATTTGCGACCAGTACTTGGGGTTTCACACTCTAAAACCTTAATTAAGTTTGGAAGCATTTTGACTTTCCCCTGTCAGAGCTGAGGGAATACTGCAGGATGCACTCACCACTGTCACTGCGGGTACAGAAAACACCAAACACTGCTTAGCTAAAACGGCAAATGCGAGCAACAGGAGGGGAAACGGCAAGATCATTCTTTAAACACAAATTGCCTGAAATAGACAGGGAGGTAAAACCTTTCACCCAGCCTATGCATACTAGGAGAAGAGGGGCAACCCTGCCCCATGGGACCCCTCATACCTGGAGAATCAGGAGTGATCTGCCGGAAGGATGCATCAGAATGCCCATGCCCATGCCAGGAGACGAGTACTTCACCCTGCATGCCAAATCAACAGCGTGTACCTAAAAGCTCAACTTGTAGGATTTACCTTGTTTTAACTGTTTGTTTATAAATGTGTATCATCTACATCAAAGGATCAGGAGGACTCCAAGCAGAGCTCCATAAAGCTATTTCCGATGAGACTGAGAAGGAACATCTCTGGGAGAAGGTTGCTAAAGCACAGACAGACTTTGCTGCAAGCTCAATCCATTAGATCCATCACCAACCAGTAAGCTCACAAGAGAAGCAGTCAAATGCAGGCAGATGCACAGCACAGATTATGAGTCTGATGGCCCGAATTCAGGCAAAATTGACTGCTTTCCAGACGTATGACCTTGAGCACGTTGTTTAATGGCAGTCAACCTTGCTTTACTTAACTGTAAGGATGAGCTGATTACAGTACATAAACTCTAAAGCCAGTTTCAGAAATTCTAACTCTATGAAAGGTGGGAACAGGTAAGAAATTAGCATCGTCATGACTGTAGCTCACTTCCAAAATAATCCATACCTTAAATCACAAAAGAAATACAGCAAACTTTGTTTTTGAAGGCTGTGGACATACATTTCATACTTAAACTAATTAAAGCCCACAGAGAGCTAGAAAGAAAATCAGAATCAAAGACAAATAACGTTTTTTCCCATAGGAATGCCAGTTTCATCTTGCCATAAAGGAGAAGCATACTGTCTTGCTTTCTGAAAAACCATCCTATACTGAAAGGAGTACGTTTTCACAATTAAAAAAAAGAAGAAAGCACAAAGCAAGGAAATTCAGAAGTCTTAACAAAATACTTATTTAAATTTTTGTTTTATCCATATTTGCTACCAGTTTCTTAAAAGCAGCAATCGGAAGCTATCTAGATACAAGTGCTAGTTAAGTCTTTACTTCAGGAAAATCTCAAAATTTCTACCATTTAACAGAGTAAAAAGTAACTGTAAACTGGCAAGGTAGTGCTGCTAGAGGTATCTCCAGACTTGACTGAACGAAGGTGACCCGTGCGGCCCACCTCTCCTCACAGGGCTCCTGGGGACGCCATTTTCCTCCTTCCTCACTGCCATCTTAGTGCCATGAACGTCTCTTAGCGGGCTGGCCGACAAGCTAGCTTATCTACGTTATGGCACTGCCAGAGCATTCAAAGGTTTGATAGGAACATATTTTTTGCGGCAGAAAGAACAGCCTCTGACTCTCTACTACCAGCCAGGCTAAAATTTCTACACTAAAGAGGTTTAGGAATCCCCTGCAAGTACCAGAAACGCGAGCCTCTCCCCAGTAGCCACTCTTGAGTAGACCATGGAGTAGACCATGGTGAAGGTAAAGAAAATGGAAAGCAGCTGGGTCTCTGCTATGTCCTCAGAGTACTTGGTGCACAGCTTACATAAAGCCAGAGAAAGAAAGTGAGACCAGCATCTTTAACCAGGTTTTACTTTAAAAATGTCAAGGGAAGGCTTTGTGATACCCTTTATGTCATCCAACCAAACATTTATGCAGCAAAGACGCAGTTAAGAGGAGTTCTAATTTGCTGTCCTCCAAGTCTTTTATTTCAAAGTGCAAGCCTTGTAAAAACCAGTGGAAAAGAATCCCTTTGCATTCTACTATATACAGTAAACAATTAATATATTAAATGTCTCTTTTAGGGTTAGTAAAATTATATTGAGATCTAGGCTCCTACGTGACAAGCATAAGATTAATGCAAGATTTACGGAATCTTTGTGGGATTCTAAAGAGGGCTTAGGAAAACTGAGCCTTCCAATTTCAATGAAAAGACTGATGTGAAAATCCTCCTCTCCCCTAGTTTCAAAAACATCTCCTAATTAGAGAAGACAGCATTCAGCGAAGAAGATGAACAACAGCTACTGCAACAAGACCTGGAAGAACAGCTGGCTGTATAAATTTGGTATCAAGTTAAAAGGTACCTAGTTCTGTGAAGATTTAACTCCTGAAACAGCTACTAAAGTATTCTGAACAAATTCTTCATGGTACAGTTTACTGTAAAATACACTTACTATAAATTCTTCAGGGTTAAGTGCCTTTGAAAAAAATAAACACACAAATCAAAGTTAAAATCCACTTATTTCCTCTTAGTAACAGCATAAAGGAACAAAGGAATAAGCCGAGTCAAATCCAATTAATTTTAAGAATCAAGATTTCTAAGCTTACAATCACAAACAAGAGTTTTCCACAAGTAGCTTTGAAGTCAACTATTAATTAAACAGAAGGCACTAAAAACTGTCCCCATTAATGGGAGTGAAAGCCCTCCATCTACTGATCTTTTAAGGACAAAATCTTCTTTTGTTAAAACATTTTCCCTTTATATTTTAATCAGCCATTATAGATCATTAACATTGGAAGCATTTCCTTAAAAAAGAAAAGAAAGGAAAAAAAACCAACCAACAATAAAACCCCTAAATTCCAGCAATTTTCTTCATAAATGGAAAACAAATTGTAAAAGACAGTGAAAAGAAGCCGGAACTCTCATTAACTTAAATTACCAATGAATATTTAATTAAAAGCATGTATTAAAACCACTCACAAAACCTATATTTTAAGTACACATATATATCAACATATATCACACTTGGTTTCCAACATATACATAAAAAATACATCTAACAATCTCTGTATTATACCTTTAATATTTGCAGTGTTCATTTTAAAGTCTATTTTGTCCATTCAACCAAAGACAAATTTTCAACTTCTCACCGCTAAATGAGTAGGAGAAATACTTACTGTAGACAAAAGGATTCCATTTTCTTTCTGGGAATGCTCTCCACCCTCCTACAGAACTCTTCTATGCAGCGTGCAATTTCATTTTTTGACTTTTACAGTAACAAAGCTCTCATGCCACAGAACCTAATGTAAATGAAATGGCCCTGCAGCTGCCTTCAGAACCCAGCTCACCTCAACCATGATACAGCTAATTGTTAAAAATGGTGGCTGAGACATTTTCCATACATTAAATTAAGGAGCTCTGATGAAGGCACTGGCATCCTCCCACTTCAGACAAAGGAAAATAATTTGCAACTGTACCAAGGCACGGATAATTGAGTCATTTCCTATACTGGGTCAGTGTTAGAGGTTTCCTCCATCTTTACAAAATGCAAACCACAGCTCATTGTCTCATCCCAGAAATCAATTCATTGCAATGCTGCACTGGGTCAGAGTTTTAAAGCAATCTTAGTCCTGGGTAAATCCAGACCTCCAACACAGAGACAAGTGAAATTCTCACAGTTCCTCTCTTCCCTGGGCTGCTCTCTTCTATTCCTCACTTGACAGCGCCTCAAGTCTTCCTATTGTTAAGAGTACAGAAAGTCCCACACCTCTGAAGGGAGCTAAATCTCTTAACTAGGTGAGCAATTTCCAAGTCCATGCTTCGGAAAGAAGTCCAAACCCTATGAGTCCCATGATACAAATACGTTCCTTGGGATAAAAAGCTATGTATCATTGGCTTTTTTTTTTTGGGAGGGGGGGTTTGTTTTTAAGGGAGGACAAGACAATCAAACTGCTTTTTAATGCTGAATCAAAAGCATTTTATCTCTGATATTAGTCAAGGTATTAACAGTGGTACAAGCAACAAAGCTTTATCATTTTACCACCCTCTAGATAAGGCTTAGAGGAGTTGGAAAGTTTTTCATTTCACTTATACAAATCATGATCTCTGCACCAAAAATTGGAAATATTCTTAAAGTGTTCATATCACACTCTTCTGAGGACAAATTTGGGATAGGAAAAGTCACTATCTCAATTCAAATCACCTACAGTTGATAACACTTAAGAATCCACATCTTTGATGCTGTATTTAATTTTCATTTAAAGTCTTATGCTAAAGCACTACTTGTGAGATAATTCCAGATACCTTGAATAGTACTTTTTCCCTATAACAAAATATAAATGACTGAATTCCTTGGTAAACCATACCACACACACACAGACACACACACACTCTCTCATCTACAAACCCAAAGGATCTGATTTTAGCACAGAAAAATTCTATTTTAATATTTTACCTCATGTAAGAATTCTACACTTCACACGCATCTTTTCAAAAAAATCCTAAAGAAAGTCCATACTACTTACTACTTAAAGATGAAGTCTGCAAAAATCCTAAATAATCGACTATTTAAATCTTTAAGTGAATGCTTATCTGCCCCACCCAACAGATTTTTTTTTTTTTTTAAGAAAAATGTTAGAATGACAAGGCACAAATCTGAATAATTCCCAGGAGAATCAAGTACTTTTTCTATCAAATGAGTTAAATACTTCTGAATTCATCTCAAAATTTTAAACAAACTGAGATCTTATCTTTCACAGGTATTGCAACAACATGCTATCAATGTATTTACTAGGGTACATTCATCTTTTTTTAAGGTGCATTAATCTTAATTTCTCTATGAAACACCTACCTGCAGCTCTCCAATTTAAGGAGTTTCTCCAATTTAAGGAGACCGGTTGACGCTGTCGGTCACTGCAGCTCTTCCGTACCTTCTCTGTGGGATGAGCTCTGTCGGAACCAGTGCTCAAGTTTTCCTCACTACGAACAGCCAGAAATGAGAGGGGGGAGGAGAGGAGAGCGAGACACAGGGAAGAGAGAAAGAAGAGAGAGTACGAAGAAAAAGGAAAAGATAGCACCCTGCAAATGCTGATATGACTGAAGCACTGAAGAGTCTAATTAGACAATGAGATTGCAGGGTCTCCTTAAAAAGGGTGCTCGCAGCCCCCAGGGCAGAGCATCATCACCCGTGTTGCCCCACACAAATTCAGAGAAGTCAGCCATCAGTTTGAAAGCACAAACTGATGGGAGTAACAGTTTATAGGTTACAGAAGGGTATTTTATTGTTAACGGACTGTACCAAGTTAAGATTTAAGAGGGGGAGAGACAACATGTAGGCAAGGAATGCTATGATACTTTTTTTTTTTTTTGACCCAAGCCACTGCAATTACTCTGATGTGAATTTCTGATGACTTCCGACATCTTGCATGGTTAATACTCGCTTCAGCTGTCATGTTTGGTTAATGTGGAAAATGCATTTGCTGCATTGTGATGCAGTGCTGTGGCCACAGATTGTAACACCAGTTGTGAAGCTGGTCCCTTAACTGAGCAGCAGGAATTTGCACATGCCATGATGCTAAAATAAATGGTAGTTAAAAGATTTTATACAGTAGCAGGCAGATTCTGCCATTTTAGCCTACAGAACGTGTAGATTCTACCTCCACAAGCATCTCAGCTCACTGTGCCCCTATCAACTGCACTGTCCTTCAGACAGAATGGTAAATTCATCATCTTATATGTTTGGCCTCTCGGTAGTTAAAAGATTTCAATACTGTTTAAATAACTATTCAGATTAATTATAGCTTTGAACAGAACCGAGGTTATTTGCATTTCAGGAATATACAGCCAAAGAAACTGTCAGTGACACAGGAAAATGCAGACCTTTTATTAACATATGCTCAGCTCAACTGTCACTTCTCTGTACAACATTTAGGGGAAAATATATGATGTGTAAATAATGAATATTTCCATACTACCGCAATGTTTTTCTTAAATGTTTCTCAGAAAGGGATTTTTTCCTCCTTCGGTTTTAATGTATTATCTGAGAATTAAAGACTACCTCAAAATACTAACATGTGTTTTTTATTGTCACTAAAAGGAATTTAATGCAGCAAACAACTGTGCAATTACAGGAAAGCTTGTGCAAAAGCAGAGATGAAACTGCACTGAGAACCAGGCACGAGATGATTAAAGTCAGGCCAGGAAGGTAGTGGACTGTCATTACAGTGCAGACTGCGAAAGAAAAATCCTTTTCTGCAAAAGAGAACGATCCTTCCACCTTCAAAAACAAAAACCACAAACCCTATGACTGCAACTGTGTTGGCTGCAAAACTAATACCTATACTGCAGAACGTGAAGGACAGACACATGATCTGCCAATTTTACAACATTTTTATACAAATATTAACTTGGCTACTTAGCATCTAGAATTTGGCTACTTAAAGTTCTTATTCATCTGTAACAATCATTTCGGTATTAAAAAAAAGCAGAACCAAGTTACAGACTTTGCTGCTTTAAAAGAAAAACAACTAATATAATCAACTTGTATTTCTTACATCAGAACTTTTGCCAATTAAATGCTCAGAGTTAAGATGTTTCAGACGTTTCTGCCTTGAGAAAAAAAGAAAACTAAACGGAAAAAGAATGAACATAAGAACACACTGGTGTCTGCACAGTGAATAACAATGAAAGAACTTATGTTACTAACATAAAAATCAACCCATGATTTCCTTTGTTTTATTCATTGTGATAGCACCAAATGCATAATTTGGAGGTGCATGTGTTAACAAGAGCTGTAAAACTGAAGAGCTTTCTAGTTCTGTTTCTTCTCCTAACTTAAAATTAACTGTACCAACAGTGCTATTTGGTGCCATAGCAGATGTCACAGTAGTTGCAGCTAACATTCAACAATTCAAGCTTTTTTGTTTCAGACCCAATACAAGGTACCACTAGCGGCTCAGAAACCACATAAGCAAGGAGGGAGGGAGAGAGGGAATGTGTGTTGGGGGTAGCTTTGAAATTAACCAGGCTCAGCTTATGCTCCAATTACTGAACAAAAGACAATCCTGGGGGACCTCTCTCTGAACCAGTGCAAGAAGCAAACTCTTTTGTTTCTGATCAAATAAATTCAGCGTTGGCGCATAGTGGATATGCAGCAAGGGGATTTTCTGCCTGGGGATGGAAGGGGCGAGAGAAAAAAAGAACTCAGAGACCCCAGTGTGGTTACAGTCAAACCATGTCACTGATGGTTAAAACCTATTCCTGAGGGAGACATCTAAAGTTCACTACCGGAGACTGAGAAAACCCCCTTCATTACTTAAAAAACCCCATGTCATTAGAGCCACGCTTTTCCATGCCACTGTGGCCAAAGAAATAAGTTAAGAGGACACACTTTATGCTAGAATAAACTGTAAACCAGCTCAGCCTCAATCTGTGAGTATCCCAAGGAGACCAGAGGAGTTGCACGGGATCTTGAATGCAAAGGGCCTCAGAGTCGAGACCACTGAGAAATGCTAAGCGATCTGCCTCAGACCCCAGCCCAAGTAAGTATGGGGAGGTCGCCAAACACTGGAAGAAGACACCTGACAAAGGAGTGCTTTTCCACCTGCTGTATCACTAGCTGCAGTGACCCACTCCTACACTTAATTCTGTGTTTTGGCTTTATACAGCCTTAAGGCTTAAAAACGAAAAGAGAAAATGGTAGACAACTAGTGGACTCAGTATTTATTCATATAACAGACATAAATGGGCTTTCTTATTTCACAAATGCAGAGACAATATCGGATTCTTTCTACCAAAGAGGATCAGTATGATCTTTTCAAAATCCTCTGTATACTGCACCATTCTGAAATACAATGGCACCTAACTTGTACATCAGATACTCATACACTCTGTGTGAAAAATGCAGACAACCCAAAGTGTAAAGACAGATGGATCTTACTACCACAATGACCAAAGTGCATTAAGGTCTTTGTGTATTTGAAAGATCTCCAAATTTCTGGTGAGGGCTCAAATTTTTAAACCTTATTCCATACAAATTTCCAATGAAGTATGCCTTTAGATAGTTCCTTAGAATTCACTGTAATGAAAATCTTTAATAGAAAAGTTTCAAGTTCACTGTTTTTATTTCCATCTCTCTATAGATTTCCCCAGTTAGTCCATTAAGTAACTTTTTAGCAAAGTACAGGTACAGGATCAAGAAAGAAGAAAATTTCCAAAAATAGTAGCAACACTTCCTCCAGCCTCAGATAGCCATATTCCAAAGTCTCTGATTTTCTCCCTCATGCAGTTAACTGGTTTTAAAGATCTGAGTAGGAAAAAATAAAAAATAAAAAGGAGGGGAAAAGTAGCTCTAATTTCCTTAGGCTTGTGTTTGAAACACAACAAGGATGAGGAGACATTTTTTTAAGAGGTGGCATTATATGCCTTTTTTTTTTTAAACCTGTTACCATTACTAAAGAAAATTACAGAACAGAAAAAAGGAAGCCACTGAAATTCTGTGGTTCAATTAGAATTATGATAATCACTCAGTGAAGTTATCATGTTCAAGCATACAACTGTAATGCTTTAAAGTACATTAACAACATGTAGGGCCTCACCCAGAAATCAAACTATTACAGAATCCTGATGAGCTCTGTTCTCCCTTCTACTGGGCTGCTGGGAAGATCAAGTAATATCACCGGAGGGCAAGTGCTTTTAAGAGTTAAAAATGAGAGAACATGTGAGGTCAGGCAAGCACTGTCCCCTGTTCTAGCCTTCGGAGGCACACAGGCTCCCAGTTCCCTTCCTGGCCACCCCCACCAACCTCCTCCTAGCTCCTCTCCCCCAGCTGAGACCTTGGTCCCTGGCCCCATGCTATATGCTTCCCCTCTGTACAGTAGCTTGTACTGCCACAACTCTTACCTCTAGACCAATGATTCTGGAAAATTCTGGCTGGAGTAAGTTTCTGAGCAGTGTTTCTTACCCTATCTTCAAATGTTTCAGGGGCATTTCCACGAAGATATCTTGCCAGAACATCGAAAACAGAAATCAAATCTCAACTCCCAATCTAGTTAACCTTCCTAATTTCTCAGCCTTGACCAACACTGCCCATCCTTCTTGCGCCACAAACCTCAAGTGATTTCTGAACATCCTTCTTAAGCCCATCAGGCACCAACTGACGTAGATGTTCTATTCCAAATGTTTCTCACACACCTTTTCCTCTCTGTTTTTCAGCCACCGACTGATTCTGGCCACCATCACTGAGCCTGGATTGCTGCAATCGCCTCTGAACAACACTGCAGCAGGTATCCTTCCCCTGGCCCAGCCAACTTTCGTGTTTCCACACCCTCCCTCCTTTCTTGTTGACACTTACCTGCTCCAAAACTTTCAACGGCATGTACTGCCGACACTCTACTTCTTGGTAGTCACTCCTTTCACATCTGTTCCTCCTACACTGACAGAGTTTATTTTTTAGCATATAACTTCTATTCTTACCTCCCTGACCTTGTTCAGGTCATTACTCTCATATCCTCTTTCACTTCCACAAGCTAAGCCCATTTAATCTTGCAAGGCCTACTGAGATGGTGACTGTTTCAGGGGATCTTCCCCAATCATCCTAGAATGCATGCGTCATTACCCCCTTTCTCTCCTCTGAACTCCCTATGGCATTTAGAATCTCATGTGATTCCTATTTAGTTTTGCCAGTCATTTTACATGGTCTTGGACAGTTTGACCCTATAATAGGAATGTTAGTCTTGGCTCTCTAGGTAGAGAACAATGAGCTTCCAGAGGGAAGCATCCAGAATTTAGGTTTATTCTAATTGTCATCAGTGCCTACCATACTGCAGTCCTTAATGGGCACTCAACAAAACCACTTCATTGATTTTTATTAGTGTTCACTAGGCCCCACCCAAGGAGATGGAGGTATCTACTTAAAGGGGAGCTAAATATTACTTTCACTTATTGTTCATTCTTTTAAATCTCTTCAGCTCCCTGAGATAATTGCAGCCTTAGGTACTAAGACAGATGCTGAGATGGTTCTTGGCCAATGTGCAGAAGCACCAAACTCGTCTTTGTGACTAAGCAATATTATCAACAGTGTTCAATCCCCAAAGTCGGCTTCCTTCTCAGTTGCATCAGGAGCCAAGGAGGTTCTGGGAAAATGAGATGGTCCTGGCCCAAAGTCAGTGGTGTGGCATTCACAGCTGATCTGTCCTGACAAATCAGCTGAGAATGAAAAAGCAATCTGCTAATTTTATCAATGACATTTCACCTTGAGTATTAAGTAAAGACTACTAGATTTAGGCAGTCATTAAAGAATCAGAGGATCTCTGTTCATCTTATTTAGCAGGAAAATAAATTAAGGTTTATTATCTATTGTTCATATGCAAACTTGTCTGCTTAGGGCTCAAGAAACAACAGGAAAAAGAAAGCTCTCCTTTCTACTGCCCCGCAGCAGGGTTCTGCCTCCACAAGCTTACCAAGGGGACAGGGTTAGGAGTGGGCCAGAAACTCAAGGCAGGTAGGTGAAGGTAATTTCAGAAGCTAGGCTTCCACTTTAAGCACGTTTTAAGGAAGCAGTGTCTCAGTAACTGTGGTTATTAATGGGAAGGGGCTAAAGTGGGAGGAGGCAGCATCTCTCCTCAAATTTTCCTTCAGGTAAATTCACTGCAATCCCAAGTTCCAGAAATTCAGAATGGGAGTTCTCTTGTCAGTTTGGGTCTGGGTCTCTGTCTCTCTCACAAACACACACACAAACAAATACATTCCCAGCACCTAATCAAGCCTTAGTATTCAGATAAAGGGAATAAGTGATTCTGGCAAGAACTTGGAGATTATATGAAGAAGTTCTACCTCAATAACAACAAATGAAATAATAAAGTCAATAAAAACTCATCTTCATTACAGTCATGAAATTTCAGGGGCAGTTCATTTCCCTTGTGGCATAGATTAAGAAAACAGGGAAACTTAGAGCCTCACAGATCCAAGCCCTGGGTTCAGGCCCGAGTTCCTTGCTCTCAGGGTTCTCTACACACCACTATGACACTGTATCAACACAACCTGGTGAGGGGTGTGCTTGATGAAATCCGACTTCAGGGAATCTGAAGTTCTTCCATTGAGGATGATGGTGGATACAAAAGAACAGCTTCTGGCTTGCTAGTCTTGTCACCAACGTACTTTACACAACAGATGTATTTCTTACCAGGTTGATTGTAAATAGAATTCTTTTAAACAACTTCTATTTTAAATTCAGTAGGGAAGCTGTTATCTGAAGGAATACTAAAGCTAAATATCACCCCAAGAGTTCTTTAATAAATGCAGATATTCAGATTTTGGATTTGCTTACTAAAGCAGGGCCCATCATATTATTACTATTATTTTAGAGAAAAGACATTAAAACCTCAATTTTCATGCAGTTTTGTTTTTTTTTTTTGCTGTATATATTTACTGTTTCTGTTATTAACCAGAAAACACTGATGAGGCCAGAAATTGATTAAAAAAAAAAAAAAAACAATCCTCAATAGAAAGAAAAGGATTACTAAAATTACTCAGTCCTCAAGGATTCCAACAAGGAAACATTTAAGTATTTCATTATCTGGTCTGAGTTTCAAAATCTACTGACATATAAAATATTAGTCCTGAAATCTTTCTAAGAAAAATTTTATAAGAAAATAACCACAGTTAAAAATTACATGCAAAATAACAACAAAATGAAGTGTTCCTGTGAAGCTACCTGTATATTATTCTAACTTAATCTAGTCAAGCCTTATGGGTAATGCCCTGTAAAGCTACCTACAGAGGATTTCCAAAGGCAAGGGGGTAATTAAATCTAGTGGAAAGCATTCTGAAGTTGGAGTCAAACAATCTGTGTTCTAGGTAACCCTACACAACTTATTCACATCATGCCTCAGTTTCCTCATCTGTAAAAAGGGGAAAATGCCACCAAATCTATATGATGAACACTGTTTATCTTCACCAGCTAATACAAGAGGATTATTCTTCAAAGCAAAGAGAAGATGTTTCAAATGATTTCTAAGACACACAGGCTGCAGATTTTAATACATTTTTGAAATATGCAGACTGATTTAGACATTTCCAAGGAAATACTTATTCTGACTCTCTGCTTTCTTTCATGGCATCTGTTGTTACTAGCGGCTAAGGAAAAGTAAAATCTAATGTCATTAACAGTCGACCGAAGATCTTCAGCACTCACTCAATGCAGGAGGGGCTCACAGAGAGAAACAAATGAAAAGGTAAATAAAATGAGAATGAGAGAAGCTGAGGAGAATGGCAGAGAAAATCAGGTTAATGAGTAAAAATAAGAAGTCCATCTTTCATCTCTCCTGGCTCCTACTGATGGCAAACTGTATTTAATCTGCTGAGAGACCAGATTTAAGGCCTCCCTTTGATATAGTCCATCCATGAATTATTAATGTTAGCAGAAGCAATAGCACATCCGCTCACAGCGATCACAGAGGAAAAGTGATGATTAACCAAGACGGGATTATTAATCCCTCCACTTCCTGTTCCTCCATCCCCGTCTCTTCTTCATCCCCCACTGCGCTCTCACTGCTTTTTAGGCAGTGTATATTAAGCTACAGCTTCGAAATCAGAGTCAATTCCTTCATGGTGAAAAAATAATCAATGACCGATTACAAGTAACAGACTTTTAATATATGTAAGTTTTTAAACATATTTTATTGACCACTGTGCCCTTCATAGAACAAGAATAAAAACAAGGGTGGTGGGGCTTCCAAGGGTGGAGGGCCAGTGGTTAAGAATCCACCTTGCAATGCAAGGAACATGGATGTGACCTGTGGTCCAGGAAGATCCCACCCACATGCTGAGAAGCAACTAGGCGGGACACAACTCCTAAGCCTGTGCGCTAGAGCCCAGCAGCCACAACTAGAGAGTCCACACGCCGTAGCTGCTGAAGCCCACGCACCTAGAGCCTGTGCTCTGCAGCGAAGAGGATTCCCTGCTCACTGAGCTAGAGAAAGCCCGCCATACAGCAAAACAGACCACCTCAGTCACAGATAAATAATCAGAAAAAAGCAAACAAAAACAAACGACGAAAAAAACCAACGCTGGTTTCTGACTCTTTATGGTCTCAAACACTTAGATGATAAATATACTGCTTTGCAGGCTGCAAGTTCAGGGTTGGTCCACAGGTGGACTAAGTGTAACAGTTGGCAGAGGTGGCTAGAAAAGAAGGGGTCACTTATTCTAGGTTCTGTAATAGCTTAACCCAGTGGATCTCAAGCTGCAGGGCTTGTTAGAACAGGTTCTGGGGCCCACCTCCAGAGATCCGGATTCCTTAGGTCTACGGTGGGTTTAAGAGTGAACATTTCTAACAAGTTCCTAGGTGATGCTGAAGCTGTTGGTCTGGACACCACCCTTTAGAATCACTGACCAAGAGCTTCTTTCCTGTTGCCAAATGCATTAAGGGCATGAGAAGAATAGAGAAGGAAATTAGAACCTGAGGGAGAAGATTAATACAAATACAAAGATGAGATATGTAGCTCCTTTCCCTTCCTAACCCCCAATGAAAAACCTGGAGGCCTAAAGAGCTTTTCAATGTCTGCTGCTCAAAATAACCCCCATTTCCACAACATTCCCTCTCCCCAAAATATGAGATAGTAGGATGAATAAGTTAACACATGGTGAGGAACACATATGAAGCTGAGGACTAGATTAATTTATAACTCCGTTCCTAAAACATGCGAAACAAAACCAAATATGCCCTTTTCCTTGGTCATTTTCCTCTCCATCCTTCCCTCTACTTAGGATCTGGCTGTAACGCATGATCAATCCTCAAAACACAAGGAAGCTGTAATAGCCTTACCCAAAACAGCTATGTACTGTAAAAGAAAACTCGTATACACCTTCAATATCAAGCTGAGTTAGGCACCAAAAGAAAAAAAAAAGAAAGAAAGAAAAAAAGAAAAAGTAGAATATTAGCAGAGGCTTTAGCCAAGGGCCAAAAATAAGGAAATGCACTTTAGAACATCCACTAAGACAGCAAAATAAGAACAGGTTAGCCAGATGGATAAACTAAATTCCACCTCTTTGGGGTTTGCAAATGCAGAAAACCCAAGTAATGATAGCACATGAGGAAGAGCAAGGCCTGGCTCCCACAGAACCAGCTTCTCCACACCAGCTCAACCCCACACCCAAACTCACTCTACAGAGTACACAGCGTGGGTGGGTGCACGCTGCCAGGCTGCAGGAACCATTCTAACAGCCATGATTTCACAGCTGCTACTTGACTGGAAAAAAGGAGGTACACTCCCATTAGCAATGGCTGCTCCGGATGCCAGCCAGTCTAAAAGGCCGGGGGTGGGGTGTAGACAGAGAAAGAGAGATGCAAAGGACAGAAGGAAAAAAGCAAGAATGAAAAGAAGAAAGGAGAAAAGACAAAAAGAACGGAAGAAGAGACAATAGTCCAAAGGAAGGAAAGAAACAGGGAGGGTGAGCCAGAAAGCAAAAAACTGGCAAAAACTAAAAATTTCTCCCGACTTGCTCTGAACCCTGATAGTCTAGTCCAGCTAAAGTTTCAAATATGACTTTTGCTCCGGTTTGCCACTTAGCATTTGCTTGGCACCAGTGACCTACTCAGACAGCACAAACCAGGCTGACAGGCTCTAGTGCAACAAATCTCAAGAAACCCTGGGCCTCTTCACACAAAGGGCGTCTATAAACTATGTCAGCAGCAGTTACACTTCTGTTCAGTATCACTTTTTATTCCAAAGTATATCTCAGATGGAAACAGTGAGGTTTGTCACCAGTCTATAGTATTGCTCTTCTAAGCACCATTTTTGTCTCTACAACTGATTTAGTTAACCAGCAAATCTTTCATGTGGAAAGGAATACATGGAAATGTCACTTCAAAGAAAACAAGTAAGAAAATGTCCAGGGGGAAAGACAGAACCAAAACATCAAGAAATTTGACCAGTGGCAAAAGAACTAGCTTAACATATTTGCAGAAAAATAAATAAAATAATGATATTGTGGAATTTACCCAATCATCCATCCCTGAGGCTTTCCTCAGCAAGGCATGATATGAAGCATCTGGATTCAAGTTCCACCTTTGATAGAAACTAATCAATCCTGATCTTGATTTCTTCCCTTTCTAAATAAAGATGATGCCACCATCCATTCACCTCACCTCAAACACTGCAGAAAGGACTAAGACAGTGATGGACGAAGCCCACTGCAAAGCAGTATACGCATGGAAGGGTCATCGCACTGTGTCCCGCAAAGCTCACATAAATTTACTAGTCTGCTACTTTCCCCTTGATCTTCCAAATCAGGACAAAGTCATAAGACTTCTCAATAACAATTTTCCCCAGTGGTTTGAGGGGGACAGTGAAATGACATAATGATCATTCATGAAATCTGTATCAGATCTCTATTCACACATTAGAAAACCTTTTCTGTCACAGAATAAAGGAAAAGACTGTATATTACTTTATAGGAACTGACCAATGGCCTTATGAGGGCCATTCTTATAGTCTACCTCTAACATGTTTCTTGAAACAGTTCCTCACTGCTCTGTTAAATAAGTCAATTTTCTTTGTCATTTTCAGAGATGTTTCACAGCTTCAAGTATGTGGTCCAAACAATTCAACACTCCCCAAATGCCGGCAGTCAAGAAAGTGCACTATGGAGCCATTTCCCAAGTACTCTGAACTGAGCACACCTTGCTTTTGCAGTTAGATGGAAAAGTGCATTTCCGCTTCTAATGCCACTGATTTCTCATTCACACCCTTAAAATCCCAAATTTAATGGTTTCTTGTCATCTAATTCCCTCAGCCCTCATTTACCCTCAATTCCAGTCAAGAGGTATTCAGGTTATGGAAAGGAGGGTAAAAGTCTTTCACAGACATTGATTACTTCTCTTCCAACCACTGTGAGCCCAGCTTCCTCCATAAGCAAGACACTGTAACCGCCTCTCAGCTAGACTCTATTTTCAACTTCACACAGGGAGAGTGGCACTGGGCATGTGCTGAGGACCACTCACAAGGAAGCAGCTGCTTAGCTGGGACCCACTCTGGCACACCACCATGCCCGCCCAGTTCCCTGCTGGTCTTCTCGTCAAGATTCTGTTATGTTAGTCTGCATTTATTTCTAAGAACTAGTTAGTCCAGGGGGTATCAATTTGCATGACTTCAGGTGAATGTCAACTCCTCACTTTTGTGCTGGCTCCTAGAAAAGCCTGATTTTGCTATGCAGAAATTCTTTCCTGTATTCTGGAGCACACACACCAAGCGGAGGGCTTTGCCTGTGTCTTTAAAGACCAAACACACATAATACCCTTAGACAGCCAAATCATATTACGAGATGTAAGATCTCAACATTCCGGCACACTGCCAGAACTTAATGGCCAGTCAGACGCTAAGTAAGGAAATGGGTCTGCATTAAACCTACAAAGAAGTCAACAATCAATAGTTCAGGACTACAGTAAAAATCTGATGTGCCCTTTAAATTGCTTCTAGCATCATCCTTCTAACACCAGCTCAGCTTCAGAAGCAAAACAAAACAAAGATGATCAAGCAAGAAGCTGAACACAACCTATTTTCACAAGCACAAAGCCTTGGCATTTCAAAACTAAAAGCTGCTCCAGGATTTCACAGAAATCCTTTACAGTGTACCTGTAGGGCAGCAAACCTGAGAAATAATAGGCTGGGCCTTAGACAGTAAATTAAACTGACAGCTCAGCAAGCAGAAAACTACGGCAAAAAAGCCAGCACCTGGAGATAAATGGAGGAAGCAGGTTTGGCCTTCCTGCAAAACTCATCTCCCCTCAAAACCAGCAGGGGTTTGTATTAGAGTTCAGAAAGCACATTCCAGCTTCTCCCTCAATCAACCTTATTTTACTACTAAGCTTATCTAAATAAGAGAGATGCCCACTATATCCATTCTCTATGAGCTTTACACTCTTCATTTTGCTCTAAATGAGCACTCAGTTATACACTCTATTTCCTATTTCTGCCACGATAGTCTTCAATATACCCTGAAAATTCACTCCTGTGCTAAGAGTCTACAAATGAATTTAAAATCTCATGGAATAAGGGCAAGGACTAAACTCAAACTGACAGAAGGGAGTTCATGTCTGGCACACACAGCCTCTTAGGCCTCAGGCTCCTTCTTGGTGAAATGGGGTTAATGTAACCACCTCAGAGGGTTACTGAAAGGACTGAATGAGGAAACCCAGGAACTGCTTAGTACAGTATCTGGACACAATACATTTTTAGTTAATCTTCAGCTCTGCCTCCTTGATTTTAGCTGGGATAGAACAAGACAGAAGTTCAAACTTGTATTCGGTGCCATGTTGCACCGTACAGCAAGGAATGCTTAAAACGAAAGGGAGGGAGGGAGGAAAGGCGAAAAGAAGAAAACACACCTACTGAAGCCAGAACTACCCAAGGGCAGCTGAAGAAACACCCGTCCACAGCTCCCAGTGTGTAGCAGGTGACTACAAAAACTGAGAATTAGCATTTAGAAATTTTTATAGCAACATGACAAGAGCAGTTTTATGTCTACTGACTTTAATTAAAAAAAAAAAAACAAAAACCCAAGGCTTCCAGGAATTCCCTGGTCTAGCAGTCCAGTGGTTAGGACTCTGCGCCTTTCACTGCCGAGGGCCTGGGTTCAATCCTCGGTCGGGAACTAAGATCCCAGAAGCTGCATGGAGTGGCCAGAAAACGCAAAACAAACATAAAACCAAAACCTAAGGCTCATATTCTGTCTGTGTTTAACTTCACTTTTTCTAGTAATTCATTTCACTTATTTTATCTTAGTCTGGGATAAACTGGGAAAGAAGAAAAAAGAAAGTTGAGAAGCATGGATTCTATTAGCACCTTTTGAGTACAACACCTATCACTCTATTCCTTCAAAACAAACACATGTAGGACCTCATCACAGAACCAAGTGCTACTAGTGAAGGCCTTAAACCTTTAAGGACCCACAAAGCCCTGCTCATTTAGAGACTGCTTCTGCTGAGAAAGACTGATACGTACTGTGGATAACAGAGAATCTAATAAGAAATGAGAAAGCGCTCCCAGATAACATCATACAAGTGTATTTCGGTACCTTGAGCAAATCAAGCATATTATAACCTTCCATGGTTGTTTCCACCTGTCCCTAAGAGAGCAACAGCTTTTTTAAATAGACAATTTTTTTTTTCATGAGAAGGAGGAGGAATGGAGAAAACTGTGCCCCATATCCTTGCACTTTTGCCATTCAAAGAAATAAATCAAATCAGGTAGCAATAATAAAAATCAGCCAGTGGATCCATACTCCCACTTATATTCTGCTGACCTAATCCTCCCCTTTGTGTTATAAACTAAATGAATGGTTGGGGCTAGTTGTGAATGTGTGTTATAAGACAAGAGGTTTTTTTGTACAGTTTCTTGGAAGCTGTGTCACGCCCATCCCTGCTCAGCCGATTCTGCCGCAGTGCTTCAAGTGCTGCGGCTTTCTGCAAAGCACAGGCAGGATTCTGCTGATGGCATCTCAGCCTCACAGCCACTCCGTGGTGAGAAGCAGGGACTCGCCTTTCTGTCCTCCAAGATGATTAAAGCCACACGTGCATTGCTGCCGGTCGTTAGTGTCGCAGACCAGGAGAGTGGGGACTCACCCAACCTCTCCACATCTGAAGTGCAAGATGGAAGCCAACCATTTGAGAGCCCGGAAAACGCTCCAAAAAAAAAAAAAGGCAATACACACTGGTTCTGAGAGCTCTGCAGCAAAAGAAATTCTAAGTGCAGGTCTCGTCAGCAGAGGATGATGCCCATCCTACCTCCCGGCTTCTTTTCCCAGTCCCTGCTAAAAAACAGACAGAAGCAAAACCACGGGACTCTCCTGTCTGAAGCCCTCTCTCAGTCCCTTCACAGGATGTGGAATTTTAGTGGAGACAGGAGAACCTGGGCTCGGAAGTTCAATGACTAGGGAGCCACATTTTGCAACCACAACCAATGGAAGGGGCCAGATCACGTTGCCGGCCTGGAAAGCCTCGGATTGAACATTCCGAAATGGAAATAAGAGATCACAGGGCGCTGTGGCAAGCAGATCTGTGTGGCGCCCAGGGTCAAGATCTGCCATCTGAGAACGACAGGCTGGTCTACAGTAAGTGTGTTCAGTATCTGACTAGGTTTTAACCCCTATTTAAATCAAACAGTTCAGCCCATTTCTAGTTCCTGAAACCAAGCAATTTAAAGATACCAGACTGAAGATGACAATATATGTTTCCTATCTCCAGAGTTCTGGCATCAATAGGTATTGGCAGGTTAAGAGAGGCTGGTAAAGAGGGAGGAGATGACTCAATTCCAGTTCAAAGGCACCAGAGCCTGGCTAACACTTGAAGTGCTCTATTAAATTGTTAGATAAATATTTTAGCCATGGGCTTCTTCTAAAATACTCTTACAGAACCATTCCAACTTCTTTCTTCTTTAAGTTGGTAATTGATATTCCTCTGCTCACAACAGGATATAAGAAACCTCTGAGAAGACAAAAAAGCCTGTCATTTCCTCCCTGCTCAGAATGCATTCAGCATCCATTTACTTGTTTGTTCTGAAAGCCCTGCATTCAGGAGTAAGTGTGAATGGATAAGTAAAAAGGCTGAAATCTTCTATCCCTGGCTAACATAAAAGCAGTTTTTCACGTTTTCCACAGATGATGCCTCTAACATCCATTTTTACTACCATTTTTAATTCCATTTACAGGACACTTTAATATAATTGCATACTTTGCCACCAGACCACAACGTCTACCTTTCCCCTTATCACAAACAGGCAGGAAAATTAAGTCATTTCAGTACTTCCCACAGCAATCTGCATTAGCCCACCTAATTATAAACACAAAACAGGATGGCACATTAACCTGCCTCTGCAAAGACACTATTTTTTCCTTTTTACATGTTTACTGGCTTTTACCAGCTCTGAGATTTATTCCGGGTCAGGGTTTAATGACAAGGAACAGCAAATATGCTCATTAAGTGGGGGTGATGTGGGCGCCACAGTGTTTCCATGAGAGACGAAGCCTAGCAGGGCTACTGCCTTGAACAAGAGCACAGGGAGCAATGCACCTGATCCACGTGCACCTTGGCCCCTACAACTGAATTTTTGCCTAAAATATACCCGGTATTTGTTCTAGGAAAGAGTTTTTCTCTCTACTAACAGGCTTTGGATCCAGTGGGAACTGGATTCATTTGCTAGTGAACCCAAGAGTATTACCTATAGGTTGTTTCAAGTCCAGGACAGAGAGCTGTTATAAGGTGGAAAGGGCAAGATTCAAATTTCCATTAAAGTCCTCTAAAAATTCAAAAGAAAGGTTAGCATGAACGTCCCACTGATTCTCTTAGGAGCAAGAGGAATATAA
Source organism: Ovis canadensis (assembly GCF_042477335.2). Taxonomy (NCBI): domain Eukaryota; kingdom Metazoa; phylum Chordata; class Mammalia; order Artiodactyla; family Bovidae; genus Ovis; species Ovis canadensis. The sequence goes on along the minus strand of NC_091258.1, from coordinate 38,035,591 downwards.
CAAAGGAGGTTAATAAACACAAATGCTTAACTAAACAAATATCTTCACACTGTCAGATTCCATGCAATGGTCTCTTACATTTTTATATTAACATTATGTGAAAACATTTAAGAGCAAAGTCTTATTCCCTCAGAGTCCATCAATTCAAAATTCTAAATCATCCAATATTGGGCAAGATCACCATTATGTGCAGAAAAGACTGCTCAAGTATATTTAAGAGCAGAAACAATAAGGCAAGTAGGTATGTTTTGCCTACTTTAAACCATTTCTCAGAATTGTTATACAAATTTCAGTATGCAAACAGATACAACTCTTATGAACGAACCTCATCTCTTCCTTAATGTACTAAACCAGTTTTGTTAAGACCCCTCCTTGGTACACACACTTAGCAGTTTCAATTTCTAGAAACAATGCAAATGACAGTGATTTACATTTCTTTAAAAATAATTCCAGATTTAAAGAAAGTCAAGAGATACCTGGAGTAACAGGCAAATTTGGCCTTGGAGTAAACAATGAAGCAGGGCAAAGGCTAACAGTTTTGCCAAGAGAAAGCACTGGTCATAGCAAACACCCTCTTCCAACAACACAAAAGACGACTGTACACATGGACATCACCAGATGGTCAATACTGAAATCAGACTGATTATATTCTTGGCAGCCAAAGATGGAGAAGCTCTATACAGTTAACAAAAACAAGACTGGGAGCTGACTGTGGCTCAGATCATGAACTCCTTATTGCAAAATTCAAACTTAAATTGAAGAAAGTAGGGAAAACCACTAGACCATTCAGGTATGACCTAAATCAAATCCCTTACGATGATACAGCTGAAGTGAGAAATAGATTCAAGAGATTAGATCTGACAAGAGTGCCTGAGGAACTATGGATGGAGGTTCATGATATTGTGACACTGTACAGGAGGCAGTGATCAAGACCATCCCCAAGAAAAAGAAATGCAAAAAGTCAAAATGGTTGTCTGAGGTGGCCTTAAATGTAGCTGAGGAAACAAGAGAAGCAAAGGGCAAAGGAGAAAAGGAAAGGTATACCCATTTGAATGCAGAGTTTCAAAGAATAGCAAGGAGAGATAAGAAAGCCTTTCTCAGTGATCAATGTAAAGAAAGAAAGGAAAACAACAGAATGGGAAAGACTAGAGATCTCTTCAAGAAAATCAGTGATACCAAGAGAACATTTCATGCAAAGATGGGCACAATAAAGGACAGAAATGGTATGGACCTAACAGAAGAAGATATTAAGAAGAGGTGGCAAGAATACACAGAAGAACTGTACAAAAAAGATCTTCACAACCCAGATAACCACAATGGTGTGATCACTCACCTAGAGCCAGACATCCTGGAATGTGAAGTCAAATGGGCCTTAGAAAGCATCACTTCCAAAGCTACTGCAGGTGATGGAACTCCCGCTGAGCTATTTCAAATCCTAAAAGATGATGCTGTGAAAGTGCTGCACTCAATATGCCAGCAAATTTGGAAAACTCAGCAGTGGCCCCAGGACTGGAAAAGGTCAGTTTTCATTCCAATCCCTAAGAAAGGCAATGCCAAAGAATGCTCAAACTACTGTACAATTGCACCCATCTTACATGCTAGCAAAATAATGCTCAAAATTCTCCAAGCCAGGCTTCAATAGTACATGAACCATGAAATTCCAGATGTTCAAGGTGGATTCGGAAGTCAGAGGAATGAGAGATCAAACTGCCAACATCTGCTGGATCATCGAAAAGGAAGAGAGTTCAAGAAGAACATCTACTTCTGCTTTACTGACTATGCCAAAGTCTTTGACTGTGTAAATCACAACCAACTGTGGAAAATTCTTAAGAGATGGGAATACCAGACCACTTTACCTGTCTCCAGAGAAATCTGTATGCAGGTCAAGAAGCAACATTTAGAACCGAACATGGAACAGCAGACTGGTTCCAAATGGGAAAAGGAGTACATCAAGGTTGTATATTGTCACCCTGCTTATTTAACTTATATGCAGAGTACATCATGTGAAATGCTGGTAGGATGAAGCACAAGCTGGAATCAAGATGCCAGGAGAAATATCAATAACCTTAGATACGCAGATGACACCACCCTTATGGCAGAAAGCGAAGAAATAAAGAGCCTCTTGATGAAAGTGAAAGAGGAGGGTGAAAAAGTTGGCTTAAAACTCAACATTCAGAAAACTAAGATCATGGCATTCAGCCCCCTCACTTCATGGCAAATAGATGGAGAAACAATGGAAACAGTGAAAGACTTTATTTTTGGGGGCTCCAAAATCATTGTAGATGGTGACTGCAGCCATGAAATTAAAAGATGCCTGCTCCTTGGAAGAAAAGCTATGACCAACCTAGACAGCATATTAAAAAGCAGAGACATTACTTTGCCGACAAACGTCCATCTAGTCAAAGCTATGGTTTTTCCAGTAGTCATGTATGGATGTGAGAGTCGGACTATAAAGAAAGCTGAGTGTTGAAGAATTGACACTTTTGAACTATGGAGTTGGAGAAGACTCTTGAGAGTCCCTCGGACAGCAAGGAGATCAAACCAGTCAATCATAAAGGAAATCAGTTCTGAATATACACTGGAAGGACTGATGCTGAAGCTGAAACTCGAAAACTTTGGCCATCTGATGTGAAGAACTCACTCACTGGAAAGACTCTGATGCTGAGCAAGATTGAAGGTAGGAGGAGAAGGGGACAACAGAGGATGAGATGGTTAGATGGCATCACTGACTCAATGGACATGAGTTTGAGCAGGCTTTAGGAGCTGGTGATGGACAGGGAAGCCTGGTGTGCTGAAGTCTATGGGGTCGCAAAGAGTCGGACATGACTGAGCAGCTGAACTGACTGACTGAAGATACTGTTCACCCATTCAGAATGCCCCTTCCCTCAACTAATTCAAGCCAGGGAAAGCTTACTGCATTCTCCCTTCAGTATTAATATTTTGCCAGTACTAATCCTGAAGAACTGCTATTAGCATACTAATCATTCTAGGCAAGTCTGACCCTCTTTTCAACAAACTGCCATAGGATTTCTGGAACCAATTCCCTACCAACAACTTGCCAGTACTACAAACACACAATTATTAATAGCACTCAACCACTTTTCCTCTTAGCTGTTATATATAGCTGCATTTAATCAGCAGTACCTTAATTCTGAAGGTATAAAATTAAAATATAAACCTCAAAAATAACAATTTAGGTGATAAGGGATTATAACACCAGTGATTTGTTTTATACTTAACCAAAGCCATTTCGTTTCTTCTGGTTATTTACAAGATAAGCTAAGAGTGGTTTGAGCATAACTCTACATTTCCAAGGACAGAAAAAGGAAGGACATAATGAATATTTTACTATAGATACAGTGTGGTAAGCAGAACAAGTTTTTAACAAATCAATTATTATTGCACTGTTAGTTTTATATGTGATACATCAGTTCCCTGACTCATTTTCTTATAGCTATTTTCCTCTCTTTTTAAGACTTTTTTTTCCTCTTTACTTATACAGGACAGATTTCCATTTGGAAATTTAGCAGACTATGAAAATCTTTAGTTCTGTATAAGGTTTTTGTGTATAGAAGGGGCTGTATTTTCATTTATCAAGATTTAAAGTGGCTGCTAAGTCAATTCCTATAACATAATCTAGGTTGCTGTTTACTTTGTGGGAGACCATTCAGAAAGTTTTGTTTTTTCCTAAGCAGGAAAGCCAACATGCTACATTTGGAGGCCATGGGAAGAGAGATCTGAGACTGTGAAAGAGGTGGCATCTAAGGAAGGCCTTAAGAGTGTCAGACTGAAAGGGGACTCAGACATTTTCAGAGGTGCTACTCCACGCTAAAACAAGGTGGTGAGCAAAGGCCTCTAGTATAAAAGGAAAGCAGAGCGGTTTGGTAACCGGGTTAGCCGAAGGAGAAACCTCTTTCTCACCCTTAGTACTCCCTCCCCTCCTAAATTTAATGCTACCTGTCCTTACCCTGAAAACTAAAGTACTTAAAACTATTTTAAAAAATCAAGCTGTTTCTAGCAGTCAGCCTCACCTTTCAAAGGCCTGAAAGAGAGCTGAAGATGAGATCAGATACTTGACTGAGGTTTGCAGTGCCTGGAACAACTAGCAACAGATGCCTTATCCTGACACTCCGGTCCAGTTGTGAAACATACAATGTTTCATTTCAGTTAATTTATAGTTTTACATTTTCTGGCACTGTTAGTACAGTGGGTTAGAGTAGCTATGTCTAAGTCCCAACTCCTGGTACCAGTGAATGTGATCCTATTTGGAAATGGGGTCTCTGCAAATGTAATTATGATAAGGATCTCTAGCTGAGATCATCTTGGAGTTAGTGTGGGCCCTAAATCCAATGGCTGGTGTTCTTAGAAGGGAGAAGTGGATTGACACACATGAGGAAAAAAAGAAAAAAAAAACCTATGAAGATGGAGGCAGACTACACCTATGCTGCCACAGATCGAGAGAAGTCAGGAGCAACCAGAAGCCAGAAGAGGAAAGAGTCTCCTCTAGAGCCTTTGGAGGGCTCTGCCAACACCCTCATTTCAAAGTTTTGAGCTCTAGAACAGCGAGGGAATGAATTTCTAATGTTTTAGGCCACTAAGTTTGTGGTAATTTGTTATGGCAGCCATAGGAATCTAAGTAAGTTTAGTAATAATAATATTATATTTTGGTCTAATGCCATTTGGAAATATTGCAGCCTAATGCCAAGAAACTGCAGCTCCCATTTTTATGGCCAGCCCAAGTTATTTCTGCACAGCTTTCTTGAAAAATAATGTAATCTAGTGAAAAAGCCCAGAACACAACTGAACTGTGTAACTGTGTACTTTATTACTATATAATACATATCATCCATGGTACATTAGGTCTGTTCAGACCACAGTAAAAATGTGCAGTCTACCCTCAATATTTTTTTTCCCAAAGACAGAAGTGAGCAAGAAGATCTCTGCGAGAGGAACCGTACTTGCAAGCACCACAAAGTCACTGAGAATAGAGCAGTAGTTGCTTTAGTACCATATCCTGTTAACAATTATTGCTCTCCATCTCTATTACAGCAAACATGTAGGCCTTCTTTATGAACATTTCCAAAAATTAAATCAATAAACATTTTAAAAAATTCCACTAGTATCATCCAAACATATATTTAAGTGGGTTTATTTAAATATGTTACCTTTGCTGGCCACAGCAATTTAAAAATGCATTCTCAATGCATGCCAAGATCACTGATTATGATAAACAACAAAAGACTTGTATGAATCTCAAGCTCCATTAGAAAGAGAAGGAAATACAATCAATGTTTACCAAACAGAAAAGGACAATCTATTCATGGGAAAATGCCTTTTCAAGCTTATAAGTAACGCAAACATTGGACAATACAAAGTCTTGGGCAGAATCTACCAAAGGCTCCTTCAGCATTGCATTTCCTTTTATGAATTTATATACTGACATAATAAATTCACTGACTGATACTCAGTATATGAGATTAGGGTGTCTTCTTATCTCAGAACTACATAGTTGGAAAACATGACATTCATATACAAAAACTGATCAGATTTATACTATGTGAATCATTATTTCAATAAAGCTGGTAAGAAAAATAAGTGAGAAGAAAGTGTCCATCAAAAAGCATATCTGAAAAAAAAAAAAGCATATCTGGTTTTTCAAACTGAAAATGTCCAAATTAACTCTTCCTGGATAATCAATACATGAAGAGAAGAATTAAAAGGAGGATCAGTCCTGTGAAGGGGGAAAGCTGGCTTGGTTCCTATATCTGATTACTACACAGGAAGTCAGGCTAGGACATGATACTATATCGTGTACAGGAAGTTAAGGTATAGGTCAACTGAGCCACACGATATAACTTAAGACTTCAAATCTCTATCAACCACTAGCGCTATCTCAAATTAAGCCAAAGACTCAGTCCTTTGAAAGTTAAATTTTCTTCTTTAAGGCTCTGTTGGCAAGAAGATGAAGTCAACAGAGGATTTTATTTTGAAACTAGTTAGTCTTAAATCTTTACTGCAGGTCTAGATGATCAACTCCCAAATAATCAAAACTTATCTTAGAGCAGCCAACTCACATTTTTTAAAATACTCCAGAACAGCTCAACTGAGAGGTTAAATTCCGAAATGGAAGCATCCTTCTTCTCAAAGTTCAAAGGTTTCACAGAGGGGGCAGGACCAAAACTCTTAGCCATGCTCATTCCAAATTAAGGAACTTTCTCTGATGTGACCAAGCATGCACTGCTAGGAAGCCACCTAATGGGGCTGTTGAAGGACAGTGTTCACACATAACGTGGAAGGTTAGAATAAATCATTATTACCTAACATATCTGTAAACCTGTCAATCCCTCAAAGCGAAAAATGTAACACATCAAAGGGAATTCATGAAGTGCCTCACTAAACATTGTTGGGTATTCCAAATATGCATTACAAATATGCCAAAGAAAGTCAAAAAAGCAGTTTTTAAAATAAACAACTTATCTGGCATCTTAAACATTAAAAACAACTCAAATAACAACCTTTCAGTAAGTGCCATCTCTTTCCACACTATTGGGATTCTCCCCTAAATACATGGTGATTATTCAAATTATTTCAACTATCTCCCATTCACCCACCTTGATCCTGTTGTAAGTACTGGGTTGGCCAAAAAGCTCATATGGGCATTTCCACAAGATGTTATGGGAAAACTCAAAAGATCTTTTTGGCCACCCCCAATATTTGTTTACAGGGCATTAAGCAAAATAGAAGGTAGAAAGAGGAACAGTTAAAACTTAAAAAAAAAAAAAAAAGAGGCAATTATACATGCCATTTTAAGATTACATGGAAATAAGAAAGCATCTGTAAGGTGAGAGGCAAATATAATTTAGCATATAAAACTGGGAAAAACTGAATTTTCATAGTCTGGGAACATATCAAAAACACAGAAAATAATGAACATCTGTAGTTACTTAACTCTCAACTCAAAGTCTAGGGTTTTAGGTTTCTGAAGTGGAATAAATGCAATAGCACCGTGGCCATTAGATGGATTAAAACAGTTCTTGAGAAGGATGGTGGGGTGAAGTGTTTCAAATTGAGCCCAAATAATAAAAGATCCATTCGTACTAGGATTTGCCTCTGTAGGACCTGCATCCTTTTATCTCAAAGGTAAATCAATGACAAAAATAGTATCCCACCATCCCTTCACTCTAACACAAATCAGTGTTCCAATTCCTCAAAACTAAATGGATCACAAGATTTTTCCTTAACAATTTTGGACACACACTCACACAGCCACTAGTTTCTGATTAGATTAACATAGCAATCAATTGTGCCAGTGGCATGCTAGGCTAAATGAGGCTGGAGTGCTCTATCAGGCCATTTCCTGGGGCCACTAATGGAGCCAGACACTTCCTAGAAATCACTAAGTGGGTTTCAGTAAATAGTACTTAAGTTTTCCCCAGCTCTTTGCCAATGCATACAAGCAAGATGCAGAAAAGACATGTAGAAGAGGAATAGTAAAATTATTTGAGATCTAGCAAAGAAAGTAAGCGAAACTTACAACTAATGTCTCTGTGCCTTGGATTAAGCCCAAAGAAGGAAGACAAATCTGTGCTCATAATTACAATAATTTAAAAAGTGCAGGTCGGAACTGCTTCCCTAAATTCAGTCTTGCAGAGCACTCTGAAAATAATCCAATGTTCCTCCAAAGCTGAGCCTCTCATTCTCTTAATATTTGAAGAAGAAAATTAACAAAGAAATATGGAATTACTAAACCAGCTGGTGAACAAAGGGTCAGGGCCCTCAGCCTGGGTTGCACGCTCAGGGTTTCACTGCACCAGTCCTGTGCCTGGCACCCCTTACCTGAATATCTGTATCCTTCACGGGCTCAAGAGGCTCGAAAGTGGTGGCTGCACTCAGACTCTCCAATCGCTGTGAGATGTGGGATATGTCAAGTCCCCGAGACCCAAGGAGAACTGACCTATATGAGGATACAGGACAGGGAGAAAAAAAGAATTAGGACATTTAATGTACTTTCTAAAATATTAAAGAGTATTTTTAGTATAAAACATCTTATAAGCTGCATGAATACTTTTGTATGGTTGCTTTATACCTTTCCAAAAACATCTACCACCTGGCATAACAGACACAACATTGCACTTTTTAGTAAGAGTTCTGATCATGCCTAAATTAGCGTGAGTGACCTATATAGGATAAAATGATAGCATGTCAATAAGATCATAGGCTAAACTGCTCCAAATATTTTACAGTGAAGAAAACTGTGAGGTGGGTATTATTCTCAGTCACCGTTTTCCAGATGGGGGAACCAAAGTGCAAAGAGGTTAACCAACTTATTCAAAATCACACAGCCAGGAAACAGTGGAGCCAGGTCACCAAGCTCCAGAGCACAAACTCTTAACCAGCACACTATATTTACAGCCTCTGTGCAGACAGATGTAGTGAACCTCAAAGTTTTAGAAGCTTCAGGAGTAACCTAGTTCAAACTTCATTCACTAAGGAAACTAAAAGTCCAGGGCAATCAACAACCTGCAAAGGGCAGTAAAACCAGAATTCAAGGCCAGTTCTCCAAAGGCCAAACATCATGTAAAGTGCATCTTCAAATTCCCCCTCTGTTGCCCAGTCTAACACGTGACTAATAAATGCTTTTCAAGAGAAATGAGAATAATACAGCTGGCTTTATGCCTACTTACTTGAGAAATGTGACAATGGAGACCAAAAAATAACTATAGAGTCTCACTAATATCCAGAACACTTTCTGGCAGAAAGAAACCTAGGAAGATTAAGGTGTTTAGACTGCTGCTTTTGGATTACGGTTTAATACCTCAACATTCCACTGACAGAGTCTCTGCTCATTCTGAGTAACTCAGAAGAAGCGAGACCACCTGGCAGCACAAGTAACCCTAACACCTATGGGGGTTACACTGAAGAAGACCAACTCTGAACACACTTACTGGAGAAATGAAAGGACTTCTCATGCTTATTTCCACTGTGCTAAGTACACTAATGGTACTAAGGGCCACTAACAGGTGATGTGCACCCAGAGGACTCCCCACTGTGGATTCCTGTCTCTTCCATCAGAATGGTCAGCTATGATGCCATCCCTGGCCTCCCCTCCAGGCTATCATTTCAAGCAGATAATCTTGCCTCTCTCTTCTAACAATCCTTGACAGCTAACTTCCTAATACAATGGTTCCCAGTCTTGGTTGCACGTTAGAATCACCTAGACAACTTCCCTCCCAATGATTTTGATAATGCTGGATGAAGACTGGAGATTGGGTATCAATATAATGCTCTCCTTCCTTTTTTATTAACACCTTTACTGAGATATTATTCACATATCACACAATTCACCCATTTAAAGTGTATAATTTCATGGGTTTCAGTGTATCCACAGGGTTGTACAACCATCACCACAATCTATTTCAGAACATTTTCATCACCCTCCCCCCTCCTAATTTTCCAACAACCCATCAGCAGTCATGGGAATGTAAGATGCTCATGTCTCGACAAATCTCTCCCCAACCTCTGGCAACCACTAATCTATTTTCCATCTCTCTAACTTTTCCTATTCTGGACATTTTCTATAAATGGAATTATAAAATATGTGGTTGCTTGTGACTGGCTTCTTTCACTTAGCGTATTTTCAAGGTTCATCCATGTTGCAGCATGTATCGGTACTTTATTTCCTTTTATTATTGTACAGTACTCCATTATATGAATATGCTATATCTTCTATTTATGAACATATCCATTCATCAGCTGAAAGACAGCTGGGTTGTTTCTACTTTTTGGCTATTATATGAATGCTGCCATGAACATTCATGTACAGGTTTTTTTTTTTAATATTTATTTACTTAGCTGCACTGGGTCTCGGTTATCTTGATTGTAGCATGTGGGATCTAGTTCCCTGACCAGGGATTGAACCCAGGCTCCCTGCACTGGGAGCACAGAGTCTTAGTCGCTGGACCATCATGGAAATCCTTATACAAGTTTTTACATTAATATATGTTTTCATTTCTTGTGAGCATATACCTAGGAGCAGAACTGCTAGATTATATATTAATTCCTTGTTTAACCTTCTAAAGAACTGTCAGACTATTTTCCAAAGCAGTTACACTATTTCATATTCCCATAAGCAATGTACGAGGGTTCCAATTTTTTCCATATCTTTGCCAATACCTGTTATTACCTTTTGGATTGCAGCCATTTTAGTGAACTCCCCCTTTTAAACTATTATAGGAAAAATCTTACTATTTTATTATAAAATAATAAACCTTGTACATATTGCTGTTGTTCAGTCGCCAAGCCATATCCAACTCTTTGCCATCCCATGGACTGTAGCATGCCAGGCCTTCCTGTCCCTCACCATCTCCCGGAGTTTGCCCAAGTTCATGTCCATTCCATTGGTAGTACCATCCAACCATCTCATCCTTTGACGCCCTCTTCTAAATCTGCTCTCAATCCTTTCCAGCATGAGGGACTTTTCGAATGAGTCGGCTGTTTGCATCAGATGACCAAAATACTGGCACCTATTACTGCTTCAAAAATTAGCATGTTGTAGCCAAGTTTATTTCATCTACATCCCTACCCACTTTCTTCTCTCTACCACACAGATTATTTCAAAAGAAATCCAAGATATTCCTCTTTAATACTTTTAAGATTTGTGTTTGTTTGAATAGAACACAAATTAGTTCTCTACTTGCAAATAACTGATATGCCTCCAAGTGTCTTTTCATCTACAAAGGCTGCCCCTCTGTCTCATTTTTTTTTTCTTACAATTGCTTTGTTTGGAGACTCTAGTTCATTTGTCCTGTAGAACAATGCTACTCAAACTTGAAACGTGCATGTGAATCACCTGGGAAACTTGTTAATATGCAGATTCTGTTTCAGCAGGTCTGAGAGAGAGCATAAGCGTCTCCATGTCTAAAAAGCTCACAGATGATGCTTATGTTGTTGATCTATGGGCCACACTCAAAGTAGCAAGGATGTAGTTTCCCATATAACAGGTTTTACTGACTGCATCCCCATGATGTAATTTAGCAGGGTCCTTTGGCCTCTCCTATCCAATTTCCTGTAAATTGAAAGTAAGTGCTGACAGTCAGATCAGATTCATGTGGCATTATTTTATTTTTTTTTTGGTTCGATTACTTCAGACTTTTATCAAGAGGTATGTAACGTCTGATTACCTCTTTTTGGAATGTTACCAGACGCTGATGATCACTGCTGAGATTCATTAATTCCTTAGAGGTTGCAAAATGGTGGTATTCTATCTTTATTAGCTGGAATATTTCCCCTCAGAGACGCTCTTCATCAACTATGTGGTTACTCTGAATAATGAGTTGATTCTCTAGCATCCTCCAAAGGTGACTGATGAGTCTTGCTTTAGTATCATTATGAACTCATGAATTTAAACATATTTGATGTGTTTCACTCCATGCAGTTACTATCTTTATCATGTTCAAAATCATTTCATCTTTGGCTAATAGAAGCCTTTTCAAGTTGGTTTCTGAGATCTTTTGACATGACTCAAGGGGAACTTCATAACTTCCTTGCCATCTGGTATAAGTTCATCTTACACAGACCTGGAATTGGTCAACTCTCCAAAGAGCCCCAGTTACTTTTTATTAAGAAACGGAGTTTTAGAGTGCACTCTCTGGGCACTAGGACTGCTCACTGCTACACTGTTTCTAAGCCTTCAACAGGCAGAGCTAGAAACAGAGTTTTTAATTTTGTTTCACATCACCACCCTAACTATCTACTTGCTTTATCCTACACTATATACACAACAGTCTCAAAACAACAGTATTAATCCCTCCACCAACAATACCATTATTGAAGACTGATTAAGATATTACTTGGAAATGTTCCTCTCTGAATGGTTGTGTCATCAACTGAATGAGAATTTATTTTTTGAAATTTAATTGTTTTACAATTATGCAAAATATTTAAACAATTTCAAAGTCCAAAAAGAAAGTCCCTGTCTTCTCCATCTTATTTTTTCCCTTTTCCTATAGGTAACCGTTTGTGTTAATCACATCTTTTTACTTTCTGTATTTGCTGCTTTGACATCTGAGGCCATGCTAATACTGGAGGGACTGCCTCTCCCAGGTTCGCTAATTCCTAGAGGCCTGCAAGCACATAAAACATATGCATACTAATCAATCCAGAGTCCATACCTCAACCACCTCCTTCACCGGGACACTACCTTCTTCCCTAATCATCTCAGGGCTAAGTACCAACCAACCAGAGACAGCGCTTTTACCCTAGAGCCCACCAAGGTGATTCAAACTAGCCAATCCTAAGCCTGCTCACCATGCCTTCTTACAGAAACCACAGTAAAGGCTTTTGTCCACGTGTTCCCCTTACTTCATTTGCCCCAACTGACCTCAGTGCTTCCTCAGTGGCCCTGCATAGCACGCTCTGCCTCCTGTTTCTGGAGAAATGTGAGTAGAAATTTCTTCCCTCATGACAGTCATATCCCTGTCTGCATGTCTTATCATACCTTATTATAGCAAACCTTCAGTTCAGTTCAGTTGTTCAGTTGTGTCCGACTCTTTGCGACCCCATGAATCGCAGCATGCCTGGCCTCCCTGTCCATCACCAACTCCCGGAGTTCACTCAAACTCATGTCCATCGAGTCAGTGATGCCATCCAGCCATCTCATCCTCTGTCATCCCCTTTTCCTCCTGCCCCCAATCCTTCCCAGCATCAGAGTCTTTTCCAATGAGTCAACTCTTCACATGAGGTGGCCAAAGTACTGGAGTTTCAGCTTTAGCATCAGTCTTTCCAAAGAACACCCAGGGCTGATCTCCTTTAGAATGGACTGGCTGGATCTCTTTGCAGTCCAAGGGACTCTCAAGAGTCAAATACTTATATACATTTGTGTTTTCTACTTTTTGAAAACAGTGTTACTGAGACATAATCCACACACTATTTAATCACCCACTGAAAACGTGTAATTCACAGATACATGTGTATGTATGACTGAATCACTTCTGCTACACACCTGAAACTAGTAACATTGTTAATCAATTATAATATAAAGTAAAAACTAAAAGTAAATTTTAAAAAATGGCAGAATGTTGATATGATGGGTGATGGGTACCTGGTTTATACTGTCTTCTCTACTCTTGCGAATGTTTTAACATTTCCATAATAAAAGGGTTAAAAAGAAGTGTGATGGGGTGAGTGGGAGGAAATCTCAAAAAAAAAGTGGGTTTTAATATATTCACAGATTTGCACAACCAACACTACAATTAATTTTAGAATCTTTTCATTACCTAGAAAAAAAACTCCTTACCCAGAGCAGTCACTCCCTAGGCCCCCTAATCTATCACTCCCTTCACAACCTCTTAATTACTCTCTTGTTTCTATATATTTGCCTACTCTGGACATTGCATGTAAATGGTACTATAGAGTATATAGTCTTTTGTGACTGACTTCTTCCACTTAGCGTGTTTTTTCAAGGTTCATCCATGTTGGAGTATGTATTAGTAGTTTATTCTTTTTTATTGCCAAAGAGTATTCCATTATATGGATATACCACTTTCATTTATCAATTTATCAGTCGTTAGACATTTGGATTGTTTCCCCTTTCTGGCGACTACAAGTAATGCGGCTATCAACACTCATGTACAGGTTTCTGTGTGGACAACTGTTTTCATTCCTGCTGGGTATATGCCTGGGAGTGGAACTGCTCATTTATATGGAAACTCTATAGTTAACCTTTTGAGGAACTGCTAGACGGTTTTGTAAACTCTGCACCACTTTACATTCCTACTGACAGTATATGAGGGTTTCAATATTTTCCACATTCTTTCCATTTGTTATTACCTATCTTTTTATCTACAGCCATCCTAGTGGGGGTGAAGTGGTATCTTTCTGTGGTTTTGATCTGCAACTCCCTGATGATTAGTGAATTGAACATCTTTTCATTTGTTTATTGGACATGAACAGATCTCCTTTGGAGAAATGCCTATTCAGATCTGCTCATCTTAAAACTGGGTTGTCTTTTGGTGCAGCCACGATGTAAAACAATAAGGAGGTTTCTCAAAAGAAAAAACGCTAAAAACAGAACTACCATATGATCCAGTAACTTCACTGGGGATATATACTTGGCGAAAATGAAAACATTAATTCAAAAAGATACAGGTATCCAATGTTTATAGCAGCATAGTAGCCAAGATATGGAAACAACTCAAGTGCCCATCCACAGGTGATAAAGAAGATGTGGTGGGTGGGTGGGTGTGGGTGTGTCTGGGTGTGTGTGTGTATGTATATGTATATATGTATATATATACACAATAGACTATTATTCACTCATAAAAAAGAATGAAAATTTGCATTAGCAGCAACATGGATGGACCGAGAAAGCATCATACTTAGTGAAATCAGGCAGAAACAAATACTGTATGACATCACTTATATATGACAGCTAAGAAATAACGCAAACAAATGTGCCCACAAAACAGAGACAGACAGACAGATATAGAACACTAACTAATGGTTACCAGAGAGGAGAGGGAAAGGGGGAGGAGCACACTAGATACGGGATTAAGGGACACGAACTACTACACCTGAAACAGATAAGGAACAAGGATATATTGTAGAGCACAGGGAATTATAGCCATTATCTTTTAACAACTTTCAATGGATGATAACCTGTAAAAATACTGAGTCACAATGCTGTACAACTGAACTAATACTGTAAATCAATACTACTTCAAAACAGAGTTGTCTTTTTATCACTGAGTTGTAAGAGATTTTAATATATTCTGGATGTAAATCCCTTATCCAATATATAGTATACAAACATTTTCTCCCCCATTCTGTGGGTTATTTCCTTCCCTGATAGTGTCCTTTAAATCACAAAAGCTTTTTAATTTTGATGAAGTTCAGTTTATTTTTGATGCTGTCACTTGCGCTTTTGGTTTCATATCCAAAAAGGCTCTGTCTAACCTAAGGTCAGGAAGATTTATGCCTATGTTTTCTTCTAAGAGTTTTAAAAGTTTAAAGACAAATACCGTATGATTTCACTTATATGCAGAATCTCAAAACCAAATCAAGTGAACAAACATAACAAAACAGAAACAGACTCATAGATTCAAAGAACAGGTGGTTGCCAGAGGGGAGGGAGGTAGGGGGAATGAGTGAAATGCAGGGAGGGAGATGAGGAGGTACAAACTTCCAATTATAAAATAAATGCATCACTGGAATGAAATACACAGAATGGGAAATACAGTCAATAATACCGTAATAACTTTGTATAGTGAGATGGTAACTAGACATATTGTGATCATTCTGTAAAGAAATATCAAATCACTATGTTATACCTGGAATTAACAAAGCATTCTAGGTCAATTATACTTCAATTTAAAAAAAAGACTGTTGTGGCCGTTTCAGGTTCCTTGAATTTCTATACAAATTTTAGGATCAATTTATAAATTGCTGCAAAAAAGCCACCTGGGATTTTGATAGGAATTGCATTTAATCCATAGATCAATTTGGGGAGTGTTAACATCTTAATGAGATGAAGTTTCCCAATCCACGAACATGGACTTTTTCACCTGCTTTCTTAAATAATGGAGAAGGCAACGGCAACCCACTCCAGTACTCTTGCCTGGGGAATCCCGTGGACGGAGGAGCCTGGTAGGCTGCAGTCCAGGGGGTCCCGAAGAGTCGGACATGACCAAGTGACTTCCCATTCATTTTTCACTTTCATGCATTGGAGAAGGAAATGGCAACCCACTCCAGTGTTCTTGCCTGGAGAATCCCAGGGATGGCGGAGCCTGGCGGGCTGCCATCTATGGGGTCGCACAGAGTCGGACACGACTGAAGTGACTTAGCAGCAGCAGCAGCGGCAGCAGTATACACGTTCCTCCAACTTTCATGTTTATTTTACTTAGCAACATGGCCTGGAGACACTCCATCCATGGTGGTGTATATTCACATTCCTTTGTGCGACTGAAAAGCACTCTGCTATGCACATGCACCACATTTATTCAACCAGTCCCTCCTGATGGATACTGGAATTGTTTCTAACTTTTGCTATTACAACCAATGCTGCAAAGAATATCTTTGTGCACACATCTTTTTGTACTTTTACCAGTGTACCTTTGGGAGAGACCTTCAGAAGTGTGACAGCTGGGTCAAGAGTAAATTCACTAACTACTGCCAAATTCTCTATCCCACCAGCACTCTATCCCCACCAGTGATACGTGAGAATGTATTCAGAGGCCAGTGATTTTAAGGCATACCAGGGTTGGGAACCTTGAAATGAAAAAATTAGCTATGAAAATTATGAGGAAAGTTATCGAGGTGGCTGGTGCCCAGAGGAAGTGTGCAGTTCAGGCTGTGTGGTGCATTTGCAGAAGCCCTGACTGGGGTGGCGGGGAGGGGAGGTGGAGGGAGGGACCATGGAGGCAGGCAGTCTGGGGTAGGGATGATGCTACTAACACGAACAAAGGCTGCTTCACCTTCTCAGGGCGGAAAAATCCAAAGGTTCCCTGCCCCAACTTTTACAAGCCAGAAAGCCTCTCCTGAGCAGAAAGTCAGAGAAGCTGAAGTCAAACAGTCCAGTCCCAGGAGAATAGGAAGACAAAAGCTGTTCTCAGAAGAAAGTCCAGAGGCCTGGGTTAGTCCCACCTGTCAGATACTGACTGAAAATCCTAGACAGCTCACTTGTCCAAGCTTCCTTTTTCTCCTGCTAAAATGTGGAGGAAAGCTCTGCCTCTCTCACCTCTCACGCCTGTGAAGACCAGTTGGGAGAATGCCCATGATAAGCCTTCGGGAACTGAAAATGCCTCACAAACAAGAGGGATTCTCACTGCCCAAGCTGGGTTGGAGTTCTGGTGTGATCACCTGCTATCTGACTCCTCAATACAAAAAGGAGACAGTCACACTTATTTCAAAGGGTTATTCTATTTCACAGGAAAGTACATAATGCATGTAAAGTACTTGGCACAGTGTCTGACAAACAATAAGTGCTTTAAAAGGTAGGTTAGTAGTATGAGCACAGAAAATGTCATAATCTGCTGTTTAACTCTGGGCAAATAAAACGGTATACATGTTTTGCCTGATCATGGGGAAAACTGTGAAAGAACAAGCAAGTTAATGGCACTGATCACCTTGGAGGGTAAAGTTGGGCAGAGAGTGATTGCTGACTTCTTCTTTGTATCCGAGGTTGTTTGGTTTCTGAGCTGAATGGAAAAATTCAATGAGGCATCGCCCGTGGGAAAAGAGGGGGATGTAACTGACGACGAGATTGGGGTTCACGGCCACTGATAACATTCTACGTCTTAACTGTGCAATGTGCACAGCAGTGTTCATTCACTGTGCTACTATTTGCACCATGAGTCGGCAAACTTAGCTCCGTAAAAGGCAGACAGCAAGTACTTCAGGCTTCGCCGGCCATACAGTCTGTCATTACTACTCAACTCGGCTACTGCAGCACAAAGGCAGCATAGACAATACATAAACAAGTACGTGTGGCTGTGTTCCAATAAAACTTTAACAGGCAGCGGGCTGCATTTGGCTCCTGGGTCTTAGTCTGCCAACCCCTGATTTATACCTTCATATATGTTATGCATATTCTCTTTTATGTGTGAAGAAATTTAACAATTTAAAAATATCACACACACATGCAAAAAAGCAATCAAATCTGTTCCCTAAAATGAAAAATCCAACACAGTCTATTTAAACAAATGCATTTCAACACAGAACAATTCAATCTTAAATCTACAATCCAATCTTAACTAAAATCTTGAAGACAGAAATTTCTTTCAAAATTTATTTCATGTAAGAAAAATTTTCCCTATTCACTTCTTTCCTCTGCCTTCATCCTGTACTAAAATATTCACATCACTCTTTATGTCTCTGCCTATCACAGAGATGGAAAAATACAGTCATCAGCCCTTTGGTTTCTTTTTAAGCACCTGCCCCACCCTATACCCATTCTTTCAACATTCCAACTTCCTCCCCCCTAAAATGATGAATTTAAGGTAGAAAGAGATGAGGAAGAATGGAAATTTACAAGAAAGAGAGCATGACTGATAATTGTTACCAAGAAAACATTTTTCCCTTTTCGCTCTTAATAGGCTGTAAAGCTGATGCAATTAAATTATAACTATAGCAACTCAGCTGGCATCACAGTCCTTTCGCTCCAGCAGCATCCTTTCACATAAGCAAAGCCTGCATGCCCGAGCCCTGGGGTAACTGCAGGCAGCCAGGAGCTGCAGCAGCAGGAGCCTGCAGGGAGGGCAAGTTAGTGGAAATGTCTGAAGACATTGGGGTGTTGGGAATTAATGTAGGGGACCAAGGATGGATAATAAAAAATCCTCGCCAGGGTTCCCCTGATGTGCCTTTATCAATACCAACAGAACCAAGAAAACTTAGTATTTAAAAAAAATAAAATTCTGGGGAGGCCTACATAAGGATTTCTACAACATCCTTACCGATTCAGCATGGCAGCCAAAACATTCAGATCTCAAGATGAGTTGAAAAAAGCAAATGTGGCCGTTAAATTCATCCTGGTGACATTCACTATGTATCCAAAACAACGTCCCCACCTTTATACCGGCACTTAGGTCTTTCTCAAGTTTAAGGAATGAAGACTAAGCAGATGACTGACGATTCCCATGATGTATTTTCCACAGAGAATCTCAGCCACTTTCCAGACCCAGCAAGGTCACCAGTAACAACACCTCTCCATCCTCCCATGACCCTTCCATCAGGGCTAAAGGAGCACACACTCTGGAGTCAACCTCACTGGGTCTGAATCCTGACTCACTACTCGCCAGCTGTGTGATCTGAAAGAGTTATTGCCCTCTCTGAGCCTTAGCTGCTCAACTGTAATACAGGGGTCACAGTCTTACTATTTATTGTGAAAGTGAAAGTATTAGTCACTCAGTCGTGTCCGACTCTTTGTGACCCCACGGGATGTAGCCGGCCAGGCTCCTCTGTCCATGGAATTCTTCAGGCAAGAACGCTGGAGTGGGTTGCCATTTTATTGTGAGGACTAAGCAAAATCTTACTGACGTACAGTAAGTAATGAATAAACACATTTGTTATGGAAAGTGGCAAGATTTTTTTTCTGCCTCACTAAAGAATAAGTTCCTTGAGGGCAAGGACCATGTCTAATACATGGTTGTAGCCGAGAGATGGTCCAGGCCTGGCACAGTGGGGACCCCAAACATATGCCTGTAGAATCAACAACCCAATGCATGCTGTGTGGCAGCAGCAGCCACTGGTCAGACAGTCAACCTGCACTTTTCTCCCACTGCACATTCTCGGGGCTCACCTACTTTCCTCTTCTACAATCAACTGGCAGGCACTGCATTTCCAAGGTCTTTTAGAAGCAGCCTATGGGGTCACTGACAATAAGCAGACAGAATCACTACTCATGTGGATGGCTTCTCATCACTAACTGCTCATCAATTTCTTCCAAGTGCTCTTAAAAATGGTGCCCATCACTTCGTGCTCTCTGGGTTTAGAGGGAACACTTATCTGTGTGACCCACATTTACCAATATACTATGTGAACCATTTATGACCCAACGGTCAGTGAACCCAAGCAGGAAAATGACTGGGACGCTTCTGCATGGCAAAGCTCTACACCCTTTCTCACCCTGATCACCTCTGCCTGTGACAGGGACTCACAGCTTGGTCAGGCAGACAGACTGGAAAAGCCAGGAAGGTGGGGGACAAAGCAGCGCTGCTGATCTGTTTATAAAACCTCTCTCGAATTCCTGAGGATCTGGCTTGTATCTGAATTTTACAGACTGCGGCCAAATTCAAGGCAGGAAAGCAGGAACAGATCCTGCCCCCAAGTCCCCAGTGCCAGTGCTCCCTCCCCAGCAGTACTCACGCCTTGACATCTGCTGTCTCCTGGGACGTGCGTGTGAGGGTACGGGAACGCAGACGCTCACCCGCCTGCTGGATCTCCTGCAGGTTCCGTTCCACATGGGGAAGCTCTGAGATGCCCTCGGTCTCTGCAGCAAGCTGTTCAGCTTGCTGAAGGAGCTCACCAAACCCTTCAGTATCCATTGGGGACGCAGATCCTAGGTGGGGGAGAAGGAAAAAGAGACCCAAGTCAAGGGACGGATGGGCTTCACAACTGCCTGAACCTGTCACAAGCTCAATGAAACACTGGGACTTTCTGAAAACAGACAAGGAGACAGGTCCTCAACAAGCAGCGTTTGTTCCTGAACGTAGCCCAAGAACAACAGGTCTGACAGAGAAAATGAGTCAGACTGAGAAAAAATAGATCATTTCTGTCCATATTGACAGCCCCAAGATTGATTTCTGCCACCAGAACAAAAGCAAAGATATTAAGGCACAGACTAGAATTCCTGTCTCCCTCCACAGACTCAGAGCTGACAGGGGAAAGAAGCCATGGGCAACCTCTGAGAGGCCCAAAGAACCCTCAGCTGTGCCTCCCTCCTTCTGCCCGTCTGAGACAGGAAAACGCCCCGCCTGCAGAGGCCTGGGCAATTAGGCCCTTATCTTATATGATTCCCAACAACTCTGTGAGGACCCTGAGAAGACAGAGAAGCAACGTCAGTCCACAGGGCTCAGTCCTGTGCCCAGAACAGTCTCTGCAGCAACGAGGCAGAACTGAGGCCAGAAGAAGACAGGCTTCTGACTGATCCCTGTTAGTCTCTACACACCTGCTCCTTTGCTAACATAAAAGACAGTGTTTTAAAATTCATGTCCAAGTCTCCACTCATTCTTCTTTAGCTTCACCTCTGAGAGCAGAGATCCATCTGTGTTATATATGACACTCAGAATATTAGACTTGCTAATACATCTACTAGTTTCAGAAATACCACTGCAACTAATAATTATACAATAGTAGCTGGCTTCTAGATGATGAATATTATTAGCAAGATCACCTGTTTCTCCAACAACTGAATGAGAAAAGCACTTTGAACAGCGTTGATATTTAATGCACATCACACATTTATGAATCTTCTATATACTGTACCATCCTAGTATAAGGTTCATGACCAAGGAGTCTTTAACTACTACCACCACTGAAATCAACAGAAGATAAATAGTATCAACATCATTTAAAAAAATTTCACTGCTAAAAGGTTAACAAAATTATTATTTATTAAAAAAGAACAAGTCTTTCAAAAGTAGCTTTTGTTGATAATTTTCCTCTTTGTTCCAAAGGCATGGCTTCTATTGTACTTTTGAAATCCCTTGGTCTAGAAGTGTAGTTACAATGTTAATGTAATATACAATTACGTCTCAGCTATGAAGCTCAGGTTAATGTTAAAAGGGCATGGTCTCCACCATAAATCCACAGCAAGAGAATAAGGAGTTTTAAAAATGAACATTAAAGGACATTAACTTTAAAGGCAAGGGCACAAGGTTAAAACAAAAACAGCTCAGCTGTAATAAACATGGAAACATTTCTATATTCTTTATGAAGTGCCAAGCTGACTTAAATATTTAGATGAAAAGTCATGTACACTATAACACTTTATCTAAAGTTTCTAGATATTCATTTTTTTTTTTAACAGGCTTCAGCAATACGTGAACCGTGAACTTCCAGATGTTCAAGATGGTTTTAGAAAAGGCAGAGGAACCAGAGATCAATTTGCCAACATCCTCTAGATCATCGAAAAAGCAAGAAAGTTCCAGAAAAACATCTATTTCTGCTTTATTGACTATGCCAAAGCCTTTGACTGTGTGGATCACAATAAACTGGAAAATTCTTTAAGAGATGGGAATACCAGACCACCTGACCTGCCTCTTGAGAAACCTATATGCAGGTCAGAAAGCAACAGTTAGAACTGGACATGGAACAACAGACTGGTTCCAAATAGGAAAAGGAGTACGTCAAGGCTGTATATTGTCACCCTGCTTATTGAACTTCTATGCAGAGTACATCATGAGAAACATTGGACTGGAAGAAACACAAGCTGGAATCAAGATTGCCGGGAGAAATATCAATCACCTCAGATATGCAGATGACACCACCGTTATGGCAGAAAGTGAAGAGGAACTAAAAAGCCTCTTGATGAAAGTGAAAGTGGAGAATGAAAAAGTTGGCTTAAAGCTCAACATTCAGAAAATGAAGATCATGGCATCTGGTCCCATCACTTCATGGGAAATAGATGGGGAAACAGTCGAAACAGTATCAGACTTTATTTTGGGGGGGCTCCAAAATCACTGCAGATGGTGACTGCAGCCATGAAATTAAAAGACGCTTACTCCTTGGAAGAAAAATTATGACCAACCTAGATAGCATGTTGAAAAGTAGACATTACTTTGCCAACAAAGGTCCATCTAGTCAAGGCTATGGTTTTTCCAGTGGTCATGGATGGATGTGAGAGTTGGACTGTGAAGAAGTCTGAGCGCCGAAGAATTGATGCTTTTGAACTGTGGTGTTGGAGAAGACTCTTGAGAGTCCCTTGGACTGCAAGGAGATCCAACCAGTCCATTCTGAAGGAGATCAGCCCTGGGTGTTCTTTGGAAGGACTGATGCTAAAGCTGAAACTCCAGTACTTTGGCCACCTCATGAGAAGAGCTGACTCACTGGAAAAGACTCTGATGCTGAGAGGGATTGGGGGCAGGAGGAGAAGGGGACGACAGAGGATGAGATGGCTGGATGGCATCACTGACTCAATGGATGTGAGTCTGAGTGAACTCCGGGAGTTGGTGATGGACGGGGAGGCCTGGCGTGCTGCGATTCATGGGGTCGCAAAGAGTCGGACACAACTGAGTGACTGAACTAAACTGACTGAATGGAATCAGGCTGTAACTGGCCATCTCTACCTGTGGGAAAATGCAGATTACAGAGTAAGAGGTACTTTCTGGGACAGAAGAATAAAGAAATGGAATATTATTACACAATGGCTCCTGCCTAATGGAGAAATGTTTTTCCTTCAGAAACCTACAAGGCCAATGACATTCTATGAAGTGTCAGAAACATGGTCTCTCACCACAAAGAGGAAAGAAAAGAAACATGCTGCCTCTTCCCCCACATTTTTTTTACTCTAAGATAAAAATAATTTGTCAAACAGAGCCAAGGAGAAGAAAACACTTTTTTTCCTTCATAAGGAAAATTTTGGAACTCCTTGAATAAAACACTGAATGAAACAAAACTTAAAGTTTAAAAAAAAGCAGAGAGAAGAAAATACATCCAATATTTCACATAACATTTCCATGTCAGAGAAATTCAGACAAAGGAAATGTTCAACTTCTCAAATGACTTATCCATACAAAGACTTAAAGTGATGCATTTGAGGGTAAGTAATAAATGTAAAATAAAAGCCATGCTTTACTTCAATATGGTCCAATAAATATGATTTGTCAAAGTTAATGAAGAATTATTCTGACCAGAGTAAAATAAAGGCTGAATTTCTAAACAACATCCTAAACTTCAGTCAATTCAGTTCAGTCACTCATTCATGTCCAACTCTTTGTGACCCCATGCACTGCAGCACGCCCAGCCTTCCTGTCTATTACAACTCCTGGAGCTTACTCAAACTCATGTCCATCAAGTCCATGATGCCATCCAACCATCTCATCCTCTGTCATCCCCTTCTCCTCCTGCCTTCAATCTTTCCCAGCATCAGGGTCTTTTCTAGTCAGTACTTCGCATCAGGTGGCCAAAGTACTGGAGTTTCAGCTTCAGCATCAGTCCTTCCAATGAATACTCAGGCTGATTTCTTTTAGGATTGACTGGTCTGATCTCCTTGCAGTCCAAGGGACTCTCAAGAGTCTTCTCCAACTCCATAGTTCAAAAGCATCAATTCTTCGGTGCTCAGCTTTCTTTATGGTCCAACTCTCACATCCATACATGACTACTGGAAAAACCATAGCTTTGACCAGACAGACATTTGTCGGCAAAATAATGTCTCTGCTTTTTAATATGCTATCTAGGTTGGTCATAGCTTTTCTTCCAAGGAGCAAGCATATTTTAATTTCATGGCTGCAGTCACCATCTGCAGTGATTTTGGAGCCCAAGAAAATAAAATCTGCCACTGTTTCCCCATCTATTTCCCATGAAGTGATGGGACCAGATGCCATGATCTTAGTTTTATGAATGTTGAGCTTGAAGCCAGCTTTTAAATTCTCCTCTTTCACTGTCATGAAGATGTTCTTTAGTAGTTCTTCACTTTCTGCCATCCTAAACTTAACATGCCCCAAACTGAGCTTTAACCTCTTGTCTATAAAACTTGCTCTGCCGCCTTCTCAGTGTGGAGACCCTACCAGTCACTTGGGTCAAAATCCTTAAGTTCAGTTCAGTTGTTCAGTCGTGTCTGACTCTTTGCGACCCCATGAATTGCAGCATGCCTGGCCTCCGTGGCCATCAGGAACTCCCGGAGTTCACTCAGACTCACGTCCATCGAGTCAGTGATGCCATCCAGCCATCTCATCCTCTGTCGTCCCCTTCTCCTCCTGCCCCCAATCCCTCCCAGCATCAGAGTCTTTTCCAATGAGTCAACTCTTCGCATGAGGTGGCCAAAGTACTTGGAGTTTCAGCTTTAGCATCAGTCTTTCCAAAGAACACCCAGGGCTGATCTCCTTTAGAATGGACTGGCTGGATCTCCTTGCAGTCCAAGGGACTCTCAAGAGTCTTCTCTAAAAATCCTTGAAGCTCTCCTCAATTCACATCCCACATGAGACAGGCCAACAAAGCCTTTCAATCTACCGTCAAAGTGCACCCAGGATCTACCTCTTCCCACCATCTTCCCCATCCAAGTCACTATCACCTCTTTCTGGCTCCCCAGCTTAAGCCCTTGACTCCTACAGTCTCAACCTGACAACTAGTGGTCCTTTAAAGGTCTGATCACATCCATCCTCTGTTTAAAACCTCTTGTGTTAACACAGAGTGAAGTTCAATGAAGCAACCCACCCCTTTTCTCCTCCGAGACTCGTCTCCAGCCCCGTCCCTCCTCCTTTCCTGCACTCCAGTCATTCTGGGCCTCTGTGCTGCTCCCCTATGAATCAAACATCATCCTGTCCTTTTTCTGTACCCTAGCTCTCTCAACTGTCACCATGCCTTTGATGCCAACCTGGGCTTCCCTGGTGGCTCAGATGGTAAAGAATCGCCTGCAGTGTGGGAGACCTTGGTTTGATCCCTTGGTTGGGAAGATCCCCTGGAGAAGGGAACTGCAGTATTCTTGCCTGGAGAATTCCATGGACAGAGGAGCGTGGCAGGCTACAGTCCATGGAGTCACAAAGAGTCAGACACAACTGAGCGACTTTCACTTCACTTCATTTCATAGGACAGAATATTTAGGAGTACTGCCTGTTCCCACCCTCAGCACTCCCCCATCTCCCTACGGTCTGTCACCCCAGCCAGAATGTAAACTGTACAAGGATGGCGATTTTTGCCTATTTTGTTCACTGAGGTTCACCCAGTCCCTAGAACAGTGCCTGGCACACAGTAGGTGCTCATCTGCTGAATGAATAGGAGTTTTGTTCTTCCATTTATGGAGACTGTTTTTCTTGAAGGCTTCCTACACATTCTTGCCAAATCCACTGGCAAGCAGAGACCAGAGCAAAAACATTCCCTTCCGACTACCAACTGATACTTAACATTTCCGAGGCTGCACAGCATAAGGCAGTGACAGTATAAATGGCATGAATTCAGATCACACTTGGTCCAGACAAGTGCTTTCCCTCTAAATACCCAGACAAAAACCCAGTGGTATTTTAGAAGAAATAGCCCAGTTTTCAGGTGGACAAATTCCAAACTAAAAGAACAAATAATACATAGAATTGTAGAAAATAAGCTTGTTCCATGTCTGTCTGAAAGAAGACAGTAATATATATGATACTATACTTGGGAAAAACTGGATTTGTCCTGCATTATAACTCAACCAATGGAAACTGATTTATCAAAAAATGCTATTAAAGTTTCCAAGTCTACACTTTGATGCAGTTATCATCCTGTTTCATTAAAACTTTCAAATGCATGGTTAATTTAACAAGTGTAAAGACAATTTTTAACCTTTCTGCAAAAATAAATATCAAATTAGCCACAAAATATAAGGGGTTAAACCAACCACATATCAATATCACTTGATCCAAGATATTGAAAACTGATCAGGAAAATAACCTCACAGGCTTAGTCCAACAGAGAGAACTACAATGGGATGGGGAAGAGGGAGTTGTCAGGGTAAAGTCTCTGTGCTGGGGAAATCTGGTCAGGACACACGCAGAGGCTGGACGTCAGCTGCACCGCGGGAAGCTACGGAGGAGGGGGCCACTCCATGGGAAGAAGCCACTGAGAACCCACCAAGTGGGCTGTGGCACAGCCAGGGCAGCAAATCCGGGGCTGGACAGGAAAAGACCAGCAAGGAGAGCTCACAGCACCGGGGCCCCTCTCCATCAGTAGGACTCCGTGCCTGACTGCAAGGGGCCCCTGGAAACACTGAAAGGTGCTTCAGAGAGCACAGCAGGGTACGAGGGCTCTATGCCTCTGGGAAGGAGTCCTCCAATGACCTCCTCAAACACCCGGTGAAGCTTAAAATGAAGGGCAAACTTATCACTGCTGTCAGAAGGCAAGGCTGGTTGCCCTTTGGGGGGCAGGGGTAGGGAGAAAGGAGGCTCTGGGGATTGGTAATTTTCTTACACCTGGTGCTGCTTAATAGTGTGTTCAATTTGAGCAAGACTCATCGTTCACGCACATTTCTGATTGTGCATCACACCTGAGTAAAAAGCTCCCCTCCAAAACAAAAGGCAATGACCCACTGGTGAATGCTTCTTAGGTGAAAGTTCCCCAGTTCAGCCCTCTTCACCACACCTAGAGGATGCTGAGAAAATTAACTAGAGGGAAAAATGAAAGCCTGCAGCTTTAGAGAGACAGCTCCTATTTAGAGCTAAAGCCAAGGACTGGGCAGATGTCCATTCCCTTAAATTAGTTAGCACTCACCTGTCCATCACTGTGCAAAAAAATGCCCCTTCTATGCACATAAACATTTTCAACAAAGAGAAAAAAAAATCTCCAAATTGCATATAGGATGAAATGAACTTAAAAAAAAAAAAGGGTAAAGCAAAAATGTATCAAATAATTTTGGTCTACTTGCTATTAACATGTTTCTTAATTATGAAAAATATGGTCATTTCCACATAATATAACCATGTTAAATATTTAATCAAGTCAGAAAAGAGTAGTGTAGTATAATAAATACATTTGGTCTTTGTCCCTAAGTTCCTGGCACAAAGCTTCTATAACCCCTGGAATGTCCTGAAGTTCTGAGTCTTCTGGAACTCACAATGAACCCTTTTAAGCACACCTGAATTTATGCAAATGAGGTAACTTGGAGGTGCTATGCTAGGTGGCCTCAGGATGGGGCCGGTCACCAGGAAGACCAAGTAATTAGAAGGTTGGAACTTTTGGCCCTACCCACCAACCTCTGGCAAGGGGAAGCGAGGGCTTAAGCTCTATAGAAACTCCTGAACAATGAGATTTGCTGAGTTTCTGGGTTGGTGAGTCACCTACATGCTGGGACAATGGTTCCAGAGGAACAGGAATGGTACCCAGGTTCCACAGAGACAGAAACTCCTGGGCTAAAGACTCATCTGGACCCCATCTTATGTACCTCTGCACTTGGCCATTCATCCTTCGTGACAAACTGATGAGCGTTAAATAAATGTTTCTCTGATTTCTGTGAACTGCTCTAGTGAACTAATTAAACCTAGAGGTGGGGGGGCGGATACAAGAGCCTCTGATCTGTAGCCAGTTGGTCATAAGTACAGGTAACAATCTAGGAAAGATTAAGGGTAGGAGGAGAAGGGGGTGACAGGATGAGAAGGTTGGACGGCATCACCAACTCAATGGACATGAGTTTGAGCAAACTCCGGGGAGACTGGGAAGTCTGGTGTGCTGTAGTGCATAGGATCGCTAAGAGTCGGACATGACTTGTGACTAAACAACAACCCTTGCAACTACTCAACTCCACTTTAGAGCAGTTAACAGGTAAGTAAGTACAGAGGTGCTCTAATAAAACTTTTATCACGGCCACTTGAATATGAATTTTATAAAATTTTCACATGTCATGAAATAGTCTTTAGATTTTTTTCCCCCAAATGACTTAAAGACATAAAAAATAAAAACTCTTCTCAGTTTCTCTGGCCCATAGCTGTAGTCTGCCAACCCCCAGTTTGCCGAGGGTATCTGAGCTAGACCTGCTAAGTGCTTACCAGCCTGCTTCAGTGTCCTGCAAGACTCACCCTCACTAGGCCTTAGCAGTGACAACCCTCATACAGAGACTGAGCGACACAATCGGCCTGCTGTCACTTCCCTCCCCTCTTTAAGCTGTTTGTTTGGACAGCACATCTGGGAGAAGAATCTGTTTGGTAAATGATGAAATGTGTCCAGTAAAGACACACAGAATGTGTTCTGACCTACCGCACAGAATGCTAGTGGGAACTCACTGCCCTGCTCAGGTATACTGCAACATACTGAACAACCCAAGTGAATTTTTCCTTTTCCTTATCACCCAAAATCCAAACAGCCTGGCTCTCCAAGAAACACCAAGGGCTGAGAAAGAGATGAAAGGATAAAGACAAGGCCATCCATTTTTCCTTCAGCGTTAAAGAACTCTCAATTCACTGAGGTGCATGGGGAGATGATACCAGCTACTTTCCCTGCAGAATGTCAAAGTACTCAAACAATACTTTATTACCACTCACTGTGGAACTCTAATTTTACCATATACTCAAATATTATCTCTTTCAACTACAAAGATCCTGCAATCTAATAAACACACATTAAGCACTGCTATACATTTTCTGGATGTTGCCAGAGGAGGATTTCATATACATGAGGGGAAATAACTGATGTTGCAGTTTATACCTTTTTTCTTTAAAATATACAATAACAATGTTATTACTTCTATTATTTTTAGAAGTTTTGACAGTAATAAAAAAATATTTTAAAAGGAATTGGTAAACAGGAGAAGATTGAACTCTGAGCCCACACACCTGGTTCAAATCTAGAAGGTTCACTTACTAGCTGAAGGTGGGTTGACCTACCCTGGGATAGAATCCCAATCTCCCCCACAATTTTCTCGTCTCTAAAGAGGAGAGAACAATGCCTATCTATTTCAAGGCGCTGATGACAGACAGGAAGTATTTTTATTAACTCTTGTGATTTACGTCATCATAAAATGGTATTTTAGCTTCTTTCCAAAGTTGCCAATTTGGCAATATTTTGTCAATTGCAAACATCTCTGCTTCAAAGAAATCTAGTAAATATATGATACTAAATTATGACTTATTTAACCACAGCTTCATATCATTCAGTAAGAACTTCTGGGAGACAGCTGCAATTTTTACATGTACAATTTTTAAATTTCCCACTATCAAATATGGTTTTAATTATAAATCCAAATTTCCACAATGAAAGTGTGACTCAAATGAAATTTAGCATTGAATTTGAAGCGGAAATCTTGCCCTCAAACCTTATTAATTAGACTGTAGTAGGATTAAAACATAAGAACAGTGTTCAATGTTCAACACTAAGATTAATGAGGAAAGCCTCACAGGAAGTGTCAAAAGTTGAAGACTGGCTCTGTTCTCCACTCTTCTTCCGAATATATAAACTATGGTTAAAT
The DNA here is from genome assembly GCF_042477335.2 of Ovis canadensis. NCBI lineage: Eukaryota > Metazoa > Chordata > Mammalia > Artiodactyla > Bovidae > Ovis > Ovis canadensis. Next base: position 38,006,016 of record NC_091258.1, on the reverse strand, counting down.
GACAGTAGCATTCCACTTTATGCTGTATCTGTCAGCTGTCAATTACAATAACCAAAATAAAATTACACCCTAACAGATACTATTGTTTCAGACACCTCTAGAAGACTAGAAAAAAATTATTTTATAAAAGTGTTTTCAGATAATTTTTTATAGTCTTGTGAAACTAAGTGAAAGAGTTAGACCTAATCATTATTCAGAAGGTAGACACTGGAGAAAGTAAAGAACTAAAATAAACTACCCTAGGAAGAAGAGAAATTGAAGACCTGGTGATTCAGTACAAGTATGGGGCTGCATGACTCCATCAGGAGTGTGTAGTGTCAGCTTTTCTGATACATAAAATAACACCTGTATTATTTCAAGGAGCAAAGAGAAACAGAAACCAAATATCCACACAGCCCACTTCCTGACCAACTCTCACAGTGGAAGGCCTGGGGTAGAATGTAGACCCCAACCTGGCTCTGCCCCACATCAGCCCTCCGACCCTGGGATCTGCCCTTCCTCATCTCCAGATCCCGGCTTCATCACCAATGAGACGAAGGGGTTGGCTCGGGTGATTTCTAAGGTCCTGCCCACCATGAAGAATCTATAGATGTGAGATATTTCAATTGTCTCTAAACTTAACAGAGGATGAGATGGTTGGATGGCGTCCCTGACTTGATGGACATGAGTTTGAGCAAGCTCCAGGAGGACAGGCATGGACAGGGAAGCCTGGAAGCCTGGTGTGCTGCAGTCCATGGGGCTGCAAAGAGTAAGACATGCCTGAGCAACCGAACTGACTGAAACCCAATGAACGTGCCCTCGGAAGGAGCAGCCCCAACTCAGTGGTGATGAAAAGTATCTGTATGTAGAATCTTGGGAACATAAACCAGGGCAGATCAACAAGCCTGCCCCTAAAAGGCTTTGGCTCTCCTCTCTAAACTAAGGATTCTCAGCTGGGGGCGGCTTTGCCCCCTGAGGAGCTCTGGCACTACAGGAGAGGCATTTCTGGTTGTCATGACTGAGAGAGAGACCACGTGCTACTGACATCTAGATGGCCAAGGCCAGGGGTGCTGCTACACGTCCTACAGTGCACAGCACAGCTTCCACAGCGAAGAATCATTCAGCCTAAAATATCAACAGTGTCAAGGCTGAGAAACCGTGCAGAAACTAAGGAAGGCTTCTTGTCCTGAGGGCCACGACACTAGCATCAAAGGCACCTGGAACCTCTGGAAATATATGCATGAGTCTTAAAAAATACACAAGAAAAGCACTACAGCTGTTACCAGAGTCTACCGAAAGTCTGAGTCCCCTTCCCACTCCACCTCAAATAATCTTAAAGCACTGTATAATTCAGAATTATACCATTTGGGTTTTTCATGGTGGTATATTCATGCCCCAGCATATCACACGGCACTGGAAAAGATCAAACCGCAGCTACGTGGAACAACAGGGATAAAAGGACCTACAGCAGCTACATACCAAAAAGGACATATTCATGAGTCCATTTCCATGGATTTTAAGAACAGAAAAAACTAATCTATGGTGCTAGAAATCAGAACACTGGTTATTGGGGCAGGGGGTGGGTGGTTAAGGGAACAGGGAATGATTGGGAGGAAGGACAACAGAACTCTCCTGTCACTGCAGACTGAAGCGCGTCCCTCCAGAGGTCACCGTGAAAGGCACTCAGTCCTGTCCAACTCTGCGACAACCATGCACCACGCAATTCTCAGGCCAGAATACTGGAGGGGGTAGCCCTTCCCTTCTCCAGGGGATCTTCCCAACCCAGGGACTGAATTCAGCTCTCCTGCATTGCAGGCAGATTCTGTACCAACTGAGCTATCAGGGAAGCCCATGAAAGTCGTTATGCTCAAGTACTAACGTGAAAATATCTTGAGAAGTGGTCTCTGGGAGGTAATTAGTTTAGATGAGGTCATGAAGAGGGCATCCTCAAGATGGGACTGGTACACTACTAAGAAGAGCCACCAGAAAGCTGCTTCCTCCATCTCCACCCCCACTCCACACGCACATTCACCCAGCAAAGTACACGTGAGCACACTTGAGATGGTGGCCGCCTAGAGCCAGGAAGAGAGAGGACCCTCACCAGAACCCACCATGTGGCACCCCAGTCTCAGACTTCCAGCCTCCAGAGCTGTGGGAAAACACACTCAGGCCGTGGTAATACACAGCCCAGGCGAAGACATCGGGCTATTGGAAATATTCTATATTTCAAAATGGGTGATGGTGACAAGACTGAATAACTATGTAAAAGTTCATAAGCTATACTAAATATATATTAAGTGTATATATTATATATATATATAAAAGCTTGTTCACAGGATAGTATTTAGAAGACATAGCAAGAAACTTAGCATTACCTTGAGAAAGAGAGTAAAGCTAAGATTTGGGAGATTCCTACTTTTCATTTTATACCCTCTGTCAATCCAAATTCCTGTCCATTCGTGAATGTGACCCTTTCTAATTCTTAACAGCGTGTTCATCTGAACACTGCTCTGAACTCCATCTCAGTGTTTGTCTCATCACTGCCCCTGCACCCTTGATGGCAGTGAATGTCAACTCCACACCTCCACCCTGCTCCTTGCACTTGCACTCCAACCCAGGAGTCTCGAGGCACCGCCCGCGCACGTCCACTCAATCCCATAACTGTCACACCCCGCACGTCTCCAAATGCAGTTATTCACCGCCGCCGGCGCCACCGCCTTCCCAAACCCCTCCACTTGTACCCTGGCTGCTCTCTCAGGTTATAACTCATCCTTCTCCTTGCACCTGTGCATGGATTGTTTATTTGTAGGTATTCTCCACTGTCCAGACTCAGAAACCAAAACAGATGCAGATACACTTTTGAGAGGCAGCAGGGAGGTATTCCTCATTATCCAAACTATTGCTACTCCCTAACAAAATCTCAGGAAACCAGTACTACAGATTTAGATGACATGACATCCCTCCAAATCCCTCATTACCTAAACAGATTAGACAGCAAGGGACACTATATTTTTACAGTGTCTTCTGTTGCTTTTTTCTTTTTCCAGCTTTACTGATATGTAACTGACCCATCATACAGTATCATTTTAAGGCACACAATGTGATGATGTGGTAGACATAAATACTGTGAGATCATTACCACAAGAAGGCTAGTCTAACTGTCGCTTCCATCTTCATCACCATCGCTCTTGGCCAGACTTCCCGCACTTTAAACCCAAGTTCTTGCTGGATGCCAGTTCCAGCCCCTCCCAATGCCTATCACTTGCTCATTGCAACCATGTCCATCTTTCTGCCATCACTTTTCCTCTGTTGCTCCTGCACAAAAGCCCTCAATACATCCCACTCATGGGATCCAACTGAGGCACTCTCTTTGCAGAAACCCTGTGTGCGAGCAACGTGATCCGCTCTGTCTCTGACCGTCTTCACCTACTCCCTGCTCTGTGCTCGTGCCCCATTTTTCACAGCCAGGAACATCTACTCGCCTTCCACCACCCCGGGACCCAGCTAGGCACTGTGCCCCCTAACTGGGTGACTTCAGGTAGTTAACCACTCCTTCTGCGCCTGGCCTATGAAGTGGAAACACAGTTGTACTTTCCTCACCTGCCACACAATAACCACTCAAACATCAGCTACCATTACCACCAATTCAAGTCCTACCTGCCAAACGGTGTTCCTCCACACCAGTTCCCCAGCAATCTCCCCTCAGTTCCTCTCGACTTCATTTATCTATTTGTTGTGCATGTTTGCATATGGCCAATAGTCTGTTTCTGTGCTCCACGGGGTTTCTGTAGCCTCCTTATTTCACTCTGGAGTTTTCACAGAGCTATTTGTCATCAACATCTAGTTGTTTATTTGTTTCTGTGGGAGGACAGGCATTAGGACCTGTTAGTCCAACACCCTGCTAACTTCATTCTCCTCATTTGCCTTGTTATTGTCTATTAATATCTAGATTCCTTCTCTCTCAAACAGCTTAAAATTTAAAGTATTCTGGAGCTTTACCTATTTAAAAAAAAAAAAAAAAGGCTTCAACTACAATTCTCACCAGTGGCCATCAGTCTTCCGGATGGCTACAGACCTCTCTGAATCCATTCACATTCATGTGGGCATCCAAGAGAAACACACACTCTTGAACAGGCAGTATCAGGAAATTCAATGTTGCCTTTCCCCAGAAAGTCAATCCAAGGACCGTGGTGGTCTATCTGGGCCCAGGCAAGGAGCCTCATCTGTCAACACAAAGGTGACTTCCATATCTCTCTGTCTAGCCGAGCTCTCTCCCTGGGCCAGTATTTCTAACTGTCCACCTGACACCTATACCTGGCTGACCAGTGGGTGCCTCAAGCTACACATTATCCCAAATGCTTCACTTCTCCCGCTTCCTAGCTGCCACTGCAACTCCCACCATCACCACCTCCTCCTCCTCCATTCCCAGTCTCTCTAACCTCATTCTTTTCTCCTGATCACCTCAACAATCTAAGCCTTCTCGTTCCTCTAACCCACCCTCCCCTCAGCCAGAGAGGTTAATTCTTTCTGAAATGCTGCCCTCCTTTGCACTTGACCCACTCAAGGCCACCTTCCATCCCCTACATGCTCTGATGCAGCCAACTGAGGTGTCCTCCAAAGAATGGGCGCAGCCACCCTTACCATCCTCATCTGTTACTGCCCGCCCCCCATAGATACCCCAGCAGTTCGCTACTCCTTGGGGTGCCTCATGCTGTCCCCTCCCTTCATACCCCAGGACACGCAGGTGCACACTCTGCTAGAACACACACCTACCCTGTCACACTCTTAGGTTGCTTGCAAAGTGAACTGGGAGAGTCCTAACTACCTCAAACTGCTCCCACACGATTCTGAACCTTCAATTACTATTCTTTCCTGGACATCTGGGAAAATGGTGATGATCTCTCCCTGAGTCTGTCTCCTTCTCCACATGGAGAATTTTGGTAGGGTAAGGTTCACAGCCTGCTCAGCTCTTAATCTTCAGTTGCTAAGTTTGGCACAAAAAAAGTACCAAATCACTGTTTGCCGAATGAAAGTGGCCAGTTCCCTGAGGACCTGTACCTCAGGTCCTCCGATCTTAGCTCTGACCCCTCCCTCTCAGTGGTATGTCTTTCTTTCTCTCTATTTTCTCCTTCAGCCCGTCAGGAAGCAGGTGCAGACACACAAGTTCACTATCTTGAATCTCCAATATTCCCACCTCAGGGTATTTGCACTGGCTGTTTCCCTCCAGGAATGCGCTTGCCCTAGATATTACCCTCTCAGATTACAATCAGGTCTCTGCTCAGATATCCTTGTCCTCTTTTTAAAAGGGCCCTGCCACCACATGCTATCCCTGTAGGCTCACCGCGGGTGCTGTGCCCCACAGAAACAGCAACTCAGTGAGTGCAGGCCTATCTCAGGCACCACTGGATCCCCAAATCTTTATTGGTGTCAGAAACATGGCCTAATTTCCCATGTGTTGAGTACATACTGTGTGGCAGGTCTAGGTGCTGGAGATACAGTAAGGAACAGAACAGATAAAAATTCCCCTTTCATGTTCCCAAGGGGAAAAATAAACAATACTTAAGATAAACAAGAAAAATATAACAACAACAACAAAATTGATAAAGGAAGACAGGAAGTGGAAGAAGTCTCACTAGGTGACTCATGAATAAAAATCTGAGAGAAATGAGGGAGCAAACCATGTGAATACTGAATCACAAGCCCAAAAGTTCTGAGGCTGAAGAATGTCTGCCATGTGGAAAGAGCAGGGAGCAGAAACTAAAGTGCAAAAGTAACAGTGGGTCAGATTATAGCTCCCTGTAAGAACTTCATCATTTGTTTGTTTTTCGGTCATGCAGCACAGCCTGTGGGATCCTAGTTCCCAGACCAGGGATGGAACCTGGGCCTGAGACTTGAGTCCCAACCACTGGACCACCAGAAGATTCCCAAGAGCTTATCTTAAAATGAGATGGGGACCCATTGGAGGGCTTTATGATCTGCCTTAAGGGATCCTTTTATCTGCTGTGCTGAAAACAGGGGTTAGGGCAGAAGCCAGGAGAACAGATGGGAGACTACTTCAATAATCCAGGAGGTGATGGTGACTGGGCCAAAGGCACTGGACATAAAAAAGCAGTCAAGGATAACTCAAAGGTTGTTGATCAGAGTCTTCTATGTTACCGAGAAGAGACAAAAATAGCAAGAAGAGCGGTCTGGGAAGAGAGGTAGAAGGGAGCTTGCTAGCGCTCTCCTGACATGTTCAGTCTGAGTTCCCTACCAACCATCTAAGTAGGCAGCTGCATACAGGTGAAGGGAGAGGCCCAGGCTGGAGATATTCAGGTGGGATCTGTTAGCCTAATAAACACGTATTTATAATGATAGCCTTGAGTGACATCACCAGGAATGAAAAATAAAAATGTCCCAAACACAAGTTCACAAAGAAGAATAACTGAAAAGAAGAATAGATATGATGCCTAAGGACACCCTCTCGCCCCTCAAACAGAACACAAAGGTGACCCTTGCTGAAAGACCTTTTGGTCAAAACACAACCTCCTTCGCACAGCCGGCAGAGGGGCAAACCAGGACCAACTCTGTCAATGGGTCGTCCAAACTTTGAACAAAGACCCCTGCGGTCCGCCCCATAATCTCTTAAAAATGAAACCCAGTAAATGTAGGTATTGCCTTTGTAAAAGATGGGGTGCTGTGGGCCCAGAGAAAGTGAGGGCCACGTCCAGGTTCTAATCACTAGCATCTGCCTGCACGGGAAGGAGCATTCTGCTGGATGCAGACGGAGGAGATAGGCCACGGCTCACAGGGTTGTCCTTCTCCTGGGAGGGCACCGCCTCCCGACAGGGTCTATCCATCCCTGAGGGGCGAGCGAGCTGGCAGGGCGCGGTCAGGAAGGTAATCAGGCACAGTGGGGTGCGGGGGAGGGGCATCGATAGAGACAAGGGTGGACTCGCGGGGCAGGGTTGGACGTGGGGGCGTGGCGCGCCTGCAGAGCGCTGGGGTGGGACATGAGGGCCGCCAGGAGGCCGCGGCTCCATGTTCGGAAGGAGGGCAGATAGAAGGCACCGCGGGCGCACCCTGACGCTATAATGAGGGGCGGTTCGACAGGGCGCTGTGTAGCCGGGGTGAGGCGTGCCGGCTGACGTGAGGCGAACGGGAAGCGTGGGCAGCACGGTTCTGAACATGTGGACCGGGCTCCGCCCAGCCTCGAGGACCTGGGTTCAAGGATACGCCGCGTGTCAGAAGGACGGGGCAAGAACCACCCTTACCTGGCGCATCAGCAGCCGTGTCCCGCTCGCAGGTCCCGGCTGGAGAACGCGGCCGCCGCTTCTCGCGCCGCTCGTCCGCGCTTCCTGATTGGCCGAGGCCGGCCCTCCCAGAAGCCCCCGCGCGGCGCGCCGCCAAATGAACTTTATGGAGACCCGTGGTGGAGGACACGGACACGGGCGGGGCTAGGGGCGGGGCCTTCGACTGAGCGGTCACTCCCCACACTTCCTCGGCCACCGCCCTCACCCTTCCCACGTGGTTAGAGTGAACTCGGGCGCAAGAGAGCGGTCGCACAATGGCATGCGCGGATTTCTTACCCTTTATTGAGCACTATCCAAGTGCCAGGCACTATTCTAGGCACTAGGGGCACAGTGGTGACCACGACAGGCAAGGTCCCTGCTCTAATGGGGTTCTCTAGGTGGTGGGGGAAATGAAAGTGAAAGTCGCTCAATCGTGTCCGACTCTTTGCGACCCTATGGGCTGTAGAGTCCATGGAATTCTCCAGGCCAGAATACTGGAGTGGGTAGTCTTTCTCTTCTCCAGGGGATCTTTCCCAACCCAGGGATCGAACCCAGGTCTCCCGCATTGCAGGCGCATTCTTTACCAGTTGAGCCACTAGGGAAGCTCTTGGTGGGGGAAGTATAATAAATGACTGCCAGTTTGTAAGGAAGGCAATGGCGAAACAAGCAGATTAACGGGAAAGAGAATGCCTGTGTGGTCGGAGACGGCCTCTCGGAGAAGGTGATTGCTGAGCTGAAACTTAAATGATGAGAAAGGGTCAGCCTTGCATAGCCTTGGGTGCCGAACATTCCGAGTAGAGGGAACAAATCTGAAGGTTCCACGGGGGAACAGCTGGTGTTTGAAGAATAGAAAGAAGTGGGGTATGACTGGTAGAAGATGATAGAGCACAGGTGGGTAAGACTCGCAGTTGCCTGGGACCAGACTTTGCAGATCCTTCAGGCTGCAGCGAGAAAGTGTAAGGTATTCCTCATGCAAGTGGAAGCCGCTGAAGGGTTTCATGCTGAGTTATGACAGGAGCTGGTTTACTTTTGTAGACAATCCCTCTAGTCCTTTTGGGGGAGAATGGACAGTAGGCAGCAGAGAGGAGCTGGGAGGCTACTTCTGTGTTTAAGACACAAGCAGAGGACTTCCCTGGTCCTCGGTGGTTATAAATCCACCTGCCAAAGCAGGGGACACGAGTTTGATCCCTGCTTCAGGAAGATTCCACATGCCCCAGGGCAACTAAGCACCACAACTCCCGAGCCCAAGCACCGCAGCTAGAGAGTAGCTCCCTCTTGCTGCAACTAGATAAAGCCTGCACATGGCAATGAAGACCCAGTGCAGCCAAAAAGAAAAAAAAAAGGAAATAAATAAAATAAAAAAAAGAAAGACAAGAGAGTGGAACTCGGATCGTTGCAGTGCCCAGTCATGAAAAACAATTAGTGCTCACAATATGCCAAAAATGTGTAAGACCTAGTCCTTATGATCTGATGAGGAAGCGGGTACAGAAAGAGTGTATTTCAATGTAATATGTAAGGATGCTAAGGGAGTTTAACCCAGTCTGGTGAGTTGAAAGGAGCCTTCCTCTGGGGGGGTGGGGGGGGGGTGATGCCTTAACTGAGCTGTGAAGATGAACAGGGCTCAGACTGGCAAAGAGAGAAAGGAGCTTTTTCCTCGCCAAGGGAATAGAATAAGCAAAGGTGGAGAGGAAAGAAACAGTGTCTGCCCATTCTCTCCATACATTACCTCTCATTCTGAGAAAGGGAGCCTCTACCCAGGCTCCTCTGAGACCTGTTCTCTTCTGGCTTTCAACCTGCACCTGTAAAGACTTGAGCAAAACACTAACATACTTTCTAACAGCTATTAAAATCAGATATGAAAGTGCGGACATTACTGCTGATTCTACAGAAATAAGGATAAGAGTACTGCGAATAATTGTATCCCAACAAATGATGGATGGTGTGGACCAATCCACAGAAACATAAAACTTACCAAGACTAAATCAAGAAAAAGTAGATTATTGGAGTAGATCTGTAATTAATGAGATTGAATCAGTCAAAAATCTCTCAACAAATAAAAGCTTTGGATCCAATGGCTTCACTGGTAAATTCCACCAAATATTTTAAAAACTACTACCAATCCTTCTCAAATTCTTCCAAAAAACTGAAGGGGAGAGAACACTTTTTATGAGTGTTCTGTGAGGCCAGTATTACCCTGATTCCAAAGCCAGCCAAAGATACCACAAGTAAAAATTCTTAGCAAAATACTAGTAAACCAATTTCAGCAGCATATTTTTAAAGAGATTTTTTGGATGTGGACCCTTTTTTTAAAGACTATTGAATTGGTCACACTACTGCTTCCGCTTTATGTTCTGCTTCTCTGGCCCTGAGGCATGTGGAGTCTCAGCTCCCTGTATGTGCGTGCTCAGACATATCTGACTCTTTGCGACCCTGTGGTCTGTAGCCCACCAGGCTTCTCTGTCCGTGGGATTTTCCAGGCAAGAATGCTGGAGTGGATTGCAATGTCCTCCTCCAGGGGCTATCCCCAACCCAGGTATCAAACCCGCATCTCCTTTGTCTCCTGCATTGCAGGCAGATTCTTTACCACTTGAGCCATCAGGGAAGCCCCCAGCAGCATATTAAAATGAGTATAACACCATGACCAAGAAGGATTTATTTCTGGAACGCAAGACTGGTTCAACATATGAAAATCAATCAATGTAATACACCACTTGAACAGAATGAAGGAGAGAAATCATGATAATCTCAACTGATGCGTAAATACATTTGGCAAAATTCAACACCCTGTCATTATAAAAACACTTTGCAAACTAGGAACAGAAGGAAAGTACTTCAACAGAATAAAAGCCATATATGAAAACCCCCACAGCAAACATCATACTCAATGGGGAAGAGTTGAAATCTTTTCCTTTAAGATCAGAAACAAGGCAGGGATGCCTGCTTTTGTCACCTCTATTCAACATAGCACTGGAAGTTCTAGCCAGAGCAGTTAGACCAGAAAGAGAAATAAGAGACATCCAAATAAAAAAGGAAGAAGTTAAATTATCTCTGTTCCCAGATAAGATTTATATGTAGACGATCCTAAAGATCACACATACACACACACACACATGCACACACACACACAAACACAAACCCTGTCAGAGTGAACAGATTATTCAGCAAAGTAACAGGATACAAAGTCAACACACAGAAAACCAGTCACATTTCTATACTCTAACAATGAAAAATCTGAGAAGAAAAATCCCAAAACAATTCAGTTCTTAATAGCATAAAAATAATTTAGAAATTAAGGAGGGAAAAACTTGCCCAATGAAAACTACAAAATAGCTGAAACAAGTTAAAGAAGACGTAAATAAGAGAAAACACATTCCATGTCCGTGGACTGGAAGACTCAGTATTGTTAAGATGTCAGTATTACTCAAAGAGATCTGCAGAGTCAATGCAATCCCTAAAAAACCCCTTATGACTCTTTTTTGGAGTAGAAAAACCCATTCTATACGGAGAAGCCTCAGAAACTAAAAATAGAATTTCCATATGATCCAGCAATTCCACTTCTGGGGATATACTCCAACGAACTGAAAGCAGGGTCTCAAAGTGACATTTCTACACCGATATCAGTTCAGTTCAGTTCAGTCGCTCAGTCGTGTCTGATTCTTTGCGACCCCATGAATCGCAGCACGCCAGGCCTCCCTGTCCGTCACCATCTCCTGGAGACCGATATACATAGCATTATTTACAACATTCAAACTACAGAAGCAATCCAAGTGTCCATGATGGACGAATGGATAGGCAAATGTAGTATATACAGAGAATAGAACAGTATTCAGCCTTTAAAAGGAGGGGAATCATGACATATACTATATATAACTGGATGAACCTTGAGGACATTATATCAAATGAAATAAACCAGTAACAAAAAGACAAGGACTACATTATTTCACTTAGAGTAGGTAAAGTCATGGAGACATAAAGTAGAATGGCAGTTGCCAGGAGCTAGGGAGTGGGGTGGGAATGGGGTTATCATTTAAGGGGTACAGAATTTTAGTTTTACAAGTTGAAAAGGGTTAAGAAGATAGATGGTAGTGATCGTATTATAATAATCATAAGCACATTATGAAAGTATTTAATACTACAGAACTCTACACTTGAAAATTAAGATGGTTAATTTTATGTTGCATATTTTACCAGAATTTAAAAAAAAATGTTTTTAAGGTTGTGGAGCAACTGAGACCATCATACACTACAGAGGATTTGGAACATCCATTTGGAAAACTAGCAAAACATATTCAAGTTAAATGCACACATACCCCATGATTCAAGTTTTATGTATGTATATGTTTGTATATTTTAATCCATCTCTTGCATAAACATGTACATATTTTCACTAAAGCCATGTACAACAACATTTATAACACCATATTTTGTACTAGCCCCAAAGTGGGAACTACCCAAATGTCCACTGAAAGAAGAATGTGATAAATGAGTTATGGTGTGATACTGCAAAATGCTGCAGTAAATAAATGAATATGTGAACTACATCCACATATAATAACGTGGATGAATTTCATAAACATAGTAATGGTAAGCCAAAGCCAGACCCAAATGCATGACTCCATTTATACAAAGTTCAACTCAGACAAAACTAACCTATGGTGACAGACTGTCGGATCAGTAGTAGTCCTTTGAAGGCACATCAGTAGTTATTTTGAAGGGAGGAAAGGTTGTTGATTGGGAAGGGAAATAAGACAATCTTCTGAGGTTTGTTAATGTTCTGTTTCTTAATCTGGATGCTGAGTGCATGGATGTATTCACTTTTTAAAAATTCATTGAGCTGCACATTTAAGATTTATATACTTTACCACACATATATTATTCATTATACAATAAAAGTTAAAAAAGGGAAAATATCCCCTTCACTGTGGAATATTTGATATTTTTGCTACCCAAAATTCCTATCACTTCTCTTTCCTCAAGTATTTGCAGTTTAGAACCTTGTTTTACTTCCTTGGTATCCACCGCAATCCTTAGCATGTAGTACATGGAAAGAAAGCTAGAATTATTTCTTAAATGACAGAATTCAGCTCCACAATTGCCCCCTATCTTGAGCTGCTACTGCTAGAGATGGGCTCTCAGTGGGTGGCAGCAAATTGCATAATGCTTTGTGATCTGTGGCTGAGTGATCAGCAGTATTCTTTAATAGTCATTAAAAGCTTAAAAGGGAAGCTTCTTACTTTGCTCTTTAGATGAATTTAATTTCAGCTGCACAGAAGGTGACTTGGCATTATCAGAGATGGCAAATAGGCTTTGACTAGAATACTAACTCCTGTGTCAGCACAATTGGTTGGGTCTACCAGAAGTCCTGTGTTAAAGATGCTGAGGGTAGTTCCAGGCTCAATAGAGGAACTCTGAGATCATTTAGTGTATCAGTCAGGATGTGTGAGCTCCAAATAACCAATTGAATTTGGCCTGAACCATAAGGAAATATGTTATTAACCTAATTAGAAGTTTGGCAGTAGATGTCAGTTTGGTTGATTCAGCAGCTCACAGTCTCCAGGGACCTTCCAGCTCTCTGCTGTGTCATCCTAGGTGTGAACTCCATCTTGAGGCAGTAAAGATGTTGCTGATCTAAAAGGATAGCCAGTTCTTACCCTATAAAATGGGCTTCCTTGATGACTCAGTGGGTAAAGAATCTCCCTGCAATGCAGGAAACGTTGGTTCAACCCCTGGGCTGGGAAGATCCCCTGGAGGAGGGTGTAGCAATCCACTTCAGTATTCTTGCCTGTAAAATCCATGGACAAAGAAGCCTGGTGGGTTACAGCCTACCACAGGGTTGCAAAGAGTCGGACATGACTGAAGCGACTTAACATGCATGCACAATTACATGCATATGTAAAAATTTGTTGAGCTGTAGGCTTATGACTTGTGTACTTCACCAGTTGTAATTATCTCTCAATGAAAAGATTAATAAGCTCGAAATTAAAGAAAATGTGATTCACATCTGATATCGCACTTGGACCTTACAACAACCCAGGGGTAGGCAGGGCAGGGCTGGTGACCATCATGCATCCCGTGGGAATCCAAACTCTAGGAGGATTAAGTGATATACACAAGGTTACAGAGGGAGGTAGTGGCAGACTGGAGCCTACACTCAAGTCTTCCGATATCAAGGCTGGTGTTTTCTAGTCCAGTGAAAGCCTCAGAAGTGAACTTAGAAGCCTTCGTGAACTGTAATAAGAGCTATGCAGTGAAGTTCTTAGATGGACTTTCTTGCCAAGTTTCTGAATTGGGATGGGAACAAACCTCACATTCTCATTAATCAGCAGCTAACTCTCAGATGACATTGTGGAGATGGTAGGATTTTTTCTGGTTGTTTTATTTGTTATTAAACAAACTGTTGAGTGAAAGGAAAAAAAATCCTACACATTTCTTCGTTGCTGCTGTTTCAAAACAGCTTTGCCGACATCTATCAACTTTGTTTATTTCAGATTGCACAATTTGTCACTGATGCTGAATTTGCCAAAAGTAAAGTGAATTTGATTGACAAGGCCCCAGGGCTTCTCTCTCTTCCTTTTCAACATTCCAGATGTTAAAAAAAAAAGTTGGATCCACCCCCAAGAAAGGCTCATCTGCGGGTGGAGCTTGGGGGATATGGTTATAGTTTGTTAGTTTCTGTAGAAACTTTGCCTCCTAGAAACCCCATCTTCTTGATTGGTTCAAATTACCCTCCATTTTCAATTGTTGCCTTTCAATGGAGCCATCTGTTTTGAGGCTGATCTGTCAGGGGCTCTGTTGTGGTTGATTATTAAACATATTTGCAGCTGGAGGTTCAGAGAGAAAAAAAAAAAAACCTTAAATGACAAAAGAAAAGTGTCCCCAAGAATGAAAGTAGAAAACAAAAACAGACTTCTAGCTATTGCCACTCCTAGAAATCAGAGGACTTAATCCGTCTCTGAAACCCAGGAGAAAATTAATATAAATAAACAAGTGTGGTGGACAGTAATGGACATTGGGTGACACTGGGGCTTTCCACCACAAAGTTTCTTTGGAAACTACACCCAAGGACACGCAGGCTAACTCTGGGGGGATTACCTCTTTCACATTGTGACTATTCTCATAGGGATAATGGTAATCCACCATGAAGGGCTGTCTCTAAGGATTAAATTAGTTAATGCATGTTAAGGGCTTAGAGCAGTCTTAACATATATTAGGTGCTCAGTAAACATTAATTGTTTTTATTTCTGGTAGAGCTTGTTGTCACAATATTCTAAAATTGAGTAGAGGTTTCTCTGACCCACCAGGACCAAGCCACCCTGTGCCCTCACCCACCACATCCCACTCCACCTAACCCCATGCTAGGCATCACAGGACACGGCAACTCTCCATAACTTTCACCTTGAGAGCCAGGTCACGGCACGTTCTGCTTTGTGTCCACCAGGGGGCGATCAGTGAATGTTAGTTGAAAAAGGATCAGCCTGACCCCGTGGCTGGGACTCTCAGAACAAAGGCTCCAGCGTCCCCAAAGCGTCAACTCCCCTGAGTTGAACAAACACAGAGCCTGAGATTCTCAAATAGAATTAGCAGCCTCAGCATTTGGTTCAGACTAGGGTTAACAGTTGGAGAAGGCAATGGCACCCCACTCCAGTACTCTTGCCTGGAAAATCCCATAGACAGAGGAGCCTGGTATGCTGCAGTCCATGGGGTCGCTAGGAGTTGGACACGACTGAGCAACTTCACTTTCACTTTTCACTTTCATGCATTGGAGAAGGAAATGGCAACCCACTCCAGTGTTCTTGCCTGGAGAATCCCAGGGACGGGGGAGCCTGGTGGGCTGCCGTCTATGGGGTCGCACAGAGTCAGACACGACTGAAGCGACTTAGCAGCAGCAGCAGGGTTAACAGTGGTATGTGTGATATAATGAGATTGTACGTGTATCCCCATCTAGGTGGTCAGGGGTTCTGTAATATTCCTAGGCACTGGAAACATTTCCTGAAACATGATGCAGCCAGACCTTGTCTTGCCTTGAGATAGAAGACTGCTGAATACTCAGACTTCAGTGAAGCAACGCCAGAGTTTACCCTTATGAAAACCATTTCACATAACACTTGCCAGGCTACAGCCCCTGGCTGAAATCTGTCTTAGATGTCTTATCCTTTTTTAGAGTAGAAAAAGAAAACACAGTCCTCTGAAAGTCAGAGAAGAGAGGCATTCAGGGAAGAATAAAACATTTTTTATTCATCTGGTTGATAATGTAATTTTAACGGAAAATGTTTGTTTATGTTTTTAATCCATCTGTCTTCACAGCATTTACTTTTTTGTAATGCATTTAATTTTATATTATGAAAAGTATGACCTTCAGTTTCATGGTTCAGTTTAAACTGGAAGATTTGAAGGGAAAGTTTTTATCCAGTAAGGTCTCAATTTTTAAAGTCATCCGTCAATTTCTATGAAGTTTTTGTGAAAAATCTATCCTGGCAAGAATCAGTGTTTCTGTTTGTTTGTTTCTTTTTAAATGAAATTAATTCCTGCAAGTAAAGTATATTCATTTCAACTCAAGGTCTTGCATAGAATAAATATTTAATAAATGTGTCAAGTGAATGAGAGAAATATTAACATGAAAGCCTGTGAAGAAGTGGGGTAACTTCTGTGTTGCGGAATTGACTATGCTGGACTCAGCCCATTGTTTCATTTCACCCACCAGCAACACTTAGGGAGGATCTGTCAGGATCTATTTTGGCAGAGAGGGCTCTTTGCTCTTTGACTTCCATTCAGCCAGCCAGGAATCGTTGTTTGACAATCAGAGCACGCCTCACTGATAGCTGGATCAGGGTTGTTTTATCTCTACCTGGTGAATAATCTTAGCATCATACTTTATACCCAGAAGGTGTGTGATTAGTATAATGAATTAACAGTTTCTTGCTTCTCTGGGAAAATGAATAGCAGGAACCCTATTATCATAAAGGGCAATTGAGGGGAAAGGAACTCACAGGGCAGATACTTGACTTATGCTGTTTAATTTAATCCCTCCAACAGCGCTTTCAAAGTATTCGTGTGTTTCAGAGCAGAAAGGAAGCTGAGCAGAGGAAAATGTCCAAGGTCATGTAGTGAAGTAACTAGAAAAGGATTTTTTTTTTAACCAAAAGTTGGTCTAATGCTGTGGCCCATGGTCTTGCCACCATATCATTCTCTTCGTAGAAGAATGAGGGGCTGCTGTTTAGAGACAAAGAATTGAGCTGAACATTCCAGAGCAGGGACTCAGATGAGGCAGGACCCTCATGGAGGCTCATCCCACGGCACCCGACAGCAGGTAGCCCCTTGCTCGACCTGAGCCTTAGCTCTGGCACACTCCACTGTCATCAGCGGGAAAGGATTTCACCCTTGCCCTTTGAAATGCTTCATGCCCAGACATCCCTGGACCATTGTGGTTCTCAGGCATTTCCACAGTGCCCTGGGCAAAAAGTCAGGGGATCCCAACACTGCCTGTGGTCTGTTTGGGCCATGAAGGGGAGGATTGGGCAAGTTACTCGCCTTCTGAATCTCAGACTTTTCCTGTGTCAGGGGAAGCCAATACTGCTTGCCCACATACAACCCACCTGGAAGGGTGCAACGAGACTCTATGAAAAGATATGTGTGGAAGTGCTTTGAAAACATTAGAGGCTGTAGGAATGTTCTTCCAGATTCCTCAACTTCTTTCCAAAAAAGATGTGACCGAATTCCTGAGAAATTAATTGGAGTCGGTTTTTCATTTTGTTTTCTTTTGCCTTTTTTCCCCCTTCTGGTCTGCATCTTCTGACAAAGAATGGAGAGTTCATTTTCTCCATCTCCCTCAAAGGAAAAGAGCCAGGTGCAGAAGTTAGCATTCAATTCAACTGCAGAAAACAAATAAACCCAAACACAGTAACAGCTCCAATACCTGAACAAGGTAAGGTATTTTTCTGTCACGTAAGAGAAGTCTGAAGAGAGGCCATCCAGACAATGTGGTGGCTCCCAAGTCATCAAGGACCCAGGCTCCTTCTACACTGTTGCTCCACCATCCTTAACATCCCTCCTCACTGGCCAAGGTGGTTGCTTAAGATCCAGCTATTGCATTCAGGTTCCAGCTAGCATAAAGAAGGGCAGGACTCTGAAGAAGCTCCTCATTCCTTCAAGGATATATTCTTACAGTTTTATATCCACTTCCACTTACCAGTCATTGGACAAAACTTGGTTACATGGCCACCGCTGGCTGCAAAATAAGCTGGGAAATGTAATCTTAGCAGGACGTTCACCTCCCAGACAATTTTGGGTTCTTATTACAAAGAGGGCGGGGGTGCATAGTGAGGGCAAACCCATTGTCTACCCATCATATCTTGGGTTCTTAAGTCCTGGATTCCTTGTCCAGGTATGTGTGTGCGTGCATGCGGGCATACGTGCACACATGTGTTAGGAGGAAGGGAGCCAACAGGGGAAAATACCCAACAGTGCACCATTGAGAGCTCAAATTTTAGTGCAAAGCAGAATCACATGAGAAGCTTACTAAACACATAGTCAGTAGGCAGATTCTTAGTCAGAAAACTAGCACTAATCAAAATAGGACAAAATAACAAACTGGTCTTCAACACAAATTAAGATTTCCGATCATCAAAAGATACCACTAAGAAAATGAAAAGGCAAGCCCTCGATTAAAAGGAAAATTTCCTAATATTTATCTGTGACAAAGGACATACGACCAAAACTGTGTGCTGGTCTCAGCCTATCAATAACCAATATTTCGGTTGGACCAGTCCATGTGGTTCTTATGATTGAAGACACCCTTTGGATACAACCATCAAGAAATTTTGAAAAAAAAAAAAAAATTGAGGTTTAAGACTGTTAAGATCTAGAAATGACACATCACATCTGGGGCCACACAGCAAGGTCAAGGGGAGAGAGAGACTGCATGGGCCTGGGGTTCCTCTTTTATTGGGGTTGTGGGTGGGGTGGGGTTGTATGTTTTCCTGAACTCACTCTTTATTGATGAATTTAAAGCATAAAAGTGGGAATTTTAAAACATAGGAAGAGAAAAAAAAAGGGTAGCACCAAAGGTCAGTTGTTGGCATCAACCAAGATCTCTAAAAATAAAGGAACCTTGGTGGGGGAGGCAGCCTGGCTCTTTATCTTGCTGTGTGGCTGGTAATGTGCTTACTCTAAATAGTTGTTTTTGAAGTGGATACTTCTTTGGAATAGATGCCTCAGTGATCAAAGTGTGCCAGGCACTTGCACTATAAAAAAGAAAATACTGTCAGAGCTTATACTATAAGAATATATAAAAGAATATCTGAAAATTAATAATTATTAATAATAATTTAAAAGATAACCAGTTTTTCTAAATGGTCAAAAGACTTGAATGGGCACTTCATGAAAAGAGCATAGAAAATGCCAATAAACATGAAAAAATAGTTAATATTCTTAGTCCAGGGAAAAGTAAATTCTGGTCACAATGATCCACCACTTCTTACCCACTAAAATGACTACAATTTAAAAGCCTGATAATACCAAGTGTTGGCAGAAATGTGAAGCAACTGGAACTCTCATATTCTGCTGGATGGAGTCTTAAAGGTTACAACCATTCTATAAAATTGTGGCAGCTTCTAATAATGGCCCAGAAATTCCACTGCTAGGTGTCTACCCAAGAGAAATGAAAGCATACTGTCCACAAAAAGACTTACCTACAAACGCTTATAGCCGCTCTCTTCATAATGGCCCCAAACTGGAAACAACCTGAATGTCCAGCAAGGAAGGGATAAGCTAACTGTGGGGCATGCATACAATGGAATGCTACTCAGATATAAAGGAATAGACTATTGATATATGCAATAATATGGTTGAATTTCAAAAACCCTGGGCTGGTTAAAAGAAGCCAGAACAAGTATTAACTATAGGATTCTGTTTACATGAAGTTCGTGAATAGATGAAACTAATATGGGGCAGAAATCAAACGGTGGTTGTGGGGGGGTGAGACGTGGGTGGGTGAGATGTATTGATTGGAAGGAGGGCTGGGGAATTCTTAGGGTGATGGATATGTTCTATGTCATGTCTGGTGTGTGAGTTACATGGGAATGTTCATTTGTCAAAACCCATCAGACTATGAATTTAACGTTTGCACATCTTACTGAATGTAAATGTAATTTAATCTCAAAAACTGTGTGTACGAGTTGGTGGTGTGAGTGTATGTGTGTGTGTGAATTGTCAGCCCTGATCTCAGAGATTTGGATTCCTGGGATCTAGGAAACTGATGTTTTTCAGCTTAGGAACTGGCATTTTAATCACCCTCCTCCTCAGGGTGTCCTGATGCAGGTGGACAGGTCTGATGTGGTTTCTGGAACCGGGGAGGGAGCCGTGAAGGCCATGTGGCTCAGATGCGAGTGGCTCCCTGAGTTTTGGAGGACCCCAAAGTGGAGGGTGGAGGAGGGGAGAGGGTCCTGGGTCCACAGTACACAATCCCCTGCAGGGGGCCCTCAGGTGGGGAGGTGCAAAAATGCTCGTGACCCTGGTGCGCAGTGCCTGGGCCCTGGGGGAGCAGGCAGGGCCCCATCACAAAGGCCTGTGGTCAGTGGTGAGGACAGCTGGGAGAATGTCCTTGTGGCCTGCTTGGAGCAGCTAGAGATGATGGCCAGTGGAAGAACAACCCAGGGCTAGTGTTAAGGAACCAAACTCGGGTCTGCTTACCTGTGTGCAATTAGGCCCATCTACTGACACCAGGTTGTGGTGAAGGAACGTGCAGTGTTTATTGCAGGGCACCAAGCAAAGGGTTCAGGGCAGCTAATGCTCGGAAGGCCCAAACTCCCCATGCCTTTCAGGGAAAGGTTTATAAAGACAGGGAGAGGGAGAGGGTTGCAGGTGTGTGGACACTCTTCTGATTGGCTGGTGGTGAGGTAATCGGAAGTCAATATCACCAACCTTCTGGTTCCAGCTGGTCTGGAAACTATGTGCTTGTGGGCAGCACACAGTTAACTTTCCCACCTGGTGGGGGGTTCAGTCGCTGCAAAGCATTGGAAAGGATTTGGCTCAGAATAGTGTCTACTGCCCTTGAGGAGGAACTGAAGATTGTGGACTTTAATGGCTAAACTATCACTTTTGTCTTGCTTGACTATTTCCCTTTGTTCCTGCATTTTCTCACTTCTCTGATTAAATTTATTCTTTGGAACTTGGGGGAGGCCGAGGGGGCTAAAGTTCTTCTACAACCAAGAGGCAGGTAGAGGACATAGGGAAGGGAGGTCTGCCCCAGAAAGGCCCATTAGGATCCTCCTTGGTGACAATTCCCTCTTTTTTTTTTGTTCCTCAATCCTGAGAAAGAACAGGTGTGGAATAAGAAAGGAAATAAAGTTTTGGATACAGAGGTTAATCGTAAACTCAGTGGAGAAGCTCAGTTTTAGGGTGGGGGGGGTGGAATTCTGTTTCACTGGGGATCAAAGTAATAGTTATCGTTTATTGAGTGCGAAGAGGTTTACATGTATTGATATCTATTCATTTCGTTTCCCCCATATTATAAGTGAAAAAACTGAGATGCCAGGGGAGCCAGGATTTGAACCCCGACAGCCTGGTTCCAGGGCTTACATCCTCACCTTCCATGCTGACTTCCCCTTCCACTGACCCCCACCCCTTGTATCCCTGCTTTCCTGGGCATCAGACAAATTGCTGTAGCCAGAGGTAGAATATGCAGCCTTGAAAGGAGATTGAAGAAAAAAAAAACGAAACTGAGGTTGGACTCCTCAAAGCCGTGGTAAGTGGGAAGCCACAGCGCCTTGCAGGGCCAGGAACTCTTGCTCATGAGTAACAAGGCAGGTGTGAAACGCTGGGGAGTGGAGGGGGCGCTGTGGCACAATCACTTTGCAGGGGGCAGCCGTTACTGAGATGGTCCCCGTGGGGACATGCAGCAACACTGATATTTAAAGATTCTGATCCTTCTGGTTCACAGTCCAGTCAAGTGAAATGTGGGCAGGTGGGATGCAACCCTGGGGCTGCCGATCGCAATGTCTGTCCTCTGCTTCCTGGGTGCCCTGTGGCAGGATGGATGGCAGGCCAGTGGCCTTCAGAAGGCTGGCCTCAGCCTGCTCAGGGTGAGGATATTTAACTCCATTAGAGCCCACCCTCCCCTGTGTCCTGAGCCTGAACTTTCTGAGGTGGCCAGGGGAGTCCCGCACTGCCCTTGCGTCGGCGTGCGCCCTTCCTTCCGGACAGTCAAGAGCTTTATCCCAGAATCTAACCACTCTTCCTCAGGGGCTCCTTTGCCCCATGCCAGTTTTTACAAAGGCCCTCACGTCTGCCAGAGCTGCCTTCCGCCTTATCCCCCCATGACCCACTGCCTCCCACTCTGTTTACTGGCTGATACACATTTTTGGTTTCTTAAATTCCATTTGAGCCATCATGCTGCCCAGTCTCTTATCTCACTCCCTATCTAGCTTCAGCCTGAGCTTGGGCATCTTGTGGGCTTTGCAGCCAGATATGAAAGGAGGAGAGATTTATTTCCTGCCTCCTGCCTCTCCTACCCCACACCTGCCAGTTTAGTTCACAAGCTCTTTTTTGGTGTAAACAACAGACATTCGTTTCCTCATGATCCTGGAGGCCACAAGGTCCAAATCAACGTGTCAGCAGGGTTGATCCCGCCTGCCTGCAGCCTCTCTCCTTGGTTTCTGATGGTGGGATTCTAGCTGCGTCCCCACAGTCTTCCTTCTGTGCGTGTCTGTGTCCTGACCTTGTCTTGTGAGGTCAGCAGTCACACGGGATGCAGGCCCACCTTCATGACCTCGTGGGAACTTCATTCTCTCTAAAGACAGCCTCCAAACACAATCACCTTCTGAGGTGCTGGGGGTTAGATCTGCTTTACTGTCACACACGCTTCTTATTTTTATTAAAAATGTTTTATATAAATTTTAGAGTTCACACTCCATTTACAGTTATTTTAAAATATTGGCTATAATCCATGTATTGTACAATGTATTTTAAAAATATAATAATGTCTTATTTAATGCAATATATCCTATTATTTCAACGTGTAACAAATGTTAAAATAATTTTTAATGAGATCTTATTTTTTCATACCCCTATGTGTATTTTATTTATTTATTTTTAAATTTTATTTTAGTTGGAGGATAATTGCTTTACAATGTTGTGTTGGTTTCTGCTATACAACAACATGTTTCAGCCGTAAGCATGCACATATTCCGTCCCTCTTAAGCCTCCCTCCCCTCCACCCCCACATGCTTGTTATGAAACCTCTCTCACCAGTAGGTGACGGCTAGGTCTCATGATGCGCAATGTGGGCGTGTTGCCCTTCCAGACCCCCTTACAGGCTGTGACCATTCTTCGCCTGACACTGGGGCCTCTGCCTTTCCCTAAGATGCTTGGCAGGTTGCATCTCACTCCTGGGCAGACCTGAGGGAAACAAAACCCTTGCTCAAAGCAGGACAGTTCAGTGGTTTAAGTTCTGCCCCAGAGCACCCTAGTGGGAGAGGTTGAGGATAGAGGGTCCCTGACAATTATCTGTGCTCAGCCCCCTCCTTTCCTGTTCTCACCCTCTTTCCGTCCTTCTCACCTTCAAAAAGTCACCTGCACGAAATTCTTGTCTCCAGCTCTGAATCAGAGAAACCTGAGGGCAGAGGAGGGCCAGTGGTGGGCTGAGAAGAGAGCAGGGCAATGCCCAAGACGGCATGGCAAGGAGCCCCTGTACTCCCAGTGCTGAGTTCAAGATGCCAAAGTCCCATTATTACAGCGAGAAAATAAAGTCTTAGCTTTCCAACAATAGAGGCCAGCTTGATAAATTACAGCTCACCCTTACAATGCATGCTGCTGCTGCTGCTGCTGCTAAGTTGCTTCAGTCGTGTCTGACTCTGTGCGACCCCAGAGATGGCAGCCCACCAGGCTCCCCCATCCCTGGGATTCTCCAGGCAAGAACATTGGAGTGGGTTGCCATTTCCTTCTCCAATGCACGAAAGTGAAAAGTGAAAGTGAAGTTGCTCCGTCGTGTCCGACTCCTAGCGACCCCATGGACTGCAGCCCACCAGGCTCCTCCATCCATGGGATTTTCCAGGCAAGAGTACTGGAGTGGGGTGCCATTGCCTTCTCCAGATTCCACCATTATTAGCAGTGCTGTATAGAGTATGGCAAAACGTTGACATTTGTTGAAGCTAAGGGATGGATACATTTCATCTTACTATCTTCTTTACTTTTATATGTTTGAAATTTTTCATAATAAAATGCATATAAAAAGATGGATAAAGAAAACGCTGTTGTACTTGGAAATTATTCACTATGTTGTTAAGTGGAAAAAAAAAAACTGGCTGCAACTACTAATCCAACTATTTAAAATAATATGTCTATATGTGCATTTAAAAAATATTAAGAAATTAACCATTAAGAAAATAATATTTTAAAAAGAAATTGAAATGTACATGCCCAATGACCCAGC
Organism: Ovis canadensis; assembly: GCF_042477335.2. Classification (NCBI taxonomy): domain Eukaryota; kingdom Metazoa; phylum Chordata; class Mammalia; order Artiodactyla; family Bovidae; genus Ovis; species Ovis canadensis. Next base: position 37,982,340 of record NC_091258.1, on the reverse strand, counting down.
AATTCCACTTCTGGGTAGAGAAACACATATGAGAAAGGAGAAGGGTAAACAGCTGAAGTATCTATTAATAGGAAAATGGCTTTTACAGTGGTACTATAATCATTCTTTGAAAATTTGGCAGCAGACAAAAAGAAAATTACTAGAACACTTAAGTGCAGGTACCCTTCCAAATACTTAGGCATGCTAACATAATTCTCACCCTATAAAGTAGGTATTGTTGTTAAGCCGTTTTATAGATAACAGAAAAATTAAGAAACTTGCCCAAAGTTCACTGGGCCAATGGTGGTTCTGGGATTGGAACCCAGGGAGCGGTCAGCCTGACTGCACAGCCCATGCTCCAAGCCATTAAGCTATTTCACCATTTGAGGGTGAAATGGTCCTAGAAATATCAACGCATTTATCAGACCTAACATTCATTTGAAGCCGCCCACGTGGCAGGCCCTGTTTTTAACAGTTGACGTGTATTGTCTCAGTTTGTCCTCATGACAACTCTTTCAGGAAGGGAGATGAGATACTAACTACTAAAGGCTCATTTTTCTAGAGGAGACAATCAAAGAATGGAGAGGTTAAGTAATCTTCCCAAGGTTACACAGCTAAGAAGTGGTAGAGACAGGATTCAAACCTATGGAATCAGGTTCCAGAGCCTAAGCTCTCAACCCTTTTGCCCTAAGTCAATAAATCACAACAGGATACATAACAGTTCAAACAAATGAAAAAAAACCAACAAAATAAAGTATTTTCTAGAGGTACATGTGTGAGCACATAAAACAAGGACTCAAATGTGAAGTAGAAAGATGCACCCACAGAACTGAATTTACAATATAAAATATATAGATAAAGAATTGGAAAACAAAACAAAACCCAGGTCTCTGCATCTCCACATACACAGAAAATGGTCTGGAATGATACTACCCTGATGAGTGGCCATCTGGGAGGCAAGGGCTGGAGCCAGCTCCACGAGTGGGGCTGGCTGTCTAAGGGGACTTGAGACCTATCTATAATCTTTTAATTTTTGACAAGAAGACTATATTCATGTATTATTCATAATTAAAAATTTAATAATGTCCCCAATAGTCTACACTAAAACGGCAGCAAGCACTGTCTCTGTGTGGTGAGGTTTTTTTTTAGTTCTTTCCTATAATTTATAGATTTTCTACCAAGAAAATATGTGACTTTGGCCGTCAAGGTGGGGAGAGAAGTAGTAGTGAAGTCGCTCAGTCGTGCCCGACTCTTTGCGACCCCGTGGACTGTAGCCCAGCAGGCTCCTCCCTCCATGGGATTCTCCAGGCAAGAGTACTGGAGTGGGGTGCCATTGCCTTCTCCAGGGGATCTTCCCGACCCAGGGATCGAACCCAGGTCTCCCGCATTGTAGGCAGATGCTTTCCCGTCTGAGCCACCAGGGAAGTCCGGGGGAAGGAAGGGAGGGAGCAAAAAGAAACAAATGTAATATTACTGCCCCCAAATGATGCCCCAACTCCTCCTCCTGGATCATCTCTGGTTCACTCTCCTAGGCCCACCACGGCGGCCTGGTCCCCACGGAACGGCTCACTGCCCACGCAGTGCTCTCTGAGCCCCACGGGGGCACAGAATACGTTGTTCTGTTCTGGTTGGCTCTGGGGGCTGGGCAGTGAACTTCTCCAGGGTAGGCCCTCCTGCTGGCCTCTGACCTCCCTGCTGGCTCCTCCACTCCAAGCGCTGGCCCACAGGTGTCAATAAGTGTTGGTGGAACTTACAGTGTTCAGAATCCATCACAAAAGGAGCGGAGAGGATCCTTCAGGCCCACCTTTTTCTCCCACCTGGGACCCCCTGTAAATCGCAAGGGTCTTCTGACCATCCACTCACATACCCCCAAGATGCATTGCCAAGTCCAGCTTTCTTTTCACTCCAAGGGATCTTCCTGACCCAGGGATCGAACCCGCATATCTTATGTCGCCTGCATTGGCAGGCAGATTCTTTACCACTAGCTCCACCTGGGAAGTCTTAAGAATGGTTTCCTTCATAAACGTCCCTGTTTCAAAGAGAGAGAGACCTTTAATTCACAAGTTTGCGTGTCTGGCTTATTTCTTATGTGCACACTCTGCCCATTAATGTCTGGAGAAAGCGAGGATTTTTCCATAATAAAGTCCCTGCCCTCGTGGAGTGTGCCTTCTGTTAGGGGAGGATAGATAATGACAGGTGCTCAGGAAAAAATAAAGCTGGAAAGGGGAAGGGGTAGGTTTCTGAGGGGGAGGGGGCTGAGATTTTAAAGAAAAGAGGGCGGGAGTCCACTGACTGCATCATGGGCACAGAGGACCAGAGATGACAAGGGTCCAAGGCAGAACATTTCTGATGGCCCCGAGGTACAGGACTTGGCAAATGGAGCAAGTGGGAGGGAGTCACGTAGGGCCTCATGAGCCAACATAAGGTTTCTACTCCCAGAGAAGTGCTGAGCCATTGGAGGGTTTGGAACAGAGGATGGCATGTTCTACCACGATGAGTCTGGCTGCTGTGTTAAGAACAGACCAAAATCCCAGCTGAATTCTCTTGAAGCCTCTTGAAACACCATTGTTATTGTTATTAAATATTATTCATATTAATAACAGTTGTGGAACTTCTGTTGTGGCTTCTGGCCAAGACTGAGCTCTGAACAACCATTTTATCTGGGCCCAGAGGGACAGGGAAGTGGCAGAAGACCGGAAACTGAGTCTTGGGAGTACTCACCGTCCTCAAGGTCAGCCAGCATCCTGTCACCATAGCGACAGTGTCGACACTTTCTGACACTGAGGTCCCTGGGCCTCCTTGCTACTAACGGTCACTAGAAGGTTCTGCCTTGGGCCTGCTGTATTGCTGTTTCTAATGTCAGACAATTTGGAAAGCAGTGCTTTAATACAAGATGTTCCCAGTTTTGGGCATCTAAATACGTCATTATAGGGGACTGGAATGCAAAAGTAGGAAGTCAAGAAACACCTGGAGTAACAGGCAAATTTGGCCTTGTAGTACAAAATGAGGCAGGGCAAAGGCTAATAGAGTTTTACCAAGAAAATGCACTGGTCACACCAAACACCCTCTTCCAACAACACAAGAGAAGACTCTACACATGAACATCACCAGATGGTCAACACCGAAATCAGATTGATTATATTCTTGGCAGCCAAAGATGGAGAAGCTCTATACAGTCAACAAAAACAAGACTGGGAGCTGACTGTGGCTCAGATCATGAACTCCTTATTGCCAAATTCAGACTTTAATTGAAGAAAGTAGAGAAAACCATTAGACCATTCAGGTATGACCTAAATCAAATCCCTTATGATTATACAGTGAAAGTGAGAAATAGATTTAATGGACTAGATCTGATAGATAGAGTGCCTGATGAACTGTGGACTGAGGTTTGTGACATTGTACAGGAGACAGGGAGCAAGACCATCCCCATGGAAAAGAAATGCAAAAAAGCAAAATGGCTGTCTGGGGAGGCCTTACAAATAGCTGTGAAAAGAAGAGAAGCGAAAAGCAAAAGAGAAAAGGAAAGATATAAGCATCTGAATGAAGAGTTCCAAAGAATAGCAAGAAGAGATAAGAAAGCCTTCCTCAGTGATCAATGCAAAGAAATAGAGGAAATCAACAGAATGGGAAAGACTAGAGATCTCTTCAAGAAAATTAGAGACACCAAGGGAACATTTCATGCAAAGATGGGTTCGAGGACAGAAATGGTATGGACCTAACAGAAGCAGAAGATATTAAGAAGAGGTGGCAAGAATACACAGAAGAACTGTACAAAAAAGATCTTCCTGACCAAGATAATCACGATGGTGTGATCACTCACCTAGAGCCAGACATCCTGGAATGTGAAGTCAAGCGGGCCTTAGAAAGCATCACTGCGAACAAAGCTAGTGGAGGTGATGGAATTCCAGTGGAGCTATTTCAAATCCTGAAAGATGATGCTGTGAAAGTGCTGCACTCAATATGCCAGCAAATTTGGAAAACTCAGCAGTGGCCACAGGACTGGAAAAGGTCAGTTTTCATTCCATTCCCAAAGAAAGGCAATGCCTAAGAATGCTCAAACTACTGCACAATTGCATCCTTCTCACAAGCTAGTAAAGTAATGCTCAAAATTCTCCAAGCCAGGCTTCAGCAATAATGTGAACTGTGAACTTCCCGATGTTCAAGCTGGTTTTAGAAAAGGCAGAAGAACCAGAGATCAAATTGCCAACTTCCGCTGGATCATGGAAAAAGCAAGAGAGTTCCAGAAAAAATCTATTTCTGCTTTATTGACTATGCCAAAGCCTTTGACTGTATGGATCACAATAAACTGTGGAAAATTCTTCAAGAGATGGGAATACCAGACCACCTGACCTGCCTCTTGAGAAGCCTATATGCAGGTCAGGAAGCAACAGTTAGAACTGGACATGGAACAACAGACTGGTTCCAAATAGGAAAAGGAGTACGTCAAGGTTGTATATTGTCACCCTGCTTATTTAACCTTTATGCAGAGTACAACAGGAGAAACGCTGGGCTTGAAGAAGCACAAGCTGGAATCAAGATTGCTGGGAGAAATATCAATCACCTCAGATATGCAGATGACACCACCCTTATGGCAGAAAGTGAAGAGGAACTAAAAAGCCTCTTGATGAAAGTGAAAGTGGAGAGTGAAAAAGTTGGCTTAAAGCTCAACATTCAGAAAACAAAGATCATAGCATCTGGTCCCATCACTTCATGGGAAATAGATGGGGAAACAGTGGAAACAGTGTCAGACTTTATTTCGGGGAGCTCCAAAATCACTGTAGATGGTGACTGCAGCCATGAAATTAAAAGACGATTACTCATTGGAAGAAAAGTTGTGACCAACCTAGATAGCATATTGAAAAGCAGAGACATTACTTTGCCAACAAAGGTCCGTCTAGTCAAGGCTATGGTTTTTCCAGTGGTCATGGATGGATGTGAGAGTTGGACTGTGAAGAAGGCTGAGAGCCGAAGAATTGATGCTTTTGAACTGTGGTGTTGGAGAAGACTCTTGAGAGTCCCTTGGACTGCAAGGAGATCCAACCAGTCCATTCTGAAGGAGATCAGTCCTGGGTGTTCATCGGAAGGACTGATGCTAAAGCTGAAACTCCAGTACTCTGGCCACCTCATGCGAAGAGTTGACTCATTGGAAAAGACTCTGATGCTGGGAGGGATTGGGGGCAGGAGGAGAAGGGGACGACAGAGGATGAGATGGCTGGATGGCATCACTGACTCGATGGACGTGAGTCTGAGTGAACTCCGGGAGTTGGTGATGGACAGGGAGGCCTGGTATGCTGTGATTCATGGGGTTGCAAAGAGTTGGACACGACTGAGTGACTGAACTGAATTTAACTGAACTGAAATACATATAATTATCTGCAATTGTACTACAAAATTCTCAAAAACATCTTCACAGGATGAATTCAGCCATGCTTGACTATAAATTTATAAATGCATTTCAAATAGGGTTTTTAGTAGCAGGGAAGTTGGGGGCAAAGTCAAGGTCCTAAAAATTCAAACTAAGACCCCAGGGGAAAAAAGGGGGTGGGGAGGGGAGGTCACTACATGTACCAGCTCATGCTAACTCCAAACTGTTTACTCAAGGGCTTGTCAGCTGTAAACTTACAACCACGTTCTAGGATCTGAGCAAAGCAAGTCTGATTGTCTCAACTTTTTGACGCGCCGGTTGGTTGACTCAGTTCAGTCGCTCAATCGTGTCCGACTCTTTGCGACCCCATGAATTGCAGCATGTCAGGCCTCCCTGTTCATCACCAACTCCCAAAGTTCACTCAGACTCACGTCCATCGAGTCGGTGATGCCATCCAGCCATCTCATCCTCTGTCATCCCCTTCTCCTCCTGCCCCCAATCCCTCTCAGCATCAGAGTCTTTTCCAATGAGTCGACTCTTTGCATGAGGTGGCCAAAGTATTGGAGTTTCAGCTTCAGCATCAGTCCCTCCAATGAACACACAGGACTGATCTCCTTTAAGATGGACTGGTTGGATCTCCTTGCAGTCCAAGGGACTCTCAAGAGTCTTCTCCAACACCACAGTTCAAAAGCATCAATTCTCCAGGGCTCAGCCTTCTTCACAGTCCAATTCTCACATCCATACATGACCACAGGAAAACCATAGCCTTGACTAGACGGACCTTTGTTGGCAAAGTAATGTCTCTGCTTTTCAATATGCTATCTAGGTTGGTCATAACTTTCCTTCCAAGGAGTAAGCATCTTTTAATTTCATGGCTGCAGTCACCATCTGCAGTGATTTTGGAGTCTCCCAAAATAAAGTCTGACAGTGTTTCCACTGTTTCCCCATCTACTTCCCATGAAGTGACGGGACCAGATGCCATGATCTTTGTTTTCTGAATGCTGAGCTTTAAACCAACTTTTCACTCTCCTCTTTCGCTTTCATCAAGAGTTTCCAATTAGTTAAGACTAAATTGGAATTTCCCGTAGCTTGCAATGAATTACCACTAGGTGGCAGCAGACACCCAGTAAAAGTCCATTCCTTTTTGACTTATAAAGTCCTCACTTGCAAACTCAAAAGACGAGTTCTATGACATTGGAAAGGGGAGTACTTAAAATTCTGGACAACTATAGCTAAATTATGCTACCGATTAAAAAAAAAAGGATCCAGCTTTCAACCTAAAATTTTCCTTTCCCTCAGCTTCAGTAGGTCTTCCCCAGGGCCCATAGGGGATGGGTTTGCTGCCTTTTCCCAGCGGTTAAGAGATTTCATTTCTTAGGAGAAGAAGTGTCTGAGCAGGGCTTCTAGCCTGCCCTCCTAGGACAGGCTTTCTCTGATCTTACTACCTGTTACCAGTATTTCTCAAAGCTCTCTGATAGAGGTCCAGGGAGAAGGGCCTGTCATGAGTAAACACCTCTGTGGGTCCTTGGTTTCTGAGGATTGTATACTCCCATACTCGCTCACAATTGGCCTTTAACGCTTGAATTTCACTTTAAGTCACTCTACTCACACACACAGTGACTCCATCTTCCACCTGTCAGCAGACAGTCCGCCAGGGTTCATGTCCCATCTCTCCTCCACAGGGCCCGTCTTCCTTCAGACTTCAGGGTAATTGCCCTGCAACCTCTTTGAATGAATCAGAAAAAGTCATGAAACTGGGAATAATCCAGATTCTTCTTCCAGAAAGGGTGGCTGTAATTTCTTAGAGACTTCTACATCCCAGGAGAAGCCAGAAGTCACCCCAGGCATTCTGAGAGACCGTTTTCAGGTGACACTTCAGGGACTCACTCCAAAGTGGTCACTGCTTGGCCCTGATGTGGTCCAGGCCGCAGAGAGGGTTCATATGAGTTGCTGGAAGAGATGGCCCCAGGGAGGGGCCTGGAAGGATAACACGTAAGTTGGAGAAAGCAGTGTAGACCTGCGGGAGGGCCAGTAAGGGCCAGGCAGCCATGCCACATGTCGCCATGCCCCGTCCCCCTCTTTCCCACTCTAGGACATCCTCAGTCTGTGTCGCCTCCATCTCTACAGGCAGCTCCGCATGGAGGATGGGGACTCGGCACTCTGGTCCCCCACATCCTCTCACTGGAGTTGTGGGTGGCCCAGAGGCATGGAGCAATGCAGCAGCCCCTCAGCACCTCCCAGGGCCCAGCCTGCTCCACTCTGCACATCCAGAGGTCAAGTCAGAACGGCCAGAGCACCTTCCTGCCAATGGTGCCCACTGTCTTCATCCTTCTCTCACTGAGGAGGATGACTTTATTTCAGCACAAGACAAAGACATTGACTTGGTCTCCAAAAGAACATTTATTTCCAAATTGAGGCCACAGAAACAGAAACTCCCCCTCCCGGACCTCTGCCACTCCCACTGGATAATTCCTCCGCCTCCACAATAAGACGCCTCTTTGGCACACAAACCCTTCTAGAGAAACCCCCGTTTACAGCTCAACATGTTTTGATTGTGGGACCTTCTTTGCTGCCTCCTGGGACAGAAGCTCGTTCCAGAAAGCCACTTTCTCACTTTTCAGCTTCTCGGCTGCCCGAGTGTTGACACCAATCTGAAGGTACCCTTCTTTCTGGTCATATGCTGGCCAGTGGGGAAGCCCCTTCCCATTGGGGTTCCTAGAACAAAATCAAACAGAAATTCCCCAAAGCTGCTGTATGGTCTTAGACCTCTTAGATTGTCAGGGACCCCCTGGCTTCATTTCTGCCAAAGGCTCATATGCCTCCAGAGATAGGAGGCTGACCATGTCCTGGGCAGCCAATCTATCACGGGGAGCTCTCATCTCAGAGGTCACAGGGCGGGGCGTTTGACCATCACACGTTCGAAGCTCCCCCCACCCAACAGACATGCCCAACCTCACTCCATGTCTGCCAGCAGCTCACCCATTCCGAGCAAAGTTGGCCCAGAATTTCATCATCATCTTGCTGAAACTGATCTCTTCTTCTGAGGCACCATCTGTGGGGAGGAGACAAAGCCAGTGCTGCTCAAAGAGTGGTTCATGGGCAGTAGCAGCACTTGAGAAATTGTTAACAGTTTCAGAAATGGGGGCCTTACTCCAGACCTACTGAGTCTAAGCCTGCATTCTGAGAAGATCTTGGGAAACACAAGTGGACTTCAAGCTTGACAGTTACCGACTGAGGCTGGGCTCAGTGAAGGGCTGCAGTTGATCCATAAGCTGACTGCCTTGTCTTCTGCACCCCCCCGACTGCCCTTCCGCATTCAGTGTTTCAGGGACACACCCCAGGGCTGCTGCTAGAGTAACCCCACTCCCAGGATGCTCTCCTTTGGGTCTTTTCTTGGTGTTCTTGATTCACACACATTTTCACAGAATCTGGAAAATAACCGAGCTGCAAGATCCCGCAAAAGCCACCCAACCAGGAAATGCCCAGAGGCACTGGGTGTAACGAACAGTTCTGCGATGTGTCAGACACAATTTGTCTGTAGTTGCTAATGGTTAAGGCATTGAAGACATCTGTGACTTTTTTTTTTAATATTACACACCTAGATATATTATGATATTAAAAAATATGAGTTTTAGACAGATAGATGATCGGATAGACAGACACATGTTAGTCCTGATTCCAGGTTAATAACAACTCTAACTTCACCCTCACGCACATTCTGATGTGTTCTTGTGAGGGCAGAGTGAGTGGTGGCCTTCTAGCCCTGAGCAGGGCCCTGCAGGTGACCCAGCTCCTGTCTTGCTGATGCCCAGGTCTGGATTCTTAGAGCGACCATGGGTTAGGGCACAAGGATGCGCAGTCTCCATCAGGTACATTAGAGCAAGAGAATGGTCGGGACCTTTGTCCTTCCTCCCTGTTATGGTGAATTCAGGAAACTAAGACCTGCAGAGAAGGAGGAACCTGCCCAAGGTCACCAAATAAACTTGAACCCGGATCTCCTAACTCCAAGTTTATAGTCACCAAAGGGCCATCACCTTGCAAAACTGGAATCCCGAAGACAGAGAAGACTTCATCCCCGTGGTCCCCTATCACTGTCTTGGGTTTCACCTCTGGTGAGAAGCTTGGGCGATACTGAAACTCGTACATGTAGGTCGGGACTCCAGCATCTGGGAAACAAGGATTCATACACGGTTCATTTCAGCAGACGCACACTTGATGGTATCAAGGTCTCCGCGGGGCTGTGAGCAATCAGGAAACTGGGGGCATGCCTAGTCCTGAGCGAGCAACAACAGTATTAATAGCAGCTGCCCATTGTGAGAGCCAACTGTGTGCCAACCTTGTGTGTGCCTACAGGAAGCCCCTGGTTACGAGCACATGGAAACTTTGGAAAATTTTCATCACTTGCTTAAGGGTGCGTAGTTGGGAGAGGTGGAATAGGATTTGAGCTGGGCATTTGTTGAATGAGTAAGTGAAGAGTGAATGAATGAATGTTCAAACTTGAGTAGCTCCATTCTAAATAAATATAGGGGCACTGGGTCAGTTCACATAAGCCCCTTTTGATCACCCATGCACAAGGACGTCCATACACGCACACTTTATTGCATTTCATCGCTAACAGGCTAGTCTTCCTTTCCTTTGAGAATACCTGCAGCCTGACAGGTGTCTTCCATTATGTCCAATTTTGAACCTTTCCAGTGATTTTCACGTGTATTCCAAGAAGAGTGAAGTAAATTCAAGTTGTGAGCCTGAGAGTGCAGATTTAAATACAAACCTATGCAGAAAGGGGAAAGTTTGCTCCCGTGTCTCAGGAAACCTCAGTCTGGCATTTCCTACCCTTTGTGTCCGTCCTCTTACGTGCCTTGCTTCCTGCCTGGCCCAGGGAGTGTGCAGCAGTGGCCGAAGGGAGAAGGGGCTGAGGAAGGGGACAGTCCCTCTCTCCTGGCCTCTCTCCTTCCCTCTCCTCTCCTCTCTCTCCACGCACTCTTGAAGCCCCAAGAAGATGTCAGTTTTCCTGCTGATGCTTCAGGAGAGACGTCCAACTTGCTCCTTCAGGGCTAACTCGTGGGTCCCCTACCTGGGGACTTCTGTGCTTTGCATTGATAGTTATGCCACAGCCAGTGACTCTAATGGGGAAGGGTCAGGCTCCAGGGCAGACTGGTGGGGAGATATCACAACATTGCCTCCCTGCCTTGGGGATACTATCACATTTGGAAAATGCCAAAAAAAAAAAAAGGAAAATGAACAAAATGATCACTTATAATCACACTGCTCAGAGAAACCTTCGTTAATATTTCAGAACTTATTCCACTTATGCATATGAAACTATGACACTATTGATAATTCTGTGTCATTACATATGACCATAATGATTGCTTCACATCATTAAATTTCCCCACAAAGTAGTTTAACAATATATGCCATCCCAACAGGAGGATGTAAAACAATTTAATTGCCTCCCTCATCCCCCATCTTTGCACTTTGGTTTAGCAAGAGGTGGTTTTTGGAAGAAGCAATCCTCTGTGGTCCCACAGGCCACTTATTAAACAGTTGCTTCAAGGCTGGGGGCTTCCCTGGTGCTTCAGATGGTAAAGTATCTGTGTGCAATGCTGAAGACCCAGGTTCAATCCCTGGGTGGGGAAGATCCCCTGGAGAAGGAAATGGCACCCCACTCCAGTACTCTCGCCTGGAAAACCCCATGGACACAGGAGCCTGGTAGGCTACAGTCCATGCGGTTGCCAAGAGTCGGACACGACTGAGTCACTTCACTTTACCTTACTTCAAGGTCAAGCAGAGAATGCCATAAGGAGGGGCTTTAACCTTGGCTCTGCCATTTTAAAGTTTTAGAAAGAACTCATGATCCAAACATAGGGGAAAGAACTTTCATGAATGGGAGAAATTATTTTTGGGAGCATGTTGCCCAAAAGATATCTTTGTTTATTTTTTTCTTTTTAACATTTCTGCCTTAAACTTCAGAGATTTATTAAATTCCTACAACCACAACACAAGTCTTCAAAAGAATAAGTAGGGCACAGGTTTGTATAATAACATTTAGGAACAATAAGAAAAGCAGAGGGAAGGAAAGAGTTAGTAATAAAAAATACACAAATTTAAACAGTGTGAGGTTGTTTTTTCTTTATTTGGTAAGGAGGGGCTTATGAAGTTGGCAGCATTATTTTTATTTTTTAATCTGAGTATCTTAACAGATAGAATTAAGAAATAGTCATTCTTATATACTGGAAGCAATTTCACAGTATGTATCAAAAACTTTAAAATGGTCCTACAAGCTAGCCTAGTAATTAAACCTTTAGTAATCAAATCTAAAAAAAAAAAATCATCAGAGATTTGGTTAAAGATATATGCACATAAGGCTGAGCATAATGTTTTACAGCCTGCCTCAATATCCAGTAGGACAGGAATACTACAGTAAATTTTAATGTATTATTCCATGAGATAATGGATGCTCTTTATGAGTTTTCATTGACATTGAGGAAATGCTTACCATATAGGATTCCATGAAAAAAACCACAATATAAAATTAACATTTAAATGATATGTAAGACATGGGAAGATTAATGAAGAAAATATGTCAAAAAATTATAGCAGATATTTCTATGAATTTTGAAGGCTTCCAAGGTCAGAGCTAGCTTTGACTAGAAATTTGACTATGTGTTTCCATATTTTCAAAATGTTCTACAAGTATAAGATGTTAATTTTTATATTCAGAATAAGTTCTCTTCTGTATAAAAAAAGACTTAAGTACAAAAAGTTTAAAAAAGGAAAGCATAATGTTGATAAAGTCTGGGAATTCCAAGCAAAAATGACTCTGATGGGGGTCTGACACGTCCTGACACATCCCAGATGACTGGGTCAACAGACAATGAAGCAGAGGAAACCACATGTACGGAGAGACAAGACCACGTTTGTGAAAGAACAGTTCTGACCCCAGGCCGCCTCTAGCTGAAGAGCTTCATCAAGACCCTAGGGAGGAGGAAGGGTAACCAGAACCTATCCATGACTGTATTGAACTGGGGGGACCTGGTAGGTCAGATGTAGCTACTTTTTATTATGCGTATAGAGTCCCAAATTCTAAAACCCTTCTAGCATGGTTAGAAAGAGTGATCTGGGTCAGAGAACCATGTCCTGCCTTGCAGACTAGATGAGAGATAGCTCCTGGAAAGGGAGGGTGCTGTAAGGACCTCAGTAAGGTACTCCAAAAGGACACCTCCTGTCCATGTGAGCTCCTCCATCCTTGGCCCCATGCCCCTAGGGCCCCCTCACACACAGTCTTGGGATATGCTGAAAGGTCCTGCGATAGACCCCGCACACACTGGCATGGAACAAGGCCAGCTGCAGACATCAACATTCTCCAGCCCACTTGCCCCATACCTCCCTCTGCTCTGTCCTTTGGGTTTTCTTGGTCCCAGACAACATTCCTGATCCGACATGTGGCCTCAAGCTATCTCCAGCTCCACAGGTTAACAAACTAGTTTGAAGCTATCTCTGACCTTGGAAGGCTTCTAAGACAAAACCGCCAATATTTGCCCTGTGGCCCCACAGACTACTGTAATTCAGGTGAGGGACCCCTGGGCAGAGACTGTTGGTGTCTCCCCATGTCCCCTGCTTCTGGGCACACTGGCCAGAGTTCCAGCTCCTGCATCTGGAGCTCTTTGCCTGAGGTCTTCGGCAGCCAGAGACCACTCTGCCCACATGTACAGCAGATCAAAGCACCAGGGAATTAACTGCCCTTGGGAACAGCCTTCAACTGATGACTCATCAAAGCTGGAGGATAAAGAGCCCAGCTCTCTTGCCGCTGACTGGGGAAAACCCTGAGCCGTGTCTTCTGCTGGTTCCCCAGCTCCAGGTGTCCATGGCGACACTCGCTTGGCAGCACAGGGTAGACTGACTTCCTTCTCCATTCCTGTCACTTCTCCACTCCTCTACCAGGGTTACCTGGGGTCACTCCCAGATACACTGCCTGCAGTTAGATCCTTTCTCAGAGTCTGCTTCTGGTGGAAACCAAAATGGGACCGTGCCCCGCCCCCGGCTATCTGGAATGGATCTTGAAGTTTCTTAAATCTTTCTATGCTGAGGGTTAAGACAGAATACAGTGTGAAGCGGGTGGGGTCAGTGTTCCTCTCCTGTACAATGACGAAGACTCACCTCTGTGGTAACGGGCCGTGTTCACAGATGGCACACAAAACAACCCATCTCCAATCAAGTCCAGGAGCAGGTCTTCCTTTTGGGCAGGGTCTTGTGTCCCTCCTAAATACCTGTCAGTGAACACTGGAGCCAGTTCCTCAGGGATGTTCTGAAATAGATCAAAAGGTAAAGTGACCACCAAGCCCTAGTGAACGCCCTGGCTTCCCCAGCCAGCGAGGAAGGCTTGCGTTAATGGTGAACCTCTCAGGCCCCATGCTGCCACTCCTGTCTACCCCTGGTGCTGAGGTGGAAAGGCAGAAAAATAGGAGCTGAACCCCCCCACCCCTAGCCCCAGTCTTCATTTTGCCATTAGCTGCTCTGCAATTGGGAACAAGCCCCTGCTCATCTTTGGTGCTCAGCCAGTTTCCGTGATTTGAGTCTTACAAGGATGGGGTAGGACTTCCACACGAGTGACGTGGCCATCTCCTGGTCCATCTTGCCTGCAGAGAGTGGGAAGCCCATGAGCTGTTAAAACAAAGGTTAAGCAGTTGTGAAATCATCAGGAAATAGCAGGAGAAACCAAAGTGACCAACAGACCAAACTAAATGGAGGCTGAAGGTCACTTCGTCATGCGTTCGTTGGGCATGGGTTTTGGATGAGTTTTGGACTCAAATGGACTTTCATATCCAGAGACCAAGGAGGGTAAAGAGGATAACGTAATTGTTAAGGGAAGCTGTCCTAGTCCGTGTGTGTGTGTGTGTGTGTGTGTGTGTTTAGACACACACTCACACACAAACAATTGGAGTCCCCTGAGTGGTCAAGACAGAGAGGGACGATTTCGGCCAGCCCAGTGTTGAAGTGAAGGGCTCTGGGGCAGATGACACAGACCCCACACATACCCCACCTGGGTCGGATAACTGTAAAAAAAAGAGTGAAAGTGTCAGTAGCTCAGTCATGTCTGACTCTTGGCGACCCCATTGACTGTAGCCCACCAGGCTCCTCTGTTTGTGGAATTCTCCAGGCAAGAATACAGAGTATGGGTAGCCATTCACTTCTCCAGGGGATCTTCCCGACCCAGGGGCTTTACGGGCAGATCTGCTAGTCAGATAACTGAGAAAGCCCCCAGTCCTGCCATTATGACTTTGGTCCTTTGGTCTAACCTCGGAAGTCATTCTGAAGAACCACAGAACTCTGCACATAACAACGCTATTAAAACTCAGCCCTAAGAGACTTGACCAAACTCCAGGACAGCTAAAGGAGGCTTAAGGCCACATCCCCAGGATGACTGCAGGCCCCCTTCAAGAGCTCTGGGCTGCCAGGAGACTTTACAGTTTGTTTCAGCCAAAGCCTAGTGATAGGCAGGTAGGTCCCTGAACTCCCTCTTAGAGCAGTTACTTTAGAATTCTTGTAATTATAAATCTTTTCTTTGTCCCTTTACATGTAAATCTACCACCCAAAGCTGTTTCCTCAAGGACCTATGAGCCATCTCTATGAAAAACAAACATCCAGGGGATAATTCTTGCTCTCTCCTCCAGTCCCTGTGAGATGATAAAGGCCTAACTTCAGTGGGGGCCTGATTCTACTTACACAGCTGCCTCCTGTTGTAAAGACAGAGGTTTGTTTCTTCTCCAGATAATACCAACTAACAAATCCAAGTAGGTAGTCCAGTCACATGGATAATCCACCCCACCCCACCCCACCCCACTCCCACCCACTCCTTAAATAAGCTCCAGGCTTTCATTTCAGGGATTGGGTTCAGTTCACAATGGATCATTTCCCTCTAGCAGGAATGTAACTGAATCAAATCTGTTACCACTTCACCTAGTGTCTGCCTTCCTTTATCTCTGTCAGAAGGGAAAGCCCTTCCTAACTTTTAGAAGTCAATTTTAACTCAGGAGGAAGCAGGCTCCCCCCACTCTTTCCAGTGAGATGAGTGGGAGCATGGGTGAGGCGGGGGTCATTTATGGAGAAAGCATGAAAGCAGCAAGCCCGAGGCGAGAGGCTGCAGGTTCCAGGCCCCACTCTCCATAACTCCTGAGCCCCTTGCCCTGCCCAGGCCTTGGGTTTTTCATCTGCCCAATGATGATCTCTATCAGCCCTCCTGGAACTGACATTTTGGGATTCATGGATGGGAGGACAATCACAGAGTGTGTGGGGACATGGGTCCCCAGAACTGCACCACCCAGATGACAGTGTGGACCATAGGAAATGGTTTCCACGGACATATCAACTTGTATGAAGGGGACAGCTGGCCTGGTCCCAGAGAGAGGTCTGTGACCACAGACGGGAGGGTGATGTGCTGGGAGCCAAGTCTACAAGGCCTGCGCTTTCTCACCAGTGGAAGAATCCAGCCAAACTCTTGCTTGTTGACTCCGACGATGTAGGGAACGGTGTTGAAGTTCTTTTCAGCCAGCATCTCTGTTGGCATCTTTGGCAGCACCACTCCGTCAACCACGGTGGGCAGGAAAGGATAGGTCTGGGGAAGAGGGCAGAGTATTGTCTGTGCCTCCCCTTCCAGGTCACACCTGCATCCCCGTCTCCACCTGCCGGAGCTCACAACCATTCTCACACACCTGAGTCCTAACCAAGGGGGATAACTCTGTGGACCCCAGAGGGTAGAACTCTGACCAGGGCACAGCAGTGGGCGGGGGATGGGGAAAGTTCTTCAGTCAATTTGGTATAAAAATATATAATATGCGTATATATTTGAATTATATATATATATATATATATATGTCTCTTTCCAGTCTCATTCAGCTCTCAATATTTGTGGTACTTAAGCTCTAAAAAGTTACTGTGACGGACTTCCCTGGTGGTCCCCCAGTTAAGAGACTGTCGGCCAATGCAGGGGACATGGGGTTTAATCCCTGGTCTGGGAAGATTCCACAGGCCTCGGGGCAACTAAGCCCAGCTGCTGCCGTGTGCCTCGAGCCTGTGCTCCGCAACAAGAGAAGCCCCAGCAATGAGAAGCCTGCACACCACAGCAAGAGTAGACCCCGACGCTGCAACTAGAGCACAGCCCGTGCAGGGATGAAGACACAGCACAGCCGAAAATAAACGAACAATAAAAGAATGCGCTGGGGAAGAAACCAACAGCCACCGAGGACTCAGGGGTTCCCTGGGTGATGCAGCTGTAAATCCCTTGGCCATCAGCCTCAACAGTCCCGCCCACTACGCTTTTTTAAAAAAATCCGCCTTCATCTCATAAAATCACAAACATAGCTTGTTTCCCATGGCTTCGTCACACGCCACAGATGTTACTTTAGCATATTCCTAACCGCTCAACGAACTGATCGGCAAATAGTCTTTCCCTTATTCCGGATGCTCTGCGTTGTCGATCCATTAACACTGAATTCTTGACCAGCAGCACTGTCATCCATGCCTGAAGGCCGTTTGTCTAATACTCGTATTTCTCACAAGTCAGACACATCGTAGGCTGCCTGCCCTTTGGCCCACTAGACAGCCCTTCTGTCTGTGGTCGGGGATTATTTTAAACAGAAACACTGACAGCACAAAACTCAAGAACGCAAAAGCTGGCACTAACTAGGACCACGAAAAGATACGTTACTGGTTTTAGAGATGAAACAAAAAGACAAAAAAATGTAGCTCCTTGTTTGATCTCTGTGAAGAAAAGGGAACCCTCCTACACTGGGAATGTAAATTTGTCCAGCCACCATGGAGAACGGTATGGAGGTTCCTTAAAAAGCGAAAAATATCATTATGATATGACCCTGCAATCCCAATCCCAGGCATATATCCAGAGAAAACTCCAATTCAAAAAGACACATGCATCTCAATGTTCACAACAGCCCTATTTACAGTAGCCAAGAAATGAAAGCAATCTAAATGTCCAGTGACAGATAAATGGGCAAAGAACATATGATGGAATATTACTCAGCCATGAAAAAGGATGAAACAATGCCATTTGCAGTAACATGGATGGCCCCGGAGATCACCATCCTAGGTGCAGTAAGTCAGAAAGAGAAGCTCTAATGCCACATGATATCACTTATATGTGGAATCTAAAATATGACACAAATGAACTTACCTACAAATCAAAACAGACTCACAGAAAGCAGACTATGGTTACCAAAGGGGAAAAGGGGTCGAGCAGGGATGAATTAGGAGTTTGGGGTTAGCAGATACAAGCTTCTCTATGTAAAACAGATGAGCAACAAGACCCTACAGGGGGAGCTATATTCAATATCCTGCAATAAACCATAATGGAAAATAATATTACAAAGATTGTGTATATATATGTATAACTGAATCATTTCACTATATACCAGAAACCAGCCCAACATTGCAAATCAACTATACTTAGAAAGAAAAAGACTTTGTTGAGTGCCTAAGTCTCATTTGATCCTCTCTACACCTTTTAAGGTGAGACTCCCCAGGGAGTCTGCAGAGAGGCCAGGACTTAGATGCCACAGAAGTAATGCCATCAGAACCTGGTGAAGGGAAGCGTTCGAAGGTGGGAGGAGACGAAGGAGATGGGAGGCAGCTGTTGGAGTTTCCCACGGGGCTGGGAGGAGGGTGGTGTCCTGAGGACTGAATTTCATGGCACCTTTCCCCACATCCCTGCAAACACTGAGACTTGCACAGTCCGTCAACCTGAAACCCCCAGGAGACGATCCAGGCTCCTCGAGAAGGCTCCTCAAGAGCTCCTTACCCAGGCATCTCCACTCCCCACAGTGGAGGTTTCCCGTTCACCTTCTCCCAACAGGGCATTTTTAGGGATGTAAACAAGACCAGGGCCTGGCTGGGGACAGGGACACAGAGTTGATGATGGAGAGCACTGGCCTGGGGGTCGGGGTACTGGGTTCTGGTCTGATGACTGGTCTCCTCCTGGGGCCACCCGGACAGTACTCTATCTCTCTCCGGGGTCAGCAGGGTAAACACAAGAAGCTGCTATGGCTTCGCATGGGAGAATTCCTGTCATTCATATGTAACTGGAGCTTAAAGGTGTCAAGACTTCAAACCCATAATTAAGAAACCAAAGGTCCTTACCTTTGTTGGGTCTCCCAAGAAATCAAGAGTGAAAAAGTTCTGTGAAGACAAAGACAGAGGTTGTGGTGAGGAGGCTTCCTGGGAGGAAAGCTGACCTCTGTGAGCTGTGCCAAAAGGTACCGAGTGCTCCCTCCTGGCGCCACGCTGGCTGGGCTGAGAGGAAGCGGGCAGGACACCCTCCCCTGGGCGCCAGAACAGGGAGCCGGTGGAGGGTGGGCGAGGGTTGTTGCAGGGCACTGCTGCTGGTGCCCGCCCTGCCCCCCACCCATTTCCCCTTCTTCCTCTTCCAGGCAACAGCACCCCGATTGTCCATTGGGGGACCCCCGGTTCCCGCTCTCACTCCATGATTCCAGGCATCTGTATGTGGCCTCCGGTGCACCAAATCCCGGAATACAGGGACTACTGCAGGGGTGGACGTGTGCCCACGTCAGTTCAATAGAGTTTACCCAAAACTTTTACTGGAGTTATTGGGAAAGGAGGTTTCTGGGCAGATAGGATATGAGACTAGAGCATTGTTGTTTAACTTCCCTAGGGGCCAGAGCTGCCTAAGAGTGAAGCCAACACAGGAAGGGAAAAGCTGAAGGATAGAGACAGAGTCTTAATCGCATCATACATGCATCCAGATCCAGCCGCGAAACCATCACCTCCTGGGCTTGTCAGGGAGTTACCGAAGGATTCTGTCCCAGCATACTCCTCTCTCTCCTCAAAGCACTGTGAGATGAGCTCCTCACCTTGCATCAGAAAATCCTGACTCATATAAACCCACTGAAAATGCTCCTTGCTGTAAGTTTATCAGGATTGTACTGACTTTATTGTTTTACTGTAGCTAACAGGCCTGACCAGCATGTATGAGGTCAGCAAAAGTGGTCTCCCCATTATGTGTTGTAGCCCTGCAATCCAGGTGCGTGTGTCCATGCGTGTGTGTGTCTATGTGTGTGTATTAGGGTGAGAAGGTAATCATAGAAACACTTCCACATGATCTCAGAAAACTCAGGAGGATTATAGAGGCTCCGGGTTTTACCAAAGTTACCAATTCTCCCTGTATAAACTGGACCTCTTGGGCCACATTGAGAGGTGCTGAAATAGATTTACATCCTTTCAGGCATTAGAAAGCAGTTGTGTTTTCATTCTTTGAACATATAGGTCACATCATGTGAGCCTGAGAAGCCAGGATCTAAGTCCCAAGGCCAAGGCCACACTGGAAAGGGCTCAGAGTCCAGTGTCAGAGACTTGTCTCTGGGGGTTCAGGAATACCCTCCAGAGTCCAGACAGAGAGCTCAGGTGCTTAGGTTACTCTGGGCTTTCTTTCAAACCCTCCCCGACAGAAAGGATAGTTCCTATTGGCCCAGGTGCTATATTTCTGGGTGTCCATCCTGCTGCGGCTTCTCTGTGATGACACGCTGCCGCAGACATCCATCAAGCCTCACAGGTCACCTTCTCTGTGAAGCATCCTTGCTTAGTATAACAAATACTTCCCCTCTCTGTCTTCCTACCACACAGAGCCCACAAAGTACGTGGGTGTGTTTCTCCCTGGAAAGTTCCTTGTGAGCAGGGATTATATGTCCGATCCACCTTTGCATCACCCTCCCTGTTACCACCCCTCCCCGCCACACACACACACTTCACATAGACACGTGGATGGATGAAGTGGTCAGTACGGGGAGTACTGGTGAGTCAGATGGGCGAGTGGATACATGGAGATGGGTGATGGGTGGATCACTGATTTGGAGGGATGGATGATGGAGTGACAATATTGCTGTGGTGCATGGATAATTAATAATAGATGAATGAAAAGTTTTGAGTGGATTTGTGGACTGGATAGAGGAATGATAAGACAGATGAGTAAATGGATGGATGGTTGGATAGATTAATGGCTTGATGTATAGTTTTCCTAGAATAACAAGTGAGGCAGAGTCTTAAAAAATCTAGAAAAGTGGCCCACCATTGGCTTAAAAATGAAATGGTTTCTAAGTTAACGAAGATAAAAAGTGATAATCTTTCCAAAAATATTTGTTTTTCATATTTCTGAAATTTAGTTCAGGATGGTAGTTACCTCTGAAATATATGATATTTAATTTTTAAAAATATATCTAAAAATGAGAATAGAAAAAAAAAGTTTTGATAGATCTAGAGGATTATTAATTGTTCATTACGTTCTTGTTTTGACTTTGCTAAAGTTGGAGATATTCCATAATAATAAAGACAAACAGTTCCCCATTCAGATCCAGAGGCTGACACTGCTCCTGGGAGGTGAGAAACTGTCCCGGGTAATTTCTCTAGGGCAAGAGGACTGAAGCTGAAATGGTGACGCCTGGAGCCAGGTTTCCAGGTTCAGGGGCTTGTTTTTCCAAGAGAACGGATGCACTTACCATCTTCTGTGTTACCTCCAAGAGCTCGTCCTCCGTCTTCTGGCGCAGGCAGTGAACAAGGACAGCCGAGGTGATGGTCTTGCACCCAGCAAAGGCAGCAATTCGCTGTAGAGATCACAGGTGACAGCAGAATTCAAGAGCCAGGCCTCTCCCTCCATCAGTACCGAGGTCTTCTGTCCCAGCCTCAGTTTCTAAAGGCAGCCCGTGGTAGCAGAAAACACTCCAGACCAGGACTTCCCTGGTGGCCCAGGGGTTAAGAGTCTGCCTGCCAGTGCAGGGGATCCGGGTTTGATCCCTGGTCTGGGAGGATTCCATCTGCTGCGGGGCAACTAAAGCCCTGCACCACAACCACTGAAGCCCCTGCACCCCACACCCCATGCTCCGGAACAAGAGAACCCGCCACAGTGAGAAGCCTGTGCACCACAACGAGAGAGAGCCTGCACACAGCAACAAACACCCAGCACAGTCAGAAATAAATACATGATTTAAAAAAATAGTAACAAAATTAAAGTTTAAAACACTAAAAAAAAAAGAGAGAGAAAGAAAGAAAAAGAAGAAGAAAGAAAAAGAAAATGCTCCAGACCAGTTTGTGTGGGTCCTGGGTCCCAGGCATGCCAATGATACAGCCTCTGCTCTGTTACTTTATGTCTGTTAAAACGGGCACAGTATCCTTGAAACTGAAGAGAGGTATCATGGAATGGAGCTTAAAAATGTGGAATCCACAATCCCACTATCTAATTTCAAATCTTGGCTCATCCAAGTAACAGCCATGTGGCCTCAGGCCAGTGACTGGCAAAGTGAAGCCGGGGGGAAGACACAGCAGAGAAGTCAGGTGCCAGGATGGTGGGGCACTGGAGAGTGTGCACGGCTGCCTGGAGACGGGTCCAGTATCTGACATGCAATCAGGGCTCAGGAGATGTTTGCTAAATAAATGAAATGACCGTAAGAAGTGGACAGAGTGGGGAGAGAGAGAGGGAGGGAGGGCAAGAATCAGAATCTTCGATTCCGTCACTGTCTCAGATTCCTCCCTTGAAGTGTGGCTGCTGGCCCCACCCCTCCACCAAACCAGCCCGGCCAAAACGCTCCACATCACTGACTCTAAGGCACACTCCTCAGCAGGGCCTTCGTGTTGCTCACCCTTCCCTGTCTTCCTAACATTCTCCAAATAAAGGCAAAGTCCCCACTAGGTCCTATGTAGCATGGCCCTGCCAGTGGCCCCATCCTCAGCTCTCTCCAGGTCCTGTTTGCACTTTCTGCCCTGGCCACATCAGCCTTCCTCACTCTCTCACTTGAGATACCTCCTCCTGCCACAGGACACTTGCTCAGGATGTTCCCTCTTCCTGGATATTCTTTTCTTACCAAGTAATTTACTGCTTATCTTTCTCATCTCAACTCGCTGATCATTAGTTTTTTGCCAGGAGCCTTTCCTGATAACTTCTCCCAACACACTGGACTAAGCGCTCCTTTTGGATTCTTCTGACATCAGGTGCCTCTTCTCTATTGCTCTAGTCACGGTGGACATTTTACAGGTTTTGCAGCTGTATAATTATGACTCTATCTCCTCAATTATAATAGAAGCTTCATGAGGTTGCCAGATGTCAGACTACATCAAAACTACTTGCTGTGTGAAGGAATGAATGAATGCTCCAGGGACCGACCCCAGTCACAGCCCCCAGGGAAAGTCCACTCCAGGCTCGCATGAGGCCAGTGAGTTCAGCAGACTCAGACACTGAGGGAGGCAACACAGATGACAGGCCACTGCCCACTGTGCAGCCCCTCACCACACCTGGCGCACTTTGGGACGCGTGTTCAGCACAAAGTGCACTGGGGCCGACAGTCCAGAGTCACGAGCCCGAGCCCAGCTCTGCCCTCATCACTGGCTGACCTTGCCAAGTGCTTCTGCTCTCTGCCCCAGTTTGATTAGCAGGAGACCTGGGAGGTGGGGCGGGGTGTGTCCTCGCCCTTCCTGGTCAGCCACCCTCACTTCTATGACTCTTTGAGGGTGTCAGCCAGACCCTGTGATAAGAAAGGGCCCTCACCACTTCAGCAGAGCAGAGCCTGGTGCAGGGACAGCCCAGTGTGAGACCTACCTTAGCTTCAGCCTTAGAGTCCTTCTTGACCAGGCCAGGAATAAGGGCAACACCACTCTCTGAGATGGCCCGGTGGAAAAGATTCTTGGCCAGAGGAGATAAAACCTGGGAGGAGAGTGGCAAGAAAGGGAGTTTATGCTCACAGGGAGTGGGGTCTTCAAGAGCTATACCCATCCATAGCCCTGTCCTGGGCTGTTCCCATGGAGACCGTGGGGCTCAGTGGACATGACAGGTCCTTCCTTGACCTGACTGACCTTGTTCCCTAGACTGACCGGAGGGTCCAGCTTCTCCAAGAAAACCTCCACTAGAGGGAACCGGGTGTGCAGAGTGAGGCATGCACGGATCACAACAGTCAAAGTATCTGAAAGGCAGCTGGAAATTTCTAGCATCGATTTAAACACACTGTTCTGATTTCCCATTTCCATTACTCAGGATTTATTTTAGGGAAAATGATCTGGAGGCAAACAAAAATCTCTAAGATGTTCATGTTATTTATAACGGTAAAAAGTGGAAATAACACAAGGTTTTAATATATGACATGGGGTAAATAAGGTACTTTTCATTTCTACAAGGAAATACTAATGACTATACACACAAAACATGAATAATAATTAACGGTGAGGGAAACATATATGCTATAATGTAAAGCAGGCTTTTTTGTTTAGAAATTCATAGATATAGATAGATGATAGATAGGGGGATTCATGGAAAAAGGGCTGTTCTGGTGGCTCAAATGGTAAAGAATCTGCCTGCAGTGCAAGAGACCTGGGTTCAGTCCCTGGATTGGGAAGATCCCCTGGAGGAGGGCATGGCAACCACTCCAGTATTCTTGCCTGGAGAATTCCATGGACAGAGGAGCCTGGTGGGCTACAGTGCACGGGGTTGCAAAGAGTTGGACACAACCGAGCGACTAAGCACAGCGCAGCACAACAGCATGGAAAAAAGACTAGAAAAATGAAGCTGTCCATGGTGAGAATCACTGGCTAATGGGATTGTGGATGAACTTTTATTGAGGGGGGGTTATCTATGATTTTCTTTTTTCTCCATTTTATAAAATATAAAAATGTTTTCTCTGAATATTCAACTATGATCCCACGTTTTAAAAATATATTAATAGTGCTCAAACATGAGGGAGCTGGAGTGTTTCCCACGGCTCCCAGCACCCTCTAATCTGGCTTTCCGGCTTTGCTTCCCTCGCTGTCTCCCCCATTCCCATTCCCCACACCACACTCCCAGGTCCTCTCTGTGTCCCTTGTTCCTGTCCCATCCCCCATCCCTCCTCTTCTTCTCCTTCTCCCCAGCCCAGCTCCATCCCTCAGCCCCAGAGACTGCTGCCCTCCCTCCTGGGCATGGACAAGCCACCAGGGCCCTCAGAGGGGGCCTCCAACCTGTTCCTAGTGCTCGGGTCTCCTGAACTGTAGGCCTGGCTTCAAGTCAGACAAGGACACTCAGACCAACCTCAAGTTGGCTCCTCTGATTAATCATTTACACCCACCCCTAATCTCAAGAGAAGTGAGGCGACTCCTAACGTTAAAATGATTAAGAAGGAGAGGATGAGCTCAACTGACACAGGACAGGAAGAGAGTGTCTGTCGCAGCTGTGGCTGCAGCTATGACCCCGGAGGCTGAGCTGAGCCCTGAGCTTCCTGGGGGCCAAGGGGAGTCTGGCCTTTAACTCTTCACTGTCTGATGCTGCACAGAGTCGGGTCAGCCTTGAATGCAGGTCTTGGAAGTAAAGGTACCAGGACTAGATGGGCTGGTCTGCAAGGGGTCCCATCAGCAGCCACATCAGGGCCAGGAAGACTTACAAGAACAGACACACTTTCTGCTCCTGCTGACTCTCCAAAGATGGTCACAGAGCCTGGATCCCCGCCAAAGTTGGCAATGTTCTCCTGGACCCAGTGCAGCGCGGCCACCTGGTCCAAGTGGCCCCAGTTCCCCCGGCAGTGCTCGTCCCCTGTGCTGTGAGTGAGAGGACAGGGTGGGGTTGGGAGCAGAGATGTCCCGGCAGGGCCCTGGGGACCAGAGATGGGGCTGGGGGTCCAGGGGAGCCTTCTGGAAAGGACTGGGCTTCCATGGCCCTGACACGGGGTCTTCACTCTCCTGCTGTCCTGCTCTGCTACAGGGCTCTGCAGAGCCATCCTGCATCTACGACTGAGCATCTGCTGCGGTCGGGGTGCAACCCTGGCTCAGGTGGTAGAGAGGCCGGGGGAGAGGAAGTGGGGCGAGTACGCACAGTTACACTGTCACAGGGAGCAGACACGGGCCTTGGGGGGAAGAGCTGAGGGGTCTCCATGAAGGGGACACATCCTGGGACACGACTCCCCTGGGACAACCCTCCCCCAGCCCGCAGGTCTTTCCAGGGAGGTGACCACCCCTCCCTCAGGCCACCCCCCAGCATCTCAGGGTAAGAGGTCCTGGCACCAGTACATTCAGGAAAAGCTCAGTAACTGCCTGCTGGAAACCTGGTTCCTGTCCCCAGAGAATCCATGCAGGAGACTCAAGCCTTCACTCATGCATGTGCCAAACTACACGAAGGAAATGGAGTAAGTGGGCCCAAGGCTCCTCCCAGTAGATGTCCCCTGGAGTCAGATGCTCCTTACAACCTCCCAGTTCCAGGCACCCGCTCCTTCACCTACGAGACTTCCTGGAGCTCCCAGGAGTCTAGCCCTCTTTACTTCCCCAGGAGGAAAGATGTGTGAGCCTCTAAGTGCTGTGCTGCATGGTGACCGTCATCTTGAAGATACTGCAACACGCCAGGCAGCAGAGTGGAAAGGGATAAGCAGTTCAGATGAGATGACAGCTGGGTTGGGCTTGGTAGGAATAATAGGAGTGTGTCAGGGAGATTGGGTGTTTTATGGGTAAGAGCTCAGAAGTAAGTGCACCAGGGTGGCTGGGGAACGAGAAGGTAGGTGGAGCCCAGTTAGGGGGGCACTCAGATGTCTTAGCAGGGAGCCTAGCAAGCAGCCCCTAGAGGGCTTGCATGACCAGAGTGGGGTCCTAGCACCCCCACCCGGGGGGCAGTGTGCCACCAGGAGAGTCCAGGGACTTACCTGAAGAAGCCCCAGATGCCCAGGCGGTACTGGATGGTCACCACCACCACATTTTCGTGGGCAGAGAGGACCAGCCCTTCATAGGTTGACGCTCCTCCCATCAGCAGAGCTCCTCCGTGGATCCACACCATCACCTGGAGGGGGAGAATGCAACCACAGGGTGACAGGAAGCAGAGCTGGGGAAGACCTCAGAGGCAGGCTTGGTCACCAACCCGTTCTCCAGCTGCAGCCCAGGCCAGCACCCCACTCAGGGCACCCTGGCTGCCCCTGCCTGTCTCCCCTGCCCCAGTGCCACCTGCGCTCAGCGCTCCTCATGCTGAGAACATCATCACGGGAACAGCCAAGGCTCGAGCACCGTCTCCTCCCCAGCACTCCCGCCACCCTCGCTCCTGGACCCCTCGCCCAGCTCAGTGCACTCAGCATGCAGAGGCCCTTGGCTAGAAGCTTGTTTCAGCTTCCTCTTAGTTGCCTTCTGAGTGGCGAATGCAGCTTCTCATGAATGGATGATCGTGTCAAGAAGCCTATGCCCTGGGTGGCACCTCTTCTTAATATACCTTCTGGCTGCCTCCTTCTGCTCCCCAAATCTCACCCATCCTCCAAAGCCCAGCCTAAAAACCACCTCCTCCAAGAAGTCTTCAGCCATTTGATGAATATGATCTGAAAACCTACTAGGTGCCAAGGACTGTGGTAAGAATTGAGGCCATTCATAATGCATGTCCCCAAATTTAAGGAGTTCACATAGCAAGAAAGTGAGAATAGCTAAAGTAATATCATAATGATTTTATTATCAAAAATTTTGAAGAACTCATACATGAACTATGTACCAAGTATTATTTTAAGCATTTAAAAATAACCCATCCATGAACGAGGGACTCCTATTATCCCATTTCATGGACAGGAAAACGGGGGCACTTAACCACCCTGAGGTCACGCAGCTACCAGGCAGTGGAGGCAGGACTTGAACCCAGGCAGTCTGCCTGCAGAGTCCACATGTTGAGCCACCCAGCACCCAGCAGCCAATGGCCGTGCCCTGGTAGGTTGGCTGTTGGGGCCGGAGGAATTCCTTCCCTTCAGCTCTAACTAATGCATCAGGAAGTTGCCTCGTGTGCTGTGCCAGACACTGCCATTAATCTTCATATTCATCACTGAAAACTCATGTGTGATTATCCCTGATTTGAGGAAACAGAGCCAGGTCTCTCAGGCAGTAAAAGGCAGAACTAGTCTTTACACCCAGACTCTGCAGTTCCAGAGCCTGTGTCCACACTAGAGGTTCTCCAGCCTCAGGTTCCCAGAGCCCCTGCTCCTCCAACACCTCCGATCCTTGACTGCCTCCTGGTGGAGGGACTGAGTTTGCAGTCATCTCTTGAGTCCAGGCTGAGCCAGGGGCTGGTCAGCAGCGATTTGCTGAAGAACCTAGTCCAGCTCGGTGCACATCCTCAAAGGCAGGGGCTGTGTGGTCATAGTTTTACGTTCCTCTTTTCTCTTAACCCCCACTTCTAGCTACGTGGGGGAGCACTAAGTATGTAACAGGCAAATGAATGAATGCCTGAGTGATCAATGTCCCCACCTCTTCAAGCTTCTAGTCCCAAGTTCAGACGCCCTCCTCCACATCTGGGCACCATGCCAAGGGTGTTCCTGGGAGATGGCTGGGTGTGCGTGGCCACCCCATTCTCTACCCCCGCTGACCCCTCCTTTTCTAGCAGACCAGCCCCACCCTCTAGCCTGAGTCTGGAAGGCTGCCCTGTCTCTGGGCTCCATTTATTCTGGAAATGCTGACTCACTGAATCACTAGCCTGGGCCAAAGACAATTAGGAAGTGAAATAAACTACAAGAAAATCTTGATAGTTGGCAAAGGAAAGGGCAACCTTGTTGCTCCAGGCTCTGCCCCCCAAGCTGTAACCCAGAAGGCTGTCAGAGAGGGCCTCTGTGTGCTGAGGAAAGACACACATAGGCTCCGTGCCAGTGTGTGTCAGAGCGCTCCTGGCTGTTCCAGGAGCCCCGTGCTCCAGTCCTGCCAACCCGACTCTGTGACCGCACTTTCCCCTCACTGGACCTCAGTTTCTCTGTCTGTAAAGGAAGGGTTGATTTGTTGGCTTATCTCCAAGGTTCCTTCCAGCTCTAACTTTATGGAAATGACGTTTTACCCTCTCTGGGTATCAGATTCCTAATCTAGCAATTAAGAGTCATCCTTCTTGTCCATCTGTTAGCATGAGAGGCCCTGGAAAAATGAAATGTGCATCACAGATGTGCAGCAATCTCCCCCAGGGGCCCCACTCTGGCCGAGGGGAAACAGAGGTGTGGGCCACCTGCGCTCCCTGATGTCAGGTTTGGCTGTGGTGCACAAGAAAGCCCGGGGGCCCCAGAAGACCCTTGGCCCACGACGCCCCCACCCAACACTGCCTTCATCCCCTTCCAGTCTACCCCAGCCTTGCCCAGTGGTTCCCGCCGCTTACCGGCAGCCTGCTTCTCTTCGTCAAGTCAGCAGGGGTGTATATGTTTAGGTAAAGACAGTCTTCAGAAAATTTAGGCTTAACGCTCTCCATTCCGTTGCTAAGGAGGTCTGAGGCCATTTCCCCAAACTTTGCGTTCTGGGAGCACCTGGGAGGGGCAAGGAAAGAGAAGAACTCCTGATGTTCAATCAGAGCTGACCAAGGAGATGTCTCCTGTAGTGAGGCCAGGTCTTGGACTGGGAGAATTAAGCCTGTAAACAGAGCTGTCTTACCAGATTCCAGACCCTGGAATGGGTAGGAGGCTCCCTGGGGGTCAGAATAGGGGGCTCTAGGGCTCAGCAAGGTCTCTGGGGAGAGTGACTAATGAGAAGGCCTGGCACCTCCCCCTTTCAGGAGACTTTGGAATGCATTGTGTCAAGAAGATGCTGCTTATGAGCCTGGAAGTGGATCATTTCCTGCATTCTCTGCTTGCAGTTGTCTCTCTGCTGCATAGCGAGTGCAGGGTACTCATGCTCCTCTACAGGTCAAGCAGGAGTTCCAGTTCACGGGAGACTTCCAAAAACGGTGAGAAGCCACTCTGTTGGCAGTCATTTAAGGCATGCAACAGGTCAAGGGCTAAAGATTTGTGGGGCAACATTAGGAGAGCTTGGTTCTCGTTCTGCCTCTGCCACTTACATGCCGGGTGACCGTGGGCAAGTTCCTTCTCTGTTCTGGGTCCCAGTCTGCCATGTCTAAGTGAGGGGAATGATTTCTATATGGGTCTTGCAGCACTGACACGCTAAGATTCTGTCAGCTCATCTTGTCAAGTGTTATGCATTGCCCAAATAATGGATCTGAAAGATCCAACAGTGGTAACAGGCAATACTTAATATTTAAAAGACACTTGCTCCTTGTTAGGAAAGCTATAACCAACCTAGACTGCATATGAAAAAGCAGAGACATCACTTTGCCCACAAAGGTCCGTACAGTCAAAACTATGGCTTTTCCAGTAGTCATGTATAGATGTGAGAATTGGTCCATGAAGAAGGCTGAAGGCTAAGGAATTGATGCTTTTCAATTGTGGCGCTGGAGAAGACTCTTGAGAGTCCCTTGGATTGCAAGGAGATCCAACCAGTCAATCCTAAAGGAAATCAACCCTGAATATTCATTGGAATGACTGTTGCTGATGCTGAAACTCCAATACTTTGGCCACGTGATACTAAGAGTTAACTTGTTGGAAAAGATCTTGATGCTGGGAAACATTGAAGGCAAGAGGAAAAGGGGGTGGCAGAGGATGAGATGGTTAGATAGCATCACTGACTCAAGGGAGATGAATTTGAGTCCAGGAGATAGTGGAGGACAGAGGAGCCTGATGGGCTACAGTCCATGGGGTTGCAAAGATTCAGACATAACTTATGGACTGAACAACCACAAAAATTCAGGTCAGGGGCTTCCCTGGTGGCTCAGTGGTAAAGAATCTGCCTGCCAGTGCAGGAGACACAGGTTCGATCCCTGATCCAGGAAGATCCCACATGCCACGGGGCAACTCAGCTTGTGAGCCACAGCTACTAAGTCTGTGCTCTAGAGCCTGGGAGCCTCAACTGCTGAAGCCTGAGCGCCCTGGAGCCAGCGCTCCGCAAGAGACACGGTTGCAATGAGAAGCCCACGCACTGCAACTAGAGAGTAGCTCCCGCCGTCTGCAACTAGACAAAGCCTGCACAGCATCAAAGACCCAGCACAGCCAAAAATACACAATAAAATAAATAAAATTATTTAGAAAAATCTTCAGATCAGACCCATGATATGGGTTTGATTATTATCCCCATTTCACAGTTGAGAAAACTGAGGCACAGAGAGGTTATAGAACCCGCCCAAGGTCACACAGTCATGAAGAGTCAGACTAAGCACTGCTTATGTTTCCGAGGACTTTATAAGCCACATTTCCAGATTTGCAGAAAGCAGGCATGGTGGCCCCCAGTCCTGAGGTGCTTGGATGACATAGCTGTCAAGTGACTATCAGAGCCCCTTAGAGACCCTCCTGATTTCCATCCTGGGGGAGCTGTCCCCAGATCACCAAGGCAAGGGGATACAGTATTCATAAAAGGATACAATAAAAAATTAATGGGAAAGAGAGTTCAACATCACTAATATTGAGATAAACGCAGAATAGACTCTAAAATTATATAAATAATTATGATGCCAATAATTATTATTATTTTGCCTACTCAATAGCCAAAACATTTTTAATAATCTCAAGCATTGGCTAGGGTCTGGTGAATGAAAGTTTCCATATATGAATGGAAAGAGTGTAGCTGGGACATTTCTGAAAGGAAATTTAACAAAAGATGATACTCTCTTACTCAGAAATGTCATTTCTTGGAATTCAGCCCCAATTACCGTGAATGTGCATAAGGGTTTGGCTATAGGATATTCATCACAGTGCTAATTATATTATCAAAAATATCAAGAAGAACTTAATGGTCCCAAATAAGAGACTGGGTAAATAAACTATAACTCAATACCTAATGTAATGTAATGTCAGGCTGCGGTATGCAATGACATATAACCATGTTTATGATACAAATGAGCAAAGCAGACATCCAGAGTCTCTGTATCGGGCTTCCCTGGTGGCCCAATGGCTAAGAGTCTGCTCTGCAGTACAGGGACATCGGTCTGATCCCTGATCTGGGAAGCTCTCACATGCTGCGGGACAGCGAAGCCCGTGGGCCACGACTGAGTCCGAGCCCTACAGCCCATGCTTCACAACAAGAGAAGCCCACGCATCTCAACTAGAGAGTAGCCCCTGTTCCTTGCAACTAGGGAAAGCCCACGTGCACCAACAAAGACCTAGCGCAGCCAATAATAACTTAATAAACAAAATTTTTTAAATTATTAAAAAAACAATAAACTATCTGTATTGTGTGATATGATACTGGGATCTAATAAGAAATATATCTTTGGTCTTCCCATTTCCTGCAAGGAGTTCCTAAAACCCTAGGAATTTCCTAAGTGAAGAAAGTGACAAACCCATCATTTGCTGTGTTAATGAGGTGGTTCTGGACCTCACCTAAGGGTGGAAACTAGCGGCAAGAAGCAGATCCTGGAAATCCCCAGAGATCCACGCAAGTAGATGTCCTAGGTGTTCTGGGGCATGACTTTGACTTCTTTGCCCAACGTGGACACCGTGACTAGGACACACTGAACATTGCTCTCCTCCTTACTAGGCAGCAGTCACACCTGGGAGTTAGGAACTGGCGATACCCCCAAAGACTCCCCACCCACACACCTCCTGGCCCACCTCACTCCCCAGCTGCATCGAAGATCAAGACAGAAGAATAAACAGAATCATTACTTCTGACCTGCCCACACCACTGCTCAACTCCTGGTTTTATTCCAAACCACTTAGCCTATTCTTACATATTATATAATCTTTACCTTGCATATTGCTCAGGATCTGTTTTTCCCAGCTACAAAGGCAAGCTGCATGAGGGTGGGATCTTTCCTTGGGTCACTGACGGGTCCCAGGAGACTAGAACACGCCTGACACACAGGAGGTGCTCCGGAAGTATTTGTTGAATAAAAGGCTCTACAGTACTGTGAGAATTCTGGAATGCTGGTGAGGATCTACACTATCTTGGGGATTTCAGAATAAAGTACGAGCCCCTCAGATTTCCTTGGCTCCTTCCTGTATCCCTTTGAGACTAACATCCCCCCTGAAAGGTGCCAAAAGCCACACCCCGGCTTACATGGGAGGGTGAGAGGTGGTATTCTTCACGAAGCTCCATGGTTCTGCAGGCTGTGGCGGAGCAAACCTCAAGGATCCAAGAGGAGGCTTGGCAAAAGGAATTCCCAGGAAAACGCCCACAGGCTGTGCAAATCCTTTTAAGCTGACATATTTTCCCAGGACTCTGCCCTGAGCAGTCTCCACTATAGGTGGTGAGGGTGGCAGCCCTGGTGGACATTGAGAGGAGATGAAGACACATCAGTGGTGAAGGTTTGAACTGGATTCTGGGTGGACATTGTTACCTTTGTCATGTGATCTTGAATGTCCTCCCAACTCTCTAAGCCTCTGCTTCTTACGTGAGGGAGAGTGAAGCTGACTGTCCTTCCTAACTCACAGGGTCATCAGAGAGAGCGAGACGGGGGGTCACATGCTGTCTGTCCCATTCCCATGGAGCAGACAGTTCCTTCTCACTGAGCTCAAATGCGTCTCCTGCAGTTGCCACGTCAGGCCTGGTCCTCCCTGCGTGGGGACATCCTGCACCTTCATGAGGCAAGGGGCCTTCGTGTCGACCCCTGTTCATACTCATCTCTCAAGTCCTCTCTAGTCCGTCCTCAACAGCTACAGTTTGTTTAAGCATCCTAACAGGAAATGATTTCCAGCCTCTCACCCTCCCAATTGTTCCCCTTTAGATACAGATAAAATGACAACCTCTCCCCCAAAGCATGTGGCCAGAACAGAGAAGAATAACCCAGATCTGGTCTTATAAACACATCTGATGATAGCCTTCAAGAGACGTGAAGTGGACAGATGCCCAACTGGCAAAGGTGAAAAAGTGGATGACGCGCTGTGAGGCATAGGCAACAGTGGTGGCAGCAGCGGTTACCCCTTGAGGTACATGCAAGGATGTGTATTGGGTACGTTGTGCCACGTGGACATTCCAATGACAAAAGCCTCGCTAGGGAAACGTTAATATGTCCATTTTACAAAAGAGGTAACTGAAGAAATGGAGGGCGCCAGTATGGATTTTTAAAAGATGGAAATAGACTGACTCTCCCCAGATAAACCTGCAGAAAGGGGATAGTCAGCTTCTAGTGTGCTTCTTACTCGGCTCTTCCCCTTGGTTCCAGGCCTCTCACAGTGTCACAGCACCAGGAAGAGGACTAAACCCAGTGTCGACTGGACGGTCAGAGCACTGGCTCTGGTCTCAGGAGACAGGGATAGAATTCAGAGCATGATTTTCCAGCTGACCTTGGATACATACCTTTCCCTCTCTGAGCCTCAGTTTTTCCATCTATAAAATGGTACAGATGCATTCGAGGTCCCTTGCTGCACCCTCGTATTAACCATGTCTTCTATGCTGTGTATTCTGGTGCTTTGACACCCGTAGCCTTGCTGATTCTGGGGGAACTGCCCCTCCCAGAGTTAGCCAATCCCTGGAGACAGGAATGAACTTTCTCTTCCACCTGCCAGAGGCTGAACCCCAACCATCTTCTTTATCAGGCCCGCACAATGGCCACTGTCAGCCTGCCCTAAGCGCGCCAGGGCAAAGTTCCTAACACTTGTGGGCACTCCCCAAGCCCTAGAGCGGGGCAGGGTTTGGCTAGTTCCCTCACCGTATCCAGGCCACCCCACCAACCAAGATAAAGTTCTTGCCCAGATTCCTCCCTTCTTCCTCTGCCCCTGACACACCTGGTACTTCACCTTTGAGCCCACCGGGTGGTGTCACGCCCCCTCCTCTGGGACCCTGGGAAAAGCATCTCTTAGATGGCAGTTGGCTCCTGACCCATGGGCTTTACCACATCTCAGAGTGTCTACTAATACACTGTAAGTTATAACAACACTTTTACTTATGAATCACTGTGTTTTCACTTTTTTCCAATTCTAGACACTCTTTAGAAACAATCCATTTCACACTTACAACAGCCCAATGATGGAGATACAGTTCTCACCCCCATTTTAGACGTGCAAAACTGAGACACAGAAAAGAAACATCCCTTGTCTAAGAATACACAGCTACTGAATGCTGCCTTGGATGGGAACCCACACACTGACTCCAGAGTGCACATTAATACTCCGTTAACCCACTTTTGGAGAAGGCAATGGCAATCCACTCCAGTACTCTTGCCTGGAAAATCCCATGGACAGAGGAGCCTGGTAGGCTGCAGTCCATGGGGTCTGGACACGACTCAGTGACTTCACTTTCACTTTTCACTTTTATGCATTGGAGAAGGAAATGGCCACCCATTCCAGTGCTCTTGCCTGGAGAACCCCATGGACGGAGGAGCCTGGTTGGCTACTGTTCATGGGGTCGCAAAGAGTCAGACACAACTGAGCGACTTCACTATCTATCTATCAGAGTCCTGACAGCGCGCGCTGCTGCAGCGGGACCGGCAGCCTGTCACTGCTTTGCCCTGTACGCCTCTCCTCCACCTGGTCCCCCACAAGGATTCTCAAAGACAGCCCGCTATTTGCATTTCAGGACGACTCACCCCAAGCCATGGAAATGGCGAGGGAGGTTAGGACCAGAGCGACGAGCGTCATCGTGGCAGGACAGCAAGCTCTGCGTCCTCGGGTCTCTGTGCCTTATGAGTCCGCCCAGTTCCCGCCCCCTCCAGCTCCCCCACCCAGCCCCGCCCCCACCGCCCAAGAGCCTGAAGAGGAGACAACAGAAAAGCTCTCTCCGCTCCCTAAGAGGCAGGGCTGAAGTTTCCAGGGCCAAGCCCGTCCAGGCCCCGCCCTCCTGGAATGACTTTCGTCAAAAGAGCTTGCCTTAAACTTCCTGATTACAGATGACCACTGACTTGTTCAACCCCTAGTTTCACAAGTGTTTCTCCCTTGCTGGATTCTAAGCTTCGTGCACGGTGAGCTACCCATAGCAGGCATAAGCAAGCAGAGGTCTGTAGACAGGGGCACACTTTGGTGGAACAAAAGACTGGTTCCAAATGGGGAAAGGAGTACCTCAAGGCTGTATATTGTCACTGCTTATTTAACTTCTATGCAGAGAACATCATGAGAAATGCTGGGCAGGATGAAGCACAAGCTGGAATCAAGATTGCTGGGAGAAACATCAATGAGCTCAGATATGCAGATGACACCATCCTTATGGCAGAAAGTGAAGAGGAACTAAAAAGCCTCTTGATGAAGTGAAAGAGGAGAGTGAAAAAGTTGGCTTAAAACTCAACATTCAGAAAACGAAGATCATGGCATCTGGTCCCATCATTTCATGGCAAATAGATGGGGAAACAATGGAAACAGTGAGAGACTTTATTTTCTTGGGCTCCAAAATCACTGCAGCCATGAAATTAAAAGATGCTTGCTCCTTGGAAGAAAAGCTATGACCAACCTAGACAGAATATTAAAAAGCAGAGGTATTACTTTGCCAACAAAGGTCCGTCTAGTCAAAGCTATGGTTTTTCCAGTGGTCACGTATGGATGTGAGAGTTGGGCTATAAAGAGAGCTGG
Source organism: Ovis canadensis (assembly GCF_042477335.2). Classification (NCBI taxonomy): domain Eukaryota; kingdom Metazoa; phylum Chordata; class Mammalia; order Artiodactyla; family Bovidae; genus Ovis; species Ovis canadensis. The sequence goes on along the minus strand of NC_091258.1, from coordinate 37,946,721 downwards.
GCGCCGAAGAACTGATGCTTTTGAACTGTGGTGTTGGAGAAGACTGTTGAGAGACAGTTGGACTGCAAGGAGATCCAGTCAATCAATCCTAAAGGAAATCAGTCCTGGGCGTTCATTGGAAGGACTGATGCTGAAGCTGAAACTCCAATACTTTGGCCACTTCATGAGAAGAACTGACTCATTGGAAAAGACCCTGATGCTGGGAAAGATTGAGGGCAGGAGAAGGGGATGACAGAGGATGAGATTGTTGGATGGCATCACCGACCTGATGGACACGAGTTTGAGTAAGCTCTGGGAGTTGGTGATGGACAGGGAAGCTTGGCATGCTGCAGTCCATGGGGTCACAGAGAGTCAGACACGCCTGAGCGACTGAACTGACTGAACTGACTGAACTGACGCTTTGGTCTGTGGTCCTCAGAACAACTCAAAAACTTTCAGAGTGACTCCTAGCCCTGCAGCTGTCCAGTTGGAGAACATAGGGCAAATCTCTTAGCTTCCCCAGGTTTCTGTTTCATAGAATTCCCTGCTTTCCACTTTGGAAGCATCTTAAATTTCATCCTGTTTCCCTTTTGATACCTGGATTAACTTTACAGTGTTCCTGACAATTAACTCAGCCTCCTTTTGCACACCTCCAGGGTCTGGGTCTCACTACGTCTCCAGGCAGGGATCTTTGGACAGAATGTTCTTATGGTAAAGGAACACTGTCTCTTCATAGTCCCTGACTCTAACCATCCACCTTTCCATCTATTCATTATTCCCTTTATTCATTCATTCTGCAAGCATCTATCAAATACTTGGCTCTATGCTGGGAAGGATGGATACAAAGTTACATTTAAGACATGGTCTAGTGCCCAGAGGAGTTCACCATGTCATAGATAAAACAGATGGGGGAAGCTATGGGTGGCTTGCCATGCAATGTGAAAACACCATATATAGGGATATATGCTATATATAAAAAGTGCTCTGGATATACCTGGGAGAGTGTCATCTCCCTGATGGGGTTGCAAAGAAGATGCTCAAAATCTGTTTCATAGAATCATTAAATGTCCAACAAAAGAGAATTCTCCAAATATGCTCTGAGGTTGATATTTAGCTGGCGAAAACAATACTATCCATTTACTCAAACTAGTGCTGCACACTTCTACATATGGGCAACAGAATACAGTCATGATCCATTGTTAAGGGGAAAATATACGTTATAAAATAGTTAGGGTTGCTTTGGGACACAGCTTGGCAGTTTATTAAAAATTAAACTTAGGGACTCCCTGGTGGTTTGGTGGTTAAGAATCAGCCTGCCAATGCAGGGGACACAGGCTTGATCCTTGGTCTGGGAAGAGCCTACGTGCCGTGGAGCAACTAAGCCCGCACACCACAACTCCCGAGCCCGTGTGCTGCAGCTGCTGAAACCTGCACGCCCTCCAGCCCGTGATCCGCAACAGGAGAAGCCACTGCATTGAGAAGCCTGTGCACTGCAATGAAGCGTAGCCCCATTTGCTGCACCTAAAGAAAGTCCTCGCACAGCAACGAAGACCCAGTGCAGCCCAAGATAAATAAATACATAAATTAAAATAAAGAAATAAAAATTAAACCTAGAGTCACCATATTTCACAGCAATTTCACTCCTAGGCTTGTACCCAGGATAACCCAAGATAATTGATAATATGTTTATACAAAAACTTGCACACGAATAGCAGTGTTTTTGTGTTTGAGCACCGTTGCACTCATCTCACACGCTAGTAAAGTAAGGCTCAAAATTCTCCAAGCCAGGCTTCAGCAATACGTGAACCGTGAACTTCCAGATGTTCAAGCTGATTTTAGAAAAGGCAGAGGAACCAGAGATCAAATTGTCAACATCCGCTGGATCATGGAAAAAGCAAGAGAGTTCCAGAGAAACATCTATTTCTGCTTTATTGACTATGCCAAAGCCTTTGACTCTGTGGATCACAATAAACTGTGGAAAATACTTCAAGAGATGGGAATACCAGGCCACCTGACCTGCCTCTTGAGAAACCTATATGCAGGTCAGGAAGCAACAGTTAGAACTGGACATGGAACAACAGACTGGTTCCAAATAGGAAAAGGAGTATGTCAAGGCTGTATATTGTCACCCTGCTTATTGAACTTCTATGTAGAGTACATCATGAGAAACACTGGGCTGGAAGAAGCAAAAGTGGAATCATGATTGCCGGGAGAAATATCAATCACCTCAGATATGCAGATGACACCACCCTTATGAAAGAAAGTGAAGAGGAGCTAAAAAGCCTCTTGATGAAAGTGAAAAAGGAGAGTAACTAAGATCATGGCATCTGGTCCCATCACTTCATGGGAAATAGATGGGGAAACAGTGGAAATAGTGTCAGACTTTATTTTTCTGGGCTCCAAAATCACTGTAGATGGTGATTGCAGCCATGAAATTAAAAGACGCTTGCTCCTTGGAAGGAAACTTATGACCAACCTAGATAGCATATTCAAAAGCAGAAACATTACTTTGCCAACAAAGGTCCGTCTAGTCAAGGCTGTGGTTTTTCCAGTGGTCACGTATGGCTGTGAGAGTTGGACTGTGAAGAAAGCTGAGAGCCAAAGAATTGATGCTTTTGAAACGTGGTGTTGGAGAAGACACTTGAGAGTCCCTTGGACTGCAAGGAGATCCAACCAGTCCATCCTAAAGGAGACCAGTCCTGGGCGTTCATCGGAAGGACTGATGCTGAGGCTGAAACTCCAATACTTTGGCCACCTGATGAGAAGAGTTGACTCATTGGAAAAGATCCTGATGCTGGGAGGGACTGGAGCAAGAGGAGAAGGGGACGACAGAGGATGAGATGGCTGGATGGCATCACTGACTTGATGGACATGGGTCTGTGCAAACTCCAGGAGTTGGTGATGGACAGGGAGGCCTGGTGTGCTGCGATTCATGGGCTCTCAAAGAGTCGGACACGACTGAGCAACTGAACTGAACTGAGCAGCTTTAGTCAAAAGAGTTGAAAGTGGAAACAACCAAAATGTCCATCAACTGATGAATGGACAAGAATGATTATGATCTATAATATAATCTATCCACACAGTGGAATATTATCTGGGCATAAAAAGGAACACAGTATGGATACTTGCTACAATGTGGACGAACCTTAAAAACATCATGCTAATGCAGAAAGCCAGCTACAGGAGGCCAGATGTTGTATGATTTTATTTATGAGATGTTCATAATAAGCAAATCCACAGAAACAAAGTAGATTAGATGTTGGGAAATAAGGAATGACTCCTAATGTGTATGAGGTCTCTCTTAGGAGTGCTGACAATTTTCTGGGATTGGATAGTGGTGATGGTTAAACAACTTTGTGAATATACAATCCCACTAAATTGTGCACTTTAAAAATGTGAATTTTATGGTACTTGAATTATATTTCAAGAAAGTAGTTATTTTAAAAATACCATCAAGTATAGGATCCTATGTTAAAAAACAAAGCTGCACTTCATAAATTTGAAGATGTAATTGCCTTTTCAAATGATTCACACACAAAGCAGAAATCCATCTAGCAAGCAGGAAAGTTCTGAAAGGTAGAGAGGGATGGACAAGGAAACCATAAACAAGTGAAAAATGATGACGTTGGGCAGTGTCACTTTCTTCGAGGGGACAAAAGGGTCTATGAGGCATATTACCTCACTGGTGCTGGCCAGAAAATTCCAGACTGACTGGTTAAGACTACATTCCTGGGGAAGGTTGAAACTCTAATTAGGTAAGGTGCTAAATCTTCATCTGCTGATGAGGGCTTAGCACAAGTGATTGCATTTGAGGCCTGTTTTGGTTTTGTTTTTAACAATTCCCCTCTTTTGATCAAACACTTAGTTTAACTGAGAGATGTGATCAAGATCTAAGGCATCTAGGCAAGATCTAAGCACCACTCTTGGCTACAGGTCACAACTTCTGTGGGTCCTTTGTGTGGTGTCCAGAGCTCAACAATTTTTTTTGTTTAATCCCCATGACAGTCATAGGTCATGGCTTCAAGTTCATGATACTTATCTGGTTATTCTCTTTCCTTCTTTTCCAACATTCCTGTCTTAGGGAGATCATTGCTTGGTCGTTAGCAGCTGGGAACATGTATTTAAAGCTTTTGAGAGAATACAGTGCACTCATGGAAACGATTATGATTGCAAGAAGCACAATAACTCTCAATGTTTGGAGTGCACTCAGTGCAGGAGACGCAGAGAAGCAGATCCGATCCTGGATGGGGAAAATCTCCTGGAGGAGGAAATGGCAACCCACTCTAGTATTCTTACCTGGGAAATCCCATGGACAGAGGAGCCCAGCAGGCTACAGTCTATGGAGTCACAAAGAATCAGACATGACTAAGTGACCGAGTGTGTGCATGTGTGCGCACGCACACCCACACAACACACAGTAGAGCCATGGTTCCCAAGACCTAAACCAAAGTCAAATCTGTCCAAGCAAGAATCTCTGAAGGAGTCAGCTTTTTAAGCCAAGTGGCTTGCTCAGTGGTCTTAGGTAATTGATCATGTGTAACTAAGTTACTTCCCCAGAAATGCTAATCCAAGTGCAGCAGGTGGTATTGGTCAAAGCACAGATATCTCCTTGCTCAGTTAACAGATCATCAGGGGAAAAAGACACATGTATCCCATTGTTCACTGCAGTACTATGTACAATAGCTAGAACATGGAAGCAACCTAGATGTCCATCAACAGATGAATGGATAAAGAATTGTGGTACATATACACAATGGAATATTACTCAGTCATAAAAAGGAATGCATTTGAGTCAGTTCTAATGAGGTGGATGAACCTAGAACCTATTATACAGAGTGAGGTAAGTCAGAAAGAGAAAGATAAATATCATATTCTAACGCATATATATGGAATCTAGAAAAATGGTACTGAAGAATATTTACAGAGTAGCAATGGAGAAACAGACATAGAGAATAGATTTATGGACACGGGGAGAGGGTGAGAGGCTGAGAGAGTAAGAGTAACACGGAAACTTACATTACCATATGTAAAATAGATCGCTATTTTAAAAAATGGGGAATTTGCCCTATGGCTCAGGAAACTCAAACAGGAGTTCTGTATCAGCCTAGAGGATGGAGCGGGAGATGGGAAGGAAGTTCAAAAGGGAGGGGATATATGTATAGCTATGGCTGATTCATGTTGAGGTTTGACAGTAAACAACAAAATTCTGTAAAGCAATTATCCTTCAGTAATAAATAAATAAATAAAAACGATCAAGGGCTATCCTGTTACCAAACACAACTTTGGCTAGAGAGTCTAAGGAGTTTTCCTGGGTAGCTATTTCTTTAGCAGCAGATTCTGTAATACTTTCAACAGTAAAAGAGAGGTTTCTGATCATAGCCTCATTTACATTTACTCCTAACCATTTACATTTACACATTCCTTCAAAGGAAGGAAGCCTTGAACACTGAATGCCTCCTGGTAATTCCCATTTGAGTCTTTGGCTCAAGACTGGGAAGGCGACAGCCCTGGAGGCTAGTGAAAGGGTCTGCAGACCACCCAGGCAGTTTTGCCCTTTCCTCATGTAGTTTTTTTTGCGGACAGCCTGGACACAAGGTTTCCCAAGTTTGGGGTTGTTAACAGAGACAAAGAAATGGGTCAGGGTGACCCTGGCATCATGGACAGACAAGAGTTTTTTTTAAATGATAGATCCAGCAGTCTGAAAACGTACTCCCTTTAGCAATGGTCTTGGAAATACGGATGATGGCATCATCTTTCCAGGCCATTGCCAGAGTAGACGGAGGAAAGAGAAGAAAGAATGCTTTCATGTTTAAAGTATTAAGATTTTTTTAAATTAATTTCTGTTGCCATATAGTTGATTTTTGCCATGTGTTAGCTCTAGCTGTACAGCAAAGTGAATCACTATGTTGTTGTTCATTGCATTTCCTCCTTAGGGCATCTTCCTGACCCAGGGATCAAGCCCGCATCTCCTGCATTGCAGGCAGATTCTTTATAACTGTGTCTCCTGGAAGCCTACAGGATCTATTGTTTGGGTAAATTCCTTTATTTTGAGGTTCCTGAGACTTCCAGGAAGTTATTTTCCTTACTCACCTGGTAAGGTTGCTGGGAAACCTGTAAGCAAGGTAACAGGTCAACTTTTTCAAGCAGCTCCTTAAAGTTGTCTGGTCATATCTGAGCCTTTATACAACTCTTTTAAATATGACATTCTCAGGTTCAATGGCTGGGTCAAGAAGTTCCCCTGGAGAAGGAAACAGCAACCCACTCCAGTTTTCTTGCTTGGAAAATTTCATGGCCAGAGGAGCCTGGTGGGCTACAGTCCATGGGGTCGCAAAGAGTTGGACATGACTGAGAAACTGAGTATGACAAATACTAGTCAAAGCTTTGGTAACATGTCCAATATTATTGTGTTCTAAGGAGAACAGATTCTTATTGAACTTACTCAAATAAACTATATTGCCATGAAGAGAATACTCTAGTTTCTGAATTTTGAAGGGGTTTGGTAGGGAGAAAAAGTAGATATTTCATCTTTGTTCGCAAAGGTATAATTGATTAACTTGTCAATCACTTCAAGAGAAAGAAAACAGGTTTCCTTAAATCTGGAAGAACAAAACATAAGGGAACCAGCAACATTTCAAACAAAAAGTCATCAAAAATTATAATGATCTTTATCAATTCATTTAGTCCTACATAATTAATTCTTGTTGATCTTTTGTTAGCAATTTTACGAATTTAATTTTTCCTTAGAGTTCTGAAAATTCTTACCCAGTTTTTTGGTATGGTCGAAAGTTATTACAATCAGTATCTAGAGCACTTGTGAGAATCTCATTTATGAATTTTTCTGAAGATGAAATATTTTGTTGGAATACTTTTGCAAAAGCATCCAGGTAAAACAAGAACTATCTGTAAACTACAAAAGACTTCAAATAACCATGGTTAAAGATCTCATTAGATTTCATTACTATGTGATTGATATGGGAATCTTGTTATTTCTGGGAAACACACAACATTTTAAGATAATAACTGGAATTACTAAAGCATTTCGGATTTTTAGGAGTTTCATGCAATTTTTAGAACACATAATACATACTAACATAAATACAACATTAAAAAGCTTAGTGTTACTTCTTTTCTGACAATGCTTCCCATGTAACTTAATATATCAAATAAATCTAATTGATACATTTTCATATGAGAGAGAATAAATTTTTGAAGGTGTTCTAGGAACCCTTCAAAAGATCCCAAAGTTAGTTTAGGTCAAAAGATTTCACTGAGAATCTGATTTGGGGGATGTTTGTGAAAAATACCAAAAGGTTTAAAAAGAGTCAAATAGAATCACAGGTCACTGTGAAACAATACTTAGTTATCTACTAAACCAAAGTGACAAAGACTTCTCAAGCAAATATGGGAGGTTATATAATCTGAGCAAAACTCGCCTCATTTACGACTGAGAGGACTAGTTTTACTTACATAATCAAAGACAACATACAATACACGTGACTGTTTTAACAAGTCTCCAGATGTTTGTTTTCTAGGCAGATCATTTTAAAAGGTAAAGAAAAACCTTTTGCTATCAGACCAATAGTTCAATAAAACTTTTTCCCTTTAACAGTGAAAAAGCCAACTTTTAATTTGTACCAGTTTACTTTTGATATTGGGAAAGGTCCCCAGTGGCTCAGGGGTAAAGAATCCACCTGAAATGTAGGAGAGGCAGTAGGAGCCGTGGGTTCGATCCCTGGGTTAGGAAGATGCCCTGGAGAAGGAAACAGCAGCCCACTCTAGTATTCCTGTCTGAGAATTCAATGGACAGAGGAGCCTGGCAGACTACAGTCCATGGGGTCGCACAGACTCGGACACAACTGGACAACTGAGCACACACTTTTGATAGGAAAACTCATTCAACTTATTTTAAAATGTAAAACTACATTTAATATATTTTTTAGAAACATAATTTTTATAGTAAAAGTTTCAATGTGGCACATGATGTTTACTAACATACCCAACAAACTTAAACTAGCTTTGATTTACTAAAGATTATTTTAGATCATATGAACGTGAGAAACATCTGGGCTAGATTCTACTATATTTCTGAGAGTTTGACCTATATAAGCACTTAATTTTTCTTAAAGTAATTACATAAAGCCCGTTTTACAAGTCAATTTTAGAAATACCAGCTCAAGGTAGAAAATACACACACATCTACAGCACACATATTTAGACATACAAACAAACAGAGAGAGAAAGAGATACTTTATAGTTTCATTTATGACTTGTAGCCAGGCCAGCACAGTAAGAGGCGGCAGTACCTCCCTTATGCTCATATGCTTTCACAATGTTATTTAGCAAGCTTGCTTTTGTCCAGGCCAGACCAATACTGACATTAGAGAGAGCTGAGCAACCAGCAGCTATAAGACACAAGATAATCCCCAAAAGGCTCATGGGTTCTTGGCTAAGGGAATAGGTTATAGCTGAAATGAAGCTTCTGGAGACCCAAATTCTAGAAAGGATGCTCATTTGCACTCATTCTGGCCACAATGGCAGGCCAGTGAGGGGAAGCCCTGTGTTACAGATGAGGACTTTGTAACAAAATTGGGATCAGCCTTCAGAGAAGATTGCTTCTATGAAGCTTGACTTCTTCCCTTACTTTTATCTGAGAAAGAATCCAGGGTCATATGAGCACCCTAAAAAGGGAATCTCTATTTCTTATCACGTGGAACAATCCAAGTGGTCTACTTAAGCAAAAACAAGGCTGTTTCTAATCACTTACCATACCACACACACACACACAAACACAAACTTACACTCACGCTGAAACTCATAAATGTATATGCCTGTCGAGGAATAACCATCCAGCCTTTTGCCCTGGCCATTTGGCTTTTCCATTCTGGGAACACAACCCTAGCTGTTAGCCCAGGAAGACTGTGGGATGCTGTCTTAACAAAATATAAAAAGAGGGGATGAATTATTCTCCTCATCTCATGGTTCAATCACATACCTACTTGTGACACCCACAATTTCAAAAAGAGAGGCAGCCACTCCTAGACCTTGCTCTGAATGGCCACAGTTGTGGATGCCCATACCTGGCTCATGATGACTCAGCAGAAACGGGTAAGGCTGAAGCCTATCAAACCTGAAGCCAAACCTCAGTTTCGCTTAACGTGTGTAATCTTGTGGCATCACAGTCGCCACGAGCAACACAGCTCTTAGGTGTCAGTGGTGGTTGATTGGGATGATCACCTTTCCTCTGGGTAACTCCCTAAGGTTTCCATGTGAAACTAGATGATCTGGAAAGAAAAGCCTGGGAACTGACCTTTACTCCTAAGCAGCTGGGCAGGTCTTAGGGAATAAGACAAAACCTTTCCATCTCTTCCAATTTATTCAAAAGATATACAGAGAGCACATACTAAAAGAGGCGCTGGACAAGTATGAGCTTGTATCGTACGGATCCTTTACTGGCCTTTGTTCGGCTAATCATGGGATTAATCAGACAAAGCCTCCATGATTCAGAATGCAGCACAGGGAAGTCAGAAGCCTGGGAACCCCACTGGAGGGCATTCGGGATCTGCTCTGGAAAGCGAGTGGTGAGAGACAGGAGTGCCTGTTGGCAAGGTGATCTCTCACGCACCTCTCTCTGAATCGACATTCTATGAATCTAGAATTATATGACATTTTCCACTGCAGCCTAGATATATGTAGTGTTTCTGGAACCTCAGCTGTTCTCGTAATAACATCATGCTTTTTTGCCGTATCAGTATACCATCTGTATTATTATTATCATGAGATCCTGTGTGTGTGCTCAGGATCACATGTCTGACTTTCTTCAACCCCGTGGACTGCAGCCCTCCAGGCTCCTCTCTCCATGAAATTTTCCAGGCAAGGGTATTGGAGTGGGTAGCCATGCCCTCCTCCAGCGGAACTTCTGCATCCAGGGACTGAACTTGCACCCCCTGCAAGTTCATAGATATATATTCATCCATATATATATATGAAGCCCAAATCTGTCCATGACTTCTGATCATACTGGGCATTAAGAGGTGAGCAGGATTTGGAGAACAGAGAAGAAAGGACATTAGCCCCAGTGCAAGGTGGATTTGGAGGCTTCCTGGGGGTGGGCAGCAGGGGCTGAAAGGTGAATAGAGGACAGAGACCAAGTTTTTTTTACTCTGAAAAGTACCAAGTTAAGGAGAGCTGGGTTTCACCCCAGATGATGGGGATGACAAGATAACAAGGGTGTTTCTGAAAGTAGAATCTGGCAGAAGCCTGTAAGCCATTGGAGTGGCCAAGAGGGTCACCCTGAAAAGGAACCTCCCAAACACTCACTGAGATGGTAGAAGGTGAGCTCTCCTTCCCAAAGATGGCTAAGTTCTCAGCAGGTGAAAGTTTTTCCTTAGGGGCTCCCACAGACCTCAGCAAGAATAATGACAGAAGAATCTCCAAATCGCTAGATGCCAGCAAGTTTTGTGAAATCCCAGGATCGATTGTCGTGAGCTCTTGGCTCTCACTCTGAAAGGTCACAGGAGCCATGGGAAGTTGTAACCCACTGAGATTGCCCTGAACCACTGTCTTGTTCTGTGCTTCCTTGTCCTTCTAGGAAGCAGGTCAGGAGCACACTGGGGACTGGGCACAAGTGTGCGGTGTTGGCGGAGGTTGAATCAGTCCACGGTTTCCCCAACATGTCACCCAGGTTTCAAGTACCCTTCAAGCTACACATATATACAAAATGTCACTCCCAAGTCAATAAGAATGAACATCAAGATGTGCAAATTAAAAATATACATATCAAACTGCACCTATCCAATTGGCAAGGAATCACCTCACGACAGTTTTAGTGGTTGTGCCGAGTATTGGCAAGAAAAACAGGAAGTTTCACAACTGATGTAGGAGATAAATTAATACAGCATTTCTTGGGGCAATTTGGCAAAATCTATCCCCCCGGAGAAGGAAATGGCAATACACTCCAGTGCTCTTGCCTGGAGAATCCCATGGACAGAGAGGAGCATGGTGGGCTACAGTCCACGGGGTTGCAAAGAGTCGAACACGACTGAAGCAGTTGAACACATCCAAATACTCACAAAGGATATCTGGGTTGCCCTAGCTATTCTCTGCTGCTTCAGTCGTGTCTGACTCTGTGCGACCCCGTGCGACCCCACAGACGGCAGCTATCTCTACTGAGGAATAATTCTGAATGTGCTCAAAGATGTCTGTATCAGATTGTTCACCTCAGTGATACTGATAGTAGTAAAAAGTACGAAATAATCTATGACCAACAAAGTAAATGGTTAAATAATTTATTAAGTGTTTCTACTGTGGGATGCTACATAGCAGTCAAAAATGTAGTAACATATATAATATTGTTTTTAAGTGTTTATTAAGAAAGCAGTTCGGCACTTGCTATTAAAGAAGAAGGATCAAAACTTGCATTTATGGGGACTTCCCTGGTTGTCCAGTGGTTAAGAATTTGCCTTGCCATGCAGGGGATGCAGGTTCGATCCCTGGTTGGGGAACTAGGATCCCATATGCCTCAGAGCAACTAAGCCCACAGGCCACAACTACTGAACCTGAACACTCTTAAGCCTGCCTGCCACGACTAGAGTCCATAGCCAGTAGCAAAAGATCCCACACGACACGACTAAGCCTCGACACAGCCAAATAAATAAATATTTTAAAAATCTATTTAAAAAACCCATGCATTTATTTCCACTCCCTTCCAAGTTTTTCTAAAAGGAGAGCAAAATAACATTTATTAAGGCACAAGCAGCTGTGTCCAAACAAAACAGAAGAGGAGTTGATGGCAAGAGTATTTTAGAAGCTGAAAGGTGATAGCACAATGATTACTACTTTCAGAGCAGAGAGAGGGAGTCGATGTGTGGGGAAGAGGGAGCCCCCAACAGATGGATGCAGAATGGAGGCAATAGACAGCCCTCTGGCTTAGAGGGGCCAGGTAACTGTGAAAGTGGGGGTGTAGCTATCCCCAACTTCTGTGCATCAAGAGTGCAGCTCTCCCCTCCAAGATCCACCCAGGCCAAAGTTCCCCACGTGGGCCCTGCTTCTGCCATTCCTAGAACTGGACTGCATCTGGGGAATCCAATCACCTGGTCACAACAGGGCATCAGAAGGACCCTGGAAGCCTCAACATAGTGTTATTTCTGTCCAGAGATCTGAGTGTCAAAAGGAAAAGTCTCCTGAAGTTCCAGGAAGTGACTGCAGTAACAGTGACCCTTGATGAAGACAATGCCTGATCACCTACCAGGGGTCATAGTGGTGGACAAAGTGGTCCCATCCTTATATCACTAGCTGATCATCAGTGGTATGCTTTTCCCACTGAGAAACTTATTTTCAGGAAAATGGTTTTCTAAGGGAGTGGCCAGCATGGTGGAGTGGAAAGACCCTGAACTCACCTCCTCCAACAGGCACTCCAACTAGGGTAACAATGAGAACGACCTGAAGACTAGCAGGAAAGGTTTTCCACAACTAAGATACAAAGAAGGAAACAACAGTACAAGAGGACGGATGGAGAGGACCCACGCCCCCTGCGCAGGTGACCCACACACGGGAGGATAGGCAGAGTTGAAGGGGTTCTCCCCGAGGAGAGAGGAGTCTGAGTCCTGCCGGCATCAGGGCCCCCGCCCTGGGGAGCCTACCCCAGGGAGAACAGCCCCCAGGATCTCTGGCTTTGAAGGCCAGCATGCAGGGGAACTGGAGGCCTTGGGAATGGTGCACACAAAATACCACATGCTCTTAGATCCAGCAAGGACGCAGTCATTTGAAAGCAGCCTAGGTCTGATCTTGGAGAGCCTCCTGAAGAGGCAGGAGACATCTTGGGACACCCCCCAAGGAAAAATATTGCAGCGGCAGCCACTTAAGGGCGCCATTCTACCACCAGGGCACCAGGGCTCGCAAGTGCCGCTTGGGAGCCCTTCCTGTAGTCCGTTACACTGACTCTTCCCTGTCCCCCAGCTAGTGGGCACAAGTCCCAGAACCCCTCAGGCTGAGCCGTCAGCCACTCTGGGACACAGCCCTGCCCATCAGCAGGCCCAGAACCAGCCTCACCCACCAACAGGCCAGCACCAGCTGTAAAACCACCCAACCTCAGCAGCCAAACATACTGGCACATGGCCCTGCCATGAATGGGCTGAAACCAGCCCTGGGACCTCCCCCCAATTCAGGATCCCCTGGCAGCCACCTGGGCCAGGGACCAGCCCCACCTACTGTGGGCCCACAGTAGTCTGCCCTGCCGAAATAGGAGCACTCTGGCAATCCACACAGGCGGCACCACTAGAGCCTCTAGTTTTGGTGTCCTGAGGGAGTGTGCTGCTGGCTCCTGCAGGACAACCGCTGCATGAGGCCACTTCTCCAAGATTGGGAAATGTAGCTGACCTGTCTAATACTAGAAAATAAAAACAGAGCTAGGCAAAAGGAGGCAAAAGGAAAATATGTTACAAGGAAGGAATAAGATAAAACCCCAGAAGAACTGGAGATAAGCAATCTACTCCATGAAGGGTTCACGGTAAAGAATACGAAGAGCCTCAACAAACTCAAGAAGAATGGATGGACACAGTGAGAAGCACAACAGAGAGTTAGAAAGCATAAAAGAAAATAGAGCTGAAGAATACAACAATTGAAATTAAAAACAAGCTGGAAGGAACCATCAGCTGAATAGGTGATATGAAGGAACAAATCAGTGAACTGCAGGACAGAGTAGCGGGGATCCCCAGAGTGCAAAAGGAAGAAAAAGGATAAAAAAAATTAGAATAGTTTAAAAGACCTCTGGGACAATTGTGCTTCCCTGGTGGCTCAGAGGTTAAGCGTTTGCCTGGAATGCAGGAGATCCGGGTTCAATCCCTGGGTCAGGAAGATCCCCTGGAGAAGGATATGGCAACCCACTCCAGTACTCTCGCCTGGAAAATCCCATGGAGGGAGAATCCCTTGGAGGGAGGAGCCTGGTAGGCTACAGTCCATGGGGTCGCAAAGAGTCGGACACGACTGAGCAAGTTCACTTCACTGGGACAATATCAAGTATACTATCATTTGCAGGATAGGGAAAGAGAAGAGAGAGAGAAAGAGGCACAAATTTTATTTGAAGAAATGATAGCTGAAAACTTCCATAATATGGGAAAGGAAACAGAAATCCAGAGCCAGGGAGGACAGAGTGTCCCAAGAGGTCCACACCAAGACAAAATGTCAAAATGTCAAAAGTTAAAGAGAGACTATTAAAAGCACCAAGGTTAGACCAACTAGTTATGCCTAATGAAATTCTCATAAAGCATCAGCTGACTCTTCAGCAGAAACTGTACATGTCAGGAGGCAGTGGCATGATATATCTGAAGTCATGAAAGGAAAAATCCTACCATCAAGAATACTCTACCTAATAAGGATATCATTCAGGTTTGAAAATAAGATAAAGAGTTTATGCTAAAAGAAGGCTTCCCTGGTGACCCAGTGGTAAAGAATCTACCTGGGGAGGGAAAATTGGATTTTCTCTGGAGCAGGAAAGGACAACCCACTCCAGGATTCATGCTGGGGAAATCCCATGGACAGAGGAGCCTGGCAGGCTACAGTCCATGGGGTCACAAAAGAGTCAGACATGACTTAGAGATTAAACCACAAAAGCTAAGAGTTCGATACCAGAAAACCAGCTTTACAATAAATGCTAAAGGGACTTCTCTAAGAATGAAAGACCACAGCTAGAGATAGGAAATTTACAGAAGAAAATATCTCACTGGTAACCAATGGTAGTAGATGAGCTCCTCTACAGCAAAGGGCCACATCAAGATGGGCTGGCTGGGCAGTCATCGTGTCCCCAAACCCCACCCCAGTAGGGTGACCCACAAGCAGTAGGGATCTCACAAACACACTGCTTATCCCTGAGGAGCGAGGGCTCTGTGCCCACTAGCCCTTGGCACCTGAACTGGAGAGACAGCTCCCAGGATGCCTGATTTTAAAAACCAACAGGGCTCCTGTTCAGGAGAACTATGGGCCTATAGGGAATGGAGATTTCTCTCTTAGAGAGATCATACTCAAACTCACTTGCCTGGAATCTAGCACAAAAGTATCCGCTTGAAAGATGCCTAGACCATTTGTGAAGAAGATGTATTTGGTAATCCTCAAGCATCTGCTGGAGGGGCAGGAACCTGTTGGGATGCTCTCTGGGGGCACAGGCACTGGTGGGCACCCTTGTTGCTTCTCCTTCTACCTTGCTAGCATAAGCTTGGCAGACACGTTTTCTGCACCCTGCCTCTGACCTGCTAGCTCTGGGGGGAATGTCCTGCATCTGAGACTTTCCCTTGGCCCCACCAAAGCTGACCAAGCAAGTGCCTCACCCCTGTACCACTTCTGCAGTCCCACCAAAGCCAGTTGGGTGGGCGCCTACAGTCTTGCCAAACCTGGCTGGGCAAGGACCCCGCCCTTGCATTGCTCCCGTGACCCTCCCCCAAAGCCAGCAGACACACACAAGCCATAACGGGGACACCCTCTGAGTGGTTCACTCTGGTGGCAAAGAGTTTTATATTTCTGGGTCCCAGGGGTCTGAAAAATCAGAAAGTTCTTGACACTCTCAAAAACTGGCACCTAGCAAGAAAAAAACAGGCTGCTTAGAAACAGACTCACAGACTTAGAGAATGAACTTATGGTGGTCAGGGAGGAAGGATGTGGGGAAGGGATAGTTAGGGAGCTTGGGATTGACATGTACACATTGCTGTATTTAAAATGGATACCAGTAAGGACCTATTGCACAGCACAGGGAAGTCTGCTCAATGCTATGTGACAGCCTGGACGGGAAAGCGGTTAGGGGGAGGGAAACATGGATGTGTGTGGCTGAGTCCCTTTGCTGTCCTCCTGAGACTATTACAACATTGTTAACTGACTATATTCCAATATAAAACAGAAAGTTAAAAGAAAACTCTAAACCACACACACACACAAAATCAGGCTGCTTAGATAATCACAAATGACTAAAAGACAACCCAAGCTAGGTCAGGTTAAATGCTGTTTTATCTCCTACTTGAGTCTGTTACTTCAAGACTGGGCGAGATGGCTATTTTGCCTAATAGCAATACATAGCAACAAATACAGAGAGCAAAACAAAATGAGGAGATAGAGGAATATTTTCCAAATGAAAGAACAAGATTAAAACCCCAGAAAAACCTTAATGAAATACAAATAGGCAATTTACCCAGTAGAAGTCTAAAAGTAGTGGTCATGAGGATGTTCACTGAATTTGGGAGAGGAAAGGATGAACACAGCAGAATTTCAGCAAAGAGAAAACACGAGAAGGTACCAAACAAATCACAGGCCTGCAGAATACAAGAACTGAACCAGAAAATATACTGGAGGGCTTCAATAGCAGACTGAAAGAAGCATTAAAAAGAATCAGTGACTTGGAAGACGGGGCAGTGGAGCTTACTCAAAGACAGCAGGAAAGAGGAAAAAAAGAACTTTAAAAAGTGAAGATAACTTAAGGGACCTATAGGACCACATCAAGCAGAATACCATTCACATTATAGGGATCCAAGAGACACAAGAAGAGAAAAGAGAGTCACTTCAGATCTAACCTGAAGAAGAAAATGGCAACCCGCTCCAGTATTCTTGCCTGGGGAATCCCGTGGACAGAAGAGCCTGGCGAGCCCCAGCACGTGGCGTTACGAAGAGCTGGACACGACTGAGCGACTAACCCTTCACTGCAGATCTAAAGAGGCACACAAACTGAAAGTAATGGGTTGGGTAATCTCTGAATTTTTTGTCTTCCCAGCGCATATAAAAGTTGTATTTACACCCTACAACAGTCTATTAGGACTTCCCAAGTGGCTCAGATGGTGAAGAGTCTGCCTACAATTTGGGAGACCTGGGTTCGATCCCTGGGTTGGGAAGATCCTCTGGAGAAGGAAATGGCAACCCACTGCAGTATTCTTGCCTGGAAAACCTTGTGGACGGAGAAGCCTGGTAGGCTTCACTCCATGGGGTCGCAAAGAGTCAGACATGACTAAGTGACTTCACTTTCTTTCTTTCATAATAGTCTATTAAGCATTCAATAGCATTATGTTTAAAAAAAATCAATGCTCATACCTTAATTTAAAAATACATTTTTTGCTAAAAAAAAAGTGCTAACCATCATTTGAGCCTTCAGCAAGTCATAGTCTTTTTGCTGGTAGATGGTCTTACCTTGATATTGATCGCTGCTGACTGATCAGGGTGTTGCTGCTGAATGTTGGGGTGACTGTGGCAATTTTTAAAGATAACAGTGAAGTTTGTGCATTGATTGGCTCTTCATTTCATAAATTATTTCTCTGTAGCATGCAATGCTGTTTGATGGCATTTTACCTACAATAGGACTCCTTTCAAAATTGGAGTCAAATTCTCCCAAATCCTGCTGTTGCTTTACCAATGAAGTTTATGTAAATCCTAAATATTTATTGTTATTTTAATAATAAAGTTACATCTAGCTATTTTAATTAGATCTGATAAACAGAGTGCCTGATGAACTATGGACGGAGGTTCATGACATTGTACAGAAGACAGGGAGCAAGACCATCCCCAAGAAAAAGAAATGCAAAAAAGCAAAATGGTTGTCTAAAGAGGCCTTACAAATAGCTGTGAAAAGAGGAGAGGTGAAAAGCAAAGGAGAAAAGGAAAGTTCCAAAGAATAGCAAGAAGACATAATAAAGCCTTCTTCAATGATCAATGCAAAGAAATAGAGGAAAACAACAGAATGGGATAGACTAGAGATCTCTTCAAGAAAATTAGAGATACCAAGGGAACATTTCATGCAAAGATGGGCTCGATAAAGGACAGAAATGGTATGGACCTAACAGAAGCAGAAGATACTAAGAAGAGGTGGCAAGAATACACAGAAGAAGTGTACAAAAAAGATCTTCCTGACCCAGATAATCACGATGGTGTGATCACTCACCTAGAGCCAGACATCCTGGAATGTGAAGTCAAGTGGGCCTTAGAAAGCATCACTGCGAACAAAGCTAGTGGAGGTGATGGAATTCAGTTGAGCTGTTTCAAATCCTGAAAGATGATGCTGTGAAAGTGCTGCACTCAATATGCCAGCAAATTTGGACAACTCAGCAGTGGCCACAGGACTGGAAAAGGTCAGTTTTCATGCCAATCCCAAAGAAAGGCAATGCCAAAGAGTGCTCAAACTGCGGCACAATTGCACTCTTCTCACATGTTAGTAAAGTAATGCTCAAAATTCTCCAA
This sequence comes from Ovis canadensis, assembly GCF_042477335.2. Taxonomy (NCBI): domain Eukaryota; kingdom Metazoa; phylum Chordata; class Mammalia; order Artiodactyla; family Bovidae; genus Ovis; species Ovis canadensis. Next base: position 37,928,544 of record NC_091258.1, on the reverse strand, counting down.
GCCAGGCTTCAGCAATAATGTGAACTGTGAACTTCCAGATGTTCCAGCTGGTTTTAGAAAAGGCAGAGGAACCAGAGATCAAATTGCCAACTTCCGCTGGATCATGGAAAAAGCAAGAGAGTTCCAGAAAAATATCTATTTCTGCTTTATTGACTATGCGAAAGCCTTCGACTGTGTGGATCACAATAAACTGTGGAAAATTCTTCAAGAGATGGGAATATCAGACCACCTGACCTGCCTCTTGAGAAACCTATATGCAGGTCAGTCCATCACCAACTCGATGGACGTGAGTCTCAGTGAACTCCGGGGGTTGGTGATGGACAGGGAGGCCTGGCGTGCTGCGATTCATGGGGTTGCAAAGAGTCGGACATGACTGAGTGACTGAACTGAATTTAACTGAACTGAAATACATATAATTATCTCCAATTGTACTACAAAATTCTCAAAAACATCTTCACAGGATGAGTTCAGCCATGCTTGACTATAAATTTATAAATGCATTTCAAATAGGGTTTTTCGTAGCAGGGAAGTTGGGGGCAAAGTCAAGGTCCTAAAAATTCAAACTAAGACCCTAGGGGAAAAAAGGTGGTGGGGAGGGGAGGTCACTACATGTACCAGCTCATGCTAACTCCAAACTGTTTACTCAAGGGCTTGTCAGCTGTAAACTTACAACCACGTTCTAGGATCTGAGCAAAGCAAGTCTGATGGTCTCAACTTTTTGACCCGCTGGTTGGTTGACTCAGCTCAGTCGCTCAATCGTGTCCGACTCTTTGTGACCCCATAAATTGCAGCACTTCAGGCCTCCCTGTTCATCACCAACTCCCAAAGTTCACTCAGACTCACGTCCATCGAGTCGGTGATGCCATCCAGCCATCTCATCCTCTGTCATCCCCTTCTCCTCCTGCCCCCAATCCCTCTCAGCATCAGAGTCTTTTCCAATGAGTCGACTCTTTGCATGAGGTGGCCAAAGTATTGGAGTTTCAGCTTCAGCATCAGTCCTTCCAATGAATAACCAGGACTGATCTCCTTTAAGATGGACTGGTTGGATCTCCTTGCAGTCCAAGGGACCCTCCAGAGTCTTCTCCAACACCACAGTTCAAAAGCATCAATTCTTCGGTGCTCAGACTTCTTCAGTCCAACTCTCACATCCATCCATGACCACTGGAAAAACCATAGCCTTGACTAGACGGACCTTTGTTGGCAAAGTAATGTCTCTGCTTTTCAATATGCTGTCTGCGTTGGTCACAACTTTTCTTCCAAGGACTATGCGTCTTTTAATTTCATCGCTGCAGTCACCATCTGCAGTGATTTTGGAGCCCCCCAAAATAAAGTCTGACACTGTTTCCACTATTTCCCCATCTATTTTCCATGAAGTGATGGGACCAGATGCCATGATCTTTGTTTTCTGAATGTTGAGCTTTAAGCCAACTTTTTCACTCTCCTCTTTCGCTTTCATCAAGGGTTTCCAATTAGTTAAGACTAAATTGGAATTTCCCGTAGCTTGCAATGAATTACCACTAGGTGGCAGCAGACACCCAGTAAAAGTCCATTCCTTTTTGACCTGTAAAGTCCTCACTTGCAAACTCAAAAGACGAGTTCTATGACATTGGACAGGGGAGTACTTAAAATTCTGGATAACTATAGCTAAATTATGTTACTGATTAAAAAAAAAATGTATCCAGCTTTCAACCTAAAATCTTCCTCTCCCTCAGCTTCAGTAGGTCTTCCCCAGGGCCCACAGGGAATGGGTTTGCTGCCTTTTCCCAGCGGTTAAGAGATTTCATTTCTTAGGAGAAGAAGTGCCTGAGCAGGGCTTCTAGCCTGCCCTCCTAGGACAGGCTTTCTCTGATCTTACTACCTGTTACCACTATTTCTCAAAGCTCTCTGATAGAGGTCCAGGGAGAAGGGCCTGCAATGAGCAAACACCTCTGTGGGTCCTTGGTTTCTGAGGATTGTATACTCCCATACTCGCTCACAATTGGCCTTTAACGCTTGAATTTCACTTTAAGTCACTCTACTCACACACACAGTGACTCCATCTTCCACCTGTCAGCAGACAGTCCGCCAGGGTTCATGTCCCATCTCTCCTCCACAGGGCCCGTCTTCCTTCAGACTTCAGGGTAATTGCCCTGCAACCTCTTTGAATGAATCAGAAAAAGTCATGAAACTGGGAATAATCCAGATTCTTCTTCCAGAAAGGGTGGCTGTAATTTCTTAGAGACTTCTACATCCCAGGAGAAGCCAGAAGTCACCCCAGGCATTCTGAGAGACCGTTTTCAGGTGACACTTCAGGGACTCACTCCAAAGTGGTCACTGCTTGGCCCTGATGTGGTCCAGGCCGCAGAGAGGGTTCATATGAGTTGCTGGAAGAGATGGCCCCAGGGAGGGGCCTGGAAGGATAACACGTAAGCTGAAGAAAGCAGTGTAGACCTGTGGGAGGGCCAGTAAGGGCCAGGCAGCCATGCCACATGTTGCCATGCCCCGGCCCCCTCTTTCCCACTCTAGGACATCCTCAGTCTGTGTCGCCTCCATCTCTACAGGCAGCTCCGCATGGAGGAGGGGGACACGGCACTCTGGTCCCCCACATCCTCTCACTGGAGTTGTAGGTGGCCCAGAGGCATGGAGCAATGCAGCAGCCCCCTCAGCACCTCCCAGGGCCCAGCCCGCTCCACTCTGCATGTCCAGAGGTCAAGTCAGAACGGCCAGAGCACCTTCCTGCCAATGGTGCCCACTGTCTTCATCCTTCTCTCACTGAGGAGGATGACTTTATTTCAGCACAAGACAAAGACATTGACTTGGTCTCCAAAAGAACATTTATTTCCAAATTGAGGCCACAGAAACAGAAACTCCCCCTCCCGGACCTCTGCCACTCCCACTGGATAATTCCTCCGCCTCCACAATAAGACGCCTCTTTGGCACACAAACCCTTCTAGAGAAACCCCCGTTTACAGCTCAACATGTTTTGATTGTGGGACCTTCTTTGCTGCCTCCTGGGACAGAAGCTCGTTCCAGAAAGCCACTTTCTCACTTTTCAGCTTCTCGGCTGCCCGAGTGTTGACACCAATCTGAAGGTACCCTTCTTTCTGGTCATATGCTGGCCAGTGGGGAAGCCCCTTCCCATTGGGGTTCCTAGAACAAAATCAAACAGAAATTCCCCAAAGCTGCTGTATGGTCTTAGACCTCTTAGATTGTCAGGGACCCCCCGGCTTCATTTCTGCCAAAGGCTCATATGCCTCCAGAGATAGGAGGCTGACCATGTCCTGGGCAGCCAATCTATCACGGGGAGCTCTCATCTCAGAGGTCACAGGGCGGGGCGTTTGACCATCACACGTTCGAAGCTCCCCCCACCCAACAGACATGCCCAACCTCACTCCATGTCTGCCAGCAGCTCACCCATTCCGAGCAAAGTTGGCCCAGAATTTCATCATCATCTTGCTGAAACTGATCTCTTCTTCTGAGGCACCATCTGTGGGGAGGAGACAAAGCCAGTGCTGCTCAAAGAGTGGTTCATGGGCAGTAGCAGCACTTGAGAAATTGTTAACAGTTTCAGAAATGGGGGCCTTACTCCAGACCTACTGAGTCTAAGCCTGCATTCTGAGAAGATCTTGGGAAACACAAGTGGACTTCAAGCTTGACAGTTACCGACTGAGGCTGGGCTCAGTGAAGGGCTGCAGTTGATCCATAAGCTGACTGCCTTGTCTTCTGCACCCCCCCGACTGCCCTTCCGCATTCAGTGTTTCAGGGACACACCCCAGGGCTGCTGCTAGAGTAACCCCACTCCCAGGATGCTCTCCTTTGGGTCTTTTCTTGGTGTTCTTGATTCACACACATTTTCACAGAATCTGGAAAATAACCGAGCTGCAAGATCCCGCAAAAGCCACCCAACCAGGAAATGCCCAGAGGCACTGGGTGTAACGAACAGTTCTGCGATGTGTCAGACACAATTTGTCTGTAGTTGCTAATGGTTAAGGCATTGAAGACATCTGTGACTTTTTTTTTTAATATTACACACCTAGATATATTATGATATTAAAAAATATGAGTTTTAGACAGATAGATGATCGGATAGACAGACACATGTTAGTCCTGATTCCAGGTTAATAACAACTCTAACTTCACCCTCACGCACATTCTGATGTGTTCTTGTGAGGGCCAGTGAGTGGTGGCCTTCTAGCCCTGAGCAGGGCCCTGCGGGTGACCCAGCTCCCGTCTTGCTGATGCCCAGGTCTGGATTCTTAGAGCGACCATGGGTTAGGGCACAAGGATGCGCATTCTCCATCAGGTACATTAGAGCAAGAGAATGGTTGGGACCTTTGTCCTTCCTCCCTGTTATGGTGAATTCAGGAAACTAAGACCTGCAGAGAAGGAGGAACCTGCCCAAGGTCACCAAATAAACTTGAACCTGGATCTCCTAACCCCAAGTTTATAGTCACCAAAGGGCCATCACCTTGCAAAACTGGAATCCCGAAGACAGAGAAGACTTCATCCCCGTGGTCCCCTATCACTGTCTTGGGTTTCACCTCTGGTGAGAAGCTTGGGCGATACTGAAACTCGTACATGTAGGTCGGGACTCCAGCATCTGGGAAACAAGGATTCATACACGGTTCATTTCAGCAGACGCACACTTGATGGTATCAAGGTCTCCGCGGGGCTGTGAGCAATCAGGAAACTGGGGGCATGCCTAGTCCTGAGCGAGCAACAACAGTATTAATAGCAGCTGCCCATTGTGAGAGCCAACTGTGTGCCAACCTTGTGTGTGCCTACAGGAAGCCCCTGGTTACGAGCACATGGAAACTTTGGAAAATTTTCATCACTTGCTTAAGGGTGCGTAGTTGGGAGAGGTGGAATAGGATTTGAGCTGGGCATTTGTTGAATGAGTAAGTGAAGAGTGAATGAATGAATGTTCAAACTTGAGTAGCTCCATTCTAAATAAATATAGGGGCACTGGGTCAGTTCACATAAGCCCCTTTTGATCACCCATGCACAAGGACGTCCATACACGCACACTTTATTGCATTTCATCGCTAACAGGCTAGTCTTCCTTTCCTTTGAGAATACCTGCAGCCTGACAGGTGTCTTCCATTATGTCCAATTTTGAACCTTTCCAGTGATTTTCACGTGTATTCCAAGAAGAGTGAAGTAAATTCAAGTTGTGAGCCTGAGAGTGCAGATTTAAATACAAACCTATGCAGAAAGGGGAAAGTTTGCTCCCGCGTCTCAGGAAACCTCAGTCTGGCATTTCCTACCCTTTGTGTCCGTCCTCTTACGTGCCTTGCTTCCTGCCTGGCCCAGGGAGTGTGCAGCAGTGGCCGAAGGGAGAAGGGGCTGAGGAAGGGGACAGTCCCTCTCTCCTGGCCTCTCTCCTTCCCTCTCCTCTCCTCTCTCTCCACGCACTCTTGAAGCCCCAAGAAGATGTCAGTTTTCCTGCTGATGCTTCAGGAGAGACGTCCAACTTGCTCCTTCAGGGCTAACTCGTGGGTCCCCTACCTGGGGACTTCTGTGCTTTGCATTGATAGTTATGCCACAGCCAGTGACTCTAATGGGGAAGGGTCAGGCTCCAGGGCAGACTGGTGGGGAGATATCACAACATTGCCTCCCTGCCTTGGGGATACTATCACATTTGGAAAATGCCAAAAAAAAAAAAGGAAAATGAACAAAATGATCACTTATAATCACACTGCTCAGAGAAACCTTCGTTAATATTTCAGAACTTATTCCACTTATGCATATGAAACTATGACACTATTGATAATTCTGTGTCATTACATATGACCATAATGATTGCTTCACATCATTAAATTTCCCCACAAAGTAGTTTAACAATATATGCCATCCCAACAGGAGGATGTAAAACAATTTAATTGCCTCCCTCATCCCCCATCTTTGCACTTTGGTTTAGCAAGAGGTGGTTTTTGGAAGAAGCAATCCTCTGTGGTCCCACAGGCCACTTATTAAACAGTTGCTTCAAGGCTGGGGGCTTCCCTGGTGCTTCAGATGGTAAAGTATCTGTGTGCAATGCTGAAGACCCAGGTTCAATCCCTGGGTGGGGAAGATCCCCTGGAGAAGGAAATGGCACCCCACTCCAGTACTCTCGCCTGGAAAACCCCATGGACACAGGAGCCTGGTAGGCTACAGTCCATGCGGTTGCCAAGAGTCGGACACGACTGAGTCACTTCACTTTACCTTACTTCAAGGTCAAGCAGAGAATGCCATAAGGAGGGGCTTTAACCTTGGCTCTGCCATTTTAAAGTTTTAGAAAGAACTCATGATCCAAACATAGGGGAAAGAACTTTCATGAATGGGAGAAATTATTTTTGGGAGCATGTTGCCCAAAAGATATCTTTGTTTATTTTTTTCTTTTTAACATTTCTGCCTTAAACTTCAGAGATTTATTAAATTCCTACAACCACAACACAAGTCTTCAAAAGAATAAGTAGGGCACAGGTTTGTATAATAACATTTAGGAACAATAAGAAAAGCAGAGGGAAGGAAAGAGTTAGTAATAAAAAATACACAAATTTAAACAGTGTGAGGTTGTTTTTTCTTTATTTGGTAAGGAGGGGCTTATGAAGTTGGCAGCATTATTTTTATTTTTTAATCTGAGTATCTTAACAGATAGAATTAAGAAATAGTCATTCTTATATACTGGAAGCAATTTCACAGTATGTATCAAAAACTTTAAAATGGTCCTACAAGCTAGCCTAGTAATTAAACCTTTAGTAATCAAATCTAAAAAAAAAAATCATCAGAGATTTGGTTAAAGATATATGCACATAAGGCTGAGCATAATGTTTTACAGCCTGCCTCAATATCCAGTAGGACAGGAATACTACAGTAAATTTTAATGTATTATTCCATGAGATAATGGATGCTCTTTATGAGTTTTCATTGACATTGAGGAAATGCTTACCATATAGGATTCCATGAAAAAAACCACAATATAAAATTAACATTTAAATGATATGTAAGACATGGGAAGATTAATGAAGAAAATATGTCAAAAAATTATAGCAGATATTTCTATGAATTTTGAAGGCTTCCAAGGTCAGAGCTAGCTTTGACTAGAAATTTGACTATGTGTTTCCATATTTTCAAAATGTTCTACAAGTATAAGATGTTAATTTTTATATTCAGAATAAGTTCTCTTCTGTATAAAAAAAGACTTAAGTACAAAAAGTTTAAAAAAGGAAAGCATAATGTTGATAAAGTCTGGGAATTCCAAGCAAAAATGACTCTGATGGGGGTCTGACACGTCCTGACACATCCCAGATGACTGGGTCAACAGACAATGAAGCAGAGGAAACCACATGTACGGAGAGACAAGACCACGTTTGTGAAAGAACAGTTCTGACCCCAGGCCGCCTCTAGCTGAAGAGCTTCATCAAGACCCTAGGGAGGAGGAAGGGTAACCAGAACCTATCCATGACTGTATTGAACTGGGGGGACCTGGTAGGTCAGATGTAGCTACTTTTTATTATGCGTATAGAGTCCCAAATTCTAAAACCCTTCTAGCATGGTTAGAAAGAGTGATCTGGGTCAGAGAACCATGTCCTGCCTTGCAGACTAGATGAGAGATAGCTCCTGGAAAGGGAGGGTGCTGTAAGGACCTCAGTAAGGTACTCCAAAAGGACACCTCCTGTCCATGTGAGCTCCTCCATCCTTGGCCCCATGCCCCTAGGGCCCCCTCACACACAGTCTTGGGATATGCTGAAAGGTCCTGCGATAGACCCCGCACACACTGGCATGGAACAAGGCCAGCTGCAGACATCAACATTCTCCAGCCCACTTGCCCCATACCTCCCTCTGCTCTGTCCTTTGGGTTTTCTTGGTCCCAGACAACATTCCTGATCCGACATGTGGCCTCAAGCTATCTCCAGCTCCACAGGTTAACAAACTAGTTTGAAGCTATCTCTGACCTTGGAAGGCTTCTAAGACAAAACCGCCAATATTTGCCCTGTGGCCCCACAGACTACTGTAATTCAGGTGAGGGACCCCTGGGCAGAGACTGTTGGTGTCTCCCCATGTCCCCTGCTTCTGGGCACACTGGCCAGAGTTCCAGCTCCTGCATCTGGAGCTCTTTGCCTGAGGTCTTCGGCAGCCAGAGACCACTCTGCCCACATGTACAGCAGATCAAAGCACCAGGGAATTAACTGCCCTTGGGAACAGCCTTCAACTGATGACTCATCAAAGCTGGAGGATAAAGAGCCCAGCTCTCTTGCCGCTGACTGGGGAAAACCCTGAGCCGTGTCTTCTGCTGGTTCCCCAGCTCCAGGTGTCCATGGCGACACTCGCTTGGCAGCACAGGGTAGACTGACTTCCTTCTCCATTCCTGTCACTTCTCCACTCCTCTACCAGGGTTACCTGGGGTCACTCCCAGATACACTGCCTGCAGTTAGATCCTTTCTCAGAGTCTGCTTCTGGTGGAAACCAAAATGGGACCGTGCCCCGCCCCCGGCTATCTGGAATGGATCTTGAAGTTTCTTAAATCTTTCTACGCTGAGGGTTAAGACAGAATACAGTGTGAAGCGGGTGGGGTCAGTGTTCCTCTCCTGTACAATGACGAAGACTCACCTCTGTGGTAACGGGCCGTGTTCACAGATGGCACACAAAACAACCCATCTCCAATCAAGTCCAGGAGCAGGTCTTCCTTTTGGGCAGGGTCTTGTGTCCCTCCTAAATACTTGTCAGTGAACACTGGAGCCAGTTCCTCAGGGATGTTCTGAAATAGATCAAAAGGTAAAGTGACCACCAAGCCCTAGTGAACGCCCTGGCTTCCCCAGCCAGCGAGGAAGGCTTGCGTTAATGGTGAACCTCTCAGGCCCCATGCTGCCACTCCTGTCTACCCCTGGTGCTGAGGTGGAAAGGCAGAAAAATAGGAGCTGAACCCCCCCACCCCTAGCCCCAGTCTTCATTTTGCCATTAGCTGCTCTGCAATTGGGAACAAGCCCCTGCTCATCTTTGGTGCTCAGCCAGTTTCCGTGATTTGAGTCTTACAAGGATGGGGTAGGACTTCCACACGAGTGACGTGGCCATCTCCTGGTCCATCTTGCCTGCAGAGAGTGGGAAGCCCATGAGCTGTTAAAACAAAGGTTAAGCAGTTGTGAAATCATCAGGAAATAGCAGGAGAAACCAAAGTGACCAACAGACCAAACTAAATGGAGGCTGAAGGTCACTTCGTCATGCGTTCGTTGGGCATGGGTTTTGGATGAGTTTTGGACTCAAATGGACTTTCATATCCAGAGACCAAGGAGGGTAAAGAGGATAACGTAATTGTTAAGGGAAGCTGTCCTAGTCCGTGTGTGTGTGTGTGTGTGTGTGTTTAGACACACACTCACACACAAACAATTGGAGTCCCCTGAGTGGTCAAGACAGAGAGGGACGATTTCGGCCAGCCCAGTGTTGAAGTGAAGGGCTCTGGGGCAGATGACACAGACCCCACACATACCCCACCTGGGTCGGATAACTGTAAAAAAAAGAGTGAAAGTGTCAGTAGCTCAGTCATGTCTGACTCTTGGCGACCCCATTGACTGTAGCCCACCAGGCTCCTCTGTTTGTGGAATTCTCCAGGCAAGAATACAGAGTATGGGTAGCCATTCACTTCTCCAGGGGATCTTCCCGACCCAGGGGCTTTACGGGCAGATCTGCTAGTCAGATAACTGAGAAAGCCCCCAGTCCTGCCATTATGACTTTGGTCCTTTGGTCTAACCTCGGAAGTCATTCTGAAGAACCACAGAACTCTGCACATAACAACGCTATTAAAACTCAGCCCTAAGAGACTTGACCAAACTCCAGGACAGCTAAAGGAGGCTTAAGGCCACATCCCCAGGATGACTGCAGGCCCCCTTCAAGAGCTCTGGGCTGCCAGGAGACTTTACAGTTTGTTTCAGCCAAAGCCTAGTGATAGGCAGGTAGGTCCCTGAACTCCCTCTTAGAGCAGTTACTTTAGAATTCTTGTAATTATAAATCTTTTCTTTGTCCCTTTACATGTAAATCTACCACCCAAAGCTGTTTCCTCAAGGACCTATGAGCCATCTCTATGAAAAACAAACATCCAGGGGATAATTCTTGCTCTCTCCTCCAGTCCCTGTGAGATGATAAAGGCCTAACTTCAGTGGGGGCCTGATTCTACTTACACAGCTGCCTCCTGTTGTAAAGACAGAGGTTTGTTTCTTCTCCAGATAATACCAACTAACAAATCCAAGTAGGTAGTCCAGTCACATGGATAATCCACCCCACCCCACCCCACCCCACTCCCACCCACTCCTTAAATAAGCTCCAGGCTTTCATTTCAGGGATTGGGTTCAGTTCACAATGGATCATTTCCCTCTAGCAGGAATGTAACTGAATCAAATCTGTTACCACTTCACCTAGTGTCTGCCTTCGTTTATCTCTGTCAGAAGGGAAAGCCCTTCCTAACTTTTAGAAGTCAATTTTAACTCAGGAGGAAGCAGGCTCCTCCCACTCTTTCCAGTGAGATGAGTGGGAGCATGGGTGAGGCGGGGGTCATTTATGGAGAAAGCATGAAAGCAGCAAGCCCGAGGCGAGAGGCTGCAGGTTCCAGGCCCCACTCTCCATAACTCCTGAGCCCCTTGCCCTGCCCAGGCCTTGGGTTTTTCATCTGCCCAATGATGATCTCTATCAGCCCTCCTGGAACTGACATTTTGGGATTCATGGATGGGAGGACAATCACAGAGTGTGTGGGGACATGGGTCCCCAGAACTGCACCACCCAGATGACAGTGTGGACCATAGGAAATGGTTTCCACGGACATATCAACTTGTATGAAGGGGACAGCTGGCCTGGTCCCAGAGAGAGGTCTGTGACCACAGACGGGAGGGTGATGTGCTGGGAGCCAAGTCTACAAGGCCTGCGCTTTCTCACCAGTGGAAGAATCCAGCCAAACTCTTGCTTGTTGACTCCGACGATGTAGGGAACGGTGTTGAAGTTCTTTTCAGCCAGCATCTCTGTTGGCATCTTTGGCAGCACCACTCCGTCAACCACGGTGGGCAGGAAAGGATAGGTCTGGGGAAGAGGGCAGAGTATTGTCTGTGCCTCCCCTTCCAGGTCACACCTGCATCCCCGTCTCCACCTGCCGGAGCTCACAACCATTCTCACACACCTGAGTCCTAACCAAGGGGGATAACTCTGTGGACCCCAGAGGGTAGAACTCTGACCAGGGCACAGCAGTGGGCGGGGGATGGGGAAAGTTCTTCAGTCAATTTGGTATAAAAATATATAATATGCGTATATATTTGAATTATATATATATATATATATATGTCTCTTTCCAGTCTCATTCAGCTCTCAATATTTGTGGTACTTAAGCTCTAAAAAGTTACTGTGACGGACTTCCCTGGTGGTCCCCCAGTTAAGAGACTGTCGGCCAATGCAGGGGACATGGGGTTTAATCCCTGGTCTGGGAAGATTCCACAGGCCTCGGGGCAACTAAGCCCAGCTGCTGCCGTGTGCCTCGAGCCTGTGCTCCGCAACAAGAGAAGCCCCAGCAATGAGAAGCCTGCACACCACAGCAAGAGTAGACCCCGACGCTGCAACTAGAGCACAGCCCGTGCAGGGATGAAGACACAGCACAGCCGAAAATAAACGAACAATAAAAGAATGCGCTGGGGAAGAAACCAACAGCCACCGAGGACTCAGGGGTTCCCTGGGTGATGCAGCTGTAAATCCCTTGGCCATCAGCCTCAACAGTCCCGCCCACTACGCTTTTTTAAAAAAATCCGCCTTCATCTCATAAAATCACAAACATAGCTTGTTTCCCATGGCTTCGTCACACGCCACAGATGTTACTTTAGCATATTCCTAACCGCTCAACGAACTGATCGGCAAATAGTCTTTCCCTTATTCCGGATGCTCTGCGTTGTCGATCCATTAACACTGAATTCTTGACCAGCAGCACTGTCATCCATGCCTGAAGGCCGTTTGTCTAATACTCGTATTTCTCACAAGTCAGACACATCGTAGGCTGCCTGCCCTTTGGCCCACTAGACAGCCCTTCTGTCTGTGGTCGGGGATTATTTTAAACAGAAACACTGACAGCACAAAACTCAAGAACGCAAAAGCTGGCACTAACTAGGACCACGAAAAGATACGTTACTGGTTTTAGAGATGAAACAAAAAGACAAAAAAATGTAGCTCCTTGTTTGATCTCTGTGAAGAAAAGGGAACCCTCCTACACTGGGAATGTAAATTTGTCCAGCCACCATGGAGAACGGTATGGAGGTTCCTTAAAAAGCGAAAAATATCATTATGATATGACCCTGCAATCCCAATCCCAGGCATATATCCAGAGAAAACTCCAATTCAAAAAGACACATGCATCTCAATGTTCACAACAGCCCTATTTACAGTAGCCAAGAAATGAAAGCAATCTAAATGTCCAGTGACAGATAAATGGGCAAAGAACATATGATGGAATATTACTCAGCCATGAAAAAGGATGAAACAATGCCATTTGCAGTAACATGGATGGCCCCGGAGATCACCATCCTAGGTGCAGTAAGTCAGAAAGAGAAGCTCTAATGCCACATGATATCACTTATATGTGGAATCTAAAATATGACACAAATGAACTTACCTACAAATCAAAACAGACTCACAGAAAGCAGACTATGGTTACCAAAGGGGAAAAGGGGTCGAGCAGGGATGAATTAGGAGTTTGGGGTTAGCAGATACAAGCTTCTCTATGTAAAACAGATGAGCAACAAGACCCTACAGGGGGAGCTATATTCAATATCCTGCAATAAACCATAATGGAAAATAATATTACAAAGATTGTGTATATATATGTATAACTGAATCATTTCACTATATACCAGAAACCAGCCCAACATTGCAAATCAACTATACTTAGAAAGAAAAAGACTTTGTTGAGTGCCTAAGTCTCATTTGATCCTCTCTACACCTTTTAAGGTGAGACTCCCCAGGGAGTCTGCAGAGAGGCCAGGACTTAGATGCCACAGAAGTAATGCCATCAGAACCTGGTGAAGGGAAGCGTTCGAAGGTGGGAGGAGACGAAGGAGATGGGAGGCAGCTGTTGGAGTTTCCCACGGGGCTGGGAGGAGGGTGGTGTCCTGAGGACTGAATTTCATGGCACCTTTCCCCACATCCCTGCAAACACTGAGACTTGCACAGTCCGTCAACCTGAAACCCCCAGGAGACGATCCAGGCTCCTCGAGAAGGCTCCTCAAGAGCTCCTTACCCAGGCATCTCCACTCCCCACAGTGGAGGTTTCCCGTTCACCTTCTCCCAACAGGGCATTTTTAGGGATGTAAACAAGACCAGGGCCTGGCTGGGGACAGGGACACAGAGTTGATGATGGAGAGCACTGGCCTGGGGGTCGGGGTACTGGGTTCTGGTCTGATGACTGGTCTCCTCCTGGGGCCACCCGGACAGTACTCTATCTCTCTCCGGGGTCAGCAGGGTAAACACAAGAAGCTGCTATGGCTTCGCATGGGAGAATTCCTGTCATTCATATGTAACTGGAGCTTAAAGGTGTCAAGACTTCAAACCCATAATTAAGAAACCAAAGGTCCTTACCTTTGTTGGGTCTCCCAAGAAATCAAGAGTGAAAAAGTTCTGTGAAGACAAAGACAGAGGTTGTGGTGAGGAGGCTTCCTGGGAGGAAAGCTGACCTCTGTGAGCTGTGCCAAAAGGTACCGAGTGCTCCCTCCTGGCGCCACGCTGGCTGGGCTGAGAGGAAGCGGGCAGGACACCCTCCCCTGGGCGCCAGAACAGGGAGCCGGTGGAGGGTGGGCGAGGGTTGTTGCAGGGCACTGCTGCTGGTGCCCGCCCTGCCCCCCACCCATTTCCCCTTCTTCCTCTTCCAGGCAACAGCACCCCGATTGTCCATTGGGGGACCCCCGGTTCCCGCTCTCACTCCATGATTCCAGGCATCTGTATGTGGCCTCCGGTGCACCAAATCCCGGAATACAGGGACTACTGCAGGGGTGGACGTGTGCCCACGTCAGTTCAATAGAGTTTACCCAAAACTTTTACTGGAGTTATTGGGAAAGGAGGTTTCTGGGCAGATAGGATATGAGACTAGAGCATTGTTGTTTAACTTCCCTAGGGGCCAGAGCTGCCTAAGAGTGAAGCCAACACAGGAAGGGAAAAGCTGAAGGATAGAGACAGAGTCTTAATCGCATCATACATGCATCCAGATCCAGCCGCGCCTGAAACCATCATCTCCTGGGCTTGTCAGGGAGTTACCGAAGGATTCTGTCCCAGCATACTCCTCTCTCTCCTCAAAGCACTGTGAGATGAGCTCCTCACCTTGCATCAGAAAATCCTGACTCATATAAACCCACTGAAAATGCTCCTTGCTGTAAGTTTATCAGGATTGTACTGACTTTATTGTTTTACTGTAGCTAACAGGCCTGACCAGCATGTATGAGGTCAGCAAAAGTGGTCTCCCCATTATGTGTTGTAGCCCTGCAATCCAGGTGCGTGTGTCCATGCGTGTGTGTGTCTATGTGTGTGTATTAGGGTGAGAAGGTAATCATAGAAACACTTCCACATGATCTCAGAAAACTCAGGAGGATTATAGAGGCTCCGGGTTTTACCAAAGTTACCAATTCTCCCTGTATAAACTGGACCTCTTGGGCCACATTGAGAGGTGCTGAAATAGATTTACATCCTTTCAGGCATTAGAAAGCAGTTGTGTTTTCATTCTTTGAACATATAGGTCACATCATGTGAGCCTGAGAAGCCAGGATCTAAGTCCCAAGGCCAAGGCCACACTGGAAAGGGCTCAGAGTCCAGTGTCAGAGACTTGTCTCTGGGGGTTCAGGAATACCCTCCAGAGTCCAGACAGAGAGCTCAGGTGCTTAGGTTACTCTGGGCTTTCTTTCAAACCCTCCCCGACAGAAAGGATAGTTCCTATTGGCCCAGGTGCTATATTTCTGGGTGTCCATCCTGCTGCGGCTTCTCTGTGATGACACGCTGCCGCAGACATCCATCAAGCCTCACAGGTCACCTTCTCTGTGAAGCATCCTTGCTTAGTATAACAAATACTTCCCCTCTCTGTCTTCCTACCACACAGAGCCCACAAAGTACGTGGGTGTGTTTCTCCCTGGAAAGTTCCTTGTGAGCAGGGATTATATGTCCGATCCACCTTTGCATCACCCTCCCTGTTACCACCCCTCCCCGCCACACACACACACTTCACATAGACACGTGGATGGATGAAGTGGTCAGTACGGGGAGTACTGGTGAGTCAGATGGGCGAGTGGATACATGGAGATGGGTGATGGGTGGATCACTGATTTGGAGGGATGGATGATGGAGTGACAATATTGCTGTGGTGCATGGATAATTAATAATAGATGAATGAAAAGTTTTGAGTGGATTTGTGGACTGGATAGAGGAATGATAAGACAGATGAGTAAATGGATGGATGGTTGGATAGATTAATGGCTTGATGTATAGTTTTCCTAGAATAACAAGTGAGGCAGAGTCTTAAAAAATCTAGAAAAGTGGCCCACCATTGGCTTAAAAATGAAATGGTTTCTAAGTTAACGAAGATAAAAAGTGATAATCTTTCCAAAAATATTTGTTTTTCATATTTCTGAAATTTAGTTCAGGATGGTAGTTACCTCTGAAATATATGATATTTAATTTTTAAAAATATATCTAAAAATGAGAATAGAAAAAAAAAGTTTTGATAGATCTAGAGGATTATTAATTGTTCATTACGTTCTTGTTTTGACTTTGCTAAAGTTGGAGATATTCCATAATAATAAAGACAAACAGTTCCCCATTCAGATCCAGAGGCTGACACTGCTCCTGGGAGGTGAGAAACTGTCCCGGGTAATTTCTCTAGGGCAAGAGGACTGAAGCTGAAATGGTGACGCCTGGAGCCAGGTTTCCAGGTTCAGGGGCTTGTTTTTCCAAGAGAACGGATGCACTTACCATCTTCTGTGTTACCTCCAAGAGCTCGTCCTCCGTCTTCTGGCGCAGGCAGTGAACAAGGACAGCCGAGGTGATGGTCTTGCACCCAGCAAAGGCAGCAATTCGCTGTAGAGATCACAGGTGACAGCAGAATTCAAGAGCCAGGCCTCTCCCTCCATCAGTACCGAGGTCTTCTGTCCCAGCCTCAGTTTCTAAAGGCAGCCCGTGGTAGCAGAAAACACCCCAGACCAGGACTTCCCTGGTGGCCCAGGGGTTAAGAGTCTGCCTGCCAGTGCAGGGGATCCGGGTTTGATCCCTGGTCTGGGAGGATTCCATCTGCTGCGGGGCAACTAAAGCCCTGCACCACAACCACTGAAGCCCCTGCACCCCACACCCCATGCTCCGGAACAAGAGAACCCGCCACAGTGAGAAGCCTGTGCACCACAACGAGAGAGAGCCTGCACACAGCAACAAACACCCAGCACAGTCAGAAATAAATACATGATTTAAAAAAATAGTAACAAAATTAAAGTTTAAAACACTAAAAAAAAAAAGAGAGAGAAAGAAAGAAAAAGAAGAAGAAAGAAAAAGAAAATGCTCCAGACCAGTTTGTGTGGGTCCTGGGTCCCAGGCATGCCAATGATACAGCCTCTGCTCTGTTACTTTATGTCTGTTAAAACGGGCACAGTATCCTTGAAACTGAAGAGAGGTATCATGGAATGGAGCTTAAAAATGTGGAATCCACAATCCCACTATCTAATTTCAAATCTTGGCTCATCCAAGTAACAGCCATGTGGCCTCAGGCCAGTGACTGGCAAAGTGAAGCCGGGGGGAAGACACAGCAGAGAAGTCAGGTGCCAGGATGGTGGGGCACTGGAGAGTGTGCACGGCTGCCTGGAGACGGGTCCAGTATCTGACATGCAATCAGGGCTCAGGAGATGTTTGCTAAATAAATGAAATGACCGTAAGAAGTGGACAGAGTGGGGAGAGAGAGAGGGAGGGAGGGCAAGAATCAGAATCTTCGATTCCGTCACTGTCTCAGATTCCTCCCTTGAAGTGTGGCTGCTGGCCCCACCCCTCCACCAAACCAGCCCGGCCAAAACGCTCCACATCACTGACTCTAAGGCACACTCCTCAGCAGGGCCTTCGTGTTGCTCACCCTTCCCTGTCTTCCTAACATTCTCCAAATAAAGGCAAAGTCCCCACTAGGTCCTATGTAGCATGGCCCTGCCAGTGGCCCCATCCTCAGCTCTCTCCAGGTCCTGTTTGCACTTTCTGCCCTGGCCACATCAGCCTTCCTCACTCTCTCACTTGAGATACCTCCTCCTGCCACAGGACACTTGCTCAGGATGTTCCCTCTTCCTGGATATTCTTTTCTTACCAAGTAATTTACTGCTTATCTTTCTCATCTCAACTCGCTGATCATTAGTTTTTTGCCAGGAGCCTTTCCTGATAACTTCTCCCAGCACACTGGACTAAGCGCTCCTTTTGGATTCTTCTGACATCAGGTGCCTCTTCTCTATTGCTCTAGCCACGGTGGACATTTTACAGGTTTTGCAGCTGTATAATTATGACTCTATCTCCTCAATTATAATAGAAGCTTCATGAGGTTGCCAGATGTCAGACTACATCAAAACTACTTGCTGTGTGAAGGAATGAATGAATGCTCCAGGGACCGACCCCAGTCACAGCCCCCAGGGAAAGTCCACTCCAGGCTCGCATGAGGCCAGTGAGTTCAGCAGACTCAGACACTGAGGGAGGCAACACAGATGACAGGCCACTGCCCACTGTGCAGCCCCTCACCACACCTGGCGCACTTTGGGACGCGTGTTCAGCACAAAGTGCACTGGGGCCGACAGTCCAGAGTCACGAGCCCGAGCCCAGCTCTGCCCTCATCACTGGCTGACCTTGCCAAGTGCTTCTGCTCTCTGCCCCAGTTTGATTAGCAGGAGACCTGGGAGGTGGGGCGGGGTGTGTCCTCGCCCTTCCTGGTCAGCCACCCTCACTTCTATGACTCTTTGAGGGTGTCAGCCAGACCCTGTGATAAGAAAGGGCCCTCACCACTTCAGCAGAGCAGAGCCTGGTGCAGGGACAGCCCAGTGTGAGACCTACCTTAGCTTCAGCCTTAGAGTCCTT
Source organism: Ovis canadensis (assembly GCF_042477335.2). NCBI lineage: Eukaryota > Metazoa > Chordata > Mammalia > Artiodactyla > Bovidae > Ovis > Ovis canadensis. Next base: position 37,910,502 of record NC_091258.1, on the reverse strand, counting down.
CTTGACCAGGCCAGGAATAAGGGCAACACCACTCTCTGAGATGGCCCGGTGGAAAAGATTCTTGGCCAGAGGAGATAAAACCTGGGAGGAGAGTGGCAAGAAAGGGAGTTTATGCTCACAGGGAGTGGGGTCTTCAAGAGCTATACCCATCCATAGCCCTGTCCTGGGCTGTTCCCATGGAGACCGTGGGGCTCAGTGGACATGACAGGTCCTTCCTTGACCTGACTGACCTTGTTCCCTAGACTGACCGGAGGGTCCAGCTTCTCCAAGAAAACCTCCACTAGAGGGAACCGGGTGTGCAGAGTGAGGCATGCACGGATCACAACAGTCAAAGTATCTGAAAGGCAGCTGGAAATTTCTAGCATCGATTTAAACACACTGTTCTGATTTCCCATTTCCATTACTCAGGATTTATTTTAGGGAAAATGATCTGGAGGCAAACAAAAATCTCTAAGATGTTCATGTTATTTATAACGGTAAAAAGTGGAAATAACACAAGGTTTTAATATATGACATGGGGTAAATAAGGTACTTTTCATTTCTACAAGGAAATACTAATGACTATACACACAAAACATGAATAATAATTAACGGTGAGGGAAACATATATGCTATAATGTAAAGCAGGCTTTTTTGTTTAGAAATTCATAGATATAGATAGATGATAGATAGGGGGATTCATGGAAAAAGGGCTGTTCTGGTGGCTCAAATGGTAAAGAATCTGCCTGCAGTGCAAGAGACCTGGGTTCAGTCCCTGGATTGGGAAGATCCCCTGGAGGAGGGCATGGCAACCACTCCAGTATTCTTGCCTGGAGAATTCCATGGACAGAGGAGCCTGGTGGGCTACAGTGCACGGGGTTGCAAAGAGTTGGACACAACCGAGCGACTAAGCACAGCGCAGCACAACAGCATGGAAAAAAGACTAGAAAAATGAAGCTGTCCATGGTGAGAATCACTGGCTAATGGGATTGTGGATGAACTTTTATTGGGGGGGGGGTTATCTATGATTTTCTTTTTTCTCCATTTTATAAAATATAAAAATGTTTTCTCTGAATATTCAACTATGATCCCACGTTTTAAAAATATATTAATAGTGCTCAAACATGAGGGAGCTGGAGTGTTTCCCACGGCTCCCAGCACCCTCTAATCTGGCTTTCCGGCTTTGCTTCCCTCGCTGTCTCCCCCATTCCCATTCCCCACACCACACTCCCAGGTCCTCTCTGTGTCCCTTGTTCCTGTCCCATCCCCCATCCCTCCTCTTCTTCTCCTTCTCCCCAGCCCAGCTCCATCCCTCAGCCCCAGAGACTGCTGCCCTCCCTCCTGGGCATGGACAAGCCACCAGGGCCCTCAGAGGGGGCCTCCAACCTGTTCCTAGTGCTCGTGTCTCCTGAACTGTAGGCCTGGCTTCAAGTCAGACAAGGACACTCAGACCAACCTCAAGTTGGCTCCTCTGATTAATCATTTACACCCACCCCTAATCTCAAGAGAAGTGAGGCGACTCCTAACGTTAAAATGATTAAGAAGGAGAGGATGAGCTCAACTGACACAGGACAGGAAGAGAGTGTCTGTCGCAGCTGTGGCTGCAGCTATGGCCCCGGAGGCTGAGCTGAGCCCTGAGCTTCCTGGGGGCCAAGGGGAGTCTGGCCTTTAACTCTTCACTGTCTGATGCTGCACAGAGTCGGGTCAGCCTTGAATGCAGGTCTTGGAAGTAAAGGTACCAGGACTAGATGGGCTGGTCTGCAAGGGGTCCCATCAGCAGCCACATCAGGGCCAGGAAGACTTACAAGAACAGACACACTTTCTGCTCCTGCTGACTCTCCAAAGATGGTCACAGAGCCTGGATCCCCGCCAAAGTTGGCAATGTTCTCCTGGACCCAGTGCAGCGCGGCCACCTGGTCCAAGTGGCCCCAGTTCCCCCGGCAGTGCTCGTCCCCTGTGCTGTGAGTGAGAGGACAGGGTGGGGTTGGGAGCAGAGATGTCCCGGCAGGGCCCTGGGGACCAGAGATGGGGCTGGGGGTCCAGGGGAGCCTTCTGGAAAGGACTGGGCTTCCATGGCCCTGACACGGGGTCTTCACTCTCCTGCTGTCCTGCTCTGCTACAGGGCTCTGCAGAGCCATCCTGCATCTACGACTGAGCATCTGCTGCGGTCGGGGTGCAACCCTGGCTCAGGTGGTAGAGAGGCCGGGGGAGAGGAAGTGGGGCGAGTACGCACAGTTACACTGTCACAGGGAGCAGACACGGGCCTTGGGGGGAAGAGCTGAGGGGTCTCCATGAAGGGGACACATCCTGGGACACGACTCCCCTGGGACAACCCTCCCCCAGCCCGCAGGTCTTTCCAGGGAGGTGACCACCCCTCCCTCAGGCCACCCCCCAGCATCTCAGGGTAAGAGGTCCTGGCACCAGTACATTCAGGAAAAGCTCAGTAACTGCCTGCTGGAAACCTGGTTCCTGTCCCCAGAGAATCCATGCAGGAGACTCAAGCCTTCACTCATGCATGTGCCAAACTACACGAAGGAAATGGAGTAAGTGGGCCCAAGGCTCCTCCCAGTAGATGTCCCCTGGAGTCAGATGCTCCTTACAACCTCCCAGTTCCAGGCACCCGCTCCTTCACCTACGAGACTTCCTGGAGCTCCCAGGAGTCTAGCCCTCTTTACTTCCCCAGGAGGAAAGATGTGTGAGCCTCTAAGTGCTGTGCTGCATGGTGACCGTCATCTTGAAGATACTGCAACACGCCAGGCAGCAGAGTGGAAAGGGATAAGCAGTTCAGATGAGATGACAGCTGGGTTGGGCTTGGTAGGAATAATAGGAGTGTGTCAGGGAGATTGGGTGTTTTATGGGTAAGAGCTCAGAAGTAAGTGCACCAGGGTGGCTGGGGAACGAGAAGGTAGGTGGAGCCCAGTTAGGGGGGCACTCAGATGTCTTAGCAGGGAGCCTAGCAAGCAGCCCCTAGAGGGCTTGCATGACCAGAGTGGGGTCCTAGCACCCCCACCCGGGGGGCAGTGTGCCACCAGGAGAGTCCAGGGACTTACCTGAAGAAGCCCCAGATGCCCAGGCGGTACTGGATGGTCACCACCACCACATTTTCGTGGGCAGAGAGGACCAGCCCTTCATAGGTTGACGCTCCTCCCATCAGCAGAGCTCCTCCGTGGATCCACACCATCACCTGGAGGGGGAGAATGCAACCACAGGGTGACAGGAAGCAGAGCTGGGGAAGACCTCAGAGGCAGGCTTGGTCACCAACCCGTTCTCCAGCTGCAGCCCAGGCCAGCACCCCACTCAGGGCACCCTGGCTGCCCCTGCCTGTCTCCCCTGCCCCAGTGCCACCTGCGCTCAGCGCTCCTCATGCTGAGAACATCATCACGGGAACAGCCAAGGCTCGAGCACCGTCTCCTCCCCAGCACTCCCGCCACCCTCGCTCCTGGACCCCTCGCCCAGCTCAGTGCACTCAGCATGCAGAGGCCCTTGGCTAGAAGCTTGTTTCAGCTTCCTCTTAGTTGCCTTCTGAGTGGCGAATGCAGCTTCTCATGAATGGATGATCGTGTCAAGAAGCCTATGCCCTGGGTGGCACCTCTTCTTAATATACCTTCTGGCTGCCTCCTTCTGCTCCCCAAATCTCACCCATCCTCCAAAGCCCAGCCTAAAAACCACCTCCTCCAAGAAGTCTTCAGCCATTTGATGAATATGATCTGAAAACCTACTAGGTGCCAAGGACTGTGGTAAGAATTGAGGCCATTCATAATGCATGTCCCCAAATTTAAGGAGTTCACATAGCAAGAAAGTGAGAATAGCTAAAGTAATATCATAATGATTTTATTATCAAAAATTTTGAAGAACTCATACATGAACTATGTACCAAGTATTATTTTAAGCATTTAAAAATAACCCATCCATGAACGAGGGACTCCTATTATCCCATTTCATGGACAGGAAAACGGGGGCACTTAACCACCCTGAGGTCACGCAGCTACCAGGCAGTGGAGGCAGGACTTGAACCCAGGCAGTCTGCCTGCAGAGTCCACATGTTGAGCCACCCAGCACCCAGCAGCCAATGGCCGTGCCCTGGTAGGTTGGCTGTTGGGGCCGGAGGAATTCCTTCCCTTCAGCTCTAACTAATGCATCAGGAAGTTGCCTCGTGTGCTGTGCCAGACACTGCCATTAATCTTCATATTCATCACTGAAAACTCATGTGTGATTATCCCTGATTTGAGGAAACAGAGCCAGGTCTCTCAGGCAGTAAAAGGCAGAACTAGTCTTTACACCCAGACTCTGCAGTTCCAGAGCCTGTGTCCACACTAGAGGTTCTCCAGCCTCAGGTTCCCAGAGCCCCTGCTCCTCCAACACCTCCGATCCTTGACTGCCTCCTGGTGGAGGGACTGAGTTTGCAGTCATCTCTTGAGTCCAGGCTGAGCCAGGGGCTGGTCAGCAGCGATTTGCTGAAGAACCTAGTCCAGCTCGGTGCACATCCTCAAAGGCAGGGGCTGTGTGGTCATAGTTTTACGTTCCTCTTTTCTCTTAACCCCCACTTCTAGCTACGTGGGGGAGCACTAAGTATGTAACAGGCAAATGAATGAATGCCTGAGTGATCAATGTCCCCACCTCTTCAAGCTTCTAGTCCCAAGTTCAGACGCCCTCCTCCACATCTGGGCACCATGCCAAGGGTGTTCCTGGGAGATGGCTGGGTGTGCGTGGCCACCCCATTCTCTACCCCCGCTGACCCCTCCTTTTCTAGCAGACCAGCCCCACCCTCTAGCCTGAGTCTGGAAGGCTGCCCTGTCTCTGGGCTCCATTTATTCTGGAAATGCTGACTCACTGAATCACTAGCCTGGGCCAAAGACAATTAGGAAGTGAAATAAACTACAAGAAAATCTTGATAGTTGGCAAAGGAAAGGGCAACCTTGTTGCTCCAGGCTCTGCCCCCCAAGCTGTAACCCAGAAGGCTGTCAGAGAGGGCCTCTGTGTGCTGAGGAAAGACACACATAGGCTCCGTGCCAGTGTGTGTCAGAGCGCTCCTGGCTGTTCCAGGAGCCCCGTGCTCCAGTCCTGCCAACCCGACTCTGTGACCGCACTTTCCCCTCACTGGACCTCAGTTTCTCTGTCTGTAAAGGAAGGGTTGATTTGTTGGCTTATCTCCAAGGTTCCTTCCAGCTCTAACTTTATGGAAATGACGTTTTACCCTCTCTGGGTATCAGATTCCTAATCTAGCAATTAAGAGTCATCCTTCTTGTCCATCTGTTAGCATGAGAGGCCCTGGAAAAATGAAATGTGCATCACAGATGTGCAGCAATCTCCCCCAGGGGCCCCACTCTGGCCGAGGGGAAACAGAGGTGTGGGCCACCTGCGCTCCCTGATGTCAGGTTTGGCTGTGGTGCACAAGAAAGCCCGGGGGCCCCAGAAGACCCTTGGCCCACGACGCCCCCACCCAACACTGCCTTCATCCCCTTCCAGTCTACCCCAGCCTTGCCCAGTGGTTCCCGCCGCTTACCGGCAGCCTGCTTCTCTTCGTCAAGTCAGCAGGGGTGTATATGTTTAGGTAAAGACAGTCTTCAGAAAATTTAGGCTTAACGCTCTCCATTCCGTTGCTAAGGAGGTCTGAGGCCATTTCCCCAAACTTTGCGTTCTGGGAGCACCTGGGAGGGGCAAGGAAAGAGAAGAACTCCTGATGTTCAATCAGAGCTGACCAAGGAGATGTCTCCTGTAGTGAGGCCAGGTCTTGGACTGGGAGAATTAAGCCTGTAAACAGAGCTGTCTTACCAGATTCCAGACCCTGGAATGGGTAGGAGGCTCCCTGGGGGTCAGAATAGGGGGCTCTAGGGCTCAGCAAGGTCTCTGGGGAGAGTGACTAATGAGAAGGCCTGGCACCTCCCCCTTTCAGGAGACTTTGGAATGCATTGTGTCAAGAAGATGCTGCTTATGAGCCTGGAAGTGGATCATTTCCTGCATTCTCTGCTTGCAGTTGTCTCTCTGCTGCATAGCGAGTGCAGGGTGCTCATGCTCCTCTACAGGTCAAGCAGGAGTTCCAGTTCACGGGAGACTTCCAAAAACGGTGAGAAGCCACTCTGTTGGCAGTCATTTAAGGCATGCAACAGGTCAAGGGCTAAAGATTTGTGGGGCAACATTAGGAGAGCTTGGTTCTCGTTCTGCCTCTGCCACTTACATGCCGGGTGACCGTGGGCAAGTTCCTTCTCTGTTCTGGGTCCCAGTCTGCCATGTCTAAGTGAGGGGAATGATTTCTATATGGGTCTTGCAGCACTGACACGCTAAGATTCTGTCAGCTCATCTTGTCAAGTGTTATGCATTGCCCAAATAATGGATCTGAAAGATCCAACAGTGGTAACAGGCAATACTTAATATTTAAAAGACACTTGCTCCTTGTTAGGAAAGCTATAACCAACCTAGACTGCATATGAAAAAGCAGAGACATCACTTTGCCCACAAAGGTCCGTACAGTCAAAACTATGGCTTTTCCAGTAGTCATGTATAGATGTGAGAATTGGTCCATGAAGAAGGCTGAAGGCTAAGGAATTGATGCTTTTCAATTGTGGCGCTGGAGAAGACTCTTGAGAGTCCCTTGGATTGCAAGGAGATCCAACCAGTCAATCCTAAAGGAAATCAACCCTGAATATTCATTGGAATGACTGTTGCTGATGCTGAAACTCCAATACTTTGGCCACGTGATACTAAGAGTTAACTTGTTGGAAAAGATCTTGATGCTGGGAAACATTGAAGGCAAGAGGAAAAGGGGGTGGCAGAGGATGAGATGGTTAGATAGCATCACTGACTCAAGGGAGATGAATTTGAGTCCAGGAGATAGTGGAGGACAGAGGAGCCTGATGGGCTACAGTCCATGGGGTTGCAAAGATTCAGACATAACTTATGGACTGAACAACCACAAAAATTCAGGTCAGGGGCTTCCCTGGTGGCTCAGTGGTAAAGAATCTGCCTGCCAGTGCAGGAGACACAGGTTCGATCCCTGATCCAGGAAGATCCCACATGCCACGGGGCAACTCAGCTTGTGAGCCACAGCTACTAAGTCTGTGCTCTAGAGCCTGGGAGCCTCAACTGCTGAAGCCTGAGCGCCCTGGAGCCAGCGCTCCGCAAGAGACACGGTTGCAATGAGAAGCCCACGCACTGCAACTAGAGAGTAGCTCCCGCCGTCTGCAACTAGACAAAGCCTGCACAGCATCAAAGACCCAGCACAGCCAAAAATACACAATAAAATAAATAAAATTATTTAGAAAAATCTTCAGATCAGACCCATGATATGGGTTTGATTATTATCCCCATTTCACAGTTGAGAAAACTGAGGCACAGAGAGGTTATAGAACCCGCCCAAGGTCACACAGTCATGAAGAGTCAGACTAAGCACTGCTTATGTTTCCGAGGACTTTATAAGCCACATTTCCAGATTTGCAGAAAGCAGGCATGGTGGCCCCCAGTCCTGAGGTGCTTGGATGACATAGCTGTCAAGTGACTATCAGAGCCCCTTAGAGACCCTCCTGATTTCCATCCTGGGGGAGCTGTCCCCAGATCACCAAGGCAAGGGGATACAGTATTCATAAAAGGATACAATAAAAAATTAATGGGAAAGAGAGTTCAACATCACTAGTATTGAGATAAATGCAGAATAGACTCTAAAATTATATAAATAATTATGATGCTAATAATTATTATTATTTTGCCTACTCAATAGCCAAAACATTTTTAATAATCTCAAGCATTGGCTAGGGTCTGGTGAATGAAAGTTTCCATATATGAATGGAAAGAGTGTAGCTGGGACATTTCTGAAAGGAAATTTAACAAAAGATGATACTCTCTTACTCAGAAATATCATTTCTTGGAATTCAGCCCCAATTACCGTGAATGTGCATAAGGGTTTGGCTATAGGATATTCATCACAGTGCTAATTATACTATCAAAAATATCAAGAAGAACTTAATGGTCCCAAATAAGAGACTGGGTAAATAAACTATAACTCAATACCCAATGTAATATAATGTCAGGCTGTGGTATGCAATGACATATAACCATGTTTATGATACAAATGAGCAAAGCAGACATCCAGAGTATCTGTATCGGGCTTCCCTGGTGGCCCAATGGCTACGAGTCTGCTTTGCAATGCAGGGACATCGGTTTGATCCCTGATCTGGGAAGCTCTCACATGCTGCGGGACAGCGAAGCCCGTGTGCCACGACTGAGACCAAGCCCTACAGCCCATGCTTCACAACAAGAGAAGCCCACGCATCTCAACTAGAGAGTAGCCCCTGTTCCTTGCAACTAGGGAAAGCCCACGTGCACCAACAAAGACCTAGCGCAGCCAATAATAACTTCATAAACAAAATTTTTTAAATTATTAAAAAAACAGTAAAGTATATGTATTGTGTGATATGATACTGGGATCTAATAAGAAATATATCTTTGGTCTTCCCATTTCCTGCAAGGAGTTCCTAAAACCCTAGGAATTTCCTAAGTGAAGAAAGTGACAAACCCATCATTTGCTGTGTTAATGAGGTGGTTCTGGACCTCACCTAAGGGTGGAAACTAGCGGCAAGAAGCAGATCCTGGAAATCCCCAGAGATCCACACAAGTAGATGTCCTAGGTGTTCTGGGGCATGACTTTGACTTCTTTGCCCAACGTGGACACTGTGACTAGGACACACCGAACATTGCTCTCCTCCTTACTAGGCAGCAGCCACACCTGGGAGTTAGGAACTGGCGATACCCCAAAGACTCCACACCCACACACCTCCTGGCCCACCTCACTCCCCAGCTGCATCGAAGATCAAGACAGAAGAATAAACAGAATCATTACTTCTGACCTGCCCACACCACTGCTCAACTCCTGGTTTTATTCCAAACCACTTAGCCTATTCTTACATATTATATAATCTTTACCTTGCATATTGCTAAGGATCTGTTTTTCCCTGCTACAAAGGCAAGCTGCATGAGGGTGGGTCTTTCTTTTGGTCACTGACGGGTCCCAGGAGACTAGAACACGCCTGACACACAGGAGGTGCTCCGGAAGTATTGGTTGAATAAAAGGCTCTACAGTACTGTGAGAATTCTGGAATGCTGGTGAGGATTTACCCTATCTTGGGGAATTCAGAATAAAGTACGAGCCCCTCAGATTTCCTTGGCTCCTTCCTGCATCCCTTTGAGACTAACATCCCCACTGAAAGGTGCCAAAAGCCACACCCCGGCTTACATGGGAGGGTGAGAGGTGGTATTCTTCACGAAGCTCCATGGTTCTGCAGGCTGTGGCGGAGCAAACCTCAAGGATCCAAGAGGAGGCTTGGCAAAAGGAATTCCCAGGAAAACGCCCACAGGCTGTGCAAATCCTTTTAAGCTGACATATTTTCCCAGGACTCTGCCCTGAGCAGTCTCCACTATAGGTGGTGAGGGTGGCAGCCCTGGTGGACAATGAGAGGAGATGAAGACACATCAGTGGTGAAGGTTTGAACTGGATTCTGGGTGGACTTTGTTACCTTTGCCACGTGATCTTGAATGTCCTCCCAACTCTCCAAGCCTCTGCTTCTTATGTGTGAGAGAGTGAAGCTAACTGTTCTTCCTAACTCACAGGGTCATGAGAGAGAGAGAGACGGGGGGTCACATGCTGTCCGTCCCATTCCCATGGAGCAGACAGTCCCTTCTCACTGAGCTCAAATGCGTCTCCTGCAGTTGCCACGTCAGGCCTGGTCCTCCCTGCTTGGGGACATCCTGCACCTTCATGAGGCAAGGGGCCTTCGTGTCGACCCCTGTTCATACTCATCTCTCAAGTCCTCTCTAGTCCGTCCTCAACAGCTGCAGTTTGTTTAAGCATCCTAACAGGAAATGATTTCCAGCCTCTCACCCTCCCAATTGTTCCCCTTTAGATACAGATAAAATGACAACCTCTCCCCCAAAGCATGTGGCCAGAACAGAGAAGAATAACCCAGATCTGGTCTTATAAACACATCTGATGATAGCCTTCAAGAGACGTGAAGTGGACTGATGCCCGACTGGCAAAGGTGAAAAAGTGGATGACGCGCTGTGAGGCATAGGCAACAGTGGTGGCAGCAGCGGTTACCCCTTGAGGTACATGCAAGGATGTGTATTGGGTACGTTGTGCCACGTGGACATTCCAATGACAAAAGCCTCGCTAGGGAAACGTTAATATGTCCATTTTACAAAAGAGGTAACTGAAGAAATGGAGGGCGCCAGTATGGATTTTTTAAAGATGGAAATGGACTGACTCTCCCCAGATAAACCTGCAGAAAGGGGATAGTCATCTTCTAGAGTGCTTCTTACTCGGCTCTTCCCCTTGGTTCCAGGCCTCTCACAGTGTCACAGCACCAGGAAGAGGACTAAACCCAGTGTAGACTGGACGGTCAGAGCACTGGCTCTGGTCTCAGGAGACAGGGATAGAATTCAGAGCATGATTTTCCAGCTGACCTTGGATACATACCTTTCCCTCTCTGAGCCTCAGTTTTTCCATCTATAAAATGGTACAGATGCATTCGAGGTCCCTTGCTGCACCCTCGTATTAACCATGTCTTCTATGCTATGTATTCTGTTGCTTTGACACCCGTAGCCTTGCTGATTCTGGGGGAACTGCCCCTCCCAGAGTTAGCCAATCCCTGGAGACAGGAATGAACTTTCTCTTCCACCTGCCAGAGGCTGAACCCCAACCATCTTCTTTATCAGGCCCGCACAATGGCCACTGTCAGCCTGCCCTAAGCGCGCCAGGGCAAAGTTCCTAACACTTGTGGGTACTCCCCAAGCCCTAGAGCGGGGCAGGGTTTGGCTAGTTCCCTCGCCGTATCCAGGCCACCCCACCAACCAAGATAAAGTTCTTGCCCAGATTCCTTCCTTCTTCCTCTGCCCCTGACACACCTGGTACTTCACCTTTGAGCCCACCGGGTGGTGTCATGCCCCCTCCTCTGGGACCCTGGGAAAAGCATCTCTTAGATGGCAGTTGGCTCCTGACCCATGGGCTTTACCACATCTCAGAGTGTCTACTAATACACTGTAAGTTATAACAACCCTTTTACTTATGAATCACTGCTTTTTCACTTTTTTCCAATTCCAGACACTCTTTAGAAACAATCCATTTCACACTTACAACAGCACAATGATGGAGATACAGTTCTCACCCCCATTTTAGACGTGCAAAACTGAGACACAGAAAAGAAACATCCCTTGTCTAAGAATACACAGCTACTGAATGCTGCCTTGGATGGGAACCCACACACTGACTCCAGAGTGCACATTAATACTCCGTTAACCCACTTTTGGAGAAGGCAATGGCAATCCACTCCAGTACTCTTGCCTGGAAAATCCCATGGACAGAGGAGCCTGGTAGGCTGCAGTCCATGGGGTCTGGACACGACTCAGCGACTTCACTTTCATTTTTCACTTTTATGCATTGGAGAAGGAAATGGCCACCCATTCCAGTGCTCTTGCCGGGAGAACCCCATGGACGGAGCAGCCTGGTTGGCTATTGTTCATGGGGTCGCAAAGAGTCAGACACAACTGAGCGACTTCACTATCTATCTATCTATCAGAGTCCTGACAGCGCGCCCTGCTGCGGGACCCGGCAGCCGCGGGACCCGGCAGCCTGTCACTGCTTTGCCCTGTAGGCTTCTCCTCCACCTAGTTCCCCACAAGGATTCTCAAAGACCGCCCGCTATTTGCATTTCAGGACGACTCACCCCAAGCCGTGGAAATGGCGAGGGAGGTTAGGACCAGAGCGACGAGCGTCATCCTGGCAGGACAGCAAGCTCTGCGTCCTCGGGTCTCTGTGCCTTATAAGTCCGCCCAGTTCCCGCCCCCTCCAGCTTCCCCACCCAGCCCCGCCCCCAAGGCCCAAGAGTCTGAAGAGGAGACTACAGAAAAGCTCTCCCTGCTCCCTAAGATTAAGGGCTGAAGTTTCCGCCGCCAAGCCGGTCCAGGCCCCGCCCTCCTAGAATAACTTTTGTCAAAAGAGCTTGCCTTAAACTTCCTGATTACAGATGACCACTGACTTGTTCAACCCCTAGTTTCACAAGTGTTTCTCCCTTGCTGGAGTCTAAGCTTCCTGCACGGTGAGCTACCCATAGCAGGCATAAGCAAGCAGAGGTCTGCAGACAGGGGCACACTTTGGTGGAACAAAAGACTGGTTCCAAATGGGGAAAGGAGTACCTCAAGGCTGTATATTGTCACTGCTTATTTAACTTCTATGCAGAGAACATCATGAGAAATGCTGGGCAGGATGAAGCATAAGCTGGAATCAAGATTTCTGGGAGAAACATCAATGACCTCAGATATGCAGATGACACCATCCTTATGGAAAGTGAAGAGGAACTAAAAAGCCTCTTGATGAAGTGAAAGAGGAGAGTGAAAAAGTTGGCTTAAAACTCAACATTCAGAAAACGAAGATCATGGCATCTGGTCCCATCATTTCATGGCAAATAGATGGGGAAACAATGGAAACAGTGAGAGACTTTATTTTCTTGGGCTCCAAAATCACTGCAGCTATGAAATTAAAAGATGCTTGCTCCTTGGAAGAAAAGCTATGACCAACCTAGACAGAATATTAAAAAGCAGAGGTATTACTTTGCCAACAAAGGTCCGTCTAGTCAAAGCTATGGTTTTTCCAGTGGTCACGTATGGATGTGAGAATTGGGCTATAAAGAGAGCTGGGCGCCAAAGAACTGATGCTTTTGAACTGTGGTGTTGGAGAAGACTCTTGAGAGACAGTTGGACTGCAAGGAGATCCAGTCAATCAATCCTAAAGGAAATCAGTCCTGGGCGTTCATTGGAAGGACTGATGCTGAAGCTGAAACTCCAATACTTTGGCCACTTCATGAGAAGAACTGACTCATTGGAAAAGACCCTGATGCTGGGAAAGATTGAGGGCAGGAGAAGGGGATGACAGAGGATGAGATTGTTGGATGGCATCACCGACCTGATGGACACGAGTTTGAGTAAGCTCTGGGAGTTGGTGATGGACAGGGAAGCTTGGCATGCTGCAGTCCATGGGGTCACAGAGAGTCAGACACGCCTGAGCGACTGAACTGACTGAACTGACTGAACTGACGCTTTGGTCTGTGGTCCTCAGAACAACTCAAAAACTTTCAGAGTGACTCCTAGCCCTGCAGCTGTCCAGTTGGAGAACATAGGGCAAATCTCTTAGCTTCCCCAGGTTTCTGTTTCATAGAATTCCCTGCTTTCCACTTTGGAAGCATCTTAAATTTCATCCTGTTTCCCTTTTGATACCTGGATTAACTTTACAGTGTTCCTGACAATTAACTCAGCCTCCTTTTGCACACCTCCAGGGTCTGGGTCTCACTACGTCTCCAGGCAGGGATCTTTGGACAGAATGTTCTTATGGTAAAGGAACACTGTCTCTTCATAGTCCCTGACTCTAACCATCCATCTTTCCATCTATTCATTATTCCCTTTATTCATTCATTCTGCAAGCATCTATCAAATACTTGGCTCTATGCTGGGAATACAAAGTTTGTATCTTTGGGATACAAAGTTACATTTAAGACATGGTCTAGTGCCCAGAGGAGTTCACCATGTCATAGATAAAACAGATGGGGGAAGCTATGGGTGGCTTGCCATGCAATGTGAAAACACCATATATAGGGATATATGCTATATATAAAAAGTGCTCTGGATATACCTGGGAGAGTGTCATCTCCCTGATGGGGTTGCAAAGAAGATGCTCAAAATCTGTTTCATAGAATCATTAAATGTCCAACAAAAGAGAATTCTCCAAATATGCTCTGAGGTTGATATTTAGCTGGCGAAAACAATACTATCCATTCACTCAAACTAGTGCTGCACACTTCTACATATGGGCAACAGAATACAGTCATGATCCATTGTTAAGGGGAAAATATACGTTATAAAATAGTTAGGGTTGCTTTGGGACACAGCTTGGCAGTTTATTAAAAATTAAACTTAGGGACTCCCTGGTGGTTTGGTGGTTAAGAATCAGCCTGCCAATGCAGGGGACACAGGCTTGATCCTTGGTCTGGGAAGAGCCTACGTGCCGTGAAGCAACTAAGCCCGCACACCACAACTCCCGAGCCCGTGTGCTGCAGCTGCTGAAACCTGCACGCCCTCCAGCCCGTGATCCGCAACAGGAGAAGCCACTGCATTGGGAAGCCTGTGCACTGCAACGAAGAGCAGCCCCATTTGCTGCACCTAAAGAAAGTCCTCGCACAGCAACGAAGACCCAGTGCAGCCCAAGATAAATAAATTAAAATAAAGAAATAAAAATTGAACCTAGAGTCACCATATTTCACAGCAATTTCACTCCTAGGCTTGTACCCAAGATAACCCAAGATAATTGATAATATGTTTATACAAAAACTTGCACACGAATAGCAGTGTTTTTGTGTTTGAGCACCGTTGCACTCATCTCACACGCTAGTAAAGTAAGGCTCAAAATTCTCCAAGCCAGGTTTCAGCAATACGTGAACCGTGAACTTCCAGATGTTCAAGCTGATTTTAGAAAAGGCAGAGGAACCAGAGATCAAATTGTCAACATCCGCTGGATCGTGGAAAAAGCAAGAGAGTTCCAGAAAAACATCTATTTCTGCTTTATTGACTATGCCAAAGCCTTTGACTGTGTGGATCACAATAAACTGTGGAAAATACTTCAAGAGATGGGAATACCAGGCCACCTGACCTGCCTCTTGAGAAACCTATATGCAGGTCAGGAAGCAACAGTTAGAACTGGACATGGAACAACAGACTGGTTCCAAATAGGAAAAGGAGTACGTCAAGGCTGTATATTGTCACCCTGCTTATTGAACTTCTATGTAGAGTACATCATGAGAAACACTGGGCTGGAAGAAGCAAAAGTGGAATCATGATTGCCGGGAGAAATATCAATCACCTCAGATATGCAGATGACACCACCCTTATGACAGAAAGTGAAGAGGAGCTAAAAAGCCTCTTGATGAAAGTGAAAGAGGAGAGTAACTAAGATCATGGCATCTGGTCCCATCACTTCATGGGAAATAGATGGGGAAACAGTGGAAATAGTGTCAGACTTTATTTTTCTGGGCTCCAAAATCACTGTAGATGGTGATTGCAGCCATGAAATTAAAAGACGCTTGCTCCTTGGAAGGAAACTTATGACCAACCTAGATAGCATATTCAAAAGCAGAAACATTACTTTGCCAACAAAGGTCCGTCTAGTCAAGGCTGTGGTTTTTCCAGTGGTCACATATGGCTGTGAGAGTTGGACTGTGAAGAAAGCTGAGCGCCAAAGAATTGATGCTTTTGAAACGTGGTGTTGGAGAAGACTCTGGAGAGTCCCTTGGACTGCAAGGAGATCCAACCAGTCCATCCTAAAGGAGACCAGTCCTGGGCGTTCATCAGAAGGACTGATGCTGAGGCTGAAACTCCAATACTTTGGCCACCTGATGAGAAGAGTTGACTCATTGGAAAAGATCCTGATGCTGGGAGGGACTGGAGCAAGAGGAGAAGGGGACGACAGAGGATGAGATGGCTGGATGGCATCACTGACTTGATGGACATGGGTCTGAGTAAACACCAGGAGTTGGTGATGGACAGGGAGGCCTGGCGTGCTGCGATTCATGGGCTCTCAAAGAGTCGGACACGACTGAGCAACTGAACTGAACTGAGCAGCTTTAGTCAAAAGAGTTGAAAGTGGAAACAACCAAAATGTCCATCAACTGATGAATGGACAAGAATGATTATGATCTATAATATAATCTATCCACACAGTGGAATATTATCTGGGCATAAAAAGGAACACAGTATGGATACTTGCTACAATGTGGACGAACCTTAAAAACATCATGCTAATGCAGAAAGCCAGCTACAGGAGGCCAGATGTTGTATGATTTTATTTATGAGATGTTCATAATAAGCAAATCCACAGAAACAAAGTACATTAGAGGTTTCTACAGGCTGGGGACGAGGGGAATAAGGAATGACTCCTAATGGGTATGAGGTCTCTCTTAGGAGTGCTGACAATTTTCTGGGATTGGATAGTGGTGATGGTTAAACAACTTTGTGAATATACAATCCCACTAAATTGTGCACTTTAAAAATGTGAATTTTATGGTACTTGAATTATATTTCAAGAAAGTAGTTATTTTAAAAATCCCATCAAGTATAGGATCCTATGTTAAAAAACAAAGCTGCACTTCATAAATTTGAAGATATAATTGCTTTTTCAAATGATTCACACACAAAGCAGAAATCCATCTGGCAAGCAGGAAAGTTCTGAAAGGTAGAGAGGGATGGGCAAGGAAACCATAAACAAGTGAAAAATGATGACGTTGGGCAGTGTCACTTTCTTCGAGGGGACAAAAGGGTCTATGAGGCATATTACCTCACTGGTGCTGGCCAGAAAATTCCAGACTGACTGGTTAAGATTACATTCCTGGGGAAGGTTGAAACTCCAATTAGGTAAGGTGCTAAATCTTCATCTGCTGATGAGGGCTTAGCACAAGTGATTGCATTTGAGGCCTGTTTTGGTTTTGTTTTTAACAATTCCCCTCTTTTGATCAAACACTTAGTTTAACTGAGAGATGTGACCAAGATCTAAGGCATCTAGGCAAGATCTAAGCACCACTCTTGGCTACAGGTCACAACTTCTGTGGGTCCTTTGTGTGGTGTCCAGAGCTCAACAATTTTTTTTGTTTAATCCCCATGACAGTCATAGGTCATGGCTTCAAGTTCATGATACTTATCTGGTTATTCTCTTTCCTTCTTTTCCAACATTCCTGTCTTAGGGAGATCATTGCTTGGTCGTTAGCAGCTGGGAACATGTATTTAAAGCTTTTGAGAGAATACAGTGCACTCATGGAAACGATTATGATTGCAAGAAGCACAATAACTCTCAATGTTTGGAGTGCACTCAGTGCAGGAGACGCAGAGAAGCAGATCCGATCCTGGATGGGGAAAATCTCCTGGAGGAGGAAATGGCAACCCACTCTAGTATTCTTACCTGGGAAATCCCATGGACAGAGGAGCCCAGCAGGCTACAGTCTATGGAGTCACAAAGAATCAGACATGACTAAGTGACCGAGTGTGTGCATGTGTGCGCACGCACACCCACACAACACACAGTAGAGCCATGGTTCCCAAGACCTAAACCAAAGTCAAATCTGTCCAAGCAAGAATCACTGAAGGAGTCAGCTTTTTAAGCCAAGTGGCTTGCTCAGTGGTCTTAGGTAATTGATCATGTGTAACTAAGTTACTTCCCCAGAAATGCTAATCCAAGTGCAGCAGGTGGTATTGGTCAAAGCACAGACATCTCCTTGCTCAGTTAACAGATCATCAGGGGAAAAAGACACATGTATCCCATTGTTCACTGCAGTACTATGTACAATAGCTAGAACATGGAAGCAACCTAGATGTCCATCAACAGATGAATGGATAAAGAATTGTGGTACATATACACAATGGAATATTACTCAGTCATAAAAAGGAATGCATTTGAGTCAGTTCTAATGAGGTGGATGAACCTAGAACCTATTATACAGAGTGAAGTAAGTCAGAAAGAGAAAGATAAATATCATATTCTAACGCATATATATGGAATCTAGAAAAATGGTACTGAAGAATATTTACAGAGTAGCAATGGAGAAACAGACATAGAGAATAGATTTATGGACACGGGGAGAGGGTGAGAGGCTGAGAGAGTAAGAGTAACATGGAAACTTACATTACCATATGTAAAATAGATCGCTATTTTAAAAAATGGGGAATTTGCCCTATGGCTCAGGAAACTCAAACAGGAGTTCTGTATCAGCCTAGAGGATGGAGTGGGAGATGGGAAGGAAGTTCAAAAGGGAGGGGATATATG
Organism: Ovis canadensis; assembly: GCF_042477335.2. Taxonomy (NCBI): domain Eukaryota; kingdom Metazoa; phylum Chordata; class Mammalia; order Artiodactyla; family Bovidae; genus Ovis; species Ovis canadensis. Next base: position 37,892,684 of record NC_091258.1, on the reverse strand, counting down.
TATAGCTATGGCTGATTCATGTTGAGGTTTGACAGTAAACAACAAAATTCTGTAAAGCAATTATCCTTCAGTAATAAATAAATAAATAAAAATGATCAAGGGCTATCCTGTTATCAAAAACAACTTTGGCTAGAGAGTCTAAGGAGTTTTCCTGGGTAGCTATTTCTTTAGCAGCAGATTCTGTAATACTTTCAACAGTAAAAGAGAGGTTTCTGATCATAGCCTCATTTACATTTACTCCTAACCATTTACATTTACACATTCCTTCAAAGGAAGGAAGCCTTGAACACTGAATGCCTCCTGGTAATTCCCATTTGAGTCTTTGGCTCAAGACTGGGAAGGCGACAGCCCTGGAGGCTAGTGAAAGGGTCTGCAGACCACCCAGGCAGTTTTGCCCTTTCCTCATGTAGTTTTTTTTGCAGACAGCCCGGACACAAGGTTTCCCAAGTTTGGGGTTGTTAACAGAGACAAAGAAATGGATCAGGGTGACCCTGGCATCATGGACAGACAAGAGTTTTTTTTTAAATGATAGATCCAGCAGTCTGAAAACGTACTCCCTTTAGCAATGGTCTTGGAAATACGGATGATTGCATCATCTTTCCAGGCCATTGCCAGAGTAGACGGAGGAAAGAGAAGAAAGAATACTTTCATGTTTAAAGTATTAAGGTTTTTTTAACTTAATTTCTGTTGCCATATAGTTGATTTTTGCCATGTGTTAGCTCTAGCTGTACAGCAAAGTGAATCACTATGTTGTTGTTCATTGCATTTCCTCCTTAGGGCATCTTCCTGACCCAGGGATCAAGCCTGCATCTCCTGCATTGCAGGCAGATTCTTTATAACTGTGTCTCCTGGGAAGCCTGCAGGATCTATTGTTTGGGTAAATTCCTTTCTTTTTGAGGTTCCTGAGACTTCCAGGAAGTTATTTTCCTTACTCACCTGGTAAGGTTGCTGGGAAACCTGTAAGCAAGGTAACAGGTCAACTTTTTCAAGCAGCTCCTTAAAGTTGTCTGGTCATATCTGAGCCTTTATACAACTCTTTTAAATATGACATTCTCAGGTTCAATGGCTGGGTCAAGAAGTTCCCCTGGAGAAGGAAACAGCAACCCACTCCAGTTTTCTTGCTTGGAAAATTTCATGGCCAAAGGAGCCTGGTGGGCTACAGTCCATGGGGTCGCAAAGAGTTGGACATGACTGAGAAACTGAGTATGACAAATACTAGTCAAAGCTTTGGTAACATGTCCAATATTATTGTGTTCTAAGGAGAACAGATTCTTATTGAACTTACTCAAATAAACTATATTGCCATGAAGAGAATACTCAAGAGTTTATGAATTTTGAAGGGGTTCGGTAGGGAGAAAAAGTAAATATTTCATCTTTGTTCGCAAAGGTATAATTGATTAACTTGTCAATCACTTCAAGAGAAAGAAAACAGGCTTCCTTAAATCTGGAAGAACAAAACATAAGCGAACCAGCAACATTTCAAACAAAAAGTCATCAAAAATTATAATGATCTTTATCAATTCATTTAGTCCTACATAATTAATTCTTGTTGATCTTTTGTTAGCAATTTTACGAATTTAATTTTTCCTTAGAGTTCTGAAAATTCTTACCCAGTTTTTTGGTATGGTCGAAAGTTATTACAATCGGTACTCTAGAGCACTTGTGAGAATCTCTTTTATGAATTTTTCTGAAGATGAAATATTTTGTTGGAATACTTTTGCAAAAGCATCCAGGTAAAACAAGAACTATCTGTAAACTACAAAAGACTTCAAATAACCATGGTTAAAGATCTCATTAGATTTCATTACAATGTGATTGATATGGGAATCTTGTTATTTCTGGGAAACACACAACATTTTAAGATAATAACTGGAATTACTAAAGCATTTCAGATTTTTAGGAATTTCATGCAATTTTTAGAACACATAATACATACTAACATAAATACAACATTAAAAAGCTTAGTGTTACTTCTTTTCTGACAATGCTTCCCATGTAACTTAATATATCAAATAAATCTAATTGATATATTTTCATATGAGAGAGAATAAATTTTTGAAGGTGTTCCAGGAACCCTTCAAAAGATCCCAAAGTTAGTTTAGGTCAAAAGATTTCACTGAGAATCTGATTTGGGGGATGTTTGTGAAAAATAACAAAAGGTTTAAAAAGAGTCAAATAGAATCACAGGTCACTGTGAAACAATACTCAGTTATCTACTAAACCAAAGTGACAAAGACTTCTCAAGCAAATATGGAAGGTTATATATTCTGAGCAAAACTCGCCTCATTTACTACTGAGAGGACTAGTTTTACTTACATAATCAAAGACAACATACAATACAAGTGACTGTTTTAACAAGTCTCCAGATGTTTGTTGTCTAGGCAGATCATTTTAAAAGGTAAAGAAAAACCTTTTGCTATCAGACCAATAGTTCAATAAAACTTTTCCCCTTTAACAGTGAAAAAGCCAACTTTTAATTTGTACCAGCTTACTTTTGATATTGGGAAAGGTCCCCAGTGGCTCAGGGGTAAAGAATCCACCTGAAATGTAGAAGAGGCAGTAGGAGCCGTGGGTTCGATCCCTGGGTTAGGAAGATGCCCTGGAGAAGGAAACGGCAGCCCACTCTAGTATTCCTGTCTGAGAATCCAATGGACAGAGGAGCCTGGCAGACTACAGTCCATGGGGTCGCACAGACTCGGACACAACTGGACAACTGAGCACACACTTTTGATAGGAAAACTCATTCAACTTATTTTAAAATGTAAAACTACATTTAATATATTTTTTAGAAACATAATTTTTATAGTAAAAGTTTCAATGTGGCACATGATGTTTACTAACATACCCAACAAACTTAAACTAGCTTTGATTTACTAAAGATTATTTTAGATCATATGAACTTGAGAAACATTTGGGCTAGATTCTGCTATATTTCTGAGAGTTTGACCTATATAAGCACTTAATTTTTCTTAAAGTAATTACATAAAGCCCGTTTTACAAGTTAATTTTAGAAATACCAGCTAAAGGTAGAAAATACACACACATCTACAGCACACATATTTAGACCTACAAACATACAGAGAGAGAAAGAGAGACTTTATAGTTTCATTTATGACTTGTAGCCAGGCCAGCACAGTAAGAGGCAGCAGTACCTCCCTTGTGCTCATATGCTTTCACAATGTCATTTAGCAAGCCTGCTTTTCTCCAGGCCAGACCAATACTGACATTAGAGAGAGCTGAGCAACCAGCAGCTATAAGACACAAGATAATCCCCAAAAGGCTCATGGGTTCTTGGCTAAGGGAATAGGTTTTAGCTGAAATGAAGCTTCTAGAGACCCAAATTCTAGAAAGGATGCTCATTTGCACTCATTCTGGCCACAATGGCAGGCCAGTGAGGGGAAGCCCTGTGTTACAGATGAGGACTTTGTAACAAAATTGGGATCGCCTTCAGAGAAGATTGCTTCTATGAAGCTTGATTTCTTCCCTTACTTTTATCTGAGAAAGAATCCGGGGTCATATGAGCACCCTAAAAAGGGAATCTCTATTTCTTATCACGTGGAACAATCCAAGTGGTCTACCTAAGCAAAAAAAGGCTGTTTCTAGTCACTTACCATACCACACACACACACACAAACACAAACTTCCACTCACACTGAAACTCATAAATGTATATGCCTGTCGAGGAATAACCATCCAGCCTTTTGCCCTGGCCATTTGGCTTTTCCATTCTGGGAACACAACCCCAGCTGTTAGCCTAGGAAGACTGTGGGATGCTGTCTTAACAAAATATAAAAAGAAGGGATGAATTATTCTCCTCATCTCATGGTTCAATCACATACCTACTTGTGACATCCACAATTTCAGAAAGAGAGGCAGCCACTCCCAGACCTTGCTCTGAATGGCCACAGTTGTGGATGCCCATACCTGGCTCATGATGACTCTGCAGAAATGGGTAAGGCTGAAGCCTATCAAACCTGAAGCCAAACCTCAGTTTCGCTTAACGTGTGTAATCTTGTGGCATCACAGTCGCCACGAGCAACACAGCTCTTAGGTGTCAGTGGTGGTTGATTGGGATGATCACCTTTCCTCTGGGTAACTCCCTAAGGTTTCCATGTGAAACTGGATGATCTGGAAAGTAAAATCCTAGGAACTGACCTTTAGTCCTAAGCAGCTGGGCAGGTCTTAGGGAATAAGACAAAACCTTTCCATCTCTATCAATTTATTCAAAAGATATACAGAGAGCACATACTAAAAGAGGCGCTGGACAAGTATGAGCTTGTATCGTACGGATCCTTTACTGGCCTTTGTTCGGCTAATCATGGGATTAATCAGACAAAGCCTCCATGATTTAGAACGCAGCACAGGGAAATCAGAAGCCTGGGAACTCCACTGGAGGGCATTCGGGATCTGCTCTGGAAAGCGAGTGGTGAGAGACAGGAGTGCCTGTGGGCGAGGTGGTCTCTCACGCACCGCTCATTCTGAATCGACATTCTATGAACCTAGAATTATATGACATTTTCCACTGCAGCCTAGATATATGTAGTGTTTCTGGAACCTCAGCTGTTCTCGTAATAACATCATGCTTTTTTGCCGTATCAGTATACCATCTGTATTATTATTATCATGAGATCCTGTGTGTGTGCTCAGGATCACATGTCTGACTTTCTTCAACCCCGTGGACTGCAGCCCTCCAGGCTCCCCTCTCCATGAAATTTTCCAGGCAAGGGTATTGGAGTGGGTAGCCATGCCCTCCTCCAGCGGAACTTATCCTTCCAGGGACTGAACTTGTGCCCCCTGCAAGTTCATAGATATATATTCATCCATATATATATAGAATGCCCAAATCTGTCCATGACTTCTGATCATACTGGGCATTAAGAGGTGAGCAGGATTTGGAGAACAGAGAAGAAAGGACATTAGCCCCAGTGCAAGGTGGATTTGGAGGCTTCCTGGGGGTGGGCAGCAGGGGCTGAAAGGTGAATAGAGGACAGAGACCAAGTTTTTTTTACTCTGAAAAGTACCAAGTTAAGGAGAGCTGGGTTTCACCCCAGATGATGGGGATGACAAGATAACAAGGGTGTTTCTGAAAGTAGAATCTGGCAGAAGCCTGTAAGCCATTGGAGTGGCCAAGAGGGTCACCCTGAAAAGGAACCTTCCAAACACTCACTGAGATGGTAGAAGGTGAGCTCTCCTTCCCAAAGATGGCTAAGTTCTCAGCAGGTGAAAGTTTTTCCTTAGGGGCTCCCACAGACCTCAGCAAGAATAATGACAGAAGAATCTCCAAAAAGCTAGATGCCAACAAGTTTTGTGAAATCCCAGGATCGACTGTCGTGAGCTCTTGGCTCTCACTCTGAAAGGTCACAGGAGCCATGGGAAGTTGTAACCGACTGAGATTTCCCTGAACCACTGTCTTGTTCTGTGCTTCCTTGTCCTTCTAGGAAGCAGGTCAGGAGCACACTGGGGACTGGGCACAAGTGTGCAGTGTGGGCGGAAGTTGAATCAGTCCACGGTTTCCCCAACATGTCACCCAGGTTTCAAGTACCCTTCAAGCTACACATATATACAAAATGTCACTCCCAAGTCAATAAGAATGAACATCAAGATGTGCAAATTAAAAGTATACATATCAAACTGCACCTATCCAATTGGCAAGGAATCACCTCACGACAGTTTTAGTGGTTGTGCCGAGTATTGGCAAGAAAAACAGGAAGTTTCACAACTGATGTAGGAGATAAATTAATACAGCATTTCTTGGGGCAATTTGGCAAAATCTATCCCCCCGGAGAAGGAAATGGCAATACACTCCAGTGCTCTTGCCTGGAGAATCCCATGGACAGAGAGGAGCATGGTGGGCTACAGTCCACGGGGTTGCAAAGAGTCGAACACGACTGAAGCAGTTGAACACATCCAAATACTCACAAAGGATATCCGGGTTGCCCTAGCTATTCTCTGCTGCTTCAGTCGTGTCTGACTCTGTGCGACCCCGTGCGACCCCACAGACGGCAGCTATCTCTACTGAGGAATAATTCTGAATGTGCTCAAAGATGTCTGTATCAGATTGTTCACCTCAGTGATACTGATAGTAGTAAAAAGTACGAAATAATCTATGACCAACAAAGTAAATGGTTAAATAATTTATTAAGTGTTTCTACTGTGGGATGCTACATAGCAGTCAAAAATGTAGTAACATATATAATATTGTTTTTAAGTGTTTATTAAGAAAGCAGTTCGGCACTTGCTATTAAAGAAGAAGGATCAAAACTTGCATTTATGGGGACTTCCCTGGTTGTCCAGTGGTTAAGAATTTGCCTTGCCATGCAGGGGATGCAGGTTCAATCCCTGGTTGGGGAACTAGGATCCCACATGCCTCAGAGCAACTAAGCCCACAGGCCACAACTACTGAACCTGAACACTCTTAAGCCTGCCTGCCACAACTAGAGTCCATAGACGGTAGCAAAAGATCCCACACGACACGACTAAGCCTCGACACAGCCAAATAAATAAATATGAAAAAAAATCTATTTTAAAAACCCATGCATTTATTTCCACTCCCTTCCAAGTTTTTCTAAAAGGAGAGCAAAATAACATTTATTAAGGCACAAGCAGCTGTGTCCAAACAAAACAGAAGAGGAGTTGATGGCAAGAGTATTTTAGAAGCTGAAAGGTGATAGCACAATGATTACTACTTTCAGAGCAGAGAGAAGGAGTCGATGTGTGGGGAAGAGGGAGCCCCCAACAGATGGATGCAGAATGGAGGCAATAGACAGCCCTCTGGCTTAGAGGGGCCAGGTAACTGTGAAAGTGGGGGTGTAGCTATCCCCAACTTCTGTGCATCAAGAGTGCAGCTCTCCCCTCCAAGATCCACCCAGGCCACAGTTCCCCACGTGGGCCCTGCTTCTGCCATTCCTAGAACTGGACTGCATCTGGGGAATCCAATCACCTGGTCACAACAGGGCATCAGAAGGACCCTGGAAGCCTCAACATAGTGTTATTTCTGTCCAGAGATCTGAGTGTCAAAAGGAAAAGTCTCCTGAAGTTCCAGGAAGTGACTGCAGTAACAGTGACCCTTGATGAAGACAATGCCTGATCACCTACCTGGGGGTCATGGTGGTGGACAAAGTGGTCCCATCGTTATATTACTAGCTGATCATCAGTGGTATGCTTTTCCCACTGAGAAACTTATTTTCAGGAAAACGGTTTTCTAAGGGAGTGGCCAGCATGGTGGAGTGGAAAGACCCTGAACTCACCTTCTCCAACAGGCACTCCAACTAGGGTAACAATGAGAACGACCTGAAGACTAGCAGGAAAGGTTTTCCACAACTAAGATACAAAGAAGGAAACAACAGTACAAGAGGACGGATGGAGAGGACCCACACCCCCTGTGCAGGTGACCCACACACGGGAGGATAGGCAGAGTTGTAGGGGTTCTCCCCGAGGAGCGAGGAGTCTGAGTCCTGCCGGCATCAGGGCCCCCGCCCTGGGGAGCCTACACCAGGAAGACCAGCCCCCAGGATTTCTGGCTTTGAAGGCCAGCATGCAGGGGAACTGGAGGCCTTGGGAATGGTGCACACAAAATACCACATGCTCTTAGATCCAGCAAGGACGCAGTCATTTGAAAGCAGCCTAGGTCTGATCTTGGAGAGCCTCCTGAAGAGGCAGGAGACAACCGAGACATGCCCTGAGGAAAAATAGTGCAGTGGCAGCCACTTAAGGGCGCCCGTTCTACCACTAGGACACCAGGGCTTACAAGTGCCGCTTGGGAGCCCTCCCTCTAGTCCGTTACACTGACTCTTCCCTATCCCCCAGCTAGTGGGCAAAAGTCCCAGAATCCCCCAGGCTGAGCAGTCAGCAACTCTGGGACACAGCCCTGCCCATCAGCAGGCCCAGAACCAGCCTCACCCACCAACAGGCCAGCACCAGCTGTAAAACCACCCAACCTCAGCAGCCAAACATACTGGCACATGGCCCTGCCATGAATGGGCTGAAACCAGCCCTGGGACCTCCCCCCAATTCAGGATCCCCTGGCAGCCACCTGGGCCAGGGACCAGCCCCACCTACTGTGGGCCCACAGTAGTCTGCCCTGCCGAAATAGGAGCACTCTGGCAATCCACACAGGCGGCACCACTAGAGCCTCTAGTTTTGGTGTCCTGAGGGAGTGTGCTGCTGGCTCCTGCAGGACAACCACTGCATGAGGCCACTTCTCCAAGACTGGGAAATGTAACTGACCTGTCTAACACACAAAAATAAAAACAGAGCTAGGCAAAAGGAGGCAAAAGGAAAATATGTTACTAGGAAGGAATAAGATAAAACCCCAGAAGAACTGGAGATAAGCAATCTACTCCATGAAGGGTTCACAGTAATAAATATGAAGAGCCTCAACAAACTTAAGAAGAATGGATGAACACAGTGAGAAGCACCACAGAGAGTTAGAAAGTATAAAAGAAAATAGAGCTGAAGAATACAACAACTGAAATTAAAACACGCTAGAAGGAACCATCAGCAGAATAGGTGATATGAAGGAACAAATCAGTGAACTGCAGGACAGAGTAGCGGGGATCCCCAGAGTGCAAAAGGAAGAAAAAGGATAAAAAAAATTAGAATAGTTTAAAAGACCTCTGGGACAATTGTGCTTCCCTGGTGGCTCAGAGGTTAAGCGTTTGCCTGGAATGCAGGAGATCCGGGTTCAATCCCTGGGTCAGGAAGATCCCCTGGAGAAGGAAATGGCAACCCACTCCAGTACTCTTGCCTGGAAAATCCCATGGAGGGAGAATCCCTTGGAGGGAGGAGCCTGGTAGGCTACAGTCCATGGGGTCGCAAAGAGTCGGACACGACTGAGCAAGTTCACTTCACTGGGACAATATCAAGTATACTATCATTTGCAGGATAGGGAAAGAGAAGAGAGAGAGAGAAAGAGGCAGAAAATTTATTTGAAGAAATGATAGCTGAAAACTTCCATAATATGGGAAAGGAAACAGAAATCCAGAGCCAGGGAGGACAGAGTGTCCCAAGAGGTCCACACCAAGACAAAATGTCAAAATGTCAAAAGTTAAAGAGAGACTATTAAAAGCACCAAGGTTAGACCAACTAGTTATGCCTAATGAAATTCTCATAAAGCATCAGCTGACTCTTCAGCAGAAACTGTACATGTCAGGAGGCAGTGGCATGATATATTTGAAGTCATGAAAGGAAAAACCCTACCATTAAGAATACTCTACCTAACAAGGATATCATTCAGGTTTGAAAATAAGATAAAGAGTTTACGCTAAAAGAAGGCTTCCCTGGTGACCCAGTGGTAAAGAATCTACCTGGGGAGGGAAAATTGGATTTTCTCTGGAGCAGGAAAGGACAACCCACTCCAGGATTCATGCTGGGGAAATCCCATGGACAGAGGAGCCTGGCAGGCTACAGTCCATGGGATCACAAAAGAGTCAGACATGACTTAGAGATTAAACCACAAAAGCTAAGAGTTCGACACCAGAAAACCAGCTTTACAATAAATGCTAAAGGGACTTCTCTAAGAATGAAAGACCACAGCTAGAGATAGGAAATTTACAGAAGAAAATATCTCACTGGTAACCAATGGTAGTAGATGAGCTCCTCTACAGCAAAGGGCCACATCAAGATGGGCTGGCTGGGCAGTCATCGTGTCCCCAAACCCCACCCCAGTATGGTGACCCACAAGCAGGAGGAATCTCACAAGCACACTACTTATCCCTGAGGAGCGAGGGCTCTGTGCCCACTAGCCCTTGGCACCTGAACTGGAGAGACAGCTCCCAGGATGCCTGATTTTAAAAACAAACAGGGCTCCTGTTCAGGAGAACTATGGGCCTATAGGGAATGGAGATTTCTCTCTTAGAGAGATCATACTCAAACTCACTTGCCTGGGATCTAGCACAAAAGCAGCCGCTTGAAAGATGCCTAGACCATTTGTGAAGAAGATGTATTTGGTAATCCTCAAGCATCTGCTGGAGGGGCAGGAACCTGTTGGGATGCTCTCTGGGGACACAGGCACTGGTGGGCACCCTTGTTGCTTCTCCTTCTACCTTGCTAGCATAAGCTTGGCAGACACGTTTTCTGCACCCTGCCTCTGACCTGCTAGCTCTGGGGGGAATGTCCTGCATCTGAGACTTTCCCTTGGCCCCACCAAAGCTGACCAAGCAAGTGCCTCACCCCTGTACCACTTCTGCAGTCCCACCAAAGCCAGTTGGGTGGGCGCCTACAGTCTTGCCAAACCTGGCTGGGCAAGAACACTGCCCTTGCATTGCTCCTGTGACCCTCCCCCAAAGCTAGCAGACACAGGCAAGCCATAAAGGGGACACCCTCTGAGTGGTTCACTCTGGTGGCAAAGAGTTTTATATTTCTGGGTCCCAGGGGTCTGAAAAATCAGAAAGTTCTTGACACCCTCAAAAACTGGCACCTAGCAAGAAAAAAACAGGCTGCTTAGAAACAGACTCACAGACTTAGAGAATGAACTTATGGTGGTCAGGGAGGAAGGATGTGGGGAAGGGATAGTTAGGGAGCTTGGGATCGACATGTACACATTGCTGTATTTAAAATGGATACCAGTAAGGATCTACTGCACAGCACAGGGAAGTCTGCTCAATGCTATGTGACAGCCTGGACGGGAAAGCGGTTAGGGGGAGGGAAACATGGATATGTGTGGCTGAGTCCCTTTGCTGTCTGCCTGAGACTATTACAACATTGTTGGTGCTGCTGCTGCTGCTGCTAAGTTGCTTCAGTCGTGTCTGACTCTGTGAGACCCCAGAGATGACAGCTCACCAGGCTCCCCCGTCCCTGGGATTCTCCAGGCAAGAACACTGGAGTGGGTTGCCATCTCCTTCTCCAAATGCATGAAAATGAAAAGTGAAAGTGAAGTCTCTCAGTCGTGTCCGACTCTTCCGGACCCCATGGACTGCAGCCTACCAGGCTCCTCCATCCATGGGATTTTGGAGGCAAGAGTACTGGAGTGGGGTGCCATTGCCTTCTCCGATTACAACATTGTTAACTGACTATATTCCAATATAAAATAGTAAGTTAAAAGAAAAATCTAAACCACACACACACAAAAAAAATCAGGCTGCTTAGATAATCACAAATGACTAAAAGACAACCTAAGCTATGTCAGGTTAAATGCTGTTTTATCTCCTACTCAAGTCTGTTACTTCAAGACTGGGAGAGATGGCTATTTTGCCTAATAGCAATACATAGGAACAAATACAGAGAGCAAAACAAAATCAGGAGATAGAGGAATATTTTCCAAATGAAAGAACAAGATTAAAACCCCAGGAAAACCTTAATGAAATACAAATAGGCAATTTACCCAGTAGAAGTCTAAAAGTAGTGGTCATGAGGATGCTCACTGAATTTGGGAGAGCAAAGGATGAACACAGCAGAATTTCAGCAAAGAGAAAACACGAGAAGGTACCAAACAAATCAGAGGCCTGCAGAATACAAGAACTGAACCAGAAAATATACTGGAGGGCTTCAACAGCAGACTGGAAGAAGCATCAAAGAGAATCAGTGACTTGGAAGACAGGGCAGTGGAGCTTACTCAAAGAGAGCAGCAAAGAGGAAAGAAAGAACTTTAAAAATTGAAGATAACTTAAGGGACCTATAGGACCACATCAAGCAGAATACCATTCACATTGTAGGGATTCAAGAGACGCAAGAAGAGAAAAGAGAGTCACTTCAGATCTAACCTGAAGAAGAAAATGGCAACCCACTCCAGTATTCTTGCCTGGAGAATCCCGTGGACAGAAGAGCCTGGCGAGCCCCAGCACGTGGGGTTACGAAGAGCTGGACAGGACTGAGCGACTAACCCTTCACTGCAGATCTAAAGAGGCACACAAACTGAAAGTAAGGGGTTGGGTAATCTCTGAATTTTTTGTTTTCCCAGCGCATATAAAAGTTGTATTTACACCCTACAATAGTCTATTAGGACTTCCCAAGTGGCTCAGATGGTAAAGAGTCTGCCTACAATTTGGGAGACCTGGGTTTGATCCCTGGGTTGGGAAGATCCTCTGGAGAAGAAAATGGCAACCCACTCCAGTATTCTTGCCTGGAAAACCTCGTGGATGGAGAAGCCTGGTAGGCTTCACTCCATGGGGTCGCAGAGTCGGACATGACTAAGCGACTTCACTTTCTTTCTTTCATAATAGTCTATTAAGCATTCATAAGCATTATGTTTAAAAAAAAATCAATCCTCATACCTTAATTTAAAAATACATTTTTTGCTAAAAAAAAAAAGTGCTAACCATCATCTGAGCCTTCAGCAAGTCAGTCTTTTCGCTGGTAGAGGGTCTTACCTTGATGTTGATCGCTGCTGACTGATCAGGGTGTTGCTGCTGAATGTTGGGGTGATTGTGGCAATTTTTAAAGATAACAGTGAAGTCTGTGCATTGATTGGCTCTTCGTTTCATAAATGATTTCTCTGTAGCATGCAATGCTGTTTGATGGCATTTTACCTACAGTAGGACTCCTTTCAAAATTGGAGTCAAATTCTCCCAAATCCTGCTGTTGCTTTACCAATGAAGTTTATGTAAATCCTAAATATTTATTGTTATTTTAATGATAAAGTTACATCTAGCTATTTTAATTAGATCTGATAAACAGAGTGCCTGATGAACTATGGACAAAGTTCATGACATTGTACAGAAGACAGGGAGCAAGACCATCCCCGAGAAAAAGAAATGCAAAAAAGCAAAATGGCTGTCTGAAGAGGCCTTACAAATAGCTGTGAAAAGAGGAGAGGTGAAAAGCAAAGGAGAAAAGAAAAGTTCCAAAGAAGAGCAAGGAGAGATAATAAAGCCTTCCTCAACGATCAATGCAAAGAAATAGAGGAAAACAACAGAATGGGAAAGACTAGGGATCTCTTCAAGAAAATTAGAGATACCAAGGGAACATTTCATGCAAAGATGGGCTCGATAAAGAACAGAAATGGTATGGACCTAACAGAAGCAGAAGATATTAAGAAGAGATGGCAAGAATACACAGAACTGTACAAAAAAGATCTTCACGATGCAGATAATTGAAAAAAAGTGAAGGTGTGATCACTCACACTCACCTAGAGCTGGACATCCTGGAATATGAAGTCAAGTGGGCTTTAGGAAGCATCACTACGAACAAAGTGGTGATGGAATTACAGTTGAGCTATTTCAAATCCTAAAAGATGATGCTGTGAAAGTGCTGCACTCAATATGCCAGCAAATTTGGAAAACTCAGCAGTGGCCACAGGACTGGAAAAGGTCAGTTTTCATTCCAATCCCAAAGAAAGGCAATGCCAAAGAATGCTCAAACTAGCACAATCGCACTCATCTCATACACTAGTAAAGTAATGCTCAAAATTCTCCAAGCCAGGCCTCAGCAATATGTGAACTGTGAACTTCCAGATGTTCAAGCTGGTTTTATAAAAGGCAGAAGAACCAGAGATCAAAATGCCAACATCTGTTGGATCACTGAAAAAGCAAGAGAGCTCCAGAAAAATATCTATTTCTGCTTTATTGACTATGCCAAAGCCTTTGACTGTGTGGATCACCACAAACTGTGGAAAATTCTTCAAGAGATGGGAATACCAGACCACCTGACCTGCCTCTTGAGAAACCTATATGCAGGTCAGGAAGCAACAGTTAGAACTGGACATGGAACAACAGACTGGTTCCAAATATAAAAGGAGTACATCAAGGCTGTATATTGTCACTCTGCTTATTTAACTTATATGCAGTATACATCATGAGAAACACTGGGCTGGAGGAAGCACAAAGTGGCATCAAGATTGCCAGGAGAAATATCAATAACCTCAGATATGCAGATGACACCACCCTTAAGGCAGAAAGTGAAGAACTAAAGAGCTTTATGATGAAAGTGAAAGAGGAGAGTGAAAAAGTTGGCTTAAAGCTCAACATTCAGAAAACTAAGATCATGGTATCCAGTCCCATCACTTCATGGCAAATAGACAGGGAAACAGTGTCAGACTTTATTTTTGGGGGCTCCAAAATCACTGCAGATGGTGACTGCAGCCATGAAATTAAAAGACGCTTACTCCTTGGAAGGAAAGTTATAACCAACCTAGACAGCATATTAAAAAGCAGACATTACTTTGCCAGCAAAGGTCTGTCTAGTCAAGGCTATGGTTTTTCCTGTGGTCATGTATGGATGTGAGAGTTGGACTGTGAAGAAAGCTGAGTGCCAAAGAATTGATGCTTTTGAACTGTGGTGTTGGAGAAGACTCTGGAGAGTCCCTTGGACTGCAAGGAGATCCAACCAGTCCATCCTAAAGGAGATTAGTCCTGGGTGTTCATTCGAGGGACTGATGTTGAAGCTGAAACTCCAATACTTTGGCCACCTGATGCAGAGAGCTTACTCATTTGAAAGACCCTGATGCTGGGAAAAATTGAGGGCTGGAGGAGAAGGGGACAACAGAGGATGAGATGGTTGGATGGCATCACCGACACAATGGACATGGGTTTGGGTGGCCTCCAGAAGTTGGTGATGGACAGGGAGGCCTGGCATGCTGTGGTTCATGGGGTCTCAAAGAGTTGGACACGACTGAGTGACTGAACTGAACTGAACTGAACTGAACTAACAATCTTCACAACATCTTCACCAGGAATAGATTTCATCTAAAGTAGTTGCTTTCTTTGCTCCTCATTGGAAGCAACTCCTCAGCTGTTGAAGTTTTATCATGAAAACATATACTTTGCCGTATGTTAAATGGGTAGCCAGTGGGAATTTGCTGAGTGACACAGGGAGCCTAAACTCGGTGCTCTGCAACAGCCAAGATGGGTGGGATGGGGGTGGGAGGTGAGAGAGAGCCTTAAGAGAGAGGGGACTTGTGTATACCTATGGCTGATTTATATTGATGTATGGCATTGACAAATACAATATTATAAAGCAATTATCCTCCAACTTAAAAAAGGTAAAAAAGTTTTTTCATGAGATGGCAGCAAGTCAGTCAGTTCATGAGGTTGCACTTCTAATTCCAGCTCTCTTGCAGTTTCCATCACATCTGCAGTTAGTTCCTCCACTGAAGTCTTGAACCCTTCGAAGTCATCCACGAAAGCTGGAATCAACTTCTTCCAAACTATTGGTAATACTGACATTTGGGCTTCTTCACATGAATCATGAATGTTCTTAATGGCATCTAGAGTGATGAATCCTTCCCAGAAGGTTTTCAATTTCCTTTGCCCAGGTCCATCAGAGGAATCACTACCTGTATTGTCTATAACCTGAATGAAATGTATTTCTTAAATAACATGACTTGAAAGTTTAAACTAGCCCTTGATCCAGGGACTGCAGAATGGATGTTTAAGCAGCATGAAAATAGAGCTGTCGAGTGACTTGGTGCATTGTCAGTGAGCAGTAATATTTTGAAAGAAATCCTTCTTTTCCCTGAGCACTAGGTCTGAACAGTGGACTTAAAATTTTTGGCAAACCATGTTGGAAACAAATGTATTGTCATCCAGGCTTTGTGGTTCCATTACAGAGCACAAGCAGAGTAGATTTAGAATAATTCTTCCAAGCGCCCTAGGATTTTCAGAATGGTAAATGAGCATTGACTCAACTGAAAGTCAGCAGCTGCATTAGCCCCTAACAAGAGTCAGCCTGTCTTCTGAAGTTTTGAAGCCAGATGTTCACTTCTCCTCTCTAGCTGTGAAAATCCTAGATGGATCTTCTTCTAATAGAAGGCTGTTTATATTGGAAACCTGTCATTAGTGCAGCTGCCTTTGCTAATCATTTTAGCTAGATAATCTGGCTGACTTGCTGCAGTTTCTTGGCACTTCTTTGTTCTTCTATGTTATGGTGACAGTTTCTTTCCTTAAACCTTATGAACCAAGCTCTGCTAGCTTCAAACTTTTATTCTGCACCTTCCTCACCTGTCTCAGCCTTCACAGAATTAAAAGGAGTCAGGGTCATGCACTAGGTTAGATTTTGGCTTAAGGGAATGTTGTGACTGGTTTGATCTGCTGCTGCTGCTAAGTCCCTTCAGTTGTGTCCGACTCTGTGCAACCCCATAGACGGCAGCCCACCAGGCTCTCCCATCCCTGGGATTCTCAAGGCAAGAACACTGGAGTGGATTGCCATTTCCTTCTAAGCTCTAGCATATCACAGCACCTGCGTCCCAGGAACCCTAAGGGAAGGGAAATTTTTTCCCTCTTTTACATTGCTGCCCTCTGCTGGATGACAGGAAATTCACAGATGAAGACGGATTCATCTGTAAAGTTTTGTTTGGGTTTGATTTAGTAATTCAATTCAAGATTGTCTGAAAAAAAAAAATAAAGGATTTTGCTGTAAATAAAGAAGTTTTAAAGTTTGCAACAAGAAAGTAATTAAATATTTCATGTTTTTAGAATGATGAAAAAAGCAGAAGTGTCTGTGAAATACATGTACCTGTATTGTTGAAGAAGTGATGTGATCCTCCAGAAGTGAGTTTGTAGAACAAAAGGACAGTCATGTTAATAGCGCACCGCCTTTGATCCAGTTGATCTTCTGCAAATTCAGAAGCCAGAAACAGTTTTTAAAAGTATCAATAAAAGTACATATGCACTGTATAAGTTTAAGGTTACAGAATAATGATGTGACTTACATGTGTCGTGAAATGATTACCACAATTTTAGTGAACAGCTATCATCTCACAGATAGAAAATTAAGGAAATAGTACACTTTCTTCCCCTTGTGATGAAAACTCTTAGGATTTACTCTCTTAACAACTTTTATATATAACATTTCCCAGGCAAGAATTTCTTGAGAAACCTGTACGCAAGTCAAGAAGCAACAGTTAGAACCAGACAAGGGACAACCGGTCGGCTCAAAATTGGGAAAGGAGTACGTCAAGGCTGTATATTGTCACCCTGCTTATTTAACTTCTATGCAGAGTACATCATGCAAAATGCCAGCTGGATGAAGCACAAGCTGGAATCAAGATTGCAGGGAGAAATATCAATTACCTCAGATATGCAGATGACACCACCCTTATGGCAGAAAGCGAAGAGGAACTAAAGAGCGTCTTGATGAAGGTGAGAAAGGCTTAAAACTCAACATTCAAAAAACCAAGACCATGGCATGGCAAATAGATGGGGAAACAATGGAAACAGTGACAGACTTTATTTTCTTGGGCTCAAAAATCACAAGGCTGTGGTTTCTCCAGTGGTCATGTATGGATGTGAGGGTTGGACCATAAAAGAGGCTGAGCACTGAAGAATTGATGCTTTTGAACTGTGGTGTTGGAGAAGACTCGTGAGAGTCCCTTGGACTGCAAGGAGACCCAACCAGTCAATCCTAAAGGAAATCAGTCCTGAAAATTCATTCGAAGGACAGATGTTGAAGCTGAAGCTCCTATGCTTTGGCCACCTGATGCAAAGAACTGACTCACTGGAAAAGACCCTGATGCTGGGAAAGATTGAAGGCAGGAGGAGAAGGGGTTGATAAAGGATGAGATGGTTGGAAGGCATCACTGACTCATGGACATGAGTTTGAGCAAGCTTGGGAGATGCTGAAGGACAGGGGAGCCCGGCATGCTGCAGTCCATGGAGCTGCAAAGAGTCACACGCGACTGAGTAGACTGAACATCAGGGCAAGAATACAGGAGTGGGTGGCCGTTTCCTTCTCCAGTGGACCTTCCCAAGGCAGGGTTCAAACCCACATTTCCTGCTTGGCAGGTAGATTTGCTGAGCCACCTCGGAAGCCCTTCATATATAACATACTATAGTGATAATTATGGGGCTTCCCTGGTGGCCCTAGTGGTAAAGAACCTGCCTGTCAATACAGGAGATGCAAGAGACCCAGGTTCAGTCCCTGGGTTGGGATGATGCCCTGGAGGAGGACATGGCAACCTACTCTAGTATTCTTGCCTGAAGAATCTTATAGACAGAGGAGCCTGGTGGGCTACAGTCCACAGGGTTGCCAAGAGTTGGTCATGGCTGAAGTGACTTAGCATGCATGCGTGCAGTGTTAATTATATTTATTATGTTGGACATTGCATCTCTAGTATTTATTTATCTGATAATGGGAAAATTGTACCTTTTGACAACATTCATACAATTTCATCTTCCCCACCCCTGCCTCTAGTAACCAAAAATATAATCTGTTTTTCTATGAGTTTTTTAGTTTATTTGCTTCTTTGGGCTTCCTATGTAGCGCAGTTGGTAAAGAATCTCCTTGCTAATATAGGAGATGGAAGAGACACGAGTTTGATCCCTGGGTCAGGACATCCCCTGGAGGAGGAAATGGCAACCCACTCCAGTATTCTTACTTGGACAATTCCATGGACAGAGGAGCCCGGAGGCCTATAGTCTATGGGATGGCACAGTCAGACACGGCTGAACACAGCCCAGCCTTGCTTGCTTGTTTGTTTTTGAAGTGTAATTGCCCAACAACACTCTGTTAGTTCCTATTACATAACATGGTGATCTATATGTTTCCAAAAAAAAATCACCGTGACAAATCTAGTTACCATCTCTCACTATACAGTAGCACGTATATTTGCTATATCCCCCATGCTGGACTTTTACATCCACAACTCATTGTTTTACAACGGGAAGTTTGCATTTCTTAATCTCCCTCTCCTGTTTTTCTCTTCTACCCAATCCCCACTCCTTGACAATCACCTGTTTGTTCTCTGTCTCTATGATTATGTTTCTGTTTTGTTTTTCATTTGTTTTGTATAAAGGGAATCATACGATAATTGTCTTTCTTTGACTTATTCTGCTTAGCATAATAACTGCTAGGTCCATCCACATTGTCAAAAACAGCAAGATCTCATTCTTTCTTATGGCTAAGCATACACACACACACACACACACACACACACGTATTATGTCCATTCATCTTTTGATGGCACTTAGGCTGCTTCTGTATCTTACCTATTGTAAAGAATTCTGCAAGAAACATTTCAAATTAGTGTTTATGTCTCCTCTGGATAAACTGCCAGGAATAAAATTTCTGGATCATATGGCAGTTCTATTTTTAATTTTTTGAGGATTCTCCATACTGTATTGCGTAGTAGCTGCACCAAATTTACATTCCCACCAACAGTGCCGAGGGTTCCCTTTCCTCCACATCCTCACCATTTGTTGTCTTTTTTATAATAGCCATTCTGACAGGTATGAGGTGATACCTCATTGTGGTTTGGGTTTTCATTTCCCTGGTGATTAGTGACGCTGGCCTATTTTCATGTGCCTGCTGGCCTTTGTATATCTTCTTTGGAAAAATGTCTGTTCAGGTCCTCTGCCCATTTTAAAATCAGGTTTTTGTTTTTGTTGTTTTTTTTTGATGTTGAGTTCTGTGAGTTCTTTGTGTATTTTGGATATTAGCCTCTTATCATAGGTATCATTTGCAAATATCTTCTCCCATTTAGGTGGTGGACTTTTTGTTTTGTTGATAGTTTCCTTTGCTGTATAAAACCTGTTTAGTTTGATGTAACCTCATTTGTTTGTTTTGACTTTTGTTTCCCTTACCTGGGGAGACAGATCCAAAAAAACATTGCTAAAACCAATACTACCTATGTTTCCTTCTACAAGTTTTATGGTTTGGGGTCCCACACTTAAGTCTTCAATACGTTTTGAATTTATTTTTGACTATGGTGTGAGAGAGTGGTCCTGTCTGATTATTTGCACGGTGCTGTCCAGTTTGCCCAGCACCACTTGTTGGAGAGGCTGTCTTCACCCTCACTGTGTATTCTTGCTTCGTCCTAGATCGTGTGCTGTGTGCTCAGGCGCCTCAGTCGTGTCTGACTCTTCACGGCCCTGTGGACTGTAGCCCACCAGGCTCCCCTGTCCTTGGGATTCTCCAGGCGAGAATACTGGAATGGGTTGCCATGCCCTCCTCCAGGGGATCTTCCTGACCCAGAGATTCAACCTGTGTTTCTTCTGTCTCCTGCATCGGCAGGCGGGCTCTGTGCCATCAGCACCATCTGGGAAGCCCTAGAGTAATGGACCGTTCATGTGTGAGTTCACTTCTGGACTCTCTCCTCTGTTCCGTTGATCTGTGTGTCCTTTTTTTGTGCCAGGATCATACTGTTTTGATTACCGTAGTTTTGTACGAGAGTTTCAAATCAGGAAACATGATACCTTCAGTTTTGTTCTTCTTTCTCAATATTGTTTTGGCTATTCTGGGTCTTCTGTGTCTCCATACAAATAGTTCTAGTTCTGTGAAAGATTCCATGGGTATTTTGCTAGCAATTGTATTGAGCCTGTAGACTGTCTTGGGTAGCACGGTCAATTAAACAATATCAGTTCTTCTAATCCATGAGCATAGTATGTCTTTCCATTTGTTTGTGTCATCTTTAATTTCTTTGGTCAGTGTCTTATAGCTTTTTGAGTACAGGTGTTTTATCTCTTTGGTTAGATTTATTTCTTAGGTATTTTATTCTTTTTTGATGTGATTGTGAATGGAATTATTTTCTGAATTTCTCTTTCTGATAGTTCATTGTTAGTGTATAGAAACATAGCAGATTTCTGTATATTAATTTTGTATCCGGAATCTTTACTGAATTCATTGATGAGTTTTAATGTTTTTTCGGTGGTAGCTTTAGGATTTTCTATATATAGTATCATGCCATCTGCAAACAGGGACAATTTTACTTCTTTTATTTTCCAATCTGGATTCCTTTTATTTCTTTTTCTTGTTAAATTTCTGTGGCTAAGACCTCCACATACTAAGTTGAATAAAAGTGGTGAGGGTGGGCATCCTCGGCTTGTTCCTGACAAGAGGAAATGCCTTCAGCTTTTCATTATTGAGTGTGGTGTTATCTGTGGGCTTGTAATAGATGGCCTATATATTATGTTGAGGTTTGTTCCCTCTACATCTGTTTTTTGAGAGTTTTTATCATAAAAGGATGTCAGATTTTGTCAAAAGCTTTTTCTACATCTATTGTGATTATCATGTGATTTTGATTCCTCAATTTGTTGGTGTGGTATTTCATATTGATTGATTTTCAGATATTGAACTATCCCTTCATGCCTGCCATAAATTCTGCTTGATCATGTTATACTTTCCTCTTACTGCATAGTTAAATTCAATCTGCTAATAGCTTGTTGAGGAATTTGCATCTATGTTTGTTAGTGATATCAGCCTGTAACTTTATTTTTTTGTGATATCTTTGTTTGATTTTAGTATCAGGGTGATGTTGGCCTACTGTGATGAGTCTGACCCAGGTAATTTCAAATGACTGCTTCTGCCCTGAGTCTCACAGCATGTAAGATTCTGTGTGTGCCTGTAAGTGTAGCGTTTCTGTTTCCTATAGGCTTCTGTCTCTCATGAAAGTTAGATCCACTGGCCTGCCAAATCAAATGTTTTGGGGGATCGTCTTCCCCATGCAGGACCCCTGGACTGAGGACCCCACTGTGGAGCTTAGACCCCTCACTCTTGTGGGGAACCTCTGCAGCTGGAATTATAATCCTGTTTGTGGGTTGCCTATACAGGGGTATGGATCTTGACTATAATATTTCTGCCCCTCCAACCCATCTCATTGTAGATCCTACAAAATAGTTTCTGCTAGTCTTCATGTCGTTCTCATGGATAGTTGCTCTGTAAATAGCTATAATTTAGTTTGCCCATGAGATAGGTGGAATTGGGGTCTTCCTACTCTGCCATCTTGGCCATGCCCCATAAAAGTTGATTTTTTTTTAAGATGCTCTAACAATTAGGAAAATACATATGCCACATGATTAATGCTCAGCAGTTCTTATTCAGGGTGTGCACTGAACATGTAAAAGCTGAAAATATAGATATCCAGGTCCCTCCCAAGAAGATTTTGCCTCAGTTAGACTGGGGTGTGGCTGGACATTGGATTTTAAAAAACCCTTTATATAATCCTTCTACTTACACCCCATATAAATTCTGAATTAAATGAAAAAAATTGGATACCAAGTGTCATTTATATGTCAACTTTGATTTGATAAAATATCTGATTGCAGGTGGACAGGAATACGAGGGGAGAGGGCCCCATATCTGGATGAAGTAGAAACATGCTCCCTCCAGCAAGATACCAACCAAAATAAGAACCATATTTGATGTTAGGACTGCATTCAGTATATAAATGTGTAATTTCATTTAATATAATACTATTTAAAAATATGAGTTGAGTGGTATTTTCTAGTTGGTAGTTTTGCCAAATATCAATGTAGAAATTAGCCTTCTGCAGCTGCAGAAGCAATTGAATTTTCAGCTTGCTTGCATATGGCTCAGTCCCTCTTTTAAGAGCCATAAAATAGCCTGAACATCACTGATCTGCAACTCTCAAAATCACCTAGACTAGAGATAATCCAACGACTTTGGATCATCTGCTGAGGGAGGCAGCCAACATGGCAGGAAGAGTCTTGCTCTGGAGAGACAAGAGATTCAAGGCCTGGTTGATTCAAGGTTGGCTTGCTGCTAACTCACTAAGTGATCTTGGGTGAATCCCATCACCCCTGCAGATTACTGCAAAATGAGAAGGTAAGGGGTCCAAACCTAAACACCTTCAGGGGGCAGGTGATGTCAGTGAGCAAGTGGGCCAGGACCAAGACAGTGGGGGACAGTGAGGGCTGTGGGTCACTCGGAGGTCATTCCTGTGGCAAGGGATAGCCCCTCCTCAGCTCCTGCAGACTGTTCCATCAGAGAATGCTTATGAAGGTTGTACAGTGTACAAGGACACTGTTTCAGAGGACGTGCCATTCATATCACAGATGTAGATACTTTCTGGGGAGAGTTCTGAGGAAAGGACATCTTCTCATTTGCACAAAGGTATTTCACGGGCTTTCAGAAGTCCAGAATTACTGTGTGGTAATTCTTTTCCAGTGTCAGCAGATCTGTTGTCGTTGAGAAGCTGTAAATATAGCTTTTAATGTGAAATTTCCCTAATTTAAAATTAGGTGGAAAATAATTCCAAAACATATTTGACATTGTGTGAGCTAAACAAAATACTTGTGGGGATCAGATTCAGGCTGTAAGTGAAGATCTCTGACCTAGATGAACTGTAAGTTACTGACATTTCATAGACTTTCTTATTCTGTGTACCTCATGTCTAATTCTGAAGGAATAAAAAATAAATAAACACTAATTACCTGGGTAAGTTATATGGATGTAACAGGGATTAAATGGGTATAAAAAGTAAAAGTACACCCTTTGAATGATGGTATGTATAATGTTCTCCCTAATTATCATGTGGTTAACTTTAATTCATCCCTTATTACAAATGTTATTTCTCCAGAGAGAGCTTCCTGAGACTTTCACCTAAGTTAGGTTCCCCTCTTATACTTTCTTAAAATGCCTTACTTTCTTGAGTGAACTCTTCAATGTAATAATGTAAGACAGTCACATGTGTGAATGTTTGCTTCCTGTCTGCTTACCATTCAGTGGAGAGTATGCCTTTATTAACCGCTATATGCCCACTGGAGATATTACGGGTATCTATCAGGCATCCTGTGTAGATTTACTGAATGATGGATTAGTCTTCACACATCCGTGTAACATCTTTTCTTCTTGGTGTCTCTGACTGAACTTGCTGCTTGGTGCTTGACTTCTGGGACTCAGACCTTGGAGGACATCTGGTTTCCATTTCTGAGAAGGATCTCTGGTATGTCCCCCTCCCTGAAATATCTCCAGAGTCAGATAAGAGACATAGTTCAAGGCAGTGATGTTCAGGACATCCATTCTTGGTTTGTGGTTAAAATTCACCTGGATGGGGGTTGGAGGACTCGTAATTTGGGAAACATACGCAAGATATGTTTTGCTGACAGAAAGCCCACTTCATCTTGGTTGCTGGGACTGGGGGGAGAGTTTTCAGCCCAGAATTAAATTCTGTTCCCTGTATCTGTTTTGCATTCTCATTTTATTTTAGATGAGTAAGAGGATCATGATGATACCAACTGATGGGCCAGCCCTCTTCCAGATTTACTAAAGAAATCTGGTAGCCTTCCAAGACAAACAGCATTTTTTGATGTTGAAAATAGTTTTTTAAGGGTCATCCCTAAGTTCCCAAAACACAGATAGAACAGCTGATTCCATAAAGTAACTGAACATAGATGAAGCTAATGATGGTGGAAGAAATCGTAGGAGAAGGGAAATCAAAACTACACGAAGAGAACTCCTCAGGGAGCAAAAGAGAGAATGAAAGGCAGGAGTAGAGAAAGGAAGGCTGAGGACGAAAGAGGAGCCAGGAGAGCTCCGGCCGAGGTCATCATCAAGGGGAGGGTTTCTGTCCAAAATTTCAGCTCCAGCTCTTTCAGTCTCTGTCCCACGCTTATGTTCAAGTCCAGCTGCAAGTATTCCTCAGACTCCCTGTAGGCCGGCCACAGAGGCAGACCGTTCCCATTAGGATTCCTGGAAGTGAGAGATTTTTTGCCTCAAATGCCCAGTGAGATTTTCATCCTCAAACACCTGGTTACAGAGGAAGCTGGGAGGTTCACTTACCCAGTCCGAGCAAAGTTAGCCCAGTATCTCATCATCTTCCTGCTCAGCGCTTTCTCTTCCTCTGTGGCTTCTTCTGGAGGAAATAATCACAAAATCTCATTCCCACAATGATTTGCTGGAAGCCCAAGGGGCCTCCCATTGGATGAATCGCTTTTGAGCCTTTCTTTTCGTTGCGTCCCTAACAGCCTGCCGAGGCGCCATACTCATTGTGCATTTGCAGACCATGACTTGCCCAGGGAACCAAGCTTTCGCATGGCGGAGGCTGAACACACACCTCTGCTGTCTGTCCACTGCCCTTCCAGCCCGTCCATGTGACTGCGATCTCCTTGGGGACAGAGATCACCTCTCTCCCTCTCTGCCAATCCATTAATTGTATCTGTATTTTATTTGAAAATGTAATACTGCTCAAAGTACAAAATTAGAAATACAGGAAGTAAGTCTAATGAAAGTTAAGTTTCTCCCCATCTCTTCCCTCTAGTCACTGAGTTACCAGCCTCAGAGGCAACCTCAGAGGCAACCATTGTTTCCTCGTTCTTGAATGCACTTCTGAGAGTGTAGACGAGCACGTGGGTTTAAGCAGACATCTTTTTACACACTTGGTACTACAATGGACACACATTCTGTATCTTTCTCTTTCACTAAAACTGTATCCAGGAGTTAGTTCCACATTGGCACCTATAAAGCTTCCATTTGTTGCTCTTTGTTGTTCTAGAAACAGATAATATATAAATATATATTTATATGTCTGTGCTTGTGTGCGTGCTCAGTCGTGTCCGTCTCTTTGTTACACCATGGACTGTAGCACGCCAGGCTCCTCTGTCCATGGGATTTTCCAGGCAAGAATACTAGAGTGGGCTGTTATTTCCTCCTCCAGGGGATCTTCCCAACCCAAGGGTCAAACCCACATCTCTGGCATCTCCTGCATTGGCAGGCAGATTCTTTTCCACTGAGCCACATGGGAAGCCCATATTTACAATTAATTATATGTAAATATATAATTCAGGTATCCATTACTGTATTAATGGGTCTTGACATTTTTTCAATCTTTTGCTCAAAAAAGCAATGTTTCACTGTGTGCATATATATTTTTGCACACAAAGAAGTATAATTGCACACACAAAAAAATCTTAGAAGTTGAATTGTTGGACTAATGACTACATGCATTTTAAGTTTTGATAGAGTGTTCCATTATCTATTATCCCCCACCTGCTCAAATACATTATGTAAAATGTTCTTCCCAACTGTGACCTATGAAAAGTGATTACTTGGTCAAGGTTAGTTTTTAATCCTCTTTGCCAGGAGCCAGTCTGGGTAGATTTTTATGTTCAAAAGCCACTGGTGTTTCTGTTTCCCTAGACTATCTATTTATATCTGTTACTCAGTTTTTGACTGGGTTGTGCTTTTCGCATTGATTCCACAAGCTCTTCAGATATCAAGTAATTTAACTCTTTGACACAAACACATGTTGTTCATTTGTCCATTTTTGAGAGTCCATGTGCCCATCATATACTACAGACTCAGTGATGGCTACTGAGTAGTAACAGTAGTATTTATTAAGCACTCACCACGTGATTTATGAGAATTGTTTCATTTAATCCTTATGACAACCTAAGAGGTAGTTCTGTTAGTACTGGCATTAAAGATAAGAAAGAATAAATAAAGCAACGAACAAACCACACTACACACACTCTAGAGGAGAGGTTCTGTCCTTATCACAGAGAGGCCAGCGTGAATTGGTTAAGGGTCCATATTGAGCAATATTTTTAATGAACTAGTTTAGTCATGACTCCTGTGTATAGTTCCTGTGGTTTTTAAATTTTTGATAACCTCACTGAACAGGTCATAAGCTCAGGAATAAATGAGCTAACCTCACTAGAAACAGTTCACAAGCATTCACATAAGATCACCTGAATCCACACCACTTTCAGCTAAAATTATGAAAAATATGGTTTTTGCCTTTGAAAGCCCTGGATGGTAGCCTCATAGGAGCTCTGGGACGGGCAGGGAGGATAAGATCAGGTGTCAGGGAGAGGGAACTAAGTGGCTTTGTTTCTCACAATGATCAGACTGTGGGACTTCACTGGTTGTCCAGAGACTAAGACTGTGCACTCCCAATGCAGGGGACCCAGGTTCAATCTCTGGTCAGGGAACTAGATCCCACATGCTGCCACTAAGAGTTCACGTGGTGCAACTGAAGATCCTGTGTGCCGCAAGACAATGGAGGAACTCACAGGCTATAGCTAAGACCCAGTGCAGCCAAGTAAATAAATATCGAATTGCATGAGTGTCCCCAGGTGCCCACCCTGCCTTTAGTCCAGACAGAAAAATTTATCGAGCAAATGTTGGCCCTTCTTTTTCATCCTCGTTTCTAAAACTATGAGTGGGGCCATTCTCCAGGGAAAGGTTGTGTCTGTAAACCAGAGGTTCAGTCCACCCTGCCAGCCCTCCCAGGCTCTCACATAGTGGTGGGGTGGGTGAGCCTTCATGCTAAAGGTGGTGATTCTCTCCTTAGCCCCTTCTCCCTATTTCATGTTCCTGCAAGAGCAGGAACCCCTCAGGCCAGTTTCTTACCAAACATGACAATGTTGCCCTTCAGGAAGGCACCTCCAAAGACGAAGCGGATTTCATCAGTGTGATCAGCTTTGACAAAAGGTGGCTTCCTGTCCTTCAAGCACTGGGGCCGATGCTGAAACTCATAGAAGTAGACAGGGGCACCAGCATCTACAGGAAGGTAGAGAGGGTTTGTGGTAGACATGCAGGCAGGGGACAGTAGAGGCTGGCCCCGCACTCCACCCATCTGGTCTGGGATTCACAGACTCAGGTGGAACAGCCCAGAGACTAGAGGTGACCTAAACCAAGCTAACTCCTTCCTCATCTGAGGCTAGGGTTTCCTGCTCCTGGAAACAGAACTCATTACCCCTCAGGGCAGCCTGCAAGGGCAACGGTTCTACTTTTCAACACAAACAAACAAACAAACAAAAACCAAGGGAGGATGGGATAAATTAGGAGAATAGCATTGACATGTATTTATATGCCATGTGTAAAATAGATAGCTAGTGGGCAGCTGAGGTCAGCTGACCTGGAGGGCTGGGGTGGGGGTGGATGGGAGGGAGGTCCAAGAGGGAGGGGATGTATGTATACTTATAGCTGATTCATGTTATTATACAGCAGAAACTAACACAACATGGTAAAGCAATTATTCTCCATTTAAAAAAATTCTTTATACTGATCCAAGATGTACCTCCTTGTGACTTCCTTTCATTGACCCTGGTTCCACTGTCTGCAGAAAATAGGACAAAGCTAATCCTCCTGCTTCCAAGATGCTCCACTGCATCCTATGTTGCTTCATCTCTCTTCTAGTGAACGTCTTCGCTCTGTCATTTCCCCTCCTCTGCATCAGTTTCTCTCTATTGGATTGTCACCATCAGTGGCAAGTAAGCTTACAGAGTCTCTCATTAAAGCACACACACACACATGCATGCATACACACAGAGAAACACACACAATCATATATACTCTTGGTCTCAACTTCCCCTCCAGTTACTGGCTTATTTCTCTAAATCCTTTCTAGCTAGCCTGATAATGCAGTTGCCTTGTACTCACTATCTCTGCTTCCTTTCCTCTCATTTTCTCTCTTTTCATCAAAGTATCAGGTAACAAGCACAGATTTTAAGGGTGCATTTTGATGAGATTTTACAAATGCGTGCACCTTCATGTAAACACCACCCTAGGCAGGATACAGAGCATTTCCATCACCCCAGAAGTTCCCTTGTAGCTCCTTCTAGTCATTCTACCAAGAAACACAATACTTTTATTCCTCTCACAATTGATTAATTTTGCTTGTTCTTGAACTTTGTGTGAATGGAAAGCACAATAGGTACTCTCTTGAATCTGGCTTCTTTGGCTCATCAAAACGTTTTGAGGTTTATCCATGTTTTCCCTGTATCAGTAGTAGTTGATTCCTTGTCACCAAGTAGTATGCTATTGCATGAATATACCATAAATTATTTATCTGTTCTTCTGATGAAAGACATTTTGGGTTCCTTCCAGTTCTGGGCTATTATGATCGAAGCTGCTGTGGATATCCATACACAAGTCTTATGTATACTTGAATAATAGAGTAGGTATATGTTTAACTTTGTAAGGAACGTACCATTTTCCAGAGTGATTGTAACCATTTTACATTCTTGTCAAAAGTGCTAAACATTCCACATGCTTGGCAATACTTTTTGGTATATGTTTTGAGTTTTTAATATTAAATATTAATCATTCTAGCAGGTATAAATGATTGCCTCATTTGGGGTTTACTTTGCATTTCCCTGGTGATTAATACTGTTGAGCACCTTTTCATGTGTTTTTGTTCTCCTTTTTCCTCTACTGCAAAGTGTCTTTTCAAGCCTTTCACCTATTTGTAAATGGATTATTTGTCTTTTCATTATTGAACTATAAGAATTTTTCTGTTCTGGATATGGATTTTTTTGTGGGATAGCTGTGTTGTGAATATATTCTTCCATCTGTGGCTTGCTTTTGCAGTTTCTTCACTATAAGTCGTAAAAACTCACCAACATAAATGTCAATATTTTAACAGTTTCAGGGTGTGTAATTCAGCAGCTTTTAGAAAGTTCAGAATGTTGTGCAAACATCACCACTATCTAGGTCCAGAATGTTCTGTCACTCCAGACAGAAACCCAGGCCTGCTGAAGCACTCATTCCCTCACTGACCCCTCCCTTTCATTCATGGAAACTGCATGACTCTGTAGATTTGCCTGTTCTGGACATATCACATAAACAGAATCACACAACATATAACCTTTTGTGTCTGGCTTCTTACACTTAGCAGTGCTTCCAGTCTTCATCCATGTTGTGGCACGTATCAATATTTCATTCCTTTTTAATGGCCAAATAATCATTCATATATATAAATTAAATATATATGCCCTGCTTTGGCAAAAGGATTCTTTATCACTAGCATCACCTGGGAAGCCCCATAATCCACGTGCACCCTAATGTTCAGAGCAGCAGTGCTCACACTATCCAAAACATGGAGACAGCCTAAATGTCCCTCAGCAGAGGGATGGATAAAGAAGAGGAGGTGTGTGTGTATGTATCTATATATTCACATATATACACAGTGGAATACTACTCAGTCATGAAAAGAATGAAATGACGCCATCTGCTGCAACATGGATGCAGCTAGAGATTACCATGCTAAGCGAAGTAAGCCAGAAAGAAAAAGACAAATACCATACAACATCACTTACACGTGGTATCGAAGATATGACACAAATGAACTTAACTGTGAAACGGACTCACAGACACAGACAGCAAATCTGTGGTTGCCAAGAGGGAAGGGGGATGGGGGAGGGATGGACTGGGAGTTCGGGGTTAGCAGATGAAAATTATTATATATAGAATGGATAACAACAAGGTCCTACTGTACATCACAGGAAACTATGCTCAATATCTGTGATAAACCATAATGAAAAAGAATACTAAAAAGAATACATATGTGTATGTTCACACATATATGTAGCTGAATTATTTTGCTGTATAGCACATTTACACATTGTAAATCAACTATACTTCAATTAAAAGTAAATAAATACAAACTTTTTTTAAAAAAGAAGGGCAGGTTTGTGCCCCACAAGTAATCTCTTTCTTATTGCTCCACTACTCCTTATAGATATTTGGGAAGACATTTCCAAAGACAGGGCTTCCCAGGTGGCTCAGTGGTAAAGAATCCACCTGTCAATGCAGGAGACATGGGTTTGATCCCTGGGTCGGGAAGATCCCCTGGAGCAGGAATTGGCAACTGGCTCCAGTACTATTGCCTGGAAAACCTGGCAGACTGTAGCCCATGGAGTCACAGAGAGTCAGACACAGCTGAGCATGCACACGCACGCATTCCAAAGAGAAAGGTAAGTGGGGGCCGGCCTCTGAAAATGTGTGTCGGGGGGGGGGGGGTGGGACTTCTCCACATAGTCCTGAAGAAAGGAAAGTACTAGAATCAACAAGGACTGATGAACATTCCTGAACTCTGAAAGGCAGGGGAACTGCGAAGGTCAGCATGCAGCGCTATATCCCAGGCAGCCTTGGGAGCTCCCTCTCAGCAAGGGAACACAGGGACAGGGCAGCGCACGTGGCCGCCAGTACACAGGCGACAGGGATCCCTGCGGCCACCAGCCTGGCAGGAGGAGGGGCGCGAGGAGACTCACCTGTGTGATATTGAGCTGTGACCAGCCCAGGGACCACAAAGAACACATCTCCAAGTAAATCCAGGAAGCGATTTCGTATATCGAGCAGAGAGTGCTTGTTGTGGAAATATTCATCAGCCACAAGGTATAAATACTGGACAGGGATGTGCTGTAAAACATCATGGTAGCAAGAGACCCGGGTCAACCACAATAGTCATCATAGGGACACTCGCCAAACCTTTGCCTTTGCAGGCATAATTCTGAGTGCTTTATACACATTGTCTCATTGAATCCACACAGTAACACTATGATGCAGGTATCAGAATTAACCCCATTTGACAGGTGAGGGAACTGAGGTTTAAAGAGGTGATGAGGTTTGTCCAAAGTGGTGGAACCATGACTCCTTCACAAGTCTATTTGCACCCAGGTCCCATGTTCTTAACCCCAGTATGAGGTGTTTGGTCATGTTCACCCATCCCGACAGTCTACAAGTCCCTCAAATGCAGGGAGAGTGCCTGTTATCACTGTCCAGTTCAATCGCTCAATCGTGTCTGACTCTTTGCGGCCCCATGGACAGCAGCATGCCAGGCTTCCCTGTTCATTACCAACTCCCAGGGCCTGCTCAAACTCATGTCCATCGAGTCAGTGATGCCATCCAACCATCTCATCCTCTGTTGTCCCCTTCTTCTCCTACCTTCAATCTTTCCCAGCATTAGGGTCTTTTCCAATGAGTCAGCTCTTTGCATCAGGTGGCCAAAGTATTGGAGCTTCAATTTCAGCATCAGTCCTTCCAATGAATATTCAGGACTGATTTCCTTTAGGATTGACTGGTTTGATCACCTTGCAGTCCAAGGTACTCTCAAAAGTCTTCTCTAACACCACAGTTCAAAAGCATCAATTATTTGGTGCTCAGCTTTCTTTATGGTCCAACTCTCACATCCATACATGACTAATGGAAAAACCATAGCTTTGACTAGATGGGCCTTTGTTGGCAAAGTAATGCCTCTGCTTTTTAATATGCTGTCTAGGTTGGTCATAGCTTTTCTTCCAAGGAGTAAGTGTCTTTTAATCTCATGGCTGCAGTTACCAGCTGCAGTGATTTTGGAGCCCAAGAAAATAAAGTCTCTCACTGTTTCCATTGTTTCCCCAACTATTTGGCATGGAGTGATGGAACTGGATGCCATGATCTTAGTTTTCTGAGTGTTGAGTTTTAAGTCAGTTTTTTTTTTCCCCACTCTCCTCTTTTACTTTCATTAAGAGGCTCTTCAGTTCCTCTATCACTGTGCCCAGGACCTAAGCACATGCCAGGGTGTGCACACTTTCAAGAAACATTTATTCAATGAAAAAATGAATGAAATGAACCTGGTACAGAATACACACTGAGTGTATGTTTATGGAAAGAAGAAATGAAGGAAGGGAAGAAATCTATCTCTGTCTTAGTGTCTAGGTTAAATATATCTCTATATCCCTAGTATAGGGAGTGAATGAATAAATGATTGACTAAAGGCCCTCAGCATTGCTAGAACATAGAACAGTACCTGACTGGTATGCAGTGAATATGGGTCTCTAGTCCCAGGTGGTTTTCAGAATTCAAAACTTTTCAGTTCTTAGATGAATAATTCAGCACATATGCTGCATATTATATGATATGCTCAGCCCCCACATTCATATGATCACAGAGAAACATATAGCGGATTAAAGTGAATGAACGTGTAGGAATAATGAAGACCAATGGCTGTGGATCAGTCTAGGTCAATTTTGGCTGCTGAGTTTTGGGGCTGTCAGAGCTATTTGGATGCTGAGACTGTGGACAGGGGATTGCAGAACTCTGTTTCGTGAAAATCTACTAAATGAATGAGTGACTAAATCTCTATCCCAGCCTTACTCCTGAGTGTGACCCAGGAGGTTTGTGAAATGAATGGATCGCGGAGGAGAGTCATGCCCACTTACCAGGACTGAGTGTATCAGTTGCAGGGCGAGGGACTTGTTGGAGCCCCCGAGGATCTCAGGAAACTCCTTCTGTGGAAAGGAGCAGGGAGTCCTCCATGAGTACATCAGGTCATCAGAAGGGAAACTGGTGTCCCCAACGGCCCAGGCACCCACCTTTCAGAGGGGAGGCTGGCTAGAGCAGGAACGCTTTTGGCCCCAAGGGGTCCATGTGTAAGGAGCAGCCTCAGTGGGTTGGTTGAACAATGATGATTCTTTTTCTCACATTTGAATTTATCAAGCAGCCATTCCTTGTCATACCTGAGGTCTTGAGGGAGCTGAGTGGCCACCACGTTATGAGTTGAGTGTGTCCTCTACTAAATTCCTATGTGGACCCCCTAGGACCTCAGAATGTGACTGTGTACAGAGAGGAGGGTCTTTAAAGAGGTTGTTAAACTAACATGAGGATGCTAGGATGGGCCTTAATCCAATCTGATCGGTATCCTTATAAGAAGAGAAAATTTGGACATGCAGAGACTCAAGGGGTGTGCACATGGAGGAAAGACCTTGTGAGGCCACAGAGAGAAGGTAGCCACCGGCAAACCAAAGAGGAGGACGCAGAGGAAACCAAACCTGCTGGAGCTTTGATCTTGAACTTCTAGCCTCTAGAACATTGAGAAAATACTTTTCTGTGGTTTAAGTCACCTCTGCGGTATTTCATTACGGCAGCCCTAGGAAACTAATACAGACCACCACTTGGCTTCAACAGCAAGTTGAAGTGGTTTATTTATTGCTCTCTTTCTAAAGTCCTTTGTCATTGGGCTGTCTGAGAAACCAGCAGTTGGCAGAGGCAGGCAGCACGTGAGGCTGCAGAGTGGATGGTTAAAAACACAGAGGCTGCTTGGTACAGAGTAAGAGCTACAAGCAGTTATTTTTAAAATGACCCTTCCCTGGCCAATATCACAGCTTAAAAACATGAGGGAATAGAAATAGTATTCACTTGTCAAATGAATTTCTCTGGTACATTTTCTGCTGAAAATCTTGGGGTAACGAATCATGACAGATATTTAAACAAATCTGTCTTGTGGAACCTGAGAGAACCCCTAGAGTCTTTCAAATAATCCACAAGTACTTTTAAACTACTAAGAACCCTCTCTGTATGTTCAGGAGCTAGGATTGGTTTTTGGAGACTTTCTATGGTCTCAAACAACCACAGAATGACAGCACTTATGCAGGCTTTTGTGCTATACAGACATGGACACCAAGTCTGTCCTCCCACTTGAATAATTCCAATATCTAATAAATGCCTAGCATTTAGACTATATGCCAGGCTATTTGATATGCACCTGTGAGGCAGGTAGTAACTTTAGCCATATTTCATAGATGAGGGAACAGAGGTTCAGAGAGGTTAGGCAGCTCCTTGAAGGTCACACAGCCAGTAAATAGAGAACTCAGTATTTACAGGCAGAACCTAAACATATGAAATTTATACACTGCTGTCTCCTCTCTAGCTAGGAGATTTAGGAAAGTCACATTAGCCTCTCTGAGTCTCAGTTTCTTTAGCTGCTAAATGGGGATAATAATGCCTGTTTGCATTATTGTACAGTCGCCAAACACTTGCCTTATGAAAGACACTCAATCACAGTGATTATGGTGATGTGGCTGTTATCAGTAGCACCTGTCTCCCTTTCTCTAGTACAGATACACAAAGCATTAAAAGAAGTAACTTAAGCCACAGTCTGTGACTCAGTTGCTTCAAGTACAACGAGGGACAAAAATCCCCACCTCACCTACCCTGAAACATTGCTCTGTATGTCAAATTAATAATCGCCAGAACATGCCTTTAACAACCCAGTGATCTCAGGGTTTTGATTCCAGAGGACCACCAGCTAGCCTTGTAACTCGACAAACCACTGTATTTCATAGCCTGCATTTCATACACTGTATTTCACTGCCCGTACTTGAAAGATGGAGGTTGATCTGTAGAAATGAACTAGGAAATATTTAGAATTGAGCACTCTCTTCTGAGGACAGCATGCATGTGTGCTAAGTTGCTTTAGCTGTGTCTGAATCTTTGTGACCCTGTGGACTGTAGCCTGCCAGGCTCCTCTGTCCATGGGATTCTCCAGGCAAGAATCCTGGAGTGGGTTGCCATTTCCTCCTCCAGGGAACCTTTCCAACCCGTGGATCAAATTTGCTTCTCTTATGTCTCCTGCATTGGCAGGTGGGTTCTTTACCACTAGTGCCACCTGGGAAGCCCTCTGAGGACAGATGAAAAGCTTGTTTTAAATGGGGAGACTCAAACTACAGGGTCAAATGAATCATGGCTCCTACTAAGCATTCAGATCTCAGCTCAAATGGTCCCTCCTCAGAGAAGCCTTTCCTGACCCCTTTTCTGCTCCCTAAAGAAGCCTCCTCTTAGTCTACGTCCTTCATAGCCCTTAGACTCTCTGAAACCATGCATTCAATCCTGCATATCATCTGTCTCTCCCCTTGAGAATGTAAGCTGGCAAAAAGCAGGAACCATGTGACTTGCTCATTGCTGAATGCTGTTTGTTTGTTTGTTTGTTTTTGAGTGCAGGGCATAGAGTAAACCCTTGGTTCATATTTGCTGGATGAATGAAACAAGTCAATAATTTTGCAACTTGCACTGGCATTCTTGGAAATGAAATGCCAG
Organism: Ovis canadensis; assembly: GCF_042477335.2. Classification (NCBI taxonomy): domain Eukaryota; kingdom Metazoa; phylum Chordata; class Mammalia; order Artiodactyla; family Bovidae; genus Ovis; species Ovis canadensis. The sequence goes on along the minus strand of NC_091258.1, from coordinate 37,857,500 downwards.
AACCAAGGCTGGAAATGAAAGTGTGAAGGTCTGCAGTTTTCTAAACCTGTATGAATTTCACCCTTGAGGGAGAAACAGTGCTTATTTGAAACAATCATTTGTAATATTTTGAACAAAGTCCACTTGGATGTCTTACTTTTTTGTACAGTTGTTTCTTTAACCCTATAGGAAGAACAGAGTGAACACTTGCTGCAGCTGCCCCCAATCCACAGTTCTCCTCCTTCATTGAGAAAAAGTGACTGCTGTGTATTTGGGGTGATGGGCTCCAGCCCTCATCAGTATCAGTATCAGTTCAGTCACTCAGTCGTGTCCGACTCGTTGCGACCCCATGAATCGCAGCACGCCAGGCCTCCCTGTCCATCACCAACTCCCAGAGTTCACTCAGACTCACGTCCATCAAGTCGGTGATGTCATCCAGCCATCTCATCCTCTGTTGTCCCCTTCTCCTCCTGCCCCCAATCCCTCCCAGCATCAGAGTCTTTTCCAATGAGTCAACTCTTCCCATGAGGTGGCCAAAGTACTGGAGTTTCAGTCTCAGCATCATTCCTTCCAAAGAACACCCAGGACTGATCTCCTTCAGAATGGACTGGTTGGATCTCCTTGCAGTCCAAGGGACTCGCAAGTCTTCTCCAACACCACAGTTCAAAAGCATCAATTCTTCGGCGCTCAGCTTTCTTCACAGTCTAACTCTCACATCCATATATGACCACTGGGAAAACCATAGCCTTGACTAGACGGAATTTTGTTGGCAAAGTAATATCTCTGCTTTAGAATATGCTATCTAGGTTGATGCTGGTGAGATCTATGTGCATGCCCAGTGTGAAACAAGTGTGAAGCAGACAGCTGCCTCACTGTTGAAGGAGTGGGAGGAGGCACAGAGGAATTCTTACCATGGGTAGCAGGAAGCCACACTCGTGATTATTGACTCCGATGATGGAAGGAACCAGATGAAATAATTTTTGAGCCAACAGGTCTAGCAGCTCATTAGGAAAGAAAAGGCCATCAACCACTCGAGTGAAAGACTTGGTTTTCTGAAACAAGGAAGAAGAGAAAATCAGTAGCTGTTTCATTTCACAGAATCTGCTGTCCCCAGACTCTAGCCCAACTGAGCCAATCCACTACAGCAAAAGGCATTAAGGAAAGAAAAATCAATCACTCTTGGCCCATCTCAAGGCATCAGTGCTGCCTGGCCAACTCTGCCACTCACTTGGGCAAAGGGGCCCAACTTTTCAGGGCCTGAACTTCCTGGTCTTCTAAATGAGGATAAAAAAGTAGTAACTCCCTAAGATATATAATACCCCCGCACAATGATTCTCAGAAAGTGGCGCCAGGACCAGCAGCATTGCCTGGGAACTTGTTAGAAATGCAAGTTCTCGGGCTTCCCTGGTGGTCTAGTGGTAAAGAACCCGCCAGCCAATGCAGGGAACACAGGTTCGATCACCAGTCCAGGAAGACCCCACGTGCCTGAGAGGAACCAAGCCCAGTGCGCCACAACTACTGAAGCCCAGGTGCCTAGAGCCTGTGCTCCACAACAAGAGAAGCCACTGCGATGAGAAGCTCACACACCGCCACAAAGAACAGCCTCTGCTCTCTGCAACTAGAGAAACCCTGTACAGCAATGAGGACCCAGCACAGCCAAAAATAAACAAAAATAAACCTTAAAAAAAATTCTCATGCCCTATCCCAGGCCTGCCAAATACAAAACTCTGGGGCGTGCAGCTCAGTAACCAGCCCTCCAGGTGAGTCTGATGCATGCTCAAGCATGGAACCACTGTCCAAATGCGATGGACAGAGAGGTGAGGTGAGGGGATGGCCAGGGTAGTGTGGGTTGCTGTGAGCATCTTCCCAAGGCATCTTCCTCAGCACTGAGACTTGGGTCTGGATGGACGGTTCTTGGGTCTTAGGAAGCAACATCTGGTTCTATTTATGATTTTTTTTTTTTTTTTTAGGTCTCTGTTTTGGGAGTAGAGGTAGAAGAGAGCCCACAAAGAGAACTTTCAGACTACATTGGGTCAAGAACTTATCTATTTCCTTGATCCTAGTACAACTTGTAGCAGATTTTTCAATCCATGCCAAATAATTGTTTAATAAATGTTGGAATCAGACAGGTAAGGACTTCATTTTCTCTCAAGGACTATCAGAAGGTCTCAAGATTGGAAGATTAGGCATAAAAAATTATCCAGTCCAGTGAATTCCTTAGTGATTGAAATTCATCTATAGTCATTTAGACTTTGCTTGCATACCTACAGAGGTGGGTATCTCACTGTCTTCTAAAGGAGCTGATCCTTTTTCAGATACCTGAGTTTTTAGAAAGCGCTTAGTTATGGCTCCCCAACTTCCAGCTCTTGATCTTGAGTTTAGCTCCTGGTGGCCTGTGGAGCAAATGTGGACCCTCTTCCCTGTGAGATCCCTTCACTGATGTAGAGACAATTATAGTCTTTGTGTTTTGTTGTGTCTTCTCCAAGCTAGGCAGCACCCTGGCTTGTCAATCTCCTTAAATTAAACTATAAGAGCTCTATATTCCACATTGCTTTTTTTACAGTCATTACTAGGAATCCCCAACCCCCATCTGTCCAAGTTCTGAATCGAAATAAATAAGAGAGAAGTAGGATTTGTCTACGATTCCATTCAAAGGACAACCTTGTCCCCAAATTCCCCTCCCTCTTCACCTGGCTGATGCTCAGCAGCTCCTTGGAGGACTTTGCCCGCAGGCACTGCAGCAGGGCCACGGAGTCTGATGCGTTGCAGTCACAAATACTTGCAATTGTCTGCAACTATTTTCGGAGAAGGAACAGGTCAGTGCACAGAACTGAAAGCCTCCAGGAAAATGAGAGTTGAAAAACGTCCTCAGTCCAGCCCTAGGCTGCTGCTTGATATATGAAGACCAGCATGTGGCCTCTCCCACCACGGGCCCATAGTGGAATGCACACACTGAGGACAGGCCGGCGCTGCATCATCCTTTCTCTCTTGCCTGGCCCTCCTCGCCATCTTTAGTAATCACCTGAGCTGGATCTGTCTCAGCCTGTCAGCTCTGCTCAAGCCCCACCGCCACCCCAACCTGGAGCATCTGAACATGTCCTGAACATCCTTTTTCTGTCTCTACACCCATTCCTTGAGGCCCAAGCCCCATCTTTTCCAGGATGTCCTTTTAGACCATAGACCCATGAGCCCTTCCTCTTCTAATCTCCTGTTACTCTGTGTCCTCACCTTCCTGCCTTAGTTAGCCTTTGCTAAACACCTTCCTGCTCTCTCCCTGGACTTCCTACATATATAGAACTTGGCTCTTGAAAGTAGTGACCCTTACTCTTCTGGGAGTCATGGATGCTCTGAGTATCCAACTGAAGCTACAGACCCTCTCCCTGAAAGTCGCACACACAGGCAGTCTGCATACAACTGCAGGGGTTCTAGAACCACCTCTTCTACTTTCCATGGATTCCAGGTTAAAAATCATAAAAAGGATTGATGCCATCCAACCATCTTATCTTCTGTCACCCCCTTCTCCTGCCCTCAGTTTTTCCCAGCATCAGGGTATTTTGCAATGAGTTGGCTCTTCGCATCAGGTGGCCAAAGTAGATTAAGTAAACAAGGACTGAGTTATATATCACCAGCAAAGAATAATGGATAAGCTGTAAGAACTATCACACATCTGCTTACACACACAATCTTAAGTTAGTATATGCCTTTTCCACGAAAACACTCATTGGTCTTAAAATAGAGCAGAGAAAACCATGAGCACTCAATATGTGTGCGGCAAACGCACAAACTTAAAGTAGCTTGATATATCATTCTACCCAAATCAATATTCTCTGGGTATTGAGAGTATTTTTAAAAATCATATTACAGCTCTATGTTCCCACTCTTGGTTGTTATTTTCTACAAGGTGTTTAAAAAAATGCACCACTAATGTGAATGATACCCAGGAGATGGCTCCATAGTCCAGTGCTTAATTAATATTCATTGAGTGAATCAGCTCATTCGTGAACTCATTCATTCAGCAAACATTTAGAATCTTCTAATACACACCAGATACTATGCTGGGACATGAAAGATACAGAGAGACCTTGGCCTCCGGGTCCTCTTATCTGGTAGAGCGCTAAGACAAGATGATAGATGACAAATATCTGGGGCACATGCTTCACTTCCCCCAGTCTCATGCCAGACAGCATTTATCAGTACCAGTGTTATTTCACACTGAGCTGGAAACAACCTCAGAGCCTTTCTTAACATAGCACTGTAGGTAGAGAAAGCAGATAAGCCATACATAATACAGAAAACTGAGTCATGTCACCAGCAAAGAATAATGGATAAGACGTAAGAACTAACACATCTGCTTACACCGCCCCTGCCCACCCACTCCCCCTCCCCCCCAACCCATGCAAGCACACCAGCAGCAGTGCATGGTGCGCCTGGGCCTACGTCCTATTGAACCAGACCTTCCGTGAAGCAAGAAGGGTCACCTTGGGCCAACATCAGACCCTTTAGTCATGGTCAGTACAGACAGTCAAGCGGATGGTCTCTGGACACCTGACCACATTCTCTCCTGACCAAAGAGAGGAAGCTGGAGAAGAGTTCACAATATACCTACATCATCATTCCTCTCGTAATCAGAGGCCTTCAGGTAAGGGATGATGGCCACCCCACTCTCCATGATGGCTCTGTGGAATAAGCCTTTGGTCATGGGGGACAGAATCTGGAGAGAGAATGCAGGAGACCCAGGAAACGTTATTCAAGGAGCTTCCCACCCATCACACATAACAGCCAGCCTTTCTTTAGAGAAAACTTCCACAGAGATGCAGTTGCAGAGAGCAGACCTGTGGACACAGTGGGGAGGGGGCGATGCCCTGAGAAAGCAGCATTGGCGTGTATGTATATTTCCATGTGTAAAGCAGACAGCTGGTGGGAGGCTGCTGTACGACACAGGGAGCCCAGCCGGGCACTCTGTGACAACCTAGAGAGGCGGGATGAGGGAGGTGGAGGGAGACTAAACCTGTCTACATAAGGCTGATTTGTGTTGTTGTGTGGCAGAAACAATAAACATTTTAAAGCAATTAAAAAATTAAATATAATAAAAATAAAAGAAATAAAGAAAACCTCCCAGGAAGCCTACTTAAGTGTTCTACACTTAGAGGGAAAGAAGTCCTGGTTTGGGAATTTCAAGGGTAGCTGCAAAGGGTTGGGCAAGTCTTTTAACATTTCAGAGGCCCAGTTTCCTCATGAACTTGGAGGTCAAGCCTTCTGGCACAGGGGTGCTGGCTCCCTCACTTCTTGCCTTTGAAATGAGACTAAGTCCCTCACTCACCATGTATTTGTGAGGCTCAAGGGAGACAATGTGCTTATGAGCATTTGTTCAACATGAAAGCAGCAATTAGATGTGCATGACTCATTGTCCTCATTTTTGTCACCTCTCCCACCGAGGTTCCTTCAGGTCCCAAAGAGAAGAAACTCACAAGGCTGGAAACACTTATCGCTCCTGCTGACTCGCCGAAGATGGTCACGCAGCGTGGGTCCCCACCGAAGAACTCAATGTTTTCCTGGACCCAGACCAGAGCGGCCACCTGGTCCATGAAGGCCCAGTTCCCCCGCGCGTGCTCGTCCCCTGTGCTGTGGATGAGAGGCAGGGTGAGAAAGCTCATCTGGCTGCCGTCTGCTTCCCACAGCCCCAGGGGCTGGAGGCGGAGGCTGTGGGCTGTGTCAGGGCACCGCCACTCCAGCTGGAGAAGAGTGGGGAGTCAGAGGCCTGGGGTCGCTGGGAGAACCAGGCTTAATTCTCACCCCCTGTTGGGATTTGGGTTTCTTTGAGAATCTGATGAAAGCTCCATACCCCTAGAAAAATGCATGGACAATCTGGTATGTGCAATTTCAAGGTATTCACAGGCTCCCCTGAATCCCTGGATTCCAGAAGAGTTCTGCTCCTGAGAGTTGGTCTGCACCAGGAAGCAAGACCTCCCTGGGCACAAGGGTTCCAAGTGAATGACTGAATTAAAAAGAATGATAATAATAGCAGCTGTTGCAGCATCATGTACAATGCTGTCCCCAGGGCTTTATAGTTGGAGTCCTATAATCCTCCCACCCTGTGAGGTAGGTGGTGCTGGTCTTTCTCCATCCTTCTGGGTCCTCTCTCTGCCCTTCTCCACCTTGTTCTCAAAAGGCCTACTTTCATGAACTACCCCACCCAGGCTCCCCACTGTGTGCGGCCAGAGGGAGGAACCGGCTGGGGGTTTCAGGGTGGAATATTGAGAGACTGATTCCATCACCCCGTGTTCCCCCACCTCTGCTGGGAAGTGGTTTGGGCCAGTGGCTGCATTTCTCGGCAGCCAGAACTCACTCACGTCATGCCCACTCCCATGCTTGATATCCGCAAGCATGTTCTAAGGATACTGAGGGATTCATCGTTTCCGTCTCACAGACAGGAAGCAGAGGCTTAAAGAGATGAAGTCCCTTGCCCAGGAGCTAGAAAGTTGCAGATCTGGGTCCATTTCTCCTAACCATGTGCCCCTGCTGCTGGGTAGTACGTGTATGCTACCCACCACGTATGAGAGTAACCTCGGGACCACAGTCTGCTCCTCCTCTATCTTCCAGTCCCCCACACCGCCCCTCCCCTTGGTTCTCTCTCTCTGTCCCTGATGCCTGGGCTGGCCCCAGCTCCACCTTCTCTCCCCCACAATCCCTGCATCTGGTCGGGAGCCGCACTCTGCTAATTTCATCTCCATCGCATCGTGGCTCCCACGGTGGTTCCTATTGGGGTTAGAATAGGAAACAGGAGTCCAAAGTGGCGGGGGCTAAAGGACAAGGGAGGGAAAAGCCCGTGAAAACAAAGCAAAGGAAGGCCAAAGGAAGGTCCGAGGACCCCAGGTAAAACAAACAGCATTCCTGGCTGGCCCAATTTGCATAGGGCAGGCCCAGGGGGAGGAATAACATATAAAAGCAGAAGCCAAAGCTCTCTCTCTCTCTCTCCCCACCACGTGCCTGAGCTCTTTCTCTTTCTCTCTCTCTCTCCCACACTCTGGGGCGTTCTTCTCTTCGCATCTTTGGGTCGACGTGCCCTCATGCCTCAAGGGTGGATTTTCCTGCTATTATCTAAATAAAATAGAGCTGTAACACGGAGTTGTAACACTGATTTGTCTAAGAGCTATAACACGGTCCATTTGTGACCTGAGAGCTATAACACGGTCTGTCCAAGACCCGAGAGCTGTGACACGCTGAGGACTTTAATGTCCATCACTCTGAATCTTTGTTGTGATGAGACAGAACTGAGGAGCATACACTCGCCTGACAGTCCCCATTCCTCCCTTTGTTTATCCTGATTCATAATCTGGTCACTTATGATCTGACCATGAGCAAGTCACTTAACTTGCTTTGCCTCAACGTTCTCATGTCTGAATGGGGTTGATAATGGTACTTGCTTCACATGACTGTTGTGACGACTGACGGTGCAGGCACACAGTAAATGCCATATCTGTGCTGGTAATCCCTCTAGTCATTTAGCCACCAGCCTGCTTCACCCCATGACCTGCATCCAGGCTGTACAGCAGCACCCCAACCAGATGTTCCATCTGAAGCCCAGGCACCCCTGGGCCAGCCTGCACTCTGCTCTGGAGTGACCTTCCACTCTACTGCTCTGCAGGGCACTCCTGGGTCCCTCCTTCTTTATCCACTAAAAACCAATCACCATGCACAGCTTGGCATTCAGGGTCTTTCCCAATCAGGCCTGGCCCTACCTTTTCCCACCCATCTCCTGTTATATCCTCATCTACCTGTCTATTAGAACCCAGATGTTATAAACAACTTTTGGAAACCTTTCTGTTGAGAGAATATTAGGCAGAATCCCAATGTACAGACCTGCTAAACATGTAATCACTCTGGTCAGGACATTAGTCTGATCTCAGCCCTCTCTGCCTCCACTGCAGCCTCTCAGCCACCTCCCTGTGCTACATGCCCCAGAGCCCAGTTTGCAAATACCGTTCCAGCCCCAACTTCCTTCCAACTTCCAATTAGGTTTCCTTCCAACTTCCTAGTCTTTGCTCAGGTAGCTCCTGTTGCCAAGAGTGCTCTCTCCCAACCCTTCAACCCTAAGACCAACCCCGTCTTTAAGGTACAGTTAGTTCCAGTTCCACCTCTCTCAGGAAGACTGGCTGATTTCTTGCAGCTCCCGCCTCTGTTTCTACATGCAGCTCTGGTGCCTCTTACCCTTAGAATGTGACTGATGTCCTGCCTGGGAGCCTGGGGATTTGTGTCCCTGTGTTATTTTCCCCATGACACTGACAGCCTCTCAAGGGCAGGATACATGCTGGACTCCTTGCTGCCTTCCCCATACTTTCTGACCTTTGGCTCACGTCGCATCCTGGCCAGGGCTTGAGTTCTGCCATGTTCTAAGTAGGGTCAAGGAAGTGGCCAAGAGGCCTAGCTCTGTTCTATGACCTCTGGGAAGTTGTTTTACTTCTCTGTGCTTCCATTTTTCAAGTGTAAAATGAGAATAACAAGAGTATGTTTCTCATAGAATTAGTCTGGGGGTGAGTTATAACGAATGCATAGCAAGTGCCCGGCATGGTGCTGGGCTCATACGAGCACTGAAACACGCTTGATATTATTTGGCGGGGGGGGGGGGGGGAAGTCATCAATGGAGTGATTATTCCTAGGTGAGCAATGGAGGAGCCTTGATGTGGGGCCTGATGGCAGACACTTGGAACTGCTCACACTCCCGGTTTCCTCATCTGCCAGGGAGCACTTTTCCCTTGCAGTTGAGTGTGGCTATTATGACTGACTTCTGCCACCTGTATGTAAATAGAGTAATAATCCCCCCCTCCAGGCTGACCTGGAAAGACCACCCTGGTATGATTCTCCTGCTTGGTCTCCATCTGCTGGCCAACTGCAGAGGAGCTGGGTGGGGCCTCCTAGAGGAGGGATGGAAGGAGCCTGGGTCCCTGATTGACCATGGAGAAGAATGCCTGTCAGTCAGAAACACTTGGTTGGATTTTAGTTGAGTGAGAAGGAAAGTTTTATAATTTGAAGCCACTAAAACTTGGGGTTTATCTGTTACAGCTGCTAAAATGACCTAACTAGTTTGGGCCAAATTAGTTCAGCGTCACTGAAGGCTCATTTCTTCTTAGGTTGCCGAGCACTAAGTTCCCTGTGGCTGCGCCCAGCTGCTCCTTGGGGGTCAGGGGTGTCAATCCCTTGGGGAGACTCACTTGAAGAAGCCAAATATTCCTAGTCGGTACTGGATGGTCACAACCAGCACATTCTCATAGGAAGCCAGGGCGGACCCATCGAAGATGGATGCTGAGCCAGTCTCGAAGGCGCCGCCGGGGAACCACACCATGACCTGAGGAAGGGGAAAGGAACCCTCCAGCCAGCCCACCAGGCACCCACAGCACTCCCCCCCGCCCCCATGCATGCTGGGACATTCTTTCTTTAGGGAAATAGGAATGTTTCACTTTCCTTCCCAAACAGCCTCAGCGGTTTTGTCTTTTGAAGAAGGCCCAGGGTTAGGTATGTGGATTCTGGCATATGAGAGCCTGGGTATGATTCCCATCTCTGCCCTTGACTAGCTGTGTGACTTTGAGCAGCCTTCTGAGCCTCTCTGAGGTTCGTTTTTCTCATCTGTAAGATGTGCAGAATGAAAGTATCTCGTTTATGAGGCTAGCATGACGTTGAAAGAAAATTCTTCATCTGAAGTTTATGGAACAACGTTGGCATATTTCAAGAGCTCAAAAAGTGTTAACTGAATGTCATGAAACTTGTGACCCACAGAAAAATGGAAATAGCTATAAGCGATACCTGAGACCAAGAGCCACTTGAACTGTTTTAATCTAAGAGTTTATCCTACTTACAGAGAGAAGAGAAGAGAGGAGGGAAAAAGAGAAAAGTGTGGAAGTTTTACTTTACCAATTAGAAAAATTGGGACCAGGAAACATCAAACATTCAAATGGTATTATCACCAGGTATATACTTAGTGTATGTGTGCGAAGTCACTTCAGTCGTGTCTAAATCTTTGCCACCCCATGGACTGTAGCCTGCCAGGCTGCCCTGTCCATGAGATTCTCCAGGCAAGAATATTGGAGTGGGTGGCCATTACTTTCTCCAAGGGATCTTCCCGACCCAGGGATCGAACCTGAGTCTCGTATTAAGTCTCCTGCATTGGCAGGCAGGTTCTTTACCACTAGCACCACCTGGGAAGCCCATACTTAGTGCATATTACCATGTATATACTTAATTTTTTAAAAATCCCTTCTCTTCTCTTTTAAAAGTCATATTAGTGGCTATAACTCATAGGGTAGGAAAGAGAAGAAAGCCATGGGGGTAAAGGAGAACTGGACAAAGCACTGGCTTGACACCCAGATCTGCCACTTACTGTGTGTATAACGTGGACCAAGTTGCTTATGCCCTCCCCATTCCTCAGCTTCCGCATCTGTAGAATAGGTCCAATAATGCTCCCCACTGGGTTATAATGGGAGCTTAGATGAGAGAATGAACTGTACCTGGCACACAGTCAGCCCTCAAAAGGTGCTGCTGTTATGATACAATAGAGCAAGTCTCTGTTGCAGTGGCAAAGAGGAGAGAGAGGGTGATGGAATGTGTGGTTCACAATTAGATGTATAGTGCACTCACTCGTACAAAGATCTTTTACATTCTTAGGTGAAACATTTCCCATTATAACCTGTCTTCGTTTGAAAATAAAAAATCTGCAAAAGGCAATTATCTTCTTTAAAACAGGATGTTCCCCAGACTTCCCAGGTGGTCCAGTGGATAAGAATCTGCCTGCCAATGCAGGGGACACTGGTTAAATCCCTGGTCTGGGAAGATTCCACGTGCCTTGAAGTGACTCAGCCTGTGTGCCACAACGACTGAGCTCTTGCTCCAGAGCTCGGGAGCCGTAGCTACTGAAGCCGATGCTCCCTAGAGCCCATGTTCTGAAACAAGACCAGCCCCGGCTCACAGCAACTAGAGAAAAACCCTCACAGCGACAAAGACCCAGCATGGCCAAAAATAAATGAATACATAAATATTTATTAAAAAACAGGATTTCCCAAACCAAAAAAATCAGAGTCCTTCAAAGCAGGGTATTTTCTGTTTGCAGACTATTTAATCCCCAATAGAGGCAAAAAAACAAAGCAAAATAAAAAACCAGAGGTCAAATCACTAACCATAAAGAAGTAATCACAAAAGAAGACAAAGCGAATCTGTCAGTAGAATGATTTTTGAGAAAGCTATTGACATGTCAAGTGATTACATTTCCCTTTTACCCAAGGGAGCCTAGATGTGATTCCAGATATCCAGACACTTTACCCAGGTCCTAGGCCCAGAACCTGCAACTGGCGCCCCCAGCACAGCAGGAGCCGTGAGCCTTACCGGGAGCTTGGAGCCGGTTTCTGCATGGGCCGGGGCGTAGATGTTAAGGTACAGGCAGTCTTCCGATACTCTGAATTTGGGGTAACGCACCTTGAGAATGTGTTGATCTGTGAACAGCCACTCTGAGTTCTGGAAGCACCTTGGAAAAGGGAAGGAGAAACCCCCAGAGTTGCTGTCAGCAGACCTGCCTCGGAGGGGCCAGCTTTTGTGACAGCAGGGAGGCCTAGTGATCTCCTATGCCTGAGCAGAATAGGGATTCAGTGCTCTGGTACAAAGTTTAAAAACACCCCAGCCCCCATGGTGGCCCAAACAAGCTGTGCATGTTAAGTCACTTCAGCTGTGTCCAACTCTTTGTGACCCTATGGACTGTAACCCACCAGGCTTACATGGGATTCTGTGGATGGGGTTCTCCAGGCAAGAAAACTGGAGTGGGTTGCCATGCCCTTCTCCAGAGGATCTTCCTGAACCCAGGGATCGAATCCATATCTTCTGGGTCTCCTGCATTGGCAGGCAGATTCTTTACCATTGGCACCACCTGAGAAGCCCAAGCAAGCTATAATTCTCATTGATCTGGTTTCTGGGTAAGAAAGCACATTGTGCAGAATAATTATACCATGAACCTCCAGGACTCACTCATGCCTATCCCCATCACCAGAATACACACACACACACACACACACACACACACACACACACACACACACACGCACACATAAAGACTCAAGCTGGCTCGACAATTCTCCAAGCTGCAGACAGTAGGTCACAGGGTTGTGTATCAAGGGTTGTGCTTTGGTGGGTCCCTTTTCTGCCTCTAGAGGAACAAAAGGACATTCCCAGGCCTTTCTACCAGAAACAACAGAGGTAGGCTAGCAGCAAGATTCCTGCAATCAGGCCTTTGCCTAAGCTAGTCCCTCTGCCCTGACTACTTTCTCCCCAGATCTGCTTGTTCACACTCTTCCCTTTCTTTCAGATGCTGTCAAAGTGTCACCTCCTCCAAGAAGCCTCCTGAGATTTCTCCAGCTAGACCAGAGCTCTTTGGAATTGTTTAGTTGCTAAGTCATGTCAGACTGGTTTGCAATGCCATGGACTGTAGCCCACCTGGCTCCTCTGTCCATGGGATTTTCCAGGCAAGAATACTCAAGTGGGTTGACATTTCCTTCTCCAGGGGAGCTTCCCAACCCAGGGATTGAACCTGTGTCTCCTGGGTTGGCAGGTGGATTCTTTACCACTGAGCCACCTGGGAGGTCTTTGGAAACACGTATATATTTTGTGTTCTTTCCTAGAATCTCTCCTAGTGAGCAGCTAAAAGCCTAGGGTTCTGTGTGGTCACCTTGGTACCTTATAGTCCCTAGCCCAAGGCATAGTAGGATTAAGTGAGATTATATATGTGAATATGTCTAGTAAGTGCTCAATTGATGTTCATTGTTTTCTAAAATAGAATAGTGTACAGATTAGGCAGCAGAAAATCATTGCTTCAGATGCTTTTTTCTTTCTGTGTATGTTGTGTATCAGAAATTGGGGCTCACTGCTTTTAACAAAGCCATCTCTGGCCTCCCCTCAAGTCTCCCTCACTGACCTGCTCTGACTCCCTAATGCTTGCCTTGTCACCCCATATTTTGACTGTCCTTATTGTTTATGTCTTCACCACCACAGCCAGTCTGCAGGTTCCTTGAGGGAAGCTGTATCTAACTCAAGTGTCACGATCTCAGGGCCTAATGAAGAGCCAGTTTCTGAGTTGGTTCTCAGTGGATATTAGTTGAATGAATGAATGAACACATAAGGTTCAACTTATTGTCCTAGGTGTCTGGACAACATAGGGTTTTCTTCTGTGGCTTAGTTTTCTGGCACCAGGGTCCTCCTTCTGCCTGGGACCCCAATGCCAAGAATCAACATGGCCCAGTCTGAGGGCTTCACAGAATCTGAGAGTTGAAAGATTCTTGCCGGACTTTGCTGGTGATCCAGTGGTCAAGAATCTGCCTGCCAGTGCAGGGGACACAGGTTGGATCCCTGGTCTGATCCCTGGTCTGGGAAGATTCCACACATGCTGAGGGGCAGCTAGGCCCATGAGCCACAACTACTGAGCTCGTGTGCTGCAACTACTGAAGCCTGCCTGCCTAGAGCCTGCACCCCTAGGGCCTGTTCTTTACAACGAGAGAAGTCACCATGATGAGAAGCCTGTGCCCTGGGCTAGAAAGCAGCCCCTGCTTGCCAGAATGAGAGCGAGCCCAAGCAGCGACAAAGACACAGCACAGCCAAGAGTAAATAAATGAATAAACTTATACTTAAAAAAAAAAAATTCTTGGCATTTCCAAGCCTCACCTCCCACCAGTGCACAAGACACCTCCACAATTTACCTGGGAACTACTTGCTCATCCAACCTGGAAAATTTGCAGTGTCTGGGAGCATCAGCCCTCCCAGCCCCCCTGGATCACAGAGACACATTCATGTATCCATTCCACAGGTAATTATGGATTCCCCACTATGGACCAGGCCCTGCACTGGGCACCATGTGAATCGCTAGAGTTAAAATTCCTCTGGGGTGGTGCTCACTCTAAAGACCTGACCCAGTCCGATGGTGGAGACTAAGCCTGGGGTAGAGATCACCTGGAGATGCATCAATAACCTCTTTTAACTCAAAGACTCAGTCAGCCCATCACAGTGGTTCCTCAGCCTGACTGGTCCTCAAAATCGCTAAAGAGCTTCTTTACAGCCCAGTTTCCCAGGCCCAGCTCTGGGGATTCAGGGACTTCAGAAGAGAGCCCAGGGACTCTGTTTGTTTAAACAGGTGGGGAGCCATGCCATCACAGAAGCTTCAACCACATCTGACCCTCCGCATCCTCCTCACAAATGCTGCCCCTTTTCCAGTGGGCTGCATGACCTTTACTCCCCCTCAACGTTCTGCCCCTACTCCCAGGTCACAGGCCACCCCTGGGACCAAGCCAGTTCTTACAATTTAGGGTAGGACGTGGCATTTAGGAAACCATTCCAGGGCAGTAAAGGCTCCGGTTTTGCAAATCGCAGGGGCCCTACAGGGGGTGCGGCATAAGGGACCCCAAGGAACACATTCACGAGCATGTCGTTTCCCAGAACAGAAGCTTGCGTCCCCCGGACCCATCCCAGGTTGGTGTGCCTGGCTGGTGCATCAGCGGTGGCTGGCCCTGAGGAAACACATAGGGAGGAATTAGGGGTGTGGGGAAGAGGTTGGGAACAAGCCAAACTCAAGAGTTTCCCAAGGTGGAACGCTCTTTCTCAACCCAGAGACTGTGCAAGTATCTAGATTCCTTCTCAATGAATCCATGTCCACTGCTCCTTCAACATTCCCCTAGAAGCCATCTTCATCAGAGCACCCACTGAATGTCTCCTAGGAGCATAGACCAAGCCACAAAACTTTCTAAGACGTAAGTTGGGAACCCATCTCCCTGCTGCTGCACACAAGCTTTTCTTTACTGTGGAAAAGATACACACCAGCCTTCATAGATCCTGTGTGTTAGTTGTTCAGTTGTGTCCATCTCTTTGTGACCCCGTGGACTGTATAGCCCGCCAGGCTCCTCTGTCCATGGAATTCTCCAGCAAGAATACTGGAGTGGGTTGCCATGCCCTTCTCCAGGGGATCTTCCCAACCCAAGGATTGAACCTGGGTTTCCAGCATTGCAGGCGGATTCTTTACCCTAGGACCCCATAGAATCTGGCCCACATTTCAGTTATTTTTATACCCACCAGCATAACTGCTGGCATGTCTGTGTATCATCTGTGTGACTACTGGCTTTCTTCTTTTCTTAAAATTAAATTGAGATAGGCTTCTAAAATTTTACTTGGTGGAATTCTAAACAATGACACCTATGGAACTGTTGCTTTGATGACTTAGGTATATGCTTTTGAGTACACAAGAAAATACATATAGAGCCACAAAAACAAAAAATTATCTTACGCTACCTGAAATCAGCTCATTTACCTCCAGGGGTACAAGGATAACTCTTATGGACATTGCGCAAGCTTCTCGGTTTCCACATCAAGTATGGAGCCTTGAGAAGTTAGTTGCCCAGCTATTTACTTATGAGGGCCCAGATTTCTTGGCATTACCTGTTCCAAAGTCATTACAACAGCAACAGTCCTGCCTCAGCAGTCGGTGTTATAAACACAGGCTCTGTTCCATGCCCCTGCAAGCCTCCCAAGATTCAAGCAACCCAAAGACAGGACAGGATCTTCTGTGCTCTACACACACCTGGGAAGGAGACTCTGGCCTGGGGCTCTCAGCAACACCAGGACATGGGTCAGGGGCCCTGAGGTTCAACACAACCCTCCATTTTCCATTTTCCACCAGTGGAAAAATCCTCCAAGGCAGGGAAATCCCCTATCCCATTTTCTGAGAGCCCTCCTCTCCCACTGGGCGTCTCACCCTTGGTGGCAGCTGCAAGGACCCAAACAGCCCAGATCAGGGTCTGGCCTGGGTGCACCCACTCCCCACTCATCTGGCCAGCTCGCCTGACTCTCTGGACATCCACAGCCACAGCTGGCCTCAAGGATCTTCTGTCAGGGACAAGGAACGACTTCCTGATAGGAGACAAGTGTTGAGCAGACAGACACAGGACACAGCCTCAGTGAAGAATAATAGCTAAGATTTTCGGAGGAATTGGCCAAGCAGGACTTTCCTGTTCTGATTTACATAAGAAGCTGATGATTAACTCTTGAGTGCAGGGTTGGGTGGGGGGGAGGGGAGCGTTTGGAGATAATTCACAGGATGGTAGAGGCAGAAAGTACATTTGGGAACTTTTGGGTGCATCTCAACTCAGATGCCTACAGAGGCTAGGAAGGCAGCAAACAAGCAGTGAATGAAGCTGGCCAGGAGAGACAATAGAGAATGGTGGGGACCGCGGAAACCAGACAGCACATGCTCTGTTTAAAGGGGCAATGACTACCCCACTCCAGTAAACTTTTAGTTCATGGTACTGTAGGTTGGCCAAACTAGAAGTCTATGATACTTCTCAATTCTTAAATGTGGCCTCAATTGAAAAAAAAAAAAATCACCATGTGAGCCCAAAAACATTTCTACTGGTTTGAGTTGTGTTGTGGATGAAGACTCTGCAATCCTAATCTAGATCCAGCCTCCCCACAGTAAATATAAAGAGACAACCCTAGGGAGTGAAATTATTATAAGCCGTTCTGTTGGGACCAGTCATCAGCATTCTGGATTCTTGTTGCAGTACTGGTGGGTCACGGATGATCCAGTTCAGAATCCAGGATCATCACCATCCTGCCCCTCACAGGCTCCATGCCTCACATACGGTTAAGGACTCAGGATAGAGCTTCCCAAATATTTGGGGCTGGGCCAGTGGGGTCAGAATTATCAGGGGCACTTGTTGAAAAGTGCGTTACTCTGCCCCACCCCCTGGAGATGCAGGGAAGGAATTTAACAACAGCAATAGTGGGTTTGAGAAGCAAGGGAAGTTTCCTAGAATAGTCACCTCCTAAAAAAGACAGAGGAGTTATGAGCAAGATACAGAACTCTGCACTAGCAGGTCAGGTCATCCTCGAGGTCAGAGCAAGGGGCTGCCTGATGTACTTTGCTCATCAGGTGCTCCATAAACTTTTGTGGATATGAAGTCCTCCAGTAAATAATGTCTTCCTTCCCAGCTGCAACTGCATTTCTGCTATGCCACTGACAGCACTAAGGATTGTCGAAAAGGGACTTCAGTGGAGTCTTATGTGAGGGTTTGATTCTTAATTCAGCAAAACCCCCACATGGTTCAAATAAACCTTGAAAATCCCTCAAGTTGTCTCTGAAATCTGGTGAACACCTGTGGACAGTAATCCCTATGCATGATGAGAACCACTGGGGACCAGGGGTAAGGAAGAGAGGGACTGCTTATTTCAGGAGTCTTAAGGTTCAAATTGCCCACATTTAGGTGACCATAAATCCTGGGAGGTGAATGGGGGATGGGGCCAGAATATCGAAAACGTTTCCAGCTTGTCTGCATGGTTTACTTATTTTGGTTTAACGTGAGGCATACAAACACATTTTTAAAGAGTTTTTATTAGGTTGTGTTGGGCCTTAGTTGCAGCACACGGAATCTTTGTTGCATCATGCAGGCTGTTTAGTGATGGCACATGGCCTCTCTAGCTGTGGCAGACGGGCTCCAGAGTGCATGGGCTCAGCAGGTGCTGTGCACAGGCTTAGTTGCTCTGCAGCATATAGGATCCAGTTCCCTGACCAGGGATTGAACCTCTGTCCCCTGAATTGCATGCAAGATGAATTCCTAATTATTGGACCACCAGGGAAGTCCCTACAAATATCTTAATTCATGTTTTGTTTGTTGTAATATGTTCAAGAGAACGATACCATTTTAGACATCAAAGCATTTAGCTTAATGCCCGGACTGTATAGTAGGTGGTCAGTAGTGTTTACTAGATCAGAATCTACAACTTTTTCTCCAGGCCTCAGTCTCCCATGTTATGAGAACTGAGAAGACATTTAAGGATTGTAAATTCTAGAGACCCCAGTACGAATGAGGTTTCCATTCCTGTTTGTGATGCCAGAAGAACCCAGAGCAGGGTGGAAAGGCAGAGAAGTTTCCAAGGAGAGGAAGAAGGCTGCTGATCGGATAAGTGATTGACTCTGAGGCACAAACTTTGCCAGCTCAGAATGGCATCTCCCCTGGCCTTCCCACCCAGGGTCTGAAATGTCCATTTTGTCTATAATCTTGAGCCTTCTTAGACTATCTCCCTGCTCTGGCCCTCCCTCACTGCCTCCAGAAAGAGTCTTGTTGCCCTACAATTCTGTCCCTCCATCCAGTCAGAAATAACATTAACACCTTATACCAGTACTCATTCAACAGTTTGAAAAGTGTCTTCACTTGTCCTGTTGCTATCGTCACAGGGCCGCACACACATTTTGGAAGTCTTTCGTCTCTAGCTTCTTATCCTTTAAAGTCCAGTTCAATGGCCATCTCTCTCAAGAAGCTTTCCTAGGTTCTCCTGAACAACTAAATGCTCCGCCTTTTCCACCCCTCCTGCTTGTTAATGAGTTGTGTACATGAATGCCTTACTCCTCGAGGAGGTCTTTTCTACCCATGTATTCAACACAGCTTTTTCCATGTATCCTGGTGTTTCCCCAACTCAGCCATTGACCTCCTAACTTTACAATTTGTATCATTCCCACTACTAATTTACTATCAATTCACTTGATATTTTTCTTTAAACTGACCTTGAAAACTGTTAATTATCAAAGAAATCATTAATATCTAATGCAATAGGGATAGTATTTTAGAAAGAGTGAACCAGTATGTCTTGCATTTCCATACTGCAAAATCATTCCCCCTTCTCCTGGCAACCAATATGCGAAGCCAAATGGTGTGATGTAGAGCACCTCAAAATAGGACCAAGAGGAGAGTTTTGGTCCCTCCTATACTGTGGACCTTGGGAAGGACAAGGAAACAGAGGTAGGGAAGGCAGGCGTTGATACAAGTTGCTTTGAGTTTCCCTCTTAGACTTACGTCCCAAAGTGGGAGGTATGAGAGGTGGGAGAGTTCCAAAGCAAGCTTGGCTCTCCAGGAGGAGGAGGCTGCCTCTGGTGTGTCCACACCACTGAACCAGCCTGCAGCGGCCACAACAAAATAAAAGAGGACAGACAAATCACAGGTGATGCTCCCACTCTCCTCAGAACTGCTGTTCCTTGGAAGGACCCCGGATGAAATCTTGAAGGGAACTCAAAGGTGATTGAGAACCTGGCCAGGAGCTGGAGTGGGAAGAGGGCACAAGGCCCACAGAGGTGTTTTCTAGGCTTGAAAACAAAGTGGAACCACAACTTGACCTGGGCGGAGCACAGTGCTGAGTGCTGGTCAGAGCTAAAGTGAGGGCTGAGTTAGCAGGGGAGGACCATTGGTTTTGATTAAGACAAGAGGACAGATCACAAGCTTACCATGTTAAAATTCATCATCCTCCCAGAAACCTGGTGCAGAGGGAAATTGCCATGGAGATCACAAGAGGAAGATGTTTACAAATGGCTCCAGGCTCCTGCCCTTCTACTCATATAAGTTTCCCCAATTCATACAGCCAGACTGCACCTTGGAGAGGAGGAGGGAAGCCAGGCAGCCAATCTGAGAGGCCATGCATTTATTTGAAAAAGTTACTTTTTAAAGCTTATTTATTTTTTTAATTGAAGTACAGTAGATTTATAATGTTGTGTTAGCAATACGTGTATGTGCTCAGTTGTGAAGTCATATCCGACTCTTTGTGACCCCATGGACTGTAGCCCTCCAGGCTCCTCTGTCCATGGGACCCTCCAGGCAAGAACACTGGAGTGGGTTGCCATTTCCTTCCCCATGAAAAAAGTTTATGTTACTTAAAGAGACTTTAAGGTATTGAATAGGACTGAGTTTACCAGATTAAACACAACGTAATTTTCCCCCATTAACCAGAGGGACAAGGGTGTTCTCTCTTTGTTATAAAGAAAAATTAACAAGATATATATGGTGGCTTAGCAGTAAGGAATCCACCTGTCATGCAAGAGACAGGGTTTTGATCCCTGGGTTGGGAAGATCCCCTGGAGAAGGAAATGACAACCCATTCCAGTATTCTTGCCTGGGAAATCCCATGGACAGAGAAGCCTGGCGGGCTATAGTCCATAGGGTGGCAAAGAGTAGGATATGACTTAGCGACTAAACAACAATATACATATATATATAGATCTTATTAATAAGATATATAAGCATATATTTTACTTTATATATGTTTGTATATCTTATATGTATATATATATATGAAACATGCAAACTGAGTCTATCTTTTCTGCAAAACCATTATTGAAAGAGAACTGTGGAGGATACAGCTTCCTAACCCTGTATCTTCTATTTCCTGTTCCATCTAGGTTGCCTGTCCCCTAATGCTCGGGAACTCCACTCTGGGAGACACTAATATATGTCAAGAAATGATGGTACTAGTTTTCATGTATGGAATGCCTTGTAGGTGTCAGATCCCAGGCTGAATGCTTTGCAGCCAGTCTCTAATTTAATGCAATGATTGCCATTCTGTAGATGAGGAAGCTGAAGTTTTGCAAGGTAGGATGAATTGTCAAATATCACAAGGCTGAAAAGCAGCATAGCTGGGACTTGAGCCCAGATTTCCTGCCTCCAAGCTGCAGGCTTTGCCATTTAGAGAGGACGGAGTAAGAAATGAGGAACAGAAGTAAGATTCAGGAAGGATGGCTGACTTCTGCAGTTCTTGATCTGTGAAAAGTCACGTAATCTTCTCGGAAGCTGACTAATCACTTGACATCACCTCCTAGGACCTTGATGTCCCCATCAGTAGCACAGACCAGTGGCCTGGATGGCCCCAGAGAGACACAGGCCTTCAATGGGCTCTCACTGTTCTCCAGATTGCTCTTCTATAACCCCTGAGGGAGAAACCAAAAATGAGAGAGGACCCCAGTCTGAGGCGTGGCGTAAAGCATGCGATCAACCACCCCTGCTGATAGATGGTAGTGGAGACCAAAAGCACACTTTCTGATTCTCATAATGGGAGACTGAAGGAACCCTGAAGGCATCAGAGTGACCCTGTGGCCTCAAAGTGGAGACTGGCCCGCAGGCTGACAAAACAAAGGGAGGATGGTCTGGGGATGGAATCAGCTCAGCAGGCAACGTCCCTGTTATCCCACATGGGCCCAGAGCTGAACCTTTAGAGTTTCCTTATTTCAATCTTTCTTCAAACCCACTTCACATTCATGTTAAACCCAACTACTGCCATCCCAGAGAGATGCCTCACTGCACCCCATCCCGACAACCCCATAAAAACATGCCATCACAATGACGACCCTGTATGCAAGACAGGGAAAGAGACACAGATGTGTATAACGGACTTTTGGACTCAGAGGGAGAGGGAGAGGGTGGGATGATTTGGGAGAATGACATTCTAACATGTATACTATCATGTGAATTGAATCGCCAGTCTATGTCTGATGCAGGATGCAGCATGCATGGGGCTGGTGCATGGGGATGACCCAGAAAGATGTTATAGGGAGGGAGGTGGGAGGGGGGTTCATGTTTGGGAATGCATGTAAGAATTAAAGATTTTAAAATTTAAAAAATAAAAACCTAAAAAAAAATAAATTAAAAAAAAAGAAAACCAACATATATTTTTCAAAAAAATAAAAAAATTAAAAAAAAAATAAAAAATAAAAACATGCCATCACTACAGTCCCATAACTATACTCATCACTGTACTCCATCACTGTACGCCATGGGTGTATATGGTCTTTGTTAATTATAGTTTCCTCTCCTGGATGTTTTGCCTTGACTTCACCGGATGAAATCCTCAGCCAGCTCAGTTCAGTTGCTCAGGCGTGTCCGACTCTTTGCGACCCCATGAATTGCTACACGCCAGGCCTCCCTGTCCATCACCATCTCCCGGAGTTCACTCAGACTCATGTCCATCAAGTCAGTGATGCCATCCAGCCATCTCATCCTCTGTTGTCCCCTTCTCCTCCTGCCACCAGTCCCTCCCAGCATCAGGGTCTTTTCTAATGAGTCAACTCTTCACATGAGGTGGCCAAAGTATTGGAGTTTCAGCTTCAGCATCAGTCCTTCCAATGAACACCCTGCTTGTCTTTTAAGATCCCATGGAAATACCATCTCCTCTATATAGACCTCTTTATTATCAAATGTGAGATTCATTTTTCCTTTCCTCCTATATATTCTGTAGATTTCTTGTTATATTACTTATAACAGTGGTCCTCAACCTTTTTGGCACCAGAATTGGCTTTGTGTATGACAATTTTTCCATGGAACAGGGCTGGGAGCGGGTGGTTTAGGTATGATTCAAACACGTTACGCTTATTGTGCACTTTATTTCTGTTCTTATCACATCAGCTCCATCTCAGATCATCAGGCATTGGCTCCCAGAGGCTGAAGACCCCTGATTTATATATATATATATATATATATATATATATATATATATATATATATATATAAATGTCTGCCCTTGTTCTACAGCTGGTTTAGCCACAAATAATGATGATGAGGAGGATAACAATGACAGTGATGATGACGTCACTCATCACTTGGTCACTAAACCTCAGCACACTTCTGGTTTAAGTCTTAGCTGCAGCGGACAGTTCTATGCACGCTCAGCCTCACCTTGTAGACAGAATGCCACTTGAAGCCTCAATGGGCCACATGACTTTCTATTTTCTGTTCCCGTTTGTCTTTGTTCAAGTGAGACTGGAATTATAGGATGGTTAAACCCCCCAGGAGTAACCGTGTGCTCCAGCTTCTGGAGATGTTCTGTATCCTGCTCAGGTAGCAGGAAGTCCTGGAGAAACTGGGCTCTCCTTGGTCACAGCAGCAGTCTTAGTACTACACACTTATCATGTGGTTTCCTCCCCTGTCTGTCTCAGGTTCTACTCTCAGGGGACAAAACTAAGTCAACTAGTCCTAGAGGAGGACCTAGGAAGGAGACCCTCAGTGGGATTCTGTAACTGGGTTACTCCAGTCTGACAACATCATGTCACTAAGACTCTCTCCAGCTGGAGGGACAGCACTGATATATGGATTAACTCTAAGTTACAGAGGCAAGGGGCTTCCCAGGTGGCTCTAGTGGTAAAGAACCCACCTGCCAATGCAGGAGAACTAAGAGATATGGGTTCAATCCCTGGGTTGGGGAAAATCTCCTGGAGAAGGGAATGGAAACTCATTCTAGTATTCTTGCCTAGAGAATCCCATGGACAGAGGAACCTGGTGGACTACAGGTCATGGGGTTGCAAAGAGGTGGACATAACCGAAGTGCCTCTAGCAGCAGCACAGAGGCAATGATAATGATAAGGATTGTGGTTTGGGCTAGCTTTGAAGCTTCTTGGAAATCTTAAAGAAAATGACAAGCTCAGCTATTAACAGAGTATGCCACGAAAATTAGAAGGCTCTGTCAGCTCTGAAAGATACCTTCTCTCCTGGAACCATAGTTAGATCATGAAAGTTATTCTCAAAATTTAACCACAAGAGTGAGAGAGCTACAAAGGAGGTTGAATATACAGCCATGGAAGATCTCCTATACTAAAGTTCAGTTCAGTTCAGTCGCTCAGTCGTGTCCGACTCTTTGTGACCCCATGAATTGCAGCATGCCAGGCCTCCCTGTCCATCACCAACTCCGGGAGTTCACTCAAACTCACGTCCATCGAGTCGGTGATGCCATCCAGCCATCTCATCCTCTGTTGTCCCCTTCTCCTCCTGCCCCAAATCCCTCCCAGCATCAGGGTCTTTTCCAATGAGTCAAGTTTTTGCATGAGGTGGCCAAAGTATTGGAGTTTCAGCCACAGCATCAATCCTTCCAATGAACACCCAGGACTGGTCTCCTTTAGGATGAACTGGTTGGATCTCCTTGCAGTCCAAGGGACTCTCAAGAGTCTTCTCCAACACCACAGGTCAAAAGCATCAATTCTTTGGCACTCAGCTTTCTTCACAGTCCAACTCTCACATCCATACATGACCACTGGAAAAACCATAGCCTTGACTAGACGGACCTTTGTTGGCAAAATAATGTCTCTGCTTTTCAATATGCTATCTAGGTTGGTCATAACTTTTCTTCCAAGGAGTAAGCGTCTTTCAATTTCATGGCTGCAGTTATCATCTGCAGTGATTTTGGAGCCCCAAAAAATAAAGTCTGATACTGTTTCCACGGTTTCCCCATCTATTTCCCATGAAGTGATGGGACCGGATGCCATGATCTTCGTTTTCTGAATGTTGAGCTTTAAGCCAACTTTTTCACTCTCCTCTTTCACTTCATCAAGAGGCTTTTTAGTTCCTCTTCACTTTCTGCCATAAGGGTGGTGTCATCTGCATTTCTGAGGTTATTGATATTTCTGCCGGCAATCCTGATTCCAGCTTGTGCTTCTTCCAGCCCAGCGTTTCTCATGATGTACTCTGCATATAAGTTAAATAAGCAGGGTGACAATATACAGCCTTGACGTACTCCTTTTCCTATTTGAAACCAGTCTGTTGTTCCATGTCCAGTTCTAACTGTTGCTTCCTGATCTGCATACAGGTTTCTCAAGAGGCAGGTCAGGTGGTCTGGTATTCCCATCTCTTGAAGAATTTTCCACAGTTTATTGATGCTAAAGTGAGGTCCCAGATAAAGAATGATTAAGACCCTGAGACATGGAATGGAGACATTTGGAGGTATACATTTGAGAAATGAGCACCCAGATTCTCTTAAACTCTCCAAACTAGCAGGAACAGCTCTCTCCTTCTCACTAGAAGAGAGTAGATGTGATCTATGATGTGTGTCTCCTATGAAAATACTTTTCCACATAAAGATCACCTGAGTTCATACATTGCCCCAAGTTAATAACCAGGGACATGTTGCAGCCTAAATAAGAAAATATAGTTCTTTCTCTGGGAGGAAATAGACTTCTTACTGAATTAATTGCATGACACAGCTAATACATCCTGGTAGGAATGAGAACGGAGAAGGCAATGGCAACCCACTCCAGCACTCTTGCCTGGAAAATCCCATGGATGGAGGAGCCTGGTAGGCTGCAGTCTATGGGGTCGCTAAGAGTTGGGCACAACTGAGTGACTTCACTTTCACTTTTCACTTTCATGCATTGGAGAAGGAAACGGCAACCCACTCCAGTGTTCTTGCCTGGAGAATCCCAGGGATGGGGAAGCCTCATGGGCTGCCGTCTATGGGGTCGCACAGAGTAGGACACGACTGAAGTGACTTAGCAGCAGCAACAGCCAGTACTCTTGCCTGGAAAATCCCATGGACGGAGGAGCCTGGTAGGCTGCAGTCTATGGGGTCGTGAAGAGTTGGGCACGACTGAGCGACTTCACTTTCACTTTTCACTTTCATGCATTGGAGAAGGAAATGGCAATCCTAGGGACAGAGGAGCCTAGTGGGTTGCCGTCTATGGGGTCGCACAGAGTTGGACACGGCTGAAGCGACTTAGCAGCAGCAGCAGCAGCAGCAGCAGCAGCAGGAATGAGAAAAACATGTGTGGGAGTGACTCTTGAGGGTGGTGGACCTGAGGCATGGGGTGGAACATAAGTCTGTGTGGGAGGGAACTGATTAACACAAAAGCACATGCTCATGACTTAGGATTTATTGTCCTGAAAGAATGCCTCAGGCTGGTCTAGCATGCTGCAGGAATGGCTCCCTGAAGCTTGTACACATTGACAGCCTATAGCAAAAGAGATGGAACTGCTAGAATTGCCATGGCAGAATCTCGATGAAGAGATCAGAAAACTAGGGACTGTGGGTCTGTTAGAATACATTTATTTCCTAATACGAGGGAAACCACCACCTAATGATCTTTACTAAGAGAACCCAGGAGCTCTCTTCACAAAGGCAACAAGAAATGCAGTAGTGTAGAGGCCACCAGCATCTTTGAGAAGCTAGATGGTGACAGTCCTTGTTAGATCAGGGTTGACGGTAGTCAATTCCACCGTGAAAATAGGCTTTCTTCGGATTCTGTGTGAATGAGTCAGGAAAAGCAGAGGCCAGGTAGTGCTACTTAACCATTACAGATAAGGCAGAAATAATTACCTTAATGGGCAGCAAAGGCATAGTGGCAACCAGGTTGCCTCATCCCATAAAGATCTATGACAGTGGGTAATAGACCATGGTATTCCTAGAAGTAAGATAGGTGGACAGCCAATTTGAACATTATTTAACGTTTAAAACCAGAAAAAGTCAAGAGCTGGTGAGCAGAAGTTTTACATAAGCCATAACAATGAAAAATCACAATATCTTGAATAAAGGCTCCTGGGTCCTCTTATGGAAGAATTAGGCAATGCCACTACCTGTAAGCAATTCCTAAGCCCTTCCCTAAAGAAAACTGTAAGACTGTCTCCCAGCTCACAGTGGAAAGTTTCAGATTCATGGGCACTCAGTGCCCAAGATCTAGCATTTCTTCTCTACCAGGACCAGTAACATACCAGGAGATGCTTCTCACAGGGCATGTAATTCTCTGCTGGAGTTGGCAATGGCCTTACTCCAGAATTCCAGAGAACTGTATCATGATTATCCCACTGGAGCTTGACATAGACTCCACAGAGTGCATCTTTTCCTGACTCTGACATCTCCACACCATAAGGCCTGGCAGATCCTGTCACTCAAACAGCAGGTCTCTTTATGTTTCACCTGGTATTTGGAGCAAAGCATTATGCCTTGGTGTAAAATTTGGTACCTACAGAACCCAAGGAGGCCTAACTTTCTTCTTTTTGATAGGAATTTCAATTTGCATAAATTTGTCTTTTATTTTTAAGGGGAGATTCTCATATGCTCTTAATCACTAGATTCCTAAAACCTTCAATGAAGTGTCCACTCTCTGAATTTCCATAGGATTTGTCTCCTGCCCTCTGGATCCTAAGGCCTCCAGAATGCTTGCCACCCCTTGATCATCCTGTCCAGTCAGCATGAAATTGTCAATTTAATGGGAGAGTGTGATGTTCTGTGGAATACCTGGCAGTCTAGATGTTTTTGGACTATATTATGACAGACAGCGGGAGACAGTCTTGCAGATGAATATTACTCATCCCATGTCAATGTGAACTATTTCTGATCCTCTTTCTAAATTGGAATAGGAAAGACTGCATTTTCTAAATCAATGGCTATATACCTTGTAGCAGAGGCCTTATTAGTGGCAAGGATATCACATTTAACGGGAAGGATACCACATTTAGCTATGGTCAGGGTGGCGTGCGTGCATGCATGCTGAGCCACTTCAGTCGTGTCTGATTCTTTGCTTCGCTATGGATTGTAGCCCGCCAGACTCCTCTGTCCATAGGGATTTTCCAGACAAGAATACTGGAGTGGGTTGCCACACCCTCCTCCAGGGGATCTTCCTGACCCAGGGATCAAACCAGCGTCTTTTAAGTCTCCTGCATTGGCAGGTGGGTCCTTACCACTAGTGCCACCTGGGAAGCCCCATGATCAGAGTTACTACTTGGTTAAGTTTTCTGTAGACGTCTGTCATTCTCCAGGTTCCATTCAGTTTCTGCAGGTGCTAAACAGGTGAATTAAATGGATATGTGAGAGGAACCAACATCCTTTTATCTTTTAGGTCCTTAATGGTGGCATTAGTCTATGTCATATCCCTCCCCCAGGATACAATATTGTTTTATATTTCTTGCTTTGGCCATGGGATGGGGACCTCCTGGATTCTGGCAGGACAGGGGTTTCCATTTGGCCTTCCCTTTGTGACAGCTCTAACTCCATAAACCATGAACCCAATATGAGGGACTACTCCAGTTGCTAAGTATATCAATCCCAATTTGCGCACTTGGGTACTGGAGAAATGACCACTGGGTAGGAGTCTACTGATCTAGTGGGCCCATTATGAGCTAAAATTTAGCTGAGATTCCATTTATTATCTGTCCCTATATAGGTCCCCACTCTAATAATGGCATCATGATGACACTTTGGGTCTCCAGATATTAAAGACAATTCAAACTTTGTGTCCAACAGTCCTGGAACTGTTTGCTGACACAGTCACTCAAGTACATAGCCACAGGAGAAGAGCTAGGGAAACTGTCACAGTATACACGTGTCATAATTTTGCAGAGACCTTCTTCCTGGGAATTCAATCACCTTTTCATTCAATGACTTTCAGATCTTACTATAACCTCAGAGCTACCTCTCTTATCAGGGTATGGACTGCATGAGGTCAGGGACACATTAGATTTACCTTTTACACATCAATGACCAGCTTAGAGCCAGATAGAGCAAGTCTTTAACAAATGTTAACTTTAAAATTATAAATGTGTTTTCCTATTCAATTTGATGGTTAGAGGGGAGTTTTGTGTAAAACTAATTCAAACCCAACAGAGCTATTTGAAGACAGATTGGCTGCAAAACTGATGGAAGACATCAACCCACATATCTAAGAATCCCAACAAATCTAAAACAGGATAAACCCACACAAAAAACCCCTATGCTTTGGCACATCATAATCAATTGCTGAAAACCAAAACTTAAAAATGTCTTCCCAACAGCCAGAGAATAAAATACATACTGGATTTCAGAGGAAAGCAACAAGAATGATAGCTAGTCTCATTAGAATGAATGCAAGGCAAAAGATAACAAAATGATGAAAGGAAAACATTGTCATTCTGAAATTCTTTATCTAGGGAAAATACCCTTCAAGGATGAGAAAGAAATAAACACATATTCAGGAAAGAATATGCTATTGGCAGACTCAGACAGTTCAGAAAACACAGGTTTGATCGACCCCTGGGTCAGGAAGATCCCCTGGAGAAGGAAATGGCAACCCACTTCAGTATTCTTGCCTGGAGAATCCCATGGACAGAGGTACCTGGCAGGTGGCAGTCCACAGGGTCACAAAGAGTCAGACATGACTGAAGCGACTTAGCACACATACAAAACTGCTCATCAAGAGATATCATTAAGAAAGTGAAAAGACAAGCCACAGACTGGGAGAAAGCATTCATAAGACATGTATCTGACAAATCATATCTGGAATATATAAGCATTGCCACAGTTAAATGAAAAAAAGACAAATCATTAATTAAAAATGGATAAAACATATGCGGAATCTACAAAAATGGTACAGATGAATTTAATTACAAAACAGAAATAGGGTTACAGATGTAGAAAAAAAATTTGTGGTTACAAAGGTAGGGGGAGGGATAAATTGGGAGATTGGGACTGAGGTACACATCATCACATATAGAATAGGTAACTAACAATCGACTGAATAGCACAGGGTACTCTATTCAATACTCTGTTATGCCCTATATGGGAATACAATCTAAAAAAGAGTAGATGTGTGTGCATATATAACTGACTCACTTTGCTGTACAGCAGAAGGTAACACAACATTGCAAATCAACTGTACACAAATCAAAAAAATCTGAAAAAATGAACAGACATTTTATGAAAGAATCTATCCAAATAGTCAATAAGCACATAAAAGGGTGCTCAATATCATTGGGTAATGTAATTAAAACCACAGTATAATTACCACCAAAAATGCTAAAAATAAAAAAAAAATCTAAGTATTGGCAAGGATGCAGAGTATACATTGCTGGGAAGAGTTAAAATAGCAAAAACCACTTTGTACAACTGCATGGCAGTTTCTATTAAAGTTAAACCATTGTACTCATAGTTGTTGGAGCAAAGGCTTCAGGCCTCCTCTGCAGGTAGCTCGTAGGCCCTAGCATACTCTTCCCCTAGCCTTGAGGGTACTTTTCATCCTGCCCTCCCACTTTGAGCTTCAAACCATGACATCTAACCCCAGGAAGTTGCAGAGCCACATCAAAGGAGAACAAGTGTTTGAGCCCCTATCAGAAGGAGGGGGAAAGGAGTGGGAAGGGGCCCCAGTAGATTAGTGGTAGATTTTGTCCGTGTCTGCCCACATCCACAGCTTTGGCATTGACCCTTCTCCTACAGTGACTCAGAGGTTGGCCACGTGACTTACTTTGGGGGAAAGGAGTGGGAAGGGGCCCCAGTAGATTAGTGGTAGATTTTGTCCATATCAGCCCATATCCACAACTTTGGCATTGACTCTTCTCCTACAGTGACTCAGAGGTTGGCCACGTGACTTACTTTGGGGGCTTCCCTGGTGTCTCAGATAGTAAAGAACCTGCCTGCCAATGCAGGAGATGCAAGAGATGCTGGCTCAATCCCTGGGTCAAGAAGATCCCCAGAAACGAAAATGGCGACCCACTCCAGTATTCTTGCCTGGAGAAGTCCATGGACAGAGGAGCCTGGCAGGCTACAGTTGATGAGGTCACAAAGACTGGGACATGACTGAGTGACTAACACTTTCACTTTGAATGAAACAACAGCAAATATAACACAAGCAGAGATTTGAAAAATATCTACATATTGGGGGTTTTCTTCTCTTGCTGCCCTTTGGGACCCTGCCACCCCCTTGTGTTGAATCAGTCTGGCCAGCCTGCTGGACAGTGAGAGTCATAGAACAATGTTCTGAGGCCCAGTGTCCCCATTGTTCCAGCCGACAGCCACCTAACCCTCAGAGTCAGGGTCTCCTAGCTGACTGGCAGTTGACCCTGCAAGCCTCTTGCTCTCAAACCATGCCTTGATAATCCAGGGATTATCACTGGTTCTCCAGAACTGGATAGGGGGATTAGGGAACCCAGAAAGAGTTCGGGCTAGAGTCTCTCACCATTTGTGTACAGTGAGGTCTCTGCATGCTAATTTAACATTATCAACATCAAAGAACATTACATTTTTATTCTAAGTTTGGGGTAGTTACATTGCAATATTCTCCTTTACTTTCAGTGATTGTCATGGGAGTTAAGCTTTAGAAGTTCAGCTCCTTCCAGCTGGAGGAAATTAATTATTTAAATTATTTATGAGTGATCATATTAATATTATACAACCATGTAATATTTACTGTTTTGTTATTATTATCATGGCTTTCACTGTGCTAAATGCTTTACATACATTGCTTTAATTAACCTACCTACAACTGTATGAAATGGATATTATTACTGCCATTCAACAGGACAGAATTAAGGCTTAAGGGAACTAAGTACTTAGTTCCCTAACTTCTGAGTTTCATCCCCTATCTTATACTGCAATTTGATTTTGGAGGCAACAACTATGGCTGTACAGATTCCAAGAGAATTACAACTAGGAGGGATCTAGAAATGACCAAAGTCAACCTCCTCATCAGAGCACTGGGGCCACGCAGAGTTATAGAGGGTTAGTTTTGACCAGAATGCAGGTTCCTGACTCCTGACCACTGCTCTCTACACAGATTCAGGGTGCCAGCCTTACAATATGAAAGCACTGTGGACCAAAAGGGTGGCAGGCATTGTCTCATTTAATCCTCATGACTACCCTAGGAGATGGGGTTTATCCTTATATTAAACACGACAAAACTGTGGTTTCAAAGAGTTATTATCTTGCCCAAGGTCTTGGACGCTGAATGGACAGAGTCAGCATTTGAAAGTAAAACTCTATTAGAAAACCTGTGTTTTCACAGCTTTTCATAATCTGCCCCCAGGGCAAGTGGTACTCATCCCAAGGAATGGGTTCACAGAGGCGGATTTTCTGTTGACTGGAGCCACGGCAGCATTCCCACATTCCTGGGTGAGGCCTGGACTGCTCACTTGTGTGCAAAGAGCTCTCATTCTGCTCCTCTGCAGCTTGTGTCTCCAGGGGACTGCTAAGTGTTCTGCTCCTCTGAAGCCCGTGCCAAGAGCACCTAACTACCAGAGAGTACTCCCTGCTGTCCTCTGTGGGAGACAAAGCACTTTTCTTGGAAGCAGGGCAGGGGAGAGCCAGCAGGAAGTGGGATGCAGGGAGAGCGATTTGTTCTTTACTTTGACCAAAGGCCAAGACACCTCCAGGGCTGGGGTTTTGGGGGAAGAGGAAGAAGTGGTCCTGGGACCCTGTAAGTGACTCAGGGTCTTAGAGGGGTCCAAGATGAAGGTTTGCTTTGTTTTTTGTTTTTTTGTTTTTTTGTTTTTTGGTCCTGCAAGAGGCATGCGAGATCTTAGTTTCCCAACCAGGCACTGAATCTGTGCCCCTGCAATGGAAGTGTGGATTCCTAACTCCTGGGCCGCCAGGGAACTCCCTGCTTCATCTTTCTTAGGAGAAGTCCATCAACACCTAAACCGAATGGATGTGTTGAGTGGAAGCCAGCTGTGATGATTAATTTTATGTGTCAATTTAACTGGGCTACAGGAAACCCAGAGAGCTGGTAAGACATAGTTTCTGAGTGTGTCTGTGAGGGTGTTTCTGGGAGAGATCAGCATTTGAATCAGTAGAATGAGTAAAGACAGTCACCCTCACCAAGTGGGTGGACAGCTTTTAATCCATGATCCTGAACAGGACAAAAAAAAAAAAAGTGGAGAAAGGTCAAATCTGCTTTCTTCATGAACTGAAATACCCATTTCTCCTGCCCTCAGACATCTGTGCTTCTGGCCTTTGGACGTGGATGAGGACTGATGTCATCGGCTCCCTGGGGCTCTCGGGCCTCCAGACCCAGACTGAACTATACCACCAGCAGACAGCAGAGCGTGGGACTTCCAGTTCTCCATAACTACGTGAACCAATTCTTACAACTACTCTCCTCTTACATATCTCTCCCTGTCTATCCTAGTGTCTCTTGTTTCTCTGGAGAACCCTGACTACTATGTCTGCCTTAGCCTGAAGAAGGACCAGGCTGGAGCCTGGATGTAGCGATGTGTTCCCAGAATCCCCTCGTTTGCCTGATGGGAGGACCCCAGGAAAACATCGCCTCCAAGCCTCTCAGTGTACAATGGGGAAAATAAAAACTCAGCATGGGGTAGATATCTCCATGTTTCCTTTTTGCTTAAGAGGCACTTACAGATGACAGTATGTCTTTACCATTAGGCTTTAGAAAGCTACTTTACTGTGCATAGCAGCATTATTTGTAAAAGCAGAAAACTGGAATGAATTCAAATTTCTGGCATCAGTAGGATAAGTAAATAAATGTATTACTAGGATAAATAACTGTGGTCTAGCCATACAGTGGAATACCATACAGTAACGAGAAAGAATGAACTGCTCCTATATGCCATGAAATGAATGTCTCTCCCAACGTCAGACTTTAAAAGCCAGACACAAAAAGACTACACACTGCACTAGTCCCATAAGCTCGAGTTCAAATACAGTCAGGCTAATCTGTGATGGCGGAAGTCGGAACAGTGGTTGCCTTGGTGAGGTGGGTAATGACTGCAAGGCTTCCGGGTGCTGGGGATGCTCTCCATTTCGATCTGTGTGATGTGGTCGCATGAGCAAAAATTTGTGAAAACTTGATTTGTATATTGAGGATTTGTGCACTTTTCCATATACATGTTATATGGTATATTTTGATAAAAAGGTAAAAGCAAATAGTGAGTATTTCCTGAGGGCACACATGTAAAATCATGTGTAAGTGTATTCAGGAACTCTAAAAGGTGGGTCACAAGATGTCAAAAGCAGGTAGGTCTTCAAAACAGGAACCAGAGTGGTCTTTACTTCATACTTTTCCATATTGTTTGAAACTTTATTTGTAATGAGCAAGTAATATTTTTATAATCGGAAAAAAAAGGTTATTTTTATTTGGGGAAAGACATACCTGAAGCAAAATAAAGACAAATAAGAGACTAAAGGAGGAAGCCTCCAAACAAAGTATAATGGCTCATCCTAAACACACAAAAAATTTGGCGGAATGAATGTATTGATAAAACCTCAAGAGGTTGTTTCAATAGACTTGGAAATTGAAACTCAGTAAGTCCTTTAAAGCCTCATCTCTAATTATGGAAGAAAGGTTTTATCCTAATAATGAGATATGTCCCTCAGGGGCAGCTAGGGCACAGAAGCCCCTGCCCCAATCTGGCTAGGTCTCTGCCACCATGGGAGAGGCTGGGGGCTTCCTGGGAAGATAGTCTGAACAAAGAAACTAGCGATGGTGGTGCCAGCACTGAAATTTACAGGTGTCGTCACACTCATGACCATGTTCCAAGAGATCACTGTGTGCCTGGCACAGTGAAAGTACTTAAGTAGGTAATTTAATTTCCTGTTCTCAGTCATCCTATATGGATGTCTTAACGGCTGCACTTCATAAATGAGGAAGCAGAGGTTCAATCAACCCACAACTAATGTGACAGATGGACACTGAGATGGAGGTTTTGGGGTGAGGGCCTGGAGACACCTCAGTGAGGATCCAAATACTGGACACCAGCATCTCAAAGATCTTGAAAGCTGTCTGAGCCTATAGCAAGGAAAGGACAGCTCCGTTAGGTGGAAAAGAACGGTTCCACTTCACTGGTTCCAAACGGTGCTTTTAGAATCGACACAGCAGTTGACAGTATGTTCTCTCATTGGCATTATGACGGAAGGCTTCCTGGAGAAGGTGTCCAAATGAAGACGCCTAGAAAAGCACTTGCAGTGCCACACATCCTTCCAAATGGGAGCTGACTATCCCTCCAGAGCCCCTCCTCTGCCTTTCCAACTGAAAATCTGACTCGGAAATGGGGCCCTAGATTCACATGGCAATTTTGAGCTAAGAGACAACTGGGATTCTGAGTCTGTAAGTTTTTACATTGTGTCTCCTAAAACACTAGCATGTCAGAAGAGCCTCTGGGGCAATGGAGAATGGAGAATGGATCCACATCACACTCCCTCCCATCTCCCTTCAAAGGAGACTCTCACCTTTTAACTGTTTTATTGGATTAAAATAGCGGGCTTCAATCAGGAGCAATTTTTGCTCCCCTCCCCCAGGGACAAGTGGAAATGTCTGAAGACATTTGTGGTTGTCACAACTTGGGGAGTGCTACTGGTGTCTGGTGAGTAGAGGCCGGGGATACTGCCATCCATCCCACAGGGAAGACTCCCACAGTTATCCACCCCCAGGGTCAACAGTGCAGAGGCTGAGAACCTCTGCACTAAACCATATGAATCAGTCAGTCGTAAAGGAAATCAACCCTGAATGTTTATTGGAAGGACTGATGCTGAAACTGAAGCTCCAATACTTTGGCCACCTGATGTGAAAAGCTGACTCACTGGAAAAGACCGTGATGGTGGGAAAGATTGAAGGCAGGGGGAGAAGGGGACGACAGAGGATGAGATGGTTAGATAGCATCACCCACTCAATGGACATGAATTTGTGCAAATTCTGGGAGATGGTGATGGACAGGGAGGCCTGCCGTGCTGCAGTCCTTGGGGTCACAAAGAGTCGGACACGACTTAGCGACAGGACAGCAACAACAAATAGCAGTTTCACATGATGCATATTGCCTTTGTATAGATTTCAATTTAATAAAGGGTTCCAAAGTATTCTTAGATATTGAAATCATTAATCAAATCCAAACTCCTGATTGCACAGATGGCAAAAATGTGGCCCAGAGAGGATAAGGGGACTTCCCAAGATCACACAGCAAGTAAGCATGGATCCAGACCTGAACAGAGTCCCTGTTAACCCTTCCCGTCAACACAGAAGCCTCCACCCAGGCTCATTTCTCCAGCCACAGGAAATGGCTTTGTTCCTATTTACTGCTCTAATGTCCTATCGCAGGAGAATGTTTCAGAGAGGGCTGCTTCCCACTGAAAACTTGGAATGACATTCATCCAGAACTCAAAAGAAAACGTGTTTGCTTAAAAAGAAAGAAAAGGGGCGGGGTGGGGGGGAATGAGATAAAAGAACTTTATTCCCAAACAGCCATACAAAGTAAAGGCCAGCTGCAGGGAATTAAGTGAGATTAATACCCGCTCATGTTGATCAAGAGAGAAAAGGCGGATGAGAAGCACATTGGGCCTTTGTGCTTTCCTCTCAAGGAATAATAACTGCCTCAGATGGACAAGCAGACTTTCACTCTGAAAGAAGAGACCCAGTACCATCCCCCCATAATAAAGCTTGTGCAGGGGTCTTCAGGAGTCCAGGGAACTTGTCCTCCAGGAAAAATGAAACTGCAATGCCATGGCTAGTTCTAAGGGCAAAGGACACAGCCTACAGGAGCGCTTTCCTTGTCAGAGCCAGGAAGAACCTTAGAGACCATCTTGGAAAGAAGCAAGCCAAGTTGTGCAAATTTGGGGTGAGGAACAGGAATCAAAATTGCCCTCACTCTGCAGCCAAAACAAGGCGGCTTGCCTGCCAACTTGAATTTAACCTGCACACATTCATCTTAGTACCAGGACATTTACATCCCACCTGCCCAATGTCTCACTCAAGTTTCCTTCAAATACTTCTCTAAAGAGCGCATCAGGGAAGTGCTTGTTTGATTGCACATCCTTATTGTGTGTCTCATGGGGAAATTGAGGCAAGAAAACAGGGAGGGTTTTGCCTGAGTTATGGGAAGTGCGGCTTACCTCTCCATACCTACACAAGCAGGGAAATAAAGTCAGCGAGCAGATACCTCATGGGCAACCTTATTAAAGTTTTGTTTTGTTAAAAAAACAAAACTTCACTGTAGAGTTAAACTCATACAGACAAAATACATGAAGCTGCTGACCATACAGCTTGGAAAGCAGATGCCCCTTCCTCAGTGAGGCAGCCTTCCCCTTATAAAACACATCAAGCCTCCGCTCCAGCCTCTCTGGATCTCCTATTTATCTAGGCCTCAGTTATGCCCCCTGTTGCGTGGGTGCCAGCAACAGTCTGCAATCACCTGCCAACACCTGGCTTCTCTCAGCCTCCCTCTGATGGTTTCCATGGCAAACACTCCCACCACCCATTTAAATGGAGGATTTAGGCCAACCAAAGGGCTCTTTGGAATGAACTGGTTTTTCAGATTCAACTAGTATTGATTTCTGTTTTTGTCTTATAAGTCGATGGATTTCATTTTAATTGCAAGGCTCACAATGACATTGCAGCTGTCCCAAGATTGTCTGTCAGCACGCGGCTTCAGCAGCCAGCCGCCACCCACATTCCTCATCCTTGTTCCTTGCAGCGCACGGTGACAGAAGCCTTGGCGAGGACTGTAATAAGAACAGGAGAGTTTGCTCTCAAATGAAGCCCATTCCCTTTGATCTTCACCTTGACTGTGCCTCTGGCTGCTGAGCACCGCTTTGATCCTTCACCTGCCAGAAGCCATGGAAGATTTTCGACATCCTCTGCTCTATTTAGAAGGAAATAGAAGCTTCATCACCTGGCAGGCTGGGGCACCAGTGTCAGGGAACGAGAAATGTGAGCATCCACTCTGCAATAGTGACTGGACATTTTGGGGGGCTGTGATCTATGGGACATGGAATGGGCAGTAGAAATTTTCTTACATGCTGCCTTCTGTCCCGTTTGGTCAAATGCCCAAGGGGCCTGTCTTCCACCCCCAGGTGGGAAGTGATGGCACAACTTCACTGCCCATCAGGATTGACCTCCTGAGGCCCTTCCCATAGGAGACAGGAAGGCAGATGAAAGAAGACATCACCTTGGTTTCACCTCACAGTCCTGACCAACATCCTATGAAATGGTTGTTTATTTAAACCTTCCCCAGAAAGATATTCACAATGAAGTGGGATTATCAGAGCCACCATCCACAGCTGTCAGAGGCCTAGGCTCAGTGGGGTTTGAAGAGGGATTGAGGGGAAAAGTGTGCTTTGCCAGAAGCTTCAAACTGTAGATAAGGTTGGGACTTATCATCTATTAATAGCTGCTGACACAAAGCCCTCATGATTATAGACCATAACCCTAGTACAGAGGAGAGAACCAATAATAATTGAGAAGAGGAGAGGGGGCACTTCCCAGGTGGCGCTTGTGCTAAAGAACTTGCCTGCCAGTGCAGAAGGCATTAGAGATATGGGTTCGACCCCTGGGTCGGGAAGATCCCGTGGGGGAGGGCATGGCAACCCACTCTAGTGTTCTCTCACGGACAGAGAGAGGAGCCTGGCAGGCTATGGTCCATGGGGTTGCAAAGAGTTGGACATGACTGAAGCAAATTAGCATGCACGCATAAGAGGAAAAGGAAGTTTTAATTTATTAATTTCCTGGGAAATCTTTTGACACTTCAAGTGTGCTATTTCATTTAATCCTTGCTACAACACCCCCAGGAAGAATCATTGATTTTATGTGACCTGCGAGAACACTGAAATCCAGAGAAGTTAAGCCCCTTGTCCAAACTGACAGAGAGAAAAAGTGACAGTCAGGATTCAGATTCAGGTCTATCTGCCTCCAGGGACCTGTAGTCTCAGACTATATGGACTGTTACAAACGGTCAATGCTGGGGCGGGGGCGGGGGCGGGGGCGGCCCCTCTGAGGATCACACATACCCTAGGCACCAAAAAAGACACCTGGGCTTAAACAAGACAGTGTCTAACTGAGATCATTCTTGTTTCCTGGTGAGACCGTTTGAGGAGAGGGATGCTGATTGATGCCAGTTGTAATAATACTTATTTGTCTGTAATTGCTCCTTGAATTCCAGCCAAAATGGGACACACTGAGCTGCAGCTGTATGAGATGTCTGGATTCTCTCACACAGCACAGAGTTGGGAATGGGGTGGTCAGAAAAAAGGCGAGGTGGGGCCGGAAAGATGTCTCCATTTAACAACTATTTATTGCACCCCTGCTTCATACAAGACCTGGGGAGGTGGGGAGAGGGAAGGAAGAGAAAAGGCGTGAAGCTAAACAAAATGTAGTTCCTCTAGGTTCTTTGCATGTCATTGACTGTTTCCTTCACGGTGCAAAAATTTTTAAAAAGAGTCACCTCTTCCTTTGTAGGAAATAACAGGCACATGAACAAACACCAGAAGCCCGATGTGACTAACATAATCAGGATGTGCTGGGGAGGCCAAGAGAAAG
The DNA here is from genome assembly GCF_042477335.2 of Ovis canadensis. Classification (NCBI taxonomy): domain Eukaryota; kingdom Metazoa; phylum Chordata; class Mammalia; order Artiodactyla; family Bovidae; genus Ovis; species Ovis canadensis. The sequence continues at coordinate 37,818,934 of NC_091258.1, read as the reverse complement.
CGCTCCCCAGGAAGCTGCAGAAGAGTTTCCACGAGAGGCGGTTTTTAAGTCAGGGCTTGCAGGTAGGTCTTGTGTGGTTGTCCATCAGGTGGAGAGCAGCTGAGAGGTGAAGAGGCAGTTCGGGCTGGGGGGAACAGCCTGGGGAAAGTCTGTCAGGCGTGGGCAAGCATGGAACGTGAGAAGTTCAGCATCAGATGTATCCACTGTTGAGTCACAGGCTGCTGGAAAGATCTGAGGCCAGTACATTTCTTTGTGCTCATGTGTCTCTTCTTGTGAGATGGAGAGGATAATAGTTCCTAGAGATGCGGGTTCGATCCCTCGGTTGGGAGGAGGAAATGGCAACCCACTCCAATATTTTTGCCTGGGAAATCCCATGGACAGAGGAGCTTGGCAGGCTACAGTCCATGGGTTGCGAAGAGTTGACGTAGTGATAAAGATGAAATGTTATTACATGTTTAATGCCTAGAAGAATTTCTGGCACATAGATGCTTAATAAAAGCTAGCTGATTTTAATTACTCATGTGATGAAGATAACAATGATGATATAGGACAATGATGAGAAATGAGAATAGGACATTTGGTCAGGGTCAACTTATCAGGAGCTTCAAATGCTATGGGAAGGAACGGAGAATTTCATCCTGTGGGCAATATGTTTCAGAATAAAACTGCAGATTTCTGCTCAGAGTGCTTTCACTTCTTTCAGATGAGCCCCGTCACTTTGACAAGGACACTCCCCCGGGATGTGGCAAGGCTAGCTCACTCATCCCAGGGATTCTTGGAGTGAGAGTGGGGGAGTGGGCGGAGGGACAGACAACAGGACAAGTCCCCCTCCCTGCCCCCACCATCAAGGCCCTGTCACTGTTCCTCACGGATGTGCTGCGTAGAAGGTTTGTAAGGACATCTCCAGACCTCCTGGGGTTTGAGGCACACCGGACTCCACAGGAAACCACCTACACTCCCTCTTTGGGCTCTGCTCACTGGGTCCCTCCATCCCCACCCCCATACCTCCCCAACAACTCTTGGAAAAAGGACATGGACGTCCCACCATTCCCTGAAGCCTTTCCAGGCCATCAGTGATCTGGTGTGACTAACCGGCCTCTGGTCTGCACTTGGCTTTGTCTTCTCTTCACCCTGCCCTGCCTGGTTCTTTTCCAGTTTGTCCCCTCTCATAGCCCTTGTCCATCTACCCCTGAAATCAGCCACCCCCCCAGGCTTGCTCCTGCTCCTTCAAGCACAGGACCCTTGCTTTCTTCACCATTCTGGCCCCCCACCCCTGAACACGAATGCTTCCTGTTCCTGCTTCTCCTCTCATCTTGCCCAGATCCTATCTGTCAGCCTCCACTGGAGACTTCTTGTTCCGACAGTGTCCTCTCTCAACTCCTAGAGTCCACGCTAATTTTTCCCGTCTCGCTTGCTGCCTGTAAATCCAGGATGCTCTCTCTGCTCACAGTTTAGTCCACCTTATATCTTACACTGGCCATAAGCACCTTGACTCGTAATCTGATCCCCCAAAATGGTTGCCCTACAGAGGCCTCTCCACTCCCCACCCACAAGGGGCAAAGGCACCCAGCACTAGCTACGGAGGGATCCGCCCCTTTCCCTTGACGGGTGAAGGCTACACCCCTTCTTCTTCCCTTCTCTCCATTCCAGGCACAAACTGCTCAAAGAGAACAAAGAAAATGCTCATATTTTCCCGAAAAGAATAAAACGCAAAGAGAATCTAGAACAGAAGAAAAAAATGTTCCATATTTATAGATTGGAGGAGGGAGGAGAAGTGATGGGATTGTAACAAAGCAGAAAAGGGCAACTTTCATTTGCCTGGGGTTGGGTCAGGGCTGTAGAGCTCACTGGTTTCTGAAGGACACTGCCCTCCACCTCTCCCTCCAGAGCCCTGGAGATGACTGGAACCTGGGGAGCCTGGGTGGACAGCCCTCATCTAATTATTCTCAGTCCATGGGGGCTGGAGGTGGGGGGCTGGAGCCTTCCTGCCACCCCCTTTCCCATGGAAATAGGAAAGAAAGTGAGGGTCACGGATTTCAACCCACTCCTCACTGTCATAATGCATAATGTAGCAAAGCCAACCTGTATCTAGAGGTTAAAATAAATCAGACCAAAAGCGAAGCAGGAATGACTGCAGTAAGACACCAAGGAGAACTGGCAGACCACTGCAGTAGGACACACAGAGGTGCAGAGAGGAGCTATGGTGTCTGAATGGCAAGGAAAGGTGGCCTCAAGTGAGCTGCCGTAGCTGAGGTTGCATGCATGCCTGGAGATGGAGAGACCTGACCTGATCATCTCCTGAGTGCTCTTCGAATTCTGAGGTCCATGAAATAGTGGCTAAGACTCTGCACTTTCAATGCAGGGGGCTTGGGTTTGATCCCTGGTCAGGGAACTAGACCCCATATGCTGAAACTAAGAGTTTGTATGCCTAAACTCGATCCCATATGCTTCTATGAAGAATGACGATCCCACATGCTGCAACTAAGACTTGGTGCAGCCAAATAAATAACAAACTTTTAAAGGGTCCTACACGTGGAGCAAATGGCTCAGAGGTGGCCAACAGCAGATTTGAGGCCTGCACACAGCAGTAAAGAATCCACCTGCCCACGCAGGAGACACAGGAGACACGGGTTCAATCTCTGGGTGGGGCAGATCCCCTGAAGTAGGAAATGGCAACCTACTCCAGTAGTCTTGCCTGGAAAATTCCATGAACAGAGGAGCTGCAGAGTTGGACACGACTGAGCACACACACACACCCCATCTTTATGTCAGCTGCATCCCCCAACTCTGGGAAATCAGGAAATCTGGATTCAGGCTCCTCTACTGGACTTGGGAGTTCATTCTCCTCTCTGGGCTCAGTGCCACCATCCTCAAAATGACAGGCTAGAAAAGATCATCTTTAGGGGGCTCCCAGCTCTGCCTTCCAAGAAGTTGGCATCTTCACTGTATGCTGAGACAGTGGGAGGCGCTGCCCACAGGAGTGCCCAGCCCCAGCTGCCCGCCCAAGGCACTACAGGTCCCTCACCTCTGCTGGGCAGCCACTGCCTCAGTGAGCCCTGACACACCAGCTGGACAGCAGTGGCATCAGGTGTGGGCTGAGGGGCACCAGCTAGCAGTAGCCACATGCCCTGTGGCTGGTCCCCCTCCACCACTCACTTCCAGCAAAGAGGTGCCCTGTAGCCCACTCCTCTAAATGCACCCAAATCCAGCATCTACCAGTTCAAGACCACGCACAACAGTCATTTGAGCCAAGATACCTGTGTGCCCCTCAGCCAACAGCGGAGCCATCCCACAGCTCAGTGAGGATGCCCTTCACCTCACCTCTTCCCGTAGTCTCCGGCAGGTAAAGTTTCAGGTTCTGTGACTGTGCCGGTCCACACCCATTTGCCCCCTCTCTGTGGACATACACCATACACCGCCCAAGCCCCAGCGATACCAAGGGCTGTGTGCTCTGTTGAGATAGGTCTGCTCCTTAGCATGAACCTTGTTTCCTTAACATGAAACCTCTGTGACTATCCAGGGGTCCAGGAGCTTGGAGAGATTGCATAAAACTGAAAGCTTCCACATGAATAGTATTTGGAAATTAAATTAGGGTCAAGGTTAAGCTGCAAAGAATCCTCAGTATATAGTGGCTTGAGGAACACAGGAGTTTATTTCTCTTTCTGAAGAACCAGAGCTGAAGCTTCTGGTTCTGAGTTTACATTCCCTTGGGTCCCCTTACTGGGCCCATGCCCACCAGTGTGGCTTCCAAAGCCAGCACCTGCATCTTTGGCAGAGGGCTGCCCTCGGCCGGATGACATTCACTTGGCCCACCAGTACACAGAAGACTGGAAGGGCCTGAGAACGAGTTCCCCCCACCCCCTGACCCGACACTCATGGGTGTGGGGATAAATATGGCCAGTTCTTCCACTCGTGGCTAGCTCTGAAGGCTGTGTTTGACACTGTTTCTCGGAACGTCCCCATGGAACTCCCCCCATGTCATCCACTGTGGTAGCCGGCCTTTACTGGCTGCCTTCTCTTCCCTTGGTCACCTCCCCACTCACCTGCCAGTGCCCTGAGCCTTCCCAAGCAAACCACATGCGCTCAGTCCTAGTCTCAATACCGGGACCCAGGTTCCTTCCAATCTGTTGCTCTGTTAGCCCTCCACCACTCCCAGCATGCCATCCTGCTCAGCACAGACAAAGAGGTGTCATGGCATAGCCATGCCCTGGCTTGTAGGAAGGAAAAAAGAGGACATGCTGGGAAGCAATTTGCTACAAGTGAGTGACATTGGAGTGGCACCCATCCTTTCCTTTCATGTGTCCTTGGTGACAGCTTAGTTGCAAGGGAGGCTGGAAATGTGCGCTGCTTGAAGCAGTAATCTGGAGGAGAAGAAACGGTTGCTGTGGCCACTTTGTAGTTTCTGCTACAGAAATGAAATAAAATCTACCCATTTACCGGACTCCATAATAAAGGTGCTCTGCTTATCTTCCATGTGCTGCTTTGCTGACTCTGCACAACACAGTGAACATCACTGTTGCCATTCACAGATCAGGAAACTGAGGCACTCAGGAGTTCAGGGTCCTGTGTGAAGTCACACAGGGGGCAGTGAGGGGCAAGGTCAAGATCTGAACCCAGGTGTTTCTGTGCTCTGTGGTTATTCTGCTTTTTATCCCTAGAAATGTATTTTATCTGGTTCCATATCCTGACTTTGAAGGTGACAAAATGGGGGGGCAGGGAGGGCAGAGAAAGGCAGAGCCTCATCACAAATCACCCAGAGAGAGAGAGAGAGCAAAACGCTGAATCGAGCCAGAACCCAGGGGTCCTTGCTGCCAGCAGGCTGCTTTATCCATGGAGCCTGCTCTGGGCTGATACCTTCAAACAGCTCCTGCTCCAGTTCAGACCAGTGCCTCCAGGGCTTCAGGGGAGGGGAACATGCACACTTTGGGCTCACTGAGTCCAGAGCCCAGCCTTAAAACTCAGCGGCATCTACAGATTCCATATAGAAAAATCTACGAGTCAAGGTGGCAGTGATGGCCCAGTGTCCCTTGTGACATGAACAACATCCTCTGTGCTCAGCTCACAAGCCTTAAACTGGCTCCCTTCCCTCTCCCAGAAGAGGGATGCAGATTCCCTTGGGCCTTGCTGTCGGCATGCAGGAATTAGACAGAGGAGAGGGATTGGGCCATCAGGGTCCCCAGATCCTCCATGAAGTCATCCCCTTGCTGTCGTCAGTGTCAGTTGCCTAGCAACTGCCTTTGGCAGATGGTGGCACTGAGAGCATGCCAATCTCTCCACAGCTAAAAATACATTCCGACGACAACGGGTCTATTTTAAAAGATACAATGCGCTCCCAACATCTTCCCTTGTCTGCAAAGAGCTGTGCTATGCCGGGTCTCTCCCCGCTTCTGATTTGGTCTGACGGTGTGGAAGACAGTATTCTAGGAAAGGAACTCAAGACCAGGCACCACAAGGGTGCTTAGCAAATTGTCCTGGAGGAGGATGAGGGTGAGAAAGAAGAGGAGCGATAGGAAAGAGTGGACGGGGAGGAAGACACAGGAGTTGGGAGCAAACCCTGCCATTTGGTCACAATCCTTCCCCACTCAGAAGGGTGGAGTTAGGAAGAAAAGTCATAGACTCACAGAAGCCTGGTGCTGGAAGGGACCCAATCCCATTTCCCAGTTGGGAAGGCAGAAGCCCTGAGAGACTGAGATGAGAAGAGCTGGCTCTTTGCCCTTGTTCACAGTGCAAGTGCTGGGGTTCCCAGGGGTGGATGTGAGACCTTGGACCCTCTTGCATTGTATCAGCAAGTTTTTCATATCACTGCCACCCCGCCCCACCAGCTTAGTCTTTCCGTTTAATCACCATAATTTGCAGCTTTTAAAAAAAATAGAGAATAGTAAGCCTATTTGGGCATTGATTAATGCTTCTTAAGCACCCACTGCCATACTGTGCCAGGCTCTGGAGATACAGCAGGGGACCCATACATGTGGTCTCCACCTCCTGTTGCTGGTGGTCCAGCAGGTGAGGTTGGCATCAAGCAGGTAACCACAGGGTGCACTGTGCTTCAGACATCGAGGCAGATTTGGGTCGAGCCCACTTACCAGTTCTGCAACCAAAGGACATCACTTAGGGTTGCAAAGCAAAATACAGGGAACCCAGTAAAATATGAATTTCAGGTGAAAAACAATTATTTTTTAAGATTAGTGTGTTCCCAGTATTGCATCATCTGAGGTTCAAATTTAACTGGGCCTCCTATAATTTTCTGGCGAAGGAAATGGCATCCCACTCCAGTATTCTTGCCTGGGAAATCTCATACACAGAGGAGACTGGTGGGCTACAGTCCATGGGGTCACAAAGAGTTGGATACGACTGAAGTGATTTGGCACAGCTCACATAGGGGTTATTTTTCAGATTAAATAAGAAAACATATATACTTCTGTGGCCAGTTGATAAATGTTATTTCCTCTCCTCTCCAAGCAGGGCTTCTCTGGGGTTTAACCCTGGTCAGCATCTGAGCCCAGCTCTCCTCCCCTCAGGATCTAGCAATAAGTGATGGTTCGCAGTAACTCTGTTCTGTCCTAAGGCTGAGCTGCTGCTGCTGCTAAGTCACTTCAGTTGTGTCTAAATATGTGTGACCCCATAGACGGCAGCCCACCGGAAAATGTGCTGGTGGACGTTGACTTGCCAGATGAACTAGGAATCAACCCAATTTTACTTGGAATGCTGGTTGGGGCCAGCAATTCTCCACTACCTGGGGTGCTTGTTAAAAATATAAGCGCCAGGGCCTTTCCTGGTGGCTCAGTGGTAAAGAATCTGCCTGCCAATGCAGGAGACACGGGAAGACCCCACATGCCATGGTGCAACTGAGCCCATGAACCCCAACTACTGAGCCCGTGCTCTAGAGCCCGGGAGCCCCAACCCCGGAAGCCCATGCTCCACCACAAGAGAAGCTTCCATAATGAGAGGCTGGAGTGGTCCCCATTCGCTGCAACTAGAGAAGAGTCCATGCAGCAATGAAGATCCAGCACAGCCAAATATAAATTAAATTATTTAAATTTTTTAATTAAAAAAAAAACAAACAGATGCCAGGGTTCTACCCAAGATTCGCGGAATCGGGATGTCTAGGGAAGAATGTGCCACTTAAGCAAAATCCCTGGTGAGTCTCTGGACCCTGTAAAGTCTGAGAACCCCTGGTCTGGTGTGTGCTGAGAGACTGCTGCCCCTGCAGAAGCAGGGCCACCAAAGCCTGTTTTGGAATGTAGGATCCTGGACTGGATTCTGGAACAGAAAAAGGACGTTAGTGGGAAACTGTCTGAAATCCGAAAAACATCAGTAGTTTAGTTAATGGTATTGTGCCCATGTAATTCCTTAGTTTCGATCACTGTACCATGGTTACGTAAGATGTTAACATTAGGGAAAGCTCACACTGAAGGCTATCTGGGAACTCTCTGAGCTATTGTCGTAACTCTTGTATAAATCGCAAATTGTTTCCAAATTAGAGGTTTAAAAAACAACTGCTTTAGCTCACAGCCTGCTATGGGCCTTTCCCCAGACTGATGGAGCATCAGAAGGCCTGGCCCATGTGCTAACCTGGCTTGAGTTGAGCAGGTGCAGGTAGCTGAGAGCTCCCACTCCACAGTTCTGGGAGAGCTTTGCTCTCTTCCCTGTCATTCACACTGGGGCTTAAATGTCAGCCTCAATGAATTACATTTTAATCTGTTTCTGTTATCAGCCTGGCCAGGCCCTAATTGGATGCCAGGCACACCGCTGAAGGGCATGCATAATTCATCAGCTGGGAGGCCAAGAAGGCCTTTCATCATGGGCCAGGGAAGCAGGAGGGAGAGAAGGCGGAGGGGAGGAGAGAAAGGGGAGAAGGGAAGGGGCAGGAGCTCCGAAGGGAGGGAGAGCAGGTAGGCTCGGGGGGAGGGGAGGAAAGGGACCCAGCACAGTTGCAGCCACTCAGCCCTTCAGCCTCTGCTTCAGGGACACCTCCTCCAGGAAGTCTTTGCAAGCCTCAGGCCCTTCTTCCCTTGGCTGTCCATTGCACAGGATAGACCTCTGTTACACTTGACTGATCGCAAGGTCCCCCTGATGTTTGTTTAAACCACCTGCCCCTAGACCCTGAATGCTCTCCCTTTGGGGTGACATCTGACCTGATGACAGATCATCCAAGTTTGGCAGAGTCCCGGCACAGTGAGTGAGTGCTGGATGGCTGGAAGGTAGATTCTAACTCAGGCCATACAAGGAAACGGTCTTAACTTGAGCTCCTTGGCTCTGCCACCAAACTTGCCCTAGCCGGGTCCTGTTCCCCAAAGCCACCTTCCATTCTGTAGAGCCTCTGTCTCTTCCTGCCCCATCTCCCAGTGCCAGGGACCACATGGAAAAGCACAGTTATACCGGAACTGAAAGAGAAAGTCCGTATTTCTCTGACCATGCCTCATGCTATCAATACGTAGTTGATTGCACAGATCATCTGCCCTCCACGCCTTCCTCAGTCTTCTCTAGGAGGGCCCACTCGGCTCAAACCACTATTGTCCAGGTCACCAACCAGCTCCATGTGGTCACAGCCAAAGTGCACTCCTCTGCCTTGACCTCGACTGACCCTTCAAGAGCATTGACCTCAACCACCCGCTGACACGTGACCTCCTCCCGATTCTCAACAGCACACCCTCTGCCTTCCTCCTTCCGCCTCAGCCACTTCATGCCCACTCACTTTGCTGAATCTCTCCTTTGCTCAATGACTCTGAATGTTGGGAAGCCCCACGGTTCACTCTTTAGACCTCTGCTCTTCTCTAGCTACTGTTTCTACTTAAACAGTATCATTCAGTTCCATGGCTTCAAATGCCATCAAATACTAATGGTTCCTAAACATATATGTCCACCCTTGACCTCTCCCTCAAGCACAAGTAGCCACTTGAGTGTATTAGTTCTCTATTGCCAAGTAACAAGCTACCCCCCACCCCCATTTAGCAGCATTAAACAATAAAGATATGTTGCCTCACAGTTCTTGTGAGTCAGGAATTCGGGTGCCACTTATCTGGGTGTCTCTGGCTCAGGTTCTCTCATGAGGGTGTGGTCAGCCTGTCGTTTGGGGCTGTGGTCTCATCATAAGGGTGTGACTGAGAGAGGACCTGCTTTCAAGCTGACTCTTGTGGCTGTGGGCAGGATTTGCTTTCTTGCCGGTCATTGGACTGAGAGTCCCTATCTCTCACTGACTGCTGATGGGGGTCTCCCTCAATTCCTTGCCATGAGAGCCTCTCTATAGGCTGCCCACGACATAGCAGTTGCCTTGCATCATAGTAAGTGAGCCGGAGAACAAGAAAGAGTACCCAAGACAGAAGCTGTGGTCTTCTTGTCATCACTCACATAAGGGAAATTCCACCACCTCTCCCCAGTTCTGTTTGCTGGAAGTGAGTCACTAAATTCAGACCACACTCAAGGGGGAAATATTACTCAGGGCATGAACAGCAGGATGCAGGGGGGCTATGTTGGGGGCTATTTTAAATAGGCATCTCAAATTAAACATGTCCATGATAGAACTGATTTTTCCCATCTCAAGTTTCCTCCTCTCCAAGTTTTCTCTAAGCACAAAGAGGTGAAGTGATTTGTCCATGATCTCACAGAGAGTTAACAAGACAGATAGTAAGAGGGGCATTGGAGCAAGGTGAACGACTTAATTCTGGAGCGTTGACAGCGCTCTGCCAGAGCCCCTTCCTACCCAAGCCCACCTCAGCTAATAGTCTCTGTTAGGCTGGAAGCTTAACTCAGCCACACACAGAGTCAGTAACAGAAGTCCCCAGGTCTCAGATCAAATGTCCTGCTCGGCAGTGTTTATCTGCAGAGGTTGAGTGAGTCCCAGGTGGTAGGCTCCCCTCCTTCATGGCTTTCGCCAGCTTCCAGGTGATTCTACCCTGTGTTCCCCTGCAGAAGAGCTGGGCTGTGTCAGGCCTTCAAGGCCCACATGCAGCTCTTCTGAGGTTTGTTCAACAAATAAATACACAGAGCTGGAGAAACAGTCTCATACTCTGGCAGGTCAAAGGGCTACAGAGAAGCCAGGGTCACTGTGATTAGTATCATCTCCAGTGGCTGCTGGACAAAGCTCAGAGGGGAGGGGCAGATAAAGCTTCACTGTGTCTGGGAAGTACCTGCCACCCTCTCTCCCAGGTGGGATATTCCTGAGTAGGTAAGTTCCTGTATTAAACCCAGCCCACTCATGCTGTTGCAGGTGACAGAAAGCCCAATGTGAATATTAGTTGAAAACATAAAACATTGATTCATATAACTGAGAAGGTCTGGCTTCAGGTATGGCTGTATCTAGGGTTTCTGATGATGTTTCAGGACCTGGTCCCTTAAAGTTTCTCATTTTGGTACTTCCTGTCAACTCAATGGACATGAGTTTGAGCAAGCTCTGGGAGATGGTGATGGACAAGAATGATGGTGATGGCATGCTACAATCCATGGGGTTGCAAAGAGTTGGACACGGCAGAGCAACTGAACCAAACTGAATTGTTGGCTTCATTCTCAAGTTCCACGTTGTGATACAAAGACTGCCAGAGGAATGAAGGCTTGGCGGCATGGTCTTAACAAGCTGAAGCTCAGGCTAGTAAGCTAATATTGAGGTTGGAATAAACAAGAGTGTTAAAGGCAGTGAGTATACTCATGTAACAGAAACACCAGGGCCCCTCTAGTCTAATTTCCTAATCTGTCAGACAGGGAAGCTGAGGCTCCAAGAGACAAAGGGATTTAAGGTTACCATAAGTAGGTGGCTCAGCAGCCGGGACCAGAACCCGGGGCTGCTGACATCTGAGCGAGTGCCTTGCCCCCTCCTCTTCTGTCCCTCTTATTTCTTTATTCAGAACCTGAGACCACGTGGTCCTGACCTGACAATGCCTTGACAATCATGTCTCAAGACTTAGAGGTCCCAGTTGATTCTGACTTTACGTCATGGGCCTTGGAGCTCAAGGCCCTTAATGGACATCCAGGGTCTGCTTCCCAGCCTCAGCCTGCAGGAACACAGAGGCAGGTTATGTTCAAGGTCTGGGTACAATCTGAGACCTTGGTGACACAGGCAGGTCCACACACCTGTGGGGTCTCAGCACATGTGGCCTCTCATGGGGTCTACACAGACCACATGAGGGAAGTCAAAGCTGGGACCGGGGCTCACAGGGGTGGTTATTGAGGAGGGGGGTGGCTCTGAGTAGGCATTGGAAGGGAGCAGATAGGCGTCCATCAGCCCCTGGGGACCATCGTGGATCAGCCCCAAGGCAAGGCCAAGTTCAACCTTCCGACTTGCTGGGAAGATGGTTTTCCAGCAGCATCGCTGATGGAAGTGGAAGCCTAGCTCACAAGCCTGGTTGGCAGGCATGTAGGACAGATGGGCTGCTGACAGCATCCCCCTCTTGCCCCCTCCTCAGAATACTCCAAAGCAGGGAGGAGCGAGCAGCAGGCCTGCCCGCACATCTCCTCCCGCCTGCATACACACAATCTGGCTGCATCTCTCACGTGGACCCACCCCCACTCATCTCCCCCACTCACCCTAGCCCTGTAGGCCTCCGCTCCCCACAGGCCTGAGTTATCAGCTCAGAGTTGGGGCTGGGACTAGGGTGAGGCAGCTGAGCACAATATTTACGGCAGCTTCAAAATTACTCAGTGATCAAGATAAATAACCGTTTGTGTGATATCTTTAAAAACCAAAATTAATGCAAAAAAGTCCACAATGAGCAAATATCAAAAGTTTACATATAGACAGTCTCTAACAGGCTGAGGATTGAGTTGAGGTAATGAATGCCACATCACGTAAGTACAGGATTAGATGTCTTTATTAAAAAATTTGGTTATACATTTTGGTATTGTGTATACTGTAAATTTTTTTTTGCACTACCTTTAAATTTTTAAGTATTGCATTATTAGTTATCTTAGTTACTGATTTTTGGCCTCCACTTAAATTCCATGCCCATGGCAATGTCTCACTCTCCTCACCCAGTTCCTGGTAAAACCCACTGTGTTCCTGCCCCTCACCCTCCTCAGTCCCAGGAGTGGCTCCCAAAATTGTCAGGATGCAAGTGAAACTCTCAGTGTGCTGTCTAAGTTGCAGCATGGGTCCCTAGCTACCCCTCCACCCTAACCCTCCCAGCCAGCAGAACATGGCATCAAGGTGGTTTGAATACTGGAACACTTCCTTATCTCTCATCCATGCACCCTCCCGTGTACTCTCCTGGGAATGTGTCTCAGCGATTAATGCCTTTGATTGGTGTATCCTCTCTTCCACACACACTCCACATAGTCCTCCTGTCACCATACAAAATATGAGACAGGCAAGCCTGCCAACGCTCTCATCACAAAGTTATCAGGAATAGAACTTAATAAACAGGAAGCAACATATGAAAACACTGAGTCAGAGCAAAGACACACAAATGCTGCAACTGCCTTTCCTGCCAAAATTCCAGTCTGTAGATGGGGCCTTCATGGTCGCCAGGCACAGCCCACGTGCCCGGGGCTTCTGTGCTGCTGACTTCAGTGGGCGTCCTCTCATGTGCCACTTCAGCTCTCATGCACCCTCAGGGCCCCTGTCATCTCTAATCTTCCAGAACCTGGGCTGTTATTTCTGGACCATCCTCCGTAGCATGCCTAACTTTCTGTGATATTTGGAAATCTACTTCCCGTGCCTCAAAGAACCAATGGAAGGGAATAGAAAAGGAGGGACTTGGTGTTTGATTTCACAATGCTGTCTTTGCACCTCTGCAGGCTGATATCTTTCCTTTCGTAGTGGACTTGTTTGGAGGACTTGCTGGACAATCCACTTGAGAATCTGCTGGGATCTCTCTGCCAAATCAGATAATTCCCCGATGCCCACCTTCCTGGCAATGATGCTCTCCATGTGAAAGTACCTACAAGCTGGAAAGCAGGTCTGTCCTGTGAAGTCTCTTTACAGTTGCATCCTAGCACATGCTGCATTTCTCCATCTGGTCTCTGCGTCATACAGCCAGGTCTGCGAGACCTTCTTCTGTGTCTGTTTGACTTTTAATGGTTGGTTTAGTCCTGGCAGATCACAGAGTGACACCCATATGGATCCAAGAATTAACTAATTCAAGAAAGGGATGCCTTTTCAGAGTAGACATGAGGTTACGAGAGGCTCCCTACAGTTAGAATAAAGCTTTTGTTTTAGATGAGGGGTTACTTGAAGTTAAAGAACACTTTAATGCGGAAATCATTTTTGAGCAGGTATTATGTACAAAGTATTGTACTGTAACTTTTACTGAGTGTTTACCATGCACAGAGAGCACCTCCATATGCCTCAAAGACATTCATACGTGTTAAACAATTTAGTCCTCGGATGAGGGAGCAGTGGTATTACACTCACTTTACAGATGAGGAAACTGACGCACAGGGATGTTAAGCATGGCAGCAAATGGGCTGTAGGAGTCCAAGCAAACACATGAGTGGTATCAGTAGGGCAAAGTAAGATAAACACCACAAGAGAGGAAAGTGTAGAGGGCAGTTCCCTTGCTAGAGTCCCCTCTTGTGCGTTCCTTCCTGGAGAATTTGACATGTCCTTTAAGATTCAGCCCTATGCCTGTGTTTTTGGTAAAGCCTTTTCTTACCCCTCCCTCCAGCAGAGATGACCACTCCTTTGACTGACGCCTCCTGCCGGAGTCATAGCATTATGCAGCCTGATCACCCTGTGTGACAACTGCTTCATATTTGCCCCCCTCACTGGCTGTGAGCTCCTGGAGAGCAGAGGCAAGACTGCACCCAGGGCCTCCGCAGCGTAGAGCATGGCACAGGATAACTTCTGAAGAATGATATAGCAGTAAGTCAGGCTTACAAGTCCTGCTAGGGTGGCTCAGTGGTAAAGAATCTGCCTGTCAATGCAGGAAATGAGGGTTCCATCCCTGGGTTGGGAAGATTCCCTGGAGAAATAAATGGTAACCCACTCCAGTATTCTCACCTGGAAAATCCTATGGACAGAGGAGCTTGGCAAGCCACAGTCCATGGGGCTGCAAAGAGTGGTACACAACTTGGTCACTGAGCACAAGCACAGACTTACTTAAAGGCCTCTATTCTCACGTGACCCCTGCCACTTCCACTTACATTCCATGGCCCAAAGCAATTACATGCTTCTGGCTACACTTTTCACACCTCAGACCTTGCCTGGCCAAATTCAGCTATGCCAAAGAAGACTCCAGGGGGACTGCCAGATGGATCGGTGACAGACAGGTGGACAGTGGCCAAGCCAAGCTGACATATCCACACCTTGGGAACTCCCTTCAAAAAACGGGCCCTTCTGGAAATGTAAAAAAGCTGTACAAGAGGTGGGTACTGTGTGAGCTACAACAGGAAGGCATTTGGACATTGGTGGAGGAGTCTACACCAGGGAATATTCCTATCCTGCTGTTAATTCTCTGTAGACCCCAGGCACAGCCCTTTCCTTCAGGGGTCCTCTTTGTCTCCATCAGAATAATCCCAGGCTACAAGCTCATGGTCTCCATGTTTTTAAGCTTATATGATCCCAACAACAAAGGATCATGACATGCCCCAAATATTATCTATCCCCATAGTCTGGGAGCCTGATGAATTTTAGCAAATGTAGCAAAACACTGCAGAGAAACAGATCATATTCCTTTCCCATCTTTAAAAAGCCTATCTTTCCCCACTACCCTCTCCCGTTTCTTTTTTTTTTTTCCTTCTTAAATATTAAGTCTCCGGGGTGACTAAGCTTTGTCATCTCTAAATTCTGAGAAGTTTAGATTTCATGGGGTGAGGGAAAGGAGGGATGAACCATCTCTTGTCTGTCATCTCACGAAGATGCAGCACATTTCAAAAGTAAGACTGGCTTCTGACTATTAAAAATAAACTCTGGCCCAGGCCTTCCTTGCACGTTAATCTTGCCAACAGATGCAGACTTGCACACACACTTTCCGGCCCAATGCTAAGACCCAACTTCTCAGGCCTGTTCTCATGCTAAGATTCTCTAAGGACAAGCATTTCTGTTTGGACAACTGTGAAGTCAGCCATTTGTCCTTCCAAGGAAAGGGTGCACAGTTTGAGTCACCTGCCCTTTCCCTAACCAGTCATCGTAGACACTCCATTCACACTTCACAAACTGAGTGCAAGGGTATAGTTCCCCAAAGAGGAGTCAACATTTAGACCTGGAAAAAAAGCATGGAGCATTCAGAGGACTCTGTAAGGTAAATAATGACAGATAGAGAGCAGAATAAGACCAGAATTCACAGTGCTAATGAACCAGTTGTGAATTATCTTTTCCCCCACTCTCATATCCCTGGACCTGAATCCAGATCAGCCTGAAACCCAAGTGGGCACTATCATGAACAGAGAGTTCTAGGATAACTCTATAATTTTAGCTCAAGAAATAGGAAGAACAACTCTGAATTCTCAGATACAGATGAACTGAACACCACCAAGGCCAAATTACATCCATTTGATGCTTACCAATTCCTTATTTTTCCCAGTCAAAAGTAGCATACACATTCTTTTCAAGGGAACATTAAATACTTACCAAGATAGACCACATTCTAGATATAAAACAAACTTGAACAATTTTAAAGTACTTGAAATCATGTAAAATGTTCTCAAGCTATAATGGCATTAAACTGGAAACCAATAAGATAAAGATAAGAGGAAAATTTCCAAGCAGTAGCATATGAAACAATACACTTTTAAATAATACATGGGTCAGAAAAGAAGTCTCAGGAGAAATCAGAAAATACTTGAACTGAATGAAAATGAATATATGACATATTAAAATGTGCGGGATGCATATAAAGCAGCTGGGCTTCCCTGGTGGCTCAGATGGTAAAGAATCTGCCTGTAATGCAGGAGACCTGGGTTTAGTCTCTGGGTCGGGAAGATCCCCTGGAGAAGGGAATGGCAACCCACTCCAGTGTTCTTGCCTGGAGAATTCCATGGACAGAGGAGCCTGGCAGGCTACAGTACATTGGGTTGCAAAGTATCAGACATGATTAAGCAATCAACACTTTCACTCTTCACTTATAAAGCAGTACTTAGAAGTTTATATCAAATGCTTATATTAGTAAAAAAGAAAAGTCTCAAATCAGTAGTTTAAACTTCCACAAGAAAGGAGAGAAAAAAAGCAAAATAAAACCAAAGCAATCAGAATAAACAATAAAGGTAAGGCAGACTAAAGGAAACTGAAAAGAAATAAGTAATAGAAACAACTAATCAAGCCCAAAGTTGTTCTTCTCTTAGATGATCAATAAAATTGAAGTGTGTCTTAGAAGATTCACAAAGAAAAACAAAGCATAAATATTAATATCAGGAATGAAAGAAGGGATATAACTACTTTACATTAAAAGAACGAAATACTACAAATACATCATTTCATGCAAATTCAATGACTTAGATGAAATTAATTCCTGGAAAACCACAAAGAACCAAAAATCTCTCATGATAAACAGACAACCTAAACAGACCTATAAATATGAAAGAAAATGAATCTGTAGGTAAAAACCTTTCACAAAAGAAATTTCTAGGCCCAGGGGTTTCAGTGGCAAATTTCACAAAATATTTAAAGAAGAAATAACACGAATTCTATACAATCTCTTCCCAAAACTTGGACTGAAGGAAACACCCCTTTCATTTTATGAAGCCAGCATCACCTTGATACCAAAAGCAGACAAAGATAGTGGCAAGAAGAAAACTACAGATAATATTCTTCATGAATATAGATATAAAATTTCTCAACAAAGTAATAGCAAGCGAATTCAGCAATATAATAAGAAGAATAAAACACATAACCAAATGAAATTTACCAGGAAAAATATAAGCCTGGTTCAATATTAGAAAATCAATCAATGATATCATCATATGAAAACTTAAAAGGGGAAAAAGCCATATGATCATAATAAATGATTCAGAAAAAAAGCTTTTAACAAATTTCAACTCCAGTTCATGATAAAAACTTTCAGTAAGCCTAAAATAAAAGGGAATTTTCTCAACCAGATAAGTAGTATCTAAAAAAAAAAAAACAAAAACCTCTACCATTAATATTTCATTTAATGGTGAAGGTCTATGTGCTGTCCCCTCAGATCGAGAACAAGTCACGGATGCCCACCAGAATAGCTATAACCAAAAGAGACCGACAATACAAAATGTTGAGTCTATGGACCAACTAGAGCTCTCATGCATTGCTGCTGGGAACATAAACAGTACAACCGTTTTGAATATCTGTTTGGCAACTTCTAAAAAAGTTAAACATACATCGTTTGCTCCAACGTGTCACCTCCAATTCAACAGAAACACATGCACGCGTGTGTGCACCTAAAATACATGCAGGATTGCACCCTGAAGCCTTAGTCGTAATATCCAAAACCCCAAACTGACTCAAATGTTTCCAACAGGAAAATAGATAAACAAACAATGCTACATGTATACAGTGGAATGCTAGCTGGCAGTAAAGAAAAGAACAACCTTGGATGTTTTTGGAGGAATCCCAGTAATATAATATTATGGTGGTCCAAAGAAGCCAGGTGCAAAAGAGTGCACACTGTGTGACTTCATCCATGCAAAGTTCTAGAACAGGCACAGCTGAACCAAGGTGATAGGAATCAGAACAGCAGTTGCCTGCGGGGTGGGAAGGCTAACTAGAAATGGACCCAAGGGAACTTCCTGGACTGACGGAAATGCTTTAGATCTTGTTTGGACTGGTGGTTTCAGAGTCGATTACAATTGTGCAGACTTACAGACCCGAATATTTAGAAGTTGTATGTTTCTATTGTACAAAAATAACCTCGATTTAATTAGAAGAAAAGAAACCCTTTACGAATATGGCACAACTTTCCACGAAACATTTTCACATCCATTCCCCTATACCCTCCGTTTGATCTTCCCAGCAACCTCAGGAAGCAGGAAGATTGGCTTACTTTACGGATGAGGGAACTAGAAGATGATTGGAGTCAGGGAGGAACTCCTAAGAGTGTACAGTGTGTGCCAGAGTGAGGACCAGAGCTCAGGTGTTAGGGCCCCACTGCTCCTTATGCACTGCCCTGGTTTTCGATCTGTGTTCCCCCTGCTCTGAAGCATTGCAGAGATGCCCACGGGCAGATGGTTGTCAGCCTCTACAGTTCTCATCCCTTTCATCCATACTGTTGCCTAAGATTTTAGCTGAAAAGTTGAAGAACTGCTGATATTACAGATGCTATTAATAAAACAAATATAAACATCCAGGGGCTCCCCTCTGCCCTGGAAGCCTCTGTGGTATGACTTGCAAGACTCTAGAATCTGACTTTCACTCTAGGATAAAACAGTGCTAAATAGGCATGCTAAATCACTTCAGTTGTGTCCGACTCTTTGTGACCCTATGGACTGTAGCCTATCAGGCTCCTCTGTCCATGGGGATTCTCCAGACAAGAATACTGGAGTGGGTTGCCATGCCCTCCTCCAGGGGATCTTCCCTACCCAGGAATTGAACCCATGCCTCCTGCATTGCAGGCAGATTCTCTTACTGCTGAGCCATCAGGGAAGTCCAAAACAGTGATATCTGCCTGGAACAGTGCAGCCTGCAGGCACCAGCTATTACATCAGAGTGTGTAAAACAGACCAGCTGGAGAAGAAGGTCTTTAACCATCGTTCTGCCACTGTTTGATGTCAACCCAGTCACCCCCATACCCCCAAGTCTTGATTTCCTGATCTTTAATACAAGAGATCTGGGCTAGGTAAGTTCCAAGTAAGTATTCTATCCTAGGGTCTAGAGCTGGAAAGCAAGGATTCATGTTACTCTAAAACCTTCCATATGAACACTATCAGTCCAGACATCCCACCTGAGGATTCTCATTCTGGAGAAAACTCTCACAAGTCAAGCTGAGAGGGACTCCCCTTCCGTGTACAGAAGTAAGAGACCTCCAGGATAAATCATCTCCCATTCCCTTGTCCAAGATCTCAAAGGACCTGACACCTTCTGTGTGCCACTTCTGGGCCAAGAATTGATACTGCAAACACTTGGGTCACAGTCCTAGTTCTGTTAATAGTTGACAATGCAACTCTTAAACAAGACCCCTGTATGGACTTAGTGCCCCACCAATAAAACAGAGTTCATGATCCTGCCTATCTCCCTGGACAATTGAGAAGAAGGAGGTAAAGTGGAAAGACATACTTTGAGCAGAATAAAACTCCCTACCAAGATAAGGGAATCTTACCTTTGCGGGAGGAAAGCCAGAGACACGTTACCTTCTAAATCCTTGGGGTCCAGAACCAACCCTTTTCCCCCCGTGCCTGTATGGTGCTACTCAGACCACTAGATGGCGGTAGCTATCATTTGCAGATTCAGAAAGAAGGGTGTGGGAGAGCCAGGGGGCCGCCTGCTTTAAGAAAACTAGGCCAAAGCAGGCTCGTTACATCACCTCTAATGGAAGCAGCCAGTTCAGTCTGGATTTTTCTTTATTGCAGGCGATGGTGCAGGGAAACTTCCTGGTTCCCTGTGCTGAAATTAGCACATTTCAGCGCTAATTCAGGGCTGAAATCAGTCTTTATCTCCCAGGGAGAGGTCCTAGAGTCTGTCCCACCTTCCCTGGGTACAGGCCTTTCTCCTCCAAGCCTCTCCATCTGCCCCACAGTACTCTCAGCCCCATGCTTGAAGTGCACTTCTTGTCTTACCTTTAACTCTCAATTTAGTTCTTCAAGCACTCATGTCTGCTTATAGCCAGGGCCACTGTAAGTGTACCAGGCCCTAACCTCAAAGGAAAAATGGAGAGCTACAGGCTGTTGAGAACCTCTGCCCCTCACTTGCAAAATGCATGGTTTTGAACAAGACATTCTAATTCTGTTCTTTACTTCCCTTAATTTTAAAATGGGATTAATCATTGTCTTTTTAAAACCACGAATCCTGGTTTTTACAGCTCTTGGAACAGGGTCTGGCATGTTGTAGGCGATAGTAATGATTCATTGAGCACCTAGTGGGTACATTATCTGATTTAATGCCCATACCAATGGTCCAGAGAAGTTAAACAATATGGCCAAGGTTGCACAGCATCTCAGAAGTAAAGGCAGGATTTGAACCAGGTTCTGTCTGACCCCAGGAGCCCTGCCTTCTGCTGCTCTTGAAGAGAGAAAACAAGCACCCAAATGTAGGAAATGGAGAGACGAGTGAATCAGCAAACTGCACTGTCAGTCCCAGGATACCTGCAAATCAGCCGTCCTGAACTGTGTCATTCAGGTCTCAGAGATCTCTTGCGGATCAACTCTAGCACTCCCTTAGGCTTTGAGAACTGGGGCAAGACCCCTTATAGAGGCCGCAGACTTTTTCATCTATAAAATAAGGCAGCTTGATAGATCACTATTGTGCACCTGCTCAGTTGTCAGAATCAATTGGGGTCCTTCTTAAAAGGATGGATCTTTGGGAGGGACCCCACTTTAGAGATGCTAAAATAGACTCTCCAGGGGAGGGATTGGAACTTCAATATTTTTAACAAGTGACTCTTGATTCTCAGGACCAAGAAAATTAGAAGAAAACATCCTAGGTCCGGATGATCTTAGAAGTTCTCCTAGTTCTGTCTATATTTCTGCACTACCTCTCATCTGGGCTCCTGACCCACCACCACGAACACCACAGACCCTCTCCCTCTGTCCTCCCATTTGATCCCCTGAGTATCCCACCCCACATGGACTTGATCGCTCCTTCCTTCCTGTAAGGCACTCAGCTTCTCAAGGGAGCCGAAGCTGTATAAATAATAAATGGAATTTACAGTAGCATTTAGAATTCACTTAAGCACTAGAAACACAGTTGCAGTGAAGTCTTCTTAAAAATCATCCTTTCATTGGGTAAGAAAGAACAAAGATAGCTTCTCTCTTGACTTTCCTAACATACAAATCTGGATATTTTGACATGATTTGATTCTCAGTGTCCACAATGTCCTTTGGAAGGTACCATTTCCACTGTCAGAACAGCAGCGCCCTGCTGCCCCTGTCTGATATACCCAGGAGCCCTAGGCCAAACCATGTTTCAGGCCAAGGACAGGGCTACTAGCCCCATGTCCTGGTGGAAGGCCTTGTGGAAAGACTGAGAAAGATGTACCAAAGCAAAAAGCCAACCTGAGCCTTATAAAACCAGATTCTCCTGTAAATCCCAATTGTTGCTTTTCCTGTATGCATAGTCCTCAAATGGTACTGTTGAGCAATGCTGGCTTCTCATTTCTCCTTCTTTCTGCGACAGTCTCTATCTCAGCCTCCACTAACCACTGTCCCCAGTACTCAAAATTCTTACTGTTAGGCTAAGTCTTTGAGTTAAGGAAATGTTTTCTGGGAGAGTTAGTACCTTGGGCTGGGTTTTGGAAGGCTGGTGCAGTCCACTATGGCCATGATAATGCAGTGTAACAAGCCATCCCAATACTCAGTGGTTTAAAAACAGTTACTTATTCTCACTCACACATGTGTGTTGGCGGGGCAGCCCTGCTGATCTCATTCGGCTGGTCTCAGCTCAGCAGTCTGGCTATGGCCTTCGGTTTGGCCCAGGTCTGCTTCATGTGCTATGCTAAGTCGCTTCAGTCGTGTCCGACTCTGTGCGACCCCATAGACAGCAGCCCACCAGGCTCCCTCGTCCCTGGGATTCTCCAGGCAAGAACACTGGAGTGGGTTGCCATTTCCTTCTCCAATGCATGAAAGTGAAAAGGGAAAGCGAAGTCGCTCAGTCATGTCCGACTCTTGGCGACCCCATAGACTGCAGCCTACCAAGCTCCTCTGCCCATGGGATTTTCCAGGCAAGAGTACTGGAGTGGGGTGCCATTGCATCCCTCAACTCTTGGACCAGTGGACTAACTGGAGCAAGTTTCTCTTGTGGTGAATGGCAGAAGCCAAAGAAGGCAAGTCCTCAGCTCAAGCTAATCTCAAGCCACTGCTGGCATCACATTGGTTCACAGTCCATTGACTAGGGCAAAAGGTAAAGTATACACCCTGCTCTACAAGAGGCCAGAGTGCATCAGAACATAGGCTGGGTGCAAGAAGGTAAGAACAGAAAAGGAGTCAGGCACCATGGCTTTAGTCCCTGCAGGTGAAATGACACAGGGACGATGTGAAATGATCCTGGAGTAGCTGGACCAGGCTCATATGGAATTAACTCAAGCCATAGAGGCATGGCCACAGTAATGTCTCCATGGGGAGAGGGGTGGTAAGGAAGGAGAAAATGTAAATCAGAAAAAATAAAAAATAAACAGTTTCCAAGTAGGCAGCACATCACTGCCTGGACTTTGACTTACTTAATGCCTTCTCTCTCCATTTCCCAGGGTGAAAACCCACGTGAGAGGTGCATGACCTCTTCTTTGTCACAACTGGTTGTTTCCTTTAGACAAATCACAGCTTTATAAAAGATCAGACTGGGAAGGGACTCTGGATGACCATCTTATCCCACCTCCTCAGCTTCCAGAGAGAAAAAGAGTCTTGTGGTGGGTCATTAGTCAAGAAAGAAGCAGAATGAGGAATACTGACTGTGCTTAAGCAATTTCCCCACTTGATACTCCTTCAAACAGCCGGGTAATTAAGATTTCATGTATTCAACAAACACTTGCTTAGCACCTATTCTGTGCCAAGCACTGTTCTAGGTGTTAGGGATAAAGAAGTGAACAAAACACCTCTCCTGAAGTTTCCATTCTACTGAGGGAGGGGGCACAGGCAACAAATAAGCAAAAAGTAAATTCACTGTGTGGTGATAAGCGTGGTGACAAACAAGCTGAGTGAGGGGAAATAAGTGTTAACACTGGGGCTGTAGTGGGAGGAAGGTGGTGTCGTATACAGATGGTCAAGAAAATTCTCATACATGGAGATGACATTTGATCAGTGCTATGGTCTGAATGTGTCCCCCCACCCCCCAAAGTCATACACTGAAATCCTAATCCCTGAGATAATGGTATTAAGTGGTGCGGCCTTTGGAGGTGATTAGGTCATGAGGGTGGAGCCCTCCAGATTGGGATTAGTGCCCTTAAAAGGAGACCCCACAGGGACTTCCCTGGCAGTTCAATGGTCAAGGATTCACACTTCCATTGCAGGGGACATGGGTTTGATACCTGGTATTGGAACTAAGATCCCAAATGCCATGTGGTACAGCCAAAAAATAAATTAAAAAAAACAGAGAGACCCCACAGAGCTTCCTTGCCCATTCTGCCATGTGAGGATACAATGAGAAGTCTGCAACTTGGAGGAGGGCCCTCACCTGACTATGCTGGCACCTTGGACTTCCTGCCTCCAGAATGGTGAGAAATAAATTTTTTCTGTTTATAAACCACCCAGTCTGTGGTGTTTTGCTATAGTAGCTCGAACAGATTAAGACAGTTAGGCTGAAAGAAGCAAAGGGGCAACCGAGAAAATATCTGGGCCTTTCTGGCAGAGAGATCAACAAGCACAAAGGTCCTGAGTCAGGAATGAACTTGGCAGGGAGCAAGGTGAGCAAAGGAGATTTTGTGGTAGAAGAGGTCAGCAGGACAGCATGGGGGCAGGACCGGGTCATGGAGGGCCTTTGGGGCTGGAACGGTTAATTTATGTGTCAACGTGACTGGGCTACGGATGCCCAGATAGCTCTAAAACATTATTTCTGAGTGCATCTGTGAGGGTATTTCTGGATAAAACTAGCATTTGATTCAGTATACTATGTAAAGAACATTCTCCGTCACCAATGGGGGTGGGCATCGCCCAGTCTCTTAAGGGACCACGTAGAATAAAAAGGCAAAAGAAAGAATTTCTTCTCTTTTTTCTTGAGCTGAGACTTTCATTTTCTCTTGCCCTTGGACACCGGTGCTCCTGTTCTCAGGCCTTCAGGACTTACACCAGTGCCCCCTCCCCGGCTTGATCCCCCACCCCTCCCACAACCGAGTTCAGACCTTCAGCCTTGGACTAAATCATGCCACCACTTTCCTGGTTCTCCAGCTTGCAGACGTCAGACTATGAACTTCTCAGCCTCCATAACCACATGAGCTGATTTCTGTAATAGATCTCCCCTTTATATCCATACCTATATACCTGTATCTATGTCTACCTGTATCCTATTGGTTCTGGTTCTCTGGAGAATGCTGACAGGGGCCATAAAAGAACTGAGAATTTGCTCCAGATAAGATAGGGGATATTGCAAGTTTTGAGCCAAGGAGACACATGATTGGATTTTGGTTTTAAAAGATCACTTTGGACACTGTGTTGAGAACAGACTGTAGAGGCTAAAGGTGGAGGCTGAAAGTCTGTTTGACTTGGCAGCAGTTTTCAAGCCAGCAATGGTAGTAGTGGCTGGGACCAGGGGTTGGCATCCCTGGTGGTGAGAAAGGGTGAGATTTGGGATTATTTCGATGGTAAAGCTGAGAGGATTCCCTGACAGATTGAAAGTATGGTGTTAGAGATAGGATTCAGAAAAGACTCCAGGAAGAGTTTTATCTTGAGCAACTGGAAGTGGTAGTCACCCTTTTCTGAGTTGGGGAAAGCTGTAGAAGTAGATTTGGGTAGGCAAATCAGAATGCAGGTAGAAAAGGCAGTCACTTCCTCTGCCTCCTGATTGCTGGGATCTAGCCTCACACAACTCAGCTATCCACATCCAGGGCAGGTTAAATGCTTTCCGTAGCCAAATACACCCACAGTGGTACTTTCCTCTGACAGACTTAGTGATTTCCAGTAAATTCTTGATTCTAGGATGGGATCTCCAGGAAGTAGACTCAGATAAAGTTTAGCATGCTGGAGGACTTTTTTAGAGAGTACTCTTGGGATCAACAGCTGTGGAATGAAGGAAAGGAAGCCGACTGGGCAGAGGAAGTGATGAGATGCAGTGTCAACAGAAGTGTGAGGAGATCTGAAAATGAGATAATCCTTCAGAACTGCCAGAGCTGAGGTGAGAAGCCTGGGCAAGGGAACTGCCTGCTGCCCAGGAAAGGATGTGACCTGAGAAAGAAGTCACTCTCTTCATCTGAGGCAATCCTGAGAGGGCTGAGAGCTGACATCTGTATTCCTAAGTCATTGCCAGAGCTGGGGAAATACATTCTTTATTTCAGAAGGAGGATCTGGGTGCTGGATCAAAATGTCCACCACATTTCCTTGCGTAAGTCACAAGGAGGCACGCTAGTTTCTCTATGTCCAGTTCTTCTGCACTAATTCATGGCTGGTCAGCAAGTGGCAAATCCACGTGAGTTCACAGAATTTCCAAGCAGTGGTGAAACAGAAGAATATCTTAACAATGGAAGTGAACTCAGAGGGAATTCTTAAGGATGCCACAGTGGAGCCATGGGCTGTCACGCAGCTGTCAACCCAGATCCTGTAGTCACATATTTTACAGTCTTGGTTTAACACATCAGTCTTGGACTTGATGGTCCAGTGGTCAAGAATCCGCCTGCCAATGCAGGGGACATGGGTTCAGTCCCTGGTCTGGGAAGACTCCACATGCTGTGGAGCAACTAAGTCCGTGTGCTGCAACCGCTGAGCCTGGGTACTGCGACGACTGAAGCCCACACACCCTAGAGTCTGCATTCTGCAACAAGAGGAACCAGCGCAATGAGAGGCAACTAGAGAGGAGCCCCCACTCACTGCAGTGAAGACCCAGTGCAGCCAAAAATAAATAAATTGACTAATTAATAATTTTTTTTAAAAAAACAGGCTTTTAAAAATTAGTCTTCACTATATGGAAAACTCAGAAAGTTAGGTAAAAATTGTGAATCAAGTACAATCTTTACATTCTCCTTCTTATCCTAAATGTTTAGAAAGAAAAATTAAAAGAAAGAATAATAATAATCATAAACATTGATGATTATATAAATAAAATACAATATAAATAGAATATATGCTTAATAATATAATGATATATAATAAAAATCCATAACAGTATTGAAACAAGAAGGGATGCTCAGACCAAAAAGTGTTAGGAATCCCTTAAAAGACAAGGAAGGATAGGAAGGACTTAAAATAGACCACCACCACCCAGATCCTCCTTCTGAAATAAAGAATGTATTTCCCCAGCTCTGGCAGTGACTTAGGAATACAGATGTCAGCTATCAGCGCTTTCAGGATTGCCTCAGATGAAGAGAGTGACTTCCTTGTCAGGTCACATCCTTTCCTGGGCAACAGGCAGTTCCCTTGCCCAGGCTTCTCACCCCAGCTCTGGCAGTTCTGACTTAAGATAGGACTTAAGGACTTAAGATAGGAAGGACTTAAAAAAGAAACCACATCTTACCTAGCTGTACAAAGGAGAAGCTTTCTACAAAAAGTGGGGGGAGCAGACTCAGGAGGTCCAAGGATGATCAATAAGGTGATTGTTACCAAAGAAACTCAACACTATAAAAGAAAAGTACTAAATTTAATAGTCGAAAACTACATGTAGCATGAAGAACTAAATTCAACAAACTGAAGAACTAAAAACCCATGGAAGGAATCAATGAAACAAATGAAAAAAGACTTTAGGAAAGTCTAATTAGTATTCTCATGTGAGGCGCTATTGCATATATACAAAATCATCAACTAGAAGTCTTGGAAATAACAAACTTGAGTATTGAAATAAAAAACTCAGCATATGGGCTGAATATCAGAATAGATAGAACTAAAGAGCAAATTACTAAACTAAGATATGGAACCAACGGCTTCTCCCAGAACAAAGCACGGAAAGCAACAGAGGTGGAAAGTAAGAAAAAAGTAGAGAAATGGAGAATGAATCCAACGCGTTCTAGAAAGAGGGGAAAACTAAAATGAAGGATAAGTACTCAAGTAAGAAGTCAGGGGGAGAAATTCTGGAAAACAAACAAACGTGAAAGTCTCTAGATTGAAAGGGCCATCAAGTAAGTGGTGAGCAAGTTAAAAAAGATCTACATTTAGGTTGGATGGCATCACTGACTCAATGAACACGAGTCTGAACAAACTCAAGGAGATAGTGAAAGACAGGGAAGCCAGGCGTACTGCAGTTCATGGGGTTGTAAAGAGTCAGACACGACTTAGCGACGCAAGGCCGACAACATTTAGTTATCTTGTGGACATTTTTACAAGAAGAGACAAGTTGTCCATACAGACAAAACTGATTCCTCGTAAACGAATGAGAATCAAGTGTTATCAAAATTCTCACTGGCACCACTAAATGCAACAGGCAGTAGAACAATAGTCCTAGAGATCTAAGGGAATTTATTTTTAACCTGGAATTTGATGTTCAGTAAAACTATCTTTGAAGTAAGAGAGGAAATAAAGATATTGTCAAACATGCCAGAAAGAATTCTTAGACAAGATGGAACCATATAAATGAAAAAAGGAATCCAAGAGGGCTTACATATTTTATCCAAATATGGGATTCAAGTCACGTTAAGAAAAGGAATCCAAAAGAATTAAGAAATCTTACTAATGGAAATGTATGATGATATTAAAACAGAATCATTAATATTTTGTAACTAAAACCCCAAACCCTATCAACATGTTGAGTGCTGGAGAGGAGAGGAGAAAGATTAGCAGGAGAAAGGAAGTAAAAGGCGTTAGTATTCTTCACTGAAAGAATGTAAGTAGTGCTTGATTCTAGATACCATTGTGCCTCTCAAAAACTCGCCCAGCCTATTAGAGTTGATTGAAAGTATGCAAATGAGATCCATGACTTCCAAACATTAGAGAAAAACGGAAAAGAAAAGTGCATTTAATAATTTTTTTTTAAAAAAAAAGGCAAGAGAGAGACTTCCCTGGTGCTGCCGTGGATGGAAATCTGCCTGCCAAAGCAAGAGACGTGGGTTTGATCCCTGATCCAGGAAGATCCCACATGCCTCAGGGCAACCGCGCCCGTGCACACCACGACTGGGCCTGTGTGCCGCGACTACCAGCGTCCGCGCGCCTAGAGTCTGTGCTCTGCAGTAGGAGGAGCTGCGACGAAGGGCCGCCCTCGCACCCAGCGCAGAGCGCCCCAGCTCACCGCAACTGGAGAACGCCCGTGCGAAGCAACGAAGACCCGGCACAGCCGAAAGTAAAGATAGAATAAGTAAATATTAAAATAAAAAGGCAGGCGAGATGGGGGGAGCCACGAATGTATGATAAATAAAAAGCACGAAAATTGGCAGGAATAAGTTAAAATACATTCGTAATATCAATAGCATGAGTGGCTTAAATGCCTGTTGGATGAGAGAGACTATTAAGTTTAAAAATAAAAGCTTATATGCCAGGGGAAGGTTAAAAGTTAAAGGATGAAAATAGCTATGCCATGCAAATACCAATAAAAACAAAGTAGGCAGAGTTGTAATAATATCAAACCAAATAGAACCCAAGGGAAAAAAGAAGAAAAGGAACTGAATAGTCTGGGGCAAGACTGAGACTTGTGGGGAGGATAGAAAGTAGAAAGGACAGAGAGTACAACATCAAGAATGGGGAAAAAAACATACTAGATAAAGTATATTTTAAATTAAAGAGAATATATGTGCTAATTTATACCAAAGCATTTGAAAATCCAGATGAATCGGATAATTTTCTAGAAAGCAATAAATCACAAAAATTGGCTCAAAAGAAAAAAAAATCATGAAAGAACAATAATCATATGAGAAATATAAATAGTCATGATAACTCTACCCTCATAAAGTGCACCAAAGTGAGAAAATTTACAGTTTTGAATGTCCTACAAAACATTCAAGAAATCCAGAATTCCGTGCCATATATTATTCCACTTTTATAAGAAGACAGAAATTACCCAACTCATTTTATGTGGTTAGCATAATCCAATTCCAAAACTGGACAGGGAAAACAGATACAAAAGGGGAAAATCCACAGGCCAATTATAGCTTATGATAAAGATGCAAAAACTCTAAACAAAATAACAGAATATTAAAACCAGTACTGCACTGTGAGCAGGTATATAAGAAAGAAACAGTAAAACAGCATCCACGTTTCTGACTCGACTGAAATCCTTTCAACAGATCATTTCAACTGATACTGAAATTTAATAAAATTTAACATCCATTTCTGATTTAAAAGAAAAAACTGACTTAATAATGTTCTCTACTATAGACCCACAGCACACATCAAAGTTAATGGTAAATTACCAGAAACAATCCTATTACAGTCAGGATTAAGGCAAGGGCACCCGTAAACTCTGCCACTTTTCACTAGTGTACTGAGGGCTTACTTGTGGCGAAAGACAAAAAAAAAAAAAAAAGGAAATAAACACACTGCTGAACAGAAAGAGACAAAACGAACAGTATTTGCAGTCAATATAACCATCTACCTAGGAAACCCACTAGAACCAACAGGCTAGTATAATCAAATATAAATTTACCCAGGTGACAGATATAAAATCAGCACACAAAATTAGTAGCTCTCATATTCCATAGCAACAACTAATTAGAACATGCACTTTATAACCTGATCCACAAAAGGGAAAAAAATAACCTGAAAGACATCTCAGACAAACTTAAAAAATACCAGCAGAAGAAGCTTTAGGACACGAAGGAAAACCTGGATAAGCATGAAGGCTGCAAAACTGCTAGGGTGGAGTAGAGCTTAAATTTTGTTGTTTGTCGTTGTTTAGTCACTAGATATGTCCGGCTCTTTTGTGACCCCACAGACTGTAGCCTACCAGGCTCCTCTGTCCATGGGATTTTTCAGGGCAAGAATACTGGAGTGGGTTGCCATTTCCTTCTCCAGGGGATCTTCCCGACCCAAGGATGGAACCCAAGTCTCCTGTTATCTCCTGCACTGTCAGGCAGATTCTTAACCACTAACACCACCAGGGAAGCAGAGCTTAAATACCTGTCTTTTAAAGCCCTATTTGTCTAACACTAACACCAGATTTTAGCTCAGCTGGTAAAGAACCCACCTGCAATGCAGGAGACCCAGATTTGATTCCTGGGTTGGGAAGATCTGCTAGCGAATGGATAAGCTGCTGCTGCTGCTGCTAAGTTGCATCAGCCGTGTCCGACTCTGTGCAACCCCATAGACGGCAGCCTACAAGGTTCCACCATCCCTGGGATTCTCCAGGCAAGAACACTGGAGTGGGTTGCCATTTCCTTCTCCAATGGATGGAAGTGAAAAGTGAAAGTGAAGTCGCTGTCATGTCTGACTCAGCGACCCCATGGACTGCAGCCTACCAGGCTCCTCTGTCCATGGGATTTTCCAGGCAAGAGTACTGGAGTGGGGTGCCAATGCCTTCTCTGGAATGGATAGGCTACCCACTCCAGTATTCTTGGGCTTCCCTTGTGGCTCAGCTGGTAAAGAATCTGCCCGCAATGCGGGAGACCTGGGTTCCATCCCTGGGTTGGGAAGATCCCCTGGAGAAGGGAAAGGCTGCCCACTCCAATATTCTGGCCTGGAGAATTCCATGGACTATATAGTCCATGGGGTCACAAAGAGTTGGATACGACTGAACAACTTTCACTTTCAGGACCAGATTCAGACAACAAAGGCCCCGACCAAAAAACTTGCCTTTTAAGTCAAGTGTACAGGGCTTTGTAGATGGAAGGCTTTGTTAGCAATTGGGAAAATTAAGAAAATGTCTTTTCAGGAAGAAAAATGAGGGCATGCACTAGGAACAGAGGAGAGCAGAAAAAAAGACTGGGGGACATGGAAAACAAAACTTGCAGACTTGATAAAGTTCAAGTTCATTGTGGGCCCTGACCAAGGTGAGACCTGGAGTGGAAGAGGAGGAGGTCTCTGTCTCCACATGTACCCCTCAAAGCCGTGGTGGCCAAACAGATGGCACACAGCACATTTTTTAACTACTTTTTAACACAGCCACTTTTTTTTTGCCTGCTTGCTCTTTATTCCTCTAGTCAAAAGTTCCACCAGCTGTCACTGTCTCAAAGAAAATGTCAGGGGTTTGTGGCTGCCTGTGCCTCTCCTCAGGGAGGGGGCCAGGGAAACTCAGCCTGCTGTAGCCTGGCTACAGGACAGGTGAAGCAGCTGAGAGGGTGGGCTCCTCACCAAAATAAACCCACCAAGGGGGTCCACAGCCAATCCGTCTCCCATAGTCACTCGTCCAGGTGGAAACATACATACTTCCCAAAGCACTTTTCCTCCTATTTCCTTGCCTCCTTCCTGACATTCCTGAGAGGCCAATATTATTCCCATTTCAAAGGGAGAACAAAGGGGAAGTCTGGCTTCAGGGCTTTCAAGCTGTGTGACCTTGGAAAACTCCTTTTCCCTCTCTGGGTCTCAGTTTCCCTGCTGCAAAATGGAATTGACCAAAGGTCCTTCAAAGTCCTCCCAATCAGGGTCGCACAGAGTTGGACATGACTGAAGCGACTTAGCAGCAGCAGCAGCAGCAGCAGCAGACAATTGCCTAGTATCAGGAAAACAGCCCTGGGACTTCCCTGAGGGTTCAGTGGCTAAGACTCCACGCTCCCAACGCAGGAGGCCCAAGCTGGACACCTGGTCAGGGATCTAGAACCTGCATGCCACAGCTAAGATCCTGTGTGCTATACCTAAGACCTGGTGCAGCCAAATAAACTAATAATGATGATGATGATGAAAGGAAGACAGCCCTGAGCCTTCTCTCTGAATGACAGCTCCTGCTGCTTCTCTATGTTTCTGCTAAAGAGGATACACCAAGGAAATCAGAACCTGGGAACTGGGGGAAGCTACCAAACTAGGTCCTGTTCTTTTAGCATTTTTTTCCCTCTCCAAACACCCATCAGTAACCTCTTTAAGTGACAGCCAAATAGGACAGTTGGTTTCTTGCTGAATCAAAAGAAAGAAAGACAAAAACTTGATGAGTAATTTGCTGAAACTAATCTCTGCTCCACCCCAAACCTTTTGAAATTACACATTTAAACTGATTTAGAGAACTTTAAAGACGCATTTAAAATTTCTTTCCCCCTTGTTTAACTATATAATTGTTTCACTCATAATAATCTTCTCTCGGAGGCGTATGCTTGACTTATTTAATAACTCCTTCTCCACATTTCAACTAATCCATTAGTGATATGGAGCTCAACATTCCATTACCCACAGTAAATTTCTGCCATTAAATAGCCACATGTCACATGGAGGAAAGGAGATACCTGGATGGCCCTGCCGACCCAGGGCAGCATCGGAGCTCAGCCCCGGAGCCTGCTCCAGGTCTGCCTCTGGGTTCCTTATTCCAGCCCTAGGAGTCAAGATATTGATCCGGCCAACCTGGAGCTGACCCAGAAAGACAAAGTAGGAGGGGCCATTCCAGAAGGGGTGGGGCTGGGGTACAGGCAG
The DNA here is from genome assembly GCF_042477335.2 of Ovis canadensis. Taxonomy (NCBI): domain Eukaryota; kingdom Metazoa; phylum Chordata; class Mammalia; order Artiodactyla; family Bovidae; genus Ovis; species Ovis canadensis. The sequence continues at coordinate 37,786,837 of NC_091258.1, read as the reverse complement.
TTGGAGCCGAGGCAGGGAGCAGGCAAACAGAGCGGGTGGCCAGGACTGCCCTTGGGCTTAATACAAGGCCTCAGCAGCCCAGCTGGGCTTGACACAGAGCCCCAGTCCTCCTGCGCATCGTGTACACGGCACAGCTGATAAAGAAAAGTCAAATGTGTTTACTGTTTTTCTCCACTGTTGCCAGCTGGCTGCATTCTCAGGGGGCACTGAAGCTTGGCTTACAAGCTGATGGCACCTCTGCTCATTGACAACAGGCAGCTCCATCATGGGGAGAAAGAACAGAATCATTAACTGGGGAACCTTGGAGTCAGAGGGAAAAGAGACCTCAGAGGCCATTGATTCCAGGAGTTCTCAAGCTTTGCTGTGTGTCTGCATCACCTCTAGAGATGGCTGAATCTTTAAGGAACACCCAGGTAAAGCTAATGCATCCAGAAGTGATCTGGTTTCCTGGTTCTCAACATTAGCTATATGATATAATGACCTGGGAAGTTTTAAAAGTACCAATTTCTGGCCTCACTCCATACCAGTTAATTCAGAATTTCTGGCTATAGGCCTGGGACACAAGAATTATTGAAAAGCTACCCTGGTGATTACAATGGGCCATCAGGATTGAAAACAACTGATCTGGGCATCTTACAGAAAATATACCATGGCCCAGAGAGGTGTTAAAACTTGCCCCATGTCCCAGAGCAAGTGAGAGAGAGAGAGAGAGAGAGAGAGAGAGAGAGAGAGAGAGAGAGAGAGCAAGCTGTATAGAATCCAGGTGGCCATTAGTCCAATGTGAGCTCTCGGCGCCTGCTGGGCTATGTGAGAGTAAGGAAGATGGCCAGCGTCACCCAGGAAGCTTGACACTCTGAAATGTCAGCCACTCTGCAGGGGATGAGCGTTCAGAAGATTGTGCCCTAGATAGTGTCAGAGCTGCTGACCCAAAACCACACTTTTAATAGCAAGAGTCCAGATCCCATTTGTAATGCCTCCTCCTTCCTTTTGGATCTCAGTGCTCATCCATCAGGCATCAACCACTGGTCCTTCCCGGTCTCTGCACAGAACGGAGCCATGGAAATGAGCACACTGTCTTCTGCACCTTAGGGAGGCATCCCAAATATTGTGAGTGAATGGCAGGTTTGGTAAATCTTATTTCCTGCCCAGACTGTGAGTGCTCTGAGGGCAGCTCTGAGCCCCCTTCTCTTGCATCCCTTGGCTTGTGGTTCAGGACAGCAAGATAGAAAAGGCTCCACATGGCCCTGAGCAAGTCACTTCTTTGCAGGAGTCCCATCTGTAATATCTGAATGCTAACACTCACCTCCTAGGACATCGTTAGGATTTAAGTGAAACATCAGAAATGCCCAGCCCAGAAAGCGAAAGTGAAGTCACTCAGTCATGTCTGACTATTTGCGACCCCATGGACTGTAGCCTATCAGGCTCCTCCATCCATGGGATTTTCCAGGCAAGAGTGCTGGAGAGGATTGCCATTTCCTTCTCCAGGGGATCTTCCTGACCCAGGGATTGAACCCGGGTCTTCCGCATTGCAGACCCTTTACCGTCTGAGCCACCAGGGAAGCCCAGCCCAGAAGGGAAGTACAAAAAGTAGTTGACTATCTCAATTTCTGTACAGGAATGGCACATCAAGGGAGATGCTGAACTAGGATTGCCTGGGTTCCAATTCAGTCTGTACCACTTCTTAGACCTGAAGCTTTCTGACCTTGACTTTCTCTTCTGTATGATAACTGCAAGAGACACAAAGGATTGCTGTGAAGGTTAAATTAGAAGGTGCATTTAGGGCTTCCCTGGCGGCTCAGTGATAAAGAATCTGCCTGCAATGCAGGAGACGCAGGTTTGATCCCTGATCCTGGAAGATCCCACATGCCACGGAGCTACTAAGCCCATGTGCCACAACTAGTGAGCCTGTGCTCTAGATCCCAGGAGCCACAACTACTGAAGCCTCCATGCCCTAGAACCCGCGCTCCACAATCAGGGAACCCATTGGAGGGAGACACTTGGGCACCAAGCTAGAGAGTAGCCCCTGCTCCCTGCAGCTAGAGAAAAGCCTGTGCTGCAGAGCCCCAGCACAGTCAAAAATAGATAAAATTATGTAAAAACAGAAAGTGCATTTAGAGCACTGAGCACATGGTAAGCACTCGGTAAACATTAGCTATTATTACTACTGCTGACCCCAGCCTCCTTCATGTCATTTTCAGATTCATATCCCTGCAATTTATGTAAACTTGCTCCCTGACTCATAGCAGGTGCTCCATACTTGTTGGTTGAGTATCTAGGATGGTCTAGAAATGACTCATAATTGAAACAGTGTCTTGAAGAAGAGGTAGACACTTTGCCAGGGGCAGGCAAGCTACAAACTGTAGGCCAAATCAGTCCCCATCTGTTGTTGCACAGCCCACGAAATAAAAATGGTTTTTATACTTTTATATAGTTGGGGCAAAATCAAAAGAATAATAATATTTTGTGCAAAGTAAAAATCAGATAAAATACAAATTTCTGTATCCATAAATAAAGTGTTCTTGGAACACATCAACACCCATTCATTTACGTATTGTTGATGGGTGCTTTCCCTTGCTCCAGTGGAAGAGCTGAGTAGTAGTGACAGACCATAAGGCCCACCAAGCCTAAAATATTTATTATTAGGTCCTTTACAGGAAAAGGTTGCCAGCTCCTGTGATAAACATTTAAAATATTTTGAAGAGTTGAGAGAGAGTGAAAGTAAGAAAGAAAAGGAAGGAGAAAGAAAGAGATTAGCTTGGTGGAAGAGGAAGCTACTAATAACCTGACTGAGCCTTAGTCCATTTGGGCTGCTATAATTATTTGCCATCTACTGGGTGGTTTAAACAAAAACATTTATTTCTCACAGTTCTGGAGGCTGAGAAGTCCAATATCAAGGTGTTGACAGGTCTGGCGTCTGGATCGCAGATGGCCATCTGCCCGCTGTGTCCCCACAGGGCAGGAAACCAGCTCTCTCCTGTCTCTTTTCACAGGGGTACTAATCCCATCATGAAAGCACCCCTCTCATGACCTCATCTAAACCTGGTTTCCCCTCCAAGGCCCATTTCCAAATACCATCACATTGGAGATTCGGGTTTCAACATAAATTTGGGGAGGGTGGAGAAAACACAGGCATTTAGTCTATTGCACAGAGTTATCCAAAGAGGATATATAAGGCCTTGAAAAGGGTCATTTGTTCCCACTCCGTTGGACACCTACTTCTGAGATACTTTTAGGGGTTGCAAGCATTAGAACAGGGAGCTGGTAGATGATCTTTAAGCCTCTTCCACCCCTGAGATGCCCAGAATTTATGACTCAGATGCCCTCGAGGCCAGAGAATTCCAAGGTGACTCTACTCCAGGGGTCTGATGCCTTCAGGCTATCCCATTACATTCTTTCTGCACCACCAGTCCTGGGGTAAACCAATAGCTGATGGCCATTACTGACAAGAAAAGTTATTTCTGATTCACCAAGTCTCAACGCTTTTGATGAGTCATTCTTCCAATGAAAAGTGATATTGCAGTTATATATGATTTTCTGTCGCCTTTCTCTGTTGAACCACATTGATCTATTTCTCATTCGAAGCCAGAAGGTCCTGATATACCTGCAGTCTGACCTTCCATCTGAAAAAGTCCTGTCAGCTCTCTTGACTTGAGAACTCCCATCATGGGATAAACAGGGGCGGATTCTGATTAATGTTGATAGCTCAGCTGGTAAAGAATCTGCCTGCAATGCAGGAGACCCCAGTTCGATTCCTGGATCGGGAGGATCTGCTGGAGAAGGGATAGGCTACCCACTCCAGTATTCTTGGGCTTCCCTTGTGGCTCAGCTGGTAAAGACTCTGCCTGCAATGCGGGAGACCTGGGTTCAATCCCTGGGTTGGGAAGATACCCTAGAGAAGGGAAAGGCTACCCATTCCAGTATTCTGGCCTGGAGAATTCCATGGGCTATACAGTCCATGGGGTTGCAAAGAGTCGGACATGACTGAGCACCTTTCACTTTCCCTTTCCTGGGTATAGGCACAGAGTCTGCTCTTCAAAACTGTTCTACCCAGGAAAGGTTGTTTGAGGTGAACAAATAAAGTAAAGCCACAGAAGGAACAAACAGAAGCCCTAGATAGCTTAGAGTAACCTCAGGGGATCAAAAGAGCTGGAGAACAGGTTGGTGTGATTAATAAAATTTTCTGTCATCTCAGAAGGTATGAGTCAGGTTTTATTGTAACAATGCCATGCAACAAACAGTCCCAAAATTATAGTGCCTTACAACAAATAAGCAGTCATTTCCTAATCATGGGTCACCTGTAGTTGGCCATTCTCAGCTGGGTTTAGAAGCATTCAATAAATGAGATTGGACTCATGCTTCAGGATGTTTCAGATCTCCTCTGTGTGTCTTCCATCAGGGCTGGGGCATGTTCTTCTCACAATGCAGAACACAGCTCCAAGAGGGCTGGAGAAACTCACTAAACCTCTTTAAGTCTCAGCTTGGAACTTGCACAAAGCCTCCTCCCACATCTCATTGGTCAGAGCAAGTCATATGATCAAGCTCCACATCGATGGGGCATGGAAGTATATGACATGGAGAAGCCATGTTGCTGCTGCTGCCAGGGCATAAATGAAGGAAGAATTATGGACAAAAGCGCACTGCAGGATGGGATGACCTGAGTGCCTTTACTTCCCAAGCTTTGCTGTCAGGATCCATTTTCTTTCTCACTTGGTAGAGCTAAAGGATTGTGAAGGAATCTCGGTCTGATGACGGAGGACATGGCTGGTGTGGACCATTGCTGGAACACCATTGGTCCCATCTACTCCTGGAGATAAGGGAGGTTTATGAGAGGTGAAGCTAACTCCTCTAGAATGTGAAGAAAAACTGACTACATAAATACATTTTCCCATCTCTCCACCTGCTTGAAAGATTCTGTTTAACTGGTTAATTCTAGTTAGTTGGCTTCCAGTTTACTGAGATTATATCTTGTAAGCATTTTTATCACCCACTTAGCACGTGGTGTTATTTCTGAATAACCAGGATAATGATAAAATAAAAGACTACAGTCCTTTTCACATGCTTGCTTCTTAACTGTTTAAAATTAGCTCTTTTGACACAATCAACCATTCTGCGAAGTGAGAACAAAGGAAAGATAAGAACTATTTTAAAAGTGCTGACATGACACCATCAACAATAGCCCAGCTCCAGTTCGGGCCTTCTTGGCTGCTTTGACAACCCTGTATGATCACAAGCCTGGATTAGACTTGAGGGCACCAAACCAGGCACCAGGAGATGGTGCCACCATATGTCCGTGAAGCAGAGGTCTAGGGACAAAGCCCTGAAAAGTGGCATGTAGACCAGGAGCATGACACAGACTAGAATCCTCCTGATGCTCTGGGGTCTCCTCCATGGGGCTGGCTTCCTTGAACCAGTTTCCTACTTGGCATGGATGCCTTACGTCTCTTACTTAGGGGTCCTTGTTAACCCTGAGAGTTTCCCTGAGCAGAGAAATAAATACATGGCCTTGCATTGTCCCACCTGGAGAAGGGAATGGCTACCCACTCCAGTATTCTTGCTTGGAGAATCCCATGGACAGAGGAGCCTGGTGAGCTATAGTCCAGGCGTTGCAAAGAACTGGACACATCTAAGCATTGTCCCTGACCCATCTTATTGACAGCAGGTAAAGATTCATCTTGACCACCCCAGGCAGTGGGAAGATGGCCTCTCAGAGCTAGCCTTTGTTCCCTCTCCACTAAGGCCTTTTATGCCATTATTCATCAATAGAAGACCAACTCTCACCACAGATTTTTTTTTTTTTTTTTGGCTATGCCATGCTGCATGTGGGATCTTAGTTCCCCAACCAGGGACTGAGCCTGTGGCCCCTGTATTGAGAGCATGGAGTCTAAACATTGAATCACCAGGGAGGTCCCCCACCATAAAATTTTAAAGTAGAAAAGAAACACATGTTACATGGTCTCTTTCTCTCTTCAGCTGTCAAGGTGTACATGCTTGCTTGCATGCTAAGTTGCTTTAGCCATGTTCAGCTCTTTGCAACCCTATGGACTGTGGTCCGCCAGGCTCCTCCGTCCATGGGATTCTCTAAGCAAGAATACAGGAGTGGGTTGCCATGCCCTTCTCCAGGGGATATTCCCAACCCAGGGATCAAACTCTAGTCTCTTATGTCTCCTGCACTGGCAGGCGGGTTCTTTACCATTAGCACTACCTGGGAAGTTCTATCAAGGTGTACACCTCATACTAAAAGAATAGTCCACTTCACACACATAGTAACACCAGCCACATGACCCTGGCTAACCAGCTAAGCCTTCACTTCTTAAGAGCATCATTTGTAAAATGGGAATCAGTCTCACCAGGCTGCTTGGAAGTTGCCCAGAGATTTGAGTTTGAGTCTTTTATCAATCTTTATTTCTGTAACAAGTTAGTTCAGCTCTTTCTACTTTAATAACCTCTGTTATAAAATGGGAATACTAGTTAATCATTAAGGGTGCCAGCTCTAAACATCCATGAAATGTCATCAGATTGTTCAACTAATTTGATTAACCTACAGAAGATTTTCATATACAATAAAATATACAGTGTATTAGAACTATCATTTTAATTAGTATGCCACATTATATAATTTATGTACCTAAATTGCTTTTTGTCAAATATAGGTGTGCTAATACACCTGGAAATGATGTGACAAGTTGTGTCCCAGTACACACCTCAGAGACTTAATTTGATTTGGAGATTAATAAAGCATGGAAGTTGCCCCTCTCTTGAGGTTACAGTGTTTTAAATACCGATTGCCTTGTGAAATGGATTTGGGGACTATTACAGCAATCCAAGCTGACCAGAGGGGAGAAAGTTGCCATTGCAACACTTTGTTTCCTGATGCCTGCTTCAGTCAAGATGCAACAATAGGCTGTGCTCTGGCCTAAAGAGAGGGGCGCAGGTTCACTGCCTCAACTCCCACCCAGCTAGACCAAGAACAGACTTGCTTTGGTGGTGGATTGGGGCCCAACAAAGGAAGGGTTTTCCAGGCTCGAATCTACCCTGGAATGTGAGCTTCATAGATGCAGGGACTGAATCTGCTTGCTGTATAGAGCTGGGCACACAGGTCATCAGTGATATTTGTGGAGTGGAAGAAGTAAGGAGCAGTAAGACTTTATGAAGATTCCAGGAGGACCCAGGCAGAAGGTGAGGTGACTTCTTGCTGGAGATATTGCCCAGAGGAGTCATGCATTTGTTGCAGGAAGGGGAACCCCTTCCAGGGCTGAAGAGTGAGCTCTTGTCTAACACTCGGAAATGAATTATCCAAGGAGACAAATAAGCTGACAAAGCAGGAGATTTTATTGGTAAGGGGTGCCCAGGCAGAGAGCAAGAGGGTAAGGGGAACCCAGGAGGACTGCTCTGCCATGGGGCTCACAGCCTCGAGTTTTATGGTGATGGAATTAATTTCTGGGTTGTCTCTGGCCAATCACTCTGACTCCATGTCCTTCCTGGTGGCACATGCATTGCTCAGCCCAAAATGGATTCCGGTGAGGAGGATTCTGGGAGGTTGGTAGGACACATGGGATCTCCTTTTGACCTTTTCTTGATGGTGGCTTGTTATTTCCCTGTGCCTTACCAGGACTTCATGTCATAAAATAACTCATGGAAGTGGTTACTACGGTGCCTGGCCAGGGTGGATGGTTTGAGTCAGTTGTTCCCCCTAAACACATTCAGTGGGGACCAGGGATCTTTAAGGTCTATATAAACCCCGAGATTCTACCTGGACCTGCAAGGATGAGTGCAAAATAGGCAGCAGATGGGAGACAAGACAGTCCCTTTTCATGTAGGTTCAGAGGCACGATGTGGTGTTGGCTGGTTCACATCTGGCTAGGTGCCTTTCTCTTCTGGAAGAGGGACTCTTTATTTATTTATTTTCAATCTATTTATTTTCCAATTGAGGGATAATTGCTTTACAGAATTTTGTTGTTTTCTGTCAAACATCAACATGAATCAGCCATAGATGTACATATGTTCCCTTCAAGAGGGATTCTTTAAATTTACCTCTGTCTGAGCTGCTGGTGGAATGAATCACAGAATTCAGTACAGGGTGGGAGAAGCATGGTCTAAGCTATAGGCAGGACCATAAGAAGAATCAAAGCTTGGACCCTATATTAGTTTCCCAAGACTGCTGTAACAAAGCCCAACAAACTGGTGGCTTTAAACAACAGAAGTTTATTCTCTCACATTTAGAGAGGCTAAAAGTCTAAAATCAAGGTGTTGGCAGGGTCATGCTCTCTTTGAAGGATTCAGGGAAGAAATCTTCTTGCCTTCTCCCAGCTTCTGGTGGTTGCCAGCAAGCCTTGGAGATACTTGCAGCTGTAACAGTCCAGTCCCTACCTCTGATTTCACATGGCCTTTTCCTCTGTGTCTCTGTGTTTCTCTGTCCAAATTTCCCTCTTGTTAAAAGTACAGCAGTCATGGGATTAGGGTTCACTCTAATCCAGTATGATCTTATCCTAATTAATTACATCTGCTAAATTCAAAAGCAGAGATATTACTTTGCCGACTAAGGTCCGTCTAGTCAAGGCTATAGTTTTTCCAGTAGTCATGTATGGATGTGAGAGTTGGACTGTGAAGAAGGCTGAGCACCAAAGAATTGATGCGTTTGAACTGTGGTGTTGGAGAAGACTCTTGAGAGTCCCTTGGACTGCAAGGAGATCCAACCAGTCTGAAGGAGATCAGCCCTGGGATTTCTTTGGAAGGGATGATGCTAAAGCTGAAACTCCAGCACTTTGGCCACCTGATGCGAAGAGTTGACTCATTGGAAAAGACCCTGATGCTGGGAGGGATTGGGGGCAGGAGGAGAAGGGGACGACCGAGGATGAGATGGCTGGATGGCATCACGGACTTGATGGACGTGAGTCTGAGTGAACTCCGAGAGTTCGTGATGGACAGGGAGGCCTGGCGTGCTGCAATTCATGGGGTCGCAAAGAGTGGGACACGACTGAGCAACTGAACTGAACTGAACTGAAGACTCTATTTCCTAATAAGGTCCACATTCTGAGGATCCAGGTGGACATTAAGTTTTTGGGGGACACTGTTTGATTCAATACAGCCTGAGGACTCTGATAGGACACTCTCCAAGCTTGGAGCATGGACCTCATAGCCTAGTCTCTCCAAACCTGCAACCTCTGCCCTCCTGGGGCTCCCTCTGACCGCTTCTGCAACTAACATGCTGGCCTCTGGGGGCGCTGTGCCTCCTTTAACCCTCCCTCCGCCTCCATTTCCCCACCCCAGCCCGAGTTACAGATAGCCAATCTAAAGGTTCCCTCAAGTTCAGAGGGAGGTTCTTGCTTTGCTCCTGTTCGTCGCCATAGGGCAGAGATTCTCTAAGACCCCCACCACCCAGAATGACCACACGGGCATGAAAATGCCTGAAGTCACATGAACCCAAGAGAGGCAGATCGCTGAGGACAGCGTTCCTTTCTTCCCGCTGTCCTGAATGTTCTGGCCCCTCCCACAGTGGAGTTCTGGCCCTTCCCCATTGGGAGGGGGCATAGCTTGATTCTCCTGCAGAAACCTCAGTGTCTGGGTGTCGTGGAGCAGGGCTGCTCTCCTGCTGCTTAGGCCTGAGACTGGTGGAGCAGTGGAAGAAAAGATAGTGGGTGAAATTAGAACTCAAAACGACTTCTCCCTCCCCCTGGTAGCCAGTGGAATGCTGTTCTATTGGTTCCATGTGATGACTGAATTGCCTTTCCACTGAGGGATGAGTAGATCTTTAAAAGGCAGGTAATGTAAGCTAATGGTTTCAAGAAAATGCAGCCTATCAAAGGGACCATAAAAGAAAGTGGTGTTAATGGTTATGCTGCTAAGAATCTAGGGAGCAGCTCTCAATTTATTACTAAGAAAACCTCCCAGGTGCCTACTGCTACCCGCTCCCGTTGTCTCTCTCAACAACCTAATAAACTGGCAGAAATCAGTCACCCCCACTTCACAGATGGGGACGTGGATCTTCAGAAATCTAATATGAACTAGCAGGAAATGGCTCCTTAAGAGTATCCACACAGTCCCTTTGGTTTACAGATGAGGAAAATGAGATCAGAAATGGTCACACACTGAGCCAAGTTTACACAGCTGGTAAGATGCCCAACTGGAATTCAAATTTGTCTGACTCTGAGTCCAGGGCTCTTTACATGACACTGTGTGATGATGTGGTTTGTGGTTTGTTCAGGTTCCCACAGTTAGTGGGTATTAAAATGAAGACTTCAACCAGGTCTTCCAACTTCTGGTCCAGCCTCTTTCCCACTGTGTTCCTTGAGGTCTCAGCAGGAACTTGCACGCAGTCACCAGCTCAGTCTCCTTTTTGCTTCACCTTCATAGATGATCACTCCAGGACTTTTTTCCAGGAGCTGGGACTCCGTGGGTCCAGGCAGGATCGGAGGCCCCATGCCTAACCACTTGTTGGAAGGGTAAGCCCTGATCTTTACAACACAACCAGGCTATGTTCTCAAATTGGGCCAGAACATTTGTTATTTCGCATCAACTCTGAACACTCAATAGAAGAGAAAAAGTGGGACACTTTGGAACTGGCTTTCCTTTGTGCTAACAAAGTGCCATTATTTTAACTTCATTTGTGTGGTACAAATGAGAAGGAGATAAATGTCGTGTTCTAGCCAGAGTCTATTAGTGGGTATGGACTGCAACATGGAAATACTGTGCAATCTGGGTAAGGAACAGGGAAGAGCTGCACCCAAATGTCTCGGCTCTTAAATTCCTGCTGCCTGGGATTTCTGAACCGTGAAGGAAGATAAAAATGCACGTGGTATATTACACAGCTACAGCTAGTTGCCTTTATATTTTTTAATTACATACAAATTCTGATTGGGTAACTTTGGGCATGTCTCTCAATCTCTTTGGGACTTAATTTTCTCATCTGTAAAACTGAGACAATATCTGACCTCCCTGCTACACTACGTATTTTGGTGTTAGAATTAAATAAGAAAATGAATAGAAAATTGCAGTTGTTCCACAGATGTTATTGATTGTACATTATGTATTGTAGTTACACAAAATAATTAGGCACCTAAGTAATCTTGCTTGCTTGCATAGTCGCTTCAGTTGTGTTCAGCTCTCTGTGACGCTATGGACCAAGGCCTGCAAGGCTCCTCTGTCTATGGGATTCTCCAGACAAGAATTCTGGAGTGGGTTGCCATTTCCTTCTCCATCTAAGTAACCTAGATTCATGTTATAAGTATGTGTCTGCTGTGCTCAGTTGCTTCAGTCGTGTCTGACTCTTTGGACTGTAGCCTGCCAGACTCTTCTGTCCATGGCATTCTCCAAGCAAGAATACTGGAGTATGTCGCTGTGCCCTCCTCCAGGGGATCTTCCCAACCCAGGAATTAAACCCATATCTCTGGCATGCTCCTGCATTGCAGGCAGGTTCTTTACCCACTGAGCCACCTGGGAAGTCTATAAGTATGTAATTCAAACTAAAATATGTTGCCTTTTCACCTCCCTGATGTAACTAATCCCATGAGATTCAATAGGAAAAAGGAAGGGATGCTTAAGCCTCGATTCTTTTGTTTTGATTTAATAAATTTTCACTGAAATACAGTGTATCATATAAAAAGTACTTGATTAATTTTTCCAAAGTGAACATACTTACCATCAGCACCCAGATCAACAATTATTATCAACCCCTCAGAAGCCTCCCCTAATATTCCTTCCCACTTAACTACCATCAACTCTTCCCCAAAGTTACCATTACTCTGAATGCTAATATTATTACTAAATTTAACTGTTTGAACTTTGATAAACAGAATCGTATAGTATATACGCTTTGGGGTCTGGCTTCTTTCAATATTACATTAGTGGAATTCATCCAACACATTTTGTATAGCAGTAGCATATTTGGTTTCATTGTTGTATAGTATTCCATTTGTGAAAATACATTTATACATTCTATTGTTGATAGACTTGTGCATTGTTCTCAGTTTGCAGCTAATACAAATAATGGTTCACATGTATATACATTTTTGTTGAAGATGTAACTGGGAGAGGAACACTGGGTTATAGAGTACTGAGGGCTTAGCTTTCTCAAATATTGGCAAATATGCCCCAAAGTGATTGTTCTAATTTGTACCCAGATCAGAGGTGTGAGTTCCAGTTACTACACATCCTTAACAGCACTTGATTTTTTTAAACTGAGGTTACATTGGTTTATAACATTATATAACATTATATTTAGACTTGCATAAATACTACAATGTACTTACCACCAAAAGTTTAGTTTCTATCACTGTACAGTTGATGTCCTTTACCCATTTTGACCTCTTCCCACCCCCATTTCCATTCTGTTAACCCCTACTCTGTTCTTTGTATCTGTGTTTTTGTTGTTGCTTTCTTGTGTTTGTTCATTTAATTTTTTAATATTCTACATATGATTGAAGTCTTATGGTATTTCTCTTTTTCCATCTGACTCATTCCACTTACCATAATACCCTCAAGATCCATCCATGCTGTCGTAAATGGCAAGATTTCGCTTTTTTTATGGTCGGATAGTATTATTGAGGTTTTGCATGTTTTTATAAGTGGTAAGGCTAGTCATTTCTCTTACTTATGAATACTTTTCTTATTATTCTAGTTTGTTTATTTTTTCAAGTGAATTTTGGAATAAGCTTCTTTGATTAAAACAAAACTCCAAATATCTTATTATGCTCACATTAAATGTATGAATTAAATTAGGAAGAATTGGCCTTTTGTTTTGAGAACTAATATTTTATTTGTAAGTTTTTCTATCCCTTTCAGTTTTCACTTGGTGTTTGTATATTGATCCTTCTTTCCTGATTTTGTTTTCTAATGATTTAGCTATCTTAGTTTTTCAAAGAACTAGACTTGCGGATGTCCCTGGTAGTTCAGTGATTAAGACTCCACCTGTCAGTTCAGGGGACACAGGTTTGATTCCTGGTCTGGGAAGATTCCACATGCCATGGGGCACATAGCCCCATGCAGCACAACTACTGAAGCCTCTGCACCTGGAACCCGTTCTCCACAATAAGAGAAGCCACTGCGATTAGAAGTGTGCACACTGCCAACTGGAGAGAAGCCCCCGCTAGCCACTAGAGAAAGCCCACACAGAGACCCAGAGTGGTCAAAAATAAATAAAGATTTTAAAAAGAACTAGATTTGGGATTAGTTTGTTAGTACTGTTTATCTGTTTTCTAATTCATTAATTTCTATTTTTATCATTAGTACTATTTCTGATAGCTTTCAATTTATTTTTGTATGGTTTTTATAACTTTTTGAGCAGTGCTTAAATTTTTTTTTATTCTCTCTTTTTTTAAAATTTGATTATGATTTTCCTGTCTACATTGATTTAGCTGTGTATTTGTTTCCTGCTGCTGCCATTAAAAAATACTGTATACTGGATGGCTTAGATAATAGAAATACATTGTCTCACAGTTCTGCAGGCAAGACATCAAAGATCAAGTTGTTGGTAGGGTAAGTTTCTTCTAAAGCTATAAAATAGGGGAGTTCTATGCCTCTGCCCTGGCTTCTGGCGGGTTGTTGGCAATCTTTGGTGTTCCTCGGCTTGTAGAAGCATCACCCCCATCTCTGTCTTTATCTTCACATAGTGCTCTCCCTGTGTGTGTCTTTGTGAACAAGTTCCCCTTTTCATGAGGACACTAGTCATATTGATTTTGGGCCCACCCTAATGACCTCATTTTAACTTGATTACCTCTATAAAGGCCCCATCTCCCTAAAAGGTGACATTCTAGGTACTGGGAGTTAGAACTTCCACATATGATTAGAGGGTGGGACACCATTCAACCCATAACAGACTGTGTCCACAAATCTGCATAAAGAGTACTTTCATTATTGTTGTTGCCTAAGACAGTCTTCCATTTCTGTTTTATTTCCCTCTTTGAGAGTTTAAGACAGCCTTTAAAAAATTTCCACATGGAAGGAACTTTCTCCTTTCTATTTTGTTATCACTGTTTAGTGAATTGTATTACATATAATTTAATAGTTACAAAATGTTATCCAAACTGCATCTAAATTTGAGAATTTATTGAATATTTATGGGTCAATGTATAGTTGGTTTCTATGAAAACTGTCACAGCTTTTGGGGAAAACAAAATGTTTATTCTTTGGTTACACAGTTTAATTAGTTCTATCTCATTAGTTACTTAAATATTCTTACTTTATTTATTTTTGTCTTCTTGATCTATTCTTACAGAATGAATTATATTCCTCTTCTACTTATATATGTCTGCCTATTTCTTGCATCTCTTGTAACTTCTGCTTTATAGATGTGGAAACTATATTATTTGGTGTATTGATATTTACAAATGTTGTCTTAGTCAAACTCATAAAATCAGAGTAGATTGGTTGTTACCAGGCCCTGGGGGGTGGGGAAAATAGAAAGATCAAAGTAGAAATGTTTTTGCTATAAAATGAGTAAGTTCTGGAGTTCTCATATACAGCATGGTGACTATAGTTAAAATGTTATATTGTATACTTGAAATTTGCTAAGACAGTAGATATTAAAAGTTCTCAGGGCAAAAAAGTAACTATGTGAAGTGACATGTGTTAGCAACACTATTGCAATCACCATTTCACATATATATAGACGCTGCTGCTGCTGCTGCTAAGTCGCTTCAGTTGTGTCAGACTCTGTGCGACCCCATGGACTGCAGCCCACCAAGCTCCTCTGTCCATGGGATTTTCCAAGCCATTGCCTTCTCCGATATATATATATCTCATCATGCTGTATACCTTAAAATTATACAATGTCATTTGCCAACTGTATTTCAGTAAAGTTGGAAGAAAATATTGTCTTTATTGAATTAGACTCCTTAGATTACAATATATCTTTCTTTTTCATTTAATGATCTTTGTACTGAATGTCACCTTATCTGTCCTGTTATTGTTCAGTCACTAAGCTGTGTCCAACTCTTTCAACCCAATGGACTGCAGCACACAGGCTTCCCTGTCCTTCACCATCCCCAGAAATTTGCTCAGATTCATGTCCTTTGAGTCAGTGATGTTATCTAACCATCTCACCCTCTGCTGCCCTCTTCTCCTTTTGCCTTCAATCTTTCCGGCATCAGGATCTTTTCCAATGAGTTGGCTCTTCACATCAAATGGCCAAAGTATTGGAACTTCGGCTTCAGCATCAGTCCTTCCAATGAATATTCAGAATTGATCTCCTTTAGAATTGACTGCTTTGATCTCCTTGCGGTCTAAGGGATTCTCAAGCATCTTCTCCAGCACCACAGTTTGAAAGAATCAGTTCTTCAGCACTCAGTCTTCTTTATGGTCCAACTCTCACATCTGTACACAACTACTGAAAAAACCATTGCTTTGACTGTATGGATATTTGTCGGCAAAGTGATGTCTCTGCTTTTTAATATGCTGTCTAGGTTTGTCATAGTTTTCCATCCAAGAAGTAAGCGTCTTTTAATTTAATGGCTGCAGTCACCATCTGCAGTGATTTTGGAGCCCAAGAAAATAAAATATGCCACTGCTTCCACTTTTCCCCATCTATGAAGTGATGGGACCAGATGCCATGATTTTAGTTTTTTTAATGTCGAGTTTTAAGCCAGATTTCTCACTCTCCTCTTTCATCCCCAACAAGAAACTCTAGTTCCTCTTCACTTTCTGCCTTTAGAGTGGTATCATATGCATATCTGAGGTTATTGATATTTCTCCCAGCAATCTTGATTCCAGCTTGTGATTCATCCAGCTCAGCATTTCACATGATGTGTTCTGCATATAAGTTAAATAAACAGGGTGACAATATATAGCCTTGTCATATTCCTTTCCCAGTTTTGAACCAGTCAGTTGTACCATGTCTGCTTTCGACGGTTTCTTCTTGACTTGCAGACAGGTTTCTCAGAAGACAGGTAAGGTGGTCTGGTATTCCCATCTCTTTAAGAATTATCCATAGTTTGTTGTGATCCACACAGTCAAAAGCTTAAGCATAGTCAATGAAGCAGAAGTAGATGTTCTTCTGGAATTTCCTTGCTTTCTCTAAGATCCAATAAATGCTGGCAATTTGATCTCTGGTTCCTTTGCCTTTTCTAAACCCAGCCTGTATATCTGGAAGTTCTCAGTTCACATACTGTTGAAGCCAAGCTTGAAGGATTTTGAGCATAACCTCACTAGCCTGGGAAATGAGCACAATTGTACAGTAGTTTGAACATTCTTTGGCATTGCCCTTCTTTGGGATTGGAATGAAAACTACCTTTTCCAGTCCTGTGGCCACTGCTGAATTTTCCAGATTTCTGACATATTGGGTGTAGCACTTTAATAGCATAATCTTTTAGGATTTGAAATAGCTCAGCTGGAATTTCATCACCTCCACTGGTCTTGTGCAATGTTTCATAAGGCCCACTTGACTTCAGACTCCAGGATGTCAGGTTCTGGGTGACTGACTACACCATTGTGGTTATCTAGGTCATTTGACCTAGATAATCACAATAATAAAAGTTATGACCAACCTAGATAGCATATTCAAAAGCAGAGATATTACTTTGCTGACTAAGGTCTGTCTAGTCAAGGCTATGGTTTTTCCAGTGGTCACGTATGGATGTGAGAGTTGGACTATGAAGAAGGCTAAGCGCCGAAGAATTGATGCGTTTGAACTGTGGTGTTGGAGAAGACTCTTGAGAGTCCTTTGGACTGCAAGGAGATCCAACCAGTCCATTCTGAAGGAGATCAGCCCTGGGATTTCTTTGGAGGGAATGATGCTAAAGCTGAAACTCCAGTACTTTGGCCACGTGATGCGAAGAGTTGACTCATTGGAAAAGACCCTGATGCATGGAAGGATTGGGGGCAGGAGGAGAAGGGGACGACAGAGGATGAGGTGGCTGGATGGCATCACTGACTCGATGGACCTGAGTCGAGTGAACTCCGGGAGTTGGTGATGGACAGGGAGGCCTGGCGTGCTGCGATTCATGGGGTTGCAAAGAGTCGGACATGACTGAGCAACTGAACTGAACTGAACTGAGGTCATTAGTATAGGTTTTTTTGGTATAGTTCTTCTGTGTATTCTTGCCACTTCTTTTTAATCTCTTCTGCTTCTGTTAGGTCCTTACCATTTCTGTCCTTTATCATGCCCATGCTTGCATGAAATGTTCCCTTGATATCTCCAATCAAGGAGAGATCTTGAAGAGATCTCCAGTCTTTCCCATTCTATCATTTCCCCCTGCTTCTTTGCACTGGTCACTTAAGAAGGCCTTCTTATCTCTCCTTGCTATTCTCTGGAACTCTGCATTCAATATATCTGTTCTGAACTCCATCTTATCTGATATTGAGATAGCTACCTTAACTTTCTTTGTGTCTATATTTCCCTGGTGCATATTTGTTTTTCTGTGGTTTTGTTTTACATGTATTTCTTAACATATAACATAGGGTTGGGTTTGCTTTCTGATTCATTCTGAAAATCATTTAATTGCAGTAAAATTTACTCTAATAACAGGTCAAATATGCTTGGTCTTTGTTCTATCATATTAATTTTACTATGTTGTGATTGAATAGCTATAGTTTTTAAAAATATTTCATTATGTGGTCTATAGTTATTTTGTGTCTTGTTACTCTGATATTTGGAAAACTCAGCAGTGGCCACAGGACTGGAAAAGGTCAGTTTTCATTCCAATCCTAAAGAAAGGCAATGCCAAAGAATGCTCAAACTACCTCACAATTGCACTCATCTCACACGCTAGTAAAGTAATGCTCAAAATTCTCCAAGCCAGGCTTCAGCAATACATGAACCATGAACTTCCTGATGTTCAAGCTGGTTTTAGAAAAGGCAAAGGAACCAGAGATCAAATTGCCAATATCCACTGGATCATGGAAAAAGCAAGAGAGTTCCAGAAAAACATCTATTTCTGCTTTATTGACTATGCCAAAGCCCTTGACTGTGTGGATCACAATAAACTGTGGAAAATTCTGAAAGAGATGGGAATAGCAGACCACCTGACCTGCCTCTTGAGAAATCTGTATGCAGGTCAGGAAGCAACAGTTAGAACTGGACATGGAACAACAGACTGGTTCCAAATAGGAAAAGGAGTACGTCAAGGCTGTATATTGTCACCCTGCTTATTTAACTTCTATGCAGAGTACATCATGAGAAACGCTGGGCTGGAAGAAGCACAAGCTGGAATCAAGATTGTCGGGAGAAATATTAATAACCTCAGAAATGCAGAAGACACCACCCTTATGGAACAAAGTGAAAATGAACTAAAAAGCCTCTGGATGAAAGTGAACGAGGAGAGTGGAAAAGTTGGCTTAAAGCTCAACATTCAGAAAATGAAGATCATGGCATCCAGTCCCATCACTTCATGGGAAGTAGATGAGGAAACAGTGGAAAAGGTGTCAGACTTTACTTTTGGGGGCTCCAAAATCACTGCAGATCACAGATGGTGACTGCAGCCATGAAATTAAAAGACGCTTACTCCTTGGAACAAAAGTTATGACCAACCTAGATAGCATATTGAAAAGCAGAGACATTACTTTGCCGACTACGGTCTGTCTAGTCAAGGCTATGGTTTTTCCAGTGGTCTTGTATGGGTGTG
Source organism: Ovis canadensis (assembly GCF_042477335.2). Classification (NCBI taxonomy): domain Eukaryota; kingdom Metazoa; phylum Chordata; class Mammalia; order Artiodactyla; family Bovidae; genus Ovis; species Ovis canadensis. The sequence continues at coordinate 37,768,286 of NC_091258.1, read as the reverse complement.
AGAGTTGGACTGTGAAGAAAGCTGAGCGCCGAAGAATTGATGCTTTTGAACTGTGGTGTTGGAGAAGACTCTTGAGAGTCCCTTGGACTGTAAGGAGATCCAACCAGGCCATTCTAAAGGAGACCAGTCCTGGGTGTTCGTTGGAAGGACTGATGTTGAAGGTGAAACTCCAATATTTTGGCCACCTGATGTGAAGAGCTGACTCACTGGAAAAGATCCTGATGCTGGGAGGGACTGGGGGCAGGAGGAGAAGGGGACAACAGAGGATGAAATGGCTGGATGGCATCACCGACTCAATGGACATGAGTTTGAGTGAACTCCGGGAGTTGGTGATGGACAGGGAGGCCTGGCGTACTGTGATTCATGGGGTCGCAAAGACTCAGACATGACTGAACGACTGAACTGAACTGAACTCTGATATTTAGAAAGATTTGTATTTTTGTTCTAACAGTCGCCTTTACAAGTATCAGTTCAGTTGTTCAGTCAGGTCCGACTCTTTGCAACCCCATGGACTGTAGCACACCAGGCTTCCCTGTCCATCACCAACTCCTGGAGCTTGCTCAAACTCATGTCCATCGAGTTGGTGATGCCATGCAACCATCTCATCCTCTGTGGCCCCCTTCTCCTCCTGCCTTCAATATTTTCCAGCATCAGGGTCTTCTCCAGTTAGTCAGTTCTTTGCATCAGGTGGCCAAAGTATTGGAGTTTCAGCTTCAGCATCAGTCCTTCCAAAGAATATTCAGGACTGATTTCCTTTAGGATTGACTGGTTGGATCTCCTTGCAGTCCAAGGGACTCTCAAGAGTCTTCTCCAACACCACAAGTATAGTATCATTTTAATGCCCTTAGCTCTCTATTTCCTTAGTTAGTTCTTTGAAGTGAAGTTGTTCAGTCGTGTCCAACTCTTTGCGACCGTGGACTGTAGCCCACCAGGCTCCTCCGTCCATGGGATTCTCCAGGCAAGAATACTGGAGTGGGTTGCCATTTCCTTCTCCAGCTTTACCACAAGCAATAATGGAATGATTGTATTTTCTTTCCTTCCCTTGTCATATTTCTTAGTTTTCCTACATAGCTCATGGATGAGGCCACCAGTGATAATCAATAAACATTGATCAACTGCTATACTTTTCTAAAAACAAAACCCAACAAAACAGACACTCAGTGTCTGGAAAAAAATCTCTTTCGTCCTCTGCCTGAATATCTTATGCTGGCTTGTCTAGAACCAGCCACAAGTCCTGTTTGAAAACATTTTCCCTGGACCTAAAGACAGGAACCTGGACCTTGGAAAGTGAGAACTGCTGTATGTAGGTGCACCTGTCTCGCCCACGTTCTCCTCTTTGATCCAGCCCCTGATTTCTCCACCGCCCAAGCTCTGAACAATCAGAGCAGCAGTAAAACCAGCAATAAATGGGAGTAACCAGGACTGGATCTCAAAACTGTTCCGAGGACCTGGCCTCATCAAGTACAAAGTTACAAGATCGAAAGGACTAGAGGTACAAGTCAGGAAATAGAAGTACATTTTAGAGACACACCTGATTACCAGAATGAGTCCGCAAACAATAAGTGCTGGAGAAGGTGCAGAGAAAAGGGAACCCCTCTACACTATTGGTGGGAATGTAAATTGGTACAACTACAACCACTATAGAGAACAGTATGGAGGTTCCTTAAAAAGCTAAAAATAGAGTTGAAAATATGATCCAACTATCCCACTCTTGGGCATATGTCTGGAGAAAACCATAATTTGAAAACATACATGTACCTCAAAGTTCACAGTAGCAATCTTTACAACAGCCAAGATATGGAAGCAACCTAAATGTCTGTTGACAGAGGAATGGATCAAGAATATGTGGTACACGTATACAATGGAGTATTACTCAGTCATAAAAGAACAAAATAATGCCATTTGCAGCAACATGGATGGATCTATAAATAGAAGTTCCCATATTAAGTGAAGTAAGTCAGACAGAAAAAGACTAATATCATATCACTTATACATCAAGTCTAATAAAAAATGATACAAATGAACTTACTTACAAAACAGAAAAAGATTTACACACTTTGAAAACAAACTTACGGTTACCAAAGTGGAAAGGTGTCATGTCAATGTAGGGCAAAACCAATACAGTATTGTAAAGTGAAAAAAAAAAAAAAAGTGGAAAAGTGGAGGGGAGGGATAAATAAGGAGTTTGGGATTAACATAAACACACTACTGTATAGCACAGGAAACTCTACTCAATATTCTAAATGAGAAAAGAATTTGAAAAAGAGTGGACACATGTGTACATATATATATATATATATATATATATATATATATATATAACTGAATCATTTGTTGTACACCTGAAACTAATACAACATTATGAATCAACTACACTCCAATATAAAATAAAAATTAAAAAAGAATGAGTCCAAAGGCTTACATGACCTACTGCACCTGCCTTACCTACCTATAGGGTGACCACTGGTCTTGATGAACAGTTTTGCTTTGTGCCTGTTGAACCAAAGGATTTCAGTTTGGATAACAAATTATAGACTCACCTCATCCCAAAACCATGTGTGTGATTGACAAAGGTGCCAGGTAGTCTTGGTCTTCGTTTTCATCATAACTGGAAAGCATGCATGATCTGCCATTGACTAGCTGTTTTTCTGGCTAAGTTAAGTATCCTAATCTGTAAAATAAAGACAAAAAGAGAGTGAGTTTATTGAGCTCAAGAGTCTCTTTTGTTAGTACATCAGAAGTGTAGTTTTACTCAGCTTCGTCATTTTTTTCATTAAGATCAAATTATTTAGGTCATGGCTATTTTAAGAGTCAAAATCAAAATGGACAAAAAAGCAATCAGTTGTGTGATTATATGCAGACAAGAACCATTATTACTGCAAGAGGCTTTCTGGCACTTTCCTTTAGAAAAAAAGAAAGAGAATTAAGCATTCTATTGATTTTTAGAGTTAGGTTCATAGAAAGGTCTTTTCCACCAACGCGGTGATGTGTACAAGGTATGCAGTGTCCCTGAGGACAGCAGGTCCTGCTTGACAGGAACTAGGATTTGAGAGGGATGGTTCATGTGCTCATAAAAATCTCCAGCATAAGAGTTTCAGGCAAAAGCCAATATGTGGGAGGCTCTGAGGGCCTTAATTAAAAGGTCAATCAATTTTTTCCAAGGTAATTTTATAGTGTGCATTAAAATAATTCATGATCTGTTCTCTCCGTTTGGGTGGAGTTCAAACCTACTGGAGCACATGGTCCTGTGTCTAAGGAACAACAAGTAACAACAGATACTCATTAGACAAAGTTGCATCAACCTGACAGACACTGCAGTCCACCCCCACTTCCGACTTCTTTTAGAATCTATCTTTAAGGGGAAAAGTCTCTCGGTAAGATTCAGAGCTTTGGACTCTCCTGTTTGGGAAAACTTTTCAAAGTATCTCAGTATACATCCCTTCTCTCGAATGAGTTGGTCATTTGCCTAATTCTTCTCTAGATGCTGCCACCCCTCCAGACCAAGAGTCAGCAAACTTTTTCTGTAAAGGGCCAGGTAGCAAATATTTCGGGTTTAGCAAGCCATATGATCTCTGTAGCAACTGTTCAACTCTGCAGTTGGAGCCATAGATAATACCTAAAGAAATGGGCATGGCTGTGTTTTAATATAATTGTATTTATGAACACTAAACTGGAATTTGAATTTCTTATAATTTTTATGGGTCATAAAATGTTATTGTTTTGATTTTATTTCAACCATTTGACAATATAACAATTGTTGTTAGCTGGCAGGTCGTACAAAAACGAGTGAACCAAACTGGGCCCATGGGCCATAGCTTGCCAACCTCTCTTCTATATCATGAACAACTTGAGGACAGGGACTCAATCATAATCATCTTACTATCTCCTAGGATTTCACTCAGTATCTGACACTTTTGAGGCATCCAAAACGGTGGAGGAAGAAGTGAGCAATGGAGACCATGAAAAAGACAGCAGATGCATCAATCACACTATAAAATAAGCCCTTCACATTGTTCTGTGTATGGGTATTGGAAGGGAGGATGTGTGAGGGCTAACAGTATCATTTTGGAGTCAGAAAGACCTGGGTTTTACTCGCAGGTCCACCATTTTCTGGCTTGGGGCCAGGCAAGCAAGTGAATATCTGGATGCATTTTGTGTGTGTGTGTGTAAATAACAGAAAAACAACCAATGGTGGTTTGAACATAGCAGATATTCATTGTCTTGCTTATCAAGAAGCCTAGACATAGTGGTTCCAAGGCTTGTTTGGTGGCTCAACAATGTTACTGAAGTCACACAGTTTATATTCTGACATCCTGAGCCATTGGCTTTTCATCTATATGTGTGTCACCTATGGTCACAAATGGCTGTCCCAGTTTTCAGCATATTTACATGTTCAAGCCAGGAATATGAGGAAGTGCCAGCTCAGTCTCCTCTCATCCTGCCACCAGGAGGCCATTGTCTTATCTAGAACATTCCAAGCAGGTATCCTTTATGTTCTCCGTGTGCAGACCTGGGCTGTGTGGCAAAGGAGGCGAGCCTTTACTGTGGGAAGCAAGGGAAGATGGAACTGGGAATGGTTTGGGGAGACCCTTAACAGTATCCATCTCACAGTCTGTTGTGAGGACAAATGAGGTGATGTGTGAGAAGCACTGGCACGTGAGTACTCAGTCAACTGCGGCTACCATTATCAGTAGGACTAACAATAGTTTCAAAATCCTAAAATACAATCCCTACAGTGTCAGTATGAAAACTGTTATTTCTCAGATGGAGTTAGAAAGCCTCCATACTCTCATTTCACTGTAATTACATATAGTTAAAATTAATGAATATTGAGTTGGAAGAGAGAGAATCTGTATGTGTGTGTTGGGTTACTGATTTATTTCATACTATATATGTACATGGAGCTATATATACACATATATGTGCATTAAAATTAAATGAGAAAAACCTGGTGATGCCAGGTATGCTCCACATCCCGCTTGTTAAATTAGATAACTCAGTCACTTTCCCCAGGCTTAAAATCTGAGTCATCCTTCCCTCTCTCTTTGCCTTCCCTGGCCAGTCAATAAGCCCTATAGATTTTTCACTACAATATGCCTCATATTTGTCCTCTATTTTCCAGAACCCAAGAACAAGCTTTATCACCTCTTGTCCAGATGACTGCAATAGACTGCTAAGTATTCTTCTGTCCCTAGTTGTTCTATCTGCTACCAAGCCAATCCACTCCCTCCTTCTTCCCAGAGTTATCTTCCGGAAGCAAAGCTCTGACGATGCCATTTTCTTGCTCACAATCTTTCAGTGGTTTACCAATGCCTTCAAATTTCAAACTCCTCATGTTATTCAAGGTGTTCCTGACCTGTCCCCAAGCTCCTTTCTTGCCCTCTCTTCTCCTCACTCACTCTTCTCCTCACATGCACAGTACAGCTCACTTAGAACTTGCCTTCTGTTCTCTGAACCATCCCCTCCCCCACCCCCATGCATCATTGCTCACACTGCTGCATCTCTGCTTTTCCAGATATAGGAATGATGGGTAGTTTCCATTTTAAGTTACATTGAAAATGTGCTTGTGGGTAACTACAAGAAGTTTGGAATTTTATGGACTATAATTTGTGTAAAACTGTCTGATTAAATCAATAAACAGTCAATCATTGCCTCTGATGTTTTTCTAGTCCAGGGATAGTCAAATGTACTGACGATCTACAACTTAAAATTGAAATGCCCTATCCATCAAATGAGTTAGGAAGGAGACACCTGATTCAGGCCAGCAGGCTCAGCACCTGGACATTGCAGCGAGCTGGTTTGAGCTCAGCTTGGTTCTCCCTTTATAGAGATATCAGAAGGCTTTTGTATGGCAGAGGGTTGGAGTTTTCTGTGCTGGTCCAGGCGGCGTAGTGGTAAAGAATCTTCCTGCCAATGCAGGAGACATAAGAGACGTGGGTTCAGTCCCTGGGTCGAGAAGATCCCCTGGAGAAGCAAATGGCAACAAGCTCCAGTATTCTTGCCTGGAGAATCCCAATGGACAGAGGAGCCTGGTGGGGTACAGCCGATGGGGTCGCAAAGAGTCGGCAATGACCCAGTGACTAAGTAAGTGCGCGCCCGCACACACACACACACACACACACACACACACACACACACACACACAAATCAGGAAGGGAGCCACTGCATTTGGTGCCAGGTGCTGTGGCAGATGCGCCATTCTGTTGTCTAGTTAACTCTCCCAACAGCTCTGTGAGGTAGGCATGCTTATTATCTCTGTTTTCTAGTGGAGATGGAAGATTCAAAGATGAGTAAATTCTTAAGGTCACAATGCTGGGGTGTAAAACCAAGTCTGTCTGACTTCAACATTTTCTGTACATCTTCTTGTGTATCCAAGATTACACAGCAGGTAAATGACTAAATTTGGATCAGCTTCCATCAAGGATGCCACAGAATGCATTTGTACAGAGGGCAAGAAACTGGGCCAGATGAACTTGGGAAATCTCTCCCAGTAAGGGGATTCTAAGAGTCGATGCTCATGGGATGGGCCATCAGAAGAGGACTCCTCCTCAGCTGTTGGAGGACTTTTCTTCATTCAGATCTGAAATGAAATTCAAGCAGAAGAGCTCAGCCATCACTCTTCACATGACTTCAGTTTCAGTGTAGTTACTTTCAGCATCAACCTCACTCCCATATTTTAGCATTTTGCTGTTCAGTCACTCAGCTGTGTCTGACTCTTTTACAACTCCATGGACTGCAGCACGCCAGGCTTCCCTGTCTTTCACTATCTCTCAGTTTGTTCAAACTCATGTCTGCTGAGTCGATGATGCCATCCAGCCATCTCATCCTCTATCACCTCCTTCTCCTTCTGCTCTCAATCTTTCCCAGCATCAAGGTCTTTTCCAGTGAGCAATGCCACTCCCCATGATATATTGTTTCATGTTTGTATGATGACATGAAGTTGCTCTGTCATTTCCGACTCTTTGTGATCCAATGGACTGCAGCCTACCAGGCTCCTCTGTCCGTGGAATTTTCCAAGCAAGAGTACTCGAGTGGGTTGCCACTTCCCTCTCCAATGTTTGTATGACTAATCCTTCAAGACAGATCACAAAAACTAGACAGTAGTAATCAGTTCTTTTCCTCTTTGTGAGCAAGTGTAACTCTAGCTTTTCCTGTTTTACATAATTACTCTCACATAATTTATCAGGCTAGAGATTGTCTGAAGTTTGGTTGATCTAGACTAGGTTCAATTAGGCTTGACTCCAGGCCATGAATTAGGTCTGTTTCACGTAGTTCTTATTCCTCTGGGGCCAGCCTCTGGGGCATGTCTTCCTTATGGCAATGAGGAAGCACAAAGGAGGGTAAAAACCCAGTCACCCAAGACATTTCAAGCCTCTTCCTGAATCACATCCTCTTATTTCCCAATGGCCAAAAAGTTATGTGGGGACTTCCCTGGTGGCCCAGTGGTTAAGAATACGCCCACCAGGGCAGGGGACAGGGGTTCCATCCCTTGTCTGGGAAGATCCCACATGCCACAGGGCAACTAAGTCTGTGTGCCACAACTACTGAAGCCCGTACACCTAGGGCCCATGCTCTGCAACATGAGAAGCCACCGCAGTGAGAAGCCTGCGCACTGCAGCTAGAGAGAAGCCCCTCTTGCCACAACAAGAGAACTCCCATGAGCAGCAAGGAAAACCCAGTGCAGCCAAAAAATAAGTAACTAACTAAATAAATAAAAATTTAAAACTTGTCAATGTATACACGCACATACAATATACACAGATACGTGTATAAACACACACATGTATGGGAATGTGTGTCTATGCGTACATGGGTGCTTATATGTACATATGTACCCAAATTGGCACACAGCTGCTGTGGTCACTGCAGCCACAGACCACACTCCATCTCAAGCCACACTGACTGCCCAGGAGCTGTGGGCTTCTTCACACTCTTACACGTTCTTTTTGGAAACAGATAAAGAGGTCATTCACAACCTGTGGTCGAATGTGAGCCTCTCCTCTAGGCTGTCTCCCTTCACTTGACATCCAAGACCCCAGAATCAGCACCAGGAATGTGGCCAGAGAATTCAGTCATGCAGCTTCAGTCTTCAAACAGAAGAGACAGACTTTGGGGGTTTGATCCACCAGCCAAAAATATAAGACACAAAGGAGGGGGCATATCTTCAGCCACGATTCAGTAGCTGAACCCCTCAGCCCTTGAGCTGTCTGTTTTAAATACTGATTACAATCTTCGGATCTCTCTATTGTTTGCAGGGAAGGGTTGGGGTCTCAGTCAATCTCTCCCTCTTTCCCTCAACTTTTCTATGACTACTTCCCTGAGGGCAAAATGCCTACTCCCTTACTTCGCTTCAATTCTTCATCTTCTTTTTCATTTCCTCCCATTTCTTCCTGTCTCTACTTCTTTGTAATGGTAGCTACAAATACTTGTGGGAAGTTTCTTAATTATTTAACACATTTGTAGTCAATTTCCCAGATTTGATGAGCGTGCCACCCTAGAGCTCTCCAAGAAGCCAGGCCTCTCATCTTCCCCACCAGCCCTGGCCCTCAGGGGTTTAACATTTAATGGTTCTCTCATCACCTCATCCCGTAATTCACCAGTCTGATTTATTATACTTGGCTGAGGCCCTGGAACCTACATTCAGAACAGGTTTCAGCTGTATACGTTGAAATTAAATGGCACATCTCTAATTGGGGGCTTCTCATTTCACGTGCATGTGTGCATGGTAAGTCGCTTCAGTCATATCCAACTCTTTACAACCCTATGGACTGTAGCTCGCCAGGCTCCTCTGTCCATGGGATTCCCCAGGTAAGAATACTGCAGTGGGTTGCCATGCCCTCCTCCAAGGGATCTTCCCGACCCAGGGATCAAGCCCTCATCTCTTATGTCTCCTGCTTTGGCAGGCAGGTTCTTTACCATTTGCACCACCTGGGAAGCCTCCCTTATTTCATGCATGGCACCAGAAATCAAACATCTTCTCTCCTGCTTGCTTTTGTGTGTGTGTTGGTGTATTCCTAACAAAAGTTTAAATTCCTAAAAATTTAACTGTTCTAAAAAATCTTGGCTTTAGACAACTTCTGTAGCTAGTAGATTATGCCAATAAAAATTTACTCTATACTTACTATGTGTAAGATGTTGGTCTGGAGATGCTGCTGCTGCTAAGTCGCTTCAGCCGTGTCCGACTCTGTGCGACCCCATAGACGGCAGCCTACCAGGCTCCCCCGTTCCTGGGATTCTCCAGGCAAGAACACTGGAGTGGGTTGCCATTTCCTTCTCCAATGCATAAAAGTGAAAAGCGAAAGAAAAGTCACTCAGTCATTCCCGACTCTTCACAATCCCATGAACTGCAGCCCACCAGGCTCCTCTGTCCATGGGATTTTCCAGGCAAGAGTACTGGAGTGGGGTACCATCACCTGCGTGGTCTGGAGCAGGTTGGGGCAAATTATAGCCCATAGGATTTTGTAAATCAAGTTTTGTTGGAACACAGCCACATCCCTTTGCTTATATATTGTCCACGGTGGCTTTCAAGCCAAAATGCCAGAATTGAGCACTAGCGATAAAGATCATATGGTCTGCAAAGCCTAAAATATTTATTATCCAGTCATGGTCTAGACACTGGACAGTTGGCTGCAAGCCGTCTGAAGAATCTCACTAGTTCTTGTAGCATTCACTGCAAACATTGCTGTTGCTGTTGTTTAGTGACTAAGTCGTGTCTGACTCTGGTGACTCCTAAATCTGGCAGCTCTCTTTGGACCTCTCTCCCAAGTTCCAGAGTTACATTTGCAACACTTTTTAGACAGCTCTACATGCCATCCCAATATTCTACTGACTCCTCAAGCCCAGTCTCCCCATGTGAACCTCTCTTCTCATGGTGTCACCACCAACAGATCCTGGGTTTCAATCACCTGAGACACCCCTGGATCTTCCCTGTCCCTCAGCCGCACAGGTAACCACCACTACTGCGTTTATGTATCTCATTATCTGTCCCCCTTATGTCATCCTTGCTGCCACACTCCCTTAGTTTCCTGCCTACACCAGAGCAGACGTTTCCCCTGTTTACCCCTGGGATCACCTCAGACCCAAGGGTGAGGACCGATCAAACTGAGGCGGAAAAGAAGCACACGACATGTAACTTTTCATATGATTTGGGAGAACAACCCTCATACTCTGAAAATAATAAGAGTCAACACTTTCAGAGCACTTACTATGCTTCAGGTGCAGTTTTATGTAATTTGTGTCATTCAACACTTTTGATCCTCGTAACAGTTGTATGAGTTAGACACTGACAAATTTGAGCAAACTCTGGGAGACAGTGTCCATGAGGCCGCAAAGAGCTGGACATGACTTAGCTACTGAACAACAAAAAACAACAACTTTCCCATACCTATTTGACAGATGGAGACATTGAAGCTTGATGACATTGAATAACTTGCATAAAGTCACAGGGAAACAAGGAGAGAAGCCAGGATGCAAACCGAGAAAGAAGGGCTCCAGAGTTCATGCTCTTAACCACTGTGCTACACTGCCTCTGCTGAGCCCAAAGCTTTATTTATTGTGCCAGGATCACCAACATGGAAGCACAAGTCAGTCTGGGTGACAGCTTCTTTACTGCCTGGATGACTCCTAAGAAAAATGTAGATTATTCTGACCCAAAGGACCTTATACTGGTACTCCAGGAAAGGGGCTGCCCAAACCCCAGGCCTCTCCTTCTGGTGTAGAAGTGGGGCCCAGGGGCTAAAGACAAAGATGAAACCCAGAACCCCCAGAGCTTCATTTGTGAGAGAACAGCATTCCAGAATGTGGCTAGAATAGTTAGGACAATTATAACCCTTAAGCAGACTTTCTCCTGCATTTGTCTGCAATAAAATCCATTACCAAGTTGTCTTTCTGCTCCCTGATCTGTCACTCTTCAAGCTTTTATCATGAATAGCAACACTTAAATATTCAGCAAGTGCCCTGCAGAGCACTAAATACCAAAAGCACACATAAAGGTCACGGTCTCAAAGCCCTCCCTACTCCCGGGAATTTACAGTTTAAGAGGCAAGACCCCAAAGCTGAACCTCATACGACGTGGCCTAAATATGTAGAAAGAAATTATTTCTTGCCACGTTTTTCTCAGTTTTGACTTTCTTCTGTCTTTGTTGGGTATTGCCAAGAGGAAAAGGCAGGTAAAGTGACATATTTAATTCATCTGAACAAAACATATTAAGAATCTACTCTGTCCAAAGCTTTATGCTTGGTACAGAAAGTAACAGGAGTGCCAAATAATTCCTACCTTCAAGAAGTTTCTATTGAGCAGAGAGATGAGTTACATATCTACGTAAATAATAGTACCATATTATTGCCCCAGAAAGTATACACAAGGGAAATACTAATAAAAGCCACTCATTGAGTCCCCGCTATATGTCAGGAACTTTATGTTCAGTGGTGCAAGCCTTCTGACATCTCAAAAGATCTTTACAACAGCTCCGCAAGGCTGGGATATTTATTATTAGCCCCATTTTACAAATGAGGAAACTGAGGCTAAGAGAAGTTGAGTAGCCTGCCCTACAAGTGGAAGAGCTTGGATTTAGATCCAAGTCATTTGGACTCTGGGCTTCCCAGGTGGCACTAGTGGTAAGGAACCCACCAGCCAATGGAGGAGACATAAGAGATGTAGGTTCAATCCCTGGGTTGGGAAGATCCCCTGGAGGGCATGGCAGCCCACTCCAGTATTCCTGCCTGGAGAATCCCCATGGACAGAGGAGCCTGACAGGCTACAATCCATAGGGTTGCACAGAGTCAGATACAACTGAAGTGACTTAGCACGCATGCACGTGCATTCAAACTCCAAAGCCCATAGTAGATACACTGTCTGAGTTCCTTTTTGTCCCAAACAGTGAATAGAATATTAATAAAGATTAAATGGGCCAGTCAGTACATCCCAAGCAGAGGGAAGAGCCTGAGGGTGAGCTGGGGGCACAGAAGACTGTGAGGGGTGTGCCTTGGGTGGAAAGGTGAGGGAACGTGGTGGACGTAAGTCATAAAGGCAGGTTGGGGTTTTGACTGGATATTATAGAGGGTCTATCGTTTGATGCCTGCTGGCCTACCAGAATGGTGGCTTCTCCAGAGGACATTGCATTTGGGGACATAAAAACAGCCTCACAAAGCTCTGACTTTTTCTGATTTTAAGCCAAATCATGTTCATCTCCCTCAGCACTGCTCCTATAACCTTTTTTAGCACAACCACATCTTCAGCAATTTGAAGCCAAGCAAACATGGTCATTCGGGACAGGTCACTTGTCCTTGCGAGGGGCCTTCATGCTCTGGTGACAGAGATAGTTGGCACGCGGCTTCCCTCCAGCTAACCACTTTGCACTCTGAGAAGAGTAGTTATTGCCTTGCATCTCTGCCTCATAAAAGGGGAATGGAATTGGCTGTGGGTAATCTGTTGGGATTGGTCTGTGGCATGTTGCATTAGTGTTTGAAGTATGGCCTTCAGAAAGTATGTTTCCATTTGTTGTACTTGACCATGATCAGAGAGTCAGCTTCAAAGAAAAGAAAGAACAGAGTTTGAACTCTACTTATTGGATGAAAAGGAGATAAGCAGGGGTAGGGCAGGAAGCAAATTGTGGAAGAGACTCAATCTGTATTTTCAATAACAATGGTCATTTAAACACTGCTCAGATTATGTCTGATGTGCAGGAAGACTCCAGGTCATTGGAGGAAGGCGCATGAATCCAGGAGACAAATCTCCACACAATAGCAACCTCAAAGGTCAAAAGAGGTCAGATTTGATCACAGCTGAAAGGAACAATGGAGATTAGCCCCTCAATTTTTTGTATTTTATTTATTTTTTCATATTAGAGGATAATTACTTAACAATATTGTGATGGTTTCTGCCAGGCATCAACAAGAATCGGCATTACATGTACATACGTTCTTTTCCTTTTGAACCTCCCTCCCACCTCCCTTCCCATCCCATCCCTCTAGGTTGTCACAGAGCACTGGCTTTGGGTTCTTTTAAAGCTGGAACAGCTAAAGCCCAGGGGGTGCAAAGACTTAGTCAAGGCCACACAGATGGTGAGCAATGGGACAAGGTTTGAAGTATCTTGCTTTCTAGTCTTGGGTTTGTTTGACATCAAGCTGCCCTCTAGGAGAATGTGACTGTGAGCAAACAGTAAATGTTTTAAGATGTCAGAAACCTGGGTGTGGGTGTAAAAGGCCAAGGATGGCTTCAAGGAGGACATGGAGCGATGTGAAATAGGTGGCGAGCAGAGGGCATTGTAGCTAAAGGGGGAATGCCCTCTACCTGCCCAGAATGTGCCAAGCCTGGCATCTCAGTGTCAGGAAAAGAAGTAAGCAGATTCTTGTGGCCAAAATAAATTGCTACAGCAGTAAAATTAAATCCCCTTTCCGGAAGAAATGGAAACCTTTGTAAGAGATGAGAAATCTAAACCTTTGTGCCCCAGCTTAACTGATTTAAGAAACCAACAGTTCCTTGCAAGGTTGAAGAGAGAAGGAAGAAAATACTAGGCTTGCCTCCTCACTTATAGGAAGAGGATTTTCCTGCTGGCAGCTACACACATCTATGAAGCACCTCAAGGGCTGTGTCCCTAGTAGGACAGCCAGAGCAGAGACAATTCCCCCCAAAACCTCGAGGGGCCGGGTTCAGCTTCCCCTGAGTCTGGCTTATTCACCAGTGGGTGACAAGGAGCTCAAGAGACCTGAGTCACCCTTGCTAATCGTTTCATTTCATTGGCCCATAACAAATCTCCCCCAGCCGGAATGGGATGCAACCTCTAATAAAATAATGCAGGTGAGATAGCAGCTGCCATGGAGAAGCATTTATATGATGAGTCTGGGTGAAGAGTGTAGAACCCACGCCCAAAGCAGGATGACAACAGTGATGTAAACTATACACAAGGAGGAATTAAGACTGAAAGGAAATATTCACGCTATTGTGTTCAGTTAGTGGGATTATGGATGCTTTTATAAATCTTTTAAAATAATCTTTATTATTCTTTTAAAGCTTTATTTATTAATTTACTGATGGCTGTGCCGGGTCTCTGGTGCTGCACACCCACGTTCTCTACCTGCAATGTGAGGGCTTCTTGCCGTGGTGGCTTCTCTCGTTGCAGCACATAGGCTCTGGAGGGCAGGCTCGGCAGTTGTGGTGCACGGGCTTAGTTGCATGTGGACTCTTCCCAGGGCAGGGATCAAGCCTGTATCCCCTGCACTGGCAGGTGGATTCCTAACCATTGGACCACCAGGGAAGTCCTAAAACAATTTTTATTACAATTACATGTGATTTAAAGAAAGATAAATACATTTTGCAATACTTTTAGCAACTGTGCTTGCTTCTCTCTGCAAGCCACTCCCAGCATACATGGAGCCAGTTAAAGAAATAGGCAATGTTTTCTTCAGCACTCACTCCCCTCCCCCAATGCCCTCTCTTTAATATCTTCATTTTATACTTTGTATTATCTCTCTCAGGCCTAATTCTGTAACCATTATCACCGATTCCTGACATCTCCCTCTCCTTCTTCCTGCCCCCCACCTTACCAAAATATTTGTTAGTAGTGAAGCTGTCCCCACTGTTCAGCAGTGCAGCAGTTAACCTGGTGAAGGAAGGTGTTCATAGAGGTAGGTGGCTCTCCAGGATAATATTAATATATTTGCTTAATACCTGGGTAATCTCCAAAGACAGACGCTGTCAGTTCCTTCTGTCTTTGCACACATGTTACTCCCTCTCCTTAGAACTGTGCTGGCCTTGGTGAACTGCTTGACCAATAAAATGAAGTGGAAGTACCATGCTGGGTTTCTGAGATCAGGTCATAAGAAATCTTGCAGCTTCCTCCAGGCTCTCTTGGAACACTCACTCTTAGGATACTCTTTTCCAGCAGTCAGCTGCCATGTGATGAGAAGTCCAAGCCACAGAAAGAGACTAAGTATAGATGGTCCAGTCTAGTCAACAAGTATAGACAGTCCAACAGCTGACATCAACTGTCAGACATGAGTGCAACATTTTGGACATGCAGCCCAGTCAAGCCTTCAGATGACTGCAGCTTCCGCCTGCATAGGATTAAAACTCTATGAGACCTCAAGTGAAAGGCACCCAGCCAGCTCATTCAGTCCAAATTACCAACAAAAATAACAGCTGGATGTTTTCAGACATCAAGTGTGAGGGCAGTTTTTTTAATGTATCAGTAGACAGGAAAACATTTTTTTAAATACTTTTTTTAGGTAGGATGACAAAACTTCGGTTTCTATGGTCCTTGATTTGGTGGAAGATTCTGAGAAGGATGCTTTTCTGCTCAGTCATTTCTTTAATCATTCATTCATTCACCTAACGTACACATCGTGAAGAACACGTCATATAAGGCACTCTGCCAGATGCCAGGTAGTACAGCAAAGGATCAGAAATAGCCCATGCAAAACCTATATTTCATCAAAGGTATTGACATGTTATATAAAAGTGTTACAGTTACTTGAATTTGGATGGGCCAGGTGGATAAGATCTGAATATATATGCATGTTTGGGTACAAAGGCATCGAAGAAAATGAGAATAATATGATGATGGCAAAGCTCCTGAATCAAGACAGCAGGGAGTAAGCAAGGGAAGCAAGAGAAAGCCCTCTAGTTTGATTAGAAGGTAAGGAGCCCTAAGGAGAATGGTGGTCAATAGGGCTGGCTGGGAAAGAGGGAAACTGGCCCTTGAGCAGGTCTCATCTAAACCACATGATCAATATGTCCCTGAAGGCTAAGTTCAATGTGATCTGTGTTCTCTGCCACAGACCAGTCACTGATTGCTTTGCTGAGAGACTAGAGACTAAAGAATGCAAGAATCAAGTCTAAATAAATCCCCAAGGAATTCAAACTGCCCATCTTCCTGTGTATAAATCATGGCCCTCAATGCATTTATGAGCTGTGGCAAAATTTACCACCCATTGATATTGATGATGGGCCCATGAAGACGCTATTAGGTGGGAAAACATGGTTATAGCTCAGAGTTAATGGGTGAACGAATGAATCCCACTAAACTTCTTCGAAAGGGCTGGAGTTGGAGCTGGATAAGGGCTATAGACATAGCTTCCAAAATATAAGCTGACTTAGATCCTAACACTGCTGGTAAATGCAGTGTGAACTTGCAAAAGTCACTCTTCCTCACTGAGACTCAGTTTCTCCACTTGCACAAGGCAGAGTATCTCTGAGGTTGCTTTAAGCTCTGATATTTCATGATCCTAAGGTTGGACTGTGAAGAAGGCTGAGCACTGAAGAATTGATGCTTTTGAACTGTGGTGTTGGAGAAGACTCTTGAGAGTCCCTTGGACTGCAAGGAGATCCAACCAGTCCATTCTGAAGGAGATCAGTCCTGGGATTTCTTTGGAAGGAATGATGCTAAAGCTGAAACTCCAGTACTTTGGCCACTTCATGTGAAGAGTTGACTCACTGGAAAAAACTCTGATGCTGGGAGGGATTGGGGGCAGGAGGAGAAGGGGACAACAGAGGATGAGATGGCTGGATGGCATCACTGACTCTAAGGACATGAGTCTGAGTGAACTCCAGGAGTTGGTGATGGACAGGGAGGCCTGGCGTGCTGCGATTCATGGCGTTGCAAAGAGTCGGACACGACTGAGCGACTGAACTGAACTGAAGGGATAGTGACATGTTATATGAATGGGAGAAAAGGGGTGACATAGGACCTGACTCTCACACATGCACCATCAACTCTAAACTCATCCATGGAATTCTGACCGAATCCTAATGGCATCATTGTTTGGGGTGCAGTGCATGACTTGGCGCTTGGCTGAGAGTAAAACTAAACCTCAGATACCCACAGAGGTGACTTTTCCCCAGAGCATCTGGAGCCCAGGAGCCCACGTTTCTCCCTGTACATCTCACTCCAGAGGTCAAGGTCCATTACTGCATGCTTCAATGTGATGAGTTTAGATTTAGCCTCACGCATAAAACACTGTCATAATTCAGGAGGAGAGGGGACATTCTTGTCAGATTTCCTTCTCTGTCTCCTCAGGAATGTAATATAACTTCTTTTCACCACACCATAAATTTACTTCAATGAGTCAAAAAATCAGCTTCTCATCAATATTTAAACGGGTCACTAACAGCCTGTATTTTACTACAATCTCCCAACTTATGATGGTCTGACATGTGATTTTTTTTGACTTTACAATGATTGCAAAAATGATACAAGTGGACTTCCCTGGTGGTTCAGTGGTTGAGAATCCACCTGCCAATGCAGGGGACATGAGTTTGACCCCTGGCCCAGGAAGATTCCACATGCTGTGGGGAAACAGCCTGCGGGCCACAACTGCTGAAGCCCTCAAGGTCTAGAGCCTCTGCTCTGCCACAAGAGAAGCCACTGTAAAGAGAAGCCCACACATCTCAGCTAGAGAGCAACCCCTGCTTGCTGCAACCAGAGAAAGCCCATGCACAGCAGTGAAAACCCAGCACAGTCAAAAAATTTTTTTCAAAATTCTAAAAAAAAAATTAAAAATTAAATGGGGTTGGTAAATATGTTTTTAAAAAGCAAGACATATTCAATAGAAACCATACATTAAATTTTGAATCTTGATCTTTTCCCAGGCTAGTGATATGCTGTAGGATGCTCTCTTGTAATGCTGGACAGAGGCAGCGAGCCACAGCTCCCAGTCAGCCACACCATCACCAGGATAAACAGCCAATAACACGACCATCACGTACCCGGACAATCATTCTGTTTTCCACATTTAGAAAATTTTTCAATAAATTACATGAGATAATCAACACCTTATTTTTAAATAGAATTGTGCTATGTGATTTTGCCCAACTGTATGCTATGTGTTCTGAGCATATTGAAGGTAGCTGAGGTTATTAAATGCACTTTTGACTTAAGATATATTTAACTTACAATGGATTTATCAGGATGTAATCCTTATCAAATCCAGTAAGATCTGTATAAACAAGAAGTCAGGAAGTTCAGGATAAAATGAATTACCAGCTCACTGATTTACAAGATGAGTGCCCTCAGTTCTTTAATTTGAGGGAAGAGTAGAAGTTTATTTAAGATTACATGAAACTTCACGACAAGGCAGGCCTCAGTATCTCTAAGTTTGAATACTGAGATGCGCTTGCTTACACACCAAAAAGGGCTCCTCTGGGACCGCACAGAGACACAGCGTTTGCTAGCAGCAGGGTGTGGTCGCCCTGTGCTGCTTCAGAAGTGATGCTCCCTTCACCATCTCTGTGGGCTGCCATCCTGTCAGTCAATTTAGCACCACGTGCCACCTTTTCTCTCTTTCCAGGTAACCAGGTAGGATTCAGAGGGAAAAATGAAGGGTGTAGGACCCCCCCCCCCCGACTCCTCATCAATTCCGACTTGTGGAAAGTAGTGGTGAAACGGGACATCCAAGCAAAGTTTACTTTGGACTCTTCACTTTGATGCATTCCTTGATGTTTGCCCCCAAACTGTCTCCTCCTCCTTCCTTTGAACAGATGAGAGTTTAAGTAAGAAAGGGTAGGGTTTTGTTTGGAGGAAAGACAACTGTGTAGAAAGACAGCCTGATGCCTTATTCCAAAAATCAAGAGACAAGGGACTTCCTTGGTGGTCCAGTAGCTAAAACTCTGCACTCCCAATGCAAGGGACCTGGGTTTGATCCATGATGAGGGAACTAGATCCCAAATGCTACAGCAAAGATTGAAGCTTCTGTGTGCTGCAACTAAGACCCAGGACAGACAAAGAAAAATTAATAAATATTAAAAAAATAAAAATCAACAGACAGTTCTGAGAATCAAGAAATAGTGACTAAAAGCCAAGAAATAATGGCTAAGACACTGAAGCCTCATTGCTGCTGCTGCTGCTGCTAAGTTGCTTCAGTCGTGTCCAACTCTATGCAACCCCATAGACGGCAGCCCACTAGGCTCCGCCATCCCTGGGATTCTCCAGGCAAGAACACTGGAGTGGGTTGCCATTTCCTTCTCCAATGCATGAAAGTGAAAAGTGAAAGTGAAGTCACTCAGGTGTGTCTGACTCTTTGCAACCCCATGGACTGCAGCCTACCAGGCTCCTCTGTCCATGGGATTTTCCAGGTAAGAGTACTGGAGTGGGGTGCCATTGCCTTCTCCAGAAGCCTCACTGTCTGAGTTCAAATCCCACCTCTGCCTCTCAGTATAAGTGTGATGTTAGGCATATTACTTAATCTGTTTAGATTTATAAAACAGTTTCCTGATCTATAAAACAGTGAGAGTAACAATGTTTACTGTATGGAGACGCAGGGATGATGAAATGCCGTGACACACAGAAAGCAATAGAGCAGTTCCTGGCATGTGCTCCAAGTTTGCTCTTTTATTCCTGTGAAGGGTTCTGTAGCTACCAAGATACTACAGTGGTCCAGTGGCTAAGAGTCTACACCCCCAATGCAAGGGGCACAGGTTCAATCTCTGGTTGGGGAGCTAACATTCTACAAGCAGCATGGCACAGCCTTAGAAAAAATGTTAATAAAATACAAAAACATTCTTTTTAAGGAAAGATAACAGGACTTTCCTGGAGGTCCAGTGGTTAAAACTTCACTTTCCAGTGAAAGGGGAGCAGGTTTTCAATCCATGATCAGGAAGCTAAGATCCCACGTATCTCGTGGGCAAAAAACCAACATAAAACAGAAATAATACTGCAACACATTCAATAAAGGCTTTTAACATGATCCACATCAAAAAAATTAATAAACACCAGATAACCATAAAATTGAGCTGGTTCCACACCAGCTGGCCTCCTAGAAGACTGTGACCACCCCCAAAGAATAACCTTTCCAGGTCCTTCCCACTACAGA
This sequence comes from Ovis canadensis, assembly GCF_042477335.2. Classification (NCBI taxonomy): domain Eukaryota; kingdom Metazoa; phylum Chordata; class Mammalia; order Artiodactyla; family Bovidae; genus Ovis; species Ovis canadensis. Next base: position 37,748,480 of record NC_091258.1, on the reverse strand, counting down.
ACTATACAAGTCATGGCCAACTTCCAGCCTCAACCCCTGGGTTGAGGAAGGGGAGTAAAAAGTGGAAGAGTTGAGGCTGCCCTGACATGTGCAGGGCACTGACAAAAGCTATGACTAGAAAAACCAAGGTTTGCTTGATTCCAGTGCCAGCTCTGGCTTGGACTATACGAGTGATCCCTGTGGTGGCTGTCCTGGATGACTTCCACGGTCCTTTCCAATTCTAAGATTCCGACCCCCTGGAGCCCAGGGAGATGCTGGCTGCCATGGCTCCTATGTCTTTTGAAAATCCTGGTCTGCAGCTTTCATGCCCGCTTCAGTCCATAGGACTGGGCTCATTCCAGGTCACAGCTGCCTCCAGTTCATACCTCTCTCTGTCCTAACATGAGATGATGTCATTGGAGAGTTTGTGTCCTTTAAACCTGCCACATTTCTAGGTACCCAAATATTCTGGGACCCTATGAACCACAGGCCATTAATCAAATCCTTTTTGCCTTCACAAAGATTAGCTCTTTTCAGGGAAAACACAGAGATAACTAAATTAGACTTGTTTTTCAGCCCTGCCCAAAATAACGTCATATGTTTTCTGGGTTATGTCAGCTCACTGAGCTGTCAAAGACACTTGAGAGAAATCAAATGTTCTTCGACGATAGTGTTGTCACACACCTCACACATAATGTACTCGCTGCCCCTTTTAAAGCCCCACAGAGTCAAGAAAAGACGGAGGACAGGAGTACAGGAAAGAATCCTATGTGCACTCAAGCATTATTCCTCCAGCTTGACTCTATGGGCTTTAAAGATACATCCGAGGGACTTCTCTGCTGGGCCGGTGATTAGGAGTCTGCCTTGCAATGCAGCAGACATGAGTTCAATCCCTGGTCAGGGAACTAGGATCCCATGTGCCAAGGAGCAACGAAGCCTGCTCACCGCAACTAGAGAGACTGTGTGCCACAAGGAAAGATCTCTTGTGATACGAGGACGATCCTGAGGGCCATAACTAAGATGCAATGCAGCCAAATAAATAAATGAACATCCAATAGAATCTCAGTTCTTACCTGAATTAAGCTAGGTAAACTAGTTGGCAATCCGCGTTGAGTGAGAACTTTGCTGAGACAGCAGAAAGGAGACTGCTGCACACTTGGTGCTTTCCCTGCTCTCCTGACTTGGCAGTTAATGGGCCTCTTGGTGACAAATGAAGACACAGAGTGACTTCCAGCATTTGTGCTAGAATGTGAATGACTTGTGTAAGGAGCTTTATTGGATTTTAGGCAGGTGAGTGATAGTCTTCCCACATCATAAGCCCTTGTCAAATGTATCCTGACTGATTGATATTTTCTCTCACTTTATGGGCTCCCTTAAGGAATGAATTCAGTTGAAAAGAACAATGCACCATTTCTACCTAATTAGACATGTTTTCTATAAAACTAAAAATATTTATTAAGATATACAAGTATAGATATTAATTTGAATTACCATAAATGCCATACTTAAATGTGCTGCTTATTTCAAACCCAGACACGTACATATGTGTATATAATTAGATGCTTTGCTCACGAAGGCTGAACTTTCCGGAGTGACTATTTAAACTAGTGGTTCTCTACCTTATGGATATTCCTGGACATTTTGAGAATCTCTTGGAAGTTATCAACCCCTCCCTGTAAAATGCATCCACAGACAACATGTTGCTTACATGTTAAATACAGATTCCCTGGAGCCCATTTACAAACCTTCCTCTTTCCCTCCACTCCCAGGGTCTATGGACTCAGGTCAAGTGACTTAGTAGCAGCAGTAGCAGTGGAGAAAAAGACATAGAGAATAGACTTATGGACATGGAAGAGGGGAGGAGAGAGTGAGATGTATGGAAAGAGTAACATGGAAACTTACATTACCATATAAGAAATAGATAGCCAACGGGAATTTGCTGTATGGCTCTGGAAACTCAAACAGGGGCTCTGTATCAACCTAGAGGGGTGGGATGGGGCAGGATATGGGAGGGAGGTTCAAAAAGGAGGGACTATACATATACCTATGGCTGATTCATGTTGAAGTTTGACAGAAAACAACAAAATTCTGTAAAGCAATTATCTTTCAATAAAAAAATAAAAACAAACAAACAAAAAAGAACCTCTGACTTGATTCTCAGTCCTAGATCGAGCTTAAATACTGTGCTTTTCTCTCCTTGAGTTTTTAATAGCACTATGAGTTTGAGCAAAACCCCTTCCCTAACCCAAATATAGTTTTAAGTCTGAGATTCAGAGATGCTTAGCACATGTATTTTCCTTATTATGGTTTCAATTGCCCTAACAAAGATTTATTTCAAAAATAAATGTTGTGCCTTTATTTTCCTTCTAACTTGTCTGTATGGGAAATTATTTTTTTCACCTTGTAGCCAAGAAAAGAAAAGAAAAGAGAAAACTACTGAAGAATAAAAATGACTTGTTAATCTTCAGAAAACCCATGTTTTGGTTTCCTCTAATTAGTAGAGGTTAATTTTCCCTCTCTTTAGACAAACATGTTTCAAGTTCCTGTACTCTTTTCTAATCAAAAGTCTAAAATATGGTTATGACTCTGTTGAAGGATAACTGTTTTACAATGTTGTAGTGGTCTCTACAAAGAAAGCTGAGCACTGAAGAATTGATGCTTTTGAACTGTAGTGTTGGAGAAGACTCTTAAGAGTCCCTTGGACTGCAAGGAGATCCAACCAGTCCATCCTAAAGGAGATCAGTCCTGAGTGTTCATTGGAATGACTGACGCTAAAGCTGAAACTCCAGTACTTTGGCCACCTCATGCAAAGAGTTGACTCATTGGAGAAGACTCTGACGCTGGGAGGGATTGGGGGCAGGAGGAGAAGGGGACGACAGAGGATGAGATGGCTGGATGGCATCACCAACTCGATGGATGTGAGTTTGAGTGAACTCTAGGAGTTGGTGATGGACAGGGAGGCCTGGCGTGCTGCAATTCATGGGGTCGCAAAGAGTCGGACACAACTGAGCAACTGAACTGAACTGAACCATACGTCAGGTTATGATTCTCATTAAAGACTCCTCTGTGAGGTAAACTCTGTTGCCTTTGTTGCAGAGTTCCTCTACCACCATCTTTGAAAGGAACACTATCACTTTACACAGACCACAGACAGGTGTTAAACAGATATACTCTTTTTATTAGGCTGTATGTCTTCAAATCTGGTGTCTGAAATGGTTATTCAGGCCATTCAAATTGGACAAGGCAGAAAGTGAAGCTCAGAGCTAGTTTTCAGGTCTGTGGAAACAACGCCGCTGATTCTAACCTTGCAGAATTGCCAGGAGGATTAAAGGACACAGTGTTTGTAAAGTACCTGGCACAACACCTGTTCAGTTCAGTTCAGTCACTCAGTCATGGCCAACTCTTTGTGACCCCATGGACTGCAGCATGCCAGGCTTTCCTGTCCATCATCAATTCCCAGAGTTTGTTCAAACTCATGACCATCGAGTTAGTGATGCCATCCAACCATCTCATCCTCTGTCATCCCCTTCTCCTCCTGCCTTCAATCTTTCCAAGCATCAGGGTCTTTTCTAATAAGTCAGTTCTTCACATCAGGTGGCCAAAGTATTGGAGCTTCAGCATGAATATTCAGGACTGATTTTCTTTAGGACTGACTACTTTGATCTCCTTGCAATTCAAGGGACTTTCAAGAGTCCTCTCCAACACCACAGTTCAAAAGCATCATTTCTTCAGCGTTCAGTCTTCTTTACAGTACAACTCTCACATCCATACATGACTACTGAAAAAACCACAGCTTTGACTATATGGACCTTCAGGTGTTGACTATATGAACACCTGTTACACAACTGCTAACAGAAACTGTCCAATGGGCTCTAGCAAGGGAAACTACAGCACCATGGACAGCTCCTTGTGGTCTGCCATTTTGGAGGCCTTCCTAGATGAGCAAGATTCTATGGTTCTTAAAACGACCTTGACCACTTAGACAACCTCTGGCTTTCTGTGACAAGGGATTCATCCTCTTCTTTATCTCTGTGTGCACCTCACCAGATGGGAGGCTCATCAAAGGGATCTAAGTTGTTCAGAGGTTTTGCTGAATTAGAGACTTGGGTTTCTTTTCAGTATCCCATGGTGAAGTCCCCAGCTGATGATTCTTCATAGATCCTTTTTCCCTCCAGGCAAGTCCAGGGGAGTTTGGGACTCTTTGTTCTGACTCCAACCCTAAAGACTGTATTTCTTGACTAACCATCCATTTCTCAGGGAGAATAATCTGGCCCTACCCTATACCTTCCTTGGTCTGGTGTGTAGGATTCAAGGGCAATTTCCTACTACATTTAGGACAGCCAGCTCCTACAAGTGAAAATACCAGCCAAGGCACTATCTTTCTAAATAAAACGCTGACTAAATGTTAGCAGGCTTCTTCATCAGAACAAGGCAGGAGCTGTGAGGGGGCACTGAACAAACATGTCGATGTGCTCTTTGCTGACAGTTGTCAGCTGCTTGGACCCCTGCCACGTGCTGCTGCATGTGGTTGCCCACCCAGGAGCATGTGCATGTACACCCCATTCCCCCACCCCTCTCCAAGAGAGAGTTCTTGACTCTTTGGTGCCAGCACTACTTGTTAGCAATATAGGTGGTTCTGTAGTTTAATTCCAGAAAAAATATATATATATTTTAAAATTAGAATTTCATAAAGTGAGTGTCACTTTGTTACTGACTGGTATTCATTTTCAATGGTCCCATGACTGCAAATGTCTCTAGGTACTTCAGATTCCAGCCAGTCTGTCTCCTGACAGACTAGTTCTGTTAGTTGTTAGGAGTTTGATCATCACTTATCAACTTTCCCTAAGACATGTATTAGTACTATTTCCCTAGACAATAGTAATAGCCTCATGCTTTTCTACCTTTTTTTCTCCACTTTCAACCCAGATTATACAAAGCTGCCAGATTAATTTTCTTAAAAGTTTACCTAGGCATATACAGCCCTGCTTAAAATTCTTGTTTTTATTTATTTATTTTAAAATTTTATTTTAATTTATTTATTTAGACTGTGGTAGGTTTTAGTTGCTCATGCAGGCTCTTCATTGCCCTGAGGCATGTGCTATGTTGGTTCCCTGACCAGGGATCATACTGGTATCCCCTGCATTGGAAGGCAGATTCTTAACCACTGTACCACCAGGAAGTCCCCAAATCCTTGTTTTTAATGGCTCTTCATTGGCTACAAAATTACAAACAAACTCTTCACCCTGGTATTCTTCTTGATATGGCTTCAGCCAGCTTTTCCTGATATTTTTTTCTAGTAATTACCCCTGCCATATGCCATCTGGATTCATTAATAATTCCTAAACAAGGGTATCCTTGTAACTTTATTCATGTTTCTTGTCTTTCTGGAACAAATTCCTCTTTCTTATAAAATTTTTCCATTTTTCTGGATACAGGTATATGCATGGCTGAGTTGCTTTGCTGTGCACCTGAAGCTATCACAACATTCTTAATTGACTACAATTCAATATAAAATAAAAACTTAAAAAACTCTCCCATTCTTCAAAGTCACCACAAACCCCATTCCTTTGTATTATCTTTGCTAAGTAACAGTAAAAGCTAACATTTAGTAAGCACTTAGGACATGCCAGGCACAGGCTAAGTGCATTATAGGCATTACACATCATTTATTTCCAGCAAAATTAACCTATTATAGTCTATGTTTTGCAATATTAGGAAGGTTTAAGAATTTGGACTTCTTGCCCAGAGTGTTAGAACTACTGAGTAGTGAGGCAGGCTTTGAACCCAGGTAGCCTGAGTTTGTAGACCTCAGCTTTAAATCACTCTCCTGTCCTGCTACAGTCAACCTCTAGCATTTGATTAATTTCTATAGTATTTTCCTTACTCCACACCTATCTTATATTATAATTATCATCTGTGTGTTTTTCTTCCTTTCCTTCACTCTGGATAATGAACATATTACCAACTTGGCTCTATTCATTGATATCAATAACCAGCACAATGCCTGAAACTGTAGTGGAAAGAACTTTGAAATAGCCACTAAAATATGTGGGTATTTTAGATGAAAGAGGGAACCTGATCTATTCCCAGAGGTCTGTGATTATGAGAGGGAGCAGGGTAAATTTCATTCAAAATACATTCTGCAACCCTTGAGAAATGTCTACCTGCTCAGGGCAAGAGGTTAAGGAGCTAATATCCCTTCAGTCAGGGGGGCTGGCTGCAGGGGGTTGCATTTTCCACCCTTCCTGTCTTTCCTTGTCCAAAGGGACTGTGATGGGACAACAGCAAACCCACTCAGAGAGCAAGAGTCAGGATGCGGTTCACCTCAGAGAATGAATGTATGGCCTGGGAAGCCAGCCAAGCCTCTGGCTGAGGCTGAGCTGTCCAGAAACTGGACCAAAGGCGAGTAAGGATGCAAAGGAGGGGGCGGACAGCTGATCCATTGATGAGGTTCTTTCATACTCTGGTGGTATCAGAGTCCCAGCATCCACAAATTAGGTGATTAAAGAAAAATGTGATAAAAGTACCCTTCTCAAGAGTACAGTAAGGTATAGGAAAGCCATAAGGGTGGTGCTGTGTCCTGGGGTATGCAGCAGTAGGGCTATTACACCCCCAGGTCTGAAAGCCAGGGAAGGCATGGAGAACTTGGAGACAGAGCAACTGTCTGAGAAGAGCAATGACGTTCAGTCAAGGGACATGGCAACTCAACACAAGGTTGCTAGGAGGAAAATACCCCAACTTGACTCTTCTTTCTCCCTCTAATCTACATCTTCACTTCGCCATTGGTTGAGCCTAACTATCATGAGAGAGCAAGGAAGCCCACTGATGTCACCCATAGAGGTCAGCCTCCCCAGGCACAGGGCTGGAGGGTGGATCTGGAAGGGCCAAAGAAAGACAGGGGAGTCAGAGCTATGGCCCAGCCTCAGTGACCTTGTCAACAAGGTACAGACTCTCAGAACAGGTTATGGACTGAATTGTGCCTCCCCAGCTGCAGTCCACAGGGTTGCAAGGAGTTGGACATAACTTAGTGACAGAACAACAACAACCCGTAAATTCACATGTTGAAAACTTAACCCTCAGAGTGACTATATTTGGAAATAAGGCCTGTAGAGAGGTAATTAAGGCTAAATGAAGACATAAGGGTGGGGCCTAATCCAATAGAACTGGTGACCGCGTAAGAAGAAGAAGAGACACTAGTGATGAACACACAGAGGAAAGGCCAAGTGAGAACAGAACACGGTGTCTTCTTGTCTGCAAGCCAAAAAACAGGCCTCAGGAGAAACCAACCTGCCAACACCTTGATCTTGGACGTCTAGCCTCCAGAACTGCAAGAAAACAAATTTCTGTTCTTTGAGCCACCTAGCCTGTGGAATTTTGTTACGGCAGCTCTAGCCAACTAAGACAGAGCAAGAGGGAATATTAGATAACATCCTACCTGACACTCTTACATCACAGGGGAGGAGTCTGAGCAGTAAGAGGAGATGTGCCTTCCCTAAAACTCCAGTCACTTAGAGGCAGATTTGGACTAGAACCCAACCTGGCAGACTCCTAGGCCAGGTCCTTCCACAACACCCAGAAACTCCAAGGTGGTGATCATGAGTGAAATCCAACTTGGTTAAACATTTTGTTAGGCTTATAACCAGTACTGAGTTTTAACTGAGTTAGTTTCCAACTGTGAAAAATCAGGAGATTTCACGTTAGTATCTAGATATTCAACTTTTCTTTAAACATCAGAAGATGCAGGGATTCTGGGCCCATGCTCTAGCCTGGCTATGCGGAGCCTGAACTAAGTTAATCACTCTGCTTCTAAGACATCCAAAGCAACGCGTCCACCAGGTTGCTTTACTCAGTTTCTGTCTGGCCCCCATAAGCAACTTCTACTATCAGCCCCTGACCACAAGCTATTTTTCAAAAGGAACACACATGGCTATCAATAACTAATCAATAGGCTGCACCTCACAGGAAATACATACAGTCAGTTGAGACTTGGGAAGTAAGACTGTCCTCAGAGAGTTAAACTGTGAAGTCAGCCCACAGTTATGTAGGGCAGAGTTAGGCTAAATTGTCTGAGAGAGATGAATGCCCCTTAGGTGTGCCACACAGGACAGGAACCTGACTGCAGATGTGACACACTGAAGAAAGAAGGTGTCAATAGGCCTGGGGCTGGCCAGTCATAGAAACTTAGAAAGTAGAGTCAGGGACTTCCCTACTGGCACAGTGGATAAGAATTCACCTGCCAGTGCAGGGGTCATGGGATCGATCTCTGGTCCAGGAAGATTCCACACGCTGAGAAAAACTAAACCCTCGCATCATAACTACTGAGCCCACACTCTAGAGCCCGCAAACCGCAACTACTGAGCCTGCATGCGACGACCACTAAAGCCAGTGTGCCTAGAGCCTGGGCTCTGCAGCAAGAGAAGCCGCTGCAATGAGAACCCCATGCAGTGCAGCAAAGAGCAGCCCCAAACCGCCACAACAAAAGCCAGAGCAAAACCTGCTGACCACCACCAGGCAGCATTGAGGAAGGAAGAACTATAGTCAGAAATAGCTGGACCATTCCCAGGACAGATAAGATCTGCCATGCCATAAGACTATAGCCCATTAACGATCTGAATCATCTTTTGCTACTTACTCTGGGCCCGTGCTCATCAAACCACCTCCTCATCAGACTCTTGCTACCATGTAGAAAATTACTAGTCCCTCTTCATGCACCCAAGGATGGGTGATCGCTGGTTTCCTTGCGCTTCCACATGCTCATTTTCTGATAGATTACATCAGTTTTGGAAGATTGATGAAAGGCTCACATCTCTGAAGATCAATTTGACTCTCTGTGCCCTGAAAAACCTAGTTTCTAAGCCTGCAAGATTGAGAGCCAGATGTTCCCCTGGAGGTCTCTTGGGAGCCCAGCAAGCTGGCCTTCCTGGCGAGTTTCCTCTCTGCTCCCTTCCTCTGTCCCCACACATGCCAGAACCTCATCTTTGGCCATATGGCCTCACTTAATAATAATAATAATAATAATAATAATAATAATACATAAGCAATTTAACAGGGGTCTTCTTAACACAGTGCCCTAATGAAAAGGAGAAATACTTTAATCTGCATATCTACGTGTGGCTATTTAATTAAAATTAAATAAAAATTAAAAATTCAATTCTTCAGTCATACTAGCCACATTTCAAGTATTTGATAGCCACATGCAGCTAGTGGTTGTTGTATTGGACAGCTCAGTTGGAGAACATTTCTAGCATTGCAGAAAGTTCTTTAGGATAGTGGCAAGATTGATGATAGAATTCGGATAAGACAGAGAGATAAACATAAGCAGAAGGACTCCTTGTTGTTGTTATTCAGTCACTAAATCATGTCTGACTCTTGGCAACCCTGTGGACTGCAGCAAGCCAGGCTCCACTGTTCTCCACTATCTCACTGAGTTTGCTCAAATTCATGTCCACTGAGTCAGTCATCTCATCCTCTGCTGCCCTCTTCTCCTTTTGCCTTCAATCTTTGCCAGCATCAGGATCTTTTCCAGTAAGTCAGCTCTTCACATCAGGTGGTCAAAGTATTGAAATTTCAACTTTAGCATCAGTCCTTCCAATGGATAGTTGGGTTGATTTCCTTTAGGCTTGGCTGGTTTGAGCTCCTTGCAGTCCAAGAGACTCTCAAGAGTCTTGTTCAGCATCACAGTTTGAAAGCACCAATTCTTCAGCATTCATTCTTCTTTATGGTCCAGCTCTTATATCCATACATGACTACTGAAAAAACCATTGTTCTCAACTCACACTTCTGTTTCTAGATTCTGCATCTGTAGGTGAGGCCTGGCCACTTGCAGGTTCATAGTAAGTGATGAGAATGAGTGGTAAGAGGCTCAGGTCAGTTTCCCAGGGATACTGACTGACTGCCATGCCTCACCATCTAGAGATTAACTTGAACCTCAGCTGAGAGGGAGTTCTTTACAAACCTTTCATTACTCAGGCAGCTGAGTGCCTGCAAAATTGCCAAAGTTTGGACTAAGCTCTCAACACCTCGTCACCACGATCTCATACCTACTGAAACTCCACAAAGGGGGGTCTCAGGACAGATGAGGGCTTCCCTGGTAGCTCAGTTGGTAAAGAATCTGCCTGTAATGCAGAAGACCCTGGTTCAATTCCTGGGTCAGAAAGATCTGCTGGAGAAGGGATAGGCTACTCACTCCAGTATTCTTGGGTTTCCTGGGTGGTTCAGCTGGTAAAGAATCCGCCTGCAATGTGGGAGACTTGTGTTCAAGCCCTGGGTTGGGAAGATCCCCTGGAGAAGGAAAGGCTACCTGCTCCAGTATTCTGACCTGAAGAATTCCATGGACCATATAGTCCATGGGGTCGCAAAGAGTCGGACATGACTGAGTGACTTTCACTTTCAGGGACAGATGAGGACTAAGTTCTCTCATCCAGATGGCCCTGCACAGGCTTCCCAAGCAATTAGTTCATTTGCTCTGTGTCAGAACTTGGTGAGAATGGCAGGGCAGGATTACAGACAGTACAGATGAGGAAACTAAAGCTCGGGGGATTTAGATAAGTTGTCCTTGGTCAAGGCTGAGAAGTTTCAGGCGAAGTCAGGAATTGAGTCTTGATTTCCCAGCTCCTGGGTGAGAGCTTCTTCTGCTTGCACTGTGGTGCCTCTTTATAAACAGCTCCCCACCCTAGTACTCTGTGACAGCCTAGAGGTGGCAGGATGAGGCAGGGGATGGAAGGAGGTTCAAGAGGGAAGGAACGTATATTTATTTATGTCTCATTCACATTGTTTTACGGCAGAAACCAACACAATGTTGTAAAGCAATTAACAACTATCCTCCAATTAAAAATTTTTTTAAAAAAGAAGAGCTCCCAAGTTTGCAAACCATTTGCCCAAGTGGCACAGGGTTGGGACACATGGTACAGAAGCTGGAAGAAGGAAGGATGTCTCTGTACTTCTGTGCTCTTCATGGCAAAGCAGTGGATGAGGATACAGAGGAGTCCCAGATTAGAGGACCAAGGGGAGAACAGAGGGAAAGGGGGGAGGGACCTAGGAAACATATTTCCCTTATAACAGGAGCTCTGCTCTCCAATCTGTAGTGCAGGGAAAATGCTAATTGTCCCTTCCCAACCGCGCAGACAGGCTAGAACAATAGAGTGAAACCATGGATGAGAAAATCATTGGGAAGATGGTAAGAAGCTCAGAGGATTATAAACCTCCTGCTTCTCAGAACCCAAACAAAATAAAGCTAAAATAAACAGACATTTTTCTCAGCCTTTTACTTTCATGAAAGAGATAAATGTCAAAGAAATCAGGCTTACATCAGACAGATTATATATAAATTTTCCCCAGGAGTCCACGTGTCAGCAAAAGTTCAGTTCAGCCTCCTATATTTGCCCAGTTGGAATCCTAAATAATGAGAATTACTCATAATAATGTAACAAGACCCTACCAGGCTATGATGGATCTTCCGAATCATGAGAAGCAGTCCTAGGACTTTTCTACAGCAGATTTCACTGCAGTATAGTTATCTGGACACTGGCAAAATGTACTGCGTAGTACATGTGACAGTCCTCTTTCAACAGAATAGTGTGTATGTGTGTGTGTGTGCACTGTTGGTGCTCAGTTGTGTCTGACTCTTTGGACCCCATGGACTGTAGCCCTCCAGGCTCCTCTGTCCATGGGATTGCCCAGACCAGAATACTGGAGTGGGTTGCCATTTTTTTCTCCAGAGGATCCTCCCCACCCAGGCATTAAACCCATACCTCCTGTGTCTCCTACATTGCAGGCATATTTCTTTTTACTGCTCGGCCACTGGGGAAGTCCTTGACAGAATATTACATTTTTTTCTTATCATTCTGGATGATGGGGGTGTTAATCTACTATGGAAGAATTATTTGGATTTGTCTTTGAGCTTTTTGAAAAAAGTGGGGAGAAAAATTCAATTTTCCCTGAGTTTTATAGGCTGCCATGGACAATGCTTTAACAAGATTGGGTGAGGCAAGTCTCACATAAAGATAAGGTTCTAGGGATAAAAGAGAAAAACAGACAAAAGGGAAAATAGTGTATGTTTGTGTGTGTGTGTGAGAGAGAGACAGACAGACAGACAGACACAGGGACAGAGAAGAGAAAGGAGAGAAACTGAGCTAACAGTAACACCTCTTCCAGTAAGTCCTGGACCATCAAGATCCTCCTTGTGATCAAAGGGATTTCTAAGACCCCCAGAGAGTTTACAGGGCTCCATTCAATGCTCACAAAGCAGAAGTCTACATACAGCTAATAGCCTTCCCCAGTCACGCCAATTCCAATCTGAGAAAGAGTCTTCCTGAAGCAAAGGCAGGGCAAGTAGCTGACAAGACCAAACTTTATCAAGTGTCATGCTGTCTAATGCAATTCTCCAGGCAATATTTCTTGACTTTTCACATGGTTCTCATTTCAGCTCAGGCTTATTGATCTCCTGCCAAATGATCCAGATAGCGATATGTGCTGTTTACTGAGGTGTTTTGATTGGTGCCCTGTATTAACCACCCTTCAGCCAAATGGGGATCCCATTCCTTCTCACCTCTCTGGTTTCCCCTTATCTTGTCATTAGAACAGGATGTACACCTGGAGGCTTGTATTACACTTTGAGGGATGTGACTCTTGTCCTAAGTTATCTTGCTATGGTCTGAATATTTGTGAACCTCCCAAACTGATATGTTGAAACCCAATTTCCAAGATGATGGTATTATGAGATAGGGCCTTGGGGAGGTGATTAGGTCATGAGGGTCAAGTCTGTGAATGGGATTGGTGCCCTTATGAAAGCTGCCTGAGAAGGCTCCTGTGCCCCCTCCACCATGTGAGGCCGCAGCCAGAAGTAGCAAATCTGCAACCCAGGAAAGGGCCATCACTAGAACACAACTGCATTGGTACCTGATCTTAGACATCCAGCCTCTAGCACTGTGAGAAATAATTTTCTGTTTTTTTCTAGTCTATGGTATCTTGTTACCGCAGCCTGAATGGACTAAGACATACCTCTTCTCCCCAAGTCAAAACGATCTAATTCACTCACTTAACAGAGGTTTTAGTGACCAATAAGTGTTCACACCAAACCTGTTCCCTTAAACACAGTTAAATTATTAGAGTTCACCTAATTCCAATTTCCTATGTAAATGTCTGTGTGTGTGTGTTTAAGAAAAGGGTTGATATATTAGTGTATGCAAATATAAGTTACACTCTGTAAACAAACAAGAGAAATGTCTTTGTGACTATCTAGACTTTTCTATATTCAAAATGTACACATTTCTAATCTCTCTGGACTCTAGAAAGGGTTCTCTAGTGATCTCTATCTAGGGGTTTTCCCTGACCTTGACAAGAACGGAGCCCCAGAAAGACAAGGATTAGAAGGCTCAAGTAGAGGCCTTGCCTTCTGCAGGGATCACAGGAGGAGGAATGGAGAAAAGGAAGGATATAGATGCCACCGAAATGAACTGAGTCAACAACTGTGGAGACAATGTCTCATCGCGGACAGAATAAAGTCTGAGAGTCAAAATGGCTGGGCTCCAGTTCCAATCTGCCACCTACCTACTTACTGCTCTTCCCTGAAGGCACCTAACCTTCCTGAGCCTCAGACTTTTATCTGGAAAATGAGGATGAAAAGCGCCTATGTCCCTCTGAGAAAGAATTGAGGCTACACTTGTGAAAGTACTTCATAAAGCATGGTTTCTGTCAGGCTTCACTAGGGTATGCTGTAGTGACAAACAACCCCTCAAAATCTCAGTGTAATGCCAACAAAGTCTATTTCCTTCACAGCACATTCTCCGTGGCAGCGGGGCCCCACTCCTCATGGTCTCAAAGACCCCAGGGGTGGCAGGCTCTGTGCTGACAGCTGTTCCACAGCCCCCAGGCCAGTGGGAAGGGAACGTGCTGAAGTGTGCACAGGCTCTTAACTCTTCCACTGGAAGTAACCCACTTCACTTCTGCTCACATGTCACTCATTAGTCAAGTTACATGCCACACATAACTTCATAAGAGAGAAGGGCAGTTCTTCCATTGTTGTTTTCAGTTGCTAAGACATGTCTGATTCTTTTGCAACCCCATGGAGTGTAGCCTGCCAGGCTCCTCTGTCCATGGGATTTCCCAGGCAAGAATACTGGAGAAGGTTGCCATTTCCTTCTCCAGGGGATCTTCCTGACTCAGAGATTGAACCTGTGCCTCCTGCATTGGCAGGTGGAGTCTTCTGAGCCATCAGGGAAGCCCTGTGTATCCCACAAGGATCACTAAATGATTATTACTTAATTCTGGTCCTCGTATTAGTTGAAATGGAAAGTGCCACCATCGTCCCCTTTGAGATGCCATCACTTCTTGCTTGACTCTGCATCATCAAGAACTATCCCAAGTTGCATCCCAAATGTATCCTTTTCAGTGCTGATTTTTTCAGCACCATTCTCTACCTCAATGTCTAGACTAAAGAGCAAGTCCTTTTACACAACACTCTTCAGTCCTCCCTGCCCACACACTGTACACCTTTCTCCTCATCCACATACCACACTATATCTTCCCTTCCACCTCCTCATAATCCCATAGAGCTAAAAGACAGTTTAAGAATCACTCGCCTAATTCCCATATTTTACAAATGCGTGAATGAAGGTCCAGAGAAATTACAAACCCTCTCTGCTGGGACCACATATGTCCAGGCAGAGCTCAGGATCCTGCTGTTAGAGTAGTTCTACTTCTAGTCTTCCAAATTCTCCCCTAATATGGAGCAGAATCTTACCATTCTCCTTACAGATGACTATTGCTAGATGTTTAGAATTGATAAAGACAATTATTAACTGTTGATTTATGGTCTGATTACTGTAAACTTGACAATGGAGATCAGGTGACTGAGATTTGTTTTCAGAGTTCTTTAAATGAAGAAATTTTCTGCCTAAAAGTTGGCCAGTTTTTGTTTTAGAACCATATACTCTGGAGTTCCCTGGTGGTCCAATGGTTAAGAATCCACTTGCCAGTGCAGGAGACAGGTTCAAGCCCTGGTCTGGGAAGTTTCCACATGCCATGGGGCAACTAAGCCCATGTGTCACAACTACTGAACCTGCGCTCTAGGGCCCATGCGTCACAACTACTGAAGCTCTCGCACCTGGGGCCCACGCTCCAAAAGAGAAGCTACCACAGTGAAAAGCCTGCTCACTGCAACTAGAGAACAGTCCACGCAGCAAAGACCCAGTACAGCCAAAAATAAATACATACACACATAATTTTAAAATGACAAAAAAAGAACATTTTACCATGACTTCTTGACGTGTCTTCTCCAGAAGTTCTCAGCTTCTCAAAGGGAAAAGCATTAAACTTACTCTGCAGTTGGTGATAGCCTTGCTAAAAGTTCTAGCCTTTCCAGTACAGTCACTGGGCACTGAACACTGATTTTTGACAAGTGTATCAGAGTACTGAAGAGAAATAGATGGCATAGTTTCATAGAGGAACTAGTTACACAGTTGCAAACAAGATGGAGAGAAACCACAAGAAATAGCGCAGTTCCTCAGAGACAGCAGTAGCAGGGGACTTTCACCCCCAGGCCTTCAGGGGTGAGAAAGGGGTCCAGTCATGGGTTCCAGAAGCAGAGAACAACTATGCAGGAAGGGCCACCTGATGGGCGCTGTGGTTTTCAGCTGAAGGCAGCAGCTGGTCTGTGGTGAAACCAGAGGGAGAAATGCAGGTATTGATACCCTGGCTTTGCTCTGCTTCCTCCTTCAGTGTTTCCCACCAAGGCTCCCCTCAGGCCAGAGGACAAGGAAGCTCTTAGATTTAGTCCAAGCAGATCACTTTCCCGAGTCAGAGAATGCTGGGTAAACTCACCTGGAGAGGTAAAGGGAATATTTTTCAGCACAACTTATCCCAACTCTATCTCTAAAAGCTGTCTTACAAATATACCCAAAGGTAAAGATTCTTCTAAAGACCAGCTCCTCTTCCTGCCTCCAAGTAAAATACTGCATACAATCCTGAAAGGTCAGAACTCCAATCTTAAATATTTAGAGAATATTTGGCCAACCAGATTCATCTTCTCACAACTGTCATTTGCAGGGAAAAATCTTCTCATCTAATTTAAGCCCATCTTGCTACATGTTAAACTCATCCGAGGAGCTGAAACCTGGTGACTCCACTGGTAAAGAGAAGCACAGTGGATTAAGAACGAGAAGATGGAGTCTAGTCTTTACTTTGTTGCTGTCTGTGGTACCTGAGGCAAATCATTTCATCAATCTGTGCTTCTCTTAGCCTTTGGGTATTTCACCAAAAGAAAAGTATTGTCTTTTAGGTGGTCTAGAAAAAAATCACACTTATACCAGAGAAATTTTTTTCATGATTATATCATATATCATAAAATATAAGACTTTTCAAGATATCCTTGAAGATAACCATTTAATACTTCCTCTCACCTAGTCATTTATTTAACATGGTCTAACCTTATTTTTTACAGTTTTTTCTCATAAGCTGTGTTTTCAGATTTCCAGAATTTTCCTTGGTCCTCATCAAAATGCATTTATCTCTCATTAACTTCTTTTTTAAAGTATCATTTCTAAGGGAATAAGTCTTGGTTGCTTAAAGTATTCCTGGGTATTTGGGGGGCTTCCCAAGTGACTCAGTGGTAAAGAATCTTCCTGGAGATGCAGGAGACGTGGGTTTGATCCCTGGGTTGGGAAGATCCCCTGCAGGAGGGAATGGCAAGCCACGCCAGTATTCTTGCCTGGAGAATCCCATGGACAGAGGCTGAGCATGCTGTCACAGCACTTATACCACTTGCAATTTTCTCCTCAATTCACTGGCAACAGAGTCTTTTAAATGTCTTTCATTTGAGAATGTCTTGATTTTCCCCTTCAGTCCTGAAGGATATTTTCACTGGGTATACTATTTCTTTCAGTATTTTGGGGGGAAAAATACTGTGCCGCTTTCTTCTGGCCTCCATGGCTTCAGTTGAGAAATCTGCTATTATTTCACTTTTCTCCCCTAGATATAACATATCATACTCTAGTTCCTTTCAAGATTTTCACTCAGTTTACAATCTTCCTCGTTCTTATGCGGCAAGTTATTTTGTATTGAAACTTGGACATTTTTTGTAGTAAGTTATGAGACTCTGGATCTTATTTAAACCTTTTGTTTTAACTGGCTTTCTCTGACATCACTCCAGCAGAAAAAGGGATGATGCCTGTTTGTTACTTTCAGACAGAGGTAAAAAAAAAAACAGATTTCCCACTCAGATCTTGTTGACAGCCAAAGTGAAGCTGGTGATGAGGGAGCTGCTGGAGCTGCTGAGCAATGGCAGGCGCTCTGGCTCCCCAGATGGTTTCCGCTAGCATCAGGGCGGCATGGCCTCGTTCCTGCTGGGTGATGGTGAGAGGCCTGAATCTCCACTAAAACGCCTCTGGAACCACTCCAGCACAGAGGGAAGAGAAGCCTCATTACTGCCAAGTATAACTGGAAGTCCAGTCTCCCACACTTCCCTAGCGGTCTCCACTGACACCATGGTTGCAGAAGGGAAGAGCCAGCCACCAGATCATAGGGATGAACGCTCCAGTCCTCTGCTCAGCCCAGCAGGGATGTTGGATGCCTCATGACCACCTCAGAAGGGTGATAGTCAAGACTCCTCATTTGACCTGTGTTGGGATTGGGCCATAGCCTTTTTTCCATGGTGTTTGGCTAAAGTACAGATTGATTACTGTCTAAAAATATTTCTTGTCAGGCTGTCTTTTTCCCAATACAATAGTCAGAGACAGCAGGATTTTGTTGGGGTTTTGTTTGTGCTCATGGTGTTTCTGGGTTGCTGAATTCTTCAATTTCAAACTTGGGACATATGACATATAAAGAAAACCAGGAAACTCACCACTGTGTCTCTCCTTCTTGAGTCCCAAGTTCTCAAGCCAATCTGTCTTCTTCCACTTTTTAGAACCTTTTCATGCTTGTGTTGTATAAAGTACCCAGGATTTTGGTTGTACTTTGCAGGAGTAATAGAGAAAAGTACATGTATTCCATCTTCCCAGGGGTGGGAGTTGCCCACTGTATATCTTTAAAATCTGGATTTACTGCCATTTAAAAAACATTTAAAAAACCAGAAGATTTCAAATAACAATCCAGAGATCTGGCTTCTCTTAAAAAATTAGAATAATCTGGCAATATTGGGCCCTCTCTCCAAAATGGAAACAAGTGGCTAGAGCTGCACTGTCCATTAAGATAGCCCACTAGCCACATGTGGCTATTATTAAAGTTTAAATTTAAATTAACTAAAATTTCATAAATTAAAAATTCAATTCCTCAGTCACATTAGTCACATATGACTAGTGGCTGCCATATTGGACAGGGTAGGTATAGGACATTTCCATCAATATAAAAAGTTCTACTGCACAGCACTGGGCTTACATGTGATGGGGGCACGCCTGCTCCAGTTTGCCAACTCCCCACCACTTGATAACATATAAGGCCATTAGACCTCATCTGCTGACAAATTTGTGTTTATAATCCTTGGCTTAAAAGATCAGTAGTTTTTTGACTTGTGAAGATACAGGAACAAGCAAACCAGATGGAAAGCACAGCAGGAGCAATGACACAGAGGAGGAGGAGCTGTGGTCCTGGAAAGTCAAGGCAATTAGGTTTGGATAGACAGTGGGAGAAGAATCGGGGAAGAAAAGCAAGGTAGAGAATGCCTTAGCAGAAAGGAGACATGGTTACAGTCCCTACTTTACCTCTAACTAGCTGTGGGACCGGGCTCAGAGATTAACCTCTGCTCTACAGGCCTCATCAAACCTCACCTTGGACCATTCTACCCTTTGCTCTCTGTGATCTAGCTAGGTTGGCTTTCTCTCAGGTCCATGGATGCCCCAAGCAACTTGCTTCTTTGGGACCTTCACACTGCCTGGACCAAACTACATCCCAAGTTTCACCCCCACATGCTGGGCCAACTCCACTTCACCAGTCGACCTCAGAGAAGCTTCCCCTAAACCTCAACTAGGTGAGGTTCCCAAACATTTGTGCTCAAAGTGCCGGGTTCAACTTCACTGTACTCATCACATGTCCACCATCACCTACTAGAGAAGGTATTTATCTGTTTATCTCCCTCTCAACCTGGTTCTGAGTTCTGTGAGACCTGGGACCACAGCCATCATGTTTACTGCAGTCTCTGAACTGGCAGAGCAACTGACACAGAGTGATGGGCACAGAGTAAACACTTGTGCAAACACGAATTGCATAACGGTATGAAAGTTATTCATACCTTACTTTCTGTCTCACCAAAATGGAAGCAATAGCAATTACTGCCCCTGCATTACAAACATGTTTGGAGGAAAAAGCAAGGTAGAGAGGTTATTTTTAAATTTAAGACCGAAAAGCTACAAACAATTTAATTATTGAAAGGAAAGCTGTTCGTTACCAACCATGAAACTCTGGTGACCTGGTTAAAAATGGATATGCTCCAGAACTCAGGGGCTAAACTGAGGCTCCAGAGTTGATAGAAAGTGACTAGAGAGCACTGCTATGAGCTTTCCCTTAGTAATAGCTGATTGATTACTGCATGTTTTGCTTGGTTTTACCTATCTCGTGGGCTTCCCTGGTGGCTCAACAGTAAAGAATCTCCCTGCCAGTGTAGGAGACCAGGGTTCGAACCCTCTGTTGGAAAGATTCCCTGGAGGAGGAAATGGCAACCCACTCCAATATTCTTGCCTGAAGAATTCCATGGACAGAGGAGCCTGGTGGGCTATAGTCCATGGTGTTGCAAAAGAGTCAGACATGACTTGGTGACTAAACAACAACAATCTTGTAGCTTAATTTGTTTTAATCTAAAATTTTATAGATTTCATTCCATCTGGAGATACATTTTATGTCTTAGCTAATTACCTCCAAGTCAATCAAAGAGTAACAAACCTTCTGGACCTCAGTCTCCCCATCTGTTAAATAAGAATAATAATCGATGCTCTATTAAACTCGCAGGTTTGTGGAGATAACTGAGACAACTCATAGGAACACAGCTAACTATGTTCAAACTATAATGTGCTGTGAAACAGTTCAGTTCAGTTGCTCAGTTGTACCGACTCTTTACGACCCCATAAATAGCAGTATGCTAGGCTTCCCCGTCTATCACCAACTCCTAGAGCTGGCTCAAACTCATATCCATCGAGTTGGTGATACCATCCAACCATCTCATCCTCTGTCATCTCCTTCTCTTCCTGCCTTCAATCTTTCCCAGCATCACGGTCTTTTCCAGTGAGTCAGTTCTTTGCATCAGCTGGCCAAAGTATTGGAGCTTCAGCTTCAGCATCAGTCCTTCCAATGAATATTCAGGACAGATTTCCTGTAGGATTGACTGGTTCGATCTCCTTGCTGTCCAAGGGGATACAGTGGGGTGTTCTTATCTAGAAGCAGTACTTCAGCTTCTTCCCCAGGACATCGTGTTTGTCCTGTGAAAGGATCGACCCAAAAGTATCCAATCTGAGGAGCACTGAAAGAATTCTGACCTCCAACAGTGCCAGGAAGATAACAAATGCATAGCAAGCTTTGCTAGGACTATCTTTTGTGTCAGGGGACCCCACCTGGGGAAAGCTTGGGACAATGACTACTTCTGACCCACAATCAGACACCAACAACCAAACACTGGGTGCTTTTGCTTCACCTCCTGTGGTGAATAACTGCAAAGGCAGAGTGAAACAACACCAAGAGGGATAGATCTGTTGAGCCTCACAATGTGTGAGTGAGACCTTTTGTTTTATTTCCACGTTCCTATCCCCCTCTGGGACAAGGTGAGGCGGGGATGTTGGCAACATTCACCTCTCAGTACAGCAGAGGGCAGTGGTGCTCTCACTGCAGTCCACACCCAATCCAGTCTGGAAGGCGGGGCAGGTCCTCCAGGGTGTGTGCGCAGGGCAACCGCTCAGGAGGACGGGTCTGGCTCTCTGATACTCGGAATTAGCCCTGCTGATCCTCCTTCCTCCCCAACCCCAGTGACCCCCCAACCCTGGCCAAAATACACACAAGCATACATACACACATTCAGACACAGAGACATACGTACATACATACACACACACACACCCACCCACGAACACACACAGAAGGAATTTTCCAAATTAATCCCTACAAACTACTGTAACTTAAACCATTTAACATCTATATAGGACAAAAAAAAAAAAAACAACAACAACAACCTGGATTATAGCTTAAGGTTCGGAAGCCTGAAGCTGTCCTTTAGCCAAGCAAAGAGATGAGTTCGTTCTATGCGACAGCCAGGAGTTGATGCGACTGGTGTCCTGAGGCCCATGCCTAGTTGCTCAGTCCTGTCTGACTCCTCACAACCTTATGGACTGTAGCCCACCAGGCCCCTCTGTCCATGGGATTTCCTAGGCAAGAATACTGGAGTGGGTTTCCATGCCCTCCAGGAGATCTTGCTGATCCAGGATCAAACCCGCATCTCTTCTGTCTCCTGCTTTGCAGGTGGATTATTTACCCTTTGAACCACTGGGGATTCCCCCAGAGGTCAACAAACCCTATTCTAGCCCCAACACTGCCACTGTGTGTCTGATACGACCTGAGGCCCCTCTCTCCCTGTGCCCCAGGTGCCTCTACCTGAAATGAGGCTGTCAGTGGAAACTTCTTGACTCTGTGTTCCCCCTGCTTCCTTCATCTTCCTAACGGCAGACAGGGGAGGTGCTCTCTCTCTAGTCCCCAAGAAGCCAAGGTTCTTGGGGGCATAAAGCCAGAATGGCTTGGGCGAGCTCCTTGCCTTCTTTCTAAAGGTACTTAAAATGAGTTTGGGCACCTGTGGAGTGCAGGGCATGGTTTTAAGGTATGTGGGTTTATTCGACTAAATTAGAAATCAGGAAAGAGGTCAAAAGGAAGTCAGGTGATGATTTTAAAGAAAACTGAATCCGTCTTGTCATTTACCTCTGATAGGTGGGATCCCAGAGGAGCCTGGGTTAATGGAGGGATTCGGAGTTGGGGTATTAAACCTGCAGTTTTTGCTCTAGGAAATAGGCTTTAGAAGGATGGGCTGAGGGAAGCAGGGCCAGATTTCAACAAAATTATGAGGTCGGTGACTTCTGTTCCGTGTTTCTCCCTCCCATTGAGGGCACCTTCATGACCCATTTTCAGGAAAGCCATCCAATGGCTTCGTGACAGACACAACTCCCTCCTGACTACTCCCAGGCACTGCTTCCCGTCCCCGCAAAACTGCCCTGGTTAAGCCTAGTTCTCTAGATGTCACCTGATTTCAATGTAGGGAAATGCCTTTGGGTCCCTAAAAGCCACTTCATTTCAACAAATAGGTGTTCCTATCTACGAGGGGCCAGACCTGTGTTAGAGACAAAAATAGGACATGGTCCTTTCCACAAAGGGCAGCTCCAAGGGTGACACTTGAGAATGTCCCTTTCTACCTCTGTTCCCTGACTATCGTAAGCAGTGAGCTTGCCCACTTCAGGTGGACTTGAGATCCAAGTTGGCTTTGAGCCCGCCCTTCCACAGTCCTACAGTCGTCCAGCAGGAGCGAGCGTTCTGCCAGGGCCCGTTCATCATCTCCTCCGCATATTGAATTGAACATCTGAACCCAAGAGCTCACCGTGTCTTCTCCATTTCCGATCACAGGGTCCAAATGCCCTGCTTATTGATAATGCATTTGGAAATCTGTTTTCTTCCTTCTCTGAGGGAATTGTATAAAATGTCCATTTCCTCAAACCAAAGCATTTCCAAGAGAATTAGCCAATTTGCTGATGTATTAAAAAATAACAGCGTAACAAAGGAAGAGACGGCTTGGACTGTGCAGGAGACCATCAGAAAATGAATTCACAGATTTTAAACTTACAAAGCAGAGTATCCTAGTGTAACGGAGCAATAGTATGTGCCCCTATTTTTGCAACTGAGGCAACTGAAGTTGCCCTTCTGTCAGTCAGAAGACCCGGATTATCATTTCTGGAGGTTTGAGGATGGAGCCCTCCTAACAGAGCTCACGTCTTTGAGCATTAGCATGGTACTGCTCTTAGTATAGGAGAAGACAAGCACCCCACTCCAGTACTCTTGCCTGGAAAATCCCATGGGCGGAGGAGCTTGGTAGGCTGCAGTCCATGGGGTCGTGAAGAGTCAGACACAACTGAGCGACTTCACTTTCAATTTTCACTTTCATGCATTGGAGAAGGAAATGGCAACCCACTCCAGTGTTCTTGCCTGGAGAATCCCAGGGACGGGGGAGCCTGGTGGGCTGCCGTCTATGGGGTCGCACAGAATCGGACATGACTGAAGCGACTTAGCAGTAGCAGCTCTTAGTATGCTGGGTGTGGCTGGGAGGACTGGGCACTCATGCCCAGTGGCTCAGCTCTTACCACCTGTATGGCAAGTGAGAGGTGCTTAGAACACCAGGCTTTTCATTAGAACCCCAGAGAAGGGATACGAGGAGCAATGGGGAGAGTGGCTCTGCCCCCAGTCCCAATGGCCAGGATCTGAGCCAGGTACCTTCCCTTCTCCAGGTCTCAATTTCCTCACCTGTAAAATTATGGCTTTGGCTCTTGAACCAGACCTAGTCTGTAACAAAGTTTTTGTTGAAGTGGGGAAAGATGAGGACTGTGCAGTCAGTGCCTCTTAAAGCCAAACATATTCTGTTTAAGAGATTGTTCTCAACCTTGACCTCAGGTTTTTCTTATGGACTTCCCAGGTGGTTCAGTGGTAAAGAATTCACCTGCCAATGCAGGAGATGTGGGTTTGATCCCTGGGTAGGGAAGATCCCCTGGAGTAGGAAATGGTAACTGACTCTAGTATTCTTCCCTGGGAAATCCCATGGACAGAGGATCCTGGCAGGGTACAGTCCACGGGGCCACAATAGAGTCAGACACGACTTAGCAACTAAACAACAATAAATGTTAAAACTTCATTTAAAAAATTAGATTATCATACAAACGAATGACAGTTAAGTTTTATTTGCTTTGTTTTGTTTTACTGTCTTAAGTCAGGAAAATGAAAAAAAAAAAAAAAACACTGCAATTCTTTTTCAGTCCTCAAAATATCTTATCAGTTGTACTGGCCCACCAAATTGAGAGGATAGAAACCTATAGATTGGATAGTCTCTAAGCTCACTTATGGTTGATTTCCACCCCTGCTGGTGGTAAGCTCAGCACTGCCCTTACTAAGAAAAGGAGTAGTTGTTTGTCTATTTTTCTTATGGTCCTCAACTGCACCTAGATTCACAAGGCAGCTTTTAAAACATGTTCAATCCCCAGGGCTCTCTCTCCCCTTGTTGTTCAGTTGCTCAGTTGTGTCTGACTCTTTGCGACCCCACAGACTGCAGCACAACAGGCTTCCCTGTCCTTCACCATCATCTGCCAGAGCTTACTCAAACTCATGTCCATTGAGTCAGTGATGCCAGCCAACCATCACATCCTCTGTCATCCCCTTCTCCTCCTGCCTTCAATCTTTCCCAGCATCAGGGTCTTTTCCAATGAGTCAGCTTTTCCCATCAGGTGGCCAAAGTATTGGAGCTTCAGCTTCAGCATCAGTCCTTCTAATGAATATTCGGGGTTGATTTTCCTTAGGATTGACTTGTTTGAGATCCTTGCTGTCCAAGGGACTCTCGAGAGTCTTCTCCAGCACCACAGTTCGAGTGAGGCCCAGGCAAGGGGAGTGAGGCCCAGGTAAGGGGAGTGAGGCCCAGGCAAGGGGACTTTGTTAAAAGGCAGTACCACTGATGTGAAGCTGGGAATGAGAACCACGGACAGAGGCATTCACAGGCCTGACTGTATAATAGTATTACTTGAGAAGATGTTCATAAAAATTCAGATTCCTAGTCTTTACTCTGGATTTACTAAATCAGAAGAAACTCTAGAGCTCAAGGAATCTTCATTTTCAAAAGCTTACCAAGCAAGACCATTGCAGCCAAGCTCCAGATAGATCTTAAGTACAGGTAACTATTACATATTAAATACTGAGGAACCTCAGAAAGTCTCACTGCTCCTCTAGGCATCTTTCTGATATAAAGGTAACATATGAAATGTCAGCACTTAGGATTCATTCATTGCCCCATAGCATCTGCCTTAAGAATGTCTCTGTTCAGAAGGTCAAGGACATCATCCAGTACCTTTCATTCCAGACAGATCTCTGAATTTGTGGAACTGGAGGGGGAATGGGCAGGCAATGCAGAAAAAAGATGAGAAAGTGCCAGAAAGATAGATTTCTCTGCCCACTCCCTTGTCCTGCCTGGCCCCGGGTGTGTTCTATATTTGAACAACTTTTCAGGAGTTGTGGCTGTGATGCAGACTGTCTATACACTCTACGACACAGACCCCCAAACCCCACATACGATGCAGCCAGGCCACTGGCCACAGAGGGCCAATGCAACTTCCCAGTGACAGCAAACCCGGAAGCGAGAGGTTCAGCAAAGCTCTGGTTGTCTTCAATTAATATTTTTATCAGCTTAAGCCTCCCTCTGAGATGCTGAGATCTCTGTTTGCCTTGTTCCTAAGCAAGGCCCAAAGGAGTTGGAAACCTTCACAAAATTATGTTAAGGGTCCAAAGGCTTTTGCATGAATGAAGTGGTTGAGATAAGATCTATTATAAAACAGACCTATGATCAAAGAAGGCAAGGAACTGTATAAAGAGCACTGTGCCACTTACCTCCAAATCCTCATGAAATTCCCATGAGAGCACCCAAGGTTGAACTAAGGTCCTAGAGAGTTGCTACCCTCAAAACATCTCCCATCAAAACCAGCAGCCCCCACAGATCTGTCCTTCTTAGCCCAGACTTCCAGCCCAGGGTCAGGACATGGTTGTTTAGAAAAGGCAATGGCATACTTCAGGATACTGAACTGGTTCCTGAGGGATGAACATAGAATCTTTCATTCATTCAACAATTCATTCAGCCCCAACTCTGTAAAAGGCACTCTTCTAATCACTTTGATATTAATTAATTTACCTTAAAGTATCTTTTAAGATAGGTATCATCATTAGCTACATATCATAGAGAAAGAAACTAAAACACAGAAGGCTAAATCAGTTCTAAAAAAAACACACAGGTAGCACATGTTGGAGTCAGGATTCAAACCCAGAAAGCCTGGCTTCTGAAACATCTGCCAGACCCTGAGCTAGATAGTTTTGAATATAAGGGTGGATCATACCACAGAGTCCCAGGATGGTGAAGGGTTACGTTTGAGGCCAGAGAGCAGTGGGAAAGGCTATGGGAAGTAGATTCCTCCTTGATACCCCTTGGCTTTGGGAAAGTCTGTTCCCCTCTCCAACCCCAGCTTATCTACCTATAAAATGTAAGGACAGTCTAAATATTCTCTAAGATGTTCTTAGCTCAAAAAAAGATAAAAATATAAAGTAGTGGGCTAGACAGTGGAACACAGTGGGCAGGACATTTTATATGGATGAGGCAGAAGTGGTATAAAGAGGGGATGCAGGGCTTCCCTGGTGGCCCAGCGATTAAAAATCTACCCTTCAGTGCAAGAGACATCAGTCTGATACCTGGCCTGGGAAGATCCCACATGCCACGGGGCGACTGATCTCATATGTCACAACTAATGAGCCCCACTCTGGAGCCCCCAAGCCACAATGATTGAGCCCACGTGCAGCAACTACTGAAGCCCACATACCCTAGGATCTGTGCTCCAAAACAAGAGAAGCCACCACAGCGAGAAGCCCCCACACTGCAGCTGGGGAGTACTTCCTGCCGACCGCAAATAGAGAAACCCAGAATGCAGCAGTGAAGACCCAGAGGGGATACAACCCCTCAAAGCTGTAAAGAGCCACTCTGTCCTCCATAACCTGAGGGAAACCACATCTAGTACCCTTCTTTAAAATCTGGGAGGTTCATGCAGTACCCATGAGAGGGCAAAGGGGAAAAAACAGGAGCAGCCTTCCCTCCACTCCCCAGTGGGTTTCCTTTTAAAGATGTATCAACTCTCACTAAAAAAGAAATTAGACACGCGGGCAGTTTAAGACAAGGACTTTGCTGGTCATTTCAGTGTACATGTTCCCAACAGCCAACAGTATCAAATATTCATCCCCATCTGAAAGTAACCCTGCCAGGGCATCTGAAAAGTGCATTTGCTAAATACCTAAACATCTGGACAGCAGCCTTTCCAGAGGAATCAGAGCCAGAGAAAGCAGAGCCAGAGCTCAAAGTGACAGAGCAACTAGCTTAAGCAGATGAAAGGACAGAGGTGGCCAGAAAAGATCACCCCAGCTAGGCTGCCATTGAGTGGGGCGGGCTGGTATGAAAAGAGCATTGGCAACAAGCCTCTTGTTTACAGCAGTCTCCTCGGCTAACAAACAAAATGTGTTGGTCTTTCTATCACTCCAAGGTCAAAAATGAACCTTCTGTCCCACCTTTATTCCAATCAGAAGATCTAATTCTAGGCCACAATTTTGGCTTGGCAAAGCACAGCCAACACCCTTCGAGATGTGCTGCACTTCTGTAGATTAACTTGGGTCAGTTCCCATAACAGCAATCAGCCTGGGACCTGATTCTCTTGGCTGAGCATAATCTCCAGCCACGGATACCCAAGACCCCCTCTTCCTCTCCTCCTTGCCTCTCCTTTCCTCTTCTCCATCTCCCTGTCTGTCTCTCTTAAAGCTATCATGAACTTTTTCAAAACAAATACAGTGAAAACGGTTCAGAAGCTCCTCAGAAAGGTAAATATAATGTTATCCTGTGACCCTGCAGTGATTCTTCTCCTAGATATCTATCCAGGAGAATTGAAGACGTGTGGCCATGCAAAAATGTCCACAGCAGTGCCTCTCACAATAGCCAACAGTGGAAACAACGCAAATGCTTGTCACTGGGTGAATGAATAAACAAAATGTGGTAAATCCATACAATGGAGAAATATTTGGCCCTAAAAAGGAATGGAGTACTTATATGCTGCAGTGTGGATAAACCTCAAAAACATTATGCTAAATGAAAGAAGCCAGTTACAAAAGATCATACATCGTACAATTCCATTTATATGAAATGTCCAGAGGAGGTAATCTGTAGAGGCAGAAGCAGATTAGTGGTTGCTTAGGGATGGAGTGGGCTTCCCAGGTGGCTCAGTGTAAAGAATCTGCCTGCCAAGCAGGAGACGTGGGTTCAATCCCTGGGTTGGAAAGATCCTCTGGAGGAGGAAATGGCAACTTACTCCAGTATTCTTGCTTTAGAAATCCCACATGGAGCGCTACAACCATGGGGTTGTAGAGTCCATGGGGTGTCAGAGTCGGATACAACTTACAGGCTAAACAACAACAAGGGCTGGAGTGACTGCTTACAAGTATGGGGTTTCCTTTTAAGGAGACAACACTGTGCTAAAGTTAGATTTTGGTAGTTCTTGCACAACCCTGTGAAATACTGAAAAAAGGAGCCATACACTCTAAGCGGGTGAATTACATGACATATGAATCATAGCTCAATAAATGTGTTTTTAAAATGAATATACTACTTATATATACCTAGAAATGCAATATAATAAAGCTTACAGGATATTTAAGTGGATTACATTTTTACACAATTTTAGAGAAAATGGATGTGAAATTTTCTATTACCTCTTTCTTCCTTTTCTCACTGTGGGGAGATGTTCTCACAAAAGTGGGAAGTAATTGCCTAATGCCTTTCACCTCAAATTTCAATTTCAAACAGAAGTAAATCAGATATTTTTATGATAGACACCACAAGAAATGAATATTGCTTCAGCCAAAACCAAGAAAGATGGAACCTGAATATATTGAAGGATTTGTCATTTTTAATACAATTTGAGAAAACAGAAATTTAAGTCAGCTATAGAAGTTTCCATACAGCCAAAGCTATGGTTTTTCCAGTAGTCATGTATGGATGTGAGAGTTGGACCATAAAGAAGGCTGAGCGCTGAAGAACTGATGCTTTCGAACTGTGGTGCTGGAGAAGACTTTTGAGAATCCCTTGAACAGCAAGGAGATCAAACAAGCCAATCCTAAAGGAAATCAACCCTGAATATTCATGGGAAAGACTGACTCTGAAGCTCCAAAACTTTGGCCACTTGATGAGAAGGGCCAACTCACAGGAGAAGAGCTGACTCATTGGAAAAGACCCTGATGCTGGGAAAGATTGAGGGCAGGAGGGAAAGGGGGCAATAGAGGATGAGATGAGCGTCTCTGACTCAATGGATATGAATTTGCATAAATTCCGAGAGATAGTAAAGGACAGGGAAACCTGCCGTGCTGCAGTCCATGGGGTTGCAGAGAGTCAGACACGACTCAGTGACTGAACAACAAGTTAAAATGAGGTGATTCAAGTGGCCCCTAATCCATTATGACTGGTGTCCTCATAAGGAGACAGAGACACACAGAGGGAAGGCCATGTGAGGACACCCAGAGAAGACAGACACCTACAAGCCCAGCAAAGAGGCCCCAGGAGAAACCAGCGCTGCTGGCATCTGGATCCCAGACTCCCAGCCATGAGAAAAGGCCCTGTTGCTTAAGCCTCCCCCTTGCTGTGACAGCCCTAACAAACAAATATAGTAAGAGTAAGATAAGATAATCAAGTGGTCTTGTATTAAGCATCACTTATGAGCTCATACTTCGGAGAAGGCAATGGCACCCCACTCCAGTACTCTTGCCTGGCAAATCCCATGGACAGAGGAGCCTGGTGGGCTGCAGTCCTTGGGGTCGCTAAGAGTCGGACACAACTAAGAGACTTCACTTTCACTTTTCACTTTCATGCATTAGAGAAGGAAATGGCAACCCACTCCAGTATTCTTGCCTGGAGGATCCCAGGGACGGGGGAGCCTGGCGGGCTGCTGTCTATGGGGTCGCAGAGTCGGACATGACTGAAGCGACTTGGCAGCAGCAGCATGAGCTCATACTTATGTTAGGTTCTTCCATCTATAGGAAAACCCAAACACTTGGTCTCTGTCTCAAGAATCTTATGATGAATTAGAAGAAACATAAGTTCATAAGATGGTGACTATACTACTCAACACTTTTCACTGGGAAAGGATAGCTCAACAAGCTATGGTCAAGGCAGTCTTATACTAGAAGACGTGGGCTGTAAGTGGGTCAGCATCCACTATTCCAAACAGTAATAAACAGTGTTACTGAGTATAAACAGTATTACTGAGTATAAACAGTAATAAAGGGCCAGCAGTCTTGATAAGATGGAGCTCACTGGAAACCTTATCCAGAGGAATTACAAGAAATCAATGGGACAGAAGTCATGTTCCAGCAAGGTGAGAAGGCAATGGATGGGTAAGAATTGGAGGCACAGAAACAGAGAAGAGGAGGAAAATAAAAACGATCACCATTAGGAAGAGTGACAGGACAGAAAAAGAAGGGGGTTGTTTTGCTTTTTAATTTTTATTGGGATATAGTTGCTTTACAATCTTGTGTTAGTTTCTGCTGTACAGTGAAGTGAATCAGCCATGTGTATACACATTTCCCCTCTTCTTCGGATCTTCTTCCCATTTAGGTCCCCACAGGGCACTGAGCAAAGTTCCCAGTGCTATACAGTAGGTTCTCATTAGCGGTCTCTCTCATACATAGTATTGTGTATATATATCAATCCCAATTTCCCAGTTCATTCCACCACCTTCCCTTCCTCCCTTGGTATCCATACAATTGTTCTCTACATCTGTGTCTCTGTTTATGCTTTGCAAACAGGTTCTATACCACCTTCAGTGCTTACCCTGGTTCCAAATTCCTGGATTTGTGGGAGAAACTAACTACATAGTCTGAGGTAAAAAGAGGAGTGAGAAGTTGAGGAAATGGATGCAATCTTCCATGCTAAGATGTGTCTTTAAAAGACAACTCTGTCAACAATGTAAGGAGTGGATAGAAGGCAGAAAGAGAAGGCAGAGAAACCAGTTTGGAGTATGGTTATAATTCATTCATGAAATGACGGGAGCATGAACTAAATAGCACCAGCTGTACTGGAGGAGAGAACACTGAGGATGCCTTAACCCCTTCTCCACTGGGAGAGCTTCAACTCTGAGAAATAAGGAGATGAAAATCTGTCGACGGACACTGCTTGGTGGTATTGATTGAGCCATGTTAGGCTATCAATTCCTAACATTTCTTCCTTGTGTTGTAAGACATGGCTATTTATCTTCAGTCTTCAATCCTGGATAAGATGATTCTTTGCTAGTAAAGAAAATCTAAGAGATAAATGAGGGCCTGCAAGTGGCCACACAGCAAGAACCACTGTAGTGTTACTATCGAGGTCAAAATACCTAACTCGGTTCCACATAGGTATCACAGACCCTATAGCAACTACAGCCTTAGCCACACTTTATGACACTGCTTATATTCTGTTGTATTTTTTTTTAAACCATTTACTGTGAGTGAACCTGAGTCTCTATGTTGAATACATAGTATAAGCACAATGAAGATAGTTGGCCTTGACTGTCTTTTGCTTCAGTGACCCTGCCCCTGTCATGAGGTCAGATGTTATTTACTAATTTCTGCTACCTAGGGGCACCTGTTGGGAATTAGATTCAGTAGCCAGAGTGCAGCACGCTGGGGAGACAACAATAGGATGATGTCATTCTCTTGGGGACACCATGTCAGGCTGCCTTGGTGCTTCAGAGCCCAGGTGTTTAATTCATTAACTACTGTTCAGATGGGTGACTGGGGAGATACCTGAAATGATCCGCTAGCTGTAACCACTGAGGGCAGAGACTGACAAGCTGAGGAAAGCAGGTCATTAGCAAAGGTGAGTTCTGTGGCCCCTTCACTCCTCGTGACATCTCACAGAGGCTATGGAACTGTCTTCCTCAGAGTCTTTATGAATGCTCTTTAGCGACGGGAAGATGGGCTCTGTGACCACCAGAGACTCTGATGTTCATCCACCAGACGTTGACCATGAGTCTCTGTCCCCCTTTTGGGTGAATCCAACTGGGACAAGTTGGTCACCTTATGAGATTCTGTCTTCTAGACCTTGTCATTTGCTCATCTGGGGTGACTTTAAGCAAATCCTAATTTCTTCATGTAGCAGAGTTGCATCCTGTTGAAGCCAGCCAGCTTGACATGCTATTGGGCCCATTGCTTTATATTTTGGAGTCCAAAATTGCTTTACACTTTGGAGTCCAAATATTTATAAGAAATAAAGTTGATTTTATCAGTGCCTTGATGCGTGCCATCATTATCACCTCTTGCATTTCTCTACCGCATTTCCTTCCAAAGGATATTCACAGCTATGGTCTCCTTTCATCTTAACAACACTGTGAAAGAGAAAAGGTAGGTCAAAGTGTGTTAGTTGCTCAGTCGTGTCCGACTCTTTGCGACCCTATGGACTGTAGCTCTCCAGGCTCCTCTTCCATGGAATTTTCCAGGCAAGAATACTGGAGTGGATTGCCATTTCCTTCAAAGAGACATGGAAATTATCCTGATCCCCATTCAACACACAAACAGAATCCCAGAAAGAAGTGACTTTCCTGAGGTCCCCCTGTGAGTGAGCAAGTGATCCTGGCCTCTGAGTCACTGCCCAGCAACTGAGAGTCCTCGCACTGGAGTAACCCTGAACACTGATGATGCACAGCCCCGTGGTGTCTTTGGTGCCCTACTCTGGCTCTGGTCTCTCTTAGAGAGCAGATTCAGTGTTTCACCATCACATGGGTCTTTCTTTAAGTGAACACTGATGAGACTTTAAAGGTGGAGTAATTGGGCTGATAAGATAATGAGCCCTAAAGTGGATAATAATATTGAGCTCTAGAAGGGATAATAGTATTGATCTGCCTATCAGGCCTGTTGGGAGGATTAGCTCACTGGCAATTGGGAAGAACTTTGCAATGAAGGAACATAAATGATAGCACATTTGGGAGTCCCCTTGTTCCCTTTGGAATAACTCCCTGGAGTGATTTAAGCAGTCATAAGATGCTATGGCAACCTAGGCCTGCCTAATGGAAACTGTCATTTCTATATTCCTCCTTCAATTCCATATTCTTTACCTCAACCATCAGGAGAGGACTTGTCTTCTTTAAAAATGAAGTACAGTGAGAAAGCATTGACTTTTAGGCTTCTGGTGAGAAGCACTGTCATGGGGGAAATTCTGGGTGCTTTTAAGAACACTATCTAGAGACAGTCTTGTCTGTGGTCATCGAAGTAATGGGTGGAAGAATGATCCTTAGAAGAGCAATCAGAGATGGCTGTGAAGGGCTCTGCCAACTGGGGGCTCAAGAGAGGCTGATACGAGGCTTTGGGTTTGTGATTCTTTACTGTCGTCAGGGAAACATTAGCTCTCTCTCACGCACTTCCATAGTTCATGTGGGAAAGCTACTCTGCTGTTTTCACGATGTCATTATTATAGTACTATGGGTTTCAGAGTAGGTGTTCAATACATGCTGATTGATGGATGTTCTGGTGTTTGTACATGTATCATTGCTTCCCCACAAGCAAGTTTTTCCTATTTTGGCAGATGCTTTGCCATATTCTCTCTGTCCTAAAACCCTTGTGAAAAACACACGAATGAATGCAGTGATTAGCTCAGGGTCAAAGCTTGAAAATGGCTAAACCAAGATGGCCCCAGAGCTTCCAACACCAAGCCTAGATAGAGGCCCTTCCATTCTGCAGCCTGGCCAGCCATAGCCAGGTTGCAATCCAATCACACGCCTTCCGGAGGACTGTAATGGAAAAACCACTCCTGGGCTTCTCCTTCACTCTCATGATACCCCCATGGTCACAACACTCCCGACACCAGCTGTCGGGGGTGGCTTCCTCACACAAAGCAATGCTCTGCGACACTAACTGGAGTGTCCTGCAATTCGATTCAGTTCTAATACTGACTGGAGCTCGTGTAGATCCACAAGATTGCCCCTACTTCAGACACCAAGTGCAGTTATAAGAGGTAGGTCCCCAGGCTACCCACAAATTCTACCCATTTTGGCCACAAATTACAAGTTCCCATGATCCACCCAGGATTCAATTATTTGCTAGAACAGCTCATAGCATTCAGGGAAATAGTTACTTACTGTACTGCTTTATTATATCATACAGGGTATGATACAGTATACAGGCAAATAGCCAGATGAAGAGATAGATAGGGCAAGGTTGGGGGTGGGGTGGTCCTGAGTGCATGAGCTTCTGTCCCTCTGGGTTGGGATGCATTACTCTCCCAGAACATGGATGTGAACCATTCTGGAAGTTCTCTGAAGCCCACACTGTTGGAATTTTTATGCAAGCTTCACATAAGCACAATAAATTATTAACTTGATTTCTAGCCCCTTTCCTCTTCCCCTTTCAAGAGGGTGGGGAGGTGGGAGGAGGTGCACTGAAAGTCTGCATTTCCCCCATGACCGAAAGTCCTAAGTTTTGAATCATGGTTTGGTCTTTCTGGTGACCAGCCCCATGCAGGAGCCCACCAGGAGTCACCTCATTAAAACAGAAGACAGTCTTCAGTTCAGTTCAGTCATTCAGTCATGTCTGACTCTTTGCAACACCATGAATCACAGCACACCAGGCCTCCCTGTCCATCACCATCTCCCGGAGTTCACTCAGACTCACGTCCATCGAGTCAGTGATGCCACCCAGCCATCTCATCCTCTGTTGTCCCCTTCTCCTCCTGCCCCCAATCCCTCCCAGCATCAGAATCTTTTCCAATGAGTCAACTCTTTGCATGAGGTGGCCAAAGTACTGGAGTTTCAGCTTTAGCATCATTCCTTCCAAAGAACACCCAGGGTTGATTTCCTTTAGAATGGACTGGTTGCATTGCAACCATCTCCTTGCAGTCCAAGGGACTGGAGTTTCAGCTTTAGCATCATTCCTTCCAAAGAACACCCAGGGTTGATTTCCTTTAGAATGGACTGGTTGCATTGCAACCATCTCCTTGCAGTCCAAGGGACTCTCAAGAGTCTTCTCCAACACCACAGTTCAAAAGCATCAATTCTTCGGCACTCAGCTTTCTTCACAGTCCAACTCTTTATCACCCTGTAAATTCCAAGGGATTTAGCAGCTCAGTTTCAGACGCTCCTATCACTCAGGATATGACAAGGGTTTTAGAAGCTCTACATCAGGAACTAGGGTCAGAGACTAAATGTCAGAACAAAAGATTCTCCTAGCGCCTCTATTTAAAAGGGTTTTAGGTGCTCTGTGCCAGGAACTGGGGACAGAGACCAATATACATATTTCCTATTACTTTCCTGTGCTTGTTTTTATTTTCTCTGTGTTCTAACCAGCTGAGCTAAGTATGCCCTTAACAGTGGTGAACCACTCCATGGAGGCCAGCATGCCAGGAGCCTAGCCTCCCTGGTATCCGCAAAGGGTCCTCTGGTGGACACCTGCATGCCTCCTTTTACACAGAAAAGTGAAGTTCACTTTTGTATTCCAGTTTCTTGCATTCCCCCTCCCAGCTTTTCAATTTCTACCTTCTCAAAGGCATTAAAAAAAAAAAAGTTTTAAAATTACTTAGAAATTGAAGCAAGATTGCCTAGTTATTGATTCAAATTTTGGCAGGTCTGACTCAGAGCTGTCTCTTTCATTCCTGCCACCAATTCTGATGGCTGAAGAGGGATTCCAAGGATTTGGGATGTAATCAAATAACCCAAGAATCCCCATCTCCTCCCCGAGAAGGGGAATTTAATATTTCCATCCTACTCGAGGTTTCATTACTAGGATGTTACCTGGAACTTCAGTTTTTCTCTCTCCATTGTGGGATTTTGCTTAAGCTAGTATTTGTGGTTCCTTGCTCCTATAGCTTGACAGCAGACAACAAACAACCTCTAAATATTCACAGAATGGCAAGAACTGGGTTTAGTCGGCATTTTGGCAGATAAACACAGTAACAGTGGCCTCAGAAGCCCTGCTACTGGGGATGTGATAGGGAATGTGCTGCGGCAGAGAAATCCTATACTTTGTGCCATCTTCTGCATAGAGAAAGAATCTGTGTCTATTGCATCTTATAAGAAAAATGAGATATCAAGAGACAATAAGATAATAGTAATGAGTCAGTTTGTGTGTTAAAAGGTTTGAGACATAATCATACAGATCTGAATCTACTTATTTTCTCGGCTTACTTTAGCAAATTTTCTTTGCTTGGTTTCTATGGAAACTGGAAGCTGCACATGAGCCAGAGACACTCAATAGTCTTCCTTGGCAGGCATGTCCATTTCAGATTTCTCTGCTTTAAGTGATAACCTATTGTAACTACTAGGAGTAAAATAATAATAATGTATACACTGTACTCTCAGAATCATCACTGAGGTCAGTGTTGATGGCTACCATTGTTGAGCCCTTGCTGAGTTCCAGGGCATACACTAAACAATTGTAGACCTGAACTCACTTCCCAGTAGACCTGTGGGTTTGCTGTATGTAACTGTCAGTCCAGCCAGTAGAAGGCAAACCACTCCAGGTATTTCCAATGGAAGGGACTGGATACAAGGAGTTAATTATGCATGTGACAGAATTGCTGAGAGGTCAAACTGAGGGCTGTGAGGCAGCTCAGAGAGGAGTGAGAAAAGGAAGGAAGCTGCACCAATTCTGAGGCTCGAGAGACAACAGGAGGAGGTAGCGTTTCCAGTGCCTAGAAGCTGGGAACTGTTAGGAATGAGAAATATCATGAGGACTGCATATAGGAGTTGAGACCGTTGAGGCAGGGGTTGCCTGGTGGGTCCTGGAACCACAGAGGAGACACAAATACCTACTACCAGCACTTCACAGGAAGCAGAGAGGGAAAGAGAGAGAACACCCTGGCTTCTCTCTTCTTCTTGCCCTCATTTCTAAGCGATCTTCTGTCAAGACTTCCTACTGACTGAACCTGCACAGAAGCCAGAGGGCAAGAGCTCTGGGAAATAAGTTCCTCTGTGATACAGAAGAGAGCAGAGGAACTGTGGGGGTGCATCTGAGAACAAATTAGCAGTTGGTTAACAGATTATCTGGAGAAGGAAATGGCAACCTGCTCCAGTATCCTTGCCTGGAAAATTTCGTGGACAGAAATTTTCTGCAGTTCAAGGAGGGCTGCAGTTCAAGAGGTCACAAAGAGTTGGACACAACTGAGCAACTGAGCACCAGCACCAGCAAAGTATTACTATACCCATTCCATGGATAAAACTGAGTCACAGGCGATTTTCTTAAGACAAATGCTAGTCAGTTAAATGAGTCATTATCTGGTTAGGAGTATATGCCCTCAACAACTTTATGATTTCCTTTCTGTAGAGAGGAAAACGACTTCCCCATGCTCATGGCAATTCTGTTTCACTTGCCCTTCACCTCAGTAGACCCAGTGGATTACGAGAATTTTAAACTGCGGTGGTCAGTCCATCTGAAATTTGCCCATTTGGGGGGTCCTGGATATTTACTTGATGTGTGTTTATTCCCGATGTTTCAGTCTGACCACATATTGTCATCTATACCTTTAGTCATAAAAATGTGAAAAGGGCCATTTACTCATTAGTGACACAGACCTAAGAGTTAGAGGAAGATGGGACTAGTGCGAAATCTCACCTTTCTCATATTTTCTAGAGAACTGGACTATGAGGCAATGGGGGAAAACGGACAGAAATTCCCAGTTCCTATTTTCTCCCTTCATGTGTGACCATTTGCCACTGCTAAACCTGTAAGAAAAATTTATCAGCTTTGTCAAAAATTTCTATCAATTCATCATGCTTCTGAACTAGGGGAAGAAGACCATTTAGCTGAAAGATAACCTTGGAAAACCTAGCAGAAAACTATTTCATTTAATAACAAGGGTAGACTCCTCTCAAAGGCATTCATATTTTAAGAGAGTTTACTTTAAAAACCAATAAACCTTCTAATATAAGTATTTTCAGTGACTGGTTATGGAGGAGAATTCTTTTTTGATAAATCATTCTACTGTTTTTCTTTAAATTTATGCTCTATGTGCAGGAACCTCTGTATTTGGAAAGCATTTTGGGCCTCTGTGGGAATTTCAATAAGATAATACACACAGAGCTGCTGGACCACAACAGGCTGTTAAATGATTGTATTCATTGTAGTCATTGTCATCATCACCACCACAACTATGCCTGATTTTCAAAAAGGTGTATAGAAAGACTGGCATAATCAGGAAGCTGTCTGCAGGAGAAGGGCCTTCTGCTAGGTCTTAAAGGCACTTCTTTTACTTTTAACATCTACATGTGTCTAGTCTTTTCAGGCAAAGACATATAATAACCAATTTCCAGGACCTGAAAATCCAGATGGCGGCAGAGAATATATGACAGGTTCATATTTGCTACAATTTCAGTCTGGACCGAAGGAAGAGGGTTTGATTATTCAAGTTATTTTAAAACTGCTTTAATTATATTTTGTTGAAACCCTAAGAGTAGGTTTTTAAAAAGTAAAAAACAGCAAAGAACCTCAGCACTCTGTTTTTCCAAGATGATTCGGTTTCAAGAGAAGTTGATAAAGTGATCTGATCTACCTGCATCGACTTATCCTACAGAGAAAAGCTTTCTGGAGAGACATACACACACAGAAATAGGCCGAATCTTTCCTCCCCAGAACCAGATAAAAAACAGTTACCTTCCTCATATCATGGGAAGCGGACCCATCTCAGCCCTTGTTATTGGTGCCAAGAAATGGTATCAAAGGGAGGAAAGCTATGCTTCCACCTTCCCATGGAAAATTCCAGCTGGAGGAAGGGGAGAGACAAAAGGCAGGGTTTTGCCCAGGAGAGCAGGCACACTGCTCAGCCCCTCCTTCAGCAGCCTTGCTGCCCTCACTCAGACCTGGCCAAGCACCACTGCAGAGGCGACGCCAGCCCTGGTGTGGAAGGAACACTTTGGAGGGTGGTGACAAGGCTCTCAGGTTGTCAGAGCAACAAAGCTCCCTCCATCTTTCCAGGCCTGAAACCATTCATATTCCCTTACTCAGTCCCCAGAGTGGAAGGTGGCAGACTCCTCATACTTTTAGGATACTGATATGTAAAACTCTCCTCCAGGCATTACCCTCAGGCTGCAAATGGACTATCTACTGACCTAACAGCAGGGCCACGAGAGGATGGGCATCGTGAGCAGCTTGTCTGGACCGCCCCACGGTGCTGTGCAAGTCCAGCTTCTGCTGTATTTTTTTGGGCCTCTACTTCCTGGAGCTTTACACTCTCCACTGGGCTCACATGTTTTCCTTCATTTCCATGGCCCCAATTCTACCTGTCAGTCCATCCATGATAACCACAGAGGCTTTCCAATGGTCACTCCTTCCTCTGACCTCTCATAGCTTTTAATTTAAGAAATTAGTTGCTTTTTACACTGATTCTTAGATATGTCTTTATTTTCACTCTACTGGTTACTGTGTTTCCACTGTGCTTATGCTCAAAAACACTTGCTAGATAAATGAACAAATGACAATTTGGAATCAGAGAAAATGGTCCAGGCATGGTTCTGTGGAGAGTGTGACTGAGGAGGGCTCCAGGAAAGATGCTGGGAAGCCTGGAGGGTGCCTGAGGAGCATGCCATGTGCTCTAGGGCAGAGAGGCCTCAACAGGAGAAAGAGGGGCTCTAAAAACAAATCCTGACACCTGACAATGCCTGTAGACACCTGATGGGTAGTCAGGATCCCTTGGTTTGCAAGTCACAGAAAGTTAACTCAAACTGACTTAAGCAAGAAGGGAATTATTGGCCTTCATGGATGAGAAGGATGCTGGAGTGGCTCAGAGAACAGAAAGAAGAGTCCTAGGAACCAAAACTCTAGGCCAAAAGGCCTAGGTGGTGCAGTGGCAAAGAATCTGCCTGCCAATGCAGAGATGCAAGAGATGCAGGTTTGATCTTTGGGTCGGAAAGATCCCCTGCATGCGGAAGTGGCAACCCAGTCCAGTACTCTTGCCTAGGAAGTCCCATGGACAGAGGAGCCTGCTGGGCTACACTCGGTGGGGTCGCAAGAGTTGGACATAACTAAGTTAAGGACAAGAAGAAGGACAATGGATGAGAAGGATGCAGGAGTGACTCACAGAATGGAAAGCAGAATTCCAGGAACCATAACTCTAGAACAGAAAATGCAAACCCACTGAAATGGATAGAAAGTGCCTTTCTCCTCTCCGCTCCTCCTTGTGTCAAAATCTCAGATATGTTCATCTCACTTGAGAACTCTTTCTTTTTACTCTCTCTCCTCCTTCTTTCTCTCTCTCCATCTCTATCTCATTGTGTCTCTATCAAAGTTCCTTTCTCTTTCACATGAAAGAATTTCTCTCCACATATCAGAGAAAACAATTCTTGGCAACTCCAGACATATACTTTTGGTGATTTAAAATGAAGGAAATGAAGGAAAACTAGCCTTCCACCTCCAATCAGAAGATTCCATGCAATGTTGCCAGTGAGCCTGGATGCTATGCACACAGCCTTCCGATGAGTTACTGTAGTGTGACGACAGAGTCTAGACAACATGACTGATGGCTGTACCAGGACCACATGGAGGGAGGAAACAAGAACACTAGCAGCTCATGTTGTTAGCAAAAGCCAGGGCCTGGGTAAGAGCTCTAGGAAAGGGTGGAGAGAACTTAGAACCAGTTTCGGGCAGTTCAGTTCAGTTCAGATGCTCAGTCGTGTCCGATTCTTTGCAACCCCATAGACTGCGGCATGCCAGGCCTCCCTGTCCATCACCAACACCTGGAGTTTACCCAAACTCATGTCCATTGAGTCCGTGATGCCATCCAGCCATCTCATCCTCTGTCATTCCCTTCTCCTCCTACCTTCATGTTTCTCAGCATCAGAGTCTTTTCAAATGAGTCAGTTCTTCTCATCAGGTGGCCAAACTATTGGGGTTTCAGCTTCAGCATCAGTCCTTCCAATGACTGATCTCCTTTAAGATGGACTGATTGGATCTCCTTGCTGTTCAAGGGACTCTCAAGAGCCTTCTCCAACACCACAGTTCAAAAGCATCAATTCTTCGGTGCTCAGCTTTCTTTCAGGGGTGATATCAAAACTAGGGATAAGCAGGCAGCAAAAAAAGAGGCCCTCCCAAAACTTTCTAGGCTTTTGTCTTCTAGGGACATGCTACCTAAAATGATCTCAGCCCAGTAACTTACAACATGTCAACACAGGTATTATGAAATACCTTTCATGCTAAAGCTAAAGCTCCAATACTTTGGCCACTTGATGCAAAGAGCTAACTCATTGGAAAAGACCCTGATGCTGGGAAATATTGAAGGTGAGAGGAGAAAAGGGCAGCAGAGGGTGAGATGGTTAGATGGCATCACTGACTCAATGGATATGAATTTGAGCAAACTCCAGGAGACAGTGGAGGACAGAGGAGCCTGGTGTATTGCAGTCCATGGGGTTGCAAAGAATTGGACACAACTTAGTGACTGAACAACAACAACTTCAAAATTACAATACTTCGACCTCTAGGTCTTGTTTTTGGTATGCTCATAAAAAGCATATATTACTATATCATTATTTTACTTTATAACAATTTAAAACCTGTATTTCAATATAACTGGCTTCCTTTGGACTCCTGTGTATTTTGTGCATGTCAAAGCATTATTCTGAGAAGGGGTCTATAGGCTTCACCAGATTGCCAGAGGGGTCTATGGCACAGAAAAGGCTATGAGCCCCTGTTTTAGTTGATGCTGAACTGCTTGGTTTAATCCTCTAATTTTTACAGCATTTTCTCTATTTTCTGTATTTTTATCTTTTTGTTCTACTTTCTGCACAATTTCCCCAATTTGATCTTCTGATACCATTCTCTGACTATTTTATTTCTGCAGCATTCCCCTTGATAATATCCTGGTCTTATTCCAGAGTTGTTCCATCTTCTCATCTATTAGGCTATCAATTCTAGGGTGTAATTTATTCCTGCTGATCTTTAGCTGTCTGCTCACACAGGGAAAAAACACTACAAAGCGACTGGGATTTCTGTACCCAAATGAAAGGGTTATTGGATGGCGGCTTCACTGTGGGGTTTGCAAGCAGGGACCATTTCATCGTGGGATTCCCTACATGTCAGAATCTGTGACTTTCCTTTTGGGGAAGCCTGTCTATCTAGAGGAATGCTCTAATCCCATGCTTGGAGGGAGTAGGCATACAGGGTCAGCATCCTAGCAGCCCCCCAGTAAGGACCCTAGGCCTTACCCCTCATTCTCCATCTAGCTTCCGGCTCTTCTCTGCTGTCTCTTGTTCTTCTCTCAAACTGGATTCTCTCTGGTTCAATTACCCAGGAATTAAATCTCCTGTTTCCTGCTGGAGCAGAAGAGAAACAACTGTCTGGCTGTTTGGACTGGGGAAAGAGACCTCCTGAGATAAATCTTCAGCCTTTCCTCCTATGTTCCTTCCCACCCTCTCCCAGCTTTGAGAGTTGATTGGTGCCTCCTGCCCCTGAGCCTTCCAACTATTTTTGGAAGCAAGCAGGCCTGCTTCTTCTTAGCTGTCTCCTCTGTGGGCATCATTATCCACTCTGGCGAGACAGCACTCAACCCCCTACTCTTCATGTATTGTTGATCTTTCTTGTCCGGTATCACATTCTCTCCTTTTGTCTTTGTTCCTGTAGGTTTATACCTCTTCTTTTAGTGGGGCTTGGGGAGGGACCAGAGGTTACAGGGCATAATCTGCCATGTTTATCCACATTTCTCACTTCAGCCCAAAGAATAAAAAAAGACACCATCAGCCTTGTACTGATACTTGTTGGGACTTTTATGTACAACTCAGTGTTTCCGTGAGGGAATGGCTGTCATGAGCTTTGGCTGGCACCCAGTAACCAGTATGTCAGTTCCCAACCTGATAATGAATACCCTGAAACTGCAGGAACTGAACCATACGATTATAAAGGAAGGAGAGAAATCCAGTGTCCAAAAGGGCCATCTTCAGACGGAGTTGGGAATGTCCACCTCTTCCAGGCGGACTGCCCAGACGGAGGGAACAGAGGTAGAAATCACCCTCTCTGTCCCCAAACATGATACACACTTGACAGCCCACCTAACATTCTCCTCACAACTGCTTCCCCAAAACCTTGCTCTGTACTTCAATATAACCACAAGGTTTCACTGTTCTGTTTATATACTGGTTCTATGGATGCTATTCTATTGACAGTGTATCCTCCTGAGGCAGTTTGTGTGTTTACTGAATAGCTACCCAAATATCTCAATTCAAGCACAAATTCTTGCAGCACCAGATTTAAAATATTGATATTCTGATGAGGAGAACAAATTAAGTTGAGAAGGACAGGAAAGAAATCTGACATACTTCCTTGGTTTTTTTTTTTTTTAAGAAAAAGAATGCAGGCATCTAAAATAATGTGTCTAGACGCTTGTACATATTTCTTGAAAGTAAGAGGAAAGTCTTGTATTTCTATGTCACTTTTCTACAGAGGGTATCAAAGCTCTTTCCTTTAAAATTATACAAAAGAGAGACTTCCCTGGTGGTCCCGTGGTTAAGAATTTGGCTGCCATTGCAGGAGACACGGGTTCAATCACTGGTCGGGGAAGATCCCACATGCTGTGGGGCGACTAAGCCTGCTCACCACAGCTGTTGAGCCTGTGCTCGGCGACAAGAGAAGCCATCGCCGTGAGAAGCCTGTGCATCACAGCTAGAGTGTAGCCATGCTCACTGTAACTAGAGGAAGCCTGCACACAGCAGCAAAGACTTAGCACAGCCAAAAATCAATTAATTAATTAAAAAATTAAAAATAAACTATACAAAAGAAAACAAAGGCTCCAGATACAAATGTTTTGGTGTCTGTGCAGCAAGTCTTTGTTATTATTTAAAGACATGAAAACATAGATCCTTAGACAGACTGGAGCTGAGTTCACTTCAAAAGCTGGGGCTGGGAGGGGCCCGAGGATTTCTTTCAAAGCCCTATGGCCCCACCATGAACTACTGAGCAGCTGGGAGTGCTGGCCCCTCAGGTGTTGCCACAATCCTCCTCGGCCTCCACCTGAGGCTGGGGTTTAAAAGATGAAAGATGGACCAAGTGAAACAAGGTGAATGGTTCCCATTACGACGAAAGAAAACAGAGTATTTTGAATTTGCGAGAACTCTGGGTGGATTTTCTGTAATATGCATCATGGTCATGGGGGCTATTTTCTGGGATCTGATTAAAAATCAGAGGTGAGCTTTTGGTTTGAGGACATTTTTAGAAATAATAGCCTAATAGCTTAAAGTATAAGGTTAAAAAAAGAAAATGTCCTGGCCACAGCTTCCTACTGTACTGACGAGAAAGTCCAGTGCTGGCCAAATGTCATCTGAGCCATAGGCTTACTACACATTTTATTGCAGTAAAATTAAGTAGAACTGGCAACACTGCCATAGAGAAAGGCCACAGTGAATTATTTGACCACAAGTTGTCACATCAGGGCCATTCTGAGACTGCTGTGCCCCCACAATAGACAGGTCCAGGTGGAGAAACTCCCAGAACCCTGCCAATCTGTGGGAAGAGCCTGTGAGCACCGTGGACAGAGCAGCGGCCAGTGGTGGACATTTCCATATGGGAGAAGTATCTCCCTGGAGATATCAATTACAGGCTGGAGGATTATAAAATTCCTCCACTCTAGAGATCCACCCTAAACATAAACTACACGGATAGTGGCTTTTCACTCATTGATGTGAATAGAAATCAGAACTGGTTGCTTCTGGTAAATTTCAGAATCTTTCTGAAGAAGGAGAGAAAATAATGGGTGTTATATTCCTCTTTTCTATACTTAGGCTTTTTTTAAAAAATCTAATATGTCTTTTTAATTTAATTAATCAGTTCATTTATGGCTGAACTGGGTCTTCGTTGCTGCGTGGGCTTTCTCTAGCTGCGGCAAGAGGGGGCTACTCTCTGTTGCAGTGCATGGGCTTCTTGTGGCGGTGGCTTCCCTTGCTTCGGAGCATGGGCTTTGTAGTGCAGCTCATGGGCTTAGTTGCTCTGTGGTATGTGGGATCTTCCCCGACCAGGGATTGAACCTCTCCCCCCTGCATTGGCAAGTGTAATCTCATCTACTGCACCATGAGGAAAGTCCCTGGATTTAGGTTTAATTTATTAAACTTCCACCCAAAATATAGGACCCGGGTCACCACCAGGTAAGGTTATGCAGGCTGTGCTGTGAACTCCAGGACATTCTTACATCATAAATAATAACTATAAATGAAGCCTGATCAGAGACGCTTCCC
Organism: Ovis canadensis; assembly: GCF_042477335.2. Taxonomy (NCBI): domain Eukaryota; kingdom Metazoa; phylum Chordata; class Mammalia; order Artiodactyla; family Bovidae; genus Ovis; species Ovis canadensis. Next base: position 37,703,553 of record NC_091258.1, on the reverse strand, counting down.
ATTTTCAGATGCTGTCGTCACAAAGCACCATTTAAAAGTTACACGATGAAAGAACAGACCCTAACAATTACTGTCAAGACTAACTACAGTCTGAGGCTCCAGTCTCAGGGTCTCTGAATAACCATTATTCTAGGCCAGGTTCTATTGCCAGAAGTAGGGACATGGGTGCTGTGGATGTTGCAGGGTCAACTCCAGGCAGGCCTGTTTCCATATTAGCCTCCACTTCTTCCCCAAGGCTGCAGCTCCCCCTAGCCCCTGTGGAGGCAGCCTGGCCAAACTCTGGATGCTTCCTTTCTGATCCGACCAGGATATGCTCTAAGGCCCCCACAGAGACTATAACTTTCTCTCTTCCAAGTGCAACACAGCTCTCTGGCTTCTCAGAGCTGACTGCCTCCCTAATACCATCTTTGCAAGGGTATCATCAACCACATCTGGGCTCTAAGCATCCTGGAAGAACAGCCTACAGTCTTCTCAGAGCCCATCTCTACCCATCAGCTGAAGTCAGCCAGCACTTCTGGCTCCATGATTTAAATACATGGACTAATTTTGTCCTGCCTGGTATTCATCCTGACCTGTCAGTAAAGTCATGGAAATTCATCCTGCAAGAAGCATACCCCATTCTCCATGGAATAACAAACCACTTTAGCTGCTCCTCAAACCTCTGCCTTAAGCAGACATTGAGCACTGAGCACTCACAAACCCAGCACACTTCATGCACACTTCATATGATGACCATTGAAATATATATTCACATTGACAGCACATCACTTTTATTTATCTAAGCCTTGGGCACCAAGACACGTGAGTTTGAAATATTCTAATAAACAGTCTTTCTGATTTCAACCTCTATTCTTCTTGCTCACAATCACTCTCCAGCAATGCGGTATTCCATTTTCCTTTCCCCATCTTCATTTCTATGAAGATAAAAGCATTTGAAATGAGTAGTTGAAATTACCTACATTTCAACCACTCTGTTGGAAGTTGAAATCTCTTAGTTTCCCTTCTGTGCATACGTAGTGTTAGATATAATTGCCTTTCATGATCTAAGATCATGGTGATACTTCCCCAAAAGACAAGTGAAAATGAAAACCATTGTCACCATCTTCACCAACATCATTATTGCCATCTACCATGATCCTGGTGAGCCTTTGCATCATTTTGGCCAACCCTATCTAGTGTCTGATAACTCCTCAGGTAAACAAAAGTCCTGACACCTGCCTGGGTTTTGTCCTCTCAGTCTGTCCTTCACAGCCACACTGTGGAGTACTTTCTAATAATAAAAATAATAAAAACAACAACACTTGTTTAAGTGCTTGCTATGTGCCAAGCACTGTTCTAAACCAATTGCACCTTGTATCTCATTTAATCCCCCTGAAATCCCTTTGCAGTACCTATCATCAATATCCTCATTTTACAAATGAAGAAACTGAAGCACAAGGGATTGAGCCATTTGGCCCAGATGACATGGCTGACAAGGATTCAGACCTAAGCAGTCTAGCTCCAGAGCATACAGGCTGAGCTCTAACACCACCAGGAATCTGTATGAACAGCCATCACTTAGCTAAGCCGGAGCAAAGCAATGCACAGTTCCTCATGTTTATCGACAGATCCCTCTTTAGAGACATGGGTTCTCAGAGAAAAAATGTTCTGCACCTCAATGGATTTTCCCCTGATGGTACCACTATGCTGCTGGCCAGACCAGACCTGCAAACCTTCAAAGGACTCTAGCGAAATGTCCCTCTGGCCTGCCCCAGTTCCCTCAGCATGGGCAGTGTCCCCCAGGCCCTCATTCGCACCTATTATCTTTGGATCATGGTCTGTACATCCAGCACTGTGTTTCCAGGCAGCCCTGCAAGTTTTCACAATCCATTACCTCCTTTTCCTCCCCGCCCTACAAGTTTCACATGCCCGCCCAATCAGTCCATCTCTATGCTAATTGCCCTTTCAAAGCTAACATTTCCAAATGGCAAGAGAAGTTCAGAATCATTTAAAGGAAAAATAGGCATACATGAGACGTACCATGAAAATCTTGGACTTAAAAAAAAAATCTCATCCTTACTCTGGCTGTAGAAATAGTGAGCACAGGAGGCCTCCTATTTATTGTTTTTCCCACAGAAGCCAGTTTCAGTTCAGTTCCCACTGTTTCATAACACGAGAGCTCAACTTACATACTTCCAAACAGAGGGATGGGTCCTTGGTTTTGTTTTCTTCTTTCCTCAAGAAAAAGCCTCAATCTCAGTTGCAGGCTTAAATAGACTTAATACCCATAAGCTCCATAAGCTCTGGCATGCCACAAATAGTTCTTTTCATCAGAAACTGCAAATCACAATTCTACTGTAAAATCCAGAGCTGCTCTGATAGCTGCCCAGGGCACTGAGCATGGGGCCTCACATTTAGTGGCATTTAATAAAGATTTGTTGATGGACTGCTTGATCTGGGTCTCCCATATCAGGTGTAGCTTGAGTTTCTTAGTTTTTTTTTTTTTTTTTTTTTTTAAGGGATTTCAACTAAGATTCAACAGTCTGGTGCAGTCTTAATGCACCAACTTCTCCATTCCCACAGTCCTTTAGGCCCAGGATCTTAAAACCTATTTATGATGCCTGAGTTTCAAAGCAACTGTGGGACCAGAGGGCAAGAGGGCAGGCAGGACAATCCAGAAAAAGCCCCTACACCGTCTGGGCCGCAGCACAGTGTCCTCGTGACAGAGGGGTCCTCTAGATGATCAGAGAAGAGTAAACCAAAACTCCATTGTGATGGTTGAGAGCTTTGGAGTGAGGAATCCAGACTTTATCACTCATAGCCTTGTGACCTTAGGCAGGTTACTCAGCATCTCTGTGCAGAAGCTTCCTCATCCAAGCAGTTCAGAGGATTAAATGAGGAAACAAGTGTGAAGCCCTTGAGACAGTATTTGGCATGACAAAAGCATCATTTGTATTTTAAATAACTAGTGTAGCAAAACAGTGAAGGAAATTTTACCATGCTTTTAATGTTATAAAAACTGAGGGTCCATACATACCAATCATGGGGGCTTAACTCACCAGAACGTTCAATTAAACAAACACATTACTCTCCCAAAATGCCAAACAAATTAGAGCTCATGGTTCATATGAAAGAGCTGAACAGAACAGAAACCAAGTAGGGAAGTGAATTTATTTATAAGTGAATATAATTGGGATCCCCAAAAACTAAAGGTGCTAAATACTGTGCTTAATATTTTTTAAATGAAGTTATAACTTCAGGGACAGGCACATCATATGAGTTATTCCAACTTTTAATAACACTTTGTCATCACAATGGGCTTCTCTGGTGGCTCAGCTGGTAAAGAATCTGCCTGCAATGCCGGAGACCTGGGTTTGATCCCTAGATTGGGAAGACCCCCTGGAGAAGAGAACAGCTACCCACTTCAGTATTCTGGCCTGGAGAATGCCATGGACGTACAGTCCATGGGGTTACGAAGAGTCTGACACGACTGAGTGACTTTCATTTTTCATCACAGTGGAAGAAAGAAAGCTGAGTTACTGATTTTCTATTTCAGTCATCAGACTTTAGCAAGAGAATTTAAGGGAGAGGGATAGATATATACAGTTAGGAAGTGCTTAAGACCATGTAAACAGTTGTTGATTGAAAAAAAACACAGGTAAGGACATTCCTAGAAAAATTAAATGTAATAAATCAGCAGGCAGGATAAAATGGATCCCTAGGCAGTGAAGAAACTTATTAATAGACTTGCTGAACCACTAACAACTCAGAAAAGTAATAGTGAGCTAGGACAGAAATTTTACAATATGTCTTGACGTGAGCTTTGGAAAGAGAAGACTTTTGGGTGACTAGTAACTTCCAGGGAAAGAGGAGCTGTGAAATGACAAGGGTGGAAGTGGCAGAAAGTTTCCCTTCTTGGCCTCTCTCTGTGGTTATGACATCATGTTTCAAGGATGGATCATTGTCAGAGTTACAATAACCTGAAAGAAATCAATTCCCTGAGTATTTATTGAGCTTCTCTCATGTCCGAGGCACCATGCCAAGTGAGAGATGCAAAGATGAGCAAGTTTGGTCCTAGATCTCCGGAAACATCCAGACCATGAGGGACAACAGCTGTGAGCACAGTAACACCAGGTAAAAGGCAATCAATAACTGTAGCCGAGTTACACACAGCACATCCACTTAAACAGGAGGGAGGTGAATTTACACCAAGAATATCAAGGATAGCTTTCTGCAGGAGGTGGTATTTGACCTGACCTTGAAGGATGGATAGGTAAAAAGCTTCAGGCATGGTAAGAGCATTCATTCAACCGTTCATCCACCTATCACCCATCTATCCCTCCCTCCAACCATCCAACTATCCATGCTATTAACAAATAGTTACTGGGCACTTTCAAGGCAAATAGAAAGGGGAAAAGTGGAAACAGTGACAGATTTTATTTTCCTGGGCTCTAAAATCACTGCAGATGGTGACTGCAGCCTTGAAATTAAAAGACACTTGCTCCTGAGAAGGAAAGCTATGACAAACTTCGCGTAATAAAAAGCAGAGACATCACTTTGCTAACAAAGGTGTATATAGTCAAAGCTGTGGTTTATCCATAGTCATGTACAAATGTGAGTTGGACCATTAAAGAAGGCTGAGCACTGAAGAGTTGATACTTTCAAACTGTGGTGCTGGAGAAGTTTCTTGAGAGTCTCTTGGACGGCAAGGAGATCAACCAGTCAATCCTAAAGGAAATCAACCCTGAATATTCACTGGAAGGACTGACCCTGAAGCTGAAGCTCCAATACTTTGACCATCTAATGAGAAGAGGTGACTCATTGGAAAAGACCCTGATGCTGGGAAATACTGAGGGCAGGAGGAGAAGGAGGCAATAGAGGTTGAAATGGTTGGGTGGCATCACCGACTCAATGGACATGAGTTTGAGCAAAGTCTGGGAGATAGGGGAGGACAGAGGAGGCTGGCGCGCTGCAGTTCATGGGGTTGCAGAGTCAGACACAACTGAGTGACTGAACAACAACTCTGGGCACTTACTTTCTGCCAGGTACTGTGCTGGTTGTTGATGGCAGAATTTTGAGTAAGAAGAGACAGAATCCCTACCCTTGGGAGCTTCTCAGGAGGCAAACATTGACGAAAGCATAAAACCTTCAGATATAAACTGCAGTGTAATATTGTCATGAGGGGTGATCCAAGGTTCTGGCTTGCTAGAGTCTAAGGCTCTAACAGGAACATTTGACCATGGCAGAGAAATTATGGAAGGCTTTGACTGTGAAGTGATCAGTGGAATTGAGATCCTAGGGGTTAAGGGTAGGGGGAGAGTTGGAGACACCCAGGCAGAGAGAGAGGATGGCAGCATTCCCAACTGAGGAAGTGGCGCATTTCACAGTGGGAAAGAAGCAGTGAGAACAGGTTGAAACAGTCCAGGAAGGCTGGAGGGTGTAGCATGGGATGAGCAGTGTGCAGAGATGAGGCCAGAGGGAAGAGCGGGGCATGGGGGTCTTGGAGCCTTGATGAGAAGCTCCCAACCTTTACTCTAGGAAATATTCTTAGACTACTTTAACTAGAAACAGTCTTAGAAATATTTTAATTGGTGTCATTATATGGGTGGGGGGAGGCAAGAGGTGGCATGGTGAGAGTTTTATTTTAGACAGATTGTTTGGCTGAAATGTGAAGACTGGGGGCTTCCCTGGTGGCTCAGTGGTAGAGAAGCTGCCTGCCAGTGCAAGAGATGCAGGAGACATGGGTTCGATCCTTGGGTTGGGAAGATCCCCTGGAGGATGAAATGAAGTCCCACTCCAGTATTCTTGCCTGGACAATCCATGGACAGAGGAGCCTGGCACATTATAGTCCATGGGGTCGCAGGGTTGGACGTGACTGGACGGCTAAGCACACACGCATGTGGAGACTGGATTAGGGCCACAGCGGGTGAGCCAGAGGTTCAGCACGAGACACGGTTGGTGGTGGCCAGGACTGGGCAAGCAGCAGTGGGGATGGGGAGAAATGACCTCAGGAGATATGTAAGGCTAAGTCAACAGGACCGGAAGGCAGGCTGCAGGGCTTTGGTATGAGAGAGGGAGGTGTCAAATTTACTTCTGGTTTTTAGACCTGGACAAATGGAAGCACTGATCCTAGGTAGGGCAGAGCGTGGTAGAGAGACTAGCTGTGAGGAGCCTGAGGTGTGCAGGTGGGGTCAATATGTATTTCCCCCAGTAGACTGTTAAGTCCCCCAAGGGCAGGACTCTGCCTTTTTTAACTCAACATTGTGTCCTTGGCAAGCAGCATGGTGTCTGACAGACAGCAAATGCTCAGTAGCCGTTTATTGAGTGGACAGTTGGATGAGTGAATGATTTTTTGGGGTGCTTTAAGACATCTGAGGCTTGATGGCTCAGAGGGTAAAGAATCCACCCGCAGTACAGAAGACACAGGAAACTTGGGTTCAATCCTTGGGTCAGCAAGATCCCCTGGAGAAAGGAAATGGCAACCCACTCCAGTATTCTTGCCTGCAAAATCCCATGGACAGAGGAGCCTGGCGGGCTATAGTCCAAAGGGCTACAAAGAGTTGGACATGACTGAGCGACTAAGCACAGCACAAGACAACTGAGAGATGTTGGGTAGAATGGATAGATGGGCTGCAGTTCAGGAGAGAGGTCGGGACAGGAGCTATAGATGCATGATCTACCCCAGGAGGGTAACTCCAAGGAGAAGATGAAGAGGTCCTAGATTCAGCCTTCAGAAATTTCAACACAACAGGTCAGGGCCAGGTAGCAGAAGGAAGGCGTACGAGAAGGAGAAAGAGAAAGGGCAGTCAGAGAGAGTATTTCTAGAAGGAAAGGGTGGTCAATGGTGTCAATGGCAAGTAAGATGAGAACTGAAGAATGTCCTTTGGATTTAGCAGCACTGAGGTCATCAGTGACCTTTGTGGGAGCTGTTTTTGTGAAGCAATGGGGTGGAAGCCAGATTGGAGGGGGTGAGGAGTGGGAGGTGATGAAACAGCCACAGGGAGTAGACACAAGCCTTAGGAGAAGTTCGGCGGTGAAGAGGAGGAGAGAGGCTGGGCGATGCTGAGCAAATGCAGGAATGTGCCCAGCAGGTTTGAGACGTTAAAACAGCCTAGGCTGCAGTGTTACGTGGCAGCCTGGATGGTAGGGGAGGGGTGCTTGGGGGAGAATGGATACATTATATGTATGGCTGAGTCCATTCGCTGTTCACCTGAAACTATCACATTGTTAATTGGTTATACTCCAATACAAAATAAAATATTAAAAACAAAAACACCCAACAGTCTAGTATGGCTAGAACAGTGATACCTGTGCCTTTTTTTTTTTTTTCTGTCCCAATATCTCCTGAGGAGTAGACATCCCAGGTTCTTAACAGAAATCAGACTATCATGAGAAGGAGCTGATTTCATTGGGGTGATGAGCTTGAGTTTTGGAGATCTTAATTTTGGGGGGCTTATGGAGCAGGCAGGGGAGAGTGATGTCAGTATGGTGGTGGGAAATACAATCTAGGGCAGCGCTGACAAACTGCAGGCCCCGAATCCAGTCCCTCATTTATTCTCAATATGCCAGCCCTTGAGCTAAGAATGGCTTTTACATTTTTAAAAGTGAAAGTCGCTCAGTTGTGTCCGACTTTTTGCAACCCCATGGATTATACAGTCCATGGAATTCTCCAGGCCAGAATACTGGAGTGGATAGCCATTTCCTTCTCCAGGGATCTTCCCAACCCCAGAGATTAAACAGGTCTCCTGCATTGCAGACATATTCTTTACTCTTACATTTTTAAATGGTTGAAAAATCAAAAGGAGAATAATATTTCATGATATGTAAAAAGTGTATGAAGGTCACATTTCAGTGTCTGTAAATAAAATTTTATTGGAATTAGTTTATAGCCACACTCATTCATGTGTATATCATCTAAGGCTGTTTTTGTACCACTGCCATAGAGCTAAATAGTTGCAACAGACCAATCGGCCCTCACAGCTTAAAATGTTGACTATCTGGCCAACCCTTAGCCAAAGCCAGATGAGGGCAATCAAAGCAATTTCCTGACAGCCAATTTTGGGGAAAGCATCAAGCTAAAGGGGTCCAGATCACCCTGCACATTAAAGGAAACCACTTGCTGGCCATTTGTGGAGAGGGGATGGCAACAGTCTGATAGCTCTGGGTCCAGGAGGGGCATCTGTCTCGCCTCATCATGCCCCCTGCTCACTGATGTCATGAATGGGAACCCACAGGGCTCAGCGTAAAGGAGACTTCTTCAGGGAAACATTCTCCTTCCCTTCCCCAACTGCCTCTCAGCCATCTTAAACAGAGCTCCTTGCACGTCTCCATTACAGCATTTATCGCCATGGTAATGAAATAATTATTTGTAGAATTCTTGGTTCACTGCCTGTCTCTCCCTCTAGGCTGGGAGCCACTCTGTTGTAATGACTAAGAGAACAGATTCGGGAGACAGGCTGCTCGGTTCGATTCTGGTTCTACCATTTACAGGCAGGTTATCTGCGGCTCATTTACACTCTCCTGGCTTTGGTTTCCTCCACAGTAAAATGGGGACAGTGAGAATCTGTACCATTTGGGGAGGGCTGCAGGATTAAACAAGATAATAAAATAATAAGACACAAGCTGCTTGGAGCAGTGCCTATGATCTACTAAGTGCCCAAGAAATATATCATTGTTGGTAACTGTTTGGATAAGGGAAGGAGTGGTAAAGGAGTGGGAGAAAACAAAGGTAAAACCTGAATTTGGGGGCAACTGTGGGGACAGTGATGTCATTTCTGGAGATAGGAAACACAGGAAGCAGAGGAGGTTTGGAGAAGCAGAGGAGGCACCGTGTCTGAGGTGCCTGGGGACAGCCAAGCGACAACACAAGGCAGACAGGTAGATGTGGGGCTCAGCAGAGATTGTGGGGTTGAGTGAAGGGTTGGAAGAGTCTGGAGGCTTGAAATAGCTGGGAGAAATATTTGTGGGAGAAATATAAGACTGCAGGGCTGTGGTTCAGGCCTATGGAAACAGGCAGATGGCAGACCAGGGGGTTTCTCAGCCCTCATAATTGTGTGAGCCAACTCCTCATCATAAATCTCTTTCCATACCTCTATATGTAGCCTATTGGTTTTGGAGAACTCTAATATAGTATCCTTGGGTACAATTTCCTGAAAAGCCTTCTGTAGGTGAATTCAAGTTGCTAGTGAATGCCACTTCCCCTGTCTCACCTGTCTTACCTGAGAAGCACTAGGAAAGGGGAGACTTGCAGGGAATCATTGCTACTCTCCTCCTACCCAGAATCTTCTCTCCTGTGGGGGTTAGCAGCTAGAAGAACAGAACTATAGCAGGAAGAAATCTCTAGATATCTACACATCTAGCAATTGGACCTTTTTACCTTCTCTTTTTGACCTTCTTAACAATTCTAATTAAAATATCCTCATGTTGTGGGAGGGGGGTTCATGTTTGGGAACGCATGTAAGAATTAAAGATTTTAAAATTAAAAAAATAAAAACCAAAAAAAAAAGAAAATAAATAAATAAAATATCCTCATGTTATAGGTGAGGACTCTGGGGCTTGGAGAAATGAAATTCCTTGTCCAAGATCATACAGCTAATAAATAGCTGAGTGGGGATTCAAAATTAGGAAGGTCTATGTGGTTCCTAGCAACCCACTCCAGTATTCTTGCCTGAGAAATCCCACAGACAGAGGAGCCTGGCAGGCTATAGTCCATGGGTCACAAAGAGGAGGACACGACTTAGTGACTAAACAGCATGTGGCTCCTAAGCTGCCCTTGGCAGGATTCTCCAGAAAAATAGAACCAATAGGTTGTGTGTGTGTGTGTGTGTGTGTGTGTGTGTGCATACACAATTCTGGATGCTGACAAGTCCCAAGATCCACAGGGTAAACTGGCAAGTTGGAGACCCAGCTGATGCAATAGCTCCAGTCCAAAGAACAGCAGCACTGGGATCCAAGAAGAACCATTTTCCTGCACATGAGGGAAATCATGATGGTACTGCCTTGCCCCTTCTTTTCTTTGATTTTTCAGCTCGGAAGTCTTCCTGGGTTTGATGGTCATCTCCTACCTCTCAGGCCTCCTCTTCCTTATTTTTTTATGGATAAAATATTTCATCCCCTCAAATATTTTGTTTATTCCTATGAGCATAATGCCTCAGCTATGAAGCTCCCTTGACCAACCCTTCTGCTGGACTGCCGAGCCATTTGTGACCTGCAGATACAATAAACTCAGAGACTACATAATTGCTGCTTAGCCCATGGGTCACATTAACTTGGCCTTGTGTGACTCTTCATGATGGTTCCTAGACACAACAACTGAGTCTGTGACCAGGGAGCTCATGGAGGAAAGAAAGCATGGTTTCTAACACGTTATAGCAATGATATCTTATTCCCAAAGGAGGAGGTCCAAGGCTTTGGACTTCACCAGGTGCTTTGATTCTTCAGGAAACCCCTGTCCCAATATCATTTTCTAGCCTTAAACACCAGCAAAACTTCCCAGATAGACAGACCCATAGAACTTCTCTAACTCTGTTTTGTGTTCAGCACTTATTAACTCTGTGATAACCAAAGAAATTTATAAGTGGCTCCTAGAACTCTGCTTTTGATCATGATGGAATAACTGGTGCCTGGCAATATACATCTTTATAATACTGAGCAAAATGAATGAAACACTTCTTTAGACAGTGAACAACATGTACAACCCTAACCTTAATCAACAAACACATGAAATGATGCTAAACATTACTAATTACTAGAGAAATGAAAATCAACACTATAAGGAGGTATCACCTCACATTGGTCAGAATGGCCATCATCAAAAAATCTACAAACAATAAATGCTTGAGAGGGTATGGAGAAAAGGGAGCACTCCTACACTGTTGGTAGAAGTGTAGACTGGTACAGCCACTGTGGAGAACTGTATGGATGTTCCTTAACAATCTAAAAATAGAACTACAACATGACCCAGCAATCCCATTCCTGGGCATATACCAGGAGAAAGCCATCACTCAAATAGACACACACACCCCAATGTTCATTGCAGCACAATTTATAATAACCAGGACCTGCAACCTAAGCATCCTTCAGCAGAGGAACGGATAAAGAAGATGTGGTGCATGCATACATTGGAACATTAGCCGATGTGGATGTACCTAGAGATTGTCATACAGAGAGAAGGAAGTCAGAAAGAGAAAAACATCATGTAATGTCACTTATACATGGAACCTAGAAAAATGATACAGATGAACTTACCTGCAAGGCAGAAATAGAGACACAGATATAGAGAACGAATATATGAACACCAATCAGTGAAATGAATTGGGAGATTGGGATTGATATACAACACTATTATGTATAAAGCAGATAATTAATGAGAACCTACTGTATAGCACAGGAACTCTAGCTGATGCTCTGTCGTGACCTAAATGGGAAGGAAATCCAAAAAAGAGGGGATATATGTATATGTAGAGCTGATTCACTTTGCTGTACAGCAGAAACTAAGGCAACATTGTAAAGCAACTATACTCCAATAAAAATTAGTAAAAAAGAAAGTGAAAAGCAAGCCACAGTCTGTGAGCAAATATTTACAATACATAAACCTGATAGGACTTAGATAAAAATATAGAAAGAGCCCTCAAAACTTCACAATTAAAAAGACAATCAAACTTTTTTAAAGGTAAAATTTTCAGTAGATACTTTCACAAAAAATGTGAATGATCAATAAGCAGATGAAAGTGTATTCAAATCTTAAATCATCAAGAAAATTCAAATTGTAACTATAATGAGATGTGACTACATAGTCATTAAACTTTAAACGGCTGACAATGCCAAGTATGTGGTGAGGTTGTGGAGCAGCTGGGACTTTCATACTACTGGTAGGCATGTAAAATAGAGTAATCACTTTGGGAAATAATTTATCAGTTTCAAAATAAAATTAAACATGCACTTTCACTCCCAGGTAATAGAGTAATCACTTTGGGAAATAATTTATCAGTTTCAAAATAAAATTAAACATGCACTTTCACTCCCAGGTAATAGAGTAATCAGTTTGGGAAATAATTTATCAGTTTCAAAATAAAATTAAACATGCACTTTCACTCCCAGGTATACACCCAAGAGAATAAAAACATGTCCACACTAAAACATGTGCATGAACACTTATAGCTGATATATTCACAACAGCCAAAAATTGGAAACAATCCTAGTATCAATCAACATGTGAAATTATAAACAAGTTGTGGTATAGCTAGTGGAATATTAATCAGCATCAAAAAATCATGAACTCTTGATACATACAATATGGAAAAATCTCTAAAACACTGTGCTGAGCAAAAAAAAAAACCACAAAAGAATACACTCTTTGTGACTAAACTTATGTGGAGTTCAAAAACAGGCAAAATCAACCTGTAATAATAAGTGGGTCAGGGGGTGGAGAGACTGACTGCGTAGTGGCACAGAAGGACTTTTGGGGTGTTGGAAATGCTCTCCACCTTCGCTGTGGTGATGATTAAGTTACATGGGTATGTACATTTGTCAAAACTTACTGAAAAGTTTTAAGCAGATGGATTTTATAATGTATGTTACACCTCAACAAATTTTAATAAAGAGGTTTTCATTCCTAAAAGGAGACTGTAGTTCAGTTGGGGAAACTGGATTGGAAATGAGAAGGAACCCTTATAATCACTCACAAGTCAGAAGGGCATTGGGTACTAATTTATACCTTGCACCACGGTGCTGTGGAGAGCTCAGGAGAGGTAGGTGAGCAGTCAGTATACCTTTCAGAGGGAACCTATCCCAGGATCTGGAAGGAAAGGGAGAATCTGAGGCATGGGGAGAAGGCTTGGGGTCTCCAAGGACAGATTCTCCATAGTGGTGTGGAAATGTGGATGGCCTCCACTGTGGTCATGCAGACGACTGTAGTTAATTCAGATGAAGTGAGATATGGGAAAGGAATAGAATAGAAAGTCTTAGAAGCAGACCAAAAAGCACATAAAGCTGAAGATGGGCATTCTTGTGAGTTCTGCGCTGGGCAATGGCAAATGGGAGCGACCCAGCTGCGGTGGGTTATCAGAGACCAAGAATCCATGAAGGAGGCCCTTGCAGGTATGCAGACATAGACGGTTACAGGCACACTGTAGAGTATGGACCTGGGGAAACACAGGGAGGTGAAGAACTGAGAACAGTCTGATGAGCACAAGCCTTTGGGAGCTGCTGACTCTATCTTCAGAAACTTCTGAGCCATGGAGGGGCAGCCACCCCCAGGGAACGGAGCTCAGACTCTGAAGTCCACACTCTTTAGCTCCAAGCCTGGTTCTATTACAAACCAACTTGGCGAAATTTTTTAAAGCACCTCAAATTTTACTTACCTTATATATAATATGGGAATAATAATTCTTAACTTGTGGGATTATTGAGAGGATTAGAGGTGAGGTAGGTGGAGCATCTGGTGCAACTACTACTACTACTAAGTCGCTTCAGTCGTGTCCGGCTCTGTGTGACCCCAGAGATGGCAGCCCACCAGCCTCCCCCATTCTCGGGATTCTCAAGGCAAGAACACTGGAGTGGGTTGCCATTTCCTTCTCCAATGGATGGAAGTGAAAAGTGAAAGTGAAGTTGCTCAGTCGTGTCCGACCCTCAGCAACCCCATGGACTGCAGCCTTCCAGGCTCCTCTGTCCATGGGATTTTCCAAGTAAGAGTACTGGAGTGGGGTGCCATTGCCTTCTCCGATCTGGTGCAAAGGAGATATTAAATGACAGACATTGTGATGAGTCCTGGGCCGATCAGAGACTCCTGGGACCACCATATAAGGTGTCTCCTTTCTGAGGGTCTTGGCCGGCGGCGGAGGGCGGGGTGGTGGGGGACACAATTTCACTGGATGAGTGAAAAGAAAAAATTAACACACACAGAAACACACTAGTATACTAGCCATCAAGGACAAGCAACACAAGGTGTAAACATATTTACATATGTGCTGTGTGGGGCCACAAAAAGAGAGTGAGGTGGGGTCCTCTCACTAACTAACAAAGGACAAGGGGGTCTGATTATGGGCCAAGGGGTTCATAATTTGAAGTTTCTCTCTTGGGAGAAGGATGCCTTTTTAATTTTCAAATTGACTGAGAGTAGCCTACTTAGCCCAACATCTCTGTCATTAAGTGGCCCCCTCAATGCTCTGACGCAGGCGTCTGGCTCTTGGAGAATCCTCAGAGACCACTGCTCCAGAATATCATCACCAGGGAGGGGCATGTGGTGGGGATGTCAGGCAAGCACAAACTTAATGTAGCTGCTCAGATCTAGGAAAGATTATTTTCTCTATGTTGAAATAGGCAGGCAGGCATTTACTGATATCTAGTGTTTACAAGGTGAGCACTGTGCTAAGAGGCTTTATCTGGATTGTCTGGAATAACCATTCACTCATTCAACAATTATTTATTAAGTTCCAACAGGCACTGTGTGGGATGCTAGGGATGCTTGGGGATCAGGGTGACAGATAGGTAAGCAGATCATAACCATGAGGGACAAGTATCATCTGAGAGTCTGGAAGACTCTGGCAAAAGCGAGTGAGTACTTTTGTGCAACAAAACCCAGGGTTCTGCAAAATACAAGCCCACTTTTCCAGCTGGATACCAGCTCCCCACTCGAGTCACCTTCACCTCCTCTCTGCCCCTCATTATCACAGCCAAACCAGACACAGAGACGTGAACTGAAAAGGTGGAAAGGACTTGCAGGGCCAATTGCCCAGCGTCCCCCTTTGAGCAGGAAACCCAGCCACTGCCGTCCCCACAGACCCCATCTCCTCTGTCTAGCTCTTAAGAGTTGACTCCAGCCTGTAATAGTCTTTCCCCTACCTTTCGCTCCCACTAACAATATGCTTAGGTGCCAGAAAGTACTTTACCAAGCTAATTAGAGCTGTGTGTTAAGTAAGAGTCAATGATCTCTGAGCAAGGGCCCAAAAGGCTCCTCTGTGTGGAAAGAGAAGCTCTGTAATGCAGAATCCAGCTGCTCAGGGATCTATCTCATCTCCTCCCCGTCTTGTTCCAAACGGATGATCCTGCCTCCTACCTGGGTGCCACAGATGAGGTTAAACAACTGTTTGGATGAGCATGACCCAGGGTTGCCTTAGTCTATTTGAACAGCACATGGGAGAAGATGGAGGGGCGAGAGAAGGGTGATGTGCACTCGGCTGGCAGAATCTCCTGCAGGAAATCACTGACGCCAGCCGGCATCTCCAGGCCTCTGCCAGGCTGTTTCTCCTGCTCTCCTATCTCTTGGGGGTTGGCCATCCCACTGGGGCTTGCCAGCTCTGAAAGACAAAGAGGGCAAAGCTCTCAGCCTGCTGTGTACCTACCTTCAACACGTCCCCCCACAAAATCACCCACAAACCCTGGTCTGGCCAGGGGTAGGGGTGGGAGGAAGTGTGTGGCAATCCTCTTTTCTTTAGAAATAGGATTGGAAATGGGGTAATCGTCTAAATGGGCAGTCCTGATGAGTCGATAAACATAACTCCCATTTTTATTACGGTGATGAGGCTGCCTGAGTGAGGGTAATCCCTCTCCTGGGCTCCGGGGGAGATTGCCAGGCAGCCAGTCGCCACCCCGCCCTCCACCACGGCTGCATTAGTCTGATGGGAAGAGGCACTGAGCTCTAGACGACTGCATTTCATAATGGCACTTAAAAGCCCAGATCCTCGGGTCATGCCAGAGTCCAGGACACTGCTGACCAAGCTCCCTCTCCCCTTGACACTGGTCCCCAAACACTGAAGGGACAGAGATGGTCTGAAAGCAGGGCTGCCCTCAGTCATGTAAGGCGTAAAAGGCATGAGGAATAGACCCCAAATTAAAATGGCTCGAGCAAACAGGGTAGCAAGGAAAAACCTCTGGGTTCTAGCCTCAGCCAAGCCACTAAGTCTTGAGTCCTCAGTTACCTCAACTGCATTATGTGGCTTCTCGGCTTCCTCGTCGGCATTTCTGCTTTGCCATGTGAAAGAGAGATTCATGACTCCCAGCTGGCCGGGAATACCACCCTAATAGAGTAATTCCTTTGTGTTTGAAAGGATGTTTTATCCTTTTACACCTCCCTTGAAATTATAATCTTCCATTTACTAATGAATGCCTTAAGGGAGAGGACAACCTACTGGCAACTGGAAGAAAGGCCCTGAGATGAGGACAGGCAGGGGTAGGGGTGGCCTTGTGTTCCAGGAAAAGGCAAGGGGTTCAGGAAAGGAATCAGAAAGACACCCAAGGTCACGTCATCTGGGGCCCACCGTGTGGGCAAAGTCCACATGGCAATGGCTGAGGTCCAGGCAGATGGACTGAGGTTAGGGCAGCTGGTTCTGCTGATGGCAGGTCTCTGGACCTTCAGAATAAGTCATGGACCTTGTGTGCTCATTTGGCTCCTGGGTGGAGTCTTTATCGCTCCCCATTCACTCATTTACTCAAGCACAGATCAGTCAAGAGGCCACAAGGCATGGCCAAATTAAGACTGGATTTAGATGCAGAAGCTGAGCCCTAGCTGCAGCGCCAATATTTACTTGTCACGTGACACTAACAAGGCATGTCACCATTCTGAGCTGCAAAATAAGGCAAGTGCCTGCCTTGCATGCTTCACAATCAGCCTTGCTACCAAGCATGCCTCCAGGGGGTGCCGTCCTGTGGGGGTCTATAGGAGTGGCACCAGTCAGAACTGGGCAACGCAAAACTGGCACAACCAAACTTTGCAACCCTGCTTGTAGTTAAAAGATATCAAATGACACATTAGCCAAGAACACTATTAAGACAACAGTGTTATTATTAGTGTATTGGTCATACTGTAAAAGGCGATACTAGATCCACAAAAGACATTTATAAAAAGTTAAAATTTCTTGGCATCAGGATTTCCCTGGTGGTCCAGTGATTAAGAATCCATCTTGCAATGCAGGGGACATGGGCCCAATCTCTGGTAGGGAAACTAAGATCCCACATGCCCACAAGCCACAGTTAAAGAGTCCATATGCCACAATGAAAGATCTGCATGACACAATGAAGATCTAAGACCTGACACAGCCAAATAAATTGGAAAAAAAATTTTAATTTAGTGGCATAAATTTTAAAAAATTAAAAACTTAGTGGCATAATCTAGTTTCGTATTCTATCTAACAGTGATGGAGCAGTAGAACAATCCATACAATCCTAATGCTGTTGTTGTGATTCAGGCCTACAGGACCCACAAAAAATAATAAGCAGGGGCTTCCCTGGTGGCTCTGACGGTAAAGAATCTGCCTAGAGAAGGGAATGGCTACCCACTTCAGTATTCTTCCCTGGAGGGTTCCATGGAAAGAGGAGCCTGGTAGGCTACAGTTCATGGGGTTGCAAAGAGTCAGACACAATTGAGCAACTAACACTTTCACTTTACTTTCCCTGGTGGTCCAGTGGTTAGGACTCTGTGCTTCCAATGCTGGGGGTCCAGGTTTAATCTCTGGTCGGGGAACTAAGATCCCACAAGCTGCACAGTGCAGCCAAACAAAAAAAGAAAGAAAAGTGTAAGCAAAATAAGAGGTGTGGCCCCAAGCCCAGGTCTGACCTGGTGGTCCCAAGACTACTGTGCCCTCCATATTACACCCATTTCAAAATACCCTTCATTTTAAGACACCCAGAATCTCAGTTAAGTCAGGCCTCCATTGATAGACTTCTCAGAGCAGGACTGGAAGGTGGGGATCAGATATGTTTAGCCCCAAAGGAGGTTCCTCAGATTTCGCACCCCTCACACACCAATTCACCATCAGCTCAGGGCAGCAAGTCTAAAGAATATCCACTCCTCCTAACCTTCCAGAGGCCACAATTGCCTGGGAAAGGAGAAAGACCCACAGATTCATGACTCCTCCACACTGCCACTACCCCATCAGTTTCAAAACCCTCTCCATTCTTCCCCACATCGGTGACCTTAGGGTCAGACAGATTAAATATGTTAAACCATGTAAAGCCCCTTGATCCACTGTTTCCATCCTTAAGGGGGGAAAACAGAAATGGGAAATACTAAAAGCATTTGTCTCCTCCTCTCCAGTTTTCCTCTCACAGCCCCAGGGCAGGGCATCTTCAGCAGATGCTTCCAAAAGCGTTGCCCTGGTTCTAAGATCTTCTGCCTCTACGCTACATTCCCCCTCAGAGCTACTCCTCTAACACACAGCTCCTGGGCTGTCACATTCTTGTGTCCCAGGCTGCTCAGCACCCCCGTGCCTAGGCGACAATATCCTGAGCCAGCTTCACCTCTGGCTACTTCTTCCCCTGGGGTGGCCCTCCATTCACGAACAACCATTGTGCATTCACTCGACCAATGCATGATTAACGGAAGTTGTAAGGCAATGCGCTGGGTATCAGCACTGTGGCAGAGAGCAAACCCCGCCAGGCATCCCAGAGCCTACAACCTTCCAGGGAAAACAGACACCCATCAAATGACCACAAAAGTACGTGTATGGTTACAAACTGATATTTGATAAGGAAATGTGTTCAGAAATACACACGGTGGAAGGGCTGAAGTAGTCTGGGGGATCAGAGAAGGTTCCCCTGAAGGAGTGATATTTGAGCGATATCTGAAAAATGAGAAAGGGACAACTTAGGCAATGCGGGTGGGAGTGGCAGCCGCAACAGAAGAGAGGATTCCTGCCAAGGGAGTCCTCTGGGCCTGGGGCCGCTGAGGAGCAGAAAGAAGGCTGGTACTGCTGAGCACAGAGGTGGGGTTGCTGGTCCAAGGTACGGCAGGGAAGTCGCCAGGGGTCAGTTTATGAGGGGTCTTAGAGGCTCTACTGAGGATATGGGTCTTTATCATGAGAGAAATGAGACAGCATTAAGAGGTTTTATGCAGGGGAGGAGGGGAGTTAGGGAGCGTGGGACATAATCAGATTTGCCTTTTGAAATGCTCACTCCAGCTGCTGTGGGAAGAAGGGGATGGGGACACAGAGTGGGTGTGGGGACCCAGTGAGGAGGGAACTGCATCCCTCTCAGGCAGGTGATACAGATGTAAACTTGGACTGGGAGCTGGGAGTGATGAGTGAGCCGAGAAAATAAATTTACCAAACCCGAGTATAGCTAACCAGATGGATGGGCGGTGCCATCTGGAACGATGGAACATCGGAAGGTGACCAGATTGGGTAAAAAGATCCTGAGGTCAGTTGAGGACATAATGGGTTTCGGAAGCCCTTGAGGCCTCCCCGTGGAAAGACAAGTGATAGATGGGTCTGGGCTGGAGATGTACGTTTCCAGAGCCATCTGCACCCAGATTGCAACGGAAAATGTGAACATGAATGAGACTGCATTATGTCACCACGGTCACCTTCTCCCTCCAGTTGCTCCAGCTGTGCCTGCCCGCACACAAGGAGAGCAGATCGCTGCTGGTTCATAGTGACCCCTCAGGCCTCCGTACTCACTCCTGCTGCTATAGGGCTCCTTGCGTCACTTTGTGGCCACTCCTTTACACGTCTTCCCCACTAATGGTCCAGCAACACCTTGGGGACAGAGACACCGAACACCAAGCTAAGGAGTTTATACTTGACCCTGTGGTAACTGAGCATTGCCTAGAGACATCACTCTGTGATGGTTAATTTCATGTCAATTTGCATGGCCCTCAGGGTTGCCCAGATTAAAAGTTACTTCTGGGTGTCTGTGAGGATATCTCCAGATGTGATTAGCACTAGAATCAGTGAACTCAGTAAAGTAGGTTGCCCTCCCCAATGCGGGTAGACATCATGCCATTCATCGAGTGTATGAATGGAACAAGAGGTGGAAGAAGGAGAAATCTTCTCCCTTCTCCTGCCTCACTACTTAAGCTAGTATATCTCTTCTCCTGCTTTCAGACTGAGATTTACATCATCAGCTCCTCTGGTTCTCAGGCCTTCAGACTCACAGTGAATTATACCACTGGCTTTTCTGGGTCTCCAGCTTGCAGACAGAAGATCATGAGACGTCTCAGCCTCCATAATGACATGAGCCAATTTCTCATAATAAATCTCATTTTAGATAGAAAAAATAGATGGGCAAATAGATCATAGAAAATTGAAGAGAAAAAGAGAGAGAGAGTGAGAGAGACAGAGATCCTATTGGTTCTGTTTCCCTGGAGAATCCTATTACATTTTTTTCTCCCCAAAGCAATGCCATGGAGAGTGGGGTTTCAGGATTAGTGCTCACCAAAGTGCCCACTGGCATCTGTAGGTCTATGAAGGACGACATTGGACAAGGAAAACAACTAAATATCTTTGTGCTGATGTGGTGTGTGTTCAGTCGCTAAGTCATGTCCGACTCTTTGGGACCCTGTGGACTGTGTAGCTCACCAGGCTCCTCTGTACATGACATTTCTTAGGGAGGGATACTGGATTGGGTAGCCATTTCCTTCTCTATGGGATCTTCCAAACCCAGGGACTGAATCCATGTCTCCTTCGTCACCTGCATTGGCAGGCAAATTCTTTACCACTGAGTCACCTGGGAAGCCCTGTGCTGACATGGAACCTCAAATAACAAAGGCTCATCCCTTACATTTGTATCATGCCTAAGAATAGACATTTTGTACCAATACATTTATTTTCACAACAGTCTCATGTAATTAATAGGATGAGGAGACAGAGCAGTTAAGGGCTTTGACGAAAATCAGAGAAAACTCACAGAGGCAAATCTAGGACTGGAACTCAAGCCACTTGCTCAGAACCCAAAGCTGGAGGGTGCCCAGCCTCCTGGCACTTGCCTCGACAGAGTCCCTCTTTCACCAGCCACCACACTGACTACCTGAGTCTGCCAGCCCTGTCAGGTCCTTTCCCAGAAAAGACAGAGCTTCGGAACAAGCAGTGATGACATTGATTATCCCAAACCCGAGGCAGAGGTTTCTGGATCCTTTCCTGAATGTGCTTGCTCAGCAGCACCCCTGCCCTCACCCCTACCACCCCTCATTCCAAGAAAGATATGTATGGTTGTTCATTAACAGGAAGGGAAAATCATTCCCTGTGGATTTCTGCAGTCTCATTTTCCTAACTTGTCAAATGCCAGCAGCAAGCCAGTCTGGCTGCACTGTTAGATTGGCTCTCTCTTATTTTGTAGTGTTTTGCAGATTGCAGCAGTCTTTCTTTTTTCTCCCAGTTGGGCAAAAACATATCACCTTTGAGCTTCCTGGTATATCATTCAAAAGATTTCTCTGTTGAACTTGAACTGCATAATATAGTATTCTCGTCTGCTATCACAAGTCATATTTTTGTCTCCAAGAAAGAACACGAAAGTTATTTTAAACACCATATTCTGTGAGAAAAATATAGTTAAATAAATAAACAGAAAACTTTTCAATATGCCATGCAAAGCCTAAAAAGCATGCTGTTCAAAATATGATAATTTCCAGTTATTATATTTACATTCCCCCCCTCCCTTTTTTTCCTCCTTCAATTCTTTTGTCACTAAGGAAGTTGGAATTTGTGTCTTTTTCTCAAAGACCTGTCTCTCGCTGCTGAGTTTCTCCACACCTGAATTCACACATCTCCCACATCATGACAATTACCTCCATGGTAACCACTCATGACATCATAGACACAAGCTGACCGCCAGAGAAACAAGAGCTACTGAGACCCTGCTGGAGGCATATGTGATCTAAGGGATTCCAAGGCAAGAACAAAGGGAACTTTGTCTTGAGGTTCTAATGGAAACGTCATTCTTGAGATCTATTCTTATATTTTAATATTTCTTGGAGCTTCTCACTGCCCAGAAGCCTGTGAATATGGTCAAAGGGCCATGATATTTTTAAAATGGCGCCACAGCACCTGCACCCAAAAACAGACCAATAGGACCAACAGACTTCAGCCTGAAGACATAAATCCCTAACAGTGGTATTTCTCACAGTCAAAAGAGGACCCTTCAAACTGTTCCACAGTTTTACAGAAAATGATATATTCATGGAAAGTCTTTTTTTCTGTAACTTTTTCTTAACTATCCACTCCCCCACCCAAATAAATCGCTCAAAGCCTCAAGCCAAGGTTAACAGTTCTTAATTTTGCAAATAGCAGGCAAAAAGAAGTGTGGACACATCACCCGTGTGTGACACGCACACCACACAAACAGCCCAGAGAAGAATGGACGTGTTTTGTTGCAAGGCAGTGGTAAGACGCGAGATGAATGCTAACATTCAGTTTTCCTGGGCATGTGTCTCTGCAAACGGCCCCAGCTTAGGGACTTAAAATCTTATTCCAAATACTATTAGATATATCAGGGCTCTCAAAATATGAATTTCAAGTTGGAGACATCAAAGCACATTGTTTACTGAAAGCACTGTGGCTTCCCCCACTGTGGCTTTCGTAAGATGTTAGTGTAAAATTCAGGCTGCTTTAATCTCTGAGATTGAAAAAAGAAAGAAAGGAAAAGAAAAGTGCAGCTTAAAGAGAAACTGAACACATAATCTGGGAGCTAAAAAGTAAACATTACCCAGTGAGCTCCTCAATTTAATTACTGACCTGAGAATTTCAATTTACATGTGTTTTAATTATCCACAGAAGGCCTCACCTATTATTCTCTGAATACAAAACTTAAAAAGCAGACAAAATGGAGGAGGAAAGGCTTATTCAAGAGCTTCCAAGGATTAATCTTTGCATTCTTCTCATTTTTTTCCCGAATTTGGTAATAAAATTTGTCACGGAGTATTTGATCTTAGGGAAAAACTGAGCTCAACTTGGTGAACACAAACTACTTCTAACCATTATTTTAGCAAACAATTTCAGAAGCACAGGGCTCTAGCAGAAGGCTATATAGATCTCTGCATAGAACTCTGCATGAACAGAATAATACAACTGTTTCCTATTTGCTTTATCCTGTTGGCATCATCAACTCAATGGACATGAATTTGAGCAAACTCCTGGAGATACTGGGAAGCCTGGCATGCTACAGTCCATGGGGTCTCAAAGAGTTGGACACGACTGAGCAACTGAACAACAACCTGTTTTCTTACTGAGTGAATGAGTGGGTGAGTGAATGAAAGTTTCAGAACTCCATTACTCAT
The DNA here is from genome assembly GCF_042477335.2 of Ovis canadensis. NCBI lineage: Eukaryota > Metazoa > Chordata > Mammalia > Artiodactyla > Bovidae > Ovis > Ovis canadensis. The sequence goes on along the minus strand of NC_091258.1, from coordinate 37,680,590 downwards.
CATGCCTTTTATGACCTTAAACTTCTACTTGCATTTTTAGAGTATGTTAGCTTGTTTTGCTTGCCCATGTTGGGTGGTCAGCTTCTACCAATAGAAAAAGAAGAGCAAAACTTATTTTAATTGATATTAATTAAAAAAATGTGTCACTCCAGATTTCTAAAAAGCAGAATTCTCAACATGATTGGGCATTGCCAAAACTTCAAGGAGGCTTTGAATAGCTATAACTGACTTATCACAGTCTCACGATACCCAGGGAGAAAGTATTTTTTCATTGTGAAGGAAAAACCTTTTTATTAAGGCTAGAGTCCCTGGTTGGCAACCCAGCTAACCAGTCAACATCTGTTCAAGCAGGAGCTGCTACAATGGGTAAGGAACTCTGCTAAATGCTTTCAGGAATAAAAAGCTGTCATTGTATGGTTTTTGAGGAGTTTCTTAAGAGAAAGAGGACCTCTCGACATGTGGAAACCATCAGTTATAGTCAGTATGTGCTTTGAAAGTTCCAAGGAAAGAAGATCACTTCTGAGTAGGAGGATCATTGTTGGCTTCACAGAAATCTAATAGTGTTAATCTGAGAGGATTCAGCAAGAATCCATGGAGAGACACAATATATGCAATGAACCAGACCCAGAAGTCTGGGTGTATTTAGAATAATGAGCAGAAGACTGGCTTTGTTGAGTGTCTGTTGTGGGCAGGGTGCAGAACAGAAAGAGTACCTTGTGGATCAAGCCATATATTTAAGAGTGGAGAATATGGTCAACCTATACTCCCAGGATCTGAGTGAGAGTCAGAGCAGAGGAGGAAATGGGTGGCAAGAGTCTACAGTAAGAGCTCTCAAGGAGACATCCATAGCTTAAGGTAGAGACATAGTCACTGTGTGTTTCTCAGGCAGGAGACAAGGGAAAGAAGAAATGTGGTCAATCACTAAGCCATTGAGCTGTGAGAACCTGCCCAAGTTTGTCCTGTTGGTCTGGAATGAGTTTTTCTGGGCCCCCCAAAATGGCAGCGGTTTCCACCCAGTAGCTTCTTAAAGGCATCACTCTACTTCCAACACTTGTACCAGCCATGACATATTAGAATGCACTGGCTGCTGCTTCTGGGATGGCCACAACCCAAAGACAGCTTGTTAGGAACCATGTGCCTGCCAACCACAAAGTCCTCAGGTCTTCAGCAAAGTTGGGGACACTTGGCAGGATCTTTGGTCCCCAAAGTAATGATGGAAAGAACTCTGGGCTAGAAGTCAAGAGAGCGAGTACTGGCTGATCCTTGCCTGAGCATTAACTGCCTGTGGACTCTAGGCGAACCTCTTCCTCTCTCGCAGTCCAATGTCATTCATCAAATGAGAAGGTTGGACCAAATACTTACTTCTATATTTTGTATTCTGTGAACTGGGGTCTACTGACTGTCCCAAGTTCATGTAGCTACATAAAAGTGAGAGCCTAGACCAAATTCTGGGTCTCCTGTCCTATTAATCCAGTATTCTTTTCACAATGCTGGGCTGCACAAGCAGGAGATGTTAATGGAAACAGTTAACACTAAGTGGCCACTGCAGGCCAGTGTGTCTGTACTCTCCCCAGTTAGTCCTCATATCAATCATTTGAGCTGAAGTTGTCAAATCACTTTACTGATAGGAAACAAACCCAGAAAGATTAAGACTTTTGCCTATAATAACAAAATTAGCCCACGTAAAGCCAAGATTTGAAGTCAAGCAGTCCAATTCCAGGACCCATTATCTTCATCTCTACTCTCCACATCACAGGCTAGAATTAGAAGGAGCAACAGAGCTACATAAAAGACATGGGACCTTAAAATAGAAAGCATGGCAGTCTTCCAGTGGTGAATTCACACTGCAAGTATGAGAGCTTTCAGGAGAAATATTTTTGGTCAGTGTTGCTTGCCTGCATACCTCCCTTTCCCTTCCCACAGATGACCACATGAACAGTCCCTGGGGGATCATTTATGAGCCAGTGGTCTTCATTGTGGTCTGATTAGAGTATGGATAATGACCACATAGAAAATCAGGAGTCAGTGGCCTCCTGGCTGACAATCCCATCTTATAAGACAAGGAAAATCAAAATCATCACTAGGTATTTTTACTACAAAATAAAACCTGAGAGGAGGCATCCTCTTGAAATCAGGGAACCACGCCAACGTCACCCTTAGGTGCATAAGTGAACATGGACTAGAACACATCTCAGACTCCTGGGTGTGGTGAGTCAGACATTATTTTAAATATAATAGAGGGAGAAGGTACTTACAAAACTCTAAAATTTCATTCAGATGACTATGCTACACAATCTCTATACTTTTTACCTACGACATCAAAGATCTCTATTCTAAGAGGTTTATGAGTTGGTTTTGAGTAGATTTTCCTGTTGCTAATAAAAATTGCAAGAACCCTGGATGAAGGCTGGTAATCTCTCTATCAACTTGCCACTTGACCTTGGCCGGTCACGTGACTCTCCTGAGCCATGGTTCCTCACCTGGGTTGAGGGGGCTGATCTTGTCCCAGTTCTGTAGTTCTGGGAGCCAGCCAAGGACCAAGAGCCCTTGAATCGTGTTTAGCTAGATTAGAGCCACAGAACAAAATTGTGATCCATGGGGATTCAATTCAAGTAAGAGACGAGAGGCTGTGAATGCTCTTCTGAAAAAGGAATTAAGTTCAGATAAAAATCTGCGCCTCTGTCTGGGTCTGGAAGCTTGGCTTGGTACTGACCTGCTGTCAAGCCTTGGGGGCTCCTCAATCTATCCACACAGCAGGGACAGTGAAGGCTCCTTCCCTGGAGGGATGTTTGCATGAAGCAAAGCACTGCAATCCTAGGTGACCTCCCTGGAGGGAAGGTTTTGCCTCCTTCTCTGGGAGAGCTTTAGCAGTACAGATAGAGTACATGAGGTAATGAGCTGGGTAGAACATGGCTGAGAGGAAAGCCAGATACGATGCCGGTGAAACTTTCTGGGGTGGGAGCAGAAGCCCCCTATCATACTTCATGATTCTGCCTCATCAGACTGTGGGTTTTCCCATAGTTCTGCCCGAAAAACTCCTTGTTGCTTCTTGATGGCCATATACTTGGATGATCTCCCTAACCTTCCAGTTCCGGATTATGTTTACCAAAACCTGTATTTCTCTGAGTTTCTAGGATCTTCCTAACGCTGTCCTAGGGAAGCAGGTTACCATTATTCAGAGTTCAGTACTATTTTCAATACAATACAATACTCTAAGTACAGAATTATACTTAGGCACTTTAAAAAGAACTTCACATTTCTAGCTAAGAGTGGAAGGCACTGTTCCTGTTCATTAATGTGCTTTCCTAGACTTCTCTATTTATCTACAAAACAACCTTGTTATTTCCATTCAACAGATGAGGAAACTGAGGCAGAGAGAGCACACAGTTTGCCCAAGACTAGCCACTTGGTAAATGGTAGGGCTTAGCTTCAAACTCAGGCAGTGGCTCCAGAAGGAATGTCCTTAACCCCTAGGCTTGCTGTTTCAGCATTAGCCCTGCTCAAAACTGGAGAATTCATAACATCTCTCAACCTGAGGAAAGGATGCTCGAGGTCTGTAGGCTTTCAGAATTATCTGGAGCCCTTCATGCTCTATCAGACTCTCCAAGGCCCTACTAGTTTCCTCTGAGTTTTCATCTGAGTAACTGAAGAGTACTCTTCAAAGTAGGATTGTAAGAGACAGCATAAAATGTATTCAAGACCAGATACCAAACCTTGTGCCAGTTTACACCTACAGGTAGAGACAACTCTGTCTAAGTATATATTTATATAAGCCTTTCATCATCACTGTATACCAACACCTATTATTTTTGACTTCTAATGGATGGTCAACAAGTGTTAAATTAATAAATTTATCAATAAATTAATGAATAAATAACTTAATCAAAAATTTCAAGTTAAAACCCTTTTTTTAATACACAATAAGATGTTGTTATTCTTGGAAAACACATATCTTCAGTGTCTGCCATGTTCCTAGCACTATGCTGGCCATTGTATGTGCCAAAAGGAAGCAATTAAGAGAAACCCCACAGTTGGAAGTTACAGTTGAAGTGGGAAAACAACTAGACTGCAATATATTCTAACTTCACAGAAACATTTGACACTATCCCATGTCTCAGGATAATCGAATGTGTTCTAGATTTATTCTATATATTTTAATTGATTTGAGATAGGTAAATGGTCAAATCCATTTTGGACGTGAGAAAACGAAGTATGGAAAAGTTAAGTCAATTGCCAAAAATCACACATGAATGAAAATTTCTGCACTATGGATTGCTATTGGGGAAACTGTTTGGTCAAGGTAAACCACATTTTTTGTAAGTGGATTTGTAAGGGTTTTGTGATCTTGGCTATTAAAGTCCACAGACAGGCATTATGGCCACGTATCTCATACTTATATATAGTACCTCACACTTTCCAAGGAGCTTTACATATATTATCTCATTTATCTTTATAATAAGTTATGATAGAATGCTATTCTCATTTTACAGATAAAGAAACTGACACCCAGCAGAATCGAGAGACATGTCCAGGGTCATTCCATGAATTAATCAGAGCTGGAAATAGAAAAAAAAAATCTCATTTGTAATTTAGGGCTTTTTCTTTTAAACCCACACTGGTATAATAAATGGTATATAACAAAATGTTTAGTTTGTGCTCCGCTGCCAATGAATCTATGTACATAAGTTTTTAAAAAGTGATTGACATGAGCCTCGTTAGGCCTGCAAGTTTGGAGGACAGAAAGGCATAAGAGAGGATCAGCAGGGGTTGGAGGGGGGGACTCTCCAGGTCAAAAGTACTATAATTTTATGATCCTGCAGAATAAAAAATAAAGAGAAGACTTCTTTGCTGATAAAATGGGGATAAAAAGTAAAAATGGTCCAGAAAATGTGCTTCGAATAGGAGATCCTACAAAAATTGGTCCTAGGAGTCCCCACAAGATCTGCAAAGAAGAAGCCCTCAGAACATGCTCACTGTTTCGTGGAAGCTGGAGTAATCCAGACCCAACCTTCTTTCCTAAGAATGGTGTTTCAACCTAGAAGCTTCTTATTTAAACTGAAAGGTGGAAATGACAAGTACTTACTTGATCAGTAGAGAATTCCAAAGATAATTTACTCCAAGTAAAAGATTTCATTGCTAGATATTACTTATGATTGAACAATAGGCATCATTAGGTAAGAGAATTTTGAAGAGGAATGAGTAAGCTTCTCTGCAGAAATGAATACAGAAGTCTGTCCTTGATCATCTTGATCAGAGTAATGACAGAAGGAGTAGGAAACCTACAAAGATGTTTTGATAAACTTACTCAGTCGGGTGCCCTAATATTTACATGTAAGTTTCAGCTAAGGATTCTTCAAGGAAGTAAAACAACTCAACAGTTGTAAAAAGACAGACTGCCCCTGTTTCAGCTCCTTTCACTTGCTAGTATGTAATTTATCTATAAATTGTTACTCTCCTCTAGTTCTGACTATATAAATTTCAAATGAGATGAATTAGGACAGGATCAAAGATAAGAACTCAAGTTGAATAGTACTTTAGAAGATAGCTGCCATAGAAGATGGCTTTTAAAAACACATAAGATGTTTAGGAGGAATGTTCCATGGTTAGGAGGAAATTAAAAGGGAGAAGGCATCCTTCAAGACACGTGTTTTCTGAAAACTATACAGTTCTTTAGGAGAAGGTCTTGGACTACGAAAAATAGTTGGCAAGAGATGGCACCCTATTACTGCATACCACTGGGAGTTTAGGCTAGAATTTACAATTTTGGCTTTAAGCAGGACACTCAGTGTCCTGGCCATCGTCTATAAAAGACTGGCTGTGAATTTTGCCAAGGACTTATTCACATTTCAGCTGACCAAGATTTTTAATAATTGTATGACTTCCAAACCACCTATTCTGAGGTCTTCTGCAGCAGCCCATAGGAAACAAAAGGCTTCATACTCATTTCTATTTCTCCTTTGACTGGCTCCAGCAAAGAGTCTCCTCTCTCTAGGGATTCTTGACAAATATGTAGCACATAAGGAGAGCAAGGCAGGGGTTCAATCTGTGACAGGAAGGATAGAAACCATGGCACCTTCATAGGACTCTCAACAGATGCTCACTGCACAGAGGGCTTGAAGGAACTATGAGATTGCTGTTACTGTGGCAACCATGCATGCCTAAATGAGCAACAAAATTAATAGTCCTAACAGGCTTTGGTGGCATCAACAGGATGACAACATTTGCGTTTACTAGGGGGATGTGTACTCTCAATTGCAATTCTACTGAGATATGGTTCTCACATAAAGAAAAACAGTGTCCATTAAGGGCAAATAAACAGAATAACCATCAAGTACTTGCCACATAAACTTCTCCAAGCCAAGGGCAAGGGCCATGTTATTCTGCCTTCCTGCTAAAGTTAAAAGGCACCTTTCAAGTTCCCAGGCCTTTTTGTGACATTCTATTTAATTTTATCATGCTTTTGCTAGTCTCCTATCAAGCTTTTGTTGTAAGCAGATAAGGCTAAAGGGGGAGCTGAGGGGAAGCAGAATGAGACTCAAAAAGGAAGAAAGTAAAATTAGCTATAACGCATAATTGGACCCTGCTTGGCCTTGAAGAAGGCACAATACATGTTAATTAAGTAGATTAATATGTTGTTTGCTGAAGGGGCTATTCTAGACAGCAGGAAGTAAGTTTAAAACAGGTAAGAACTGTTTTTTTCTGGACTAAAGTTAGTTAAGCCATTGCTCTGAACAACTGGATAAATTTTATCCTTGGATGGAGATAGGGAATGGGTGGGGGGAAGAAAACTTTTCTTGGGATGTTAGATGATATTACAAAATCCATTGGGCTAAACAACTTTTAGATTATGAAGGATTTTCCAGAAATTTCCCAGTCACTGTTCTATTAATTGATCTGTGTATTGGCCGTGCAGATAAGTTTAACACTCTGATCCAATATAAGACAGAAGATTTATTCCCCAAATGTTTATTACAATTATGTGACAGAATTGGTTACTCCAAGAGTTGAAATGAGACTGTTTCAGGTTAAATAACTTGTCCAAAGTTCTGGGAAATGTCTACATGGGGAATAAAGTCTTCATCAGGTAGTATTGAAATGACGTTTAAAGCCTGGTACTAATGAGCTGGGCTACATGCATGGGTTAGCTGCCTTAGAATAGAGGCAGGTCAGCTCTTCAATCAGACATGCTAATGCCAGTCAGTCCACACAGAAATACATCCAAGTTTGCCGAAAAGTATAAGTAAAAACACGTAATGTGCTCCATGCAAACCCACTGGGCCTCAGAGTAAGTGCGTACACTGCTAATAGCAGATTCACGATTTCACCTTCTTTTTAAAAGAATAAAGCACACACACATACCAATGTTTACAAAGCTCATGTAACAAATGATTCCTGAAAAGTGCTCTAAAGTAGATATTTAAGTACTATAGAATGAGTCAGATTCATACTGGTATGAATGAATTTTATGATTTTAGAACTTTATGATTTTACAATCAGCCAAACACATGGTAAGTCTGCAAACAAATAGGCAAATAAATAAACTCTGCCTTCATTACAAAAGCAAAAGGATATATTCTTTAAATACTGCATTATGAATTGTGAGAGATGCATGTAAGGATAAGCTGTCATCTTAAAGTTCCTTCCCCTTTCTACTCACCACCCATAAGAACCTGCTGTTATGATAAGCCTATAATATATTTTATAGAACATATGTAGGTGACAATATAAAAATAATCATATAATATTTATAGTAAAAATCTTCCATGGTTAATGTCCTGTTTCTCTATCTGGGTGTCTGTTACATGGATAGATTAATTTTATGAAAATTCATTGAGTTATACACAATTTTCTGAATGTATGTTAGACTTCAGCAGAGTTTTCTGAAAAATTTTTCTTGTGACTACACTGCCGAAGTATACAGATAGTTGTATGTTGCTTTAGAGGTAACACATTTATTGCAGTAAGTGTGAATGTGAAAAACATTTTCATAAAGTAATCATATTTTAAATGCATCACATAAATTCATTATTTAAATAAAAGGTGTGGATTATATCAATAGCTCTGGCTTGGCCACTAACTAGTGGTTGAATCTGAGCCTCTCTGTGCCTTATTTTCTCTCTCATCTAAAAAGGATTAGATGAGCTACAGTCCAGCGTCATTTCCAGCTTCAGTGTTACATGATACCCGGTAACGGGCCAAATGAGAAGTAAGAATCCTTTGGTGAATCTTTCTGTAAAGCAACAAGCCACTTCCTGGTTTATCTCTTTTGCAGACAAGCGTTTCATGAGGGGTGGGGAGACAGCTGGAGTGAACAAAAGCTTGACTAAAGTGATAGTCTTGACACATAGGCTCTGTTAACCACAAGAAAGCCTCTGTCTAGTCATATAATTCTGGAGTCCCAAAGAAAGGAGAAGCTGCTGGGTATTTCCTCCATTAGAGTCTGACAATTCACTACGATGAGGATTAACCTCTTCCTGCCAGAAGAACTGTGCAGTTTTCAGTGGAACTAAGTTTAGTCAAGGGCTTCCCAGATGGCACAATGGTAAAGAATCTACCTGCCAATGCAGGAGATGCAGGTTAGATCCCTGGGTTGGGAAGATCCCCTGGAGGAGAAAATGGCAACCCACTCCAGGATTCTTGCCTGGGAAATCCCATGGACAGGGGAGCCAGGCGGGTTCCAGTTCATAGGGTCACAAAGGGTCAGACAATTTAGCCACTCAACAACAACAACATAAGTTCAGTTAAAAGACTACTCCTTCCATAAACATTTATTGAGCTTCTGCTGAATGCCAAGCTTCCTGGTAGCTGCCGGGGATAAACTGGCAAGACAGGCCGATGGGATCCTGCCCCATGGATCTCAGGAGTTTGTGGGAAACACAGACAAGTGAACAAGCCACTGCAGGTGGCCTTGCATGATAAGTCTATAGAGGGAGAAATGGGAGGTGTGACTGAGCAAGCCCAGGAAGAGTACATAACCAGCTTGGGCAGGAGGTATCAGGGAGGTTTTCTGGAGCAAGTGATGTCTAAATAATGAGTAGGAGCTAGCCACGTAAACATGTTTAAATCACATGCTGAGAGGCAGTATAGCCAAGAGTAGGCTCAGGAGTCAGACTACTTAGCGTCAACTCCCTGTGCTAACACTTTTAGCTGTGTGAGCCTGGGTAGGTCTCTTACACGCTCATTAAGTCTCATTTTCCTCATCTGCAAAATGGGAATGATATTACTCAAGGGTTGTTGTAAGGATTGAGAGAATCCATGTGAGCCCTAAGACAGTGCCTAACAACAACTACTACTACTGTCATTACTAATAGACGGATGTGGGAAAAGGACAGCACGATGCCTGTGCATAGACTGGCCCAAAGAGGACAAAGAATGTAGCTATGTGGTGTCCTGAGGTTAGTCCAGTCCAGCTGGAGAGAAAACAGGGAGGACGCCATGAGACGAGGCTGGCATGGAAAGCAGGGACCAGTGGGCAAAAAGCCCTGAGGGCTGTGTTGAGGAGTCTGGAGTCCATCCTGCAGGAATGAGAGCACTGAAGTGTTCTAAAAAGAGAAGTTCATGATAGTTCACTACCCACATTTATCAGTAGAGGAGAAGTGAGCTTGCTTACATAAAAATTATTTTACCCCAAAGAATTGAGCATTCCACATCCACTAGCCATTTCCTCTCAGAGGATGAGCTCCGGTTGGAATTCAATAGCTTACTAACATCCAAGGATTCCCTTCTGTTGGTAAGTTGGAGATGCTGGATGCTCAAACAAATGCAGTTAATTCTGGAGAGGCATCACTGAAATAATGTAATTCAGCCTGAGACCCAGTTCAGAAAATTAACATAGTATATCTTTTCATGAGCCATGAGCTGTAATATACAGCAGACCTCTCTTGAGTATTAAACTTGCTCTATTAGATTACAGAAAATCCCAGACAACTAGCCCTGCTCTGGCTGGAGTTTTGTAGAACGTGTATCTCTTTTTCCCTACAAGGAAGAGCAAGTGTATACCACAGCTGCAGAGCCTTATGTAACACAGGATGCAAGATACACACTTCTTATCCTGACTAATAGGGACCAACCATGGCTTCTTGGGATGGATGTAAGGACTGACATGACTCAATACTCATAAATGATATGGAAGAAGAAATAAACAATAAACCTCTAACTCAGACAAACTTAACTGCTTCTGGGTAGTTTAATGCCAAGGTGCCATGGACCAAATGTAGGGGGAGTGGGCAGGAGAAGGGTGGCAGATGTGATGCAAGTGTATTTTGAATAGAATGATACAAATCCTCCTAGTAAAAGGATGAACTACCAATTAGAACCAGAAAGTGACACCTGGAATTACAGTGTCCCCCTCATTAGGCTGGCTTCCCTCATGGCTCATATGGTAAAGAATCTGCCTGCAATGTAGGAGACCTGGATTCAATCCCTGGGTGGGGAAGATCCCCTGGAGAAGGAAACGGCAATCCACTCAAGGATTCTTGCCTGGAGAATCCCCTGGACAGAGGAATCTGGTGGGCTACAGTCCATGGGGTCACAAAGAGTCAGACATGACCAAGCGACTAATACTTTCACTTCACTTTCTTTCCCTATTAGCCACTGAAGCCAGAAAATTTGGGGTATCATCAAGGAGAGGACTGAAAGCAGGAGAGAAAGCAAACCACCATTCTTCAGTCCTCTCAGCCAAAATGGAGGCACATCTACTCCTGAAAAGCTCTGTAGCTTGATGGCTATGCACCAAGAAATAGAGAACAGAACCTGCTGCCATATTTACAAATCTCCTGTTTGTCCACCGGACTCAATGAAATCACATATACTATTTTGCACACATCAATAGTATTTGTTAAACATTAGTAGCAAATGCCATTTTGTTCATGCATTTGGTGAGTAATTTGCTACAAACCAGCTCAATGCAAATAGCCACACTAACAACTGGGGGCAATATCAAAGATGAGATATGTACACTGAACTCAAGTGGCTTACTGCCTAGTAGATGAACTATGGACATTAACTATAGCACAAGGCACAAAGGAATAAAAACCACAACAAAAAGGAGCAGTTAAGTGTTATAGTAACATCCTACACATATTTAGAGGACATTATGTCAAAAAATCACACACACACACACACACACACACACACATATACATATATATACATATAAAATCTATTTGTATTTAATTGCATTCATTTTAAGGCTTAACCTGGACTGTGATGGTCATTGTGATTTTACTGACAATTCCATTCATGCCCAAAGCCAGTGGCTGATATTGATCAGCAGTTCATAGTGGCAACAGGAAGCTGGGAAGTTTCTGAATGAGGCTGAACTCTGGAGCTATTACCAATAGTGAATATTAAGAGGATGAATTTTTTTTATGGTGCCAGAAAGTAGAAAGGCAAGGGAGCTTTTGAGTGAGATCAGCCATTGTTTTTGCTGTCTTAGCCTTCAGGGCACTTGGTTTCTTCTGCAACTGCTAGAAAGTAAAAGAGCCATGCTCAAAAGCACTCTTTAATGGAGGGGAATAAAAATCAGGCTCATTGTCAGGATCAAGTAGCTAACATCCTGTTGCCAGCTAAGTCAGCTTATAGAAGCCATTTACTATATTAATACCAAAAACTCTGTCCTCTCTTGCCCTAGCCCATACCAAAGGTACACATTGGATTTAGGAGATTAATCCTGCTTGCAGAACTGCCAGCTCCCTCCAGCTTTTATAATCAGAGTTCAAGGGGGAAAGTAGTGATACTGTCAAAGGGCTTGAGAGAGACATGTCTTTGAAAATATGAAATTTCCATATCCTCAAAGTAAAATACTCCAAGGAAACCAGGTGTAGAAAAAGGATTTTTCATTTGTACTTAGATACACATAGGAAACAAGCTACCTTTGCAGTTATCAATGACTTTAATTAATTACCTCTTTAATTAATGCAAATAGATAGGCTTACTCTGTTCTCCATTGTTTCTACCATTACTTTGCTTTTGCCTCTGGGTGTATTAGTTGGGGGGAGAGGGGTATATATATATATATACACACACACACATATATATGTGTGTGTGTGTGTGTCTCAGTCAATAGAATGCATTTAACTGAGAATTGAGTTGCTATGTGTAATAAAATCACCTTTCAGAACAGAATAAATCTCTTAAAATCACATATTTAAAGAAAATGAGGACTGGAAGATGGCGGAGGAATAGGACGGGAAGACCACTTTCTCCCTCACAAATTCCTCAAAAGAACATTTCAAAGCTGAGCAAACTCCACAAAACAACTTCTGAATGCTGGCAGAGGACATCAGGCAACCAGAAAAGCAGACCATTGTCTTCGAAAACAGTGAACCTCTCTGGAAGTCCCTCAATGTGGAGAAACTTTTCATCTTTAACTTAGATGTTTTATCATCAGTGCTGTATAGATGGAGAAATCTAGAGGCTACTGTAAAAATAAAACTGAAAACCAGAAGCAGGAGGCTTAAGTCCAAAGCCTGAGAACATCAGAGAACTTCTGAATTCAGGGAACATTAATAGGAGTTTATCAAACACCTCCATACCTACACTAAAGAAAATGAAGAGTTTCCCTGATGGCCCAGTAGATAAAGAATCTACGGGCAATACAAGAGGCCCAAGAGATGTGGGTTCAAGATCCCCTGGAGGAGGAAATGGCAACCCACTCCAGTATTCTTGCCTGGGAAATCCCACGGACAGAGGAGCCATGGGTCCTCTGGGTACCTTTGCAGTTCAAAGGGTCGCAAAGAGTCGGACATGACTAAGCACAGCAGTATTAAAAATTTTAGCATTGAAAGCAGTTGAAGTAATCTATCAAGGTATGTTACAAGTGATATGTAAGATTTTTTTTTAAGTTGAATATATGACCTCTATTTCAAAAGACACAATCTCGTTGGGAAGACAAGTTTTAAAATATATACAAAATAATGGCTCAGGAAACTCAAACAGGGGCTCTGAATCAATCTAGAGGGGTGGGATGGGGCGGGAGATGGGAGGGAGGTTCAAAAGGGAGGGGATATATGTATACCTATGTCTGATTCATGTTGAGGTTTCACAGAAAACAACAAAATTCTGTAAAGCAATTATCCTTCAATCAAAAACTGAAGTAAAAAAATATATATATATACAAGATAACTATAAGACTTAAAAATATTAGAACAGGACCAACATGTCTAAGTCTCAAAAGTTTAAGAGGTAGAAAAGAATGAGTGTAAATGTCAAATTTCACTTCCAAAGAACTTGGGGTTGGTAGAAAATCACCAAGGCTTTAGGAATTTCTACTTTTCAGCTAGACCCACTGTGAGACAGGGTAAACTTGTCAACCCTACTAGGCTACAGTTTTGCAGTTTTGTGTATTTTTAATTTTACGATTTATGCTAAAATAACAACATTTTTTTAATATTGTAAATATTCTTTGCCATCCCATCCCTAAAGATGATTATAATAAAAGAGTTTCAATTACTTAGAGAATATGCACAATGTTCAAATCATATTTCATCTGGTTTCTTTTATTTTAAGGAGGTATTACCTTTTCTGGGTTCTGTAAAATAGGGGAGCTACAGAATTACAAACCCATTCTGTGCTAAATAGGATAAGCATGCTGTTTTGGAAAAACAGTGATTCCATTTTGTGGGTGATTTAATTAACAACTGAATTTGTAGCTTCAGTTTAAATAAAATAGAAATCTTAGTTGCTAACCAAAACAACACTAAAACTTGAGTTTTAAAATGTCGTAGTTTGGGATTCTTAGTTCTCTGTCTCCCTTCTCTCTTTCATCTCTATTATGCAAAGAGCCCAGAAAGTCACAAAACTTAGAAGAGACCTCAAAACCAAGGCTGAACATTTGGATTCAAATTGCAGAGGAGGAAAAGGAACATTTTAGAGAACTGTGGTGGATATGACTGTTGTTATTGCTTTAAATCAGTTTGAGCACATGGTGCATTTTAAGTAAGTCATTTGCCTGGCTTGTGTTATTTTTTATAAATAAACATAAAAGTATAATCTTAAATGCATGGTGAGAATACAGATAATTGCTTTTACTTTTATAATTGGGAGTCAGCTGTGTCTCAAAATACAGTGAGTCTGAAAACCAGCCACTCTGGGGATGACACACTGTATGCATTTAAAATAACACGGGAGTAGGACTTCCTTAGTAAAACAATAGACCTGTGGTCACTGCACTGGTGTCTGTAAGTTTCTGTTTTCTGTTTCTAGAGTTCCCAGCAATACGGACAAAGATATTCATGTTTTTTTAAAAATGCTGCTGTCGTTGCTGTTCAGGCATTAAGTCGTCCAACTCTTTTCCACCCATGGACTGCAGCACCCCAGGCTTCCCTGTCCTTCACCATCTCCCGAGTTTGCTCAAACTCATGTTCATTGAGTCCGTGATGCTATCTAACCATCTCATCCTCTGCCGCCCTCTACTCCTTTTGCCTTCAGTCTTTCCCAGCATCAGGGTCTCTTTCAATGAGTCAGCTCTTCACATCAGGTGGCCAAAGTACTGGAGCTTCAGCTTCAGCATCAGTCCTTCCAGTGAATATTCAGGGTTGAATTTCCTTTAGGATTGACTGCTTTGATCCTCAATTATTTTGTTACTAATTTTAAAAACTAAAGCATCCCCAAACTATCCAACTCCACATTCACACACACAAATTATAGCATCATAGTTGAAAGCTTCTAAGTCTAATTACTGTGCCAATATTAAGATGATAATACACCCCATTCTGTATTACTCAAAGACTAATTATCTAGGCCAGGCACTTAAGCTTGTCCCTATTCCCTTGGTTTTCTGCCATTTGGCTATTTTAAGGTTCATTAGCCTCTTCACACTCAGGGCAGAGAAAATAAAAGATGAAACTCAAATCAGCAAACTTAAAACTTTTCACATGATCTAGTAAAAATGATGGGAGGAGAGAGGAGAGAGAGTTAATGTGACATTCAAGGTTCTCCATATATTCATTTACTCACAATGTTCTCTTTCTCCAGTGATAAGCTGACCAGATATCTTGAATTAAGCAAAATAACACTTGATTTTGACTCCTTTTTTTTTTTGACTCTTTGACCTTCCTATTCTTTCACTTTATTGATTAATTTTGTACGACGGATGCCAGTTCTTCCTCCCTTTGTCCTTTCTTCTCTTTTTCCTTTCTCACTGTCAGCAGGAGCTACATTTATTTACTAAATGGCACTCCTTTACTTCTGACATTGAAGGGAATCCCTAAGAGTTCCAAGCCTTTCCCATCACACTTTTAACTCAACTAACTTTGTGAAGCTAGCCCCTATATAACCTAAATGCCCATACTTAGAACAGTAGCTGGAAATACTATGGTATACCTATGCTTAAGGAGAAGGCAATGGCAACCCACTCCAGTACTCTTGCCTGGAAAATCCCATGGATGGAGGAGCCTGGTATGCTAGCCCTAGCAGAGAATGGGAGGCAGCTCTTTAACCCCTCCCTGGATTGCAAGTTTTATCACGTCTTCAATACCCTATCTGAAATTTTGGCACTTTAGCTATTCATGTAGATATTTAAGATGACCTATTATCCAACTCTCCCTTAACCCCCTTCCCACTATATATATACTTATGCAAATGACAAAATCTTCAGCCATTGAATACAAACCAAAGCATTCATTCTTCAGTCCTGCCTCCCCACAATTGGTTGTTCACCAGCCAAAGGCAAAACAGTTTTGTGAGGCTCAAATTGTCAAGAATTTAATCAAAAGCTTAGACCACAGAGAGGATGGATCCCCAGAGAATAATATGCCGATGAACAAGATCCCCCAAACTCATCAAATTCATCTTCCATTGGCTTTACGTAGGCACCAAGACCTCTGTTAAGCCTGCAATTTTCTGTCCGACATGAGGAACCACAGTCTGCTAAAGAGCCCAAAACTTGAAGGGTAATGACCTGTTCTTCTCCACACCTCTAAATTCTAAAAGGAATATCATAGTTTCAGGATAACGAGGGAAGAGCAGGAGAATTCATGTTATAGGTAACATGCTCGTATACTTATAGTCTATTCTAGTCTGGTCTATGTGATGTGATATGATGATTCACATAGCTATTTATCCATATCTATATCTCACAGAGACTAAGTGGTTTAAGGGCATCATCTCCAATCATCAGAGCAACCCTGAGATAGGTACTATTAATATCTATCACACATGAAAAACTGAAGCTCCACTTTACAAGGAAATGACAGAACTGGCTTCAAATACAAATTGTCTGAATCCAGAGTCCATGCTCATTCTATTACATTATTATTACACAGCCCAACCCTGGGCTTCTTGCCCACTTATCTAATCTTATTCTCCCATTTTTCCCATACCTCAAGCTGTCACCAGCCAAATCTTGTTGGAGTCAGTCTATAAATAAACCCTCATTTCTGTGTAACTGATCACTTAAGACCACTCTAACTTCACCCTGACCTGCCTCTTGAGAAACCTATATGCAGGTCAGGAAGTAACTGTTAGAACTGGACATGGAAAAACACACTGGTTCCAAATAAGAAAAGGAGTACGTCAAGGCTGTATATTGTCACCCTGCTTATTTAACTTCTATGCAGAGTACATCATGAGAAATGCTGGGCTGGATGAAGCACAAGCTGGAATCAAGATTGCCGGGAGAAATATCAATAACCTCAGATATGCAGATGATACCACCTTTATGGCAGAAAGTGAAGAGGAACTAAAAAGCCTCTTGATGAAAGTGAAAGTGGAGAGTGAAAAAGTTGGCTTAAAGCTCAACATTCAGAAAACGAAGATCATAGCATCTGGTCCCAGCAAGTCATGGGAGATAGATGGGGAAACAGTGGAAGCAGTGTCAGACTTTATTTTTGGGGGCTCCAAAAGCACTGCAGATGGTGATTGCAGCCATGAAACTAAAAGATGCTTACTCCTTGGAAGGAAAGTTATGACCAACCTAGATAGCATATTCAGAAGCAGAGATATTACTTTGCCAACAAAGGTCCGTCTAGTCAAGGCTATGGTTTTTCCAGTGGTCATGTATGGATGTGAGAGTTGGACTGTGAAGAAAGCTGGGTGCCGAAGAACTGATGCTTTTGAACTGTGGTGTTGGAGAAGACTCTTGAGAGTCCCTTGGACTGCAAGGAGATCCAACCAGGCCATTCTAAAGGAGACCAGTTCTGGGTGTTCATTGGAAGGACTGATGCTGAGGCTGAAACTCCAATACTTTGGCCACTCATGAAAGAGTTGACTCATTGGAAAAGACTCTGATGCTTGGAGGGATTGAGGGCAGGAGGAGAAGGGGACGACAGAGGATGAGATGACTGGATGGCATCACCGACTCAATGCACATGAGTTTGGGTGAACTCCGGGAGTTGGTGATGGACAGGTAGGCCTGGCGTGCTGTGATTCATGGGGTTGCAAAGAGTCGGACACGACTGAGCGACTGAACTGAACTGAACTGTGAACTTCACCCAGGCTTTGGCATATAGATTATAGCTCTGTCCAAGATTCTCCAACCCAGGCCTAGATTCCCATTGATAAGACTCTTTTCCAGGTGGACTTTTTACAAACTCTATCATGAAGAGCAAGGGACAAGACTATAAAATGGTATTGACTACAGAAATGTAAATGGCATATGGAAGCATAGATGACAAAGAAACAAGAATACAGTATAAAACATCCAGGAAGTTTACATGAACAGCAAGATGCCAGTGAGTAATGAAATATAGCAACAATTGATACAGCAATCAAAATAAGTAAAATAAAATATTATACACATTCCTGAAGACCCCAGGTAGACTTGAACACAAGCAAAGATTTCTTTTCTTGGATAGGATGATGCGACCTCATAAATATGTTGGCTCTGCCTAAGTTTAGTTATAAATGTAATTCAATATCAATAAAAATATCAACAAGATTTTCTATGGCGTTGGATAAGCTGAAACTAAAGTTCACATGGAAAAACAGTCATGCAACAACAGCCAGAAAAATACTGTACAACAAAAACCATGAGGTCATGGTAAGAGGGGGAAATAGCTCAACCAGACATTAAAACATACTAGAAAGCGTGCAAGATCCTATTTAGTCTATTTAGGTTAGATAAAGATTTTTAATCATGGTCCAAAACCCAGAGATGTTATAAGAAAAGATTAATAAATGTGACTACATTGAAAATTTTTTATCTGGCAAAAGAAAAAACACTAGAAACAAAGTTAAAAGACTGACAAATGAGAAAATATTTGCAACATATACCGCATACAATGGGCTAATATTTCTAATCACTTCATGGCATGGTCCCATCACTTAATGGCAAATAGAAGGAGAAAAATTAGAGGCAGTGACAGATTTCATTCTGTTGGGCTCCAAAATCACTGCAGATGGTGACTGCAACCACAAAATTAAAAGACGCTTCCTCCTTGGAAGGAAAGCTGAGACAAACCTAGACAGTGTATTAAAAAGCAGAGACATCACTTTGCTGATATAGGTTTGTATAGTTAAAGCTATAGTTTTTCTGACAGTCACGTATAGATGTGAAAGTTGGATCATAAAGAAAGCTGAAAGCTAAAGAATTGATGCTTTCGAATTGTGGTGCTGGAGAAGACTCTTGAGAGTCCCTTGGACTGCAAGGAGATCCAACCAGTCCATCCTAAAGGAAATCAACCCTGAATATTCATTGGAAGGACTGATGCTGATGCTGAAGCGCCAATACTTTGACCACTCGATGTGGTCAGATGTTTTTCATTGGAAAAGACCCCGATGCTGGGAAAGATTGAGGGCAGGAGGAGAAGGGGGTGACAGAGGATGAGATGGTCAGATAGCATCACTGACTCAATGGACAAGAAGCTGGGCAAACTCTAGGAGTTAGTGGAGGACAGAGGAGCCTGGTGTGCTGTAGTCCATGTGGTCACAGAGAGCCAAACAACAAAAACAACATTTCTAATATATAAAGAATTCTTTAAAATTGAGAGACAATGTGCTATAAATGAACAGACACACAGAGAGACCATGATTTAAAGTGGCCCTTAAAAGTGAAAGTGAAAGTTGTTCAGTCATGTCCGACTCTTTGCGACACCATAGACTGCAGTCTATGGAATTCTCCAGGCCAGAATACTGGAGTGGGTAGCCTTTCCCTTCTCCAGGGGATCTTCCCAGCTCAGGGATCAAACCCATGTCTCATGTATTGCAGGCAGATTCTTTACCGGCTGAGCCACAAGGGAAGCCCAAGAATGCTGGAGTGGGTAGCCTATCCCATCTCCAGGGGATCTTCCTGACCCAGGAATTGGACTGGGGCCTCCTGCATTTCAGGTGGATTCTTTACAAACAAAGCTAACAGAGAAGCCCCTTAAACATGCAAAAATGATCAAACTCACTCATTACAGGAATGCAGATGAAAACACTGAAATATCAATTCTCACTTATTAGATGGGTAGAAATTTGAAAGCGTGACAACATATCCTCTTGGCAAGTCTGTGGGGAAACAGACACTCTCATATATTGCTGATGGGAAGGCAAACTGATATAACCTTTCCAGAGAATAATTTGGCCATATCTAACAAAACTACGTATGCATGTACCTTTTGATCCAGCATTTCCACTTCTGGGAATCTAGCCTGATGATGCATCTCCAACAATTCAAAAATACAGATCCACAAGATTATTCATTGCAACACTGTAGTTGCAGGATAGAAGAGACAATCTAAACGCCCATACTTAGGACAGTAGCTGGAAATACTATGGTACTTCCACACAATGGAGTACTGCGTTACGTGTAGCTGGAAACAAGAATAAGGAAAATCTCTACAAACTGATATGGAGAGATTTCCAGGATACATTGTTAAGCAAAAAAAAAAAAAAAAGAGAGAGAGAGAAAAGAGAAAATTACAGAGAGTATCTATAGTATACTACACTTCAAGTAAGGAAAAAAGGGAACGTAAGAAAACATGTATCTGCCCATTTGTGCAAAAGGAATACAGGAAGAATTAACCGGTAACTAATAAGCATGGTTACTTTCTGGCTGTTAGTGAGAACAGAGAGGAAAAAAGAGAGCAGGGAAAGGGAAGTAAGGATGGTAGGAGCAACATTTCTCTGAATACATCTTTTTATATAACCCTGACTCTTAGAACTATGGCACAGTTTCACAGTACTATATACTCTGCGGATAATGAGAGGCAGCTTTCCTACTATCAGAGAAAGAAGTTACGACTCAGGAGAAGGGAAGGCCAGAACAAACCCTATAGCATTAAATTGGAATTGGAGGTATCAGTATTCATTCATGGGTTATAGTACATATACAGATGAGTGTGTGTTTGTGTATGCATGTTCAGTCACTCAGTTGTGTCTGACTCTTTGTGACCCCATGGACTGTAGCCTGCCAGGGTCCTCTGTCCATGGGATTTTCCCAGCAAGAATACTGGAGTGGGTTACCATTTCCTCCTCCAAGGGATCTTCCTGACCACACAGATATAAGTATATGTGTACATGTGTGGTTGTCTACATACATACATTTCCTAGTTCTGTCCACTTGAGAGAGCCTGGAAAAAATGATACCCAGTAGCAATAAGAATACCTAGTGCCCAAATTTGACAGGGACCAGGGCTCCCTGGAAAAGTGGCTGGTTTCAGAGCTGGGACAGGAAATATACAAGATGAGCCTAGAATACCTTGTGGAGAAAGGTAGTGTTGTTTGTTTATTGTTTGGTTGCTCAGTTGTGCCCGAGTCTTTGCGATGTCATGGACTGTAGCCCCCAGGCTTCTTTGTCCATGGGATTTCCCAGGCAAGGATACTAGAGTGGGTTGTCATTTTCTTCTCCAAAGGATCATCCCAACCCAGGGATCGAACCCGTGTCTCCTGCATTGGCAGTTGGGTTCTTTACCACTGAGTCATCAGGAAAGTAGAAAGAAAGAAAGTGAAGTTGCTCAGTCGTGTCTGACTCTTTGCAACCCCATGGACTGTAGCCCACCGGGCTCCTCCATCCACGGAATTTTCCAGGCAAGAGTACTGGAGTA
This sequence comes from Ovis canadensis, assembly GCF_042477335.2. Lineage (NCBI taxonomy): Eukaryota > Metazoa > Chordata > Mammalia > Artiodactyla > Bovidae > Ovis > Ovis canadensis. The sequence continues at coordinate 37,659,624 of NC_091258.1, read as the reverse complement.
GGTTGCCACTTCCTTCTCTATAGTAAGTAGGGTGAGGTGAGGTGAGGTGAAGTCGCTCAGTCGTGTCCAACTCTTTGGGACCCCATGGACTGTAACCTACTAGGCTTCTCCGTCCATGGGATTCTCCAGGCAAGAATACTGGAGTGGATTGCCATTTCCTTCTCCAAGGGATCTTCCCGACCCAGGGATTGAACCCGGGTCTCCCACATTGGAGGCAGACGCTTTAACCACTGAGCCACCGATAAATGCCTTACAATAAGTAGGGAAGTGCTCAAAAAAAGTGACACAGAAGTCAACCTGAAGGAGCTCCCAATGGCCAAAGATGGGACAATGGGAACAATAAAAAGATAATAATAATAATAGTAATGGTTTATAATCCATAAAATATAAAATAAATATCCATGATTCAATATTAATCTAAATAATCAAGCAAAACTAAGCAGGGGATAACCCCTGGATGAGAGCATGGCAACCCACTCTAGTATTTTGCCTGGAGAATCCCCATAGACAGAGGAGCCTGGTGGGCTGCAGTCCATGCATCATAAAGAGTCAGACGTGACTGAGCAACTAAGCACAGCAGAGCACAAGCAGGGGATAAGCCCGTTACAGAAAAACAAACTTTGTAATATTACTTTTATATGACATTTCTAAAGTAATAAAATTCATGGAGACAGAAAGTATTGATAGAATGGTAGAGGCAGGAGCTGGAAATCAGTGTTTAACAGGTACAGAGTTTCAGTTGGAGAAGATAAAAACATTTGTGGAGATGGATGGTTGTGATGCTTGCACAACAATTTGAATGTACTTTATACCACAAAATTGTACATTAAATATGGTTAAAGTGGTATATTTTGTGTAATATAGATTTTGCCACAAAAATTTTAAATGCATTTAAAAAGCAAAAATGAAAATAAATAATAAACAAAAGAGAAGGCCTAGCTCTTTCTTAGAGTCAAAATCTAATTAATAAATGTAGAAGAAATAGGGAAAATAAAATCTCCAGCAGACAAACATTAGCATACTAATTGCTGCAGCAAGAATTATAGATAAATGTTAAAAATTATTGGGCAAAAGTATGATGAGAAACAGAATGTTTGCATAGTCAGAGATACTTATTAATTACAATTACAATTAATTACAAAGGGAAAATAGTAACTTTGAAGTGTAAAAGCTTGGCAGCAGACACCATCTTGGCTATGTGATCAAAGTTAACACCATCCCTAGTAATGCATATTGACATGGGGAACACAGCATTGATTCTGTGATATTCCTGCCAAAATGCATACCCTAAACCCAATCACGAGGAAACATCAGACAAACAAAAATGGAGGGACATTCTACAAAATGACTGGTCTCTAAATACCCAAAGAATCAAGATCATTAAATTCAAGGAAAGACTGAGGAACAGTTTGGGAATGAAGAAGACCTAAAGGGACATGACAACTACATGTCACTAATTTCTAATTATTTCCTATAAAGAATATCATTGGGACATTCAGAGAAAGTGAAATGAAGCCTGAATATTATTAGATGGTGGTAATATGTCAGTGTTAATTTCCTGGTTTTGATGATTGCATTATACTCATATAGGAAAAAGTCCAAATGTGCAGGAAATGTCCACTAAAGTACACAGGAATAACAGAACATCAGGTCAGCAAAACATTCTTTTTTGTGGTAAAGGAAGTTACTTTTCTTAATTTGAACATATATAAATTTGTAATCTCAAAATAAAAAGATAGTAACTATTATAAAGAGATAGAAAACATGGAAGAGTGGGAGAAGCTCCAGTGAGTGCCTCATGGAATTCCAGAAGCAGAGAGTAAGGGAAGCGGCAGAAAGGCATCATTGGAAGAACTAACAGCTGAGAATGGCTAAGAATTTTTCAGGCTGAAGAGTAAAGAAAGACATGAGTCCCCAGAGAGAATGTTTATATCAACTGCTGAGACAGAAAAACAAAAATAAATCCACATCTAAGCATACATAGTGAAAATTCAGAACAGCAGGGATAAAGAAAAAATCCTAAATGCTACCAGGAGAGAAGACAGATTACCTACAAAGCAGCAGTCATTAAACTGAAAGCAGGCTTCTCATCAGCGAATTGACGCCAGCAGACAGTGGGGAAATAGCTTCCAAATGATGAGTGAAAATAATGAGAATTGTCTATAGAGCAAAACCAGTGCTGCTTCAACTGAAGTAGGTCATGAAAGTATACACTTCAGCAAGAAGAAAAATGAACCCAGAAGGAAGGAGTGAGATATAAGGGGCATAATTAGCAAAAAAATTAACAAAATGAATTGGTAAATCTATTTAGGTATTGGTTGCTAATGATAATAATCAAAACAACAACAGCAACTAATTTTGTACCTTTAAATACTGGTAAAATTAAAATCCTGGATGACAATAAAATGGCAGATTCAAGGAAGGATTCTGTGGGTAAAGTCTGCTAAATTCATTGTCTTGCTCAGAAGGAGAGAGAGAAACTAAAGAGTGATGGAAAGCTTAATGTGTATGTTTAAAATGTGAAGAAATTATTTTTAAATACCCAGGCTCAAAAAATTTTAAACTGCTGGGGAGGAGATGGAGAAAAGAATAATAAAAATGTATAAATCTCAGAGCAATAAAGGATAAAAAAGATGTAGGTAAAAAGCTTGGGAAATAGCAAGTAACATAAGATGGTAGAAATAGGTCTAACCATGTCATAATCACAATCAAGGGAAACAGAATAAATTCAGCTATTCAAGAAAGTTGCGGTAACTGTGGATAAAGAAACAAACATTAGCAATTGGCTACTTCCAAGAGATAGACCTAAAGAAAATACAGAAAGGTTAAAAATAAAGAGATGAGAAACGGCAAATACTAAAAAGAAGGGCTTCCCTGGTGGCTCAGCAGTAAAGAATCTGCCTGCAATGCAGGAGACGCAGGTTTGATCCCTGGCTCGGGAATATCTCCTAGAGAAGGAAATGGCAACTCATTCCGGTATTCTTGCCTGGGAAATCCCATGGACAGAGGAGTCTGGTGGGCTACAGTCCATGGGGTTGCAAAGAGTTGCACATGACTTAAAGATTAAAAAACATCAAAACAAAAGAAAGCTAGAGAGCAATACTGATAGCAGATAAAATGGAAAATAAGGCTAAAAGCATTAATGGAGATAAAAGTCTTCACTTTAAAATGAGTTTTTTAAAGTCTTCAAGCAAATATAACTATCATGAACTTGTATGCATTTACTAATACAGTTCAGGCATACACAAATTAAAAGATGATAGAATCACAAAGAAAATTGGATAAATTCTCATTTATAGTGGGAGATTTTAACACAACTCTCTTAGACACTGATAGAGAAATCAAACAAAACAATTAACAAACATGATATGTTTGACAGCTACATTAAGAGAACACTATACCAGAAGACTCTTGAGAGTCCCTTGGACTGCAAGGAGATCCAACCAGTACATCCTAAAGGAGACCAGTCCTGGGTGTTCACTGGAAGGACTGATGCTGAAGCTGAAACTCCAATATTTTGGCCACCTCATGCAAAGAGCTGACTCATTGGAAAAGACCCTGATGCTGGGAGGGATTGGGGGCAGGAGGAGAAGGGGACGACAGAGGATGAGATGGCTGGATGGCATCACCGACTCGATGGACATGAGTTTGGGTGAACTCCGGGAGTTGATGATGGACAGGGAGGCCTGGCGTGCTGGGATTCATGGGGTCGCAAAGAGTCGGACATGACTGAGCGACTGAACTGAACTGAACACCCCCCAAAAGAGCGATTATACATTTTTTGATGTATATGTGGCATATTTACCAAAAAATTAAGTCACAAAGAAAGTTTAAGCAAAATTCAAAAAATCAACAGTACATAGTTTGCATATTCTGACCACAATGCAATTAAATTAGAATCAAGAAGAAAAGACAGTAACAATAAAACACCCTATATTTAGAAATGATTTTGCACTTTTAAATAATCAAATGTTAAGGAATAAATTACAATGGGAATTATAAAAGGTTTAGACTGAATGACAGTGAAAATATTTGTTCTCTGAAACTGCTCCTTCAAAACTCCTAGGATGGGTGGGCAATACCAACCCTGAACCTTCTCACCTCTACTCCCCTAGCCCATTCACCTAGAGCTAAGGCTGCAACAGGCAAATTTCCTTTCTGCCTACCTTGAGAATATGAGTGGAGTAGATTTTTTCCAGTTTAAACACTAAATGGTCACTTTTCAGGTCTTGGACTCATTCTGGAGGTCTTTAATCCAACTTCTCATCTTGCTTGAAACCTTAGCTTTCTCTCCTACTCCCCATTTGGATCTATTAAAAGTGAAACTCAAAGGATTAAAAACAACAAGGGAATCTAAGGTTTTTCTTATTTTCTTTCCACAATACATCTTAAGATTTTTTAAAACGTTTTATTCAGCATTTTAGATGTTTGTATTAGGGGGGCTTCCTGGAATAGCCAGTCTCCTTTTGCCCCAAATGGAGTGCCACCAATAATCAAGTTACCAGCCCCTCTGTGCTTAGCTTCCTCTTCTATTAAATGGGGTTAATAATTTATCTTATAAATTTGTTGTGGGAGTCAATAAGTAATGCATGGAAAGCTCCTGGCACTAGTAAGTGCTCAAAAAAATAAAAAAATGCTGACTATTACCAGCAGCAGTTATAGTGTGAACTTGGTTCGAATAAAGCAAGTACCCCCCTCAAAAAATCAATATCATAGAGCAATCTCATTGACGAATATACATGGAAAATTCTCTAGTAAAAATATAAGTTAAGCAAATTAAATCCAAAAGGGTATAAAAGAGCACAAAATAGCCAGTAGGTTTATCTCTGGTGACATTACACTTAAAAACAGAAATTAACCAATATAGTTGACCAAAACAAAAGATTAAAGGAAGAATCTACATGATTATCCTAATAGATGCAGTCAAAACAACATAGTTTAATCAGCATTCATTATAATTACTCTCAACAATGTAGGAGTAGAGGATTTCCTTAATAGATAGCCTCAACTAATGACATCATTCAAGATGCTTCTATTCTTATTTTTTCTGCACTTGATACAATATTCTCAGAGAAATGTTAATATGTCTCACTATGATTATATATTTTTTCTTTTCCCTTATGTTTCTTCTGATTTTTTGCTTGATAAGTGTCTTTGCTTCTTTGCTTTCTCTGTTTAATGGTTTATGATGTCTATCTTCTTCATGAATTGTACCTTTTGTCATTAAAAATATTCACCTTTGTTTCATTTAAAAATATATGAATAAATAAATTTAACAACAAAAAATAGATAGCTACAAAATACTAAAAGCAAACATCAGAAAGCAGTGTTTCCACAGAAGTTACAAATAAAACAAAGAAGTCTGCTTTCACTGTGAGTATTTAATATTATACTGGAGTTTCCAGACCTCTGCTGTCCAATAGAAATTTACTGAAAACTACATATGCATTTTAAAATTTTCAAGCAAGCACGTTTAAAAAAGTAAAAAGAAACAGGAGAAATTAACTTAAATAATATATTTTATTTAACCTAGATATCCAAATTAATATCATTTCAACATGTATCAATATAAGAATTATTAATGAAACATTTCACATTCTTTTTTCACATTAAGTCTTCAAAATCTGGTGTGTATCTTACTCTTTCAGCACAGCTCAGAATAGCCACATTTCAAATGCTCAATAGGCCCAAGGGAAAAGGTGCTAGGCCTCATATGTAATCAAGGAAACTCACCAGATTGACAAAAATGTAAAGGTCTGACAATGACAAATTTTGGCAAAGATAAGGAGGACTCATACGTTGCTGGTAAAATGTTCTACCATTTGGAGAACAATATTAATACCTGAAAATGTGAATAACATTCACCTCGATGAGTCTACTTCTAGACATATACTTTAGGGAAATTCTTCCCTGTGTAAAGAAATATTTTTTAGGATGGTCTCTTCACATTGTTTGTATTATAGTAGGAAGAAAAATTGGAAATGCTCTAAATAGTCACAGGTAGAAAAAGAGACAAACTGAGGTATGCTTACACAATGGAATAATATATAGCAGCTAAAACAAACTAAAATAGATCAAGTCCCAAACCAATAATCGAACAATGTGTACAGCATGATAACATTTATGGAGAATTTACCAAATGTATAAAAAATACTACATATATATTAAGCAGATTCTATAGCTGCTGCAGCTGCTGCTAAGTCGCTTCAGTCATGTCCAACTCTGTGCGACCCCATAGATAGCAGCCCACCAGGCTCCCCTGTCCCTGGGATTCTTCAGTCAAGAACACTGGAGTGGGTTGCCATTTCCTTCTCCAATGCATGAAAGTGAAAAGTGAAAGTGAAGTCACTCAGTTGTGTCCGACCCACGGACTGCAGTGCACCAGGCTCCTCCATCCATGGGATTTTCCAGGCAAGGGTACTGGATTGGGGTGCCATTGCTTTCTCTGGATTCTATAGCTAGTAAAATATAAACAATATAGTGGATGATTGCCCAGCAGAATCATAATAGTGGTGCCTCTGGGAAGAAACAGAGGGAAAGAAATAAGTTGAGAAAAGAAGACATCAAAGATTTATCAGTAAAGCATTACTTCTTTAATTAAAAAAATCTGAAGCAAATATTACAGTGTCACTTGGAAATTCTGCTTGATGGCTCCATTGGTATTTCACAGTATTGTCTTCAGCACTCTTGTATTTTTGAAAGTTTTCATAACAGTAATCATAAAGTCCCTCTTGCAATCCTTGTATTAAGGATGAATATTTCTTACTAACTCTAAAAGATCAGAACATTTGCTATTAAAAGGAAACAAATGTAACTCTACACATGATCTGTGTATACCCACACATGGACACACACATGTACGTGGCAGAAGTCCAGTCTTCTGCTATCAGACATGCCATGACCTGTGTCCAGAACTGTGTCTGGCACATAACTGGCATTCCATTAGCACAGGTTCGATGAATGCATAAAGTGTGTTGTGCTGCTGGGTGGGACTTCAAGAGTCAATTTGCATGATGGGAGGTTTGCCACTCATGCACTGTGATTGCTTAAGAATGAGAATTTGCTTTTGCAGGTACATTTGAGGGTTCACCATGGGGAACAGAATACTCCAACTGAGGTCATTGCTTTTTGGAAAGAGGAAAGATGTCTAATTTAAAGGAGAAGTGACTTGTCCCTACTTTACTTTGAACACAGCAATTCTCCTTTGGTAGCCAAGTGACAAAGTGCATCACCCATTGGATGAGCATGAGCGAGAGGCAGAAAGGATGTTTTCCCTAATTCCTCAGACACAGCATGGCTTTGACTCAGAAAGGACTCCAGGAGACTTGTATTTACGTTGGTCCTTCAAGAATTTGCCACAGAAAGCTGCATATAGCTCTACTGGTAGAGCTTCATAGCAACATGATCTGACATCACATAGTTTTTCAGTGTCTCTTTCCCATACAAAACATTTATGTAGCATAAAAGCTGAATCTAACAATAACTTATAGAAAGATAAACAGATGAAAGATGGGTGACAGATAGAGATAATGGATAGATACAGAGATATCTTCCCCTCACTTGAGAAGATTTCCACTCTTAGATAAAATATAGCCGCCAAAAGATTGAACAAATATGCCAAAACTCATGAGACTTCTCTGTTAAAAAAAAAGGTGAGAACCTCAGGAATGTTTTGCAATTAACCATGCTCCATGCATAACAAACCTAAATATGCGAATTGGCAACCAGATCTGCAGATAGTGTAAAGAAGTGGGTTTTGAGTGCTTCACGTTGTCTTTTTTGGCTTCAAGTTAAGAGGATCAAGATGTGGTTTCAATTTTCGATGTGCTAATTATGTTTGTCAACTGTGAGCTTTGCTTAATTAATTAGTCATGCAAATTTAACTTTAGTATTTTTGCACATCTAAATCATTACTATAGCAATTAAAAAGCTGCTTTGATTAGCTCCTTCACAGTGTGTAGCACAGCATCCTTTTGTCAACTTCCTTTTGACAATCTAGGTTTGTGTACTGTTTAGAGAAAATGTATTCTATATGTTTGGGAAAAAGTAAAAACCAAGACAGGTGACAGTGAAGGTGGCCTAGCAGTGAAAGATAAGTCAGCAACTCTTGGCACCACACAATCAGCAAATGCAGACTAGAAACTGTAATAGCACATGTTCAGGAGGAGTTCCCAGGGGTGGAGAGAGTTGGCATGTGGAACAGTCAGGAACATGAATCTTTTGATAAATTAAGCTGAAAAGATGAGAAGTAGAGATTTATATGTCTTTGCTCTAAAATCAATGTCAAAACTTATAAAGCATCAAAGGAACCAGGCTGGTCCCTGTCTGGGATACCTAGCCTGACCCTCATCACCTCAGTTCAGTTCAGTTCAGTCACTCAGTTGTGTCTGACTCTTTGCGACCCCATGAATCACAGCACGCCAGGCCTCCCTGTCCATCACCAACTCCTGGAGTTCACTCAGACTCACGTCCATCAAGTCAGTGATGTCATCTAGCCATCTCATCCTCTGTCGTCCCCTTCTCCTCCTGCCCCCAATTCCTCCCAGCATCAGAGTCTTTTCCAATGAGTCAACTCTTCCCATGAGGTGGCCAAAGTACCGGAGTTTCAGTTTTAGCATCATTCCTTCCAAAGAACACCCAGGGCTGATCTTCCAAATGGACTGGTTGGATCTCCTTGCAGTCCAAGGGACTCTCAAGAGTCTTCTCCAACACCACAGTTCAAAAGCATTAATTCTCCCGTGCTCAGCCTTCTTCACAGTCCAACTCTCACATCCATACATGACCACTGGAAAAACCATAGCATTGACTAAATGCACCTTTGTTGGCAAAGTAATGTCTCTGCTTTTCAATATGCTATCTAGGTTAGTCATAACTTTTCTTCCAAGGAGTAACTGTCTTTTAATTTCATGGCTACAGTCACCATCTGCAGTGATTTTGGAGCCCCAGAAATAAAGTCTGACACTGTTTCCACTGTTTCCCCATCGATTTCCCATGAAGTGATGGGACCAGATGCCATGATCTTCGTTTTCTGAATGTTGAGCTTTAAGCCAACTTTTTCACTATCCACTTTCACTTTCATCAAGAGGCTTTTTAGTTCCTCTTCACTTTTCTGCCATAAGGGTGGTATCATCTGCATATCTGAGGTTATTGATATTTCTCCCGGCAATCTTGATTCCAGCTTGTGCTTCTTCCAGCCCAGTGTTTCTCATACTCACTAATAAATACTGTGGCCAGGTGGAGCTAGGGCCATTTCACACTTCAACAAGCCCAACTGTCAGAAACATTTTATAATTTTAGCTTGAACTTCCTTTTAATTGCTAAAATGATGTGTTCCCCCATGAATCACCTGTGTGGTTCATGGATGCAGTATGACCCTCCTTTCTCCAGAGTGAGAATCTGACACATACTGGGATTTAATTTATTTCTCCCACCCCACATTGGACAGTAGTAGCAAATTCAAGAACACAATCACACACAATCAAGTCGTTCAGGCATGTCTAACTCTTTGTGATTCCATGGACTAACAAATACAGGTTTTTAGCCCTCCCTGAAGAGATATATGTCAACCAGATCTTTCCACCTGTTCCTCTCGCCATAAACCTTACAGGCCAGAGGATGGCAAATGACAGTTATGATGTTTTAAAAGCACGAAACAGCAACTATTTAGAGAATATGGTGCCATTTCTCATTTTAAAGTCATCCCCAAAGGCTAATAAGTTCACACATTTGGTTTCTCTCAAAGGGTCACCAGCACATCTCTAATAGAATCCAGCTGTGGAATAGAGAATAATATAACAATGTTTCACCTAACAAGTGGATGACCCACAGGCGGCAAATGAAAAACTACTGCTGAATGTTGTAAGATACATTTAAAGAGAGGTGGGGAAACAGCTTTGAGTGACTTATGGAAAACTCAGTGCCACCAAGGATAAATAAAAGGATGGAAAAAGATGGAAAAGGGAAGGGTTTCTTATAAAATCTCCAATGAGTAAACAAAACAAAACACAACCCTATGCGTTTCCTGAGCACTCCAGAACAGGTGATTAAGGTATCAGTCAGACTGAAACAAAGGTGGCCCTGTCATTCAGAAATGTGAATGTCTTAAATAGAGAAATATAATAACTAAAAAGGCATGACTTGAATCCCACAATCCCTTGATACTCCAAATTCTCCAGTACCCTGAAAAAACAAATTGATTTTCAAACACTTCTCAATAAATTTGTCTCTTAAAATATCCCAGATATTTGGATACACAGATACATGTACACATATGTGCTGAATACATTCCAATTATATTCGAGTCTTACTCTCTCCACCTCCTCACTTCTCAGCCCACTGCAATCTGGGTTCCACTGAAAATGATGCTGCTAAAGTCACCCAAACCTCTCCATTTGCCAAATCAAGGGAAGACTTCTGTGTATCTCATAGGTCTTTCTGATAGCACTGGACAGTCTCTCCCTTCTTGAAATTTTGTGACCAAAGCTTCATTGGTGACATTTTTTCCTGTTTTTTCTCTCTCATTCATTCATTCACTCTCTCTCTCCCTTCTCATTCTCTTTCACTGCCTCTTCTAGCATTCCTAACAGGTGAGAGCCCCAGGGGTTCTACTCCAGTCCCCTTCTCTTTCTCCTAGATTCCTTATGGTAGATCTAAGCCAGAAGCCTGGGAATTATTCCATTATGTCATTGTCTTCATCTCCACATTCAATGTACCTCAAGTTCTATTTATTTCATAACTTCTTCTGTCCAGCCTCCCTACTCTCTAACGTTTTGTCCAAACTGCAACCAGAGTGAGATTTCCAAGAAGCAAATCTGATTATATCACTCTCTTGCCTGACACCCTACAGTGTGTTTCCCCACCAAATATAGCTTTGGATTTCTAACTTGTTTTTAAGGAATACTTTCTACCATTAAAAAAAAATTATTTTCTAATTTGAGAAAGATTATTTTAAAATGTGTTGTTTTCTGCCATACAACAACATGAATCAACCATAATTATACATATATCCCCTCTAACTTTTTTAAATGAATGTTTTCTGCACTGAGAGAAGGGGAATTGTGTATAACAGCACAATACCTGGCACCTAGTATGTGCTAAATAAACATTTGTTGAGTAAAATGAAGTCCAACTTAAAACATGCACACATGTGAAGCTGAGTGGTTTCTACTGAAGTAGGAGTAGGAGCAACTTCCTTCCTGTTAGGCTGGATCACATTCCCACCAACACCTCAGGTGCATCTGTGAATACTCTGACGTGCTAGAGCATACCTGGAAAACTAGAAACCTGAGTCTCCTAACTTGGCTACAGACCTTTAGCAAAATGATTTTCACCCATTCTCCAACATCATTTCCAACTGCTCTCCATTTTCACCTTCAAGCCATGCCTGGACATGCAAGGGCTTTGCACTTGTAGTTCTTTCTGCCTAGAATGTTCTTACCCTTCTTGATATCCTAGAAAACCCCAACCTATTCCTCAAGACCAGGTCATTCTGATTCCATAAGGAGAATGTATCGTTCCATTCCTGCCATAGACATATCTCATACATATCATTTTATAAAGCTGCTGCTGCTGCTGCTAAGTCGCTTCAGTCGTGTCCAACTCTGTGCGACCCCATAGACGGCAGCCCACAAGGCTCCCCCATCCCTGGGATTCTCAAGGCAAGAACATTGGAGTGGGTTGCCTCCAAGGCATGAAAGTGAAAAGCTATCATACTCTAAAGCAATTCCTATCTATAGGCACATATGCACTACTGGGCTATGAAGGCAAGAATTATTTCTGTTTTTCCTTTATAACCCAGGGCCTAGCAAAGTGCCCAGCTGTTGTTTAGTCACTCGGTTGTGCCCAACTCCTTTGTGACCTCATGGATTGTAGCCCACCAGTCTCCTCTGTTCATGGGATTTCCCAGGCAAGAATACTGGAGTGGGTTGCCATTTCCTTCTCCAGGGGATCTTCTTGACTCAGGGATCAAACTTATGTTTCCTGCATTGGCAGGCAGATTCTTTACCACTGAATCACCAGGGAAGCAGCTCAGTAACCAGGAGTTATCCAATACATGCTTGCATGAATAAACAATATTCTATAGGAACAAATCATTCTTTTAGTTCATATCCTTTCTGTAATGAGGTGGAGAATAAACAGTTCTTAATTCTATCAGGTCACATTATTTTGTCCCATGTTAAAAAATGGCCAGCTAATCTATGTTTCAACAGAAATGAATTGTGATTAAGCCTTAAGGACTCACCTTAATATTTAGGAAGAATGTTAGTCTTTTTAATTGAAAATAAGATGTCTGAAATCTAATGGATTATTATAACTGTCCTCCTGGGAACTATTGAAATAACGTCTTACATCTTAGATTTTATACAATAAAATAAACAAGACAGGAAAAACATGTGGTTCATATTCGTGCAATGTGGATGAGATCAACAGAGCAAAATAATCTGATCCCCTAATAGATTCAGATGAGGGCCATCTCTTTAATGATATAAAATAGGAAATGAGAAGTATCAAATGCAAATTTTAAAAATTTGATAGCAAAATTTAACTCAAGCTATGTAAAAGAGTCTTTTTCCCAGGCCATTAAAAAATATCTAATTCTCCTCCATTGGTCTCCAGAGTCAGTATTTTGCATCAATACTTGTATTAGTTTCTTATGATTCTGAAATTCAATGTGTTGGCCTGGTGGATGATTTTGTCATTCACTTTTAAGGCAATTTTTCAATTATGTAGCAGAGAATCATATTTATCTTTGACATATATCACTCAATCACGCTACACTAACAAGTGGTTTACCTACCACTTTACTGTTGTTATTCGCTGTTTAGTCACTAAGCCATGTTCGACTCTTTCATGACCCACATGGGCTTAGCCTGCCAGGCTCCTCTGCCCACAAGATTTTTCAGGCAAGAATACTGGAGTGGGTTGCCATTTCTTTCTCCAGGGGATCTTCTTGACTCAGGGATCAAATCTGTGCATCCTTCATTGGCAGGTGGATTCTTTACCACTTTATTAACTAAAAATTATATGGTATAATCCAAGACTTCTATACATATGAACATAATGCACTCGATGTTCACAAAAATGGCACTGCAGGACCCAGAAGTACCCTCTGAATCAGGGAACAGAGATGAAATCAATCCGTTGAGTTTTCCTTCAAATCCAAGTGTATATTACTGTATTCTAATTTCCTGAAAAATCATAATTCTTATAGAAAATACAGGGAGTATATATGTGTATATGTGTAGAATATTTGTTTGTAATACCCAGTCAACCAATCATGACCCGTAATGGGAAACTTACTATAAATTTGGTGTTCTCGAAGTATGCTCTAGAGACCTTTGCGGAAACTGGATAAATTTTCAAAAGCTCCATAATGTAAAAATTACATTTATAATAATAATAAGATATGATTTGTCCTTTTCCTTCTCATACTCTCACAACTTGGAGTTTTCCAAAGGCTACATGATTGGAACAGATTGAATGTGGAAGAAGATAAGAGAATCCAGTTGTCTTCTGGAGCCAAACATTAAAGATATTTGCAAAATGCAAAACAATCTAATTGTGTTTTGGAAAATATAATTACATTTCATAAAATACGTTATTAATATTAAAATGAAATGGGAAATTTTGGAATTTATTGTGCTTCCTAAATCTGATGAGTTGTCTTTTATCTATCCTGTAAAATTCTCACCTTATCAAACATTTCCTATTTCCTCCAATCTCTTCTCCACCTAGAATGCCCACACAATGTATGTTGATCTTTTTATGTTCACATGTTCATCATTTTTCATATTTTCCACCCTTGTAACTTTGTACTTCATTTTGGAAACTTCCTTTAGATCTTTCCAGTTTGTTAATTTTTTTCAAAACTGAGTCTAATTTTCTTAATTAACCCTGCTATTGCATTCCAAAATTTAAGTTCTGCTTTGTTTCTTTTTTAAATCTGTCAGGTCTTGTGTGTATTTTGAGTTACATGTTACTTCTGACATATATTATTTCCTTAAACCTTTTAAAAATATAAAATTCATTTAATATTCACTATCTGAAAATCCTGCTAATAGTGCTGTTTTTCTCTTACATTTATGCATGGAAATCTGTCCTTTCCTGTACGATGCAACTTTGGATTGTGTGTTTATGTTCAATCAAACATTTTACCTACAGGAGCTAGGCTGAAGACACAAGTCTTTAGAGAGGACTTGTATTCACTTCTATTAAACACCCAAGGTGCCCAAGGTAGTATATATTAGAACCCCCTCATCCACTTGAGGGCATGTCTGTGGCTATAAATTCTTAAGAGAAACTTTTTTCCAACTGTATCATCAGGCTAGGCCAGAGAATTTGCTTTACAATCTCTTCTTGCAGGTTTTTTTTTTTTTCCTCCAATCCATCTTTTCATGGCAGATATAGTGCTTGGAGATTCCAGTTTCACGTGAAGGTCTTGCTTTCACCGTGATTCTCCACTTTTGCTGTGACCAAAGTCTTATCTTCATGTGGCTGTTAAACACTGAGCATCCTGGTTACCAGGAACAGCAAATGTCCCTGCACATCTGTGGCTTCAGTGACTGCTTCCTCTCTTGCTTTTCAGCAACTTCCATTTTGGTCCCTGGGGATTTGCCTTACTTTTTTTGCAAGCCTAGCAGATGAGATATTTGTTACATATTGTTTACTATTATAGGTGTCTTTTCCAAGAAGGTTTTCAGATTATCTAGTTTGCCATATTGGTGTCTTTTTTGAGGTTTTCAGATTACCTAGTTTGCCATACTGCCCAAGAATATAAATTGGTACAAGATTTCTGAAAGGTATATATAGCTTGAAATGCATATACACCTTGACCTAGAAATTCTACTTCAAGAAATTTATTCTTTGGATAGAAATTTGGTAATATCAATAAAAGTTTAACCCAGTAATTCTGCTTTATAGGAATTTATCCTAAAAAAATATATGTACTCATACTTGAATAGAATGCCATATGAATAATACTATTTGTTCCAGTAGGCTTAGCAAAAGATTAAAGATTGTAAACACCTTAAATGTCCATCATTGGGACACTGGTTGAATAAATTACTTCCACAATATTCTGCAATAGTTAAAGAGAATTTAAAAGATCCACATGACCTGATATGGAAAGATGTTTATGATGCAAGTTGTCTGATTTCTTTGCATAAAAAAATACAAGGTATATATGTGCTTATATAGTCAGTAGAAGCTTCTGAAAAGATAACACAATTAACCACTAACAGCAGTTTCTTCTCTAGGGAGTGGAATTGAACCATTGCTATATAAACATTGTTTCTAAATGACTAATGTGCTAATTTAAAATGATTTTTTAGCAATTTATTAATATCAACTTCTTACTACTTTACTATCACCAGCAGTGTTCCTGGAGGCATATGAAAATAAAGTCCTGGGATTTCCCTGTTGGTCCACTGGCTAGAACTCTGCCCTCCCAATGCAGGGGGACAGGTTCAATTCCTGCTTGGAGAGCTAGACCCTACATGGCACAACTGAGAGTTCAGAGGCTGCACTTAAAGATCCCGTAAGCTGCAACTAAATCCTGAGTGTCGCAACTAAGACCCGGTGGAGACAGATAAATAAATTTTTAAAAAAGAAAGTAAAGTCCTTCGCTCCAAAATGTTGTACAGCTCTTATCATCCACTACCTGTCTGTCACTCCTCGCCAGCCCCTTACCTGTCAATTATTACTCCAAATAATCTTGTTGTCCTCTGTTGATGTCGCTAGACCACTCACTACCTAATGCTCTAAATACAGTGCTACAGACTGAAACGGATAGATTTCTTACTCCCACCTGTCCTGAGAAGGAATGGTTTGTGGTGTACATGAAAGTCTTAGATTTTAAAGGCCACACTAATGCATAGGGAAAGGAAGGACTCACTGAAGACTAAGTGAAGCCAGGCCTATTACTTTGACTATGTCACAGTTTAATCAGCAGGAGATACTTATTTCAACATCTGAGTTCAGATGTAGCTTCTGGCTAGAGCCTGAATTTTCAATGAGCAACTTAATTTGTAAGGACCAGTAGCTGAGTTAGGCACATATGCAGCTGGAAAGATCTTTGGGCATGAGCCTGAAGGCTTTCTTTTGAACATCTTCATTCTTTCACAGGATGAACTCCTAGTGATGACAGCATCAGAGTTACTTAATTTCCTGTTATATTTGAATGCACAAATACTGTGACACAGCCATGTAATTTTACCTAGCTTTTCACATACTGAAATGCTACTTCCTTTCTCATCTTCCTTGAACTAGGCTTCAAGAAAGCCTATGTTAATGGAAGCTAATGCTTCAAGGAAGCATTAGCACTATGATGAAAGCAGGCACAGATATTATTCTACACCTGGACTACAATTTTCACCATTTTGTGATGCTATGTCATGAGCTATATGTTTAAGATATTGTTGCAGAAATAGGTTGTTTTGATTATGGGAGGATTGTTTTATTGTTGTGGTTTTTTTGAAGTTTATTTTGTTTTGTTTTGAGAAATAATGGAGAAACAGATCAGAAGAAAAGAGAAGTTTTCCTTTTATGAGGATGATTATTTCCCTTTTGAGTTTTTCCTAATAGTATTATACTGTTTAAATAGAGTTCAAAAACATGCAAAAGAATACTATACATTATCTCTGAATGCATGCATGCAAATCAGTGATAAAACCATACTTGCCTATAAACAGTATAAAATTACAGGAGATTTGTGTCTTATATTTTCCCACAGCAAAGCCTTAGATCATGATTGGATGTAGGGCATTTATTGAGGGGTTATCCCAGGGAGTAGAGTGAAGGAGCAGGGAGAATGAGATAGAGAAGGAGAAAGCCAGGAAAGGATGTGTGATTGAAGTCATTGCTTTAGGCAAAATGGTTCACCTTTACTGGGACCTGAGAATTGCCTCTTCTAAGGGCATTAATACAGGGTTCCACCTCCTTTGGTTCATCTTTTTCCTGAGGGTGTTATTTCTCCCACACCTTTTTTTCGCAAGAAATAGTTTCTGACATGGTTTGATTTCAGCTTTCCTGAAGTATAATTGACAAATAAAATTGTAATATATTTAAAGTGTACAATGTAATTATTTGATAAATGTATATATTGTGAAAAGTTTCCCACAATTGAGTTAATTAACACATCCATCAACTCAAATATTTACCTTTCTTTGTGATGACATTTAAGTACTATTAAGTACTATTCTATTAGCAAATTTTAATTGTACACTAACAGAGTTATCAACTGTAGTCAGCATGTTATACATTAAATCCTAAGACCCTATTCATCTTTAACTGAAAGTTTGTACCTTTTTACCAGTCTCCCCTAATCACCCCAAATCCCAGCCCTGGAAACCACCACCCTATCCTCGGTTTTTGACTTTGACTTTTAAAAATATTCCACATATAAGTGATACCATGCCATATTTGTCATTGTCTATCTCACTTATTTTTCTCTCCAGTAATCCATTGTTAAGTATTTAGAAACAAAACTGATTTTTGTGTATTAATATTATACTGTACAACTTTACTGAACTCATTTGTTAGTACTAATAGTTTATTTAGTGGAGTCTTTAGGATTTTCTAATGTATTATCATGTCATCAGCAAACAGAGATAATTTTACTTCTTCCTTTCCAATTTGGATGCCTTTATTTCTTTTTCTTGCCTAATTGTTCTGGCTAGGCTTTCCAGTATTATGTTGAACTAAAGTGGAGAGTGGGTATGCTTAATCTTATTCCTGATCTTAGAGGAAAAGCTTTTATCTTTTCACCATTGAGTATGACGTTAGTTGTGAGTTTGAAATATACCACCTTGATTGGGTTAAAGTGTGTTTAACCGATACTAAGTTTATTGAGTGAGGTTTTATCATAGAAGAATTTTTATCATAAAAGAATTTTGTCAAATGTTTTTTTACGTCTATTGAAATAATCATCTGATTTTTATCCTTCATTTTGTTAATGTGATGTATCTAATCTATTGAGTTATAAATGTTGAAACATCTTTGTATTCCTGGGATAAATACCATTTGATCTTGGTGTATGGTCTTTTTAATATACTGCTGAATTTCGATGGCTAATATTTTGTTGAGGATTTTTACATCTTTGTTCATCAGACACAGTGACCTATAGTTTTTCTTATATTGTCCTTATCTGACTTTGGTACTAGGGTAATACTGAACTCATAAAATGAGTTTGAAAATGTTCCCTTCATTTCTATTTTTGGAAGAGTTTGAGAAGTATTGAAAAGGATGGGTATTAACTCTTTAAATGTTTGGTAGAATTCACCAGTGAAGTCATTTTATCTTGGACTTTTCTTTGTTGGAAAGTTTTGATTACTATAAGTCTCCTGACTACTAACTGGTCTGTTCAGGTTTTCCATTTCACCATGATCTCCTTTCAGAAGGACAGGGAGGCCTGATGTAATGCAGTCCATGCAGTTACAAAGAGTCGGACATGACTGGGCAACTGAACAACTCCCTTCAGAAGTGTTAATATTTGCGCATTTAGGTGGGCTCATGTTGGGTGCATAACTGTTTACAACTGCTATATCCTCTTGTTAAAATGATCCCTTTACCATTATATAATGAGAACTTTTTTGTCTTTGCTACAGTTTTGGGCTTAAGGTCTGTCTTCTCTGATATATACAGCTACTCTTGCTTTCTTTTGGTTTCCATTTGCATGGAATGTCTTTTTTATCCCCTCACTTTCAGTCTATGCATTTCTTTAAAGTTGAAGTGAGTCTCTTGTAGAAAACCCAACCCAGCATATAGTTGGGTTTTCTTTTTTATCCATTCAATAACTCTATGCTTTTTGCCTGGAAGAGTTAGTCTCAGTTCAGTTCAGTTCAGTCGCTCAGTCGTGTCCGACTCTTTGAGACCCCATGAATTGCAGCACACTAGGCCTCCCTGTCCATCACCAACTCCTGGAGTTCACTCAGACTCGCGTCCATTGAGTCAGTGATGTCATCCAGCCATCTCATCCTTTGTCTTCCCCTTCTCCTCCTGCCCCCAATCCCTCCCAGCATCAAAGTCTTTTCCAATGAGTGAACTCTTCGCATGAGGTGGCCAAAGTACTGGAGTTTCAGCTTTAGCATCAGTCCTTCCAAAGAAATCCCAGGGTTGATCTCCTTCAGAATGGACTGGTTGGATCTCCTTGCAGTCCAAGGGACTCTCCAGAGTCTTCTCTAATACCACAGTTCAAAAGCATCAATTCTTTGATGCTCAGCCTTCTTCACAGTCCAATTCTCACATCCATACATGACTACTGGAAAAACCATAGCCTTGACTAGACGGACCTTAGTGGGCAAAGTAATGTCTCTGCTTTTCAATATACTATCTAGGTTGGTCATAACTTTTCTTCCAAGGAGTAAGCGTCTTTTAAATTCATGGCTGCAGTCACCACCTGCAGTGATTTTGGAGCCCCCCAAAATAAAGTCTGACACTGTTTCCACTGTTTCCCCATCTATCTCCCATGGAGTGATGGGACCGGATGCCATGATCTTCATTTTCTGAATGTTGAGCTTTAAGCCAACTTTTTCACTCTCCTCTTTTACTTTCATCAAGAGGCTTTTTAGTTCTTCTTCACTTTCTGCCATAAAAGCGGTGTTATCTGCATATCTGAGGTTATTGATATTTCTCCCGGCAATCTTGATTCCAGCTTGTGTTTCTTCCAGTCCAGCGTTTCTCATGATGCACTCTGCATAGAAGTTCAATAAGCAGGGTGACAATATACAGCCTTGACGTACTCCTTTTCCTATTTGGAACCAGTCTGTTGTTCCATGTCCAGTTCTAACTGTTGCTTCCTGGCCTGCATACAGATTTCTCAAGAGGCAGGTTAAGTGGTCTGGTATTCCCATCTTTCTCAGAATTTTCCACAGTTTATTGTGATCCACACAGTCAAAGGCTTTGGCATAGTCAATAAAGCAAATAGATGTTTTTCTGGAACTCTCTTGCTTTTTTCATGATCCATGTAAAGTGATTATTGATAGGTTTGGCCATTTAGTTCATTACATACTGGCTGCTTTGTAGTTCCTTCATTCTTTTCTTCCTCTCTTGCCTTCTTGCATTGTTATTTAATGATTTTCTGTACCGGTATATGTTGATTCTTTTTCCTTTATATTTTGTATTTATTTACTATAAGCTTTTTGTTTTGTGGTTACCATGAGGTCATATAAAATAGTTTACAGTTGTAATAATCTATTTTAAGCTGATAAAAACAATTTAAAATGCATACAGAAGCTCTACATTTTTATACTCCCCCTACATTTTATGTTTTTGATGTCACAATTTATATCTTTTTATACTGTTTCTCCATAATCAAATTATTGTATTAAAGTTTTAATACTTTTGCCTTTTAACATTTTTACTAGTTATAAATTTACCCATCATCATTACAATATTAGAGTATTACAAATTTAATGGCATATTTACCTTTACCAGAGAGTTTTTTACTTTCATGTGCCTTTTTTGTGTTACTAATTAGCATCCTTTCATTTCAGCTTGAAGAATTCCTTTTAATATTTCTTGTAAGACTTGTCTAGTAATAATAAAACTTTTCAGCTTTTCTTTGTCTGGAAGACTCTTTATCTTTTCTTCAGTTCTGAAGGTCCATTTTGCTGGGTAGGGTATTCTTGACACCCTGTTTGACAGGGTTTTTCTTTTTTTTTTCTTTTATTACATGGAAAGTATCATCCCACTCCATTCTGGCCTGCAAAGTCTCTGCTGAAAAACCTGCTAATAATTTTATGGGGGTTCCCCTTGTACATAACAAGTTGCTTTTAAAAATTTAATTGTAGTATGTCTGCATGTGGGTCTCTTTAGATTCATCTTATTTAGTATTCATTTGACTTCCTGGATCTGGATGTCTGCTTCATTCCCCAGAGTTTGCAGCCATTATTTCTTTGAATATGCTTTTGCTCTTTTTTTTTTTTCCTTTTTTCCTTCTCAGACTCTTATAATGAGCTTATTGGTCCACTTATTGGTGTTCCATAAGTCCCTTAAGCTATCTTCACTCTTTTCCATTATTTTCTTTTTTCCCCTCTTATGGGATGAATTCAACTTTAAGTTTGCTGATCCTTCTTTCCACTTGGTTAGTCTGCTATTGAACTCTATTGAATTTTTCAGTTTAGTCATTGTACTCTTCAAAAACATGATTTGTTTGATACTTTTAATATTTTCTATCTTTCTGTTGAAATCCTAACTTTTAAAATGTATTGCTCTCCTGACCTTGGTGAGCATCTTTATGATTGTTATTTTAACTCCTTATCAGGTAAATCATTCATGTCCATTTCATTAAGGTTGGTTTCTAGAAATTTATCTTGGTTTTTTGTTTAATACATCTTCACTTTCCTTGACTTGTTTTCTGCACATTAGATAAAATAACAACCTTCCTGAATCTGAATAGACTGGTTGCAAATATAAGATGAACATCATCAATCAATCTGCCCCAAGCTTCTGGTGGTCTCTCAAATTTCTGTAATTGCCCAAACCACTGTCTTTGTTCTTACTGGCTATAATAGAGGATATACCAAGATTTATCAGTGTTCCAAAGGGGAAGATCACAGTCAGCACATAGATGCAAGCTGACTAGAAGCTAGCTAGACCATCAGATAGCAACTAGGAAAGTATGTAGTTAAACTCCTCCAGGGAGAACTTGGAAGATGACCATTTTTTCCTGTTTCCTCTGCACTGAACCCGAGTGTATAGTCATGGAGGAGTGTGCCTGAACCGATTTAAAAACTGTTTTCTTGCTACAGTTCTATGTGACCCATAGGTTATCAGTGCCAGGTGATCCAGAGGCCCATCCCTCAGCTTGCAGTTGCAAAAGCTGGGGTGCCAAGCAAGGCACAAGTTCCTTCCAGAGAGATGTTGGCCATCTGGTTTTACCACTAGAAGGAACCATAAGGAGAAGGTGAAAGAGACACCCACCAGGCTCTGTGGGGGATTATAGCTAGCCCCCGGATGTGGGCAAATTAGAAACCAGACCCTTGGGCAGTAGGTTGTAAAGTATGTAGCCAGTCTGCTTCAAAGGAAAGAATGGAAGATGGGCATTTTTGCCTGCCCCATATGTACTGAGCCGTGGAAGGACAGCCTCAGGTAGTGCTCACTTACACATTAAAAACTACATCTTTGTTGATCATAGTCCTGTGGGTCTTGTGGATGAAAGTCCTATTGATTTTCAGAGTTAGGTGTTTTAGAAGCCCATCTCCTGATTAGGGAATGTTAAAAGCTGGAACCCTATATATGTAATCCAAACCCTCTGCACCTCAGGAAGAAGCTGGGAGTTAGATGTTCACTCCCAATTGTATGGTGCTGTGCCAAGGATGGGGCTTGGCTATAAAAAGAGAGTATATTTTAGCCTTTCCTACTCATTTCGGTGTGGGTATTTTTTCAGTTACTTGATTGTAGAAGTTACTCAGCTAATTTCTAGATGTCTCTCAGAGGGAATTGCTCTATGTGTAGCTGTACATTAGGTGTATCCATATGGGAGGGAAGTCCCATGTTTCTATCTTGGTCTCTCTTCAATTTTTAGTTTTTATTCACATCAAAGGCCGTGAGATTTGACAGTGAGGTCTTAGAGGATGCAGACATGTTTAAATAAAGATAGCAGTTTGTGAGATAATGTGGTCTATGGACACAAAATAAAAATCACACCAAGCCAGATGGTTTTATAGAAAAACATAGATAAACCTCTAATGATCATTATCTTAAAGTTTTTCAAGAGAATACAAAAACATGGAAAATCTCCTAACCATTTTAATGAGGATGATTAACTGTCATCAAGACTGAAAAAGTAAATTAGAAAGGAAATTGCTAACTCAGCTCATTTCTGAACATATTTACAAAAATCATAAATAAGATATTAGCATACAAAACCCAATAATTTACACCATAAATGTAAATATATGTATACATATATATAGTGTTACCAAGTAAAATTTATCCTAAGAATTCAAGTCTAGCTTAATATTAGAAAATCTTTTAATATATTTTAACACATTTACAGACTAGAGGAGAAAAACCATTAATTCCCTTATTACATGTAGAAAAAGTATCATTAAATTTAGTACATCATCATCATAAAAAAGAAAAGTCCTCAAAAAATCAGGAATGAAAACAGATTTCCTAACCTGAAAAAAGCATATTTTAATGAAACTTTAGAAGCATTTCTCTTGAGACCAAGAAAGAAGAGAAAAATGGTTGTTATCACAATTATTCAACACTGTTCTGGTAGTCCTAGCCAGTGGAATAAGATGGGAAAAGAAATAAATGAAACTTCAAAGAATTACAAAGTAATTATTGTTATGTAGGTCCAAAAATTTATGAAGGCCTTGGGCTGATTAGAGATATTTCTACACAGAGTAAATCTTCCTTTCTAAACTAGAATTCCCAACTACACTTCCCAGACTCCTTTGCTATTAGGTATATAGAACTGGGTGTTGAGCACGGTGTCATGTTATTAATTATGCTTCTTTCATACTCAGAAGAGCTCTGATTCGGATGATAAACCATACATTCATCTCAATTACATGGGCAAAAAAGCAACATGTAGAGATTTGTTTGGTAGTAGCAATCATGACATAGATCGTTAGCCCTTAGCTATGGAAGCCTGAGTTTAGCACCTTCTGTATTAGGGTGGAGAATATACAGCTCCAGAGCCAGTAGCTAGCATTTAAATATGCATTCGAGGTGATTCTAATGCATGCCCAAGTTTAAGGGCCATCTCTCTCCAAGAATTCTTGTCCGTATGCACAAGAAGAGATACCTAAAGATGTTTACCACAATACTATTTGTAATATTAAAAGAAGTGGAAAGAACCTTGGCATCTTCAGTAAGGCAAGGGATAAATGGCTTTATTTATGAATGAGCTAGGGATAAATCTCAACAATCTAATGCTCAATGGAAAAACCAAGTTGTAAAAGGACTTATATGGCATGATGCCATTTGTTTAAAATTTTGAAACACACAGGACCACAGAATATTTTATGATTTTTACATAATCTTTTAAAAACAGAAAAGTATTAAGTGAATCCCACATACCAATTTGGGACTAGTGGTTATTTCTAAGGAGGAAGAGAAGGAAATGGTTTAAGGGCATCCTTTAATATTTTATAGGAAAATATGCTAGTATTTTAGTATTTATTAAAACTGGGTGATAGGTTCATGATTTTGGTTATACTTCCCATATTTTTCTTCATATTTAGAAAAATCAGAGTTAAAATACATGTTTATTTTTTGGTTAACTTTCACTTGATAAAATGCTTTTATAAAACATCCAGCAATGTGGCTGTGTTTCATTTCCAGAGACCTACTGTCAGACAGAAGCTCAGTCCACAATCAAAAGTAAAATGTTAGATTAAGCACCTCAGTAAATATGTATTTTAAGTTCAGTTTGTATTCAACTTGATCCCTGGAATTGCTGACAGCCAACAATCTAGGGAGGACAAAATATATTAAAACTACAGGAGTAACACACGTATGGGACAGGCTTGCCTTGTATTGAGATCTAATGTTTCTTAAATAAGGAGTCTGGGTAAAGCATTTTGTAAAATAAATAATTATCCTTGAATCCACTAGTAAGTTCCTGAAATATTACATATCTATAAAAGCATATAAACTAGAAAACTCAGCTTTCTACCATTGCTAAAATTTTATATCACTGAAGGGGTAATTCAAGAACACCTTGGGGGAAGAAAGCCAAAACATGAGACTAACCTATCTATTTATCCATCTATGTTTTTCCTCCATCCATCCATCAGGTGCTCAGGTACACATCTAATATGGTTATCACACACTGATTCCAGACTGTGCCAGCATTTAGTATTCAAGTGAAAAATCCATGACTGTTAATTTATAAATACTACATTGATGTGTAATGAGTAACTATTTTAAGAAATGTATGTTTCTAGGATTTTATTTATTTAGTCTTATAAAATGTATTACTCAAGTGAACTTAATAGAGTACATATAATGTTTTTACTAATCTTATTGTATGAAATATTTATGTATTGTTAATATTTACCCACCTAATCAAATATTTATAACCTTTGAAGAAATGTAAAAACTGCTAAAGTGTGAAGATCTCTGAGAAATGGTACTCATGAGACATCAGAGAAGAACTCACAAAGACTAGGAGGTTGAAATGAAGTGTTAGGAAAAAAAGAAGGCAGAAAAAGTGGAAGAAAGGCAATTTTAAAACAGACAAGAGTGAAGCACTGTAGTAGGAATCATTAAAGAGAAGTTCTAGGTTCACCTCCTTAATTAGGTGTAAACGAACATAAAGGACTGATCTCCTTTAGGATGGACTGGTTGGATCTCCTTGCAGTCCAAGGGACTCTCAAGAGTCTTCTCCAACACCACAGTTCAAAAGCATCAATTCTTCGGCACTCAGCTTTCTTTATAGTCCAACTCTCACATCCATACATGACCACTGGAAAAACCATAGCCTTGACTAGACGGACCTTTGTTGACAAAATAATGTCTCTGCTTTTTAATATGCTGTCTAGGTTGGTCATAACTTTCCTTCCAAAGGAGTGTCTTTTAATTTTATGGCTGCAATCACCATCTGCAGTGATTTTGGAGCCCAGAAAAATAAAGACAGCCACTGTTTCCCCATCTATTTGCCATGAAGTGATGGGACCAGATGCCATGATCTTAGTTTTCTGAATGCTGAGCTTTAAGCCAACTTTTTTCACTGTCTTCTTTCACTTTCATCAAGAGGCTCTTTAGTTCTTCTTCACTTTCTGTCACATTTCCCTGTAATATGTACTTAGTTGTGAGAGCTGTTTTCATTGCATACACAAGAAGTAAAAAAATAGAGTACAGAGATGAAATCACAGTCTGCATTTAGTCACAACCATATAGCTTCCTCAAATTTAACAATTAGACCAATTAAGTATTGTGTTTATCATCCAATATAATAAGAAAAAATGTATTGCTAGTTTATCAATTACAATTAAGAGCTGCTAGGACTATTATGTTCAGTAGTTTATGTCTTGAATCTTTTTAAAATAATAAGAATCATAATGCAAACTCTCACAGAGTAGCACAGGTTTTAAACAGGAAAACTTGAGGTTGAAACAGAAAAACCTCCCAAAACTTTAAAGTAAAGGAGATGACAATCATCACAAGCTTACACTCAATATCTATCAGTAGTTGCTTTGCAGCCCTAACAAGACTGGTTTGTCCTCTTAACCGAGGGTGTTGACTGTAGCATGTTGAAAAAAAAAAAAGCAAATCTCCTTGAAGTTCTTTCCAAATTAGATGGGAACCAAATGTGAGGGGCCTTGAACCAAGGAAAATACCAGCTGGTTCAGGTACAGTTAGAAATGTCTTGGTTTGTTTGTTTTTGTTTTTTGCTGGTTTAAGCCTTTAAATATATAGTACAATTTGTTTCTAAACAAATTGATTTGTTAGGTGGAGCTTAGTCTTTGTTCGCGTTGGAAAGAGCGTTATTCAAAAGAACCACCCAAAATTTGGGGCTTATATTCCATTCCCCTGAGGCAAATATTTTAAAATATTTTAGCCATTTCTCTTTGTGATTATCTTCATATTTCTAAATATGTGTTACATCTTGATTGATCAGTTTTGGACACTGACTATGTGATTTTGGTGAGAATGTAGCTCACTTTCATCTATCTTCCTCTCTGTGTTTTCCCATCATAAATATATCCCATGCTTTCCTTTTAAATAAAAGCAATAGAATTTACATTAATTGGACATTTAAATACTGTTCACTGCTGAGTTAGATGGTTGACCATGATTACTTCTCCTTTTTCTGGAGCCAATACTTTTTCCTCCTTAGAATCTGTTAGGATTTTTTTGGTTGTTGTATGGTTCTAGTGGCTAGATCTTCCCATGCCCTTTAATGGCAATAATTCAGCTTTCCATACAGTGAAAGCAAACAGATGATCACTTTCCCTGGAGCCCTCCACACTCCCTGTCAGTCTGGACTGATTGCTCTCTAGGCTTAATACACAGCTGTATCCTGGAATTTTCCTTCAGGACCACCCTAAGGATTCCCTATACATTCCTCCTGTTTTCCAGAATCCCACACCTTTTCTTTCTTGAGTTAATCTCTCATTGTGATGGAGTACATCCACCTGCAGCTTCCTGAGAAAAGATTAATGGATAAAGAAAGAAGCTGAGGGATTTCACCATTCATGTGCACATTTTAACCTAATCTCTTTTTTCAGTCTAGGATCTCACTTCTCAATAGGTTCTTACTAAATGAAAATTATTTCAAAGAAAGCAACTTTTAAAGATAAAGCTTTATTTCATTTGTAAGAACTAGGATCTGTTGCAGGGGAAAAGGGGATTTATAGGTCACAAACTTGTAGTATTTGGAGTAAAGGGTCTTTACTATAAGTCACAGCATAGAAATGATACAGTTTATGATGTAAGGGCATTTTTCAGTACATGAGATAGAAAGAAAAGGTCTTCCTGGACTGGGGCGGGGATGAGGGGCGGGGGTATCTAAGGGTAAAATAGCCAGAAAGTGGAGTTTAAGTAAAAATCTACTTTTTGCTTAATCATCTCGGAATCAAAACCCCAAGGGATAATGGAAACTCTCGGGCCTTAGGAAATGTGGTTGGGCAGAGTATAGCCCAGGAAATGCAATATGAAGGTCAAGGCCAAATGTGCTGAGAAGATGCCCTTGATTTAAATCAGATCTAACTTATACAAAGTTAGAGTGATGGGAAAAACAGAGAATGTGCCTTGGCTTCTATTTCTCTCCTAGAAGTAGCCTCGGGTTCCATACCATCTTGGAACAGCATAGTTAGAAGCAATATATCTTATGGTACTCTGCTTAGGCTTGGGCCAGGGCACAGAGGGGTGCCTTCTTTGCCAGTCAGCAATCTGAAACCCTGGTGAGATTTTTCAGGTTAATAACAAACACATTGCTGACATGGGTGAGGATATGGAAGCTGAACATGACTGAAGACTGTTCACAAAGGGCCTATTTTCCTGTTCAGATGATCCCCTTTTATCTAGCTGAAGTGAAAACTGAGTTATTCATTCTAAAATACAGTGGGCCAAGAACAAATCTGTCAGCGAACGAGACTTAAGTAAACAAACTTTTGGCATTCTTCTCAGCAAGTCAGACATCCTTTCTCTTTTTCTAGAGCGCATATGAAAGCCCTTAAGAGACTCTGAGTGAGGCATTCAATGACTGATCATCTGGTAACAGAAAAAACACCTGGGCTGAAGCTTGCAAAAGAGGCTTCTAGTCTTGTGCACTGTATCGGTGGGAATGTAAACTGTTACAGCCACTATGGAAAACAGTATGGAAGCTCTGCAAAAAAACTACCATGTCATTCAGCAATTCCATTTCTGGGTATATATTCAAAGGAAAAGAAATCACTACCTCAAAGCGATATCTGAACTCAAGTGCTCATTGCAGTATTATTCACAATGGCAAGAAGTGGAAACATCCTCAGTATTTATCAACTGACAAATGCATAAAGAAAATGTGAAAGCTATATATTATAACAATGGAATACTATTCAACCGTTATAAAAAGAAATCCTGACCTTCGCAACAACATGGATGAACCTAGAGAGCAGTATGCTAAGTGAAATAAGCGAGACACAGAATGGAAATACCACATGATCTACCTTCGTTTTTAGTTGCTAAGTTTTGTCCGACTCTTCACGAACCGCATGGACTGTAGCCTGCCAGGCTCCTCTGTTCATGGGATTTCCCAGGCAAGAATAATGGAATGGGTTGCCATTTCCTTCTCCAGGCGATCTTCCAGACCCAGGGATGAAACCCGTGAATTCTGCATTGGCAGGTGGATTCTCTGCCACTAAGCCAGCAGGGTACAAAATTTCAATTATGTAAGATAAGTTCTGAAGATCTAATGTATAGCATGGTGACTACAGTTAACAATACTGTACTGTATACAGACTGGTTCCAAATAGGAAAAGGAGTATGTCAAGGCTGTATATTGTCACCCTGCTTATTTAACTTCTATGCAGAGTACATCATGAGAAACTCTGGGCTGGAAGAAGCACAAGCTGGAATCAAGATTGCCGGGAGAAATATCAATAACCTCAGATATGCAGATGATACCACCCTTATGGCAGAAAGTGAAAAGGAACTAAAAAGCCTCTTGATGAAAGTGAAAGTGGAGAGTGAAAAAGTTGGCTTAAAGCTCAACATTCAGAAAACTAGGATCATGGCATCTGGTCCCATCACTTCATGGGAAATAGATGGGGAAACAGTGGAAACAGTGTCAGACTTTATTTTTGAGGGGCTCCAAAATCACTGCAGATGGTGATTGCAGCCATGAAATTAAAAGACACTTACTCCTTGGAAGAAAAGTTATGACCAACCTAGATAGAATATTGAAAAGCAGAGACATGACTTTGTCAACAAAGGTCTCTCTAGTCAGGGCTATAGTTTTTCCAGTGGTCTTGTATGGATGTGAGAGTTGGACTGTGAAGAAAGCTGAGCACCAAAGAGTTGATGCGTTTGAACTGTGGTGTTGGAGAAGACTCTTGAGAGTCCCTTGGACTGCAAGGAGATCCAACCAGTCCATTCTAAAGGAGATCAGCCCTGGGTGTTCTTTGGAAGGAATGATGCTAAAGCTGAAACGCAAATACTTTGGCCACCTCATGGGAAGAGTTGACTCATTGGAAAAGACCTTGATGCTGGGAGGGATTGGGGGCGGGAGGAGAAGGGGACGACAGAGGATGAGATGGCTGGATGGCATCA
The DNA here is from genome assembly GCF_042477335.2 of Ovis canadensis. Lineage (NCBI taxonomy): Eukaryota > Metazoa > Chordata > Mammalia > Artiodactyla > Bovidae > Ovis > Ovis canadensis. Next base: position 37,629,915 of record NC_091258.1, on the reverse strand, counting down.
CCGACTTGATGGACAAGAGTTTGGGTGAACTCTGGGAGTCGGTGATGGACAGGGAGGCCTAGCGTGCTGCAATTCATGGGGTTGCAAAGAATCGGACATGACTGAGTGACTGAACTGAACTGTATACTTGAAATCTAATAAAACAGTAAATCTTGGGTTCTCATCACACACAAAAAAGATGGTTAACTATGTGGAGTGGTATGTTAATTACCTTGATTATAGTGATCACAATGTATTTGTATATCAAAACATCATACACTCCACCTTATACATTTATATTTGTCAATTATTCCTCAATAAAACTGAAAAAAGAGTGGTTTCCGATATATTTTCTCGGTAACTAACTCTGTGACCTTAAAACAGTCATGTCTCTTCTCTCAGCTTCAGTTAGCTCATTTGTAATTGAAGGGGATGAACTTGCCTTTTTCCTATGGGTCATCTGTGTACTTCAGCAGAAAAACCAGCTGAATATTTTTAGGTAGCTCAAATGAATAAAAATTAGATTTCAATCACATTGCTGTTATTAAGTGGCTACCTAATCAGACCCCTCCTTCATCCCAAATTCATCTGTAATGATTTAAATTGTAACTTACAGGTTTTGAACTGCTCGCTTATTTATTTCCCCCCTTTTCTCCACATGTGGTAAGTGGGACAGGCATTCTATCTCCATTGCTTTCTTCCTGGGGAAAGGTACAATTCTTACCCTACGGTCCTGGTAGTCTGTGGCAGCAATTCTCCAGAGGGCACCTATCACAAATGCTCACTCCTGGGCCCTACTCTAGAACTACTAAATCAGAAACTCTGAGATTCAGGCCCTGGGACTTGTTTTTCTGACAAAACACCTCAAGGTGAGTTTTATGCATTTTGTGAATTCAAGAATCACCAGTTTATGGAGAAACATTTGAGGCCCTATTACATGTCAGGCACTATACTGCTTTGCTTTTATTCTTTCATTTAATCCTCGTAACAACTCAGTGAAGAATATATAGTTTGTAAATAAACTTTTTTTTACATAATTTTAGATTTAAGAAAAGTTGCAAAAGTAGCAGTGATAGTATCCACCTGCCATAGTTTCAGTGGCCCCTACTGCTATTATTTACATTACTGTGGTTAGTGCTTCAAAGTGGAGAAACCAACACTGGTAAATTAGCGTTAACTAAACTCTACCATCTTTTTCTCTTTTCTAGGATCTCGTCTAGGATACCACATTGCGCTCAATTGTTGTATCCCCTTTGGTTTGCGACAGCTTCCTGTTTTTGTTTTTCAGGACCTTGATAGTTTTAAGAAATGCTGGTCAGGTGTTTTGTAGAGTGTTCCTCAAATTAGGTGTGTCTGATGTTTTTCTCACAAGGAGATTTGGGTTATGGGGTTTTTGAAAGAATACCACAAAGGGGAAGTCTTTCTCATCACATAAGAGGGTACATGATATCCATGTGATATCACTTGGTGATGTTAACAAAGTATATGTTTGTAATCCCTACTCAACCAGTTAGGAAACAAAATTTTATCAAGTGTTCTGCAACTGTTAAGTGATGAAATTAGGGTAAAATTTCATTTTTTCCCCCCTCTGTCATTTTGGTTGCAAGTGACCATTCCAGCTTTATCATCCCTGCATAAAACTCTCCATTTCAGCTTGACTTGTCCTTTCCTTATGTTATTTTATGCTCTACTCAACCCCCATGCTTTCTAAGTCCTTCAGTGTTCAGATCACTGTTCAGATATCCAATCTGCTCTTTGAAACTCTCCATGACCCCCAACATACTTCTCTTTCATAAAATCTTGAAGTGCCTTCTGTCTGCCCCTCTAATCTTTCACTTTGCATATACTGTCTTAACCTCTGTCTTTCCAAGCTAAAATGGAATGATAATGGAGAGACCAAACTACACGTGACTTCAAGTGCTCCTGAGTTCAGTGACCTTGGTATCTCACCAACTGTTCTTACCCTCTTCAATCTTCCACACCATAGTCAGAGGAATGCTTCTAAACTGCAAATCTAATTATGCCATTACCTTATTTAAAACTCAATGCCTGTAGACTATTTACAAAATAGTGTCCAATTATTTGATTCTGATATATGAGGCCCTTCATGCTCTGCTCCTTGGCTACCATTTCACCTTGTTTCTAGCCAGCACCCTGCTCACAACACCACATCCTGCACTTCAGTCAGGAAGAACTGGTGGCAATTTCTAAGTAGCCTGTGACTGTTCTGAGCCTTCTGCCTTTGCATCTGCTCTGTTGTCAGTGAGGATGCTGCTGCAGAAGACTCTAATTCAAAGTGGTCGATAGAACAAAAACAGCTATAACATCATGTGACAGGAAGTTGAAAAGATTGTTCAGAACCCAACAATATCATTGAAGATGCTGGTTCTTTTTACTGTCTCTTTGCTTTGCCATCCTCAGAAATTTTGATTTGCCCTCAGATTGGCTCCCTTCACGTCACAAGATGACTGTGGTGGTTCTAAGCATCACTTCCAAGAACAGCAATATCGGGGTCGGGGGGTGGCAAGGAGAAGGGCTATCTCTTTCAGTGTTTCCTTCTTAAGGGCAAGAAGCAGTTCCTAAGGCTTCCCAGCAGGTTTCCTTTTATATCTCATTGGCCAGAATTGGTTCATATGCCCAGCCCTAGGCTAATCAAACAAGAGGAGTGGACTTACCATAAATGGTTTAACCAATCAGCACTTCCTTCTGAAGGCAGCAATAGGATCACTCTCCCTTGGGTCGAGCAGGTGAGGAGACACTTGAGCAAATTCTCGGCACTTCCAGAAAGAAAGAAGGTAATGTGTGCCGAGCGGGCAGCTGATAGTGGCTTCCACACTATTCTTGCTGCCTTATCTTTCTTGTATACTAGATGGACTCTTCACTTTTAAGACTCACTTTGAATATTACCTCTTCCAGGAAGCCTTCTCTGATATCATCAAGCGAAATGGACTGCTTCAATCTCTGAGCTCCCATATTATTGGGGTCATACCTCTACTACAGCTCTTAATATACAATTCTGCTACCTTCAGAAAAAGTGAAAACTTGGAAAAAGGCACCATGTTCCATAAGGCTTTTGAGCTCAAGCTTTTGAAAGAAAAAGAGAGAAGGAAAGAGGAAGGGAGAGAGGGAGGGAGGAAGCAACTTAAATTCTCTGAGTCTCAGGCTGTCCACCTGTTAAAATAGGGATAATTTTAATTCCCAATGACTGTTTTTTTCAAGATTTTTTTTTTAATGTGGACCATTTTTTGAAAGCGCCTACTGAACTTGTTACAATATTGTCTCTGTTTTATGTTTTGGTGTTTTGTATGTGGGATTTTAGCTCTCTGACCAGGAATGGAACCCACACCTCCTGCATTGGAAGGCAAAGTTAACCACTGGACCAACAGGGAAGTCCCTTGCTAGTTGTTTTAAAGATTAAATGGGACAATATACAGAAAGTACCAAACACAGTTCTTAACATAGTTTTCCTTACATTTTTGGAGAACATGTACTCATCTTGTGTTTTTAAAATACCATCATCTCACCTTTCACACACATTTCCTAACAGAATGCTTTGTATACATATAGTTGCTCAATAAATGTGTTGATAATTTGCATCAATCTTAAAAAATACAGATTACTGAATAAATTAAACAACCAGCCTAGTTTGCCATGTCCTGATTTCCTTTATTAGACTGGCTTAGAGAACTTTTTAATAACATTTCCTAAATTCTCTATTAACAGAACTCTTAATTGAGGCTTTTCCTACAACTATCCAGAACATTAGCTCTGTGCTCACTGCTTCAGTGACCTTTCACTAGGCACTCTTTGCTTTTCCACACCACTCTCTTCAGTATTCTGGGCTTCATTTCAGATCTGTCCTTCTGAGGTATGCCTTCCTCCCCTTCCTAACACTTCTTTGTGGCTAAAAATAGGTGATGTCCCTTCGGAGGAAAAACACTTGGCAAATCAGCTAGCTTTAACAGGTACAGCTTTAGATTGTCTCTGCAAGATTGAGGCATGGATGGATTAAATAAAGGAAGAAGTTCGCCACCGTTTCTTTCTCTCTATGTACCCCTGCATTCCTCAAAGTTTACAAAATATGTAAAAATAGAAATACCACACTCATCAAAAATGCACAAGCTAAAGGATGCTGAGACTTTGCAGAATGCTAAAGAGTAAATAAAACAGCCAGCTCAGAAGATCATCAGAAAGCATGTTGAGGAGACATTTGATTAAAGGGCCCTACGCCATCCAGCAACCTGGGACTGGAGCTGTTCATTATTGTGATTTAACAAATGCTCTTTTCCATGGAAAAGTGGAGCATATAATGGTGGCCAGTTTCCTGTAGACTATAATGGATATCTGTAGGACGTCTCTCACCTAGACTTGCTCTTGATATGATACTATACTCTCAGCTTGGGTTCTGCCTACACTTAGTTCCTTATACACTCTGTGAAATTTTGTGACATTAACCCTGAAAGAGGCATCAGCATATCACCTAAAATAGCCTTCTCGTTGATCAGATATTTGCTTTGAAATACTCTTATTTCCCTGCATGTGAAAACTGTCTACCAGATACCATATTTAATACTCCTTACCTCTGGCATACATGTGAATGAATATATATGTATGGGTCGATTCTTATCTCTATGGGGATCAGGGCATGAACATGTAGTTTTAATGTCCTTTTAAAATATTTATTTATTTATTCAACTTTTGGCTGCACTGGTTCTTTGTTGCTGTGGGTGGATTTTCTTTAGTTGCAGCAAGCAGGGGCACTCTCTAGTTGCTACGTGCAGTCTCCTGGCGGTGGCTTCTCTTTTTGTGGAACATGGGCTCTAGGGTGCACAGGCATAGTTGGCCCACAGCATGTGGAATCTCCCCAGACCAGGGATGGAACCCGTGTCTCCTGCATTGGCAGGCAGATTCTTAACCACTGGACTACCAGGGAAATCCAAACATGTTGCTTTATTCGTGCACTAATTTGTATATACACATACTTGAAAATGAACGTTTTTACAGCTTGGCACTTCTGAAACTCATCTCAAGCTGCACTGTCCTAATTTCTTTGAATGAAAGTAGCAAAGTTGCAGCACTAACTAAAATTGCTCAGAGGCCTCAATTTACAGGTAACTAGTCCAATTTAGTATCAAATTAAATCCTATTCTGTTTCATCTATTAGCAGCTGTGTCGACCTGCCTGTCAACTACCATCTTCTGATCTTCTGTCTTTAATTCAAAAATCATTCTACCTTCTCTTTATTTTCTAGAGTTCATGCTAAGTTCCCTGCCTGTTGTTTGGTATTGCACACACATTCCTATGGTCACAGTTTCCGTAGCTTGATTTGCGTGGTTTCTGGTTATCTGTCAGAGAGATTCTTCAGGCATATAAATAGTCCAAACAGTGAATCACAGAAAAATGGGTATGGTGTCAGGGTAAGGTGTGAAGAATGTGAAGTATTCCTCAGTGAAGATTGATATTATCATAAAATCATAAGGCAAAAAAGAATAAATCAACATGCCAACAACAGTATCACTGATGGGTCATCCAACTATTAACATCTCCAGTGTTGGGGGACTGAGAGCCATCCCCAAACATGCCTTCTGATCATGACAACACTCTCTTGTACATCAAAGTCATATGTCTTGCTGTTGTTTCTCCCACTCAAGTATTCATCGAAGGTCCATCAGAGTGTTAACTTATAGCGGTTAGCCACTGAGTCTCTGAACCCCTTGAGAATCTAATGAAAATGATGGATCTATTTCAAAAATTGCACATGCAAAATTAATTTTTTTTTTCAATTTCAGGGAGCTCACAAGTTCTGTGATGCTCATCCATCCATGGACTCCCTGGCAAAAATTCCTCACTATTGAGGACTTGTCCTGGGTACAGAAGCAGGGTAGAAATAATCCATGGTTTCTTCCTTCAAGGAGCTTACTTTCTAATAGCAAATGCTTGTGAAACATCTCACAACAATAAGGCAATATACGGTAAAGTACTCATCATACACAGAGGGACAGAAAATTCTATCCTTGCTTATTTAGCAGGACAGAAGTCCTCATGTGTGGCCACCACACACTCACATTTTACAAGGGAAATAAAAGCCTTCTACTATGTTCTCAGAAGCATCATCTGATGGCTAACACCAGGACAAAGGAGGAGACTGCTGGTCATGGTCTGGTACATGGCACTCAATAAAAGTTTGGTGAAGTAAATGACCCAAGAATAAAATGCCCCTTGATCTTCTGAGGAGAAAGTTGAAAAGAAAAATAAAAATATTTCATTCTTTTCCAAGCTTTTTTAGGAATAGCATGCTCTCCTCCAGGGGATCTTCTCCACCCAGGGATCAAACCCAGGGCTCCCACATTGCAGGTGGATTCTTTACTGTCTGAGCCACCAGATTTTTGCTTAAGTAAAAGGATATTACATTACATAAAGACAAAATCTTGCAAGGGGGTCAAAGTAGTTAAAACTCTACCAACTATAAATGACATATTCCCTTTAACTTCTTACAATGTCTTTCTCCAGAAAAATCAAAGATTTTTGCATTATGTAAAGAGATTTGAAAATACGAATTAAAATCCCAGCTCTACCACCCAACAACTGTGTTACTTTGATCAAATCACCTAGCCAATCTGAGCCTCTATTTTGTCACCAGTAAAACCGGGGTAGTAAAACCAGCCCCATTACCTTCCATGGTTGAAAGAGGTTTGCATGAGATGATGCACATGAAAAGAGCCTTTTAAAATAAATCTGTGTCTGTTCTAGGCAATATAGCTTCATCCAGAAGAGATGCTTACCTGGTGATAGTCGGGTCTCTTTCCACTTGCTCAGCATCAGACTTCTGAGGTCAGATTAGAGTAGTGGGTATAAGAATTAAGATCACTCCTGCACCTCAGTTCAGCTCTACCAGAGTCATAATCAGCTAAAAAGCATCTGAATTACCCCTCATTTCATGAACATTCAAAGCTGTTTATCTGGAGGAAAGCAAAGACGTATATGATGATTTGTTCCAAAGTCTAGGGGGGCAGTATAAACAGTCAGCAGCTGAATTCAGAGACTCCAGGGCTCCCACTTTGTTATTCAATAGCCAATCAACAGTTCTTAACACATTAGATTATAAGTATATCTTTATAATAGGGTTGATAAACAAACTTAATAAAGGGGGAAAACAGTCCTTATTTTTAAAATTAACATATACAGAGTCCGGCGAGTTCAGAGAAATAGCAATTCAGAAGTGTAATCCTGGACAGATGGCTGCTCTCCACATGCTATCTCTGAGAAGGATTTTTTCAAGGTAAATAGAAACAAATGCTTTGTGTACCAAAATACAGATCTCACAAGAAGCATTTTCCAGCATGAAACAATTTTCTTATTAATTACATCTTTATGACACAGACAAAAACTGGTGTGTGAGCTACTTCAAGGCATTCACTGTTATTTCATCATTAAATTACTCTTATTACTAGACAACATGTTCAAGCTACTTCTAAGATATTCAAGTTACTGTAAATCTGCCCATTTTATCCCTTCATTCCTACCCCACCTTCACTTGGTTCTTAACAACATGAAGCCAGTTTGTCTCTCTTTGAAATGTGCCTTTTAGAACCAATAAAGTATGAGTATGTTTAAAAGAATAATACACATTATTGTTTAACTTATTTACTCACCAAATGTACTTCAGGGATCTACACAAAGGGTAAAAGACAATTCTGTCACTGATTATATGACATGAAAGACAGCTCATAACTTCTCCTAGCTTCAGTTTCATCATCAATAATAATAGTACCTCACTTGCTCACTTGACAAGCCTGTGTATGAATATGCTCATTTGTTTATTCATTCATTCAATAAATATACATCAAGCTCTACTCTGTGCTGAGCACTGGCATGGTGCTACAGATAACATAGTAAACCAAAGACATGTCCCAACTTTTTGAGCCTAATTTATCATTATTCACAGAGGGAAACTAAAGTGAGAGGTCTTATCTGAACAGGAGAGTGAGAGAAAGACATACTAATTTTGGAGCCATTAGAGGCTGGCTTCCTTTTGCCCAGAGCTACAGGTTAGGCTCCAGAGAAATGGCATGGATGACAAGAGAAAAACTTTATCAAATATGCAAAAAGGACCACCTCATAATTGATTCATATCCATACTGGCACAAAACACAAGTTAAAATACAATCCAAAACATTTTTTCCTCTGCGTGTGACTTTTTTCCCCAGAACTGCTCGTAGTGTTTTTTTTTTTTTTGGAAGGGAGATGTTATAACTTTAAACACATGTTTAAACTTTAAATGAGTAAACAAATGTAGCATTCTAAACAACACAGCACGGTGTGACATCTTCTCTAGTCCAGAATTTTCCAAAATATGGTACGCAGACCATTGCAAAACATGAAATTTTTTTAGGTAGTATGTAGACAAAATTTTAATAATCATATATCTACTTTAATTTATATCAGAAAAAAACATAATATATCAAAACCATGATTTCACTGATATTCAGGCTTTAGTATGAGGCTTAAAATAGGTAGCACTATATACAGTCTACTTTATACAGCCCACATGAATTACAGGAGCAGGGCTTAGGCAGGCCCATGAATGTTTTCCAATCTTCCATCATAACTTTAGAGACAGAGGAAGAAGTAGAAGTGAATTGAATTTTGTATCTTCAATGTCTACATGTATTGCAGCAATCTATCCATACTGTTACTGAAAACAATAGAGATGGTCTTGGGGGAAGTACTGACTGATACAGCTTGTGTCCCTTGCTCCTTTAAGGCAATGTTGTGCCCACTGGGATGAGATTCTCAAATTGGCTAACCCTAAGCTTTATTGCCCCCTCTGGAATCTGGGGCTGGAGCAAATCTACTTAAACTATATAAACTAACAATGGAGGAGATGTGATTCTACAAAAAGAAAAGTGAAGGACAGTTCCTTGTATGTATAATGAGTAGAACAAGTCTTACATTAGAAATTGTGGTGTCAATTAAATAAATATTTTGCCCTGTTGACTCAGGGAGTGGCTCAAAGAAAGTGCTCACCAAATGGCGGCACTAGTAGTGGTAGTAATAATTGCTATTATTATTTGTTAGCATGATGGTTGTTGTTGTTGTTATAGTAGTGGTTTTCTAAAGCAGTTTCAGGGTCACATTTCTAACTTAATTATTCTATCAAACCAGAAATGAAGGATAATTATTTGACTATAACCTTTGGAGAGTCATTAATCCAAGGCGGCACTTAGTTCAATTATATCCTTAATTTGTTTATCATCTCCATGCATAATTAAGGCACTCAATTATCACAAAAAATTTTAAATGTCTTACCAAATAGCTTTTGATTTGTTCTTAAGTGACAGTTTTATCATAAAATAATTTAATCTAACGTATGCAACAATAGTGTTAGTATTTACAGTAATACTATATTTACAATAAATTGTGATGCATTTTTCATAGAGTCCTTACAATCTTATGGGTTAGTTTAAGTGTTTATAGTTTCAAAATTAAAAGTAGTGATTATCATGATAAAACATATCAGCAAGAACTTAGTAATATGGGAATGCAAACTAGTACAACCACTATGGAAAACAGTGTGGAGATTCCTTAAAAAATTGCAAATAGAACTGCCTTATGACCTAGCAATCCCACTGCTGGGCATACACACCGAGGAAACCAGAATTGAAAGAGACACATGTACCCCAGTGTTCATCGCAGCACTGTTTATAATAGCCAGGACATGGAAACAACCTAGATGTCCATCAGCAGATGAATGGATAAGAAAGTTGTGGTACATATACCCAATGGAGTATTACTCAGCCGTTAAAAAGAATACATTTGAATCAGTTCTGATGAGATGGATGAAACTGGAGCCGATTATACAGAGTGAAGTAAGCCAGAAAGAAACACACCAATACAGTATACTAACACATATATATGGAATTTAGAAAGATGGCAATGGTGACCCTGTATGCAAGACAGCAAAAAAGACACAGCTGTGTATGGCGGACTTTTGGACTCAGAGGGAGAGGGAGAGGGTGAGATGATTTGGGAGAATGGCATTGAAACATGTATACTATCATGTAAGAATCAAATCACCAGTCTACATCCAATGCAGGAAACAGCATGCTTGGGGCTGGTGCACGGGGATGACCCAGAGGGATGTTGTGGGGAGGGAGGTGGGAGGGGGGTTCATGTTTGGGATCACATGGATACCCGTGATGGATTCATGTCAATGTACGGCAAAACCAAAACAGTATTGTAAAGTAAAATAAAGTAAAAAAAAAAAAAAAGAACTTAGTAATATTGCTAGAATCTTTACTTTTTAAAAAGCAAATTCTGTGGTTAGGAAGAAGAGTTAAGCCAAACATGAAGACTAAAAAAAAAAGAAACAAAGTTGGTTATCCCTCTGTAGATCAAGGATAGTACTACATACATCTTTTAAGTAAACCAATTAATTGAAGATTTACGATCAGACAGACATAAACATAAAAGTTAACCAAAATATTTCTAGTTAAACAATGTATGAATAAAACATATTTGGTTCATAATTTTATGAGTAAAGATCATCTGCTAGATTATCATGAAAAAACACAAAAATATAAAGCACTGAATGAAATGAAGCATTGAAAAATTCAACTTAAAAAATATAGATTCAATATATTTCTTTTATAAAGACCTACAAGATCTTTTAGAACTAAAACCCAAAAAAGATGTCCTTTTCATTATAGGGGACTGGAATGCAAAAGTAGGAAATCAAGAAACACCTGGAGTAACAGGCAAATTTGGCCTTGGAATGCAGAATGAAGCAGGGCAAAGACTAATAAGAGTTTTGCCAAGAAAATGCACTGGTCATACCAAACACCCTCTTCCAACAACATAACAGAAGACTCTACACATGGACATCACCAGATGGTCAACACCGAAATCAGATTGATTATATTCTTGGCAGCCAAAGATGGAGAAGCTCTATACAGTCAGCAAAAACAAGACCAGGAGCTGACTGTGGCTCAGATCATGAACTCCTTATTACCAATTTCAGACTTAAATTGAAGAAAGTGGAGAAAACCACTTTCTAGACCATTCAGGTATGACCTAAATCAAATCCCTTATGATTATACAGTGGGGGTGAGAAATAGATTTAAGGGACTAGATCTGATAGACAGAGTGCCTGATGAACTATGGAATGAGGTTCATGACATTGTACAGGAGACAGGGATCAAGACCATCCCCATGGAAAAGAAATGCAAAAAAAGCAAAATGGCTGTCTGGGGAGGCCTTACAAATATTTGTGAAAAGAAGAGAAGCAAAAAGCAAAGGAGAAGAGGAAAGATATAAGCATCTGAATGCAGAGTTCCAAAGAATAGCAAGAAGAGATAAGAAAGCCTTCCTCAGCGATCAATGCAAAGAAATAGAGGAAAAGAACAGAATGGGAAAGACTAGAGATCTCTTCAAGAAAATTAGAGACACCGAGGGAACATTTCATGCAAATATGGGCTCGATAAATGACAGAAATGGTACGGACCTAACAGAAGCAGAAGATATTAAGAGGTGGCAAAATACACAGAACTATACAAAAAAGATCTTCACAACCCAGATAATCACGATGGTGTGATCACTCACCTAGAGCCAGACATCCTAGAATGCGAAGTCAACTGGGCCTTAGAAAGCATCACTACGAACAAAGCTAGTGGAGGTGATGGAATTCCAGTTGAGCTATTTCAAATTCTGAAAAATGATGCTGTGAAACTGCTGCACTCAATATGCCAGCAAATTTGGAAAACTCAGCAGTGGCCACAGGACTGGAAAAGGTCAGTTTTCATTCCAATTCTGAAGAAAGGCAATGCCAAAGAATGCTCAAACTACTGCACAATTGCACTCATCTCACATCCTAGTAAAGTAATGCTCAAAATTCTCCAAGCCAGGCTTCAGCAACACGTAAACTGTGAACTTCCAGATGTTCAAGCTGGTTTTAGAAAAGGCAGAGGAACCAGAGATCAAATTGCCAACATCTGCTGGATCATGGGAAAAGCAAGAGAGTTCCAGAAAAACATCTATTTCTGCTTTAGTGACTATGCCAAAGCTTTTGACTGTGTGGATCACAATAAACTGTGGAAAATTCTGAAAGAGATGGGAATACCAGACCACCTGACCTGCCTCTTGAGATATCTGTATGCAGATCAGGAAGCAAAAGTTAGAACTGGACATGGAACAACAGACTGGTTCCAAATAGGAAAAGGAGTATGTCAAGGCTGTATATTGTCACCCTGCTTATTTAACTTATATGCAGAGTACAATCATGAGAAACGCTGGGCTGGAAGAAGCATAAGCTGGAATCAAGATTGCCAGGAGAAATATCAATAACCTCAGATATGCAGATGACACCATCCTTATGGCAGAAAGTGAAGAGGAACTAAAAAGTCTCTTGATGAAAGTAAAAGAGGAGAGTGAAAAAGTTGGCTTAAAGCTCAACATTCAGAAAACGAAGATCATGGCATCCGGTCCCATCACTTCATGGGAAATAGAAGGGGAAACAGTGGAAACAGTGTCAGACTTTATTTTGGGGGGCTCCAAAATCACTGCAGGTGGTGACTGCAGCCATGAAATCAAAAGACGCTTACTCCTTGGAAGAAAAGTTATGACCAACCTAGATAGAATATTGAAAAGCAGAGATATTACTTTGCCAACAAAGGTCCATCTAGTCAAGACTATGGTTTTTCCTGTGGTCATGTATGGATGTGAGAGTTGGACTGTGAAGAAGGCTGAGCGCCGAAGAATTGATGCGTTTGAACTGTGGTGTTGGAGAAGACTCTTGAGAGTCCCTTGGACTGCAAGGAGATCCAACCAGTCCATTCTAAAGGAGATCAGCCCTGGATGTTCTTTGGAAGGACTGATGGGAAAGCTGAAACTCCAGTAATTTGGCCACCTCATGGGAAGAGTTGACTCATTGGAAAAAACTCTGATGCCTGGAGGGATCGGGGGCAGGAGGAGAAGGGGACGACAGAGGATAAGATGGCTGGATGACATCACTGACTCGATCGATGTGAGTTTGAGTGAACTCTGGGAGATGGTGATGGACAGGGAGGCCTGGCGTGCTGCAATTCATGGGGTCGCAAAGAGTCGGACACGACTGAGCGACTGAACTGAACTGAACTGAATTGCTCCTGATTTTTTAAAATGTAAAAGTGATTGCCAAAGGAAGCAAAGAATAAGTTTATCTTATAGTTAAATCCTATCTGTCAAATAAATTATAAATTATAATAAATATTAAATTATAAAAATAAATTATAATAAATATAACCTTAGGTCTCCTACCTTCATATAGTGAAGGCAGTTATAAAGTCCCCTGGAGGGCAAAGCCATTTCTGTTTGTGGCTTTTTTATGTTCTAGTGCTTCCTCACTTTGAATCAGTTTTTTAGGAACACCAAATACCAAAGTGTACATCTATAGTATATACTTTATTAGTGATATAAATGCATGTGGCTTTCTACCAAAAACCTCAACTGAATTAAAAGAAGCACTGGGGTTTTGGTTTTAGTAAAGAATTGTGAGTTCCTTTTTCTTTAGAACATTTACATCTATGTTCACAAGGGATCAGTTCAGTTCAGTTCAGTCGCTCAGTCGTGTCTGACTCTTTGTGACCCCATGAATCACAGCATGCCAGGCCTCCCTGTCCATCACCAACTCCCGGAGTTCATCCAAACTCATGTCCATCGTGTTGGTGATGCCATTCAGCCATCTCATCCTCTGTTGTCCCCTTCTCCTCCTGCCCCCAATCCCTCCCAGCATCAGAGTCTTTTCCAATGAGTCAACTCTTCTCATGAGGTGGCCAAAGTACTGGAGTTTCAGCTTTACCATCAGTCCTTCCAAAGAACATCCAGGACTGATCTCCTTCAGAATGGACTGGTTGGATCTCCTTGCAGTCCAAGGGACTCTCAAGAGTCTTCTCCAACACCACAGTTCAAACGCATCAATTCTTTGGCACTCAGCTTTCTTCACAGTCCAACTCTCACATCCATACATGACCACTGGAAAAACCATAACCTTGAGTAGATGGACCTTAGTTGGCAAAGTCATGTCTCTGCTTTTGAATATGCTGGTATGCTGGTCATAACTTGCCTTCCAAGGAGTAAGTGTCTTTTAATTTCATGGCTATGCATTGGTCTCTAATTTTCTTTTATTGTAATGTTGTCTGGTTCTGGTATCAAGGTGATACTGGCCTTATAGAATGAGTTGGGAAGTATTCCTTTCTCTTCAATTTTATGGACGTGTTTGTGAGAATTTTTTTTTTCTCCTCTTCCTTGAAAGTTTAGCAGAATTCCCAAGTGAATCTATTTGGGCCTATCATTTTTTTCATGGGAATATTTTTAACTACAAATTTAATTTCTTTAACAGATATGAGTTCATTCAGATTATCTGTTTTTTCTTGAGTAAGCTTTGATAGTTTTTGTCTTTCAAAATGAATTTGCTCATTTCTTTTAAGTGTTGAATTTATTAGTATCTAAGTTTTTTATAATATTCTCTCATTATCCTTATTAATACTAGCATAATATGTAATGATGCCACTTCTCTCATTCTTGGAATTAGTAATTTGTATCCTAAATCTTTTCTTCCTTATGAGTCTAGCTAGAGGTTTATCAATTTTAACTGATCTTCCCAAATAAGCAACTTTTTATTGCATTTCTTTTTCTCTACTTTTCTGTTTTATATTTCACTGATCTTTGTTCTGATCTTTACTCTTTTCTTTCTTTGAAATAAATGCAAAGTGCTGATGGAGACAATAATTCATGCATTTCTAAAACACCCTGTTTACTTCACCACAAGAAATTAGAACCCAAATTATGAGCAAAATCTGGACTCTAAATTGTGGTATACGTGAATGACTAGTCAGAGTTCAGTTAGCGAGGTATTAGAACCTCTATAAAGTTTTTAATGAGTAGAAAAACAGAAACAAAAATAATATTCTAAAGTGTAACTGATTATAATATTCAGAAATTCCTCATGGTAAAGCAATTTTTTCATGATCTGTCAAAATCAAGTTTGGTTAGTAATGGTATGGGGCCTAAGGAAGGATCAAGTCCCAGCGAATAGAACTGTGGTCTCAAATTGTGGTTTTTATACTATCTACTCCAAAATTATTTAGGGGTATGTGTTTAAATGCAGATGTCTAAGCCTGATTTCACAGAGTTACTGAATTACAATCTCTAAAGGTAGAACCCCAGAACCTGCACTTCTAATAAGCACTCTTGGTGATTTTCATGCACATTAAAGTTTGAGAATGACTATACGTAATCCCATTGGGACCAGGCAGGATATCAGGTCTACTCAATAAGCACCAAAAATAAAAAATCTAAATATGCAGGCAAGATATGGTATCAAGGGAATCTGACAGTAAGTAGATGGTTCATGCAGACTACTATAGGAGTGGGAGGAAGGCCCTACAATGTAAACATGTGGAAATCCAAAAGAGGAGCAATTTGTTAGGAGTCAGGCACCGACAACAGCTAAAGTTTCAAGTAAACTGACGATGGGCATCAGAGAAATAGCAATTTGTAAGGATCCAGTTGTGCAGACTTGGGTTTCAAGATTTGGTTCGAAGTTCCATGAGGTTGAGAAGATCAAAGAAGAACTCCAATCCCAAAGCAGAGTCAGAGTCAGATACAAGAACCTAACAAATGCTATTACCTGAATCAGTCATAGGACCAAGTTGAGAGCCTACTACTCAGGGCCAGTGTAAGCTCAGAGAAGGACCATTGCAGAGACTTATTTGAAGGTCAGCCACTGAGTAGCTTAACAAGGGGTTCTTGGATTTCTTTGCTTATGGCCTGTATCAGTCTGGGACCTGTTACAAGGGTTAGCTTCCCCCAGGGAGCTAAGTGCTCCTGATGAAAGAACTGGAAAAGATCTACCTGACCCAAGTTCTCATCTCCTACTTGAACTCTTTTTCAGACATAAGCCTCAGGATGTTGCCACAGAGGTAACAGTGGTTTTTCTCAATAGTTCTAATAATGGCAGCCAGCTGTGAAAGAGGCGGATTCCTAAATAGTATAGGTCCCTGAGGTGAACAAGGGGCACCTGGATTCCAGAGCCAACAGCAAGTTCTCTTCACTCCCAAGGAATTCTGAAATATCACAGCCTAGAGTAGAGAAGCCAGGTCCCCTCTGTGCAACTCCACTTTTCTTTAAAGTACCAGATCACTTTTTCAGTGAAAGAAAAACTAATTTTTAACTCACTGTTGAAGGAACCCATAAATCCTCTCTTCCATGCTTAAGTTCCTTCATGCTTAGAGACTGATATCTCTAAGCACAGGCTGAATTCCTCCATTCCCTCGAAGAAACCCTTGCAACAAGTAGGCAGGGAGCAACTAGTATTCATTAACCAAATGACTACTAACCTAGCAGATATGATTTGGGAGTGTGGAAAGTGAGGGAAGAATTGGGAGAACTGTCAGAACCAGTGCCAAAGAAAATCACAATAAGAGCAGGGCTGAATAGAAGTCGGAGAGGCTGTTGGGAGAAGGCCGACCACACTTCAAGCTCATCTGCCCCTTTGGTTACTTACCCCTGGCTGTCTCACTCCTGGATCTATGCTACTCCCTTGGCATTCGCCCCGCCCCCCCCCCCCACCAGCCCCGTGGGATGTTTCCCACTCATCCTATTCACCCACAAAGAAATACTCTCAAAATCAATTGGGTGGTGATTACGAGCCATTATGTGCCTGCTGTGCTTATGGCACCCCACTCCAGTACTCTTGCCTGGAAAATCCCATGGACGGAGGAGCCTGGTAGGCTGTAGTTCATGGGGTAGCTAAGAGTCGGACACGACTGAGCGAGTTCACTTTCACTTTTCACTTTCATGCATTGGAGAAGGCAATGGCAACCCACTCCAGTGTTCTTGCCTGGAGAATCCCAGGGATGAGGGAGCCTGGTGGGCTGCCATCTATGGGGTCGCACAAAGTCGGACACGACTGAAGCGACTTAGCAGCAGCAGCAGCAGTGCTTAAAGAGACATAAGGCAATTTGGAGAAAACCTTTCAAGATAGGCTTTAAAAAAAATTCTAGTATATCCAGGAGTGGTATCACTTCTAAGTTGAAAAATCAGAATCAATCTATAGTCCTTACAGTCCTTTCATAATACTGGCTTGTTTTGTTTACAAAGATGTTATATTTCTAAAGCAAATGCCATTAAAAAGTATGAAAAATTCACTCTTGATCTGAAGAGAAAAAAACGAAAAGGGAACCATTTCAGTACTGGAACCAACAGACTCAGATCAAAGAACTGAACGGGTTTGTAACGTTTTCTTGCTTTGCCCTGCGGAAGGACCTGTTGCTCTCCCTTCAATAGTTTCCTAAATGTCCCTCTCCAGGGTCTCTGTTCACTGAACTCAGATTTAGAATTATGGATGTAGATCAGAGAATATGTTTAAAATTCAACTCCTCAATTGAGGAAATTGGGGCCTGGAAAGAAAACAGAATTTCCCGAACCAAGATTAAAAGTTTTGTTTCTCGATTCCTAGCCCAGTGCTCTCTTCCCTCTGTTGGCTTGATGTTAGTGGGTTTTTTTTTTTCACTTTTGAAAATTACTTTCCCAAACATATTGGGACTAAAATTTTTCAATATCTTCCTTTAATTATTATATATATCATCTACTCCCTATTTCTGGTTGTTATCTTTATGAGGGAGAGAGTGTTGCAAAACATGGAGAATATTTTGACAATTATGCACTACAAAGATAACCTATTTTATATAAAGAACTACAAACAACTTGGAATAAATATCTTGGGATCATAAATTGTTTAAAGTTCACTTATAATGATCAATAATATCTGACAAACGGGGAGAGGAGTATTGAGTAAAGCAATAGCTCACTAAATTATAAATAATATAATTGGTTTAGGTGCTATTTAAAAGAGCAACTTAAAAAGAACCTAAAAAAGAGTATATATACATACATATGTATAACAATCACTTTATGTATACCAGAAACTAACCCAACATTGTAAATCAACTATACTTCAATTTTTAAAAAAGAGCAACTTAGACATAATCTTTAAACTTTGGATCTCAGGCATAATGCGACAGAAAGAACACTGTTTTGGAATTCAGAAAATTAGGGTGACCATCCTGATTATACAATTTACCAGCTACATGATCTTGAATAAATCACTTGAACTCCCATAAGTTTACTTTTATTATGCATAAAATATAAATAGAAATCTTGGCTATTTCAAAGGGTTGTTAAAAGAATCAAATCAAATAATGTGTGAGAGAGAGTGCTATAATTCAAAGATCAGAGCCTATATGCACTGTGATGGCAGGGGACCAAGTGTGTTATATTCAACAATGTATTCCCAGTGCGTTCCCGGAACAGAGTCTGATACACAGTAAACACAATAAATATGTATTAAATAAATGAAGGCAATGATAGGGAAATTTTCATTCTTATCATTCTTTTCTAACTGGAGAAATGTTTATCCTGGGATTAATCCAAGTACTGGAGTGGAGCAGAGGTGGGAGAAGCGAAAAAGAAGGAAAGAAGGATTCACCAACCCTTTGATTCACATCTCTGCTAAAACAGAAACAGAGGTGGCAGAATCAAAGAAAGGATGCTCAAACTGAACAATCCCCAAATTTACCGTTTTTCTTTCCCTGCACCTATTCCATTTCTCAATCCATGAAAACTACTTCCACTATTAATCAATTTTTTAAGATTACCTTTGGGCATCTACATCTTTAATTTTGGCCATTTTATACCATTACATTCAGTGTTTTTATTGAAATCTGCATATGTCCTCTCTTTGGTCACTAGAAAAAGTGCTGTTATAAATTTACTATTGGATGTAACTAATTCAAAGTCCTCCCTCCTCTTTTTTCTTTCCTCTTCTGTTAGCCTTCTCCAAAGGCTACAGTGGCCAAGGGGAAAGACAGCCAACTGCAAGCTTCCTTGAGAGGAAAACTAGTTCTTTCTGCTTCAAGGTCTGAATGATCCTAGTTAAAAGTCCTAGAGGACTGGCTGGAAACACATCTCTCTCTGAATTACCCTTCTTCAATTTTATTGATGTGCTCCATCACACACACAGGAATTTCATAAAAATGTTTTTCCCTGCCACAGAGGTCAGGGTTTTACAGGGCCTTGGGGAATAGATAATACGCCTAAATGTCCACACAACTGAAGAACCATGTTTCCCCACTGGAACACTACGTTCTCAGTACTTGGCAGACTTTGGGAACACCCCAAACCACATGCGCTTTAGAGGATGCAGACAGGTCACAAAATTAAATCAGTCTAGTCTGGCCAAACACCCTCAACCTACTTCTAATAAGTTTGAATTAATTGATAGCTTAGCCCTCTTCCAGTCACACTGGTTACAGACGATCCAAACTGGTTTTAACTGAATTCATATAAACTCACCTCTGTTTTGCTTTCACAATTGCAACTGTTAGGAACAAACAAAAACATTTTTATCTTTAAAAAGCAATGCAGTAATAAGACTGGCCCTTGAGCTTACAGAAGACTAATGAGATAATGTCTAAAATGTGTTTGAGCTGCATGTGTGAAAGGCTCTATGGAGATAGAAAATATGATAAATAATGCAAGAATTCTTTGTGTCAGGAAATCTCCTGTCTTCTGGAGGACTCAGTAAATATTAAATAAATACTTTACAAACATGTACCTGCTAATCACCCAAAGATGGGCACAATAAAGGACAGAAATGGTAGGGACCTAATAGAGGCAGAAGAAATAAAGAAGAGGTGGCAAGAATACACAGAAGAGCTATACAAAAATTACCTTCATGACCCAGATAATCACGATGGAGTGATCACTCACCTAGAGCCAGACATCCTAGAATGTGAAGTCAAGTGGGCCTTAGGAATCATCACTACAAACAAAGCTAGTGGAGGTGATGGAATTCCAGTTAAGCTATTTCAAATCCTAAAAGATGATGCTATGAAAGTGCTGCACTCAATATGCCAGCACATTTGGAAAACTCAGCAGTGGCCACAGGACTGGAAAAGGTCAGTTTTCATTCCAATCCCAAAGAAAGGCAATGCCAAAGAATGCTCAGACTAACACACAATTGTACTCATCTCACACGCTAGCAAAGTAACACTCAAAATTCTCCAAGCCAGGCTTCAACACCTCAACAGTATGTGAATGGTGAACTTTCAGATGTTCAAGCTGGATTTAGAAACAGCAGAGGAACCAGAGATCAAATTGCCAACATCTGTTGGATCATCGAAAAAGCAAGAGTTCCAGAAAAACATCTGCTTCTACAAGGGCTTCCCTTGTAGCTCAGTTGGTAAAGAATCTACCTGCAGTGCAGGAGACGCGGGTTCAATCCCCAGGTTGGGAAGAGGCCCTGGAGAAGGAAATGGCAACCCACTCCAGTATCCTTTCCTGGAAAATCTCATGGAGAGGAGCGTGGTGGGCTGCAGTCCATGGGGTCGCAAAGAGTCGGACACAACAGAGTGACTAACACTTACTTACTTACTCTGCTTTATTGACTACTCCAAATCCTTTGACTGTGTGGATCACAACAAACTGTAGAAAATTTTTAAAGAGGTGGGAATACCAGACCACCCGAACTGCCTCCTGAGAAATCTGTATGCAGGTTAAGAAGCAATAGTTAGAACTGGACATGGAAAGGAGTACATCAAGGATGTACATTGTTACCCTGCTTACTTAACTTATATGCAGAGTACATCATGAGAAATGCTGGGCTGGAAGAAGCACAAGCTGGAATCAAGATTGCCAGGAGAAATATCAATAACCTCAGATATGCAGATTATACCACCCTTACGGCAGAAAGTGAAGAAAAACTAGAGAGCCTCTTGATGAAAGTGAAAGAGGAGAGTGAAAAAGTTGGCTTAAAGCTCAACATTCAGAAAATGAAGATCATGGCATCTGGTCCCATCACTTCATGGGAAATAGATGGGGAAACAGTGGAAACAGTGAGAGACTTTATTTTGGGGTGCTTCAAAATCACTGCAGATAGTGACTGCAGCCATGAAATTAAAAGATGCATATTCCTTGGAAGAAAAGTTATGACCAACCTAGATAGCATATTAAAAAGCAGAGACATTACTTTGCCAACAAAGGTCTATCTACTCAAAGCTATGGTTTTTCCAGTAGTCATGTATGGATATGAGAATTGGACCATAAAGAAAGCTGAGCACCGAAGAATTGATGGTTTTGAACTATGGTATTGGAGAAGACTCTTGAGAGTCCCTTGGACTGCAAGGAGATCCAACCAGTCCATCCTAAAGGAAATCAGTCCTGAATATTCACTGGAAGGACTGATGCTGAAGCTGAAACTCCAATACTTTGGCCACCTGATGTGAAGAATTGACTCATTTGAAAAGTCTCCAATGCTGGGAAAGATTGAACACAGGAGGAGAAGGGGACGACAGAGGATGAGATGGTTGGATGGCATCACTGACTCAATGGACATGAGTTTGAGTAAACTCCAGGAGTTGGTGATGGACAGGGAGGCCTGGCGTGTTGCAGTCCATGGGCTCACAAAGAGTCAGACACAACTGAGCAACTAAACTGAACTGAACTTACAAACATGTACCTGCTAATCATATCAGTCAAAGCTAGCTCAGGTAAATTGAAAAGTCCTATTACACTTATTATAACAAATAAGAATCTTGGTTTCTGATGAAAGATTTTCCAAGAAAATGCCAACAGGGATCAGGGCCATTAAAGTAATGCCTTTACTTTAAGCCAAGCCTCCAACTTCAATTTCAGCTCTTGGTCAGTTTTACCAATGTGAAAGCACCAGCGCTAACCCCCTTCAACTTTCTACTTAATTTAAGCCAAATGCATCCCTGTGGGAGTTTCCTGCTATCCTAAATTGAGAAAAATCATAAAGCATACCCTCTTTGGGGTTCTTGAACCATCAAATACACTCAACAAATAACGTTTCCAACAGTGACTGCATAATGGACTTCAATAACTTAAGAGCTCAACTCAATTACCTACAAGTCTTCAGGCAAGTCCCTTCATTTAAAAGTACAAAAATCCTTTACTTCTTCCCATGTCATCTTTTATTCTAACAAAGATAAACTTTTTTTTTTCATAAAGTCCACAAAACAACAAATGAGAGAAGAAATTTAGGGAAAAATATTCTGATGAGAACTTCAGAGACATTTGGTATATGCTCTTCTCACAAGTTCCTAAATACCAATACACTTCCCATTTGTTTGTTTAAAATCAGTATCATTTTTCAGAAACTTACTTGAAAAGAAGTCATCACCTCTTTGAAATCACCCAATCACTAAACACTTTCTAGAATTAAGTCATAAAATTTCCATTAGAAAAACCAAAAAGTCTCAGAACTGGGAAAAACTTTGCTATATGATCTGCTTTAGCCCTTGCATAGAGACAGGCGAATTTGGTTAATAATCATTAGAACTGATGATCTGTGGACAATGGGCCATGCTTGACCTTTTGGAATATATAGGAAGTGATAACTCCCTCCCCTCATAGGAGTTTAAAGTCCAGTGATGTGTTTCCTAAGTGCATCTCTTGACGGAGAATGTATGATCTTAAAAATGAACATTTCCAGGCTCCACCTGAGACTCACTGAATCAGAAATTCTAGACATTGAATCAGCAATCTGCATTTTAGAAAGCAACCCACATGGAACTCTGCTCAATGTTATGTGCCAGCCTGGGTGGGAGGGGTGTTTTAGGGAGAATGGATACACGTATATGTATGGCTGAGTCCCTTCGATATTCACCCGAAACTATCATAACATTGTTAATTGCTGTACCCCAATACAAACTGTTTTTGGTGTTAAAAAAAATAAAATTTTTAAAAAATCCAAAGAAAAAGAAAGCATCCCAAAATAATTTGTATACACAATAACATTTGATAATCACTGCTTTGGTAGGTCTGAGAGATGTGCACAAAATAATACTAATATCAACCAGAGAAGCACTGAATATTAATAGGTTAATTAATTAATAGGGGTTAGTCCTATTAATATCTTCTAGGGAGATAGGCAATGGCACTTCCATGCACTGGAGAAGGAAATGGCAACCCACTTCAGTATTCTTGCCTGGAGAATCCCAGGGATGGGGAAGCCTGGTGGGCTGCCGTCTATGGGGTTGACACAATTGAAGCAACTTAGCAGCAGCAGCAGCAGGGACATAAAAAGAATTGGATCAGCATCTTCCCTAATGCCAGATATTTATCAGAAATTCTAAGTCGTGTCTTAGCCTTGCCCAGACGACCTTTTAAATTATATTCACCACTAAGTTAGAGTGTAAGCTATCAATTAAAAAAATAAAATAAAAACCCTAATGCAGAAACTTAACAAGTCTCTAGTGATCTACCATTCTCCCCCAAATGCCTAATACATATGACATTTAGTTTGGTTTCATTTTGCTCATGAACCACATATTTTAGTCTATTTTCTTCCTGTGAGGAGAACAGTGTTCATACTGCTGCTGCTAAGTCTCTTCAGTCATGTCCGACTCTGTGCGACCGCACAGACGGCAGCCCACTAGGCTCCTCTCTCCAATGCATGAAAGTGAAAAGTGAAAGTGAAGTTGCTCAGTCGTGCCCGACTCTTAGCAACCCCATGGACTGCAGCCCACCAGGCTCCTCCATCCATGTGATTTTCCAGGTTAGAGTACTGGAGTGCGTTGCCATTGCCTTCTCCAATAGTGTTCATAAGGAATAGTAATTTTCATAAATTTTTCCTTTGACAGAAATACAAAAACTACCAAAGAAAATTTAAATTCAGAAACAGGTAAGATATTTGGACTTTATATATGTAAATATATGTAATCGGAGAAGGCAATGGCACCTCACTCCAGTACTCTTGCCTGGAAAATCCCATGGACGGAGGAGCCTGGTAGGCTGCAGTCTATGGGGTCGCTGAGAGTTGAACACGACTCAGTGACTTCACTTTCACTTTCATGCATTGGAGAAGGCAATGGCAACCCACTCCAGGGTTCTTGCCTGGAGAATCCCAGGGATGGAGGAGCCTGGTGGGCTGCCGTTTATGGGGTCGCACAGAATCGGACACGACTGAAGCGACTTAGCAGCAGCAGCAGCAATATTAATTAACACAGATTCTCTACAAGACCTAACACTTTGTGTACAGAAAAATCATTTAGGGAGTGGCTACCAATGCAGATTTTAGAGTAGTCTGATTTGGCAGAATTAAGATTAACTGAATTTTTAACAAGCACCCCAGTTGGTTCTGATGTGAATGGTTTTGAAACATTCCAGGGATTTCAAGATTGCAGGAAGCCAAGCTCATGTCTAAACCTCTCTTTGAGTCTAAATCAATACATTAAACACAGTAGGTGGTAAATACATGCACATTTGATTAAAGCAACCACAAAAGGTAACAAATAGGGAAATTCAGTTCATCAGATCAGAGCCCATATTTTGTAAGTCAGAGCTGGATCTTGCTTATATCATAAATTACTGTCCTCCAGAGTTAGGAGACACATGTATAAAAGCAACTCATTGTAGGCTTTTGTTGTTTCTTTTAGAGAGAGTTATAAAATATGCTGACCATATACTTTTGAAATTAAAAACATGCTGAACAGGCTATAGTTGATCTAAAGTGGGGTAAATGAAAATTATTCTTTTGGTCAACAGTAACAATCAGAGAAATAATTCCGAAGATCATATAAAATAAAAGTAAGTGAAATCTGTCCCTGATTACTCCTGATGTTAGGACTGTAATTTCCTCATTCCCACAGGAATTAACTGTGGACAAATTAAACATGTATGGTATTATCTAATCATTAATAATTCATTGAGAACTGAGATGTTGTCATCCTCACTTCTTTTGGCGAGGGAGACCAGAATATGATTGGTTTCTGGAGTTGTAAGCTTTCTGTGAGTCTAGGAAGCATTACATATATAGACATATATATAAAATAAGTACATGCAAAATGTTATCTTTCAAATGGTCCACAAACCTGTAAAAGGAATCTTGGATTAGTACTTCATGACTGTATGACCTTGAACAATTTATTCAGTCCCTTGGAGGCTCCGTTTTCTCGGCTGTAAAATGGGAACCCAGGCTGATATGGGCCCAGGCTCTTTCCACTCAGCCATGATGCTCCAACACCACAGTCCCTAACTGAGGTTTACATGGAAGGATCACAAGAGATAATTTTCATAAAAGTGCTCTGTAAGCTGTAAAGCACCACACAGGTGAAGCGGATTATTATTAGTATTTTATGAAGCCCAGCTATTAAGATGCAAAGTGACCCAGGAAAAGAAAACAGTGTACACAAACCTGAAATACAACATCTACAGTGCCTAGAACATCACGTTGTTCATGGCAGGCAGGTGCTTAATAAGTACTGAGTGAGTAAAGAAAAAACACAAAACACAAGTTTGTATCTCCACCATACTAGGTATGACACCAATAAGGAATAAATATACCAAAAATCAAAGACAGTTTGATTCAACCATATAAACCACAATGCCCCAAGAGTCTAAGTTCTTAAAATAAAAATTACTTGACATGAAGGAGCATTAAAATGTAAAATATGATCCACCATTTACAAAGAAATGGCTATGGTCTTACCTCTTCATTATTTCAGATGCAGCTTTTCAGGGACTGCAGAATCTGGGTGAGGTGGCTTAATTTTTTTCCTATATCTGATAGATCTGCATAATCATCCTAACAACCTTTAAAAGAAATAACAAATTATACAGAATGTTGGTTAGCTAAGCTGTTTGAATCTGGGAGACTGATTTTTAGTGACACCCAGATTTTAAAGAAACCATATTTTTCCCCTAAACTCCCCTCCTTTACACACAAGGTAGGGGTGGGGGTGGGGAAGAAGGGAAGTTATTTACTTCATAAAACAATTCTCTATAGGGGACTTTTGTTAGTTTTCTAGAACATGTAAAATGTGATCTAAGTGTAAATATTCAAATTATATTACATACAACTTTTGACATAAATAGCTATTTGTGGAATTAGGCAAACCCAAACTGGGAAACAACAAACTGAAAAATACAGGAGGGAAAATGTTTTCTTCTGGGTGGGCCTTAATTGCCTTTTTTTCCCCATTGCAAATGTATTTCTATGTTGGGTAACGTTTCTAAAAACAGGGGTGTTTTTTCTATTGTTGAAATGAAACAAACAAGTTCGCTTTTAGAGCCACAAAAATGCCCAACTGTTAGGAAAAAAAAAACAACACGTTTTCCACTGGCCGCCTGCCTCTCCTATCCCCATGCAATCTTTCCCATTGGCCCCTTTCTCTAGGAGTGCCCCTGAGGCCGCCTGATGGAACTGATTGTAAAACCATTTTGTGCAGTGAGAACTATTTAATAGTTTCTTCAAAATCACCCAGACCACACAGAATATGCCCAACTCTTGGAGACGTGTACGTGTTTCCTCAGTATTGCATGAGCTGTACACTAACTGACCCAGGTTTCTGGGTTTTTATTTTAAAAAGAGACGGGGGAGTATTTTAAAACAGGAAGAGGAAACTCTCTTCTCTTACCGAAAATTTACTCAAATTCATTTAACTTATCTGTGTTTTGGGAGATAGGCTACAATCAAACTAAACCCTCCAAAATGAGAAAAGCAAGTGTTGAGGAAGTAAGCATCACTCCATGAAAACCTGTCCTGCCCATCGAAAAGCTTCTCAGCATGGGAACTGTCGCGTGTGCTGCCCCCCTTGGCCGGGAATCACGGAGCAGGGTCCGCGAGGGCAAAGGGAAGCAGAGGCTCCTTGAGAACTGGCCCTGTCTTTGTCTTAACCGTCTGTGTTCCTCTCTTCACAGCCTACTTCTCTCACATACTAGGTGCTCAATAAATGTAGGACGCAGGAAGCGAAAAATCCGAATCTGCCCCCAATCCTCAAGGGCGAATGACAGGGAACGCAGGTTTCCTCAGAACCACCTTCTCAGTGGGGCCACCTGACCTCAGCCGTTACGGCCCCAGCAGCAGGAGAGCAACCAAGAAGGTGAGCTGCCGGAGCCAAGATGGAGAAGAAACGGGAGAGGCAGGGAGGCGGCGCCGGCCCGCAGCTAGTGGACCCACCTGACCGCGGCGCAGGCCACCCAGCCCCGCGCTCCCATCGACCAGAGGCCCGGGGCCGCCGGCGCGTGGGGCCGGGGCGGAGGCGGGGGCGGGGAGGGGCGCCGCGGCGCGAGCCCGGCCCCCGGCCCCGCCCCCGCCAGGCCTGCACGAGCCCACCTCTGGGAGCCTCGGGCCTTGCGGGGAGTGGGGGGAGGGGAGGCCGCGCCACGCGCGCGCCGCCGCTAGTTGACGCGGGCCCCGACGCGCGCGCCTCCCCCGCCCCCCGCCCCTCCCGGTCCCGGGGGCCCGGCGCGCGGCCCTGCTGACGTCAGCGGGCAGCTGGCGGTGCGGGGTGCGCAGAGCCGCTGGCGCACTCGCGCGCTGCGCTCGCCTGTTCCCCCCTCCCGGCCTGTGCGCGCGCGCTCGCTCGCTCTCCCTTCATTTTTTTCTCCCCTCCCTCCCAGCCTCTCTCCTCTCTCTCCCCCTCGAGCTCCTGGCTGCCCGCGGCTCCCTCTCGCTCTCCCTCTCTCTCCGGTAGGCTCCGTCGAGCGATGCGAGCTCTGGGAGACAGCGACGCCGCCTCCCGCTAGAGACCTGCCCCCCGGCCCGGCCCCTTGCCCAGCCCTGCCCAGCGCGCGGGGGTCGGCGAAGGCGCCGCGGACGCACCAACGGCGGAGGATCCGCGATGCAAATGCACTAGCGGCACCCCCTAACTCACTCCCTCCACACCCCGCGCCGCCTCCTCCTCCGGCAGCAGCGGTAGAAGGACCCACCCTGCCCCCCCACCCCACCCTCCGCCGACTCCGGCTCCTGCCTCGACTATTATTTTATTTATTTTGGGTCGTGCACAAGCCTCAGTGCCTGCAGCCCGCGCCTCCTCGGACCGCGGGCGCCTCCTCCCTCGGTTCCGGAGCCCCAGACCCCGGCCACCTTCGCCTCGACACCCCCAGAGCCCCGCCAGCTGCCGCGAGTCTCCGCGGCTGGGAGCTTGTTAGAGGCTGTCTTTTTGGGGGGTTCTGGTTTCTCGACATTTTTGTTTTCAGCCAAGGGGAGGCTATCGTGATTTTTTCCCCTTTGAGCCCAGGTTCTGCTCTTTGGGGGGGTGGGGGGCGCGCCGAGCCGGGGAGCCGTGCCAGCCGAGTCGTGCGGGCTGTGGCAGGGAAGGGGCCACCATGGGATGTACTCTGAGCGCAGAGGAGCGAGCCGCCCTCGAGCGGAGCAAGGCGATTGAGAAAAACCTCAAAGAGGATGGCATCAGCGCCGCTAAAGACGTGAAATTACTCCTGCTGGGTAAGGACCGGGGCTGCCACCCCCATCCCTCGACCCTGGCCACTCTGCACCCCCCAACCAGTCCCCCGATCCCGCTCGCTCCTGGGGAGACCTGGCCCGCGAGTTGGCACCACGATGTGCCCACGATCGCCCACTCTTTAGCATGTCTTACCCCCTTCCCCCTGCAGCCCCCCCCCCGCCCCGTTCCCCTAAGCTGACACTCACCAGTTTCCCCCCCGCTGTCTGTCCCAACAGGGGCTGGAGAATCAGGAAAAAGCACCATTGTGAAGCAGATGAAGTAAGTCCCTGTGGTATTGGGATTTGTACTTTTATTAAGCGTAATTTTTAAAATGAATTTTATTACCTTGTTCACTTCACATCACTCTCCAGGCCCGGTTTTTAATTCGTACACACACACACACACACACACACACGCCCCTGAATTTGACTCCCCTCTCCCAGGCCCTGCGTTGGTTCTGGGTCCTCCACCCCAGCTGCCCGGGTGGGTGTTTTTTTTTTTCTCCCCAAGGGGGTGGAGGGAAGGGGAGCGCCTGTAGTTGTATGAATGACAATGTCCGCCATATTGATCAGAACATCACATTATTGGTATGATTATGGTCATTACTCTTGTTTGTGGGACGTTTCCTGTGTATGGCTGCCTCCATTTCTGTTTCTGTGTCTCTGTTTCATTCTGCATATCTCTCTCTCCTTCTTCCACCCCCCTCCGCCCACTCTACATCCATAATCCCATTTACCCCTGCTCTTCTCCTGGGGCAGTGATTTTTGAACTTGGCAAAAACATGGAGGGGACCCAGCCCTAGGCTGGGGTGGAGTATCAGGTGTCTGCTGTTCATGGATTTGGTGCTGAATTAGAGGCTGTGGTTTCTGCCCCCTCACCTCAAAAAGACGAAGGTTGGGGGAAGGGGCGTGTGGTAGGGGCAGGGGTGGACTTCCAATCGAATGAGACTGGCACAGATGTATCCAAGGTAGAGGTGGAAGATAGGACGCTGGATGTGAGGTTAAATGCCCGCCCCTTGCTGCCCCTTCCTTCTCCCCCACCTTCCCAGCCTTTGCTCTCCTGACACTGGCAGTTTTCGTTCACTCTCTGGCCTTTATCAATGTAGTTATTTACACTCTGCATAGGCTGTGTTCCATGTAATCTACCCACAATGCGGATTTCAGGCCCCACTTGCCACACCACCCCCTTCTGCCTTAGATATCAGTTTCCCCTCCTAATTAACTGGAGGTGGATTTGAGTGATGGTTGAAAATTAAAACAAAATGGGATATTCCTTCCCTTTCACACTTGCTCAGTAAGGAGCCTCGCCCCTCCTTGCTCTACTCCCGGGCTTCTTGCCCCATCCACTCCTGGTTAGCAGTTCCTGGTGAGCCCACAGGCAGCTTTGCTTGGGGAGGGGGTGTCTTTAGGAAAAGGGAGTGCGCCTCGGGCCTCCTGGCCCTGCTGCTTCCGTTGTCTTGTCAGTTCGGGACGGAGGAGTTCGTTAAGACCGTTTAGCGAAGATTCCACGTCGCTTTGCTGTGACACCTTCGTGCACACACAGCTCCTAATTAGGGGTTGCTGTGCAGTAAACAAAAATGATTATTTTTCAACTTGACAGAATAGCCGAAGTAATTGCATCCCGTAGGAAAATACTGGAAAATTAAAACCCCTTTCGCAGAAAGGTGGGTGGGAGACAGAGACGAAGCATGCTTGCGATTTCAAAACCAATATGCAAAAAATCTTGCATGTGTAACAGGCATGACAAGCGGGTTCTAGGAGGCGCCATGATGGTAGGGAGTAGCGACTCGGAGACAATTTCTCCCGTCGGCTTGACATGTTCTTATTTTTGTTCTAGAGCTCCCTGGGGCTTTCTTTGCAGAGGCCCCTCGGCTTGCCGCACCCCACTGAGCTACGGGTAATTTGGCCTGGGGCTTCTCTGGAGCTTGTGCAACCCAAATGGATGGGGAGGCGGGGCCTGGGGAATTGCACTTTGCAACAAGGTGCATATTGCATCTGCCAGGAGCTCTTGCAGGTCGGTAGATGCAAGCAGCACCACACCTTTCTCCCAGCGGGGGACATTTCAAAACTTCAGAACTCTGTAATCTGCAGTGGCCGACTTGAAGCCGGGTAGAAGCCCCAGCCACCGGAGCGGGGTGAGGTTTCAGGCGCTGCGAGTGGTGGACAGCGCCCAGCCGAGGCCGGAAAAGTCGATGAGGCTCAGCTCGGTGGCGCTCGGCTCGGCTCGGCGGATTCTGGGCGCGGGGCTCGGAGGGACTCGGCAGTGTTCGGAACCGAGCCGGGGCCCCGGCGGAGAGAGCCGAGCTTCTTCGACGAGGGGACCGAAGGCTTTCGGAAACACTCGGGTGAAGGGAGAGGGGATAAAATGACGGGTAGGCTCCAGTCTGGAAATTAACTTTGCATCTGCCAAAGCAACTCCTTACCTGCTTTTCCTGAACAAGCCCCATAAACTAGGCTGATTTAATAAGAAGTGTAAAAATATATACCGACTTCCCTGAAGGGTACCTTTCCTTTTTTATTCAAAGAGAGCCACGCTTTCCAAGGAGATAGGTGTGCCATTTTAGAATGAAAATTCCTAATTGTGTAATGAAGGCTGTATTTAGACTTCCCTGGAAAAGTCTTAAGGGACTTATAGTTGGTTACACGAGAGAAAAACAATTTAAAAAAAATCAAGCATTAGATGTTTCGGATGGTTAAATCAGATGACCTGGCACTTTTTCTCTTTTCCCTGCACTCCCCCGATCCTACCCCCCACCCCCCATCATCCCACAGGACGCCTTTTTGGAGAAAGATCAGGCAAAGTTGAGATTTTTGTAGGTAAAACTGTGAGTATATTTTCTAAAATACATCAGTTCTGTCTAGAAAGTGAGCAGAGTTTGCTCACAAAAGGTCAGTCAGAAAGATTTCTGGCCCACGTAAATTTTGCAGCTAGGGTCCCTGCGCCGTGTCCTGCTGAAGCATTCATGAATGGCTGCTCTTCCTATGAGCCCTCCAGCTCGGCTTGAAATAAATCAGATCAGGGCCTTGTGCCAAGCTGGATGCAGAACTTGTTTTATTAACCACAAAATGTGGGATTGGTGTCACTGTATCCTAGTGACAAATTCCTGTGAGTCCTCCCTCGAAGAGGTGATTTTCCAGATCACCACTTGGCTGAGCATCAGTTGAGTCAGGAGAACTGTACTGTTTTCTGGGTGGGGCTGGCCCTGAAAATCTAGGTGGCGTTTACAGAATGCAATTTTGGGCTTGCCTGGGCAACACAATGGGTGACCAACCTATCAGACCATACTTAGGAGTTAATCAGGATGCTGTTTTATTTCACCTGGGCAAAGGCAGTTATCGCGTTCTCTGTGGGTGATGTCCTGTGAGAACCTGATAACTTCCTAACAGGGACTAGGGTCTAATGGCTCAGCCTTTTGCATTGAGAAGACTATTGATAGGGAAACATCTCTAGATCCTTTGAAGTCAGCATTTCCTAAAGAGTAAAGAGCCACTCTATTCAGCCTACCTTCTTATCCATCTTATGGCATGCTGATTATAAGAAGGACGAGACTTCCATGTATGCCCCTGCTAACTGAAATTGTATGGAAAAGCCTGGCTGGCAGATGCTGCTTAGAACAAAGTGTTAACACCCATATCAGCTTAGGATATCAGTGCAGGGAGACTGATCTTTGAAATTCTTTTGCCTGACATTTTGCAGTGGGAAATGTGCATCCACCAAGAGATGCCACAGGTTAGATTGTCATTGAAAACCCTGATCCCTAATACTTTCTTAAAATTTGCATTTGAACATAGCTTGCTAGGTTTTATTCCCCACGCCTCCCCTTTCATGAGTGGGCTTCTCTGGTAACTCGGCGGGTAAAGAATCCACCTGCAATGCAAGAGACCCAGGTTTGATTCCTAGATCAGGAAGATCCCCTGGAGAAGGGATAGGCTACCCACTCCAGTATTCTTGAGCTTGTCTGGTGACTCAGATGATAAAGAATCTGCCTGCATTGTGGGAGACCTGGGTTTGATCCCTGGGTTGGGAAGATCCCCTGGAGAAGGGCATAGCAATTCACTCCAGTATTCTTGCCTGGAGAATCCCTGTGGACAGAGGAGCTTGGCGGGCAATAGTCCATGGGGTCACAAAGAGTCAAACATGACTGAGGGACTTAAGCACAGCAGAACACATGTGATTGTGAACTAGTGTTTGGTAGTTCTCTGTCAGATAATCCAGAACATTTCTGTACTAGGAAATAAGCAGTGATCATTGAGACAGCAAAATACAATTTTACACATACCATGAGTAATCAGTGACTTTTTTGTGTGCAGCATTTTAAATAATTTTGCCTGTTAGGAGGTCATGACCTCACCTGTGATACAGCCTCGTCATTTTTGCAATCAGGGGACTTTTATTGAGACTAATCAAAGTTTTAACAATAAGTGTTAACTTTAGTTAATCACCAAACCCTCCCAAAGAACTCTCTCAGGGCATTATATGTGGAATCAACATAATCCCTTTAAGCAACTTCCCATTCTGAACAAACAGTGACAACTACTTGGACTGTCTACCTGATGAAAATGTGAAATGAACCGTGAAGTAGCTGCGGGCACCACAGTTTGTCCTCATTTGAGGTGTTGAGCTTTCTCTGATGTCCTGTTTGGGCTATCTATTGTCTCTAGAGCATTCAGTGAATTTTTAGGGAGCTAGAGAGTCCGAAGGTGGCAATGAGGCATGGCTTGCTAGCTGGTAAGCTTTATGTAGATGGATGCAGTAAAGTGGAACACTTTGGATGTGTGTTCTTTTCCAAGGTGCTTGCTCAGTGCCATTAGTAAATCACAACTTATGGATTTGCCTGGTAAAGATGTCATTGCTCATACAAATAGCCCTGCCCTTACAGTAGGAAGTGATTCTGAGGACAGACCCTACCAGACAGGGAAGGCGATTTTAAGATTGCCGAAAGCTGGTAGTTTCCTCCTACCAGCTGACTCTGACTTTGTGATTCGGGTGTGGATTGTTTGGCTTGGGTTCAGGGCAAGCCTGTGTTCATTCAACACACTGCTGTTTGGCACCTGCTAAGTGGCAGGCGTCAGTGGAGATGAGTAGCAACTTGGAACCATCGGTAAAAGTACAGTGGTCTGGAAGGGCGTTTCCTGCACATCCCCAACGGGTCCCATGTTGAGGCAGCATTCCCCTGAGAGCTGCTCTTCTAGATCTGTGAACTTGTTTCTGCAATCATCTCTTTGGCTGCTCTGCTTGCCCTCCCCTTCCTCCTGTCTCCATGTTTATCCAAATGGATGCACCTTGCTCTCTGGAGACATTGTGAGAGCAAACAGAATGTCAGATCAAGTAGCAGAAGCATTCTCTTTTGCTGATGGATGGTGCTCTCTTCCTCCTTACTGTTCACTGAGCTGTAAACACCAGCAGACCTTCCTGCCAGAAGAGTAGCCCACAGTCCACCTGATCTCCTCAGGAATCAGCTGTGGAATTCTTGAACCTCTGTCACCTGTCGGATTCTGAAATTGAACCCGTGTGCTTATTGAAAGGGTGTTGCCGATGAGATTAAATGGATGAAACTTCATACAAGATTGACAAGACTCCAGAGAAATCCAGAATTTCTAGTCTCTATTGTCGGGCTAGATTAGGTTTATAGTGCCCAGAGTTAGAGGACTGTTTTTTTTTTAAGTGCTTGGAGCTCCCCAGATTATATTGTGCATCTTAGCCACACCTGCTAAGGACAGGTTCATTTACATTTTTCTGCAGCTCACGGGGCCTGTTAACACTGGAGATTTAATATGAGCAGAGGAAGGTCTTGTTTTTCTGATGTATGTTCCATCCATCTAATTCAGGGACTTGGTTTCCTCTCTCCAGGTGTTTTCAATCTCACATTCCTTAGAGATCTAGACAGACCATGATCACAAGAGCACATTTCAATCCAAAAGACAGTAGCAAAACTGCTGAGATGATTTCAAACTGAAAAAAAAAATTTTTTTTTGAAAGGATTACTCCAGAATTTGACACTAGCAAAGAACAAATTTTGATTTTGAAAAAAAAAATTTTTAATTTTTGAATATATTTAAACACATACTACATGGATTTTAAAATGGCTAGCAGATGCTATATGAAGAGCACTTCACCTCACTTTATTGATTGCATTGCCATAAAAAGCTTTAAAGTGCTCAAACTCCATTCTAAGAATTTATTCCAACCAGTATCACATTCTTATTTTATTTTGTGTCTCTCATTCATGCACAGTAGTGGATAGGAAAGAAATCTCTTGAGAAATGGCAGGAGGAAGGAGCAGTGGCCTTCTACAGGTTCAAAGAGATAGGTAAGGTTCCTGTTGAGAAAAGTGGTTTAGCTGGTTTTTAAAACCGAGAGGTGGTTAGCAGCTTGGACTCTGTAACCAGGCTGCTTGACTTCATATCTTGACTCTACCACTCACTAGATGCCTGCTCTTAAACTTCAGTTTTTGTGCCCCAGTTTTCTTCCATGTGAAATGGGGTGGACAGTAAAAATAACTAACAGGGTTGTAAGCATTAAGGGATGCAATATATGAAATGCCCTTATAACAGTTTTCGAGAAATCATCTTACAAATGTCAGCTACAGTTTTGATTCCTTTGATTGATGAGTGGGTGTTTCCTTCCCATATGGAATTCTCAAGGATGTGGGCCATAGCTTGCCGGAGAGCCAGAACAGGGGCGCTGTGGTTCACGCTCAGGCCTTTTTCCCCTTGCCTGCTCTGCAGCGTCAGTTATATAACTAACTGTGTTGTCATAAGTGATGTGACATTTTTGAGACCGCAGCTGCTTCAGCCCAGGAGGCTGGAGTGATGTTACAGAGAGTGGAAGAGAGCACTGGACCAGGAGTCGAGACAAGTCGCTCTGCTCCTGCCTCTCTGGGGGCCCCGTTTTGTCGAGTAGTTGGCCCGGTGCTGCCCCAAGCTCCTTTTGTGTTCTAAGTGGTCGAGGAAACTGGGAATTACCTCTAAGTTCAGGGTCTTGAGGTCTTTGATGCAAGGTTCTAAACATAGAAGAATCAATTCTGGCTCCCTCCTGAGTAGGGGTTGGGGGTACCCATGAAAGCTCTCTTAAGGCCAAGATAATTGCAGAATAGCAACCTCAACCACAAAGCTTTGTCAGCCAGGAAAGTCAGAGTCCTGAAAGGCATTTAGAGAAAACCACCTCTAACCAAACTTTTCATGCAGACATGCTTCTCAAACCAAAGAGGAGGATCTGAAAGTATCCTGTGATTGAAAAACAAGATGCTTCTCGGAGGAGGAACCCAGTGACATGTCAGAGGAAGAGGTGGTTTGTCTGTGGCTTCCAGGATGCTTAGCAAAAGAGACAGCCCTGGCTTCCACCCGAGATGGGATGGCTGCATAGACAAGAAGGAACCTGCCCAAGTTCAGGTGCCCAAGCACTATGAAGTCGAGGATTTGCAGAAGGGGTAAAGGGTAGGGTCAGGAGGGCTGTGTTTCAATTTTGGTTCCTTCTCTAGCTTGACTTTGGGCAAGTCGTTTAGCCCCTCTGAGTCTGTCTGTTCATCTCTTCCTTAGGGTATGGGCTAGAATTCCTCAGGCCTCTTTCAGGTTTCTAGCTCAGTAACTGCAAAGAGAAACCTAGAAGCCTGAAATGCAGGGGGAGAATAGTGGGAGTGTTTACCACCCACAGCTTTTTATCTGCGGAGCCATCTTTAGTTCTAATTTCTTTATGGAAAAGAGGGAAAACGTTGTGCTTCTTATAGCACCAAAAATAAAGTAAAATAAAATCCTGCAAGGCTAATAGTCAGTACCCTGATTTTGTCCCCCTGCTCACTTGATTTCTCAACCAAGAATGGAGAAAAGGGGAATAATATATATAAGGATAGAGGTCCATGGCCAAGAATTTACCCTGGATTCTCTGCTGATGGCTTGACCAGCAGATAAGTTTTCTGTGGAAAACTGTTACTTATAGGAACAACTTTCCCATGCTATAAGATCAACCTGGGCCACCTGTCTTCAGAATCGTAGAGCACTAATATTTATTACACATTAATTAGATGTTGATGTGTCTGTCTCCCTTCCTAGTCTGGGTATCCCCTCCCTACCAGAGCTCCCTAAGAGAAGGAATGGTGACTTATTTTTGCCCATCATACAGCACTGAGCCCAGTGTCTGGCACAAAAGAGATGCTTAATAAATGTTAATTTAAGAAAGAGAAAGAACTGAGGCATGCAAAGAATGTGAACTCATTTCTACATAGGACTGAATAATAGTATTGAAAGCCTTTGGTCTTAAATTGTGTTCATCATTTTCAGTCCCCTGTTATCTTCATTTGTTTCTTCTCATCAACCCATGATGAAATAGTCATCAATCCCATGCTACAGATAAGAAAGTGAGGCACAGAGAAGCTAGGTGACTTACTCAAGGTCACACAGCTTAGTAGGTGACAGCAATATGTTAAGATCATGATTTGTCTAACTCCAAAACCTGTATCCATTCTATTCTAACCCTGCACAGCTGTTACTAGATCACCACTTGTATGGGCAATAGAGAGCTGGCAGTCTGGGACACTGTACCATCAGCAGATGGGGTGGCACGAGCCTTGGTTGAGGTCAGTGGCTGAGAGAAGAGCAAGTGCTTGGTTGGTGCTGGATCCCTTCTGGAGGTGGTGGTCACTATGGCATATCACATTGATTCTCAGTGCTCCCTAACCACCATCTGGACAGCTCCTGAAATAATTTCCATTCCAGCCTCAGAAGTGTGGGCCTTTAGTAGGTGACAGCAGAGAGGAACTGCCACTGAAGGCTCTGACTCTGGTGGAAGGAAGTGGTCAGAGAAGAGGAAAACAGGATAATAGGATATCCATCCATCCATCTGCTCACCCAGAAGCATTTACTGAGCACCAGGTATGAGTTAGACATATATATGGAGGTGTGGAGGAAGGTCTTAGTCCCTGCTCTTGCGGAACTCAGTCAAAAGGAAGATACGTGTAAAAGACACTTCTGCTTCAGAGCAGGAAGTGTCATGAGGCTGTGGGAGAACAGAGGGTACCTTCTCTAGGCGGGAGGTTCAGGGACATTGGCCAAGAGAAATGCCACGTGGGCTCAGTCTTGATGAGTGGTAGTTAGCAGGTGGAGGACAGGAATGCTGGGCAGATGGACCAGCATCTAAGAAGATACTGAGCTATGTCGCCACGTGGAACATGTTGGGGTGTGGAATAATTTGGTGTGATTTGAGCACCGTATATGAAAGGAGTGTCAAGAGACGGAGGATGACAGATGAGACAGATCTCTCGTGAAGGTCCTTGTACCAAGGACTTTGAATTTTATTCTCAATATAATGAGATGCCAGCAAAGGGTCTTTTTTTTTTTAATTGAAGTTTAACTGACATGACATTATACTAGTTTCAACTATACAGTGAAATGATTCAGTATTTGTATGTATTGCAGAATGATCACCACAGTAAGTCTACTTAACATCCATCACCATGCAGAGTTAGTTGTTGTTGTTGTTGTTTTAACCTTGTGATGAGAACTTTCAAGAACCAGAAGGTTTTAAAGAAATGGGTGACAGGATGACTTTGCACGTTAGAAAGATCACCTGTGTGACTGGAAGGAGTCAGGTTCTAAGGTTGGGAGACCAGATGGAAAGTTATTTCTGTGACTGTGATCCAGCAGGGAAGAGTTTAAGAACTAAACTAAAGCAGTGGTAGCAGGAGGTGAGAAAAGGAGACAGATTTAAGAGCTATTTGCACAGTGGAATAATTGAATTTTTTTGGATGATCAATTGGAATGGTATTGAGGGGGCTGTACATTTTAAAGGCTGTACACAAAAATGAGTCCAGGATTCCTGCCTTGGGCCACTGGTGGGTTGGTAGTGCCAGTCCCTGAGATGGAGAAATGAAGGAGGAAGAGGGAAGGCTCGGGGAGAAAAATGCTGACTTATTTGGTCATGTTGATGATTCTTGTGGATAGGCTAAGTGGAGATCCCTGGCAGGCAGGCGGTTGGATAGTGGATGAGGAAATAGGGTGCACCTGAGGAGAAGGGTCAGTTTGGAATTCTGTGGTGCTTGCGGGCAGTGAGAGCACGGGGGCTGGTAATCTCACCCGGCGGAGTGAGAGAGGGAGAGAAGGCACAGGATGCGTGCAGACCGCCCCCGACACAGTTCCAGAAACGGAGGACCGTCTAGGGAGAGGAGCCTGTGATGGAAACCAGCAAGGAGGGAGCCAAGAGATGGAAAAGAAAAACCAAGAGAAAGCAGTATCATGGGAGCCAAGGAAGAGAACAGTTTCAAGAAGGCGAGGAAATGGTTAGTTGAGTCAGATACTGCAACAGTCAAATATGAGGAAGACTGGCAGATGCCCTCTGGGTCTGGAAAGTTGGCAGTGACCGTGGCAAGAACAGTTTCAATAGAATGGTGGGAGAAAAGCCAAAATGCAGTAGGGTTAAGCAAGTGGGACTGAGGAAGTTGAGGCCAGAAGTGGAGTCTTGGAAAAGAAATTGGAGCTATATAAGGAAGGGCAGAGACAGAAGGGAGGAGAGAGGTAGTGGGGCTTGGGGAGGGTTTATTTGACTTCATTTGGCTCCCGTGGAGGGACTTGGATCCACTGAGAAGCCGTAAAGAAAGAGCCCAGACTGAGGGGGATGTGGAAGGTAGAGGAAGGAAGAAGTGGTAGGAGGGGCAGAGCCCAGAGAGGATGGTCAGGGAGAAAGTGCAGAGTCAGGATGAGCAACTTGATCTGGACATGAACTCGCATCCCTCCTCCTGAGACTGACAGAAAGATCATAAGCACGAGGAGTGTATACAGAAATTTGGGGGTGGGATGGTGGGTACAAAAAGTTGGAGTTCCTGCCTTGTCATTTGTTTTTCTCTGTAAAGTAGGGAGAATTAAAAAGCGGCGGTGCTCATTTAACAAACACCAAAGGCTGGTAATCTCTGTTCAAACCGCTCATTTGTTCATTTACTCAATATTTATCCAGCACCGGTTGTGTGTTAGGCACTGTTTCAGGTGCTTGGAGATTTGGTAGTGAGCAGGTCTGCCCCAGGGGAATCAGGCCACCACTTCATAAACAAATAATTGGACATAGTAATTGCAGACTGTGAAAGTTTTCTGGAGTCACACCTTGGAGTGAGGTCTTAAACTGTTCACCTAGGGATCCAATTCCTGCCCTCAGAGAGTCAGAGGAGACAAGTCAGTGCACAGAAGAGGCAGAAGTGGAGTTTGATTCAGACAAGGGCTCAGGATGAAGCCTGGAGGCACCAGGTAGAGAAATGAGAGCTGCTGATAGAAATGGGCATTGACCAGACCTTGCCGTTCACAAAATCCCATACCCCTGGCCCAGAGGATGGGGTGTGACTCAGTCCAGGTCGGCCAGAGTCCTTCTCTGGGATTTTACAGTCCCTGTGAGAAACGAGCTCTTCCGCTGGGACCCCAGCAAGGTCCTCACCAGATTGAATTGATGGTAGCCCGGAGCTATCTGCGGCAATGTTTCCACATCTGCATTACTCTCTGCAGAAAGGAAGCTTACCTATTGTGGGAGAGACTTCAGGATATGGGGGAATGGAGAGAAAGAGGAAAGGAGAGAAGGGAAGCCAGAAAGACATTTAACTATTATTATAGCAGTCTCTGAAGCTGGCTCTATGCACCAGACAGTTATGTGAACCAATAAATCCCTTCTTCTTTACACAGACTAATTTGAGCTGGAATCCTCTCCTTTACAACCAAAATCATTTTGAAAATGCATAAGGCCTTCCAGGAAGACGAAACAGTATGAGCTAGAGCACAAAAGCACAGCTCGAGCATGCAGGCTGCTGTCATGGGGATAGGGCAGTCCTGTGTGACTGGAATTGGGGTTGGGGGGATGTGAGGAGAAGTGTGTAAGGGGTGAGTGGAGCTGGGTAGTAGGCTTCCCTGCACATTTGGCTTCAGGGTACACTGAATCCATGGTAGGGACACTAACCTTCTCCCTGCATGGTAGGGTAGTAGGGTGCCAAGTTGGGAGAGCTTGAAGAGGGACACCAGAGAAGAGGCTTAAGAGCAGAGAGAGAAAAATTCTGTAGTCTGCACTAGAGGATCGCTGGGAGAGGCAATGAGGAATTGGGTGCGGGAGAGATTTTGGCAGAATAGTTGAGACCTGGTGTCCAGTTGGACATGGGGAGAGAAGAATAGATCTGAGAAGTTCCCCCAGTTTGGAACCTGGATGATAGAACTTAGTTATGCCATCAAGTTAGGAGGCATAGGAGTAGGGAGGGAAGTGGTAGGAGAAAGATGGCAAGTCAGACCACCGGTACAAATTTCAGGTCCTTCCCAGATGACGTTTGTGTTCCCAGTTTTCTTGGGGAAGTCATTCTGCCATTTAGAAGAGAGGTCAGGTCTAGAAGGAGAGTGGGGCTGGGCTGACCTGCGTGGTAAGACCATGAGTCAGTGGGTGCAGTGTCCCTGGAGAGAGTCTGTAGATGGAGAGAAGGGCTCTCAGGGAAGGAGCCTCCCCTATTGTGGAGGTGAAGCCTTTGACAGATGCAGAGGCACCTGTCTTTGATAGACACAGAGGTAGCTTACCTGGGAAAAGGGGGTGGAGGTCCCCAGAGGAGCGCAAGGAGACCACGCCATGTGTGCTGCAGGAAGTTCTGGGTGGTGGGTTCTGTTCATGGCATTGCCCCATTAGGTGAAGACTGAGAACAGACCATTGTATTGGGTGGGCCAAAAAGTTCGTTTGAGTTTTTCCATAAGATGTAAAGGGAAAACACAATTGAATTTTTGGCCAATCCAGAATTTGTTGATTGAGGCTATTTCTTCTGCTGCTGCTGCTAAGGTCGCTTCAGTTGTGTCCGACTCTATGCGACCCCATAGACGGCAGCCCACCAGGCTCCCCCGTCCCTGGGATTCTCCAGGCAAGAACACTGGAGTGGGTTGCCATTTCCTTCTCCAATCCATGAAAGTGAAAAGTGAAAGTGAAGTTGCTCAGTCGTGTCCGACTCCTAGCGACCCCATGGACCGCAGCCCACCAGGTTGCTCTGTCCATGGGATTTTCCAGGCAAGAGTACTGGAGTGGGGTGCCATTGCCTTCTCCGGATTGAGGCTATTACTGGCCTTGGAAAGAGCAGTTTCAATGGAGTGGAAGGGATAAACGCCAAATTGAAAGAACATTTTTGGGTGGAGATAAGGCTGAACTGGGATTAAAGACAAGTTTGACCCCAGCTCTGTCCCTGTTTGGCTTGGAGGCCTCAGGCAAGTTCCTTCATATCTCTGGGACTTAGTACCTTCATATATAAAATTAGGAAACTGGGGTTTCCCTGGTGGTCCAGTGGTTAAGAAACCGCCTTGCAATGCAAGGGATGTGGGCTTGGTCCCTTGTCTGGGAAGGCCCCACGTGCCGAGGAGCACCTGTGCAAACAGCTTTGGAGCCTGTGCTCTAGGTACTGGGAGCCGCAGCTGCTGAAGCCGCAAGTGCTGAGGCCCGGTCACCCTAGACAGAGCCTGTGTGTGCTCTGCAACGAGAGAAGCCACCGCAGTGAGAGGCCCACGCGCCGCAAGTACAGAGTAGTCCCCGGTTGCCGCAACTAGAGAAAGCTCACGCAGAGCAGTGAAGACCCAGAGCAGCCAAAACATAAGTGAATCTTAAAAAGATAATAAAATTAGGAAACTGGACGGAATGATCTATAAGCTTCTGCTCAAGTCTCGAGGTCATAATTTAAATTTTGCTGTCCAGCAGAACAGATGTTCTTGTGGTAAAGGAATTCCCTGCCTTCTCCCTTGGCCACCCTCAACTGAGATAATAAATTATAACGAAATCAAGCTCTCAGAACTGTAGTGCTAACTGAGACCGAAAACTGGGACATCAGCTCAGGGAACTGTGGACACCAGGGCGTGTTGCATCCACGTGTGCCCTCCACTGAGAGCGTGGGGCCCTGTGAGGCAGGAATTTGTCTCGTAATACTGTCAGGGTTTGTAGGACCAGGGTCCTGTGAGGCTCTTCCAAGGGGAAGAGTATAAGACAGAATAACCCCTGGGGTCCCTGTCTCTTTGAATGCACATGGGTGGGAGAAAAAAGGACCATGAGTCTGAGCTGGCTGTGGGGGGGTAGTTCCAGCCAAGTAGGCAAAGAGGAGTTGGAGGGACCCCAGCCTCAGGAGAGGAACAAGCCTGAGGGAACCAGAGGGCCACAATGGGAGGGGCCTGGCTCTGTGTCCCAGGCACTTTGTGACTGCATCACTGGGGCCTTTGGGGAAAGGACGGTAGAATGGCAGTAGGGAGACCCTGGTTCGGAGTTGTGGCCAGCCCTCCTACCAAATAGAAAGTCTGTTTCTTCTTTGAATCATCTTAGAGTTTCAGTCACACAGACCTCACCAGTCTCTATTTCTTCAGCACACATGTGTTCATTCTATGAATACCAGTGGAAGACCAACCATGGGTTGGCGTTTTCTAAATTTCTAAGAACAGAGCTCTTAACTCTGTTCTCTGTTCTCTAAAATCAACAGTCTCCCTGTCTTTAAGGATCTTTCAGCTTTAGAGAAGGGGGATAGACAAGTAAGTGAATAAGCAAGGTCGTTTCATGTAGTGATATATTCCAGTAGAAGAAAGCTGGGCTTGAACAGTGGAGAGTGGTTAGAGGAGATAAGGGAAAGAGAGCTGGTCAGGAACGGGCTGAGGAAGAGGGAAGAACATATGCAAAGGCCCTGGGGCAGAAATGAGCAAAAAGGCAGCCAGGGAGGCTGGACCACAGGGAAGAAAACATGGCGTAAAATGGGATTAAAGAAGCTGAGAGGAGCCACTAGGCAACCCAGGGAGAGACATTTGGGTTTCAGAATGCCCTGGGGGCCTTAAAACGTGGGACAACTTGACATGATGTACATATAAGAAAAAATTCCTCTGCATTCTGGAAAAAGCAAAACCACAGTGACAGAAATCACATCAGTGGTTTCTAGGGATGCTAGGAGAGAAAGATTGACTCTGAGGGGAAACAAGGGAACTTTGGGAGGTGAGAGAAAATACTCTCTCAATTGATGGTTACACAATTGTATATGTTTACCAAAACCCATCAAACTATCTACCCCCTAAAGAGTGAATTTTCTGTAAGCAAGTTATGCTTCAGTAAATCTGACTTGTAAAATGTCCATTTTTTTTAAAGAATCCACTGGCCATGTGGTGGTTAGGATTCCGTATTTCCACTTCAGGGGGCATGGAACTAGTCAGGGAACTAAGATCTGGCATGCTACATGGCACAGTCAAAAAAAAA
This sequence comes from Ovis canadensis, assembly GCF_042477335.2. Classification (NCBI taxonomy): domain Eukaryota; kingdom Metazoa; phylum Chordata; class Mammalia; order Artiodactyla; family Bovidae; genus Ovis; species Ovis canadensis. The sequence continues at coordinate 37,586,455 of NC_091258.1, read as the reverse complement.
AAAAACCCAGTTATTAAGGGGGAGAAAAGAATCGCAGTAAGCTGTAACAAAATCCGTCTGGCTGCATTGCTATGTGGCTGTTGAACGACAGAGCCAGGCTTGCACAGCGCAAGCAGTACACCCACTGCTGGTCTTACAACTGAGCCTGTATTGTGTGCTGTTCCTGAAGGCTTCCGTAAGTCAGTTTATTGATGTGTGTTCCTAGTTTTCCTGTTCACATAGCTTTCCTTTAGAACTGGTTTGAAAGCGCAGTGTGGGTGGAAAGCGTCTGCTGCTTTTGTGTGGGCCCATGGCAAATGCTTACTACCCGTTACACCCCTTACCTTTCAGTGGCGCTCTTGAGTTTACAGGCTGCTTCGACACTCGCTATCACCTTTGAGCCTTACAACAGTCTTGTCAGGCTGCACAGACATTCCCGTATCCCCATTTTACAGATGAAAAAACTGAGGTGAAAGTATAGCACTATCAGGAAAGCATGAATTTTGGAGATCTTGGCTTTGCCATTTGTTGGCGATCATGTACTTTGGGGGAAATTATTTAATCTCTCTGAACCTTAGTGTCCGAATCATTAAAAAGAGATTAAAAAAAAAATTAAACACATTGCAGATATACTGTAAGGATTAAATGCAGCAACACAGCTAAAAGCATTTAGCATATGCTAAATGCATAATGTTGAAGTTCCTTAGATGGTCATAGTATTTTTACTATCAGTGAGAGAAGTGAGGCGAGAGAGCCCATATAGGCCATCAGTGCATGCTTGCTCAGTTGTGTCCAACTTTGCGACCCCCATGGACTGAAATCCGCCAGGCTTCTCTGTCCATGGAATTTTCCAGGCAAGAATACTGGAGTAGGTCGTCATTTAAGACTCCAGGGCATCTTCTTGACCCAGGGATCAAACCCAAGTCTCTTGTGTCTCCTTCATTGGCAGGTGATTCTTTACCACTAGTGCCTCATGAAAAAAGTGATTTTTTTAAGACGATATGGCCAGGACACAACAGAGCCAGAGCCTGGTTTTTCTCACTTCGGGTGTGCCTCTTCTTCCATCACATTAGTACATTCTTTCTGGTTTTTAATTGGTTTGTCCAGAGCTAATTATTTTTTAAATTTTTTACATTTATATTTTTAATTGGTGGAAAGCTAGTTTACAATTTTGTGTTGGTTTCTGCCATACAACACTCGAATCGGTCATAATTATACCCCTCTAGGTCAATACAGAGTGCCAGACTGGACTTCCTGTGTTATTTAGCAACTTCCCACTGTTTTACACATGATAACATATATATATATGTGCCGCTTTCTCAGTCCGTCCTATGCTCATCTTCCCCCACTGTGTCCACATGTTTGTTCCTGACTCGGTTCATCGGTACCATTTTTCTAGATTCCATATATATATGTTAATATACAAGACTTGTTTTTCTCTTTCTGACTTACTTCACTCTGAATAAGAGGCTTTAGGTTCATCCACCTCACTTCAACTGACTCAAATTTATTCCTTTTTAATGACTGAGTAATATTCCCTTGTATAAATGTACCACAACTCCCTTATCCGTTCATCTGTTGACGGACATCTAGGTTGCCTCCATATCCTGGCTATTATAAATATTGTTGCAGTGAACATTGGAGGGCATGTGTCTTTTAGAATTATGGTTTTCTCATGGTATATGCCCAGTAGTGGGGTTGTAGGATGATATAGTAGGTTTATTCCTAGTTTTTTAAGGAATCTCCACATTGTTTTCCATAACGGCTATATCAGTTTACATTCCCACCAACAGTGAGGGAGGGAGCTGATTCATTTTTCACCAACACAGGTCCTTTAGTGCAGTCATTGGTTAGGTTGGCAGATATTTATTGAGCGTGCACTGCATGCTCCACATATGCACAGGATACAGTGGTGAGCCAAGACAGGCTCCATGGTTGCCCTCAAGGGCAGAGATGCCCTTAAGTTCGTTGGCCTCACAGCCAGCTGAGAGGTGAAGGGTGCTGAGGGAGCACCTAAGTAGCTTTGGAGTATGGAAAGGCTTCTGGAGGATGTAATGTTGAATTATTTTCTTTCTTTGGCAAAAACACTTTTGTCGTGACATAGATCAATACATATACAAAATATGCATTAATCTTTCATGCTTAACGAGCTTTTGGAAAGCATGCACTCGTGTAAAGAAGATCCGCAGATACACCTGCTCAGTCGCAGCTCTCCCCAGCTCCCCACTGCCTCGACTATCCACGACGTTCCCTTGTTTTCTGTATAGTGTGTCACCCATGCGTGCATCTTCTTATTGTAAAGTCTGTTCTTACCTGCTTTTGGCCTAGTCAGACTCCTACTGTTATGTATTAAGTTGCAGCTTTCCTTCAACATTGTGTTTGTGATGTTTACTCAAGTTGTTGCACATTTATTGCTGTGTAGTATTTTATAGCATTTTCTCCCAAATATTTATAATTTTCTATGTGGCATTCACAAATACTTGTGTATACTCATGAACTTGCCAGATATTATTCAGTTTACTGGTGTACAACATACACCATTATATACCAGCTCTGAAGACCCTGGAGTTTATTTATCCATTCTACTGTTGATGTGCCTTTGGGTTATTTTGAGTTTGGGGCAAGTGTGAAGGATGCTGCTATGAATACCCATGTAGATTTATATCCTGAGGCACCTACATTTGTAAATGGTTATTTGAAGTGGAATTGCTGGAAATCTTCAGCTATATTACATAATGCCACAGTGGTTTCCATAGTGGTTATTCCATTTTTACATTTGCACTAGCAGAGAGAATTCCTGTTGTTCTAAATCCTTGCCAGTATTTGGTATTGTCAAACTTTTAAATTTTTTGCCTAGTTGATAGTATTTCATTGTGGTTTTACTTTACATGCTCTACTAATGAGGTTAGTACAGGTTAGACCAGCTTGTCATATATGTATTGGACATTGGATTTCCTTTTCTGTGAGGCACCTATTCTTGTTTCTGTTTTAAAACTTAGGTTGTATTTTTCTCATCAATTTGTAGGAGTTCTTTATATGTTCTGGAGAGTAGTCCTTTTCCAGTTTTATTCATGTAAATATTACCTCCCTTTGTCCTTTCACTTTGTTAATGATATATTATGAGTTTTTAGAAAGGTTCTTTTAAAAAACAACCTGTTTATTTTTGGCTGTGCTGTGTCTTCACTGTTATGTGGGCTTTTGTCTAGTTGTGGCGAGCAGGGGCTGCTCTCTAGCTGCGGTATGCGGGCTTCTCATTGTGGTGGCTTCCCTTGTTGCAGAGCATGAGCTCAGGAGTTGAGGCCCCTGGGCTCTGGAACACAGGCTCAGGAGTTGTGGTGCTCCCGGGGATTTGGGATCTTCCTGGATCACAGATCAAACCTGTATCTCTTCCACTGGCTGGTGGATTCTTAACCACTGAGCTCCTAGGGCTCAGTGACAAAAGAAGAAGCCTCAAAATTCTTATTTTTAATGTTAGATTTTTCAGTCTTCCTCTTTTGGGTTAGTATTTTTTGTGTCCTGTTTAAGAGATCTGTGTTTTACCTAGAGATGACAAAACTTACTTTCTCTTCCTCTTCAAAAAGCTTGGAAGCTTTTTCCTTCCATATTTTGGTGCTCAATTCATCTGTAATTGATTCTTGTGTATGGTATAAGATAGGGTTCCAGTTTCATTTTTTTCCCCCTGAATGGATACCCATTCGTCCCAGCAACACTTGTTGAAAAAGAGAGGTTTTTTTCGGTCACTGATCTGAATAACCACCTCTGTCATATGTCAGATGTTTGTGTACACAGGGGCCTGTTTCTTGACTCTCTGTTCCAGTCCATCAGACTCTTTATTCCTAGGCCGTTGCCACACTATCTTGATTACTGTAGCTTTATAGCAAGTCTGGATATTTGGTTTAGTAAATCCCCCCCCACACACACACACACCTTGGTCTTTGTGAGTGGTTTGGCTGTTCTCAGTCCTTTGTGTTTGCATGTAAATGTTAAAATCAATTTATGTAACACACACACACACATACTGCTGTTGGAATTTTGATTTGTATTTCTTGCTTTCTTTCTATTCTGGGTAGAATTGATATCTTTACCTCTTGAGTCCTCCTGATCTATGAGTGTGTGACATTTCACCACTTATTTAGATTATCATAATTTCTCCTAAAATATTTATAAGGTTTCTCATAGAGGGCTTACATACTTTTTGTTAAATTTATAGCTAGATACTTGATATTTACAATGGTCTTCTCCCCTTTCCTCAGTCCCAGATTCTCCCTGCTCCAGATAGGAATACAGGTCAGCCAACATGTTTTTAGCAGCAACCATAGCAAGTCTGGTCTTTTGATTGGAAAGCCTTCCTTCCTAAGGTGATATTAGAAGCATTTGAATTGCATTTTGTATCTGTTGCTGGTGTACGGATATAACAGTTGGTTCTGTGTATTGATTTTGTATTCATCAACCTTACTTAAGTTTTATTTAAATTCTAATGTTTTCTTATAGATTGTAAGGCCTAGAGAAGGGAGTGACTGTCCAGGTTCCCATGGCTAGCTAACATCAGAGCAAGAATGAATGTGCTCCCATTTCTCCCTTAACTTCCCCAGAGAGAATATTCCAAGGAAGGGTTGGAAGAAGCCAATGGGGAGAAGGAAATAACGTTTCTTGAACATTTATTATTTAAGATGTTTAATAAACATGATTGGACTTCCCTGGTGGCTCAGATGGTAACGAATCTGCCTGCAGTGCAGGAGGCCTGCGTTGGATCCCTGGGTCAGGAAGATTCCCTGGAGAAGGAAATGGCAACCCACTCCAGTATTCTTGCCTGGAGAATCCCATGGACAGAGGAGCCTGGTGGGCCCAAGTCCATGGGGTCCAAAGAATTGGACATGACTGAGTGACTAACCCAGTATAGGATCAGCTTAACTCTCACTGGTAGCAGGTTACTGGTTATCCCTATTTTAATTCTTTTTTTTTTTTTAATTCGACTGATCCTAGTCGTCATTGTGGCATCCAGGATCTTTAGTTGTGGCATGTGGGATCTAGTCCCCTGAACGGGGGTAGAATCCGGGCCCCTTGCTTTGGGAGCACAGAGTCTTGTTAGACATTGGACCACTCCGAGAAGTCCCTGGTTATCCCCATTTTAGAGTTGAAGAAAGTGAGACTCAGAGGTTATCTGAAAGACTTGTACAGGGTCACACCTTGGTTCATAACTGAGCAGACATTCCAGAGGTGGAGGGGTCCTGTTGCTCTGTCATGTGTATACCAGTCAGCATACCTACATTCGGGGTTAGAACTCTCTGGGCCTCCCATCTGATCTGCCATGCTGTCTTCCAGAGCCCAGCCCTTGCAGGTCTGCGCTGCCGCTAATGAGGCCGTCCTAGCATCTTTGGACTCAGGCAGGCCTGCTTTTTGTCAGCTCTTGGGTTACATTCCTACCCAAAGTCCTGAAATCAGTCTCCACCTCTGCCCCACTACGTAGTTCCGTCTCAACTGAGAAAATGAGTTCACAACTTGTTGGGTTCTAGGAACCAAATTAGGTGTTGCCCTGGGCCTCTGTTTCAGTCCTGGCTTGAAAATACGATTGTGGTTTTTATGAGCCTGCTTTGTTATACAGTGAAGTAGAGAGAATTTATGGTCGAAGTCCTTCCCAGCACCCCTGCCCCCAATGGCAGGGGCTGCCTGCAGACAAGGAGGTTTGCTGTTGCTGGCTGTGCAAAGGAATTGTGCAATGCTCTGTTTGTGAACGCAGCCCAGCCGCGCTCTATTCAGTGTGACAGCTTCCTACTCGGGAACACACGGCCCTTCATGGGGTGACTGTAAATTATGCAGCCCCAGAGCTAAACAATGAGGAGTCATGGGGAAAAGGAAGGGACCAGCTGGATCGTAGCCTGGACCTGAGATGAGAGCGTGCAGACTTCGGCTGCTTGGCGATGGATGGGAGGAAGGTCTTTGGCAATTGAGAAAAGCCAGGAAGTCCTGTCACAGTGCTACTTGTGAAAGCGGGTTTTACTTTATAAAAAAAAAAAAGTCAATGTTCCTTTCAAGCTCTATTTATCAATTCAGGGAGAGGTTTAGGAACTAGGAGGGACATTTGCAAAAGAAAGTGGTCATATGGTGTTACCAAAAGTAACTGAATGCTCAACACTGTACTTAACCTTTGTCCTGGTGGCCCCAAGTCATCACTTTTTGCTATCACTTTGGTGCTAAAAGCCAGCAGTGCCCCTGAGGGCAATTGATGGGCAGACTGTTTGCTCCCTACCCTCCCACCCACCCCCTGCAAATGGTCCTGGAATGTAATTAATTCTGCTTTGATATGCTTTATATAACTTTCTCATCTCTTCACTTGCTGTCATCTGTCCCTTCCTGCTCTTTTAGCATTCCTACCTCAGATGTTACTTCCCTTTCTTCTTCTACCCTGAATCTGCAGAAGCCTGGAATGAAATGACTGGCTTTGTCACAGTAGTGTGTAGGGCAGAAAGAAACAGGATATCAGCGAGGACCTGAGGAACTCTTATAGAGTGCTTATGCTATGGTACTTGGACTTTCCGCGTTTCTGCTTGCTTGTGACATGGGATTAGTATGTAAAAATGAATTGACAACCATGAAATGCTTTACAAATGTATACGACGGTGACAAGGTTCCTGTTGTACAATCTGCTGCTCAGAGTTCCTCGTTGTCCTTCGTGGCTTCTGGCAAAATACTCAACAGAAATTGCTGGACAAGTGGCTCCCAGATAAGAGTGATGTACTGTCATTTGTTGTAGCAGATGTTGGCCTGACTTCAGCAGCAAGGAGGCTAATGTGAAGAATCTCTGTAGCAGAAGTGCTCTGCTTGGCCTGTTCTGTAAAATGGCATGGGTGCCACACAGGGTCAGACTGTAACCCTCCCCAGTGGTGGGCACCATGGCCATATGCTCACCAGCATGAGAACTTAAGGTCTCTGAGCACAGCCAGGCCAGATGTGTTTGCTACCTTCTGGTCAAGAACCACACTAGCAATTCTTCCAGGGAAGAGGGAGTGTGAATGGCTATTTTCAGATGTTTGTGGTCTTTGCCCTGAAGTGTGTGAAACCATTTGGTTAAAAAGCTTTCCACCAACATTATCGTTCATTCATGTTTTTACTCTGCAGGTCTTTATTGAGCTCATACCTTGTAGGGAAGGGGGGTAAAGAATGTGGAGGGGTTTTTCAAAGAGGTCAGGAAGGCCACACCAAGAAGATGAAATTGGGGCAGAGACTTGGTGGAGGGGAGGGAGCCAGCCGTGTACAGTGAGGGAAGACTGTTGTTCGGTCCAGTTGCTCAGTCGTGTCCAACTCTTTGCGACCCCATGGACCGCAGCACACCAGGCTTCCCTGTCCATCACCAACTCTGGAGCTTGCTCAAACTCATGTCTGTCAAGTTGGTGATGCCACCCAACCATCTCATCCTCTGTCATCCCCTTCTCCTGCCTTCAGTCTTTCCCAGCATCAGAGAGTCTTTTCCAATGGGTCAGTTCTTCGCATCAAGTGGCCAAAGTATTGGAGCTTCAGAGTGTTGCAGGCAGAGGGAATAGGAAGTGCGAAGGTGCTAGGCCAGGAAGTGTGCCTGTATGTGGGAGGGAACCACAAGGAAGTTTCTGTACTAGAGTCACAGATGAACCAGGAAAATGGGTGCCAAGTGGTTACTTGGAATGTGGTCTGATCTAAAGGCAAGGTCAGAAAGAAAGCTCTCTGACAAACCCTTGCAGACCCTTGTTTTATGGATATGAGGACTGTTATTCCCCTGCAAGGCCTGGTGCATGGGGGTTGGGGGAGCCTTGGTGATCTGTGTGTGTGTGTGTGTGTGTGTGTATCCTGACAGAGGAGGGACAAAAAAGGGAAGGAGCCCTCCCAGGGATGAAGTGGGTGGACTCTGCATGGCCTCGGAAGGACAGTCATTTCTGGCTGGGCTTTAGGAGCCAAGCACAGGGTCGAGGTGCAGATCCCTGGCAGTCAGAAGCTCAGGGCAAGCTTCTCCAAGTGTAGCCCAAACGCTTAGTGGTCTGCAGGTGAACACATATGTTAATGTGTTTACTTTCATGTGTTTTAGGACCAGAAGCCCCTAATATGTCAAAACCATGGTCTTATAGATAATTATAGTGTAGAATGACATTTAAGCAGAATTTTTTTAAAAAAAAGAGAATAAAAATCGTTCAGTGGCCAGAGAAAAAAAAAAAGACACTGACTCTGAGCAGCGGTTCTGCCCTCTTGAGGCTGGGGGTGCCTGGGCAGAGCTCCTCCGTGTCATCTTGGGAGCAGCAGCAGTGTCTCTATCCCCACCCAGGTCCGTGAGCCAGCACCTGCCTGCAGGTGTGTCTGTCCCACTGCCTGCACCCAGCCAGGGCCCCTCACGGCCATCTCTGGCTCAGCCTTTCTCTGAGTCTGGTGCCTGGAGTCTTCTCTCACTGCCCTGTGCAGCCACCTCAAGTGGGTCTGAAACGCTGCCCGCCACCCAGATCCCGAGCCCACTCTGGGATGCCCACCTCTGGCATCCCTCCATCTCTCCATCTGTGCTGGAGGCCCAGGCGGACCCCTGCTGTCTTCTGTGTGTGTAGGTCCGGCCTCTGAGGACCAGCTCACTCTCCTCTGCTCCGCAGGCCGTTGCTCTGGAGGCTCCCCGGTGCCAGGATCTCTGTTCTCCAGATTGTCTTGAGCGCGAATCCGCACCACACTGGGCAGTATCTTAATATACTGTCATGGTCGTGTAGAGATACCCCGGTTTACCTGGGTGTCATCCACGCGTGGTGCACGCACGTGCACTGTTCCTAGACAGCCCTGCTCCCGTGAGCCTAGTAGGGCGCACTGCGCGTGAGCTGTGCGCAGAGAAGCCGCGTGGGCGGGAGGGCGCATGCGCCCGCTTTGCTGCCAGCCCTGCCTGGGTGGCATCCTGGCTGTGCCACCTTCCAGTGAGTAGGTTGGAGGCATGTAGGAAGCAGAGAAGAAGGTATGTAACCCAGCCCTGAAAAAAAAGTGAAAGTATTAGTCGCTCAGTTGTGTCCGGCTCTTTGTGACCCCTGGGACTGTAGCCTTCTAGGCTCCTCTGTCCATGGGATTCTCTAGGCAAGAGTACCCCATGCTCTCCTCCAGGGGGTCTTTCCGACCCGGGGATCGAAGCCAGGTCTCCTGCATTGCAGGTAGATTCTGTCTGAGCTACCAGGGAAGGCACATAATAATAATTATGGTTGTTATTGTTTACCAGTTGCAAACATTTGGTATGTTTAGGACTTGTTTCTTCACCTAGGTTGTCACCTTCCTGTGGAGGGAATCCCAATTCTACTCTTTTCTACCCCACAAGCTAAATAGGTCCATGGTGTGCAGTGAATATTCGGGATTTACACCATCAGTAGAGCAGCCCATTTACACTGTTGTGGGTTTTCTTGTAAATTGCCTATTGGGCCTGGAAGACATGTTAGCAACTGTCATATGAAACTCCACTATACATGTGTGCTACATATTATTTGTACATGTGGGTCCCCAGTTGACTAAGACTGGCTGAGCATATGAAGCCACAGCTTTTTATTGAGCACTTACTGTACGCAGTGGGAGGGAAGGGCTTTGCTGCCCCTGCTTCTGTGGAGACTTCCTCTCTGGTTGCCCTGTCTCCTCTCTCCAGAGCCTAGGCTTGGCTCTTTGCTCCCTTTCCCTACAGATCTTGGAATTTTCAATTACTTCCTGCAGATGCTAGGACCAGGTCCAAGCAGTAGAAGAATTTGCGGCAGGGCTCCAGTGCAAAGCCCTTCCTTCCCACACTAGGGGCAAAAAAAAAAAAAAAATCTAAAATAATATCTTGATCTAGGCAGTGGTTACAAAGGTTATAATCTATAGAAATGAATGGAGCTGTATACCTAGGATTTTATGTAAATTATATGTCAGTTTCTTAGGACTGCCCTGGAAGTCCAGTGGTTAAGACTTTGCCTTCCAATGCAGGGGTTGTGGGTATGATCCCTGACCGGGAAGCTAAGATCCCACATCCCTCGGGGCCAAAAAAACCCAAACAGAAAACAGAAACCATGTGGTAACAAATTCAATAAAGACTTTTAAAATGGTCCACATCAAAAAAAAGATTATCTCAGTTTCTTGAAAAGTAATAATAGTGTGTTCTATTAAGCAAAGGGAGGTCCAGGAAACTAAGCGATGCTCCTTTGAGTCTGTCAGCCTCAGAGAATCTAATGCTGGGGGCAACAGGGAGCAGTACTCTGTGGGGCACGTGTTTGAGTCTTCAGAAGAGAAAGGCGTGCCCCATACTGCCTAGATTTCCCCCCTCCCTGCTGGCGTCAGCCATCTGTGAACCTGCCTCATCCCCCACGTTTGCAGCTGGAGGGGCAGAGCTGGAAGGAGATGCCCCAGCGCCCGCTGCAAAGTCCCTGAGCTGCCAGCACGTGTGTTCCCGGGCACAGCCCGCTCTTGTGCACAAACCTCCTGCCACTCGGAAGTGCAGGCACTCAAGTCCTGTCTCTGCTCCTTGCCAGGCTAGAAATTGGCAAGTCTGGACCCTCAGTAAGCCCCTTGGGGGATGAGGGGGTCATCCTCTGTAAAATGGTGGTAAGACCTCCTATGTTATCTCATATGGTTGTCAGGAGCAGCAAATGAGATCCTGAATGTGAAAGTTTTTGATAGACTGTATAAGCAAAGTGGACCCCCAAGCCCAGCTTCATTCCTGGGTTTTGAGGGGCAGTAAAGCCCAGTGGTTCAGTGTGCAGGTGCTGGAGGTGGACTGGCCTGGCCCAGCCACTTACTACCTGCATGACCTTGGCAAGCTGTGCACCCTCCTGGTACCTCAGTTTCCTGAGATGTGAAATAGGAGTAGTGACAGCACTTGGCCCACATCATTGAGCAAAGGATTAGACAAGTAAATCCAGGTAAAGCACTTGGATCAGGGCTCAGTTACGCAGTTCATGTTACCGTGGGGCAAGATTCTTTGGTAAGCCTCGAAAGGACGTCTTTAGTGGCCAGAAACCAAAAAAAAAAAAAAAAAAACAGAACAGGTCTTATTTGAATATAACTGTTTCATGCACTAGCTATATTTTGCATGATTAGGGAACTTGAGATTATTTGCTATATTTGGTAATTTTTTCATCCTGAAAAACCTTTAATCTTTCGAGTTTGTCTAATAAGTAAAAGTCCCCTGTGACATGTCCTTGCTTCAAGAGTTTCTGCTGCAGGATCAGTTGTGAGCACTCTGATTTACAATTCAGCAAAAAGTGACGGACTGGGGATTCTTGTTCAATTCAAGGTGATTGCTGCTTAGTCATTTTTAACAGGACACCAGATTTAGCTCAGTGCTTGCAGTGAGGGAGTGTGCATATCAGCTCAGGACGCTGCTTACACAGGCCGAGCCTCTGCGGCTTTCTGTTCTGTGAGCCTGGCTTCTAGAAGCTCATACACGGCTGACGCAGTGGCCTCTGTGCTGCCCAAGAGGGCAAGGGACCCCTAGCACTAGAGTCGCATCGTTGAGTCTCTCTTCACCCAGGTTTTTGGTGAGTATCTGTGAAGGCCCGGGCTGGGGACTGTAGGAAAATGCAGAGAAGGAGTAAGAGGCCAGGTTCCCTGAAGGTCTGCCAAGTGGCAGGTGTTTTATATGCATTAAGATTATTTAGTCATCAGGCCTTACACCGAGACGTAGGTGTTATGACTCCCTTTTTACAGACGAGAGGACTAAAGCAAGGTTAAGTCAGTTGTCCAGGGTCACTGTCTTGCGGTGTAGCCCAGGGGCTGACCTCAAGAGCTTTCCTAGGACCCTCAGTTGTACTGTCCCAGGGCTGCCGTTCCCCTCGTGTTATGTGTGACTGACACCCCCAGATCTTATTCCTGAGTAAACTTAAAAATCAAGTAGGAGGGGACTTCCCTGGTGGTCCAGTGGTTAAGAATCCATCTGCCAGTGCAGGGGACACAGGTTCCATCCCTGGTCCGGGAAGATCTACGCGTCATGGGGCAACTAAGCCCGTGCGCTGCAGTGACTGAAGCCTGTGCGCCCACAGCCCATGCTCTGTAACAGGACAGCCACCGCAACGGGAAGCCCTCGCGCCACGGCTGGAGCATAGCCCCTCCTCGTCACACCTGGAGGAAAGCCTGCACACAGTAACGAAGACCCGGTGCAGCCACCAATAACTTCTTACTTTAAAAAAGGAAAAAAAGGAATCAAGTAGGCGAGATAAAACATAAATAATTCAACCACAACACATGATATAAATCCAGTAAGGGACAGAGCTGTGTGTGTGCCGTGGAGGGCAGAGGCGCTTACTCAGGGGGAGACAGAGGAGATGCCAAACAACTCGTGATCCGAAATCAGTTCTGTTGTGCCTTGTGCTCTGATCCAGATGTCCAAGTGTGTCTTTCAGATATTCTTAGAATTGCCATTAAACAGTTATCAAGCTGTGCCTGGCCCCAGGTGGGCTCGGAAAGTCTCTCAAACATCCCACCTCTTCGTTTCCTCCCTGTGCTCTGCGGGAGATGGGCGATGCCCTACTGTGCTAAGGAGAGCTGCTCCACCCTGAAAACTAGATGCCCGGCTGGCTCACACTTTCTCGAGCAAGGAGGTGATGTGTTTGTGGGCCTCAAATGTCTTTCCTGGTAGGTGGGGATGGACCATCACCCACCCTTTGGGTGCTCCCAGGGGTGTTGAGTTGTAGGGATGAGTAGGAAATGAGGTACCAGCGTCAGTGGAGAAAAGGGATAATGTTCTCCTGTGGTGATAAATTTGGCAAGAAAGGTCCCAACATGAAACTCTGCACAAAATGAGGGCTTCTTTGGTGGTCCAGTGGTTAAGAATCTGCCTACCATTGCAGGGGACACGGGTTCGATCCCAGTTCCGATTTGATCCCATAGCCATGCGGTAACTAAGCCCATGTGCCCCAGCAAGAGAAACCACCACAATAGGAAGCCAGTGCAACGAAACGAAGGGTAGTCCTCGCACACAGCAATGAAGAGCCCAGCACAGCCGAGATAAGTGAATTAAAAAGCTACACAGAAGGAGAGATGATGAGACCTGATGGTGAGCTTGGGGCATAACCATGCTACCCACTGTGATAACTGACTCCGTGGGCTGGCTCAAGAAGCGCATTTGCTGGGCACCCGTGACAGCTCAGCAGTGACTCATGGCTCCCTGGGGCCTGATTCCCTAGGTCAGGCTCCAGGTTATGCGTGACCTGGCCCCTCCTGCGCCTCCAGCCTCTGGCCTTCCCTTTCCTCCTTGTCTGCTGAAACCACGCTGATCTTTCCTTGGTTTCTGTGACAGATTCTGTTTGCTCACTTTCACCTCCAGGCCTTTGTCCATGCCGGGCCCTATTCCTGGAGCCCCTTTTACCCTGCTCTTTGCCTGGCCAGTTCCTACTCCCCATCCAGGCCTCAGCAGACACGTAACTTCACAGAAGCCTTCTGTGAACCGTGGGTCACTGGCGTTTCCATCGCACGTGGAACAGAACGACTTTCTCTTGTGTCTGGTAATGAGATCTTTCCTTCTGCCACCTTCTGCCCTGTCTCCAGATAAAGGAAGGAGAGGAAATCTGACTTGTCCTAGGTCGAGGAATGCTGCAGAAGTGAAGACTGGAGCCAGTGCCTCTTGACTTGAGGCAGGACCATGTCCACTGCCGCCTTCTGCTTTTCTCTGTGGTTCTGTCATGGCTCTGATTTCCTGTATGCTCTGGAAGAATCCTGAAAACCCCCAACCTGTGAAACAGCCCCTGAGAGAGAAGCATCTGGAAGTGTGTACTACTCCTGGAGCAGCAGGAAAAAACCCTGCCCCATGGTTCCTGTCGGTAGGGAAGGCCCTGGTGCCTTGGGCTCACCAAGATTTGAGAATTGAATCAATGGAACTCGAGGAGGCCTGGTCAGTCCAAAAATCCAACAGAACAGAGAACAGGATATGTCAGCCTGATGCTGACAAACAACAGGACTAGGCTATTAGCTCCAGAAACACGACAGGAGATGTAGAAAATGACAAAGCTCCCCATAGCTCTTTGGACAGCCCTGCAGGACAGATGGTTCTGGCCTCTTTTTGCTGGTGAAGAAACTGAAGTTGGAGGCAGACCTGATGCCAGGACTGAGATCGCCTAGCCTGGGGATCTGCCGGGATACCCATCCGACTGCAAAAATTCATCCCCCATCTCCGCCACATGCTTTTCCTCCCTCCCCCACCCCCTCACCCAACCCCATGAAGAAATCACCTCAGGTGGTGCTTTCAAAATCGTTCTTTTAAAAATCGTTTACCAAGAACCTACTATGGCCGGGTTCCATGACAAGTTCCAGGCTTTCAGAACAAAGTGGTACTTGAACTTCCAAGAGTTTCTCAGAGGCTCCAGGAGGAGTTTAGGTCCTAAAAGCAGCATCCTTAGTGTCTTTTGGGTCTCAGGTTGCTTTGAGAAACTGATGGAAGCTGTGAAGAATATCTTCAGAAAAAAACAGAATCTCTTCAGTCTCCAGCACTGTTCTGAGTTCATAAAGACAGTATTTGTCTATCGGGGATAATAGTCTCCCAAAGGCAGGCTGTGGATCTGCCACACCTGGGCTTGACGGCAGGTTAAGAAACTGGACCAGATAATGGGATTGTAGCCTTGTTCTTTGAGAACAGCTATTAGTTCTCCCAAGGCAGCTTGTCACAGTGAACAGAGGATGGGGGCACGGCTGTGACTTTGTGGTCATGGTTCTCATGTTGGCAAAGTTGTACACGTGCCAGTGTTCCGTGGTCTTTAATTTTTCCTCTCCCCAGGGTGCGGGAGGAAACCGAGGCAGAGAGGAGGGTAGCCAGCACCAGAGCCAACAGTGGTGCTTAGAGAGAATGCAGCCATTGGACCCAAGCCTTCATGGGGTGCGGGGGGATGGGGCGTGGGGGAGGAGGCCCAGTGGGGTGTGGGAGAAACTTAGGAAAAAAGCACAGAAGTTTTGCAATGGGATTTAACAGCGTTTTAAAGAGAGCTCAACTTTGAGATGAACAGGAGGCTGAGAAAGCCTTTATAAGGTCTTCCTAAATGATGCTGACAGCTAAGAGTGGCATGCCCCTGAGAGTCTATGATTATCTCGAAGGAACGATCTTTATAGGAGCCTTATTAAGCACAGAGCGTGTCAGTGGGAGGAGCAGCACAGTGTTCACAGCTCTAGAGGGCAAGTGAGGCAGCTCCCCGATCTGCAGTGAGCTTTGCAGCCCTTTCCCGTTATTTCCTTAGCAGACTGTGGGGCTGGTGCGGGACGCCCTTGCTCCCTAGAAACCGAAGAACACTAGGGTTGTGAGCGCAGGAGATGGTGGGCTGCCCGTCTAAAGGTATCCTTAAACCCTTAAAAAGATAACAATAGCATAAAGTAAGCCCTTCTTTGGGCCTGGGGTTTACCCCTCTACAGCCAGGGCGATGGGACACTCTAGATTAGAATGCCCCCCTCACCCCAAGCTCTGGGGCCCTGGGATTCCCTGGATCGGTGGCCTCCAAGAAAGAGCAGGAAAGCCATGGCTTGATGAGGTCTTCTCCCATTCACATGTGCAGGGAATCTGTCAGCCCCGCCGAAGGCTCACCCTGGAGCCCGGCAGCCTGTGCGACCATCTCAGGTGGAAATGCAGATGTGGAGCAGAGGGTAAACCCAGAGGAGACAGGTCTGGGGAGAGCAGGAGAGCGTGGAGTCCAGTCCCTTTTGGATAACGCAGGGAAGCAGGGCAGCGTCACTTGGCTGCTAGACTGTTATGGCTGCTGAGCAGGGTGACAAGCAGGACCATGTTGTGAGGGCTTGCTGTGTACCAGGCGTGGTGAATTGGTGTCATCTTGTGCACTCTCCAGGTGGCTCCCAGGTGGCTCAGTGGTAAAGAATCTGCCTGCTAATGCAGGAACACAAGAGATGTGGGTTCAGTCCCTGGGTTGGGAAGGTCCCGTATTCTCACCTGTAAAAATCCCATGGACAGAGGAGCCTGGCGGGTTACAGTCCATGGAATCACAAAAGAGTCAGACACAACTGAGCAACTGAGCACGCATAGACTTGCGTTCTCCACGAGACTAGCATCACGGTGTGGCTGAGTGTCCATGTTACACACCAGGTCCTCCATAGAATGCAAACCTTGAAGCCCCAGCAGCCAGCTCCAGTACCTTCTGAGTGTGTAGCAACTGTAGTGGTTTTCAGTGACTGCTGCCCCCGTATCACCACAAAGTGTCATGACTTAAAGCAGGACACAGTTATTCTTTTAGCAAGCTCTAGGTCAGAAGTCTGGTACAGGTCTCACCAGTCTGAAATCAAGGTATTGGCAGTCTGTGTTCCTCTCTGGAGTCTGCAGGGAGAATCCATTTCTTGCTCTTTTTGTATTATTGGTGGAATTCAATTCCTTGCAGTTGTAGGAGTCCCCTCCTCCTCTTGAATGTAAACTGAGAGCTGTCCCTAACTTCTGGAGGCCCCCGCGCTCATTGGCTTGTGGCCCCTTTCCTCTACTTTCAGAGCCAGACGCGGCAAGTTGAGTCCTGCATCACGTCTCTCTGATCCCTCTTCTAGCTCTGTGTCTCTCTCTGACCCAATTGGGAGAGCTCCTCTGCTTTTAAGGACCCATGTGATTAGATTGGGCCTATCTGGATAATCCAGGATAATCTCCTCTTCTCAGTGTCCATAACCTTAATGACATCTGCAAAGCCCCTGCAAAGGTTCCAGGGATTAGGGTGTGACTGTCTTTGTCACAATGACTTAGGGAAAAGGGCTTGTCTTCCTACTTTTGTTTGCCATTCCCCCTGGAGAAGGAAATAGCTACCCACTCCTGTATTCTGGCCTGGAGAATCCCATGGACAGAGGAGCCTGGCGGGCTATAGTCCATGGTGTCGAAAAGAGCTGGACACAACCGAGTGACCATCACTCACTCACTCCTGGTTTTGTGAGGCGAGGAAGGTGATGGTGCTTGCCTCTGGGTTGTGATACTCAGTCCAGGCACCTCGGTAAATGCTTCGTTGTAGGAATTGTCACCAAATCTGTTTTGTATTGAGGAAACTGAGACTTAAGAGATGTTAAGTCTCTTAACGAGGAATAAGATTCAAAATTCCTTGAGGGAAAGGACTACATGTCCCCCATGGTACCTAACAGCGCCTGGCCCAGAAAAGATGCTCAGGGAAGGTAGGCTGGATGAACGACCGAGGACCAGAAAGAATGAATTGTATGAGCACCCTCAGAGGCAGAGAGTGTCACAGATGGAGGGACTCTTAGAGGTCACCAGTCCCAGCCCCTCATGCATAGCTGGGGATCCGAGGCTTCGTGGGGAAGGGCCCTTTCTCCCGTGATGCCTCAGAATGGCAGAGCCCCAGATGGAGCCTGTGCCTCTGTGCCCAGTGCATCCTCCTCTGCGCCAGGCTGTGTCCACTTCTGTCGGGCTTTCTAGACCCTGTGGTCTCAGCTAGGCTGGCAGCCAGTCCTGTGGGATAGAGGTGTTGACTCTGACCCCTGGTCCAGCCTTGGAGGGCGGATCTGACACAGATGAGTGAGAGCCCCCATTCTTTCCTCCTGGAGGTGACTGGTGGCAAGGCCTTTCTGTAGTTTGTTCCTCAGGCTTCAGTAGATTCCCTAGGCAGTGATGCAGTAGGACAGCAAGCAGATGCCTGACCCGCTCACGCTGCATCAGTGTCTCTTGCTTTGATATGAAGCTGCACGGCAGAGTCAAGGGACCTGAGTTCAGGCTGCTCACTTAGAGTGTTATGGGACCAGGGACCATTTGGCTCTTTGGGGTTCGGCTGCACCATCTCTAACCCATGTGGACACCTCCAGGGTCCCAGGGGACGACCCTGGGTTTCCAGGCCCTTTCAGAGAGATGGTTTGAAAACACTCACATCAGACTCCAGGCTGAGATGCACTGTTGTTCCCAGGGCTCCCTGGCTCTGCTCAGGCTGAGGGCAGCTCGGCAGCCAGTGAGATCTTTCTGGGCAGCTGGTGGTGTCCTCTGTCTCCACGAGAGCCAGCTCAGGCGGGCCGGGTGGTGCCCAGTATCTCCGGGCTCTTGGCCGTGCCAGGCTGCCCCTGACACGGGGCAGCCACGGGAAAAGCAGCTAACATTTCTGTAGAGCAGAATGTGGTATTTATGCTGTCTCACTGGAATGAAGGCTTTGTCATCGTGTCTGGTTGTTGGAGAAGAGTTGAGCAAAGTCAGAACTGTTCTTTTCTGGGCAGCCCATGTCAAGTGTTACGGTATCAGCAGTAGCAGGACGAACGGAAGGTGCTGTGGGTAGGACCAGGAAAGGGGTACTAGTGTGTATTCCTACTGGGTGCCAGGCCTGGGCTCAGCACTCGCTTTGACAGTGGTCCCTTGAGGCAGGTATGATTTTCCTAGTCTTGCAGGTGGGGAGGTGGCGGCTCCCTGGCCACCCGGCGGGTAGCAGCGGCAGTTATCTGGACTCTAACTAGTTGAATCCGAGCTTCACTTGGTTGTCAGATCAACACCAAGGTGTGTGCCTTCTCTCCAGATCCGATGGGCCTGGAGCATCTTTCCCGCCTTCTGATGGGAGGCTGGAGTCCATTCTAGCAGAGAGGGGCCGGGCGAAACAGTGGGTTCATCACCATAGCCCCACTTATCAGTGATGCTGGGTGTAGTGCTCCCGCACCAGTAACAGAGCTGTAAGAGCAAGAGTCAGGGTCCTCAGCCTCAGGGAGCTGCCATTCCAGTTTCAGCAAGACAGACAAACACAAAGACAGGAAGTTGCAGGTACCCAAGGCCAACCAGAGGATAAGAGAGGGAAGTGTGATGGTGGATAGCTGGGGAGTGGCTTTAGCTAAGGTGGTCAGGGAGGCCTTCCTGAAGGAGTGAAACCTGAGCTTAGACTCCATTGGTGAGAAGGGGCAGCCCTGCAGAGACCTGGGGAGAGAACTTTCCAAACAGAAGGAATGGGACAGGGGTGAGCATGTGATGACCTGGAGATGGGAAGACTGCCAGGACTGAAGCCCAGTGAGTAAGGGAGAGGGCGGAGGGAAGGGCCCTCAGGAAGTTTCTCTGAGCATGATGAGAAGCTGTTGCAGGGAGTTAATCAGAAGAGAGATGCTCTGATTGGTACTTGGAAAGTTCACTCTGGCTGCTCTGGGGAGGATGGTGGTGGAAAGGCACAAAAGAGAGCAGGGTGACAGGAAGTGGGCCGGTATGGTCTTCCAGGTGGCTAAGAGGGGGTGGCGACTGGGACCTGCGGTGTGGTGGTGGACCGTGAGACTACTGGAATCAGGCTATTTGGGAGGTAGAGTCAATCGGGCTTACGTATAACGAGGACAGTGGGATGCCGGTAAGCCATCTGGGGTGGGAGGGAAGCCCTCATTAGCAATGGGCCAGTCTCTGGGGTGTAATATCCCCACCATGACTGATTTCAGGCTCCCAGTCTCACAGTTAGCTCTGTGAGCCCATCCTTGCCAGCTCCAACACACTCCTGGGTTCGGCCATGGGAGGGTGAGGAGGTGGGAACTGCTGAGTAGCATCCCAGGGTCTTTGGTCTGAGCGTCTGGGTGGCAGTGATGCCATCCATGGAGCTGGGAAAGACCAGAGGTTGAGAGAAAGAGGCTGGGACAGCAGTGGGGGAGTGGTCCTTTTCTGGCCATGTTAAATTTTAGATACATGCTTTAGCTTAGACCAGCTTCCCTGGTGGCTCAGTGGTAAGGAGTCTGCCTGCAATGCCGAAGACCCAGGCTTGATCCCTGAGTTGGGAAGATCCTCTGGAGAAGGGAATGGCTACCCACTCCAGTATTCTTGCCTGGAGAATTCCATGCACAGAGGAGCCTGGCGAGCTACTGTGCATGGGGTCCCAAAGAGTCAGACAGAAATTAGTTACTAAAAAACAACATCACATTAGACATCTGTTTTTTAAGTTCTGAGCAGTTGCATGCTTTATCTCATTTTAATGCTAGTCCTTCCAGTACCTATCTATGAGTTTGCTGGTTTCTTCTCCATGTGCAGAACAACAAAAGGGGCCAAAAAAATTGAAGTGAGGTTGCACAGCCAGTGAATGGCAGAGCTGAGTTTGAACGGAACTGATTTGATGCTGCCCCAAGAGTCTAACCACTGCAGAAACCACTCCATCCTCAGCTCTACACTACTCTTCTTAGGATGTTGCAAGTGGGTCTTTATAATGTTCTGGAACGTTCTTCAGGCTAGAGATTACAGTAGGGTTGACCACACCCACCTTTGGCTGTGTTGTGTGGGATGGGGTTTTTTGACAAGGGAGAGCTTTTCCTGTTTGAATCATTTTGTTTTATTGGCCTAAAAAAACATAGGAGAAAGCTGTATTTGCCTTAGATGAGTGTGTACTCCCCGCTGCCACCCCCATGCCCTCCATTCCCTCCTGTGTCACCACCTGCCTGCTCTGCACATGTTACTGGCTTGGCCCAGGAGGCATTGAGGTGTCCCTTGCTCAGGAGGAACGCGGCTGTGGCGGCCTCCACAGGGGCTGTTGGTTTGGTCCTAGCACATCAGGGAGTGAGCCGCCAGGCTCCAGTCCCGACCTCCATGCCTGAGCCTGCCCCCAGGGTGTCAGGGGTGTTTGATTTGCACGTTCAGTGGCTCCCTTCCAGAGCCAGCCACCAAAGTCACCCTGTTCTTGAGCACTGAGAATTGTGATCATTTGAGTCAGTAAAAGCTGAAACTGTCCCATCCCAGCAATATTGCTGTTATTAATTTGCTAACAAAATGAGGCATGGGGGCATTGTTTGTCTCCGTTCACAGCCTTCTGGCCTGTCTTGCTGGTGATATAATCAATGACATGGTGCACTTGACCATCGCCCGGCTCGGCTGGCGCTGAGTGAAGCTCCAGGGAGGAGCTGAGAGGCACGCACAGCCGGCTGCTGTGGCTGCATCTGCCTGGCTCCCCTGGATCGAGAGGGCCGTGCTGGGCTGGGTTACCTGAGCGGCATAGCAGGGTTGACGGGAAGGCGCCACCCCAGAGCTGGCATGACCAGGTCGCCCCGCACACTGCTCTGGAGCCGACGGCACTTGCCTAAGCCAGGGAGGGAGGCCAGCCTGCCTCCATCTGGGCAGGTTCTTGCATTCCAAGTGCAGCCGGAGGTGAGAGATCCCGGGCTTGGTCAGAGCCTGGACCGAGGGTAGGTGGAGGCTGACCTCTCGAGCAGCAGGGCTCTGCAAGCATTTCAGATTCAGCCTGCAGAAAAACATCTTTTTTTCGTACAAGGTGTTTCAGTCTGTATCCCCAGTTGGTGTATTTTAATATTATGTAAATTAAGATACTTAAGGACAAATAGAAAAGTTAAGTAAAAATGATAACATTTTCTCCTATGCCCCCATGGGTCCTGGCAGTGGGTGTATTTTAATATTATGTAAATTAAGATACTTAAGGACAAATAGAAAAGTTAAGTAAAAATGATAACACTTTCTCCTATGCCCGCATGGGTCCTGGCAGTGGGTGTATTTTTATATTATGTATATTAAGATGCTTAAGGACAAATAGAAAAAGTTAAGTACAAGTGCTAACTGGAAATGATAACACTATCTCCTATGCCCCTGTGGGTCCTGGCGGTATCCTCCCTTCCCTCTTGGCCTACCTAGAGCTCATGCAGCCGGAAGAGCACCAGGGGGTCAGAATCCTGGGTGCTGAGTCTCAGGTCTGCTTATTAATCACCTGCATGCTGTGCGCACGTCTCCTCGCCTCACTGGCTCCCTTCCTTCAGGTCTGTGCAAATGTCACTTTCTCGTTCCTTTTCAGAACCCACCCCCCCCATCCTATGGTAGACCCCAGCCCTCTCCTTCACCCCGCTTTGTAGTTCCTAGAAGTCCTTACTGCTACCTATGGTGTTTATATATTTTGTTTGTTTGCTGTCTGTCTTCCCCCACGTATGCTCCAGGGGAGTGGGGGTTGTCTGTTGTTCTCTGTGGTGTGCCTGGCACACAGTAGGAACTCAATAAATATTCGTTGGTTGAATGAATTAACCTCCTCTGTGTCATATAATGCTGCATAGTGCACTTTTGTGATGGAGGAGAAAGAACCAATAACTTTAATGCTTGAAAGGAGGATTTAGAGGGTGGAAGTGGAATTGTTCTAAGGAGTATCTGCTTTGATGGAAAACATCACTGTTGCCTTTAACCATGGTTGAGGGTCAGGAGCTGCAAGTAATTGAATCTCTGCTGACTACCAGGTGCTGTTCCAGAAGAAGATGGCTAGCTAGGTAGGTAGGTAGATAAAAAGAAAGAATTTAATCTTAACAATAACCCATTGTGGTAAATTCATTATCTGCATTTTACAGATTTTAAACTTGAGATTCTGGGCCTCAAGTTTGTTTTTGGGTTAGAGTGATTCTGCTCTGAGCCTACCTCCAAATTGTTCTCAGTCAGTCACCCTGGGTTTCAGAGTGTCAGGTCCTGGCCACAAAGAGGTCTAAATAGAATCTCAAGTGCAACTAACTCCAGAGTGCCTAAACCCATGGGGCACAGTTCAGACACCCAGTGAGTATCAGTGGAATGAAAGATAGCCCAGGCATTTATGCCCCTAAAGCTTGTTAAGTTTTACTACCAAGTAGCCTTTGTGATGGAGAAGGGACTAGCGACCCACTCCAGTACTCTTGCCTGGAAAATCCCATGGATGGAGGAGCCTGGTAGGCTGCAGTCCACGGGATAGCGAAGAGTCGGACATGACTGAGCGACTTCACTTTCACTTTTCACTTTCATGCATTGGAGAAGGAAATGGCAACCCACTCCAGTGTTCTTGCCTGGAGAATCCCAGGGACAGGAGCCTGGTGGGCTGCCGACTTTGGGGTCACACAGAGTCGGACATGACTGATGTGACTTAGCAGCAGCAGCAGCCTTTGTGATAAAGAACTATGCCAGGTGGTACTAGTGGTGCCATCCCAGGTGGCGCTAGAGGTAAAGAACCTGCCTACCAATACAGGAGATTTAAGAGGCACAGGTTCAATTCCTCTGTCAGGAAGATCCCCTGGAGGAGGGCATGGCAGTCCACTCCAGTATTTTTGCCTGGAGACTCCCGTGGACAGAGGAGCCTGGCAGGCTACAGTTCATAGGGTTACAAAGAGTCCGACATGGCTGGGGCGATTTAGCAGCAGCCCTTGTGGAAGAGGCTGGCAAGTGTGCACACAGAAAGGTCAAAGGGCAGCACCTGAAGCAAGCTCAGAGATTCTTTGATGTCTAGCTTTTCATTTTAAAAAATTAATGTGAATTTTTGTATTGCCTTTATATTATAAAGCAAACTCCCCTTTTTACTATAAAAATGATGCTTTTCATTATTTAGCAACCTCCATTTTGTAATTTTTTTAAAACTCCAGTTAAAACTGCTGCTCTGTGTTCAGCTCGTCCAGGTGGTATGCTCCTGGTGTGAGTTTTGTGCACCCACGTTCAGCCCAGTGTGCAGGGGCCCCAGTGGCACCTGGTGTGGGGCCCGGTCTCTGGCACAGCCCTCGGCAGGCTCTCATGCCACTTGTCCCTGGGTAAACATGGCCTGTTCAGAGGAGACAGCATGTTCGCTTCCAAGCCCGGGCCATCTGTTGTTTCAGACCTGCGTGGTGGCTGCACCTGGGCGGACGGGGCCTTCAGCAAACAGTGCCTTGCCAGCCCCCTGATAAGGGGTTGCCTCTCAAGCAGATTTTATAGCTCTGCCCTTCATCCCCAATCACAGAGTGGGTGGAGAGAGTATGAAATATTCCCAAAGCTGTTGGAATAACCTTTAGAGTCTGTTTTATATAAACCAGAGGTCCAGAGCATGGTACATGAAATGGACCGCTGAGACTCGGCCTGCAAGACTTTGATGTTGGAGAGCCAAGGGCCTCCCAGAAGGACCTCTTTGTGGGTTAATGCTTCAGCGACTGCGTTTCCGATCATCCTCTCTGGTGTGGGAGAGACGGCGTTCCTCTGACTCTTAGAGGTTTCTCCACTCTCTGTGTCTTTGCCTCTTCCTGGAAACTCAGTCCATGCTAGTCCAGAGCCATGCAGTGGTTTAGGACCAGAAGGGCTCTTAGAGACCCTTTAGGCCTCGCATTTCACAGATGGAAAACCGAGACCCGGAGACAGACAGGGAGGCCCCACCCCACTGTCACCTGCCAGTCTGCAGTCTCACGGTCCAGGGCTATGGATGGGGGGCCCTGAGTATCTGTCTCTGCTGGGAAAGAGCTGACACGCTGTTCTCTTTTCCTGTCTGGTTAACCTCTGCCCCATGGATCCATCACAAAGCCAGGTCCCAGAGACACAGTGGGAGGGGAGGAGAATGGAATGTTCAGGTCCACAAAGAGGATGCTGCTGTGGCCTGGGCAGTTTGACTTACTCTCTCTCTGTGAAGCGCTCGGTTGGTCCCTGTTCAGACCTCTCCATGGCCAGGTCTCCTGACACTCTGAGACCCAGGGTGAGTGGCCTTGCGAACAGTCTGGAGGTGGGCTCAGAGCAGAGTCA
Source organism: Ovis canadensis (assembly GCF_042477335.2). Lineage (NCBI taxonomy): Eukaryota > Metazoa > Chordata > Mammalia > Artiodactyla > Bovidae > Ovis > Ovis canadensis. The sequence goes on along the minus strand of NC_091258.1, from coordinate 37,562,157 downwards.
CTCCCTGCTCCAGAATGACTCCCTTCATTCAGGTCTCTGCCCAAATGTCACCTCCTCCAAGAGGCCTTCCATGATACTCTACCTTTTAACAGAGCATCCTTCATCTCCCACTGTTCCCACACCCTGCTTTAATTCTTCACTTACGACCACCTCTCATGTGCTTGTTTGTCGTTTTCTGTTTTCCTTCTCTAGAACACACATTCCCTGAGAGCCCAGTGCGGGTCTGGTTTGTTCACTGCTGTACCCCCACAGCCTGGAAGAGTACCTGGCATGCTCTGTTGCTTATTAAGTATTTGTTGACTGAAGGAAATAAGGAGTGGGGGAATGGGAAGGACGGAGTACACTGTGAGGGTGCTGAGAAGGTGGGAACCAAGGGGAAGGCAGCGTGCGGGCCCTAGGGTCTTTGCAGACCATGGAGCTCAGGCGCTGATGGACTAGGAGGGGGCAGGGGGCGCTGGGGCGGAGAGGCAGCGACAGGGCTGGGGTTTGGGGCCAGATCCTGGGGGGAGAGAGGGCGTGCCCTGCCCTCTGAATCACCTAGACAACCCTGAACACAGAATGCTCAGAGCTGCTTCAAGGCGGTCGTCTGTGATTCTTTCAGAATCACCAGGCTCAGTGCTGGGTGCTGGCATATGAGGTTGAGTGTTTTAGGTTCCCTACTGGCCCAGCCTGTATTTCTGCAGGGGCCTCTGCTCCTTTTAGGCGTGATGCCCTTCCCACTCTGTAGGGCAGGGCCCCTGGCGAGAAGGTGCCTGGTCTCAGGGGACACGTGTGTCTCAGTTACTGTGTCATCCCCAGCACTGTCCACCAGCACTGCTCCCGGTGACAGGTCAGAGGGAGAAATACAACATGGGAGTTGGAGGGCCCCTCAGACCATCTGGTCCTTTCCCATCTATTGCAGAAGGGTGAGTGGGGCCCGATGCCCAGTGGTAAAGAACCTATCCAAAGGGCACATAGCAAGACAGTTGCAGAACCCAGACTAGAACCTTCTCCCTCACTTTTTTTAAAGTTATATAGTATTGCTGATCTTCTGATGTTCCCTCCCTCCTACAGCCTTCCCTGTTTAAAAAAAATCCCCCAAACCCTGGCAAGGACCTCCTGCTGTCTACTCTAATATGCTTGACCCACTGAAGACTTGTAACTCTGGGGTAGTTGCTGGAGAAAATTCATGCATCTTCAAAAATTGTGCCCAGTAAGAAAAATGGGACTTCTGGCAGAGAAAGTGGTTCCAGTGAGTCAGGTGTTTCCTAGGTTCATAGTCCCTGGAATTCTGGTTTCCTGAGCCTTGAGCCTTCATTCTACACCTCCCCCCAGAATAGTTGTACAGTCAAATGAGAAAATGCTACCTCCTGCATCCCTGTCTTAGAGACACAGTGGTCTTTAACATATTAGATGCTCTCTGAGAAGTTCTGTAGTTAAAAAAAAAAAAAAACCCAGCAGCTCTTTGTGTATAATTCAGAGTTTCCCACACTTGTTTGACCTCAGAACTCTTTCTGCATGAAAAACTGCTGGCCTGTCTTAGAGCTGGTCTTCATCCAACCACAGATTAACTAGATCATTCACACAAGGTGGTGTCCAACTTTTGCTGTTTATATACTCCTGTTTGTTTTTTTTTTTTTCACCTTTAATAGTAAAAGTATATTTTCAAAAATAGGTCATAAGGCCTTTTCAAAAGGGGTGGGGTGCCCTCCGATCAGCCTTTCACTGCTTCTAACTAGAAGGACGGAAGAAAGCTTCACAAAGATATCCACTCTTCTTTATATCCTGTGATTCTGTTTTTATTGTCCTAAGAAAGCCCACAGGCACTTTCCATTTCATGACTAAAACATGTTCTCTACACAAATGGCTTTCAAGACAGGCCAAAAAGGATTCCCCGTTGGGAAATGGCATCAGTGCTGCTCACATAGCTCAGGAGTCAGAGCGTAGAGCGTTAAGTGGGTCTCAGTCCTGCCTTCCCCATGGGAAGGAACTTCTTTCTGTCTGCTCCCCTGTTAAGTGGGATGCTCTTAGAAGGGTCTGTGAGCCTATGGTTGTCTTGAGGATCCATGTCGATCCTCAAGGTGGTCCTTAGGTGGTATCCGGTGCAAAGCCAGGGCTTATTGAGAGCGCCCCTGTTAATAATCACCCCTGCACTGAGGGCTCTGCTTCAGCCGCAGTTGTGTTCTGTTCACCCCTGTACCCCCGGTGTCTAGAACAGGGGCTGGCACATAGTTGATGCTTATTTGGTAAAGATGCTGGTTGAATGCCTGAGAAAATGAACAGATGGGCTGCCCTGTGTGGAGAGCAGAGCACCTTTCTGAGAGTCAGATTCCAGCAGAGCAGGCCCCTGGGTACAAGTGAGTGGCCTTCCTTGGGGCAGGGCGGTTGTCTCCTCTGCCTCTTCCTTCCGGCCCACAAATGAGAGGATGCAGGTCACAGTGGGGAATCCAGAAGCGGGAGGTGATTTCCTTGGAAGGTAGTGGTGTCATCTGAGCGTTGCAGGCTTCGAGGCTCCAAGCCTTGTGGATTTCTGTTCTTGGTGACTACTCGAGGTCTGTGTTTCTCCCAGCTGGAGAGTGTGCAGCAGGAGAACTGCTTACCTAGGGAGGGCCATCGCCAGAAATTTGCTGCCAGGTGTGGAGTGTGGGGTGGGCTGCTTTGGGAGGCAAAGCACCCCTGGCTGTCCAAGGGGCCCCCAGAGTCCCTTGGCCCGTTTGACATCCTAGCTCCCAAAGGCACCACATTTGTTCCCTCCTCTGTGAGTTGGCACCACAAAGTGGCATGCGAACCCTTGGCCTGCTGGTGTTGACTTTACCCTCTCTTGAGAAAACAAAACCGAGGCACTGGACCAAAACAAGCAGTGCAGACTCTGTGCCGACCAGGCTCTGGTGGGAAGTGTGTTATTGATTTGCCCCTGGCTGCTCTCTGCCTTCAGTTACCCAAGCTCTGCCTGTCTCCTGGGCTGGGATGTTAACTCCACTCCATTCCATCCAGACACCTACACCTGCTTTGTTGTTACTCCTGATGGAACCAGGGTTCTCCCAGAGTTAGGGACTTCTGAGGACTGTGAGTGGCACAGCCCACCAGGTCTCTGCTCTGGTCGGAGGTGGGGGGTCACACCCCCAGCCCACCCTCTCTGGCTGGAGGACCCAGTAGCAACCAGTCTGTTCAGGGAGAGGTGAAGGCCTGAGTCAGACTTGTGTGGCCTCCCAGGCCCATGGCCTTGGCCCCTGGCCCAGAATTGTCCTCAGGCTGGGGAGACTTATGGCCCAGTCTCATGGGTGCAGGTCTCTGGGGAGGGGGTGGCCTGCAGCTGAGTGCTGTCTCTCAGGAAGTGTAGCTGGAAAGAGAGGTTACTGTGATTCAGCCAGGCCTGATGATCCTCAGGCCTTCCCATGGGGTTCTGACGGCCAGTTTAGGGCGCTCTCACCAAAGACGGACACCTGGATGCACCTGTGAGCCATTGCAGCGCTGACTCAGCTCTCAGCTCTGTAGCTTCCATTTTCCCAGTCCTGGGCTCAGTTGCTTCTCGAACCCAGAGGGTGTTCTGTGAGGGGCTAGGAGTTCTGAGGTCCAGACTTGACTTGACCAGCCCTCTCCTCTACCCTCCCCACAAGACTCCTGCTCTAGTGACCTCCAGGGATGTGCAGGGGGCCCTTTCCAAACTCACAGATTCTCCAGGAGAGTACTCCAGCCATAGAAGCCAAGGAAACCACCTTGCTGTCTCCCCACCGTCATCCGTCTGAATCAGAGACCTGTCTCCCTTGGGGTGACAAGCACACAGCCGTCTGCAGCTGGCCTGCACCTGGCTAGCTAATGTTCAGCCACCTGCTTGCCCAGAAAATGTGATTTGCCTCTCTCCCCCGACACCCCCTCACCCGACCCATCAGAGTTTAAATGTGGGGCCAGTGCTTGAGTTCTAGAGATGACACTGTTCTCTGACCAGGCAGAGATGCCTCGCCACAACTCACAGCTCTCAGGGTGCCTTTGGAGGTGGGGGAGAAGGTGTTAAGCTCAGCCTTCTGAAGGCTGATGATGGAGGTACATTCTTTATCCTATCATCTGGCTCCCTCAGAGAAATTCAGTACTTCCCTCGGATCACAGCAGGGCTTTAGGATGTTACTGAAAAGCTCAGTCTGTGTAGATCATCCAGAAACTTGAGATAGATTGAGACTTACTCTTAGACAAGATGGAGCTTAGAAGAGTGTGCAGCCTGGCCCGTTTACAGAGGAGGAAGCCGAGGCCCGCAGAGACCACAAGGATATAGAGAGCGCTAGGGCACCTGGAGGGCGGCCTGAGCGCACGGCCTCCACTCTTTCAGCCTCTGCCCACACCCTTTTTCCCCTTGGCTCATTAGCGTAGATTGTTGTTATTTAGTTGCTAAGCCGTGTCCAACTCGGTGATCCTACTCTTTGTGGACTGTATAGCCTGCCAGGATCCTCTGTCCATGGAATTTCCCAGGCAAGAATGCTGGAGTGGGTTGCCATTTCCTTCTCCAGGGGATCTTCCTGACCCAGGAATTGAACCCTGCATTGTAGGCGGATTCTTTACCACTGGGCCAGCTGGGAAGCTCCCTTTACAGCATGTACCAATCTAAAGCTTGTCTCCAAAGGTAGTGCTTATGGTGGGTTACTCACTAGGAGAGAACTCTCTCTTTCCATAGGATTTGATGGAAATGTGTGTAGAGTATGCCCCACCCTCCTCTGGCCTCCCTGGCTGTTCTACTGTGCAGACTGCACCCTCTGCCCCCAGCACCCAGCTCTCTGCAGGGGTAACCTCACCTTACAGCTAGGCACTTGCCCTGTTGGACTAAGATGAATGTGCACTGATTCTGGCAGGAGGTTAGATACTCAACTTCATCACTTGACCTGTGTGGATCTCATGGGCATATGTAAAATAGGAGGGGAAAGGGAGTGGCACTTTATGTGCATGACTTGAGTGAGTCTCTTTCATCTGAAATCATCACAAAGGCAGATCAAGATGGCCCTGTTTAGGACTGCCTGGTGGTCCAGTGGCTATGGCTCTGTGCTTTCAATGCAGGTAGCACAGGTTCAGTCCCTGGTGGGGGAACTAACAGCCCACATGCCAAACAGTGCATGGTCAAAAAAAAAAAAAAAAAAACCAACATAAGACTATCCTGTTTTTTATCTGGGATGGTGACTCTTGAGTCATAGCACATTTTGACACAGGGAAGCTAAACATCAGTCTTAAGATATATAAATTGTCAGCCCAAGTCTCCCCTTGAGTTCAGGCAGTCAATCTTTACTTCTCAAGTAAAGTGGAAACAGTGTTCTCCCATCATTGCTTCCTAGATCTTTCTTGAAGTTGCCAAACTGATGGACCTGTACTGGCAAATCCACAGTGACCTACTTTGAGGAGAAGAAGTTAAGGGTATGGGAATACTCACTGTAGTATAAATTGAAGAATTTCACCATAGGAAGGACTTGCAAGATGGATCATGTTGGAGAAAAGGGAGACGCTGTTAAATTGTATCTTTTTTATTTCCCCACCATACACACACACACACAAGTATACACACACTCATAGCATTCAGTTTCAGCCATGGAACTCACTGTCAGTAGTAGTTTGGAAGAAAAGAAGGGCAAGTAGAGGTGTCCTTCTTAGGGACCTTAGAGAGGCCCAGCAGTGACTGCCAACTATGTCTGAATAGCATTGATTCAGGCCCGCCCGGTCACTTTAATTGGCTAAGGTCAGAGAAATGAAGTACCAGCCTTTGGTTCTCCTGCAAACAAGCCTCCTAATTCCCAGTCGAGTGCTGTGTTTCACTATAATGTGTTACTTCTCTCCTGGAGTGACCTTTCCAAGCTGGTTCATGACTCACCAGAGCAAACTGGGTCTCCTGGCACTGTAGTCACACAAGCAGCTTTGTTCCCAAACTCAGTGGTCCTCTGTGATCATCACACACCTTATGGCTTTGGATGATTTATCTTTGTTTCTCAGAGTTGGCCTCATCAATGGAGACTGAAGTTTTAGCACCATTAAATATTTTCAGGTTCTGGAAAAGGCAGTCAGAAGTGCCTTGTTGTTGTCATTCGGTCACTCAGTCATGTCTGCCTCTTGACCCCATGAACTGCAGCACGCAGGGCTTCCCTGTCCTTCACTATCTCCCTGAGTTTGCTCTCAAACGCATGTCCATTGAGTCAGTGATGCTATCTAACCACCTCAACCTCTGTCTCCTCCTCCTTCTGCCTTCAGTCTTCCCCAGCATCAAGGTCTTTTCCAGTGAGTTGGCTATTTGCATCAGGTGGCCAAAGTATTGGAGTTTCAGCTTCAGCATCAGTCCTTCCAATGAGTATTCAGGGGTGATTTCCTTTAGGATTGACTGGTTTGACCTCCTTGCTGTCCAAGGGACTCTGAAGAGGCTTCTGCAGAAGTGCTTTAGCCAGCGGTGCAGTGTTGGTGGAGTGTGTGGGCTTGTGCATCTGGGTGTCTGTGTCTAGTTCTACCACTTACTGCTGGGTGATCTTGGAGAAGTTTATATAATTTATCTGGGCCTCAGGTACTTCATCCAAAAGATGGGAGTAATAGTAGGACCTAATTTATAGAGTTGTTGTGAGGATTGAGTTGTATGCCATACATAAAGTGCTCATTAGCATATTGCTGGCACATAGGGAGCACTCACAGAATATTTGCTATCCTCATCATCGGTTGATTCTTTGCTCTCTTGTGTTTAGATTGGTCTCTCTTATAGCTGTAGACATTATCACCCAATGCAGATAAATATGAAGAATCAAAGAACTAGAGTAGTGACATTCGCCTAGTGGGGTGTGTGCAGTCTTCCAACAGACATTTATTAAGCACTTACTTGTGTGCAAGGCATAGAGTGCACGTTGGGATGAATAAGACAGATGTGATCCTACTTTCATGAATCCTACCCTCTTGGCGGGGAGACAGGCATTTAATGGGTACTCAACAGTGTGCAGAGTGTTACAACACGGATGCCCTGTTTCTGACAGAGGAGGGAGAGGGGAGAAATCACACATCCTGGTGGCCACCTCCACTCTGCCAACCAGGAGAATGCAACAGTCTCCCTGGAAATCCATCTGGGTAAATTTAACTCTAGGGGGAAAAACACAGCCGTTCCATTTCCAAACTGGAATTCTCCCCCATGTGTTTTTGGGAAGCGCAGATGCCTTGGCATTTCCCTCTAACAATAACAGAGATTGTTCACAATTATGAATGGTTTTGGTTGACTTCAGCTCCAACAAAACCATGAATCATTTCATAACTCCTGAAATTGCAAAGAAATAACAGACTCTCTGGCTCTAGAAGAAAAAAAAATGGACAAGTTATAGAGCACAGATTCGTCTAATTAAATGTGAATTCTTTTTTGTTTGTTTGTTTGTTTAACAGCTGCATATTGCAGGGCCAGCTGGCAATGGATAAAAAAAGCCAGTTCAGTGTCTGGGTACCTGGGGTACCCCTTGCACAGTCTCATGTGTGTAATCCATGACTGGCTGTCCATAACCTCCTCTCTCCATCCTTCTTAGAGCTTTGAGCCAGAAGCATTATTCCATACATTTTACCATGTCCTAAGGAAGTGAGGGTAAAAGGAAATACATGGGCTGAGGCTCGTGTGACAGGGACTCTCCATCATGAATCCCCATCCCAGATCCCCATTGCACATACACCCTTAGGTGGGACCACCTTTTCCAGCAGATTTTTTGATGACTCCTGATACCAGGCCATAAGATGAAACTTTCTAAAGATGGGGTAATGAGGGTCAGGCTTTCCCAATTTGTGACAGTCTTATGAAGTACCATGTGAGGGACAGGCTAGCAGCTTCTTCTCTTCCCTCTTAATCTAGAAAGGTGCATCTTTTCTTTAAAAAAAAAAAAAAGTGCATCTTGGCCGTAACCACCCTGATGCCCTTGCCCATGCATGCATTCAGAGGCACAGCTGGGTTCTAATATCCCAGAGCTGAGACCAGATGGAGAGTGGGGGCAAAAACATGAGAACAGTGTCACAGTCTCCAAATTTTGCCTTCCATTGCATTGACATTGCTATAAGCATTGGTTGAAAAGGTGCTTCTTTTGGAAAACAGGCTCAGGGGTGCCAACTCTGCTTCCAACCCCTGGTCCAGTTCCACCCTGGAGGGTACAAAACAGACCACAGTAGACTCAGACTCATTGGCATAGCATGTCCTAACACACACACATTTATCCTTAATAACACAATTAATACTTTATTGTCACAGATAAATTAGAGTATTATAGACATCAAAATGAAAGAACATTAATATAACCTGTATTCCCACTACACAAGGAAGCCACAGTTGGCATTTTGGGATATGTAGTTCCAGATTTCTTTCAATGCAGGAATATGTGTCTTTAAACAAAAATTAATATCAAACTGAACACATAATTTTGTTACCCCTCTTTACACTTAGTATACATGCTGAACATTTACCCATGTCAACAAAAATAATGGCATATCCCTTTGTACTGCACTCTTGGCAAATCTTCCTTTTATTTCTCTCTTCTTGCTGTCAGAGACAGAGACAAGAAAAAAACACACTTCACCATTGGGTTGCAGACTCCCATCTTCAGCACCTCTAAAAGTTTGCACTGACCCATCACAGACACTCTACCTAAGACCCTTCCCTCCCTGAATTATAATTATGAGCATGCTGAATCCATCCACCACTATCAAGGTAAAATGCACCACCATCTTTGGCACCATGGAGACGGCCTTGGGTACCACTTAGAAAACCTACTCAGATTTTCTTAACAAAGAAAAGGGGACTACATTTTGAGAGAACTCTCTTTGGTGATCAGATACTTATAAAAAGAAGCCAGGTCAGCATTCCTCTTTCCAGCGTAGGCTTCCTGCAGCTGGAAAAACCCTTCCATGGACAGAGAGGGTCCTAGTGACATAGTGAACAGGATTCTCCAGCTGCCGAGCCTGCAGGGTCTGGTAAGACACCACTAGATAAGAATATTTGTCCCCTTTTGGAGCCTAAATCCAGAGGTGCTGAAGGTTTTAATGAAAACATTCTTCAGGTTTTAATGAAGAATTGTTTCAGTGATGAGTTCTAGAGATAATTGCTGAGTGTGTATTATTCTGGGAGAAAAAGAAGTTAAGAACTTCCATATTTAGAACAAACTGGCTAATGTGGGAACTACACACGTAATCCAGGTGCTAGACCCTTGTAAATGTCATTCATTATCACTGGATCCTTCAGCCCTGGCTCTCTTTTCCAGAGTGGATGAATAAGATTGCCATTTATTCATTGAAAGATAGAACAGATAGCATACAGCATCTGGGGAAGGTTCCTCTGCAGATGCTGTGATAGTGCCTTTAAGGAGTTTGGTGGGGGAGGGTTTCAGTAAGTGTCTTTGAGCTACTCAAAGAGGGAGTCCTGTCTCCACAAAGGTGCTTGCAGGTCAAGCTTTTTAAATCAGAACAACTTGCCATTGTCCCCTTGTACCACAGAAGGTGGAAACGTGGGTGGTCTGGAAAGTTTAGAAGGCTTCATACAACACAGTCTGGATTCAGGGCAGGGGCCCAGCCAGCTCCTGATGTCTGAGGAAGACATGGGGACTCTTCTCCAAGTGCATCTGAAAGCCACCTCAGTAGCCCCTGGAGAAGTGTCTTCTTGTTGGTTTCAGCTCAGTCTGTGTGGGGCTTTACACTCAGTATACACGCTGAACATTTACCCATGTCAACAAAAATAATGGCGTATCCCTTTGTACTGCACTCTTGGCAAATCTTCCTTTTATTTCTCTCTTCTTGCTGTCAGAGACAGAGACAAGGAAAAAACACACTTCACTGTTGGGTTGCAGACTCACATCTTCAGCACCTCTAAAAGTTTGCACTCAGTATACACAGCTGTGATAGTGGTAGGCAGAGGCAGACTTGGAGACCCTTCCTCTTGTGGACCCCATTCCCTGGACCCTGTTTGTCCACTGAGCTATGGAAGGCATTGTGCTGCCCTCCATATCCAGAATGTCATTGGGCGCCTCTTCTGTGGCCTTGCCTCCAAGTGTCTACAAGTGTGAACACCTGTAACTTCACCACCTGGGGTGGCGTCAGTTTTCAACCACCTCCCTAAAATGTCCTGTTAATCCTTCGTGGCCCTGTGTTAAATGCTCTTGGTAGGTGGTGGGTCCCATATGTATATCCATTGGAGCATGTCAGTTTGTTGGCATTTCTTCTGTCATCCTGAACTTTGATCTGCGTCTCATATTGGAATCTCATTTTCCCCATTTCTGTAAACTTGCCAGTTCCTTCGTGGAATCCCTATACAAGGTCCTAAATGGAGCTCCATGACTCGATCTTGGTTTAATTGATTGGTCTTAGATTGTGATTTCCTCTCTCTCAAGGCTCAGGGCTATTCATAGCCAGGTGCTCAGGATGGCAAGATTGTGAGCGGTGAAGCCAGCCAGGGTGTTCTCCTGGAGTGGGGTCGTCCTCCAGAACCCAGGTGTGGGAGGGGTATTTGGAAAGTTTAATAGGACAAGGTCTCTATGGGCTCTGCTTTGATTCAGCTCAGCTCAGGGAGGCCAGCGTTTGTGTGGAGGGAGAACGTGTGTGGAGGGAGAACGCAGGTGAGAGCCAAGGCCGGGGTGCCTCCAGCGGAAGGGAGCGCCTTCCAAGGGCTGGCGCCGGCATCGTCCAGCTCTCCCTGGGGCTCTGCACTCTGCGCTCTGTGCGCTCGGTGGTCTTGAGGAGCAGGGGCAGGCCTTGAGCACAAGCAGTGCCTTGACTGCCTCCCAACAGGAGCCATGCAGGGCTCTCCAGTGACCCTCCTGAGCTCTGATGCTGGTCCTGCAGAGTTTTTCAGGGTGAGTTCAAAGCACTTTGGGTGGGTGGCAATGCCCGGTGCCTGTGTTGTGACTCTCAGCATCAGAGAATGCCAGGATGGTTGAGCAGTAGAGCTGGAGGGTGAAGCGTCCTTTCTTGAGCCCCTTCCTCAGCCTGGTGTGCAGCACTGGAGATGCAGGGGTCACGGCACGTAGCGCAGCACTCCGTCACCAAGTGGAGGGAAGTGAGCGTCTCTCCGTTCTCTTTCAGGCCTTCTGATCAAGTTGAGGAGAGAGCTTCAGCAGGGCACTAGGATGTCTTTAAATCCCTCCAAGTCTTGCTAATCTTTTTTTTTTTTTAAACAAAGAGCATTTTATTCTGTGGTCTTAAATTTTACAATTTTGTTTCTATTGTATTTGCTTTCATCATTATCTCCTACTTAAAGCCTGTGATACTGGTTTTTTTCATTTAAGGCAGTCATATAAAATTTCTTCTTTAAATAATAAGATACATCTGTTTCCAGCGTGCGGAATTAAACTACTGGACTAATTAAGTAGGATGATACGTGGCTATGGCCAGAAATGATGAGGGTGGCCCTTGGGTGACTCAAGTTGGAGAAATGCTGAATAAGAGCTACTCTTTTCCTTACCACGCCATCCAATGTCCCTTTCTTGCCAAGGTAGTTGAGAAGGCATTTCAGTTTGAGTGTGTGTGGTTTATGTCACACACGGGAGCTCCCGATTACAGGCCTGTGGGAGCTGAAGGGAGTAGAGGTCGTGCTGTCCTCTGGCAGAGACTTCAACCTTGAGCCTCAGTAGGAAGCTCCGCTTGGAAAAAAGCAAAGTCCCGGACTCAGGAGTCCCTGTAGCAAACCTGATGGCAGCCTGCATTCTAGCGTGGTTGCCAGCAGAGTTAGGGGTGCTGTGGACGTCAGTCAGCCTGCTCTCTGGGGCCCAACCAAAAACACTTAAGCAAACGTGAATTGAACCCTTATTACGGGTTGGCACTTCACATGAGTTGTCTTATTTACTTCTCATAATGGTAAAAGGTAATAGTAATAATAGTAGTAATAAGAGGAGAAGGAAGAAAAAGATGGGGAAAAGGTCAATATTTATTGAGCACTCTACCCCAGATGATCTACAGATTCAGTGCAGGGCCTTTCAGGATCTCAGATGCCTTCTTTGTGGAAACTGACAAGCCTATTCTAAAATTCATGTAGAATTTCAAGGGACCCGGGATAGCCAAGACAACCCTGAAAAAGAAAAATAAAGTATGACCTGTACCTCCTAATACTACAAAGCAACAGTAATCAAGACAGCATGGTCCTGGCACAGGGTGGACATATAGATCAATGGAATAGAAACAAGAGTCCAGAAATAAACATATGCATATGTGGTCAACTGGGTTTTACAAGGGTGCCTCATTCAGTGAAGAAATAAAATCTTTTTTAAAAAATGGTGCTGAAACTGAATAGCCACATACAAAAGAATGAAGTTGGACCCTTACCTCACACCATGTATGAAAAGTAACCCAAAATGAATCATAGACCAAAACATAAAAGCCAAAAGTATAAAACAGAAATAAATCTTCATGAGTTTGGTAAAGAGTTCTTAGCTATGACAGCCAAAACACAAACAAGAGAAGAGAATATAAACTGGACTTTATAAAAATTATAATTTTTGTGCTTCAAAGTACATCATCAAGACAGTGCAAAGACAACTCAAAGGGTGGGAGAGCATATTTGTAACTCTTGTATCCAAAAAGGGGTGTGTATCCAAAATACATAAAGAACTCTTAAAACTCAATCATAAAATGGCAGGTACCCCAATTTAAAAATGGTCAAAGGATCTGAACAGACAGCTCTCCAAAGATAACATATGAGTGGCCAATAAGCACATGAAAAGATGCTTAACATCAGTAGCCATCAGTGAAAGGCAAATCAAAACCACTGAACACTCTGTAGGATGGCTAGAATCAAAAAGATAACAGCTAGTGTTGGTCAAGGATGTGGAGCAGCTGGGACCTCATGCACTACTGATGGGAATGTAAAGTGATGCAGCTGGAAAGCAACCTGGCAGCTCCTCCAGTGATTAAACATAGAGTTGCCTTATGGCTGTACAGCGTGACTTTATGACTTCATGGTTGGAAAACAACCCAAGTAGACAAATGGATAAGCAGAATGCGGTATATCCATACAACGGACTGATATTCAACTATAAAAAGAAATGAGGTACTTACACATGGTACAACATGGATGAACACTGAAAGCATTATGCTCAGGGAAGAAAGCCAGTCATAAAAGACCACATATTATATGATTCTGTTCATATGGAAGTCCCGAATAGAAAAATTGATAGAGACAGAAGGTAGATTACTGGTTTCTCAGCTGTGGGGAGGGGTGTGGGGGAAGAGGAGGGGGAAGAGGGGTGGTAACTTAGGGCTTCAAGGTTTCTTTTTTAAGTAATAAAAATGTTCCAGAATTGACTGTGGTGATGGTTTGCACCTATCTGTGAACATGCCAAGAATCCTTGAACTATATATTTTAAATAGGTGAATTGTATGATATGCTAATTATATCTCAATACAGCTGTTAAAAATATTTATTGAGTCCTTAGTAGGTGCCAGGCAGAGTTCTAAGCATTTGTGCCCACATTAACTCATTTTATTCTCACGATCACCCAATGAGGTAAGCCCTGTTGTATGGATATATTTCCCCATTTTACAACTGAGGAAACTGAGGTGGAGTTGCCCAGGGGACTGTTCTCAGCTTAGCACATAAGGAAAATGAAGCACAGGTTTTCAGTGCTGCATCTCTGCCCATGCAGTGAGTGCAGAGTGAAGGATTGCAATCGGGTACCGGACTCTTGCTCTCAGCCACTCACCATGCTGTTCTAGAGGTAAAGGAGGGGGGTCACTATTCCAGTGGGTTACAAAGAGAAAGTCCCAGAAACACTGTCTAGATGACCATCCACACTAATTCACTGCGACTTTGGTGAAGGCAGAGCATTACTGGGCCTCCGTGCCTTCATCCCTTCAACCGTGTCTTAGGCTCGATGCAAGGAGGGGTTCTTGAAGGTACTAATGAGGATCTGTGGACAACCTTTAGCATTAAAAAAAATATATTCTAGCAGGATCCTATCTGTTATCAGGCCTTGCCGGCTAACGAGACCACAGGGCGTCTTTGCTCTTGGCTGGTATTACATCCAACCAAGGCGGTAACCCTTGGTTACCTCAGGCTGATGAGAAGCTCTGATTAGCAGTTACATATCTGACTCTGCTTAGCAAGAACAAGAAACTGAATCCTTCATTGCTTGAGAAGTGCCGTGTGGTGGAATAAACCTGGTTCAAAGCCCATTTTGGGGCCACTGGGTGGAGATGGCCAGTTGCAGGTCGGGCAGCTTCCACGTTTCTGTCAGACAGTGATTCTCCAAGGTCACTGGATCCCCAGGAGACTTGTCCTGTGCTGGACCCTCAGCTTTCTAGTCACTCAGATCCTAACAAAGGAAGCATTATCTTGCTACCCAGGAATTCCCTGTGGAAGGTGGGAGCCCAGGTGGGCAGGAGTGGGGGTGGGGAAGCAATCACCGTAGCCAGGCTGGGCGAGTGCTTTGCTGTGAGGAAGAGAGGCAGTGCCCTCCGTGCTCGGAACCACCAGTTTTCCTCTTACTGCAGGCAGAGGGCAAGGCCCGGGCCCCGCTCATCAGCACCGTACTTGGCCGTGCCTGGGGAGCTCTGAAAATAAGCCAGGTTAGGAAAATGACCTCGGGTCAGCTCCTGCACTAGTGTTCTATGGCACCAAGTTTCCCAGCTCTACTAAAACATTCTCCACTGACTGAAGTGGTGCCTGTAGGATCGGCCTATGCTAGAGCCTTAGGACAACTGAGGCAGGAAGAAGCCCTCAAACAACATTTATTTTATAGATGAGGAAGCCCTTCGGGTTTGTTTAAAGAGCTGCCTCGACCACCACTGTTGGCCTGGAGAGAGGTGGTAGCCTGCTGTAGGCTGCTGATGCTCATCTGATAGGATCATTTTTATCCATGCGCAGGAATCAGCAAGGGCCGCTTCTGCTCCCTGCAACTGCTGGACTCAGTTTGGATGGAATTTATCTTGCGATCACAGCCTCGGTGTTCCGCTTGACTCAGCTTGGCTGGGGTGATGCTCAGGTCTTTTGTAGAAGGGTGCATGGCCCTGGCCAGTTAAAGAGTGGCCTGCCCTAGAGTGGCCAGAACATGCTGCTCACTGACTCATTCGTTAACTCACGGACGTAGCAGACCTTACCCCAGGAACTTGGGGAAGTACCAAAGCAGTTCTTGTGAATGTGTTCCTGACCCAGAAAGAACTGACGGGTGTACTGAGGAAGGTAAACGCACGTACTCATCAAGGCAGAAAATATTTGGACCAGTGGGAGGGCTGGGGCACTTGAACAAAGAAGGAGCTGCTATGGGATTGCTAGAGGCCCATGGGAGGTTTTCTGGAGGAGATAGCATTTGAGCTGCCCCTGAGGAATAAGTAAGATTTGGGAACTGATATGGTGTACTTTCTCTGTCAAAACACGGCCCACTGAGAACAAAAAAACAAAGCAGTTGAGACATTCCCAGTGCCAAGACTGGAAGCTGGAGCTGGACAATGAGGCAGGAGGGGGGTCCTTGAAGGTTACCAGGGTAATCACTCCCCTCTTCCCCATCTCCAAATGGTGGGGCTGATGAGACAGACGGTCAGCCGCTTCCTGCTCTGACTTCTGAAAATCCAGTCCAGGCTGCTTGTTTTTTAGGAGCACTCTGTGTGCAGCTACATGCGTTAGGTGCTGAGCAGGAGCACGCGCTGTGCTGAGTGCTTTGTTTGCACCAGAAACACCCAGTGAGGCTTAGAGATCAAGTCGCTTGCTCACCAGGTTCATCCAGCCACTTAGCAAATAATGAAACGTCTGTGTGCCAGATACTGCCCTAGGCATAAAACACTGAGCAGCGCAAACACACCCTCCGCACCTGTGGGGTTATAAAGTTTTATGGAGGAGAGGGTCACTAAACACACGAACGGATGTTCTTATAAACTTCGGAAAACCAGTAGGTCTGTAACAGATTCGGTGTGTTCTGGTAAGGGGCAGTCGGACTCAGATGCAGATCGTTCAGAGCCTGTTCCATACAGATTGCCCAGCCTCTTACCAGCTGGGTAGTCTTTGCAGGGCCCCTGCATAGTCAGGGACAGAAGTCAGGTCTCCACCCTCCTAGGTCACAAGCTCCCTGCTACTCGGGTTACTGTCTCAGGATACACACCTGTCCGCACGACTGATGGGAAAACATGGCTCACTCCCTCATGCCCTCTTTGAGGGGAGGTTGGTCCTAATACCCAACTCTCCTTCCCATCCACCTTCTAGGAGCTCCCAAGTCCCAGGTCTTGCTAACACAGTTGATGAGCTTTCCTCAAATGTCACGTCATGGAAAACTGCTGCTGAAATCTGCCGGCTGCAATCACAAAGGGCATCAGCGAGAAAGCCTCTTCCATGGGGGGCCTGAGTTCATGGTAACATAACAGGGTTACAGTCCAAGATACTGGAGTCCGGTGCATACAGGCCAGGATCCTGCTGCAGGCATCCCCAGGCCCTGCCACTGCCCGCGACAAGAGGATGCTGGATGTCCAAGTTCAGTGTCTCTGGCTAAAAGCAGCTCTAGGAAGCTTCCCAGCTGGGGGCCGAGAAGGACAGGGAGCCAGTGTGCTCAAGAACCGAAGGTGCTTTTCCTCTGCTGGGGTTGTGCTCAAGGAGAGGCTCATGGCACTGCAGCCCCCAGACCCCTGCCATGGACCTTGTTCTCTGTGCTTCCATGTTCTCCCTCGGGTGACAGTCCCTCTGTGCCCAGTCCGCTGGCCTTTCTTCCCTACTCACCCTCCTTTCCTTGCCTACAGCCCTTCCCCCTAGTACCGCCCTCTCAGCTCTCTGCCCAGGACATCAGCGTCTTCAGAAAGATTTTCTAAAGAGCAAAACTGTAATTTATGTTTGTTAATGAAACGAATTAATCAGTGAGGCCTTTTTATTATGTAATGTTTTGTCCATAAAAAGAATAAATGGCATCAATATAAGGTATTAATAAAATGCCCATTCTGCCGAGTTAAATCTCCTGTGCGGCCCTTCCCCAGGGTAACAGCCTCTCCAACTGGCCATGTTTCCTCTTCCCAGTCTTTACAAAGAGGTCCCACTTGGTCATACTGTTCTAGAAACACTGTGAAAGCATTTCTTATCAGAGATAATCTTAGGTAGTGACTCCTCATCGTCACACACACACACTCACTGCACTGTCCAGAGTTCACAGGCTGGCCGTCCTGAGCAGAGCAGAGCCCTAAGCTGTCGCCTGCCTGCGGTGCGTGGTTTCCCTCACCTGGAATAACCTCTGCCCACACGGCCCACGGCTCTGCCTGTCACGCCCACCTCTTGTTCTAGGTCCCCGAGTGTCATGGTTTTCCAGAAGCCTCACCTGATTTCTCCAAGCTCTGCTCCCTCCTCCTCTGAGCCCCTTTAGAACATGGCTGGTTTTTCCTTTTCTCTTGAGGCAACTGACATATTGCTGCTTTCTATTAAGGTTTGTTTTTCCCAGATCTTATCTCACACAGTGGATTATAAGCTTCTTGTGGACAGCCCTGTGTCTGAATTTGCAGGGCCCAGCAGAGCGCCTTGCACATAATGGATGCTCAGCACATAACTGGACCACAGGGACTTGAACAGCCCTCCTCCAAAGCCCACTTCACACCCTCTTCCCTGAAATCCTATAAAAATAGGTACCCCTGTGTCTCCCTAGGAAGTTAAGGGCTCCTTAAGTAGGAATGTGGTCGATTCTTGGAAAATGCTGCCTGGGTGAGTGAATATTTGCAGTTATTCTGCCCAAGATTGAGAATTACATTCAGTGCTTCCTAAGGCCAAAAGTCATTTAACCTATATCACTTCTTGATAATTATCCCCCATGTAGTGATACTCGGAATTAGAAATGAAATAGCATGTAAAGTTAAAGCGATTTGGATGTCAAATGTGCATTTTCACAAGCACCAGTTGAAGATTGTGGTTCTCTTGTCATTCAGAAAGTTTTTGTTGTTGTTGAAGTACATTTTACTTACCATGTTGTGTTGATTACTGCTGTACAGCAAAGTGATTCCGTTATACACGCGTGTGTGTGTATGCACGCATTCTTGTCTCAACATTCTTTTCCATTATGGTTTATCATAGGATACTGAATATAGTTCTCTGTGCTACACAGTAGGACCTTGTTGTTTATCCATCCTGTATATGAAAGCTTAGATCTGTTAACCCAGTCCCCCACTCCATCCCTCCCCCACCCTGCTTCCCCTTGGCTATCACCAGTCTGCTCCCTGTGTCCGTGATTTCATTTCTGTTTGATAGGTGCGCTCATCTGTGTCGTAGTTTAGATCCCACCTCCAAGTGATACCATATGGCAGTGGTTTTTCTCTCAGACTTACTTTGCTTAGTGTGATCATCTCTGGGTCCATCCATGTAGTTGCCCATGGCAGTATCTCATTCTTTTCTGTGGCTGAGTAGTATTCCTCTCTGTGTGTGTATCTGTATGGATATAGATATATTGCTTGGCCAAAAAGTTCATTTGGGTTTTTGCCTAGCATCCTGTGGAAAAACCCTAATGAGCTTTTTGACCAACCCAGTATGCACCACATCTGCTTTAGCCATTCATCTGTCAGTGGCCAGTTAGGTGGTTTCCACGTCTTGTCTGTTATGAATAGCACTGCTGTGAACATAGGGGTGCATGTATCTCTTTGAATTATAGTTTTGTCTGGATATATGCCCAGGATTGGGATTGCTGGATCATATGGTAACTCTATTTTTAGTTTTTTGAGGAACCTCCATACTGTTTTCCACAGTGGCTGCATCAACTTACATTTTCACTGACAGTGTAGGAGGGTTCCTGTTTATAAAGGTTTGAAGTCTCTCTGTAGATATCTTTGGTGATAAGGGGTTCTGAAGGAGATTTTGTCTGCACATCTCACTTGTTGGCACCTTTAACAAAACACCAGCTGCTTTGTTTTAAATGACACTGCTAAGAAGAACATGTACAGTTCTTTGAAATGGTTTTTGACCTTTTGGTCAAAATGGTTATACCTTTAAATTGAACTGTCATTAACAGTGGTTAGAGAGTTTAACATACAAAAGCTTCCACCACCCATAACTGCTATTTCTGGTTTTCTCTGATACTTTCCAACCCTTGTCCATATGTAGCAAGGAAACTTTCATTTCTGCCAGGAATGAAATTGAAGCGGTGATGTGATCACATGGTAGACAAACTTTCTGAATACCTACAAAATCCTGTGCTGAGAGTGGTGTGTGCTCGTTACCCTGTGTGACACCAAAGACTGTAGCCCACTAGGCTCCTCCATCCATGGGATTTTTCTAGGCAAGAATACTGGAGTGGGTTGCCTTTTCCTCCTCCAGGGGATCTTGCTGATCCAGGGATCAAACTTGCGTCTCTTGTGTTTCCTGCATTAGTAGGTGGGTTCTTTTACCACTGAGCCACCGGTTCAGGATGCAAAAAAGAGCTTGTTCCCTGAACAGATGTCTACTCTGTGTCTGCTGTGTGGCTGGAGCTGCTCTGGTTCCCAGGGTGCCACTATGAATAAGGCGGAGCCCCAGCTCTCAGAGATGGGGAAGCAGGCACCAAAGAGATTAAAAAAAAAAATAGCATGTTGCCTGTGAAGAAAGATAAAGCCAAGTAAGATAGAAGGAGCTGCTATTCTAGGTGGGTGGTCAGAGACATCCCCTCCAAGGTAGCTTTGAAGCAGAGATTTGAAAGACTTCTGGGAGTGAGGGCAATGTCTTTGGCAGAAGGAGCAGCCAATAAAAAGTGCAAAGGCCCTGAGGTGGGAGCATTTCTGATGCGTTTCAGGAACCAACAGAGGCTTGGGTGGCTGGAGAGTGCTGGGCATGGGATGGGGAAATAGGCGGTCAGGTGAGGGTGCGGGAGGCTGGGGTTGGCCGTGTCAGAGGCTGCAGTAAGAACTTGGACTTTTATTCTGAGTGTGATGGTGCCTTTGGAAAGCACAGACTTCACTGTGGAGAACAGCCCAGGGACAAGGAGTGGGCCCGGAGAGATGACTGGGGGCCTGAAGGAGTTGTTTGAGAAAGAGGCTCTGGTGGCCCGGACCAGGGCGATGGTGATCTAGGGGTAAGGCAGTAGAGTGGCCAGGTTCTGAGGGTGTTTTGAAGGTGAAGCCAAAAAGATTTCCTTTCCTACTGAATGTGAATGTGCAAGGGAGAGGAGTTGAGGGTGAATTCAAGATTTTGACCTGAGTAGCTGATAAGATGGAGATGCTGCTAAATAAGACCACAGGAGAAACTGGTTTGGGCAGCAAAATCAGGAGTTTTGTGTGGTCATGAGAAGCTGGGCAAGCCTTCTCCTAAGTTTGTGGCAGACAACCCCCAAATGTGGCCTCAGCATCTCCTCGACACTGTGCTTCAACCCACACCCAGGAGGAAGACTTTGCTTTCCTGATGTTGACAGAGAATCCAGTGAGGGTGTGCTGGCTAGGGCAGTGCTGGGGGACAGGTGGGATCTGGGAAAGTTCCAAGGAGGAGAGGAGCTTGAAGTGAGCTTTCATATCAGGCAGCTGTGGTTGCAGGTGACAGAAACCCAACTCAAAATGGCTTAAACCATGTAGGAAATGACTAGCTCACATATCAAGAAGTCTGGAGAACAAGCAATCCCGAGGTTGCCCAGTGCCGCCGTCAGGGACCCACGTCCTTCTCTCTTTTCGTTCCGCCAGCCTTAGCACTTAGCAGGCACTCTCCCAGCTCCAGGCATCCTGGCTTCTCATGCCTACATCCAAGGGCAGCCCAAGGAAGGAATTATTGAAGAACTCAGAGGCCTGGGCAGTTAGAATAGCAGGTGCACTTATGCAGAAGGTGGACCGTCCTCAGCTTAGACCCTGTGCTGGGGCCAGGTGTCGTCGATGGCTCTTGGGTAGAAGGTGGAGCACGCAGAACAGTGTCTTCCTTTGGAAAACACATCCTGAAACTGTTTTTGTCGTTCCCGCCTTCATTCAGGTTGTGTATCAGACCCTTTCAGTTGCGAATGATAGACATCCCTACCCATCACTGAAAAGTGTGGATCCAAGGACTTGAAAGATGCCGTCAGCACTAGTGTCTGTCTTCTCTGCCTTCCTCTTTGTTAACTTTGTTCTCAGATGGGCTCACCCTCAGGGCCTCAGCTTCGAATCCCATGGGAACTGTGTTTCCTTACTGGACATCCCCGGAAAAGGCTCACTGCACGTGCTTCTGTTCCTATCCTTGGACGAACCATCGTGGCTCTGGGGAGTGCAGTGTGCCCAGACCCCACCTTAACGACACTGAACAGAATGAGTGAAAGGTGGCACTCCAAACTCTTGATGAAAGAACAGTCGGTAGTCCCAAGCCACAAACATCAACCCAAGATTCTACTTCCACGTTCGAGAGATGTCTCACATATTTTGTTTTGACACCCCCTTGTGTGTTTATGGGCTTCCCTGGCGGCTCAGAGGTTAAAGCATCTGCCTCCAATGCGGGAGACCCAGGTTTGATCCCTGGGTCGGGAAGATCCCCTGGAGAAGGAAATGGTAACCCACTCCAGTATTCTTGCCTAGAGAATCCCATGGACAGAGGAGCCTGGCAGGCTACAGTCCAC
This sequence comes from Ovis canadensis, assembly GCF_042477335.2. NCBI lineage: Eukaryota > Metazoa > Chordata > Mammalia > Artiodactyla > Bovidae > Ovis > Ovis canadensis. Next base: position 37,540,744 of record NC_091258.1, on the reverse strand, counting down.
GGGGTCGCAAAGAGTCGGACACGTCTGAGCGACTTCACTCCGCTTCACTTGTGTGTTTACAGTCTACAGCAGGCTATCTCAGACATGTCAGTCAGTCCTCACAATACCCCTGTAAAGGTGGTGGGGAGAGATCTGGGGACTATCCCACATTACAGAAGGGGGTCAGAGAACTTAATGACTTACTCTGAGTTGTCCAGGTAGTAAAGACCTTTGAATCCAGGTCTTCTGACCCCAGGTTCAGTGTTGTGGTCTACTCTGCCAGCAAAATTGCCCATTACATCGAAGACTCACTGTGAATCTGTGTGCATATTTGATGAAAGAAGTTCTTTAAACTGCACAAATGAGATCAAGTTGAAGAGTCAACTCAAGGATTCCCCGTCACTTGAAGGCTCAAGATATGTAAATGGTTAAAGAAAGAATGTCATTAAGCTCAAGGGCATGTTTTAATAACACTTAATTAACTTCTTTAAAGTAGCAAATCTTTTCCCCTTCTGCTGAGATAGGTCCTGGGAAGAAGGATTGTCATATCCCCAGGTGGCTAAGGACCAGGAGGATTTTCCTCACAGCCTCCTTTGTAAAGAAAAGCTTGGGGACTTCCATGGTGGTCCCGTGGTTAAGAATCCACCTGTCAGTGCAGGGACATGGATTTGATCCCTGGTCCAGGAAGATCCCACGTGCCGTGGAGGAGGTAAGCCCATGTGCCACAGCTGCTGAGCCTGCTAGCTGCAGCTACTGAAGCCCGTGTGCCCGGAGCCGATGCCTCAGCTGGGGAAGCCACTGCAATGAGAAGCCAGTGCACCACAAGGAAGAGTAACCCCCGCTCGCCGCAACCAGAGAAAAGCCCGCACAGCAGCAAGGGCCCAGCACAGCCAAATATTTAACTATTTAAAAGTTAAAAAAGCTTGGCTGTAGCCGAGTCTCCTCTCGCTCCCCAGCCTCGCCCTGCCCTGGCCAACATGCAGACCATCGTCACCTGAGGGTGTCAGATCGTGGGCCAGAATTCAGGCTGCCCCCAAGGCTGGCACCCCGAGGTTTTTCCTGCAGGAGTTGATTCCACGCCAAGTGGGGTTATCTGCCCACCCCCATCTCTCCCTGAGCTCCAACTGCAGCCCATCAGCCAAGCCGCCACTTTCTCTCGTGAACAAGTGGCTCCAGGCTGGATTCTGAGGCACCCCGTTAGATTTCTGGGTTTGGGGAAGTATTTGGGGGGGATCTTAGATGGAACCAGAAGGCTTCAGGCTGGAGGGCATCAGCTACAGTCTCCAGTTCTCTGAGGCCCTGTCGTACAGATAACAAGTTGGACTTGTTCCCTCCAGGAGGAGCAGCGGGCAGATAAGTTACAGGGAGAGCAAGGAATCATGCTCCCACTTGCACAGTAGGGTCACGCGGGGGATAGAGGGGATTCTAGCATCAGATGAGCTGAGCAGGCCGGAAATGTGTTTATGATTCACTGAGCACACAGATGAAGGCCCAAGGTAATTGTAGGTCCTCCACTGTCTCCCCACTGGTTGTTAGCCTCCGGATGACAGAGCAGTAGCGGGGCCAGCTCTTCTGACTCCGTGTCCCCAGGTTGGCCCCCCGATGGCAGGCTGCTGGCAGGACCCCCTCAGATGAGGGTTAGGGGAAGCCGCGAGTCCTGGGCTGGGCTGGCAGGCTTAGGCCGCTAGGCCCCGGGGGAGCGGGCTAGCTGGGCTGGCAGCGCCTCGGTAAGAGCGCAGGCTTTGGGGTGAAACAGGAGCTGGCACCTGCCGCCTACTACCTGTGTGACCTTGAGCAAGTGAGCTCATCTCTCTCAGCCGCCACTTCCTCCTCTCTGACGTGGGAGTAATCATCGTACCCTCCTCAGGAGCTGTGGTGAGGATGAAATGAGACAGTGTGTGTGAACCACCGAGCACGACATTTGGCACAGAGGAAATTCCTCAGTGTGTTCAGGCAGTGAGGCCGCTGATGTCTTCCACCCCGTGTCCCAGTCCTGCCCAGGGTCTCGGGAGCAATGCCTGGGTACCAGCCCACTCTGAGGAGTGTGGCCTCACCGAGCCGGCCCACCAGGAGCAGCTCATCCACCTGCCCGTGTCAGGGATACTCAGGCGGTCTTCCAGACGCCCACCTCACCTTCCTCCCAGCCCCAGCCCCGTCCCACTGTACCCATCTCAGGGGGCAGCTTGGTGGGCCCTATGTTCACAGGGAGGGATGCCTAGCTGCTTTGCTGAACGGTCCTCCCATAGCCCCCAGGGCCCATGTGGCGGGTGGAATCAGAGGAGGCGCCGTGCTGGAGCCAGGTTCTGAGGTGGCAGTGGGGCTTCTGGGGATGGGCCCACCTGCTTGCCTCATGCCAGGAGTGTAGCTGAGGAGTTGCTCCTGCCTGACCTCTGAGTGGCCGACGAGCCAGCAGCAGCTGCTGCATCTGGAGCCAAGTGTTGGAGCCTGGAATAGCGTTACCCACTGCTTGGGGGCCCTCTAGCCTGGCCCAGATTTTGGCCAGCTCTCCTGAAAAGGCTCCCTGAAGGACCCTGGGTCTGGTGCCAGGACCCATCACCCCCGCCCTCTCTCCTCCTGGCCCGCCTGCAGCAGCGTGTGACTCCTCTTATCACAGAGATTAGCGGGGAGGAAGCCTGCTTGTGGAGACAGAAGGCTGAAGGTGATCCCCGCCGTGGCTGCCTGCCCGCTGGTGACCTTGAGCAAGTCACATTTTCTTTCCAAACATGCTTTTTTGTCTGGAAGAAGAGAGGGAGAAGAGAACAGCTATCCTTTCTCCGTAATAGGGTATGTGTGAATGTCACATAAAATAACCATAAGGCAGCACTTGGTTGTTTGAGAAGATGTTAAAGAAAGTCAGAGGTGAATCTGAGAAATGAAAAGAATCTTTCCAGCCCAGTTAAGCAGATACTGACCACTCTTTTCATCTATTTGGAGTGAAAGCAGGCACTCTCCTGGACCACCCTGCTAGTTTCAAGGCTGAAACTGCAACTGCTGGGTCTCGCTCAGTTGACCCTCCAGTGGGAGGTCTGCACAGACCTGGGATGTCTCGGAGGTCTGGCCCTGACCTAGTGGGCTACATGTTTCTGTTCTCCCGTGAAAGCGGAGCTGAGGGATGCGTGGGTGACTAAGTGGGATGGGGGAGCCAGCACTGAGGCCCTACATCCTCCCCAGCCTGGGTAGGGGTGGTGGGGAGGTGTCAGGTCTTCCTGGGATTCAGCTTCCAGTGAAAAACGCAAAACAAAACAACCTTGTTGAAATTTTAACTGAAACTTGTATTAAATTTCAATATATAAAGGAAGAGATTTTAAAAATAGTACATATTCCCATTCAAGAACATATATCTTTTCTTCAAATCTGGTGTTATAGCCTTCAGTAAAAATTTTTTTTACTATTATTATTTTTTAGTAATTAAAAAAAAATTTCCTTTTGGCCACTCCGGGTCTCCCTGGCTGCATTCAGGTTTTCCCTAGCTGTGGTGAGTGGGGGCCACTCTCTGGGTTGTGCTGCACGGGCTTATTGCACTGGCTTCTCTTGCTGCGGAGCATAGGCTCTAAAGCACAGAGGCTTTAGTAGTTGTGCTCCATGGGTTTAGTTGCCCTGTGGCATACGGGATCTGCCTAGACCAGGGATCAAACCTATGTTTCCTGCGTTGGCAGGTGGGTTCCGAACCACTGGAGCACCAGGAAAATCCCCAAATGTCTTTTTTTGAAGTATATCATACCTAGTGTGGGTGTGCTAAGTCGCTTTAATTGTGTCCCACTCTTTTCAACCCAGTGGACTATAGTCCACCAGGTTCCTCTGTCCATGGGATTCTCCAGGCAAGAATACTGGAGTGGGTTGCCATGCCTTCCTCCAGGGGATCTTCCCGACCCAGGGGTCAAACTGCCAGTTCTTTACCACTAGCTCCACCTGGGAAAAGACACAAACCCTAACGTACAGCCTGATGGATTTTCACAGGTGCACACACCAGTGCCCAGCGTGGCCTGCACTCCTCTCTTTCCACCATTGCCTCCACTGTCCTTGACCTCCAGCCGCTTAGGTCAGTTTTGCCTGTTGTATATTCTGCAGATGGAACCATCCAGTGCACACTCTTTTGTTTCTGTCTTTTACTTGACACTGAGGTTTATCCACAGTGTTGGGTATAGTTGCTGTTTTCTCCTCGCTGTGTATAGTGTTACATTGTGTGGCTAACCTCAGTTCTCTTCATTCCTTCTCCACGTGACGGGGATGGCTTCCAGTTCTGCCCCATCACCAGCCATGCTGCTAGGATCGTTTGTGTTCATCGCTCTGGGTGAACTTAGGCATACATTTCTCTTGGGTACGTACCTAGGAATAGAACTGGTGGGCAGTAAGATTTTTATAGTTTTCTTCATGTAGGTTCTGTAAGTTTCTTGTATAATTTGTTCTTAGGTATTTATAATTTTGTCACTGTTGTAGATAGGCTATTTTTTAATGTTCTCTTTTTGGTATTTATGACTAGAAAAAAACATTAATTTTTGAATATTTATCTTGGATCCAGCCACCTTACCAATTTTCTTATTAATTGTGGGAGACCTTTTTTTTCTTCTTTTTTGCAGTAGTCTCTTAGATTTCCTGGATACCCAAATATCATCAAAGAAATTACTTTAGTTCTTATTTGACAACATTGATACTGCTTTCTTGCTATACTACTTTAGATAGTAGGGATAGATCATGATAAATAATAATGCTGATTACACTCATCCTTATCTAGTTCTGCATTTTAGTTAAAATGATTTAAAAATATCCCTGTTTATAATCATGTTTGCTACTAGATTTTGATTAATAGTTTCTATTTTGTATAAATCATTAGCTTCTATTCCTGGTTTGTAATGAGAAATTATCTAAATTTTACCAAATACCTTTTCAGCATCTGTTAATTGTGGTTGCCATGGATAATGATGTTGAACCATTTTATGTGTCTGGGTTTAGTTGTAACATATTTTTTTTCTTTTGATACTTCAGTTCAGTCGCTCAGTCGTGTCCGACTCTTTGTGACCCCATGAATCGCAGCACGCCAGGCCTCCCTGTCCATCACCAACTCCCCGAGTTCACTCAGACTCGCTTCTATTGAGTCAGTGATGCCATCCAGCCATCTCATCCTCTGTTGTCCCTTTCTCCTCCTGCCCCCAATCCCTCCCAGCATCAAAGTCTTTTCCAACGAGTCAACTCTTCGCATGAGGTGGCCAAAGTACTGGAGCTTCAGCTTTAGCATCATTCCTTCCAAAGAAATCCCAGGGTTGATCTCCTTCCGAATGGACTGGTTGGATCTCCTTGCAGTCCAAGGGACTCTCAAGAGTCTTCTCCAACACCACAGTTCAAAAGCACCAATTCTTCGGTGCTCAGCTTTCTTCACAGTCCAACTCTCACATCCATACATGACTACTGGAAAAACCATAGCCTTGACTAGACAGACCTTAGTCGGCAAAGTAATGTCTCTGCTTTTGAATATGCTATCTAGGTTGGTTATAACTTTTCTTCCAAGGAGTAAGCATCTTTTAATTTCATGGCTGCTTAGCTAGATTCAATTATGTAGATAATTTTTGCATCAAGTTTAATAAATGAGAATGGTTTATAGTTTTCTTTCTTGTGCTATCTTCTCATGTTTTAATAGAGTTTAGTGGCTTCATAGCACTAATTAGGAAACTCTCCATCTTTTAATATGACCTAGAATCCTTGAAATGATGCTGCAATTATCTGCCATTTAAAGACTGGATAAAATTCATTGACTCTATCTGGCACTAAATACCTAGCACCATTTTCAATAGTAGATCTTTGATCAGTTTCCAGTTTTTCTGTGATACTTTGTCTTTTCAAACGCTCCTTTTCCTCTTGGGTCGGTTTTAGTAATGTGCGTTTGTCTATGCAGTTACCAGATTTCCAGGTTTGTGGCCGTGTGGTACTCTTTGATGGTTTTGCTCTTCTCTTCTGTCGCTTTGGTTGGATCTTCTTTCTCATTTCTGATCTTTGTAAGTTTACTCTTTTCCTCTTAGTCTCATGAGAGTTTTGTTTTACTTACTTTCAGTTTTGGCAGTTATTTATACTCTCCACTCCTACTATTTTTTAATCTTACTAATTCCAGCTTTTAACTTACTAGTTTGTAATCATGTTTCTCCCATTTTGGTTTGTTCTTTTTGTAATCTCTTAAGAAGAGGACCAAATTTCTTTATTTTTCATATCCCTTCTTTAATCATAGAGGCTTTGAATTTCCCTCTGAGCATGACTTTTGCTTTGCCCCCTGGGGATTGATATGAACTACTTTCTAGCTATTTTGTCATTTCCCTTTTGATTTCCTCTTCAATCCTAGATTTTTTTCTAGGAGTGGGCTCCTTCATTTCTAGGTCAATATTTTTCTTCTCACTTTTTCAATTTCTAAGTTTATTGATTGTGATTAGATATTGTGATGTATAAAAGCTCTCCTTTGTAAAATTTATGAAGGTGTTATCTCTTCAACCCAACATGTAATCAATTTTTGTAAATGATACAGTCCATTAAAATGGTTTATTTTGTGTTTTAAGGGGTGTAAGGTCCTGCATATTTCTAGAAATTCAAATTATATAATTCATTTTCTTTAGTTAATATTTGCCTATAAGATTTGTCCATTTCTGAAATAGACATTTTTGAAATTTTCCATCAGCTTTTTGTTTATTCCATTTGTGATACATGTTTTATATATTTGGCTTCTCTGTTGTCAAATGCATACAAGTTTCTGATGGTTGTTAACTTTTTCATAAAGTATTCCTTTTATCATTCCAAATACCTTCATCCTCTGCATTATTTTTCAGCTAAAATTCCCCTTTATCTAATTAATCTTGACACTCATGCTTTCCTTCTGTTTGCATTTGCCTGGTATCTATTTGTCTTTGTATTTATTTTCAACATTTTTACATACCTTTATTTAGATTCTTAAAAACATTGTGTACCTGGGTTTTGTTTTTTGTTCTGATTTTTCAATCCAATCTGACATCTTCTTCATTAACTGATGTACTTGATTTTATTCCTTCCATCTTATGATGTGTTTTTAATTTCCTTCCATCCCTGTTTCCATGTTTTCTTTTCTCTTGTTTGTGCTGGTTTCATGTATTAATAGTTGCTTTGCATTTCCCTTGTCAGTTGGAAGTTCTCTACTTTTCCATCTTATTAAAGGTTACATTCTTTCCCCCTTGATTCATAATCAAATGCATATTGCCCTACTATTATTTGAAAGCAAGATGACACAAATAACCATTTCTCCCTGGGAGTTGCTCCATTTCTTCTCTCGTTTTCTCCACGTCAGTGGGATGAGACCTTAGAATCACATCCCTGACCCCTGCTTAAGATGAGACCTTGGAAGATTTTTACTCCCTTCCTTTTCAACCCTTTGATTTTGTTAGGATAATTTAATATTTTTAGCCATGGGCTGTGGTTGGAATTTCCCTGATAGTATGTCCCTTCTATTTTCAGAGTCCTCATTTATTGGCTCTGTTCCCGGAGAGTCCACCTTTCTCCGTTCAGATTGAGGAGAAAGGGGAGGGAGCAAGTGTGTGAGCAAACGTCCATATCCGTCATTCTTTCCTGACCTGTTCACTTTCCCCATGTTGAGGTCTGTTCTGGTGCATATTTGTTGCCTTAAATATTTTCCATAGGTGGGATGTGTGGGTGATAAACTTTATGGACTCTTCAGTTCAGTCGCTCAGTCATGTCCAACTCTTTGTGACCCCATGAACCGCAGCATGCCAGGCCTCCCTGTCCATCACCAACTCCGGGAGTCTGCCCAAACCCATGTCCATCGAGTCCATGATGGCATCCAACCATCTCATCCTCTGTCCTCCCCTTCTCCTCCTGCCCTCAATCTTTCCCAGCATCAGGGTCTTTTCCAATGAGTCAGCTCTTCGCATCAGGTAGCCAGAGTATTGGAGTTTCAGCTTCAACATCAGTCCTTCCAATGAACACCCAGGACTGATCTCCTTTAAGATGGATTGGTTGGATCTCCTTGCAGTCCAAGGGACTCTCAAGAGTCTTCTCCAACACCACAGTTCAAAAGCATCAATTCTTCGGCGCTCAGCTTTCTTCACAGTCCAGCTCTCACATCCATACATGACCACTGGAAAACCATAGCCTTGACCAGATGGACTTTTGTTGGCAAAGTAATGTCTCTGCTTTTTAAAATGCTGTCTAGGTTAGTCATAACTTTTCTTCCAAGGAGTAAGCGTCTTTTAATTTCATGGCTGCAGTCACCATCTGCAGTGATTTTGGAGCCCAGAAAAATAAAGTCAGCCATTATTTCCACTGTTTCCCCATCTATTTCCCATGAAGTGATGGGACCAGATGCCATGATCTTTGTTTTCTAAATATTGAGCTTTAAGCCAACTTTTTCACTCTCCTCTTTCACTTTCATCAAGAGGCTCTTTAGTTCTTCTTCACTTTCTGCCATAAGGGTGGTGTCATCTGCATATCTGAGGTTATTGATATTTCTCCAGGCAATCTTGATTCCAGCTTGTGCTTCCTCCAGCCCAGTGTTCCTCATGATGTACTCTGCATATAAGTTAAATAAGCAGGGTGACAATATACAGCCTTGATGTACTCCTTTTCCTATTTGGAACCAGTCTGTTGTTCCATGTCTAGTTATAATGGTTGCTTCCTGATCTGCATACAGGTTTCTCAAGAGACAGGTCAGGTGGCCTGGTAGTCCCATCTCTCTCAGAATTTTCCACAGTTTATTGTGATCCACACAGTCAAAGGCTTTGGCATAGTCAATAAAGTAGAAATAGATGTTTTTTTGGAACTCTCTTGCTTTTTCCATGATCCAGCGGATGTTGGCAATTTGATCTCTGGTTCCTCTGCCTTTTCTAAAACCAGCTTGAACATCAGGGAGTTCACGGTTCACATATTGCTGAAGCCTGGAGAATTTTGAGCATTACTCTTGCATACCTGCAACTATCTTTTGCCTTGGAAAATATTGAAAGTATTTGAGGGGCTTTGCTTCTCTTTTCTGAATGGTTGGTACCTGGTACTCTACTCTTTTCGTTTGCAGTGTTTCAGAGGAGAAGTCAGACGTGTTATGTTTTATCCATTACAGGTAATATGTTCTTTCTGTCTAGAAACATTTAGGGTTTTGTATTCATCCTCAAAGTTGAATTTTGCCAGGATAACCTGTTATATACATGTCTTCTGGCCATCCTTCCTGGAACTCTATGAGTCCTTTCAGTCTGTAGACACGGGTTTTTTTCTTTGCTCCAGGAAATTATCTTCTATTTCAATAGAATTATCTTCTATTGTTTCTTAATCACTGGGTCTCCTCCATCCATTCCATTTCTTTCTTCTAGAACTTCTAATATCCTCAAGTTAGATCTCCCTGGGTCTGTCCTCCAGGTCTTTTATATCCATTGTTGTTGTTCAGTTGCCAAGTTGTGTCCAACTTTCTGAGACCCCGTGATCTGCAGCACACCAAGCTTCCCTGTCCTTCACTGTCTCTCTGAGTTTGCTCAAACTCATGTCCATTGAGTCAGTGATGACATCCAACCATCTTATCCTCTGTCACCCCCTTCTCCTCTTGCCCTCAATCTTTCCCAGTATCAGGGTCTTTTCCATGCAGTCAGTTCATCACATCAGGTGGCCAAAGTATTGGAGCTTCAGCTTTAGCATCCATCCTTCCAATGAATATTCAGGGTTGATTTCCTTTAGAATTGACTGGTTTGATATCCTTGCAGTCCAAGGGACTCTCAAGAGTCTTCTCCAACACCACAGTTCAAAAGCATCAATTCTTCAGCACTCAGCCTCCTTTATGGTCCAACTCTTACATCCATACATGACTACTGAAAAAACTATAGCTTTGACTATACGGACCTTTGTCAGTAAAGTGATGTATCTGCTTTTTAATACGCTGTCTAGGTTTGTCATAGCTTTTCTTCCAAGGAGCGAGCGTCTTTTAATCTCATGGCTGCAGCCACCATCCGTGCATTGGGCTGTGGCGTGCAGGCTTCTGTCTCGCTGTGATGTGTGGGCTCTAGAGCGCAGGCTCAGTAGTTGCAGCACATGAGCTAGTTGACCTTTGGCATGTGGGGTCTTAGTTCCTTGACCAGGGATCCAACCCACGTCCCCTGCGTTGAAAAGCAGATTCTTAACCACTGGACCTCCAGGCACGTCCCCGTCCTCCAGGTCATGAATCCTGTCTCTCCCTACTTTTGTTTTACTTGAAGATGCTTTTTCCTTTTGGTCTTCCAGGCCACTAACTCACGTCTCAACAGGGACTCACCTACTATAGTTGGAAAGCCATTTATGTCTTCCCTGACTTGCTTTAGGACATGTGTGCTTTTCTTTTTGACCTGTTGTTTGTCTCTTGGAGCACGTGCACTGTTTATTCTGACTGGTCTTTTTCTGCTGGGACTTTGAGCATGTTGTGAACTTTTCATTGTTTCTGGTTGTGGAGCCCAGAGTCACAGCTCTGCACTGTAGAGTGCCGCTGCCTTTGCCCTCTGGGCCAGTGGTGTCCAGAAAGGCAAGCCAGTGGTCTGCTCCTGGGACACCTGGGAGGAATCTCTTCTCCCTGGGCTCCCTGTTCTCCTTCAGCCCCAGGGCCAGCGGGAGTGCAGCCCACTTATCCAGCTCCTTCTGTTCCTGAGGTCCAAGAGACCTGGGCCAGCCAGGCAAAGCCAGTTTCAAACTCCCCATCCCTACCCCCAGGTTACCCCACACATGCCGGTTCCACAGCTCTCTCTTGGTCAGTCTCTTCCCAGTATCTACAGCTTTTGATTCTTTTTTTTTTAACTTTTTATTTTGTATTGGGATGGTGCTAGTGGTAAAGAACCCACCTGCCAATGCAGGAGACTGACGAGATGTGGGTTTGACCCTGGGTGGAAAAGATCCCTTGGAGGAGGGCATGGCAACCCATTCCAGTATTCTTACCTGGAGAATCCCATGGACACAGGAACATGGGGGTCTCACAGTGTCAGACACAGCTCAAGCAACTTAGCATGCATGCAGAGCCAGTTAACAGTGTTCTCATAGTTTCAGGAAAACAGCGAAGGACTCAACCGTACATATACGTGTATCCATCCATTCTCTGCTAAACTCCCCTCCCATCCAGGCTGCCACATAACACTGAGCAGAGTTCCCTGTGCTATACACTAGGTCCTTGTTGGTTATCTATTTTAAATATCAGCTTTTGATTCTTGCTCCAAAGCTCTCTTAAACAGCTCTTGAGGTAAAAGAGAGACATCCTCACCCCAGTGTTTCACTTTTATTTCCCACATATACCCCCATCTACCCAAAGCCCTCAGCAGTTCTCTGGTTCAGGATGGGCAGAGAGATTAGAGATGCTGGTCTCTTTCCGGATATCCCTGCTATCCACTCTCAGTTTCCAGTGGGTCTGCTGAGACTGGATCACCCCCTGCCCACCCCTTCCTCTGAGCAGGCTCTTGTGAGTGGCTCCTGGGACCCCAGCATCCCCCCACACTCTAAAGCCCCCTCCACTCCTTCGTCCACTTGAATCACGTCAGATGCCAGACTAGATTCCAGAATCATAAGCTCCAGGGTACCTTGCATTGAAGACTGGGCAATGCTAATGCCTCCAAGATGATTTACGATAGGAAGAAGGACCCAATTTCTCTAGCACTAAATTTATGACGGAAAAGTTTTGGTTTTTTTTTTTTTTTCTCAATTCTCTTTCAGTTTTTCCTGAGTTGGATGTTACTATGTCTGTGACACCTTTTTAATAAAAAGGAGAGCTGGTAGCATGCTCAGAGTCTTTGGTAGGCAACAGAATTTGCCTTCAACTGGGGCGAGAGGAGGAGAGATTTGGTGGGAAAACCGGTAGTTCAGTAAGGAATCCATTTAGTCTATAACGCCTTTTGTATATCTCAGTGGAGATATTTGGTTGGCAGGCCAAGGTCTGAGCCCTGGGTCATCCCAGTGTTTAGAGACTAGATTCCTTCCTCCTTGCCATCCCATGCACAGGTAACTTTCCCACTGGTTGGCTAAGTGCCTTCTCATTGGCTCACTCAAGAGATTTGCTTCCCATCACTTCTGAAGCACTTCTCGGCAGCCAAGGCCACGTGATCATCATTAGTGCTCCATGTGTCTGACCACGTAGCACTTAAGTGCAGCCGTGGACTGTGGCCAAGCTTCCCGCTATGCAGACCCTCCTGATTGGCTGTGCATCTTGTTAAATCCTTGGTGTGTGTCATACCCTCCTATGAGGCGGCATTGAAATACGGGAGCAAGCTGGACCTGTTTCACAAATTGGAATGTGGTTCCCCATAAACTCCAAGTTCCTCAGGCCTGTCAAACTCCTGGCCATATTTGTTATTATTATTCCCACCCATATTTATTAGGATAACAAAAAAATCAGCCATTAGTTTAGCACTTTTCCTCCCTAGCAACATGCTGGTAATGTTTAGTCTACCAGAACTGTGGCTAATACCACCAGCTGGGGTCACAGTGCCCACAGGGCCAGCAAGCAGTCCACCGAGGGCTGCAGATCACTCGAGAGCACTGGTCCTGCCCACCGCAGCAGCCACACTCAGGTCCCACCTGACAAGGCAGATCAACACGTCCATTTTTTTTTTTTTTTCTGGAGAAACTGGAAATTAGTATCTCTTAGTGAGAATTCTCCTGATTTATAAACATTCTCTCCAATTAAAACAAAACAAAACTTAAGCTAAACAAAAAACAAAACCACTGTGGGCCAAACAAAACATCTCTCTCTCTGGCCCAAATCCAGGGTGCAGATGGCTAGTTGCAGGCCTCTGCTCTGGGACAGTGGCCCAAACAGTCACTTCGATTCTCATACCTCCCCCATTACTGTGAAACGGGACCACTACCAGGGTATTAGGATGGAGGTTATAATTCCACCTGCAGCTCTGCTGCTAACCAGCTTCAAGACTGGCCAAGCAGTAGGTTAACCTCCCCAAGCCTCAGTTTCCTTATATGTAAAACGGGGATAACTGTGTTCCTTATCCCTGAGATGTTTTTGTTATAAGGATTAAATGAAATATTATACATAGATGCGTAGTACAAAGCTGGTGTTAAGTCAATAGGAACTATTAGTATTGTTCAAATAATATCTGTAAAAATGCTTGGAAAACCCAAAAGGGAGCGTTGGGTCACTTGTCACTGTGCTGTCGTGACTCGCCAGCCAGCTCAGAAAGCCCCTTGCCATGTTTCGACAGCAGGGCCGGCCTGAGAACGGCCTCGTCCAGTCTTGCTCCTTTATTTTGTTCGGGGTCATGATGGTAATGATAAGATTCCTGAAGCCCTGAGACTTGCTGTTGATGAAGGCCCAGCGCCACATCCCTACAGCTTCCTCTGGGGCTGGTGTCAGAGGCTCGCTGCCCTCCACACCCCAGCTCCAACCCACTCTAGGTCTCTGAGTGGGCCCCTCCCGTCCCAGGATCGAGGGGTGCTGAGGAGACAGAGGGAGAATGTCTGTCATCTCTTTGGGGAGGAGTGAGGCATTGGGCCGGGTGTCGTGAAGGTTCAGTTTGACGTTGCGCATGGGAGTCCCACACAGCCCTGGGCTCCAGAGCTCTGCTGGGGCTGCTCCTTTCCCCGTGGACCTCATGGTCCAGGCTGCACCTGCATGAGCACTGCTGGGCACATGTCTGGCTTCAGACGGTCCTCGATCTTAGCCTTAGAGCATGGTGATGGCCTTGAAACAACACACCCCACGCCAGGAAGCAGGACATTTGTTTATACGTTCTTGCGTGATCAACCAAAGAGTCTCAGGGACGTTTGGTGATTCCCATGAGGCGGCCAGTCTGTGTCGGAGCTGGGGATGCTGGAGCCGGCGCAGGAGTGGCCTGGCTTTTGAGGGCATGGGCAGCGCCACTGCCTGGCACTGCAGCCATTGCCTTGGAATAGGACCTGGTACACCGTCAGCTTCACACACGCTGGGAACGCTGCCTCCTCGATGTGGGGCACGATCTTCACTACAGAGGCAAAGGCTGTGCCTTGCACTTAGGAGATGCTGGGGAAGTGCTCACTGAATTGAAGTCCATTCTTGGGAGCCCTGTTTGGGTTCACATTCGATGCTGGAAAACCATGTGTCTTCTGTGCCCCTTCCCGCCATCCTTCCGGGGCTCTAATCACCCCTGCGCCCAGACCGTGCTGATCAACATGCGTGTGGGAGCAAGCGCATGGAATGCAAAAGTGTCTTAGAACAGCTATCTCAGCAGTCAGCTCTGGTGCTAATAAGCAAAAATAAATTTGGTGGGAAGACACAGTGTCAGGGCCTCCCAGGACAGACCCATTCATTCATTCACTGTTCACTCCTTCCGCACCTGGGAGTCTGGCTCTGGGGCAGGAGGAAGAATCTGAGCTGGATTCTGCCTTTGAGAGGCTTTCCCACAGTGAGAGGGGCTGAGGTGCGTTGTAAGCAGTAGGAACATCAGGTAGAGAGCGGTGAGTAGAGTAGATGCAGTGCCGTGAGGGGCCAGCAGAAGGGTCAGGGCAGGGCATTCATTTGATGAGGATTAAGCTGTGACACTGCAAAGGTGTTAAAGACATACAGACTAAGGGGCCAGTATAGTCATAGTCCTAGAGAAGGGCATGGCAACCCACTCCAGCATTCTTGCCTGGAAATCCCCATGGACAGAGGAGCCTGGAAGGCTACAGTCTATACAGTCATGTAGAGTCAGACATGACTGAATAACCAACACTTTCACTTTTCGTATGGTTATAATAACCTCCTGATTGTGGGGACCCCTTCCCAATGCCTTTCCCCTCCTTTCAGTTGGTCAGAAGTCTTGCCCCTCACTAGCCTGGTCTCCTTCCTCTGAATGTGCTTGATGATATCAGTATTCCTTGGAAATTGTGGTCCACAGTCTGTCCATACGATAGTTAGGAGCTTGGGCTTTTGGAAACACCCGCCTTTACCTGCTGCAGGACCTTGAGAAAGTGCATGAACTTGGCTGTGAGCCAGTTTCCTCATCCGTAAGATGGAGCTGACACGAAGATTCACATAGCTGTGCTGAACTGGATACTGTGAGCTGAGGTCCCAAGGGTGTTGGGAGGATTGAATTCGTGAGTGTGCAGCCCTTCCTTGGCACAGTGCTGGCACCTGTGGGGTCGGCAGGTGCTGGCCATCCATAGTCTCCCTTAGGGCCCGGCCCTCCTTGCTCCTGGTATGGCTGAGCAGTGCAATTCCAGTGGGCTTGGAAGACAGGCAGTGTGCGTTTTTCTTTTGTCTCTACCTGAAATCCTAATGAGGAGCGCCTGACCAAGTGGACATATTCTCAGGATGGCAGCTTGTGAGGCATCCCAATGGACTGCTTGATTTCAGTGTGAGCCCATGTGGGGCTTAATTCACATTTAAATCCCTCAGCCGCCAGCCTGTGGACTAGGCAGGAGTAGGTCTGCTCCTCAGCAGCGGCTCAGAGATCACGATGAAGCACCGGGCTCTACTTACCCTCCTGCAGGCCTCACAGATGAGCAGAAGAACCATCAGCTGAGCCCCAACTCCATGACCTGCCGGCCTCAGCCGTGGCAAAGACAAAGGCCGAGAGGGTACAGCTCTGCCCCACCTGCAACCCAAGTGGGTGCCTTCGACCTCAGGAGGAGAACACACGGCCCTGCCCCAGATCCCTGGAGAGGAGAGCTGAAGTGGGAGCTTGCAAAGTGCTGTTTGCAGACTTTCTCTTTTGTGTCGTGATCATATGCTAGTGGTTTTGCATTAGGATCGTGGGTCTGCCTGAGAAAGTCTGGGGTGGGAAACTGGGACTGTTTGAATTCACTGGCGTCCTCTCTGGGCCACGTCCACCGCCAGGGAAGGAAGGCTGGCTGGGCTGGGCTGTGCTGCACGTTTCTGGGACTCTATTTCTCTGTCTGGCAGGACAGGCCCTCACCTGGAAATCGCCTCACTGTCTTTCAAAGACTCAACAAATGGGTGACACAGGGAACCAGAAGAACGCAGCTCACGTGGTACCATCAGAAAAGTTCAGAGGCCCGAGGGCAGATGGGCTCCTCCAGGAAGCTGGCGTGGCCACGGACCACTGCCATTAGGTTAGGTCTGGGGGAGACACGTGAGTTACTCTGGAGAGGAATGTGAACTCAGACTGCCATTTGGCTGGCTTCACCATGACCGTTTCCCTGGAGGGCGGGAGAAATGCAATTTCCCCAGGGAGCCCTGTCACAGTGACCTGTACCTTTTGCCTTGACGTCTCCTCTTTGGCAGGGAGCTGAGAAGGGCCTTTTTGTTTGTCTGTTTCAGAACAAATGCTCACCTAGCACGGTCCACCGTCTGGGGCAGTGCTTGGGAGGCTCCGTGGAGGATCTCAAAAGCTGCCCCCTGTGTGCAGGCCAGGCAGCCCGAACCAGAGAACAGGAGGTGCTTTCCACGCCCTCTTTGTCTCTGCCAGTCGGTAGTGGTGTTTTGGTGTCCTTCCTGCCTGATCAGTGGGAAACAGGGAAAGCAGAACAAGTCCTCACTTAAAAAGAACAGGAAGGGAAAAACCAAGAGCCTTTGAAAAGTCTTTTCCAGGCTGCCTGGGTCTGTGATCTAGAAGAGAAGCAAGGAGAGTGAAGTTCCTGATTTGGGGGGGGGGCGGTTTGGGGGACAGCAGAGTGCGCTTTGGGAGCCTCTGGTCCCTGGAACACGTAGGAAAGAAAGTGATCCCCACGTTGGCTTGGCCACTGTGAGATGGGATGGGGCAGAGACTTTGCTGCAGGGCTGTAGCCCGCAGAGCCCCCAGGAGTTACCAGCAGTGTGCAGTCGCTGCACCCTCTTTCACATCAGCGAGTGTCTGTGGCTGGTCCAGTGTCCTGCTGCCATCCTTCCAAACAAACTCCCAAGGGCTAGACAGTATATCTGCCGTCATCACAGTTTCTGGTTGCTAAGAGCCGAAACCTACCTCTCAGTGACTGAAGCGCTGAAAGAAGCAGGTTGGCTCGTGTAACTGAATAGCCTAGGGATATACTAGCATCAGGCACGGCTGGATCCAGGTGCACTCAGCACTGACTGGCCAGGTGTGAATCAGGGGCCCACCTCTGGAACTTAGGCTCGGGACAGGGACATTCCGCAAAGTGGGAGGAAGGATGGTTCTCCAAAGAGAAGGAGAACAGAAGCTGGGTGAGCAAAACCAGCAGCCACCACAGCAGCCCTCATTAGCTGTTTACAAAGCTCACTGTTGCTCACAGGCGTTTTCCACAGTGAGTCACCCCTGCACCCCACAGCGAGTGGTGAGGGAACCAGGAGGAACCCAGAGAGGAGCCCTCCCATGGACTATCAGGGTCCAACCTGGTCTGCTTAAACCACAGAGCCTTCCAGCTGTGTCAGAAAGGGAGATGTTCTAGGTGGCCATCTCACCTGTGAGCTGTCGGCCAGTAACTGCGGGCTCTGGTGGTCTTTGCTGTCTTCCCTGGGGTTCAGGAGACTGCATCCCAGGGCTAATGAGCAAGGTCATAAATAATGAATGAACATGCTGGAGCCAGGAAGGGTTTCTTCCCCAAGGATTGAACAAGAAGAGCAAAGCGCTGCAGCTTTACTCACGCTTTCTCCACAGAATACAAGCAGAAAGCTGTGCAAACTGCCCCCTGGTGTATAACATTATCCATAGATTAGACATAACGCACTAATAAGAATACTTCATTTCATTATGTCAGAGGAGGAGGAAAGGGCGATCCAGCAGCTGCCCTCATCAAGCAGATGGGAAACCAGAAGTGTTGCTTAGATTCAGGCAGTAAAATCGACATTGAACCAATTTGCCTCACTCACAGGCTTTTACTGTGTTTAATGAAAGCTCACGTCTTTACATAAGGCATCATAAAGTGGGCTTGGGAGCCATGATGCTCTCTGTCATCTTTGCAGCACAACCAGTGAGTGTCACAGCTGGGCTTCAAAACACGACCGTGGATTTTCCCAGAAGCGATGTGGAGTGGGCAGTCTAAGGTGTCTGTTCGTCCTCACCCTTCCTTAGAAAACGTACAAGAACCGGGATGTTAATGTTCAAGGGGGGCAGGCCCCTGCTGGTGAGGAAGGGAGGGGATCTGGTTAATCACTAGGAAAAGGGCCCCAGTTTCTGGGTCCTCAGGAAAAAAACCGTTCAGCACCCAAAGTGGCAAAGCTGGGTGGAGCACTACGAAGTGGCGTTGGGCTGGGGAAGAGCACCTGTTTCCTGGCTCACAATTCAAAGGTTGTGTCCCTTTGCAGAGAGGAGTCGTGTGTAGAACCTGCTGTCTTAGAGCTGCCAAGGTCCTAGGCGCTCACTTGTTTCAGTCAGCTCTTCAACCAGCGTTTATTGGTCTTTCACTGTGTGCTCAGTGCTGCTGACGGTGCTGTGGTCAGCGAGACCGACGGGGTCCCTGCCCTGAGGGAGCTCGTTGGAATATGAGGAAACAGATAACATACATGTAAATTATGTTATATGAGGTGATGGGGCGATTGTGACTGTTTTGAAAGGAAATAAGATGAAGACAGGGAACTATTGAGGGCCTCTTAGTGGATGGGGGAGGTGACCTCTGAGCAGACCTTAAACTCAGCGAGAGATGCAGGCCCCTATTTCAGAGCTCCTTGATCTTGTATCCACCAGGAGCTGCTTGGATTGTTTGCCTCCCCTGTTTTGTGATTTGTTTTACCTGCTAGAAGACATAGAGATGACCATGGAGCTTGGTTAACCTGAGTGAAGCAGGATGACCACAGGGAGCTGACTCGATCCAGGCCCGAAGCTGGCACCTGACCAGTCCTGGAGGCTAGGGCAGCACACGTGAGAAGTGAATCCAGTGGTTAGGAATGCACTTTACAATGCAGAGCACACAGGTTTGATTCCTGGTTGGGGAACTAAGATCCCACATGCTGTGGCGCAACTAAGGCCTGACCCAGTTAAATAAATAAGTTTTTTTTTTTTTTTTTTTATAAAATGGACCCAGAGCCCCAGGGACTCACTCCAGCTGGTCGGTAGCAGAGCCACAACTAGACCCCTGGCGTCCTGAGTTATCAAACTGGGGTTGCAGCTGCCACAAGAAATGCCGGTGCTTCCTAACAACACGAGCATGGGAAGAGCCAGGGGCTGAAATCCGAGGGTGGGTTGGGGGGCGAAGGGTGTCCTCGTAGGAGGTTGGCAGAACTTCCTCGAAGGACTTCCTTGGACCCCATGGAGGTGTCCCAGGCCAGGGTGGGTGGGGCCGGCTAGAGGCCCCAGCTCTCTGGGGCCTTTTTCCTCCCATTTCACCTGGGGTCACAGTGCTTGTTAGTGACCAAACTGCATAAGAACCCAGGTCTTCTGCCTCCAAGTTCAAGACATGATGATGTCGCTAACCCAAGGCTGGGGTTCCAGGAATCAGACCACTCACGCTACCCAAAGGAGGAAAAGGAACAGCCTCGTAACGGCAGTGCTGAGAGCGTCACGCCGCCCCCTCCAGTGAGAGCCCCTGTGCCCACCCTGCCCCGGCCCCGGGAGGCTTGGGAGAGGGCAGGGTCCACACTGGTTTCCAGATAGTGGCCGCAGAGGCTGTGTGCTGGAAGCACAGCAAGTCCTGGCCTTGCCCCTGGCTCCGTCTGGTGACAGTTGGCAGCTGACATCTTTGCTCCTGGCCCGAGTTCCCCCTCATTAAAAATGGCATCTTTATAACAGATTTCTGCAAGTCACTGTCAATAGGACGTATCCCTTGTTTTGTGCCAGTCATTCCCCTGGGGGATTGGTCTGCCTGATACGATTCTTTTTGCATTCCCTCCTCTTCTATGCTATTCTAATATTAGAATATCAAGTTTTAAATCTAACCTTAATTACTAAGGGATCTTATTTTTTTTTTTTAGATAATTTTTCTCATACCATACAACGTCACCCCACAGTTACATGGATGGGTTTCCAGTCAAGTCTTGCATGTCTTCTTTACAAACAGCTGAAAGACCCCATGGTGCTCACATGTTTCACTTGAGCCCGGCCTGGAAGGCCAGGAGTCGCTCAGCCTTTGGCTTGTTCTGTGCAGGTTTCGTAGCGTTCTGCCTTCTCTGGGAGGGGTAGGCTCACAAGCAGCCCAAATGGCCCCTGATAGGGGTTTGGTTGAATGACACAGGGCCCATTCAGATGATGGGACCCCAAGCAGCCAGACAACTCCTGGTTTTCTCTGGGGAAACAGAAAGCAGATGGACTCCTGGGTGAGAGGACTGAACTTTACACTCACCTGTGGATTGGGCTTCCCTCCAGGTGATGGGGTAATGGCTGAGTTTTTCCTTCTTGTTTTCCTAGCTGTGTGAGTTGGACTCTATGAGTGTTCCAAGAATAGGCCTTTCAGGCAGGACTAGAGAAGTCAGGGAAAGAGGAGGGAAAGCTGCTACTTTAAAGTGACTTCTCTGGTGGTACAGTGGTTAAGACTCTTCTGCTTGGTTGCAGATGGCTCAAGCTCAGTCCCTGGTTGAGGAACTAAGATCCCCGTATGCCATGCAGTACAGCCAAAAAATAATAAAGTGGTCTATGCTTAGAGCAGCACTGGTGTAATTCAAGATGGCTCAGGGTGGTACATAGATGAACTTTTTAAAAGAATTTTAGTAGGTGACTACATAACGTATTTTTAAAAACTCTGAGTAGTACATTAGCCCGACATATCAGGACCCCGCTTGCTCTCTCTGACCTCATCCTTCCTACTTTCTTGGCTACTTACTTCATTCCAGCCCCACTGGCTCCTCACCATCCTTCTAACACACAAAAAGCCCCAAGACATTTGCACAAGCCTGAAATGCTCTTCCTCACACATGTGCAAGATCCACTCCATCTCATCCTTCAGGTCTCGGTTCCGCATGCCACCTCATTTCCTGGCTCCTAACTCTTCACTCCCGTTTTGTGTTTATCACTGTAATACTTCTTTGTTTGTTTACCAGACTGCATCCATTGAAATTAGGGCTATGTGTGACCTGTTGCCCACTGCCTTGTGGGTGCAGTGTGAACAGTACCTGGCACCTAATGTTCATCTCTGCAGGTGAGAGGAGGAGGAAGCCATGGGTGGGAGAATGGACGCAGTAATCCCGAGGTGGCTCCAGCTCCGCCAGTCAAGGCCTTTATGCCTAGAGTAGAGCAAAGCTTCCAGCCTCCCATGAGGCGCCTCCAGGTCTCAGCGCATCTACACTCTTGGGACTCTGGGAAATCAGAGCATCAGTTACACCAGTAACTTACACCAGTTCTGCTCTAAGCATAGACCACTTTATTATTTTTTGGCTGTACTGCATGGCATATGGGGATCTTAGTTCCTCAGCCAGGGACTGAGCTTGAGCCATCTGCAACCAAGCAGAAGAGTCTTAACCACTGTACCACCAGAGAAGAAATCTGGGGAAACCCAGCATCATTACTTAGTAAGACACATGCGTCATGCCTCTGCCCAGCTGGTGGTCTCTAAGCCAGTCATTCACATCATGGATACCCTCTGGCTCCAGCCCCTCACTCATTTAGGCCAGGGCTCTGCTGCCCTGGATGGGTGGGGGACCCACGGCCTGGGAGACAAGGTGCTTGGTCTCCCTGGCACTGATTAGTCTGTGACTTTTAAATAATACTAGCGACTGGCAGGTACTAGGCTCAACTGTGTGCCAGGCCTTCCCCACATGTGCTTTCGTACTACAGACAGCCCTGCACAGACAGGCGTCATCCCCATTTTCCAGAGGCGAGACCTAGGCCCACGATGGTTAACTTGCCTGTGATCCACAGGGCTAGTGAGGAGGAGAGTCAGGATGTACCCGTCTCCTAACGGGTGCTCAGTCTCCATTGTAGAATGCATGAAATGAATGGCTAGTGTGCTCTAGGGGATTTGGCTGCTGTGGGTCCTGGAAACACCACCCCCACCCCCTCGCCCCTACCCCTGCCCTCCGCAGTCGCTCTGGACCACTGCCGACTGCCCCGCTTCATCTTCAGGCTTGGTGGCATCCACCAAACTGGGGGCAGAGTCTCTCCTGCGAGTCGCACCTCACTGGGCACCGGCCTTCATCAGTGAGAACATGTACGAGAACAGAGTCAGTGGGGCTCCAGAAGAGGCGGGGTTCAGCGTGGCCAACCCCACCCCCATACAGACACACAGGTCGGCTCGGGCGCCTCTCCTCTGCCGTGCCAACCTCAACCTGCCCTGCTGGTCCTGCCAGTGCCCACAGCCTGGCTGGTGTTTGCAGTGCTTCCCCACTGAGTTAACTTGCTATCTGTACTTTACCATGAGACACAATGAAATCCTCCCTCCAGGGGAGCATCAGCCCTGTGCCAGCACCAGACCCAGACCGGCCCTCCTGACTGGGCTCTCTGGCTTCTAGCCCCACCTGCCGGTCCATGAAGTGCCTTCTGTCCATTTAGCACGGTTTCCCGGCACCCCATGTGCCAGCCGGCTGCTCTGGAAGACATGCAGAGCGCACACTGACCCTCCACGGCGCCGCCTCTGCCTGTGCCGTTCCCCCCCGCCCTACCCCCACCCCAAAGTCCCATCCCCCTCCCCGTCTCTCCCACCAGCTCCTGCTCCACTTGGGATACCGCCTCCCCAAGAGGTGGGCCCTGCACCCACCCTGCACCCACCCTCCACCGCTGCTCTAGGCCCTTCTCTTGTAGCTCTTCATGGGTTTATTTTTCTTCTTGGGTAGCACTTACTCCAGTAATAATTTAGATAACCATTTTTAAAAGTATCTCTTGGATATCTCACCTTCCACAGTCGAGCTCCACAAGGGCAGGGCTTCACATCGATCAGGTCACTCTTATATCCCCAGGACTTACCTGGTACATAGTCAGTCCCTGAAAAATATATGAAAAGTGAATTAGGGACAGGATGAAGAAGCTTACAAAATATCCTTTGAGAAGCCTCAAAGGTGGGAACTAGAGCTTTTAAGGCAAAAGGGGAAACAAAAATCTTTCCGTTTTGCAACTAATTGATGTTCTTCTCACCTGGCATCTGTCACCCATCACCTCACCTGTCTCGGGGATGCACTAAGGTGGATGACAGGCCTATGACACAGTGTGAGAGTCTCTGGAAATTCTGTCCCTTCTCTGCCACAAGCTCACATGTGACTGTAGGCACATCTCTCCTCTAAGTCACGGTCACCTACCCAGGCAGGGGGCATCATGGTAGGAGCATGACCATTCTCATCAGACTGTCTCAGGCTTGATGTGACAGTTCTGCAGTGTTGCTAGTGTTCTGTACCCCTCTGACCTGCCATCCTTAGGGTGGAGGCATTTAGCCTCATGGTCACAACATGGCTGCCGTGGCTCCAGTATTTACGTCTTCACACAACCACATATAAAGGCAGGACGCCACAGAATGGCTGGTTAAGGGACAGCCGGGAGAGGGGGACAGTGGAAAAGTGAGTGGACCAGAAAGCCGTTCTCAAAGGCCTCTCACTGGAATAAGAAGAGAAACTCCTTCCCAGGGGCATTTCTAGCTAACTTTCCTTCAATCTTACTCACTTGAGCTGGTTCACATGGTCACTTTTAGCTGCAAGAGAAGTTTTCCTTACGACTGTTGGATGGCAGTCAGCATGTCTTGACACACACACCCTTCAGTTAGTTCAGTTCAGTTGCTCAGTCGTGTCCAACTCTTTGCAACCCCATGGACTGCAGCATACCAGGCTTCCCTGTCCATCATCAACTCCCAGAGCTTGCTGAAACTCATGTCCATTGAGTCGGTGATGCCATCCAACTATCTCAGCTTCTGTCGTCCCCTTCTCCTCCATCCTTCAGTCCTTCCCAGCATCAGGGTCTTTTCCAGTGAGTCAGTTCTTTACATCAGGTGGCCAAAGTATTGAAGTTTCAGGTTCAGCATCAGTCCTTCCAATGAATATTCAGGACTCATTTCCTTTAGGATGGACTGGTTGGATCTCCTTGCAGTCCAAGGGACTCCCAAGAGTCTTCTCCAACACCATAGTTCAAAAGTATCAATTCTTCGGTGCTCAGCTTTCTTTGTAGTCCAGTTCTCACATCCGTACATGACTACTGGAAAAACCATAGCTTTGACTAGACAGAGCTTTGTTGGCAAAGTAATGTCTCTGCTTTTTAATATACTGTCTAGGTTGGTCATAGCTTTTCTTCCAAGGAACAAGCGTCTTTTAATTTCATGGCTGCAGTCACCATCTGCAGTGATTTTGAAGCCCCCCAAAATAAAGTCTCTCACTGTTTCCTCTGTTTCCCCATCTATTTCCCATGAAGTGATGGGACCAGATGCCATGATCTTAGTTTTCTGAACGTTGAGTTTTCAGCCAACTTTTTCACTCTCCTCTTTCACTTTCATCAAGAGGCTCTTTAGTTCTTCTTTGCATTCTGCCATAAGTGTGGTGTCATCTCTATATCTGAGGTTATTGGTATTTCTCCCGGCAATCTTGATTTCAGCTTTTGCTTCATCCAGCCCAGCATTTCTCATGATGTACTCTGCATACAAGTTAAACAAGCAGGGTGACAATATACAGCCTTGACGTACTCCTTTCCTGATCTGGAACCAGTCTGTTGTTCCATGTCCAGTTCTAACTGTTGCTTCCTGACCTGCATACAGTTTTCTCAGACAGGTCAGGTGGTCTGGTATTCCCATCTCTTTAAGAATTTTCCAGTTTGTTGTGATCCACACAGTCAAAGGCTTTGGCATAGTCAATAAAGCAGAAATAGATGTTTTTCTGGAACTCTTTTGCTTTTTCGATGATCCAGTGGATGTTGGCAATTTGATCTCTGGTTCCCCTGCCATTTCTAAATCCAGCTTGAATATCCGGAAGTTCATCGTTCGCATACTGTTGAAGACTGGCTTGGAGAATTTTGAGTGTTACTTTGCTAGCGTGTGAGATGAGTACAATTGTGCCAAAATGAACATTCTTTGGCATTGCCTTTCTTTGGGATTGGAATGAAAACTGACCTTTTCCAGTCCTGTGGCCACTGCTGAGTTTTCCAAATTTGCTGGCATATTGAGTGCAGCATTTTCACAGCATCATCTTTTAGGATTTGAAATAGCATTCCATCACCTCCACTAGCTTTGTTCATAGTGTTGTTTCCTAAGGCCCACTTGACTTCGCATTCTAGGATGTCTGGCTCTACGTGAGTGATCACACCATCGTGGTTATCTGGGTCATGAAGATCTTTTTTGTTTAGTTCTTCTGTGTATTCTTGCCACCTCTTCTTAATATCTTCTGCTTCTGTTAGGTCCATACCATTTCTGTCCTTTATTGTGCCCATCTTTGCATGAAATGTTCCCTTGGTATCTCTAATTTTCTTGAAGAGATCTCTAGTCTTCCCCATTCTGTTGTTTTCCTCTATTTGTTTGCATTGATCACTGAGGAAGGCTTTCTTATCTCTCTTTGTTGTTCTTTGGAACTCTGCATTCAAATGGCTATATCTTTCCTTTTCTCCTTTGCCTTTCACTTCTCTTCTTTTCTCAGCTATATGTAGGGCCTCTTCAGACAACCATCTTGCCTTTTTGCATTTCTTTTTCTAGGGGATGGTCTTGATCCCTGTCTCCTGTACAATGTCATGAACCTCCATCCATAGTTCTTCAGGCTCTCTATCAGATCTAATCCCTTGAATGTATTTGTCACATCCATTGTATAATTGTAAGGGATATGATTTAGGTCATACCTAAATGATCTGGTGGTATTCTCAACTTTCTTCAGCTTAAGTCTGAATTTGGCAGTAAAGGAGTTCATGATGTGAGCCACAGTCAGCTCCCAGTCTTGTTTTTGCTGACTGTATCGAGCTTCTCCATCTTTAGCTGCAAAGAATATAATCTGATTTTGGTATTGACCATCTGGTGATGTCCATGTGTAGAGTTTTCTCTTGTGTTGTTAGAAGAGGGTGCTTGTTGTGACCAGTGCGTTCTCTTGGCAAAACTCTGTTAGCCTTTGCCCTGCTTCATTTGGTACTCTAAGGCCAAATTTGCCTGTTACTCCAGGTGTTTCTTGACTTCCCACTTTTGCATTCCAGTCCCCTATGATGAAAAAGACATCTTTTTTGGGTGTTGGTTCTAGAAGGTCTTGTAGGTCTTCACAGAACTGTTCAACTTCAGCTTCTTCAGCATTACTGGTTGGGGCATAAACTTGAATTACCATGGTATTGAATGGTTTGCCTTGGAAATGAATAGAGATCTTTCGGTCATTTTTGAGACTGCATCCAGGTACTGCATATTGGACTCTTTTTTTTTTTTTACTATGACGACTACATTTCTTCTAAGGGATTCTTACCCACAGTAGTAGATATAGTGGTCATCTGAGTTAAATTCACCCATTCCAGTCCATCCTAAAATGTTGATGATCACTCTTGCCATCTCCTGTTTGACCACTTCCAATTTGCCTTGATTCATGGACCTAACATTCCAGATTGCTGTGCAGTATTGTTCTTTACAGCGTCGGACTTTACTTCCATCACCAATCGCATCCACAAATGGGTGTTGTTTTTTGCTTTGGCTCTGTCTCTTCATTCTTTCTGGAGTTATTTCTCCACTGATCTCCAGTAGCATTTTGGGCGCCTATCCACCTGGGGAGTTCATCTTTCAGTGTCCTATCTTTTTACCTTTTCATACTGTTCATGGGGTTCTCAAGGCAAGAATACTGAAGTGGTTTGCTATTCCCTTCTCCAGGGGACCATTTTTTGTCAGAACTCTCCACCGTGACCCATCCGTCTTGGATGGCCCTACATGGCATGGCTCATAGTTTCATTGAGTTAGACAAGGCTGTGGTCCATGTGATCAGATTGGTTAGTTTTCTGTGATTGTGGTTTTCATTCTGTCTGCTCTCTGATGGATAAGGATAAGAGGCTTATGGAAGTTTCCTGATGGGAGAGACTGACTGGGAAACTGTGTCTTGTTCTGCTGGGCAGGGCCATGCTCAGTAAATCTCTAATCCAATTTTCTGTTGATGGGCGGAGCAGTGTTCCCTCCCTGTTGTTTGACCTGAGGCCAAACTATGGTGGAAAAGGCAATGGCACCCCACTCCAGCACTCTTGCCTGGAAAATCCCATGGATGGAGGAGCCTGGTAGGCTGCAGTCCATGGGGTCACTAAGAGTTGGACACAACTGAGCGACTTCACGTTCACTTTTCACTTTCATGCATTGGAGAAGGAAATGGCAACCCACTCCAGTGTTCTTGCCTGGAGAATCCCAGGGACAGGGAAGCCTGGTGGGCTGCCGTCTGTGGGGTCACACAGAGTTGGACACGACTGAAGCGACTTAGCAGCAGCAGCAGTCTGTGGTGGAGGTAATGAAGACACTGGTGACCTCCTTCGAAAGGTCCCATGCATGCACTGCGCACTTAGTGCCCCCTGCCTATAGCAGGCCACCACCAACCCACACCTCCGCCAAAGACTCCTGGACACTCACAGGCAAGTCTGGGTCAGTCTCTTGTGGGGTCACTGCTCCTTTCTCTTGCATCCTGGTGTGCACAGACTTTTGTTTGTGCCCTCGAAGAGTCTGTTTCCCCAGCCCTCTGTGGGTTCTGGTGGCTCTATGGTGGGGTTAATGGTGAGCTCCTCCAAGAGGGCTTATGCCACACCCAGGTCTACTGCGCCCAGAGCCCCTGCCCCTGCAGCAGTCCACGGCTGGCTGTACCTGCACAGGAGACACTCAAGCACAGTTCTGGCTCAGTCTCGGTGGGGTCTCTGGGTCCTGGTGCGCACAAGGTTTGTTTGAGCCCTCCGGGCATCTCTGGCCAGTATGGGATTCGATTCTAAATGTGATTTCGCCCCTGCTGCCATTTTCCTGGGGCTTCCCCTTTGCCTTTGGACTTGGGGTATCTTTCCTTGGTGGGATCCGACATTCTCCTGTCAGTGGTTGTTCAGCAGTGAGTTGTAATTTTGGAGTTCTTGCAGAAGATGAGCACATGTCCTTCTACTCCGCTGTCTTGTAGAATTTCAACCCTTCAGTTGGCCCTTGGCAACCCTTTCAACCCTTCAGTTGGCCTTTGGGAAATGCCGCTTGTTACTGTTAACTCTCATGTTCTCTGCACCAGCTTTCTCACTTGGCCTGGAACAGAAGTCCTAGGCAGGCAGGGACCAGGCTGAACCCAAGTGAAACACATCAGAAAATTCCTAATGATTGATGACTATCCCTTGTTACTTGATTCTTGTCTTCTGTTAAACAGTGTCTGTCTCCCACTGAACATGATTTGTTGTTCTTTCAAGTAACACACACACATTTTTAATGAAACAAAACATAAGAAAGTAAAGAAAAAATCAAAAGTGATCTTGGTGATACCCATGTTAAGCATCCTCCTGTGCCATCTTTTCTCTCCCACGCCTTCTGCCTCCTCTTACCAGCATCATCACACACGGATCTAGCTTTACACAAATGGCTGTGCGAGGCACACTCTGCGCTATACCTGGTGCTTTCATCTTACAGTCTTGTTCAGATCCAGTGCTCCGGTGGGTTCTGTGAAGCCTCTGATTGCTGGTATGTGGTTCATTAACTCACTGGCATCTCACTGTTGACTGTTTGCTTGAAGCTGCATTCTCTGGAGCCGGGGTGGTCAATTCCCCCATCCACTGGGGAGGGTGGTGGCTCCAGGGCCAGAGCCCCGTTACACATCAGGTCTCCCTGACAAAGGGAAACCCTCATCAGCGGTCACACCAGTGAAGCTCTGGGCACCAAGTCTAACCCAGGCAGCCCGCTTATGATCAGAAGTGCCTTCTGTCACCTCATGAAGCAGTCCCCATTCAGGAGGCTCAGCCTTCACTTCGCTACTGCTCCTGTGAGTGAGCAGATTATCTGCTCCAGTCTGGGCAGGGCCCCCTCCCCCCTGCCCTGGCTTCCTTGCTATGGCCACGAGCCCTGCTTCCTTCTCCCAGGGGGCAGGGGTTCTCCCATAGTGTCCGACCTCCCTGCTGCCCTGCAGCCCCTGGTCACTTTCTGTCCTCAGGAAGACAGACACAGGACACCCTGTCCTTTCTCCCTCAGTCCCACTCACCAAATACGATGATAACAGTCCTAGTAACAGCTGCACTGATTGCTTCCTGTGTCGGGCCCCAGCGAGGATAGTTACTATTAATTACCAAGCCCCTCTCCATGGAAAGTTAAGGAAACTGAAGCACCAGGCAGTGAAGGCAATTGCCTGGTCACACAGCTCAAGTCTGGCTCCAAAAGCACCCTCTTCGTCTGAACTCTTAAGGGGATTATCGTGAAGGATGGAGTGACAGTCCCAATGCAGGGGACAGGGTGCTGAGAAAAGGAGGCACCAGAAGGGGCATTTAATCCACCGTGGAGATGGAGTGAAAAATCGTGTTCCCGCAGCTTAGCGTCTGTGAGTCTGTGAACCTTCAGAAGTTAGGCGGAGGGGGTGTGTGTGGTAAAACCGTGTGTCTTGGTTCATTTGTCACAGTGTCAGAGGCATCCGTGATTCAGGGCAGGGACGGCTGCCAGGCCAGATGATCCTCCAGGGTCCCTTCCTGGTCCCGAGTCTGTGGTTCTGTGACCATATAAGGCCGCGGTGCCTGGGGAGCCTCAGTGCTGCTGAGTGCAGTCCTGCATGGAGAAGGGGAAGCAGAGAGCAAAGGGAGCCCCAGCCCAGGCCCCCTCACTGGTCCCCAGGACAGCAGAGAGAGGAGCAGGGTAGGGGAGGCTGGGGGACCCTCCTTGGTTGCCTCTTCCCGGAAACTTCATGTGAGCTCGCTGCTGCCCTCCCGTGCTCTCCCCGTCTCCGTGTGGGTTCTCCTCCCTCAGTTGCGTTGCCAGGTTTCCAGAGTCCCGCCAGAGCTGGATGCTCAGGGCTGCAGAGTCAGCCTTGCTTGCTCCTAGGCTGCTTCTGCTCCAGCAGCTTGGGAAACCCCTCAGAGCCCCTAACCCTAGTGCAAGTGTACTAGGAGATGGCCTAGTGTGGAGTGGGCACCGAGGCGGCCTCTAGCCTGGTCCACCTCTGCGATGCTAGCTCTGCAGATGTAAGGAATCCAGTGGGTTCCCACCCCACCTCCCCACCCCCCACCCCCACAGACACAGATACACACAGACACACACGCTCACACACACACACACCTGTCTTCTTTAGCGAGCTCCTTGGAGAGGGACAGATCTTGTGCCCCAGTGTAATCTTGCTTGTGGAGTTACATCCCATGTTCTCTGAGTTCAGAGAACCACGCTGTATCAGTCTATTCAGAGCCAACCCTGTGTCAGCTGGTAAGGAGAGTGGGAACTGAGATGGAGGACCGACAGACAGGCTGCTGGTATGGACAGAAAGTTAATAAACAAGTGTACTAGGAGATGACCTCCCAAGGTGCAAAACGTATTTTGGTCATGACTGTGTTGGTTGTAAGTGACAGAAACCCAAATCAAATCAGCTTATGCAAAAAAAGAGGGAGTCAGAGAACTCGTGTCCCTCAAAAGTGTCAGGACAGGGCTAGCTTCAGGAACAGCTGGATCCAGTCATCAGGGGCTGTCTCTGGGACTTGGTTCTGTGCTGCTGTCACTCAGCTGTGTAGATGGCGCTCAGTTTGTCTGAGGCTGCTGCAGTGTGAGCTGCCGGAGCTGCCGCTGACCATTACTAAGGTGCCCCGTGCAGACTCATTCCTGCTTTCCAGATCCCATCCTCATCTCTTCCAGGGCTAGACTTGGGCTGCCACAAGAAGCCCGACCCCCCCCCCCAGGCTACCTCTTCAACCCCTGTGCCTCCTTTCCTCGCCCCACAGCCCTTGGACTGATATAGGAGGTGTTTTGATGCTAACTTTGTGTGTGAAATCTCTGGGTTCTCAGGGAACCTGGATATAGGAATTCTAGCAGAAGAAGCAGTCCTGCGTCTCAGCATCCACGTGGTAGGCACAAGCACGGCCTCAAATGCCACTGTCACCCTTGCCAGCTGTGTGACCTCGGGTGACTGGGTTAACCTCTCTGAGCCTTTGTTTCCTTCCTCTGTTGAGAGGAGATAAAAATTATCTCCTAGGATTGTTTTGAAGATTAGATGTGATAGTACATGCAAAGCACTTGGCACAGAGAGTAAACCCTTAAACATTAGTGGCTATTGTGGTTCTGCTTGTCTTATACCACCAATGAAGGAAATTCTCTTTAAGGGACTTTGACTTTAGAATGAAGGTATCATTACTAACAGCTACTGTATATTATTGTTGTTGTTTGTTGTTGCTAAGCTGTGCCCGACTCTTTGTGACCCCATTATAGCCCGCCAGGCCCCTCTGTCCATGAGATCCCAGTTGAGGATACTGGAGTGGGTTGCCGTTTCCTTCTCCAGGGAAATCTCAAACCAGGGGTCAAACCTGCGTCTCCTGCATTGGCAGGTGGATTCTTTACTGCTTAGCCCCCAGAGAAGCCCACCATATAGTATATACTTGCAGTGAAGTGAAGTGAAACTCACTCAGTCATGTCCAACTCTGCGACCCCATCAACTGTATAGTCCATGGAATTCTCCAGGCCAGAATACTGGAGCGGGTAGCCTTTCCCTTCTCCAGAGGATCTTCCCAACCCAGGGATCAAATCCAGGTCTCCTGCCTTGCAGGAAGATTCTTTACCTACTGAGCCACAAGGGAAGCCCAAGAATACTGGAGTGGGTAGCCTATCCCTTCTCCAGGGGATTTTCCTAAACCAGGAACCAAACTGGGGTCTTTCCTGCATTGCAGGCGGATTCTTTACCAACTGAGCTATGAGGGAAGCCCTACTATATACAATAGGCACTTTACATTTTTTTCTCACAATGAGTTCTTGTAGTTGAAGAAACCAAAGCCTGAGGAGTTAAATCCTTTCCTAGGAACACACAGCTCATGAGTGATGGAGTTGGCGTCACCCACATTCTTCTGACTCCTCAGATCTGACCACTGCCCTACTCTTTTCTCCCCGGAATGAGATGGGAAATAGAAAATAAAGAGGCCTTAAGTGATACTTTTAAGGATAAATGATTCAAATCAATGCTGAGGCAGAGTTGGGGAAGAAGAATGTGGCATGAAAGAAATACTGAAGGACTTATACTAAAAAAGTGCAGCGTTTTTCTCTGAATAGTAGCATTATGAATATTACTTACTTTCGGTGTTACTATGCATGGTGCAGCTTTTCTAGGGTTGAGTCAGAGGGAACGGAAGGTATAAAATTCTACCCTGAAGCAAGAAGCCCAATTTTAAGCTAATATAAGCCAGCATGAACAAGTTATGCAACCAGTAATCATGATTTGAGCAGTTTCTGCCCAAATTGCATCATTTTTGTAAGCCCCAAATGAAGCTTTCTTATTTGAGGGCACCCCAGGCACCTGTGAGGCCTTCCAGGCAGTGTTCGGTCTAGCCCACCCTGAGGCTTGAGGTGTGGCGAAAAGGACCGTGTGCTTAGTTAGAGACCCGGGTTCTGTTCCGGCATTTGGCTCTTACTGTTTTTGCTGACAGCCGTTAGGCCGGTTACCCAGTCTTACTCAGTCTCAATACAGATGGATAGAATAAAAGTCTACCCTCCCTACCTTGTCAGGTGCTGTAAAGGTTAATACTAACAGGTGTGAAAAAATAACCCTAGTGGAAGGAGATCCTGTAGGCGGCCAAGGAGCTAGAGAGCATTCCCAGGAGAGCAGCAAGGCCGGCTGGTCCAAAGCAAAGCATGAGAAACTCATGGAGCCGGCTTCTTGCAAGAGTGTGTCATGGGAACCAGCAGATCCAGGCTGCACCTCTCAGGGCACCCAGAGTTCCCACCCTCTGAGGAGAGTCGGGCCGTGGAGGCTTTTTAGTGATGGCTCTGGCGTTCACAGTATGCATCTTATCAGGCTTTCCTTTCAAGTAACTTTATGCTTTCTTGTTGTTTAGTCACTAAGTCACGTTCGACTCTTTGTGACCCCATGGACTGTGTGTAGCCAGCCAGGCCCCTCTGCCCATGGGATTTCCCAGGCAAGAACACTGGAATGGGTTGCCATTTCCTCCTCCAAAGATATTTCCGACCCAGGGGTTGAACCTGTGCCTCCTGCACTGACAGACATTGGCATACAGATTCTTTACCGCTAAGCCACGGGAGAAGCAGTATTACGCGCCTTCTCGTGTAATATAAGAATTGTTCAGCAACATATTTCCATTTTATTCCTCCCATCCTCTGTGCTATCGTTGCATAGATTTTACTTCTACATGTTTCCACATGCATGTCACAATGCATCTTTCAGCCTCTTTCCTCTCTCTGCTGCAGTTTCGATGGTTTCCATTGCTGTGTCTTCAGGGTCACTCTTCTTTGGGGTGTCTCACCTGCTGTTAGTCTCCGTCAGTGAAATTTTTATTTCAGATACTGTATTTTCATTTCTAGATACTCTGTTTTGCTCTTTTTTATATCTTCCATTTCTCTACTCATTATGTTCATGCATTCCTTTAGTTTCTTGAGAATATTTTAGATAGCTGTTTTTGAGGTCTCATTTGTTAATGCCATCATCTCTGACACTTCTGAGTTTGCTTCTGTTGACTAATTTGTCTCCTGGTTATGGATCACACTTTCCTCCTCCTTTGCATATCTAGAAATGTTTTTATTGGATGCTGGATACTATGAATATTAGATTGGTAAGTGTCTGGATTTCACCATCCTCATTTAAGGAGTGTTAGATTTTATTCTGTCACGCAGTTATTGACTTGTGGGTCAATTTGGGTTTTTCTTTGAGACTCATTTTTGAGTTCTGTCAGGGCAGGTCTAAAAGTAGCCTTTACTACTGAGGAGTGAGCCTTCTGGGGTCTCTGCCAAATGCCCTGGGGGTTTAACTGTGCATTCTGACTAGTGGGAACTTGCACCACACTCAGACTTGGGTGAGCTTTGGGACGGGTCTACCTTAGAAGCTCCCTGACGCATGTTTCTTCTCAAGTTTGTAGAGTCTCACTCGGTTCAGCCAAAGGCTCAAAAAGACCCCCAATCAGATATGTGGAGCTCTGTGTCTCGCTGTCTCTCTCTCCTCTCCTCTTTCCTCTCAGGGACTCTGCACCTCAGCCTTCCAGAACTTTTCCCTTTACCCCATGCGCTCAGGAAGGCGGCTATGCTGTGCACGGGCCCTCCCTCCCCGCGCTGAGGTCTGGTGGACGCCTCCGGGCAGAAAGCCAAGGCGATCACAGGACTCATCCCTCACAGGACTCGCCACGCTCGCTTCCCTTCCGTCCCAGATCACAAGTCCCACGCTGCTTATTCTCCAGTGTCTGAAAGCCCTTGTTTCACGTATTTTGTCCAGATCTCTAGTTGTTTACAGTGGGAACTAACAATTCCCTTTGAGATTCCCTCCAGGGTAGTACACATCCATGATGCAAACTGGATGTATGGTCAAAAACTTGTACAAAGCTGGATTTAAGGCTAATAAAAGACAGTGAAAAGGCAGTGGGGTCATTTTGATCTGCTTATTAGAGAAGCTCAGGATAAAGGCTCACAACCCAGCACCAAGTCACATTTTATAATAGAAATCGTTACTATCCATCAGCTGACCTGGGGATAAGTAAACATGGTATATCTGTAGATGGAATCTGGTTTGACAGTAAAAAGGAAGGGAGTGCTGACGGATGCGACAGCACAGGTGAACACAGATGAACACGCCAAGTGAAGGAAACTAGTCGCAAAAGACGACACTTCGTCTGATCGCATGTATGTGAAATGTCTAGAGTAGACAAATTTGTAAAAACAGAAGGCAGATCAGATGAGCGGTTGCTTCCTGCTGGAGGTGGGGGATGGAGTGACTGCTAATGGATACAGGATTTCTTTGGGGGAGGACAAAAACATTCTGAAATTAGAGATCACTGCCCAACCTTGTGAATATACTAAGGAATGGTGAATCTCACGTTTCCCACGGGTGGATTATATGGTCTGTGAACTCTTATCTCAGGAAAACTGTTTATAGAGAGAGAGACTCACTAGCAGTGTTCTCCAGTACCGAAGGACATGCAAGGCTGGAGAAGGGCTGCAGAGGTAGTAAGGGAGTCTGAGCTATTACACAGGTGGATGTACACGTCACAGGTGGTATTCAGTCTTGGACTGGAAAACGTGACCACAGGACAGTTTGCAGTTTACTGGCAGATGACTAATGTTGGATGTGTGTGTGTGTACGTGTGCGTGCGTGCTCGATTGTGTCCGACTCTTCGTGACCCCACAGACTGTAGTCTGCCAGGCTCCTCTGTCCATGGGATTCTCCAGGCAAGAATACTGGAGTGGGTTGCCATTCCCTTCTCCAGGGGATCCTCCCAACCCAGGGATCAAACCCACGTCTCTTGCATTTCCTGCATTGGCAGGTGGATTCTTTGCCACTGTGTCAGCTAGGAAGCCCCTAATGTTGGGTGTTAGTCTTAAAATCCATTTGTCTTTTCTTAATTACCTCAACCATGAGCAGATTCTTGCAGAGTCTCAGTTTTACCCCCTTTCTAGTTTTCTCTGCTTCCTGGGCCCTTGTCAGCAACGGGCACCATCTGCCGGGCTCAGGGGCCTCAGGGCATGTCCTCCCTCAGCCTTGACCTCAGCCGAGCCTGAGCACAGAAGAGCGCTGAGTGTTGCGTGGTCTCTGGGAGCTGCAGCGTCACCTCCATGTCCTCCGTGTCGGGTTCAGAGCCACCAGAACAAGGGCAACACAGTGCTCACATCCCAACCGAGGGTGGAGAGCAGGCCCTCTCCTTCACAGCCACCAGAACAAGGGCGACACAGTGCTCACATCCCAACCCAGGGTGAACAGGCCCCCTCCTTCTGCTGGCTCTTCTGTTGTCAAAGATGAAGGTGGTTCGTTTGAAGTGAGTGACCTTACCTTACCTTTAAAAGCAGTGGAAGTTTGCTGTGAGAGAAAAACGTGTTCTTCATCTGCAGGCTTTTTTCAGGGTCTTCAACAGTATGCTCCTGAGTGG
The DNA here is from genome assembly GCF_042477335.2 of Ovis canadensis. Taxonomy (NCBI): domain Eukaryota; kingdom Metazoa; phylum Chordata; class Mammalia; order Artiodactyla; family Bovidae; genus Ovis; species Ovis canadensis. The sequence goes on along the minus strand of NC_091258.1, from coordinate 37,505,114 downwards.
ATATTTAAGCTAAAACCCTGAGCTTTGCTTAAAAATACTATTGGCAAGACTTCCCTGGTGGCTTAATGGTTGAGAAATCCGCCTGCTGATACAGGGGACAGGGGTTCAGTCCCTGGCCTGGGAAGATTCCACATGCCTCGGGGCAGCCAAGCCCATGTGCCACAGCCACTAAGCCCGTGCCCTCGAGGCCTCACCCCACAGCAAGAGAAGCCGCGCACCGCAGCTGGAGAGTGGCCGCCACTCACCGCGACCAGAGAAAGCCCACACACAGCACCGCAGACCTAGAGCAGCCAAAAGTAAATAGTAAAATATTCATGACAAGCATATATTGAGTGCTCAGTGTGTGTTCTGAGTGCTTTCAAGTGTTGTCAACCCCTGGACTGATCTTGCTTCCATGGTATATAGGGAATATAAACAGACTGCCTTTCTTTTTTTCACAATTTTGTTTTTTAAATTTTTCAGTAATTCCGGTAGATTTTTCCTTCAGATACTGTGGTGTGACCACAGCAGCTCAGTAACTCAGCATCCAGGTTGGACCAGGCCCTCAGCCAGCTAAGCCAGGAGGTTGGCCGGGGATTGGAGAGCAGTAGAGAGGGAGGGGAGGGGATGGCCTCCCACGTCTGCCGCGCTCATTGCCAGGTGAGGCCAGTGCGCTCATCAGACGTGCTGTGTGTGGTTTCCCTCTAGGATCATCCACGAAGACGGCTTCTCTGGCGAAGACGTGAAGCAGTACAAGCCGGTGGTCTACAGCAACACCATCCAGTCCCTGGCAGCCATCGTCCGGGCCATGGACACTCTGGGCATCGAGTACGGTGACAAGGAGCGAAAGGTAGGCCACTGCACCCTTGGGCGCGGGGAGGAGACGGCCTGTCCCTGCTCCCCACGTGTCCTCTCTATGGGGCCGGGTTGCTGTATGGGGACGGGGCGAGACTGTGCTCTGTCACCAGCCAGGGCACCCATCCACCTGGCCAGTGCAGCCCAACAGGGGGCTCCGGTGGTGGGCAAACCGCCACAGCACGATCGCGACGGAGACGACAGACCCAGAATTCCAGGGTTTATTGTGTAGATGAGAAAGGGTTGGTGACACTGCCCTAAATTGTGACCCTCACAACATTGTCCAAGTACATGCCCTTGGGCAACTCACTTGAACAGAAAAATATATTTTTAGGCACAACAAGCCCCACCTGGCCACCATCTCCCCTCCTTAGGGCAGCTTTCCTTTCCTTGCCGGCGGTGGGGGCAGCTGTTCAAACCCACTCTCTTCCTCCTTTGCACCAGGGGGCTGTGTTTTCCCTGCCTCCAAGGTGAGTCTGAGGACCAGGGGCACTCTCCTCCCTGCAGGAAGTTGACATCCTAGAACAGGAACAGTTTTCAGTTGAGTTTCCAGGCTTCTGATAGGTGGTGAATGGAATAAATCATAAAAACTCTTATTTGCGAACGTCTGCATTCACTAAAGTTACACAGCTATACTGGAAAAGCCAAATAAAAGGGGCGAGGGGAAACAGCCTTGGAAAGTTCTCTGCAGGAGTGGCTCTTTGTCTCCTGCTGGGACTCTGAATCCCAACCATCCTCTCCTTGTGACCTGAAGTGTGAGGTGGGGAGCAGGTGGAGGCCGTCGAGTGCCTGGGCCCCTCGGTGGAGCCTCTGGATAGAGAGCGTTAAGCTCCGGTTCCATGTGGCTTGGTTGTGCACTGTGTATATATCCTTTCTTTGCCAAAAAATCACCTCCCTCATGGAGGAAAACCATCCTCACCTTCTCTGGGCGTAATAAATCATCTGTGACAGGTAGCTTTAAATGTAAAATTCAATGTTATATGCACAAAATCCTAATTCTCTGCGACAATCATCCCAGCTCAGGTATCGCCTTCCCCCTGGAGGAGGGGAACGTGAGTGACTGAGGGTGTCCAGGGCCAGCCTGGGGCGGGGAAGCCAGGCGCTGCCCCTCAGGGAGGAAACCCTTCTCCCTGGGGATGGGCTTTGGTTTTGGTCACAGAGCCAGGGCTGTGGAATGAGGGACACTGCGAGCTCTTCAGTTTTGTTTGCACTAAGAATTCACTGAGGGTACAGTGTGCCAGGCCTTGCTGGAGATGTGTGTGTATGAGTCACTCATTCGTGTCCAACTCTTAGGACCCCATGGACTATCGCCTGCCAGGCTCCTCTGTCCATGGGATTCTCCAGGCATGAATGCTGGAGTGGGTTGCCATTTCCTTCTCCAGGACAGTAGAGCTGGAGAGACCAGTCAGCAAAGAGCAGCTCAGATCATCAGATGTAGCGAAGACAGGTTACAGGACTTCATTCATTTTAATAATAATGGTCACAACAGTAACACCAATAGCTCTCTTGTACTGAGCACCTACTAGAGGCCAGACACTGTGCCATAAGCACTTTGCAAGTATTAACTCACTTTTGTCAACACGGGTGGGCGTTAAAGCAGGAAATGCCCGGTCTGATCTTCAGACATGGGACAGGCCTTTGGTCTCTCTGTCTGCCTTTTGGTCAAAGAAAGCTTAGTGCCTGAATCTCAGTTAACCAGATGACAGACGCAGTGCAGAAGGCTCACGTGTCCATAGCACACACTTTACACAAACACAACCACCCACCGCAGCCTGCGAGACCTTCCAAGAGTGTGTGTGTTCATTGCCACGCCCACCTCTCAAGCAACTCTTCCTCAAAACCTCCTGCCCTGATTATAATCCAAAACAGCGTGACTTTGAAATGCTTTTCTCCTTCAGTTTTGGAAAACGTTTGTTGTTCCTGGAGGATTTTGTTTTCCCAGCTTATTATCCTGAGTAGAGAGGTGGTTGCTTGGGTATTGCTAGGAACATGACGTGTTAAGGTCTATGCCGCGGGGCCCGTTGGCCTCCGTGGCTGTTTCTTGTGTGGTGGAGACAGCCCTCAAGTAGACGGTTGGGAAAGGCTCCACGGAAAAGGGAGGCTGAGAACAGAACGGGTGCTCCCTGGACACGGAGGAGCTGGAGCCCAGTCCTCTGCCGGCAGGTGGCACCAGGGCACTCGGGCTTGTCAGGAAGTCCTCCAGGCCCCGGGACATCTCCTGCTTTATTTCGCCTTAGGCCACAGTGAGCCAGGCAGCTGGAGAAGGTGTTCCCTGGGAGTGGCCTGGTATGGATTTGCTGTCTAGGAGCTGCTTGCAGGGACCCCCCACCCCACCCCCGCCCACCTGCCTGTGTATCAGCTGTGGGGGGTTTAGAGAGTGAGGTGGAAGGGGGCAGCTACTTCACACTAGATGGCCAGGGAATGTTCCCCTGAACCTGAAAGGGATATTTGTGATGAAAAGACCTCGAGAAGGAGCCAAGAAGGAGCCGTGGGAGGAAGAGAAGCAGAGGTTCCACACAGACACCACCAGGCCCTAAGAGAAAGTGAGCCTGGTGAGTTGGGAGTGAGAAGTGAAAAAAAAAAAAAAAAGACACAGAGAGGCAAAGCGATTTATCCAAGGTCATTCAGCACAGAATCCGTATTTATAGATGTGTAACCCTAAGGAAACTATGATCCATGTGGCTCAGGTCCAGGGCAGAGCCCCACTTAAAGAGGCACAGTACAGCCAGGCAACACAAAGCTTCAGAGCCCTATTCTTCGGAGTCTCTCCCAAAACTCAGAAAGGCACTCAGAGGACAGCCCCCACTGCTCTTCTCACAGGGCCTTTCCTGCCTTCCCCGTCTGTCCCAGTCCTGCTCTCTTGAACAGCTTTCTTCCTGAGTGCCCCGGACACCATCTCTCTACACACCACCACGAGCCTGCCAGGCTCTCCCCATCCTGCCCTCTTTAGTCTTCTCACTTGTCCGTCTCTGCCTCCTGCCCTCTCCCTCCCTCTCCCCATCTCTCTCTCCCCGACTCCAGCTGTCTCTCCGTTGCTCCTTCTCCCTGGGTCTCTCTCCTCTTGCCCCACCCCTTTCCTCCACCTCCTCCCCACCCCTCTCTGCATCTCCGTCTCCCTCTTTCCTCCCCGCTCTCCCCGCTCACCCCAGCTCATTGTCATGTAAATTGTCCTAAACTTTTGAGAGGATCTTCCCCTCCCTCTTCTCCCTCCATCCTACGCCCAGGGCCTGCATCTGCATCACAAAAGCAGAGAACCTCATCTGGCAGAACTGGCCTCAACCCTGACACTGGAACAAAGTCTGGGGGAAACTGGACAATCAGAGGATTAGGAGGTTCATTTGGGCAAGCCTAGGATGGGGAAAGTCTATGAACACTCCCTTGTGATGAATTTGATCACACCCACGTGTGTATAGAAATACACACAAAGTTTATGTCCATATGCAACGTATACTTGCATATGTAAAGCACATTATAATGGGACAATAGCAAAGAAGTAATGCTTTGAACTTGTGTGAGGCTTTATTCAGTTGAAAAACCCTCTCATTTTCATTTTTGCTTTGTGCACATCCTATTTCTCCCACTAAATTTTGAACTCCCTGTGGGCAGAATATAGGTCTTATCCATCTAGTACAATGCCTGACACAGGAAGTATTCGATAAACTGCATTCCAATCCCAGTTCAACCACCAACTGTATGGCCCTGGGTACATTATAGCTTCCTTGGGATTTCTGTCTGTAAGATGGGCATAATTCTAATACTGTCCCCTTTCATCTGGTGTTAAGGTTAGATGAGGTGATGCATGTGAAACGCTGGGACAGCGCCTGACACATCCAGCACCTAACCGGCAGTCCGGGGCCAGTGCCCTAAGCGGGGCTAAGATCAGTGCTGGTGCTGGAATTGCTACCCAGTCTCTGCCGGTTCACCAAGGGGCTTCGTTGGAGTGCCCCCTCCCTGCCCTGAGATGAGATATGGTACTCTTTGGGGAGGCAGAATCAGATTTCACACTTAGATTCCAGAACGTCACAGAATCTCCTCTGGTAAGAGAAACCTTGCCATTTAAGTCACACAGTGGAGCGCTGAACACGGTCTCCTTTTGAATCAGGGAAATGCTGTGATGCCGTCTCCACGGCGCAGCGCTGTGTACCCTGTAGTTCACAAGAATTCTGAAACAGATGGAAACAAGGATGCTCTCTAGTCTGTATCTGCCTGAGTTCCTTGGGGTCTGGAGAAACCTCATCGGGTGTTGTCAGGTCTGATGGGGGGCTGGGGAGGTGACAAATGAAGGCCCAAACCTGAGGCCGGAAAGAGGCTTCCTCTGGGCAGCAGCGCGTCCACCACCATGTGCTAGACGCTGCCACTCTTCCGCTGTAGCAGGCCAGCCCCGGCCCAGCTCTGACCCTCTGCCCGCCCAGGCTACAGAGCTTGAAACTCCTCCGTTTAAGACCATCTAGGTCTGGTGCTCCATTTTGCAGATGAGAGCCCCACCTGGCCCTGACAGGAAAGAGACTTACTCCAGGGATGACGTGGCAGGCCGGCGCTAGAGTTTGAGGTTTTCTGAATCTCTGCTCAGTTCTCTTTCCATCTCAGCAGCCTGCCCAAAATCACTCAGCCAACCTGGGGCCTTGTTGTCTTTCATTTGGTGGGTCAGCCAGTCATCCCACAAATACTCAGTGAGCAGTCACAACACCCCTGGCAGACAGTGCATGGGGAGGCAGGGTTAGATGCAAAAATGAAAGAGGGAGCCCACCCTTTGATTTGCAAGGCCTCCCCAGCTCTGCAGGGCTCAGTGCAGCGAGGTCGGCTTGCTTCCTGTCATCTGAGACTGGATCAGGCCCCAGGCCCTGGGTTTGGGGCAGGTGTCTGTTTTTTAAGCCCTGCCATAAAGAGTGCCACACCTGGCCGCTAGTACCTTGGCCCAGGTTGGCAGCACAAGTGGCTCTTCCTGGCCTTCCTCCAAAAAGACCAACTCAGAGGAACAGCAGGTTTCAAGATGGGAAAGGAAGAGGCGGGGGATTAAAATGCCAGGTTTTGAGATGGCCCTTTAATGCTTCTCCTTCTTAGCCTCTTTTTGGGTTTCCACAGCTGAAGATAGTCGCTCCCTCCTCTGAACACGGTCGTTCTGGAGCTCCAGACCCAGCCGTCTCCCGGCACTCTGCAGCCGGACAGGGAAGGAGGGGAGCCTGAGGGCCAGGATGGTGTTATCTACCTGTACATTCACCCATTCATTCATCCACATAGGTATTCCCGCAGGGGTGAGCAAGACCCAATCCCTGCCACCAGGGCGTAGGCAAGGAGGACAGATGCTTCAGTAGACGATGGTGTTTTCCTTTGATTTGGTTTTAATTTTTATTTATTTGTTGGCTGTGCTGGGTCTTGGTTGCCGTGCACAGGCTTTCGCTAGTTCCGGCAAGCTTGTGGTGTGGGGGCTTCTCCTTGTGGTGGCTTCGCTTGTTGCAGAGCATGGGCTCTAGGGCGCTCAGGCTTTAGTGGTTGTGGCTCACGGACTTAGTTGCTCCACAGAACGTGGAATCTTCCTGGACCAGGGGTCGAACCTGCAGCCTGTGCGTTGGCAGGTGGATTCTCAACCCCTGGACCACCAGGGAAGTCCGGTAGACGGTGTTTTTTCTTTTCATCAAAATGTGGTGATATTGATGCTCCTCAGTGGCTTGTCTTGAGGACTAAATGACTACTAGATGCAAGATCTTAGAGTAGAGCCCGGCACCCAGTAGGTACTCAGGAAAGCTTAGCTGTTGTTAGCATTGTGTGCCTTGAAGCAGAGTGACAACTGCTCTAGTTTTCAGAGGTTGGTTAGACATTACAGATGAATGCCGGAAGTGAGGCATCCCCCTGGCTGAGGGCAGGGATCTGAGCAGTCATGGGAGGAGCCCTGCCTTTGCCTGGGTTTTGTCCTCCTGTCAGTGCTCATCCTCAAGAATCAGGAAAGCAGGAGCCAGCTTGGGCTTCTCTCTGTGATTGGCATTTAATGAAGGGGCACTGATGAGAAGAGGATGGTTCTCTTCCAGAGAGCTTTGAGGGCTAAACAGAAAACCATTTTTCTGAGTCTTGATAAAATGCTGAGCCCTTCCCTGCCGTCATAAGTCAAGTGTTGGGAACACACGAGGATATTTCCTTATTGATGGAGGGTCATAGTGGGCCTCAAGGTTCTCTCCGTGGATGTCAGAGATTGTGGTCCAGGCCCAGACACAAAGGACATCCCAGTAGAAGGCTGGGCCTAATATGCCACCCTGGGACATTCGTATAGACACCTTACCTTGAGCAAGTCACAGAGCTCCTCTGAGTTGCACTGTGTAAGTTAGGATGTATTTGGCTGCTAGTGAAGACCACCCAACTGTCGGTGTCCTTGACAGTAGCTGCTAAGTCACTTCAGTCGTGTCCGACTCTGTGTGACCCCGTAGACGGCAGCCCACCAGGCTGTTCTGTCCCTGGGATCCTCCAGGCAAGAACACTGGAGTGGGTTGCCATTTCCTTCTCCAGTGCATGAAAGCAAAAAGTGAAAGCGAAGTCGCTCAGTTGTGTCCGACTTAGTGACTCCATGGATTGCAGCCTACCAGGCCCTTCTGTCCATGGGATTTTCCAGGCAAGAGTACTGGAGTGGGGTGCAGTTGCCTTCTCCACCTTGACAGTAGGGACACCATCAATTCCTGGACAGGGACTCGTGAGAGATGGCGGCCCTGGGGCTCCTCGAAGCATCAGGCCTGGGTCCACCCCACAGGGCCCTCTGGTTGCTCGTAGCTCCAGGTAACACCTCCCACAGGGACTCCAGGGCAGAAGGAGAACACATCGCCCAACTTCGAACCACACATCGGCCTAGCAGGAGGGAGCTGAGGAAACCAAAAATGCGGCTTTTTTTGGCTCTAGTAGGACACAGAGGCAAGAGAGAAGGGGGCTGAGGGACGGCACCGGTCACCGCCGGCCACTCTGCCTGTGAGCTGCTGTGGGGATCTGTAAGAGCGTGGAAGCAGATGTGCTGAGTTGGTGGGAAGTCCCGTCTGGAGGCTAGAAATGTGGTACAGCTGGGGAGCTGCTCTGGGGAAAGTGTGCTCCTCCAAGCGGGGGCACAGGGGGTCGTAACTTCTTCTCTGGTTTCTGCCTTTGTTTGCCCATTTTAGTCTTTTCCGGCCGATATAGCAACAATACCATAGATGGGTGGCTTAAACAACAGGAACATATTTCTCACAGTTCTGAAGGCTGCAAAGTCCAAGGTCAGGGTGGCAGCAGATGAGGTGTCTGGGGAGGACCCCTTACTAGTTCACAGACAGCTGTCTTCTCACCGTGTCCTCTTGAGACGGAAGGACTGGGATTGATCTCTGGAGTCTCTTATAAAGGCATTCGTCCGCAGTCTCCTCCCAGACGCCCCGCCTCCTAATATCAGGACACTGGGGATTAGGTTTCTACATAGGAATTTTGAGAAGACACAGTCAATCTATAGTACCCACATCAGAAGCCGGAATGTTGTCCCAAGGGGCACTGGAGAGGAGAAGATGGTTGGTGGCAGGTAAATCTCCTGGCAGCGCAAAGCTATGCCAAGTATCTGGGAGGAATGTCCGTGCAGAGGATCCTGGGGTGCAGCTCACTGAAGAGAGCAGGGCAGTCCACCCCGAGACCACCACCCACCCGGCCTGGCGCCCCGGCTTCCCTGGGCAGGCTGGGTGACTGCCGCGCCTGGCCTCCATCCGGCCCCTCCATGGCATGGCTCGTGGAATGAGTGGGTGTTCAGGCCTGCGCCTCGGCCAGTCTCCACACATTCATTGTCTGTAGAAAGAGGTGTGGAATTTTAAAAAGAAAAAAGGAAACCTAACGACTCCAACTAACAGTAAATGAAAACCACAGGCAGTGGTGTCTTGCGCTTCGGTCTCCTCCCTCCCTCCCTTTCTCTTTCTCTTTCTCTCTCTCTCTCACAGTAGCGTACACTCCCCTCGTCTGTCTCTCCCTGTAAGCCCTGAATTACCCGGCTCTAATGGTGAAAAAAATGTTATGACTGTGGAAAAAATGGTGAAAAAAATGTTATGACTATGCAAGTGAATATTTCCGAGCATCAGGATAGGGGGTCCCCACTAGTGGCCTTTCCCTTGAGTATATAAGGGGCCCACATGACAGCCCTCAGTCTACCCCCACCCCCTGCATTTCCACCGGCTACCCCACAGGAAAGCCAAGAGCCTCCTCTTTGGAGCAGGAGTGTTGGGGGCACATCTTTTGGGCTCAAGGTGGCAAACAAGCTGCCAAGGATCTCGCCCAGCCTCGGAAGACATAGAGGACAGCTCAGAGAGGCCTGCCTGGCCAATGCTCATGTGCTGAGGCTCCTGGCATGTTGAAAAATGAAGAATTCTTAAAATAAGGCCACAAAATTGTATATTTTTAACGGGCTTCCTCTGGTGGCTCAGACGGAAAAGAATTTGTCTGCAATGCAGGAGACCCAGGTTCCATCCCTGGGTTGGGAAGATCCCCTGGAGAAGGAAGTGGCAACTCACTCCAGTAATCTTGCCTGGAAAATCCCATGGACAGAGGAGCCTGGTGGGCTACAGTCCATGGGGTCACACAACTGAGTGACTAACACTTCTAAATGTATACTTACCAAATTAATACTTTGGACCCACCATTAATGCAATGCAGTATAATTTTGCTACCCAGAACATAATCAGAGGAGCTATAAGAATGTTAGTGCGCAGTGCAGGGCTGGCTGCACGGTCCCATAGGGGACCCAGGTTCAAGCCTTGTGGTGGGCACTGTCACCGTTCACCCCGGAGGGCGGTCTCTCCCTGACCACGTCTGTTACCTGATTTGATCCAAACTCCACATTGGAGCCCCTTGTGGATGACGGACCCTTTCTGAGGGACCTGGTGTTTTACAGAGGAGCCAGGGGACCCAGAGGTGGACTTTGGCTCATTGTGGGGTGTCAGGGGTGTGCTGAGGCAGCCGTGTGGGTGAGATAGAGAGGGTGGCCGTGGAGTGGTGTCTGGCTCCCTCCGCAGCTCGAAGGCCCCGCGCTCTGCATGCCTGGGCCGGAGGGGTATAGTCCCACACAGGCAGGGTGGCGGTGGCTTCCCCAGGAAAACCAGCGCCTGTCTGCCCTTGTCATAACCACACACACCCATCTTCCTCTTTACTTGGCTCCTTCCCCTCTTATTTATTTACGCCTCCACAACCTACTGGGGTTTTGCACCACTGCTGAAGACCCCCTCTGGATAAGATAGGACACTCTTGGTCACCAAAGATAAGAAAGACAATCAAACTGGCTTGTAAAAGCAAAAAAACACTCCCCGGGTCCCGGGAGGAAGAAGCGCAGAGGGCCTGCTGCAGGGGAGGCTCCACCAGTGGCTCTGATGAGCTGCCCTGGCTCCTCTTCATTTCCTCCATCCCCCGTGGCCTTCCCGTTGGACCCACAAAATCACTTCTCATCTTGCAAGGAAATGGCTGTCAGAGTTACATCACCACCTCCTCCCACTCCCCCCGGCCCCGACCCTGGAGCATCCCTGAATGTGCAGAGCAGAGGGTGTGCCCTTGCACACCCTTCCCTGAGAAGTCACTTAGATCCTGGGAGTTGCCCTCTCTTCTTGGCCCCACTGAGATCACATACCCATCCCTGAACATCCCTGAGCCAGTCACTGTGACCAAGGGGATGCAGTACTCTGATTGCCTGAAGGGTTTCTGGGACCAGAGTGAATTCCCCAGGAGCTCATGAAACAGGAAATGGAAGCAGAAGAAAGAGATGCTGGGGAGGCCACCGTAGCCATCCTGAGTACTCTCCTTGCCTTCAGCACTGCCCACTGTGCCTGATTCCTATCGTGTTGGTGGATGGCCAGCCACACTCAAGCTACTATAGCAGGATTATGACGTAACCCAGTTGGGCTGGAGCCAGAGCTGCTCCTCCCCTAGTGGCCTCTTCCCCCAGTGGGCCAGCCAGGATCCCGGGTGCAGCCCCCAGCCCACCACTCACCCTTCCCTTCTCGCCTTTCAGCTGGGGCTGTGGCAGGGGGTGATGGCAGAATCGGGGGTGAAGGCAGGTGGAAGACATGGGCCCGTGTGTGGGTATATCTCCTGGAAGACTCCAGTTTTCCCAGCCCACCCGAGCCAGCAGGGACCTTAGCCATGCGCCAGTCAAGGCTTTATTTAGAGCCAGACCAGTGCAGTTGTAGAGGGCCATGCCCAGGGGGAGGCAGCTCGGCAGGGGTCAGAGCCAGGGCTCAGAGTCAGAGATATAACCTTGAATCTTGGCCTTGCCTGTCATCAGCTTTAGACTTCAGGGTGGTCACTTGGCTCACTCAACCTCAGGTTCCTCATCTGGAAACTGAAGGTAATAATAACAATGACCTACTCACGGGGCTGTTACGGTTGAAGAATTCATATATGTTGAGGGCTAATCATGGGGCTTGGCACTCAGTAAGTGTGCAGTAAACAGCGCTTGTTTTCGTCTTCCTCTCACCCACACATCACCCCCTGGCTGGTGAAGGGAGAGCCAGGACTAGAAGCCTGGCTGTGACCATTGTTTCAGAACTGGGCGAAGAGCTAGTGCCGAGGCCACTGAACAAGTCAAAGAGGCGGCTCAGGCCCTGCCCCCCACAAATTCCCCGTCGTCGGCTCTGGTTCCAGGCTGGGGAGCAAGGTGTGTGCCCTGGCCCCTGTCTCTCTTCCTGGCTTTGCAGGAGTGGAGCTGAGGAAGGCTGCTCCTGAACCGGGGTCCTGCAAGGCCCGAGACAGAAGCCTAAAGAGGTAGACCCAGGGAGAGAGGAGACAGGACCCCAGAGAGGAGAGAGGCAGTTGGCCCTGGGTGACAGTCCCCCAGAAACACTTGAGGTGGTTCTTCCTGAGTAGGAAGGTCGACCCCCGTCAGGTGTCCCAGCGTCAGTGGGGTGCCTGGCCCAGAGCACATGCTCCCTAAATGCTCACTGCTTTGTTCCTCTGTATTAAGACTGTCCCTGATCTGAGAACATTATTCCCACCATAAACCCTACCTAGTCCCTGCAGCTGTAAGTATCTTTTCCATCTCCTGGGCACCTTCAGATTCTCTCTCCCTCTCTCTATTTCATTGGTTGTCTCACTTGTTCTTTTTTTTTTAAGTCCTTATTGAATTTATTATGGTATTTCTTCTGTCTTATGTTTTGTTTTTTCGGCCGTGAGGCATGTCGGGTCTTAGCTCCCAAACCAGAGATCATACCCGCACACCTGCATTGGAAGGCGAAGTCTTAACCACGGTACAGCCAGGGAAGCCCCCTCACTTGTTCATTTGAGAAACACATGCTGTGGCCTTCTGTGCACTAGCAGTGTGTCAGGCACTGGGTGAACAGGAATGAGCAGAGATGAGCAGACTGGCCTCAGTTTCCTCATCTGTAAAACAGGGGTTTTCCTATACTTGGGACAACAAATGCCACAGACAGGGAGTCCTGCCATGCCACATGCTCGTCCAGGCACAGCATGAACATGTTTCCAGCTCTGACGGGCACAGACCCTTCTGGCTCAGACAGCAAACACGCATCACCCAGCACGAGCACTGGCCGTCAGCCCCTCTACGTCCTCGTTCCTGAGTGAGCCCAGGAGCAGCTGACGGCCCTAGAGGAGCTGTGGATTAGGAGCGTTTGCACAACCAGACTCTCCTCCCCCAGTGTCTCTGGTCCGAGGTCCCTGGGGCACAGTCCTGAAATAGCTCACTGCCAAATTAGGTCCCGCTTTTCCAGCTCTGTGGGCACCCTCCCCCTTCTTGCCCAGGCCTCTGTCTTCCTTCCCTTCTCCTTCCTGCCGCACTTCCCTGCCGGGTGCCTGGACCAGCTGGTGCCCTTGATGACAACCAGCCGAGGAGAGGAAGGTGGCTCTCTGCACCCAGCTCTGCAGACTAGGGTGCCTGCTGGGGGCCCAGGTGCCCTCCATCCCAACCCCAGCTGTTCTCAGGGTCCAGGTTGTGCACCTGAGTGAGCAGTACCTTGATTCCCGGATACGGCCCTCCCTGGGGCCACGTCCAAGCGTCTCCTCTGCAGCAGGGAGCCTCGCGATAAGGTCTCAGCCTCTTGTGTCTTCTCATATGGAACCACAGCGTGCATCCTCCGAGTGAGGTTCTGTGTGTCGTGGGGCACAGAGCATACGCTCAGGAGTCAGGCAAGTGCAAGGTGAACACTGGATCCTCTTTTATCTTTGTGGCCTCAGGCACGTTCCTTAAGTACCCTGAACTTGAACCTTAGTTTCATCCTCTGTAAAATGGAAATAATACCAGTGTTTATCAGCCAGGGTGCAGGTTTCCCTGCTGTTGCAAAGACCCCTAAGTAACAGTGGCATGAATAAGATGAACACACGTTTCTCTCCTGCCTGAGCAGCCCGGCTGGGCGCTGGGCAGGCCCTTCTGCCCTGTTGCTCTGTCACACTCAGGGTCTCTGCCCCCGTTCCAGACCTGAGGTGCTGCCCCTGCTACCCCTCCTAGCCCGTGCTGTGCTGTGTGCTGTGCTTAGCTGCTCAGTCGTGTTCCATTCTTTGCGACCCCATGGACTGCAGCCTGCCAGGCTCCTCTGTCTATGGGGATTCTCCAGGAGAGAATACTGGAGTGGGTTGCCATGCCCTCCTCCAGGGGACCTTCCCAACCCAGTGATCAAACCCAGGTCTTCCTCATCGCAGAACATGGGAAAAAGGGTGGGTTTGGCTTAGAGAAGGTCCTGAGTGTCAGGGTGAGGAGTATGGATGCTCATGGCCTGGACCGGGGGGTGTTTGCATTAGGGGAAGGGCCTGCGGCCAGCAAAGGCTCCATGGAGACTGCCTGCCTGGCGGGCAGGAGAGGTGCAGGCCCCTTCCTGGACCTTGTTGCGTCATGTCAGTGCACTTCTGGTTTACTTCTTCTCCAAGACCCAGTGGCATTGAAGGTCCTGGCCCAGCACATCAGAATCTCAGATCCTCTTCCACCAGCTACTCCGGGGCAAGCCTCCCTGCAGTATGAGCGTCCCATGGTGCCCAGCGCCTCCTGCTGGACCTGCAAAGGCGTCCTGTCCCCGGAGGCCCCTTCTCTTCCAGCGATGCTTCCCTTGTATCCACATCTCTCACTGTCTGCAGCAGCCCTACTAGAGTTTGATCCCAGCTTTCTCAGTGCACACTTCACTGTGAACGTACAGTTTTGTGCTGGAGGAACTGTTGACACTCTTGTGGCTGGGATTCCTCAGACAGTCATCCCTTGATGTGATGGAGCAACACTCTTTCTCATTGAGTAAGTTTAGGGGCACGGACTGTGTCTCCTCTTGGGGAGCCACGAAGGTACTCAGAGCCCAGCAGAAAGGAGGCTTGTTGACGTGGGTCTCATCCAGAGTTTCCCAAACTTTTAGGGGTTTTTGGAGTAATCTTATGAAGTTTTTGGTTCACATACTGTTGAAGTTTAGCTTGAAGGATTTTGAGCATTACCTTGCTAGCATGTGAAGTGAGCGCAGTTGTGCAGTAAGTAGTTGGAACATTCCTTGGCATTGCCTTGCTTTGGGATTGGAATGAAAACTGACCTTTTCCAGTCCTGTGGCCACTGCTGAGTTTTCCAAATCTGCTGGCATATTGAGTGCAGCACTTTCACAGCATCATCTTTTAGGATTTGAGATAGCTCAGCTGGAATTCGATCACCTCCACTAGCTTTGTTGGTCGTAATGCTTCCTTGGCCAGCTCCTGGGGGCTTGCCAGCCGTAGGGGTGGGCAGGTAGAAAGACCACTCCAAGCGTCATTTTCCAGAGTGAGCCAGGAAGCAAGGCCCAAAGCTCATCCTTGGGCTGTAAGTCTTAGACGTTTCGAAGCTGGATAGGGAGAAGAAAATCAGATCTAGCCTTTGTGTGGAGGCTGTTTGTCCTGGAAAAGCTGGGGAGGTGGGAGATCACAGCCTCCCCACTCCATCCCAGCCCTTCTCTTACCTGCCACCCAGCTGGATGGGAAGAACACCCAGCATGGGGACCCATCTTCCCTCACTGTGACTCTCTGGCACATGGAGGGGCAGGAGCCCAGTCCTTCTGGGCCCCCCAGGAACTCAGGGAGAGGCAGGGTCTTTGTCAGATTAGGGTCAGACTTGAGCTGGAGGTGTAGCAGGCCTCAGCTCATGGCAACCCACTCCAGTATTCTTGCCTGGAGAATCCCATGAATAGAGGAGCCTGGTGGGCTGTAGTCCATGGGGTCGCACAGAGCTGGACACGACTGAAGTGATTTAGCATGCACACCCGCAGGCCTCAGCTTATGGCAGAAGAACACTGATGCTTCACAGGAAAGCTGGGCTTCGGGCCCTGCCCCCAGCTTACTCTGTGACCTCAGGCAAGTCCTTCATCCTACAGTTGCTACTGAGGAGCCAGAGGGCCTCTAGATCTCCCCTCTACCCTGCCCCCCATTTCAGTTCCATAACTTCTAGAAAGTTCTCTAAATCCTTCTGGCAAAACTTAAATGCTCAGCTTAGGTGATTGCCAAGCCTCTTTTTCCCTTGTATCCAAAAGAGAAAGAATCCCCTGTGTTGCAAAGGTGGCGCAAATTAAAGGCTGACTTGTCTGGGGGAGGGAGTGGTGCTGGACAGCTGGCAGACAGTAGTCAGCGGTGGAGGCGGCCCCACTGTGGGCACCCAGGGCACACCAGGTTCCTCCTAGGCCAGGGCCTGGGGCTGTAGATATAGGTGCAGTGACAGCCTAGGAGGAGCCTGGTGTGGGGTGACACGTGGGCCACCAAGCCATGGGCATAAAGCCACTAAATCAAGCAGAAAAACACTGTCAGGTATCACTGTCGCCGCATCTGTGCCAAGGGTAAACCGTGTTGCAGGGCTGCGGGGGGGAGATGAACACGAATGGCCCCGGGAAGCTGTCAGCTTCCCTCTGATCACTAGGGCAGGCTCCCTGGGGGCCAGGGAGTGGACGGTGGATTTCGGGAGCCATTTGCTTGATGAGAATGAGATGGCAGAGTGTACAGAGCCGGTTCAGGGTGGGGGCATGAGGCCAGCGATGCTTCTGGGCTTCATCACAGACGTCGCGCACACAATTCATTGACTGACCTATGTCCTCAGCCCAGACCTCATGATTTATGCACACAAGGAGCTCACAAACTTGCATAGTGCTCAGCCTCACGCTCTGTAGCCACTGTCCACTCGTGGAGCCCAGTGCTTCTTTCTGAACCCGATGTGACCTGGGGGAAGGTACCCATCTGCTCTGTGCTGCTTGTTTTTAATCTGTAGAATTGGGATAATATCAGTTCTTAACCTCATGCTTGGGACAGCAATGTGAAGGGCTTGAACAGTGCCTAAACACTAGTATGCGAAAGCTCTTTGTATCAGCTCAGGCTGCCATAACTGAACGTAGACTGGATAGATTGAACGACAGAAATGTATTTCTCATAGCTCTGAAGGCCAGAAGCCCAGTATTGAGGTTCTGGTCCAAATAGGTTCTGGTGAGAGCTCTCCTGGCTTACAGACAGCCACTTTCTTTTACTGTCTCCCCACGTGGCCTATCCTAGGTAAACACACCTGCAGAGGGTGGGGAGTGAGAGCCCTCTGAGATCTCTGATAAGGGTACTAACCCCATCAGGTCAGGGCCCCATCCTTATGATCCCATTTAACCTTCATTCCTTACTCCTAAGTTCAGCCACACCGGGGGTTAGGGCTTCAGCATACGAATATTTGGCGGACACATACATTCAGTCTATAACACTCTTACCTAAAAACAAAAAACAAAAACAAAACAAAAACAAAACAAATAAACAAAAAAAAACACTCTTACCTTAGGAAGATTTAGCCTTTATGATCTATACCCTGATTTGGCCCTTGGTAATGAAGTTGCCTGGCATATATGAGGTCTTTAGCAGTTACACAGCTCTGTGATGAACCCCTTAAGGGGAGGAATCCTTTGTTTGCCAGCTCCAAGCCCTGTGTTTGGCACAAAGGTAAATCCCTTTTACTACTGCCATCTTTGTGCTCTGGACCTCCCACCTGTGGGGCAGGTATAACAGGTGTTCACACATGAGGAAACTTGAGGCTCAGAGAATTCAGGTGACTGGCCCAGAGTCAAGCAGCTAGTCAGTGGCAGAGCTGTTGTTGGGCCCAGATATCTCAGAACCTGGCCCACTGCCCTTTCTGCTGTGGGTATGAACCCCGTGAGTTCAGAGGCAAAAATCGGATTGTGGAAGACCAGAATGGATTTGGATCCTGACTTGTAGAGCCACCTTCTTCATAAACCATCTCTCAGGCCTGAGTTTTCTCAGCTACTGAGTGAAAAGCACACATCCCCGCTCCGGAGTTTGTGCAGCAAGGAGAGCGGGTCACACAGGGGACACGTGCGAGAGGCGATACCTACCAGAAGCTGGCTCTGTGCATCTTCCCCTGGAACATGGACCCTCTTCAGATGGGACACAGAGCGCAGGACCCCAAAAGGAAGCCTCATACCCGAGCAGCCACCCTCAGCCCCTGGCCACCCCAGGCTCCTTTCTGTCCCTGTGGATTTGCCTGTTCTGGACATTTAATTGCAGTGAAATCATTTGGTGTGTCCTCTTTTGTGTCTGACTTCTTTTCACCCAGCATTATATTTGCAAGGCTCATCCAGTGTTATACATCGAATAATATTCCATTGTACTGGAATTTGGATATATCAGACTTTGTTCACACGCTTATTATGTGATGGACCTTTTGTTTCCACTTTTGGGCTATCCTAGTAATCATGCTTCTGTGAACATTCATGCAAGAGTTACTGTGTGGTCACACTTTTATTTCTTTGGAGTGTATACCTAGGAGTGGAACTCATGGGCCATATGTGAAGTCTGTTTTTCTGTTTTAACTTTCCAAGGAAGTATATAACTGTTTTCCAAAGTGGCCACACCATTCTTTATCACCATAAGCAGTATGTGAGTGTTCCAGTTTCTCCACATTCTCACTTACATTTGTTTTTTGTCCATCTTTTTTATTGTAGCCATCTTATTGGGTGTAAAGTAGTGTTGCAGAGTGGTTTTAATTTGTGTTTCCCTAATGACTAAGGATATTGAGCATCTTTTCATGTTATTAGCTATCTGTATATCTTCTTTGGAGAAATGTCTATTCAGAACCTTTGTCCACTTCTAAATTGGGCTATTTGTCTTACTGTTGAGTTGTAAGAGTTCTTTATACATTCTGGACACCAGTCCTGTATCAGATGATTGGCAAATATTTTCTCCCCATCTGTGGGTTATCTTTCCCCTCCCTGGATGATACCCCTTCAAGTCTACCCACTTCTTCCCCTAAACCTTACTTGGGCCTCTTTCTTTTTTTTTTCCTAACATTTATTTATTTGTTTAGCTGCTCCAGGTCTCCGTGTGGAATCTTCGGTCTTCATTGCAGCCTGCGGTTGTGGCACGTGAGCTCTTTGGTCTGGATTGAACCCAGACCATCTGAATTGGGAGTGCGCATTCTTAGCCCCTGGACCGCCAGGCACGTCCTGGGCCTCCTCCTTTTCCGGTCTTACTCATCTTTTTCACCAGCTCACCTGGAGCTACAGGAACTGCCTCTTCCTTGCTTTGTGGACAATGTTCCCAGCAGGTTCTCACCCAGTCAGCAGCCCCAGCCGCACCCAGACTGTGGTGGCCCTGGGTTAGAGGGCTCTGTGTTGGTCAGACGAGTGCTGCCCACAGCCCCGCAGGGTGAGAGTGGCAGGGTAGAGAGACCACCACACGCTAAGCATGCACTGGGCACTCGATGCTTTGCTCGCATCATCCCACCGCATCTGCAAACAGTCTCAAAAGATGCTAGTATTTTGTCTTCCCTGTGCAAAATGGTGCCAGGATTTGCTCTTTGAGTTGTGTGGCTGCAGAGCATGTGTGCGGCTCACAGGCAGCAAGTTTGCTTCTGCTGTCCTGTTTGGTAAATGTCAACTCCGAGAGGAGCCCAGTGTTGTTAAAAAATCCTAGAGGATGTATTGGTCCCTTCCTAGTACTAAGTCCCATTATAGTAGCAGCAGAGTTTGTTTGACATTCTGAAAAACACCTGACTTCACCTGCTGTACCAACCGACCCCTAAATCTCAATGGTTCAACACAGTAAAGGAATGTTTCTTGTTCACATCACTGCCTAATGTGAAAGGTGAGGGTGCTCTGGCTCTCCTCTGCTCTGTGGCTCTGCCAGCCCCACCAGCCTTGGGGTCTCCTGATACCTGGCCAAGCAGACAGGGAAAATTGGGGTTGGGGTGGGGACAGATCACATTCCATTGGCTAGAACTTGGTCATCTAGTCACAGGATCTGGACAGTGTCTAGCTGTGACCTCAGAAAGAAAAGCCAGAATGCTCTTGTCACAGGAAGCCAGTGTCTGGCACAGCCTTGTGGACGGGGATTTTAGCTCAGTTGCCTCCAGCTCCTGTGGTGAGAGGTGCATGTTCCTGGCGCTCCTGGCCCTGTTTATCTCCTCCTCAGTGGGGACCCAGCAGAGTTGTGGGGGCCACACAGTGAAAGAGCAGCGCTTCTCTGTGACCCAGTGGAGTAAACCTGGACTTGGCTGTTGGTGATGATAAAGCCTCCCCGTCTCCTCTGTCCCAACTCCGTAGAAACGGGCTGCCTTCCAGCACCTGCATGCATGATAGCCCTGGAACTCTGATTCCATATGCTGTGTTCTAGGAGCTTCTGTTAATGTCATTTCTCGAGCTGTTGTTTCTCAAGTCTCATACACACACTTTGGCGGATGTGAGCTACATATAAACCTTGATTTTTACTGTCATTCTATGATCTGTTGTAATGGGTATTAGAAAAAAGTCACATCAAACTCATAATTTCACACAAATAACCACTGAAGATGAGGCTGATATCAGAGCTCCACTGGCATGGAAAAAGAAGTGGCACACAAAGGACTGAGTCTGGGAACATGGCATAGGGTGAAAAGGCGCAGATGCCAGACTGCCTTGGGGAACTGTGGTTCCAGGGCTGGCCAGCTGTGTGACCACCCCACACTGAGTATGTTCATGCATTATAGACAGAGCCTAGGGTGGTTAAGGTGTTAGACAACGGGCAGCAGTATGTGGCATGTGCTACGAGTTTAGTGTGTGTTAGGCATTAGGACACATTGCATCGTGTCACTGACTGTACCCAAATCCTGTACCAGCTGTTATTACTGCCATTTTACAGATGAGCAGAGAAAGGCTGAGTCACGTCCCCAGCTAGCAGCAGAGCCAGGCTCTGGCCCGCAGTGTGGCTGACTCCCAGGCTGGTCTCTGCGGGGGGCGTCCAGTCATGGCCCCGCTCTGGCACTAACTTAGGAGTCTGCGTCTGGCAGGCCTCATCCCTCTCTGAGCCCCTGTATGCACGGGGCAGGAGGTCCGCTTAGTGGTTTGTGCAGCACCCGGCTCGCAGAATGTAGGGCTGCTGTCCTCACTTCAGCCACAGCAGAAGCCTTTGCCGAAAACAAACAGAAATAAAACGGAGCTGGACCAGATGCGGTCTCGATGCCTACAGGCTTTGCCTGTCCCTGACCCCCTGCCTGACTGTGGATTCTTGCTGTTGTCTCTCTCCACAACACCTGGGTACTTTATTGTGACCAAACTTGTGATGTAACCCAAGTATGAATGCTCAGTCGTGTCCAACTCTTTGCAATCCTATGGACCATAGCCCCCCAGGCTCCTCTGTCCATAGGATTCTCCAGGCAAGCATGCTAGAGTGGGTTGCCATTTCCTTCTCCAACCCAAGTAGAGGCCATCATTTATCCACCTAATTATCTGTTGATGGATATTTGAATTATTTCTCTTCTAGGGTTAATGTGAATTAATACTGCTAGAACACTGATGTACAGGTTTTTGCTATACTTCTCTTGCTACTTACTTATAAATGGAATTGCCCGGTCACCTGGTAAGGATATGTTAACTTTATAAGAAGCTTCCTAACTGGTTTCTGAAGCAGTTGTACCGTTTAAACCACCAGCATTGTAGGAGAGAGTTCCTGTTGCCCTGTACTCTCACCAACACTTGAAATTGTCAGTCCTTTTATGTTTTAGCTATACTAGTTTGTCGGAGAAGGCAATGGCACCCCACTCCAGTACTCTTGCCTGGAAAATCCCATGGACAGAGGAGCCTGGTAGGCTGCTGCAGTCCATGGGGTCGAGAAGACTCAGACACGGCTGAGCGACTTCACTTTCACTTTTCACTTTCATGCATTGGAGAAGGAAATGGCAACCCACTCCAGTGTTCTTGCCTGGAGAATCCCAGGGACGGGGTAACCTGGTGGGCTGCCGTCTATGGGGTCACACAGAATCGGACATGACTGACGCGACTTAGCAGCAGCAGCATATTAGTTTGAATGTAGTAGTATTTCATTGTGCCTTTAATTTTCATTTCCCTAATGACTAGTGATATCTGGCACCATTTGTATATCTTCTCTATAAACTATCTGTTCATACCTTTTTATTCTTCCCTTTTCATGGGTTGTTAGTCATCTTATTAATGAGTTGTAAGAGGTTTTTATTTTCTATTTTTCCATGGGGGTGGGGAATACATTTTTATGCTTACAATGTTTTTCGCTAGTCAGCAATTGTAAAGAGTTTTTTAAAAAATCTCTCCTGGATGCAAGTTCTCTGTCAGATATATGTATTGTGACTATTTTCTCCAGCTTGTGGCCTCCCTTTATCGAACATTTTTAAGTGGATTAATTAATGAAGGTGATTCGTTGACTCTCAGGCTTCCATCTCTAGCTCATACCTCTCTTTTGAGCTTGAAGGACCCTTTTCTAATTCCTTTGGCTGCAAAGTCCCTTTATCTGCAGGTGAAGAGGCAGTGTGGTGTTAGGGGTAGACCTGTGGACTTTGGAGTCAGGCCATCCTGGGTCCAAGTCCCGGCTCCAGGGCTCATGAGCGGGTAGATCTTACCCTCTGCTCTGAGCCTTGGTTTCCCGGTTTGGAAAAAGGGGGACAATAAACAATCATCCCCTTGGGCTGTTGTGAAACTTAAGCATGAGGATGATGGTAAAGCACCGAATGAGGGCGCTATACCTGTTGGCGTGCCTGTCACCAAGGGGCGATGTTCCCTCAGCCCTCGGGCTCCAGCCCAGACCAGTCCAGGTGGCAGAGCCAGCTGCCTCTGTCCTCCTTTATGTTGAAAGCACCATGCTCCTCACCGTTACCCAGGGCTGGACACCTCGGACCTCTCTGTTCCTCCTGTGTCCCACTTCCCTATCCAACCCTAACCCTTCCCCTCTCTGCCCAGCCTCTGCCCTGGGCAGGCCTCCTTCTCAGTCTTCATAGCTCTGGGAAAAGCTCCTTACCAAGACGGTCTCCCTGCCTTCTGCCTCCCCCATCTCCCACCCTGCATCACCAAAGGCTCCGTTTCTGAATCTGAACCCTGCAGCCCCAGGGTGCATGTTTGGGGGAGCCCACTTTGTGAGGGCGGGGCTCAGCGGTCACCAGCTTCTTCTCTGGTTATAAATAACAGGCTCTATTCTTAGGCTACCGCCAGTTACTTCTCCTCCCCTACCTCCCAGCAGAGCCTCCATCGGAGACCTTGGCTGTCCTTCCTGGAGACAAGCCATTCCTTGGCCTTTGGCAGGACCCATTCCTTTGATACGTGATCAGAAAATTCAATTATAAAACCAATTACCAATTTCCTGAGCTTTACAAGGGAGACATGAAAGTTTGATTAAGTTTGAATTCCTGTTCGGCTGATTGCCAGCAGAGGCCACATGGGCTTGTGGGAAATTTTCTTGTTGATTCTGTTTTGTTTTGTGGCTACACTCTTGGGGAGAGAGGGGCCCACTGGTTTTGTGTGGTGGGATTTTTTTTTTTTAACCACCCCTCCAACTTGCTAAATGGCTTTTCCCCTGTTGTGATGCATGAGATGTAAATCCCCCAAAGACCCGTTGCCAGGGCGACAGGCTCCGGAATTGAGCTCAGCTAAACAAAGTCCTTCAGCATTGAAGGTTGAAGCACTTGTTTCTCATGCAGAGTTGGGTTCTAGGGGCCCTCAACGAGGCTTCGTTCAAAGTCGCCTGCCCAACAGGGACAGAGAAGGGGTTGTCTCACTGGTCACTGTGGAGTAGCTTCGGCAGGGTGGCTGGGCTGTCTGCTTCCAGCCCCTGCCCAGGGAACACACAGATGCTGAGGCCAAGGATCAAGGGTCAAAGCCCTGGAGCCCCTGAGCTGCTTCTGCCCAGCTGATAACCTCTCCCCAGAACCTGCCCTGCCCTGACAGCCAGGGTCAAGGGCAGGGGGGACTAGAAAGCAGACCTTCAGCTCTACTTTGGGCACCTGAACGGAGCCTGTGATGGTGGCTGACCGGGAGTCCGGTCGGAGTCTGAGTTGGTTTTGGGGTCCAGGTTCCCTCCCTAGGAACAAACTTGAGAGAATTCAGTGTTTGGAAGCTGAAGCCATTCCAGGACTCTTCCTACAAGAGACTCATTATCCCGGACTGGGAATGAGGCCCCATTCAAAACTGTCTGCCCTGGACCTGAAGTGCCCCAGTTAGAGATGCAGCCCTCTGGGTTTTAAAGACTGTTAAGTCTCTAGGAAGCCTGGTTGAAGTACTGATACCCCTCGAGAGAAGATCATTTCCCAGTGGGGACTAGCCATCAGCAAACTGAGAAAACGGCCCTCTGGGAGCAGGATGTGGGATTCCCCAGGCCCAGGGCAGAGGCAGGTGACCTCCACCTGCCTCCTTCAAGGCCAGGCCCACAAGTGACCCCTCAGATGGGAAATGCTTGCACCTCTGCTGCCCACACGGTACCCCACACCTCACACAGCACTCATAGCCCACCTCACCACACAACGGCCTCATGAGCCAGCCACCCTGACCCCGCCATTGCGCTGGGGTTCCGAGGGGTCCAGTGCTGTCCAGCCCCACGCTGCTGGTGAATGCAGACTCTGCCCTTGGCCCTGGGACTTCCGCGTCCTGCCTGCTCCTCTGCACTTGCAGCCTGCAGCCTCCAGCTGCACTGAGGCCACCGACACAGTGCTCCCGCTTTGTTTGACTGTTTTGCTTTGTGCGTGTTTGTTTTTACAAGGTGAGAATTTTTTTGTAAGGCTTGAATTTGGGCTTTTTTTTTCCCCTCTCTCTCTTTTTTAATGAAACTGTTACAGCTTCCCAGTGGAGTGGTAATTAGGAAATTCTGGGTTAGTCAGCTAGGCAGAATTGACAAATAACCAGGCAGTGCTAGATGGAGGACTCTTTCCCCTCCTTTGAAATTCACGTTTTGCCAGATTGAGGGGGGATGGGAGAGAAGTTGCAAAGATGGGAAAATTGTGTGCAGCTGGGCTGGACCATTGAGGGTGGACTCTCTCCTTTATGTAGAACTAGACAAGAAGAAAAAGTCAGTTATCGTTGCATATAGCATGATTGTTTTAAAGGTGCAGATGTGAGTAGGGTGGGAAGGGCAGGGGAGCAGGTAAGGGAGGAACCAGGTTGGGGTCTAGGCTTTGACAGGAGATTGGCACCCCAGGTGGGGTAAGGCCTCCTGAACAGGTCCCTGGAGGGACCCCGCCTTTGCCCCTGCCCCGCTTGTACTTCTGAGTGACAGTGATGACAGCAGGACGGTAGCCACTGCGTCATGTGAGGAGCACATGCAGGCGGGCACCGTGCCCGACCATGTTTGCTTGTGGTGTCCTTCATTTCCATTCTTCATTTTAATAGTGACATGTTTATTATAATATGAATCCAAAAAGTTTGTAGCCCGTTTAGCTCATGATTACCCAGTGTAGGGACTTAACTTTTTTAAAAAGTGAGTCAAATGAAATACATACTACACAGCTAAGGCCAGGAGTATTACGCTGATTGGGCAGAAATGACGAAAGCAGAACAGAAAGGGGTGCAGTTGGGGAACGTGTGCCTGAATCTGTGGGCGCTAGACAGGTGATGTGTTTATGCTCGTTTCACAGCTAGGAAACTGAGGCTTAGCCAGGTAGAGTGACTTGCCCACAGTCACACAGCTGGTTGGTGGCAGAGCCAGGACCAAGCCCCAGGCCTGCCTGACTCCAGAGATAGGTCAGCAGCCCCAGCAAGGCTCAGAGCCCACAGCCCAGGTGAGTATGCTTGTCTCGGTGCTCCAGGTGAAGCCCCCAGCGTAGGGCCCCGAGCCAGCTTTCCTGGGACTGTGGCTGGAGAAACAAAGCTTCTCTAGCTCCTCGTTCAAGGGCTGATGGAGATGAATCCCACTTGGGAGGGGGCTCTGGGCTTGCTTCCTCCAATCAGTCGCATTTAATCCTCTCAAATAAAAGCCTTTTCAGAAAGCACCTGGCACACTGCTGCATGTGACTGGCAGAGCTGCGATGCCCAGGACTGTCTGTGCCTGCGGCGGTCCCGGCCCAGCTCCACCCAACCCCGAGGGCCCTCCTGGTCTCCCTGTCCTTTTTTCCCTGGGCTCTCGTAGCCCTTCCTTTCCTTCTTTCTTTCTTGTCTCTGAATCACTTTTTCCAATAAGCTGCATACTCAGTATATCAAGTAACTCCCTGAATGATCTCTGAAAGACTCCTGGGGACTGAAGAAGTCTTTATAAATATAAGTACATTTGTATTGATGTGGGGCCGAGATTTCAGAGCAGCACGAAGTTTGCAGGGGGAGTCGGCCGAATGACCTCCTCCATGCAATCTAGATGGTGACGACACAGCAGCTTCAGCAGGGTGAAAACTGTCAGACGAGCAACTTTGCAAGGTCTGTTACTCCCCTGGGAGAAACCAGCCCAGTTCACCCAGGCCTGGGGCAGCTGCAGTCAGACAATCAGAACAGATCTTGTGGCTCAGAAACCATTGCGGTTCCCATGTTGTATGGTCAACCGGGCTCCTCACTGGGAATTCTGGGGCTGCCACCCTAGAAATAAAAGGCAGGGTGGCAGTTGGTTTGTGTGTGCGCTTGTGTGTGTTTAACCAGGTTATTTCTCTAAAGAAAACTCTTTGCTTTTGTCACCTCTCAAAGGGGCCTCCTACAATCCTAAAACGGTTACACTAAAGACCCACTATATGGCAGGCACATAAGCTGCTAGCTGAGGCCTGTGGAGAGAGTAATTCTCACTGAACTTAGAGTTGCATAGAAACATATACACGGACATATGTAAAATAGATAGCCAGTGGGAATTTACTGTATGACACAGGGAACCCAAACCGGGGCTCGGTGACAACCAAGAGTTTAGAGATAGGAAATGAATTTGTAAACAAGAAGAGCTGAGAGACGAGACACAAACAAGTAAACAGAAAAAGCCAGATAGTGCTCAAGCAGTGCAGAAGATTTAAATAAGAAGGTTCCATGAATGGGTGGCTACTGGAAGTCGAGGTGGTAACCCGCCAGCTCCTTGCTGCGGCTGTGACAGCTGCCACCCACTGACAGCTCATCATGTGCCGGGCTCTGTCCTAAAGGGCTTACATTATTTCCTTTAACCCTCCCAACTCCCTGAGAAGTTGGGACTGTTGCACAGATTCAGTCGGTAAGGCTTGGTGAGTTTACACAGACATCTAGTGAGAGAGCCAGACCAAAATCTAATGCTCAGTTCAGTTCAGTCACTCAGTCGTGTCTTATTCTTTGAGACCCCATGGACTGCAGCACGCCAGGCTTCCCTGTCCATCACCAAGTCCCGGAGCCTACTCAGACACATGTCGATGATGCCATCCAACCATCTCATTCTATCATCCCCTACTCCTCCCGCCTTCAATCTTTCCTAGCATCAGGGTCTTTTCCAATGAGTCAGTTCTTTGAATCAGATGGCCAAAGTATTGAAGTTTCAGCTTCAACTAGTCCTTCCAATGAATATTCAGGACTAATTTCCTTTAGGATGGGCTTGGTGGATCTTCTTGCAGTCCAGAGGACTCTCAGGAGTCTTCTCCAACACCACAATTCAAAGCATCAGTTCTTTGGTGCTCAACTTTCTTTATAGTCCAGCTCTCACATCCATACATAACTACTGGAAAAAAACATAGCTTTGACTAGATGAGCCTTTGTTGGCAAAGTAATGTCTCTGCTGTTTAATATGTTGTCTGCTGCTGCTGCTACTAAGTCACTTCAGTTGTGTCCAACTCTGTGCGACCGCATAAACACCAGCCCACCAGGCTCTTCCATCCATGGGATTTTCCAGGCAAGAGTACTGGAGTGGGGTGCCATTGCCTTCTCTGAATATATGCTGTCTAGGTTGGTCATAACTTGTCTTCCAAGGAGCAAGCATCTTTTAATTTCATGGCTGCAGTCACCATCTGCAGTGATTTTGGAGCCCACAAAAAATAAAGTCTCTCACTGTTTCCATTATTTCCCCATTTATTTGTTATGAAGTGATGGGACCGGATGCCGTGATCTTAGCTTTCTGAATGTTGAGTTTTCAGCCAACTTTTTCACTGTCCTCTTTCACTTTCATCAAGAAGCTCTTCAGTTTCTCTTCGTTTTCTGCCATAAAGGTGGTGTCATCTGCATATCTGAGATTATTGGTATTTCTCCTGGCAATTTTGATTCCAGCTTGTGCTTCTTCCAGCCCAGCGTTTCTCATGATGTACTCTGCATAGAAGTTAAATAAACAGGGTGACAATATACAGCCTTGACGTACTCCTTTCCCGATTTGGAACCAGTCTGCTGTCCCACGTCTGGTTCTAACTGTTGCTTCTTAACCTGCATACAGATTTCTCAGAAGGCAGGTCAGGTGGTCTGTTATTCCCATCTCTTTCAGAATTTTCCAGTTTGTTGTGATCCACACAGTCAAAGGCTTTGGCATAGTCAATAAAGCAGTAGATGTTTTTCTGGAACTCTTGCTTTTTCAATGATCCAGTGGATGTTGGCAATTTGATCTCTGGTTCCCCTGCCATTTCTAAATCCAGCTTGAACATCTGGAAGTTCGCAGTTCACGTACTGTTGAAGCCTGGCTTGGAGAATTTTAAATGTTATTTTGCTAGCATGTGAGATGAGTGCAATTGTGCGGTAGTTTGAGCATTCTTTGGCATTGCCTTTCTTTGGGATTGGAATGAAAACTGACCTTTTCCAGTCCTGTGGCCACTTCTGAGTTTTCCAAATTTGCTGGCATATTGAGTGTAGCACTTTCACAGCATCATCTTTCAGGATTTGAAATAGCTCCACTGGAATTCCATCACCTCCACTAGCTTTGTTCATAGTGTTGTTTCCTAAGGCCCACTTGACTTCGCATTCCAGGATGTCTGGCTCTAGGTGAGTGATCACACCATTGTGGTTATCTGGGTCACGAAGATCTTTTCTGTATAGTTCTTCTGTGTATTCTTGCCACCCCTTCTTAATATCTTCTGCTTCTGTTAGGTCCATACCATTTCTGTCCTTTATTGTGCCCATCTTTGTATGAAATGTTCCCTTGGTGTCTCTAATTTTCTTGAAGAGATCTCTAGTCTTTCTCATTCTATTGGGAAATCTGAGGCTGCCCATGTCCAAATGCTTCAGTGGGTAAAACACCTCCCTCTCCAGACCTCATTTTTCTCATCCATAAAAATGGGATGATTCTGTCCTTGGCTTATCCCTGAGAAGCAAAGAGAGCAGTTTTTAGAATATAAACTTCTGTACAAATAGACCTGAAGGTGCCTAGGTGCAGCTGATGGCATGTCTGTGGTTTTACAGATGTTCCTGAGTTTTCTGAGACCCTGTCAGGGCTTCCAGTGGAACCACCAATGTGAGGAGTTTCCCTGAAACCTCACTTCACTTAGCTAAAGAGTTTGCCTTTTCTCCCACTCTCCTGTCAGAGTTCCAGGGAACAACACTTTTAGTTCCAGAAACCTGACACCGCAGCCACCGGTCCCTGAGGTTGCAGTTCTCACTGCTCACTTGCTGCCAAGGGGCCACAGGCTCACCTCTCTCAGCCCAGTGCCAGGTCTCATCCCTTGGACCTCTGGGAGCCCCAGCATTTGCCTGCATGGCCAGCGTGAGCACAGGCGGACCCTCGTGACCAATGAAAACACAGGCTGACTGGTGCTGACAGCAGCTGATGCTTGGACACAGGCTGATGGCATCGGACAGTTACAATGACCTAGAACGCCGAGTCTGGGCCGCCCTTAGCCCTGCCACTGATGGAGGGTTTTTGATGTCAGCCCCCTGAGAGTATTAATGGGAAGTGTAACCTGCTTCATCCAGTACCTTGGGGTGACTTGGATGTGCTTCTAAGGATCAGAGCCCTTACAGACAGGGTACGGTAGAGCCAAGAGCACAGGTTTTGGGAGTGAGAAAGATCTAGACACACCCCAACTCTAGCCTCCAGATTTGGGACCATGCCATTTATTTGCCTCTTCATCTTCCTCTGCCCTGTTCTCGTTTATCTAGGGGCTCTAGGAGGTAGGGCCATTCTTCGCTTAACCCTCTAAGCACTTACTGATCAGAAAGTAGATAATTTTGTTCATTATTACCGTGTGTGTGTATCTGTGCACAGGGAAACTGGTGTTTTTTTTTGTTTTTATGTATTTGTTTGTGGTTTCTTATTTTGCTTTGGTGGATTATTTTTACCCAGCACCCTGACTTGTACTTGTTTTACTGTGCATTCCTTCCACATGGGACACAGCCCTACCGCTCTGCTTGACTGAGGCGTTCAGTCACGGCAGCCCTAGGTGTTCGTGACTCATAGACCACAGTGGCCATTATGTTGCGTTCTTACTCCATGTCAGGCCAGGTGCCTGACTGCACTAACGCTGAAAACACCCAGAGTCCTATGCCGTTGTAATCCTATGTCACAGAAGCCAATACTGAGGCTCAGAGAGGCTGTTGGCTTGGTCCTGGAATCCAGTGTCTCTCACCACGTTGCTGTCTGGAAACATGAGTGTAGCTGAAAGTCCTGGGGCCTTGGGTGCCCCCACCCAAGGGTCCCCCTACCCCATCCAGACCGTGGCACCTGCATCCCATCTAACTTTGATGTGAGCTGTCCTATGCATGTGCAGCTCAGAATCTGCCCCTTCAAGCCCCACTGACAGCCCCATCCCATCCTCAGGGTTCAGTTCTCAGAGGCTCCAGTGCCTGCCCGGGCAGACTGAGGTTCCCTGGGCCCCAGCTACTTGGCAGTTCAGACAATGGCATCTCCCTAATGCGCTTCATCCACACCTTCTCTACCCGGATGGGCCCCACATCCCAACCAGCCTGAGCTGAGTCATACCTCCTTGCTGGGAGCCACCAGCTGGACCAGAGAGGACCCTACAGCCCTTCCCCTCTGTGTCTTCTGTGTACATTTTCCAACTTGTAAAATGATGGCATGGAGACAGCATCACTTCTGAGGGTCTCTGCAGTTCCATATTACACACCCGCACTGTCCCTCATCTGCTGACGGTGGTGGCCTCCTTGGGGTTCTCTCTGTGGCCACCAGCCAAGCTCTCCCACGCCCCACCTGGCTACACAGAGCAGCCAGGGTGAGCTTTCAAAACCAGGATAGGCTTTCTCACCCCTCCATTAAGCCATCCCATGGTTTCCCACCAAACTTGGGATGAAAGTCAAACCCCTTGTTGTGGTCAACAGTGCCCAATGGGAGCTGGGGGCTGGCATGCTGCTCAGAAGGTGCCCGGAGCACAGGCGGCTTGCCAGCCCAGCTGCTGTTAGGCCCTGGTACCCACATCACCCAAAGCGTCCCTCTGTGTCCTGATCCCTCACCCAGCCTGTGTCCTCAGCTTGATGCTCAATGCTTGCCCTGACATTTCCCTTTTCTTACGTGTCCCAAATTATTAAAAACAGCTGCTTTACAATTATTTGAATGAATCATGGGAAAATCATTTTTTTGCTGTCTATAAGTAATTCCACCTTAGATTTTTCTGGGAGGATACAATGCTGTGACGAGCCCCCAGCGTGCACCCGATGTGCACCAGCACCAACGTGCTCGCAGCCTCAGCTTGTGAGTATCCCGGCGTCACTAGAACTCCCTCTGGCCCGCATACGGGGTCCTCCAGGGTCCCCTGAGGTGCAGGGATGGAGAAGGCCCACGGGAGCCACAAGCTGCCTTCAAGTGCAAATGCCGCCACATCTCGACAGTGAGACCACCCCCAGAGGGATCGAAGTCTTGTTTTCAAGACCGACACACAGAAGCCCATTTGGCAACTCACTGGTGCGACTCACAGCCGCCGTGTCAGCACTCAAGGAGAGGCAGGCGTGGGAACTGGTGCAGCACCTTCCCAGAGCAGAGACTCCCCCCACCCCCCACAGCATGTCCTGGAGCAGGTGGGTTACAAGTGTGCCCAGGGAATCCTCTCCTGCGTGTGCAGGAGGTGCTATACAGATCATCATTCTCCACTGGACCCTGACATGTTGAGGGACCAGCCCACAGGAGGCAAAGCCTGAGTGGGCATCATAGGTGGTGAGCTCTTGGGGAGAGATTTCAACGTTAGGGGCAGGAGAGCCCCTCACGACTGCTGGACATGTTAAGTACTTGCACGCTTGTGCAGCGTCACACAGTGTGATGGTTTCGGCCGCCTCAGGATCACGTCCAAGGAGAGGCACAGAGGCGGCCTGTGTGCTCCACTGACCCTGGGCCCTCATCATGCCTAGCATCCCTGCCAGTCAGTCCCAGCACTGAGCCTGGCCTCGGCCTCCTCTCTAGATGACTGTGTGTCAGGCGGCCCTCGAGTTGAAGCCAGCTTCCCAGCTCTGGCATGCCCGGTTTAGTCGCTAGATCATGTCTGACTCTTTATGACCCCGTGGCCTTTAGCCTGTCAGGCTCCTCTGTCCATGGATGCTGGCGTGCGTTGCCATTTTCTTCTCCAGGGGATCTTCTGGACCCAGGGATTGAACCTGCATCTCCTGCATTGTAGGTGGATTCTTTACCATTGAGCCACCAGGGAAGCCTGGTCTGCCCAGTGCTGGTCCCTTATTTCAGAGCCTGGCAAGGGAGAGTGAGCTGGAAGGCCACGTGGGAAAACACCCATCTTGCACCGCAAGTTTGTAACCCCGGCTGTAGCACTCGTTGGCTCCTTCCCTCAAGTTCATCAGTCGCACCCGCTGTGTGCCCTGCTCAGTGGTAGCTCCTGAATGCACGAGGGAGCCAGACTTAGGCGCTCAGGACCCAGAGAGAGGAAGCACAGGCCCTGGAGGGTGGTGATAGCCACCCTCATTGGGAGGAGCAAGACTCGACAGCCCCAGGGCTTCAGTGGGGCCCTATGTCTCTGCCCCAGTTCATTCTCAGGGGCTTTGCCAGCCATTCTGGACGCCTGTGTTCCGTCATTCCTTGCTGGAATCCTTGCCGCAAATTCCAGTCTTGTCTCCAGGGCCAACCAAGACCCATGGCCTTGAGGCAGGCAGATCCCCAATTCCTCATCAAGCCAGTATTTTGGGGGTATCATTTATTTAGGGAGTTCATGGAAACCCTGGTTTTATAGGTTTTCTATTAATGGGCATTTCTTTCTATATTGTTCTGAATCAGGGATATATTAGCTGCACCAAACATAGCCTCGGATTTTCACTTTGGGGAGCTGGCTTTCATGCCCATCATCTGTGACAAGAGGACCCTGGTTCCTCTTAGTCCCTGCGGGGAGAAGGGGCCCATCTGGACGTCATTACACGGTTAGGCTGAGAAGCCAGTTTACAAGTTCCATTTTGTTTTTCTCTTTTTTAGTGTTGACCAACATTCTCCACTTTTCTGCAGTTCAGTTTTCATTTTCAGGATTCCCAGCTAGACAACTTCTTGGAAGGAATATGAGAGGATTTGAAATGTAGACAATAAAACAAATCCCCTCTTCCCTGAAAACAGCCCTACACCATGCACAGCTCAGTTTCAGAATTCCACGGACCACCCGACTTGGCCTGGTGGGGAGCCGGTCCCCACATGTGTGCCCCACACGTGTGTGGTGGTATCCCTGTTCAGCTGGCAGAGGTGGGCACCCAGGAAGGACAGCGCCCAGCACTGCTAGAGCAGAGCCAGCTCGTTCCCCTGTGGTTGCTGTGGAGGCATCCAGGACACAGGGGCTTCTGTGCACACCTGTGGCATTTCAGCCCCTCTCATGACTAGTCTGCCCCGTAACTGCTCTCCCCGGTTTCCTGTTGAGGCGAGCAGAGACCTTGAGACCAGGCAGTCCCTCATCTGCTTCCCAACCCCATCTTTGGTTCACCCTGGTACTGCCAAGCCTTCCAAGGACAAGGAAGCAATGGCATCATTTCTTCATCCCATAGGCAGCACCTTGTCAGTGAACAAACTAGTTGGCAAAGCAGATGCAAGCCCTGCTGGTAGGGAGCTCACAGTCTCTCTGGGAAGATAAATAGCCAGTAAATGAATGAATTCTAGCAGGTAAATAAATGTTTCTACTTAAACACTGTGATAAGTTCTATTTAAGGGAATAATGTTGGCATGAGAACAGTAGGAAGCACCTGCTTGAGATGGGGTTGGGGGTCATCAGGGAGTGATTTCTGGGTGGGGGAAGTTGGGGAGAATGTTACTTTTTTTAATTTTAATTTTTACTTTATTTTGCTTTACAATACTGTATTGGTTTTGCCATACATTGACATGAATCAGCCACGGGTGTACATGAGTTCCCAATCCTGAACCCCCCTCCCACCTCCCACCCGGAATGTTACTTTTAAACTGAGACTGGAAAGTAAGAACAGGTCTCTCAAAGTCTTGAGGAAGCAGGAGGAACCATGCAAAGGCCCTGAGGTGGAAATGAGCTTGGCAGCTGTGTTGCAAAGCCTAGGGAAGGGGAAGGGTGGCCAGGAGATTCAGGGAAATGAGGGCAGGAGAGCCTTGGGATAAGGTTCAAGGGGAGGCACGTCCCAGATCCTGTGTGGCCTTGTAGGTAGGGTTTGGAATGGTGGTAAGAGAACCCCCACTCCCATCCCCAGGAGACCCCAACTTGGCTGCTGTATTTGTTTGTTAGGGCTGTCACAGCAAGGGGGAGGCTTAAGCAACAGGGCCTTTTCTCATGGTTCAGTAGGCTGGGAGTCTGGGATCCAGATGCCAGCAGCGCTGGTTTCTCCTGTGGCCTCTCTGCTGGGCTTGTAGGTGTCTGTCTTCTCCGGGTGTCCTCACATGGACTTCCCTCTGTGTGTCCCTGTCTCCTTATGAGGACACCAGTCATAACCGATTAGGGGCCACACAAATCACCTCCTTTTAACTTCTTGTTCAGTCGCTCAGTCGTGTCCGACTCTCTGCGACCCCATGGACTGCAGCATGCCAGGCCTCCCTGTCCATCACCATCTCCCAGAGCTTGCTCAAACTCATGTCCATTGAGTTGGTGATGCCATCCAACCATCTCATCCTCTGTCGCCCCCTTCTCCTCAGGGCCCTCAGTCTTTCCCAGCATCAGAGTTTCCTCCAGTGAGTTGGGTCTTTGCATCACATGGCCAAAGTAGTGGAACTTCAGCTTCAGCATCAGTCCTTCCAGTGAATCTTCAGGGTTGATTTCCTTTACAATTGACTGATTTGATCTCCTTGCAGTCCAAGGGACTCTTAAAAGTCACAGCACCATGATTTGAAAGCATCAGTTCTTCGGCGCTTAGCCTTCTTTATGGTGCAACTCACATCCACACATGACTACTGGAAAAGTCATAGCTTTGACTATACAGACCTTTGTTGACAAAGTGATGTCTCTTCTTTTTCAATATGCTGTCTAGATTTATCATAACTTTTTTTCCAAGGAGCAAGCATCTTTTGATTTTGTGGCTGCAGCCACTATCTGCAGTGATTTTGGAGCCCCCCCTCCAAATAAAATCTGTCATTGTTTCTACTTTTCCCCGTTCTATTTGCCATAAAGCGATTGGACTGGATGCCATGGTCTTCGCTTTTTGAATGCTGAGATTTAAGCCAGGTTTTAATCTCTTTAAAGACCTGAGGTACTGAGTGTTTAGGGCTTTAACATGTGAATTTGGAAGGACACCATGAAGCTCATAACCTGACTCCTTTGAGGACTGGGTTTGGCTGGGGAACGGCATAGTCAAATGCCCCCAAGGCAGAGGAGATAGTCCTAGGCCGCCGGCAGCAGTCTCTTTGTTGAAAGAGCTAATTAGCAAATGTTTAGGGGCGTCAAAGACTTAATGGCACCAAACAGACGTTCTCATCCTCGGTTAATCAGAATCTTTGAGAGTTGGAATGGGAGTGATTCAGTGGTTATTACTGCAGGTCCCCAGTGGCCTACACTTGGGGGGACATTGCCAGGCAGGGCAGGGTCTAGGCAGGGAAGTAGGTGACAACCTGGATTAAGGAAGGTGGCTGGGGCTAGCTAAGCCCTCCCAGGCTCCTTCGTGTTTTCTCCCAAACCCTAGCATAGCCCCATTGCCTAGCTGAGAGGCCCAGACAGCCTGGTGCTGAATTAACTGGAGGGAATTGAATTAACAACAGACCTCAGGACCTTCCTTCTTCAGACCCCTCAGGTCAGTGAATTCTCAGCTTCCAGAGCCAGGGGGCAGCCGAACCCTAGCTACCAGAGAATTGGGCATGTGCAGGTGTCTGCAGACGCACAGATTAGCCTTGGTGAGACTCACAGACTCGCTTTATGCCAAAGATAAAAATAACCAAAAGGAGGGAAACATCCTAGAGAAATTACCTTGAAATTCAGAAAACATGAAGCCAGGCTTCATCTAATTAAGATGACATTTTAAAAGGGGGTAGGGGGGTCTGGGGACGCCTCGGTGGCATTTTAAATTGCAAGCTGATTGTGCAGCCTCTAATTTTGGTTCTGAGCCATTTCCAGTTGGAACAGAGGACCTGACTTCAAAGGCACCGCCTACCGCTGGTGGGGGGGAAGAGGGTGAAAAGAGCAGCGGGGGGCCTGGGGCACACTGTGACTGAGACTCTGGCAAAGGCTTGCAGGCTGGGCCGGGCCCCTCCTGCAACCCTGGAGGACCTGCTGTGCCTTTTAGGGGATCAGTGGAGCCGCTCCTGGGAGGACAGCTAATTGAGGCAGTGGCCTTGTCCTTGGAGAGTGAGCTTTTGTCCAGCCTGGGGATGCCCACCAGGCAGAGCTCTGGCCTGGGCTGGCTGCAGGTCTCCCCACTACTCCAGTCTCTCCCTGATGCCATAGAAACAAACAGGCTTGGTTCTCAGGTAACAGTCCCTAGCGCCCTCGTAGGGAGGGGTCTACTCCCTCCATGGGACTTCTTTCTGCCAGCCTTTAAGGCCTAGCAGGTGGAGAAGGCCTGCTCTTTCCTCCCAGAATCCTGGGAGCGGCAGGCCCAGTCCCTTTCAACTTAGAAGGCAGGTGGGTGGATCTCTGAGTTGGAGGAAGTGGTCTGACTCGCCCTTCCCCAGGACACAAGATAACTGCTCCCCGGCTCTCAGGACATGGCGGCCTCAGGTGTGTGTGGAGGCAGTGCCCTCGGGGGCTCCTGCATGTCCTCCCCACTTCTGTCCTCCCCGAGTCACCTCAAAAGATAGCATTACTCAGCAGACGTACTGTTATAGTGACTCAGGCCGCTAGCATTGGTCTGCACACATGCTCGCATGAACGCACACCATGGCTGAAGCATTTTACAGTTCAGAGAGCACAGGCCCCCCGACCCTGGGTTCTCACAGAAACCCTGGGGGGCGGACATGACATGGAGACCACCACCACTCAGAGCTAAGGAGGCACAGACCGTTGAAGTGATGTGCCCCCGTCTTTGGAGGCCAGATCCTTGCGTTTGCTGCAAATCTCACGTGGACTTGTGTCACTCGCTCCACTGGACTCCCCCGCTCCCCGCCCCCACCGCCCCCAGCTTCTGACCCGCCGGCTGGCTCTCTGTTCCACAGCCTCCCTCTGTTCTCCATCTCGCCTCTCAGCCAAGGTCTTTATCTTCTTCCTTTGCAGGGAGACGGGTCGGCGAGGTGACTGATGAGCCAGAGGTGGGCTACAGATGGAGGGAGTTCTAGGAGGTGGGCGGGTGACGTGGCCATGGTCACACCATAGTCTGGAGCTGTGGAGGGTCTCGTGATGGTGATTAAGTGCTCTCGGTAGTAGACTGATTAGAGGGAGGGAGCCCGGCGACTCGTGGGACCCCTGAGGTCCTCCATACTGGAGAGGAGGTGCGGCTTTGGAGGGGAGTCAGACCTTTCTGGGGAAACATGACAGTTCTTGGGGCTCGTTGGCTGCAGGAGCAAAAGAAGTGAAGAGGGTGGAGCTGGCCTTGGGGCCTCCAGCTTGTGTGATGGGAACACAGAGTTGCCTTTGAGAGGCAGTGTGTCCCCAGAGTGGTACAGGTGCTCCCGCGGTGGGTGGGCTTGGGGGGGCCACACGTGTTCACCTAGAGGTTCCTGCAGACCACTGCCTTCTGTTTGAATAGTTTTGTTTTTTGCCTTCTCAATTATTTTTCCTTTTTAATTTTTACTGGAGTATAGTTGATTTACAATTTATGTTGGTTTCAGGCGTACAGCAAAGTGATTCAGTTATACGCTGTTAGATTTTTTCCAACATAGACCATTACAGAATATTGAATAGAGTTCCCTGGGCTACATAGTAGCTTCTTCCTAGTTGATCGATTTTGTATATGATAGTGTATACATGCCAGCCCCAGTCTCCCAATGTATCCCTCCCCACCCCCATCCCCTGGTAACCATACATTTGTTTTCTACATCTGTAATGTTTGAGTCGGAGAAGGCGATGGCACCCCACTCCAGTACTCCTGCCTGGAAAATCCCATGGACAGAGGAGCCTGGTAGGCTGCAGTCCATGGGGTCGCTAAGAGTCGGACACTGAGTGACTTCACGTTCACTTTTCACTTTCATGCATTGGAGAAGGAAATGGCAACCCATTCCAGTGTTCTTGCCTGGAGAATCCCAGGGACAGGGGAGCCTGGTGGGCTGCCGTCTATGGGGTCGCACAGAGTCGGACACGACTAAAGCGACTTAGCAGCAGCAGCAATGTTTGAGGAGTTTTGTGTGTTTTAACATATATTAGAAAAATTAGCACACCAACCTGTGATTTCGTGGATTATTGTTGAGGATAATATATATTTTTTAATTTTTTGACATTAGTTGATTTACAGTGTTGTGTTAGTTTCATGGGTACAGCAATATGACTCAGTTATACATAGTTACATATATATATATTTTTGTTTGTTATTCATGGCTATGCTGGGTCTTCGTTGCTATGCGCATGTTTTCTCTAGTTGCGGTGAGCAGGGTCTACTCTCCAGGTGTGGGGTGTGAGCTTTTCATTGCAGTGCTTTCTCTTGTTGCAGAACGCGGGCTCTAGAGCACAGGCCTCAGTAGTTGTGGCACCCAGGCTTAGCTGCCTTGATGCTGTGGAATCTTCCCGGACCAGGGATCAAACCCATGTCCCCTACTGTGGGCAGGTGGCCACCAGAGAAGCCCTATATATGTATATTTATATATTTTATATTCTTTCCCATTACAGATTGTTACAAGATGTTGAGTGTAGTTCCCTGTTCTATACAGTAGGTCCTTGTCGGACACTATTTTATATATAGTATTGTGTATATTTTAATCCCAAAGCACTAATTTATCCCTCCTTTGATAACCCCCCTTTGAAAACCATATGTTTGTTTTCTGTGTCGCTCTGTTTCTGTTCTGTAAATAAGTCCATTTGTTTCATACTTTAGAGTCTGCATTTAAGTGATATCATGTGATATTTATCTTTCTCTGATTTACTTCCCTAAGTATGATCATCTCTCTAGGTTCATCCATGTTGCTACGAATGGCCTTATTTCATTCTTTTTAAAGGCTGTCTTTTTACATGTCTTTTATAGGACAAGCTGTGTTTTTTAAAATGAGTTTATTTAACGTCACTTTTAGAAATGAAACAAGCGGCAGTGGTCATTTGCTGGCGCAGCAGCAATCGAGCCTGAGATGGGAAGGAAGGCCACGATGGAGACAGGGCGATGGGAAACCAGGAGTCGGGGAGGGCTGGGCTGACCAGGAACGCGCTGAATGGAGTAGAGGGGCCCGTGGACCCAGGCTCACTGCACAGAGGAGGGGCTGGCGCTGTCTGGGCCAGCGAGAAGGTGACTTGTGGAAGTAAGAAGAGTTTTGAGGACTGAAGAACGTAAGTGTCCGGTGGGAGGACAGGAGCCCACAAGGGAGGCAGGAAGAGCCCCGAGAGAAGAGCACGAGCAGAGGGCAGGCAGTGAGGGAGGCACTGAGAGCACGGCGGGATGGCAGGAGGAGGGGGGAGCGGAGGACAGCGGCCTGGGGGGCAGGGCCAGAGCAAGGCCCGCGAGCGAGTGCTGCGGGAAGGTGAGAGAGAAGACCCCAGCGAGCAGCGAGGGAGTGAGGGGGGTGCGGGCGGGGCGCGGATGAAGCGTCCACAGAAATGGCCTTAGAGGACTAATGTGGGATGCGGCGCACTGTGACTTCCTTTTCAGGGTTTGGCTG
Source organism: Ovis canadensis (assembly GCF_042477335.2). Lineage (NCBI taxonomy): Eukaryota > Metazoa > Chordata > Mammalia > Artiodactyla > Bovidae > Ovis > Ovis canadensis. The sequence goes on along the minus strand of NC_091258.1, from coordinate 37,466,183 downwards.
AAGTTCATGTGGAGGCTGGGTGGGGTCCCAGAGGCCTGAGAAGGACAGTCCTGGGTGTGGATTCAGTGGTCCCGGGGACTGGGTCCTTCTGGCCTCCCCACAGGCAGGCAGAGAGGACAGCCCCCTCACTGGAGGGCAAGTGCTCACTCAGCCACGGGGCTGCTGGAGACAGGTGGGCAGGGTGGATGCCCTCCCTCCTTCCTTCTGTCCGTTCGGCCAGCCTGGGGGTTGGGCACGTACCTGCTGCTCCCTGCTCCCTTCCAAGAGAACGTTGGCAGCTAGGAGACCAGGAGTCACCATGACAACAGAGCTCCTTCCTGGGCCAGAGCCCCTGGTTCTTCTGCATCTGTATCCAGGCTGTTTGAGGCGATCATCTCTTAACAAAGGGGAAGCCTCAAGTGGGCTGCTGACGGTGGGGAGCCAGGGCAGAGGAGGCAGACTCGCGGCTGCCACCTCCCCACCCAAGGCCAAGAAGGCAAAGACGCCCCTCTGTCCCCTGAGAGCATGCCACATGCCTCTTAGAAGCTGGGACTGCCAGGGAGCTCATTCCCGTTGGAAGCCAAAGCCAGGGAACCAAGGAGGGAGGCAGGGACAGAGAAGGAAACAGGAGGCCTGCAGCTGGTGGAAGCTGGAGCCTGTGGCCTGCCCCCAGACCTGTGCTGCCCGCCAGCCAGCAGCGACACACCCGGTAAATCAGGGTGGCTCTCCAGGCTTCACTGGACCTGCTGGTGAGGCCCTGATGCTGGGAGGAGGGTCCGGGCCGGCAGAACTGTAAGTGAAGTAAGCTGTACCCAGCCTCCCAGCTCCAGGGCCTGGGGCCAGCCTCCCAGCTCCAGGGCTTGCTTCTTCTGCCCCGTGTCCTGAGGACACACTGGCTGTGTGCCCATTTTATGCCGGGGACTGTGCGACGGCCCTTCCCAGTGAGTAGACACATTTGAGCTCACATGATGGACAAACATTGATTTTTATCTCAGTTGGACACGACTAACACTGAGCAACTCAACTTTCATTTTTTGTCACTTCAGTCTCATGGAGAGGGTAGTGTCTTGCTCACTGAAGCAATAAAAGAGGGATTCAGTTCAGTTCAGTTCAGGCGCTCAGTCGTGTCCAACTCTTTGTGAACTCATGAATTGCAGCACGCCAGGCCTCCCTATCCACCAACTCCCAGAGTTCACTCAAACTCATGTCCATCGAGTCAGTGATGCCATCCAGCCATCTCATCCTCTGTTGTCCCCTTCTCTTCCTGCCCCCAATCCCTCCCAGCATCAGCGTCTTTTTCAATGAGTCAACTCTTCATATGAGGCAGCCAGAATATTGGAGTTTCAGCTTTAGCATCAGTCCTTCACACCCAGGGCTGATCTCCTTTAGAATGGCCTGGTTGGATCTCCTTGCAGTCCAAGGGACTCTCAAGAGTCTTCTCCAACACCACAGTTCAAAAGCATCAATTCTCTGGCACTCAGCTTTCTTCACAGTCCAGCTCTCACATCCATACATGACCACTGGAAAAACCATAGGCTTGACTAGACGGACCTTTGTTGGCAAAGTAATGTCTCTGCTTTTGAATATGCTTTCTAGGTTGGTCATAACTTTCCTTCCAAGGAGTAAGCGTCTTTTAATTTCATGGCTGCAATCACCATCCGCAGTGATTTTGGAGCCTCAAAAAATAAAGTCTTACACTGTTTCCCCTATTTCCCCATCTATTTCCCATGACGTGATGGGACCAGATACCGTGATCATCGTTTTCTGAATGTTGAGCTTTAGGCCAACTTTTTCACTGTCCTCTTTCACTTTCATCAAGAGGCTTTTTAGTTCCTCTTCACTATCTGCCATAAGGGTGGTGTCATCTGTAAATCTGAGGCTGATATTTCTCTTAGTAATCTTGATTCCAGCTTGTGCTTCTTCCAGCCCAGAGTTTCTCATGATGTACTCTGCATATAAGCTAAATAAGCAGGGTGACAATATACAGCCTTGACGTACTCCTTTTCCTAAAGTACAGGTAATTCATAACTGAGGACTGAACAGAGGTCAGAAGTCACGTAGCGAGCAACAACCAGGAGAGGAAGAACACTGGAGGGTGTATTGGTCAGGGTACCACTAGCTGCTGCAGCAAGTATGTCCCAAGGGCTTCGTGCATCAAATGCGACAGGCTATGTCTTGCTCATCTAATGGTCTAGGCAGCTGCTCTCAGTGGGTGCATGGCTCTCCGCATGGTATTCATGACACCAAATCTTCTGTCTTAGGGCTGTTTCCCCCCCAAGACTTTGTCGTCCTCTGCATTCAGGGGCAGGAGGCGCACATGTACCCGAGGGGCCAGGCCCAGGAGCGGCGCGCTGCACCGTGCCACTCCTTCACCCTCCACGGACTCCTGCTCAGCTAGGAGGCAGGCTGTGGCCCGCAGGAGAGTAACACACCCAGGGCCCACAAGAGGGCCAAAACGCAACCCACCTTCTCACTGAGCCATGTGTGTTAATCACTTAGTCGGGTCCGACTCTTTGTGACCCCATGGACTGTAGCCTGCCAGGCTTCTCTGTCCATGGGATTCTCCAGGCAAGAATAACGACTGGATTGCCACTTCCTTCTCCATCACTGAGCTGTGAGGCCTGAAGAAAACTTCCTTTTTCTGACCCCAAGGAAGGTGCCATGTGGACGGGCCTCTACCCTGGCCAGGGCATGGAAAGGGGTGAGAGGGGAGAGAGCAACCTGAGCTTGGGTGGCGCTTTTGGCACCCCCTTTGGCACCCTGCCATTTCAGAGAGTGAGGCCAGACCCTGGGGGTGCAGGGGCCGTGGCTGCCCCTCTCGCTCAGGGAGCCCTGTGCTGCTGCCCCTCAGCGTCAGGTCGAGCTGAGGCCTGGACACTGCCCGGTGGGCACCTGACCACCTTGCTACGCCCAGGTCTGTGCAGCCTTGTCCCACCCCGCATTGCGGGGCCCGTGACCCCCCGGTGTCCACATCAGGTGGTGAGACTGTCAGAGGCTACGTGGAGAGGGGAGGACTCTCACCCTGATCCCTGCCTCAGAGGAGGCTGACGAGGTGGTGGCCCTGGGCTGAGCAGCTCCCTGTGGGCCGACTTCACGTGAGAGTTAGATGCCCCCGGGGCTTCACTCAGCCCCCAGCCTCCCCCAACCCTGCATTCCTCTCGTGGTTAGTGCTGGGCATCGAGGGAGCTGGCAGCCAGCCTGGCCCCACTGTGCCCTCCTGCTCCTGCCCGCCCAGAGTGGCCCCCTGGAACCTCTGCTGGGGCACAGCCGTGGGCACCCTGCCTCGCCATGTTTTGGTTGCCCCGCCTATTTGTCACCTTTGTTTTTTACACCTGTCGCCATCCCACCTGCCTCATGGAAACACTGCAGCATCAACAGGCTGATGCCAGTCCCCAGGGTGGGCACCAGCCGGGCCCCCAGGGAGCTCCAGCCCCTTAGCAGCAGGGCAGGGCAGGTGATGGCAGCAAGAGTGAAAGTATGAAACTCCCAGAAGATAACATAGGAGGCAATCTGCACGGCCTTGGGTGTGATGACGCCTCTACGTACAGCACCAGAGACACAGTCCATGAACGAATTGATAAACCAGACTTCATAAAATTAAAAACTATTCCGTGAAAGGCCAAAGTCAAGAGGATAAGAAGACAAGCCTTGGACTCGGACAAAATATTTGCCAAAAAAAAATATATATATGTATATGTTCAATAAAGAGCTTTTATCCAAAGTATACAAAGAACCCTTAAAATTCAACAAGAAAGCAAACAATCTGATTTTAAGATGAGCCCAAAACCTTAACAGACGCCTCACCAAAGAAGGTCTATGGATAGCCAATAAGCATATGAAAAGGTACTCCACATCATACGTTATCAGAGAAGTGCAAGCTAAAGCAAGAGGGAGACGCCCCTACACACCTATGAATGACCAAAACCTGGAACACCGACCACACCAGATGGGGAGGATGTAACAGCAGCAACCCTCAGGCCTTGCCGATGGTCCAGTCACGTTGGAAGAGCTTGGTGGTTTCTTAGAAAACTAAACATACTCCTGCCATACAATCCAGCCATCATGTTCCTTTATATTTACCCAAAAGATTTGAAAGCTGATGTCCGCGTAGAAAGCCTGCACCCAGATGTTTATAGCGGCTTTATTGATAATTGCCAAAACTTGGAAGCAACCAAAAGGTCCTTCAGTAGGTGAATGGATAAGTAAACTGGGGTACACCCAGACAATGAAATATTATTCAGCACTAAAAAGAAATGAGTGATCAAGTCATGAAAAGACGTGGAAGAATCTGAAAAGCAACCACTAAGGGGAAGAAACGGACCTGAAATGGATCCATCAGATTGTACTGTATGATTCCGACTGCATGACTTTCTCTAAACGGTAAAACAGTGGAGACAGTAAAAAGATCAGGGTCTGGGGAGGGACAGATGAACAGGTAGAGCACAGAGGCGTTTTAGGGCAGTCACAGTACACTGTATGATACCATAGTTATAGATACATGTCATTATGCACTTGTCTACACCCATGGAATGTGAGTTGGAGCAAACTCCGAGAGATAGTGAAGTTCAGGGAAGCCTGGCGTGCTGCAGTCCATGGGGTTGCAAAGAGTCAGACACAACTTAGCGACTGACCAACAACAAGAGTAAAACCAAAGCTTAACAGCAGGCTTTGGGTGATTATAATATGTTGATTAGGTTCATCTTTTTTTTTTTAATTAAGTATACCATTGTAGTGAGTGATGTCAGTAATGGGGGAGGCTCTAGGGTTATGTGGGAAATCTCTGTACCCTCCTCGTAATTAAGTCTCTTAAAAAAAATCAATTGGTTTACTTTGCTCTTTGAATGGGTCAACCATGCCACATTTTTGACATCATTTTGATCATTTGGAAAATAGTGGTTCAGAATTATGCACATCTTCCAAACGGTGACACTTTTTCAATGGAGAATATAAAAAAACTTGCATTTGTTAAATCAGTGTCTGTCTTACCAGAAAAGTCTTCAGGTGTTGGAAAGCTGTCAAACTTATGGTATTAAGTACAAGCTTTCCAAAAGTCTGGTTCTTCCCTTGGAAGTTGGAATTTTTTCATTTTGGTAGCAAATTTGTTAGGTGTTTTCCTTGAAGCAATAGGCTAGCTTGATATTTTAGAAACTGTCTTCCAAAGACCAAATGTGAACTACCTAAATTTGTCTGTCGGTCATTCTTTCAAGTTCAAGTGGTGTCTTGTGAACAAAAAGGAACCATTGTGGCTGGCAGGGCAGCCTTTCGCATGCCTTCCCTCCAGACAAGCATCACCTGCAATTTGCAGGAGCCTCCCCGTTTCATCAGAGAATATGAAAAAGACGTGTGTGCCACAGTAGGGCTTTTAATTCACAATTGTGACTGCTTCCTCAAGGACGGTCTTTGTTTCTTAATCCTTGTTTATTTTCGGCTGTGTCGGGTCTTAGCTGCTGCCCGTGGGCTTCTCTCCAGTTGTGACGAGAAGGCTCCAGTCCAGAGCACAGGAGCTGAGTCACAGTAGCGCACGAGCTCAGTGGCCCCGGGCGCGTGTGGGATCTTAGTTCTCCGACCGGGGATCAAACCCACGCACCCTGCCTTGGAAGCACAGAGTCTTAACCCACTGGCCCAGCAGGGAACTCCCGTGGACATTCTTAAATGTCTTGGGAGACCAGCACGGGTTTCACTGTGGCCGCGCGGTGGCCAAGAACAGAATGGCGGCTTGCATAGTTTGGTGCCACCGCTTCCTGTCGAAGGGTGCCGTCTGGTCTCTCGCCAGTGCAGCCATTAGTACCTTCGGAGACGCCAGTAACATCGTCAGAGTTAGGAAAACAGTTTTGCTCTTAGGGACCCCTCAGAGGCCCCCAGGGGTGTGAGAACCACTGATCCAGCCAACCCTGTCCCTGTGCCTTTGAGGACAGAGGCTCTGAAAACAGATGGGACCCACCCAGGGTCAGAGCATGGACGCCTGGTACACTGCCCCGGGCTGTGTCCCTCAGGTCCTGAAGGCAGGTGACGTGCTCCTTATCAAATGAAAACATCATCTCATCACTTTAGCGGATGGCGTGGGGACTGATGTCCCCAGTGAGGAGACAAGGAAAGAGAAGGGGGTGTCAGCAAATAAGCCTGAGGAGAGGAACCACCCACCAAGCTTGCTGTCCCCAGGGCCCGCCAGCCTCCCGTCACCCCTGCCATCTGCACACTGCTCCAGCTTCCATCTTTTCTCTTCCATAATTGTGTGTTAATATCTCACAGCCGAGGCGGCTCTAATTAAACTCCTCAGCATCGTCACTGTGTGTTCTGAAGAGCCGAGCTTGGCCGTTATCACTTGTCTTTCCCTTTGACTGAGCTCTGTGTGGGTAATTTCATTCTGCCCTTGTGCATTTCTTAGAAACTTAGCCTATCCAATTTTAGTTCTTTTCTCCTGTCTTAGAACATTGAGCTCAGGAGGCAGAGGGCGAGGCTGTGGGAATGTGTGCCCCACTCACCGTAAGGTTTATTTTGGCCTGAATAGAGCCTGCTTGGTGCTTCAGCTGTCCTCCGCGCACCCCCTACCCCGGCCCCCATTTAGAAGGCCACACAGGAACATAGACTGCAGGTCTGGACCCACCCAGGGGAGAAGGGCACCAGGAGAAAGTGGCACCACATGAGGTGGTAATTAGGGTCTTGGACAAGCGTGCATGCCCACTCCATCCTCGGGATCCGAGGTGATCAGAAGCCATGGTGACATAAACACACCACCACCCCTGGGCAGCTAGGACAGCCGCCACCTTACACCGCCTGGCTGTGCCAGTCACCCACCCAGGACACCCCCCTGCGCTCAGGCTAGCCGTCACCTCTGCAGTCCCTGCTCGACCCCATCTACACTGGCCTTGGTGTTGCTGCTGCTAAGTTGCTTCAGTCGTGTCCGACTCTCTTCGACCCCATAGACGGCAGCCCACCAGGCTCCCCCGTCCCTGGGATTCTCCAGGCAAGAACACTGGAGTGGGTTGCCATTTCCTTCTCCAATGCATGAAAGTGAAAAGTGAAGGTGAAGTTGCTCAGTTGTGTCCGACTCTTCGTGACCCCATGGACTGCAGCCTACCAGGCTCCTCCATCCATGGAATTTTCCAGGCAAGAGTACTGGAGTGGGGTGCCATTGCCTTCTCTGGGCCTCGGTGTTACCCTGCCCCATACCCGCCAGTCTCCCTGCCCCAAACCTCTGCTAAGGAGGCTTTAGAAGACGCATATAGCAGCTTCACCTAAGAACCGCAAAGCTGGCGAGAGGACTGGGGGCCCAAAAATGTCCCTGGCCCCACCCTTGGGGAGGGTTAGCATCCGCTCAGTAAGGCTTCCTCCCCGAGCCACCCCTCAATGGCCCAGGCTGCCCCCAGCCTCTGCCCTGGGGGTGGGAGGTCCACAGTTCATGCTGGCTCAGTCTGTGTGCGGGCTCCTGGACCACCCGTGTGGGCTTGGGTGCCATTCTTCATTTCATGTCTCAGGGCTGCGTGGACTCTGAACCCACCATTGTCCACAGGCCCTGTTGATGGCCCAAAGGGTGTCTGATGCCCCCTGGCAAGGCCCTTAGCTTCCCCTTTAATTCCCTCCTCAGGGAAATCCAGTCTCTGAGCGGTGCCTGCCTTGGGGGCACAGCTGACCCACGACTGCCTGTCTTCCAGATGGACCCCTCTCGCCTGCCCTGCCCACAGCAGTGTGTCCTTGAGTGGCCCTCACTCATCGGCTGCCTCCTCAGAGGAGCCTCCTGACTCCAGAGCCTGGTTGGTGTGTCTGCGCCCCCACTGGACCCCAGGCTCAGGGTGGGAAGCGGGGAGGCAGTTTCCAGACCCTGCTGTCCCCCGAGTCCCCGGCGCCCAGTCCTGGGCTCAGCCAGCCTGCTGTAGCACTAGTCCTTCTGCTGAGCTTGGGCCAGGGCCAGGGGTGGGAAACCCTGGGGAACCACACCAGTCACAGGGGCTGACACACAGCTTCTGAGTGGAAACTTCTGGGTGTGTGAGAGCTGGAACTCAGGTCAAAGTCACCCCCACCCCCACCCCACCCCCACAACCCCTGGTTCCTGAAGATATGTAGTAAACCAGCGGGCAAAGCTGCTTCTATAAACAATTGGAAGAGCCAAGGGTTTTAAGACTGAAAAGGGTGTGATCCTCCAGAAAGTGAGATTCTTGGGACTTACCTAGTGGCCCAGTGGCTAAGAATCTGCCTGCCAACGCAGGAGTCACGGGTTTGATCCTGAGTCCACATGCTCCAGGGCAGCTAAGCTTATGCACCCCACAACTGTTGAACCCGCATGCTCTAGAGCCCACACTCAGCAATGACAGGAAGCCCACACACAGCAGTGAAGACCCAGCACAGCCAAAAATAAATTAAAATTTTTAAAAGATTGATTAAAAATAAAATAAGTGAGGTTCTTTAGAAAATCCAGTCTTCCTCCCGCCCGTTCAGAGGCAGCCTAGTCCCCAAACAGAGAAAGCTCTCAGAGGGGCTTAGGACAAGTACATCCCTGAGGAGCCCAGTAGACCCAGCTGGAGGTCTTAGGAGAGTCTTCCTTAGCAAGGCCCTGGGCACCTGACAAAGACCAGACCTCGGGACAGAGCGAGGGGCTGTCAAGGGGGCAGTTCTCCCCCGATGTGTTCGGGGCTGGGGAGAGGCAGGCTGCCTCCCCCTATGCCTAAAGATTGCTCTTCCTGGTGAACATGAACGTTCCTAAGGCGGGGACCCCACTGGGTAGTGGGTGTACGTACGGCGGATAAGTGAGTGACTGGGTGGATGAACAGGTGTATGGCTACACAGATCAGAGAGGAGTGAAAGGAATGAAGAGGGTGCAGACGTGAAGAACGAAGGGATGGACAGACAGACACTATGAAAGGGCAGATGGGAGGCGAGGGGTGTCCGGGTGGGTATGGGAGTAAGTTGATAGATGAACAGGGTGGCTGATGGGCGATGATGTCATGGGTGGGTGGACACATGACGTTGAGGAGGTAGGTACCCTGGATGGGGCCGTGGGATGTGTGGATGGATGGCTGGCTGAAGAAGGGATGGGCACAGCCGAAAGGAGGCAAGATTAGAAACAGCAGCAAATCCTTGGTTCTGCTGTTGGATCTTTCCAGGGAGACAAGAAGGCTCCCTTCACTGAGACAGATGGTAGACCTGTGGGGTCCTCCAGCTCTCCTAGCGACCCTGTCTGCCTGACAGCGTGCTCAGGTACAGGCCTTTGCTAAGTCCCAGCAAAGAAAGAGCCCCATGCATGCACAGCCCCCAACTGCTAATTGCCTGTAGTGCCCCAGGTTTTGCCACCAACAAAGAAAACCTGTCACGAATGTCTAAAGTACCCCTGGGGGGGACCACGTCCACTGAGAGTCACAGCTTGGCGCCATCTGCCAGCCCAGGGCCAGGGAAACAGAGGTGAGGGAGTGCACTCCTCTCTTCCTCACCCCAGTGGCAGCGAGGAAGGGAGAGGCCAGGACCACAGAGTTTCCTGAGATGCTCAGATCTGGACGACATGAACGAAGTGCCTGGAAAGGTGCCCCCTGCCATTCTTCACCTGCTGACCTTGCAGCACACAGGCTGGGCCTCCAGCAGCAGGGGTCTCTCAGCCCCTTTCACTCGAGGAACAGAGTCCATGCCCCCCGTCTGGCTCTTGGGCTGGGCTTGTGCAGCAGCCCTGCGCCTCCTGTTGGCCTGTGCACTTCTGCCCCCTGGCGGGAGCTGAAGCTACTGCAATGCATGTGGCCGGACAGGGCAGGATGGAGACTTCCTTTGCAAGCAGAGGACTGTGCATGTGTGTATGTGTGTGCACACACTCAGACTTCACTTGGCCCAAAAGATTAGAGGAGGAAAGCTCGGAAAGATCCAAAGCAGTTCCTCAAACGGAAGGGGTTATTATTATAATTACTATGATTATTGTTATCAAGATTATCCTGCTTGCCTGAGAAGCCTTGTACAAAGCAGGCTAATTTTATGTCAGCTTGTTGTTTGTGTCTCAGGGACCTCATCTTTGCTTATAATAACTAACGTTTGCAGGGCTCTTTATGTTGCAGAGCTGTGTCACGTCGATTTAGCCTTTCATCTGCGCAAACAGCCCCGTGAGGTGGGAACTAACGAGAGCAGAAGCTCGGGGAGGTTAAGCGGTCTGTCCAAGGTCACAGGTCTGAAAAACAGCAGAGCCAGCATGGAACCTGGGTCACCTGACTGAAAATCCCTGTTCGCTCCCCTCCCATATCCTTTGCATTTTGTCTCTTGAGAGGAAAAGGCTCTTTTTCATACTTTAGCTCTAAGCCCCTTTGCTCTGAAGAGAGGGGAGGAGTTTTGCAGACCAAGTCCTTATCATGCACTCCGCCGTCCCAGTTTCAGACGATGCGTCCATGGTGGGTGGGGAGCGGCGGCAGCAGCAAGGCCTGGCCTGGCGTGCGAGCAGGTGTGTGTGGTAGTGGTTGCCAGTGGCTCAGCCAGGCTGATTCCCGCTTCCCTTGGTCACCCCGCAGTCACCCCCGGTGTGGCACAGGACAGGCAGGCACCAGCCGCATCTCTGAGCAGGGTGAACAGGAGACATTAGGCGAGAGAAGTGGGTGCGGGGGCTCTCCTGTGGTCCAGGACGTGGGAGACGGGCAGGGCCATGGGAGCCTCCGGCCCTCCCCGTAGTATGGAGATGGCTTTAAGGAAGGAGAGCCCCTCAGCCGTGGACGCCAGCGGGCAGCCCCACCAACTGGCCCCTGCATCATGGGCGCTGCTTTCCAAGTGTGTGTGAACATTAAGATATCATTTAGCCAGAAACCTTGTACCGGCTCTGATGAAGAGAAGTGTCGATGCTGACTTTAAGCCACTGACCCTGGTGAGGAGAATCCTGGCCCTGAAAGTTAGTCACAGACTCTCCTGGGCCCCGAGCCTCCTGATCCAAAGCCTATCAGAACGGCGTCTTGCCTGCAGTCCATAGTCTGAAACACAGGGTCCCAGACACGCATTTCTCAACCTCTCACCCCTTCCATGGCCCCGGCCCCGAGGCGTCCTGACGGGGCCGGGTTGGCCTCCTCTGGTCCCCAGGTGGCTGGGGAGCTGGGGCCCGGCCCGGCCCGCCCCTCAGGCCGTCCTGCGCTAGTGCCCTCTGCCTGCTCCCACGACAGGAGGGAGCCCTGTGAAGAAAGTGGTGAGACTGCCACCCTGGTTTTTAGGGGGGGACGCTGAGCCTCAGAGATGGTAAGACCCCCCTCAAGCCAAGAGCCCAGTTGTGGACGGAGCCTTGAGCCTGTGGCCTGAGCCCCGCAAAGTCCGCATGGAACAAACTAGAAGCCCAGGGCAGGAGTGACCAAAGAGGGCTGTGGGAAAAGGAGGGAGACTTGTTGGGGGTCGGGGGGGGGCATGGGAACCGGACATCACAGCATGGGCAGCCCCAGCAGCTGGACAGTGGCGGCCGTGGAGGGCCGGGCACACTGGGCACTTTGTGCCTGCTGGGCCCACGCCACGGGCACGTGGGTCTGAGGAAACGCGGCATCTCGCGCATTCACTGGGAGCGCCCCTCCGGCCCTGGCGGCCATGGAGGAGAGAAGGGCCCGCTCCCTCAGCGCTGTTTCCCTGGCCCTGGGCCAGCAGGTAGCTCCCTGACTGTGACCCTCGGTGAGAGTGGTGCCCCACAGGGGCATGTTAGACACTTGTCTGTAGCAGTGGCAACGACTGGCCCGGGCCTGCGGTGTGTGATAGCGCCCGCAGTGACGAGTGCCCTGCACCCAGCCCACCACGCAGGGACCACTGGGCGTGGCGTCAGTGGACAGCCTCCCCCAGCTCCTGTGTAGAACTGTCTCCAGGAGACCAGCAGACAGCCCCTGGATGTGACCGGTGTCCCCAGCCGGTCTTGGTGCTCCCCGCGCAGGAACTAGCACAGCATGTAGGCCAGTGCATGTGCCCAGGGCATGGTCCAGACAGGAAGAGGGGAAGGGAATCAGATGCCAGAGGAACTGTGTGGACCACAGTAATAAGAGGAGGTGAGCCTGGTGTTGGTCTCAACACACCAGGAAGTGTAGCACTCTTTGAGGTTATTGTGCAGAAGTATACCAACCAAACAAAAACACATCCTCAACTGGGTTAAGAAAGAGTCAGAGGATTGATTGATGGAGGTAACTGGAAAGCCAGAGATGTGTGTGGCTGCAGGTACAGCTGGATCCAGGTGTTGATGTGTCATCGGGACTCGGGGTACTTCCCTCTCTCGGCCCTGCTTTCCTCAGGGATGGCTCCACATTCAGGTGGGTCCTTCCTTGGAGGGTCTCTCCTGATAGTTTATGCAGGTGTCCTGGGGCTGGTCAGGTTAGTCTCACTTGATGGATTGGGATTCTTTGTCCACCCGGAACTGCTCACTAAGGGCAGAGGGATGGATTGGCCAGGCCCAGACTGTGTGTCCATGCCGAGACCATGGGACAGAGACCACCCCACCCGGACTGCTCAGGCTGAGTTGGGGAGGAGTGCTCTCCTTCAGGGGAGCAGAGGCTCTGGTATCAGAAAAGGAGGGACTGGAAGCCCCACCGGTGGAGGAGGCAGCCATCCAGCAGAAAAGGGTGCAGATCAGAGGGACTGGGCCCTCTGCAGCCACCTTGAAGCTGGTCACCGCCACCAGTGGGAGCACAGGGTGTGTTTTCCACAGAAGCTTGCCCCAGCATCCTCCACTGAGCAAATCTGCACAGGTGAGGCTGCCCGGTCCATGCACCTGCTGCGTCACATCCCCTGCTGCCAGGACAGCTGGGCGTGCTCTGACCAGTGAGAGGGGCAGTGCCGTGGGGACTGTAGCTGAGAGCAAGGGGTGGGAAGATGCACCCCCCCACCCCCCGACTGGCCCAGGAGGGGACTCGCACAGGAAGGTCAGGCCCAGTGTGAGCCCCACCCTCCCAGGGCCCCAAAGGCAGGAAGACAAAGGGACAAGGGCCCCCCTCTGGCTCTATTAATTGCTTGTTAGCTTGACCCCCCAGGGCTGGCCAGGCCTGGCAGCTACCACAGTCCTCCAGGTGCATTGGCATGACCCCTCCTTCCTGCCACCCTCTCCCTTCCTTCTCTCTTACCCATTGCCCACACCTTTGCTCAGGGTGGTGAGGTGAGGGGCTGGGCTGGGCACCAGTGTCTGAGATGCAAGTCCAGGGCTGTCTCCTGGAGCACAGTAGGTTTAACTCTGGGTCCAGGCAAGCCCAGGGCTGTCTGCTGGAGCACAGTAAGGATTAACCCTAGGCCCAGGCAAGCCCAGGGCTGTCCGCTGGAGCACAGTAGGGATTAACCCTGGGTCCAGGCAAGTCCAGGGCTGTCCGCTGGAGCACAGTGGGGGTAACCCTGGGCCCAGGCTCTCCCACTTAGCAGCATGTGACCTTGAGCCTCAATCTCCCCATCTGCTAAACAGGATGGCTCCCCGGCAGAGCTGTTGCTGTGGTTGACCTAGACACACTGTTGTTGAGACGGACAAGATTAGAAGACTTGGGAGACATAGTGCATGGAGTGAGAAACTCGGGTCATGCCTGGAAGTAAGATGCCAAGGACCCATGCATCTCACAAATACTGCAGAGCACCAACTGTGTACAGAGCATTGTGAGATGGGGGTGCCCTGAATAAGCAGAAAGCCGAGGGGCAGGCACATGCAGCGCCAGCTGTGACATATGGTGTGGTTGGTGCACCAGACTCTACCTGGGGGCGTAGAGGAGGGCTTCCCTGAGCAAGTGCCAGTAAGATGGAGAGGGGCAGAGCCCAGGGAAGGATGGCCTGGCTGGGTGGAGCACCCTGAGGCAAGATGACCCTGACTGCTTGGGGAACAGAGGAAAGGCTGTGTGCTTAGAGGACCAGGAGAGGGGAAAGGTGGGAGGTGGGCTGAACAGAGCTCAGTCAGGCCGGGGCTTTGGAGGTCATGGTAAGGAGTTTGGAATTTAGAAATAATGGGAAGCTATTGAGAGTTTAAACAGAGAGAGTTATTGTATCCATTAGAATTAGGTTTGACTGTGAATATCTGAGACCTAGAAAACAGTGATTTAAGTGAGCTAGAAGTCAAAAAAAAAGGCAAAAAGTAAAAGTAAGAAAAAGAAAAATGCGGAAGGTATGGAGGGTCTACAAAGTTGTCAAGGACCTGTTTTTAGATCACCAGTCCACTGTCCCTCGGGTATAGATCTTATCTTCATGACCCATGGTGGCTGCTAGAGCTCCAGCCATCACAGGTTTCAGGAAGGAAGGAAGAAGTGAGAGAAAAGGGGTGCATCTTCCCTTACAAAGCCTTTTCCAAAGACCTCACTACACTTGGGTTGATCTCTCCATGGGTAGAACTGGTCACATGGTCATGTTTTTGCCACAAGCAAAAAGAGGAGATGCCATCTTTAAGTTGGATATCAGTGTCCCCAGTTGGGAAAATGGGGAGTTCTTTTTCTACAGCCTCCCTGCTGACTGTGGTGTGGAAGACAGAAGAGAAGCAAGAGGGAGGCAAGGAACCCTTGGGAGGGAGGCCAGGAACAGCCAGGAAGAGACAGGGAGTGGCTTGGACTCAGGGGTGTCCCAGAGGAGATGGGGAGAAGTAGATATGGGGATGGAGGTGGGTGACTTGAGTCTCAGTGGCTGGGCCGGTCGTGGTGCCATGCACTGAGCTGGGGAGACGGAAGGGAGAGCAAGGGCCGATCGAGACGTGTCGCCAGCACAAGACCCCTACCACCACCACACCTCAGTGATGAGGCGGAGCCAGGACAGCTCCAGGCTGCCCTTCCCTAGACCGTGCACCACATCCCACTGGAATGCAGTTCCCAGGATTCCACGTCAGACATAGAGGAGCACCAAGTGGCTCCTGCAGGCGCAGGTTTCTAAACCACACCCTCTAGTGGCCTGGCTGAGGCATAACATGGCTCTAGGTGGGAGGGTGTCTCCCCCTAGCAGAAGTCTGGCCCTGCCCACCACCCTCTGGTCCCCGAGTCCCTTCTCTCTGGATCAGGCAGAAACCTTGACAGTGGGGTCCAAAGGAAGAAGTTTGGGAAACTGGCCAGGTTTTTCCCCGTCATTCCTCACACGGGTGAGCCTTCCCGAGGTCACACGAGCACACGGAGCAGCATCAGTGTGTGGGCCCTGACTCACAGGCCTGTTTTTAGCCCCAGGTGGAGGCACCACCCCTGCTCACCCACCCGTGCCTCCCTGAGTCACCGCCTGCTTAAGGCACTCAGCGCCTGGGTCCCAGGGCCAGCTTTCCGGTGGCTGCCCGCAGGAGAGGCTCGGGTGCTAGAGAGGGGCCGGGACCCAGGCCCTCCCGGTGGGAGGCTTGGGAATCTGAGGGCTGGGGTCTGTGGGACACTGACCCTAGAGAGCTGGGTCTGGGGTGGCATCATGGGCCTGGCCTGCTTGCCTCCAGGCTAGTTACAGCTTCCTTCCCAGGGCAGGCATGCAGTAGGGGACACAGTGCCTGCACCTTCACGTTGACCTGCTGCATTAGACAGGCCCTGACACGTGAATAGCTACTGAGCTGACAGCTCGATTCTGAAAGTTTCCACCGAAGGCTTTGCCCCCTACATACCTTGGTAGAGACCCATGGACAGAAAAGCCTGGCAGGGTGCAGTCCACGGGGTCACACAGAGTCGCACAACTGAAGCAACTTAGCACACACACAAGCACCTTGGTAGAGAATCTTTTGTCAGCTCTGCACCTTCCAGGTGTTGACCTTGCCCCCTTCCTTCGTGTCTTTCCCACCCCGAAGGCCACCTGCAGATTGCCACCTCCTGCTCACTTCCTGAGCCATGAGCCGTGGCCTGCGGGGGAGGGGGGTGTCTGTCTCTCTCGGTGTCTTGGAGGGTGGTGGGGTTCAAAGGACTCGAGAGTGGGGTCACCGACCAGTGGTCATTGTTGTGCCCACAGATAAAAGACTCTGTCCGTGTTCTCATCTCCTCACAGGCTGATGCCAAGATGGTGTGTGACGTGGTGAGTCGGATGGAAGACACGGAGCCCTTCTCTCCAGAGCTGCTCTCCGCCATGATGCGACTCTGGGGCGACTCGGGGATCCAGGAGTGCTTCAACAGGTCTCGGGAGTATCAGCTCAATGACTCTGCCAAATAGTGAGTGTCCTGGGCAGGCGGGAGGCCACCAGCAGGGCAGTGATGTAGCGTGGAAGGGGCTTGGGGCGGGCACTGTGGGACAAGAAGGCATCCTGGGCTGAGGTTGGAACCGCTGTGAGATGCTTTGCCTTGTATGTCAGGAAGGAAGGAGAAGGGGCATCTCCTCCTGCCCATCCCCTGCCCCCCAGGATGAAAAGGAGGCCAGGGAAGTCGGGGGCACAAGAGACAGCTAACAGCAGGGCTCCCAGAGGGCCGGGGCCATCACCCGCCTGCCCTGGAGTGGGCCGGGCCCCCCTCCAGAAGGTTTTCAGTGCAGCAACCTCTTTTTTCCCCTGGAGAATCCTTGACCCCGTAAGTACTAATCAAGGGCAACAGGCAGAAAATAACTTACGTGGTTTTCTTTTTGAGAAAACAATAAGCTTTTTATTCCTCTGTCTTTAAAAATAAGGACTATGTAACCATCAGACAAGTGAAATAAATAGTCAGGCATACACTTTAATAGTGCATTACAACTAATAAGGAAAAGTAGAGGACAGAGGGGAGAGATCGACCTCAGGGCAGGAAAGAAGGTGGGGGGTGAAGCACTGAAGGCCAGAGAGAGTGGGTGGGCAAGAGAGGGGAGGGCAGAGAGGTGGCCCTTCCAGTGACCATGGGGCCACATGACTGCCCACTGCAGCCGAGTCACTCCAGGCGTCTGGAGGTTTACATGTCCTTGGCCCCTGGATCAGGGGTTCCAGGGAATGGTCCTCAGTGGTCAGAGATGCGTCTTCTGTTTGAAGACACTGGGATTGCATTCCAGCTTTCAGGAAATGCACTCACATTTACAGACTCGTGCCCAGGTTTTCAGTGGGCATGAGACACATGTGCTCCAACACTGATCTGCTCAGCCTCCTCTCAGCCGGGGCCCCTTTGCCCCCCAGGACACACCAGCAGTGGTCTGGAGAGGTTTTCAGTTGTCCTGATGAGGGTGGTGCTACCGGCATCTAGTGGGTAGAGGCCAGGGATGCTGCTGACTTCTAGAGACGCATCTTACAGCCCTCTACAGCAAAGAACTATCACACCCGCAGTGTCAGTAGCGCCGAGAGTAAGAAACGGTGGTCTCCATGGTGCTGATGTAGAGGAGGCCAGCACCGAGAAGGCAGCTTCCAGTAACAGACACTGGGACGTGGCCACTGGCCATGAGGACAACCGACAAACCAGGGGCTCGCCTTCCCCCCCTGCACACCTAGATTGTCCCGGGGGCAAGCGCTTGTGTCCTGTGAGTCCCAGGTGGTAGTGACCCAGGCCCCAGTCCCTGATGAGCCCCTGGGACACCTTGGTGGCGGGGATGTGAGCCCAGAGGCTCAAGTCCACACGCAAATCATAGATTCTGACCCAGGTGTCCCCCCATCCCCCAGCCAGTCAGGCCTCTCCCACTCCCTACCCCCTACTCAGCCTTAGTCCAGACCCTTCCCATCCCCCCACTACCCTCAGGGGCACCTGAGGACATCAGACCGTGCCCCCCACTTAAATGATTGCCACTTAACTAATCAGAATATCAATCCATTCAAAAAAAATTTTTTAACAGTATGGAAAGGTATAAAATTCATAGTAGACTCCTCTTCCCGGGGCTGTCCCCCTCCCACTGTTAACTACCTCTGTTTGTTTGTCCCAGTGATGTCCAGAAAACCTGACCTGCCTGCTCTCAATGGTGTTCAATGGCTGCAGCTGGGAAAGCTGAGGAATTTAGCTCCCCTCCCTGCCTCCCATTTTTCCTTCCTTCCTTCACTCTTCTCCACTTCCACCCCCAGTTTTTTGGCTAGTTACAGGGTTATTTTTAGTTCTTCTGGTAGTTACCTTGATAAGTCAGAAGGAGCGACTTGAGCGAGTACTTGTCAACTCCCCCAGGTGAGCGGAGGACACGGCCCTCTGCTCCCTGGGAGGGGCTCTGCCCAGGGAAGGGGGGCCCGCAGGCAGGTTCCGAAGGCCCTCGGACACTCTCTGGTCCGGGGTTGCTTTGCTGTTGTAGTTTTAGCTGCTAGCCCTCGTCTTCTGACAGAGTCTGGGGCCTGAAGTAGATGTCTTGTGACGGAAGGGAGAGAGGCCTAACAGGGCCGTCGCCTGGCACAAATCTGGGTGACATACACACCTCACACACACGCATTCTCACATACACCTCATACACACCTCACACACACACACACACACACACAAATTCTCACACCCTAAACAAAGACACCACACACTCTCATACTCACCTCACACACACACACTCACACCCGACCTACACACCACAGACACACTGTCACATACACCTCACACACATACACATATACCTCACACACACACACACACATGCACATACACCTCACACACACACCCTCACACACCCGCTCACACGCACACACACACCTCACACACATGCACATATACCTCACACACACACCCTCACACACATGCACATACACCTCCCACACACACACCTCCCACACACCCTCACACGCACATACACACCTCACACACACACATTCTCACATACACCTCATACACACACACACACACAAATTCTCACACCCTAAAGACACCACACACTCTCATACTCACGTCACACACACACACTCACACCTGACCTACACACAGATACACTGTCACATACACCTCACACACACACCCTCACACGCACACACACACCTCACACACATACACATATACCTCACACACACACACGCACATACACCTCCCACACACACCCTCACACACCCGCTCACACGCACACACACACCTCACACACATACACATATACCTCACACACACACCCTCACACACATGCACATACACCTCCCACACATACACCTCCCACACACCCTCACACGCACATACACACCTCACACACACACATTCTCACATACACCTCACACACACACATTCTCACATACACCTCATACACACCTCACACACACACACACACACACACACAAATTCTCACACCCTAAACAAAGACATCACACACTCTCATACTCACCTCACACACACACACTCACACCCGACCTACATACCACAGACACACGGTCACATACACCTCACACACATACACATATACCTCACACACACACATACACACATGCACATACACCTCACACACACACCCTCACACACCCGCTCACACACACACACACACCTCACACACATACACATATACCTCACACACACACCCTCACACACATGCACATACACCTCCCACACACACACCTCCCACACACCCTCACACGCACATACACACCTCACACACACACATTCTCACATACACCTCATACACACACACACACACACAAATTCTCACACCCTAAAGACACCACACACTCTCATACTCACGTCACACACACACACTCACACCTGACCTACACACAGATACACTGTCACATACTCCTCACACACACCCTCACACGCACACACACACCTCACACACATACACATATATCTCACACACACACACACATGCACATACACCTCCCACACACCCTCACACACCCGCTCACACGCACACACACACCTCACACACATACACATATACCTCACACACACACCCTCACACACATGCACATACACCTCCCACACATACACCTCCCACACACTCTCACACACACATACACACCTCACACACACACATTCTCACATACACCTCACACACACACACATTCTCACATACACCTCATACACACCTCACACACACACACACACACAAATTCTCACACCCTAAACAAAGACACCACACACTCTCATACTCACCTCACACACACACACTCACACCCGACCTACATACCACAGACACACGGTCACATACACCTCACACACATACACATATACCTCACACACACACACACACATGCACATACACCTCACACACACACCCTCACACACCCGCTCACACGCACACACACACCTCACACACATACACATATACCTCACACACACACCCTCACACACATGCACATACACCTCCCACACATACACCTCACACACACAGCTCACACGCACATACACCTCACACACACACATTCTCACATACACCTCACACACACATTCTCACATACACCTCATACACACCTCACACACACACACAAATTCTCACACCCTAAAGACACCACACACTCTCCTACTCACCTCACACACACTCACACCTGACCTATACACCATAGACACACTGTCACATACACCTCACACACACACCCTCACACGCACACACACACCTCACACACATACACATATACCTCACACACACACACACATGCACATACACCTCCCACACACACCCTCACACACCCCCTCACACGCACACACACACTTCGCACACATACACATATACCTCACACACACACATGCACATACACCTCACACACACACCCTCACACACCCGCTCACACGCACACGCACACCTCACACACATACACATATACCTCACACACACACCCTCACACACATGCACATAGACCTCCCACACATACACCTCACACACACCCTCACACTCACATACACCTCACACACACACATTCTCACATACACCTCACACACATTCTCACATACACCTCACACACACCTCACACACACACACACAAATTCTCACATCCTAAAGACACCACACTCTCTCATACTCACCTCACACACACACTCATACCTGACCTACACACCACAGACACACTGTCACATACACCTCACACACACACCCTCACACGCACACACACACCTCACACACATACACATATACCTCACACACACACGCACATACACCTCCCACACATACACCTCCCACACACCCTCACACGCACATACACACCTCACACACATTCTCACATACACCTCACACACACACACGCACACAAATCTCACACCCTAAAGACACCACACACTCTCATACTCACGTCACACACACACTCACACCTGACCTACACACCACAGACACACTGTCACATACACCTCACACACACACCCTCACACACACACACACACCTCACACACATACACATATACCTCACACACACACACATGCACATACACCTCCCGCACACACCCTCACACACCCCCTCACACGCACACACACACTGCACACACATACACATATACCTCACACATACACACACGCACATACACCTCCCACACATACACCTCCCACACACCCTCACGTGCACACACACCCCTCACACACACATTCTCACATACACCTCACACACACACACACACATTCTCACATACACCTCATACACACCTCACACACACAAATTCTCACACCCTAGACAAAGACACCACACACTCTCATACTCACCTCACACACACTCATACCCGACCTACACACCACAGACATACTGTCACATACACCTCACACACACACCCTCACACACATACACATATACCTCACACACACACACACACATACACCATAGACATACATACCACACACATACACACCTTATATACACACACCCCTCACTCACACCTTAATACACACACCCCTCACTCACACACACACACTCTCACACCCTAGACATACACACCACACATACACACACCCTCACACACACGCACATACACCTCACACACATACACCTCACACACACACACTCACACCCTAGACATACACACCACACACACACACATACACACACACCCTAGACATACACACCACACACACACACACATACACACACACCCTAGACATACATACCACACACACACACCTCACACACACGCACACATACTCTCTCACACCCTAGACATATATACCACACACACACACACAAATTCTCACACCCTAGACAAAGACACCACACACTCTCATACTCACCTCACACATACACACTCACACCCGACCTACACACCACAGACACACTGTCACATACACCTCACACACACACCTCACACACATACACATATACCTCACACGCACACTCACACACATGCACGTACACCTCCCACACACAGCTCACACACCCTCACACGCACACACACACCTCACACACACACATTCTCACATACACCTCACACACACACACATTCTCACATACACCTCATACACACCTCACACACACACACACCCGACCTACACACCACAGACACACTGTCACATACACCTCACACACACACCTCACACACATACACATATACCTCACACGCACACTCACA
Source organism: Ovis canadensis (assembly GCF_042477335.2). Classification (NCBI taxonomy): domain Eukaryota; kingdom Metazoa; phylum Chordata; class Mammalia; order Artiodactyla; family Bovidae; genus Ovis; species Ovis canadensis. The sequence goes on along the minus strand of NC_091258.1, from coordinate 37,444,026 downwards.
CACATGCACGTACACCTCCCACACACAGCTCACACACCCTCACACGCACACACACACCTCACACACACACATTCTCACATACACCTCACACACACACATTCTCACATACACCTCATACACACCTCACACACACACACACACACAAATTCTTACACCCTAAACAAAGACACCACACACTCTCATACTCACCTCACACACACACACACACACTCACACCTGACCTACACACCACAGACACACTGTCACATACACCTCACACACACACCCTCACATGCACACACACACACCTCACACACATATACATATACCTCACACACACATGCACATACACCTCCCACACATACACCTCCCACACACACACACACACCCTAGACATACATACCACACACATACACACACACCTTACACACACACCCCTCACTTACACATACACACACTCTCTCACACCCTAGACATACGCAACACACATACACACACCCTCACACACACGCACATACACCTCACACACACACACTCACACCCTAGACATACACACCACACACACACACCCACACACACACACCCTAGATATACATACCACACACACACACCTCACACACACACACATACTCTCTCACACCCTAGACATATACACCACACACACACACACACACTCACACCCAACCTACACACCACAGACACACTGTCACATATACCTCACACACACACCTCACACACATACACATATACCTCACACACATACCCTCACACACATGCACATACACCTCCCACACATACACCTCCCACACACACACATACTCTCTCACACCCTAGACATATATACCACACACACACACACACACACACACACACACACACTCTTATACTCTAGACAATGTGAGTGGCTCCCCAAGGCCCGGAGCCCAGTTGCCACCCAGCCGGCCTCTCACGTTACTGGGAGGCTCCAGGGCTCGGGTTGAGGGGACGCCATCCAGCCCAGGTCTCCCTCTGTCGTGGGTCTTTGAACACAGCCGGCACTCCCTCTCCCCTCTGAACGATGGCTCCAAGACAGGTCCTGGAAGCCCAAAAACCCCAGCACCTGCCCGCCAGGGCTGTAAAAGGTAGTTAGTTCCATGGTGTGGGAGGGTCATTTTTCCCCAGATTCGGGTCCCCACTGGAGATGTGCCTGTAAAGCACCCTTCCATTCAGAGCCCTCCAGAGTGAAAGCCCAGACGCTCACACTGAGCTCAGGGGCCTGTGTGCTGTGCCGTCACCTCCGTCACCCTCTCTAGCCTCAGTGCTCACTGCCTGCCCTGCCCTGCCCCATGTACAGCCTCTCCCCAACTCCTGTCCAGAGCCTGCAGGCCCGGCCCTCCTCCACAGTGGGCGTGGCCTCTGCGCCCACTGGTCCTTCTGCCGGACCAGGAGAGGCTCATCCCCTCACTGCCCTCTGTCTCCTCTCGAATGTTATCCTGCTCCACGAGCCTTCACCAGCCACCTGATACCAAACAGCAGCCCCCAGCCGGCCTCCCCCTATGATAGTCTGAGCCTTCCTTCCTGACACTTACCACCTCCTGACATGTTGTACAGCTTACTGCTCTGCTAATTGCCTCATGCACACACACCCAGGAACAGAGGCTCCAGGAGGTGGGGCCTGTGCCCCGCAGCACCCAGGACAGTCGGCAGGCAGTAGACACAGCAGGTGCACAGTCCCCTGAGCACACCCTCTACCCTCCGGTGGCCGCCTCCCTGCATGAGGCTCAGCCAGAGAGATGGAGGGCCAGGCTGTCTGCCTAAAGGAGGGTTCCCCAGCTGGAACGGGGCCAAGACCAGAGGCTCCCAGCCCAGGTCTCCAGCTGGGGATGACAGGAGGAGGCTCCTGAAACCAGCACCGCTTCTGGGCAAAGGCAGCTTGGGCAGAGGAGGGGCACGTACAGAGAGGTTAGGAGGACCTGCTCCAGGCTGAGGTTGGAGGCCGCCCAAATGCCCATGGGCCTGGTGAGGAGGCTCCACGGCAGCCAGGGCTTTCAAGTCTGCTCTGCCATCTCAGCCTCCCTCCTTTCGTGGTGGAGACAAGGCCTGGAGACCTGTGTAAGAGCACTGGCTCTGCAGTCGGGTAGACCCAGTCTTGACCCCCCAGCAGTGTCATCCCCTTTCTAGGAGTGTGGCTTCAAGCTCACCTTCCCTGAACCTGGGACCAACATCGGCTATGTTTACCTAGGGAGAATTCTCATAAGGATTTGAGGCAGCTTGGATTGTTGGTTTACCAGTGGACACCCTCCTTAGTGGAGGCATCTGCCCTTCCCAGCCCCGCCCTGCCAGCGGGTCTAGAGTGGGTGCTAATGAAGCTGGGCGCCTCTGTGCACAGCCTGGGACTCCCACATCACGCCATGACTCAGACCCTCACAGTTGCTCCCTGTGGGCTGCATGTGACTCCCCCTGCACAGGGATGGGTTGCCCAGCTGGCCCTGAGGGTCCCTGAATCTTCCTGCCAGTCTGAGCGAGCTCCCTCCTTCCTAGTTTCCTGGATCCCAACCTGACTTAGGGTTCAAACCTTAACCCGTACCAACCCCTAAAGCCTTCCCAGCGTGTGGCCTTGGAGGACCAAATGCACAGGCCAGGTCTGTCTCCAGGGCAAGTGATGGCATGGCAGGGGCCATGATGCCTAAGGTACCAGCGAGGCCCCGCCCCTGCCTGTCTGTGTGGCTTCTGGGCCTCCCTCCCAGGAGCATCAGATGGGAAGATGCGACAGCCCCCTGGTAAACCTGAGGAGTGTGAGAGGTGGGTGGAGGCGCAGAGGGCCTCTGGGAAGCACTGCAGGGTACCGTTAGGAGGTGGGATCCAAAACCCTGACTCAGGGCTGGGCCAGGCACTCACCTTCATTAGAAAACCTGAGTTTTCTAATCTAGGAAATAATACATTTACCTCAAGAAATTAAGGGTGGAACATGATAATGCGCAGAAAGACTAGAAGCTAACTTTAGCCCATCGCTATTTTAAGATGAAGAAATGACAGTGTTAGAAACACGTGTGGGCATGCTAGGCTGCTTCATTCATGTCTGACTCTTTGGGAGCCTATGGACTGTAGCCCACCAGGCTCCTGTGGGATTCTCCAGGCGAGAATACTAGGATGGGTTGCCATGCCCTCCTCCAGGGGATCTTCCCGACCCAAGGAACAAACCCAAGTCTCTTACATCTCCGCACTGGCAGGCAGCTTCTTTACCACTAGCACCACCTGAAAGCCCATAAACACATTAGTCTCACTGAAAAGCCTGACTTGTCTGAGTGAGGCTGAACTGTGTGCGAAGCCCTTGGTCTGAGTTAGAGGCTCTGAGCGCCTGAGGCCGGGACGTGAGCGTCTCTTCCTCAGCTCCGCCCCACACCTGGCCCTGGACGGGTGATGCCGTCCCTCCCTGGCTTGGGTCGGGGCTGGCACTCTGGGAGGGCAGTGCCCACACCTGGTCCACGGTCCCCGTGTGCTGCCGTCCCCAGCTACCTGGACAGCCTGGACCGGATCGGGGCCGCCGACTACCAGCCCACCGAGCAGGACATCCTCCGAACCAGGGTCAAAACCACCGGCATCGTAGAAACCCACTTCACGTTCAAGAACCTCCACTTCAGGTGAGGGCCAGGGAGACTCCCCATCCCTGGAGAGGGTGCTAAGACACGGGTGACCCCTGCCTCCCAGCCTCAGCTCATCTGGAGCATTCCTGTCTCAGGGAGCTCTCAAGTTGGGACAAGCAGTTGGATGCGAGAAGGGACCTGTGTGTACCCCTCTTTGCCACCAAGGTCAGGGGCTGTGGTGAGCAGGGAGGCTTCCTAGAAGAAGCATCCTGGAGAGGGGCTCTGAGATACAGGGAGGATTCAAGTGGACAAAGGAGGGGAGTCCTGTCCCTGCCTGACTTCTGACGGGGAGGATGGTGGATCACCCAGGTGGTCTTTGAAGGCATGGAGGCATGGGGGATAAGAGCGGGCGAATCTAAGCAACATGTTTTGTGTGACCCAAGGACCCATGTCATCTCAGAACTAGAAGGGGCTTGGAGATCAGCTGGCCCACCCTCTCCAGGTATATAGGGGAAACTGAGACCTGGAGGAGCAAGTCTGTTCCCGAGCACAGAACATAGCTCAGGCCCAGGGTCTGAGCACCGTAGGCCCTGCCAGGGCGTCATAGCACCACCTGGGGCAGCTTGCATGCCCTGAGGCCTGGGTGCCCCTAGCTGCCTCCAGCTGCCTCCTGGGTGTGGTTTCTGGGTGTTGGGTGGAGCAGGAGGAGAGGCCAGGATGGCCGGGACAGTAGACCAGTAGACTCGAGTGAGGCCACTGCCTGGCCCTGCCCAGCCTGAGGCCCAGCCCCTGCCTGCTCCCACCCAGACAAAGGGCTGGAGTTCTGTATCCATCCCCGTGAGGCTGCCTGAGGCCTCCCGTGAACCCGAGGAAGGCAGGGATGGGCCAGGCAGCCCCATGAGATGCCCCTGTGCCCTAGTCCCTCAGTCTCTCCCACTTACCGATCAGGGCAGAGGGTGTGGAGCTGGGCTGGGGGCGCCTGGCCCGCAGCAGCTGAGAGTATGTGCTGTGGAGGGGCCTCAGAGACCATCACCAGGGCCCAGTATTTCAGATGGAGAAGCAGGGTCCAAGGGAGGTGGTGACGGGATGAGGACCGGACCTGTGTCCTTGCTCCAGGTCCGCTGTGGGCTTCGGCCTGCGGCTGCTCTCCTCTATCAGCGGGTTGGGGCCCAGCCCACCCTGGCAGCTGTGCGTCAGGCCTGGGATCTTCACTCAGGGCGTTAGATGTGAGGTTGACCTCGCACTTCCAGGACCAAATCCCCTCTGCCACCATCTCCCCTGACAGCTCTCATGCACCAGGGGATGATGCTGAGAAGGGGTGAGGGAGGGCGGGCACAGAGCAGAGAGACAGACGTTGACAGCCAGACGTCTACAGACCGACGTTGGTCTCACCCCAACTCCCGCCGGCACCCTGCACTCAACCCCTTGCTGCTTCACTGGGCCTCCACGTGGGAGCTGCAGGTCCCTGCCCACCTCCTTCTGTGCCTCCCAGGCTGCTCTGGGGTTTCCCCGGACCACAGACGTGAACAGACATGCTCAGAAAGCTGGAGGCTTGCGAAGGCACGTCCAGCTGAGGTCACCCCTTCGCGACAGCGCTGAGATGCAGGGGCGGGTCTTGGCGTCGCTGTGTGGGGCACCACCCAGTCCCGGGGCAGAGCAGTGACTGCCACCCCACCCCGAGGGTGCCGTGCTCGGTCCTCAGCCCGAAGCGAGGCTCCTTGGGAGGCTTGCTGTGTGCACAGCAGCATTCCTCCCTGACCCCGCAGCTCGACCAGTGTCCCCACACCTGCTGGGGTCTCCCTACCCCCACCCCCAGCTCTCCTGTCTTCCTGGTAGGCTGTTTGACGTCGGGGGCCAGCGGTCTGAGCGCAAGAAGTGGATCCACTGCTTCGAGGACGTCACGGCCATCATCTTCTGCGTCGCGCTCAGCGGCTATGACCAGGTGCTCCACGAAGACGAGACCACGGTGAGTGGCCCCAGCCCGCCCGGCCTCAGTGGCCCACGATGGCTCTCGGGCGGAGCCGGCTGCGGGGGTGGGGGTCCGTCCTTGGCTTGGTTGTTCCCATCTCTCTCCTGACTTCAGCCAGATGCCTCATGATGCCAGTGCAGTGAAGGCAGCCTTGGGCCCCCTGCCAGCGGCTATGTGCAGATGCCAGGGCACGGGCAGCAAGGGCCTCTTCAGTAAACACAGCAGAGTCGCAGAGGCCGTCAGGCCAGAACCAAGTTAAGCAAATCCTAAATGAAATCAGGGTGCAGTCAAGCAAGAATTTATGTAAGACAGAAATAGCAGTTCTTAGCTCTGACAGCCCTCCCTGAGCAGTGGACAGGGCTGGCAGAGGGTTGGGCTGTGGGCCAGGGCTCATGGTGAGTGACAGGGTGGGGGGCACAGGCCCCTCCCCTGGAGGGCGCCAGCCCGGGTTCCCACCTTCCGTCTCTGCGTCTTCAGTCTGGGGCCTCGGAGAACTGCCAGGCTGAGGGGAACTTCAGAGGGGGGCCCTCTCTGCAGGGGGTGCTGCCTTTCTCTAGGCCTGGCCTTGGTTTGCTGCTGGATTCAGGGAGCACCCTCTCTATCTTAGGGGTGTAACCATCATACCCGCCTGGTGGGGTGTGGGCAGTGGGGTGAGAATCTTCAAGGACTTGGAACCGTCTCTGGCTTAGCAGCCCTGGGCTGGTGGTTGTGTCGTCCCTGAGGGTTGTCCTGAGCCGGGGTCCCACTGAGCTGCCCACAGAGGGGTGGGCCTGGTGGGGTCTCAGGAGACAAGCACCCGCTGAGGTGGGGCTTCTGGGCCGTGGGGTCACATCCTTGGCGATCGTTAGCTCCTGTGTGTGATGCAGGCAGGCACAGACCCCTGGCGCTGAGGTTTTGGGACTGGGCTTGTCAGGGTGGACCTTGAGCAAGGCTACCTTCTTTCCGGGTCTGTCTCGTCGTCGGTCCTGCCTGCCGGTCCCACGGGGCTGCTACTGAGGTCTGCTGGGCTTTGGGGTGTGGTGGTATGGGAAGAGGCGCCGCCGTTCGGAGAGGTCGGGCTTATGCGGTGACGGTGCCGCGGTTAGATGGGGCCAGAGCCACCGGCCGGGTGGGCCGTCAGCACTCGCGCCGCATGCTGACCTGTCGCCCTTGCCTTTTCTCCTTCGGTACCTGGAACACTTCCGAGCGGGGCATCAGCGGAACCCCACAAACCCTGCTGTGTTACGGGGCGAGGCTCTGGGACCCCAGGTGTGCAGCTCTTTCTAACGCTGGCACTGTTCTCAGTGGCCTCAGGAGCCGTGGTGTCTAAGACCCCCAGACCTGGACCTACTGACTGTCCCGAAGCCCAGCTCGGCTCCTGCTGCCCCCATAAGGCACCGCACACAGAGACCACCCCAGCCCATCTCTCACTGATCCACTGTTGACCCTGCTTCTGGACCCACTGTTCACAGCCCGCCGGGCCAGCGTGTGGTCTGAGCTCCGTGTGGCTCATCTCTTCTCCTTGCTGCTCCTGGGAGTGTGGTCTGAGCTCTGTGTGGCTCATCTCTTCTCCTTGCTGCTCCTGGGAGTGAGAAGCAGGGCTGGTGCAGGAAGCTGACCCTGCTGTGAGTTTGAAAGAAAACTAAGCAGTGGAGTGTCGAGGGCCCCAGGCCTCTTCCCGGAGACCCGTCCGGCTCAGGCCCAAGGCCCAAGGCCCTCTCAGGAAGGGGCGCGCACTGGCCTCCGGAGCATGGGCAGAGCAGAGGATGTCGGAGCGGGTCTGGCGGCCACGGGGTCCCAAGCTCTGTGGCCTGCGAGTCTCGAGTGAACCCAGCAGGTGCTGGGCCTCACGCTCAGACGGCCTTCCCGGCCTGCCGGCCCGCCCGCCCTGTGCCAGCTCCTCACCAGCTCTCGCTCTGGCGCGGGGCCCATTCTGGAGCACCTTCCTCCTCGCCCTCCTACTTTCACTGTCTCTGTCCCATCCTCTCCCTCAGCTCTTCCCCCGTTTCCCTGCCCTTCTTCACAAAGGCTGGGTCCGAGGACAGGAAGCCACAGCATGTGGGGTTGCGAATGGGCTCTTCCTGGGTTCCTTTCCACCCGGGAGAGAGTGGCAGCCTCTCCAGAGCTCGGGCGTTGGCATCACCACTCGACAAGAGCCTGCAGAGGCGGCTCCTTGCCATGGTGCCAGTGAGAATAGCGCCCTGCCTGTGTGTCCAGGGCCAGGTGGACATAGCCCGGGGTCTAGCGCCACTGCTGACACCGTGGGAGCGTGGCAGCCACCCCACCTGCTCCTCTGTAAAGTGGAGCCCATGACGAGAGGCCTCTGGGCGGCTCTGAGGACCCCTGGGGCTGGGGGCTGTAAGAGTGCCTGCGCTCGCTCGGGACCCTTCACGTAGCAGACGGCAGCTGCGACACGACTCTGCCCAGGAGCACCCCTTGAGGCCAAGTGGTGGGACTCGCACGTGCTGCCCCCGGGAGCAAGAGCTCCAGCCGCTGACCCATCCTTGGTTGTCCACCTTCCTCTCTGGTCGGCCCTGCCCCGCCCTCCCAGGCCGGAGGAAGTGGGGGTGAGAATTGGGGCTGCCTGAGAAAAAGGTGTCTGGGGGCTCCTGGAGCTTGGCCAGGAGCCATGGGGCTGGTGGCTGCCTGCCCACCAGCTGGCCACCCTGCCTGCCACAGCCCGGACCCCTGCGGCCCTGGGCCTCATTTGCCACAACTTCTCAGCAGCAGCACCGTCACCGCCGCCTGCAGGGCCTTAACTTGCCAAACCAAGGCCAAACCCATGAGCAGATTCTGAGAGACGCTGCAAGTCGGGCAGGTATGAAGCGCCTCCTTCCAGCTGAGACCGTCAGCTAAGAGTTGAAAGCAGCAGGTTCCCAGGGCACCGCCGGGTGACTTTGCTGTGAAGCCTGCCCCTACTCCCGCGTCCCACCCTCCTCACCGGCCAGCCTAGGCTGGTGCGCCCCACCTTGCCTTCCATCTCCAGCCACACGGTCCACAGACCTGGGGCGGCCGTGGTCTCTGGAGCCTGCCCTGGAGGCCCTCCAGACAGATCGGCTTTGACTTCCTGGCCTGAGACTGGTTGAACTAATTTGGAGTTTTTTGGGGGTTTTTTCCCTCTCTTTCCTTCTCATGTTTTCTGGGTTTTTTATCTTCCTCTCTGTTTTAATCTGTTTTGCTGGCTTTCATCTTGGGGTTCTTCTGGCCCCTCTACTGGGAACACAGTCTCGATAAGCAGCTCACACAGAGCTGCCCCCAGCCCAGCCACGGCCCAGGCAACCCACCCGGTCCTCAACCAGACCAAGGCCACAGCAAGAGCACTCCCCCGACGCTGTCCCCCTGGTGTCTGCTTCCAACTCTGGATTAATGCGAGGATCCCTCAGTCCTCGGTTAATGTTTCCCAGCTGAATGCGTGCATCCTCCCGCCCCCGCTGGTGGAGCCGAGTGCGACCCCCTGTAGAGCCGTCTGCATGCCCCGCGGTCCCCCGTGGGCATGTGGAGGGTGGCGGGGCCCTGCCCCCGCGTGCATGGTGCATGTCCCCTCCATGGTGGGCTGGAGTCACTCCGGCAACCTCACTGCTCCCGCCCAGGTCAGCCCTCTCTGGGGAAGGCACAGTGTTGCCCCCACCCTGCCCTGCTCCCTGCTCCACCCCCACCCCACCCGCGTGTCGAATGCAGCAGGGACCAGGTCCTTGTCCTTGTGGGTCCTTGCGTCTCTGTCCCTGGTGGTGCGTTCAGCCGTGTTGGCAGGCCGCCCCTCGCTTGTCCCTCTGTGTCACTGGGCGCGGTGGCTCAGGGCCCCGGCGCCACTCGGGCCTCACTCGCCTCTCCCCCACTCTGTTGCAGAACCGCATGCACGAGTCGCTGAAGCTCTTCGACAGCATCTGCAACAACAAATGGTTCACGGACACGTCCATCATCCTGTTTCTTAACAAGAAGGACATATTCGAAGAGAAGATCAGAAAGTCTCCGCTCACCATCTGCTTTCCGGAGTACACAGGTAGAGATGGCCGCTTCCCACAGGGACTGCAGCGGCCTCTCAGTTCCCCTTCACCACGTGCTGCAGACGCACCAGGCTCTGCCCCAGAGGGTCTAGCACAGAGCCGAAGGCGGGTCCCCTGCCTCCCTGTAACGTGCTGTAGCAAGGGGCCCGGGGCAGCCAGCTGGGCTTCCTAGTCAGAGCAAGCAGGGCTGGAATCCTGGCTTGGCCACTTACAAGTCCTTGACCCTGGCAGCCTCTGGACCTCAGCTCAGTCATCTGTATGTAGAGCTTGTCAGTACAGCGGTAACACCAAGATGATACTGGGGTGAAGATGGGGCTTTGAGCCAGACAGCCCAGGGTTTCTGCCCCAGCTCTGCCACTCACAGCAGGTTATACAACCTCTCAGAGCCTCAGTTTCCACATCTGTGAGATGGGTAATCACCATGATTATCCATCCCTTCCTCCCAGAGTTGCCAGGAGGACAAAGTGAGCAGGAATGAGTTGATTAGCATGGCAGTGGGCGCGTAGTAAGTGCTCACCGAACACGCTTTTGTGACCATGTTGACAACTGAGAAGTACCCTGAGGGCACCCCACATGGGTAGTTATGAGTCAAAAAGCCTGCTGGATGCGAGAGCCTCATGAACGGTCCTGCTCACACCTCCCTGCAGAGGACACTGTGACTGACGGAGGCCGCCTTTGTCACGGTTGTGGCAGGGTCACCCAGCTGGGGTAGGTGGGCAGCCTGACCAGGCCCCCGTGGAGCAGCAGTGTGGCTGGAGTAGCCCACTGGCCCACTGGCTCTGCAGGATGGCCAGGGCCTGGTCAGAGAGACAAGTGGAAGCAGAAGCGGGCATCTCCAGCCTGCCCAGCCCCCAGCCTGGAGAGCACAGGGTGAATCAGAGTCCCAGCTTGGTGTAGGGGAGCCTCCAGGCTGAACCCCAATTCCCCAGGAGTGGACGTGGGGGCCATGGCTCAGAGCTGGGCAAGTGGTGCAGCTTACTGTCTCTCCCCTTCCTCGAGATTAGGCTGACGGCCCCCGGGCCAGACCCCAGCAGCACATGGCCAGAGGCGGGCCGGGCTCAGCACCCTGTGCACACACCAGTCGGCCTGTTTAGTCACGTATGAATTGTGGAGAGTCCGAGCATCCCACCCTAGGTGACCAAGACTGTGGCCTGCAGGGTAGCAAGGAGCAAGGGAGTCAGTCACCAAGGCCAGTTTGGTGCTGACGAGGTCCCAGGGACCCTCTCCCTCACCTCCGGCCCAGATTTAGGAAAGAGCTGTGGTCTAGTAGGCCCTCCAGGTCTGTGCCCCTGTGCTGAGGGGTTAGGTACCCCCCCCATCTCCGCAGGCGTGCCCCTCCCGGGTTTCTGGTTTGCACTGCGGCTCCAAACCCAGCCCCTTCCCTCCTTCCCTCGGTGGGTCTGGCGACCCTGCCTGGGCCTGTGGAGGCTTCAGGCAAAGCCAGGAGTCCCTTCTGTTCCTCCCTGAACAGCAGCTGCTCTCCTGAAACCCCACAGAGCAGTGTGGCAGCAAGTCAGGGGGCCAGACAGTTCATCCCTGGAAGGTGGACTTGAGAAGGAGGCAGGAGGGGATGAGAGGAAAGAGGCCAGGGCAGCTCGTGGGCACTGCTGAGTGTCCACCCGGCTTGCCCAGCAGCGGCCAAGGGCGAGGGCACACCTGTCTGCTCTGAGGAGTGGCCGCTGGCAGAGGACAGCCTGCAGGGGCTGGCAGAATTCTGATCCCCTATGAGCACTGGTGCAGGCTTCTTTGGGCAGGACCCCCAGGAAGGAAGCATGTTTGCGTCAGGAACCTGTAGGTGCATCTATAAAAGTTGAAACAAGAGTTCTATGAAACAGCACCCCACCCTTACTGCCGCGGAGACCCAGTGAGGTCTGTGCTCTCGCTTCCTTCATGTTTTTAAACTGGACATGAGCCGCAGACTTGATTTCCTAACCTGCTGTTGGTTGCGCTGAGCTGTCTTTAGGTTCCTCCTGCAAGGGAGTCACTAAGGGGCCTCTGGTGTCCACTCCCTGGCCTGTGGCCTGACTGGCACCCAGGTGGGGTCCTTGCCTCACCAGCTCCCGACCTGGTCTCTCCCGCAGGCCCCAACTCCTTCACAGAAGCCGTGGCTTATATCCAGGCCCAGTATGAGAGCAAGAACAAGTCCGCCCACAAGGAGATCTACACCCACGTCACCTGTGCCACCGACACCAACAACATCCAGTTTGTCTTTGATGCCGTGACGGACGTCATCATCGCCAAAAACCTTCGGGGCTGTGGCCTCTACTGAGCCCCGGCCTCGCTGCCCAGCCCCCTGCCACCCTGCTGCCCCAGCCCACCCTGGAGCCCACGCTCCACCACCTCCCAGCCCACTCTCTGCCCTCGACAAGGAAGCGCCAGCGGCTGGCACCGGGGGGGTGGACAGGAAGCGCCCTCCACCGCCACCCTGGCCCCAGATGCCAGAACACGTGGTAACGGGGCTGGTCGGGACGCCGAGTGCCCACACCTGCCGTAACGGGTGACTCGCCAGCCTTTGCTTCGTCGCCGGGTCTCTTTCCTGGGGGAGAGGGCTGTGGGGTCAAGGCCGCCGGAGTGGGTATGTGCTCTACATGCGGTGATTCACGCTCGAAGTCTTGGGGTCTCTTCCTGTCGTCTGAGGCTGTGCAGGGTTGGGGGCGGTGGGAGCCACTACTCAGCTTTTCTTGGGGTCTCTCTGGTCGAGGGCAGCTCCGTCACCAAAAAGCCAGGGTGGGACCAGGCCACCAGCTGTGTGTGGGTCTGGGGGTGCTCAGGCCTCGGCCACTGCCTTCCTTCCTCCTCCCCTCGGATCTCCACCCTCTGGAGCCAGCCCTTCCTTCTCTGGGCTCCCCAGTACCCTCCTGGGGAACCCCCACCCCCGACTCTCATAGGTCTGCAAGTGCTTCTGAGACTGACTTCTTGCAGAGGTGTCTGAGCAGTGGTGGGAAGGGTCGAGTCCCGCGGTGACTGGACAGAGGTCGGTGGGGGGAAGCCGTGGGGAGGGGAGGCCCAGACTGCCATGGGGGCCTCACACCCCGCCTTTGCAGGCCCCAGGGTGGTTCCTCTACTTCTGCCCTCAGCCAGGTCTCAGGCAGCCATTCTGGAGTGTGAGGGGATGTGCTTTTTTGTCTTGAATTCAGGGTGAATCCAGTACAAACATGCCGGGGTCCCAGGGGGCCTGGGGACTGGAGATCCTGGGGTAGAGGAGGCCCAGGAGAGGTGTGGACACGGCCCCTGTAGCCAATGTCCCAGCCTCCTCCTGTCTTGGTGAAGAAATAGAGCCTGTTCGCAGCCTTTGGGGTCCCGCCAGCTCAGAGGGCAGAGGAAAGCACGTGGACAGGCCCATCACACTGGAGTACCCTGTGAGGGGTGCAGCCTGGCCCCCCCACACACACCCAGTCCCCTCCTCTGGACCAAGAGTCCTCAGACCCCTTGGAGGAGCTTTGCTCCTGAGATACCTGAGCAGAAAAGAGTGGGGTGACTCCTCCTGGTGACTCAGGCCCTGGCTGGCCTGGGATGGTGAACACACCCCCCCTTCTCTCCTGGGTGCCCCTCCTGGCTGATGCTGCCAACCCACAGCCTGGCAGACGCTCCATGTGCTTGGGTGGTGGCTCTGCCCCTTGAATGATGGCTTTGCCTGGGGAGACATATGTGCCCATGGGAAGAGAGGGGCTACCCCTTGAGGGGGCTCCAGCTTTTCCCTCCTCAGGCCCTCTGCTCCTCCAGCCCCGACACTGAGCTCTGCTCGGTCCCGGGTCAGGCAGCACCCCTGAACTCCCAGCGCAGCCCCCGACTGCCCTGCAGCCAGGAGCCCTGGGCTGCTTGTTTCCCACAGGCAGAGCTCTGTGTGGTGCAGTGGAGAGCCAGGGCACCTGCCCTAGTGCCAGATGCCCTCAGGGGTGGCTGAGCCCCGTCCCCCACCTGGCTCTCCACTGCTGCCCCTGGTCTCGTGGGAACTCGCCAAGCATCCAGGCCACAGGAGCCGCCCTGCCAGCCCAGGTCCGTTTCGGTCTTGTCTGCCTTGCTGTGTGCTGTGCCTTGTACCAGGTGCTGGGTCGTGGCAGAGATCAGGCCCCTGGAGCCAAATGCCTCCATGTCCCGTGTGGGCAGCCCAGGCCATCTTGCCCAGTGCTGAAGACGTTGCTGTTAGTTCTGGGCACCACCACCCTGGGTATGACCAACTGTGCCCCTCAGTCTGTCCTATGACCCCAGGCTCAAAAGCAGCTGACAGGCCCCATCTCTAAGGCCGTCATCCTGGCGATGGCGGTCACCAGCTCTCCTGGGCAGCAGGCAGGTGGGAGGTCCCCGGACCGCAGCCCACCCTGCCTGCAGCATTAGGAGGCTGGGGAGCTGGGTGCTTGGGGCCTTCCTGCCCCTCTGTCCCCTGGGTGGCCTGTTCTGTCTCTGCCCTGCTCAGCTTCTTGTGCTGTTCCTGCCCTCTGACCCGGGCCTGCCCAGGCGTCCCTGGCTGTCTAGTCACAGCCCCCACGGAGCAGGTGTCTGGGGTGAAATTCCCTCCTGTCCACTGCATCTCCCGTCCGCATCGTCGCAGGTGGCTCCACCCTGCGGAGGAGCAGCTGAGGTGACAGACAAGTTTTGGCTCCGTCGTGGGTGTGGGGGTGCTGGGGGCGGTGTTATGAGTGACCAGACCAGGTGGCCCCGTGTGTGGCCCCCCAGAGGCCATGCTTCAGCCCTCTGAGGGCCTCTAGTCATCAGGCCAAAGGGAACCTGGTTCTGGGAGGGGCGCCCACGCCGAGCCCTTGAAGGCTGCGCCTGCCACCTGGATGCCCGTGGGCAGCGTCTGTGTCCTGTGCCGATTGCCCCGGGGAGAGCGGGCACTTGGCCTTCCCACCGAGAGCAGGGAGAGGCCCCAAGGCACTCTGGCCTGACTGGAGGGGGCACTGCCTGAGGCCCGCGAAGAGTCTCAGTGGAGCCTCCTCCCTGAGGAAGGAGCAGGGACTGCCCCAGCCCTGAGCAGACAGCATGGCTTGGGGCCTCTTGCCAACAGCTGGGACAGTACAGTTCTGGGGCCTCCTTCCATGGAGCACTAGAGGCCTAGCGCCCTGGCCCCCTGCGCTCTCTGGCCACAGCAGAGCCTGGGGGCCCGTGGCCACATGGGGGTTGGAGGCACAGCTCGGGCAGATGACCACCCTGGTATCTGGTGCCAGGATACCCCGGTATCTGGGCCTCCCAGCGCCCAGCGCCAACCCCGCCCCCCACCCATATCCAGCTCCACGCCCCAGAAACTGGAGGCACCCTGACCCCACGGCGGTCCTCTGTGACTCCACAAGTGCCCTCCCTACCTGGAGCCCCCACAACAAGGCTGTCCGTAAACCCCCAGTGGGGAGGACCAGGCATCAGCTCGCCTAGGCCCTTCCCTTCTGCCAGGGTGAGTCCTGCAAGGGGAGACTTCACCCCTCCCTGCCCTGGGACAGTTTCTGCCTGGTGCGTGATCCTGCCAGTTCTCCACTCTGGCCCGTGTCTCTCCTGGCCCCTCCCTCTTCTCTGGCCTGACCCAGGGCAGGCCAAGCACATGCCTCTTGGTGAGTAAATCCACTGCAGTCCGGGCCCCGGCCTTTTCTCCAGACCAGGCAGTGTTTTGCCCCCTCTCTGCAAGGTAGGGCACACGAAGCCTCCTCGGGTGGCCCCTGCCCTTCCCTGAGCCTTCTGGATGCCTTCAGGCACAGCCTGGCAGTTCTCAGGAACTGAGGCCCGAGGCTCCAGCTCCAGGGCCAACGGAGATTCAACCTGGGGTGCCAGAGGCCAGCACCCCCCAGACAGTCCCCCTGACGTCAACCCACAGGCCTACAGAGAGAAGGGTCCAGCTGCCCATGGCAATGAGACCAGATAGGACAGCCAGATCAGGAACAGGGTCTGTGAGCTGCTGCCCCTGACTCCACCCTCACCCCCAGAAAGGTGAGTCTCAGTCCTCTGGGCCAGGAACAAAGTAAGGCCTTCCCTTGGGGGCTCCAGGCAGACCCCACCCCAATAGGTGAAGGCCCCTGTCGGGGGAGGGCCTGGCCCGGGCAGAAGCAGAGAGGGCCCACCCAGACCTGTGCACCCAGACCACCAGCCTGAACGCACAGCCTGTTCCCTGCAGAGCCAGCGGCTCACAGGCACCGCTCTCCTATGGCCTGTCCTCTCATTGCCCCCCACACCCCTGCACCCCCGTTCCTGCCGCCTCCCCGAGCAGCCAGGCCTCTCACCTCCCTCTCTCCTCTGCCTCGGTCCCCCTGCATCCTCCCCTCCTGTGCCCGGCAGAGGTGGGCCTGGGCACCCCCTTCCTTCCTTAGCAAACCTCCTGTCTTAGGTACAGTGGTCCCACCTCCCAGCCCCACCACCACCCACCCCATATTAACTGTAATTTTGTAAGAAGAGTGACTCGTTGGTTTAATAAATCTCTAGTCATTGTAATAATTTATTGGCTGACGTAATGTATTTATTAGTCACCTACCATTAATAAAAAGTGCCAGCTTTTTCTAGTGTGAGTGTGGTGTGTTGTATCAGTGCCCAAGTTGCTTCTGCCGGGCACCCTACCTCATGCTGCGTGTCCTGGGGCTGGACTGCGGGCCACCCAGCAGAGGGCACAGTGCACCAGGGCAGGGGGATTCCAGGTGCCAGAGGGTGTGGTGAGGGCAGAGGCTGCCCTGTCCATCCAGAGGGCTTGGCGCCAGCCACTGACCACA
The DNA here is from genome assembly GCF_042477335.2 of Ovis canadensis. Classification (NCBI taxonomy): domain Eukaryota; kingdom Metazoa; phylum Chordata; class Mammalia; order Artiodactyla; family Bovidae; genus Ovis; species Ovis canadensis. Next base: position 37,427,849 of record NC_091258.1, on the reverse strand, counting down.
CTCTGCTGGCGAGTGGGAGAGACAGGAAGGTGATGCTGAGCTGGGGTGGGTGCTGTCGCCTGGCTGTGACCCCTGGCTTCTTTCTCTTCTCTCAGATGTTGACATCACTTCTGAACGTGTTCTGGCATCTGTGTTCTCTGGGCAAGCATGTACGGACAGGCTGGGCTCTTGGTTCCTTGGCAGTGGGTTCCAGTGGGTTCAGAGTGATGAGCGGTGAGGCCTGCGGGGTGAGGAGGGGGTCTCAGTGCCGGCGCCTCCCCTCCCCACCACCGTCCCTGCATCTCCCTCCGTCCAGGCTCACCCCCCAGGTCTGCCCAGGGAGCCTCACTGCCTGCGGGCCCCTCTCCTGCTCTGTGCCGCTCGCTCGCTCGCTTGGAACCGGGACCTCTTCAAGGGTGTGCACTTTCTCTCCGTGACTAGACTGTGCGCTCTCTGCGAGCAGGAGCCTGTGCTGGTCATTCCGGCAGCCCCACAGACGGCTGCACATTGACCCTGCTGGTGTGAGCGGGAAGAGCGCCCGCCCTGCAGCCCTGGGGCGGGCAGGAGCCGAGCCTTAGCCTAGTGGGACTTGAAGCCGGGCAGCTGGCCTGAATCGTTCGTTTGGACCAACGCTTGGCGGCCTCCAGGCTTTTCAGCCCAGCCCAGCCCATGTGCCATATGGTCAGAGTCCCTACTCTCAGCTCAGGTCTCTGTGGGGGCCTCTTCTGGTTCTGGGAGTGCCCTGGGCATGTGTCCCCAACATGCCCCCCCCACGTCTATAGATCGAATTGAGCTAGTTGGGCAGTGAGGTGGGACCTTGCCTCTGGCCATGGGCTTCCAGCTTGTGGTTGAGCAGCTGTAGGCCAAGGTGCTGCTGCGTGGTGGGGAGGCGTTTCCTGTGGAATCCTTGGCTTGGAGCGGCTCTGCTCTGCTTCCCTAGTGGGCCGGGGACCCTGGGTGTTCCCAGCCCTGGCCCCGAGCAGCACCTGCTTGACCTCCTAGGAAACCTCCGCCTGCCCGCTTCTGAACAGGCTCCACTGAAATGGCACCAGGGGGAAGTGTCATGCATTTTCTCTACCCGAGGGTGACTATGCAGTGACCAACCCGCAGATTCTGGGTAGGGGATTGAGAATGAAATGGACTGGTTGAGGCCAGGAGGATAGTAAGACCATAGGAGTCTGCCGGATTTGTGCGGCAGATCCCAGAGGCTGCAGTAAAACCATTGTCTAGGGGCCCCTGAGGGGCAGCTGAGACCCAAGACCACCCCCTCCACCAACTGGCTTTGGCTGTAAGAACAAGGGTTTGGTGCCAATGCCTCTTCCAGGTCACCAGGATAACAACCCAGCCATGCAAGAGATGAACAAAGACATGAGGCCGGCCGTTTATTCTGACCATTTATTCTGGAGCCCACAGGCTACTCACGCTGGCCGGAGAGACCCACTGTGTTGCAGAAGCTGTGGTCTGGCCCAGAGTCGGGGCCACGTCTCTGTCCTTCCCAATCCCAGCCCTGTCACCTCTGTGTCCCCTAAGGATTAATGGGGTTAAATGACACGAGGCAGGGACGAGCTGGCAGAGTGGGACTCGGTGACAGGTGGTGGTCACTTCACATTCAAGCAGCCCACTCGGCTCCACTGCTTGCTTGTCTGTCTCCAGGGATAACGCCCAGAGATGCCCACACCACTGCTCTGCTTATTCTTATTCTGGTTAGAATAAGGCCGTCCTTGCCCAGGGCAGAAGGCTGTCCCCAGGGTCCTGCTTGATTGGGACTGCACATCCTTTTGGTTCATTTACTAAACAAACTCCTGTGTGCAAAGCAGTTCTGCACGGCTTTCAGCTATCGTGACCTGACCTGTGGTTGAGTTTGACCCAGCCCAAGGGAGTGCGGCCATCCCCCAGGCAGCCTGTGCAGTAGCGTTTCCCCAGTCCCCGGAGGATGCTGGCAAGAGCCACAGGAGGGGCCTAGAGCCCCTCTCCACTCCCGGAGGACACCCCCACCCACAGGTCAGGCCCAGCAGGAAAGGTGTGGACCGGAAGGCCAGAGCACAGATCTCACGCTCCTGTCCAGCAATCCCAACACACACACATGCACGTGTACACACACACGTGCGCATACAGACGCAGGGAGACCCTCTCATGGCTCCGGACTCTGCAGGGGGGAGGGTTGGTCTCCCTGTCCTCAGCCTTTCCCAGGGAGCCCTGGTTGGCTCCCAGTCCTCTCTCTGCCACCGGCCCCGAGGCGGGAGTGTGGGTAGCTCTGAACCCTGCGCACAGGAAGCGCCGTGCTGTGTGGGACGTGCTACCTGTCCACCTTCCGAGGGGCCGTTGGGGCCCAGCAGCCCTTCTGAGCCTCCAGGTGGCCCCGATCCTCCCTCTCCTGCCTAACTGCGTCTTCTCTCTCCCTGCCCCCGCCTGTCCCTCTCGCTGTCTGTCTGGCTCTCTCGCCTCCCCGCCTGGGGCTGCAGAACCGCATGCACGAGTCTCTCATGCTCTTCGACTCCATCTGCAACAACAAGTTCTTCATCGATACCTCCATCATTCTCTTCCTCAACAAGAAAGACCTCTTCGGGGAGAAGATCAAGAAGTCACCTCTGACCATCTGCTTTCCCGAGTACACAGGTGGGTGCCGCATGGGCCTGCCAGGGACCTGCGTCTCCCGGGCATCTGGCAGGTGGGGAGGGGCTAGAAGAGGCGAGGGTGCCGCCCTGGGCGTAGTGGGAAATGAACCCTCACAATGCTTGCACGCTGCGACCAGGTGACTCGGAGGGACGTGGCAAGACCGGGAGGCCAGACCGCCCCCCAGATTCCCCCTCTGCTTTCGTCCTGGCCTCCCATCTCCCCAGCACCCCTCCTCAACTCCTCCCCTGGGCCTCCGCTGGGCCACACAGCCCATTTTCCTGCACTAGAAAGGGTGCACACGTGCCTGATGAGTGGGGCCCGGGCCGCCTCAGCCCTGCTCCCCACCTCCACCAGCATCCCACCTACCCTCTCCTGCTCTCCCTCCATCCTGGGCTTTTCCCCAGTCAAACCACCCTGACTCTGCAGGCCTCCTCCCACCCTGCCTGTCTGCCTCTCTTCCACGCCTTCTCAGGGGCTTTTCCTTCCCAGCTGGCTGGCTCAAGGGGAGTGTGTCACACACCCCCGTGATAAGGCTGTCTCTGGCGGCTGATGGAGGCTGGCTGTGTAGGATGGCCCAGCTCTGACCTGCTGCTTAAAGGCTGGAGCAGCACTGATGGGAGGCCAGAGCCCAGCCTTTGTTGCCCTGGGGACTGGGAAGCTTCTAGGGGCTCCTCGGGTGGCACCAGAGGATGTGTCCTGGGGGGCTCAGTCAGGAACCCTCTCTCCCTGACAGCCCCAGGGCGTAGGCTCAGCTCCCAGGGTGACATGGGTCCTCAAATCCAGCCCAATTCCAGGAGCAGTGGATGCTGCCCCTCAATCCCCGCCAACCTCCTCCATTACTGGGGAGAGTCCGCCCTCACCCTTGGGTGTGGAGGAGGGTGCACTGGCCTGTTCTGAGCACTGCCTGTCTCCCCTGTGTGAACCTGCCGGCTGCCCACCCTTCCCAGGCTGTAGGGAGGCTGAAGCGGCCTCTGGAGCCAGACCACAACCTGGGGCAGGTTAATCACCTGTGTGTGTGTCGTCAGGGCCCCACAGTAGGCAGAAACCCCCACCGCTTGGGGGGAGCACAGGGAGGAATGGAGAGGATGGCACCCAGTTGCCAGGCCTGCCCCACGCCTGCCATCAGCACCTCAGTACCATCCAAAGGATGGACACCACAAACGGGGGCACTGGCCGTGTTCGAGGTGCCCTCTGCAGGGCGGGGCGAGTCCAGGGGCGCACGGGGGGTGGCCAGGGTGGGATGAGCCAGGCCGTATCCCCTCTTGGCAGCTACCTCTCCCAGCCCCAGCAAGGACCTTCATTCAGGACCCACTTGGGTCCTCAAAAAGTGGTCACTAGATGGGGCTCGGCAGGCCCTCTCAGGCCAGTGCCACCTCCGAGGGCTCTTCCTTGTCCCCAGGGACCTGGTGCCCCTGGAGCCCAATTCAGGACACGGCCCGAGGCGTGGTCAGGCTCGTTGCCGGGTTGTGTGGGGCGGTGGACACGCCCAGGCGAAGTCAGTCTGACTCTGGGAAACACTTGAGTGCTTCAGGATCTCCAGAGAGACCCAGCTTGAGCTCGGGGAACATGACGGGTGACAAATGGTCAATGAGGTGGCCCCTGGGGGTGCCTAGGCCTGTGGGGACGAAACCAGCTGGAGGGGCTGGGGTGGGCAGGTGGGTGTTGGGATGTCTCGGGAGCTCTGAGGGACCGTCGGGCTGTGTAAGGGCACGGACTCAGTGGACACTGACAAGGGAGGAACGGGCACCCTCAGAGTCACTCCTGGGCACTTTTCACCTCGACGGGTGCTGTCTTGGCCCCCTCTGCACAGGAGGGCCATTGGTGGGGTCCTCCCTGGGGCTGTGTCTAGTCCCTGAGCCGCCCCCAACTTAATGCTTCACTGGTGGCCAGCCAGCGGTGGAGTTGCGGCTCTCTGCCCTGTGGGCTGTCCAGAGCTGGTCTCCGCCCTGACCCCTACCCAGGGGTGTCTCCACCCCTTAGCCCTGATCCCTCACATTTAATTATCTGGCTGCAGACACTTTCCAGTGCCCAAGCCGCAGATCCCTCTGTGACTCACTGGAGACTAGGGCAGCTGTAGGGGTGGGTGGAGGAGGTGTAGCCGCCCACCCTTAACGTCAGACTGTATCATTTCCATGCTGGCCAGATCCTAGGGGCACTGAAGAAAATGGGGCAACTATACTTGGACGAGCTTTTAGGCAGTTCTGGGTTGGGCCATGATTTTTTTTTTTTTTAATGTTGTTAGAAAACCACAGAATAGAGATATGGGGCTTGGGTTGCAACTCATGGGCAAACTGTCCTTACGTCATCCAGATACCCCCACCAGACCCTGGCCAGGACCAAAGGAGCATCCAAGGAATTGGGGGTGCCAGTGGGGCCCCAGTTAGTATTACAATACCACCAGCCCCTCAAACTTCCCACCTGGGGATGGAGGGTACCCATGCCTCCAGTCCTGGTCACTCACGTTAAGCATGGGGACTGCTTAAAGACAGTCCTGGCCGTACCAGTGGAGGAAGCATTCAGGAAAGTGTAGACATGGTGCCCCGCACGCCCAGAGCCGCCACCCCACCCAAAACACCTGCAGGAGCAGCAGCAGGCCTGGTTTGGACCAGGGCTGAGCACTGTGAAGGGCAGACCCGCCGGCCTCAGTGTGCTCCTCTGGAGGGCTAGCCTGTGGCCACTTGTCTGCCCAGGGCCCGTGGGAGGACCGCGTGTGAACACAGAGGGAAAGACCTGGGAAAGCCAGGTGATCGCGCAGCTGTGTGTGGTTTTTCACGTGAGCTGTGACTCTGCCTTGGAGGAGGGCCCCAGGCAGCCTCCTGGAGAAGGTCAGGGCTGAGTCTCCAGCCCACCCACCCCCAAGCCCGCTCTCACCATGGCCTCCCCCCAACCCCTGCTCTGTCTCCTTACAGGCTCCAACACCTATGAAGATGCCGCCGCCTACATCCAAGCACAATTTGAAAGCAAAAACCGCTCACCCAACAAAGAAATTTATTGTCACATGACTTGTGCCACAGACACAAATAATATCCAGGTGGTATTCGACGCCGTCACCGACATCATCATTGCCAACAACCTCCGGGGCTGCGGCTTGTACTGACCTCTTGTCCTGTATAGCAACCTATTTGGTAATGATTCCAGCACTCACAGAAAAGCTTGCACACATACACACACACCCTGCCCCCACCCCCACTAACAAATGCAAGTTGGTAAACAAATTCCAAAAAGGCATAACAAACCTTATATATATAGACAAATATATATTAAAGTTTTTTTAGTCTGTACTAGAAAGAGCTTCAGACAGAACCGACCACCATTCCATTGCTCATCAATTTCCTGGGACAGCACCTGAGCGTGCACCTATGCGCATACACACACACAGACACGCACTGCGATCCAAGTCCTGATTTGGGAGTCCGTCCTTTTAAGAACAGCCACATGCTTTTACACTCTGAGACCCATTTCTGCGAGCAGGGGGAAGGCGAGGAAAGCCCTGGCCTCAGTCCAGCCTTTTCTCTGCTTTACCCACTCGGGCTGTGTGCTCTTGGTTCTGTCCTGCACTTGTGTGAGTTCCAAAACTGTTTTTTAAAAAGTGGCCAGCACCCCAAATGTCTCCCTGCCCCATACTTTGCAACAAGAGAAAACTTAAGGATGCTTCTCTTTTGGGTGGTGGAGGTTGTTAACTTCAAGAATTTAGAAGAATCATTGCTCCGATCAATCCACTGTCTCCTGAGTTTTCTTTATTCATGTTAACAAGGCAAGAGTCAGAGAAAAGGGAGACTTGGTTTGCTTCCCACCTGCAGCTGAGGGGAGGGGCCGTCACAGCACAGGGTCCCCTGCAGAGCTGAAGCTGCTCCTCAGGCTCCCCTTCCAAGAGGGCCGGGGCAGGGTCCCTGGGGTGAGGCCTCCCAGGGGGGCCCGGGCAAGGCTTCCCTTGGGTTCCGGATCCCCCTGCAACGCTGCCCCATCCTGCCCCCACCCCGTCATTAAACACGCTGGAGGGTTTTTCGGTCGGTCGGTTGGTTGGTTGGTGTTCTAAATCAAGGAAAATGGTCCGACTGGACCCCTTGTCTCTCTCTCTACAGACTGCTTCACGGACTCTTTGCTGTTGACGATCTCCTGGTAGCATGACCTTTTGGCCTTTGTAAGACACACAGCCTTTCTGTATCAAGCCCCCTGTCTAACCTACGACCCAGAGTGACTGACGGCTGTGTATTTCTCTAGAATGCTGTAGAATCCGGTTTTAGTTTGAATCTTTACATTTAGAATTTGAAAGGAAAGGAAGAACATTTCTCATGTGCTTTGTAGTGTTTAAAAAAAAAAAAGAGGATAAAGGAAAACTCACCATCTCATCCATCTTTTTTTTTCCCTTTGTGAAATAAACATACACACCTGCAGCCTCGCCCACCCCACCTGCAGAGGTGCCACCTGTCCACACCCTGGGCGCTGGTTCCCGGTGTGTGCTCAGGCCCTGCTTTCCCAATGAAGCCTCCATGCCCACAGCACCCCCCTGCCCAGCCCCGAGACACTCAGACCACACGCTCACTCGGGGTTTGTACAGATAAAGCACAGCTCTCACTGGCCAGTAGCTGCCCCCAAAGGATACAGAACATATACATAAATAGAGCCCAACAGAAAACAGTTTCCCCCTCATTCCCTTCCTACAGAGTCCCTTTATCTTTTTTTTTAGTTGTTTTAGGTTTTGGTTTTCTTTTTGTCCTGATGAGCACTATGTATTACACACCAGATCAGCTTTCGTAGTCTTTGGGAACCGGGTTGTGGTTTTTCCTGCTGACATTTTTGCTTCTCCGTCTCTCAGATGGATGCTCCGTGTGTGTGTGTGTGTGTGCGTGTGTGTGTGCGTACGCACACCCCTCCACCTTTTCCTTTGTTTCAGTGACCTGTGTTCGCTCTTTCTCATGTGGGGATGTTTGTGCTGCAGATAAAAAACAAAAATTTTTAAATACCACAAGATGGGAAAAAAAAACAAAAAAATTAAAAAAAAAAAAGATGGAATGTAATGTTTACATGAAAGCCACAGTTCTCATGATCAGTCCAATGTCATTTCTACTTTGACTAGTATCCAAACCCCAAACCTCTTCACAGTTCACTTTTAAGACAATATTTGCTGAAGAAGACCAGTCACAGCCATTTCAGATAAAGAGGCAAAAAGACAAAACACAAAAAACTTAAAATGCAGAAAAAAAAAAAAAAAAACTTGGAAAAAAAAAGGAAAAAAAAGAAAAAAAAAGCCCAAGGGTCTTTCTAAGCCTTTCTATTCCCAATCGGTGAGGTTTCTGTGATATCTTACACACTGCCAGTCTACTTCTCTGACTAATGGAAAATTCATGTGTAGCTCAATAAAGAGAATGTTTGTCTGTATTCCTGAGTCTCACCCTCGGACTTCATTCTCACAGGAAAGGGGAGGGAATTGACTGGGCCACAGACACTGGGAGGCTGGTGCGTAGGGTTGTGAGTGCCGGATTAAGGACCCTTCATCCTGGACCTTCCCCACACCTGTGCCAGTGTTGCCATCAAGGGGGAACCAGCTGAGCGCAGCCACCTGGGAACAGGGTGGGTAGAGGAATGGGCCACTCTAGCCTGCAGTGCCCCCTTCCTCCTGGTCCAGCACCCTCTCATTGGAAGGGCAGGTTTCCTGCTAATATGTGATCCTGTACCCAGGGGCTCCACCACAGCATAATGGGTGGTCCCAAGGATGAGGCCAAACTGCCCCAGCCCTCTGCACCCAAAGGGTCATGTGCACTCACTCGGACATCTTGAAAAGATGTTGCACTTCTCCTGTTGCACCTGAATGCCGGCAGTCCCCAGCAGGCCAAACACACACGGGACGACTGAGACCAGCACAGCCTGGCGCACGGAGTCGGTTCTCCAGTCCCTGGGTCACCATGTTTCCGCTGCAGTTAAACTGCAAGTCAGTTGAGGCTGGGATCTGGAGGGAACACAGCTCAGCAAAATCCTGCGTCAGGTCCTTGGATCACTTAGTAGCCAAGCAGTCAAGTGCTCCACCCAGGAGATGGCAGGGGCTGGGTGAAGTCAATTAAGTGGAATCCTCCACACACCAGCAGCCCAGGAAGGCCTCTCCCTGGCACTGCCAGTGGCCTTTTAAATCTGGTGAGGATGGCAGGTAGGGGCTAATACTGCTGCAGAAATCGTGGAGTAATAAGAGGCTAGTCCCCTTCTGTTACAAAGAATGGATCCAGGAGCTCCCTAGCCAGGACAAGCCTGCTGGTGAGCCAGCCAGGCCCGGCCCTCCCCCAGGGCTTTTCCCACCAGCTTCCCTCACCCCAACTTATCTGCAGAAGGAGGCGCACGATCTCAGTTGATGGGAACCCTGCACTCTCAGGACTTGACTGAGAAGAAGCTTGACTTCAGGACACAGGTCTGGGGGGGTTACAGATGAAAGGCTGAAGGATACCATGATTTCTACATGTGGCATCACCTGAATTTCTCAAAAAAGGAGCCATAGGGTAACAGGGTTCTTGCCCAATTTGCTTGTGAATTCTGTAGCTAAAAACTACAGACGTTTCTTTGACCTTACTTAAAACGGAATCCAGAAGCATTTTGCTAGGAAAGGGTGCAGGGAAAGACCAATTATTAGAACAAGACACGTGGGGGTGGAGCCTATGCGTCATTGTTTCCAGATGCTCCACAAGTTAACTCTAATGTGCAGGTTCAGAACCACTCCTAAGAAAGAGTGAGGAGATGGGAGATGAAGGTGTCCAGAGGCAGGCAGGCTGAGTTGTCCCTTGACCTAGCTGGGCAGCAGGGTCAGGGCTCCTTGTGTGTGCAAGGCCCTGCTCCACAGAGCTCTCAGCTTTACCCAGAGAGGACCACATCTGCTGGCCGAAGATCGAAGAGCACACAGTCTACCCAGCTCAAGTGGGAAGCCAGGTCCGTGCGGCCACCTGCACACCCAGAATCCACATCAACAGAACTAGAACATCCACAAAGATCATGGGTCTCTACGGTACATAAAAGCCTCAAAATCAGAGGGGGGAAAACCAAACTGGGAACCCAAGATGTCAAAAGGGTCAAAAGAAAATGAAGGGAGTGAGGGAGATCACTTCCAGAAGAGCCCAGAGAGGGCAAGGGCCCCTCCACCACCATTCAGAGCACCCAGACGCCCTCGGTTTACAGACCTGAACCAACTGCCTGGCCTCCTCAGCAAAGCATGCTGGAGAAGCTGGCACGGCCAAGGGGCTGGGGGCGGGGGCCACCCCATGGCGGTGGGGGGCTGGCCTGGCATCCTGCCCTTGCCTTTAGTCTGTCCCAGATATCCCCAAGAAGTGACAGAAGCCAAGAGACAGTAAGTGCACAGAATCCTTTGCTATGCAGGAGTAAAGTCTAAGGGCGAATTTAGGACCTCTCTTTGGGGTCGTTTTAAAGGCATGTCTCTCCTGTGATCACTGTCATACTGCTGTATTCCACTGTCTCAGGACCCTCTAAAATTGACTCCAAAACATTCTTTCACACATCTGAAACATAAGAACACACGGAATTGGTATCATCTTTAAAGGTGCACATCACACACACACACAAAATTATAAAGAAAACCCCACCAACCAAAACAGAATACACAATATCAAAACACAATCTAATTTCTGCACTTCTGAAGAAAACTGCCTTAGCTCCAAGCCACACACAACACCACACTAGGACAGTTTGCTTTTTATTATTATTATTCTTGTTGTTGTTTTACAGTAAAAACAAATAGCTATGCTCTCAGCAAAACAAATTTTAAAAGAAAAAAAATCACAGAAATTTACTAACAGCATTTCAAGATAAGGCTTTCGGAAGATTTATTGAAATAAATTATCTCAGCCTAAACACGTACTCATCGCTCTATTTTCAGTTACTTCTCAACATCCTAAAAACTTTGTTATGTAAAATACATTTAACTTTGCCAATTTTAGGTAATACTGGATTCTTCCCAAAAGGACTACCATAAAACTATGCTTTCAAACATTAAAAAAAAAAGAAAACTTAATCCAGTAGGACATAAAACTGAACTATGTAAGCTATGATTGCGTGTTTCAAACCCTTCAAGTGAAATTTGTCAAGGATTTGAAAAAGTTCAGATCTGGGTCTGCTCCAAGGCAGGTGGAGGCAACACCTCACCTTTTAACCAACACAGTTATGAAAATGAAGGGCTCCAGGGAAGAAAGCTACAAAAGGTATCATTTGTTTCTTCAATGAAGCCCTCCAAGGAGTACTCTCCCATCCCCAAAGACCAAACCCACAGCCTTTGGCATTGCCTAATTGACTTTACCAAGGAATTAAAACCACGAACCAAAGCTTGCTGCTTAACCCTGTCAGTGCTGACCTTCCCCATGTCTGGGGGCAGGTGGGCAGGGGACAATGAAATACAGAGAGGAGAGGATGGACACGCGGGGCATACTCATAGATGGAGGAGCACCAGCATTAACGGAAGTAAAGCCAGCTCTGGACAGGGGGCTCGGAAAGTCCCGCATGTCCTGGGACACAACTGTCACCTCCTCACACCACATCCCTGGGCTTTCCCTTGCTCTGCTCCAGGTATCGAACCAAACACGGTTTTTCCATGAGGCCCCGCCAGCCCAGGGGTCCAGAAGCCTGTAGCTCTGGCCTCACTCTGTGACATTCTGAATGCCTCCTAAGAACAGCAGCTGGACAACAGAAATTACCCAGTGGTGTGGAGTCAGGCTCTGTCTGTCCATCTCCACGCTGCTTTGTATGGATCCCCCTGCCTCCAACCCCCATCTGCTGCACACACACTTCCTGCCACATTTGGAGCTAAAGACACTGGCATCTGTTATGACTTCTGCATAAGGCAGGCATGGACGTTGCCTGCTTCAGGTCTTTGGTTGCCCACCTCCTCTTGATCCTCCCCACCCGTCCAAAGTCCAGTCAATGCAGAAGAGATCATGCCTAGAGTTAAAATGTGCAGTGTTTCTAAGGGAAGAAAAATGTCACATAGAAAGTATTACAAAAAAGGATTAAATCTGTCAGCTGTCCAAACACTATTAAGACCACATGCTTTATACAGCGGCGATGCAGTCAAGCCCGCTTCTTCACACAGCGGGCGCAACTGGGGACAGGCCTCTTCAGCAGGCCGGGCACGCGGCTCGGGCTGAGGCGGCGCGGACGGCAAGGAAGCGCTAGGAGGCCTGCTGCTTCTGAAGCCTCCGCTCGGCCGCAGCGGCCAGCATCCTTCGACGCAGGGCCACAGGGTCAGAGGCCGTCCCTTCTGAGGGGAGGCAGCTCTCTGAGGCCGAGTCATCTTCAGAGCTTCTGTTCAAGAAACGCCTACCAAAAACCAAAGGTGCAAGTGAGGGACCCGGGCAGCTCTGGAAGGCAGGCACACAGACACACACTATGTGCTTCCGTAATTTCCCCCTCCCCGGCACGGCCACGAAGTCACTCAGCACCACCCCGTAAACCAGACACCCAGCCCTGAACGGAGGGGCGGAAGGTCTCTGCAGCGGAGGCTGCTTAGCCCCTCCCTCTCCTCCGCCCCCCGCACACACACAGCATGAAGTCCCTACTCACCAGGCTGGCGCTGGGCACCAAGCCCACCCACGGGAACAACACACCAGCCCTGTCACCAAATGTTTAACTACCCAGTGCCTGCCAAGTCAAGAGAACATTCTCCCTCTGGCTGCCCCCACCCGGGGCTGGGGCTTGCGGGGATGTAGCCGTGCTCCAATGCTGGCCGTGCAGAGTGGCCAGGACGGAGGACTCGGGAGCTGGGCACCAGGCCGGCATGAGGCCCTCGAGGCCTTGGTTTCTTCAGCTTCAAGTCTGTTTAATGGGGATAATCACCGTGCTCTCTCTTAGAGTTAAGAGAATGAGAAAGTAGTTAACATAAAGGGTCTAGAACACGTTGGCACAGAAGTACTAAGCACGGGAGTGTGGGTTAAAGCGCCCACAGGGGACGCTGGCAGCGCTGGCCAGAGGTTATCGGGTGGCCCAGTATTACCAGATCCTCTGGCTTCTCAGCAGAGATTTGAAACTGGAAACTGCAGGTGACAGGTGCTAATGCTCCAACGCTGGCATCTATGGCTAGGACGCTCAGGTCCCGGGACTGGATGGGAGGTGCTCTGCAATGGCACTGCGGGCCCGCTTACCTCCGCGCCTGCTGCAGGAGGTCATCCTTGCGTTGCACCAGCATGCGCTGCCTCTCGTCCGCGGACTTGGAGAAGCGGCTGCCCCGGGCCTCAAAGTCCTCCCCCTCACTGGGCTCCACCTCCAGCTCGCCGAAGTCCAGCGCCTCCTCCAGCCGAGGACTGAGGTCCAGCGGCACCCGCTCGGTCTGGACACAAGGAAGCAAGGGGTTGCTGTGAGCAGTCCAGTTCCCCACCTGACCAGAGCCCCTCGTGATGCTCTTCTAGACCCCAAAGGAGACAGGCTGCCAGGCAGGGACCGACAAACACACGTCAGCAGACAAGGGTTCCTGATGGGCAGGGCCTGACTCACCACGGCATGTTCAACACTGGGGAGTAACTGAAGGATTACCATATGGAAAACAGAAGCACCTCGAAACTGTACTGTCGGAAGACACACAAGTTAACTACTAATTTGCATTCTGGGAATTTTCTGTTCACCACTACTTATGGCTCTAAAACTTCAGCAAGTCTTACCACATGTACTGCACAAATTTTATACCCTCATTTGACTCTGAGAACAGCCAGGCAGATAAGAAGGGTATATTCTTAGTATCTTTTTTAAAACAGACATGAGATACTGTGCTTGAGTCACAGGATGTAATAATGGGGCTCTCTCCATTATAGCTGCAGCTGTGAAGGCCAAGACAATGCCCAAGGCCCTTCGCAGGCTCGGTTAGGGGCCATCTGTGTTGCTCGTGCTTCCAGACCCAGGCTGGCCAGCATCAGCCCAAGGCAAAGACAGAGTTGAGGAGCAAGTGGCTGAGAAGCCTGTTTTAAAGAGTTTCTGGTGGGAGTGCTTCTCTGGCTTCTCAGATGAGCAAGGGAGGAACGTCAACAGAATCCCGGGGCCTGACTTACACGCCCTAGACGTCGGGGGACATGGGGGCCGGTGATGACTCTCACACACCTGAGAGACCTCGCAGGAAGAAACCGGCTTGCAGCAGATTTTAAAAAGGCTTTGACGGGAACAACTGTAAGGTCCGCCAACTCTAAGGCACCACTGTGTGCGCTCTGGGGAGGAGACATGGGTCCTACGGGAGGATCTAGCCCAGGGCTGCTGAAAGACTGCCCAAGAGGACCACTGGAAGGGGTGAGGGGGCCCCATGAAGTAAGGGCTGGCTGTTGAAAGACAGTCCAAGTTCAAAGGAAGAATACTCAAGGTTTCCGGTGCTGGACAGGGCAGAAAGATCTCTAAATAACAGCTGTAACACACCCACCCACCCACCCACCCACCCTGGGGTCACATGGCCCATCCTAACCCTCTCTCCTCCTGAGTCTGATCCTAGAGGAGTTGGGAAGAAGAGCCGATGAGTGGAGGTGGAGGCAGAGATGGAAGGAAGGGCATGGAACCCCACCCTCAGGCCCCCACAGGCCTCCAAGCCTGGTCCACGCAGGCCTGAGCTTGGGCAGAGGGAAGGCCTCGAATTAACGGGAAGAGCTGATCTGCTGACTGGGCTAAATCGAGGTGTTTATTAAATGACTGTCTGTTTTCCAAGAACTTATTACTTCCTGAGAACAGCCAAAAGTGTTATATAGCAAGCTTCTTTGTGAAACAAGTACTTTAATTTCACTACATTAAAAAAAAAAAGTCAGAAACCTTCAGGCTCACTTTGAAAAGAAAGTTGGGAAATCAAGACAGAAATTGAATGTGCTGTACCCACAAGGCCACCCAGTAAGCCCAGCATCTAAATCAGAGCTAAGCCAGCTACGAAAACTGGAAAGGCAACGATCCTCTTCTTCAGAAGCCAGACACTATTTTACAAATACTGCACAACCCCGCTACAGATTCGGATATGAACATTTTAACTCAGCAATAGATCTGAAGAAGTCTTAGGAGTTTTCAGTGTTTCCTGTTTGCAGGGAAAGACACGCGAGGTGAAAGCAGCTGCTTCCGAAGAGCCCTGACTCCCACTGGAGGGCAGGCAGTGCCGTCCTCGGACCCCTTCCCTGTGTGGGGAGCCCCACACATCTCACACACACAAGGAAATGCGAAGACAGGGTTGCTTGGGGGTTTTTCAGTCCCTTAAGAAGTTTCCAGCAAGTACAGTCATCGATAAGCAAACGGGAATTCCAAAAAACGAATGTGAACTGGCACCCCCAGGCTGTGGGGTGAAGAGCTGAGGGTGGAGGCACCTCTTCCCCGCACAGCAGACAAGGGAGCTGTTTTTGGTTGGAGGCATTCACCCCAGGTCACCCAGAGTGGTTATCTAGACAGATTTGGTTCCCAAGATAACTATGCTTCCCCCTACCCCAGGGGTCTCCTGTTTGTGAAATGTGTGGAAGTTCCTGCAAATGCTGAGCTCAACAAGAGAGATGTAGGGGAGAATAACCTGATGATCTCAGCTCTGGAGAGTGGGGCCCGCGTGGTCACCCCGAGTCCCAGGCCAGCCCCTCCACACCCTTCCTAGGGCTACACTCAAGTTCATGGTGGCAGGCCTGGCCAGGAGAGTATGGCCCCTTTCTCCTCTAGGTCCTGAGGACAGTCCCCGGGGAGTGGGTTGCCGGCCACACCCGGGCACAGTGAGGTTTGTTAGCCTCACATGCTGAGACAGGACTGGCATATGGCCTGCTCACTACTCGAGCGCTGTCACACCACCATCAGAGGCAGACGAAGCCCACCACCAGGCACCCCACCCCACTCCTCCACGCTCTCTAGGGCACAGGCCTTACCTGAACAGAAGCTTCTCCATCCTCCTGCTCACCGTTTGGCCTTTCCACGGGGCTGTTCAATGCAGGCCTGATGCTCTCTGATCGCTGAAAGAGACACAGCAGCACAGACAATGCAGAGCCGCTCTGAACTCAAGAAACAGGTACAGGGGGGCCTGGGGTGGTGGGGAGGAGCTACAGCCCCCACAGGCTGAGTCCCAACCAATCCCCGGCATCCAAGACACGAGAATGCTGGATTAATGACCCAACAAAGGAGTCGAGGCCTAAGTCCGAGAGCCATCGACGTTTAATTTCCCTTTCAGCAATAATAACTGCACAACAGCAGCAGAACACAACAGGAGGACTGACAGGCCACTGTGGGAAAGCCCCGACACCGCCACCTCACTCACCTCAACGTCCCATCAACTAGGCGCCGCTGTCCCCACGCTCAGCCAGGCGGAGGCCCTGGCCGACACGGCAGACACCTCGGGACCCTGCCCTCGACCCTGCAGGTCTGTCCCCTCGGTGCCAGCTGGCTGGTGTCTGTATTTCATTGCCCAAGGACTCGCTCTGGCTGTGTGAGGGATCTCCGCACTCCTCAGAGGAGGCCCTCTGCCGACAACTGATGGGAACTGGTGCATAAACACCCCAGCTCCTCTTCCCTCAGGAGGCACGTGAATTCTACACTGGATCCCAGAAGCCTCCAGTGGCCTCGAGCTCTAGACACCCACGATGCTGACCTGCTGGACAACAAGTCCTTAACCCACCTCACAATCCCACTTGCTGCCTGTGTTTCCTAGACTCCTTCCCATGGTTCCCAGAAAATGTTAGTCACTCAGTCATGTCCAACTTAATGATCCAATGGACTACAGTCTGCCAGGCTCCTATGTCTATGGAGTTCTCCAGGCAAGAATACTGGAGTGGGTAGCCACTGCCTTCTCCAGGGGATCTTCCCAACCCAGGGACTGAACCCAGGTCTCCTGCATTGCAGGCAGATTCTTTACCATCTGAGCCACCAGGGAAGTACTGCATGGTTCCCAGAACACCTCTCAAATTAACTACTGGCATCCAAATCCTTCTCAGCGTCTGCTCCTAGAGCAACAGCCAGTTCCTACAGGTAAGGAACACAGAGCCACCTCTAATACCTCAAGCCCTTCAACTACCAATTCCAGGCTTATTCCCTCTTCAAAGATTCTCACATTTTAAGATTTTTACTAACAGATTTCCATGTTTTGGCATATCAAAACTAAGTAATTTCTTGGTATTTGATAGCCTGCATGTGGCTCAGTCACTTAGTCGTGTCTGACTCTTTGTGACCCCACGGACTCTGGCCATGGGACTATCTAGGTAAGAATACTGGAGTGGGTTGCTGTTTCCTCCTCCAGGGGATCTTCCTGACCCAGGGATCCAATGCACATCGCCTGCAGCGGCAGGTGGATTCTTTACCACTGAGCCACTTGGGAAGCTCTAATCACATATTCACTCCTTGGTCCTGCCGGAAAGCTTGTCTTTAAAAGGTCAATACTTCTTGTACCCATCAAAGAGGTTTTACGATGGGCCAGCAGACAGGATCTTTTTTAAAAAAGTGAAAAACACAAGCCTCACACAGAGTGGAAAGCCACACTGATGTGCAAAGCCAGCTGAGGGTGCTATCTCCCACGGCCAGGGTTGCCAAACTGCAGCCTATAGGGCAAGTTACTCCAATGGTTTCTGTAAATAAAGCTTTACTGGAACACAGTCATGTACATTCATTTCCATATTGTCCACGGCTACTTCAGCACTGCAGCATGGAATTAAGAAGTTACAACAGTTAATGCATGGCTTGCAAGGCCTAAAATACTTCAATCTGCTAGAAAAAGACTGCCAATCCTTGTCGAAAAGTGAACTGATACTATGACCTCCTGGGCTGGTGAGGGCAGACTGGTTTGGGATATACATCTGCATAAAAAATCAGCCAAATATTTGTGTTCTTGTCTTCAGCCAGGCCTCCTGGATGAGTCTGTTCTCAATCATAATTTGGAAAGTTAGGGAATTCACAGAAACCCTTCATCAGGTCATAAATGATACTCAGCTGTTAAGTAACTAAAATGTTAGTTTAGAAGATTAAACCTTGGTGAGGACAGAATTCACTTGTTATGCCTGAACCTCAGTTTACCTGTGTGGGAAAAGGTACTTGAATCCGTCCTTCCAGAATGTTGTCTGTTGTTATCTCAACCGAGCGCGTCAGCTGGAGGTCTTGTAGCACCAGGTGGTATGGCACCTGGGGAAACATCTCTTGAATCTGATGAGCCTGCAGGGATACAAAGAGGCCACGGACGCGGTCACCCTGCACAGTTACTCCCTGAGGTCGCGGGGTGAGGCAGGCTCTGGGCACTGAACTCGGTGACCTGCCGTGAAAACACAAGGACAGAGGCCACTGCCATGCCGCAGATCATCGTCACACGGAGGACTTCTCCAGAAGGCCAAGTGGAAAACTTGGTGACGGCATCAACTCCAAACAGAAAAAGCACAGAAATACGCCCCTCAGGCAGACTGAATTAGAATATTCTAGCTTTAAAAAGTATTCATTTTATTCAATCCTAGGGTTTGGCACCAAAAAAAAAAAAAGAAAAAAGAAAAAAAGCTCAGTAACAGGTATACAAACATATTCTCCTTAAAGTTATATATTCCTAGAAGGAACAACAGATGAAATTCAAGTGTGTTATGTGAAAGACGCTCCACTCAAAAGGCCACGTGCTGTAAAGCGGTGACAGCGTTAGTTGCTCAGTCGGGTCCGACTCTTTGCGACCCCACAGACTCTAGCCTGTCAGGCTCCTCTTTTTCTGGGACTCTCCAGGCAAGAATACTGGAATGGGTTGCCATTCCCTTCTCCAGGGGAATCTTCCCAACCCAGGGATCGAACCTGGGTCTCCCACATTGCAGGCAGATTCTTTACAGTCTAAGGATTCCATTTATATGACATTCCAGAACAAGCAAGATTATAAGGGTAGAAAACTTACAGGTGGTTCCGGGAGGCTGGGGGTGGAAGCTGAAGTGACTGGTTACAAAGGGGCGCAATGGAATCTGAGGGGAGGGGGAATGGAGCTGCCCTGTATTTTGATTATGCTGGTTACACTGGTGCTGGTTACACTACTGAATGGGTCTGACAAAACTCATAGAGATGGTTACTAAAAACTCTGAACTTACTGCATGTAAGTTACACTGTGGCCAGCGGGGGTGGCGGCGGGTAAGATTCTAAAGAATGTGATTGCTAACACTGCTCCAGAGCTGAAGTTCTCAAACTGTGCTCTAGAAATGTCACACAGGCCATCAGGGCTCTAGGCGGTGACATGTACAAAGGGGAGCAGGCAGAGACCTCGCACGCCACCACGTACTTTCATTTGAGCAGCTCCAGATTTTTTTCTCATGCATGTATATTTATTTTACAAATACTTATATTCAGGGTTTTTTATGTGGAAAAAGTCCCAATGATCAAAAGAAAAAATGAGGAGGAAAAACAGAACTGCTTCGGGGGCACAAGAAAGTCTACTGTTGGGAGAGGACCATGTTGTTGTAACCGTAGAAAGAGGGGGAATATGTCTCAATGTCAGACCGAGAGAGGAAAGACCAGGGTGAAACCTGCTTAAAGCTTTGCTTGGGTCACTGTTGGGGCAGAGAGAGCAAGACACGTGTCTAGCACAGAAGGACCTGGTGCTCTGCTGTCCTGGGATCCCTATACTGTTTCTATGAACATGAGTTGATAATCTTTCAAAACCCAGGTCAAGTCAAAGCTAACTGGGCAACAGTCCACAACAACCTGGATTATCAAATAACATTCTTCTCTATTCATAAACAGCTCCCCCTTCGTTTCCCAAATAAAGTCAGTCCAAAGCATTTCTCCCAAACTACATATTAGATCTTTATAAAAAATATATTGTGCCAGTAAATCAGTTGTGCTAAAAACAGACTATTCCAATCCACTGTGGATGGGGAGAAAGAACACCAGGACCTGTCTGTTTAGAATTCTAAATGCATCAACTCCAAGGTAGTTCTCATTCCTGGGAGGTTTATGCACCCATGGACTCTGACTTTCTTAAGGGGGCAGGTGAGGTGATCAGCCTGAAGAGCTTCAACATCTGACTGAGCCTAAAGTACCCACGCAGAGCACCGGGGCGGTCGCATTCCCAGGCCAGCTGCTTTCACGACGTTCCTCTCTCTCTCTCTGCTGATGACCTGGCTGAGTGCTTCACTGAGACAGCAGAAGCCAGCAGGAAGCCAGGTCTTTTTTCTTTAATGGTCAAAATCATATACAATCACCCATCTTAACTATTTTTAAGTGTACAGCAGTGTTAACTACACACACACTGCCGTGCAAGACATCCCCAGAGTACCTTCATCTTGGCAAAACCACAGCTCTAACACCCACTTAAGGGCAACTCCCCACTGCCCCTTCCCTAGGCAGCCATTCTACTTTCTGTTTCTAAGAGTCTGAGTAATTTAGATACCTCATGTGAGTGGAATCACGCAGTATTTGTCTTTCTTTGTAACTAGCTGATTTCACTTAGCACAATATCCTCTAAGTTTTTTGGCTGGCTGAATCATACTCCCATTGTGTCCTATTGTGACCATTTTCATAATCCATTCATCTCTTATGGACACGTAGGTTGTGTCTACCTAAATGGTTACTATGCTCCATGCCTTAAAAAAAAAACTGTATCTCAAAATGACATGCCTGCAGCCATGTCCACCCCTCCTCCAATCAAGGTGAATGGATGCCTCTCTCCTGGCTCTGGCGCCCAGCCCATCCTCCACCTCAAGAACTGTGCCTTCAGTTAACTTTGTTCTGTACCATCAATCTCTCCCCCTCTAGTGATCACTCCTATTTGCATACCAAGCATGCTTTAGGATCTTTTTAAAAAGACTCTTGGGTACAGAAAAGACCTAAGAGCAGGGTCTCAAAGAGATATCTGTACACCAATATTCAGAGTCCCATTACTCATGACAGCTAAAGCATGGAAGCAACTCAAGTGTACACTGACAGATGAATGGATAAGCCAAATGCGGTCTGTCCATATAAGCGGATATTTATTCAGCCTTAACAAGGAAGGAAACTCCGACACATGCTACATCACAGCTGAACCTTGAGAACATAAAGCTTAGTAAAATAAGCCAGTCACCAAAAAAAAATTTATGATTCTGCTTAAATGAGGTCCCTAGAGTCAAATTCATAGAGAAAGAAAGGAGAATGGTGGTTGCCAGGGGCTAGGAAGGAGGGAACGGGGAGTTCCTGCTTATTGGGTTAGCACTTCAGTTTTGCAAGATGAAGAGTTCTGGAAATGGATGGTGGTGAGAGCTGCATACAAATATGAATATACTTAACACCACTGAACTGTACACTTAAGGGTGGTTAAGTGTATGGTATGTGACGCACTGGAAAAGACTGATGCTGGGAAAGATTCGGGGCATGAGAAGAAGGGGGCAACAGAGGATGAGATGGTTGGATGGCATCACTGACTCAATGGACATGAGTTTGAGCAAACTCCAGGAGATGGTGAAGAACAGGGAAGCCTGGTATGCTGCACTTCATGGGGTTGCAGAGAATCGACACGACTGAGCAGCTGAACAACAAACAACAAAAAATAAAAAAATAAATAAAAAAGATGACCCGTGGGGAAAAGAAAAAGAATACATACTTAGCACTTGCGTCTATGTGTATGTAAGCATTGTGAGAGAACACAACACAGAAAAACTGATCAAAAGTGTTATTCCGTGAGAGGAGGGAGTCTGGGCAGACGGAGGCAAGGACGGGACTGTGACTTCACCAGATACTCTCTATAGGTTTTGGTTTTGATTTTGGGGGTGTTTTTGGTCATGGCTCAAAGCATGGGGGATCTTATTTTACTGACCAGGGATGGAACCTATGCCCTCTGCAGTGGAAGCATGGAGTCTTACCACTGAACCACCAGGGAAATTCCCTACAGGTTCTGAAATTTGTGGATCAATGGCCTGCTCAAAAATCTTAAAGAAAAAAAAAAAAATCAACCGAAACTCCTCTGATGGCACACCCCTATTAAGCTACCACCTTACTTCTTTGTACCATCTTGTAACACACTGCCAGCTACTGAGTGTCTTCAACTCCCACTCATTTTCCAATCCAACAATCTAGAACCCAACCCCTCAAGCCATGGAAACTGCTTGTTCCTCTCCAGCTGACTTACACGCTCCAACCACAATCACTTCCCTTAGTTTCCAGAACATTCTCACCTCATGGCCATTGCACCTTGTTTCCACTGTCTCCTTTCCACCCTTCCTGTCTCAGCTTAAATATCACCTCTTGAGTCTTCTCTGAATGTCTCTTCTAGAACAGTCTGTGCTCACCACTCCACATTACCTGCCCTGCAGCCTGCAAAACCCCCCATTGGCAATGACCTCGTCTGTCTGTGTTTACAGTCAGTCTCCCTCTCTCCCCCCATGAAGAAGTCACACTTCTTGAGAGCAGGACCCCTGTCCACCCTGTTGACACTCCAGGTGCGACGCAATTTGTTGACACAACACAGAGCCCATCTTGGGAACAGGCTTTCACTACACATTTGCTGACTAAACACACTAAGATAAGTTAATGGACAAACAAACGAACCAATGACTCTCTAAAGTACTGGCCAGGCCCGCCCATGTCAACCAGAGGCCCTATTCGGGCAGGAGTAACACAGTTTACATTTTTAAGACTCTTGCATTTATCATCATAATGAACACTACATTTCAACAGTGGTGAATCAGTGAAGATCAGATGACAAAGCTTTAGAAAATACACAGAATCTTGAAGTATCTGGACAGTATCCTTGAATGAGCCAAGAGCATGCCTCAGCATCTCACGGTGTATGTGTTTGTGTATATAAACATACACACTTCTGTCCACAGCCATATACGCATGTATAAGGGTGTGTGTGAATGTATACTCAGTTATTTATTTTGGGAAGGGAGGAGATGGAGTCAAAATAACCCATTTGGTAGGCCTACTACAATTTTTAACAAAAATCACATTCACTCAAGTCAGTAACTCCCCAAATACTTGTGGTGAACATTAAGGCACCCCAAGACCAGCGAAGATCACAGGAGTGCCCCTAGTAGTGCTCAGAAAAGGTCACATTATCTGCCACATCAGTAAAATGCAGGCTCGCTTCCAAACCAGTTTCAATTTGTTTTCTTGGTAATTATTAAAATTGTGTTTTACAGTTTTTACAGCGTTATGTTGGTTTCTGCCATACAGCCATGCACATCAGCCATAACTATACATACACCCTCCTCTCCTAGCCTCCTTCCGCTCCTCCCGTCCCCCCCCGGGTCGTCACAGAGCGCCGCACTGGGCTCCCTGTGCTGCACAGTAACTTCTCAGCAGCTCCGCCTTGCACTTCTCAGCGTACACGTGCTGATGCTGCTTTCCCCTTTCGTCCCACTCTCTCCCTCTATATCTGTGTCTCCATTCCTTCCCTGCAAGTAAGTTTCAATTCTAGAACACAGGAATTGAAGTGGTCCCGATGAATAAGATGCCCCTGAAAACTCTGTCGTTTTGCCAGAGCAGAGTAAGACCAGCCGGGTCACGCACACGGCACACACTCTCCAGCTTCTCCTTCCCTCCTGATTAATAAGCTCCTTCTGAAAGCAGTGAGCGCTCCTTACCATTGCATTGAGCTGGGAGTTGCTTGCCTGTGTAATGCCTAGAATGTTGGTGGTGTGCATCACTTCGACTGAGAAACTCGGCAGCCAACTCGCGATCCGGGACCCTGAAACAAATAAGAATCCAGCGCAGGTTTGAGAGGCCTCCCTCCTCACGTTAGCTACCATGTGAGTATCACTACTAGCTGGGGCTTCCTTTACACCAGGCCTCTGACCAAGTGTCAATTCTCACTAAAACCCCACCTGGGTTTATTATTATTACTCCTATTTTACTCTTCTCAGGGATTTGACTCCAGTACTCCTGTTGGTCCCCAAGGAACTCAGAAGTGAGGTGACTTGTCCAAGATCCCGCATCTAGTTACGGTGACCAGGACCTGAAGCCACACAGTCAGGTTCCAGGACACTTCACCACCGGGCTTGCCCTCGCCCCAGTGGCCCTGGACCCACACAACACGGCGCCCCTCCCACAGCCCGCGCTGTCAGGAAGGTGCTCAGGGCTGCAAAGCTGCTACAGGAGCTGACCTTTCACTCTTTTTACACTACTCATAAACACTACTCATCGGGGGACATCATTTTCATGAAGCAGTTTCTACTTAATAATCTGGTTTAAAGACTTTCTTTTTCTCATTCAAAATGCTTCTCCAACAGCACTACAACACAGGCTGTTGGACTAAGGGTACCAAGAAGTCTGCTGCTGCTGCCACGGCCCTAAGGAAGGGGATCCTAAGCTATAAGATCATGAGTGTCGGCACTAAAACAGCCCCATGTCAAGCCATACATTTAAGGAGGACTTCCCTCTCCTTCACAAAGGAGCACTGAGGCCAGCAATGTAAAACAAGCTGAAGGGCCACTCAAAAGTCTTGCCTGGACAGTTTGTGCCCAAGAAAAAACTGGATACTTATTTCATATACTTACTAAGGAGAAATAAAGTTGCCTTTATCAATTTGGACTAGGTTTTCATTAATAATTCATAAAAAATAGCTTACATAGCCAGAACCCATGTCCAAGATCTGCTTGTCTATTTCAGAAGTCTGATGAGGAAGAGGCCTTAATTAGCAGGCACAAAGCAGCCCCTCTACACCTGCTCAGCCAGCCAGGCGGTCGCCATCCCCTCTTCTGAGATGGACTCCGCTCCTCTGGTCCTTCCTATCAGGGATTCACCATGTTGCCACTCCCGCTGTGCCCCACCCTTGGAAACTCAAATCAGAGACAGGAAGAGCAATCCTTCTCAACAAATAGTCTAGGGATACCTACTTTAGAGTAGAAATGTGAACTCAGCATTTAGTGGTATTGAAACTGATGAAATCAGCAATGCGCCAAGGTAATGTGAATTAAGGGATGATAAACCAGTTCCTGATATGGTGCCCATGATCTTAGAATTTTAAGTGTGGTTTTATCATGAATACAACTCTTTCCAACATTCTGGAAGGCTGAACATTCATATCTCACAGACAAAGCAAGAGGCTTCCGGCTCTGATTCTCCTCCTAGTACTCACTGGAATGACTATTTAGTGACCCCTCATTATATGCTTAAGTATTACACCAATGCAATAAATTATTAGCAATGGTTAACTATTAAAGTGATTAAGCTCGCTCCTGCAGGCATGGCTGATTCAACTCTAACTACTTCCACCTCCCTGCACCCCCTTCCTCCCCCAATTCACATAGAATCTAGCAAAGTGCCTGGTATAGACTAACTCCTCAGTGTTATCCATACTTACTGAACACTGTCAATCCAAACTGAAATACATTATTAAACTAGCCCATACAGGACAAGTTATAATGAAAACAGCCTCCCCTAAGAGGAGAACATCCTGCGGGGGGGTTTTAGAGTCCGAAACTGACTAACCGTCGAAGTGGAAGAAGTGATTGTGCTGGTTTAAGCGAGGTCTGCCTTCGGCTGCCGCCACAGGAACCAAATTCTCATCCAGGTTCTCTCCTGGATGGTCTTCCCGGACACGATTATTGTCAGCAATGTTAAGAGACATCCTGCATGTGGGGCAGGAGGTGTCTTGTTCTAGCCAGGAACGAAGACAGGAGCTACCAAAAAGTTCAAAATAAGATATTCTTAGCACATTTTGTGAGAATTCTCCAGAAGTACTCTGAATGTATCAGTGAGTTGTAATTTTACTTTCTATTCACCATTAGCAAGATTTAAACGTCGAGAAACACTTGCTGACATTGCTTCTCGCCCTGCTTCACCCTAATCTACTTCTGGTGTATCCTGCTCTGAACATCAATTCGTTAACATACACAGTCATCTACAAGATTGAAGGTACGACCCTTTTTCAGTAAGACTTCCTCATACAGCTCACCATTTTCCTCTCCAGCTCAATTTGACTAACTTCCAATCCAACACCCTTGCCTCTCATGTCTTTGAATCCTCTATTCCAATGATCTGTTCTCTCATTCTACTTGAGCTACCCACTAACATGGTCATAATCTTGGCCTTCTCATCAAAATCGTGACTTCAAAGCTCTTATTCTCCAGCTTACTATCTCTCTGCCAGAAGAGTATATGACAGTAATGTTCCAAAATAATGAATGTGGGAATTCAACTCTAACACATTTTGAAATAATAAAGTACCTATAATTACTGTTTGTGATCATGCAACTATTAGCCAAATAAATGATATTTTTAAAAGTTCACATCCCTTTAATCAACACCCTTAAATCACACTTCTAGTTACACCAGCCTTGTATGGGGCTCCAAAAGTATGTAAAATCCTTGCCTTCCAATAATGCTACACTTTTCATAAGCAAATCTAATTTTACTTCATACCTCCAGCTCAAATGGATCAGTGACCTAAATGTAAGGGATAAAACCATAAACCTATTAGAAAAAAACTATCATGAATTCAGATTTGGCAATGGATTCTTAGATCTGATACTCAAACTATGAGCTACAAAAGAAAGAATGGGTAAATTGGATTTCATTTGAAATTTAAAAGTTATACATCAGAGGATATTACCAAGTAAGAAGACAAGCTACTGAATGGGAGAAAATATTTGCAAATCATACATCTGATAAGGGTTTAGTAACCAGAATACTCATCAACAGAAAGAAAAACAACCCAAATAAAATAGGATAATCTGACTTCAACAGACATTCTCCAAAGAGAATGCACAAATGCACCAACAAGCATATGAAACAATGATCAGCACCGCTGGGTAATAAAGAAATGAAATGCAAATCAAACCACAATGAGAAACCACTTTACAACCTTTAAGATGGCTATTATCTAATGTAAAATGTAAACAGGTATACTAGCTATAGAAAACAAGTACGATAGCTCCTCAAAAACAGAATTATCACATGATCCAGCAACTCCACCCCTAGGTATATACCCTAAAGAACTGAAAGCAGGGTCTTGAAAAGAAATGTGTACCCCCATGTTTGAAGCAGCATTACTAGCCTGAGAAGGCAGAAACCACCTAAATGTCTGTTGACAGATGAATGGAGAAACACAATGTGATACACACACACAATGGAATACTGTTCAGCTTTAGAAAGGCAGGAAATTCTGACATGTTACATCATGGATGAACCTTGAAGACATTCAAGTTGCTCAGTCGTGTCCGACTCTTTGCGACCCCATGAATCACAGCATGCCGGGCCTCCCTGTCCATCACCAACTCCCGGAGTCGACCCAAACTCATGTGCACTGAGTTGGTGATGCCATCCAGCCATCTCATCCTCTGTCTTCCCCTTCTCTTCCTGCCTCCAATCCCTCCCAGCATCAGGGTCTTTTCCAATGAGTCATCTCTTCCCATGAGGTGGCCTAAGTATTGGAGTTTCAGCTTTAGCATCATTCCTTCCAAAGAACACCCAGGGCTGATCTCCTTTAGAATGGACTGGTTGGATCTCCTTGCAGTCCAAGGGACTCTCAAGAGTCTTTTCCAACACCACAGTTCAAAAGCATCACTTGTTCGGCACTCAGCTTTCTTCACAGTCCAACTCTCACATCCATACATGACCACTAGAAAAACCATAGCCTTGACTAGAAGGACCTTTGTTGGCAAAGTAGTATCTCTGCTTTTGAATATGCTATCTAGGTTGGTCATAACTTTCCTTCCAAGGAGTAAGCATCTTTTAATTTCATGGCTGCAATCACCATCTGCAGTGATTTTGGAGCCCCCAAAAATAGTCTGACACTGTTTCCACTGCTTCCCCGTCTATTTTCCATGAAGTGATGGGACCAGATGTCATAATCTTAGTTTTCTGAATGTTGAGCTTTAAGTCAACTTTTTCACTCCCCACTTTCACTTTCATCAAGAGGCTTTTTAGTTCCTCTTCACTTTCTGCCATTACGCTAAGTGAAAAAAGCCAGACATAAAAATATTGTACGATGTGCTATTGTGTGATAGCTGACAGAAAATAGAAAGGTGGTTGCCAAGGACTGAGGAGAAGGGGAGGCTGTGGAGTTACTGTTTAATGGGTATAGAGTTTCAGTCTGGGAAGATGAAAAAGTTCTTGAGATGGATTGTGGTAAAGGTTGCCCAACAACGTGAATGTACTCAATGTCACTGAACTGGTACACTTAAAAATGCTTAAATGGTAAAATTTATGTTATGTATACATTTTTGAGGGTTTCCCTGGTGGCTCAGATGGTGAAGTATCTGCCTGAAATGCAAGAGACCTGGGTTCAATCCCTAGGTCAGGAAGACCCCTGGAGAAGGGAATGGCCACCCACTCCAGGATTCTTATCTGGAGAATTTCACGGACAGAGGAGCCTAGTGGACTACAATCCATGAGGTCACAAAGAGTTGGACACAACAGAGCAACTAACACTTTCACTTCATACATATTTTACGACAACAAAAACATCACATTTGAGAACTACCATTAAAAAAACCCCCACCATAATGAGATACCACTTCCTACCAACTAAAATAGCTATAAGAGGAAATAACAGAAAACATTAAGTATTGTTGAGGATCTGAAGAAACTGGAACCCTCATACATTGCTGATAGGATGTAAAATGGTGCAGCTGCTGTGGGAAAATCTGGTCGTTCTTCAAGGAGTTAAACGTAGAATTACCCTATGACTCAGCAGTTTCACTCCTAAATATATACTGAAAAGAATTAAAAACAGGTACTCCAACAGATATAGATATCTGTTCACAAATGTTTATATTAATAGCATCATTTGGAATAGCTAAAAAGTGGAAGAATGTAGGGTCCATCAATGGATGAATGAATAAACAGATTGTTCAATTATTATAAAAATGTTTAACTCAGTCATGAAAAGGAACGACGGTACTGAAATATGCTACACCTTGGATGACTTTGAAATTTTTACGCTTCGTAAAAGAAGGCAGTCACAAGAAGTCACATATTGCATGATTCCTTTCATAAGGACTTTCCAGAAAAGGCAAACCCACAGAGACAGGGAGTGGATTACTGGCTAGGTAATGTGGAGAGGAAGGAGTGGGAGTGACTTTCTGTAACGGATATGGGGGTTATTCTGGGGTGATGAGCAAGTTTTGAACTTATAGAAGAATGGTGGCTGACCACACTGTGAGTGCAGTAAACGCCACTGCTGTATACTCTAGGATGGCTGATTGTATGCTATATGAATTTTGCCTCAATTAAAAAAAGTAAATCCTAAAATTAATCTAATTAAATGCTTGAAAGCATTTCTTCTGGAGTGAAATATGCTCTTTTGAGTTATTCTTCCAAACTTTCTCCAAGCTCCTTAGGAACTATCTGAAAGCTTTTGAGAAATTCGTGTGTCTCTGGTCTTCCAACCTCATCAATCAGCACCATCATCCATCCAGCCGCTCAGCTGCAAAACTAGAAGAATCCCCGACACCTTACGTTCCCCACACTCTCACAGCCAGTCTGCACCATGCGCCTCCTGCTCCTCCTCACGCCTGTCCACCCGCCTCCTGCTCCTCTTCCACTGCTCTAGCCCACACGCCTCTTGGCGCCCATCCGAACCCCAGCAGCCCTTACTAACTGGCCTCCCTGACCTTTCCCAGCTGCATATCTGATCCCGATCCCCTACTTTAAAACCTTCCATGGCCCTCAGTTCCCTGCAAGGTGACTCAAGCGTGCGTCTTCTGCCTCAGCAAACACCACTCCCCACTCTGACATTCTGAGCTCCTGCCACACGGGTTCTCTTTCATTCCTTGGATACTCCCTTTTGCTTTTTTAGTAATGTTCCCTCTATCTCAAAGGCTCCTCCACCTGATCCCTTCTTCTGATGCCGTCACGCCTACTCATTGTCAAGAGTCACCTTCTCCAGGTGTCAGATTCCTTTGTTACAAGCTCTCAAGGACCACATTCTTTTTCTTTAGAGCACCTGTCTCAATTTATCCTTACATGCTCATAAACACTCCTGCTTAATCATGTCTATCTCCTCCATGAGGCTGAACACCTTGTGAAACAAAGACCACCTCTGTCATTTTAACATTATCTCCCGGAAGCCAACTCAGCAGGCCAGCACATTAAAAAAAAAAAAAATCAATAAATTTGTTGAGCTACTGATACTCCAGCTCCAAAATCTTTCTAACATTAAAAAGGAGAAAAAAAACTATGTGGGAATACAAATAAAGAAAGGAAGATTAAAGATGTAAAGATTATAACTTTCTCAATTTGCAAGATTGACCATAGATACAAAAGGTCAAGAGATACCTCAAGGTCTATCAACAAGAAAAACATCCCATCTACTAACAGAATAATTTAGGATTTAGGTTGAACAGACACAGTCCATATGAGAGCTCTAAAAATGAACAACATTAGGAGGTGAGGACTGCAAGAGACAAGGGCTCGCAGGGGACAGGAAAGCCTGTACTGCACACAGATCTGGTCCAGCCGTGGAGGTTCTGTAATCCCTGATGACACAGTCACAGTTCCGGGCTGCTCACTGTCTCTGGTCTGATCCCCATCCCATCACACTGCCCTGGTATGTGTTTCTATGTTGCTTCTGGGCATTCGCGAAATGCACAAATAAATATTCTCACCCCAATAAAGGTAAGAAAAGGGAATAAGCTATTGGAAAGCGAGGATTCCTCCACCCCTTTAAGTCTTAGGGGACTATGTGTTATACCTCAGAGCTTACACAGACAAGGAATGTGAAGACGGCTAACACATCCAGAAATTGAGATGGCAAACAGTGGGGAACAATCCTGCCGTGTAGGGAAGAGGCTGAGAGGTAAGGCAGACACTCCCAGGTCCCCACCCCGCTCAGTACCAGCACCGTGGCCAGTCTGGGGGAACGCGCCCACTCTTCAGCTAAGCTTGGTCTTAAGCCCCGGCACAAGAAGCATCCTTGTGGCCTGGACAGAACACGAGTCCCATGTGGCCCCCTGCAAAGCTCCTACTTGTGGAAAAGATGTCCACAGGGCAGTTTCCTCGCAGCCTGCATGGAGTCCCAGCAGATGGCGCAGTCATCGTTATTGACAGCCAGCTCCTCTGGAGTTGCCACTGCAAACCTGTAAGGAAAAAAACGAAAACCATCACAGAGCGCCCCTGGCAGGGATCTCTGTCAATCCCACAAACACTGAGCATCACTTGCATCACAGATTTCACCTTTCCATCAGCACAGAGGAGTCACGTTCAACATGAAATCTCCACCCACGAAAACCATGACAACCACCCTCTCTCCAGAGGTCATCAAAGAGCAAGAAACCCATACACAGAAACCGACTGTGTCGTAACGTAACGGCCCTCGTTGATGACGGCATGAGCGGACATTTCTGGGTAGACCAGGAGAGTTAAGACACCTCAGAGAGCCAAACTGCTCCCCTGCACACAAAAAGGATGGCTGTTACTCTCACACCTTTCAGGCTGGGTTTAGTCTCAGGATGCCAAGTGAACACCTCAGTGAGGTTAAGAGTGTGAGAGACAGAATGTATGTTTGTGTGTGTGGATGTAAGCATGCATGTGTAAGGAATAAAAAGGGCAGAAGCCCAAGAAGACTTCCATTTAAAAATAATGATGATAAAAATAACGATGTACTAAAAGAACCTAATATTTACCCAGTACTGTTCTAAGTATATTATGTTCATTATCCCACTGAATCCACCCAACATTCCAGGAAGAAGGTATTATTATCCCTAGTCTTAAGCAACCCAGGCACAGGGAGCTAAGTAAATTGTCCAGAATCACACAGTAACTAAGCAGGCTTCACATCTAGGCAGCCTGACTCCCGAGCCTGCACTCTTCACCATTCCATTAACAGCTGAAAAAAGCAGGGATATAACCCAGGCTCTGTTATTATTAAAGATCTCAAACGTGTCAACATGGGCGGCGTCAACCTGCTGACTCACCTGGCTTCCATGTTCCCGACCACTCGCAAGTAGTTCTTGTGCCGGCGGATGCGACGCTGTACTTCATGAAACAGGTAACGCAGCTGCATGAAGATGACCAAGCTGGCCATGGACAACCAGATGTTGCCAAACAACTTGATGAGAGGGAGAGAGAGTAAAATGCACAATAAAGGCCAAAGCGAACTGGCTAGCGCTAAGGGCGAGGCCAGCAACGGAAGGTCTGAGTCGTGGGTAAAGGTGAGCAGGAGCAGGCACTGGCGAAGCAAACGCGCATACTTCTCTCACGACTCTCAACACTGCCCATGCTCTTCATTCCATCCACAGCCATCTGTTCTGAGGAACTCACCAGAAAGTTTAAAGCTTTATGCCAAATGATGTACATTCATGCAATTATAAAACAGAAAATCAGGAAACAGACCAAACGCCCAGCAGGGGAACAGTTATACTGTGAACTCACATAATGTAATATTATATATTCATTACATGTATCATAAAATATAATTATATCCTATTATATTGTATATATAACATTTTGAAGATTAATAAAATGGGTAAATAATATTTTAAGTGAAAAGAGGAAAAAAGTACTTCAAAAAAAATAATATATGACCAAAAAATTATATAAAGATGTGAAGAGGCAAACAACTGAATAAAATCTAAATACTCATTATGGGAGCAGGGTGTTCAACAGCTAGGGGTAGAGAATTGAAGGAAGGAAAGTGGTCAAAAGGTACTAACTTTCAGTTATAAGATAAAAACTTAGTGGGGATGTAACATACGACATGATAACTATAGTCATAACAGCGCTGTATAATGTATTTCAATTAAATCATACTTCTGTTGCGGAATTTTTATCTTAAAGGTATTAAAATGATTTAGAAGAAATGTTGCTAGCATAGGAAGGTGCACAGAATACAACAGCTACAAAAACCTAAGCTATATGCCCAATACATGATGAACATATGGCTGTGAATAAATAAAGAAGCAGTAACCACAAAAAAAAGTCAACACTTAACTTTGGACATTTGTTGGTGGGGTGGGGGTGGGGCCTTTTTTTTTTAAGTACATTTTCAAAGTCATTTTTTAAAAGTACACTTAGAAATGTGCTATGTTCAACTCCCAAATTTTTAAATGCTACTTTGACTGGCTTACTATATAAACAAATTGCCCATCAAATATGTTGATTCTCACCATTCTGAGATCACTGAAGTGCTAACCAGGGAAGCAGGTTTTCAACATGGTGATTTCTTGCACACCAAAGTAAAATGCAAACAATGAAGTAGGAGAAATTAAGAATAAAGACTTTGCTTTTAATTACAAAGATGGAACATTTATGCATCCATGAAGCACCTAACACTGTGGGAGTCCCCTTTACCACCTACAAAGTAACTGCTAAAGATCAGAAGCCACAGAATCTATGAGGAGAGGAATTCTCTTAATACCAAGCTAAAAGAATTATCTACTGACTTTGTCAGCAGAGTGAGTTAAGTCTCCTGGGAGGACAGCAAGCACCTCTTGAGCTGGGCACCAAAGCTGTTCCACACTGTTTTACACCCATTGGCCAGGAAGAAAAAAAAGGGGAGGGGCACAGTTGCATCATTTTCATAGTCTTTTAAGTGGGTCATCCACAAATGTTTCACTTATTAAACTCTGTACTAAACAGAGTTCCTGATTCTAAAAACCTCAGCTCTCTCTGTAGGAGTTCCCTCTGGGAAACTTACCAACATGTGAATATGGTGCATGAGGTCCAAGGACAAGAGAGTGAGCTCCATGACGAAATCTGTGTAATAGACATACGTCCCCTTTCCTTCCCATGTCCCTTCATGGTTGAGGTCCCAGAGGTGAATTACATATCTGCCACGAACAGAGAAGAATCGTGTTAATGATTTACTGTTGCAATTGAATTTGTTTTAAATAGGATAGACTCATGTTTTTACAATTTTTTTACACGTTATATTTTAAAATCAACTGTACGAGTAGACTTCCATCACCTCCCTCCCAAATTTCTACTCACCGTAAAATCACATGAGCAGTCCTCACAGTCACAAGAAGAGACTATTTTAAAAAAGAGAGATTTTTTTTTCCTTTTAGTAAAGTTTAGGATTGCTCAGACCAAATTAACTTTTGCAAAATGATAAAAGACAAACATTTCTCAGTTCAATTAAAAAGCAGGTTGTTCAATGGCTGTGGGGGTGAGGGGGACTTGGAGGATGGCAGTCACAAGCTACCAGTTATAAGGTAAATAAGTACGGGGGAGGTAATGTATAACATGACTACAGGCAATAGTGCTGTGTCGTATACTTCAAAGTTGTGAACAGAGGACATCCTAAAAAGTTTCATCACAGGGAAAAAAACATTGTGGGAGTATTAAGAGGATACTTATTGTGGTAATAATCATTTCACAAATTATTATCATCATTATGTTGTACACCTTAAACTTATACAGACTGTATATCTCATTAAAACTGAAAGAAAAAAAAAGCAAGTTACCAACCATTTTAGTCCATGTGCTTCAAATTTGCATTGCATATTCTCATGACCTAGAAACTCAACTTTTATTGAGCCTTTTCCTGTTTATAGGTGACAACCAACTACACCTGTCCAGCTCCTGGGGATGCCTTCCACAGTCTTGAGGTCACTGAGTTTGACAATCACTTCTATTTTGTACAGCACTGAATCATCGTAACTGATAACCTGAAGAGGCTGTCTGAATGCCTGGTGACCATTTACCCAAGGTGAGGTTTAGACCCTGCTATCCTAGACATCTACGAGTCCCTGCCTGCTGCATAATGCTTTCTGCACCCTGTTCATTGACACAGAAGAAAACCGAATGCACGAAATCAATAACAAAATAAGACCTTCATGGTATTTTGCATTATAGAAACTGATGTTAAGAAAAGTTTCCTCTTAATCTAGAATTAAACATAAACATTCTTAGAGATTAGAAAACTTTCATTTACAAATAGAAAATATTTTGCACAGAAGAAAAACACTATAAAAACATGATTTAGTTCAAAATATCAAATCTATAAGATGGTATTTTATCTTAAGAACTTAATGAGCTAAAATAAAAATATGTACTATGACCCAATAGATCTATTTTAAGTATCTTTATTTTTAGGTATAGCTTTTTTAAAGTTTGGCCTAGTAGTAATTAAAAGCTCAAGAAACAAAGAAGGAAAACAATGTACTTACACTACATTATACTCCAAAATGAACACTATTAAGCAAAATAAATTTTAATCCTATTCTAACAAATTCCCAATTAGCAGTTTAAACTTACAGTTTTGATATTAGCCATCTATTAATAGTGATACTAGATATCTATTATTTCACTCTTTCATTAACAGCAATTATGGACAAGATAAGAGTGTTTTTCCTTTGGCCTGAAAAAAAAAAGCAAATATAGCCACTGAAAAGAAAGAACATACAAAAAATCTGATTTCCATTGAACAGAAATTGGTATTTTCAGAAAGGTTTTTAAAAGTACATTTTCAATATACATGTGTATCTCAGATTATTCTCTGAAAATAATTAATACAGTTTCCATATTTATTGTATTATTTTGTAAAACCTTAATTTATGGCCTATCTAAACTAACCAATTACAGGTGGTAGTTAAGTCACTAAGCTAAGTCCAACTCTTTGCAACCCCCTGGACTGTAGCAGGTCAGGCTCCTCTGTCCATAGGATTTCTCAGGTGGGATTACTGGAGTGAGTTGCCACTTCCTACTCCAAACCAATTACAGGGTATTTCCCTATTGTTACCAGGCACTGCTTCTTAAGGAGAAAACCTTTCCCACTTTGAAGCCATAGACCTTGGATTATGCTAATTTTACCACTTAGGAACTTTTAGCAGTTTAGCTTCCATGCCATTTTTCCATTCATAAACAGGCATGTAAGGTATTTACAACAATCCCCAGTGTAGAGTAAGCACTATGTATAACTGCTGGCAAAAATAATTACAGCTGACCCTTGGGCAACAGAGGAGTGCCTAATTTATCGTCAGCCCTCCATATCCAATTCCTCTGCATCTGTGGATTCAACCACCCAGGGACCGGGTAGTACTTCCTCCTGAAAAATATCCACATGTAAGTGGACCCACACAGTTCACATGTTGTTCAAGGGTCAACTGTACTTTTCATTAGGCTGTAGCAAGGATTACATGAAATAACACACATAGAAGCATTCAGTACCAGAACCCAATCTAAAGCAAAGGAACTCCAAAAATGTTTGTTAAAATGAAAGACCAGCTATCCATCACAGGTGAAAAATAATCTGTCAACCACCCTCTAGCTTCCTTGGAAGTACACGGGAACACACCAGAGCAAAAGCCTATGTCTGTATCTTACCTCTGCAGCCATGAAAGCCAACGTGTGCATCCCATGGGTGTAGCCCGTGACGCAACAGACGACTGCTAATCCACAGCAGGAAAGCAGCATGGCGATCAGGAGGGACAGAACTCGGCCGTGGCTGCTCATGGGGGTGGTGGGAGAAAAAGAAAGCTGGAAGGACAAAACAGAAGAAAGAAGCTCGTCTTCAGCATGGCAGGGTTAGACCTGACCGAGAAATTCGAGGTTAATCTTGGTGTCTTTGTTGGGAAGTCTGCACAGAAAAGTATCCCATTACCAGATGGTCAGAATTCTCTAGCCAACCTCAATATGAGTATGCGCTGGTACCTTGAGATCTTCACCGCTTAATTTAGGGATCATAATATCCATGATATTTTCATCTCAAATTCTCAAGAATCCTCCTACTGGTGGGGTTACAAGCCTCTAGAAGCAACTTGCCAGAGTTCTGTCATTCTCCCTCTGGCTTCAACAGGACTCTGGGCAACACCGTGTTCTGTCGTGCTCTTTCTCAATCTTGCTCTAATCCTAACCCCTCAAGGTCAGCTGGGGGGACATTCCTAGCCTGTTCACAGCTGGGACAACTGATGTGTACTCCAGGTGAAGATGGACCACTATCATTGTGCTATGTTAATGGTACACAAGCAGAGGCAACAGCTTGGAGAAGGGAGGTCTGGAGCTGTGACTCCTGAGCAGGAGACTGTAGATACCAAACCAGCTGGGGAGACAAGCAGTACCTGTTCATGGCCCGGGATGGGAGCTGAATTCCGAAAACAGCTCAAGGCTGTGGAACTGAGATCAACCCACAAAGAGGTGCAAGGACCACCATGGTCCATGAAGACTGCATAAAGAAAGGGGCAAAGAGCACTGTGGGGTGGGTTTCACAGAGCAGTAGGATGGCAGGTGCCCATCTGCTCTGGATCTATGAGATTAGTTCGGGAGCACTCAGGAATGAAGATTCTCCTGCACAACTCTGTAGCCAAAAAGCAGAACTTATATCCCGATAGAAAAGGATTCACTTCTCCAGGGACCAAGGGAGCAAGGGGAGCTACCTCAGCGCTGGCCCGGGGGTGGAAACAACATACACTAGTCAGAAAGAGGAGCCCCAAGGGCCAGAGTAAGAAGGGAAAAAACGGAAGGAGATTAGAAAGCATCTGGAAGAGATCAGCTATTTTTCCAGTTTAAGCTTCCCTTTCACTGTGATCAAAACAGTTTGTGTTAGATGAACTGACCCCACGTGGGCTGTCATGTAACACTACTGGGGAGGGGAGAAAGCCTCCTGAGGGGACATTGTCCCTGCATGCCTTGGGTGCTGCAGAAAGTTCCTCAAGAAACAGGAAGGAGGTGCCTGAGCCAGGAGCCTTCCGTGTGTCACGGCTCATTCGTATGACACCACTCAGACCTGCCATGTGTATGCCTAAGCAGGAAAAGAAGAGCTTGGGTAAAAACTCACATATTCAAACCGGTCCTTGCAGAGCTGAACCATCAGGTGCAGAAATACCAGTCCAGCAAACCAGAGGCACCACATGACCACTTCTTCCACTGTTTGGACATTCAGCACCCCGAAAATGAAAATGAACTTGTAGAAAATAAAATTCCAAAACTTGTCTTTGAGGTGCTAAAAAGAAAAATATTTGCAAAGGTGAGTACCATTACACCTAACCCGTTCTAGAGATGATAAGCTGGCTTTTAAGGAGGAGAGAATATTCTAATCTCTGTTTAAAAACACTTGTCCATGACAAAACCAAAGGCAAAGAAAGAAATGAGTCCTGTGAAGAACAAAAGTAAGACATCTAGGAAGTAATCTATAGATTCTGGATTGAATTCCTCAGTCAGTTATGAAATTTTAGACATTAAGAGTGGAATAATATTAGTTTAGTATAATATTAATAATATGTTATATAACAGAATAAAACACAGAATAAAAAAGAATGGTGACAGCTACAAGTATCATTTTTACTACTTCTGCTCTCTGAATTCTTAAAACAAAAGAGTAGACATTCTTTTTTTTAAACATCCTTCAGATTCAAAAATAACATATGCTAATTTTCCAGCCATAATCAATAATGTATGCAAAAGTACAAAGAAAAGGTAAAACAAAAATGATGCCTTAACATTTTCATGCCATTTTCTTCCTAAATGTAAAACACTGATTGATGCCAATGAACACTGTCTGAATAGACCACTTTAGTGGTTACAGATGGTCACTGAAATGTTTTTTCACCATTCAAAAAATATTGCAATGAATATCTTTGTACAAGATTCTATTTATTCAGCAATCAAAGGTTATGGGTGTTATTATAGTTTCTAATTATAAGTGTACATGCCCACATAAGTATATCTGCTTTATTGTACTCTTTCTTACACTAAGAATATGCAGTTTTAAAAATATTTACCATCCTGAAAAAAAAAAGAAGGGCAACGAGGAGCATCAACCCAACAGATATTAAAAAGCACCATCAACTGTGGTGGTGGAACCCAAGTGTGGAGGAGGATGGAAACACAGCTCCTAAGGTACTTTTATATAAAGTTTTTAAACTGTGTAAATGTTTCACCAATTCAAAATTTTAAACAGAAAGAAAAGCAAAATTAAAAAAAAACAGAAATAATTGAACCCACATGTGGAACACATTGATAACAAGACTATTTAAAGATAAGAGTTATTTTGAGAACTTTAAAACACTGTACTGTGCCTAGACACCCTTTGTTCAGAGAATAAAATGAACTAGGAATCCTTAGTGAATGTCTGTTTCTAGATCTGGGGCAGGAAGCATGAGGTGAAGCTAGAACATTCTGTGCCCTGGTTCTGAACCTTTGTTCCACCATCTATTTCCTGTGTGGCTTTGGTTACCATCCCCATGCTTTGGTTTCCCATCTATAAGACAGGTCTTATAACAATAGCACATATCTCATAGAATAGTTGGGGAAACTAAGTAAGTTAATACATATATTGTGCTTAGACAAATGCCACAGTAGGCATTAAGTGCATTTAAAAAAAAAAATCCTTGTTCTACACCACCACTTAACAGTTTAATATTTGTCCCATTTTAGGTATTCAATGTCTTTGCCCCTAGTATTTACTCTACTTCTTTAACATTAAGCACCCAGAGAGTAAACCCATGTCAACTCTGTAGAGCTCTAACTCAAAACAGTGCTTAGTAAATACTACAGGATGACTCTGGTCAAAAATGGTCATCACAGAACAACATGAAAGGCGTGATCTATACAGAAAAAAGAGTGACAAATGTGCCGATTATGATTACCTCCAGGTATTTAAAAATCTCTGTAATACTTCAAGGTTAGTTTTCTGTAAATTTTGAACTGGTATTTAACATTTTAGGAAACATAAAGTGGTACATAAGGCTCACGGCTGCCAGAACAATCCACCAACAATTGGACAGCTTGCTTGCCCTGACTGATTTCTTGCCCACAAGTTAAAACAGAAGCATCAAAGAAAGCTTTGGGGGACTACCCTGTTGGTCCAATGGCTGGGGGCCCGAGTTTGATCCCTGGTCACGGAACTAGATCCCACATGCCACAACTAAGATCTGGTGCAGCCAAATACACAAATTAAATTAAAAAAATTTTTAAAGTTTTTGGATGCTGTGAAAAAAACTATGTTCTATTAATCCCATCTGGGAGACCTCTGGAGTTGATATTTTGCAGAAAGTGCTCAATACTCACTAATGAAAAACTGGGGGGAAAACAAACAGCCCTGCTCTTCACAGCATCCAAGGGCTCAATCACACAGTAACTGCATTTTAACTCTGCCCAGGACCTCTGCTGACTTGATAACAAGAGATTTGGGTTGAAAAGGGTATGTAAGGGGTGAGGCCACTGTGTACTGTTAATGTATTGACTGTAGGTTTGTGTGTCTTAACCACTGGAATAAGACAAAGTACAACATAATTCTGCTCATATGTTATCGTTAAAAAGGCCAGTTCTAAAGTCTTACTTTAAAACACACTATTCTATACTCTATCCACTAAAATCCTTTGGGGAACTGCCAATCTGCACAGTATGTTCGTGGCATTAATTCTTTAATGAAAGCACATCCTGCTCATATATACATTCTGAGAATAATGTTCAAATGTCAGACTATCTCACCTGAACACTGACTTGCAAAATGGGAAATCTTAATATTCCTTTCCAAAGGGAAAAACTAAAATCTCTCAGTAAATTCCTTTGGAAAAGTACCCATATTCTAAAGAATGATATACATACAATTATTCAAAAAAAAGTCAGAGCTTCTTTCAGAATTACCTCATAAATGTCATGGGGAAACAGCACTGACTACAGACTGCGGGCTACAGAAGTATTTTACCAATGCCAAATCTCCTGATGTTGATCATTGTCCTATGGTGATACAAGAAAAGGCCCTTGCTCTCAGAAAACATATACTGCACTATTTGAGGTTCTATATGATGTCCCCAGTTTACTCTCAAACAGATGAGAAAAAACATATCTAGATAAAAGGTGAATATATATAGATAAGAGGTGAATAGATATAGATATTTATATATAGATAAAAGGTGAATGTTAGAGCAAATGGGGCAAAATGTTAGTAACTCTGAATCTGGAAAAAATCTATATGGGAGTTCTTCATACTATTTGTGTAACTTTTCTGTAAGTTTGAAATTATACCCAAGAAAGTTTTTGTTTTTTTAACCTAGTCACAAGAATGCATCCTTGCTGTGTGGACTTACCTGTCTTTCGCTCACTCGAAGAGGGCCAAACACAATACACTGGATTAGCTTAGCCACCAACATCAAAATGCAGCAAGCAGTATTCACTAGAACCTGTACACAAACCAAAGAAAGGAAGTTTATTTCCTCTTGTTGAAAAGTAAATGCAGCTCTAAAAATTTTCTATTGGGAATTCAGCCAACATTCTAATGACTGAACCTTTCCAGTTTTCTACCAGTACAAGATCAGCAACTTCTGAAGAGGCACATTTTTATAGGTGGTAGGGGTATGGATGAGGAGTGGGGAGGAAAGGTACCAGCTTGGTGGTTAACTCACAGAGCCCTGTCCCAATGTGTACCCTTCAGAAAGCCATCATCCCCTTCAGTCTTAACTGAATTGAGCGTAAACTCTGCACTGCATGTGTAAAACCGTATACACCTTAGAAAACCGTATCTCCGAGGCATATCAATTCTCACATTAAGATTTTGAACAGTCTAGAAGAAAACTTTCCCAGAAAATGTAGTTATCATGAACAGTAAAAGTCCAGCACCCAAACTTCCTACGCGGTTCTGTTCAAAAACAGGAAATAGGGAGAAGAGGGTGAAGGGTCACAAAGAGTCTACCAGATCATGGAGAATTGAGAATCAAAAACATACACATTTTCAAATATACTGCAATGGGACAAAAGATACCTGTGCTTGGTGCTGGCCTTAAAGGAAAGGTTCCGGGGCATTTGAGGGGAGCAGAACCAAGAAAGCAGGAAGAAAGAAAACTGGCAGGAGGAGCTGAGAACTGCAACCATGAGACGCCAATGACAGTGCAAGGCCTTCTTCACCAGCGAGTGGAGAATTTCCTTAGTAACCAAGAAAGACCTTACACCCAAACAACAAATCTAATGCTTACAAATGAAACTGTGGGCTGCCCCAACTCAGAAGTTAGTCTGGCACACCACCTTACTGATGCTCCAATGATTTTTAAAACCAAAGAATCTGAAAAAGCCAAAAGGACCTTGATGCAGAACTGTACCGAGGACTTTTAGTTAGAGCAAATGAAAATGAACACCAACGACAGAACAGACTGAAGTAGTCTGTTCAGTCTTTGTTTCACTAAGTGTACAGGAAGGTGGAGGTGCCAGATTCCTCTTCCCAGGTCATCCGTCCCTCTACTTCTAAAAGAAGCAAACGATGTTTTCAAAATGAGTAAATAAAGGAAGGTGACAGAAGAGGGTAATATAAGGAAGGAAACTCCCTAGGATCTCTTCAGGTTCCTCTTTGTACTTGACATTACCCAGCCCTTTGGTAACCCTGATGCAATATGTATCATGAACGGTAGCCCTGATTCATTACAAAAGAATAAATTATGTTTAGTTACATTCTGCCTGTCTAATGGGACAAGGAAGCATGGGATGTATTTTCAAAGAACTAAAACAAAAATAGTGCTGAAAAACGAAACTGTTCTGGTAATTAATTTCTTCAGATAACCGGAAAAAAACCGAAATTAGCTATCCAAAACATCCTAACCTCCTTAAGTATTGTGGAACAGCCCTATTCAAAACATTTCAACAAATTGGATAGAATACTAAATTTTAAGGAGATGAAATGGATGTTTAAAAGGCTCATCTTCCTTGTGCTCTAAATCAGTTAGTGGGAACCCCAATCATGTCACTTAAGGAAAAAATGCCATAGACAAAACTACAACCACAGTTCCTCATGCCATATACCCCAGCTAAACCGGATTTTTAAAATCAGCCAAACACCCATTCTCAGCCTAATTACAACACAATTTTTTTAAAAGTCTTCCTGTTTTTGCAGGTAGGCATATGAAATGCAGAAATAAATTCAACATATTTAGCACCTACCGGAGAAGGCAATGGCACCCCACTCCAGTACTCTTGCTTGGAAAATTCCATGGATGGAGGAGCCTGGTGGGCTGCAGTCCATGGGGTCGCTAAGAGTTGGACACGACTGAGCGACTTCACTCTCACTTTTCACATTCATGCATTGGAGAAGGAAATGGCAACCCACTCCAGTGTTCTTGCCTGGAGAATCCCAGGGACGGGGGAGCCTGGTGGGCTGCAGTCTATGGGGTCACAAAGAGTCGGACATGACTGAAGTGACTTAGCAGCAGCAGCAGCACCTACATGTTAAAGGTATGTGGGAGGTTAAAAGAAATGAAGTTGATTTGGACCCTGCACTCAAAGAGCTGTTAGGATCCACAGGACACAGAACTTGGTCAACATCTAACAGGCCAAGCCAGCTGCTCTCCTGAGAACAACAGGAGAAATCAAATTTAGGGTCACTCAACCATTTCTCTAACCTAAACAGTTTTCTCACATACCCTGGGGTAAAAAATAAGCAATAAAGTATCACTTCTCATTTAAAACTTTTTTTTCAGTTTTCCTAAGTTCAAAGATAAGGTATAAAAACTTTGTAACTCTGATTTACCAAAAAAAACAAAGGTGAAAGTCTCTGATAATTCCATCATTAGTAGATAATCATTTCTACTTTAAATATAAATGGAAGATTTAAAAATTAGCATGGCTAAGAAGGGGGAAAGATATTGATACTAGTAAACTGATATTAGGAAGAGATTTTACATAAAAAAGAAAAAGATAATATTTTGTGAACTTTATATGAAAGTGAAAGCTATACAAGATTGGAAGTAACTAAAGATTTTAAGATCATGAAAATGTGCTTTTAAAACACCTCAGTTCAGTTGAGTTGCTCAGTCATGTCTCACTCTTTGTGACCCCATGGACTGCAGCATGCCAGGCCTCCCTCTCCATCACCAACTCCCAGAGTTGACCCAAACTCATGTCCATTGAGTCAACGATGCCATCCAACCATCTCATCCTCTGTCGTCCTCCCCTTCACCTTCAAGCTTTCCCAGCATCAGGGTCTTTTCAAATGAGTTAGTTCTTTGCATCAGGTAGCCAAAGTATTGGAGTTTCAGCTTCAACATCACTCCTTCTAATGAACACTCAGGACTGATCTCCTTTAGGATGTACTGGTTGGATCTCCTTCCAGTCCAAGGGACTCTCAAGAGTGTTCTCCAACACCACAGTTCAAAAGCATCAATTCTTCAGCACTCAGCTTTCTTTACAGTCCAAGTCTCACATCCACACATGACTACTGGAAAAACTATAGCCTTGACTAGACAGACCTTTGTTGGCAAAGTAATGTCTCTGTTTTTTAATATGCTGCCTAGGTTGATCGTGAAGAGCTGGACACGACTGAGTGACTTCACTTTCACTTTTCACTTTCATTCACTGGAGAAGGAAATGGCAACCCACTCCAGTGTTCTTGCCTGGAGAATCCCAGGGACGGGGGAGCCTGGTGGGCTGCCGTATATGGGGTCACACAGAGTCGGACACGACTGAAGTGACTTAGCAGCAGCAGCAGCAGCAGCAGGTTGGTCATCACTTTCCTTCCAAGGAGTAAGCGTCTTTTAATTTCATGGCTGCAGTCACCATCTGCAGTGATTCTGGAGCCCCAAAATATAAAGTCTGACACTGTTTCCACTGTTTCCCCATCTATTTGCCATGAAGTAATGGCACCAGATGCCATGATCTTAGTTTTCTGAATGTTGAGTTTTCAGCCAAATTTTTCACTCTCCTCTTTTACTTTCATCAAGAGGCTCTTAGTTCCTCTTCGATTTCTGCCATAAGGGTGGTGCCCTCTGCATATCTGAAGTTATTGGTATTTCTCCCAGCAATTTTGATTCCAGCTTGTGCTTCATCCAGCTCAGCATCTGGCATGATGTACTCTGCATATAAGTTTAATAAGCGGATGACAATATGCAGCCTTGACGTACCCCTTTCCCAATTTGGAACCAATCTGTTTTTCCATGTCCACTTCTAACTGTTGCTTCTTGACCTGCATACAGATTTCTCAGAAGGCAGGTCAGGTAGTCTGGTATTCCTGGCTCTTGAAGAATTCTCTTCTACTTACAGAAAAAAATGTCAATTTCACACATACTGTCATTCTAATACATATATAAATTTCAAAACTGACAGAGTCTTGAAAAATTGAAAATACAGGAAGAAACATAATTCAAGATATCTTCATTTAAAAGTAAATCCCTGGATTAACATATAAACACTATCATATATAAAGTGCTGCCCTGATAGCTCAGTTGGTAAAGAATCCACCTGCACTGCAGGAGACCCCAGTTCAATTCCTGGGTCAGAAACATCCACTGGAGAAGGGACAGGCTACCCACTCCAGTATTCTGGCCTGGAGAATTCCACGGACTGTAGAGTCCATGGGGTCGCAAAGAGTTGGACATGACTGAGTGACTTTCACTTTCACTATATA
Organism: Ovis canadensis; assembly: GCF_042477335.2. Classification (NCBI taxonomy): domain Eukaryota; kingdom Metazoa; phylum Chordata; class Mammalia; order Artiodactyla; family Bovidae; genus Ovis; species Ovis canadensis. The sequence goes on along the minus strand of NC_091258.1, from coordinate 37,383,167 downwards.
TAGAATAGATTGGCAACAAGGACGTACTGCACAGCACAGGCAACTCTACTCAATATTCTGTAATAACCTATAGGAGAACAGAATATGGAAAAGAAGGGACACATGTGCATGTGTAACAATCACTTAGCTGTACACATGAAACACAACACTATACAGCTACTATATTCCCTATAAAATTAAAAGCAAATCGCAAATCAGACCCCACTAGGTCATCAGTGATATTCCTACAGAAACAACACTCCAGTCCATATTTAAACCAATAAAACCATGACAAACCTTCTCACCTTCAATAATCAAAATGAGACTCACTTTCAACAGGCCTAGTCTGAACTTGATCGTTACAGACCACAATAAAAGTACTAACCTCCTTCTATAATCCTCCCTTGTGGGCAGAATCCAAACTTACATGTAAATAAATCTAAGTTTAAGGAGCTCACTGGAACACTGTTTATAACACTAGAAAAATTGAAAACAATTACATGACCATTAGGGAGAATCGTTCAATAAAGTATAAAAACAGCCACTCAATGGAATTCAATGAAGCCAGGAAAACTAACTCAGAAGTTCTACATTTACTAGCATTATATAGAATCTTCAAGATAACTTGCTCACTGTAAAAAAGCAAAGTGTAGAAATGTGATTACTATGCTACTTTCTGTGTAAAAAAGAAAAGAATATGTATATATACTATGGGCTTCCCTGGTGGCTCAACGATAAAGAATCCATCTGCCAATGCAGGAGATGTGGGTTCAATCCCTGGGTCGGGAAGATCCCCTGGAGAAGGAAATGGTAACCCACTCCAGTATTCTTGCCTGGAGAATTTCATGGACAGAGGAGCCTGGCAGGCTATATAGTCTCTGGTGTCACAAAAGACTCAGACATGACTTAGCGACTAAACAACAACAACATATATACCACATTGTATATATACTATATATATCTGTGCAATATGTTAATGCGAACTGCATCAAGGACTAGACCAATCTGGGTATTTCTTAACTTTCTACTTAACACCAGCACCAATTACAAGAAACTGGTAAGGGCCACTTCGAGGGGAGGGAGGCAGGTCAGAGGGAGAGGGAGATTTTCTTTTCATTGTAGACATCACTTGTGCACCTTTTGCCTTCTGCACCATAAGCATACATCATTTATTAATTTTTTTAAGTTAAGAATCTATTGGAAAAAAATAATCTATTCAAGTTTAGAATCTAACCTGACCAGTTCTGAAGTTTCACATTACTTTTCTCATTGTACCACGGGAGACAGATAAGTAACAAACCCAAACTGGGTAGCCTGAGTCACAAGTTGACCTGGTATAACACACGGTATTTCTACCATATTAAAATACTTCAGAAAAGTTTCTCCTTTAGCAGTGTTTAAAAAAAAAAAACTTTAATATTTTTTGAAAATCTCACCAAATGCCTTTTTCTTGTCTACACAAAATAAAAACAAGTTTTCCTAGTCCTTGAGTAGTCTTAACGAAACAGACCAGGTAGTAATGACCCAAGGGACCCTACTGAAGCAAGCTTAAAGTAATTCCCTTTGCTCTGCTGCTGCTGCTAAGTCACTTCAGTTGTGTCCGACTCTGTGCGACCCCATAGACGGCAGCCCACCAGGCTCCCCTGTCCCTGGGATTCTCCAGGCAAGAACACAGGAGTGGGTTGCCATTTCCTTCTCCAGTGCGTGAAGGTGAAAAGTGAAAGTGAAGTCGCTCAGTCATTTCCGACTCCTAGAGACCCCATGGACTACAGCCTACCAGGCTCCTCCAACCATGGGATTTTCCAGGCAAGAGTACTGGAGTGGGGTGCCATTGCCTTCTCCGTCCCTTTGCTCTAAGGCCCCATAAGAAAACTTTTCTCCCAGAACAGCTCTACTGTTCACCTAGAAGAAACAGAAACTAAGTTATGAGACAGGCTGGTCTGCGAGGAAGAGAAGAGGTGCTGACAGACAGCTTGGCCATGTTTATCTCTGTGTGACCCCGTGGGTGTTTCTGATTCTATAAAATGCGGGCTACCAATGGGTCATTGTATATTCCTGATGGCTCAGACGGTAAAGCGTCTGCCCGCAATGTGGGAGACCCAGGTTCGATTCCTGGGTTGGGAAGGTCCCCTGGAGAAGGAAATGGCAACCCACCCCAGTATTCTTGCCTAGAAAACTCCATGGACAGAGGAGCCTGGTGGGCTACAGTCCATGGGGTCGCAAACAGCTGGACATGACTGAGCAACTTCACTTAATGGGGCATTATTCATGACCTTGTGACAAAATGCAATTCAACTCCCAGTAACCCATTCAAGGATACAATTGATATGGATATTACTTAGTCTCCTACTTAACACCAACACTACCTACCTCCCAGCCCTCACCCCCACGACACACACACACAAACACATCTTTTATCAGTGTCCTCTTTTAAGGACACTCAGTTCAGATCAGTTGCAGAGTCATGTCCAACTCCTTGCAACCCCATGAATCACAGCACGCCAGGCCTCCCAGTCCATCACCAACTCCTGGAGTTTACTCAAACTCATGTCCATCGAGTCAGTGATGCCATCCAGCCATCTCATCCTCTGTCGTCCCCTTCTCCTCCTGCCCCCAATCCCTCCCAGCATCAGAGTCTTTTCCAATGAGTCAACTCTTCGAATCAGGTGGCCAAAGTACTGGAGTTTCAACTTTAGCATCAGTCCTTCCAGTGAACACCCAGGACTGATCTCCTTCAGAATGGACTAGTTAGATCTCCCTGCAGTCCAAGGGACTCCCAAGAGTCTTCTCCAACACCACAGTTCAAAAGCATCAATTCTTTGGCGCTCAGCTTTCTTCACAGTCCAACTCTCACATCCATACATGACCACTGGAAAAATCATAGCCTTGACCAGACGGACCTTTGTTGACAAAATAAATGTCTCTGCTCTTGAATATGCTCTCTAGGTTGGTCACAACTTTCCTTCCAAGGAGCTAAGCGTCTTTTAATTTCATGGCTGCAGTCACCATCTGCAGTGATTTTGGAGCCCCAAGAAATAAAGTCAGACACTGTTTCCACTGTTTCCCCATCTATTTCCCATGAAGTGATGGAACCAGATGCCATGATCTTCATTTTCTGAATGTTGAGCTTTAAGCCAACTTTTTCACTCTCCACTTTCACTTTCATCAAGAGGCTTTTTAATTCCTCTTCACTTTCTGCCATAAGCGTGGTATCATCTGCATATCTGAGGTGATTGATATTTCTCCCAGCAATCTTGATTCCAGCTTGTTCTTCTTCCAGCCCAGGGTTTCTCATGATGTACTCTGCATAGAAGTTAAATAAGCAGGGTGACAATATACAGCCTTGACATACTCCTTTTTCTATTGTGAACCAGTCTGTTGTTCCATATCCAGTTCTAACTGTTGGTTCCTGACCTACATGTAGGTTTCTCAAGAGGAAGGTCAGGTGGTCTGGTATTCCCATCTCTTGAATAATTTTGCACAGTTTATTGTGATCCACACAGTCAAAGGCTTTGGCATAGTCAATAAAGCAGAAATAGATGTTTTTCTGGAACTCTCTTGCTGTTCCCATGATCCAGCGGATGTTGGCAATTTGATCTCTGGTTCCTCTGCTTTTTCTAAAACCAGCTTGAATATCTGGAAGTTCACGGTTCACATATTGCTGAAGCCTGGCTTGGAGAGTTTTGAGCATTACTTTACTAGCGTGTGAGAAGAGTGCAACTGTGTAGCAGTTTGAGCATTCTTTGGCATTGCCGTTCTTTGGGATTGGAATGAAAACTGACCTTTTCCAGTCCTGTGGCCACTGCTGAGTTTTCCAAATTTGCTGGCATATTGAGTGCAGCACTTTCACAGTATCATCTTTCAGGACTTGAAATAGCTCAACCGGAATTCCATCACCTCTACTAGCTTTGTTCATAGTGATGCTCTCTAAGGCCCACTTGACTTCACATTCCAGGATGTCTGGCTCTAGATGATCACACCATCGTGATTATCCGGGTCATGAAGATCTTTTTTGTACAGTTCTTCTGTGTATTCTTGCCACCTCTTAATATCTTCTGCTTCTGTTAGGTCCATACCATTTCTGTCCTTTATCGAGCCCATCTTTGCATGAAATGTTCCCTTGGTGTCTCTAATTTTCTTGAAGAGATCTCTAGTCTTTCCTATTCTGTTGTTTTCCTCTATTTCTTTGCACTGATTGCTGAGGAAGGCTTTCTTATCTCTCCTTGCTATTCTTTGGAACTCTGCATTCAGATGCTTATTTCTTTCCTTTTCTCCTTTGCTTTTCACTTCTCTTCTTTTCACAGCTATTTGTAAGGCCTCCCCAGACAACCATTTTGCTTTTTTGCATTTCTTTTCCATGGGGATGGTCTTGATCACTGTCTCCTGTACAATGTCATGAACCTCCGTCCATAGTTCATCAGGCACTCTATCAGATCTAGTCTCTTAAATCTAGTTCTCACTTCCACTGTACAATCATAAGGAATTTGATTTAGTGTAGTGGTTTTCCCCACTTTCTTCAATTTAAGTCTGAATTTGGCAATAAGTTCATGATCTGAGCCACAGTCAGCTCCTGGTCTTGTTTTTGCCGACTGTACAGAGTTTCTCCATCTTTGGCTGCAAAGAATATAGTCAATCTGATTTTGGTGTTGACCATCTGGTGATGTCCATGTGTAGACTTTTCTCTTGTGTTGTTGGAAAAGGTGTTTGCTATGACCAGTGTGTTCTCTTGGCAAAACTCTATTAGCCTTTGCCCTGCTTCATTCTGTATTCCAAGGCCAAATTTGCCTGTTATTCCAGGTGTTTCTTGACTTCCTACTTTTGCATTCCAGACCCCTATAATGAAAAGGACATCTTTTTTGGGTGTCAGTTCTAAAAGATCTTGTAGGTCTTCATAGAACTGTTCAACTTCAGCTTCTTCAGCATTACTGGTTGGGGCATAGGCTTGGATTACTGTGATATTGAATGGTTTGCTTCAGAAACAAAGAGAGATCACTCTGTCATTTTTGAGATTGCATCCAAGTACTGTATTTCAGACTCTTTTGTTGACCATGATGGCTACTCCATTTCTTCTAAGGGATTCCTGCCCACAGTAGTAGATATAGTGGTCATCTGAGTTAAAGTCACCAATTCCAGTCCATTTTATTTCACTGATTCCTAGAATGTCAACATTCACTCTTGCCATCTCCTGTTTGACCACTTCCAATTTACCTTGATTCATGGACCTAACATTCCAGGTTCCTATGCAATATTGCTTTTTACAGCATCAGACCTTGCTTCTATCACCATTCACATCCACAACTGGGTATTGTTTTTGCTTTGGCTCCATCCTTTCATTCTTTCTGGAGTTATTTCTCCACTGACCTCCTGTAGCATATTGGGCACCTAACAACCTGGGGAGTTCCCCTTTCAGTATCCTATCATTTTGCCTTTTCATATTGTTCATGGGGTTCTTAAGACAAGAATACTGAAGTGGTTTGCCATTCCCTTCTCCGGTGAACCACATTCTGTCAGACCTCTCCACCATGACCCGCCCGTCTGGGGTGGCCCCATAGGGCATGGCTTAGTTTCACTAAGTTAGACAAGGCTGTGGTCTGTGTGATCAGATTGACTAGTTTTCTGTGAGTATGGTTTCAGTGTGTCTGCCCTCTGATGCCCTCTCACAACACCTACCATCTTACTTGGGTTTCTCTTACCTTGGACGTGGGATAAGAGATGGACTGCAACACTGGAATGTTACTTTTCTGCAGGCCCCAGTGACAAGCATAAAATGCCAATAATGCATTCCCCTCCTTATTACACTGATAATTGTGTTCGTCTTTTCACAACATTGAGGAAATAAATGAGATTACATATATAAAGCACATAGCACACATCTAGCAAGCAATTCAACAGCTATCTCCTTGCCCCTCACTCTAGAGATTTTTCCTGTATTTTTCGGTTGTTTATCTAGGCTTATGTCCTATCATTTACAAGTTTACTCTTTTTCTTAAGTTGCCCCAAACATTTCTGGAGCTAACATTTTTCTCTCTTCTTTGGAATATTCATCTTATCAACATTCAAACCTAGCAAATTACTTTCAGTTCTCAAGTTGTATAATTATGTGAAGATGGGCTCTTTAAGGCAAGAGTCAGAAACTTTTTCTCTAATGGGCTATTAGACAGTAAATATTTTAGGCTTTGTAGGCCACATGCTCTCAGTCACATAGTCTTCCTTTAAAAAAAAAATTTTTTTTTAATGTAAAAACCAATATTAGCTAATAGGCCAAATGGGCCAACAAGGTTTGCTAATCTCTGCTCTCAGTGATCAGTTCTCTTTTATCCATTTTCATTTTCGGTGACTTTTTCCTTTGACATTTCTATTTCAACTATTCTATTTGCATCTAATTAAGTCATCAGAACCTTAAAATTTGTTCCATATTTCTGTTTCTCTATTTTACCACTTCCTGCTCTTACCATTTTAAAAGCAAAAATAAAAGTGTAAGAAAAAAAAAAACAGAACGGAACAGGAAAAAAAAAAAAAACAAAAAAAAGGAGAAAATAATGAAACTAATGAGTAAGATTAGCAAAGTTGAAAAGCCAGAAACACCTGAACAATTCAAAACAATGATGGAAAAGGATCAGGAGACACTTTAATGGAAGGGACATCTGAACAATGTAAAATTAGCCTAGAAATAAATAACAAAATAAAACCTAATCTGGAATGAAAGTTTGGAATGGAAGTTCTAGAAAGACATAAAGAAAAAAACAATCAAGACAAATCTGGGTATTTGTTAAGAGTAACACACTGAGAACCTCCCCTCAAACCTGTTCTCAATATCCATGCCAGAGGGCCACCAGGAGAGCTCTCCTCGGAGCTGGAGTCTTTAATCCATCTTCCCCACTGCTGCCACAGGTGCCCCCTGAAAAAATCCTCTCATCATGACAGCGCCTTCTCCCCTCTACTCCCACTGAAACCCTTCTGCCCATGAAATAACGTTCACACTCCTTAACAGAGCAGGCAAGGTTTACATAACCTGACCTTCACCCCCTACCCCATCCTCTCCCTGATCAGCCCATCCTCTCCCTGATCAGTTTCTCAACCATTAACGAGAGGAAAATCACTAGGACATTAATTAGAAAGAAGACATATTCCTAGCTATTTTCATCTAAACTGTGCCCTATGAAAATAAGTTTTAGAGAGCAATATGCAAAATAATAGCTAGCAGGGTTTTACAAACTGGCAGAAAGATTTTTTTGTCTTGCTTGTTTTTTAAAAACTGAATGAGTGTCCTTGGGCAGAGCAAAAAAAAACAAAAACAAAAAACAGGATCCATTTTAACAAAGACTCCACCATGTATTCACTTAATTATGCTATCTGGCAGGTCTCAGAGGAAGGCTTTGGAGATTGCAACTCCTATTCCGCTACTAGAGCAGAAACTTAAGTAATGGGTGATGAGGAAAACTGATAATGCACACATGGAAGGTCTGAAGTGAAGTGAAGTCGCTCAGTCGTGTCCGACTCTTCGCGACCCCATGGACTGCAGCCCACCAGGCTCCTCCGTCCATGGGATTTTCCAGGCAAGAGTACTGGAGTGGGGTGCCACTGTCTTCTCCGAGGAACCAAGGAAAACCAAGATAAAAGTGTGAAAACCACAGAGGAAAAGATGGAAGAACAGCAGCAAGACCAACTGAGAAAAGAAAAAAAAATCATCCACGGAGAGGAAGAAATCATAAACTCACTGGAGGCAAGATCTCTGTTGAAAAAGCTGGGAAGAAAAGGAAATTTTCTTAAAAATCATAATTTTCACAGAAAATCAACAGGCTTTAATGTTTTATGTTTATGTAATGTTTTATGAAGAGGTGCTAACCTTGGAACTGGAATGAGTTTTGTACAAAGAGACTGGGGGGGTAATCATTAAACAATACTGCTGCTGCTGCTGCTAAGTTGCTTCAGTTGTGTCCGACTCTGTGCAACCCCACAGACGGCCTCCCACCAGGCTCCCCGGTCCCCACTCCCCCAATATTGGAGTGGGTTGCCATTTCCTTCTCCAATGCATGAAAGTGAAAAGTGAAAGTGAAGTTGCTCAGTTGTGCCGGACTCTTAGCGACCCCATGGACTGCAGCCCACCAGGCTCCTCTGTCCATGGGATTTTCCAGGCAAGAGTACTGGAGTGGGTTGCCATTGCCTTCTCCGATTAAGCAATACTAGTAGCAGCAGCAGCAGCAGCAGTTGTTAAACACTATAGCAGTTCCATCTCAAAGGCTTACTTGTATCTTATACTTATATATATATATATATCAAAGACTATATTATAATCTCAACATTTGACAAAAGCACTCTTCACATTACTTTATCTAATTAAAATGCAAAAAACAGATTTTTAAAAATCTAGGTTTAACATACATTAAACAAGAGACATGGGTTGAGTTCTTTCTCTTTTCCCTTCTTCCCTACTCTAAGGTTCAGCTTTACACAGCAGTGGAAGAAGGGAACCTCACCCTTCCCTTCCTTCTACTAATCTCTTCATCAGAAGGACCAAGAGACTTAATCTACACCCACAGAGTTCATAAATCCCACTGCTTCCTGATGAAGCACAGTGGGATTAATTACAACAAATGAGCTGTGTATCATTCCGTATACTTGGAATATTAACCCCAGTCATTTACAGCCGACTCTCAACCGAAATGGGAACTTACAGGAGGAGACAAGACTCAAGACACCACAGCAAACCCTAGGGACAGACTTCAGTCCCAGAACAACTTTTCCTGATCACTGTGGGATTTCTATGTGGCATTCAAAGGCCAAGTTGGAAACCAAGTTCCTTAGCCAAAATACTGCTGATCTGCCCGCCTGAAATTATCTGTTCTAATAAGTGAAACTAGCATTTATGCCTCCTAAACGCTGCTTATCTTACACTGGCAGACAAACTGGAAACCTTGTTTTAACATGGATCACTAGCAGGAGAAACCCTGAGTTAAAATGAAGAGACATCTCCCGACTCCAAATGTTTTGGCTGCCTTCAGACATCAAAGGAAACTTTCATGAATCACCAGGTAAAAATCAGCAGGAAAGGAAGCACAGTCTTGTATTTGTTGTAGGTCCACTCAGAGAGGACAATAATAAAGAAAGAAAGAAAAAAAAACGCTGTGGGAGACGGTCCCTCTCCAAACAACGTCCAAACACACTCAGATGCCCAAAATTCTCCTATGCTCAACAACTGAAATTCTGTCTCTTTTCTCTTTACACGTGAAACGCGATAACATCTCCCTGCCTGACCGCGTCCGAAAAGCCTTCCCAACTCCGGGGTAACTGACTGCCCTTTGAGGTCTTCCAGTTACTTCCTGGTGGCCCCCCAGCAACCCCAACTCGGCCCCCCATATTTTACTTCTCCCCGGATTCCCAACCCTCCCCCACCTCCTCCCCCCGCCCGTCCCTGGCCGGCCGCCGCGTTCCCTTGCGCCCCGCCCCCTGCGCCTCCCCAACCGCGTCCCAAAGTCCCTTCCTCAGGCCCTCAAAGACCACCCGCCCCCGGGGACCCGCTGCCCCTCACGACCCCACCGCCACACCCCAACCCTCACCGGGTCCCACGGAGGCCGTACGCGGGCGGGCCCCCCCCACCGCCGCCTCACACTCCGGGGTCCGGGGGGGAGGGGACCCCGGCCCCAGCCACGCCCCCCACAGATAATGGGTGACATGGCGGCCCCCACCCCTCGCCCCGCTGCGCTCCTCCTCGGCGGGCCCGGCATCCTCGCTCACCCACACGAACAGGCTGTCCGAGAGCAGGTACTGGGCCACGTCGCGGGCCCGGGGTCCCCCGGCGCTCGGCCGGACGAGCGCGGCCGGGTCTGGCTGCACCGGGGCCGTTACCGGCTCCGCCTCTGTGGGCCCGGGCCCGGGCCCGGCCTCGGGCTGACTGAGAGCGCGGTAGGCGCTGACGATGGTGCCGACCAAGGCCAGGCCGCTGAGGCCCGTGTAGGTGCGGAGGCTGGGCCAGGGGAAGCGCTCGAGGAAGAGCAGCGGCATGGCGGCAGCGGCGGCTTCCAGCCCCCAGGTCTCCCCGCGCTGCGGCCGGGTCCCGGCGGCCTCGCGAACGGCGCCCACGAGCTCTGGCGTCGCCGCCGCCGCCACCGCGCCGGGCCGGGCCGGGCCGCTCCTGGCCGCTCCGCCCCGCGCCGCTCCCGCTGCTGCCCCTGCCGGCGCGGAAGAGCCTCGGCTGGCTCGGGGCTGGCCGCCGCCCCCAGCAGGGTGCGGGCGGGACGGGCGCGGGGGCGCGGCCTCGGTCCCCCGCCCCCAGCGGCCGCGCTGCCGCCTAGTTGGCGGAGGCCCCGGCCGCAGGCCCTGCGGCCCAGCACCCAGCATTATCTTCCGCCGACACTCTAGCTCGGCCTGGCCCGCGGACGCTTAGGGCACCCGCCCCAGGCCGGGCCCAAGCGTCACTCAGGCCCGACGGCGCTGACGGGCGGTCGAGCGCTGGCCGCGTGGGCCCACCCGCGGGACGCGGGGACCCGGGCCACCGGGCGTCCGGCCACTTGTCCTTAGTTTCCTTAACCTCCCCGTAAGCAGGTTACCCCAGAGCCTCCCTGTGGGCCTGGGAGCTTCCCAAGTGGCTGAAAGAGGAGACAGTGCTCAGGGAATAATAAAAGCCCTGGCCCCATGGAAAGACAATAAATCAACACTCTCAAATTCCTCTTAAATAAAGTTTCTGCTGTTTACTAGTAACACCCGGCGAAGTCTAAAGTGAACCTGATTTCAGTTCAGTTCAGTCGCTCAGTCGTGTCCGACTCTTTGCGACCCCTTGAACCGCAGCACGGCAGGCTTCCCTGTCCATCACCAACTCCCGGAGTCCACCCAAACCCAAGTCCATTGTGTCGGTGATGCCATCTAACCATCTCATCCTCTGTCGTCCTCTTCTCCTCCTGCCCTCAATCTTTCCCAGCATCAGGGTCTTCTCAAATGAGTCAGCTCTTCATATCAGGTGGCCAAAGTATTGGAGTTTCAGCTTCAACATCAGGAAATAAAAATGTGTTCCCTCATACCCCAGGTAGGAATGTAACATAGTGAGGATATTTTGGAAAGTGATGTCAGCTCTTCAAAAAGTTTAAACCTAAGAGTGACCATTTGACCTAGCAATTCCATTCCTAGGTGGTATACCCAAGAGAAATGAAAACACACTGCCACACAAAACGTCCACACAAATGTCAATAACAACGTTATTCTTAACAGTCAGAGTTAGAAACAACCCTAATGTCACTCAAGGGACGAATAGATAAATAAGGGATTACCCCCTAAAATGGAATAGTAGTCAGCCATGAAAATGAAGTAGGAAAACATGCTGCAAGGACAACGCTTGAAAATGTGCTAAGTATAAGCATAGACACAAATGGGCACATAGTGCAAGTCCATTTATATGAAATGTCCAGCATAGGCAGAAACATAAAGTAGGTTAATGACTGATGAGCAATAGGGAGATGAGGAAACAGGTATAAAAGCTAAACATGGATTTCTTTTTGAGGTGATGAAAATGTTCTAAAATTTTAGTGACTGTAGCAGAACTCTGAATATACTAAAAATCTTTATTTGTATAGTTATATGGTGAATTATGTAAATTATAGCCCAATAAGGCTGTCACAACAAAAAAGACAGAAAAAAAAGAACTACAGAACAAAAGTGCTACCTTGGGGGGTAGCACTTATTCCTTGTTGTATCTCTAAGGCCTTGACAAGTGCCTGATGTAGAGTAGGTGTTCAGCAAATATTTGTCGAGTCTTACAAACTTTCAAAGGCAAAAGACTAAATTATGTTCAAAGTCTCATGCCTAGTATTCTAATACTAAAAATTTATTAGTTAGAAAACAAAAGATGGTTCAGCTCAAGGTTATTACTATCCAATTTGCAATATTTAGAAACATCCTATTAAAGGCCTTGTGATGAACACAACAGTTTGGCTTTTACCAGGGAGGGAGGATGAGCGCCTACACACACACACACTTTTTCATATGAGATCTGTATGATTACACTTTCGGTGCCCTTTGATTCTCTATCTGCAGCCATTTGATTAAAATGCTAAACTTACAATTGTATTGGTAAATTAAAATTTCACTTTGAAAAAGGGATGTAATTTTCCACAGAAGTAAATGTTCTACTTTATCTGACTCTCCCATAAATTTTAAACCACACTATCCTACAATCCACATTCAATCCAAGTCACAATACAGTTACAAAATATCATACACCAAACTTGTCAAATCTTAATGGGCTATTAAGACATGCAGATGACACCACCCCTATGGCAGAAAGTGAAGAGGAGCTAAAAAGCCTCTTGATGAAGTGAAAGAGGAGAGTGAAAAAGTTGGCTTAAAGCTCAACATTAAGAAAACGAAGATCATGGCATCTAGTCCCATCACTTCATGGGAAATAGATGGGGAAACAGTGTCAGACTTTATTTTGGGGGGCTCCAAAATCACTGCAGATGGTGACTGCAGCCATGAAATTAAAAGACGCTTACTCCTTGGAAGGAAAGTTATGACCAACCTAGATAGCATATTGAAAAGCAGAGAAATTACTTTGCCAATGACGGTCCGTCCAGTCAAGGCTATGGTTTTTCCAGTAGTCATGTATGGATGTGAGAGTTGGACTGTGAAGAAAGCCGAGCACGGAAGAATTGATGCTTTTGAACTGTGGTGTTAGAGAAGACTCTTGAAGAGTCCCTTGGACTGCAAGGAGATCCAACCAGTCCATTCTAAAGATCAGCCCTGGGTGTTCTTTGGAAGGAATGATGCTAAAGCTGAAACTCCAGTACTTTGGCCACCTGATTCAAAGAGTTGACTCATTGGGAAAGACTCTGATGTGGGAGGGATTGGGGGCAGGAGAAGGGGACCACAGAGGATGAGATGGCTGGATGGCATCACCAACTCAATGGACGTGAGTTTGAGTGAACTCTGGGAGTTGGTGATGGACAAGGAGGCCTGGCATGCTCAGATTCATGGGGCCGCAGAGTCGGACACGACTGAGCGACTGAAATGAAGGTACAATATTCTACCATCTTGAATTCGAAGTGCTATACTCTGAATTGTATTTTGAGAGAACCATTACTAAGTGTTAAAACTAGGCAACCTGTTTTCTGGAATGACATTGTATTTAATAATAGCAGCTTTTAACATTTGATTCTGACTATATAATAAGCATGGCTTCCTGGCTCAGTGGTAAAGAATCTGCCTGCAATGCAGGATATGCAGGTTCAATCCCTGGCTCAGGGAAGATACCCTGGAGAAGGAACTGGCAACTCACGCCAGTATTCTTGCCTGGGAATCCCATGCACAGAGGAGCCTGGGGGGCTACAGTTTACTGGGTCACAAGAATCGGATGTGATTTAGTGACTAAACAAAATTTTATAGTCTAAATATTAAACTTTCAGAAGCCTGAAATTCCTGAAGATTCAATATGAGAATATGTGACATTAACCCAACTAAATGTTTTTTTATTTGCATTTTAAGATTTTAGAGGTTGGTGTCTAGACATTTTACTAGGGTAATAATTAGTATTTGTTCTACCAACATTTTGTCCTTACCCACTCTAAGTAGGTAGCCAGGCTTTGCACATCCTTCCCGCAAGGATTTTTTTTCCCAAGGATAGAACTCATTTTCTAAAGTCAACCAATGCTCTTGGTTCTTGGTACTGCTTCCTGCATCATCACGGGAGCAGGAAAGGAAACAAGACTCAGAGGGATGAATACTAGTGTGCCTAGGAAGGTTGGACCATAAGCATAGGAGCCACTTGCATCATCTGGTTCTAAGGCCTGTGTGACAGGGAGGCAATTGGATGAATATTCATGGAGTCCATGATGGTAGCTAGAGGTCTCCCCACCTCCACCTTCATTTCAGAGTACCATTTATCCTTCCTGGATTCTTACAACTTTGGGTAGGCCCCTACTCCCAATAATGACTGAGACTGAATTCCCTGCCATCTTTATAGGATGGGGGCTCTGATCTGGCTTGATTTAAAGGAAATAAATGTAGCATTTCAGATAAACCAGAATTGTGAGGATTCATTATTTAGATACATTATTGTTTTCATTTTTTTAAATATCCAAAATCCTTCTATATCCATGACCTCACTTGACTTTCACCCTGCCATGAGAAAGGCCAAGTCGTTTTCATGTTAAGGTTCTGAACAGCCTAGAACCTGTTCTAATCGAACCTAATCTAATCCAGTAGCCTTCGTTGTTTGCCCATAGCATTGGTGTTTTCATTAGCTTGACCAATGTGTTCCACTACTGAATCCAGCAGAGGGGAAAAAATAACCAAGTCACGTTCGTAGGGGGAAAAAGTAAGCTAATAGGAATATTACGTGTAGCTTGTACACATATAATTTTTTATAGCTCTATGGTGCCTGCTGTAAAATATACTAGTAAAATTTTCAGAAAAATTTCACAATAACTTTATCAGGTTTGTTCAACCTTTGTTCAATTTATTACACATATGCTCAAGTTCTGAGTTACTATTACAATGATGGAATTAAATTACAACATGTTACAGAAGTAGCAAGCATGGTGTCACAGACCATCATGACCTTCAAGCAAATTTGATTAAAAGAAAAAAAAAAAAAAACTGAAGTCAATACTCTGTGGAAACTGAGGCTTCCAATTATATAACACAGCAAAATTGTATGTCTACCTGTAAATCCCAGTCTTCAAGTTCCAAGTCCTTTCACATTGCAGAAAATGACCCTTTCACCTCACAGGAAACTGAATCTGCCTAAGACCACTGCCAACACACAAGGGAGGAATGTGAGAGGAGGGCAACATAGACATCCCAGGTCTTCAGGTCCTTGCTGTTACGCTAGTTGCCTCTTACCTAATGTAATGGCCCCTGGCCAACGACACTGAAAAAGAATCACGCAGGATTTCTAATGGCACACTATGGTTAGTAGCCACACACAAAAGTCAGAGTCATTCTGATTTTTTTATTGAAATGACAATAAAATAAAATAAGAACTGAACATTTTAATCAAACTTTAACTTTACAATTATAAAAATATAACCAAAACTTCAGTTTCTTTTATACATTTTTCTATGAACTTAACACCAGAGTAATTCTCAAAGCCAAACTATAAATGATTCTTGTACACTATGATGTGAACACAGCAACCAAAGTTTAAGTTTTTAAAGCACTGATCTTTCCCTTAACAGAACATGATACATTTTCCCAACTTAACTCTAGTCTCACAATACAATCCAACACTAAAATACAATGACATCTTAACTGGCTTAATCTAGACTTACTTAGGTTTTAGTTTTCTTTTTCCCCAAAACAAGCTAGATGAATGTAATACAAGCTAATATTAAAGTGTGTTTTATGGCTCAAGTCAAATTATAGTATTATGCTTTGTATTATGTATTTAACAAAAGCAAGGAGCTTCAAATGAGTCCAGTTTAACCCAAATGATGAGTGATGTAAAACATGTGGAATAATTATGGGAAGCCAAACCTTACACTTATAAAAGTTGACTTGTATCTAAGTCAAAGCCCACTAAGCCTCTTCTGGAAAATGCAATATACAAAATTTCGTGCTCTCGGAAGTGGTCTTAGTGAGGGGCATAAACTGTTCCAAACACTATGAATGAGTGAAAACATCAAGTTTGAGGAACTCCAAGGAGGAAAAGGTACTCCAAAGCATTTCGTCTCAAGTGACTGAGCAAGTACTTTAAAAAACAGGCATTAAAAAACTGAAAGCATAGTGAGTCACACTATTTAAGGGAATTTTAAGTGAATGGCTGGCTAGCTGGTTTGCTGAATCTGAGGAACTCCACCTTTCACTTCTGACTAAACATATAAGAAAACAGACTGGCCAGTTTGGTTATGTTTGATCCAAATAAAATACTAACTCAACAAAACTCTTAAACATAAAAAAGGAATTACTGCAACACACAATGCTGTAATAATTACAAGGGAAGACAATGATAAAAAGTAAAAAAATATTTTAACTGTTGTCAAAAGATGGATTCAGACACAGAATTGTCATTATGATATTTCAAGTATCATCCACTTATTAAAAAAAATCAAGTCTTCATCACATAGAAACAAAAATTTCACTTTTCTTCAAAGGGATGTCAATCGTAAATATGATTTATAACATTTGAGTAAAACTTTATTTTTTTCCCCTCAATCTGTTGAATACTTTCCAATGTGATTTAGTAGTTTTATATAGAATATGCACTACCTACTCAGGGAAAAGAACATGGCATACATTGTAATTATACAATGCAAAAGAAGGCTTTCATTTACAAACAAACCTGGAAAATAAGGCATTCAAACATATAAGTCATTTAAAACTAGTCAGTATTGATTATGTATAGAATTGGAATGAACATTTAAGACTGTTAGTTCTTGAAGAAATGATAAGAACTTACATATCAAAGTGTTAATTGAACAGTACCCTGTACCCTCTTTCTAATGGAGTACATCAAATTTGAACTTCCCCAGTTCTATTTTCATCAGGAAACCTAACGAGAGCATTGGGATACAACTATAACAAGTTCAAAAACAAATTTTTAAAATGTGTATTATGAATTTTAACTCAAAATCAGATCTATTATATTCCAGGTTGGTAACTCCAGCTTACTATTTTTCTCACATAAGCCCCAAGGTATGGATGACTCAAGCACTTACATTACTGGAGGTAATGATCAAGAAAGGATTTCTAGGTCAAAGCTTGAGTTACAAAAGGACGAGTGGCCTCAAATCCGATGACATTTCAACTCTAACACTCCTTACTGACACCACTTCAAATCACACCACGAAAAAGTCTGCCTCTTCACTTTCCCCAAAGGGCATGAGCTAACACACCTGAAAGTGGTCACCGTAGCTTTCCAACCGGAGGCTAGAAACAATCATGGAAGGTAGGCTGGAGATTGAGCCGTGTCCATCTCTGCCTTCTCCAATCTTGTAGGATGCATCAGTGAGCTCAACAGTAAAACTACAGTTAGCTAGAAACATGTGAATGTGAAGCAGAATGGCAGAACTGTTACACTTGAAGAAGGGGGACTATCCATAGAAACAGGGGCTCTTTCAAAGGCAATCCCTGGTCATTTTTGGTCCTGGAGACAGGTGCTCACCCATTAGTAGGCACAGTTATAGCCACTATTAGATTCACAACCGTATGAAGGTTTCTTAGGACCTCACCTAAATAAAGCTAAATGTTTAAAATTGCTCAGTTGCTCTTTGTCTCATTTGCTCAAGCCTAAATAGGAATAATATATGATGTATCTTTCACGTCACCCAATATTCAGAATAGCTCTGTCATCAGTACCATAAAGATGCACAACTAACCAAAAGTTCGTTTCTATCTATGAAAAACATAACTAGCAATCTATTTTAGTAGCTGCATCTTAGAAGACTTCCTTTACATTAAATCTACAATCAACCGTTTATAATAAGGCATACACAATGTACTATTAAGCAATAACAAGGCCAATTCTTTTCCCTTAAGAATTTTTTTTATTCCCTCAAATTTGATCCTAATTTAACTGTGCTTTTAAGATTCTTAAATTTGGTATTTTTCTCATAGGCTGACAAAATCTAATTCTGACTATTTCAAAATATTTTTGAAAAGGCTTTATGTCACTTTTTAAACTTTCATCTCATTGGCTTTAACTCCACATTAATTGAAATAACAAACTTTAATCCAAGAGTTCAAAACCTACCAGACCCACTTTTAGAAACTTCCTTCACAGATCACCATTTCACCACAGCCATAAAAATAACTTAAGACACATAATTTTACAAGAGCACAGATAATGAATACTTCCATTATGGGGGGGTGGGTGTTTAACTGAGCCCTGGGACCTCTTTTTATACCAATTCCCACGACATTCCCCGAGCGAGTCAATTTTAACAGTTTCCTGTATGGCTAACGTCTGTTGCATGTGAAATAAGGTCTAGCTATGCTGGTATAAAATGTACTCATCAGTAATACACTTGGAGTTCTGTTGTGATATAACTCATAGAGAGTGTAAAATTGGTATAGCAGTTGCACCTTGGATTCAATCAAGCAAATGTAGTTCCCCAAAGTAACAGACAATTCTCATCACAAAAATCTACAACATGGTCTTGGGAGTATACCCCCAAGAATGGTATCAGAGCAAAGGGTCCCACTTAAGCCTTCGCTTACGGCTTGACTGACCTTAATCTGCCATTATATCTTAACATTCACCTGTTTAGTTGGGGAAAAGAAATCCTTGCCTATAAGAATTTTACAAGTGTAATGTGAAATTAAAAATCAAAACAACAAAAAAACATAGAAAGAAGTCCACTTTCTTTAATGTTGTACAAAAAATATTTGTGTAGAACCAAAAGTAAACTAAACAATATCACATTTGTTTACAGCACAATCTAGCTTTTCATATTAACTTTACTATTCAAACCACAGAAAGTAGGTGGTAATTTCAGGACTGGGAAAGGGATAACACCAAAAAAACTTCAGGGATGTTTCTTCTACACTGTGTATAGCTGTGCTCACAGAGACGGCTTCTCTTACTTCTCTGCTGTGTAGCAACTCAGTTGTATATAAAGTTGAACCTGAATTTTAAAAAGAACAATATCTTTATTAAAAACAATATTATTTACATTTTTTCTACCTTAGATAAATTTATCTGGATAATAAAACTCTCCCTTGATATTTTGGGCATTTTCTACATAGACACCCTTTTCTTCCACTTGTCATATCTTACATTCAATACTGCTGAATACTTATAACGTAAAAAAATTCTAACAGTGTAAGTTTGATTATCCACTTTCCTTGAGGAAAGTAAACATTTTTATACCTCATTGTATTCTGACCACCCAGCACAATTACTGTTACCTGACAGTAGATGGATCATTTTAAATGAATGAATAACATGACTTTTTTCATATCCCATACTTCAATGTGTAACCCATGAACAGACCAAAACAGAGGAACAAAAGATGAAGTCTGACTTCAGTGCCAGAACAGAAAGACCAATTTCACACTAAACACGCTTTCACAGAAGGCCAAGATCACAACTGAAATTGTTTTTAAAGTAACATTTGTTAAGCATTTACCAGGTGCCTGGCATTATTCTAAGCACTTTATTATATGTTATTTCACCTAGTCCTTATAAATCTATGAAGCTGGGTCTACCATCCCCCTTTACAGGTGAAGAAATAGGTATAATAATTTGTTAGAGACCACACTGCCCGGAAGCAATGATGGTAGAATTCAAATCCACACACTGACTATAGAATGCATATTATTAACCACTATGTTATTCTATGAGTCCTATCTGTTACTGACAAGGACCTCAACCAGTGTAAGTCAATTTAAAAAACAAAACAACACACATTTCTCATCACTTCATCTGCCTTAAAAAAAATTAAACTCCATGTAAAAATTCAGGACTTAATCCTAAATGCCCCAACTTGGACCTAAATAGATTTCTCAATGAGTAATGAGAATACTCTTTAAGACAAGAGATTCAATTCTCCACAGTTTTATATACATAACTTCCATCATATTTATTATACATTGTTGACTACGATTTTACCATCTCTTCTTTGAATGATGGTTTCAAACTTACCTGTAGAAAATGCCAGATTTGGAGAAGAACAGATGCACAAATACCAGAATGTCATGCTGCAACTTAAGGTCTGAGGACACAGTCATCTTTGGCTTAATCCACACAAGACCTAGGGGATCCATCTACTGTCTTAGTTTCCTTGAAGACCAAAATTTATGAACCATCCCTCCTCAAGTGGCTTGAATTATTTTAAATCCAGCAGTTTAGATGCAGCAAACAAAAAAGCCCAACTCTCCATACCTGCTCAAAAGCTGGGGGAGACTAGAAATGATGGGTCCATATCCAGGGGCATTGTCGTATAGTTCAAACAGCGGTGCAGCCACCAGCTTGTAATTTTTAGGGACTGCAAACAAGGCTAAAACAAAAACAGTGTTTATTGGCTAAAATAAAAACAGTATTCATTTTCTATACTTCCTTATATAAACACTGCTTCTACTTCACTAGTAATCACTAATTTTACATTTGAGAAACTTCTGAGGAAAAAATAATTCTCATTAACACATTTTGGTTGTGTCTTTTAAGCAAAGGTCAGTCACAGCTTTGAAATGGACTCTAAATAAATTCATGCTGTTAACAACCAAGAGCACCTTATGAGTGCTGGCTCTGGGAGAAAGGGGAGGAGACCCTTGATCTTCTAATTTATTTTGAATTTCATTTTATAAGTATCAAAAACCAGAGTAGTTGTTAATGTGCACAACAGAGCTAAAGACTCTATTATTAAAAAAATCAATTAATCTGTCTCCTAAAATTTTATCACAATGTGAAATTAATACCAGCAGCTAAACAGTTATTAAAAATACTATAACCTGATATTTTTGGCTCCAGTAATTTACTCTTCCCCGGTAACATAACTGGCCTATGCAAGAAAAACTAGGTAATTGTGGATAAAAATGGTATGTGTTTTTAGTTTTACAATAAATCCCCAAATTCAAGTAACTTGAGGAAAATCACAAATAGAGGTATCCTTGATACTACACTACAGAAGTTTTTAGATGGCTGCCTTCAAGAATAAAGTAACTTACCTTTCTCTTGAAGCTGAACCAGAAACAACTTCTTATGCTCCTTAGGTTTTGTAATATGTGCAGGAATATATGGATACTAAAATAACGAGAGAATAATTTGTAGTTGCCAAGACATCCCTGACACCTCCCAAGCCTCCACTGACCAACTTCTCCCATTTCAGACTTTAAGCTCAAGTATCAGGCCTGAAGACCAGCTTCTTTATAACCCCAACACAATTTTAACATGTACACCATGGCTTCATCTATTTCTTATGTGTTTATCCCCTAATACAGTGTAAACTCCCTGAAGAAGAATCCTTTCTAGTTTTCCCTTTACCTAACGGATCTGGTACCTAACGGATGAATAAATACATGCTTTAATAAAAATAAAATATCAAGCAGTAAATGACTGAGTCACAGAAACAATTATAGGTTGACAAGTTTAAACACAATGAAGTCTGACATAAGTATTTATAATGATAGTCTTTTCAAAACATATCATTACAAAGTTAAATTTGCTAGAATCCTGATGCAGACCACGTCTACTAAATAAAAAGTTTAAATACAACGAGGTGCGCGACAGGAAATTTCTCCCCACAGTCACCACACCCCCACATGGAGCAATGCTGCAGGAACACTGGATGAGCGGTCTGTCAGCTGAACAAAGTCAAACTGTTTGTGAAAGTGGAGAAAATATTTTGAAGAATGCAAAGGAAGAAGAGAATTACAGAGGCAAGGTTGCTACCTGAGAAAGAAGAATTTTACACAAAGAATTCTAAAAGTCTAAGATAAAGATTTCCTCCTCTTCTGCTGTGCACACATAATGAAACCTCTCCTGCATCTCCCCATAATACATTCAGAGAAGCCTACTTTCCTTTCTGAAGTATTTGAGGGCAGGGGAATTTAAAAAGTGCTAAAAACAGGCATAATGGGAAAGAAGGATAAAAACAGAGGCTGCCAAAAGGAGGTATCAGCATCCCCATTTCTGCAAGAAACTTGTACAGAGACTAAGTATCCTTCCCAGAATGATACAGTTAAGCAATGATGCCAGGATTCAGCTGAGTCTATCCAACTCTTACGTAACTGGAAAAGACTATTCCCACTGTGCCATCCCAATGGGACCTAAACAGTCCTCCGACTACAGTAATTCCATACCAGAGCCATCCTCAGGGTATAATGAATCATGACCCCTCCGTACATGATCATGAAAACCATGCACACTGGCATCAGAGAGATCCAGAGAGGAGAGCGTGCTTCAAAACAACAGAAGTGTGGACAGCAGGGATGGAGCAGTCAAAAGGAACAGGATTGCTGAAGTATGACCATGAGCTAACTGGTGGGGGTGAGAGAGCTAATGGGATTTGTTCACTTTTACTATGCTACTTTTGTACATATTTGAAATTTTCCTTTAAAAGTAAAAATGCTTGGCTTTTATTTTTTAATTTAAATTAATGAGAGAAAAAAGGAAATTTCAAGTCAAATCAGAACTTTTTAAATGGCTAGAATTAAATCAGTTTCCTACTTCCCCAAATGCCCAGCAAATGTAACTGAACACTGACCTGAGGAGGCTCAAAATTTGGTCTCCACCAGTTGCCAATGCAGTCATCGATGACCCAGTCTTGCAGGACTCCATCCTGACGACCCAGTATCTGTCAAAAAGAAACGACAAAGCTGGTAAACTAAATATACATACCAATGAATATCCTTCTTCAGTGAAGAAGGTATTTTTCACAACACGCCTAATAGAGATGAATAGCTAATATGCCCCCATATAGATTTCCTTTTACAATGTATCTGTGTCATTCTGCCCAAGACATAAACTATTAGTTCAAAACTGGCAAGCTAGCATCAACATGATGATGGAGGACCAACTCATCTGTTCTGTGCCTTGGCACTGAAAATCAAAGACTAATTACCTATATCAACCAACGGCATACAATAGTTTTCTAGAATCAGCTATAGATTTTGTAAATCACCCACCTAAACAAGCTATAGAAATAAGTATGCAAAATTCAGTTTTCATTTCCATAAATCTGTATATCACAAGATTAAATTTAACTTAATCAGAGTTGTGCTCTACAGATTTTAATTAGCCAAAAATGGTTTTACAAAGTTCATGACAAGAAAACGCAGTTAAAAAGCAGTTAACTGTCCGACTTTACCATTCCCACTGGCTACAACTTTCAACTCTTAGCTGTTTTTCCCCCTGATATTTGCCTCATTTTTAAAAGCATTCTTCTCGTTTTTAAATAAACTGTTTATCTCAGTTTTAGGTTTACAGAAAAGTGGAAGCCTAGAACTAGGGAAGCCCTAGAACTCCAGCTGTGAATCAGAGCTGAGAACATCTACAGATTGAAGAGACTTCCCAGATATACCACAGCCAGTTTTCCCTACTATTAACATCTTACATTAAGATAGCGTATTTGTCACAACCAAGGAACCAACACTGATAACCTTATTATTAACTGAAGTCCATATTTTCATCAGATGACCTTCATTTTCACCTAATGTCTTCTTTTTTCAGTTCCAGAATCCCACCCAGAATACTACATTATATTTGCATTTCTCCTCAGGCTTCTCTAAGACTGACAGTTTCTCAGACTTTCCTTATTTTTGATAACCTTCAGTTTCGAGGAGTAGGAGTTAGGCATTTTGTATTATAGAATGTCCCTCTATTAGACCGAGATTTCAGATTTCAGGGAACTGGGGAAGGAAAATCACAGAGGTAATGTTTCATTCTCATCACATCATTGCAAGGGGGTACATTCCATTAATATGATTTACCACTGATATTAACCTTGATCACCTGGCTGAGGTAATATTTGTCAAGCTCTCTACTATACTTTTTAATAGTTACATTTTTAATATTCTTTTATGACCATTTCTTGATTGCTTTTCATTTTTAAAAACCTTTAAAAAAATTTAACACCCTCTACTATGGAACAAGAATTTAGATCTTAAAACCATATTCCCCACTCATACTTTCTCTTCTACCATGCTCCCATTGTCAGTATTTAAGTCAACATTCAGTATTTAATATGACTTGGTGAATCAGCAGATTTATTAAACTATAATTACACACCCCTACTTGAACAACTCTTTCCTTCAGAGACAATACTCATTTCATTCACTATCACTAATTCATTCCCCACATTCTCCACAAGAGCTTAAATTTCTTCTCAATTCAAATATTATTCTATCAAATATTATTATATTTTCCTAAGAGACATTTTTCTATCATTCTGCTTCAATCTGTAGTTGCTCTCAGCCCTGATTCACAGCTGGAGTTCTACGGCTTCTCTTGTTCTCTCTCCTGTGTTATTAGAGCCTCTCTATATTCTTAACCCTGTTCCTTCTTTCTTTGTTCATTCTTTCATTTTAGTGGTGAATATTCTCCATCCTCTAGCTTCCTAAAAAAAGGTACAAAAGACATCACCTTTATAGAAACTCTGCCGGGCTGGAAATAACTTTATCTGCACACTTGACTTATAGTTTGATTAGATAAAAAAGTCTCAGGTGGACACTATGTACTTTCAGATTTATGAAGGTATGCTCCATGATGACTTAGCTTCTGGTATTGTTTCTGGGAGGCTGATGCCATTTCTGACTTTAATGTTTTTGTATTTAACCCAGGTCTACCCATTCCTTCTCCCCAACTTTGGAAACTTTCAAGATTTCTCTCTTTACCCTTTTTCTAGAAAGGACAGTAGTTCTTTTCAATCTGAAAACTAATGATTAGGTTTGGGAAACTTTCTTGAATTACTGCTTTGCTAATTCCTTTTCCTCTGTTTTATTTATCCAAGTTAGATTTCATTTTTTTAATTGAATTATAGTTGCTTAACAATGTTTCAGGCGTACAGCAACATGATTCAGTTATACATATATATACATATATATATCCTTTTTCAGATTTTTTTTTCCATTATAGGTTATTACAAGATACTGAATATAGCTTTCTTTGCTATACAGTAGATCCTTATTGTTTCTACAGTTTATACTGATCCTTTTCTTTTACCTATGTTCTTTTTGTTCTACTTTCTGGTAGATTTCAACTCTATTTTTTAACTCACTACTCAATTTTTAATTCTGCCTTTTAAAAAAATTACTCACGAGTCCTTTTTTGTTGGCTGTATAGTCTTTTCTAATGGCACACTGTTCTACAGATACAATGTCTCCTTTTATCACATCAATAATATTAATTATAATTCTGCTGATAACTGAATTTTCTGTTTCTGCTAAGTTCCCTTTGCTTCTTTTGCTCTTTCCTGTTTAGAAGTTTTCCCCAAAAGCCTGGTGATACTGGTTACCTGCTCGCAATTAAGGGTAAAATAACCTGCTTAACTGACAACTCTGTGTACGTGAGTGACCAGGCTACCCTAGTTCTTTGGGTAGATTCCCAAATATTATCTATCATCGAAGTATTCTTTGGAACTCTCCATTTTCTCCGGGGGGGTGGGGGAAGGAACCTTCTAATCTTCAGCCTGGAGTATATAAAACTAGCTGTTAACACTATCAGCCTAGTAGAAGTCTCACTATCCAGGCTGTAACTTCACTTATTCTCCCCACCTCCTTAACTTTTTCATTGCTTAGTGTTTTCCAGTTTAACCTCTACTAAGAATTAATCAGCAGCCAGTCTCTGCCTAAATGTAAAGTAGGGAAGATGATCTAGGTACATCAATAATCCTATGCACACTGCCAGTCAATTCAGCTTTCAGTCCATGCACACCCCCTCTTTCACAAGTACCCCCAATTCCTAAGCTTTTCTGATGTTCTAGAGTGCTGGGTCCTTGACTGCCCTTCTGGGAGGCTGAGGTTTTGGCTAAGTCAATTATGATTCGCTCATCTGCCTTCTACCTTCAAACACTTTTTCCTTGTTACAGTCTCATTTTACATTCCATCAACTTACTGGACTTTTATCTTTCTAAAACCCCTTTAATGTTTTTTGGTGGAGTTATAAGAAAAAGCTGAGGTAAGTTCAATCTATCGTATATAAGCTGAGGTAGATTCAATCTATCGTATATAAATCAAAGTTCAAACACAGCAGAATATTTAAGACTAACACTGCATTTTAGAAATACTAAAAAACAAGTCAAAGTGGAAGAAATACAGGTTTTAGTTTTGTCTCCTTTCTGTATTTGCCAAGGATTTTGCACAGAATATGTACGAGTTTTGTAACTAACGGGGGTTGCATGCTAAGAAAGAAAACTATTTATTAATGAAACAGCCTACAATCTCAAAAACCTCCAGCATCTATATGCATCTGGCCCCAAGTCTTTAGAGACAGACATTAGAAGAGCTTCTAAAAAGTAACAACCTGGGCAAAGCCTAAAAGGTATGTGCAAAAATGAAAATAGGTATGTAACAGGAATCATTCTCCTGTCAAAATTCCAACACCTACTCTGGAATAAAATTACCTGCATTCAAATCTCCAGCTTCACCACACACTAGCTGTAAAACATCAAGGAAGCTACTTGCACTTTTTGTGCCCTAATTTATCAGTAAAACAGGATTAATAGCACCCACTTCCTAATGCTATTATGATGTTTAAATAAATTATTACATGTAAAGCAGTTAGAACATTGCTTAACAGTCAATACTCAGTAAATGTTGTTTTATTAACCATTATTGCTACATCAACTATTTCAATGGAAAATAATGCTATGACAAAGTATAAGTTCAACTTACAGAAAATAAACATTGTACTAACACTCCGAATTTATGTTTTATTTATAGAAAACTAAATATTTAAAATAAACTCATCCTTTTCAAGGCATACAAAAATCTGACTATGCATTAAGTTGACGGTATTTAGATGAGCATTAATGAAATCATCAAAGTGGTTAAACAGAAAAATACCTCTGTCATTAAGCGCTTTAGTCCTTCAACTTCATCTTCTCCTGGATTAAGCTCACCACCAGGCCTGTATAAAGGTTAAAATTTCAGCTTTCAACTTGTATTAACAATTTTGGTTAACAGGAAAAACACAATAATTACTATTTCTATCAAGTAGCTTCATAACACATTTCGGTGTTACATAAGGCAATTAAAGCAAACAAATGTCAAATGGAGGGGGAAGAATGTGCTAGAAAACGGAATTCATGTCCATTCACGAGTTTCACAGTAGACAAACCCTAGTCTTAAAATATGTACCAGAACATAAACATCACATAGTTGCTGGAAACCAGTACATCCCAATTTTTTCTCTTTGGAAGTTATCTAGTGATAATGGAGTCTAGAAATGCTGAGAAAGCAGTGGACCCACATTCTCTAGATCAGAAGAATGCAGCATTTTTTAAGAATTCCAAACTAAGTATTTGAGAACACTCTTTTTGGTACAATCTAGTCAAACAGTTGTGGACTAAACATACCGAGAGATTTATAAACGTAAATGAGAAAACTAAACAATCTATAAAAATGTAAAGCATTTTAAGAACAGGAAACACTATTGATCCTAAGCAAGAAATAATATCAATTGTTCTCAGTAATGCTTCAAAGACATCTAGAAATTGAACTTGGACTTGTTTGTTTCATAGGGCTTCTCTCAAGCCCAGTCATTAGCATCAACAATACAGAGAAACATGCAGATTTCTAGTTAGACCATTCTAGTTAGACCACAGTGTTCATAAATGAACACTGCAATGGAGAAAAAAAATGCTTTTGAGTTTCTCTTCCAAGACTCCAGTAACAGCCATGTTTGTTGAGACAAATGGCTAAAAGCTAAAGCTGTATTAAAGCTGCATAAACAGCCATCCTATTAAAAGTTGTTCGTTTCCAATGACACTTACAATTTGAAGAACGTTGTTCCCAGCTGTAGCAGTAACACATGGGGTAGCCGGTGCTCATGGACAATCAAAACACCTTCTACAGTCCTCCTCATGCCAATTTTATCAAATTCCTCCCTCATGCGCTGAAATCTGGCTGCAACAGAGCTGTCCTTCTCATAGAGAGGCTCTTTTGTACCAAAAGTGTAATTGGTAAGAGGGTACCTGTGATCCAAAGACAGACATTTGAGAACTGTAGACCATAAATTAGTAGGACAGACACCAATCACATAAAAGAAACCTTGGTAAAAAGTGTATATATATTGCACTTAGAGACAAAGAATTTGAACAAAGTTAAACAACTAGTTAATAAGAGAGCAGAGAAGGAAATGGCAACCCACTCCAGTGTTCTTGCCTGGAGAATCCCAGGGACGGGGGGAGCCTGATGGGCTGCCATCTCTGGGGTTGCACAGTCAGACACGCTGAAGTGACTCAGCAGCAGCAGCAGAGATTAGAATCTAGCTCTCTGGCCTCTAAAACCAGAACTTTCATTAGCTCAAGCTGTTACTTCCTACTTGAACTCTCAAGTATAGATGAAGTGAAGTGAAGGGAAGTGAAGTCGTGTTCGACTCTTTGCGACCCCATAGACTGTAGCCTACCAGGATCCTCTGTCCATGGGATTTTCCAGGCAATACTACTGGAGTGGATTGCCATTTCCTTCTCCAGGGGATCTTCCCAACCCAGGGCTCGAACCCGGGTCTCCCGCATTGTAGACAGACGCTTTACCGTCTGAGCCACCAGCTCAGGTCAAGTATAGATGACAATATCCTTAAAGCTCTTAATGCACAGAGTAGTGGCTATCTGAATAACTGGCAATCCTCTAGTTTTAGATGCTGTCAACCTGGCTAATGTGCCCTTGGGCTCCTCTACCAATCTAATTATAAATTCTATTAATTATGGGTGCTAATGGCTGATGTTTTTTTCTACAAACTGAGCCACCACTTTCCATAATCTCCCCAGTTATTTTCTATTTGTCCCAGTCAACTATCATCAGAGTTTTCTGGTAACTTTCTTCTTCGGATGAACTTTTCTTTCCCTTCTAAGATGTTGAGCCTTCTGCATTTCTTCTATTCAGTATCTTTATTCTTCCCTTCTCTTCATTTGAATCTTTTGCTGACTAGGTGTAATATAAACATTCTCTACTTTTTTATCAAGTATTCAAAATATAACATATTGAAAAGTTTTCTTCTTGCCTAGTAAATATTTTTTCCTTAAAAATAGTTTAAAAACTCTTATTTCATCACAGGTATCACCTTGTAACCCTTTGATCGTAAGACTTACAGAAAGCAGCCTTTGATTATAAATCTTTGGGTAAGAATGCTTTGGCCACACTTGCCTGTCCCCAACATATCTTGTCTACCAAAACACCTTGTGTTAGAAGTCAACAACTACATAACTAATCCACTAAACTATTCTTAGAAGGGGAACAAATCAAGGTTGCCAAAATGTTAAAAAAAAAAAAAAATTTACTTTAATTCCAGAAGCCAAATTCCAGGCATAAGTGAAGCAGTACTAAAGTAACTAAAATAAACTATTTCCAAGGTGCTCTAAAGATTTTAGGACCTTCCCCAGGAGACTCAATGCTAAACCTAACACCTTCATCATGAGTAGCAGCAACTCCACATAGCACTCTGTGCCCTGAAATTTGAAAAAAAAAAAAAAAGGCTTTATATACATTAACATTCAGTTCTCACCACCTGAATCAGAATTAAAGACAGCTCTAATACATCTCTATTGCAAACCCAGCTCTCACATCAAGAGATGCCATTAAGATGAAATATAAGGCTGTTCAGCTGTGAAGTCGGTGCCAGCCCAGACACATCTGTAGTACTCCTATCCTACTGTGAGCTTTGTAGAGCAGGGACTACACCTGACTTCCTCACCACTGTCTACCCAGCATTAACCCTAGTGCCTGCTACAAACTAAGCATTCATGCAATATTTGCTCATAAAATATACTGGAGGAGAGAGAACTTATTTTCAACTTAGGCCATTACTCAACCAGGTCAACTGAATTCACAACACAATTCTTTCTGAATACTGTGATTATACAGGAGAGGGAAAGTACGGCAAATCCATTAACTCATAACTTTAATGGAGCAAAAATTGAAACATTTCCACCAAGTTAGTTCGACATAATGGTTTGATGAAAAATAACCGAATAATCAAGGTAAAGCAAGGTAAAACTGTGAGCACTAATAATAATAACCAATGAAAGTAATACAGAAGCTGTGCTTTCACATTTTTTAAAAAAACATTTAGCCTTTCTATTTCATGGGAATACTATGAGGATTTTTCTAAAGATGTGATATGAAATTAAAATGCTATTATGTTAGTGTAATAGCTAGAGATATTAACTTGTATGTGTATGCTCAGTCATATCCAAGTCTTTGCCACCCCTTGGACCACAGCCCAACAGGCTCTTCTGTCCATGAGATTTTCAAGGCAAGAATACGGGAGGGGTTGCCATTTCCTCCTCCAGGCCATCTTCCTGACCCAGGGATCAAAACGGTGTCTTCTGTTCTGCACTGGCTAGTGGATTCTCTACCACTAGTGCCACCTGGGAAGTCCGTTAACATATACAGTATCTACTACTTGTATGAAGTGAAGTGAAGCCGCTTTGTCATGTCCGACTCTTTGCGACCCCATGGGCTGTAGCCTGCCAAGCTCCTCTGTCCATGGGATTCTCCAGGCAAGAATAACGGAGCAGTTTGCCATATCCTTCTCCAGGGGTCTTCCCAACCTAAACTAGTTCTCCTGCACTGCCGGCAGACTTTTACCATCTGAGCCACTAGGGAATTCCTATCACTTGTATACTATCTACTAGTTCCAGATTTCATAAACCCAACGTTTTTATTACCTAAATTTCCATCACCTGTTCTGTCAAATAAAACAAACCCATCTTCTCAATTCAAATTCCTTTTGAGCAAATTTCATTTATTTGAAGATAAAGAAGAGAAACACCTAATGTTCCCTACCAAAACACCAGTATCAGTTATTCTTTGCATCCTTTAAATACTGATCAATATAAAGTGCTCATTTTCCTCCATTAGCTCGGCACCATGGTGCCTCTCAAACTCTCAGAAATGATTTTTTTTTTTAAGAAAAAGCATACTGATAATTTCCTGAGCAAGACATAGCCCAAATTTCAATTCCCTGCCACAGTTTACTTTTGAGAGTGGCTTCGAAATGCAATGGCTTGAAGCGCTTAAACAATAAGACGTTAAAAGTAAAATGCAGCCCACAATGGGTTCTTTGGAGCTACATTTTGGAGGACTGAAAGGGCTTCCCAGGTGGCTCAGTGGTAAAGAATCCGCGTGCCAGGCAGGAGACGCGGGTTCGATCCCTGGGTCGGGAAGATCCTCTGGAGAAGGGAATGGCAATCCACTCTAGTATTCTGGCTTGGAAAATCCCATGGACAAAGGAGCCTGGACGTCTGCAGTCCCTGGGACGCCGAAGAGTCAGACACAGCTTAGACCTCCAAGGTCTGAAAGCCCATCTACAATGAAAGCCCCAGCCCCCTCCCAAGCTGGGGCCTCCTGGCTGCTCGGATGCTGTCGCTGCGGCGAAAACATGTAACGGAACATGGGGGAAGTCAGACAGCCCTAAGCAGATGAATAAAATGTATTCAGGAGCCGACACTCAATAAAGCAACAGAGGAAAAGACTAAGCCTGCGCGTTATAGCTACATCTCGAAAGCTTACTATTTATTAAAGCAAAGCCTGAACGGCAAAAACGATACTACGTTTTACCACTCACACCAAATAAAAACACACAAAATGTCACATACGCGCCGTTAAAGGATAAACACCACGGTTTGCGGCTGGTTATCTCCACAGACGTGGGGGAAAGAATGAGTTCAGAGCGTTTTCTACAGTGAATGCAGGGGCACGGAAACAAGCCATCTTTCCAGGAAAGGGAAAACCCTCTCAAGTAGGGCTCTAGCCTGTGGCGCTGGAGGGGGAGGAAGGGGAGGGCGCCGAGGGCGCGCCAGAAGACTGGAGTCTTTAGGGGCGCTCACGACCAAGGGGATGCAGACAGAACCGCGCGCGAGGGCCAGGCCGCACTTACAGGTTGATGGTGCGCTCCAGGGTGAGGGGCTTGGTCTGCTGAATGTACTTGTTGCCGAACTGGGTGACTCCCCGGGGCCAGCCGGTCTGCGAGCGATTGGGCGGCACCACAGACATGCTGGCGAGCTCGGACACTAGCAGCGAGCGGAAAACGGGAGGCAGGGAGACTTTCCCTGTGTGAGCAGCGGTTGTCTGCGTCCCACTCAGCAGACGCCGGCGGCCATTAGCAAGAGAAAGCCGAAGGAGGCGTACGCACGCCGGAAGAGCACCAGGAGCCTCTGGCGGCAGGAAATAGAAAGGCGGTTTCCTATCCCCAACGATCCAATCACTGCTGGGATAGCTGCAGTATCTGGAGCTTCCATTGGTAAATCAGGTACTGGTTCCGCCTTCCTTTACCTCAGTGCTTTCTACTGGATAGCGGTAGGGAAACACGGGAAAGGAGGCATTCTGGGAATTATAGTCTCCTTAGGAAAAGAGCTGCTACCTCAGCGTGCCGTGGGTGTTGTAGCTAGCGAAGAGATGAACGGAAAGCGGCCTGCTGAGCCCGGTTCTGACCGGGCGGGGAAAAAAGTAAAGAAGGAGGTGATGGCTAAGTTCTCGGATGCTGTCACAGAGGAAACTTTGAAAAAGCAAGTGGCTGAGGCCTGGAGTCGCAGGACGCCATTCCGCCACGGTAAGCGGGCGCTGTGAAGAGGGAGGCGCAGCGCCGGGTTGGGGGCCGCTGAAAAAGTCCTGGCAGTCGAGCAATAAGGCTACAGTACAAGAGGCTCTTGGAGAGAACGTGACTTTGGCCACCTCCGACTCTCCTGCCTGGCCTGCTGTCGCTTTTTAATCCAAGTTCTTTTAGCTTTAGAAATCCAGTAGAGAAAGAAATGTAGGCCAGGAAGTTTCAGGAAGTAGACGGCCTGCAAATTGGTGGAAATTCTGAAATTAAAAATTAGCGAATTAGCACCTTCTTCACTCTTTGTGCGTCTTTGGGCAATGAGTTCAGCTCCTTACTGTGTAAACTAAGATCAGTTCAGTAGCTCACTCGTGTCCGACTCTGCGACCCCATGAACTGCAGCGCTCCAGGCTTCCCTGTCTATCACCAACTCCCAGAGCTTATTCAAACTCATGTCCATCGAGTTGGTGATGCCCTCCAAACATCTCATTCTTGGTCGCCCCCTTCTCCTCCCACCTTCAGTCTTTCCCAGCATCAAGGTCTTATCCAATGAGTCAATTCTAAGTATCAGGTGGCCAAAGTATTGGAGTTTCAGCTTCAGCATCAGTCCTTCCAATGAATATTCAGGACTGATTTCCCTTAGGATGGACTGGTTGGATCTTCTTGCAGTCCAAGGAGTCTTCTCCAAACCACAATTTAAAATTATCAGTTCTTTGGCGCTCAACTTTCTTTGTAGGCCAACTCTCACATCCATACATGACTACTGGAAAAACCATAGCTTTGGTTAGACGGACCTTTGTTGGCAAAGTAATGTCTCTGCTTTTGAATATGCTGTCTAGGTTGATCATAACTTTCTTCCACGAAGCAAGCATCTTTTAATTTCATGGCTGCAGTCACCATCTGCAGTAATTTTGGAACCTCAGAAAATAAAGTCTCACTGTTTCCATTGTTTCCCCATCTATCTGCGGTGAAGTCATGGGACCGGATGCCATGATCTTAGTTTTCTCAATGTTGAGTTTTAAGCCAACTTATGCACTCCTCTTTTACTTTCATCAAGAGGCTCTTTAGTTCTTCACTTTCTGCCATAAGGGTGGTGTCATCTGCGTATCTGAGATTATTGATATTTCTCCTGGCAATGTTGATTCCAGCTTGTGCTTCATCCAGCCCGGCATTTGGCATGATGTACTCTGCATATAAGTTAAATAAGCAGGGTGACAATATACAGCCTTGATGTACTCCTTTTCTTATCTGGAACCAATCTGTTGTTCCATGTCCAGTTCTAGCTGTTGCTTCTTGACTTGCATACAGATTTCTCAGGAGACAGGGAAGGTGGTCTAATATTCCCATCTCTTTAAGAATTTTTGGTGCTCTTCCCCGGGCCGTTCACTGCAGGACCGACTCCGGTGCCCCCGCCGCCGGCGAAGCCGCCACCGCCGCCTCGGGACCGGCTGTATGGTTAGGCCACAATCTTCAATGAGTAGACATATTCCTCAGTTCTGTGGTGTTCTCGGTCACACATTTATGGAGTTTCTGAAGGGCAGTGGAGATTACTGCCAGGCACAGCACGACCTCTATGCAGACAAGTGAACTGCAGAAATTCATTACTGCTCAACCAAGAAGCCCCCATAAGACTGGTTAACCTGGACACAGAGGTGTTGAATTGAAATCCACAGAGCATTTTTATACAAGAATTCTGATCTGGATGGGGTAAACCTCAGTGCACTTCCTTTCTATTGCCTCAGTATTACTGGATTGAAGAATTGCTGCTTCTTGTTAAGAGGTTCATTCATTCATTACTCCCAACTTCATACTTAAAAGCACTGAGAATTTCAAGTGGAGTATATTAAAGTTGACTGTGTTTCTTTGCATCATTTCTGTATTCAATTTTTTAAATTCTTTCATATCCTTATTGAGTGTTTTTTAAGTAAATTAACATGGCTCGAATGAACCTCCCAGCTCCTGTGGAAGTTAGATACAGGAACATGAGATTTCTTATTACACACAACCCAACTACTGCAACGTTAAGCAAATTTATAGAGGAACTTAAGAAGTATGGAGTTACCATAATTGTAAGAGTATGTGAAGCAGCTTACGACACTACTTTTGTGGAGAAGGAAGGCATCCATGTTCTCGATTGGCCTTTTGATGATGGCGCACCACCATCTAACCAGATTGTTGATGATTGGTTAAGTCTTGTGAGAATTAAGTTTCGTGAAGACCCTGGTTGTTGTATTGCTGTTCATTGTGTTGCAGGCCTTGGCAGAGCTCCAGTTTTTGTTGCCCTAGCATTAATTGAAGGTGGAATGAAATACGAAGATGCAGTACAATTCATAAGACAAAA
This sequence comes from Ovis canadensis, assembly GCF_042477335.2. Lineage (NCBI taxonomy): Eukaryota > Metazoa > Chordata > Mammalia > Artiodactyla > Bovidae > Ovis > Ovis canadensis. Next base: position 37,348,725 of record NC_091258.1, on the reverse strand, counting down.
GCGGCGAGGAGCTTTTAACAGCAAGCAACTTTTGTATTTGGAGAAGTATCATCCTAAAATGCGGCTGCGCTTCAAAGACTCCAGTGGGCATAGAAACAACTGTTGCATTCAGTAAAACCAGGGTGCATGATGTCATTGATTGGAAGTGGAACCTGAGATGGAATGGAATTTGTCGTATATAGCAGATAGCCCGGTTGACTTGGTGAATAAGTCTGATGAAGCTTCCATAGGAGTGGTGAAAAGCAGTTTCACCAGGCCATAGGCCTGGCAGAGTTGTCTTCAGGTTATGATCAACCTATTTGGATACTAGTAAAGAATTTTTGCTGTTCAGCATTTAATATGTGCTTATAATTTATACCAATTGACCTTTCCTGAAATCATGCAGTATTGAGTCATGTCATTAAATGTTTCCATGCCAGAATCTTACCAATATATAAGAAATTTAGAAAGATTAGGTGCCAAAATACCCAGCACAATACTTGTATATTTTTAGTATCATATAGAACAAATCCCAGGAACTATGAACACTCTGGACCTTATGTGGTTTATTCCTTGCATCATTTCAAACATAGAAAATAGGGCCTATGAGGTTTGTTTGCTCACAATATGTTTACGTCTCCCACATTCATACCAGTATACATCAGATTTGCTCCCTTTTTATTAATCAAGTCTTACAGTGATTATTTAATATCTTTCTATAAATCTCATTTTATGTTGTAAAAGGCCTCCATTTTGAAAATCTACATTGTGCAGAAGCACATGTCTTTACTGTCTCCAGACAAAAGCCTTACAGTTCATTTTAATGTTTGCACTTTGGGGTGCAACTTACAGGGAGGGCCTGAAAAAATAATGGGAGGAGGCTATTAAGTATTTTTAGTAAAATGTTGCCTTTGTCTTGTGGAGAACATGTAGAATATGTGCTTTAATTTAGTAAATATTTTTTTAAAAGGTAGAAATACTTTGTTACTGTAACTAAAACAATTCTTAAATCAAAATTTCTGAAATTCTTGTAATTTTTTTTTTCATACTTACCTGAAGTTGTTTACCGACTTAGTTTTGTTTGAAGTGTGATTCCCAGCCTCTCTTGCAAAAGAAAAAAGTGGGTTTCTGCTAATGAATTGAGCAGACATTTAATATTTTATATACCTTTTGAGCTGTGTAACTTAATATTTGGATACTTGACAATTTTTTTTATTATGTAATTGATAAAATGGTGACGTGTATTAATGTTAGCTCAACCATATATTTATACTGTCTGGGAACAAGTGGTTATAGTTCTGTGGGAGAAATAATTTGTCAGTGTTCACCAGCTTGTAAAAATCTAGTGCAAGAGCTTAAACATTAAATAAATGATGATATGCATTTATCATCAAAAAAAAAAATAAAGAATTTTCCGCAGTTTGTTGTGATTCACACAGTCAAAGGCATAGTCAATTGGCATAGTCAATGAAGTAGATGTTTTTTTGGAACACTTTTGCTTCTTCAATGATCCAACGGATGTTGGCAGTTTGATCTGGTTCCTCTGCCTTTTCTAAATCCAGCTTGAACATCTGGAAGTTCATGGTTCACATGCTGTTGAAGCCTGGCTTGGAGAATTTTGAGTGTTACTTTGCTAGTGTGTGAGATGAGTGCAACTGTGTGGTAGTTTGAGCATTCTTTGGCATTGCCTTTCTTTGGGATTGGAATGAAAACTGACCTTTTCCAGGCCTGTGGCCACTGCTGAGTTTTCCAAATTTGCTGACATATTGAGTGCAGCACTTTCACAGCATCATCTTTTAGGATTTGAAATAGCTCAACTGGAATTCTATCACCTCCATTAGCTTTGTTCATAGTGATGCTTCCTGAGGCCCACTTGACTTCACATTCCAGGATGTCTGGCTCTAGGTGAGTGATCACACCATCGTGATTATCTGGGTCGTGAAGCTCTTTTTTGTACAGTTCTTCTGTGTATTCTTGCCACCTTTTCTTAATATCTTCTGCTTCTGTTAGGTCCATACCGTTTCTGTTCTTATGGTGCTTCTGTTAGGTCCATACCATTTCTGTTGTTATGGTACCCATCTATGCATAAAATGTTTCCTTAGTGTCTCTAATTTTCTTGAAGAGATCTCTAGTCTTTCCCATTCTGATGTTTTCCTATTTGTTTGCATTGATCACTGATAAGGCTTTCTTCTCTCTCCTTGCTGTTCTTTGGAACTGCATTCAAATGGATCTATCTTTCCTTTTCTTCTTTGCCTTTCACTTCTTTTCTTTTCTCAGGTATTTGTAAGGCCTCCTTGGACAACCATTTTGCCTTTTAATCTATACTATTTCTTGCCGGAAGCTGGCGTGAGGAATCCCACCCATGGCAAAGGTCATGAGGAAGGAAGCCCGACAAAGCGCAAAGGCGTGATCTGGCTTCAGGGGTTCCCCCTGAGTTTTCCTGAACATCTACCCTCCAAAACCAGAGTCGGCCTGATTTTATTGTACTGTGCTTTCCACATTCTCTGGAAAAAGTTAATTCAGGGCTTCAGTCTCCTGCATATGAAAGGAATGTTTCAGCTCAAACCCCTCTGATGGCTCTCTAACTTGCCTGACAGGTTCCCCCAGACTTTCTACAACTTGTGAATTGCTCACAGCCCCCCAGCCGCGAGAGGCACAAAGCTTAAAGCATCTTAAAGATAGTCTTTTCTAAAGAGCTAAAAATTACATTGGTGACAGGTTTTCACTGTTGACTCAATGACTGCTGCCAGGCCTCCATATTCTTTATCTTTTAGGCACCTGGGAGGATATTAATCAATGTAATCGGGATGCAGAAATAGGAATATAGTAGTTTTGATGTTAGCAACACTAGACCTTTGAGTTAATTACTTTTCTCTTTGTTATAAATCACTGTACTCCTTTTACTTGTTATAAATTGTATCCTTGCTATGTAAGAATGTAACTGTATCTAGTGCTTTCTGAGAGTGGCACCAGACTTTGGGAAGAACAACACTATTACCCTTATCAGAAAAGGGCCATAAAATGTTAATTGGCCTTCTGGCCAGAAGATGATGTAAATCACCTAAGACTTGTGTATACAACTAAGTATGCAGAGAAAAAGCCTGGTCTCGATAAGAGTCAAGGCTGCTGACGCTGCATAATTTTGTATTACCCATTGATCTCTATGTACAATCAAAAGGTATATAAGGCCTTTCCGGACAAGGGAGGTGGGGCCAGTCATTGGAAAGTCTGGTTTCCCCCATGTCTTCTTTCCTTACTCTATTTTCTGGCTGAATTCCCATCTGGGGCATGGAGGCTTGCCTTGTCTACTTACTTGCCCCAGCTTCTAAGATCCATGAGAGAGGGAGCCCAAGGCGGGGCACTCTCCGCTATTCAAACGGACGCCGGTGGCCTAACGTAGATGGTGCAAACTTCTTGTCCTGATGTTTTATTGGCTTTCCACGTAAACCAAGTTATTTAGCCTCTTTTCTCCACTAAATTTTCCTACTATACTATTTCTTCTTAATTTCTTTTATATTTCTAAATAAATAAGTTTTTCCTCGCCTACTCCGTCTCCCCTTTGAATTCCCTGGATCCACTGGGGCAGAACCCTGGCAATTTCTCTGGGAAAGATGAGAGTGATTAATGAGCTAATGCCTGCATGTATCAATACATATTTTTCTGAGTAAGGACCAGTAAGCATTTGGACACCTAGTTGAGTGGCTTTTGCGCGTTTTTCCTCTGAAGGTGATGCTTGTTTGTCCTGTGATAGCATAGCCAGAGCATTTGTTGAGAGCTGCCTGATAGTAGGCACCTGGGTTTACTCAGTTTTGCAGGCCTGTAGTTCAACAGCATGACCCACGGAAGTAAACATGGTTTGAACAAAGGAAGGAACCTGCCTCAAATGATTTCATCCTCAGCTTCAAATATCACCTTGTAAGATAAGGACTCTGCTTAATGCATCATGCTTTTGCTTCTAAAGTTTGCCAGGTTTGTTGTTTCATTGGTTAAGTGCTTTAAGGAGATGAGTCTTGGGTGTTCCGGATGCACATATAAAGTGATGGCTTCATGTTTAAGCTCTATACACCAGGGATTTTGTAGTTTCCTTCTGTGTGGGATACAGATAGTGATGGGGTCTACCTTAAAACTGTTGAAAAGACTAAACAAGATAATACCTGTAAGCTTTACACTATCAGACCCTACTGTGCCTGGCACCTGGTGTGTGGTGGCGGCAGTGAGTTTTATTAGAGGGGTACATAATCTCTCCCACCAGACTTAGTGGGTGAAACGTTGAGATAAAACTCAAGGAGTTAGGGTTATGCCTGACCCTATTAAAAAAAAAAATATATATATATATATGTATATATATATATAATGACTTCCTCTAGCAGTACTTTAGGGAAAGAAAAAGGATTGAAAAAAAATTTCCAGCCAGTATTGCTATTCTCTTTTTAATTTGCTACTTTCATTTGAAGTTTAGGGGGAAATGAATTAAGACTAAAATGCATTCAGCTGAGTAAGTAATCAGTAAACTAAAAAACTCTCCAAAAGAGCAGGAGTCTTAATTTAGTGACATCACCTATACTCATCTTAAGGCCTAACATTGTTAAGCACAATACCTTCGAAAAGTAGTATTGAGTGGGAAGAGAAAAGAAAAAGAACTTATAGTTCTTCCCCAAAATCTTTGATTTTAGGTGCTAAGTTTCCAAAAATTCATCACCATCCCTTTTGTATTCTCTCTGCTGTGCTGTTCATGAGTCAAAAATACAAGAAGTAAAAGTCACGGATAACACTTTCTTCCCAACAGAAGCCATTGTCATGGACATGGACCCCTTTCTTCACTGCGTGATCCCAAACTTCATCCAAAGCCAAAACTTCTTGGAAGGACTTCAGAAGGAACTTTTGAACTTGGACTTCCATGAAAAGTATAATGATTTATATAAATTCCAGCAGGTATTTATGCCCCTTTCACATTAGCTTTTCCACTTCAGAAAGTCGTTGTCTATAAAAATCATTCATTACCATATCGACTTGAGGTTTTAGTTTGGGTTTTCCACTGGGGGTCCTGGTCTGGTCTTGACGTTGTTAAAAGCATTCATTTATTTAACATAACCTGAGTGTTTACTATGTGTTCAGTTCAGTGGCTCAGTCGTGTCCGACTCTTTGCGACCCCATGAATCGCAGCACGCCAGGCCTCCCTGTCCATCACCAACTCCCAGAGCTCACTTAGATTCACGTCCATTGAGTCAGTGATGCCATCCAGCCATCTCATCCTCTGTCGTCCCCTTCTCCTCCTGCCCCCAGTCCCTCCCAACATCAGGGTCTTTTCCAGTGAGTCAACTCTTTGCATGAGGTGGCCAAAGTACTGGAGTTTCAGCTTTAGCATCATTCCTTCCAAAGAAAACCCAGGACTGATCTCCTTTAGGATGGACTGGTTGGATCTCCTTGCAGTCTGAGGGATTCTCAAGAGTCTTCTCCAACATCACAGTTCAAAAGCATCAGTTCTTCAGTGCTCAGCTTTCTTCACAGTCCAGCTCTCACATCCATACATGACCACAGGAAAAACCATAGCCTTGACTAGACGGACCTTTGTTGGCAAAGTAATGTCTCTGCTTTTCAATATGCTATCTAGGTTATGTGTTAGGTGTTAATAAGTATTATGGGGGAGTCTTTGCCAGTTCTGCCCTGAAAGCCTTTAAAATTTAAAATTACAGAGGTGGTAGTGATGGTGAAAGATAGTCAAGTACAGTAAGCTGATAAGTACATTTTGGGGAGTGATATAATAGAGTAGTGCACTGGACGATAGTGTGTTAGTTGCTCAGTTGTATCTGACCCTTTTGCAACCCCATGGACTGTAGCCTGCCAGGCTTCTCTGTCTGTGGGATTTCCCAGGCAAGAATACTGGAGTAGCCATTTCCTTCTCCAGGAGATCTTCCTGACTTAGGGACTGAACCCAGGTCTCCTGCATTGCAGGCAGATTCTTTACTGTTTGAGCCACTAACCAATTAAATTTTTGAGTTCATGTCTTTTTTAGGTGGATTTATGTATTGTCATATGTCTTGTAGAGAGTTAGATCTAGTCTTTTTAAATTGGTGAACAATTGAATTTGACAGAAGACTAACTCAAAATCAAGGCTTGTTTTCCTGCTGTTAGAAGCCAGGCCCATGCTAGGTTTAAAAATATATAGGTCATTGGTTTCCCCAGTTTGGGAGGATATTTTTCATTGTGGGGTGTACATCACTCTTGGAGGTCTTTATAGAAACTTAAAGACAGTCCTTAAAATCAAAAAAAAAGTGAGGATGAAGAGCTATCTTGTTTTTTTTTTCCATTTTCCCTTTTATTCTAATCTAGGGTAAAAGTAACAAATTCCTCTGTCTTGCGTTTAGTCTTTTGCACTCGAGCTGGTTGTGTCCCCCAGTCTATCTTTGGGCCTTTTATATGTATGATTTAATCTGGTTAAATACACAAATGACGTTCTCTTTTTAATTCTGGAAATCTAATGAAAAATAGCTTGTATCCATAGTGAAGTTGTAAAAGTTAATAAAAATCATAGTCATCTATCTTTATAATTATATTAACTTTGATAACACTAGGCCTCTTTTAGTTGATTTAGGGCTATATGCATATCCGATTACTGAAATTGAAAAGCCAAATTGGTTTTTACTTAATGCAATTCGGTAGATGGAAAATACTTCTGTGAAGTCCATGAGAGGCAAAATAGTAAAAACGGCCCTAAGGTAACAAGGGAAAAAGAAGCAGCCATTACTTTAGATACCAACGGTGCTTAATGGAACTTGTGTGAATAATTTTTCACTATGCTCACTGTGGGACTTCTTCACCTGAAGACAGTAAATATAAACCTGCTTTCCATGTCCTGTCCCATCAGACTTCACTTATAGCCCTTTTTCTTTGCTTGTGCTATGAATTGACTTGATAATGGGGCCTATAACAACTTCCAGTTCTCCTGACCAAGTTAGTCATTAGGAGTGGCCTGATTTTTCCTTTGTTTTTCACTTTACGTTCAGGATACTTTACGTTCACACTCATTTTTCTTCTGCCTCACTGGCAAGTCCTTCTTAGTTCCCTTCGGCAGGTCCTCCATTGGTACCTGGCTTCTTAATGACAGAGTACTCTAGGACTTCGCCCTTGGAGACTCCAGGGAGTCTCATGGCTTTGCCTCCACTTTTGGGTATCTGTTAAGTGTGTCACACTTTCAAAAACTAAACTTCTTGTCTTTTCACCCTAAATCTGCTCCACCTACAGTTTCCCCTGTCTCAGTTGATGAGCATCAGTCTTTCCAGTGACCCAGGCCAGAAACCTTGAGGTTATCCTTCATTCCTCGCTCACACCTCTTCTCCATTCCAGTGGAAAATTCTTTTGGATCTACTGTCAGAATATATTCAGAAAAATACACTTTTCACTTCCACTGCTAACAGCTGTCACCTGACCCAAGCCTTTTCTCTCACCAGGATTATCCTGTTGGTGGACTAACTACTCTCCTTCTTCTACCCTTGGCCCATGTACAGCCATTGTGTTTGTTTAAAATGTTAGTGGACCCAAGAAAATTGAAATCATTTGCTCACATAAAAATTTGTACTCAGATTTCAAAGCAGCAATGTTTATAATAGCCGAAAAGTAGAAACACCCAGTGTCCATCAACTGATGATAAATGGATAGATCAAGGTGGTATGTCTATACAGTGGAATATTATTCAGCCAGAAAAAGGAATGAAGTACTAAATACTGCTGCAACATGGGTAAACTTTGAAAACAAGCTCAGTGAAAGAAGCCAGATACAGAAGGCCACATATAGTGTGATTCCATTTATAGGTAATAACCAGCAAAACGTATAGAGTACATTAGTGATTGCCAGGAGCTGGGGGATGGAGATGGGGAATGACTACCTAATAGGTAAAGGGTTTCTTTTTGGTATGATGAAAATATTCTAGAATTAGATAGTGGGAGTAGGAAATGGCAACCCACTCCAGTTTTCTTGCCTAGAGAATTCCATGGACAGAGGAGCCTGGCAGGCTACAGTCCGCAGGGTTGCAAAGAGTCAGATATAACTGAGCATGCATGCATGATAGTTGCACATGTGAAAATACTAAAAGCCCCCTGAATTACATTCTTGGAGATGTTAAAATAGTAAATTCTATGTTACGTGAATTTCATCTCAGTTCTAAAAAGTTTTGTTCAAAATCTCCTTAAGGTTCTCATTTCTCTGAGCAAAAACCAGAGTGGTTGTACGTCCCCCATTACATCTTTGGCCCCACCTCCTGCTGCTTCCCTCCAACTCACTAAGCCACATCCTATGATTTCTTCAACAGGCCAGGCATTCTTCCCACTCAGGACATTGAATCTGCTTTGCTGAGATCTTCCCTGAGTATACTTCCCAGCTTCCTTCAAGCCTCTGCTGCACATGCATGAGGTCTAACTTGGCCACCAAATTTATATTGCAAGCCCTTCCCTGCTCTCAGCACTCCTGGTCCATCATACTCTGCTTTATTTTCCCATGACATTCCTCACCTTTTTTATTCTAATAATCAATTTGTAATGTTTATTGTCTTTCCCCCACAAGAATGTATAAGCTCCACTATAATACTTTTGTAACTGTTTGTGGAGTGAATAAGGCACAGAGAGGCTAAGCAGCATGCCCAAGTCACAGAGCTACCAAATGGAGGGGGCCATGTGTCAACCCCAGGCAATTTGGCTTCAGAGTCCAGGCTTTTAGTGACATTGCTGGACTGCCAGCATGCTCCCTCCCTAAACTGCTCTGCTCTGTGCGTTTGATTTATGAAGGAAATCCTTTTTTTGTTTTTTCATGGTCAAGTCTGATGATCTGAAGAAGAGAAGAGAGCCCCACATCTGTGCTTTAAGGTAAAGGAGTACTCATACTTGCTGGGTGCCGAGTATGTGCCAGGCAAAGGAGTAAGTGCTTTAAATGTTACGTCATGCCATCTTTGTTGGCATTATTGTCTCCTTTTGTAGAGGAGGAAACAGAAAGTAAGTAATTTCTTCAAAGTTACCTAGGGGAAAATGGAGCCGAGATACAGATCCATGTCTGTCTGATTCCATGGCCAAAGTTTCCAGTGATAAAATGACCGTGTTAGTAACCAGGAAAACAATACTGGCAGTACCGTCTTTCACATTGTCAGGTTGACATATTTAAAACAAAAGTTCCAGTGTTGACAGAAGTGTAGATATACAATGCTGCAATTTTTCTTAGAAGATAGTTTTGAAAAATGTATCAAAACCCTTAAAATTATGCTTTCTTTTTGTAGTATAATTCCACATACAAGAATTTGTCCTGTGAAAATAAGGATGTGCTCAAAGATTCCATACAAGATTGTTTATCATAAGTGAATAATTACATACAAATTAAATGGCCATCCATCAAGAGTTATACAGATAATGGTACAGAACAAAGTGGAAAACTATACCGTTAAATAAGCAAGCTCCAGGAGTTGCTGATGGACAGGGAAGCTTGGTGTGCTGCAGTCCATGGGGTCTCAGAGTCAGACACAACTAAGTGACTGGACTGAACTAATACCATTAAATGCTCAACACATGAGTATAGTAGTTGTTTCATCAATTCCAAGACACTTTTTTTTTTTTACATTTTAATCTTTCTGAGACTCAGTATCTCACATAATTACTGTTTTGTCCCAGTTTAATTTACAGCGTTTTTTGAAGTGATTTATAAAATGTGATACTGCTGGCAAAGGCATAGGCTAGAAAAATATAAAGAGAAAGAAGTTAAAAATAGCACACAAGGTGTGATCTCATTTGAAAAAAAGAAACGTTTATCTGTATACCTATGTATATGCAAAGAAAAAGACTTGTAAGAATGGTATGTTTAAATCTGTCTAATAGGATTAAATAGTGGCAGTCTGCACAGATTACTTCTTCTAAAACCTAAAATATTTGTTAACTGTAACAGTTCACAGTTATTCAGACCTTTTTTCCTCCATGACCATGCTTTTAGGGCATTGTCTCATTAGTTCACACCACGCCTCTGATAAAGCATGTCTTTCCTCTGGGATTGAGTTACATTCTGTACCCAAAAGGTAATAGCCAGATGGTGTGAATGATGGAATTCCTTGTCTTTACAGAAAGGTGACCTTTTTTTTCCCTGTTAGGTTTTATGATTTCTCTCATGAATACTGTTAACAAATGAGAATGATGGCAGAAAATAGCCCTATAATTGTGACACCTTCATGGGATGACCAGAGGAAGAGCTTTCTATGGAATAAATTTATGGCAGCTGATGTTACCAGTAAAAGAGGGATGAAAGGCTTTGATAATATCAGTTGCATAAACGTTTAAGACTCAAGACTTTGACCACCCACTTTACCTGAAGCCTGGTTTACAGTTTGCTTTGCTGGTCTATTCTGATTTGCAACTCTGCCTGTAAAAGTTACATGGCACTTATGGTTGGACTAACAAGTACAGTATATTCTGGAATGTTCTGGATTGGGTAGTATACAGTATAAAAAGATATTTGGTAATAAAATTTCAGGGGATCAACCTGGAGACTTGATCTTTAGTTATTAACAGCACAATTACATTTTATGGGGATTTCAGTTATGTACATTTGAATTAAGATGATTGAAACAGTGTTTTCATGTACAAAATTTGAACTAGTATAAACCCTTTAAAAATATTTTTAAAAATATTTTCCCCAATTTTATGGAGATAAAATTGACATAAAAATGTTGATCCATCAAAGTTAACCTAATTTCAGAGTTTAGTGAGTCTTAAATTGTGTTAGAGTTCTATACAGAGCCACTTTAGCTGTAAATGGGAATGTTCAACCATCTTTTCTTTGGTATCATCTTAGTATCAGAACTTATATGAAAAAAATTTATTATTACACAATTAGCATAGTAGTCACCATTACTGTAGTTTAAAGTTTTTAATCCTCAACAGTGCTACCCACCCAAGTGTTCATTAAATAATAGAGCTAGTGTTAGTGCTGAAAAGCATGTCTAGAAGTCAGTAACTTTGGACTAGAACGTTGGTATTCTGCTGTCAAAGGCCAGACCGCTACCATGATAGGGCAATACTATAAATTTAGGAGGAAAAAAATAAGCTGAAACAGTAGAACAAAATATATTACAGTAGAGAGGTCTGCATTTATTTCTCTGGGAATACTAGTCTTAAACTTGGCAAGTTTAAAGTGAAGAACATTCTCAAGAATGGCTCTTAAATTAACCAAAACCTGCAGGAAAAAATATTTATGTCATAGATCGAAATGGAGCCCCCATTATGGTGTAACAAGTTATTTTTTGTTTACATTCCTAGGAAAATTCTGTTTGAACATTTCCGGTCTTGGATTTCAGACATTTCCAAGATTGACCTGGAGTCAACCATTGACATGTCCTGTGCTAAATACGAATTCTCAGGTAAGAGAGATAAAACCTTGTTGTCGCTGAGATTTAAAGGCTTTAACTAAACGATTGTGGGAAGACAGTGTCAGTGTTGCAAAACCCTAGACTGTGTGTCCCTTCACAGTGTTAGGGTATTCTTGGTGAGGATGGCCTGACCCAGCTCAGATAGAGAAATGTCCATCTGGGAAGGTAGAAGGCAGGGTTCTCTTTGGGAGTGTGATGAGAGCTATGACTGTTGTAACCAAGCAAAGTTAGCGTTCCCACTTCACACAGAGCCAAACTTTCTTTCTTTTTGGTTGTGTTGGGTCTTTATTGCTGTGCCTGGGCTTTCTCTAGTTGCTGTAGGTGGGGGCTACTGTCTAGTTTTGATGTGTGGGCTTCGCATTTGGTGGCTTCTCGTGTTGCAGTACACAGGCCCTAGAGCATGAGGGCTTAGTTGCTCCATAGCATGTGGGATCTTCCTGGACCAGGGATTGACCCATGTCCCCAGCATTAGCAGGTAGATTCTTAACCACTGGACCACCAGGGAAGTCCCATAAAGCCAAACTCTTGACAGTAGTCTTTGCAGCAAAACAAGAATGCCAAGCAAGGAGAATGGGCAGCTAACACTCAAAAAAAAAAAAAATGTGAACTTCCTAGTAGCTTTCAGGGAAGGATTTTTAAAGACAAGGCAGAGGGTTTTCAGACGCATAATGGCTCATGGACCTTCTGATTGGTTGGTGGTGAGGTAGCAGTGATAATGTCGGGAATCTCAGTCATCGACCTTCTGGTTCCAGCCAATCTGGGGGCTCCGTGTTGCTTGTGGTCAGCCTGATGGTACCATCCTCCACCTCATCCTGGTGGTGAGGGGGTTGTCTTAGTTTCTGAAGAATAGCTCAGAAATGTGCATCAAATTCTTATCTCTGTCCCTTCAGGAGGAATTAGGAGTCCTAATCTGTTGTGTCCTAATCATTAACTGTTTGAGCCTGCTCTTTGGAACTTGGGGATGCCTAGGAGACAAGCCTTTTTTTTCCCATAAGCAAGAAATGGAGGACACAGAAGGGCTTTTGTGTCCAGGAAGACCCTGCAGGGTCCTGCTCCATTTCAGTATTTTCAGAAAAATGCTAATAATGCATATACACATAAGCTTTGCATATGGTATCAGGAAATTCAAAGGTGATATTGTAAACTCACTCTTATACTTCCTAGGAAACAAGTGTCCCCTCAGTGCCTTTTTTTTTCTTCTGAAGGTAATAAATGAACATATTCTTTTTTTTTTTAATTTCTGTTGGAGTATATATGTCATTTACAATGTTGTGTTACTTTCAGCCATATAGCAAAGTGTATGATTTATACATATACATATATCCACTCTGTTTTTTAGATTCTTTTCCCTTATAGGCCATTACAGAGCATTGAGTAGAGTTCCTGGTTCTTTATAGAAGGTCTTTTATTAGTTATCTGTTCTATATATATAGTGTGTATATGTCAGTCCCAATCACCCAGTTTATCCCTCTCTGAATATATTCTTAAGGATAAAAAGTCAAACAATATACTGTGTCAAGCAGTATAGAGTGTAATCCACGATAGTGCCCCCTCACTTTCTCCTTGTCCTCCTTTCTCTTCAGACATGTCCACTGTCACCAGTTGGGGATGCATCCTTCCAGCTCCCTTTCTGAGCCATGTACATGTCCTTTTGAAAGCATGTTTGATTTTCAGCTGGAAGGATAAGTGTTTTGGGTTGTTTTGTTTTTACTGAATAAAATTTTGATTTGGGTTTACTCTCATGCATTGTCCTAGAGAAGTACAAATTGGTAACAACATTTTGAGGATAACTTAGACATATAGTCATGTCACATCCCTTTTTTTAAAACAATTATTTATCTGGCTGTGCTAGGTCTTAGTAGTGGCATGTGGGATCTAGTTCTCTGACCAGGGATCAAACCTGGTCTCCCTGCATTGGGAGTACGGAGTCTTAGCCGCTGGACCACCAGGGAAGTTTCTCATATGCCCCTTTTTTCGGGGTTTGGGGAGTAATTTGAAGTAGTTTCAAACAGATAAATGGTGAGAATAATACAAATGAATTTTTTCTATTTTACTTAAGAATAGGTTGCCTTTAGGATTCTCTGTGACCCCCTGAATACTTCAGTAACTCCTGCAACAAGGACCTTCTCCTACATGATAGTAATGAACAATCAGAATCAGGAATTAGGTTTGATATGTCACTCCCATCTAATCCACAGGCTCCATTCAGGTTCTGTGGTTTGGTCCTTTATTAGCAAAAGGGTCCTGTCCAGGGCTGTGCATAGCATTTAGTTCTCCTGTCTTCTTAGTCTCCTTAAGTCTACAACTGTCCCTCAGTCTTCCCTTGACTTTTATGATCCTGATGCTTCTCCCAGTTTACAGATGAGTTACATGGTAAAACTCCCCTCCGTTTGGGTGTGTCTGCTGGTTCCTCGTGTGTGCTTCTTACTGCATCTTATCATGCAGTGGATAGTGTGTCATGTCACCAGTGCTTAATAAGTGATCACTTAATTAAGGTGGTGGCTGACAGCAGGTTTTTCCACTGTAAACTTGTCCTTGTCTTTAAGGTAATAAATATTTTGTAGGGAGACACTTTATGTAAATATCCCATTTCTTATTAAAATTTGATTTACTTGTTTTAGCATCCATTGATTTTTTTTCTTAATATATTGTATTGACATATATCTGACAGTGTTTCAAGTGCACAGCAAGGTGATTCAACTATACATACATAATTTTTGAAATTATTTTCCATTATAGCTTATTACAAGATATTTATTGACTACAGTTACCTGTGCTATGGGCTTCCCTTGTGGCCCCACTAGTAAAGAATCCACCTGTAATGTGAGAGACCTGGGTTCAATCCCTGGGCTGGGAAGATCCCCTGGAGAAGGGAAAGGCTACTCAGTCCAGTATTTTGGCTTGAAGAATTCCATGAACTGTATAGTCCATGGGGTCGCAAAGAGTTGGGCATGACTGAGTGACTTTCACTTCGCTTCCCTGTGCTAGATATAGTAAACCTTTGTTGTTTGTTGCATATCTGTTTTTTTAAAATTAGGAATAGAGCATTCTGTTCATACTAAGTCAAAAAAGTAGAATCAAAATGTCATACATTTTTTAGTTAGGCAAAAATTCATAAGTTTTTAAAAATATATATATTATACATATATATGTATACAAAAGCTTTTCTACTATGCTTGATAAAGGCTTGAGAAAGAACATAAAAAAAAGGTGGAGAAACTGGAAAACATAAACTAAATGAAATGGCAGCACTGAATATGAAATAGAAAAAGTGAAACAAAACTAGGTAAAAGTGAAAGATCATCGTATAGTTCAGTTGTTTTTAAACGTGGCTGCTCATTAGAAATATACCTGGAGCTCCGGAGAAAAAAAGCAATGCCTGGTCATTTGTATTTTTCAAAAAATTCCAAGATAATTCTGACATACATCTGGATTTTAAAAAGTGATTATAGGTTTTTCTATTAAATCATAGTGGTACAGAGTTCTGTTATTTTTCTGTTGATCGATCATGATACAGTGGTATCAAGTGAGTAATAGTTACATAATCACAATAGTAAAAGATGCTTTTCAGTTTTCACAATCAATAGCCAGATAGAAAAATGAAAGATAATTACAGTTGCAGGCCATAAAGGGAACATGATTAACCTAACAGTATAAAATAATTACATATGGTCTGGGGAGTCAAGCAGAGTGATGTGGTAAGCGGAAATGCGTACATGCACCTATTTTCATCCTCCCAGCTAGTCTTTGTGTTTTGATTGGTGCATTTGATCCTATTACCATTTCTTAACTGTTTTGGGTTTATTTTCTGTAGATCTTTTCCTTCTTTTGTGTTTCTTGCCTAGAGAAGTTCCTTTAGCATTTGTTGTAAAGCTGGTTTGGTGGTGCTGAATTCTCTTAACTTTTGCTTGTCTGTAAAGCTGTTGATTTCTCCATCAAATCTGATTGAGAGTCTTGCTGGGCAGAGTATTCTTGGTTGTAGGTTCTTCCCTTTCATCACTTGAAATATATCCTGCCATTCCCTTCTGATCAGCTGACAGCCTGATGGAAGTTCCCTTGTATGTTATTTGTTGTTTTTCCCTTGTTGCTTTTAATATTTTGTCTCTGTCTTTAAGTTTTGTCAGTTTGATCACTGTGTCTAAGTGTGCTCCTCCTTGAGTTTATCCTGCCTGGGACTCCATGCTTCCTGGACTTCGTTGACTGTTTCCTTTCTGATGTTAGGGAAGGTTTCAGCTATTACCTCTTCAAATATTTTCTTAGGTCCTCTCTCTCTTAGGTCCTCTGTCTCTCTTCTCCTTCTGGGGCCTCTATAATTTGAATGTTGGTGCATTTAATGTTGTCCCAGAGGTCTCTTAGGCTGTCTTCATTTCTTTTCATCCTTTTTTCTGTATTCTGCTCTGTGGCAGTGATTTCCACCATTCTGTCCTCCAGGTCATTTATCCGTTCTTTTGCCTCAGTTATTCTGCTATTGATTCCTTCTAGTGTATTATTCGTCTCTGTTTGTTTGTTCTTTATTTCTTCTAGGTCTTTGGCAGACATTTCTTGCATCTTCTCCATTGTTTTCCTGAGATCCTGGAATGTCTTCACTATCATTATTCTGAATTCTTTTTCTGGCAGGTTGACTATCTCCTGCCAGAAAAAACAACATTTAGTTGTTTTTGTAGTGTTTTATCTTCTCCCTTCATCTGGGACATAACTTTCTGCTTTTTCATCCTGATAACTTTCTGTAATGTGGTTTTTGTTCTAGCTGTGGGATTGTGGTTCTTCTTGCTTCCTCTGTCTGCCCCTGATGGAGGAGGCTAAGAGGCTTATATAAGCCTCTTGATGGGAGGGACTGGGAAAAACTGGGTCTTGGCTCTGATGGGCAGGGCCTTGCTCCATAAAGCTGTAATCCAATTATCTGCTGATGGGTGGGGTTTCCCTCTCTGTTTGGCCTTAGGCAACACTGCCCTGGGGTCTGCAGGCTCTATGGTGGGCTTAATGGTGACCTCCAAGAGGGCTTATGCCAAGGGGGACCTTCCCAGACTGCTACTGCCAGTGCCTTCATCCCTGTGGTGAGCCCCTGCCAACCCACGCCTCCACAGGAGACCCTTCAACACCAGCAGGTAGCTTTGGTTCAGTCTCCTGTGGGGCCCCTGCTCCTTTCCCCTGAGTCCTGGTGTGTGCACGGTTTTGTTTAAGACTGGAGTCTGTTTCCCCCAGTCCTGGGGAAATACTATAATTAAATCCCACTGGCCTTCCAGGTCAGAGTCCCTGGGGATTCCCAGTCCCTTTGTCAGATCTCCAGGCTGAGAAGCCTGATGTGGGGTTCTAAAGCTTCACAACAGTGAGAGAACTTCTTTAGTATTATTTTTCTTCAGTTTGTGGGCCACCCATCGCTGGGTATGGGATTTGATTTTATTGTGATTGCGCCCCCTCCTATCATATCACTGTGGCTTCTTCTTTTGACATGGGGTATTGTGTTTTGGTGGGTCCAGCTTCCTCCTATCAATGGTTGTTCAACAGCTAGTTGAATTTTGGTGCTCTCGTTTGAACGCATGTCCTTCTACACCATCTTGAACTGGAAGCCTGCTATTTTTATTACATTATTACTGTGCAGGTTGCCAGATGGTGGTTTTTCTAATAAAATAATTTCTTTTCTATTATTAGTTGTTATTCTTTTGTAAATGAAACATTGCCATCTCCCCAGTTACTCATTTAAAAAAATATATATTTATTTGGCTGCATCTGATCTTAGTTGCAGCATGTGGAATCTTTTGTTGCAGCACTTGGGCTCAGGAGTTTCAGTGTGTGGAGACCTCAGGGAATGTGGGATCCTCATTCCCTGACCAAGGGTTGAACCAACATCCCATGCATTGCAAGATGGATTCTTAACCACTGGGCCACCGGGAAAGTCCCTACCCATTTATTTATGGCAGTGTGAATTTAAAAGTTACTATTTATGTAATGGTTCCTGTCATTATGTTGATGCCCATATTGTCCTCAATTTGATCAAGGGGACCTTTGTGTCCTTCTAACATGTCCTTATGTCACTCAACGAAACGTAGGTTGCTCGCTATGCACAGCAAAGCCAATCTGCTGGCTCCGGGTCGTGGTGAGGAAAAGTACAGCGTTTATTCCAGGGCACCAGACAAGGGCACAGGTGGCTTGTCCACAGAACACCCAAGCTCCCCGATGGAGTTTAGTGGAGGGTTTTTAAAGGCAGAGTGGGGTGAGAGGGCCCCAGGGTGTGTCGTCAGCTTGCGCACAGTTCTCTGATTGGTGCAAGGTGAAGTAACAAGATGAGATCACAGGTTGGCATCTTCTGTCTAAAGGTGCCAGCCAGTCTGGGGGCTACATGCTCACGGTCAGCTTTTCTCATCTGGTTGGGGGTAGGGGGTTGTCTCTATACAAACAGCTTAGGAACGTGAGTCAGACTTACCTTTACCTTTGAGACAGCTGGGAGCCCCCGTGACTGATGCCTTCAGTTGCGGCTGCTCTCCTGTCTGCCTGCCCTGTCTTTGTTTCTGTGTTTCTCTGTCCTGCTGGGCCTGCTGTTTGCTGCACGTGGGGAAGCGTAGCAGGTCGCAGTTCATTTCCAGAGCCCCTTTTTCCAATCAGCAATAAGCAGGGGATACCAAGAGGTGGGTTTCCGGGAAGGCCACTACGTGGGTTTGCTCAGTTTCATACATCATCCTTATTGTATCTTACTTTCTAGCAAAACACAACTTTCCAAGTTTATCTTAATTTTCCTGTGCTCTTGATTTGGAGCTGGCTGTTCTTCCAAAGCACATGGGTTCTTTCATATATATAATTTATATATATTGTGTATGTATATTTATATATATATACATATATATATATATATGAAAGAATGAATTCACATTGATTCCTCCAGTTTCATTTCCATACTATAGGGTTCATTCTGTATTTCTTTTTCTGAATTTATAAATCTGTTCTTCACTTTTGAGAAATCTGTTTTCCATTAATTTCAATATGCTTCTGTATTAAAATAGTCCCTCCGTGTGGAAGGATCTCACTTCACCAGTAGCACCCATTACCCTCACCCACCTTGCATGGATGCCTGCCTTGTTCAGTCATACCTAATGGCTTTTAGAAGTTTAGCTCAAGAAATGGTACTGTATAACTCAGGGAACCCTACTCAGTGCTCTGTGGTGACTTAAATGGGAAGGAAATTCAAAAAAGAGAAGGTATATGTATATATATAGCTGATTCACTTGGCTGTACAGCAGAAATGAATACAACATTGTAAAACATCTATATTGTTGTTGTTGTTGTTGTTCAGTCGCTAAGTCAACTGAACAAAGTGTCCAGCTCTTTGCGACCCCAAGGACTGCAGCATGCCAGGCTTCCCTGTCCTTCGCTGTCTCCCAGAATTTGCTCAAACTCACGTCTGTTGAGTCGGTGATGCCATCCAACCATCTCAGCCTCTGCCGCCTTCCTCTCCTTTTGCCCTCAATCTTTCCCAGCATCAGCGTCTTTTCCAGTGAGTCGGCTCTTCTCATCAGGTAGCAAAAGTACAAGAGCTTCAGCATCAGTCCTTCCAGTGAATATTCAGGGTTGATCTCCTTCAGAATGGACTGGTTGGATCTCCTTGTAGTCCAAGGGACTCTCGAGTCTTCTTCAGCACCACATTTCAAAAGCATCAATTCTTCGGCGCTCAGCCTTCTTTATGGTCCAGCTCTCACATCCATACATGACTACAGGAAAAACCATGGCTTTGACTGGATGGACCTTTGTGGTAAAGTAATGTCTCTGCTTTTTAATATGATTATTTTATCATAGCTTTTCTTCCAGGGAACAAGCGTCTTTTAATTTTGTGGCTGCAGTCACCGACCGCAGTGATTTTGAAGCCCAACAAAATAAAACCTGTCACTTGTTTCCATTGTTTCCCCATCTATTTGCCATGAAGCGACTGGATGCCATGATCTTAGTTTTTTGAATGTTGAGTTTTAAGCCAGCTTTTTCACTCTCCTCTTTCACCTTCATCAAGAGGCTCTTTAGTTCCTCTTCGATTTCTTCCGTAAGGGTGGTGTCATCTGCATGTCTGAGGTTATTGATATTTCTCCTAGCAATCTTGATTCCAGCTTGTGCTTCATCCAGCCTGGCATTTCACATGATATACTCTGAGTATAAGTTAAATAAGCAGGGTGACAATATACAGTCTTGAACTCCTTTCCCTATTGGGAAGCAGTCCATTGTTCCATGTCCGGATCTAACTTTTGCTTGTTGTCATGCATACAGGTTTTTCAGGAGACAGGGCGGGTGATCTGATATTCCCATCTCTTTCAGAATTTTCCACGGTTTCTTGTGATCCACATAGTAAAAGGCTTTAGCATAGTCAATGAAGCAGAAGTATATGTTTTTTTGGAATTCCCTTGCTTTTTCTGTGATCCAGTAGGTGTTGGCAGTTTGATCTCTGGTTCCTCTGCCTTTTCTAAATCCAGCTTGTACAACTGAAAGTTCTTGGTTCATGTACTGCTAAAGCCTAGCCTGAAGGATTTTGAACATTTTTTAAAAATTTATTTGTTTTTTAATTGATGGATAATTGCTTTACAAAATTTTGTTGTTTTCTGTCAAACATAAACATGAATCAGCCATAGGTATACATACATCCTCTCCCTCTTGAACCGCCTTCCCACTGCCCTCCCCATCCCACCCCTCTAGGTTGATATAGAGCCCGTTTAAGTTCCCTGAGACATACAGCAAATTCCCATTGGCTGTCTATTTTACATACAGTACAAGTTTCCATGTTACTTTTGCCATACATCTCACCCTCTCTCCTTCCCTCTCCCCATGTCCATAAGTGTGTTCTCTGTTTCTTCATTGCTGCCTTGCAAATAAATTCATCAGTATCATCTTTCTAGATTCCATATATATTTGTTGCTGCTACTGCTACTGCTGCTAAGTCGCTTCAGTCATGTCCAACTCTGTGCAACCCCAGAGACTGCAGCCCACCAGGCTCCCCCGTCCCTGGGATTCTCCAGGCAAGAACACTGGAGTGGGTTGCCATTGCCTTCTCCAATATATTTGTTACTATGTGATATTTATCTTTCTCTTTCTGACATACTTCACTCTGTATAATAGGATCTAGGTTCATCCACCTCATTAGAACTGACTCAGATATGTTCCTTTTTATGGCTGAGTAATAGTCCACCGTATATATGTACCCCAGCTTCTTTATCCATTCATCTGTTTATGGACATCTAGGTTGCTTCCATGTTCTAACTATTGTTAATAGTGCTGCAGTGAACCTTGGGGTACATGTATCTCTTTCAGTTTTGGTATCCTCAGGGTGTATGCCTAGGAGTGGTATTGCTCGGTCATATGGTGGTTTTATTCCTAGTTTTTTAAGGAATCTCTATACTGTATTCCACTGTGGCTGTATATTCCCACCAGCAGTGCAAGAGGGTTCCCTTTTCTCCACACCCTCTCCAGCATTTATTGTTTGTAGACTTTTTGATGATGGCCATTCTGACAGGTGTCAGGTGGTATCTCATTGTAGTTTCGGTTTGCATTTCTCTAATGAGCGATGTTGAGCATCTTTTCATGTGTTTGTTAGCCATTTGGGATTTTGAGCATAATCTTGCTAGCATGTTTATTGAGTGCAGTTATATGATTATCTGAACATTCTTTGGCATTGCCTTTCTTTGGGATTGGAATGAAAACTGACCTTTTTCTAGTCTTGTGGCCACTGTTGAGTTTTCCAAATTTACTGGCATGTTGAGCACAATGTTGAGTCATCTTGTAGGATTTGAAATAGCTCAGCTGAAATTCCATCACCTCTACTAGCTTTGTCTGTAGTAATACTTCCTGAGGCCCACATTACTTCATACTCTAGAGTGACCGGCTCTAGGTGAGTGACCACACCATCACAGTTATCTGGGTCATTAAGACCGTTTTTATACAGGTCTTCTGTGTATTCTTGCCACCTCTTCTTAATATCTTCTGCTTCTCTTAGGTCCATACCATTTCTGTCCTTTATTGTGTCCATCTTCACATGAAATGTTCCCTTGGTATCTCCAATTTTCTTGAAGAAATCTCTATAGTCTTTCCCATTTTATTGCTTTCCTCTATTTCTTTGAATTGTTCACTTAAGAAGTCTTTCTTATTTCTCCTTGCTGTTCTCTAGATCTCTGTGTTCAGTTTGGTATATCTTTCCCTTTCTCCTTTGTCTTTTACTTCTTTTTTTAGTAAGGCCTCCTCAGACAGCCACTTTGCCATCTTTCATTTCCTTTTTTGGGGGATGGTTTTGGTCACCACCTCCTATACAGTGTTAAGCACCTCTGTCCTTAGTTCTTCAAGCACTTTACCAGATCTAATGCCTTGAATCTAATTTGTCACTTCCACTGTATAATCATCAGTTCAGTTACTCAGACATGTCCGACTCTTTGCGACCCCATGGACTGCAGCATGCCAGGCCTCCTTGTCCACACCAACTCCCAGAGTTTACTCAAACTCATGTCCATTGAGTTGGTGATGCTATCCAACCATCTAATCCTCTGTCGTCCCCTTCTCCTCCTGCCTTCAATCTTTCCCAGCATCAGGGTATTTTCAGATGAGTCAGCTCTTCAAATCAGGTGGCCCAGATATTGGAGTTTCAGCTTCAGTATCATTCCTTCCAATAAACATTCAGGACTGATTTCCTTTAGGATAGACTGGTTGGATCTCCTTGCAGTCCAGAGGAGCCAGAGGTCAAATTGCCAACATTTGCTAGATCATGGAAAAAGCAAGAGAGTTCCAGAAAAACGTCTATTTCTGCTTTATTGTCTATGCCAAAGCCTTTGACTGTGTGGATCACAAGAAACTGAAAAATTCTGAAAGAGGTCAGAATACCAGACCACCTGACCTGCCTCTTGAGAAATCTGTAAGCAGGTCAGGAAGCAACAGTTAGAACTGGACATGGAACAACAGACTGGTTCCAGATAGGAAAAGGAGTACATCAAGGCTGTATATTGTCACCCTGCTTATTTAACTTATCTGCAGAGTGCATCATGAAAAATGCTGGGCTGGAAGAAGCACAAGGTGGAATCAAGATTGCTGGGAGAAATATCAATAACCTCAGATACGCAGATGACACCACCCTTATGGCAGAAAGTGAAGAGGAACTAAAGAGCCTCTTGATGAAAGTGAAAGAGGAGAGTGAAAAAGTTGGCTTAAAGCTCAACATTCAGAAAACGAAGATCATGGCATCTGGTCCCGTCACTTCATGGCAAATAGATGGGGAAACAGTGGCAGACTTCATTTTTGGGGGCTCCAAAATCATTGCAGATGGTGACTGCAGCCATGAAATTAAAAGACTGTTACTCCTTGTAAGAAAAGTTATGACCAACTTAGACAGCATGTTAAAAAGCAGAGACATTACTTTGCCAACAAAGGTCCGTCTAGTCAAGACTGTGGTTTTTCCAGTAGTCATATATGGATGTGAGAGTTGTATAATCATAAGGGATTTGATTTTGGTCATATCTGAATGGCCTAGTGATTTTCCATACTTTCTTCAATTTGAGCCTGAATTTTTCAGTAAGGAGCTGATGATCTGAGCCACAGTCAGCTCCTGGTCTTGTTTTTCCTGACTATATAGAACTTCTCCATCTTCTCTGCAAAGAATATAATCAGTCTGATTTCGGTATTGACCATCTGGTGATGTCCATGTGTAGAGTTGTCTCTTGTGTTGTTGGAAGAGGGTTTTTGCTATGACCATGTATTCTCTTGGCAAAACTGTTAGCTTTTGCCCTGCCTCACTTTGTACTCCAAGGCCAAACTTTCCTGTTGCTCCAGATATCTCTTTACTTTCCACTTTTGCATTCCAGTCCCCTATGATGAAAAGGACATCTTTTTGTGTGTGGATGTATGTGTTCTAGAAGGTTTTATAGGTCTTCATAGAATCGTTCAGCTTCTACAGCATTAGTGGTTGGCGTGTAGACTTGGATTAATGTGATGTTGCACGGTTTGCCTTGGAAGAGATGACAGGCATTTATAGTGATATGGAAAAGACATTTAATTTAAAAATGTAATTTTAAAAAAAAGGTCAACAAAAGAACCACTGTAGGATACTGTTTTTAAAAGGCAAATACATGTATGTTGGGAAAATACTGGAGGTGACCATCCCTGAGTCTGTGTGGTGGTCTGTGTTTTTAGAGTTTTCTACATTGACAGTTTTATTTCTGTAATTATGAAAGAGGGGAAATGGTGTTGTAGAGCTGGAGGAGCTGCCGTTACAGAGGACCAGCAGATGGACTGATAATAAGCGCAGAGGCAGGCGGCTGTTCATTGCCCATGCGGGGACATCATGGTGTGCGCTCATCTGTTACAGATGCCCTGCTCTGTCACGATGATGAGCTGGAAGGGCGCCGGATCGCCTTCATTCTTTACCTGGTTCCTCCCTGGGATGCGAGCTTGGGGGGCACCCTGGACCTGTTCAGCGTTGACGGTAAGACAGAAGCGTGCACTTCAACACCAGCAGACACTTCCGAGCTCTTAGACGCAATGTCTGTTCTCGTCAGAGGAGATGGAAGCCATCTATTACCCTAACAACCACAGGGGGATCGAATGCCTGACAGCCACCTCTCTGGGTTGTGCTTGAAATAATCGGTCCTCCAGAGATAAACTGGGGTTGATTTAAGGTGAGCAACAGTCAAACCCTGGTTCTGAATGCTGGCCATGGGAGTGTAGAGCACATGTACAGCCACCCTTGGTTATGAATCTCCAGGACCAGTCCATCTGCCAGAAGGTCAGGGTCCTTTTTTGTTTGTTTTTAATGACTGACACCAGAACTTGACTCCAGAAATCGTTCAGAACTTTTTCCAGCTTTCATCAGTAATGCATGGTGGAGTAAGAGCAGACATCGCCTAGCGGAACTGTGTTAAGAGAAACAGATGGAAGGGGGTGGCATTTGGGGATCTGAAGGGGACATTTAGCTACCCTTAGAAATTTGCGAATTGTCGAGGTGGAAACAAGGCAGCCTGGAAGTGGTTAATGATGATGAAGCTCGTTTATGGATGTGTTCTCTCCCGGCGCAGAACACTTTCAGCCGAAGCAGATTGTCAAGTCCCTTATCCCTTCGTGGAACACCCTGGTTTTCTTTGAAGTGTCTCCAGTATCCTTTCACCAGGTAAAGACTGTAAGCCACAAATACATAGACTGCCAAGGAGCATGCTTTTCAGTCTCCCAGTGTCTAAATGTGGCAGCTTCCGGATGGACTACCCGGCCAGGTGGTTTCCACACCTAGTGTGAAGGGTCCTGAAATCAGTGAGCCGTGGCTAGTAATCTTCCCCCCTCGTCTTTATGTTGATGTGCTGCTGGTCTTGTCCTCTCAGGTGTCTGAGGTCTTGTCTGAAGAAAAGTCACGTTTGTCCATCAGCGGCTGGTTTCATGGTCCTTCACTGACCAGGCCTCCCACCTACTTTGAGCCTCTCATAGCTCGGAGCCCTCACATCCCACAAGATGTAAGGATAAATTCTTGTTGCTGGGATTCTCATCTTAGAAGCTGTGGCGTATCATTTGCTTTTCTCTTTTTTATTTATTTGGCTGCACTGGGTCTTCATTGCGGTGGGATCTAGCACCCTGACCAGGAATTGAACCCAGGCCCCCTGAATTGGGAGTATGGAGTCTTGTTTTACTGGTATGACGTGGCAGAACAAAAGCAGAGGGAATTATTAACTTAGCCTTCACATCTGCTGCTCCTTTCCAGCATGAAATTTTGTATGATTGGATCAACCCTACTTATCTTGACATGGAATACCAAGCTCAAATTCAAGAAGAATTTGAGGAAAGCTCTGAAATTCTCCTAAAAGAATTCCTTCAGGTAGGCCAGCAAATCCTGTTTGATAATACCATGTCTGGCACATAGCCTTGCTTCTTGGGTGGTAAACAGGCATCACTTAGAGAGCTTCTAGTTTTTGTTTTGTTCCTGGTTAGAATTTTATATCATCCTTTTCGAATGGTGAAATGATACTAGCTAACGTTGGTACCAGTTGCATGTTAGTAGGCTGAGTCTCTTGGGTGTTTATTCCCCAGTTCTCTATACTCTTAATCACACACACACACACTGTCTCACTCACACACTTGTATACTGTGGGGGAGTGGTATGTAGTTCCCACCCTATTCATTTTGATGACTGGTGCTATTACTTTTAAATAATAGATTACTAATTAACAAATTAGTAATACATGTTTGAGAATGACGAGGTGGCAGCTTACAGTGGAAAGAGACCTAGGTTAGAAGTCAGAAGACTGTATTCACGTCTTGGCTCTGATTTTACTGACCTCAGCAAATATCTAAAGGTCTCAGCTTGTATTTCATCATCAGTTAAACTGGGATAATACCTGCCTTGCCTATCCTGAAGAGCTGTCCTGAGGGCTGAATGAGATCATGCAGACAGGTGTGGTGCTTCCCAGGTGACCCTGGGTCCCGTGGAATCACAGTCCCAAGAGTTGTCCCTCCATTAAAAAAAGGTTGAGACACACTACATCCTGCCTCTTGGAATTATATAGCAGATAATAGCATATTAAGGA
Organism: Ovis canadensis; assembly: GCF_042477335.2. Classification (NCBI taxonomy): domain Eukaryota; kingdom Metazoa; phylum Chordata; class Mammalia; order Artiodactyla; family Bovidae; genus Ovis; species Ovis canadensis. The sequence continues at coordinate 37,322,841 of NC_091258.1, read as the reverse complement.
ATTTGAGAAGTATTATAGTAAATGAACTTTTTAAATCCTGTTTAATTCAACTTACCTAAACCATGCTTTAGGATCCTCTTTCCTGTTTCACAACTGATAGGATTACTGTTTGTAGAGCACTCCTTAGAAAACTGCATTTAAACAAGTACTTACGAAAGCCTCTTATGGAGAATATTTAGATTAATTAGTTTCCTGTACTATACTGAACTTTTAAAATTTAGAATGCTGATTAAATGAAGGGAATGAACAGAGGCCTAAGGAATCTGTATTATTACATAGACATTTTCATTATAACAGTGTATCAGTTATAAAGTATAGTATGTTTAATTAGTTATAACTATATTAATGCAGTTTTTCTCCTCACATGAATTAAAGAATCTGCATTAGGATCCTTGTTTTATAAATGCAGGAATCCTAGAGGTCTAGCAGTTTGCCATAAGACATACAGGTACATAAGGTAGTGGCCCAAATTGACACTCAGGTCTCTTGGCTAAAGCATCCTGCTCTGGCTTCACCCTGTCAGGACTGGGGGATCTGATGTGAAAGGGATGAAGAAGGTCACCTGGCCCTGTTGGGATTGGAGCAGAATGATTGTGCACAGCTGTTGTAGCTGTAGCAACCAGTATGGGATCTAGAAAGTTCTGCTAAATGCTGCTTCATTTTCTCATTCTCCAGCCTGAGAAATTTGCAGAGGTGTGTGAGGCTTTGGAGAGAGGTCGTGTGGAATGGAGCAGCCGAGGTCCCCCTAACAAAAGGTAGAACTCGCTTAGGACATTTGCTTCTGCATTTAGCATCTACCTGGTCTGTCTGTGAGGCTCACCTCCAATTATAGGACATTTGCCCTAATGTTTTGTTCTCAGGCACATCCAGTAGGAGACCCTAACAGAATCTGTTTTTTTAAGTGTTATATGTCTTTTATACCTCAGATTTTTAAACATTTCTTTATTGGCTTTGCTGGGTCTTTGTTGCTACACTCAGGTTTTCTCTAGTGGTGGCGAGCGGGGGCTACTTTCTAGTTGTGGTGTGACGGTGTCTCACTGCGGTGGTTTCTCTTGTTGCAGAGCACACGCTCTAGAGCATACAGGCTTCAGTAGTTGCTCCACAGCATGTGGGTCTTCCCAGACCAGGGATCGAACCAGTGTCCCCTGCACTGCAAGGTGGATTCTTAGACAGTGGACCACCAGGGAAGTCTAAGAATCTCACTGTGTAACAAATTAGGATTGAGTAAGCTATGCCAAGGTTCGGGAAGAGAGGTACAAAGCTAATGATCAGCTCTCATCCCATGAGTGATGTTCCATCCATGTAATGTGATGCACACCTTGATGAGCACCTTGTGTTGCTGCCCTACAGGTTTTACGAGAAGGCTGAGGAAAGCCAGCTTCCTGACATCCTGAGGGACTGCATGGCACTGTTCCACTCCGAGGCGATGTTCCTGCTGCTCTCTAACTTCACAGGCCTGAAGCTTCACTTTCTGGCACCTTCAGAAGATGAGCCTGAGGACAAAAAGGAGCAAGATGGAGCCTCTGCTGCTGAGAACACTGAAGAAGGGACTAGTCACAGCTCTTCTGAGCCAGAGAACAGTCGGGGGGCCACCAGTGACAGCAGTCTACAGAGCGATGGACCGACAGACCCAGAGGAAGGTGAAGCAAAGAAAGGTGAGCTGCTGTTATGTTCTATCCTTATTTTACCATTAGATATTCACAATTCAGTGGTTTATTCTTTCAACAGGTATTTCTTAAGCACTTACTATGTGCTAGGCCCTGCTTCTGGACTTGGGAGAAGCAGACAGACAAGGTCTCAGCTCTCCCTGAGCCCATGTATTCTAGTAGGGGAGAGGCCAGAGATTACATGATACACAAACAACAAGATGTCGAATAAGGATAGCTGTGGTGCAGGAAATCTGAGTAGGGTTACATGCGGAGGAATGACCAGGTTACCTCTTGGATGCAGGGCAGTCTGGATGAGCTGTCATCCTAAGCTCAGGTCTGAATGACAAGACAGATCTGTGGGAAGAGCATTCCGGGCAGGAAGTACAGCCAGCTAACAGTTCTGTTAGGCTAACAGTAGTACAAATGGTAGAGAGAAATACCATTGGTTTTGCCTAAACTTACTCTAAAACACAAGAACATAAAGGAGCGGAAGCGGAAGGTGAGCGGTTTCTTCTTGCTGAGAACCAGTATCACCCTAAGAAAAACTTGCTTGAACTTGGACTGATAGGTAGAAGGAAATTATTAAAAGCAAAGGAAGTTTAATCATCTTTTAAACAGATGGAATGGACACATGACATTAAACCAGTAAAATGTACACCACCAAGTGTGAACCCTAATGTAAACTGTGGATATCAGTTAATACTAGTCTCTCAATACTGGTCAGTTGTAACCATCCCACTAAGACAGGATGTTAACAATCGAGGAAACTGATAGGGAGGGGCAGGGTTTGTGTGTGACAGGGAGAGGGGAACTGTACTTTCTGGGAAATTTAATTTTTCTATAAACTGCTCTAAAAAATTCTACTTAAATAATTACGTTATTTTAAAAAATGGAGTTGGGGGGCAACTGAAGTATATACTCCATCTGAAATTCATGGTAAAGAGAAATAAAGTCAACTTTTTTTCATTATAAGGCTGATGTATTATATATAGTATTATAATAGAGCCACAGGTCAGCTGAAGGATTATAGACATGGTTTCTCTTTAGTGCTGTACTGCTCCTAATTATCATTCTTTTGCAATCTAGCAGTGGTATCAAGGGAATTTTTTTCTGACCTCCTGTTATGTTTTTCTTAGAATCAAGTGTTCCCACATGCCAGGGGGAACTGAGGCATTGGAAGATTGGTCACTACACTTTAATCCATGACAACAGCAAGACTGAATTTGCCCTGGACTTACTGCTCTATTGTGGCTGTGAAGGTAAGAGGGATAGTCGCTCCCGAGAGACCCTCTCTAACTGAACCAATTCAGAAGTTATCTGCCTTGGTTATGATCTCAGATCACAGGAGCTCTATGTTGGGTCTTAAGGGTCATGAATTTCAGTCTTCCAGCTCAGAGTACTGTTCGTACCTGTGACTGAGGTATAGGAGATGGACCAAATAATAATTCCTAAGGAATCCCCAGAGCTTTTATGTAAGTGTCCTTCCAGGTATATTTTATATTTTAGTTTTCAGTTTTTACTCAGTGTTGGTTGAATTTTAATTCAGGCTCCTAAGTCACAGTTGGGTACGACTCAACTCCCAGATCCCCCAGTGTTAAGCAGCATGGAACCAATGATTCAAACAGATGATGTAACTCTTGCGGTGAGAGCTTTCTGAATGCTGTTTGTTTGCCCTTTGTAAGGCTGGAAGCCAGAGTATGGTGGCTTTACCTCCTACATTGCCAAAGGAGAAGACGAAGAGGTAAGTTGCTTCCATTTTAGTTCTTAAAAATGTGTTCATTCTTCAGAGACCCAGCTTTTCTGACTTTCTGCCAGTGTCTTTAGCTGATAAATCCACATTGTTCTGTCTGGCAGTGGTTCTAATTTCTAGTAGAAAGTACTCAGCATGCAGTAAAGATGGTAAAGGATAATCCCTAGGCATTCTACCCCGCTGAGAAATTCCAAGTAAATGAAGAGTCAGGTGGTACATTTTCATGCATCTTTGAAGGTAGGAAAACTTAGGTGCATTAGGTAAAACCTTTCTGGGTATGTACTGGAATGGGGCTTGCTGGAATATGTCTTGACAGCCAGAGCAATAGTTCTAATAAAGGATCTTTTAAAATATCTCTATTCACCAGTTTGAGTATTTGATATGGAAACATCTGTTTAAGAAAAGAGGTGAGAATCATCTGTGTTCTGATATATCATTGTTTTTACCTGTTTCAGCTGCTAACAGTGAATCCAGAAAACAACTCTTTGGCACTGGTCTACAGAGATAGGGAAACTCTGAAATTTGTCAAGCACATTAACCACCGAAGCCTAGAACAAAAGAAAAGTTTTCCAAACAGAACAGGCTTCTGGGACTTTTCATTTGTCTATTACGAATGACAAAGCAGGGCAAAGCTGGAAAAAGACCTTTCCTGAGTACTGGCACAGCTGGAAGAGTTAAGACGTCGCGTGAAGGAGAGCCACACGGTGACCTGTGTGACAGCAGTCTTAAAAACTGTGTGTGACTGTCCTTTAGTAGGGCTTATAATGATTGTCATCAGTTTAGACCTTGAGCTTGGAGCTAGGTACTTACCTCTTGATGTTTTCTTTTTAAAGGATTTTGTCTTTAACATTCAGTTCTTCATTTTCCATATTGGCTTCTTCAATGATTAAAACGTGTGTGACGTAAAATAGACATGACATAAAAGTACCATTTTAACCATTTTAAAGTGTCTAGTTCAGTGGCATTAGGTACGTTCACATGGTCGTGCAGCCTTCACCACCATCCATCTGCTGAACTTTCCCATCTTTCCCAGCTGCACCTCTGTCCTGATTAAATAGTAATCCCTGCTTTCCCCTCCCCCAGCCTGTGGAAGCCACCATTCTACTTTGCCTCTAGGTATCTACTAACTCATGTTCCTCATAAGACAAATAATATGTCTTTTTGTGACTGGCTTAATTTCACTTAGTGTAAAATCTTCAAGCTTCACCCATGTTTCCAGTGGTTGATTTTTAAAAAGTATGTGTGTATACATATATAGTCATAAATTTATGACTAGTTTCTGTCCTTCCCAATGTCATTGGTTTAGAGGATTATAGAACCTCACACCCCCTTTGATTCTAGGCCCCTTTAGCTTCCTCCCACTGCCTATGGCTTTGTTTCACTGTGACTCTGGACTGTATAGACTTAAGACAATGTTTAGTATATTCCCTTGGAAAATAGCCTGGTCTGAAACCACGTGGCCCCGAGAGACTCACGGTCAGTGAAAAGGATGGCTACTTGTGCCCTGTGCAGTGGTGTCCAGGTGCCCATGACTGCGCCATGCTGGAGTCGCGCCTCCAGTGTAACCAAATGATTCTAATCTCATATGTGACTTTCATTTCCCAAGTACTGTAGGGTCATCTGTCAAACTAGCCTTTCTTTAAGAGATCGGGTGTTAAAGGCCATATTGCACTGCCAAGCGGCTGTCCTCTTTGTTTTATTCTTTCTCCCCTGAACTGTTGGAGGGGGTTGTGTGACGCCTGCCACCTGCATGCATGGGTGCGCATGGATGGGTGCTCAGTGTCGCTGCATCAGTAATCCAAGATGCTGTTTTCATTTCCATTCCAGTGCTACCTGCTTGTTAACTTTTCCTTTTTTACATTTATTATGAGCTACTGCAGCAGCTTTTATTTTGGATTTTACAAATTAATAGGAAAAGCATTGAGCTTTGTCCTTTTTATCTCCTAAAACTTTGAGTACTAAAATTTGCATTTAAATGAACAGTTTCACTTTCTTTAGGCTGATGGTTTCAAAATTTTGATCTTGCACCTCAATTGGTAAAAAAAAAGTTTTAGCATGTATGTTTATTATATGGGGTATTTATAAATTTTACATACTTCCTATACTAATATACAATATTGGTTGTTATAAAACAGTAATTTTTAAAAGATGAACTAAAATAATACCTAGAACTGGTTCTTATATATTGTCTTTCCCACTGACATGGTGGGAACTGTTCTTCATGCATACTGGTTTTGGGACCACAATATTTTAACCATAGCATAGTGACACTCAGGTGGGATTACAACTACTACTTTGTTGGTTTAAATTTCCAAGCTTGCCTTTTAAGTTCCTGCAGACTGAAGGACATCCTGTAATATTACTTTTGTTAACATAAAAATATGTTTATGTCAGTGGCATAAACCCAGGAATAGGGCTGAGCAGGTGTGTGCCAAGTATGGAAAACAGTTTGAGACTCATTGTTCTAGGTAACATCTAAGAGCTGTGGAGCACTGAGTCTAAGTCTTAGCATCCTACACAAGCATTAAAATGTACTTATTACATTCTCCTTAATCTCAGTGTGTTGATGGCCTATCAGCACATTTTCCATACACTACGGCATTCTGGTGTCCAAGGGGAGAGAATCTCTGAGAGCCAGACTGTGATGTTTCTGTCAGTTACATCACCTACAGTACCTCTTAGGCTGTGAAAGATCGTGTAACTTGCAGGTCACTTCTCTGCACTGAAGGTACCGAGTGATGAAGAAGTTGTTTTTCCTTAGTATTTCATTCTTCATCTTAGTTTTTTTAGGGCCTGGAGCCACTGTGGACAACTGTTAAGCAGCAAGAGAGGAATTACAACATGGGCATCGTTTTTATACTTACTTCTTGCAGGTACAAGCTATGATGCTCACCTGTAAAAATGTCATTTCTTAATTCTTATAATTCCTTTCAATAAAGGAAGATATTTTCCCCCCAAAGAGAATAGCTCTTTTTATCAGATTATCTCTGTAACACATGTTCATTGTGGAGAACACAACATATAAAAACATAAAGGTCACCTGGAATCCCACCAGCCTGTGACAGCCACTGTGTGCTGTGTAATGTATCAGTTTGGCTAGACTGAACTACATTTCCCAGGATTCCAAAACCTCTTTCCAGTTAGAAAGTCTGTCACTAAATTGTATCTGACCCTTCGCAATCCCATGGACTATAGCCCACCAGGCTCCTCTGTCCAAGGGATTTTCCAGGTGAGAATACTGGAGTGCGTTTCCAGTTAGACTGAGCCCCAAGTTCTTGTGCAAGACGGAGGGCCAGAATGAAGCAGTAGTCATTCTGCACCTGACACACACTGTACTGAGTAACTTCCCTGGTAGCTCACTTTCTCAATGTGAATCCACATCTGCGCCTGCAACTGCTCCACTTTCCACTGGCTCTTCTCTCAACTCCTCTGATGCAGGGTCTCCCCTACACCATCGAGGTCAGGCAAGAACTGACATAGATTTTAATGTGTCCTGGTGGGCTCCAACTTGTTCTTCCCAACTCTACATCCTTTGCGACTGCCTGTCCTGTGCACTTCAGCTTCCAGCATCAGACTAGAAAACTTAACTTTGCCACTCCCTACAGCTGTGTAAGGTCAAGTCTCCTTGACAGATTTCCTTTATCATGTCAACCATTATGTAAATTAAGAACATTTTCATAAAGTTATTTTGACAGCATATTAGTATTTCTGTTGAGAAGGAAAATTAAGTATTTAAGGAAGAATCCTATAAATAATCTAATTTCAGTCCCTCATTTAAAGATGTAGAAAAATGAAATGCAGACAAGAAAGAGGCTGTTAACACTTTGAACTTGGATTTTCTACAGCTTGTAGCTTCCCTCCCAAACTCCTCTGAATGTGGTATTTCTTTTCCAAAGAGTACTGAAAAATAACAATGCTTGGGCTGCCTCTGCCAGACCAGCATTTCCTCAACAAATAAGTTTTGGCTGCAATATCTCTTCACTGTCATTATATACTTACCACTATTACAACTGAGAAAATACAAACCCTGTTAAAAGGGTTCTTGGTAGAGTGAGTGACACCAGAGGCAGGCCCTTTAGCCTGTGTGAACTGGACATTTCTGTGAAAACAGATGATTCCTTCTCTGATATAAAATCAGTCCACACAGAGTAGTTTTGAAAACTACTTGGAACTTGCCCATGTGGCTTCATTTCAGGAATAGCAGATTTCTGTACCACACAGATGAAAAGATGACTCATGAGCTGAGCGTATAGTGCAGGCAGGGGCCAGATGGGGAAGAGGCAAAAATGCAAAACACCATGCTGCCATGGTGTCTTAATGTACATTAGTGTCAGAGTGGGACTGGAGTTGACTTAGTTTTGTGATCACAGGACTCTGCACTGGAAGATTTATAACTGCTAATTATAAGATGTGAAATGTTAATAATGCTGAAAATCATTCTGGTACAGTACTGCTGCTGCCGCTGCTGCCACTGCTAAGTCGCTTCAGTCGTGTCCGACTCTGTGCGACCGCATAGACGGCAGCCCATAGGTTTGCATAATAGTTGTTGAGATCCTAGTTCTTTCACTTCTGGAGCTACTGACAGGCTTACTGAGAACAGACACTTCACGGAGAATAGCAGGTGCTTTTCTCTGCTCAAGGGATTGACGCAGTACCATAGGAGGACAGAGCTGATTAAGATGCAGCCCTGCTCTCACTTAATAGAGGATTTATATAAACATAGAATATAATAAGAGTTAAAGAACAGACATGGGAGAGGAAAGGTCTCCTGAGAGAGCATTTGAACTGAGCCTTGATGTACCAGAGGGCTTCTCTGGTGGCTCAGACAGTAAAGAATCTGCCTGCAATGCGGGAGACCCAGTTTTGCTCCCTGGGTTGGGAAGATCCCCTGGAGAAGGACACGGCAAGAAGCATCCTCCCAGATACCAGAATCCTCAAGCTTCTAAATGAAAGCAGAGTGTTCACTTAAAGCTACAACAAAAATCAGCAACGAAACAGAACTTAAGCTGTGGCTTCTAGAAGGCACTCAGATCCTCTCACCACAGAAAAATATGGCAACAAAATAGAGAACTGATAACCAAACACTTTTCTTTTCCCTAAGCTGAACGTGAATGACGTCTAAGAGGATAAAAAGTTTTATCCTTTTTATCATTATCCTGGGTTAATGTTTTATGAACAACTGTCATCACATCTAGCATTTACTCACTGGGGAACAGTTTGAAATAGCAGAAAGGGCCATGACTACTTGGTTTCAGACTCCACACTGCAACTTACCAAGCACTGGGACCCTGTGGAAAACATTCTGCCTCTCTGAGCTCAGAGACAATAACGAGATTAGATTATTGCGAAAGTAACCTATTTATAATCTACAGATCAGGACTGTGAAAGATACCCTGCTGCAGAGTGACTCCTTCGAGCCTTGTCCATGAACATTTTTAGGTTGTAAGGAGTTTGGGGGCTGAAGAACAACAGAATGACCTTTGATGAGATGATTCCTTAAGGGTCCCTAAAAATAAACAATGCCATACAATTTAAAACCAGCACCAGGCTTCCCTGGTGGTCCAGTGGATAAGAATCTGGCTGCCAATGCAGAGGACACAGGTTCAATCCCCAGTCTGGGAAGATTTCACATTCCACTAAGCCCAGGTGCCACAGCTACTGAAGCATGTGCTCCTGGAGTCCGGGCTCCACAACAAGAGAAGCCCGAGCACCAAACCAGAGAGTAGCCGCCGCCTGCTGAAACAAGAGAAAGCCTGTGTGTAGCAACGAGGACCCCGTGCAGCCAACATATATAAATAGAATTTCAAAAAATAAAAAGCAAACGCTTTTAGAAAAACCAGCACCAACTAGAGATCATCATCTTAAAAGGTGTAAGTCAGACTACGGCTAACCAGAAAAAGACCCCACAGTGGGACTTGAGCTTTGCCGGTAGCTCTGTGACTCTAGTAAGTATTTAGTCCCTGCACTTCAGTCTCCTCATATTCGAAGCAAATAAAAGATACTTTACTACTCTGGAGATTATGGAAAATAATATACGAGGATGTCTTTTGAGCTTACAGATTTCAAAGTGCAAAACAAAAGGTGTTATAGGGGCTTGGTCTCATAAAAATTAGAACTCTAAAAGCTCAAATTTCAGAAGTGGAAGAGGTGATCCTCCATGGCCACATGGAGGACACTAGTAAAGTTAATTTGCCACAGAGGAAAGGCCTAGCCTCTGTATGTTCTCTATGGGGTTGCATATTGGTCAATATTCTGATGCAGAGCACAGGTCAGACAACTTGCTAGACAATTTTAATAAAAGGATTACAGCGTGCCAGGTGATTTACAGAATTACTAAGGTGGTTAAACAAAAAACCTGTAGGATGCAATTCCAGAATCTCTATACTGCAGAGGAGCTGCTCCTACCAGATCAGGAAGGTAGGTGCTTGTGAAACCAGGAGGCACCCTGTATTACCTACATAAATACAGGACTGCCTGACTCTGAGCCACTAAATCAGCTACTGCTACTGGATCTGAATAGCTTAACTGTGCTCCATTCAAGAAACCCTGTGCCAAACCAGGAAGCTGCCACTATAGCTTCAGAGGCCCACATCATGCCAGCTCTTCTACCATCCAGAATCTATTCCTGCTAAATGGGCAAACCTCAGAGACAGAGAACCTCTGCTGTAACCCACACTGGTCAAATGCATGCCCCAGCATTTCATTTTTCTCATTTCACATTTCAAGTGTGAAACAGAAGCTTAATCAACCTCGATCACCAGCTGAAAACTAACTGGAGAAATCTGTTTTAGCTTTCTGCTCTTCATAGGAAAAGGAAGTCGTCATACTTGAAGAAAACTAGGATAGATAATTCTGAGCCAAACCTCCGTGACTGCTTTAAGAATTCGCTCACTTCACCACATTCGGCTCTGAAAATTCCAAACTTTTCTGTTTTATTATACAGAGAATTTGATCCATCTTTGGACCCAAGTCTACAACATTCCTACTGTAAATAAGTTCTTAATAGATCCATATTTGGGACTTCCCTGGTGGTCCAGTCGTTAAGAATCTGCCAGGGGACATGGGTTTGATCCCTGATTGGGGGATTAAGGATCCCACTTGCCATGAGGCAGCTAAGCCTGTGCCCAGGCCCAACAGCTAGAGAGTCCATGTGCCACAATTAAGACCCTATGCAGCCAAGTAAATAACTGAAAAATAAATATACTCAATAAGTTGATGGGAGGTTTTACAAAAAGGTGCACAAAATGAATATCCAATTTTTGTTTTTCTCCACGCAATACAAATGGTTTTATGCAGTCCTGATGTGATTCATACAGTCAACACAAAGTGCAACACCTTTATGTTTTAATGGAAAAGTAGATAATAATTTTTAATTACAATTTTAAGAAAAGATGTATCTATACACTGACTTTACATACATACAGAAAAACTGGACTTTGAAGCCCTAATGTTTCAAAAGTGTTCATTTCCCTCCATACAAACCAGTATTACTCAGCAACAGTACAACTGATTTTAAAAAAATAGAAAGTGAATACACTTCTAAGAGGCAATGCTTTGTCTCTTCATTGGTACAACTCACCAAGGTTGTTTTTGCCCCCAGCACCCTGGGTTCACCAGGATGTGATCCAAAGCAAACCAGCCTTGAAGTTTAAGGAAACCTTTTCTAGGAACCTGGTTCCCTGTCTCTCCCCTCCTATGAAGAAGCTGTCCCCACCCGCATGATTCGGAACAGCATGTTGATGTTGTTGCTTCGGATCGCGTCCCGACAAGCAGTGATCACCTGGTTCTTTGGTTTTCCAACTGTCAGAGAAGAAATACCATATCCACGTGAGCCAAAGGATGATTAAAGTGAAATTATCAACCAGAAGCCATCTTTAAAACAACATAAAACCAGGGTAGAGAAGAGTTAGAGATATACAGTGTTTAATTTTTAAAAAGTGCTTATTTTTGGCTACACTGGGCCTCTGTTGCAGCACTCCAGCTTTTCGAGCTGTGAGGAGCGGGGCTGCTCTCCAGTCGCAGTGCATGGGTCTCTTGCTGCAGTGGCTTCTGATGCTGCAGAGCACAGGCTCTAGGGTGCTGGGGCTCAGTAGCTGTGGTGCACGGGCTTAACTGTTCCACGGCCGGTGGAATCTTCCCTGACCAGGGATGGAACCCATGTACCCCACACTGGCAGGCGGATGCTCAACCACTGGACCAGGAAGTCCTAGATAGTACAAATTTATCTTATCTTACCATTCCCTAGAAAAGATATTCTCATGCGGAGCTTTAATCACAAACCGAGCTTAGAGACCATTTTATACCTAGAAACTTAAGAGTCAGTTTTACAGAAAAGGATCAAACCTTATATCCACTTAGCAAAGATTGTTTCTAAAAGGAAGTCAAAGCACTGACCCAAAACAGCAGATTCCAATAGGAGTACTTAAGGCTTTCCTCTTGGGAATATGTCACTCAGTTTTTCTTCTGAGGATGCAGCAAGTTCGGGAAGATCCCACATGCCTTGGGACAACTAAGCCCGTGCACCCCAACACTGAGCCTGTGCTCTAGAGCCCATGTGCTGCAACTCCTGGGCTCCCTGCGCCTAGGACCAGTGCTGGTTTCTGCTAGCCACAGCTGAAGAAGGCCCAAACACAGCAAAGAAGACCCTGCTGCTGCTGCTAAGTCACTTCAGTTGTGTCCGACTCTATGCGACCCCACAGACAGCAGCCCACCAGGCTCCCCCGTCCCTGGGATTCTCCAGGCAAGAAAACTGGAGTGGGTTGCCATTTCCTTCTCCAATAATGAAGACCCTATATAGCCAAAAATAAACAAATCTTTAAAAAAAAAGGAACTGAAAGTTTTTTACCGTCTGAAGTTGGCAAACTAAAGCCAAACAGTAGGCTGGCTAAACTCAAGTGAATGGTACCAACTCGAATATGAAAGGTATCTTTATAGATACAAGCCCTGATAGGAATTCTTGAAGCTACCACCATCTTTAATGGTTCTTGCCCAGAAATTAAAGAAGAACTGCAGTGCTACAAAAAGAGACTTACCACGCAGACGACCTGCTCTTTGAATGGCTTGATTTACTGCTTTGAGGCTTCCCAACAGTTCTGTGTGATTGTTACAGCGAATTTTATATCCATTGAGCAAGTCTTTATTAAGGTCATAGAGTTCCATATAGCGATTCTTCATTGTTTTCCTGTGTACATCAATAGGTTAACATGACTAGACCTCAGTATGGCAGGCTTAAATGAAAAGATTTGCAAACTTCTTAGACATATTTAATAAAGGATCAAACCAGATTTTTAGCTGTACTGTCATTAAAACGGTAAAAACAGGGTAACTGCTAAAGTCTGCTTTGAAAACACTTGAGCATATTCTATGAACTATTCTGTTTCTTCCAAATGAAGACAAGTGGCCTTCCTTGGTTATTAATCCATGGTTTGTTTGAATTTAGGAACCAAGAATTATCATGCCCATGATATAAGGGGTGGGGAAAAGTCAGCAAGGTGACAGGCTATATTCCAAGCTTCAGACTAATACTGACAGTTTCTTATCAAGCTAAATATACACTTACTATACAACCCAGCAATCACATTATGACACATTTCACCCGAAAGAATGGAAACATGTCTGTAAAAAACCTGTATGCAAATATTTATAGCAGCCTTATTCTCAATCACCAAAGTCTGGAAGCAACCCAAATCTCAATTAATCGGTGGGATATTGACCAAGTATGGGTATCAATACAACAGAATAGTCAGCAATAAAATGGAATGAACTACTGGTAACTTACAACATGAATGAACCTCAACGGCATTATGGAACCTGAAAGAAGCCAGACTCAAAAGGTTGATGCCACGTATATGGATTCCATTTATATTGTCTGATTCCATTTATGTGACAGTTTGGGAAAGATAAAACTATAGTAAGAGAAACTGAGAAATACTTGATTTCGGTAGTAGCAACACAATTGTATAAATTTCCCCAAATTTATTGAAGTGACACGACTCTTCGCGACCCCATGGACTGTAGACTATCAGGCTCCTTCGTCCATGGGATTTTCCAGGCAAGAGTGCTGGAGTGGATTGCCATTTCCTTCTCCAGGGGATCTTCCCGACCCAGGAATCGAACCCAGGTCTCCCACATTGCGGGCAGACGCTTTACCATTTGAGCCACTAGGGAAGCCCAAACCTAAAAGGGTAAATTTTCTACATGTATATTATAAATTACATATCAACCAACTTGGCTTTAAAAAATAAAAACCGTGTGCATCTGACAGTTTCTAAACGAAATATAAATCAAGAAAAAAGGAATTTTAGGGGTTGGTCACTTCCCTCTAGTGTTTTTTTTTTGTCGCTCAGTCATGTCCAACTCTTTGTGACCCTGTAACTGCAGCCTGCCAGGTTCCTCTAGCAGGAAGATAGCCAGGAATTATCCAGGCAAGAATACTGGAGTGGGTAGCCATTCCCTTCTCCAGGGGATCTTCCCGACCCAGGAATTGAATCTGGGTCTCCTGCACTGCAGGCAGATTCTTTACTGTCTGAGCCACCAGGGAAGCACAGTCAAATGCCTAAGGCCAACAACATCTCTTTGCCTTAAAAAAAAAAAAAAATAGCCAGAGAGAGGAAAAAATGGGGAGCCCTAGAGATAAAGGTGGCAAGAAAAAGCACCTGTCCTGGCCATGGTACATACTCACATGTCCCTCATCAGACGGGCATCTTCAGCTTGGACCAGCAAACTACGGATCAGATTAGAGTTATCAGCCATGTCAGCACTGAGCTTCTGATGCGCTGAGTGGTATTCATCCACCTGGAAACCATAAACACCCAGGAATTTAAAAGGCCTCACCAACTTCCTGAAAACTAAATAGACAAGGAACTGTCTTCTCTATACCGAGGCCCTGTTTTTTCTGCCATTCACTTGTTCTATCTTAACTATCCTCTGTTGTTTCACCTTCTCTTCAGTGAAATACTTAAAATGACATTCTGTGTCAAGCTCTTCCACATCTTAGCATTGTGAGCCCAAGCCACACAAACACTAACATTTTAGAGGTTTGGGGTGGGGATGTTGTAAGTGGGGACCCATCACAAGCCTTACTTTTGATTTTGGGTTCTTTGTTGTTGTTTAGTCGATAAGTCACATCTGACTCTTTGCAACCCCATGGACTGTAGCCCGCCAGGCTCTTCTGTCCATGAGGTTTTTCAGGCAAGAATACTGGAGTGGGTTGCCATTTCCTTCTCCAGGGGATCTCCCTGACCCAGGAATCAAATTCGTGTCTCCTGTATTGTCAGGCAGATTCTTTACCACTGAGCCACGTGGGAAAGCACTAAGACAGAATGCAAAGTATATACAACAGATAAGATGAAAGGCTAGCAAAGGAAACTGTTAATATATATATTTTTCAAGTATCCTTCCAAACCAAGCACAGAAAGCAAGTGCTTAAGCTAACCACTCACTTTTATAAAAGAAATCCTTTAACTCATGAATTCTCTAATACTAGCTCAATTTTTAGTTTAAGAATTTTCCAAAGTTCTTTAAGACATGACTATCATGTAATATATGTACATTTGTAGTTTCATTAATGTAACAGAAATATTGCAAACATTATTAGAACACCGTGGTCTCACAAATTCATCCACCAGGTGCCCTCACCTTAACTAGCACCTTTCGTAATTCTTCAAAGTAGACAGGGAAATCAGCTTCAACCTGGAGGTCTTCGATAGCAAAAAACGATGCCATCGACTGGATTATATCTCCAGCCAAATCGATATCATCAGTATTTACAGTGATCTATCAACAGGAAAAAAGACAAGTTAACATCCTCAGATAGCTGGAACAGCACCTGAACTTACCCATATTCAACACATTTATTGAAACATAAATTTATATGCAGTGATAAATAAAAATTAGGTCCAGCCCTTTACCTAATAAAAATTAGGTAACATCCTCAGATAGCTGGAACAGCACCTGAACTTCCCCATATTCAACACATTTATTGAAACATAAATTTATATGCAGTGATAAATAAAAATTAGGTCCAGCCCTCAAGAAAATAACATTATTTCTAGCAACAGGCCAAAAACAAAAAAAGAATCAATCCTTTTGCCTTATAAATGGAACAACAAAGTCATTCAAACAATGAAAACCTTTTGTTCTCCTCTGTATTCCTAAACCATCCCAAAGTGAAAGTGAAGTAGCTCAGTCATATCCGACTCTTTTTGACCCCATGGACTGTAGCCTACCAAGCTCCTCTGTCCATAGGATTTTCCAGGCAATAGTACTGGAGTGGATTGCCATTTCCTTCTCCAGAGGATCTTCCCAACCCAGGGATCGAACCCGGGTCTCCCGCATTGTAGACAGATGCTTTACCGTCTGAGCCACCAGGGAAGTCCAAACTAGGTGACAAACAGGTGAAGGGAAGTGGGGGATAGAGGTAGAAAAACTGCTGATCTACATTAAACGCCTGTGTCAGAGGTGATAACAGTCTAGGTTGAGACACGTGGTTTTACGACCTTGAGACTGGTGTCACCCGCCTTGCTTAACACTGAGTGTTGTAAACGTTTACATGAGAAATCTGTGTCCATGACAGTAAAAATTACCTCTCCACTAAGTTTTATCTTTATATACAGCTGGCCACCGTTCCGTAGGGAGGTGAAACACACTTGAAATGGAGCGTTCTGCATGTTAGTATCCTCTGGTAACAGAAAGTTCTGGTTGAGCCACATAACAACCTTAAAGACGAAGAGTGTGAAATGAATTTCCATTTTTTAAGTACAGTCATTAAGAGTTACCCTTCTTTCTAGTTTTACTACTGGGTTTAAAAAAAACAACAATAATTACAGCTCTTCCCCCACCAAGAAAACACTACTCACACTTCTTTTTCCCACCTGATACGTGTAATAAGTAACATGCACAATTATATCTGGTCCCATAGCATGCGTTTTGTACTCAGACATGTATTTTAAAATTTTTTAATTTATTTATTTAGTTTTACTTTTTGGGTGCACTGTGTGGTATTTGGGACCTTAGTTCCTCAACCACAGATTGAACCCAAGCCCCTGTAGTGAAGCATAGAGTCTTAACCACTGGATCAGCAGGGAAGTCCCCTACTTAGACATAACCTTATATGCAATGTAGACACGATTCAAGTATGATGCTAATTCTGTTTCAATGAGAGCTATTCTGTGGCTCTAGCCTGCTTAAAATCATTCCACTCCACCCTTTAAAACGTTTGCACGCACAGACACAGAGATAACATCCACATTATAAGAATAAATCTTAATATAAATAATAGTAATACTTTACAGTGGTTTATAACACAGGTTCCACATAAGATCCACTTGTGAGGCATTTTGGAAGGGGCCACCTGTAGAGTTTCAAGTTTCACAGACCAGTAAGGGGCCTGAGAATTTCCATGATTAAAAATCCTCACTGAGAATTCTAAAGTCCAGTCAAGGTTAAAATCCACAGGTATTACTAGTTCTTTAAACTTTACAAAGTGCTGTTATACCAATTCTGTAATCCTCAGGGGCCCCCTGTGAGGTAATATTATGCTCAATGAGGGGAATTCCACAAGACCCCTAAGAATTTACTTAGTTAAGGTAGCACTTGAACCCCCACGGTATTCCCATTTCCAAGGGCCACTCTCTTTCCATTCTGATGCAGGCTCCTCTTAAAACACTAGATCTGGACAATCCCACTAAGACTAACAAAAAAAAGAGGAGTAAGAAACAGAGGAATTCACCTGTGACTAAGGATTGCTTAGGTAAGTAACTTCCAATTAATGACTCAAAATAAATATTTCTGAATTGATTAGCCAAGATAAATATTTTTGAATAATTTTTTCAAAATGGAAGAAGATATTTTAGCAACATTTTTGGTACTTGTTGTAAACTATCCAACTCCAACCTAACTCCTTCATGTCATATTTACTAAAACCAAATAACACACTCATGTAATTTCCCCTTTTCTGTGAAATAATGTCAAAGAGTCTAAAGTGCAAACAGGTTGCAAAGAGAAAAGCCAGACACTCACCCTCTGGGCCCGTTCTGCGATGATAAAGTTGACGTAACTGAGGGGCTCACTGGCGGGGTCCGGGCTGGTGAGCACATACATGGAGAATCGGGGTAGCTGTCTTGTCAGCTCAAACACGTGAAACTGGGTGCTACGGCCAACCAACATAATAGAAGAGAACTGTTTGTGTTGAATGTTATTTCAAAGGGAAAGGCGCCCCAGATAAACATAAGGTCACTACTGAGTCAAGCTGTTACTTATGGGTTTCACTAAAGAAACTGTCTACTCTCCTCCCCGCAACCCTGCCTCAAAAAAAAAAAAAAAAAAAAAAATTGAGAGTTCAAGTCCCACAGTAACGGGGTTTGGGATTTAGAGGCGTGAGTCTGTGTATACATATGCACACACCCAGGGTTTACAACACCCAAAAAGGAATGTGAAAAGGTTTCTATCTTCCACAAATCTAGTGCTCTTCTTCACTGGCTAAGGTTACATATGACTGTCATATAACAGAACCTAAACCCCTGTAGTCTTGGTGGCCAAAACTATCCATTAAGTGTACTTTTGGAATTGCTGTGAATATGAAATCATCTGACTAAACCCAGAAATAATCATTTCAAACTTAAATACTTTTAATTTATTTTTTGGAAAGATTTCAAATTAGAGAAATAAGAAGCCATGGGAAACCTTGCCTGGGTGGAAAGAGCCAATAAGTGGCTTCTCTGGCCCCGGAGAATCCATGGCAAGAGGGGAAATCTACACTTTGTACTGTCCTCTCAGTGCTGCCTGGACATGACCCGCAATGTGCGAAGGGTCACCTGCTCCTGTAGCCCACGAAGGTTTTCAAGTGCAGGTCCACGGGGATGTCCTTGGGAGGTGTGATGGGGATGCGGACGGAGCTGGAGAGGTGGTGGACACTGGGGTGCACCACGTGGCTTTCACCCGCAAAAATGCCCTCCGCGAAAATCAACACTGCTCGGATGATGGTGTCTGCAGGGAAGAGAGAAGACAGCAGTTCAAGAGCCGCTCCCAGACGACACAGGCGCCAATGACCACCAGCCGTGTGTCAGTAACGCCTTACCATTAGAGGTGGAAATGCACAACTCAGCATGGGCGGCCTGTGCCTCGCTCCCCAGGTTGACGGAGAGGGCGGTGTGGAGTTTGGTGTTGGCAGGGATCACGCCCCGATGCCCATCAGCCTCGTTCAGTGGACTGCTCAGCTCAGCCTGCAAAACATGCAACCCCCCCACTTCCAACTCAGTCCCCGGAACAGTGAACTCATGTCAATTTTAAAAACAGCTATCTGGCTTCAGAAGATACATCCCCTGTATCTTATATTCATCTGAGTCTTTAAATGTCAGAGAACTCACCTCATTAGTGCTCTCGCTGTAACCTGGCCTTTTCCCAAAGGAAAATACCCTCATCCCTTCCTGTGGTTAGGGACCACTGCCGCCCAGCACGCCGTTTACACCCTAAAAAACTTATTTATTTACTGGCTAAGCTGGGTCTTCGTTGCTGTGTGGGCTTTCTCTGTAGCTGTGGCACGTGGGTTTCTCACTGCAGTGGCTTCTCTTGTTGCAGAGCGTGGGCTCTAGGGTGCTCGGGTTCAGTACTTGCAGCTCCCAGGCTCTAGAGCACAGGCTCAGTAGTTGTGGCGCACAGGCTTAAGTGCCCTGAGACACTAAGCATCTTCCTGACGACAGATCAAACCCATGTCTCCTGCATAGGCAGGCAGAGTCCTTACCACTGAGCCACCAGGGAAGCCACCCACCTTTTACATTGTTCTGTATTGTTCTGTTTTAAATGACTAAAGAAACTCACTGAGTGTAGCAAATTCAAATAGTTATACATGATGCGACAAATTAAAATCCTACTCCCCAGCTCACCCTCCAGCTAGTCAGGTAAGTACACGTACACACGTACACACACACACACAACAGCAGACCCAGAGTCTCTGCAGGTGTCCACGTTTGTTATTTGTGGTTGAAAAAGATACTCTAAACACACTATTCTTGCTTCCCTTCACTCCATAATACCAGACATCCTTCCACGTTAGTCCACAGGTATATACATCATTCTTTTGAGCTGCTTAATATTCCCCAGCCCACCCTCCCTATGACTGACCAAAATTTATCATCGTTCCCTGCTACAAACAGCACTTCAGTGTGTTTGAACACTCGTGCAAATCTCTCTCTGGCTGAGCTCCCCAGCAGAGGGATTTCTGGGTTAAAGGATACGTGCCCTCTTCATTCTGACACTGGCAGAAGGGCCAGGCCATCTGCCCGTGCACCAGCGGGGAGGGGGAGACCACGCCCCGCCAGATGCGGAGACCCTCCTTTCCCAACTGCCCATCCTCCTGGTCACTCTCAGCCTCTCAGCCTCCCTCGTGCCCGTCCCATCAGGTCCGACCTTGGCGTTTTCCTCATAGTTGCGGAGCTCCAGCAACAGGTTCTGTTTCTTCTGACTCAGCTCTCGGATCAGGTCCTGCTCTACGCTGATGTCCATGAGGTTGCCTCTCATCTCAGCCGTGCCCGGCAGGTAGCCCCGGACTGACAGGAGGGAAAAAAAAAAAAACCCACAGGACTGAGGGACAGCCCAGGCACAGCCAGGTCTTACTTTTAAGTCATCAGTGACCTAGTCTTAAAACCTAAGTTCTCATTTCCCCAACTCAGGTGAATTCTTTAGGACAAAAGGGTATCAACACAAACACTTTATGGTGAAATCTCCCGGGATTCTGACCCAATCAGACTGAGAAATCTGAATTCTCAAAGATCTCTCCTATCCCAATTTACTTTCTCCATCCACCGAGCAGCAGATTAACTGTTCGCAGCCATCCATCCGGTAATCTCCCTCCACCACACCAGCAATCGCAGATGAAAAGTTGTCCTTAAAGATGACCTCCCCAGTCCGGTCACTTCGAGCATCGACCTAAAAATAGAACAAGAACTTGAAAATAGCTTCTGCTCTAGGTTCTTAAAATGACACAAAAATTTCAAGTACAATCAGCTTTAGTCTAGAAGTTTTTAAGAGGGCTCCAAGGAGGGGACTTCCCTGGTGGCCTAGTGGTTAGGAATCCACCTTCCAGTGCAGGGGATGAGAGTTTGATCCCTGGTCAGGGAACTAAGATCCTACATGCCACTGGGCAACTAAGCCCTCTCGCCACAACTAGAGAGCCTGCACACGGCAGCGAAGGATTCCTCAAGCTGCAACTAAGACCAGATGCACCCAAATTAAAAAAAAAATTTTTTTTAATGAGTACTCCAAGGGGCTCCCTCTGTGTCTTCTCAATACATACCTATAACCAAGGGGCCAAGGGACCTCACTCAGCTCTGTTTTTCCTTAAAAGCTGTTTTACATACTGGCCTAGTATTTCATTTGGAGAAGTGGGTTGGCTGAGAGACAGTACTTTTAGAAAATATATAACACAGTGTGAAAGTCCAAACTTCCCAGGTTCGAATTCCAGCTTTGCCACTCACTACCTGTGGGATCTTGGGCAAACCTCTTTAACCATTCTGGACTTAGCTTCCTCATTTGGAGATCAACAATAAGAACATGAGGAAAATAACTGTATCTACACGTCAGGGTTGTAACAAGGTCTAAAAGGGTTAACGTGTTAAGCAGGTAGAACAGGGACTGGCACATAGAGGTATACAAGACGTATTAGCTCTAAATACAAATTTCACCTTTATTATATATAAATATATAAAATACATTACACCTAAAATTTTTATTTATTTGGCTGCGCTGTGTCTTAGCTGCAGCATGGGATCTAGTTCCCTGACCAGGGATCAAACCTGGCTCCCTGCATTGGGAGTGTGGAGTCTTAATCACTGTTCCACCAGGGAAGTCCCCATTTATATCTAAAGGTTGAGAAATGCCAAGCAAGCCCAGTCTCCCACCATCCACGCTTCTGGAATAGCCCTGTTCAAGGTCCCTTTGCCACGTGAGCTACTGAGATGCTGCAGAGAGCCCTACAATCATCCACATCGCTTCCCAGAGGAGTCAGATAAATGCATCACGGACCCTTCAGAAACGAGTGCACCACAAAACAACAGGGAAGGGTAACCACCTAAAGTGAGCTTTCATTCTAATCAAGAACACATGCATTATTGATGAAAGGCTGCTGCTGCTAAGTCGCTTCAGCCGTGTCCGACTCTGTGCAACCCCACAGACTGCAGCCTACCAGGCTCCTCCATCTATGAGATTCTCCAGGCAACAGTACTGGAGTGGGTTGCCATTGCTTCTCCATGATAAAAGGCTAGCTACAGAAAATCTAACAGAGCAAGCATCTCAGAGACCACTACTTCTGTCTTTTCATAAACAGCCTTTTGGGCACAATTTTGCAGTGAAAAACACACTAATTTAGGTCATAGCTTACTACCAGCTCCTACCCCTTGGCTGGAGAATACCATATGGATGCGATGAATAGCCTGTACTGACCAGAGTTCTTCACACATTAACAGAAGCCTTGAACTCAGACTGAACTGAACTTGCTTCATTCTAACTTCTCCATGGCCTTCAGCACTGTGCTTCTGTAATTTCTAGCAAATAAGTGGGTTAACTTGCTAACTAAGAAACAGGGCTACAAATCTGTTTTTCTGTGGATTTTCTATTCTTTTGCTTTATCAACATGAAAGTTTTGCCATGGAAAAAATGACCCTCCAACTCAACAAATGACCTACTAAAGAAAAAGTTAGTTGGCTAGTTGCATTTAAATTAAGTAATTTTGCACCTATGTTCACCCGGTGGATCTATATTCCTTTTAATGTTGTTTCTGTTGAGTGCAGACAACAAGTGTTCCACTTATATAATGAACTGTATAGTTTGCTTATCTTTTGTATGGCTTAGAACATACAAATTATGACTATGTAATAGAAATTTCTTAAAATTTTGAAAGCATTTAACTAGACAGACTTCAAGGTTTAGAGTCATATCTGAAGGTTACTTTAGATAACTTCTTAAGTAGTTTTCTAATTCTTGAATCAATCATAATAATTTATATTCCCCCAGAATAGGGTCCCCGTTTCTTAATAAGCAACTACACAGTCTTCCTCTGTAATTTTTAACACCTATACCAAAAACAAAACCAAGTGGAGAAGTAGGAACCAACGTAACAGTTTTTTAGAATCTGTTCTTCACACAGCACCAAAAGAAGGTTACAAGACACTGGCCAAAAGTGAAGAAAAATCAAAGAAGAAAAGCTAGAACTAGCTGATCTCCTTCAGGCAATCAGCACTGACAGATGAAAGAGCTAGGGCAAATGGTATCCACGGAGATCTGGCAGCTCCTTCAGCAGTTTCTAACAAGACAATCCTGACTTGCCAAGAGACTGTACAAAGTTCTGGTTTGAAGTTAAAAAAGGAAAGAAGCAAAAAAAAAAAAAAAAAAAATCCTAGTTTGAAGTTATAGCTTGGAAAACAATAACATAACTCTTTCCACTAATTCCAAGATTTTAGTCAAACTTGAAGATTTACCAGAAAAGAGCTACATACACCGTTCACTACTAGCTTACTAAAAATCCTTTATTTTACTTGCCTAGGCCTATGATCAACTTGATTGATTCCCATCCCTTTAAGTAAGGGAGTTAGACGTTCCCTGGAGATCTTCCCTCAAATAGGGCTTATAAACCGAAAGGACACTCACTCACTCTGCAGTGCTGATTACCAGAGCAGGAAGGAAAAATCTAGGAAGATTATGAAGTTAAATTTGAAAGCACAGCCAAGGAACTCAAGTGCATATTTTCGTGTTACAGTTTGGAGTCATACAGCCAATATAGCTCAGATAGTTATTACTTTAAATTATACTTGAACACTACTATTTAAACTTACCTTCCCCCAAAAAAATAAAAATAAAAAAAAAAATAAACTTACCTTCCCATTGGACCAACCAGTTATCAGTTCACACACTCCATCAGAGTTAAGGTCAAAAGCATGAATACTCATGGCATGATTTTTGGACTGAAAAGGAATTTCAATAATTAGTATAGAAGTCTCTCAATAAGTATAAAATGCTTGAATATCAGAGGCTATATCATACAAACTTTAATTCTCCAGTATCGGGCTGTTTTGTCATACACTCCAACGGTGCCATTGGAAAGGGCATAACCAAATCGACTGCCATACATGGGGCAAAGAGAGGTGATGATCTGCAAAAAAGAATGAAAAAGATAAAGTTCATTAAGGCTCAATTTAGTGCAAAGTGACTTTATAAAACTGCATACCTTGCTACAAGTGTGTTAAAATTAGGTTTAAATGCACTTCCAATCCATTAGTGGGGAATGTGTTCTTCTCTATGATCCATGTCCTCTATTTCAGATTTGGATCATAAGAATTAAAGTCACAAAGTTTACTGTTTTAGATGAAGCATATGTAGCAAATTTCAACAAATTATTTTTTTAAATAATAAAATCGAAAAATTAAGGAGGAAACAGACCACGTACACAAGATCTGGAATATGTAAAATTGATGTTATACACACTAGATCAAATATTTTAATGATTATTTCAATTTCCTTACCTTACAATATCCTACAATCTAAATTTTAAAAGGACGTATAAAATCCACAATTAATTATCTTTTAAGAGTATACTTTTCCAAGGTACAATTTACTGTTTACTAGAAGAAAACATGAGGAGAGGTGAGGAGATACACCTCGTCCAAGGTAAGGAATAGCGGCTGTGCTTTGCTGGAGCAACCGTGAAGATACCCCACGTCCAAGGTAAGAGAAACCCAAGTAAGACGGTAGGTGTTGCAAGAGGGCATCAGAGAGCAGACACAATGAAACCATAATCACAGAAAACTAGTCAATCTGATCACACGGACCACAGCCTTGTCTAACTCAATGAAACTAAGCCATGCTGTGTGGGGCCACCCGAGACAGACGGGTCATGGTGGAGAGGTCTGACAGAATGTGGCCCACTGGGGAAGGGAATGGCAAACCACTTCAGTATTCTTGCCTTGAGAACCCCATGAACAGTAGGAAAAGGCAAAATGATACGATACTGAAAGAGGAACTCCCCAGGTCAGTAGGTGCCCAATATGCTACTGGAGATCAATGGAGAAATAACTCCAGAAAGAATGAAGGGATGGAGCCAAAGCAAAAACAATACCCAGCTGTGGATGTGAATGGTGATAGAAACAAGGTCTGATGCTGTAAAGAGCAATATTGCATAGGAACCTGGAATGTTAGGTCCATGAATCAAGGCAAATTGGAAGTGGTCAAACAAGAGATGGCAGGAGTGAACGTCGACATTCTAGGAATCAGTGAACTAAAATGGACTGGAATGGGTGACTTTAACTCAGATGACCACTATATCTAAAACTGTGGGCAGGAATCCCTCAGAAGAAATGGAGTAGCCATCATGGTCAACAAAAGAGTCCGAAATGCAGTACTAGGATGCAATCTCAAAACGACAGAATGACCTCTGTTCATTTCCAAGGCAAACCATTCAATATCACAGTAATCCAAGTCTATGCCCCAACCAGTAATGCTGAAGAAGCTGAAGTTGAATGATTCTATGAAGACCTACAAGACCTTTTAGAACTAACGCCCAAAAAAGATGTCCTTTTCATTATAGGGGACTGGAATGCAAAAGTAGGAAGTCAAGAAACACCTGGAGTAACAGGCAAATTTGGCTTTGGAGTACAGAATGAAGCAGGGCAAAGACTGATAGAGTTTTGCCAAGAGAACACACTGGTCATAGCAAACACCCTCTTCCATCAACACAAGAGAAGACTCTACACATGGACATCACCAGAGGGTCAACACCGAAATCAGACTGATTACATTCTTTGCAGCCAAAGATGGAGAAGTTCTATACAGTCAGCAAAAACAAGACCGGGAGCTGACTGTGGCTCAGATTATGAACTCCTTATTGTCAAATTCAGACTTAAATTGAAGAAACTGGGGGAAACCACTAGACCATTCAGGTATGACCTAAATCAAATCCCTTATGATTACACAGAGGAAGTGAGAAATAGATTTAAGGGACTAGATCTGATAGAGTGCCTGATGAACTATGGACGGAGGTTCGTGACATTGTACAGGAGACAGGGATCAAGACCATCCCTGGAAAAGAAATGCAAAAAAGCAAAATGGCTGTCTGGGGAGGCCTTACAAATAGCTGTGAAAAGAAGAGAGGTAAAAAGCAAAGGAGAAAAGGAAAGATATAAGCATCTGAATGCAGAGTTCCAAAGAATAGCAAGAAGAGATAAGAAAGCCTTCCTCAGCGATCAATGCAAAGAAATGGAGGAAAACAACAGAATGGGAAAGACTAGAGATCTCTTCAAGAAAATCAGAGATACCAAGGGAACATTTCATGCAAAGATGGGCTTGATAAAGGACAGAAATGGTCTAGACCTAACAGAAGCAGAAGATACTAAGAAGAGGTGGCAAGAATACACAGAACTATACAAAAAAGAGCTTCATGACCCAGATAATCATGATGGTATAATCACTCACCTAGAGCCAGACATCCTGGAAGTGAAGTCAAGTGGGCCTTGGAAAGCATCACTACGAACAAAGCTAGTGGAGGTGATGGAATCCCAGTTGAGCTCTTTCAAATCCTGAAAGATGATGCTGTGAAAGTGCTGCACTCAAGATGCCAGCAAATTTGGAAAACTCAACAGTGGCCACAGGACTGGAAAAGGTCAGTTTTCATTCCAATTCCAAAGAAAGGCAATGCCAAAGAATGCTCAAACTACCGCACAATTGCACTCATCTCACATGCTAGTAAAGTAATGCTCAAAATTCTCCAAGCCAGGCTTCAGCAATACGTGAACCATGAATTCCAGATGTTCAAGCTGGTTTTAGAAAAAGCAGAGGAACCAGAGATCAAACTGCCAACATCCTCTGGATCATGGAAAAAAGCAAGAGAGTTCCAGAAAAACATCTATTTCTGCTTTATTGACTATGCCAAAGCCTTTGACTGTGTGGATCACAATAAACTGTGGAAAATTCTGAAAGAGATGGGAATACCAGACCACCTAACCTGCCTCTTGAGAAATCTGTATGCAGGTCAGGAAGCAACAGTTAGAACTGAACATGGAACAACAGACTGGTTCCAAATAGGAAAAGGAGTACGTCAAGGCTATATATTGTCACCCTGCTCATTTAACTTACATGCAGAGTTCATCATGAGAAATGCTGGGCTGGAAGAAGCACAAGGTGGAATCAAGATTGCCGGGAGAAATATCAATCACCTCAGATAGGCAGATGAGACCACCCTTATGGCAAAAAGTGAAGAGGAACTAAAAAGCCTCTTGATGAAAGTGAAAGAGGAGAGTGAAAAAGTTGGCTTAAAGCTCAACATTCAGAAAACGAAGATCATGGCATCTGGTCCCATCACTTCATGGGAAATAGATGGGGAAACAGTGTCAGACTTTATTTTGGGGGGCTCCAAAATCACTGCAGATGGTGACTGCAGCCATGAAATTAAAACATGCTTACTCCTTGGAAGGAAAGTTATGACCAACGTAGATAGCATATTCAAAAGCAGAGACATTACTTTGCCAACAAAGGTCTGTCTAGTCAAGGCTATGGTTTTTCCAGTGGTCATGTATGGATGTGAGAGTTGGACTGTGAAGAAAGCTGAGCACCAAAGAACTGATGCTTTTGAACTGTGGTATTGGAGAAGACTCTTGAGAGTCCCTTGGACTGCAAGGAGATCCAAGCAGTCCATTCTGAAGGAGATCAGCCCTGGGATTTCTTTGGAAGGAATGATGCTAAAGCTGAAGCTCCAGTACTTTGGACACGTCATGCAAAGAATTGACTTATTGGAAAAGACTCTGATGCTGGGAGGGATTAGGGGTAGGAGAAGGGGACGACAGAGGATGAGATGGCTGGATGGCATCACTGACTCAATGAACATGAGTCTGAGTGAACTCCAGGAGTTGGTGATGAACAGGGAGGCCTGGCGTGCTATGATTCATTGGGTTGCAAAGAGTCGGACATGACTGAGCGGCTGAAGTGAACTGAGAAGAAAACATAATCCTTTAAAAAGCAAAATCCCAGAATACCATGGATTTGTACATATCTAACAATATACAGAGTGCATATGTTATACTGGAGTATTAACAGGACTGTGAAGAGGATTTAACACAGTTAAGAGAATTTACAATTACAATTTACAAAATCTACAGTTTTAGATACTGAACAAAATTGTCCTTAAAAGTTAAAGCCACAGTTTAAAGATATCTATGACCCTGCAGATCTACTTTCTAATTCTGACTAATGTAAGAGATAATAAAAAGTAAACTGTATAAAGTAGAGAATAGCTATGTAATTTCTTCTACACCTACAGCTTTTCTATAAAGCCACCCACTTCACTCAACTCTGAATACAAAGTGCCATGTGGGACTCCAGAATTATTTAGCTCAAGGCATTCTTTTGGCAGTACTCTTCACAATTTCGCTGATGTGCAAAAACAGATGTGAACTCAGAGCAAAATCAAACCAAGAGGACAAGAAAATGGCCCTGAAATGAACAATCTTATACAGTCCCCATTTTCCTAAATTTAGCCCCAGTTTCCCTAGATCCCTTAGTCCTTTATAAGGTCACTAGTTTCTTCTTTTGTGGACTAGAGGATCAACAGGCATGTCAAATTCCTCGCCATTATTTCATGTTCTCCTGCCCTTTTCTAGGATTTAGGAAAAAAGTGTTTCACAGAATGTACTCCTCTCGCATCTAGTATTGACAATCAACAGAAATCCAACAAAACCTCAGCGATTCCTAAAATGGGAAAAGATTTACTATGAATTTAAATGAAAGGGAAACGGTAGTGCAGAACCCAGCACCTACAGGCAATTCTCAAGCTGGCAATCCCCTTCAACAATCTAATGAAAGCGAAGGACCATCTCTCTAGAAAAGCAGGCATGAAACGCAGCCAGGTACACAAAATTGCCAGATGGACACACACCTTCAGCCACGCTCTGCTTTGGGCACTCACTTCTCCCCTCCATTTTCCTCTACCACAACCGTCAGCTTACAAGCATAAAAAATGTGAGTACATAAGAAGTAGAGTCAGATTAAGGAAAAAGCTACAGTAAAAGTGAAGAAGTGAAGTCATTCAGTCGTGTCCGACTCTTTGCAGCCTCATGGACTGTAGCCTACGACACTCCTCTGTCCATGGGATTTTCCAGGCAAGGTACTGGAGCAGGTTGCCATTTCCTTCTCCAGCGGATCTTCCCGACCCAGGGATCAAATCTGGGTCTCCCACATTGTAGGCAGACGCTTTACCATCTGAGCCACAAGGGAAGTCCACAGTAAAGGTAAACCCTTCAGAATCACGGATAACACTTTACATATGAATATACACGTTTTGCTTTTTGGTCTTCCTTTTGCAGGCAGGGGAACAGAAGCCTGATGTTCCTAAACAGCTTTTGTAGGCAAAGAGAACCAAGGATGAGTTCTCCTCCCAAGGGGAGCTCTCAGGCTGTTGCCTTCAATCTTTTCCGATACAGCCTCCCAAACAACGGCTGATTGATTTCTGCACAATACCACCATTTCGATCTCTAAGACTTTCTTCTGTTGTTTTTCTTTTCTGTCCATTTACAGGGTTCCCAAGCCAATGCTCCTTTATTTCCGTCTCCTTCCTTAATTTCAGTTCAGTTCAGTTTAGTCGCTCAGTCGTGTCCGACTCTTTGCGACCCCATGAATCGCAGCACGCCAGGCCTCCCTGTCCATCACCAGCTCCCGGAATTCACCCAAACTCATGTCCATTGAGTCAGTGATGCCATCCAGCCATCTCATCCTCTGTCGTCCCCTTCTCCTCCTGCCCCTAATCCCTCCCAGCATCAGTCTTTTCCAATGAGTCAATTCTTTGCATGAGGTGGTCAAAGTACTGGAGTTTCAGCTTTAGCATCATTCCTTCCAAAGAAATCCCAGGGCTGATCTCCTTTAGAATGGACTGGTTGGATCTCCCTGCAGTCCAAGGGACTCTCAAGAGTCTTCTCCAACACCACAGTTCAAAAGCATCAATTCTTCGGCGCTCAGCTTTCTTCACAGTCCAACTCTCACATCCATCCATGACCACTGGAAAAACCATAGCCTTGACTAGACAGACCTTTGTTGGCAAAGTAATGTCTCTGCTTTTGAATATGCTATCTAAGTTGGTCATAACTTTCCTTCCAAGGAGTAAGCGTCTTTTAATTTCATGGCTGCAGTCACCATCTGCAGTGATTATGGAGCCCCAAAAAATAAAGTCTGACACTGTTTCCACTGTTTCCCCATCTACTTCCCATGAAGTGATGGGACCAGATGCCATGATCTTTGTTTTCTGAACATTGAGCTTTAAGCCAACTTTTTCACTCTCCTCTTTCACTTTCATCAAGAGGCTTTTTAGTTCCTCTTCACTTTCTGCCATAAAGGTGGTGTCATCTGCCTGAGGTTATTGATATTTCTCCTTAATTTAGAATATCCTAATTATCTTTTTGGTTTCCATCTTGCCCAATCCTGGAAAACCAGCAAAAATAAATATCCTAAGAATACCAAACCATAGGGATAAGGGCAGTCTTTAGACACTGTTTAGATAATTCTTTCAGAAACATTTCCGTTTGAATTACATGAGTAATTCTAATCACAAAGAAACTAGTCAAGTTCTCTGACATCTAGTTTTTAAGTCTACCAACAGAAATGTGCCTAAGAAGTACTTAATCTGAATGAAGAGAAAAACTCTAAAACCCTCATATACACAGTTCATTCAATATTCAATCCCATTTAATACACATGATAAGAAGCAGGAGGACCTGACCATGCCACTTAATAGCCATGAGCTTTTGAGAGTAACTTCACAAAGAAATGTAACATGTTCCCTCATCTGTAAAAGGAGAACTACTGATTCCTTCATAATTGTGCTGCTGTTGGATTAAATGAGTAGCTCATGTAAATAACTTAGAACAGTGTCTAGCATACATCAGGTACACAATAAATGGTTGCCATTGTTGTTATTATTATACAATAGCTCACTAAAAGAAATACCTTTTTGTGCTGCATAATTTTTGTCTAATCAGTGTTTTCAAAATATATCTAATTTTTTCATTGGAGTACAACTGCTTTATAATTAGTCTCTGCTGTACAACAATGTGACTGAGCTGGATATATACATATATGCTCTCCCTCTAGAGCCTCCCTCCCACCTCCCCATCCCTCTGGGTCATTAGAGAGCACTGAGTCAAAATATATCTTGATATAGGATATTTAAAGGCTTCTTTCTCTGTAACGTACTGCTCTATTTAATCCCCACAGTCTTTACCATAAAACTGGGTAGTGAAATGTCCCAGCACTCTCATTTTATGCTACATTTAACTATGCTAATCTGTCAAGGTTATCACGATTCTGAGGTGGTGCTTACCTCTGTTTCTGACATTTCTGCCACAATCTCATCTTCTTTGAAAACTCGGATATCAAAATCCTCAGATCCAACAAGAAGCTGAAAGGGGAAAAAAAAAAATCAGGCATATTTAGTTCAGTAAGTGAAGACAGCAAAATTTCCATAAATAAAACAAAAAAATTGCATGATACTCTGTATGCTACTAGAGGCACCCAGGAATTCCAACTTCTCGGTGATAGATGTTCAGAAAGGATCCTTCCAATGAGAAGGTCACGAGTTGGTCAGTGAAGAAACAGTGGTTACTACATTGGTCCTGCCACGTGGGCACCTCCCACCAGAACAAGTTCTTTCACCAGGCACCTGGTTCAGCATCTGTCTGCCTGCAGGTGGAAGCCCTGCTTCAAAAGCCAGAGCCCAGTATCTGCAGACAGTCGGAGGTTAAGTCAATGTCCAACACAGTGCTTCACTGGCTGCTCAAGAGGTTAACTTCTAGAGAAACCACTAGAGTAATTTAAAAAGCTAAAAGCCAATCTCTAAAACGTCCAGATTCCTGAAAAAGTTGGCCAAAACTGACAAGTACGTACTAATATGATTTTAAAACATTGGAATTAAGTTATAAGACTGTGAATGAGACTGTGCTCCCAACAACTCTTCTGCCCTCTCCCCCATCAGGGGTCTTTGAAATATGGTCTTGATCTCTGTATTTGACAAACATAAATGAATTACTGTTCAAAAGAGACGAGAAAGACAAATGAGGCCAATTAGTTCATCATTCAGGCAACAGAACAGCAAAATCAACCATGAGAAGCTAACACTTCTCTCAAAGCTAAGCTCACTGTCCTGGGGAAATGTATGTACTCAGCTAAGCCGTACACACAAGAGAAGGGTCTCCTCCCCCACATACCTCTTTCTTCCCATCACCATCAAAGTCACACAAGGCCAAGGAGTGAACATTATCTCCAGTCACCTGAAAATAAAACCCAAGTCATTACTACGCCATTTCTTTTCACTTAATCCAAACATAGGAGCTACATGAAAGACAGGACAAAATAAACCATGAATTCAAAATTCACGTTACTCACATCCTTTTTTTGATGTATAAAATTATAAATACTGTTTTATTTTGTTTCCATTATTCATTACTGTCCGTGGTTAAACAAACAAGCAAACAAGACCTAAAGAGCATTAAAAAGGTAAAAATGTTTAAGAGTACTAAAGAGAGTATTTCGTTCTTCATACCGTCCAGAAGACATCATTTCCTTCATGATTGAAACCCTGCAGAGCACAATTTCCACCAATAATTGCAAGAGGGGAGGTAATGTCTCCCAACATCCCCAGCACAATTGCATTGGCCCCATCTGCTACCTAAGAAGAAAAACAGAAGAGACAAACCCTCAGACACAATGCTGCACAGGCACACTGGAGGTAAGTACATCCTTTTTATCTGGAAATTCAAAGGCTTCTGTCATCATTTCTGAGAAGCCACCAGGTCTCCTGAGAAGCAAGCCAGAGCTGCCCATCGAGGACAGTGTCTGTGGCTAACATGGCTTACGCAAGGATGAGCACTGACTCAGGACAAACTCAGGCCCTTGGTCTCTCACACTAACCTGCTATGAAAACCTACTCTAAGACCCCAGGCTCTCTTGGACCACCGAGTTCTAGAGGCCAAATTCTCAGAGAATCAGACTTATGCCATTAAAACACCCAAACTTTTGTAATCTATTTTAACCACTTTAGATGGAAATCTAGTAATACTGATTAATCAGTTCTCTTACTACTGCTCATTTTCACTTGTAAGTACTAAAACTACAAGCACCTATAGACCCACCATTCCGAACTAGTACATGTCTCAGACTTCTTGAATAAAGTACATAAGCACAATTTGATGAAAATGTTTTAAAACTGATTGTGGTGAAGGTTACACAATTCTCTGAATAAACTGAAAACTGCTGGACTGTATGCTTTAAATAGGTGAACCGTACGGTATGTGAATTATATCTTAATCAATCTGTTATAGAAAAAAGGTAAAAGATTACATGTCTATACCATGATCCCATTTTGTAAACAAAGAATTCACTCACAAATACTAAGTAAAAAGTCAGGATAAATCCATCAAGAGTTAAGTGTTATTTCCAAATGAAGACATTATGGGTGATTATTTTTATATAATGAATATGGACTATCCTGTGTATAAGACTGTACTGAGTATTAAAGTTGCAGCAGGCTGAGGATGGCAGGCTATGTGAGTGCTTCTGGAAACGGCTAGACTAAACTTCAATGCAAAGCTGCCAGGAGACCTGTTTGCTGGCTTTCTGGCTGCTGGCTGAATTTTTAATGATGAATCTTGACAGATGAACGTATCGACAGATAACTCTGTTGTTTTTCAGTCGCTAAGTCGTTTCCAACTCTTTGGCAACCCCACGGACTGTAACCTGCCAGGCTTCTCTGTCCATGGGATTTCCCAGGCAAGAATACTGGGGTGGGTTGCCATATCCTTCTCCGAGGGATCTTCCCGACCCAGGGATCGAACCCGCACCTCCAGCGTTGGCAGGTGGGTTCCTTACCACTGAGCCACCAGGGAAGCTATCAACAGATAATACCTCCTGAAAGATAATCTGGAGAATCACCAAATGATTACCAACCATGACCAAATAAGTAAGTGTCAAGAAGATGTAAATAGCAAAACGTGCATTTTTAACTACACTACAAAAGCCACATAATAAACCCAAATAAATGTCTGATCTCTTTCAAGCGTTAAAAAAAATAAAAAACCAGTGGACGTTAACGGGAAGTGGGAGTTTTATGGTCATAAAGGGATATACTTGCCTCTCTGTAGAACAAATCTGAATTATTGTAGACATCATAAGCCAACAGATTGGTCTGTGTTCCCACTAAAAGAGCATCATAGCCAAGTTCAGGGTTCAGTACTCCTGCGGTCAGGCAGCTGACTGTCTGGTTAATGTTAAGAAGTGAAACATCTGACTCCAGGGGGCTCTGGAGGACCCTGGGTGCACCGAGATGCTGGCTCCGTGAATGAGGGTTGTGAATAAAAACCTACAAGAAGAAAGTTAATTACATCCCCTTAACATTAAAAAAAATGCAAAATTAACATATATTTTTATTAAAAGGCTCAGGTTATTAACAGATTACCAATGTTAACAAGAAGGGATTTAATCATCCACCAAACTTAAAAACACCCATACACAGTTCTGTGCATGGCTGGCTTTCAATCACTTCAAACTGTGGAAATCCAATGGCTCTCAGCCTTGTAAAGACCAAAATAATGGCCAAGATCTAGTTGTCACTTCCCAGGGCAGCTTACATACAACCAATCGGCAGGACGTTCAAGCACTCTTACAAATCAGCCTTTTCCTATAGGAAGTTGCTATCAGTTACAATGAGATTGCGCACACACACAAAGATTAGAGAAAACTGAGTAATAAACACTTCATTATCTTTCATCCCAACACCTAACAAATTCACTTCCTAACCCTTAAAACTGATCACTAGTAAATCTTATAATCCTAAGGGTCACACAAAGCAAGCTTCTTGAAGGCTTTCATAGTCTATACAAGTAGACAGAATTAATTAAGTCAAAGTTAATTAATCTAGCAGTTTCAACTATCACAAATATAATCATCTGAGTGTCCCTACAAATCTTTAAATTTCCCTAGGCTTCGTATGTAAAAGGAGGTTTAGACTAGAAGAAACATTCTCAAGAGGGGCAATGTTGCTCCCAAGATGGGTAACTGGGTTTGGGGTGGGGGGGATCTGAGACATTAGGCCACAGATATACAGTATAGAAATTTCATTAGGGAAATTTTCATTTTCTGAAAAAAAAAAAAAAAAAAAGATGAGAAACTAGAGATCCCTTAAGCCCCCATGTAGTTCTAAAACTTGCTAATTTCATTTTACTTATTTATTTTTGGCTGTGCCAAGTCTCTGTTGCTGCGAGCAGGCTTTTCCCCCAGTTGCCGTGAACAGGGGCTGCTCTCTCGCAGCAGGGCGCAGGCTTCTCCTTGTGGCGGCTTCTCTTGTTGCGGAGCACGGGAACTATGGTTCGTGGCCTTCGGCAGCTGTGGCCCCCAGGCTTGAGAGCACAGGCTCAACAGTTGTGGTTCACGGGCTTAGTTGCTCTGAGAAAATTTTCTAATTTTAAATGAGCATTTCAACTCTTCGGTGTAAATCTGTAACCCAGAGAGGCTGGTTTGGTTGCTCGCCACTCAAAAGGCTAATACCCAAGAGACAAGTGTTGGTGGGAAAGGAAATTTTGCTTTATTCAAGACGCCAGCAACCTGGGAAGAAGGTGGACTAACATCCTAAGACCATCTTCAAGTTGCCAGATAGGAGAGAAAAGTTTTAAAGGCAATGTGGGCAGGAGGGGGCCGCAGGGCATCTGAGCAGCTTGCACACAACTCCTGGACTGGTTGGCATCAAGGGGAGGTTTTAAGCCTCACCTGTCTTCTAGTTTCAACCCAGTCTGGGGTCTATATGCTCATGATCAGCAGTTTCCAACTGGTAGGGGTCTGCTCCCTGTATAAACAACTTAGGAATGTGTGCCAGACCCTCACAGCTTTCAGGGAACTGGGAGTTTGGTAATTCTATCGTCCAAACTGTTGCCAGTGTCCCAGCTCAAAAGCTTGTTTCTACACCTTCACATTCCTAAACATTAACACTTGAGCCAGCCTTCTGAGACTCAAGGGAGGCCTGGGAGACTAAAGCTTTTCAACAAACAAGAAGTAGAGGACAAGGCTGGTTGGGAGGGGGCTGTCCCAGGAAGGCCCACTAGGGTCCAGCTTGGTTACAGTCTCCCCTTTCCTCTGATACTCCTCAAGCCTGAGGGTGTGGAACAAGAAAGGAAATAAGAGTTCTGGATAGAGAAGCTAATCATAAACTCAGTAGAGGAACTCAGTTTTAGGGGACTCGGTTTTACATCCAAGCAGGATTAATTTTAAATTATTATCTAAGCAAGGTAACCTGTTCAACAAAAGATAATTTTTACAAGGCTTATTAGATTTAGATGTTCATTGACAGACAACTGGATAAAGAAGTTGCGGTGCATATATACAATGGAATACTACTCAGCCGTAAAAAGGAACAAATTTTAAGTCAGCTGAACAAAGGTGGATGAACCTAGAGTCTGTCATACAGGGTGAAGTAAGTCAGAAAGAGAAAAACATATATCATATATAAAAGCATACTTATGGAAACTAAAAAATGGAACTGATGAACCTATTTGCAGGGCAGGAATAGAGACGCAGACATAGAGAACACAGTGGGGGAAGGAGGAGGTGGCAGGAACTGAGACAGCAGCATTGAGACATATACATCACCATATGTAAAACAGACAGCTGGGGGAAGTCGCTGTGTAACACAGCAAGCTGAACCTGAGGCTCTGTGACAACCTAGAGGGGTGGGATGGGTGAGGCGGGGAGTGGAAGGGAGGTTCAAGAGGGAGGGGATATATGTATACATATGGCTGATTCACGTTGTTTGCAGCAGAAACAAACACAACCTTGGAAAGCAATTATCCTCCGATTAAAAATAAATTTAAAAAAAAGACTGATGAGAAACCTACAGAAAAGGTGTGTAGCTACTGACTACTGTGTTCACATTCTCATTTGTGTAATACTTCACAACATGCTTTTATCAACATTACTGCCTTTAGTCCTCTGGATAGGCAGAAGAGGTCAGAGGGGTTACGGCCTTTCCTTTCCCAAGGTCTCACCACCGATAAGTGACAGGAGACACAAGCCTGGTGTCAGGCTCCAGTCATCTCCAGCCATATCTTACTTCCTTTCATAATAGTTCGGAACAAAAGAATTCTTACTGAGTCTTCTAGTAATTAGAAAGGCTGAAAAAGAATAGCAAGAAAAATAACCTGTGGACTTCACGTTCATTGTTATTGGGATGAAAGGAGTTTGAGCTTTGCTGCCAGAGTCCCAGGCGTCTGGTTCCTCCCTAGTCCCCTCCCGCGGAAATCAGTGCCCAGGAGACTCATCTGGCCACAGGCTCAGTCACTGCCAGGGCCTTTATGCAGGGCTCCCCTGGTGGCCCAGGGGCAAAGAATCTGCCTGCCAATACCAGAGACCCACGAGACTCGAGTTTGATCCCTGGGTTGGGAAGATCCCCTGGAGGAGGAAATGCCAACCCACTCCTGTATTCTTGCTTAGAAAATTCCATGGACAGACGTGCCTGATGGGGTCCATGAGGTCACCAAGAGTCAGACACAACTGAGCACACACGCACACACACACGCACGCGCGCACACACACACACACAGTGCCTTCAAGCCAAAGAACTGGCTGTAGTTTACACGTTTGTTCTAGCTGAGGGGGTGCTGCTGCAATATATATTCTATGGTGAGAGGAAACATGTCCCCAGATGAACTATGTTCATCCTGCAAGAAACCCCTTTTCAAAATATCCTTGCTCAGGTGCAGAGACCAGATCTCAATAAGTCAGCCCCACCTTCACAACAGAGTCCCACAGAAAATGACAAAATCCTGTTTCTAAAGACATGGGCCCCCACAGTCAAGGAAGGCTTCAGTCTTACCGGAGACATTTGTTTTTAAAGGAAATTATATTTTTGTGTGTTGTTTGGATCATAAAATGGTGCCAATTTGTGTTTTTTTAAGTCTAAAGATCAGGTCAGAACTTCTCAGATCTGTTTTTGAAGTTCTGAATATAAAGTATCTGATTAGAGACCACAGGAACGCCCATCTCTCCCTTTCTCCCCCGTCTTCAGAAGCTGACCTAGATTAAGGTGCCCCTGCCTCCCTCTCTAGGCCACATTCTAATGAAAGGGTTTCCAGAGAAGCCTGCTTCTACTCCCTGCATCTCTGTTGCAGCACCACCCCAGTAATCCTTCATCGAAGACATAAGCCAAATCCCAGTCACCCACTTTATCAAAAACCAAGGTCTCTGCTGTGGCCTATGAGGCCCTATATGATCCAGCTACCGGCCACCTCACTGCCTCCCTCAATCCATTCCAGTCCCAGAAGCCTTCCTGTGTTTCTGGAACACACCAAGTATACCCTCTACCTCAAAGCCCGTGTGTACTTGCTGATACACTTAACTCCACCTCTCTGCAGGGGCTTGTTTCATTTCCTTCAAACCTCTGCTCCACAGTTATCATATCAGAAGCCTACCTGATCACCCTGTCTAGAACAGCCATTACCCCTCTGCAGACTGTGTGTATCTGTTAACTATCTGGCTTGTTCTCTCAAATGTAACCTCCAAGGGAATGGACAGAAGTGTTAACGGCTCAGTCGTGTCCAACTCTTTGCAGCCCCATGGACCATAGCCGGCCAGGCTCCTCTGTCCATGGGATTTCCCAGGCAAGAATACTGGAGTGGGTTCCCACTTCCTTCTCCAGTGGCTCTTCCTGACCCTGGAATCGAACTCATGTCTCCTGTGTCTCCTGCACTGGGCGGCGGGTTCTTTACCACTAGCGCCACCTGGGAATAAAGCCAGTAAGACTTGTCTGTCACTTTCACCCTTGTAGCTGCAGAGTTAAGAACAGTGCCCAGCACACAGCAAGCCCTCAGTAAACTCAGGGCTGAGCTAATGTCAATGGGAACTTTTCAGCCCATTTATGTAGCTGCTGTGTACCTACAGAAAAACCAATAGGAATTTCTTTCTGGTATTTGTCAGTGTCTCCTCACATTATCACAGCTAACATTAGTGCAAGGCTCTATGCTAAGTGCTTTCCTCCATTATACAACTTAATTGAAATGAATCACTACGTTTTAATTGATGTATCCCAAGGCGGAGCAAATGAGAAAACACATATTGGAGGTGGAAGTGTCTTGAAAACTATAAATCATTATATAAATGTCAACTTGTTAAATCCAAGCTGGGTCAGAGAACAGGCGCTCTAATCTCATTTCTACCACTTTCCAGTTGAGCAACCTCAAACATTGCTTTGAACCTCTCTGAACCATTATTTCTAATCAGTAAAGTGGGAGTAATAAAAAGAAAATAACAGCTAACAATTAGTGACTACTGCCTATATGCCAAGAGCATAACACATAGTAACTTACTTAATCCTCTTAACAACTCTATGTGGTAGATACTATTAAGCACCTTGCCCAAGGTCATGAAATCAGTAGGTACCAAAGCCAGGATCTACCACACCTGTGCTATGCTACATCAGTTGGCAATTTAGCAAGGACGCTGAGATAATTAATGTAATAAGGCTTTGTAACTGTTAGCAGTCATTAAGCTTGGCGTCACTGTATTCCATGTTTTTCGGGCATTCCTCCATCAGCACATAGTGCCCTGATTTGCCCTGTCTGTTGTCCCTCTGGACCAGAAGCTTTCTGAAAATACGGACTCCAGCTTTATCTCTGAATCCCCAAGATCTAGTACAAAGAAGGTGTTCAGTAAGTCTGGTGAGATGTTGAATGACCGTATCTTTTTCGTCTCCGCGACGCCCACACTTTGCACAGCACAGGGTACACAGTAAGCCCCTAATAGGTACTTAGTGAATAAATTACAGGAAGAGACATGAATGTACATGGATAAAGATCAAAGGAGCAATTTGAATCATTTAAGTCAGAGATATCTATTCTTTTTTTTCCTGCCGTAGAGTTGTTTGCCTCTAAGAGGCAGTCTGAGATGGTAGGACGTTCCCAGCGAAGGGCAGAGGCTCTGGGCTTGAATCTGGGGTCCTCCATTACTGCTAACCCTGACCAAGGCCTTCCCTGCAGGGGACTTCTCTTCTCTATGCTCCCTATCTGTAAAGAGACTGCAACATCATCCGAGTCTAAGAGCCTGAAGACAAGTTAACTGTTCAGAAGGGCCGTTCCGCTTTGTTATTCAGGATTTCTGCTCAGAACCGAGAGCTGGCTAGACTACCGACCCGTTGCCTGGCAACCCTGGCTGGGGGCGGGGTCTGAGAATGAGCTGTGGGATTGCCAGGACTCGGCCCGCGGAAGTCGCGGGGACTCCCGGGGCCCGGGCCCCGTGCGGGTGGGAATGGGTGGGAGCGGTTACCTTGCCCGCTTGGGTAGCGGCCGCCAGGCACGGGTGAGTCCCGTCGTAGCGCCCTACGGCCACCATGCGGGGGCTGATTTTGTGGCGCAGTTTCAGGGTGAACACGGGCTGCAGCATGTTGGCGGCGGTTCAAGAGAAGAGGGCTAGTGGCCCGAGACCGGCGCTGCGGACCCGGCCTCAGCGAGGCGTTGAGAGGCGCGGAGACCGGACCGGACCGGTCTGGCTACATCAGGCGAGGCGGGAAACTGATGCGATCTTGACTCGGACCTCAGGCCGCGAGCTCTTTCTGCGGCTGCGCAGGCCCGCCCACCGAGTTCTGCCGCTGCGCGGTCGGGCCTCAAGCGCTGCTGAGGCTGGACTTGGGTCTCGCGGGTGGGGTCTTGCCATTTTCCTGCGGTAGTTTACCAGCGTTGGGTTCCACTCAACTACGGGCCTACCGTGGCGGTGTTTGATCCATCGCACCCCTGGGGCTTCTTATTCTAGCAGCACCACAACCAAGCTGCCCAACTGTTGCAGCCTACATTTATTTCTATCCACTCCATTCCAAGGGCTTATTCAATAAATGTACCTTGAATGTGTGTGTTAGTCGCTCAGGCGTGTCCGACTCCTTGCGACCCTATGGACTGTAGCCCGCCAAGCTCCTCTGTCCATGAAATTCTCTAGGCAAGAAATACTGGAGTGGGTAGCCATTCGCTTCTCCAGGGGATCTTCCCCAGCCAGGGATCGAATCCGCATCTCTTGCATTGCAGGCAGATTACCTTCTGAGCCACCCGGGAAGTCCAAGGGGGCGACTAGCATCACCGACTCAATGAACAGGAGTTTGAGCAAACTCCGGGAGACAGTGAAGGACAGGCAAGCCTGGCTCACTGCAGTCCTTGGGGTCACAAAGAGTTGGACATGATTTAGTGACTGGACGACAAAAATGCCTTGAATATCTACACTTCTTACTTTAGCTGTTATGTTGATGCCCACAGTAATTACTTAATATATCAATCCTCTGGGGGGGAAAATCATACTTTAAACTCTCATCTTTAAGTAGTTCTTTATCAATTTCTTAGCATTCATTCAGACATTTATTTTTTGAGACTTTACTATGTTTACAGAGGATGAGATGGTTGGATGGCATCACCGATTCAATGGACAAGAGTTTGAGTAAACTCTGGGAGTTGGTGATAGACAGGGAGGCCTGGTGTGCTGCAATCCATGGGGTCGCAAAAAGTTGGACAAGA
Source organism: Ovis canadensis (assembly GCF_042477335.2). Taxonomy (NCBI): domain Eukaryota; kingdom Metazoa; phylum Chordata; class Mammalia; order Artiodactyla; family Bovidae; genus Ovis; species Ovis canadensis. The sequence goes on along the minus strand of NC_091258.1, from coordinate 37,281,892 downwards.
TTGAGCGACTGAACTGAACTATGTGTCAGGCCCTATTCTAGAAGTAGAGATATGGCAGTAAACATAAGACAAACCTCCCGTCTCCTGAAGCTGACATACAAGTCAGAGGAGACAAACACTAAATGAGAAATACATGTGGGAAGTCTTTTGGTGGTAAGTGGTAAAGAGGAAAGAGAGATGGAAGTTTGGAGAAAGTGCAATTTTAAGTAAGGTAGTAGGGAGACTTCCCTGGTAGTTTAGTGGTTAAGAATTTGCCTGCCAGTGCAGGGAACATGGGTTCTATTCCTGGTCCAGGAAGATTCCACATGCCATGGGGCGACTAAGCCTGTGTGCCACGACTACTGAGCCTGCACACCTAGAGCCCACGCCCTGCAACGACAGAAGCCATCGGAATGAGAAGCCTGTGAACTGCAACTAGGGAAAGTGAAAGTTGCTCAGTCATGTCCCACTCTTTGCGATCTCATGGACTGTAGCCTGCCAGCTTCCCATGCCCATGGAATTCTCCAGGCCAGAGTACTGGAGTGGGCAGCCATTCCCTTCTCCAGGGGTTCTTCCCAACCCAGGGATTGAACCCAGGTCTCCCTTATTGCAGGTGGGTTCTATACCATCTGAGCCACCAAGAAAGCAACAGAGAGTAGCAGAGAGTAACCCACAATCACTGCAACTAGAGAAAGCCCATGCACCACAACAAGGACCCAGCCAGCCAAAATAAATAATTTTTTAAAATATGGTGGTAGGGAAGAGACCTCACTGAGAAAGTGACATTCAGGCAAGAATCTAAAAGGGAATCGGTTTTGAGGAAGTGTGTTTCAACAGAGGAAATTCAGGTGCAAAGACACTAAGGGATCGCTCTGGCTGACTTCTGAAAATAAACATTTAAGGCTGAGGGATGAGATGAGTGGGAACCAACAGAGGAGACTGAGAAGGAAGCTAAGTGAAGAGAATGTTGCCAGGAGGAGGAATATCACTGTGTCAGATGTTGAAGGTAGGTCTTGAAAGATGGGCTCTAGAATATTCTTGATATTTGCATTTTGCAATTATAGCTGTTCAAATGAGCATCTTTTTTCAAGCCTATGGGGGATGTCCATGACTAGTTGTAATCTCTTTGGGAGATAATGTCTAAAGACTAAATTTGAGGGCCTTGATGGAATGTAGGGCCTTCCTCATAGCTCAGTTGGTAAAGAATCCGCCTGCAATGCAGGAGACCCCAATTCGATTCCTGAGTCAGGTAGATCCCCTGGAGAAGTGATAGGCTACCCACTCCAGTATTCTTGGGCTTCCCTGGTGTCTCAACTGGTGAAGAATCCGCCTGCAATGCAGGAGACCTGGGTTCAATCCCTGGGTTGGGAAGATATCCTGGAGAAGGAAATGGCAACTCATTCCAGTACCCTTGCCTGGAAAGTCCCATGGATGGAGGAGCCTGGTTGACTACAGTCCATGGGATTACAAAGAGTCAGACACAACTGAGCGACTTCACTTTCTTTTCTTTCTTTTCCTCCCCTCAACCCCTAGACTCTGTCTCCAGGAAGGCATCATCTCACTGAATCCACTTTGCTAATAGCTGAGCACAGGCTGACAGGCCATCTCTCCTAGAACAGCTTGAAAAGAATAAATCTCTAATAGAGGTCATCTCACATTTACTGAAGGTCTCCATATGCTAAGTCAGTGTTCAATGAATTAGGGACATTAGGGACACTGTGGCAATCCAGAAAGACATACTCTGTGCCCTTATAGAAGTTACACCTAGAAGTATATTTGTTTGCTAATACACTACCATAACAAAATACTACGAACTGGGTAGCTTCAACAACAAAAATTTGTGTGATCACAGTTCTAAAGGCTGGAAGTCCAAGATGCCAAAACAGGTGATTTCTCCTGGAGCCTCTATCCTCGGCTTGCAAATGGCCACCCTCTTGCTGCCTCTTCCTACAGTACCTCTGTGCATTCACCCTTCTTTGTGTGCCCAAATTTCCTCTTCTTCTGAGGACAGCAGTCATATTGGATCAGGGCCTGCCCTAAGGATCTCATTTTAACGTAATCACCTCTTTAAAGGTCCCATCTCCAGATACAGTCACATTCTGGGGTATAGGGGTCAGGACTTCAACAAATGAATTGAGGGGGACACAATTCAGTCTGTAACAAGGGGACAGGGAGCAACAGACATTAAACATGAAAGCAAGTACGATTGCTTTTTCTGGAGATAAAGCTGATACGCCAAGGCTCAGAAAAGGCTTTTCAGAGGAAATGACATTTGAACCAAGAGCTCCGTGACAAGACAGTGGCAGCCAAGAGAAGGTGTGGGGGAAGGTCGTTCCAAACAGAGGGAACAGCTGGGTCCAAGGCCCAGGGATGGGCATGCTTGAAGATCAGAAACACAGTAAGGTGGCTGGAGCCTAGTGAGTGAGAAAGAGGCCAGGAGGGGCCACACCAGGAAGCTTGCTTGTTGGTCTTTAGCAGGCAGACAGCAGATATCCATGGCCTGCTGGTTATCCATGTAAGGGTGGTCTTAGACTCTGTCCACTGTGCTGAGCCTCACTCACTCTGTACTGCCTGGGTGGTCTGCAAGAGTTGCTTTCACTCTTCACTGCAGGACAGTACCAACACCAGCAGCAGCAGCACTGAACATTTAATAAGCACTTTCTAGGTGCCACTCCAAGCACTTTATATGGGCCTTCCCTGGTGGTCCAGTGGTTAAGAATCTGCCTGCCAATGCAGAAGACACAGGTTCGATCCCTGGTCTGGGAACATTCCACATGCTGCAGGGCAACTAAGCCCATGGGCCACAACTACTGAGCCCGTGCTCCACAACAAGAGAAGCCACCGCAGTGAGAAGCTGGCACACCACAACTAGAAAGTAGCCCCTGCTCCCCACAACTGGAGAAAACCCTCATGCAGCAACAAAGACCCAGTGGAGCCAAAAATAAATAAAGCTAATTTTAAAAACTAAGAAAAATAAATGATTAAAAAATACTTTATATGGATCATTTCTTAATCCTCCAATAACGCTGTGAGGCAGGTTTGACAGATGACAGATGACAAACCCTTACCAGTGTCACCTCCTCCCTTCATAACTCTTCACTGGCTCCTCATTTTTAGCCAAAGTAAGTTCAAGCTCTTTGAGAGATGACACAAAGCCCTTCAAGTTCTGACCCCTGCTGGCCTCTGCAGCCTCCTCTTCTACTGCCTCTTGCCACAAGCTCACTCCCTCCTCACAGGCTTTCTTGGCCTCTCTGCCTTTGCTCACACCGGCCCTCTGCCTGAAGCATTCTCACCCTCATCTCATAGGTTGGATGGCACCACTGCAGGGGGTCTCTCTCACAACAGCTGTCACATTTGGGAGGTACCCGCCGTTCCTCTGTGCTTCCATCAGTCCCCCAACGATATCATCCACCATATTGGGGCTATTTGAATCTTTGCATCATATCCCTACCCACTCCAGTATTCTTGTCAGGAAAATGCCATGAACAGAGGAGCCTGGCAAGCCTGGCATCCATGGGGTTGCAGAGGTGGACACGATTTAGCAATTAAACAGCAACAACATCACAACCCTAATTAGAAACAGCATGGATCCACAGAAGGGCAGAGAATCCTCATCTAAACCCTGATCAGGGCAGGAGACTTGGAAGCCTTCCAGCAAGGGCCAGGAGAGGCTGGCCCACAGTCTTTCTCTACCTCTCATACCCCACTAGGAATCACTGGCTTTTCAGAGAGGGCATATCTTCACATTTCTGAGATCTGAGGCTCCTTCCTGGGGACCCAGGACTTGGAGGGGAGGGGCTGGCTGTAGGTTGGCAGCAGTCCATAGCAGGGAAGCCCACAAGCCTTGACAGCTTGCAGACCTGCGTTCAAATTCCTCCTCAGTCAATCCCTAGCTGAGACTGAGGCCCATCATTTAATCCTCCCGCTCACATTTATTGAGGGCCTTCTCTGTGCCAGGCACTGGACACACTAACTGACTGGGTCCTCACAGCCACCCTCTGAGAGAGATTCTGTCATCATCCCGCTTTATAAGAGAGAAAACTGAGTGGTGAGAGGTCCCATAACCTAAGCCCAAGACCACACAGCTGGTAAATGGCAGAACCAGGGTGGCCAGCCCAGGGGGTCCGAGCTCCAGAGTCTGAGCCATGAGTCTCCTGCAGTCAACACCCCAAGTACTTGTGTCTCTTTTAAAAAAGAGAAAGATGAATAATAGTACTACTTCTGAAGAATATTGTTGTGGGAATTAGACCAACTGATATAAATAAAGCATTTAAAGCAATGCCTGGCCCTTAATAAGAGATCCCATAAATGGTTATTATCATTGTTATCATAAGGTTATTAATTTTACCTCTAGGTGAAAAGGTAGACCTGTTGCTACCTGTTGCAACAGTCGCTTTTGACCTGTTGCTCAGTCGCTCGGTCGTTTCTGACTCCTTGTGATCCCATGGACTGCAGCATGCCAGGCTTCCCTGTCCTTCACCATGTCCTGGAGCTTGCTCAAACTCATGTCCATTGAATTGGTGATGCCATCCAACTATCTCATCCTCTGTCGCCCTCTCCTCCTCCTGCCCTCAATCTTTCCCAGCATCATTAAGGTTGCTATTGTAATATTCAGTTCAGTCGCTCAGTTGTGGCCGACTCTTCGTGACCCCATGGCCTGCAGGACGCCAGGCTTCCCTGTCCATCACCAACTTGCTCAAACTCATGCCTGAGTCGGTGATGCCATCCAACTATATTGTAATATAGTTGGTATCTTTTCTCTCTCTCTTTTTTTAAGAGTAGGTGGCTTAATTCCCAATATCCTTTCAGCTCTGGGATCAAAAAACCAAACTCACTAATTAAAGGCTGGTGGGACTAGGTGAGACAGAGAATTTAGAACCTGAGTTACAGGGGCCTCTGGTCACATCTGCTACTGCCCTCACCTCGCCTATGCAAAGCACCCCCACTAGAGGGTGTGCAGGTGTAAAGAAAGGAGGCTCTCACACATTAGGACTCAGGATTAAAGGCCTAGAGGGAAGTGGGGTGGACGGCCCCCAGGACCCGAGGCCTCCACTGGTCCAGTCAACATCAGGGATGTAGACTGGGGCAAGGATCAGCTGGAGATGGAGTTCTGCCTTTTTATTTACGCACTGTGATGTTTGCTGTGGTTATAGCAAGCTTGCTTTACTTTTGTGATAAAACGTGTACACGACTTAAAAATAAAGGAGTATGAGGGTGAGGGCACTCTGTGCCCTTTGGAGATCCACAGCCCCTCCCTACCAGTTGCCCCAGAACCTGCCAGTAAAGGACCCCAGGCTCAAGTTTCCCTGACATTGAGAGAGTCGCCATTAGCATCCCTCCACAACACCTGGAGGGCAGGGGCCGGGACACTGGGGCAGAGCGCAGCGCACAGAGCCTGGCTGTGTGAGAACGGTTCACAGGCAGCCTCCTTGGATGCCCGATCCAGCCGTCTCTCATCACGTGACTCCCTGCCGACTGTGGGATGCTGGGGCAGTGAGGGTGAGGCCATTCACGTGGCTCTTTGTCAGTCCATGTCACTCACAAGAAATGAGTACAAGACTCGTATTCAAAGCCTCGTCACGGCATGTCGCTTTTGCAAAACAGAAACAGCTGCTTTCTGGTCAGCAGACAGGAAAAAGCTACATCATCATCGTCACCATAGGAGCTACATCTGCGGAACACTTCCCGTGTAGCAGACTCTCAGTTAGTCACTCGTATTTTCACAAGTGCCCAGTGCCCCAGTGCATTCTCTCGCTCTCACACACAGCATTTCTGCTTTATTTTCTTCATAGTGTTTATCTCTTCCTGAGCTGATCTTCCTTAATTCTTTTTTTAGAAAACGCCTATTTATTTTTATTTCATATCCTGGCTGCGGTGGGTCTTCGTTGCTGCGCCAGGGCTTTCTCCAGTTGCGGCGAGCGGGCGCTGCTCTCTAGCTGTGCTGCTCGGGCTTCTCACTGAGGCGGGTTCTCTTATTGCGGAGCGCAGACTCTCAGCATGTGGGCTCTGGAGTTGTAACTCGAAGACTCCAGAGTGCGGCCTCCACAGTTATAATGCACGGGCTTAGTTGTTCTGAGACACGTGGAATCTTCCTGACCAGGGATCAAACTGGGGTCCCTTGCATTGCAAGGTGGATTCATAATCACTAGACCACCAGGGAAGACCCTCCCTTTAAAAAAAAAAAAGATTTATTTATTTCTATTTTATTTCCTTCTTTCTGTCTTTGGCTTTGCCACTCGGCTTGCAGGATCTTAGTTCCCTGACCAGGGGTAGAATCTGTGCCCCTAAAGGGTAAGCTTGGAGTCCTAACCGTTGAACCACCAGGGAATTCCCCCGTTATTTCTTTACTGTTTTTTGGGTTTTGTTTTTTTTTTGTCTCTCTGAGCTAGAATTCAAGTCTCTTGTCCACTTTTGGTAGGGAAGCCCAGTCCCTAACTACCCCTACACTGCTGCCTCGAGAGAAATCAGGCAGATGGGGGTCAATGTATTATTTTATCCCTGGTAGGAAATGATTATGGAGAATGTGACTTCTACATGCCAGAAAATGAGCTGGCTAATCCTGAATGCCAGCATCCGGAGATATGTTCATCCCTGGAAAGCCACCCGCCACGTCCTAAGGGCAGGCCTCTCTCACCGCACATCTGGAGGTAGGCAGGCCAGCTCTCTGGAGGCGGCTGAGCTGCGCACCCCAGGAGTAAGAGCGGAACAGCGGGAGCCAAGGACCAGCACTGCTGCACCCTGCTCTTGCCCTCTCTGTGAAGAATACTCCAGCCTAATGTCATCCAAGCATCTTAAGCACTTTCTGACAAAAAGGGAATGCACTTTATTATTTTATTATTTCTTTTCTCTGGCTGCACCATGCGCCATGTGGGATCCTAGTTCCCTAGACCCCATGTGGTGGAAGCGCAGCATCCGATCTAATGGACCACCAGGCAAGTCCATGGCTGCAGTTTAGATATTTGGTCGATGAATGATGGTCGATTCAGACAAGTCAGCATTCACTTAAATAACTCACTGGCAGGACTTACTGCACCACCTTACAGTTCCCTCCACCCAGAATGCTCAGCTCGCAGGTCATTTCAAGCCTGACTCCCATGTGTCCATCAGATTTCAGCTCAACACTTTCCTTCTCAAATAGGCCTGCCCAGGGCCCTCATCTTTCTCTCTCATGACCCTGCTTCTCTTAACCCCACCCTGTAGGACAGGCCTTCATAATTTCTCCCCACTGAAAGATTCAAAATAGATCCTATGGTTTTGTACTACTGAGCATTGAGAAGTGATGCCCCTTTGTTTTTCTTGTTTTTGTACCATGACACCCACAAGACCATGCTTGACATTGTGGGCATAGTCTAAGCATGATTCATGATGAGCCAGAGCCTCCTGAAGTGCAGAAGGGACCATGGGGGAGTGATTACCGTCTTTGTGCACGAGGGTACTCATTGGTTTTGTTATTTTAGCTGCTAAGCCGCATCTGACCCTTTTGCAACTGCATGGACTGTACTCCACCAGGCTCTTCTGTCCATGGGATTTCCTAGGCAAGGATACTGAAGTGGATTGCCATTTCCTTCTCCAGGGGATCTTCCTGCCCCAAGTATCAAACCTGTGTCCCCTGCACCGGTAGGCGAATTCTTCACCACTGAGTCACCAGCGAAGCCCACAGATGAGGACCAAGAGTCAAGTTTCTTTCTATAGAAACAACAATAAAGCAACCACTTTGATGCATCACATTCTCACCGATTTAGTAAGTTACATTTAAAGACTTTTTAGGAAAGTAAAGACTTTTTTCTAGCAGGATTTAAATATTATAAAAGCCCTGCCAAAGATTTCACTTAAAGATACATATTTTGATCGAGTTTTGTTCTTGTTCTAATACTTTCTGGCTTTATGCATAAGCTTTTGATTTTGAAGTCCTTATGTAACGTACATGAGGTTTTGTTTTTTTTTAATCTAAAAATCTACTCTCTAATCTTTTTGTTGTTGTCATTTATAAAAAACTCCTTCCACAGTCATCTCCACCTGCCAAGCCCACAGTGGTAAGGTATTGATTGATGGGAAGGCGTGGCCAGAGATGTGCTGACAAGTCGGCTCTGCCAGGGCAATGAAGACCCAAGAGTCTTCAAGTGATTTTGAAAATTAGAGGAGCCCACACAGGATAGAGGGCCTCCCAGGTGGCTCAGTGGTAAAGAATCTGCCTGCCAATGCAGGAGACACAAGTTTGATCCCTGGGTTGGGAAGATCCCCTGGCAAAGGAAATGGCAACCCACTCCAGTATTTTTGCCTGGATAATCCCATGGACAGAGGAGCCTGGCGAGCTACAGTCCATGGAGTCAAAAAGAGTTGGACACAACTGAGCAACTAAACAACAAAACAACACAGGATGGCAGTAGTCCAACATCCAAGGAGCAGCGGAACAGGTTCCTGGCCCAGTCCACCTCCGAGTTCAGATCAAAGCTGATGGCTGGAGTCTGTTCCAGTTTCCAAGAAGTGTGCTCTTTATTGCTCCCTGGGGCCATACATGGGTGTGGGCAGCATGGGACGCTGGCTGAGGCTTGCCTCGGCTTTTGTAACCTCCTACTTGGATAGAAAGTCAACCTCTGGGCACCTGGTCTGGGAAGTTTGAGTTTTCTATCTTTGTAGGAACTCCTGAAAGCAGTGTGTAGCTTTGCAGATCTGAGCTCTCTTATCTTCAGGGGACATAGCATACTAAAGGCAACTCCAACTTTCATTTGCATAGTCATGTCATTTCCCAGGAGGAAGGGGCCAGAGAGATGGCCAACCCAAGCTTCTAACCAAGGCAAGAATCACCATCCAGACCCTGTTTGAATATGTCCCTTGATTTAAGGGCTTATGAGTCTCATGGAGGCCATTACATCTGAACATGATTCTCAGAAATCTCTTCTTATATTGGTCCACGTATCAATCTTTCTGTAGAAATAGACAGAAGGACTTCATTGCTCTCCCCATGTGGGCTCCTTGGGGGTTTAAAGATGTATCATCTTCCCTCCATGACTTTTTTTATGCTAAGCACCCCAAGGTGGATCCTTCACAGGTTTGGGAGTTTGGGAGGATGAAATCTCTAGTTCCTTACCCACCTGGACACATTGAACTGTTACTTCTTCCTTAAAGAGGCTGCTTTGAAATGAATAGAACTTAAAAGACAATAGAACCTATTGTTCTATTGTCTCCAGGCTTCACTGGTGGCTCAGTGGTAAAGAATCTCCCCACCAACACAGGAGACACAGGTTTGAGCCCTAGTCCAGAAAGATCCCATATGCCTTGGAGCAGCTAAGCCGGTGCACCACAGCTACTAAGCCTGTGCTCCAGAGCCAGAGAGCCACAGGTGCTGAAGCCCTCAGCCCTAGAGCACGTGCTCCGAAGCAAGAAAAGTCACTGCAATGAGGAGCCCACTCACTGCGACTGGAGAGAAGCCCCAACTGGCTGCAACTAGAGGAAGTCACAGAGCAATGAAGAGCCAGCAAAAAATAAACTACTAAAAAACCTTCAGATCAGACCCATGACATGGGTTCTATTATTATCCCCATTTTACAGTTGAGAAAACTGAGGTACAGAATCCACGCTCTGCAACAAGGGAAGCCACTGCATGAGACGTCCTCAAACCACAACTAGAGAGAAGCTCACACAGCAACAGAGACCCAGCACGGCCAAACACAAATAAATAAACAAAATTATTTTTAAAGACTTTTGTCATAAAAGGAGAAAAAAAAAAGAAAGACTTTTGTCTCACTTTTAAGTTTTTTTTTTTTTTAATTGTGGACCATGTTAAAGTCTTTATTGAATTTGTTACAATATTGCTTCTGTTTCATGTTTTGGTTTTTTTAGCCAGGAGGCATGTGGGATCCTAGCTTCCCAACCTGGGATCAAACTCACACCCTCTGCATCAGAAGGCAAAGTCTTAACTGCTGGACCACCAGGGAAGTCCCTTGAGGAACAGAGCTTTAAAGCAGATATAATGTATTATGAGTCCTCCCCTCCTACACACAGAGACGTCCTTACCCTCCACCTGCCTCAAGCTCCCAGGGATAAAGCAGAGGCAATGACAACAGCACCACCCAGAGAACAGGGGTGTCAGGCCGCCATGACATTCTCCAACAGCGACACCAGGAGACAAAGATCAGAGCTATTTTTTGAAAGACAAAAGCAAATGGCCAAAGTGCTCAAGCTTCATGGGTTTCTGCAAGACAGAGAAGACATGCTCAGTGGGCTGAATGAAGGTGTGGACAGGACTTGGGAAACCAACATGGGAAAAGGAGGCACCTGAACTGTATCCCCCACAAAAAGGGGTGATGGATTTCTAACCCCCAGTGTCTCAGAATGTGACTTTATTTGGAATCGGGGTCTTTACAAAAATAATCAAGTTAAAAGAGGTTGTTGTTGTTTAGTCTCTGAGTCGTGTCTGACTCTTTTGAGACTCCAATGACTGTAGCCCACAGGGCTCCTCTGCCCATGACATTTCCTAGGCAAGAATACTGCAGTGGGGACTTCCCTGGTGGTCCAGTGGTTAAGACTCTCTGCCTGTCAACGCGGGGGACATGGATGCAATCCCTGGTCTAGGAAGATCCCACATGCCTCAGAGCAACCAAGCCTGTGCGACACAACTACTGAGGCTGTGCACCGTAATGAGAGGAACCACTGCAATGAGAAGCCCACACACCACAATATAGAGAAGCCCCACTCGCCACAACTAGAGAAAGCTTGCATAGCAGTGAACACCCAGTGTAACCATAAATAAATAAATAAAATTACATACATAAGATATATAAAAATAAACAATATATAATATATAAATAATAAATAAATACATAAATAATAATAAATAAAAATATAAATAATATATATAATAAAATTATATATATAAGAATATATGTATATATATATAAGAATATTGGAGTGGGTTGCCATGTCCTTCTTCAGGGGATTTTCCTGATCCAGGGGTCGAACCCAAGTCTCCTGCATTGGCAGGTGGATTCTTTGCCACTGAGCCACCAGGGAAGCAGAGAAGAGGTCATTAGGACATCATAATCCAATGACTAGGGTCCTTACAACCGGGGAATATTTGGACACAGACATGCGCAGAGAGAACTCCACGTGAAGATAAAGGCAGAGATCAGGGTGATGCTTCGACAAGCCAACGTACATAAAAAATGGCCAGCAGACCATCAGAAACTAGGAGAGAGACATGGAGCAGATTCTCTCTGTCAGACTTCAGAAGGAATCAATCCTGCTGACACCTCAATCCCAGACTTCTAGCCTCCAGAACTACGAGACAATACGTTTCTGTTGTTTAAGTCCTTCAGGTTGTGGTACTCCATTATGGTGGCCCTATGGAATGAATAAACCACCTCTAGGCCTAAAGTCAACGAAGATCATGGCATCCGGTCCCATCACTTCATGACAAATAGATGGGGAAACAGCGGAAACAGTGGCTGACTATTTTTCTGGGCTCCAAAATCACTGCAGATAGTGATTGTAGTCATGAAATTAAAATGTCGCTTACTCCTTGGAAGGAAAGGTATGACCAACCTAGACAGCATATTGAAAAGCAGAGACATTACTTTGTCAACAATGGTCCGTCTAGTCAAGGCTATGGTTTTTCCAGTGGTCATGTATGGATGTGAGGGTTGGACTATAAAGCAAGCTGAGTGCCGAAGAATTGATGGTTTTGAACTGTGGTGTTGGAGAAGACTCTTGAGAGTCCCTTAGACTGCAAGGAGATCCGACCAGTCCATCTTAAAGGAAATCAGTCCTGAATATTCATTGTAAGGACTGATGCTGAAGCTAAAACTCCAATACTTTGGCCACCTGATACAAAGAGTTGACTCATCTGAAAAGACCCTGATGCTGGGAAAGATTGAGGGCAGGAGGAGAAGGGGGCAACAGAGGATGAGATGGTTGGATGGCATCACCAACTCAACGGACATGGGTTAGGGTGGACTCTGGGAGTTGGTGATGGACACGGAGGCCTGGCGTGCCGCGGTTCATGGGGTTGCAAAGAGTTGGACACGACTGAGCGACTGAAATGAAATGAAATGAAATTAACTGAAGGCCTAAAGACACGAGGAAAGGAAGCCATGTCTCAGATGCCCAGGGAGGGTGAGCCTGACAGGAGCTGTATTCACTGAGGTGGCAATGTAAGAAGGGAGCCAAGCAATAAAGACCCCCTTGCTTTTTCTTCCCACCCTCCAGCCTCCTACAACACCTCAGCCAATAGGAGCCAGCAGGCAAGGGCAATGGGAGACACACACAGAGAAATCTACTGGATTGGCCAAAGAGGTTGTTTGGGTTTTAACATAGCATCTGATGGAAAAGTCACCCCCTGGTGGCTCAGACAGTAAAGAATCTGCCTGCAGTGCAAGAGACCCAGGTTTGATCCCTGGGTTGGGAAGATCCCCTGGAGGAGGAAATGGCAATCCATTCCAGTATTCTTGCCTGGGAAATCCCAATGGACAGAGGAGCTTGGTGGGCTACCGTCTATGGGGTTGCAAAGAGTTGGATATGACTGAGTGACCACAGTTATGGAAAAACCCAAACAAATTTTGGGGCCAACCTGATACTCAGAGGGGAGCATTGTCTGTATTTTTCTTGGGAACCGATGTGGGATTCTCAGCTGAAAGAGCAGGAAGAGGACTCAGGAGCACCAAATCCAACTCTCTTATCTGACCCCTGAGGAAACCAAATCCCAAAGAGGGGTGTGGCAATGTGGCCAATTAAATGCAAGGGATTCTGGATTCTGAGTCATGACATGCACTCCTTCTGAACATCAGGGCTGTTTTTTGTTTTACTGTTGTTGTCGTGCCCTTTGACTCACACATCCTAACCTCTTTAGCACAAAGTCTCTTAAAAATCTTAATTTGAGACTTGAAAAGGTAACACTTTGACAGCATATCACATTCAGTTCAGTTCAGTTGCTCAGGTGTGTCCAACTCTGTGACCCCATGGACTGCACAGCACACGAGGCTTCCCCCTCCATCACCAACTCCTAGAGCTTGCTCAAACTCATGTCCATCACGTCAGTGATGCCATCCAACCATCTCATCCTCTGTCGTCCCCTTCTCCTCCTGCCTTCAATCTTTCCCAGCATTAAGGTCTTTTCCAAGAAGTCTGTTCTTCTCATCAGGTGGCCAAATTACTGGAGTTTCAGCTTCAGCATCAGTCCTTCCAATAAATATTCAGGACTAATTTCCTTTAGGATTGACTAGTTTGATCTCCTCGCAGCCCAAGGGACTCTCAAGACTCTTTTCCAACAGCATATCACATTAAAAGCTATCAAAGCATATGCAGAAGGAGGTGGGGGGATTGGAATCCTTGTGCACTGCTGATGGGAATATAGAATGATGTAGCCTCTGGGGAAAACTGTGAGATGATTCTTCAAAAACCTAAGCATAGGATTATCATATGACCCAGCAATTCCACCTCTAGGTATAGATCCAAAAGGTTTGGAAACAGGTACTACTTAAACAGATACTTGTATACGAATGTTCAAGCAGCATTATTTGCAATAGCCAAAAGCAGCAACAAACCATCTGCCCATAGATGAATGGGTAATTGATATGTGAAATATACGGCTATCACTGATAATATGTGACTGAAGAGGGAATTCTCTGGCAGTCCAGTGATTAAGACTCTGCCTTCCAATGCAGGGGTGTGGCTTCAGTCTCTGGCTGGGGAACTAAGATTCCACATGCTGTAGGGTGTGGCCAAAACTTTTAAAAATAAAGCTTGTTTTTAAAAAAATATATATGATTGAGCATTATTCAGCCATATAACAGAGTAAAGTACCAAAACATGCTATCGTACAGCATGGATGAACCTTGAAGACATTATGCTAAGTGAAATAAGCCAGACACAAAAGGACAAGTATATATGATTCCACTTACATAAGGTACTTGCATAGACAAATTCATAAAGAGAGAAAATAAAGGCTACCAGGGGCTGGAGGGGAGAAAAGAATAGGGAGTTAGTATTTAACGGGTATAGTTTCTCTTTGGGATGATAAAAAAAGTTCTTAAAATAAGTAGTGGTGACAATTACATAACGTTGTAAATGTGCTTAATGATACTGAATTACATGCTAAAAATTATAACATTTATGTTATGCATATTTTACCATTTTCTATATATATATAGGCTGTGCATAGTTGCTTTGTGACTCCATGGACTGCAGCCTGCCAGGCTCCTGTGTCCGTGGGGATTCTCCAGTTAAGAATACTGGAGTGGCATTATTAGAGAAATGCAAATCAAAACCACAATGAGGTACCACTTCACACCGGTCAGAATGGCTGCGATCCAAAAATCTGCAAGCAATAAATGCTGGAGAGGGTGTGGAGAAAAGGGAACCCTCCTACACTGTTGGTGGGAATGCAAACTAGTACAGCCACTATGGAGAACAGTGTGGAGATTCCTGAAAAAATTGCAAATAGAACTACCTTATGACCCAGCAATCCCACTGCTGGGCATACACACCGAGGAAACCAGAATTGAAAGAGACACATGTACCCCAATGTTCATCGCAGCACTGTTTATAATAGCCAGGACATGGAAACAACCTAGATGTCCATCAGCAGATGAATGGATAAGAAAGCTGTGGTACATATACACAATGGAGTATTACTCAGCCGTTAAAAAGAATTCATTTGAATCAGTTCTGATGAGATGGATGAAACTGGAGCCGATTATACAGAGTGAAGTAAGCCAGAAAGAAAAACACCAATACAGTATACTAACACATATATATGGAATATAAGAAGATGGCAATGACGACCCTGTATGCAAGACAGGAAAAAAGACACAGATGTGTATAATGGACTTTTGGACTCAGAGGGAGAGGGAGAGGGTGGGATGATTTGGGAGAATGGGAATTCTAACATGTATACTATCATGTAAGAATTGAATCGCCAGTCCATGTCTGACGTAGGGTGCAGCATGCTTGGGGCTGGTGCATGGGGATGACCCAGAGAGATGTTGTGGGGAGGGAGGTGGGAGGGGGGGTCATGTTTGGGAACGCATGTAAGAATTAAAGATTTTAAAATTAAAAAAAAATAAAATTAAAAAAAAAAGAATACTGGAGTGGGTTTCCATGCCCTTTTCCAGGGGATCTTCCCAACCCAGGGATCAAACCCAGGTCTCTCACATTGCAGGCGGATTCTTTACCATCTGACCCACCAAGGAATCCCAAGAATACTGGAGTGGGTAGCCGATCCCCTCTCCAGGGGATTGTCCCAACCCAGGAATCGAACCAGGGTCTCCTGCATTGTAGGCGGGTTCTTCACCAGCTGAGCTACCAGGGAAGCCCATATATATATGTGTACACACACACACACACACACACATATAAAAGTTATAAAGCCCATATATATGTGTGTACACACACACACACACACACACACACACATGAAATAGTTATATTGGACCTCCAATTAAAATTAATAATTTTTTTTAAAGAAAAAAAATTATATTGGGTTAGCAGAAAGTTTTTCCATAAGATGTCATGGAAAACCCTAACAAACTTTCTGGCTAACCCAAAACAGTGAAAAGGAAGTCTACCTATCACCACAACCCTTGCCACTAAGATCCCTTCCCTGAAGACCAATTTCCTAGGTCTCCTGAAAACAATCTGTGACTGCACAGGTAAGCCCTCTCCTCCTACATATACCCTTCTCCCTAACTTTTGTTTCCTCCATAAATGGTAGCATACTAGACACAGGGTTTTATATTTTGCCTTTTGCACTTAACAATATGCTTTGGAAAGCACCTTTATTTTCCTTTTAAGGCCACAGAGGGTATTCTTGCACAAAGCTTTTTACACAGAAAGTGTCTAAGTAACACTTGAAGATGATAACATTAGCATTTTACTAAGGTACAATGTCTTCACTCTAGAGAGTGAATTAGAAATGAGAGAATTTCAGAAATCTGCCAAGCATATAATAAAGAAGTGAGGATATAGTCTTTTTTGGTTCAGCTTAACAAATATTTATGGGGAATTCCCTTGTTGTCCAGTGGTTAGGACTCCATGCTTTCACTGCCAAGGGCCCGTGTTCAATCCCTAGTTGAGGATCTAAGATCCCACACACCACACAGCACAGCCAAAACAGAAAACAAAGATTTATAGAGGCCACATCAGGAAAAAGGTCCTTTGAAAAATGTTGGTATAATAATAGTCAACACCTATAAAACTCCGACCATGTGACAATTTCTGTCTTACACATATTAACATATTTAACCCTCACAACAACCTTATGATGTAGGTGCTATTATCAATTATTTCCATTTTACAGGTCAGGACTCCCAGGCATGAAGTAGTAAGTGACTGGCCCAAGATTACAGAGCTAACGAATGACAGAAAAGGGACTGCACCCGCAGGCTGGGGCTTCAGGACCCTCGTTCGTGTTCACTACATCACCACGGCCCTGCTGCCTCTCGAGCACACAAACATTTATGGAATTGCACACCAGGACCAGGGCTTCCTCCCCAGAGGAAGAATGACGCTTTCGACAAAAGCCTCAAGCTCATAAGTTAACGACTGCAACAGGCACACAGTTCGCCCTCCTGCAAAACAGAGAACTGATCACGTTAAAAGAGAAGAACAGGACTTCCTTCGTGGTCCGGTGGTTGAGGATCCGCCTGCCAATGCAGGGGACATGGCTTCGATCCCTGATCTGGGAAGATTCCACATGCTGTGGAGCAACTAAGCCCGTGTGTTCCCAACTACTGCAGCCCGAGTGCCTGGAGGCCACGAGAACCCACCACAATGAGAAGCTCGCACACTGTAACTAGAGAGGAGCCCCACTCACCACAACTAGAGAAAGCCGGTGTGCAGCCACGAAGACCCAGTGTAGCCAAAAAGAAGGAAAAAAAAAAGAGAGAGGAGTATATGGAATGTTCTAGAAGTTAGGGAGGAAAGACAAGGAACCCCAAAATGCCCCGAGGAGGAAGTAGCATCTGAAGATGAAGGGAAGCAATGTTTATGGAGCAGCTATCCCACACCAGCCACTTGACATGTGAACTGCTCCCAACAACCATATTATCACCTGCACTTCATACATGAAAAAGACTGACGCTCCCAGAGATGCTTTAAAGGGGTGAAGCCAGGATCCGCTCCCAGGCTGGTCTCCAGGGTGGGGCCCGGCCACCGGCCTGGCATAGCGCTCCCCATGCCAATGACATCAGCTCTCCTCTGTCAGGCTGTGGGATCTTGAGTCAGCTTGGTGCGAATCGTAACCAACTAATAAGCCAAAAGCACTTTGAAGATGACATTGCCAGTAAAAAAGGGCTGGTTCCCACAGGTGCAGGCTTTTAAGGCAGGGACAGTTTGCGGGGAGGCTTCAGTGATGACAATGCAGGAACAGGGTCGAGATTCCTGGGCAGAGGAGCCTTGAGCCAGGAGGCTGAACTTCCAGGCCATTCCAAATATTTCCTTCCCTGGCCCCAGAGGTGCCCACAATTGACAGCAGAGTTGCCCAAATGTCAGTCTTCTGTGAATACTCGCCCTAAATTTTGCCATAACTGCATTCTGCCTGTGTTGTAATTTACCCAGTCTTTTCATTACATTAATTCAGTTAAAAATGATTCATCCTAAGCACAAATCTTGGGCGATTATAAATGCCATGTTAGTTGCATTTTTTTCTAATATGCATTAAAGTCAATTAAAATAACTAAAATAACAATGCTTTTCCATATATCATCTTAAAGCCTCTCCCTCTGGGAAACCCAGGCTACAGCACCTGTCTCCCTGGTAAGCAGAGGATTCACTAATGCCACTCTTCCTCTTGCTTAGGACTTTGAGAAAGTCCCTTTTATTTCTTTGGGCCTCAGTTTCCCCATCTCCAGATTCCTTACAGCTCTTACATAATGTGGTGGTGAAATGTACAGATTCAAGTCATTCAGCCTGGATCAGAATTCCTGCCTTCCCTTTCTTGGCAGTGTGACTCCAGGCCAGTCACAAAACTCACCTCCGCCTCAGCTGCACTATCTGTGAAATGGGGACAACTTCACAGGACTGTTGCAGGCCCTTCTCTAAGGAGCCTCCCCTGACTGCCCGATTGTACACTCCACGTGTCCCCTGCCCCCGGCAACTTCTGACCCCTCTTTACGCTTCTCTACTTGTCCTTTACTCCATGGCAGCTATTACCTCCTAACAAACTATATGATTGGTTGCTTGAGTATGTTTATTTTTTCCCCCCTGCTCTTCTCTAAGAACATAAATTCCATGAGAGCTGGAATAGTCACCAGTTTTGTTCACTGATGTATTCCCAAGCACCTAGACACACACGCACCTTTTAAATTGGGGGAGCTATAGTGGTTATCCTGCAGTTTGGACATCACCGTCTATGACTGAGCTCGTCTGTTTCCCCACAGCTCACCCACACAGCGTATTTCACATTTTGAGATCCCTGCCAATCAGATACATTCTATAAAAATGATATATAGTTGTAGCTTGAATTTGCATTTCTACTAGTAGAAGTGTAGATGAGTGTATATCACTTGGCTATAAGAGCCATTTCCATTATTTATTTCTATCATCTCTCCCTGCACACACATGAATGGTCTAAATTTTCTGCCACAGACCCAGCCCTTCCACAGGGAAACCCATGGTGCCCATCTCAGGCTGAGCCCTCTTTGGAGCCCTCTGAGGACTGAAAAGAACAGGGTCCATATCGCCTGGTGCATCCAGATCACAACCATGCCCAATGACTCAAGTATCATTTTGGGTTTTCTAGCTGTAAGTTAAGGGCAATAATTTATGATAGTTGGACCATAAAGAAGGCTGAGCACTGAAGAATTGATGCTTTCAAATTGTGGTGCTGGAGAAGATTCCTGAGAGTCCCTTGGACTGCAAGGAGATCAAACCAATCCTAAAGGAATTCAACCCTGAATAATCACTGGAAGGAGTAATGCTGAAACTGAAGTTTTAATACTTTGGCCACCTGATGCGAAGAGCTGACTTACTGGAAAAGACCCTAGGAAAGATTGAGGGCAGGAGTAAAGGGGATGACAGAGGATGAGATGGTTGGATGTCATCACTGACATGAGTTTGAGAAACTTAGGGAGATAGTGAAGGACAGGAAAGCCTGCTGCTGCTGCTAAGTCACTTCAGTCGTGTCCGACTCTGTGTGACCCCATAGATGGCAGCCCACCAGGTTCCCCCGTCCCTGGGATTCTCCAGGCAAGAACACCGGAGTGGGTTGCCATTTCCTTCTCCAGTGCATGAAAGTGAAAAGTGAAGTCGCTCAGTCGTGTCCGACTCTTCACGACCCCATGGACTACAGCCCACCAGGCTCCTCTGTCCGTGGGATTTAGTGTGCTGCAATTCTTGGGGTCTCAAAGAGTCGCACATGACCCAGGACTGAACAGCAACAAGCAGGAAGGTGACTCAGCCCAGGCCCAGGGCAGCCCCCAGTGCCCCCAGCAGCAGGCTGCAGGGGCCTGCCCCACTGCAGGCCTGTCCTTGAACTTTGTAGCGCTCCTGCCTACCCACCCTGAGGAACAGAACTTCTCGGTCCTCTGGGTTTCTGTTTTCTCCCCATGTCTGTAAAAAGCTGTGTGCTGGGAACAGAACACTTCATTCAAAGGAAGTCTTGAATGGCCCTTCTGTGATGCATCAATTCCAGGAACCAGCTCAGTATTCTCTGGAAGAGAAAAGACTTGGGACAAAAGCGGGCATCTTAAGATCCTTGGAGGCCAGGTCCTTGTTAATTAGCCCCTGGCATCTTTGCCTCCTCAGTATGTGAGCAGAGCTTCTGCTCCTCAAGCTCCCTCGTGACCCAGCTCTGTCTTGATGTTAATTTTAGAGGCAGGTTTTTTTTCTCTCCAGCACTTGGAAGAAGAGCTCCACAGAACAGGGCTTTTTCTACCTGAAAACGTGGCTGAGGATGGTATTTCCAAGTGCGCATAGTTATCCTGACCATGCACCCATGGTGGACAAAGCCCAAGCTTCCAAACAGATATACCAGGGCTCAAATCCTTGCTCTGTCCCTTCCTGGCTGGATGATCTTGGCAGATGACCTCTCTGAGCCAGTGTTTCATCACCATTTGGATCCACAATAGCACCTACTTTGCAGGTGAAATGCTGGTGTCTTGAGATAAAGAAAGGATGCAGAAAGGACATTTGGAGATCACAGAAGATGTATTTATTGGCCAGGCTTTCCTCGGAGCAACCATTGAGTCCAGAATAATGCAAGCAAATCCTAACATTTCTTTTTGGGTTGCAACTCATCAACTTCCTATTACCTTATTATTCTCAAAGTTAAAAAAAAAAAAAGAAAAAATTTCCCTGGCTCCTAGGACCCACGAAAGCTGGATCTGTACACTCCTAACCACCAAACCACCACAAGGCCGTGGGCTCTGAGGTCCCAGAAGTGTGGGCCCAAATTCAAGTCTAGGAACACTTAAGAGTACACCCACCCTTCTCCGCCTCCACTAGAAGCTCCCTCAACCTGGAATATTCCCCCACTCTCGCTAACCCTTGCTCCAATACTCAGCTTTCAACTGAAGCATCACTATTTTGGAGTTAGGTGTGGGTTCCTGAAACTAGGGGTGGATTACTGGCTCCTATGACCCCCTTCAAGTTCCATCTTGTAACAAGCATTGCTTATGTTTGACTCCATGTTTTCCTTGCGAAGCTGCAAGTTCCACAACGGTGACTTTCTAGAGCCAACACTGCAACTGCCTGTGACTGGCTTCTAGAAGGGACCCACTGTGTTTCTGGGCAAAGACAGAAAGGGAACAGAAGGGGAAGGAGGGAAAGGACCAGGGGCTCCCTGGAATCTCACAGCATTTCTACCTAGGGAAGACCCCCTGGAGATTGAGGAGGGTGGATATATAACTTGGTGGCACTTTAAGAAGCAACCCCCTTCTGAACTTTGTTATTTAGCTGCTAAGTCCTGTACGACACTTTTGCGACCCCATGGACTGTAGCCTGCTAGGCTCCTCTGTTCATGGGATTCTCCAGGCAAGAATACTATAGTGGGTTGCCATGCCCTCCTTCAGGGGATCTTTCCAACCCAGGGATCAAACTGGTGTCTCCCTCTGAACTTTGGTGGGTGCTTTACTCTTGGAAGCTTCAAAGTCATTTACAAACCGTAACTACCCCATATATTAGAGCCCCAGGGAGCCACTAAACTTGGCCTCAACCCTCCCATTTGCAAATTAGAGAAACTGAGTCTTCCAGTTAAAAGCATGCCTGAAGGCAAAAAAGAAATCAGCCTAAAAGGCTGCCCATTCCTCAAGAAACCACAGGGTGGAGCAAGAACTGGAAGCAGAGAGGACTTGGGGCCTCAGTTCACCTCCCAGGGCGAGGGAACACCACCCATTCTATAATTCCTTAAATCTCTACTGTGGATATACTCAGCAACGCTGAAGAAGCTGAAGTTAAATGATTCTATGAAGACCTACAAGACCTTTTACAACTAACACCTAAAAAAGGTGTCCTTTTCATTATAGGGGATTGGAATGCAAAAGTAGGACGTCAAGAAACACCTGGAGTAACAGGCAAATTTGGCCTTGGAGTATGGAATGAAGCAGGGCAAAGACTAATAGAGTTTTGCCAAGAAAATGCACTGGTCATAGCAAATACCCTCTTCCAACAACGCAAGAGAAAACTCTACACATGGACATCACCAGATGGTCAACACCAAAATCAGATTGATTATATTCTTTGCAGCCAAAGATGGAGAAGCTCTATGCAGTCAACAAAACAAGACCAGGAGCTGACTGTGGCTCAGATCATGAACTCCTTATTGCCAAATTCAGACTTAAATTGAAGAAAGTAGGGAAAACTGCTAGACCATGCCGGTATGACCTAAATCAAATCCCTTATGATTATACAGTGGGGGTGAGAAATAGATTTAAGGGACTAGATCTGATAGACAGAGTGCCTGAAGAACTATGGATGGAGGTTCATGACATTGTATAGGAGACAGGGATCAAGACCATCCCCATGGAAAAGAACTGCAAAAAAGCAAAATGGCTGTCTGGGGAGGCCTTACAAATAGCTGAGCTGTGAAAAGAAGAGAAGAGAAAAGCAAAGGAGAAAAGGAAAGATATAAGCATCTGAATGCAGAGTTCCAAAGAATAGTAAGAAGAGATAAGAAAGCCTTCCTCGGTGATCAATGCAAAGAAATCGAGGAAAACAACAGAATGGGGAAGACTAGAGATCTCTTCAAGAAAATTAGAGATACCAAGGGAACATTTCATGCAAAGATGGGCTCGATAAAGGACAGAAATGGTCTGGACCTAACAGAAGCAGAAGATATTAAGAAGAGGTGGCAAGAATACACAGAAGAACTGTACAAAAGAGAGCTTCATGACCCAGATAATCACGATGGTGTGATCACTCACCTAGAGCCAGACATTGTGGAATGCAAAGTCAAGTGGGCCTTAGAAAGCATCACTATGAACAAAGCTAGTGGAGGTGATGGAATCCCAGTTGAGCTCTTTCAAATCCTGAAAGATGATGCTGTGAAAGTGCTGCACTCAAGATGCCAGCAAATTTGGAAAACTCAGCAGTGGCCACAGGACTGGAAAAGGTCAGTTTTCATTCCACTTCCAAAGAAAGGCAATGCCAAAGAATGCTCAAACTACCGCACAATTGCACTCATCTCACATGCTAGTAAAGTAATGCTCAAAATTCTCCAAGCCAGGCTTCAGCAATATGTGAACCGTGAACTTCCAGATGTTCAAGCTGGTTTTAGAAAAGGCAGAGGAACGAGAGATCAAATACCAACATCCGTTGGATCATCGAAAAAGCAAGAGAGTTCCAGAAAAACATCTATTTCTGCTTTATTGACTATGCCAAAGCCTTTGACTGTGTGGATCACAATAAACTGTGGAAAATTCTGAAAGAGATGGGAATACCAGACCACCTAACCTGCCTCTTGAGAAACCTATATGCAGGTCAGGAAGCAACAGTTAGAACTGGACATGGAACAACAGACTGGTTCCAGATAGGAAAAGGAGTACATCAAGGCTGTATACTGTCACCCTGCTTATTTAACTGCTATGCAGAGTACATCATGAGAAACGCTGGGCTGGAAGAAGCACAAGCTGGAATCAAGATTGCTGGGAGAAATATCAATCACCTCAGATATGCAGATGACACTACCTTTATGGCAGAAAGTGAAGAGGAACTAAAAAGCCTCTTGGTGAAAGTGAAAGAGGAGAGTGAAAAAGTTGGCTTAAAGCTCAACATTCAGAAAACAAAGATCATGGCATCTGGTCCCATCACTTCATGGGAAATAGATGGGGAAACAGTGGAAACAGTGTCAGACTTTGTTTTTTTGGGCTCCAAAATCATTGCAGATGGTGACTGCAGCCATGAAATTAAAAGACGCTTACTCCTTGGAAGAAAAGTTATGACCAATCTAGATAACATATTGAAAAGCAGAAACATTACTTTGCCAACAAAGGTCCATCTAGTCAAGGCTATGGTTTTTCCAGTGGTCATGTAGGGATGTGAGAGTTGGACTGTGAAGAAAGCTCAGCGCCGAAGAACTGATGCTTTTGAACTGTGGTGTTGGAAAAGACTCTTGAGAGTCCCTTGGACTGCAAGGAGATCCAACCAGTCCATTCTAAAGGAGATCAGCCCTGGGATT
Organism: Ovis canadensis; assembly: GCF_042477335.2. NCBI lineage: Eukaryota > Metazoa > Chordata > Mammalia > Artiodactyla > Bovidae > Ovis > Ovis canadensis. The sequence continues at coordinate 37,258,308 of NC_091258.1, read as the reverse complement.
TCTTTGGAAGGAATGATGCTGAAGCTGAAACTCCAGTACTTTTACCACCTCATGGGAAGAGTTGACTCATTGAAAAAGACTCTGATGCTGGGAGGGATTGGGGGCAGGAGGAGAAGGGGACGACAGAGGATGAGATGGCTGGATGGCATCACTGACTCGATGGACGTGAATCTGAGTGAACTCTGGGAGTTGGTGATGGACAGGGAGGCCTGGCGTGCTACAATTCATGGGGTTGCAAAGAATCAGACACGACTGAGCGACTGAACTGAACTGAACTGGGGCCTCCAAGAGGCAGCACCAGGGAGGATAAGTTCAGTCCTCAAATTGAACTTATGAACTTATGTGTTGTGGAGACCTCAATGTTTTGTTTTGTTTCTTTTTAAAAAAAGATTTTTAAATAAAAATCTAGAATTGAGAGTTCTCTTCAAAACACAAAGGTCTGGCAATACTGGCCAAGATTTCTTTTTCACATGTGCAAGGCTGGTTGGAGCTAAGCAGTAACTGCCTTTTTTTTAATTGAAAAAATTTTAAATTAAAAACTTTTTTTTTTTTGGCACACCACTTGGCATATGGGATCTTAGTTCACCAACCAGGCACTGAATCCACTGCAGTGAAGCCCGGAGTCTTAACCACTGGATCGTCAGGGAAGCCTCATGACTGCCTCCTTTACACAGGTGTGTGGTCGCCAGTTTGCCAGTCTCCACTACTCCCTCTTGTCTCCCATTTGGCTCACTTCTTTCAACCACGAAACTTGCTGAACCCTGTGTACATCTGAATCACAGTTCTTGAAGTATCTCCTCCTCTTCAGTCACAGCTGCTAGTTGCCCTGGACTTCTCTGGGTCTTTCAAAAGAGTCAAGCTCTTCCAGCCACAGGGCCTTTGCACATGCTGTTCTGTCTGCCTGGAACACATTTCCCTCCACAAGGGTCTGAGTTGGGTTCCCCTTAATGTACCTGTAGTTATCTCTCATGTCACAAATCACAACTTACAATTATTCATATGTATGCTTATTTATTTGTCTCTGTCTCCCCTCCTAAAATAGAGGTCCAGGGAGGGCAAGGATAGTTTGGTGTTACAGATTGCAGCATTTGCAGTTTGCATCCCAGAACCTGACCCATCTTAGGAAATTGGTAAATTTTTGTGGTATAAATGAATGCTGGAATGCATGAGTGAGATTCTGCCAGGCTTGGGGGTGTCCATTCAGTGTCCATTCAGGGGCCAATCTTCCCTGTTACCCTGTTTAGGGTTAGTAAGAGGATATCATTTTCCTAGCCTCTCCATGGGATTCACTCAAGCCCATGATGAGCAGGCCCATATGTTCCCTTGTTCTAGAAGCTCTGGGATGAGAGGTGAGTGAGAGCACTTGGGGGCATTTGCATTCAAAACCTGGGTACATTAGTCAGGCAAGTAAACAATGACTAAAGGGATCAAAGGGATGATGAGATGACAGAGCCTCAAAGTGCGGCTTCTTCTAGATGGAGAAAAGGAGACTGGAATTAAATCTATAAATTCCCAGAGTGGATGTGGAGGTAAGGGATGATGGACACCCAACCTCAACTATTGGAAGGAGAGCCTCCCCCTTTAAGTTTAAAAGAGTTTAAGGCAAAGAAAAGGCACACACACTCCCCAAGCTACTTTGCTCAGAAGGATGTTATGAAGGTGGCAGGGCTGAGGCTGGGCTGAGGGGCCTTTTACAAATGTGTGGTCAATGTTCAGCCAATTCTGGATGAAAGGGATGACATGAAAGCACAGCAGCATTCCTCTCCTGCAAGTGCCCGCCAGAGCTGATCAAAGCAAAAGTGCTCTCAGGAATTCCCTGGTGGTCCAGTGGTTTGGACTCTGGGCTTTCATTGCCAAGGGCCCAGATTTAGCTCCTGGTCGGGGAACTAAGATCCCTCAAGCCACATGGTGTGCCCCTCCCCAGCGCCCCCCCGCCCAAAAAAAAGCAAGAGAGCTGGGCTAAATGAATTCAAATAACTCTTTATTTGACGCTTCTAGTATCTCCAAGCTGTACCTGACCCACATTGAAAAAGTTCATCTTCTAGGCTTGGGGGTCAGCCTCTCCTAGAGAGATAGCCGCAGGGAGAGGATGGTGACCATGAAGTAGGTTTGGCATCTCATGCTGGATTCATGGAGTGAGGTCTCAAAAGAGGACAGAGGGATGAGGTGGCAGGAACAGGATTCACCAGGATCTGATCAATTATCTGCTCCTGAGTTCCCAAATCCCAAGAGGAAGCATTCTTCATCCTTGGCCAAACTCCTCATCCCCTCAGCTTCTCCTGGTCTCCTGCTACAGTTCTTCCCTTTGGACCCCGGTAAAACCAGAAAGATGAGCTAGAGCACAAATGTGGGATTTGCAGGTGAAAGCTAGGGGTGCTGGAGAAAGCTGCTTGTGAGAAGAGGTGACTGGTTTCTGCTCACCACAAGAAGGACTTTTCTGAAGACTAATGCTTGCAAAAAGTTGGGGGGGGGGGGCTTTCTCCAAAGGTAATGAGCTCCCCATCACTGGAGGAGTACAAGTAAGGCCCCAGAAGCTATTTTCATGGCACTTGTAGATGGGATTCCAGTAGTAAGTATTGCCAATGTTCTTCACTGGGTGGTCTCCAATGGCCTTCAGAGAGAGGTATTCAGACTGCCTAACACTGTATGCAAAGTTTTTTCTGGATGAGCATCTCCCCCAACCCAGGAAAATGTTCATAACTTTCTTCAACTTCTAAAAAGTGTTTATGACTGAAAAATTTTAATCACTAAGAACTGATGAGGTCCATCATTTCTCAAACCTGGCTGCCCAATTGAACATCTGAAGAGTTAAAAAAAAAAAAAAAAAAAGGAGGCCCTCCTCGGATCCCATTCCAAGCCCATTGCATCAGAATCCCTAAGTACTTGTGTTTTTTATTAATAAAAATTGCCTCTCTGTAATTCTAATACCCTCAACCAGAGACTGGTCTGAAATCTCTAGAAAATGGTAAGCAAAGGTCTTAGCCCTGGTGGCTCAGAGGTTAAAGTGTCTGCCTCCAATGCAGGAGACCCAGGTTCGATCCCTGGGTCGGGAAGATCCCCTGGAGAAGGAAATGGCAATCCACTCCAGTATTCTTGCCTGGAGAATCCCATGCACGGAAAAGCCTAGTAGGTTACAGTCCATGGGGTCGCAAAGAGTCGGACACGACTGAGCGACTTCACCTCACCTCACCTCACCTCACCTCACCTCATGCACTCCTAAAGCTTTAGAATTCTATGCCAGAGGTCACAAAACAGGACCCAATAGGCTGCTCTGGGCTATGGATATGATTGTTCATGAGGAGAGTACCCTAATATAATAAAGAAACAACCTTGATCACTGTTTAAAAATTAGAATATTCACACACATACACAACATCCAGTTTCCCATTTCTCCTACACAATCAGAAGAGAGCAATATTTGACCCTCATTCCCAAATCCTAGTATTCGACTGGAGCTTAGACAACTAGCCACAGTCAGAGAAGACTCTTGAGAGTCCCTTGGGCTGCAAGGAGATCAAACCAGTCAATCCTAAAGGAAATCAACCCTGAATATTCATTGGAAAGACTGATGCTGAAGCTCCAATACTTTGGCCACCTGATGCGAAGAACTGACTGACTCACTGGAAAAGACCCTGATGCTGGGCAAGATTGAGGGCAGGAAGAGAAGGGGGTGACAGAGGATGAGATAGTTGGTTGGCATCACTGACTGAGTAGATATGAGTTTGATCAAACTCCAGGAGATAGAGAAGGACAGGGAAGCCTGGCATGCTGCAGTCCATGGGGTTGCAGATAGTCGGGCACGACTTAGCAATTGAACAATGACCACCACCGCAGTCTATTACTATAATCAGTTTACTTTGCTCTTATGCATTAAGATCAAAGTCTTACCTTGACTTGCCCCTGAAGTCAAGGTAGTTGGAGACCCCTGTTTGAGGTTTCCCCTGAAATTCACCAGCTTGGGAGATCCTCCGGTGACTCCCCAGTTGGGACAGGGGCCATCTGCTCTTGGCTAGGCTGGGACCTGAAGGACCTCAGGTCTAAACTTCCCCAGCCCCCTGCCTCCCACCCTGCTGACATCTAGGAGTTGTCCTGTCACTCCAGCACCAGGGCCAAGGACTTCAAAGCCAAACAAGATCCAAACTGAACTGGCACTAATCCTCTTCAGTCTCGACCTCTTTTCTTCTGCCAGGCAGAACCTTCTCGTCTCTGTTGGCTTCCTATTAAAATTAACAAGCATTGCAGGCAGACATCAAAGGCAGAGTTGTGCCTTTAATAGTCCAGGCAGGCCCAGGCTGTGATCACGGCCCCTCCCCCTCTTCCAACCGAACTGGGGAAAATGGTACAGCTGCAACTGCCAAAATCAGAACAATGGCCATCCCCATCTGTTGGATATGGGCACCATGGAAAATTCCAGGCAAGCGGAACATCTTCACAGCAGTTTTCTTCAAAGTGTCCTGCAGAAACTGGCCAATTATTCTTAAGAGGCACCCTTAGAAGAGTGGGTGATTATCCCCATTTTATTGGCAGGGAAACTGAGGTTAAATGGCTTGCCCAAGACCAGACAGAGAAAGACGGAGATGGAGTCAGAGCAGTGGCAGCACACATCGATGTCCATCTGAGGCTCACTCAGACCTGTATCTGGCCCAGCGTTCTAGCACACCCAGGTGTTCCTGCCCAGCTGGGCTGTCGAGGCCAACCCTCCTGGTTCTCACGCTGGGTTTCCCAGACCCAAATTTCACAAGACACTAGTAGCCCCGCAGGTGTGGAGGGAGATGACAGGCTCTATCATCAACCCCTTTGCTGTGCAGGAAATGACTGCAGTGGATAATTGCTCTCCTCTATACAACCTTCAAACTGCGGTCTTTGTTTTCTCTCCCTGACATTAATTGGAGAGGATCTGATTATTTTCAGAGAACTATGTATTTATCTTGGAGAAATCAACAAAGTTAATACCTAGTATATACCATGGTTCTGAGTTGTTAGTGAAATCCCTGCTAGGTGGGGGAGGGCTCTGTGGGTTGAGCCTTGGTTCCTCTCCCTGAAGGGCCTGTTCAAACAGAAGTCCCTAGACCTGAAGGGTTTTGAAACTGCAGAAAATGTTGGTCTGGCGAGCCTTCTGTTGGGAGAACATGCCGCTGGGGCTGCAAGGCCTGGGCTGCTGAATTCCCTCCCACATCTTTGGAGGGAAAGCACAGCTACAAGTGCCTGCAGACAATTAATAATTGTTGAAATTTCTCCAAAAAGTGACTTTGATCCCAAAGCTGTAGATACAAACTGCTTTGGGGGGGGGGGGTTGGGGGGGTGGGTGTTGGCAGAGGGGACTTCCCCTCTAGAAATCTAAGAAACAGAGATCTTCTAAACAAGCTGTCTCAGGACTTCCCTGGCAGTCCAGTGGTTACCACTCCGAGCTTCCAATGCAAGGGACACAGGTTCGATCCCTGGTCAGGGACTAAGATTCCACATGCCACATGGCAGGGCCAATCAAAAACTGTCTCTTTATGCACACCTAGAACAGAGCTGAGAGAGGCACTAGTGGTCATCTAGCAATGACCACCCCCTCATTGTTTCAAGTAGCCTGTGGCCCAGGGCTGGGAAGTGACCTTGTGAGTGAGCAATCCCAGTGAGTGAGTTTAGAGACACTCAGTTGCCCTGACTTCCTGGCTTCTTGCACTAAGAGAGAAAAACAGAAGAAACAAGAGAAAGGGTGAGATGTGAGAGGACAAACGGGGAGTGAGAGAAGAGGAGGAGAAGGGAGGAAGAGAAAGAAGGAAGGAAATCAGGAGAAGAGATGGAGAGAAAGGAAAGCAGGAGAAACGGAGAGTGAGAGAAGTTTACTTCACCATCTGACCATGCTGGCCTGTGATGCTCACCAGCGGCTTCTTCCCTGGTGCCTCACCTTGCCAATGACACAATAAATCTTCTCTGCACCCTTGGGTGAGGCAGGAGGCACTGTGGGGGGCCTTCAGAAGTTGCTTACCCCAAGCAGGAGGTTCTGCAAATGGCCTCACTCCACAGACACCTAAGAGATGTCAAAGGCCCTGGGAAGTTTCCCTCCTCAATTCATCATCTGGCCCAGCGGATCTGCACTGTGGATGAAATGGTGGCTAGGGCATTTCCCCTTTGGGATCTCAGACTCCCAATCTGTAAATGGGGTTGGGACTGAGACAAAGTCTGGCCCACACAATTGCCCTTACAGCTCTGGCATTCTAGAATGACCTTCATTCCAGGAATTCTGCTTCCTCCTTTTCTCGAGGACCATTACAGAGCAAACCCAAAATGCCTCGCTAGGAATCAATTTCAGCCGGAATGAAGGGTTTCTAAAGTAAGAGGATAAAGTGCAGGAGCCTGATATGAGCTTTGTCGAGGGGTCCCCAGTGGGCCTACAGAAGACTCGAAGCCTGCAGATACAGCTGCGTCAGCCACCCCGCCCCCACCTCCCCAACTTGAGTCTATCCTTCCTGGCGGTACATCAGGATGTTCATCTTCCTCATCAACCAAGGTCACCATGAGCCTCCTGAATGGGGGAATCATTAAACAAAATCAGAAATGTGGAAAGACACAGACCTGCCACGTGTTTGGGAAAATGATATGTAGACTGATCCCGAAGCAGATGGCTCAGCACTCCTTACCGAGTGATTGTGGAATGCAGCGTTTGAGGAAGAAGAGTGGACCACGTAGAGGAGACCTGAGGGGCCACGAGTCTTATGATATTATGCTCAGCCTCATTAGGGAACTGCAAACCAGCAGCCAAGGAAATGCCATTTCACATCTGTCAGACTGGCAAAAATGAAGTCTGGCAGCCCCGAGTATCAACAAGGCCGTGGAGAACTGGACACCCGAGTGCACTGGTCATGGGACTGTGAACCCCTGCGGTGAGCAATTTGGAAAGACCTAGTAAAGCAGAACAAGGCTGTCCCCTTCAATCCTGTAAGTCCCCTCCTAGGTACACCCCCTAGAGAAACCCTGGCACATTTCACGAACAGAAACACGTGCGCATGGATATTTACTGCAGCGGTGTTTACAACAATGCCAAAGTAGACAGGAACGTACAAAGCCATCAGCTGGACAAATTGTGAAGTAGTCATGTAGTAGAATAAGATAAAGCAGCTAAAACCATAGATTTCAAAACGCTGAGCCAAAAAAGTAAAAAAAAAAAAAATTGTAAAAGGCTACATTGAGAATGATGTCATTTTATAGAAGGTTTATAAACCTGTAAAACAAGAGTATGTAATTTTTATAGATGTGTACCTATGCAGTAAAAGCAAGAAAACATGCAAGGGCATGATAAACACCTCATGAGATTAGTTCCTGGGTTTGGTGGGGGAGTAAGAATGAGATATGGAAAGTTTACACAGGCAGTTTCTACTCTGATTATTTTGTTCCTTTGAAAATTAAAGTGAACAGAACTTGTTAATATCTGATAACACTGGAAGGTTCTGTGTTTAATTTTCTGTTATGTGCTTTTGAAATCATTTCAAATTTTAAGCATACTTTTAAAAAGAGAAAACAACACTATGGAGAACAGTATGGAGGTTCCTTGAAAAACTGAAAACAGAACTCCCGTATGACCCAGGGATCCCACTCCCGGACACGTGTCCAGAGAAAACCACAATTCAAGAAGACATACACAGCCCAGTGCTCACGACAGCACTCTTTATAATAGCCAAGATGTGGTAGCAGTCTAAATGTCCATCAGTAGAGGAATAAAGATGTGGTATACATCATGATTGAATATTACGCAGTTATGCAGAATGAAATAATGCCATTTGCAGTAATATGGATGGACCTCGAGATTATCACACTGTGTGAAATAAGTCAGAGAAAAAATAAATATATGATCTATATGTGGAATCTAAAAAAAGGATGATACTAATCAACTTATTTTTAAACAGAAACAGACTCCCAGACTTTGAAAACAAATTTATGCTTACCAAAGGGGAAATATTGGGTTGGGGTGGGGGGAGGGATAAATTAGGATCTTGGGATTAACACATACAGACTGCTATATATATGGGTTTTTCTGGTGGCTCAGCAGTAGAGAACCCATCTGCCAATGCAGGAGATGTAAGAGACGCAAGTTCGATCCCTGGGTCAAGAAGATCCTCTGGACCCCTGGAGGAGGGCATGGCAACCCACTCCAGTGTTCTTGCCTTGGAGAATCCCCATGGACAGAGGAGCCCTGGCCTGCTACAGGCCATAGGATCGCACAGAGTTGGACATGACTGAAGCACTACTATACATAAAATAGATAATCAATACGGACCTACTATTAAGCACAGGGAACTCTACTCGATATTCTGTAATTAACTGTATGAGAAAAGAATCTGATACAGCGTGGATATATGTAAAACTGAATCAGTTTGCTCTACACTTGCAACCTACACAACATTGTTAATCAACTCTAATATAAAAATTCTGAAGTGCTATTTAGATTCACATGTAGTGGATTTATTATTGTTATTTTAAAGAATAAAGAAATGTTTTGAAACAACATTTTGAAACAGAAGAAAACAAGAAAGCACATTGGGCCTGAGATCTAATTGGGATTCCAGGGGCATATTTGGAAGGTCCCACTGTTCCCTGGGGCAAGGCCATTAACCTGGAAGGCATGGCTCATGTCACCAGTGATCCAACTGGTTCTAGCTATAACAACTGCCTCCCCCAGTCCCCAGATAAAATCATTATAAGAGCAATGGCGTGGGGAGGTGGGTGGGATGTATAAGATAAAATGAATTTTAAAAATAAGAGCTGCCCTGTTTAAACGGGGGTGGGGGGGGGGGTAGACAGGAAAGGGACCTAGAATCCCACCTGCAGCAGCCCCAGCCAGACACCTCCATGAAGCCCTAGGGTTCTGGGCCTCCCATGCAAACACGTCGAATTCAGCTCCAGTGTTCCATGAAGGACCCAGCGGTCACCTAGATGGGGAGAAATGAAGGGCTGAGACCAGGATGAGGCAAGGGAGGCACCTCGGGGACGACATTTAGGGAAGTACTCACTCCCGGGGTCATTCCCGTGCCACGTCCTCACGGAAACCCTGCCTGCCTTCTCCCTTTCTGGCAGCTACCAACACGCTTGCTGCCCCTCTTGGAAAGCAAGTTCGTGAGGACCAGGCCCTGCGTCTGGCTCAGTGACTCCATCCAGAGGGAGAACCCAAAGCTGAGCACATAGTAGGCCCTGAATATGTTTGCTGAATAACTGATTGAGGGAAGGAAGGGAGGAAGAGGGATGGAGAGGATAAGATAAGGAAGGATGGACAGAGGAGAGCCCCCTGCGCCCTCTCCAAAGGCCAGCCAACCTGGACCAGCCACCGCGCTGCTGGGGGCCATGAGCGTGAGCACTTGTCGGCTTTGGCTTTACTCATCCTCCCTTGGGGCCGTGTGCAAAAGCAGATGGTTTCACTTGCCCAGTGGGTACTGAATTACAGCTGTGGGGCTGGAGTCCTGTGTAATTAGCCAGCAGCCGCCAGCCCTGCAGAGTCTGTGACGCCTGCCCAGGGCGCAGGTGGTTGGGCACCCAGCAAGCTAGCTCCTAATTAGCGGTGGCCTGCTTTTTTACAGTCCACAGTGCTGGTACCCACCTCCTCCCAGGCTGGTTTCCCCATGGGCTGTGGGGTTCTGTACTGGGGTTCCATGAGTGCAAATAGGGGCCAGAAAAGCAGAAGAGTGTGTGAGTGTGTGACAGTGTGAGTGTGTGTGTGTGTTGGTTGTGGGGACAGCACTTTTCAGAACTCTCCTGGTGTGTGTGTGTTGGCTGTGGGAAGAGCATTTCTCAGAACTATCCTGAGAGAAGACAGCCCCAGCCACCCTTGTCTGTACAGCTTGCTCCAGGTCTCTGCCTGTCTCTCTCCCTTTCTCTCACACATAACACACATTGTTACCTTAGGTGATCGAACAAATCTTTGGAAAAAACATAAAGGAAATGGGAAGAACCTTCGAGTTTGTCAAAATCTACAGAACCTCTTCTGCTGCTAAGATCTTTAAAAATGCCCTCAGGACAGTCTTCAGAGCTTGGATCACACAGAGGAATGCATCTCGTGACCCCAGCAGGGGAGGGGTAATCAACACATGGGGGTAGGGGCTGCCCAACCAGCCTCCCACCCCAAAGCCCAACTGCCAGGGTGTGGGGCTCTGTGTGGGGGTTCACCCCTCTGCGCCATGCTTCTTCATCTTCTGTAACAAAGATGCTGGCCCCTTATATTCTCCATGGCTTCCTACTTCTCCTTTTATCTTTCTACCCTGGAATCTCCTGTCCTGCTCTATCTCGCTCCTAAAGACGCCGGCCTCAAGTTTGGAAAGGTGACAGGCCTTACCAAAGCACCGAGGCTGAACTCCAGGCACATCTGACTCTGATTTAAGCTGCCTATCAATAGGTCATTCCACTGTAAATGTGAAATCTTTTTTAAACACTTATTTCTTTAAAAAAAAAAATTTTTTTTTTTTTTAATCTGACTGCCCTGGGTCTTAGCTGTAGCATGTGGGATCTAGCTCCCTGACCAGGAATCACACCTAGGCCCTCTGTATTGGGAGCATGGACCCTCAGCCACTGGCCCACCAGGGAAGTCTCATAAGCATGAAATCTTAACGATACCTACCACTCTTCAAGCACGTGGTGTGTTAAATGCCTTATCCTCATTTTCTTGTAATCCTCACCACAGTTCCATGAGTAGACCCAGTTATCTCCATTTCTTAGTGGAGGTTCCCAGAGATAAGGGAACTTGCCTGAGGTTGTATGGCAAGAGATGGAGGAGCCAGAGTGGAAACCATGGGTGAAGGTCAGGAGCCCACTATGCTTTCTCTTGCTAGAGTGTAACAGACTAATGAGACATGAAGTCAGTGTGAGGACCACTAGACCAGGGCTTACTTTCTGGATGTTAATGAACTGTAAAGTTGGGAGGCAGAGACATGCAAATTATACCTCAGGGAAGTATCATTGCACATCACACTTATCAGATAGGCAAACATTTCAAAGTCTGAATATAGGAAGTACTAAAGGAGGAGGTAGGGAGATGGTGAATCTCAGAAATTGTTAGAGAGAGTGCAAATTAACATCTTTGGAGAGCAGTTGCCCCTTATAACCTAGCCATCCTCCTTCCAGGGATGAGTGAGGCTTGTACACTCATGTACATGATATGAGTGGAGATGTTCCTTGCAGCATCTTTATTTTTTCAATTTTTTAGCCCATACTGTGCAGCATGTAGAATCTTAGTTCCCTAACCAGAGATTGAATCTGTGCCCCCTGCAGTGGGAGTGCAGATTATTAACCACTGGACCACCAGGGAAGTCCCATAGCAGCACTTTTTTTTAAAGAAATATTTTATTTTTATTTATTTTGGCTCTACCATGTGACTTGTGGGATCTTAGTTCCCCGACTAGGTATCAAACCCAGGCCTTGAACTGGGAAAGTGCAGAGTCCTAACTACTGGACAACCTGGGAATTCCCCAGCAGCATTCTCATAATAAAATGTGGTAGAAAGGGCCCAAGTCAGATGCGAGAAAGCCAGTCAAGAAATGAGTGCTCAATCTTCATAGGAGGTGATGGAGGCAGATAAGACGCTGCTCTGGTTGGAGGTGAGGCAGGCAGCAAGAGCTCACTGGGGAGTTAGAGATGCTATTTGATGGCTACGTGGAGATGTCAAGTAGCAGCCGGAAATACAAGCCTGCCGTTCAAAAGAGAGGCCCGGGCTGGGAATGCGAGTGGGGAGTTACCAGCAAGAGGTGGTATTTGAAGCCACAATCCTGTTAATTTTTTATGTCTTACAAATAAAAGAGCTGAAGCAAATGTGACAATGTTGACATCTGTTAATTCTGGGTGGTAGACACAGGGATGTTTGTAGTACTATTCTTTGTACTTTTTAGTGTGCTTGAACTTCTATAATAAAATTAATTAATAAAGAGTATAGAAAACCACAAGGTACCAAACTGCTCAACAGTTCTGTCATGCGTGCCTCAGACCTCGGGAGTAGGTGCTGGTAGTGAGTCAGGGAGCCATGTTCAAATCTCCCCTGCCACCAGCCTAAGTTAGGTGACCAAGGTTGACCCTGTCACTCTGGGCCTCTGTTTTCCCAGTGGGGTAAGAAGCTGGCCCGTGACTTCTCAGGGTTCTCCCAGCGCTGACCATGTCGATCCAAGCTGGTGGCCTCTGGGGTCCCTGCCTGCTTTTGTCCACCCACATCTTATGTCTAGTCCTATAGAGGAAACCAGAAATACTCGATAAGACAGCCTCATAGGCGGAAGGTCAACTCGAACTCCAAACAGATACAAACTGCTACCAGGGAAGTCAGAAAAAAAAGATAATGCCCCATGGTCCCCATGCCCTGAGATCCAAAAGGAATTAGGCTGAGCTTAAAAGTTGGGAACGCAGAGACTAAAACTCTCCACAATATTTACTGCTGATGAATGCACCCCACAGAGCCTGAAATGAATGGGTGAGCGGCTGAACCAGTTGTAATAGACATAGATAAGAATAATAGTAATAGTGAAATAATGATAATACTTGTGTCAGATTCTGAATTAAGGGCTAAATATACATTTGCTCATTTCAGTCTCGCAGTGAGAGTGCCCTGGGGTTATGATTTTCATGGGCTACACTTTTGCCGATGAGGGAACTGGAGCTCAGAGAGGTTAAGCAACTTGCCCCAAATCAGGCAGCGGGAATTCCCTGGTGGCACAGTGGGTAAGAATTTGCCGGCCAATGCAGGGGAATACCGGTTCAATCCCTGGTCTGGGAAAATCCCACATGCCGAGGAGCATACAAAACCTGTGTACCACAACTACTGAGCCTGTGCTCCACGAAAAGAGAAGCTACCACAATGAGCGGCTGGCACACCGCAACGAAGGGTAGCCCTCACTCACCTCAACTAGCAAAAGCCTGCACAAAGCAACGAAGACCCAGCCCAGCCAAAAAATTAAATAAGTAAACACAAATTATTTTTTAAAAATCATACAGCAAAGGAAGAGAACCAGGATTAGGGCCCAGGGAGCATGACTCCAGATCACAAGCTCTGGCCCACTGTCAGTGAGCGACGAGGCCCTTTGTCTATTCAACAAGAGCCAGAAAAGGCAGCCCACATGTAACTCTATGAACTGAGTCATTTACTCACCATCAGCTCATAGATATTCATCAAACACCCACTGCATGGGCAGCGCTCAGTGTGCCTGGCCACACGGAGGCCGAGATGCGTAAGCACGGCATCTGTTCGTGAGAAGCCTGTGGTCCGGAGAGAGGTCAGTCTATAAACCAACATAATAAAACCTGCAGGTAGCTCCAGGCTGCCCCTGGGGAGACACCCATGTCCAGAGGGGCCCTGTGTGGGGAAGCGTGGTGACCTGAGAGGGGTGTGCAGTGGCAGCGCAGCATCTGCATCGACCATCAGCACCAAGGCCCACCCTCTCCCCCCCCAGCCCCTGAGTCCCAGAACTTCCGGCAGAAACTGCTGGGTGCAGGACAGCAGGTGTCTAGCTAGGACTTCTCAAGCGGTATTAGTGGTAAAGAACCCACCTGCCGATGCAGGAGATGTAAGAGATGCAAGTTCAATCCCTGGGTGGGGAAGACCCCCTGGAGGAGGAAGTGGCAGCCCGCTCCAGTATGCTTGCCTGGGGAATCCCAAGGGCAGAGCAGCCTGGCGGGCTACGGTCCATGGGGTCCCAGAGTCAGACACGACTGAGTGAGCACACACAGCTTTGACGTTCGTGGAAGGGGGAGAAGATGACCCTGTCATTTTAGGCTAACAGGTGGTATGTTAGCTTCTTCTGCGGAAAAGTCCATTACCTTGTTCTGAGAAAACAACTTTCCCATCCGTATGGAGAGGCCAGCAGTGGAGGGGGAGATATTTAGGGCTCAATGGTGGCCACAGAAGGACTACTTGGGCAGGCCTGCTTCTTTACAGAGAAGTTCTTACCTCAGGATCCCTGGAGGGTGGGGGAGGAGGCCCTGCAATGGGATTTAGGAGATCCACAAATCCTTGGAACTTGTGAGGAAAAATGTATTTGTGCATTTTTAGGAGGCTGAGATTTGTGCTGATTTGTGAAATTTGTGTTGATTAGGGGGCTTCCCAGGTGGCACTGCTGCTGCTGCTGCTGCTGCTAAGTTGCTTCAGTCATGTCCGACTCTTGTGCCCCCATAGACAGCAGCCCACCAGGCTCCCCCATCCCTGGGATTCTCTAGGCAAGAACACTGGAGTGGGTTGCCATTTCCTTCTCCAATGCATGAAAGTGAAAAGTCAAAGTGAAGTCGCTCAGTCGTGTCCGACTCTTCACGACCCCATGGACTGCAGCCCACCAGGCTCCTCCGTCCATGGGATTTTCCAGGCAAGAGTACTGGAGTGGGGTGCCATTGCCTTCTCCGCAGGTGGCACTAGTGGTAAAGAACCCACCTGCCAGTGCAGGAGATGTGAGATGCTGGCTCGATCCCTGGGTCGGGAAGATCCCCTGGAGGAGGGCATGGCTACCCACTCCAGTATTCTTGCCTGGAGAATCCCATGGACAGAGGAGCCTGGTGCGCTATGGTCCACAGGATCACAAAGATGGGACATGTCTGAAGCAACTGAGCACGCATGCAGGTTCTGGCTAGAACTTTCATCAGACTTTCAAAGCGCCTCTGGAATCCCCCCAAAAGGCTAAAGATCACATCTCTGAAGAAATACAGGCATCTCTCAGTATCCTGGTGGGTGCCAGATCCACAGATGGTGAAATCCTGGGGATCTGTGGGAGAGGGTAAGTTACATTCCACCTTCAGCAGCCTCAGGTTCCACCGCTGCGGGAATGGAGAAGGAGTTGTATCTATTTTCTAAGCGCAGATTTAAGTTATGCCCTCCAGCCATGCCACGTTCCAGAGGTGGTATGTGTGTTCTTGCTTTCCTGTTGCCCTGCAGAGATCAGGAGCTGAGACCCAGAAGATGGCCCAAAGGGCAGAGGGGCCCCTGGATGTGCGTCCCTAGGGCCTAGGGGCCTCCATGAAACAGGATCTCGACAGCCCAGGTGCAGTCACAGGCACTCTCCTGCCCGATGGTACACATGGTTGTTTCAATCCACACAGCCCAGAAACTGGGAAACACTGTCATGCTTGGTGATTGGATTTTGATACTATCATTTAGTTGGGGCCTTAAGCAACACTGCAGTGTCAGTCATCCAAGGAAGAAGCAACTCCCGGCTCAAGAGTAAGCAGAGAGGAGAGGTGGCTTAGATAGGGGGAAGGGAAGTCCTTTCCTTTTTCTAGGTTCACTTAGTTGGACCAGACCCTCTAAGGCATTCGTATCTGCTACAGGGGACACCCAAGAGTGGGGGGCGGGGAAGAAGCTGGGCCTGTGAAGAGATGGGCGGGGACTGAGCAGGAAATCCAAGCATGAGGAGAGAGATCCAGCCTCTGGACTCAAAGCGCAGCCCTGCCCAGTCATGGGTTTCCTGGGATGAGATGGCCTCCTGACCTTCTGTGCCATTAGCCCTGTTTTTACTCACCCCCTGGCTGACAGTGTCCAGACAGTGCTGGCCCTTGGAAGGTGCTGAATGAATGAATGGGCCTGGATTCCCTGCTAGGGGCTGTGAACTCCTTTTGGGCAGCGGCCTCCTGGGGATCACTGCAATGTGGCCCCTACCTACCCCTCCCCAGTGCCCCGATGACCATGGGCTGCTCACCAGCTCTCAGCTCAAATGTGGCTCCATGGGTCAGACTGTGGCCCCAGCGATCCTTGTGGATGAGGAATGGAGACCCCACTAACCTACAAGTAAGAGGAACTACCTTCCCTGGTTGTGGCCAGAACGTCTCTTTGGCCTTTCAGGATGAGGAGAAGAGGGCAAGACCAGAGGAGGCTAGTCCTGGGCCCCTACTAATGTTTAGTAGGCAGCACAAGAATATAAGTGGGGGTCCACACACTACCAGGTGAAAACATTTGAAAGGTATAATCAAATACATCAAACACATTCTATTCCCCAATCTTAACAAAGAGCTTCATCGCAACCTAGAATGCAGGGGTGCCGGGAGATCTGCCCTGTGGCCCCCAGCCCCAATCTGTGGCCCATCTCCCTTCTCTCCTCACCCCAGCTCCTTCCCTCCACACCCCTGCAGGCACCAGCCCACACATTCAAACTCTGCCTGTGCCCCCAGCAAACAGCCACCCTTGGCCATCCCTCAGGCTCCAGGGACACACACTGGCTACAGATCTGCCCGTGGAAGTCTGGGGGGGAGAACTGAGCAAATCCTTAGAAGGAAGCAGGCTTGGGATGATAGAAAATTCCAGAATCCAGGGCGCTCCAGGTGCGGTCTAGAAAGAGAGGTTATAGGCTCTGGGTGGGCACTTGCTCATGACTTTGGGGGGCGGTGAGTAAGGGGGGAGAGGTCTTGAGTGGAACCATCAAAAGCCAGGGTCCAGGTAGAGGCCCCCACCTTCCCGTGGTAAGGGCTTCTACAGTCAACCAGGGGGCAGAGAATGAGACCTGGGCCAGGGTAGGAACAGCCCCTGTGAAAGAGGGAGCAGAAAGAGCAGGTAATGGACTTCTCTAGCTGTCCCATGGTATAGGATCTGCCTGCCAATACAGTGGACCTGGGTTCGATCCCAGATCGAGGAAGATCCCACATGTTGTGGGGCAAATAAGCCCAGGTTCTACAGCCATTGAGCCGGTGCTCTGCCAACAAGAGAACCCACTGCAATGAGAAGCCCCTGCTCCACAACTAGAGAATAGCCCCTCCTCTTTGCAACGAAAGTTCACACAGCAATGAAGACCCAGCGCAGCCAAAACTCAAAATAAATAAAATTTTAAGAGAGAAATGGCAAGTAACAGCACATGAAGGATTTGGAGACGAGACATAGGTAACTCCATATGTGATTGCGATTTGAGCTTGAGTCTGGCTCCCTGACACCTTGGCAGGTGGGCAGGTACAGCCACCTGCACTCCTTGTGAAAAGCTGCCTAGATGACTGCACGGCTCACCTTCTCCTCTGCCAACCCCCAGCCCATGGCTGGGCCGTGTGCAGGGCGTCTGGCCCCAGGGAGAGGTGGGGTGAGCCCAGGTCTACACCCACATGGCTATAAATAAGGAGCCTCTGGCGACTGCTCATCAGCCTCCCTTCCCCAGCTGTGACCACGCCGGAGCCTCTCAGCCGCTTGGACCATGGACTCCGGGGAATGCACCTGCATGTCTGGTGAGTAAGGATGCCCGCCCTGGGATTCTGTGACCTCTCACCAGTTCCCTACAAAGAGGCTGCAGGACTGGGGGCAATGCTTCTCTTCTTCCAATTAGAGGCACCAATGGGGCTTGTCTCAGACTGGCCACCCCTGGGGCAGCAGCCGCTCTCTGCTGGATACCAGCTTGTTTTACTAGAATTAATAACCTGGCTTAGGAATGACCATCAGGGGACCTAGGGGCAAGCCCCTGAGGGCAGCCCCCGGGGCAGAAGGGAAAGAGCTCTGGCCCAGGGCAATCTGCTTTTGCTTCATTGCTTCCATCCACTCCTGATACTTATTTCCAAGCCTCAGTTTCTTCATCTGAAAACTAGGGTTACTCATTCCCAGCTGCGCACCTTCCAGGGTGGCTGTGAAAGTGCTAAAATCATGAAGCTTTTGCAGATGTCAGGGGAGTTATTAGAAGCATATGTGAACTCCTGAGTCTGAAAACTGCTTAATTCCACGGAGGCCTGTTGGCCAGGAGAAGCGAGGTTGGGGTTCAGAGCCACCTTGGGTTTTGTGACCTTCAGAAATGGTATCAAGAAATCTCACAAGCTTCCCTGGTCTGTCCCCAAAATTTGCCCAAAAGTTTACAGAAGCTTCCAGTATCTTGATACTCAAAGCAGTAAGTAAGATGATTTTTTTTAATATAGATGATTTAATGATATGGAAACAAGTAGCATCTGTGGCTCTTGCTTTGGGCTTGTTTATAGTCTTTGCTCTTCCTCCTACCCATTTAGGATTTCACCTTGCCTGATACCTTGAAAATGTGAGGATGGTACTAAGGGCTTTGACAGTCCCCAGAGGACCTTGGACAGTGTTAGTTGCTCAGTTGTGTCCAGCTCTTTGCAACCTCATAGACTGTAGCCTGTCAGGCTCCTCTGCCCATGGGATTCTCCAGGCAGGAATACTGGAGTGGGCCACCATTCCCTTCCCAAGTCTCCTGCATTGCTGGCAGATTCGTTACCATCTGAGCCACCAGGGAAGCCCATTGGCCTAACCTGCTGCTGCTGCTGCCTCCGCCAAGTCGCTTCAGTAGTGTCCGACTCTGTGCGACCCCATAGACGGCAGCCCATCAGGCTCCCTGTCCCTGGGATTCTTCAGCACAAGAACATTGGAGTGGGTTGCCATTTCCTTCTCCAATACATGAAAGTGAAAAGTGAAAGTGAAGTCGCTCAGTCGTGCCCGACTCTTAGCGACCCCATGGACTGCAGCCCACCAGGCTCCTCTGTCCATGGGATTGTCCAGGCAAGGGTACTGGAGTGGGGTGCCATTGCCTTCTCCATTGGCCTAACCTAGTTGTTCTCAAACCTGATGGTACATCAGAATCATCTGGGTTGCTTTTGAAAAATACTGACTCCCTTTCCCCACCCAGAGCTATGAATCAGAATGCATCTTAATGAGTACCCCTGGGGATGCTGATGTAGCCTCCCAGTTTCCGACCATGCACTGTGACTGGGAACCACTGGATGGTCTTCACCCCTGGGGTGATTCTCAGCAGCCTCTTCACACTCTCGTCCAGCCTCTGTCCAAGGGCACCCCAGGCGCCCGGCACCACGATGGCCTGCGGCACACCTGTGTGCCCCCTCCACCTTGACACTCATGTCTGCGGCTCTGCCCTTTCTTTTTAGGAGGAACCTGCGCCTGTGGAGACAACTGCAAATGCACAACTTGCAGCTGTAAAACGTGTCGAAAAAGTGAGTCTGGGGCCCACAGGCACTGCTGGCTGGGAGCTGGGAGAGTGTTTCTGCCACCCACCACTCCCCAGCCATGGCAGGATGGAGGGGTCCCTGGGTGCCTTTTTCCCATTCAGGAGAGATCTGAAATGAAAGCTGAGTCCCCTGGACTGCAGCCCACCTGAGGCATCCATTCCAGGGGTTTGGAGAGGAAGAGGGCTGAGAGAAGGTTCCAGCCAGCCCAGTAGTGACGGGGAAAGAGTACCAGCCTGGTGTTATGGATCGGCCACTGTCCAGTTGTCTCAGGCCAACCCTTTCCCCTCCCTGGCCTCTGATGGACTGTGGGTGACCCCTGAGGTTCCTTCCAGCTCTAAACATCAAACCACTTCCTGTCCCAATTTTTTTTTTTTTTTTGGCTTATGTGGATCAGAGCCTGTGTGTGACATGCTCTTCTTTTTCTACTTCCTGCTAAGTGGTGCAGGGGGAAGCGGTCAGATAAGGGTGATGACCCAAAGTTCATCTTGTCTGTCTCCCGTCCCTTTCAGGCTGCTGTCCTTGCTGCCCCCCGGGCTGTGCCAAGTGTGCCCGGGGCTGCATCTGCAAAGGGGCGTCAGACAAATGCAGCTGCTGCCCCTGAAATGCATCCGTCGTGCTGGTGACGAGGCCCGGGAAGCATGTGTACAGCTCATTAGCCAAGGAGTTTGAATGATTGTACAATAGGTTGTGCTTTTTATATATTTGCCCACGTTGGGTGTTGGTGACATTCACAGAAAGTGTTTGGAGCAATAAAGTTTTCACTCGTGGTTGTCTGATGACTCAGAGCAATGTTTTACCCCAACTCAGGAGGACCACGAAGGGCTAGCCCCATGCAGATATGGCAGTCACCAGCCTGGACCCATTCAGCAGATGGCTGCTAACGCTGAGATCCTGCCACACTGCCTGAGGGTTTCCTCCTTCAGCATGAGCTTGCGTGATGCATGCACAGGGCAGGCCACCCCTGGTAACAGCCCTCAACCAATCACAAACAGGACATAGTGGATTAATACCTCCAGCATCTTTACAGTTGCGGTGGGACAAATCTGAGTCATGTTCTATACTGGCCCCCAACAGAAGTCCTCAGCAGCACTGAACTTCAGTAGCCCACGGAGGTAACCTGCTCACTAACATCCTCCTCGTTGGCTTTCTTCCTCTCTGCCTCATTTCTCCACTCTCCTGCCAGGGCCTCCTGGGATCCCCAACCAGAGAAACTGCCTGTACAGCATACACTTTTGGGGAAACCCAATCTTAGCCAGCCTCTCCTGGAATAGTGGAATAGTGTTGACCCCAAATGCTTTGTATGAATGGAGCTATTTAAGGGACTTCAGCATTGAACCACTGGAGAAGGAAATGGCAACCCACTCCAGTGTTCTTGCCTGGAGAATCCCAGGGATGATGGAGCCTGGTGGGCTGCCGTCTGTGGGGTTGCACAGAGTCGGACACGACTGAAGCGACTTAGCAGCAGCAGCGGCATTGAACCAGCAGTGAGCACGTAAGAAATCTGTACAGAGCTGAAGAAGATAGATCCCCAAGGCCAAAGCGCTGAGGGCATTAGCAGTTTAGTTGTCTGGATCCACCTTTAGCACAGGGTGACTGGGCAGATATGGACTTTAACGTTGAGTGATGTTCTTGCATTTCACAGAGGTCAATGTGAAGAGACTGAGGCTTTATCTCCCCCACCCCCATCCCAGATTGCTGACACATGTATCAGAGCTTTCACTCCACCAGCACAATCCAATTAAGTTTAATGATAATGAGTCCTGCCACTTTGTACACTTAAATGCACCAGCCCCCGTGCTGAGCTGTGCACACACGTGCTCTTCATTTAATCCCTCCAGTGGCCTTCCACATGGCCTTCCACATTGTGGGTGTGTGGAGGAATCTTTGATTTTTTTTTTTTAACACACACACACACATACACACACCCTGGGAGACTTGACAAGTGTTTTCTCTTATAAACTCTCTCCCAAGTGTTTCTTTCCATTCAAGAAAGTAAAGCAGGTAGACGAAAAAATTAAAAGTTTAAACAGCCAAAAATAAAGTGACAAAAGAAAAACTGGATGAAACAGAAGGGGTTATAGAAAATATGGGAGACAAAGCAAAAACGTCACACACACCTCCACCATGGTGGCACTGCCCAAGACAGCCAAGACTCGTGACTACTTTTTCTGATTCACTGAGCCTAGCACCATACCTGGGACCCCTTAGAGCAGGGGTCAAAAACACCCATAAAAATTCACTAACATCAATGAACCTTATTCTCCCTGAAAATACTCATATGTGGGTATGACCTCAGGCAATCTTACTTATGATGTTAGGGAGTTCATAGCCCCCAAAGCCATCTCTGGACCCCCAGGAAATCCTGATTAAGAAGCCATGGTTCACGACAGGGATGGGCTGGGAGGAACTGGGAGACTGGGACGGACATGTACACACTACCATGTGTAAAATAGATAGCGAGCGGGAAGCTGCTGTAAACGCACGGGGAGCTCAGCTCAGTGCTCTGTGATGGCCTAGAGGGGTGGGATGGGGTGGGGTGGGAGGAGGTCCAAGGGGGAGGGGACATATGTGTACATATAGCTGCTTCACTTTGTTGGACAGCAGAGACTAACACTTCATTGTAAAGCAACTTTACAATTAAAAAAAATTAAAAAAAAAAGAATCTATGGTCCATGTGATCTGTTACTTAAAAGAAGGCACTCTAATGATAGATTAAAATACTGAGCCCAGTACCACCTATGCATTACTTCAGTTAATCGTCACAACATGATTCCACGAGGTCAGTACTGTTATCAACCCCATTTTACAGGTGAGGAAACCAAGGAATATAGAGGTTAAATGACTTGCCCGAGACCCCCTGGCTAGTTGTGTAGAATTGAGATTTGAACCCAGGTCTGACAGACCCCAAAGCCATGTCCTGAGAGCAAGTGCAGGTGCGAAAAACAGCTTCCAGGCTGAAGTCCCCTACGCTGGCCCTGGGGAGGAAGTGGGATGAGTTCACACTCACCCATCTCACCATCCTCAACTCACGGTAAACTCACGGTTGGGGAGGGTGTTCGTCCATGCTGCCAAGGGCCTGAGACCAGAACAGCTATCTGTACCACTGGCCTAGATCAAGGTGACCCAGAAGCAGGAGCAGGAAAGAATGAAGCCTTCTCCAAGGGTGTCCTGTGGGGCCGGGCTCAGCCAGCAAAACAAGGAGCAGGCCTTACTGTGTGCTTCCTGGCGCTGGGTGTTTCCATAAGCCACACTGTCATCCTTTCTGTTTGGAAATTATCTGGGGCCTGCCTGCGAAGACTCCCAGTCTGCCCATGAATTGAGCTTTATTTATTTATTTTTTTAGTTTTTCCTTGATGCGACTTCATATTTTTTAATATAAATTTATTTATTTTAATTGGAGGCTAATTACAATATTCTATTGGTTTTGCCATACATTGACATGAATCCACCACGGGTGTACATGTGTTCCCCATCCTGAAACCCCCTTCCACCTCCCTCTCCATTCCATCCCTCTGGGTCATTCCAGTGCACCAGCCCTGAGCATCCTGTATCCTGCATCGAACCTGGACTAGTGATTCATTTCACATATGATATTATACATGTTTCAATGCCATTCTCCCAAATCACCCCACCCTTGCCCTCTCTCAGAGTCCAAAAGACTGTTCTATACATCTGTGTCTCTTTTGCTGTCTCGCATACAGGGTTATCGTTACCATCTTTCCAAATTCCATATATATGTGTTAGTATACTGTATTGGTGTTTTTCTTTCTGGCTTACTTCACTCTGTATAATAGGCTCCAGTTTTATCCACCTCATTAGAACTGATTCAAATGTATTCTTTTTCATGGCTGAGTAATACTCCATTGTGTATATGTACCACAGCTTTCTTATCCACTCATCTGCTGATGGACATCTAGGTTGCTTCCATGTTCTGGCTATTATAAACAGTGCTGTGATGAACATTGGGGTACACGTGTCTCTTCCAATTCTGGTTTCCTCGGTGTATATGCCTAGCAGTGGGATTGTTGGGTCATATGGCAGTTCTATTTCCAGTTTTTAAGGAATCTCCACACTGTTCTCCATAGTGGCTGTACTAGTTTGCATTCCCATCAACAGTGTAAGAGGGCTCCCTTTTCTATACAGCCTCTCCAGCATTTATTGTTTGTAGACTGGATAGCAGCCATTCTGACTGGCGTGAAATGGTACCTCATTGTGGTTTTGATTTGCATTTCTCTGATAATGAGTGATGTTGAGCATCTTTTCATGTGTTTGTTAGCCATCTGTATGTCTTCTCTGGAGAAATGTCTGTTTAGTTCTTTGGCCCATTTTTTTCATTGGGTCGTTTATTTTTCTGGAATTGAGCTGCAGGAGTTGCTTGTATATTTTTTAGATTAATTCTTTGTCAGTTGCTTCATTTGCTATTATTTTCTCCCATTGTGAAGGCTGTCTTTTCACCTTGCTTATAGTTTCCTTTGTTGTGCAAAAGTTTTTAAGTTTAATTAGGTCCCATTTGTTTATTTTTGCTTTTATTTCCAATATTCTGGGAGGTGGGTCATAGAAGATCCTGCTGTGATTTATATCGGAGAGTGTTTTGCCTATGTTCTCCTCTAGGAGTTTTATAATTTCTGGTCTTACGTTTAGATCTTTAATCCATTTTGAGTTTATTTTTGTGTATGGTGTTAGAAAGTGTTCTGGGGGGGTGGTCCTAAGATGGCAAAGGAATAGGATGGGGAGACCACTTTCTCCCCCACAAATTCATCAAAAGAACATTTAAACGTTGAGTAAATTCCACAAAACAACTTCTGAATGCCGGCAGAGGACATCAGGCACCCAGAAGAGCAGCCCATTGTCTTCGAAAGGAGGTAGGAAAAAATATAAAAGACAAAAAAAGAGACAAAAGAGGTAGGGACGGAGCTCTGTCCTGGGAAGGGAGTCTTAAAAAGAGAGAAGTTTCCCAACACCAGGAAACACTCTCACTGCCGAGTCTGTAGTGAGCCTTGGAAGCACAGAGGGCAACATAACAGGGAGGAAAAATAAATAAATAATTAAAACCCACAGATTACGAGCCCAGTGGTAACTCCCCCAGCAGAGAAGCAGCGCAGACACCTGCACCCGCCACTAGCAAGCGGGGGCTGGGCAGGGAGGCGCGGGCTGCATTGCTTAGAGTAAGGATCTGGCCTGAATGCCCCGAGGGCAATCTGAGCAAACTAACTTGGGCTAGCAAACCAAACTGCGGGATAGCTACCACGTGAAAAGCTCTAACATAAGACACCGCCAGGACCGCGCACAGAACAAAGGACTGAACAGAACTAGCCGACTGCAGACCATCCCCCTCCAGTGACAGGCAGCCAGAGCCGGAAGGGGGCAATCGCAGCCCCAGAGAGATATTATCTACCAGGCTTCTTTGCTAACTAAGACTTCTTGGGGTTCTGGACAGTCATCATCCGCCTGAGAAGGTGCGCCAGTTGTATACCCAGAAAACCGAGTGGCAGGGACAGGGGAGGCGATAAGTTGCAGCGACCACACTCGCCAAACATCTCATCATCTGAGCTGCTCGGACCTGGGAAGGGCACAAAATGCAGGCCCAACCAAGTCTGCACCCCTGAGGACTACCCACATGCCTGAACCTGAGCGGCTTAGACCTGGGAGGTGCATGCAGCCCAGGGCCGGCCTTGGATGGTTTCCGGTGGAGCAACCTAGAGCCTGAGCAGTGTGGGCAGAGAGGACACACGCCCCGTGAGCGGGGGCAGGCCCAGTGTGGCTGAGGCACTGCGAGCACACGCCGGTGTTATTTGTTTGCTGCGCCCCTCCCTCCCCACAGCGCGACTGAACAAGTGAGCCTAAAAGTGTCCACCACCGACCCCTTTGTGTCAGGGCGGAAATCAGACACCGAAGAGACCAGCAAAAAGAAGCAGCTAAAACAGAGGGAACCGCCTTGGAAGTGACAGGTGCAATAGATTAAAACCCTGTCGTTGGTACCGACTACATAGGAAGGGGCCTACAGATCTTGAGAAATATAAGCCAGACCAAGGAACTATCCGAAAATGAACTGACCCCACAATACCCACAACAACACCAGAGAAAGTCCTAGATATATTTTTACTATTTTTATGATCATTCTCTTTTTTTTTTTTAATTTTTAAGTCCTCTATTATTACTCTTGGGCTTCCCTGGTGGCTCAGATGGTAAAGCATCTGCCTGCAATGCGGGAGACCCGGGTTCAATTCCTGGGTCAGGAAGATCCCCTGGAGAAGGAAATGGCAATCCACTCTAGCACTTTTGCCTGGAAAATCCCATGGATGGAGGAGCCTAATAGGATACAGTCCATGGGGTTGCAAAGAGTCGGACACAACTGAGCAACTTCACTTTCACTTTCATTACTCCTCTAATTTTCACTTTTATAACCTACTATTACTTTGGGGGGGGAAAAAGACCTATTTTTTAAAGCAAACTTCATATATATATATATTTTAAAATAATTTTTGTGACTTTTTTTCTTTCTTTTCTTTTCTTTAATATTGTATTTTTGAAATTCCAAACTCCACTCTAGATTTTTAATCTTTGCTTTTTGGTATTTGTTATCAATTTTGTACCTTTAAGAACCCAATCTTCAGTACCCATTTTTACTTGGGAGTGAGATTACTGGCTTGACTGCTCTCTCCCCCTTTGGATTCTCCTTTTCCTCCACCAGGTCGCCTCTGTCTCCTGCCTACCCCTTCTCTTCTCTACCCAACTCTGTGAATCTCTGTGTGTTCCAGATGGTGGAGAACACTTAGGGAACTGATTTACTGGCTGGATCTGTCTCTCTCCTTTTGATTCCCCACTTTATCCTCCTAGCCACCTCTGTCTCCTTCCTCCCTCTTCTCTTCTCTGTATAACTCCATGAACATATCTGAGCGATCCAGTTGTGGAGTGCACATAAGGAAGTGATTACTGACTAGCTTGCTCTCTCCTCTATTGATTCCACCTCATCTCATTCGGGTCACCTCTAACTCCCTCTTTCCTCTTATCTTCTCCATGTAACTCTTTGAACCTCTCTGGGTGTCCCTCACTGTGGAGAAACTTTTCATCTTTAACCTAGAAGTTTTATCAACAGTGCTGTATAGAAGGAGAAGTCTTGAGACTACTGTAAAAATAAGACTGAAAACTAGAAGCAGGAGGCTTCAGTCCAAATCCTGAGAACACCAGAGAACTCCTGACTCCAGGGAACATTAATTGGTAGGAGCTCATCAAATGCCTCCATACCTACACTGAAACCAAGCACCACCCAAGGGCCAACAAGTTCCAGAGCAAGACATACCACACAAATTCTCCAGCAACATAGGAGCACAGCCCTGAGCTCCAATATACAGGCTCCCAAAGTCACTCCAAAACCACTGACATCTCATAACTCATTACTGAACACTTCATTGTGCTCCAGAGAGAAGAAATCCAGCTCCACCCACCAGAACACCGACACAGGCTTCCCTAACCAGGAAACCTTGACAAGCCACCCGTACAACCCCACCAGCGAGGAAACTCCACAATAAAGAGAACTCCACAACTGCCAGAATACAGAAAGGCCAAACCAAACACAGCAATATAAACAAGATGAAGAGACAGAGGAATACACAGCAGATAAAGGAACAGGATAAATGCCCACCAAACCAAACAAAAGAGGAAGAGATAGGGAATCTACCTGATAAAGAATTCCGAATAATGATAGTGAATATGATCCAAAATCTTGAAAACAAAATGGAATCACAGATAAATAGCCTGGAGACAAGGATTGAGAAGAAGCAAGAAAGGTTTAACAAGGACCTAGAAGAAATAAAAAAGAGTCAATATATAATGAATAATGCAACAAATGAGACCAAAAACACTCTGGAGGCAACAAATAGTAGAATAACAGAGGTAGAAGATAGGGTTAGTGAAGTAGAAGATAGAATGGTAGAAATAAATGAATCAGAGAGGAAAAAAGAAAAACGAATTAAAAGAAATGAGGACAATCTCAGAGACCTCCAGGACAATATGAAACGCTCTAACATTCAAATTATAGGAGTCCCAGAAGAAGAAGACAAAAAGAAAGACCATGAGAAAATCCTTGAGGAGATAATAGTTGAAAACTTCCCGAAAATGGGGAAGGAAATAATCACCCAAGTCCAAGAAACCCAGAGAGTCCCAAACAAGATAAACCCAAGGTGAAACACCCCAAGACACATATTAATCAAATTAACAAAGATCAAACACAAAGAACAAATATTAAAAGCAGCAAGGGAAAAACAACAAATAACACACAAGGAGATTCCCATAATGATAACAGTTTCAATAGAAACTCTTCAGGCCAGGAGGGAATGGCAAGACATACTTAAAATGATGAAAGAAAAGAATCTACAGCCCAGATTACTGTACCCAGCAAGGATCTCATTCAAATATGAAGGAGAAATCAAAAGCTATACAGACAAGCAAAAGCTGAGAGAATTCAGCACCACCAAACCAGCTCTCCAACAAATGCTAAAGGATTTTCTCTAGACAAGAAACACAGAAAGGGTGTATAAACTCGAACCCAAAACAATAAAGTAAATGGCAATGGTAGCATACTTATCAATAATTACCTTAAATGTAAATGGGTTGAATGCTCCAACCAAAAGACAAAGACTGGCTGAATGGATACAAAACCAAGACTCCTGTATATGTTGTCTACAAGAGACCCACCTCAAAACAGGGGACACATACAGACTGACAGTGAAGGGCTGGAAAAAGATATTCCACGCAAATAGAGACCAAAATAAAGCAGGAGTAGCAATACTCATTTCAGATAAAATAGACTTTAAAACAAAGGCTGTGAAAAGAGACTAAGAAGGACACTACATAATGATCAAAGGATCAATCCAAGAAGGTATAACAATTATAAATATATATGCACTCAACATAGTAGCACTGCAATATGTAAGACAAATGCTAACAAGTATGAAAGGGGAAATTAACAATAACACAATGATAGTGGGTGACTTTAATACCCCACTCACACCTATGGATAGATCAACTAAACAGGAAACTAACAAGGAAACACAAACTTTAAATGATACAATAGACCGGTTAGACCTAATTGATATCTATAGGACATTTCACCCCAAAACAATGAATTTCACCTTTTTCTCAAGTGCTCACGGAACCTTCTCCAGGATAGATCACATCCTGGGCCATAAATCTAGCCTTGGTAAATTAAAAAAAATTGAAATCATTCCAAGCAGCTTTTCTGACCACCATGCAGTAAGATTAGATCTCAATTACAGGAGAAAAATTATTAAAAATTGCAACATATGGAGGCTGAACAACACACTGCTGAATAACCAACAAATCACAGAAGAAATCCAAAAAGAAATCAAAATATGCATAGAAACAAATGAAAATGAAAACACAACAACCCAAAACCTGTGGGACACTGTAAAAGCAGTGACAAGGGGAAGGTTCATAGCAAAACAGGCATACCTCAAGAAGCACTAGAAAAGGAAGAAATGAAGAACCCCAGGGTTAAGAGAAGGAAAGAAATTTTAAAAATTAGGGCAGAAACAAATGCAAAAGAAATGAAAGAGACCATAGTAAAAATCAACAAAACCAAAAGCTGGTTCTTTGAGAGGATAAATAAAATTGACAAACCATTAGCCAGACTCATCAAGAAACAAAGGGAGAAAAGTCAAATCAATAAAATTAGAAATGAAAATGGAGAGATCACAACAGACAACACAGAAATACAAAGGATCGTAAGAGACTACTAGCAGTAATTATATGCCAATAAAATGGACAACGTGGAAGAAATGGACAAATTCTTAGAAAAGTACAACTTTCCAAAACTGAACCAGGAAGAAATAGAACATCTTAACAGATCCATCCGGAGAAGGCAATGGCACCCCACTCCAGTACTCTTGCCTGGAAAATCCCATGGACGGAGGAGCCTGGTAGGCTGCAGTCCATGGGGTCACTGAGAGTTGGACACAACTCAGTGACTTCACTTTCACTTTTCACTTTCATGCATTGGAGAAGGAAAAGGCAACCCACTCCAGTGTTCTTGCCTGGAGAATGCCAGGAAAGGCGGAGCCTGGTGGGCTGCCATCTATGGGGTCGCACAGAGTAGGACACGACTGAAGTGACTTTAGCAGTAGCAACAGACCCATCACAAGCACGCAAATTGAAACTGTAATCAGAAATCTTCCAGCAAACAAAAGCCCAGGTCCAGATGGCTTCACAGCTGAATTCTAGCAAAAATTTAGAGAAGAGCTAACACCTATCCTACACAAACTCTTCTAGAAAATTGCAGTGGAAGGTAAACTTCCAAACTCATTCTATGAGGCCACCATCACCCTAATACCAAAACCTGAAAAGATGCCACAAAAAAAGAAAACTACAGGCCAATATCACTGATGAACATAGATGCAAAAATCCTTAACAAAATTCTAGTAATCAGAATCCAACAACACATTAAAAGATCATACACCATGACCAAGTGGGCTTTATCCCAGGAATGCAAGGATTCTTCAATATCCACAAATCAATCAATGTAATACACCACATTAACAAATTGAAAAATAAAAGCCATATGACTATCTCAATAGATGCAGATAAAGCCTTTGACAAAATTCAACATCCATTTATGATAAAGACCCTCCAGAAATAAGTAACAGAAGGAACATACCTCAACATAATAAAAACTATCTATGACAAACCCATAGTTCATCAGGCACTCTATCTATCAGATCTAGGCCCTTAAATCTATTTCTCACTTCCACTGTATAATCATAAGGGATTTGATTTAGGTCATACCGGCATGGTCTAGCAGTTTTCCCTACTTTCTTCAATTTAAGTCTGAATTTGGTAATAAGGAGTTCATGATCTGAGCCACAGTCAGCTCCTGGTCTTGTTTTGTTGACTGTATAGAGCTTCTCCATCTTTGGCTGCCAAGAATATAATCAATCTGATTTTGGTGTTGACCATCTGGTGATGTCCATGTGTAGAGTCTTCTCTTGTGTTGTTGGAAGAGGGTGTTTGCTATGACCAGTGCATTTTCTTGGCAAAACTCTATCAGTCTTTGCCTGCTTCATTCTGCATTCCAAGGCCAAATTTGCCTGTTACTCCAGGTGTTTCTTGACTTCCTACTTTTGCATTCCAAATGCAAAAAAGCAAAATGGCTGTCTGGGGAGGCCTTACAAATAGCCATGAAGAGAAGAGAGGCGAAAAGCAAAGGAGAAAAGGAAAGATATAGGCATCTAAATGCAGAGTTCCAAAGAATAGCAAGGAGAGATAAGAAAGCCTTCTTCAGCGATCAATGCAAAGAAATAGAGGAAAACAACAGATTGGGAAAGACTAGAGATCTCTTCAAGAAAATCAGAGACACCAAGGGAACATTTCATGCAAAGATGGGCTTGATAAAGGACAGAAATGGTATGGACCTAACAGAAGCAGAAGATATTAAGAAGAGGTGGCAAGAATACACAGAAGAACTGTACAAAAAAGATCCTCACAACCCAGATAGTCATGATGATGTGATCACTAATCTAGAACCAGACATCTTGGAATGTGAAGTCAAGTGGGCCTTAGAAAGCATCACTACGAACAAAGCTAGTGGAGGTGATGGAATTCCAATTAAGCTGTTTCAAATCCTGAAAGATGATGCTGTGAAAGTGCTGCACTCAATATGCCAGCAAATTTGGAAAACTCAGCAGTGGCCACAGGACTGGAAAAGGTCAGTTTTCATTCCAATTCCAAAGAAAGGCAATGCCAAAGAATGCTCAGACTAACACACAATTGCACTCATCTCACATGCTAGCAAAGTAATGCTTAAAATTCCCCAAGCCAGGCTCCAGCAATACATGAACCGTGAACTCCCTGACGCTCAAGCTGGTTTTATAAAAGGCAGAGGAACCAGAGATCAAATTGCCAACATCTGCTGGATCATGAAAAAGCAAGAGAGTTCCAGAAAAACATCTATTTCTGCTTTATTGACTATGCCAAAGCCTTTGACTGTGTGGATCACAATAAACTGTGGAAAATTCTGAAAGAAATGGGAATATCAGACCACCTGACCTGCCTCTTGAGAAACCTATATGCAGGTCAGGAAGCAACAGTTAGAACTGGACATGGAACAACAGACTGGTTCCAAATAGGAAAAGGAGTACATCAAGGCTGTATATTATCACCCTGCTTATTTAACTTCTATGCAGAGTACATCATGAGAAACGCTGGACTGGAAGAAACACAAGCTGGAATCAAGATTGCTGGGAGAAATATCAATCACCTCAGATATGCAGATGACACCACCCTTATGGCAGAAAGTGAAGAGGAACTAAAAAGCCTCTTGATGAAAGTGAAAGAAGAGAGCGAAAAAGTTGGCCTAAGGCTCAACATTCAGAAAACGAAGGTCATGGCATCTGGTCCCATCACTTCATGGGAAATAGATGGGGAAACAGTGGAAACAGTGTCAGACTCTATTTTTCTGGGCTCCAAAATCACTGCAGGTGGTGATTACAGCCATGAAATTAAAAGACGCTTACTCCTTGGAATAAAAGTTATGACCAACCTAGACAGCATATTGAAAAGCAGAGACATTACTTTGCCGACTAAGGTCCGTCCAGTCACGGCTATGGTTTTTCCTGTGGTCATGTATGGATGTGAGAGTTGGACTGTGAAGAAGGCTGAGCACCGAAGAATTGATGCTTTTGAACTGTGGTGTTGGAAAAGACTCTTGAGAGTCCCTTAGACTGCAAGGAGATCCAACCAGTCCATTCTGAAGGAGATCAGCCCTGGGATTTCTTTGGAAGGACTGATGCTAAAGCTGAAACTGCAGTACTTTGGCCACCTCATGAGAAGAGTTGCCTCACTGGAAAAGACTCTGATGCTGGGAGGGATTGGGGGCAGGAGGAGAAGGGGACGACCAAGGATGAGATGGCTGGATGGCATCACAGACTCGATGGACATGAGTCTGAGTGAACTCCGGGAGATGGTGATGAACAGGGAGGCCTGGCGTGCTGCGACTCATGAGGTCGCAAAGAGTCAGACACGACTGAGAGACTCAACTGAACTGAATGACAAACCCACAGCAAAGATTATTCTCCTTGGTGAAAAATTGAAAGCATTTCCCCTAAAGTCAGGAACAAGACAAGGGTGCCCACTCTCACCAACACTATTCAACAGAGTTTTGGAAGTTTTGGCCACAGCAATCAGAGCAGAAAAAGAAATAAAAGGAATCCAAATTGGAAAAGAAGAAGTAAAACTCTCACTGTTTGCAGATGACATAATCCTCTACATCGAAAACCCTAAAGACTCCACCAGAAAATTACTAGAGCTAATCAATTAATATAGTAAAGTTGTAGGATATAAAAGCAACACACAGAAATCCCTTGCATTCCTATACACTAATAATGAGAAAATAGAAAGAGAAATTACGGAAACAATTCCATTCACCATTGCAACGAAAAGAATAAAATACTTAGGAATATATCTACCTAAAGAAACTAAAGACCTATATATAGAAAACTATAAAACACTGATGAAAGAAATCAAAGAGGACACTAATAGATGGAGAAATATACCATGTTCATGGATCAGAAGAATCAATATAGTGAAAATGAGTATACTACCCAAAGCAATCTATAGATTCAATGCAATCCCTGTCAAGCTACCAATGGTATTTTTCACAGAGCTAGAACAAATAATTTCACAATTTGTATGGAAATACAAAAAAAAACCCTCAAACAGCCAAAGCAATCTTGAGAAAGAAGAATGGAACTGGAGGAATCAACCTGCCTGACTTCAGGCTCTACTACAAAGCCGCAGTCATCAAGACAGTATGGTACTGGCACAAAGACAGAAATATAGATCAATGGAACAAAATAGAAAGCCCAGAGATAAATCCACACACCTATGGATACTTTATCTTTGACAAAGGAGGCAAGAATATACAATGGATTAAAGACAATCTCTTTGACAAGTAATTTCTTTTAATTCATTTTTCTTTTTTCCTGTTTCGTTTATTTATACCATTCTATCTTCTCCCTCACTAATCCTATCTTCTGCCTCCATTATTCTACTGTTGGTTCCCTCCAGAGTGTTTTTGATCTCATTTATTGCATTATTCATTATATATTGACTCTTTATTTCTTCTAGGTCCTTGTTAAACCTTTCTTGCATCTTCTCAATCCTTGTCTCCAGGCCATTTATCTGTAACTCCATTTTGTTTTCAAGATTTTGGATCATACTCACTATCATTATTCGGAATTCTTTATCAGGTAGACTCCCTATCTCTGCCTCTTTTGTTTGGTTTGGTGGGCATTTATCCTGTTCCTCTACCTGCTGGGTATTTTTCTGTCTCTTCATCTTGTTTTTATTGCTGAGTTTGATTTGGCCTTTCTGTATTCTGGCAGTTTGTGGAGTTCTCTTGATTGTGGAGTCTCCTCACTGTGGGTGGGATTGTACAGGTAGCTTATCAAGGTTTCCTGGTTAGGGAAGCTTGTGTTGGTGTTCTGGTGGGTGGAGCTGGATTCCTTCTCTCTGGAGTGCAATGAAGTATCCAGTAATGAGTTGTGAGATGTCAATGGGTTTGGAGTGACTTTGGGCAGCCTGTATATTGGAGCTCAGGGCTGTGTTCCTGTGTTGCTGGAGAATTTGTGTGGTATGTCTTGCTCTGGAACTTGTTGGCCCTTGGGTGGTGCTTGGTTTCAGTGTAGGTATGGAGGCGTTTGATGAGCTCCTACCAACTAATGTTCCCTGGAGTTAGGAGTTCTCTGGTGTTCTCAGGATTTGGACTTAAGCCTCCTGCCCCTGGTTTTCAGTCTTATTCTTACAGTAGCCTCATGACTTCTCCATCTATACAGCACCAATGATAAAACATCTAGGTTAGAGATGAATAGGTTTTCCACAGTGAGGGACACCCAGAGAGGTTCAAAGAGTTACATGGAGAAGAGAAGAGAGAGGAGGGAAATAGAGGTGACCAGGAGGAGAAGAGGGGGAATCAAAAAGGAGAGAGCAAGCTAGTCAGTAATCACTTCCTTATGTGCTCTCCACAGTCTGGACCGCTCAGAGATGTTCATGAAGTTATACAGAGAAGAGAAGAGGGAGGAAGGAGACAGAGGTGGCCAGGAGGATAAAGTGGGGAATCAAAAGGAGAGAGACAGATCCAGCCAGTAATCAGTTCCCTAAGTGTTCTCCACAGTCCGGAACACACAAAGAGATTCACAGAGTTGGGTAAAGAAGAGAAGGGGGAGGGAGGAGATAGAGGGGACATGGTGGAAAAAAAAGGAGAGTCCAAAGAGGGAGAGAGCAGTCAAGCCAGTAATCTCGCTCCCAAGTAGAAATTGGTACTGAAGACTGGGTTCTTAAAGGTACAAAATTGATAACAAATACCAAAAAGCAAAGACTAAAAATCTAGAGTAGAGTTTGGATTCTCAAAAATACAATATGAAAGAAAAAAGTCACAAAAGTTATAATATATATATATATATAAAGTTTGCTTTAAAAAATAGGGTCTTCTTTTTGCAAAGTAACAGCGGTCACACAGAGTCGGACATGACTGAAGCGACTTGGCAGCAGTAGCAGTAGGTTATAAAAATGAAAATTAAAAGAGTAATAGAGGACTTAAAATTTTTTTAATTTAAAGAATGATAATAGTAAAAATATGTCTAGGACTTTCTCTGGTGTTGTTGTGGATAGTGTGGGGTTAGTTCATTTTCAGATAGTTCCTTGATCCAGCTTATACCTCTGAAGATTTATAGGCCCCTTCCTATGTAGGCGGTGGTAACTACAGGGTTTTAACCTATTGCACCTGTCACTTCCGAGGTGGTTCCCTCTGTTTTAGCTTCTTCTATTTGCTGCTCTCTTCAGTGTCTAATTTCCACCCTGACATGAGGGGGCAGTGGTGGACACTTTTTTAGGCTCACTTCTTCAGTTGTGCTGTGGGGAGGGAGGAACACTGCAACAAATAACACTGGCACGTGCTCACCTTGTCTAGGCCACAGTGGGTTTGCCCCCGCTCACGGCATGTGCGCTTTCCCTGTCTACACTGCTTAGGCTCTAGGTTGCTCTGCCAGGAAATGTCTGAGGCTGGCTCTCGGTTGAATGCACTTCCCAGGTCTAAGCTGCTCAGGTTCAGGCACTTGGGTAGTCCTCAGAGGTGCAGACTCAGTTGGGCCTGCGTTTTGTGCCCTTCCCAGGTCTGAGCAGCTCAGGTGACCAGGTGTTTGGCAAGAGCGGTCCCTGTGACTTATGGCCTCCCCCGTCCCTGCCGCTCGGTTTTCTGGGCGTACAGCTGGTGCACCTTCTCAGATGTGCCATGTGTCTCTTCTGGGGAGCTGATCTCTGGCTGTGACCCTCCCAGCGGATGTCGACCGTCCAGAGTCCCAAGAAGTCTCGGTTAGCAATGAAAGCCTGCTTGCAGTTTGGTAGATGATACCTTCCTGGGGCGGCGATTGGCCCCTTCTGGCTCTGGCTGCCCTCGCCTGCCTGTCTGTCTCCAGCGGGGGATGGGCCGGTCCGCAACCGGCTAGCTCTGTTCAGTCCTTTGTTCTGTGAGCGGGCCTGGCGGTGTCTTAGGTTAAGGCTTTCGCAGTGTTTCCTGGTGTTTGGAAACTTCTCTCTTTTTTAAGACTCCCTTCCTGGGACAGATCTCCGTCCCTACCTCTTTTGTCTCTCTTTTTATCTTTTATATTTTTTCCTACCTCCTTTCGAAGACAATGGGCTGCTTTTCTGGGTGCCTGATGTCCTCTGCTGGCATTCAGAAGTTGTTTTGTGGAATTTACTCAGCGTTCAAATGTTCTTTTGATGAATTTGTGGGGGAGAAAGTGGTCTCCCCGTCCTATTCCTCGGCCATCTTATGACCGCCCCCTAGATTGAGCTTTAGATGCAGCATCTCAGTGCAACAGAAAAGACTTGGGAGTTGGACCCTCCACCCCCGCCCCGCACCCCCCGCTGGCTGTGTGACCTTGAACAAGTCACTTACCTCCTGAGGCTCAGTTTCCACATCTGCAAAGTGT
Source organism: Ovis canadensis (assembly GCF_042477335.2). Lineage (NCBI taxonomy): Eukaryota > Metazoa > Chordata > Mammalia > Artiodactyla > Bovidae > Ovis > Ovis canadensis. The sequence goes on along the minus strand of NC_091258.1, from coordinate 37,222,441 downwards.
CCCTCCCTCACAGGGAGAACCCGCGGCATAGGATCAATGTACACTGGAAGGTACTCCCTAAATGGGGATTCACAGGGCTTTCTTAGGCTTCTGTTCATGAGTCTCTGAGAAGGTCCCTGGCAAGTCACTCTCAGTGATGGTGGAGCTCTAGGTCCCTTTGGGAAGGACATGATCCTGGTAACCATACCTTCCAGGAGCCAGAGAGGTTCCCTGTGGCTCCAACAAGCAGGCTGACCAGTCACTCAGCCTCAGAGCTCCCAAGGGATGCCATCTCATCTCATTCAAATGCTTCATTTGAACAATCTCATTTATTCCTACCACATTTTTGAGCCCTCAGAGTTTCATAATAATAATAATACCAACAACTAATATTTATTGAGCACAGAGTGCTGAACACTTAACAAGTACCAAGCACTGGGCTAAGCAGTTTATAAACATCATCTCATGGACCCTGCACCGTTAGGACTACTTCAGAGCTGCACAGTCAGGGTCCTGCTATGGACCTCCTACCTTAGAGGGTCTGTCTCTGGCTCTCCTCCCTACAGGTAAGGAGACTGAGAGTCATGAAGACACATTCACCCAGAACTCTTTATCTGTCCCTCTCCTACTTACCCCAGTGAGACAAGGCTTTGAGTACTGGGGACCAACTTCAGGGCCTGTGTGGGCCTCTTCCCTAGGTCAGTCCTGCCTGAGGGTAGACCATGCCAGCAGTCTGTGTGCTCCTTGACCTGAGGGATGGAGGAATTCAAGGAAGGGGGATGTGTGGATAGGGACTGGGCACTAGGGTTTTGATGTCTGCAGAATGGAATGGAGCCAGGGGTAGAAGAAAAGGGATGAACTTACAGGCTAACCTTCCATCTTTCCTTTTGCCCAGATGAGGATGCCAAGGTTTGGGAGACTCAATGGGTTGCTCAGAGACACAAGGCTCATAGGCAGCAGAACTGGGACCTGAATTTGGGGCTGCTGGGCTTAGAGTTCATGCTCATGCCTTTGGTAGATGGATGGGCAGAGAGAAGGCTGCAGGTACTCCAGCCCCACACCCAGGAATGAAAGTTCCCTGGCCTGGGCCTTGTGCTTTAAAGAGCCTACTTATCCAAACACTCAAAACACAAATTTATTGAAGAATACATGGGGGCTGCTGTCACTCACAATCGAGTACTTGTTTGGCACAGTCTGATCAATTAACCCTAAACACTAGCTCTTGTGTCTAACATGGGTCCCTAAGAAAATACTCCTCCACCTCTTGTCCTATGTCCTCAAAATGACAAAAAGTGAATCGAAGACCTTAACAGACACCTCACCAAAGAAGATCTATACAGATGCCACAGAAGCATATGAAATGCTCCACATCATATGTCTTCAGGGAAATGTAAAACAACAATGAGATACTGCTACACACCTATGAGGATGGACGAAGTCCAGAAGACCGACAACACCAAACGCTGGCAAGGATGGGCAACAGGAACTCTCATTTCTTGCTGGTGAGTTTGGCCCCTCCTAGACTGGTTACTCCATTTCTTTGGAGAATATCTCACAGTCTCAGCCTGGGGCAACATGGCAGATCCAAACAAGTAGAAGTGAAGGAGGCCATGTCTCGGCTCTCCAGCTTTATCCCCCTTCAGTCACCATCCTGGTTGCTGTGCCTGCCTCTTCTTCCCCTCTCCCAGTTCGACTTCCCAACTAAAACAGAATAAAATAGCCACCCCATCCCGCGGATGTCTCTACTTCTTGATCTGAGCTATGGCTTTCTCTCCTTCCATCCACCCATAAAGGTGATTTGAATCCTTTCGATATTCCAGAAAAATGTTAAAATCTGATTCATTAATCCAAGTCATCCTCCCCAACACCAAGTCCCTGTTGTCTTCTGAGTTTTTCTTTCCATGGATCTTCAGGAGGAAGGAGAGGTAAAATGCATGTCCTCAGCCTTCCATCTTGAACCAAATGTCTGGGCTCAGCTCTTGTTTTTTTTTTTTTTTTTTTTTTTTGCTGCATTAGGTCTTAGCTGTGGCACCAGGAATCTCTAGTTGTGGCACACTGGCTTAGTTGCTCTGCAGCATGTGGGACCTTAGTTCCCCAACAGGGATTGAACCCATATCCCCTGCATTGCAAGGTGGATTCTTAACCACTGGACCACCAGGGAAGTCCCTGTACTCAGCTTTTTATTGGTATTATTTGAATGCCTGCAAAAACCGTGCAGGATAGCAACAATTATGTTAATTCTACAGGTAAAGAAACTAGACTCAGAGAAGTTAAAGACCTTTTCCCTACTCAGGCAGGACAGGCTGAGAGGAAAGCTTGAAGACCAGGAGGGAAGATGAGCTGGGGCAAAGGCCAAAGTGAAAAGGGGGCAAACTGGTTACATATGACCCTGAATGGTTAACACCTGAGCAGTTGAAGAAACACCAAGGAACGCGATTTGAAGTCAGGGAAAAAAAGCTTTCTCATGGCAGAGTTGCCTGGAGCAGGAAAACGCCGTGTTAGCAGGCTGACACAATACGGATTATGCTCCTGTGTTGCCCAAGGGACAATGGAGACCTCAGAGAGGCTGTGACAGACGCTGGACCTGCTCAGGTCATGCTCCGACTTGGATGGAGACCAGAGCAAGGTTTGATGGGGAAGGAACGGAGCCCAGGTCACCGGGTGGGGAGGGAAGTTCCTCATGTGAACTGCAGGGGGCGCTCCAGACCCAGACGCAGGAGCATACTGAGTCCTCTCTGAGCCTCAGGGAATTGCACAGACTTGTTTCAACCTCAGTCTGGCTGGGTTTGGAGCCCAAGAAATCCCAGTAAGGGGCTAGAATCCTTAGTCACCTCTGGGGGAGGATAAATCAGTTCTCCAAAGGCCTTAACAAGGTGCAAAGCACCTAGATTCACAGGCGTAAGGCTTTTAAAAATCATTTGGCAATAACAAGGACAGAACTCTAGTATTCTTGCCTGGGAAATCCCATGGACAAAGGAGCCTGGTGGTCTACCGTCTGTGGGGTAGAGTCAGACACGACTTAGCGACTTAAAACAACAACTGTATACACAGGGAACTCTGCTCAAAAGTATGTGGCAGCCTGGAAGAGAGGGGAGTTTGGGGGAGAATGGATACATGTATATGTATTTGCTTTCCACCTGAAGCTATCACAACATTGTTAATCGACTGTACTTCAATGTAAAATAAAAAATTTTAAAAAATTAAAGAATAATTTGGCAATATATTGATATGTCAAAGAACCATAAAATCATTTTACCCATTTGCCCCAGTGGTTTCACTTCTGGAAATCTATTCTAAGAGTTCACCGCAAATTCAGGGTGAACACAGGAAAAAAGACACAACTTCACTCACTCATAGAAAGTTTCATTTTCACTATGTACAATTACGAAAAACTGGAAATAACTTCAATTCCATGAAGTTGCTCAAGTAAGCCATGGTCTGTGCACACAAGAGGATATAACCCATTAAAAATGCAAAAACACAGAAAATGATTACAGCCACAATCTTAAATATTAGGCTACAATTCATTATGCAGGACTTTTTTTTGAAAAAGAAAAACATACCAAATATGGAAATGAAGTATACTAAAATATCAACAGTGGTTGTGTTCAGATCATAGATGAAATTCTTTACTTTTCCACTTTTCTATTACTCTGAAATTTCCAACATTTACTGAAGTAGCATTTTTTAAACAAATACTGTTTGAAAAGGAAAAAATGTGTACTTTGAGCCAGAAATTCTGCTTCAAGGAATGTAGTGTCTTAAGAAAAAAATCATGGACACACTCAAAAGATGCCAAGATGTTTATCACAGTATGAAGTATAACAGTGAAGATTTGAAAACAACAAAAATGTTTCAAACGTGGGGACTGGTTAATAAAACTGTGCTCATCTTACTGTGGGTTGATTTTTTTATTATTATTAAATGCCTCCTCACCCAGACTGTGGGTTCTTGGAGAAGAAAGACACTGTTCCACTCACCTTCGTGTCTGCTCAATAAATATTTGCAATATGAAAGGGTTCACCACTAAATGACTCATTAGGCAAAGGAAGGGAACCACAGAATAACTTCAATAATACATACTTAAATCAGCCTCTTTTCCTGACCTAGCCTTCAAAGGTGTTCCCCAAAGAGAGTGAGTCCAAAGTTGGGTGCTCTTAGTTCTCATGTTGATTTATTCACTCAACAATCAAAGAACATTTCAAGTGTACAGGGAGCTTTGCTAGGCACAGAATCCGGGAGAGAAAAGGAATTGCTTCTTCCAGCTTCAGCCTTCTGGGACCTCAGAGTCCACTGGGGGAGACTGTCAGACTACCTTGTACCCTTCTATGGGGCAGAAAGTATCCAGACAAACCCCTGGAGAAGTTCTAAAGAGGGCAATACATTTGGTTTTAGACAAGAGTGAAGACTTCCTGAAGGAGGTGGCTTTGAAAGTTACATAGGATTTTAAACAGGTAGAAATCATGAGCAGGAAGTTCCAGGAAGTGGCAAAAGTATGAGCAGAAGCATGGAAGCAGGTGAGCTAGGAGCACATTTTCGGGTTAGCATGGACTACATGTTTTTGCTCCCCTGGTGGCTCAGATGGTAAAGCATCTGCCTGCAATGCAGGAGACCCGGGTTCGATTCCTGGGTCAGGAAGATCCCCTGGAGAAGGAAATGGCAACCCACTCAAGCAATCCTGCCTGGAAAATCCCATGGACAGAGGAGCCTGATAGGCTACAGTCCATGGGGTCGCAAAGAGTCGGACATGACTGAGTGACTTGACTTCACTTCATGGACTATATTTGGTTGCCAGGGTGGGTAGGGGGCAGACCATGAAGAGATAGGAGAAGTAGGTGAAAGGGAACTGGCATCCATCATTTGCTAGTTCCAGATCCTGGAAGATTCCTGAACAGAGAAGGGTTCACTGAGCACTGTTTAGTGAGCAGCTATTATGTGTTAGGTGATCTGCACAAAGAATCTCACTTATTGTGCTGGAGAGGGTGTGGAGAAAAGGGAACCCTCTTAGAATGAAATAATGCCATTTGCAGCAACATGGATGGACCTAGAGATTACCATAATAAGTGAAGTAAGCCAGAGAAGTGCAAATAACATATCACTTAGATGTGGAATCTAAAATATGACATAAAAGAACATATCTATAAAACACATGGTACTCAAAATGCATAGTAAAGACCCAGCAAATGGTGAACATTATCCGCATTAGTCACCAGCAGTTATCTGGTCAAACTATGTGAAAACTGGGGAGAGATTTCCATGAGTTCAGAAAGCTAGTTTTTGAAAGAGCTGGAACTAGGAACCATGGGGTTCTTAGACCAGAGCCCATTCCTCTGCTTCAGCTGCCCCTGTGAACAATACTACTCTTTTAACAATTACTCTGGGCTTCCCTGGTGGCTCAGATGGTAAAGCGTCTGCCTGCAATGTGGGAGACCCGGGTTCAATCCTGAATGTCCAGACCTCTCCAAGAAACGACTTTCTTTGCAAACGAGCATGTTTGCAACCTCTTTTGGGTACACTGCTGTTTACTCAGGCTCCTAAACTCTTGGCCACCTTTCAGTCCCAGGATAATAAATTGGGAAACTCTTTGAAAGAGTAATGCAACAGTCTTAATACTGCACTGAACCAATTTCAGCCAGGGGTGGGACTTGTTGGGCTTGTTTCTGAGATCACCTGGGGATTTTCCATCCATTAGTTGGTGTGATCCTAAGTGATCTTCACCCCTCAACCCATCTGATCCCGCCTCCTGGCCCCAATCTCATTTAAAAGATAAGTATCTCCGTGCACTCCCTTCTCCCAGGAGGCACTGGGATTGGGTGCAGGGCTCAGGGTGAGGACTGATGTCTGTGACTCAGCTGGTCCAAGCCAACACCTGTAAACGCATGTCAATCAGAGGGAGCTGCTATTCGGGAAGCCCAGAACTGAGGCTAACAATGGAGCTGGGGGTCAGGTAGGAGCTCTAGGGGTCCCAGGCTCCTGCAGAGTCCTCACCTGACCTCATGAGTCTCAGACTTATTTGCAAACAGAAAGAGCCAACATAGTTAAGGCCCTACTCTGAAAGCTTTTCAAGTGCCTCCCAATTTAAGCTGCTGAAAAAACTGTCACCATTTTACCCTTAAGCAACCCAAGACACAGAAATGTTGGCAACTTGCTCGTCACTTGTCACCCTACTAGTCAGTGTCAGGTGACCTGAAACGGGCTGGCACCTGGGACCCTTTGCTGCAGTGCTTGTACATGGACAAACGTCTTTAAGCAACAAGATACAAGTCAACTATAAGAGACTGAAAATAGCCTGTGTATGCAATTGGGGAAAATTATGAACAAGATGCAAGACAAAACACCAGCGACTTGCCTGGTGGTCCAGTGGTTGAGTCGGTTAAGAGTCCACCAGCCAATGAGAGCGACATGGGTTCGATCCTTGGTCTAGGAAGATCCCACATGCAACTAAGGGGCAACTAAGCCCATGAGCGGTAATTACTGAAGCTCACACACCCTACAGCCTGTGTTCTCCAACAAGAGAAGCCACCACAATGGGAAGCCCACACACCCCAACTACAGAGTAGCCCCCGCTCATCACAATTAGAGAAAATCAAGGCACAACAATAAAGACCCAGCACAGCCAAAAATTATTAAATGAAAATGAAAATAAAGGAAAAAAGACCAAAAACCCACACAGCACCATCAAAGGCAGACCACCTAGGCCATCCCTCTGGCCCGACATATGGATCCCCTCCTACCCTCACCCCATAGGAGGAACCAGCTTGCCCCCTCTCAGGTAGTAAGCATGGGAATCTGTCACTTGTAATTGCTCCCCACTGCTGCAGCAGGAACCCTAAAAAGCCTTGCCTAAATTTTTGTCTGGTCTCATCAATTTCTATTGACTAAGGAGGTTAAGAACCTTTCGGTAACAAAGGCAACAGCTTGACTTCAGAGCCACTCATTCATTTATTCAATAAATATCTCCTGAATGTCTCCGATGTACAGGACACTGTTTCAGGCCCTTTATATGTCCACAACCAAAAGAAATGAATTCTTCATCAGATTACAGTGATTAAATTTTAGCAGGGGGAGATAGCAATAAGCTTTACAAATGAATTATTTAGTTCGCTAAGAGGTGTTAAATGCTATGAAAAAAGAAAAGACAGAGCAAAGTATGGAGGACCGAGGTACGTGTTGCCATCTTAAACAGGGTGATCACGGAGGCGATCAAGATTTGAGCTTCATGGAGGCAGCAAGATTTGAGATTAGAAGAAAAGAAAGAAGGGAGCAAGCCATGTGGATATCTGGGGAAGGAGCATCACAGGCATAGGGAACACAAACAAAATAAATTTACACTGAGAATTAACAAGGGGTCAGAGGGAAATGAAGGTGAGATGATGGGGAACCTTCTGGAGTGACGCACCTACGTGAAATGCTCTTTGGAGGTCACAGAAGCTGAGAAAGAAGGATGAGAAGCCTGGTTCTGTGAAGAATTGGCAAGTAGGGGTGGGCAGGAGGATGTTTCAGTAGAATGTTGTGGCTTTCAGATCTCTCAAAATCCTGGCCACCCTTGGGTGTGGGTGATATATTAAGACTCTACGGAGAAACAGAACCGTAGGCAATGTACAGACTCAGAGTGACTCATTTTAGGAATTGACATACTGAAATATAGAGGCTGAAACGTCCCAACATCTGCCATCTGCAGGCTGGAGATCCAGTAAATCCAATGGTGAAATTCAATCCGAGTCTGGAAGGCTGGGAATGGAGAAGCCTATGGTCCCAGTCCAAGTTTAAAGGCCCGAGAACCAGGAGTCCAAGGGCAGGAGAAAATGGATGTCTGAGATGAGGCAGAGAGCAAATTCACCCTTCCTCTACTTCTTTGTTCTACCTACACCCTCATTAGATTGGGGGTTAGATTAGACATCCACCCACAATGGTAAAGGTTATCTTTACTCAGTCTTCTGATTCAAATGCTAATCTCTTCTGGAAAAAGAGTAACATTTAATCAGCTTTCTGGACATCCCTGAGCCCAGTCAGGTTAACAAGATTAGCCCACAGAGTGAGAGATGGTTCTCTTAGCTCTGAAACCTCAATTCTGAGGAAATCTGAGCAGTCCAAGGGGAAACGGCAGGCAGACAGTTTGGCTTGAATGCTAGGTTGCACACCTAACCTGGCACTAAAACTTCCAGATAGGGAGACCTTGAGTACTGTCAAGGTTAGGGCCCAGGCCAGAGAAGTCTAAGGCCCGAGTGCCCATAGGCAAAACGAAAATGAACAGGAAACAAATGGCAGTGGGTCGAGGTGGTGAGTTCTTCAGTTGAAATTGCCTGAAGCCACTGTTGAGAGTCTTCCCTGGCGGCTCAGATGGTAAAGCATCTGCCGGCAATGCAGGAGACCCGGGTTCGATCCCTGGGTTGGGAAGATCTCCTGGAGAAGGAAATGGCAACCCACTCCAGTACTCTTGCCCAGAGAATCCCATGGATGGAGGAGCCTGGTAGGCTCCAGTCCATGGGGTCGCAAAGAGTCGGACACGCCTGAGCGACTTCACTCACTCACTGTTGAGAAGCCACCCAGGCTTCACGTCAAATACCTTGGGGTTATTGTTGTTTGGCCACTAAGTCATGTCCAGATAGGAGATGATAGTGTCTCCTCTCTGAACTTTTTTTTCTTCCTTCTTTTTCCTCTTCCTTCAACTTTATCGAAACTGAAGACTCAAGAGCCAACACGTGCAAAGCCTGGAGAAAGCTTAGCTCGCTCCTTGTCTGAGACCCTTTGGAGGCCCCCTGGAAGCTAATATTTTTGAGGGTGCAGAGTTTCCAACCAACATTTTCAAGTGTTTGTCCAGCTCCGATTTAAAAGAGGCTCAGCTTTGCCGGGGGGAGCGGACTAGGGCCTGGCCTCTCCTGGCGAGTCTCAGTCGCTCCATCTTCCTGGGAAGCAGCCTCAGGACCACCTCCAAAGCGGGAGGGCTGCAAATCCTCCACAGATATTGACCCTTTAATCAAGAGAAATTGATAAGAGGCCAGGCAAGGCTTTATTGGGTTCAGGCTGCAGCACGAGGTAGTGAAAATAAGAAACGGGTGTCCTTGCTCGTTCTCCCAGGAGGTGGGCTGGTTCCTTAAATGGATGAAGTTAGGGGTGGCTCTGGTTGGGCCAGAGGGGTGGCTTAGGTGTGCTGTGCGCAGGGATCATGCACAGTGCCTTGGTTTTGCTGTGTGCGGAGTTGTTTCAGTCGTGTCTGACTCTTTTCGACCCCATGGACTTTAGCCCGCCAGGCTGCTCTGTCCATGAGATTCTCCAGGCAAGAGTACTGGAGTGGGTTAAGCCCTCCTCCAGGGCATCTGCTCTGGGCACCTTGAAAATGGCAGTTTGTGGCCCTCCTGTATCTCATTGTTCCTAATTGCCTCAAATGTGCATGCATGGTTATTTATAGTTTCATACAGTCTCTTTGTAAATGAAGAAACATTTGTCCAGGGCAAGCACTCTGGTAGAGAGTCCCAGGTGCCAGCCTATCCCAGTATTTCTTTTTTAAAAAGTGGAAGTTGGGTGTGAGAGGTGATCAGGTCTCTTTGGGAGGACTTGTGGAGGCACTTCCATTCTTGAGGAGGCAACAGGTTGTCGTTGTGTAGTTGCTAAGTCAAGTCCAACTCTTTGCAATCCCATGACTATAGCACCCTTGGAATGCATGAAAGTGAAAGAGAGGAAAAAGTTGGCTTAAAACTCAACATTCAGAAAACTAAGATCATAGCATCCAGTTCCAACACTTCATGGCAAATGGATGGAAAATGATGGAAACAGGGCAGACTTTATTTTCTTGGGCTCCAAAACTACCGCAGATGGTGACTGCAGCCATGAAATTAAAACACGCCTGCTCCTTGGAAGAAAAGCTATGACCAACCTGCTGCTGCTGCTGCTAAGTCGCTTCAGTCGTGTCCGACTCTGTGCGACCCCATAGACGGCAGCCCACCAGGCTCCCCCGTCCCTGGGATTCTCCAGGCAAGAACACTGGAGTGGGTTGCCATTTCCTTCTCCAATGCTGGAAAGTGAAAAGTGAAAGTGAAGTCGCTCAGTCATGTCCGACTCTTAGCTACCCCATGGACTGCAGCCCACCAGGCTCCTCCATCCATGGGATTCTCCAGGCAAGAGTACTGGAGTGGGGGTGCTCTAGATAGCATATTAAAAAGCAGAGACATTATTTTGCCAACAAAGGTCCATCTAGTCAAAGCTATGGTTTTTCCAGTAGTCATGTATGGATGTGAGAGTTGGACTGTGAAGAAAGCTGAGCGCTGAAGAATTGATGTTTTTGAACTGTGGTGTTGGAGAAGACTCTTGAGAGTCCCTTGGACTGCAAGGAGATCAAACCAGTCAATCCTAAAGGAAATTAGTCCTGAATATTCATTGGAAGGAATAATGCTGAAGCTGAAACTCCAATACTTTGCCACCTGATGCAAAGAACGGACTCACTGGAAAAGACCCAGATGCTGGGAAAGATTGAAGGCAGGAGGAGAAGGGGATGACAGAGGATGAGATGGCTGGATGGCATCACCAGCTCTATGGACATGAGTTTGAGCAAGCTCCGGAAGTTGGTGATGGACAGGGAAGCCTGGCATGCTGCAGTCCATGGGGTCGCAAAGAGTCTGACACGACTGAGCAACTGAACTGAACTGACTGAAGCCCAACAGACTCCCCTGCCCATGGGATTTTCCAGGCAAGAATACTGGAGTGGGTTGCCATTTCCTCCTCTAGGGGATCTTCCCAACCTAGGGATTGAACCCACATCTCCTGTATTGCAGGCAGATTCTTTAACTGCTGAGCCACCGGGGAAGCCCCTTAATGCAGGGTTCCTGGGAAAAGTTTTGTTTTGTTTACGGTCTCTAGATGAGCCTTGCCTCTGTGAGGCCCAATACAACCATGTGAAAGGTGCTTACACTGTAAGCAGAAGTGAGGCCTCCCCGTGTTCGGGGCTGGGCAGGGGCGGGGGGTAGGTCACCATGTGGCTGCCCTTTCTGAAACACCATCAGCAACCCTTTCTCCTCCTTCTGTAACCCTTGGCCAGTTGTCTAATGCTGTCCTTTGCTCCTCCATTTCCTAGGGATTAAGTGTGCTGACTTGCTGAGTGAGGACCCAGTCTTGTAACAAAGGACGTGGACTGTTCTGTGTCCAGCTTCTGTGGCTGCTGCCCCATCACTCCAGTCTCTGCTCCAATGGTCCCATCGCCCCCTCCTCTTCTCATCTCTGTGGACCTTCTAAGCATGCTCGTCACTGGATTTAGGGCCTATGTGGATAATCCAGGATGATCTCATCTCAAGATTTTTAATTTAATTACATCTGCAAAGCCCTCCTTTCCAAATACAGTAATAACCACAGATTCTAGGATTTGACATTGATATCTCTTGAGGGGCCAGTTTTCAGCCAACCACACACGCAAGGGTCTCTGAGAAACTCAGCAGAAGGAACAGATAAAAGGAGAGAGGCTTCCCTCTGAAGCTGAGATGCAGCCACCTAGCATCATCACCCCTCCCCCCAAAACTCCCGCTGGTCACCCCAGTCCTGTGCTGCAGGGCTCCCAGAGCAGGTCCTTCCCAAGACAGTTTGTGAGGGCCCTTGGGTGGGGGCGGGGTGTGTTCTCTCCCCATCAAACAGGGAGTCCTGGAGCAGCGGAATGACTCAGCGCACCCTGGGAATCCCAGAATAAGGGATAACGGCGGTGGAGAGGATGAGAAGCAGGAAAGGGCTGGGAAATAAAAAAGCCTTTTGCTCTCCCTCTGCCTCCAGAGGCGGGAAGTGAGCACTTTCTGCGAGGTGGCGGCTGCAGCGGTGGACAAGGGCGGACAGGCGGGCGGGGAGTGTTCCCCGTGCACATGGTGGGAAGTACGTGACTGCGCGCGCACCCGGCTGTGCACACTGCAGCGGGACACACGGCAGGGGTGCGGGGAGCGCGGCAGCAATGCGCGCCTCCGCGCCGACTTGTGCTCCCGGATGGAGAGAGGAGGCGCGCGCGCCTAGAGGGCTGTGCCAACGCGCCCCCGCCTGGGGCTATAAAAGTCTCGCCACCTGCTGCCGCCAGTGCATCCAATTGCCCTAGAAGCCGATTCGCCTCCTTCGGTGGTCGCTCCTCTCCGGCATGGACCCTGAGGCCTGCCCCTGCCCTACTGGTGAGCCCCCGCCCCCGCCCCACCTGCGGCACCGCGCGCCCCTTTACTTGCAAAGAATCCTACGCCTTTGCTCAAGGACGTTTGGGGGAAGGGACCCTTATTTCCCATTTTGAATTTCTTGAAAGATGGGCATGGCTATATCCCCAAGGGCACTGAGGCTGAGTACCGCGTCTTCTTTTAGGCCTGGCCCCACCCCGAGTTGTAACCCATCTTGTGCCCCCCTCCCCCAGGCGGCTCCTGCACCTGCTCCGACTCCTGCAAGTGCGAGGGCTGCACATGTGCCTCCAGCAAGAAGAGTGAGTGCGGGGACCCCTCTGTGCGCCCCCCTACCGGTCCTCCCCCGAGCACCACGCCTGTCCACGTAGGCAGTAGGCACGGAGCGGCCCCTCTGCCGGCTGTGACACTGAGTTGACTCTAACGGGAAAAGAACCACCCAGAGGCCTGAAGACTCAGTTGCAGGCCCTCCTTCAGTGATTGTTACCTTGGGCCCAGGCAATTGTTTGTGGATTCCCGGAAGGTTCTAATGGGCAGTTAGGATACAGAACTGCTCTCCTGAGCCCACCGCTTCCCTCCAGATCTCCAACGCCTGGGGAAACATGAGTGAGGCCGGGGGTTAGCTCTGGAGTTGGGGTCCCTTGGGCCCTCTTGGCCTTTGTGGATCCCCTCAATTTTACCTCCCCTGAATCTCCCCCAAAGCAGTGCAATACGCAGGGGAAAGGCGCCCTTGTTTGTGAATTACACTAGGCATACGCCCTCCACGAATCTCCTGACCCCTACACTTGCACCATTTCTGCCCCGACAGGTTCATCCTTCAAGGTCATTTCCCCTGGATGTTTTCTCCCTAAGGCCTGGTTCCCCCTAGTGTCGGCCTCACTCCACCGTCCCCGGGGCTCCTGGGCTCATAGATGGGGCTGTGGGCTAGTTACTGTGGACCCTTCCCCCATGGGAGCCCGGTGTGTAGCTGACACACCAGAGATGCTGAGCCAACCCAGGTGTAAGACTAGGAAGTGGGGGGCAGTGCCCTCTGGCAGCCCTCCTTTCCCCCTCCTTTTGGTGGGGACAGGTGGGGGAGGACAGGCCATCAGACTGGGCGTTCCCCATTTTATCTGCAGGCTGCTGCCCCGCAGAGTGCGAGAAATGTGCCAAGGATTGTGTGTGTAAAGGTGGAGAGGGGGCCGAAGCTGAGGAGAAGAAGTGCGGCTGCTGCCAGTGAGGACGTGCCCACTGTCCCGTGTGAAACGTGTGTGAATAGTGCAGGGTGGCCCAGTGCCACCTGCCCTGTGGTGAGGCCCAGCAGTGTGTCCCCTTCCCTGCAAGCCACTGGCAAGTGACAATAAATCCTATGAATGGCATTAGCCAAGGACTGGTCTCTTCTTAAAGGGGAAGGACGCCAGGGTGGGGGTGGGGGTGGGGGGGGGTGGGTGGAAGGAGCCTCATCAGAAGAACTGCCCAGTTGGAAGATAAAATTGGGAGATTGGCCACTGGTCTTTCTGGGACTGGGAGGACATCCTCCCACCTTCAGATGGCACATGACCCTCCTGCCAAGTCAAGCTGAACTCTGGGAAAAGAGGGGAGACCAGACTCATATGGGTCTGTTTCTTTTTCTGCTTCTCAGCCTCACAGTCTGCATCCGTACAATGGGACTTGTTGCTGTTGCTGTTTTCGTGAAGTCGTGTCCAACTCTTTGTGACCCCATGGACTATAGCCTGCCAGCCTCCTCTGTCCATGGGATTTTCCAGGCAAGAATACTGGGGTGGGTTGCCATTTCCCTTTCCACAGGAACTTCCTGACTCAGGGATCAAACCTGTGTCTCCTGCTTGGCAGGCGGATTCTTTGCCACTGACCCACCTGAGAAGCCAATGGGGTTGGGGGAAGTTAAAACCAGACCCCAGCCCCAAAGCCCTGAAGTTTCTGCAATTTTCTAGCCACTCCTGCAAAGCTGCCTGTTTTCAGAGTCATCAGAGGCAAGGCCAGGAGGCCCCGGGGCCTGTCTTGGCAGACTGTCATCTGTGTTTCCAAGGTCACCACCCTGAATAGCCTGTCTCCCTAAACAGATTGTTCCGCTCCTTTTCAGACCTTCTCATTTGGCAGTTTGTGTCCAGCTCCTTCCTTCTTCAAGGGGAGGTAGGGTACTGAGAGCTTTAATCCACAGTGGTTGTGGCATAATCCTTGATGAAAGGGAACACTCTGGTCTACCTGGGTTGAATGGAAAAGAAAAAGTCCTGGGAAAGAAAAATATCCCAGCTAAGAGAATGGAATGCTGTAAACATATCAGTTTTCCTCCATGTTACTTCATCAGGATGATCCATTCAAAAGTCCACCAGGATTTTTTTTTTTTAACCTAATAGGCTGTTTTGAAAAGAAAACAGTACAAGAAAAGCCAAGCCAGTTTTGAAACAACAAAAAAGGCCTGCTCTAGCTCCATGGCAGGACTTGTTCTAAAGCTCTCGGAATTGGTGTCGGCTCAGGAATAGATCAATTGGACAGAAAGGATGGTTCAAAAATAGATCCCAGTGCAGCTGCAAGTAAGAAGTGATTAATTCAGCGGCGAAAAGTTACACTAGTTAGTGAAAAGTGTTGAAACAACTGCCTACCCCTGTGCCTAGCAGACAAATAATTTTCAATTGACTTAAATATCCAGGAGCAAAATCAAAGCTATAAAAGAATTTGGAAGAGGAAAACAGGACCATGCTGAGTACTATGGGGTGGAGATGACTTCCCCGCCCTGCCACCCCCGGGCCTCACCCCATGGCTTGTGAGATCCTCGTTCTCCATCAAGGATGGAACCCATGTCCCCTGCAGTGGAAGCACAGAGTCCTAACCACTGGACCACCAGGGAATTCTGGGGGTGACTCTCTTAAATAAGACACCAAAAAGATTAATACATGTGAGATTATCTTGTGCAAAATTCTATTAAGGACACTATCTTACTTGATCCATACAACCCTAGGAGAATGGTATGACTATTTTACCCATTTTACAGATGGGCCAATAGGGCTTGGGGTACAATTTGTGGTCTGTTGAAAGATAAACTGAGGCATATTAACATTTTTAAGAGTTGATTTGAGCAAATACCTATTCAAACTGGGCAGCATTGAATGTAGCAGATAGATAGGAGCTCTGAGGAACTGCACAAAATGGAAGACTTTTATAGCCAGCAAGACACAAAGAAGTTATAACAGGCAGAAAAGCTGGTTGGTTATTGCAGTTACTTTCCTTCAGGGAGTGGCAGGGCTTTCTCATGAAGATTACCCAATTAGTGCTGATCAGGTGATTCCTGAATGTTTAAAGATTCCATTTCTGGAGAGCCAAAGTCTCTGGTGACATGGAGCTTAGCATAAGCAACTCCATTTTGAGCCTGCTGTCCTGTGTTTCAGTTCAATTCAGTCGCTCAGTCGTGTCCGACTCTTTGCGACCCCGTGAATCGCAGCACGCCAGGCCTCCCTGTCCATCACCAACTCCTGGAGTTCACTCAGACTCATGTCCGTTGAGTCAGTGATACCATCCAACCATCTCATCCTCTGTCGTCCCCTTCTCCTCCTGCCCCCGATCCCTCCGACCATCAGGGTCTTTTCCAATGAGTCAACTCTTCGCATGAGGTGGCCAAAGTACTGGAGTTTCAGCGTTAGCATCATTCACAAAACTAAAAGATGGTGGACTTTCTTGGTGGCTCAGTAGTAAAGAATCTGCTTGCCAAAGCAGGTGATGGGTCCGATTCCTGGGTTGAGAAGATCCCCTGGAGAAGGGAATTCTTGCCTTGGAAATCCCATAGACAGAGGAGCCTGGTGGGCTATAGTCCTTGGGGTTGCAAAAGAGTTGGATACAACTTAGCAATGAAGCTCGAAGGTAGCAGAGGCAGGATTTGAACCCAGGCTGTCTGCCTAAAACCTAGTCAAGCTTGTTTCCTCTGCTTCTGGCTTGCTCTGTGTTACAAAAAGCATCAAAACAAAGCTAAATCACTTCATACCCACTAGGAGGGTGTCTGTCCCTTTGGACTGGTATAACAAAATACTTACAGCAGCTTACAAACAGCAGAAATCTGTTTCTCACAGTTTGAGAGGCTAGAAGTCTGAGATTAGGGGGCCAGCATGGTTGGGTGCAGCCCCTTTTCTGGGTCAAAGGCTTCTTATCGCATCTTCACATGGTGGAAAAGACTAGGAGCTCTGTGGGGTTTCTTTTATAGAAGCACTAATCCTGTTCATGAGAGCTCCACCCTCATGAACTTAGCACCTCTCAAAGGCTCCAGGGGACACAAACATTCAGACTATAGCAGATGACACTACTATCAAAAAGACAAAAAAGAAACTACAAGCACCACCCAGAAAATAGCAACTGTTGATAAGGATGTGGAGAAATTGGAACCCTTGTGCAGCACTGGAGAAAATGTAAGATGAAGGTTCCTCAAAAAAATAAAAATAGAATTATCTTATGACCAGCAGTTCCACTTCTGGGTATATACCCAAATGAATCAAAAGCAGAATCTTGGAGGGTATTTTAACAGTAGGTACTCAAATTTAAAATGCACATGCCTTCAACCCGGGAAGGGATGGGCCAGAATGGGCACCAACAATGTGCCCATTGTTGGTATCCACAGAAGCCTCAAAACAAGCTAAATAATCTTCAGAGGGAAGTATAAAATTGGTCATATGAACCTCTAATAAAAAGAATGCTATACTGGGTACTGCTATGGAAAGACCACCACAACTTATCGTTTAGTGGGGGGAAAAAACAAGATGTACATGTAGTATAATGCTAATCACATTAAAAGGCAAATTTAAACTAAATATATGTGTGTGTGCATATAATATACATATATATATGTGAGGGTGTCTTGGATAAGCGGGTTGTGACGGTGGTGACAGAGGGCATCGGTGACCTGAAGGAAAGCCTTGTAGAGGTGGGCCAGTTCATCACCTCCATAATGTTGACGATCCTCTCACGAGAAATATGTTGTTTCCATCCCACCAGCTAATCTGTCAGAATCCCCCAGCCTCTGTCCCTGCTCCCACGGTAACAGGAAACCCTCCCCAGGCCATCCCGTCGTCATCACCAGCCCTAATGGCCAGAGAGGCCTTTTCCTGCCCAGAAGAGAATCCTTATTCCTGGTTCTGCTGCCCTTAGAGCACAAGTCTAATTTCTTCTTTTCAGTGTGGCATAAACACATAGTTGTGGAGTCAGAGAGTCCTGGGTTCAAATCCCCACACTGCCACTTCCGGCTGTGTGACCCAGAGCTGGCCACTGTACAGCTCTTCAGTGGCGCGTTTGTAAAATGGAGAGACTAACAGCTGAGGTCTCAGTGAAGTCAGCTCAGAGTGTTCTGATGCATAGTAGGTGCTCAATATTATGCCCCATGATGACTACGGCAGATTGGAGATAACTGCAAACGTTCATTCCTCCCATCAAGACCAGGGGTCCTCATCCTTTCCCCTCAAATCTGTGGCTTCTTGACCAATCAAATGTGGTGAAAGTGACCTGTGCTAGTTTCAGGACTCAGGGCTTAAGAGACTCACAGATACCGCTCCAGTCTCTTGGGACATTCACCCTTGGTGCCCAGAGCCAAACGTAAGAAACCTAATTGCCCTGTGGCCACATGCTGAAGAGACCACAAGAGGGAGCTCTGGTCTCTAATTCCTGCTGAGTTCAGCCCTCTAGCCCTGTTTGTGAGGGTGCCAGACACGTGAGTGGGCGCCAGACCAGCCCGTCCACCGACTGAATGCCACCAAGTGACCTCAGACAGTGACACACGAAACAAAAGAATCACCCAAATGAGCTCTTCGCAAATTCCTGACCCACAAAACCAAGAAAGAGAATAAATTGGTTCTTGTCTTAACTTGCAAAGTTTTGGGTGATTAGTTGCACAAATCGAAGTTACTCACTCAGTCGTGTCCAACTCTTTGTGACTCCATGGACTGTAGCCCACCAGGCACTTCAGTCCATGGGACTATTCAGGGAAGAATACTGGAGTGGGTTGCTATTACCTTCTCCAGGGGATCTTCCCGATCCAGGGATAGAACCTGGGTCTCCTGCATTGCAGGCAGATTCTTTACCCTCTAGGCCACCAAGGAAGCCTGGTTTATTGCACAGCTACAGATAATTGGAGCAACCACTGTCCACATATCTGAAGGTAACTGTTTTCTTGCAGACTGAAACTACCCACCCCTCTCAGCTGTTACATGATAGGGTTTTGAGTCTTAGGATTTTTGTTATTAACTTTCTTCTGGACTACTAAAGTCCAGCCATGAACACAGCCCTCAGGATGGTGTGCCCAACTATGCCAGTTAGGAATCTTATTTCCAGAAGGATTTAAACCAAAAAAGGAAATTTTGGACTCACAGTGGCTTCAGGCTTGGCTGGATCCAGGTGCTCCAGTGGTATCATCAGTCTCCATCTCCTTTACAATGAACTTATTCTTGACTCCTTCTCATGGATCAAAGGCTTTAGAAACTCAGCTTCACATCCTTCTAGGTTCAAATCTAGACGGAAAGAATATCAATCGTTCTCCCAGCATTTCCAGCAGGAGTTTCATTGATTCTCTCTGGTTCATGACTATGTGATCCAATCAGAGTCAGTCACTGTGGCCAGGAAGAGAGAATGTCCTGAGAGCCCACAGATGGGGCCTACTCCATCCAAATCATATGGACTAAGCATAGGAAAGAGCAATTCTACAAAGGAAGGCTAAGGATACTGTCATAGGGGAAGGATGAATGAATGACTCAGCAGTAGAAGTACGCTTCATTCTAGATGGCATAGTACAATTAATGCAGGCTGAGGCCACACCATTGCCTCACACTGATGACTCACACCAAGTCTGCATTTAACACTCCTCATTTTACACTGCTTGGCTTCATTTTCCTCACTTCCTACCACGTGAGGAGGGCAGGCACTCTTCCTCTCCACCCCTGTCTCCCCAACACAATGAGGCTTTCAGGAGTACAGAGATGAGCAAAGCTGGGCCTGGGCTGCCCTTGACCTTTGTTGATTGGTCATCCCTTCCCTCACAGAGTCAAAATAACTCAAGCGAGACAGCTTCGACCTGAAAACAAATTTTACTGCCAACACAGCTGGCCCAAACCCAGGGCTTGATTCAACACTTTTCGGGGCCAAAACAAGCTTTATTGTCTTCCTCATAGTGTCGGACTGTTTCCCCTGAGTGGGCAAGTGACGATCTGGCTTATTAGAGACCTGGAATTTTGCATATAATGCAAATGTAATGCACATGTAACTAACAACAAAATCTACCCACCATCCAAACAGCAGCCCTTCCATGCTCTTGGTCCATGGGGCTGCCCGACAGTGACATTTCTGAGACCTTGGCTCTCAAATCAGAGGGTGTTTGCATGTGAGCCTCCAGTTCTAGTACAATCTAATCATTTGATAGATGAGTAAACTGATGCTTGGGGTGGGGCGTGGGGACCCCGGCCCATAACAGCCCCAAGGTCACTTAGCCTGTGAGTGGTTCAGTGAGTATTAAAATTAAGTCCTTCTGACAGTTCAACTTTCCTGCCCTGCTTGGCATTTCTGAGTGACCACACAGGTCCCAGAGTGGTGAAAACAGCTTTTTTTACTTTCATTTTGTAATCAGCCCTAATGCTGGGGGGAAGAGAGGCTGGGAAGGGAGGACACATGGATGGATTTACCCTCATTAACTGATTTGACAAATATTTATTAAGTGCCTACTGTAAACTTGACCCTGGGCTAAGTGCCGTAGACACATATTAGGGGCAGTGAGTTCTTTTGGTGTTTTCGGGGAGGCAAGGGTGGAGGGACCCAGACACGGATCCCAGAATCACACACATTCCAACACATTACAGACACAGGAAGCACCAGGAAGGAAAAGAACAGGCTGTTTACCAGCATGTTCCACAGGCTAGGTCAGCTAGTACCTAGCTCACCTAGGTGCTAGGGTCAGGACAGGCTCCCAGCAGAAAGTGATGTTTGAGCTGAGCTGTGAAGATATTTCCACAGGACTTTACAGTAAATCCTCTGAGGACAGCCTGTCCTCTGCCCACTGCCTCACTGAACTCCCCACTGCAGCAAATAGGATCCTCTAAGCCCGCCAGGAACGTTCCAGTAACCTGGTCCTCCGATGACTCGCTCTGGACCGGATGATCTAAGATCCGTTGCTTAGTATTCAGACATGTGCCAGCAAGGGAACAGGATGTGTCTCCGCAGAGAGGAATTTGGACACCACCTCCCCGCTTTCCCTCTGCATCCACTGGGGAAGAAGTTTCTTGTGGTGTTTTCCCTTCCCAATGTCCCAACTTTCCATCCGGTTGCTTCTTGCAGGCCCTGGCATACAACTCCTTCTTCCTCCCCTGCCTGGAGAGGACTTTCTCACCCTCAAGCCCAAGGTGCTTGCCCATCTCCTCCCAGGTTGGGCTGGGTCTCCCAACTCTGCTCCCCCTGCCCCCATCCTAGCCACGACCCTGGCATTACTTTTTCCCCATGCCCCACTGAGGCTGCCCGCATGACTCTGAGTTTCCTGAGCACAAAGCTTGTGGCTTCTTGATCCTTGGTCTGCCCTGGTGGTGATGTCTGCCCTTAGAGGGACTTCAGCATCTGTTGGGCCCACTGATTTGAATCACCATGCTCTGCCACTCACTAGCTCTGTGACCTTGGGAAAGTTACTTAACCTCTCTGGGCCTCCATACTCTAAAATGCGAATGATGGCTAGCCCTTACCTCACAGGGTTAATGGAGGATTAAATGAGAGCTCCTACATAACAGGCTTACTGCCTCCCCCACAGCATCTACAGTACAACATCAGTAATCATCCCATGGATTCAGTGGGAATGTACACATGTTTTGAGTCTTGACAGGTACAAAAAGTTTTCTGTAATCTGTCCTGAGTTCCAACCTTTTTTTCCACCCGAGCTGGATGGCATCACTGACTCGATGGACATGAATTTGAGTAAACTCTGGGAGTTGGTGATGGACAGGGAGGCTTGGAGTGCTGTAGTCCACGGGGTCGCAAAGGTCGAACACGACTGTGCGATTGAACTGAACTGAACTGAACTGAACAGGGTCCTCAGGATCAACTCTCTAACTACTCAGGCCCGGCAAGCACAGGGTACAGAGCAGGGGGCAGGGGGAGGGGAGGGGCGGGAGAGCTGGGGGAGGGGCAGGCGGTGGCGGAAACTGCACACGGCGAGGGCAGGGGCAGGGGGCTCGGCGCACGGCCCGGGCCGCCCTGCACGCGGTGTTCCCCGCTCTGCGCCCGGCCCTTCCCTCCATCGCCCCGGCGCACGAAGGGCGGCTTCTGGGAACTGATGCCTGGTGGCCCGTGTGCACAGCTCGGTGAGCCGCGCGGCCCGCCAGTGACTCAGCGCGGGGCGGGTGCAGGCAGCGCCCGGCCCCGGAGGGTTTTTGCACTCGCCCCAGCTCCTTTCCGCTATAAAGGCAGCCCACCGCCCGCTCCGCTCCAGCACGCCCCTTCGGCATCCTCGCCATCCTTTGCTCAGCCGTTTCCGGACCCCAGCCTCCGCTTCAGCTCGCCATGGATCCCAACTGCTCCTGCACCGCGGGTAAGGACCTCTGGTTTGGGGCTGGGTGGCCATCGCAGAGCTAGAGGAGAGTCTCTGACTCCTCATCACTCACTTTCAGGGCACTGTTTGCCCTTTCGAAAGGGTTTCCATGTACCCTCCTCTCCTCTGAGTTCAACTAGGAGACCCCGTTTGACCGATAAGGCAATTCGTGTTCGTGGCTCGCCCAGGTTCCCACGAATTGGTTGTGGAACTGGGACTCAAACTCGGGCTGCTAGCCCGCATGCCCGCGTTCGGTTCTCCAGGGCCCGTTCTTGCATCTTTCTCCTGGCAGGTGAATCCTGCACGTGCGCCGGCTCCTGCAAATGCAAAGATTGCAAGTGCGCCTCCTGCAAGAAGAGTAAGTGGGATTTTCTCTCTGTCTACCCCTCACGCGCCGCACTCCCCGCGCCCAGCACCACACCCCCCGCCCTTGCAGGAGGATTCGTTACCGCCTGAGCCAACGGGGAAGCCCCCACAGCCCTGGAGGGGAATTTAAATCGGGCAGTGGGTGCCCCTTCCCCTGGGATGGTGGCGCCTCCACCGGAAAGGGCGGGAACCCTTCTTAATCCGCTGCCCCTCGGGCTCATCAGTGCCGCCCCCTTCCCTCCCCCAGGCTGCTGTTCCTGCTGCCCCGTGGGCTGTGCCAAGTGTGCCCAGGGCTGCGTCTGCAAAGGGGCCTCGGACAAGTGCAGCTGCTGTGCCTGAAGTCGGGGAGAGCCTGCTCCTCGGTGTAAATAGAACAACATGTACAAACCTGCAAAAATTTTTTTTTTAAGTACAACCTGACCCGTTTGTTACATCCCTCTTTTTTTTTTTTTCCTATAAAATACAAGAATGATAATAAAAGTGGTTGGCTTTATTCTGACTGTTTTCTTTGACTTGACCAGGGCTTCGGTGAGGGATTGGGCTAGAAGTACAAAGACTTGGTTTCTGGATGGAAATGTTAACGCCTGACAAACCTAGTGCCTTGTTCAAGCCACATTTCGGCACTGAGCTCCATCTTCTGTGAAATGGAAGTGCCTGAGGGCAGATGCCACAGGACACTGGGCACATGTGGAGTCCTCTCTATTTTCAAGTCAAGGGTTGGTGGCACAGAAGCTGCTCAATCTAGAATTTTCATTCTGTATGGTTTCCCTGTTCAGTTTCCGTTCCTCTTGGGTTTTAGGCTTGAAAGTGACTAAAACCTGCTTGAATATAAATGGGGCTTCTAAAATAAATCCCTGTGGTGAAGGAACATGTTTTCCTTCCCATCCATCACAGATCTAAACATTGGTAAAAATAATAATAATCATTACTATAATACTATAATATAATATATATATTATAATTACTATAAAAATGCATAAAGGAACAACACAGAGCCCATACTTCTAGATTCCACACACATCATTTCAATCACTATATGAAGAACAAACAAAATCAGATTTAAAAATACTTCACAGGGGGACTTCCCTGGTCCAGTGGCCAAGACTTTGCAATCCCAATGCAGGGGGCTGGGGTTCCATCCCTGGTGGTGCACCTAGACCCCACATGCCATAACTAAAGATCTTGCATGCTGCAACTAAGACCAAGTGCAATCAAAAAAAAAAACAAAAAACAAAAGGGGTGCTGCGCATACATTCATCAGGTGTCCAAGAGCAACCGGAAACACCGTAAAACAGCCCCAGGGTGTGGACCCCACACACCTTGTACAGCACTGCCTTCCCACCCCTGGCATCTACACAGGGAACAGACACTTGACTTGCCCAGTGCCACTCACAACAGACCCACTGCCCTGAGGGCTCCCTGCTAGGGCTTGGCACTCAGTCTTTGGAAGCTGTTCCATTGCTCAGGCTGAAACTGGTCCCTCCAAAATCCAGCCCTTGGCTACCTGAAAACAGCAAAGTAACCAGGGATTCGGAGGGAATTACCCAGCCATTTCCCATGAAGAGGGCGGATGCCTGAGAATTGGATCCAGATGAGAGTATTTCATGTCTGCCAGAGCTAGGTGATGGCAGTTCGGAGGGTGTGGTGGTGTTTATTAGGCAGGACTGAGGTGCCCAGTGACTTGTAATTAATGCCAACGGTTAGTCCCCCCTGGCTGCTTGCGGACAGAATTGCTATTTGATGTCAAATAAAAGGGAAAGGCAAGTCATGTGGCCCCGAAGTCAAGACCACACTTGTTCACAGGTGCCCTAGGTAAAGAGGGGATCCCAGGAGTCAGCCTGTGCTGAGGCCATGGGTGTTGCAGTTCACAGCCTATTTTGCCACAGGTGGTAAGCCCTGGGCAAGTTACTCAACAACTGAGTTTCCATTCTCCAACTGCCTTCTCCATATTAAAAAAAAAAAAAAAATATATATATATATATATATATATACACACACACACACACACATATTTCTTTCCTTTTGGCTGTGCTGGGTCTTTGTTGCCTCGTGGGTTCCTCTCTAGTGGAGCTGGGGCTGCTCTCTAGGGGTGGTGGTGCATGGTTTTCTCTGTGCAGCGGGTTCTCTTGTGGAGCACAGGCTTGATGGTTGCGGCACATGGGCTTAGTTGCTCTGTGGCCTGTGGAATCTTCCTGGGTCAGGGACCAAACCTGCACTGGCAGGTGGGATTCTTCACCACTGAGCCACCAGGGAAGCCCCCATTTTCCCATTTGTGAAAAGGAGATTATATCTTGATGTGGGGATTAAATGATGGTGTCCTGGCTTAATAAACAATGGCCATTCTGATCTCTAGATCCACACGGACATTCGCGGAGAGAGAATCCTTTCAGCTCCCAACAAGCTCTTGGGGAAAGACTCATTGATTTAGAAGTAATACTCTGGGCTGGAGGTTAAGGATGGGATTGGAAATGTGCTGATCTGGTGCTAAAGGGAGTATAGATGACCTCCAGTGAGCACCCCCAGGACAAGATGCTGCCACAGCGTTTGGACACATTCCCAACCATGTTATCTGATCTGCACAGGAACCAGTGAGAGCGTAAATGTGCAGGCTGGAGTGACTGTGCCAATTTCAGAGAAGTTAAGTAACCTGCCCAAGGACACACAGCTCAGAGGTCAGAGGCTTGAACCTATACTACAGCTGATCTCACCCCCTGGCCACAGATGGTAGATCGTGATGTCACTGAATGCTAAACCTGCCTCTCACTATTCAGAGGTCGAAGGACCTTTCGAAAAGGTCTGAATGTGCTCCGACACATGGGAAACTGAATCCCAGAGAGGTCACAGAGCTGCTTGCTCAGTGCGCTTCCCGCTGCTGCCCCTGTGCCAGCTTTCAGCATCCTTGCTGGTCATGGGAAGTTGGGGTGTAGGAGCCTGGCTCGGGGCAGAATGCTGCAGTCAGCCTGCAAGAGTACCAATCCAACCTGCGTCATAGGACATTAGCTCTCTGTGGCTCAGTCTCCTCCACTGTTTGAGGCTCAGGGACTGCCCTGGTGGTCCAGGGGCAAAGACTGCGCCCTCAAAGCAGGGGGCCCAGGTTCAATTCCTGGTGAGGGAACTGAATCCTACATGTGACCATTATGACCTGGCATAGCCAAATAAATAAATATTTTTTAGGCAAAAGCATATGGCTCAGGAGATTAAAGAACTAATGCATGTAAAAAACTTAGTATGTTACTTGGCATGCGGTGAGCAGTCTATAATGTCAGCTATTTATCATTATTATTATTATTCATAACATTGCGGCTATTCAAGTACCCTCTAGACACAGAAGCAGTGCTGGTGTGCCTAGGTGTATCTCCTGTGGTCTTCAACCACTTGAGCACGTGACATGTGGTCCAAAAAGAGTCACTGATTCTCACAAAATTGTGACCAGCACTGGGGGTTTATAACCCCGAGCACAACAGTCTGCCCTTATGGTGCATACAGAAAATTGCCTGCGATTTCCACTACCACACTTGCACCAGTAATTTACTTAACATTTAAATGATTTATAAGTTTTAAAATATATTGGTATCAGCATCTCCAGAGAAACAGAACCAGTAGGATGTAGATAGAAAGAGAGAGCCAGATTTAAGAAATTCGCTTATGTAACTGTGGAAACTGGCAAGACTGAAATTTGCAGGACCAGCCAGCAGCCTGGAAATTCCAGTAGGAGTTGATGTTGGTTGCAATCCTGAGCTTAA
This sequence comes from Ovis canadensis, assembly GCF_042477335.2. Classification (NCBI taxonomy): domain Eukaryota; kingdom Metazoa; phylum Chordata; class Mammalia; order Artiodactyla; family Bovidae; genus Ovis; species Ovis canadensis. Next base: position 37,196,699 of record NC_091258.1, on the reverse strand, counting down.
AGGCCATCTGGAGGCCCAATTCTCTCCTTTTCAAGAGACCTCATTTTTTCTCTAAGGCCTCCACTGACTGGATGAGGCCTTCTACATTATGAAGGGTAATCTGCTTTTCTGTACACTGATTTAAATGTTAATCATGTCAAAAAAAAACAAAAAACAAAGAAACACATTCACAGCAACATCAGGCTAGCGTGTGTAATCAAGGACTTGGTATGATAGCCTAGACATGTTGGCACATAAAATTAACCATTATAGACCATCACTCATCACCCATACAACTTCTTCAGTTCAGTACAGTTCAGTCGCTCAGTCGTGTCCAACTCCTTGCGACCCCATGAACTGCAGCACGCCAGGCCTCCCTGTCCATCACCAACTCCCGGAATTCACCCAAACTCATGTCCATCGAGTCGGTGACGCCATCCAGCCATCTCATCCTCTGTCGTCCCCTTCTCCTCCTGCCCCCAATCCCTCCCAGCATCAGAGTCTTTTCCAATGAGTCAACTCTTCCCATGAGGTGGCTGGAGTACTGGAGTTTCAGCTTTAGCATCATTCCTTCCAAAGAACACCCAGGACTGATCTCCTTTAGAATGGACTGGTTGGATCTCGTTGCAGTCCAAGGGACTCTCAAGAGTCTTTTCCAACACCACAGTTCAAAAGCATCAATTCTTCAGCACTCAGGTTTCTTTAGAGTCCAACTCTCACATCCATCCATGACCACTGGAAAAACCATAGCCTTGACTAGACAGACCTTTGTTGGCAAAGAAATGTCTCCGCTTTTTAATATGCTATCTAGGTTGGTCATAACTTTTCTTCCAAGGAGTAAGTGTCTTTTAATTTCATGGCTGCAGTCACCATCTTCAGTGATTTTGGAGCCCCCCCAAAAAAATTCTGACACTGTTTCCACTGTTTCCCCATTTATTTCCCATGAAGTGATAGGACTAGATGCCATGATCTTCATTTTCTGAATGTTGAGCTTTAAGCCAACATTTTCACTCTCCTCTTTGACTTTCATCAAGAGGCTTTTTAGTTCCTCTTCACTTTCTGCCATAAAGGTGGTGTCATCTGCATATCTGAGGTTATTGATATTTCTCCTGGCAATCTTGATTCCCGCTTGTGCTTCCCCCAGCCCAGCATTTTTCATGATGTACTCTGCATATAAGTTAAATAAGCAGGGTGACAATATACAACTTCTTAAACCATACTTAATCTCCCAAAAAAGACAATAACAAGGTCATACTTCTGTCTAACACAAACACAACTACCTTACCTACAACTGAAAATGTATAAAACTGTCCTCAAAGGAGGATGCAAAGTCCTTGGGTGATGGTCACTTTTGTACTTGCTATCATGTAACTTAAATGCTGTGATATTAACAATACATAAATACTACAATGTACAGTCAATACATTCTATGTTATATGAGAAGGGGATAAAAGAGGGACGAAAACAAAGATATTTGCCATATACATATATATTTACCTATTTATATATATATTACATGCGCTTCCCTGGTGGCTCAGGGATAGAGAATCTGCCTACCAATGCAAGAGATGCAGGTTTGATCCCTGGATAGGAAAGACCCCCTGGAGAAGGAAATGGCAACCCACTCCAGTATTCTTGCCTGGGAAATTCCCATGGCCAGAGGAGCCTGGCGGGCTACGGTCCATGGGGTCGTGGACACAAATTAGTGACCAAACAACAACAAATATGTCACATTATTTACATATTTATATATATTGCATATTTGTAAGAAACTAATGAAGTACTCATAACAGTTATAGTTGTCAGTTCTGTTTCTGGAACCAGTCATATGGTCACAGCTGACGTTTATAAAGACCTTCTTCTCCTACCCACTCTGTGTTCACTTTGCCCCCTGCACGTACCTCATTCGGTCGTGGCTCTTGATCTGGCGACCCTAAGCCTTCATTTTTGAAGGGCCTGGGCCTTTATCAGTCCAGTCTTGATTGGGTTGTTATAGTAGTTTCCCACTGACTTTAATCTCAGGGCAGGGTTAGTGCTAAGAGATGCCCTAAGGGATCTCCTCTGTTACAGAGGCTTTCTTAGTGCCATTGCAGTCTTACCCATAAGCCTAGAGTACTTGCTATGTTTTGCAACTAGCTCCAATCAGCATACCATCAATGTACTGGACCAGTGTGGTGTCTTGGAGAAGGAAAAGACAGTCTAGGTCCCTGAAGACAAAATCATGACACAAGCCTGGAAAGCTGATAAGCTTGAGGCCTAATCTCTCTTTAAAAGATCTCAAGCAGTACACTGATATTGAAGACTGCTGCTGCTGCTAAGTCACTTCAGTCGTGTCCGACTCTGTGCGACCCCATAGACGGCAGCCCACCAGGCTCCCCCGTCCCTGGGATTCTCCAGGCAAGAACACTGGAGTGGGTTGCCATTTCCTTCTCCAATGCTGGAAAGTGAAAAGTGAAAGTGAAGTCGCTCAGTCGTGTCCTACTCTTAGTGACCACATGGACTGCAGCCCACCAGGGTCCTCCATCCATGGGATTTTCCAGGCAAGGATACTGGATATTGAAGACACATCAAAGGAAAACTTGATCCTTGACCCTCTCTTTCCTTTGGGAAGCTGACTGGACTCAGATCCAGTGGCTCTAATTCCTAGCTCTGTGGGCAAGCTACTTAACATCCTTGTGACTTCCCTTCCCATCAGCCTAATGGGCTCACAAACAATAGTGTTCCTCTTTAGATTCATTTTGAGGGATGAAAGATTAAAAAAAAAAAACAGATTAACCAGCTGTGACACACACAAAATGCTGTCAAATAGTAATATTGAAAGGGAAACAATTAAAAAATGATATGTAAGGCTAGGTCTGAAAATCACCTAAAAAAAAAAATCCCTCCTCTGGATGCATCCCACTTTCTGAACATCTTTTCTGGAGTGAGGTGGGCTGGCTAGGCTGTATAGATACGCAAAGGACCCAGACAAACGTGCCCATATATCCCTTCAAACTAGAGAGTGGAGGAAGGATGGAAGCTGAGGCCATTTCCGTTTATACCCAAAGGAGGCTCCCCAGGCGCAGTGTCCGCCTTGAATTGAGCCAGAAAAATAGGGCCAAAGGCCTTCTGAGCACTGGGGGAGAAAACGTTCGGGTTTTTCCACCGCCTCCTTTCAGCAGGGACGTGAGCACAGGCTGGGGTTGCACACGGGCTCCGGAAAGGACGAACTTGAGAACTTGAGTACAAAGGAACGGGCGGCGAGGGGTATTGGAGGGGGCAGGTTGGGGTGGCAAAGACGGATGATTGGGTTCTTGGAAGATCCTGAAACAAAGGTGGCATCCTACCTTGGGAAAATTGGGAAGAGGGGGTGCAGAGAAGCTGGGACACCGAGAGCAACCTGGCACACCCTCCCTCGGCGAGTTCTCGTGCCAAAGGGGGCGATCCGAGCACTGCGCACGGACCGAAGTCTTGTTCGCTGAACCTGCGCCCGGCGGGCGCCGCCAGGTGCGCTCAGCCCAGCGGGGCGGAGCGGAGCGGACAGCGTGGACCCACCGAGCGGGGCGGGCGGAGTGCAAGGCCGGGGCGGGGCCTCTGCGCCCGGGCCACCTCTTCTGGGTATAAACTGAACCGCGCGTTCCTGGATTCCAACACGTCCCCAACCGGCACAAGTTCCTCTTCTTTGCCACTTGCTTTGGACAGCCTCACCTCATCTCCGAATGGACCCCAACTGCTCCTGCTCCACTGGTAAGGGATCCCTGGCTCTGGGACTTCGGATGTCCCCTCCCCAATATCAAGAAGCGTCCCTGGGTTTAGAAGAGGGAGTATTTGGGGTGAGCTTCTGTAGTTAACCCAGCATGTGCTTTCTCCCCAAACTAGCGACTTCATCTTCCATTAGAGCGTTCCCTTCCTCTTAGTCTTCTGCTTCAGAGGCAAGAGGTCTGAGGCTCAAGGCTGCCCGGTCCCACATCATCCTGGTGTCTCGGGGCCTCTGGGTCGGCTCCAGTGCTCTGTCCAGGCCTCCGTATTGCCTAGGCTGGTTGGGGAGGAGATATTGCCTCTTCTGGGCTCAGACAGAAGGTCCGAGCCATCCAGGCTTCCTGAATGGGCACTGGAGCCTGGGCTCATCCTTGGGGGTAAATACAAGACAGTACCCTTTGCACCGAAGGGCAGAGAAGCGGGGTGGTGGGGGGTTGGGGGCGGGGGCGGGGTGGGGGGGATGAGCCTTCTGTCTGTTCTGTGCTAGACAGGAGCTCTCAGGGCTGGTCCTGCCCCAGGAGGAGGGGGAGGGCCCTGCTGATGGCTGCAGCGGCTCCTCTTCCCCCCTGCTCACCGCTGGCTTTTCCCTTCCTGGCAGGCAGCTCCTGCAGCTGCGCTGGCTCCTGCACCTGCAAGGCCTGCAGATGCCCCTCCTGCAAGAAGAGTGAGTGCGGGCCCTCCTCTGGGAACCCAGGGAGGGGGTGGGTGGGGAGTGCTGTAGCTAGGGGGAGGGAGGGAACCCAGAGTGGGTTCTGAGTGCGCGGTTCTGAGGGGCTGGCCCTCTTGCTGCTGGGCACCCACCTGTCACTGCTGCTTCTAACTTTCTGCTCTGTCCTGGGCTTAGATGGAGCCAGGCAGCCATTTCCTAGTAGAACTCATGCCAAAGGTCCTCCAAGCTGTCTTAGGGCATGCTTTTCTGCACTCAGGGTTCTCTGGGTCTGAGGGTTTTGCCGCAGGGTTGCTATTCGGCAGAGAGGTGCCTGGGAAACGCATCTCTGACATCTGCTTTCCCTATCTCTCCGCAGGCTGCTGCTCATGCTGCCCCGTGGGCTGTGCCAAGTGTGCCCAGGGCTGCATCTGCAAAGGGGCCTCGGACAAGTGCAGCTGCTGTGCCTGATGTGGGGTAGAGCCTGCTCCCAGGTGTCAGTGGAGGAACGTGGGCCAACCTGCATTTTTATACAACTCTGACTTGACCTCTACATTCCCTTTCTTAGGAAATATGTAAATGGTAATAAAGGTTGTTGACACTATTCTGATTCAGTTTTCTTTTCTGTGCATTTGGAATAAGGGCTTTTGTGCTATCCAGGGCTGGTGTAGGAGACTGGATGAGAACTATGGAGACTGGATGAGAACTATAGAGAAATGGCTACTAGAACAAAGCGTTAGGCCCCAATAAACTAAGTGTGCTGAGCAGATTCAGGGTCCCCTCCATTCTCATGTCAAGGGTTGGTGTCTTCATTTTCCATCCTCTGATTGCCCTGAATAACTTCAGTTCCACATAGATTTTAGGCTTGATAGACTCTAAAGAAGTTGGACTCACACCCCTAGTTACCTAAATCCCTACCTGGGACTCTCAAACTCCCTGCACTGAAAGACTAGTGTGAATTTTCTGGCTGTGGTTTCTATTTTCTATCTTCACAAACCTAAATGTTGGCAAAATAAAATTAAGTGAATTACTAATAAACATTTACAAGGATGTAAAATACAAAGTCCAATTATTGATTCAACAAATTTGAATAAATACATGGGGAACAGTAATACAAGAAAAATTTAAAAAGTAAAACCCATGTTTGTTCACCCAATACTAACACAATATTGTAAATCAACTATAGTTCAGTTTAAAAAAGAAACTATACATTTGTTCCATCAGAGGTGTATGCTGAACACTGAAAACACTGGTGCCCCACTGTGTGGACCAGCTATACCTGGAGTAGCCCCTCCCCACATCCCCACAGGAACCATCCATCTCACCTGGCCCAGTGCCAGGACACCTGCTACCCTTGAGAGCTCCCTACTTTGAGTTGGCTCTAAGTCATTGGAAGTTCCTTTAGGTCAGGCTGAACTCTGCTTTCAAAATCCAGCCCTTGGCTACTTGAAACCAGCAGAGTGGCTAGGAATTAGGAGGTAATGCCCAGCCATTTCCCAGCAAGAGGGAGTGTACCTGGGAACTGGTTCCTGATGAAGGGCTTCATGTCTGCCTGCGCACGTTCTGCACAGTACCACGTTCTGCAGTTACGAAAATGTAGCTGTATTTGGAAGGAGAGAGGTGCTGAGTGATTTGTAAATGATGGTCGTGGCTAGTCCCCTCCGGACAACATTTGGAGTGATTTGCTATTTGATCAAGAGAAAGACAAGTCACGTGGTCCAAGTGTCAGGACCACACTCACCCACAGGTATCCTGTGTGAAGAGGGGATTTCTAGACCCAGTGTGCTGGTTCATTTAAGCAGTGGCACTTCCTGCCACATATCCTGTATGAAAGTGACGTCGCTGTCATATCCGACTCTTAGCGACCCCATGGACTGCAGCCTACCAGGCTCCTCTGTCCATGGGATTTTCCAGGCAAGAGTACTAGAGTGGGTTGCCACTTCCTTCTCCAGGGGATCTTCCCGATCCAGCATCGAACCTGGGTCTCCTGCATTGCAGACAGACACTTTACCATCTGAGCCACCAGGGAAGCCCCGTATCCTGAATGAGTCTCTCAAATCCTCTAAGTCTCCATTTCCTATTAAAAGGAGATTGTATCTCTACATGGTATTGAGAGTGGCCTAGCTCCTCACTGCTGCTGCTGCTGCTAAGTTGCTTCAGTCGTGTCCGACTCTGTGTTACCCCATAGACAGCAGCCCACCAGACTCCCCTGTCCCTGGGATTCTCCAGGCAAGAACACTGGAGTGGGTTGCCATTTCCTTCTCCAATGCATAGAAGTGAAAAGTGAAAGTGAAGTTGCTCAGTCGTGTTCGACTCCTAGCGACCCCATGGACTGCAGCCTACCAGTCTCCTCTGTCCACGGAATTTGCCAGGCAAGAGTACTGGAGTGGGTTGCCATTGCCTTTTCCGTAGCTCCTCACTAGGTCTTAATAAACAGTGTCTATTACGATCCTTCAGTTAACAGTGACTTTATTGGGACAGAATCTTGTTGAATCCTAACAAGCTCTTTGGGAAAGGTGGGAGGTTAAAGTTTGATTGGAAATGTACTAATCCATTGCCAGCGGGAGTGTGGATGCCCTGCGACAGCCCCCCTCGGGTGTGACGCTTCCACACCATTTGGACATCCACAAATTCAATGCCCACCCTCATATCACCTGATCTACACTGAACCCATCACAGAGTGAACTTGCAGGGGATGGAGGGATGTGCCAATTGCCCAGAGTTTGAGCGACCTGCCCAAGGGCACACAGGTCACAGTCGAGAGGTCTGAATCTATACTACAGCTGTCTCACCTACTTGCCAAAGGTGAATAATTATGAGGTCATATTATGCTGAGCCCTGCCTGTCATTATTCAGAGCTGGCAGGCTCCTTAGAGACAGGCTTGTTGTGCTAATGGCAGAAGGGATGGGAGACTGAAGTCCAAGAGGTCACGGCTATGATCTTCCCTTCCTTGGGGTCGTTATGCTTCCGGAACCTCCATCCTGGAATGGGGTGGACTGGCTAGGTTCAGGAAAACCCCTGAAAAGTTTAGGGCAAGAGCACCTGGAAAAACGTGCCCATCCATCCATTCAGCCGTGGAGAGCAAAAGGAAGGATGGGAGGCAAAGGCCTGAGTGAGTTGATCCTGGGGCTGTTTGAGAGAAAAGTTAAGAGAAACGCTGCCTAGGGCCCTTCGCGGGGACCAGGACAGGGAACGGTGGGGCAAGAGGGAATCGGGGCCTTGGTGGTGAAGGTCACATCCACCACGGGGCTCTGCACACGAGGCTCTGAACACGACACACAGCTCCAGCCATGCCTGGGACGTGAGCCCGAGACTCGGGTTGCGCACTGGCTCCGGGAAGTGGTGAACGCGAAGAGATAGCGCGGGGGTCGGGGGTGGGGAAGATGGCGAAAACACAGAGGCTGGGTTCCCGGAAAAAGCCGGGAGCGGGGAGGCTGCCGCCCTCGGGAAAATTGGGAGGGGGCGGGCAGGGGGGTTGGACACCGTGTATCTCCCGGCAAACTGTCCCTCCCCGCGGGCCGGGGCCAAAGGCGGCGCTCCGTGTGCACAGCGGCCCCAAGGGCACCGGGAGACTCTTGCGCTCGGCTCGCGTGGGGCTCACCGCCCGGCCCCGGGAGCTGTGGGCGGCGCGGGCGCGGAGCCTCGGGGCGGGTGCAGGCGGGGCGGGCCCTCTGCGCCCGGGCCGTCTCCTCGGTTACAAACCCAGCGAGCGGGCTCCTCGACTCGACACGCCTTTCACCTGATCGGGTGTCTCTTCTTTGCCGCGTGCTTTTGCCCTCTGGTCTCAGCTTGGCTCCAAATGGACCCCAACTGCTCCTGCCCCACTAGTAGGCGACCCCTGGCTCTGGGCCTAGGGTACACCCTTCCCAGGCACTAGACAGAGGTTCCGTGGGGTTAGACGACGGAGGATTTTGAATTTGAGCTAAAGTGGACGTCCAGGGTTCACCCAGAAGTGCTTTCTGCCTAGCCAGGATCGAGAGAGCATTTTTTTTTTTCCTTTTTTACCCCCCTAGTCAAGCGGCTTGTGGGATCTTAGTTCCTCCACCAGGGATTGAACACGGGGCCCTGAGCAGTGAGAGCACGGGAATCCTAAGGACTGGACTCACAGGGAATTCCCAGACTCTAATTTTGAATGGAGAGTCCTGAGGCTCAAGATTGTCCTTGTTGTCCTCACCCAGGGGGTCAGGGGACAGCTAGACCGGGACCCAGTGCTGGACGGAGACCTTGGAGCTGCCGGGCCTTGATGGCAGGAGGGGGCATGGTGCCTCTTGGGGTTCAGGACGTAGGCCTGGCCCCCAGCCCCAGTCAACCTGGGCTGGGTCTGGAACCTGGGGCCTTCCCTGGGAAGGGGATCTACTTTCCTGGGACCGGAAGAGAGAAGCTGCGGCTTCTCCATCTGCCTGAGTGGAGGGGAGCTCTCCCAGGGCTGGTCCTGACCCAGGAGGAGGGGGAGGGCCCTACTGACGGCTGCGTGGCTCCTCCTCCCCCCTGCTCACCGCTGGCCTTTCCCTTCCTGGCAGGCGGCTCCTGCAGCTGCGCTGGCTCCTGCACCTGCAAGGCCTGCAGATGCCCCTCCTGCAAGAAGAGTGAGTGCAGGGCCTCCTCTGGGAACCTGGGGTCTGGGCTGAGTCTGAGGAGGGACCCAGAGCTCAGCAGGGAGCAGGACTGACCAGACTTCCCTACATCACCCCACCCCCTGCACCAGCACTGAAACAGAATCTGAGCTGAAAGAGCCAGAGAGATGATTCCGTTCCAACTTCTCATTCTACAATGGCTAAAAAAGTTTGAGAGAGGTCAGCGAATGGGGTCAAGGATGGAAACCAGACCTAGAACCCAGGTCTCTTGTCTCTGATGTCACCTTGTGAACCCTCCAGTGTTCTGGGCACTTTAGATTCTTGAACTTGGTGACCAGGTGCAGAGTCTCTGCCCTGGGCGTGCAGCCCTTTGCTGTACAGGCAGCCCAGTCCTTCCCTGACCCCTGGTGAACAGCTGTGGCAGCAGTTTGCCCCTCTCTGAACTTGACCACTTTCCTTACTTCACTGTATGTTTCTGAGGGGTGTGTGCATGCTTACTTCACTGTATATTCGCTTCAGTCATGTCTCTTTGTGACCCTGATGGGCTATAGCCTTCCAGCTCCTCTGTCCATGGGATTCTCCAGTCAAGGATACCAGAGTGGGTTGCCATGGCCTCCTCCAGGGGATCTTCCCAACCCAGGGATCGAGTCCACATCTCTTCCATCTCCTGCGTTGGCAGGAGGGTTCTTTGCCACTAGTGCCACCTGGGAAGCCCTTTGAGGAGTGGCAGCTGCCCTTTCACTGCCCCTAAAGGCCCCACCACAGTCTCTAGGCTTTCTGCCCTGTCCTGAACTCAGAGCAATTTTCAGAGTGTCAGAGATGAATTTCTTAGGATAGAGCATACTTTCCTAAGGTCAGGGTCCTCAGGGCCTGGGGCCAGCTTGTGCTAGGCCTGCTGTTGGGAAGGGTGGCTTCACGTAATGTTGTCTCTCACTCTCACTCCCCCCAGGCTGCTGCTCCCGCTGCCCCGTGGGCTGTGCCAAGTGTGCCCAGGGCTGCATCTGCAAAGGGGCCTCGGACAAGTGCAGCTGCTGTGCCTGATGTCGTGGAGACCCTGCCCCAGGTGTCCACAGAGCAACCAGGACAAACTTGCATTTGACAATTGTTTCTCACTACCTTAATGCGATACAACATTCCTTTTTCTATAAAATATGTGAATTGTAATAAATCTTGTTGACTCTATTCTGGCTTCTGTTTTTGTTTGTGTGTCTTGAGTGGAAATGCAGAGGCTTGGGTTCTGGACCTAACCAGTTGCCCCTAAGACACTGAGTACCTTAAACAGGTCAGGTTACCTCTCTGAGCTTTGGCTTCTCAGGTAAAAGGGGACACATCCTCCAAGTGACATAAAGGCATTGGGCACATACAGGTCCTCACTGCCCTCATTATTTCAAGTGATGATGATGGGAAAACTCCTCAATTTCTATTTTCATTCTCTGGGCTTCCCCTACCTAAGTTCAGGCCTCAGTGTTATCAGGTTTGTAGGTTTCGAAAGTACTCAGACCCGGTGAAATCTGAATTCTAATTGTTTTACTTCTACATAGGGCTTGTTTCTAAAACACTGCTGAAGGACCAGTTTTTATTTTCTAATGCTAAAGATTTAAACTTTGGTAAACATACTAAAAAAAAATTTTAGAGGTCACAGTGGGGCGGGGGGGGGAACATTTTTAGATTCAATACAGAGAATTTCATCAATCTATGAAGAACCAATAAGAAAATTTAAGTTTTAAATGCTACACATATGTTCATCGAAGCCGTGGATAAGCCCTCCTGGGAACACTTCACCAATGCCCCACTGTGTGGACCATGCACACCTGAAGCAGCTCTTGCCCCCGCATACCCGCAGGGAACATCAGCCTTGGCTTGCCCAGGGTCACTGACAGGACAGCCACCACCGCTGCCAGCTTCCTGTGGTGAGCTGGCTTAGAATCTTTGGGAGTTCTTCCCTAGGGCAGGCTGAGATCTGTCCCTGTCTCAAAATCCAGCCCTTGGCTACATGAAAGCAGCAAAGTGACTGAAAGTGGAAGGAGTCACCGCCCAGCTGTTTCCCAGGAAGAGGACGTGTACCTGAGAACTGGGTCCAGGTGAAGGGCTTCGTGTCCGCAGGGTGATAGCTATGGCCCAGTGTGGAGGGCGAGGTGGTGTTCATTAGGCTGGAGTGAGGAGCCCAGTGACTTGTTCTTTATATCAAAGCTCACTGCCCCTGGCCATTTGCGGAGGGAATTGCCATTATTATTATTATTTTTAACGCAGAAATCTTTTATAGTAAAAGGACACTTCATGTAAGTTGTGTGCGTGCATGCGTGCTCAGGGGGCCCAGCTGGGTCTGACTTTTTGCAATCCTATGAATTGTTTTCCCCCCAGGCTCTTTGGCTCATGGAATTTTCCAGGCAAGAATACTGGAGTAGGTTTCCCCTTCCTACTCCAGGGTATTGCTATTTGTTGTACAATCAAACAACAACAACAACAACAACAACCCATAAAACAAGTCACTTGGCCTAGAAGTCAGAACCACACTTGCCCACAGATTTCCTTTGTGAAGAGGGGATGGGTTTTGGTGTGAGGCATCCTGGTTCACAACTACCTAGCCACTGTCTGACTTGGGCGTGCATTTGATATTGCCTGAGCCTCCATTTTCACATGTGTATAAGGGAAATTACATCTCAATGGCAGGGACATAAATGGGATAGTGGTGATTCCTAGATATGGCTTTAAGAAGTGGCCATTATAATCATTTGATCCACGGAGTTTTGTGGATATGTGGATAATCCATTGAGGCCCCAACAAACTCCTAGAAAATGGCTCATGGATTTGGGAGGATTCCCCAGGACTAAAGCTGGGAATGGGTTGGAACCTTGCTGACTGAGTGCCAGGGGAGTGGGGATGCCCTCCAATGACACCGACAGGATAAGATGCTACACAGTGTCAGGACAGACTCGGAAGACTTTCCCACCCTTCATGTCATCCGATCTGCACAGGAACCAGTGCCAGAATACATGTGCAGGGGCTGGGGTCATTGTACCATCTTCCAGAGAGGTTAAGCGACCTGCCCAAGGACACACAGTCAGAAGTCAGAAGACTGAACCTGTACTCCACCTGTCTCACCTCCTGGCCCCACAATGCTGGTTACGATGCCCCTGGAGGCTGAATCCTGCCTCTCCGGCTGCAGAGCTGCAAGGGTCCCCAGAGATGGTCCAGTTATGGTCCTGGCTGGAGAGGTGGGAGACAGAGAGGTCACAGAGCTATGCAGAGGGTTCTGACTGCCAGCTCAGTGCTTCCCACTGCTCCTTCCATGCCAGGAGTTCCGTGCCCTCACCCACTATGAGGTGTCATGGTGCCCAGTAGGGGGTGAGGGCAAGGGGGCTGCAATCAGCCTGCATGAGCTCCAGACCCGCCTGTGTCACATCCACAGGACACAACCTCTTTGTGCTTCAGTCTCATCTGCTTTAAAAGGCAAAAGAATAGTGTCTGGCTCTTAGGATTAAAAAACTGAATATTTGCAAAGAAACTGGAATGAGACCTGGCACACAGTCAGTAATATAGTAATATTAGCTATTATGATTATCAGTCGAAGCATAGGATACATTTCTCTACACCCAGACCAATAAGCTGGAGCTGGTGTGCTAGCTGAGGGTTCTCTCTTGTTCTCATCAAACATTGGGAGCAGATGACTAGTTCCCCTAAGAGGGTTATGCCCCTCTCCCAACAAAAAGGGGCTGGCGCTAGGGATATTAAGCCATCAGCAAGACAATCCGAGTTCTCCTAACAAAATACTGAAGGATTCTGCCATTGCTGCTGTTACCTGAACCAAGATTTTACTTAACGTTTTATATACATATAAATTTGTTTACATGAAAAGCAAACTCTTTAAGGCTATGAATATGAAGATCAATTTACTTCTAGACACTGATGGTAGCCACTAAGACATATATGCATTCCTTTCATGCCACTTCGGCACCCATGCTTGAGCTAAGGCAGTAGAGAAGTGCTGAACACATAGCTCTGGGCCACAGGGAAGCTTCATCGCTGCCTCTTTTCCTTAAGAAGAGACAGGAATAGCATTTGGGGCACATCCCAGCACTGTGACCTTGGGTTAGTAGCATCCTTGTACTGGATGTACTTTTTGCCTTTGGGAAACAGGCTCCCAAGTAGTATTTCCCTTGAGCTGTTAGAATTCAAAGAGGAAAAGTGATGAAACAAGGCTTGGCACAGACTCCCTGGTATGTAATTCTCAGGACTATTCAAAGGGAAATACCCACTGTCTTACTTCGTTATTGGATGCCAGCTCTGCCTATCACTTACAAGGATGCTTTTCCTAGGGGGCATCCTATGACTAGGGAACCTCCATCCTGGAGCCGGGTGGACTGGCTAGGCAGTGGATTCCCTGGCCCATTCATCTATTCAGTCGTGGAGAATGTAAGGAAGGCTGGGCGACAGAAGGCTGAGTTCGCTGCTGGGCTGTTACAGGAGAAACTAGAGACTCTGTTCAAAGTCCAGGGTGGGGGCTGTGGGAGGAAATATTAGGGAAGCGGGGTTCGGGGGATAGGTGGTGAAGCTCACATCCATCACGGGTCTCTGCACACGACACAGGGGCTCCAGCCAAGCCTGGGATGTGAGCACGAGGCTCGGATTGCGCATGAGCTCTGGGAAAGGGTGAAAGCAAAGACAAGAGTTGCGGGGGCAGGGAAGACTGCGAGGACTCAGGGACTGGGTTCCCGTAAACACCGATAACTGCCCACATTGTGGAAAGCTGGGAAGGGGCGGGCAGGAATCCTGGAGCGCTACTTGTCATTCGGGACAAAGTCCCTCCGCGTTGGGGGCGAGTAGGGGGACGGAGGCGTTTCGGTGCGCACGGAGCCCAGCCGCGTTCCGGGAATCTTGCGCTCGGCCGCGCGTGGTGCTCACCGCCCGACCCGGGTGCAGCGGGCAGCTCGGGTGCAGGCGGGGGCAGACCCTCTGCGCCCGGCCCGCCTCCTGTGGGTATAATAGCGCTCGGCTCCTGGGCTCCAACACGCCTCCCACCGGACCAGTGGATCTGCTTGCCACTTGTTCTGGACCTCGGACCTCGCTTTTCCTCCAAATGGACCCGAACTGCTCCTGCCCCACTGGTAAGGGTCCCCTGGCGTTGAGCCCTAGGATGCGCGCTTCCAAGCGTAGGACAGAAGGTCCCGGCAGCTAGAGAAGGGAGGATGTGGAGTTTGTGCTCAAGGGGACTCCTGTCATTGAACCAATGGTTTTTCCTAGTCAGGATTATGAGACCGTTTATCTCCCTTTGCCACCCCGCTGCCTTTTTTTGTTGTTTGGTTTTTAGTTTGTCGTCTTGCATGGTGTGCTGGATCTTAGTTCCCCGACCAGGGATGGTACCCGTGCCTCCCTGTAGGGACAGCAGGGAGGCTTAACCACTGGGGAAATCCCCGCTTCTTGTTGAATTGAATGTACTGAGGTTCCAGCTCACCTGGTCAGGGGACAGCTCGACCGGGACCCAGCGCTGCAAGGAGGCCTTGGAACTGCTGGGCCTTGATGGGAGGTGGGGACATGATGCCTCTTGGGCTCCAGGACATAGACCTGGCCCCCACCCCCGTCACCCTGGGCTGGGTCTAGAGCCTGGGCCTTCCCTGGGGAGTAAATCAGGAGGGGACCTACTTTCCTGGGACCAGAAGAGAGGAGCTGGGACTTCTCTATCCGCCTGAGTGGACTGGCAGCTCCAGCGCTGGTCCTGACTCAGGAAGATGGGGAGGGCCCTGCTGACGGCTGCATGGCTCCTCCTCCCCCCTGCTCACCGCTGGCCTTTCCCTTCCTGGCAGGCGGCTCCTGCAGCTGCGCTGGCTCCTGCACCTGCAAGGCCTGCAGATGCCCCTCCTGCAAGAAGAGTGAGTGCGGGCCCCCCTCTGGGAACTTGGGGTCTGGGCTGAGGAGGGACCCAGAGCTCAGCAGGCAGGAGCAGGACACTGACCACACTTCCCTACATGTCCTGTGCCCACCCCCACCCCCAGCACTGAAACAGATTGAGACCCATACAAGCCATAGGGATTGTTCAGTCCCAACCAACCTCTCATTCTCGAAAGGTAAACTGGTAAACCGAGCCCATAGAAGTCACATAATAGTGTCAAGAATGGATCGGGGACTAGAATCTCCTTTCTCTGATGCCACTTTGTGAACCCTCCAGAGTCCTGAGTACTTCATACGAACTTGGTGACTATGTATAGCTTCTCTGAACCATGTCCTTTGCTGCAGATGCAGCCCAGAGCATTCCTGGTCTTCCTGGGACCAGCTCTGTAACTAGTCTGCCTCCTCTCTGACCCTGAAGACTTTCTCACTTCATTGGATGCTTCTGGGGGTGGCCTTCCCTTGGTCCCAAGGCCCTGTCACTGTCTCTCCAAGGACCTCTGACTATTCTGTACTCACATGGGGCGAGCAACCTTTTCCTTTTGTCACAGAGCAAATTTCTTAAGACAGCTCTCTATCCTGAAGTCAGAGTCCTCTAGGCCTGGAGGAAGAGCCTGTGGCAGGTCTGCTGTTGGGAAGGGTGTTTTCGTGTAATATTATTTCTGACTTTCACTCTCTCCTTTCTTCCCCAGGCTGCTGCTCTTGCTGCCCTGTGGGCTGTGCCAAGTGTGCCCAGGGCTGTGTCTGCAAAGGGGCCTCGGACAAGTGCAGCTGCTGCGCCTGATGTCGGGGAGAGCCTGCCCTAGTTGTCAACAGAGCAACCATGACAAATTTATGTTTTTTCATACAACCTGAGCTGGTGCTAAATTTCCTTTTTCTATGAGACATGTGATTTCTAGTAAAGTTGTTGACTTTATTCTGGCTCTGTCTTCCTTTGTTTATCTTGGACAAAGAGACTTTATGCCTACGAGGACTGGGGTTGGGGGTGGGGAATGGACCAGAAGTGCAGAGATCTGGGCTCCGGACCAAATATTAGCCCCCTGAGGGTCTTAGCAGGCCAGGCTACCTCTCAGAGCTTCGGTTTCTCAGTTCAAAAGGAAAACGTTGTCCATATGACACAATGACATCGGGCAGATACTGGTTCCCCTCTGTTCTCATTGTGAGAATTGATGGCTCAGAAATTTCAGTTTTTATTAAATTCTGTGGGGATTTGTGACAACCTCAGTCCTCGGTGATGTGAATCTTCAAAAGTACTCACAGGGAATGCTATTTAATGCTCCTCTTGTTTGATTTCCATGTTTTAGCTTGCTTCTAAAACAATAAAATGACCTGTTTTTATTTTCTACCACACTTTTATTTTGAAAAATAAAAATGAATTACTAAAAAATTGTTAAAATCTACAGTATGTAAAACCTACTTTGGATTCAACACATAATAAGCAACATTAATATATGAAGATGATAACTTTTTTTTTTTTATTATTTTTACTTTATTTTACTTTACAATACGGTATTGGTTTTGCCATACATTGACATGAATCCACCACGGGTGTACATGCGTTCCCAAACATGAACCCCCCTCCCACCTCCCTCCCCATAACATCTCTCTGGGTCATCACCGTGCACCAGCCCCAAGCATGCTGTATCCTGCATCGAAGATGATAACTTTTAAAAGTTTGTGATTTTTATATGTTATTGAAGATGTTCATGAGCCCTAGAAACACTTTACAAATGCCCCACTGTGTGAGCAAACACACCTGAGATGCTGGGCTTGGCATCCCCAGAGGGATTATCAGTCTTGGCTTGGCCAGTTCCAGTGACAAGACAGCTGTTTTTCCTGAGAGCTGCCTGTGCTGACCTGGCTCTGAATCTTTGAAAATTCCTCCCTAAGTCAGGCTGAAATCCATCCTTCCTTGAAATTTAGCCCTTTGCTTCTGGAATCCCACAAACTAACTTAAATTTAGAGGGAATTTCCCACCTTTTTCCCAGCAAAAGCAAGTTTACCTGATACTTGGTACCAGATAGAGGACTTCATGTCTTCCTCGGCATGTGATGGCTATTCTGCAGTTTGAAGGGCCCCATGGTGTTTATCAGGGAGCAGTGTGTGCTGCCATGCGTGCGTGCTAAGTCGCTTCAATCCTGTCCGACTCTGCCATCCGATGGACTAGCCTGCCAGGCTCCCGTGTGCTGAGTGAATGGTAATCCATTCCAGGTGTCCCACCCCCTGGCGGTCGCTGGAGGGAATTACTATTTGATGTTCAAGAGAAAGGGGAGTCTTGTGATTCAGAACTCAGGATGTAGATTGCCTACATGTGCCCAGTGTGAAGAGCCAGCCTGTGCTGAGTGCATGGGTATGGGGGTGGTCAGGCATCCTTGCTAACAGCCACTTTGCCACTTCCTGACAGAGGCAAGTTATTGATACTGTGGGATTCCATTTCCTCCTTCCTATAAAAAAGATAAAAGGACTTCCCTGGTGGTTCAGGGGTAAAGAATCCACCTGCCAATCCAGAAGACACAGGTTGGATCATTGATCCGGAAAGATCCCACATGCCACGGAGCATCTAAGCCTCCTGACTAGCTGTGTGCCACAACTGACGAGCCTGCGTGCGAGAGCCTGTGCTCCCCAACGAGGAGCCACCGCAATAAGAAGTCCATGACTGCAACTAGAGAAAGCCCGAGCACAGCAAGGAAGACCCAGCACAGCCAAATGTAAATGAATAATCAGTTTAAAAGATGCTATTTCAATGTGGGGGAATAAGTGAGACAGTGGCTTGGTTCCAAGCACAGGTTTCACGAATGGTGTCCATTATGATCTCTATATCCACACTGACATTCATCCAGTTCCCAATAAGAGCCTGGAGAAAGCCTCATTGGTTTGCAACCATGCTCAGGGTGAGGCCACGGGCGGATAGGAACCTTGCTTATCCAGTGCCCACAGGGCCTTTGCATGTCCTGCAGTAAGCCCCACAGTCACTGTACCACCATTTGAGCAAACTCAGTGAACCTGCAAGGTCTGGAGTGACTGCTAGTTACAAAGAGGTAACTTGCCTAAGGTCACACAGTCCACAGTCAGAAGACTGAACCTAAACTACTGTCTCACCTCCTGGCCATGCTATGTTGATGATGATGCCACTGGATGCTGACCCTGCCTCTCCTTATTCAGAGCTGCAACGGTGCTCAGAGACGGTCCAGTTGTGCTCCTGGCTGGAGAGATGGGAGGATGAAGCCAGAGAGCTCACCGAGTATGTAGAGGGTTCTGACTGCCACCTCAGGGCTTCCCCCCAGGTGCTCAGTGTCCTCACCTGTCCTGGGATGGCATGGTGCCTGGTGCAGGGGGAGGAGAGGAGGCTGCAGTCAGCCTGCAAGAGGGTCAGTCCAACCTGTGTCACTTAGTATCATGTAACTGCTCTGGGCCTCAGTCTCCTCTGCTCTAAAGGGCAAAATAATAGTGTCTGGCTCTCAGGATGAAAGAATGTAATACATAGGTAGACTGTCAAAATATGGTTGGCACTTAGTGAGTATCTATAATATCAGCTATTTATTTATTATGATTAGTAGTAGTATAAGAACCATTTTTCTCCTTCCAGAGAATCAAGCAAGGACAGGAGGCTTAGCTCTGGGTTCTGTGTTGTCCTCATCAACCCTGGGAGCATGTGACCAGTTCCCCTGAGAGGGTTACCCTCCATTCAGCAAAAGAGGTATTGACCCTAGAGATAGAAGGCCATGAACAAGGCAGTCTGGGTCCTCCTAACAGATACAGAAGGAGCCTGCCCTTTCTGCTGTCACCTGCCTCAGAGTTTCCTTACCATTTTCTTTTCAATGATTCATATTTTCTTGGGTATATCATATAAAATAGAGTTAAATGAAAATTTCATTATATGAAAAATGACCACTACTGAAAAGGAGAGTAAGGCCATAGCCAGAAAATCATATATACATTCCCACACACTGGGAAAATCATATATACCTTCCTTTCCTTTCTCATGTATCACTCCCAGGATTGAGCCTTTCACAGTGAGAAGTGCTGAACACAGTTCTGGCTCAAAGGGAGGCTTTCTCACTGACTTTCTCTTTCAATTGGGAAGTGACACCGAACCAGAAGGGAATAACTCCCCATCACTGTGAGCCTGCCTGAGTAGCCTCCTTGTAGAGTGTGCAGTTTTGCCTTTGAGAATGGCAGTTGTAACTAGTATTTCCCTCAGGGTTGCTGTGAGAATTCAAAGAGCAAAAGTAATTAACAAGGCTTGGCACAGTCTCCAAGGTGTGTAATTACCAGGAAATTGTCAGCAATACTGACAGGGTGATACCCACTGGTCTTTCCTACTGAATGCCAGGTCTGCCTATCTCCGGGGGGCCGGCATGCAGGGGACATCCTATGATTAGGGAACCTCCATCCTGGAGTGCAGAGGCCCCGTTACAGTTGAGGGAAGCCGCTAGAAAGGCAAAGCGGCGCCTGGAGAAAGGCGCCATTGTCTCTTCAGGAAAGGAAAACGGAAGTGAGGACCAGAGGCCTAAGGAACTGTGGGTCGCGGGGCTGTTACAGGAGACGTTACGGGGAAACTGCGGCCAAGAGACCGTGGTGGGGCCCGAGGCAGGCCATGCCCGGGGACCCCGGGGAAGGGGAAATGGTGGCGAGGGTCACCTCCACCTTGGGTCTGGGGCACCACTCCCCGGCCTCTGCCAAGCGGGACACCAGCCAGCGGGAGGCGGGGTGGCTCACTGGCTCCAGGCAAGGGCGACCCGAGGCCGGCGGCGCGGGGATCTGTGGCGGGGAAGCCGCGAGGACACAGGAGCCCTGTTCCTAGAAGCGCCGAAACAGGTGGCTGCTCCCGTGGCGAACACGGGGACGGGCGGCCGGGGCGAATGGGACCCCGCTTACCGCTGGGCACCGGGCCCTGGGCTCCAGCCGGCACCCAAGGGGAGCGGCGCGCTCGGCCCGGGCGCCGCGGGCGGGGCGGGCGCAGGGGGCGGGGCCTCTGCGCGCGGGCCCCTCCCCTCCGAAGGCGGGTCAGGACTGGGCTCCAAGGCCTCCCACCGGACCAGTGGGTCTGCTTCACCACCGCTTTGGACCTTGGACCTCGCCTTTCCTCCTGATGGACCGCAAGTGCTCCTGCCCCACCGGTGAGGGACCCCTGGATTTGAGCCCTACTGATGCCTGCTTCTCAGTAACTGGACGGTGAGTCCCGAGGGTTGCAGAAGGGAGTGTGTGGAGTTTGATCACAGGGGGACCGCTGTCACTTACTGGTCTAGGAATGTCTTCCCAGCCGGGTTCCTGAGAGTATTTCAGGCGCCCTTGGCATCTATTCTAAATCTGAGGGCACGGAGGCACCACACTGCCCTTCTTCACCTCACCCAGGGGTTCAGGGGACAGCAAGAGCAGGACTCAGCTCCACGTGAAAGGCTTGGAACTACGAGGCTTTGATGGCCGGAGGGGACATGGTGCCTCTTGGCGTTTAGGACATAGACTTGGCCCAAGCCCCGGTCAACCTGGGCTGGGTCTGGGGCCTCGGATCTTCCCTGGGAAGGGGATCTTCTTTCCTGGGACCCAAAGAGGGGAGCTTGGGCTTCTCCATCTGCCTGAATGGAGGGGAGCTCTCCTTGGGCTGGTCCTGACCCAGGAGGAGGGGGAGGGCCCTGCTGTTGGCTGCGGTGGCCATTGCGGTCACCTCTCACATCTTCAGCTTCTCAGCTCAAAATGAAAGCATCGTCCAGATGATCAGGGCATCAGACAATGGCAGGATTCACTCTATTGGTGTTAAGGGTATGGTTTGCAGAGAACATTTTCCATTCCTCATTTTCCTTCTCTGGGAATCCCTGCAAACTCAGTTTTGGTGAAAGCCTGGAAAACTACTTGGAGGGGATGAAATCTAGTACACCTTTTGCTTGACATCTACACAGGGCTGGCTTCTTAAACACCATGGAGGGGGGAAATATATTTTTTTTTACACCTCAATTTTATACTTTGGTCAATAAAATGATTTCTAAAAATTTTTTTGAAACAAAATATATCAAACCCATTTTCCCTTCAACAGATACATTCACCTAAATATGTGAAGAACAAATTACTAGCATTATAAATGTTTATAAGCTGCACGTATATTCACTGAAGGTGTGCAGCTGTTCTGGATACCCTTCACCAAAGCCCCATTGTGTGGCCCACACGTGCCTGGTGGGGCTCTCCTCCCCTCCTCCTCACTGGGAACATTGGTTTTGGCTTTCCCAGTACTGCTGACAGGACCCCTGACAGGTCCTTGCAGTGGCCTGACTCTGAATCTTTGCAAATTTCTCCCTAGGTCAGGCTGAAAGCTGCCCTTCCCTCAAAGGTAGAGGAAATCCACACACTGACTTGAATCTGAAGGGAGTTTTCTAGCCATTGTCAGGGAAGGGTGAGTGAACCTGAGACTTGGTTCCAAAGGAAGGATTTCATGTTTTCCTCTGCTTGCTGTTGTTTATTCAGCAGTAGGAGAGCCTGGTGGTGTTTGCTAAGGAGCAGGGTGTGCTAAGTGAATGCAATCGATTCCAGGTGTTCTGCCTCCTGGTGTCTGCTGGAGGGAATTGCTATTTGATGTTCAATCCAAGAGAAAGGGATTCTGCAGTGGCTGAGTGGTAAAGAACCTGCCTGTCAATGCAGGAGACGTGTGTTCAATCCCTGGGTTGGGAAGCTCCCCTGGAGAATGAAATGGCAACCCACTCCAATAGTCTTGCCTGGAGAATCCCATGGACAGAGAAGCCTGACCGTTTACAGTCCATGAAGTTGAGAAGAGTCGGACACGACTTAGTGACCTAAGAATAATAACAAGTACTACCTGTTACCAGCATTTCTCATGGGTCCTTTTTCGGGGTCCAGGGAGAAGGGCCTGCAATGAGTGTGAACTCCCCTATGGGCCCGTGCTCCTGAGGACTGTATACTCCCATACTCGCCACCGTCAGCCTGTAGCAGTTGATTCACACTTTAGACTCGTTCTACTCACACGGCAGTGACTCCATCTTCCACCTGTTGGCAGTCAGCCAGCATTTGCGTCCCGTCTCTCCTCCGCAGAGCCCATCTTCCCTGAGACTTCAGGATGATTTTTTGCCTTGCAGCCGCTCTGAAACAGTTGGAAAAGGTCATGACTTTAAGGATAATATAATTTTTGTGTATTAAGGTGGGAGTGGCATTTCTTAGAGATTTCTACATCCCGGGAGAAGCCAGAAGTCACCCCAGGCATTCTGAGAGACCGTTTTCAGGTGACACTTCAGGGACTCACTCCAAAGTGGTCACTGCTTGGCCCTGATGTGGTCCAGGCCGCAGAGAGGGTTCATATGAGTTGCTGGAAGAGATGGCCCCAGGGAGGAGTCTGGAAGGATAACACGTAAGTTGAAGAAAGCAGTGTAGACCTGTGGGAGGGCCAGTAAGGGCCAGGCAGCCATGCCACATGTTGCCATGCCCCGTCCCCCTCTTTCCCACTCCAGGACATCCTCAGTCTGTGTCGCCTCCATCTCTACAGGCAGCTCTGCATGGAGGAGAGGGACACGGCACTCTGATCCCCCACATCCTCTCATTGGAGTTGTGGGTGGCCCAGAGGCATGGAGCAATGCAGCAGCCCCCTCAGCACCTCCCAGGGCCCAGCCTGCTCCACTCTGCACATCCAGAGGTCAAGCCAGAATGGCCAGAGCTCCTTCCTGCCAATGGTGCCCACTGTCTTCATCCTTCTCTCACTGAGGAGGATGACTTTATTTCAGCACAAGACAAAGACATTGACTTTGTCTCCAAAAGAACATTTATTTCCAAATTGAGGCCACAGAAACAGAAACTCCCCCTCCCGGACCTCTGTCACTCCCACTGGATAATTTCTCAGCCTCCACAATAAGACGCCTCTTTGGCACATAAACGCTTCTAGAGAAGCCTCCGTCTGGGGGCCCAGTTGAGTCTCCTGTTCCCAGCTCAACATGTTTTAAGTGTAGTGCCTTCTTTGCCACCTCCCCGGACAGTAGCTCATTCCAGAAAGCCACTTCCTTGTCTTTCAGCTTCTCGGCTGCCTGAGTGTTGATGCCAATCTGAATGTACCCTTCTTTATGATCATATACCGGCCAATGGGGAAGCCCCTCCCCATTGGGGTTCCTGAAACAGAATCAAATAGAAATTCACCTAAGCAACAGTGTGGTCCCAACAACCCTCTGAGTTGGTCAGGGACCTCGTGGCTTCATTTCTGCCAAAGGCTCATATGCCTCCAGAGACAGGAGGCTGACCATGTCCTGGGCAGCCAGTCCATCAGTGAGCTCTCATCTCAGAGGTCACAGGACCGGGCATTTGACCATCACATGTTGGAAGCTCCCCCACCCAACAGACATGCCCTGTTCCTTCCCAACCTCACTCCATGTCTGCCAGCAGCTCACCCATTCCGAGCAAAGTTGGCCCAGAATTTCATCACCATCTTGCTGAGATTGATTTCCTCTTCTGAGGCACCATCTGTGAGGAGGAGACAAAGGCATTGATATTCAAAGTGTGGTTCGTGGGCAACAGCAGCCCTTGAGATCTTGTTAGAAATTCAGAAAAGGGGCCCTTACTCCAGACCTACTGAGTCAAAACCTGCATTTAAAAAAGACCTTGGGTTATTTAAACACTCTTTAAGCTTGACCCTGGACTCAGTGCACATGGGTGTCTGCTAGACCAACCCCACCTCCCAGGATGCTCTCCTTTGGGTCTTTTCTCAGTTTCCTTCATCCATACACGTTTTTACAGAATCTGAAAAATAACCAAGCTGCAAGATCCCCAAATAGTCATCCATCAGGCAGTGTCCAGAGGCACAGCCCTGGGGTGTGTCACACACAAGCTGTCTATAACTGCTGATGGTGAAGACGTTAAAGACTTAAGGATACTTGTGAGTGGTATTCCTTTAAATATTATAATTTAAATATGTTTAATTTAAAAAGATATGGGTTTAGATGGATGGTTGGATATACATACACACACACATTAGTCCTTGTTCAAGGTTAAAGGCAGTTCTAACCTTACTCTCACTCACATTCTCACATGCTCTAATGAGTGTGGAGTGAGTGGTGGCCTTCTAGCCCTGAGCACGGCCCTGTGGGTGACCCAGCATTTAAGAAGACCTGGGGTTATTCAAGCACACTTTAAGCTTGACTTGCTGATGCCCAGGATTGGATTCTTAGAGTGACCATGGGTGAAGGCACAAGGATAGTCATTCTCCATCATGTACATTAGAGCCAAAAAAAAGGTTGGGATTCTTTGTCCTTCAATGCTGTTTTGGTGAAAGTAAGACCTGGAGAGAAGGAGGAACTGTCCAAGGTCACCAAATCAAAACTTGAACCCCGATCTTCTAACTCCAAGCTTATAGTCATCAAAGGGCCATCACCTTTCAGAAATGGAGCCCCAAAGACAGAGAAGAGCTCATCCCCGTGGTCTCCTATCACCGTCTTTGGTTTCAGCTCTGCTTAGAAACTTGGGCGATAATGAAACTCATACATGTAGGTTGGGGCTCCAGCATCTGTAAGACATGAATTGATACACAGTTCATTTCAGCAGACGCATACCTGCATGGTATCGAGGTCTCGAGAGGGCATGAGCAATCAGGAGATTGGGGGCACACCTGGTCCTGAGTGAACAGCAACGATAGTATTAGCAGCTGCCCACTGTGAGAACCAACTGCGTACCAGACGCTGTGTGTCCCTGCAGGAAACCCCTGGTTATTAGCACAGTAGAGAAAGAGTTTGGGGAAAATTCTCTGACTTAAGGGTGTATTAGTGGTGGAGGTAGAACTAGATGGAGCCAGGTGTTTATCGAATGATGAATAAATGTTGAAACTCTGAGGAAATTGATTCAAAATAACTATCATTATAGAGGCATTGGGTCAATACATGTAAACGTCTTTGCCTACCCATGCATTGACACACTAGAACATCTAGATATACAGTTTATGTACACAGAAACACCACTGCATTTCACCGATATGTGTGTGCTAAGGTGTTTCAGGCTTGTCTGAGTCTTTGCCACTTTATGGACTATAGCCCGCCAGGCTTCTCTGTCCATGGGATTTTCTAGGCAATAATACTGGAGTGGGTTGCCATGCCCTTCTCCAGGGGATCTTCCCAACCCAGGGATCGAACAAGCACCTCTAGGTACTAGGTCTCTTGATTCTTTCCCCCTAGTGCCACCTGGGAAGCCCACATTTCTTTGAGAGCGGGTTACTTTTCATTCCTGTGGAGAATACGGGCAGCACAACAGGTGCCTTCGATTCTGCCTGTTTTTGAGTGTTTCCAGTGTTTTTCTCACCTACTAAGAGTGGAGCAAATTCAAGGAAATTCAAGTTGCTAGCCTGAAAGTGCAGATACTGAAACACAAACTTATGCAGAAGAGGACAATATACTGTCTGTGTCCCAGGAAACTTCAATCCAGCATTTCCTTTTTGTCCGTCCTCTCACAAGTCTTGCTTCCTGCATGGCCCAGGGAGTGTGCTGAAATGGCAAAAAGGCTGAGGAAGGGGACAGTCCCTCTCTCCTGGCCTCTCTCCTCACCTCCCCTCTCCCCTCTCTCCACTCCCTCTCGAAGCCCCAAGAAGGTGTTACTTATTCTGCTGATGCTTCAGCAGAGATGCCCATCTTGCTCCTTCAGGGCTAACTCGTGGGCCCCCACCTGGGGAGCTCTGTGCTTTGCACTGATCGTTATGCCACAGCCAGTGACTAATGGGGAAGGGTCAGGCCCTAAGGCAGACTGGTGCGGAATATCATAACTTCTGCCTGCTTTTTGACACTCTCACATTTGGAAAATGCAGAAAAAGGAGAATGAACAAAACGACCACTTATGATCGTACCGCTCAGAGAAACCTCTGCTAACATTTTAGCACTGATGTATAAAAAATAAGGGTAGTATTGGATACGTAGTTTTGTAATGACTATAATAATTTCTTTATATTATTAAATATTTGTCCACTCCATGGTGTAACAATATACACCACCCTGACAGGAGGATGTTGAATACTTTAGTTGCCTCCTTTTTCCACCCCATCATGTCACCCTTAGTTTAGCAAGAGGTGTTGTTTGGAAGAAACAATCCTCCCATGGTTCCATAATCCACGTGCTAAACAGGTGCTTCAGGGTCAAGCAGAAATTGTTGTATTGACAGTGTTTACTCTTGCTTCTGCCGCTCTGAAGTGTTAGAATCAGGGGACATCCCTGGTGTTCCAGTGGTTAATACTCTGCACATCGCCTGCAGGGGGCGCGGGTTCAATCCCTGCTCAGGGAACCAGGATCGGGTATGCTGCATATTGTGGGCAGAAAAGAGAAAGAAACTCAGAGCCCAGCCACACAAGAAAGGCCTAGTGTGAGTGACAGAACTCAGTTATGATAACCTCCTTTCCCTTCCTCCTATTGTTTGTGTTTTTTCACTGTTTCACCTTAAACTATTGAGATTTATTTTTTAAAAAATTCCCAGAATCACAACGTAATCTTCACAGAAATGTAGGACAGAGATTTCAATAATAACACTTAGGAGCTACAAGAGAAGTAGGAGGTGGGAGGAAGCTAGTCATAAAAAATATGTAAACTGAAACAAAGTGATGCTCTCCTTTTTTTGGTGAGGGAGGACTGATATAAAATTGGCAGCATTGTTTTTATTCTTTTCATCTGACTATCCCAAGTGAGATAATTAAGAAATTTGCACTCCCACACACTGGAAAGCAATTTCACAAAATGTATCAAGAACATTAAAATGCTCCAACAGCCCAGATTAAGTTTTACTTCTAAATACAACCCCAAGAAAATGATTGAGACTTGGCTAAAGATATGTGCACATGAGGCTGAGTATGATGCTGTGTGTAGCATTAAAATGAGCAGCCTGGCTAAATATCCACTAGGACAGGGACACTAAAGGAAATGTAATCCTTCATGCCATGAAATAATTGAGATTTTTCATGAAACAGTACTGACAGTGAGGAAATGACTACAATACAGTGTTCCATGAACAACATAATAATTAATTTTAAAATTATACATAAGATATGGAAAGATTCATAAAAGAAAATATGTCAAAATGTATAGCTGATACTTTAGGTGAAGGAATTATGAGTGATGTATAGTTGCATCTGCATATGTTCCCTTATTTTCAAAAATTTCTACAATGGTCAGATGAATTCATATTCAGAAAATGCTTTTTTTCTTTTAGAGTAACACGTTTTTTAATCAAAACGAGAATTGAGAGAACTACAATTATGATAATCTTCTTTCCCTTCCTCTTATTGTGGTTTGTTTTTTTTTCACTGTTTCACCTTAAACTATTGAGATTTATTTAAAAAAAAAATTCCCAGAATCACAACATAATCTTCACAGAAACGTAGGACAGAGATTTCAATAATAACACTTAGGAGCTACAAGAGAAGTAGAAGGTGGTTTATCACTTCCTGATAAACTCCAAGAAGTGCTGGCAATAAGGCCCTGAATTCAAAGTCATGAGATGTCATGTACATATATGACTGAGTCTCCCTGCTGTCCATCTGAAACAATCACAGGATGGGTAACTGGGTACACTATAATATAAAATGAAAAGTGTAAAAAAAAGAAAAAGAAACAAAGTCATGAGAAGTCAGATAAAAGAAAGCTCAAGCCTAACATGGCTGGGAGCCGCACGGATGCAGACGCGATACTACAAATCCGACACACGGCAAGAGGCAAGACCAAGTACATGAAGGATTTGACTCCGGGAAGCCCCTGGCTGGTCATCAGGACCTTAGGAAGGAAGCAGTGGTAGCTAGCACCTCCAAATTACTGAATGCGTGGGGATAGAATATGTCAGCTGTAGCTACATTTTATTTGCTGATGAAGTCTCCAAATTTAAACCCTCCTAGCACGGTTATGAGGAGAAGTCTGGACCAAAGTGCCATCTCCTGGCTTGAGGACTAGGTGAGTGAGGGCTCCAGGAAAGGAAGGGTCCTGAGAGGAACTCAAAAGGTACTGAAAAGGAACACCTTTTCTCCAGGTGGGCTCATCCATCCCTGACCTCACACCCCACACACAGACTCGGGTCAGCATCGGAAGGTCCTGTGGTAGACACAGCACACACTGGTATAAACTTAACTTGGCCACAGACACTGACATTTACCAGACCACCTGCTCCTACTCGTCCGGTGCTCAGGCCCTTGACTTTCTTGGTCCCAGACAACACTCCTTTTTTATGGCTGCAGCCCGCAGCATGCGGGATATAAGTTCTGTGATCAAAGCTCAACCCCTGCCCTCTACTTCGGAAGCAGAGTCTTAACCACAGATCATCAGTGAAGTCCCTCAGACAACACTCCTGATCCTGCGCTTGGCCTCACGCCATCCCCGGCTCCACTGGCTAACAAACTAGTTGGCAGCTAGCTCTGACCTTGGAAGGCGTCTAAGACAAAATCTCCAGTATGTGCCCTGTGGCCCCACAGACTACTGTAATTCAGGGGAGGGGCCCCTGGGCAGAGGCTGTCGGTGCTTCCCCATGCTCTCTGCATCCCGGCACACTGGCCTCAGGTCTGCCTCCCATATCTGCAGCTCTTTGCCTGAGGTCTTTGGTAGCCAGAGACCACTCTGCCCATGTGTGCAGATGGGCAAAGCACCAGGGAATTAACTGCCCTTGGGAACAGCCTTCAACTGATGACTCATCAAAGCTGGAGGATGAAGAGCCCAGCTCTCTTGCCGCTGACTGGGGAAAACCCTGAGCCGCGTCTTCTGCTGGTTCCCCAGCTCCAGGTGTCCATGGCGGACCCTCGCTTGGCAGCACAGGGTAGACTGACTTCCTTCTCCATTCCTGTCACTTCTCCACTCCTCTACCAGGGTTACCTGGGGTCACTCCCAGATACACTGCCTGCAGTTAGATCCTTTCTCAGAGTCTGCTGCTGGTGGAAACCAACATAGGACCGTGCCCTGGATGCAGTCAGTTTTGGATGACCCTCAGCAGTTCCCATCCGTGTGCTTGTGCCAAGGTCCGGGCAGGAGTCAGCGATGGTGGCGTGGTGGGGACCTCCTCCTGCTCAGTGAGCGGGACTCACCTCTGTGGTGACGGGCCACATTCACAGATGGAACACCACACATCACATCTCCTATCAAGTCCAGGAACAGGCCTTTCTTTTTGACAGGGTCGTCTGTCCCTCCTAAATCCTGGAGCCAGTTGCTCAGGAATGCTCTGAAACAGATCGAGTGAAAGTGACCACTGTTAAAATTAAATACAAAATGGAGGCCAGACTTATCAATTATCTGTGCAGACAAAACCACTGAAGCCATGGAAACCAACTGTAGCTTTTCATACACATGAGCAAAAAATGTTGTTATTTTTTGTAAAACCCTCTGACAATCACAAAGTCAACTTAAGTCATCTCCCTAAAATGGCATGAGATAACCGCTTTTAATCAGTCCTCCGCCACCTGAAAAGCGCTATTGCAATAAGCAATCACTGCAAAGGTGAACAACTTCATTTTCACTTTAGAAGCCATGCCGTAACTTCACATCCCTGAGTTCCTGTGACTCCTGGCCTCTTACCAGGATGGGGTAGTACTGCCACACGGGTGATGTGGCCGTCTTCTGGTCCAGCTTGTCTTCAGAGAGTGGATATCTCACGAGCTGTTGAAACAGAGGTTAAGCGATTGTGAAATCATAGGCAATGGCAGGAAAAACCAAAGTGACCAAGAGAACAAACTCATGCGGGCTGAGGGCCACCGTCCTGGCTTGGTGGGCCTGGGCCTTTGATGAGCCGGGTAAAATCAATGCATCAAATGGACTTTCATATCCAGAGATCAAGGAGTGCAGAGAGAATACTGTGATTGTTAACAGAAGCTGTCCTGGCTCCGTGTGTGTTCACACACACACAAGCAGATACACGTGTGCATGCTCAGTCTCTAAGCCGTGTCTGACTCTTAGTGACCCCGTGGACCTTCCAGTCTCCTGTGTCCATGTGATTTTCCAGAATACTGGGGTGGGTTGCCATTTCCTATTCCAGGGGAATCTTTCTGACCCAGGGATCAAACCCACATCTCATCTGGCAGACAGATTCTTTACTACTGAGCCACCAGGGAAGGATATACATACATACATATGTATACACACACAGAGACACACACAGAGACACACACACACACAGACACACACAGAGACACACAGACACACAGACACACACACACACACACACACACACACACAGAGTTAGGCTTAGAGCCCGCACAGTGGTCATCAAGGCAGAAAGGGAAGGTTTCAGCCAGCCTAGTGTTGAAGGGGAAGGCTCTGGGGCAGAGGACACGGCCCCACTAATACCCCGCCGTGTCAGATAACTAAGAAAGCCCCAAATACTGCCATTAAGATTTTGGTCCTTCCGTGAAACCTCTGAAATCATGCTGAAGAATCACAGAACTCTGCACATAACGACTCCATCAAAACTCTGTCCTAAGAGGCTTGACCGAACTTCAGGACAGCTGCAGGAAGCTTAAGGCCATTTCCCCAGGATGACCGCAGGCCCCCTTAAAGAGCTCTGGGCTGCCAGGAGATTTTACTGTTTGTTTCAGCCAACACCTGGTGATGGGCAGGTAGGTCCATGAAACCCATCTTGAGCAGTTACTTTAGAAACCTTGTAATTTTAAATCTTATCTTTGCCCCTTTAGATGTAACTCTTCCACCCCAAACTGTTTGCTCAAGGACCTGAGAGCCATCTCTATGGAAAACACACATCCAGGGGATAATTCTTGCTCTTTCCTCCAGTCCCTGTGAGATGATAAAGCCTAACTTCAGTGGGGGCCTTGATTCTACTTACACCACTGCCTCCTGTTGTAAAGACAGAAGTTTGTTTCTTCTCCAGATAAATGCCAGCTAACAAATCCAGGTGGTCCAGTCACATGGACAATCCACCCCACTCCCACCCACTCCTTAAATAAGCTCCAGGCTTTCATTTCAGGGATTGGGTTCAGTTTATGATGGATCTTTTCCCTAGAACAGGGATGTAACTGAATCAAATCTGTTACTAGTCACCTAGTGGCCTGCTTTGTTTATCTCTGTCAGAAGGGAAAGTACTTCCTAACTTTTGAAGTCAGTTTTGACCTAGGAAGATGCAGGCTCCTTTGACTCTTTCCGTGAGATGACAGAGCATGGGTGCAGGAGTGGGGCGGATTTGTGGAGAAAGCACGGAAGCAGCAAGCCCGAGGGGAGCGGCTGCAGGCCCCAGGCCTCCCTCTCCAGAACTCCAGAGCCCCTTGCCCTGCCCAGGCCTTGGGTTTGTCATCTGCCCAGTGATGATCTCTACCAGCCCTCCTGGAACCGACGTTTCAGGATTCATGGATGGGAGGACAATCACAGAGTGTGTGGGGATGCGGGTCCTCAGGGCTACGTCTCCCAGATGACAGTGTGGACCACTGGAGATGGTTTCCATGGAAATGTCAACTTTCGTATGAAGGGGACAGCTGCCTTGGTCCCAGAGAGGGGTCTGCAGAAAAAAGCATTCTGTGACCAGAGATATGAGGGGGGATATGGCCACAGATGGGAGGGGTGATATGATGGCAGGGGAGACAAGTCTATGAGGCCTGCACTTTCTCACCAATGGCAGAAGCCAGCCAAACTTCTGCTTGTTGACTCCGATGATGTAGGGAATGGTGTTGAAGTTCTTTTCAGCCTGCATCTCCTCTGGCGTCTTTGGCAGCACCACTCCATCAACCACAGTGGGCAGGAAAGGGTAAGTCTGGGGAAGAGGGCAGAGTATTGTCTGGGCCTCCCCTTCCAGCTCACACCCGCATCCCCGTCGCCACCTGCCGGAGCTCACAACCTGCATGTGCTCCTGGCCGGTGGCCACACGCTCAGGGCTAAGTCGTGGACCCCAGAGGGCAGAACTGTGACCAGGAGACAGCAACAGTCAGGTGATGGGGGCAAATCTTCACTCAAATTGGTATAAAAATACATAATACAATGTGTATTTTATTTGAAAAGCATACATTAATATGTCCCTATGCAACTCTCCATCTGCAGTCAGTTCTTATAAGCTCCTCTCACAGGAAACCAGCCTCACATGGAAGCCCCCCATTTTGGGGTCACTTTTGAAAAGCTATAAGATAACTAACCTTTGAACCAGGCCCCCCAATGCTCTACTCATCCTCAGCCCAAGCACACCTTTCAAATCTTTTAATCACCCAATGCCCTGCCCAGCTTGTTCGTTCTCCCCACAGATCAAAGAAGCAGAAATGAAGAATAAGAAATTCACGGATGATCGGATCTCTTCCCTAGCTGACGCATCTGGAATCTCCCAAATATAAGAGCAAGATAACACCTAGAGGAAGACCAGGAGGAGTCTACCACCTGCACACCAGCCTGCAGGTGAACAGATGGCGACCACTCTGGACCCCTCGTTCCAGGGATGAACTGAGGTGACTTCTCAGTTGTTCCTTAAAAGGTTTCATGGCCAAAGAGAAACTTGGTGGTTTTGGGGAGGACACTGAGCCCACCATCTCCCCAGATTGTGAGCATTCTGATTAAAGGTCATAACTGGCCAGCAGCAGGAACCCCTCTTGACTTGGTAACATTCTCATTATTCGTGATATTTAAGTTCTGTAAAGTCACCAGGACTCTGATACAGCGAATGCTGAGCCGCTGCGCCAGCAAAATAAGGAATCAGGTTCCTGAGAGCCTTTGGTCACATTATTTCAACCTTGTTCTGTAAATGTTTCTGTTTAAAGATACTTTATGTAATAAACATTTCTTACAGATAGTTAGTTATATGTAATATTTATTGATAATGAAACACCAGTCACCAAGGGCTCAATGTTTTCTTAGCCTGAAGAGGCTGCTGTTGGAGTTGCCTGAGACTGGGTGGGGGGTGGTGTCCTGAGGACTGAGACTCATGGCTCCTTTCCCCACAGATCTGGAGACAGTGCGACTTGCACAGCCAGTCCACCCTGCAGCCCCCAGGAGACGATCCGGGCCCCTCCTGAAGGCTTCTGAAGAGCCCTTCACCCGTCATCTCCAGTCCCCACAGTGGACGTTTCTCGTCCACCTTCTCCCAACAGGGCGTTTTTAGGAATGTATACAAGACTAGGGGCTGGCTGGCGACAGGGACAGAGAGTTGATGATGGGGAGCAGTGGCCTGGGGGTCGGGGAACAGGTTCTGGTCCCATGATATGGTCGCCCTAGCTGTGAGACCCAGGACGTCATAGCCCCTCTCTCAGTGTCAGCACTATAAACACTAGGATTTACTAAGATTCCACATGAAGAATTCTTTCATTCTTCTCTAATCATTAACTGAAGCTTTGGTATTAAGACTTAAAATGTGTAATCAAAAACCAACGTCCTTACCTCTCTAGGGTCTCCATATAAATCAAGTTTGAAAAAGTTCTGTGAAGACAAAGACAGAGGTTGTGGTGAGGAGGCTTCCTGGGAGGAAAGCTGACCTCTGTGAGTTGTGCCAAAAGGTACCAAGGGCTTCCTCCTGGCGCCACGCTGGCTGGGCTGAGAGGAAGTGGGCAGGACACCCTCCCCCGGGCACCAGCACAGGGAGCAGTGTGGGGTGGGCGAGGGGGCGCGGCAGGGCACTGCTGCTGGTGCCTGCCCTGCCCTCCACCCATTTCCCCTTCTTCTTCCTCCAGGCAACAACACCCCGATTTTCCTTTGGGGGACCCCCTCTTCCCCACTCTCACTCCATATTGCAGGCATCTGTATGTGACCTCAGGTGCACCAAATCCCTGAATACGGGGACTACTGCAGCAGAGGACATGTGCCCATGTCAGTTCAATAGAGTTTACCCAAATTGTTGCTGCAATTGTTGGGAAATAGGGTTTCTAAAGAGATAATATGTAAGACTAGAGTAGTGTTGCTGTCTTTAACCTCCCCAGGGGACAAATCTGTCTGAGAGTGATGCCAACACCAAAAGGTAAAAGCTGAGGGATAAGGACAGTTTCTTAATCACATCACATGTGCGTCCAGACCCAGCCATGCCTGAAGCCATCCAATCCTAGGTTTGTCAGTGAGTTACCTGAAGATTCTGTCCCAACATATTCCTTTCTCAAGGCACTTTGAGATGAGTTTTCTTATCTTGCTTTAGAAAATCCTGACTCATACAAGCTGACTGAAATTCAGCCCAGCCCACACTTCTCTTTGTTGTGAGTCTGCCAAGACTGTACTAGTTCTATTGTGAGGCTGAAGCTAACAAGCCTGACCTTGTAAGGGGAAATCCCATTAAGGGTCCCTCCATTATGTGTTGTAGGCCTACAATCCAGGTGTGTGTGTGTGTGTGTGTGTGTGTGTAATGGGGAGAGAAGATAATCCTGGAAACACTTCCACATGATCTCAGAAGATCTTAGAAGAATAACATGGACTCTTAGGTTCTCTGGGTTTTCCCAAAGTCACTCAATCTCCCCCTAAATAAGTGGATCTCTTGTGCCACATGGAGTTTTAGAAAGAAATTTATACAACCAGAAAACAGTTGTGTTTATCTTTGAGCATAGTGGTCACCCTATTTGAGTCTGAGAAACCAAGATTCAAGGCTACTTTGGACTTAAACCATGGAAATAGAGCAGAGTACAGTGCTGGAATATAGCCCCTGGGAGTCCAGGAGTAGCCTCAGGATTCTAGGGTCCAGACAGAGAGTCCAGGTTCTCAGGCTACTCCAACAGTTCCCACTGGCTCTAAATGTGTTCTCTGGGTATCTGTCAGGCTGCAACTTCCTGTGATGACCCACCACCATAGCCATCAACCCCGAACGTCACCTTCTCGATGAAGGGCCCTGCTTCCCCCCTCTGTACTCCCACCACACTTACTCCACATAAGTCTATGCGCGTCTTTCTCCTTGAATAGTTCCTTGTAAACAGGGACTATATCCAATTATGTCTGCATCACCCACTCTGTTACCTCCACCCGTACACCTAGCAGAGGTGGATGGATGGATGGATGGATGGGTGGATGGATAAATGGATGCATGGGCTGATGAAACTGATCACTATGTGGAGTATGGATGAACTGGGGGGATTACTGGGCAGATGGATTACCCAGCGGATTAGCTGATGGATGGTTCACTGATTTTACAGAGGTGGGTGATAAAATAGATATATAGATGACTGGTAGCAGATGAATGAATGTTACAGATGAGTTGATATTGGACTGATGAAAAGATACTGATGGATTCTAATTCATCGACAGATGGACAGATGTACAATAAGGTGATGAACGAGCTGATGGATGGATGAACAGGTGGATGGATGAATGGGCAGATAAACAGCTATGACAGAATGATGATCGAGGCAGACATGCAGGAAACCTAGGAAACTGGGCCACCATGGGGTCATAACTGAGGTGGTTTTGAGACAAGGTGTGGCAAGCTTTCTGAAACTATTTGTTCTACATAACCCCATTCCTAAAATTCAAGGTGGTAACTATCTCTGAGCATACATAATGTTTAATTTCTTAAAAATATATCAGAAAACAAGATTGGAAAAGGTAAGTTTTGATAAATATGAGGGGTCACTGTTCAGTTGTTCATTTTGTTATTTATTGTCTTTGGTAACATCTGAGATATTCATAAAAAAAAAAAAAAGAAAGAAGGAAACATTCGCTTTGAGATCCAGAGGCTGACACTACTCCTGGGAGCTGAGAAACTGTCCCAGGTAGTTTTTCCAGGGCAAGAGGACTGAAGCTGAAATGATGAAGCCTGGGGCCCTTTTCCCAGGGTGGGGGGCTTGTTTTTCCAAGAGAGTGGATGAACTTACCATCTTCTGTGTTACCTCCAAGAGCTCATCCTCCGTCTTCTGGCGCAGGCAGTGAACAAGGACAGCCGAGGTGATGGTCTTGCACCCAGCAAAGGCAGCAATTCGCTGTAGAGATCACAGATGACAGCAGAATTCAAGAGCCAGGCCTCTCCCTCCATCAGTACCGAGGTCTTCTGTCCCAGCCTCCCTTGCTGTAGGCAGCCTGTGTTAGCAGTAAACACCCCAGACCAGTAGGTCCTGGGTCCCAGGCATGCCGGTTATACTCCACAGCCTCGCTGCTTTATCTCTGTTAAAGTGGACAGAATGATCTCAAAGCTGAACATCTAAAGAGAGGCAGCACAGAGAGGGTGCTTGAGAGCCTGGAATCCAGAATCCCACTTTCTAATTTCAAATCTTGACTCATCCAATTAATAGTCGTTTGGCCTCAGGCCAGTCAGTTGCAAAGTGAAGCCAGAGGGGAAGATGCAGAAGAGAAGTCAGGCGCCACGATGGCGGGGCCCTGCAGAGTGTGCACGGGCTGCCCAGAGCCTGGTCCAGTGTCTGACATACATCAGTGCTCAGTATGTATTTGGTGGAAAAATTAAAAGGCACAGGAAGAAGTAGAGGAGAGAGAAACAGCGAGAGTGCAAAATAAGAGTCTCAGATTCTCCATTCTTTGATTACTTGTCCTGTTTGATAGCAAAATCCAGTCCCATCTCTGAGACCTTTCTTTCCTTTAAATGAGCTCCCCCTTTTGGACTTAAGCTTGATTAATGGGCACCGGCTGTCAATATCCCCAAATTCTGAAAACATTCTCAAAAATTCTAAAAATTCATGGAGCCCCTTCTCTCCCTTTTCTCTCTACCAGTCCCTTCAGTCAGTGCTACCCCCAGCGCTCTCCAAATCAGCTCTTGCAGCCTGATCAAAACGCTCTGTAGCTGATTCCAAGGCACACTCCTCAGCAGAGCCTCTGTGTTGCTCACCCTTCCTAGTCTTCCTAACGCTCATCAAATAAAGCCACAGTCATCACCAGGTCCTATGTAGTATGGCCCTGCCATGGTCCCATGCTCAGCTCTCTCCAGGTTTCCTCTGAAATTTCTGCTCTGCCCACATGAGCCTTCCTCACTCTCTCGGACATTTGCCCCTGCCACAGGACATTTGCACAGACTGTTCCTGTTTCCTGGATATTCCTTGCTTGCCAAGTAATTTACTGCTGATCTTTCTCATCTCAACTCGTTGATCATATTTTTCTTTTTTTTTCCAGGAAGACTTTCCTGATAACCTCCCCTGTACCGTGGACGAAGTGCTCCTTTTGGATTCTGTTATGACCTCGGGTACCTTCCCTTATTGTTCTAGGTACAACTGACATTTTGTAACTGGTAAAATTATGTAATCTGTAATCTCTCTCCTCCTTGAGAATAGAAACTAGGTATCAGGTTATCCCCAAACTATCTGTTGCATGAATCAATGAAGCCATGAAGAATTCTCAGGCACCCACCTTGTCACAAAGTCCCCAGGGAGAAACCACTCCAGGCCACCATAGTGTAAATGAGTTCACTTGATCTTAGACCTTAAGTGAGATAATACACAATGGCACACATTCAGGGCAGCACTCCACCTGGCACACTTTGGGACATGTATTCAGTGGAAAGTGCACGGGGCTGGCAGACCAGAGTCATGAGCCTGAGTCCAGCTCTGCCCTCATCACTCTCTGGCCTTGGCGAGGCTCTTGGACTTCAGCTCTCTGCCCCAGTTTGCTCAGTGGTAGAGCTAGGAGGTGGGCTGAGGTGTGTTCTTGCCCTTCCCCTTCAGCCATTTCTCACTTCTATGATTTTCTGGGGATGTGAGCCAGACTGAACTCTAAGGAAGGGCCCTGACAATCCGGGAGAGTAGCGCGTGGTGTGCGGGCAGTCCGGTGTGAGACCTACCTCAGCTGCAGCCTTCGAGTCCCTCTTGACCAGGGCAGAAGTGAGGGCCACGCCGCTCTCAGAGATGGCCCGGTGGAAGAGATTCCTGGCCAGGGGGGACAACACCTGGAGGACCGTGTTGAGAAGGGAGTTTACGCTCATGGGGAGGGTGGTCTTC
Source organism: Ovis canadensis (assembly GCF_042477335.2). Classification (NCBI taxonomy): domain Eukaryota; kingdom Metazoa; phylum Chordata; class Mammalia; order Artiodactyla; family Bovidae; genus Ovis; species Ovis canadensis. The sequence continues at coordinate 37,159,128 of NC_091258.1, read as the reverse complement.
AAGAGCTATACCCAGCCACAACCCTGTCCTGGACTGTGGAGACCATGGGCCCAGCATCTGTGAGAAAACCTCAGCTGGAGGGAGGCAGGAGCAGAGTGAGGGACACAGAACAGGCGGCGCGTGGCGCCCACTGACTGTAACAATCAGCACTATCTGAAGGGCAGCTCAGCAGCTCCTAGCAACACTTTAGCAGCACAGTTCTCATGGCAACTATACTCAAGTAAGAATTAATTTAAAAAATTAAGGCGAATAAAAATGTTTAAATGGCTCGGGAAATATAAAATAAAGAAAATAAAGGCACAGTTCTGACTTCCCATTTCCATTACTCAGAATTTATCCTAAGGAAAACGAGCATGGAGGTACACAACAATTTGTAATAATGCTCACGTTGTTTATAAGAGTAAAAATCGGAAATAACCCAAGGTTTCAATATTATGAGATTGGATAAATAACGTATTTTTCATTCTTACAATGAAATTACTTGACTGTACATACAAAAAATATGAAAGACTGTTTAATGCTCAGAGAAATATTTATGTTGTTTTATAACGCTAGGGAAAGTTTGTGTTTAAAAATTTCTAGCTAGGGCTTCCCTTGTGGTCCAATGGTTAAGAATCCACCTTCTAATGCAGGGGACACGGTTTCAATCCCTAGTCTGGGAAGATCCCACATGCCGTGGAGCACATAAGCCTTTTGGCAACAGGTACTGAAGCCCTTGCACCTAGAACTGAGCTCTGCAACAAGGCATGGCACTGAGACGCCCCCACACGCAAAGAGTGTGAAGCGATGAAGACCCAGCACAGCCAAGTATTTCGAAAAGGAATTATAAAAGTTCTAGCTAGGTTGATAGGTGGATAGTCAGATAAAGAGGGTGAATTCTGAAAAAGAATTAGAAAAATACAGCTCAACATGTGTATCCATAGATAACGGAATTGTGAATGATTTTTCTTCTTTGAGATTTTCTGTACCTTTCCTTTCTTCCACTTCATGAAACATAAAAACATTTTCCTCTGAATGTTGAACTGTGAAACCAACATAGATTCATCAAATACAGTAACAGGGATTTCCCTGGTGGTCCAGTAGTTAAGACTCCAAGCTCCCAATGCAGGGGGCTCAATGGATACCTGATTGGAGAACTAAGATCCCACATGCAAAGTAGCCAAAAAAAAAAAAAAAAAAAAAAAGGAGGCACTAATAGCGCTAACCCTCTGCTCAAACGTGAGGGAGCTGGAGTGTTTCCCATGGCTCCCAGCATCCTCTAATCTGGCTTTCCGGCTTTGCTTCCCTCGCTGTCTCCCCCATTCCCATTCCCATTCCCCACACCACACTCCCAGGTCCTGTCTGTCCCTTGTTCCTGTCCCATCCCCCATCCCTCCTCTTCTTCTCCTTCTCCCCAGCCCAGCTCCATCCCTCAGCCCCAGAGGCTGCTGCCCTCCCTCCTGGGCATGGACAAGCCACCAGGGCCCTCAGAGGGGGCCTCCAACCTGTTCCTAGTGCTCGTGTCTCCTGAATTGTAGGCCTGGCTTCAAGTCAGACAAGGACACTCAGACCAACCTCATGGTCAGCTCCTCTGATTAATCATTTACACACACCCCTAATCTCAAGAGAAGTGAGGCGACTCCTAACATTAAAATGATTAAGAAGGAGAGGATGAGCTCAACCGACACAGGACAGGAAGAGAGTGTCTGTTGCAGCTGTGGCTGCAAATACGGCCCCGGAGGCTGAGCTGAGCCCTGAGCTTCCTGGGGGCCAAGGGGAGTCTGGCCTTTAACTCTTCACTGTCTGATGCTGCACAGAGTCAGGTCAGCCTTGAATGCAGGTCTTGGAAGTAAAGGTCCCAGGACTAGATGGGCTGGTCTGCAAGGGGTCCCATCAGCAGCCACATCAGAGCCAGGAAGACTTACAAGAACAGACACACTTTCCGCTCCTGCTGACTCTCCAAAGATGGTCACAGAGCCTGGATCCCCGCCAAAGTTGGCAATGTTCTCCTGGACCCAGTGCAGCGCGGCCACCTGGTCCAAGTGGCCCCAGTTCCCCCGGCAGTGCTCGTCCCCTGTGCTGTGAGTGAGAGGACAGGGTGGGGTTGGGAGCAGAGATGTCCCGGCAGGGCCCTGGGGACCAGAGATGGGGCTGGGGGTCCAGGGGAGCCTTCTGGGAAGGATTGGGCTTCCATAGCCCTGACACGGGGTCTTCACTCTCCTGCTGTCCTGCTCTGCTACAGGGCTCTGCAGAGCCATCCTGCATCTACGACTGAGCATCTGCTATGGTCGGGGTGCAACCCTGGCTCAGGTGGTAGAGAGGCCGGGGGAGAGGAAGTGGGGCGAGTACGCACAGTTACACTGTCACAGGGAGCAGACACGGGCCTTGGGGGGAAGAGCTGAGGGGTCTCCATGAAGGGGACACATCCTGGGACACGACTCCCCTGGGACAACCCTCCCCCAGCCCGCAGGTCTTTTCAGGGAGGTGACCACCCCTCCCTCAGGCCACCCCCCAGCATCTCAGGGTAAGAGGTCCTGGCACCAGTACATTCAGGAAAAGCTCAGTAACTGCCTGCTGGAAACCTGGTTCCTGTCCCCAGAGAATCCATGCAGGACACTCAAGCCTTCACTCATGCATGTGCCAAACTACACGAAGGAAATGGGGTAAGTGGGCCCAAGGCTCCTCGCAGTAGATATCCCCTGGAGTCAGATGCTCCTTACAACCTCCCAGTTCCAGGCACCCGCTCCTTCACCTACTAGACTTCCTGGAGCTCCCAGGAGTCTAGCCCTCTTTACTTCCCCAGGAGGAAAGATGTGTGAGCCTCTAAGTGCCATGCTGCATGGTGACTGTCATCTTGAAGATACTGCAACACGCCAGGCAGCAGAGTGAAAAGGGATAAGCAGTTCAGATGACATGACAGCTGGGCTAGGCTTGGTAGGAATAATAGGAGTGTGTCAGGGAGATTGGGTGTTTTATGGGTAAGAGCTCAGAAGTAAGTGCACCAGGGTGGCTGGGGAACGAGAAGGTAGGTGGAGCCCAGTTAGGGGGGCACTCAGATGTCTTAGCAGGGAGCCTAGCAAGCAGCCCCTAGAGGGCTTGCATGACCAGAGTGGGGTCCTAGCACCCCCACCCGGGGGGCAGTGTGCCACCAGGAGAGTCCAGGGACTTACCTGAAGAAGCCCCAGATGCCCAGGCGGTACTGGATGGTCACCACCACCACATTTTCGTGGGCAGAGAGGACCAGCCCTTCATAGGTTGACGCTCCTCCCACCAGCAGAGCTCCTCCGTGGATCCACACCATCACCTGGAGGGGGGGATGCAACCACAGGGTGACAGGAAGCAGAGCTGGGGAAGACCTCAGAGGCAGGCTTGGTCACCTACCCGTTCTCCAGCTGCGGCCCAGGCCAGCACCCCACTCAGGGCACCCTGGCTGCCCCTGCCTGTCTCCCCTGCCCCAGTGCCACCTGCGCTCAGCGCTCTTCATGCTGAGAACATCATCATGGGAACAGCCAAGGCTCGAGCACCATCTCCTCCCCAGCACTCCCGCCACCCTCACTCCTGGACCCCTCGCCCAGCTCAGTGCACTCAGCGTGCAGAAGCCCTTGGCTAGAAGCTTGTTTCAGCTTCATCTTAGTTACCTTCTGAGTGGCGAATTCAGCTTCTCAAGTGAATGAATGATTGTGTCAAGAAGCACACGCCCTGGATGGTATCTCTTCTTAATATGACTTCCTGCTGCCTACTTAGCTCCCCAAATCTCACCCATCCTCCAAGCCCAGTATAAAACCAACTCCTCTAAGAAGTCTTCAAGTATTGGGTGAATATGATCTGAAAACCTACTAGGTGCCAGGGACTTCGGGAAGAACTGAGCATGAGAGAGAACATGATAAATCATACAACACTGTCCTGAATTTAAGGAGTTTACAGGGCAAGAAAGATTAAAATAATATTATAAACATTTGGTTAATAAAATAAAAGAAATCAGTTACAAACTATGTGCTAAGAATGGTTCTAAGCAATAAAAATAAATCATCCATTTGAGAGGGACTCTTAATTGTCCCATTTCATAGACAGGAAAACTGAGGCTTTTAATCATGCTAAGGTCACGCAGCTAGTAAGTGGTAGAGACAGGAGTGAACCCAAGCAGTCTGGCTCCAGAGTCCACATGTTGAGCAGACCAGCACACAGAAGGCAGTGGCCATGCCTCAGGAGGGTGGCTGTAGGGGCAGAAGCAATTCCTCCCCTACAGCTCTAACTAATGCATCAGGAAGACTTGCCTCATGTTCTGACCCAGAAGCTGCCATAAACTTGATATTTGTTACTGAAACCTCATGTGTGATTATCCCAATTTGAGGAAGCAGCTAGTAAAAGGCAGAACAAAGATTTACACCCAGACCCTACAGTTCCAGAGCCTGTGTCCACACTAGAGGTTTCCACCCTCAGGTTTCTGGAGCCCCTGCTCCTCCGACACCTCTGACCCCTGCCTGCCTCCGGGTGGAGGGACTGAGTTTGCAGTCATCTCTGAGTCCAGGCTGAGCCAAGGGCTGGCCAGCAGCGATCTGCTGAAGAGGCCAGTCCAGCTCTGTGCAGATCCTCCAGGCCAGGGGCTATGTGGTCACAGTTTTCCCTTCCCTCTTCTCCTAACCCCCACTTCTAGCTATGTGTATGGGTACACTCAGTATGTAATAGGGAAAATGAATGAATGAACAATTGTCCCCACCTCTTTGAGCTTCTAGTCACAGGTTCACAGACGCCCTTCTCCACATCTGGGCACCATGCCAAGGGTGTTCCTGGGTGATGGCTGGGTGTGCCCAGTCCTGTTCCTACCCCAGTGACCGCTCCTTTTCCAGCAGACCTGCCCCAACGTCCAGCCTGAGTCTAGAGGTCGGTCATCTCTCTGGGCTCCAAGTATTGTGAAAATGCTGACTCACTGACTCATCAGTTCAGCTCAGTTCAGTTCAGTCGCTCAGTCGTGTCCGACTCTTTGCGACCCCATGAATCGCAGCACGCCAGGCCTCCCTGTCCATCACCAACTCCCAGAGTTCACTCAGACTCACGTCCATCGAGTCGGTGATGCCATCCAGCCACCTCATCCTTGGTCGTCCCCTTCTCCTCCTGCCCCCAATCCCTCCCAGCATCAGAGTCTTTTCCAGTGAGGCAACTCTTCGCATGAGGTGGCCAAAGTACTGGAGTTTCAGCTTTAGCATCATTCCTTCCGAAGAACACTCAGGACTGATCTCCTTTAGAATGGACTGGTTGGATCTCCTTGCAATCCAAGGGACTCTCAAGAGTCTTCTCCAACACCACAGTTCAAAAGCATCAATTCTTCGGTGCTCAGCCTTCTTCACAGTCCAACTCTCACATCCATACATGACCACAGGAAAAACCATAGCCTTGACTAGATGGACCTTTGTTGGCAAAGTAATTTCTCTGCTTTTTAATGTGCTATCTAGGTTGGTCATAACTTTCCTTTCAAGGAGTAAGCATCTTTTAATTTCATGGCTGCAATCACCATCTGCCATGATTTTGGAGCCCCCCAAAATAAATTCTGACACTGTTTCCACTGTTTCCACATCTATTTCCCATGAAGTGATGGGACCAGATGCCATGAACTTAGTGAGCTTTAAGCCAACTTTTTCAGTCTCCTCTTTCACTTTCATCAAGAGGCTTTTTAGTTCCTCTTCACTTTCTGCCATAAGGGTGATATCATCTGCATATCTGAGGTTATTGATATTTCTCCCAGCAATCTTGATTCCAGCTTGTACTTCTTCCAGCCCAGACAATCAGGAAGTGAATTTAGATACAAGAAAATCTTGATAGTTGGCAAAGGAAAGTATAGGAAAAGCTTGTTGCTCCAGGCTCTGCCCCCTAATCTGTGACACAGGAAGCTGTCAGAGAAGGCCTCTGTGTGCTGAGGAAAGGCCACACGCAGGCTCTGTGCTAGCGCGTGTCAGAGCGCTCCTGGCTGTTCCAGGAGCCCCGTGCTCCAGTCCTGCCAACCCGACTCTGTGACCCTGCCTTCCCCTCACTGGGCCTGAGTTTCTCTGTCTGTAAAGGAAGGGTTGGCTTGTTGGCTTATCTCCAAGGTTCCTTCCAGCTCTAACTCTATGGAAATGACGTTTTACCCTCTCTGGGTATCAGATTCCTAATCTAGCAATTAAGAGTCATCCTCTTGTCCATCTGTTAGCATGAGAGGCCCTGGAAAAATGAAATGTGCATCACAGATGTGCAGCAATCTCCCCCAGGGGCCCCACTCTGGCCGAGGGGAAACAGAGGTGTGGGCCACCTGCGCTCCCTGATGTCAGGTTTGGCTGTGGTGCACAAGAAAGCCAGGGGGCCCCAGAAGACCCTTGGCCCACGACGCCCCCACCCAACACTGCCTTCATCCCCTTCCAGTCTACCCCAGCCTTGCCCAGTGGTTCCCGCCGCTTACCGGCAGCCTGCTTCTCTTCGTCAAGTCAGCAGGGGTGTATATGTTTAGGTAAAGACAGTCTTCAGAAAATGTGAGACTAATGCTCTCCTTTCTGTTGGTAAAGAGATCCGAGAGCAACTGCGCCCCCACTGGGTCTTGGGAGCACCTGTGAGGGGCAAGGAGAGAAGAATTCTTGAGGTTCAATCAGAGCTGAACAAGATGTCTCCTGTGGTCATCAAAGGCCTTGGACTAGCTTCAGGCCAGTAAATAGAGTTGTTCTTACCATACCTGGGGCATGCGATGGGGATGCTCAGGCTCACCAAGGTCTCCCAGGACCATGTATGGTCAGACCTGACCTTCTTCCCTTCCTGGGGCCTCTGGAATGCCCCGGGTCAAGGAAGGAGGCTGCCCTATGTGCTGATGGGCATGAGAAAGGACCATTTCCTGCATCCCTGGGTCCACACCAGCGCTGTATGATGCCCGCTGTAGAGTGCCTATATTCTGCCCACAGGGAAACATGTTCTAGTCCACAGGAGACTTCCAGGAACCAGGAGAAATCAATCAAATGGCAGATATTTAGGGTCTACAACAAATAGCGTCAAATATTTGTGGGGCAGCATTAGAACTACATCCTATCCCTGCCTCTTCCTGATATGTTGGGTTTCCTTGGGCAAATGCCTTGCCTGCTCTGGACCTCAATCTGTCTGGTGTAGTGAGGGGAGGATTTCTGTAAGGATTTTGCAGCAGGGACATGCAAAATTCTGTCAGCAACTCATCACAGGCTGGAGCTACAGGTTGCTTTAACAGGATATCCTAAATATTCAACATGTGGCTTCCCGGGTGGTCCAGTGATTAAGAATCTGCCTGCCAATGCAGGGGACACGGGTTCGATCCCTAATTGGGGAACTAAGATTCCTCACGCCTCGGAGAAACTAAGCCCGCTAGCCACAAGTCCCGAGCCTGCGCTCTAGAGCCCTGGAACCACAGCGACCAAGTCCACGGGCAGCAAGGCCTGGACCTCAAACACCCTAGGGCCCGTGCACCACAACACAGAGGCCACCGCAGTGAGAAGCCGGTGCAGCGAGAAGTCCCAGCACTGTGACAGGAGAGTACCCCCCCCCCCCCACCAACTCCAGAACACATGAGCGCCGGCGGACAGCAACGAAGACATGGCACGGCCGAGAACAGATAAAGTTATATATTATAAAAGAAGTGGATTTATAGAAAAAGAGGCACCAGAGGTCATAACAGGTAATATTTACTCAGTCCTCTCAACGTGTCAACTGTTGTTTTAAATACTCCTTATATATTAACTCATCTAGTGTTCTCTGACCTAAGTTCTATTATTACACCCATTTTATGGTTGAGAAACTGAGGCATAGATATGTTAGAGAACCTGCCCAACGTCACACAGCCAGGAAGAGCCAGACTATGCAGCGCTTATGCCTCCGAGGATATTACAAACCACATTTCCAGATTTTCAGAAAGCAGGCGTGATGACCTCTAGCATATCAATGAGGTAACTGAGGCAATGAGGTGCTCGGATGATACAGCTGTCAAGTAGTGGAGTCAGAGCTCCAAAGAGAACCTCCTGATTTACATCCTGGGGGAGCATTCCCCAGATGACCAAGAAAAGGGTATAGTATTCATAAAAGAAGAAATTCAACATTTAATAAAGGGAAACAGAGTCAATCTCACTAATATTCAAATCCATGCAGAATAAAAAAAAATTATATAATGACTGTTCAATACCCAAAAGCCTTTTTTAATAACCCCAAGCATTGCCAAAAATTCAGTTAATGGAGGTTTTCATATATTAATTAAATGGGTGCAGTTGGAATATTTCTGAAGGGAAATTTTTTTAAAATACTCTTACTTTAAAATATCATTTCTTGGAACTTAATCCAAAAATATTTGTCAACATGCAGGAAGCTTTAGCTACAAGATGTTCAACAAAGTGCTACTTACATTATCAAACACATCAACAACAATGAAGAATCTCAAACACGAGATGGGGTAAAGAAATTATGAGTCAATACCCAATGTGATATAGTGATCAAGGTCAGATTGTGATATTTAATGACACAGAATGATGTTCATGATATACTTTCATGAACAAAACAGGCATCTAAGTTATCTGTATAGTGTAATATGATACTGTGATATAAGAAGAAATATGTATTTGATCTTCAGCCAGCTCACTAAATAGCTAGCTCTTAAAACCCTTGTATTGGAGACAGAAATGGCAACCCACTCCAGTATTCTTGCCTGGAGAATTCCATGGACCAAGGAGCCTGGCAGGCTATAGTCCATGAGGTCGCATGAGTCAGACACAACTTAGCGACTAAAGAGAGAGAGAGAAAACCCTTGAATCGGTAATCTCCTGAGTGGCGTATACTATTGGGTGAATGAGGTGAGTTGTGGACTGCACCTAAGAGCAGGAACCGGTTGTCAGAGAAATAAGCACATAATCAGAGGGCAGGAACCTTCTATCACTACCCCCTGAACTCTGGAAAGAGGAGGTGGAATGGAGGGGAATGAATCGCAAATTATTTCAATCACCCTGCCCGTATAATGCAGACTCCATGAAAACGGAAAAGGACAGGTTCAGACATTGTCCTGGCAAAACAGAAGGCTTTTTCTCTGTACTGCGTGGCATGTGAGATCTTGGTTCCCTGACGAGGGATTGAATCCGTTGCGGTGGAAGGGCAGATTCTTAACCGCTGGACAACCAGGGAGGTGGCCACCGTGCTGGGTCCTCTGTCAGGGACCTCACCTTATGGATCTCTTCATTTGGCTGTGGTTTGTACCCTACAATAGCCTTCAATAGGACCTCACCTTATGGATCTCTTCATTTGGCTGTGGTTTGTACCCTACAATAGCCTTCAATAGGACCTCACCTTATGGATCTCTTCATTTGGCTGTGGTTTGTACCCTACAATAGCCTTCATAATGAACTGGTAATCTAGTGAGGAAACTAGTTTGTGAGTTCTGTGAGCTGCTCTGGTAAATTACTAGAACCTAGGAAGGGGGTCACGGGAACCTCTGATTCATAGCCAGTTGGTCACGTGCACAGGTGACAACTTGGAATTGGCATCTGAAGGGGAGGGAGGTTTTGTGGGACTGAGCCCTTCACGGGTGGAATCTGATGCTGTCTCTGGCAGAACAGTGTCAGAATTGGTTGAACTGCTGGGCACCCATATGGTGTGCAAGCGTTGCTTTTTGGTGTGGGAAACACACACACACGCCAGAAATGGGTAGGGAAAATTATGTGATTCCATTTTAAGGGAGAAAGTGTGCAACAGATAGAAGACTGGAAAACTAGAATCTAAACTATGAAGAGCAGTTCTTGCTAGGCGGTGGGACTGTGTGATTTTCATTTTCTTAACTTTACTCACCTGTACTTCCACACTTTAAAAACATTGCCTAATTTTCTTGATTAATATTTGGCTGCACCAGGTCTTCGTCGCGGCATGTGGGATTTTTCAGTTGCAGCACAGGAACTCGTAGTCGCGGCCCTTGGAATCTAGTTCCCTGACCACGGATTGAGCCCACGCCCCCTACATTGGGAGCATGGAGTCTTAGCCACTGGACTACCAGGGAAGTTCCCTCACTGTTACGTAATAAGTATGGGCCACTTATCACTTGTAATCAGGAAAGAAAAAGAATGAATGTTTTTTAAAAGAAAGGGAAGATGGAAGGGAGTAAGGACAGTAGAGAAGAGAAGGAAGGAAAAGAATGTAGCAAGACACAGGACCCTGGAAAGAATTGGAAATCTCTTGCTGAGATAAATAATATGTGACTCAAAGCTTGCAGACATCCGAGATGCCTTGGGAAGCAGCTATGTGGCTTCATTGCCCAACTTGGCCAGCTAACTAGAAAACATCAACCATGGCTCTGCTTGTGCCGAGATAGCAAGACACACTAGGCAGCTGAGAACTTGTCCAATCAACACCCCAAAGCACTACCACCCATACATTTCCTGGCCTACCCTACTCCCCACTGTGGTGAAGTTCAAGAAGGAAAATAAATAGAACTGTGAAAATTAATAAAGGGAAACCTCCCTAAAATAAAATGCAGAGGTCAGGAGGGGCAGTTCTCAGGGACATACCGCTTCACCTCAATACAGATTCCAAGAGGTAGAGACAGACTTTGCACCTCTGGCTGGAAGTGACAGGACTTTACTATGAGAAAGATTAACTCCTGGCTTGGCAACAGCTCAGCCAATGAGAGATTGTCATTCCTCAGCCAATTAAAGCCACTATGTAACAAACTCCCAGTTTGCTCCAGTGGATTTTTTGTTTGTAACAGTGCCTCCTAACTTCCCCTTGGCCTCTATAAAAGAAAATCCTTTGTTTTACCTAATTTGCACGTGGTTTGCCATAGTTGCATATCCTCAATGGCAATTCTTTGCGGCTCCCTAGTAAACCCCTGGTTCTGCTGGAAAATATGTGGTTGTTTTCTTGTTTTAGGTTAACAGAATCAGTACTTTTGAAATCCCTCAACTGCTCCACTTTCTATTTTTTCCCACAGCACTTATCATATTCTGATACATTACATAATCTATGTATCAATTTGCTTTCTTCTTACTATCTGTCTGCCCCAGCTACAATGCAAGCTCCATGAAGGTGGGATCTTTGTTCTGGTCACTAACGGATTCCAGGAAACCGGAAGATACCTGGGAAAGTTGCTCGATAAATATCAGTTGAATAAAGGGCTCTAGAAATAAAGGGCTCTCTATGAGAGTTCTGGACGGTTGATAAGGATCTGCAGTATCTTGAAGATTCCAGGACAAAGCATGAGCCACTCAGAGGATCGCCTTGGCTCCCTCCTGCACCCCTTTGAGACTAACACCCCCACTGAGAGATGCCTGACTTACATGGGAGGGTAAGAGGTGGTATTCTTCACGAAGCTCCATGGTTCTGCAGGCTGCGGCGGAGCAAACCTCAAGGATCCAAGAGGAGGCTTGGCAAAAGGAATTCCCAGGAAGACGGCCACAGGCTGAGCAAATCCTTTTAAGCTGACATCTTTCCCCAGGACTCTGCCCTGAGCGGTGTCCACGACAGGCGATGAGGGCGGCAGCCCTGTTGGACATTGGGAGGAAGTGAGGACACGTCAGTGGTGACGGCGAACTGGAGTCTGCGTGGATTTTGTTACCTTGCCTATGTGATCTTGAATGTCCTCTCAAATCTCTAAGCCTCAGTTTCTTCTTATATAAGAGAGGGTGAAGCTAACTGCCCTTCCTAACTCACAGGGCGATCTGAAGGAACAAATTGCAATTGGAGGTGTAACAGCATCACATAAGACATAAACGCATGAAGAAGAGCTGCTGGGAATGAAGATGGCACTCAGTCTCCACACTTAGGAGCCTCTGGAATCAACCACCCACTGGATCCCGGCCGTGAGCTGCATGCCAGATGAGAGGATGAGCAAGAGGCGGCTGCTCTTCTCAGACATCTGACCTTACGTGGACAATGAGCATACGCACACCTGACCCCCCTGCAGGGAGCAGTGGTCCCTGTCCTGGGAGAATCACCGAGTGAGGCCCCATAGGAGACAGAATGGGAGCGAGGCCCTCTGACTGCTGGCTGCATGGAAGCAGCGACCTCGCATCTGGGACTTGCAGTCGTGGAAGGAGTGAACCCGAGAGGTAGAAGAGAGAGTGTAAGGGTATAAAGAGAGATGAGATTGTGCAGAGGGGAGGCTCTGAGACGGCAAGGCACAAGGCCTGCCTGAGGAAGAGCGATGGGCCTTCCTCATGACTCCAGGAAGAGTCACGGGGGTGGAGCATAATCCTGGAAGGGTCAAGGCTGGGAGAGTCCCAGACACCAGGCCAGCAATTCGGGCTTATTTAGGGGGTAAATGAGTGACAGTGAACCATTCTGGAGTAAGAGAGAGACACACAATCAGCTTGAAGAGGCTCCTTCCGATGACTCTGAGCAGGCTCATCACGGGGGGGCGAGGCTGGGGGTCACATTCTGTCTGTCCCATTCCCGTGGAGCAGGCGGTTTTTTCTCACTGAGCTCACGTGTGTCTCCTGCACTTGCCAGGTCAGGCCTGGTCCTCCCTGCTTGGGGACATCCTGCACCTTCATGAGGCAGGCGGTCTTAGTGTGACCCCTGTTCACGCTTGTCCCTCAAGTCCCTCTTGTCCGTCCTCAACACCTGCAGTTTGTTTAAGCATCCTAACAGGAATGATTTCCAGACTCACCCTCCCAATTTTTCCCCTTTAGATACAGACAAAAGGCCAACCTCTCTCTCAAAGTGTGTGGCCAGAACAGAGAAGAATGACCCAGATCTGGTCTTATAGACACATCCAAAGACAGCCTGCAAGAGACATGAAGTGGGCAGATGCCCGACTGGCAGGAGTGAAAAAGTGGGCATTGGGTTGAGAGGCGCAGGCAGTGATGGTGACAGCAGAGGTTGACACTTGTGTCACATGCTTGCGTAGAGAGCACTTACTAGGACCACGTGGGGACTCTAATCACAAAAACCTGGCTAGGGAGACACCATTATGCCCATTTTAGAGATGAGATAACAGAGGAAATGGAGGAAGCCAGGATGGACTTCCTAAAGGGGTAATGGTACGGACCCACCCAGGTAAAGCAGCAGTAAGGGGATACTCAGCTTCTCATGTGCTTCTTACTCAGCGCTTCCCCTCGGTTCTGGGCCTCTCACAGTGTCACAGAGCCAGAAGGAAGATAAACCCAGTGGAGGCGGGGCTGTCAGAGCGCTAGCTCTGGACTCAGGAGACAGAGACAGAATTCACAGCGTGACTTTCCAGCTGACCTTGGCACGTACATTTCCCTCCCTGAGCCTCAGTTTTTCCATCTATAAAATGGAGCAGATGCATCTGAGGTCTCTTGCTACATTCTTGTCTTAACCATGTCCTCTGTGTTCTGTATTCTGATGCTTTGACACCTGGAGCCTCGCTGATTCTGGGGGGACTGCCCTTCCCAGAGTTAGCCAATCCCTGGAGATAGGAACGAAATTCCCCTTCCTGCCTGCCGTAGCCTGTACCCCAGTCCCCTTCTTTATCAGGCCCTCTACTCAGGCACTGTCACCCTGCCCCAAGCACTCCTATGCAAAATACCTGAAACCTGTGCACACCCCCTCACCTGCTGACACTGGCTAGCTTGGGACTCCCAAACCTGCTTATCCTGCCTCACCTCTTTTTTGTCACCAGCAACCAAGATAAAGCCCCTTAACCCCAATTTCTTTGTCTTCCCTCTGCCTGGAGACCCACCCCTGTCTTCACCTGCACCACCATGGTAGGCCATGCCCTCTTCTTCAGAGAAATGTCTTAATCATCTTTTCAATGGCAGTTGGCTCCTTATCCTACTTGCCAGTATAGGTAGGTGTAAGAGACATGGGTTTAACCCCTGGGTTGGGAAGATCCCCAGGAGTAGGAAATGGCAACCCACTCTAGAATTCTTGCCTGGAGAATCCCATGAACAGAGAAGCCGGGAGGGCCACAGTCCATAGCGTTTCACAGAGTCTGACACGACTGAAGGGACTTAACATACACTCCTGATCTGTGGGCCCCAGGATACCCCAAACTTTCTGTTAATACACTGTCTTTGAAAACAACTCCTTTATCTCTTTTTTCCCTTTCTCTATTTCAGGCACTCTTTAGAAGCAACAGCCCATTTCCACCTCACAACAGCCCACTGAGGTAGATACAGTTGTCACCCCCATTTTCGAAATGCAAAACCAAGGCACAGCAAAGGGACATAACTTGTCTAAGACACACAGCTACTAAGTGCTGAGCCATGATGGCAACACACACAGCTGTCTCCAGAGTTGGTATTAATATTCTGGTAAGGCTTCCCAGGGGGCTCAGTGGTAAAGACTCTGCCTGCAGTGCAGGAGACGCGGGTTCGATCCCTGGGTGCAGAAGATCCCCTGAAGAAGGAAACAGCAACACACTCCAATATTCTTCCCTTGGAAATCCCATAGATAGATGAGCCTGGCTGGCTCCATGGGGTTGCAAAAGAGTCAGACAGGACTTAGCCGAAAACAACAGATCCCTTCCAGGATTCTGGTCAGGACACGCTCCATATCTGTATTAACAATCAAGAGGGAAAGACATGGAGGAGCTCGCCAAAGTCCTGGGAGGGATGTGGGAGGTGAGCTTGTTGTCCTCCTCTGGAGTGGCGGCCCGCAGCCGAGTCCAGGCTGTGCACGGTCCCCTGTGTCTCCTGCTGTGAAACACGGGCTGGGCTACCCCATCCAAGTTCACAGAGCCCATGCTCTGCAGAGCCTGGGCTGTCACTACTTTGTCCCATGCACATCTCCTCCTCCATGTTCCCCAAAAGGATTTCCAAAGAAGCCCCGGCTATCTGCATTCAGGAGGACTCACCCCAAGCTGTGAAAGTAGAGATGGAGGTCAGAACCAGCGCGAAGAGCCACATCGTGGAAAGACAGCTGCTCCTGTGTCCACAGGTCTCTGCCCTGCTCAGAGGGCTGTTTCACTCTGGGTCCAAAGCTCCCTCTGCAAGTTCCCATCCCAGCAGCTCAATAACAGAAAAACTGGCCTCCCTTCCTTGAGGGTGGTTGGGCGTGGGAACCACGCCCACCAAGACTTCACCCTCTTTTAAGTCAAGAACCTGGACCTAACTCTCTAATCACAGGTAGCCACAGACACTTCAATTTGTTTCCTAAGTGCGTCTCCCTTCATGGACTCTAAGCTTAGTGCTCTGTGAGATTCCCAGGGCAGGAACAAGCAGACAGAGGCCTTCAGACAAGGGGAGCCTTTGGTCTGGGGCCCTCAGAACAACTGGATACCTTGCAGAGCAACTCCCAGCCCCATAGCTGCCCAGCTAGGGAATTAAGGGGCTTTTTTCAGAGTTCCATGGTCTTATTTTGGAAGCACCTTGAATTTCATTCAGTCACCCTTCTGACGCCTAGATTACATTTACAATGTTCCTGCCAAGTGACTCAGCCTCCTGCTACACACCTCCAGGATCAGGGAGCTCATTACCTCTCCAGGCAGCGATCTTTGGAGAAAATGTTATTACATTAAAGGGACTCCACCTCTCCATCATCTTTGGCTCTAATTATTCATTCATCTATCCATCCATCCCTCCACCCTTCCTTCCATTTATTCATTATTTCATTTATGCATTCATTCTCCAAACATTTACCAAATGCCTGGCTCTATGCTAATGGTTATTCATCTTTCCAGGTGGCGCTACTGGCAAAGAACCCACCTGCTAGAGAGGGAGATGCCAGTTTGATCACTGGGTGGGGAAATCCCCTGGAGGAGGGCATGGCAACCCACTCCAGTATTCTGGCATTGAGAATCCCATGAACAGAGGAGCCTCGGCAGGCTACAGTCCATAAGGTCTCAAACAGTCGGACATGACATAAGCGACTTAACCATGCATGCCAAGTATTATGGAGACAAAGATAAATCTAAGCCATGGTCCATCTCCTGGAGGAGTCACCATATAATAGATAAGACAGAGGCAGGGAGAGGTGATAGGTGGGTTGTTATGCAACGTGGCGGCACCAAAGTAGAGGGATGCGGAGTGCTCTGAGTACACCTGTGACAGTGCTCTTACCTACTAGGGGAAAGAGGAAGATGCTCAAAGCCCGTCTAACAGAATCATTATACATCCAGTAAGTGGGACATTCTCTAAGTACACTCTGGTACAGCCGGCTAAGGCAATACTGTCCTTTCACTCAATCTCGTGATGCGCACCTCAGTTTCTTAACAGGGAAAGGCAATCATGATCTATTGTTAAGGGGAAAAACAACTATCATACAGTTTTGACTGCATTGGGATACTGTTGGCAGTTTCTCAAGAATCACACAGGGACTTCCCAGCTGTCCAGTGGTTAAGACTCCACTGCAGGTGGAATGGGTTTGATCCTTGGTCACAGAACTGAGATCCTGTATGCCATATGGTGTGGCAAAATTTTTTTTCTAAAATATTGAACACAGAGTCATCATATTACCCAGCAATTCCACTCCTAGGTATATACCAACAATAGTTGAAAATATGTCCCAGCAAAAACTTGTACACAAGTAGCAGTGATTTATAATGGCCAAAGTAAAAAAACCAAATGTCCAGGAACTAATGGACAGATGAAATAATATCTGTACAATGCAGTATTATTGAACTATAAAAAAAATGAAGTACTGGTACATGCCAAACAGGGATGAACCTTGAAAATATTGCATATTATGCTAATGAAAGAAGCCAGATATGAAAGGACAGATATTGTCTGATTCTATTTATATGAAATATCCAGATTAGGCAAATCCATAGAGGAAGAAAATAGTACAAAGGTTGCTGCAGGCCTGGGGTTTGGAGGGGCAGGGAGTGAGGTGTGAGTGGTACTGGGTAGAGGCTTCTCTTTGAGGTGATGAAAATGTCCTGGGATTATATAATGGTGATGGTTGCACAACTCTGTGAATATACTGAAAAACCGCTGAAGTGTAAGCCTTAAAAAGGTGAATTTTGAACTTCCCTGGAGGTCCAATAGTTAAGGCTCCACGGTTGCTACACAGCGGGTGTGGGTTCAGTTGCTGGTGGGAGAATTAAGATCTCACATGTCACATGGTGTGGCCAAAAATGAACAAAACAAATTTTTAAACAGATGAATTTTCTGATGTGTGGATTATCTTTCATTAATGAAATATTTTAATAATCTAGTCTTCCTGAAGGCTCAGTGGGTAAGGAATCCTCCTGCAATACAAAAGACACAGGAGACACGGATATGATCTCTGGTTCCGGAAGATCCCCTGGAGGAGGAAATGGCAACCCACTCCAGTATTCTTGCCTGAGAAATCTGTGGACAGAGAAGCCTGGCAGGAGACACTTTACAAATACCCCACTGTGAGACCAAACATGCCCCAGATGCTGTGCTTGGCATCCCCAGAGGGGACATCAGTCTTGGCTTGGCCAGTTCCAGTGACAAGGCACCCACTTTTCCTGAGAGCTCCCTGTGCTGACTTGGCTCTGAATCTTTGAAAGTTCCTCCCTAAGTCAGGCTGAGGTCCACCCTTCCTTGAAAATTCAGCCCTGTGCTACCGGAAAGTCGCAAAGTGATTTAGATTTGGAGGGACTTTCCAGTCTCTTTTCTAGCAAAAGCAAGTGTACCTGAGACTTGGGTCCAGACAGAGAACTTCATACCTTCCTCTGCAGGGTGATGGCTTTTCTGCAGTTTGAAGGGCCTGGTGCTTGTGTCCTAAGTGGCTTCAGTCCTGCAACTCTGTGGACTATATATATATAGCCTGTCAGGGTCCTATGTGCTAAGTGACTGGTAATTAATTCTAGGTGTTTCGCCCCCCTGGCGGTTGCTGGAGGGAATTGCTATTTGATATTCAAGAACAAGGGGAGTCACGCGGCTCAGAAGTCAGGTCTCAGATCGCCTACAGGTGCCCTTTGTGAAGAGCCAGCCTGTGCAGGGTGCATGGGTTTGGGGGTCAGGCATCCTTGTTCACAGGCACCTTGTCACTTCCTGAAAGAGGCAAGTTACTGATACACTCTGGAATTCCATGTCCTCTTTCCTATAAGGAAGATAATAAGACTTCAATTGGTGGTTCAGTGGTAAAGAATCCTGCCAATGCAGGAGGCATGGGTGGGATTCTTGATGTGGGAAGATCCCACCTGCCATGGAGCATCTAAACCTGTGAGCCACAACTGTTGAGCCTGTTCTCCCCCACAAGAGAGACCACTGCAATGAGAAGCCTGCACATTGTAACTAGAGAAAGCACATACTCAGCAACGAAGGCCCAGAACAGCCAAATATGTATAAGTAAACAAGTAATTTAAAAGATGACATTTCTATGTGGGGGAATAAATGAGACAGTGGCTTGATTCCTAGCACAGGCTACCTGAACAGCGTCCATTATGATCTCTATATCCGCACTGACATTAATGCAGCTCCCAATAAGCCCCTGAAGAAAGGCTCATTGGTTTGCAACCTTGCTCAGGGTGAGGCCACAGACAGATAGGAACCTTGCTTATCCAGTGCCCCTAGGGCCTGTGCATGTCTTTCAGTAAGCCCCACAGAATAAGTCACTGTACCATCATTTGAGCAAACTCAGTGGACCTGCATGGTCTGGAGTGACTGCTAGTTACTGACAGGTAAAGCAACTTGCCTAAGGTCACATAGCCCATAGTCAGAGGGCTGAATCTAAACCACACGGTCTCATCGCCTGGCCATGCTGTGTTGATGATGATGCCACTGGATGCTGACCCTGCCTCTCATTCAGAGCTGCAACGGTGCTCAGAGACGGTCCAGTTGTGCTCCTGGCTGGAGAGATGGGAGGATGAAGCCAGAGAGCTCACCGAGTATGCAGAGGGTTCTGACTGCCACCTCAGGGCTTCCCCCCAGGTGCTCAGTGTCCTCACCTGTCCTGGGATGGCATGGTGCCTGGTGCAGGGGGAGGAGAGGAGGCTGCAGTCAGCCTGCAAGAGGGTCAGTCCAACCTGTGTCACTTAGTATCATGTAACTGCTCTGGGCCTCAGTCTCCTCTGCTCTAAAGGGCAAAATAATAGTGTCTGGCTCTCAGGATGAAAGAATGTAATATATGCGCAGACTGTCATAATATGTTTAGTGAGTATCTATAATGTCAGCTATTTATTTACTATTATTATTAGCATAAGAGCCATTTTCCTCCTTCCAGACAATCAAGTAGGGACAGGAGGCTTAGCTCTGGGTTCTGTGTCATCCACATCAACCCTGTGAACATGTGACCAGTTCCCCTGAGAGGGTTACCCTCCATTCAGGAAAAGAGGCATTACAAGTCAGTCTGGGTCCTCCTAACAGATACAGAAGGAGCCTGCCCTTTCTGCTGTCACCTGCCTCAGGGTTTCCTTACCATTTTCTTTTCAATGATTCTTACATACATTAGATGAAATTAATATACATTTTCTTACATATATGGAAAAAAAAAAAAACACTTGACCACTAGTGAAAAAGAGAATCAGTAGGTAACCAGAACATCATATATACATTTCTTTTCTTTCTCACATGTGACTCCCAGGATTGAGCCTTACACAGTGAGAAGTGCTGAAGACATAGTTCTGGGCTAAAGGGAAGCTTTCTCACTTTCCATGAGGAAGTGGAAAAAAAAGCCAGAAGCAGGGCACCACCTCCCAGCACCATGAGCCTGCCTGAGTAGCCTCCTTGTACTGTGCGCAGTTTTGCCTTTGAGAAAAGCCATCCTAACTAGTATTTCCCTCAGGGTTGCTGTGAGAATTCAAAGAGCAAAAGCAATTAACAAGGCTTGGTACAGACTCCAGGGTGTGTACCTGATGGAGTCTGACATGGTAATACCCACTGGTCTTTCCTACTGAATGCCAGGTCTGCCTATCTCCGGGGCGGCGGGCGTGCAGGGGACATCCTATGATTAGGGAACCTCCATCCTGGAGTGCAGAGGCCCCTTTACAGTTGAGGGAAGCCGCTGGAAAACTGAGGCAAAGGGGCGCCTGGAGAAACGCGCCATTGTCCCTTCAGGAAAGGAAAACGGAAGTGAGGACCAGAGGCCTAAGGAACTGTGGGTCGCGGGGCTGTTACAGGAGACGTTACCCGGAAACTGCAGCCAAGAGACCGTGGTGGGGCCCGAGGCAGGCCATGCCCGGGGACCCCGGGGAAGGGGAAATGGTGGCGAGGGTCACCTCCACCTTGGGTCTGGGGCACCACTCCCCGGCCTCAGCCAAGCGGGACACCAGCCAGCGGGAGGCGGGGGTGGCTCACTGGCTCCAGGCAAGGGCGACCCGAGGCCGGCGGCGCGGGGATCTGTGGCGGGGAAGCCGCGAGGACACAGGAGCCCTGTTCCTAGAAGCGCCGAAACAGGTGGCTGCTCCCGTGGCGAACACGGGGACGGGCGGCCGGGGCGAATGGGACCCCGCTTACCGCTGGGCACAGGGCCCTGGGCTCCAGCCGGCACCCAAGGGGAGCGGCGCGCTCGGCCCGGGCGCCGCGGGCGGGGCGGGCGCAGGGGGCGGGGCCTCTGCGCGCGGGCCCCTCCCCTCCGAAGGCGGGTCAGGACTGGACTCCAAGGCCTCCCACCGGACCAGTGGGTCTGCTTCACCACCGCTTTGGACCTTGGACCTCGCCTTTCCTCCTGATGGACCGCAAGTGCTCCTGCCCCACCGGTGAGGGACCCCTGGCTTTGAGCCCTACTGATGCCTGCTTCCCAGGCACAGGACGGAGGGTGTCTAGGGTTGCAGAAGGGAGTGTGTGGAGTTTGATCACAGGGGGACCGCTGTCACTTACTGGTCTAGGAACGTCTTCCTAGTCCGGCTCCTGAGAGCATTTCAGGCGCCCTTGGCCTCCATTCTAAATCTCAGGGCATGGAGGCTCCAGACTGTACCTCTTGTCCTCACCCAGGGGGTCAGGGAACAGCTAGACCGGGACCCAGTGCTGGACGGAGACCTTGGAGCTGCCGGGCGTTGATGGCAGGAGGGGACATGGTGCCTCTTGGGGTTCAGGACGTAGACCTGGCTCCCAGCCCCAGTCAACCTGGGCTGGGTCTGGAACCTGGGGCCTTCCCTGGGAAGGGGATCTTCTTTCCTGGGACCCGAGGAGGTGAGCTGGGGCTTCTCCATCTGCCTGAGTGGCGGGGAGCTCTCCCAGGGCTGGTCCTGACCCAGGAGGAGGGGGAGGGCCCTACTGACGGCTGCGTGGCTCCTCCTCCCCCCTGCTCACCGCTGGCCTTTCCCTTCCTGTCTGGTTCCTGCTCCTGCAAGGCCTGCAGATGCCCTTCCTGCAAGAAGAGTGAGTGCGGGCCCTCCTCTGGGAACTTGGGGTCTGGGCTGAGTCCGAGGAGGGACCTGGAGCTCAGCAGGTGGGAGCAGGACACTGACCAGACTTCCTGGCACCCGCCTCAGGAGGAACAGATTACCAACCATGAGATGACATGGTGCCCGGTAGGGGTGAGGGCGAGGATGTTGCACTCACCGTGAGTGCCCGTCCCACCTGTGTCCCTGTCAGGTGACATCACCTCTCTGCTCAGTCTCCTCTTCTGTGGCAGGTACAACAATAACTCCTGGTTATTTTAGAATTTAACTTTAGGCAACAAACTTTTAAGAATGCAATAAGATTGAAATATTTAAGAGATGGACAGTCTTAGAATGAAGCCTAGCACACACTGAGCAACCAAACTATCAGATATTACTTCTTATCATTCATATTACAGGAGATATTTTTCACCTTCCAAACCAGTAACCCAGGGCTGCTGTTCATGGCTGTGTGTCCTGTTTCATTCTCAAAAACTACGTGTGATTGTGCCATGGTCCAGAGAGGGTTATCATCTTTTCCACAATTGAGGAGCTGGCACTAGGGATGTAAAGCCACTATCGAGGCTGCCTCTGTTCTCCTAAGAGATGCAGGAGGGTACCTACATTCCTGCTATCACTTGTACTAGGATTTTACCTAACATTTTCTATCACTATACAAAATTTTAAATTTTTCCTTTCACTCAGCTGCAACAGATCTTACCCAGGGCCCCAATTGAAGTGGGTATGCTGGTCTTTCAGTGGTTTGGGGATGTTATTTTTTAAGGGAGAAGTGCCTGAGCAGGGCTTCAATCCTGCATTCCTGAGGCAGGTTTTCACTGATCTTACTACCTTCTGGGCGTTCCTGGTGGCTCAGTGGCGGAGAACCCACCTGCCAATGCAGAGGGCAAAGCTTTAATCCCTGGGTCAGGAAGATCCTCTGGGGAAGGAAATGGCAACCCACTCCAGTATTCTTGCCTGAAAAGCCTCACGGATAGAGGAGCCTGGGGGACTGCAGTCCGTGGACTCACAAAGAATCGGACATGACTTGGAGACTGAGCAGAAACAACTGTCACCAGTGTTTCTCACGGGTCCCTGATAGAGGTCGAGAGAAGGGCCTGCCGTCTGTGTGAACTGCCCTGTGGGTGAGTGGCTCCTGAGGACTGTAGGCTCTGATACTCACTGCAGTTGGCCTCTAGCCTCGATTCGTGTTTTAGAGTCACTGTACTCACACACACGGTGACTCCATCTTCCACCTGTCAGCAGACAGTCCGCCAGTGTTCATGTCCCATCTCTCCTCCACAGTGCCTGTCTTCCTTCAGACTTCAGGGTGATTGCCCTGCAACCTCTTTGAATGAATCAGAAACAGTCATGAAACTGGGAATAATCTGGATTTTTCCTGCAGAAATGGTGGCCGTAACATTCTTAGAGACTTCTACATCCCAGGAGAAGCCAGAAATCACCCCAGGCATTCTGAGAGACAGTTTTCAGGTGACACTTCAGGGACTCACTCCAAAGTGGTCACTGCTTGGCCCTGATGTGGTCCAGGCCGCAGAGAGGGTTCATATGAGTTGTTGGAAGAGATGGCCCCAGGGAGGGGCCTGGAAGGATAAAACGTAAGTTGAAGAAAACAGTGTAGACCTGTGGGAGGGCCAGTAAGGGCCAGGCAGCCATGCCACATGTCGCCATGCCCAGTTCCCTTCTTTCCCACTCCAGGACATCCTCAGTCTGTGTCGCCTCCATCTCTTCAGGCAGCTCCGCATGGAGGAGGAGGACACGGCACTCTGATCCCCCACATCCTCTCACTGGAGTTGTGGATGGCCCAGAGGCATGGAGCAATGCAGCAGCCCCCTCAGCACCTCCCAGGGCCCAGCCTGCTCCACTCTGCACATCCAGAGGTCAAGCCAGAACGGCCAGAGCACCTTCCTGCCAATGGTGCCCACTGTCTTCATCCTTCTCTCACTGAGGAGGATGACTTTATTTCAGCGCAAGACAAAGACATTGACTTGGTCTCCAAAAGAACATTTATTTCCAAATTGAGGCCACAGAAACAGAAACTCCCCCTCCCGGACCTTTGCCACTCCCATCAGATAATTCTTCAGACTTCACAATAAGACGCCTCTTTGACACATAAACACTTCTAGAGAAACCTCCATCTGGGGGCCCAGTTGAGCCTCCCATTCACAGCTCAACATGTTTTAAGTGTGGTGCCTTCTTTGCCGCCTCCCTGGACAGAAGCTCATTCCAGAAAGCCACTTCCTTGTCTTTCAGCTTCTCGGCTGCCCGAGTGTTGACACCAATCTGAAGGTACCCTTCTTTGTGGTCATACGCTGGCCAATGGGGAAGCCCCTCCCCATTAGGGTTCCTGAAACAGAGTCAAATAGAAATTCACCAAAGCAAAGGTTTGGTCCCAACAACCCTCTGAGATGGTCAGGGACACCATGGCTTTATTTCTGCCAAAGGCTCATATGCTGCCAGAGACAGGAGGCTGACCATGTCCTGGGCACCCAGTCCATCACAGGGAGCTCTCATGTCACAGGGCCCGATGTTTGACCATCGCACGTTGGAAGCTCCCCCCACCCAATAGACACTCCCTGTCCCTTCCCAACCCTACTCCATCTCTGCCAGCAGCTCACCCATTCCGAGCAAAGTTGGCCCAGAATTTCATCACCATCTTGCTGAGATTGATCTCTTCTTCTGAGGCACCATCTGTGGGGAGGAGACAAAGCCACTGCTGCTCAAAGTGTGGTTCATGGGCAACAGAAGCACTTGAGAAATTTTAATAAATTCAGAAATGGGGGCCTTACTCCAGACCTACTGAGTCTAAACCTGCATTATAAGATCTTGGGTAATTCAAGTGCACTTTAAGCTTGACAGTTACCAACTGAGGCTGGGCTCAGTGAAGGGCTGCAGTCGATCCATAAGCTGACTGCCTTGTCTTCTGTGCCCACTCGATTGCCCTTCCCCCTTCAGTGTTTCAGGGACACACCCCAGGGTTGCTGCTAGACTAACCCCACCTCCCAGGATGCTCTCCTTTGGGCCTTTTCTCAGTTTCCTTCACCCATATATGTTTTCACAGAATCTGACGAATAACCAAGCTGCAAGATCCCCA
Source organism: Ovis canadensis (assembly GCF_042477335.2). Classification (NCBI taxonomy): domain Eukaryota; kingdom Metazoa; phylum Chordata; class Mammalia; order Artiodactyla; family Bovidae; genus Ovis; species Ovis canadensis. The sequence continues at coordinate 37,134,892 of NC_091258.1, read as the reverse complement.
TATAGTTATCCATCAGAAAGTGTCCAGAAGCACAGCCCTGGGGTGTGTCACACACAAGCTGTCTGTTAACTGTTGATGGTGAAGACATTAAAGACATTTGTGAGAGTTATTCCTTAAAATATTATAATGTTAAAGATATTTAATTTAAAAAGATACGAGCTTTAGATGGATGGTTGGATATACAGTCAAGGGTCACTTGCACTCTGATGTGCTCTTGTGAGTGTGGCGTGAATAATGGCCTTCTACCCCTGAGCAGGGCCTGTGGGTGACACACTACTGTCTTGCTGATGCCCAGGTCTGGATTCTAGAGTGACCATGGGTGAGGGTACAAGGATATGCATTCTTCATCATGTACGGTAGAACAACAACAACAAAAAATGGTTGGGGCCCTTTGTCCTTCCACCCTGTTATGGTGAATTCAGGAAACTAAGAACTGCAGAGAAGGAGGAACTTGCCCAAGGTCACCAAATCAAATCTCGGACCAGGAGCTCCTAACTCCAAGTTTATAGTCACCAAAAGGCCATCACCTTTCAGAAATGGAGCTCCGAAGACAGAGAAGAGCTCATCCCCATGGTCCCCTATCACTGTCTTGGGTTTCAGCTCTGATGAGAAGCTTGGGCGATACCGAAACTCATACATATAGGTGGGGGCTCCAGCATCTGGAAAACAAGGATTCATACATGGTTCATTTCAGCAGACACACAACTGGATAGTATCAGGGGCTCCAGGGGGCCATGAGCAGTCAGAAAATTAGGGGCACGCCTGGTCATGAGTGAACAACAAGAGCATTAATAACAGCTGCCCACTGTGAGAACCAAATGTGTGCCAACCTTGTGTGTTCCTGCACCAAGTCCCTGGTTATTAGCACCGTAGAGAATAAAGAGCTTGGAAAAAATTCTATGAGTTGCTTAAGGGTACATTGGTGGTAGAGGTGGAACTACATTTGAACCAGTTTTTATTCAATGACTGAGCAAATGAATGAATAAATAAATGAATGTTGAAACTATGGGGAAACTGATAAGAAATAACTATCATTATAGAGGCATCGGGTCAATTCATATAAGCCTCTTTGCCCTGATGCATTCTCACTCCAGAACATCTAGATACATACAGTTTATGTCCACAGAAACACCACTACATTTCATTGATAGCAGGCTGCTTTTCATTCCTGTAGAGAATACCTGCAGCACAACAGGTACTTTCAATTCCACCTGTTTTTTAGCATTTCAGGCCAAATGTAGTTAGTATTGGATGTATTACTCGCAACAGTTTCCACGCACGTGTTTGTGTTAGATGTATCACTCTCAACAGTTTCCACGCATGTGTTTGTGCTGAGGGCCGGGCAGGAATCAGTGAAGGTGGAATGGTGGTGACCCTCTCCTGCCTATTGTCCAGGACTCACCTCTGTAGTAACGGGCCACATTCACAGATGGGACCCCAAATATCACATCTGCTATCAAGTCCAGGAACAGGTCTTTCTCTTTGACAGGGTCGTCTGTCCCTCCTAAATACTTGTCAGTGGCCACTGGAGCCAGTTCCTCAGGAATGCCCTGAAATAGATCAAGTGAAAGTGACCACTGTTAAAATTAAATACAAGATAGAGACCAGACTTATGAATTATCTGTGCAGACAAAACCATTTAAGCCATCGAAGCAAAACTAACTCTCACTTATTTCATGCACCTAACCAAAATCTAATTTAGGTTATTTTTCTGTAAAGCCCTCTGACAATCACAAAATAAACTTAAATCATCTCCCTAAAATGGTATGAGAGAATCACTTTTCACCATTCCCTTGACACCTGAAAGACTCTATTGTAATAAGCAACCACTGAAAAGGTGAACAACTTCCTCATTTTCACTTTAGAAGCCTTGCTGAAACTTCATGTCCTCAAACCTATCAGCCTTTGAAGTTGGAATCTCCCAGAGAGAAACGTGGTGCTTATGTACAATAAATTCTTCCTAAATATTATTCATTCACTTGGTGGTTTTAATTTTGCTCCTTCTCAATTTCTGACCTCACCACCCCTGCACCTCATCACCACAGCATCTCTTGTTTGGTTAATGGTGAGCCTTTTAAGCCCACTTGAAACTTTCCCCCACCCCTCAACTTGAGTAATAACAAGAAAAGTAGAAAAAGTGGATCAGAATCCCCCAGCTCCAGTCTTCATTCTGCCATTAATTGCTCTGCAACTGGGGACAAGCTTCTGGCCCTCTTTGGGGCTCAACCAGTTCCTGTGATTCCTAGAGTCTTACAAGGAGAGGATAGGACTGCCACAGGAGTGATGTGGCTGTCTTCTGGTCCAGCTTGTCTTCAGACAGAGGGTAGCCCATGAGCTGTTAAAACAAAGGTTAAACAACCGTGAATCATTAAGCAATGGCAGGAAAAACCCAACAGACCAAACCAATGCAGACTTAAGTTCACTTTGTCATGTCTTGAGGGGCATGGCTCTTTGATGAGTTGGTCAAAACCAATGAATCAAATGGACTTTATATCTAGAGATCAAGGAGTGCAAGGAGGATAAAGTAATTGTTAAGGGAAGGTGCCCCAGTCTTTGTGTGTGTGTGTACAAATAATTAGTCTAGAATACCCACAATAACCATCAAGACAGAAAGGGAAGGTTTCAGCCAGCCTAGTGTTGAAGTGGAAGGCTCTGGGGCAGATGACAGAGACCTCCACAAATACCCTGCCTGTGTCAGATATCTGAGAAAGCTCCAAATCCTGCCATTATAACTTTTGTCCTTTGGTAAAACCTCTGAAATCATGCTGAAGAACCACAGAACTCTGCACATAATGACTCCATCAAAACTCTGTCCTAAGAGACTTGACCAAGCTCCAGGACAGCTTCAGGGAGCTTAAGGCCATGTCCCCAGGATGAACGTAGGCCCCCTTAAAGAGCTCTGGGCTGCCAGGAGATTTTACTGTTTGTTCCAGCCCAAACCTGGTGATAGGCAGGTGGGTCCACGAACCCCTTCTAAATCTTTTCTTTGCCCCTTTAGATGTAAATCTTCCACCCAAAACTGTTTCCTCAAGGATCTGAGAGCCATCTTTATGAAAAACAAACATTCAGGGATAAATCTTGCTCTGTCCTCCAGTCCCTGTGAGATGATAAAGGCCTAACTTCAGTGGGGGTCTTGCTTCTACTTACACCACTCCCTCCTGTCATAAAGGCAGGAGTTGTTTCTTCTCCAGATAAATGCCAGCTGACAAATCCAGGGAGCCCAGTCACACAGACAATCCGCCCTGCCTCACCTATGCCTTAAAGAGGCTCCAGGCTTTCATTTCATGGATTGGGTTCAGTTCACGATGGACCATTTCCCTCTAGCAGGGATGTAACTGAATCAAATCTGTTACCACTTCAACTAGTGTCTGGCTTTGTTTATCTCTGTCAGAAGGGAAAGCCCTTTCTAACTTTTAGAAGTCAATTTTAACTCAGGAGGAAGCAGGCTCCTCCCACTCTTTCCAGTGAGATGAGTGAGAGCATGGGTGAGGCGGGGGTCATTTATGGAGAAAGCATGAAAGCAGCAAGCCCGAGGCGAGAGGCTGCAGGTTCCAAGCCCCACTCTCCTTTACTCCCGAGTCCCTTCCCCTTTCCAGGCCTTGGGTTTTCATCTGCTCAGTGATTGGAACTGACATTTCAGGATCCATGGATGGGAGGACGATTAGAGAGTGTGTGGGAACATGGGTTCCCCAGAACTGCACCTCCCAGATGACAGTGTGGACCATCAGAGATGGCTTCCATAGAAATGTCAACTGTATGAAGGGGACAGCTGGCCTGGTCCTAGAGAGAGGTCTGTGACCAGAGATGGGAGGGTGATGTGCTGGGAGACAAGTCTACAAGGCCTGAGCTTTCTCACCAATGGAATAATCCAGCCAAACTCTTGCTTGTTGATTCCCACCATGTAGGGAACATTGTTGAAATTCTTTTCAGCCAGCATCTCTTCGGGCAGCTTTGGCAGCAGCACTCCGTCAACCATGGTGGGCAGGAAAGGATGGCTCTGGGGAAGAGAGCGAGGGAGTGTCTATGCTTCCCCTTCCAAGTCACACCTGTATCCCCTTCACCACCTGCTGGAACTCAAGGCCAGTATCACACACCTGGGTGCCTGTGGGTGGTGGCCACACACCTGGGTCCTAACATATGGGGCAAAGTCTGCAGATCCGAAAGGGCTGAACTCTGACCAGGGGACATCAGTGGTCATGTGATAGGGACAGATCGCCACTCAACTTGGTATGAAAATATATAATATAATGTGCATTTAATTTGAAGTGTACATGGTAATATATCTATGTGCATTTCTCCATCTACAGTCCTTGCAAGCATCTCTTTACAGGAAACCACCCTCAGCAGGAAGTCCCTTTACTTTGGTCACTTTAGCAAAGCTATACGATAACCAACTTTTAAACCAGGCCCCTCTGCCATGCTCTATTCATCTCCAGTCCAAGCACACTTTTCAGATCTTTTAATCACACAATACCTTGCCTAACTTTTTGGTCCTTCCCATAGACCAAAGAAGTAGAAATGAAGAATAAGTAATTAACAGATGACCAAGTCTCCTCCCTAACTTCCCCTCTAGTAATCTCCAAAATAAACTGTGTGAACAAGGTGATATCCAGAAGATCATGAGGAATCAACAACCTGCATATGAGTCTGCAGACAGAGGGGAATGGCAACCACTCTGACCTTCTATCTCAGTGGTGAACTGAGATTACTTCTCTGTTGCTCTTTAAAAAATTTCATGACCAGGGATTTGCCTGGTGGTCCAATGGTTAGGAATCAGCCTTGCAATGCAGGGGTCTTGGGTTTGATCCCTGGCTGGGGAACTAAGATATCACATGCCTTCAGATAGCTAAGCCCACACAATGCAATTACTGAGCCCACGTACCACAACTAGAGAGAAGCCTGCATATCGCAACAACAACAAAAAGATTCATGGCCAAACAGAAACCTGGAAGGTAGTTTTGGGGGGGATGCTGACTTCGCCATCTCCCCAGATTGCTGCATTCTGATTAAAGTCACCTTTCTTTTTTATGATTTGTGAATATGTATTTGATCTCATAACCAGTAAGGAGCAAGATCCCTGATTGGTTCGATAACATTCTTCATTATTTGTAGCACTTAAGTTCTGTAAAGTCACCATGACTCTGATTTAGGGACTGCTCTGTCACTTCAACAGGGGAAATATGGGGCCAGGTTCCTGAGCCTCTGATCACATTTTCTCAACCTTGTGTTGTGTATGTTTCTGTTTAAAGACACCTTATGTAATATACATTTCTTACAGACAATTAGTTATGTGTAATATTTATTGATAATAAAACACCAACCAACAAGGCCTCAATGTTTTCTCAGCCTGGGGAGACTGCTGTTGGAGCTTCCTGCATGACTGGGAGGGGGGTGGTGTCCTGAGGACTGATTCATGGCTCCTTTCCCCACATGCCTGCAAATAGAGTGACTTGCACAGCCAGTCAACCCTGCAGCCCCCCAGGAGATAATCTGGCTTCTCGTGAAGGCTCCTGAGGAGCCCCTTACCCAGTCATCTCCACTGCCCACAACGGAGGTTTCTCATTCACCTTCTTCCAACAGGGCATTTTTAGGAATGTAAACAAGACCAGGGGCTGGCTGGGGACAGGGACACAGAGTTCAAAACTGAGGGCATTGACCATCACCCTAATACTAAAACCTGACAAAGATGCCACAAAAAAGAAAACTACAGGCCAATATCACTGATGAACATAGATGCAAAAATCCTCAACAAAATTCTAGCAGTCAGAATCCAACAATACATTAAAAAGATCATACACCATGACCAAGTGGGTTTTATCCCAGGGATGCAAGGATTCTTCAATATCCACAAGTCAATCAATGTAATTAACCACATTAACAAATTGAAAAATAAAAGCCATATGATTATCTCAATAGATGCAGAGAAGGCCTTTGACAAAATTCAACATCCATTTATGATAAAAACTCTCCAGAAATCAGGAATAGAAGGAACATACCTCAACATAATAAAAGCTATATATGACAAACCCACAGCAAACATTATCCTCAATGGTGAAAAATTGAAAGCATTTCCCCTAAAGTCAGGAACAAGACAAGGGTGCCCACTTTCACCACTACTATTCAACATAGTTCTGGAAGTTTTGGCCACAGCAACCAGAGCAGAAAAAGAAATAAAAGGAATCCAAATTGGAAAAGAAGAAGTAAAACTCTCACTGTTTGCAGATGACATGATCTTCTACATAGATAACCCTAAAGACTCCACCAGAAAATTACTAGAGCTAATCAATGACTATAGTAAAGTTGCAGGATATAAAATCAACACACAGAAATCCCTTGCATTCCTATACACTAATAATGAGAAAATAGAAAAAGAAATTAAGGAAACAATTCCATTCACCATTGAAACGAAAAGAATAAAATACTTAGGAATATATCTACCTAAAGAAACTAAAGACCTATATATAGAAAACTGTAAAACACTGATGAAAGAAATCAAAGAGGACACTAATAGATGGAGAAATATACCATGTTCATGGATCGGAAGAATCAATATAGTGAAAATGAGTATACTACCCAAAGCAATCTACAGATTCAATGCAATCCCTATCAAGCTACCAGCGGTATTTTTCACAGAACTAGAACAAATAATTTCAAGATTTGTATGGAAATACAAAAAGCCTCGAATAGCCAAAGCAATCTTGAGAAAGAAGAATGGAACTGGAGGAATCAACTTGCCTGACTTCAGGCTCTACCACAAAGCCACAGTCATCAAGACAGTATGGTACTGGCACAAAGACAGACATATAGGTCAATGGAACAAAATAGAAAGCCCAGAGATAAATCCACACACATATGGACACCTTATCTTTGACAAAGGAGGCAAGAATATACAATGGAGTAAAGACAATCTCTTTAACAAGTGGTGCTGGGAAAACTGGTCAACCACTTGTAAAAGAATGAAACTAGATCACTTTCTAACACCACACACAAAAATAAACTCAAAATGGATTAAAGATCTAAACGTAAGACCAGAAACTATAAAACTCCTAGAGGAGAACATAGGCAAAACACTCTCCAACATAAATCACAGCAGGATCCTCTATGATCCACCTCCCAGAATACTGGAAATAAAAGCAAAAATTAAAAAATGGGATCTAATTAAAATGAAAAGCTTCTGCACAACAAAGGAAAATATAAGCAAGGTGAAAAGACAGCCTTCTAAATGGGAGAAAATAATAGCAAATGAAGCAACTGACAGACAACTAATCTCAAAAATATACAAGCAACGTATGCAGCTCATTTCCAGAAAAATAAACGACCCAATCAAAAAATGGGCCAAAGAACTAAATAGACATTTCTCCAAAGAAGACATACAGATGGCTAACAAACACATGAAAAGATGCTCAACATCACTCATTATTAGACAAATGCAAATCAAGACCACAATGAGGTACCACTTCACACCAGTCAGAATGGCTGCGATCCAAAAGTCTACAAGAAATAAATGCTGGAGAGGGTGTGGAGAGAAGGGAACCCTCTTACACTGTTGGTGGGAATGCAAACTAGTACAGCCACTATGGAGAACAGTGTGGAGATTCCTTAAAAAATTGCAAATAGAACTGCCTTATGACCCAGCAATCCCACTGCTGGGCATACACACCGAGGAAACCAGAATTGGAAGAGACACGTGTACCCCAATGTTCATCACAGCACTGTTTACAATAGCCAGGACATGGAAACAACCTAGATGTCCATCAGCAGATGAATGGACAAGAAAGCTGTGGTACATATACACAATGGAGTGTTACTCAGCCATGAAAAAGAATACATTTGAATCAGTTTTAATGAGATGGATGAAACTGGAGCCGATTATACAGAGTGAAGTAAGCCAGAAAGAAAAACACCAATACAGTATACTAACACATATATATGGAATTTAGAAAGATGGTAATGATGACCCTGTATGCGAGACAGCAAAAGAGATGCAGATGTGTAGAGCGGACTTTTGGACTCTGAGGGAGAGGGAGAGGGTGGGATGATTTGAGAGGGTGGGATGATTTGGGAGAATGGCATTGAAACATGTATACTATCATGTAAGAAATGAATCGCCAGTCTATGTTTGATGCAGGATACAGGATGCTTGGGGCTGGTGCACAGGGTTGATCTAGAGAGATGATACGGGGTGGGAGGTGGGAGGGGGGGTTTCATGTTTGGGAACTCATGTACACTCGTGGTGGATTCATGTCAATGTATGGCAAAACCAATACAGTATTGTAAAGTAAGATAAAGTAAAAATTAAAGTTAAAAAAATAATAATAATAAAAAAATAAACATTGTATAAAGCTTAAAAAAAAAACTGGGGGCATTGGACTAGGAGTCTGGGAAACTGGTTCCAGTCCTATATCTGGTCTTCCTGGCTGTGTGACCCAGGCAGGGTCACTGCCCCTCTCTGGGCCTCAGCAATATAGACACAAGGAAATACCATGATTCTACAAAGAAGAATTATTTCATTCTTTCCTTTTCATTAACTGGAGCTTAAAGGTGTCAATTGGAGAAGGAAATGGCAACCCATTCCAGTATTCTTACCTGGGAAATCCCATGAACAGAGAAGCCTGATGGGCTACAGTCCATGGGGTTGCAAAGGATGGGACTCGAATTAGCGACTGGGCAAAGGTGTCAAGACTTAAAACATGCACTCAAGAAACCAAAGGTCCTTACCTCTGTGGGGTCTCCATGTAAATCAAGAGTGAAAAATTTCTGTGAAGACAAAGACAGCAGTTTTGGTGAGGAGGCTTCCTGGGAGAAAAGCTGGCATATGTGAGCTGTGCTCAAAGATATCAACTTCTCCCTCCTGGTGCCACCCTGGCTGGGCTGAAAGGAAACGGGCAGGATACCCTCCCCCAGGCACCAGCACAGGGAGCAGGTGTGGGGTGGGGGAGGGGAGCGCTGCAGAGGACTGCTGTTGGTGCTTGCCCTGCCCTCCATCCATTTCCCCTTCTTCTTCCTCCAGGCAACAGCACCCCGATTTTCCTTTGGGGAACCCCCTCTTCCTGCTCTCACTACATGATTACAGGCATCTGTATGTGACCTCAGGTGCACCATATCCCTGAATACAGGGACTTCAGTGGTGGACATGTGCCCACGTCAGTTCAATAGAGTTTACCCAAATTTTTGCTGCAATTGTTGGGAAATAGGGTTTCTAAGAAGATAGTATATAAGACTAGAGTAGTGTTGCTGTCTTTAACCTCCCCAGGACAAATGTGTGTGAGAATGATGCCAACACAGAAAGGTAAAAGCTGAGCTATACAGACAGTTTCTTAATCACATCATATGTGCATCTGGACCCAGCCATGCCTGAAGCCATCCACTCTTGGACTTGTCAGTGAGTTACCTGAAGATTCTGTCACAACATATTCCTTTCTCTTCTCAAGGCACTTTGAGATGAGTTTACTTATCTTGCATTAGAAAATTCTGACTCATACAAGCTGACTGAATTTCAGCCCACCCCATACCAAGACTGTGCTAGTTTCATTGTGACACTGTAGCTAACAGGCCTGACCAGTATGCGGGAAATCCCATTAAGGATCCCTCCATTGTGTGTTGTAGACCCACAGTCCAGGGACTACTGTGTGTGTCCGTGTGTGTGCTTGTGTGTGTGTGTACTGGGGAGAGAGGATAATCCTGGAAACACTTCCACAGGATCTCAGAAGATCTCATAAGAATAACCTAGACTCTTACGTTCTCTGGATTTTCCCAAAGTCACCGAATCTCCCTTTATAAGCTAGATATCTTGTGCCACATGGGGAGTTTCTAAAAGAAATTTACCTCTGAAATAAATGTACACAACCAGAAAACAGTTGTGTTTTTATCTTTGAGCACAGTGGCCACCTTATTTGAGCCTGAGAAACAGGGATCCAAGGCTACATTGGACTTAACCCATGGAAATAGAGCAGAATCCAGTGCTAGAGTCTAGCCCTGGAGAGTCCAGGAGTAGCCTCAGGATTCCAGGGTCCAGACAGAGAGTCCAGGTGCTCAGGCTACTCCAACGGTTCCCACTGGCTGTAAAGTTGGTGTTCTCTGGGTATCTGTCATGCTGTAACTTCCTGTGATGACCCACCACCATAGCCATCCATCAATCCTGAAATGTCACCTTCTCTGTGAAGTAGCCCTGCTTATTATAATGAATGCTTCCCCCCTCTGTACTCCCACCACGCTTAATCCACTTAAGTCAATGTGTGTCTTTCTCCTTGAATAGTTCCTTGTGAATAGGGACTATATCCAATTACATCTGCATCACCTACTCTGTTATCTCCCTGCATACACTTAGCAGAGAAGGCTGGATGGATGAAATTAGTTAATCCAAGGAGTATGGGTGAACTGGGGGGATAAGTGGATAGATGGATGATAGCCAGCAGACTAGGTGATGGATTCATCATTGATTTTAGAGAGCTGGGTGATGAAATACATATATATGGATGATTGGTAACAGATGAATGAATGCTATAGATGAATTGATATTATTCAAGGTTGATGAAAAAATACTGATAAATTGGATTCATTGGTGGATGGACAGATAAAATAAAATGATGAATGAATGGATGCATGAATGAATGGAAGGCTGGGTGGATGAGTGGGTAGATACACAGTTATATTATTAGAGTCACAACTGAGGCAGACACACAGAAAATCTAGAACACTTGACCACCATTGGGTTATAACTGAGGTGGTTTCTAAATTAACCAAAACAAATTGTGACAATATTTCTGAAAATCTTTGTTCGAAATAGTCCCATCCCTCAAATTCAGGGTGGTAATTATCTCTGAGAATATGTAATGTTTAATTTCTTAAAAACATATCAGAAACTGAAGCCCCCATACCTCGAGCGTGTGCTCTACAACAAGACAAGGCACGGCAATGAGAAGGTTGAGCACCACCAACTAGAAAGTAGCCCCCACTCACCAAAACTAGAGAAAGCCCGCACATAGCAAAGGAGACCCAGCACAGCCATAAATAAATAAAATTTTAAAAAATATTAGAAAATATTAGAAAAACAATATTGGAAAAAGTAAGTGTTGACAGATATGAGGAGTCATTACACAGTTGTTTATTACATTATTTTTTTGTCTTTGCTAACATCTGAGATAGTCTGTAATAGGGAAGGAAAGAAAGAAATTTCCCATTCAGATCTAGAGGCTGACACTCATCCTGGGAGGTGAGAAACTGTCCCAGGTAGTTTTTCCAGGGCAAGAGGACTGAAGCTGAAATAATGAAGCCTGGGGCCATGTTTCTAGGGTAGGGGGCTTGTGTTTCCAAGAGAGTAGATGCACCTACCATTTTCAGTGTTATCTCCATGAGCTCGTCCTCTGTCTTCTGGCGCAGGCAGTGAACAAGGACAGCTGAGGTGGTGGTTTTACAGCCAGCAATGACGGCAATTTGCTGTAGAAATCACAGGCGACAGCAGAATTCAAGAGCCATGCCTCTCCCTCCATCAATACCGAGTATTCTGTCCCAACCTCAGTTTCTATAGGCAGCCTGTGATAGCAGAAAATACTCCAGACCAGTAGGTCCTGGGTCCCAGGCATGCCACTTATATTCCTCAGCCTCTGCTGCCTAATCTCCGTTAACGTGGGCAGAATGATCTCAAGGCTGAACATCTAAAGAGAGGTAGTAGCATGGAGGGGGTGCTAAAGAGCTGGAATCCAGAATCCCAGTTTCTAATTTCAAATCTTGGCTCATTCAATTAATAGCCATGTGGCCTCAGGCCAGTCAGTTGCAAATTGCAGCCAGAGGGGAAGATGCAGAAGAAGAGAAATCAGGCGCCACGATGGCGGGGCCCTGGAGAGTGTGCACGGGCTGCCCAGAGCCTGGTCCTGTGTCTGACATACATCAGTGCTCAATATGTATTTGGTGGAAAATAAAAAGGCACAGGAAGAAGCAGAGGAGAGAGTAAGAACGAGAGCGCAAAATAAGGGACTTAAGATTCTTTATTCTGCAGTTTCTGGTCCTGTTCGATAACAAAATCCAGGTCCGTCTCTACCACATCCATTTCCTTTGAATAAACTCCCCCTTCTTAACTTTAGCCTGATTAATGGGCTTCTGTTGTTAATAGCCAAACAATTCTGAAAAAAGTTCCCCAAAATTCTAAACATTCTTGGACTCTTATCTCCTCTTCTTCTACTTACCAGTCATCCCTTTAAGTCTGGCTGCTGCCCCCACCCCTCCTCCAAACCAGCTCTCACAGCCGGACCAAATGTTCCACGTCACTGACACTAAGGCACACTCCTCACCAGGGACTCTGCGCTGCTCATCCTTTCTTGTCTTTATAACAGTCTCCAAATAAAGACAAAGCCCTCACCCGGTCCTATGTAGCATGGCCCTGCCAATGATCCCATCCTCAGCTCTCTCCAGGTCCTATCTGCACTTTCTGCCCTGGCCACATCAGCCTTCCTCACTTTCTATCCTGAGATACCCGCTCCTGCCACAGGACATTTGCACAGACTCTTCCCTCTTCCTGGATATTCTTTTCTTATCAAATAACACTACCAATCCTTCTCACCTCAACTCGTGATCATTTTATTTTTCTAGAAAACTTTCATAATAACCTCCCCCTACAAACTGGACTACGTGTTGCTTTTGGACTCTGTTGACATCAGGTACCTCTACTGCTCCAGTCACAGCTGATATTTTCTAAGTTGTGCAATTATATAATTATTAACTGCCTCCTAAATTATAATAGAGTCTTCTCCAACACCACAGTTCAAAAGCATCAATTCTTCAGTGCTCAGCTTTCTTCACAGTCCAACTCTCACATCCATCCATGACCACTGGAAAAACCATAGCCTTGACCAGATGGACCTTTGTTGGCAAAGTAATGTCTCTGCTTTTCAATATGCTATCTAGGTTGGTCATAACTTTTCTTCCAAGGAGTAAGCATCTTTTAATTTCATGGCTGCAATCACCATCTGCAGTGATTTTGGAGTCTCAAAAACTAGTCTGACACTGTTTCCACTGTTTCCCCATCTATTTCCCATGAAGTGATGGGACCAGATGCCATGATCTTCATTTTCTGAATGTTGAGCTTTAAGCCAACTTTTTCACTCTCCTCTTTCACTTTCATCAAGAGGCTTTTTAGTTCCTCTTCACTTTCTGCCATAAGGGTGGTGTCATCTGCATATCTGAGGTGATTGATATTTCTCCCAGCAATCTTGATTCTAGCTTGTGCTTCTTCCAGCCCAGCATTTCTCACGATGCATATAAGTTAAATAAGAATGGTGACAATATACAGCCTTGACGTACTCCTTTTCCTATTTGGAAACAGTCTGTTGTTCCATGTCCAGTTCTAACTGTTGCCTCTTGACCTGCATATAGGTTTCTCAAGAGGCAGGTCAGGTGGTCTGGTATTCCCATCTCTTGAAGAATTTCCACAGTTTATTGTGATCCACACAGTCAAAGGCTTTGGCATATTCAATAAAGCAGAAATAGATGTTTTTCTGGAACTCTCTTGCTTTTTCGATGATCCAGCAGATGTTGGCAATTTGATATCTGGTTCCTCTGCCTTTTCTAAAACCAGCTTGAACATCTGGAAGTTCACGGTTCATGTATTGCTGAAGCCTGGCTTGGAGAATTTTGAGCATTACTTTACTAGCATGTGAGATGAGTGTAATTGTTGGAGAAGACTCTTGAGAGTCCCTTGGACTGCAAGGAGATCCAACCAGTCCATTCTAAAGGAGATCGGTCTTGGGTGTTCTTTGGCAGGAATGATGCTAAAGCTAAACTCCAGTACTTTGGCCACCTCACGCGAAGAGTTGAGTCATTGGAAAAGACTCTGATGCTGGGAGGGATTGGGGGCAGGAGGAAAAGGGGATGACAGAGGATGAGTTGGCTGGATGGCATCACTGACTCGATGGACCTGAGTCTGAGTGAACTCCGGGAATTGGTGATGGACAGGGAGGCCTGGCGTGCTGCAATTCATGGGGTCGCAAAGAGTCGGACACGACTGAGTGACTGAACTGAACTGAAATTATAATAGAAGCTTCATGAGGTTGCTAGATGTCAGATTATATCAAGATTACTTGTTGAGTGAATGAATCCTCCAGGAAACTACTCCAGTCATAAACCCCCAGGAAGAATCCACTCCAGAGTCACATGGAGCCAATGAGTTTAGCAGATCTCAGACGCTGAGAGAGGCAACACAGATGACCGGCCACTGCCCACTGTGCAGCCCCTCACCCCACCTGGCACACGTTGGGAAACATGTCCAGTGGAAAGTGCACGGGGCTAGTAGCCCAGAGTCACGAGCCTAAGTCCAGCTCTGCCCTCATCATTCTCTGAGCTTAGCAAGTGCTTCAGCTCTCTTCCTGGTTTGCTCAGTGGCATAAGGGGGAGGTGGGGAGAGGTGTGTCCTTGTCTTACATGTTCAGCCACCCTCACCGCTGTGATTCCTCAAGGATGTCAGCCAGACTCCATTCTAAGAACAGCCCTTGACAACTCCAGGAAAGCAGAACAAATGGTGTGCGGGCAGTCCAGCGTGAGACCTACCTCAGCTGCAGCCTTCATGTCCTTCTTGACCAGGGCGGAAGTGAGGGCCACGCCGCTCTCTGAGATGGCCCGGTGGAAGAGATTCCTGGCCAGGGGGGACAACACCTGGAGGACCGTGTTGAGAAGGGAGTTTATGCTCATGGGGAGGGTGGTCTTCAAGAGCTATACCCATCCACAACCCTGTCCTGGACTGTGGAGACCATGGGCCCAGCATCTGTGAGAAAACCTCAGCTGGAGGGAGGCAGGAGCAGAGTGAGGGACACAGAACAGGCGGCGCGTGGCGCCCACTGACTGTAACAATCAGCACTATCTGAAGGGCAGCTCAGCAGCTCCTAGCAACACTTTAGCGGCACAGTTCTTATAGAAACTATACACCAGTAGGAATTAATTAAAAAAATAAAAGTAAATAAAAAATTTTAAACCTGGCTGGGGAAATATAAAATAAAGGCACAGTTCTGATTTCCTGTTTCCATTACTCAGAATTTATCCTAAGGAAAATGAGCATGGAGGTACACAACTTTTAATATTGCTCATGCTGTTTATAAGAGTAAACACTGGGAATAACCCAAGGTTTCAATATTGTGAGACTGGGCAGCTAAGCTATTTTTCATTCCTACCATGGAACTACTTGACTATACACACACAAATATGAAAGGGTGTGTAATTGTTAGATAAACATTTATGTTGTTTTATAATGCTAAGGAAAATTTGTATTTAAGAAATTCCACCTAGATTAATACATAGATAGAATCATGGAAAAAAATTAGAAAAATACAAATCAAAATGTTCACGGTGAGCCTCCACAGACAACAGGATTGTGAATGAATTTTTTTCTTCTTTGAGGTTTTCTGTACTTTTATTTCTCCACTTTATGAAAAATAAAAACATTTTCCTCTGAGTGTTCAGTTGTGAAACCAACATAGATTTTTAAAAAGCAGTAATAGGGAATTCCTTGGTGGTTCAGTGGTTGAGACTCCAAGCTCTTGATGCAGGGGGCTCAGTTGGGGAACCGAGTTGGGGAACCAGTTGATCCCTGGTTGGGGAACTAAAATCCCACAAGCCAAGAGATGGAAAAAAAGAAAAAACAGTAATAGCACTAACCCTCTGCTCAAACGTGAGGGAGTTGGAGTGTTTCCACGGCTCCCAGAACCTTCTAATCTGGCTTTCCAGCTTTGCTTCCCTTGCTGTCTCCCCCATTCCCATTCCCCACACCACACTCCCAGGTCCTGTCTGTGTCCCTTGTTCCTGTCCCATCCCCCATCCCTCCTCTTCTTCTCCTTCTCCCCAGCCCAGCTCCATCCCTCAGCCCCAGAGACTGCTGCCCTCCCTCCTGGGCATGGACAAGCCACCAGGGCCCTCAGAGGGGGCCTCCAACCTATTCCTAGTGCTCGTGTCTCCTGAACTGTAGGCCTGGCTTCAAGTCAGACAAGGACACTCAGACCAACATCAAGTTGGCTCCTCTGATTAATCATTTACACCCACCCCTAATCTCAAGAGAAGTGAGGCGACTCCTAACATTAAAATGATTAAGAAGGAGAGGATGAGCTCAACTGACACAGGACAGCATGAGCTCAACTGACACAGGACAGGAAGAGAGTGTCTGTTGCAGCTGTGGCTGCAGCTACGGCCCCGGAGGCTGAGCTGAGCCCTGAGCTTCCTGGGGGCCAAGGGGAGTCTGGCCTTTAACTCTCCACCATCTGATGCTGCACAGAGTCAGGTCAACCTTGAATGCAGGTCTTGGAAGTAAAGGTCCCAGGACTAGATGGGCTGGTCTGCAAGGGGTCCCATCAGCAGCCACATCAGGGCCAGGAAGACTTACAAGAACAGACACACTTTCCCCTCCTGCTGACTCTCCAAAGATGGTCACAGAGCCTGGATCCCCTCCAAAGTTGGCAATGTTCTCCTGGACCCAGTGCAGCGCGGCCACCTGGTCCAAGTGGCCCCAGTTCCCCCGGCAGTGCTCGTCCCCTGTGCTGTGAGTGAGAGGACAGGGTGGGGTTGGGAGCAGAGATGTCCCGGCAGGGCCCTGAGGACCAGAGATGGGGCTGGGGGTCCAGGGGAGCCTTCTGGAAAGGACTGGGCTTCCATAGCCCTGACACGGGGTCTTCACTCTCCTGCTGTCCTGCTCTGCTACAGGGCTCTGCAGAGCCATTTGCATCTACTGACTGAGCATCTGCTACGGTCGGGGTGCAACCCTGGCTCAGGTGATAGAGAGGCCGGGGGAGAGGAAGTGGGGCGAGTACACACAGTTACACTGTCACAGGGAGCAGACACGGGCCTTGGGGGGAAGAGCTGAGGGGTCTCCATGAAGGGGACACATCCTGGGACACGACTCCCCTGGGACAACCCTCCCCCAGCCCGCAGGTCTTTCCAGGGAGGTGACCACCCCTCCCTCAGGCCACCCCCCAGCATCTCAGGGTAAGAGGTCCTGGCACCAGTACATTCAGGAAAAGCTCAGTAACTGCCTGCTGGAAACCTGGTTCCTGTCCCCAGAGAATCCATGCAGGAGACTCAAGCCTTCACTCATGCATGTGCCAAATTCCAGGAAGGAAATGGTGTAAGTGGGCCCAAGGCTCCTCCCAGTAGATATCCCCTGGAGTCAGATGCTCCTTACAACCTCCCAGTTCCAGGCACCCGCTCCTTCACCTACTAGACTTCCTGGAGCTCCCAGGAGTCTAGCCCTCTTTACTTCCCCAGGAGGAAAGATGTGTGAGCCTCTAAGTGCTGTGCTGCATGGTGACCGTCATCTTGAAGATACTGCAACACGCCAGGCAGCAGAGTGGAAAGGGATAAGCAGTTCAGATGAGATGACAGCTGGGTTGGGCTTGGTAGGAATAATAGGAGTGTGTCAGGGAGATTGGGTGTTTTATGGGTAAGAGCTCAGAAGTAAGTGCACCAGGGTGGCTGGGGAACGAGAAGGTAGGTGGAGCCCAGTTAGGGGGGCACTCAGATGTCTTAGCAGGGAGCCTAGCAAGCAGCCCCTAGAGGGCTTGCATGACCAGAGTGGGGTCCTAGCACCCCCACCCGGGGGGCAGTGTGCCACCAGGAGAGTCCAGGGACTTACCTGAAGAAGCCCCAGATGCCCAGGCGGTACTGGATGGTCACCACCACCACATTTTCGTGGGCAGAGAGGGCCAGCCCGTCATAGGTTGATGCCCCGCCCACTATGAGACCTCCTCCGTGGATCCACACCATCACCTGGAGGGGGGGATGCAACCACAGGGTGACAGGAAGCAGAGCTGGGGAAGACCTCAGAGGCAGGCTTGGTCACCTACCCGTTCTCCAGCTGCGGCCCAGGCCAGCACCCCACTCAGGGCACCCTGGCTGCCCCTGCCTGTCTCCCCTGCCCCAGTGCCACCTGCGCTCAGCGCTCCTCATGCTGAGAACATCATCACGGGAACAGCCAAGGCTCGAGCACCGTCTCCTCCCCAGCACTCCCGCCACCCTCGCTCCTGGACCCCTCGCCCAGCTCAGTGCACTCAGCGTGCAGAGGCCCTTGGCTAGAAGCTTGTTTTAGCTTCATCTTAGTTACCTTTTGTGAGGTGAATTCAACTTCTCAAGTGAATGAATGATCATGTTAAGAAGAACATGCCATGGGTGGTACCTCTTCTAATATGACTTCCTGCGGCCTACTTAGCTCCCCAAATCTCATCCATCCTCCAACACCCAGCTAAAACCACCTCCTCCAAGAAGTCTTCAGCTATTTGATGAATATGATCTGAAAACCTACTAGGTGCCAGGGGCACCTGAGTAAGAACGGAGGATGAGAGTGAACATGATAATTCCTAATACACAGCCCTCAATTTAAGTTCACATAGCAAGAAAGTGAGAATGACTAAAATAATAGAAACATTTGGTTAATAAAAAAAATCAAAGAACTCATATATAAATTATGTGACAATATTATTGAAGCATTTAAAATAAACCATCCATGAGAAAGGAATTACTATTGTCCCTTTTCACAGACAAGAAAACTGAGGCACTTAACCACCCTGAGGTCACACTGCTAATAGGTGGTGGAGGTAGGACTTGAACCCAGGCAGTCTGGTTGCAGAGTCCACATGTTGAGCCACCCAGCACCCAGCAGCCAATGGCCGTGCTGCAGTAGGCTGGCTCTTGGGGCCGGAGGAATTCCTTCCCTTCAACTCTAACTAATGCATCAGGAAGACTAGCCTCAGGTGCTGTGCCAGACACTGCCATAAATCTTTATACTCATCACTGAACACTTGTGTGTGATTATCCCCAATTTGAGGAAACAGTAAAAGGTGGAACAAGGATTACACCCAGACCCTGTGGTTCTCCAACCTCAGGTTTCCGGAGCCCCTGCTCCTCCGACACCTCTGACCCCTGCCTGCTTCCAGGTGGAGGGACTGAGTTTGCAGTCATCTCTGAAACCAGGCTGAGCCAGGGGCTGTTCAGCAGTGATTTGCTGAAGAGGCCAGTCCAGTTCTGTGCAGATCCTCAAAGGTAGGGGCTGTGTGGTTGTGGTTTTATGTTTTTCCTTTCTCCTAACCCTTAATTCTAGCTGTGTCTATGGGAGCACTGAATACGTAATAGGGAAAAGAAATGAATGCATAAATGAAAGAGTGAAAAATTGTCCCCACCTCTCTGAGCTTCCAGTCACAAGTTCATAGACACCCTCCTCCACATCTGGGCACAATGCCAGGGGTGTTCCTGGGTGATGGCTGGGTATGCCCACCTGTCTCTATCCCCACTGACCCCTCTTTTTCCAGCAGACCTGACCCGAAGATCTCCAGCCTGAATCTAGAAGTCAGCTCTGTCTTGGGGTTCCATGCATTCTGGAAATGTTGACTCACTGGGTCGTCAGCTTTAGCCAAAACAATTAGGAAGTGAAATTAACTACAAGAAAATCTTGATAGCTGGCAAACGCAAAGGAAAATGCATCTTTGTTGCTCCAGGCTCTGCCCTCCAACCTGTGACACAGAAAGCTGTCAGAGAAAGTCTCTGTGTGCTGAGGAAAGGCCACACATAGGCTCTGTGCTAGCGCGTGTCAGAGCGCTCCCGGCTGTTCCAGGAGCCCCGTGCTCCAGTCCTGCCAACCCGACTCTGTGACCGCGCCTTCCCCTCACTGGACCTCAGTTTCTCTGTCTGTAAAGGAAGGGTTGGCTTGTTGGCTTATCTCCAAGGTTCCTTCCAGCTCTAACTTTATGGAAATGATGTTTTACCCTCTCTGGGTATCAGATTCCTAATCTAGCAATTAAGAGTCATCCTTCTTGTCCATCTGTTAGCATGCGAGGCCCTGGAAAAATGAAATGTGCATCACAGATGTGCAGCAATCTCCCCCAGGGGCCCTACTCTGGCCGAGGGGAAACAGAGGTGTGGGCCACCTGCGCTCCCTGATGTCAGGTTTGGCTGTGGTGCACAAGAAAGCCAGGGGGCCCCAGAAGACCCTTGGCCCAAGACGCCCCCACCCAACACTGCCTTCATCCCCTTCCAGTCTACCCCAGCTTTGCCCAGTGATTCCCGCCGCTTACCGGCAGCCTGCTTCTCTTTGTCAAGTCAGCAGGGGTGTATATGTTTAGGTAAAGACAGTCTTCAGAAAACGTGAGACTAATGTTCTCCTTTCTGTTGGTAAAGAGATCCGAGAGCAACTGCGCCCCCACTGGGTCTTGGGAGCACCTGTGAGGGGCAAGGAGAGAAGAATTCTTGAGGTTCAGTCAGAGCTGAACAAGATGTCTGCTGTGGTCATCAAAGGCCTTGGACTTGTTTTTATTTTTCACACTGCATGGCATGTGGGATCTTACTTCCCTGACCAGGGATTGAATCCGTTGCAGTGGAAGGGCAGATTCTTAACCACTGGACAACCAGGGAGGCCACAGTGCTGGGTCCTCTGTCAGGGACCTCACCTTATGGATCTCTTCATTTGGCTAGTGGTTTCTAACCTTCAATATCCTTCATAATGAACTGGTAATCTAGTGAGGAAATTAGTTGCTTGAGTTCTGTGAGCTGCTCTGGTAAATTACTAGAACCTAGGAAGGGGGTCACGGGAACCTCTGATTTATAGCCAGTTGGTCAGATGTACAGCTGACAACTTGGAATTGGCATCTGAAGGAGAGGGAGGTTTTGTGGGACTGAGCCCTTCACGGGTGGAATCTGATGCTATCTCTGGCAGAACAGTGTCAGAAATTAGTTGAACTGTTGGACACACATATGGTGTGCAAGAATTGCTTTTTGGTGTGGGAAACACACACATACATTAGAATCGGGTACAGGAAATTATGTGATTCCACTTTAAGGGAGAAATTATGGAACAGATAAAAGACTAGAAAAATAGAATCTAAAATATGAACAGGAGCTCTTGCTAGGTGGTGGAATTGTGAATGATTTTCATTGTCTTAATTTTACTTACCATCCTCACTTTTCAAAAAATTATTTATTTATTTGGCTGCATGTTTCTTGGCTGTGACACGTGTGGTCTTTTAGTCACAGCGTATGAACTCCTAGCTGAATAAAGGGCTCTAGAATGCTGTGAGAGTTTTGGAATGCTGGTGAGGATCTACAAGAGCGTGAGGATTTCACAGTAAAGCATGAGCCACTCAGAGGATCGCCTTGGCTCCCTCCTGCACCCCTTTGAGACTAACACCCCCACTGAGAGGTGCCAAAACCACACCCCTGACCTACATGGGAGGGTAAGAGGTGGTATTCTTCACGAAGATCCATGGCTCTGCAGGCTGCGGCGGAGCAAATCTCAAGGATCCAAGAGGAGGCTTGGCAAAGGGGACTCCCAGGAAGACGGCCACAGGCTGAGCAAATCCTTTTAAGCTGACATGTTTCCCCAGGACTCTGCCCTGAGCGGTATCCACAACAGGCGGTGAGGGTGGCAGCCCTGCTGGACGTTGGGAGGAAATGAGGACACGTCAGTGGTGACAGTGAACTGGATTCTGGGTGGATTTTGTTACTTTTGCCACTTTTGATACTTTGCCATGTGATCTTGACTGTCCTCTCAACTCTCTAAGCCTCAGCTTCTTATGTAAGAGAGGGTGAAGCTGTCTTTCCTAACTCACAGAGTGATCAGAGGGAGGGTGATTTGGGGGCACATTCTATCTGTCCCATTCCCATGGAGCAGGCGGTTTTTTTCTCACTGAGCTTAAATGCGTCTCCTGCAGTTGCCACGTCAGGCCCGGTCCTTGCTGCTCAGGGGCATCCTGCACCTTCATGAGGCAGGTGGCCTTAGCAACCCCTGTTCACGCTCGTCCCTCAAGTTCTCTCTTGTCCGTCCTCAACAGCTGCAGTTTGTTTAAGCATCCTTACAGGAAATGATTTCCAACCTCTCACCCTCCCAATTGTTCTCCTTTAGATACAGATGAAAGGCCAACCTCTCCCTCAAAGTGTGTGGCCAGAACAGAGAACAATAACCCAGACCTGGTCTTATAGACACAGCCTTCAAGAGACAGGACGTGGACAGATGCCCAATTGGCAAGAGTGAAAAAGCGGGTGATGGGCTGTGAGGTATAGGCAATGATGGTGACAGCAGCGATTACCATTTGTGCTGTAGGTGATGAATGTGTATTGAGCACTTACTATGTACCACATGGGCACTCTAATCAGAGCAGCCTGGCTAGGGAGACATCAATATGTCCATTTTACAGATGAGGTAACTGACGAAATGGAGCCAGCTAGTATGGATTTTCTAAAGGTGGAAAAGGTATGACCCTGCCAGGGGATAACTAGCAGTAAGGGGACAATCAGCTTCTAATTAGGGCTTCCCTAGTGGTTCAGATGGTAAAGGATCTGCCTGCAATGTAGGAAACCTGAGTTTGATCCCTAGGTTGGGGAGATCCCCTGGAGAAGGAAATGGCAACCCACTCCTGTATTCTTGTCTAGACCGAGGAACCTGGTGGGCTACAGTCCACAGGGTCACAAAGAGTCAGACATGACTGACTAACACATAGCTGCTCTTCCCCTCGGTCCTGGGCCTCTCACAGTGTCACAGAGCCAGAAGGAAGATAAAGCCCAGTGCAGGCTGCACTGTCGGAGCACTGATGGCCGGAGCACTGGCTCTGGACTCAGGAGACAGAAAGAGAATTCAGAGCGTGGTTTTCCAGCAGACCTCGGGCATGTACGATTCCCTCTCTGAGCCTCAGTTTTTCCATCTACAAAATGGTACAGATGCATCTGAGGTCCCTTGCTGCACCCTTGTATTAACCATGTCCTCTATGTCCTGTATTCTGATGCTTTGACAGCCGGAGCCTTGCTGATTCTGGGGGGACTGCCCCTCCCCGCGTTAGCCAATCCCTGGAGACAGGAATGAACTTCCCTTCCAGCCTGCCAGAGCCTGTACCCCAATTCCCTTTGTTATCAGGTCCTTCACATTCGCCACAACCATACTGCCCCAACCACTCCAGGACAAAGTACCTGAAAACTGTGCGCAGCCCCTAACCTGCTGAAATTCTCTGCTTTGCCACTCCCAAGCCTATTTATCCTGCCTCGCCTCTTCCTTCCCTATCAGCGACCAAGATAAATACCCTTACTCCCAATTTCTTTTCTTCCCTCGTGAGCCACCCCGGTGTTTACCACCTGGCACACCATGGTAGGGCCATGCTCTCTCCTCCATAAAATGTGAGTCATGAACCACCTTTTCAAAAGGCAGTTGGCTCCTGATCTGTGGGCCTTCAGTTCAGTTCAGTCGCTCAGTCATGTCCGACTCTTTGTGACCCCATGAATCGCAGCACGGCAGGCCGCCCATCACCAACTCCTTAAGTTCACTCAGACTCACGTCCATCGAGTCAGTGATGCCATCCAGACATCTCATCCTCTGTCGTCCCCTTCTCCTCCTGCCCCTAATCTCTCCCAGCATCGGAGTCTTTTTCAATGAGTCAACTCTTCGCATGAGGTGGCCAAAATACTGGTGTTTCAGCCTTAGCATCATTCCTTCCAAAGGGCCTTAGAATACCCTAATAGTCTATTAATACATATGTCTTTTTTTTTTTAAGCTTTAAACCTTTAATTTTGTGTTGGATATAGCTGATTAACAACTTTGTGATAATTTCAGGTGAACAGCGAAGGCACTCAGCCATACATACACATGTATCCATTCTCCCCCACACTCCCCTCCCATCCAGGCTGCCACATAACACTGAGCAGAGTTCCATGTGGTATATAATAGGCCCTTGTTAGTTAACCATTTTAATATAGCAGTAATACAGTGTCTTTGAAAGCAACTCCTTTATCTCTTTTTTCACTTTCTCTATTTCAGGCACTGTTTAGAATAAACAGCCCATTTCCACCTCACAACAGTCCACGGAGGTAGAGTTGTCACCTCCATTTTCAAAATGCAAAACCAAGGCACAGAAAAGGGACATCCCATGTGTAAGAACACACAGCCCCTAAGGGCTGAACCCACACCGCTCTGTCTCCAGAACCAGTATTAATATTCTGGTAGGACCCCTTCAGGGCTTCCCAAGTAGCTCAGCGGTAAAGAATATACCTGCCAATAGACACAGGTTTGATCCCTGGATCAGGAAGATCCCCTGGAGTAGGAAATGGCAACCCACTCCAGGATTCTTGCCTGGAAAATTTCATGGACAGATAGCCTGGTAGGCTACAGTCCATGGGGTTGCAAAAGAGTTGGACATGAGTTAGCTACTAAACAAGGACAGAGATCCATTGCAGGATTCTGGTAAGACCCACTCCATATCCACATTAATAATCAAGAGGGAAAGACATGGAGGAGCTCATCAAAGTCCTCAGTGGGATGTGGGAGAGGAGCTGATTGTCCTCCTCTGGTGTGGCTGTGCCAAGCCGAGTCTAGGGTATGCTTCGTCCCCTGTGTCTCCTGCCATGGGGCATGAGCTGGGCCAGACCATCCAAGTTCACAGAGCGTGCGCTGCTGCAGAACCCGGCCTGTCACTGCTTTGCCCTGTGCCCATCCTTTCCCCTACAAGGATTTCCAAAGGTGCTCCTGCTATCTGCATTTCAGGAGGACTCACCCCAAGCTGTGAAGGAGCCAAGGGAGGTCAGGACCAGAGCTAAGAGCCACATCCCGGAAAGAGAGCCGCTCCTGTGCACGCAGGTGTCTGTGCTGCTCACAGGGGCTGTTTCAGTCCCGGCCCCCAGCTCCCTCCGCAAGCTCCCGCTCCAGCTGCTCAATAACAAGCAAATCTCTCCTCCCTTCCTTGTGGGTAGCTGGAATGTGTGAGCCACGCCTACCAAGAGTTTACCCTCTTTGAAATCAAGAACCCAGATTTAACTCTCCAATTGCAGGTAGCTGCAGATTCTATAAACAACTTGTTTCATAAGTGCTTCTCCTTTCCTGGACTCTAACCTTAGAGCTCTGTGACCTTCCCAGGGCGGGCACAAACAGACAAGAGGCTTTCAGACAAGGGGAGTTTTTGATCTGGAGTCCTCAGAAAAACTGGAAAGCTTTCAGAGCAACTCCTAGCCCCACAACTACCTAGCTAGAGAATTAAGGGCAAATCTTTTCCTTTCCTTTGGCTTCAATTTCAGAGTTCCATGCTATTATTTTGGAAACATCATAAATTTCTTTCAGTCTCTCTTCTGATGTCTGAATTAATTTTACAATATACCTGCAAAGTGACTCAGCCTCCCATTGTATACCTCCAGGGTCAGGGAACTCATGACCTGTCCAGGCAGGGATCTGGGGAGAGAATGTCTTTACAGTAAAGGGACTCCATCTCTCCATTTCATTGGTTCTAATTATCCATCCCTCCATCCTTCCATTTATTATTTCATTCATTCAATCTCCAAACATTTACCAAATGCCTGGCACTATGCTAAGTGCTATGGATACAAAGATAAAACATAGTCCATCTCCTGGAGGAGTCACCATGTGATAAGACAGAGGCAGGGAGAGGTGATAGGTGGGTTGCAATGCAATGTGGTGGTACCAAAGTAGAGGGATGCAGAGTGCTCTGAGTACCCCAGTGACAGCGCCCTTACCTACTAGGGGAAAGAGGAAGATGCTCAAAGCCCGTCTAACAGAATCATTATACATCCAGTAAGTGGGACATTCTCTAAGTACACTCTGGTACAGCCGGCTACGGCAATACTATGCTTTTACTCAAATGAGTGATGTACACCTCTGTTTCTTAACAGGGAAAGGCAGGCATGATGTGTTGTGAAGGGAAAACAATTATAATATAGTTTTGACTGCATTAGGATACTGTTGGCAGTTCCTCGAAAATCACACACAGGGGCCTCCCTGTTGTCCAGTGCTTAAGACTCCACACTTCCACTGCAGGGAGAGCAAATTCGATCCCTGGCCACGGAACTAAGCTCCTGTATGCCATGTGGTGCAGCCAAAACATTAACAAAAAATTAAACACAAAGTCACCACATTACCCAGCAATTCCACTCCTAGGTGTATACCTACAATAACTGAAATAGGACCATTATTCGTCATCGTCCAAAGTAGAAAGAATCTAAATATCCAAGAACTGATGAATGGACAAATTAAATAATATCCGTCTGTACAATGCAGTATTATTTAGCCACAAAAAAATGAAGTACTGGTACATGCTAAACAGGGATGAACCTTGAAAATATTGAATATTATGCTAATGAAAGGAGCCAGATATGAAAGGACAGAGATTGTATGATTCTATGTATATGAAATGTCCAGACTAAGCAAATCCATAGAGGCAGAAAGTAGTTCAGAGGTTGCTGCAGGCCTGGGCTGTGGGGAGGAATGAGGTGTGGTGCTACTGGGTAGAGGCTTCTCTTTGAGGTGATGAAAATGTTCTGGGACTACATCGTGGTGATGATTGCAGAACTCTGTGAATATACTGAAAACCCCCTGGGCTGTAAGCCTTAAAAGGTGAATTTTGAACTTCCCTGGTGGTCCAGTGGTTTAGATTCCACATTTCCAGTGCAGTGGCAGCGGGTTCAATTCCTGGTGGGGGATCTTAGATCTCACATGTCACATGCTGTAGCCAAAATAAATAAATATATTTTTAAAAGATGAATTTTATGGTGTGTGGATTATCTTTCAATAAAGAAATATTTTCAAAATTTAGTCATGCATAATATCCCATTATAATAGGAAAACTGGGCTTCCTTAGTGGCTCAGATGGTAAAGAATCTGCTTGCAACACAGAAGATCCGGGTTCAATCCCTGGCCTAGGAAGATCCCTTGGAGAAGAAAATGGCTACCCACTCCAATATTCTTGCCTGGGAAATTGCCTGGACAGAGGAGCCTACTGGGCTACCGTCTATGCGGGTCATAAGAGTCGGACACAATTGAGTGACTTTCATTCACGTAATAAAAAGTATATATCTTTCTTTTGTAGGAAAAAATTTGGAAAGTTAGGTATTGAATTTCTATATGCAACAGCCATGTCCTGGCTAAATGTGTTTTTACTTATTTGCATGTTCCATTTGTATTTATTCGGACATTCACATGACAATTCACTGAGCGCACAGTGTGGGGATCGCTGTGTGGAGGGTGTGTATGCAGGATCTCACTCAGTTCTCAAAATTAACCCGTGAATTGATATCATGATTTCCCAGTGCTCAGTGAGGACAAGGAAATGGCCCGCAGGCACACAGTAAGTAAGAGGAAGAGCTGAGAACTGAACTACAACAGCACAATGTTACAGCCCCAACTCTAAACATCGTGGGAACTGGAGTCCTGAGGTATGAGGCTCCTCCTTGCGAATGAGACGGAGCAGAAATAAAGGGACTGTCTCCAGGGCAGCAGACTGAAGAGGAAGCTCTGCCTTCTCCATGCTTGCACCGTTTTCCAATGATCATTTGTCAAAGCTGACCTGGTCCAGGCCAGAGCAATGCCTGGGAAGAACTGGGCAACTACAAACCACATGACAGTCTTAGAAAAGTTGATGAGTTCTTGGCCAAGATCATGGATTGTGACTGAAATGAACCTTCTGGAGACCCAAGTTCTAAATGTGATGCTCATCTGCACTCTTTCTGGCAACTGGCAGACCGGTGAGGGGTGAGAGCTCAGGACCGCAGCGAAGTCAGCCCCAAGACGTGACTGCTTCTACAAAGACCAACCTGGGCTGGGGCTCCTCCCTTTCACCAGGAAAGAAACACAGGCCCTAAAGGGTACCCTAATAAAGAGCACTCCTATCTCTGTCCACACTGAACGATCCAGGCTGTCTTCCAAAGTAGACAACAAGCCTGTTTCCAATCACTTAGCTCTTGTACACATGCGTGTGCCTTAGTACTTATATATGTGTGCCTGTCCCACCCCCACACAGTGGTTAAGTCATAACCATTCTGCCCTTTTCCCTGCTCAGCTGGCCTTTGCAACTTGTGATGCAATCCTGGCTCTCAGACTATGAAGACCCCAGGATGCTGCATTCATTTCAGTTCAGTTCAGTCACTCAGTTGTGTCCAACTCTGAGACACCATGGACTGCATCATGCCAGGCTTCCCTGTCCATCACCAACTCCTGGAGCTTACTCAAACTCATGTCCATCGAGTCGATGATGCCATCCAACCATCTCATCCTCTGTCATCCCCTTCTCTTCCTGCCTTCATTCTTTCCCAGCATCATGGTCTTTTCCAATAAGTCAGTTCTTTGCATCAGGTGACCAAAATATTGGAGTTTCAGCTTCAGTCCTTCCAATGAATATTCAGGACTGATTTCCTTTAAGGATGGACTGGTTGGATCTCCTTGCAGTCCAAGGGACTCTCAAGAGTCTTCTCCAACACCACAGTTCAAAAGCATCAATTCTTCAGTGCTCAGTTTTCTTTAGAGTCCAACTCTCACATCCATACATGACTACCGGAAAAACCATAGCCTTGACTAGATGGACGTTTGTTGGCAAAGTAATGTCTTTACTTTTTAATAAAGGTTGGTCATAAATTTTCTTTCAAGGAGCAAGTGTATTTTAATTTCATGGCTGCAGTCAACATCTGCAATGATTTTGAAGCCCCCCGAAATAAAGTCTGTCACTGTTTCCATTGTTTCCCATCTATTTTCCATAAAGTGATGGGACTGGATGCCATGATCTTAGTTTTCTGAATGTTGAGTTTTAAGCCACTTTTTCACTCTCCTCTTTCACTTTCATCAAGAAGTTCTTTAGTTCTTCTTCACTTTCTGCCATAAGTGTGGTGTCATCTGCATATCTGAAGTTATTGATATTTCTCCAGCTTGTTAAATCCAGCTTGTGCTTCATCCAGCTGCATTAGCCAGATATAAAAGGTGGATGAATTATTCTCCCAGTCCCCCTGTTCTAACACATGCCTTCTTGTGACACCCACAATTCTGCAAACATGGACAGCAATGCCCAGACCTTGATGTATCTGGCTGCAGCCTAAAGCTGGCCCACTCCTGGCTCAGGATGACTCTGCAGAAATAGGTGAGGCATCAAGCCAAATCTCAATTTGCTTAACCTGTGCCCTCTCCTGGGATCATACCAGCTGTAAACTGATTCAGTTGCAATTGGTAAAGATATGTTTTTTAACTTTGGAAACTCAAATTCCCCATATAGAACTAGATGGTCTGAAGAATAAAATCCTAGACTGCCCTTATGCTTAAGTGGTTGGGCAGGTCTTAGGAGAGTAGACCCCTCTAAACTCCAAATCAGCCACCTACCCCCCTCACCATCTCCATCAATTCACTCAACAGATACATGGAGAGCACTTACTAGAACAAGCACTGGACGAGTCTGAGCTCATGTTCTCCTGGACCATTCACTGGGCTGTTTTAATTAATCATGGGATTAATCAGGCATAGCTTTCAAGGTGAACAGTGCCACACTAGGGGACTACAGGTCCGGGAAACCCACAGGGTGATTTTGGAGGTCCTTTATGAAAAAGGAGTGGTGAGAGGTGGGGGGTGGCTACGGGTGAGGTGAGGTCTTCATCCACCTTGAATCAACACTCCATGAACCTAGAATTCTATGAAAATTTTCAATGTAGCCTAGACACACACCATGTTTCTGGAACCTGTTATTCTCATGCTAACTTCACACTTTCAGCCATAGAAGCACGCCATCTGTATACTATTATGAGCAGTTTTCTTTCTTTTTTTAAAAAAAATAATTTCATTTATTTATTTTTGGCTGTGCTAGGTCTTTGTTGCCGTTTGGGCTTTTCTCTAGCTGCAGAGAGCTGGGGATACTCTCCAGTTGCGGCGCCCGAGCTTCTCATTGTGGTGGCTTCTCTTGTTGCTGAGCACGGGTTCTAGGGCATGCAGGCTTCAGTAGTTGTGGCATATGGACTCAGTAGTTGTGGCTCAAGGGCTCTAGAGCACAGGCTTCAGTAGTTGTGGCTCATGGGCTTAGTTGCCCCACAGCATGTGGGATCTTCCTGGATCAAACCCACATCCCCTGCACTGGTCGGCAGATTCTTCGCTGAGCCACCAGGGAAGCCCAACCATTTTTCTTAAATGAATGCATTCTTTTTGTTTTAATACAATTGTTCAAGAAGAAAATGTTACCCATTGCCATAAATGGAAGATTATAAGTTGCCATGAATTAAAGGTGTTAAAAAAAATAAAAGTTCAACTGAGTAAAATTGAAAGATCCTATTGGCTCTCTTCATTGATTCACGAATTGGGCAGCATCCCATCAAGCAGGAAGATGCTCAGAGAGCTATACAAAATGAAAGACTCTCACAGGCAGGAGGAGATGGGACAAGGAATTAACTGAGTAAGAGTGGATTTCTCTTGGCTTGGTTCCCTTCCATTAAGGGAGGGCACACAACCAGACAATTCTGGACTGACTGGTTTAATATTCTCTGCCTGGGAGAAGTTGAAGCTATAATCAAGTCAGATATTAAATCTGTTTGGTGACATGCACTTAATGCAAGTGACCCCATTTTGGGACCATTATCTCTGTAGACAATTTTCTGCTTTGGGTCAGAGACTCGGCTTAACCAAGAGGTGTGGCAAACACTTCAGGCCACTTGTAGCTGCCTCTTCTGAAGTTTTTGCTGATCTTCGGTGTGACATTCACAGGTCACGATGTGCCATGGTAGTCACAAACCGTGATGTTCTTTGTGGAATCTCTGAGGTATTCAGGAGTCAGGGTTTTTGAGTCACACTTTTTTTTATTTTTTGGTTATTCTCTTTGTTCCTTTTCTTTTTTAAAAATTTACTTTTTATTGGCGTATAGTTGCTTTACAATGTTGTTAGTTTCTACTGTACGACAAAATGAATCAGCCATATGTGTACATATAACCCCTCCCTTTTGGACTTCCTCCCCATTCAGGCCACCACAGGTCATTAAGCGGAGTTCCCTGTGCCATCCAGTAAGTTCTCATTAGTTATCTATTTTATACACGGTAGCGTATGTATGTCAGTCCCAATCTCCCAATTCTTCCCACCCTCTTTGCTCCTTTTCTGATATTCCAGTCTTGGGGAAGTCATTTGCTTGGGGGTTAGTAGCTGTGAATATGCGGTTCAAGATTTTGAGAGGATACAACACACTAGGGAAATTACTCTGATTATTATAAGCCAGATACTTCCCAATCCCTAGAACATACCCTAAAGCTGTGGTCTCCAAAACCCAAATCAGTCAAAATCAAATAAGTCAAGGAAAGGCTCCGTTGAAAGAATCACTTTCTTAAGCCACATGGCTTGCTCAAAGATTTCACGCTTGGGTAATGTTCAACTTCCCCAGAAGAGTTAATCCAGGTGTCTCAAGTGTTCTGGACCACAGCACAGACATCTATTTGTTCAAATAAACGATAATCAGTGGGTACTTTATTATCAAGAACAAGTTGTTCAGAGAGCCTAAGGATTTTTGTTGGGTAGGGGCTTCCCAGGTGGTGCCAGTGGTAAAGAACCCACCTGCCAATGCTGGGGACATAAGAGATGCAAGTTTGATCCCTGGGTTAGGAAGATCCCCTGGAAGAGGGCATGGCAACGCACTCCAGCATTCTTGCCTGGAGAATCTCATGGACAGAGGAATCTATGGGGTCAAAAAGAGTCGGACACAACTGAGTGACTAACACTTTCAGACTTTCAGCCATAGTGTTAGCAGAAGATCTTGCAATCCCCTCTTTGTTTGTTTGTTTGTTTAATATTTATTCTTCACTGTGGCATATGGGATCTAGTTCACTAACCAGGGATTGAGCCCAGGCCCTATGCATTAGAAGCACAGTTTTAGTCACTAAATCATCAGGGAAGTCCCCAGATCCTGCAATACTTTTAACAGTTGAGGAGAGGTTCCTGATCATAGCCTCATTTGCACTTACTACCTGGAAGAGTAGTAATCTGCCTTCAGTTCAGTTCAGTTCAGTTCAGTCGCTCAGTCGTGTCTGACTCTTTGCGACCCCATGAATCGCAGCACGCCAGGCCTCCCTGTCCATCACCAACTCCCAGAGTTCACTCAGACTCATGTCCATCAAGTCGGTGATGCCATCCAGCCATCTCATCCTCTGTCATCCCCTTCTCCTCCTGCCCCCAATCCCTCCCAGCATCAGAGTCTTTTTCAGTGAGGCAACTCTTCACATGAGGTGGCCAAAGTACTGGAGTTTCAGCTTTAGCAACATTCCTTCCAAAGAACACCCAGGGCTGATCTCCATTAGAATGAACTGGTTGGATCTCCTTGAAGTCCAAGGGACTCTCAAGAGTCTTCTCCAACACCACAGTTCAAAAGCATCAATTCTTCGATGCTCAGCCTTCTTCACAGTATAACTCTCACATCCATACATGACCACTGGAAAAACCATACCCTTGGCTAGACAGACCTTTGTTGGCAAAGTAATATCTCTGCTTTTTCATATGCTATCTAGGTTGGTCATAACTTTTCTTTCAAGGAGTAAGCGTCTTTTAATTTCATGGCTGCAATCATCATCTACAGTGATTTTGGAGCCTGAAAAAATAGTCTGACACTGAAGCTAATATTGAATCATGAATGTGTCCTGATAAATCCCACTCGAGTCTGTGTCTCAGGGCTCGAAAGGCATCGCCCATGGAGGTTAAGAAAATGTGAGGGCCTGGAGACCACACAGGCATATTTATTCAGTCTGTCTTTTTGTACAGAATTTGGGATCAGAGGCAGGAAATCAGACAGGGAAATGGACACCCCCCAACCCGGGTCAGATTGTCTGATACAATACAGAGGGGGCTGAGTTTGTTCCAGGGAAACTGAGGCATTGGAAATCAGGATAAGTTTGTGACAGAGAAAACTACAGAATCACCACCATCGTAACAAATCCAACAGTCATCTGGAGGTTAGGTAGGTTTAGTTGCTCAGCTGTTTGACTCTTGTGACATCAAGGACTGTAGCCCAGGTTTCTCTGTCCATGAGATTTCCCAAAGCAAGAATACTGAAGTGGATTACCATTTCCTTCTCCAGGGGACTTTCCCATCCTGGGGATTGAAGCCAGGTGTCCTGCATTGCAGGCTGACTCTTAACCGACTGAGTCAGTTGGACTACTGTTATTTGCAATGTCAGATCGGAGAAGGCAATAACACCCCACTCCTGTACTCTTGCCTGGAAGATCCCATGGACTGAGGAGCCTGGTAGGCTACAGTCCAAGGGGTTGTGAAGAGTCGGACACGACTGAGCAACTTCACTTTCAATTTTCACTTTCATGCACTGGAGAAGGAAATGGCAACCCACCCCAGTGTTCTTGCCTGGAGAATCCCAGGGACAGGGGAGCCTGGTGGGCTGCTGTCTATGGGGTCACACAGAATTGGACACGACTGAAGCGACTTAGCAGCAGCAGCAGCAATGTCAGATATCTAAACAACAGCATTCTCTTTCCAGGCCAGAACAAGACAAAAGGTGGACAAAAGATCATAGGGCTTCCCTGGCGGTACAGTCATTAAGAATTCGCCTGCCAATGCAAGGGACACAGGTTCGATCCCTGGTCCAGAAAGATCCCATATGCCAAGAAGCAACTAAGCCTGTGTACCACAGCCAAAGAGTAGTCCCCGCCTACCTCAATGAGAGAAAGCCTGTGTGCAACAACAACGACCCAGCACAGTCACAAAGAAATAAATCTTTTACAAGGTTAAAAAAATTAAAAATTAAATTAAAAATTTTTTTAAAAAACTTCATGGTGTAGGAATTAGGAAAAGATGGTAAATTAGGGAAGGAGAAATGAAAGAAACTTTCCGGGTCCAAAGGCAGGAAGTAGTCTACTTCAATATCAGCTACTTTTCCTAGTCCATTCAATTTTGAAGTCTCTGGCTGGTGTGCAGTTCCTAGAGTTTAGAGGAGTCCTTTGAAGTTGAGAAATGAGGACCCAAGGTTTAAGTCCGTGATATTTGGCTGTCATCTGGGTAGTGAGGAGAACTCGCTATATAAAATGTTCCCTTCCAAAGAGATCCAAGAGCAGTCTTTGTGCTTAGTGACTCCAAATTAGAAGGGTGGGGAAAACACTTGAAGCTTTAGTTTGGAGAGTCATGGCCAGATATTTGAGGAAACTAGAATTCAGGATCCAGTCCAGTTTACAGGAACATGTCTGAGATTTATCTTTGAATCCATAACACTTAGCATAGTGAGAATAAATGAAATAATGAACAAAAGGAAGGAAGGATGGAGGAATGGATGGATGGATGAATAATTAGAGCCAAAGATGATGGAGAGATGGAGTCCCTTTACTGTAAGGACATTCTCTTCAAAGATCCTTGCCTGGAAAAGTAATGAGTTCCCTGACCCTGGAGTTGTGTAACAGGAGGCTGAGACTTGGCAGGAACACTGTAAAGTTAATTCAGGCATCAGAAGGGAGACTGAAAGAAATTTAGGATGCTTCCAAAATAAGACTATGGAGCTCTAAATAAGTGCTTGGAAATAGAAACCCAGGGAAATGAAAAGGTTTGCCCTTAATTCCCCAGCTTGGCATCTGTGGGGCTAGGAGTCACTCTGAGAGTTTTCCAGTTGTTCTGAGGACCCCAGACCAAAGCCTCCCCTTGGCTGAAGGCTTCTGTCTGCTTGCGCCTGCCCTGGGAATCTCATAGAGCATGAAGGTTACAGTCCAGGAAGGGAGAAACACTTATGAAACCCGTTGTTTGAAGAGTCTTTGGTTACCTGTAATTGGAGAGTTTTTGTCCTGGCTGTTAATATATTGGTATAAGAGGGCAAACTCCGTGGGGAGAGTATCTTAGAAGCGGCCAGGGGTGGGGGTAGGGTGAAGGCGGGTGGGGAGGGCAGGAGCTGGGGCCAGAGATGGAGAGGGCGGGACTTGGAGGGGGGCAGAGCTGAGAACGGGACCGCATTGCCCCTCCAAACTCCTAGAGACCTGCAGCCACAGGGGCTGCGCTCTTTCTGCACTGTGGCTCTTTGCTCTGATCCTGACCTCGCTCTCCACTTCCATGGCTTGGAATGAGTACTCCTGAAGCGCAGAGAGCGGGGTGACGTTTGGAAATATTTAGCCCGGGCAAGGTGCCAGAGATGCATATAGGGTAAATGTTCCCTAGCAGCGGCACGCCCTCTGGACTTGGAGTTTTGCACCCAGCCAATCTGGTGGCCTCAAGAGACACAGGGGAGGGTAAACACCCCAAGTCACAGCTGCACGGGCTATGACACGTGCAGAGAAAAATCAGCTAAACTCCTGCCTTGGTGTTGAGAATGTGGGAGAGCATCTCCTATTTTCCTCTTGATTATTAGTATAGTGTGTGTGTGCGCATGTGTGTGTGCGCCAGTCACTCACTCGTGTCTGACTCTTTGCGACACCATGGACTGTAGTCCGCCAGGCTCCTCTGTCCATGGATTCTCCAGGCAAGGATACTAGAGTGGGTTTCCATTTCCTTCTCCAGAGGATCTTCCCAACCCAGGGATTGCACCCTCATCTCCTGCATTGCAGGTGGATTCTTTACCATCTAAGCCACCAGGGAAGCCCCGATTGTTAGTATGGATGAGGCCAAATTATGGAGAGTGGCTCACCAGAATATTATTATCGATTCTGGAACCAGGATGTGTGGGTTCCCATCTGGCTCAACACTTAGTAGGTGTGTGTTCTTACTCAGGGGATGTCCCTTTGCTGTGCCTCAGTTTTGCCCATCTAAAATGGGAGTGACCACTGGGTTGTAATTGGACTGTTGTGAGATTGAAATGGGTTATTTTTAAAAATGCATGGAATGGGCAAAGTAAAAACAAGGGGGGGATTCATAAATAAAGAAGTTGTTCTAACATGTGGTGTATTAATAGACACTCTGAGGTGTGATAAAGTCCATGGATCAAGAGCCAACTGCTATTTAAGAGCTAGTTTGTTACTCCCATGGGGTTTTGTTACTCCCAGTTCCCCAGAGGAGGGGGCTGACGCCACCTGGTGGGCACAAGGCAAAGCACTAGGTGTGTCAGAGGCAGAGGAAGGACGGAGGAATTGCAGGTAAGAACTTTATCTTGGTTGGTGGGAGGCAGGGTGAAGGAGCTAGCCAGCTCCCCGCCCCCACCCTCCCATGCTCTGGGGCTTAGGGACTACCAACAGTTGTCAGGCCCTTGAACTGTGGTGTTGGAGAAGACTCTTGAAAGTCCCTTGGACTGCAAGGAGATCCAACCAGAAGGAGATCAGCCCTGGGATTTCTTTGGAAGGAATGATGCTAAAGCTGAAACTCCAGTACTTTGGCCACTTCATGCGAAGAGTTGACTCATTGGAAAAGACCCTGATGCTGGGAGGGATTAGGGGCAGGAGGAAAAGGGGACGACAGAGGATGAGATGGCTGGATGTCATCACTGACTCGATGGACGTGAGTCTGAGTGAACTCCGGGAGTTGGTGATGGATAGGGAGGCCTGGTGTGCTGCAATTCATGGGGTCACAAAGAGTCGGACATGACTGAGCGACTGAACTGAATTGACCTCGAGTGACTAGGACAGGATGATAGTGGCCC
The DNA here is from genome assembly GCF_042477335.2 of Ovis canadensis. NCBI lineage: Eukaryota > Metazoa > Chordata > Mammalia > Artiodactyla > Bovidae > Ovis > Ovis canadensis. The sequence continues at coordinate 37,098,620 of NC_091258.1, read as the reverse complement.
ATGTGGAGGGCCTAATAAAGAAAGAAGTTAGGGAACAGGTTCTGGCAGGCTGGAAGGGAAAGTTCATTCTTATCTCCAGGGATTGTCTAACTCTGAGAGGGGCAGTCCCCCCAGAATCATCAAGGCTCCAGCTGTCAAAGCATCAGAATACGGGACATAGAGGACATGGTTAATACAAGGGTGTAGCAAGGGACCTCGGAATGCATCTGTACCATTCTACAGATGGAAAAACTGAGGCTCAGAGATGGAAATGTACGTGCCCGAGGTCAGCTGGAAAATCATGCTCTGGATTCTGTCTCTGTCTCCTGAGTCCAGAGCCAGTGCTCTGGCCACCAGTTGTCTGACAGCCCAGCCTGCACTGGGCTTTAATCCCCTTCCTGGTGCTGTGACACTGTGAGAGGCCTGGACCCGAGGGTAAGAATGGAGTAAGAACAAATTAGGAGATGATTATCCCCTACTGCTGCTTTCCACCTTTAGAAAGTCCATGTTGGCTGACTCCATCTCCACAGTTAACTAATCTGTAAAATGGACATATTAATGTCTACTTAGTGAGGCTTTGAGCTTCCCTGATGGCTCAGTGGGTAAAGAATCTGTCTGCAATGCAGAAGACACAAGAGACCTGGGTTCCATCCCTGTGTTGGGGGAGATCTTCTGGAAGAGGAAATGGCAACCCACTCCAGTAGTCTTGCCTGGGAAATCCCAAGGTCAGAGGAGTCTGGTGAGCTGCAGTCCAAAGGGTTGCAAAGAGTTGGACGTGACTGAAGTGACTGAGCATGGATGTGGACAGTGAGGCTTTTGTGAAGATTAGTTAAAAGGGACCAGACTGCACAGGGAATAATTTAAAAATTGTTAAGAATTTCAAGATTACAATAGAGTACTACAGCAATCACAGGGCCTGGAGGCTTCTGAAAGTGGTTGTTGTATAAGAGCACAGGTCTCACATCCATGACACAGCTGGGATACGACGCTTGGTTGTCTGACTCTAGAACCTGAGTCCATAGGTGCAAAGTAATTCTTCCTTCCTACACAGAACATGGTTTAAATATACTTATCTGGGCTTCTCATGTTTAACTTCATGCCTGAGCCTGGCCAAAGGCACCCATTTGACTGACAATTCTCTGCTGCCCTCTTGTGGGCAGTGTCAATAATAACCATCCCTCCTTCAAGGGTGGTGGCTGACCTCCAACCCAGGGCAAGACTCTCAGCAATGATCCCAAAGAATGGTGACTATGCCTGAGCCGACACACCCAGGGACAGCATTCAGATTGCTCCCTTGTCTCTTGCAGCCTCTAGGGCCCTAACCATGAAGTAGTTGCTAGGGGCCAGGGTGGGGGTTGGAGGGGGGGCGGGGGGGGTGCAGCGTGGAGATTCTCAAATCTTATTCCTCCTTCAAACTGAGATTAAATGCCTTCTGGTTCAGGTGACCTCCCCAGGCTCCAAGATGGAACCAGTTCAGTACTTAGCACCTCAGAAGTGCTGAGGCAAACTGACTCAAAAGCATTTGTCTGAAAAGGATCTATCCTTTGCCTTTTACCTGGGCTAACTGAGGATCCTATTTAGGTTGGCTGAAAGGCCCCTTTGGGTTTCTTTCCAGCACATTTTACAGAAAAACCCAAATAAACTTTTGGGCCAAGTTTTTAGTGCTTCCTGCTGTTGTTCTGCACCCTGTAGAGCCAGAGCGATCCATCTGAATGGCTACAATCATTTTCGCTTCTCTCTGGGCATGCCCTTTGTGGTGTGATTTTGTAACTGCATTCAGGAAGCGTCTGGACTCTTAACTTACTTTGATAATAAAATAGAGCAGATGTAATGGTTTGCCAGCTCTTGACTCAGGACTCAAGAAGCCTTGCACGTGAACCCTTACTCTCCCACCCCTGTGACTGCCATGTGAACAAGTCCAGCTGAGCCTGCTGGAGAATGAGACAGCACCTGGAAGCAACTAAGACCCACAGCAGCAGACACATGGGTGAGCCCAGTCAAGATCCGCTGAGGCTGGTCCAGGTCAGCAGAAATTCCAAGGTGGCCCACACGCTCAGGAGCCAAATATATGGTTGTCGTTTTCAGCCTGGGGGTGGTTTGTTATGCAGCAACTGCTCACTGATACACTATATACAACCAAGTATGATCACATTGTGAAAGGGCTTCCCTGGTGGCTTAGATGGTAAAGAATCTGCTAATAATGCAGGAGACCTGAGTTTGATCCCTCGGTCATGTTACTCCAGTGAAAAATAGAAAGCTTTTCACTGGCTCCCTGCTACCCTTTGAAAAAAATTGTATCTCCTTATCCAGAAGAGGAGGGCCCTTGTCTTCCGGATTTTATTTCTCTCTGCAGCCCTTCTACTTAGACACTTCAAATCTGCAAGTCCTTGTATCCCTTACTGCTTCCTACTCTGTGCTTTCACTCCAGTGACTCTCATAACCTGGAATTTCCCTCATGACTCAGCTCAAGGGCCACCTGTTATGGGGAGACCTCTCTGTCTCCCTAGGTGGGATTCTGTGCACGATCTCACTGCCAGGTTGAGATACGGCCTTGCTTCATTCATCTGTAAACCCAGCCATCCACTGAGGGCCAACCATATGCCAAATACTTGCCTAGGCACTGGAGATACACATAAAAGTAGGTGGTTGTGACCTCCTGTACCAAAAGTTGTTAGTTCTCTGAAAGATCTTTGACAAACTGTGGTAAGTGCAGTGACAAGGACAGGCTCAGAAAGGCTTTTATAAGAGATGACATCTTAAGGGACAAATAGGAATTAGCAAGTTTCAGAGAGAGACACAGGGATGAGGTCCAGGGGCCAGGTGTGCTTGGGGACACAGCTGCAGCGAGTCCAGGTGATTGGAGCGGAGAGGTGGCTGAGGAGGGGGAGTTTGGATTTACCTTGAAGGCAATGGGAGCCATCAGAGGGCTTTAGAAAAGCACGCAGTCAGTGCTCAACACACGTCTCCTTACTGGCACATCTGTCTTCTTCATCAGACTGAGAGCTCCTGGGGACAGGGTTATTCTTTCCTTGTATTCTCTGGTTCCTTCCTGGAATAATAATGGGACTGAGTATAATTCTGATCAAAGAATGAATGAATAAATGAATAACTCCACCCAAGCTATAACAATACAAAGCCCAGCAGAGTTTTTTCATCCACACAAGAGTGGATCTTCACTATCTTGGTCAGGCAGGTGTTGAGGGTTCAAAGAGGCTCTGAGATGGGTCCAGAGAACAAAGAGCCTTCGTCCTCCTGGAGTCCCTCAGCCTCTGCTTGGCAGCCAGGAGTGTGTGCTGGTGCCACCTGGCGGCCCCAGTGCTCAGGTTCTGTTTTGACTGTCTTCCTCCATTGCCAAAGTGCCCTGTCAGCCCAGAGAAGGGGAGCAGGAGCCTGGAGACGGCCAGAAACGGTCTGCCCAGCTGTAACTGAAAAGTTGGTCCCTGTTCCCAAACCTGAATGAGAACGAGGACAAAGCTTTGAATAAAGGAAAGAAAAAAAAAATTTTTTTTAACATAACCACACTCCTTTTAATGCACATACATGGCTCTCCTAGATGATACCATTCCAGGCCAAAGCAGGGTCTTCAGAATTCAGTATTAATCATAAGACCACCCCATAAGGCTATATATAGCCTTAGAAACACTTTGTGCTGTTTAGATGGGGGGCAACAGGAGAGAATGCAAAAGAACAGTGGCTTCTCCAGATAGCTTCACCAGAGTGCCAGGCTATCTAATCCAGTTGTTTGGACTGAGAAAAATTTCCTGTCAAGTAGCTCACCATCTTTTCCAAAGCTTTGCGGAAACCTTGTGCTCTTCTGCTCTCGGCACTTAGAAACATTCCAGTCTGTTAGCTCACTGATTATCCCTTCATTCAACAAGCATATGTTTTTCACTCACATCACAGTCCAAATGGGTTTTGCCAATTGCAACTTGCCTTCCCTGGTGATTTGGCATCTGGATTCTCCATCCTGGGATGCTGAGATCTTCCAGGGCTTCCTGAGTCATATCTGCTGTTCTAGAAGAGTCTCCTGGAGAGGTGGGGAGCAATTGAAGCCCACCCTGGGGACATAGAAGCTGGCAGTAGCCGTTTTGGGGGCAGCTCTTGTTACAAAAACACACCAGTGCTGGCCAGTGCCGGCCAGTGCCTTTCTGGAGTCCTAAATAAATATATTTGTTCATTTATATTTAGTTTTTGGCTGCCCTATGCAGTTTGCAGAATCTTAGTCCCCTGATCAGGGATCTAACCTGCACCCTCCAGAGCGAAGGTGCAGCACCCCAACCAGTGGACCACGAGGGAAGCCCCTTGAGAGATTTATTAATTTGCCAGTAAATGAGGAGGGTAGCGGACTAACATCTTGAAAACTACCATCCTATTCTCTGAAAGAGGGTAAGACGATTTAAGGAGAATTTTGAGGTTTGGGGTGGCAGGACTGCATGACTGAGACATGCAGTGTGTTTGGAGAAAGCCAGCAAAGGTATTTTCCTTGACCTACAGGAGAGGTTTGTTCAAGATGAACTCTCTTACTTTGTTGTCCAGAGCAAGTCATTTGCTTCCTAGCATACTGTAGGCAAATTCTATTTATATATAAATGTATGCATATTTAAGTGCATGTATATATATATATATAACATATAAAATATATGTATGTATGCAAATTACAAATGTGGATACACAGAAATTTATCTTTATATTACGTATTTTTAATTGAAGAGGGTGTTGGAACTAGCTGAGGGTCCATGCCTCTACCAGCTGGATCGCGTTATGCCTGAATGGCTGGGGTCCAAGGGATATGGCCCATCTGTGGTTAAAGGCCAGACTAGAGCCGGATTTCCTGGCTTCAAATCCTAGTCCCCCTGGCTACTAAGTTGCACCATCCCTTTTGGTCTCAGTTTTCCCCACTCACAAATGGGGATCGTAATACTACCTCATTGGCTCACTGAGAAGTTTCAAAGAGGTGCAATTTGTAAAGTACTGGGAACAGTAACTGCCACAAGATAAGACAGTGTGCTTGTTGACTGAACGTCTGCTCAGGGCACTGGCCTTGTCCAAGGTGCTGATGCTCCTAAGGTCTCAGTCCTCCTGGGAAGCACGGCTTGTGAGACGTGGATAGTCCCATTTTCTCTTTTAACAAAGCCGGGCACTCCTTGTGCCATGCTCTCTTCCAATTCCCAAACCCTGATGGGGACTCTATACAATTTAATTGCTTACCTAATAATTCTAGTCGTGGCTCTATCTGTCACTCACTTGAAATGTCAGAGCTGTCATGTCTTTCCTCATCTGTGAAGTGAGTTTGTCTCATTTGCCAGCCCTGCCCTCTCACTCCTCCCCATTGATAGGTTATTCTTACTACCAAGTGACCAGATGGGAGGGGTCGGGGTCAATGGCAACTACCAGGGAAGTCTGGGGGGCTGTGGTATAAGAACAGAAATGTAGCAGGAACCTGGGCATGGATTCAGGGTGGGCAGCAGGCAGGTGACTTGTTGTTGGTCTGATCGTGACCTTCAAGTGTGCCCCAGACTCACCGTCTCCAGGAGCTGGACTTGCTTCAGGGCTCTCCTCTCTGACTCCGGGTCTTCCTGTCTGAGGCCGGGACTCTGGACTAGACCTGAAGCTGCAGTAGGCGGGGTGGCTGCTCCCTGCATAAAGCCATTCTTTGCTGTAGAAACAGGCAGCCATGGCTCCGGGGTATGGTCAGGCCATGACCCTCTCTGGGCCTTCTCTGGGGACAGAGGTGGTCACTGCACCTCAAATCAGAGGTGGTCTGATTTCCTGCAGCCCAATCCCTTACCTTCATGTTTTTATGGGCAGCTCAGCTCCTCCCTGGCCCACAACTGACAAGCCAGTTGCTGATAGAAAGGACATCTGAAACCAATCAGTCACCAGATCTTTCGGGAGTCTCTGTCTCCACCTCTTCTGTCTCCACCTCTTCGGGGTCATAGCTGAGGTCAGGGCCTCCCTGAAACACGGCCCAGCTAAGGGAGCATCTCCCTCGCCAGCAGCCTAATGGGGGCTGACAGCAGAGGGCTTGTGGGGCAGCCGAGTCCTGCAAGAGGTTGGCTGCTGCCTCCCATGGAAGCTGGTATTTTCTGAAGCTGGGACTTCCTGCCCAGCTGTTCACATGCACTCAGGCCCAGGGAGACTCAGATTTGGCTATTCCCAATTCAAACATCTGGGGTGCCATCCTAACGAGGTGACAAGGAAACAGACGTTGTTTTGGCTACATGAAAACACAGCAGCAGTAGCTGGGCTGCCTTTGAAATGGGCAAAGATGGGTGAAAAGGAGAAGAGAGAGAGAATCGTTATGTAACCGACACGTGCCGAACATAAACCAACAAGCTGTGCAAGCTAGCCCTATTCTGAATCCAATATTAACATTTAATCCTCTCTACAACCCCATGAGGTGGTCACTATCGTCATTTCCATGTAGAGATGATAAACTGAGGCAAGGGAGGTTAAATAACTTGCCAAAGTCTTCAGACAATTGAGTGAAGGAACCAGGATTTGGATCCAGGCACTGTGGTCCCAGAAAAGTTGCTCTTAAGTGTTCATCATCTTGTTTGATCCTGCTAATCCTCTTGAAAGTCTTATTCTCATTCTTCAGAAGCAAGAGAGACACAGAGATTTTACGTAACTTGTCCAAGATTTCACAGGAGTAAGTAGTAGGGCTGGTATTCAAACCCAGGTCTAACCTGACTCAAAACCCTTTGTTCTTTTCTCTAATCCAGGGCGAACCACAGACTGCAAGCCAAATCCATTCCACCACCTGTCTTGTAAATAAAGCTACTTTTCATTCTACAACAGAACTGACTACTTGTGACAAAGATCTTTACAGAAAATATTTGCTGAAAACTACATTAAAAATATGAAATGGATGAAAAGCAGCAACTTCCACTTCTGTCTATTAGGAGCTACCTAGAAAGGTAGTCATTCACATTTTAGTATGAATTCGTCTATCACATCTGTGATTGCTCCCTGAGAGTATATCATAGTCAAAAACAGAAGGGCCCTTGAAATTCAGCCCTAGAAATGAAAAATTGAAACTAGTTAGCTAACTAGATATCCGTTTTCTAATTACCTCAAAATATGTGTCAACCATTTACCTCCCCTCAAACTGTTGTCCTAGGTTATAAAAAGAGTCATTTGGGTGAAAGGTGGGCCATTATTACTAGCTGGAGACTGATCACAGAAGACCCACTGGACTTATTTAATTTTGTAGTATTTTACCTTCATGCCAGAAAGAATACCACTACCAGATACATGACACAGGAAATATCCTTTATTATTCTGTACACTGAATTTTCCATGAAGAGGACAGCTTTTAAAATAAACACATACCAGATATGGACATCCGCATGACATCGGAACAGTCCGTGACACAGGGCACCATTGAAAGAGTCCTTGTTTACACAGAAGTGGGTAAACAGAAGGATGAGGGCAGGAACCCCCAAAGCAACTTCACATTCACCAGAATTTTGGTGACTTGTACGATTGCAACTATAGCCAAGCTGCACATCCTCAGAGCTGTGGATTTTCATATTTAGGAGGGCAGGACATCGGTTACCCTCAAATTCCTTCAAACAAAAGGGTTGCATTTATTTTTTAAAATACCAAGTGTTTCCGTCAACAGCTGAAGAAATATTGGAGAAAGAGGAAGTACTGAATGTCCAGAAAACATGATACTTCCAACATGTCTCTACTTAGTAGATTGTTACTGGTCACTAGATCATTCAGGAAAGCCCTACAATAAACTGTGTGTTTCCTTCTTTGTAAATTTAACATAATAACGTTGCTACGGAGACAGGATTTTTTTTTCCTGGGTGAGACCTTCAGTTCTCTGATTCAACCCTTGCTTTTACAGACAGAGAACTCTGCAGCCCACAGAAGTGGAGCCCATCCCCCCAGGTTACCCATAAGACAGTCACAGACTCAGCCTGGTGCAACTCTAAATGCTGTGCATTTTACCCCACGCCATACTCCCTCTCTGTTCTCCCGTTCATGGCTTTCAAAGGATGTAAACGAAACGAGCTCAGTAAACTTCTTACTAAAAAATGACATCTTTGGTAATAATGTTCAGTCTCACTCACATTACCAGGATCCTTTGGCAAGAGACAGGCTCCCACCTGGGCTGGAACCCCTCTGAGAATTAAGGCAGCTTCGAGGACCTTTATTTAGCAGGATATTTGGCAAGAGTTGGCAGGTCCCCTTCTCCTCTGTCTCATTCACATCTGGAATGAAGACCAACTCACAGGTCGACACTAAATAATTAGACATTGAAGAGATGTTAACAGGATGGTCTTAAACAGATATTTCAACACTTCGTGGAAAATAAAAATTCTTTAAAAATCTAGTAAAATAGCAAAAGTGCCCTATACAGTACACAAGAGCACCCTTATCCTGGGTAACCTCTACAATAATAATAATAATAATAATAATAATAAAATGTCCTCAAAGAAGAAGTCAAACATCGTTTATGATAAAGCCCATGCTCTCTTTTCATTAAATGTGGGTGAAAGGTGAACCCAGAAGGTCTGCCAACACCTCCATGAGAACGTCCACAGGTGTCCCAGGTCCCCCACCCCCAGAGCTGCTCCCCAGGCTCGGGAGTCAACTTTCCCCAGAAGGCAGCACTGCTGGGTTGGTTGGTGTTGGGTCAGCTAGCACCACATTTCCAATTCACCCTCAGCCATGTGTCTGGAAGCAGAAGGGCCACATACAGACAGCAAAGAGCAAACTACAGGATTTGTCTGAAGGGGGCCCCTGGTACACAGGCTTTTCTGACTCATATCTGCCCAGCAGACTCAGCTCTTCACATGCCACTGTTCCCTAGAGCAGGGGTCCCCAACCTTCAGGATCTAATTCCTGATGACTTGAGGTGGAGCTAAAGTAATAATATTAGAAATAAAGTGCACAATAAATGTAATGCGCCTGAATCATCCTGAAACCATCCCTGAAAAACTGTCTTCCATGAAAGCAGTCCCTGGTGCCAAAAAGGTTGGGGACCATGGCCCTAGAGTGGCTCTTTTCATCGAAAGAGAGCAGTGAAATACTTTCCTCCCTGGCAAACAGCTAGAGGGAAATAAATGACATCTCCTCCTCCCCTCTTCCCTTCTTCCAACACATTGCTCTTTTGCTAAGAAATAAATACTCCTTGGCCACTTGACTGGATGGATTGTTGTTTACATTTCATGACAGCCCTGGGTATGGTGAACTATATTGTGCTGGGAATTTCAAAGTGCTCTCAGCTGAGAGTCAGAGCTGAGAGTTGAGGGTCCGACTGGATCCCTTAGTAGCTGAGGAACTTTGAGCAAGAATGACAGAAATGTTGGACCTTGGTTTTCTCACCTGGGAAATGGGGACAGAGAAGCCAGCCCTACAGAATCTGCCCGGTGGATGGGAGGCAACGTGAATGAAAGTGCTTTGTAAAAAAAAAAAAAAAAAAGGTCATACCTAGGGAGGAATTACCCTTCAGGGGTGGATTCAGAGCCACAGGTGGGACCAGATAACCACCAGGCACCGGTCACTCTGCTCTCATTCCCACACCTGTTTATTCCACCCTGTTGGGTGCTTCCAGGCTGCATCTTTTTCAGGGTCTAAGACACCTGCTGCTTGGGTTGTCTCAGATTTTTAACTGGACTTTTTTATATGAAAAGATCTAAAGTCTCCTGAGTTTCCCACTTTAAAGAATGCCATAAAGGAGCCTGACTCAACAGAGCTCTGACTCTGAGAGAAAAGCCATTCCCCTGCCCCCAGCCTGCCCCCAGGTAACCATCTTCCACTGACTCCGCAATCAGTAGATCAGGCTCAGTGACTGCCCGCCCCATCCCCCTGTCCCGCCCCACTTTCCCTAAAGCACCTTTGGGGTGTGTGTCACCCTGCACTCCCAGTGAAAATGATGTGGCCTCGTTCCCCACCGCCCACCCCCTCCCCCCCCCGCAAGATTCTGCAACAGGGCCTCTCACAGTCAGAACAAGAACCCACAAGTCTAGATTTCTGAGAGCATAAGAAACTGATACCACAAAGAGAAATTCCAAATAGATGCCACCGACTAACCAAGCTATAAATCACCTCTCTGAATGAGCCAACACTAACCAGCAAGCACCACCAGAGGGCAGCACTCATGAGTGTTTATCAGAAATCAACCTAGAAATTCTTCACAACAGCCAATATGAGAATATGAGTGACCTCAACCTGAGTGACCGGGGAGCTGTGTCCTGGGTTCCCTGCTGCCCTCGTGAAGAGAGACAAAGGGAGTTTTCAGGGCCCACTCCCCTTCACTCAAGAACCCCTGGTCCACACTGGGTGGGATTCCCACAGAAAGGCTTTGAAGGTATCTGTGAACACCACAGACACAGCTGTCTGTCAGATGGCCTTTGGACACTGACCTGGCTCTGTGAGGACGGCAGAGGATCCTGCAGTGGAGACACACAGCTGGCCTTGCTGGCTTCCCACCCCGAGTCCCTGAGGAAGGTCCCAGGAGCCACAGGCAGCTCTCTGAGCATCATGCCCGTAACAGAGCAAGACCGCGTGTGGACTCTACAGACTCATCTGGCTCCTGTGCAGAAGCCACTTACTATGACCCCCACAGCTCTGGGCCCTCTGAGCACCAGAAGCCAGAAGAAAGCCCCAGAACACACATAAATCAAACCCAGGCCAACTGGAGTGAAAACCATGAAGATTTATGCTCATGATCCCCACAGAGCTTCTCTCCATGGACTTCATAACAGCAACAAATATCCCCAAAGCTCCCTGATCAAGGCCCAGCACTGACCAGGGCAAACAGAGAGGCAAGATCCACATACCACTCCCTTGCCCCCGACTCAGCCTGGCTGCTTGGGTGCGTTCTGGTTTTATGATACCACTCCCTTGCCCCCGACTCAGCCTGGCTGCTTGGGCGTGTTCTGGTTTTATGGTGTCTGACCCGAAAAGCAACATCCTGCCCAATTTGGTGGACTGAAGATTTCTTCTGTGGCCCAAAGTACCAGCCAGCACAGTAGGGAGTTCTGCCTGAGACACAGACCTCAGCCCCAGCTGGCTCCCACAACTGGGGGAGACTTCCTCAAAACTAACAGAGGTTCAACAGAAGTCATTTTTCCTGTTCCCTCCTCTCCTCTTCTCCTGCGAGGCTTAGCAATCCAAAAGCCCACAGCCCTCAGGCCAGGTGAACAGAAGGTGAAAGAAAACCAGGTCACTAAATCAGTGGTAACTTGGAAAAGAGGAAGAAGAAGGGCTCGGAGAGGAATCCCAAGACAGTGTCCGGGGTGGCCTTTGACCTGAACGTTGGCGCTGCAGGGTTCCTCCTCGGGGCCAGGTTCAGATGGCCAGCCAGTGTTGCAACTGCAGAGAGAGACAGCAAGGCCAGGGTCAGGGCAGGCAGGGACCGAGGGATGAGGGCTGCTGAGAAAGACAGCAGAACCACAGAGGGAGCAGAAAACACAGCCGCTTCCTTCAAAGACTTGGAGCACACCTAAGAGGGTTCCCTAATTGTCACATGGGGACTTCCCGGGTGGTCTGTCCGATGGCTAAGAATCCACCTGCCAATGCAAGGGACATGGCTTCAATCCCTAGTCCGAGAAGATTCCACATGCTGCGGGGCAACTATGCCCATGCGCCACAGCTATCGAGATCTAGAGCCCGCATGCTGCCACTGAAGCCCATGCTCTGCAACAAGAAAAGCCACCACAGTGAGAAACCCAAGCACCCCAGCCAGACAGCAGCCCCCGCCTGCCGCAACGAGAGAAAGCCCGCACAGCGATGAAGGCCAAGCACAGCCAAACATAAGTAAAATAAAGCAGAGGAAAAATTAAATTATAATTTTCACTGAGACCCAGAAAGGGCAAAGGAGGCTTTGCAAAGTCAGCCAATCTGAAGCAGGGGAGTCATAGGGAAACTCCCCAAACCCCACCCCCACATTTTGAAAGGGAAAAGAGTAGGGCTTAGATCACCAAGTTACTGATGTACTTGCAGCGCTTCCTTCAAGATAAGCAAGCCTCAACCTAATCTGGGGATACTCCACAGTCACAACTCAAAGAGGGAGAACAGAGCTGAGGAAATTGGGGCATCTGGTACCTCAGGACCAAGGAGCAGGGGGGCAGGCAGAAGCTGGTAGTGGTCAGAAGACAGGCCCCTTTTCCTCCATTCCTAGTATCATACCCCCAGGCGCTCTGGGGTTTCTGGCGTGTATGGTGTGTGGTCGCAGTGGGTCCCCACCCCGCAGCACCCACCAGAATGGTCCAAGCTGCACCTACTTGGAACTGCCTGATGTCCCTCTGGGCCACCAGGTGATGCTCGCTCTCTGGAGTTATGCCATAGGCCAGTCTCTGTGAGGATGGAGAAGTGGAGGAGGCCTCAGCTTGGCCCAGGGATACCCTTCCAGCAGCCCGGAGCACACCCCACATCAGGGCCACCTGCTGCTTGTCCCTGCAGGCCCACATGGACAGCAGGAGAGGTTTGTACAAGACACTCTCCACCCTGCTTTATGGAGCTGGTCATTTTACCTTGAGATATGCATTTGGTGGACGCTTACTGAGCTAGTGACTGCTGTCACACACTGGCCTCAGCCCTGGGGGTCCAGGGCTGAAGGACACCCACACACTCTGCTTTGGGGGAGCTTACAGCTCACAGAAGGGGCTGACACTGAACACACACACACAGAGGCACTTTTACAACCATGACTGGAAGCAGAACTACAGACAAGCTCAGAGCACAATGAGAAAACAGTGACAGAACCTCAGTCCTGCCTGGGGACCGGGGCCACCTTCTTAGGGGGCTAGACACAGGGTGGACTCAGGGAATGTGTCTGGAATCAATGTCTGATCACTAGGTGGGCAGACCTCAAAGTGTGAAGAATAAAAAAACTCAAAGTAGGTCCTGGTTCCACATCCAGGATGAGCTCACTGAACGCGGTCCTCCCAAGGGTCCCGAAGGTCCCGGACCATAGGATTTCATGAACAGGAGACATGTCTCAAGGGGGTGGGGGTGGACACAGCCCTGCCTGGGACCCTCTTCCCTAAGTTCCTGTACGGCTCACTCTTTTAGGTCCTCCTGTGTGTATCCGCCCTTTCATGAGAATATGAGTCCAGGGGAGTGTGTCTAGTGCTGAGAATATGGTCTGCCCTGTACAGATTTTCAGTAAGTATGAATAAAGACAGTGGATAAAGAAGGAATGAAATCAGAAGGACACGAAGAAAAGACTATCACCATTATTTATAAAGAAAGGCCATTTAACTGAAGAATAGGGCAGACATAATTTCAGTTAAAATTCTTTGGTTCCCAAATACTGATCCTGAATATATGTATCTGCAATGCACACAGCTCAAAGAAGAAATGTACTTCGGAAATCTCTGGTTTAGGCTGATCAGATCATGGTGAATACAGATAGGGAGAGTGGGAGACATCTAGGGTTATGCCAAACCTTAGGAGATGGGACACAGGAGTGGGCATAGTTAATACAGACTAATTCCTCCTTAGGGGACTGGAGGGCTGAGCTTATTGTGGTGACAATGGCCGGAGCACACTACATATGACAGACGACGTAACAGCAGGCGTCATGCGGCGGCAATCTCCAGTGCGCCAGGCACCGGGCTAAGCATTCCCTTTCACCTCTCACGGTTCACCTGATCATCCCAGGGCACGAAAGCGGAACCTGAGGCTTGGGGGTAAATAACATGGCCAACATGGTGGGTCCGTCTGACTCTAGCGTCTGTGTCCTGTCTGTCTCTCCTTTTTAAAGATTTACTCTATTGAAGTATAGTTGATTTACAATGGTATGCAAGTTTCTGCTATACAGCAAAGTGACTCAGCTATGTGTATTCTTTTTTTCATTGTGTGCTTTTTAAAATTTTTACAGTGTTGTGTTGGTTTCCGCCATACAACCATGTGAATCAACTACAATCACACATACATCACCCCCCTTTCCTTCCTGTCTGTCTCTCTCACTCCAGCAGGAATGACCTGGGATGCCCCTTCTCCTGCTGTCCCCACCCTGCCCGGCTGTCCCCTACCCTGCCCGGCTGTCCCCCACTCTGCCCTGGGCTGGTCCAGAGCTCACCTCTCGAATGGAGCCCCGGGTGCTGAAGAACTTGTAGACGATGTAGGCGGGCACCAGAACCATGGAGGAGCCCGCGATGCCCCATCCGACCCAGTTGGCCCAGAGTGGGAAGATGTAGTCATCGTAAGTGAGTGGCTTGAAATTGATGATACTCACAACCACCACAAACTAGGGGAGAAAGGATACAAGGATGAAGGAGAAGAGAGAAAAGGAGAGGGGAGGAGATGGGAGGGAGGGAGAGATACAGAGAGGGACCAGAGAGAGGTGAGGACTAATTCATGAGATAGATGCAGGGGATGGAGACAATAAGGATGGAGGGAAAGAGAGAGAAAGGATTCGAGGAAGGATGGATAATGAAAAGGAGACAAAGAAACAGGAGCAATACAAATAGAAGACTAGAAAGGTGACCCTGGAGCTGGGCTGAGGGGTGGCACACACAGCCCCCACCCCAGACCTGGCTTCAGGCTGGACACCCTGCTCATATGGAAGCCTCCTTGGAATCAACAGGGCAGGCGGAGCCTCCTGAGCAGGTCTCTGCATCCCAACCTCCTCCCCTTAGAAGCAAAATCCCCACCTCCACCCTCACCCCGGGACGCTCCCACCACACACTACACACCAGGAGGAAGGCAGGGCTGACAAACTTCCAGCAGAGTCTCCAGTACAGGCCGGGCTTGAACCCCATCATCTGCTGGATGTCGCTGCTGAACCTGTCCACACCTGCGCACACACAGGCAGGCGCGTCACCGCGGCCCCTACAGAGCCCACGGCTACCCACTCCCCTCCGCTGCCTCCCGCGGGGGTCTGCCCCCAGGTGGAGAGCAGAAAGCGGGGCAAGCAGGGGCACCTTGGCTCACAGTAGACCTGGGGATGGGCACTTGGCTGGTTCAGAACAGGTGAGAACACACTCAAGGGTAGCGTCCCCTTGTATGAGTAACCCCAACTCACTTTTCAGAAGGAAAACCAGGGCTTGGGGAGGGGACTTGTCCCTGTTACACAGCCAAGGTGGCCTGACCCCAAAGCCCAGCTCTTTCCTCTTGCTTCCCGAATCTTAAAACAATGATGACTGTGGATACAGAGGCTTCCCGGACTTTAATCCGGTAGAAGAGACCAGACTCTTTCTGGTGAGCAGAAAAGAGTGAGAACAGGATAAACACGTTAATTGTGACACACTGGGGACTTTCCCTGTGGTGCTGAAGAACCCGCCTGCTGGTGCAGGAGACATAAGAGATGCAGGTTCAGTCCTTCGTTCAGAAAGATCCCCTGGAGGAGGGCATGACAACCCACTCCAGTATTCTTGCCTGGAGAATCCCACAGGCAGAGGAGCCTGGTGGGCTAAAGTCTATAGGGTCGCAAAGAGTCGGACACAACTGAAGCGACTTAGCACACACGCACGGGTGAAAAAGCGAATGATGGCACATTTCACTTTCTACCAAGTTCTCCCCGTTCAGCTCCAGAACAAGGGTGCCAGAGAAAACACAGGACACTCAGCTGCATTTGATTTTCAGAGACAACAATACTAAATTTTAGCTTAAGAAATTTCAGGCAGTATTTGGGACATACAATAAAAAAAAAATTACCCATTATCTGAAATTCAAGTTTAACAAGGCGTCTTGTATCCTGGATTGACTAAATCTGGCAGCCCTACTCTAGAATGAATGGCATGGCTCAGGGAGCAGCAGTTTCCTCCGAATTCCTCTCTTAACAGCTGACACTGATGCCTCTGGGGCCTTTGCCACCTCTTGTTAAAGGGAGTTCATGCAAAGCTGAGTTGAGAGCTACGGACCAATATAAGCCACTTATACAACTCTGGGATCAGCCAGTGACAGCGCTGGAGATGAAAAGCCCCTTTGCCTGACCAGGTGAAAAGTCTCCAGAAGCCCAGGGGGCCGAGGCTTTTCCACACACACTCAGGGCCCAGCACCTACCATAAAACCAGGAGACGCCGATGGCTTCCATGAGCACAGCAAAAAGAATGGAGGTCCCCGCCGCAAACGTATCCAGCAGGGTCAGCACATATATTCCACCCTGGGGTGTGGACAGAGAGAGCCTGAGGCCTTCATGGCTAGAAGGAGCGATCAACTGTTCCATCCATCAAATTGAGCTCTCCCCTGTCCGGCTCACTCAGAACTCACCCCTACCCCATACTCAAGTAATGAGGTTTAGGGTGCTACTGTGTTGCTGCTACGTATTCTAAGACCTTCTGGGGTCACTGAGTCTGAGGGTAGGGACTTCAGCCAGTAAAAAGCAAGCTGGAAGACTTCCAGGATTCAATCCCTGGTCAGGGAACTAAATCCTGCATGACACAACAGAAAGATCTCACATGCCTCAGAAGTTCGAAGATCCTATGTGCCACAGTGAAGAAACGTTACAGCCAAATAAATAATCAGTATTAAGAAAAAAAAGCAAGATGGATTTTATCAATGAAAAAAATGTTGCTTCCCTTGTAAGTAACAAAGGATGCCTCAGCCATCAAGCCATCACATTACAGCTGCCCTGAAGGGGAGCCCTGAGGGAATGCAGGATAGAAACAGGATGCCTGCCATATAGCAACCAACTGCTGCAGTCACCCCCTGTGGGGGCACTCAGCATGAAGAAGTGTGGATACTGGCCCCCAGATAGCAGAGGTGTATATCAAAGGAATGATTTCAATGAGCCCAGACTCTTGCATCTTCCTATAGACAGAAAAGCCCTAAACTCCTTAACTTGAGATGTCTGGTTTTCTTTAATTAGCAGTAATCTTTTGATCCAACTTCCTCATTTTTTGTTGCAAAAACTCATATATTCTTGAGGCAGGAGATAGATGGGCCCCAGGTTTGACATTTACAACTGGCCCCCTGTTCACACTTACTGGAGTGATAAAAAGACAGGCTCCGGGCCAGACATTCACTACCAGCCCTGTGTTTACATTTCCTGAAGCAAGAGACTAATGGGCTCTGGGCTACATGTTTAGGACCAAAGGTCTGCCTACATTTTGAGATGATATGACAATAGGAATATGGTGGTTAACCGGGCATTGGGTACTTCATTGGCATGAATAGAGAGGGGCTAAACTCTGTTAAGAGATCAAGAGGTCATATGTTTTCCATCCTTGGGCCAGGAAGACACTATACATGTGCAAAAGGCTTCTTGGGGTCAAAAATGCAGGGAATGCCAGACCATAATAATGCCAGACCCCCTCCATATGCCTCTGCAATGAAATCCATCTTGACTAAGAAATGTGTGCACACCCAGGGAAGGGTTCTGAGGTAAATTAGCCATGGGCGGGGAGGGTCAAAGCAAGACAACTGGCCAAGAAGAAGACAAAGACCTGGAAGACTTCCCCTTTAACAAGGATTTAAACTTTCCAAAGGTGCGACTCTAGCAACTCTGAGTTCACCCATGCATCTTTCCACATGCACTCTGCTTTTCTAATATATGCTTTACTTTCCTCTATACATTTCATCTCCTTGTCTGATTTTTCCTTACAAGGCAGACAAGGACTAGGGATGGAGATTCTAGGCTCCAGCCCCTATGGTCTAATGGTTAGGATTCCTTGTTTCCACCCAGGCAACCAGGGTTTGTTTCTAGTCAGGGAGCTAAGGTCTTGTTTCCAGCCACTGCTTGTTGCAAGCTACTGCTTACTGATGCATGCATCCGAAATCATCCTGGCTCCTCCCTGACCTCGTCAGAACAGCCCCTCAGAGCTATTTGAGATGCTGTGCCAAGCTTAGGGCTTCCTTAGTGTTCAGATGGTAAAGAATCTGCCTGCAGCGCAGGAGACCTTGGTTCGATACTGGGTCGTGAAGATCCCCTGGAGAAAGGAATGGCTACCTGCTCCAGTATTTTTGCCTGGAGAATTCCAAGGAAAGAGGAGCCTGGTGGGCAACAGTCCATGGAGTCGCAAGGAGTCAGACACAACTGAGCAACTAACACGTTCAGGCTAAGTCCTCAGTTTGGTTCACCAAATAAAACCTAATTCTCAACTTTCAGGTTGTGTACTCTTTTTCAGCTGACAGTTTAAAATGGCCCTTTGCTGCTCCCCACCCCAAACCGATAAGCAGGTTTGCCCGGATGTCCTCAGGCTTAGAGGGGATAGACGACAATGGGATATAATCCTAGAGGACGGGACCACAGAGTTCAGGATACCAGGTACTGCCATGGTCCCCCTAGTCCTACCGTCTGCTTCAAGTCTGGGAATACCTGGCTGGATTGAAATGTGGCCTCACAAGCCCCAGGTGACCCAGAGCCAAGCCCCCTCACCTTGGTTATGCAAAACAGAGCCAGAAGGAAGGTTCCAAAGGAGACAGCAAACGTGAAGAGTTTCCGGTGTCGCTTCAGAACCTGGAAGTCATCGGCCAGGCCAGTGATGACTGCCTCCATGCCTCCCATCTGGAGGGGACCGGGCAGGGTGGGATGCAGAGGTGAATGAAAATTGTGGCCCGCCATATCAGCAAAAAAAAAAGGATGCTCCAGCCATCAGCTCCCAACCAAAGGTACATCCTGAGGGGACTCAGGATGGGGAAAAACAGGATACTGGCCCTAGATGGCTGCTGCTGTTGCTGCTGCTAAGTCGCTTCAGTCGTGTCCAACTCTGTGCGACCTCATAGACGGCAGCCCACCAGGCTCCCCCGTCCCTGGCATTCTCCAGGCAAGAACACTGTAGTGGGTTGCCATTTCCTCCTCCAATGCTTGAAAGTGAAAAGTGAAAGTGAAGTCGCTCAGTTGTGTCTGACTCTTCGCAACCCCATGGACTGCAGCCCACCAGGCTCCTCCATCCATGGGATTTTTCAGGCAAGAGTACTGGAGTGGGGTGCCATTGCCTTCTCCAGTGGCTAAGATACATATTAAATGATTTCAGTGAGCCGAGACTCTTGCATCTTTCCCTTAAAGAAAAGCACTAAATTTGTTAACTTGAGATGTTTGGTTTTCTTCAGTTAACACTGACCACCTGGTTTTTGTTGCAAAACTCCTATAAATGCTAGTTCCTCCCTTACCTCTTCAGAGCAGCCTCGGAGCAATCTGATAGGCTGCTGCCCAGGCTTGAAGTCCTTAGAAAATTTGCCAAATACACCATAATTATCAACTTTAAGGCTGTGTAAATTTTTTCAGTCCCTGGGGTCCAGGGAGTCCAGTCTCAGGTACCCAGCTCCCTCGAACCTCCCAGCAGCCCTGGACTCACGCACCCCAAGAGATTTCTAAAGAAATTGGTAGGTTCGGCTTTCTCCCTATCCTCTCACCCTACTTCTGCCCTGTTGTCAACCAAGCTCAGAACTCAGAAACCATGTGAGAGGGAGCCAAGAGTTAACGCCTATCTCCCCCTTATCAACAGGGTCTTGACTCCTGTCCACTCACTCAGCCTGAGTGGATGCTGATGAAATACCAAAGGAAGAATTGTTGGTGAGAGAACAGGAGTTACTAAACTCTGAATTCAGTTCCCCCGTCTGTAAAAGGAGAGTACTGGGCTGGCTTATCCCAGGTCCCTTCTAATGTAAATTTCCACAGTGCCGAGGGGGTTTCTCCTGGTTCCTAGCAGGTGGCTCAGTGATAAAAAGAAAACCTGCCTGCAAAGGCTGGAGATGCAAGAGATGCCAGTTTGATCCCTGGGTCAGAAAGATCCCCTGGAGGAGGGCACAGCAACCCACTCCAGTATTCTTGCCTGGAAAATTCCATGGACAGAGAAGCCTGGCGGGCTGCAGTCCATGGAGTCGCAAAGAGCTGGACACAAGTGAGCATACATGCCATCATCATTGCCTTTCTGAGTACTGATTTCTTTGTTTGCATTTAAATAGGGCCTTCTGGAAACAACTACTAATCGGGGATTTGAATGGGGGAAAACTTGAGACTTAGTAGTGTGTGGTTATTTGGGGAGGGAGCGTCAGAGTCTAGTGGTATCTGTGGGCAGATGGTATCCTGAACAAGGTCACTCACCGAGCTGTCAATTCCCAGAGCCAGGAGCATGATGAAGAACACAATGGCCCAGAATGTGGATCCCGAGAGGGTAGAAATGGCTTCTGGGTACAGGATGAAGACTAGGCCAGCTCCTGGAAGAAACATCAAGGACCTCATCAGTGGCTGGGGCTGTGGGTCTGAGCTGAAGATGACAGGGGAGCATTTGAGACCCAATAAGCCCTAGTCCAGCCCCATCATATTTGGTCAGTCATGTGTGGATAGAGCAAACCAAGGTTCTAAAGATGATGGACAGGGACTTCTCTGGGGGTCCAGTGGTTAAGATGCTACACTTCCAAGGAAAGGGCTGTGGGTTCGATACCTGGCTGGGGAACTAAGAACCTATATGCCATGTGGGTGAGGCCAAGAAAGTAAATAAATAAATATGACTGATGAAGCCAGATCCAAAATAAGGCTGGAAAGAAGGTGGGGTCATCTTAACAAAGCTCTTGAATGCATAGGTAAGAAGCTGAGAGGCGCTTGGGAGCCATGGCAACTTTGTTGAAGAAGGAGGCTGGTGACTTGATTTCCCAAGAGTTTGATATCAGTTTCATATCACCAGAACGCCAAGGGTTCGATCCCTGGGTTAGAAAGATCTTCTGGAGAAGGTAATGGGAATCTACTCCAGTATTCTAGCATGGAAAATTCCATGGACAAAGGAACCTGGTGGGCAACAGTCCATGAGGTCCCAAAGAGTCAGACACGATTGAATGACTAAGCAGGTACACATATGCCAAGGAGGTTGACCTTAAACAGCCAAGCCAGAGGGCTGTACCTCTCCTGGACAGCTACAGGTCTCAAACCTCACCTCCTACACCTTGTGAGGGATCCTCTTACTCCCAAAACTTTGTGAGTTTTCAGAGTTCATCAGAAGCAGCCCCTCCCCATGTCTCAGCCTATCTGTGGCTATAAAAATACGAGAAGGAATTAAAAAAGAATACGAGAAGCAGTGGGGAAGCATAGGCTCTACTGTAGGGCTGGTCAGGGTTCAATTGCTGGCACCATGACTCGCTAGCTGGGTGACCTGGAACAACTTTAATAGACTGAATTTCAGCTTTCTAATCTTTAAAATGGGTCTATTAAGACTTGCCTGGCAGCACTGCCAGAACTAAACCAAGATATGTCAAGTGCTTAGACCAGGGGCTGGTACAGACTGGGTGCTCCAAAAACCTCTCTGGCCTGGCCTGATTCAGAAGATTCTGCCTGGAGTTGCTTCTGACGGCCTCAAAGAAAGCCCGTCCAGCAGCAGCAGGGAAAGCCCCGTGTCCAGCCCCCCTCGGTCCTGCAGCCACAGGAGAGCTGCACAGCTGAGAAGAAGGTGAGCTTCTCAGCCCCTTCCTTCCCAGTGGGCAGGCCTACACCCACCTTCAGTGGCAACATCCTCAATGTTGACCTTGTGCTCATGGGCCATGTAACCAAGGATGGAGAAGATGGCAAACCCGGAGATGAAGCTGGTGACACAGTTGATGGTGCTGGTCAGCAGGGCATCCCTGGGGGAAAGCAGCACTGTTAATTCAAGTTGTCTGACTCTCCACAACCCTGCTCATGGACCATCTATGGAATCCACGGCTTCCAATGCCATCCCCCTCTTCCGTTTGCTGATGCATTCCAGACCCCAGTGCCCTACCATTCCTGGGTCAGAGACTGTGGATGTAGGAAATAGGTCAACTGCTGGATAAAACACTTTGATACCAGAAACTGATATCAAACTCTTGTTGGGAGATGGAATCACCAGTCTCCTTCTTCAACAAACTTTCCGTGGCTCCCCAGTGCCTCTCAATTTCTCACCCTGGCATTCAAGAGCTTCGCTAAGATGACCTCACCTTCTTCCCAGCCTTCTTTCACGGGACTCTCTAACACGCACTCTCTGAGCAAGCCAGTCAACTTGCCGGTTCACAAACATACCACCTCTCCTGGCTCTGCTCATGCTGTTTGTGATCCACCCACTCCATGTCTGCCTATCCCAACCCTAATTCTCTACCAAGGCTCACCTCAAAGGCACCCTCTATGCTCTCACTGATCCTCTATCACAGGGCTGATTACCCCATTTCCTTAGCCTCCCTATAGCCTGTCCCACTTGCATGCATTCATCCTACTCTGTCTTGTACCAGGGATTCTGTCTTAAGCCTTTGACAGAGAGTGATGAAGCAGCCCCATTTGTTCTGTCTGAAGCCTTCACAGCACTGGGCCAGCAGGAGGCAGCATTAAATGCTTACAGAGCCAGCTGATCTAGAGCACTGTCTTCTGACTTTCCTACCCTGGGCAGACTTCTTATTCTTCCCTGTGGTCTTAAGTACTGACCCTGCCAGGGCCCTCACCCCTCAAGCAACCAGCCTGGATATTCCGCCCTTGTCTGCCCCCGGGGCGTCAGATGGACAGAGGGGCAGTGCTGGCTGCTCTGAAAGTGACAGTGTCCCTCTGTCACAGCTATGCACTCCCATGATTGCCCAGGGTTAGTGGCCTCAACTATCCCAGCTCCTCAGCTTGCACTGCTTAAGAAGTGTCCTGAAGGGACATATGTTCACCAAGACCCCCATAGGCCATGTCAGATTTCATAGAACATCCAGGATGATCTTTACTCTGCCTCATCTCACAGGGAAAGAAACCTAAGAAGAAAATCTGACTTGTTCCAGGCCAGAACCCTCTCTTCCACCCCTGTGAGGGTACCCAGGATTTAGAGCTTTCTGGAATCCCAGAAGGATCTTACCTGTAGCAGTTATTGTCAAATTTGTTGTAACTAGCAAATGCAATCAAGACTCCAAATCCAGCCCCCAAGGAAAAGAATATCTGAGTCGCAGCATCAATCCACACCTGAAATGGGCAGATAAAGGGCATCACCCTCGGCTCCCAGAGAACTGGACTACCTCACTGCTTCAGACGGGCGGAGAAGCCCCAGGGATGCTCTTAGACTCAGGAAATGAGATCTAGCCAGAGATGGGCAGTCACACAACTCCTGCTCCCCAGCAGCCTATACAAATTCTGTGGAGAGAGGCTGGGGTCTCTCTGGCATCATCCAGCCTTGGGTGGTCATGAGTAAGCTCACCCTGGAGGAACTCCCTGGCTCAATTAGATATTTTGATTTTCAAAGAAAGTTACAAACCAAAAGTTAATAAACTAAATGTGGCTTTAAAGTGGATGTGGCAAGGGCAAAGGGTTAAGACTATCTCAGGTGTTTTGGAGACAACAGCTTCAGGAAGGAGTTATGATTCCTAGTAGCTTCTACCAACCCACAGAGAGTGGAGACTTCTTGGTGGCCAATGGGGCTTACTTCCCTCATCTGATGGATGATGAAATTACATGGCTAGAAGCCTGGAAATCTGAGCTTCTCCAATTGCTCAGCCTCATGGTCTAGCCCTGGTCAATTTCACTGTTTATATCTCAGTTTCCTCATCTGTACAATGGGGATAATTTTACCTAGCTCGCCAGGACTAAGCCACAATCAGAGCTATGAGACTTCTGTCATCTCCCACTTTGTAAGCAGAGGGTGTAACAAGAGAAGCCACCTGATGGAGGAAGACAGAGCTGCTCCTTCAGATGGTACTCAGGCTATTTCTACTGTTGGAAAGATTTAAGATATGTAAACAGTGCAGAACAGATAGAACTCTGACTTGCTTTACAATTTACAAGACTGATTTGTTTCTTACGCTGTTATATTTCTGGCAGTTACTAAGGAAGCAGGTTTTTCTCTTGGTTATTGGGCTACAACACTGAGGTATGCCTAGACAGTGTAAGCTGTGTCCCTCCTAAACCTCTGTTGGTCCTCCCTGCCAGGATATTGTGGGTTCAAAAAGAGTATGGGGATATCTTTGGGGATTCTAGGGGGAACGTATTGAGGTGTTGTCACTGAGGAGCACATGAGGGAAGAGGTTGGAAATCATCTCAGCTGTGATCTGAAGATGCTCAAGGCCCTAGGAACCTCCAAGGTGTCTCTGCTCCTGGCCTCAACCCGCTATTTTGGACTCCACTCCAAATTCACCCCACCTGCATGGTAGTCTCTGGGCAGGACAGTGAGCTAAAGGAGATGTGAGGAGAGACAGTCAGTAGGGTCTGGGTCTCCCCATGGCTGAGTCTACTCCTTATGCTGACATCACAGATGGTACCAGAGGCCAGGGTTGGAGACCAGAGTAGAAATAGGTCTGGGGTGTTGGAGTGGGTTAGGGGGCCATGACATTTGGCAGGGGTAAGAACCCAGGACAGGATAGTGCTGTCTTTGAAAAGAGGGGGTCTGCAAAGGCCACTTAGTAGAACCACAGATTCCAGGTCATCAGAGCTGGACAGGCTCAAGGATATTGTTGAGCAGATGAAACCAGTCTTTGGGCAGACGGAGATGCTGCCGCTCAGAGTGGGGAGGATCCACCCCAAGCCACATAGAGCACTGAGAACCCTCCTCACCCTGGCCTAAGGGGTGGGTGGTCGCTGGGCACTGACCGTGGCCTCTTTTAGGCGGTAGAAGTCGATGTGCAGGTAGGCGTTGATGCCATTGGAGGCGCCGGGCAGCGTGATGCCATGGACCAGGAGCACGAACAGCACGAGGTAAGGCAGCGTGGCGGTGATCCACACAACCTGGCAGTGGACAAGCTGGCCGTGAGAGTCTGGCTCTGCTGCCCGTGTGGTGCAGGATGGGGGTGAGGGAGCCAGTCACACCCTCCCCGACCTCCTTCCCACAGCGCATGTGCTAAAGGCTCCATCACTAGGTCAGACCTGGGGCACTCCAGGACAGAGTGGACAGCCCAAGGCTGCACCTAGCGAGAAAGCCAGCCTACCGGAGGTGCTGCCACCAGGAAGCTAAGGGCAGTGAGAATGAAGACCAGGTTCTCGCAGTGCCCAAGACCTCCTCTTCTACAAGCTGCCCAGGAAGAACTAGGCACCCCCACCTTTATGCCCTCCATTGTCCCTCCTCTCTCTGTCTTGTTTACCTTCATTCAAACATATCCTCCTAAGCTCACTGCCCAAGGAGGGATGTGGTTGGGCAGAAACTCCCATCTGTAGCAGTTCTTTCTTTTGGGCAAATACAAACTGCCCTGTCCAGAAACCTGTAAAGGAAGAGGCTGTCCCCAGACTAAGAAGAGACACTTGCCCGTTCTGCCCAAGCTAAAGAAACAGAGAAGTGGGGGAAGGAGAAGGCTGCGTGGCTTCCTCTTCGTTCCTTCTCACCCCTGACTATACATGAGAATACTCTGGGGGAAAGTATACATTGAAAATGTCAAAGTTCAGATTCCATTTTTGGAGTTTCTGATTGGATTGGTCTGGGATGGGTCCTGAACTTCAGGACCCATGGCTCCTGGCACTTTCCTGGTGGTCTAGCAGCTAAGACTCCATGCTCCCAATGCTGGGGGCCTGGGTTCAATCCCTGGTTGGGAAACTAGACCTCACATGCTGCAACTAAGAATCCTGCATGCTGCAAGACTTGGCAAAGCCAAATATACATATTATATATATATATAATATATATATTTGTTTTAAAGCTCTCCCAGGTTGCAGGGGACAAAGACAGACGAGGAACATTTATGAAGCGATTTCCATCTGCTAGCCCAGAACCAAGGACCTCTCACCCTATCCTCCCAACTGCCCTGGAGGCTGGCAGGACCATTAATGGGCCTCACTTTTCAGGTGAGGACACTGAAGCTTAGGGGGTATCATTCATCCTGAGGTCACCCAGTAGGGAATGATGGTGTCTGGACTCCAATACAGGTCATCTGACCACAAAGCCGTGTTCTTAATCCTTCATGCTACTTTATGTTTGAGCCCCTGTCAAGACTCCTTTGAAACCCTGTCTGTCTTTTGGCCTCAGCATCCCCATTTGTACAAGCACCTGGAGTAGACGGTCTTGGAGAACCTTTTAGGTCAGCATTTAGATGTTCAGTACAGGCTTATAGTTGCTAAGGCTCGTTCAGCCGAGGACTACGAGTTGGAGGAGGCAGACAGGACTCCAGGGCAGCAAACAGCACTGTGTTTGACACCCTTGCCTGACGCCCTGGGAGCTAACTGACTCCTGACTCATACCTCCACCCTCCACCCTGCAGTGGTCAGTGGGTCAGGGTCACTGTGTGGTCTGTGGTAACCCCGTTCCCTGAATCAGACTGTACCCGTCCCTCGCTATCCCAGGCGCCAGCTGTGAAGTCATGCACCTTCCCAAACAGAGCCTTCACCAGCCAAGACGGAAAGTGTGAACATTTGCAATTCATCCCAGGCCAGCTCTGTGGCTGGGACAGCCTGCTAAGAGAAGGTCCCTGTCCTGTTCTAGATGTAGTCTGGGAAGAAATAAGCAACACTTGTGGTCTTCTCAGGAGCCAAAGTATAAAAACAAAGAGCACAGCAGTGTCCTGTGTGAAGCTCCTTATTCTGGAAAGCCCCTCCCATGGACTGCAGGGCCCCCTGCCCACTCAGCCGCCAGAACACCGGAGGACTTGAGCAAAATGTGGGCAGGGACCCTGGGTGACGTATCTTCATCTGGGGCGGGGCTTCCTAGGGCAACACCCCTGCCCTGCTAGGCCCCTCACTACACTCCTCAGGGGAGGGGATGAGTCCTCCTCTGAAGGTACCTTTGTACAAAGGAGTGGAACATGCTCAGCTCCACTCCTTTTCTCTTTAGCGTCGGTCCCCTCAGAGACAACTCCTGCCTGCTCCAGTCAAGTGCTAAACCAGGTGGGGCAGGCTGTACCCCTTCAGCGAAGGTAATAGGAAACTTAATTTGGGGGTGCAATATTAGAAGTGCGTGGTGGCCCCTCACACAGGCTGGCAGCAGTGGTAAAACTCATACACCTTCTGCAGCTCTGTTGTCGGCAGAGGCCAGAAGAGCCCTGCTCCGGACCCCCAGGAGAGGCATGAAGAAGAGGCTGGATGAGGCTGGCCTGGGGCTTCTGTGGCTTCGCTTGCAGTTCCTTCCATTGGCAATGCCTTCCTTCTGCTCCCTCTCCACCTGCCCCTGTCCTTTGAGCTCTATCCCAAATGCTACCTTCTGCATGGTCTTTGCAGACCCTCTCAGTTTGATGAACTTCCTTCTGCCACTTATGTAGCTTTTTGGACCGTGAGAACCATGGTAAGAAAAACCTTATATATTAAGACACATGGATTGCTATAAGTGAATCACAAATTCCACAAGACAGCTCTTACTTTACTACAGGCAATGTACACTGCTATTATCTAGACAATTTCATTTTGAAAAACTGTGGTGACCCCCCTAAATTGATTTAATGACAGTTGAAAAACCCAAAGTTTGTATCTCAAAGTGCAACCTGACTACTTGTTGAAAAATTATCTTCAAGGTAAAGAAAGTTAAGTTTTTAAGAAAGCAAGATCTGTAATAGTATGTATAGTTTGTGGCCATTAGTGTTTTTTGAAATGGGGACACACATGTGTCTCTGGATGGGGATGCAAGAACGAATGTGATTGACCTACACCTGCCTGTAACACACATAATACTACAATCAACTGAATCTGTCGTATTTACTCTTGCATCACTAATACCAGCACCAAGCCTGGCACATAGGAGGTATCCATAAATGCTTAAAAAGTTGAAGTGGATTCAAAAGAACACTTAGTGAGGTTCCCCAAACTCATTTACCCACCTACCCTTCTTCCTACCTTCCCTTCTTCCCTCATTAGTTCTTCAGTAAATATTTACTGAAGACCTACTATGTGCCAGGTATTGGGATGGTTGTGGTCCAATCCTGGCTCTGCTCTTAGAATTCCTCCAAGCCCTGGTCTGCATTTCATTTGGGTTCTTCCTTGGAGCAGATACCATGTCTCCAACATTCTAAGAGGAAGTTCCACTTCAAGCTCTTTTTGACAGACTCCATTCTCACTCTCTGCTGGTGCTTTGCGCCATCTTTGCTATCTATCACTTAACCAAGACTCTGGGAAAACCACAGAGATGCCTGATGCATCCCACTTTCCAAAATCAGTTGCCTAATGAAGCTTCTCATAAATCCAGGCTGCCTGATTCAGATAGGCTGTTGCCTTGTAACTCCCAACGAACACACACTCCGTGTGTTCCATGTTGACTCTGGGCCTTACCACAAGACTTATTTTGGCCCCTGGGACAATAGCCAGCATGATGTAAAGAGAGACTGGAAGAGCTGCTTGCACATTAGAGTATGTTTCCTTGGAACATGCTCTTGGAACTCAGCCACTACACTGTGAGAAGCCCAAGCCACATAGCAAAACTATATGGAAACAACCCATGGTGCTCTGGTTGACAGCTCCAGTTGAGCTCCTAACCAGTACCAAATGCCCTCAATGAGTATGTGCCATCTTAAAGGTTCCAGCCCAGTCATGCCCCCAGACATGTAGCCCAAGCAAGATCATATGGAGAAAAAGAACCATCTTGCTGATCCCAGTCAACTCAAAGAATCACGAGAGACAATAAAATGATTGTTATTTTTCCATCATGAAATCTTGAGCTCTTTTATTACACAGCAATAGCTAACCGAAACACTGGATAGAATGTTTCCCAGCTACAGCCTCTTTAATACAGTCAAGCTCTACATAGACCCACAGGGTCCAAATGGAGTTGTTGTTCTCATGATGTTTCTCAGGCTCAGAATCGATGTGGGCAATGACCTGATTATACTCCACCCTGAGGGGCTGGCTATGGGGAGCAGTGTCACCTAAATCAGAACACCAACTCTGGCAAGCTGTCCTAGGTCATCTAACTCTATACTCCTCTCCCTAGGAAACCTAAACTCTTGTGAACACTCAGCGCTGTGTCAGAAGATGTTCTAGGATTCATCCAGATATCTTCTAGAGCATTCTCTTTTACTCAAAAATTCAGGGGTGAGAATGATCAATTTTATAGTGAAGGAAATGGTTATATTCTAAAGAAGGCTGCAACACTGGCATGCAACTTTAGTCCCCTAGAATTTAAGATTTATCAAATACATGTCAATAGATTGCTTTGGGCTTTGGGTGTCCTCATTCCCTGATCTCTGCTATTAGGGAAGATTTGGTGGGAAAGTGTGAGGAACCCTGATCCACTCACATGCCCTCACCCTACTGTTGGAGAGCCGGGAGCTTAGGAAAGGGAAGGGATTTGTCTGAGGTCTCCAGCAAGCTGGTGGCAGAGCTGGGGTGAAAACCCAGACTTTGTTCTTCTGGCATCACCTTTTCCTTTCACCAACTACCTGAATTATAGGTAGGAAAAAACACCTTTCTTTCTTTTTCTTTTTTTTTTTTTTTTTTTGAGGCCAACCTCCCAACTAAAAGAGAAACAAAGACATTACCTTTCCTGATGTCTTCACTCCTTTCCAGAGGCTAAAAAACAGGACGATGACCACGATGATCAGACAGAGCAAAAGCTGCCACTGGGGCAGGCCAATGTCATGAATCCCACTGCTTTCATGCAGATGCAGGACGCCACGCCTGCCAGGGAAGATGGTATCATCAGGCAGGACGACCTCGGCCTTGACCACAGGCCAGTCCCTGAAAGTGTGCATCGATGGAGACGGGCCCAGGCTGCCCCCGTCCCTGCCCCGCATCACCGGGACCTGCTCTGTGCAGTCACAGCCTGTGCCTCACACTGCCCTGCCCTAGCCAGCAAGTCTTCTTGGAAGACACCCCCACCCAAGGCTGTTTTTCAAACAGTTACAGAAGTTTTCAACATAATAAATATCTCTGTTTGCCAGGTCCTGGAGAGATGGTGGTGAATAAACAGAGGAAAGGTCTCTGTCCTCACAGGCTAAAGTAGTGGATATTGGAACATCTGGCAATGTCTGCAGATATCTTTGATTGTCACAACTTGGGCAGAAGGCATCTAGAGCAGCAGTCCCCAGCCTTTTTGGCACCAGGGACCAGTTTCATGGAAGACAGTTTTTCTATGAATTCAAGTGCACAATATTTATTTCACACTTTATTTCTATTATTATTATGTCAGCTCTACCTCAGGTCATCAGGCATAGATCTCAGAGGTTGGGGACTGCTGATCTGGAGGACAGAAGAGTGGAACAGCCTACAATACACAGGACAACATAAACATCCTATACGGCACGAAACAGCCTCCAAAATTCCCATGTTGCTGAGCTTAAGAATCCCTGGCCTGGCGACTAAGAAGTAAACATTTCTCCTATTTTACTCAAACTAAACCTATGTATATCCTCTGCCTTAGCAATTCTACTCTGGGTATCTGTCCAATAGACACATATACACATGTCCATCAAAAGACATGGTGTAGAATGTTCATAGCAGCATTATCCACAACAACTCCAAACTGCAAAATTCTCAAATTTCTATCAATGGCAGACTAGATAAATTATGACATATTCATAAAATATAATATTATACAGCAACTAACTCTGTATGGATGAATCTCACACACATAATTTCACGAGAAAGAAGTCAAAACCGAAAGAGGGCTGCTGGGGGCTGGTGACAAGGCCGGGGACAAGGAGGTGATGGCTCCAGCCACATAGAACTCCTGGATGACAATAGCTGGTGCAAACATTCCCCATCTTGAGCTTTTTTTCCCCTCTACAGTAAAAGGGCTCTCATGAGGTTTACATTGCAGAATATGAGACAGTGCTAGAACTCGGGGAATGCTCAACACCAATGATCAATGGAACTACCAATCTGATTGAGTCCCAGCTTTCAAGGGAACAGCAGGCATCAGCAAAGAAGCTGAGGGGGGCCCAGAAAATTCAGCCAAGGGAGTCAGCAGGGCGGGCTCCATAGAGGGGGTATCTAGTACCTTCTCTGCAGGCCCATGGGAGAGCAGGTGAGTTGAGCTGGAGTGCCTGGGTGTGGTAGGAGTGAGATGGGGAAGGTGGGGTGTTGACAGGCATACAGAGAAGTCTGCAGCGAGTGAAGGAGCAGAGCTGTGTGGCTGACCAAAGGTCGCCAAGACCTGTATTCCCATCCCCAGAACAGCCTTCCTCCTGACCACCCTGGGGCCGGATGTCATGGCTGTAAGCTACTCATCCTGCATCAGCGTCCCCAGCAGTGAGTCTCCATGTCTGGTCCCTCCTAACCTTATCTCGTGATCTGCAACCAACACTCCATCCTCATGGCCCAACGTCAAGCCAGACCCATATTCCCTTCCTCCAGGACTGCTGTAAAAACCTCCCCATTCCCCATCATCCCAGTCTCTCCAGTTAGCCCCCTTAAATCCACAGGCTATGCTGCTGTAGAACCATCTGATCCATCTCAAACTGTGTTCTAACCTTGTCACTCTCCTGCCCCCCAATCCTCAGATGCTCCTTATCATCTAAAACAATGGTTCTCACGGGGTGCAAACTTGCCCCTGCCTTCTTCAGACACTTGGCAACATCTGGGGACATTTTTGGTTGTCATAGCTGGAGGGCAGGGTGAGTGTTACTGGTATCTAGTGGGCAGAGGCCAGGGATAGGCTAGACATCCAAAATGCACAGGAGAGCCATCCCTCTGCAACATGGAATTATCCAGCCCCAGATGTCAAAAGCATCGAGGTTGTAAAATCCTGGTCAAGAGGATTTAAAAAAAAAAAAAAAGCCTTTCAGAATCTGAGGCCTTTCAGAATTGTCCTGTGCCAAGTGCATCCCCCTGCCTTGCCACATCATGCTTTTGGCTCCTTGTGACCACCAGCCGCTTGTCGTTCCCCAGTTATATGAAGCTCTCATCGCTCTGGGCCTTGGAACTATCTGTTCCTTTCTGCCTAGAGCACACTTCCTGGCCCAATGTGTCTGCCTGGCAAACTTCTCTCCGTGCTAGTCTCAGCTCTAAAATGATGCCCTAGCTGAGGCCCACTCTCCTGTCCTGAGAAGGAAGGAGAGGAAGAGAGAAACGGGGGAGGAGACAGAGAGGGAGAGAGAAAGGCAGGGGAAAAAGTGAGACAGAGACAGGGAAGAAGGGAGGGAGGGAGGAAGACAAAGACGAAGAAGAAAAGGAGGAAGAAGAGGAGGAGGAGGAAGTGGAGGAAAATGGGTTGGAGGAGGGGAGGGAAGTGAAGGGAAGTGAAGAAGAGAGACTGGGCATGTCTAAAAGACAACTAGAATCAGGTACCCATCTGACTCTTAATCCTGCTTCTTTCCATTGCTTTACATACAATCAAGTGTTAAATGGTATGAGTAAGCATTTGGCCAATTTGACTGGGGGAAAAAAAAAAAAAAGGCTCTGAACCAACTGTGCTTGCCTGAAACATGCTAAAACAACTCCAGCATCCCATCAGATGGCTGACATGGCCCCTAACCAGCCCGGTGACTCACACGTGTGCGGGGTCCACTTTAAGGTTTGCAGTGGCTGTCTAGGTATTTCATCAGTGAAAAAAGCTAGACTCCAGAGCTGATTTCCAAGAAAAGTGAATCCAGCCTCCTCCCCACTAGCGGCCCCAAGCCTTGGGGGTTAGGACAAGTAAGTTGGGTTTGTTGCAGTTTTCCAGCAGTTTAATGAAAATGAATCATCGTTAAGTATATGATCCAGACTTTCCGAAGTCTGTGGGCCAAATGGGCTCAGATCTCACTTGACATTTAAGCACAGAGGGTTAGTGCTGGGGTGGAGGGAGAGGTCTTTTCCCCACCAGGAACAGGCAGGGAGTAGTTTTCTATTCCTGGTGTATGTTCACCAAGGGTGCCCTTTTACAGCTAGAGTTACAGAGCATCAGGGTTTCTTTTTGCCTCGGGCTGCTTGGCTTCAGGCCTGGAGCCTGGGGAGTGTTGCAGTTTTGTTCCCTTAAATGATATGTTCAGTTCATCAGCTTAAAGGAGCACAAGATGGTAAGAGAATTGGCCAGCAGGCTCCAAGGAAAGCAGGAAAAAAAAAAAAAAAAAAACCAGCTAGCCTCCTCAGGGTTGGCACTGGGAGTCCTACTTGCTGGGTTCCCAAGCTGAAAGTGAGTAACTTTTAAAGCAGAAGCATTTAGATTAAAGGGCCATTAAAAACAAATCCCAGAGGCAGCTCATGACTCAGAGACTGAGAAGCACACAAAAGCAGCCTGAAGGTGAGAAAGAGCTGCATGAGAAGGGCTCCGATCTACCCACAGACACCTCTGCACTCCTGTCCCGAATACACCCCACTGGAGACTCTGAAGGACAGAGAAGACAGAGGAGAGGCTCATAGATGGAGGGAGAGCCTCCACCCAGACAGCCTGGATTCAGATCCCTTCCACCACTTCCCTAAAACCTGAACCACCACATTCTTATCTGTAAAACAGGAGTAATTTCCACCTCCGTGAACTGTGAAGACTAAGTGGGACGTGGACAGGAGGAGATGCTGATGCCTGGATCACAGTAGATACCAGACTTGGGGTGGAGGTGGGGGCACTTAAAAGGATGGAGGAGGGGAGGGAAGGGGGAGGAGAGGATGGGAAAGGAGCTCTATAGAGCAAAAAGCTGCTGAAAATAAGCCTTGGACTCTGCCCTCAACCACATTCCCCAAGAGAATCAGCCCAACGCAAGAGAATTTCTTTTTCTACCTTCTTACAGCCAAGCTCGGAGAAAGTTTAAGGCTGTAATTAAAGCAACCGGAGTCTCAAAACCCAACTCACCTCTCCTTCCTCCAGCAGCAGGTCCGCTGGCCATGAAGATGTCAGAGGAGGAATCAAATAATAACCAGGCTAGAGATGAGACTATCATTTTCCATTTTAATTTATAAGGATGAGGGTTACCAAAAACAGAAAAATCATGCATTTTCCTCTGTCATGAGATGATAAAGGAGAAAGCCTAGAACCAATTACATGTATCAGCAGCACCCTCAGCTCCACTATCCTCTACCATTCCAAACTGCACTCATAAACTGGGAAGACCTAAAACCTCTGCCAGCAAGCGCTCCACTGGTTCTGGGATTGTCTGAGGCCACACCCCCTCAGGAGAAGACTAAAGGAGGCCCTAGATTTTCCATGACATGATACTGTAAGCATGTCAGACTGACCCCAGTAAGAATCTGTCCGAGATGGGAGAGTGCAGTGGCCAAGACAGGAGCTGTCAACCCTGGCTGGATATTAGAATTGCTGGCGGAACTGTTAATAAAATCCCCACACCACAGTTGCACCTGGACCAGTAAAATGAATCTCGAGGCATAGGATCCAGGCATCAGTGTGTTTTAAGGATGAGGTGGTTCCAATAAGCAGCCAGTGTTTAGCACCACTGGGCTAAGAGCTTGGACTTTGAAGCCAGTCTTCCTAGGTTCAAACTCACTTTAAATGGCACTTCTAAATGCATGGCTGGGACATAATCGAAGCTGGATAAATGTTAGTTTTGATGACAATAATAATTTGATATCATAATAGCCATTCAAAATGTCTGGAATCCAATATAACACAGAGGTGACGCCTGCAGGCTCTAGAGTTTCACTGCCTGGAAAGGCAGGGGCTAGGGTGAAGAGAGCGAGGATCATGGAACAAACGGTAAGGAGCTCACTCTCAAGAGTCCAGCAGGTGCCATCTGCCAGGGTCCAAATCTCGGCTCTGCACAGGAATAGCCGTGTGACCATGGGCCAGGGATTTACTGTTGCATCTGCAAAACGAAGCTAATGTTTGCAGCCGAGTCATGTATGGAAGAGTTACAGAAACCTCACTGGGTTGCTGTGAGGTTTACATTGATATAATACATACAGAGAAGTTAGCAGAAAGCCTGATGCACATGGTAAGTGATTAGCTGTTGATGTGATGGAGAGGAAGACAGGGATGATGGTATTAACTTAAATAGATGCTCACTTCAAGTTATAGCGGTTCTTTAGATTCTTTGGGGGCTGTAGAAGGATTTCAAGTTCCATGGCAACTGTGGACCCTCTCCCACTGAGTTTCCAAATCTATATAATTGTGCACTTAGTCCTGAAAGTCCACAGGAAACAGATGGAGGCAGGTGGACACGTAGATCCAGGATGCTTAGCAAATTCTCTGCCATGGCTCATGAGGGTACTTCCTGGTCCTGAGAACCCCAACTCCCCTCCCTTGGACCCCAGGAGGGAGCAGACTTCCCAGAGGCCACCTTTAACCACATCACATCTCCTTGGTCCAACTTCACCGAGATGGCAAAGGTGGGAATGGTCCTAAGGAACCCCATTCTCTGGATAACCCCACTCTCTGGTCTGTGGCTTGGCAAATACACAGGACCAGGGGAGACTGGCCCTGATTTTGTGAACTTGTCTTTTTTCATCCTCTAGACCTGCACTGTCCAATATGGAAGCAACTGGCTGTTTAAATGTAAATGACGGAACTTCCCTGGTTAAGAATCGCTGTGCAATGAAGGGGACTTGGGTTCAATCCCTGGTCAGGTACTCAGGCACTGATTGCCATGGATCAATTAAACCCACATGCCACAACTAGAGAATCCACCCGCCACGACAAAAGGTCCTGCTTGACGCAACTAAGACCTGATACAGACAAATAAACAAATTTTTTAAAATGTAAATGAATGAAAATTAAATAAAATTAAAAATTCAACTTCTCCATCACACTAGCCACATCCCAACTATTCACTAACCACATGTGGCATGTGGCTACTGCACTGGGCCATGCAAACACAGGACATTTCTATCATCGTGGGACATTTCCATTCTCCTAGGCAGCACTGCTCCAGACCAGGAGTCAACAAGACACACCCCTGAAACTTGGCTGTGACCCACTGAGTGATGCCTGTGAGCTACAGATGGTTTCTATCTTTTTAAAGGGTAAAATTAAATAAAGAATATGCAAGACAGGTGTGTGGCCTGCAAGGCCCAGAATGTAATCTTTTACTGGAAAGTTTTCTAACCACTACTCCAGACCATGCATCCCTTGAGAGAGAGGTTCGAGTGGGATCTACCTGTCCTGCCCCACACCTTGTGCCAGCGACTTTCTGCTTATCTGCTAACACTTGTGCATGGATTGCTGAAATGGGGCTCACCCCCATCCCCTGAGGGATAAAGACAATACATGCTACATTCTGAAGGGATCACCATGCAAACTTTCAAAATTAGATGGCTGACAAGTTGACTGTCATCAACCTCAAGGACTTCAAAGGATGGAGTAGAGGTTGAAAGGGTTCAAGGAAGCAACAAAATAAATAATGATGGTTATGGGTTAAACCACAGAATAAAATAAACTCCAGTGAGCTTATCCAGACAGAAATGAGTAAATGAATGAATGGATAAATAAGGGGAAAGGGACAACTTTTCCCTTCAATTAATCTAGAGGGAATGATGAGACTAGAAATCACTTTGGACCAACACTATAACAATGATTCTCATTTGTGGGACTTCCCTGGTGGTCCAGTGGCTAAGACTCTGAGCTCCTGGTGCAAAGGGCCCAGGTTCGATTCCTGGTCATGGAACTAGTTCCCACATGCCACAACTAAGAGTTTGCATGCCGCAACTAAATATCCTGTGTATCTAGCCAACGTCAGGCCTGTGGTGGCTGCTGAGCACACATTACAAGGACTGACGTGGCCCCTTCCTCTCCAGTGGTTTCCTTTAGTGTTTGACTCAGGTTCTGCCCAGTACTGGTCTTGATGTGAACAGTACAGGTCCCCATGTGAACAGGACGAGCGGTCAAGGACTTACTCATAAAACTCTGCTGCAGGTGTGAACTTGTACTTGGAGTACTTGGTGTGGTTGCCCAGCACGGAGCTGTTGAGGAGCTTGGGGTCTGTGCAGTTGGGGCTGTTCCAGGCGTGGCCGCAGTCGGTCCAGGGCAGGTTCGGGGTGAAGGAAGAGAAGAGGTAGTAGAGGGACCAGGCGATAATGACATTGTAGTAGAAGCCAACGTAGAGGGCGATGAGGATCACAGCGTAGCCAACTCCTGGGTGGGGGGCACAGCGGGTCAGGCAGGGGCTTCCCTAGGCCCACTCTCCCTCCCAGAGCCACGTCTCCAGGGAAGCTGGCTCCAACCATTGCACTACCCACTCCTATGCCTGTCTTTTTTCTGTAGCAGACCGTCAGAGCCTAAATCCCCCAGGCAGAAGAATGCAGTGGGGGGAGGGGGATGGGAGATAGGGAGTTTGGGATCGACATGTACACACTGTTATATTTAAAATGGATAACCAACAAGGTCCTACTGTACCATGGAACTCTGCTCAATGTTATTGGTAGCCTGGATGACAGGGGAGTTTGGAGGAGAATGGATACGTGTATATGTATGGCTGAGCCCCTTCACTGTCCACCTGAAACTATCACTACATTATTAACTGGCTATACTCCAGGATAAAACAAATGGTTTTAAAAAATTCCCCAGGCACCCACCATCCCTTTGCCTGAGGGCTCTCTCTTGCCACTGGAGCCCCTTCTGTCCACTCATCAGGCAGGACAGAAAGGCCAGGATTTTACTGCTCCCAGGGAGCAGCCAGACCAGGTGTTGGAGTACAAGTATCCCAGCTCCCTTGCCCCTTGGGTAGGACAACACTGAGACATGATGACATTCTCTCCCAGTGGAATGAAGCCCCTGGCCCAGGATGGAAAGGTGCATGACTGATTTATTATATCTGCCATGGGAGCAAGAGGGAGAGAGTAGCATTCTGGGTACCTCCGACACTTCCATGAGTATTTCCCAGACAGGAAAACAGACTCCCTCTGGTCACTCAGCTGCACAGCCTGGACTGGAACCCAGATTTCCAGACTTTCTAGGCTACAGCTATTCCTGACATCTCCAAAGTGCTCCATGTAACTTTGAATGGTGGATGCGCTTGACCTCACCAATACTTATAA
Organism: Ovis canadensis; assembly: GCF_042477335.2. Taxonomy (NCBI): domain Eukaryota; kingdom Metazoa; phylum Chordata; class Mammalia; order Artiodactyla; family Bovidae; genus Ovis; species Ovis canadensis. The sequence goes on along the minus strand of NC_091258.1, from coordinate 37,061,086 downwards.
ATTCCACAAGAGAGCTGGTCTACCAAGGATCCCACCTTTGGGGTAGATTCTCCAGGGACACACAGAAGTCTTTTAGAACAACCTCTGACTCCTTCTTTACCTTTGAAGAATGGGCAGATCTTCCACACGGTGGCTGCCCCTTCCCGGTTGTACTGGCCCAGAGCCAGCTCCATGTAGAAGAGGGGCATCCCAGCGATGATGAGGAACAGGGTGTACGGGATCAGGAAGGCACCTGGGGAACATGGAGGCAGAGCATGAGCCCCAAGACCCCTGTGCAGCTTTGGGCCTGCCCCTCAGAGTGCGTGGATCAATGTCCGTCAGAGTTGTAAGGGTCGCCATTCATCTGTCACCTGGCCATTTCTCAAGGGGTGTCTTGTGGTAGGAACACCAGGGCAATTAAACAAATAATCGTAATATAATGAAAGTTATAGCACTAGTCACAATCATAATCATGAGGTTCTGTGGTCAAATTAGTAAAATCTGGTTCATCAAATCTAAATAGAGGACTTCCCTGGTGGCCCAGTGGCTAAGACTGTGCTCCCAAGGCAGGGGAGTCAGGTTTGATCCCTGGTCTGGGAATTAGACCCCACGTGCTGCAACTAAGATCCAGTGTGGGCAAATAAATAATAAAATTAAAATAAATAAATATTTTTTAAAAGCTAAATAGCCTTGTTCCTTGAAGAATTCTCCATGCCTCTGATACATAAGCACATGTTGTGACAGGCTATGAGGAAGATCAGCTGCAGTCTTTACCAAACTGATTTCAACACAGAATCCTTTCTTTCATGAATCACCACTCTGGGGAATGCCAATCACCCCAAACCCTTCCTTTTATAGGTAAGGAAATTGAGAGCAGAGAGGGAGAGATATGTAATTAGTGCCCAACGTTACATATGATTGAGTGGGATATTTTTTATTATTATTTTTATTTATTTGGCTGCACTGGGACTTAGCTGCAGAATGTGGGATCTAGTTCCCTGACCAGGGATTGAACCCAGGCCACCTGCATTGGAAGCTCAGAGTCTTAGCCACCATTTAAGGTCACCTGGGACTTTCCCAAATACGACCTCACTGGATTGTCGCAGTCTCACTTCACTTCACAAACATAATAAAAGAGGGTCATTATTTGTGCCCCTGAGCCACCCCCACCCTATACCCTAGGGGCAACTGAAGGCAGAGAAGTCCACTTGGTTTCGTTTGCACAGCTGCTAAGTGACAGAAACAGGATTCACGTTCATGTCTTCCAACCCATCAGGCTTACTCTCTTACTGGCAGCTGAAGGTAAACAAACACTGGAGCAAAGAGGCCAGAGGCTCCAGTCTCTGACCAGGAAGATGCCCATCCAGAACGCTGCTGAAACTAGAGGGAGCCCTTGGCAAGATGGGCAGCAACAAATCCTTGGGAGAATTCCTGGTAGAATGAGACAAGCCTGAGCTCCAGAGAAAGTTCTCAGTATGTCCGGTAGCCTGGGGTGAGCTTAACAAGTTCTGACGCCGTGAGGTGACTCACGGGATAGATACCACGTCAGCCGAGGCTGCAAGCGTGATCAAAGCAAAATGCCAGCTTCTTGGCCTGGGTGCAGCTGGAGGTGGCCAGGCCAGACCACACTTCTCCCGCCATTGGCCTTTGGCTGAGATGCCGTAACCTTGGAAACCAAACACTCTCTGACCCGCCCACAGTAAGAAAGTGCAGAAACTGGGAAATATTCAATGATGATAATATTAGGAAGATAATATTCCCAGCTGTGTTCCAGGCACTGTGCTCCACGCAATATCTCATTCCATCCTCACAACAACCTTAAAAGTATTACTACCTCAAATTTATGGATGTGGAAACTGGGCCTCCACGTGAGCAGAGAATCATGGCAAAGTTGTGTACTCCCAGGGTTAAACTCACCCAGCTACTCAGACTGTCAATCTTCACTTTCGTCCCAGGGCTTCTCCTCAGGAAGCCCAGGGCTCGTAGGGACAAAGCATGAAATTCTGGCCCCAGTGCTCTGAGACCCAGTCCTTTTGTAGCAGGAGATGGACCAGTAGGGTGGGCAGTAGGGAAGAAACCACTGGAAAATGAGGACCTCCTGTGTATCCAGCGGAGCACTGGGCACTGGACAGCTGTCATCCCATTTACCCTGCCCAGAAACTGTCTTGGGTAGCAACTCCTATACCCATTTTTCAGAGGAGGAAATTGAGGCTTAGAGAAATTAAGTGACTTATCTAAGTTCACTCAGTTGGTCAATGATAGATCTGGGATTTGGACCCTTGTCTGCCTGGCTCCAGAACTCCAGAGCCATTCCCAAAATATTCTGCCAATTTCAGACTGTCTCAGCCAAGATGTAGCACATGAGTCTGAATAAAGTCTCAACAGAGGACGTTCTGAAACTGGGACTCTGGGGGCCAGGTGATCCACCTGGTCTATTGGCCATGTTCAACATTTCAGCCCCTGCTCCAGGCTGGATTTTTTCTTCCTTTTTTTATTTTTTTTAATGGGCCATTTTAAACTCTTTAGATTGAATTTGTTACAATATTGCTTCTGTTTTAAGTTTTGGTTTTTTGGCTGCAAGGCATGTGATATCTTGGTTCCTTTCCTCCGGGATCAGGGATCCCTGATGAAGGGGGCTAGGGATTGAACCTGCACTCCTACATTGGAAGGCGAAGTCTTAACCACTGGACGCCAGGAAAGTCCCAAGGCTTAGACTTCTTTGAAATGGCCACATGCCAACCTTTCCCTTCCCCTCTTCATTTCTTACTTTCAATCTCTACTCTTCTCTTTCCCCACACAGAGAGGGCTAGTCTGGCTTCAGAATGCACATCTGTCCACATGGCCGACAGCAATGTTCATGATGCTGACAGAGGTCGGGGGGTGGTGGTGACGATGGAGTTGGTAAAAGTAACAGGTACCATTTATTAAGCTTCCATTATATGCCAAGCCACATACTAAGTTTTTGAATAATTATTCCTTTAAAACCATCCCTGAGAGAGGATTACCGCCCATCCCATGTAAAAGATGAGGAAACCAAGACTTAGAAAGGTCAAGTTGTTTGTCCGAACCAGTAAGTAGGAGCTTGGCTCCACATCGGGATCTGTCTGCATCCCCCTTGTGGCCACCTGCCATTACCCATGGGGCCTGGAGCCAAAGTAAGGGAAACAGACGTATTAGAGTGTTAACAGGCCTGAAGACTGAAGTCAGTGGCCCAAGGAATGAAAGGAAAGAAAAAAGCCAGGAGTCACACCTCAGATCTTGGCAGCATGACTTGCTCCTGGCGACTGGATGCTCTTTTCTACAGGCAGAGAAAAGAAGAGCATCATCAGCCAATTCACCAGGCATCTCACATTGGCCAGTTTTCTCAACTGTAAGCCTCTGGGCGGCACTGCCAACAGGTAGGTAAATTGCCCAGTCTGAGAGTCATCTCCTCTTATGCTGGCTGGGAGGCCCAGTGGAGGGACAAGAAGAAAAATGATGGGCTGCACAAGTCCAGGACTCTTCCAAGTGCATTTGATGTGGGCCAGCCAAAGCTTCAGCTGGCAACAGACCAGAAACACTCAAGAATGACGGAATGGCTGAGTATGAATGAAAACCAGAAAGCTGTCCAGTGGCCAGTATCTTATCCTAACAGAAGACATCAGCCGGTGAGCTGGTCTAAGCCTCCTTGCCGAAAGATCTGGAGGAAGCCAGGGCAGAGCTGAAGATTCAGAAAGAGATTTATCAGGGGTGCCTAAAGGTCAGCAGAAGATGCTTCTCCTAGAAACAGCCCTGCAGCAGCTCCTGGGACACTGAGACTGGTTGCACACTTCGTAGAAGGTGCTGCTCTATAAGGCCCCAAACTGCCACCTTCCCATGGCCCTGCCTCATCTCCCTGTGTGGTGGTGCCAGCTGCATCCAGCCTGACACAGGGCTGCAGAGCTGAGAACCTAGGAGGCCACAAGCCCAGAATCCTCGCTCTGGCTGAGCATGTTCTGGGCTGACAGGTGCAGAGCTGGAGAAACAGAGGCAGAGTGTACTTCCAAAGGATCTCAGCTCCTGGTAGTCTCCACCATTCACACACATATACACATGCACACAAAGACTTCTGCACATCAACACGCTCACATGAACACAGGAGCAAAAGACTGTCAACTGCAAAAGGGACTCCAACCAGTGGCCTTTGGTAAGAAAAGTATCTGTCTGACACAAACTGCCTGACACCCCATCATTAGAGAGGAACCCTACTGGTCAGAGTGGGGTTCTGGAATTCTCTGTGGAAATGCAAAATCCTCAGAAAGGGAAGCCAGTGGTCACTCAGTTTAGAGTGGGGTGTGCTGGAGCAGACCCCGGGTGGGTGAGGAGGACCCCAGGACAGGGATCCAGCAAAACGTGGGAGGGGACTTAGTAAGACATGGCATGGCCCAGGCCTGGTGGGGAATCAGGAGGAGGTGGAGGGACTGTGATCAAGGAGCGGCTGCAGGAGGGAGAGGAGAGTCCCTTGAGACCTTGCTGGACCAGTTTCCCAGTCTGTGAAGGGCAGGATTCCTAACTGGCCACATCCTGATACATTAAGATATGAAAACCAGACAGAACTGTTCACCTGGTACATGAAGCTCAGCTTATAGGTTGTCACTGCCCATGGCTTTCACCAGAATTCCCAGAAAAGCTTAGTCAGTGCCTAGGGCAGCAGATTTGTCCCCGTTCCCCAAATACCCCAAGGGCATAGACAGCAGGGAGAAAGAGAAGGTAAAATTTCAGTAGGAGACATAGCTTCAGCATGTAGCAGGCCCACTCGACTGGCAGGGCCCAGGATAAGAGCACACATGGAGATCTACCTTACAATGTCTACATATTAAAGATGACAACTCAGGCCACAGCTGTTACACATGCGCCTTCATCCTACCTTGACGACTAGAGCTTCAGTGTGGTTCTACTCATTATAAAGTTCAATTCTGGAACCCTTGGTTCCTGGAGAATTTGTGCTGGAATGTGGAGGCATGAGGGGGGCCCACATCCTGATTCTTCCCCACCCCGGCTCCATCCAGAGATGTGTGGGGCCTTTTGCACATTCGTGTGGGTTCTTGTGCCCACAAGTCTAAGCTCTGTCCACAGCCTCTGCAGACGGCGGGCCCTTGGCTTCCCCTTGGCCTGGAGCTGCACACGCCTGTAACCCAGTCCAGGCTAGGGTAGAAGGATCCAGGTAAGGGGACCATGCAGAGATTTCCCTGGTGGTCCAGTGGCTAAGACTCTGTACTCCCAATGCAGGGGGCCCGAGTTTGATCCCTGGCCAGGGAACCAGATCCCACATACTGCAACTAAGAGTTCACAAGCTGCAATTAAAGGTCCTGCGGGCCTCACCTCTTTATTCCATCCCCTGCCCTTTACTGAGACTAGCCAGCAGCATCCATATACCTCGCTATGGAAGCCTCTGCTGTTCTGTGAGGGGATTCTACAGAATTTTCCACAAAATGAGCAGAACTGACTTTTCTTGGCTCCACAATCTCTCACTATCCCCCGTACTACCTCATCTTCACTTTGGGTCCTTCCAGCTGACCTCTGGCCTTAGCTCTGAGTGCAGGACAGTCCTAGTGAGGAAGAATGCTCACTCCCCTGTAGATTAAACTCCAGTTCTCTAAGGAGGTCAGTGGGGGTGAAATTCAGGGAGACTGGAGCTAGGCTACCCCTCCCCTCCGTGACAATTCTCCCCTGGCTATCAACTTTGCAGGATCTGACTTTATTCTTCCTAATGAAGCTTCTTGAAGATTTTGGTTTCTCATCTCCTCCATCCTGGTCTCTTTGAGAGGAAGCAATTATAGGCTGCTTGGAATGGTCCGAACCATATTAGAGAAGAAAATATAACCTACGAAGAACAGAGTGGAACCTCCCCTTCCTGATTTGGGAGCTAATACTACCTCAACAACAGAATATAAAATGACATTAACTTGTAGAATATCTATAATAGACTCTGAACTCCCTAAAGGGAGAGACTGCCTTTTGTTCATCTCTATATTCCCGGCACAGGATGGGCACTTAGTAAACGGGTTTTTCTTTTTGTTGTTGTTGTTAAATAAATGGATCCCAGCAGTGACTCACACAGAGGCTACAGCTAATGCAAGCCCCGGGGCCTTTCTCCACTTGGGCTATGGCCTCATCCTTACTTAGGCAATTGGGTTTGGGACTGCAGGGCAGGATGTAACATTTATCCTTGTGAAACCCCATCTTGTTGCAAATGGTCTCTCCAGATCTTTTTGGCTAGCTCAGAGCAATGGGCCAATCATGCTGGTAATGTCAGATCATGGTCTCAGCTCCAGCCCCTGATGAACAGCCTCATTCCCACAAACTTCTTAGCTGGAGGGCTACACCAACTGGCAGCTCATGTGCATCTGAGCTGAATCACCAGCGTCAGGCGTGGGAAGTCCAGGATGTAGATGGCCCCCTGCAGCCAGGCCCAATGTGAGACCACTGAGTTTGCAAACTCCTGCCCTTTGTACCTGCCACCACTTCTTCCTTGGCTTTAAGAACCCCAGATATTTTGACCAAGAGGATTCGCAAAGGTCTGTGGGTACCTGAGAACCTGAGCTCACTTGAGGAAAGAACGGAAACCTATTTGGGACCCAGAACTACATATCTCATGGGACCCCATATAGGAATGTTCATCCCCATTTTTCAGCTAGGGAAACAACAGGATAAGGTTAGGTGGTTAGAAATTCCAGGCCTGGGGCTTCCCTGGTTGTCCAGTGCTTAAGAATCTGCCTGCCAATGTAGAGGACATGGGTTCGATCCCTGGTCCAGGAAGATCCCACATGCTGGGCAACAACTAAGCTTGTGCTCCATAAGTACTGAGCCCTCGCTCTAGAGCAATAACAAAGGCCCAGCCCAGCCAAAAATAAGTAAATAAAGTAAAAAGAAATCCCAGGTCCAAGCATGATTCCTTTCCAGTCTTACAGCCCTTCTAACTTCCCCTTAGAGCCAAGTCTGCACCCTCCAAAATCAGGACCCTTTCCTACTCCTGGATCTAGGCTGGGTCTAGCAGTTCCAGATCCAGGAACCATCAGTAACAACTTCAGCTACTGAGCCCCTACTATGTGCCAGACACTATTGTGAGTCCTTTGCTTGTATTGTCTCTAACATCACATCACCCTATGGGAAGATGCAATCACCCCCCCTTTTCTGCACAAGGAAACCGAGGTCCAGAAGTGACTTGTCCAAGGCCACATCTCCAGGAAATGTCAGGTTCAGAGTCAAGCTCAGGTCTGTCAGAACCTAAAGGACATCTCTCTGACAGCTCAGAGCCATCGGCCAGCCACGTCTCAAGCTGTCATTTTACAAAAGATAATTCACAGTGGTCTCTTCTCTGGCAGGGAGGCAGACACGAGAGCCCAATTGATCTGCCCACTCCTCCCTGGGGACCAGCAGGGCCAGGTGCAAGACCACAGGAGTGGAGGACCTTGGAAAGAGCCTCACTGGCACTGCCTCCATGTTCAAGAAGGTTCTGAACAAAGCCTTGGAATTCCTGAGAGGGGCTTTCCTGGCCAGAAGCCACCTGTACCCATGCATCTCAGCAGTTAGCTTATGGGAAGATGTTCAGACAGGCTGATCTTTCTCAGTAATTCATTCAAAAAAAATATTAGCCAGAGGCCTAAACTATTGGTACCTTTATATTTCAAAACATCCTCCAGTCTGGGCCAGCGTGAACAGCTGGACTTGGAAGTCACCATGTTAATACTGGCACCAGGAGAGCACACAGCTTGTTAAGTAACAGGGCGCGTGAGTCCTGGCTTGGGGGCAGCGCTGATCCAGGCCTTGGAGAGGGATGGATCTCAGGGGTCACCCAAGATCACCAACAGCTTCAGTGGGGCACCTGAGCTCAGAGTGGGGGGACTTGAGCTCAGAGAGGGTGACAGAGATGGGATTCGAACTTGGGTCTTTTGACTGCATCCAGAATCACAGGTTATCACCTACCAACCTGCTTGCCCATCTCTGGGGCTGATTTTTAATCACTGGATGAGAACTGACCCACAAGGAGCAGCCAGGAGGTCTCAGCAGAGACAGTGCCCAGAAGAGGCCTGCTGAGAATTCCCTGGAGGGGTGAGGAGTAAGTTAGAACAGGAGCTGCCTCAGACTCTGATATACGAGGCTGCCCTGCTCCACTGTGCTCCATGGACATTCTAGCCAGAAATGGAAATTCACTTGTGTAACTTTCCCCGGCCCGGAGCCTGGCAGTCAAGGTCTCCATAGCCTGGCCCCAACTTGCCTCTCCACCCTTATCTCTCCCGGTTTACCCTTCAACCAGTCTGTACTCCTAATCTCAGAGATGATCCCACCTACATTCTCACACAACTAGAATCCCTCCTCCCTTTCCTGAGGCTTGTGTGTGCACCACCCGTCTGTGCTCCAATCACAGCCCACCTCCTCGGAGTCTTTCCTAAGCAGCCCTTCCCCAGGCTCATGCATCTCACACATCATCCTAAAGATGTGAGTGAGAAGTGGCAGCTACCTTTACTGAGGCCATACTTCAAGTCAGGCCCTCCGGGGGCATTATCACCTTAAGTCCTCACGATGACCCTCTGAGTTGAACATTTGTCAGACGGGGAAACCAAGGCTTGGAGAGTTGCCCAGTGTTACACAGCTAGAAGCTGGAACCCAGGACCCACAGCCAGGGCTCCCAGTCACTAGGTGCCACCCCCACCCCCACCAGCACAGGCTTCCTCACTTTGTTAGTTCCTGCTGGCGGGGGTAGGGATTCCAGGGTAGGCATTAGGTCTCTGAGGGCCTGGGCCATTTGATTCATTTACTCATTAGTTTGTCGGGCACCTTCTACTACATCCCCCAGATCTAGCCCTTATCTTGGGCATTAGAAATACAGGCATGGGGACTTCCCTGGTGGTCTGGTGGCTGACTCTGTGCTCCCAGTGCAGGGGACCTGGGTTCGATCCCTGGTCAGGGAACTAGGGATATGCTGCAACTAAGACCGGTGCAGCCAAATAAACAAAACTCAACCATAAGAACTTCCCTGGTGGTCCAGTGGCGAAGACTCCACCTTCCAACGCAGGGGCCCCAGATTTGATCCCTGGTCAAGGAACTAGATCCCACATGCCACAACTCAGGGTTCGCATGCTGCAACTAAGACCCTATGCAACCAAATAAAGAAAAAGTAATGTGACTAATATAATAAACAGGAAAAAAAAAAAAAGAAATACAGGCATGGAAAGCCACAGTCTCTCCTCTCAATGTGCCCTAGTCTGTTTGGAAGACAGACCCACAAAGAGACAAATGACCAAACAACCCAGAATGGGTGATGGGCAGGGCTAGCAATTCCAGGAGAGGGAGCGTCTGGCCAATTTTGCCCCCAAATTGGAACGTGTGACAAATGCGCTGTGTCTTGTGCCCTGCATACAGCAGGAACTCTCAGCTGGTGGCGATGGCCAAGGGAGCACACAGCGGCAGTGAAAACACCAGAATATCCTTCTCGCTGACGTGTCCAGTTGGCCATCTGGGGTGCTTTTAGTTCCAACAAACACTTAAAACAGAGAATGACGTGTAGCAGCATGACAGTGAAGCCCTTAGGTGACCAGAGCGCCTGGCAGGCAGAAGTGGCAGTTAATACATCTAGGTGACCCCTGCAGAGCCTAGCACTGTGCCTCATGCCAAGAGGAACCCAATAAATACTGCTGATTAATGACAGAACCTTCCTCTGTCTGGGGTCATGCAGCCTCGGACGGTCATGGAGGACATGCTAGACAGAGTGTCCTAGGTTCTCTCAGTCTGTCCTTCATTCCTCATCTCCCTGTCAGCTAAAAAATGACAGAGAATCCGTATTTCCTCCCTCCTTGAGTCTGAAGGGCCAGAATGCTTAAACCTGATCAGAAACCCATGAGAAGCTGCAGCAGCCCAGTGAGGAAAAGTTTCACCTCTGGATCACCTGTTTGCCATTCCTCACCCAAAACAAGCATCCAGAGTACACACTGAAGCAAACAGCAGGGGCCCAGACCCCATGGGACAAGGTCATGGGCTTTCCCTCCAACTCCAAACCCTTACCCTGCCTCCCTCTGACCCCCTGGAGTCCTGAATCAGAGCCCCTGCCAGGCAGATGGCCCAGTGGGTAGAAAAATGTTTCGGCTCTGGTTGGCCCCCTCTTTTGCCGACTTCTTCCTCTAGGTCATTTTCCAAGGCTCGCTACAGGGTACCCCTGAGCTCATCCCAGCAAAGAGGGGAGGTCTGGGGCAGTTTCGGCAAAAGCTGTCAGGAAGGAGCTAGGGCTAGGCCCCAGTATCCTGCACGCTGAGCTGTTTCCCCCAGGACTCTGCTCCCTGATTGGGCTGTAGTTGATAACTAGGCTCTCACCCCAGGGCAGGCAGTATTAGGTCCCCTGGCAAAGGAGGAGGGAGAGAGCCTGACTGCTGGAGTGATGTTTCCTCCAGGCTCTTCTCCCACTCTACCCTGCAATGTGGCCAGGACCCCAGGAGGTAGAGGCTTCTTCCTAATCACCCAAGCCTCTTGCCCCAGGGATTAGGTCAGTTCTTGGCAGTGGCTGACACAACCCACCTAGGCTGTGCTCTCTGGCCCCTCCAGCCAAAGGACCACCAACCTGAGCAGTGGAGTTCTCTCTGCCACTAGCTTCTCTTTCTGTGTCTTTGATCCAAGGGTTTGTGTCCCCCAGAATTCAGGGCCTCCCAAGTACCGTCAGGGAACCCAAGTCCTTTACTCAGAGCGCCAGAGTGGAGTTAGGATTACCGTGTGCGCCTGGTTGTCGCATTCTGTGCACCTTCGGCGCCGCGACAGAAGCTCTCCAGATCTCTGCCTCCCTTCCTGCAGACCATCCAAAGGTTCGAGCTCCTTACCCAACTTGGTGCCCTGGTCTGTCCTTCTACGCATGCGCCCATCACTGTCCAAGTTCATGCCAAGGTCATGCCTCGATTTCCCTTTTCCAAAGGGGACTCCTTTTCCCGTGAGCCCTGTTTGGTCTCTTCCTGCGCCCTGGACTTGCCCGTCTGTCTCCTAAACTCCTCCCGTGGGTATCCCCAGCTCCTCTCCCGGCCCGCGTCGCAAACAGGTAGCTTCCCAAGTCAAAACCCCCAGCCCGTCAGGGGGCTCACCGCCTCCGTTCTTGTAGCAGAGATAGGGGAAGCGCCACACGTTGGCCAGGTCTACGGCGAAGCCGACCACTGACAGCAGGAAGTCGATCTTCTTGCCCCAGGTCTCTCGGGTTTGATCATCGCCGTCGCGGGACGCCAGGAGGCACTGGACGCCGTTGCGCTCTTTCACCACCAAGACTTCTTTGCGCTTCCGCGGGGGCTGCTCCGACCCCGGGCCCGCCCCGCCGTTCTCCGGCTGCACCTGCGGGTTCATCCGCGCCAGAAGCATGGGTGCGGCTGGTGAGAGGAGCGTCAGGAATACTGGGAGTACGCAGAGGCTCTGCTGGGATCAAAGGAAACGATGTGATCACTGGGCCATGCCACCCTGCCTGCGGCCTCCCGGGAGCGCTGGGATACTGTGGTTGGCACGCGCTGAGAGGGCTCAGGGTGCCCAGAAAAGGCGCACGTCTGTTGGAAAAAAGCAGAGGTAGTGGCGCGCCCGACTGGGATGGAACTTATAAGTGGAGACCGCCCCTGCAGCCCTCGGGATCTTTCTTGGGACCCCGAGCGCTTCCCTCATTCGCCCACTCCCTCTTGCCCCCAAAAGGCGAGGTTTGGACACGCCCAGGCCGAGGTTTCCCGGGGCGGTGACTTGACCCGGTGCAGCTGGCTGCCCCCTACCCTCAGCTCGGGTCTGCGCCACGTCCAACAGCACCAGGAGCCTTCCCGGACACTTATTACCTCTGCCCTTCAAACTCGCTGGCACCCTAGCTCTGCGCATCCCAGCCTGGGCCTCCTTGGCACACCTAGTCCGGTCCCGCGCGCAGGGCGCACTCACGTGTCCGGCAGCAAAGGGATCCCGGGTGCCGTGCGCCCTGCCTGCCCGCCCGGGACCCGCCTCGCCTCGCCAGGCTGTGGGGCGAGGGCTGGGGCTGGGGCTGGGGCTGGAGCTGGGGCTGGGGCTGGGATCCGCCGCGTGGCGCTCGGGCGCGGCCGGAGGAGCGCTGAAAGCGCGGGGCGGCCGGCGGGGCGCGGGTCTGCTGGTTCTGACCGTGCTGGGCGGGGGCCGGGCTGGTAATGTAGCCTGCGCCCCAGGTAACGCGCCGATTGCATTAACCCAGCGCCGGGCCCGCTCTGTCTGGAGCCTGTTAGCGCTAATGGAGACTGACAGCGCGGCCGGGGATGGGCAGGGGCGGGGGCGCGGCGCGGGCTCGGCGGACTGCAAGAGCCCCGCTCCCGGCGACTCGCCGGACCCGGGCGCCCACTGCCTTCCCAGCACGCATTAGGACACCAGACTCAGCTCCTGGGGGCAATAGGCTCTGACCTACGACTGTAGGAAGAGAGCGAGACTCTCAGAACTAAGATCTGAGTTTGAGAGGGAACAGGGAGAAAACTGGGGAGTGCAATGGCGGTTCAGTATCACTTCTGTCATCCGCTGCAGGTCACGTAAGCTACCTGGCCAGAGTTTTTTCATCAACAAGATGGGAATGTTCTGTTCAGTGCCTAGGAAGGCACACTGAGGGCTGGTGGGCCATCGGGTGGGTTTTGTTTAGCTTGTTCGGATTGAAAAGTCACAACGGGGCGCTTACTCCTACATCTGTTTGTTACCGGCAGGCTAGCAAGTCATTTGAGGTTCTGACCCCTATTACCTGAGGCTTAGAATTGCTATTCATTCACTTATTTACCTAGTCGCTACCCCTTTGCTCACGTGTTCCTACATATGCCTGTTAAGTGCCAGACACTGTTCTAGGCTCTTGAGATACATTAGTGGACAACTCTGTCAAATATCCATGATATGGGACTTCCCTGGCGATCCAGTTGTTAAGACTGCACTGCAGGGGGACTGGTCCAATCCCTGATAGGGAAACTAAGAGGCTTCCCAGGTGGCTCAGTGGTAAAGAATCTGCCTGCCAATGCAGGAGACACAGGAGATGCAGGCTTAATCCCTGGGTTGGGAAGATCCCCTGGAGAAGGAAATGAATGGAAACTCACTCCAGTATTCTTGCCTGGGAAATCCCATGGACAGAGGGGCCTGACAGGCTACAGTCCATAGAACTGTAAACAATTGGACACGACTGAAGAGATTTAGCACACAGGAGAGTGTTTAGAGTACTTTCATTAAGGTGACCAACATGACAGATGTCCTCTGTGAAGGATGCAGAGAGAAGAGAAACGGGAAAAGAGTGCGGCGGTGGATCTGCCCTGGCCTTCTGGAGGCTGATGGCTGGAGGCAGAAGGTCAGGGCAAGGAGGAGGTTTCAGGAGGAAACAGCACCAGCGATGTTTGTCTCCTCTGACCCCTGGACCATTCTGACAAGCCTGCAAAGAAAGCAGGATTGGAACCATCATCCCGTTTTGGGGGTCAGGAAAGCTGCGGCTCACAGGTTGGAAGTAACAGAGTTGAAATGAGAACGCAGGTCTCCTGGTCCCCTGCCCCTGTCTCCTCCACCAGCTTATGGATGGAGACACTCAGAAACTCACTAGGAGTCAGGCTGCCCTCCTGCCTGCTACCCTGTGTCTTATCCAAGTGATCCTGAGGATCCCACCTTAAAACATGCTGTGAAGCCCCATTCCCACTGTGGAAGCATCCCCACAGAGGGTCCCCATCCATCGCCTTTCACTGCAGCAGCCTCCTCGCTGGTCACCCTGTGCCCAGTATCTTTCCAGCCACATGATATTCACCAGCTGCCAGAGCATTCTCTAAAACTCATCTGATCACCTCACTCTTCTGCCTAAAACTCCTCTGAGAGACAACAACACATCAATGTGATTTAATTAACTCCGGATTTGAAGTAATTTTATTTTCTTTTTTATACTTCTCTTTATCTGCCAACTTTTATACAATAAGCCTTTGATACTTATGCGATCAGAAAAAGATAACCCATGATTTCTTAAAATCTTCCCATCTTTCCAAGATAATATCAAGACACCTTCTGCAATACAGACAAGATTCTGCCTGCCTATTTAACCACATCTCTTGCTATTCTTTCTGTATTCTTTTAAAATTCCTTTACCATCTCCAAAATATGCTTTATTCTCTAGGAACAAGAGATATACTCAACTACCAGTGATTCCTTAGATACTTTGTGGCTTTTTACACCTCTGAATTTTAAAAAAGGCTTTCCATCTTCCTCTTGTCTATCTGGAGAACTCCTATTCATCCTTTAAAACCTCAGGTGTCACCTCCACTGTAAAGCCTTCTCTGATAACTACCTCCCACAAGAGAATAAATTCTTCCTTTATATTGTTTTGTATATTTGTCTAGAACTTTCTCTGCATGACTTCCCTACTAGGGATAAAGATAGTACCTGATATATCCTGTTACATAGCTTACACTCCAGAAATATGTACAAAATGGAACAAAGAGAGATCTCAGTCATTGGTTGGACTTGGTGTCTTTGGCTGGGGCTTTTTTCTCTTGGATTCTACCAGAAACAGAACCTGAAACAAAGAATTGAATTCAAGTAGTTTGTTTAGGGGGCTTCCCTGGTAGCTCATATGGTAAAGAATCCACCTGCAATGCAGGAGACCTGGGTTCAATCCCTGGGTTGGGTAGATCCCTGGAGAAGGGAACATCTACCCACTCTAGTATTCTGGCCTGGAGAATTCGATGGACAGAGGAGCCTGGCAGGCTATAGTCCACGGGGTCTCAAAGAGTTGGACACGACTGAGTAAGGTGATCCTGGAAACAGTGATAGAGGACAGGGGAGGTAAGAAAGAGAAAGAAACCAATAGAGGGGCCCTTAAGAAGCAGTCACTGCTGTGGGCAGCTGGTGGTCAGTCCTGCTGGAAACCTCTGGGCCAGGAGTGTCTCAGATCTGTCCCATCGCCGGGCAAGAAAGCTGGAGTATTTATCCATGAAGACTGCTCCCAGGGTGCTAACTTACCAGCATTTCCATCCTGCCTGGTATGTGGGCTGAGCAAATGCTTGTTGCCAGAAAAAGGCTCCCATTAGAGTCCCTGGTTTGGGCAGTAGGAAGCTGGTGGTTGGGTCTATGTTGGCAAGAAGAGTGGATTACAAGAGGTGTGGGCAGGCCCTGGAGTGTCCCCTACAGAGATGAAGGGAGACACTGCCCGCCCGCCCCCCTGCCCCACACCCCTCCCATGCACATCATTGGAGGGTCTGACAGCAAAACTTGAGGGTTTCACCTTGTAGTTTCATAGACTTCTGGAGACTAGCCTGAGGCTGGGCTGAAGGGGAAAATGTCTCTCTCCATCTGGAGCCCAGACTCCCTGCCTTCAGATCCAAGAGCCATGGGGCCATGTGGCTTCTCTCTGTGCCCTGCCTCCTGCCCCTCCAGGTGGCCTGAGGGCAAGTGGGGGGGGGCAGACGGCTGGAGCATTATCAGAGCTAACGTGATCCTTGGGGAGGCATCACTTCCACTTACCACGATGCTTGGTGACACAGGCCATGGGCACAAGGCGCTGTTAGCCCAGCTCTGGCCATCTCCCCTCAGACACTAAGACCCTGACACACAAAGGCTGGTCTGTAGGATATTTGGAATCCAAACGACTCAGTTCTGGAAGTGTCCTGAAGGTAGTATCAGAACCTGCACCTCCACCGCACTGATGGGGAAAATGAGGTCAGGGAGGAGGAGAAGTTCCCTGTACATTTCCTCCTTTCCTTCTTTCCTGTTTTCTTTCTTCCTTCCTTTCTGTTTCCTTATTTTGTTTTTCTTTTGATCAGGGGCATTAGACCTATGTCCTGACCACTGACCTGCTCTGGATGGTTGGTGTACATTAAACTGCATTTCCAGACAGCAAAAAAGTGCCCTCAATAAAAGACCCCGGTGAGCTGAAGTCAGTCTCCTTCAGGAGATCTTCCTCTAAAGCCTCCCAGGTGTCCTCGAGGCTTCCAGCCTACTCAGATGGTCAGTCCTTTCACTCTTCTCTGTGGAGCCTGACCTGGGACCACATCCAGGCTCTGGCACTAAAGAGCATCTATCTGTCATTGATGATGGATACATCCATTAACATCGCCTGCCTGGATCCAACTACAGAGCAACATCTCCACACGGGCAACAAAAGACACCTGGAACCCCTGTGTCAAAGATAGAATTCTTGACCTCCCCTTGTTTACCTGCACACATGCACCTGCTCTTCCTTGTCTCCGTTATTCCAAGTGATGGCATTGTCTTCCTTGTAGATCCTCAAAGGCCCCAAACCTTAGAGTCCTCTTTCTCCTGCCCCCACAACCAATCCAACTGCAAACTCTCTTGGCTTTATCGTTCCCATCTCCCCATCTCCGAGGTCACCAGCCTGCTCCCAGCTATGTCATCCCTCACCTGGGTTAGTGCCGTAGCATCTGAATGGCCTCTGCCATTTCTCGCTTTACCCCTGAAGCTCTACACAGACACCAGGAAGACCTTCTAGAAATGAACTCAGATCCTATCCTTCCCTCTCTCCAGTGGCTCATTTCATTTGGAGTAAAATCTGAAGTTCTTCAGTGGGTGAGATGGATTAACGAGTAAACCATCCTTTTGCGCACTTGGCACTGCAAGCCTGGAAAAGCACATGACCCCCCCCCCCACAGGAGGACAGAAGTGCTGGGGGGGTGGGGGGAGAGGACAGGTGTGCCAGGTGGGCAGCAGAAAAAGCACAGGGCTGGGTCCTGACTCCTGCTCTGCTATATTAGGGCATTTTGGAGAGGGCCAAGTCCATCAGCAAGATGGGGTGGACAGGAAGAAGAAGAAAGATAGACAAAAGTTATGTCAGGACTGGAACTGGGGAGGGAGAAAGGGATGGAGGTGTTCAAGGCAAAGGGATTCAGTCTCCTGGGAAGAAAGAAGGACATCCCCCTTCTGCATGAACCACCAAATGACATCCTTTGACCCTAAGGTGGTCACGTGAGTTATGACGACAGAAAACTCACACCTGGTTCACGTCCCTCTCCAAGGCAGAGTGGGGTTGAGGTCAGCTGATCAGGATGAACCATAGTCAGGCTGACACAAGAGTTCTCTCCATCTAGGGAATGAATATTAGAGCATGATGGGACCACAGAAACCTTCACGCTCAGGTACACTCTGTGAGAAGACCAGACACTGACAATCTGGTGAATGTAGACTCTCCCAGAAACACGCGCACACACACAGCATTTAACAATTTAGTGTGAAATTTCTCACACATAACAAGAAGCATATAAAATATATGTAAACAGTTTACAGTTTAAGTATCAGTAATATGAATATATAAGAACCCACCCCCTGGGGGATTCCCTGGCAGTTCAGTTGTTAAGACTCCACAGTTCCATTGTAGAGGTCATGAGTTCGATTACCAGTCAGGGAACTAAGATCTCACACACCAGAGGATGTGACCAAAAAGGAAAAAATAATTTAAAAATTTAAAAATGAATTTTACAAAAAGAACCCATTCTCTTGGCTTAAGAAATAGAACATACCCTACAAGCCCCCTGTGCCCCTCCCCTTGCCACTCTCCCCCACACCTTCCTTTATTTAGTAAATCATTGTTTCTTTGTTATTCTTCACGGTATTGTCACCTATGAATCTATTCCTAAGAGTACATTCTTTAGCTTTGTCCTTCTTTGAACTTTACATAAAAGGAATCACACTACAGATATTGTTCTGTGACTTCTTTGGCAGAACACCATATATTTGAGATTCATTCATGATGATGGAGTTAGCTGTAGATCACTCATTTTCATTGTTGTATATATTCATTCTGGGCTTCCTTTGTGGCTCAGGTGGTAAAGAATTTGTGCAATGCAGGAGACCCGTGTTGGATCCCTGGGTCAGGAACACTCCTGGGGAAGGAAATGGCTACCCATTCCAGTATTCCTGCCTAGAGAATTGTGTGGACAGAGAAGCCTGGCAGGCTCCTCTCCATGGGGTCGCAAAGAGCAGGACATGACTGAGCAGCTAACACTTTCACTTTCTTTTCACATATTCATTCTATTGTCTGAATTATAACAATCTATTTATTCACTCAACTATTGAAGTGGGCTTCAATGTTGGACTGTTTCTAGTTTTTTAAATACTTTGAACCATGCTGCCTGGATTCTTTTGTACAGACAGCTCTGATGCCCATGTGTAGAGTATGTGTTCAGCTTTATCAAATAAGGTCAACTTTTTTTCTCAAGTGGCACCAGCTGAAACTCTGGTATTTCTTCACTTCCAATTTCTTTACATCCTCGGCAACTCTGGGTATTACCTGGCTCTTATTTTTTATCACTCTTTAAGAGGTGATTTTAATGTGCGTTTCCCCGACTTCTAACAACCTGCAGCGTGTTTTCACATACGTGTGGGTCATTTATGTTTTATTTCCTCTGCAACATGATAACATGTCATTTGTGCAATTTCGTGTGTTTTTTTTTAATTGATTCACATGTGTGTGTGTTAAATTGTTTCAGTCATGTCCGACTCTTTGCAACCCTACGGACTTTAGCCTGCCAGGCTCTTCTGTCCATGGGATTTTGCCATTTTCTTCTCCAAGGGATCTTCCTGACCCAAGGATTGAACCTGGCTCTTTCAGGTCTTCCGCATTGCCAGTCGGGATCTCTACCACTAGCGTCTTCATAGTAGTTCTTGATATCCTGTGCACAAATCTTTGTCACTAATATTGCAAATATCTTATCTCGGTTGTATGATAAGTCTTTTTTCTCTATATGGTGATTTTGGTAAATAAGAGCTTACTCATTTTAGTGTATTTTATTTTATTTTTTGATTAATTAGTTTATTTGGGTGCATCGATTCTTAGTTATAACACATGGGGTCTTCATTGCTGCAAGCGGGATCTCTCTAGCTTCAGCACATGGTCTTAGTTGTCCTGTGGCCTGTGGAAACCTAGTTTACTGACCAGGGATTGAACCCACATACCCTGCATTGGAAGGCAGTCCTAACCACTGGAACTCCAGAGAAGTTCCTATTTTACTGTATTTTAATACAGCAATCTTTTCTTTTGGTTTATGTATTTATGTCAGAAATCTTTCTCTACCCATTATTTTCCTAAACTATATTTTAAAGTTTGATAGTTTTCCCCTTCATATTTTGGAGAAGGAAACAGCACCCCATGCCAGTATTCTTGCCTGGAGAATCCCATGGACAGAGGAGCCTGGTGGGCTATAGACCATGGGGTCACAAAGAGTTGGACACGGCTGAGTGAGTAAACAACATTAACAACAACCCTTCATATTTATATCTTTAAACTATATGAAAGACTGATGCTGAAGCTGAAACTCCAAAACTTTGGCCACCTGATGCGAACTGACTCATTTGAGAAGACCCTGATGCTAGGAAAGATTGAAGGCAGGAGGAAAAGGGGACAACAGATGATGAGACGGTTAGATGGCATCACCGACTCAATGGACATGAGTTTGAGTAAGTTCCAGGCATTGGTGATGGACAGGAAGGCCTAGCATGCTGAAGTCCGTGGGGTCACAAAGAGTCGGACACAACTGAGTGACTGAACTGAACTGATATGGAGTTGATTTTGTATAGGGTATGAAATAGGGATTCCACTTCACTATTTCTCAGGTAAATCACTGATAAACTGTCCTGGCCCATTCATTAAGTAGTTATATCTTTCCTGCTCTGCTTGGCAGAGAATGGTCACTCACCAACCAAGTCTCCTTGTACAGCTGGGTTTGCCTCTGGGCTCTTAATTCTGCTCCATTGGACTGTTTTCTGTGTCCAAGTAATACCACATTGCCTTAATTAACATTGTTTTCCAAGCACAGACTTTTAGTCATAAGATGACTATGTTCTAGGGCTCAAAATTATGGCATGTTGTTGCTAACAACACTATATTGTATATTTGAAATTTACAGAGAATAGAGTTTATGTATTTTACTACACACACACAGAGAAAAGGTGTGAGATGACAAACTTGCTAATTAAGTTAATTATGGTAATCATATTACAATGCATTTATATATCAAATCACCACATTGTACACTTTAAATACATAAATTTTTTGGTCAATTATACCCCAATAAAGGGCTTTCCTTGTGGCTCAGCTGGTAAAGAATCTGCCTGCAACGAGGGAGACCTGGATTCGATCCCTGGGTTGGGAAGGTCCCCTGGAGAAGGGAACAGCTACCCACTCCAATATTCTAGCCTGGAGAATTCAATGGACTGTATAGTCCATGAGGTCACAAAGAGTCAAACATGACTGAGCAACTTTCATTTCACTTCATATCCCAATAAAACTGGGAAAAAAGCAAACAGCATTACTTTATGATAAGTTTTTCTCTCTGATGGGGCATCACCGACTCAATGGACATGAGTTTGAGCAAACTCCAGGAGATGGTGAAGGACAGGGAAGCCTGGCATGCTGTAGTCCATGGGGTGGCAAAGAGTTGGACACAACTGAGCTACTGAACAGCAACATCTAATGGGGCAAGATTCAGCAGCTCTTTTTCTTTGGAAGTGTCTTGGCAATGCTCTTCCCCACAAATTTCAAAATCAGCTTATTGAGTTCCATGAAAAATTCCATCAGAATTTCAACCGTGATTACATTGAATCTATAGATCAACTTGAGGAAACGACTTTTTTTTTTTACAGTATTCCTATTCAAGAAAACAGTACTTATCTCTGTGTATTTTTCATTTTTAATATAAACAGCATTTTATTTTTATTTTTTCTTACATATTTACTTATTTGGTTGCATTAGGTCTTATCTGCAATGCATGGGCTTACTTGCCCTATGGTATGTGACATCTCAGTTCCTCAACCAGAGATTGAACCTGCATCCCTTGTATTGCAAGGCAGATTCTTAACCTCTGAACCACCATGGAAGTCTCTACACAGCATTTTAAATAGAGGTTTAGGGGACTTGCAAACTCTTGCACAGACTCTATCTCGGCATCCCTGACACGACGGCCCGCTAGTCTCTGTGCTGCTTCCTTTTTCCTCAGGAAACATTTCCAAGTGGTGTCACCAGTGATACAGAACACATATGCATACACCTACCTTCCCAACCTCTTCCTACTTGTCTCTCTAGCCTTCTGATATCTATTTCTAGGAAACATACCAAGTTACGCTTTTCCTTCAGTCTGGAGAGACAGAACGGCTAAACGCATGAACTTGGTAGCCATATTGCACAAATTTTAATTCTGGCTTCTTCCTATTTGTGAAATCTTGGCCAAATTCTCCTACTTCTCTGTGTCTCAGTTTCTCCATCTGTAAAATAGGTAAGATGGTGATGACAAATAGAACTTAGCTCATAGAATCGTCGAGAGGATTAAATGAATAAACACATGCAAAGCACTTAGAAGAGTGCCTGGGCCAGCATGTGTTACTCCTTGCTGTTATTTCAAGAAGTTTAACCTCTTCACATCCGTGGGAGGCAGGGATCTTCTTTAGAATTTCAAGTTAGGACATCTGACTTCAAATTCCTAGTCTGGGATGAAGTAGCAAATATGGGTTAGTGTAACAATTATGCTTGTGGAATTGGAGTTTTAAAAAAATGTTGGATAGGTTCAAAACCTTGCTTCACCATTTACCTACTGGGTGACTGGTTTCTGAGCCTCAATTTCCTCATCTGTAAAATGGGAATAACACAGCTATTAAATAAAACAATCAATGGGAAAGACTTTGGTAATGCTTTAGGAAGGGACTCATTTAGCAAGGCTCCATGATGTGAGTTACTGTCATGTCCTTGAAGGTCATCTGCTTCTTTCTAGAGTTCTGCAGCCTCTTTGCCACTTTCGCAGCTCACATTAGCCTAGCAGATTGTTCGAAATGCAGATTCTTGGGCCTGGCCCCAGAAATTTAGATACAGTGGGTCAGCAGCGGGGACCAGGAATCTGCATGTCTGTGGCATGTTTAATTCCTATTTAAAAATATGCAATTCCAATATTAACGATATGTTTCCAAAGCATGGTCCCAGGTTGAGAGTGGCTATAGCAATTCACACTCGCCATCTCAGTGCCTTCTTTTCCTAGCACTGGGGCTTCCTTTCACTCTGGCCACACTTGGCAAAAAACATTCAGCCACTTCCTGGCTGAGCCACTTTCTCCCTGGGAGAGATGAACGGGTGCCCTCTAGGGCATGGAAGGAGAAGAGCTGTTTCCTGCTCATTGTCTAAGGTACAGTGATAGAGGTACCAGGAGCAGCCATAAAACCCCCAGAGCAGGTGTGGGGGATAGGCAAGGGGATGGAGGTGAGAACTGCCCTCTCATCAAGGTGATCTTCGTGAGGCTTCAGCACAATGAAACCAAGGGCTGTGGGATCTGCCCCCAGTCTGGGCTGGGCCCACTCTGCTCTCGTGCCTGGGAACCTGAATCTAATAAGCCACTTAGCGAGGGCAGCACAGGCAGTAGCCACACTCTGTGGACCACACGCAGAGAACACCTGCCCATGGCACATGGTGTGTGAGGCCTGCCCCCTACTCTACCTGCCGTTTTTAGCCCTGTTAGCCTGGGCTGATGTGTGCTTCAGTTCTCTATACAATGGGGCTTATCGTAGTACTTATCTCATAGGGTAGCTGTAAGGTTTAAATGCTTCATGACTGTGAAATGCTTCATGCTGGGCACATACTAAATACACAATAGAAATCTGCAATATATCGGAGTCTTTCCATTCACTGATGCATGAATTACATGAATTTTATTGGTTTATTGGTTCTAGATGCACTACACTAAGCGGGCTTCCCAGGCGGCTCAGTGGTAAAGAATCCGCCTGCCAGTGCAGGAGATACAGGCTTGATCCCTGGGTGGGGAAGATTCCCTGAAGAAAGGAATGGCAACCCACTCCAGTATTCTTGCTTGGGAAATCTTCTGGACAGAGGAGCCTGGCAGGCTATAGTCCATAAAGCTGCAAAAGAGTCAGACACAACTCAGCAACTAAACAACAGCCATGCTAAGCTTTATTTCACATAAAACTCATTATTATTATCTCCGTTTTACAGATTAAAGAATTAATAGTATCAACTATACTTCAATAATTTTTTTAAATTTTTCCCAAAAAATTAATAGTAAAAGTGGTTAAATGCTTTGCCCAGGATCACATGGATAGGATGGGACAAAGGCTGGGATTTGGAACCCAAAACTAAGCTGGCTCCAGGGTACATGCTATTAACCACTGTTCTATGCTGGTGGCTCAGGGTCTCCCTTTTTGGCCCCCACTTTCTTCATCCGCCTCACTTTCTCTCCTGCCCCCACTCAAGCCCCCCATTCTAAGCAGGTCTCCTCTCCCTTTTTGTTTGGAAACCTGAAGGCTGTGGCTGATGCAGTTCTGAACCCAGCATTGTCTGTCTGCAGCCACCATCTTCTCTGGTCCCTTCTCCTCAGAGCTGGAGTCCTTCCCTCTCAAGGCTCACCACCTCCTCCTACCCCAATCCCTTATGTCCACCCTACCTGCCACCCCTAGGACCTGCCGCAAACACCATCCTGCTTCTCTTCTATTTTCCTTCTCTCTCATTCCTTCTGTCCCACCCAGGTCTTCTCCATCCAATGGCACCCTTGCTCAGTGCGGTATCATGCTCCTTTCCCTTCCTCCCAGGGAGCTACCTTGAAGAAGACCCTCTACCCACACACGCCTCCCCCTAACTCCCAAGGTTATTTGGGTAGTGGCAGAACAAGGATTCCAACCCTGACCCCTGACGTGTGGTCCAGGGCTCTTCCACATGCCACATCCTCTCCATGGGGCATTTATCAGACTAGGTGGTCTGGGCACACCCTGAAGGGATGAAGCAAGGGACAGGGAAGCTGAGATGAGGAGCCTGGTCCTGATGGAGGGAGGTCCAGGCCAGGTGGGATTCTGGGTGATGACAGAGCCTAAGAGAGGTCATCATTAGTCCTTTCCTGCTTATTCCAGAGGATACAGAAATGCACATACTAACCCTCCACTGCACTGCTTTCCATGCGGTGAGACTAGGCAGCCATTTCACACTGGCCAGGGACAGATGAGGGCTCTTGAACTGACGTCAGTCCAGATACTCCTGTCCCTACCAAAATAAAATGCGTATTTCTGCTTGTGTATATGCTGGGAAGTTTGAGGAGAGGCAGTGGTGAAGGGACTTTCAGCCTTCAGGAACTGGGGGGCAGAGCTGCTGGCCTCACAGGGGGACATGCGGTCAGAGAAGAGAAACAGCAATTATACTCCCTGTGACCCAAGAGCAGGACTGAAGCCCATACACACACCCTGCAGGGGGTCAGCACCCAACTCACCAGAGCACAGGAGAGGGCTTAGAGGGCTGTATCGGGGTGGGAGAACACACCGTCCCAGGTGTGGTGGCCTGGTTCCCAGATGTGTCCAGGCTGAGCCCCAATCGGAGGACAAACCTCACAGTGGGGACTGTTTGCCTGACAGGTTCCCAGGCATGCACGAGGCTGGGGAAGGGGGCCATCGGGGGAAGGGGGCCTTCGGAGGAAGGGGACTCTTCTTCAAGGCTTTCCCAATTCTGCTCATCATTTAACTGATAGTAATTTTTTTATTACTGTTTTTCCTCCCTATCCCATAGCCCACTCTGAACAAGACCTCACCCTACTCCCCAAACAATTTAGAAGCCAGGATGGCCAGAGCTTAGCAAGAACCTCACTGCTCCTTCCTGAAATGGGTCATGAGACACTGATGGTTTAGGGCCACACAGGTCCTGCTTTAAATAACACTGACTCACATAGGAAGAAAGCAGGACCCCCTTCCTACCATAAGAGAGAAGAACAAATCTGACTCCATATTGGATCTGTTTTTTCTACTTTAACCTTTGTGTTCCATTGCTTTTGCTTCTGTTTAAGATGTTGCCTATACCCTGAAATGTACAGCACAGCCCATTCTCAAGGCTCTGACCTTGAAGGATATAACACTTTTTCATTCATATAGAGATAAAACAGCGCAGAACAAGGAGAACAACATTTGCCTCATTGGAGGTTTATAGGAATGTTGTGACCGGACTTATGTGGACAATGGCAAAAACAAAGGATTCTAACAGCGAGAAGTTTGCAACAACCAACCATGCTCCTCCCTCACCTTGCCTTTAAAAATGCTTTGCCAAAACCCTTCAAGGAGTTCCATGTTTTTTAGGGGAATGAGCCACCAGTTCACCTTGCATGTCTCTGCAATAAGCCTTTCTCTGATCCAAATTCCAAAAACACTGGGTCTTTTTAACCCTGACTATTGAAGGGGCACTTCTCCTTTGCTGATACCCATTTCTACAGAGGGAAATCGGGCTGGGAGTCAGACCCTTTTAGCCCTCCTCCTCCGGAGCCCCCCTTCCCCAGCCTCGTGAACGCCTGGGAAACTGTCAGGCCAAAGTCCCTGCAGTGGGGTTTGTCCTCACACCAGGGCTCAGCCTGGACGCGTCTGGGAACCAGGCTGTCATACCGGGGAGGGTGTTTTCTCCCATCCCTGATACAGCCCTCACCTGTGCTCTGGTGAGCTGGGGGCTGACTCCCTGTAGCACAACTGAATAACAGCATTTGGTCTCTTTGCATATTTGTATATGGCATGTGGTAGTGGTTTTCTAGGGCTTCCTTGATAGCTCAGCTTGTAAAGAATCTGCCTGCAGTGCAGGAGACCTGGATTCAATCCCTGGGTTGGGAGGATCCCCTGGAGGAGGGAAAGGCTACCCACTCCAGTGTTCTGGCCTAGATAATTCCATGGGGTTGCAAAGAGTCGGACATGACTGAGCCACTTTCACTTTCTTTCTCTCAGTGGCTTTCTATTTCTGATGTTACATAAAGCTTTCCTTATTATTTACTTTAACTTAATGATTTTAGACTTAATGACTTATCTCAAACTTCTATAAAACTATAGACAATCCTATAACAAACAGCCAGCTGACTTAAGTAAGAAAAACATTAGATATATGGTTGAAGTCCCTATGTCTCTCTCTCCAGTTGTATCCCGCTCCCTCCCACCTCTGCTGGCATGCCACCATCCTTATATAATGTGGATTATTCACAAGCAGGTATCCATGCTTTTACTAGGTGGATGACAGGTAAGTAGATAGGGAGACAGATGGATGGATAAAGATAGATATAGGAATACACAACTATAACGGGCTTCCCAGGTGGCACTAGTGATGAAGAACCTGCCTGCCAATGCAGGAGATGTAAGAGATGCAGGTTCAATCCCTGGGTGGGGAAGATCTGGAAAAGGATATGGCAACCCACTCCAGTATGCTTGCCTGGAAAATCCCATGGACAGATGGAGTCTGGCAGGTTACAGTCCATGGGGGCACGAAAAGTTGGACATGCCTTGGTGACTGAGTATGCACGCATGCATACCTGTATAATCACCACCCAGGCCATTTAAACAAGTGATTGGCACCCCAGAATTCCCCCTACGTTCCCCCTCTCAGTCAACATCTCCCCCCACCCCAAAGGGAACCACGACCTTACCCTCTAATGGCATGGATCGGTCTTGCCTGTCTAAACAACAGAAAGGATCATTTTGCATGTTTAAAGTTTATACAAAAGGCATCATTCTGCAGGAATCTTTCTGAAAATGTTCTTGAGCTTTTTCCATGTTGATACTTGAGCTTCCTTTTTAAAACAAATGTATTTGATTTAGAAGAGTGAGTTGACTTAAAGGAAAACATCAAGGGCACACTGGGACAGTTTGAATGTGGACAGCCAGAGAAACAATGGCTCTAACTCCACTGCTTCCCCTTTTACAGATGTGAAAACTGAGGCCTGACAGAGTAAGAGCCGTACCCCCAGGTCACTTTGCAAGTTCAGAGCACAACTGGGATGAGGGCCACAGCCGCAAATGTCAGAAGCCAGAGATCTTTTCTACTGTGTCATGCTGCCAAGAACTTCTCTCTTCACCCCACCCCAGGGCAACAGATACCAACACTATTTCCTAGCCAGGAATAGATAGTTCTTCACCTTGAACAGCAGAAAGTGGACTGATTTTGTGAGTTGATTGTTGGAGAATTAAGCCTGGGATTGGGGTGGTGTGGTGTTGGAGGGGAACAAGACAGCTGTCCAGTCTTCAAAGTTATGACAAGCCTTTCACTTGGCAGCCCACCTCGGTGACCTATATTTCAATACGTGCTATTAGATTATTGCTAATGAGACATCTTAGGGATAAAAGAATTATGCTCACTGGCCGGGCTGTGGTAAAAGTACAATTGAATTAAGGGCTGAAATCGTTTAGGACTCTGCTAGACAACCTGTCCCCCAGGCTGGGCCTGAATGGAGATATTAAGCTTTGAAAATTACACAGGAAAAATAAGTATAATTGATCTAAGGTAACTTCACTCGTCTAAATTAAATAATGTGATTGTTATAGGCAGAAAGGATCAGGATGAGGAGACGGACAGAAAAGCCTCGCTATCTGCAAACAAAGTTATAAGGAAAAGCCGTAGGGAACTGACTTTCCCTAATGAGCTGAGCACCCTCCTGATGGCTCCGAGAGTCCACTTGGGCATCAACGGGAGATGGACCTCATCTGAGCATCACAGACTCTGGTGTGGCAGGGACTCCAGACCACAGTCTTTACCATCTCTTACCTAATACCTGGGGGCCTCCCTGGTGGCTCAACGGTAAAGAATCTGCCTGCCAGTGCAGAAGATGCACATTCAGTCCCTGGGTGGGGAAGATCCCCTGGAGAAGGAAACGGCAATCCACGCCAGTATACTTGCCTGGGAACTCCCATGGACAGAGGAGCCTGGCGTGCTGCAGTCCACAGGGTCGCAAAGAGTTGCACATGACTCGGTGACTAACCCGAGCACTTTTTGCTCTCCTTGGCCTCAGAGCGGGAAGCTCATGCCCCCTCCAGGCCGCTAGGCAGGCTGTCCAATGTCTGCACTCTTGGTTAGAAGAGATTTCTCTGCTGCTTTTGTGAAGTGTGTGTCCACCCACATGAGTCCTGCTCTCTGGAACACCAAAGGCTGGTGAAATGCCACCTCCCTGGAACAAGGTCCCACCCCTCCTGAGTCACCTTGTGTGTGCAGTGCCTACCTGAGATCAGATCTTGAGTGCTGTACTTCACCTGCATAACTTCAGAAGACCCCGTTCTGTCTCCCAGGAGCTCATGGGTTGAAGGAGGGCAATTGTATTCCTCTCTCTGACCTAAATATTTGCATTCCCCCAAATCTTTCATTGACTCTACGTTATTTGGGGGCAAAGCTGATCCTGAAACTGTTTGCACCATGGAAGATGCTACTATTACAAACCTGCCGGGCAGGGCAGGTGCTGCTCACCTGTGAAAATGGAGACTTCTCCCCTTCTCCATCCACTCCATCCATCCATCACGCCCCTTGGTAGCTCCCTTTATCTCCCCAGCTCCTGTCCCACCCCTGGGCTACACAGAATTGGCTGCCTGGAAGGTGGGACTGGAGGTTCCCCATCGCCAACCTGCCTCCCAATATTGCTGTTTCTAATGCATTAAAGCCCATAGTTAATCCTTTTGCTTTAGTTTCTACTTCCTTTAAGTTAAAAGTGAACTAGAGTATGTAGATACAAGAGGCTTCCTCCCTTTATCCCTTCTCTTTTTCTTCTCCCTTTCTCCTTCCTTCCCACAGTATTTCCTGAGCAACTATTACATATCAGGAGAAGTTCTATGAGCCAGGACTGTTATAGTAAAGAAAACAGATGAGTTGTCTCTTAAACTCAAGCAGGGGGAAGGCTAGAAATGAATAAACAAGCAAATAAATCAGCTATCAACAGATATTGACAAAGCCTTGCAAACACTGGAGCACTGGGTTAACTCAGAAAGACTGGGGAGGGCCCTTTAGTTGGGTGCTCAGGGAAACTCTCCAATTGAGAGACCAAAAGGTGAGAGGGACCCAGGATGGCAGGGATCAGGGAAGGGTGACTCAGATAGAGAAAGTGGGTTGGAGGACTGGAGTAAGAGGCAGGCAGTGCCTCCCAGGGGTGTGGCCAAGGGCAAGGGGAAGGAAGGGGAGGTGGGAGATGGCCTGATTTTCAGCTGCCTCTGGGCCACCCAGAGGAGGATAACATTTACTCAATGCAGTGAGAAAGTCCCTGAGGGCTCTTTAGGGTGAGCAGCACAATCAAAGTTGTGTTGAAAAGGTTTGTCCAGCCCTTTGTGCAGAGTGGCTGGCAGAGGCCTGGTCAGGAGGTTCTAGAGTTACTGGAGGAGAAGGGGGGTGGGGAATTGCGGTGAGGAAAGGGAATTGGGGCCTTCCTCCCAGGCAGGAGGAGGATGACAGCAGAGGCAAAGGGTGGTTGTAACAACGAGTCTAAATCATACCCTAAAAGAACAGTCTGGGGTCACTTTGTGATCTTGAAAAAAATGTAAAGAAATACTGAAAGAGTAAACAGACCTGCTCTCTCTAGTTCCTTACAAAACCGCCTAATCTGCCCAGTCCTCCTGGCAACCCATCTGGGGGCTTATCTCTGCCTTCAGAATGGGACAAACAGGCTGCTTGCCCCTGAAACACCCAGGGATAGGCCTGCTCTCTGGATGGGTCTGTGAACAGGGCAGAACACAGAGCCTGGTTGTTCATAAGTACATCCCCAAACCTCACCCTCTCAACAAAAAGGTGACTTTTAGTGTGTGGGACAGGAGAAATCTCTTCAAAATCCAGTTATTGAGTTGGAGAGGTTCCCATATTAATCTCAAAGATGACTTTTTTTTTTAAACATGGCCAGAGGAATCAATGGTCTTGTCTTTTTTTTTTTTTTTTAAAGAAAGTGAAAGTCACTCAGTTGTGTCCGACTCTTTGTGACCCCATGGACTATACAGTCCGTGGAATTCTCCAGGCCAGAGTACTGGAGTGGGTAGCCGTTCCCTTCTCCAGGGGATCTTTCCCACCTAGGGATTGAACCCAGATCTCCCACTTTGCAGGGGGATTCTTTACCAGCTGAGCTACCAGGGAAGCCCAAAGGGTCAGAAACAGTTGCCAAAACCTGGGATTGAACCAGGGACCTTTAGATCTTCAGACTAACACTCTCCCGGTTGAGCTATTTCGGCCATTTGGCTGCTCTGGGTCTTAGTTGCAGCACGTGGGATCTCTTGGTTGCAGAATCTAGTTGGAAATTTCTTAGTTGTGGGCTCTAATTCCCCAACCAGGGATCAAACCCAGGCCCCCTGCATTGGGAGTATAGAGTCTTTGCCACTGGACTGTTGGGGAAGTCCCCCGAATATTATATTTTTTTTAAAGATGATTTTTTTTTTAAGTAGAAGCATAAGCTCTAACTTAAGCAATATAAGTTTCTTTCTATTAATTTAGGAGAGAAAAGGAATTGGCCTTTGAACACCTTCCCTGTTGTACCAGACATAGGAGCCACTCTTTGGGCCTCAGCTTTCCCTTCTGTACAATGGGCACAATGATCCCCAACGTTTACTTCTGTTCTGGCATTCTGTGTCCTCACTGAGGGAGGAATGATGAAATGGACTGATCAGCACTATAACTGGGGGTGAAGGAGATTGCTTTGAGCAAATGGCAAGGCTCCAATCTAACTGTGTCCTGAGGTGGGGGTTGCAGCTGCTACTGATCAGAAAGGAGTCCAGTGAGAGGGAAGGGCCAGGGGCAGGACAGTCTGGCTGTCTCGAAGGACTCACCTATCAGTGTGTAATTAAATTTTCCCGACTTCTGTTGTTTTGGTCACCAGGGGTCTTTGCAAAGCCTTCATTACTTTCCAATTGTCTGATTTTCTTTTCTCCTCTTTTTTCCCCTGTTACCTTCAGACTTTGAAATTATCTCAGTGACTCAGCCATTTGACTTCTTATTAATTCCAGGATCCCGTTTCCTATCTCATTTTCCTTCCTGTTTTTCAGAAGCCTGGCTTGTACTTTAACTCTTCCCAGCAGCCACAAATTAAGGCACCGTCAGTGACTGCCTGCTGCCTTCACCTCGAAAGTATCGTGGTCCTGGGTCACCTTCCACTCGTCACAGTTCCTGGGCTGAGTTCAAAGTCCCGTTTCCAGAGTAGAAAGAGAATTCCAAAGTTTCTGCATACCTTCTCAAACAAAATCCCAAACAAAAACAAGATCCCAAATAAAGCAGGTTAATTGAATATCACAAACTGTGACTAATAAGTTAAGTCAAAGAATTTCAAGGACGGAAAGGACTCCAGAGTTTGTCCACAGCTGTGCTTCTCTCCACCATATTATCTCCAAACGTTGGCCACTGAATGTGTGCTTGGATGCCTCCCATGACGGAGTGCTCACTTCTTCCAAAGGCAAGCCACTCCACCTTTAGACCTCTCTGCTGGCCCTGGGTTTAATGCTTGGGTCCTCACAAAAGAAGCTCCTTCCCCCTCCCTCTGTAACAACCCTGCAAGTATTTAAGGACAGGTATAACCACTTCTTCTCCACCCCTATCACTACCTTGGGTTTTCTGTTCTCTGAGAAGCATCGAGCCCCAAAACCTTTAAGTGTGTCTTAAGAGGCTGATTCCAAATCACAGCTCCTGGAATTGCCTCTGGAATTGAGTAGCTGCCAGGGACACCAATGATAATTGCTTAAGAGGCCACAGGGACACATTTCTTCCCCTCCCAGTCCTTGACTTTCTCAGGTTTCCTTGATCCGGTTTGTAACGATCTCATCCTGGTGAAATGCAAACATTTATACTGTTTCACTGCCCCTGAGAGACCTGCCTGGTCTCCACGCCGGAGAAGGCCATAACCCTTTGTGGTCATTTAGGAAGGTACCCAAGGGCTTCTGTGGCGTTGGATAGACAGATGTACAGATGGAGGGTGGAAGGATGCCTCTGGTACAGGGCATCACCAACCAGCGCATTATGGGCTCAGCTCAATGTCCCAGTGTTTTACTTGGCTCACCCAGTGCTTACAGACCAGGAAATTTCTCGTAAACACCTAGGTCTCTGCACAGAAAACAAACATCATTACCAAAGAGGAAGTGATGGGGGAGGGATAAATTGGGCGTATAGGCTTAACAGATGCACACTGCCATATATAAAATACATAAACAACAAGAATTTACTTTATAGCACAAGGACTGTGGGGCTTTCCTGCTGGCTCAGACAGTAAAGAATCTGTCTGCAATGCGGGAGACCTGGGTTCAGTCCCTGGGTTGGGGAGATCTTCTGTAGAAGGAATGGCAACCCACTCCAGTATTCCTGTCTGGAGAATTCCATGGACAGAGGAGCCTGGCAGGGTACAGTCCATGGGTCATAAAGAGTCAGACGGGAACTGAGTGACTTTCATACTCACAAGAACTGTGTTCAATATTTTGTCATAAACTATAATGGAAAAGAATAGAAATATATATATATATATATATATGTTCTTCTGAATTATTTTGCTGTAAACCTGAAACTAACACAATATTGTAAATCAACTATACTTCAGTTTTTTAAAAATCTAGGTCTCTGGCTTCCCATAAAGCATGGGGAGTTCTATCTGGCCACCCTCAGTTTTGAGAGGGCAGGAGCTCTCCTGTTCACCCCAGACCCCTTATTTTTTTCTCTCTCTTTTAAAATCTTTTTTATATTTGTCTGCACCGGGTCTTAGTTGCAGCATGCAGGATCTTTTGTTGTGGCACGTAGACTCTCTAGTTGTGGTGCTCAGGCTTCAGTAGTTGTGGCACATGGGCCCAGCTGCTCCTCAGCATGTGGGATCTTAGCTCACCAACCAGGGGTCAAACCCACATCCCCTGCATTGCAAGGTGGATTCTTTTTTTTTTTTTAAACGCCTGTTTCACAAGTTTATTGGATCATCTTGACACAGAATCATTACAGCAGCCTGATTGCAAGGTGGATTCTTAACCACTGGACCACCAGGGAAGACCTGACCCCTCACTTCTTGACAGCCATACTCACTTCCCCTTCTGTCTAGGCTCTGTCATTTGAGAATGTCCACTTGGTCACCAGCGTTGCCACCATGTTGCAGTGCTGCCTGGGGAAGAGTTATCGCTTTGCCTCTACAAGGGGCTTTCCATGTGTATCCACCTCCCAGTCTTCTGTCTGCTTCCCTACTTATATGAGTGTTGCCAGGTATTTCCTGACCAGGTCAGGTGCCTTTGGGCCATCCTCCGGGTCTGGCATGTGAATCTGAGCATGCATGGTGCTAGGTAATGTACCAGCCTATCTGAGCAGTCTGTGGTTTGGTTCCAAAGCTCAGGACCCTGAGATTGTCATGTACTTTCTCCTCCCTGCATGCATGCATGCTAAGTTGCTTCAGTCATGTGCAACTCTTCACAACCCTATGGACTGTAGCCCACAAGGCTCCTCTGTCCAAGGGATTCCCCAGTCAAGAATACTGGAGTGGGTTGCCCTGCCCTCCTCCAGGAGATCTTCCTGACCCAGGGATCAAACTCATATCTCTTATGTCTTATGCAGTGACAGGTGGGTTCTTTACCACTAGTGCCATCTGGGAAGCCCTTTAATATTCTGAGTTGTTTCAGATGGAGCCTGAAAGCTTTCTGGTGGTTTCTCCTGATTGGTATAGGATTAAGGACCATAGACCTCTGGTGGTATCTGAATTGAAGTTTGGTCTTCTTTATGTGATACAGCTTTGAACCAAATCCATTCAGCTCAGATGATATCATATGATATTTAGATTTTTTCTCTGGTACACCAATTATAAAAAGAATTAAAATTTGACTCCTATTGGAATGGATTTATTAGTGGATGTTGGGGATAAACAGGAAGCCATTGCCTAGCTTTCTTTTATGATTCAAGGGGAAAATAATAATTGGTTTGATGAAAGCTCGAGAAAATGAGCTTGATTTTCTTCCCCCCAGTTTGGAGTTCTGGGGTTCATGTCACTGAAGTATCCCTTTTAACAAAACTGAAAAGCATGCTTGTTCTGAGGAAAGGAATTCATACTCAACAGGACATAGTAGCACTCAAGGCTGCTGCTGCTGCTGCTAAGTCACTTCAGTCATGTCCGACTCTGTGCGACCCCACAGACGGCAGCCCACCAGGCTCCCCTATCCCTGGGATTCTCCAGGCAAGGATACTGGAGTGGGTTGTCATTTCCTTCTCGAATGCATGAAAATTAAAAGTGAAAGTGAAGCCGCTCAGGCTTGTCTGACTCCTAGCGAACCCTTAGACTGCAGCCTATAAGGCTCCTCCATCCATGGGATTTTCCAGGCAAGAGTACTGGAGTGGGTGCCCTTGCCTTCTCTGAGTAACACTCAATAGACCTCCGCTTTCCCACCCCACCCCCCATCCAAACTACATTAATAGCTGTTGTTTGACCCCCACCTGGGATGAATCAGAGAGTGTCCCTTCATTCTACTTCTCTCCGGCTGCTGTTTGGAAGGAGAAGTAGCACCCATCTCTCCCATTCCCCCTGGTTCTACCTCTGCCTTTCTCCACGCATCTGCACAGTGGGTGTCCCAGGGCAGGAGGACAACATAGTCAAGATCTCTGCTAAGCTCTGAGATCCTTGGAAGGAAAATACCAGATTATATCCACCCGCGTCTCCAGCTTTCCCAAAGCTCAGACAGTAATGTCAGCTTTCAAGGAAATACTTTGTATTTGCATAGGCTGTTACACTTTGCAGGGTTTTCTCTTGCTCTCATATGCCCTCTCACGCTTGCCCTTTCTGTCTCCCCTCGCCTCTTTCTCTCTCTCACACACACAGAGTCTGGTCTGAACCAATTCACAAAATCTCAGTGACTTTATGCAAGTGAAGTAACGCCTCTTTTTACAAATAAGGAAACTGAGTCCCTGAGAAAGTGAGAGATGTGACAATATGTCAGAAGAAGGGAAGCCCCTCATAGCTAAGTTGGTAAAGAATCCTCCTGCAATGTGGGACATCCGGCTTTGATTCCTGGGTTGGGAAGATCCCCTGAAGAAGGAAATGGCAACCCACTCCAGTATTCTTGCCTGGAGAATACCATGGGCAGAAGAGCCTGGCAGGCTATAGACCATGGTGTTGCAAGAGTTGGACATGACTTGGTGACTAAACCAGCACCATTATAAGTGAGCTCAAGGCAGAAAATGAAATCATTCTCCAAAATGTCCTCTAGGGGCCAGACAGCTGTAGAACAAGACCTGTGATCTGGTTCCTTCCCTTGTGAGCCATTTATGTTTTATGTTTGAATGTTCCCACAACTGTCCTGCATTTGCCAAACTAGCTAGTAATGCCTGTGGTGCAGTCATTGCAGGGTGATGATGGGGAAGGGGGTAGTTTTGGCAGATTTAAAGGCAGCTTACTAGCTGGCTGGGTTTCTGTTTACACACAGTTTAAACAAAGAGTGAAACTGTCACTGGGGAAAGTGACAGGGCATCTCGTTAGAGATTTCTATGCTTTGTTTCTTCATCCAGAAACTCTGAAGTTGAGAGTATTCAGTTACTTATGCATCCAGAAATAACATGGCAGAGTTGAGGAAGTCACGCGAGGCCTCTAAATGTGGCAGAATTTGGACAAAGAGGAAATATGATGTGTGAAGATAACATTGACACAGTATGAGAGGCTTGGGGGATTACTGAACAAATGTTGGGTTTTACTGCAGGTTGAATCTATTGTCTGAGGAAACACTTGTGCTCAAATAAATTTCCTGCATCAGAAATCTGTTTTAGTCTCCTAAACTTTCCCTTGTTCATTTTGTTTGACAAATCATTTGTTCTCCTCCAGTTTGTGAGTCTAGAAGGAAAGTAATCCTGAATAGGGTGAAAAGTGATTTCAGCAGTCCCTGCCAATGTTGTTCATAAGGCCTATGTTTACCTTTCAAAGGAAATTGCTTTTCCCCAACAACGGTGCTGCACACAGAGATTTGGCGTTAATTCTCTCAACTTAGGGGCTTCCCTGGTGACTCAGAGGTAAACCAGTGCAGGAGACATAAGAGATGCGGGTTCAGTCCCCGGACTGGGAAGATCCCCTGGAGGAGGACATGGCAACCCACTCCAGTATTCTTGCCTGGAGAATCCTATGGACAGAGGAGCCTGGTAGGTTACAGTCCATAGGGTTGCAAAGAGTTGTATCCGAATGAAGCGACTTAGCATGCATGCATCTCAACTTAATTTGGAGCACCTTCTAGTTTAAAACATTGACAAGCAGATAACTGAATCTAAGAAACTTGGAAAAATTTGAAAATGTATATTATGAACGTTTTCCATTGAAGAAAACTGTGTGTGTGTGCGCAAAATAAATTTAGAGGATACTTCTGGCTTTTCTACTATAGAGAAGTTGAATTCCAATTCAGCAATGCTAATTCAAACAACCACTTTGGAAGGAATTTAATCCTTCCCCCAACTCTAGCTCCCCAAACTCACTTGAACTTTCTCCATCAGACACATTTGCTTCATCTTTCTATCAATTCAGCAAAAATGCATCCAGTGACCTGTGAAGCTACCTACTGGGAAAATCAGTCTAGGTTAAAACTTACTAATGTTAAGAATATGAGAGTATATCATTAAGATTATATGAACATCAACAGGATAACACAGGAATATTAAGAAAAAATTTATTGCAACAAATTAAACAACTTAAGTAAAATATATAAATTTCTTGCAAAACACAACTTGTATTGACTTCACCAAATGCTAGTGAGAATGCAGGGCCATCGAGGTTTTTATTCATTGCTGAGGGGAATGTAAATTGGTACAGCTACTTTGGGAAAACGTTTTACAGTTTTATGCTTCTGGTGTCAAATTTCAAAACTCTTTGCCTCTCCATAGAGCACAAAGATTTTCTCACACATTTTTCTCTGAAAGTTTTATAGTTTTGCATTTTACATTTAAATCTGTGATCGCTTTGAATTAGTCTTTGTAGAGGGTGTGAGGTTTAAATTGAATTTCATGTGATAACATACAAATAAATTAATTACCTGTCAGAATAAAACTCAAAACTCTATTAAGGATGATAGCCAAGTCTAGACACTCGATAAGGTGGCATCTATAATGTACAGGATAAACTGTACACATTTGCGTACATAAAATAATTTGCATAAAGACATGCAAAGAAGGAAAATATGACCCATTACTTGGAGAAGAATCAGCCACTGTAAATAGACTCAGGAATGACACATAATGAAATAGGAAATAATGACTATAAAACTACTACTAATAAGTATACTCCAGATGATTAAGAAATCTGTGAACATAATGAGGGAGCAAATAAGGATTTCTTATTAGCCAAGTGGACTTCCCTGGTGGTTCAGTGGTAATCCACTTGACAAACAGGAGATGCAGATTTGATCCCTGGGTTGGGAAGATCTCCCGGAGAAGGAAATGGCAACCCACTCCAGTATTCTTCTGGGAAATCCCATGGATGGAGGAGCCTGGTGGGCTACAGTCTGTGCTTGGTCACACAACTGTGTCTGGCTCTTTGCAACTCCATGGACTGTACCCCACCAGGCTTGTCTGTCCATGGGGATTCTCCAGGCAAGAATACTGAGGTGGGTTGCCATGCCCTCCTCAGGCTACAGTCTACGGGGTTGCAAAAGAGTCAGGCGCTATGTAGCAACTAAACAACAAACTAGCCAAATAGAAACTAAGAGAAGAACCAAACAGGACTTCCCTGGTGGTCCAGTGGTTAAGACTCCACACTCCCAATGAAGGGGGCATGGGCTCCATCTCTGTCTTAAAACATTTAAAAGAACAGAAAGTTTTTTTAAAAGTTATCAGAGGAGGATTTTTTTCCCCCAATCTAGAACCCAGGCCAAGACAGAAAAATTTCCTCACAGTCTTTATTTGCCAGAAGATGAATTTTTTAAATTCATTCTTTTACTGAGAGTAGCCCTTCAAGATTTTTTTTTTTCTTCCCCGAGATCTCAGTTCCAAATCCCCACATCATATAAACACCTTTTGTCTCCCATAGCCACAAAATACAACCCTCCTGATTATTAAGATTGCTAAATGCCCCCAGGTCAATGATAACCCAAGCCTTCACACAGTTCCAGAGTCCAGCTCTGTTTTCATTTTTGACCTCTGAGCATTTCCTTTAGTTTTGTGCAAGCTCAGTTACATATTTCAAATATATTGGTGACATTTTGCTTAACATTCTGGGGGTTTTGAGGCTAGAGGGTTTTCAGATTATCTAGTTTCCATGCTTCTGGAAACTTAATTTTTTACTTATTTTATGGGTTCAGGTTACATTGGCCTAACCAAAAGTTCCCTCACTTAGAGCCAGGCAGCCTTGGGTTTGATTCAGCTCCTGTACTCACCAGTTATATAACTCTGAGCAAGTGACAAAACCTCTCTGAGACTTATTCTCTACATCCGTTTTAAGGATCATAATCCCAAGTTTTCAAAGTTTGTTGTAAAGATGATCTCTATTCTAAATACAAGGCACAGTAAGTCAAAGATACAGTTATCATATTCATTCTTCAAGTACTGAGTGTTCACAGGTATACCCTCTAAGTACTAGGAATAATAGACAATAAATACATGAATAATATATAAACATTATAATATATAAATATATATTTGTTATACATGTATATATATATAAACAAAGCCCCCAGAAGTTTAAGTGCACTAATAAAAAGAGTAATAAGAAGAGAAGCAAAAAGCAAAGGAGAAAAGGAAAAATATAAGCATCTGAATGCAGAGTTCCAAAGAATAGCAAGGAGAGATAAGAAAGCCTTTCTCAGCAATTAATGCAAAGAAATAAGAGGAAAACTACAGAATGGGAAAGACTAGAGATCTCTTCAAGAAAATTAGAGATACCAAGGGAACATTTCATGCAAAGATGGGCTTGATAAAGGACAGAAATGGTATGGACCTAACAGAAGCAGAAGATATTAAGAAGAGGTGGCAAGAATACACAGAACTGTACAAAAAAGAGCTTCACGACCAAGATAATCACGATGGTGTGATCACTCACCTAGAGCCAGACACCCTGGAATGCAAAGTCAAGTGGGCCTTAGAAAGCCTCACTACGAACAAAGCTAGTGGAGGTGATGGAATTCCAGTTGAGCTATTTCAAATCCTGAAAGATGATGCTGTGAAAGTGCTGCACTCAAGATGCCAGCAAA
Organism: Ovis canadensis; assembly: GCF_042477335.2. Taxonomy (NCBI): domain Eukaryota; kingdom Metazoa; phylum Chordata; class Mammalia; order Artiodactyla; family Bovidae; genus Ovis; species Ovis canadensis. The sequence continues at coordinate 37,022,287 of NC_091258.1, read as the reverse complement.
TTTGGAAAACTCAGCAGTGGCCACAGGACTGGAAAAGGTCAGTTTTCATTCCAATCCCAAAGAAAGGCAAAGCCAAAGAATGCTCAAACTACCGCACAATTGCACGCATCTCACACGCTAGTAAAGTAATGCGCAAAATTCTCCAAGCCAGGCTTCAGCAATATGTGAATTGTGAAATTCCAGATGTTCAAGGTGGTTTTAGAAAAGGCAGAGGAACCAGAGATCAAATTGCCAACATCCGCTGGATCATGGAAAAAGCAAGAGAAAAAAAAAAAGCAAGATGTTTCAGAAAATCATCTATTTCTGCTTTACTGACTATGCCAAAGCCTTTGACTGTGTGGATCACAATAAACTGTGGAAAATTCTTCAAGAGGTGGGAATACCAGACCACCTGACCTGCCTCTTGAGAAACCTATATGCAGGTCAGGAAGCAACAGTTAGAACTGGACATGGAACAACAGACTGGTTCCAAATAGGAAAAAGTACATCAATGCTGTATATTGTCACCCTGCTTATTTAACTTATATGCAGAGTACATCATGAGAAACGCTGGGCTAGAAGCAGCACAAAGGCCCCGAGGCTGGGACAAGATTGCTGGGAGAAATATCAATAACCTCAGATATGCAGATGACACCACCCTTATGGCAGAAAGTGAAGAGGAACTAGAGAGCCTCTTGATAAAAGTGAAAGAGGAGAGTGAAAAAGTTGGCTTAAAGCTCAACATTCAGAAAACGAAGATCATGGCATTAGGTCCCATCACTTCATGGAAATAGATGGGGAAACAGTGTCAGACTTTTTTGGGGCTCCCAAATCACTGCAGATGGTGATTGCAGCTATGAAATTAAAAGATGCTTACTCCTTGGAAGGAAAGTTATGACCAACCTAGACAGCATATTGAAAAGCAGAGACATTACTTTGCCAACAAAGGTCCATCTAGTCAAGGCTATGGTTTTTCCAGTAGTCATGTATGGATGTGAGAGTCGGACTCTGAAGAAAGCTGAGCACCGAAGAATTGATGCTTTTGAACTGTGGTGTTGGAGAAGCTGAAACTCCAGTACTCTGGCCACCTCATGTGAAGAGTTGACTCATTGGAAGAGACTCTGATGCTGTAAGGGATTGGGCGCAGGAGGAGAAGGGGATGACAGAGGATGAGATGGCTGGATGGCATCACTGACTCGATGGACATGAATCTGAGTGAACTCTGGGAGTTGGTGATGGACAGGGAGGCCTGGCATGCTGGGATTCATGGGGTCGCAAGGAGTCGGACACGACTGAGTGACTCAACTGAACTGAATAAAAAGAGTAAAGGATAAAGCAGGGAGACCAGCAAAGGCAATGCTTTGCAATAGTTAGAATGAAGGTCCTAGATGCTCCATTCTGGCTTTATCCTCAAGTCCCTCAAACTCTCCTTTATTCAGCATTTACTTTGTTCTGAGAGCAGAGATGTGACTGAAAAGGCCGCTGCAGCAGAGGGACCCATGAGAACTAGAAAATGCACTCTTCATCACTACCCACAAAGGAAAAAGTTTACTGTAGTATCTGACTATTCACCTCATCTTTGGTACAGTAACTGGACTGTTCCTACAGGAACGTTTCAGGGTTTTCAGCTGACCTATCCTGGGCCCATGTCATGGGTTCCATGTCAAGAAGGGGTTGGGAGGGTTTCCTTGGCTAGGCTGTGGTTCGCCAATCTTTCTCAGCCACTGCTTGGAAGGAACCATTCTGAACCACCTGTTTCTCTTTAAGAACTAAGTCAAAATTTCCCACAAGGAGGAAAATAAATAGCAGATGCTCAACCTACAAATTTTATAAATCAGGCAGCTTTACTTCTTTATATAAATTATCAGAAGCATGACCTTTGGAATCAAGACATAATTGGGTTTAGTTGCAAGCTCTATCATTTAATGAATGACTTAGGGGTAGTTCTAAATTTTGTTTAATAAAACTAGGGACAATAATACCTTTGTTTCATTGAGTGTTTCAATGTGTATTTGCCTGTAAATCACTTAGCATAATGCCTGATACATAGTAAGGACTCCAAATTGGTATTGTTATTACTTATTGTAATAATCAGTAAGTCTATTACTCTCAAAGGGAAAAATACTCTTAAAAAGATGAAGCCTACTTACCTTGAAAAGATACGAATGTATAAACTACTACATGAAGTTAGAATTATTCTATGGTATCTAGGATAATAATTCAATTTTTTCCTGTAATAAAATTAGTTTAAAATAAAGTTAATAATTATAAAATCTTTAGGAAATTTTTCATTTTAGAATTCAAAAAGTATAAATAAGCCCCTTAGCAAACTATTCATAATTCAAAACTTATCATGGAATATAGAACTGGTTATTTTTAATAGTCCCAAGATGAAAATGAAACTCATAGTTTCAAAATCTGAAGTATGATCACATGATTATGTTACAGTTATCTGAAGGAACCTTAGGCATACATTTAAAATTTTACATTTCCAGAGAATTTTAATGATACTAGAAAATGTTACATTGCAAGTGGAATAGTAGGATATAAATAGCATATACATTGTTAATGATATATATACAAGATATGTATGTAGGATATATGTTAAGAACTTCGTGATGGCCTTTCCCTTCTATCAACTCACAGCATGGCATTGACAGAATACTCTGGTCTAACAACTGAGCAAAAAATGGCAAAGTCAATCCAAGCGAACAGAAAAGAAAAAAAGAATTATAAATACGTCTGCATTCCTAGGAAAGGGCTTCTTACTAGTAATTTTTTATCCTCTGTAGTGACACCCTTATAAGGATTCCACAAGGACCTTTGTGGTAAGGAGCCCATATATTCTAATAGAGTCAGTGGTATATCAATTAACTGCCATCAACTAACCACCCTGCATTTCTAACAGTCTGAAAGGGAGAGTTCCCGAGTCTGAGAATCAGATAGCCATACTGCCATGCTTCATACAGACAACACGCTATACGTCTTCTAAAAGGGGCTCTTTTAAGTCTCTATTAGAGGTAGTACTACTAGCGATCATATTCAGCCTTCCAAGACTCTAAAAACACTGGCAGAAGAGAATTAAATATACATAAAGCAAGCAACTTGCTCTGTAAACATTCAGTGTGTCATTATCCTTCAATAGAACTGTTCTGATTGAAAGTTTTATGGTGTATAAGTCTTAGGATCTAGTATTTCTCATTTCAAAGAGTAACTTGGGTCTTTAAAACTATTATATAAAAGCACGGTGCATTTAACTGAATTAATGAAATTTAATTGCTTAACTTTAAATTCTAAGAGAAGAGCCTCTTCGAAGAAAATCTTTGTTTAGATGGCATGAGAGCAGAGGCCTAGTTGGTAGTAATACTAACAGTAATAACTTGCGTTATTACATACACTCCATCAGTCAAAAGTCACCTTTAGGAATACGAACTATTGCTGCTTTGGCTAAAATTTGAGTCTTTCATTAGAATAAAATTATGTGTGACATTTCATAAGGCTTAAATGCAAACAAAGTTGATTAATCATATTCACAAATATACAAACTTATATTCAAACCATATTAAAAAAAGTATATTATATTTGAGACAAAAATGGCAAAACCAGAACTTTTAATTGCCAAGAATTTTATATAGCAAGTTTGTTCAGTAACATAATAAAAGAGGAATAGTACATTGGCAGGAGTGGAATTAAAGAACATAAATATTACTCTGAAACAGTAAAACAATGGGATCACTTTCAAGAGCCTCATAGAAAGCTTGTAATTTAAAATGCTACTTTTTCATGATCAATGGGATTAACATGTGACTTTTCCATGATAAAAATCAGGATACCTGAGTATTATATATATTCAATTCCATGTGATAAACAATATCATAAAGATGAACTTTCCTAATTACTTAAGCAATTGCTTTCAGCTCATTCCATTCTTTGTCTAAATAGCTTGCTGTTGCTACTGCTGCTAGGTCGCATCAGTCATGTCCGACTCTGTGTGACCCCATAGACAGAAGCCCACCTCTGTCACTGGGATTCTCCAGGCAAGAATACTGGAGTGGGTTGCCATTTCCTTCTCCAACGCATGAAAGTGAAAAATGAAAGTGAAGTCACTCAGTTGTGTCCGACTCTTAGCGACCCCATGGACTGTAGCCTACCAGGCTCCTCCGTCCATGGGATTTCCCAGGCAAGAGTACTGGAGTGGAGTCCCATTCCCTTCTCCCTAAATAGCTTAAGATATGTAAAAAGCAAACAATCATACATATATACTTAAGGATGAAACTTTTTAGTAAGCATGCATGACATATAATAAAGTGGCATTTGAGGGAAATTATTGCTTAAACTAAAGGGAAAAAAAATTGCTAAATTCCTGCCTGGGGATTAAATTGTGGTCTTGCATTAATAAAGTAGGTTTTTGGATTTCCTAGCCTTTGGTGATACTTTAGAACCTTCCTATTTTTCCTGTTGATATTTCAGGCAAGCTCTCAGATGTTAAATAATCTGTGTGCAATGCAGGAGACCCAGATTCGATCCTTGGGTCAGGAATATCCCCTGGAGAAGGGAATGGCAACCCACTCCAGTATTCTTGCCTGGAGAATTCAATGGACAGAGGAGCCTGGTGGGCTACAGTCCACAGGGTAGCAAGAGTTGGACACAAACAACTGAGTGACTGACATTTTCCACTTTCATTTTCTCAAATTTGAGAGGACACTTAATAAAATTCCCACTTAGATACTAAAATATATTAATTCTAATATTATGTAAATAAAGTAAATCTGATTCATTTACTAGGCAAGTACTACATTCTAAACTACCCAACTAAAATGAAACTAAATTCTGTGGCAAACAATTTATTTTCTCATTATACAATTAATGTTACCTTCAATAAGGCAATTCCCACATAACCTTTGGCCACAGTTGTTGTCTTTAAAACAAAGTTCTAAATCTGTAGATCTCAAAAAAGGGTATGATTTCCATAGCACATGGTTAAGGAAATCAACAATTGGGATGCATGCTCAAGAGAATATGAGTTTTTAAGGAGTCTTTGCCAACAAAGGTCCATCTAGTCAAGGCTATGGTTTTTCCAGTGGTCATGTATGGATGTGAGAGTTGGACTGTGAAGAAAGCCGAGCACCAAAGAATTGATGCTTTTGAACTGTGGTGTTGGAGAAGACTCTTGAGAGTCCCTTGGACTGCAAGGAGATCCAACCAGTCCGTCCTAAGGGAGATCAGTCCTGGGTGTTCATTGCAAGGACTGATGTTGAAGCTGAAACTCTAATACTTTGGCCACCTGATGCGAAGAGCTGACTCATTGGAAAAGACTCTGATGCTGGGAAAGATTGAGGGCAGGAGGAGAAGGGGACAACAGAGGATGAGATGGTTGGATGGCATCACCGACTCAATGGACATGGGTTTGGGTGGACTCTGGGAGTTGGTGATGGACAGGGAGGCCTGGGGTGCTGCGGTTCATGGGGTGGCAAAGAGTCAGACATGACTGAACGACTGAACTGAACTGATTTAATTAACAGAGCTCTCCCTTCCAATCCCCCCACATTCAGTGATCCAAGAAACTGAAATACAAATGGAAAAGATGAACCTCTGAAATTAAAGGTATAAAATTATGCAACATTCCTCAGGCTCTTCATTCTTATTTCCAGAATGGGAAGAAATTAGAGTTAACAGAATACAACCTTATTTCTTTAGAGGAAGGTAGATGAAAAAGTGTCTATACTTTAAAAATTTTTACAGTGTTGATTAATGCTCCTCAGTAAACAAGGGAGGTCATTTCATTTATTTGGATATGCAAACTAACCTGGAAAATCCATAAAAATACCTTTCTCACCAGTAAGCCAATCAGTATAGCAAAATATTGTATAAAAGAAAAGGAATATTGATAAATACATGTGAATAGAAGTCTTTCAATAAAGAAAAATCTATCATTTTTATTAAAAAGCTATCTATTTTAAACATCATCCTTACTCAATCAATCACAAGTAAAATATTACCAATACATGCCTTTGAAATTTCAAATAAAAGCCACCGCAGTTTCGTTATTAGGAATATTTGTTTTCAGTCGTCCTTTTTATCTGAGGTACTTTCTTCATGACTTTCAGGGCTGACTTTATTACTTACAACTGAGGGAGTTGCTTGGACTTCTCCTGGTAATGAAAACACATGGCATGTCTGGAGATCTAAGTAGGTTGTAAATATCTTAGCATATTCTGGATGCTTTAGGGCAAAACTTTTAAATTCCTCTAAAAGAGCAGAAAAAAACAAAATTCAATAAATTGAGATAAATCTTCTTTTGGCATGATGCAGATTAACACATGATCTTAATATAATGATTGCAAAAGTCTATTACTCAACCCTTATAAATTATACAACTGCTTTGGCAGATAGTTTTTTCCATTATCCAGTCAAGTTGAAGATATGCATACTTGATTCTCAAATAGATAAGCTAGAGGATTTGTGCATACTGTATTCCGGGAGACATGCATGAGAATGTTCAAAGCAATGTTATTCATAATAGGTGAAAAATGGAAACAATTCAAATGTTTGTTAACAGTTGAAATAGAGAAATAAATCCTGGCATATTCAGAGAACATAATGCTGTACAGCAATGAAGATGAATGAATAGCTGTGTTGTAACAATGTGGATAAATCTTAAAACCATAATGTCCAATGAAAAAAGCCAAATACACAAGAACACGTGGTATGAGGCTACTATGCAAAGTTCAAAAACTTAGGCAAAACTAAAATTTATTTAAAATTTGTACTTTTGTGGTGAAATGCTAAAGGAAAGCGGGCAGAGATTCCTTTTTAAGTCAGGTGAGCAGTTCCCTCCTTTAAGACAGAGGAAGGGGTTGTATTTTTGGAAGGGGTGCATGGAGGCTTCTAGAGTTACTGGAAAATTCTATTTCTTGATCTAAGTGGTAGTACACAAGTGTTCATTTATAAACCTTCATTATGCTCCATGTTTATGTTTTATTGTTATATATAATTTTATTATTTCTCTATAATAAAAAATGTTTAAGAATTTATTCTCCAGGACTTTCTATTGTGCTGTGCTGTGCTTAGTCACTCAGTCGTGTCCAACTCTTTACTACCGCATGGACTGTAGCCCACCAGGCTTCTCTGTCCATGGGAATTCTCCAGGCAAGAATGCTAGAGTGGGTTGCCATGCCCTCCTCCAGGGGATCTTCCCAACCCAGGGATGGAACCCAGGTCTCCTGCATTGCAGGTAGGTTCTTTACCAGCTGAGCCACCAGGGAAGCCCAGGACTTTCTATTACTGACTTTTAAAATGATTTTAACCTTTAAAACTGGTAAAGAAATGAACCATGTTGAAAAGCTGAGCCCTGCCTGACTTATGATCAGTAAGAACAAGAAGAGTGTACAATATAGAATAATCGTATCACAAGACCCCTGAGTCATGGGCCTCCTTTTATCTCAGGTGTTTTGATTTGCGACATAGGTAGAGTATAGAAATTAACTTATTAACCATCAGAATTTGAACCTTAGGCCCCTAATAGTTTCTGAAATATGATGCTACCCTCAACTTTGAAATTTCTCTCTCCTTTTCTGTTAGGATGGAGAAAGCTTTATTGAACTTATATAGCAAAGGAAGCGTGGTCTCTGAATAAGCTTGCTATTTGACTCTCTAATAAAAGGCTTTTAACCCAATATCCTATTTCTATCCATTAAAAAAAATCCTCCGATAACCAAGTGTCTACTTCACGGCACATTAGAGTACCTAGCAATTCTTGATGATATAAACAAGTCTTAGTGATGAGGAAGTTACCAGATTGAGCCCAGATCATTCTCTGTAATTACAACATTATTTTGTATTAATAGACTTTATATTTCCAAATCAGGTAAGTTATTAATTATTCTTTCTTAACACCCAAAATAAAGATTTATCTGCATGAGTCTATTTCAGTGATGGAGGTAAAGTAGACGTTAAGTGATTTCTAAGATACATAGGCAGGAGAGTTGATCTACAGAAACCATGAGATTTAATTTTAAGACATGTGCTCTGGTCAAAAGATGAAGGTCTCTGTCTTCTTTGGGGATGCCAGTGGCATTAAAGAGTAACTCATTTCTAGAAGTGCTATGAACTGGCGATAAGTGGAATTTGGGCATTAATTTTGCTAAAGGAAAACCAAGAATAAAAACTTAAATGATCATATTTAAATAATATAAATGGCCACATTCATGATAAATTTTTATACCTATTCTTTCATAAAATCATATTTAAATACCTCAAACATTCCTGCAAAAAAGAAAAAAAGTGGGCTTGCCTAATATTGGGGAAGAGGAGATATTCTTTGTATTCTAAAAAGAAAAGTATTGAATTCCAAAAATCAAAGTAGATTTCTATTTAAAAAATATTAACATCAACAGGTAAACATATGACTACCTACAAGTAATTCTCAGTATTAGCTTCCATTGAAATAATAATTCAAAATAGTTTTTCAAAATGTTGTAGCTTTGAGACTTCTTTGTGGTCTAGTGGTTAAGACTTTGTCTTCCAATGCAGGGGGTGTGGGTTTGATCCCTGATAGGGGAGCTAAGATCCCCCATGCCTTGAGGCCAAAAATGTCAAAGCATAAAACAAGTAATATTGTAACAAATTAAACAAAGACTTTGAAAATGGTCAACATAAAAAAAATTAAAAAGAATACTAAAAAAAAATGGTAGCTTGGAGTAATACAGTCTAAATTATGCAATGAAAATGGCTAGAGAATTAGTACACATGAGGTTTATGACTCTTTAAGTTTACATCAGTATATACTTCCCATTTTATCCTTTCTTTTTTTTTTAATGAACTTAATAGAGTAAGTGCTCTAGGCATTTAATTATCTAAAATAGAAGAAAAGATAGCCAAATGACAGTAATTAAAAACAGAGAGTAAGCGTAGTATGTGATCTAAAGCCCCCATTCAGTGAAAGTTATCAGGCTGAAACTCTTTGATCACCAGAAGGAAAAAGGCATTCAAGAGGAATCCTCCTCCAGCCCACCAGAGAAGACTGGGGAAGATAAGCCATGTCTATGACCACATCAAAGCTCCACCAAGTTGTGTTTCCCAAGAACATTATGAAATACATGGAAACTGATGAACCATTCCTTCATCCCTTACAGGACTTATTTTTAAATTTTTGTTTTTATTTAATTTTATTTGTTTTTATTTTCTGGCCACATCATGAGGCATGAGGGATCTCAGTTCCCCAATCAGGGATCGAACCTGCATCCCCTGCCTTGGAAGGGCAAAGTCTTAACTACTGGACTGCCAGGGAAGTCCCAAGGGCACTTACTTTAATTCATGGACTTGAGTCATCAGGAGAAAGGCTGGTGGACAGACCTGCCGTCTGGCCTCAAGGTCTTCCTCCATGATAGTCCCTCCCTCACAGGGTTGCCATCAATGTGACATGATATAATGAACGTGAAAGCTCACCTAAGCTACTAACAGGAAACATTAATAGATGGTTTAGTTACTGTTATTACTGTGGGCCCCTCAGCCTGTATCCCTCTACTGTGGCTACAACTCTGACATTTTCTGGTGAATTCTTTGCATCTTGAGAACATAAGAATAATGAAGAGTACCGATTGAATAGGCCTGTTGTAAAGAATAAATGAATTAATATATATAAAATGTTTGAAGAGTGCTTAGCATATGGTAATTTCCCAATAATTAGCTTCTACCATTACACCACTACTACTATTACTGGTATCATCATTGTTACTATTATTTCTATCATTAACATATTAGAGGAGGGAAACAACACTTGTATGAGGGTCAGTCATAGTCTGGATGTCCTCTTCATACACTGAATCAGGTGCCAAACTGCCTACTCACCATAGGAAATAGAGTCCCCCTGAGCTATTTCCTTGAAGAGACCAGAAACATCAAGGTCAGGCACTCCAAGGGAAGCCTGCAGGATGGTGGAGAACTCTTCCTCTGTTATGAAGCCATCCTCATCAACATCAAAGAGCTGAAGGAAAAAGAAAATAAAGCCTAAGAACGAGCTCCTCCAGAGCAATGGCAGTATGGAATAATCTTGGAAAATAAATTCTTTAGTAATTCAGACATTCACTGTGCCAGGGGCTTGGGATATATGTCTATATGTATGATCTCTGCTGCCTTCACAATACTTATAGTTTAGTGGTAGAAAGAGATAAAATTAAAATAAGGGCTACAACCACAGTAAGCACAAAAGCACATGGGGGTCCTCTGTAGAACAAGGTGAATCCTACCTGGAGAGGTCAGGGAAGGCTTTATGCCATTACATGAAGGAAATATACAAGGAATATGCAAGGAATATATAGGTATTGGTAGGTGATTGCTTGGGGCTCGAGTCAGGAGAGAGAAAGACAACCAGGAATCAGATCATAGTGTATCATCTAACCCTCCAGGATGATCATGGGAAGGACTGTGGCGTGATTGACTGTGAACTGAGGGAGCTCTCTAAGGAAGAGGGTGGAGGATGGATTGGAGGCAGAAGGTTGAAAAGACTTCTATTCTTGTTCAATTGCTAAGTTATGTCCAACTCTTTGCAACCCCATGGACTGCAGCATGCCAGGCTTGCCTGTCCTTCAGTATTTCCTGGTGTTTGCTCAAACTAATATCCACTGAATCTATGAGACAAGAAAAACAATTAAGGGTCTGGGGTGGAGAAGCATGAAGGGCAGGAAGAGAGAATTTATAAGGAAACAAAGGTGGGACTTGCATTTCAGTTAGAGGTCTGCAGTGATAGAAAATAAAGAGCCAGTGATGGCCGAGGTGATCTGACTTGAGCAAGGGGTGAAAACGTTATGTTACCCAGACGGGAGAACAGGTACCCAATGAGATCAAGGGTTAGACCTGGACAGGTAAATTTGAATCAGAAGTGTCAGTTAGAAGTCTAGCACATCAGCACAGGAGAATGATGAGCCTTGAGATATGAATTCAGGTAAGAACTGAAACTGCGTGTTTGAGCTTCTCTGTGGAAAATGCACAAAGTAAGGCAGAGTCCTGGATACTGTAAGAGTTGAGGTGTGTGCAGGGAAGAGGAGCCAGCAAAAGCAGTCAGAGTGATGGAGAAGCAGAAAGAAAGAACATGCATCTTGGGAGCTAGGGGAGGTTCTTAGGAAACAGGAAGAAACTCTGACTGTGGTAATGGCCAACATAGTAAAATGCCATAGGAAGGCCAAGCAAGGAGCAAAGAGGTTTGCTGGATTTGGTAGTTAGGAGATCCTGATGACAGATGGTAATGGGAATCAAGGAATGAATAGATGTGAGGTATGGAGGCAAAGGCACGGGCTCTTCTTTTAAGAAATTATGCAGGGCTTCCCTGGTGGTCCAGTGGTTAAGAATCTACCTTGTAATGCCTGGGATACCAGTGGGTAACATAACTCACTTTTACCCATTTGCTCAAGCCAGAACACCTCAGCCACCACTGGCTCCTTCTTTTCCAGTACTACAGACCTCTAACTGATATGCAAGTTCTGTTTTTGCTTCCTTATAAATTCTCATTTCCTGCCCTTCCTGCTTCTCCACCCCAGACTCTTGTTTTTCCTATTTGATCCCTGCTCTGGGAAGATTCCACATGCCACAACTACTGAAGCCCGCTCACACTAGAGTCTGTGCTCCACAAGAGAAGCCACCACAATGAGAAGCCCGCACGCTGCAACTAGAGAGTAGCTCCTGTTCTCTGCAGCTAGAGAGAAGCCTGCTCAGCGACAAAGACCCAGCACAGCCAAAAATAAGTAATTAATTTAAAAAGAAATTATGGAATAAAGGGCAGGAGAGAAATGGGGTAACAACCATGTGCAAAAGGAGGCTGCCTACAGGAAGGGAGAGACTGAATATGTTTATAGGCAGAGAGGAAAGGGTGGGATACACTGAAAGTCAAGTTGCAAATCAGGGATAGTTGATATGTTATATGATATCAATTATATGATATCATATTCAAAATCTTCTCCAGGGTATTCACATTTTTTAAATGATATCAACACTAAATCTTTGCAGGCACTGATCCAACATGTTCAAATCCCTTTACACATTCATTTAACCCTGATGACAGTCTGCCCTAACGAGCCTTATGTAAGGGAGGGGTTGTTATTAGTCATATCTCACAGATGAGAAAGCTGAGGAACACAGAAGCCAGGCAACTTTCCCAAGGTCACAGAGCTTGTCGGTGGTCAAGCTGGCACTCAAAGGCAGGCAGATAATATCTAGAGCTCCTGCTGTTAAGGTATCCACTTCTGACCAAACACACAATCAAAAACAGGCATAGGGTAAGGTGTGATAATTGCGAAATGAACAACAAGCAAATATTGAATAGTGCTTTAATTGTCCACTAGGGTGGGAGGCACGAATAGATGTGAGGTATGGAGGCAAAGGCACGGGCTCTTCTTTTAAGAAATTATGGAGGGCTTCCCTGGTGGTCCAGTGGTTAAGAATCTACCCTGCAATGCCTGGGAGAAGGCAATGGCACCCCATGCCAGTACTCTTGCCTGGAAAATCCCATGGATGGAGGAGCCTGGTAGGCTGTAGTCCATGGGGTCGCTCAGTTGGACATGACTGAGCGACTTCACTTTCACTTTTCACTTTTATGCATTGGAGAAGGAAATGGCAACCCACTCCAGTGTTCTTGCCTGGAGAATCCCAGGGACAGGGGAGCCTGGTGGGCTGCCGTCTCTGGGGTCGCACAGAGTTGGACACGACTGAAGCGACTTAGCAGCAGTAGCAGCAGGGTGGGAGGAGAAAAACAGAATTTGAAGTTGTGATTTCCTGTCCCTTGATGAGAAGACACAGACTCCTAGTCCATTTTCTACACTCAGCCCCTGAATGGAGGATAAGACAGTTGGAAAGTACAAAGCGCATTAGCATTTGTTTTCACAAATGGTAGCCCCAGGGCTCTTTATGGTCCTCGGACTTCAGACATGAACAGCCAGGTTGTCACACATCCCACTCCCATAAATTCTAAGTTTTCTGTAAAAGTCTTCCATTCCTAAACAGTTCTCACCAACTCATCAAATCGTCTAAATTCCTGCCACATTTGGTGCTTTGATGGCTCTCTCTTCTGTATAAGTTCCCTTCACACGTCCATCCTGGGGCTTTTAATTCCTATCACAGTCGTTTTGACAAAGGACATTTTGCCACAACGACCCCATAATACCCTTCCATTTCCCTCAATTCCTCACATTCCCAATAGTCTCTTTGCTACACAGTTCCCAGATCTCAGCTAAATCCCATCCTCTGGGCTCTGGTAGAAGGTTTAACATCCCAGTTTCCTTGGAGAATAAGGGAATGCTATCTCCCCAGTGTACAGAATGCTGCAGGACTCTGTATGCATTCAGCCAGTCTCTGTATCTTGGTTGGAGCATTTAATCCATTTACATTTAAAGTAATTATTGATATATATGTTCCTATTGGTATTTTCTTAATTGTTTTGTTTTTGTTTTTGTAGGTCTTTTCCTTCTCTTGTATTTCCTTCCTATAGAAGTCCCTATAGCATTTGTTTGTAAAGCTTATTTGGTGGTGCTGAATTCTCTTAACTTTTGCTTGCCTGTAAAGCTTTTGATCTCTCCATCAATTTTTAAATGACATCCTTGCTGGGTAGAGTAAACTTGACTCTGAATCAAAACATCCTGTCTTCCCTAGCAAGCCCATGGTTCAAGACCACCAGGACCCTACCTGGAATCTGAATGATGAACAGAGTTTGGAGTTTGTCTCTCTGACAGCAGTGCCCAAGGGAAACATAGAGCAGTTCCCGCAGCTGGGACCTCTGGAGCTGCCTGCTTCAGGGTCTTCCCAGGAGTCTGCTTGTTGTCCTCACAACTGATTACTCAGCCAGTCTACTGCTAACAACTGAAGAATGCTGACTAATATTCTATCTCTAAAGGTCACCATGGTGATGAAATACGATCAAAGATGGGCAGTTAACTGTGAAGCATTTCTCAAATAAAAGGATGAGAATGGATCCTGTATATGTAAAATGATACTGCTAAATGAAAAACATAGAAGCATGCCAAAATCATTTTCAAAAACATCAAACACCCTTGAGAAGGTTAAAAAAATAACCAAAATAAAGCGTGACACTTGCCTTACTGAAAAAGAGAGCTAATTATAGTTTTAGGTTCTCCTTTCCTTTCCTTACCTCTCCCCCCAAAAACCAAGGTCTAGGCTAGAGAAAAATCTCAGGACTTCTTTAAAAACAATAATTACTATGATTAAGGGCCAAATTTTCTATCAGGTCTTTCATTGGTAAGCCCAAAGTGACCACTTGCCCAGCTGAACTTATAATCACACAGACAATCCCAGAATAGGAACAGAAATAACTGGATCGGAATAAGTTAGCTATGTGCATAATTTTAGGTTTTACGATGAATAAGTATGTAAAACCCAAAAGTTTTCAACTTGGAAAGTGTTCTGGCCCTTTCCTTGTGACCATCTGCTAAGCATCAGCCTCTTAGTTTCCTTATAGTCCCAGCAGTTAATTCAGTTGAAAACAATCTGAAATAAAAAGTCAACTTGGGGGCTCTCTGTCAATGACAAAACACATGGAAATTCCTGAGGCTATCCAGGATGGTCTCTAAGACATGAGAAAGGACTCTGGGAGGAAGAGAGTCTTCCTGAATAATAGAGGGGAAGACACTTGTTGAGGGCACAGTGGGATATTCTTCTCTGAGAAAATCAGGAAGAAATAAGAGTAGGAAACAGACATGGGGAAGGCCCTCAGGCATATGGTGGATGAAGCAGAGACTCAAGGGGCTGAATGATAAAAGAGTCCACATACACGACTTAAAAGACACATAGTGAAATCAAGCTTTTATTTTGCTTGAGAACAGAGCATGTATGATTAGAATTTGGAAGGGAATATCCCACTCAAATACAAATTAGATGAAGCACCTTTCATCTCTAAAGAATTGAAACACACTTTGGGAATGTATTCTTCCCCTCTTTTTGCACATATAAGTGATACATGAAATCTGAGTTCTCATCATTTAAACCTCCATTAAGTTCTGCTGGGGATGGGGGACATGGATTTTATTCATTGTCCCCTAATCCCCCATCCTGCTATGACAATATATATGACGTAATAGGAAAACATACAGGGTGGAAATCCAAGACATCATGGTAGAGATGAAAGGTGCTTCATCTAATTTATATTTGAATGGGATGTTCCTTTCCAAATTCTAATCATACGTGTCTGTTCTCAAGTAAAATCAAAACTTGATCTCACTATGTGTCTTCTGAGTCATGTATGTGGACTCTTATCACTTGATACCATCACAACAAAATAAACTTCATCAGGAAAAGATTGCCAAAAACATCTCTGACACATAGAGTGAGAAAATAAGGATGGGTCAAAACCTTCTGCATGGCAAATTAGGACGACAAGAGACAGGTCGTGTTTATTTATACAACTCACTTTGGGGCTCCCAAACCGGGAGGCTGAAAAGAAATAATCTTTAAGCTAATTTATTAAATCACCTGCTCTTCAATCTTGATGCTGCTAACTGGGCTGCTTCCAAAGACTTTTTTGCTTAAACGGATGCTTGTGTTTTCTTTATTCTCAGTAGCGATTGTCTTAATCACGTTATTCTCGTGTTCATGTCACAGCAAATCTATAAACACTTGTAATGGATGTACTGATTTTCAAATAATACACTTAGAGTCAACACTTGTTTACGAGACAGATCTAGATGCTTTCAGTGGGACTGACAGTACCTTAAATGCCACCTGGATGATCTCCTCTGTGTTGGCGGGGTTGCACAAGACAGCCAGGCCAATTACATACTCTCGGAAGTCGATACTGCCATCATGGTTCTGTGAAAGGATGGGTGAAATCAATTAGCAGGGCCATTGGTTGAATAACTATTAATCACAAGGCGAAATTCAGGTATGCCATGCAACTCAGCATCATTATGCACTGAGTCTATTTGGAAAAAAGCTCGCACTGAGATAGAACAGCTAGTGAGCAGCCCAATTCAGAGGGAAGAAAAATGGATTTGTGTTCAGTGATAGATGTAAACATTTTATCACTGAGGGTCATTAAGAATGATTCTATGGATATCAGCATGGGGTTTTGAGCTCAGCCTTGATGGGAGTCTCTCTGGGAGGCAGGATGGAGGATTCATTCCTAGGTGAGACCAAAGCCTTCATCCCACCATGAATGGGCATGCCATGATGGCCAACACTCAGTGGGTCACGAAGAGACCCTCTACAGGTAGGAAACAGAAGGGAAAGGAAAAGGGCAAATTGAGGCAATAATCACAGCTACATTCTTTCTTCTTTCCAGGCTTAATCTGCAATAAAGCAGGAGCAAGTAAGCAAACATGAGCAATGGCAAGGGCCCTTAGTGATATCAGGCCCTGGAAGATCCTGCACTTCTAAGCCTCTGGAAACTATAACTAATTCATATGATGTTAATATCTATACACTTCAGCAGGTATTTCATGATGGCAATACAAAAGGATGGGTTGGTAATTCTAATCCATGCTGATGAACTACTCATCTAGACAGGAACACTGAGGGGATGAAATGTGGAGAAAGGAGAGAGCTTAAGGAAGAGAGGGAGAAAAGAAGAGAGAGGCAAGGAAGAGAGGGAGGGAAGACAGAAGGAAGAGATAAAAGAGGCAAAACTAACAAGAAGGGGAAGAGGAGAAAGGAAAAGTGACAGGGAGAGTAGAAGAGAAAGATGGAGGAGGAGAGAGAGGAGTAGGAGGGAGAAAGAAACAGAAAAACAAGCACAATAATTATAATCCCATGTGTGAGATCATTTTGGCAGCAAAATCTTCAAGTGATGAGTTTACAGATAAGCTCTGAACTAGTAACAACAATGGAGAAGGCAATGACACCCCACTCCAGTACTCTTGCCTGGAAAATCCCATGGATGGAGGAGCCTGGTAGGCTGCAGTCCATGGGGTCACTAAGAGTCAGACACGACTGAGCGACTTCACTTTTCATGCATTGGAGAAGGAAATGGCAACCCACTCCAGTGTTCTTGCCTGGAGAATCCCAGGGACAGAGGAGCCTGGTGGGCTGCTGTCTATGTGGTTGCACAGAGTCGGACACGACTGAAGTGACTTGGCAGCAGCAGTAACAACAAAGTTAGTGTGCTACTTGATAAGTAAGCAGACTTTTGGTACTGATAAGACCATAATCTTTAACTGTGACTAAGTGTCTACATTTCAACTATTAGGAGTTCCCCTAGGGCAAGGGTTGCCTTCCCTTTTCTGTGCAGTGTGTTCTCACTGCCTAGCACATACAGGTAGGTGATAAAAACCATGCTACCTTTTCCTCATCTACCCTTACCTACTACTTTGGATTCACCTTAACACATTCAGGCAGTGTTCTTCACTAGAGTTTCACAAATGAGCTTGAAAGGGAAAGCCTTGAAGCCCCTGAAAGTGTGTGCCTTTTCTATACGTACATTATTTTAGGGAAGATTTTTGTAGCTTTTATGAGTTTGGTTTTGGCTTTGTCATGGTGGCATGTGGGACCCAGTTCCCTGACCAGGGATTGAACTCAAGCCCCCTGCAGTGGAAGCATGGTGTCTTACCCACTGGACCACCAGGGAAGTCCCCCCTCAGCTTCTCAAAGCAACCAAGTCTATCACCATGTTACCTTTATTTTGCTGCAAGGTAGGAATGAAAAAAAGTAATTTACCTTCACCAACCAGCCCACTGGATAAGGTAGAAACAGAGGTTTCAAGAGTTCCCTAAAGTAACAGGGTTTCTTCCTGAGATTAAAAACTCAGATCTGACTTCCACTTTTGTTTGATTTATTGTTGTTGTTGTTGTTTAGTTGCTAAGTCATGTCTGACTCTTTTATGACCCCATGAACTGTAGCCTGCCAGGCTCTTCTGCCCATGGGATTTCCCAGGCAAGAATACTGGCGTGGGATCTCCAGTATTTCCTTCTCCGGGGATCTTTCCGACCCAGGGGCTGAACCCATGACTCCTGTACTGGCAGGTGGGTTTTTTTCACCACTGATACACCTAGGAAGGCCTTTTGTCTGATTACCAGTCTCTAAAAGAGTAATTTTTTTCCTTTAATCAACTTCATTGAGGTATCATTTACAGTCATTAACAAGCATCAGTTTTCAGGGTAGAGTTTGAGGTTCTTTGAAAAAATGTAGACACCAGGGTAACCACTACCACAACTGACAGCAACATTTTCATCACCCCGGAAGTTTCCGAGATGGTAGACTTTTAAGGGACATAAATATTCCTTGTTGTGACTCTATTTAATTTTCTTATGTACTTGGAGGGCTGTTGTTCATTAGGCCTTAGAGGTTGAATAGCTTATTGAATATGCCTAATAAGGTAAATTTCTTGTGCAGTTGGTTTTTTCCACTAAGAAACAAAGAAGTGTTAAATACAAGTTCTGAAGAATAGATATAAGAATGATCTATGACTATATTCAATATCCTGTGATAAACCATAACAGAGAAAGATATGAAAAAGAATGTGTATATATATATATATATATATGTGTAACTGAATCACTTTGCTGTACAGCAGAAATTAACACAACATTGTAAGTCAACTTAATACTTTGATTAAATAAATTTTAAAAAAGAGAATATCGATGGACACTGAAGATACAGCCATAGGTAGTACGGCTACTACCTATTGAAATACTCCTTTGAATTTATTGTGAGGCATCCAATTTTTATTTGCACTACTAAATCCAATGTTATAATGCAGGTAAAGCATTATAACTTATTTTTCAACGGAGCACCAGAAATGTAAAGAACTCTTAATATTACTGCTATTGATTTAATTAGTAATAGTAATATTACTGCTATTCACAAATAAAGGTAAAATTCTGGACCCCTGATTTTCATTAACAGTTTTATATGAGTGGCTTTGACTAAAAAAAGAATATTAAAGCAGACTCTTGATAATCAATTACATGAGAAATTATATGCGAGTTTTTATCCTAATAACGTGAAGGAAAAAACATATTATGGAAATTATTCTGAGATATTTTATTACTGGACTAATAAAACAATACATTTTTTATACCATACAAATTCAGAATAACAAAATTTTGAACTGAGGGGTATCTTAGAAATCATCCAGTCAACTTCCTCATTTTTACTAATAAAAAATTAAGATATAAGTTTTACTTGAGGTCACAACACTCACTATTGCCATAACGACAATTAACATTTAGGTATTCTGACTCTCATTCAAATTAAAGCAAGTCAATGATAAAATATATTCAAAAACAGATAATAAACAGTGTAAGTAAAATGCACTCCTTTAAATTTTCAAGTTCAAATTAGTCCCATAGTAAAAAAAAAAAAATGATTCCTCAAATCTGTGGGTTTGTTCTGTAAAAATCAATTGAACTTCTCAGGAAAAGTACTATTATTCAAATTCAATAAACTCTCAGTTATACAGGAGAGTCCAGGAAGAGGTACTGTTTCCCTCAGTATTCTTATTAAGAGCATATTTCTACCCACCTGCATAATTACATTATCAATTGCTAGGAATTAAATTGTTTTAATCCACTTAGCATTAAAAATAGACATTTTAAAAAAGTAATTCTGAAAGCACTGCAGGATCAATAGGTATATTTAATATCAGTGCCCTGCAGGTGCTTGAGCAAATATTTTTTAAGGCCCTACTGTGGGTGAGTTGTGTAGTATTACTGATGAAATTTCTAACTGAAGTTGATACATAAATCAACTTTTAAAAACACATGTACTATTACTCAAAAAATATTTTTAAGGTGAACTTTGAGATGATATACAAATTTTGAATATTTTTGGACATCTGCTGTGTTTAGGTACAGAACACATAGTTCTTTTTCCTGCTGTTACAGGTTATCAAATTCAGTGGATTGTATCAAGATTAAGGTGTATTCCAAAATCATATGAGATACTTTGCAATTTAAAAGTGTAAATGTATAATGTAACATTTAAACAAAATCATTATTATTTTCTACTTACTAGATTGATTGCATTGCTCTTAAAAATTTTTAAATGACAGACTTATATGAATCAAAGTCCTTCATCTTAGGCTATCAGTAGTTTTCCATGTAGGAAAGGCAAAATTTTAAAAAAGTATTAGGTAAACTCTTCCTTTTATATTGAAAATCTGCCTTTAAAACATCAACTGAAAAAAAAAAAAACACTGAATGGAAACTAAGAAATCCAATCACTTCTTGAGATATTGGTTTGACACAATGCCAAAGGTTGGGTTACTTAGAAAAATCCAGACTTTGGACTAAATTTTCTGGGGTCAACTCTAGTGCCTTGGGTCATCTATACAAGTTTAATACAAATTCATAAGAGAATAAAAGAGAAACTTAAGTATTATTTCAGAATGTTTTGCCCTGGCATGCAGGAAGAGAATCATAAAAGTAGTAATCCTTTAACGTGAAGAGGAAGAGAAATATTCAGTACCCCTCCTAGTGTGAGATAATTGTCTTAACTTTCATAAAACATTTAGAACAAAGTGAGGGGAGAAAAGTGGGCCTACATTTTCTTTTCCCCAACCATCACGTGGAAAGGTTAAATTATAAACTTAATATTCTTAGACCTTAAAAGGCATCTTGGCAGCTCTCCCCTTTCCTGGCTACATTACTACATCCATGCCTAACATATTAGTGGCTTTATTCTAAAATAGGGATCCTGATATTAATGTGTGGTTGCTGGCAGCAGCCTCACTCTTATATAACCACACCTGATTTAAGTAGCTCCCCAGACCAAGCTTAAATTACAACTCTCTTGAGGAAAGTGAACGTGATCTCTGTGTTTGGCTCAACTCAGAATCACACATATGTGGTATTTAATAAATATTATATGATGGTGATGATGGTGTACACAGAGGCCAAATGCCAACCTCTCTCAATTTCAATGGGGATTTCTAACAGGCAGCTGAGTCTGTTAATAGGCCAATTACATCATTTTAAGAGTTACAATTTTCCTCTAAATGAGTCAGAAAGGAAGGATTTATCTTTGAATTTAGGATGATCTTCCAAAGTAGAGTAGAAGAGAGGGAATGAATTAAAAACCAGCGAAACAGGAGGGGTAGAAATCAATTACATAGCAGGCAGATGAACGGAGAACTTGCAAATGAGCCCTCTCTAGCTGAGTCCACTGGCCAGGGGATTCCAGATTCTGGTTTACCCTGCTATCAACACCTGAATCAAAATGGAGAAAGCCAGGGACTTCCCTGGTGGTCCAGATGTTAAGGCTCCATGCTCCCAGTGCAGGGTGCTCAGGTTCGATCCCTGCTCAGAGAACTAGACACGTGCTGCAGCTAAAGATCCCGCATGCTGCAATGAAGATCCCATGTGCCACAACTAAGACCCGGCGTAGCCAAATAAATATTGAAAAAAGAAAAAGCCAAACCGACGGGCATTCACAAGGATGGCCTCTGCTTTTGGGGTGGCAGTTTCTCCAAACTCCTATCTTCATTCTTTTGGACACTGGCAACACTGACTCCTGCAGGGCCTCAGTTTTCAGCTGAGGCTGATATGAAAAATACAGTAAAACAGCCTAAACCTTAAAGCACTGTCAGACAACCTTGGTTGCTCATTAGAATCATTTAAAGCTGGGGATCTTTACTCATCTTTGAGCCCCACCTCTAAAGATTTTTCCTTTAACTTGTGTGGAGTGGGACTCAGCTATCACTATTCCTGAAGAGCTATCCCAGTGATTCTATTTGCAGTCAGGGCTGAGAAACACTGCAATAAAGACTCAGCAACATTTATATACATATAATGATTTACATAAGTGTACATTTATGTACACATATGATTTGTGTACATGTTCTTTTTTGTTCTCTTTGTTTACTTTTTCCCCTGTCTGCGGATTTCAAACAAATGAAAGAATATTCCTTGCTAGGAGGCAGGGCAAGACATGACAAGAGCTGGCTAACATCAGCTGGGCATGCCTGATTTTGTGTGTGAAGTACATGTAAGAAGGATCATTTTGATTCATTAAGGCAATCAGTGACATTTCAACTACGACCACACCCTTTCATTCCTCAACACTCTCGTCGTCTATAAATATATCAAAACAAAACTTTTACATGTTTATTTTACTGAAAAAATAAGACTAAAGAATTCTAGATTTTAGATAGCTGCTCCACCATTAAAAAAAATACTACCTTATATAAAACTGCTTAATTTCACATTTCTGAGCCTGTTTCTGTACAGTTAAATATGTTTTCAGGAAAGCATATTTTTAATGTAATGGGAAGACCAGACATGAATTAAGAGAAAGACAGATTTTGAATTTCCCACCTCCTCACCTTTTTGAAGGAAAAATATACATCTCTTGAGAGCTTTCTTGATTTATCCTAGGATTTTTCCCCAAATCTCATTCTTAACAGTAACAACAACAAATTCCCTGCTCTTTGGAATTAATTCACCAAACAAGCAATGACCTCTTAAAATGTACTCCATGAGAGCCTGTCCTGCATGCTTCCCCATCACATATATAGGTCCATATAAATTCCAAATCTCAAAAAGCCAACATACAAACCACTTAGAGTATTTTTCATGAAAAATCTGTTTTAATTAAGCAATAAAGGGCAACACAAGTTCAGAAATAGGTCCTGTTGTGAAAGAACTCGGCAGAAAATGACAGCTCCAGATGGGGTATCTGCAACCATGCAGAGAGAATGGCTAGGCTTCTAGCAGTCCTATCCTCCAGGGAGGGGCCTGACTTAATGCCCACTTCAGGAATACATGGTCAGCTGCAGCCACTCTTGGATAGAAACCTGAATCAGGCCATCTGCATCTCTATCCAGGGATTTGAAGGCACGGAACATGGCATCCAGGCGAACCAGGCAGCTGATGAAGTTGTTAAAGTCCATACTTCCATCCTCCTCGGTGTATCGGCGGACAATCATTTGGTAAAGTTGCTCATTTAGCTGGAAGCCTGCTGCCTGCAGAGCCCCCCGAAGCTGAGAACTTCCCAAAAATCCAGATTGGTCTCTGTCATACTGCTTGTAAACACACTGCCATTTCTTGATGTTGTTCCAGAGATACTTAAATTCTTCAAAGCCCAGCTTCCCAGTCGTGTCACTGTCCATGACAGATACAATGCTCCGGCAGGTGTCAAGACTAAAGCCGTCAGACTTCAGATCCTTGTGCTTAGAAAGGACTTTGTTGAGAATATTCATTAGGTCAGTGGCACCCACCTCCATGTCTGGTCCAGCCAGCTGAGCAAACTGTTGCCGAAAACGCCTAACTTCCTCACTTTCATTGGCCTCCACATTGGTGAAATGTTGCTGAGTAGGTGGTGGTTCTGGGCTATACTGAGCAGCCGCAGCTTCACTGATAAAATTCACAATTCCTCCAACTATCCCTCCAATATTCCCTCCTCCTCTTCTCTGATCACCTCCTCCAAGAAGGCCTCCAAGGGCTTGTCCAAGACCTTGATTTGCTCCTTCCAATAGAGCCTTTGCAAGAAACATGCTTTTGATTTATCCAGCAAGGATAAAAGCTGCTGAAATCTTGGAGGTGGTATGAGAGATGAAATGGAGTCTAAGTAGCTTACATGTGGAAGAACTGGCTTTTCTGTACCTGCCTGCACTGTACCACACCCTGGGGTGTGATGCTTCACCTCCTACTGAAGTTGCCTGAATTCCACTAGGTCCTAGCTCCTGCCATTTTTCAGAGGGCCTCAATAAAATATTCCTAAGTTATAGTATATCTGACAAATTAGAAGAAATCATATTTTAAGTATAACATATTAAACTATAGATTTTTATATGCTGTTAATTATTCTTAGTTCTCTTTCTCAGCAGATGACACGGATTTTCCTGGCAGAAGAAAGTAAATGACCTAAGGATATCAAGAATTTCTTCTTTAAGGAATATTTATTGCTAGGGCACAACTGAAGGATTCTTGGGCATTAGAAAAATTTTTATCTAATTCTCTTCCTTCAGCAGATTTGCAATATCTAATGTTCTTAAGAAAAACTTGGAAGGGAGATTTTTTAAATGCAGGGTCCCTAGATCCCATGCTCTGAGATTCTGATTCTGCACAGCTTGGTGTCACATTCATGATCTACATTTCTGGAATCTTTTGGAAGTGTAACAGTCACATAAAAAACTGTAAAAATCACAAATGTATAGCTCAAAGAATTTCACAGACTGCAAATAGCCCATGTTATAATACCCAGATCAAAAAGTAGAACATAAGCAGGACCCCTGAAGCTTCCTCATGTCTCTTTCTAGGTACTCTCCTCTTCCAAACGTAACCATTATGCTGACCTCTGACACCACAGATTCAATTTTGTACTTTAAATAAATGGACTCATAAAGCACATGCTTTTTTTGGTATCTTGCTTTTACATTTCAAAAAACTGTGGTAAAATACATATAACATAAAATTTACCATCTTAACAATTTTTAAGTACACAGTCCAGAGGCATTAAGTACATTCACATCGTTGTGCAACCATCATCACCATCCAACTCCAGAAATTTTTTTCATCTTGCAAAATAAACTCTGTCCCCATTAAATATTCCTTCTCCCCCTAGGCCCTGGCAAGAACCATTCTACTTCATGTTTGTATGAATTTGACTGTTTTAGGTATCTCATATAAGTGGAATCATACAGCATCTGTCCTTTTTGTCTGGCTAATTTCACTTAGCATAATGTCTTCAAGGTTCATCCATGTTGTAGCACGTGTCAGAATTTATTTCCTTTTTAAAGCTAAATAATATTCTATTGTATGGATATAACACTTTGTTTATCCATTCTTCCACTGATGGATGCTTGGGCTGCTTCCACCTTTGGGCTTTTGTGAATAATGCTGCTATGAACATAGGTGTACAAATTATTTCTTCAAGTCCTTACTTTCAAATCTTTTGGATATATACCCAGAAGCAGAACTGCTGGATCAAATGGTAAATCTGTTTTTAATTTTTTGAAGGACCACCATACTATTTTCCACAGTGGCTATACTATTTTACATTCCCACCAACAATGTACAAGGGTTCCAATTTTTCCTCAGGCTTTTTTTTTAATCATAGCCATCCTGATGGATATGAGATGATATCTTACTATAGCTTTAATTTTCATTCCCCTAATTTTCATATACCTGTTGGTCACTTGTATGCCTTCTTTGGCGAAAATGTCTATTCAAGTCCCTTGCCTATTCTTTGATAGGGTTGTTTGCTTTCTTGTTGCTATTTTATAGTTCCTTCTACATTCTGGATAATAACTCCTTATCAGTTATATGATTTGCAAATATCTTCTTCCATTCCATGAGCTGTCTTTCTACTCTGTTGATACTGTCCTTAATGCATAGAAGTTTTTAACTTTTATGTAGTCCAGTTTATCTAATTTTTCTTTTATTGCTCATGTTTTTGGTGTCATATCCAAAAAATCAACAAGGAATCCAATGTCACAAAGCTTTTCCTCTATGTTTTTTGTCTAAGGCAAAACATAATAGTTTTAGCTCTTATGTTTAGGTCTTTGATCCATTTTGAGTTAATTTTTATATATGACATAGGGTAAGAGTCCACTTCATTCCTTTGCTTGTGGTTATCTCAGCACCATTTGTTGAAAAGATTATTCTTTCCCCATTGAATGGGCTTGGCACCCTTGTTGAAAATCATTTGTATGTACACACATGAGTTTATTTCTGGGCTTTCTATGTTATTCCATGGGCTTATATATCTGTGTTTGTGCCAGTACCACACTACTTGAATTACTATAGCTTTGTAGTAAGTTCTGAAATCAGGAAGTGTAAGACTTTCAACTTTGCTCTTCTGCAAGACTATTTTGGCAATTCAGTCTCCCTTGAGATTCCATATGAATTTTAGGATGGATTTCCCTACTTCCATTAAAAAATGTTGTTGAGACTTTGATAGGGATTGCACTGGTTCTTAGACCACTTTGTGTAGTACTGACATCTTAATATTGTCTTCTAATAGATGAACACCGATGTCTAATCACTTATTCATGTCTTCTTTAATTTCTTTCAACCACAGTTTGCAGTTTTCAGTGTAGAAGGCTTCCACCTTCTTGGTTATATTTATTCCTAACTATTTTATTCCATTTAATGCTTTCTTACTTTCCTTTTCAGATTGTTTATTGTTAGTTTACAGAAACACAACTTAGTTTTGTGAGTTGGTTTGTATCCTGCAACTTTGTTGAATTAGTTTATTAGTTCTAACGGTTATGTGTGTGTGTTGTCTGCAGGGTTTTTTACATCTAAGATCATGCATTTTGTGAGCAGAGATAATTCTACTTCTTCCTTTCCAACTCACATTCCTTTCATTTCTTTTCTTGCCCAACTGTTTTGGCTATGACTTCCAGTACTACTTTGTATAGATGCAACAAAAAGCAGGCACCTTTTCATGCTCCTAATCTCAGAGAAAAAGTTTTTAGGCTCTTACCATTGAGTCTGATGTTGGCTGTGGGCTTTTCATACATGATTTTTATTATATTGGGGTACTTTACTTTTATTCCTAGTTTGCCAAGTGTTTTTATCTGAAAGAGTACAGAATTTTCTCAAATGCTTTTTCTGTATCAATTGAGATAACCATGTTTTTCCCCTTCATTCTGCTAATGTAGTTTATTACATTAACTGATTTTTCCATGTTGAACCACCCTTGCATTCAAGGAATAAATCCCACTTAGTCATGATGTAAACTCCTCTGTTGAATTCTGTTTGCTAATATTTTGTTCACGATTTTTGAATCAGTATTCATATGGACATTAGTCTTTAGCTTTCTTTTCATGTACTGTTGACTCTTGAACAAAATGGCTTTAACTATCTGGGTTCATTTCTACTAGGATTTTTTTCGATATGTATGTACTACAATACTACACCATCTGAGGTTGTTTGAAACTGTGGATGCAGAACCATGGATACGTAGGGCTGATTTTAAAGTTATATGCAGATTTTTGACTGTACGAGGGGTTGGTTCCCTTAACCCCTGCATTGTTCAAGGGTCAACACTAGTATCTTTTTCTGACCTTGGTATCAGGATAATGTTGGCCTCACAGAATGAGTTAGGAAGTATTCCTTTCTCCTCAATTTTTGGAAAGAGTTTGAGGAGGACTGATACTTAATTCTTCTTTAAACATTTGGTGGAATTCACAAGTGAAGCCATCTGGTCCTGGGATTTTCTTTGTTGGGAGGTTTCTTTAAAATTACTCATTCAACCTTCTTACTAGTTATAGGTCTGTTCAGATTTTTTATTTCTTTGTGATTCAGTCTTGGTAGGTTGTACATTGCTAGGAATTTGTTCACTGTATCTAAGTTCCCTAATTTGTTGGCACAGAGTTGCTCATAGTACTCTTTCCTAATACCTTTGTTTCTGTGAAGTTGGTAGTATTGTCCTCTCTTTTCTGATTTTGTGTCTCTGGCTTTTTTGCTCAAAATTACATTTGTGAGATTTGACTTTATGTTTTTAATATGTATCTTGAAAAGTCAGTCTATGACAGGTAGTCTCAGACAATACCTTGAGAAACCTCAGCCTGACTAGGTAGTGTCAGAGTACAAGTCCTCCAGAAGTCTCTGGAAATTCTATTGGTAAACTCAGGGGAAAGTAGCCAGGATGTAACTAAATCATTATATCTCTGAGTATTTTGGACTTCAATTTCAATCTCCAAAATGATAATAATAGTATCTCCCTGTCTACTTTATAATGATTCAGTTTCATTTATCATGCTTCAGGACTTAGACTCAGTATTTAAGAGAGAAAGATGAATGCATCAAGGTCACTGTGCTCATGGGTAAGAAGACCTACAGAAAACTAGGTGTTGTAATTATAATCTGAAGTCTATTTCACATCTATATCATTAATACTAAACTATTACATTTTTATATAGTATTTGCATGTAATATTCTTTGGTATCTATGTCTCATATAACTCCTCTGAAAGACACAAAACATTCAAGATAAGGAAAGAAAAACTCAAGAGATGTTAAGCTACTTTGAAAAGGTCATACAGCTAATGTTATCTAAACAGTGGATTATCAAACCACTATGAGTCCCCAAAGGGGGAGCAATAAGGATAGCAGAACATTTACCTTTAGACTGTAGCCTACCAAGCTCCTCCATCCATGGGATTCTCCAGGCAAGAATACTGGAGTGGGTTGCCATTTCCTTCTCCAGGGGATCTTCCCGACCCAGGGATCGAACCCAGGTGTCCCACATTGCAGGCAGATGCTTTAACCTCTGCACCACCAAGGAAGCCCTTATAGAAAAGGTAATGTGTAGGCCTAACTATAGGCTAAGTTAGAGTTCTCCAAACAGACAAGAGATATACATGAAGGGGTGGTATTGTGAAAAGACAGAGGAACTAAAGGATGTGTGGAATTCAATAGATGGTGAATAGTTCAACATGATGAGAGTTTATTGCTGGAAATGATGGGAGATAAAGGCTCAATAGGATAGAATGAAATTGGAGAGGACTTTGAACAGCCATTTGACAGAGTCTATCTCACAGGCTACTGTGGAAACTCCTAAGCTTAGAGTATGAAGTCAAATAGTACTCCATTATATGAATATATCACAATTTTGGTTACTCATTCACCTGTTAGTGGATATTTAGGTTTTCTACTTTGGAACTATTATGTATAGTGTTGCTAATAGCAATCATGTGTCACTGTTAACTTTTTAAGTTCAATAACTTAATAACTTTTTAAGTGCAAATAGGAGATTAAATGAAAAATTACTTCATAAACTGTATAATTCTTGAATTAAATAGTGATTATTCTATCTATGACTGGGGAGAGAACAGTAGCTGGGAGACCCTGCTCTGTGTAGGACATGGGGGCAAGGTCTCCTTCTGCCACACCTAATGTTTTGTATAAAATTCTCTGCCAACTAGTTTTATGGCACTAGGACTCCAATAACTGGTCTCAGGGGCACCATGAAACGGTCTCTGTAAATACCAAAGGCGAAATGTCTTCCTTTACCACATTGAGGAAGCACCACAAAAGGACTTCTTCCCTTTAGGGGATTACAAGGGGCCATCTGGCCTCAGACAGATTTAAATCCATTCATATAAGCTTCTCTCTGAGGAAATTACATGGGCTTTGTTTTTATAATATTGCAAAATTAACTTGACAGCATCCATTGCCATATAAAATGTGCCTCCTTATGCCCATCTGAAGTGTTTTTTGCTGAAGTTTAAATCCAATTCTTCTCATTTATTTTCTGTGAAGATGGAGAGCATTTGGCTAACAGTTTCTCATAAGCCATCACGGAATAAAAGACTGTTATTAGATTAACAAGCCTTTTCTTCTCTAGACTATTTAATCCCCTACGGCTATTTATTAGACCATTAATAGGAACTTTGGTTGCTGTCTGGGCAAACTCTACTGCCCAGATCTGGAGAGAAAGAGTAGGAGATGAGGCCACATTCAATGGAAAATTTAACCTCAGTTTGAGGGGGGAAGAGTTACTGAATTTATTGAACTTAAAAAGTCAATAGTGATACTCAGATGCTATTAGCAACACTATTCATGATAGTTCCAAAGTGGCAACAACCTAAATATCCATTAACAGGTGAATGAATAAACAAAAATACAATACATTTATATAATAGAGATCTATTTGGCAATAAAAAGGGATGAAATTACTGATAAATGCAACAACACAGATGGACCTCAAAAACTGCCAGACATGAGACTGTATATTGTAAGATTCCACTCATTGAAATGTCCAGAAGAGGCAAATCTATACAGACAGAAAATCACTAGTGTTGACTCTAGACCAAGTCTAGAATAACACATGGGGACTTACAACTCTACAGTGGTTGCCTAGAGATGGGAGATAAGTAGGTGACAGGAATGAACAGTTAAGGACACAAGGAATAATAATGCAGTGATAGAAAAACTCTAAAACTGACTTATGGTAAACAATAAGAAAATCATAGAACTGTATGCTTAAAATGGCTGAATGTAAAATATGCCTCAAGAAAGTTATTTTTTTAAAAGTCCAGAGACAGTCTGTAGTAAAAAGAATACTGAACTAGGACTTCTGGTCCCAGTCCTGTGACTAACTATCTGTGTAGTCTTGAGCATGCAACTTCCTCTCTTGAGCTGGAAGCTTTCTACAAAATGAGGAAGACGGGCAATTTCACACTAACCATCCTTTCAGCTCTAGAATTCTGAGTCTAGATCTTCATGTGCTATGAAGTAGCAGCTTCATTCTTGCATTCTGTTTCCTTCTCATGCCTGAGTATTTTTATGCAATATATGAATTTAACTTCATCTTTTTCTTGGGTCTGATTCTATAACTTTTAAAGACATCCTTACTTACTCTCATTTTTGCTTTGACGTACTGTCTGGTTTTCAGAAGTATTTCGACAACCTATCAAGTATGTTGCTCCTCTAGACAGAATTCCAAGGTGGGGGGACTGCAGTGGTTAAAACACAGAAGGACACATGGCTCCCACTTTCAATGAAGCCTCTCTGTCAAGTGGGGCTTTCACCTCACTGCAACATGATCTGAACAAGACCTTTCTAATTTATTGATGAGAATGTCACGTTGCATGAAATCAAAAGCCTTTCTAGAGTCCATATGCTAAGTCACTTCAGTCGTGTCCGACTCTGTGCGACCCCATAGACGGCAGCCCACCAGGCTCCCCTGTCCCTGGCATTCTCCAGGCAAGAACACTGGAGTGGGTTGCCATTTCCTTCTCCAATGCATGAAGGTGAAAAGTGAAAGTGAAGTTGCTCAGTTGTATCCGACTCTTAGTGACCCCATGGACTGCAGCCTACCAGGCTCCTCCGTCCATGGGAGTTTCCAGGCAGGAGTAGTGGAGTGGGGTGCCATTGCCTTCTCCGTATAGATAATATATATTTCTTCCTTATCATCTTGGACTGTCACTCTGTCATAGGAGGAAATTATATTGGTCTGACACAATTTGTTCTTTACAAAGCCCTATTCTTTACCTCCTTACACTCTTTGAGGAGGCCAGCAACTGCTCACTTGCTCCAATAAAAAAGTTAAGCTTTAATCAATGCCCTCTCCTTCCTGTTTCCTCTAAGTGTCTCCTTGGTAGATTCACATTGCAAAGCCAGAAAGAAAGCATATAATTCTCATGCTTGAAAGGATATTTCTAAATAAAATATATAACTAATGAGAACCTACTGTATAGCACAGGGAACTCTACTGGGTGCTCTGCGGTGACTTAAGTGGGAAGGAAATCCATAAGAGAGGGGATATAAGAACACTGATTCACTTTGCTGTACAGCAGAAACTAACACAACACTGTAAAGCAACTGTGTGTGTGTATGTGTATGTTCAGTTGTATTCAACTCTTTACGACCCCATGGACTGCAGCCTGCCAGGTTCCTCTGTCCATGGGATTTTCTAGGCAAGAATACTGGAGCAGGTTGCCATTTCCTCCCCTCCAAGCAACAATAATCCAATAAAAATTCTTAGTACAAAAAAAAAAAGGATATTTAGAACATTCAGGGAGGGAAAATATTAGGTTAGTCAAATGTTACAGAAAACTCAAATGAATGTTTTGGCCCACCTAATATTATGATGGACTACATGGAGGGATTGAGTTAACCTGAGAACCAAAGATGGAAATGGTTGGTCATATAGGACTGTCCAACTTTCAGGATGACTTGTACAACTGGAAAGAAATGTTCATCTAGTCCACTCAGAAAGCTATATCCTTCTTCTGTTAATTATATCATATGAGCTTTAGAGTATATTTCATATAATAAATTCTATGAATTGAGATTGGAATCAAGATGAGTTCTTTTCACATGAGTTATGAAATAGTAAAGTATGTATCAAACCTGAACTAGAAGTTTAAAGGGTAGAAGAAAATAAATAAATAAATAAATAAATAAATAAAAGGTAGAAGAAAGGGGAGCTAGGGGAGGGGTAAATTAGGAGTTTGGGATTAACAGATACATACTACTGTATGTAAAACAGATAAACAACAAAGTACTACTATATAGCACAGAGAACTATATTTAGTATCTCATAATAACTTATAATGGAAAAGAATCTGACAAAGAATATGTAAATATAGCTGAATCACTTTGCTGTACACCAGAAACAAACACAACACTATAAGTCAACTAATACTTCAATTAAAAATTAAAGGATAAAAGACTTCAGTCATTGTTGCAACTATTCATGTCTGGCATTGTGTAAGAAAGCAGACATGGACAGTATGTAAATAAATGAGCACGGTTGTGTCCCAATAAAGCTTTATTTATAAAATAAGCATCAGACTGGATCTCATCCATCAAGTGTAGTTTACTGACTGTTACTTTCTATATTTTCTAAACAGATGAAAATAAAATATGCTGGTAAATTTTAAGGACTGGATTGAAGGACTGCAGTCAGGGTTCATGGTGACCACTGTTCCACATCTGATTTAAAAGAGGTCACTCTGAATCTTTATTCTCGCCGTGTCTGTCTAGTTCTTATTGACATCCTCCCCATTTCTAATTAGTGGTATATCATTCATCTACAAAGATGACAGAAACTAATCACTCAGCTATAGCCTGCCACAAGTTCAGTCTTTTTACCGAAACTGTTATGCACACGAGAGACTATAGGCTAAGAAAATTTACTTATTTATTTCCATTTTGTAAAAAAATATGAAAAGTATCATGATTTTTCCCATTTCTGCCTTCTAACCAGTACTTAATTCTTCTAGTTTTACTATGTACTTTGTTTAAATATTAGACAGGAAAGATGTGTGTGTACTTTAGCACTTTGACAATCCAGCACTTTTGACTATTACAAATTTTCTGGAGATCTTTTAGGACTATTTCTCATTGTGTGGAATGAATGTGTTTCTTTATCCCAAGTTCTTCCTGTATGCCCTGTTCTTGACATTAGTTCAAGTGTTAAATCATGAGCCAACAATAAGCATCCTTGCTTGCCCTTCCCTGTTAGAGAAGGTAGGGTGCTGTATTAAAGAGATTTCCATGCTGAGAGTTAGGAAAGGGTACTTAAGAAGCTTAAGTGACTGGAAATAAACAGAAAAAAATCTTTCTAAGTGGGGTGGATTAACTATTTTATTCAGTTGTGCAAATTGTGCTCAAAGTTTAGGACCAAATGTCCCACAGAGTCAAAAACATTTACCATCTGGCTCTTTGCTGAAAAAGTCTACTAACCATTGAAATACAGGTTTGCCACCAGTGAACACAAGAGATGTGGGTTCGATCCCCAGGTTGGGAAGATCCTCTGGAGTAGAAAATGACAACCTGCTCCAGAATTCTTGCCAGGAAAAATTCCAAGGACAGTGGAGCCTAGAGGGCTACAGTCCATGTGGTTGCAAAGAACTGGACATGACTGAGCACACACATACATATGCATGGTGATGTGTGCCAGGTGGAGCATTACACTGAATGTATCATGAGATGCAGCCTAGACGAGATGTGACTTGTCCCTAGTAAGAGGTGGGTAACATGGTATATTGTCAAACTAGCAACAAAGAGACAACATGCATCCTAAAACATATAAGGACTTTGTCTCATGGTTGTATAAAATACTGCTGGCAGGGTAGCACAGGTTCAGCTCAAGGAAACAGCACTGAAGAATGAATGAAATAAAGTGATGCTGTGTGGACACTATTATAACTATAAAAATGACTGTGTTATAATCATTTCTGCCTTAGCCAGTATTGTTTCTCAGTACCATTAAGTGCATTTAAATCCCTTTGAGAGTGCTGGCAAAAAAATCTAGTCTTGAAAACTGAATTATGAATATAAAAAAATATTGAGAAGCCACTATTTTAAACTGTTGTCTCAGCTCTCAACTCTAACGCATCTGAACTTTTGACTAATCCAAATCACCCTCTGATTTAGAGAGTTCAGTGTACATTCAGGAAAATAAAGAAGGTGAATGAAACCTAAAGAGCAAAAGGGTCTTTTTTCTTTTTTTGTCAAAGAGATGAGACTTCTCATAAGGAAATTATCCCAAACTACTGAACCATGCCATGCTTTGGATCATGAATGCCACATTTCTGTGGAACCTTTAAATTATCTGCCATCACATATCTGACAATCTAAAAGAATGTGTAAAACTATCAGAAGGACCTGAATAGACAGAATTTTTTTTTTTTAGGAACCAGACTGAGATGAAAACCATTAAGAAGTTTTTTGCAGACTAGCCAGGAATGTATGTGGGGAAAAAAAAGAGTAAGGGAATGTGGAGAGATACTTAGGTCTCTCTACTTCCCCCAAATAACAACCACAACTGCATGAGACTTGGGGAGAGATTGAGAGAAGTAAAGAAAAAAGGGGAAAAGGAGGATAAATTGGGAAAGGCACATGGGAGGAGCCCTCTGCCCTGCAAAAATTTATAGCTACTGACAGAACAAGAGGAACACCCCACCCTCTCTCTTTCCCACCCTTCTTCCTCCCCCACCCCTCATAAACACTGAGTTTAGCAAGATAAGCTACTCAGACAGAAACAAACTATGACATTACTGAACGTCTTTGTCTTTCCTGTGGAACACACACATACACACACACATTCCCCAGCTAAATCTCTGAGAGAGAGCCTGGAAGCGGGGATGTGCACAGGGTGTGGCAAGGACTGCATAGTTCAGCTTCTTAAAACAAAGCAAATCTTCACAGGCTCAGACATGCAGGTGTGTTAAAAACAAAAAAGGAAAGAGAGAAAGAAGAAACAGAGAGAAAAGAAGAGAAGAAGGAAAGGAAAAGGGAAAGAAAGGTCAAATGCATCCTTTGTTAATTCTCCAGATTATCTTCTCTACCTTCCAGGGTGCTGGAGATCAAATGTGTTTTAAAGACCAGCTCATGGTCTATATCTAAAGCCAAGTCTACACACTATACAAAGAAATGAAGAAAACTCACAGAAATAATTGGTATCTGAGCTGACTGAAGGAGTATATGCAAAATTGTGATTGATCACACTAGCCACAAAGGCGCACCAGTCTCCAAACTGCTTGGAGTCAATTGTATTCTCTAGCTCACAGTGAGTCACTCTGGCTTATTAGGGCTTATTGTAATCCTTGGTTTACCCTCCCTTCCCTAGTCCCAAATCTTTCCGAACATCCCAGTGCTATAGAAACAATGAGGCCACTGGCAGGTATCATTAGTCATCAAAAGACAGAACTGGTGTCAACACAATTCTGTTACTGCTGTTATGACACTTCAACACCTGAAAGGCGGGGCAACCTCTATAGAGATTATTTTTAATCTTGATTAAAAATCTTGACAAGCATAATGTCTGCTGTGCTCTGAACTTCCTTGGTCCCTGTTTCCTGTCACTTCCCATTTCCACACTTTCTGTCCTTATTTGTATGTCCCTGCCATATTCCTTCCTGTCACCAAGTTCATATTTCTAAAAACTTTAAGACTGCTTTTATTGTTCCCAGAGCCGTACTGAAAGATGCTATATAAATCTCATAGAAACACAAGTAATGGTACAAGTGAAAAGAGCTTTTCTTTTCCCAGTTTGTACAGTTACATCTAGTAATCTATCTCTCCTTTCCCTTAAATCTTCATTACACTTTTTAGCAGCATCATTGCAGTGATACATGACCTTTTCTTGGACAAGGAAAGATTATTTGTATGCTGCAGCAAGCCCGGAATAGAGGTTTGCACAATCCATACAGAAGAAGGTTGCTTATCTGCCTCATGTTAAAGAATACTTCATCTAAGAGATCACAGAGTAAGTCATTAGGAGCATTAATGAGCTCAGGATAAGAAGAAAAAAAAGCTCTGTCCTGGTTTCTGTCATCAAGCTATAATTTCTTTGCAAAGTATCTTTTCCCAGTGATAGAGAACTGGGACTTCTGGCGCCAGCCAAGATGGAATGATCCCAGGGCAGCCTCTCTCCTTCTCACTACAATCATAGGACTCTCGTTGAAATTTAAAAGTCACTACTTCTGGGATTTCCCTGGCAGTCCAGTGATTAAGACTACTCGCCTCCAATGCAGGGGGCATGGGTTCAATCCGTGGTCGGGGAATCTAAAGATCCCACATGCCTTGCAGCCAAAATAATAATAATAATGTAAAAAATATTTTTTTAAGACTTCCTTTCCCCTACAGAAGAAGGGGGGCAGGGAAGCAAGCACTATCTCTGGATAAAATATGGCAGCAGGAAGTAGTTGAAAAACAACTATTTAAGCAGTGCAATCATGGAGGCCTGAAGGCAAAAGATGAAATTATTAAATTGTTGAAAGGGAAGAACTCTATACAGAATTCTATATATGTACAACCAAAATACCCTTCAGGAACGAATGCAAAATAAAAAGATTTTATTTACCAAGTATTTACCCAACCCTGTGTTTACCCAAGTGAAAGGAAAATCTACATTCACCCAAAAACCTATATGTGAACACTCTGAACAGTTATATTCATAATAGCCCCAAGCTGGAAACCAAATGTTCCTCAATTGGGGAATGGATACACCAAGTGTGGTACCCGATAGAAATACCACTCAGCAATAAAAGGAGACGAATTACTGATACAGGCAACAATATGGCTGGATCTCAGATGCATTATGCTGAATGAGAGAAGCCAGACCCAAAAGGATATACTAAATGATTCTATTTGTATGGCATCTGGAAAAGGTAAATCTAAAGGGATAGAGTGACTGCCAGCAGTTAAAAGTGAGGGAAGGACTTGACTACGAAAGCATACCTACAGGGAATTTTTTCCCCAATTATTGTGTATCTTGAATGTGGTGGTAGTTACACGCTTCTATGCATTTGTTAGAATTCACAAAACTATAACCATAAAGTGAGATTTACTGTAAGTTTTACGTATTAAAAGAACAAATTGAAAGAGAGAGAACTTGAAGTCTTGATGCATTTTTCCTAAGGAAACTTTTGACAATTCAGTTATCTAATTCCATGTACATACATATTCATAAGCAGAAAACTGAATCCCCACTATAAGGACAAACAGTCATGCTTTAATTAAAAACTTTGTTATAAATAAACTAAAATCTATTTGGTCTTCAGATGTTTTGGGCCAAGTCCAGAAACCTTCAGAATAGAATAGTGCCACCAATGTCATCAATGTATGATTTTGACATAAATTTTAAAATTCTTGCTAATTATATAAACCTTTCCGATTCTATACACAAATATGGCTATATGGTGACAATATTTATTTCTGACCTGGTGTTTAAAAGAAACAGAAACTACAGTTGTTTGGGGGTGGGATGGGAAGGAGGCTCAAGAAGGAGGGGATATATGAATACATATAGCTAATTCACCACAAACTAACACAACATTTGTAAAGCAACTATACTTCAATAATAAAAATAAAAAATAGATACTCATAACTGTTGCCATACACATATTCACAATTATTATTCTATTACTATTATTATTACTACTAGTGCTACTACTACTACTGTTAAGGGGAAAAAAATAAAAATCATGAAATTCGACTATGGGCTCAGTCTTGTTCTCTAACAGTGACCTAGCAAGCTTTCTAATGCCTGCCATACTGATTTATATTCTGCAGAGACTCGTGAAATAAAAATGTTAAAGATTAAACTTTAACCTACCCTGTCAAAGAGTGCAAAAAGTTGTCTCAAGACATCTGAAACAGGCAACTTCAAATACTCTGCAAATTCTTCAATTCCAATTCTTCCTCCTTTTGAGGAACTTGCAATAGCAGCATACTCATCCAAATGCTTTCGAATCCCATCCCAGTCCAATCTAAACAAAGAGTTATGAAGACACATTATTAGCCCTTCACAATCCACATGGACATTCTGAGAGCACTATTCTATTCATTTGTCTGATGGGAAAATATTTGAAGTGTTAATATCTGAAAAGGAGAATAAAATGAATATTTTAAAGCACATATTGGACATGATTACAGACTTCTAATTTTTTTTAAGAATATTAGCATAACTGTAATTATCCCAAGTATCTGAGAGAAAGAAAAGTAACTGGGAGGATGCGCAATGTGGTAGGATAATAAATGATTCGTGAGAAGAACACAAGGACTCACATTTTAATCTAAATATTACTTAGTATGCCAACAATACTTACTGAGTTGTTTTAAAAAAAGATATAATTCTTGCTTTCAAGGTAATTTCCAGCTGATAATGGACTCACATTTCACAAAATGTTGTGATGGGAAATTCATTAGACTATGCACACTTCCTCCAATGTTAGTTATAAAAAACTTTAAAACCCTGGAAAATATACTGTGGCTTATATCACATCCTGTAGAATTAAACAGGTGACTTAACACATACCTCTACATCTAAGTTCATTGACTATCTAAAATTTTTCAAATCTACAGGAATATTGTAAAAATATAATATCAAAACATTGTTATGTAGAAGGTATAAATAGCGTTTCCTACATCAGTTATCAAAAAATATTCTTTTTAGCTCTGATTTATTTATTTATTTTTGGCTGCACTGGGTCTTATTGCTGCACTCAGGCTTTTTCTAGTTGTGGTGAGGGTGGATGCTGTTCTTCATTGCAGTGCCTGGGATTCTCACTGTGGCGGCTTCTCTTGTTGCAGAGCATCAGCTCTAAGGCACATGGGCTTCAGTAGTTGTGGCTCATGGGCTCCAGAGCTCAGGCTCAGTAGTTATTGCTCGTGGGCTAAGTTGCTCCTTGGCATGTGGGATCTTCCCAGATCAGGGATCAAACCCGTGTCCCCTGCACTGGCAGGCAGATTCTTAATCATTAGACACCAGAGAATATTTTTTTTAGTTTTGAACTTTAATACAGTAACTGGTTCTGCAGCTCTCTCCAAGGGAGGATGCCACGGTCTACTGAAGTAATAAATTCTGCAGATCCCTGAAGCGGCTGAAAACAATGAACTGTAATCAGAAAGGGATGTGGAAGCTACACCTTCATACCAAACTACAAAGGGAATGTTCTAAACAGTTTTAAACTAGATCATAAAATCACAAAGCAGTATTTTGCCTTAAAAAAAAATTATGTGCCCAGAAGGAGAAGGCTGATCTAGGGAAGCATTTAAAATGTAATGATGGCCAGAGTTGCTACTCTACAAGTCAATTCCTATTTCACATGAGAAGTTCTGACCACCTCATGCCAGTACCATATAACTGTGCCATCCTTCTCTTTCCTTATATGGGCCATTTTTAAAGTTTTCATTGAATTTTTAGAATATTGCTTCTGTTTTATGTTTTGATTTTTTGGCTGTGAGGCATGTGGGATCTTCGCACCCCAACCAGAGGTGCATTCTACCCCCTGCATTGGAAGGCAAAGTCTTCACCACTGGACAGCCAGGGAAGTCCCTATGCCATACTTCTCATAAGAAGGTGGCAGGAATGACTAACTACTCTGAGCCGTTTCTGAGTAGAAAGGCAGATTTGTGCTGACCCATGTTTACTATCTCTTGTTCTCCCACTACTAACAAACATTTCAGAAGTGGCACTTCTTTAAAAAACAAAACTGTATAAACTAAATGGCTTTCCTAATAAACACCATGTAGGTTCTAGAGCTGGGCATTATGAAACCAGAGAAAATAAACATACAGGATTTCAGATCTCTTTCAGACACCTTTAGGAAAGTGTGGTGATTTAAAAATACACTTACTTCAATTTCCGGCTGATCTTGGTAAATTCCACCAACCCAGCTTCCATAGGCAGTGTCAGCTGGCCTGCTGAGATCATCAGTCTGCAGTCTTCGTAGGTGTGATCTGTTACTGGAATTTTCAGAGCTCTATAAAGTATTAAAAAGCAAACAAACTCAACTTTTTAAAAAAGGTGATGATGTTTCACTAAGCTTGAATTGGTCAACAAACAGTAAATGGAAAAGTATTTACTACCTTTTGAACCAGTGGCTTTGGCTTGTTATTGCCAAAGACACATATTTCTTTACTTCACAGATTAACTGTGGCCCAAGTCAATCTCCTCATGTCTGTGTGCTTCTGCCAGCTTGCCATTTTTATGTTTTGACTACAATGATAATAGTAGTTGACTTCAGTCCATGGAAAGTAATGAGAAAACTTAAGTTCAAGACTCTGTGGAGTCTTTTACCAGCTGTGGAACTTCTGGCACTTACCCTAAGCCTCACTGTTCTCATCTGCACATAGGAATAATCACTTCCTCCACAGGGTTACTGTGGGCTTCCTAGTGGCTCAGTGGTAAAGAATCTGCCTACAATGCAGGAGATGGCTGGAGCCATCTTGCCTGGAGAATTCCATGGACAGAGTTGCCTGGCAGGCTATAGTCTAATGGAGTCACAAAAAGTTGGACATGACTTAGCAAC
Organism: Ovis canadensis; assembly: GCF_042477335.2. Classification (NCBI taxonomy): domain Eukaryota; kingdom Metazoa; phylum Chordata; class Mammalia; order Artiodactyla; family Bovidae; genus Ovis; species Ovis canadensis. The sequence continues at coordinate 36,982,156 of NC_091258.1, read as the reverse complement.
TAAACAACACAAAGCAACCACAGGGTTATTTTAAGGACCGACTAAGAATGCCTATGGACATGCTATTTAAACAGATAAATGACACCTAGACATTATAGTGAAAGTGAAGTCACTCAGTCGTGTCCGACTCTTTGCAACCCCGTGGACTGTAGCCCACCAGGTTCCTCCGTCCATGGGATTCTCCAGGCAAGAATACTGGAGTGGGTTGCCATTTCCTTCTCCAGGGGAATCTTCCCAACCCAGAGATCGAACCCAGGTCTCCCACATTGCAGGCAGATGCTTTAACCTCTGAGCCTCCAGGGAAGCCCCAAAGTGAACAGTTTATACAGATCACTAGTCATCTGCATTTTTTCATCTTTTAAGTTTGAAGATTGCCTTTTTGCTACCTAGCAATTCTTCAAAAAATACTAAACAGAACTGATAATAAGACTGTATTTCTTACAAACCTAAACACCCTCCATCCTCAAAGAGGTGCACAACTCCAACTACCTCCCTCCTGCTCAGAGATCTACTAATAGGGAACCAGACTTGGTAAAAATATATATTAACAAGAACTTGAAGAGACACTTGAGTGACAAGAAGAACACCTGTGCAGTACATAAATTTCCTGCAGATCCCTCTTGGCTAAAGTTTTATTTACACCTATTCAGTGACAATCATAAAATTATGTCATCAGCTGTTATTTGATTTTGCTGAATCATGGCTAAGAACATTAAATTTTCAATGAATGCAATATGAATAAACATTTTTTTCTTACCTGCAACTAAGATGATTTGATTAATAACTATTTGGTGTAAAACATATGAAGAATTAAAAAACACTCCAGGAATTATAACAGTGAACAGAACAAAACAGTCAAGAACTTGGGCTTTGGTAACATGAAGTATGGTTCTGAATCCCAGTCAAGAGACTCTCTCACTTCCCTGGTGGCTCAGTGGTAAAGAACCTGCCTGCCAATGCAGGAGACCCAGGTTCAATCCCTGGGTGGGGAAGTTCCCCTGGAGGAGGAAATGGCAACCCACTCCAGTATTCTTGCCTGGGAAATCCCGTGGACAGTAGGGCCTGGCAGGCTACAGTCCATGGGCTACAGTCCATGGGGCTGCAGAAGAGTTGAACGTGACTTAGTGACAGAGCACGCATGCCAGAGCCTCTCACTAGCCACCATGGTCTTGGACAGAACGCTTCGCCCTCAGAGCCTCTGTTCCTCACCTGTTTCAGAGCTGCTGTGAAGATCATGTTAGATAACACAAGTAAATGGTCTAGCACAGCGCTTGGTAAATATTTATTGGTGGTTGACCACCATGACTTACTTTGATTTGGCTCTTTACCATTTCAAATGCATTCAACAAATACTTTCCTACTTTGACTCTCATAATAAGCAAAACCATGAGAAAGGCCAAGCAAGGATTAGAACTCCCACTTTTACACATGAGGAAAGGAGCCTTGGAGGGAACTTGTCCAAGCCTGTGCAACTAATTGAGGTCTTTCTTACTCTTTTTTTTTTTTTTGGTCACCCCATACAGCATGTGGGGTCTTAGTTCCCCAAACAGGAATCAAACCCACACCACCTATGCTGGAGGCATGGTGTCCTAACTACTGGACCACCAGGGAAATCTGCTTCCCTATTCTTTATCCAAGGCCCTTTTACCTCCACGCCTCCAAATCCAGGAAAAGGATGCTTAAACAAATCCTTCCTCTGTTTTTAGGCACACACAAAAAAATGTTTTCAGACATTTCAGGAAGCCAAAATATCTCATATAAATTATGTCATTTCCTTATACTTATCTTCCTTCCTAACTTTTGGACATAAGCTAGTATGAAAACACAAGGGAAGAGAGAAGAAAACAATATCAAAGCAAATTTTGTAGCTGCTCAAGAAACTAGGTAAATCAACTACATGCTGGAACATAGAGTAACAAAACTTTTTCAGCCAAAGACTTAGACATTTATTTTTTTGAAAATAAAGTTAGTTTCCTGTGAAGTATTAATATATATAATATATATAAACATACTGATATAATATATATAATCTTGTTTATAATGCCAAATTCAGCTATGAAGCTAAATTCAGAGTTCTCATTGCATTTTCACTAAGAGAATAAATACAGCTGGTTTATTAGCTCCAAACCCACTGCTGGACATGACTGAGGGAGGTGGTACTGGGAAAGCGTGTACACACCTGGAGGGCTCTGAGACTGCCTGGGTGGCAGGGACAGTATTGGGCTGGCCAAAAAGTTCATTAGGGTTTTTGAGAAAAAAAAACAACTCAATATAACACATTCTTTCATTATAGGAGGAGAGGTAATTTATATAATCAGAAAAGCACCCAGTTAAAACTCCTTTATGTGCCGGAAAACACTTGGCTTATGTTTTGCAGTTTCTAAATCCTAAACTTATAGCCATTCCCTTAGTGAGGGTGATTTCCCCCCTTTTTTAGGCAGCTAGTGTATTCCCTTGCAGACTTTTTCCTTTTAGTGCTGTAATCATTTATGCCTTTGAAACACCCGGCCTCAGCAGCTACATGGAGGCTGAGAGGATAGAAGGTGGGTCACGGCACGACTGTTCAGACCATCCTTTGTCTGATGGTGACAGGCCAGGTTGGGGGAATCCACCCTTTGGAAGTCACTGGCTGGTTTCTTCTGGGTCATGTATCCTTCCTGCTCCCATTCTGGCAGGGGCACGTTTCCAATAGTTTGGGGTTACATCTGGGAAAATATTTATAGATTGTCTTACTGACTACATTCCTGGGCACATTCTTTTTCCTTACCAAAATGAGTTGGGGAATGAGGCCCTCAGAAAGAAAAAACAAAAACGTCAAACAATAGTAAATGTCATTTACCAATAATTTAAAAGTATTTACTGATTACAATCATATATAGATACTTACTCTGCCATTACATTCCGGATTGTACTGGCAAAAAGGACAGGATCACTTCTTTCTTCATCACTTGGTACTTGAACAGGCATAAACTGAAAGGCAAATAAACCTTTCCATTATAATTGTGAGGCCTAATATTTTAATTGCTACATAAATTAATTTATAAGCTGTCATTATATGAAATCCCCTGCCTTTCTAGCACACAGGTTACAAGATAGAATGTAAAGAACACACTGTGCTTGGACTCAGATGTGAATTCAAGCTCTGGGTCTTTCTGTATGTTAACTATTATGACCTTTAGGTTTTCTGAACTGTCTCCTCAACTCTAAAAAGAGGGCTATGCTCACCCACATCCCTGGTTGTGGTGAGGATGAAATAGGTCAATGTCTGGAATTCTGGAAGTTGTAAAGCTGAAACTGCTCAGATCTTATTCTCAAAGCTGCCTTTTCTCCCAACCAGCCTTTGTGTTTGAAAGTGTTATTAGGAGTAGCACTTTGTTTTTTGCAGTTTATCTTCTCTATCCATTTCTATATCAGTCATACTTTATCACTTGATCAAACTTTATGCTTTATTATTTCTTCTGCTTGTTTTTTAACCCTATGTAGGCTTTCTATCTGTTGTCTAACATCATGTTTTCCTTTATCATTTTAAATTTTACTTTTTTTCTCCACGTGATATTCTGTGATACCTCATTGATACTGTCCTTGTTTTTGATTATAGTTTTCTAACATTAACAAGGTTTTGGTACTGTTTTTAAATCATTTTACATTTTTTGAGCACCTACTATGTATCAGGTAAGGAGAACAGGACCCTAACTCCTGCTCTAAAGAAGATACATATTTTAATAGGGTAGACTGACACAACACAAACTATCATTACCCTTAATGATAGGGCTTAAAAGCTTAATTAACTTACTTAAAGTTATATAGGTCACATGACCAGGATTCAGCCCAAGGCCAGTCTGTCATATTTTACAGCTCTCCTGGAGTATGAGCATGAGTGACAGGAAATTATTAATTTGGTCAAGGGGCTGGGCAAAGCAATCAAAGAGGTTTTACAGAAAAGCTAACACTTGATCTTGACTCTTTGAGGATAAGCATGATCTTGTCAATAGCCACTGTTTATCGATTATGAACCAGGCACCATGCTAGGTGTTTAATATGTATTGTTTTATTTCTCTAATCCTTTCAATTCTAGTCATAAGGAGTTGGGGTTCACAAATATTAAATGAATTGCTCAAGATTTCATGGCTCATTTCCATTTTAAAAATATTTCTTAGGCACCTGGTGTCTTCCAGGTACCGCACTAAGCCTTGAGATCAGGACATGAAAGTTCTGTACTCAAGGAGGTCTTCATGCAGTGGGAGAGAAATGCATGACACAGTGAGCTAAGTCCACAATAAGAGTCACCATCCTTCAAGCACCTACTGTGTGCTGGGCAGTTTACATAAGGTGTTTTTTTTTTTAATTAACTTCTATTGGAGTGTAGTTGCTTTATAATTGTGTTAGTGTCATACAGCAAAGCAAATCAGTTTTAGGTATACGAATATCCCCTCTTCTTTGGATTTCCTTCCCATTGAGGTCACCACAGAGCACTGAGTAGAGTTCCCTGTGCTCTACAGTAGGTTCTCACCTATTTTAAACTAGTATCAATAGTGTATATCTCTCAATCCCAGTCTCCTAATTCATCCCACCCTATTTCCGTTCCCCCCAACCCATACGTTTGTTCTCTGTGTCTGTGTCTCTGTTTTGCAAATAAGATCATCTATACCCTTTTTCTAGATTCCACAGATATGCAACAATATAAGATATTTGTTTTTCTCTATCTGACATTTCACCCTGTATGACAGTCTCTAGGTCCATCCACATCTCTACAAATGACTCAATTTTGTTCCTTTATATGGCTGAGTAATATTCCATTGTATATATGTATGTACCCCATCTTATTTATCCATTCCTATATAAAAGGGTTTTATGTGACGAACTCTTTCAACAATTTCATGAGGCAAATTCTACCCATTTCCCTTTGACAGGTAAAGAATGCGGCTCTGAGAGGTTAAACAATATAGCTAAGGCCATACACAAATGACCAGGTCACAGCTTGAAAGAAAAGTGAAGATTTGTATAAATAACACTACTTTTGGACTCACACAGATCTGTTTTCAAGCCTGTTAATCATATTTAAGAAGTCTACGGGCAATGGTGACTCAGAGATAAAGTTTAAACAAGGGAGTGAAATGACCAGGTCCAAGTTTTTGAGCAGTAACTTCGGTGGCAGGTGGAAAAGGAAATGGCAACCCACTCCAGTACCCTTGCCTGGAAAATCCTATGGACGGAGAAGCCTGGTAGGCTACAGTCCATGGGGTTGCAAAGAGTCAGACACGACTGAGCGACTTCATTTCACTTCACTTTCGGTGGCAGGGAGTGGATAACCAAAGGGGAAGACGACCAGAGCAGGGAGGAGCCCTGGAGACAACTGCAATCAACCTGTGAGTGATGGTAATAACATGAGCAGAGGGAGGGGGGATGTAGAGGCCAGAATGGCCCCAAGGGACATTTTTAGGATAAAATGGACAGAAGTCATAGGATAATGTCATTTTACCTCTCACGTATTTTTTTTTAACATCCTCTCCAAGAGGACAATGTCACAGTGCGGAGAGAGCATGGGCCTGGGTTGACGCCTTGGCTCTGCTATGCGAGATCCTGGAAAAGTCATTTAGCCTTTATAGGCCTCAATTACCTCTACTGTCAAAGGAAAAAAATTTGACTAGATTCCGTCCTTTTCAGCTGGACTTCTAAGTCTAGATCACTTAGTACCGTCGTTCTTTAAGCTGGAAAAATAAACTAAGCCACCAGAGGTCCCCACATCACTTATATATCCAGAGCAACAAACAATCTGCAACTATTTCCAAAAGTTACCTCCATCCTGTTCAAGTTAAAATCTCTTACAGTTGCTTAGGGTGAAATCCAAGAGAGAAACTATGTTAAAAGAGATGTTCACAGAAAAACTAACAAAATAATATGATCAATTAAAGTTTTAAATTGTCAAATAATTATTCATTTTTAAAAAGCCAAAGGATCATTTATAATACACTTGATTGGTGGGTCATAAAAGCACAAAGTGAAAACCCTAAAAAAATAAATTGCTGTTATACTGCTAACTGAACACAATACAATGAACTATGAGTTTGGTTGCTTTCAGTGCAGGAAATATTTTCCACAAAAACAAATTCCACTGAGAGTTCAAAGTAATTAACAGTCTAGATTTGACACTCATAGGTCTTGGAGGCCCCCAATCCTTCTGAGAAGCCATTCAGTGGAAATTCTAATAAGTCATTTCTCCTTGGAGAAGACTTTGTCCTCTATATCACATTTCCAATTTGTACAAAGTCATTCAAGGTTCACTGCATTAACATATCTTTTATTTGGAAGGAAGATCAGCCAGAGAGAGGATAACTGATTGCCATTATCTATCACTGAACCCTAATCCACACCTAAATACCCCAGTGACCCCAACCAGAAATTTTCTACCACAAAGTTTCTACCTTTATCTTCTCTTGCTATCCTCAGTATCCACACTGATGGCCTATCTTGATTTCACAGCCCCTTCACCTGGCCATAGATACCTTTCTCAACTCTGCCTTGGCCATTCTGATCTCCTCCTCTGACAAGGTTTTCCATGACTTTCTCATTATCTATCAGTGTTTACTCCTCCCTTGACCTAGTCATGCAGAAACTCTAAGAAACTGATGGTCTCTCTCAGCACCTATTCATCCCTCTCTATCCACCCGCTCCTGGCAACATCTGTCTGCCTGTCTACACTGGACTTTGGGAGTCAGACACTTCTATATGACCTTTCTGTCACCTAAATCTGCCACTTCTGCCACATGCAGGGTGCTAATCACATGCTCAGTCACCTCTCCTGATCCTGCCTTCCTCCTCCTGTTAGAGAGTGATGCTAACTGAGAGATGCTCAGCAAAGGTACAAAACCTCATTGGCTGAGGCTACTACAAATTCATGTTCAAGTCCTTGGAGCTGCTTGAAAAATTATGTAATTTCTCAAGGTGACCATGCTGGCTTCAAATATAAAAGTACTTTTTTTGGAATTCCCTGGCAGTCCAGTGGTTAGGACGCCACACTTCCACTGCACGGGACATGGGTTCAATCCCTGGTCAGGGAACTAAGATCCCACATGCTGCAATGAGACAAAAAAAATTTTTGTTTCTTATACTGAAGATCTTTTATCCTTCTAGTTTGTGCAGGTGGGCCAAAATATGTGATCTTAACACCAAGTCTATTTTTTCTTTTTTTATTGTCGATGTGATGGGAGAGGATGAAGGTACTTAAATCGAACCTCATGCTGCTTGGAAGCCCTCTTATATCCCCCTTTGACCTGCGGCCATCCTATTTTCCTGTTTCAGACATGGTCCTTGTGTCTCAAGTTGCAATTCCACTTTCATTTCAATGATACTTCATTTTCAACTTTAGAAAGAAGACAGTGAAGGAGTTCAGGTCATGCTACAACAAATATGCCTCTTAGATATATTGATTATTTTAAGCTGAAGACACTTAAAAACAGCAATGGAGGGAAAGGCTTTCTCTGAACTCCCCTTATCAGCCTATGACAGATCTTCCAAAAAGAACTTAATTGTCCTAAATCTCCTCCTAGGGAGTTTCATCATACAGGCAAGACTGACTCTCATCAGAGGGGAAGAGACCAGAAGGCAACATCACACCCAGACAAACTTTATCACACACCATCACATCTCCCATCTCTTCTAAGAGCCTACTGTTCTTTCTTAAAAATCATTTATTCTCCCCTAAGCGGCCTATGCCCTCCCTCCCCTGCTTTTATTATTAATAATAAGGTATGCTGCTGCTGCTGCTAAGTCACTTCAGTCATGTCCAACTCTGTGCTACCCCATAGATGGCAGCCCACCAGGCTCCCCAGTCCCTGGGATTCTCCAGGCAAGAATAAAGGTATACAAGCACTCAAATCTCACTTTTTTGGGGTATTCACTTTTTATTCCCTATGATGCCCTTGTGCATACCATATGAAAAGTTAAAAAATCTGTATATATCTTTTCTGCTGTTAATCAGCCTGTTGTCAGTTTATTTCATAGACCCAGGAATCTAACCTGGATGGGTAGAGGGAAATCTCTCCTACCCTACAGCATCCCATGTGAACTTCAATTCACGTTCCCACTGCAGCTGAGATAGGCTCCCCAGTCCCATTCCCCTCCTCACTGCAATCTTCTCTCCCCCCTCACCCTATTTACTCTGTACCATTCTGACCCAGACGAGGAGGAGGTCAGAGTCTAACTGGACTGCTTCCCACACTAGCATCCTTTGTACTTTTGGTCCCAAAAGTACCTCCTCAAGGGCCTTAGACTCCACACAAGATTAAGCCCCAATTCTCCCAAGCATTGTTTAAGGCTCTCTGTTACCCAGAGCCAGTCTTTTGCAAGAATACTCTGAACCAGTAAAGCTGGTTTATTCGTTGTTTAATGACCACATGAGCACATTCCTATTAAATAAATGATGACAAGAGGAAGATTGATTAGTGATGATACTATAATCAATCTTCTCCTCCTCTAAATAACAGAAAAGGATTTTAATAGGTGAATATTAAGAAATGTGCAGTTCTTTGAAATAGTGCCATTTGCAGAGATGTAGATAGACCTAGAGCTTGTCATACAGAGTGAAGTAAGTCAGAAAAAGAAAAACAAACATCATATAATATCACTTACATTTGGGATCTATAAAAATGGTACAGATGAACTTATTTGGAAAGTTTGCAAAGCAAAAATAGAGTCCTAATCATTGGACCACCAGGGAAGTCCCTTGTGAGAGTCTTGAGCCATGGTGCACATATACTTAGTGCCTGGCGGGCCTCTGGGATACATTTTCCAATTACAGCCCACCAGTGAGGAATTCAGAGAAGGCAATGGCACCCTACTCCAGTACTCTTGCCTAGAAAATCCCATGGATGGAGGAGCCTGGTAGGCTGCAGTCCATGGGGTCGCTAAGAGTCGGACACTACTGAGCAACTTCACTTTCACTTTTCACTTTCCTGCACTGGAGAAGGAAATGGCAACTCACTCCAGTGTTCTTGCTTGGAGAATCCCAGGGACGGGGGCGCCTGGTGGGCTGCCGTCTATGGGGTCACACAGAGTTGGATATGACTGAAGCAACTTAGCAGCAGCAGCATCAGCAGCAGCAGCAGCAGCAGTGAGGAATTAACATATTCAAAAGTCATAAAGTAGCTAGGAGTCCCCTGGGTGAAAGGTAGACTCATAAACTTCAAATTACAATTAAAATAATAATTTGGGCTTCCCGGGTGCGCAGTGGTAAAGAATCCATCTGCCAGTGAAGGAGATGCAGGTTTGATCCCTGAGTTGGAAGACTCCCTGGAGAAAGAAATGGCAACTCACTCCAATATTCTTGCCTGGGAAAACCCATGGACCAGTGGAGCCTGGTGGGCCACAGTCCATGGGGTCACAGAAGAGTTGCACACGACTGAGCGACTAAACAACAACAACAAAAACAAGAATACCCAATTTGAACTCCACAAATTTCCATCTTCAATTCTTACCCCTCAAATCCCTACCTATTCAGCTGTTTTCAACTGGCTGAAAGCTATTTTGAGTGTGAAGTTGTCGAACAAAGGATATATTCTTTGCTTTGCAGGAAATATTATCTGAATGGTCTAAGAACTGGTAGGAGGATGCAAATACTATAATTGAAAAGAAAGAAAGCAAGCTACGGCCCAGAAAGGAAATGTGGTAACAATGGTCAGGGCAAAAGCACGAGGAATTTGCATACCTCTGTTGTAACAGAATTTGACCACTGATATGTGTGCTAGACAAAAAAAATTAACAGTTCTGTGTGCATTTCCACATCTACTGCCAGATCTTAGCTAAAGAGGGGTAACTTAAGAGGAAGGAACTATATATATATATATGAACTTCCTAGTGGCTCAGTGGTAAAGAATCTGCCTGCAATGCAGGAGACCTGGGTTTGATCCCTGGGTCAGGATGATCCCCTGGAAAAGGAAAAGGCAACCCACACCAGTATTCTTGCCTGGAAAATCTCATGGACAGAGGAGTCTGGCAGGCTACAATCCATGAGATTGCAAAGAGCCAGACATGAATGAGTGACTTCTCACACACATATATACAAACAGTATCTCTGAATTTGCAGGGAAGATTGTATGGCTGTTTTATGTTTGGGTTTTCTTTTTCTTTTTAGATAAAGAAAACAGGGCTAGTTATCTGAGCAGCTATTCAAGAAGTAAGAACAGTGCTCAGAGTACTTAGAAGTAATATTTCTTTCCAACAAGGTTTCCCAAAATGCTATTCTATGGAACACTGGTTCTAAGAGGTTTCCAGAGAGAAAAGGAGTTCAGTGGTCAAACATTTCAAAGGCTCTGAGAAGTCTCAGAAAAAGAAATCTGATTCATTTTGCTTCTCCTCATACTTTCTAAACTTATCAGGATACAGATTAATAAATTTGTATATATCTTTTCCACTGTTAATTTGCCTGTTGTCAGTTTATTTCATAGACTCAGGAAATTAAAACTGTTTCTCTAGAAACATCTAAGATCTAGTGTTTTCTGGTCACACGGAGAGATACTGAGCTGGTTATAAAAGTGGGGAAGTGTGACACGTAATTAATAAACAAGTATCTTCATGGCAGACAAGCAACCTACAAGTCTCAAGAAAAATTTCATTGTAGTCAAACTCACTCTGACATAATTTGAGCTCCTACAACATTTGGCATTATTGACATCTAAATGGCTGAATAACCAAGCTATCTAACAAGGTAAAATAAGATTCTTATAACTTAAATTCCACAGTCCTGTCACTTAGAGCACTGGCCCCCACTCAGGACTCTGAATTACAAATACAAACTTAAGGTTTTCATTACAAAAGCTGTGGATGCAATTGGAAAATCCAAGCAAAAATCTGAAGAATCATTATTCTGATCCTCTCTCTTCAGAAGCTACCTAAGGGTATCACCAAAGCCAACAAGATTCTGAACTCAAAGGCCCATTATTCCATGTCATCCCTAGAAACTAAGCAGAGTTCTTGGAATCAGTCTTCAAAGTCTTAAAAATCTGGTCAGAATTTTCAGAATATTCTGATTACTCCTCCACTCCCCACCTGCCACTGTAACTGAACGTGAAACAGTGTCCTGTGAATGACGATATGAGCTGCCTTTATGGCTCTTCTGCCTTAATGGCTCACATAACACGATTTCTTCAGGTTTTCCATGTACAGACTATTCTAAAAATGAGAGTTTCTGACTATGCCTCTCTCACAATCTCTCAGATTTCACAGAACATAAATCTTCAAGAAGCTGAGGGGTTCCACCAGCTACTGTAGCTCCTTTGGCCAGGATGTGAAGGCTTATCATGAAACTTGGCAGAGATCAGCATTCAGTTCAGTTCAGTCACTCAGTTGTGTCTGACTCTTCATGACCCCATGGACCACAGCATGCCAGGTCTCCCTGTCCATCACCAACTCCTGGAGTTTACCCAAACTCATGTCCATTGAGTCAGTGATGCCATCCAACCATCTCATCCTCTGTCGTCCCCTTGTCTCCTGCCCTCAATCTTTCCTGGCATCAGGGTCTTTTCCAGTGAGTCAGCTCTTCGCATCAGGTGGCCAAAGTATCGGAGTTTCAGCTTCAGCATCAGTCCTTCCAATGATCACCCAGGACTGATCTCCTTTAGGATGGACTGGTTGGATCTCCTTGCAGTCCAAGGGACTCTCAAGAGTCTTCTCCAACACCACAGCTCAAAAGTATCAATTCTTAGGTGCTCAGCTTTCTTTATAGTCCAAATCTCACATCCATATATGACCACTGGAAAAACCAAAGCCTTGACTAGATGGACCTTTGCTGACAAAGTGATGTCTCTGCTTTTCAATATGCTATCTAGGTTGGTCATAACTTTCCTTCCAAGGAGTTGCTGCTAAGTCACTTCAGTCATGTCTGATTCTGTGTGACCCCATAGACAGCAGTCCACCAGGCTTCCCTGTCCCTGGGATTCTCCAGGCAAGAACACTGGAGTGGGTTGCCATTTCCTTCTCCAATGCAAGAAAGTGAAAAGTGAAAGTGAAGTTGCTCAGTCGTGTCCGACTCTTAGCGACCCCATGGACTGCAGCCCACCAGGCTCCTCCATCCATGGGATTTTCCAGGCAAGAGTACTGGGGTGGGGTGCCATTGCCTTCTCCGCTCCAAGGAGTAAGTGTCTTTTAATTTCATGGTGGCAATCACCATCTGTAGTGATTTTGGAGCCCCAAAAAATAAAGTCAGCCACTGTTTCCATTGTTTCCCCATCTGTTTCCCATGAAGAGATGGGACCAGATGCCATGATTTTAGTTTCTCAATGTTGAGCTTTAAGCCAACTTTTTCACTCTCCTCTTTTACCTTCATCAAGAGGCTCTTTAGTTGTTCTTCACTTTCTGCCATAAGGGTGGTGTCATCTGCATATCTGAGGTTATCAATATATCTCCAACAATCTTGATTCCAGCTTGTGCTTCTTCCAGCCCAGCATTTCTCATGATGTACTCTGCATATAAGTTAAATAAGCAGGGTGACAATATGCAGCCTTGACGTACCCCTTTTCCTATTTGGAACCACTCTGTTGTTCCATGTCCAGTTCTAACTTTCCTATCCTGCATACAGGTTTCTCAAGAGGCAGGTTAGGTGGTCTGGTATTCCCATCTCTTTCAGAATTTTCCACAGTTTATTGTGATCCACACAGTCAAAGGCTTTGGCATAGTCAATAAAGCAGAAATAGATGTTTTTCTGGAACTCTCTTGCTTTTTCGATGATCCAGTGGATGTTGGCAATTTGATCTCTGGTTCCTCTGCCTTTTCTAAAACCAGCTTGAACATCTGGAAGTTCACGGTTCACGTATTGCTGAAGCCTGGCTTGGAGAATCTTGAGCATTACTTTGCTAGCATGTGAGATGAGTGCAATTGTGCAGTAGTTTGAGCATTCTTTGGCATTGCCTTTCTTTGAGATTGGAATGAAAACTGACCTTTTCCAGTTCTGTGGCCACTGCTGAGTTTTCCAAATTTGCTGGCATATTGAGTGCAGCACTTTCACAGCATCGTCTTTCAGGATTTGAAACAGCTCAACTGGAATTCCATCACCTCCACTAGCTTTCTTTGTAGTGATGCTTCCTAAGGCCCACTTGACTTCACATTCCAGGATGTCTGGCTCTAAGTGAGTGATCACACCATTGTGATTATCTGGGTCATGAAGATCTTTCTTGTACAGTTTTTCTGTGTATTCTTGCCACCTCTTCTTAATATCTTCTGCTTCTGTTAGGTCCATACCATTTCTGTCCTTTATTGAGCCCATCTTTGCATGAAATGTTCCCTTGGTGTCTCTAATATTCTTGAAGAAATCTCTAATCTTTCCATTCTGTTATTTTCCTCTATTTCTTTGCACTGATCACTGAGGAAGGCTTTCTTATCTCTCCTTTCTATTCTTTGGAACTCTGCATTCAAATGGGTATATCTCTCCTTTTCTCCTTTGCTTTTCACTTTTCTTCTTTTCACAGCTATTTGTAAGGCCTCCTCAGAGAGCCATTTTGCTTTGTTGCATTTCTTTTTCTTGTGGATGGTCTTGATCCCTGTCTCCTGTACAATGTCACAAACCTCTGTCCACAGTTCATCAGGCACTCTATCAAATCTATTTGTCAGCATTAAAAGGAATAAAAAGATAGGAGTGAGTGATGAAAATATGGCCAACCAGGATGGTGACATATTGGAAATTCCCCGAAGCTAGGAAGTTGTGCTTCCTAACACAAGTTTAAGGGCTAGTTCTGACAGCTTGGGTTTAGATACACAATTTGCAAAGGAACAGGGCTTATTTTCAAGGTGGCAAACTTAACTTACAATCTTTCTACATCTGATTTCTCCAGACTGAAAACTCACTATGATAAGAAAGGCCAAACCACAAGTTTCAAGGGTACATTTTGAACCACTTACCTCAACTTCCACCCTTGTGAAGGGCTGGCACCAAGTAAGCACACAAAGTTGAATGCTGAGGAGAAAAGAGAGAAGGCCATTTTTATGTGGTAATACAAGTACTATCTAATATTGCTCAACCATCCTTTCTTGACAAACAAGCAACCTTTGTCACTCTGTGTGTATTCTGCATTTATAAATGCCACTCTGCTGCTTTACCACTTTTGGGGCTTAGAGAACTATTCTTTTAAAAATACTTTTAATTTTTTATTATACATTCTTTTAATATTCTTTTCCTTTATGGTTTATCATGTGCTCAGTTGCTCTGTTATGTCTGACTCTTTGCAACCCCATGGATTGTAGCTCAACAGGTTCCTCTGTTGGGATTTCCCAAAAATACTGGAGTGGATTGCCGTTTCCCTCTCCAGGGGATATTCCTGACCCAGGGACTGAACCTGCATCTTCTACATTGGAGGGCAAATTCTTTATCACTGCACCACCTGGGAAGCCCCCATGGTTTATCATAAGATATTTTTTTAATTGGAGGATAGAGAACTATCCTTGATATTCAAAAGTTAAATTGCCAAATCACAACACCAAATATGTATTTGTGGGTCAGAGCCACAGCTCAGCAGAATGAACCCCAAATTTGAAGTCTCCTTGACAACTAAGTGAAAGTGAAGTCGCTCAGTCATGTTCTACTCTTTGTGACCCCATGTACTGTAGCCTACCAGGCTTCTCAGTCCATGGGATTTTCCAGGCAAGAGTACTGGAGTGGGTTGCCATTTCCTTCTCCAGGGGATCTTCCCAACCCAGGGATTGAACCCAGGTCTCTCATATTGTAGGCAGACGCCTTACTTCCTCTGCCAGGGAAGTTGGTGGCTCAGACGGTAAAGCGTCTGTCTACAATGCAGGAGACCTGGGTTAGATCCCTGGGTCGGGAAGTTCCCTGGAGAAGGAAAAGGCAACCCACCCCAGTACTCTTGCCTAGAAAATCCCATGGACAGAGAAGCCTGGTGTCCATGGGGTCCAAAGAATCGGACACGACTGAGCGACTTCACTTTTCACAAAGACTCCTCTAGGCCTAGAGAAAACTACTCACAGTCACATTTTAAGATATAGTAATTTGTCTATAGAAAAACTCCTGAGTAGAATATTATGTTACTAAATTTTTTTTAATAGTGAAAAAAAATACGGGCCCATAAAAATAAAAGCCACTCCACATTATCTCTCATTAAGTAAATTGTTCTTTAATGATTAACAGAGAGCTTTGAATTAATGATTTAAATATTGATTTGAAAATTCTGAACACTATTAAAAAAAATGAAACCACACACAACATCTCTTTAAACTTGACTTGTGTCCACACTACAGACAAACCAAACAGCATTTCTTATGGAATTCTCAAGGACAATTGGGGAAACTGATTTAGACATAACAGACACAGCGCTAAATATAACATGATGGAGATGAGAAGATAAGGTAAAAACGGGAGGTTACCACACATGAGTGCAATGTGACCTAAGATTTAAAAAAAGTTGTTTCTTTAGAAGATCTTGTGTTTATTTACAAATCCTTAGATATCTTTAACTCTGAAAATATTTTTTTTCCTTTCTTAGCTGTATTCTTTCTCCTATTTTTCCTCCTGTCACATACTTCTCAGGTTAGAAGCCTAGATTAAATACTTAACCAGTCTATTTACCCCCAATCTCCTATTTGACCTTCATTTCCACTGGACCAACTGCAAAACCAAAAAAAGTCACAATGAGCCCAAAGTCACTATCTCTAAGTGGACTTAACTTGTAAAGGCCCTGAGGATGACATACCTCAGGAAACATAAATATGTTATCCCTCAATTTTCAGGTATTTTTTTCCTAAAATGTTCTCATACTATTTGTTTCTGAAAACCAGGAATTAGAAATTAGTGATGACAGGAAAGGTATTCTAGCCAAGGGAATAAATAGATATCCTTTACAGTTTATGTGCCCTATTTTTAGTGTCATTTACTTAACTCTGATGACCAAGGACTGAAACATAACAGGAATATAAAGGTCTCACAAGTATCATTATTTATTAACACATGTAATCAGCCCATCTATTCTGATTTAAATGTATTATTCAAAGCAACTTACATACACAAAAATGGAGAAAATAAGTTTGTAGTGAAAAAAATCTAATTTTCATAAGTTGTTTGGATTGTCTACAATATATTTGAAGGCAAAGTATGATTTCTTTTAAATATTTCCAAGTGATGGTCACCTATCCATCAGTAATTTGAGCTGTGTAACAGTATCAAAAGGCATTACTGCATAAGCTCTGGGAAAGCCCTCAAACCTAAAATGTAAACAGGTTGTCTTTTTCACTTTTTTTTAATTTGGGGGAAGGTTTATCATTTTATTTTTCTCTTCTGCAGCCCAAAGCCAGCCAGGTTCCTTGAGGTGAACACTGAGGGATGTCAATGTTGTCTGTGCAGGTAAAAGGACTAAAGGAGGCACCTGAATAGGGAGGGGTACTAAACAAAAGAACTTCTTGAGAGAAAGTAAGATTCTATGTGTTCTGCTCTTTTTAAAAGTTCTATTTCACTTCAGCTTGCTTAACAGTGAAACTGTATTCCTCTCTTCTCCTAACTGTTTACAGAAACTGCTGATTTCCCAGCCTCTCAAAACCCAAGAGTGGAAGTGAAAACTTGTTTAGCTATTTCCTCAGCTCAAATTAGACACATCACAACTATTTCAGGCCATATGACTAAACTGTTCTGGGCTATTTAAATCAATGAAGTGAAAAAAAAGATGGAGATACCAGATAACATTAAATTTGCAATGAAAATGAAACTACAAAATTTAAGCTAAGGAGGATGCAAATGAGATCACTGGAATGTTTCTTAAGAATTGGTAAACACTTGAGATGCATTAGAACTGACAAACAACTAGAATTCTGCACACAGGAGACACTGGGGTTTAATGGGCAAGATAGTTATGCCCTCTACAGAAACTTTTCAGTTATTTAAGGCTCTGATGAGAAATCTTTACTTCTATAAAAACAAGGCTTAAAAAAAAAAAAAAGAACAAATTCTTTCTCTTTCTTTAAATAAAATTTATATAAATGAATAATAATGTAAGCAACTTACAATGTATATCCTTGCCACGTCCAAGTCACAGTATCCTAGAATAACAATAGTATTTAAACTATTACAGAAAAAATATCAAACAAAACCAAAAATTTTATTTTGATATTGGTATTCATATACTTCCTTTTTGAATTAAAAGCAATATGTTGAAAAGCAAAATAAGCACTAAACAATAGTGATCTATCAATTCTTGGATTATACATCTACATGGCAAAGATCTGTCTATCATCCATATGTAACCACGTATCTTTTTATGGAATTAAGTTGATCTGAATTTTTTTAAAAAAAGATTGTGTATGCTTAACTATTTTCCTAATATAAACATATCTGGATAATTAATTGGCTTACAAAAACCAGAATTCATCAGTTCTCAAAAAGGAGTTTATATCAGAGAAGAGACTATAGAAATAAAATAGTACAGAGTGAAAGAATTTGGATAAATAACATGCAGAAGCATATTGAGTAAAAATTTGATAAATTTTAATTTTTTAACTAAAAGTATACAAAGCTGAGAAATCAACCACTGATAGGAAGTTGATTAAGAACTCAATCTTAAATAACATAGATCACGAATAATTACATCCTGCCTTTTTATGTAAATTCTGTAGTAAAGAAAGTTCCTCTCAGAAACAAAACATCTGTCTCCCTGCCAAAAAATGACTTTCTTTAGGAAAATGATGACACAACCAATATCCAGAAGACAACAATGCATCTTGCTGAAGCAAAGGCTATTTCCTGAGCCCACATGGACTTTCTGTAGAATGTGAAGTTCTTTGCAGCTATTTTCTTATTTAAGCTGCTTGTCAAGTGTCACAGCTACTAAGTACTGAGTGTCACTGAACACCACGCCTCTTCCAAATTTATCCTGCTACTTCAATCCTTCTCTACCAGTAATGACCATTGAATCAGGAGATGTTTTTCCTTTCAAACTTTATAAAAAACCACAACTTTGTGAGAGCTTTTTCAAATCTTAAGAGACCCTGGAGCTGAGACATACTCATACCATCACAGGGACAATAGGGCAGAAGCTAAGGAGATATCTTCCTGTAGCTTAGTCGGAGAAGGCGATAGCAACCCACTCCAGTACTCTTGCCTGGAAAATCCCATGGACAGAGGAGCCTGGTAGGCTACGGTCCATGGGGTCTCGAAGAGTCGGACATGACTGAGCGACTTCACTTTCACTTTTCACTTTTATACATTGGAGGAGGAAATGGCAACCCACTCCAGTGTTCTTGCCTGGAGAATCCCAGGGACGGGGGAGCCTGGTGGGCTGCCGTCTATGGGGTCACACAGAGTCAGATACGACTGAAGTGACTTAGCAGCAGCAGCAGCAGCAGCAGCAGCTTAGTAATAGCAAAAGCAGTATCAAAAATTGGTATCAACCAATTTCTGCCTCCCTCGCAAGTTTTTTTAAGAAAGTATCTTTTTTTTAAGGTTGTAAACCAGGCTTCAGACTTTTAAAAAGAAAACTTTATTGAATTTGTTACAATATTACTTCTGTTATTTATGTTCTGGTTTTTTGGCCATGAGGCATGTAGGATCTCAGCTCCTCAAACAGGGATCCAACCTTCACCCCCAACACCGGAAGGTAAAGTCCTAACCCCAGACCACCAGGGAACTCCCCAATCTCACAAATTTTTAAAAACTAAATGTGGCAAGGAGAATGAGACTGCCTACCTGTTCCCACCATTTACCTATTCATCAATTTATTCAAGCAAAAGGGGTCCTAGAGAATTTGTGCTGTTTGGAATGGTGAGATTCTTCTCATAGTAAAATATGATGCTTACCAGCTTGTTTGGGTATCTGAGGAGAATTGGCTGCACTGGAACTCCTGGAATGAAGGCTCCTATAACCACATAGTGAAATTTATAACATGTTCTTTATATGAATACAAGTTTTACAGTGAATTTAACAATTAATAATAAACAATATAAATATACTAAATGTTTTAAGAGTACACATAAACTATTGGCTGAATGTTGGTAAATTCCTAATGTTAGCCAAAATGAGAGATTTTTAAATTTAGAAATATGTAAGCAAAATATTAAATGTTATGCCTAAGTCACTTAAAATATTATTCTTATCTCCATTTGTTTTCATTTTCCAAATACCTATTATTCAAAAAGCTTTTTTTTTTAAGAGGAAAAGATAAAATTAAGAGAAGAAAATCTAGATGAAACTAAATGCTGAACCACTAACTACCACACTTGCTAGAGTGAGTTTTGACTTTGGTTCTGAGCATTCTAGCAGCCAGTACAAAAACATTTAAAAATATTAGTAATGACTGTTAAATAACATATGAAATTATAAGTTGCTATAAAACTAACAACTTCATAATATTTTAAAAAGGCATGACCCTCAGAAGGAATTAAAAGCATTATAATGATAATTGAAATAGGTTTTCTAACTTGATGACATGGACCCCAAGTGTCTGTGGGGGTTGTTCTTGGAGGAAAATAAAAATTGCTAGTGGTTTCTGCTCAAACACACACATACACACACACACACACATGACATTCCAAAGAAGAGGGCATTATGATACCAAAAGAGAAAGTAAAAGAGTGAGTTGTGGATTCACATTATTAAAAACATTTTATCAGAAAATAAGAAATGCTCCAAGCAAACTGATGAGTTATTTTGTATATTTATTATTAGCTCACTTGAGAAATCATCTATATTATTTTGTCAAAATACATAATTTAATTGATCTCACCTGGTTTAAAAGTAATCAAACAGGACCGATTAGTACAAGTACCTTCTGGGAAAACTAGTATCTTGGGAGAAAAGGAATAGATTTAATATTTCAGTCTAATTAAGAGATTACTTCTTTACTTGCTTTCTTATGACTTCACAGTTGCCAATTTTTATAAAGCAAAAATAAAAGGCTAGCACTTAATGTCAGTGAAACCTAGAATCAGATCATTCAGTTTTGCTCTAAAAGAAGTATAGTCTGACCATTAAGATAACCTGAAAATGAATTAAAGTTTTGAAGAAAGAATATACACAGTAAATGTTTCTTAATGATGATGCTAATGATCTGAAAAGGGTTCAAAGAAGCTGTAGACCCTGAATCATGGTCAAAGTTGCATTCATTTTATACAATATTAAATTCTTTCTTCTACTGGTATACACCTTTAACTAAATCATTTGCTACTTCTGTTTCAATTTTCCCATTAAATGATATTCCCTCTTACAACATACAGTTTCAGATTGTACTGAGAAAAAAGGAGGAAATACCAACAATATGCTTTATGCTTACTTGAATTTGTTGACATATGGAATACAATTTAATATTCTTTTCTGAGGAAGTGTTTTTAGTTTTTAATATATTATGATTTCCACACAAAAACTATGCACTACAGTTCCCCATTAACTGAATAAAACAGCAGGTTGATTTTTCTGAAGCCTTTGGAATTTAGCAATGAGTAAATTGCTAAGCACAGAAACAAAATCCCTGCACTTACAGCATTTAGTAATGGGTATTTTATAACAATTAAAGTAATTAGTAAGCTAAACTACCATAACAAGTTATTTGTAAAATAAAAATTGTGAATAGGTGTGATTCCATTCTCCAACTTCACAAACAAACAAACAGGTTTCCTATTCCAATTGGATACAATAACAAATATAATTCATGCAGTGGATATTCTATAGCTATACCATGAAGAATAAATTAATGTAGAGTAAATCATAAACTCTCAAAAATCCCAGGGACGGGGAGCCTGGTGGGCTGCTGTCTATGGGGTCACACAGAGTCGGACACGACTGAAGCGACTTAGCAGCAGCAGCAAGAACTAGAAGGGGCATTAAACATCATATAGCATCTCTAATACTTGAATTATTTTTATAATATCCCCCTCAAGTGGTTGCCTAGCCAATGCCTGAATATTCTAGAAAGAGGTTCCAAATCAGACCATTCTAATTCTGGACAGGAAGTTCTTTGAAACGAGCAAAGTGAACTGAAATCTTGTTTACTTTCACCCACCAGTCCTAAATTCCTTGGAGTCAAAGAGCAGAATCAAATCCTTATTCCAAATGTCATTTCTTCCCAGTCACTCTTTAAATCATTCCTCACATGCCTTGGTTTCTAAAACCTCCTGGTTGATCATACATCTCTTGGTACTTTAATATCAAAACATTACCACTAGTAGCCAGGTAACCTCAGGACCATGAGTTCTGCTAGAGATCACTTGTTTTCACCTGGGCAAAGGCAGGGGGTTACTTATCAGAATCACCCATGAGGCTCTATTTATGCAATAAATGTTGCTCCTTCCACACCTTCAAAAGCATTCCAGGGACTTCCTTATGGCCCGGTAGTTAATAATCTGTGTTCCAATGTGGGGGAGGTGGGTTCAATCCCTGGGCAGGGAACTAAGATCCCACTGCTGCGGGGTAACTAAGACCAGACACAGCCAAAAATAAACAAACTTTAAAAAAAAAAAAGCATTCCAGGGGAAGGAGGAGATGGGATGGTAAAATGTAGAAAAGTTCTACAGGTGATTCTGAAATGCCCCCCTGAACTGAAAAGCACTATCTAAATATACTTCAGATAATCTTAAAATATTAATCACTTTCAAAATACACCCACCCACCATATTTTTGAGTATAACTGAGCTTTAGTATCCCATCTTTAAAATGATAAATAAATTCAGAGGTAGAAAATTACTTTTTATGACACAAAGTAAAAACCAGTTCAGAGTATGGAGAATAAAAAAGAACGATACATTTAATTCTAGGAGTATCTCATGCAGAAGAGGACTTCTTAATCCTTACTCATTTATTCTGCTTTTATTATGCTAAAGACAACCAGCATAAGGTATACCCTGATATATGGATCCAAACGAATATATACAAGTGTACAAAAAATAAATTCTCAATATATTTAAATAAACATCTATTGTATTTTACCTGGGGCCATTCCCCTCCTGATGTGGCCCGCCTTATTATTTCATTTATTGTGTTTTTTCGAGAATCTGGATCTACACGGGACACCAACACTGGCTGCAAGGCCCGCAATATTCCTTTAAAACAAATGAAGAGTCATAAGTCATTTTTTGGGCTACAGCTACTATAGACATGATACCAAATTATAAAACAAATTGCATGGAAAATTAAAAAGATAGCAAATCAAAGAGAACAACTTAAAAAACTGTCTTACTCAAAGTTTGTTAGAACTTATTAATAGATTCTGGATTCAAAAGGACAGGTGGCTATTTATACCTAAAAAATACTTCATTGATTTCACAGAAGTTAGTAACAGAAATATGGGAAAAAAATGCAATTTTCTCCCTAAAACACTTCTTTCTCAATTTACATTAAACATTCATAATATGCTATAGATTGTCTTGTTTTATTTTGGGACTATCCCTGCAATAATATTGCAAGCTGATTATGTGAAGCCATAGTACATGTGGGTAGGGGGCAATTGCTATTTATCTTAATAAAATTTTCAGTGCAATAGTCTTTTGAGTAGGCAGCTTCCTAGCACAATAAACCTCATTTCACCAAAAATCTATTGCTAAACAACTTTAGGGGAAAATGTCATGTTACACAAAGCAAGGTGGTTATCTTAAAAAAAAAAAAAAGAAAGAAGAGAGTGTGTGTGTGTTTCTTAGCTGAATGACAAAGCTGTAAGAACTACTATCATTTTCTCTAGAGTACCAAGGCAATTTTCAAACCTACCCTCTCATCACCTGATGCTTGGCAATAGCCTTGGGACAACTGGAAGCAGTTACTTAGAGACTAATCCCCAGGGGAGAAAGCAAAGCATCTGGTAGGAAAAAACATTTCACTTGTTTCATTATTTTTATGGCAGGAAGCATTTATTGTTCTACATCACAATTTTCAACAAGTTACACATTTTTCCCTCATGGAGATTTGGGGGCAATAATGAAGAAAACAGAGTTAGGAGAAAAGACTTATTGCATTTATCACTCTAATACCCTGAAGAGAAATTCACTGAAATACTAGGTAACTGGTGCTTTCACAAATTCTTCAATTAAATTCTCTCTCAAAAAATTTACCATATTTTGTATTGAAAAACTGTTCTTTTGGGCTTATATTTAGGAGCAGGAAGAAGTGATGGTGCAGCGGCAGAGGTAAGGTTTAAAAAGAATGATAGGGGATTTCCCTGGTGATCTGGTGGTTAAGACTCTGTGCATTCCCTGCAGGGGGTGCCAGTTTGATCCCTGGTAGGGAAACTAAGAGCCCACATGCTGCACGGCACGGCCAAAAAGATAAATGAAATAAATAAATAAATATTTCAAAGAGTTATATCCGAAAGGTTTAAAAATTTTAAAAAAATTAAAAAGAATGATGAGGTATAGGTAGGGAGGTCATTAATCTTTTTTCATAAATTCATTTTTTTGATATTATACCTCATTAAAAGCAATAAAATATGTTTGAAGTGTTTTATTATTTTAAAGTCTTAAAAAAATTAATCAGTAAACTATACAGAATTTTCTAAATTTAAAGCATGAACATGAAAATATTTTCTCTGTTGTCTTACAGAGTACTTACTGCCAATCAGAGGCACCTGCACATTCTCATTTCGAGATACTATAGAAGGTAATCCAGCTGCAACACAGGCAATTCCATCAAAGAAAGTTGAGTGAGGGGCAACGACAAAAATTGGTGCTTCCAACGGAGTTGCAATCTTTCCTTTCACAGTAACTACAAACCCCATTGAGAAGAACATGGCATGGCCTAGAAACTTCAAGACTGGGTGAGTAATTTTCCTTTGGAAATAAATATAAAAATGGACATAATTAGCTTTACCAATTGCAGCTAACAGCGGGGTTTTACTCTAAAGCACAAAGCAAAAACCAAAACATGTCAGCACTTCATTTTAAAATATCAGCTAGGAAGAACGGCTAACACATCAGTGGAGCTCTTTCTGCCAGGCACTGTTCTAAGTACTTTATGCATATTAACTTCTTTAATCCCTAGCCCAATTTTATGAAATAGAGAGCATTTATCATTATTCCCATTTTACAGATGAGAAAACTGAGGCCCAGAGAAGTAATTTTTCCAAGACCACGTGACTATAAAGTAATAAGAATGAATTTTCAACATGCATCCCCCACTGAGAAATTCAAATCAGTCTTGTCCTTCATATGAGTCACCTTAGATATCTATATTTGTGTAACAAAGATGCTGCTACCCTCAAAAACACTCTTAGAACTAGCATGCTGAAACAGTCCTCAGAGTTATTTTAAAAATAAAAATTTAAAAGTAAGCCTAATTACTTATATCATTATAGCCCTTAAAAATCATGAAGAATCTTAAGAAGTAAATTTATTATCTCACTTCCTGGAACAAAGATGCACTTAATTCTGGTTATTGATTTATTTACTATTTTAAAAGAATCTGACATTAAAAATTAATTAAATCAAATTGTGCCAGGAATCCTGTTGGACACATAAGACAAGTAAGATCCAGTCTCTGTCTTTGATAAACTCAGTTGAGTAGAAAAACAAAAAGCACAGTCCTAGAAGTGCAAACACATGATGGACATCTCAGTATATGAATAAGCATATAGCTTTTCATGAAAAATACGGGTCTCCCATAAGACATCTGACAGGAGTTTTGAAAAATGAGCTTCCTATTGAATTCTCTCAACATTCACATAATAATATTGTGAGGAGCTATTAAGCAACTAACTCCCAAGGAAGTTTCTCTAACTTTTATTTCATGGTGAGGAGAAGTGAGACACAGAAAGCCCAAGTACTTTTCAGGAGGGCACAGGGAAATGATTGCTCTCTCCTTGCTCTGTAGTTTAAGAGCTGAGATCTTTATTTATTTAAAGATAAAGAGCTCACCCTGTCACAGAACTTTCAGACCTCCTGTTTTCTCTGTGTGACCCCATAGACGGCAGCCCACGAGGCTCCCCCATCCCTGGGATTCTCCAGGCAAGAACACTGGAGTGGGTTGCCATTTCCTTCTCCAATGCATGAACGTGAAAAGTGAAAGTGAAGTCACTCAGTTGTGTCCGACTCTTAGCGACCCCATGGACAGTGGCCCACCAGGTTCCTCCATCCATAGGATTTTCCAGGCAAGAGTGCTGGAGTGGGGTGCCATTGCCTTCTCTGATGTAGCCTCTAACAAGGTCCAGTCCCTGGGTTGGAAAGATCCTCTGGAGGAGGGCATGGCAACCCACTCCAGTATTCTTGCCTGGAGAATCCCCATGGACAGAGGAGCCTGGAGGGCTACAGTGCATGGGGTTGCAAAAAGTCGCACACGACTGAGCGGCTAAGCACAACACAGCACAGCCTCTAACGACTGCATTCCAAAATATCCTATATTCAGAGCTACAATTGTTGATCACTGCCTAAACTTCAATAAATTCTTCTATGATTCACCTAATATTTAGACATAGTTACTTCTTACCTCTTCCAACCAGTTATTGGGTGGGTCAGCTTTTCAGGACAGCATGCTGTTGAAATTGCAGCCAGCAACCACGCCAGTAATAAAATTAATGCAACCAATAGGGCACGAATTGGAAGCAGGATAATTCCAAGGAAGAAAATCTGAAAGTCAAAGTTGATTAAAAAAAAATAGATGACATTTTAATGCTGTAGTTATCAAACAGATATACTTAAAAGAAAAAATCTTAGGCTATTCAAGCTTTCACTCAAAGATGAATTGAGCATTACCCTGCACCAGGCAACGATCTAAGCACAAAGGAAATAAGACATTATATCTGATCTCACAAAGTCTGCTAGGTAGCAAAAGAAATAGGGGAGAAAACCAGTGAATGTGAATAGGGGTTGCTGGGGAAACAAAGAAAAGGTGTGTTGGGCTTAGTGGTAGTGTGGGATTAGTAGTTGTGATACACAGGCTTAGTCGCCCCGTGGCATGTGGAATCTTCCCAGACCAGGAATTGAATGCCATGTCACCGGCATTGCAAGGTGGATTCTTAACCACTGGAAGTCCAGTTGTATCATTTTAAAATGTCACTGGTAGTGTATGAGAATTTCAGTCACTGTATATCCTTGCTGACATTTGGTGTTTAAAATCACTTTAAAAAATCAATTTTATGAAGGCGTAATTTACACAAAATACAATATGAGCTTTTCAAATGTATAGCCCTATGCAGACACCACCATAATCAAGATATAGATCATTTCCATCACTCAAAAAAATTCCCTTGTGTCTCTTTGTAGTCAGTGTATCCTCAGTGTATGGCAACCACTGACAATCTTTCACTAGAGTTTTTGTCTGTACGATATTTTCATATAAATGAAACCACATGGTATGTACTCTTTTACATCTGGCTTCTTTCACTTCATATTTTTGAGATTCAGCCATGTTGTCATATGTATCAGTAATACAGTCTTTTTCATTGCAGAGTGATATTCCATTGTATGAATATACTGCAATTAATTTACCCATTAACCTGTTCAGGGACATTTAGCCTATTATAAGTTCCTATCTATATGAGTAAACATCAATTTTTGAGACTCATACATTTTCATTCATGGTGGATGGTAGTGAAATTGTCAGGCCAGGATGTGCTTAAAGAACATGCCAAATTGTTTTCCAAAGTTGTTGTGTCATTTCATACCTCCACCAATGAAGTATGAAAGTTCCTGTTGCTTCACAGTCTCATCAATTTTCAGTGTTGTCAGTCTTTGTAGCCATCCTGGTGGGTGTAAAATGATATCTCATTGTGGTTTCCTTAATGAACAATGATGCTGAGCAAATTTTTTCATGTGCTTATTGGTCATCCCTTTAACCTATCTGTTCAAGTCTTTAGTCCATTTTCACTGGGTTATTAGTCGTTTTCTGATCAATTTTTAGGAGGTCTTCATATATTGTTTACAAGCCCTTTTTCAATATATACATTGAAAATATTTTCTCCTATTCCATGGTTTGCTTTTTCATTTTCTTATTGGTATCTTTCAACGAGAAGCGTTTTAATTCTGATGAAGACTAATTTATCAATTTAGTTCTCTTCTGCATCCTTTCTAAGAAATCTTTACCTATCTCAAGATTATGAAGATATTTTATATCTTCTTCTTCTAGATGATATATAGATTTTGCTTTTATGTTCAAGTCCATGATCCATCGTAAATTACTTTCTGTGTGGTGTACAGTAGGGATCAAGTTTCATTTTTATCTACAGATTTATCTAGTTGTTCCAGAACCAGCTCCCCTGGCCCCTGCTTTCCCCACCCACCCCAGCTCTGAGGCCTGTGGGATCTTAGTTCCTGGACCAGGGATCAAATCTGCGCCCCTTCCAGGAAAGTGCAGAGTCTTAACCATTGGACCGCCAGTGAAGTGCCATCCCCAGAACCAATTTTGAAAAGACGTCACATTCCCCAATAAATTTTGTTGGCCACTTTGTCAAAAAATCAATTGAACATACATGTAGGCTCTCTATTCTGTTTTGTTGGTCTATTCGTCTGTATGTCTGTCAATTCCCTACTCTCTTAATTGCTATAGTCTTGTAGTAAGTCTTGAAATCTGGTAGTATATGTCTTCCAACTTTTTATTTTTCAAACTTTTTTTGGGATAATCTAGATCCTTAGTATTTCTACATACATTTCAGAATTAATCTGTCAGTTGCCACACAAAAAGCCTGTTGGAATTTTTGTTGAGCTTTCAATGAACCTATAGATCAATTTGGGAGGAATTACCATCTTAATAATGTTGATTCTTCCAACTTACAAACATGGTATAGATCTTTATTTTATGTAAATCTTCATTAATTTCTTACAATAGAGTTCTGTTGTTTTCGTTGTAGTGGTCTTGAATCTGCCTGCAGTGCAAGAGACCCTGGTTCAATTCCTGGGTTGGGAAGATCTGTTGGAAAAGAGGCTACACACTTCAGTATTCTTGGGCTTCCCTGATGGCTCAGCTGGTAAAGAATCAGATGCAGTGTGGAAGTCCTGGGTTTGATCCCTGGGTTGGGAAGATCCCCTGGAGAAGGGAACAGCTACCCACTCCAGTATTCTGGCCTGGAGAATTCCATGGACTATACAGTCTATGGGGTTGCAAAGAGTAGGACATGACTGAATGACTTTCACTTATTGCTATCATGAGATTATTTAATTTCATCTTGCGGTTGCTGCTAGTATACAGACAAAGTTGATTTAAAATTTTAATCTTTAAACATTATTAAGATGACAAAACCAATTTTGAGTAACTGTCAGATTAAGAGGATTATGCATCATATTTTCTTTTGGTAATAAGTTATCTCTGTAGGAAGGCCTTCTTTTGATACTATTGTGATTATTTTCCTCTCTTTCTTCATAGCACTTACTAAGACACAGAATTATATATATTTCTATACTTGCTTGTTTAACTTTTTCAGTGAAACACAGGCTTAAGATAGGCAGAGTCCTTGTTTCTCTTGTTCATTATATCTCTGTCTCCAGAGAGTAACATTGTGCCTGGCATGTAGTAGGCATCCAGCAAATATTTTTGGTATGGTAAATGACCCACAGTTACAATTCCATATTCTACTGAGGAAAGAAAAGCTAGGCTAATTTTCTCCATGCCACTATGGAACAGATCCTTAAACAGTCAAAAAGAGAGGAGGAGCAGTAAAGCTAAGCCCTATGAGATGCAGAAGTGACAACAGTCCTTAAACAAGATATTGATCATCATTTAAGATTAAATTTAGCCTAAATTCATGATATTGAGTCATCCTTAAACACAAGTATATCAATCTTTTAAACTGGATAATACAGATAACATTGTTTTTCAGTCGTGTCTATTTAAATTTTCCTTTACCCAGACAGTTCAATCCATTGAAACTACTTTGGAATCTCTGTCTACACGCATTTTAACATTTTAAAAAATATTGCAACTATATTCATTACTTGGAAGTGCTCTCTAAATGGTTGCAGGCATGCTATTTAAAAAAACAAAAAACAAAAACTCAAAAATTTAGTAATCCAGGTACAATGTACATACTTACAAACATGCCACTTTGAGCCTCTCTCCAATACATGAAGCCAAAGAGATGGACATACCTTCATTTAAGTATAACTGATTTGATGAACTCAGGCCAAAAGGAATTCTGAATTAGAGTCAATGAATTTGTTAAGTGTTTCTGAGTGACTTTCACTCAGAAATTTTAAGATATCATGGGAATATATTTTAAGACATAAATATAATTTTAAGACACATTTTAAGATCAAGTTTTTAAACATTTAGTTTCTTTACGAAGAGGTATTGCTACATTCATTATCTTCCTCTTCCTTTCTCATACCTTCAGACACCCATCAACCATTACTGTAATCACCACCCACACTGCTTAGCCCAGCACTTAACCTATCACTACCATAGAGGACAATGGTCTCAGTGCAGATAAGCATGCTGTGCAAAAATTACACTATTTCAAATCCAAAGTAAATAAATATGTAAGATGGACAGGAAACATTAAAAAAATTTTTCCCATGCAGAACACATAGGACAAATGTAGCCTGCATAGTCTATCTTGTTCTCTGATCACTAACTTCACCAAAGAGGAAGTCCAAAGAGTGAGTGTAACTGCTAATGGTAAAAGCAGTGCTTTACAAGAAAAAGGAAAGGACAGGAACTTCCTTTTTGTATAGAGCCATTTTTAACAACCAGAGAGTCTCTGGTCCTTGAATCTACGAGACGTGTTTGGGTGAAAACCGATTCAGGACCAAAAACTCTTGACTACCTTAAGCGGACCCATATTATTCCTTTTCTTAGGTTGTGATTTCCCATCATTGATACAACTGCTTAGCCAAAACATCCTACCTTTCTTTTGGTTCTAATTCCAGACCTGGGTTCTCTGCCTTCTCCCTCACTCTTCTCATCCCAAAAGGACTCCCCTCCTTCCCTCAGACAAAACAACAACAAAAAGCTCCCCAAACCCACTCTCCTGCAGTACGATGAGCTCCCACTACACTTCACACACTCAGGTTGAAGTTCTTCTCCCAGAGCCCTTCCCTCTTCTCAGTACCTAATGTTTCCTCCGCCACGGGCCTGCTCAGCCTCCTCCTGTTTAGCACCTTCTCCCAAGACCCACATGCTCTTTGCATCTTCTCTTCTCTCACACACACACACACCCAGACCTCCAAGCATCCTCCAAGGGTCCTAAATTCTCAGCGCAGCATCTCTGCACCCTGCAGACTCCCGGCCCCTTCAGAAGCCCTTCCCTCTCAGATCTACATCCCTTTCTTCCTCGAACCTGGCTTCCCAGACTCACTCCCCTCAGTCATTTCCCCTTTGCACCCACACTGCCGTCTAAAAACAGCCTTCCCTGACTGACCGATGGCCCCCCTCAAACTGCCTCCTCCCTCAGATCCACACCCCTGCCCTGCATCTGTCTCCCCTGTCAGGCGTTCCTCACCTGGACTGCTTCCTCCCTCAGACCCGCTCCCCTCACTTGGACCTGCCTCCGCTCTCATACTCCCGTCGCTCACCTGAAGCTGCTTTGCCGGTCAGTCTCTAGTCAGTCCCCTGAATTTTCGTCAGACTCACATCCCTCACCTGGGTCTGCCTCCCCTGTCAGACGTCCCTCACCCGGATCTGCCCTCCTCCCTCTAACCCATGCTCCTCACGTGAATCCACCTCTCCTGTCAGACCCTCGCCCCCACCTGGATGCGCCTCGCCACGCCCAGCCGCGTCTGCTGCACGAAGGGATTGGGCACAGGTGGCGGGAAGAAGGACGCCTGGCGGGGCACCATGGGCGGCCGCAGCCCCGCGTTCCCGACGCCAGCTCCCGGCACAGTGGCCGCCACGGCCCGCGCGTCAGCGCACCGGTTCATGGCCGACCCTGGCGTCTGACTAGAGCGAAGCGACCCACGCGGAGCGCGCGAGTGGGCACCGCCGCCAGGACTCAGTGGGAGCCGCTTAGGAGTCCGGGGCTTCTGCGCAGGCGCCAAAGTTACCTAGCCGCCCTCCGCTCTCGCCCCGCCCCTCTGGCTCCGAACACGCCCAGGTTCTAGCCCCACCCCAGCAACCCCACCTCAAGCACAGCCCCACCCTTTTAGGTGTCTGGCCCTTCCTTTTGGGATTCATAGCTCCGCCCCCTTGGAGGTGACTTTTTCCCTTCAAAGCGACGCACCCGCAAGAGAGAGTTTAGACTGTTCTCTGCTCCAGCATCAGGCCAACCTGGCTTAACTTTCGCTTTTATTGGCTCTTTGGCCAAATCATTGTCTCCATGAACCTCCGTTGCCCCATTCGTAATACCGAGATAAACAGAACCTGAATCCAGCAATCTGAGGAGCAACTCTGGGGCTGTTCCATTAAGAGGGTTCATTATCCAGGGTGGATCTGATTTCTGGCGCATGTTTTGCTTTTGCTTAAACCAGTTTGAGTGTCATGTTTATCAGTTACAGCTGAAAGAGTCCTGACTGATAGAGAAACTGGTGCCAGGGGTGTGCTGTCTTCCAGTCAAAATATGGACTGACAACGTGAAGATAGTTTTCCCAAGGAAAACTGAGCTACAATGACTAGAAAAATACAAAACCACCATTGCCCTCTGAACGAGATGAGGAACCTGGTCTCAGAAAAAAGAGAAGTGACTTGGAGACTATTTGTCTCCACTTTACTTGCATCAGAGTCTGAAAAGAAATAAAAAGCATGATCAGAAGGCCCACCAATGGAGCTTCCCCCAGGCTGGCTTCAGGAGAAGGCAGGACATAGGGACAGCAAATCCATGGAAGAAGGGAAGCATTTTGATGTCCCTAAGCAAATGCTCATCAGGCAAAAATGAAATCAGGTGGCATGATCAAGGTATGAAAAGTGACTCTTGAGAACTGGAAGTGGCTTATGGCAAGTTTCAGGGAATCAATTGAAATATGTAGCACCTTAGAAACAAACATCCTGCCTGTAGCACTTCACTGTCAGAATCAGAGAGATGATGTAGTCTGGTGAAAAAAGAGCACAGACTTGGAAATCCCAAAACCCAAAAGCAAGATTGAGGTCCAGGGTTAACTCACCACAGACCCGTGACAAAAATCACTCCCCTTATTAAGCCTTTGTTTTCATTTATATAATGGAGAGAACAGAGTTCAGTTCAGTCGCTCAGTCATGTCCGAATCTTTGCGACCCCATGAATTGCAGCACACCAGACCTCCCTGTCCATCACCAACTCCCGGAGTTCTCTAAGACTCATGTCCATGGAGTCAGTGATGCCATCCAGCCATCTCATCCTCTGTTGTCCCCTACTCCTCCTGCCCCCAATCCCTCCCAGCGTCAGAGTATTTTCCAATGAGTCAACTCTTCGCAAGAGGTGGCCAAAGTACTGGAGTTTCAGCTTTAGCATCATTCCTTCCAAAGAACACCCAGGACTGATCTCCTTCAGAATGGACTGGTGGGATCTCCTTGGTCCCTAAATTCTGCCTCCTGAGAATTCTGTATATAGGTCAAGAAGCAACAGTTAGAGCTGGACAAGGAACAACAGACTGGTTCCAAACCAGGAAAGGAGTACGCCAAGGCTGTATATTGTCACCCTGCTTATTTAAACTTCTATGCAGAGTACATCATGCAAAATGCCCAGCTGGATGAAGCACAATCTGGAATCAAGATTGCCAGGAGAAATATCAATAACCTCAGATACACAGATAATACCATCCTTATGGCAGAAAGCAAAGAAGAACTAAAAAGCCTCTTGATGAGAGTGAAAAAGTTGGCTTAAAATTCAACATTCAGAAAACTAAGATCATGGCATCTGGGCCCATCACTTCATGGCAAATAGATGGGGAAACAATGAAAACAGTGACAGACTATTTCTTGGGCTCCAAAAATCACTGCAGATGGTGACTGCAGCCCTGAAATTAAAAGACACTTGCTCCTTGGAAGAAAAGCTATGACCAACCTAGACAGCAAATTAAAAAGCAGAGATATTACTTTACCAACAAAGGTCTGTCTAGTCAAAGCTATTTGGTTTTTCCAGTAGTCATGTATTGATGTGAGAGTTGGACTATAAAGAAAGCTGACTGCTGAAGAATTGATGCTTTTGAACTGTGGTGTTGGAGAAGACTCTTGAGAGTCCCTTGGACTGCCAACTCGATGGACACGAGTTTGAGTAGGCTCCGGGAGTTGGTGACGGGCAGGGAAGCTCAGAGTGCTGCAGTCCATGAGGTCGAAAAGAGTCAGACATGACTGAGCGACTGAACTGAACTGAAATTAAAAATGAAATGAAGGGGGAAAAAAAAGCAGCATACCTATCGCCAAAAATCTGCTCCAAAGTAGCTCCCCTGTGTTAGAATTGTCTCCATAGGAGCTTTTAATTTATTTTTAAATTTTGTTGGAGTATAGTTGATTAAGATGAGAGCCGAAGAATTGATGCTTTTGAACTGTGGTGCTGGAGAAGACTCTTGAGAGTCCCTTGGACTGCAAGGAGATCCAACCAGTCAATCCTAAAGGAAATCAACCCTGAATATTCATTGGAAGTATTGATGCTGAATCTGAAGTTCCAATATTTTGGCCACCTGATGCAAAGAACTGACTCATTGGAAAAGACCCTGATGCTGGGAAAGATTGAAGGCAGGAGGAGCAGAGGACGACAGACGATGAGATGGTTCAATCGTATCACCGACTCGATGGACATGAGTTTGAGCAAGTTCCAGGAGTTGGTGATGGATAGGGAAGCCTTGCATGCTGCAGTCCATGGGACCGCATAGAGTCAGACTGAGTGATTGAACTGAACTGATTTTCAATGTTGTGTTTGTTTCAGGTATACAGCACAATGATTCAGTTATACATATATTTATTCTTTTTCAGGTTCTTTTCTCATACAGGTTATCACAGAATATTGAGCAGACTTACCTGTGCTATATAGTAGATCCTTGTTGGTTATCTATCTTATATATAGAAGTATGTATATGTTAAGGAGAAGGCAGTGGCACCCCACTCCAATACTCTTGCCTGGAAAATCCCATGGATGGAGGAGCCTGGTAGGCTGCAGTCCATGGGGTCGTGAAGAGTCGGACACGACTGAGCGACTTCACTTTCACTTTTCACTTTCATGCATTGGAGAAGGAAATGGCAAACCCACTCCAGTGTTCTTGCCTGGAGAATCCCAGGGATGGGGGAGTTTGGTGGGCTGCCGTCTCTGGGGTCGCACAGAGTCGGACACGACTGAAGCGACTTAGCAGCAGCAGCAGCAGCAGCAGCATGTATATGTTAATCCCAAGCTCCTGATTTCTCTCTTCCCCCCATTTCCCCTTTGGTAACTGTAAGTTTGTGTTCAACATCTGTAAGTCTGCATATGAATCTTTTTAGATCTCACAAAATTATTTTAGAATAATAAACCAAGTGATGATTAAAACAGGGAATTATTCTTTGGTGGTCCAGTGGCTGGGACTCCGAGCTCTCAATGTCGAAGGCCCAGGTTCAGTCCTGGTTGGGGAACCAGGGTCCCACAGGCCACATAGTACAGCCAACAGAATAAACAAACAAAACAGAAAAAAACAAGTGATGAATAAAACAGGAAAAGAAAGAACTATCATGGGGCAAGGACGTGCATTATCTTGGTATTTGTAGCTGAATTTCTTTAATATATTATGAAGAATCGAAAAACACAGCAAAACAATTTCACAGTTTTCCCATCAAGAGGTAGAGTCTTTCCCCATCCCTAGAATCTGGGCTGACCTCACAACTTGTTCTGATCAATAAAATGTGGCAGAAGTGGTACCATGTGAGTTTTAGAGCCTGGGCCACAAGGGGCCCTTATAATTTTTGCTCCCAAACTCTTGCCACTGCTTAGGGAGGCTCAGGCCAACCTGCTGAATGACAAAGAGCTCAAAGAGCGAGGGAGAGGCCCAGTGAGCAGGTAACACCAAGAAAGTGAGAGAGGAGCTTCCCCAGTGGCTCAGTGGTAAAGAATCCACCTGCTGATGCAGGAGACACGGCTTCAACCCCTGGGCCCAGAAGATTGAACATGCTATGGAGCTACGGAGCCCATGTGCCACGACTAATGAGCCTGTGACCTAGAGCCGGGGAAGCACAACTACTGAGCCTGCAAATCACAATTCCTGAGCCTATGTGCTACAGCAACCGAAGCCCACATGCCCTAGAGCCCGGGCACTGCAACCAGAGTAGGCCCCCTCACAACTAGAGAAAAGCCCATGCAGCAACCGAGACGCAGAACAGCCAAAAATAAAGTAAATTAAAATTATTTTAAAAAGAAAGACAGAAGGAAAGTGAGGGAGGCCTCCTTGAACCCTGGGCTGCCTTTGTGGCTCAGCTGGTAAAGAATCCACCTGCAATGCATGAGACCTGGGTTTGATCCCTGGGTTGGCAAGATCCCCTGGAGAAGGGAAAGGCTAACCACTCCAGTATTCAGGCCTGGAGAATTCCATGGACTATATAGTCCATGGGGTCGCAAAGAGCCGGACACAACTGAGCGACTTTCACTTTTTCACTACCCTGAAGTTCGAGGGCCTAGCTGGACCCTTCGCTGGTAGGGGTTAGGGAAAGGATATTCCCGGTACCTGAGACCAGTTTGTCAAGCCCTGAGTGGCTGAAAGATAGATGGAGTTGGTGAATGACATGTTTATCAATCAACTGCTCAGAGTAGGTTGAAGGCATGATGAGACTCTGACTCTGGGCCCTGGGATGGCTGCTCCTTTCAAGGTATTCACTGTAGAAATCTCAGAATCTTCCTACCCTACCAGACAGATGTAGCCTTTAGCTACTCAAGTGACCTCTCTGAGCCTGCATACTCATCTCAGAATGGGAAGATTCATTCCTACCCCGAATGGATTGTGATAATAAGTAAAATAATGCCTGTGTAGTGTTCATAGAAGTGCATGCAAGAAATGGCACCTTTCAGGTATTACACGTGGAGCAGCTGAATTTTCTCAGTATAAAAAAGAACCTTAATGACAATGTATGACAGCCATGATATAAACTGTCCCTAGGGCTTCCCCGGTGGCTCTGTGGTAAAGAATCTGCTTGCAATGCAAGAGATCCAGGTTTGATCCCTGGGTCGGGAAGATCCCCTGGAGAAGAAAATGGCTGGCAGACTTGTGTGGCCCTTCAGCACAGAAGGAAGCCTCTCGAGTCCTTAAGAACCTGAGTGATTGGGCAGGCCCCAGGAGAAAAGAGGACTCCACTGAGGTCACCTCCAGAGACCTGTCCATTCCTCATCCCCTCCCCACCAGCCCCACCATGAGAAGTAATAGACTGTTGGAACCAGGGAAGGTCTCTGAAATAAACCCAAGCCTTATGTTCTCTTAGCAGCTCTAAGAGAGGGCTCCCTGGTAGCTCAACTGGTAAAGAATTTGCCTGCAATGCAGGAGACCCCAGTTCTAGTGCTGGGTGGGGAAATTCTCCTGGAGAAGGGATGGGTTACCCACTCCAGTATTCTTGGGCTTCCCTGGTGGCTCAGATGGTAAAGAATCTGCCTGCAAAGCAGGAAACCTGGGTTCGATCCCTGGGTTGGGAAGATCTCCTGGAGGGCATGGCAATCCACTCCAGTATTCTTGCCTGGAGAATCCCATGGACAGAGGAGCCTGGCAGGTTGTAGTCCATAGGATCGTGAAAGGTTGGACATGACCAAGTAACTAACCACAGCACAGCTCAGCAGCTCTAGAATTTCCATATAGGAGGGGATTAAGGACGGGCAGCCTGCTGGGAAGGAAGGATAAGGAGCTTACCCATCAATAGAAGCTGTGTTTAGAATGCACACACAGTTCTCCCCTAGCTATGTTTATTAGAGAGTTTGGGGGAGGGGAGATGGAGGGTAATGCTACTGATGGAGATACTTGGTTTCCGACTAAATCTTCTCTCGGTCACCTTTGGCCTTGACTCAGGATGTTATCCAGTATCTATGGTACTCTCAGAAAATCACTTTTCTCCAAGCTTTAGTTTCCTTATCAATCAAAATTGACTGATAATAGCCTCCCTTTTTCAGGTTGCTGTAATCTAAATGAAGCGATGCATGTGAAGGGTCTGGCACATAGTAAGCACTGTATTAATGGAAGGGGTGTTACTGTTAAATTCACTACTATTAGTACTAGAATTTATGTTATTGTTAAGGCAGAAACTGAGACTCAAGAAGAAAGGAAACTTTGAACAAGACCGTGCAATCAAATAACAGGAACTCTGCTGTGGCTCTTTCCATGGGACCGAGGGACTCCAGCTCACCCACCCAGAGTCTCTCGTTGATTACTTTGGCAGCTGTGACCTTTCCACCAGATGTCAACTATGCCCTGCAGGGAGCAGAGATTTAGACTTTCTACGTTTTCTCTTTGAGCTGGGGCTGGGGCTGGGGCTGGGGTTGGGGCTAGGGCCCCTCTCTAGGCTCCGCTAGAACAGCCAGCAAACACATCCACTCAATTAGTGTCTTTATTCATACTCACTGATTTTTCCCACGGGGAAACTGTTGAAGGAACTGGAGGGGAGGGCTGGGTGGGGGGAGCCATGACTTGGTTTTCCTCCATCCAGTGAAGGAAGTGACAGAGGAGGGACATAACTAAAGAGAGTGACCAAGGGGACCATCACTATGTGGACTGAGATGCATTGTGCAGTGACTTCAGACAACCTGAGTCCTTCTGTCGGGAAATGCAATGTCAAAGTGGAAAAGTAAAAAAAAAAAAAAAAAAGATCTAGAGGAAAGAACAAAGTGCATACGAAGCAAATTGCTAATGTAGGGACGGTTCTAAGGCAGCCAGCAGGGAGAAGGCCAAACGTCTGGGGTGGTCACCCGACCGTGCCCCACTCCCACTGCCCCATGCCAGGCCAGACTGTCGGGCCACCAGTGCCCTCTCAACATAGTCTCTGTTGGCTCCAAGGGTGCTGTAAAGCCACAGAAGGTTGTGGAAGGAGGAGAGCCTGAAGTGTGGCAGCACCAAGGCAGCCCAAGGCATGGCTGCATTGAGAATCTCAAAGCATCTCTTTGTGGGTGGCTCTGGAGGGCCGGTGAGATATGGAGGGGGAGGGACACCCAGGAGGGGTACAGTCAGCACCTTTACTTGAGCACAGGGCAGAGCCACTCTAGGGTTTCTTAAATTACCAGGTGGGGGTGAGAATGTTGATTAATTACAGAACTGAGGGCTGCCACGCCCACCCGGGTCCTTCCCTGGTGCTCAGGGCCCGGTGTGCAGCAGGTGATGGAGGGGCAGGCCCTGGGGGAGGCGGAGCCAGCTCAGCAGCCCAGCCAATCGGATTTGATGCTTCCGAACTTCACGCTCTTCAGACTTTGGTTCTCCAACTTCAGGTAATAGGCACCCTTGAAGAAGTAGCTGTGACCTGGAAGTGAGAAAGAGAAGAGCCTGTGACCAACCCATCCTCAGACATTATGGCACGGAGAAGGTTCCTGAGAACTTTACAAGTCTGCCTGTCATAGGGAAGATGTTTTCAATTTTTAAGGTGTTTTTGTTTTTTTTTTAATGTGGACCATTGCTAAAAGTCTTTCTTGAACTTGTTACAAAACTGTTTCTGTTTTATGTTTTGGTTTTTTGGCCAGGAGGCATGTAGGGTCTTAGCTCCCTGACCAGGGATTGAACTTGTACCCCCTGCATTGAAAGGTGAAGTTTTAACCACTGGACTGCCAGGGAGGTCCCCAGGAAGAAACTTTTAAATCACAAAAGCCCCTTCTGAGGCTGGAGGAAGGAATTAAACTCTCTGAGTCCCTGTTTCTTCATCTTTGAGATGTGGCTAAAGATACCACCTCTTAGGGGTTATGGTGATGATAAAATGAGATGATATATGCTATTATTAATATAAATAATAGCACTGTGCTGAGCACAAGCACCAAGCAGGGCACTTTGCATTCCTAGAGGTGGCAAACCAAGAGACTGCTATCCCTATCAGATGGCCCACATATGGGTTTTGTTTAATCCACACAAGTTTTCTGTTTTGTTTTGAATAATCTGGAAATTTCATATGAAAATACGGATTTCTCATTTCTTTTTAAAAGAGCTAGAATATCTAATAACACTACTCCCCTTTTCTCTTTTTGGGAGGCCGCACCAGGTGGCATATGGGATCTTAGTTCCCCACCCAGGGATCAAACCTGCCCCGCCCCTGCAGTGGAAGCATGGATTCTTAAATACTGGATTGCCGTCCCTACTCCCCTTTTCTTGCAGAGCAGAGATCGTCAGAAGCAGAGAAGCAGCTGTCCAGAAAACAAGCCATGTACTCTCTGGTGCTCCACAGACCACATCACTTCCCGCTGTCTGCCTTGCCTGCTTCACTCATTAATGCACCAGCTTGGCCCCTCAGGGTTTTGGAATTTCTTACTCCTGACACATATGACCTCATTTACTTCCTTTCAAACCCCTGGCATACAGGAGGTGCTCAACAGATGTTTCTTTCTGAAGATAATCCTTAACCTGACACCTGGCTGTACCCTGCTTTTTCTTGGACATGTGAGAGGTTTAGTCAGGGCCATGTGCTTAACATGTGATAGGAGCTCAAAAAGCATCTTTGTGAAATTTCATTGAAATCTCCTCTAAAAAGCCAAACTGGACTCATTTCCAGGGCCCTAGAGACCTCCCAGAAGCCTCCTCAGGAATCTGGTTTCCAAACTCCAAATTCTAGCCCTTGCTGGTTTGGTTGTTTTATGCTGCAAAGGAACAGAGACAAATGGGCTATCTTTGCCACCTCAGCATCAGGGCCTGACAAAGTTGGTCCTGTCTCAAATGGAGCCATCCTTCTGCTAACAGGAGGCAGTCACAAGGCCTCCTGTGGAACCCAAAAGGGCCTGGATCAAACCCCAGAATGAATCCAGGGCACCAAGCCCAGGTTTCTCGCCCGCCCCCGGCAGGCCTCCCCTCCTCCCTGCTCTCTGGCTCCCAGCTCCGCAGCTGTGAGGGGCCTTTCTGGGTCTTACTGCCTGGAGCTGGCTGAGTGAGCAGAGGTCAGGGGTCTGGATGCCTTCCCAGCGCTGGGCTGAAGGGGCTGGTTTGTTTTCCCCGGGCGCCGCCTGCCTCCGCATACAATGAGGGAGTGTGTGCTTGCAAGGAGTGGGGCCCTGGCTGGGGGCAGGGAGTCCTAGAAAGCGGCCAGAGGCCTGGGCAGCTCACCCCCGCCCTGCAGGTCCACCACAGCATCCAGGTTATCAGGGATGGCGTTCCAGGCATCGGCGATGAGCTTGGGGAAGCCAGGATCCATTTTCTTCTTCACCTCATTGTATCTGCAAGGAAAATGGCCATGGTGAACCAGTGGGCCTCCCTCAAGGCCAGCCCTTCCGCAGTGTGACCGGAGGGTCCGGCTGATGGCTCCTGGGTGAGCCTGGGAGGCCAGCTCTAACACTTCAAGGAGGCCCCTGACTGGAGCTGAGGGGCAGGGAGTCAGACCTGGGTAAATCCTAATTCCACGACTCACTTATTAGGTGACTTGGGATAGTCCCGTAAAAACAATCTTATAATTACTACTAACACTTAAACAGTGTGTTACCCACCTTCCATATACTTTCTCAGTCAATCCTTATGGCAATCCTATGACAGTTACTACCATAATACTAACTCATGTTATATTACAGAGGCTTAAAAAGGGGACCCAGTTTCTAAGTGGGAGTCCAACTCAGGCCTTCTGGCTACAGGGTGGTAAATTGCTCTCTGAGCCTGTTTTACCACTTGTTAGATGGTCTATATTTAATGTATTGATATTTAATTATCATATATATGAAACGGAATAACCCATGCAAAATGCCTAACACAGTATCTGAGAAATGTTAGTTTCCTTAGAAACTCTGATCTCTGCTGCAGTACAAAGAGCATGGAACTGGGAGCCCAGAGACAAGGTCCTGCCCAGCACTGCTCAGCTTGAAAAACTGCTGCTGCTTCATCTGTTGAGTGAGTTGATAGTCCACATCTTGGGCAATGATCTCGGCTGGGACATGAGTTACAGTACAAGGTGGTGCATGGGCCCAAGCCCTGTGAGTCACAGAACAACTTCCTGTCATCTCAGGCCCAACGGCAGCTCCCAGGGCCAGTCGTCATCAGGGCTCTGCCTTTAACTTGTGTAAATACCTGGAGTATTAGTTGGCATATTCTTTTCCTGGCTAGCAACATCTGTCTTTTTCATTTTAATTTTGGGAGAACTTTTAAAAGGCTGGGGTCATTTTGATTCCACTGCTTCTCCACTTACACTCCATCTATTTATTATTCTGCAAATATTTAATGACCTCCTGCTATGTCGCTGTGGATACTGTAATAAACAAGATAAAGTCTTGCCCTTGTGGTGCTAATTTTCTAGACAGATCTGTGTTTGAATTTCATTCTGGTGACAGCGCAGTACCAGCCTCATAGCTGACTCTTTTCTTCCCCACAGCCAGCTTGACCACCTCCAATCCCAGACGCCAAAAACAGCTTCCCCTATGAGCCCCCTTCTGCAGGACTCTTCCCCCTCTGCCCATCACCCTCAGAACTGCCAGAAATGCCTTTCTTAATCCCATCTCTGTCATGAGATTTCTTGCAAAACCTAACATGCTTCCTTGTGACCTGAGGTACCAAAACCAAGTTTCCCAGCTTGGGAAAATTCCAGCATCCCATCCACATTCTCTCTAACTACATTCTCTAGAGTGACAATGGCTCAGAGCTATGTGCCCTTGAACTTGCCCTCATTTCTTTCTCACTCTACCACAGAAGGCAGGGAGGGCAAGAATCAACTGAGGCTCAGAGAAGTGAACCAATTTGCTTCACAGTTCTTCCTCCAGGAAGAATACAGCATGGAGGCATCGGAAGATGCTGGCTCTGAACAGGACCATGTGTCTTCACTCTCTGTCCCCAGAGCTTCCTCCGACAGTGTTTCCTGCTCACTGGGACACTCTTTGAAAGGTTTCTCTGTGACCCTCTGACCTTCTCCTCTCCGGCTGTAGAACTGTAGTGTAGAGTAGGTGTTACAAATACAGACATTTGTGTCAGAGATTTTTCAAAGGTATATCCTTGAGGCCACCTGGAAAACGCAGCTAATAATAGTGGCTACCTTAAGTGAGAGATACAGGTGAAATGCATAGCCCCAGGATGTGGTACAGGGCCCATCATAAGAACCATCACTGTTTTATTTGTACATGTTTATATCTCTTCCCTTCATGATACTGTAAGCTCCACCAGGCAGAGAGCAACTAT
Source organism: Ovis canadensis (assembly GCF_042477335.2). Classification (NCBI taxonomy): domain Eukaryota; kingdom Metazoa; phylum Chordata; class Mammalia; order Artiodactyla; family Bovidae; genus Ovis; species Ovis canadensis. The sequence goes on along the minus strand of NC_091258.1, from coordinate 36,940,153 downwards.
TTCTTTTTTCTCCTTTTTTAAAAAAAGTTCTGTGCTATATTGATTTCTTTGCCATGTGGGATCTTAGCTCCCCGACCAGGGATCGAACCCATGCCCCCTGCATTAGGAGCACAGAGTCTTAACCAGTGGACCACCAGGGAAGTCCCAGAGAGAGCCTATTGCTTGACCACTATCTTCCAGCACCAAGGTAAATGCCTGGCACATAGGAGATATTGAATGCATTTTTCTGGGCTTAGTGGAAGCTTCTAGAAGCAAGGACTAACCACTCCCTGGGGTTGCCCAAGCTGGAAGCAACTCCTTGTCCTGTATCATTCTGGAGCGATTTCTCCTTTTCCAGCAAAGAGGCCTGGGCCTCTGTAGACTCTACCAGGACCAGTGTCTCAGGCTCATTAACTACCTCTCCTGGGAAAAAGAGCTGTCTCCTTTAGAAACCCCACCCAGAACCTCCAATAGATGTTTCAGTTCTGCTGCTTTTAAGGAAGATTTACAGAGCTTTCCCTGTGGAACAGGCTGTCCGTCCCAGATCTAGGCTTTGGCAGGTAGGCTTGCTATTGAAAAGGACTAGAAAGCAGATAACTCTGCCCAATACCCAGCAAGATGCCAGCATAGCCTGAGCATCAGTGTGTGTGTGTGTGTGTGTGTGTGTCTGTGTCTGTGTGTGTGTGTGCGCGCACAAGCGATACTCATGATTACACACAGACACGTCTGTTCCCATATGTTTACATTCAGTGTGTGCTCCAGGATGATTATAAATGTCCTTTCAACACTGTGATTCAAAGATATTAGGGCTCTCTGATTCTAAGATTTGGAGATGCAGAGTGACTGCTGTGCCGAGATACATTTCCACACAGTACGTGCATGTGCCTGGGAGTGTTCCGGAGCCTGTGGGCAGAGCCTGTGGTTTCCTGGCTGTTTCCTTTCCTGAGGCTTGAGATATCAATCAGCTTAAGTTGCTAAGTATCTTAGCAATATGTCTGGAATTCCACCCTGACACGGCAGCCGGGGACATAAACAGCTTCTGAATGCAGGGCCACTGGGGGCAGGTGGTGGGGAAGAGGGGGGAGGACAGCAGACTCCGGAGGGAAGCAGGATTGTTCAGGAGTGGCAAAGGTTCAGATGCAGCCACAGGAGGAATGTGAGAATGCTAGGAGGCAAAGAGGAAGACCACTCCTCCACCGACCCAATAACCCGGAGGGTGCAGTGCCAGGGGCCCAGGGTTAGACGGCAAAAGAAGCAGTTAAAATTCTATAATCTGCGTAATCAGTGGCCAACACACTTGCCTATAAATAACTTAGACAAGTTAGTTCATCTCTTTGGACCTCAGTTTCCTCATCTAGGAAATGGGAAGATTTATAATGAAACCCCTGAGATCCAGGCTGCCTCACTAACCTTTCCTGGATATTGGACTCCCTGGCCCTCAGCCCTGACCATGGTCTCTTAGAATCCGACCCTTCCCTTTATTTTTAAAATTATTTTTAAAAATATTTATTTATTCGGCTGCACTGGGTCTTAGTCGCAGCATGCAGGATCTTTTTCAGTCTCAGCAGGCTAGATCTTTAGTTGCAACATGCAAACTCTTAGTCATGGCTGTGGGATCTAGTTCCCCGACCAGGGATTGAACCTGGGGCCCCTGCATTGGAAGCACAGAGTCTTAGCCACTGGACGCACCAGGGAAGTCCCTAGACCCTTCCCTTAGATGAGCTGGGGCAGAGAGCTACATGCTTCCAAACTGGCCTCCTGCCAGCCTGCCCCCACAGCCAGGGGACCTGTGGAAGCTGGGCCAGAGGGTGCCGCTGTTTCCAATGAGGCCAGATTTGGATGCTAGCTCCTGTGGGTACCCGTCTCAGTTTTCATTCTGTGTTTGCCCTCTGCCATCCCTGCCTCCACCACTCCCATCTCTTGGGACCCCACTACCTCAGGTACAGTCTAGAAAAGTGGAGAATCGCATGTTCTCTGGGAGCCCGAATTCCAGGGTTCAAATCTCAGCCTGCCACTACTTGGCTGTGTGACGTTAAGCCAGATACTTAGCCATATCCTCACCTATAAAATGGGAAGAATAATAATACCCACCTCATACATAGGATCAGAGTAGCAGCTGATTATTTTTATTTTTATTACTCCTTTCTTCAGTGAGTCACCCTAAAATACAAGGCTCCAGACCAGACAGTCATGAGCCCAATCCAAAGACTTCTGAGCAGAGAAAGGAGGCTCAAACCAGAACTGTACCAGTGATGTGCCCAAGAATGGTTCGCCCTTTGGTGACTGCTCAGAGGGCCTGTAGCCCTGGTGGATTAGAGACCAGAGAGGGGCCGTCCACAGCCCACCAGCCTCTGAACTCAACCCAAGAGGCTCAAGGCCAGTGTCTTCTCTCTGGCGACACGGCCGGCGGTGCAGCTCTCCTTCACACTGCCCTCCCTTACCTCCAGAATTTGTCTCCAGCGAAGATGTATGTCTTCTTGTTCTTGCTCCAGTTAAAGGCAGCATCCACCTTCTGGACATCAGGGGGGAGCCCCAGGCTGGTCAGCGGCTTGGGGTACCCTCGCTCCAGGGTACTGGCTGAATAGACCCAGTATTCGTTCCCTGGGATAGAAGCAGAGGGTGCGTTGGCGGCAAGTGCTCAAGGCTGTTCCTCCCACCACCAATCTGCCAGCAACCCCACTGTGACCTTTCTCAACGGGGACACGAGTTCTGCTCACTTCTGGATTCAGTGCCCAAAATCTGGGCCTCCACGGAAGGCTTTGCAAATTGGTTATGGAAGGTCCCTGCCCAAGAAGGTGAGCAGGAGTGAGTCCCACCCTGGCTTCACTCATCAAGTCAGAGATTCTAAGTGCCACGATTGCTGTGAAGAGGCACCTTTTTCTAATTTGCACACAGGTCCCCTGTGAGCCAGCAGCTGCTCTGGTCACTCTGGGATGGAGGAGCTGGGGGGTCCGCTGGTGAGCACGCACCCACAGTGCTGTCTGAGCCTTCAGCGTCAAGGAAGCTGTCCCTGTGTCCCCATCTCAGCCTTCACCCCACTAACCACCACAGCTCTTCCTGCACCCCCTCCTAACAGCCTGTTTTTCTATCTCCCCTCCTGGCTCATGAGCTCCCTGAGAGCAGGGGTTGTAGCCCTGGCACATGGGAGGTGCTTGAATACAGAGTAAAGGAGCAAGATTGCCCCAGTGTTACCCATATGGCCCTGCTGCTGTTGTTCAGTTGCTAAGTCACATTCAACTCTTTTGTGACCTCACGGACTGTAGCCCGCCAAGCTGATCTGTCCATGGCATTTCCCAGCGGATCTTCTCAACCCAGGGATTAAACCTGTGTCTCCTGAATTGGCAGGTGGATTCTCTACCACTGAGCCACCTGGGAAGCCCATATGATCCTACCTCAATGATTTTTACGACTTATAGAGACTCCTCATAGGCCTCCCTGGTAGCTCACTGGTAAAGAATATGCCTGCCAATGCAACGCAGGAGAGGCAGATTTGACCCCTGGGTTGGGAAGATCCCCCAGAGAAGGAAATGGCAATCCATTCTTGCTTGGGAAATCCCATAGACAGAGGAGCCTGGTAGGCTACAGTCCATGGGGTTGGAAAGAGTCAGAACTTACCAACTAAACAACAAGAGTCTCCTCGTCCTATGACTTAACTCAATATTCTGCTTTCAAGGAATTCATTTTGAAGTCTATAGAAATAAGTATAAACATTAAAAATAAAAACAAATCAGTGTTTAAAAAATTCTAACTAAAACTGTCATCTGCCGAAGGCACTAGCATTAGGAAGGTATTAAAGGCAGTAGCACTGAAGTGTCATTTTCCTCCGGAAAAGGAATCAAAAAGATTGAAAAGTAAGTAAAAGGTTACTGAAATGTTCGTTCTGTGAGTCAGTGCTGGTTGATGCTGGATGTCTGAACCAGTCTCCCAGATGATGGTTGAAAGAGTGGATCTGTAACTAAGGAGAGCACCCACCAGTGTACAGGAGTCGTGGTACAGCGCCCCCTGGAGCCGAGGGCCAAGAAGGTCCCCTCCCACAGACCTGCAAAGAACACAGCCTTCTCCTCCTGTGGGTCTTCGTACACAGCATCGATCTTTTCCGGTAGCTCAGGCCAGAATGTGGCTACTAGCAGGGGCCCTGTGGGCTTGTCACGTGGTGTCACTGTTCGCCAGATGAACCTGGGTGGGGGAAGGGGACACAGGGAACCACACCTTCAGTCCCTCTGTAGCTGTACCCACACATACCTCCCCAAGCCCACTCAGAAACATCCCAGGACAATTCCTTGGCTGGGTAGCGGGAAGGCAAGATCAAAGGAAGGGTGGAGAAGGCCTGGAGAATGAGCAGAGTCCCCTCAGCAAGACACCAGAGCAGAGAAGCAACCACTTTGATCCCCCACCTGCTCCTTCCTCCAGGAAGCCTTCCCTAACTACCTCTCTCTCCATACTGGACTCTCCCCGCTCTGGGTCTCTCAAAACTGGCAACACCAAGTGCCTGTAACAGTAGTTTGATTGTCTGTTGTTTTTTTTTTTAAGTGTTTTATCTTTCCTGCCAGATTAGAAGTCAATTGAGGCAGGAGCTGATGGCACTCAAAAGCACTTCCCAAATTGAAATGATGGATTCATACACTTTGGCAGGAGTAATAAAGTGTGTGGCATGCTTAGTTGCTCAGTCGTATCTGACTCTTTGCAATCCCATGGACTGTAGCCTGCCAGGCGCCTCTGTCCATGGAATTTGCCAGGCAAGAATACTGGAGCAGGTGGCCATTTCCTCCTTCAGGAGTAATAAAAAGCCATCATTTATTGAGGGCCTACTAAGTGCCAAGCATTTCATGTGGCTTGTAAAATGTCAACCTTACAATATTATAAAATAATATGCACTCTTGGTGGTCTACCCAGCACCTATTATTTATTTCCCTATAATCATTCCTCACAAAATACCCATACTTATAGTCCCTCCTTTCCTATAGAGAGAGCCAGTCGCCATTCTGATGAGTTTAAGCTACCCGTTCTCCAAGCGAGACCTCCAGACCAACATGTGGAACTCATATGAAATGCAAATTATTGGGCTCCACTTAGGACCCATGAATCATACCCTCTGGGCTTGGGGCCCAGTAATCAGTGACTTAAGAATCCTTCCAGCCGATTCTAATGCATGCCAAAGTCTGAGGACCACTGATCTAATCCTATCAGAGCTTAGCATTCCCCGGCAACTGTTATAGATTCAGCAGTGGCCGTATGTCTTATGTTGACACAATAAGATTGAAGACATACACTTGTATTTCAGATCTGGAGATCTCTCTCTCTCTAATCTCTCTTCTGCTGCATATGGGTAAAGAAGTTTACAGCCCCAATTGCCATTGGTAGTCATCGTGTGACCCCAAGGGACTCAGACTGAGGACGAAGTCAATGCCAAGGACGGTAGTAGACAAAAAATCACTGAATCTGTGACCCTCTTTCCACCCCTGGAGGCAGCCCTACCCCTGGACTGTGTACCACATGGGAATACTTTCTTTCCATTGTTTAAGCTGGTTTGAGTTGGGATTCTTTGTTCAGTCAGTTCAGTTGCTCAGTCGTGTCCGACTCTTTGCGACCTCATGAATCGCAGCACGCCAGGCCTCCCTGTCCATCACCAACTCCTGGAGTTCACTCAGACTCACGTCCATCGAGTCAGTGATGCCATCCAGCCATCTCATCCTCTGTCGTCCCCTTCTCCTCCTGCCCCCAGTCCCTCCCAGCATCAGAGTCTTTTCCAATGAGTCAACTCTTCGCATGAGGTGGCCAAAGTACTGGAGTTTCAGCTTTAGCATCATTCCTTCCAAAGAAATCCCAGGGCTGATCTCCTTCAGAATGGACTGGTTGGATCTCCTCGCAATCCAAGGGACTCTCAATCAAGAGTCTTCTCCAACACCACGGTTCAAAAGCATCAATTCTTCGGCACTCAGCTTTCTTTATAGTCCAACTCTCACATCCATACATGACCATTGGGATTCTTTGTTACTTGTGACCAAAACATCCTGATACAGGAAAGTACCATGATCCTTACTTGGCAAATGACGCTCAGAGAGGTGGTGGAATTGCCAGGATTCAAATCCAGATCTGATGCCAAAGTTGGAGTAGAATTATCCTTCAATACTGCCTTTCTAGTCCCCCACAATGTCCAGCACCAATTTCTGCATATGGTCAGTGTTTAAATACTTACTGATCAATTCAAGGAGCCCATTAAACACTCATCAACTTACTTTTGAAAGAAAGTGGGATGTGTCAGACCAGCGATGGCTCCGACCTGGGCCTAGGCACCACACCACACCCTTTCCCAGCTCTGTACTCAGACCCACCAGTGTGGTCAAGGTCTCCTTAGGGAGAAGTGCAGCAGATCAAGGGTAGTGCTAGAGCGTGGGTTCCCTGGGCTCACCTCTTCCCCATCCCTGAAATGAGGACTGCAAGACACACTGAGATCTGTTGTTACATGTCCTGGTTTGGCATTCGTGGGCTGATGGACCTGACTTCTCAGTGCATTATGGGTCTCATCTCTCTCTGGCATCTGCCACACTCCTCCCACCCTCAACCCAGCACCTAGCCCAATGCCTGGAGCAGAGGACCCCCTTCACAAGAGTTTCTGGAACATCTTCAGCCTCACCAGGCTCTCCTGGGATAAGCCAGTAACTTTCACATCTCTCCAGCTTTGCTCTTCCAGTTCCTTCGTCTCAACCACGCTCCCACCCTGCCAGCCCCTTCGCGTCTGCCTGCATCTGCTTCTCCTCTAATGTTCCCGCTTGGGTATCACTTCACCTGTGGAGCCTTCCTGGACTCAGATGTGTCCACAAAGTGCTGTGTTAATATCTCTGCAGTCACATCTCTTTCATTCTGCCATGATGGTCCTCTCTGCCTCTGTTCCCTAAACCAGACGAGTGGCGCTCAAACTTTAATGTGCATCAGAATCATTGGGGACATTTTTTTTTTCTCTCTTTTTGGCTGTGCCTTGCAGCTTGCGGGATCTTAGTTCCCTGACAACGGGGTGAACTTCGCCCTTGGCAGTGAAAGCATAGAGTTCTAACCATTGGACCACCAGGGAATTCTCATGGGGAAATTTTTTTAAACGTACATGCCTGGGACCCATTCCCAGAAATTCCAGTCAGAGGGCCTGAGGGTCGGGGCAGAAACTTTTCACTCTCATACTCTAAGTGATTTTTGTTGGGGAGATTCATTGACCTTTTTTCTTTGAGAACACTAAATCTAGGCATTGGGCTTTCCTGGTGGCTCAGCGGTAAAGAACCCTCCTGCCAATGCAGGAGATGTGGGTTCAAACCCTGGGTGGGGCAGATCCCCTGGAGAGGGAAATGGCAACCCATTCTAGTATTCTTGCCTTGGACATGCCATGGACAGAGGAACCTGGTGAGTTATGGTCCATGGGGTAGCAAAAGAGTCAGACACGACTTAGTGACTAAAACAACAATCCAGGCATTAAACAGCCCCTCTGCCCACAGCACAGAACACTCACCCCCAGATGCCAAAGCTTAGCAGAGGATTTGGCACAGTAGAAGCCAAGTAATTATTTATCAATAAGGACAGCTAGTATGATTGAACACACTTAGTCTGTGTCAGGCATTCGTCTAAGCACTAAGCTCATCTAATCTTCAAAAGAGCCCTATGAGATAGGTTGGACTATTAATCCCATTTTGGAGATGAGTGAAGTGAAGTGAAGTGAAGTCGCTCAGTCATGTCCAACTCTTTGTGACCCCATGGACTGTAGCCCACCAGGATCCTCTGTCCATAGAATTCTCCAGGCAAGAGTACTAAAGTGGGTTGCCATTTCTTCCTCCAGGGGATATTCCTGACCCAGGGATTGAACCCAGGTCTCCCTCAGTGCAGTCAGACACTTTACCGTCTGAGCCAGATGAGTCATTTGAGGTAAAAAGAAGATACACAATTAACTTACCTACAATCATGCAACAGGTTAGTAGCAGGTCCAGGATTCCAACCTAAGCAATCTGGCTCCAGAACCATTCTCTCAACTATTATGCTCTATGGATGGACAGATGATGAAGACCTGATGATGTGCATGAATACATAATGATGATGGATGGACAGATAATGGATGGATGGGTGGATACTGGGTGATAGATGCGTGATGGATAGGTAGAAGAATGGAAGGATGGATGGATGCTTTAAGGTAGTTGTAGATTTGTTGCCTGCCTCTAGGACAGCTGAGTGAATCACAGCCCTGGTGGACTGAGTGGGGGCCTTTATTTATAGCCTGAAGGATACCACCTCTCTGCCCTGTGGTGACTTGTTCCCCATACATAGAACATTTGAGGTCAAGGCCATTCCAGGAGGTCTATGGTAGACGCATTGTTCCTAATTCTTCCCTCCATCCCTGTTTTAGAAATCCACATCCATGTGTGATGTCACATGACTGTGCAGTACTACCCCCTAGAGCAGGTGGTGGGCTTGGCCATGTGACCAGCTTCGGCCAGTGAAGTATTCTCAAATATGCTCAGAGTGGAGGCCTTAAATGTATTTGTGTGGTCCGATCTGGACTCTTGTGCTCCTGCCATTTGTCACGAGTAGCTGCTAACCCCAGGAGAAGGAGTGACATGCAGACCATCCCTGAATGCATACTGCAACCCGAAGCCGAGACACCGAGGAGACCCACAGGCTAGCACACAGCACAGGAAGTGTCTGTTGTGGTAGCACCAAAATCTGTCCGACATGCAGCAAAAATGGGTCTCATACCGGCCATTCTGTGAAGCCCCCAGTGGGGTCCTTGAGCAAGAGATGGAGGCACGAGAATAATGGAGGCAGGGCAGAGGGCAAGGAAGCCAGCTCCTACACTCACCGGTCCTTGAAGAAGAAGATCTCCCCACGGATCTGTGAGATGCCGTCAAAGACGATGTCCTGTTTGCAGAGCTCAGGAGTGACGGGGCCGAGGGTTGGGGTGGGGCCGGTGCCAGTATCAATGTCAGGGGAGGCCCCTGGGGGAAGACACCCGACCTCAGACTCTCTCCAGCCCCAGGGGTTCTTCCCCACAGGCTGAGCCCCGAGACTGGCCCACCCGACCTGCTAATGGTCAGAAGAATAGTATTCTGGCCTCGGTGTCAGCCCAGGGAAGACAGGGGGATGAGGCCTGGACTTGGAAAGGTTTCTGAGCCCACAAGAGAGTCAGAGTGTTCGAGGGGAGACCGTGTGGCCAGCACTGGGGGTGTGGCAGGCACCTCCTTCACTCCTGAGGGTAACCAGCCACCATTTAGAGGTGAGGAAACTGAGTCCAGAGAGGTAAAGACCAGCTCCATCCCTTGAAGCTGGTGAGCGGCAGAGGCGAAGCTCAAACCCAGAGCCACTCACTCACTCTACTGCAGTTCTTTCCCAAGTCTTATGCTCCCCACACCCTGTCGCTCCAGAACCATTTTCACGATTTCAGCCTTGTCTAAGTGCCACCAGTACTATTATACGTTGATTTATTTTAAAAAATGGAGTCACTTTGTAAACTCTGGCCTCATTGTAAGCATTCATATACATAAATCAGTGGTTCCAGGTACTAGCTGTACTGATCCTATTACACGTTCAAATAAAAGAATTGTTTGGAGAACTAGAAGCTTTGTAATCCTGTATCATTAAGGTCATTCCAGGTGCTGGGAATTTCTACCCTATATTTAGCTATTAATACTTCTCCTGGATTCTAAACCTCACTTGGATGCGTAAACCTCATTGACCTTGGGGCCAGAAGGTTACCTTTCTCAGACCTCTCTCAGCTGACTCACCTAGAAAATGGAGAGCCCATTTCTGCCCCAGCTGCCTCACGGCATGGCTCTGGGGAGCCAAGCAAGGCTCAGACACTGGTGTTATTTGGAAAGGAAAGGGCTGTCCGAGGGCCTTAGAGTGATGCTCCAATATCCCCAGAGCAGGTTAATACTCCTGCTCTTGTCTCCTGCAGTCCCAGATCTGGCCGGTTCCACCCCCTGGCACTCTACCTCCAGCAACACGACCTCCCCAAACCCCTGCCCCGGGGACCCCAAGCTGAGGCTTACCATAGAGTTCTTGGATGCCCTGGATGTCATCATGGGACAGGCGGAAGTTCTTAGTATAGGTATAAATGGGCGCCATCAGGGCTCCAGGGTCCTGTGAGTGCTCCAGCCCCATTGCATGGCCAAACTCATGGGCTGCCACCAGGAACAGGCTGTACCCTGAGGGCCGTAGGGAGTGGAGGGGGGCAGAAGGGCAGGCAGAGAGAGAAGAGAGAAAATCAGATCAGGGGATTTCCCTGGCGGTCCAATAGTTAAGACTCTGGGCTTCCAAATTGGGGGGAGGGGTTTGATCCCTGATCAGGGGACTAAAATACTACATGTGACTCAGTGCAGCCAAAAAAAAATAAGTAGTAGTAGTCAGGCCTGGCTCTGACAGTGGGGACATTTGAGGACATCTCCACGGTAGGGTTCAGAGCATGGAAGTGGCACATATTGATGTTTTCTTCTTCTGAGAATTCTGAGGTTAACAGACCATACCTTTTACTTTCAATTAGAGTCAACCCAGGTCCCCTCATCCCTTTCCATGTGGACCGCACATGTGCTATAGAGGGGAGCACGCAGCATTGGCAAATCCTTTACTTAAAGGCCCATTTGTTTAAAAATCCCATTTCCTGGCTCTTCGTCTTCTCTATAAAGAACAAGGGCAAAACCTGCTCTGCAGTCTCCAAAGAGGAAACCCTTGGGTCCACCATTTCTTCCCCAGGGGAAGCAGTAAAAAGATGCTCACTTGGAGTGGTTGCCCAGGCTCAAGCCAGACAGTGGGCAAACCCTATCATTGCACTCGACTGTGTGCTGAATTGTGTACCTGCAAAAACACGTTCAGGTCCTAACCTGTGGCTGTGACTTTATTTGGAAATATTGTCTATGCAGATAAATTCAGCTACAAGTTAAAATGAAGCCATACTGCAGGAGGGTGGCCCCTTAATCCAGTGTGACCCACGTCCTTAGAAGGTACATGGCCAAATAACAACAGAGGCAGAGACTGGAGTGATACAGTCTCTAGTGAAAACGTGGCCTTACCCACACCTTGATCTTAGACTTCCAGATGACTCTAGAAGTACGAGGGAATAAATTTCTGTTGTTTTAAGCCATCTGGTTATGGCAGCCCTAGGACACTAAAATGGGCTTCCCTGGTGGCTCAATGATAAAGAATCCACCTGTCAATTCGGGAGATGCAGGTTTGATACCTGGGTGGGGAAGATCCCCTGGAGAAGGAAACGGCAACCCACTCCAGTATCCTTGTCTGGGAAATCCCATGGACAGAGGAGCCTGGCGGGCTACAGTTCATGGGGTCACAAAGAGTCGGACACAACTTAGCGACTACACAGCAGCAATGGGGCACTAATACACTGCCCCCTCCCCCAACCAAGTACACTATACGTGCTCTGGAACCTTAAATCACTCCGGCAGGTGGAGAACCCCACCTTTAGATAGAGGCTGGAGCAGAGCAGGTAAAATCAGGGTAAGTCTTAGCATGGCACTTGGGGGGGAGGATAAAAAAACTCCCTTGGCCAGCCTCTGTCAGCTGGCATTCTCCAAGTTCCATCTCAGTGAGAGTGAAAAAGAAGAAAAGTAACTTAAAAAGAGGCTGCCCCAATACTGGCTGTCCCCAGCCCAGCATTCTCACCTGGTCACCTGGGGCCTTGAACCCAGTGACACTGGGCCTGCAGCCTAGAGTGACTCCCTGGTGCCCCCAGGGATCCTGTTCATTGCAATGACCACACAGTAAGGTCACAGCCTGTCTCCTGGTCACTCTCTCCCTCAAGCCTGTGAGCCCTAGAGGGCAGAGAGCTGTCCCTGGCAGCTGTGTTTTCAGCACCCAATACGGACAAGGACCCCTCCATTCACAATCTGGCAAAGGACGGTGCCCATGGGGGCAGGGAGGGCCGTGAGGGTTTCCCCATTCTGCGTGGAGGGTGGGGAGAGCAAGGGTGAGGCAGGCGCGTACTGTATTCCTCTCTTCTGCCCACCCAGCTCCCTGAAGGCAGCTCTCTGCTGGAGTGGGAATGTCTCGCAGGAAAATCATCTCCCTGGAACAGGGTTCCCTGTATCCAGCACTGAGATGTTTGGGGGTGACAGACCCACCTGGAGGGGTACAGAGGTAGGAGGGGAAAGCAGCATCTGCTGGGGAAAACTGACTCCCGCCCAGGAACTGGGATGGATCGGGTCTTATTTTGGAGGCCACCTCTTTGCCCAGAGTAGCGGGGCTAAGCAGGCAAGAGGTCCCCACCAGAAACGGGCAGCGTCACTGCGGGAGTGGGAGGGTCCGCAGTAGAGATGCTGAGATGCCGGTAGGTGGGTGTCTAGGGGGCGGTGCCTATGGCGGAAGTGGGTGGGGACTCTGGACGGTTTCCCCGCCCACACATGGGCGGGGCCGGATTGCGGCTTCTCCTACCTAAAGCCAGGGCTCCTCATACCTTGGTCGGGGCAGAAGCCCCACTTGCGGTCATCATCGTAGTTGGAGGTGGTCGCACACCACAACTTCCCATCACTGCGGCCAGCGCTGGTGCAGCTCTCATGCTTGTTGCCCAGGAAGGTGAAGGGGAAGACACATGGGGCACCTTCCGAGTTCCCGCCCACAGTGGACATGGCTGTGGGATCAGGGACATGGGTCATCAAGAGGCAGGGGGTCTGAGGCCACCACCCGGAGCAACGACAGGACGTGGACTTTACGTGGACAGACGTACTGAGTGCTCGCTCAGTCCGGGTCACTGGGTCAGGAGCTTTAATGCACATCTCACATCCTGGCCCCCCTTGCACAACCCGGTGTGGTAGGGACCCTAGATTACCTCCTGTTGCATAGATGGGAAGACTGGAGCTCAGAGAGATTAAGTAACTTGCCTAGGCAGTGCTGCTAACAAGTGGCAGGGCTGGGATGCAGACCGAGGCTGCCAGACTCCAGAGCTTCTTAAATTAGCTTTCCATGGCGGGGCCATGGCGGGGCCAGAGGGAGCTGGGCGGAGCTGAGGGTGCCAACACCCCTTCCAAGACTGGAAGCTCCATCACACGTGGGCCAGTGGGAGACTTACCTGTGTCCTCTGCAGAGAGCAGGGACTCGGCAAATATCTGTTGAAGGAAGGGAGGAAGGAAGGAAGGGAGGGAGGAAGGAAGGGAGAGAGGGAGTTCTTATTGAAAAACAAAGATCAAAAGAGATATAGACTAAGACAAAGAGGGGCAGGGAAGAGAGACTCTGGGATGAGGGAGAGGAAGAGACAAAGACCAGAGAGGCTGGGAGAGTGCAGGTCATTCTGAGGGAGTCCTGTGTATCACCAGCCAATTCGGCTGAACTGGCCGTAGGTGCCCAACGTCTGTCCTGACTTTGGTGTCCGTGCTGGGCCAGCCGCTGAGCGTCCTGATTAGCAAGCCCTGTCCTGGGGAAACGGGGATCGGGGGAGGGAGCTCTCGTGGGTCTGCTATCAGAGGGCGGGGAGAGGTGCGACACCCACCAGTCTCCGGGCAGAAGCCGTACTTCTTGTCGCGGTCGTAGTCCTCGGTGGTGCCACACCAGCGGTAGCCGTCCGTACGGCCCTCTGTGGTGCAGCTGTCGTAAGATGTGCCCTGGAAGCGGAACGGGAACTTGCAGGGCTGTCCGTCGGCGTTGCCGCCCATGGTGAACAGGGCTGGGGTGCAGGAGAGAGAGGGAGGGTGCGAATGTGAGGGAGATGGCCCACCTGCCCACCTGAGCATCTGCTGGGCACCTGTGTGGATGCAGAGCTGGCTGCCCACCTGCCCACTCACCAGGGAAGTCATAGCATTGATTAAATATTTTTTAAAAAATCTATACTGGATGGTAAACTGTTGCTTCTCTGAACTTCTGGGGGTAAATACTCCTTCCTCCCTTGCCAGCCCCATCCTTTTCCTTGGACCTTATGGATCGCCCCCCTCTGCCCCAGCAATAAAGTAGTTAACCCCTGGCACATGGTGGGGGCCTCCAGAGCCCTACTCCAACCCCAGGGTCACCGTCTACTCTGCCTGATTGATGCCTGCATCCCTGCAGATTGCTAAATATATCATCCAAGGTGGGCAGGATGGCAATATCTCTCCATTTGACACAGAGGGAAACTGAGGTTTGAAGAAAGCTGGCTCCAGAACTAGTCGTGACCACCTAGATGGATGAAGGTTGTACAGAACTACAAAACACACTGATCTCCATCTCTCCCTTCCTTGCTCTGTCATTCACGCTTGCGCACACAGAGAAAACTTCACCTCCCTCCAACCCCAGGCGTTTTCCCAGATGCTGTGGTCCCTGCAGGAGGGAGAGGAGAGGGAGGGCGGGCGGGGGAGGTGGTATCTTTGCGAACCTTTTAATACACACCCCAGGGTCCTACTCTGACCGCCCCAAGACATGGGCCATGACTGGAGGGTTCAGGGGAGACAGTGGGATTAAGAGTCTGGGCTTGTCTGTCTTGGGTTCTCCCCCTGCTGCCCCGCACCCTCATCCACCCGAAGCTACAGAATGGTGTGTCTTTGGATTTGCCAACAAGCAAAACCACAAGTGAGTAACAAGGACCATCTGTGAACAACGGTGCCAGAGGTGACCTCAGCAGCCCCCGTTAACTCCACCATGGCCAGAATCAAGCCCAGTCCCTGGCCACCCTGACAAGTCTCAGGGCCCCTTACCCTCACTGCTCCCTTCTCCCCAACCCAGGGACCTTCTCCTGGAACGCCAGAAACAAGACAAGCTGCCTTGGTGGCCTTGAAATGGGAAAGGCGAAGTGTTAACCTCGATGGAGACCAGTCTCCACCTTTGGCCTCCCATCAGCGGCATTTCTACCACCCAGGAAGCCCCCATCTCCTCCCAAATCCTGCCCTCAAAGGGACGGAGAGAAGCAGACACTGACTCAGCAGTCAGGAGGGGCTGAGTAACCAGAACCTCTGCCCCAAGACCCAAACACGTGCATGTCGTGCGTACTTGCATCTGACTAAGCACCAAGTCAATAGTTAATGTCCAAAACAGGGAAAAACCCTTCCTCAACTTATGAATTACAGCTGTTTCCCTTCTATTATCAAGACATTCTGTTCTAAACACAGGGATTGACACATGGAAGGTTAACGCCATCCAAATCCCTACTGGGAAATGCAAGATACATTAAATATTTTTGGTTTTAAATATTTCTGACGTTAATGGCCAATGCCTTGAACTTTACTTAATAAAATGTATTGCACGAGTTTTGGGTACTAAAAGCGTAAACAGGGACACATTTAACTAGCTCTTTGTTTCTTTCCTTCTGTCAACAGGGCTGGTAGTTAGGGTTCAGTTGCAATAAAGTCAGAAAGATTCACAAATGTGTAAAATTACAGCTAAGAAGACAGAGGTATCTATAGATCAAGGAGCTTTTATGGACTAGTAAAGAAAAGAGGTATTTTAAAAGGTTTTGGACTTTTTCACATTTTCTCCACATCTTCCCAGCTTTGAACCTCCTGAATCATTAAACATGATGACTTGATAAGAGTATCAGGTTATATATGCTGTCCTTTCATGATTTCTGATTATGAAGTATGTCAAGGATAAATCAAAAAGAATGAGTGTATATGTCAATACCCTCACTCTTTAAAAAAAAATTTCCCTCTACATTGTTTCAAAATATCTAGAGCTTATGTCTCAAGCACTGACAAAAGCACACACATAAATACTAGGTCAAACCTGCTGCCTTTGCCAAGACCCAGAGCTGCAGCCACAAGCCAAGATAGATGGAGACCAAGAAAGGCAGATGGAACAGCCCCCAGACACAGACACACAGAGTCAGCATCAGAACCAGAAGCAACGGCTGAAATCCCCCAGGTCTGTGTCCCCAAGCCAGGTTGGGTACCGGCCTCAGTACCAATCCCATTGTTGGGCTTCTGATTCATCCCAAGGCTCTCCTCAACCCTTGAGCCTCCAATTCTGCTAGAGGGTAGAAAGTAGTTCTCAAGAGACCCATTGGGCATTTTAATCATTCTAAGTTCATTTTAATGTATGTTGGAAAAAAATAATTAGCACATCAAACTAATGAGTTCAAAAATACTGCTAATGGTGAAGGTTAAAAGAGGAATCGATTTAATGAAAGTATTAAGTGAATAATGGAACAGATGAGAAGGGCACAGTGATGGATCAAATTGGGATGTGGGGGCTGAAGGAAGTGGAGGGGACACTGGCTGATTGGCAGTGCCAGGCCTGGGGAGTGTGGAGGCCGGAAGGTCAAGGCCTGAAGCCAGGAGGACACTCACCTTCATGGGGGCAGAAGCCATACTTGCCGTCCTTGTCAAAGTTGTATGTGGTGGAACACCAGAGGAAACCATCGCTGCGGCCTGTATCTGTGCAGCTGGTGTACTCCTTGCCGTTGAACCGGAAGGGGAACTTGCAATATTCCCCGTCAGCATTCCCGTACTTCACACGGACCACTGAGGAGCCACACAGGGTGGAGGGTGAATCTCTCGAGGCCTTTCTTTGGAGACCAGGATTGTGACTCATTTGGGGTGTGTGACCTCCCTCCCCCTCCCACCTGAGCAGATGAAGGGGTCTACAGTTGCCAGGGAAGCCACAATCTTCATTGCTAGGTGACAGGGAGGCATGCAGAAAATCAGCGAGGAGGTTCAGGCATGTAGATGGTCATATTCTTACCTTGTCCTTCTCCCAGGGTCCACAGCTCATCGTCGTCAAAGTGGGAATCTCCCCCAACTCCAGGGCCCGGGGCGAAGGCATGAGCCAGGAGCCCGTCTTTGCCATCAAAAGGGTACCCATCTCCATGTTCTGAAACACACTGGATCTCAGCTTCCAGCTACCCCACTGGGGGCTGAACCCCAGCCACATCTCATCCATGGTTGGGGCCCTTCAGCCCAGCTACCTTCTGACCCCTTCCCTCACCCTGTTGGGTTATCCAGGACTGAGGACACAGCAGGCCAGTAGAGTGTAGTCAGCATCCTACGGTCTACACAGCCCTCAGAATCTCTACCACCAGCCTTCATTGTCTATACTACTGCTGATGATACTACACTTACCCACATGCCAGTGTACTGCCACACCAGTCTCCTCGCCACCACCCTTGCTGTCCCCAGCGTCTGTACCAAGTACCTTCACATCCTTTCTTAGCCATATCACCTCCCTTCAAGTCATATTATTCCCAATGGCCACAGCACTAACCCTCATATCCACTATGCCACCCAGGGCCATACCATCTACCCACATACCTGTCTCCTGTGCTACTTCCCCTCATCACTTTCCACTCACAATGTCTACACTGCTTACCTTCATGTCTACACTACTGTGTTCCCACCCCAACCCACCTGGTGCCCTAGACCCCGGCATCCATTCTGCTTACTCTCAAGTCTACACTGGTCCATTGTATCTGACCCACTTTCATATCTAGAGTTCCTCAGCATCTATGAGTGTCATCCAGTAGAACTCCTTGCCGAGATGGGAATGTTCTTTGTCCAAATTACTAGCCTCATGTGACTACAGGGCACTTGAAATTTGACTAGTGTGACCAAGAAACTGAATTTTAAATGTTATCAATTGTAACTAAGAGTAGGTAGCCTTGAGGATCCAGGGGCTACCATCTTGGACAGTGTGGGGAGACCATTTGCTTTCAGTTTCACACCACCTCCAGGGGGTCAGATCATCCGTTTCGCATCAATGTGGCTTTCCAACGTCTGCTCCAGTCTACACCACTCTAGTGCCTGCATCTTCTGCCCTCCTAGCAAGCTGGAAAGGAGAGCCCCCCCATGCCTCTCTAATATCCAGATTGCCCCTTTGTCTCTACACTGACCCCCCTGCGCCCCTCCTCTGCCTACCCCAGCGGCCAAAGTTGATCATGATGTCAGCCTCTCCATCATGGATCCGAGAAAACCGTAGCGGGGTCACATCGCTCCAGACTTGGAAGGCACGAGCGAAGGCATCATCCACTGTCTGGGGGTCCAGATCTGGTGTGTAGCCAATGATCCTGGAGGTAACAAAAGTGCATGTGAGTGTGTGCAGGTGTGCAAAGGCATGTGCGTATGCCTAGGCCTACAAGTGTGTATGTATGTGTGCAAGGGTGTGTATATGTGATTGTGTGTGAGTGTGCAACGGTGATTGCATGTGAATGTGTGCATACATGTGACAGGTATGTGTCTGCATGAGTGTGTGCGTGAGTATGGATGCACGTGCAGGCATGTGTGTACATGTTAAGTAGAGCTTTCTGGGAGAAGAGCCCACTAGAGCGCCTCTAAGTCCTGCGGAGCCTTAGATCAACCCATATGGATAGGAATGTAAACAGTGCATTCTGGGACCCAGCAGAGGTGTCATCCTTGGAGTGCAACACGAGCCCTACAGAACAGAGCTCTCAGCCCAATTAACAACCAATTACAACAACTCTATACCATGAAATCCAATTACCAATAGCAACCAATTATCAAGTTCTCATTACCCACTCAATGACCTCACCTAATAATGACAATGACTAGCACTGACTATGGGCTTCTGTGGTGGCTCAGATGGTAAAGAATCTGCCTGTAATGCAAGAGACCTGAGTTTGATCCCTGGTGTGGGAAGATCCTCTAGAGAAGGGAATGGCTACCCCCCTCTCACTATGTGCTGAACACTGTGAAACCCCTTTATATACGCGGTCGGCTTCCCAACCGACCCATAAATAAGGTTTTGTTTTAATTCTGTTTTGTAGAGTGGAGAGCCAAGGGTCAGAGCACTGAAAAGGAAGTAGTTCAATGCCTCACAGCCAGGAAGGGTGGGATTCAAGTCCTGGTCCGTTTGACTCCATTCCTAAGAGCTTTGTACGCAAACTCCTTAGGATGCCAGGTCCTCCCAAGTTCCCTCCTGGGTCCCCGGAGAGGGGAGAAGACAACGCCCAACGAGACACAATGTCCCTTGGACCAGGGCCCGCCCTGCCTCCCACAGCCCTGCCTTGGCACCTGTATGTGATCTGGTTCTTGTCCCACTTGGGCTTTCGGGGGAAGAAGTTGTAGTTGGCCACGTCGGGGTTGCCACAGCGTGGCTTCCGCATGGTCTCAATGGTGCTCTGGTCCAGTTCACCTGTCTGGGGTAACCCGAAGAACTTCTGCATCTTCTTCAGGGTGTCCTTCAGCACAAACAAGTTACAGCTCTCCTTGGGGCAGCCGTAGAAAGTGTTTAGGTATTGCTAGAAGAAATAAGGACCCCGGCACAAACAGCCACATTAGGATGGTATAGTATTGGCCAAAGGAATCAGCAATCCCAGGGCACTGGGTAGAGTCCCCTCCCAAACCACTGGTTAAGTGACATACACACTCCCAGATGGCCCCACACTCCCATTAGCCGAGTGACATACAAACTGTAGATACTGTGGTTTGGGAGTACATATTGGGTGCCCACTATATGCCCAGGTGCTGATGTCAGCATGTGTTAACTCATCTGATGCTCACTGCAGGGGGCACGGGTTTGATCCCTGGTCCAGGAACTAAGATCCCCCCAGTGCTGCGCAGTGTGGCAAAACAAAACAAAACAAAACTTCTCATAGCCTCTATCATGTAGACATTATAAGTATCTCCATCATACAGAAGAAGAAACTAAAGCACAGAGAGGTTAAGAAACTTGCCTAAGATCACCAGCTCTCAAATGGCGGGAATGAACTGGGACCCAAGTAATTGGCTCCAGAGCCCAGGCTTAGAACCTTTACCTCTCTACCACCTCTCTTTACCTCCACTGTCTCTTTTAATCCACCAAAATGCTGATGACATAGGGATTATTTCCCTCACTTTTCTTATAAGGGCTGTGTGCCCTGGGCTCCAGCAAGAGACAGACCTGGGTTCAAAATCTGAATCTGCCATTTTCCCAAAGAAAACAGTCCTGTCCCTCAGGGACTGTGCAGCTGGCTCAGGCCAAATGGAGGCCAAAACCAAACAGTCCCTTGCAGGGGGTCAGAGACCAATCAGTTCATCTATTTATTTGACAAATACTTTTTGACACCTACCAGGTACCAAGCCCAGTGTTAGGGCTGAGGGTCAAGTGGTGAGCATGACAGATGTTTCTAGTCTCAGTCTCCCTATACTGGGTTCAAAGCCCAGTATAGGGAGGCTGACGGATCACAAATAACTGAAAAATTAAATATGTGATAGGAATGGTGGGGAGAGCCAGGAGACCTTATTAATGGGGCCCTAACCTTGTTTAGGAGGGTAGTTAGGAAAGAGGAAAGAAACAGTTTAATAATAATATTAATAATAAATGATAATAACATATGATGACTAACACTTATTGAGTGTTTTCCATGTCCCAGGTACCCTTCAAAGTGTCTAAGATTACCTCTCCTTTATTTTCCTTTATTTACTTTTTGTGGTCATGCAAAGAGGCACACAGAATCTTAGTTCCTCCACCTGGGATCCAATGGTGCCCTCTGCAGTGTAAGCATAAAGTCCTAATCACTGGACCACTAGGGAATTTCTTAAGATTATCTCTCCTTTAACCCCAAGACAGGAACCCTTATTACTCTCAGTTTGCAGGAGAAGCTCAGAGTGAAGTCACACTAGGCCAGTTAGTTAGTGCAACCCCTGATTTGAAGTCAGGTGGTCTAAGTTCAACGTTTGGTTTCTCAAGCCCTCCACTGTATGTCTCTGGGCAATACGGACCTCCATAGCTTGTAGAAGGTGTGGGGACCCAGGTAGCTTTGTGACTGATGCTCCAAAGCTCCACCTTCACCCTCAACCACAGCCCCATCATTATGCAGACCAGCTCCATTTGTCTAAAAAAGGCAGAGACCTGGATGCTGGAAAAGGGGCAGGGGTGGTGTCATAGCTTGAGAAGGAGTTCCCCGAGTGATCAGGTGACCAAGGGCGTGACGATCCTGTCCTGGACAGTGTGGGGAGAATAAGGGCTTGCTAAGGCGGTTGACTTAGCGACTAAACAACAACAACAAAGGGTGGTTGAAGCAATTAACAGGGCAGATGTGCGCTGGAAGGAACGTGTTGAGGGGTCCAGACCCAGCCCGGGTGCTTACAGGGGGAGGGGGAGTGCCCTTCAGCTGCCCCCATCCCTGCTTGTGCAACCTCTCGGCCGGGATGCCGCTCGCGCCAGGCGCGCGCGCTCGCGCGCTCTCAAAACATTCGAGCTGCAGCTCGGAGCCCCGCCAGGAGGGAGGGCTCCCTGGCTGCTCTCCCACCCGAGCCAGGCTCAGTCCGCCCCCGCCCCACGCGCCGGGGCCCTCGTGCTGCCCCTCCCTCCGCCCTGCTGGCCAGTTCTCTCCAGCCGTCGTCCGACTCCTTTGGATAAGTTCGAGGAAACTTTCTGAGGTCCAACCCTTGACCTTCGTTGACCAACTTGTTCATTGAGCCACTGAGAAAGGATGCGCTGGTCGTTTCCCATCGGCCCCAAATACTTGCCAAAAGGACCCCCGAAGGGTTGGTCCAAGGACCCCTCTCCAGATGTGTGCAGAAGGTTCCTAGACGTTGGCCAAAGTTCTGCTTTGCCCAGAGCTCCCACCCTCACGTGTTCAAAGCTTTATCCAAATTGTGTGTCAAAGGCCCCCCTCTTCCTTAAGATGGAACCCCTAAACAGGGGTTTCAAGGATCCTCCACTGTTTGCAAAAAAGACCCCTTCAGGCTTTTTGCCAAAGTCCTCCCAGGACGCTGGCTAACTGGCTTTGTCAGCCAACCCCCCAGATGTGTCCAAGAGTTGTTTACAAAGCGGCCCCCGTGTTGCCAAATCCCAGATCCTGGACAATGTCCTTGTTATTTGCAAAAGGGGCCCATTCCAGAGGTTTGCCATAGCACCTCGGTTCCCGACCCTGCTGGTGGCGCGCCCCCGCTCTGGGTCCTGAAAGTTGCCAAGCTGTTTATCAAAGGCCTTCTCCTCTTACAGCAGCTCCACCACCCCTCCTTCGGCGGTCCAAAGACCACCCCGCGCTGTTTACTGAAGCCCCTCCCCCACGCTGTAAGCCCACCGCGGGAGTGGGGGGAGGGGTGGCCTTTCCCCCCGCTCCAAAGTTTCTCTAAACTTGGTTGGATGAGGCTAGCGTCGCAACTCACCACAGCCAACTCTTTGTCCGTTTTGGGGGCGACATCGCCAGGAAATTTGATGATGGGCGATGGCGCGGCGGCGGCGGGGCCCAACAGGCAGCCCAGGACGCAGAGCGCCCGCAGAGGGGCGGCCAGCGCGCCCCGGGACACTCGCGCCTCGGTCATTGCGCTCCCGGGCCCCGCGCGTCGCCCGGGGGTGGCTGGGTCGGTGCGTGTGGCCGCGTCGCCGCCTGGCTGGCGCCTGCTCCCCCGCGCGGCGCTGCGCTCCGAGGGGCTATTCGACTCGGTCTCCTCGGCTTTGCCCGGCTCAGCAGAGCATGGCCCGGCTCCCAGCCCGCTCCGCCGCGCCTGCTCTCGCCCCGTCCTGGCAAAGCCTTTTTATGTTTAAAGCTCCAGATGCATAGCCTCCAGCCACCGCCGGAGGAAGTCTGGACGCAGCGGAAACAAGGGAGGGCCGCCGCCAGATGTGGCCGGCTGGGCTGGGAGGACGCTGGCAGGGCTGCGGCGGGTGGGGTGGGGGGGCGCTCGGGCCCGCCCCTCTCCGCCCCATTCCCCCCCTTGCCCTCCGCCTCTTCTCTTCTTTCTTTTCTTTTCTCCGCCTCCTCTCCCCTCAGCTAGCTGCTTTGGGCCTCTGTGAGCACCATCAGTGCGCGACCTCCCAACCTCTATACTCCCCACGGGGGCGCAAAACCTAAGGGCCCCCGCCTAGAAACATCCGGCGCGACCACTCTAGACTCTCGACGTCCTGGGGAGCAGGACGGCCTGCACTCCAGGGGCGTGGGTCAAGAGATGGGGAGGAACGGTCAAAAAGATGATCAGCCGCACCTACAGATCATCAGAGAAAGAGTATTTAGATCATTGGAGATGAGAGAGATGGAAAGAGGTACAGAGATGGAAACAAAGGGAAGGGTCCCTCCGTCCTCTCCTCCTTCCCTCCTTTCCTTCCTTCGCCTGCCCCGCCCCCTTTACTTCTCTCTTCCCCTTCTTTCCTTCTTTCTGTGAATGTTTAAGCATTTATTTGGTCTCAGGCGTAACGCTAGGTGCTAGATATCCACTCGGAAACCCAGCAGTCCGGATCCCTGTCCCTGAGGAACGTCCCCTTCCTCTCTCTCAGGAAAGAGAATTCACTATGTGCTAAGCTGTGATGGGAATCTCCAGCAGGTGTGGGAATACCTGACCTCAGTCCCTAAACTAGTATGGGTGGTCAGGGGAGGCTTCCTGGAAGAAGTGACTTCTGGGCTGGGATCTGAAGACATGAAAGTGTTAGGTGGGGGCTGAGGGTGGGAGGGATGCTGCGGGATGGTCTGTGCTGTGCTTGTGGCTCAGTACTGTCCGACCCTTTTCCACCCCATGGGCTGTAGCCTGCCAGGCTTGTCTGTCCATGGGGATTCTCCAGGTAAGAAAACTGGAGTGGGTTGCCATGCCCTCCTCCAGGAGATCTTCATGGTCTAGGGAACATCATTTACAAAGGTCCAGAGATGAAGGACAGCAAGTTCCCTCTGTCTGGAAATTGGGGGTGAAGTGGGGGAGGGGGGAGATGGAACTGAAGGGCAGCAGGGACCAATGTGAGGAGTAACATCATGGGCTGACATGGACAGTGACAATTTGCCTGTGAGGGTGTCGGAAGTCAGCATGATGAATCTGGTCTTTATCATAAGATCCAGAAAAGCCTCTGCAGCTTGGGTCTCAGTGGGTTTCAGACAAGTACAGGCTTGTCTGACAGGCATGCCCTGCTGGCTGGTCAGAAGTCAGTCTGAAAGGAACCCCTTGGGAGGGACTTCACCCCACAGGAGGGAGCCTGGCCCATTGTCCTAACCCAGAGAGAAGCCTTGCCTGTTTTGGGGAGGGTGAGTCTGAGGTCAGTGGGGGAGGGGGATTGCCTCCTGGCTTAGCCCAGTTTGGCTCAGGTCCACAGCCTCTGGATTACCAGAGAGCCAAGTTGGAGAGCAGAGAGCTGGGAATGAAAATGGAAAAAGTTGTCTCACTAAAGCAGGGCTTACAAACTCGTGGCCTGTGGGCTGAATCCCGCCTGAACAGCATTTTGAAACTTGTAAAAATCTGACTTTCTGGTTTTCTTTCAGAAATTCCCCCAAACCTGGCAGTACTGGGTGCCAGTTTCCACATGGGAATGATAGCTGAAGCCAAATAGCGGCTGCCTTCATTAGATGAGGTGCGGGCTTTGGTTTGCCACAGTCCCCACCATTCTCTATTGCCTCACATGTGACTCAGCTCAGTCTTGCTCATTTACATCACTTGCCCCGTTTGAGGTTTAGTGTTTTCCCCCAAAACCTTTGTAAGACATTGGGTACTGCTGGAACAGGGCAGCTTTGACTATACCTCTTCACAACCTGTGCAGTTTTGGCATTTCAAGGGTATTGGTGCCCAGTGTAGGTGCTTGGTACCCATTTGTTTGGTGGAAAGTTTTCCTTTCGTTTCAGGCTTGAAGGATTCATTAACAAAGGAAACCGCTTGTCACACACAACCATTTCAATATTTATTAGAGGATTCTTTAACTTAATTTCAATATGCAATCATTAAAAGAAAAGAGAAATAGGAACAATACATATACATCAATAAACTGGGCCAGCCAACACCTAGACTTAAACAGTGTGCTGGGAAGTCCTGAGTAACTGCAATCAGGAGTCCCAAATGGGAAATGGTCTCAGGCAGCGTGTCCATGCCACAGGTGAAACTTCAAATTGTTATTTTGGGGGTTCCTGCTTATAATCCAGGCCGCAAACTGATATCATCATTGGTTTGTGCCCCCAAATGCGGCTCTGGTTTGACTTTCACCTTTTTACAATGCTGTTTGTTTCACCTTGTGAGTCATAGGATTTCCTTAGACCTCAGAAGTTTGGCCATACTTTCAGGGGCTCAAGGTTTCCAAGATCTACTCTCTTATCTAAAGTGTTGCCTGACTTCCTGTGCTTGAGGGAAGATCCAGAATCTGGGCAGTGATCAGGCAGGTCAGAAACAAGGCCGGAGGCTTGTTCTGCTTATGAAGCCTGAACAAGACTTCTTCCATTTTAATTTCCCTAAAAGTCGACCTCGGGATTATTTAGGTTGGAGAGCATAGGAATAAGGCAAAATAATGTGAGCAATCTTCTTAATTCTATAAGTCAAGTAACAATTGCAGATAGTCAACAGAAATAAAGTGACCAAGGACACAAGTAACGGGTTAAACGTTGCAGAGAACAAGTTTTGAGCAGTAGAGGATTTAGTAAAGAAAAAGTTTCAACATAAGTGAGAAGTATGCTTTCATACATCAACCCTTACTTCCATTGTCTTATTGGCAGCAATAGTGGTAATGATAGAATGTTCTATCAAGGCACAATTGCAGTTATCTGTGAAATTTTGTAACTCTTTGGTCCCTTGCAAAATTTTACATAAAGGTTCTAAGGAAAATCTAATATTAGGAATAGACAAAGAAGGAAATAACATCTGAGTCCTTAATAAAAAGTTCTCATAGGAGGAAAATAATAGGCGGTCCCTTTTCAATATAAATGATCAACATATGTTAGGTTTCTGGAAAACCTAACTGATACATAGAAGTAGTTTCTACATCATTGGTTACAATACATATAAACTGAGGGACTATTTTAAAAAACATATTAAAGGATTTAGGGAAGATAGTCCATTCACAATAGTTGGTGGAGTACTCCAATAAGCATGGTTCCTCAAATGTGAGAAGCTGGTCCACATAGCAGTCCCTAGGTAGCTTTGTCACAATCTATTAGTAAGTGGGTACAGTTATTAAAGTAACACATAAAATTGGCACATAATACTTGTGTTCAAGGCTTGAGCTGTAGCTTTAGCAGTGCTGTGTAATCTAGAAAACAGATAAATTTTGTTCATAGACAGTCAGAGTTAAGAAAGGACAGACCTTGTTGGCAGGGCAAAAGTTATCCTGAGTTCTGGTCTGGCTCATGTTTCTCCAGCCTGAAGAGTCCCCAATAGCTTCCTTCATATTTTTCTTTTAATTGTAGCCTATCCTTGAAGGTTGAGGTGTGAATGACAGTCCTCATTACAGGCTTAGCTGAAGAATAGTCTGTATGTTCCTTTTTCTCCCAGATGGCCACATTTCTGATGTGCCCACAGAGTCAAAACTTTTAAGTCACTGGAATCTGGATAGACTTCTACTGCTTGGATTCAGGCTTGTTCATCTCTAATAGAGTTGTACTATCGTCCTGTAGAATTTGGAACCCTGTGAGCATCTACATGAAAGACTGAAATGTTAGTACTTTTAACAATTTCCCAAATGTCAGGCCATAATTCTCCCCATAGCTCTTTGGAGTCAGTTACTCTTTACCTATAGCGGAAGCCAGGTGGCCCATCCATTGGCTACCGACCAAGAATCTGTGTATATATGGCATTCAGTTAGATTTTCTTGCTTTAATACCTGATAAACAGCATCAGTTCAGTTCAGTCAGTCAGTCATGTCCCACTATTTGGTATCCCATGAACCACAGCATGCCAGGCCTCCCTGTCCATCACCAACTTCCAGAGTCCACCCAAACCCATGTCCATTGAGTTCGTGATACCATCCAACCATCTCATCCTCTGTTGTCCCCTTCTCCTCCTGCTCTCAATCTTTCCCAGCATCAGGGTCTTTTCAAATGAGTCAACTGGCCAAAGTATGGGAGTTTCAGCTTCAACATCAGTCCTTCCAATAAACACCCAGGACTGATCTCCTTTAGAATGGACTGGTTGGATCTCCTTGCACTCCAAGGAACTCTCAAGAGTCTTCTCCAACACCACAGTTCAAAGCATCAATTCTTCTGTGCTCAGCCTTCTTTACAGTCCAACTCACATCCATACATGACCACTGGAAAAACCATAGCCTTGACTA
Organism: Ovis canadensis; assembly: GCF_042477335.2. Lineage (NCBI taxonomy): Eukaryota > Metazoa > Chordata > Mammalia > Artiodactyla > Bovidae > Ovis > Ovis canadensis. The sequence continues at coordinate 36,913,348 of NC_091258.1, read as the reverse complement.
GACAGACCTTTGTTGGCAAAGTCATGTCTCTAACTTGGCAAATTGGCTACTTTTACCTTCCCCAGTAGTTGTCTGTGATTTAGTAGTGACCAGATTATATGTCACCACAGTGGATCCTATATATTTAGCTGAGCCATCACTAAACCACGCATGCTGTTTTTCTTGCACAGTCCAAGGGCATACACCATTTTACACGTAACTCAGTTATCTTAGGCTTAATTAGAGCCTGTTGGTTGAGCCCTTTTGTAAGACTTTTAGAAATTCTTTTGTGTAATGCCGTGAACCCATGTGGCCCAGGTTTGGCTTGGTCCTGAATGTATCATTTCCGTTTTATTATGCTGGACTCCTGGGCTTGCCCAATCCTGTGGGTTTTGGGTGAACTTTGTACTCATTGAATGATTGTCACTTGAGGTCTTAATATTACAGTATGATCTATAGTCAATTGTTTCGTATCAATCAAAGCCCAGAAGCTAACAACAGTTTTTCAAAGGGAGAGTAATTTGTCATAGCTTTTCTTCCAAGGAACAAACGTCTTTTAATTTCATGGCTGCAGTCACTGTCCGCAGTGATTTTGGAGCCCTCAAAAATAAAATCTGTCACTGCTTCCACTTTTCCCCCTTTTGTTTGTCATGAGTGATGGGACTGGATGCCATGATCTTAGTTTTTTGAATGTTGAGTTTTTTCACTCTCCTTTCACCTTCATCAAGACACCCTTTAGTTCCCTCCCACTTTTTGCTATTACAGTGGTATCACCTGCATATATGAGTTTGTTGATATTTCTCCTGGCAATCTTGATTCATCCAGCCCTGTATTTCCCATGATGTATTTTGCATAGGAATTAAATAAGCAGGGTGGCAATGTACAGCCTTGTCATTCTCCTTTCCTATTTTTGAACCAGTCCATTGTTCCATGTCTGGTTGTTTAACTGTTGTTCCTTGACCTGCATACAGATTTCTCAGGAGACAGGTAAGATGGTCTGGTATTCCCATCTGTCTAAGAACGTTCCGCAGTTCGTTGTCAATGGAATTTTGTGTTGAGAAATGGAGTATTTCTTGCCATATCAGTAAATTAGAATGTCACAGTCATCAGCAATTACAGTCTTCTAATGGGAAAGATTGAAGGTAGGAGGAGAAGGGGATGACAGAGGATGAGATGGTTGCATGGCATCACCGACTCAATGGACTAGAGTTTGAGTAAACTCCGGGAGTTGGTGATGGATAGGGAGGCCTGGAGTGCTGTAGTCCATGGGGTTGCAAAGAGTCAGACACGACTGAGCTACTGAACTGAACTGCCTGTGAGCCTGTGAGCCCTAAGGGCATGCAGGAAGGAGAATACCTGCTATTTAACAACCATCAGGGGCTTCCTCAGCTGGTAAATAATCTGCCTGCAGTGCATGAGACCTGGGTTCAGTCCCTGGGTTGGGAAAATCTCCTGGAGAAGGAAATGGCAACCCACTCCAGTATTCTTGCCTGGGAAATCTCATGCACAGAGGGGCCTGACAGGCTACAGTTCCTGGGGTCACAAAGAGCTGGACATGACTGAGTGACTGACAGTCTCAGTTTTCAGCAACCACCAGACTACAGCCATGCCCTATGGTGAGCCCCGAGGAAGAGAAGCTCAAGATGGGAAAACACAGGATATGCATATGAAAGGAGTAAATTCAGTGAGCCCAGACTCAATCTTCCCATACATAGGAAAGAGATTCCTCAAACTGGGATATCTGGTTTTCTTTAATTAACAATAACCTTTTGATGTTCAGACTACATGCCCTTTGTTGGAAAACTTCTGTATAACCTGGCTCCTCCCCTCACTTCCTGGAAGCAGTTCTCTCAGGGGTCCTTGAGATCCTGTCTCTTGGGCTTGAAGTCCTAAAAGTTCCCACTCAATAAAACATAAATCTCATCTTTTAGGCTGTATTTTTTAAGTTAATACATGTAACTAGAATTATGACTGATAACATTTTATCAGGACATATCAGAGCCTTATGAATTCTATTTAATTTCTAAAATAGCTGTGTTAGTAACATTTGCCATACAATATAACCTGGGAGGATTTATTACTTATTTGACAGTATTTCCTACGTACCTTTGACTTCCCTGCTGGTTCAGATGGCAAAGAATCTGCTGCCAAGCAGGAAACCCAGATTCAACCCATGAGTCAGGAAGAGCCCCTGGAGAAGGGAATGGCTACTTACACCAATATTCTTGACTGGAGAATTCCATGGATAGAGGAACCTGGGGAACTAGAATCCATGGGGTTGCAAAAAGTCAGGCACGACTGAGCGACTAACACTTTGACTTCTTTTCCGTGTACTTTTAACATACCAAATGAACCTAATTAGTTTAATATCTCTCTTTGGGATGCCTCAGGGACCTCTGAAGCACCCTCAAAATTAGTTAGAGGTCAAAAGGGCTTCAGGGCTTCCCTGGTGGCTGAGACAGTAGAGAATCTGCCTGCAATGCTGCTGCTGCTAAGTCGCTTCAGTCGTGTCTGACTCTGTGCGACCCCATAGAGGGCAGCCCGCCAGGCTCCCCCGTCCCTGGGATTCTCCAGGCAAGAACACTGGAGTGGGTTGCCATTTCCTTCTCCAATGCATGAAAGTGAAAAGTAAAAGTGAAGTCGCTCAGTCGTGTCCAACTCTTCATAACCCCATGGACTGCATGCAGCCTACCAGCCTCCTCTATCCATGGGATTTTCCAGGCAAGAGTACTAGAGTGGGTTGCCATTGCTGCCTGCAATGCAGGAGATGCTAATTCGATCCCTGGGTTGGGAAGATTCCCTGGAGAAGGAAATGGCAACCCACTCCAGTATTCTTGCCTGGAGAATCAATGAATAGAGGAGCCTGGCAGGCTACAGTCCATGGGGTCGCCAAGAGTTGAACACGATTGAGTGACTAAGTAGGCAAACAGACAAAAGAGCTTCATTCGAATTAGATTTTAGTAAGTTGTGTCAAAAATACCAAAGGGTTTAGATTACTCAGTTAGATAAAATCATAGGTCACTATGAAACAATAGTTATTCATTCAGCCAAAGTAACAATAAAAGATTTCAAAGGCAAATATAGAACAGATCACTTAAGAGGAAAAGAAACTTAAAATCTGTTATCAAAGACAGTTCAACATCCCAAGAACACTTGTACCATGCCTAGAACACTTTTCTCGTGATCTACTTTCCACAAAACTTTCTTACCACTGTCTGTATCCATAACTGTATTTTCCCACTCAAAAACAGACACCGGTAAGTCTCACCTACTTCCTATTCCCTTAACAAAATGCAATTCCATTCTTCATACCTTCTTTACTAAAAACACACATTCTACTTTCCTTAAGCAACCATGAACTGTCCTTTATATTAGCATTCTATAGGTTAGTGGGAGAAGGAATGGCACCCCACTCAAGTACTCTTACCTGGAAGATGCCATGGATGGAGGAGCCTGGTAGGCTGCAGTCCATGGGGTCTTGAAGAGTCAGGCATGACTGAGCAACTTCACTTTCACTTTTCAGTTTCATGCATTGGAGAAGGCAATGACAACCCACTCCAGTGTTCTTGCCTGGAGAATCCCAGGGACGGCAGAGCCTGGTAGGCTGCCATCTATGGGGTCGCACAGAGTTGGACCCGACTGAAGCGACTTAGCAGCAGCAGCAGCATAGGTTAGTGACCATAAATACCAGTGCTAATTTCTTAAAAAAGTATTTACTTGCTTATAGAGAAGATCTCAGGATGGTACCTAGTGTATTCATTATGTCAGCCACAAATTGGCACTTGCCATGCCGACTTGCCATCTACCTCTACAAGGATTTCTACCTCTACAAGGATGAAATCAAGTGCCACTGCAGCTGCTGACATTCAACACTCCCTGAAGGAGTTCAAGGTGGAGAGCAGAAATGAGGCACTCTGTGCTCTGGGAAAACTGGTAGGACAGGTCTTTAGTCAGTTAGATATTCTCAGGAGCTAATTTTATGAGCTCAATTCTATCTCCTCACATCTAGAAAAGCACTAACTTTGTTCATGGTGACGATTGTTTCTCATGAGTAGCAGAAGCTTCATGAGACCAGCAGAAACTTTCTACAAAAAATTTATGCCTGAATGCTTGCATTCCCCTTTTACCAAAATCACATATACACTGTCCCTTCCCCCCACCTCTTTGAAACAGTTTCTTAGAGCTACCTGGGGTTCGGTCTCCCAGGCTGCAGTCCTCATATTGCCCCTAATAAAACTTAACTCAGCACTCTCACTTTGTGCAGTTTTTTTAATTGACAATTAATAGTCCAAAATAGCGCTAGTTTCTCTGCGGGAGGAAGCCAGTGTTTAGTAAGGTTTTAGCATCTTATTTTATTTGGAAATGGCCTAATTATTTAATAAACTTCCATCACATTGAGCTACTTTGTAAAGTGGACACAATATCTGACTCAAATGTGGAATATCTTGTCTCCAGAAACCAAATAGCCTAATATATTTTTGAGTCTCCTTTTTGCCTGGGGAGTTTTAAAATTCCATTATCTGTTGTTTAGCTTTAGGTAAAACCTCTCTAGGGCTTCCCAGGTGGTGCTAGTGGTAAAGAACCCACCTGCCAATGCAGGAGACGAAAGAGACATGGGTTCAATCCCTGAGTAGGGAGGATCCCCTGGAGAATGGCATGGCAACCCACTCCAGTATTTTTGCCTGGAGAATCCCCGTGGACAGAAAGGCCTGGTGGGCTGCAGACCATGGGGTGGCAAAGAGTTGGACATGACTGAAGCAACTTAACACTCACGCAAAATCTACGTCCTTTAGCCCAGTTAGCTAAAAACTGTACAGTCTAAGCAGGTCCTTGAATTTTGGAGGGATTAATCTCCCATCCCAAGCATCAGGGTCCCAATCCCTTCCTGCTTTAGCTGTCGCCAGATGAACTTTCTTGCACTGCTTTTGCTATTTAACTTCTGCAAACTTTACGGTAGCTTTTCTGGCTACTGACTGAAAAGTGGAGACTTGGTCAGCTAAAATGTAACTTTGACATTGTAACATGGACAGTTATCCTTGTAAATTGCATAACTCTTTATCCAGTTTTAATTTCTCTTCAGCCAATTTTAATTTGGCTTCCGGTACCTTACAGGTAGGCAGAGACGAGGATCTGGCCTCTCCACTCAGCACTGTACATTCTAGTTCTTTCTCCATTGGCACGAGCCACAAACAATCCATAAATTCTAAAGCTTCAGTCTGCTTTAATTTGGGGTCTCCATTCTCACACAATCCAGTGGATGTGCCCCATTCAGTAGCTAATGAGCAGTAAGGCAAATCTTCCCATCCAGGAATAAAATCTTCATTAATCTTAACCTCTTTCTTCTTGAGTGGCATTTTGTTTCACGAATCCTGCTCATGTCGCCAATTTATGTTTTGCTAAAAGTTTTTCTTTTGTTTCAGTTTCAAAGGATTCGTTAACAAAAGAAACCATTTATTACAAACAATTTCAATATTTAATAGAGGATTCTTTAACTTAATTTCAATACGCAATCATTAAAAGAAAAGAAAAATAGAAACATCAGAGAAGAGTAACAGCATATACATCAACAAATCCGGCCAACCAACTTCCAGACTTAAATAGCATGCTAGGAAGTCCTGAATAATAGCAATCCGGAGTCCCAAATGGGAAAAGGTCCCAGGTAGTGTGTCCACTGCATGGGTGAGACTTCAGATTGTTGTTTTGGGGGTTCCTACTTATAATATCAGGCCGCAAACTGATATCATCATCAGTTTGTGCCCCCAAATGCAGCTCTGGTTTGACTTCCACGTTTTTACAATGCTGTTTGTTTCACCTTGTGAGTCATAGGATTTTGTTAGACCCCAGAGGTTTGGCCAGACCCTCAGGGGCTCAAGGATTCCAAGACTCACTCCCTTCCTTAACTAAAGTGCTGCTTGACTTCCTGTGCTTGCCGGCAGGCACAGGATCCCGGGAGTGTCCAGGCAGGTCAGTCAGAAGCAAGGTCAGAGGACTGCTCTCCTGCTTCTTAAGTCTGAACAAGACTTCTTCTATTTTAATTTCCCTAACACTATTTAGAGACATTGAACGCTGCAGAAGCAGGTGTTCATGGTGACCAGCAGAGCCGCAGCAGTGCCCAGCAGTGATTAAGGCCCAGGGGACTAGGGGAGCATAGGAAATATCTAGTGGTAGTGAACTTGTTGGTGAGCACATGCCATACATTCCAGGACCCCTGTGCATCCATTTAACTGTCTCTGCCTTGGCGACTTGCTGTGATCGCCCTGGGAGCTGTGGTGACCCTGAGGGCCCCATGGTGATGTGGCAGAACCACAAAATGAAAGCAACCAGTCCCACTTACCACTGCAGGCTTGGTAAGTGGAAAAACAAACTTTGACGTAAAAAACCACAGAGATCTGGAGATACGGTTGTTACCGCAGCATCTTTTAGCCAATCTTAATATGTATAAATGATGTCCCCCTGGGACTTCCCTGGTGGTCCAGTGACTAAGACTCCTCACTCCTAGTGCAGGGGTCTGGGTTTGATCCCTGGTCAGGGAACTAGATCTTACATGCTACATATAAGAGAGTGCAAGCTGCAATGAAGATTGATAATCCTGTGTGCGAAGAACAGGCACAGCCAAATAAATAAATAAGCCCTTAAAAAATTGTGTTCCCCCCAAAAGATGTATTCTACTCCTAACCTCCCGTACCCGAAAATGTACCATGACTTGGAAAGAGTCTTTGTAGAAATCGTCAGGTTTAGATGGGGTCATACTGGATTAAGGTGGGCCATAATTCGATGACTGGTGTTCTTAGCAGAAATTTGCACACAGAAACACACATGTGACCATGGAGGTGCAATCTAAAATGACACAGCTGGACGACCAAGAATCCCAAGGACTGACAGGAGCCCCTAGAAGTTGTGAGGGGCGAGGAGACATTTTTCTCTAGAGCCTTTGCAGAGGGCGTGGTTCTGACAACACCCTGATTGTGAACTTCTAGCCTCTAACAGAATAGATAATTCTATTATCTAGAATTATGGTAGAGTAAATTTCTGATTAAAAGAATGTTTTTTTTAAGTATTTGGCTGTGCCAGGTCTGAGCTGCAGCAGGTGGGATCTAGTTCCCTGACCAGGGATTGACAACAACGATTAGGTAACACCAGGATATGGCATCGATTTCTGCCATTCATTCATTTATTCAGGAAAACTTTAATGAACACTGTTTCAGGTGCTGGAGTATGGCAGCATTGAGATGAAGTCTGTATCGCTGAAGAGGGAAAGCAAGGATGTGAGATATTTAACATAAGAAGACTGGACCCAGGGGAGGTAGTGGCCATATGTTGTTTATTCCTTCCCAAGACCCTGTCTTCTTGCTTGTGGTAGCTGCTGCCCCACTTCATTTTCCTTTGGGGAACTTCCTCTCCCCAATTCTTGGTCTCTGAGGTTCAGTGGATATGACCTGCTTCCTGGTTCCTGACTCCATGTGACCCAGGCCTGGCTAAAAAGTGAACTATTACTGGTTAGGTGATGATTCAGAGGGAGGCTTATGAGTCCACTGGAGCCCATGAAAATTAATTCCAGGACTTTCACTGGAGGTACTTGGAATGCAGCTACACTTTCGGCTATAAATGGTGTGATGCAAAAGTGAGATGCTCTTAAGGATGGAGGCTTCCTAAGGCTGAAGCTACGCCCAAAGAGAGCAGATACGGTGATGCTGAGCGCCTATGGCATCCGCAGAACTCCTGGACCCAGCCCTGCCTGAAGCCTGAGTATCCTGAGCTTTTGCATTTGTGAATCAATATACCCTACCCCACTGCCCCCAACTCCTAAATTTGCATGTGGTTTGTTATTTTGCTGAAGCCTGTGTAGGTTGAGTTTCTGTCACTTGCAATCTGAGATTCCTGACTGATAGTGAAAGACTTAGCTGAGAAGTCAGATCCTCCACCGGAGGTCACAGACCTCCCTCATTTTTTCTCTGCCTCTGGTCCCGGAGACATCTGAGAAGCAGCCGTGCAGAAACACGAGTATGCCGACAGTCAGTCCTAGAGGAGCATAGTAGCCGTTCCCTGGGCCCAGGGAAACCCTTTGAGGTTCCCCAACCACAGCCCAGGTCTACACATTCCAGGCCACGTCCTCTCCACACAGTCAGGAGCCCAGGAGGGAGCAGTTGGCACTCTCGGAGGAGGATAATTCAAGGAGAGCTTAGTGAGGAAGGCATTAAATACAAAGCGTGTGGGTGGAGTGTGGAGAGGGGGGCAGTGGGCCGGAAGCAAGATTGGGATCAATCGGGCCCAGAAGGTTAACAGAATGGTGCAGCTACGGGAGAGCAGGTGCCTTCAACGAAAGGGCAGTCCCCCCACACCCTCCCCTAAAAAAAAGAAAAAAAATCCCGGGGAGGGATCCTGGAATAAACACCTTCCTTTGTCCTCCTGCCTAATCTTCTTTGCTGGGCTCCCCAGGCGGGGGAGGAGCTGGGCCCGGGGCGGGAGATGGAGCGCCACCTGGAGGAGCAAACGGGAAGCTGACCCACCCGCCCGCCCGCCGTCTCCTGCCCCTGCTTTATCTGCAGCCACGCTGGCTTTCTCTCTGTTCTGAAAGATTGGCAACCCCCTGGTGGCGGCCGTAGATCTTTCAAGAAAGAACACGCTGTTCAGTGGCAAAGAGTGCACAGAGCTAACCGCTTACAGCAGCAGGAATCAGCCTCAGCTTTTGAGCCTACGCCATTCTCATTCGGTCAAGGCTCAGAGGGTCCGCGAGCACACAGGGTACTTGGGTTTCAGAGCTCCCGTCTGGGGCCACCTGACCTTTTCGGAGGAGCTGTCGTGAAAGCTGAGACTCTCTGGCCCATCCTGCTTCCCCCTCTTTTTCCTTCTCTGGCCTTATCTTCCCAAACTCCTTGGACTCCCCATCCCAGAACGTATTCCCTGGAGGGCCCAGATGAATTATGCCTGTCCTCTTGGCCTGCGCCAATCTCATCCATTAGATCTCAGCTCAAATGTTGCCTCCCCTGGGAGGCCTTCCTCGACTGACCATGCCTGGAAAGGATCCACCTCCTTGTGTTATTTCCTTCCTGGCAGCTACAGCTGTCTTGAAACCACCTTGTTAATTTTCATTTCTTGATTCATCTTTGACTCCTGAACTAGAATGTCAGCTGTGGCCCCAGTACTCGAACAGCGAAACAGCCTTTGCATATAGGAGGTACTCAATTCATAAATTAATGACTTTCACTAGATGTGGGGAGATGGCAGGGTAGGCTAAGAAAGCAAAAGTGGGAATGGTGCAGTGATCCCTGGAGTATTAGGAAAGGCCAGAATGAGCACTCAGGAACTCTGAGCTGGGTTAACTAGGAGTCATTTTGGATGACTCAAAGCTCTGGGGCTTCTCTTGTGCTGTAAAGGCACAGGCATCATCCTAGGTCTTCCCTTTTCTGCCACGTGGAGGTCAGGTGGGAACAGATGGCTTTTGGAGAGGCTCAGGGCAGAGTTGTTAATTTGTAACAAACAGCAGGAGAAACTCAGGGTAGACTTCAGGTAGGACTTCCTAAGAGTGACTCAAAGGAATGAGACCTTCAGTTGTCCATAGGTTAGGCTGAGACAGTGGCTTCTCTAAGAGACCTCAGGGAGACAGAGGACAGGTGAATCCCTCTTTTGCCTCGCCTGGACTAGTTGGGTGGACGCAAAAACCTTCAGACAGCAAAATGACCCTGACTAGGCTGGGAAGGACAAGTGGGCTATTGGCTTCCGTCCCTGCCACCCCCATCTTGCCCTTTGGTCCTCCATTTCCTCTCCATCACACCCACATGGGATCTCCGCACCCCTGGGTCACTGCCTGCCCTGAGGTTGCACCCCTGCCCACTCCCTCCTCCCCTCACTGCCACGTTTGTTTTTGTCCAGATATGTGGCTACTGGCTGTGATCATCAGGATAGAATGTAGTACTGGCACAGCCCTTGTTTGTGCTGCTCCACCCCTTTTCTCCATTCCTGTTAACAGTACACTGCGTTCTCCTTGGGAAACTACACCTTTCTCCCACATGGCCCAGGCCTGGCCAGTCGGAGCATCCAGCCCTTAGGATACAGGAGCCACTTGCTGGTTTCTATCCAAGGGGTAAAACTGGTCTCACGGTGGAGGCAGGAGCAGAAGATGGATGAGGGAACAGTATCTGAGACCCTGGATCCAGCTTTTCCTGAAACCATCTCGCCTGGTCTTTCTGCTTGAGGAACACTTTTAGACTTCATCCGATTTGGGTAGCAGTTCCATCACTGTACCTAAAAGTGTGCAGGTGAATCCACCTGGTTCCTGGACAAGGCTCACCACTGAGGTGCTTCTCCTGCCAGGCTGCAGCCACAGGGGTAAGCATGTTCGGTGGATGAGGCTGTGACAGTTTCAGTTTGTCACTAAGCCGGGCAGAGAACCCTGCCTTCCTCAGTTCCTGGGGGTCAGATCCTCCTGTGGAGACACCACGCTGTGGAAGAGACGGGGGAATGCAGATCCTGCCCGTGGGCTCCAGGGCATCCGTGAGGAAGGGCCTGCATTCCTGCCGCTGCTTGAATGGCTCTGAGAAGCACAGGTCTTGGTGGGAAGGTAGATGGAAACCAGGAAGCGAGCTACCTGTCATTGGATGTGTTCAGACAGGCTGCCTCCCAACCCCCATTCCCCATCAGAGAGGTCGCAGAGAGAACTCTTGAGTGATGACCTCTGCTGTGAATGCAGTGATGTTTATGCATTTGAGCTGTCCATTCATTTGTCATCAGCCGCCTTTCCAAGCTGGCCATCCTATAGGGTGGAAGGGCACACTGGTCTGGGGAAGGGGAGGCCCAGGTTGAAACACATAGTCTGAGGTTATGGGGCTTACCTGGGCACACTGGACCCCAGATGAGAGGCGGGTGTAGTCAAGGGGAAAAAAAGAGAAAAGAAGTAAGACGCTGTTAACTAACGATGAACCAGCATGTCAGATCTGGATGGGTCCTAAAGAGGCTCTGATTACACCTCTCAGTTTAATGGAAGTCACCTCTGGAAAGGGGCCTTAGGCACCGGGCCAGGTCTTTTGTGAATGTTGAATTCTCATGGTGCTCCTCTGACACAGGTCGTGTGCTTAGCGTCTCTGATTTATAGTTGAGGAAATGAAGCAGAGAGAGATGGACATTGCTAAGGTCATTGCACTTAGTATCAGCACTGGGATACCCACTGGGGCTCCCTGACACCAGAGCCCTTGCAGTCAACCAGTATGCTACACAGATGCCTTGGAGAGATGGGGAAGCTGAGGCACATGGGAAGGTTTGCCGGGGTCACACAAGGGAAGGGAAATGAGCCACCTGCAGGGGCTCAATATGATCCAAGGACTGAGGCAAGCACCTTCTCAGAGGTCACTGTGCTTAGTCCTCTCATTAAACTAGTGACTAGGCTACGAATATGAGGGGAAAGGGGCTTCTCCGGTGGCTCAGCGGTAAAGAATTCCACTTGTAATGCAGGAGCTACAGGAAACACAGGTTCAATCCCTCCAATCTGAAAAATCCCTTGGAGGAGGACATGGAAACCCACTCTAGTATTCTTGTCTGGAGAATGCCATAGACAGAGGAACCTGGTGGGCTACAGTCTATCAGGTTGCAAACAGTTGGACATGACTGAAGCAACTTAGCATGCATGCTGGCGAGTGGGCCTACGTGAGCCCAGAGAAGGTAAGTAACTTGACCAAGGACACACAGCATGTAAGTGTAAGGCTGGAACCTGAGTCCATTATTCTTTCCCCTGCAGCAGCTGCTCCTCCCTCAGCTCAGCAGTCCAACCAACCCCACAATCTTCCACCCCTCCCAGCACCTCTGTGGCCATACCCTGCCCTGCCCTCTGCTACCCTCAGCTCACTGGTTTCACCCTTGCTCAGGGGTCTTTTCCAAATGCCCTCACTCCATGACTGCACTTGTAGAGCTCACCCCCAGGGAGCCGTCCTTGACTCAGAGTCCTTGCCCTGTAACCACAGTTCTGACTATGACTTACTGTGTGACTCTAGGTGTCTTCACCTCAGAGAGGCACATTCTCTTTATTTGCCCAGTATTCGTAACAGTCATCTCTCAGGACTGGGTTGAGGGTATGTTAAGTGTTATGAAACACTTAACAGTGTGTGGCATGCATGGAGTAGGTACTTAATAATCGAGCACTTTCTATAATAATTGTGTTCCCTGCAGGGCTCATCAAGTAGGCGTGTGTGTGTGTGTATCTGATTAACAGTCTTTGTTGAGCACCTACTGAATGCAAGTCCTTTCAGTCCAGTTCAGTTCAGTTCAGTCGCTCAGTCATGTCCGACGCTTTGCGACCCCATGAACCGCAGCATGCCAGGCCTCCCTGTCCATCACCAACTCCCGGAGTCCACCCAAACCCATGTCCATTGAGTCGGTGATGCCATCCAACCATCTCATCCTCTGTAGTCCCCTTCTCCTCCTGCCCTCAATCTTTCCCAGCCTCAGGGTCTTTTCCAATGAGTCAGCTCTCTGCATCAGGTGGCCAACGTATTGGAGTTTTAGCTTCAACATCAGTCCTTCCAATAAACACCCAGGACTGATCTCCTTTAGGATGGACTGGTTTGATCTCCTTGCAGTCCAAGGGACTCTCAAGAGTCTTCTCCAACACTCCTACAAAAGCATCAGTTCTTCGGCACTCAGCTTTCTTTATAGTCCAACTCACATCCATACATGACCACTGGAAAAAACAGCCTCGACTAGGTGGACCTTTGTTGGCAAAGTAATGTCTCTGCTTTTTAATATGCTGTCTGCTGCTGCTGAGTCACTTCAGTCGTCTCCGACTCTGTGCGACCCCATAGACGGCAGCCCATCAGGCTCCCCTGTCCCTGGGGTTCTCCAGGCAAGAATATTCTGTCTAGGTTGGTCATAACTTTCCTTCCAAGGAGTAATCGTCTTTTAATTTCATGGCTGCAATCACCATCTGCAGTGATTTTGTGCCAAGACCACTGGCAGGTGGAGTTTTCTGATGAAACAAGGGGTTGGAAGCCCATCACCCTGAAATAGAACTAGGTCTCCCCTGGCCTCAGAGCTTCTTCTTGAGGCTAAAACCCAGCTCAGCAGGGAAGCATATCTGTACCTCTCAGGCCACCGTTGTAAAGGCCTGGTTACCCTCCACTCAACCCCACAGTTCGGAGGAGCGGCTCCTTCTGCAGACAGGCTGCGCCATCTGGTGGCTATTCTTGGTGAAGCAGCCGCAGGCGCGGAGCCCGATGAGTCAGACCATTATCTGGGCTTGTGGCTCCGTCTAGTGGCTTTAATATACAATCACACTCAGCTTCAACCTCAGATCACCTGCGTGTGTGCGTGCGTGCTAACTGGCTTCGGTCGTGTCCGACGCTCTACGATCTGACGTTATGGATTGTAATCCGCCAGACTCCTCTGTCCGTGGCATTCTCTCGGCAAGAACACTGGAATGGGTTGCCATGCCCTCCTCCAGGAGATCTTCCCGACCCAAGGATCGAAACCGCGTCTCGCTATGTCTCCTGCATTGGCAGGCAGATTCTTTCCCACTAGCCCTGGGAAGCCCCAGAATCACCTGAGGAGGTTCGTTAAACGTTCTAGGACTCCATTGTAGAACGAATGAGGCAGATTTTGGGGGTGGATGCACGCTAAGAGCATGCATTTTAGGCACGATTCCTAGGTGATTCTAAACTCGAGGATTTGAGAAGCAGGACTGCAAAGGGACGTCTGCTCCCACGTGTTCAGGAATAAAATCATCGACCCACTCCACATCTGAGAATCTCATTTTTGTGTTTAGAGGGGGAGAAACCCGAGGTCCAGAAAGTAGCAGTCACTTATCCACGACTACCCAGTGAGCCAGCAGACAACTCACCTCCCAGCTGTAGGGCCCATGGGTGAGCAGGAAGAAAGCACGGGATTGTCACCTGCACTTTGCATGAAAGGTGCTGCACAGGTGAGCTGGAGCGCTGTGGCAGGATCTCCTGGCCTCTGGTCCTGTGAGCTGCAGGGTGTGTGTCTCTCTGTCTGATCATTACTATAACTGTCTTGCTTGTCTGTTCTTCATCTTGGTTGCCATAAGGGTGGGATTGGATGCTGATCTGTCAATCGATACTAAGGACAGAATATCTAGAATAGTAAAACCTGGATTATGATATTGTTAGTCTCTGTCCTAAGCGCTTTCTATGTATGAGTTCATCTGATCCTACCAACAAGCTCCTGGGAATATATTGTTATGGTTATTCCTTTACTCAGAGGGAGATCCCCTTGCAAAGAGGATCTTTGCACAGTTAGCACAGTTAGCAAAGCGTTGCCTTGGGCAATCTGCTCTGGGCCCATGTTTTTAGCTAGTGCCCACCCGGTGCCCCAGAGCAGGAAAGGTTTGGCTTCCGCATCCTTGGCATTACTGTCTTCTCTCTGATCATCTTTGGCCAAGCCACCTTCTCTGTTTGGATCTCTTTGTCTCTACTTGTTTGTTTCCCTGGTAAATGTTTATTAAAGCCCTGCGCTGGACACTGGATATACAGCAGTAACTAACTACGGTCATTGCTCTCATGGTGTGTACCTTCCAGTGGAGGGAGATAGACGATAGAAAGTAGATACATGAATAAACTAATAATCGAGGTCATGTCTGGTGGTTGGAAGACGTGTGAAGCTGGGACCAAGATGATCTGATGGGGAAACCTGAAAATGGGTGGTCAGGGAGGGGCTTTTCGGAGATGCTGATACAAGATCTGAGTCCTGAAGGAGGTAAAGGAGCCAGACATGTGCAGAACCAGAGGTAGAGTGTTCCAGGCAGAGAGGATGGCAGGTGCAAAGGCCCTGTGGTGGGAGCAGGCTTATTGTATTTGTAGAACAAAAGGGCCACTGCAACTGGAGCAGAGTGTGGGAAGGACATGCAGGACATTTGTGGGTTTGGTCCCCAAGCATCTGCCCTCCTTCCTTGGGGGGCACTTCTCTCCGTCCACAAAGATAGTGCTGCTGGGGAACTTCTCTTTTGCTGAGAAGACAGAAGATCCTGCCTTCCCTCTTCAGAAGCCATGTGGGTCCTTGGTGCCTTTACGGGCCAGGACCTTCCTCTGACTACCCGGCCAGGGTGGGCTTGTGATCTGGGGTTAGCCAATGGGACCTCCAGAAAATTATGAACAAAATAAGTATATACAGAACACTGGGAGCCCAAGCATGCCAGTTCTGGGGTCCCACGGACCTGGCGTTCCCATCCTGGCACCTGCCCTAGCTGTCTAACTTTTGCCTCTATGCCGGTGTTATCATTCCAATTAATACCCATTAATTTAAGCTGGGCTTCCCTGGTAGTTCATAGATCCTAAAGAATCTGCCCACAATGTGAGAGACCCGGGTTCGATCCCTGGATTGGGAAGATCCCCTGGAGAAGGGAATGACTACCCACACCAGTACTCTTGCCTGGAGAAGTCCATGGACAGAAGAGCCTGGCAGGTTCCTTGGGGTTGCAATGAGTCAGACACGACTGAGCAACTAACACGTTCACTTTGTTTTAAGTTAGCCAGAGTTGATTTCTGTTGCTTGCACCTGGTAACCCTAGTGATGCAGTGTAGGAATAAAGGAAGTGGAAGTTGGGGCCAGATCGCGCTATTTGGTCAGGCTAAGGAGTTGGATAGTGTTCTAAGGACAACGGGAACTCATGGATTCTTCTGGCACTGCCCTCCCAAGATCTCTTGGTTCTGTGTAGGTGCCTTTTTATCTGCAAGGATGACCTTTCACCTGCCTGTACCTTGTCCAGTATATCTTCCTTCCCCACCCAAACCAGGCCTCTACCCCTCTCTATAATTAGCAAGCAACTGCCCCCAGGCAAGGAACAGAAAGCCGCTAGCTTAGCACTTGTCTGTTCCCTGTGCACCCCCTTAAGGTCCCTCCATGGCTCAGATAAATGCCTGGAAGACTTTATCCCAGCCACTTGCCAGTGGAAAAAAATTAAGTCAAGCGAGGACGAAGGAGAAATGGACAATCAGAACACCCTACATATTGTAGGACGCAGGGAGGGGGCTCGGGCAGGGGCCGGGGAGCCCCAGGCTTAGTTGAGGCCTCAGAGTGCCTCCTGCCCTTGAATTCCAAAGCATCAGGAACCAATCTCTGTATCAAACAGCCAGCTGGTGACCCCAATCCTCCTGCTCCAGCTGTAAGCTCTTGGCTATTGTTTTTCTAAGAACCCAGTCAATCCCCTGTCCTGAAAGTACCACCTCATCCTTCCCCCTCAGGTCGGTGAAACCTTCAAAGAGGAAAATCCACAGCTTGGCTTTCGACTGCTGCCTCCCAGCTGTAAAGCCCAGAGACCTGAAACTCCCATCGCCGGCTGCGGTCCCAGCCGTGATGCCCAAACCAGGCTCCAAGTCTGGAACTTTCTCCACGTCCCGTCTGCACTCTCATCAGACTCAGGGGGTCATTGGCCCTCCCCGCTCAGTGACCAGCCCTGAGGGGTTGACAAGGAGTCTCCTGCCCACTTCTTCACCCAGTGGAGGCTCATTGTCACAGAATTCAAGAGGGACTAAGTGCAGGATGGCAGGCCACTAGAAGGGATCTCAGGAAGACGGGAGAAGGACTGGGAGTTTCCAAAGTGCACCTGTGGGCAGTGGCCCGCCTCCTGAAGGAATATTTCTATTCCAAGCACATCAGCCCCAGCTGTGCAGAGTGGGGCTAAGGGAGGCTGTCTCCTTTCTGAGCCTTGTTGTTTAGTTGCTCAGCCATGACTGACTCTTTTCAACCTCATAGACCATAGCCTACTAGGCTCCTCTGTTCATGGGATTTCCCAGGCAAGAATAGAGGAGTAGGTTGCCATTTCCTATTCCAGGGGATCTTCCTGGCTCAGGGATCAAACTTGCATCTCCTGCATTGGCATGTGGGTTCTTTACTGCTGAGCCATCAGGGAGGTTCATAGCTGAGCATTAAAGCCTCTTCCTGGTGGCTATCCAAGCCTACTTCCCGCCCCTAACTCCACTCCCCTGCTCCCATTTAAACCCTAAGCCCTCATCACACAAGGGTTTGCAAACACAAGATACTTAATTTGTGCACCTCAGAACCTGTCTCCTCTAGAAGCTGCTCCTCCTGCTGGGAATGCTTTTCCTCTGCCTGAAGCAACCCACCTTGTCCTCCAGGGTCTGGCTCAATGTCGTGGCTGGCATTGATCCTTTTGAGCCTTCCCAACCCACACGATTAATTCCTCTTCCCTTCCTGTGTCATGGAGAGTGCTATAAACACAGCCCGCCCACCTCTGCTTACTGCCACTGGGCCACGTCCACTGCCCTCCACTCTTTCTCTCCAGTGAGCCTCTAAGTCCCACGTGGGAGAGAAATGAGGACCCTGGGGTGATCACACAGGCTTGGGGGCCAGACAGACCCCTGGTCAAGTCCTGGCTCCATCGCTCAGGAACTCAGTTACTTGGGTATCAGTTACTTGGTGATCTCTCCAAGCCTGAGTTTCCCTATCAGTAAGACAAATTTACAGTGTTGCAACCTCAGGGGGGTTTTCTGAGTCTTTATTGAGATAACACACAGAAGATACTCAGTATGGTATCTGGAATATAGTAGACATCCCAAAAATGTTGCAGAAACAAATGTGGTCCAGTCCCAAGTTCTTTGAAGACTTTGTACCTCCCACCCCACCATTCCCACCAACATCCACAAGACCGTCTCCATTTCATCTCTGACAACATTATTTCTGTTCTTTGAACTCCATCAACTTCTTAATCACTTTGCAAGAATAGGAATGAGGGAAGCAGAATATGCCCACCAAGTCCTGGAAATTATTGCCATTCAGGGATCAGAAGATGTAGATTAGTTGCCTCTGTCTCACAAACAAATTAACCGAGTGGCAGCTTTTGGTGCCAAATACAATTCTTGTCGAAAGGATTAGACGTAGCAAATCCGGCTAGAATATACTGTGATCGTGTATGCGCGCGTGGGTTTTTTTTTTAAAGCAAAGCTGCAATAATCGTACATTTACAACTAATAAATTGGGTCCTTTAATTCCTCTGCAATAAGCCTTTGAAATATAATCTGTCATTTCAGACTTACAGAACATGACTTTTCGTAATTATAATTCTCCAGCACACATGACTACTTATAATTAAATTCACTTTTAAGAAATCCAAGGCTGTGTGTGTGTGTGTGTGTGTGTGTGTGTGGATTATCTGTTCGTACGATGTCATAATGGTAAAAGGAATGTGTAATCTGTTGAATAAATTTGATTAGTTCTGATATAAAAAACACTCTGCTATCGATCAAAAGCTGGAAAGATAAGATGATGAACAAAATATACACTATTTCTCAGCAACAGGCTCAGACAAAGGCAGAACAAACCCAAGCATGTCTTCCCATTCCTGTGTCCCTTTAGGGCTGCATACCCCCATAAAAGAAGAATGTTTGAAACAGAGTTGAAAAAACACAAATGTTAAATTATGGCCAGATTATCTGCTGAAGACCCATAAATTCTGAAAGGCAGTTGAATAAAAGCCCCAGGCTGGATTCAGAAACCGGACCCAAAATGGCCCCAAATCAGTGAATACGTGCAAGAGATGGTACAGACTCACAACCTAAGACACAAAGGGAAAGATCAGCAGATAAAGAAAATGGGAACCTTGAACTCAGAGAAACAGACAGAGCAAGCAGGCATTCACGGTCTAAAGGTATCATCTTAAGCTTTTAATAAAGAAGAGCCTAGAAGCTATGTTGCAGTTTTGCAACTCTAGACATAAACAAGTTAATGTTTCATTCTTCAGCTGAAGGCTGAGGTTGGGTGTACCTTTGGAAGGGTCTATTTCCTCCTTGTGCCTCTGGAGGGCTAAAGGCTGCCTCAAAGACAGGCGTTTTGGTAAGCACAGGACAGTTTCCCCATCAGTACAAGTGTCCTCCCAGGCTGATTCCTCTACCTGAGGCCCGGGAGATCCCACCATGTGACAATTGTTCCTGAGAGATGCTACTTGAATGAGAGCCAAATATTCAGTACACACCTGGCTGCCTTTGAGAGGAAGGGCTCCTTGGGAGAAGAGCCCACTCAGAATGCCTTGAGGTCCCGTGGAGTCTCAGATCAGCCCATATCTTCAGGCCCTGTCCCAGGAGTCTCCTCCCTCCTTCCAGGGAGGCATTTATGGAGGCATTTCTTGCGGATGGTCTAGGAGGATCACAGGGAGGAAGTCGTGGCAGATTCAGGCAGGTGAGCCTATTTAGACCAACTCACCAGACTGAGGTGTTGTCAGGACCAAGGTTAGTGTTGACCTTGGGCCGGAAATGAAATTAAGAACCAGACCCGAAGTGGTCACAGGTGACAACTCCAGGTCTCAAAGAAGATACTTCAGCTTGTGCTGTGGGAAAGGAGAGGCCTGAAGAAGGGATGGCATGAGCCCAAAGTCACATGGAACTTAAAAGCCAAGCTAGGTCTAAAGGCCTTGACTTTTGATCTTTGGTCTGTACTTAAAACACACACACACACACACACACACGCATGCAAACAGTATTATTTCAAAACTATATCTGGCTGCCTCCCTCTCTTAGGTCAAGGTAAGACCAGAATAGGGCTGGAGATGAGATTGGGCTTGAGATTCGACTCGTTTCTGTTTCTGTCACATGGTCTTGTACCTGGAGGCATCAAGGAATATTCAATGGATGGGTGGATGGATGCACATGGACGCACATGTGAATAGATAAATGAATAAATGGGTGGATGGGTGAATAAATGGGTAGATGGATAGATGAATAGAAAAACAGATGGATGGATGGATGGACAGATGGATGGAGGGATGGATATTGAAATTGAAGAAGGGACAAAACTGAGGCCTCATAGTACCTCCCAGGACTGAAAGTCAAATTTCATCCATGCATAGGTTTTATTTTGATAATAGAAGTGACCCACACAAGGGCTTTAAATATTTAAAATTTAAAATATTGAAATAATATAAGTAACCAATACAAAATTAGGAGGTTTCAAATTTTAAAAGTATAGATATCTAGATTTGAAAAAAGTCAGAAGACATAGTGGCATCCAGTTTGAATTCCACATGTAAACGTTCTTGAAGCTGAGTAGCAGCTGCCCTGTCTGTGTATGTGTGCTCAGCTGCTTCAGTTCTGCCTGACTCTTTGCAACCCTATGGACTGCAGTCCACAGGCTCCTCTGTCCATGGGATTCTCCAGGCAAGCATACTGGAGTGAGTTGCCATGCCCTCCTCCAGGAGATCTTTCGGACCTGGGGATCGAACGCAGGTCTGCGTGCATCTCCTGCATTGCAGGCAAATTCTTGACCCACTGAGCCCTGGGAAGCCCTCCCTTATCTGAGGGGAGGGTAATTTTGAGTTGACCACAATCTCCACCACTCCCTACTACCCCACACCTCCCCCACACCCTCAGTTATGTCCCTTGTCTGGCCCCATAGGTATCTGCATTTTCAACTCCCGAGTTAAAAGCATCCCTCTGTCACTCCTGTCTCCCTTGGTTCACCCATGCTGCCCCGGTCAGTCTGAGGCTGACTTTCTCATCTTCCTTCCCCCTTGCTCTTCCACCCCACCCCTCACTCTCTAGTTCTGGGCTCTGTAGCCAGGTGATGCTAACCCCTGCCTTCTAACTCCCCTGCCTGCTAACTCGGGCAGCTCAAGAGACAGGGAAGCTGCAAGTAGGCACCTGTGGCGCACCTCCCTCCAATCTCCCAAGGGGGTGGTACAGGGTCTGGACAAGAGTTCCCCTGTAGCAGAAAAGAAGGGTAGGCCAAGTGTCTGCCCTGGGTGGACAAGCAGGCAAGGCTCAAGGGAAGGGAACAGCCATCCATCGGGAAGTGAAAAGGGAATGATTTCTGAAAATGTCCCCCATGCACTTCTGTACTTCACTGACATTTTAATTAAGACTGGAGCACCCTTTGGGAAGCTCTGCTCTGAAGTTGAAATCACTTTAACACGCTGCCCTGGTATAAAGTTGATGATGAATGGAGGCCTGGGGTTCTCATATGTTTCATGGTGCTTAGCGATTCCTTTTCACAATGCATTATGACGTTAAGACGGTTTATGACTTTCTATTGGCTAAGTGCGGCCATATCAAATTATAATTTTGCTCAGTGGATTTTGCTCTAAGAAGATTAAAGGGCACCCAAGCCTTCCCCAGTGGAAAGGAGGTCCTTGGTTCACCTCAAGCTCAAGGCCGGCCCCAGGAATTAAAATCGTTGCTGTAAAGGGTGGACTCTGGTATGTGTGTTTGTGTGTGTGGCGGGGTGGGTAGTTGCGTGATAGTAACTGTAGAATCACAACATTAACCTCATGTTCCTGAAGCTGTCCTCACAGGAGAACCTCCTCAACCCACATGTTGTAAATGTTTGTTTACAAAACGACGCACTTTAAAAAAGTAATTTTATTTATTTATTTTGGCCGTGCTGAGTCTCCGTTGCTGCGCGGGCTTTTCTCCGGCTGTGGAGAGTGGGGCTGCTCTCCAGTTACAGCGTGCGGGCGTCTCATTACGGAGGCTTCTCCTGTGGTGAGGCACGGCCTCTAGGGCGTGTGCTTCGTTAGCTGTGGCCCCCGGGTTCTAGAGCACAGGCTCTGTAGCTGTGCACGGACTTAGTTGCTCTGTGGCGTGTGGGAGCTTCCTGGACCGGGGACTGAACCCTTATCTCCTGCACTGGCAGGTGGATTCTTTACCACTGAGCCACCGGGGAAGCCCCAAAACTTTACGCTTTTATGTCTCATTTTGGTATTCAAGTTTTTTCTCTCGGTGACTGATACTGAGCACAATCAGAGAGGTTCCTGATAGGAAGTATTTGGACCAAGCCATTCATACCATCAGTGTGATGTGTCTCTCTGATGAGTGGATGTTTACAGCTCTTGTTCTACCAACATCATTTTATCTCTATCTCCTAAATTTTGTGCAAAATGATTCTTATAAGCATAGTGAGTGGTATTATCAGTCTGAGATAGTTTTCTAACCTCCAAATAATGAAATAAATGAAGAAAGCTGAAATAGAAGCTGCTAACCAAGGTTTGAGAATTTCAAATAAGTGGGGAAAATGTTTTTCTTTAATAAATGTCTTTGGAATAACTGGATCCTGTTGGCTTAGTGGTGAAGAATCCGCCTGCCAAACAGGAGACCTGGGTTCAATCCCTGGGCCGGGAAGATCCTCTGGAGAAGGAAATGGCAACCACTCCAGTATTCTTGCCTGGGAAATCCCATGGACAGAGGAGCCTGGTGGGCTGCAGTCCATGGGGTTGCAGAGTCAGATGGGACTTAGTAATTGAACAGCAGCAGCAGCATCTGGAAAAAGTGTAAAGTGGATCCTACCCCACGACTTATACCAAAATAAATTCCAGATGAATCAATATTTTGTACAATCGATAAAACCCAGAAGAACCGGGAAAAAAAATAGGGAAATTTCAAAATAATCTCAGAATGGGTAGGAGTTTTCAAAATATGACTGAAACTCTAGAATCCATAAAAGAAAATATTGATCAATTTCCTACAAAGAAAAAAAAATTTGACACTGTGTAGCAATGACAACAGCAACAACAGAAACATTAAAAAGCAATTTATTTAAAAATTTTTCGGTTGTGCTGTGTGGCATGTGGGAATTTAGTTTCCAACCAGGGATCAAACCTGAGCCCCCGCTTTAGAAGCACAGAGTCTTAACCACTGAACCACAAGGAGAGTCCCCTAAAAAGCAATTTAAACATGGAAAACTGTGTAATTTGTATTAGGTAAAGTTAGATTTAATGAACATATAAAGAATCTCTATAAATCAATAAGAAAAAATCAAACAACTGAACAGATAAATGTTCTAAGACTACGAACAGGCAAGAAAAATGAGATACACTTTTTTCATTGATTAGATTAGCAAGTATGTCACTTTGATAATATATTGTTTTGGGGGGATTCTGGAAAAATCAGTGGTTTCATTGATGTACGATTTATCTTCTCTGGATGGACTCATGAAAAACTAGTCATTGTCCCTAAGGGGAAAAACAGGGTGGCTGCGTGATGAATGTGAGAGACTGTTTTACTTTGTTTTTTGACCTCACCATGTGGCATGTGGGACCTTAGTTTCCCATCCAGGGATCAAACCTGCGGTCCCTGCGTTGGGAGCGTGGAGTGCTAACCACTGGACCACCAGGGAAGTCCTGAGAGAGAGTCTTTTCCTACTTAGATGTTTTTTCAGTGTGTGCATGTATCACCTACTATTATAGATCTCGACGCTATACATTTGGAGGTGTGTGCTGCACTGCTGCTCAGTCGTGTCCGACTCTTTGCAACCCCATGGACTATAGCCCACCAGGCTCCTCTGTCCTTGGGATTCTCCAGGCAAGAATACTGGAGTGGGTTGCCATTCTCTTCTCCAAAGGATTCCAGACCTAGGGATCAAACCCTGGTCTTCTGCATACATCTACATACTGCTAGCTACTTTTCCGTGAATGGTTGCTAATATAGGTTTTTTAACTCAAGAATAAACATGTTGGAACCAATTACACTTTAACAAGTAGTGTTCTTTCTTCTCCCTCCTCCTCCGCCCTCCAAACCCTTCACAATCTCAGGTCAAAAGAACTAACACATAGAATGTATGTGGGTGCTTAGTCACTCAGCTGTGTCCAACCCTTTTCAACCCCTTGGACTGTAGCCCACCAGGCTTCTCTGTCCATGGGATTTTCTAGGCAAGAATACTGGAGTGGTTGCCATTTCCTACTCCAGGGGATCTTCCCAACCCAGGGATGGAACCTGAGTCTCTTGCGCCTTCTGTAGTGGCAGGCTGATTCTTTACCACTAGCAGCACCTAGGAAGGAACTCAGTAAATGGGAAATGAATGAATGAAGATGACTTCATCTGAAGACGGACTAAAATGAACCACTTCCTTCCTACTTCAGTAGGACTTGAACTCATTCTCCCCAGTTTCAAGCAGAAGAAAACTGGGCAGAATCAAATGACAGGCCACCTGGGTCAAAGGATGGCAGGAGGAAGTGGTCAGGTCCAGCTGTACCACAGTGGACAAGTTACTTACACTCTTTGAGCCTCTGTTTCCTGGTCAGTAAAATGGACATGATAATAACAACCTCCTAGGCAATCAGTAAATATAAATTGAATTGAATAGAGTTTTTATCAGCAAAAGTTAAGAGAAACTCCTGGTCACAGTTGAGATAAATAAGGGTGGGGAACAGGAAAAATGGCCAATGTGATGCCTCTGGGGTGGGAGATGACAAAAAAGATAGTAGAAAGGTTGGAGGAAGGTAGGGAAGCAGCTTATTTGATATATGGCTTAAAATTTTGTGGCCCAGGGACCTTTTGATTCTTTGGTGTGTAATTGACTCAAGAGGCTGCCCTGAAAAAAAAAAAAAAAGAGAGGCTGTCCTGGTGGTCCAGATATTAAATAGTAAAATTGGGACAGAATCTGAGTCCCAGTGTGGTTAAGAGGTCACACTTCCAGTGTAGGGGTCATGGGTTTGATCTTTGGCCAGGGAACTAAGACCTTGCATACTGCCAGGTGTGGCCAAAAAAATAAAAAATAAAGTTGGCTCAAGACAGGGGGTTACGTGAGGCCTACGAGTGTTTGTAACTTTGTCGTCTGTTATATCCATCTGCTTATTTCTATCTCTATATCTCTGTATTCCTTTTTTAAATTTCAATTTATTCACTTATTAATTTTCAGCTGTGCTGGGTCTCTGTTGCTGCATGGCCTTTTCTCTAGTTGCAGCCGGGGGGTGCTGCTCCCTGCGGCGGCGTCTCTCCTTGCGGTGCATGCGCTCTAGGGTGCTCAGACTCCAGTGGTTTCCGCTTCCGGGCTCTAGAGCACAGGCTCAGAAGTCCTGGTGCGTGGGCTTCACTGCTCTGTGACATGTGGGATCTTTCCTGATCAGGGATTGAATGTGGGTCTCCCGCATTAGCAGGCAGGTTCTGTACCACTGAGCCACCAGGGAAGTGCTGCTGCTGCTGCTGCTGCTGCTGCTGCTAAGTCGCTTCAGTCGTGTCTGAGTCTGTGCAACCCCAGAGACGGCAGCCCACCAGGCTCCCCCGTCCCTGGGATTCTCCAGGCAAGAACACTGCAGTGGCTTGCCATTGCCTTCTCCCAGATCTCCGTATTTATGACAGAATGAGTATGTGTGGATGTGCTGTGTGAATATACATGTGTGTTCCGTAGAAAAACATCTGAACTGGACTCAGATTCTATCCCAATTCTGCTAAATAAATGTTTCTTTGGGTGGAAGGGCTGTTTTTTTCATTTGTAAATGGAGATAATTTTCCTTTCTGATTTTATTCCTTGAGGTTTTTTTTTTTTCATTGAAGTATAGTTGATTTACAAAATTGTGTTAGTTTCACGTGTACAACAAAGTGATTCAGATATATGTATATATACACATATATGGGGCTTCTTTGGTAGCTCAGCTGGTAAAGAATCTGCCTGCAAAGCAGGAGACCTGGGTTTGATCCCTGGGTTGGGAAGATCCCCTGGAGGAGGGCATGGCAACCGGCTTCAGTATTCTTGCCTGGAGAATCCCATGGACAGAGGAGCCTGGCAGGCTACAGTCCATGGGGTCGCAAAGAGTCGGACACAACTGAGCGACTAGGCACACAATATATACATATATTTCTTTTTCATTCTTTCCCATTATAGGTTATTACGACATATTGAATATAGCTCCCCATGCTATATGGTAAGTTCTTATTATTTATTTTTTTAAGAATCAAATGAGGTGATGGAGGGAAAAGTGGAAAGAGTTACACACATGAGTAATTATTAGGATTTTCATGCCTTTGGCTGAATTCAAAATGCTAACTCCTTGGTCTTTTTCCTGTGATATTCATATTCCTTCTGTGCTTCATCCTTTGTGCCTCAGGGTAAATGAATTGATTTGGCCAAGGAGAGTGTGGGTGAAAATAATAATATGAGAAATAAGAATAACAACAGCAACAGCAATATCTGCTTCCCAGGTGGCTCAGATGGTAAAGAATCCACCTGCCAATGCAGGAGACACAGGAGACACGAGTTTGATCCTGTGATATTTGTCAAGGAGCACATCAAGGCTGTATATTGTCACCTTGCTTATTTAACTTATATGCAGAGTACATCATGCAAAATGCCGGACTGGATGAAGAACAAGCTGGAATCAAGATTGCCGGGAGAAATATCAATAACCTCAGATATGCAGAAGACACCACCCTTATGGCAGAAAGTGAAGAGGAACTGAACAGCCTCTTGAAAGTGAAAGAGGATAGTGAAAAAGCTGGCTTAAAACTCAACTTTCAAAAAACTAAGATCATGGCATCTGGTCCCATCACTTCATGGCAAAAAGATGGGGAAACAATGGAAACAGTGACAGACTTTATTTTCTTGGGCTCCAAAGCCACAGCAGATGGTGACTGTAGCCATGAAATTAAAAGATGCTTGCTCCTTGGAAGAAAAGCTATGACAAACCTAGACAGCATATTAAAAAGCAGACATTACTTCGCCAACAAAGTTCTGTCTAGTCATAGCTATGGTTTTCCCAGTAGTCATGTATGGATGTGAGAGTTGGACCATAAAGAAGGCTGAGCACCAAAGAATTGATGCTTTTGTACTGTGGTGTTGGAGAAGACTCTTGAGAGTCCCTTGGACTGCAAGGAGATCAAACCAGTCAATCCTAAAGGAAATCAATCCTGAGTCCATTGAAAGGACTGATGTTGAAGCTGAAACTCCAATACTTTGGCCACCTGATGCAAAGAACTGACTCCTTGGAAAAGACCCTGATGCTGGGAAAGATTGAAGGCAGGAGAAGAAGGAGATGACAGAGGATGAGATGGTTGGATGGCATCACCGACTCAATGGACATGAGTTTGAGCAAGCTTCGGGAGACGATGAAGGACAGAGAAGCCTGTTGTGCTGCAGTCCATGTGGTCGCAAAGAGTCAGACATGACTGAGTGACTGAACAACAACAGTAACAATATCCTGTGTTAACTCTGTGCTGGTCTCAGTAGAGACTTGTCATGAGCTATGAGAGGTACAAGAGAAGAAAATATAAATTGTGGGTCCTTTAGAACAAACATGGGTTTCCCTGGTGGCTCAGACTCTAAAGAATCTGCCTACAATGCAGGAGACACAGGAGACACGGGTTTGATTCCTGGGTCGGGAAGATCCCCTGGAGAAGAGAACAGCTACCCACTCCAGTATTCTTGCCTGGGAAATCCCATGGACAGAGGAGCCTGGCAGGCTACAGTCCATGGGATCACAAAGAGTTGGACACGACTAACAATTTCATTTTTAGTGGCCTCTACTCAAAAGCAGGAAAGTCAAAAGTGTTAGTTGCTCAGTTGTGTTCGACACTTTGCAACCTCGTGGGCTGCAGCCCACCAGGCTCCTCTGTCCATGGGATTCTCCAGGCACAAATACTGGAGCGGGTTGCCGTTCCCATCTCCAGAGGATCTTCCTCACTGAGGGATTGAACCTGGGTCTCCTGTACTGCAGGGGGATTCTTCACTGTCTGAGCCACCAGGGAACCCTAGGAAGCTTTCACATAAAACTCCATATTTCCAATGTGTTTAAAGAAGTGAAAGGAGGGAATTTACTGGCAGTCTAGGGTTAGAATTCTGCTTTCACTGTGGAGGGCACGGGAAAGGAGGGAATTTACTGGCAGTCTAGGGTTAGAACTCTGCTTTCACTGTGGAGGGCACGGGTTTGATTCATGGTTGGGGAACTATGATCCTGCAAGTGTTGCAAAAAAAAAAAAATTAAAAAAAGAAGGGGTGGAAGGGCCAGCTTTTCCCCACAGTGCCACTGGCGTGCACCCCTGGGGTGTCTCTGAGCCGTCTTCGCCCCTTTGGAAGGGGCCTGCCCTCTGCATTCTCCTCACTGCTGTTGGAGCCACAACGCGAGGTCAGCCAAAGATACAGAAGATTCAGACAATCCTCTTTCAATAGTGGGGTGGTGGGGCCCTCGGCAGCCTGCGGTGTCCTAAGGTCACTCCTGGGAACCTCTGTCTGCCTCAGGCCTGCTGCTTGTCACCTCCGTGGAGCTGTGGATTACTAATAGCGGCTGCTATTTGTGGACCGTCTCCCCACCCTCCAGCATCAGCTCACACGACTGTCTCGATAGCTCTGGGCGAGGGTTACACTGTCCACTTATAGATGAAAAGACAGAGGGATCAAAATACTCTGTGCCTCACCCAACACCACGCCCTCAGGAAGTGCCGAGGCCAGACCTGAGAACTTCCCTTGACCGTCGTCTATGCGTCAGTCGGCAGAGGTGACTGGGGCAGGGGACCCCGCCCCCCCAACCTGGTCCAGGTTTGAAAGAAGGGAGATGGGAGGAGAACTAAGGGGATCAGAGACAGGAAAGCCCCAAATGAGAGTCAATGAGGGAAGGGAGGAGCTTTCTAATTGTTTGGGTCAATGCTCTTGTGTTCTCCATGGAGGAAATGGGGAAGGTGGTGGCTTCAGTGACCACCCAGTAGCTTTGGAGTAGAGGACCAGGTCATCACAGACATAGTAGGGGCCTGAGTCTGGAACCTACTACCTCCACTCTGGACTTTGCCATTTAATAGCCCCCTCCCTGATAGCTCATTTGGTAAAGAATCCACCTGCAATGCAGGAGACCCTGGTTCGATTCCTGGGTTGGGAAAATTCACTGGAGAAGGGATAGGTTACCCACTCCAGTATTCTGGCCTGGAGAATTCCATGGACTGTATAGTCCATAGGGTTGCAAAGAGTTGGAGCCAACTGAGCGACTTTCACTTTCACTCTCCCTCTGCGGAGTCTTTAACTTGCTTAGCTAGCAGCAGGGGAATGTCTATCTGTCTGTCCATCCATACATGCCTGGGTCTTTGTTCTTTGACCCCCCTCCTCCAGAGCCGGTGGGTGATCTTTCCACACGACACGTTCCCTCTTTGGACTTTGAGAAGTAAAAACCCAGCCACCACTGCTGTGCACCCATACTTGAGCCTGGAGGAATGTTAAAATTCAACTGGGGAGGTGCCTAGTGCGACAGAAGCCTAGATTAAAAAAAAAAAAATAAAGGGATTTCAGGCAAGAAGAAAAAATAAAGAAGCAAGACTTAAAATGTCCTGTGAAATGGAGAGCATCGGGCCCCCCCGGCGCAGACGTCCGTGCGAGATGACTCCTTTAGAAAGCGGTGAGTTTTGTGTGAGCACAGATGCATTTTGTTTTCCTAGGAGGAATCGATGATTAAATTATCAGAAACCAAGCTCAAAACCAGGCTGCCTGCATCTTCCCCCAGCCGTCCCCAGTGTCTCCTGCTTATGAGGTGCCAGCTTTATCTCGGAAGCTTTAGTTTAAATGCCCAACATATCTTATTAATGAAAGTAATAAGCTGTTGTTTATATATGTCATAATGGGGAATATGACTATTTAATATAAATCTGACATTTAAATTCCGCTTAGTTCTGAGATGTGGACGATATCAAGGCATAACTCTTTACCCTGGAGTAAAAACTCCCTGGGTCTGCATTTTCTAGCATTGAAGTTTTCAAAGTAATCAGGTTCCTTTTTTTTTTTTTCTTTCCAGAGGAACCAAATTGTGAAGACATCTGTTCTGTTATTAATTTCACATAAATCTTAAGCTCCTCAAGGCCAGAAATGAGGCTTCATTCACGTCGAATTAATGAAACATGATTGTAAGTCCCTTGCATGGAAATGCTGTCACACAATTCTGAGCTGCTTAGAGCACTGAGTAATCTCAGAAACTGCCAGGGGACAGCCATGTGAAATCCGCCCTCCCCTCCCACCGCCACCCGAAAACAATATTTGAAAATATCACAACACTAACTATATCCTGGAAGATTAATAGCAGATGAAAATTTCTGGGAAATGAATCAGCCTTTCTTGGTAAAGGATACAAATATCCTGGGCAAAAGCAGATTGCACTGTGTAAGAGCTCTTTGGATACAGTTTAATAACTGTGCCCAGGGAGGCCCTAGGTATGCCTGAAAGGAGGAGGGGGGGATGTCCTGGGATGCCTTGCAGGGAGGTCTTTGGGGAGCATGTTAGCAACACGGTTCAAATCTAGGTGGCATAGGTTTGAGATGGGGAAACTGGACTGGCCAGGGCATGATACATGTGTGGGTATGAGACTGCCTGCGTTTATGTGTGTGCATATGAGTGTGTATGAGTGGATGAATGTGTGTGTGTGTGGATTCAATGAAGTTTGTGCAGGTGTGTATGAAAATGTGTGCACTGCTTGTTTTCATGAGTGAGCATGTGTGGGTGTCTGTGTGTATAAATGTGGGTGAGTTTGGGTGTCAGAGTGTGTATGATTTTGTGTGTGCATGGGTCCACGCGTTTGGTGTAATGGTGAGGATATGCGTATACAGAACATGTCTGTATGAGTTGGCATTTGTGTTGTATGCATGAGCGTAAATGGTGCACGTGAGTGCCTGCAGAGAGCATGTATGTGTGTAGATATGTGAGTTTGTACAAGTGTGTACATTGGAAACCTCTCTGGGTGGACATGAATCCATTGGTAGGAGACCCAGCTCAGTAGCGCTGCACCATCTTGCACCCTCCTGAGTTCTTCTTAAAAGGAACTTGCTTCAGGGTTTTGCGTGTGGGGGGCATGATTTTTTGTGAAATAACTGAGATTTGCCAGCAGAAAGATTGTCTGGAGGGAGACAGGGAAGGGGGAGCCTGAGATTTCTTAATCAAACTTCTTCCAAGTGTTATTTTTGGTCTTCCGCTGAGCTGGGACCCAAAAAAAGAATCTGCATATGATATTTACATCTCAAATCTTCAGAGCCTCATTAGCTTTGATATTTATTTATTTATTTATTTGCAAAAAAGGAATTTAAATCAAACAGAGAGGCTCCAAAGCAAAAACCTTTGAATGCAGGGCAAAATTAATTAAAACAGGCAGCCGATGGGTAGAGTGGAATACAATAGAACTCAGAGAAAAGGCAATGAAAACTAATTAGACTCAGATGGGAAAAAATCCTTCCTTATTTTAGTGGTCATCTATTGGTAATGAACTGATATTGGAAGTAAAGATCGGAATTTGAAACCCCTTTTTTCTAGCCGTTTCCTTCTTTGTTTCCCTAAGGCTCTGATCTTCCAAACTAAGCCAGTCAAATGACTGGTGGTCATGTTTATTATGTTTTGGAGCCAACAGTCTAGTCTGTATCAGCAATCGTCCTCCAAGTAGCAAGTAGGTGGAATAAAGAGACAACCGAACGCAAGGGATGTTGAACTCCCAAGAGTTAGCGTTAACCCAAGTAGTGGAACCCATTTGTGTATATGAGCAGATACAGTCCCAGCTACATTTTTGCCTCTGGATAGTTTGAGGCTTTGTTTCACCATCCAGGCTTTGTAGATCTGTGAAAAACATTTTCATCCACCCAGTGGAAAAACCCTTGACCAACAATATAAGAAAGATTTTTAGCTTTGTTTAGCACAAGACTGAATCAAGCGGTCCCGCTTTCTCCTCGGGAGTTCTTTTGAATGAAATGATCAGTCAGTCTGTATGCATTTTGCCCTTCTGTATCATGCAACAGCGCAAGCATACAATTGTCACAGGGGGACAATTCCATGCATAGCCAGCCAGTCACAAAGTTTAAAGTGGGCCACATGTGTCTTTGGCAAGTCCTAGGTCCCCTTTCAGCTTCGTTTAGAATCTCCTTTCTAACACACCCCTCCCTCCTCAAACCCAGTGCTTAAGTCTCTCTGGATGACCCTGGGTCATTTCCTGTTAAAGAGAGTGGGCTTTGAGGAACACCATGATAAGCCATAGTTCAATTTTAAAAAATGGTGAAAATGCTAATGGGGAAATTTTAGGCTTTGTGGCAGTTGGATGAAAGGGATATTTTTGAACAAAAAAATCTTTCCAATGATTCCTCAAAACAATTCTCCTGCAATGCATAGAGATGGCCTTGTTCAGATAAGTCAGTAAATAAAACCAGATCTCAGTTTTCCTCTGTGTAAAGTGGAAGGAATTGAATTGGAACTTAAAGAGTGATCTTTAAGATTTCTTAAAGCCAGTATAATTAGTGACTCTAGCACACACACATATGTGTGTGTGTATATATATATATATATACATATAAAAATAAATACATATACCTTACACATACATATAAATATATACTCACAGAGAGAATAACTTTGCTGTGTATAAAGAAAATCAAGGCTCTCCCTTATAAGTAGTATATGGATTCATTCATTCATCACTCATTCATTCATGCATGTCTGTCACCCATGGGCTGAGGTCCTATTTCCCACAGTTCTTCTATATCATTTCATTTAATCCTTGCAGCAACCTTTTGAGCTGGGTATCCCATGGACAGAGGAGCCTGGTGGGCTACAGTGTGAGGGTTTGCAAAGAGTTGGACACCACTGAGTGACTGAGAACCACACAGACACATTCCTCACAGGAGTAATAGGTAATCTATTTAACTATCAGTACACTACAATATAGTTCACGGGGTCCTCAAGGCAAGAACCCTGAAGTGGTTTTCTAATCCCTTCTCCAATGCACCATGTTTTGTCAGAACTCTTCACCATGACTTGTCCGTCTTGGGTGGCCCTACACAGCATGGTTCATAGTTTCACTGAGTTAGAGGGGCTGTGATCCAAGTGATCCCGTTTGGTCAGTTTTCTGTAACTATGGTTTCCATTCTCTCTGCAGGAAATCAGTGCTGAATATTCACTGGAAGGACTGATGCTGAAACTGAAGCTCCAATACTTTGGCCACCTGATGTGAAGAACTGACTCATTAGAAAAGACCCTCATGCTGGGAAAGATTGAAGGCAGGAGGAGAAGGGGACAACAGAGGATGAGATGGTTGGTTGGCATCACTGACTCAATGGACATGAATTTGAGTGAGCTCAGGGAGTTGGTGATGGACAGGGAAGCCTGCTGTGCTGCATTCCATGGAGTTGCAAAGAGTCAGACATGACTGAGTGACTGAACTGAACTGACTGACACCACAATATGGGCCAATCAGAAAGGACACCAAGCGAAGCCCTTGTCTGTGCCAGCTACTCACTGTAAGATGAGAAAATGTGAGGGTCTGGGGGAGGCACAGGAAGCCAGGACGGCTGGCAAGATGGAAGGAGGCTTATGTTAGTCACTCAGTCGTGTCCAACTATTCGAGACCCCATGGACCATAGCCCACCAGGCTCCTCTGTCCATGGAATTTTCCAGACAAGAATAATGGAGTGGGAAGCCATTCCCAGGAAAGAATTGCCTGCAATGCAGGAGGCCCAGGTTTGATCTCTGGGTCGGGAAGATCCCCTGGAGAAGGGAATGGCTACTCACTCCAGTATTCTTGCCTGGAGAATCCCCACGGACGGAGGAGCCTGGAAGACTGCAGTCCATGGGGTCACAAAGAGTTGTACATGCCTGAACAACTAAGCACACACATACCACCAGGGAAGTCCTATTTATCACCTGGCTTGGGGAGGGTTTCGTTTTCAAATGACCAGGACAAGCTGGACCACACACCATATCTGGATATGGCTGAACATCACCCATGATATTCAGTCTCCAAATTCTGCTGACAGCAACAATGAAGCTGTGGGAGGTCAAGTAACCTTCTCAAGGACAACCCACTAGGCAGTGACAGTCCTGAACTGGAAGCCAGTTTAAATCTTTAAGACCCCAAATTTCCACATCCTTAACCATCATGCTGACTGCAGAGATGTCTGTAAGCTGAATTCAGTTAAGTCCCAGGCTGGCCCAGAGTTTCTTTCCCAAGATCCCAAGGAGACATTGCAGGATCCAGTTTGAGTTAAGGTAGAGCTGCCAGATTTAGCAAATAAAAAATACAGGATGCTCAGTTAAATTTGAATTTCAGGTAAACAACCATAATATTTTTGCATATTTTAGCATATTGTACAGCACAGAGTTATAATAAAAGATTATTCATTGTTGATCTGAAATTCAAATTTAACTGGACATCCTGTATTTTATCTGGCAAATCTTAGTGGTGGGTGAGGGAATGGACACAAGAGCGCCAAGACATTTCAATTCAGAAAGATTTTCTTTTCTAGGCACTCCCTTCTCGGAGGCTGCTAGGTCTCAGAGCAGTAGGAATCCTTCTGACCTCATTCCTTGTACCTTCTTGATTCTGAAGTCAAAACGCCAGGCCAGAGGGTCATCTAAGCTGTAACTCTGCCTCTTCTGGTCCTGTCTCCACACAAAAAGGCAGAACCCACGGCATAGTGGCTTGGCTTTAAAGCCCGGGAACATGGTCCGCCAGACGTGTCCTCCTTTCTGAAGCACATGGAAACTATTCCCTTCCAGAAGGTCTTCATGGTTAGTCTGCTGCGAGTCTTGGTGTTTCAGCTGCAGTTATAATTTCTGTAGCACCCACCACCCTCCCCCCACCCCACCCCAACTCAGATGGTATTTATTAGAATACATTGCTTTTGAAAAGAAAACTGCATCTTAATTAAAGGTTGGCGATCCAAAGCCTGTTAGCAGATGAGAAAAATTAAACAACTACTATGAACAGGGCTGTGAGTCTCCTGTTGGTTAAAGCCCCATCCACACGATGAGGCTCTCCTATGTTTCAGGCCATCCCCTCATCTTCATCAGATGCTGTGTGTATGACATAGAAATGAACCACAAGGCTAAAGAGAGCAGCTTTCAGAGCAAAAATGGGCTTGTCTTGTATTTTAATCATTCCCCTTCATGGGTTGCAGCCCAAACACAGTGCCTGGGGTGGGGATATTGAAGCCTGTTTGCGCTGGTCTTCCTTGCTGTGTGGGCTTTCTCTAGTTGCAGGGAGCAGGGGTACACTCTAGTTGTGGTGCACGGGCTTCTCATTGTGGTGTCATCTCAGGCTCCAAGGGTGTGTGGGTTCCAGCTGTTGCAGCCTGTGGGCTCAGTAGTTGTATTCAGGAGCTCAGTTGCTCTGCAGCATGTGGCATCTTCCCAGACCAGGGATCAAACCTGTGTCTCCTGCATTGGCAGGCAGATTCTTGACCACTGAGCCACCTGGGAAGCCCAGGGAAGGTTGTTTGATGTACAGAAATTGACCCCACTGTGCACCCCAATGGATTGGAAACTGACCCACTGGTGTGGATAGTGGTTTCTGAGACTAGGTGAAGGCTGGAAGAATCTGGCCTTTGTCTCACTTCTGAACCAAGATGGACTTAAGCTGGTGGAGAATAAAAATACCCCTTCTCTGGGGAGCTTCTTAACTTGAATTCCATGGAGCAGAAGCTGCCTGAAGGATTCCTTGGGGAGAATTCAGGGAGTCTGTGAACTTAGATGGGAAAAATGTATATATCCATGCCCTCCTCCAGGGGATCTTCCCAACCCAGGGATCAAACCCAGGACTCCTGCATTGCAGGCAGATTCTTTACCATCTGAGCCACCAGGGAAGCCTGTATACACACACACACACACACACACACACACACACTCACACACACACACGCACACACACATTAATTTTTTTTCTAACTGAAAGTTAGCATTTCCTCCAATTCTGAATGTAGGTAACAAACCATGACTGTTTTGGCACCGCATGTGGCTTTTGTCATCAACAGAAATCACAGATATTTAATATCGTATCAAAATGATAATAGCTGTTAGATTCACTTCTATATCTTGTTATCTAAAGGTTAATAGAAGCACATGAATTCTTATATCTTTAAACTTACTTGAGTAGCTGTCCTTTAATATGATTTTTTCTTTGTAATCCTATTTTAAAACTTTATGCCTTTAAACACATTACTTGTAGGGAACCTTGAAGACTTCGCGTTAAGTGAAATAAGCCAGTCACAGAAGGACAAACGCTGTATGATCCTACCTATCTAAGACACCCAGAGGAGGTGACTTCATAGAGACCGAAAGTAGAATGCTGGTTGCCAGGTGCTGGTGGGAGGGGGAACGGAGCGTTAGTGCTTGATGGGTAAGAGTTTCAGTTTGGGCAGATGATAAAAAGGTCTGGAGATGCTGGTGGAGATGGTAGCACAATAGTGGGAATGTACTTAATGCGACTGAACTGCACACTTAACCTGGATAGAGAGACTAACACTACTATTAGCATATGTAATACTATTAGCATATGTAACACTATTAGCATATGTAATACTATTAGCATATGTAAAACAGCCAGCCAGTGGGAATTTGTTGTGCGATGCAGGGAGCTCAAACCCTGTGCTCTGTGACAACCTAGAGGGGTGAGATGGGGTGGGAAGTGGGAGGGAGGTACAAAAGGGAGGGCATGAATGTATACCTATGGCAGAAACCAATACAATATGGTAGAGCAATTATCCTTCAATTAAAAATAAATAAATTTTAAAAACTGAATAGAATGGTAAATTTTATGTGATGTTGCTGCTGCTGCTAAGTCACTTCAGTTGTGTCCAACTCTGTGCGACCCCATAGATGGCAGCCCACTAGGCTCCTCTGTCCCTGGGATTCTCCAGGCAAGAATACTGGAGTGGGTTGCCAATGTGATGTAATTTATCACAATTTTTAAAAAGCCATGGAAACAATACAGATATTTTCAAATCACATACAAAAAAAAGACACTGTTATGCAAAGGGGTTCACGGTACTCACTAGGCTAAGACACCCTGATTTGAGAGGAACTGCCCTTTCTCACACCTGTGTATCTTCCCCAGTCTGCTTTACTTGGAGGAAACTTCCTCTCTCTTCAGGGCTCAACTCAAAGGCCGCTGGCCTTGTGGCTGCTGTACTGTCCCCAGGGCTCACCTGGGGATAAATTCTTCCTGTCCCTCTAAACATCCTTCTAGCATCCCAGGTGGACCCTGCTGCCTACCAAGAGCCTGAGGCTTTGCTCTCTGCTTAAGTTAGGGTTTTTTGGCAAGTGTCAGAGAAGTGTTCAAGCCATGTTAGTACCAAACTGAGACTTCCTCCTTGGTGCAATGAGGAAACTTGCTTTCTGTGTCAATATCACTTAATGCTTTGTCCACATACATCTTGAGGTAACTCCCCACATTTTGTGAGACATTTACATCATCTTAGTGCATCTATAGATCCTAGGAGGTTTGTACTATCAGGAATAGCATTTTATAGATGAGGAACCAAGACTCAGAAAGGTGAACTGGTTTAACCCCAGAGGATTTTTTTGTTTATTTACATTGATCATCCTTCTGTAGTGGTGTTCCCTAGGAGAAGCCCAGGGCTTCATTAGAGGATGTTCACTTCTCGTCAGACAATCTGACTTTGAAACAGACAGAGAAAAATGACGGACTGAACAAGGAAGGGTTGCCAGATCCTCAGAGTGGGAAGGATGACCTAGTTTGTCTTCCCTGTTTTAGATGAGGACACACAGGGCGGGCGTGTGGAAGAGCTGAGCCCACGCTGCCTGAGCCCTAGAGCCCCGGCACCAGCTCAGGTACTCGTCCAGCTTCCATCCTCACCCATGTTCCATGACCTATGGTTACTTCAGTCTGAGGCCTGGTGATGGAGGGAATGGGAGGGAGGGAATGGGAGAGAGGATCTGGATCTGGACCATGTCCTGATTCTCAGAATCCATGTCACCTCTTGGATTGATGCCTAAACCGCAGTCACAATCGCTGTGTGAACCCACTGATGCAGATTTTCTCAGTGATTCCAAACTTGCATCACTCGCGGCTCCCTTTATGGTGGTGATGGTTTAGCCATTCAGTCGTGTCTGACTCTTGTGACCCCGTGGACTGCAGCCCGCCAGGCTCCTCTGTCCATGGGATTTTCCAGGCAAGAATACTGGAGTGAGTTGCCGTTTCCTTCTCCAGGGGATCTTTCTAACCCACAGATAGAACCCACATCTCATGAATTGCAGACTGTCTACTACATTGCAGGTGGATTCTTTAGTGCTGAGCCTCCGGGAAAGCCTGGCTCCCTTTAAAACTTTGGCCATATTTGGATGTCATTGAATCTTATCTACCTAGTGCTTTTCCCCTCTCTTTAATGGACCTGTTTTTATTAAAACTTAAATCCATTTACTTACAAAGCGAAAGTTATACCACCAGTGTAAATAGAAAACCAATAACCATATAAATTATTCTGATCAAAAAAATTTCTTAAATTCTACTCTGGTATTGCTGCCTAGAATAGACTCAGCGCCTGAAGTCTTCCCTGTCTTTTTTAAAGCACAAAGGAAACACATGTCAGGTGTTAAAGGCACACTCACATCAAATGGAGACTTTCTTGATATTATTAGGAGGGTTGAAAGGGAGTTTATAAGAACATAATATACTAATTGTGCAAATCAATGCTATTTACTGTCTTATCTGAGCACCACCTAAAATCATTTTGGGTATCATCTGTGGGCTCTGTACATCTCCAAACACTCAGTTCCTCCTCGAGGCAGCCCTAAGCTACTAGTTAGTACTAGCAATAGTTAGCCAGTATGAGTTAGTACTACGAGTGGTTATTACTAGTATGAGTTAGTACTACTAGTACTTAGTACTAGAACTAGTTAGTATGACCCCATTTGATGGAGACTGGCTGATTGGTTAACCTGAGGTGGCACAACCAGCAGGAGCGCCTTTGCTCTCTTTGACTCTTCAGGTGGGGCTCCTCTCCCCCCGGCTGCCTGACCACAGTGGTGTTTTGTTCCAAGGCTACATCCCCCTAGGAAAAGAGCATTTTGCAGCGTCCTGTGGCTCCTCAGGAGCTGCTGAGGCCAGGGGT
The DNA here is from genome assembly GCF_042477335.2 of Ovis canadensis. Lineage (NCBI taxonomy): Eukaryota > Metazoa > Chordata > Mammalia > Artiodactyla > Bovidae > Ovis > Ovis canadensis. Next base: position 36,874,865 of record NC_091258.1, on the reverse strand, counting down.
CCATCCAGGCACAGCCTTCACTGTACGGGGCCGCGTGGAGAGACAGAGTGCTGGCTGGCAGGCTGCATACTCAGGCCAGCAACGTGCATGGGCCTCCTTGGACTTTGCGCATGCAAGCGGATGACATTGATGCTGGGAAGGGGGAGAGGACAGAGGGGAGGGAGATGAAGGCACGGCATAGAGAGGAGGAGAGGCGCTTCAGGTCTTCATCTGGAAAGTCGGGCTGAGAAAACCTGCTTCAGGTCTGCTCTCTGTGGCTGTGAGTCTGTTTCGTAGGCGAGTTCCTTTTGGCGTATTTCAGATGCCGTGTAAACGTGATGTCATACGGTGGTTGCCTTTCTCTGCCTGACTTACTTCACTTAGGGTGATAATTTCTGGGTCCATCCGTGTTGCTGCAAGTGGCATTATTTCATTCTCTTCTAACGGCTGAGTAGTATTCCATTGCATATATGTACCGCACCTTCTTTATCTGTACTGGAAAAGAGTATGGAAAAGAATCTATATGTGTAACTGAAGCACTTTGCTGTGCAGCATGAATTGTCACAGCATTGTAAATCGACTATACGTCAATAAAATAAATTTTAAAAACCCTATTTCATAGGATGGGTGATTGTGGGGAGGATTGGAGCACATAGTAGGTGCTTCACTCTCCCTCTTCCCTTCCTCCCTCCCATTCGCCTCTTCTCTCTTCTCTGCTCTCCTGTCTCTCTCTCTCTCTCTCTCTCTCTCTCTCTCTCTCGTGTGTGTGTGTGTGTGTGTGTGTACTTAGTTGCTCAGTCATGTCCGACTCTTTGCCGCTCCATGGACTGCAGCCCACCAGGGTCCTCTGTCCATGGGATTCTCCAGACAAGAATACTGGAGTGGGTTGCCATGCCCTTCTCCAGGGAATCTTCCCAACCCAGGGATCAAACCCAGGTCTCCCGCATTGCAGGTGGATTCTTTACTGTCTGAGCCACCAGGGAAAACTGAGAATACTGGAGTAGTAGTCTGTCCTTTTTCCAGGGGAATTTTCCCAACCCAGGAATCAACCCGGGGTCTCCTGCATTGCAGGCGAATTCTTTACCAGCTGAACTACCAGGGAAGCCCCCATCTCTCATGGGTACATACAAACATGCACGGATATTGTTTTAAGTGAAAATAATTTGGAGCCAAGGTCTGCACTGACAAGAATAAATGTGACATGTGGAACAAGAAAGGCACTGGCAGATAGAGCCCCTTGAATTTCAGGACAATTTTATCAGAAGGTGGAATAAGGGGTGCTGAAGAGGTACCCTCCAAAGTGGACCAAGAAGTCCCTCACAGCCAACAGCCTGTAATGTCACAATTGGAACCTCATGCTTTTGAGTTTGGCTCCAGCCTCTCTTCTGTGGGTTCCCTAGAGAAATGCAAAAGCCGACACATAAAGCAGAAATGGATATGTCAGATGTCTTCTTTCAAAAGAGACCCTGGGAAAGAGGGGGCTATTAATGGAAGGAAAGGGCAAAGGACAGGATCCACCCAAAGGGGGTGTCTCTTCCTCACTCTGCACTGCGGGGTCCTGGGGCTTTGCACAAGCCGAGGAGGGGTGGGGCTGTGGAAGCCCACGGATTGCAAGAGGGCAGAGGGAACCATTTTCAGGGTGCAGGGTGCGTGCTTGCCTGTCAGTTTCCTCTATTCCGATTTCTTATCTCCTGCGGGCGGAAAGGCGAGGCTGATGCGAAGGAGCGATTACACCCAGACCAGGCCTGCTTCTCATCGCTGGCAAACCACTTCCTCAGGCTCCCTTGAGCTCCGCACATCTGGCAGCTTGGTGGGCTTTTTCTCAGGACCGGGGAAAACACAAACACAGCCGCGCGGGTGTGCACGCTGTGTAAATACAGCCGAGGTGTGCCGAGAAGGAGTAGCAGGGGTGCCTGGGATCAGAGTGGTTCTCAGCCACTCTGTGCGCTTTAGTAAGCCTGTCTCCTCCACTGGGGCCTCTGTTTCCTGAGCTGTGAACTTGCGGAGGGGAGAGGAGGCGAGTCGATGTCTCAGAACTCTTCTTGTGCTTTAAAATTAAAACAAAAAATGATATGGACGCTGCTCTCAAATAAAAATACAGATACACAGGAAGGCATAGAGAAATACCGGTGACTTTTGTCACTGGTACTGTAACCCCATTGCTCTAGAGCTAAACACATACCTAGACAATAAGGAAAATCCGACTCCACCATAGCATCTCAATTATCAGCCGAAGAGAGGGAGTCATGCCGACTTAAGGGCCGTATTACCTATCTATCTATCTATCTTCCTGACCCAGGGATTAAACCCTGGGTCTCCTGCACTGCAGGCAGATTCTTTACCCTCTGAGCCACAAGGGAAGCCCCATTCTACTATTATCTATTTATCTGGCCTCATGGCATATGAGGTCTTAGTTCCTGGACTAGGGATTCAACCTGCATTGCAAGCTCAGAGCCTTAACCCCAGGCTGCCAGGGAAATCCCAAGGGCTGTATTTCTTTCTTTCTTTCTTTTCTTGCTTAGAAATAATGAGCTTAACCTGAACCTAGACATTAGGGTTCAGGCACATGAGGCCTTTTTTCTTTTGCACTATATGGTATTTTTAAAAAATGGAGCAAACTTTTCTTTTTGAGTGAACATTTTAATAATAAGATTTCCCATGAAAATGCCAATAACTGACCTCTCTAGAAAAGTCAACAGATCTGGGACCATCAGCTGGAATTAGGCCTGCCTGTCAAGGCCATAGTCTGTTCATCTTGATCTCTGCTAGGTGATACTACTTTCTCTTGTCACCTGCCCAGCCACGATGTTGGAGTCAGTGACTTTGTTTTCCAAGTAGAGTGTCTGAATCTTCGAGGTAGAAAGGGAGACACTCCTGTTGGAAGTGTTATCTTCTTCCCTGGTGACTGATAAGGGCACGGCCCAGAGTGTGCTCTGCTCTAACCTGTTGGGCTTTCCTGCCTCAGCCCAGAACAGGCCTAGTGCAGTCCCCTCCTCTTCGCTGGCTGTGAACAACGCCTGGGGACACATGGCTGTCGGAGCCCTTAGGGAGCCTGAAGGCCCCGCCCCTCAGAAGCAAGTATCTGCCTGCCTGAGCAGGGCTGGGGTCCATGTGCATCCCAGAAACGTCCCAACCTCCCATTTGATCTGGGTTTCCTGCTCAACCTTGCAGTACCTACTGCCAACTTGTGGCTTTCATGTCTTCTGCCCCGGGCCTTTTTCCAATGTGTGAAATGCTTTCTCTTTTTTTCTGCGATAGGTCTTCATGCTTGCTGAAAGGTTTTTGGAGAACTGAGGCTTTAGCAAAAAAAAAAAAAAAAAAAAGTGGCTTTCTGGGTTGAGGGTTTTGCAAAAATGAATTTTCCCTCCTTGCTTTTCAAGATCCCTCCTGCCTCGCCTGTCTTAACTCCCCAGCTCTGTCCCTGGCTTGCTGTGCCCCAGTGGGGGCTGGAGGGGAATGGTGGGGGTTGATAGCCAGAGAAGGCGTCCAGAGGAGGACTCCTTGGCCACGGCTGTGAGTCTACTGCTAAACATGGCAGGGAGTCACTGAAGAGAAGAGCCTGGGTCAGAGTTCCCAGGTAGGAAAGCGCCAGGCACATTCTGTGGAATGTCTGGTGGGCAGGAACAGAAGGCACCTTCGGCATCTGTTTTAGGGGATTTTGGACTGAGGGATGGTGAGAGAGGAGAGGAAGCAAGGCTCTGAGTGCCAAGGGCTGTGGGTGCCATGCTATACTTTATCCTGAGGCCCCTGGAACCAATGAAGCTTTAAAGCTACAGAGCAATGCAGTCAGATCTGAGTTTTGGAAGTGTCAACGGACTGACTGGAAGAGAGACAAGAAAAGCAGAAAGAAAACAACAAGCGCCCACCCAGGAGACAGTGATTGAATGAGATGATGGTGGTGGCCTGATGGCGGGCAATAGGTGAGGACATGCGCTTGATTGGAGGGATAGGTCTCTGGATCACGCATGGAGGAGAAGGAAGAGGGATGAAATGGAGGTGATCCCAACGTGCGTTACCTGAGTTCCTGGACATCATGACTCCGGTAATGGGAGCAGCTCAATGGAAAACCCAGTGAGTCTGGTTTGACACTTAAGTAATTTGTATACAAAACAAAAGATGCAGGTTTGGATTTGTGGTACCAATCTGCACATTCTTCAGATTATTTATGGATGTGCATGTGTGATTTTTGAACTCATGAAACATTCATGCTGTGTTGGTGTACACAGTATTTTGGTATCAAGGAAAAGTCCTTTCCTTTCTGCCCTTACTGCCAGAAGCATCACTTTAGCCTTCCAAGCCTGGCTGAAATGTCATCTCTTCCAGGCAGAACTCCTCCCAGGTTCTGATTTCATAGCCGCCCTCATCCCGTGGACCTAGGGTTCACTGTCCCTGTCTCTCTCTCAGTGATAAGCATATTGATTTAATCTTTAAATCCGCCATCTGGCACAGTGTTAGATATATGGAAATTGTCACTAAAAGTTGAAGAAGGAATCCGTGATATTTTTATATCCTTCTTACAGCTTTAGATTCAAGTCACAAAGAAATGCAGCCACTGGTCCCAGACCTGATAGAGCTCTTAGACCAGATCCACAGGGACGTTCCTTCAGCTCTGACCTTTCCCTCCTGATTTCACATTCATGCCTTACACCCAAACACATATCTGCCCCATGCAGTGATTTAGAAGTTAGAGCCCATGTGGAAATCGGGAATTTTCACACGAGGTTTCAATTTTTTGTTTCTTTGGATAAGTCAGAAGAGCTGGAGACATTGAGCATGACCCTTTTCTGATTTTCCACACTCCAACCATTCCCCAAGCTTCCCCGAATGGTAGGGAGGGAAGACAGCTGCTGTGTGGTCGAGTGCACGTATTGCTGCTGTTGTTGTTTTCCTACATAGGGGAACATTATTATACAGCCGTGGCTTTAACGGATGGCGATGTAAAGTGAAACTGGAGTGGGCCTTGTGTTTGGAGAGGATGATTGAGGACATATTTTTTGGTGGAAGTAATGGCTGTTCCTATGTGCCCTATTTAATATGCAAATGATCCCATTTCCCTCACTTTCACCATAACCCCTATGCCCAAGGACCCAGGCATCAAGGTCCCTTCCACAGAGGCAGTTGGACACAGTGGTTAGGAGTACGGCTTTCTGGGTGACCTTGGGCAACTTCCTTAGAAATCTGCCTCTCATCTGCAAAATGGGCTGATGATAATAAATCATACCTCCTGGAGGTGGTTGTGAGGATTGGATAAGGCAAAAAGTGTAAAGAGCTCAGAAGAGGGGACTTTCCTGGTAGCCCAGTGGTTGGGACTTGGCCTTCTAATGCAGGGGTTGCAGGTTCGATCCCTGGTTGAGGAGCTAAGATCCCACATGCTTCCCGACCGAAAAATAAAACAGAAGCAATATTGTATCAAAGTCAATAAAGGCTTTAAAAAAATTGTCCACATCAAAAAAATCTTTAAAAAAAGCTCAGAAGAGCCCCTGATCCCTCACAACTACACACAGGAAAGAAGAGATTTTTGTGACTATGGTGCATGGCAGTATATTGGCATTCACTTACTAGTTCATTGATTTGGTAAACATCTATTGATAGATGATCTTGAAAAATGCCGGACTAGAAATTTTAAAGGTTTCTTGGTCTAGGTCTATAACGCAGTGGTTCTCAATCATGATGTACATGGACTCATCTGGAGAACTCTGGAGTAGTGCTGATTCTGGGGGTCCCCCCTCAAGACTGAACAGCAGATGCCCAGGAGCAGAATCCATGGCCCCCAAAGTGATGATGAACCGTGTCAAGTTGTGGCCTGGATGGGGCACTGTCCTCAAGGGCTTCCTTAAGTTTTGCACCCTGGTGCCTCATTTGCTTCAACTGATCCCTGCCCTGGCTCCGACCTCTAGAGCAGAAACTCCACGAGGGCAAGGTTTTTGTTTATATTTTTGGTCTATTTTTTCCCTTGATCTATCCCCAGTAACTGGAAAAGCAGTGAATACATAGTATGCCTTCAGTAAAAATTTATCAAAAGAACAGATGAATGAATGATTCAGCAGCCTAAAGTGGAGGCTACGGCTGCCCCTTTGCTGGAGATAGCCGCGTTTGCTCTCTGCAAGCCAGAGGGGGCAGCTCAGATGGTCAGTGTTCTAGAGGGAACCTTGGAGGTCTGTTGGGACGCTTCTTCCCAAGTCAGAGGCATTTGGTTTCATCATCAAGGTGTCTGCCTTTCCTGCATCCCTCTTGAACTCTTATTTATTTACGTCAATTCATGTTTACTCATCTATATTTTTCCGACAAAGAAATCTTAAAAAATTAGTTCTGTAAAGGAAAAATTACTTATACTTGCCATAAATAGGTAACTGTAAACATAATGAAAAAAGAAAGAAATCATGTTATTAACTTTAGCTGGAAACTATTGCCTGTGGAGGCATGGGAACCTGAATCCTCTTCTTATTATGATAGCAAGAGGTCTAAGAACATAAGAGAGGTGTTAAAGACATACTAGTTTTGGACTGGAGACTTTCAATTGGAGGGAATCAGAAAGCTTGAAAGACAGCTCAAAAGTGATACATTTTCCCCTCTGTGTATTGGCGTGATTTAATGCCATATTCATATTTATCCCCTGATCCCGTCCATATGGTACCCAAGCATCATTGTATCCATCCCACTAGGGAAATCCTCAGCTAGTCCACCCTTTGCATTTTACAAGACTTAAGCTCAAAGAGGAGAAGGGTTCACCCAATGTCTCATTCATTTTTTCATCCGTGTGTCCATCTGACTTCTCTCTGTGGATCACCTCTAATATACCTGGCACCATGACCCAGGCAGACCAAGTCTCAGTCACCGTGGAGCTACCATCCCAGGGGGAGAGGAGACTGTATCCCAGGTCCCCTGGTTCCTTGTCTAGCGCTCCTCTCCTGCTCCTTCCCATCCACCTGAAGGCGTTTTCATAATTTCCATCCGCACCCTGCTTTCACAGATGACTTGGGCCCTTAGTGTTGCCTTAAACATCTTTTCATTTCAATAAAGCAGCTAGGGCTTTCCTGGTAGCCCAGTGATTAAGAATTTGCCTTTCGAAGCAGAGGACACAAGTTCGATCCCTCATCTGGGAAGATCCTGTATGTTGCAGAGCAAATAAGCCCATGGGCCACAACTGCCGAGGCTGTGCTCTGGAGCCCAGGAGCCACGACCACCAGAGCCCACGCTCCGTGACAAGTGAAGCCACAGCAACGAGAAGCTTGCACACTGCAGCTAGGGAGTGACCCTCACTCACCGCGACTGGAGAAAACCCGTGTGCAGCCATGAAGACCCAGCACAGCCAAGAAAATTAAGAAAAAAAAAGGCGGATACATTTTCCCTCCATCTAAGGCTCTTCATCCCCGCAACACACACTTGGAGAACGCTGCTAATTTCAGCGTCTGGCTTCCAGACCCAGACGTCAAAACAACTACCTTTCATCTCAGGTCTGTAACACAGAAAACCTTCAATATTAGGAACAGATAGCCTCGAAGGTGGGTTCATATCTCTCAGCAAGATTGCTGTAACTTAACTCTCCCACGCCCGATCAAGGCTTTCTCTCTGCCTCGTAGGTATTTTAATACAAATGTTCCTTTCATTTGACTGATTGAAGGTCTCCAACCTGCAATAAATGAAACATCTGATCCCCTTGAATCCAAATCACTTTTTCTTTGATTTTCTTTTACTTCTATTTCTTCGTCCTTTGTTCTACAGCTTGAGTCAAATTTCCCTTTAGAAATTGAAAGAATGTGTGTGGGGTTTTCCTGCCTTAAAAAAAAAAAAAAAAAAGCCCAGGCTCTAGTGAAACTGCTGGCTCATGGACTAGAATATTAAGATCGAATTCAATGGCTGCCTGTCTCCAACAATGTGAATTGCGGGTCATTATCCCCTGTACTCCCCCCTCCTGCCCCAATATGGGGCAACAGTCATCTGCATTAACCTCTGTGTATAAGTCACCAAAGCTGACTTCCTGAGTAACCCCTAGGCTTGGGAGAAAATATGACTGAAGATTTTTTTGCTTGTTCAAAGAGCTTAGTTATCCATGCACAAAGGCTTACGTATTGGCATTTGGCTATGGAGGTGAGCATGTAATTGCATTTATAGTGACTTTTCCCATCCATAGTAATGGGCTCCCAGTTTCAGGCAAAGCAGGCTTGTACTTAGGTATATTAGCAGCTGGAGATCTTCACCTTCCAACTTTGCTGGCAACGTGGACAACACTGACAAGGACAAGTTCAGGCAGCTGCCGAATCCAGGTTACTCTGGTATCATTTTCAAGGAACATCTGGGCTCAGTCTGACTCTGCTTTCACAAATGGCCCACGTGGCCATTTTAGGACAAATGTACATGGGTATTATCTGAAAGGGTTCAGGCTTTAAAACAAGACAGCCTTAGGCTGGACGTCTGGCTACATCACAATGTAACATGTGGTCCTCAGACAAGTCAACTAACTTCTCTGAGCCTTTAGTTCTACCATCTATAAAATAATGACAGTAGATATTACGATTGTGTATTACAATTTTAAAAAAATTGTGTCATAAGGACGCAACTAAGAAAAGAGATCTTACTTCATTCTCCTCTCTCTGGAAGGAAAAGGCCACTGCAATTTCTTGTTTGGATGTATTTTTTACATGTTTCCTAAATAATTTTGGTGGCCAATGTGGTGAATTAAGTCAGGAAGTTGTTTCAGTGAGACAAGACCTTTGATCTTCAGTTGGTGCCTTGGAACGGCCCAGAGTTACTAATGTTGCAGAATAAACCCAAGGTGGTTTAGATTGAAGTTAGCTACCCACCTCATTGTAATAAAAAGTCTGAGAGAATGAGAGAGAGAGAGAAAGAGAGGTTGACTGGTGGTTTCCTAAATGCCAGCATGACTGGCACATGTTCCAAGTTGAACCACAGATACCTGACTTGGAGATGTGAATCTGAAGGGGTATTTACAGACCTGGTGTCCTGGCTGGTGCAACTGACTATGCGACGTCTGGCTCCCGGGTTTCAGTAACCTCAGCTCAGGTGAATGGAGAAGGATTTGGTGTCCCCATCAGTAAGGCTCTAGGTCAGGCTGATTCCCCTGTTGATACATTTCCAGGAGCTCAGCCCAGGGCTGTGTTGGGAGAGTGTGTGTAAGCTCTTTCACGCATCCTATTGCTAGTTTTAAAGGATCTTGTCATCCTTAACGCTCTCTCAACCACTCTCATCTCTCTCTTCCTTCTCCTCCTCCTTTCTTTGTTTTTCTTTGTTTGTTTTTTTTTTTTCTTTCTTTGTTTTTCATCTCTGGCCGTGTTTCAAGCGTGACTGGAAGCCTGCTGGTGCGAGTTTGCATGGAGGAGGTGAAGGAGTCTCCTATCCTTCTGCTTGGTGCTCGCAGGAAGGCAAACATCAAAAGGCCCTGCGCCTGCTCCCCACGTGGCCCCGATCTTCCTGTATCATGTGGAGAGGAAATTGGGGCCTTCATGCTTCCGTTGCTCAGATCATATCAATTCAGTTTTGCCCTTCACTTCATTTGTAGTTGGAGTGGTCCTTGCAAGCAGGGCTGCTGCAGGTGAGGTGGAAGGTCAGGATGGGGAGAGGAGATGGACTGATGCCGGGGCTGGTAAAGACTCCTGGAGATTTTGGAAATGAGGGTGGAGTGGAGGGAAAATTGAGGGCAAACCTCTGGCCCAGGGATGGAGAGGGGCTGTGGTGTTAATCCCAAGTGTCCCCAGTCTCCCCACAACTCGGATACTTTGTGTTCTGAATCCATAAAAGAAAGAGCTGGGACCAGATGAGTGCTAACGACGACTCTTCAGCCACGACTTTGTAATTCTGCACCTGGTTCTGTCTCTTAAAATGTGGCCTTGGCCACCTCACTTTATCTCCAGGCCTCTCTCTCTCTCTCTTTTTTTTTTCCACTTGTAATTTTTTTAAAATTTATTTTTAATTGGAGGATAATTGCTTTACAATGTTGTACTGGTTTCTGCCATACTACAATGTGAATCAGCCATAAGTATACATATGTCCCCTCTCTTGGAAGAAAAGCTCTGACCAACCTAGACAGCATAGTAAAAAGCAGAGACATTACTTTTCCAACAAAGTTCTGTCTAGTCAAAGCTATTGTTTTCCCAGTAGTCATGTACGGATGTGAGAGTTGGAATATAAAGAAAGCTGAGCACTGAAGAATTGATGCTTCTGAGTGGTGTTGGAGAAGACTCTTGAGAGTCCCTTAGACTGCAAGGAGATCAAACCAGTCACTCCTAAAGGAAATCAATCCTGGGTGTTCATTGGAAGGACTGATGCTGAAGCTGAAACTTTGGCCACCTGATGTGAAGAACTGACTCATTGGAAAAGACCCTGATGCTGGGAAAGATTGAAGGCAGGAGGAGAAGGGGAAGACAGAGGATGAGATGGTTGGATGGCATCACTGACTTGATGGATATGAATTTGAGCAAGCTCTGGGAGTTGGTGATAGGGAAGCCTGATGTGCTGCAGTCCATGGGGTCACAAAGAGTCAGACACGGTTAAACGACTGAACTGAACTGTCCCCTCTCTCTCGAACCTCCCTCCCATCCCCCATCCCACCCCTCTAGGTTGTCACAGAGCACCAGGTTGAGCTCCCCGTGCTATACAGCATCTTCTCACTGGCTACCTGTTTTACATATGGTAATGTATATGGTTCAATGCTGTTCCCTCAATTCATCCCACCTTTTAAAAAAATACTGATTTGGCCAGGTCGGGTCTTACTTTCCTTGCAGTGTGTGAACTCTTTAGTTGTGACATGCAGGCTTAGTTGTTCCACAGCATGTGGGATCTTAGTTCCCCAACCAGGGATCAAATCTGCGTCCTCTGCATTGCAAGGCAGATTCTTAACCTCTGGACCACCAGGGAAGGCCCTCTAGGCACCCTTTAAATCATCTCTATGCTGGAGGTTGTGAGGTGACTCAACAAGATAATATCCATGCCTGTGCTTAGCTGGTGCTTGGAGTAAAAGGGGAGCCCAATGCATTAAGTATGCATCTCTTCTCTGTGACTTCTGTGTCCACATGGGGAGTGCCCAGGGAATTCTTAATTTGGTATATTCATTCTCTTATCATTTTAAGCTTTGTGGGCCATGTATGGTTTCTGTTGCACATTCTCCCCCTTCCCGACTCACCCCCTCAACTCTTTAAAAATGTGAAAACCTGTCCTAGCTCACAGGCTGTACAAAAACATGTAGTGAACTGGAGCTGGCCTGTGAGCCATACTTTGCCAACCTTTGCCCCAGAGATTGATGAGTCTCGAATGCCAGCTTAGTCACTTACTAGCTGTGTGACGCTGGACAAGTGATCTAGCCTCTCTGATCATCATTTTCTCTGTCTATCAAAAAGGGCTTGTAACTACTCTTCTCACAATAGTACTGTAAGAAAGATGTATACAGATGACAACACTTAGCAGAATATCTGGCATACACTTAGCACTTAATAGTGGTTTATTATCACTATTAATTTGCAGCTGGGAATTTAGAGCCTGCTTGGATTAGAGATTGGTTGAGCATAGAAGTTCATTTTTGTGTTTTTTTTTTTTTTTTGCCACAGGGTCAAAGGAGAAAGTGTCTCTGAGGACAAAGCCCAGGGCCTTTCTGAGCCAAAGATGCATGAATGAATTCATTCCTTCCTTCACTCACTCACCCACAAACCTTTATTGAGGGTCTACAACATGCCAGATGCTATAATAAGAACTGGGGACCTGGCAGAGTACAAAAGAGGCCACATTACTGCCCACAAGAAGTTCATATTCTAGTGGAGGGAGAGAGATGATACACATGCAATGAGAAAGGCCTCAAGGAAAGGTATTCTATGAACAGAGACCTGAATGAAAGGATGGAAGGGGTCAGTCACATGAATGCTGGGGGAAAGAGAATTCCAGTCACAAGGAGCAGGGTGTGCAAAGGCCCTGAGGCTGGAATATAGTTTTCCTGTAACAGAAATACATGGGAGTCAGAACACCAGGAACAGATGATGAGGCCAGAGTTAAGTGTCCTAGAGGGAGATGGTGGATCAGATATTTGAGGAGGAGGCTGGGGAAGGGGTTGCAGACCGTGTAGGCCTCGTAGTCTTCAGGTCCAAGGATACTGGGGAGGAAGCCAGAATAATCTTTGTTCACTCCCTCTGCGGTTACTTCTTTCATCCAGTTCCTATCCATGCAGCTCCCACTCTGTGCCAGTTACTCTCCCTACTGTGTTATCACACACCACCCTCTGTGCTCTCAAGGAACTCAGAACCAAGTGGGGAGCCATCCATTCAGTAAACACCCCACTATAAGACCACTGCCCTGAAGAATGATGGCTCTAAAGGAGACTGAGCTAGCCTGGCAATCAGGGAAGGCTGCCTGAGGAAGGAAGAGTGGAGAGGAGAGCTGGGCGTTTGGGAGGTGGCAGCTTGGTTCCTTCTAGGAGCTCAGAGAGGCCAATGAGGCTGGATGTTGGAGAGTGAAGGGGAGTATGGCAGGCGTGTGCACAAATCCATCAGATTTGGGATTTGTGCCCCCACATGAAGTGTAACCAGGGTGCTGGCAGAAGGGCGAAAGATCCACTGCTGGGATCTGCCAGAACAGGTGCCCTGAAGGTAAGGACCATGGTTTTGTTCCCTTCCCGGCGCCTGGTGCCTGACCTGATTGACAGCAGGTGCAGGGTTAGTGTGATGTTGAGGGTCCCTCCCAACCAGCCTTCCCCCAGAGGGTCAGGATAGAACCCAGCAACTTGGCCAAAGTGGAGGGCCATCCAAGTTCAGTTTGCAAGTGATGAGAATAAGGCTTAAAGCATCTGGGGGGTGGTGGGGTTTCTTTAATGAGCAATGAAAATGTGGCCATGACTTCACCCACAAGTTTTCAAGATGACTTTTTTTGTGGGGGTGGGGATTATCCCACAAAGCATGTGGGATCTTAGTTCCCTAACCTGGTATTGAACCCCTGTTCCCAGCAGTGGAAGTTTAGTCTTTATGGCTGGAAAGTGAAAGCGAAAGTGAAGTCGCCCAGTCGTATCCGACTCTTTGCAACACCATGGACTGTAGCCCACCAGGCTCCTCTGTCCATGGGATTCTCCAGGCAAGAATACTGGAGTGGGTTGCCATTTCCTTCTCCAGGGGATCTTCCTGACCCAGGGATCAAACCCAGCTCTCCCTCATTACAGGCAGATGCAGGCAGATGCTTTAACCTCTGAGCCACCAGGGAAGTAATGGCTGGACCACTAGGGAATTCTTTCTCAAGGTGAGTTTTGACTGCCTTAGCTCCCTGCCTCCTTCCACACCTTGCCTCCAGCCTCTCCCCCTAATGATCCATCCATCCACCAGAGGAGCCTATTCCCACGGATCCCTTGGGAAGGGACCCTCCAAGCTCTTTCCCACCTGAAGCCTCTGCATGTCCTGTTGCTTGTGTTGCGGGCGCCTGTCCCCTCCACCCCGCTCCACCTCCATAATTCCCTCTTGTCCTTCTGCACCACTTGTCTCCCGCTCAGATAACCTTCCCAGAGCCCCCGGCCTGCGCTATTCAGCCCCACAGCATCCTGTGCGCGTCCTGTGTGTCCGGTCATGAATTCCTTATTCTTGTCCTTCTCCTGTTCCTCTCAGTAGTCTGCGGTCCCCTCTTCCTGGAACTGGGCCAGCACAGAGATGTGTTCAGTGACCAGCTACTGAATGAATGGATGGATGGATGGGTTTATGCGGTTTTAGGGCTGGGTGAGCCACCAACAACCTCATTCTTTCCAGAGTGCTTCAGAAAGAAGAGATTTTGCTTGACACTCCCTAGGCATATCTGCATTTTATGAGATGAAATAAAGCTTAGGCTAAAGGAATGCACCTCTTGTAATGGAGGAAATATTTTAAAAATATTAAATGCCTGTGGTTTTCATCCAACTCCTCTATAAATAATGTTATCCACAGCCATTCCCCCGGGGCTGCTCCAATGAAGGGTGAATGTCACCTTGGGAATGACTATGATATGAGGGAGGAAATGCCCAGACTGGACAAGAAGAGGAAGTAGAAAGACCCTTCTTGACAGGTGAGAGGTGAGAGGAAAATGAAGAGCACGGTCGTGTAGGGGATGTGAGCATTGGGCCACCGGGGTTCTGACCGCCCGTCTCGGGGAGGAAATGCTGGGACCACAGCCTCTACATACGCAACAGCTTGAATGTCTGTCCAAGTGGGATAGATTAACCGGGAGGCTTTGGTTCTGGGAGCATCAGCTTCCCTGCAGAGGGCGCCAGTGAGTATTCAGAAGACAGAGTAAGACGTCCCTTCTCTTCCAAAGTCACAAACTCGGAGACTAGACAGGACTATTTTAACTCAGTGGAGATGCTTCAAACTGAGGAAAGGAAGTGGTCTTTAAGGAGCAAACTTATCCATTCCTGAACCCACCACCTATATCCCTGGTGGCAAGAGGCTCGGGGAAATGAGAAGATCAATTATACAAAATAAAGCTGCTATATTTTCTGTATACATCTAAGTAGTAGTATGACTGAAATTGCGACCTCCCTGCCTCCCCACCTTGTAATGATAGTACCTTGCTGTTGTGTAGTCGCTAAGTTGTGTTTGCCTGTTTTGTTACCCCATGGACTACAGCCCACCAGTCTCCTCTGTCTAAGGAATTGTCCAGGCAAGAATACTGGAGTGGGTTGCTATTTCCTCCTCCAGGGCATCTTCCCAACCTAGGGATTGAACCTGGATCTCCTGCATTGTAGGCAGATCCTTTACCCGTGAACCCATGGGAAGAGCCAGTCTACCTGTGGGAAGATTGGCGGGCCTTAATATCACACCAAAATATGTTTGCCTGTTGGCACCATCCCAGTCACCCAACAATTCTAAGCCTGGTTTCTTCTGATTTTCCATGATGTCCTTTGCCTCCTTGTCTTCCTCAGTCGCTTTTGCAGTGAAGATGCAGCACAGATTCTAACTGCAAATATGAAGCGGGAATCACAGAGCTGAGCAGGACAGTTTCCTAGTCTCCCAGCTCAGCTTCTCAAGACCCAGACGCTTATCTGAGACATTGATGTACAGGAGACACCAACGACCATGGGTGTGTGTGTGTCTGCATCCATCCACCCTTCCTTATGCCCTTGCTTATGTCCAGGATGGGCTGTCTCAGCCTCACCTGTCCATGTACAGATGCCGGGGCCTTGGCTCTATTGAACCAGTTCCCTCTTGGGTTCTGTATACTTAGGCTCTCTAAATGAGTACACTGACTCCATCATTCTCTTACATTCTCTCGCCCACAGATCCCACTGCTGAATTAATACCTGGTCTTTCAGCTCCTGGCTGAGCCTCTCAGTTCAGTTCAGTTCAGTTCAGTCACTCAGTCATGTCCAACTCTTTGTGACCCCATGAACTGCAGCATGCCAGGCCTCCCTGTCCACCACAAACTCCTGGAGTCCACCCAAACCCATGTCCATTGAGTCGTTGATGCCATCCAATCATCTTATCCTCCATCGCCCCCTTCTGCTCCTGCCCTCAATCTTTCCCAGCATCAGGGTCTTTTCCAGTGAGTCAGTTTTTCGCATCAGGTGGCCAAAGTACTGGAGTTTCAGCTTCAACCTCAGTCCTTCCAGTGAACACCCAGGACCGATCTCCTTTAGGAAGGACTGGTTGGAGCTCCTTGCAGCCGAGGGACTCTCAACAGTCACATCTTCTGGATCAGTTACTCTCTGCTCTTACTAGAAGTTAAATATTCTGGTCATAACTGGACCCCTTTGAAAATGCCTGATGGTCGTGTCATAAAACAATGGCAAGGCAGTTAAATTGAATCCTTTTTTAAAAAGTGCATCCTCACATCTGATGAAGAACAATAATGCTTCACACTCACAAGGGAACATCTCATCTTCAAAGCACTCTGCTACCATTAAAGGCCACATTTGCTGAAGACAGACTCCCTTTCTTTTGTGTCACACTGAATCATCTCAGATTGAATTTAGAGAGGACAAGGAGCGGGGGACCGCCTTAAAGTGCAGCACTGTGCTTGAAAACTGGCTGAAAATAAGCCCTGAGCGACCTCAAGATAATTGTCCTTTCCATCCCAAATCCTCCCAAACGTGTCCCAGTCATGCCTTCTTCTTATATCCGTTTTTTGAGGGGGGCAAGATGGGTCATGTAATGCTGCAGTAATAAACAATCCCGTGATTGCAAAGGCTTGAGATGTTGGAGACTTCTTTGGCAGTCCAGTGGTTAGGTCTCCATGCTTCCACTGAAGCTGGTGAGATTCCTGGCCGGGGGAATAACATCTTGCATGCCCCGTGGCATAGTCAAAAAGAAAAAAAAACATCATAAGGTGATTTTCGACTCATGCTACATATCCAGTGGATCACCTAGTGTTTGCTCCATTTCTCCTCTGCACAAGGGACCCGAGGTGTATGTGTGGCCAGCAATTGAAATGATAATGAATGTCATTCAAAGGGAAGGAGCAAGTGTGGGCAATCACACATTAACTGGCTCTTTAAAGCTTCCACCTGGAATTGGCACATGTCACCTCTGATCTCTGTCCATTGGCAAGCAAGTCATACAGCCACGTTGGTCGTAAGCCAGAGTCCTATCTCAGCCTCCTAAATCTTTCTCCTGAACCGAATCACTTACCTTCTCCTCCATTTCTTCCATCACCACCAGACTTCCCTTGCCTAGACGTCTGCTGGAGCCCTGATCTGATTTCCCTGAATTTACTCTTGTATCTTTCTCCCTGATCTACTGTCCGTACTCCGATCTGAGGGAATTTGTCAGTAGGCGAATTTTATTTCATTGCCCTTGCCTCAAGTTAAACCCTTTCATTGGCTTTCCATGGCTCTTAAAACACAACCCCTCTCCTCTCAGGGACTTCCCTGGTGGTCCAGTGGCTAAGACTCCCCTCTTCCACTGCAGGAGCCATGGATTTGATCCCTGGTCGAGGAACTAAGATCCCCACAGGCCACACAAAATGGCCAAAAAAAGGACACCTACATTAAAAACAAAACAAAACACAGGGCCCCTTCCCCGTCCCCACCAACCTCATCTCAAGTGACGCTTCCCGTTTACTCTCCTTCTAAGGCCTTGGATCACAGGATCTTGCCTTTGCCATTCTCTCTATTAGGAGAGATCCATCCCCCCTCCTCCAGGTAATACCTCATCATCCTTCATCTCCTAGTCAGCCAGGTCTTCTCCAGAAGTCTCTCTGTTGACCCTTGGTGAGTCTGCTATGAGTCTGTCTTATATAACACTCCCTGCAGTCGGAACTGTATTTGTATGTACGACTGAACTCTAAGATCCTTGAGGGCTTGGGTCTTGTATTTTTTTAAATATTTATTTATTTAGCTTATTTGGCAGTGCCAGGTCTTATTGCAGTAGGTGGGATCTTTAATTGCAGCATTCTAACTCTTAGCTGAAGCATGTGGGATCTAGTTCCCTGACCAGGGACAGAACCCAAGGCCCCTGCATGGGGAGCATGCAGTCTTAGCCACTGGACCACCAGGGACGTCTTCTTGTTTTATTTTAGTTCAGCTATGTATTCCCACAGCCTAATAGCACAGTGCTTTGTACTCCAGTAATATTGATTGATTGAGTGCATGAATTTTTCTCCATTTGTTCTCTCATTTCTGTTTGCCCAAATATCCAGTTCAGGTCAAAAACAAATTCCTTTGTGTACTTTTCTTATGATGTTTATCTGATGCTTATTATAATTATTATTATAATCTACAATCATTGTGAATTTGTCTTTCCTTCTCCCATGGGGCCTAGGGCCTTCAGAACCTTGACCGTCATAGACACTTAGCATATGGTTGTTAAGCTGACCTGAAGTGGCTAAACTCACCCTTTCTGGTTTTGATGCAGAAGGAAGTCTGCATGGCATCCCTGTCATACCTTGTGGGGTCTGGCTCTGCCCATCTCCCTGACGTCATCCTCACCATCTCCTCTTCACCCCATTCATCCCCCTCTAAACGGTGCTTGAGCTCCAGGTCTTTGCACAATTGTCTCCCTCAGTTAACTCAGGTAATGACTCAAAATCTCTCCAAAAAAGCCTTCCCAATCAAAAATGGCATACCTTTTTTCTAGTTTTAAATCATTCTCTGCTTTCTTTTTTTTTAAATTACTTATTTATTTTTTACTGTGCTGGGCTTTTTTCTAGCTGCAGAGAGCAGCGCTGCTCTTCATTGCGGTGTTCGGGCTTCTCACTGCGGCGGCTTCTCTTGTGGAGCGTGGGCTCCAGGGTCCCCAGGCTGAGTAGTTGCGGCTCCTGGGCTCTAGACCGCAGGCTCCATAGCTGTGGCGCATGCGCTTAGTTGCTCCTTGGCCTGTAGGATCTTCCTGGATCAGGGATCGAACCGTGTCTTCTGTATCAGCAGACGGATTCTTTGCCACTGAGCCACCAGAGAAGCCTCCATTCTCTGTTTTCTAAATTGTTTATTATAGATTTTATAAGGGCATGTTATATATTTGTTTTCTGACCCTTTATTGGGATGTATAGTCCATGAGGATAGGAACCACTGCTTATTACAGCATCTTGGGGCTCGATGAACACCTGTGAATGAATGAACAGTTAGTAATTATATCAATTAACTGGCTAGTTTGGTCTTTGGGGGAAATAAGAGAATTAACTTGATTGTTTGATATTTTGGTTGTAACATAACAGGATATTTTTCCGGTTGTTCCAGTAGGAATAGTTAGGATTGTTTTCCAAATCTCAACCTATTTCTCTCTCCACTTTTGTCTTTCTTTCTGACTCTGATTTTCATTTTCTCAACCAGTATAAGTCATATACATATAGACACATACCTCTCCTCGGAACAACTGTATTAGATCATTAGTTGAGGTGACGGGAAAGTTGACTCTCTTTAATTTTGTTCTTCATGTGTTGTAGATTTCAAAGCAATTAAGTTCATCCCAGAAAAACAAAGTATGAATTTTGCAGTTTTCTGAGAATTATTGGAACCAGGTCTTCAACACGAGATATGAGTCTGTAAATATTTTCAGTCCTTTAAGCAGTAATTACATTTTGGTGCTGATTCACACGTAAGTGTTTTCATATTTCCACCACATGCATGCTGGAGTGTACATATTTTTCTTTTTTCTTTTTTCAGAAAAGCATATAAAATACAAATCTTTCTACTTCAAAGTGGCAGCAGAGGAGTTAGAGTTCTAAATATTCTCTGATTTGGAATGGTGTTCCACTAGCATGAAACCAACATTTCATCAAAGTGGTTTGCTTCAATCAGGGTTGTACCGGTGAGATATGAATTATAAATCATATCTTCTGTTTTACATTGGAAACGGGAGCTCTGAGGTGGATCGTGCTTGAACAGATGGACTTGAGGTGGCTTCACGTCTTCCGCTGCTCATGTTTTGCTTCTAATGTCATTTTCAAAGATTCCATCATTAACTTCAGAGGCGCCGAGGCAAGGAACTTTCAACAACTAAATATGGGTTTTGGCAAAGGTTCCAGCTGCCAAACAAGGCGGGGTGGCCTGGAGTGCCTGGGCAACACAGACCAGAGGGATGGGCACAGGGAAGGGGGGACAGAAGGGCCAGAGAAGGGCCCTCCCCCTGGGTTCTCAGTTCCCCTCAGACGGGGGGCATCAGGGAAGGACTGTAGAACTGGCTTTGAGGTCCAAGTTTACCTGTATCCTGTTGATTACACTGGGTTCTTATTTTCCAACTATTCAGTATTCAGAATTAGGAATAGGAAGAGTTTGGACTGGATTGGGGCCAATATACTGTGATTCTGCTGTCTAAAGTGTTAAATGTTGAAATACTATTTGGTAAAAAGCCCCCTCTTGACTTTCTTGGTAGTCCAGTGGTAAACAATTTGCTTGCCAATGCAGAGTTCAGTCCCTGGTCTGGGAAGCTCCCTCATACCATGGGGAAACTAAGCTTGTGTATCACAACTACGGAAGTCTGTGCTCCTTGAGCCCGTGCTCCGAAACAAGAAAAGCCACTCAGTGTCCACTGAGTTGGTGATGCCATCCAACTATCTCATCCTCTGCTGCCCTCTTCTCCTTCTGCCTTCAATCTTTCCCAGCATCTGGGTCTTTTCCAATGAGTCAGCTCTTCACATCAGGTGGCCAAAGTATTGGAGATTCAGCTTAAGCATCAGTCCTTCCAATGAATATTCAGGGTTGATTTCCTGTAGGATTAACTGGTTTGATCTCCTTGCTGTTCAAGGGATTCTCTAGAGTCTTCTCCAGCACCACATTTTGAAAGCATCAATTCTTCAGCACTCAGCCTTCTTTATGGTCCAACTCTCACATCCTTACATGTGCTAAGTCACTTCAGTTGTGTCTGACTCTTTGTGACCCCATGGACTGTAGCCCATGAGGCTCTGTCCATGGGATTCTTCAGGCAAGAATATTGGAGTGGGTTTTTATGACCTCCTCCAGGGGATCTTCCTGATCTAGAGATCTAACTGGCATCTCTTCTATCTCCTGCATGGGCAGGTGGGTTCTTTACCACTGTCACTACCTGGGAAGCCCACATCCTTGCATGACTATAGGAAAAACCATATCTTTGACTATATGGACCTTTGTTGGCGAAGTGATATCTCTGCTTTTAAATATGCTGTCTAGGTTTGTCATAGCTTTCCTTCCAAGGAGCAGGTATTTTTTAATTTCAGAGCTACAGTCACCATCCACAGTGATTTTGGAGCCAAAAAGATAAAATCTGTCACTGTTTTTAATTTTTCTCCTTCTGTTTGCCATGAAGTGATAGGATTGGATGCCATGATCTTATTCTTTTTGAATATTGAATTTTAAGTCAGCCTTTTCACTATATTAACACTTCTATGTGGAATCTGAAAAACTTGGTATAGATGATCTTATTTACAAAGAAGAAATAGAGACACAGGTGTAGAGAACAAATATCAGGGGGGAAGGGGAGAAGGGATGAATTGGGAGGTGGGGATTAACATATATACACTACTGATTCTATGTATAAAGTAGATAACTGATGAGAACCTACTGTATAGCAGCACAGGGAACTTGGTGCTCTGTGGTGACCTAATTGGGAAGGAAATCCAAAAAAGAAGGTATATATATATATATATATATAATTATTAATTATAATTAATATTAATATAGTCATGTTGCTGCTGCTGCTAAGTCACTTCAGTCGTGTCCGACTCTGTGCTACCCCATAGATGGCAGCCCACTAGGCTCTCCCGTCCCTGAGATTCTCCAGGCAAGAACACTGGAGTGGGTTGCCATTTCCTTCTCCAATGCATGAAAGTGAAAAGTGAAAGTGAAGTTGCTCAGTCGTGCCCGACTCTTCGCGACCCCATGGTCTGCAGCCTACCAGGCTCCTCCGTTATCTATTAATAAATATATGATTATAATATATTAATATATGTCCATTTATATATATATATAGCTGGTTCACTTTGCTGTACAGTAGAAACTAACACAACATTGTAAAGCAATTATACTCCAATAAAAATTATTAAAAAAGACTGGGTACTTGATTTACTACATTCCTTTCCCACTCCTGCAGAAATGCAGAAGCTTCTGTCCAGCCTTGGTATATGTGAAATTAGGAGGAGTACAGCCCCCTGCTGACCAGTGAAGTCAACTCCCTATTTTAACCATTCTGAGATGCTTGTTTTTGCAGCATTGATCCAACCCTCCTGACTGATATTCACACGTTATTCACTTTTCTAGCTCCTGGACCCAGGATAATACCTGGCATATTATGGGCCCTCAGTAATTATCTGCCAGATTAATAAATGAATGAAGACAGAGTCCTGACCCTCCAAAGGGAGCAGTTGTCATGGAGATTGACTAGGTAGGAAGGAGGTGAGAGTGGAAATAGAGACAATGCTAAGGATGAGTTGGCTGTATAAGTAGATGGTCTCATTCCTGAACTGGAATGCTGGTGCCTGTCCAATCCTGTCTCCTTGACAGGCTTAAAGTTTAAAATATAACTCTTCGGATACTGACTTTAGCAGTGCCTCGGTAGTTAAAATTTAAAAAGGCGGAAAAAAGAATTAATACTTATCTGTTGAGATAAAATAAGACAGAGGAATCAGCAGGTGGTGAGTAATCCACTCTCCTCCCCTGTTTCTTCTTTCTCTGGCTTAATTGATTAATTATTTAAAAAACTGAATCCATTCACACAATTGTATTAGTTTCAGGTGTGCAGCTTAGTGATTCAGTGTTTTTACAGATTCTACTCCATTAAAATGTATCGCATGCCAATGGCCATGATTCCCTGAGCTGTAGTATAGCCTTGTAATTTATCTACTTTATACATAGTATTTTGCATTTTTTGATCCCATACTCTTACCTTGCCCCTCCCCCTTCCCTCTTTCCACTGGTAACCACTAGTTTGTTTTCTTTATCTGTGAGTCTCTTTCTGTTTTGCATAACATGTGTTTGTTTTATTTGTTAGAGTCTATGTATAAGTGGTATAATACTTATTTGTCTCTTTCTGTCTGCCTTATTTCACTAAGTATGATATTCTCTAGATTTATCCATCTTAGGGCTTCATTTATGTATTTATTATCATTTTTATTTAGTTGTTGTGGGCTGCCTTGGGCCTCTGTCCCTGTGTGCAGGCTTCCACTCATTGTGGTGTATGGGGCCCCTCTCCAGTCGTGGTGCCCAGGCTTCTCATTGCGGTGGCTTCTCTTGTTATGAGCAGGGGCTCTAGGCACACGGCTTGAGTAGTTGCGGCCCCTGGGCTCTAGAGCACGGGTTCAGTAGTTGTGGCACTCGGGTTTAGTTGCTCTGAGGCATGTGGGATCTTCCCAGACTAGGGATAGAACCAGTGTCCCCTGCATTGGCAGGAGGACTCATAACCACTGGACCATCAGGGAAGCCCTCAGGGCTTAATTTAGATGGTGCCCATTTGCTCTTATCTATTCACTGGTTCCTCCTCCCCTTTAGATATGGTGAGTAGTTACTGGGTGTCAGCTCCTGGCTTAGGTAGCAGATACAGGGTGGTCTATTCTCTTAGAAACTCACAGTTGCACATAGGGAGGAAGACCCAGGGTAAGTGCTGTTGCCCTCAGGCCCAAGGTGCATGGGGAGACCGCACCCAGCACCTACTGGAAGTAGCTACACCTTTTACTCTAAAATCCTTGGAACTTTGATTCCTTACTTTCCCCAAGTCCTTTAAATTGCTGTTCCATCCTTGACCAGCACTGAAGGTTTTTTTGGAGGAAGGGAAGGCGAGTCGTATTCTTATTTGCAAGATGGGGAAGCAGAGGCAGGGAGTAAGACATGCAATCAAGGTCAGTGTCAGACCTGAGATGGGGACTTTGAGGTCAGGATTTCTAGAGTCTGAGGACACCAACCCCTCATTTCTATGCGAAGAAACCAGTCTGGATGATAAGAGCAGACTGCATGATTTTAATACCTCTAGACCACATTTTTGCCCCTTGTCTCATGTCCTTGGATATGTTCCAGCATCTCCTGGTTTATAGTCTATGGGAACTTGAATAGAATTTGTATCCTACTGTTGTGTGAAAATGGTATAACTCTTAATTGTGTTGAATTGGTTCATGGTGCTTTTCAGGTCTACTATATCCTACTTTTCTATATATTCATTCTATTAATTTTTGAGGGTTTGATATTGAAACTTTGACCAAAAAATCTTAATTTATCTACTTAAAAATAATTGTAATATATAGTGGAACTATATGCAACTTTGATCTGTATTTTCCAAGCCTCTTGTAAATGTGTTTTCATACTTTCATAATTAAAAAAAAAAAAAGAAAGAAACAAGCCTGGCACAGACCAACGGCTTCCTCCAGGTCACACAGTGAATCAGTATAAAAATTAAGACTGAATCTGATTCTCTGGGTCTGCGAGATTCCAGGGTGTGTCTGGCTAAGCCACATAGCCTTTTTAAAAAACCAGGTTCATGTTGATTGGTTTTGCTTCAAATCAAAACCAATTAGATACAAGAGTCAGAAACATTAGGCAGACGACTGCCTTCTCAAGACGCTTCAAGACCCTGCTCACCCTGACATGTGTGGATGAAGCAGACCTGATTCTGGCCTGCATGCTGAGCAGACGTCCTAACAGCCTGGCACGCCGGTTGCACAGAATCAATGTTGTCAGTGTTTGTGCAAGCGTCTCTTAACGCCAGAAGCCGAGAAGGCAGGTGGATAAATGTGCAGTGGCGGGGGGAAGGAAAGCAAGCCTACCAGGTATCTGTTACTCAGAGAGAGATGAAAGAGAAATCAGCAGGCCTTTTTCAAAGCTGAAAAACAGCCTGCATCACGCGGATGGCCAGCCAGCTGGGCGACAGGAATTTCTTCCACTGTGGTTGACCAACTGGACCAGGGAAACTTCTCTGGGCTGCTTGTGTTAATATGTTGTTAATGATTGATGCAGGGGCCTTTTATGTCACCCAGTGAAAGGCAGAAACAAGGGGCCTGACTTTGGAGTTGATGACTAGACCAGCACTTGTTCTGTGCAAAGGCAGAATTTTAAAACATTTATGTTGGCTGAGCTTGAACCGGGCTACACAACAGCTCGTTGGAGGAATGAAACGATCTTGTCTGGTGTTCGCCTTCCTTTGTTCTTTCACTCAGACATTAAAAATACAGCAGGCTAAAAGGAGAAAATAAATTTCAAAGATCCTGCTAGATGTCAGGCGCAAAGAGGAGGCGAGATGTGGGGTGAGTTTGCTAAACACATAAAGCAAGTGAGTAGGGGTGTGGAGTAGGTTCTTTGGATACAGAGACTTAACTCTGTCCTGGCTCCTTATAGCCCCCTTTGGGTATTTCTTAAGCATGGGTCCAGTGGGCTTGTCTGATGGCTCAGTGGTCAAGAATCCATCTGCGATGCAGGAGACTCGGGTTCAATCCCTGGGTCAGGAAGATCCCCTGGAGAAGGAAATGGCAACCCATTCTATTCTTGCCTGGGAAATCCGATGGACAGAGAAGCTTGGTGGACCCGACCCAGAGAAGTCGGGTTGCAAAAAGTCGAACACGACCTAGCAACTCAACAACAACAAGTGCACCTGCCGCCCCATTTCCTGGGTTAGGTTTTCTTAACAGAGCATTCTAGTGTCCTCTAGTGAAATAGCTATTTTCTGTGTTCTTGGCTCTGAGCATGATGTGGCTTGGATACTCAAAAACAATAAACTTACTTATTGATGTATAGTATAAATACAGAAAAGTTTTCTGGAAATCACAAATGTGCACCTTTCTGCATATACGTGTTCACTAGTTAAATACACCCATGTAACCCCCACTTGCATCAATAAACAGAACATTAGTTTGGACACATTGTCTCCAAAGAACCAAAATGATTTTTTTGGAACTCTCTTCCCATTGCAGATCAGATTTTCATATATTTGATAAATAACTAGGGTGATCATATAATTTATCTTCCCAACTGGGAAAACTTTGGGAGTGAAAATGTACCATGGGCATAAACTGGAATTGTCCTGGCTACTGTAAATAGTGCTGCATGAACATTGGGGTACATGTGTCTTTTGAGGAAGGAGGCTCAAGAGTGAAGGGATATCTGTATAATTATGACTGATTCACCTTGTTGGATGGCAGAGACCAAGACGACATTATAAGGCAATTTTCCTCCAATTAAAAAACAAGCAGCAATAAAATGGAATTGTCCCAGGAAGTGAGAAATGTGTGTTCGCTGTATCGATCACAACGGTACACGTTAATCGAGCACTGTGTTCTTGAGTCTCCACTTGGTACTGCAGTGCTCCATCCTCTTTCTGCCCTTCTTTCCCTGCTCTGTGACCCAGGAAGTAGACTCTTGTGTCCTGCATCTCTGCGTTTCATTGCCCTTTGGCTTCAGCCAACGGGAAGGCCGGCAGGAAATCATAAGTTGGGAAGAGAGAGAAGGAGTGTTTCTTCCCTCCCTTTACTAGCGCTGCATCTCTGGCCATGACTTCCCCCTTCCACGGCTACAGCTCCTGCTGGGGTGGCCCTCGTCCAAGCCCCGGATGCTCTGGCCTCCAGTAGCACATTTTCCTCCTCTTGTCTTTCAGCTCTAAGAGATGGAACAGTTTTTCTCTACTGCTAGTCTTTAGGTGCCTCAGTATCCCGCCATGGTCCCCGCACCTGCCCACGGCTTGTGAGTAATTCCTTCATCGCAGCTTTCTTGCTGGAACCCTCCCAAGTGAATTCTGTTTCTTACCAGGATTCTGACTTATCCAATTGCTTGCTATGAGCCACCACTTAATCCACATCAGTTTAGGATGCCTTTACAATAGTCCAGAAAGTAGTGACCATTGTTGTCCCCATTTCTTAGATAAGGAAACTGAGAACGGAGATTTAAAATCATTTACCGAGACATACAGGTAGAAAGCTGTGGAACTGAGTCTTACAGGAGTGGCTGGAATCTAGAGATAGTGGTATGGGTCTTGCTCAGAATAGCCTTCAAATTGATGACTTTGAGGCCTCTGATCACATCCTGTAATGACCAGGTAGCTCCCAGCAGTTCAGTGCAAAGCCCAAAATTCAGAGAAGACTCAGATAAGAAAGACAGACTGGTTTTCATTAGACGGGTAAAGCATTGACTATCTACCTTCTTGTCTTTTTGAGCTATTGCTTTAATATTGTAAAGCAGTAAGGTCACCTGAACTGCAGCATGGGCACCTCCTGGGAATTTGTTAAAAATGCAAAATTCTAGGCCCCACCCCAGACCTACTGGATTAGATAATCTGTAGTGCGGCCCAGTAACCTGTACTTTAAGAAACTCCCCACCCCCCAACCCAGGGATTCTGATGCCCTGGCCTTTGAGGTCCTTGGCTTCCTGCCTAAAGCTTGGCACTGTCTGGCTATCAGAGTTCCTTGGAATTTCCCAAATTCTTTCTTTGTCTGATGGGATTGAGAATAAATGAGAAGATGACATGAAAACCCCAGAACCCCTGTCTTCCTGCTTCCCCTGTGGACTTCATCTCTATTTGTGCAGCTGTCGAAATCACTGAAGCAGTTGTTCATGAATATTTCAGGGCCTCCGACAAATCCCAAGTCTGATTAACAGAGCATAGAGGGAGGAACCCCAGAAATGGCTGTTCTTATAGGCTGTTGCCATAGAGCTAGTTATTTATTCACTGAATCCTGGCGGGGCCCCCAAATCTGGAAGGAGGAGTCCTTGGTCAACACAGGGCCCATGTCTGATGAGGGGTTGAGGTTATGGCTGACCTTCTCTGAGAAGTTTCTAGAGAAATAATGATGGTGACATTCTTAACACTGTGATTTAAGTGGGGCTACATTACTTGGTAATAAGTAATGAAAGTGAATTAAAGGAGAAACAAAAGAAATCTATTAGAAGATATATCAGTTAGGGTTCAGGCTAAGAGAACCGGTAGAAGATATAATTAAAAGGTTTATTGCAAGGACTTGGCTGACTAGGCAAGTCCTAAATCTGTATGATAGGCTATCAGGAAGGCAGGCTGGAACTCTCAGGCCTGGGCTGGAGATGTGGTCCACAGGCAGAATTTCTTCTCTTCTAGAAAGCCTCTATCCTGTTCTTCAAGTCACGTGTCTGATTGAATTAGTTGTGCCCAGACTATCTAGAATAACCTCCCTATGGAAAGTCAACTGATTAGGGACCTTAATCACATCTACAAAATTCTTGCACTGTAGCACTGACATTAGTATTTGATTAAGTAACTGGAGACTATGGCCTAGCCACATGGACACATAAAACTGACCATCAGAGAAAAGCATGGAGTTGGTCTAGGAATAAAGGAAAGGCCACACTAAAAGAATCAAGTGAAGTGAACTTGTTCAGTCGTGTCTGACCCTTTGCGACCCCGTGGACTCTATAGCCCGCCAGGCTCCTCTCTCCGTGGGATTCTCCAGGCAAGAATACTGGAGTGGGACTCTTCTAAAAATCCAGGTAGCATGGAATGCTTCTTCTTATTAAGGAGAACTGTTCCAAACAGTTTTGACCTCACATGATTTCTCTCCCAGTCATGATTCTTGGATTAATGTGACATCTTCAATTCAGTTTCCTCATTCACTCCATACATTCACTCTCTCTCACAGGGAGAATACTGGGTATCAACAATATTGATGTACTGACTCATCTGCCCTTTCCTACAGTATACACAAAATTGGTCAGATTTACCACACAGATACTCCTATGGATAAAAGATGCTTTAAATAAAGTTCAAGATTTCTTTACGCTTTTTTTGTTCTTAGACGACATCCCACTATATGTTAACTGTTGGAATATTATGTTCAAAAGTTGCTACAAGTACTTTTGTGTGGGTGTGTGGTTATATTATCATTGTGATAGATAGTTTATTCATTTCTGTTTGATTTCAGTGTTAGGGTTTACTTTCCAGACACTTTCAAATTTAACTCTGTTCTTTTAAAATAGTCACAAGGTTCAAACGTCAGAATCTTATTTAAAAGGGTGTATTCACTAAATTCTCCTTCCCACCCCTTCCTTCTCTTTTGCCCTTTTCCAGCCCATCATGATAGGAAGCCATTTTCATTCATTTCTGGTTTATCTTTTCTCAGTTTCCTTTTAGAAAAATACTATATATATAAAAATACTATGTTTAAATTTACTGTTTTGTAATATATATTTTAATGTAATATTTTAACTGTGTATAATATATAATATTTTAATAGGTGATACATATTCAAATACACTATTTTTGTAATATATATTACAAAAATACTATATATATATAATTCCCATTTCCTCATGTTTCTTACACAAAAGTTATCATATTATATACATCAATTTTTTTTAAGTGTGGTAAAAAATACATACACAAAACTTACCATATTAGCTGTCTTAAGTGTATAGATCAGTACTTTAAATTATATTCACATTGATATGCAATGAAACTTTAGAGCTTTTTCATCTTACCAAACTAAAACTCTATATCCATTCATTTCCCTCTCCTTTCAGCCCTTGGCAACCTCCATATTAATCATTTCTATAAAACAGACTAGCAGTCCTATTGAGCCAAAGGAAGGGAGACCAGTGAAGGTGACTGGCTTTCAGCATCTCAGTTGTCACAGAAACAGGCAGAGTGGAAATATTGGTGAACTGAAGTGAAGTGAAGTCGCTCAGTCGTGTCCGACTCTTGGAGACCCCATGGACTGTGGCCTACCAGGCTCCTCCGTCCATGGGATTTTCTAGGCAAGAATACTGGAGTGGGTTGCCATTTCCTTCTCTAGAGGATCTTCCCGACCTAGGGATTGAACCCGGGTCTCCTGCATTGCAGGCAGACACTTTACCGTCTGAGCCATCAGGGAAGGCTGATGGTACAGATGAAAAAAAAGAGGCTTTGGGCACTAGTAGGGGAATGAGACCCCAAAAAAGGAAATAAATGAAAAAAAAAATGGCCAGTGGTCATAAAATCCATGAGAAGAGATAAAATGGACTGAGAGGGGAATTGGGGGAGAATCTGAGGTGTCTGTTCAAAAGAAAGAGAAAGATCTAGCAAAGAGGAGAATGGAATGGGAAATGGGGTGGTGGGAACAGCATGTTCAAAGGCCCCGAGGCAGGAACGTGTGGGCTATGCTAGAGAAAACCCAGCTAGAGAGTTTGGGTTTTACTCTAAGCAGCTCCCTCTGTTCATCTCATGCATATGCATGTGTGATGTTAACTCCACTTCAGCTATTTTGTTCTTTGGAGTAGAACGTGGAGCCATTTCTTAATTGCTCTATATTTAGTTTTGTTTAAAAATCTATAATTTAAAAACCACCAAGGGCTGGGCTGGTAATTCAGCTTCCATGGTCCATTTACTCGCTGGCTTTTGCTTCTGAGCCAGCCCACCAAGGTGACAGCGTGTGCCGATCACGATGGAAGTATTTGTCAGCAGAACATCTGCTCCCTGAGAGCTGGTCTGAATCTAGCTGCCAAACCCCAGAACTAATCTCAGGACCCCTTAGTTTAGTTTCCTGAAAAGGAGGGCTGGAGAGGGACAGCAGAACAGCTGGGGCCTAGTGCAAGGGGTGGGAATCAGTATCACATGTCCAGGATCAATTCATGTCTGGGTTGTGTTACTTATTTTTTATATTTTTGGCCTTGCCAGTGACATGTGGAATCTCAATTCCCTCTTAGTTGCTCAGTAGTGTCCGACTCTTTGCAACCACATGGATTGTAGCCCGCCAGGCTCCTCTCTCCATAAGATTGTCCAGGCAAGAATACCGGAAGGGGTACCCGTTCCCTTCTTCAGGAGATCTTCCAGATCCAGGGGTTGAATCCAGCTCTCCTGCATTGCAAGCAGATTCTTTTACTGTCTGAGCCACCAAAGAAGCCCCATAGTTTTATTGTCTACGTTTATACAATGGCGAGTAAATAAGAGCCTACTTTAGTGTGACTGAAGTTCTGAGCTCCACAAGAAAGATGTTAGCATTGAACAGGTGATAAATAATGTATTAAAAAGCAATTATTTCTTTCTTTCCTTCTAATGGCTGGTAGCTTGCCTGTTTCCCCTTGAATGTATCTATTTCTTACACGATAGCTCTCAAAAAATAACAATAAAGCTGGCCTTTCTAAATAAGAACACTGATTATGGAGGATGCTTTGTCAGGTTTGCAGGGGCTGCAAAGTGTGTAGAAAGGTTATGCTGGTCAACACTGTGCAAGGTGGGTGGTTATCTATTCACATAAGACTCTCCCAGAACAATCCAGAAAGAAAAGCCTCAAAGACACACTTGAAAGGTGACGGTAAGAGTGGAATGCATTAGCCAACCTGCGAGGGACACCATCACCCTGTCTCCCTAATTATGGGCCTGTTGCAAGTCTGAAGAGAGAGTTCTCTACATAAAATACTCGAATGCAAATCAACACTGGAGCCTGCAACACCCCGCTTCTCTTCTCCCGCACTGCCTGATCGAGATGCTTCTGTGCTTCAGCAGAGCCACATCACTGATGAATCTGCAGCCGGGCCTCTCGGACTCTCATCTCCTCTGCCTGCATCGCCCCAGGCCCTGTCCAGCCAGCTTGGGGACAGTGGAGTAGTCGCTGCTGTACTGAGTGACAGGCTTTTGGCCTCCAATCAGCCAACCAATGATTTAAAATAGAAAGAGGTAGTCTTGAGATTTGAATCCATGACTTGCTACCTCCAACGCCCATGTTCTTTCCACTAAGAAAATCCCATGGGCTTCCAATTGTTAGGAAAAACAAGATTATGTCAGTAGCCTGGCATTCAAGGTCTCAGTTTCCCTGACCCTTCTTATATCGGCCAGCATCTCAAATCTGGCATGGACAGCCTCTGCACTTGGCATTTCTGGAATGCTCTTTGAACTACCTTGGAAATACTTTTTATCTGGAATCCTTGCCCTTCATCTCTCTTCCCTTAGGCTGCTCATGGCTTAACATAAGCTCTGGGAAGCCTGTTCTCTCTTTTTCATTGTGAGGTATACAACCTGGTCCTGTGCTTGACCTTCTGCTTATCTGAATCACTCCATCCCCATACATCACAGAGCACATTTATAGCAATATCCCATTCTCCCTATAGCTCTTGATCAACACCTGGCCTAGAAGAAGTGGGTTGGTTCTAGCCCCAGTTTTATTATTTGTAAACTCCATGATTTTCATTGGGAGGACTGATGCTGAAGCTGAAGCTCCAATACTCTGACCACCTGATGTGAAGAGCCAGCTTACTGGAAAAGACCTTGGTGCTGGGAAAGATTGAGGACAGGAGGAGAAGGGGACAACAAAGCGTGGGATGGTTGGATGGCATCACTGACTCAGTGAACGTGAGTGTGAGCAAACTTAGGGAGATGAAGAAGGGCAGGGAAGCCTGGTGTGCTGCAGTCCGTGGGGTCGCAAAGAGTCGGATGCAACTGAGTGACTAAACAAGCGATCATTACTTTTGAGCCTCACTTTTCTTATTTTTATGGAATTAACAATCCATGGCCTATTATCAGAGTTCTTAGAGGTGGGGACAGAGACAATAAGATAAGAAATTGGAAACCACATTTTAAACTTGTCAAGGAAGTGTATTATCATAAATACTACATGTTTTGCATTTTCCTCCATCACATTTCGCCCAGCAAATGTTCCTGTGAAAAGGAGGTCAGAGAAAGTATTCTCCCAATTTTTATAGATGGGAAAACAGGAACCTATGAAGGCTGAAGGAAGAGGAAGCAGAAATAGAAACTGATCCCTGAGAGGGTCTTTAACTTCCTGACTTCTGGCCTTTTTGTTAGATCACAGGTTTCTTTAACAGCCCTCCTGTTCTTATTCTCAGGGAAATAACACTTTTAGTAACTCAAATTTGAAAAGCTTTTAGTGAGTGTATACTTTGCACCAGAAAGACATTTAAAGGTTTGGACTGGCTCTGGGAGCCTTCATTAGTCAGTTTCAGCCTGAGAAATTGAGCTGCAGTAGGAGGCTAGAGAGGAGCCAGGAATGGTCAGTGGTCTGGTGCACCACTGACCAGCCAGGTGACATTGGGCATGCTGGTTACCTGCTTTTTATCTCGGTTTCCTCATCTGTTAAAGAGTATCTCTGAAATCTTACTTATAAACTGCTCAGAGCAATGGCTCAACTACTACTCTTGTTCATTTGCACAACAAATATTTGGTAAATGCCTACAGGGTACTAGACATCGTTTTAGGCACTGGGCATATGGCGGTCATCAGAACAAAGTCCCTGCCTTCACGGGGCTTCTAGTCACAACGGCAGGCAAAAAAAGAAAACAAAAGAAAAGAAAGATATCAATGAATACAAAGATTTTTAAGTCATTAGTTAGCTTCTCTTACTGTCATTTTTATAGATTATTACATTTTTCATTTGATTTTATTGGCAGAGAATGTGAACATTTACTGGGTCATTGATTGTAGACTGCTGAAGACTCATCCTGATTTTATATCAGTGTTTCATTGCTGATTACTCACTGGAAAATAGCCACCCAAGAGACAATTCTACTGTAGCCTGGAACTATTATAAAACCAGTTTAGGTCTGTGATACTAAATGGTATAAACTCAGGGTTTGCTTAAATTAGGGCTTACTAACTTAAATTACTGCTGAAGTCAGGTGAGTCACATACAAAGGGGCAGCTGGCAGGAGCTGAGACTGAGAGATGGCTGCCGTGAGGAGGAGTGGACACAACGCAGCTGGATCTTCTGATTTTGAGATGGGGCAATTCCGGAGTTTTTCTGTGAACTTTCCTTATTTTTATTTAGTGGCACATTCACCTTTAAGATAATACCCTTGAGTTGGGCTAAATGTGGATTAAACAAAATCCTGGAGGTTAAGTTTAGCCCAAGAACTACCAGTTTGCAAAGATCTTTGATTTACATCATTGTGTATGATTTTCAACTTTGTCCTAAACCACCTGGCCTTTTGAAGACACTGCAATTTCCTTCCTTTGGCAGCCATCCCTATAAATAGATTTTCTGTGCCAGACCATTGCACCACCGGAGAGACTGGTGATCTTGGGTAGAGGAATCCTCTCCATGGCAGCCTGGTTTTTAGCAGGTCTTAGAGTCCATCTGGAGTTTCCCAGGTGGCACTAGTGGTAAAGAATTCGCCTGCCAATGCAGGAGACATAAGAGCGGCAGGTTTGATCCCTGGGTCTGGAAGATACTCCAGGGGAGGGCTTGGCAACTCACTCCAGTATTCTTGCCTGGAGAAGCCCATGGACAGAGGAGCCTGGTGGGCTACAGTCCATGGGGTTGCAAAGAATCGGACACGACTGAGGTGACTTAGCACAGCACAGAGTCCATCTGAGTGTGGGGGAAAGAACCCAGTCCTGCTTTCCCAACTTTAATAATCACTGACTCTTTGTACTTTCCATCTTTCTGGTGATGTTTGTTTTCTTTGCACATTAATATTTCCCGCAGAAGAATGCTTAGATCCAAGAGGGAGCAAACATGGGCATGTATACAGATGCATTCATGGTCCTTCTGGCTTAACACAGATGAAACCAAACCCCTGGGGCCTCCTCTGCTTACCCCAGACATCCAGGAGACTTTAGCTCTTTGTTTTCCAAAGATTACAGGATTAAGGTTACTGGTCACCCAGTCCCAGAATATAATCAGCCGCATGGCTGAGCTGGGCTTAATTCTGTGCCAATGGTGAGTGACTGGCAGAGAAGCTGGGGACAGGCCTCTATAGGAGTGTAAGTGAGTCTTTATTCCTGCGGTCTCAGAGCTGGGGAAGGCAACTTTGAATCATAACAAGCTTTTCAAGGCTTTGGACTCTGGCCTTGGTTAAATGGAATTTGGAGGTGATGAGTTGGAATTTTGACTCGTGTTTCGAAGCAGCCATTTCAGCAAACCCACAAAACACCCTCAACTTCTATGGGAGCAGTGCTGAAAGTTTGAGTGTGCATCAAAATTACCTGGAGGGCTTGCAAACACAGGTTTCTGGCCCCTCTTCCAGTTTTTGATTCAAAAGGTCTAGGATAGAACCCAAGAAACTTGCATTTCTGGCCAATGCTGGACTGATGCTAAGGGTGCTGGTGCAGGGATCACACTCGGAGAACCAGGACCCTAAGGAATCGGCAAACAGGTGTCTAAACAATCAGGAAATTCTTCCCTCCTCAAATTCCTGCTGGTCTCCCTGTTTAGAGGCTGCCAGTTCTAGTGGAAATCGAGTTGAAAAATCTGGGTTCCAGCTCTGACACTGCATTATTAGTTCTGTAGCCTTGGGCAAGACATTTACCATCTCTGAATCTGTTTTCCCACCTGGAAGCTGAAAATAGTAATTCCAGCCATGCTTTCTTCACAGGGGCACGGGGAGATGCCAATGACCTCGGGGGTGCCTATGCTCAAGACCCTCCATGCAGGCGTGAGGGACTCTTACTGACTGTGGGGCCTTCAGGATTATTAGTTTTACAGTCTGTCCTTGCTTTTCACTCTGGGGAGTCCTCAGTTGTAAGACTATTTTAAAGTGAAGGACCTTCTAAATTTAAAATGTTATTTTCATGAAGAATGAATCCTTTCTGAGAGAAAACACTGTAACTTCTTTTCTCTTCAAGAACGCCTTCCAACCTGAGATGGGTCCTCTTAGCGGAATGGGCAAAACCCTCAAAATAACGGCGCCTTATGGATGTTCTAAACAGACAGTGTTCCTGTTCCTGCTGGGGATTCATTTTAAAGATTAGTAAGGAACTGTTAGTTGCTCAGTTGTTTCTGACTCTTTGCAACCCCGTGGACTGTAGCTGACAGGCTCCTCTGTCCATGGGATTCTCCAGGCAAGAATACTGGAGTGGGTTGCCATTTCATTCTCCAGGGGATCTTCCCAACCCAGGGATTGAACCCGGGTCTCCTGTATTGCAGGCAGGTTCTTTACTGTCTACGCCATCAGGGAAGCCCCAGAGCCATGTCTGATGAGAATGGGATATGGGATATGCAGAAACTAATGCAATATTGTAAAGCAATTATCCTCCAATTAAAAAAAGAAAAAAAGATTGTTGACTTGAAAAATAATTTAGAATCAAGGAAGAGCTTAAACAGGCCAAGATAATAAGTGGATCAATCTTAATATGCTGAAGAGCAGCATGGGGTCTTTTCAAAATGGCTGGGACGTGCCTTGCCCAGAACAATCTCAAGACTTTTTCCCCAGCCCAATGGACAGGAATTCTCCCACAATCCACTCTTGATTTCTCTCCTGATGATAAACAACTGCCTTTCACTTGGCCCAGCCCACATTTATACTGGGCAAAACAAGAATGTTTTCTTTTATATTGCCCAGGCTTTTTTTTTTTTTTTTGCAATATCAAACCTAAATCCTGTGTTGAGTTGGCAGTTAACTGTCTGGCCATCATGTGACAAGGGCTACAAAGGATAATAGTCCAGATGAAGAGGGAACCTGGGGCTGAGAGATAAGATGAACATCCCACTTTTCCTCCCCCTTAGCACGAAATCCCAGCATCTTCCAAAGAAAGACTAGAGAGAGCTCGTGATGCCGTTTTAAGCTTTCATCCACTTTGTTCCTTAACTGGCCAATAGTGTGTGCCTACGGGCCATCCAAAAGAAATCTAGAGCCAAATGGATTATAAGTTTAATGTCACCCCTAAGCCCTCTGCTGTGAAGTGGGCAATTTCATTAAAGCAAATAGAGAAAGAATGTGAGATGACCCCTGCTCTGTGTCCCCCTGCTTCACCAGTCCCACATCTACGTTAGCTGCTCCTTGAATCAGGGATTAGTGCAGCAGGGACTTCCCTGGTGGTCCAGTGGTTAGGACTGCCAATGCGGTGGGTACAGATTTGGTCCCTGGTTGGACAGCGACGATTCCATATGCCTCATGGCCAAAAAAAACACAAAAAACCACACCATAAACCAAATGCAATATTGTGACAAATTCAGTAAAGACATTAAAAATGGTCCACCTTAAATAAAAAAAAAAGATTAGTGGTATGATATTCTGCATTCAGAGTGAGCCCAAGCTCAGCTTCCATAGAAGTTGAGGCAGAAAAGACAGAGTTGGAAAAATGAAATCATGGCATGTTCTAGTCAAAATGATGTTTAAGGACCATCAGGCCCAACTTCCTTACTTTACAGATGAGGAAACTGAGGTCCACAGGTGGGAAAGGACGTGTCCAAGTCACCTGGGTTCTGGTAAAGGAATTACAGAACTAAAGTCGAAGCTGGAAGGACTTTAAGGTCATCCAAATTCCCAGGTGGCGCTAGTGATAAGGGATCCACCTGTCAGTGCAGGAGACACGAGAGACCTGGGTTTGATCCCTGGGTTGGGAAGATCCCTTGGAGGAGGGCATGGCAACCCACTCCAGTATTCTTGCCTGGGAAATCCCACGGACAAAGGAGCCTGGTGGACTACAGTCCATAGGGTCGACAGAGTCGGACGCGACTGAAGCGACTAAGCACAGCACACACACAACCTGTCTACCCCTTCAGTGAGCACCCGTCAGGAGACAGAACTCCCCTCTGCTGCTGGAATACCTTCTGTGACAGAGAACTCACTGCTTTCAGGGCCAGCTCGTTACTTTCTCCCATAGCTGGGAGCATTAGAAAATCAGTGTTTTCTTTCTAGTATTCCTGTGGCTCCTTATTTTTATCCTTGGGGACATGAGATTAAATTCTAGTCTTTTCTTTAATTCCCATTCCTGTGGATATTTGAGGTCATCTGTCATGTCTTCTATAAATTTTTTTTGGGGGGCCTACAACAAGCATCTCTTTATGTCTCCTGTGATTCACTGTCCAGGCTTCTCACCACCCAAACACTCTGCCCACATTTACCTGAATCCATTTTGAATGTAGGATGCCTCAAACTGAATGCAATCTTCCTGTGTCTAATTTGTTCTAAAGACTTAGTATCTATTAATTCATCCTAAGATCATATAGCCTGGAGGAGGGCATGGCACCCCACTCCAGTATTCTTGCCTGGAGAATCCCATGGACACAGAGGAGCCTGGCGGGCAACAGTCCATGGGGTTGCACAGAGTGAGACACAACTGAAGTAACTTTGCATGCACACATGCAAGATGATGTTGATTGCATTCAGAACAAACCATTCAGGGTTCCTTTGGTTGTAAATGATGAAAATTAAATTCTAACTAGCTTAAGTAAAAGTGGGAACTTAATAGAGATGAATGGGTCCAGGGGCTCAAGCAACATTTGTCTGAGGTAGGTATCTCTGTAAGTATTTTCTCAGCTTTGCAATTGTTGGCTTCATGGCTAGGAAAGATAAATGCCTGCCGTGCTCTCTTAGTCCGTTTGGGCTGTTATAACAAAATGCCACAGGCCAGGCAGTTCATAAACAAGTTCTCACAGTTCTGAAGGCTCTAAGTCCTTCATCAGAGTGCCAGCATGCTTGGGTGAGGGGATCTCTTCCAGGTCACAGACTTCCCATTGTGTCCTCATATGGTGGAAGGGGCTAGGGACCTCTCAGGAGCCTCTTTATAGAATGTTAATCCCATTCATGAGGGCTCCACCCTCATGGCTTAAACATCTCTCAAAGGCCCCACCTCCTAATACCACCATCTGTCAGGGTTTGGATTCCAGCATAGGAATTTTGGGAGAACACATTCAGACCACAGCATAGACCAGGTTTAAATGTTCAAAGTTCCTGGTACGTGGGAATAAAAGAGAGTGGGCCTCTGTATTAGCCTGCAAGAGCTGCCGTCACAAAGTCTTACAGACGGAGTGGCTTAAACATCAGAAATTGTTTCCCAGTTTTGAAGACTAGAAGTCTGAGATCAAAATGTCGTCAGGGTTGATTTTTCTTCTCAGAGCTGTGAGAAGACTCTGCTCCATGCCTCTCCCCTAGCTTCTGCTAGTTTGCTGGAAGTATTTGGTGCTCTCTGGCTTTGTAAAGGCATCACCCCAACCTCTTCATCTTTACATGGCCCTCCCCTACGTGTAAGCCTGTGTCTGAATTTCCTCTTTTTATAAAGATGCTCATCACAGTGTATTAGGAGTCCCACTGATTCCAGTAAGACTTCATTGTAACTAATCACATCTACAATGATCCTATGGCCCAATAACATCAGATTGTCAGGTATTTAGAGTTGCTGCTGCTGCTGCTGCTGCTAAGTCGCTTCAGTCGGGTCCGACTCTGTGCGACCCCATAGATGGCAGCCCACCAGGCTCCCCCATCCCTGGGATTCTCCAGGCAAGAACACTGGAGTGGGTTGCCATTTCCTTCTCCAATGCATCAAAGTGAAAAGTGAAAGTGAAGTCGCTCAGTTGTGTCCGACTTTTAGTGACCCCATGGTGTGCAGCCTACCAGGCTCCTCCGTCCATGGGATATTCCAGGCAAGAGTACTGGAGTGGGGTGCCACTGCCTTCTCCTTAGGACTTCACCATACATATTTTGGAGAGGAAACACAGTTCAAACCATAACAGCCTCTTTTACAATAATACTGCCAAGAACACCCAAGGCTGCATTTCATGGGTTCTAGTGAACAACACACC
Organism: Ovis canadensis; assembly: GCF_042477335.2. Classification (NCBI taxonomy): domain Eukaryota; kingdom Metazoa; phylum Chordata; class Mammalia; order Artiodactyla; family Bovidae; genus Ovis; species Ovis canadensis. The sequence goes on along the minus strand of NC_091258.1, from coordinate 36,836,138 downwards.
CATCCCTGAACTGATTAATCACAGTAATGCCGGGACAGAGACATGTCTTCTCCTGGAGCCCCTGGTGAAGTCAGTACAACCCAAACCACAGGGACTGGGAGTAGGGGAGGGATGGGTCTCGAGGAAAATGAAGGTGCCCATAGAAGAGGCAGTGATGTATGTTGCACACACAAAACCTAGACATTTACTACACAAGGGAAACTGAGCACATCAGAACCCCGGGTCCAGCACTGGGCAACAGCCGAGGCTATAGAAATAGGCCACTCCAAGAATGCACTTGACTCCCTTTAAAAAGAGATGGTGTGTGTGTTGTCATGAATCAATCGGTGAAGTTGGGCTGCCAAACACTTCGGTTCTTACGAGGCCTCACGGAAGCTGCTTCGGCTCTCGGTAGTTTCGTGTTTTGCATTCATTTCTTTTCATATCGGAAGATTAAAACAATAGCTTCTGGTTATCATCCCACATATTATTGATTAAAATCCTTGCCCGAAGACCTTCCATCTCACTTTTCAGTGTGGCATGATTTACTTTTCTTTTTACTCCCTGTAACAGATGATTAATGCTGATCTCCGGAGTCCCGGTGAGATGAAGCTGGGTGTCAGGTACGATTTGTCAGCTTGGAAGTATAGATTATTTTATGTTTCTCGAACTTTGTGGCCAAGGGAACACAGCTCTTGATGGTTAAATCCATCCACACTTTCCCCCTGGGCTATGAAATGCCAGAAACATTAAATAGCCCACTTAATACATAACCTCATTCTGTATGCTTGACTATTTTGTTTTTAATTTTTCTTCCCTTTCCCGGCTGCTCACATGAAATGGGATCAAAGAAAAAAAATTATCCTCACTGGATTTTGTTAAAATATTAATAGGTTAGGGTTGACTGGCTAAATTGAATATCTTTGCTGATCTCACTTGCATGTTTAACTTGTGCTTAGGAAAATATGTTTCCTAGGTGATAACCTTTTATGTACCAGCCTGACTTCATTGAAATGCATAGAGATAAAAATATGTCACGCTCAGCGGCTGTGCTATTCTTGTGTGGCACTGTGATTATTCAGATGGTAATTGACCCCCACCTGTAGACAGCTCCGATTCTGTAGTCAATCATTTCATTTGATGTTAAAATATGTGAAAGTACAATTATATAATTTACATTACAAATCATGCTGAATGCCAGGGGTCTCTGAACCGCTGACAAACGCAAAGAAATCGGGGTTGGGGGAGAGGCCTTTGGTCAATAAATGAAGTGAATTACACCAGGCGAAGGGTTCACTTTTCTTATTTGTGTCCATAACAAGGGCTTTTGTGCATGTGTCATTGAAAGAGTAGCTATGGCCTTCTCTCTGAAACCGCAAATGGCAACGTTTCAGATGCCTTTCTGAGGATGTCTCCCCTTTCTCTGACAAAGAATCACTCCTCCCATTAGTTAGAGAAGTGAGGGCTTGTCCAGGCCAGAAGGGAAAGCAGAGAATCTAATAAAGGGAAGAGGGCGTCAGGTCTGGGAGGTTGCAGTGCCTACTTGATGCCAAACCCAACACAGGTGTGAGTGGCAGATGTAAATTACGTTTGCCCACCTCCAAACTTCAGATCTCGACCATCAAACTTGAAGCGTACTAATATTATTGAGTCAAAGTTATTATTTATCTAATATTCAATATGTTTTTGGTATTGGGACAAGTGTTTTAGATACGTTATCTAGATAACCCTCCCAACCCCATCATATGACTTGGGTCTGCAATCAGTCTCCTCTTCAGATGAAGACAGTGGACACGGAGGGGTTACCGGGCTTGCCCAGGGCCATTTAGATAGGAAGTAAAAAGTGAGTGGTAGCAGAGCCTGGGCTGGTGACCACCCTCCTCTTCTGGATTGGGCATCAAATGTTTATGGTGGCCATGCAGGACAGGAAAGGGGCACAGACACAATTTCTGCCTCAGCGGAGCTTCTGGGAAAGCAGATGGGTTGGGGTGGGAGTGGGCATCCTTGGTAAGGGTGGTCCATATAGAGAACTCACCAGCGAGAAGGTTCCGATGGAGATGGACTAGGCACTGATGCGCAGGGGAGGGCAGTCTTCAGTCCTGCTTCCGCTGTCACAGGTCAGGGGAGGCAGCGTGGTTATGTCTTCTGTGAATGTATAATGTTTCCTGCATTGGAGCCATCCAAAGGCACACTCTTGCTCTTCCTTCTACCGGGTTCCAAAGCAGCTGGGCGGAGGGGTCCCCGGGGCCTCTAGCTTCCAGAGTGGGTGCATACTGGTCCGTCACACAGGAGCGAAAAATCTTCACTGCCCGCAAAGTGATTTTGGCCACCGAGAGCTGAGTTGGTTTCCGATGTGGACACCTGATCCTTGAAATGTGCTGGGAATCCTGCCCTATTGGCTACAAACAGCAGGTCTGCTGGCAGCGCCTCTCACAGGGGTGGAAGCCAGCCACAGCTCCCAACAGCCCTTGGGAAGAACACATCCCAGACGACATCACCTGGAGCAGATGCTGGTCATCGGACATCAATCGCTTCCATCATGCTTATATTCCACCCTCCTATCTCTTAGTCACTTAGCATAATCATTGAGAGCCTAGCCTGGAGATAGATGCCTGGGTTCCAATCCTGGCTCTGTCATCTGCTGGCTGGGAGCCTTGCATAAGTTAACTTCTGTTTGCCTCCATTTCCCTATCTATAATTGAAGTGAAAAATAGTACCTGCCTTATAGAGTTGTTCTGAGTTAAAATGCCAAGCACTTAGAACAATGCCTGATACATAGTAAGAGAATACATGCATGAGTGCTAAGTTGCTTCAGCCATGTCTGACTCTTTGCAACCCCATGGACTGTAGCCTGCCAGGCTTCTCTGTCCATGGCAAGAATACTGGAGTGGGTTGCCATGCCTGCCTCCAGGGAATCTTCCTGACCCAGGGATCAAACCCAAGTCTCCGGCATCTCCTGCACTGGCAGAAGTATTCTTTATCACTAGTGCCAACTGGGAACTCCAAATGTTAATAAAATTTCTTTTGTTCTTAAATAAGGATTATCTTTTTTGCCCAACTGTATATGTGAGCTAAATATATCTCTAATAAACTTAAAACATACACATAACCACAAAATATTATTTTAAAATCTGTTTATGGACTCCCAGTGGTCTGGGCACTGTACTTTGTGAATCCCCAGAGTCAAGTTCAAAACCCTGGGTCTGGCATTCTAAGTCCCACCCAGAATTGTCCCCCACTCACCTTTGAATCACTGTCTTCCCTAACAACTCATTATATACCTTGTGCCCTGTCGGTTTTTATACTTAAACAGCACAAGGTCATTTCATTATTTTATCAAGAGGCAATATAGCTTAATGGTTAAGCACTCAGCTCTGGTGTATATGACAGGTTTGAATTTCAGCTCTGGGCCATCTTTACTGAGTAATATCCATTACTCATCCCGTGCCCCAGCTTATACATCTGTAAAATAGGAATATAAATAGACTATACCTCCTTAGAGAGATTCAGAGAATTAAATGAGTTAATTCAAGAAAGTACTTAGTACAGGGTGTGGCTAAAGTGAGTGCTTGTGAAATGTGAGCTAAGCTAGTTGTTGGTATTTTAATTTTAATGTTACATATGGGTCCTTAAGCCTGCACGATGAATGGCCCAAAGAATGAAGCATGGACTTCTTTACCCAGGCTCTGGGGCAAGTATTTGAGGAGTTTGAGGCCCTTTCTCCCCAACTGAAAACTGCTCAGCTGGGGGTGGGGGGAGCTGGGAATGAGCCGGCCATTCCTCCATTCAACTGGAAACCCCAGCAACAGAAATCACCCACTTGGTAAACGAGCCAGACATCCTGGCCAGGGAAAATTTCCCAGGCACTTTCTGGTGGTTCATTTTGAAAGTGAATTGAGACATTATTTTTAATTAAAGTGGCAATTTGCCCTCATGAGTTTTCCGTCCCTTGATGCGCAAATGGTGGCCTCTGTTTTGTCCCCTCCTTGCCTTCTCTTCCTCCTTTTAATTTCAAGCCCATCAGAAAGCCAGTTTACTAAATTAGTTTTAATGGAAATTTAGCCAACACAAATAATAATGAAATGTAAAATTATTCCTTAGCTAATGAACAGCCAGTGGCTTTGGGGTTAATCGTTTGCTTCTGGTGTCAGCTTATTTATATTGAAATAGAATTGTAATAGGATTCCAAGCTAAAACTGTTTCATCTTCTTGATCATCACTTACCTTAGGGTTTATTCTTTATCATTTGTCATTGTTTAGTAATCGCTCTCACTTTGGACCTACTTGTGAATTAATTAATTACCTAGTTAAACTTGGGTGATTTTTCTTTTTCTTTAAAAGAAATCGTGTCTTATTTTACCTTAGCAATATGTTTTTATTCCAAAGCTCTCCATACACATGGAAACATCTTCATCATTGAATTTTATATCAACTGATCATCTTGACCAGCCAGGAATCAAGGGGTTCTCCCTTTATGAGCTATGGCTGATCCCCTCAGGGTCCTCCAGACAGAGCTCGAAGGGGCAGGCAGCAGAAACACCGTCCATTTCTAGAAATTAATTTTCCTTCTCTAGGACTCAGTGATCCCATTTTAAAAGGTGAGGTTTGATCACTAGATCAATGCTTCTTAAACCTGTGGAGGTTATTCTAAAGTTACTGCTGCGGGATATTGATGCCCTGGCAATCAGGTACTCACTTGGAAGAGAACTGTTCATTCAAGAAGTTCTCTCTTTTAAAGACAGATTTTTCTAAGTGAGTTTTTATTTGGAAAAACTGAGAGGGAGGTGAGGATGACTAAATAAAAAAAAATGTGTAGACTAGGGATTGGGTTTAAGGTCCCCAAGTTTGGCTACATCAAAATCACTCAAGCTCTTGAAGTAGAACCAAAGCACAGGGAACAAAAGAAAAAAAATAGAAAAATTGGACCATCAAGCTGAAATATTTCTGTGCATCAAGACACCATCAATAGAGTGAAGCAGCAGCCTGTGGAATAGGACTGCAGATAATATATCTGATAAAGGGTATTTGAGTAAAATTGCTTCACAGTGTAGTGCTAGTTGCTGCTGTACAATGAAGCAAATCAGTCATATGTAAAGATATGTATCTCCCTCTTGGACCTCCCTCCCACCCACACCCTATCCCACCCATCTAGGTCATCAGAGAGCATTGGCTGAACTTCCTGTGCTTTATATGAGGTTCCCACTAGCTATCTACTTCACACATTGTAGTGTGTGTGTGTGTGTATGTGTATATATATATATATGCTGCTGCTAAGTCGCTTCAGTCGTGTCCAACTCTGTGCGACCTCATAGATGGAAGCCCACCAGGCTCCCCCATCCCTGGGATTCTCCAGGCAAGAACACTGGAGTGGGTTGCCATTTTCTTCTCCAATGCATGAGAGTGAAAAGTGAAAGTGAAGTTGCTCAGTCATGCCCGACTCTTCACGACCCCATGGACTGCAGCCCACCAGCCTCCTCAGTCCATGGGATTTTCCAGGCAAGAGCACTGGAGTGGGGTGCCATTGCCTTCTCTGTATATATATGCTACTGTACCAATTTGTCCCACCCTCTCCTTCCCCATGTAGCCATGTCCATTCTCTACCTGACAAGGGATTAATATCCAGAATATTCAAAGAAGTCTCACAACTCAACAACAAAAAATGAACATCGATTCAAAAATGGACAAAAAAACTTGAATAGATATTTCTCCAAAGTAGATATACAACTGGTCAAAGAAGCACATGCAAAGATGCTCACCATCCCTAATTGCTGGGGAAATATAAATCCAAACTACAGTGAGATGCCACTTCACGCCTACCTACCTGGCTGTAAGGATGACTATGAAGATTAAATGACACAACACGTGGAAAGTATTTAGCACAGTGATACTTCAATAGATTATTAACATATCAATTAGTTCTCCTGACACATATTGAGCACCCGCTGTGTGCCAAGTAAGGCATGAGGTGCTTTATGAAATATGGACCATGATATAACAATGACTTTGCAAGAGGGTTGAGAAAAAAAGTTAAATGGTATTAAAAACTAAAAATGTTTAGGTTGGTTTCTGATATCAGGCTGTTCTTCATTTTTCCTCATTTAGAAAAAGCACATTAAAAACAAAGCAAACAAAACAACCTTAGTTTTCAATCTTTAAGGCTGTTTTGTTCCTAAAATGCCTGGATGTGAAGTTAGCACCTGCCATTCTGGATGAGGCCAGCTCCAGCTCCATCTGGAATTCACTAGAAGGTCAAATCAAAGTACTTTACCCAAGCCCTTCCTGCAAAGCAGAATTAGGTTAGACTATCCCAGCAGAAGTCTGGACCAGCCCAGCAAAGCTGCCAAGTGTTACGAGCTGTAATGCCACCACCTGAAGGCACATTTGGTTCTGTCACCCATCGCATCCTCTAGCTGGGCACTCTGAGACCCAGAAAGAGGAAGGGCCCCTGTATCACTCAGGCCTTCCGGCATGGAAGGGGGTGCGCATGGGACATTCAAATTGTCTGTTGGTCTGTCTTGTACTGTCTGCTACTGAGCATATATTTCCCTGTGGGGCCTCTGCCTCCCCCATCACCTGACCTTCCACCCAAGCCTTGCTACAGCTTACTTTTCCTTAGTGCTGTTCCTTGTAACTGTTAAAAATGATTGAAGAAGACCATGTGGATGATACAAACTTGAATACTCCATGAAGCGGGCATTTTCTGTCCCCAAGGGTGCAGAAAACTGCAGAATGGGGTGGCAGGCACAGAGCTTTCATTGGGTAAGGAATAAGGAACAATGAAGAGACAGAAAATGGATAAGGAACAAATAAGTAAGTATAGAGCCCAGAGCTGGCGTCTGGGGACTGGCTGACTGGACAGCCTGTGTTTCAGGAGAGTCATTTACAGGAACACGGAAGTTGCCTGAGTTTCGGTTTGCTGACCTTGCACACTGGGCAGGAGAAGCTCCACATTGAGTCTAGGAAGTTATTTCAACAAAACCCTTGCTCTTTCAGCGTCACAGTGAAGGGTGAACTGTTCGCAGCTCCGTGGTAGACGGGTTGGAAGACTTTCTCAGGCTGGGGGTCTGTGATTTCTCAAGTGGCCCCTTGTGGGAGCCTCTGCGATCTCCCACAATGCACTGCTTCAAACATGGCGGTCCCTGAGTCTGTCAACGCCTGTGGAACTGGATGGTCCAGAGATGCTCAAGCGAGTTAACCAAGCTTACCAGGTTCAGGATTCCCTGCCGTCCAAAAGTATGACATTTTCATGAAAACTTTCATAAGCTGAAATGGTGTCAAGTGAAGAAACAATCTTGACACATCTTGCCAACAGATGCATAAAATCAATCGAGATAAAGCACAGATACTCACAGACATAGTTCAAAGCCACGGTGGCCTGATGCTGCGATGCTGAGTGTATTGCCTGAGAAGGAGTCTGGTGGAACCACTCTCACTGTTCAGGTGTCTCCATACTGGCTTCTGCAAAACAAGCACTGAACATTATTTTCCCATTTTTGCCTTTTTTTCCTAAAGGCAAAAACTCTCTTTGGATTTCTTTCAGTTAGTGAAACAGGTACCAACGTAGGTCTTTCCTAAAAGTGAGGAGGTATTAAGCGAACTTTCAAATAGTGGGGGATACCTGTACTCAGGACCCCTGAGCCTGCTTTCATAAAGGGTGGAATCCCTGAGCCCTTCCTTTGGGAATTCCAATTCAGTGGATTCCAAATGGAAACTGGGAATCTGAATGTTTAACAGCTTCCAGGTGATGTTAGGATTTATCCAGTTAAGTCATTATTTCCTGCCTTTCCTTCCTCCATGAGCTTGCAGATAAGAAAATTGAGTCTCAGAGATAAGAAATAATATTTTCAAGTGTGGAAAAAAGAGTTCTAGAGGCTACCTACCTTTTAAAAAATAATTCATCTTTGTCCTCAAAAGCCTGGAGGAGGAAGACCCTAAAAGGATAACCGTTCCTTTGTTGTTCACAACCTTGACCGTGGAGCAGTTCTTTCTCGTCTCACCTTCAGGATAATCATTGTCATCTTCCTTTGGCAATGACTTCAGAGTCACCCCACCCGTGAGTCCTCTATAAAAACACCCCATGTCAGTTCACAGAGAGGAGTCACAATGTGCCCGGGAACATCTCTCTCCTAAAATTATAAAAGAAAAACATCAGCCTCTAAATATATCAACCACGATGAGCCTTCTATTTTTGATCCATTGTTGTGCAGCTTGAGATCCCCAGCTATTAGCGTGCTAAGCTTGGCCGAAATTAGACCGGAGATATTAAAAGCAATTAATGTTCTTCCTTTTCATTTTATTTACTTATTTTTCAGTTTCATGAGGCAATTACTTAAGAGGCTTTCAGGAGAAATCCTGAGCATCATTTTCAATCAGCAGAATGAAAACATCGCCTTTTGTGATTTGGCAAATAAACGACAGGGAGAAATGACTCGCTTCTATGTCGCTGTGTACTATTCATTAAAGGCTAATTGCTGTGGTCTCTAAATGAAATACGGCAAACTGTTCCACCTCTGTGCCAGTTTGTTTAAAATCTGCAAAAGCTTTATTATTAACACTATTTAATTATGAGAATGTCAGCCTTAGAGAATTCCAAACCCACACTTTCCCTTCATCATTAGTAACAGGCCAAAAATGAAACACTTTCAACAATGAAGGGTTCATATTTCAAGCTCATACAGTAGCTGCTAAAAGGCTATACTCAGAAAATCAATTTTATTAAAGTCCTTCCAGCACTAAAGGGACTTGCATGCAACTGAGCAATTTTAAAAACATGTCCAGGAGTCGCGACTTTTTGATTCATGTTTTTCGTGGGGTGGTTTTGGACTGTTTTCAATATTGTCTCCTAACAGTGGGGTCAGAAGTGATTTGGGGAAGGGCCGAGGAAGGCACGGGGAACATGATCTCACACTTTCTCCCTGCTTTGATTTCCATCAGACGTGGGGATCTATGGACCAGGCCTTTTAGAGAGAAGGGTGACAACCTGCAAGACTGGGAGTGGGAGAGGAGGGGCAGCAGGGGAAGGAGACAATGCTTTGCTCTTTTACTTTTTTGTTTTAGTTTATTATTATTATTATTCATGTTTAGCTCAGGGGAATAAGATTATCTACGGATCTAAGTCACACATGTGCCAGCTTAGGCCCTGAAGTCTGCATGAGCGCTCCACAGTTTTCTAACTTTCACTAACCCTCCCAGTACCATGCTTTGTTCAAGCTCATTTGGCAATCCATTGGCCGCCTTTCTACAATCATCTACACTATTTACTTCTATCATGGAACTTTCCCCTTGGTGATTTCTGTGTCTTGTCTCCTCAAAAAGGTCTTAAGTGTTTTGAATACAGAAACCAAGACCCCATCTCTTGGAACTCTTTTCCCAAACTCTTGCTTTCATCTTCAATGACTACTTCTCCAGTTGTCTAACTATGTCTCTTCTCCCCAACCTTTTGGCAAACTCTTTGGTGTGGTGTCACCAGCACCTAGAGCAGTGCTTGGCATGTGGCAGGAATCAACATCAGTGGGTTGGACTCATTGGTATATTAATAATCAATGGATGCATCTCTGTGATTCCTAGATAGGGCTTTTGCTTTTGGGTAGGCACACAATGATTTCTTTCAGTATTACCATTTTAACATTTTAATATCATCAAGTATTTCAGTATTATTGTTTGGGGACTAATTGGCAGGGTAACCTGGGAACGAATGTACAGGCCCCCAAATCGGACAATCTGAGTCTGAATCCTGGTGATGTCTATTCTAAGCCATGGCATCTTCCCAAGGTGGACTCCTGAACACTTTAAGGCAAGAATTGGGCCCTTCTGCTTCCCAGTTCCTCTGCCATTAGAAAAATGGCAAATAACCTAGGCTTTATTATCACACAGACCTCCATTACAATAGGGATTTTCATCTGTTCTTCTACGACCTTAGGCTTATTAGCTAACTCTTGATTTCCTTAGGTATAAAATGTTCACAGGAATGTCTAGTCCCCAGGATTGTTCTAAGGATTAAATGAGATGATGCTTGTGCAGCATTAGTGATCAATTTGGTGCATGATAAGCTTCATAAATGGGAGGACTTTGATGACAAAAAAACAAGCGTGACAACTATCGTTTGTTTGATTGTAGGGGAACAGGGTTAAGTTTTCAGTGTGAAAGCGTAGTGGAGAAGCTGGGATATTTGAGCTTATTCCCAAGTCTTTGTGGCTGAAGGCAAGGACTTCCACATCTCAGTTTTATCATCTTTGAAATGGGTACAGTTGTGTTTGCCCTGTTTGCATCCCAATGTAGTTCTGAGTCTAAAATGAAAGAATAGGTCTCAAGGCAATGGTGCGATATACAATTACTCACCTTCTATCAAAAATAAGTATTTCTTGAGGATTTAATGCTGGCCTAGTACCTGCCATTGTAATGAGGACATGTATCATGCAAACCCTATCTGCCAGGATAAGGTAAGGGTGTTGGTTGCTCAGTCATGTCCGACTGTTTGCAACCCCATGAACGGTAGCCCACCAGTCTCCTCTGTCCATGGAATTCTCCAGGCAAGTATACTGGAGCAGGTAGCCATTCCCTTCTCCACAGGATCTACTCTACCCAGGGATTGAACCCAGGTCTCCTGCATTGTGGGCAGATTCTTTACCTTCTGAAACACCAGGGAAGCCTGAGGTAAACATAACTCTTACCATTTATTGAGCTCTTGCTATAGAGCTGACACTGTTCCCAATACTTTGCAGATTAACTCATTTTATCCTCACAAGAAACCACTAGGACAGTGTTAGTTCCTTCTTCATTTACAGCTGAGGATCCTGAAGCTCAGAGAGGGGAGCTCAGCTTTGGGCACAGTGGCACACAGTGGTAGAGATGAGAGTCAAACCCAAGCCACCCGGCTCTTTTCTGCAAGCTATCTGTTCTTAGATGAGTTGCTTCCTTTCTCTGGGTCTTTGGTTTCCCTTTCTCAAGATGAGTGAATAATTTTGGCCTGATGTTCCTTGGATCCTAGGAAGACTCAGGGTCAGAGGGAAGGAGTGGAAAAGGGAGTTTTAGCAGTAAGAGTAGGGTAAGGGCGTGAGCAGCAAGACTCTATTTTAATTAAAATATAAGGGCTTCCCTGGTGGTCCAGCGGCTAAATATCTGCTTGCCAAAGCAGGGGTCAAGAGTTCAATCCCTGGTCCAGGAAGATCCCACATGCCCCAGGGCAACAAAGCCTGTGAGCTGCAACTACTGAGCTCCCAGGTCACAATTGCTGAAGGCCAAGCATTGCAACTAGAAGGTAGCACCCACTCACTGCAGCTAGAGACAACCCGAGGGCAGTGACGAAGACCCAGCACAGCCATGAGCAAATAAAAAGGGAAAAATATTTTTCAAACTATTAATATGTTTACACAGCGCCCTTCCTTGTGTGGGTATTTACAACAATCCTCTCCAGCTGAAGGTCAGATAAAAAGCTCCCTATCATCTAATCTATTTCTTGTATTATTTTACTTCTATATTTATGTCTTTAATTGAACTGGAATTCATTTGAGCAGGGAGAGTGAGGTGAGGCTTTAACCTTGTATTTTCTAAACAGTTAATCAATTTCCTTGGCACAATTTCATTAAATCATTATTAATTTCCTAACTTATTGGAAATACCTCTTTTATCATACAAATGAATATGTAAATTTGAGTTTGTTTCTCAACTTTCTGTTAATCTACGGACGTCTGTCTACTCATGTTCCAAGGCCACAATGGCTGTTGCTGGTTGATTAAAATAAATCCATACGCAATGACTGCACATTAATAATATTTAAAAACCAAGAACTTTGGATGTGAGGTCAAAGACAACACGGACCCATTACCATCAGGACTTTACAGCTGGGCAGACTTCCATCAGACTAGTGCAGTGGTTTATCAAGACTCTGATTGGAAACACTGTGTTTGCCAATTAGTCATTTGACATATTGTTCGCGTGGTTGGTGGGAAGTCTTGGCCACGATCATTTGTAAAAGATGAGGGCAAACTCCTTGGTCAGGTGAAGTACAAAGAATACGGTGAACTTTTCCATGTTTCCTACAGCTTGCAGAGGCATTTAGAGATGATTTTCCGTGTTCACTCAATGTCAGCTACAATGTCAGATACACATGTGGGCAGAGGAAGCCACTTCGGCATGTGGAGAAACCCACTCCATGAAGGGGAAATGTTCAGGGAGAAGTTGTCTGGCTCTCTGCTCACGTCAGTGCTCTGTCCATCCACCCCACGTCAGGTATGTGTTGGGAAGCGTCAGGACCACCTTTAGAGGGAGAAGTAATGCTGTGTCACCATTTACTTTTTGACTTAAAAAAAACCAATTTGTTTATTAAACTTATTTATTTTGGTTGTACTGGGTCTTAGCTGTGGCATGTGGGATCAAACATCTTATTTGCAATATGTGAACTGTGCTAGTGGTAAAGAATCTGCCTGCCAATGCAAGAGACATAAGAGACATGGGTTTGATACCTGGGTTGGGAATATCCCTTGGAGGAAGGCACGGCCACCCACTCTAGTGTTCTTGCCTGAAGAATCCTATGGATAGAGGAGCCAGGTGGGCTACAGTCCATGGGGTCACAGAGAATCGGACACAACTGAGTGACAACAGGCAGGCATGTATGAACTTTTAATTGCTGTGTGTGGGATCTAGTTCCCTCACCTAGTATTGAACCAGGCTTCCCTGCATTGGGAGTGCAGAGTCTTAGGCACTGGACCAGCAAGGAAGTCCAAACATTTACATTTTAAATAACTTTGGATGAGTCTCTAATTTCTCTGACTCTCCATATCTTGTTTTGTAAAGTGGAGATAATGATTCCTGCCATCTTATATAGCTGTGAAGATCAAATGAGATGATACATATGAAAACATGATACTCTTGTAGTCTTTAAACAACTTAACATTGATAGCTATAACTACTACACTTGGATCATGACTTTAATAGATGAATTATTTAAGACCAGCTATTTTTCTTTCCTGGTTGATTTGGAAAAAAGTCAGATTGCTCAATAGTTGGATTGCTCAATAGTGTCTAAAAGTTTAAGTGAGAGTTACAGAATCCTCTAAACTCCAACAATGAGGAATGTGTCCAGCAAAAGCCATTTGCTGGAAAGCCATATGGTTAGTTTCATTTGTGTTATAAGATTTTTTTCCTTACTGAAACAAAAAAAGGCAATAGAGAAACTTTATAGAAATGCACATCCTATTTTTTTTGTGTGTGTTTGTTTTTGAATACTTTGGGCTCTTGGTAAATTCTCAAGTGCAGGCATACAGAAATGCAATGACTGACAAGGAGCTGGTTTCTTGCACTGGATGGAAATCCATTAAGGCATTGGGTGCCTTTTCATCACTCCAAGATCTGAGGTTATGGAATTTCATGAACTAATCATTTTTTCTCGTTACCTAAGTTCCCCACTCCTTATGACTTGGTTCTTTTGCCATTGTCCCATTTCAGAATATACTGGGTTGACCAAAAAGTTGATCTTATGGAAAAACCTGAACAACTTTTTGGTTAACCCCAATACCTCCATTTCCCCAATATTGTAAGCCAAATTCCTGTTGACCCTGTCATATGTATATGCATTGAGTTGGCCAAAATGTTTAGGTTTTTCTATAAGATTAACTTATGAAATTGAAGTAGGAGTGGTCCAGTTATATGTGTGTGTGTGTGTGTGTGTGTGCATACACATAGATATAGGTGCATAGGTATCTGTCTATCTATCTATAGGAGAAGAGAGGTCCAGTAACTCTCCTATTTCTCACCACTTCCACACTACTAACGTGGGCCAAGCACCATGGTCTCTTGCTTGGATGACAACAATGGACTCCTATCTGGTTTCCTTCTTTCCATTCTTGTCACAGTATGTATAGAATTAAGTCTGAGTCATTCTGTCAAAATCTGAATCCAGTTATGCCCCTCTTCTTCTCAAAGCCCTCCAATAGCTTCTCTTACTTGAAGGAAAAAATCAAATCCTTACAATGGCCATAAATACTCTCCTTCCCCAATTTCATTTCCCATTTTCCCCCTCACTTATCCTGTTCTAGCCAGACTTGCCTTTTTGCTGTTCATGTCTCAGGACTTTGGCACTTTCTGTTCCCACTGCCTGGACTGTTCTTCCATCAGATGGCTGTGCGATCTACATCCTCTCTTCCTTCCGGTCTCTGCTCAGATGTCATCCAATCAGTGAGGTCATCCTTGCCCACCGCTTACATGATAATAAATTCACCTCGCTTGCCTTTGCCATCTTCTCTGCCTTGTTTTATTTTTTTCTTTCCTGAGCTTATCATTACCTATTTGTGCAGGCACATAGTTGATGCTTATGAATACTGTCGAAAGAATGAATGAATGAATGAGGGCTGGGATACAGAAATTCCTATGAAAGTAGTCTCTGTCCAATGGGCTTCTTCCTTCTGGGATGGAGGGATATCTACTGGCCCCCAGTCCTTGGAGCTTCACATAGGAGGGGTTTGCTGTGTCCCCTAAGTCTCCTAGCAGCAGGGAAGGAGGATAAAGCTTTGCCCAAACCTCTGAAGTCCAGATCCGGGTGATGGGCCAGGCTGGGTGGGAAGGGTTGAAGGGTGTTGTGGGCATGGCAGGCATTTGGAGTCTTGAAAATGAGACAGAGCAGCTTCACAAGGGAGACCAAAAGCCAAGTCTGCTCCTACCATAATCTGCCGCGTTTGCTGTCCTAGGTTTCAGAGGATTTGTCTGGACTGATTTCCTCCAGGGAAACAGTAATGTGTGTCAGCAATTACTCTTTCAAGTCGAAACACTATCTTTATCACAGGGCACTCAGGCGCTTGCTCCAAGGGCTGGATTGCAGGGAGAGGGGCGATAAGGGAACCAAATGGCTTCAGGAGGACTCCTTAGTCCTGGGGCCAGGATGAGGGTCAGGACGGGTGCCTGGAGGGACCCCCAGCTAGGGCAGCTTGCTTGAGACTTCAGAACACCCCAGAGCTGGAGCTCAGCAAAGAGAGCCAAGCCACACAGGGCTGGTTTTACGCTTTTAGTTCTGAGATAGCGATCGTGGGGGAAAATTCCCTGCGTTTGTGGAATCATAAATTTTTTAAAGTCTCTTGGCTCCACTTTTAAATTTAGTGCCTGAATAAAATGTTGGCTCAAGCTCCATATTCGATTATTAAAAGTCATACTCAGGCCTGGGAGACGAGTATTTACACATCTTCCTGCTCATCAGAAGACCCACATATCAAAATACGGCTCGCATCAGAGTGTGGTTTCCTGGGAAGACAGGCTCCAGAGAACTGAGTGCCACATTTGTTAAATGAGGGAGTTGGACTAGAAAGCCCTTAAAACTCTTTTTGTTCTAACATTTGTAAGTATTCTCGGCTATGCTTTCACCAAATTCGTTGTTTTTCCCCTTGATTTTTAAAGAACAACATGAATGCATATGTTTTTGTGTGCCTGTGTGTATGTGTGTGTAAATTAATCAAAGAAAGTTCTAGAAGGATACAGAGTAAGTTGCTAACAGCAGTTATATCTAGAGAGGGAACCAGGATGGGAAGTGATAGAAGTCAAAGGAGACTTTAACTTTGTAGATATGTTTCATTTTTTTCAAGGAATATATCTTCATATATTCAATTATTTTTCAACTAGCTTATGATTGCTATAGATAGTCCAGAAGCCATGGAAAAGTATAAAATTGAAAATAAAAATTTATCATATCTCTCAGACCCCAGAGATAACACTGTTGGTATTTTGGCATTTTTGCTTTAGCAAAAGTTTCCTAATTACTAGGTCCACTCACATCAGGTGTTCCCACCAGGGTCATAAGGATATAGCTTTTAAGACAGGCCTTTGCTTTGGTTTCATTGCCAAAAGGATGATGCATCTTTTCCCCTAAATAAAAATCAATAATAAAATACCCTGAGGAGTGAGATATGGAAAATGTCCATTTTGGCCCACTTGAAAAACATCTGTACATTTTATTTTTGGTGGATTATGGATCATAAGCGTCCCAGGCATGGTACGTATTTACCCAAATGAGGGAGAGGGGAAAAGTCACTAACAGAAGAAAGAGAGATGAAAGATGCTGAGATAAGGGGAAAGTCTCTCATTTCTTTTTTAAAGGTAGTTTACTAAAAAAATCACTTCCTCCCAATGGTTGTATTAGACCTACAGAAAGGTCATAAAAACACCTATAGCTCAGGTATGGCTAACACTGCAAAATAAATAGATTCCATAAAAAAGAAGGCGCCTATAAACAGCTAATCTGTATTTTGGAAAATTTTTTTGCCTGACCTTTTAAAATGGACTTGAAAAATAGCAACAAAGTTTGTGTGTGCACATGTGCACACACACTTTAAAAACATCAAGATGGAAAAACAAACATCAGTAACTGGAAAAAGATTTTAAAATATTAACGCAAAATAATGCCCCAAATATGAATGTGAATATGCAGAATAATGATGATCTATAATAATAAAATCAGCAAAAGCCTGAAAGACACAATAAGGCCACTTGTGTTAAGACACATTCCTCCACTTGGCAGAATAGCAATTCAGCTTCCATTTTAGAAAAGAGCAAGTAGTTCTGAGTTGAGGAAAGGGGAGAGAACAGCAGTGGATCAAGAATCCCATATTTGGTAGGAACTGACCAAGACAAGGGACCTTAGCCATTGGGCCTTCTGACACCCAAGTAAGGCAAACCCTGGGACAGTGTCCAATTTCATCTCTGCCCCACAGTCTACCCAGCCTTCAACTCTGGGTTCCTGGGAGCTAAGTTCCTTTTTGGGGAGCCCCCTGAAGTGTGTGTGTGTTGGGTAACAGAAATGGGTAAGGGTTTGGGGTTGGGTGTAGAAGGCAATTTCTCTGTTTCCTTGCTTTGTGCATTGAATCTGTCATTTTAATCATCTCCATAGCAACTGTACCCTCATAAACATAATTTTCCTGCTAGAAAAGCTGGGTAGCAAAAGAGGAAAATCTGATTCGAAAACCAACCTCTGCATAGGGAAAAAAAGATTCATCGTGGCTCAGGGTTAGTGGGAACATCAAGGGTCTATAGTTCAACTTGCATGCGGTCCTTGAATCTCTCCCATGTCATCTTGTTAGACACTCTCCTCTTATACATCCCCAGGGGAAGGGAACTCACTATCTCCTCAAGTCTGAGAATCAGTAACTTTTCTTCATATTGAGTTAAAACTCAGCTCTAAAAATCCTTCATCCAATGGTCTATGGTGTGGGGTCTCCAGGACAACAGGCTGTCACATCTTCTTGGAGTTCTCCTCTGCTTCCTTCAACTATCCTCACACATATTTCCAGGTCCCTGTCCTAGGAGCTCACTGGGCTACCGATGCCCCCCACCCCATCCACCCACACCCTAAACTCATCTGGGTTTGGGTTCATGGGTATCTACAGTTCAGTTGTTCAAGGCAGAGATCCAGTTGATGGACTGGACTGTATTATTGAGGAGTCCTTCCACAGTCAGTGATAGAAACCCAACTCAAAAGGGCTTATGTTGGGGGATTTCCTGGTGGTCTAGCAGTTGAGAATCTGACTGCGAATGCAGAAGACACAGGTTCAATCCCTGATCTGGGAAGATCCCATATGCGGCAGGATAACTAAGCCCAGTGCTGCAACCACAGAGGTGCCACAGCTACTGAACCCTCGCGATCTAGAGCTCGTGCTCTGCAACTAGAGAAGTCCTGCACACTGCACCGAAGACCATGTGCAGCCGAGAAAAAACAAGGGGGCGGCGTGGTTATGTATACTAGGGAGTTGATTGGCTCACACCACTGAAAATACAGGTGTGGCTTCGTTTGTGGGCTCCCTAATCCTCATCTCTCCCCTCGACTTCTCTCTGTGGGTTCCCAGTGTGGCAAGCTGGCTGCCAGCAGCGCCAAGCTTTCAGAGCTCAGAGCCCTGAAGCTTTGGAGCAGAGTTCTGGGCTTGGCTCTCATTGGCCTGAATTGAATCTTGTGTCCATCCCTACACAGATAGCTGAGACCCAAAGTATGGCGCTGCTCAGATTGACTAAGTGTGAGACAAATCCCTGGCACTGGCATTGGAGTCAACTTCTCTTCAAATACATGAACTGAGAAAGGGATTTGTCAGAGAGAAACGGGAGTCCTGTCACTAGAAGGAGGGAGAGTACAGCTAGGGGCGTCAGTGTCCATCACGTCAACTAAAGACGGGATGTGTCTCCTGGTCAGAGGTCACCGATGGGGACAAGGAAGAGATCCTCGAAGAGTTAAGCAAGAGCCTTGGTGGGTTAACCAAGCAGGTCAGGGAAGTCCTTTGGAAGCACAGATGCAGTCAGCTTCTCCCCTGGGCTTTTGATAAAAGCTTTTCCTCACAAATTCCTTAGCTTTAGCACCATCTTTCACAGCTTTCAGGTTGTTGCCACATTGTTCAGAAGAAAAGTTGATTTTCACACTTAAATTAGGTTGCTTAAAAAAAGCCAGCAGCTACCCTTACCTCCCCCCCACCTCCACTTTGTTCAAAGACAATATCCCTTATCTGGAACCCACTGGAATATTTGTGTGTTAATTGTATATCCCGGGGCATAGAGAAGGAGGCCGTTCAAGTGGAGATAGCTCTCCACTCCCTAAAGAGGGTCTTTACTGGAAGGGGGATGGGTGCTGGGACTGCAAGGAGTGCTAGAGAGGGCTCCCGTGGTCACCAAAGTGGACCCCTCCTGGAGCGACTCCCAACCCACATGGGAGACAGATTGGGGAACAGGAATGATCAGGAATGAGATTGTCTAGTCACCAATGACTGCAGAGCAGATTCAGATAAACATCACACCAACCTTGTGTTCCTCCAACATTTTGCTTACTATACTAAAAGGCTACAAGCAAAACACGGAAGAAATATTTCAGTTAATAACGTGCCAAAACATTAGCATCCCAATTATACAACATCCTCTTACAAATTGGTTCGACCAAGATGTAGTAGTTCTACTAAGACAGATGCCCAAGTAGAAAAATAGTTAAAAGACTTAATCAGGCAGTTCCTGGCTTCCCTGGTGGCTCAGCTGTAAAGAATCCACCTGCAATGCCAGAGCCCCAGGAGACACGGGTTCGATCCCTGGGTCAGGAAGACAGCCCTGGCAGAGGGCGTGGCAACCCACTTCAGTATTCTTGGCTAGAAAATCCTGTGGACAGAGGGGCCTCGAAGGGTTGCACAGTCCATAGGGTTGCAAAGAGTTGGACATGACTGAGTGACTGAGCAAGGAAGTTCCTAAATGAATCAGTACAGAGGAAAGTTCAACCTTCATAACTTCCTAGCAATCGAGGAATTGAAAACAAGAAGATGCAATATTTTGGGCCTATCTAAAAGGTAAAGGTATTTAAAGAGATGCCACCCAGGGTTGGTGGAGATGCGGACATAAACTCCTGTACCTTGCTTAGTAGCATGTCAAGTGATCCAACTTTTTTGGAGGGCACTTTGGAAATTTCTATCAAAAGCTTGAAAAATATGCATGCCCTGTGACCCAGCAAGTCAACAGTTAGGGATTCTCCTGGAGAAATGATCATAAATATTTATAAAGATTTATGTATAAGAATAATTACTGAAGCCCTATTTGCAATACCACAAAGTAGATGAAACTGAATTTCCAATAATCAGAGGTTGGTTAAAAGAGCCATGAAAACAATAATTTTTGGAAGGATTTGATGACATGGGAAATGTTTATTATATACCTGAAATTAATGAGTAAAGTATGAAATAGTGTGGGCTTCCCTGGTGGCTCAGCTGTAAAGAAACTGCCTGCAATGCAGGCGATAAAGGAGATCAATCCCCGGGTCCAGAAGAGTCTCTGAAGGATGGCATGGCAACCCTCCCCAGTGTTCTTGCCTGGAGAATCCCATGAATGGAGGAGCTTGGTGGGCTACAGTCCATGGGGTTGCAAAGAGTTGGACATGACTGAAGTGATTGAGCATGCACTCACACATATGAAAGAGTATATACATTATACATACTATGTGTAACATATGTATACTTCTATGTCCTATATATTACGTAGGTTTGGAAGGAAGACTGGAAAGATAATCCCCAAATGTTCATTATGGTTATCTCTAGGTTTGGGATAATAGGTGATTTTTTTGGTGTGTATATTTCTATATTTTGTATCATTAAAAAAAAAACAGTATTGACAATGGCTACTGTAGTATTTATTGAGGACTTAATTACATGCCAGGCATTGTGATAAACTTTTCACAGATAAATCTACCATGCAACTATCTTGTAAAATAGGTACTATAATTATACCCACTTTACAGATGAGGAAACTAAGGGGGCATGCCCACCCAAAGCCCATGCTCCTCTTCTGATCTTTGCCCTGGAAACCCCAGAGTCTGGGTTCCCTGCTGAAAGGGCCCCATCATGGGTCGGCCTACAAAGCAGGCCCAGGGAGGAAAAGGAGAGAAGCTTCTGCCTGCTGTTCAGGTCTTCCTTTGTTAGTTAATGCTCACTCATATATGTATGTTCTGAACTGATTTCCCCTGTCCTTCTTTAACCTAAAAGGAGGAAACAGGGTACACTGGAAGGAGCGCTGTGTAGAATTCTAGTCCTGGTTTGCCTGTGTGATCTTGGGCAAGTCACTTCCCCTCTCTGGGCCTCAGAGTTTCCAGCTGGGATTAGACTTGCTGCTCTGATGCTATATGACTCTACTCACTAAAGAGGATCTCTAAATAACTCAGGGGAATTGCTCACAGCTGGAATCAAGGAGTCGTCTTTCTTCGGGCCCCAAAATCAGGATATCTAGGCCCCACGTTCTTGGAGCTGTCCAAGGCACAGATGAGTCATCCAAGGCACAGATGAAGAAATCCACTTGTTCATGCCTGTAATGAGTTCCTATGTACTGCTGCTGCTGCTGCTAAGTCTCTTCAGTGGTGTCCGACTCTGTGTAACCCTATGGACAGCAGCCCACCAGGCTCCTCTGTCCACAGGATTCTCCAGACAAGCATACTGGAGTGGGTTGCCATTTCCTTCTCCAATGCATGCATGCACGCTAAGTCACTTCAGTCGTGTCCAACTCTGTGCGACTCAATGGACAGCAGCCCACCAGGTTCCTCCATCCACAGAATTCTCCAGGCAAGAATACTGGAGTGGGTTCCATTTCCTTCTTCATTCTATGTACTACATTCACGTATATATTCTTTTTATTTTGTTTTCACTTGCAAATCTTTTATAAAAATTATGTATTTATTTTAATTGGAGGATAATTGCTTTATAGTACTGTGATGGGTTTGCCATACATCAACATGGATCAGCCATAGGCATACATGTGTCCCCTTCCTCCTGAACCCCACTTCCGCCTCTCTCCTCACCTCATCCCTCCAGGTTGTCCCAGAGAACTGACTTTGGGTACCCTGAATCATACCTCAGACTCCTACTGGCTATCTGTTTTACATATGGTAATGCATATGTTTCAATGCTATTATTCCTATTCAATACTCACTCTACTTGGGCCTCTGTGTGGGTGGATATTAAATGACTCATGATTGATTTTTTTTTAAATCTATAACTTTTCCAATATAAAAATTTTAAGTTTATTTGTTGGGTTTTCATTTTTTATTCGGCTCAAGAAGTTTTCTGGGTTTAGTTATTAAGTTTTTTTGCCTCGCAGCATCTTAGTTCCCTGACCAGAGATTGAACCAGCATTCAGCAGTGGCAACAGAAGTCTTAACCACTGGACCTTCAGGAAAGTCCCACGACTGACCTGTTGATTTCTGGAGAGAAATGCATTTTTCCTATAGCTTCATCGACTATGGGATGAAAGAAATAAAAACAAGGTATTGTAGGAGTTCTCTTTGAACCCTCCTGGAAAGTTTTGTTTCAGAGTCAGCTCTTATTTTATTTGTCATCTACCAACTCGCTGAGCCTAAGTGAGGTCTGCAGGTAGCACCCAGAATAAGTGGGCTTCCACAGGCTGTGTCCTCACCTAAATCCTGACCCATTTTCAATTCTGTGTACCTTGATGAGGTGGCTGCTGTGGGTGTGCATTGTCTGGAAGCACTGGATCAGAGGTGAGAAACCTGGAAAGAAGGGCTCCTGTGAATATGCACAGTTCTGTGCAAATGAAGTGTCACGGTTCCATGACAGTTCCATGGTTTCAGTGACCCCAATTCAAATCCTCACCTGGGGTCCACAGATCCCATGTGACGGAGCCCTGCTCACTTCTCCAATCTCACCCCGACTCCACCCTCTAGCATCCTCAGGTCCAGTGCTCTGGCCTCCTTTGGCCTGCAGAGATACACCCTGGGAACTTTGTCATTTCTGTCCCTTCTGCATCGTATGCTCTTCCTCTGGATTTTTAGATGCCTAGTTCCTTCTGGAGTTGACATTCAGGTATTCCCAAAAAGGCAAGGGTCTGGTTTGTTTACAGAGAGTCTCCAGTACCTAAAATAGAGATTGCCACATTTATATCCATAAATATTTGGTACATGAATAATTTTTCCAGTAGCCATCCCTGAGGTCTGCCTGGAGGAAGGAGCATGTGAACTGGGCCCCAGACACCAAGCAGCTCACTGGGCCTCCCTTCCTCTGGCCTGCTTCACATTTTTTCCTTCCAAACACACGCTCTTTCCCAGGATGACCTCATCTATGCGTGTGCTCGATTTCAGCTACTATCTTTGCTCAGGCCTCTCACCGCGACGCCGGTTCACCGTCCCTCCCTTCCCCTCTCTTTGTCTGTTCTCAGCTGTCCTATTTCTGGCGCTTAATTACAGTCCTGCTATGCAGACAATGACGATGCCATCATTCTCAAAAGATGATTGTGTCTGCTCGCTCTTTTGTCCCCAAGCAGAAAGACGGCAAGACTGTCCGGGTCATAAAAATGAGTGCAGTGTTAGTTAGAAACCATTTCAAAAAGCACTTGTGTGACGCTGTCTGTCACCACTGTGCTCACAAGGCTCACTCAAATGGCACGGAGAGCTTCTGAGCGGCTCTGTGCAGGATGTCTTATTAAACTAATTACAATTTTTAGACCAGAACTCTTTTTTTTTTTTAAGAAGTTTTTAAAACAGGTTTTGTTTTGTTTTGCTTTGGTTTAAAGGACAGGAACTAGCTTTCTTCCAGCCAGGAGCAAATTTAGTTACTAAATAGTTTGGGCGGGAAACGTGGGTTCAAGTCCAATTTAGGTCTTGGCACACAGAGCTGTTGCCTTCCCTGGATACAACAGGCAAGGGGCCAGGGCCTCAAACTTTTCAAGGGCCTTCAAAAATCTGTGTGACCTGGTGGGGCGGGGGGCGGAATCAGTGGCTGCCAAAGGAAAATAGAATCCTATCGGCTGAAAATGAATAAATAATGTTATACACAAAGCTAGAAACTTCTTTCCTGTTTTGTATATCAAATAAAGAAAAGAAAAAAGTTACATCTAAGGTGGGATTTGAGTGTGTATTTGATACAACACAGGAAGGGGCAAAGCAAAGTAGACAGGTCCAGTCTGTGGAAACTTCTCAAAAGCCTTCCTGCTAAATAGGATCACCATTCTCTGTCTCTCCACCTCCCCAGTAGCCACTTGAATGCTCGGGGCAGAAAGCTTTTGTTTTTACTCCTCTATCATAAATTAGTGAGCTTAAACTTCAGTGGCAAGAGGAAGGTTTAAGAATTAAAACGATGAACACTTCTAAAATCTTTCTTTCCCATAGGACGGTAATTGCGGTAATAATCCCCTTTGTTATAGAAGCTAGTGTATTATGTATGACCTTGACTTCTATTATGTACTGTTACCTTTAACTCAGAATCTATAACTCAGGGGACTATTAATTATCTCACCCTAAGTGTCGGTCCAAATGGGGGACTTTCTGGAGAAGTAAATGCCACATCGATATGAAGTGGAGCCCCTCAGTAGCTTGACTGTTGTTATCAGTGATTAGGGCTCAGCAGCCCACGGTCAAAGCCAGGAGATTATTCCTGCCTAGCTTCCCTTGCCACCTCAAACTTTTCTCATCACTGTGACCTCTATCTGGGATTTACCCAAGCTTGCAAAACAAAATAAGTTTACATACACGATTTAAACACTCCTACTTTTTCATCAACTACATCCCTGGAGTGTTCTCTGCTGCTAAGAGTTGTATAAAAATAAAACATTGTTTTCAAATATTTCCTTCTTTGGGGTATTTTTTCCCCCCAATTTATTGTTTGCCCTGTGGAATTTTGTATTCTCATCTTCCGCCATTTATAATCCTTGGGATAGAGAATGTGAAGGAAGCTTTATATCTAGTTCAATAAATGTTGACTCTGTTATGTTGGGGGAGACACAAGGAAGAGAGTTTTTAAAATGAGCTAGAAATCAAGCAAAAAGAGGGCATTTCCTTTGCCATCTTTTTCTTAAAAGGGTGAGCCCGAGCCAATCTTCTGACTACTCGGCATCCGTTGGAAATTTTATCCTTCAATTTCAATCTTCGGTTACAGCCAAGGAACTATTCCGAGAAGTTCTCAGCAGTGTTGACTAACCCCAGAGCAAAATTTCCATTTTCCCCTTGCTAATGCCCTAATTGAATTTAGGGGGTCGGTTATGTCTTGCATAGGCATCTCCCCCACATCAATGGCATACATTCAAAAAGAGTCTTATGGAGTGGATCAGATAAATATGGGCTGCAAATGTGCTGATTTACCCCAGCTTGTAAAACAAAACAATTTACGTATACAATTTAAACATTCTTTCTAGTTTTTCATAAACCACATCCCTTGGGTGTATAATTGAGATTTCCTTGCCACCCAGAAGATAGCAAGATAGTCCGCTGGGCTTTGTTCCTCTTCTGCAGGAGGGCGGCTGGAGCTGTGAGTTGCTTCTCAGAAAGGAGCTGCCGGCAGCTGTAGATTGGAGTTTGTCAGATGCTGGACGCTGCCGGCGACGCTAGGGAGCAGACTGACACAAGGATTATGGGTGTGCTGCAGATGCCCCGTCTGAAGAGGCAGAGCCGCTGCAAAGAAAAGCGTTGTCTGTTTCCTTCTTTATTTCAGTTCTGTCTGTTGCCACAGAGTGGGAGAGAAAAGAGAGAAGGAGGGCACGTTTCACGCTCAAAGGCTCCTGCCAGCTTGAGCCAAACTGATCAGAGTCCTCACACAAAATTCAAGCTGAGGAGGAGACAGAGGAGCAGGAGCAGGGGATATTTTTGTCACTTGGATCTATCATGTTTGAGTCCTAGAGGACAGGGTGTAGGTCTTCCCACAGGTAAGGCTGTGGCCTGTCCTAAGACCTGAAATCTGCATCTATGACCAAGGGATGCAGGCACCTTTCTCCTAACTGAAGTCAGAATAACCTTAGCAAGCTGGCTCATTCCAACCACCGGTCAGGAGAGGAATGAATGAGTGAAAAAAAAAAAAAATCACAAGTCAGAATATCAAAAGAGATGACTTAGGGTGCCAAGTGGGAAAAACCAGCGGTAGAATTTTACAAGCACATCTAGTGATACTATGCTGACTTATGGAGCCCTATCTATTTAGTAAGAAGAGCATAGAACTAAGGACAAGAAGGAAACAAACAACATTCAACCCAGGTTGTAGAGAGGGAGAAGGGAAAGAAGAGAGGCTGAGACAGAGAGGGGGAAAACAACTTTTCTGTGCATTGATTTATTTGCATTAAAATAATCTGATACAAAAATGACACTAGCATTTTTTTTTCCTTTCTAGGTTGTGAAAGCCTGTTTGTTTTTATTATTCTCAGTGCTTTTTCTGTTTTAAAAGTAATTTTTATTAAGGAAAAATAATCAGCAATATGAGCCTTGTAGACCCCAAACAGAAGTCCACTTTCAACATAGCTCAGGCCTTGGTTCCCTAGGCCACTAAGTCAGACTAGAGCTCAAAAGTTGTAGGAGTCGGTCGCCTTTATAATTTTAAATTGCACCATTTGGGTGTAATTGAGTCACTTTTCTCCACCCCCCCACCCCCCACCCATCTCCTTTTAGTCAAATTAAACTTATTGATTAGAACCCATTAGTATGTAATGGATTGTTAATTTGACTCTTTTTACAAATCATATTTATCTGCACCAATAAAATATTTGGATTTAATATTCATCCGTCATATTTATGGTGATGTTGATTGGGGGCCAGGCAATTTGAAGTGAAAGCAGGCAACTTGTCCTTTACTCACACAAGGGAAAATGCACAATTAGCTCCATGAAGTCTCCCAGAGGTGGAAAGCTTAAATATAAAGAAAATTTGAGAAAAGGAGAGTGAGCCCCCCCAACTCCTATCTTTTTGCTGTAAGCTCAAAACTCCATATCGTGTTTGCATACTTCTCAGCAATAGAGCAGAACTGGGGTACCCCAGTGCGGTATTCAATTTATTTATAATGGTGTTGCAAAGTCTGTTAGGAAGAAGAATCAGATTTTTGGTAAACGTCAATTGAGCTGTGGCCTCTTGTGCTCATTTCAGATTTTTGGTAAACGTCAATTGAGCTGTGGCCTCTTGTGCTCATTTCGTCTACTAAGGAAAAATAGAACCCAGAGAAAGATCGATTTGATTCCTTGTCTTCTTTTGCTGGCAGAAGGCACTTAGCAGGCAGCTGTTTAGAGGGAAAACATGAATACATTTTCTGTATGTTGCAAATAAATATGAACTGAATACCTGCTACCGTGTATCGAGTGCCTCTTCTCTGCCTGGCTCCTGGGGTGATGATAAACATATTTAACAGCTAGTACAGCATCAGCACCCACCAACTGGAGCGGAAGCCAGCCGAAAACAAAACAGCTGGTAAGTCTGGTAAGTTGCGCTACTGTCCCAGCTGAGTTTCTGTCCGGCTTGTTTCTTGAACAGGAAATACTACCTCGAAGTTCTTTTAATGCTCAGTTTTAGGAGCTGTATTTGCCTAGGCTAGTGATGTGTTTGATTATTTTCTTTCTTTTCTTGCTTTTAAAACATTCTATTTTATTTTTTTTTACATTTAATTTTTATGTTTGTACCCAGTCTTAATGCAGGCGATTTTCCTGTTGTTGTTGTTTTTTTTGTAGGCTATCCTACTTTTGAGAAGCAGGAAGGCTATATGTTTTAAATAAATAAAAAAGAAACACATGCTTTTCCTGATCCTGGCCAAACCCCATTACAAAGAGAACCAAGGCACCGTCAGAATTCCTTTGTTGTCCAGGGGTTGTCCTATCAATATTGTATAAAGCAAGCAGGTCATTGGCTGGGCCTCGGAATTCTTTTTGTTATTTCAAGGGTTTGGGGTGATATTTGTTGTAATGAGAGCCAATCTGTAAAAATAAAATTTCCTTTTGCAAGGTGGCAACAAGAAAAGGCTTGCACAGCCAGTCCGGGCTATGACAATATTTAGTCTATAGTCTTTGCAGACAAAGAACTTGGCTGGTCATCATTAATGATGGAATTCATGATGGCTACAACTTTTTTGACAGCCAGCTTCTGTAGAAACTCTACGCAGCCTATTGTCAACTCATTTTACTGAGTTCAGGAAATTTCCGTTTGTCACTTAACAGTCATGTGTCGGAAGCAGGGTGCTTTTGAACACAAATTAAGATTTTTTTTCAATATCTCTTAAAAATTTCTGTTCTTTCAACAGGATGAAATGACCTAGTGTTTGAAGCAATGACCTTTGTGAACAACAACAACCAAAACAGAACTATTAGCGTCGGTGCCATCATAAAATTTTTTTCTCTAAGAAACCCAACCTCCCTCCTAAGCAGTCATTATTCTAGATAAGTGTGTGGTGAGCCAGGATGTAGGGCGGAAGTGGAAAGTTTCCCTGGACTCAGCAGAAATTTGGTGTCAGAAGCAGAAATAGCCCCTTGTAAGTGCTAGGCTAATAGTTGCGTAGTTCAGGTTGTAGGGGATAGATTTTTACATGAATACATTATAACTCCGGACTGAACTGTAAAATCCTAGAGGACAGGGAATAGATTTCATTTGTTTATTCCTCTCTGCAGGCCCTAACGACATAAATATTTGTTGGTTTTATGGTAGACTTGGGGATGAGAAATGTCTTTAAAATCTTGACCAAGTTACTTCAAATTCTGGCAATGCTGCTTTAGCATCTCTGGACTGAGATAGTAATATTTTGAGGATTATTGAAATGTTGGGCAATTCTTGTGCTATTTGGCAGTTGTAAGAAACTGAGAAACAAGGCAAAAACATTTATAAAATACATAATAAT
Organism: Ovis canadensis; assembly: GCF_042477335.2. NCBI lineage: Eukaryota > Metazoa > Chordata > Mammalia > Artiodactyla > Bovidae > Ovis > Ovis canadensis. The sequence goes on along the minus strand of NC_091258.1, from coordinate 36,808,095 downwards.
GATTTATACAGTAAGTTATACTCCCTTAGGCAAAGATGTTATATAAACCACAAAGTATTTGGCTACAGCAGCATTTAAGACATCTTAAGATGCTTAAATACCATGAGATTTATAAATATTTTAATAGTTAAATGAATTTAACTTTGAAAGTTACCTAATATTCTATGAGGTTTGAGGTTGGAACTTGTTTTTCTTTTTTGTATTTGAATGTGCTTCATTCAGGTTGATGCAAGCAAGTTAGTAGGGGTACTTAATGGCATATCATAAAGGATTTAACTTAATTCCACCATAATGAATTAATTCTCCCAGTGACACTGTTTTCATTATAGATTTAATGACATCACCTTGGCCAAGATTCAGGAATTTAGAACTCTAAGTTCCCTGAATTATATGAAAACGAAAATGGAAAGATGATTCTTCTTTCTGCCTATGTGTACTCCAGCTGTGGATAAGAGTACATGGGGAATGTCTATTATTTTGAGTAGTTGAGTTAAAAATAAAACTCCTAACACCAGTGAGGAAATTGGATTCTGCATTCTCTTAAGTTGTCTTCAGGGACATTCATTTTACAAGACATAAGCCCAGAAGTAGAAGAAAGCCCTAGTGTTTCTTTTCATTTGCTTATGTCATGATATTGGTTGTAAACATAAAAGGATAAATATGCGATCTGAAATCATAATTCAGGAACAAGTTCTCGCCAGCTAAGGAAAGGGGGAGCGGGTGCAAAAAATATGCATTTTCAAGGACTGTGTTTGATTTCCTTTTGGATTTGTTTATTTTGTAGAATTAGAGGGATGGTGCATCCTATTTTTACAGGCTTGTATTGTTACCCCAGGAATGTTTTGGCAGATGCAAAATTAGAAACAAATTTTGCACATTCTCCAGTGCCCTTCAGGCCTTAAAGGACAGGAGCAAAGTGTGGTGGTTTGTCATCAGAACTCCAGGAAGCCACAAGGAACGAGGGCTTAGGAACCAAACTGTTCAAAATGGGAAAGAAATGAAAAACGTACAGCAGATGCCCGCAGCCCAGAGTGTGAACCTCGGGAAGAAGGGAGCACCAGTAATGCTAATTGGTCTTGAACAATGGCTGTTTGCATGGAGACACGAGAGACAGCCCTGTTTCCCTCTGATTCTGTTCTATAGACATCGTTCCAGGATTTGAAATTGATAATTGTAGACACAAAGATACACTTGGCCTAATTTGCCAGCCTATTGGAGTCATGGGTGTCACCCTGCATGTCTACATGTGTGCAGATGGTTCCTGCCGGCTCCAATAAAATTGGAAAACACAGAATCCGTATTTTTTTTTTTTTCCATCAGAGTATTGAAAGGGGCTGGTTGTCAGTGCCCTGGGTGTTGAAATGAGAAATGTTATGCTGAATTTTTTTTTTTCCAGAAGAGTTCCTTATGTTTTTAAACCAGAAACACCATCAAGTCCAGTTATTTGGAGTAAAATTCAGGGGCAGAAAAATAGGGCCAATCAGTAGATCACTAAATAGAAAATAAAGCCACTCACTAAATCAAATCTGCATTAGTGAATGCTTTAGTAGAACAGATACAATTTCTAAGTTCCATATGTAAATAGAACTTTTGCTTTAATCACTTAAGTATTTGTTAACACAGTGATTTCCAAACATCATTCAAGCACCAACTTTGTTTTTTGACAGATCCAAGTATAACTTATACTATTATTTACCTATTTTTCTATTCAAACAGACTTAGTTTTTAATTAAGTAAGTTTATTTTTAAAGGAGAAGTTTGCATCACTTCTATAAATGGAAAAAAACTCACTATACCAATACAAAGTAACCATCAAAATAATTGTTGCTTGCCTAAGGATTTCTGAGCCCCAGGCTTTCTCTTTCTTCATTAAAAAGGGGGATTGTCCTGTGTCCTATGTCAGAAAGGTGCTGAAGATGTGCTAGGACCAGTGGAGAATATCTCTTTGATAATCAGAAGGATGTAAAGAACCGTGAAAAAAGGACTGAATGATTTGACTTCACTCAAAGTGCTCACAGTGGTCCCATTCCTTTGGGCTGGACCTAGAAACTAGTTTCACTTTTAGATGCTTGCCTGTTGGGTAAGAAAGTACTCGCCCATCAGAATGATTACTTACCCATTATTTTCCTAGATATGTGCTGAATTTTGTTTCATAGGAGTTTGGAAGATGGTAGGCTAACTGAAAGTTACCTTTTATTGAGTTCTTGTTATGTGTGTGGCCACAGTGTTAAATGTTTGCAATGAGAGCTCAGATTCAATCTTCACGGTAAATCTAATTGCACAGGCATCCCACTTAACAAATGTGGAAACTGAGGTCAAGAGAAGTTAATCAGCCCCAAATCATACAGGACACAGTCCAATTTAGGCTGCCTACGGTGTAGGAAGTTTTAATTCTATGAAGTGAAGTGAAGTGAAGTAGTTCAGTCGTGTCTGACTCTTTGCGACCCGTGAACTGTAGCCCACCAACATCCCCCGTCCATGGGATTCTCCAGGCAAGAATACTGGAGTGGGTTGCCGTTTCCTTCTCCAGGGGATCTTCCTGACCCAGGGATCAAACCCAGGTCTCCCATATTGCAGGCAGACGCTTTAACCTCTGCACCACCAGGGAAACCCAATAGTTTACAACAAATAAAGCTTATTTTTATTTGGTATTTTACTCATAGGCCAATATAAATTCCCTTCTATAAAAGCTCCCTTTTATATTGGTCAGCTACTGCCACAGCAAAGCTGTGTAATAAGCCATGCTGAAACTCAGTGACTTGCAATAATGATCATTTATTATTGCTCATACATTGAAAGAGTCTGCTTTAGAATGCAGCAGTTGAGACAGCTCTGCTCCATGTCTCTCTTTCTCCTCCTGGAGCCAGCAGGCTAACCAGGATATGATCTTAGAATGATGGCAGAAGGGCAATACAGCAAGCATATCTTTGCAAGCACAATCAACCAAGCACATTTCAAGCCTCCAGTAACATCAGTGGACATTCTATTGGCCAAAGCAAGTCACAGGGCTGAACTCAAAGGGCAGAGAAATATACAATAAATATGTGATGAAAGGCATGGACTTGGTGGGGTGTGGGGGGGTGATGAATCTATGTCAATAACACAGACTCCACGCCCTCTTTGTTAACCACAAGAGTAGATCTCTTTCTTCAACTTTACTGGTTATTTGTTTACCTTCTCACATACAAAGAGCATCTCAGTGCAGTCCCAGTTCAATAGCAAGACTATTGAACTAGAGAAAGGAGGAATGTTCTAATTCTATACACCTAATGTAGTTCTCAGAGTTGTACTGTGAAGAAGGCTGAGTGCCGAAGAATTGATGCTTTTGAAATGTGGTGTTGGAGAAGACTCTTGAGAGTCCCTTGGACTGCAAGGAGATCCAACCAGTCCATTCTGAAGGAGATCAGCCCTGGGATTTCTTTAGAAGGAATGATGCTAAAGCGGAAACTCCAGTACTTTGGCCACCTTATGGGAAGAGTTGACTCATTGGAAAAGACTGATGCTGGGAGGGATTGGGGGCAGGAGGAGAAGGGGACGACAGAGGATGAAATAGCTGGATGGCATCACTGACTCGATGGATGTGAGTCTGAGTGAACTCCGGGAGTTGGTGATGGACAGGGAGGCCTGGCGTGCTGCGATTCATGGGGTCACAAAGAGTCGGACACGACTCAGCAACTGAACTGAACTGAACTGAATGTAGTTCTCTTGGCTTCCATCATAAACTTAGAGTTCAAGAAGAGAAAAATGCCTTTTCCAGGGCAAAGAATAAGTGGGTGGTGGGGCAGCTGACCCAGATTTCCCCACTCTCATCTAGCAAACCTCCCACTCTGCAAAATCAATGAGGTCAGAATCAGGGAGATTTTCTTGAAGATTTTTCAAGTAAACAAGGGAGTTATCACACTCACAGAGAACAAGATGTCTTATTTGAATTAAAAGAACAACACAATAAAAATGTTTGGAAAAGTTACCATGGAGATATTTTTGGATTCATCCTGCCATTGTCTCTAAAATTAGATGTTACCCATGACGAATTGGCAGGTGGATTCTTTACTGTCTGAGCCACCAGCATAAGCTTACATTTAAGTTAATACTTTAAGATCGATTTGTACTGCTTTAGCACCTCATGAGAAGAGTTGACTCATTGAAAAAGACTCTGATGCTGGGAGGGATTGGGGGCAGGAGGAGAAGGGGACGACAGAGGATGAGATGGCTGCATGGCATCACCAACTCGATGAACGTGAGTTTGAGTGAACTCCAGGAGTTGGTGATGGACAGGGAGGCCTGGTGTGATGCAATTCATGGGGCTGCAAAGAGTCGGACACGACTGAGCGACTGAACCGAACTGAAAGTATTTTAAAAACAAAACTATTAGTGAAGTCATTTACATCATGCCATTTCAAATATGTTAGTTTTGTTTACACTAGGGCATGGAAACATTTTCATTTTGCATCTTGATGGTACTTCCTTTTGTTTTCATTGATGAACAGAGTTCATCTCACTTGGGTATGATTGACTCCTTCCAAAGCTAGGAAAAAGCAGCATGCCCATGAGGGAAGAAACATCTGTCTCTCCCAAGTACGGAGTCTTTGCAGAGAAAATCATGGTCCTTGCCCAGGCAAACCCTCCGCAGTGCAAGAAAGTCTGGAGCAGGCAGAGGGGTCATTGGCCTCCCACTGCGCTATTGGTCCCATCTCTCACACACCCAAGTGCTGAGCACTCAGTCAGGGCAGTAAAGTATTTGGAATCCCTGCAGGAAGACATAAACTATAATTTGGGGGCAGAATCAGAGGACTTCCAGAGCTCAGAAGCTCTGAGAGGCTGTCTGGTGTGAGATCCTCACTGTTGAGTGGGAACAGAGGCCCCCAGAGATGAAGCGTCTGGCCCTTGGTAGCACAGCTCGTCAGTGGCTGAGCTGAGGCTGGATCTGCTGACGTTATTTATGAAGATATCGTTCTGCTTTCCTTAGGGAGGGCTCCTTGAGGGCTGGGTTTCTGCTGATTTCATCTCTGTCATCCTTATTAACTTATTAGTGTCTCTAGGACTGACACAGGATTCCCTGCTGCTCTGTGAGTTGTTCCTGGGGCACGGAGGACAGTCCCACGCAGCTGTGGGAAGGGCCTGATAAATGTGAGCTGCAGCCAGTCCTTACTGTGTAACATTTTGTGGTTTTAAGAAACATGTTAGAGATTGGAACTGTGTGCCTCTGACTCAGTAATTCCGTATTCCCTCTGGGAATGACTTGAAAAGAAAAGAAATAGTAAAAATAAATTTGAAACATTAAAGCACAAAGATGTTCATGACAGTGATTTTTATCACAGCACAAGGTATGTAGCAAAGCAAGGTCCAGCAATGCAGGACTGATGAAGTAAATGGTGGTCTTGTGTTGTCATTTCAATGATACAAGAATACATATGAGATAGTATTAAATAGAAGATAAAAAGCAAAACTGTATAGACCCTATGATTAGAACATGAAGAAGCAATTTATTTTCTTTCAAAAGTGCAACCCCAAATCATGACTGTTATGAAACCAGAAAAAAATCCTTGTCTTGGATTGGGTAGATTGTAGGTAATGGATTTTTAAAAACTCATCTAGAAGTTTCTCTGTTTTGTTTAATGAGCATTTCTTATAGAACCAGCCTCTATTTCCAAATAAAAATCATACTGATATTTATTATATCATTTGATAACTGCAGCCTCCTAACAGCCGAGGTAAAGCATGCTTTATTACTTCCCATTATATAAACAATGCAACTGAGGCGTGAAGATTTTTTTTAAAAGCTCAATTCTTCTCATGTGTTAATTGTTCAGTCATGTCTGACTCTTTGTGACCCCATGGACTATATCATCAGCCGGACTCCTCTGTCCATGGAATTTCTCCAGGTAAGAATACTGGAGTGGGTACCCATTCCCTTCTCCAGGGAATCTCCTCAACCCAGGGATCAAACTCTGGTCTCTTGCATTGAGGGCAATTTTTCTAGTGAGTGTTGGAGCTGAAATTCATAAGATTTCCAGACTCCTGAACTGATGTTCTTACACAACCCGCTCTGCCTGCTTGGTATTTGCCCTTTAGTTTTACCCAACAGCACAGCACGCTTTGTGGCAACTCGGAAAAACCAGCACTTGGTTCTGTTATATTGGCTGGGTAAGTTTTCTTGACCCTCTTCATGCCATAATAATGTACCTCTTAGTAGCAAGAAACTAGCTATCTTGGGTAGGGAACTCACTAGAAAAGCTCTTTTTTAACCAGTTTTCTCAAACCCTGGAGCAGACTGTCTTAGAAACCTCAGGAAGTGGTGGTGATGGTTTAGTCACTAAGTTGTGTCCAACTCTTTCCACCCCATGGACAGAGGAGCCTGACAGGCTACAGTCCATGGGATTCTCCAGGCAAGAATACTGGAATGGGTTGCCATTATTATTATTATTATTATTATTGAGATTATTGTTATTCCCATTGTCCAGATGGGGAAGCTGAGGCCCAGGGAGGTTAAGCAACTAATTCTTTCAGGTTTACCCACTTAGGAAGATGCATCACCGACAACTCTCAAGTCCACGCCCTTGGCTACTCCGCCAGGATCTTCCAAATTTATCTGATAATAAGAAACCCACGTGGTTATGTGAAAATACAGGTTTCTGTGCCTCTTCTATCAATTATGATTCAGCGGTTCTGGGGGAGGCCTGGGAATCTGGATTCTTAGTGCCTTGATCATATAACTACATCTGTCTCATTTTTAAGACACCAAACCCAGAGTCTGCCTGGCAAACACAAATGATTCCTGTTTCTCTATTCTTACACCTGAACTCAGGTCATGCTTTTAAAATGCGAAGTCAATTAAACCCCATCTTTATGTCCTGGGGGACAGCCTGGTTGCTTCCTTCTCATTCAAAGAAAATGGTAGGCTATAAATGCAGGGTGATTGGGTATGTTTGAGAATATGTGTGAAAAAAACCCAAGCAAATTAAATCCAAAGATTCATAATTGCCACTGGGCCTCACTAAAGTTCTACTCAAATATATCAAAGTTTCAGAATATTCATTAGCCCTCCTGTCTTGAGGAGGGAGTGTTGTTATTGATGCTGCTATCTCTTAATTTTTTTAAAATACTCATCCTATTACCATGGTTAAGATAAATAATTTATTAATTAATTTATTTTTGCAATGACACAGTGTGGTAAAAAGTGAGACCAGGGGATCTGAGTGCTCCTATGAAATGGCTGTGTGCCCTGGAGAAAAGCATTCCCCAGACTCCATTTTCCTAACTGTAGAATGGGAGGTTCTCTCTAAAGACCCTGCTCTTCATGAATTAAACAAACGAAGTAAAACCAAATAAATGAATAAACAGAACCAATAGCACAAAAATAAAACCAAAGATGGCTGTTCTAACTTGTCCAGCATGCTCATCTCAAAAAAACCCACCTGGTGGGTTGACGCTGATATATTTTTCTGAGAAGATATACAGCAGATGTTCTTTGGGACTGTCTTTTGTGTCAGGCAATTAAGACAGGAGCTGAAAAGAAAATACTGAGCCTCTCTAATCTCACTGAGAACAAAACCAAACAGAATATTCTGACTTTAAAGTGTTTACAGTTTACGAAGGAGAAAGACAACTAATGAATCACATAAATAATGAAACATATTACAATATCAATATTGTATATTATGGCAACAATAGGCTAATTATTTAAATAATATTGGTACAGGGGTGAGTGCCATGAAAAAGAGAGGTTTCCTGGAGGAGGTAAGGATGGATCTGAGAATGAAAAGGGAAGTGGGAACATAGAGTTCATTGGGCCTTAAAACATAATGGTTGTCAGTCAAATCCGACTTTAAATAAATGGAAACTCCACGAAGAAAAATTAACTCCAAACAGAAGTAATCGTTGTTTATAATCAGTAAATTTGCTGCAATTCCAAAAGTTCTGAACAGTTGCACCAGCATGAGCCAACTCTCGAAATCTAATAACTACATTTTGGGGAATTTTGCAAGCGGTTTGTTACACACAGCCGTTATTAAAAATTAGACTATATAACTTTTCAATTAAGCAAATCATATTCAAAAGAAAGGTAATATATATTTAAAGGACATCACTTCCTAATTATTATCACCATACTGCTGATCTTGAGATTATTTCTATAGCTGTGTGATGGAAATGCTACGTCATATGTGCTATTCAAGCTGCTTCTTTTCCCAGCTTCATGTTCTGTGATATATTGTTATCTGCAAATCGACTAGAGTAGGAGTATTTGGGCTTCCCACGTGGTTCTAGTGGCAAAAACCCTCCTGCCAGGGCAGGAGACACGGGTTTGATCCCTGGGTTGGGAAGATCCTCTGGAGGAGGGCTTGGCAACCCACTCCAGTATTCCTGCCTGGAGAATCCCATGGACAGAAGAGCCTGGCAGGCTATAGTCCATGGGGTGGCAAAGAGTTGGACATGACTGAAACAACTTAGCATGCACTCAGGGGTATTTATTCTCTAGGAATCAGCCAACAGTAAGAATCAGAGCTTCCTTTTTCTCTACCCTACAGAGCCAGCCAGTTGTTAAACCAATGCACCATGGCCTGGAGCTGCCCTTCGGAGCTGCTGACTCCAGGTGGCCATAGGGTCATGAAGTCCAATCAGTCAGCCCAGTGGGAAGTGGGAAGACCAGTTGGTGGAGCTCAGTCCCCAAGGACCCACAGTGGCATCCGGCTGCTTTAGAAAGGCAGAGCTGAACCTCGGTGAGGACGAGCACAGGACAGAGTCACTGCTGTGTGTCTAGGGCATTGAGGCTCGGTCTGACTCTGAGCTGGCATCACTGGGCACTTTGCTGTACTGTAGGTGGCCCTGCAACAGAGGTGAATGAATGAATCAACATTTCTTCCGTACTTGGAAGCCAGCAGATAAGAGTTGAGGAGAGAGTCTGTAAGGAGAGAGAATAAAAGGAGAGATCTGTGGCAGTTTCCTCCTGGGGAAGTTTAGTAACTACTATTTCGAATAATAAAGTCATTCATTGTCATGGTTTAAAAAATTCTAAACCAAAATTTATGAGGAGGGAAAAGTAGTCCCTTTCCCCATCCATTCCTCTAGCTGTGGTTTCCCTAGGTAGCCTTCTAGACATTTCTATGGAAACGCAAAATTTCTCATTCTCTTCCCACACAAACTTGCTATGTTGTTCAGTAACTTGATTTTGCCTCTTACTCACTTAACGATGTGGCCAGGCTCTTCAGAGAGGCAGCACAGCCTAGTGTTTAGAGCATCATTCTGGAGTCAGACAGCCTTGGCTCACCAACTACCGGCAGTATAACCTTGGACAAGTTCCTCTCCTTTCTCAGTTTTCTGATCTATAAAACTGAACCAGAGTGAAAGCACCTGTTTCATAAGACTTTATGAGCTATCTGTAATAAATACATGTCAAGAGTAAGGGCAGAAGTGACACCTACTAACTTTTTATATCAGATCATTGCTTTCACTTCATTTTTTAAGTCAACTACTATTCCATTATATGAATTTACTAAACTATATTTAAGCAGGCTCCTTTATAGTTAGGTTATCTCCAGCTTTTTGCTACTACAAACAATGTTATAATATAATCACACAAACATATTTGCACAATTGTTTGAATTTATGCATGAGAACAAAATTCCTGAGAGTTAAACTACTAGGCCAAAATTTAATAGCTATTACTAAAATTATGTCTCCCCCTGGTGGCTCATGGTAAAGAATCGGCTTGCCAATGCAGGAGACACAGGTTTGATCCCTAGGTCAGGAAGATCCCTGGAGAAGGAAATGGGAGCCCTCTCCAGTATTTCTGCTTGGGAAATCCCATGGACAGAGGAGCCTCATGGGGTACAGTTCATGGGGTCGCAACAGAGTCAGGCACAACTTAGCGAATAAAACAACAACTAAAATTACTCCAAATCAGTTTACAACAAATATGTGCACTCCAAAAAGAACATCAGAATGTCTGTTGAATTTCAAGGCAATAACTGTAGACATTATCCAATCTTCTCATATTTGGATAATCCACTCACTCTTATCCAATGCAGTGAGTAGAAAGTATCTTATTGTTTACATTTTTCAAATTACTAATATGTTTAACCATCTAGTCACATTTTTATTACCCATTGGTAATTCTTTAAAAAACATGTAATGTTTATGTATTTTGCCCTTTTCTTTATATTTTTGCAGTTTGCTTTCTGATTTATTTTTAGCCACACAAAATATTTTTATGTAGTCAAATTTATCAATCTTTAACATAATAGTGTCTGGGTAGTATGCCATATATGAAATAACCTTCTTCTGCCTTTTTGTTAAAACACAATTATTTAAGCTCTTTTCTACTTTTTATGGTTTCACATTTGATATCTAAATATCTGAGGCATCTGTAAAAGTTGTAAAATGTGCATTAATGATTAATTTCATTTTTTCCAAATGTTTAGCCAGCTTTCTTAGCACCATTTATTGAATAAACCATAGCTTCTCCATCAATTTAAATGACACTTTTATTATATGTAAGTTCCCTGTGTATATTTAGCTTGGATCCTTTTAATTCATTGATTTGCCTCCCTTGTTCTGCACCAGGACCATACTGTTTTTATTACTGTAGCTTCATAATGTCCTTTAACATCCTATTGTGCTAGTTCCCTGGAGAAGGCAATGGCACCCCACTCCAGGACTCTTGCCTGGAAAATCCCATGGATGGAGGAGTGTGGTAGGCTGCAGTCCATGCTAAGCGTCGGACACGACTGAAGCGACTTAGCAGCAGTGCTAGTTTCCCCACAATATTTTTTATTTTCAGAATTTTCCTGGAAAATCTTATAAGATTATTTTTCCATATGAATTTTGATATCCTTATGTCAAGGTACTCCGAAAAAACTCAATGAATGCTTAATTAATAATCATTTCCTTGATGCATGTATTAATTAACTCAGTGAGGGAGGTCTTTTTACAGTGTATACATATATCAAATCATCACACTGTACACTTCAAATGTCACAATATTATTTGTCAATTGTACCTTAGTGAAGCTGGGAAAAAATAATTACTTCCTTCTTTGAAAAGCTCTTTCTGACCCACTTTCTCTTTTATGCTTCACAATAATTTTGGGACTCCCTCTTTATAGGTGAAAAATCTGAGACTCAGGGAAGTAATGACATTTGCCTGTGGTCACATGACACAGAGGCAATGTCCTAAGACTCAAATCCAGGTTTTCTTTTTCTTTTTTTATGCATTAAGATGTTTATGGTAGTTTCATGTATAAGTCTAAAAAAATTGAAAATATATATACACATCAATAACATAGCTACAGTTGTGTAGTATGATCTAAATATTTTTATACATAATACCTCACTTAATCCTTATTGTGATCTTATGAAATAGATATTATTATTAGTGTAATTTACAGATGGGAAAAGATTATATAGAGATGAATAATTTGTCAAGGCCTAATAAGTAGGGGAACTGATGTCAAATCCAGGTTTTTCTGACTCTAAATCCAATGCCCTTTCCATCACCCCCAGAAAATATAAATGAAAGAGTAAGTTTGGAAAAAAGAAAAAAATACAGTCACCTTTATCCAGAGCCTAAAAATAAATCAGTCAATCTGAACTTTCTTGGGATCCAGGTATATGGTGAGCTGTGTATTGTGAAATGTCAAACGAAGACAAGTGACACGTAATGTCAGTGTGGTCCGGTTATATTGGCCAATTCTAACCTTTCTCAGGCTAGTCCTTACAGCTGACTATGAAGGAGTAAGTACCAGAAAGTGCCCCAGAGGTTCTTGCTAATATTACGTACTAAGTACAACCACACTCCTGCTTTGGGCTGCTTCCTTAAGAGTGGAGAAAAAAAAATTATGCTGAGAATTTGATCTCATGTTTTAAATCTGGCTGTTATAAATAGATAGATTTTCAGCTTAAATATACTAATGATTTTTTCACTATGCAAATTATATTGGTTCCTTAGCAACAGAACAAATAAGTGTTTCTCCTCTAATTCTGTGTATGTTAGTTTAGAGAAGGCACACAATAAGTTAATTAGAGAGTGGTTGGGGGTGATTTGTAAATGTCATATTAACATGCTCCTTGCTTTGTAGCAGCCGAAGACTTTAAAATAAATGGATGCCATTTTCTGGCACGGTTGATTTATTTTATTTTATTTGTCTTTAGAACATTTCTGCAACTAATATTTGGGATAAAGATTTAGAAGTGACCAGCAAACCAAACATACCTTTGGTTGCAGCTTCTAATAATATATGTGCTCAGTTCCAAGAAAAACAGGGATATAAAAATCTAATCTGAAAATGAAGATAAATCAGGGCATTGTTAGGATCCCACTGCATTAGAGGTACTCCTTATAGCACTTTCATTTTACTGGAGGGACAAGTTGGGCTTAGATGGGGCAAATGACCTACACAAGAGCCCCGTGTAGGTGCTTGGTTATGAAATAATATAAAATATCTGCCCCCGGTTCCCAGACTAGGGCTCCTAAAACTCTTGTAATTTCCTAAGTGGTAAGAACATTAGAAGCATCTCTTGTTCTAATATTGGTCTTTGACCTCTGTGGCTGACACAGAGCTCCAGAAACCCTGGAAATTTCCTGGGTGACAGGACTGTCTTTTGTTCTAATGAAACAACTTGAGTGGGCTCCTGGGTGAGGGCGGGTCATGGGAAAAACCATGTCATGATTAGAAGTTTAGAATTTTAAGCCCCACTGCCCTCCACCCCCATTTCCTAGAGAAGGGAGAAGGGAAAAACAGAGTTAATGATTGATCACGCCTACGTGATGGAGCCTCCATTAAAATCTCCAAAGTATAGTGATTGGAGAGAATCTGGGTTGGTGAGTATATGAAGTCGCTGGGAGAATAGTGAGCCCAGATGGGACATGGAAGCTCCGTGTCCCTTCCCACATACCTTGCCCTGCACATCTCTTCTATCTGCATGCTCATCTGTGTCCTTAACCATATCCTTCAATAAACTGGTAAATGTAAGTGTTTCCCTGAGTTTTGGGATCTGCTCTTGCAAAATAATCCAACCGAAGGAGAGAGGTTATTGGACCCTCCAAGCTATAGCCAGTGGGTCAGAAACTCAGGTGGCAATCTGGGCTTGTAACTGGCATTCTGACACTACCTCTGGTAGGTAGTGTCAGAAGTGAGTTAAATGTTAGGATATCCAGCTGGTGTTGCAAAGAATTGCTTGTGGTGGAGGAGAAACATATTGGGGGTCAGACGTGTCACAAGTGAAGTGTTCTTTGTGAGCATGGCCGTGGTGTGAGAGTGAAGAGAGCACACAGGCGAGAAACATATAGTAAGAAAGAACTGGGTTTTTCCCGCACACACAGGAAGCTGAGTTTTCCCTTTGCGCTGGTGAAGCTTCTATTAATATTCAAACCCAGGACTCCCTGTTCTGTCTGCCATCTCTCCTCTCATTCCAAAGCTTGCCCCTGTGCTCCTTAAATAACCAGTTTCCTGGTGGCTCAGTGGTAAAGAATTCGCCTGCAATGCAAGAGCCACAGGTTTGATCCCTGGGTTGGGACGATCCCCTGGAGGAGGGCATGGCAACCCATTTCAGTATTCTTGCCTGGAGAATTCTATGGACAGAGGAGCCTAGCAGGCTACAGTCCATAGGGTTACAAAGAGTCGGACATGACTGAAGTGACTTGGCATGCATTACTATTTGTTGGTAAAGCTTAGTTTATATTTCTGTCTTTTCTGAACTTGATTTCTGCCAAAAGTTACCCTTCTGTCCCTTCCTCCCACCATGGATGAACCGTATTACATATGAGTCATGATAAGAGGGACAAGAGAAGGTAGGGGTTGTGCTAGGGGGGAGAAATTCTGTAATATCCAGGATAAATTGTGAGGTGTAAAAGCTAAAGAGCGCATTGAGAAAATACAAGCATAAATTTATTCATTTAAATAATAACTCGTTTTCTATTTTGTTTGTTTCAGTTGCATGGTATGTTAACTTTCAGCATATATTTATATCAGTTTAAACCACTATCCTCATTATGATTATTAAAAACGTAAGGTGGACACTCCCTGGCAGTCCAGTGGTTAGGACTCAACGCTTTCGCTGCAGAGGACCTGGGTTCAATCCCTGGTCAGGGAATTAAGATTCCACAAGCCACACAGAGTAAACAAACAAACAAAAAAAACTAAGGCAAAGACTGCCTTTATGCTTTATATTACCCAGCAGAACAAAGAACAGTTAAATAGACAATGATACAAGCTTTGTATTCAGAGACAAAAGCAAATTTTGTGTCAATTAAGAATGCATTTAGCTGCAAGTACCAGAAAACTCAACCAATAGTGGCTTCAAACAAAGGACAATCACTGTTAGATTACGTTAAGTCTGGGTATATGCAGTGCCGTTATTGGTTCGGAATACAACTGATGTCAGGGTGGAAACAGTGGTCCCAGTTGGTGCCACTGCTCCAGGCATGACCTCACATAACCCGTCCAAAGGCAGGAAACACATGGAGGCCAGGAAGTGAGCATGTGAATCTGTTTCTTTTTAATGGGAAAGAAAAAAATATATATTTCCCAGAAGACACCAAAGGGTGTTCTATTATATCTCATTGGCCAAAAGAAAGCCAACTTTAGCTGCAGAGATAGCAGGGAAAACCTCTTTGCTGGGAGACAGGTAAGGATGAAGGGATTGGGCATGACGCTCCTTGGCAGCTCTGGTGCCTACCACGTATTGACTATGCTTGCAGAATCTCTGTGGCAATCTCCATACATGCTAGTTATGTTCTACTGTGAGGGGCTGAAGGCTTTCTCTTTTCTGCATGTTGGCATTCCCTTGGGGCTAGGAAATTACACCTCTGGGAGCAAATCAGATGTGGAGGAGACACTGGAGATGAACACCAGCTCCCTTGCCCTTGAGTAGGGCAGCTCTAAGACATATTTCATGTCAATTTCCAGTGGGATTGAGCCCAACTGTGCACAGAAATAACTTGTTTGTCCATGCACTCTGAATTGACTTCCTTGCCTTTTCTGTCTTCCTTCTCAACTCTTGCACTGGTATTTTCTGAGGCTATATTCCAAAGAAACCACTTGTATTCAAGTCTTGACTTCCCTGGTGGCTCAGTGGTAAAGAATCCACTTGCCAATACAGGAGATGTGGGTTTGATCCCTGGTTTGGGAAGATTCCC
Organism: Ovis canadensis; assembly: GCF_042477335.2. Taxonomy (NCBI): domain Eukaryota; kingdom Metazoa; phylum Chordata; class Mammalia; order Artiodactyla; family Bovidae; genus Ovis; species Ovis canadensis. The sequence continues at coordinate 36,792,963 of NC_091258.1, read as the reverse complement.
AGGAGAAGGACTTCGCAACCCACTCCAGTATTCTTGCCTGGAGAATCCCCAGGGACAGAGGAGCCTGGCGGGCTACAGTCCATGGGATCACAAAGAGTTGGACACAACTGAGTGACTAAGCATAACACATATTTAAAGTCTTTTAAAAATTTTTCAGCTTCCTTGGTGGCTCAGCAGTAAAGAACCGGCTTGCCAATTCAGGAGACAGTGGTTCAGTCTCTGGGTCGGAAGGTCCCCGGAGAAGGGCATGACAACCCATTCCAGTATTCTCCTTTGGAGAATCCCATAGACAGAGGGGCCTGGTGGGCTATAGTGCATGGGGTCACAAAAGGGTCAGACATGACTTAGCAACTGAACAACAGCAATTCAACTCTTGCTTTCAAGTTAGCTTGCAGGGGAAATCCAGTCTTGCTATGTGAAACTCTTCAACGTCAGTTCTGCTAACTGTGGAAGGGAGATAATCTCCACTTGTGAGGGTTAATGACAAAACACATGAAAATACATTGTGAACTGTAGAGTATTAAACGGACAAAGGGGTAACGTGGGCTGGAAAACACAAAGTGTTTTTTACCAAGCTACCAGTTTAGATTCCATTTCTGTAATTTCACCCAGACTTGCCAAGGACTGAATTCTTTGGGCAGAGATCCCTTCCTCTGACAGGTAAAGGAAGTGTAATTGTTAAAATGGTACTTCCCCTCAATCTCAGCTGAGAGCCTTGCTTTTATGGCTGTTACTGCACTAGAATTCCAATTAACTATTATTTCTTTAGAGATGGGGAGTTGGTGATAAAATGGACTACATGGTTGCATTACAGTTTTTAATATTCGGTATGTTGACAAAGATAAACAGCTCATTCTCTATTACAGGTACTCAACTGGAAATCTGTTGGGACTGCCACAGAAAACTTTACCCCAGGTTTCATTTCTCCACAGGGAAAAAAGGGTGATTGTATTGGGTACAATCACCTTAATGAAGCCAGGCTTTTAAAACTAAAAAGCAACGTCATCTATTTCCATGTAGTTGAAAACCTCATCTTGAAAAAAAAATATTTTTAATTGAAGTGTAGTTGATGTACAATATTGTGTCAGTCTCAGATGGACAGCAGAATGATATATTTTTCCAATTCTTTTCCATTATAGGTTATTACAAGATATTGAATAGAGTTCCCTGCGCTGTCCAGTAGGTAGAAAGGTGAAAGCCATGGTAATTTCAGGGAGGGGGTGAAGTAAATGCACCCTGGATGACTGTCCATGCTGTGACCCCCATCTGTCTGCTTCAGTCATGTGTGACTCTTTGTGACCCCATGGACTGTAGCCCTCCAGGCTCCTCTGTCCATGGGATTCTCCAGGCAAGAATACTAGAATGGGTTGCCGTGCCCTCCTCCAGGGGATCTTCCCAACCCAGGGGTCAAATCTGGGTCTCTCGTGTCTCCAGTATTGGCAGGTGGGTTCTTTACCACTGGTGCCACCTGAGAAGCCCCTGTATATTATATTAAACCCTAAAAGTAAAACCACTGTTGCTTGAATTTAAAGCTGTGATGGCAGGGCAACTTTGGCAATGTGAGTACTTCAGCCAAGAAGCCACTTTTATGATGTTATACAGTGTTTTATAGACTTTCAGTGTTTTATAAATGTCAAATTTGACACCAGAGTTTTTATGTCCTATTGTGGAACTTGGCACCCTATAGTAGGAGTTAGTTTGGCTGGACAATGGGGAGATGGAGACCTCAACTCTAGAAGTGGCTTTCTCCAAAAAGTGCTGTCGAGGGAGGTTGGATTTCTCCTTTGGGAGATGGAGTGGAAATATTAAAACTATCACTTACATTCTATTTTTAAAAATGAATATATTATGCATATTTACATATTTTAGTACATGCATATAATTTATAAACAAACACACCTATATTTGGGGTGTGCTTCTGAACATTTTTTTCTACAAATAATAGACACTATCTGGCACTCTCTGTTTATTCTGATAAAAAGATTATTTTTAACAGCTTTATTGAGGTATTTGGGCTTCCCTGGTGGCTCAGCTGGTAAGGAACCCACCAGCCAAAGCAGGAGATGCAGGAGAGGTGGTTTCGATCCCTGGGGTGGGAAGATCCCCTGGAGGAGGAAGTGGCAACCCGCTCCAGTATTCTTGCCTGGAAAATTCCATGGCCAGAGAAACCTGGTGGGCTATAGTCCATGGGGCTGCAAAGAGTTGGACAGGACTGAGCGAATGACCACACTGAGGTATAACTGATCCACAAAAATGATGCGTATTTACTGTGTACAATTCAATGAGTTTGGGCAGCTGCATCCACTGGTGAAACCATGCCCACATTCCAGGTAACAAATATGTCCATCACCTCCCAAAGTTTCCTTATGTTCCTTTTTGAGTGTGTTTGTTTTTGTTTTGTTTTGGGGTAAGAAGAATTGACATGAGATTCACCCCCCAACAGATTTTTAAGAGCACAATGCAATATCGTTAATGGCGGGCAAACTTCTCTTGAACAGGAATCAAACAGGTAAATCACACTTTGGCCAAAAATAAGGAAGCAGATCCATATACACTGAGGTTTCCAGGGTCTTGAACTCAAGGTCAGAAGTTTGGGCTCTTTTCTTTTCACATGCCTTTGACTTACTCTCCAACTCTCTGTAAACTTCCGTCTCCCCTGCTTTTCTCTTCTTTTTCTTTCCTGACCTCTTCTCTCCTTCCTCATTTGTTCGCCTTTCCAGGTTGGTTTTTGGACATCTACTTCTGATGGGTCACTGCACTTGGTATAGGGAGCAAGGTGGACAAAACTGACTTCTCTCTGTCCTTCCCTCCCACTGCTGGACTCATCGTGCCATTATGTCTTTTGTCCTGTAATAGCAGCCGTGTTAGTCGCTCCACTGTGTCAGATGCTTTGCAGCCCCGTGGACTGTAACCCACCAGGATCCTCTGTCCATGGGATTCCCTAGGAGAAGAATACTGGAGTGGGTAGCCATTCCCTTCTCCAGGCGATCTTCCTGATCCACGGAATGAACCTGGATCTCCTACATTGCTGGCTGATTCTTTACTGTCTGAGCCACTAGGGAAGCCCTTTGTGTCCTGAGTCACTGTCTATCACTCCCTCCCACCTGTAGCCATTCATTTTTCTCTTTACAACTTACCCCTCTAGAAACATCCACATATTCAAGTGCCTTCTCTGACAGTCAGTATTCCATAAACTGTCAGCTCCATGCAAGAGGCCTCTCTCTCTTGGATTTATGGCTTGGCAAAGCCATTTTGTAAAAAATGATTAATGATAATTAACATTTTAACTTCAGGCCATTTAATGACACTCGACAAAGGGGTCAAGTGAAACTCATGGGTGTCATATGTCAAATGTCACAGTGAAGGGAGGGGGCTGAATAGGAGCTGAGAATTAGATGAAGAGAGAGTGGGAGGAACCACAGACAGAGCTTCTGCATCCACCCCCGGGCCTGTTGCCTCCTGGACCACAGTGATAATGATACTGCCTACACCAAAGATTAGAAGTGTCTTTGCTTCAGTTAGAATGTATGCTGGAGTATTCAGTTTTGTACTAAATGCAATAACAGCCCATGCCCGTCTGCCACATGCATTCAGTGTTCAGCATACTGCACGTTAAGTAAAGTCCACTGGATACCCAGCATTGAGGGACTTCATTTCCTGAACATCCCAGGCTTGGTCACCCTACAGCTGGCTCCTCATCTCTGAAGTCTCTGAACTGACATCCTCCATGCCCATTCATCTTTGTGCCATCGTTTCACTTCCTCTCCCCAATCCAGGCTCCATTTCTGCTTTTCCCCTACATATTCCTTTCCCTCTCCTTTGCTCACTGAAAGTTTACAGCTTTCACCAGTGCTCAGGAATACCCTCCCCGAGGATAGCCTCATCCTGCTGCTCTGCCCCAACCTTAGGGAGGGAGCCTAAACACCAACCACCACCACCAAAAGGCTGAGCATAAGGTGAAACCAAGAACCAACATGTTTCAGTAATGGAAGGTTGGAAAATCTCATTGACAGGGAAGCCTGGTGGTTACAGTCCATGGGGTTGCAACAAGCTGGACATGACTGAGCAACTAACACACACACATTTATTTATTCAGCTTTGCTGGGTCTTAGCTGCGGCATGTGGGATCTGGTTTCCTGACCAGGGATGAAACCAAGGCCCCCTGCATTGTGAGGGTGCAGTCTTAGCCACTCGACCACCAGGGCTGTCTCGATATCCACATCCTTAAGCACACCACCGCACCACCTCTCGACTAGCTGAGGGTGTCATGGCGGCCACGCAGCAGGGGAAGGGCAGACACAAAGAGTAGGTACCAGTACAAAGTTTCCTTTTCAAAAACATTCATTTAAAATGTAAAAGTGAGTATGTGTAAAGGAAAATATCAAGACAAAATGGTGCAAGTTTGGCTATGGCCTGAACCTTAGAGGTGAAGCGAAAACTAGCATAGCTGATTGCTCTGACACAAACATAGCTGAATCCAGTAAACGGTGCTAGTGGGTGTGTCTGAGGAGCCAGAGATAAAAATGAGGAGCTTTCCAATGTAATAAAAAAAAAAATCCCCACTGTTCGGCCCAGGGACAGTTCCTGTGGTCGGCAGCGTTCTGACCTTGCCTCGCGTGTCAATGTCAATAGCTGTTGTCACCAGTCAGTGGGCCTCCCGTTTGGTACTTAGAGATTCTCTTTAGGCACTTAAAAGGCATCATTAGTATCAAGTGGCTATTAAAGCAGTCTTGCTGTTCAGAACGATTTTCTGAAGCAAATGCAGAGGAAGCGTGTTGAGGGTTGAAGTCATTAGCTGAGACCACAGAAGGACTGACCGTGGGCAATGATGCCATTAATCCTGATAAGGGGAAGCGTGAGCAATTCATAAAAATCTGCTGGTGAGGTTTCTCCCTAAATGGACACCCGGGAGAGTGACCCCATGTCTTTGCTCTAGGTAAGAGGGACACGTGTGAGCTGTGACATCAACTTGGCAGAAGGAACAGGGCAGGCGGGGGTGGGGACAGTGATTTCAAGCTTCCCTGGGGAGGCAGGGACCACGGGGGTACAGTCATAGGAAAAGAAGCTGCAGGTAGCAATTTATATAATGCGTACTATGGACCAGGTACACGATTCTAATGCTTTACATATTAACTCTTTTGTCTTCACCACAGTCCAATGAGGCAGGCACTATTATAATTCCCATTTTAGAGATGAGCAAGCTGAGGTCCAGACAGGTTATGCCATTTGCCTCAGGTGGCACAGCCTGTAAACTGCAGAGCTGGGATTTAACTCATAGGTCTGCTTTTAGAAGTCATATTCTTATCACTTTGCTCCCAGCATGGTCTTAGAGTAGAGACACTCAGCCTCCTTCTCTCTTCCCTTGAAGGATGGCACGGACTTTGGCGGTCACACAGACCTGGGTGGAAACCCCAACTCTGTCATTTTCCAGATGTGGCACCTTGGAAAAAGGACTTTGCTTCTTTTTGTGTGTGTGTTTTGTTTTATTTAATTAATTTTGAAATTTTGGTTGCACTGGATCTCTGTTTCAGCATGCAGGCTTTCTAGTTGAAGCATGAGGGCTTAATTGCCCCGCAGCATGTGAGATTTCAGTCTCCTGACCAGGGATTGAACCCACACACCCTACATTGGAAGGTAGATTCTTAACCACTGGATCACCAGAGAAGTCCCAGGACTTGGCTTCTTAAAACTCATTTTCTTCCTTTATAGAGTGCTATGAAATTATATGTGGTGTCAGAGACTTAATGGTTCTTGAATGTATGTTACTGGCTTCTTCCCCATCAAGGCTGCAGACATGATCACCAAGGCAGGATGTTGATGGGGGAATATGATTGGCAGCTAGATGCCTGCCCCAACCAGCGTCTCTTTGGCTAGTGGCTGGTGTAGGTCATTGGTCAGAGAGTCAGCACCCTTTTCTTAGTCACCTACTTCCTAACTGGACTTGTTTAACTTGGGTTCTCGGTTACGGTCTGCTATGAGCTAAATGTTTATGGCCCTCCGGAACCCCTGTGTTGAAGCCTTCAACCTGATGGGACTGTATTTGAAGATAGGGCCTGTGCAGAGGTGATAAAGGTCAAATGAGGCCATAAGGGTAGGCCCCCAATCCTATAGGACTGGTGCCCTTGTAAGTAGAGGAAGAAGCACCAGCATTCTCTCTTTCCACCATGAGAGGGTACCATGATACTGTGGCCACCTGTGAGCCAAGAAGAAAGCTCTCACTAGAAAGCAGATTGGCTGGCACCTTGGTTTGAACTTCCCAGACTGGAATTGTGAGAAAATAAATGTCTGTTGTTTAAGCCACTCAGGCTGTGGTATTTTGTTGTGGCAGCCTTAGCTGACTAAGACAGGACCCCAAATCCACAAGCTGAATGGGAGAATAATAAACTCTGCCAGTTCTTTCAGAACTGTGCCTTAGCAATGATCCCAATTTGGGTAAAGATTGTTATTATTCACTAAGTCGTGTTTGACTCTGTGAACCCATGAACTGCAGCACGCCAGGCTTTCTTGCCCTTCACTATCTCCCAGAGTTTGCTCAGACTCATGTCCATTGAGTTGATGATGCCATCCAACCATCTCATCCTCTGTTGCCCCCTTCTCTTCCCGCCCTCAATATTTCCCAGCATTAGGTCTTTTCCAATGAGTTGGCTGTTCACATCAAGGTGGCCACAGTATTGGAGCTTCAGATTCAGCATCAGTCCTTCCAATGAATATTCAAGATTGATTTCCTTAAGGATTGACTGGTTTGATCTCCTTGCTGTCCAAGGGACTCTCAAGTGTCTTCTCCAGCACCACAGTTTAAAAGTACCAATTCTTCAGGTCCAGCTCTCTACTACAAACTCTATGCTACTCCTCCCATTAAATGGTAGAGTTGAATTCCTCTCCTCCTGACTCCGGACAAGCTTTAGTGACTTGCTAAACCAACAGAATACAGTGGGAGTGACATCTTGTGACTTTTGAGGATGGGTCATAAGAAACCTTGCAGCTTCTCCCAGGCCTCTTGGAACACTTGCTCTCTAAAACCTGGCTGCCATAATGTAAGGAAACTCAAGCAGCCCATGGGGAGGGTGGAAACTTATGCAGGGGCTGGAACCCCACATCCTCCTTGGAAGTGGGTCCTCCAATTTCAGTCAAGCTGCATCTACTAACACCTCACAGACCAGAAACAAATCATTCCCACTAAACACTGCCCACATGTCAGAGTCATGGGCAAAATCAGTGACTGTTGAGCCCCTAAGTTCGAAGGAGATTTTCCCCTCTGCAATACATAATTGGAACACCAAGAAACACTTTCAGAGGGCTCCCACTCCTGCTCAGAGCCACCTCTGAGCTGTCCCAGGCATGACTTGGCTCCTGTGCCTAGGACCTTCCGCTCTATGTGCAGGCAGCTGGGATATGAGATGAGCAAGGCTCAAGAAGGTCTCCCTGGCTTAACACTGGCCACTGATGTCCCAGATTACATCCATCTCTGAGCTCCTTCATAAACAAAATAAAAAAATGTAACTGTTATACCTCATTTTATCCTGGGGAAAACATGAAGTCCATAGGGTCTAGGGAGCAACTAGAGGCTTGTCAACTTTTTCTGCTAAACCTCATTACTTACTCTTACACCGTTCTAAAAAACGCTGGGGCTAGAAAGAGAACCAGCCTTGTTGTAGTTCACTGACTCTCAATCTTGGCTGTGCATTGGAATTACTGGAAAGTTTCAAAATTACTGTGAGGGCCTATCTTTAGAGGTGGAATTTAGTTGGTCTAGGGTACAGCTTCCCAGGTGGCTCTAGTGGTAAAGAAGCTGCTGGTCAATGCAGAAGACGTTAAGAGACAGGAGTTTGAGCCCTGGGTCGGGAAGATCCCTTGGAGGAGGGCATGGCAACCCACTCCAGTATTCTTGCCTGGAGAATCCCATGAACATAGGAGCCTGGAGGGCTACAGTCCATAAGATTGCAAAGAGTTGGATATGACTGAAGTGACTTAGCACACACAGCTTGGATATTGGTATGAAAACTCAAAACAAAACAAAACACTTTCCTGGCTGATTTTATGCACCCCCAGGGTTGAGAACAAATACTCTAGACTCATCATCATTATCATTGTTGGCATTGTTGTGCTAAGGTAGGTTGTCTAAGACTCTGAATAAAGCCAAGTTGGAATTTGGAGACAGTCCCAGGGAATGAGGGAAGACCTCAGTCTCTGATGATCTCATAAATAATAATCACCCTTCACATTAATACAGATTAACTCGCCAAACACTTGAATGTGTACCAGCCTTGATGTGAGCTGATCATGGCATTAAATAATGCTGAATCTCAGCCTGACCCAAATGAGTCCCTCTTCAACTTTCTTTGAATCCTCTGATTCACAAAGGAGAAACCTCTGTGTGGTGCTAGCATGTCTTTAACATCTCTCCAACTCTTGGCAAAAATCAGGTCATTGATTTGCACTGACCAAAATTTAAGTAACACTGACCTACATCTTTGTCTCCACGGCAGCTAGAGAAATTGTGAAAGAGCCATACGGTTCAATGTGATTTCAACCTACCAGGAGGAAGCTGAATCTCAGAGGCTTTTGGTGACTTGCCCAAGGACTCAGGTCACTGCCTCTCCACCCTCTCCAGTTTCAGTTTCAGTTCAGTCACTCAGTTGTGTCTGACTCTTTGTGACCCATGGACTGCAACATGCCAGGCCTCCCTGTCCATCACCAGCTCCCGGTCAGTGATGCCATCCAACCATCTCATCCTGTCATCCCCTTCTCCTCCTGCCTTCAATCTTTCCCAGCATCAGGGTCTTTTCAAACGAGTCAGCTCTTTGCATCAGGTGGCCAAAGTATTGGAGGTTCAGCTTCAACATCAGTCCTTCCAATGAATGTTCAGGACTGATTTCTTTTAGGATGGACTGGTTGGATCTGCTTGCAGTCTAAGGAACTCTCAAGAGTCTTTTCCAACACCACAATTCAAAACCACACTCTCCAACTTAGTATTTAATGAAAATCATGCCAACGGAGGGGGTCTTCCACCATATAACTGGGAGACAGACGTTGGGCTCCATTCTTACTCTGATCTCAGAGTAAGGGCCAAGCAGATCCCCCTGAGAGGGCAAAGGAAAGAGAAGGCATACTGGGTAAGACAAAGAACACGGAATTGTGGAGAAGAGTAAGACTCATTGGTTCAAGAGACTGATTTCAGGAGGGATGTGGAGAAAAAAATGGTTCAAAAAAGAAAGAACCTTCCATTGCAGCCAAGGCTCCAAGAGGAGACAGTGAGAGACTCACCTCCTCCATCACTTCTTTTGTTTGCTTAAGATACAATCTTCCCTTTGTAGTGTTGATTTTTCTTAAATATGTAAGGATTCTGGACAACAGGCAGAACTCTCTTACATGAAGAGGTGCTGGGAGCTCCGAAGATGCTTCCAACGCTGAAACTCTAGTTAGTCGTCAGGCCACTGGGGGAGGCAAGTTCGTCTCCCAGGTCACCTCCTCCTCCTCAACTAATCTTTGAGCTTCAGGATGGCGGGTGGGGAGCTGAACCAGATGAGGCAATTGCATGTGAATCCAGATTAAATCCTGGAGGGAATATTGCACCTGTTACTGGGATGTGATTTACTCTTGGCCAACAATAGGCATTTTAAAGCCTCAGGCTGAACTTAGGGTCTGGCCACTTGAGGGTTAGCCACTACTACTCAGGTCAGAGGCCCCTCAGGCTACCTAGGGTGCTTGTCACATAAGCAAATCTTTCAGCCCCCCTCTCAGCGGCGTCCTTTAGTCATGGTCTGATTGCAATGGTGGAGATCCACAGGCTATATTTTAGCAAACACTGACCAGTGTTGTGGTGTCTCAGACAGTCTTGATCCAGGGAAAGGTGGGCAGTGGGAGATGGGGGGATGCTCTTGGCCAGGATATGGGGGCAGGTCCAGGAAGCACTGAAAGTCCTTTTCCATTGGACATTCCTGAGAAGGAAGCAGGGCAACCTGGAGCTCCAGAGGCAACAGATAACCCTCATAGACAGTCTCAGAGACAAGGCTCTTATTCATAATAGAAAAAAAGAATTTTAAAACAAGAAAATGCACTGACTGTAGAACTTAGTGGTTAAGGGGCTTCCCTGGTGGTTCAGATGATAAGGAATCTGCCTGCAACGCGGGAGACTTGGGCTCCATCCTTGGGTCGGGAAGATCCCCTGAAGAAGGGTATGACTATCCACTCCAGTATTCTTGCCTGGAGAATTCCATGGACAGAGGAGCCTGGTGGGCTATAGTCCATGGAGTTACAAAGAGTCAGACACCACCAAGCAACTAATTTTCACCTTTCGCTTAAGAATCAGCCCTTCTAAGGGTCTGGCTTCTTTACTTGCTAACTGGATAACTGACATCAAGGTATTTTACTTCCCTGAGCTTCATTTTTCTTCATTGAGTAGATGGGACATACTAGAAAATACAAAGGTTCCTGGGACTCTTGCAACATATAAATGAGTCAGTGCATTTAAAGGACATGGCACTGAGTCTGGCACATGAAAAGCGCTTTATAAGCTCTTATCATCATTACCAGGGTCATAGGATGTTGCAGCCAAAAGTGATCACAGAGGTCATCTAGTAGGTTCCATGCCAATGTCATGACTACTGGCCGGAAAGGAATCAATAAAGGAAGAAGGCACTTAAGTGCTATGGTTCCCTCGGCTCAGCCTCCCTCTAACCAGTCCTCTGGTGGTTGCTCCCCAACCAAAGGATGAAGCACATTTGTCATTAAGGGAGTTTGGAGAGACCTTTCTATCGTCTCTCCAAGCCTGAGAACGTCACCTTGCTGCCTTGACCGTCGCTCACTTTGCAGAGCTCACAGGCCAGCTGTCTGCAGGCCCCAGCAGGCTCAGCCAAGGACAGCCGGGTTGCATCCCCCCTCCCTTTGCTCAGGCGTTTAATCAAAACAGTATTCAAAATATGATTCTGGGAGATTATATTGGGAGATTTGCAGGAGGCTCTCAGTGGGGGCAGAGATAGTGGGAACAGATTGCTGCTGGGGGCCGGAGGCTGGGATCGCAGGCTCAGACTCGCCATTCTCAGGCTTTTGGCTGTACTCTTGGAGCCGAACATCAGCTCTGCAGAGAACACTGAGCACAAGCATGGAGAACTAGATTATCTCCATACTTGACTGCTGGGGAAACTAAAAGAGGGAAAGGGCTTGTCCACAGCCACATATCGAGAGAGTAACGGGCTTCCCAGGTGGCTCAGTAGTAAAGAATCTGCCACTAATTCAGGAGACACAGGAGAGGTGGGTTCAACTCCTGGGTTGGGAAGATCTCTTGGAGGAGGGCATGGCAAGCCACTCCAGTATTCTTGCCTGGAAAAATCCCATGGACAAAGGAGCCTGGCAGGTTGTAGTCCATAGGATTGCAAAGAGTAGGACACAACTGAGCATGCAATGCAACGGGATTGAGGTGGCCAAGCCATTTCCTGGGATTGAAGGCTACTCCTTATGGCCCCTCTCATACTCCAGCCCTGCTCACACTCCAGATCTTTGGGACAAGCCTGGGCTACAGGCTCCTGCTCTGGGTTGTGGGAGGTAGGGAGAGGCTGGATCCTGTAGATGAGGTCCTGGATGGTACCTGGACCTTATTTTCCGAGGTTCAGGGTCCTATAAAAGCTCCATGACTGGAGGCAGGGTGCAGGTAAACCCTCTGCCCACTACCATCCTCCCTATACTCTGCATCCTAGTCCCAGTTCAGTAACATGACCTTGATTTAGGTGAGTCTCCTCTCTGGCGTTCACTTTCCCATCTGGAAATCTGACTCCATGTGATGCTACTGCCCCTCTCCCCTCCACATAATGGCTAGCTGGTGCCCCACTTCCAACTGGAGGCCCTGGGAACTAGCTTCCGCAGCCTGGCGGTGGGGTGGGGCTGGGGTGGGTTTACCTGGCCCCCTAGGAGGGGGTGGGGTCGAGAGTGCCTTGAAAGAAACCTCTGGCTAATGCTCTTTATTACAAGCGTTAATCCCGCAAAGCCGACTGGAAATAATGTTTATCTTTTCGCAGTTTAATTTCCCGGACCCTAAGCCCCCGGACAGTGAGGGCGACAGGAGGGTCCCTGGAGAGGCTGGGGGTAGGAGCAGCTGTCACCCAGGAGCAAAAAGAAGGCAGGGAGGGGGGTTCCCAGAGGAAGAGGAAGAGGAAGAGGAGTCAGAGCAAAAAGGGGGCCTTGGACGTTGAGTGGAGAGTTAGATTTATGTTCACCACGGGTTCTCTGACTCTGAGTCAGGCCCTGCCCTGTCATTTGGCCTCAGTTTCCTCATCTGAGGAAGGGGTTTGTGCTTTTGTAATTCATTATCTCTGACTAGTCTATAGACAAGGCAGAGTGGGGCGCGGACAGGTGGCCTGTTCCCCTTGATTTTTTAAACACCCACGTTTCCTCTACGCAGCCTCCAAGGTTCTTAAAATCTCCCAAGGTTGCAGATCCTTCCTGTCCCAGACTTCAGTGACCAGTCTGCTGGCACCGCGCTGGTCTGAAAGGCTGTCACCCAGCCAAGGCTGGAGGGGCTGGAGCTCTGCGGTGGAGACGCGGCCCCTAGGCGCACACCCCTGCAGCCCTCCCTCCTGCCTCTCCGTCCCCATCGGCTCCCCGGACCTCCCCCTAGGGTACCATCCCGGGTTCCCCTCTCTCTTTCCTCTCGCGCAGCGGCGAACGCACTCGCGGGCTAAAGCCGAAGCCACTGGGCCGGGGACACGAACTCAGGGCTCTCACCTCCGCCCCTCGGCACTCCCCAGCTCTAGTCTGGACGCTGCTCACTCCCGGGACAAAGGCGCTTTCCCCGCTCTTCGGCTCCCATTGGTTGGCCCGTACCGGAAGTGTTTGCTGACACTTGATTAAACGGGAAGGATGCCCCCTTCTCGTCTCTAATCGACCTGGCAAGCTGTCCGACGTGGCTGTTGGGTCAGAGGGGTGGAGCGGGCCCAGACACTGCCGAGCGGACTTCCATCGCCCCTCCTTCCAAGAAACTTAAAACCCAATAACAAACTCGGAAACCAATCCAGCTTCTACCCTAATATCCTGACACCTCCCCTCTCCCCGTTCCTGCCCCATCCCCAAGTTTCGCACTCGTTCCCCACCTCCAACTCCTCTGAATCGGCCTGGAGTCCCACTGGCTCTCCGACTCGGTTGGGTCTGCAAAGTTTGGTGGGCCTTGGCCATTACCTTGTCACTTTCTCTCCCAGCTACAAAAGGGACTGAAATCTGCAGCCCGCGCTGCCCTGTCTCCAGAACCCCTGACCGCATTTCCTCGTCCCCACCACCCCGACCTCACTGAGTTCCCCAGTTGCAAACAGGCCACACAGCTTGGGTTCGGTGGATTATTTTTAAGGACACAAGAGTGGGAAAGGGGAGGAGACACGAGTGATCCTTAGGAGCCACGTCAGCATTGAAGTTACAAAGTGAGGGTGATGGGGTGAGTGAACAGGAGAGGGAGTGGCTTGAGACCTGAATCCAGAGGGGAGAGGCAGACTAGAGTGCTGAGCTGGGTGCCCTGGGCATACTTGCCCAGCCTTCCCATTTGACCTTCCCCAAGGTGCCCTTCCACCTCCTCTGGGGATCTGAAAAGACGGACCTCTGCCAGCCACTCCCCTCCTCTGCGTGCCAGGAGGACCATTCGGAGTATTTCTGTGTGTCTGTCTCTTAGGCGAAGTGAGAGCCCCAGACCCTGGTGAGGTTTCTTAGCTTCTTAGTGTGGAGGTGAGTTCCAAAAAGTAGGGCTTATTTCCAGGATGCTTCTGCTAATCGCAGCCATTGCGCTAACCTGCTGAGAGAGGAAAGGTTGATTAAAACCCGAAGGCCACTCAGGGGCTATTGCTAGGAAATCCGAGATCGGTGGTGTCTCATCCCAAGGGAATCCAAGGTCCAGAGGCAATTTGCTTGCCAGAGGTAACATTTGGCCCTGTTAGGTGGAAATTCAAATAACAGTGTAACCCAATTTTCTAAGCTAGTAGTTAATCCTGCGAGAAATGACTTCAAAGAGCAGAATCTGATGGTAATTGCTGGAGGCTTCCAAATGCTTTGGGAATGTCCCTTTGTGGGGTGAAATTCCCTTCCAACCCAACACAGCCAGTGAACCAGTGAACCAGCCAGGTGCAGGAGACAGCTGATTGGCAGTCCTTCCCAGCTTGGTAAGAGGGCCCTATCCAGAGAGCACTCACCTGAACTACATCCCTAGGGATTTCAGTGGGCTGCACGGAGAGCTTCTGGCCTTAAGCACTGGCCTTGAACCGACTGTAGGTATCTGGTCTTTCCCCTGAGATTTCTGGGAAAGTCCTTGTGCCTGCCTAGCCCTAGCAAACTCTTAGTACAGGACCATAAGGGGAGCCAGCTGGCCTCCTCCAAAGGGCAGGCAGGGGACAAGAGTGCCTGGGCTGGAGGGTCATGACGGTGCCCCATCTGGCACATCTGGAGAGATCTAAACATTGGAGAGATCTAATCTGTCCTCCTCAATGACTTTCTAAGTGTTTCCTAGGTAAGTTACAGTCTCGTTCTAGTATAATCTAGTATTTGGTTTTAAGAAGATTCAGGAGCTAGAACTTTGATCTCTAAACTGTTTCAAGGAATGCGGTGAGACACTCTTGAGCTAGGCTACGTCTGAACGTGGGCAGAGAGCCTGTGAAGCGGCTGGGTACCCCGGAGTTGGGGTACGGGGAGTGGGGTGAGGGAAGGTGGGGAGGGGAGAGGTCTTTTGGTCAGACACGCCCAGCGCCGTTGGGGGCCCACTACCTTCTGCTCCGGATGGGTACTGGCACCGCACCACCTGCTCCCTCCCCCGCGGGCACGGCGCACAGTTCAGCGGCAGACCCTGTAGGGCAAACGTGGGGTTTCCAAAGGCTTTGGCTACTCGGGGAGACTCTTGGCACGCGGAGTCTCTGGGGACCGCGGGTCGCGCGCCCGGGCCTGGAGGCTGTCCGGGAATCAGATGGTGCTCAGGACTTCGTGGCTGGGGCAGGTTTGGAGGTGCCCCTTCGACGACGCTGGCGGCCGCCGTGTGCGCCAGAGACCAGATGCGCGGTGGTTTCTCGCTGCAGGGGTAGTGCATGGTCAACGTGGGGCCTCCTGGCTCGGCCCGGAGGAAGTCGGCTTCTCCCGATCTGGGCGGCTCAGTGAAGGAGAAGCGGGGTGCCGCCAGACTGCACTCCCTGCGCTCCGGTCGGCCCTCTCCAGCGGCGGCACATTGCGCTGCCGGCAGCGGCTGAGTGTCTTTATGGAGCTCAGCCAGTCTGTCCGTAGCTGTGGCCACTGCCTCCTCTTCATCCGCCTCCTCTTCCTCTTCTTCCTCCAGGTCTTCCAGGTCACTCAGCCGGAGCCCCCGGGCCTCCTGGCCAGCAGTAACGTCTGAGGGAAATCAAGAACGAGTGAGAAAAGCCCCAGGCCCCAAGGGAAATCCTCGGGAGTGCCCATTCCGGAGAAGCTTTTAGCAAGATGTGCCCTGCACTCAGGGCAGACTCGGTGCAATTCACCAGGACGGCCACACCGCCGACACTTGCCCCAGAGCTGCGGGCCTGCGGCCGGGGAAGAATTCCCGCCCTCAGTTAGACGTGCTCTCACCCTTCAGAAGAGCCCTCCCCTTTGATAGACCCTTTCCCTAAGACCTGCATCCGTTTCTCAGCCCTAAAAGAGCAGAGGGCAGTTTTTATCCAGTGTCAACACTCAGCGGCGGCTGGTGTGTATTATTTAATTCAGAAAATATTTACTGAGCACCAGCTATGTGCCAGACATCAATGAGGCTTTTAAGTATTAGGAATTTAGAGAATACAGCAGTGGAGGCTTTCTCTGGTGGAGCTGACATCCCTAAGGGGGTAAGTATGCCACAGGAAATAAAGTAGGCACATGTGGTAGAGAATAACTTGGGAAGCTGGCTGGTGTGGGGGCGCAGGGAAGGCTTTTTGGAGGTGGTGTTTTCAAGTCTAGAAGAAGGCAGTTCTCAGTTCTGTAGGGAATTCCAGGCAAAGGGAACTGATTGCACAGGCGAAGGCCCTGAGGCATACAGGGGCTGCAGGTGTCAAAGGAAGCCAGGGGAAGCCTTCCACAGAAGCTATGCCATGAGGTGGTTGTGAAAATCCAATCAAACTGTTTGATGATTGGAAAACCCAGGTAAGTTGGGGCAGGGAACATGGGGTACCTTTGGTGTCACCATTTAGGCAGCCCAGCAATTCCTCTGTTCCACCCTCCTCCTTCCTTTCTTCCCCGCCTTTGTTCTTGGGCGCCCAGGTCATCTTGTTCTCCTTTTTGAGGCGCCGGCGCGCATTGGCGAACCAGGTGGACACCTGAGTGAGGGTCATCTTGGTGATGATGGCCAGCATTATCTTCTCGCCCTTGGTGGGGTAGGGGTTCTTGCGGTGCTCGTTGAGCCAGGCCTTGAGCGTGCTAGTGGTCTCCCGGGTGGCGTTCTTTCTGCGCCCAGCACCACTCAACTCCACCGCTCCATACCTGCGGGGGAGAACCTGGTTCACAGTTCTGGGGCTGGGAACCTGGGGCTGCAGGCAGGAGACAATTTCTGTGCCTGAAGGAAGTGAGGTTCTGCTCACCATCCTAGCCCACAGCCACCCCATGCTCTGTGGATTGGTCCTACCTTGGCAGGGGAGGAGGAGAGGACTTGTGATGCCAGCCACCAACGCCCCATGCCTTACCGATCATACTGGTACTGCCCCAGTGTTGGCTCATAGGGGTAATAGGCTCCTGGTTGTGCCAGGCTGGATGTAAAGTTCCCCGCAGCCTCCTTAAATTCATACTGTGGATTCTGGAGGGGGAGGAGGGAAGAAATAAGGACTACATTTGGGGAGGAGGGGTGAGGAGTTGCTAAGGGTGTGAACTCTGGAGGTAAGTCTGGTTAGAACTGCAGCACCACCACTGGCATTGACTGTGTGATCCTGGGCACAGCGGTTTAGCCCCTCTGTGCCTCAGTTTCCTCTTGGTAAATGGGATGACAATCATGCCTAAAGGTTACTGAAGAAACAGGCTTGGCAGAATTCCTGGTGCAGCATAAGCAATATTTGCTGTCATTTACCTGTTACTACTTGTGCCTCCCAACAGCTGGGGCACTTTCTTACTCCCTTTCCGGAGCCATTCTCTGCCTTGTTCTATCTCTGTGACTTCGGGTAAGGTTATTCAAGCCACTGTGAACCTTAGTTTCCTCACCTGTACACTGAGCCTAGAGATGACTTGCCTGCTTCCCCCAATAATCGAGGTACAGATGTTTTCTAAACAGGATGGACTTCAACAAACTGTAACATGTAAAGATGTTTTATTTATTTTTTTACTTTACATAGAATCGTAACCATTTCCTTTCCTCCAACTGGTGGTGTACGTCCCAGATTTTCCTAGATGGAAATATCACACGGGATTTCGCCCCTGCCGCTCCTGCCCCCAGGCGGGTGGGTTCTGTCGCGCGGACCCAGGCTCCACCCCGGGTACTCACCAGCGCCCCGTACAGCGCCGGCGGCTCGGGGCTGTAGGGCAGGTAGCCTGGGTAGCTCTGGGCAGCTGCAGCGGCTGAGTAGGGAGCTCCATAGATGCCCAAGGCCGCGCCCAGCTCCGGCCTCGCACTGCCCAGCAGCCGACTGTCGTAGGGTGCGCAGCAGAGCGCGGCCGCCGGGGTGGAGCCCGAGGCCACATCTGGGACCGAGCGCGGGCCGGATTCACAGCAAGTGGCGCTGGAACTTGCAGACACCAGAAACTACGGGGGCGAGAGAGGGGGCACCGGAGGTCAGAGACCGGCGCCTCGGGCTGGCGGGAGCCAGCGGCGGAACTGCCAGATCAGTCCTTCCTTCAATATGAACTTAATTCCCCCGTGTGCTGAGCGTTCTCCTGAGGACTGTGACGGAAATGAACCATAGACACCATTTATCCAAACCGCCTTTATAGACCCTCCTAAAGCTTTGCTAAAGCTCCAGAGTTCCAGGGGCTCCGGGTCATGGGAAGGTTCTGAAACCGGAATTACAAAAGCCAGACTCGGCCAGTTCCCTGGTGAACCCTCCCTCCTCGCAGCCACAGGATCCTACCAAGGCCGAACTTGAAGTTTGCCTTAGAGACCACGTCTCACTCTTCTCACGTTATAGATGGGGAAGGAGGACTACGGAGAATAGGAGGCTTATCCGAGATCACACAGCAGGGCAGAGGTCAAGCTGGGGCTAGTCCTTGGGCTCTCTGCTGAGAAACTGAACAGGGGTGGGCGTCTCCAGAATTTCCCCAGGAGACCCTGTCACTGCACAGTGCCCACCCAGATCTGGAAAATCGAAGGAACCGGAAGCCCAGAGCTTGGACCTACCCGTGGAAGGGAGAGGAAAAGAACAGAGGATCACAAACGAACGAGCCCAGAAAAAGAGTGAGCGAGTCTGAGACCCTCCCGGCCACCTCGGATATCTGTACAGCGAGGAGGCCTGTCTGGAAGTTTCCCGAGATCCCACCCACCTCGCGGAGCGCGAGGTCAGAGTGCCCAAGTTTCGGGTCACACGATTCTTCAACTTGCCTGGGGGAGCGGCTCATTCTCTGCCAGTGATGGGGCATGTCAGAGGGGACTGCGGTACGCTACCCAGGTTCCCGCTCTCTCTGGCTTCCCTGGGAACTCGTGTGAGAGGAGGGCTTTGCGGGCAGGTTCCGGCACAGGGCACTCCCTCCTTCCAGTCTCCCCCATCCCCCATGGGGGCGGCTCTTACCTGGGAAGCACTGCCGTAAGGATGTCCAAAGTGCGGGAAGGACATTGTGACTGTCCGTGACCCCGCCGCCCTCTTCTCTTACGGGTTGCCGCCTCAGCCCCGCGGTTCTGCGCCTCCAGCCGTTCGCGGCCTCGGTTCCTTACACGGTCGCCGGTGCCCAGTGCTGGGTCCTCCGCCGGCGTGGCGTGGCTGGAGGCAGAGCCGAAGGCAGCCCAGCTGCCGAGCCCTGCGCTCCAGAAGGCTCCCCTCCGGCCCGCGCGGTCCGGAAGACAGAAGGGCCCATGGATGGGCAGGGGAAGGGAGAGGATGTGGGTTCGCAAAAGCGCGCGGCGGCGAGGCCAGGTGAGGCGCGGTGCGGGGCTGTGCGGCTCCCGAGGTGCCCCAGTCCAAGGTGGCCAGAGGCTCAGTGTGACGTCACGGTAATCCCGGGCCGCCAGGCGGGCCCCCGGGCCCTGGGGCCCCGGGCCACCAAGCCTGCCAAGCGCAGCCAGCCCGTGCGCGCGCGCGCACTCTTAACCACACTCACACTTGTTCCGGGAGGTTTGTGCAGCTGGTGAGGAGCGTCAAAGACCCTGACCCTCTCTGCTTGGCGCAGGATCCTACCCCTCTTCGCCTTAAGCTCCCGCGCGCGCGCACATACAATCTCACCAAATTACCCGGGAGAAGTAGGAGAAACGCCTCCCACCGCGCCGCGCAGGCCCCGGGCGCAGCGTGCCTACCTCCTCCCCTGCGGCCCGGAGGAGGAGAGAAGCACCGGGCGGCGAGGGAGGAGAGAATACAAAAGAAGAGACAGGAGAAACTACAGGAGGGAAGTGGGGGAGAAAGGCTAGAGGGAGAAGGAGGAGGGGAGAGGAGAGAGATGAGGAATCTAAGTGAACAGAGGCGCGCGGGGGAGGGGAGGAAACAGGGGTGGGCGAAGGCTGGGCGGAGGTGGAACGCTGGCAGGTGGAGGAGCGCAGACGCTCGGGGGACAAGCCTCCAGCCCGGCCCCCAACCCCCACCTCCGCTGCAGGAAAGTTTGTTCGCGCCGCTGGCCCCCAGCTCGTTGGGGGCAGCGTCGGTGGATCTCCTGTTCCGGCCGTCTTTTGTCCTCGGGGTCCTGGCTCCCTGCCCTAGGACTGCAGCTCCATCCAGGATTTCCATGACCCGGTCTTTACTAGGGTCTTGACCCCAGGGTTTCTCTGCTGCTCTCTGGTCCTCAGACTGAATAGCGCCCCCTCCAGGTCAAGTTCAGATTCCCCCTCCTCGGACTGTGGGTAAAGGGGCCTAGTTGGACGCCCCTGGGCATCTGCAGACCGCAGGCGGAGACTCCTGGGCGTCTTCTCGGAGGCGAGACTTGGCTGCCTCGTGCGCGCCGCTCGATGGGTCCACGGGGGACCGGGGAGCCGCACGAAGGCGCTGGGGCCGGGCTGCAGCCGCTGAGCTCCGCTGGGGGTGGCGCTGGCGAGCCACGGTTCAGCGAGCGGGGAGGGCGGCCGGTTCCCTGCGCTCCTCCGGGTCTCCTGGCTGGGCCCAGCGATCTGACCACCCCCTGTATCCTAGGGGTCCTCAAAGGGGCGCTGATGGCGGACGAGCTCATTGGTGCCTGGGAGGGGGATGTGTCCCCAGGGCGAGGGGCCGCCAGTTTGCTAGGACGGGAGAAACTGGACTCCTGAAGGCTCAATCCCCAGGCCTCCCGGGGCCTACAACCCCAGGACATCTGGGGGCGTAAAGGGGTTGTCAGTCCGGTGGGAGGAGGTCTTCCGGGGATGCTGCCGGCATCTGAGTGGAACTCTAGGGTTTTCAGGTTTGCAGGCCAGACACCTCAGATTGTCTCAGAATGTCACTCGAAGGGTCACCGAGCTTTACATCTTACAAAAACGCTCTCCCAGGCCCTCTCTGCGCCTTCCCAGAGGAACCGAGGGGTGGTGGTTCAAGGGCCTAGCTCTATTTTCTAGCTGAAACGCAAGAACGTGTGGCCTGGAGGTTAGGAACAACCGGGATCTCTGACCTGGGTTCTGGCGAGGCAAGGAGGAAGCCCAGGGACGGGTAAGGTCTGGGTCCCTGGCCCCAGCCTTCCTCAGGCACCTTTCAGCGGACACTAGTAGGCCCGGAAGTCAGCGACATCTTTAGAACGACACCGGTTTTTTTTTTCTTTACAGATTCTGCAGAACGCTCACGGAGCTTGAATAAGCCGCAAACCGCAGACTCCACCGCCTAAGAGATTATTAACAGGAGCACCAGATCCATTCCAAATACGAACAAACCCAGCGAGGTTTCCTGGCTGCGGCTACTGCGTGTCGTTACCTTGGAGAAACCTTGCGTTCAACCCGGGAAAATCCTAGTTAGAAGAAGAATTACAGTTATCGCCAGATTGATTTAGTGATAAAAATTCACCGTAATGGATAAGATTCCTTGATTTTTCAAAATGCACTTTGGAGCCATCTACACGTTTGCAGCTGGGATACATCTTTTTTTTTTTTTTTTTTTTTAAGTAAGAATTGGAGAGAATTCATTAAATTAGTCCCTTGGGGAAGATTACCGCTAATTAATTAATTGCAAACATTTCCAGAGGGAAGGTATGTCAATTGTAAAGTAATAAAATTAGGTAGTTGAAATACTTACTCAGCAACTTTGTTTGCCCATTCATTCCTAAGCAGATTTTTTTTTTTTTTTAAATGACAGAAAAAATGGGGAGGGTGGTGAAGAAAAAGCATTAGCTCTGTCCCCTGGCGATCTGGTTGCAAAGGAGAAACTACCATATAGGATTTATTGATTTTCAGGTGATTTATAAGATCTCTGTGGTATCAGTGCTGTGTGCAGGGCCCCCAGGCCTACCTCTTGTCTTCCCTCTCTAGGATTCAAAAAAAGCAACATGATTTGAAAAAAAAAAAAAAAAAAAAAGAAAAAAGAGGAGGAAGAACAGTGGTGAAGTGAATTGGGAGGTGTGACTATAAATGCTTCAGCATTTTTCTTCATCTGCAGAAAAGAAAACAAACAAAAGAGCTGGTTTTTCTGTTAAGGCATCTTTCTTTCTATTGTGTTCAAAGTTGCTTTAAGGTCTAAGAATGTATTGGGGAGGAAGGCTGCTCTTTCCAGGCATGGAGACCTTGATTTCACATTGCTTTCCTGGAGAGAGGTGGCACCCAAAGCAAGTCTACCTGGTGCTACTGACATTTGACTGTCACTACCTTAAGCATTTAGTAGGGTTCCCTAAAAGTGTTCCTATGAAGTATGCCTTTTCCGATTATTTGGGGGCCCTCATTACAAAACCAAACCATCAGGTTCAACCAGTATCAGCCTCTGTCTGGCAGAAACCTTGGGTGAAAAGGAGTGTTTCCTGGAAAGTGATTCAGGGAAGCTGCCATGGAATTTGCTCTCTTCCGGACTTGTTGACAGGCAGTCACATCGACAGCCAAGTGCCCTGAGCCTCTCCACCATGCTGGCTTTTCATTGCTTTGTTCAGCCCTGATTCATTTTGTTTGGGGAGAACTGCCCAATTGTCTGTGTGTCCGTATTGAATTTTGCTGAAGCAAGTAAATAAACCTATCGAATACAGACCCAATTATATTTAAGGGAGTCGTTCCACCTTGTTTTATACAGATGATACAGATTCTTTTATTGTATTATACCACATACCCTGATAGTACCTCTAACCGCTCATTAAAACAAATCTGAAATAGTCAACAGTCAAAGGCCTCTTTGGAGCAGGGATAGTACTAATCTGACATTGTTTATTTGAAGTTCAGATTGCTTTGATTGAAATGTACTGAAGGTCTCGAGCAGGCAGAGTAAAGGATGTGTCTTGATAGTAAACCTGAATGCAGGTGCCACACACATAAAAAGGAGAATAAATCACACTGTACTATTTTGAATATTTTAAATATCTCTGATTTCCTAATGATTTAGAAAGACAACAGATTTTTACAGGGAGAGGATGATAACAGCAAAATGCCCCAAATCAACTTTAGATGTGCGAGTATATGGATAAAATAACACTGATGAAAATGTGCTGTTATATTTTTTAAGTATGAATTTTTTGTGTGACTGGTTTTGAACTGAGAAGGATGACATCTCAAATCTATGCATGAATGAACAAGCGCATCTGGACACGTGCATCTATAATTTATACTGATCAGTCACCACAGGTCTCCCCGAGTAAAGTCGAAATGAACACTAATTGTTTTGACGGAAGTAGTGTGCATGGCATCTGATTGTGAAACACAGCGAGCCCCTGCCTTGCCTGCATACATATTGTCAGCAGCAACTCTGGCATCAGGAGAGGAAAATAAAAAGGCAATAATTCCCAGATGAGGGTGTTGATGTTGCTTGTTAGGAAATAAAAATAGAAAGAAAGAATGAACTTCTAGATAAAGCGAAAAATGAGACAATGCAGGGATCCTGGTGTGTCCGAAAGCCAGGTACAAACCTGAGCTCAGACTTAAAAAATTGTAGCTTTGCGTTTGTAGATTCTTGGGAGCTACCCTAACACCTCTGCTTTATCTTATGTAAGGCTCATGATAAGGAAATTGAAAAGGTGGGAAGCAAACCTCAGATCACACAAACGAGCAGATGGCAGAGGAGGAAACAGAACTGCAGTCTGGGTCTTTCCACAAAACCTTATTTCAAACATAGATAAAGCCAGATACGGCTGGAGATGTAGTGCCCTGGAATAACACAACGTAATTTAGCCCAGAAATATCTGAAGAGACACTACAGCAAGCACATTAGTTCAAGTCTCTACTACATGCTTTTATATCAACTTGTTTTATGAAAGAGCTTCTGTGATAATTTAGGAGTTTTAGAAATTTGATGAAGATCATTAATTAAAATAGAAAATGGCAAGCAGACCCATCTGTGATGGATAAGAATAATAATAATTTAAAACCCCAGCAACAACAAAAGACTTCTAAAAAAATCCACCCAAGATTATGTCTATATGATGGCTTATAAAACAATTAATGCAATTTGGTTAGTGACTGTGTCAGGAAGATATATATATATATATATATATATATATATATATATATATACACGTGTGTGTGTGTATATATACGTATGTGAAAGTATTAGTCTCTCAGTTGTGTCTGACTCTTTGCAACCCCACGGATTGTAGCCTGCCAGGCTCCTCTGTCCATGAAATTCTCCAGGCAAGAATATTGGAATGGGTTGCCATTTCCTTCTCCAAGGGAACTTTCCCAGCCAGAGATCGAACTCCGGTCTCCTATATACATAGTTGGGGGACCCGGGTTTGATCCCTGGATCGGTATATATGTACTATTTACCAACCAAATTATTTATATTTATATATATATATTTTAATCTTTGTTTTTGCATCAGTAGTTTGGGGGGATTGGTGCATTAACTTCTCAGTTACAAAGCAGCTTTTATGTATAGAAATTCTTCATTATTTTTATCTTTGACATTTTTCTCATGATAGCTCAAGGAATCTCAAGGAATTAAAATTGAAAGTCAACAAGAGATGTAAGAATTTGAAAGCCAAGGAACAGTTCCAGAAGTCAAAGTCTTCAGGAAAAAAAAAAATTCATGTAAAAAATAAAGACCTGAAAGAGGCAACATATAAAACTTGCTAGGATAGGATGCTGTGTACTTTTTCCCCTTTGCAACAGGGGAAACCGCCAAGAGTGGTTTTGAGTGTACAGTTAGGGACCAGACCTACATGGCCAAGGCCAGTGGGCGAGGGAGCTGATTTGATGCCGGCTCTGACTCTAGGCAGGGACGGTGCCTTTTTGCATACAACACTCTAACTGGACCATGGCTAATAGGCCATTTTTAAGGATGCTATTTTGTCATTCTTCTCCCTAAAGTATTTCACTGTTGTAGACTTTAAGGCTTCAATTAAAATACGAGCAGCGTCAAGCCACACACATTTTGTCTGATTAGCTGCATTCCGCCAGTTTTCTCTTTCACTGTGGTTTCTCCTACTTTTAAAACTGAGCATTAGAACTGGCCAGGAGCCTTCTTTTTTGTGCCACCTGGGGCCTGCTACTTTAGGGAAGCTGGGACCATTTGTGGTGTCACGTGCTGGCCAGAGTAATTTATAACAAATCTTCACAAATCAATAAAAATATGGGAAATATATCATTTTTAAAGGGGGGAAAAAAAGAGAAACATATGAGACATGCCCATTAGGAGCATAGCCATTCTAATACCTGCATGTCTGCTTAGGTCTGCAATTAAAAACATTCTGATAATAAATCTCCTTGCAGTCTCTTTTAATGCTTTTAACTTTCCTGAAGGTTCAAATTGGTATCCCAAAAATGTGCCAGGACTTTCACAAGGTATTTTATAGACTCATAAATAAATATGGCAATTAATCTCTGCTATATTTCTTTCATATTTGATGACAATTTATTATGGCATTCACCCATTTGGTGCACAAAAACTCTAATGCACTTAAAATCGGATTTCAAACCAAACATTTTATGGGAAAATATAGTATTGATCATCCATTTAAAGATATCATGAAGATGATTCATAACCTGCTGTAAAAAACAGATCTCCTGAGAATCTTACAAATGAGTGGGGTGGTGGAATCGTCTATTCATAAAACCAGAGCTGTTGGATCGGTTCCTCTTGTTTTCTTCATCTATCTTTGAGCTTTCCAGCACTGATTACTTTCATAAGTTGCTGTTTTATAAGAAAAATCCTTTTCCATGACATTTTTCATAGTGACAGAGGTTGTGAAATTTCGCAGTATTTTCTTGTACAATTTTCTCTCAAAATTCTGTCTGCAGGAAGAGTTTCCAGGGCAATAGAAGATGTTTCCATTACTTTGGAGTCAAAAGTACTGTATAACCCTCGTGACACTTACATGTAATTGACAGATCGTGGTAGTTCTAAGAAACCTTGAGCCCCTGATAGTCCACTGAACTCATCTGCTTTGAATGTTTGAATATCGTTTGTGTACACACAGTCGGAGTGAGAATATAAGAAAATTCTTCCCTTCAAGTAGCACATGGTGTCTGGGAAGAACGACCCAAATCATTTATTCAATAGACATCTTCTGAATGTCTGTTGAATGCTGGGCATGGTTCTAGGAGGTGAAAGTTCAGAACTGAACAAAACAGTTCCCTGCCTCATGAAGGTTACATTCAAATGAGTTAAATATTATTTGCATCATCCTGAAATCACTTATCTGGCACTGTAATACTTTGGGAAAGTGGCTTAGTATGTACTGAATGCTGACAAGACTCTAGGCATAAAGTTAAGAACCTTTATACCTTCATTCATTCCTGTGCCAAGTATTCACTGAGTTCTTGTGTTTTAAGAGTACTGACTTAGGGGCTGTGAATTTAGTTCAAAGAGATGATGAAAATTTCTGTCCCCATGGAGTTTACAGTTTAGTTGTAATGTCTACCTGATATTAGAAATCATTTGTTTTGTTTTACAGAAGTTGGATCCTAAGAGAGCTTAACTTGCCCAGTGTAACAGAGCTAGTTCTGAAAATCATGGGTTTGAACTAACTTCTGGCTTTAAAATCTGGGGAAAATAACATTTCTGATGAAATACTTACTTGCTGAGATGATGCTGTTTCAAGAAATAACCACCTCCCCTAACATACAGATGATCTGAACTGCTGTGTTATTTTTCATAGCATGTGATTGGCTCCCCCTACCTTTTGAAGCCTATGTAATACCAATTTTCTGCGTAGAAATGAAAAACAATGGACACCAACACCTTGGATTCTCAGGGGTTAGTTTTTACATTTGCCTTTGACTGATGTACTGATGACTAGGGTGGTATATAATATCTAAATGACTAGGAAAACACATCTCATAAATATTGGCTGATGGGCATAGGAGATGGAGCACTGCTGAGCTGTGACTCAGTTGCTTCAAATCTACCCATATTACCTACTACATCTATTACAGGTCCATTACTTACTTTCTTCCATTCTCCTAGTCACTCTGGAGGTTAAATAGGGGAGGTTTTCTCACCCTCTTTTCACAGATGAGTAACCAGGGTTCAGAGGGATTAAACCTCTGGTTTAGGGCACATAACTGAGTAGCATTTGAGACAACCTTGGAACCAATGGGTTGCTGAACTGATGCATGGTTTTCTCATGGGTTCCAGCACCCTTTGTAAGAAGGCATGAAGTCCGACCTTGGATTTTTATAGAGGCTTTGGGAAGTAGCCTAGCAGCTCTTTATATCTCTGGGAAGGTGGCACCTTGCTCTTTCATTTTGGCTTTGCTATCAGATTTCCCCTGGCAGTTTTAAAGCCATACATGCTTCTGCTTTCTGCCTAAGTAGCCTCTGTACATGAAACTCTCCAAGTAAGGATACTGGAGTGGGTTGCCATTCCCTTCTCCAGGCGATCTTTCCAACCCAGGGATCAAACCCTTGTCTCCTGCACTGCAGGCAGGTTCTTTACCCTCTGAGCCACCAGGGAAGCTTTCTGATGTTTCAGGTTTACTCAGAAGAGAAAGTTTCCAGTGTTCACAGCAATGACAGGGCATGACACTGAGTATAAGACATTTAATCAACAGTAATAAATCCACCAACAGGACTTTGGATCTCTCACCTGCATTTCTGAAACCCCAAAGCTGGTGTCTTTCAGAGGGGATACCTACATTAGCTCCAGGCACATGCTGCTTTGAACCTGCGGAGATGGAGACACTGGGCGCAGTGTCTATCTCATGGCCAGGAGAAAATAGACTTGATGGAGACAGCATGAAATACACTAGTGGGATTAGACTGTCAGTGTAGACCGGAGAACATAAACCATTTCCTGTGTCACTCTCCAGCTCAAGGGCAGGGGCAGAGCAGAGGCGAAACCTGCAACTATAATTATGAAATATAAATTTATACATATATAAAGGGGAAGGCTGAAAGTGGATATTAACCACTAAAACTCCTTTTACATTATACACCACAGGGATATGGAAAAGCAGTGTGGGGATTAAGGACATCTTTTTGCTTGGGGACTAATTTATTACTCTAGATTATGCAGTTAACGGAGAAAGGGAAAGTTGATACTTGATTGTTTCTCTGTAAAAGTTAAATGTGAGTAATGGGAGGATCTTGCCCCTGGCTGTAAACACTTGGTGTTAGAGGAAAAGATGGCCAAGAGCTTAACAGAGCAGAGCACTGGTTTGCGAGACAATGCTGGAATCTAGCCCTGGTCCTGCTCCTGATTGTCTGGAAGGCTTTAGACAAGTCTCTTTTCCTCTGGAAGCCTCAGTTTACTCATCTGCAAAATGGAGAGCCTGAGTTCCATGATCTACAAGGGTCCCTTGGGCTCACATCTTTCTGGGAGTCAGGTCACGCTTCCTTTTCCAGGACTTAAAAATTCTTCTGCTACCTTTATAAGCACAGACTCTCTGGAAAGTTCTTTTTTATCATGGATGGCAGATTGAAATCTTTTGAGCATTTTTAAAAAGTACACATGACCAGCCTCACCTTCTGAGATTCTGAGCAAGCCTGAAGTGTGGCCTGGACATCTGTATTCAAGAAAAATA
This sequence comes from Ovis canadensis, assembly GCF_042477335.2. Classification (NCBI taxonomy): domain Eukaryota; kingdom Metazoa; phylum Chordata; class Mammalia; order Artiodactyla; family Bovidae; genus Ovis; species Ovis canadensis. The sequence goes on along the minus strand of NC_091258.1, from coordinate 36,764,838 downwards.
TAAAATATAGTAGTATGCACATGTTAATCCCAAACTCTCAATCTATCTTGCTGCCCCACCCTTCCTCCCTGGTAACCATAAGTTCATTCTCTAAGTCTTGAGTCTATTTCTGCTTTGTAAATAAGTTCATTTGTATAATTTTTTAAGATAACACATATAAGTGATATCATATGATACTTGCCTTTCTCTGTCTGATTTTTTTACTTAGTATGATAATCTCGAGGTCCATCCATGTTGCTGACATGTACATATTACTATATTTAAAATAGATAACCAATAAGGACCTATTGTATAGCACAGGGAACTCTGCTCAATACTCATAATAACCTACATGGGAAAATAATTTGAAATATATATGTATGTAAAACTGAATCACTTTGCTGTACACCTGAAACTAATATAACATTGTTAATCAACTATGCTCCAATATAAAATAAAAAATTTTTAAAAGAAAAATAAAACCAATAGAAAAATAAAAAATAAAAAGTAAAATATGCATGTGATAAAATGCTGTACTTCCTGTGGGTGATATGACTGATGGTCTAGCTCATACCCACTCCCTGCTTCTTCCTGGCTAAGCATGTTCTGACGCTGTCTGGGGTGACTATGCACAGTTGTAACTACTTGCTTATGGATTTCTAGCACCTTTCAATGAGGGAGAGGAGCATGCCATGTGAACCAATTCTGGCCAATAAAACATAGAGAAGATTTGCGTGGAGGATTCTGGGAACGCACTTGTTTTCATGATAAGAGAGGCCAGAAGCAATGTGGCACCCTTCTCTCTTTTCAGTCTTAAATAGCCACTTTCACTTGTTCATTAGTTCAACAAATGTTTATTGAGCACTTACTCTGTACCGGATAGGATTCTAAGATGTGGGGGTACAGTTGTGAACGAAACAAAATCGCCATCCTCATGGAGCTGATATTCTGGCCTGAGTCAGACAATAAACAAGGTACACAGGTAAAGTACAGAGATTCTAGAGGAAGGGAAAGGCTATGGAGGACAAAAAGAAAGCAAGGAAGGAGTCACTGCGAGTAAAGGGTCAAGATTACTGCACAGAAGTACCCCTTTATCAGGGAGCCAATTAAATGCTACCTCTGGTTATGTCAGACAAACTGGTTTTGTCTAAGTCTCTGTTAATTGGGTTTTCTATTACTTTCAGCTGAATGAATTCCTGAGACAGTGTAGTGGGGGTACAAAGAGACAAGTAAGTCATCTGATTATTTCATCCCCACTCTCCAGAGGCACAGACTCCTAACAGTTTCTTGGCTGCCTTCCAGAAATTTTCTATGTTAATACAAGTCATATAAATATAAGCTATACATGCAATCTCCTAATCCCTCTCTCTCATACACACACACACACACACACACACACACACACAATTAATGACAGTATAGCATGGGGGTTGGAGATTTAGATATGGGCAACCTATGTAGTATAGCATAGGTATTATATATGCAGTTTATGTAGTGTTTCATGACATACAGGCTGCCTATGTAGTGATCCCAACACCTTCTAGCCATGACTATCTTGAATAAGTTCCTTTTTTTAATTAAAACATTGTTTTTGTTGCTCTGCTGAGTCCTGGGCTCTTCGCTGCAACATCCACACTTCTCTAGTTGTGGGGCACCGGCTCCAGAATGCTCATGTTCAGCAGTTGTTGCCCACGGGCTTAGCTGCCCTGGGGTCCCTGGAGTCTTCCTTTCCTGACCAGGGGTCAAACCTGCATCCGCTGCATGGGAAGGCAGATTCTTTACCACTGGACTGCCAGGGAAGTCCCTTGAATAAGTTTCTTAATTCCTGTTTTTCAATTTTTCCCATTAGGAAAAGGAGAATAACAAGCTTACCACAGTTTCTTCTGATGATTTACTATACTATGAGATCAAGCATATATAGCTTTCTCTGGTACACTGGGACCACTCAAAAGTGTTTGCTACTTTATACACAGAAGGCACACAGATACCCCTCCTTTGGACCCCAGTGTATTACTCCTTAGTCCAGAGATCAGTATTTTTTCTCTTAATGTCCATGGGACATTTGAATGAGCCCTCTTGTTGGAGGATCATGCTCTAAAAGGATTTATGTCACTCAGCAGCTGGCTAATGGCACAAGGAGAATCTGCTGAGATTGGTTTTCTTTCTCTTTTGCTAGTTTTTCCTTTTCACAGCTCCTGTCTAATAAACTTTCCCCTTTAGTTGTTTTCAGAGCTAGGCACACTCACAGGGCAGCATTTATGATGCATTCTACTTCAGCATTTAAGAACTGGATCTTTGCAGACTTTTCCTCCACTAGGCTGCGTCTCTTGTTTTAGGGTGGATGGATAGAAAAGTAAACGAACAAACAAGGAAACCAATCTAGAAGTCCTCTATGTACAGAGACAACATGATAGGTAATTTACTGACCTTGATCCTATGAAGGAAGGGGTATTTAAATGACAACTAGTCCAATGGGGGCACAGACATGAAATAAATCAGATAATAATACCGTAACACGTGAAGTGTAATGAGGGAGAATAAGCATAAAGGGCAATGGGAGTGACTAATCTTAGCTAATTGTGCCTTATAGCTTGTGCTGAAGACCAGGGAATAATCTGGCTGTGACAGGCAAGCTGGGGTTTTGATCAGAGAAGGAGGGAGGGGGCATTCCATGTGAGAGAGGAAATTAGCATAGGCAGCGCCATGAAGTGAGATATTGGGGATGATAATAGGGTACATGGGAAGGCATGGATGGGATGGGGCCAGAGGAGGTGATGTGAACAGACTGAGAAGGCTGTTGGGTACCACTGAGTCTCTGATTCATGTCTTTGGGATCGAGGAGTGTCATAAATGACAAATGTAGCATTTTCTAGAACTCTAACCCTTGCCCAGTGCACACTCTCAGCTTCTTTCCTATCCCACCCACCAGGCTGCCCCATTCTGTGGGGGCTCCAAAAGAAAGGGATGAAAGTGGCTGAGTTTGGGAGAGAAGTACAGAAGAGTAGGTCACAGGCAGCGGCCACCTGATGTGAACGGCCATCTCATTGAAAAAGACTGTGATGCTGGGAAAGATTGAGGGCAGGAGGAGAAGAGGGTGTCAGAGGATGAGACAACTGGATGGCAGCACTGAAGCAATGGATGTGAGTTTGAGCAAACTGTGGGAGATGGTAAACGACAGGGAACAGGGAAAACAGTGGAAACAGTGTCAGACTTTATTTTGAGGGGCTCCAAAATCACTGCAGATGGTGATTGCAGCCATGAAATTAAAAGACGCTTACTTCTTGGAAGAAAAGTTATGACTAACCTAGACCGCATATTCAAAAGCAGAGACATTACTTTGCCAACAAAGTCTGTCTAGTCAAGGCTATGGTTTTTCCAGTGGTCATGTATGGATGTGAGAGTTGGACTGTGAAGAAAGCTGAGCACCGAAGAATTGATGCTTTTGAACTGTGGTGTTGGAGAAGACTCTTGAGAGTCCCTTGGACTGCAAGGAGATCCAACCAGTCCATCCTAAAGGAGATCAGCCCTGGGTGTTCTTTGGAAGGAATGATGCTAAAGCTGAAGCTCCAGTACTTTGGCCACCTCATGCGAAGAGTTGACTCATTGGAAAAGACTCTGATGCTGGGAGGGATTGGGGGCAGGAGGAGAAGGGGACGACAGAGGATGAGATGGCTGGATGGCATCACTGACTCGATGGACGTGAGTCTGAGTGAACTCCGGGAGTTGGTGACGGACAGGGAGGCCTGACGTGCTGCGATTCATGGGGTCGCAAAGAGTCGGACACGACTGAGCGACTGAACTGAACTGAACTGAACTGAAAGGACAGGTAAGCCTGCTCTGCTGCAGTCCATGGGGTCACAAAGAGGTGGACATGACTGAGCAACTGAACAACGACAAAGGCAGTGGGAAGGCTGAAGGTGATACGCCTGTGTCTTGAGAGTGGGTGCTAACACAGGTATCAGTCAAGATTCTTTTTGTTGCTATAATAGATAAAGCCGGGCTCCTTTAAGAACAAAAAGGTAAATGGAGAGTGAATTAAAGGATGAGTTAGCAATCCTACTTTAGGAAAACACGTCCAGAGATCTCAGCCTTCCCAGATGTTGCAGTGGTAAAAAATTCAACTGCAGAAGATGCAGGTTCGATCCCTGGGTAGGGAACAACCCCTGGAGGAGGAAATGGCAACCCACTCCATTATTCTTGTTTGGGAAATCCCATGGACAGAGGAGCCTGACAGGCTACAGTCTATGGTGTTGCAAAGAGTCAGACACAACTGAGTGACTAAGCACACACATTCAGAGATCTCAGCAAGAGACTTGAGGACTTTTCCTCCCGAAGGCTGCCATTAAGCATACAATAACAATATCCCTTTTAATAAGTGTGATATTCCTGAGAGAGAGAATATGATTGGTCCATTTTCAGTCTAGTATTATTGATTGGACCAATCATCTGTGGCCACAGAAAGACGGGGTGACAGCTCAAACTTGGGCACTGAGGCTTGCAGGGTCTACCTGTTATAAGCCAAGCAACACTTTGAAATCTAAAATGGTGGCTCAAAGAATAAACCAGGACAATCTCCAGGAGTGGAGCGAAGTTATCCTCCGTTCAGGGCTTGGAGGAGGGCAGTTAGAGTTACCTCTGCTGGATCCTGGCCCTAAGAAATTTGGACTTCATAATTTACGAAGGCAATGGGGAGCCAACAAATCCATTCAGCACACATGAAATATTTCAAGTGAGGCACAAGGGACCTGGAACAGGTCTTAGAGAAGATGGATTTACATCTGGCAATAAAATCCCAACTCCAGTAACCTTTGCACTTAGGTCTGGATTTTGTCTGGATCTTAAAGCTTTTATAAGTGTTTAAGAGCATGAACTCTGTAGGGTTTGGAATTTCTCTTGCCTTCTCTCTCCCCAAAGATTGGTCTACCATGATAAGGTTGGGGGTTGGGGGCACCTACTTTTCATTTGCCCAGTGCTGGGACTCTTGGGTGATATAATTAAACTTGCTGAGCTCCAGCATCCTCACCTGTGAAATGGGGGTCTTTCTAGTGACCTTATAGGACTATCATGAGTGCAAAGTCCAGAACACATTTGAAAGCATTTTGTAAAACAACACATGAGTGAATGTGCTTATCTTGCTGGAATTGGGTTTTGGAGGCGAAAATCATTGCTTTGGGTCTCAGCTTTGCTTAGGAAAGTCACCTTGCCTCTCGGCTCCTCAGTCTCCTCATCTATAAAATGGGGACAGCAGTGCCTATCCTGCGATGTTGTTGTGAATGTTGGAGGATCATTTATGCAAGTGATCTTGTATGAGTGTGAGCACAGAGTCCAGGCACAGCACGTGATAATCCTCCCCAGCTCCTGCAGGAGTGTTTAAGAAGTCACATCCAACATTCACGGTGCGTGAGGGTCTCTCCAGGAACCAAGAGATCTTTAGAGACCTCTTTTGTGGTAGGCATTTTTACTGTTCACCTATATACTTCTCCTCTTTCCTTTTTGGTGGCCTGGAGAAGACACTTCCAAGCTTCCTTGCCATTAGACAGTGCCATGTTACTAGTCTGGGCCACAGGATAATGAACAATATGAGTCACTTCTGGGCTAAGGCAATGAGAAATCTCTGTGTGAGAGGGCTATCATTCTTTTTCCTTGAATTTGCAAATGTGTAGGTTTCATGTGGACATGGTCTCACTGCATGGAGGATGGTTAGCTTTAAGATTCTCTGACATGCAGCAAAATTGGCAAGAATTAAGAGACTGAGATTTGAGAGACATTGGTTAATGCAGCAGATTCTAACCTATCCTGATGTATATTGCTTACTGCCTGTGTGGACAAGCAACTTCTCTGAGTCTTCCTTTTGTTTATCTGTAGAATAGGATAGACAATGGCATCAACTCATAAGGTTATTAAATGAGATGATGCATGTAAAATGCTTAGCTCTGGGTTTGGCCATAGAATATGCTTGATGATCTTGACAATAGTGATGGTAATAATGATAGTGGGGCGATGGTGATGGTCATGATGGCAGTGATTCAGAAGCTGGATACAGTAACTGGATTCAAACCCTTCTATTTAAGTAGAAGAACCCAGATAATCTCCAGTTCTGGGCAGTGGCTGAGCATCTTCTCTGGCGCATACTGAAAGTGAAACTCACTCAGTCATGTCCGACTCTTTCCATGGACTCTATACAGTCCATGGAATTCTCCAGGCCAGAATACTGGAGTGATTAGCTGTTCCCTTCTCCAGAGGCTCGTCCCATCTTAGGGATTGAACCCAGGTCTCCTGCATTGCAGGTGGATTCTTTACCAGCTGAGCCATCAGGGAAGCCCTGGCGCATACTGGTGCACGGCTTATTGTATCATATGAAACCAATTAAGTGTCTGTACCTATGGCGGTCTGTGCAACTGCCTAGTCTATCTATAAAAGAATACAAAAAAGGGAGCTCAACCAGCAATATGCTCTTCTGTTCTTAGTGTTATGACTTTTTTCATTTGCTAAGAATGTGAAGTCAGGCATTGTGCTGAGTGCTGCCACTGTAGGCATAAATGAGAACTGGTATGTGACCTCGAGGAGTTCATAGTCCATGCAACATTTATAATAATTGCACCAGGACACTCTAAGAACAGGAGTATATGTTTTATATCTCCATCCCTACTTTGCCCAGTACCAAATCGCACAAAATTGTCCATGGAAAGAATTTGTGCTTCATGGACAGAGGGATGAGAGTCTGAATTTCAGCTCTGCTACTTCCTGGCTGAGTCTTTGGGTAAAATTCTTGACTTCTGTTAGCCTGAATTTCCTTTTCTTTAAAAAGGAGATGACAACTGCTATCATGTTTTGAGAATTAATTTTAATATATATAACATAACTTTGGCAGAACTTAGCATTTAATAGGCGCTCAATAAATATTAGCAGTTCTTAAGTTCCTTGAGAGTCTACGTTATTTTGGACTCCCAACATCTAGCTCTTAGAGAGTGGTCCATATGTATTGATGGAATGGCAGGTAGAGAAAATGATTTTCGATAATAAAGCACCCTTCAAAGTATTTATACATTTCGAATCTATTTTATGTTTAAAGCAGGGACCTTAATTTGGTTTTCATTAAAAATAGAATTATGTTGGGACTTTCTTGGTGGTCCAGTGGCTAAGACTCCATGCTTCCAATGCAAGGGGCCCACGTTTGATCCCTGGTCAGAGAACTAGATTCCACGTGCCATAACTAAGAGTTCACATGCCACAGCTAAAAGAGCCTGTGTTTTGCGATTAAGACCTGGTGCAGCCAAATAAATAAATATTTTAAAAAATGGAATTATATTACTCATATTTTTCTATTCTTAGCCAGTTATTGACACTGAGTGAATTTTTCTTGCTAGCTTTATTTCCTTTTTTTCTGTGATTTCCATTTCACTCCCCTTCGTAAGTAAGGATATGTGTGATATATGAAAAAAATATGGAATGTGGTTTTGTGTGTGTGTGTTTAATTTATATGAATTGGATTATACTAAGCATTTTGCTCTCTTTCCTCCTTTTCTCATGAAGCCTTCTGTTCTGTGATCTGTCCACATCATTCTATGTACGTCTGGCTCATGGTTCCTCACTACTGTGTATATCATGTACTCCATGTCATCCCTTTTTATTAACCAGAACATTGGATTTACCAGAACACCTTTATTCCCCAGCCAAGACTACTTTGCTAGAAATATTGTCTTCATTTTCTACTGAGTAAATCAGTCATTACATTATGACCTTATGATACAATTATAGCAATAATGATGTCTGTGCCCAGTTGCCCACATTGAGAATTATAGTAGGATAGAACTGAAAGCAAGCTCTTTGATTTTATGTCTCTCTGTTCCATGTATGCTTGCCCATATGCCTGTGTGCTATTGGCCATATTGTACTTTCTTGTGTTCTAAATAAATATTCCAATTTACATACTTTTAGTGAATTTCCATGGTGCATGAAAATATAAACTCAAAGCTATGATGTCAATTAAGACAATTCATATCCCGTAATAAAAGCAGCCTTAAGTTTAGAGGCAGCCAATCTGCATTCAAGTTTGGGTTCTGCCTCTTGTTAGCTGTGTGATTTCAGCCAAGCCATTTAACATTTTCAGTAAAGTGGAGAGTAATAAATACAGAGTTGTCATGAGGATAAATGCAATAATGATTAGACACGATATAGAAATGCAACATTATATCTTTTTTTTTGTTTCAGATACAGACTTTTAAAACTGTAATTGGCAAAAATTTGAGGGGCTCTGATGGTGTCCCTTTCCCATTTGTGCCCATGAGAGATGTTGTTAATTGAGCTGGACACCACCTCACAATCCTTTTCAACTTAGCACTCCAGGAAGACCACCAGCTGATTAGGGATAATTTGCTCCCCAAATTTTAATTTTTAGTTTTTGCCATCCTTGATTTAGGAACTGGGTTGTGTCCACTGGGGAAGCGCAGAGACGAACACATGCTAGGTTTGCCTTCAGAAAGCCTAAAGTCATGCCGAGGTGGTGGAGCAGGTGTAATGAGCTCCAAAACAAGACAAAGTAGGATCTTATGATGAATTATCCAAGTGCTACTGATACACAGAAAAATGGGAAATGGATTCTATAATGGACACCTCTGAAAGTTTCTTAGAGCTGGTAGCATTTCAGTTAAGCCTTCAAGGTCTGAGATGATTTGGGAGGTGCATACATTGTAAAGAACATTTCAGGTAGGAGGAAGGGTCTAACTCAAGTTCAAGATATGAGAAATGCAAAGTATGTGTGGAGAGCTGCTCAATCTGGTTTAAATCCAGGTACCATAAAATAGACAAGATACACTGAACATTATGATAAGTTTAAAGTATTCTCTTCTGTTTTTGCTACTACTATTAGCACTGTAACTATTAATAATACAAATTGGTGTTTATTGAGCCCTTGGGCTTCCCTGGTGGTTCAGATAGTAAAGAATCTGCCTGCAATGCAGGAGACCTGAGTTCACTCCCTGGAGAAAGGAATGGCTACCCACTCCGGTACTCTTGCCTGAAGAATTCCATGAACAGAGGAACCTGGCATGCTTCAGTCCATGGGGTTGCAAAGAGTTGGACACAACTAACTTTTAGGCTGCTCTAAGCACTGTGCTAAGCATATTAAATATATGATATCATTTGATAATCATAAAAACTGTATAAAATAATGTATCAGTTAGCTATTCAGTTTAGTTCAGTTCAGTCGCTGAGTCGTGTTCGACTCTTTGCGACCCCATGAATCACAGCATGCCAGGCCTCCCTGTCCATCACCAACTCCCGGAGTTCACTCAGACTCATGTCCATCGAGTCCGTGATGCCATCCAGCCATCTCATCCTCTGTCGTCCCCTTCTCCTCCCGCCCCCAATCCTTCCCAGCATCAGAGTCTTTTCCAATGAGTCAACTCTTCGCATGAGGTGTCCAAAGTACTGGAGTTTCAGCTTCAGCATCATTCCTTCCAAAGAAATCCCAGGGCTGATCTCCTTCAGAATGGACTGGTTGGATCTCCTTGTAGTCCAAGGGACTCTCAAGAGTCTTCAGCTTAAAATTATAATCACTTATTATTTATCATGAGTCTGGAGAAGTTCTGCAAATCTGGGCCAAATGTGGCTGATTTCAGGCTCACTCATATGTCTGTATTCAATTGATGGGTCTGCTTGGGTCTAGCTGTCTAAGATGACCTAAGCTAGGCAGCCTCTGTTGAACGCTTTCACATTCTTTCATCAGTATAGCTTGGATGTTCATGTGTCTTTGACAGGATTCTGAGACAGAGACCGGAAGGATTCTGAGTCAGAGACTGGAAACATGCAAAGCCTATGAAGTCCTCTAGGTTTGGAACTGAAACAGTCACTATTCTATTTGACCAGTCCAGATTCTAGGAATGGGGAAATAGGCTCCACTTCCTGATAGGAGATGCTGCAAAAATCACTGATGTGTAATCAATCTACCACAAGTACTAGCTACTATTATTATCTTTGCAAGTGAAGAAATTGTGGCCATAGGAGGTTGTGTCTTGCCTAAGTTCACATAGCTGGTAATGAAGGACCAGAACTTGTACTTGACTTGGGGGAAGCCCGGTAAAGACCATGAGCACAGGAGTGATGTTATCAGCTGACATGGAAGGAAGTGGGTATTTCTCTGGCTAAAACCTGGGACCAGGATTTCTCTGGCGGTCTAGTGGCTAAGACTCTATGCTCCCAAGGCGGGAGTCCTAGGTTCTATCCCTGGTCAGAGAAGTAGATCCCACATGCCACAGCTAAGTGTTTGCATGTCAACTAAGAGTCTGAATTGCTGTTTTTGTTTAGTTGCTCAGTTGTGCCCGACTCTTTGGGAAACCAATGGAATGTAGCCCGCCAGCCCGCCAGACTCCTCTGTATGTGGATTTCCCAGGCAAGAATACTGGGGTGGGTTGCCACTTTTTTCTCCAGAGGATCTTTCCAACTCAAGGACTGAACCTGCATCTCTCGCACTGGCAGGCGGATTCTTTACTGCTGAGCCACCAGGGAAGCTCCAAGAGCTTGCATATTGTGACTAAAGATCCCACACGTTGCCATGAAGGTTGAAGATCCCTGCCTGTTGCAAATAAGACCTAGGGCAACCAAATAAACAAATAAAATAAATATAAAAAAGTAAAATAAGAGCTGCCAACATGGAGAATGCAAACCTTGATTATTTCAACATCAGTCCATTCCACTTTCAACTCAGTTGGCCTTGGGACATAGTGTTCTCTCGGCGCACTAGGTGGCTATGGCATTTGGCTTTGAAAGGCACTGTCACTGAGCCCAATTTTGCTCCCCTTAATCCTCTGTATCTTTCAGGAAGCCATGCATGTCTTTTGGGGCATCTTTCCAGCATGTTCTGTGATTGTTAGGCATCTTCAAACTGAAAGGGACTGTCATTTCAAGGACTTGTGTCGTCCAGCATCCCTGCATGGCAGCTACCAGTGGCTGAATGCTCTGGAGACTGTGGAGAATTAGTGTGGCCTTAGCATCCCAGTGGCCTCACTTGCCATCATTGAGTGGCCTGGGCTCGGCAACATGGGACCCTTCCTGGAGGCAAAAGCAAACTTGAATTCTAACCTTAGTCAGATGTGGGCTTCAGAACTGCTGCTGCTGCTAAATCGTTTCCGTCGTGTCTGACTCTGTACGACCCCAGAGACGGCAGCCCACCAGGCTCCCCCGTCCCTGGGATTCTCCAGGCAAGAACACTGGAGTGGGTTACCATTTCCTTCTCCAATGCAGGAAAGGGAAAAGTGAAAGTGAAATCGCTCAGTTGTGTCCGACTCCTAGTGACCCCATGGACTGCAGCCTACCAGGCTCCTCTGTCCATGGGATTTGCCAGGCAAGAGTACTGGAGTGGGGTGCCATTGCCTTCTCCGGGGCTTCAGAATTGGACACCTGCTAACTCTGGTGACTGGAGATTAAAAGGCATAGCATGGCTTGATTTTCTCTTAGGTCAAGGCTGAGAGACTTTTTGTAAGTAAAGTTACTCACAGATTACAAATTAAGAGTCATGGTTCCCATTACCGTTGATTCCAGGTGGCAACTTGCCCAGGAAAGACATACTGAAGCTTAGTGGGAGGTTAAGAGCACATGCTTTGAAAAAAGACAAACCCAGGGTAGAATTCTATAGCCCATTGCCTTTCTGTGAGGTGCCCAGTGCATGTGTGCTTTGTTGCTTCATGCGAGTCATGTCCAACTCTTTGCAAACCCAAGGACTGTAGCCCGTCAGGCTCCTCTGTCCATGGGATTCTCTAGGCAAAAATACTGGAGTGGATTCACGCCCTCCTCCAGGGGATCTTCCCAACCTGAAGGACAAACATGGGTCTCCTGCGTTTCTTGCCCTGCAGGCAGATTCTTTACCCATTGAGCCACCTGGGAAGCCTGAGAAGTACCTAGACAAGTGACTTAATCTCTCTGGGCTTTCGTTTCCTCTTCGTAAAATGAAGACAGTAGTAAGTAAATATCAGGACTAGCATCAGAATTAGATGAACTGGTGTGTGGGAGCTCTCCCAGTGGCCACTCTGATCAAGAGCAGGGTTGTCTCATTGGAAAAGAGGAAACTCTGAAATCTTACAGAGCCAACCAGAAAAAGTCAAGTGCTTACAAAGAATCCAACTGTTCTTCCTCCAAACCTTGATGTGAAGTCGCTCAGTCGTGTCCGACTCTGCGACCTCATGGACTTTAGCCTATCCCCTCTGTCCATGGGATTTTTAAATTTATTTATTTATTTTAATTTTAAAATCTTTAATTCTTACATGCATTCCCAAACATGAACCCCCCTCCCACCTCCATCACCATAACATCTCTCTGGGTCATCCCCATGCACCAGCCCCAAGCATGCTGTATCCTGCGTCAGACATAGACTGGAGATTCGATTCCCACATGATAGTATACATGTTAGAATGCCATTCTCCCAAATCATCCCACCCTCTCCCTCTCCCTCTGAGTCCAAAAGTCCGTTATACACATCTGTGTCTTTTTTGCTGTCTTGCATACAGGGTTGTCATTGCCATCTTTCTAAATTCCATATATATGTGTTAGTATACTGTATTGGTGTTTTTCTTTCTGGCTTACTTCACTCTGTATAATCAGCTCCAGTTTCATCCATCTCATCAGAACTGATTCAAATGAATTCTTTTTAACGGCTGAGTAATACTCCATTGTGTATATGTACCACAACTTTCTTATCCATTCATCTGCTGATGGACATCTAGGTTGTTTCCCTGTCCTGGCTATTGTAAACAGTGCTGCGATGAACATTGGGGTATATGTGTCTCTTTCAATTCTGGTTTCCTCGATGTGTATTCCCAGCAGTGGGATTGCTGGGTCATAAGGTAGTTCTATTTGCAATTTTTTAAGGAATCTCCACACTGTCCTCCATAGTGGCTGTACTAGTTTGCATTCCCACCAACAGTGTAGGAGGGTTCCCTTTTCTCCACACCCTCTCCAGCATTTATTGCTTGCAGATTTTTGGATCGCATCCATTCTGACTGGTGTGAAGTGGTACCTCATTGTGGTTTTGATTTGCATTTCTCTAATAATGAGTGATGTTGAGCATCTTTTCATGTGTTTGTTAGCCATCCGTATGTCTTCTTTGGAGAAATGTCTATTTAGTTCTTTGGCCCATTTTTTGATTGGGTCATTTAAAAATATGGAACGCTTCACGAATTTGCATGTCATCCTTGCACAGGGGCCGTGCTAATCTTCTCTGTATCGTTCCAATTTTAGTATATGTGCTGCCGAAGCGAGCACTGTCCATGGGATTTTCCAGGCAATAGTACTATAGTGAATTGCCATTTCCTTCTCCAGAGGATCTTCCTGACCCAGGGATCGAACCCTGGTCTCCCGCATTGTAGACAGATGCTTTACCATCTGAGCCACCAGGGAAGTCCTAATTAACACCTCTGCCCACTACTAATGGGCTTGGCTTGAGGAGACCCGCTGTGTCGGTGGTTCTCAAAACTGGCTGCACATTATAATCACTTGGGGAGCTTTAAAATATTCTTAATGCCAAGGTCCATTACTAGGTCAGTTAAATCAGAACCTCTGGGGTGTGGCCCAGGAATCAGCATTTTGCAACCTGAGTGTACCACAACAGAGGAATGGATAAAGAAGACGTGCTATATACAGGCAATGGAATATTACTCAGTCACAAAAAGGAACAAAGCTGTGCCATTTTCAGAGATGTGGAAGTACGCAGAGACTGTCATACAGAGTGAAGTAAGTCAGGAAGAGAAAACCAAGTATTGTATATTAGTTCATGTATGTAGAATTCAGAAAAATGGTACAGATGAACCCATCTGCAAAGCAGAAAGAGAGACACAGATGTAGAGAACAAATGTCCAGGCACTAAGGGAGGGAAGGAGGCTGGGATGAATTTGGAGACTGGGACTGACATATATACACTGCTGTGTAAAAATACATAGCTAATGAGAAACTGTATGGCACAGGGACCTCTGCGCAAGGCTCTGGTGGTGACCTAAATGGTTGCTGTTCAGCCACTCAGTTGTGTCCAACTCGTTGAGACCCCATGTCCTTCACCATCTCTCAGAGGTTGTTCAAACTCATGTCCATTGAGTCAGTGATGCCACCCAACCATCTCGTCCTCTGCCATCCCCTTCTCCACCTGCCTTCAATTTTTTCCCAGCATCAGGGTCTTTTCCAATGAGTTGGCTCTTCACATCAGGTGGCCAAAATGTTGGAGTTTCAGCTTCAGCTTCAGTCCTTCCAATGAATATTCAAGACTGATTTCCTTTAGGATGGACTGGTTGGATCTCCTTGCAGTCCAAGGGACTCTCAAGAATCTTCTCCAATACCATAGTTAGAAAGCATCAATTCTTTGATGCTCAGCCTTCTTTATGGTCCAACTCTCACATGCATACAAGACTACTGGAAGCACCATAGCCTTGACTATACAGAACTTTGTTAGCAAAGTAACATCTCTGCTTTTTAATACATTGTCTAGGTTTCTCATAGTTTTTTTTTTTTTTCCCAAGGAGCAAGCATCTGTTGAATTCTAATTAAAATGGTAAGGAAATCCCCCCCAAAGAGGGGATATATGTATATGCATAGCTGATTCATTTTGCTGTACAGCAGAAACTAACACCACACTGTAAAGCAATACACTCCAATACAAATTAAAAAGAATTCCCTAGGGTCAGAACTAGGGTAAGGCACGGGAGCTGCCTAGTATGCACGATTTAAGGAGGCACCCATAGTCAGGTGCTAACTCTGTGCTTGCAGGATGCTGAGAGTGAGTGACTCCTTAAATATTGCATCCTAGGTACCTCACTCTGCTCACCCTGGGCCTGGCTCTTTTCCCAGGGTAATTTCAGTCATCAACCAATTTTAGGAATTGTTAATACTATGAACTTATATATCCATGGGCCACAAAAATGATCCAGCTCCATTCTACTTTCCTGTTCTATCTGCCCTCTTATCCTCCACTCTATTTTTTTCCTTGACAGATGGAATGAACCATTTAACCTGATTTCCAGATCATTGAAGTGTCCAGTAAACAAAGCATCCTTTAGTTAAAAGAGCTTATTCTCTTAAGCGTATAGTTGAGCAAATTTTTTCCTTCCTCCTTTTAGGGAGACCCCTCCCCACTGTACCCTCGTGGCTTACCAAGATTTTTGATAAGCGACATATCACTAGCACTGGACTTCCTATGAGAATGGTCTCCTAAAAATCTCAAAAATCCTCTTTATTTTATGGCCCTGATTGCTTACATTTATCATGTTGTAGTAGGCTTTCCCTGTGAAAACAGAAATCATGTTCATTCGTCGTTATGACATTCCATCACATAGAAAACCACCTGGCATCTTGTAGTAACATTCAAAAATGAATAAATGAGTGAAGGATTAGTCTGGTGTTTAGACCCCATTGCACCTTTTTGCTTGGGACCTTGTAGTCTAATTTCATCATCGTTCTCTCTTGGAACTGCTTGAGGGTGGAGACAAACCATCAGAATCCCATTTTTGCACACAGTAGAACGGCAGGAAACATTTATTACAATGAGGCAAAGCACCTTTGGAACCCATGCTTTCCCTCTCTGTCTGTGAGTAGCTTAAAGAAGCTTCCCAGAGGGACTTCCCTGGTGGTCCAATGGTAAATAATCCACCTGCCAATGCAGGGGACACAGATTCGATCCCTGGTCCAGGAAGATTTCACATGCCGCGGGGCAACTATGCCTCGGGGACTACTGAGCCCAGGTGGAACTTGGGTAGCACAAATACTCTGCACGCCCTAGAGCCTGTGCTCCACAACAGGAGGAGGCACCACCAGGAGAGAGTAGCTCCTGCTCGCTAAACTAGAGAAAGTCCTCGCACAGCAATGAAGACCCAGAACAGCCAAAAAAAAAAAAAAAAAAAAAAGACTTCCCATAGCTCACAATTCTTCCCCCCGCCTTTTTTTTTTTTAAGGTGGTAGTCAGAGTCTTTTTATTTTTTATTTTTTTTTTACTTTACAATATTGTATTGGTTTTGCCATACATCAACATGAATCCACCACAGGTGTACACGTGTTCCTCGTCCTGAACCCCCCTCCCTCCTCCCTCCCTGTACCATCCCTCTGGGTCATCCCAGTGCACCAGCCCCAAGCATCCTGTATCCTGCATTGAACCTAGACTGGCGATTTGTTTCTTATATGATATAATACATGTTTCATTGCCATTCTCCCAAATCATCCCACCCTCTCTCTTTCTCACAGAGTCCAAAAGACTGTTCTATACATCTGTGTCTCTTTTGCTGTCTCACGTACAGGATTATCGTTACCATCTTTCCAAATTCCATATATATGCGTTAGTATACTATATTGGTGTTTTTCTTTCTGGCTTACTTCACTCTGTATAATAGGCTCCAGTTTCATCCATCTCATTAGAACTGATTCAAATGTATTCTTTTTAATGACTGAGTAATACTCCATTGTGTATATGTACTGCAACTTTCTTATCCATTCATCTGCTGATGGACATCTAGGTTGCTTCCATGTTCTGGCTATTATAAACAGTGCTGCGATGAACACTGGGGTACACGTGTCTCTTTCAATTCTGGTTTCCTTGGTGTGTATGCCCAGCAGGGGGGTTTCTGGGTCATAGGGCAGTTCTATTTCCAGTTTTTTAAGGACTCTCCACACTGTTCTCCATAGCGGCTGTACTAGTTTGCATTCCCACCAACAGTGTAAGAGGATTCCCTTTTCTCCACACCCTCTCCAGCATTTATTGCTTGTAGACTTTTGGATCGCAGCCATTCTGACTGGCGTGAAATGGTACCTCACTGTGGTTTTGATTTGCATTTCTCTGATAATGAGTGATGTTGAGCATCTTTTCATGTGTTTGTTAGCCATCTGCATGTCTTCTTTGGAGAAATGTCTATTTAGTTCTTTGGCCCATTTTTTGATTGGGTCGTTTATTTTTCTGGAATTGCCATAGCTCACAATTCTTAAGCCAAGAAAAGCTTAGCGTTGGCAACAGGAGCCTGCTCCTGACCCATGGTGAGAAAGGTCAGCCTTTGGTCAGGCTGTGGCTTGAGAGCAGGTCAGTGGAGGAGGGCAGCTCTGGGGGTCTTCTGCTTGGGGAAGGCAAGCCCTAGCTGGGATGAGAAGAGAAAGGAAGCCCCTTCTTGGCTCCCCAGTTGGCATCTTAGGGCCTGAGATTGAGTTTGAGGAATAAAGGTTGGAGGCGAGGACCTAAAGCTCAGTGTAACGTCAGCTACGCTCCCAGCTGCCTCTCTTTGAATACATATGTCTAGAAAAGAGGCCTGCAATTCAGACTAGTGCAGCAGCCAAAATCTTTTCTTTATTAAAATGCTTTGTGCTGCAGGATATGGGGAGTTAAGCTGATCTGTCTCTGAGAGTGTGTTTGCCTAGAGCGCACTATTAGATACTTTGTCGTCTTTAAAATAATACTAAGAGATGGGCTTTATAAAGTCTCTCTGTTCCTGCCCTATATTGGCGCCTGCAGAAATGGGGCCAGGAGGAGACCATTTGCCCTGCTGGGAAGGGCCTTGATGTACCACGAAGTGAGGGCTTTCCCTCTGCCTGAATCCCAAACAGCGTGCAAGCTGGAGTAAATAAACCAGTTTGAGAAGACGTGGTGTTATCCACCAGGATAAAGACCCCGTTGCTGCATCTCCATTTCCCGTTACAGATGCTATCAAATCATTCACAGTAGCATTCCTCTTGGATAAAAGATTTTATCAAGATCATTTATTTATTAAAAAAACAGTGCCTATAATGGCATCATTACATCCTCCATTAATCATCCTTCACGTCTTTCACACTGTGTTCAAGCTCATTAGTATTTGGAAGATAAAATATATACATTTGGTTATCCTTGGGCACCTCATGATTTCAAAAGGAAGAAGAAGGAAAAAAGATCCTAACAGCAAATCCTTGAAAGCAATTGCTTTTTTTACAGGCTGTGTGCATGGAGTTTTGTGTTTCTCTGAGCACGTAAAGGCCTCTCGTAGCACATATTATACTGGTAACCTTGGCAGGTTTTTGTCATAAATAACCGCCCCCTTAAGTGGTGCAATATGTATTATTTTTCTCCTGTGAACTTGGGGCCTCACAACTTGATTCTCCAATTGCAAATAATAGAATGTGAGACAGGTATTCCTAATTCAAGAATAAACGTGAAGAAGTGTCGTGTTTAAAGCTGCATGAACACGGAGACTTAGGGTGATACACTAGTGAGTAGCAAGCAACTTCTCTTTCTGCCCAAATTTGAAGAATTGCCTAAGCCTTGAGCTTCTCCATTTAAATATCTCTTGCTTGGGTTGCCACAAAGAGCCTTTGTACATTATTCTGAAAAGCTGTAGGCATAGGATTATGTGTTCTTACATGTCTTATTTTAGGCATCAGCAGCAAAGTATACCAAAGGCAAATTTATGTTTAGAGCTATCAATAAAACATAACCGAGAGTCTGCTAAATTAGTAATCATGAAAAACCTAGCCAGATCTCTCTTTCTCATGCTTTCTCTCTCTCTCTTTTTATATTACAAAACAACTTTTAAAGTATTTGCCTTTGGTGTGAGGGTGGTCTCCTAAGACAGCGTATTCTTAAATATCTCAGAGGTACCTGCAGGCCTTCTTTTTGGACTAGGGTATCAAGGGAGAGAGAAACTAAAGTCTAATAATGGTTTTAAGTTAAATGCCTTCAAGTACTGCCAAGGGCCTTTACAATCAGATGTCCATCACGAAAGGCATAATTTATCAGCATGATGGAAAAGATAGCATTTGTCAGTGGTTGTTATTAACTCAAATGAATAGATAGTTTTGCCGGGCCTCAGAAAGCTCTATTTCAATCTCATGGACACCAAAACACTACACATGAAACCATTTAGCCGAGAGGGAAAATTACTCCCCATCTTACCGCAATGACTCTGGATTTTCTGAAGGGAACATAAATAGTAAAGCAGCAAGGAAGATGCCCGCCATGGGGAGGTGTCAGCGAGGGTGAAGTCCAGCCAGAGAGAGAAAGCTCTTTCTTTACGATGGGTTTTATATCCGGAGGGAGAGCTTTTCTCATCATTGGGGAGTAACAGAGCCATCTGGTACCCCCAGAAGGCAGCACGCAGACAGGCGTCTGGGTGTGGTTTCTTTTCAGTGCCTGAATCATTTGCAAGAGGTCGAAGGACTAGAAAACACAGACAATTATCTCTCGGCTGCTAGGATATGAGGGCTGGAAGGCCTTGGAGATCAGTTGGCAGAGTGGTTTTCATTTTCTTTCTAGCCTCAGAATTCTTCTTCTTTCAAAATATCATACGAAACTCTAATTATAAAAGAGATAAAAGCAGAATGCTCTGGTTAAGGTGGGGATGGGGGGCTCAAAATCCCACCCACTGAGCCCCAGACCCTCCCCCTTCAGCAGCTTCCGTGAAGTGCCTCAGGGCTCAGCAGAACATACATTTAAAACCACCACTTTATAAGCTTCCCTCATTCCCAATCCTGAGACTCAGAGAAGGTAAGTGACTTGTCCAAAGTCACACAGCTCACATGAAGGGCAGAGAAGAAACAAGCAATGCCTGTTATAGGGTTTGTCTGCTTTAATGATTAAGCTTCAGAAGCAGATAACTTGCTTCCTTGGCCATGCCTGGCCCGCCGCGTTCTTTGGCAGCTTCAGAAGCTGTGCATATCCTGGTGGTTCTGTCCTTCGCTTTTCTTGCTTTATCCTTTCTGCAGTGAGTAGGCATCCTTATCACTAAGCAGTTTTAAAGATGACGTAGAACCCTAATGACTATGTCCACCCCATCGTGTTTTTAACGTTGGATGCTTGCATGTATATTTCATCTCTTCAATTTCCCATAACTATAGAGAAGCTGGGCCTTTCGTTACTGTTTGGAAATCCATGGTGTGTAAGCTCAGCACCACCCAACAGTCCTATTATACTCATTTTAGCCACGTGATTCCAGTGGGAGCCACCCAGTTTTCACAGATCCCCACCCCACTGACCTCAGTTGGATCAGCATTAGATGCTGAGTGGAACCACATGATGAGAAGCAGAAGTTGTGGACTTAGCCATGTTTCCTACCAAGGGGGATTCTCAACTGCGGTGAGAGAAAATGAATCCCACCTGCTAAGTCTGAGGAGGCAAGAGTAAACCCCTGGATCCAGCTGTTTAGTTTTCATCAGCTGCAGACCAGGTCCAGCTGTTTCATGGTCCCTCATGTGTTCTGGCTCTTTCACCCTTCCTTCAATCCTGGACAACCAACAGGGCACTGCAGGTTAGAGGTGGAGGGTCTGGGGCGTGGAGTCATGTAAATATGCTTGCTAACTCCATCTAGAGGAAGTCACTTAGTTGCTCTTTCTGTCTCAGGTTTTTAAAGATTTTTCGATGTGGACCATTAAAAAAATATTTGTTGAACTTGTTACAATATTGCTTCTGTGTTATGGTTTGGTATTTCTGGCCACAAAGCATGTGGGATCTTAGCTCTCCAACCAGGGATTGAACCCACACTCCCTGCACTGGAAGGTAAAGTCAACCAGACTGCCAGGGAATTCCCCTTGGTTTATCTGAACAATGAGGAAGAGAATAGTACCTGTCTCATAGAGTTATTGCAGCTAAACACTTGAAAAGAATGCAATTTCTGGGACTTAGACCTGTAAAAATCAACCTTAGGTTTACTCGGTGTGTCAGTCCAGGAATGTGTTTGTGTAAGTGAGTAGGGGAGTGGCCGGAGACTGCAAAGAGTCAGGGGAGGTGAGAACCAGGAGGGTATTAACCACTGACCTTTCTCATGAAGATTAAAATGGAAATCTTTCATCCAAGCAGGTGGTTTCAGTCTGCGGCCCTGATGGTTGCATGCTGTGCTATCTTCCGCTTGGCATAGCATCTCTGTTAATTTCTGACTTCCTTGATATGGTAAAACCTTAATATTCTCTGAGTCTGTGAGCTTCAATAACATCCCCATCACACTGTGACAATCATACGCTTATTATTTTCTTTCCATACGCTCTGCTAGCTGGAGTTTGTATTTTAGCCCTTGCAACCAAGGGAACCTCACATATTTAGATACATCTAAGCCATGATTCCAAGTTTCAAGATTGAGTTCCTTCCCCTTGTTTTTTACTGAAGTACCACAATTGGGGTGATCTATAGGCATAATTTTAACTTTTTAATTTTTAAAATTGTATTTATTTTTACTTAAATTTTTTATTGAAGTATAATTGCTTTACAATGTTGCATTAATTTCTGCTGTACAATGAAGTGAGTCAGCTATATTTATACATATATCCCTTCCCTCGGACTTCCTTCCCACTTCACCCCTCCAACTGCTCATGTAACTCAATATCAAAACAACAAACAACCCAATCAAAAAATGGACAGAAGACCGAAATAGACATTTCTTCAAAAAGACATATGGATGCCTAAGAGGCACATGCTCAACATCACTAAATTACTAGAGAAATGCATATCAAAACTACAGTGAGGTATGACCTCACACCTGTCTGAATGGCCATCATCAAAAAATTTACAAACAAAAGATGCTAGAGAGGGTGTGGAGAAAAGGGAACCCTCTTCCACTGTTGGTGGGAATGTGTAAATTGGTGCAGCCACTATAGAAAACAGTATGGAGTTTCTTTAAAAAACCGAGAATAAATGTGCGGGTTGATCCAGCAATCCCAGTCCTGGGCATACAAGCAGAGTTTAATACATTGTTTCCAACAGTTTCTGAGTACCTCCAGGGAAATAAGGTGGTAAGGGTTCCAAAGGAGAGAGGAGAAAATGATCTATGCGAGTGTGGGGCAAAGAGGGATTGCTTCCAGTTCTGGGGGTTGGGAAAGGGCTCACAGAGAAGGTGGTTTTCGCGCTGGGTCTTGAGGAGAAGGGGAACTTTGGTGACACAGGCAGCGGGTCAAGACAACGCAGAGTGCGCTGGAGGCAGTGACTTTTCCTTAGCGCGACACGTCTTTGTGTGATCTGCGGAAAGCACAGGTCGGAGTCTGGTGGTACCAAGCGATAGTGATAATAATAGAGAGCATTTTGGGGATGCTTCATATTGGCCAGATTTGTGCGGTTTCTCCAGGTGGTCAGCAGTAAAGCATCTGCCTGCAATGCAGGAGATGAAGGTTTGATCCCTGGGTTGGGAAGATCCCCTGGAGGAAGAAATGGCAACCTGGTCCAGTATTTTTGCCTGGAAAAATCCCATGGACACAGGAGCCTGGCAGGCTATCGTCCATGGGGTCACAAAGAGTCAGACATGCCTGGGCACACACACATGCATACACATGCTTCCTATTGGCCAGATTTCTTTTGTGTGCTTTACAGATATTCTTTCACTGGATGCTCACAGCATGCTGTGATAGAGCCTGAATTATTAGCACTGCACATAGGAGTTCCCATGTGTCAGTGGTGGGGCTGGGAGGCAGCCTCCTACCAGATCACTGGACACTCACACCCACCAACTACTTAATGGGTCCCAAGCACAGGGCCACACCCTGGGGAGATGCTGGTGCAAAGGACAAAAGTGGTTTCTTGTCCTCTTGGAGTTCATAGCTCAGTGTATGTTGATAAGCATCTGGACTAAATTCTTTCTCATGTCATTGTTTTTATGCATACTGGTTTATATGGCAGAATCTTCACCCTCCAGTGTTGTGTTTGTTTGGCTTTTAAGTTTATGTGAGGACATTGGTGGTTACATCTCTAGCGCGCAGTCTTTACCATTCCCCGCTTTCCAACAGGCCCTGATTTTTGTGATTTGGGGCAGGCTCTAATACTCCTGGCCCAGGCTGGAATGTGACTGAGACCAGGCTAAGTCAATCACTGCATTCTACCTCCTGGCCCCAGTTCGTGGTTCAGGAGTGGAAGGGTGAATTTAGTTGGTCTGATTATACTGACTTTCAGGTCTTTGGGAATACTGAGATAAAGGTTCTCTTTCTTCCTCTCCAGGATACAAACGAAGGAAGAGGAAGCTCTTCAAACTGCTGAAAGCTGTCTTGGAACTGGAAAGGCTGACTGAGATTGGGGTCATAACCAAGCAGATGGAGCCAAAAGAGTCGAGAGAAAGAATCTGGATCCTGGTGACATCACTCAGCTCCTGGATCATGCCTTACCTGAAGCCCCAGTAGTTTCACCTCTGGATTTTAAGGTCAGAGAAGACAGGTGGAGTCAGGAATCAATCGAAATCCAAAGCTTATAGTTTAGGGGGTTGTGGGGGCCACCATTGGCATGGAAAGGTCTTCTGTGAGTCCCAGTCTGCTGCCCAGTGTTTGTGTGACCTCTATTCTCCAATCTCAGTTTCTTCATTTGTAAAAGGAGAAAGACAAGATTGAAACAATAGCCGGGATGAGGATGGTGGAGATGACCACCACTCATCAGTCACTTTCTGTTTCGATCTGCTTTGCTGAAGGTTCTTATATGCAATATCTCATTTAGTTGGTCCAACAACCTCATGAAGTAAAACTATTAGGAGACTGATGCCCATAGAGATTGAACCACAATGTGATTGATAAATGGCATAGCTGAGATTTGATTCAGACATCTAACACTGTGGACCAGATGATTCATTTATGTTTTGAACTGGGGCTACAGCTATGTTATTCAAACTTTATTCCTCTAGCACCAAGCATAGCACTTGGCAAAGAGTAGCCATCTAACACATATTGGTTGAATAAATGAATGACTGAGTGAACGAACAAATGCATGAGCGGCTAGGGGTCACTCTGAAGTCCTTTGAAATCTGCTTCATGCTCTTTGACTAATGAGAGTTCCCAGAAGCATTTCTCAAGTGAAGGGCAAACTCCTTTCTCCTCCTCTGAACTAGTGTTTGCTCCACTGTCTGCCTCCCACTAATGAGGGGACACAGCCCAAGGGGACCGTGTCTCCAGGCTAATTATTTTGTGGTTGCTCTGACCACACAATTCAAAATATTCAGGCTATTGTTGGTGTTTTACATCTTGCCACTGTTGCCCTTGTCAACTTCCAAGGGCATGAAGCCATGGCCCAGTGGGCTGGCCTTTCCAAGGTCAGCTTGATGGCAAACACAAGCTTAATTGAGCTGGAATAATAATTTTTTTCCCTTTGCTTGACGTGCAGGTGACAATACTTAAAATATCGACATGCCTTAATACTTTTAAATTCAGTTGTTTGCTGATCAGCAGCAGCTACTTAAATTGACCAATCTATCTTGCCCAGCTGGAGATCAAGGGATCAGCACTTAATTTCATTCCCTGAATAAAGAATTTTTTTTTTATATCCACATGGAAATATCAGAACATGAAAGGTTAAATCAATATGGAGTTTTACATTGCTTAAAGGGCATTTGCATCAAAGCAGCCCTGAATGCAATTCACTTGTTTAATGAATTTTTTATGCTTATTTAATGAATTTCACAAAGGTTTGGTGTTTTTCATAAAATGGATAAGGACTTCCAGTTTTATGAAATAATAAAAATGGAACTGAAGTTATGAAATGAGCAATCTCATTAGTTAGGCATGATATATTCATATGAAAATGTACATGTCTCTGTATTATTGCCTGGGCACCATTATGCGAACAGTGGCTTGTTATAATAGCATGGCAAATATTCCTCTAGTTAAGATATCAAGAAGTGACAGAAGGAAATTGCATTTTCTCCCCGTTTCTAATAATGACATAATTAATGCTCATTTAAAATAATTACCTGGGCATTGTTTCCCAGGAGTGCTGAGGCCTAACTTGATGGTAAATGGGTCCTGAGACACTTTCGAACCTCGATAATTCCAGTGACGTCCCTTGCTTTATAATTTGTTATTTGTTGAAGTAACAGTGATCCCCTGACTTCCCATTTTGATGTCCTGGTGCACAAACACAATATTCCAGACTAAATTTATCAAAATGTCCATGTACAGAAGAAATACCTTGCATCCTAATGGAGAAAGAGAGAGATTGGTTATGTAATCAATTCTTTGGCTCTTTGGGAGAGTTGTACATTTCCTTGGATCCAAGGCTTTTCATTGGGTGTTCAGAGTTTGGTAAATTGGTTAGATCCTGTCTTATGGACTCATCTTTGATTTCCAGAGGTCGGAAATTGTACAGGTTACCAATTTAGGCTTTGAAACACAGATCTATGTTTTACAGCTATTTGACCTCTTTGAACCTCCGTCATAAAATAAAGATCATATTTAGTAGCTCCTGCCTCAGAGGAATGTAGGCACGACTAAGGAAGTCTATGCACGAAAAGTTCTTAGCACAGTGTCAGGCATCTGCTAGACACCCTGTAACGTCAGCTGTTGTCATACAAGCTGTTGATAAGAAGCTGTCCCTACAGTTTGCTGCCTGCTCTGGTGTCGGGTCTGAACAGAAGTTATGAATCAGCGCTAGGCGGGCCCTCGCTGGGGGAAACTCGAAACTGTTTCATCGCTCTTTCTTTGCCTATTCAAGAGGACAGGCAGTTGGAATGCTCCTCTGGCATTCAACGCTGATATCAATCTCAGCAACATTAATAATACAGTGCAACTGAATTAATTCTGGCTTCTCTGATTTTACAGAGCGGACAAATTCAAATGAGCACTTCAGTGAGCGTGCCTGGGGCACCCACTGTGTGCTGGACTTTCCCCCAAAAAAGGGAAAGGCAGAGCCCCCATGCTCAAGGAGTGTGGAATCTTGGTAGGGCAATATGGGAGAGCCAGGATGCAATTTTACTACCCATAAATCTCCTCATATCTGTATGGCACTTTGTACTTTTCAGAAACCTTCCAAAGGACCAGCTCATCCCTTAGGGCACATTTGACAGTAAATTGAAATAATTTCTTTGGCTTCAGAGAGGTACATAGCCTTGTGGTTAGCAAGTTGATCTCTGTGCTTAGAACTGAGTGCTGATGCACGGTTCTAGCTGTGTGGCTTCCTGCAAATCACTTAACCTCTCTGAGCATCAGTTTCTTCATCTTTTTCTTAATATCTGTTTTTATTTATTTGGCTGTGCTGGGTCTTAGCTATGGTACGTGGGGTCTTTAGTTGCAGCGTGAGAACTCTTTAGTTGCAGTATATGGGATCTTAGTTCCCTGACCAGGAGCTGAAGCCAGACTCTCTGAACTGGGAGCACAGTCTTAGCCACTGGACCACCAGAGAGGTCTTTTAAATGGAGATGATAAGAAGACCCACAAAATTTGCTGGCAACAAAACATTGCTCCAACTTTCCTCCACATCCTGAAAATTACTGTGGGTTCAATGTGCCCATATTCCAGGTGGAAATGAGCCTTAAAGAGAGAACGTAATGGAAGCCACTGCCCTCCCAGTGGTGGAGTTTGGGAATTTAAAGTGAAAAAGTAGTGAAAGTGTTAGTGGCTTAGTTGTGTCTGACTCTTCGTGACCCCAAGGGCTGTAGACCGACAGGCTGCTCTGTCCAAGGGATTTCCCAGGCAAGAATCCTGGAGTGGGTAGCCATTCCCTTCTCCAGGGGATCTTCCCAATCCAGGGATCAAACCCAGGTCTCCCACATTGCAGGCAGATTCTTCATGGTTTGAGTTACCTGGGAAACCCTCAGAGCAAAGATAAGAGTACAATTGCCTTTTGGTAGTGGGAGTAGTTGGTAAATTATTGCTTATAAAACATTTTAAGTAAAAATAATAAGAAGCAGGTCACATGACTGATTAAAATTTGAGTTATTTTTTCTGTTTTCTAGATTTGCTGACATATATGTGAATGTATACCTGTTAATATATATATACACAAACACATACACACGTGTAATTTTTAAAGCTGTGTCATTTTATACTCTTGGAAGAGCTAGTTATTAGTGAATATCCAGAAATTATGACTTTCTACTGAATTCCAATATATAGTCTCCTGTACTTACAATAATAACACAAAAGTAGTAAAATTATAGGATAATATTTTTTCCCATACAAAATCACTGTAATATCACCTTTAAAATAGACAGTAAAAATACTTGGTTTCTTCCTTTTCCTATTAATTTTCTTCTAGTATTAGGAGGAATCTTAATATAGCTTGTTAATAATAATAAATCTAATAATATTCTTTAAACTCAGATCTTTACCCCCAAGATCAGAGATGCTTCACACGTTCGCATCTTTGCTGGAACTCTAAATTTCTAGTTTGTCATCAGAGCACTGGAGACCTTTGGGATCCACACAAGCCCACAGCTCTAGCCAGAGAACTCATAGGTGGGAGTAGACCTGGGAATTACACTTTTCATCTATGTAATGAGAACACCCCCTCTTATAATTCTAATTTGTCCATTAGAGAGAAACCATGATACCGAAGCAATAGGTAAGAAACCCTGAAAGAATGTAACATGGATTCTAAACAAAAATGATGAGGGAATAAAGGTAACCTTTACAAGCAAGGCTAGGTATAAAATCTGCCTTCACCCACATCATTTTGCTCATCACTTTACACAGCAGCCCCTCAAGTTTGATAAGAGCCTCATTTTATGTTACACGAGAAGATGCTTAGATTCAGGTAGAGTCAGCTAAGCTCACCTGTCCCCCTGCACACCTCCATCTCTCACAGGTGTTGGGTTGTCCAGGTGTTCAGGTCCAAGCTTCGGAGTCATCCTTGATTACTCTCTGACTCTCATCAGAGTCAGATGGGGGCTTCCCCTCAACATTCCCACCCTGACTCCCAACATGTACAACATACATCAGAAAATCCTGCCAGCTCTACCACTGAAACCTACACGGTGACCATTTCTCACCATACGCATCTTCTGGGTCACCATCACATATGGCCCGCATTGTGCAGCAGTGTGGCACCTGCCCTTCCCTTTCTTACTCCTGCCCCCTGGAAGCCACAGGGATGCTTTTCAAATGTAAATCAGACCCCATCTTCCCTCTGCTCAAAACTCATCTCAGAATAAAAGCTGAAATCCTTCTGGCAGCCTGACTAGCACACAGGTCTCCTCTAAACTTCCAGCCCCTCTCCTCCTTGCACTGGCTTGGCCCTCTGCTTGGACAACTCTTTCCCATTATCTGTTGGCTTTACTCCCTCTCCCAAGATGCCCCTTCTCCTAAAGAACCCCTACCCCCTCAAGTTGCTTTTCTTTGCAGTTCTTAGGATCACTTAACATAGCGCAGATTTTCACATTCCCTTGTTTGCTGTCAGTCTGCCTTCCTTGCCAGACTGTGGGGGCTTAGGGCTTAGGTCTTTACTGCCTGGGAGAGTGTGCATGGTAAGCGGTGGATGAACACTTGCTGAATGAATGAATGAATGAATTTCTAGGCCCCAGGACAACCTATAGTCAGTGCTGGAAACTATCTCCTTGTCTCTGTGTGTGTTAGTCACTCAGTCGTGTCTGACTCTCTGTGACCTTATGGACTGTAGTCCACCAGGCTCCTCTGTCCATGGGATTCTTCAGGCAAGAATACTGGAGTGGGTAGTCCTTTCCTTCTCCAGGGGATCTTCCCAACCTAGGGATTGAAGCCAGGTGTCCTGTATTGCAAGCGGATGCTTTACCTTCTGAGCTACTAGGGAAGCGCTCTCCTCTGCCCCAGTCATAATTCAGGGACAAAGAAGGACTCATTTCAATCATGCTTTCATCTGACTTAGTCTCCCGGCCCAGGGCGGGGAAGGACCCGATGTAGAATTAAACATGTGCAGAGCCCAGACCAGCTCTTTAAAATGCTTTAGACAAAAGCCCAAACAGAACAGAAACCGTCTAATCCTTGAGCTTATCCTCTCCCTCTGGCCTTGTCCTCTTTGGAGGAGAGAGTCATTTATAAAATTCAGTTCAATGAGGTTTCCAGCTAATTGAGGCTTTCCTGAATATCCTATTTGGTGCATTGATTAAGCACCTCTCTGTGCTTTGTGCCACGGAGGGCTGGGAGGTAAAACAGTGAGCAAGACGAGGCCTGTGCCCTCCAGGTGCTGACAACTCCAGCGGGGAGGGAGACAGACACACAAGCACTCATAACCCAGGGCAGAGAGAAAGGCGAGTTAAGCAGAGCTGACAGCTCTGTGCTTGGGGCCAGGAGGGTCCATTACATCAATGCTTGTTCGGTCCAATTTATTACTGCTGCTCTTACTAATCTAATAATAATAATAATTTCTAGTAGGCTTGCCATCTTTGATATCAAAGGGTTATTTTTCTACCACCAAAATGAATGATAAAAGAAAAACAACTCCTTGGAATTAAAAGCAGTTGTGCTTGCTGATGAGAGAGAGATGCTCGGGCTCTTCTTGGGAGAATGAGGGGAGGAGGGGGCTGGTGACTATCTCTTTAAGGACCCACTTCCTCCCCGCCCAGGAGCTCCTCCAGCAGTGAGAGCATTATGGCCTATGCCAAAATCAAAGTCACATTGGGTCCGTCTCTATCGGCTCTGCCATTTAATGTTTAACATCTGGGAGGGAAAAAGTCCTGAAGCTTTTCAAAATAAATGAAGACATGCATTCCAGGTTTGTGGTGAGAACGGCGACAGAGCTGGCAACTCACACGTTCTGGGGGCCTGAGTTAGCCAAGGCGCACGGCGGTGTGTAGGAACCCCACACCACCCACAGGAAGATCTTGGGGGCAGGGGTGGATCTCTAGGGGCCTAGTTTGCCTGGGCATGGTTCCTAGATTTCAGAGACTGCCTGACACAGGAGGTAGGTCATCATTTTCCAACCTCATTTTCTGTTGTACTCCTTTAGCCCTGGATCCGCATCACCATCTTTGCAAAACCATCCTAGGTTGTTGGGCCGCCTGGATCCACTATTAGATATTAGAGCAAATGCTGAAAATAGCTATGTGTATACTATAGTAGGGGCTTCCCTGGTAGCTCAGCTGGTAAAGAATCCGCCTGCCATGCGGGAGACCTGGGTTCAATCCCTGGGTTGGGAAGATCCCCTGGAGGAGGGCATGGCAACCCACTCCAGTATTCTTGCTGGAGAATCCGCATGGATAGAAGGGCCTGGTGGGCTACAGTCCATGGACTCGCAAAGAGTTGGACGCGACTGAGCGACTAAGCACAGCCCAGCACATGCTGTAGTAGAGGGGCTTCCCCGCTGGCACCAGCGGTAAAGTATCTGCTTGCTGAGGCAGAAGACGCGGGGTCCTGATCCCTGGGTCAGGAAGGTCCCCTGGAGGAGGGCATGGCAACCCACTCCAGTACTCTTGCTGGAGAATCCCCATGGAGAGAGGAGCCTGGCAGTCCACAGGGTCACAGAGTTGGACACAACTGAAGCAACTTAGCAGGCACACATATAGCAGAAAGGCCTCTCCTGTGACTCATGTGGGCATGCTATATTTCAGGGCTCCCGAGTGAAAATGGCCATGGGACAGCCAAGTAATGCGATTGAAGTGGGTTACATTCTCACACACGCACACATTTTGGGAGAGGCGGGACGTTGACTAACCAGGAGGCCCTGTCTCCACATCAGAGAACCACCATCACTCAACCCCGACGGCTGCTGCCAGGCAGGAATGTGGTGGGCCCAGGCAGGAATTTGGGTTTTCATGTGATGCAACCAGGCAGTGAAACATGCCTGCGGCCACCAGGGCTGCAGTCTGCCAATACTATTATACATCAGTCGGAGCCATCTGTAAAAGCTTGATTACGATCCTTAGCATCCATAGGTGGCATTTACATCTATGAACATTCTGCTTTATTGGGTTATCTGTGAGTTTTCTTTTTTAATTGGAGTATAGTTGCTCTGCAATGCTGTGTTAGCCTCTGCTGTACAATGAGGTGAATCAGCTATATGTGTACATATAGCCCCCCTCCCTCCTGACCCTCCCTCCCACCGCTCTAGGTCATCACAGAGCACCGAGCAGAGCTCCCTGTGCCATTCAGCAGCTTCCCACCAGCTATCTTACCTATGGCACTGAATGCAGGTCAATCCTGCTCCCTCAGTCTGTCCCACCCTGCCTTTGCCCACCCCGTCGCCACAGCCACAAGTCTGTTTGCTATTGCTGTGTCTCTATTCCTGCCCTGCAGATAGGGTCATTTGTACTACTTTTCCAGATTTCACAAATATACAATATTTGTTTTTCTCTTTCTGACTTACTTCATTCCATATGACAGACTCTTAAGTCCATCCATATCTCTACAAGTGACCCACTATTGTCCCTTTTTAATGACCGAGTAATATTCCAGTGTATATACATATATATTTTTTAAACACAGATAATCCACCAGAGTTGTGCAGTATTTGACAAGGAATAGAAAAGTAGGAAAGTACTTTCATAACGAATATAGGCCCTGTTTTACAGATGAGGATGAACTTCTTCAGTGACATCTGTGTGGCTGAGAGTTGGTGCAGGAGTCCTGAGCCTAAGTTCTTTCTCTAAGTATAAAAGGCCTCGGTTCCTTCTGTGCCATTTAAACATGACATTGTGAGATGTTACACTTGGCCACAGAGTTTTGGACCCTTCTCTCATCAGAGATTGGTCTATTTCTCCTCACTTTGCATTTGGGCCTGTCTGGAAATGTTTGCCCAATAGAACACATTGGTAGTGACCATTGGCCAGTCTGAGTGTAGCCTTTAAGGGGACTGGCAGTTTCTGCTTCCTTCTTCTTGGAGTCTTGAGCTGCCAAGTGAAAAGTCTGTCCAACTAGACAGCTAGAGAAACCACATGGAGAAATCCTGAGGCTACATAGAGAGGGAGTAAGCCTGGCTGAACCAGTCTTTCCACTAGTCCCCCAAGGGCTAGACTATAAGTGAACCTTCTTTGTCTCTTCAGACCATCCTGAACACCACGGAGGGACCCCTCCAGTCCACTGAACGTCAAGCAGAAAATATCCCATCTGAGTTCTGCTTGAGTTGCTGACACATGAAATAATAACCTGGTTGTTGTTTTAAGCCTTTATATTCCAGGGAAATATGTCATGCAGATAGCCACAACTTGCCTGCATACCTGCAATGGCATGTCTCTGAATGCAGTACTATTGTTTGTATCTATCTATCTAGAGGCTTTCCAGCTGGCGCTAGTGGTAAAGAATCTGCCTGCCAATACAGGAGATGTGGGTTTGATCCCTGGGTCGGGAAGATCCCGTGGAGAAGGAAATGGCAACCCACTCCAGTATTCTTGCCTGGAAAAGCAGAGGAGCCTGGTGGGCTACAGTCCATGGGGCCACAAAGAGTCAGACACGACTAGGCAACTGAGCACACATCTCTCTATCCATCCATCCATCTATCTCTAATTTACATAAGTACATCAATATCAATGTAGTAAACTTGAAGAAGGCAGAAAAGCACAGAAAGGAAATGATCTTCTACCTGAAGATTGTCACCAGGAATATTTATCCTTTTGGGCCTTTTTCTGTCTTTTCTTAACAAAATTGAGATCATATTGGGCTTATTGCTGTGTAATCTGCTCTTGTCACTTACTGTGTTCTGACCATTTCCCCATGTGATGAAACAATTATTTTCCCCCAATGTGATTTTTAATCTGTGAGATGGATATACTATGACACATGTAACCACTTTCATAGTTTGAATATTTAAATGGTTTCCAAATTTTCTGCCTTATAAATATTGTTGCAATCAATGTCCTTGACCATAACCACTAATTCATTTCACTGATTATATTTTAGGATGCACATTTGCAAATGAAATGATTAGGTATAAAGTTTATGTATATTTTTCAGGCTTTTGAACATTGGGAAGTTGCTCTGTGGACTAGCAGTATTTGAAAAGGACAGTTTAAAAAATATATTTTCAAATTCTGAGTATTATCTTTTTTTCTTTTTTTTTTTACAAAATATTGGGTAGACTTCCCTGTTCTATACAGTAAGTAGGTCCTTGTTTATCTATTTTATATATAGTAATGTGTGTATGTTAATCCCAAACTCCTAATTTATCTGTCCTCACACCTCTCTTTCTTCTTTGGTAATCATAAGTTTTGGAAGGAATGATGCTAAAGCTGAAACTCCAGTACTTTGGCCACCTCATGCTAAGAGTTGACTCATTGGAAAAGACTCTGATGCTGGGAGGGATTGGGGGCAGGAGGAGAAGGGGACAACAGAGGATGAGATGGCTGGATGGCATCACCGACTGGATGGACGTGAGTTTGAGCGAACTCTGGGAGATGGTGATGGACAGGGAGGCCTGGCGTGCTGCGATTCATGGGGTCACAAAGAGTCGGACACGACTGAGTGACTGAACTGAACTGAACTGAACTGAATCATAAGTTTGCTTCTAGATCTGAATCTCTGTTTTGGAGATAAGCTCATTTGTATTTTTCTTTTTTTTTTAGATTCTACATATAAATGATGTCATATGATATTTTTCCATCTGGCTTACTTAGTGTAATAATCTCTAGGTCCAAACATGTTGCTGCCAATGGCATTACTTCATTCTTTCTATGGCTGAGTAATATTCCACTGTAGTGTGTGTGTGTGTGTGTGTGTGTGTGAAAGTGTTACTTGCTCAGTTATGTCTGACTCTTTGCGACCCCATGGACAGTAGCCCTCCAGGCTCCTCTCTCCATGGGATTTCCTAGGTGAAAATACTGGAGTGGGTTGCCATTTCCTTCTCCAAGGGATCTTCCTGACCAAAGGATGGAACCTGTATTTCCTGCACTGGCAGGCAGATTCTTTACCAACTGAGCCACTAGGGAAGCTCCTATATCTTCCTTATTGATTCATTTTATCAACAGACACTTTCTTCTGGGTCTTGGCTATTGTAAACAATGCTGCAATGAACCTTGGGGTGATGTACTTTTTTGAATTATGGTTTTATCCAGATATATGCACAGGAGTAGGATTGCTGGATATGATAGCTCTATTTTTAGTGTCCTTGGACTGCAAGGAGATCCAGCCAGTCCATTCTGAAGGAGATCAGCCCTGGGATTTCTTTGGAAGGAATGAGGCTAAAGCTGAAATTCCAGTACTTTGGCCACCTCATGCGAAGAGTTGACTCATTGGAAAAGATTCTGATGCTGGGAAGGATTGGGGGCAGGAGGAGAAGGGGACGACAGAGGATGAGATGGCTGGATGGCATCACGGACTCGATGAACGTGAGTCTGAGTGAACTCCAGGAGTTGGTGACGGACAGGGAGGCCTGGCGTGCTGCAGTTCATGGGGTCACAAAGAGTCGGACACGACTGAGCGACTGAACTGAACTGAACTGAAGGAAACTCCATACTGTTCTCTATACTATCTGCACCAATTTACATTCCTATTAATAGTGTAGAAGGTGATTTCTGCCCAGAACTGCACAAATTTTAATCTCTGATTCATACCAAGCAGCGCTTCCACAGGTATTCCATGAAAAAAGCTTTCTGGGTCAAATATGTTTGGGCAATGATGCATTCTATACTTTCCTCTTATGCCCAGCAGCTTATTAAGGTTATTAATAGAGATTGCTTATTATTTAAAGTTCTGAAACATTCTACCTACTGAAATCTCATTTTATTTAATTCAATAGCTTCCAATTATATTGGGCTACCAGAACTTTTTTGTTTTTTCTTTTACATAACGCTAAAAATATACACGTTTCACTCAGGCCACAGGCTCAGATTGTGCAGAACTATAACTTTCAAAGATGTCTTCTGTCACGTAATCTAATTTATACCCTGATCCCTCTTTCACTTAATAACACTAAACCTTATTTTTCCTAAAAGATCTGTCACTGGTTTTTAATGCATTGAATAGGATACATTTATATAGCAATACATTCATAGAGTATAATTGAAAAAATGCTGTGAAAAGTTTTTCTTTTACTCTTTCTCCAATCTGCCCATTTTCTATCATTACCCTGAGCATCCATTTTTTTGTCTCTTGTGTGTCCCTTAAAATATCTTCTTGAACACTCAGATAAATATAAATTACTTTTCTTATTCCTCTCCTAATAAAATATTGTACCTTGATCCTTTTTGCTTAATGTATTTTGGTAACATTTCTGTATCAGTGTGTAGAATAATTTATCGGTTTTTTAAAATAGATCTAGTATTTCCTTAGATCTAAATACTTGCAGTGTTTACTCTTTTGTTCTTATGAACTGTGCTGCAATGGCTAGCTTTGTGTTTAGGTCATTTCTCTCCATGCAGTTATGTCTGTAAGATAAGTTCTCTGAAATGCAATTGCTGGGTCAAAGGATATCTATATTAGTCATTCTAATAAAGTCCCCCCATGAGGGCTGTATGATTTATTTTCATACCAATATGAAGCATGCCCGTTAACCATTGTCCTTGACAACAGGATGTGTTTTAAACTTTTTAGGTTTTGCCAGTATGACAGGCAAATGACAGTAGCTCAATGCACTTCCAGTAAAAGTCACATTACTCTTGTCTGTTTTTCTATTGGATGGCTAGCGTTTTTCTTATCCAGTCCTGTAAATAGTTGTTACTTATATTTTGCTTTTAGGGGGAACTTGCAGGATTAAAAAAATTTTTTAAATCCAATTTATCAATCTTTTCTTTTATGACATCTTGGTTTTGAGCCATCCTTAGGAAGACCTTTGCCCTTTCCAGGTGATAAAGAAATGGTTCCGTGTTTTCTTCCAGAACTTTCACAACTTCATTTGTAAAATATCTGATCACGCCTTACTTGTCCAGGTGTGCGGTATGGAACAATCTTACCATGCTTTTCTTCCCTTTGGTTGTACAGCTGCTCCAGCCTCACGTGCTGGAGGGCCCCTTGTTTTTCTGCTGCTTCAAGATGTGGCAGGAGCCGTCAGTCAAGTGAGGGTAAACTGAGTCGATTCATATTTTCCCCAGGAAACAACAAACGCCTTGCTGTTTCCCTGTCCTTGCCCCAGGAATAGAGCCACAGGGATTCCCCTCTGGGGTCCTCATCCCTCTCAGGCGATCTACTGCTACTCCGCCCGCTCCCGCTCCCCTCCCCCTTCCTACCCCTTTCCATCCCTTCCACTCCTCCTCCCAACCGCGCACCCTCGGTCTTGACTTGCACGGGTGCTGGGGGATGGCCCTGGCTGGTCTCCTTTGCTCGATTTTTAAGCAATCATTTGTTTACTTGGCTGTACCGGGTCTTGGTTGCTGCGAGGCTTTTCTCTAGCTGTGGTGCACAGGCTTCTCATTGTGGGGGCTCCTCTTGTGGCTCCTGGGCTCCACAGGGCAGGGCTCAGTACTTGTGGCGACTGGGGTTAGCTGCTCCCTGGCATGAGACATCTTCCCTGACCAGGGATCGAATTTGTGTCTCCTGCATTGGCAGGAGGATTCTTGGCCACTGATCCACGGGGGAAGCCCTTGTTTGTTCTTAAAACACTTACCAGGACATTTAAGGCTGCACTTTTTAATACTCACACGTGAAAACCTCGTTACTGAGGCGCAAGACCTTTCAAACTATTGCGTTTGTTGCCTTTTCAGTGTCTCTCTTGAAACTCTTGAAAGCTGGGAATGTTCTCTTTCTCCCTCTGCCCCCTGAAGTTAGTCCCCTAGAATGCGGGTTACTGCTGTCAGAGTGTGGAGGGTGGGTGGGGGTGGGGCCGGAAATCCTGATCAAATAGACCCGGTCGGTATTTCAAAATACAGCTTCATAGCGCCCCCACACGGGGTAACGTGGTACTTGGGGAGTGACCCCTGAAGTTTGAGGTATTTCCGTCTTTTGAACTGTATTAAGGGGAGCACTGAATGACCCATCCTCCTGATTCCACCAGCTCACCTTGAGGAAACTGTGTAACTTTACCTCTTTATGCACGACTTTTCCACATCTGCACTGCCCCTCCCCGGGTCTGCGTGAAACTCTAACCATGTCACAGAGGCACAAGCACTTTGTCAGCTTAACTCAGGATCCACGTGTAAGGCATCACTACTATCTTCTTTCTCATCAAACACTTTCTTCCCGGCCCCCACTGTGTTCCAAACACCATTCCAACGCATCTGTTCTAACACGTAACAAATACCTCTTTGAGAAGTTTTTAATTGCGTGTTAGCTCCCTTTCAGACCCGATTCATTTCTGATCTGAACAGCAACAAAGGGAGCTTTTATTGCCGAGGTTCATTTCTGGAAATTAAATTTCCATTTCAACACTAATGCTACTGTAATTCGCAGTGGTTTCTGTCTCTTTTTATTGTGTCTGACAGCGACCAGCTTATCAGCGTAAGTGGCTGAATACGAGTATGTAAATGTTACAACATAAAAAGGCATTTTTGAGAAGCGGGGGAAAGAAAAACATTTAAAGTAGGAAATTAGAGCAGTTACTGGATCCCACACCATGGTTAATGAGTGCGCAGAAAGCAAACAGTTTCTGGCTCGGGGACCTCAAGCGTTACAGCCAGGGCTACACTTCTCCTGTTTATGGAAGGAAACCCGGAATAGCCTCCACACATGGGAAGCCTTCAGTTTGCATTTTTTAATGCCTCTAGGGAGGACAGGGTTTCTGGTTTCAAATCTGTTAAATTTTTCTTTAAAAGACGGGTTTTGTTCGGAAACCAAAACAAAAATTAGCATATTAAGAATATATGCCGGTCACGCGTTTGCACTGGGGCTGGAAGATTTCATCAAGCGTGGCTTGCCAAACATCAGTGGGTTCCCTGGGAAGCAGGGTGGGACTTGGTCACTTTTGCCTAATTAGGTAAAATCTCTTAAAAGCCCCACACCCCATTTTTATTAAGAATTATGTATGTAAAATCTGGCCGAATGCCCAGCTAGGGGGCTAAAAGTGGCCATTCAAAGGTGGTGAGTTGGGAGAGATTTTCAGTTTCTTCCTCTTGTTATCTGTTTTCTAATTTTTTTGTTTGTTTGTTTAAGAATGGGAGACTATGGCTTTAGAAATAAGAAAAATGGGAGGTACTTAAGGCCAAATGAAAACTCACACATAGTTTGCTTTCTTTATTTTGTACCTGGTGCCCAGGATACAATCTGAGCTCAATTCAAATGAACGAAAACCCTTTCACTGAGCATCTGAGTGTGGCATGGTGCTTTCCTCTGACTCCAGGAGTCAACTTTGTTTTTCCTTTTGCAAGTCTTTCTGAGTAACACCTCAGGCCATCCAAAGACTGAATGGCTATGAGAACCTGATTTGAAAGTCACAAAGAAAATCATGAAAAATAAAAACCTTCCCCTGTCATATAAATACACGCTGTTTGATGCCTTATGTATAATGTTCTAAGTGTTGAAGATATTACTTCTAAAAACTGTCTATTCAATTAACCTTTGGAGTATAGCGGTATTGGAGTCATGATTGAGTCCTGTCTTGCTGTGTGAACTTGGGCAAATCATTGTTTTAGCTGTGGACATTGGCTTAGCTGTTGGGATTAGGTTCCGAAACTGGAACCTGGAGTGCGGGGTGTCCAACTCCAAAAAAGGGACAGGAGTAAGTCCAACTGAGTCACTAGGGAGAGCTGAGAGTGTGTTGGAGATTGCTTGCTGTTCACCAAAAATCTGCTTTTCTTCCCCACACCCTCCTCCTTCCTCTTCTCCTGCCTTCGCTCTTCCTCCTTGTCCTCCCCCTCCTCCGCTTCTTCTTCTCCGTCATTATCATCACCATCATCGTCATCTTCATCTCCATCATCACACAGCTAGATCCCTTTCCCATTCCTCAGTCTCCCGACACTTGGGTCTGGCTACGTGACAAAGTCAAAGCCAAAGGAATGTGAGCAGAAGTGCGCTCTCCCCTTCCTCAGGCTGTACACGGATTATGACAAGTCCCTCCCTCACCCTCAGCAGATGGTAGAGCCGCACAGCAGAAAGAGCGGAGGTCCCTGAATTATGGCACAGAGGAAACCCCCGCTGCTTAGGAACATCTGCCTAAAACCATTGCCTAAGGACTCTAATAAATGTGGATGGTGTTTGAGGCATCTTGTTTGGGAGTCTGTTTGTTATGACAGCCTAGATTGCTTAATGGATGCAAAATCAAGCACCACCACCGAGAGCCTGGGGTGAGAGAAGTAGTGTAGAGCTGAGAATTGGGCGTCTGGGGACTGAGTGAGCCGCTCTACTGACATAGGGGTCAATAATAAATAAGATAAGGACAAGATTGTTGGGGTTGCATGGCTGGCCTTTATTAACCTGTGGGGATTCCTGAGAGTCAGGGTTTTCTTGGTTCAGTTAGCTTCTCTGGGCTTTCTTTTCTCATCCGTGAAATGGGAAATGTTGGATGAGATCAAGAGTGTGTGCTTCATTTTAGGGGCCAGCACTGGTCACATTGGGCAGGGCTGCTTGGAAGGGCTGCATTGAGAAGGATTCTGAGGGTGAATATTGGATCTGCTGGAGGTCCCACAGCCAGTTAATGGAGGAAGCACAGGAAGGGAGAGGAGGAACCTGCACACCAACGGCTTCCGTGGCACGTTGCTCTCTGACGTCTACGAGTCTCATCACGGCAGAGACTTCAAGGACTGCATAGCAAATACATTCAGCTGAAGGTGACCTCAGAGACTCGACAGCTGGAGTCAATCCATCACTAGCGAGTCCCTTAGTTTAGCAGCTTTGACTTCAAAGATACCAAGCTGTCTGCCTTGTTGATGCCTGGAAATTCTATCCAGGTTTTTCATTTTCTTTCTTGTGTATGTGTGTGTGTGTGCGCGTGCGCACGTGCTAGGTTATTCTAAAATGCCCCAATGAAAAAGAATTTGACCCTGGGAAAGAGTTCTAATGGGGTTCTTCCCAGGTCATACTGATTCAGACAGACCTTTAAAAAAATTGAGATGACGCAGTCAGAGGCTCTGGAATGGGCAAATGATTTTGATATAACTTGGTTATAAGCCATTCAACCAAGAGTGCCCAGAGGAAGGAAACAAACTCATCTTTTCAAATCCTAGGATAGCTGTATGCAGTTAGGCTTGGTAACCAGGGAGCCAGGAGGCAGGGTTCCAGTTCCAAACTTGTTGCCAATTTGCTGTGTGGCTTTAGAGAACTCTCTTAATCTGTTTCCTCATTTGTAAAATAAGGATTTGGGACTAGAAATGTGGTTTTGAAATTGTGTCCCTAGGATTCTAAAGATTCAGAGACAACGTCCTAGGGGAGGAGGGTACTGCTGAGCTTGCGGGGTCCTGGGGACCCCTTCCTCATTTCCATCTGAGTGACCTTCCTTGGAACTAGTATCTACTCTATACATGGGCCAAAGAAGTGCTCTGGTGATTCCCTTCCCACTCCCTGGCTAGGTGAGGTCTCCCTGCTGAGACGTTGACCCATCTGGCTGCCTCACACCCCAGGGGACTGGGAGGAGCTGAGCAGAGGAGGCAGGGAGCCAGGCGTTGTTCCAGCAGGCAGGGGCTGCCATCTGAATGCAGTGCAGCTGCCTAAATATTTTGCCTCCAGGTTCTTCCCGCAGCTGCCCATGCTCTGGTTCATCTTAATTAAAGGGGCTCTCTCATTCTGCCTCTGGCTTTTTGTCAGTTTCTCCCCGTCTCCTGGACTTGATGTCAGATCTCCAAGTTTGGCTGTGGTTTTATTTGGACTTGATTTGATTAGTGTAATGGTAGTGGTAGTGGTCACACATTAATCATCATAATGAATATCATCCTACATTTATAAACCACTTCAGATTTTAAAACTACTTTGACCTACATTAATCCATTTACAGACTGAAAACCCACCCCCATCCTGCCTTTTCTTTTTACATTTTTTTCCTTGCACTGCAAATGTGATAAACAGTTCTAATTCATTAAGAACACTGACTTGGATATAGGTTGACATGGTTTGAGTAATGGCACCATCACTTACTAGCTGTGTGACCTTGGGCAAGCTACCTACCCTCTCTGAATCTGTTTCCTCATATGTAAAATGTAGATAATACAGGGCTTACTTCATAGATTTTCATGAGGATTAAATGATAAAAATGAATAAACTTCTTAGTATAGTACCTGGCATGTAGGAAGGGCTAGATAAGTACTCATTACTTTAAAAAAAATACTTTTATTTACTTGGCTGAACTGGGTCCTAGTTATAGCATTCAGTATCTTTGGTTGTGGCACGTGGAATCCAGTTCCCCAACCAGGCACTGAACCCAGGCCCCTGCACTCGGAGTGCACAGTCCTAGCCATAGACCACCAGAGAAGTCCCTTCACCACTATTTTTAATTAAATGTTTTTAATGGAGGTATAGTTGATTTATAATATTATATTAGTTTCAGGTGGTGCACAACATAGTGATTCAAAATTTTATAGATTATACTCCACTTTTAGTTATTATAAAATAGGGGCTATAGTCCCTATACTGTTCTGTAGCTTAGAGGAAATGCTTTCAGATTTTCATCATTAAGTATGATGTTGAGTATGATGTTAGTTTATCATATATAGCCTTTATTTTTTTTTCATATATGGTCTTTATTGTGTTGAGGTATGTTCGCTCTATGCCCACTTTCTGGAGAATCTGATCATAAAAGGATTTTGAATTTTGTCAAAAACATTTTTCTGCATCTGTTGAGATGATCAGATGGTTCTTATTCTTCATTTTGTTAATGCCATGTATCACACTGATTGATTTGTGATTGTTGCATCAGCCTTGCTCCTCTGGGACAAATCCCACTGGATCATAAGTGCATGATCCTTTCAGTGTATTGTTGGATTTGGTTTGCTAATTTTGTGTTGAGGATTTTTGCATCTATGTTCATCAGTGATATTGGCCTCTAATTTTCTTTCTTTTTCTTTTTCTGCTGATATCTTTGTCTGGTTTTGGTATCAGGGTGATCCTGGCTCCTTTCAAATTACTGCTTCTGCCCTGGGTCTTGGAGCACGTGAGATTTTGTTTGTGCTCTTTAAGAGTGAAGTCTCTATTTCTCAAGACCCTCTGGGTCTCCTGAATGTAAGCCCTGCTGGCTTTCCAGGTCAAATGTTCTGGGTGCTCATCTTCCTGGCATAAGACCCCTGGGCTGGGGATCTTGATGTGGTGTTCAGACCCCTCACTCCCTGGGGAGAAACTGTAATTGTAATTATTTTTCTCTTTGTGGGTTTGGGACTTGACTATAACCTGACTCTCCATCTCCTACCTGTCTCATTGTGGTTCTTTCTTTGTGTCTTTAATTGCAGAAGATCTTTTCTGGTAGGTTCCAAACTTCTTCATTGATAAGTTTTTCTATAAATAGTGGTAATTTGGGTGGCCCAGGAGATGAAGTGAGCTCGGGGTCTTTCTACTCCATCATCTTGAAAGCCTCTTTCACCTGATCTCCTACTTTTCCTTCCCAGATTCACTTGTTTCAGCCTTCTGTCTATATGTAGGGATTTTGCTGCTGCCCTTGTGCTTGCAATGTTCTTCTAGAGTCCACTATTATTTTTTTTTAAATAAAAATTTAAGCCATTGGGAAGCAAATCATAGTAATAAGGGAAAAACTTGACATGCTTTCTCAAACTATGCATTCTCAACAGGGGTAATGTAACTTCCAAGGGGACAAAAATTGGTTTTTGATGGGGTCTTTGAAAAGCTAACTCTGTTTTTAAAAAACAATATTTAGTTATCTATTTGGCGGCATCAAGTCTTAGCTGCGGCACACAGGATCTTCAGCACATCACGTGGCACCTTTTGTTGTGGTGCATGGACTCTCCAGTTGGGGCAGGTGGGCTCAGTAGTTGCAGTGCAAGAGCTTAGTTGCCACCTGGCATGTGAGATCTTAGTTCCCCAACCAGGGATCGAACCTGTATAGCCTGCCTTGAAAAATGGCTTCTTAACCACTGGACCACCAGGGAAATCTTGAAAAGCTAACTCTTTTATGTATAAAGCTCAGATATGCATACAGTATATTAACAGATAGGCAATACATCTGTGCTTTTAATATTTCATAGGTGGGACATTGAGGGGCAGTGAGAAAAGGTTGAGAAGCACTATTCTGATTCCTCTCCCAAGGTTAACACCCGGCTCTGTGTATGTCCTGCCGCAGTTTCCAGTTATTGTTTTATAATGCAACAAAACTATCTGCAAAGTGTTGCTGCTTAGTTGCTAAGTCATGTCCAGTGCTTTGTGATCCCATGGACTATAGCCTGCCTGGGATTCTCTGGGCGAGAATACTAGAGTGGGTTGCCACTTCTTTCTCCAGGGCGTCTTCCCTTCCTGGGGATTGAACCCACATCTCCTGCATTGCAGGCAGATTCTTTACCATCTGAGCCACAGGGGAAACTCTGCAATGTGTTAGCTCTCTGCTGATACGTAACGGCTGTCCTTCCAGGATGCAGAAGCAGAACTGATGCACCTTATGCTGATGCGTCATGAAGGATCATGATTGATGTGCTGATTCCTCTGTCTGTGGGTACTCAGGCAACTCTGGTGAGTGTATTTTCTTGAGCACAAGAAATCATAGAGTCCTAGAAGTGCAACTGTGGAGTGGGAGTGGCTATGCTCTTTTTGAGTTTTCATAGCTCCTGCTGAGTTACTCCTGTGATTTTCACAAGCATCACGAGTGTGGTCTCTGGCTGGGGAGGCCAGCTCCGAGTGGCTGGAGCAGGCCTGGCAGAGAGTATGGAGCCCAGCTGGGTTTAGACTTCTGGCTTTCGGTGCCAAAGGGACAAGTATGTTTCCTTGGGAGCCTCCTCCTTTGGGCGTTCACCTGTGGGGTGAGGTCTCCCTTGCTGGTTCAGGACTGGCTTGTGGGGGATCTTCACTACATAGCTTCGCAAGCCCACCCCATGTTGTTGCTTGAGGAAGGCACTCTGTGCCCTGAGAGGTCTGCAGCCGAGTGCACCCTAACTGGCTTTGGGAGGTATGGGTGGAAGTCTAAATCTGAGTTGCTCAAAGGTTCCTTCCTCTGACAACATTTACTAATAAGTCGTGGGTGTGCCTCTCCTGAATAGCTGTGGCCCCACAATAGAAAAAAGGATTGGTACTTTTTGATCATTAATGCTTTGCCACATACTACTGCAAGCTTT
Organism: Ovis canadensis; assembly: GCF_042477335.2. Lineage (NCBI taxonomy): Eukaryota > Metazoa > Chordata > Mammalia > Artiodactyla > Bovidae > Ovis > Ovis canadensis. The sequence continues at coordinate 36,721,240 of NC_091258.1, read as the reverse complement.
TTCCACGCATTATGTCATTATGTCATCTGATGCTGGGAGGGATGGGGGGCAGGAGGAGAAGGGGACGACCGAAGATGACATGGCTGGATGGCATCACGGACTCGATGGACGTGAGTCTGAGTGAACTCTGGGAGTTGGTGATGGATAGGGAGGCCTGGTGTGCTGCGATTCATGGGGTCGCAAAGAGTCGGGCATGACTGAGAGACTGAACTGAACTGAACTGATGTCATTTAATCCCTCCCTGATAAGTACCTTGAGTGCTCTATCAGGTAAATACTATTATTTTGTCCATCCTAAGGAGGGGAAAATAGAGGCTCTGCGGCTTGCTCAGGGTTCAGAGCTGATAAAGGACAGGATAAAGGAGTTGTACTCATAGTTGCTTAATGTCAGCATCTGTGACTCCTGGATTCTCTCTTCTCTTGCCCTCTGTGGTAGATTGACTTGTCTGCCCACTTGTTAATCCCTCTCTGTACCTACATCCTTAGAAAGGTGATACTGTTGGGGCAAAGGGGCCACGATAGCCAATCCCCCTTTATAAAAATTGAGCTGTGGAGAATGCGGGCATCGATCCCACTACCTCTCACATGCTAAGCGAGCGCTCTACCACTTGAGCTAATTCCCCAGCTGCTAGTGTGTGTGTGTGTGTGTGTGTGTTTAGCTCTCCCCATTAGAGGGATGATGCATCCGTCCTTGACTTTGGCCTTGGTCATGTGACTTGCTGTAGCCTGTGAGACGGGGATAAGAATGCCTATGAGCCAGTTTAAGCCAAAGTCTTAAGTGGCAGCACTTGGCCATCTGTCACTTGGCCATCATCAGTCTTTCCAGGGAGTCGCTCCCCTATGGCTGGGGCCTCAGCATGAGCACAAGAGAGCAGATCTGAAGCTGAGCTACAGCTTGAAGCAACTGAGCCCAGCTGATTCACTCAAGTGAGAGATCTTTATTCTTGCTGTGGTGTGTCTCTGGCAAGAGGTGGTTCCTGGTGGCTCTGAATTTATTGTGAGAATGAATGTCTGAAAGGCGAACCTGACTCCCTCTGCTTGATGTTTTAGGCTCCTGGCTCTGCAGCGCTTGCCACAGTCCTGGGGAACCTCGTGGATGAAATTAGGTGGTCAATGTGTCTCGGCCTCTCAGCACTGAGAACTCGTGTGACCTCAGGCCAGCGTCCTGGGTTCTAGCCCCAGTCCGCCTGTTATGAGGCTGTTATGAGGCTGGGGGAACTTATCCAAGTCCCTTGCCTTCTCTGTGCCTCCGTTTCCTCATGAGTGAGTGAGGGGCTATGGCTGTGTCTCCTCCAGCCTGAACATGCATGGGATTCCCGGTGACTAAAGACTTTGAAAGACATCACGTATAACTTTCTATTGAAAAGGGGACAACAAGTAGAGATTGGGGCTTACATCCCATGCCAAGTGAAGAAGCAGACAGAAACACCTGGAGAAAGGTGTTTGAAAGTCAAGAGTGAATTCTTCCAGCAAATAGTCTTGCAGAAAACGTCCTGTCAGAAGGGTCTAATGCTGTGCCACGTTAGGACTGTTATTCACTTTTGATCTAGCAGAACTTGAATGACCCAAGGCAAGTCTCCCTCTGGATTTGTTAAACCCTGGAAGAGCAGCAGTTATGAGCTGAGCATCTGAAATCAGGCAGGCCTGGGATGGACTCTGGGTTCTTTCACATCATAGCTTTGTGACCTTGAGAAATTGGCCCACCCTCTCTGGGCCTCTCCCACTTGCTTATGTATAAAAATGGGACAATAGGAGCTTAGATACAGTGAGTTCTTTCCAAGGGTCAGACCTGACTTTGTTTTATTTTTTTTTTAACATAAGACATGTTTTATATTATAAAGACACAAAATTAAAAGAATGTAAAAAGGTAGCCCTTCCACAAAAAAAACTAAATCAAACTGTTATTATCAGACAGTATAGACTTTAAGCAAAATGCATTATTAAATATGAAAAAGGTACTAAATTTGCTATAAAATGAAAACATTTAAATAACAAATGAATAAATAGGCCTGGTTTTAATCCCTGTGGTGGGAATGAAGTGATTTAATCCTCAAACCAGCCCCGTGGAACAGAACACCATTTATTATTATCCCCATTTTGCAGATAGAGAAACTGAGGCTTAGAGAAGTTAAGTAACTTACAGAGATTGCTCAATGAGTAAATGCTGAACTCTGAGCCAGGATAACTCTTACTTAATCACTACCCAGCATCATCTGCCTCATGGAGGGCAAAAGGTTAAGTGGCTCCACAGAGAGTCTGATGCACAGAAAGTACTCAGAACATCCTAGGAAAAGACCCAAGTAACAAAAATCATAATCACCAGTGGAAACCTTACCCCTTTCACAGACTCTGGTCTTGTACACATCAGCCCGAGGAAGGCACGGCAACCCGCTCCAGTATTCTTGCCTGGAGAATCCCACGGACAAAGGAGCCTGGTGGGCTATAGTCCACAGGGTCGCAAAGAGTAAGACTTGACTGAAGTGACTGAGCATGCACACATCAGCCCAACTGGGAAGAGTGTCTATTTGCCTTTCTCTGAGCTGATGATTCTCAGAGAGAGGAGAAGGGGACAGAGAGGATGAGATGGTTGGATGGCATCACCGACTTGATGGACATGAGTCTGAGCAAGCTCCGGGAGTTGGTGATGGACGGGGAAGCCTGGCGTTCTGCAGTCCATGGGGTGACAAAGACTGAGCGACTGAACTGACTGAGCTGATTCTAAAGACAGATAATTGGGCTGGGTTTTGCTCCATCTTTTTCTTTTTAACAGCCAAGAATGGCTGAGTGGCCTGCGATTTCTGTCATCTGTGACAATGAATGGCCCAAAGGGCAGAATGAAGATAAGAGCCATTATCAGCCCTGGGTCTTTAAAGAAAAGTCATCAGATGGTGGCTGGTACAGAGCAAGTGACCTGTTGGGGTGCACAGCCTGCAGTGAATATCTGGGTTCTTTCTCTGGCTCCACTGCAGGCATGAGAGATAACTTCCCAAGAGAAATGTGGGTCATTTCATGGTGGTGGAGCCAGAATGAGGAGATGGCAAAGCTGACGTGGCCTGATTGGGGCAGCAAGAAGGAGGCAGATCTCTGCTGTTTCTAAGTGTCACTGGGGACCATCCTTCCCAGAGTGGGGAGCCTCAGAGTTTCCAGGTTGGACTGTGAGCTGGGAAGGATTTGTACTCAGAAGCTAATTAGTTTAAGCTGCTGTATCACAGGAATGATAGGGTAAGTATCAAGTAACCAGCACCTCAAGAAAATAAACAACGCCACTGGAATCAGGCTAATGCTGAATTAAGAGAGGTGAAAGAATAATAAAGTGCGATTTATGGGTCAGTTTCTCTTTATTACCCCAGACACTTGCATGCTCTCCATTCATTTCTTTTCTTTTTTTTTTGATGTGGACCATTTTAAAAGTCTGTACTGAATTTGTCACAATATTGCTTTTGTTTTATATTTTGGTCTTTTGGCCCCCGGGGCATGTGGGATGTCATCCCCGGATGATCAGAGGCTCAACACATACTTCCTCCACCAAAAGGCAAAGACTTAACCACTGGACTGCCCAGAAAGTCCTCTTCATTCCTTCTTACATTCACTTGTTCAATCAGTGCAAGATCATGCAACTGTAGATTGTGTGTTTGGACACCAGCAAACAGGGGAGCTCCCCCTATTCCGAGGTTCAGCTTCTAAAGACTTTTCCTGAATCTCATAATTAGAAAATTGTGGAATAAGCTTTTCAAAAAAAAATTGAGCACATTTTGTATTTTGTGTCTTATTCCTGTTATTAATTTGAACCACATATGGAGACTTGGGGACTCCACTATCCCTACAAGGCTCAGAGCCTCAGAAACATCTAAATTTGGTCCCACATTCCGTCAGCATTAACTGAGTGCTAAGTGCCAAGTATCAGGCTAGGTCCTAGGATATAGTTGTTGTATTAGTCAGGGTTCTTCAGAGAAATAGAACCAATAAAATACATATATAAACAGACGTGTTATAAGGAATTGGCTCATGTGATAAAAGGGGTGGTGCTGACAACCTGCCAAGGTTACAGTTAATGCGCTAGAGACCCAGGACAGCTCATGATGTAAGTTCCAATCTGAAGGCCAGCAGGCTGGAGACCCAGGAAGAGATGAAAGCCCAAAGCCTGTTAAGGCCCAAAGACTGGAAGAACCAATGCCCCAGCCTGAAGGTAGTGAGGCAGCAGGGAGTCCCCCTTACTCATGGGATGGTCAGCCTTTTTGTTCTATTCAGACCTTCAATGGATCTGATGAGGTTCAACCAGATTAGGAAGGGCAATCAGCTTTGTTGTTATTGTTGTGTTGCTAAATTGTGTCCGAATCTTTGCTACCACATGAACTGCAGCGTGCCAGGCTTCCCTGCCCTTCACTATCTCCCAGAGTTTGCTCAAACTCATGTCGATTGAGTCGGTGATGCTATACAACCATTTGAAACCCATGGACTGTAGCCCATCAGGCTCCTCTATCCATGGGATTCTCCAGGCAAGAAAACTGGAGTGGGTAGCCATCCCTTCTCCAGGGAATCTTTCTGACCCAGGGATCGAACCCAGGTCTCCCACACTGCACGTGGATTCATTACTGTCTGAGCCACCAGGGAAGCCCCAGTTTGCTTTACTCCTATCAGAAACACCCTCACAGATACATCCAGATTCAATGTTTGACCAAATATTTGGGCACCCCATGGCCCAATCAAGTTGACACACAAAATTAACCCTCCTAATTGTGAACAAAACTGACTGTAGCCCGCCAGGCTCCTCTGTCCATGGAATTCTCCAGGCAAGAATACTGGAGTGGGTTGCCACACCCTCCTCCAGGGGATCTTCCCGACCCGGGGATCAACCTGAGTCTCCAGTATCTTTTGCATTGCAGGTCCATCCTTTACCTCTGAGTCACCCGGGAAGACCCTATGTTGTCACAGAGCCCCAGTTTGAGTCGTACAGCAAATTCCCATTGGCTATCTATTTTACATGTGGTAATGTATGTTTCCATGTTGCTCTGTCCATACATCCCTCTGCCCTTACGGTCTTGATGTCAGTGACACCAACAACTGAATAACTAGTGTTGAGTTGTTCCAGAAACTACCATCTACCAGTGCTATCCTGGTGAGCTACAGTGGTGAATGAGCCCTTGCGTCTGGGGAACTCTGTCCTGGGGGAGTGCAGACAAGTGAGCAGATAATTAAAGCACAGAGTGATTTGAGAAAAGTAACTCAGTGGCTCCGGGAGCCCCACCAAGAAGTCTTTTTATCACTGGCACGGCTGCAGACAAGTCTTTCCAAGGTGTTCAATATTAATTAATGAGTAGTAATTGAGCGCCTGGCCCCCTGCTTTCACCCTTGCTCCCTGCAGTCCCTCCTTCGCACAGCCACCGACAGAGATCCATTTAGAATAGAAAGCTGCTGAGACTGCTGTTTCCTCCAATGTCCCCGTGCCTCCCATTACATGAGACTAGTATTCAAGGCTTTCAATATGGCCTCTCCTCCCAGCGTTGGCCCCTGGCTACGTCTCTGAGCACTCTCTCCTTGCTAGTGGAGTGAGACAGAGTGCCCTGCTTCTATAAGTCTTTGGAAGGCAGAATTAAACCCAATGGGCAGAAATCAATAGGCAAAACTGGTGCTCAAGTGAAGAATGGCTGGCCCATTAAGTAGTGAGTTCCCTGTCACTGGACGTGTGCACGCACAGAGAAGATGCCTGATGGAAATAGTTCAGAAAGAACTGAAACTTGAAAAGGGAATGCTCTCCTGTTCTTCAGTCACTTAAGTTGTGTCCGACTCTTTGTGACCCCAGGGACTGCAGCAGACCAGGCTCCTCTGTTCTCCACTGTCTCCTGGAATTTGCTCAAATTCATGCCCTACTAGCTGAAATTAAAGGTCTTCCCCCCTCCCCCGCAATTTTTGGTCTCTCTGCCTGGCATGAGGGATCTTAGTTCCCTGACTAGGGATCAAATCAGTGCCTCCTGCAGTGGCAGTGCAGAGTCTGAACCACTGGACCTTCAGGGATTTCCCTAAGGTCCTTTTTAATGTTATTCTATGCTAAAGATCTTTTTCTTATAGGTGGGAGGACTACTTCCTTCTTGTCTCCTCAGTTCCCCCCGCAGAGTAAGAAATACTTACTGATCTAAATGGAGTCTGTTCTTAGGACCTCAGCAGGTAATGGAACAGTGGCCAGAGTCACCGAGCCAGCTCACCCTCTGGACAATATTTCAGGGCTGGAGAAAGGGCCATGGAGCCCCAGGCTGGTGGACTGGCTTGCCCTCTCTTCTCTCTCTGCTATGTTATTTATCAGATTTGCACAAAGCACTTACTCTGTACAAGGTACCATTCTGATTCCTTTCCAAACATTAACTCAAGTAACCAAGTAAGCTAAAAAAACAAACAAACAACCTCTAGATGGTAACTACTGTTATTATCCCTGTCTTACAGGTGAGGAAACTAAGGACAGAGAGGTGGAGGAGCTTGCCCAGGGTCACCCAGCTAGTTAGTGATGAATCAGGATTTGAATCCAGGCAGTGCGGATCTACCCAATGTTTTGCACGGCAGCAGCCATGCCACTTCTTTCCTCATTGCCCTCCCCCCCACCCCCAGCCCCAACCCGAAAGCTTCAAGTTTTAATGTCTTGCTGGTGGTCACATTGGGTCTCATTGGAGAATGAGGGTCTCCCTTTTCCAAACACCCCCAGCCCCCACCACAGACTTATTTTGTTAGCCTTTGAGACCAGGACGGGCCCATCTCTGTGTGTTGTGTTCTCTTACATGGCATTAGCCAGTGCAGCAGAGAAGGCAACGGCACCCCACTCCAGTACTCTTGGCTGGAAAATCCCATGGATGGAGGAGCCTGGTAGGCTGCAGTCCATGGGGTCGCTAAGAGTCTGATACGACTGAGCGACTGCACTTTCACTTTTCACTTTCATGCATTGGAGAAGGAAATGGCAACCAACTCAGTATTCTTGCCTGGAGAATCCCAGGGATGGGGGAGCCTGGTGGGCTGCCATCTATGGGGTCGCACAGAGTCGGACACGACTGAAGCGGCTTAGCAGCAGCGGCAGCGGCAGCCAGGGCAGAGACTGGCCCTGGGTCATAGAAGACCAGGAGAGAGGCTGTGGATGACTCCATGAAGCAGACCTGCCTTCTCTTGTAGAGTTAAGGCCTACTTCCTGGACATTTCAAATGAGTTACCACTCCCTTGGGAAGTCTTTCTTGACCACCTGGCTTGTCCCGCCATAAGGATGTTAGTCAGGCTAGGCTAGGTTATGCTGCAGTAACAACCAACCTTAAAATCTCAATGGGCCATCATAGCTAAAGTTTATTTCTCTGTCATATCAGATCATTTGCAAATTCAAACAACTATGCAGAGCCTTGCTCCTTCATGTGTAACACCAAGTTGTTTCTATCTTGTAGCTCCACTTCCTCAACACGTTTGCCTCCAGGAGGAATAAGGCTGGAGAATCATGGAGACGTGTTTCAATGGATCATTTATAGCCATATATTTGGCCAGAACCAATCACATCCCCCCAGTGGGCTGGGAAATTAATCTCCTGAGTTCCCAGGGAAAGTGAATACTAGTAACATCCTCCATACTAGACCAAATTTCCTTCTAATTTCTCTTATGTCCACATGTATCTTTCTTTTGTTTATCAGTTTGTAATTATAGACTTGTGTGATTATATAATGTCCAACTTTCCCCCAGTCTCTACTGAAATGTAATTTAGAATGTTGCTTATTGTTAAATGAGTGGATGGATGGATAAATGGTTGGTTGTTTGGCTGGACAGATGGATATTTGGATGGATGGATGAATAAATGGTTGGGTGGTTGGACAGATGTATGATTAGTTGGATGGATAGTTGATAGTTGGATGAATGAAACAGTAATGAGCCCTTTGTATGAAAGATACACATTCACAATTAAGCATTACTTGGATGTGTCTATTTCCTCCCAAGTTTCAGAACTAGTGTAATCCTGCTGCTGCTGCTAAGTCGCTTCAGTTGTGTCCGACTCTGTGCAACCCCATAGATGGCAGCCCACCAGGCTCCCCCATTCCTGGGATTCTCCAGGCAAGAACACTGGAGTGGGGTGTCATTGCTTTCTCCAGTATAATCCTAATAAGGGTTAATTAAGATTTCCTAGGGGATTAACATCTGAGATCTTTCAGGGAATTAATTACTGTTTGGTGTTAAAGTTGCAAACAAAATCCGCAGGAACAGTTGTAATTCCCTGAACTGGGACACTGCTTCTTTCTCCATTCCCAAGCTTGCTCACGTGCTTGTCCTCACCATGGCTGTTAAGGGTGTTGGGAGTATGTGACGTCTTGGCTGGGAAATGCTTCTTGCCTTAGTCGTATTATAGCTGCAGCTTCCTTAGCTCATAACATCTGGATGAAGAAGAGGATCAAAGAGACATTAGGACATTAGCAGAAAATGTGCCCACCACTCCAAGATAGTATGTGGCATTGAACAGTATGCGTATCTGCTTTTCTGTTGGCTAAGGCAGGGTGGCGGGGTGGGGGGCACTCCAGGGCAGAGATGGCTTTTCAGTATGTTAAGCGAGGGGGTGGGGGGTGGTGCTTTCCAAAGGTGGAAGAAGACTCTAATCTGTCATAATCCCTTTTCCTCCTAGGATTTAAGGTTCCTCTTCGACATCATCTGGACTTTCATTTAAATAATCTACTTGTCCCTGCAGCTCTGACACTTAGAAATCACCTCCAGAGAAGGATTTAAAATTAGTCACAATAGTCTTGCCAATTGGTCGACACATCTCTTTCGTCTACTGTCCCACAGGAAACAGAGCTCCCCTCTGTAAAGTCATTACTAAGGAGATTCCGGGACCTAGGCACTCGGCTCCCAAATACCTTTTCTCTGCTTTTGCTTTCCTATCTTTTCTTGGAGGCAATGGATGCCATATGGTGGAGCTGCTGAAAAGGTACGAAGGGGTCATGGGGTAACAGGAAATACCAGGGAAAAACAATAATTGGTAAGTATTTAAAATTATCACCCACATCATTAGCTATTACTATAATTGTTATTACTATAATCACTATAGGCATATTGAGTTATGGGTTCTTTTATTAATAAGTGAACTCTTTTCACCTTATGCCCTCCCTATCCAAATAATGCCCATTTAATTAAGGCTTAGCTTTTGCTTTACTGCCTCAAAAATATTTCCTGACCTCCAGCCCACACATTTCTTCCCTCCTCTCAACTCCTGTATATTTTAAATGCACTTTTCATGTGTCTATCTCATTTTCTTCTTGTTCTAATAATCTATGGCTGCAATTATCCTTCAAATTAGCAGCAAATGCAATCATCATATGATGTTTATGGAGTTTTGTCATCAGGAATTAGGAAAGGATAGAACTGAGATGGTGTATCTCTGTACCAAGATGTCTGGGGTCTCTTCTGGGAAGACCCTAAGGGTAGAAGTGACTTGTTGGCTGGGGCTGGAATCACATGGAAATCTCTTGACTCATATGTCTGGCATTTGATGCTGACTATTGGCTGGAACACTTGCACATGGCCTCTCCATGTGGACTGAGCTTCCTCTTGTCATGGCAGCTTCAGACTTCTTACATGAAGCTCAGGGTTCCAAAGGCACATGACCCAGGGAACCAGGCGGAAGCTATTGCCTATTATGAGCTAGCTAGGGTGTCACATATCACCACTTTAAGCCCCAAGCCTGCTCAGATTCAGGGGGGAGAAACAAACCCCATCTCTCACTGAAAGGAATGTCAAAGCATACCGTCAGAGTGTTTGGGGTGGGAGGTATTGTTACAGCCATCTGCGGAAAGTATCATCTGCCACAGTCCTAGAAATATTCCCTCTGGAATGGGGACCATGACTTTATTTTCTTTCAATCTTTTTTAGACCCATTACACAGTATCTTTTTTTAATAGTAACTTTTTGATTTAAAAATTTTATTTATTTATTTTTGGCTGTGCTGGGTCTTTGTTATTGCACGCAGGTTTTCTCTGGTTGTGATGAATGAGGGCTACAAATTATGGTGTGCTGGCTTCTCATTGCAGTGGGTTCTCTTGTGGTGGCCCATGGGCTTGGCTGCTCCACAGTATGTGGAATCTTCCTAGACCAGGGATTGAACCTGTGTCCTCTGCATTGGCAGGAGGATTCTTAGCTACTGGACCATCAGGAAAATATCTACCATGGTATCTTGAAAATAATACATACTTAGCTATATTTATATAAAAAATATATTTATAAAAAAAAGGTAGGTAAATAAGACTCTCCAAATGTTTGTCTTAAAGTTTTCGCCAGTCTCGAATCCAGCATCTGCCTGCTGTTTCTACTTCCTGCTGTGCCTCTTTCCAGAATGCTCAATCAGGAAAGTACTCCAAGTTCAGTGTCAAAAGCTAGGCTCCTGGTAACCAAAGATGGTTGGCAAATGGTCTTTGAACAAACTTGTCTCGTGCAATGCTGGGTCGGTTTCACAAGTACATAAAATAACAACAGAATCAAAGACATAAACAAGAACAAGCCTGTAACCGTCTCAGAGCTGGGCAGGCGTGGGGGAAGGAAGGCAGCTTCTGATGCTTTTGCCCCGCCTGGTTTTCTTTGCAGGCAATTCCAGCGCTCCGGCCATCTGTTCCTTGTTGTGGGTGGTTAAGTGAAATGGGCTGCCAATACAAATAGCCCCACTTGAGGTTTGTTTGCATAAATTGTTTTGAAAGCTTCATGACGAATTTTCAGGATTACTTGCAGTGGTAGGGACCTCGGTGGAGGCGGAAATATAAATTTAGAGATGCCAGTTGGAATCTATTAATTTGCTTGCCGCCCATTACCCTGGGTCTGCTGCTTCACTGGCTGTGTGACCTTGGGCCTGTGAATTAACCTCTCTGAACTTTAGTTTATCCTCATCTGCTCCATGGGAGGCGCTAGGCATAGTAGCTACCTTATGGGATTATGAATTGGAAGGAAGATGATACATGTAAAATGCTGAACGCAGGGACTGGCATGTGGTGTGTGCTTCCTAAATGGAATTGATTAGTCTTTTTGCTGAAATGAAAGGAAAAACATCCTCATCAGATAGCCCTGGGTGTGTGTCATGGCTTGGTAACTTGCTATCTCTGTGAAATTGGGAGATATATATTTTCTCTCTGAGCCTCAGGTTTTCAATCTATGGGGACAGGATTAATAACAGACCATGAAGACTACTTGAGGCACCACATATAGCTCTATGTCCAATGGTCACGCTGGCTGCCATTGTTGTCATTCCATGGTGGCCTTGGCGGGGCTACTTCTAAATGAGTTTGAGCCCTTTACCATCTACGTCTGGGATGGCATGTCATTCTGTCTCCTGTGTCTCTTCTGATCTTGGTTGGAGCAGCTTCTTCAGAAGGAGCTACGTAAGGAATAGTGATTGGTGTTGTCTGCTGGAGGCGAGGATCAAGACTTGAGGAGTAGGCGACCCCAAGGGTATTTGATGACTTTGTTCTAGACTCTGGCAGGGAAGATATTACTATTGTCTGCACATATTCACTGGTAAGGGAAGAAGATGCACAGAGTGAAGTCATCAGGTAGAGGGAGGCCGTAGATCATGACTGCCAACCTCCAAATATTGCAATCCTTGAGCTGGAGGTTTGCTTGCCCTGTGCTGCTAAGTATCTTGGGGAACATGTTGGGGGGAATCCCAAGGGAAATCGTTCATTTGGGGTTGCTTTTCTGGGGTAAGAGAGAAAAAGAGACAGAGACAGGAAGGAGAGAGAAGTTACAAGAGCACGAGGCTAAGAAGGACACAGAGAGAAGCAGGCAAGAGACAGAGAGAGAAGTAAAGAGAGACAGGAAGATGAAGAGACACAGAATCCAAGAGACATGGAGGAAGGGACAAAGTGGAGAGAAACAGGGCTTCCCTGGTGGCTCAGTGGTAAAGAATCCACCTGCCAGAGCAGGAGACACAGGTTTGATCCTTGATCCAGGAAGATCCCGTGTGCCACGGTGCAACTAAGCCACAACTATTGAGCTTGTGCTCTAGAGCCCGGGAACCACAATTGCTGAGCCCTCTGAAGCCCGAGTGCCCAGAGCCCACGCTCCTCAACAAGATAAGCCACCGCAGTGAGAAGGCCACACGCTGTGAGCAGTCCCTGCTCGCCCCAACTAGGGCAAAGCCTGCTTGGCAGTGAAGACCCAGCGCAGCCAACAAATGACTAAATAAAGTTACTGAAAAAAGAAATGGAGAGAAGTGGAGACACAAGGATGGACTCAGAGAAGCTGAGACAGGGGCCAAGGTGGAGGAATGGAGAGACAGAGACAATCTACAGAGAGAGAAAGAGAGGATGAAACAGGGACAGAGAGAGAGAAGGAGAGATGGGGAGATGGACGGAGACAGAGGGAGGAGGCACGAGAGGCAGGCCAACGGCCACCCCTAGCTCCCACACCCGGGAGCACCAGCGAATGGGCTCCAGCTCCCTCTGTCTGGAGATTCTGATCTGCACACCCAGGGTCCCTCAGAAGTGGCGGTGGCCCCCATTTTGCCTCTGGGACACCAGCTGCCAATCAGGCCTCAGTCTGGCATGTTGGCAGGAACCTTTCCAGCTCCCAGGAGCCTGACCTGGTTCTTTCATCTTCCGGCTCCGCGGTCCCATCTCATAAATGCAGACCAGGAGCTGCCCAGATGGGGCGAAGGGCCAGGGCTCGTGGCCATGCCCGTCGAAGCATTTCTGCCGATGACAGTTAAATTGTCGGGGCCTCTGTTCTTCATTTACATCACAGACACAAGAGTCCTCTGACGACCTCCCCCAAATGAAAGCCAGCTGCCCCCCAACCTCATCCACCGTGCATTTTGCTTCACTTCAGACGGTCTTCTGACTTTCAACTCAAACCTGCTGTCTGCTTTGACAGGCTGTAGTGCTTAATGATATTTTATTGTGTGATTTCACCAAACCCTAGAGTTTTGCACTTATTTTAAGCTAATGGACTAAATCTGGACCCATTTGCTAAAACAAGCTCTCTTTTAGTAAGGAGTAGAGTGGTTACACATAAATCAGGGTTTCAGGTGAAATATTAGGTTTCTATTGCAGCTAACCAAGCAACAGGCTGTTCTTTTATGCGACCGGTATGGCAGCTGACACAAGGCATGTTTGAAACTTGCTTTCCTACTGGGAGGGATGCGAGGCAAACTATTTTTGTCCAATGCCTTCAGTCATTTGATAGATGTTTGCTGAGCTTCTATTGTATGTAAGTCCTTGAGGCATATGCCATTGAAAAACATGATCCAAAGGAGATTACGTGCTGGGGGGAAATAGGGATGGAAAAGAAAGGACTCAGGGCCTTCAGTGTGGAGCCGAGGGCACAGTTCAGGGGACATTCCCGGGCAAGCAAATCCACTCTCAGCTTTGTGGAGTATGCGGCTTGGAGGGTAAAGCTTCAAACTGGGGGCGAATGTTAGAGCAGCGGCTCTCAACCAGAGATGATTTTGCCTTCAAACGGATGCATGGCAATGGCTGGAAACTTTTTCAGTTGCCACATCAAGGAGCACGGGGTATCAGGGGTGTAACTGAACGTTGTTCAGTGGACAGGACAGTTCTCTACAGCACAGATGATCTGATTTGAAAAGTCAATGGCTCAGGACTGCCCTGGGCTTCCCTGGTGGCTCAGATGGTAAAGAATCCACTTGCAATGCGGGAGACTTGGGTTCGATCCTTGAGTCGGAAAGATCCCTTGGAGGAGGGGATGGTAACCCACTCCAGTGTTCTTGTCTGGAGAATCCCATGGAGGAGCCTGGTGGGCTACAGTCCGTAGAGTTGCAAAGAGTTGGACCTGACTGAAGCAACTGAGCATGCACACGTGCATACAAGATGGAGATTCAATATTTTTACAGATTTTACTCCATTTAAAGTTATTTTAAATGTTGACCGTGTTGTCTGTGCTGGACAATATACCCTTGTAGCTTATTAATTATATACATAGTAGTTTGTACTTCTTAATCCCCTTTCCACTTAATCCCCTTTCCGTCTGTTACCCCTCCCCACAGATAACCATGAATTTGTCCCCTATATCTGTAAGTTTGTTTCTGTTTTGTTATATTCAGTAGTTTGTTTCATTTTTTATATTCTATGAATCGTAACATACAGTATTTTTCTTTCTCTAACTTACTTCACGAAGCATAATACCCTCCAGGTTCATCCATGTTGCTGCAAATGGCAACATTTTGTTCTTTTTAAGTGGCTGAGTAATATTCCATTGTATGTGTGGACCACATCTTTATCCACTCATCTGTTGATGGACACTTAGGTTGCTTCCGTATCTTGGCTATTGTAAATAATGCTGCTATGAGCATTGCAGTACGTGTATCTTTTCAAATTTGGTTTTCATTTTCTTTGGGTATATAGCTTGAAGTGGAATTGTTGCATTATGTGGTAACTCTATTTTTAATTTTTTAAAGGAGCCTCTATACTGCAGCACTTTACATTCCCACCGACAGTGAACTAGGGTTCCCGTCTCCACATCCTTGCCAACATTTGTTATTCGTTGTCTTTCTGATGATAGGCATTTTGACAGGTATGAGGTGGTACCTCACTAGTTTTGATTTGCATTTCTCTAATACTTAGCTATGTGGAACATCTTTTCATGTTCCTGTTGGCTGTATGTATGTCTTCTTCAGAAAAATGTCTATTCAGGTCTTCTGCCTATTTTTCAATTGGGATGACTTTTTACATTGAGTCATATGAGCTGTTTATTTATTTTGGATAGCAGCCCCCTATTTGTTATATCATTTGCAAATAGAGAAATCTTGCTTTGGATTGAAGGAAATGTGTCTGGTAACGTATATGATCCAGATGGCCAGGTGGTCAGGTATAGCTGTGTAGGTTGTGTACTGATCAACTCGGGTGGGTGCTAGTCACATTGCCTCTTATGAAAGAGGGCCCCTTGGAGTTGTACAGTGCAACACCCTGATGAGGGAAAAGTACAAGCAAAGACACAAAGGCAGAATAGTTAGTGTGAGGTTTAACTTGAGAATAAGGTGCTTGGAGTGGACTGGAAAGGAGTGAAAAATTAGGGTTGGTTCTAGGATCTAGGACTTTGTTCTGTAAGCACTGGGGAACCACCAAAGCCTTTGGAAAATAAAATGGAAAGATCTGGGGTGTGCTTTGCAAAGACACAGGGGGCAGCTGTATGTAACATAGATTGATGGCATCATAGGCAGAGAAAGTTAGAGAAGGGAAAAATGCTGTAAGAAAGGACACTAGCATGAAAAGTACTGTGTAGCCTGTGGGATTATGAAAGATGCGTCTGGGGAGCAGAAGGTGAATCATGAAGGTGAATTAATGGGGAGGGAGATAAGGATGTCCATACAACGAGGGCCACCACCTCCAGACCCCTCTTGAATTGATCTCAAATGGAACCTCCTCCCAGACTGGATTGTGAACTGAGCCCTCTCATCTTTCAGGTGCCCAGGCTGCCCTGAAGCACCGTTTTTGCATCATGGGTAATAAACGAACCGTTGTTCTTTAACATGATGGCCTTGCATTTGTGGTGGCAATGAAACTGAGAGAAAGGAAGGAAAACAGAGAAAGAAAGGAAGAAGGAAAAGCTTCCTGAGGATGACTCTCTGGGAGCAAAGAACAGGGATTTAGGTATTTGCTACTGAGGTGAAGGGACCATGATCCAGAGGCTGTTCTGGTGAGCCCTGGGTGGCTGACAGGCAGGGTCAAATGCTTAACACTGAGAATTAGCTGTGCTGGTCCCTCCCTGCTACCTCGTGTGGCTGTGGGAGGTCCACACCCACACCCTGGCTTCCAATCTCCCCAGCTTTAAACTGGATATTTCCCCATCCTTTGCATTAAAGTCCATATAATGGGTAAGTGTGATGATGGACTAATCAGGTATGGGGTGAGGAGCTGCAGGTGTTATTATTAAAATGTATTTGTTTGGTTGATCACTTAAAAGTGATCAATGCAGTGTTAGAAACCAACACTGCATTCTAGTAAGTGAGTATGTGCTGTGAAATCACTTTGGTTGTGTCTGACTCTTTGCGACCCCATGGACTATAGCCTGCCAGGCTCCTTTGTCCATGGGATTCTCCAAGCAAGAATACTGGAGTGGGTTTCCATGTTCTCCAGGGGATTTTCCTGACCCAGGGATGAAACCCACTTCTCTTATGTCTCCTGCATTGGTGGGCAGGTTCTTCACCAGTAGTTCTTTAACTGGGAGGCCCGAGAGTGAGTGGGTGACCTTCAGCTAAAGAATGAAACTTCTGGGGCTTCAACTATCTAAATCTTTGCATCAGTGGGGATAATAGTACCACTCTGTAGAATAATTGTGAAAGTTAAATAAGTCAATAAATGTAAAATGCTTAAGTAGTAGCTGGCAGAAAGTAAATACTCAATAAAATACGGTGTATTTTGATCATCATTTTCATTAGTTTCTTTTCTAGTCGCTTATGCTTTAGGATGTGAGAGGTGACTCTTGAGAACCAATGGGTGTGTAAAAGATATGCAACAGATTAAACACAGGAAATGAACTGAAGCACAGTTGAATTAAAATGTTGAGTTAATTACTGCTGTACAGAAAAAGGACTCAGTTATACATATGTGTGTATATATATATATGTTCTTTTTCATATTCTTTTCCATTATGGTTTATCACAAGATATTGAATATAGTTCCCTGTGCTACACAGTAGGAGCTTGTCCAGCCTATGTATACCAGTTTGCATCTGCTAATCCCAAACTCCCAACCCATCCCTCTCCTTCCCTCGTGACCACCTCTAGTCTATTTCCTATGTCCACGATCTTGTTTCTGTTTCATAGATAGGTTCATTTGAAACACAGAGGGAGATTCTGACCTAGTCTCCCAAGAAGTTCTTTTATCACCATTGTGCCTCTTCTCTGAGTGTCTGTTGAACAAGAGGGTCAGTCTTTGGGAGTTAATGTTTCCCTG
Source organism: Ovis canadensis (assembly GCF_042477335.2). NCBI lineage: Eukaryota > Metazoa > Chordata > Mammalia > Artiodactyla > Bovidae > Ovis > Ovis canadensis. Next base: position 36,704,346 of record NC_091258.1, on the reverse strand, counting down.
GATCGTGCCCATTATAAACGAGCTGCCCTCCCATTTCTGCACCTGGCATTGGGGGTATAGCCGGGGGACCCCATCAGCTCAGAGTGGAAACAGCCATTGGTAGGTGAGTCCTAACAGGCTGGAGTGGAAGGTCTTTGGTTATGCCCAGTAAGTTTAACAAACTAAAACAGAAAACAAAAAACCCTCTAATTTGGACAAAGTGATTTAAATTTGTGTGTTTTGAAGGAAGCTGGAATAGCTTAGAAGAGGGAACTCACAAACCTACGTTTCTGGAAAATATAGGCTGAAGCTTCATCCACTGTTGCAAGCGTTCACAGAGCTCCCTGCAGGAGGAAGCTCGTCACCTTATCCTGCTGTGCTTACGTCCCTGTATAATGGATGGAAGTGGCCCTGGACCAGCTGATTGTGGGGTGAGGATCTGCTGGCTGTATTTGTTGTTAACATGTTTATTCCATCAGTCGACTGTTTACACAAGTGGCTAGAATAGAAAGCAATTGACAAAAACCATCTCTCCCCCTCAAAAAGGAAATGTTTGAGCCCATTGTCCAAAGGTTTTGGGAAACCCTGGGTGACTGACGGGAGCTATCACCTCTCTCGGGGGAAGTGTAAATAAGGCTGAAGGGAGTTCCTCATGTGGACTTGGGAATCGTCTCAGTAAGAACCAGCTGTTCTTACCGTACCTCCATCACTGTATCTCATTTAAATCCATACAGGGCAAAGTCCCCGTTTCAAAACTGGATCCTCTGTGGCAAATCTTGCTAGCATTCAGGTGGCAAGATAGTGCCAGATTCACCCTGGGAAACTCTCCCAGGCAGGCCCTCCTTGAGTCAAGCCCTACGTGGCCCCACCTTGGGGCCATGATCTTACATGGCCACTGGGTGTCGCTGTGCCACTGGGCTGGGCCACAGAGAGCATTTATCTGGCTGTTAAAAAACCCTGCCTCTTAAGGAAAACAGTGGAACATGACAGTTGGGAACTACTCAGAAGGGTCTTAACGGTAATGCAAACCTTGTCAAAAAGATGATGTTTACCATAGGAGGCACTTTACATGACTAACTTTCACAGGCTAGGAGACAGTTTAGATCCAGTTTGAAACAAAATGAAAAGAAGAAAAGAAAGGCAAGAGAGAAGCTTGGTTCCTAAGCCCCCAAATTGTGATATTCTGATATGTTATGTGGTTGTGTTACAGGATGATGAACACAGGGTGGATTTGTGTGTGTGTGTGTGTGTGTGTGTCTTTTCCTTTTTTCTTTCTTACTTTTTTTTTGTTGTTGTTGTTCTGACAGCTTTTACTTTTCCTCCCTCTTCCAAGAGCTACAAAAAAATGTTTTTCAAATGAACACAGGCAAGCATGTGTCACCCGTGATGGATTGCTCACTCCAGTTCAGCTTTTGATAATTAAGTTCTACTCTTCACAGACGAAGGCTATTCTGCCAAATCCAAAATACCCTGGAAAATGTAAAATTAGAACCTTATGAGAAAAAAGATTAAAAGAGCTAAATATATATGTATGTAGTTTGGCTAAGTGGTGATTGGGGTGGGGTGAGGTGCAGAGAGAGGCTATGATCTCTACAGGGATACACGGGGAGGAAGGATGGGGGCTATTTACACCCAGGGACAAGGCTGAATTAAGAGTAAATAGATGACTTAAATTTAAAAAAAGAAAAAGATTTAGGACAAACATCACTATAATAGCCCTGACTGATGGAGGCTGTGCTTCAATTAGGGTAGCGTCTCAAAGGGGAAGTATGAGATACTCCAACGCTTGAGACATTTCATGCAGGTTTATCCTAAACACAGGCTGGCAGTACTATACAGAGATCGAAAAAACCTTCCTGGTCCCCTAGGGGTGGGGCAAGTTTTCTTAAGACTCTAATTTCTGTCTCTATAAATCTTTCGTTTGGAGCCTCAAAGTTATACACCATTAAATACAATTTGCTGACTGGAATCTTCAACCCCTGCAGACTGGTTCTTAATCATGGGCTGGGGAAGCCACGTGGCTGCTCCAGAAGGCTGCCATGAGGGCCTGACTGAGGTACCAGGAGGCCGCGCAACGCCGCGGGGTAGTGCCGCACACTCGCCGCCTTGGAGGCCGCCATCTTGTTTTGCTGACCTCGGGCTGAGACTGGTGGCGACCAGCCTGTCCTTGACCAGGCATCAACACCACAGACCACAACAAGCAGCAGGCATGACGAGTTATGAGGAGAGACTGCAAAAGATCCTTTAAAAGCCAATTCCCTTACCCCACCATGTAATGTGTGGGGGTGGAGGGAGGGCAGAAAGACCAGCAGCCCATGTGGCCGTTACATTCTTGGCAGAGAGCACCCTCTTGGTTGGCTTGCTCAAGTGGGCAGGAGCTGGGTTTCACAAACCGTTCCTATCTCGAGAACTCCTGGTGTTCATTTGATCACCGTGAAAGCTGGCTCCTTATCTGCCCTAGTAATTTATCTCTTTGGAAGGAGAGAGCAGGGGCAAAGCCAGATGCAGCTGATAAATACACTATTTTGCAGTGTACAATTAGCCTCAGTTAAATGTTAAAATGTACTACTGACAGGGCCTGCCTTTTTGCTGTGAAACTGATATTTTAAACTCACCCCAACTGGAGCTAGTTCTCTGCCACCCCAACCACTTTCTACCTGGGGAAGTGGGGGGTGGGGCAGGAGAGACAGTTGGATTTGGCCAGTGGGAAACTTCTCAGGTCTGGAGGGTGGATGAGGGGGATAGAGATGAAAGAGGGCATGGTCAGGCCAGGTCTCTCTGCCAAGAAGCTCTTGGATTTTGTATCTTCTTCCTTTTTTTTTTTTTGGCATCCAATTGCAAGCCTGGCCATAAGGGCATTCTGGCCTGACCCTGGGCTCAAGGGGAGTGAGATAGCTTAAACCTGTTTTGTGTCAGAACTCCCTCCCCACCGAGATGGCTTGGTGGGAACCAAGAGATAAAAAATGGGAACTGACTTCTTGCACAGGGCAGGAAAACAAGCAGGAGGAAAAGAGGCTTCCTGCCTCTCTCTGTCAGCCGATAAGCCTAATTGGTCAGGTCTGCTGCTGCGTGTTGATTACACCTCCTAACGCAGCACCATTGACCAGCACGTGGTGTAACAGTGGCCCCCTGGGCAAGGTTCCCACCCCTGTTATTTGGACAACAACTTCTTCTTCCCGTGGTCCAGCTTCTTAGTGTTCTGCTAAGCTGTTTCAGTCGTGGCCAACTCTTTGCAACCCTATGAACTGTAGCCCGCCAGCTCCTCTGTCCATGGGGTTCTCCAGGCAAGGGTACTGGAGTGAGTTACCATGCTGTCCTCCAGGGGATCTTTCCCACCCAGGGATCAAACCTGTGTCCCTTATGTCTCCTGTATTGGCAGACATGTTCTTTACCACCATAAATTGGGTCAAAGATGGGAAGCATGCACTCATCTTGGAGATATCAGAGCAACTGCTAACTACTTTAGGACCTCTTTGGGGCAGAAAAGGTGCATTAATTGGATTCAGGAAGTACTGAGTTACTAATACTATTCTAAGTGTGGTTTATGTTTTCATTAAGCCTCAGAATTAAGAAGAAAGCTGATTAGGGATCCGAAGCCCATTTGGCCAGGCTGGGGAGCAAGCTGGGCTGGCACCAGATACACACAGACTCTTAGGGCTGAGGTGTGAAAGCAGAGAAAGGGGTGGCCAGCGGGCTGTCTGGAGCTTTAGAGCACTGTGGTTCTAGCTGATTGAGCCTGGGCAAATCACCTTACTTCTCTGAGCCTCCATTTCCTCTTCTGTAAAATGGAAATAGGAATAGTACTTGGGCTCCTCAGGTGGCTCAGTGGTAAAGAATCCACCTGCCAGTGCAGGAGACACAGGAGGTATGGGTTTGATCCCTGGGTCATGAAGATCCCTTGGAGGAGGAACTGACAACCTGCTCCAGTATTGTCGCCTGGGAAATCCCATGGACAGAGGAGCCTGGCGGGCTACAGTCCCATGGGATCGCAAAGACCAGGACATGACTGAGTGACTAAGCGTGCAGCACACACAGTAGTACTTACCTAGAATGACTGTTACAAGAATTAATTATACGTCCCCACGTCCTCCACCAAACACACATAAGACTTTAGAAGAGTATGTGGTCCAAAGCAAGTGTTCAATATATCTTAACAAATATTAGCATGCTATTTCCCTTTGCCATCCCTGTTATTCCTCAACTCAAGACCAGATTTTGATCTATGGGGAACTAAGCATTGAAAACATTATGGATATAGGGACAGGGATGGGGTCACAGAGAGCCTCTTGCTATGTTTTGTGGCCATTCTGGAAGCAATATGGTGACACTTGGTCAACCTAAGTATATGTATAACCCAAGGCTCAGTTGTTCTGATCCTGTGTATACACCTCGTGGAAATTCCCAGATTCCCACACAGGCCTTTGTAAACAGCAATCGAGAGTAAATCTGTGGCATTGTATTTTCTTGTGGTGGAGACTTGGAGACAATCTGGTAAATTGAGAATGCCTGCCATAGTACTCTCGCCTGGAAAATCCCGTGGAAGGAGGAGCCTGGTAGGCTGCAGTCCATGGGGTCGCTAAGAGTCGGACACGACTGAGCGACTTCACTTTCACTTTTCACTTCCATGCATTGGAGAAGGAAATGGCATCCCACTCCAGTGTTCTTGCCTGAAGAATCCCAGGGACAGGGGAGCCTGGTGGGCTGCCGTCTCTGGGGTTGCACAGAGTCGGACACGACTGATGCAACTTAGCAGCAGCAGCAGCAGCCATAGAGATCTGAGAGATGGAAGCAACAGCCTTAGTGAACACACAGCTGTGGGTCTGGGATTTCAATGCATGGTGTTACGGGAGAAAATAAGAAATATGATGAGAATATGCAATGTGATGCCAGTTATGTAAATTAAGTATACACCCACGCCAAGAATACATATTTTGTAAGGGCACATGCAGTCATGAAGATGCAGTTTAGGATTGTCTTTGGGAGTGGAGGCCAGTGGATATTAATGAGAATAATCAGATAACCAAATAAATACAATGAAGTGGGTCCTGCCCAACTAGATGAGGGCAATGTATGGTAACTGAGGATAAATAAAAAATTAACTCAGCTTTTTCCCACTGAGTTCCAAATGGAGGACTGATTACCCATACATGTTATGAAAAGTAAAAGATTATATATTCATACATTATACATACATATACAACAATGTAGAATTTATATATATATATATATATATATATATATATATATATATATATATATATATATATATGGGCTTCCCTGGTGGCTCAGAGGTTAAAGCATCTGCCTGCAATGCAGGAGACCTGGGTTCGATCCCTGGGTTGGGAAGATCCCCTGGAGAAGGAAATGGCAACCCACTCCAGTATTCTTGCCTGGAGAATCCCATGGACAGAGGAGCCTGGTGGGCTACAGTCCACGGGGTTGCAAAGAGTCGGACACGACTGAGTGACTTCACTCACTTTATATATATATATATATATATATATATATATATATATGACTTAAATGGAGAAAAGTTTAATAAAGTTATGTTTTTTCCCCTTTTAAAAGACTTTTTAGGAATAATTTTGGAATAATGCAAAAGACTATTTTGCAATAATTTTATCTGAGTTGGCCAAACAGTTCATTTGGGTTCTAGTTCCATAATATCTTATGGATAAACTTGAATGAACTCTTTGGCCAACCCAACAGATTAACAGAAAAGTTGCAAAGAAAGTAGACCCTTCCTGTAGACTCTTTATCCAACTTCCCCTTGTGTTAGCATTTTAAGAATCACAGTATATTTGTCACAACTCAGAAACTAACATCAGTACATTCCTGTTAACTAAACTCCAGGCTTTATTTGACTCTCACCCTTTCCCTACTGGTGTGGAAAATAGGAGACTGAATTACATTTAGTTGTCAAGTCACCAATCTGCTATAGTTTCTCAGACTTTCCTTGTTTTGCGCTACTTGATGGTTTTGAGAAGTACAGGTCAGGTTTGTTGAATGTCCTTCGCCTTTGATTTGTCTGGTGTTTTCTCATGATTAGACTGGGGCTGTGGGTTTGGAGTAAGAATATCACAGAGGTAAATTACCTTTCTATAACATGATGCATACGATGTCAACATTATTTTTTCATCTGGGACATTAACCTTCAACTGCTTGATGAAGGTGGTATCTGACAGGTTTCTCCACTGTAAAGTTAATATTTTTCTTTTTTAATATTCCATTCTTTGAAACCAAGACACCAAGTCCAGCTCATACTCAACAAGGGAGGAATGAAGATCCACTTTGTGGATGGTGGGAAGCTTCTACTCATATTTCTCAATGCATTTCTTTCCTTATTTTTTGTGATAAAATTCACACAACACAAAATTCACCATCTTAATCATGTTAAAATGTACAGTTCTCTTAATTTGCATACCATAAAATTCACCCCCTAAAGCTTTTGAATCAATGATTTTAGTATATTCACCCCCAATCTTAGTGGCTTAAAACAATAAATATTTAGGATCTGACAATTTTGATGGGTGAGGAATCCTGACATGGCCAAACTGGATACCTTGGCTGAAGGTCTCTCCCAGGCCATGTTGAAGGTATTTACTGGACCTACCCAGGTGGCACTAGTGGTAAAGAACCCACTTGCCAAATCAGGAGACTTAAGAGACACAGGTTTGATCCCTGGGTTGGGAAGATCTGGAGGAGAGCATGGCAACTCAGTCCAGTATTCTTGCCTGGAGAATTCCATGGACAGAGGAGCTTGGTGGGCTGTAGTCCATAGTTTCGCAAAGAGTTGGACACGACTGAAGTGACTTAACACGCACGCATGCACAAGAGCTTCGGAGGAGGATATCGAGCGGCCAAAATCAGCTCCCTCTCTGCTAAGCTGGTCATTTTGGTTCAGGGCTGGGCCTTTCTAGAGGAAGTGGCACCTTTCAAATTCATTATCCCAAAAGGAGTACCTTTTTCTAAATTCCCTGAAAGGATAATATAGATAAGCAGCAACTCTTGTCAGAAACCCCTTTTAGAGGGGATGAAAAAGGTCATGGTGCACCCTCTAGGGACCCATGAATTTATGTTTCACACCAACTTGTATAGTGTTTCAGTATTTCCCAAAGGCCATTCACCGCCTATAATAGTTTGAACACCTCCCCACACCATCTTTCCTATTGTTTATGTAATATTCCTTTTATAGACATTTTCTGTAGTTTAACCATAAAAGCAGAGTTGATAGCACTATCATGACATCTATGAAATCTCAGGTTTGGTGTCATGGTTAAGAGCTTGATTCTGGAGCCTGACTGCCTTGGTTGGCTTCCTGGCTTCACCGCTTGATCACTGTGTGACCTTGAGCAAGTTACTTGACCTCTCTGAGCCTCTGTTCTTTATCTGTAAAATGGGGCTAATAAGAGTACCTTCTGCATAGAGTTGTTTCAAGGACTAAATAAGTGAGTGTATGGGAAGTCCTCTGAATATTGCCTGGGACATAGTAAGCACTCAATAAATGTGATTATTGTAACACCAATATATTGTGCATTTCCCCCAATCCTGTAAAAATAGACACAAAATATGAAGATAAAAAAGTGTCACATGTGTGCCACCCCAAATGATCTCACATACCCCAGTAGCTGACACGTTTTACACTTTGGAAAATGCTGCTGAATGGTCATGATCTCTTAAGGGAAAACATATGTGCACGCACGAGTGTGCACACACGCTGGCAAAAAAGGCAGGAAATCCCGAAGAGGAGATAAAATCGTTGAGAGGGGCTTTGGGAAGATACTGAGAGGGTATCTGAGGGTATGTTTGTTCCTGGATAACAGTGACAGAGCAATAAGGAAAAACAGACTCTGTTTATCCTGCTCGATGCCACCTTCCCGAGAGGCAGGAAGCACGTCCGCCCCTATCTAGTGACTGTGCTGTCGTGGAGCCCCCCTGCCTTGGTCCCCATCCTTCTAGCTGGCTGCTGTGAGCTGCTGCAGGCCCCCCACTCAGCGGCGGGAGGCTCTGCTCTGCCCTGCAGAGCACTCAGGAGTTTAGTTCCTCTGCAGCGCATGTGGGATCTTCCCGGACAAGGGATTGATCCCTCGTCCTCTGCACTGGTGGATTCTCAACTACGGGACCACCAGGAAGTCCCTGGATTTGTCTTTTGTAAGTGAAAAATACAAAACAAGATCCGCAGACTTACCCCTGGGAAAATGAGCCATGTTGTTAAACAGTTCTAGTCGGGGAGTTGGAAAGAAGCCTAGTGGATTGCAGCTGGGTGAGTGTGACTTTAAAAATTGGAAACCAGTGTTATTTGCTTCTCTCATTCTGTGGAAGTAATTATGGCCATGAGCTGTATGTACATCACCTTTATCCAAGATGCTCATTCAGCCTCAGTCTTGGGCATCCCACGGGAGTCACAATCCCTTACATTCATCTGATGTTCTCCAGCTTATAAACTACCTTCAAATGTATCACCTCTGGAGATGCTTCTGCAGCGACCCTTGGAGGAAAGCTCAATGGGAATTAGTAGCCCCAGTTTGCAGATGGGCAAACTGAGTATTAACAGCTGAAGGTTTCTGTCCAAGAAACACATCTGATAAGTAACAGCCAGAACTTGCATCCTTTGTCTTGCACCAGGAAATCACTGCTTTTCCTGATTCACCAGTAGCTAAGTATCTCTTGCTCGGGAGGCCATAATGCTTGATGGGCAAGAGGGTAGACCTTGCACTCTGGGCTTGACAAGCTCCCAGCTGCTTACTAGTGATGTTATCCCAATACTAGTTTTCCTTTTTTACTCCAGTTTCTGCCTTTATCAAAGGGGATGGTAATGACAACACCCACCACGTAGGTAGCATCCTCTTTAGACAATGGCAACCACGTTGTTGTGGAAAGTAAATGAAACGATCTGCATAAAGTATTTGTAGAATAAATATTCCGAGTGAGTGTTTATTGTAATGATTCACTATGATTCAGCAACACAGCCAGAGCAGCGTCGTAAAGCCTCAGGCTTAGTAGGAAGACAGCAGAGAGACAATTTCTTGGAGGGGTAGGGGAGGGGATGCCTGCAACTCTTGGCAAATCCACTTTTCCCAGAGGACTTGATGTAGAAACTGATACTCCAAGCTGACCAGTGATCAGTTTTGAAGAAGAGATGATAACTTGTTGGTGTGACAAGGGAGGAGAGGGAGAAGGGGGTGTGGGTGATAAAGGAGGGCTGAGTGCCGAGGATTAAGATGGCCACGTCTGTCAGTTGCATCCATCGCCTTTCCCCGGGCTGTCATCCTCAGAGGAGCCCTCATCCAGATGCCCTGCAGGGCTCGATGAGACACAGATTGCCGAATCCCACCCCTGAGATTTCTGATGCCATAGGATTGGGTTGGACCTGAGAGTTTGCTGCTGGTTCCTTCTTTAGGAACCGCTGCTTCAGAACTTGCCAGAGACACCTCATTTCTTATTGAAGTATAGTTGATTTACAAGACTGTGTTAGTTTCAGGTGAATAGCAGAGTGATTCGGTCTTTTTGTTTTCAGATTATATCCCATTATAGGTTAGTCTACGATGTTGAATATAATTCCCTGTGCTTGCTATACAGTAAATCCTTGTTGCTTATCTATTTTATGTATAGTAGTATGCATATGTTAATCCTGCACTTCTAATTTGAGGACCACCCCACTTTTGACATTAGAAATGGTCTGGAAAATTGAGTGGAATTAATTTCCCACTGTGTTAAGGCTATTTATTTAACTTATATGTGGAGTACATCATGCAAAGTGCCAGGCTGAATGAAGCACAAGCTGGAATCAAGATTGCCGGGAGAAATATCAATAAACTCAGATATGCAGATGACACCACCCTTATGGCAGAAAGCTAAGAGGAACTAAAGAGCCTCTTGATGAAAGTGAAAGAGGAGAGTGAAAAAGCTGGCTTAAAACTCAACTTTCAAAAAACTAAGATCATGGCATCCGGTCCCATCACTTAATGGCAAATAGATGGGGAAACAATGGAAACAGTGATAGACTATTTCTTGGGCTCCAAAATCACTGCAGATGGTGACTGCAGCCTTGAAATGAAAAGACACTTGCTCCTTGGAAGAAAAGCTATGACCAACCTAGACAGCATATTAAAAAGCAGAGACATCACTTTGCCAAAAAAGCTATGGTTTTTCCAGTAATCATGTAAGGATGTGAGAGTTGGACCATAAAGAAAGTTGAGCGCTGAAGAATTGATGCTTTTGAACTGTGGTGTTGGAGAAGACTCTTGAGAGTCCCTTGGACTGCAAGAAGATCCAACCAGTCAATCCTAAAGGAAATCAGTCCTGAATATTCATTGGAAGGACTGATGCTGAAGCTGAAGCTCCAATACTTTGGTCACCTGATTCAAAGAACTGACTCATTGGAAAAGACCCTGATGCTGGGAAAGATAGAAGGTGGGAGGAGAAGGGGATGACAGAGGATGGTTGGATGGCATCACCAACTTGATGGACATTAGTTTGAGCAAGCTCCAAGAGTTGGTAGTGTACAGGGAAGACTGGCATGCTGCAATCCATGGGGTCACAAAGAGTCAGACACGACTGAGTGACTGAACTGAACTGTATGGGGTGTGATAGTACGGACTATAGCCCACCAGGTTCCTCTGTCCTTGGAATTCTCCAGACAAGAATACTGGAGTGGGTTGCCATCCTCCAGAAGATCTTCCTGACCCAAGGATTGAACCCAGGTCTCCTGCATTGTAGGCAGATCCTTAATTTCTGAGCCACCAGTGCATGCGTGCTAAGTCACTTCAGTTGTGTCCAACTTTTTGTGACCCTATGAACTGGAGCCCACCAGGCTCCTCTGTCCATGAGATTCTCCAGGTAAGAATACTGGCGTGGGCTGCCATTTCCTCCTCCAGGGGATTTTCCCCACCCAGGGATCAAACCCGTGTCTCCTGCATTGCAGGTGGATTCTTAACCGTCTCAGCCACCAAGGAAGCCCCTAATTTCCCACTGACCTATATTGTGATGTTAAGATAATACTTTGTTACTCTTGAGTGATCTTTTAGTAGGTATTCTGATTCTTCAGTTCAGTTCAGTTCATTTCAGTTGCTCAGTTGTGTCCGACTCTGCGACCCCATGAATCACAGCACGCCAGGCCTCCCTGTCCATCACCAACTCCCGGAGTTCACTCAACCTCATGTCCATCGAATCAGTGATGCCATCCAGCCATCTCATCCTCTGTCATCCCCTTCTCCTCCTGCCCCCAATCCCTCCCAGCATCAGAGTCTTTTCCAATGAGTCAACTCTTCACATGAGGTGGCCAAAGTACTGAAGTTTCAGCTTTAGCATCATTCCTTCCAAAGAACACCCAGGGCTGATCTCCTTTAGAAAGGACTGGTTGGATCTCCTTGCAGTCCAAGGGACTCTCAAGAGTCTTCTCCAGCACCACACTTCAAAAGGATCAATTCTTCAGTGCTCAGCTTTCTTCACAGTCCAACTCTCGCATCCATACATGACCACTGGAAAAACCATAGCCTTGACTAGATGTACCTTTGTTGGCAAAGTAATGTCTCTGCTTTTCAATATGCTATCTAGTTTGGTCATAACTTTCCTTCCAAGGAGTAAGTGTCTTTTAATTTCATGGCTGCAGTCACCATCTGCAGTGATTTTGGAGCCCAAAAAGATAAAGTCTGGCACTGTTTCCACTGTTTCCCCATCTATTTCCCATGAAGTGGTGGGACCAGATGCCATGATCTTCATTTTCTGAATGTTGAGTTTTAAGCCAACTTTTTCACTCTTCTCTTTGACTTTCATCCAGAGGCTTTTTATTTCCTCTTCACTTTCTGCCATAAGGGTGGTGTCATCTGCATATCTGAGTTGATTGATATTTCTCCCGGCAATCTTGATTCCAGCTTGTGCTTCTTCCAGCCCAGCGTTTCTCATGATGTAGTCTGCATAGAAGTTAAATAAGCAGGGTGACAATATGCAGCCTTGATGTACTCCTTTTCCTATTTGGAACCAGTCTGTTGTTCCATGTCCAGTTCTAACTGTTGCTTCCTGACGTGCATACAGGTTTCTCAAGAGGCAGGCCAGATGGTCTGGTATTCCCATCTCTTTCAGAATTTTCCACAGTTTATTGTGATCTACAGAGTCAAAGGCTTTGGCATAGTCAATAAAGCAGAAATAGATGTTTTTCTGGAACTCTCTTGCTTTTTCCATGATCCAGCAGATGTTGGCAATTTGATCTCTGGTTCCTCTGCCTTTTCTAAAACCAGCTTGAACATCAGGAAGTTCACAGTTCACATATTGCTGAAGCTGGCTTGGAGAATTTTGAGCATTGCTTTACTAGCGTGTGAGATGAGTATTAGAACTAGACATTCTCTGCTTTTCTAACTCATCTCACTTAACTGATGCCACATGCCAGGGAGAGAGAATATTTTATGTGTCATGTGTGGGTGTGAATCATTTGGGGGGGGGCTCTCTTCTCCTACTTTGTATACACATCCTCCTTCTCAGACTAGTCCAAGATCACTGTGCTCTGGACCTCCTCTGGTTTTTCTGAAAAAGCAGTGTGGCTGCTGAGGTTTTAAACAAGCCTCGGTAATAGCTCATGATTATTGAGTTCATAGGTGATATTGAGCTTGGGCAATAATTTTACCAGCACTGCCTCATTCAAGCTTTAGGCAGTCATTGTGAAGTGGACACTAGTATTATTTCCATTTTACAGATGAGAAAACTGAGTCTGAGAGAGGTTAAGTCACTGATGCAAGGACTTACAGGTGGTGAAGATAAGATTCAAGCCCAAGTACTCTGACTCCAGTGCTTGTGGTCTTTGCTGGGAATATATTGTATTTACTCACCAAAATATCATCAAGGAATACTGCTTTGTATTTTATTTTATTTTGTATTTTTATTTTTTTAAGATTTTTTAAAAATGTGGACCATTTTTGAAGTCTTTATTGAATTTGTCACAATATTGCTTCTGTTTTTATGTTTTGGGGTTTTGGCCTTGAGGCATGTGGGATCCCTGACCCCTGACCAGGGATCAAACCTGCACCGCCTGCGTTGGAAGCCCAGTGTCTTCATCACTGGACTGCCAGGCAAGTCCCTGCCTTGAATTTTAAAATTGGATTTCAGTGTCCCTTCACGTTTCACCACACTTGACCTTCACTGTCACTATAGGACGTGTGACTTTATCCTCATTTGACGGATAAGGAACTCGAGACGCCTGAAGTTTAGGCAGCTCCAGCACAGGCTTGGAAGGAGTAACTGTGTGGGGCTGGAGTCTCTGGTCCTCTTCAGAGCCCGAGGGTTTGAGTTCATATGGCATCAACTATGATTCACTCACACGCTTCCAAGGACTAGTCTGGGGTTGTGGTATGGGGTTCCACAAATCACACTATAAATAGACCATTTGATTATGGATCAGCCTGGAGGAACCATCACAGATTCCACCTGAATGAAAACAATCACCCTTTGACTATCTCCAGGGATTCCAAGAATTTCAAATGTAGGTAATAATAAAGTGAAAATGAAAGTCACTCCGTCACTGTTTGGGACCCCATGGACTATACAGTCCGAAGAATTCCCCAGGCCAGAATACTGGAGTGGTTAACTGTCCCCTTCTCCAGGGGATCTTCCTAACCTAGGAACTGAACCCAGGTCTCCCGCATTGCAGGCAGATTCTTTGCCAGCTGAGCACCAGGGAAGCCCAAGGATACTGGAGTGGGTAGCCTATCCCTTCTCCAGCAGATCTTCCCGACCCAGGAATTGAACCAGGGTCTCCTGCATTGCAGGCAGACCAGCTGAGCCACCAGGTAAACCCTGGGTAATAAAAAAAATATGGGTAATAATAAATATAACAGTCTTCCCAACAGTAATAACAGAAAAAACAGTGCAGTAGGTGATTTTCTAAGATGAGATAAAAACCTGACCTCAGGAAGTATATACAGTGGGTCTCATACCCATTTTAGAGACCAGAAAACCAAGACTTAGAGTTGTTAAGCTTTGTCTAAGATTTGTCTAAGATCACACACCTTGCAAGGTAATCCACTGCCCCACTATCTTGACACTCACTCGGGGCTATGCTTCTTCCTTTCATTCACTTCATCCCTTTAACCTTCACGACCTCCATGACACCCCTCTTTTGCTTTGGGGCATCTTGGCTGATACTTCCCCTCACTTCCAAGTGGTTCCACCCACTGCCCATTAATCCTCATTATTGCCTTTATAATACCTCTTCATAAATCTTTCACCACTTGGCACTTGATTATAATGTCATAAAAGGACCATAATCTAAATTGATATCTTACATTTATTGTTGTTTAAATGATGAGAGAGAAGAGAAAGTTCATACAATATTTAAATATTTCTTTTCCCTTGAGGGCTATGAATAGAAGGCTCTTTCCACTCCACTCTGAGTATTTTCTTTTTTTTTTTTTCTTCTTTCCAGTTTGAGGCACAGCAGGCAACTCAGAACATTCCAGTGCTGCTAGTCTATCCGCAGATACCAGTATGCTGTGAAATATAGTTTCATCTCTATATGGTCCCTATTGATCTGGACAGAGATTGCTTGGTTTATACTAACTTAAACAAAAAAATAGACATGGAAGCATTTTATGGAACTTGTATCAGTCATCCATCACCGTGGTAACACTCCATAACAAAACAGATGAAACGTTATTTATTTTAAAACAAAAGCATGATTTGGCAGATGAGTCTCTGGATTGCTGATTTAGGTGACCTTTAGCAGGGGTGTTCTCTGCTCAGCTCACTTATATGTTGGGGTTAGTTGAAAGGCAATCGATCTAGAATGGCCTTGGGTGGGCAACCTGGGGTGACCCAGCTGCATCCCATGTGTCTTATACCCCAAGAGAATAGCTTGGACATGGTCTCACAGTGATGGCCCTAGTGGTAAAGAACCCTCCTGCCAATGCAGGAGACGTGGGCTTGATCCCAGGGTCAGGAAGATCCCCTGGAGAAGGAAATGGCAACCCACTCCAGTATTCTTGCCTGAGAAGTCCCATGGACAGAGGAGCCTGGTGGGCTACAGGCAAGAGGGTCGAGCAGAGCTGGACACAACTGAAGTGACTTGGCACATTCTTACAGGGAAGGCTGAGGACCAACAGCCATGGAAAAGCTCCAGTACCTTCTCAGGCTTCTACTCTGTCATGAGCTAATGTCCCGATAAGCATGTCTGAGTCCAGAGTCAAAGCGGGGACAGAACACCCCACCCAGAGTGGGAGGGCACTACAAATTACACAGCGAAGGGTGTGAATACTGGGAGGGGCCATCAGTACAACCGGGTTTCCATGGAGCCCCCAGCAGGAAGGAGAAGTGGGCTTGTGTGGGTCAGGAATGAGAGTGGAAGCCATCTCACACCGGGGCAGCACTGTCGCTGGCAGCTGCTCAGCGTCTCGTCTCTGCAGCTCTCTGAGCCTCTTTTCCCTTTTGCTCCTAACGAGTGCTTCCTCTGCTGCCTTTGTCCACATTTCTGGGTGTCTTTGTACCTTTGCTGGAACGTCACTGCCCTTGCTTACATGGCTGTCCATATCGGGCACCAGCCCCATAATGTGTGTCTTAACCTTACATTCCTGGGACAGACTAGTGATTGACTCATCCCAGCCTCTGGAGTCACCCCCCATGTTGGGAATCTTAGTTCTCCCCTGCAGTATTGTGTCAGGGCTGTTGCCACATATTAGCAATGGCTGAGCGGCTTAATTAACATTTATTTTCTCACGGTTCTGGAGACAGGAAGTCTGAGATCAAGGTGTCCACAGGGTTGGTGTCTCCTGAGGCCTCTCTCCCTGGTCTATAGATGGCCATCTTCTCCCTGTCTTTCCATGGTCTTTCCTCTGAAGCATCTGTGCCATAATCCTCTGTTCTTACAAGAACACCAGTCATAACAGAGTAGGGACCACCATCATGACCTCATTTTAACTTAGTTTTCTCTTCAAAGACTCATCTCCAAACAAGGACACATTCTAAACACTGGGTGGGGGGGAGGGTTAAGATTTTAATATGAATTTGGAGAGAATACAGTTCAGCCTGTAACAGCCCATTAAGCTTGTTTTTTTTTCCTTCCCCAGTTTGGTCAATAGCACCGTCAACCATACTGGCATCCAGGATGAAAACTTCAGAGTCAACATTTATCCTTCTTACCCCCACCTCTCATCCAACCCATTATCAAGCCCAGCATACTACAGTCAAAATATTGGTCAAGTCACTGCTTCCCATTTCAATCACCCTCACCATCCAAGTCCAAGTCATCATTGTCTTAGTGGATGCCCATGGTTGCCCCCACCTAGCCTGCAGTCACTTCCAATCTCTTTGCCCTGTTTTGTTTTCTCCATGCATTAGTTGCTTAGTCGAGTCTGACTCTTTGTGACCCCGTGGACTGTAGCCCACCAGGCTCCTCTGTCCATGGAATTCTCCAGGCGAGAGTTCTGGAGTAGGTTGCCATTCACTTCTCCAGGGGATCTTCTCAACCCAGGGACTGAACCGAGGTCTCCTACACTGCAGGCGGATTCTTCACTGGCTGAGCCACCAGGGAAGCCACATAGCATTTTCTACTATCTGAGATCATCCTTTTTTCTTAAAATATTTATTTATTTGGCTGCACTGAGTCTGTGTCACGTGGGATCTAGTTCCCTGACCAGGGATTGAACCCGGGGCCCAAGGCTTGGGAGCACAGAATCTTAGCCACGGGACCACCAGGGAACTCCTGAGATCATCTTCTTGAATCCTTGCTTTCACCTGTCCCTTTGTTTATTTCGGTTAGTGCTGGATTCCCGTGCCCAGCAGTCTTCTGTGACTGGTGACTTGTAGGTGCTCAATGTTCAATGAATGAAGAGGGGTGAGTCATGTGATACTGCCTCCTCATCATGCATTGGTGGGCAGTTCTTTAAAAAAGGACATGAGCAGAGAGCACCCTTGAAAGGCACTGACTATAGCCCCAGATGCCATGTCTGCATTAAGAGTCCCAGGTCAGGCCCTTAGCTGAGCTTATGAAGTCAGGCTTGCTTGAGCCATGCCCCATGTGAACAGGATGAGGAGTGAGGCAGACCCTGCTTCAACCTACTTAACGATGAATATCGGAGATTCCTTTGTAATGAATACAACCGCTGACCTACAATTAGTCTGGAAGCCTGTCCTCTAATTTAGTTCACAAAGCAGTCCCAGCAGGACCTCAACTTAGAAAGAATTTGTCAGCAGTTAGATTCATAGAATGGCAGAGCCCAAAGAGTCCCTGTAAATACTTAAGAGAAATAAAGCTGCATCCACTTAAAAAATATTCTATAATTCTGCCTTCTCCCTGGCCTGCTCCCCAGTTAACCCAAATGTGTTTATTTATGGTGTCTAGGCCCTGCTTCCCAAAAGGATTAGATGTGGCTTCCATTAAATAGAATTCCAAATAGAATGGATTTAAAGAGAGGAGAGAGCAAGACAACACCAAGAGGGTCTCCTGGAAAGCCAGAGGGGCAGTGAAGGGGAGACCTCAGGTTGAGGGGGCAAAGGGAAGCCAGGAAGAGGGATAGACATGGAGGGGGGCGGTGAGAGGTGCAGACCGTTGAGATCTGAGGACGGGAACTGTCTAAGCCCCACCCTGGCTATGGGAGGACGGTGTACCTACAGTCTCTGCTCCCCAGCTTAATGTTTGACGTGTCCTATCTGTTGACCTCTTGAGCTTCCTTCCCCTAAGTCATGTTCCTATTTTGCCAGTGCGTAGAGTCTATACTAACCCTTTGGGCCTATTACCTAGGTGCCAGAAAAAAAGGAAAGGGAGTCAAGAGGGGTGGAGAATGGGGCCCCATGAACACAAACAAAGCTAATACTTACATAGCCTTATACAGACTCCTACCCCATGCTAAGTACTGTTCTAAGCACTTTGTATGAATTAACGCAGTTTTTATATAGTGATCCTATTATTATCCCCACTGGTGGCTCAGATGGTGAAGAATTTGCAAATCTGCCTGCAATGTGGGAGACCCGGGTTCAATCCTTAGGTAAGGAAGATCCTCTGGAGAAGAGAATGGCTACCCACTCCAGTATCCTTGCTGGAGAATTCCATGGACAGAGCAGCCTGGCGGGCTATAGTCCATGGGGTCACAAAGAGTCGGACATAACGGAGCAACTTTTACTTTCATTTATAGTAAAGGAAGGACTTTGCAAATGGTCCGTTTTTCTGAGACTGTGCTATAATTATAATCACAACAATAATTATCCCTTTTCCTCTCTGTACTCAGACCCATAACATAATAAAACATTTCTCAACTTTCTCTCTTCCTTCAGTGTCTTTTTCTCATTCCTTCCACTGACCTTCCAATTCTCCATCTCCCACATTTCGGGTTTTCTGAGATTCCCAGAGCTCAGCACAGACTGGACATCTGACCTTGGGCAAGCTATTTCAGTAATCTGTGCCTCAATTGCTTAATCTGTAAAATGGGATGATAATAATAGTCAAGTCTTATGGTTCCTTTGTGACTTAAAACAATTAAAATGTGTAGAACAATCGACACAGTGGCTGGCAATTAGCAAGAGCTCAATAACTATTAGCTACTATTGTATTAATTGTATCAGTTCATTGGGACGACATTAATGCTGTAGGACAGTCACATCACTTTAGTGGTGTACCACAAGAGTTGGTTTCTCATTAGTCAGGAGCGCAGCTGGAGGCTGGCTCATCAAGGCTGACACTCAAGTGTCTACATGTTGGATGGGGGTCTGGTCTAGGCTGGACTTGGCTGGAACACCTTATAGCTGGGCAGCTCTGCTTCATGGGTCTCTGGGACTGGTGGACTAGGCCAGGCCTGAACTTCTTGTGGTGATGACGGGAGTGCATTGAAGTAAGTAGAAACATGCAAAGCCTCTGGAGACCAAGGACAAGCATGAATACACAGTCACTTCTATTCACCAAACATATCACATGGGGGGAGAGAAATATACTCTGCCTTTTTGGAAAGACCTCTAAAGTCACAGGGAAAAAGGCGTGGGGACAATCGGGGTGAAGAATTAAGGCTTTTCATGCAATCAGTCTATTCTGTTAAGTATCATCATTCATATATATATATATATATATATATTTTTTTTTTTTTTTAAAGTTCTGGTCACAGAAACATTGTGCAAGATTTACTTTCACCAGTCTGCTCGGGCATGTTTCCAATGATATCAGAATCACTTGGATCAATGATAGCCGGTGTGCATACTCTGTAGTATTATCCACATTATGTGCCCAGTTCAGTAATATTGCCACTGTAGTCGTGGACCAGTTTTGGCCAACATGGCATAACACACTGCTTCAGATTTCCTCAAGACTGGGTAGGTGACGATGATGACCAGTTTCACTTTGTCTTGTCTGATCATTTTCACAGTCTGCTTGTACCCCAGCATGGACTTTCCACTTTCCATAACCAGTTGGAGCCTAGAGTTGACTGACTCCAGTGGCTTTTTCATCTTCTTTGTGGTCACCATCTTCCTGGCTTAGGTGCAGGACTGTCCCCTAAACCAAGAGCAGCCGACAAGATGGCTGGGGTATTTCTGTTTATATTTAAATGCTGAATTTGAATCAAAGTCTTCCATTCTGGAGCTGGAGAATCACTGCTGCACAAACTTTTCCAGGTGAGTCTGATGCCACAGGTCTGACTTTGAGGACCCTACTCAGCTTTCATAGTCAACTGATCAGAAGGCTCATCTGGGGCTCTGCGGAAAACAGATTCCTTGGCTACTTCCCTGGAGATTTCAGTTAGGCTTCAGAAACCCAGATTTTAATAAATGCTCTCCAGGAGCATCCTAATGATGGGGAAAATTGGGAAACATTCTTCTAAGGCAGCATATTTCTTTAAGAGATGAAGACTGAGATCCAGAAGAGGAAAGAGACCCGAGAAAGGTCACCCAAAAAGAGAGTACTATTTGGGGCTAGAATTCAAGTGACCTAACTCCCTCCTGGCCAAGTGTCTTTTACAATATAAATGACTAGAAATTTCTACACCTCAACCATGCCACCACAGAGTCCTGTTGGGATTCAGTGTTTAAGGAAAAATAAAGTCAACCTTGGTTTCAAATGGCCCTTGATTTACAATCTCTTGTG
The DNA here is from genome assembly GCF_042477335.2 of Ovis canadensis. Classification (NCBI taxonomy): domain Eukaryota; kingdom Metazoa; phylum Chordata; class Mammalia; order Artiodactyla; family Bovidae; genus Ovis; species Ovis canadensis. Next base: position 36,684,320 of record NC_091258.1, on the reverse strand, counting down.
AACAAAGACTCCCAGAGATCAAGTTTAACATATGGTGCCTAGATACCCTCTCCTGATACCTTGAGGGGTGGTTGTGGGCTTAGAAATGTGCTGCTTAGACCTCTCTGCCCAGTTATGGGAAGTGATATCAGCAGGCAGCCTCTAGCTGTCAGCTTCTTTGGGGTCTGCTTGAGTTGCAGACGCTCCTCACCCAAGGTCATGGGGTTTCTGGCAACTAACAAAGGTAGGGGTACCGAGGTCTGATACCTCCTGAGGGGCAGTTCTCACTCCAGAGACCCTGCTTGGTTGCCTGGATCTTTGTCAGGCTGCATCACAGTTCATCTTCTTTTTTTTTAAATTGTTTTAGGAGTTTTCACCTGCTAAGTCTTTTTAAAAAATTTTTATTTATCTATTTTTGTTTTTGATTGCACTGGGTGTTTGTTGCTACGTGCAAGCTTTCTCTAGTTGCAGCAAGCAGGGGCTACTCTCTAGCTGTGGTGTGTGTGTTTCTCACTGAGGTGGCTTCTCTTGCGGAGCACGGACTCTAGAGCAAGGGCTCAGAAGTTTTGGCGCACAGGCTTAGCTGCTCTGGGGCATGTGGGATCTTCCCAGGCCAAGGACTGAACCCGTGTCCGCTGCACTGGCAGGCAGATTCTTATTCACCATGCCACCAGCGAAGTCCCACAGTTCATTTTCTTACTATGCCTGGTCCTCTCATTCCCTTCATAGGTGTTGATTCTTAAATATCTTGCATCCCAAACTCTGTCTCTGCAACAAGGGTCAAAAACAATGGCAGCGGTGTAAAAAGAGGGACTTTGGTTGTGGCAATGAGCTTTGCCAAGGGGCACACGATGAGGGAAACAGACGGGTGTGTCACATAAAGTGCATGCTTTTAAGGAAGCCTTGGCCGACAAGTACAGGAGACATCTAAACATTTAAATCACCTTTTCCTATTGATTAAGGTAAATACTTTACTGATGGTTTTAATCAATACCCCTATAAATCCTCCCTCTGTGATGGTTTTACTGTGCATTTAATGTTTCTGTCTTTAATTGAGTTACATCCCTCTCAGCCCAAAATGATGAACTGAAAGTTAGAAATCATCTGGGCGCTGACAAAAACGGGGAGTATTTTTTCCCCTTGTTTAATCTGAAGAACTAAATCCTTTGAGCATCAGTCAGCAAGCCCAATTTAGTCACCAGTGGCTGGTCTCATTTCCTTACCTCTCTGGGTCTCAGTTTCCTCATCTGGAGATGGGGGCAATGGCTGCTTTGCCCATGAAAGAGGACACCCGAGAAAGCCCTGAAGCTGAAAGGGAGTCTTATTATTAACTACTCAAGGCAGGAATTGGCAAGAAAACTTACAGAATCTTCCATGGTATCCACAGGGAGTGGCCGTGGTGGTCCTGGAGACTGTAATTCCTCCCGCAGCCCTCTTTCTGCACTGCCATCCGCTGATTGATTTGCCTATTTTGTCAGCTGAGTGTAAATATCCACCTGTCAATCACTCCATTATGCTGAGTGCCCATCCAGCCCAGAATGGTGATTTACACCCTCTGTGGAAAGCCCCAGTCCTCCTGGCAGCTGCGCTGTGTGCAAAGCAAGCAGAGTGGGGCTGCATTCCCGGGTCTATACTCCAGGCCCTCAGAGACATGGTCTTTTCCTCAAAGAAGGATCTGGACCACAGAAGGGAAGTGTTCTCACATCTCTTTTCCATCCCCGGTTTTGCTGAGGGGATGACGTTCAGCAAACCCCATAATCTACAGGAACTGCTATCTTCCACCAGAGGAGAAGTATCTTCAACCGAGGTGCTTACCAGAGGTTACTTTGCCCCCCAGGGGACATTGACAGTGTCTGAAGATGTTTTAGATTAGGAGTCCCCAACCTTTAGGATCTAATGCCTGATGATCCGAGGTAGAGGTGATTTAACAATAATAGAAATAAAGTACACAATAAATGTAAGGTGCTTGAATCATCCTGAAATCATCCCTCCACCCCTCATCCCCAGTCTGTGGAAAAACTGTCTTTAGCAAAATCAGTTCCTGTTGCCAAACTGTTTGGGGACTACTGTTATAGATGGTCATGACTATGGGTGTGCTCCTAGGGTCTACTCTGTGCAGTAGGCCAAGGATGCTGCTAAAAATTCTATGATTCCTAAGACTGGCCCCCAGACAGAGAATTATCTAGTCCAAAGTGTCGACAGTGCCACTGTGAAGAAATCCAGATCTACAGGGACGAGAGACTGTTGACCATCACTGGGTACTGGGGGGCAGCTCAAGGAACTGCTCACAGACACAATGATTTGTCATAAGATTGCTTTGGGAAAGGCAGGATTTAGGATGATGAGCAAGATGATGATGTTAGGAGAAGAAATAGCTGGTCAGAACTCCCCAGAGCTGGTTCAGTCTTCCATAATCTTCACTTTATAGAGATGGGTTCGGAGGCTTAGATTGGGGACCAACTTTCTTGAGCTAACAGCAGATCTGGAATGGGAATTCTTGTTTTGATTAGCACTTTGGAGCTCTTTTTTCAACATCTGAGAGGTGAAATCACTTGAAGTGATTGACAGGTAGTGGCTCTCCAGAGGGCTCATGCTTGCTGAGCATCTAAGTCTAGCAGGCTGGGATTGATTTGTGATGTCTGTCACAGGCATAGGAAGGCAGGAGTGGCGGCTCTTGGGAAAAAAAGTTACCTTCCTTGCACTTTACCATCTTTCTCATCCTCAGTCATCACAGTTAAGGGCAAATACATATAATGACACTTTAAAATATTTAGAATCTTGTTAAGCTAAACAGAAAGAGATATTTTAAAAACATCCTCCTTGCTTAAAAATGTATTTTCCTGATTGTTACAGTAACACATGCTTATTATAGCCAATAAGAATAAATAAAGAGAAAAAAAAATTGCCAATATTCCAGAAATAGCTATGTGGATGTTCTGATAGATCTTTTTATACTTTTATTCTACCATATGTATTCTTCCCCTGAATTTTCCTAAAATTAAATTCATGATGACTCATCACTTAAAAAAAAAAAACACTAACATAATATCAATAACCTCAGATATGCAGATGATACCACCCTTATGGCAGAAAGTGAAGAGGAACTAAAAAGCCTCCGGATGACAGTGAAAGAGGAGAGTGAAAAAGTTGGCTTAAAGCTGAACATTCAGAAAACGAAGATCATGGCATCTGGTCCCATCACTTCATGGGAAATAGATGGGGAAACAGTGGAAACAGTGTCAGACTTTCTTTTTTTGGGCCCCAAAATCACTGCAGATGGTGACTGCAGCCATGAAATTAAAACACGCTTACTCCTTGGAAGAAAAGTTATGACCAACCTAGATAGTATATTCAAAAGCAGAGACATTACTTTGCCATCTAGTCAAGGCTATGGTTTTTCCAGTGGTCATGTATGGATGTGAGAGCTGGACTGTGAAGAAGGCTGGGTGCCGAGGAATTGATGCTTTTGAACTGTGGTGTTGGAGAAGACTCTTGAGAGTCCCTTGGACTGCAAGGAGATCCAACCAGTCCATTCTGAAGGAGGTCAGCCCTGGGATTTCTTTGGAAGGACTGATGCTAAAGTTGAAACTCCAGTACTTTGGCCACCTCATGTGAAGAGTTGACTCATTGGAAAAGAGTTTAATGTTGGGAGGGATTGGGGGGCAGGAGGAGAAGGGGACGACAGAGGATGAGATGGCTGGATGGCATCACCGACTCGATGGACGTGAGGTTGAGTGAACTCTGGGAGATGGTGATGGACAGGGAGGCCTGGCGTGCTGTGATTCATGGGGTCGCAAGGAGTCGGACACAACTGAACGACTGAACTGAACTGAACTGATGTGTGTTATTCATGTCATTAAATACATTTGTAAGCATTGTAAGGTCAGGGCTGTGAATGTGCTAACATTTATTTTAATATATTCTGTAGTTGAATGCCAGGGTTTTTTGTAGTTGAGTTTAAAAAAAATTAATTATTTTGCTCATTGTTATATAAACAACTTGTATGTATCTGGATGATTTTTCCATTGAATTGAAGTTTATAATGGAGTAATGCTGGATCATGGAAAAAGCAAGAGAGTTCCAGAAACACACCTATTTTTGCTTTATTGACTATGCCAAAGCCTTTGACTGTGTAGATCACAGTAAACTGTGGAAAATTCTGAAAGAGATGGGAATACCAGACCACCTGACCTGCCTCTTGACAAATCTGTATGCAGGTCAGGAAGCAACAGTTAGAACTGGACATGGAACAACAGACTGGTTCCAAATAGGAAAAGGAGTACGTCAAGGCTGTATATTGTCATCCTGCTCTTTTAACTTCTATGCAGAGTACATCATGAGAAATGCTGGACTGGAAGAAACACAAGCTGGAATCAAGATTGCCGGGAGATATATCAATCACCTCAGATACACAGATGACACCACCCTTATGGCAGAAAGTGAAGAGGAACTAAAAAGCCTCTGGATGAAAGTGAAAGAGGAGAGTGAAAAAGTTGGCTTAAAGCTGAACATTCAGAAAACGAAGATCATGGCATCTGGTCCCACCACTTCATGGCAAATAGATGGGGAAACAGTGGATACAGTGTCAGACTTTATCTTTTGGGGCTCCAAAATCACTGCAGATGGTGACTGCAGCCATGAAATGAAAAGACATTTACTCCTTGGAAGAAAAGTTATGACCAACCTAGATAGCATACTGAAAAGCAGAGACATTACTTTGCCAACAAAGGTCCGTCTAGTCAAGGCTATGGTTTTTCCTGTGGTCATGTATGGAAGTGAGAGTTTGTGGGGCCCTAAATGGGAAACCTTAAAAAAGATGTGTTAGCTTTGCGGTCAGAAACTAAGATGGCGCCTGGCAGAAGAGATAGGGGCGTGGTCTATGTTAAAGTTTTTGATTGGCTGTCTTGATTTCAGGCACATGACGATTTGACCTTTAATGTGATTGGTGCAACTATGGCACATAATGATTTGACCTTTAACGTGATTGGTGCAACTATGGACAGTCCCTCGCAACCCCCCCACCTCCTTGCCTATATAAACCAAGAGTCTGTGGTAATAAAGCAGAACTGCTCAGAAGGAACCCCTGTCTGTCGGATTGTCTCTTGCTCGCAGAGGGGCTGGGTTGGCGGACAGCAGGCTCACCTCTCCTCAGGGCCCCTCGGTTTTGCTGAGGGAGGTTCCACTGCCTCTCTCTTTCTGCAAAGCTTCCCCCGCAGGAGTTGAACTGTGAAGAAAGCTGAGCACCAAAGAATTGATGCTTTTGAACTGGTGGTGTTGGAGAAGACTCTTGAGAGTCCCTTGGACTGCAAGGAAATCCAACCAGCCCATTCTGAAGGAGATCAGCCCTGGGATTTCTTTGGAAGGAATGATGCTAAAGCTGAAATTCCAGTACTTTGGCCACCTCATGTGAAGAGTTGACTCACTGGAAAAGACTCTGATGCTGGGAGGGATTGGGGACAGGAGGAGACGGGGACGACAGAGGATGAGATGGCTGGATGGCATCACTGACTCGATGGATGTGAGTCTGAGTGAAGTCCGGGAGTTGGTGATGGACAGGGAGGCCTGGCCTGCTGTGATTCATGGGGTCGCAAAGAGTCGGACACGACTGAGCGACTGAACTGAACTGAATGGTTCAAAGGTTATGAAAATTATTAAGATCCTTGATACATTTTATTAGATTTCTTTCAGACGACTGATTACACTTCTGTCAGGAAGGAATATGAAGGCCAGTTTCTCTGAATTTTCAGAAAAAATAGCAGTTAAAAATCATTATTTTTTAAGCAAAGGCATACTGTCTTGTTTTAAAATTTGTATTTGTTAGTGAGGTTGAATTTTTAAAAATGATTTCAGTTTTTTGTATATTTTTCTTGTGTGAAATATTTGTTCGTCTTTTATCCATTTTTCTTTGGGAAATTTTTTTCTGTTTTTCATTTGTTTAAGTTCTTCAGATTATGTTAACCTTTATTAAAATTTTTATATTTGTTATAAATATTTCCCTCAGTCTGTCATCAAACTTTCATGTATGTATGTATGTCTGTTTACATTAACAAATTATAATGTGTTTGGCCAAATCCTTTTTCTTTAGTAATTTATCTCATTGCTTGTAAGTCAGCTATTTCTTTTTCTGGAGTTGGTGATGGACAGGGAGGCCTGGCGTGCTGCGATTCATGGGGTTGCAAAGAGTCGGACACAACTGAGCGACTGAACTGAACTGAATCATACATAAATATGATTGGTATACATACAATCACATATATACAGAGAGAGGCTTTTATTGTAATTATACAGATATGATTAAATATAAAGATATATGTGTAGAATTTCCTCTGTCTGTTCATATTTGGGGGGTAGATTTCTCATCTGAGGTTTATTTAGGGGGCCAGGTAAGAGACTAGCTTTTTTACTTCAAATATTTACCAGCTTTCCCAGTGGTTTTTCTTATCTGACTCTGTCTTATTTTCCTGACATGCTGCCATCACATACTGTATTCTTCTATTTCATAGAGTTTGTGGGTTAGTTGCTCCGCTGCATTTTTCTGCCAGTATCTGTAGTAATTATTAATGGTATTTACCAGCATGTCTGACTTGCTGGCTACCAGGAGCATGATTAGATTGCACAACCTGGCAACTATATTCCTTAGGGTTGCATGGGGTCATGTGACTTGTTCTGACCAATGAAATATAAGCAGATATTAGGTGGGGCTTTTTGGGTTGGAACATTTACTTGCCAGTGGAATATTCCAGAACTCTGTGCTCCTCCACTGATTCCATCAGCTGGAGTACAGAGACGTAGAGGAGAGCCCTCAATCAACCTCTAGCAAACATGCATCAGAAGATAAAAATCTTTGTCTCTAAGACACTTATACTTTGGGCTTGTTACTACAGCAGAACTGAGTGTATGCTGACTGAGACATATTCTACTGTTTTAATTATTATATCTGTGATACATTTTAATACATTGTCAAGTAAATCAGTCCTTGTTGCTTCTTGCTGCCCCTGACAAATGTTTTGAATAATTTTTTATCTGTTTTCCCAAAAAGCCTTTTGACTCATTACATCAAGTAGTATTTCCTCTCCTTGCCATCCCAGATGAAACTCAGTGGGATTTGGTTTGAATTGTATGAACTTATTACTAAATTTAAAATAATTGGCATTCATTCAATATTTCATTTTCCCATCCAGAAAAATGGCATCTTATTCAATTTCTTTACAAATTATTTTATGTATTTCCATAAATATTTTTATAGAGTTCTATATATTACCATGAACATTGTTCCTAAATATTTTATGTATATTGTTGTTTTTCATCTGGGATCACTGTATCATTACTTTTTTCGAACTGGGTTTTGCTGTCATTTAAGAGTACATTTTATTTTATGCATTTCATTATGAATTCAGCTACCCTACAGGATTTTAATTGATTTTAATAATTTTTCAGTTTGTTGTTTTAGATTACTTTTCAAAATATTTATTTTTAAAATTTAAATAGTACATTGTAATTTAAGCAACTAAGTTTCATTATGCCAAATAGAAATAACATTGTGAATAAATCAAGACAAATTATTTTTACAGTTACTAATTTGGAACTATATATACTATTAGGTTTTCTCTAAACTCATATTTGTTTTTAACTTTTTATAGAAACTAGTATAGTGAATTTATGTATACCCATATCCAAACTTTAAAAATGTTCAAACAGGACCAGTTTTGTTTTACCTGTACACCCTCAATCCTTATCCACTCTACACACATGTTATACACACAAACCACACACAATTTCGCACTGAATTATTCTGAAGAAAATTCCACAATGTCATATCATTTCACCCATAAGTATTTCATATATTCTAATTTTTATTCTAAATCATGGCTTTCCCCTCTCTAATTTAAATTTTCCAAATTCCACATATTGTCTTGAAAACATGTTGTAGGTGCCCCACTCTGGCTCCATCTTTTTTTAAAAAATTGAACAGATAATGCCTGATTATGATAAATAATTTTTTTAAAGTTCTCAAGCAGTAGAAAGGGATTTGCAATGCAAAGTGAATTTTTGTTTTTTTCTCATGTCCCAAGTATCTTTTCATCAAAAGTGTCTTTTATAGTTTTCTTTTGAATATTCCAGATAGACATCATGCCAACTGCAAAAAAAAAAAAAAAAAAAAAAAGTCTAAGGCTAGAACGTCCAGCACAGTCAGGATTATGCTCTTTGTTTCTGGTGAGTAGAGGAAGCCAGGATTCATATCCATGAAATTTGGTACTGACATTTGCTTTTATCTACTACCCCAGACTTTAATACAGTAAGTAAATACTCTACTCCTTCCAGGTTGTTAAGAACTGGATACTGAATTTGATCAAATTCCCTTTTGTTATCTATTGAAATGATTGGACAATGTGTCCTTTGATTTATTGATGTAAAATTTCATCTTGTTATTGTTGTTGTCATTCAGTTGCTAAGTTGTGTCTGACTCTTTGTGACTCCATGAACTGCAAAATGCCAGGCCTCCCTGTCCTTCACCATCTCCCTGAGTTCATTCAGACTCATGTGCATTGAGTCAGTGATGCCATTCAACCACCTCATCCTCTGTTGCCCCCTTCTCCTCTTGCCCTCAACCTTTCCCATCATCAGAGCCTTTTCCAACCTGTTAGCTCTTCGCATCAGTGGCCAAAGTATTGGAGCTTCAACTTCAGCATGTTACACTCTTTGTTTAATTTCTGAGATAACTAAAATTTGGAATCTTATTTTGTTTGTTATATTTTAACATCCTATTTGTTCATTTTTTTAAATTTAAAAAATATTTGTATCTATGTAGATATCTTTTCTATTTTCATTATATTTTGTTATACTATCTATCAGGAAACTTTCTTTTTCTAACTTTGGAATGATTACTAGTGGAACTAATTTGACCCCTCCTGGAAATGTGAAAGTGTTCATGGTAAGACAGGCTAGCCCTGGAGATTTTTTTCACAGGCAATTTTTTGATAGTTTTGAAATGTCTTAAATCAATTTTGATCAATTATATTTTCCTAGAAACCATTTATTTCATTGAAATTTTTCAGGGAAATTTACTTAACATTTACACTTGTAAAAGATAGTCACTACTTTTAAACTTGATTTCAAAGATATTTTATATGTGTTAATTTTGGAACATTGATTTGAGAAAACGGAAAGCAAAATAAAAAATAAAAGTCACATGCATTTCAAGTTTCTTTTAACATTTCAGTCTATAAACTTCATATCTATTTGTCAGGCGAGTTCCCCATTTTGCTTAATAAAACATGAAAGATTTTGTATGTCGTAAGCTTTCAAAAATGTAATTTTAAGCACTGTATAATATCCTATGCTACAGATGTAACATATTTATCCAATTTCCTCTAGTTAAACATTTAAATTACTTCTATTTTTTCCTATGAATAATACTGGGATATATTGCTTTGTAAATACACATATTTGTACTCTGTAATTTTTTCCTCAGCATATATTTTTGGAAATACAGTCAAAGCTTATGAATACACTTTTACCAACTGTGGCTATTATATTTCAAATACCTGTCCTGTTTCTCTTTTTCATTCTTTTCATTACTATTCAGATTAAGCATTTTTTTTCAAATATGTATTGGGCATTTTCAATTCTTATGCCCATTCTGAGTTGCCTATTCATATTCTTTTCCTATTTTCTAATAGGTGTTCATAATATTCTTATTATTTTAGGTGATTTGTTAACTATATACTTCTAAAATAGCTTTACCTAGATTGTCATATGCTTGTGCTTGTTAATTTCTTGAGGGTACAGGAACTTTTCTTGTTTATGTAGTCTATTAATTCTTTCCCTTTACACTTTTCCCTTTGCTTTTATACTAGAAAGGACTTCATTATTTCATTTTATAAAGCTCTTATCTGTTGTTACATTCCCTTCGTCATTTCTCATTTTATTTGTTTTTTTTTTCCTGCTTTCCATTGTATTATTAAATTTGCCAGAGTAAAGCCTGTTTTTCTACAGCTTTAATGAGTCATCTTATACATTTAGACTCTGCTTCTCTTTCTCAAATCAATCATTTTTCATCTTTTATCTATTTAATTTTTCTCCAGCTTTCCTTAGGTTTATTGTGCTGTTCATTTGCTATGTTCTTAAAGCAAAGAATTATTCATTTATTTTCATTCTTTCTTGTTTAATAATAAAACAATTTATGGCTTTACATTTCTTTTCTTTAAGTGTAGCATTGGCAGCTTTCCATAATCTTCGACAAAGAGTTGTTTTGTTCTCATTTTACTATTTTCTAAATAGTCCATAACGAAAGTTTTTATTTCCCTTTTGACTCAATAACTATTTATGAGAATTTTTCAACTTATTTATTATCCAGGTTTCTATTATTTTCTTTGTGGTTGTTAGAAATGTTTCCATTTATTTTACTTCTATCAGGGAATTTGGCCTGTAAACTAACTTCTTTTTTTTTTTTTTGGATTGAGGTTCTCTTGACAGTGCAGTAGGTGGAGAGCTTTTGAAAATGTTCAACTAACACTTGAAAAAGTATTTACAGGGAACACAGTTGGTTAGGCTATATACTTCCAGTCTTATTAACTCTATTATTCACTTTTTCTCGGTTTTCTTGATGTGTTGAAGGCATCTGAAGTTTGTTAAAGTGAAAGTTGCCCAGTTGTGTCCGACTCTTTGTGACCCCATGGACTATACAGTCCATGGAATTCTCCAGGCTAGAATACTGGAGTGGGTAGCCTTTCCCTTCTCCAGGGAATCTTCCCAACCCAGGGATCAAACTCAGGTATCCCGCATCACGGGTGGATTCTTTACCAGCTGAGCTACCAGGGAAGCCCAAGCATAGTGGAGTGTGTAGCCTATCCTTTCCCCAGCAGGTCTTCCATATCCAGGAATGGAACCGGGATCTCCTGCATTGCAAGTGGATTCTTTAACGACTGAGCTATCAGGGAAGCCTTGTTAAGCCTCTCACAGCTGTTTCTCTGTCAATTTCTCCTGATGTTTCTGAAACAAGTAAACTATTTTGGAGGTTTCATAAAGGTCTATTATATCATCATTGGAGATTTTATTTTCATCATGATAAATTAAAATGACATTCATTCAAAGTAAAAGACAAGTTATCATGTGCTTTCTTTTTTTATATGAATCCGTCTTGTTTTCTCTATAACATCTTTTCTAAAGTCAGTATCACCTTGTTAGTCATGATCCATGGAGGTGGACTGTGGTCAAATTTTAGTATCTCTCCCATCTGTAAATCTTTCAATAGGAGATTTAAAGTCATACATACAGTGGGAGCATGGTTAGCTCTAACTGGGTCCCACCTGAACCCTAGGTTGTGCATTCAGGGGACTGAGGGATGCCTTGGGGACATAGTTCCTTCTGGAAAAGAGAATCACTCATGGAAAACTACCTACAGGCAGGGCTTCCCTGGTGGCCCAGCGGTTAAGATTTCACCTTCCTATGTGGGGAGTGTGGGTTCAGTCCCTGCTTGGGGATTCAAGATCCCACATGCCTCACAGCCAAAGAACCAAAATATAAACAGAAGTAATATTTCAATAAAAACTTTAAAAATGATCCTTATAAAAACATCTTTAAAAGAATACTCAGTTCAGTTGCTCAGTTGTGTTTGACTCTTTGTGACCCCATGGACTGCAGCATGCCAGGCTTCCCTGTCCATCACCAGTTCTCAGAGCTTGCTCAAACTCACGTCCATGCAGCTGGTGATGCCATCCAGCCATCTCATCCTCTGTCATCCCCTTCTCCTCTTGCCTTCAATCTTCCCCAGCATCAGGGTCTTTTCCAGTGAGTCAGTTCTTTGCATCAGGTGGCCAAAGTATTGAAGCTTCAGCTTCAGCATCAGTCCTTCCGTTGAATATTCAGGACTGATTTCCTTTCGGATTGACTGGCTGGATCTCCTTGTAATCCAAGGCACTCTTAAGAGTCTTCTCCAACACCACAGTTCAAAAGCATCAATTCTTCAGTGCTCATCTTTCTTTATAGTCCAACTTTCACATCTATACATGACTACTGGAAAAACCATAGCTTTGACTAGACAGACTTTGTTGACAAAGTGATGTCTCTGCTTTTTAGTATGCTGTCTAGGTTGGTCATAGCTTTTCTTCCAAGGAGCAAGTGTCTTTTAATTTTAAGGCTGCAGTCACCATCTGCAGTGATTTTGTAGCTCAAGAAAATAAAGTCTTTTACTGTTTCCATTGTTTCCCATCTATTTGCCATGAAGTGATGGGACTGTATGCCATGATCTTAGCTTTCTGAATGTTGAGTTTTAAGTCAGCTTTTTCACTCTCCTCTTTCACTTTCATCAAGAGGCTCTTTAGTTCCTCTTCACTTTCTGCCATAAGGGTGGTGTCATCTGCATATCTGAGGTTATTGATATTTCTCTTGGCAATCTTGATTCTATCTTGTGCTTCATCCAGCTTGGTATTTTGTATGATGTAATCTGCATGTAAATTAAATGAGCAGGGTGACAATATACAGCCTTGACGTACGCCTTTCCCGATTTGGAACCAATCTATTTTTCCATGTCCGGTTCTAACTGTTGCTTCTTGATCTGCATACAGATTTCTTAGGAGGCAGGTAAGGTGGTCTGGTATTCCCATCTCTTTAAAATTTTTCCAAAGTCTGTTGTGATCCACACAGTTAAAAGCTTTGGCATAGTCAATAAAGCAGAAGTAGATGCTTTTTGAACTCTCTTGCTTTTTTGATGATCCAACAGATGTTTGCAATTTGATCTCTGGTTCCTCTGCCTTTTCTAAATCCAGCTTGAACATGTGGAAGTTCACGATTCATGTACTGTTGAAGACTGGCTTGGAGAATTTTGAGCATTACTTTGCTGGCATGTGAGATGAGTGCAATTGTGCAGCAGTTTGAGCATTCTTTGACATTGCCTTTCTTTGGGATTGGAATAAAAACTGACCTTTTCCAGTCCTATGGCCACTGCTGAGTTTTCCAAATTTGCTGGCATATTGAGTGTAGCATATTCACAGCATAATCTTTTAGGATTTGAAATAGCTCAATTGGAATTCCATCACCTCCACTAGCCTTGTTCGTAGTGATGCTTCCTAAGACCCACTTGACTTTGCATTCCAGGATGTCTGGCTCTAGGTGAGTGATCACACTATTGTGGTTATGTGGGTCATGAAGATCTTTTTTGTACAGTTCTTCTGTGTATTCTTGCCACCTCTTCTTAACATCTCCTACTTCTGTTAGGTCCATACCATTTCTGTCCTTTATTGTGCCCATCTTTGCATGAAATGTTCCCTTGGTATCTCTAATTTTCTTGAAGAGATATCTAGTCTTTTCCATTCTATTGTTTTCCTCTATTTCTTTGCATTGATCACTGAAGAAGGCTTTCTTATCTCTCCTTGCTATTCTTTGGAACTCCGCATTCCAATGGGTATGTCTTTCCTGTTCTCCTTTGCCTTTCGCTTCTTTTCTTTTCTCAGCTATTTGTAAGGCCTCCTCAGACAACCATTTTGTCTTTTTGCACTTCTTTTTCTTGGGGATGGTCTTGATCCCTGCCTCCTGTACAATGTCACGAACCTTCATCCATAGTTCTTCAGGCACTCTGTCTATCAGATCTTATCCCTTGAATCTACTTGTCACTTCCACTGTAAAATTGTAAAGGATTTGAGTTAGGTCATGCCTGGATGGTCTAGTGGTTTTCCCTTCTTTCTTCAGTTTAAGTTTGAATTTTGCAACAAGGAGTTCCTGATCTGTGCCACAGTCAGCTCCTGGTCTTGTTTTTGCTGATTGTATAGAGCTTCTCCATCTTTGGCTGCAAAGAAATAATCTGATTTTGGTATTGACCTCTTACTCATGTATTTCTCCATCTTGGCCCACTGTGGGTCTCGTGTGATACACAGGGACAGGGAAGGAATGGGATAGGGTTAGAAGACAGAGAGACGGGAAGAGCAAGAGAGCACTAACATCATTACCAGCTCTGTGGGGGTGTAACCCCTCAGACAGCGTGGTCTCAGAGCCCATGTAACACTTTGTGGCTCAAAAGAGAGAAGACAACTTCTTCCATCATTGCCACGCCCACTATGTAGCTCAGGCAACTCGAGTGCCCTAGCGCCTGTGTGAATCCTAGCAGTAATGTCAACTGGATATTATGGGTGCCCGGGTAGGGAGCTTTGGAGACCAGGGGATATAATCTGGCAGCTGGTTGGACTTGGTAATGAGTCCATGAGGGACTCCCCTAGAGGGTTCAAGAAAATTTGACAACCTGAAGGGTACAGTTCTGGAACCTAGGAGCCTGCATGTCAAGACAAATGCAAACACGTGAGTAATTATTATAATCAGCACCCTATTTGTAGCCCTCCTAGGTAGGCAATGCTGAGGGTGGGGAGGTGTGAATTTATCTTCAGAACTAGCATAACGTGTTCTCATTTCTTTCATTTTATCTTGTCTTCCGTTTTAAAACATGCTATCATTGATCTTCAGCTATAAGCCCCCAAAGTTTTTGTTTTTGTTTTTTTACTTCTTCCTATTTTCTTCTTTTATGATTTGGAAAGTTAACTTTTTTCATTTTTTTGAAAAAATACTTAAGGTTTTACTATTCAATTTCCAAGAAAGCGCTCTAGCCTGAGTTTGAACCAAAGGCTCCCCCAGGGTTTGGGCAAGTCTGGCGAGCTTCAGGGAGGCTTCTGCCAAGAATCTATTTTCATGTGGGGCTGAGGAGTTTCTTAGGAAAGAAAAATGTATTTCCTCCACATTTATCATCTTCCTTTCATCATTTTCATCTATTTTTCTTTTCTTCTACATCTTGGAGAATTTGTCTAGCTCAGTTCTAGCCTGTCCATGACTTGATAGTCACGTATCAATTCGGCATTTTTTTTTCTGTTTGAAATTTGGATTTTAATTTTGTGATTGCACTTTTAGTTTCCTTATAGTTCTCCTTGGTCTCCTTTATCTTTATTCCATCTCATTCTGTTGGTCTTATCGTCTTCTTAGAGTGTGGTGTTCTAGTTTCATGGAAATCATATGCTCTTGAGAGTATCAAAGAGTGCTCTGTAATGATTATCTGCTTCTTGTGCACTGGGTTTTCAAAGTCTGGCTCTTCTTCCGTATCTTCAGGATTCATTTATTCTCTTTCCCTTCTCCACAACATAGGCTTCCTCCCACCCCTGTTTCTCAGGAAAGTTCTCCCCACACAAGGAAGTATTAAATTTCTGTCCAGTTCACTGTTCACCAGCATACTGGTCCAGGATACTTGGATTCCTAATCCAAGCTGAAAGGCCCATTAATGTACCCATTTTTACCCTGGCTTACCCTAAGTCTTCCCAGGTGGTGCAATGGTAAAGAATCCACCTGCCAAGCAGGAGACACAGATTCAATCCCTGGGTCAGGAAGATTGCCTGGAGGACGGCGTGGCAACCCACTCCAGCATTCTTGCCTGGAGAATCACATGAACAGAGGATCCTGGCAGCTGCAGTCCATGGGGTCACAAAGAGTTGGACACGACTGAAGCAACTTAGCACACATGCACGCATCACATAGCATACTTGTCAAAGTCCTGCTCACCTTCCCAGGCCCTCTTAAATGCCCTCATTTCTCTCTTTAAGCTGTGCTCCTATGTTTTCATTCCTGTTCTGCGTACTCATAGCACTTGTCCAGGTTTCACAGAGCTTATTACACTGTCTATTTTAATTATCACTTAGTTGCCAGCCATCTGTCTGGAAGATGGTAAGCTCCTCAAAGACAAAGAGTGGGCCTTGTTCATGCTTGTGTCCCCATCCCTGGCAAAGTGCAAGCTTGACACAGTGCCTGACACAGACTAGGCCACATACAGATTTGTTGAAGGGGCTGGTGATCTTGTTGATGGGCTCTGATTGCATCTTGCACTTGACCCAACTTCTCTTATCACCTTGGTATCAGAAGCACAGCTCAGGTCAAAGGATCCCAAATGTCATAAGACCGGGCCTTGGTGCACCCCTTTGTGGTCTGCTGATGTGAGGGCTGGTGCCGGCAGGCTCAGGCCACGAGGCTTCTACCTCTTCTTTTAGATGGCTCTTTTCATGTAGTCTGTTCAGCAATATCAGTGGTGTGTTCTGGGGAGAGTCCTGTGAATCCCAGGAGGCCTTGAGTGTAGCACTCCAGAGCTTGCATAGGATAAGAATGCACCACTAACTGGCTGTGTGCTTCTGTTCCTGTTTGTTTAGGGAACAGGAGACTGTTCCCTAGTCTCCTCATCCATAACATGGGGATAATATTAATAGTACCATCCTTGTAGGGTTGTTGTTGGGATTAAACGAGTTACTACACGGAAAGCACCAAGTGCAGTGCCAGCTCATGTGATCACTGTATTTTGTGGGTGCTCATTCGCTTCAGTCGCATCTGACTCTTTGCGACCCTCTGGACTGTAGCCCTTCAGACTCCTCTGTCCATAGGATTCTCCAGGCAAGAATGCTGGAGTGGGTTGCTGTGCCCTCCTCCAGGGATCTTCCCAACCCAGGGACTGAACCTGCATCTCCTGCATTGCAGGCAGACCATGAGGGAAGCCCAATCACTGTATTAGGAATGCAGTTACTGTTATCCTTATGAGTGAAGATTGGTTGATATTTTCTACCTGTGTTAAGGAAGATTCTGAGGTCTTGTCTTGATTCAGCTAGAAAAAAACATGCTGTCCAGTGTGCAAGAAGAAGAGGTGGCCTATATGGCAAGTGTTTGCTGGCCTTGCTATAGCTGAGGCAGGAGGTAGATGGGCCCTCCCCAGGATGAGCACTGGAATTCATTCCCTGTGGACAGAAACTCCAGAATATCAATAGCAGGATGATCGAGAGAGGAGCTGGACCCTGCCCAGACAGGAGATGAGAGACCACATATTTCTCATTCTCAAAGACAAGGAGACCTTCCAGACAAGAAAACTCCTTGGAGGTCAAAAGAGGAGTGATTGCAGGCACTAGCAGGCTTCTTCAGTGGAATCCATCTTGACTGAGAGATGCTCACACACAGGGGAGAAGCCTGAGATAGACCAAATACGGACTCAGAACCGGGCAAATCAAAACGATTGGCCAGAAAAAACCCCAAAGAAATGCCCCATAGAACTGATTTAAACTGCCACGAGGGTGTGACTCTCTCCGAGTCTACCAGTGTGTCTATCCATACTGTTTTTCCTCCTAACAAGCACTGTGCATACTTCATTATTTTGCGTCTTTGGGGGAATTCTTTTCTGCAAAGCCAAAGAGCCAGAGCCTCATCACTGACCACTGGTCTAGCAACTAGGATTCAGCTCTCACCGCCACGACCCGACCTCATTCTCTGGCGGGGAACTGAAACCCCGCTGCAGGCTGAGGCCACCGGAGACCATAGGCACTAGAAAATGGAAAAGTTTTATGTTACTAGGTACTAGGGGAATGCGGTGTAGATCTGGCAGCTTCTAAACAATTTCCAGAGTTTGGTTCCAAGGAGAAGTCAAAGGATTTCTGAATCCCTCAGAGGAGAAACGAACGCGTGTACATATTCACACACCTCATGTGTGCCACACACAATGGGAGGAAGGCAGCGCCTTCAATTTGTGACCCATGTTTTCTTACCCTCTGCGCCCTTTGCCAGCTCTCTGTGTGGTGAACTAAAGGGTTAAGTGTCTCAGGAGAGGCTCTGGGGGCCCCTTTTTGCATGCGAACATTTCCATGTTAATAGAACATTTAAGAGAAAATGCTCTCTGTCAATTGATTGTATAAATATTTTATCTGGAGTAAGTGGCAGCCGGGAAGGTCTTTCTAAGACTTTTCCCTGAGAGCAGTGTGAAGGATAAAATTAGGGCGTCGTTGTGGAAAGAAATAAGACACAACGGGGAGTTACAGACACTTGATCCAAAGTGTAGAAAATGGTCCCCTCACCCCTGTGCAGCCCGGAGCCTGGGCCGATTAAATCCATAATGGAATGAGTAAGTTTGGGCCGCATAAATTTGTCTCCCTTTCTCAGGAATCCTGCCCGCCGACCAGCTAGATTAATGGCCAGGAGCCTCGCACATAATGAAGTGCGCTACCCTGGCACCCGCTCATGAATTTATTATGGTGTCCACAATCGGGCTGGATGGCGGAGACATCTTTATAAATCCTGCATTTAGAGCTGCCGAGATGAGCGCTTCTCTCCTAATGGCGAACCTGATTTATCACCAGGGGCCCTGCTCCTCAGCCAGGCCCCTCCCTGGCACTTCTCGAAGGAAATACAGGTCATCTTGCTGATGGAAATGAAATGTGAAGGTAATTAGACGATGCCAAATGGAGATGGGAAAGGGGGCACCATGGACATTTTAAATATGTTGGTCATCTTTTTCCTTGGAGCAATTATATCAGGCTGATTTATTTTTACAGTTCATAATCACTTAACTACCTGTGGCTGGAGAATTTTTTCTTTAACCTCAAGCTTTGGAGCAAGAGACAGGCTTTTGATTTCTCTTTCTTTGGATGGTTAAAGGGAACTTCGTTCTGAGTGCCTGGGGCTCTGAGTTGCTTTGCAGCTCTGTAGTCAGAACTGCCGGCTGCTGGAGAGGCCTAGTCAGTCAGTCAGTCTCTGGGGCACCCTAGTTGTGCATAGCCCTCAGCAGCTTTTGAGACCCATCCCCAGGTAAAGAAGTAACAATACCTACTTTTGCTGGAAGGTCATGGGGGCTAGTCCATGACAGGTGGAAGAACAGGGCTGTCCAAAATGTCATGGACTCCAGTCCCAGCTCCTTCACATTCCTGGCCAGCTGATTCTGGAAATCTTACCTCTCTAAGCCTCAGTTCCTCCATCCATAAAATAGGTGTTATGACCATAATGATGTCTTCCTTAGGATGCTAGGAAATTATATGGGAAAATGTTTGCAAACTCTTAGTGTAGTGTGCCACATACTAACCACCCAGAAATGATAGAAAATTATAAAACAATCAGAGTCACTACATCCAGGGGTTGAACCCAGGTCTCCTGCTTGCAGGCAGATTCTTTGCCATCTGAGCCTCCAGGGAAGCCCTGTAACTAGAGCAGCCCATATTTAATTTGAGAACTAATTATGTTCTAGATACTATAAATGTAGACTGAAGGCTCTACCAGTCACTGGGCCCTCTCTGTTACGGGAGAAGGTAGTGGCGTAAAGACAATTTCAATACAGAGCTGCAGAGTCAGGGACAGTAAGAACAAGTATGATGGGAACACTGTGGAGGAGTCCTGAACCCTCAGAGTGGTCTCGGAGGTGCTGTATCAGGGAGGGTTTCCTGGAGGAGAAGAACCTTACCTTCAAAGCATGAATTACAGCACACACAGCATTTTTTTTTGTATAGTATCTTATTTAATCTTCACAACAGTCTTGTGGGGTAGACAACTGATAGATGAGGAGATGGGTAACAGAGAGGCAGGGAGATCTGTAGAAGGCAGCACGGAATACCAGAGAGAGCACTGGACGTAGAGTCCACTGACCTGGATGTGAGTCTTGTCAGCGTACAGACTTTGTACTAGTTGGTGATGCCCTTGCCATATGAAGTCACACATATTAAATGACCTGCTCATTTTTCCATTTAATATAAGTTAAATATAATTGTCTAAGAGTTTGGTTGAGATGCAGTTAACGGGGTAACATTATGTGTGTGTGTGTATCCCAGTTGGTTTTAAGATTTTTTCTCTTCATTTTTGGTTTTCAACAGTTATTTTATGATATGTGTTTTTCTTTGAATTTAACCTGTTTGCACTTTGCCGCACATCTTCAATGTATCTCTTGATATCTTCTGCATTCTTGCCAAATTTTCAGCCATTATCTTTCCAAATACCTCTTTCTCTCTATTTTCTATTGCTCTCCATTTTTGGATCTTTTCAGATTGGGTATTTTCTACCCATATACATTCCAGACCATTAATCCTCTTTTTGGCAGTATCTAATCTTCTGTTAAATCCATTTATTAAGTTCCTAATTTTTGCCATTGCATTTTCTCCCTGTAGAGTTCTTCTATGATTTTTCAAATATAGATTCTAGTTCTTTGGTCAAATTCTCTATTTCTAATTTTATTTTCTTTAGCATAGGAATCAAAGTCCTTTTCAAGTCCATATCTGATAACTCCAGTATCTAGATTACCTGGGAATCTGTTTTATTGTTTTCCTTATTGTTTTGGTCCAGCTTCCTGGTATGTCTGGCAAATTTCTGATGAACAATCAGGTATTGTGTATCAAACATTGTAGGCGTTCTGACTGCTGGTTTCTTCTTTAAGGAGTTTAGCTTTTGGCAGTCAGTTAGACTAGAAGCAGATCACCTTAGTCCAATCAGGTGCTGAGATGACTCGAGGCTGGGGCTCTGCTTCTCCATCCCCTGCCTCGGAAAAGTGGTAGAGCCTGACGATGTGGCGGAGCTCTGCCTCAATGTGCTTCTCTTCTCTTTGGGATCATGGTTCCTCATGTCTTGGCTGCGTGGTATTTCTTTGAACCCTTCAAACAGAACTCAATGTTTATCCATTTTTTAAAAGCTCTTCTCATGGAAGGGTCATCTGCTACAAACTCAAAGCTAGAAGTAGAAGTCTAACATATGTTATGATTTTGCAGTTTTTTTTATTTTGGGGGTACATGTCATTTTTATTCTTGTCTAAACTGATTTTCATAGGCTCTTTACAAGCTTCTAGGGCCTGTATTCTGCAACTTACCAACTGAATAAGACTAATAATGATAATAAAAATAACAGTCTTAAAATTATATTTATTTATTTATCTTTGTCTTTTGTGGGTCTTTGTTGCCGCACAGACTTTTTCCTAGTTGTGGTGAGTGGGGACTACTCTCTCTAGTTGTGGTGCGCAGGCTTCTCCTTGTGATGGTTTCTTTTGCTGCAGAACACAAGCTCTAGGCAGGTGGGCTCAGTAGTTGCAGCTCCTGGGTTCTAGAGCACAGGCTTGATACTTGTGGTACAAGAGCTTAGTCGCCCCGTGGTGTGTGCGATCTTCCTGGATCAAGGATCAAACTCGCATCTCCTGCATTGAAAGGCAGATTCTTTACCACAGAACCACCAGGGAAGCCCCAGTAGCTAATTTTATTCAGTGCTTATTATATACCAGAAACCATTTTAAATGCTTTGCAGATGTTAACTTATTGGATCATCGACATTAAGCCCATTTCAAAGATGGAAACTGAGGCACAGATTGTGTGGTAGCCAGCCTCCAAGAAGGCCCCGAATACTGCCTGTCTCCTGGCGGCTGCCACACTGCTCTATAAGCTTCTTGCCCATTGCACCGGGCTTGATCTGTATGACCAATAAAGGAGGGCAGAAGTGAGGGTATGTCACTGCAGAGATTAGGTTATAAAAGACCCTGAGGCTTCTGTCTTGCTTGCTTGCTTGCTGCTGACACACTCCATTTCTCACATGTCGCTTGCTTTCTCTCTTGGGTCCTTTGCCTTAGAGAAGCCATCTGCCATGTCACAGGTAGTCCTCTTTCGTAGAGTCTCACCTGACAAGGAACTGATTGAAGTCTCCGGCTCTCAACCAAGGGAATGAGCTTGGAAGTACCCACCCCAGCCCCAGTCAAGCCTTCAGATGACGGCAACCCCAGCCAGTATCATGATTACAACCTCAGAAGAGACTGAGCTAAAAGCGCCTAGCTAAGTCACTGCTGCTCAGAAACTGGGTGAGATCATCCATGTTTGTGGTCCTCAACTGCTAAGTTTGGGGGTGATTTGTTATGCAGTGGTGGATCACTAATCCAGAGAGGTTTTAAAAAGTTCACACAGATAGTATGTGGCTGAGTCAGATTAACTTGGGAAAATCAGGCAAACTACTGTGGAAAAATAAAAAACTACAGTCTGAGCATTTAAACTGAAAAATGTAGATTTAAAAACAAGATTCTGTTGTTTTTAAGGGCTGAATTATGGGAAGGAGGGAGGGAATGCTCACCTGCCAGAGGTTGGGGACTTCCTCATCCTTGTTCCTTAATGCATCGGACTTTTTCTGTTTGGACAACCTAAGGTCTCATGAGAGAAACTCCTGGCTTAAAGCCAGGATGAAAACAGAACCTTCAGTCCTATGACTGCAAGGAACTGAATCCTAAAAACAACTTGGACAAGCGTAGAACCCAGCTATGTTGTATCCAGACTTTGAAGCCATGGTAACTCTGAGATGGTAAATATGATAATTGAAACCATTATGTTTGTGGTTAGTGCTATATAACAACTAAGCCTTAATACAAAGTTAAAACATGCCACTTGATTTTTAAAAATCAGTCAAAAAATATAATACGTTTCTTTTGATGAATTCCTTTCCCCATTTGAAATCAGGGATGATGGCTGAAAATCACAACTCTTGAGTCTCTAGAATATCCAGATTCCCTCAGATAAAACAGTTATTAATAGGTCAATTTGCAAATTATTGGTGTTTTTCAATTGTACAGAACTGGAAAGAGAAGCTGAAATTCAGGGTCTATCCCAGAGTGATTTTTGCCTGGCAGCACTAGTTAATGATTCGGTGGTCCTGGATCTATTAAATTTGGTCCAATATCTTGAGAGTTGTAGGGATGTCTAAAAATTATAGTCTTAAAAATAGCTAAAACTATGCTTTAAAAAGAATTTTAACAGAAATGTTTAGGAAATCTTGAAGGGCTTCTGTCAAATCCAGGGCTCCAGAAGACACAGGCAGAATCCCAAATTGGCAAATTACCCAAGGACCTTCCAGCTGAACATTTTTAATTGCTCTGAAATTATTTTAGAGTGCTTTAGCCTTTTATTCCAAAAAGGCAATGGCAACTCACTCCAGTACTCTTGCCTGGAAAATCCCATGGGCGGAGGAGCCTGGTAGGCTGCAATCCATGGGGTCCTAAGAGTCGAACACGACTGAGAGACTTCACTTTCACTTTTCACTTTCATGCATTGGCGAAGGAAATGGCAACCCACTCCAGTGTTCCTGCCTGGAGAATACCAGGGACGGCGGAGCCTGGTGGGCTGCTGTCTATGGAGTCGCACAGAGTCAGACACGATTGAAGTGACTTAGCAGCAGCAGCAGCAGCCCTTTTTTCACACTATTTTAGAAAGTCACTGGGTTATAAGTATTTATACACACACATACACATACATATGGTATATATGTGTATATGTAAATATGGGCTTCCCTGGTGGCTCAGATGGTAAAGAATCCATCTGCAATGCAGGAGAACCTGGGTTTGATCCCAGGGTCGGGTTCTTCCCCTGGAGAAGGGAATGGCTACCCACTCCAGTATTGTTGCCTGGAGAATTCCATGAACAGAGGAGCCGGGGAATACAGTCCAAGGGCTCACAAAATTGGACATGACTGAGCAACTAACACACACACACACATGTAAATATATGAGGCATTACACATGTGTGTATACATATGTATGTATTGTTGCTGTTCAGTAACTAAGTTGTATCTGACTCTTTGTGACCCCATGGTTGGCAGCATGCCAGGCTTCCCTGTCCTTCACTGTCTCCTGGCATTTGCTCAAACTCATGTCCATTGAGTCAGTGCTGCCATCCAACCATCTCATCCTCTGCCACCTCTTCTCCTTTTGCCCTCAATCTTTCCCAGCATCAGGGTCTTTTCCAATGAGTCAGCTCTTTGAAACAGATGGCCCAAGTATTGGACCTTCAGCTTCAGCATCAGTCCTTCTGAAACTATTCAGGGTTGATTTTCTTTAGAACTGACTGGTTTGATCTTGCAGTCCAAGGGACTCTCAAGGGACTCTCAAAAGTATGTATATGTCATATATGTATGGTATTACAAGTGTGTGTCCATTCTAGAAGGAGAGAAAAGGTCTGAGTAGGAGGTGGAGCTAAGGGCACTGAGGAACACAGGTTAACATGTGTTTGTGTATATATATAATTATTTGAGAATTTAATTGTTAATATACTCAAGTTAAACTTTAATCCTCAGCTGAATTTTCATTTTATATTTGGTGAAGAAGGTCATCTCCTCAGGGAGGCCAAAGAGATTTGATTTGTTACAGCTGCCCTGACAATCTGATTCTGGGTGTGCAAAGATACACAGTCTGAGAAGGAGTCTAGAACAGGGTCTTTCAACCTCAGGATTTTTGACACTCGGGGTGAGATAATCCTTTGTCCTAAGGGGCTGCCCTGTGCATTGTAGGATGTTTGGCAGCCTCCCTGATCTCTACCCAAAAGATTCCAGTAGCACTACCCACCCCACCCTGCCCCACTTCCTAGTCATGATCATCAAACCCACCCCAAGTTGAGAACTTCTGCTCTAGAAGAAACCAAGCTTCCAGCTTATAGCAACTGTTCTAGAAAGAACAATTTCTTCTTTTCTTCCTCTGTCACCTGGCTCTTGGGCTTCCCTGCTGCCTCAGCAGTAAAGAACACGCCCGCCAATGCAGGAGACACAGGTTCGATCCCTGGGTCAGGAAGATCCTCTGGAGAAGGAAATGGCAATCCACTCCGGTGTTCTTGCCTGGAAAATTCCATGGACAGAGGAGCCTGGCTTGCTACAGTCCATGTGGTTGCAATAAATCAGATACAACTGAGTGACTAAACAACAACAACAACGTCTGGCTCTTAGTGCTTAGGAATCTTTAGTTCTTTCAAGCAGGAGATTTTTGTTGAACTTTAGACTACAGCAGATATTACCCCCAAATCACGTGATTTCAAAAATTCCAATTTCAGGAATGGAGAAACAGAGACCCAGAGAGGGGAAGGAGCTTACATAGGGGGATGTAGAATCAGGGTTGGGATGTGAACCTTTGCCTGGTTGATAATCTCCCCCATCTCCTCTGTTTACCTGTCTCTGTCTCACTTTTACACACATACACACACAAACACCCCCTTATCCTGTCCCCCCACCCCAGGAGTCCGCATAGATGGGGTTAACACACATTCAAGACAAGAAGGGAGGCGCTGTTCCATCGAGTAATCAAATACACATAAAAGCTCTTTCTGAACTATAATTACGTTTGTTCGCTCCTTGGGTTGATTTATTTTTTATTTTAATTGTCAGCCCTGCTCCACCATGATGCTAATAGAAATGTTATTGCAGCCAATATGTGCTAAAATGATGTCTAAAGATTATTAATGAGAGCAATAAGAAGGTGTCTTCATAATAAGTCAGCATTAACGGAGTAATTCATTTTACCTGATGTAATTGGATTGTAGCGTTTCAATAGCCCGGGACTTCCTCCTAATTGGGATTAGCTGCAGCTTCCTCCTTTTAGGAGAACATTTAACTCTTCCTCTTCTACTTTCCAGTTTTTTATGAAGTAATTAAGTGTGAACTGTGGGACATTTCTGGAGAGGGAGCCAAGGTCTGAGGGGATGTTGGGTGGAGAGGGACCGGGAGGAGTGATGGCAGCTGGCTGAGGATCCTGGTCCTCCGCCTTCCCCCCCCCTCCCCTTACCTCCTCCCCTTTCTCCTTTTCCCTCCTTCCTCTGTTTCCCTCCTCCCCCTACTCAGTTTCCCCAGTTCCTCCTCTTGCTGCCCTTTGGATCTCCCTTTTCTTCCCAAGTGAGTCTGGGATCTTAGAGTGTCAGAGACCTGAGGCTAGGACTGTGCTGAGAGAGACAGGGCTTAGCCAGAGTTGCTCTTGCTTGGAAACATGGCACCTGTGAGGAAAGAAACTCATCTCTAGACCCTACCTGGTACTGGGATTCAGGTCAGACGCTCTGCTTTTACTGTTTCACTGAATTGTCTCCATCACTTTGGGAAAACTCAGCGTCCTTGCTTTTCTGGTGAGGCAATCAGGGCTCACGGACAGAAACCATGATGCCCACCTGCCCTGCCTGCCTCCCCGAGGAGCCAGGAGCGCTGGGGCACATTTCTCCAGACTGTGGGTCTCATGTACCAGAAAGGACTTCACTGGGTGTCCGCCAAAGAGTTTTTACAGAATAGTTATGGGTGACTTCAGTGGGCATTAGGAAGAAAATGGGCCTTAGCACATCAAACACTTTCCGTGCAAATTCATCTAGGTAAAAACTAAGTCAAAAGGTCAAAACTAAGGAAATCTTTAGAATGTATGTTCTTTAGCTAATAATAATGTAATAATATTGGTCCATACAATTAGATGTAAGATGACCTTTGATCTTTCACTACCAGAAGAGCTGTCTACTCTGTGCCCTATTTGGGATCAGGAGCACCCCTCCAGGGATATGGCTAGACATTTGTGTTTGGCTAGAAATGTGGGTGTCCAGCTTCTACAGTGTGATGTGGGCTCTGCCCCATGCTCAGGGTGTGGAATTCCTGAACATGGCTGTTCTCAAACCTTTTGATCTTGGAACCCCTTTGCATTTGAAAACATTGTTATTATTGAGGAGCTCAAAGATCTTTTGTTTAGGTAAAATATATCTATTGATTTTTACAATGAAGAAATTAAAAATGAGATATTTATTCATTGATCTATTTAAATGTAACAATAATGAACTCACTGTATACTTATATAGATAAGCAAATTTAGTGAGACATGTCATGTTATTTTACATTTTTGCACCTCCTAACTATCTGGCTGAACAGACTCTCATTTGCTTTTGCTTCAATGTGTTGTAACATCCCAACCTTGTGTAATCTGTGGGAAAGTTCCCTTGTATACCTATGAGAAAATAATTTTAAAATGTTTTAGCATTACAGTGAAAACAGTGGCTGGGTTTCAGGAACCACTCCCCCCTGCCCCCCCCCCCCCCCCCGCCAGGGGTTCCCTGACCTCCGTTTGAGAAACACTGCCCTAATACACAGAGCAACTCCAGTGATCAGAGAAAAGTCAATACTTAGGTCATGTCCCCTGCAATTATGACCTTCCTGAGGCTGAACTCAGCCCCCTCTCTCTGCCCTAAACGTGGGCATGGCTTTCATAGTACGTCACCCTGATACCCTGAGGAGTTGTCTGTAGAAAGCACTGGACAAGAGGGGGATTTTCCTGATCCCTTGGTATCTCATTAATGCTGGGAGGAAGCTTGTTCTTTATTCACTGAGGTCCTACTGTGCCAGTTCTGGGCACAGAACTGGCTCTGGTGACAGGAAAATGGATGTGGCATTGGTCCATCTACTCCAAGCTGATCACACCTCCCCAGCTAGGTGCTGCAATTCAACAAGGGTTGCTGGGGACTCCAAGGAGGGAGGGGCTTGTTGTGCCTGGGAAGGGACACAGGCTCTCTCTGCAGAAATACTCTTCCCTGAGGCCCCTTTTAACTTCAGGGCTACCCCAACATCCCCGTCAGCTCTGGAAACCTTCATCCCCTCTACACTCACCTCTGCACAGGGCAAGCTGCTTAAGCATCACTGTGATTCCAAGTCCACCAGATGAGGGCAAGTGGGAAGGACAGGAGACTCAGTACTCCAGGGAGCAGCCCTCCACCAATGACAGATTGGGGACCTGATCCCTCAGTCCTTTCCCCCTGGGATGGGATAACTCTGAGGAGCAGCCCCTATAGTGACCCTGAGGCCCTCTAGGAACCTCAGGGTCACCTACTCAATTACAGACTTTTTGTGGGGTCCCTCCCTTTCTGAGGCTTCCCTGGTGTCTCAGACAGTAAAGAGTCTGCTTGCAATATGGGAGACCTGGGTTTGATCCCCGGGCTGGGTAGATCCCCTGGAGAAGGGAATTGGCTACCCATCCCAGTATTCTTGCCTGGAGAATCCCATGGACAGAGGCAACAGTCCACGGGGTCATACAGAGTCATACACGACAGAGCGACTAACGTTTCCTTCTTTGCCTCACTTCCCCACTCTCCTGCTGGTACTTTCTGGGACATTCCTCAAATAAACATTTTCCATTTGAACCCTTATCTCAGGGTCTGCTTCTGGGGGAGCCAGGAGGTACAGTTTAATAGCTTTTCCAGTTCTCCAGTACAGGATGCAGCTCAGTTTAACATGGCACGTTTGTGTGACGATTTCTTTAAGATCTGTGTCCCCACAAGGCTATAAGTACTTTGGTGAGGGAACCTAGACTCTGCTCATTCTTGAATCGTAAGTACTGAGCACGGGTCTTGGCACATGGCTGTCCCTTGTGAAATGTTTGTTGACTGACTGAATAAGCAAATGATTGAAGAGACGGACTCTTTCACACCGCATGCCACCTTTATTGCAGAAACATTGTTTCTAGGTCAAGGCTGGCAGAGGCTTTCTACAAAGGACCAGATAGTAAATATTTCAGGCCTTGGTGCCATACATTCTCAGCTGCTGTTGTAACTTCTCAGTACTGCTGTCATGGCATGAAACAGTCATGGGTAATGTGTTAACAAATGAACATGCCTGTGGTCCAATAAAACTTTATTTACAAAAACAGATAGGTTAATTGGGCCTGAGGGCCGCAGTTTGCTGATCTCTGAATGCGTGTTCAGTTGTGTCTGACTCTTTGTGACCCCATGGGCTGTAGCCTGCCAGGCTCCTCTGTCCATGGGATTCTCCAGGAAAGAATACTGGAGTGGGCTGCCATTTCCTGATCCAGAGGATCTTCCTGACCCAGGGATCAAACCTGCATCTCCTGCATTGGCAGGTGGATTCTTTGCCTCTGAGCCACCTGGGAAGCACCTGCTGATCTCTAGTCTAGGACAAAGATGTGAACTGTTCCATGTGGGGTGTCATTTAAAAGTATTATGTTCAGTTCTTGTGGGGAACACTTGTCTTCCTTTTGAGAAGCCACCTCCACCCCAGTCAGGAGCCTCACCTTCCCCCACGCTCTGTGTCCATGGGACTCTTCTGAAGAGTGAGAGCAGATCACCCCAGGGCCTTAGGTCTTGACTCTGTCCCTCTCCCCATATCTGGTGACTGGCTGCCCTGTTGGCTTCTGCAGCTCTTCTCATGGCCTGTTTCCTGACCTTGGTCAGGGCCTGGGTCCACTCTTGTGGCCCCAGTCAGCCCTGTCTTGGCTGCGTTGCTCTGTGGAGCCTCGCATCACACTGTCCGTCTTACCCTGTCCCTGTGTTATTCATTTGGAGGCCATCCCAGTAAGGAGGGGGCTCCTAACTTGGCCCCCTCCCTGTGGATTTGTATTAGTCAGCTCAGGCTGCATAACAAACACCACAAACTGGGCAGCTTAAACGACTGAGATTTATTTTCTCACAGTTATGGAAGCTGGAAGTCTTAGCAAAACACTGAGGGGTTGGTTTCTCCAGAGACCTCTCTCCTTGGCCGCCTTCTCACTCTGTCCCCACATGGCCTTTCTGTCTGTGTGGGAATCCCTGGCGTCTCTGGGTGTGTTCAAATTTCCTCCTCTTGTAAGGACATCAGTCATGTTGGATAAGGACCCACCATATGACCTCATTTTAATTGAATCACCTCTATATCTCCAGATATAGTCACATTCTGAGGTACAGGGTTAGGACTTCAACATATAAATTTGGGGGGATACAACTCAGTCTGTAGCAAGGTGTGTTGGTCAATTTCCACATCCCCCACTGAAAATTCTGGATCCGTACGCTGCCCAATGGAAATAAGTGGACTCAGCATTTAACTCAGGTCTCTTTCTAACAATATCATGCTTTCATTATAATTCTACTGCATTACTTTGCATTGGAACAGGGCCACCCCTGTTTAGTGATCTCTGATTTCCAAGTGGGAATTGGAACACCAACCCTCCCAGTTTCACCTTTTTCCTCAGCCCAACACCCTCATCTCTGGAATTGGAGCCTAGAGGAAGGAATCTGGGCACATCCTATTGTTTTATTTTCTTAATTGCAGAATAACATTGTGGATAACACTATTTGGAAGTAGTGGGCCTGGCTTCTAATCCAACAAGGTCATTACCCTTTTAGTGCTTTAGTTTCCTCATCTGTAAAATGGGATAACAACTGTGATTATCTCAAAGTTTGTTGTGAGGATTAAATTAGTTAATAGCTGTAAAGTGCATAGAACTTTCAGTTCAGTTCAGTTGCTCAGTTGTGTCTGACTCTTTGCGACCCCATGAATTGCAGCACACCAGGCCTCCCTATCCATCACCAACTCCTGGAGTTCACTCAGACTCACGTCCATCGAGTCAGTGATGCCATTCAGCCATCTCATCCTCTGTCGTTCCCTTCTCCTCCTGCCCTCAATCCCTCCCAGCATCCGACTCTTATCCAATGAGTCAACTCTTCGCATGAGGTGTCCAAAGTACTGGAGTTTCAGCTTCAGCATCATTCCTTCCAAAGAAATCCCAGGGCTGACCTCCTTCAGAATGGACTGGTTGGATCTCCTTGCAGTCCAAGGGACTCTCAAGAGTCTTCTCCAACACCACAGTTCAAACGCATCAATTCTTCAGCTCTCAGCCTTCTTCACAGTCCAACTCTCACATCCATGCATGACCACTGGAAAAACCATAGCCTTGACTAGACGGACTTTAGTCAGCAAAGTAATGTCTCTGCTTTTGAATATACTATCTAGTTTGGTCATAACTTTTCTTCCAAGGAGTAAGCGTCTTTTAATTTCATGGCTGCAGTCACCATCTGCAGTGATTTTGGAGCCCCCCAAAATACAGTCTGACACTGTTTTCACTGTTTCCCCATCTATTTCCAGTGAAGTGATGGGACCAGATGCCATGATCTTTGTTTTCTGAATGTTGAGCTTTAAGCCAACTTTTTCACTCTCCTCTTTCACTTTCATCCAGAGGCTTTTTAGTTCCTCTTCACTTTCTGCCATAAGGGTGGTGTCATCTGCATATCTGAGGTGATTGATATTTCTCCTGGCGATCTTGATTCCAGCTTGTGTTTCTTCCAGCCCAGCATTTCTCATGATGTACTCTGCATAGAAGTTAAATAAGCAGGGTGACAATATACAGCCTTGACGTACTCCTTTCCCAATTTGGAACCAGTCTGTTGTTCCATGTCCAGTTCTAACTGTTGCTTCCTGACCTGCATACAGATTTCTCAAGAGGCAGGTCAGGTGGGCTGGTATTCCCATCTCTTTCAGAATTGTCCACAGTTTATTGTGATCCACACAGTCAAAGGCTTTGGCATATTCAATAAAGCAGAAATAGATGTTTTTCTGGAACTCTCTTGCTTTTCCCATGATCCAGCAGATGTTGGCAATTTGATCTCTGGTTCCTCTGCCTTTTCTAAAACCAGCTTGAACATCAGGGAGTTCACGGTTCACATATTGCTGAAGCCTGGCTTGGAGAATTTTGAGCATTACTTTACTAGTATGTGAGATGAGTGCAATTGTGCAGTAGTTTGAGCATTCTTTGGCATTGCCTTTCTTTGGGATTGGAATGAAAACTGACCTTTTCCAGTCCTGTGGCCACTGCTGAGTTTTCCAAATTTGCTGGCATATTGAGTGCAGCACTTTCACAGCATCATCTTTCAGGATTTGACAGCTCAACTGGAATTCCATCACCCCCACTAGCTTTGTTCGTAGTGATGCTTTTTAAGGCCCACTTGACTTCACATTCCAGGATGTCTGGCTCTAGATGAGTGATCACACCATCATGATTATCTGGGTCGTGAAGATCTTTTTTGTATAGTCCTTCTGTGTATTCTTGCCACCTCATCTTAATATCTTCTGCTTCTGTTAGGTCCATACCATTTCTGTCCTTTATCGATCCCATCTATGCATGAAATGTTCCCTTGGTATCTCTAATTTTCTTGAAGAGATCTCTAGTCTTTCCCATTCTGTTGATTTCCTCTATTTCTTTGCATTGATCGCTGAAGAAGGCTTTCTTATCTCTTCTTGCTATTCTTTGGAACTCTGCATTCAGACGCTTATATCTTTCCTTTTCTCCTTGGCTTTTCACTTCTCTTCTTTTCACAGCTATTTGTAAGGCCTCCGCAGACAGCCATTTTGCTTTTTTGCATTTCTTTTCCATGGGGATGGTCTTGATCCCTGTCTCCTGTACAATGTCACAAACCTCATTCCATAGTTCATCAGGCACTCTATCGATCAGATCTAGGCCCTTAAATCTATTTCTCACTTCCACTGTAGAATCATAAGGGATTTGATTTAGGTCATACCTGAATGGTCTAGCGGTTTTCCCTACTTTCTTCAATTTGAGTCTGAATTTGGTAATAAGGTGTTCATGATCTGAGCCACAGTCAGCTCCTGGTCTTGTTCTTGTTGACTGTATAGAGCTTCTCCATCTTTGGCTGCAAAGAATATCATCAATCTGATTTTGGTGTTGACCATCTGGTGATGTCCATGTGTAGAGTCTTTTCTTGTGTTGTTGGAAGAGGGTGTTTGCTATGACCAGTGCATTTTCTTGGCAAAACTCTATTAGTCTTTGCCCTGCTTCATTCTGCATTCCAAGGCCAAATTTTCCTGTTACTCCAGGTGTTTCTTGACTTCCTACTTTTGCATTCCAGTCCCCTAGAATGAAAAGGACATCTTTTTTGGGTGTTAGTTCTAAAAGGTCTTGTAGATCTTCATAGAACCGTTCAACTTCAGCTTCTTCAGTGTTACTGGTTGGGGCATAGACTTGGATAACTGTGATATTGAAGGGTTTGCTTTGGAGATGAACAGAGATCATTCTGTCGTTTTTGAGATTGCATCCAAGTACTGCATTTCAGACTCTTTTGTTGACCATGATGGCTACTCCATTTCTTCTGAGGGATTCCTGCCCGCAGTAGTAGATATAATGGTCATCTGAGTTAAGCTCACCCATTCCAGTCCATTTTAGTTCGCTGATTCCTAGTAGGTCAATGTTCACTCTTGCCATCTCTTGTTTGACCACTTCCAATTTACCTTGATTCATGGACCTGACATTCCAGGTTCCTATGCAATATTGCTCTTTACAGCACTGAACCTTGCTTCTATCACCAGTCACATCCACAACTGTGTATTGTTTTTGCTTTGGCTCCATCCCTTCATTCTTTCTGGAGTTATTTCTCCACGGATCTCCAGTAGCATATTGGGCACCTACTGACCTGGGGAGTTCCTCTTTCAGTATCCTTTAATTTTGCCTTTTCATACTGTTCATGGGGTTCTCAAGGCAAGAATACTGAAGTGGTTTGCCATTCCCTTCTCCAGTGGACCACATTCTGTCAACATGTTTTTATAGAACTTTAACATATCTTAATTAATACACATGCATACACTTATACGGGGCTTCCTTGGTGGTTCACAGTAAAGAATCTGCCTGCAAGGCAGGATACCCAGGTTCAGTCCCTGGGTGGGGAAGATCCCCTGGAGAAGGGAATGGCTACTCACTTCACTGTTTTTGCCTAGAGAATCCCACGGACAGAGCAGCCTAGTAGGCTACAGTCCATGGGGTCACAAAGAGTCAGACATGACTGAGCAACTAACACCCACCCACACACATAAACACTTATAATACCTGTAAAGTGCCTAGCGCACTGCTGCTGCTGCTAAGTTGCTTCAGTCGTGTCCAACTCTGTGCTACCCCATAGACGGCAGCCCACCAGGCTCCGCCATCCCTGGGGTTTTCCAGGGACGAGGCAAGAACACTGGAGTGGGTTTCCATTTCCTTCTCCAATGCATGAAAGTGAAAAGTGAAAGTGAAGTCATTCAGTCGTGCCCGACTCTTAGCCACCCCATGGACTGCAGCCTACCAGGCTCCTTCGTCCATGGGATTTTCCAGGCAAGAGTACTGGAGTGGGTGCCATTGTCTTCTCCGGTCTAGTGCACAAATAGCCCTAAATACATGTCACCATTGGTATCCCGACTTCTGTCCTCCGCTCCTGCTCACCTTGCCCAGGGCCAGAAGGGCTACTGCTATTCCCTTTCCTGCGTGTCAGGGATTCCTCGTCTCTCATATCTGTCTTTTCCCATTTGTTTTCCCCACTCCCTTGGGGCTGTAATGGTGTGGTGGAGCATGTTTAGTGGTTGTGATGGGGAAGCATATAAAAACATGTTGATTTAATATCTAAAAAAATCAGCCTCATTATATGAGTATGCCAGGCACTGGGCTAGTCATATAAGAAGAGAGAGACTTTGAACAAAAGGACACGGTTTCTCCCTCATAGAACGCTATGCAGAGCATTTTTCAGTGCTGCAGGCATATCAGAGAGACCAAGCTCAAATCCAGGATCTGATCTTCACTATCTACATGTCCTGAGCACATTGCTTTTCCTCTCTGAGCCTCAGTTTACTTATCTGTATATTGGGATAATGCCAGAGGCGTAAGACAGTGTATATAAAATGGGTTCAAGCAGAATAGGTATTAAATAATACTATAGTTAAGTGGAGACGAACAATGGCAACCCACTCCAGTACTCTTTCCTGGAGAATCCTAGGGATGGCAGAGCCTGGTGGGCTGCTGTCTTTGGGGCTGCACAGAGTCGAACATGACTGACGCGACTTAGCAGTAGCAGCAGCATAGTTAAGTCCAAAGGTCTAATGGTACACCTGATCGTGTAGCTGAAGAGTCTGCTACAGTGCCTGCTGTGCACACAGTAAGCACAGCTTCTGAAATACTTGTTGGGCGCATACACAAGACGAGGCTCATGAAACGTTGAATTGGTACAAGCCACTTCTGTTGCAGGGGAGGAAATTGGAACAACCCAAATGTCAGATGTAAGCCTGGAACTGAAGTCGCTGCCCCCAGGGAAATTAAAACTGCACCCCACTCCCCCCACTCCAGGGAACCAAGGGAGTTGGGACAGCATCTCCTGATTGTTGAGCACACAGAGGACAGAGCAGTCTGTCTGTCGGCTGTGCATTTAGGATGAAAAAAATAGGAATCAATGTTTGGGGCCATCAACATGCCAAGGAGAATTCATTGCCAGGCCAAACCTGGGTTCTGTCCAAAAGCCACTTGCATAGACAAAAGGGAAGATGTGGTGGTCACCAGCCAGGCCTTGTGATGATGGGGGTTTGCCTTCTTCATTTGCCATCAATCTGGGATGTCTGTGCATTGGAAGACTTTGAGGCCTGGGGAGTGAGGAGTCTCTGAGTTTCAATTCTGAGACATATTTCTTTCTTAGAGGTTGAGGCAGGAATCAGCAGCGTCTGGACTGGGAACACAAAAAGGAAGTGGAGTCCCCCACCCCACCTCCCCCGACTGCCACAGCTGTGATGCTGAGCCTCCGAGGGTCCCGCTATTGATCCCCCCCTCCCGTAATGAACTGTAACAACAACTCCATCACTCTGTGCTTGCCCATTGGCCAAGGATAATATAAAATTAGCCAGCGTGCATGGGGCCTCTTAGGATCGATTTCCCTACTCAGATTACTTGTTACGAAAGAATAGAGCTGTCTCCCCCGTAATTGAACAAGTTAACTCCTTGTCTCATAAAATGTAAGCCAGTATTGATTGGCTGTTGTGGCTACAGAGGGGGGCTTGGAGAGGGCTGGGAGCACCGGGGTGTGGGGATGCTCTTCCCCTCCCCCGCTCGTCATGGTCCCCCCAAGCTTTAGATGTTGGGGCATCAAACCTGAGGCTGCATCCTTGGTTGAATAGTTATGGAGAGGGGATCTCTGAGCCCCAGTTTCACGCCCTGAGTCTCCACCTCTCCAAGTCAAGGATGTTTATGCCTGTCAGAACACTTGGGGCTCTGGACTTACACAAATCTGGTTTCAAATCCTAGCTCTGTCAAATGCTAGCCTTGTGACCTGGGACCTGGTACCCGACTCTTCTGTTTATGGGGTTTAGTAGCAGTAACCACCTTAAAGGTTATTGAAGAACATCAGAGGAGCTAACTCAGGTACAATGCCAGGCACGCAGGCAGGCAAAGGCACCTATAAGGAGGAATGGCCATTAGTGTTCTTGTGCTTGTTTTAATTTATGTCAGTAATAGAAACCCATCAAGGTAATATGTGAAATTAAGACACACACATGGTTTTCTGTTGGGTGGGTGAGAAGAGACTTTAAGGTCTGGTGGGAGGAAGTCCATCTCTAAATGTCTCTGACCATCTTTCACGTGTGGTCAGAAACCATATGAGTTGTGATGGGCAGGATTATTCTGACGTGTTTTCAAACTGGAGAGATGACTTTGCTGCTCAAGGAAAGAAGGGACTTGCGTTGCAGATCACATCAGCTCACCAGCCCCACCAGACCCCCACCTTCACCCCCTGAAGTGTTAATTACAGTCCCATCACCTCACAGCCTCAGTGGACGTGGTCAGTGAAGCCACCTGCCACCAGGAGAAGGCTCATGTTTGTTGCATTTGGGACCATTTCCCAAGGCCTGTACATCAAACAGCAGTGAGCAATGTGTGCCCAGGAAAGGGTAACATTCAAGGCTGTCATCTCCTATTGCCATGTCCTACTCCCAGGACCCAGGTCTGGGTTTGTGGTGTATGCTCATGGAAAACAAGAGCCATTTATTATGGTATCCACAGATTTTTGCCTTTACCTAGATGTGAGTATAAGAGTCATTCTACAACTAGGAAGAATAGTACATGCACTCAGAAACGACATGTATTTACTTATTTTTGGCTACGCTGGGTCTTTGTTGCTGCCTGCGGGCTTTCTCTAGTTGCGGTGTGTGGACTCCTCATTGCTGCGGTTTCTCTTGCTGTGGAGCACAGGCTCCAGGGCACGCGGACTCAGCAGTTGCAGCTCAAGGGCTCCAGGGTTTGGGCTCAGTAGTTGTGGTGCATGGACTTAGCCTCCCCCCTGGCATAAGGAATTTTTCCGGACCAGGGACTGAATTCACGTCCCCTGCATTGGCAGGTGGATTCTTAACCCCTGGACCACCAGGGAAGTCCAGGAATGACTTCTCTGTTAGCCATGCAATTTGGGAATTTTTGTTCTAACAGTGATGATGTCAGTAAAAATAATACCAACATTTACTCTGTGGGCTTACTATATGCAATCTCTGTTCTTTCTTTCTTTCTTTTTTTTTTTTTTGATATGGGCCAATTTTAAAGTCATTTTATTGAATTTGTTACAATATTGTTTCTGTTTTACCTTTTGGTGTTTTGGCCACAAGGCAGATAGGATCTTAGCTCCTGCATCAGGGATCAGACTTGCATTCCCTGCATTGGAAGGTGAAATGTTAACCATTGGACTGCCAGGGAAGTCCCCAGGCTCTGTTCTAAACACTTAGCCAGGGTTCCCATCCACAAAAACCAGCCAGCAGCCCTCTGTTTAAATGACATTATTACTGTAATGGGCATCACTTGATTAGCCCTACTCTGTGTACAGGCCATGGGAAGGATACTATATGGTCATCTCAATGATACTCGCCGTGTGGAGATATTTCCATTTGCTAGTGAGCAAGTAGGTGAAGCATCTTGCACACAGCTGTTGAGGAAACTGGCTTTGAAACCTAAGTGTGCCAGCCTCAGAAGTCCATGTTTGAAGATATTTAATACTTTGTGTGCATACACGCTCAGTCATGTCCAACTCTTTGTGACCCCATGGACTGTAGCCCATCAGGCTCCTCTGTCCGTGGAATTTTCCAGGCAAGAACACTGGAGTGGATTGCCATCTCCTTCTCCAGAACTTTATCACAGTCCATTGATTTTCTGACATTTTTGCTGTCTCTGAAAGGTATCCATTTTTGCTGTCTCTTAAAGCTTTAGCTGTCACCCTGTCTACCTCAACCTCCGCCAGCCCTAAGTAACCACAAATCTGCTTTCTGTTTCTCTAGATTTTCCTATTCTGGACAGTTCATATGAATGGACTCATGTAATCCAAGACTTTTGTGATCTTTTGTGATCAGTTCTTCCATTTAGCATAATGTTTTCAAGGTTCACACATGGTGTAGCATGTATCAGTACTTCATTTCTTTTCTTGGCCAAAAAGATTCCATTGTATGGATATACCACGTTACTTTGTTTATTCACTTATCAGTCTGTAGGCATTTGGGTTTTTTTCCCACATTTTGGTTGTTATAAATAATGCAACTATAAATATTCATGTACAAGTTCCTGTGTGGATGTATGTTTCTATTCCTCTAGGGTATATATCTATGAGTAAAATGGCTCAGTCCCACAGTAAGTCTATGTTTAATTATTTGAGGAAATGTCAGATGGTGTTCCGAAGCAGCTGCCTCATTTTACGTTCCTACCAGCAACGTATGAAGGTTCCAATTGCCTCACATCTTCACCAATACTTGATTGACTTTTTGACTATATCTCCTAGTGGGTGTGAAATGGTATCTCACTGTAATTTTGATTTGCATTTCCTTCATAACTGATAGTGTTCTGCCACTTTTCATGTACTTCTTGGTTATATGTACATCTTTTTTTGGAGAAATGTCTATTCTTTTGCTTTGTCCATTTCTTACATTAGGTTATTTGTCTCTGTAAGAAGTCTTTATATATTATAGATTCAAGTCCCTTAGATATATAATTTGCAAATGTTTTTTTCCTTATTCTGTGGGTTGTCTTTGCACTTTCTTGATGACATTCATTGAAGAACAAGACTTTTTAATTTTGTTGAAGTCCAACTTATTTTTCTTTCATTGCTCATACTTGCGGTAGCCTATCTAAGAATCTATGAAGATTTACTCCTATATTTTCTTCTGTGAATTTTATAAATTTTAGCCCTTACGTTCAGGTCTTTGATTCATTTTGTGAGGTAGGGATCCAGTTTATGTGTGTGGCTATCCAGTTGTCCTGGACTCATTAAGAAAAAACTATTTCCCCATTGCATGGTCTTGGTATCCATGTTAAAAATCAGCCAGGTTGCAGTATACAAGGTCAATAAGCCAAAATCAATTGCACTGATGCACTTACAATGAACAAGCTGAAAATGAAATTAAGAAAACAATTCAATTTATAATAGCAACTAAAAGGATAAAACATTTAGGCACAGATTAAGTGGAATAATTAGGTAATAAAGTTAATAATACATTAAAATAAATTAATTTGGTAAAAAGTAAAATAAGTGGAAAACATATAGTATGAAGACTGTAAATATTGTTGAAAGAAATGAAAGAAAATGTAAATAGCTGGGAAAAGATCCCATGTTCATAGGCTGGAAGACTTAACAGTGTTAAAATGTCTCTGCTCCTAAAACTGACCTATAGATTCATTGTAATCCCTATTAGAATCCCAGCTGACTTCTTTGTAGAAATTGACAAGCTGACTTAAACATTCATAAGGAATGGTAAGAGACCTCAAAGAGTCAAAGCAATCTTGAAAAGGAAGAGCAGAGTAGGAGGATGCAGGCTTTCAGATTTCAAGGCTTACTACAGAGCAATGAAACAAGATAGCGTGTCAGTGGCAGAAAGAGAGACATGGAGACTGACAGAATGGAATTGAGGGTCTATCAGTAAATCTATTTTTAATATAAAACTTGGGATATAAACAAGAGTTTAACAGTTTTTGAATCTATAGACTGCCACTGTTTTCTTTTTTTTTGTTTCATTCTGTCCTATGTCATGAAAGCTGTGTAGGTACCATAAACTCTACAAAGCATTCTGAGTGGAAGAGTGGACGTCACCACAAGGAGGGGTGGACAGTTTTCATTTTTTGGTTTCATTTTGGTTTCTTTTTCGAGGAGTTGTGTTTTCCACGTTCATTTTGAGGAGTTGTATCTTGCATGCACCCTGTTAATTGGATGTGCAGATGCTCTTATTTCGGTGAAATCAGGCTTCCCAAAGAGAAGCGGCTGAAGAAGATTTCTGCCAAGAAGCCACGGTTAAAGCTAACACTGATAATGCCAGTAGCAGTGACGAAGAACAGGGTTGTTCTGTCACATTCTCTCTTTGCACAGGCTTTTGACCAACCACCTTAGGAGACAGAAACAATGGTTATTTAATAAGATCTGAAATAAGATCAGATTGTTTGGGTAAAAACAACTGAGATTATCAAAAAGATTTACCAAATTATTGTTGATACCAATCTATCCCTAAGGGGATATTGTGCTGTGTTCAGTTCAGTTCAGTCACTCAGTCGTGTCCGACCGACTCTTTGCAACTCCACGAATCGCAGCACGCCAGGCCTCCCTATCCATCACCAACTCCCGGAGTTCACTCAGACTCACGTCCATCGAGTCAGTGATGCCATTCAGCCATCTCATCCTCCGTGGTCCCCTTCTCCTCCTGCCCCCAATCCCTCCCAGCATCAGAGTCTTTTCCAATGAGTCAACTCTTCACATGAGGTGGCCAAAGTACTGGGGTTTCAGCTTTAGCATCATTCCTTCCAAAGAAACCCCAGGGCTGACCTCCTTCAGAATGGACTGGTTGGATCTCCTTAAGTCCAAGGGACTCTCAAGAGTCTTCTCCAACACCACAGTTCAAAAGCATCAATTCTTCAGCGCTCAGCCTTCTTCACAGTCCAACTC
The DNA here is from genome assembly GCF_042477335.2 of Ovis canadensis. NCBI lineage: Eukaryota > Metazoa > Chordata > Mammalia > Artiodactyla > Bovidae > Ovis > Ovis canadensis. The sequence continues at coordinate 36,644,331 of NC_091258.1, read as the reverse complement.
TCACATCCATACATGACCACTGGAAAAACCATAGCCTTGACTAGACGGACCTTAGTAGGCAAAGCAATGTCTCTGCTTTTGAATATGCTATCTAGGTTGGTCATAACTTTTCTTCCAAGGAGTAAGCATCTTTTAATTTCATGGCTGCAGTCACCATCTGCAGTGATTTTGGAGCCCCCCAAAATACAGTCTGACACTGTTTTCACTGTTTCCCCATTTATTTGCCATGAAGTGATGGGACCGGATGCTATGATCTTCGTTTTCTGAATGTTGAGCTTTAAGCCAACTTTTTCACTCTCCTCTTTCACTTTCATCCAGAGGCTTTTTAGCTCCTCTTCACTTTCTGCCATAAGGGTGGTGTCATCTGCATATCTGAGGTGATTGATATTTCTCCTGGCGATCTTGATTCCAGCTTGTGTTTCTTCCAGCCCAGCATTTCTCATGATGTACTCTGCATAGAAGTTAAATAAGCAGGGTGACAATATACAGCCTTGACTCACTCCTTTTCCTATTTGGACCAGTCTGTTGTTCCATGTCCAGTTCTAACTGTTGCTTCCTGACCTGCATACAGATTTCTCAAGAGGCAGGTCAGGTGGTCTGGTATTCCCATCTCTTTCAGAATTGTCCACAGTTTATTGTGATCCACACAGTCAAAGGCTTTGGCATAGTCAATAAAGCAGAAATAGATGTTTTTCTGGAAGTCTCTTGCTTTTCCCATGATCCAGCGGATGTTGGCAATTTGATCTCTGGTTCCTCTGCCTTTTCTAAAACCAGCTTGAACATCAGGGAGTTCACAGTTCATGTATTGCTGAAGTCTGGCTTGGAGAATTTTGAGCATTACTTTACTAGCATGTGAGATGAGTGCAATTGTGTGGTAGTTTGAGCGTTCTTTGGCATTGCCTTTCTTTGGAATTGGAATGAAAACTGACCTTTTCCAGTCCTGTGGCCACTGCTGAGTTTTCCAAATTTGCTGGCATATTGAGTGCAGCACTTTCACAGCATCATCTTTCAGGATTTGAAACAGCTCAACTGGAATTCCATCACCTCCACTAGCTTTCTTCGTAGTGATGCTTTCTAAGGCCCACTTGACTTCACATTCCAAGATGTCTGGCTCTAGATTAGTGATCACATCATCATGATTATCGGGTCATGAAGATCTTTTTTGTACAGTTCTTCCGTGTATTCTTGCCACCTCTTCTTAATATCTTCTGCTTCTGTTAGGTCCATACCATTTCTGTCCTTTATCAAGCCCATCTTTGCATGAAACGTTCCCTTGGTATCTCTAATTTTCTTGAAGAGATCTCTAGTCTTTTCCATTCTGTTGATTTCCTCTATTTCTTTGCATTGATCGCTGAAGAAGGCTTTCTTATCTCTTCTTGCTATTCTTTGGAACTCTGCATTCAGACGCTTATATCTTTCCTTTTCTCCTTGGCTTTTTGCCTCTCTTCTTTTCACAGCTATTTGCAAGGCCTTCCCAGACAGCCATTTTGCTTTTTTGCATTTCTTTTCCATGGGGATGGTCTTGATCCCTGTCTCCTGAACAACGTCACGAACCTCATTCCATTGTTCATCAGGCACTCTATCTATCAGATCTAGGCCCTTAAATCTATTTCTCACTTCCACTGTAGAATCATAAGGGATTTGATTTAAGTCATACCTGAATGGTCTAGCGGTTTTCCCTACTTTCTTCAATTTAAGTCTGAATTTGGCAATAAGGAGTTCATGATCTGAGCCACAGTCAGCTCCTGGTCTTATTTTTGTTGACTGTACAGAGCTTCTCCATCTTGGGCTGCAAAGAATATAATCAATCTGATTTTGGTGTTGACCATCTGGTGATGTCCATGTGTAGAGTCTTTTCTTGTGTTGTTGGAAGAGGGTGTTTGCTATGACCAGTGCATTTTCTTGGCAAAACTCTATTAGTCTTTGCCCTGCTTCATTCTGCATTCCAAGGCCAAATTTTCCTGTTACTCCAGGTGTTTCTTGACTTCCTACTTTTGCATTCCAGTCCCCTAGAATGAAAAGGACATCTTTTTTGGGTGTTAGTTCTAAAAGGTCTTGTAGGTCTTCATAAAACCGTTCAACTTCAGCTTCTTCAGCGTTACTGGTTGGGGCATAGACTTGGATAACTGTGATACTGAATGGTTTGCCTTGGAGACGAACAGAGATCATTCTGTCATTTTTGAGATTGTTCCAAGTACTGCATTTCAGACTCTTTTGTTGACCATGATGGCTACTCCATTTCTTCTGAGGGATTCCTGCCCGCAGTAGTAGATATAATGGTCATCTGCGTTAAGCTCACCCATTCCAGTCCATTTTAGTTCGCTGATTCCTAGAAGGTCAACGTTCACCCTTGCCATCTCTTGTTTGACCACTTCCAATTTACCTTGATTCATGGACCTGACATTCCAGGTTCCTATGCAATATTGCTCTTTACAGCACTGAACCTTGCTTCTATCACCAGTCACATCCACAACTGTGTATTGTTTTCGTCTTGGCTCCATCCCTTCATTCTTTCTGGAGTTATTTCTCCACTGATCTCCAGTAGCATACTGGGCACCTACTGACCTGGGGAGTTCCTCTTTCAGTATCCTATAATTTTGCCTTTTCATACTGTTCATGGGGTTCTCAAGGCAAGAATACTGAAGTGGTTTGCCATTCCCTTCTCCAGTGGACCACGCTCTGTCTGGCGGCTGCGAGAGCCGGCGCACTAAGCGCAGGCGGCTACACTAAGAGTGGCCCAGAGGAGCTACCCCAGGTCCAGAGGTCAGGGGCAGCGGCCTAGAGTGCCAGGCTGCGATGCGCAGGAACGGCTGAGAGGAGCTACCCTGCGTCCGAGATCAGGGGCAGCCGGGAGGAGACACCCTGCGTCTGAGGTCAGGGGTGGCGGCCAGGAGGAGCTAGCCTGCGTCCAAGGTCAGGGTCGGCCTGGAGGAGCCACCCCGATCCCGAGGCCAGGGGTGGTGACCGTGAGGAGCCACCCCGAGCCCGAGGCCAAGGGCGGCAGCTGGGAGGAGCCACCCCAAGCCCGAGGCCCGGGCTGGCGGCCAGGAGGAGCATCCCAAGGAGTGGTGGCTGCACAGGTGCAGGAGGGCCTAGAGGAGCTATCCCACCTTGAAAGTCAGGAACAGTGGCGGTAAGGAGATACCCCTCCTCTAAGGTAAGGAACAGCAGCTGTGCTTTGCTGGAGCAGCTGTGAAGAGATACCCCATGCTCAAGGTAAGAGAAACCCAAGTAAGATGGTAGGTGTTGCAAGAGGGCATCAGAGGGCAGACTCACTGAAACCATACTCACAGAAAACTAGTCACTAATCACACTAGGACCACAGCCTTGTCTAACTCAATGAAACCAAGCCATGCCCGCGGGGCAATCCAAGATGGGTGGGTCATGGTGGAGAGGTCTGACAGAGTGTGTCCACTGGATTGTGCTGTGAGATACTAGCTAATGAGAATATGAAGCCCTCACAATTAGAAAACTGTTTTGGGGACTTCCCTGATGGTCCAGTGGCTAAGACTCAGTGCTCCCAATTCAGGGGGCCTGGGTTCGATGCCTGGTCTGGGAACTAGATCCCACATGCTTCAACTAAGAGTTTGAATGCTGCACTGAAAAGACTGCATGCCACAACAAAGATCGAAGATCCTGCGTACGGCAACTAAGACCTGGCTCAGCCAGATTAAAAAAATAATAAGAAAAGAAAAACATTGGAAAATACTGCTCATTTCATCTAAATTTCATCATTTCAAAAATTTGTTTTGTGGACGGGCATGATTTATAATATACAGGCATTCATTCCTCCACTCAACAAAGCATTCATCTGGAGACCCTGGGGATATAGTAATAAAGAAAGCAACCGTGTGGCTCTCACAGAGCTGATATTCTCATGGGAAGAGGCCAACAATAAAGAAAAAGCATAGAGAATATAGTGCCCATTATACATTTAAAAAATTTGGTAACCACATGCCTACGTATTTAAACATACTCCTTTTTCATGAATAATGTTTTGAAGGAAAAGTTTGAGAGGTACTAAGATTAAACCTAACTCCAAAGTAGTGACAGCTTAACACTTATCATCTCCCAATCCCTGCCAATGCTCACTTCTGTTTACTCTTCTTCTGTTGCAATATTTTTGAATAAAACAAAATTCTAAGAACTAGCATTTTGGTGGTTTTGGTTTAAGCATTAGTTATCAACTGATGTGTAACAAATTACCATGAATTTAACACCTGTTAATTTTATTTCCAGTTTCTGTGGGTCAGAAATCCAGGCATGGCTTAGGGAGGCTGTCAACCAAGGCTACAACTGAGGGTTTGGCCAGGCTGGAATTTCATCAGAAAGCTTGACTGGGGAAGGATATACTTCCAAGCTCACATGCTTCTTGGCACAATACACTTTCTTGGGGACTGAGGGTCTTGGTTTTGACTGTTGACCTGGGATCACCCTAGGGTCGATGTAGTCAAGGCTATGGTTTTCCAGTGATCATGTATGGATGTGAGAGTTGGACTGTGAAGAAAGCTGAGCACCGAAGAATTGATGCTTTTGAACTGTGGTGTTGGAGAAGACTCTTGAGAGTCCCTTGGACTGCAAGGAGATCCAACCAGTCCATTCTGAAGGAGATCAGTCCTCAGTGTTCTTTGGAAGGAATGATGCTAAGCTGAAACTCCAGTACTTTGGCCACCTCATGTGAAGAGTTGACTCATTGGAAAAGACTCGGATGCTGGGAGGGATTCGGGGCAGGAGGAGAAGGGGACGACAGAGGATGAGATGGCTGGATGGCATCACTGACTCAATGGACGTGAATTTGAATAGACTCTGGGAGTTGGTGATGGACAGGGAGGCCTGGTGTGCTGCGATTCATGGGGTCACAGAGAGTCGGACACGACTGAGCAACTGAACTGAAGTGACAGAGGGTCTCGGTTTTTGACTGTTGACCTGGGATCACCCTAAGTTCTTCGCCACATGGGCCTCTCCAACATGGCGGCTTGCTTTAGCAACACAGGCAAGCGTAGAAAACCACAGAGGAAGTACGCTAGCAAGATGGATTTGTATTCCTATGTAACATAATCACAGAAGTGACATTCCATCACCTTTGCCATATTCTTCTTTGTTTCTTTCTTTAATTAAACTTTAACTTCTGAAATAATTGTAGGTTCATATGCAGTTGTAAGAAATAATACAAGGAGATTCCATGTACCCTTTACCCAGTATCCCCCAAACTTGACATCTCACAATATCACAAGTAAGATATAGACTTGCAGTCAAGATATGAAGCAGTTCCATCATCACTAGAATCCCTCATGTTGCTACAGTAGCTGCATCTGTTTCTCTCCCATCCACACTCTGTCCATAACCACCGGCAACCATTAATCTGTTCTCTATTTCTATACTTGGGTCACTTGATGAATTCTATATAAATATATAGAGTGTATATATATATATATATATACACACACATTAAAAAACCCTCCTTTTTAAAAAGTTTATTTTTATTTTTGTTTTTTTCTCCTCTATTTAAAACACTCTTCTTTACAAATCATATCTAAACTCATAGATAATATTCTTAAGTCGACACAGTGACATATTCATTGTGTCATATTAATTTGGCATATAGGTCTGATTTTTTTTAAGGATCAAATCACTCCTTAAATAATCAACAGTTTCATTTACAAAAACTCATTCCAACTTACTGAATTAGATCGGATTCCCTGGAAACTGACTCTGAGGTGGAGGCTTGTGTATAGTTGCTCCACTGGGTTTTGGTCCCAGTAGACAGTCCTGTAAGAGAGTCAGGAAGGCAGCACTGGGCAGGAGAAGTTGTCCCAAGGTACAGCTGCAACTGAGGCCTCAGCTCACCTTACAGGAAGCTGTGAAACTAGATGGTTTTCCAGAGTTGTCCCAAATTAAGGAAGGAGGCTGGACCTATATATCTCCATTCTAGTTCCTTTTATTTTTTCATATACATTTTAGAATCAGCTTGTAGATGCTGACAAAGCATGCTGCTGGGATTTTGATTTGAATTGCTTTTAATTTATAAATCTATTTGGTAGGAACTGACACATTCAGAATACTGGATCTTCTCATCGTTAAACATGATTTATTTGGTCTTTGCTTTCTTTCATCAGTGTTTTAGTTTTCGGCATACAGATCTTCACCTTCACTGTATTCTATTCTTTGGAAGCAAAGCAAAAGTCCGTCCCATACTCCAGGGGAGGAGATTATATCAGGGCATGAATATCAAGAGATAGAGATCATGGGCCAAGTTAGAGTTTGCCCACCTCTGGGTGATGATGACCCACATACCTTCCTGGCTAAGAGGGCTGCGCTGTTCCTTGCCTCCAATGCTGTGAGGACAAGCTCTCTGAATGGTTCAGAAGAAGAGATGAGTTGGGGGAGCCAGCCTGCGTGTGTGAGCTGGTTATAACCTCCCTCCCCATCTCATCTCTCCCAGTCCTTTCATGTTATTCCTTGTGCACACTCCATGCTCTCCTGCTGTTGCCCCTTTCTGAGCCTTCAGCCTGGAATTAGATCATCCACTTGCTCTGCATACCAAAAACCTGACACTCATTCAGAGCCTTGGCTCAAAGACCGCCTCTTCCAGGAAGGATCCCCTGAGCCCCTGGCAGACTCAAGCTCTCCTGAGTTTCTACCATATGCTGATCATACCCAGCGCGTGACACATGTCATTCTGTCTTCTTTTAAAATTATTTGTGTATGGATGAGTTACATTCTTTCTCTTTTAACAGTAGACCTGGTCAAGCAAAAATGTACTTTACTGGCTCATGAAATGGAAAAGTCCATGGGTAGACTGGCTCTGGGCACAGTTGGATTCAAGGGCTCAGACAGCACTATTAGGACCCAGTCTCTTCCATCATTCTGCTCCACTGTCCTCTTCAGGCTCTTCTTTTAAAAAAAACTTTTTTTATATTTTACTTAGTTATATCTCTGTTTTTGACTGTGCTGGGTCTTTGTTGCTGCACTGGGGCAACTCTCTAGTTGCGATGCACGAGCTTCTCATTACTGTGGCTTCTCTTGTTGCAGAGCACCGTAGTTGTCTTAGGCTCAGGAGTTGTGGTGCATGGGCTTAGTTGCCCCATCCCATGTGGAATCTTCCCAGACAAGGGATCAGACCCACGTCCCCTGCATCGGCAGGCACATGCTTGACCACTGATCCACCAGGGAAGTCCTTCAAGCCCTTCGTCATAGGTGCCCAGGGCAGCAAGGCGCTTCTGGTGGTCTCAGACCAAAGCCAATGAAATATATCTCCAACCAAAGGAAGGAGGGCCCCTTTCCATGCACAGAGGGTCCTGGCTGGGCTCATGCTCTAAGTAAACCACGTGTCCATCTTTGTACCAACCATGGCGGTCAGTTGACTTGGCATGAGTCAAGGTGAGGCTAGTTTCCCTGAGGAAACCCAGGGATTTGGAATGAGAAACAGCAGAAACAGGTGCTCCGTGGTGCTGAGGCCTCACTGTGTCCAGGTCTGTGTCCCCACGAACTGTGCGACCCTGGAGGGCAGGAACTGTGGCTCTTCCTTCTTCCTTTCAGTACCCGGCCCAAAGCGAAGCACGTACTTAGACTCGACAGGGTTGAGCCAATATCTGTCCAATAAGTAGATGCGTGTGCAGCCGAATGGACTAGAGTTGGCCAGTGTTTTCTACCAGGGGCCAGATGGTCAATATTTCCAGCTTTGGGGGGTATGCCGGTTGTAGCAGAGAACAGCCACAGACAACGTACAGGGAGGGCTGTGGCTGTGTTCTAATAAAACTTTATTTACGCACACTGACTTGTGAATTTCACAGTTTTCACGTGCGTGAGGGTCAAAGAGACCGGGTAAGCTTCGGCTTGCTGCCTTGGGAATGAGAAGCGCAGGGCAGCAGACGGAAAAATAACCCACCACGGATGTCACATCCTCCTGCAAAGTTTCACACCTTGAGGAGCGGACTCTGTGTGAGGCCCATTGTTGTGCCATCAACACGTGAAAAGGTAACATTTAATTTAGGTCGCGCATCTGGAGAGGGCGAGGCGCCTTCATCAGGCGGTATTTAAATTTCTGCGTTCCACACCAGTGCCTCTAAAATTGTTAAAATGCGTCGCCCTTGCAGCTTTATTAAACCTCGTCCGTTGCAGCCAAGCTTGACGAGCGAACGAGCAGCGTTTCTTCCGAGTGGAGTAGATTTGCTGGGGGTGGGCGTAATTCCGCTCCCTCCGTGAGGCTCCCGGGAAGCCGGCGTGGTCCCAGCCCCCGGCCCTTTGTGCGGGCGCCCGGCGCCTAGCAATTGTGTCTCTAATCAACTGCCTCTAAGCAGGTGAGCATTTATCTCAGTCAGTTACCCCTTATAATTACTGTATTGAACCTAGTTGTCTATAAAATGAATGGTTTGTTCAGACACTTTACCCAAAGAGTTCATTAGGGGTTAAACAAAATGCAATCCTATTTGCAAAGAGTATAATAAATTGTTTCATCTGTGAATTTAGCTGTTCTCCCTAATGCAGACATGGGTGTTACAGTGGCTTTCCCTTGATAGGGTTATGGGTTAATGAAATGCCTTTTCTGTTGCTTATTTTCCTCTCTTCTGTGCTGAGTGATAAGTAGCTAACCAACGAAGCTTGTAATTACAATCTTACAGAAACCGGGCCGATCTGTATATAAATCTCACCATCCAATTACAAGATGTAATAATTTTGCACTCAAGCTGGTAATGAGGTCTAATACTCGTGCATGCGATAATCCCCTCTGGATGCTGGCTTGATCAGATGTTGGCTTTGTAATTAGACGGGCAGAAAATCATTATTTCATGTTCAGGAAAAAATTAGGTTGGTGGGAAGTTAATTTTCTCACCGCTCTCTGAAGCGTAGACAAGAATTTAATGATTTAATCATGATTGTTAGCTCTTTTGCAATCAATTTGTAATGATTGTGTAGCAACTCTCTTCAAGGGAAGCCGCTTTTGGAGAGGAGTTTGCAAACAGCCGTCCAGGGGGGCTGGCCTTCGAGGGATGCGTGACGCCAGGCTATTAAAGCTGTCTTCAGCGTGACTGACAGGATGCGGGGAGGCCCAGCCTTCCGGCTTGCAAATGTGCGCCCCTTCCGGCAGGGTCTGAGAAGATAGAGCATCATAGCGCTGTAGGCTGCCGGGGCTCTGACTCTATCCTCAGGGAATGGAATGCAGGCTCCTTTGCTGCCCAAGCTGGGAAATCATTTTGTTGATGTCATGCGTTCTAGATCCTGGTTACAGACTCAAGTATGCAAGCTATTGCCTCTCTTTCCACTTTTAAAAAATTTACCAAATTCTAACTTGGAGATTCATGCTGCCGGGTTGGCGGGGGCTGTAACTTACAGATAAATCTAGTTCTTCACCCTCCCTCCTGAGAAAGACTCACATCTAGGTTGGTGCACCGTGCAGAGGACCCTTCTGTCCCAGCCTGTATGGACCTTCAGGCTCTCAGACTCCAAGGCCTCCATTCCAGGCAGGAGACACAGAAACCTTTGGGGAGGCTGAGAACTGTGGGCCTCAGGTCGAGCCTCTGGAGCTGGGTTAGTTAGGCAGGCAGGTCCTGTGAGGTTTCACATCTGTGGGGACCAGGAGCCAGGTCCTGACTTTATAGGGGTTTCCCTACCCAGGCCTCAGGACAGTTCACTGTTTCCCAAGTTTGGCCTCCTCTGAGGGGCCACCAGCTCACTCCAGTGACCCCATCACATTCCTTCAATAACTTTACCTTTTTCAAAGGATCAGAAGAGCCTTTAACTTCAGGCATCCTCTGTGTGCAGGCCTGCTGAAATTCCCGAGGCTGAGAATTACAAAGCCTGCCTACCTGCTTGAAGGAGAAGACAGAGGAAGAACAAACCCTAATTAATATTTCAGTAAATTATCCTCCCGTATTGACTCAGACCTCCTCCTGTGTGTTCACTGGATGATTTATTTTCTGAGTGCCCCAAACACATTTTCCCTCCTGATATTGGATGGTGTGATTATCCCTTGGAGGTGTCTGTTTGTTCCATCCAGTTCAATTCTAGAAGTTTTTACTATGCTCTAGCTAGATGCTTAGACTGAGCAGAGAATATCCTATGTATATGAGCAAGGCAGTGATAAACAGTATTAACATTTATTACTCACTGAATTTTATTGAATTTCTTTGACTCCATCCTTTGTAAAATGCATCATTATTTTATGTACTAAGAAAGTAAAAAGTTATTGCCAAAGGAGGTATGTACAGTGCTTCTTTAATCACTTAGAATTTTTATTTTGTACTTAATGAAAGGCTCTTTCATACTTATATAAACATAGATTTTTTTTTTCCCACAGATCATTCATTTGCACACATAAAGAGAAAATATAAGTGGAGTAAACTGGCAAAGATATTCTTGAACCATTTTTATATTCACAGGCCAAATTTTCTGAGCTCAGTGCCTTTGATGTTTGTGTTTCCTTAGAAGAAGGCTGCATGATTCAGAAAGTTCTTCTAAGCGATGACATCTTTGTGCAAATTTTGGTACCCATGTGCAGGTCATGCCAGTGATGTTAGAGTTTGTCCTGGCCAATACCTATCCCAATCTCAACGATGTTAAAATGTGAAACAAAAATTGCTCACCTCAAAACTGATGAAATATAATAAGTATCAGGCTTTGGACCAAAGGACAGCTTTTTCCCAACCAGGGCAGGTGGAGTGAAAACAGAGAGACCCTGGTTCAGGCTGTGGTGAGTGGGAAGGAAAAAGTGCAGGTCAGGCTAGTAGGAGGGAAACTCAACTGTGTAGCTGAGGCAGAGGGCAGTAAGGCTGAGTTCCAGAAGCTCAGAGTCACTCTAAGGCCTCCTTCTGGGATAAGGGAGGTGGCTCGTGCCCTTGAATGATTCTGGCTAGTTCTGGCAACACCAGAAGAAATAAGGAGGAAGCTGATATTGGTGAGCTTGTATTATTCAGGGCAAGTGAGAAAAATGGGGCCTGAGAGTAGGTACTATCAAAAAGTCTTGGCTGGGAATTCCCTGGCAGTCTGGTGGTTAGGACTCTGAACTTGCACTGCAGCGATCCCTGGCTGGGAACTAAAGTCCTGCATGCCCAACAGCCAAGAAAAGAAAAGAAACCTTGGCTAAAGTTTCCCCTCCAGGCAGGTAGATGTCCTGGCTACCCCATGCTCATTCCCCCTACTTGGTCTTGCTTGTTTTTCCCACCTGGATGCCCTTCGTATTACTTCTCTTTCTCTCCAAGTTCTGCCATGATGCTTTACACCATTCTTAGGGAGTAACTTGGCTTGAAGCCTTTCCCTATATTAAAATATAGCTTCCTTGAGAGGTTTTTCAGTTTGCATTCCACTTTCTCTCACTTTCAGTGCCCGATTGCCCTGTGTCTGTTTTTCATTCCCTTGGTTTTGTATTTTCCCTTTCACCACAGGACCTTTGCACATGCTTATCTTACTACCAGGACATCTTTCTCTGTTCATCCTGCAAGTTTTGGCTCAAGCAGCATCTTCTTAGGGAAGGTGTTCCTATAGCCTGCACAGATCACCCCTTCCACTTACAGATCTCGCTAGCTGTGTGACTTGCCTGCACAGCTCTCGACATAGTTGCAATTGATGTTTCTTACATCATATCTTCAAATGTCTGTATCTCATAGTAGCGTGTTAGCTCCTACAGGACAGGGACTGTGTCAGCTTGGTTTCCCAGACCCAAATACCATCTGCATGTGAATAAGTGCTCTCTCTCTCTCTCTCTCTCTCACCCTCTATCGTCATATATATCCATGATGAATGTATGAATGGATCATTTGTAGATGAATGAGTAACTTAGAGCATGAGTGATACATTAAGAGGCAATTCTATGTATAACAGGAAGCAACCTGCTGAGAGTGGAGTTGCCCTCTTAGGGGGCCTAGGTGACTGTGAACACTATACATGACACCTAAAACAGACCACAGAACATCTACTGAGTCCTTGGAAAAATTATACTACTAATAAATGGCATTGGTTTGAATTATCCCTCTACTTCCTGCTAAATATTGCCTAGAAATTCCAATTATAGAGTATTTTGTCTCTAAAAAGCTGCCTCCCTTACTATAACCCTTTGCCTTGAGGCCCTATGGTCATATTCTGCTTGATTTTATCTGCTGGTGACTCCAGAATCACTCATCTGGACTCTGCGGGTACCCTGGGAGCCCCTAAGAGGATGGGGGAGGGTTGGACCCTTCTTCTACCTAGAAGCTGTATACACACACCATCATCAAAGGCAGGGAGACAGCTTCCAGGATTGCTCCGTATCTTCCCCTTGACTTCAGTTCTCTCTCCAACTGTTTTTACTTTTAGTAGTTTATTTGCGTGGGCTGCGCCGGGTCTCGGCTGCAGCGCATAGGCTCTCTGTGCTTGCGGGGCGTGGGCTCAGTAGCTGCAGCGCTCTGGCTTAGTAGCTCCGCTGCAGGGAGGATCTTAGGTCCCCAACCAGGAATCGAACCCACATCCCTGCACTGGAAGGGAGATCGTTAACCACTGGACCACCAGGGAGACCCCTCTCCAAGTGTTGATTTGGCTTTTCTTCTTTAAGAACTTTTTAAAATTGTGTTAAAATATACATCATCTAAAATGTACCGTCTTAATCAGTTTTAAGCGTACAGGTCAGTGGCATTAATTACGCTCTCATTGTTGTGCAGCCGTCACCATCACCTACCTACAAAACACTTTTCAGCTTGCAAAGTTGAAACTCTGTCCTTATTAAATTATAACTCCCATTCCCTGCTCCCCACCAGCCCATGGGAGTCACCATTCTATTTGCTGTCTCTCTCTGAATTTGCCTCATGTCAGTGGAATTATATAGTATTTAACTTTTTGTGCTGGCTTATTTACTTTAACATAAAGTCCATCCATGTGGTGGCATGTGTCAGAATTTCCTCTCTTTTAAGACTAAATAATATTCCACCATATAGCTATATCATATTTTGTTTATCCATTCACCCACTGATAGACATTTGGGTTACTTCTATATTTTGGCTATTGCAAACAATGACACTATGAACCTGAGTGTACAAATACCTCTTTAAGACTGTGCTTTCAGTTCTTATGTGTATATACCCAGAGGGTGAACTGTTGGGTCTTCGGAAAATTCTGTGTATAATTGTTTGAGGAACGGCCGTACTGCATTTCATAGTGAATGTGCCATTTGACACCCCCATCAACAATGTACAAGAGTTCTAGCATTTCTACTGTTGGCGTCCTTGCCAATGCTTGTTATTTTCTGTTTCTTTTTCTTTTAGTAGTAGCCTACTGAATGTGAGGTATATTTTTATTCTTGAATCCAAAGCCCCACCTCCAGTTCTTCTTGTGATGCTTGCTGCGTGCTAAGTCTCTTCAGTTGTGTCCAACTCTTTGCAACCCTATGGACTGTAGCCCATTCCTCTTTCCATAGAGTTTCTTCAGGCAAGAATACTGGAGTGGGTTGCCATGCCCTCCTCTAGGGGATCTTCCCCACCCAGGGGTCCAACACACATCTCTTGTGTCTCTTGCATTGGCAGGCAGGTTATTTACCACTAGCACCACCAATGCTTGTGATGAAGGGATTTAATTTTCAGTGAAATTCAGTAAATAATAAATACTAAACCGCCTTCTATGAGCAAAGAGCTCAGCCAAAGTCTTTGGAGGCAGGGCAGGGGAGTGATTAAGAGCATGGGCTCTGCCTGCATATCTCCCTGCTGCCACTTCCCAGCTGTGCTCATCACTTCATTGCTCTGAGCCTCAGTCCCCTCATCTGTAATATGGAAACGACAATAATGGGCCCATTTCATAGCATCCTTGGGAGGATTAGCTTATTTAATGTATGTAGAGAGATTAGCATAGTACGTGGCATGTTCTTGTTCTTTTTCTTATTTAAATTATTCTTATTTACTACACAGAAAAAGCATAGCAGGACACATTTGAGCACCCAGGCCCCCTACTACCCTGTCCTAGGGTCCTACCTAGCCTGGAACTATATGACCCAGATGTCATCAGGGCTCTCTCTGGGTGATGGGAGTATAGATTTCCTTTTTCTACTTTTTTTTTTTCTGTTTTATAGGCTTTGAGAAATGGACATAATTCTTTTATAGTCATGGACAACAGTTATAATAATATTTTAAAAGAACACAGACTTCTTGCTAAAGATAATAAAGTCATTTTTGTCTACTCATCTCCCTTGAAATCTACATGAAAAAAGCCACAAGTCAAAAATAGAGATCAATTTGAATTTTGATGGAGCTGGGACAAGTCTATATCCCCAGACCATTGCTATTGTGTCTGGAACAAGGCTTGGCAGGTGGAGAGAGCTTCCAGATCCCTCCTCATACTTCAGGCAGGATCTGAACTTAAGGTTTGCTGTCTTGACTCAGAGGAAGGTGGTTAGAGAGACCAGAAGTGAGGATGGGGTGTCTGGAGACATGTGGAGGCTTCACTGTGCAGGTCCAATTGAACTTGAATGGATGGGGAGGTGGGCATGGTGTAGAAACCATGGGGGCAAGCAGTTTATCTTGTCTGGGAACTGACCTGCCAGCAAGGGAGACCATGGGCGGTGAGGTGGGGTGAAGGGTGAGTAAGCAGTGATCCCTGAGCTCCGTGCAGAAAGCCTGAGACGGATGCTCCATCCTCTCCAGTGTGGAAGACTGAGGTGCCTTCTGCCCGGGAGCACAGGAAGTAGATCATGCTGAGACTCTAACTCTGAACCAAAGTGTAGGCTTCCCCAGCCCAGTTTCTGACACCCTCCCCCATGCCTCCCACACACAGCATCTCAAGAGGAGGAATCGTCATAGAGAAGTCAACACAGGTCCTATGCATACATACCAAAAGATTTTTTTAAAGTGCGAGAAAAATCAGAAGGGAAGAAAGAAATACAGTAAGTCCCCTACATATGAACCTTCAAGTTTCAAACTTTCAAAGACGCAGTGTGGGTTTGCATGTTCAGTCCTGCTCATGTGTCTGGGATACACCGTCACATGCATGCACCTCTGCACGTGGTTGTGCTTTTGTGTACTTTACAGTATTGTATCGAGTACAGTAGTGCAGTATCTTTATTTCAATCCCAGGGTGTCTGGCAGCAAGTGTGAAAGTGGTGGTGATGTAGCTGGTACTACTGTACTTTTCAAGGTGCTGTACTATAAGACAAATTGTTTTCTTTATTGTGTTTGCTTTTTTATGTATTATCTGAATGAAAAGTATTATAAACCTATGACAGTACACTACTATCTGAAAGTGTGAAAGTGTTAGTCACTCAGTCATGTCTGACTCTCTGTGACCCGTGAACTGTAGCCCACAAGGCTCCTCTGTCCATGGGATTCTCCAGGAAAGAATACTGGAGTGGGTTGCCATTCCCTTCTCCAGGGGATCATCCCAACCCAGGGATTGAACCCAGGTCTCCAGCGTTGCAGGTGGATTCTTTACCATCTCAGCCACCAAGGAAACTCACACTGCTATATAGTGGATTGTATTAGCTGTGTACCTAGGCAAGCTTTGTTGGACTTACTAACAAATTGGACTTAGGAACATGCTCTTGGCATAGAACTCGTTCACATGTGGGGGACTTGCTGTATGAGCAAAAGCTGCTGAAGATCATACATCCCAAGAAAACTTACTCAGCATAGTAGAGGGAGAGTTGGATAAGTGGCTATCCATAGACTCAAAGAAATAAACACAGTGTGATCCTTCTGCAAAAGGAACTCAGAGAGTTGGCGAAAGGCCAGTTAGCAAAGCTCAGGAAAGAAATAGAAAGTAGAAGCTTGACAGAGTTGAATACCACACTGGAAGCAACAACAACCTCCCCAGATAAGCATGACCAAAAATTCAGCCAGGGGGATGGAGAGCAGGTCAGAGAACATTGTAGGTGTGGAATGGAAAAGAATGGAAAATGCAAAAATGATAGAAGATTATAGACAGGGAGGACAAAGGAGATCAAACATATGTCTAAATGCTTCTGCTCGTACAGCAAGTCCCCCACACATGAACGAGTTCTGTGCCAAGAGCATGGTGGACCTGAAGAAGAGAACAGAATGGTACATAAATAAATACTCAAAAATGCAGTTAAACAGATCCTCGTGAAATAAAGGCCTTAGCTGTATGTGGAATGAGAACAACGAAAATTATGTAAAAAAATTGGTGAGATTCCTAAAGTTCGTGTGTCCTCCAAAAAACAAACCAACATAAAATAGAGTTGTTAGCATCTAGGGTAGAAGGTATTGGGGGAAGAAAGTCATGTACAAGAGGTAAGAATTGGGTAGGTATCAAACTTCTCCACAGCAGTTTGCAATTCATAAGATAATAGAGTAGTGTTTATGCTCTGATATGAAAAAATAAGACCCTCAATTTATGCCCCACCAAATTATCACTCACATATGGAAACAACACATATTTTCAAGCATGTGAGATGTCAGTTATATAGAACCTGTGGACCCTTCTTGGAAATTAAAAAAAAAAGAAACAAAGAAGTGCTTAATGAAATCTAGCCAACCTAGAAATGAATTAAACAGAGTAAAGAATTCTGATCCCTGGTTGGGGAACTAAGATACCACATGGTGAAGCCCCCATGCTGCACAGCCAAAAGGATAAAAGTGAATTCTGGGGTAAGAACTAATAGAAAGGACTGGGGTAGGAGATTGTGATTTACCCCATTTCAGTACCTAAACTCAGATTAAATATCTTCCTGACCCAGGGATCAAACCCACATCTCCTGGGTCTCCTGCATTGGCAGGCAGATTCTTTACCACTGAGCCCACTTTATCACCTGGGAAGCCCACTTTATACCTGTGTATAAATGTCAATCCCAATCTCCCAATCCATCCCAACCCCCACCCTTCCCACCTTGGTATCCATTTGTTTGTTTTCTATGTCTGGGTCTCATTTTCTGCTTTGCAAGTAAGTTCATCTATACCATTTTTTCTAGATTCCACATATATGCGTTAATATATAATATTGGTTTTTCTCAGAGTAGTGGTTCTTAACTAGTGATTCTCCAACCTGAGGTGGGAATAGGGGGCATTTGGCAATGTCTGGAGTCCTTTTTGATTGTTATGACTTGTGAGTGGGGTGCTGCTGGTATCCAATTGGCAGAGATCAGATGCTGTGAACATCCTAGGATGCACAGGACAGCTTCTCCTCTCTCCAACCAAAAATTATCCAGTCCAAAATGTCAACAGAGCCACGGTTGAGGAATCCTTCACTAGTGGGATGGACGTCAAGCTGTGGATACACAGGCTCTGCGGTTTCCTGACGCTGCCCAGAATTCATTTACATTTGACATCAGTGACCATGCTCTGCCTCTCGAAGGAATTTTTATTTGAAAAAACCTGCTGCGATAGGGTGCTGCTTGTCTCAAAGGGATCATCTCTAATGGAAACCTGTAAGCAAACGGGAGAAAACTTGGGGTGCAGAGAATTTTCTGCATGGCTTCAAGAAGTACCAGCAGGCAGGCCACCACTCTCTGCAGTGTGACCTTGACCAAGACATCTTACTCTCATGGGCTGTCCCTTGTTTTGAGAATCCTTATGCCCCTCCAAAATCCTGCAGCCCCTCTCTGTGGCCCCACTTCCCCATTTCTGAAGCCTCCTGCTTGCTCACCTCACCCCATGAGGTCCCCTCCCCTGGGACTGCCTGCACTTGGCCATCCTTCTCCAGCGCCTTTGAAGATATCCAGCTTTTCTAGTCCGGAAGCCGCACGCAGGGTCAGGCATTGGAGCCCGATAATCACTCTATTCTGCCAGTGCCCAAGTGCCATGAAGCCTCTTTTCATGCCTATTTAAAGCCTCTAAGGGGCTTTCAAGTGCTCTTTGATAAATCATAGTAAGTGTTATTCCGGCCACTCCAGAGCGGTACCTGCCCACGCCCTCCCCCGTCTCCCGGGCGGCTGCTCCCCATCACTGCGTTTCACTGGCGACAGTAATTCATTCCACTCGAGCTGACGAGCTTAGTTCCCATTTATTTGCACATTATGAGCTGTGTCACTCCACTTACCCTCTAGACAGTAAATGGTTTGAAAAATGCAACTGTAACAAATATTCGGGAGAGGATAAGAGAGAGGAAAAATGAGTGAGAGAGTGAAGGAGGGAAATGAAACCTTTGAATTCAGAGTCCAAAAAACCCCAGAGAATGAATAAATAATGCTCTTGAACGATCTCAGTCAGCAATAGCATCGGGGAAGCTGCAGAAACTTCCAAGCCTTCCTTGGAAATATGTCTCATTCTCTCTCTTTGCTTTAGAGTCTGAATTCTCTGAAAGTGGGGCTATATCAAATGCCACTCTCAGGTCAGGAAAATAATTAGGCCACAGTGTCGGCTTTTACCTTTGAAATCATAGAGGCTGTGCTGTTTTCTCTGCCTGGTGAGGGTCAGAGTCCCCACTCTGTTGCCCCACTTTCCTTGTGATGATTAGAATGACTTTCAGGGAAACTGAGGCAACTGGGAAAGGTGATGCCTCTTCTTCTAGGTCTCAGAGCTTATACCAACCAGGACTTGAATCCAACTCTTCTAAAACCCTGCTGTGACTTGGCTAATATAGCCTACATAGTACCTTCGTGAGTAGTGTGAAAAACTGGCCCATCACTCCCAACTTGTAACTAGGATATGGTTTGGAAGGCTGATGGTGCCTTGTGTGAAGAGAATGTTCCCCTTCCTCTGGGCAGATGAAACCCCTTGCTAGGACACATGGTCTGGCTTGCAGTGTAGGCTGGTTTTGTGCATGCATGGTTGCTAAGTTGCTTCAGTCGTGTCTGACTCTTTGCGACCCAATGGACCAGGCTCCCCTGTCTGTGGAATTCTCCAGGCAAGAATACTGGAGTGAGTTGCCACACCCTTCTCCATGGGATCTTCCTGACCCAGGGATCGAACCCTTGTCTCTTGCATCTCCTGCATTGGCAGGTGGGTTCTTTGCCACTAGTGCCACATGGGAGGCCCAAGCTGGTTTTAGCCTTACTCATACCTCCAGCTGGAAATCTTTGTGCAGTGTACTTCCTGCCCAACTGTACATGACATCCTGCCATGATAATCCAGGAAAGGTCACTTCCTGTGGGACGTGGGGAATGCGTACCAGGATGTTTAAGGCTAAACCTAGGCTGTATCTAGGAAGATGGCAGCTTGTGGCAAATCCAAGAGCTGAAGCAGGAAGGGAGAGGGATTATAAACTAGCAGGACCCGACCCTGGAGGTTGTACTCAGGCTGCACTGGAGGAACAGATCTAGACAAGGGGTTCAGGACTGAGGATGTGCAAAGCAGAGTGTACCTGTGGTCAGCACGCGCTGTGGGGTAGCCCAGCCGCTTAAAGGAAGCAGGTGGGGCTGGAAGTATGACCTGTCTCTGGAGCCAAGAGATCTGCCTGGAGGCTAGGATACCAGGTAAAGTCATGACTAAAATCTTGATTTGAACCCTGGTCCTGTCACAGTGGTAGACGAGGTCTTTGATCAGTAAATATTTACTTATTCCCCTACCTTGATGGTCAGAAGGTATTAATACATCCTTTTGATGATGGGCTGAGCCATGTAACTTGTTTTAGCCAATAAGACGTTGGCCAGTTGTGATGCAAGCAGAGGCGTGAAATGTGCTTGCAAACTTGCCTTCTCATCCTCCCGTCATTGCCGTGGGAACATATACTGGGGAGCCAAGTGGTCCCACTAGCAGAAACACACAGAGCAGACCAAACCCAGATCCAAGCCTAGCTGAGCCCGGGCTAGATCAGCCGAACTGGAGCCAAGCCTCAGATACTGTGGTTGTTCGTTATGCAGCAATAGCTGACTCAGACAGCTACTTGCTGTGCAGTGTTTGAAAGTTCTTTATCTACCAAGGCTCTCATTTCTTCATCAGTGAAATGGGCAAATATAGTGCTGTTGTAAGAATTAAAGGAAATAATAGCATAATGTACTCCACATGTATAGTATATAGTCAATAAATATTAAATATGATTGTGATTGTTATTTTAAATCAGTTCCTACTTCCTTTGCCCTTTTCTTGCTTCCTTCCCATGCGTCCTCCTCACTTCAGGCATCACCATCCCTGTAAGCTGGGAATGCATTGGAGAGAATGAGTTGCCAGCTCCTGGCCCATCTTATTAACTACTGCTTTGTGGGGAGAAAGAGCAACATAGAGCCTACTCACTGCCACAATAAGACTGAACACACAGAATATTCCCTTGTGAAGTATCAGACTCCAAAAGGAGGTGTGAGGGGGCCTAATGGTGAGCTTTCCTGTTGTTGTTGTCATTGTTCAGTTGCTAAGCTGTGTCTGACTCTTTGCAACCCTATGGACTGGAGCAAACTGGGCTCCTCTGTCCTTTATCATCTCCTGGAGTTTGCTCAAATTCACATCCATGGAGTTGGTGTGATGCATAGGAAGAAGCCTGTCCCATCAATGGAGAAATGCACCTGGCTCTCCTGCCTAGGAGCTACAGTGCTGGCCCAGGTTTAGCCCTTGTCTATGTACGCCTTTCAGTTTGCAAACACTGATGCTCTTGATCACCTGGGTACCTTGCAGGGGCCCCAGGAGAGAAAGTTATGGTCACTTACACTTTGCGGATGCAAGAGTGAGGGCAAGGAAGTGGCTGAGCTGATGCACGTGGTCCTCCACTGACAGAGGCTCTCCCACCCACCACCTGCCCTTGCCAAAGAGGCTGCTGGGAAGCGTTCTCAGGGTGAGACCAAGAGAGATTATCATGCTTAGCAAAGTCAAAACCTGCCAGGGTTTGCAGGCACATCTGTTAGTGAACATTCATAGGTGTGACGAGCAGGAAGAGTTTCAGAGATTGCTGAGGGCAGCCTTGTCCCCACATTGAGTCATTTGCACAAGACCCTGAGTGTTTCCTGGTGGTTTAGATGGTAAAGAATCCACCTGCTGTGCAGGAGATGCAGGTTGGATCCCTGGGTTGGGACTATTCCCTGGAGAATGAAATGACAACCCACTCCAGTGTTCTTGCCTGGGAATGCCCATGGGCAGAGAAGCCTTGTGGGCTACAGTCCATGGGGTCGCAAAAGAGTCGGACATGATTGAGTGACT
The DNA here is from genome assembly GCF_042477335.2 of Ovis canadensis. Lineage (NCBI taxonomy): Eukaryota > Metazoa > Chordata > Mammalia > Artiodactyla > Bovidae > Ovis > Ovis canadensis. The sequence continues at coordinate 36,623,362 of NC_091258.1, read as the reverse complement.
AACACTTTCACCTTCTGAAAGTTTCTGTCACATCCACGTGCCCATTTTCCTTACTTTGATCCATTTTCCCTAGTTAGACCCTCATGTATTTATTACTTTTTTAAGATTTTTTTTGGATGCAGACCATTTTTCAAGTCTTTATTGATTTTGTCACAGTACGGCTCCTGTTTTACATTTAGATTTTTTTTTGACCATGAGACATGTGGGGATCTTAGCTCCCTGACCAGGCATCAAACCCACAACTCTTGCATTGGAAGGTGAAGTCTTAACCACTGGACCACCAGGGAAGTCCCCTGAATACCTTTATTTTTAAGCAAAATTTTATTGTATCTGTGAAATCATGGATCTAATGTGCTGCTGTAATTTTTCCAAATATACATTAGCATAAATCTGACTATTCAACCAAAAATTGTTTGACCATGGACCTCCTAAATCATGAGGCTCACGCTACCAGGGAAGTACTAACTGGGAAATGCTGACCTTGTTAGTCTAAGGCTCTTATTTTTCAGAGGAAAACTGAGGCACAGAGAGGCAGTGGGGTTCACCAAGGTCACATATCTGGATAAAGGCAAAAGCAGAGCCTGGTCTGTAAATACTTAGCTTGGGCCCTCCTGCTGTAGCAGATCCCCAGGGTGCTCCCTGGGATGTCAGTTCTACTCACAGCTCCTATTCTGTATGATAAAGCAGCGGTCCCAACATTTTTGGCATCAGGGAATGGTTTCGTGGAAGGCAATTTTTCCACGAATGGGGCGGGGGATGGTTTGTGGATGATTCAAGCCCATTCCATTTATTGTGCACTTTGTTTCTATTATTATTACATCAGCTTCAGGCATGAGATCCCAGAGGCTGAGTACCCCTGTCATAAATGATTCTGGTCCCCAATGAGCTTGGCATAAACCTTGTCAAGATGGTTTGCTTGGCACACACTGATGTGACCCCAAGAGAGCCAGTCATGATGTTTCCAAACTTCTCTGGCCATGGAACGCTTTTTCCCAGATCAGTTTGCACAGGCTTCTGGAAAGGCAGCATGCTGGTGAGTTTGTCTGAGGCTTTGGGCCCTGCAGTTGAGGTCCAGGGGCTGCTCTAGGCTCACCTTGTCTGGGAAACCAAGTCCCACCCTGAATCCTGAGTCAGAATTGGTTTTTGCCTCCAAACAGGGACAAGAGAGATGACTGCTGCTAGGATGCCTGGGAAACCTGGGGGCTTGTATCCTGGAGGCAGCAGGGCAGCTGGAGAAGGAGAGGTGCTGGGGAGGGACTGCAGAGGAGAGCCTGGCTATGGGGTCAGCTGCTGTGGCATGTCCGGTACCTGAAGACCACCAGACCCCTCCTGACCCCACTCAGCCACAACAGGCTTTTGAAACTGACCCATCAGGGGGTTTACCATGGCTTTGTCTCTCACCAGCTGGGTGAACTTGGGCGACTTAGGACCTCTGTGACTCAGGTTCCTTACCTATAAAATGGGATAATACTATTCACACTGTTATAATGAGAAAATGTACATAAAATACCCAAACTGGACCCTGGTGGGTAGAGAGCCAGTAAATGGTAATTATTAATATTATCACCATCATTATCAACCACCTCAACCTTGAACTTGCTCCATCCCCTGCTAAATCTGTGATTCTGATCATCCTGTCTCTCGCTTTCTCACTTCCTGGTTATCACATATACAGCAGAAACTCCTCCTTGGCTCTCAAAAGTATAAGGAATTGCTGGGTATGCACAGAAAGTACCTTTCTCTATTTGCCATCGATCACATTCATTTCTGTTTTAAGCACCACTGTACAGGGCAGGGGACTTAAGCTCATCGCTTTGGAATCCTGCCCTCTGACTTCCCATGGCCAGGTCTGTCTCACTGGTTGTGAAGTCATTGAGCTGATGGACTCAGTGGTCCGCAGAGGTCCCTGTGGAGGCTCTGAGGCAGACCCTGTGCGTGCTTGCTTTTCTGTACTGCCCTTTACCTTTCTTCATATTTTCATTGTCAAATCTGAAAATGTTGAGGGTTTTGGGAAACCCTTCCCAAACAAGAATGTCATCCCAGTAGTTATCTCTTTTATATTCTTTACCTCCTCCCATCTTGTACACTATAGTGTGAAGATGTGATAGCTGGGGCTGTTGCAGCCAATTTGCAACCATGAGGAAAAGACCAAGAGAATCCTATAGATGCTGACCAAGATCCCTTTCATCCTTGAGTTGCCAAACACTACCACTGGGTAAACATAGGTTATAGGAGATGGGTTCAGTCAGGGGCAAGATCAGTCTTCTAGGGCTAACAAGCACATATTGCTAAGTGCTGAGTACTATGTTAGGTCCAGAGATAAGGAAGAAAGAAAAACTACCACAATAACTCCCTGCCATCATAATATCTGTGTGGCTAAACAACATTTTAAGCTTACAAACTTTGATTCAGCTGGTCTTCCTAGGACTGGGTTCCAGACTTGAAATCCGGTGGTTCATCCTAGGGCAACTCATTAAAATGATTTTGATCTTAGTTTCCATTCATGGAAAATGAGGTCAGTTATCCCTAGCTCATAAGGTTCTCCTGGGATGATGGCAGTAAAAAGCTGAGCATACTTCAGTGAGTTCTTGAGAAGTTAATGATTTGACTATTGCAGTTATTAATAAATAGTACTGCCCTGGTGTCAAGAGGCTTTTTCTGGAACCCTCTTAATAGGCCTAGTCTCCCTGACTGGGCCCACATCTGGGGTCCCAGGTCTCAAGACCCACATGGGCCTGTCTGGAGGTCAGGGTGGCCTGGCACAGGGACTTCATATCCTTGTGATGGAGGCATCGAAAAGAAATTAATTCTCTCCATTCAGGGGCCTTCCTCTCTATTACCTATTCATCAAAAATTGCCCGGCGTTTGTGCATTTTTCATTACAAGAGTCAACATTTGCCACGTTAATAAAGCAAGGGGCTGCTTTTCTCCTCTCAGAAATAGAATATGTAACGACATGGCCCCTTTGATGTTTCTCAGCCAATACAATATGTATCTGAATGAGGATGAAAGCCATCCTGTTAGGGCCGGGCTGCGGAGGGGCATGATGGAGGAGAGCTGGGGAGGGGGTGTGGGGAGGGGGTCCTCTGCAAGAGGCTCAGCAAGGCAGGAAGTGGGCTGGGCTCTGAGGGGGGAACTGGCTTTCTGTGGTCTCCTTGCCATCCCAGCCCCCGAGAGGCCTAGCAGAGTCAGAGAGGTAATGTGCTCTAGGGCAGCCCCAACACAGTAACTCATGATATCCAGGAGCGGGGAGATGATGTGGGGTGCCAGAGGAGAGTATGGAAGCCCAGTTCCTCGACCAAGGCTCAGCACATGGTGTCTTGGATGCAGGGTGGTCAGGGGAAGGCCAAGAAACACTTTCTCTCCAGGCTGTTTGTGTGCATCACAGGGGACCATGCGTGGGCATGGGCTTGTGATTCGAATGCGCATCTGGTGGGATGGAGTCGTTTTTGTCTTCAAAAGCTACCGTTGATCCTGAACATGGATGATGCCAGTGCTGTGGGAGGCACTTGGGGTGATGAACTGATGGGCCACTCCCCGTCTTTGTCCATATGGAGGTGACATTCTAGTTGGGGCAAGGCCCCTGTGATGAGACGTGAGTATTCAAGGTTCCATTCAAAATCTGGATGGTCCCTGGAGCTGGGCCACAGGGCAGGGTGGATAGAGCCTCAGAGGAGCCAGCAGCAGGCCCTCACCCTCAGCAGGGAGACAACTGCAGACCATTGATGGGGCCCTGGAACAAGTGATCTGGGCAGGGAGGCAAGTGGCGAGCTCTCCTCTGCCTTATGACCCCGTGTTTGCCATGCCCCATCTTTAGGGAGTACTCTGACCTCAGAACCTTAAAAAAAATCAGCCCCCGAGGTAAACTACACCTGCCCCCACATCTTCAAAGATCTCACAAGGTTGACATGAGAAGGAAAGCCACCGATTTCTGTCCCATCAGCCTGTCTCTGCCCCTCCCCAGCCAGTTCTCTTTCTCGTTTTGGATAATTCCACGAAATGCCTGCAGGGTTCCCTGGTGACTCAGTGGTTAAGAAACTGCCTGCAATGCAGAAGCCCCAGGAGACACAGATTTGCAGTTTCAATCCCTGGGTCAGGAAGATCCTCTGGAGGAGGGCATGGCAACCCACTTCAGTATTCTTGCCTGGAGAATCCCATGGACAGAAGAGCTGGAGGGCTATAGTCTACAGGGTTGCAGAGAGTCGGACACAACTGTAGTGACTTAGCACACACATGCATGAAATGGCTCACAACAAAGGCATGGGAAGGTATACTAGCTTTTCTAGTCACTGGCTGTGTGGCCTTGGGAAAGCCATATACCACCTCTGAACCTCAGTTCTATCACCTGTAAAACAGGCATAACAATAATGCTTCTCAAACAGGGCTCTTGCATGCTGAGTGTGATGCCTGGCATGCAGCCATCCCTGGGTAGAAATGGGCAGTCATGACCCACTCTCTCATTGAGGTAACAAAAGCTAGAAAACATTGTCTGAAGACTCAACTCAAGCCCCTTCAGGAAGCCTCTGCACCATGCCAAGCCTCAGTTGTCTCATCTGTGAAATGGAGCTCCAGTTACCCACGGGCCCCTACTCTTGATTCACCAGGGTCAGTTGAGGTAATGTGTGTAGGAGGTCAGTGGAGTGGCTGAGAGTGCTGAAACCAGAAGCAGTGCTGCCACCTGCTAGCAAAGCTTTGGCTTCAGTTACTGGTCGGTAGTATGGGATGACAATAGAGCCTTCCCAACAGTGCTGCCAAGGATTCAAGGAGCGCTTATGCATGAGGTGCCCAGGGCCCTTCCAGGCACCAGGGTCCACCTCTGTTCTCAGGAACCCCCATTGTGTGGGGGAGAAATACAACAAACAAATAGCTAAGGGACGCTGTAGACAGAGTGACCCAACGCCTCCTGATTATGTCTAATGTCTGCACAGTCACTAAACCCCCTTCATGGAGCTTCCCTGGTGGCTCAGTGGTAAAGAATGCGCCTGCTAATGCAGGAGCTGCAAGAGCCCCAGGTTTGATCTCTGGATCGGGAAGATTCCCTGGAGGAGGAAATAGCAACCCACTCCAGTCTTCTTGCCTGGAAAATTCCATGGATAGAAGAGCCTGGCAGGCTACAGTTCATGGGGCTGCAAAGAGTCGAACACAACTGAGCAACTGAGCACACACACATGTCCCTTTCACATTCAAATCTAGTTTGGAGGATAAATTCTATCTTCTTCCGCACTATGGAGAAAATGAAAAAGAATGATAAGTGAAACAGTAAAAAAAGAAGAGCATGTTTAGATGAGTTAGAAAGGCCACTCAGGGACTTCCCTGGTGGGCCAGTGGTTAAGACTCACCTTCCAGCGCAAGCGTTGCAGGTTCAATCCCCAGTTGGGAGCTGAGATCCCACCTGCCTTGCCATTAAAAATCCAAAACATAAAACAGAATGAATATTGTAACAAATTCAATAAAGACTTTCAAAGAAATCTTGAAAACAATAACAAAAAAAAGGTCACTCAGAGGATATGACGTTTTCATCAGACCTGAGTAAAAGGAAGGAGTCAATCCTGAAACAGTTAGGTCAATGAGCACTGAGGAAACAGCAGGGGCAAAGGCCCTGAGGCAGAGCTGAACTTTGGAGAACAGGAGGACTATGGTGTCATGGGGCAGAGGAGGGAGTGGAGCCAGAAAGAGGGCCTGGGGACGGGGCAGGGCCTGGCCACGGAGGGCCTGGTGGGCTTTGGGAAAGAAGTTAAATTGTGTTCTTTAGGTCGGACACATGTTTTTTTCTATAAAAGGTCATAGAATAAAGATTTTAAACCTCAAGGCCATACGTTCTCTGTTCCCCTACTGGCCTAGTCAACTCTGCTGTTGTTACATACAAGTTGCCAGCTTCAATATGCAAACAGATGGGTGGGGTTGTGTTCCAATAAAACTTTATTCAACAGAACAAGGAGCAGGTGATTTGACCCCAGGCTGTAATATGCCAACCCTGGGAGATCATCGGTTCAGTCACTCAGTCGTGTCTGACTCTTTGTGACTTATGGACTGCAGCATGCCAGGCTTCCCTGTCCATCACCAACTCCTGGAGCTTGCTCAGACTCATATCCATCTATTCGGTGATGCTATCCAACCATCTCATCCTCTGTCATCCCCTTCTCCTCCTGCCTTCCATCTTTTCCAGCATCAGGGTCTTTTCCAATGTGTCAGTTCTTCACATCAGGTGGCCAAAATATTGGAGTTTCAGCTTCAGCATCAGTCCTTTCAATGAATATTAAGGACTGATTTCCTCTAGGATTGACTGGTTTGGTCTCCTTGCAGTCCAAGGGACTCTCAAGAGTCTGCTCCAACATCACAGTTCAAAAGCATCATTCTTCAGCACTCAGCTGTCTTTAAGGTCCAGCTCTCACACCCTTTTATAGCTGGATTTTAAGCAATGGCTTGACCATGGTATGACACAGAATTTACGTTGTTAAAGTAACCTCTCTGATTGTTATATTGTAACAATGGATAATGGATAATGGATGGCAGTGTGTCAAGAGAGAGAAGCTGCAAAAAAAATAAAAAATAAAAAAAATTACTCCAGTAACCCAGGTAAGTGCAGATGGACTCAGGAAACAGCAGAGGACCTGGAGAGATGGGAGGGACTGGGGAGCTGTTTTGAAGGGAAACAGCCCAGAAGGGAGGTCTGTTACTGTGAAATGTGGGTGAAATACAAGGTGTGATCATCACCATTGGCATCTGTACTCCTTTTTGCTCATCAGTGGGGCTGGCTAGCCTGGCAACCACCAGGCCCATGCAATAAGCTTTGCAGAAACTGCCTTTTCAGTTCAAATCACTTACAAAAGCTCAGGCTGCAATTATAAAGCTTCATAGCTGTGCAGCATCCATAAAAAGAGGTAATTTTAATATTTGGTTCAACTTCAAAGCAGTAACTTAGAATTATATATACCCCATTAAAATATAATGTTTCTCCCCCAAACTAATCAAATGGCTAAATCAATTGTTGGTGGATTGCCAGTGGCCTGAGGATCAATGGGAATAGAAAATGTATTCTATATTTTCCTTGTTACGTAGAGTTAGAGAACATATTTTATTAATGTTCATCCTTTAGAGACCAGATTTGTGTGTTCACTAAAATAAATACTACACTCTTTAGGACTTGGTTAGATGGAGAGGGAGGGATTATAAGGGCAAAGAACGATTCGCAAGGAAGCAGCCATTCCAGAGCCCTTGTGGGGTGATGGGACTCGGATCCGGGGAGCTTGAGTCTTGCATCTCTCACTCACAATGTGTTGAATGACTTTAGAATATGTCCTTTCTCTTCCTAGTTGCTCCCTTTGTCAAATGAGGAGTTTGGACAAGGTCAGTGAAGGTAAACAGGTTTTGGACTAATTTAACTCAATTAGTCATCACTGCATGGAGCCTTCCATGGGGAAGGATTGTGAAGCTATGACCGAGTTCAGAGGGAGGGAGTGCAGCAATTGATTAGTCATGTCTTCCATGGGCATGGGCGAGGCATCCTGCAATCCAGGTGTTTGTGATCCTTGTACTAAATGGATTCTAAGATCCCTTCTGTCCTAACAGGTTAAATAAAGGTCTATTAGTCTGAATAGGTAATCTCCTCTGTGACTGGTAGGATCTTCTCAGGCCCTCCGTGGATGGTCTCTCTCCCTGCCCTATGGCCGGCTTTGGCTGGACTGGGAACTCACTGGGAATAATAGATTCCAAACTCTGTGCTATAAGTCAGTTGCTACATTCCAGTGATGCTTTCTATACACCAGGCACTTCAGATCTAAAGGTCCATAAGCCATGACTGCAGCCTTTTATGAGGCTATGGAGAAGGGCATGTAATTTAAAGAAAGATTGACAAGTAACATAAAGCTGTAAGATGGCCCAAGTCTCCCTGAATTTTCCATCCATACTTGGGAAGACCTAGTCAAGAGCGTGGGTCACCGCCCTAACTCCTGAGTCTCTCTTTTCTCTTGGTGAGTTGTCACCTTCCCTTTAGCAGTTGTACTGTTAGGTTGCAAGCAACAGTGACTGACTCAGGCAACAAAGAAATTAGAAAGCTATAGGGAAGAGCTCACTGAGTCGATGGAAGCTTGGAGAAGTGGCTCCAAAAAGAGCCAGCACTTGGTGTTCAAGGTACTGGAGTTGAACAAGCACATGGGACACTGCCCTTGAAATGTTTTCCACTCAAGATGCTATGTCTTGGAAATATTTTCTAATTTTCCTTGTTATGGCTTCTTATATATACCCATCCTTTAAAAGTGGGCACAGTTTCCAAATACATGAAGTTTTCTCATTTAAATGCTTTCTTCCCGGCTATTACCCTCTGTGTTTTTTCAGTCTTTTAACTTTATTGCAGCTTTCCATGGCTATGGCAAAGATCTTTCTTGGTAAATGTCACACCGCACTTGAAAATATGAATAATTTTCAAATATCTTTTGATATTGATTTCTAACATAATTCCACCATGATAAGAGAACAGACTGTATGATTTCAATACCTTTAGACCATGACTTTGTTGCACCGTTTTGAAAAATTTTACACCTTTTTGCACCTGGATATGTTCCAGTGTTTCCTGGTTTATAGTCTATGGGAACTCGAATAGAATTGTATTCTGCTGTTGTGTGAAAATTGTATAAACCTTGGGCTTCCCAGGTGGTGCTAGTGGTAAAGAGCCTGCCTGCCAAGGCAGGAGACGTAAGAGACAAGGGTTTGATCCCTGGGTCAGGAAGATCCCCTGGAGAAGGAAATGGCAACCCATTCCAGTATTCTTGCCTGGAAAATTCCACAGACTGTGGAGCCTGGCGGGCTACAGTCCATAGGGTTGCAAACAGTCAGACATGACTGAAGCAAATCAGCACATACGCACACACATATGGTTGCATAGGGTTCATAGTGCCTTTCAGGTCTACCAGGTCCTTCTACTTTCCTGTCTATTCATTCTATTAATTTTTGAGAGTTTAATACTGAAACTCCAACTAAAAGTCTTAATTTATCTACTTAAAAAGATAGTTGTAATATATAGAGTAACTATTGGTAACTTTGCCCTATATTTTCCAAGTCTTTCATAAATGTGTTATCATACTTCCATAATTAAAAAAGAAAATCTCTTGTTTTGGGAGAGAGGTCAGTTGACCAACCTTGGGCAACATGCTCTCTTCTTGGTAGGGGACTACAAGCAGACTTGATTTATAGGCCAATATAATGGAGTAAAGAGAATACCCCAAAGAAGACACGGTACAAACACAGGAGAAGGGGGAGAAGGATGTTGGGAGGTCAGAATCAGAATGTACCTGGAGGAATAGCTCTGCAACGCTGCCTTGGCAGCCAATATGAGCCTTTTCTAAGCCTAATCAAGGGTCAGCTTAGGCTGCTGGTTCTATTTTCTGATGGCAGAGCAGTTCTGGAGGCCAGAAGTCTAGAGGTAAGCTGTTGATAGGGAAGCCTTCCTTCTGAAGGCGTGTGGGAGGGTCGTTCTTTGCCACCTCCACGTCCTGGTGACTGTTGACATTCCTTGGCCTGTGGCTGTATCACTCCCACGGTCATAGTGCCTTTTCTTCCTCTGTCTGTCTCAAAGCTCATCCTGTCTTTCTCTTCTAAAGTCACTTGTCATTGGACTTAGGGCTCATATGGATTTATCCAAGAGGAAGACTTCATCTCAAGATTCTTAACTTAATTGCCCCTACAAAGATCCCTTTTTCAAATAAAGTCACATTCACTGGTTTGGGAGATTAGGATGTGGACGTGATTTTTTGGGGGGATCAACTTTTTGTCCACTGTACCTACACCAACATTATTCTTCCTTGTGATGTGTCTGCTTCTCCCATGTTGCCAAAGGGTAGAGGGCACTCTTCCTTTTTCCTAAATTTTTTAAAACGAGTTTTCCATTCAGGGTAGGGGCTTCCCGGGTGAATTATTGGTAAAGAATCCACCTGCCAATGCAGGAGATGTGGGTTCAATCCTTGCGTCAAGAAGATACCCTAGAGAAGGAAATGGCAACCCACTCAAGTATTCTTGCCTGGAAAATCCCATGAAAGTAAGAGCCTGGTGGGCTACAGTCCATGGGGTCACAAAAGAGCCAGGCAAGACTTAGCGACTAAACTACAATAACAACAATTCAGGGTAGACATGTTTTGTTAGAGTTATAAACTGTCCAGAGTTTCTTTTATGTGCTGGGTAGTTTTACAGGTAGGATTTATTTTGATCATTTAAAACCACTCTTCAAGGATAGAATGGCCACCTATTTTTCTATTCCCTGTGGCTCCAGATGGTACCTGACTCAAGAAATGACAGAGCTGGAATTCATACCCAGGCCTCTCCAGCTGCCCGGCCTGCACCCTTTCCACTGTGAGCGCTCCTATTTGACTTAATCTGGCTATTGTTGTTGTTTTGCCTTTTGGTTGTTGTTGTTGTTGTGGTCCATTCCCTTAAGAAACTTAGAGGAAAATCCCATGAAAACTGGGCAAGGGGCTGTTATGGGCAGCATCCTTGATGTCATACCTAAAGTTGTCCCTCTCTGCCAAAAAAATGGCCCACCTTTGCAGGTTGAGCTGGACTACTAGGAAATCTCCCTGTCCTCTCCTAGTGACCTCAAGGTCATCGTTCATGGGCTGCCAGCCCTTCCAGCAGTTAGCTTGGGTTCCTCCAGGAGGTCCTTGGAAGCCACAAATCCCTTGCATGGTAGTCTTCCAGAGGTTATCTGGAAAAGTGGGAGCCTGGGTCCCCTACTGAAGGCTGCCCTTCCTCCCAGTGCTGAGTGGTTGACTGTCAGCCCTTCAGTGCAGAAGAAGTGAATTACAGGCCTCTGTTCCCCTTGCAGTGCTGTGACCAAGATCCACAATTAAAACTGTCTGTGCACAGATTTATAGCCGGGAGCTTTGCATTCACTCTAAAAGCAGAGCTGTCTTACCAGTTACCGCACTCTGAGGATTTGAAATATTGGGGGCCCCTGAGCCCCAGCGATGATGGGAGTACATAAGGTTCAACAGCACAAAGGCAAAGACCTTCCCAGGATTGGAAATTGCCCAACTTTGAGCCACTGGCTTCCTTTAGAAATTGCAACTCTATTAGCAAACAGCTAGTCAAAACTTCATATTTTGGATACGAAAACTGAGGCCCAGGGAAAGACAGAGACCTTTCTGAAGCCCCACAGAGCTCACATATCCTGACTCCTTTCCTGGGTGATTTCTCCCGACACCCCAAGTGGGCTGCACTGAGCGGTGGACAGGCTGGGTGAGCGAGAGCCTGCATAGACAGCTGGGGGAAAGGAGCCCACCAATTAGTCTGGGAAAGTGACAAGCACATGAAAAATGACCGAGAAAAGAAACCTAGACATTTCACAAGGAAAATTACACTTCCTCACAGCCTCGAAATGTTTCCCATAAAATTCACCGGCAAAATGTCTCTAGGCACACGTGACATGTTGGGATTCCATCACAGGCTCCCTTTAAGTGTTTTCACCTGGGGAAAAGTTTTGTTTTTTCCACTTGAAAAATAAGGAGGATCAACTTACTGGCTCAAAGGAACTGCCTCCTTAGAAGGAGAACAGTTGTGTTTACAGAGAAGCATTTGTTCATTTACTAAGCATTTTCTGAGTCCTATTATATACTAAGACAGTTAGGATACAATGGTGAACGAGAAAGACACAGCCTGGTTCTCAAGATGAAGATGATGATGCTGTTTCTGCTGATGGAGATGGTGGGAGTGGTGATGATGAGCGAGGTGGTGATGAAGGTCATGATGATGAGTATAATATTTAAATTCTATTAAGAATCCACCCTGTTCTTTGCTCCTTCATTGATTATTTCATTGTGCCTTTTCAATAAGCCCCAGAGGCAGGGGCTTTTATTAGCCCTTTCTTACAGACACTGGGGCTCAGAAATGTTAGGGAACATTCCAAGGCTACTCATTTAGAAACTGATGGAGACGGAATTTGACTTAGCCCGTCAGATCTGATAAAGAAGACAGACGATAAACAACTTGTCTCTTAAAAATAAACATATCTTCATAAACTGGTGATGATGTCTGCAAAAGACAAGTACGATTATTTTTAGAGAATGAAAAGGAAAGACTCCTTTGTGTTGGGGTTTTAGGGAAAACCTGAAGGGCAAAGTGGAGTGAAGTCGCTCAGTTGTGTCCGACTCTTTGCGACCCCATGGATAGTAGCCAACCAGGCTCCTCCGTCCAAGGGATTTTCCAGGCAAGAATACTGGAGTGGGTTGCCATTTCCTTCTCCAGGGGATCTTCCTGACCCAGGGATTGAACCCAGGTCTCCTGAATTGTAGGCAGACACTTTACCGTCTGAGCCACCAGGGAAGTCGCTTAGGCAAAATTAGCAGTTAATTCAGCCAAGAGGATGGGGAGAGGGGAATTCGTGTTGTTTTTTAATTAATTAAAATTTTTTTATTATAGTTGCTTTACAGTGTTGTGTTATTTTATGCTATACAGTAAAGTAGATCAGTCATATGTATACATATATTCCCTCTTTTCTGAATGTCCTTCCCATTTAGGTCACTGCAGAGCACTGAATAGAGTTCCATGTGCTACACGGTAGGTTCTCGTTAGTTATCTGTTTTATACACAGTATCAAGAGTGTATGGAGCTTCCCTGGTGGCTCAGAATCTGCCTGCAACATGGGAGACCCAGGTTCGATCCCTGGGTTGGAAAGATCCCCTGGAAAAGGAAATGGCAACCCATTCCAGTATTCTTGCCTGGAGAATTCCACGGAGAGAGGAGCCTGGCGGGCTACAGCCCATGGGGTCACAAAGAGTCGGACATGACAGAGTGACTAACACACATCAAGAGTGTAATCAGGTCCCCAGGAGGCACAGTGCTAAGGAGTTTGCCTGCCAACGCAGAAGACGCAAGAGGTGTCAGTTTGATCCGTGGGTAGGTAAGATTCCTTGGAGGAGGAAATGGCGACCCGCTCCAGTATTCTTGCCTGGAAAATTCCATGGACAGAGGAGCCTGGTGGGCTATAGTCCATGGGGTCACAAGAGTCAGACATAGCTTAGGGACTAAACCACCACCACCACCATCAAAGGCTGGCTTGGTGACCCTGGGCAAATCCTTTACACCCTCAGAGCCACATTTTCCCCATCATGAAAGGGGACTAATGAGGTCTACTCCAGAGGACCCTTGCTGGTGGTTCCTGGATGCGTATTTAATCCTTGCTTGTGGACTGTTGGGTTGTGCCAAGCACGGACCACATCTGAAATGCCCACTCCTATGGGTACTGGGTACTCCCCTTGATGGCTAACATCCCCTTCTTTGAGGAATCACCCCCACCAGACAACTTCATAAAGTCAGATTCCCCCCAGCTCCCCAGGTTGACTGGCCTCTGTCCTGAGGACAGCGTGGCCAGGGGCTAGCTTGGGGAAATGGACGAAGCCAGTCAGATCCCTGCACACTGAAATAACCATGGGGCGGGAGGGCCAGAACACTTCCTGTGGATGCTGAGTTAAGAAGCTGTGAACGAGGGAAAGGCCAGAGTCACCATCAGGGGTGGGCACAGACTGAGACTTGGAGGACACTGGTAGGAGAGAGGAGAAAATGAGGCAGAAGCACATGGGAATGCCTGAGAGGAAGACTACACCAGCCGTTCCTATGGCAACAGGGCTGCTCTCAGTGACCCTAGCAAAGGTCTCTGCCCAGGGTCTGCCTGCAGGGGGGTGTGAAGTAAGAACTGACTTCCACTCACTGCCGTGTCTCCTAGGAAGGCCCTAGGGGTCAGTAAGGAGCCTGTGAGGAAATTGCAGTGGTTATCACTAAACATGGGCCAGGTATCCTTCTGTGTGGTCCCTTCTCAGAACAGCCCTAGGAGGCAGATGACCTCAATCTCCCCATTTCACAGATGTGGAAACTGAGGCACAGGGTGGTCACATGAGTTGCCTCATACAACAAGGTGTACGAGTGAGCGACCCAGGATTCAAACCCAAGTAGTCATCTGAAGAGACTTTGACCTTAACCTCTGTGTTATCCTGTCAGCGACTCATCAGTCAGAGAAGGCAATGAAAAACAGATCGAAGAGTCTGTTCACAAGAGACTCAAAAGTAGTCATCAGCCCCCAAGGAAAAGGGCAGGAACTTTATGAAAAAGAGTACAAAGCTTTACCGAGTCACAGAAAGTTTGGATGATACATAGACACTGCTCCGCTATGGAAAGGTTTAGTATTAAAGTTGCCCATTTTGCCCACAGTGATCTCAAAGTTCGACAACCTAAATCACAAAGGTACTTTTTAAGGAACTTGATAACACGATTCTAAGGTGCATCTGGAAGATTTAATGAGCGAGAAGAGCCAGGAAGTTTCTGAGAAAAGGAGCATGATTAGGAGGACTCTGCTCATTACTGTGTTTGGGGGGTGCATATTACGAAGCCAGGGTAATTAAAACAGTGTGACACTGGCTTTGAAGAGCAGAAAGATAAAAGATATGCAATTAAATATTTGCTATATGATAAAGGAGGTGTTTCATATAAGTGAGGAAAAATATATCATTTATACCCAAATTAATTCCAAATGGATTCAATATTTTCATGTGAAGAAATGAAACTGTGATTTCCTCTCAAAAATGTATAACCTGAATTTAATCAAAGGGAAACATCAAACAAACCCAGACGAGGGACCTTCTACAAAATGGTTGGCTTGGAATCTTCTAGCTGTCAGCGGCAAAGCAGGCAGAGGGAGGAGAAGGAGCCCCAGAGCTGGAGGGGAGACCCCTGGGTGTGGGCAGAGTGGTGGTGGTGTCCATAGGAGAGGGACAGGTGGGTTTTGCAGGAGGTGGTGAAGAAAAATGGATCCCCAGGAATCCTCTGGTGGTCCAGTGGTTAGGACTCTGCGCTTCCACTGCTGGGACCCGAGTTCAGTCACTGGTCCAGGAACCAAGATCCTGCAAGCGGCACAGTGCCACCAAAAAAAACAAAAAACAGATCCTGAAAGAAAGGTTTTGGGGAGTAGCCTGTGCCAGGCTGAGGCACCAACAAGAAGCCCTGTCCTTTGCCTCCCTGGTTTCCTGAACTCGCCCCTGGTGATTACTGATCCATGCCTTCATGGAACTTTGTGGAAGCTCAAAAAAAATTTATGTTTTTTTTAACTTATGTCAAAACAGACATTAAATATAATGTTAGGTAAAAACACTTTGTAGTATTTACTATGCGCCAGATACTATTCTAAGTCCTGTAGACTTATTCCTCATATTTACCCTATGAGGCAGGTACTGTTATATCCCCATTTAAATTTGAGGAAATTGAGGCAGGCCACAAGAGGTCAAGTGACTCTGTCCAAAATCACATGGCTGTATATGCTAGGACTGAGGTTTGGCTGTAGGTAGTTGAACCCTTAAAACTGCATTCATAGTCACCATGCTCAGAGACTACCCAACTTGCTCAGAAGCTGGGATTGTGGGCACAGTATTTGTTTTCTGGGTGTATTTGTTTTTGCTGAACTTTTAGAATATTCCATGGTATGTCGCATTTTTTTTAAAATCGGAAAAAGTCAACAATTAAATGGAAAAAATTCAATCCACATTTCTTGTTTGAACTATGGGAGTCAGTGCTTGGCCCCTCTGAGCCTGTGCTCATCTCAGTCCTCTCTGAAATCCACACCTTAGGCCCTCCATGTACTGCTAAGGACTTCATTGTTGGCTAAGCAGTTGGTGGGGTCAATTATTGCTAGGACATCCTGAGTTCCTCAATGGTCTACACTTGGCTCTCTGGGGAAAATGCAGGTGCTCACACCTCAAGCTTTTCTTGCTTATTCACCTTCTGTAAGATAATATTCTGTGTTTAATCACTAAGTTTATTGTAACTTATAGCAGCAATCTGGCTTCCCTGGTGGTTCAGATGGTAAAGAGTCTGCCTGCAGTGCAGGAGACCTGAGTTAGATCCCTGGGTTGGAAAGATTTCCTGGAGAAGAGAATAACTACCCACTCCAGTATTCTTGCCTGGAAAATTCCATGGACAGAGGAGCCTGCCAGGCTACAGTCCATGGGGTTGGACATGACTGAGTGACTTAACTCTTTCACTTCATGGCAGCAATCAGAAACTAATACATTCCTAGTGAGAATAGAGTCAGTACATAGACTTGTGCTATCTGGCTCCAGACCTGAAACTTTTAACCATGATATTCGACTGCTTCAATCCGTGTATACAGAATAGGTATCCATGGAGAACTTATTTGGGGTCTTAGAAATTCAGGAGGAATTCAGGAGGCATTGAGGGTATGGTGAGTGAGTCTTAAGGTAGATGTCAGTCAGGGCAAGGGTTTGATAAATGGAAGTAGGAGGAAACAGGGCAGAGAGAACATCCTGACTGAGGAAACAGTATGCAAAGTTCCAGAGGCAGCAGACAAGTCAGCAGAGGTGGGAGGGATGAGGGGCCGGATGGAGCAACAGGAGGCCCAGAGACACCAACAGAGAATGTGCCTGGATGCTGTGGGTTCTGCAAACAGCCACGGGAAAGATAAACATATGCCAGTCCATTGCCCATCCATGGAGGCAGGAACCCACCCCACTCAAGGGATAGGACCACACCCCTCCTGGGGATGCTGAGCGACCCAGGAGCTGGCCAGGTCTCTCTCCTAGTTGGGATTCTAGGTCTCACTGGCAGACATGAGGCTGCTGTATTCTACATGGCATCTGACGCCATGGTTTGGGGCAGACATTTCCTGCAGGTCAAGTCCAGCTCAGGTTGAGGTTGTTGTGCCCTGGAGCACCAGACCTGTGCAAAACAGGATCGCTGGTGGGACCTGGTCCCCTGAAACTTCCCCTGGCTCAGGGAAGATGCTGGAGATAATCCTTGTACCTAATCCCTCTGCTCTCACAATCCAAAGTTTATTTCCACAAAACAAGGCTGCCAGCTGAGTTTGTTTCTCGTGTCCCTGTCCTAAGCCTTAATCATCAACTTCAGGGGACCCCACACAAGACAAAGCCATTCATTCATCCACCCTTTATCCATCACATACTTACTGAGCACAAAGAGTTGGCTATGACTGAGCAATGAACACTTTCACAGATCAGAAGATTTCTTATAGATAACCATCTTTCCAGTTTCCCACAAAAGACTACAAGCTTTGGCAAACCAGGCTCACATGTCCATTCAACTAGGGTTAGCACGGAGTAGAAGCTGCCCTCTTGCATTCATCACAATCACCCTTTTCCTCGCCCCTGCATCCCCGAGCAGGGACATCCACCAGAGGACAGGTGTTGGGACCCACCCTCACGGTTGTATTGTTGTTTGTTACTTGGAAACCTCCACCTGCAGAGACAGTCCCCAATATACGTGGCCATGATGATCTCTTCAGAATCTGTGCTTGCCTGTCCTGAGTCCTAGCAAACACTGCATGCTGGTCAGATGAGCACCTGTTCTTGTACCTGGTGTTGATGGTACCAGCTCCAGGCTGCGCTCAGAACCCACTGATGTGTCTATACGGGTTTGCTGTGTGGCCCCGAACAGGTCACTTCACCTACACCTTTGTGTCCTCACCTGCACAATTGGGGAAGTTAAAAACCCACTAAGTGTTCTCCTAGCTCTAAAGCTCTCTCCATAATCACATGTCCTTCCTTCCCTGTGGCACTCCTAAGACCTAGTCAGATCACAGATGTGGAAGAATCTTGAAAATTCAAGAATTGCACAGTGGCTAAGGGTATGGACTTTGGAGGCCAACAACTCAATGGTTTAAAATCTCAGCTCAGCGCCTGCTTGTTTTGAACCTGGGGAAACTTTCTTAAGGTCTCTCCATCTCAGTTTCCTCACATGTCAAAAGGGTATAATAAAATTCACTCACAATGTTGTGAATATTAAACAAGTTATTGTAGGGAAAGTGCTTAAAGCAATGCTTGGCGCCAAGAAGTGCTTAATAAATATTAGCTCTGTGCCAGGAGCCACTGTTATTGTAAAAGCCTCTGTTCTTGAAGAACGTCTAAATTCATGGGGAGACAAAAAGTGCCTCTAAAGTACAGTCTGGGGACAACAGGAATTCAGAGTGTGGTGGAGACTTTCAGACCTGTAGGAAGCAGGGAAGGGTGGCCTGAAAGAGTTTGGAAGGTTTCTCTAAGGAAGGTATTGATGGGAGGATTTGCCTGAGAAACAGTGGGAGTCAATGGGAGGGTGCTTTGTGGGGAGCCCTATCCCAGGTGGGAGAAAGAATGGACCAAGCATTGCTTCACTTGGTCATTTATATCTTTAAGGATGCCTCAAGTCAGGCTCAACATTTTGTGCCAAGGACACAGGTGAATGAAGCAATTCAATGTCATAGCTCAGACCACGGACACTGAGTCAGACATACTCGGGTGAGAGTCCCAGCACTGTGGCCATCAAGCTGTGTGATCTTGGTCAAGCGATTTAACCTCTCTGAGATTTACTTTTCCATTCTGTAAAATGGGGGGTGATAATGGCACTTCATCAGGGGGCCATAGTGAGGATTAAATGAAAAATGCCTGAAAAAGAAGTCAGCCCCTGCTAAGCGATGATCATTTTTGCTCCCTTGATATGGGTGTCTTTTGCACTGGAACATTGTGGGGAACATTACCTGTGTGAGAAATACAATTTCTGGCAGAGAATTGTACATAACTCAAAGGATAAGATCTAGGCTGCATGCAAAGCCTCTCCAGACTATGTGATGGTTCTACACATGAATAAAAATGATTCCGAGCAGTGTATTCAAAGCGTGGCCTGTGTTCTCATACCAACCCTGAATATCTTTGTAAGAGATCCATGATGAGACAATGGAGAGGGTGAGAGTAAAAGCTTAGATGCTTTTATGACGTGACATCCAGATGCATGTTTGATAGGCTTGTCTCACTGAACAGGAAGTAGATGAGTTCAGTCACTGTTGAATTTGCCTCCTACAATGCATGTGGCTTAAGTTGCATACCAGTTATGTACAGTAGGACCAAGCGTTAACCCATGATAGACTGGAAATATTTAAAAATGGTCCTTTGCAAAAGATAGTTTGAGAAACAGTTTTCTAGGCAGGCAGAGAGCTTTAATTCTGAGTGAGCAGATATCTCAGTCAGAGTCCTCCGGGAAAACAAAACGTACTCTATGTGTTTCAAACACAGAGAATTCAATAGAGGGGATTGATTACACAGGCCATGGAAGATCTGGGAAGCCAAACAAGGGACAATGGTACAACCCAGAAATTAGCTACAGCCGGAATCTGTGACCACCTCTAAGGCTGGAGGGACATCAGGAGGGTGTGGTACAATGAAAATCAAGGTTCAGGGTTGTCCAGAGAGAGCCAGACCCATGGTTAGGGCGCTCCAGTGGGAGCTGGTGCCACAGACAAGACTTAGGTTCTGTTTTAGATGCCACTGGAAGAAAGGACAGATAAGGAGAAACACCCTGACTTTTAGCCTCCTCCTATCCCCTGGTATTCTGCCAGGACCTTCCATTGGTTAGGACCCACCCAGAAGCCAGATGGCAAGGAAGCTTGGGGATAGAGAGCAAGGGAATGGCAGTGAATGGAACTAAGAGCAAGTAAGTCCGTGACTGTCACAGGGGGGTGAGAGAGCAGGAAACTAGCCAGACAGAAATGATTTCCAATCAACTTCTGACCATAGTGGGAGAGTTGGTGGCAGTGGATTCAGAATTTTCTCACTAGCTCTCCGTCTCCAGTTGTTGAGGAGACCAGTTAAGACGGTGCTCAGTTGATACTCCAGAAAAAGGACAAGGGAGAGGATGGAATTTCTGCACTGCCAATCTCAAGAGCAGGATTAAGAAAAAGGATTAGGGACTTCCCTGGTGGTCCAGTGGCTAAGACTCCATGCTCCAAATGCGGGGCGGGGGGCGGGGTGGGGTGGGGTGGAGTGTGCTGTATTTGATCCCTGGTCAGGGAACTAAATCCCACATGCTACAACTAAGAGTTTGCATGAAAGATCCCACTTGCTGTGATGAAGATCGAAGATCCCACATGCTGTAACTAAGATCCAGCATAGTCAAATAAAAATAAATATTTTAAAAAAGAAACAGGATTAAATATTTCTCTAGATTATTTTCCCTTCAAACTCCTTCTTGTCACTTTCAAGTGGGGAAAAAAAAATTCTGTGAGGTCTGTGATGTCTCTCATATTTGAAATGGAGATGTTAGAGTCAAAAGATGTGTGCATTGTGGAAAAGATGTGAGAGGATTTCGTAGAAGATGAAGAAAGAATTCCAGAGACGTTAAGCAAACAAGCAAACAGACCCAGCGGCAACAACTACAACAAACGAAGGGATGGGAGAATAAAACCCTTGTGAAAAAACCTGCCAGGCTATGATGCAGGGAGAAAATTGATATTAATGAAACATCATGAGCGAATTAAGACAGCCAAAGTACTCTCAGATGTCTGTAGGGACTGCTCCTCTCACTGGCTTTTGGAAAAAGTTAACATGTAAAACTTCCTCATAAACAAAAGTATTTTAAGAATTTCAACTCGGAGACATTCCTGGCTAGCATCACTCATGCAGTTGGGAATACCTTTGATTAATTCCGGCTGGTAATTAGGTTGGAGAGTGTTTGTGCCAAGCGTTTCTTAGAGCTGCGTGAAAAGTGAGGAAGGGCACCTGGGGAGAGACCCCCCCCACCTGGCTTTCGAGTCCTGAAGTGAGCTGGATGGTGACTTCTAGTTTTAGGAGTGAGACCAATACACTCTCAGATTAGCTCTGGTCATTCATAAGACTGTCACTGAAATCACCTTGTCTGTGATTGCAAAAGACACCAGCTGCAGAGTATCTCCAGCTCATCTCTCCTTTCTCTGAGACCATCCCCTCTTCACCGTACAGCCGTATTTAAACCTCAAGATCCCACCCCTGCATGTAGCTGATTGGACCAGGAGTGGTCATCTGACTAAGCTTAGCCAATCATATTCTTCTCCAACTGTCAAGCGTTTGGAACCAGCATTTGCAGATGCTAGTGAGTGTCTTCTTGTTGCTTGAATTGCCAAAGCATTAATGTTAAGGAGTGCTGGCTGTGTGCCTTTCATAGAGAAGCCAGTTTACAGAGAAAGAAATATGAAGATCCAGAGAAAAGCGGTTCCAGGCAATGAGGCTTGAGAGAGACTCTGGTTATGGGGCCCTTGTTCTTGTCCTCTATGAGGCCCAGTTGCATGGTCTCTCCTTGCCTTTTGAGAGGTGTATCCAAAAATAGTCCCCTTTTTATTGCTTGTGCAAATGTGGGTTTCTGCTCTTTGCCACCAAGATACCAACAGTATGAGAAAGTGGTGGTTGCTATGTTTTGGCCTAAGATGCCCTGGTGCCTGCAGTACTTTCTAATTACTCACTTCAGTTTAGGAGACATCTATGCAATGCCTCTTAATACTCTTTCCCATTCGTAGCTCAGTTGGTAAAGAATCGGTTTGCAGTGCAGGAGACCTGGGTTCCATCCCTGGGTTGGGAAGATCCCCTGGAGAAAGGAAAGGCTACTCACTCCACTATTCTGACCTGGAGAATTCCATGGACTGTATAGTACATGGGATCAGACACGTGTTGGCAGAGTCCCACGTGACTGAGCCACTTTCACTATCAATAAAGGAAGAAGTGGGTGAAGATGTTGTACAATTGGATGGCTTCTCTCAAAACTGTCCTGACCCAAAGCAGCCCTTGCCCTCCTACTTTATGTCCTACCATTTGGAGTCATCCCACTTTATGTAGGTCAACACAGGTTGCTACCTGGAGAGGGAGCGAGCCCATTGTACAAGTGGTATGAATGAAGCTCAGTGCTTAAGTGACAACTCTTTTTAGCATCTAGCAAAGCTCTGGAGCCTGGTGTGCTGCAGTCCATGAGGTCACAAAGAGTCAGATATGACTTAGCAAGTGACCACCACCAACAACAACAACAACACTAAGTTGGTATCAGCACCAAGGTGAGGCCTGTTACCCAGGGTTGGTTCCTGGAGAAATCTTGCAGCTGTCTTGGGGAAACTAGTATCAGTGCTTCCCCACCATGACTGTGCTTTAGAATTACTTGGGAAGGTTTTTGGGAAAAAAAAAAAAAAGTCTAATACCTACGCCACACTCCAGACCAACTGAATCACACATAGTCTCTTGGTTTGACACCTGGACATTATATATATTTAAAGTTTTTCTTTATTTATTTGGCTGCATTGGGGCTTAGCTGTGGCATACAGGATCTTCATTGCATCATGCAGGATCTTTCATTGTGGTGCACAGACTCTCTAGTTGCTGTATGTGGGCTTACTTGCTCCCAGCATGTGGGATCTTAGTTCCTTGAACAGAAATTGAACTCATGTTGCAAGGTGGGTTCTTAGCCACTGGACCACCAGGGAAGTCCTAGCATTGTTTTTTAAAAAATTCCTGGGATGATTTTAAGATTCAGTGGAAGGACTGATGCTGAAGCTGAAACGCCAATACTTCGGCCACCTGATGCGAAGTACTGACTCATTGGAAAAGACCCTGATGCTGGGAAAGATTGAAGGTGGGAGGAGAAGGGGATGACAGAGGATGAAATGGTTAGATGGCATCACGGACTCAATGGACATGAGTTTGAGTAAGCTCTGGGAGTTGGTGATGGACAGGGAAGCCTGGCGTCTGTCGTCCATCGGATTGCCAAGAGTCAGACACGACTGAGTGACTGAACTGAGGGTTAAGAACTATTGTGTGTCTATGTGCTAAGTCACTTCAGTCATGTCCAGCTCTTTGCAACCCTTTGGACTGTAGCCCACCAGGCTCTTCGGTCCATGGGATTCTCCAGGCAAGAATCCTGGAGTGGTTGCTATGCCCTCCTCCACAGGATCTTCCCAACCCAGGGACTGAACCCGTATCTCTCACCTCTCCTACATCAGCAGGTGGTTTCTTTACCACCAGCACCACCTGGGAAGAACTACTGAGCTGGGTGAATTACTTTCGGGAAAAAGGAGTGATTAACTGAGCTGATGAGTGCTGGATCTTCATTGTTGAGAGCTGAACATAAACCCCCTGAGCAGTTTGCTTGGGATGGTTGGGAGAAAGGAAAAAGAATAGGGTAGACTGGGCTATTGAGTTCAGAGGTTCCCTATCACTGTGGAGGTCAAACTAGCTTGGACTGTCTGAAGTTCATCACTCATTATACTTCATTAATTTGAATTCAGGTGAGAATTTATGAGTGTTCTCAAACTCTTAGGATATAGCTTTATTCAACAGAGGAAAAATATAAATAAGACAGCTTGTCCTTTGGCCTACTCATGGGAATCAGCTCTACATACACACAGGCACACACACACACACACACATACATACACACACACACACACACACACCCCAACAGTGAGTTTGCTAATAATACATTGGATTTGAGTTAGTCATTCAAGTAGGTCCTTGGGGATCACTATTTGCCAAACACTGTTCCTGGCATATGGTAGAGACTCAATAAATATTTGTTGAATTAATGAATAAATGAACATATTGTCACTGTAGAAGTCACCACATGCTGTTTGGATTATAGAAGGTTTTGAAAGAAAATGTAATATTTTGAGGTCCAAACAAAAATGAGCTGATCTGCCTCCATCTGTAGCCTGGGGATGGAGGGAAACAGTCATAGGTCAGAAACTCCATATTTGGGATGGGCAGAAATTTCTATTGCCTTTGCTTTCAAGATTCCCAAATTCTAACCTGTCGCCTCTGCATACTCCAAGGCTGGGTCTAACCTGGCTCAATTTTGGCTAGTCAACCTAGATAGCATATTGAAAAGCAGAGACATTACTTTGCCAACAAAGGTCCATCTAGTCAAGGCTATGGTTTTTCCAGTGGTCATGTATGGATGTGAGAGTTGGACTGTGAAGAAAGCTGAGCACCGAAGAATTGATGCTTTTGAACTGTGGTGTTGGAGAAGACTCTTGAGAGTCCCTTGGACTGCAAGGAGATCCAGCCAGTCCATTCTGAAGGAGATTAGCCCTGGGATTTCTTTGGAAGGAATGATGCTGAAGCTGAAACTCCAGTACTTTGGCCACCTCATGCGAAGAGTTGACTCAGTGGAAAAGACTCTGATGCTGGGAAGGATTGGGGGCAGGAGGAGAAGGGGACGACAGAGGATGAGATGGCTGGATGGCATCACTGACTCGATGGACGTGAGTCTGAGTGAACTCTGGGGGTTGGTGACGGACAGGGAGGCCTGGCGTGCTGCAATTCATGGGGTCTCAAAGAGTTGGACACGACTGAGAGACTGAACTAAACTGAACTGAATAAAGGGGAGTGGAGTGGGGCACCCCACATATGTCCTGTATGGGGGAGGTAACTGCCCCCTCCAGAGGGCTCCTCCTCTGGGCATCACCCTGTCAATGGACACACTGAGGGCCCAGAGCCTCTCAGACTTGCCAACTGAAATACCAATAAGGGCAATAGAACTTAAACTCATAATCTCCATGATATAAGGGCATTTCCATGAAGCAACCAGTGCCAGCAGGGCTGCTATGAATGAAACTGATTTGTGCCTTCACCACCATCATCCCAATTCCTATGTGAGATCTATAGTCCCAGTGTGGTTGTATTTGGAGATAGAGTCTATAAGGAGGTGTGTGTGTGTGCTAAGTAGCTTCAGTTGTATCTGACTCTTTGCAATCCTATTGATTGTAGCCCACCAGGCTCCTCTGTCCATGGGATTCTCCAGGCAAGAATAGTGGAGTGGATTGCCATGCCCTCCTCTAGGGGATCTTCCCAATCCAGGGATTGAACCTGCATCTCTAGCATTGGCAGGCAGGTTTCTTTACCACTAGCGCCGCCTGGGAAGCCTGCCTATAAGGAGGTAATTAAGGTTAAATGAGGTCATAGAGGTTATAATACAGAATGAAGTAGGTCAGAAAGAGAAAAACAAATACCATTTAACATCACTTATATGTGGAGTTTAGAAAAATGGTGCAGATGAACTTACTTGCAAAACAGCAATAGAAGAACTTTCCTAGTGGTCCAGTGGTTAAGAATCCACCTGCCATTGCAGGGGATGTGTGTTTGATCCCCAGTCAGGGAACTAAGATCCCACGTGCCAGGGGACATCTGAGCCCTTGTGCCACAACTAGCGAGAAGCTGGTGTGCCTAGAGAAGCCCCAGTGCTGCAGTGAAGGTCCTGCCTGCCCCAACTGAGACCTGATGCAGCCAAGTAAATAAAGAAACTATTTTGAAGAAAGCAGAAATAGAATCACAGATACTGAGAGCAAACTTATGGTCACCAAGGCGGGGGCAACAGGGTTGGGATGAATTGGGAGATTGGGACTGACATTCACATGCTGTGCTGGGCTCTGCTTAGTTGCTCAGTTGTGTCCGACTCTGCGATCCTGGACTGTAGCCCACTATGCTCCTCTGTCCATGGGATTCTCCAGGCAAGAATACTGGAGTGGGTTGCCATGCTCTCCTCCAGGAGATTTTTTCCTACCTAGGGATGGAACCCAGGTCTCCCACATTGCAGGCAAATTCTTTACCATCTGAGCAACCAGGGAAGCCCAAGAATACTGGAGTGGGTAGCCTATCGTTTCTCCAGGGGATCTTCCCAACCCAGGGATTGAACCAGGGTCTTCTGCATTGCGGGCAGATTCTTTACCAGCTGAGCTACCAGGGAAGCCCAATTCCCATATACACACCACTATATATAAAATAGATAACTACAGAGAACCTACTCTATAGCACAGAGAGCTCTACTCGGTGCTCTCTGGTGACTTAAATGGGTAGGAAATCTAAAAAAAAACAGTGTATATATGTTTACATAAGGCTGATTCATGTTGCTGCACAGCAGAAATTAATAAACATTGTAAAACAACTATAATCCAATTAGAAAATTTTAAATAAGAATGGCATTCTGATCCCTTAGGATTAGTGTTCTTATAAAAAGAGACACAGAGCGTCTTTAGTACTCAGAAGGACAGCCATGTAAAAACAAAGCTAGGAAGAAGGCACAAGGGACATCTTTGAAGTTTCTTGAACTACTAAAAAAGATGAATTCTGATGTTGTAATCTGCTTGACAATAAAGTCCTTGTTTTAGTATTAAAAATAGTGGTTGAAAATAACATTTTTCCTGACATTTCACCTAATCCCTATCTTATCTCCAGTTACCTTCCTAGGTGCATATGCCCAGTTTGGAAAGAACATGATGAGCTGAATTGAAAGTGGCTTAAGTTGGGAGGGAGCCATGATCTGGGTCAGAAGAAGTGTTTGCAGAAACTGAGGGTAATTGCCACAAAGGGGAGAGGCCTGAGAGTCAAGGATGACAGCTACCTTCAGATGTCAGAAAGAGAACCTGAAACAAAGGTCTTTAGTCTTATCAAGCACCATGTTCCCTTTTGATGAATATAAAAATCTTATTATTCTGGGTACTATCTGGCTCTTATTTATATCATGGAAAATATTGTTTTTCATTTCTTGACTTTAAATATCATAACAAACACCTGTGTGTTTTCAAACCATTTTCACTGCTGACACCCTCTCCACTCTGGAGATTCTGATACACCCTTCGGGTTGGTTTCCTTCTCTGTCTGCTGAATTTTGCTATTTTAAGTGTATAGTTACACAAAGCAGAATCTGGCCAGTGGGGATGAGTTCCAGAAAGGTAGATTTCAGCATATAAAGGAAGGCATTCTGAAAGAGTCCAAAATGGATTAATGTTTCAGGTAGTGAGCTCCCCATGGCTGGAGAAGTGTAAGAGGCCAAGTGACTACTTTTGATCACAGCAGTAATTGGTTGCTGTGATTTCCAGTTCTGACTTTGTGCTTCAAAAACCAAGATATATGATATGGAAACTCCAGATCTCTGGACGAACAGCCACATTTTCATAGGTTAGACATTTCAGCGTGTTAAAGATTGTTCTCTGTACTTTTAAAGAGGGGACACTCACCTCCGATTCCTTGAGCTCCCTAATTCTTTCTACCATCCAGTTTGGGGAGTTGAACTAGGGCATCAGGGATGTGGAGGCCCTGATGGTGCAGTTGAAGAAGGTGGCACCAGGGGTGTCATATGAAAAGGACAAAGGGAGTTCTCTCTGTCACTTCAGCCTTTCTTGGCCAGAAGAGCCAGGGTTCCTTCATTTCGTACTGGAGGTCTCAGCTCCCTACCATGAAAACTTAGCCTGGCCCTGAATCACTCTGTGCTGTCCCATCGTGTGCATGTTGTTATCCTGAAAAATGCCAGCTCACCCCTCCCTCTTCTCCTTCCAATCTTAGGCCAGAGATGACCTTACCACAGGCTAATCTTAATGCATTTGGTTTGACAAGGCGGGTGTATTTTGTGATCCCTCTCCTATCCACCTCTCAAAAAATAAACATTAAAGGATTTCATATTAGGAATCTAGATTTCCAATTTATCTGTATCACTCGGATCTGGGAATCAGGACTTGCAGCCCACAGGGCACAAGTCACCTCTGTGCTGCCCTCTCCTCACCAGCTACCCCTTGTCTTCATTTAGCTCCCACCCAGAGTGGATCCTGAGACCCGGATTGAAGAGCAAGTTATTTATTGGGAAGATGAGCCCAGAACACACGTTCAGAGGGTGGGTACGTGGGCCGGGGAGGGAAGAGAGCCATCAGGTCCTATTCTGGGGAGCTAGAGTTTAATCCTGCTGGATCACAGATCAGTGCAGTGAGTGCAGATCAGGTCTCTGTGTCCCTCCTGAGAGGAGCGGGAGCTGGGGTATTTGTACACCCACTCCTGCCAATCACGAGTGGAGGCTGTTCAAGCAGGGAGAGAGCCAGTGGCCGAAGAATCCTGGCAGCAGGGAGTCCAGAGTCCTCTGAAGGGGTCAGGCCTGCCCGTGGGCAGGGGCCAGGGGTGGGGGGTGAAAGGGTCAGGCCTGCCCGTGGGCAGGGGCCAGGGGTGGGGGGTGGGGGTTCTGCTGCTTCTCTGTGAGAAGCTTGATGCTACCTCTCTGCTTTAAACCATTTTGTCTGGCTCTGTTTAAAAAACATGGAGGGACTGGATGGGAAGGGAGGTGGGCGGGAGGTTCAGGATGGAGGGGACACATGTATACCTCTGGCCAATTCATACTGATGTATGGCAGAAACCATCACAATATTGTAATGTAATTATCTTCCAATTAAAATAATGAATTTTAAAAAAAGAAAAAGGACATCACCTCTCCTCACCATCCTTCTCTGACTCAATTCCTGTTCTGAGCTATGAGGGCATGATGGCGTATGCTGTGGGTTTAGGGGGAGATGTGTGGATCCAGGCAAGGTGCCGTGTCTCCTAAGACGAAAGTCTTTTGCCTTGCACGGCCTTGTCCTCTCAAACCCCTCAGCCGGGCTGATCTTGATTGGGTGTCCTGGGTCCTCTCTTTCCTTATCCCCATCCAGCCAGTCTTGCTCTTTCCTTCCGGAAGATTTAAATTCCTCAAGTCGCCTGCTCTCTGGTTCATTCAAAGTTAACCAGCCAAGTGGTTTTGATGGCCAGTTGTGGGGGGATTAATTGGAGGGGAGGGATTAAAACAATCCTTTTTCTAAGTCAAATCTCCAGATCCGGGTCATTAAAAATGATGCCTTTTTAAGCACTTCCATGTTTGCTGGCATCCCCTTGCTGAGCAAAGGAAGAACGGCAGACGCCAGACAATGGGCCTCCATCTGCCCTCGTGGCCACAACGTTTCCTGGAACCAGAGGGCTGGTAATAGGTACAAATGAGAGGGGCGCGTTCTCTGCCAGGCCCTCCCCAGAGGGGCATTAATCTTCACCATAGACGTGCTTTATTCTGAGAAGCTGTCTTGTAAACCCCGTGCAGACAGCTGTTGTTTTCAGATTACAGAGCCTGTTGACAGTCTCTCCTTCAAAGGATCTACGCTTTGGGGCTTTTAAACTTTGCAAACCATGCCACTGAGTCCCTGCTGGATTCATTTTGGCAGAGGTGCCAGCCAAAGGCTTCCTTTTTCCGTGTCTTTGGATGCCAGGGCTTGGAGTCAGGACTGGCTGTAGCCACTCCTGGAGTGAGTGAACTTTTCCTGGTCCCTTCTCATCTTTTCCTGGCCCTTTTGTCCCTCAGGTGGTATAAACCGGAGACTGTGTAAGGCCAGATCATCAAATGCACCCATGAGTTCCTGCCTTCTGGGGTGTTTAGTGACACCGAGCCACAGTCGGTGGAGCTGACGAGACAAGTAGACCAAGGCCTTGAGTCAAGGGTGTGGCCGTGAAATGTATTGCTTAGGGCACTCGGCCTCAACTGTTTACCAGCTGGGAGCCCTGGGATCAGCCACTTAACTTCTGCTATTCCTGTTTCCTGGGCTATGAAATGGAAAGATAGCACCTACCTCAGGAAGCTTTATCTTCATTATAAAGATAAAATGAGATAATACACAAAAAGCTTCTTGGTTGACACACAGTAAGAGCTTGATAAATGATAGCATTTTAAAGTTATCAAAACATTTATTTTCTTATTGGAGTAGAATTGCTTTACAAAGTTGTGTTATTCTCTGCTGTACAACAAAGGGAATCAGCTATATGTATACATATATCCCCTCTCTCTTTGACCTCCTCCCCACCACCCCCACCCCCTTCCCACGGTGGCCAGGACATGAACATGTCCATCGACAGATGAACGGGTAAAGAAGATGTGGTACATATATACAATGGAATCTTACTCAGTCATGAAAAGGAATGAAATTGAGTTTTTTTGTAGCGATGTGGATGGACTTAAAGTGCATCATACAGAGTGAGGGAAGTCAGAAAGAGAAAATGAATATTGTATGTTAGTGCATATATGTGGCATCTGAAAGATTTGTTTTATTGAAGTATAGTTGATTCACAATGTTGTGTTAGTTTCAGGTATACAGCATAATGAGAGCTCTTTTGCCTTCATCCTCCTCCTCTTCCTTATCACCTGGGCTTCCAGAAATACCATCACTCTGTTTCAGAGGAGGACTGGGCCCCATCCACTGTAAAGGAGCAGAGCTAGCTTCCTAAGTCGTGGTGCTGTGGATGGAGGACGGCCAGTCAGAACCGAGAGGGTGGCATTCCAGGTGGAGATCACCAAGCAGGCTGTGAAAGGAGAGACGCCACCGTGTGTTTAGGGATCAGCAAGCAACAGATCTGTCTGAAATCAGTGCAAGAGACGCAGAGGGGACTTCCCTGGCGGTCCAGTGGTTGGGAGTCCGCCTGCCAATGCAGGGGGCACAGGTTCAATCCCTGATCCAGGAAGATCCCATATGCTGCGGGGCAACTAAGCCCATACTCCGCAAATACTGAAGCCCACTCACCCAGAGCCTGTGCTCCACAGCAAGAGAAGCCACCGCAGGGAGAAGCCTAAGCACTGGAACAAAAGCCCAGCACAGCCAAAAGTAAATTTAAAAAATAAATAAGAGAGAGGCAAAGAGGAGGAAACGAGGCAGAAGAGGCAGGCTGGGACCAGCACAAATGCATGGCTTAACTGTGGTGGGCACCATGGACAGCTTTAAACTAGAGTGTCATCAGAGCAGGAGGTGCCCATGCTCAGAAAGAACAAGTCTGCTTTCTAGGAGAGGCCGAACTTCTCAATTAGGAGATTTCTCCTTTGGCCTTGACAAAATGGCCAACAGGACCACACGCTTGGATGTTTCATTTGTCAAATGACATCCCTTGCTTCGACAGCAAAGCTGAGGCCCCGTGTGATATGCCAGGGTGGGACGGTGGGACATTTTATTGGACAGTATTGAATTTGTTCAGACCTCTGCAATTCCCCTGGAAGGGGCCCTAGTTACGGGGTCAATTTATCCTCCGACCTGAAGCCACAAAGTTGATAATCAGCTGCCACTGTCTATGGGGGAGATGAACTCCAATGCGGAGCTGTTCAATAAATCTGCTATTAGCAGGGAAAGTGCTTACATGCACTTAAAAAAAATTAAACAACAAAATAAGAGCCGCTGATTGACAAGGCATCAATAAAGCCATATGTGTGCATTGCTGACCCCAGCTGCCAATCTGTGTTTATTAGAAATCAGTTTCTATAAATAGCTTGTGGCAGGGAGAACAGTGAGCTGCTTCTCAGATGGGGGATTGTGAGTGCTAACTCTTCAATACTAGGCTCTTGGTTCAATTTAGTTAATTGTTTGCCACAGCTGAAAGCTGGGGTGTCAGTAGTGAGGGGCTAGTGTCAGGAGGTGGTTAATAATTTTTTATCCTCCCATTTTGGAAGCAGAATTGCTAGCTCCCCACTCTAGATCTAGTCTTCCTTTTCCTTGACCAACTGAACCCCAGTTTGTTTCCAGGTTAGTTACGTCCTGTACTAAAACAAATGGCTTTCCCATTCTTCTCCGAAGCTTGGGTTGTGCACACAGCTCTGGCCATGAAACACAAACTGAGGGTTTCAGGGGAAATGTTTGCCAACTCAGTACATGCACAACCACTTTCTCTTTCTTTCTTCCATGGATCCCACATGACGCAACTAAGACTCAGTCAGTTCAGTCGCTCAGTCATGTCCGACTCTTTGGGATCTCACGGTCTGCAGCATGCCAGGCTTCCCTGTCCATCACCAACTCCCGGAGCTTGCTCAAACTCATGTCCATCAAGTCAGTGATGCCATCCAACCGTCTCATTCTCTGTCATCCCCTTCTCTTCCTGCCTTCAATCTTTCCCAGCATCAGGGTCTTTTCAAATGAGTCAGTCCTTTGCATCAGGTGGCCAAAGTACTGGAGTTTCAGCTTCAGCATCAGTCCTTCCAATAAATATTCAGGACTGATTCCCTTTAGGATTCCCTGGTTTGATCTCCTTGCAGTCCAAGGGACTCCCAAGAGTCTTCTCCAACACCACAGTTAAAAAGCATCAGTTCTTTGGCGCCCAGCTTTCTTTATAGTCCAACTCTCACATCCATACATGACTACCGGAAAAACCATAGCTTTGACTGATGGCTGGCCCTTTGTCGGCAGAGTAATGTCTCTGCTTTTTAATATGCTATCTAGGTTGGTCATAGTTTTTCTTCTAAGGAGCAAGCATCTTTTAATTTCATGGATGCAGCCACTGTCCACAGTGATTTTGGAGCCCAAGAAAATACATGGGTGTGGGTTCTGCAATGGATTAACCTCCTGGGCATTTATCATCTAACTCCATCTTCATGTCACCACCTTTGCCAGATACCACCAGGCTTCAGACACTATACACTGCCGTCTTATTTCTTTTCTTATCACTCTTCTGAGTGGGTGTTGTTAACCCCATTTCACAGGGAAAGAAACAGAGGCTCATAGAGTTTATCCATTATCATCCTCATTTATTCGGTCTGTCAACAATGTTTCCTGAGAGCCTCCTATCTATCAGGCACTGTGCTAAGCCTTCTCTGATTTAATCCTTGAAGCACTATTATGAAATGGCTACTATGAACATTAATTTTCAGGCTCAGAGAACTTATTGATTTCATTCATTCTTTCAATGAACTTTGAAATAGGCCACCTGATCACTACATCAAGAAGCAGAAGTGGCCCAGCTGTCCCGATGGGAGGTTGTCCACACATTCCCTTTCTTCCCAGGGATGGGTTTTGGTT
Source organism: Ovis canadensis (assembly GCF_042477335.2). NCBI lineage: Eukaryota > Metazoa > Chordata > Mammalia > Artiodactyla > Bovidae > Ovis > Ovis canadensis. The sequence continues at coordinate 36,590,991 of NC_091258.1, read as the reverse complement.
CATCTTCCCTGAGGGAGAAGGACCACCTTCCCTGGGCCATCTGCAGGCCTGCAAGTGATGCGTTAGTGGGGCAAGGCTTCAGGTGCCTTCCCAGGCTCCTGCCCCCTGGCCTGGCTCTCAGTTTTGCAACATCAGTGGCCTTGCACTGGTTTGTTTCAGCCTCTCATTTGCTTTCTAAGGGGGGACTGTTCCCCTCATTTTACTGATGAAGATTTAAAAAATTTTTTTGATGTGGACCATTTTTAAAGTGAAAGTGTTAGTCACTCAGTCATGTCCAATTCTTTGCGAACCTGTGGACTGTAGCCCACCAGGCTCCTCTGTCCATGGGATTCTACATGCAGGAATACTGGAATGGGTACCCATCCTCTCTTCTCCAGGGGATCTTCCCAACTTAGAGATCAAACCTGGGTATCTTGCATTGCAGGAAGACTCTTTACTATTTGAGCCACCAGGAAAGCTCATTTTTAAAGTCTTCATTGAATTTGTTACAACACTGCTTCTGTTTTATGGTTTGGTTTTTTGTCTGCAAGGAGTGTGGGATCTAAGCTCCCTGATCAGGGATCGAACCTGCATCTCCTGCATTGAAAGGCCAAGTCTTAACCACTGGACCACTAGGGATGTCCTTCACTGATGAAGATTAAGTAAAAGCCTTGTATTAGCCTGTGTGTTATAAAATCACTGACTAAAGTGTAGTGGATCCTATGGCCTCCTACTCACATCTCTTTACTAGGCTGGTGCACTTAACCCTCAGCAACTGTGAGTACTGGCTACCCATGGCTCACAGGTGCCCATGAATTGTCCAGACAGTTTTCTTTGACCAGTGGTAAGCCCCCTTCCCAGGGAGTTTAAACACCCTAATTCGTGACAGCAACCGGCAGCCAATGACTGACCGATAGAAGGGGACCAAACCTGGACATCTTGGCTGAGGATCAAACCACGTGTAAGTTGTAATTCACGCTTCAGGCCTCCCCTGTAAGACCAAGTTCTTACACACCTTCCACCTTCCTCCACTCTACCCTACTCCCGTCATTCTCTTTCTCCTGAGAAACATGAATTACCTCAGTCCCTGTTCTGGGCTCTGCTCTACAGGAACCTGACCCAAGGCATCCAGGTAAAACCTTGGAAGTCACCTAGTGGGAGTCTTTAGAGAGTTTTACCTTCCCCTGGTCTCAGGCCAGGATGGGTTGCTGATGGTCACTGACGTTCTTCCTGCCCTGTCTTATGATCGACTGTCTGCTTATGCGTTGGTTTCTCTTGATTGACCAAATGATACTCTTGAGGACGAGCCTGAGTTTTGATCAGCTTTGTGCCTTCCTGTCCAGTGCTCGCCTGTGATGAGCGTCCAGTGATAAGAACAGCAACATAACATTAACTTGAGCTGACATCAAGTATTTGTTCTGTGTTGGGCACAGTTCTAGTGTGTTTACATATAGTACTTCATTTACACCCCACTGCACTTTCACTTTTCCCTTTCATGCATTGGAGAAGGAAATGGCAACCCACTCCAGTGTTCTTGCTGGGAGAATCCCAGGGACGGGGGAGCCTCTTGGGCTGCCGTCTTTGGGGTCACACAGAGTCGGACACAACTGAAGCAACTTAGCAGCAGCAGCAGCAGTAGTCCTCTTAAGTAGGAGATATTATTATTCCCATTTTGTAGATGAGGCTTGAGAAGAGCTATGCAAGGGAAGAATCAGGGCTGGAATGCTACACCTCTGACTCCTAACTGGGGCTCTCTCTGTCCATCTGCTCAGAGAGGAAGTATTGCCTTACTACAGAGTCAGGTGAGAATTTGTTCAAAGGTTCTTAAATAGTATCTCTCATCTCACCTTCAGGGTGAAAGGAGGTGGTAGCAATGCTTGATAAAAGGAAGCCACAACAAAGCTAAACATCTTGGTTTCACAGCACGAATCATGCAAAGTTGGAAAGCGAAGATTGGTTACAGAATGCCAGATCTCAGTTCCAACTGATATTTCATCAGCTTCAGAAATGAAGGCACTCCGGGAGCCCACCACGTGTGAGGTAGCAGATGCGATAGGAAGAAAGTTCAGTCCTGTTAGTCTACTGGTCCATTGTGGGTATTTCTGCTTCCACAGGAGACACAGAAGTTTCTGGGACACACCTCTTTACTCGTCCCATTCAGGATCTGAGCCACCTAGAGAATCTTGGCATCTCAAGGATCTGAGACTTCAGGGGTCATTGAATCCATTCCCAATTGAGGAATGAGAATAATAGCACAGTATAGCCCCTATATATGAGCCTTCAAGTTGTGAACTTTCAAAGATGCAAGCATGCATTCCATCAGAGTCAGGCATGGATGGAAGCACAGCTTGTCCTCCGTCTCCTACTGCTGACAATCCTTCAGCTCTCCCATCTCCCATCTCCTCCCTCTTCTTGCCCGTTCACTTGGTGGCAGCCCCTGTATGCCAGCGGTTGTGCTTTTCAAGGTACTGTACTGCACTGTAAGATGAAAAATGTTTTATTTTTTGTTTGTTTTGTATGTATTATTTGCGTGAAAAGTATTATAAACCTATTACAGTACAGTACTATATAGTTGATTGTGTTAGTTGGGTACCTAGGCTAACTTTGTTGGACTTATCAACAAATAGGACTTACAAACGTGCTCTCAGAACAGAACTCATTCGTAAGTAAGGGACTTACTGTAATAAGACTTATTAACATATGATGACTTATTAACTTATAAGACTTATTAACAAGGGACTCTTGAGAGTCCCTTGGACTGCAAGGAGATCCAACCAGTCCATTCTGAAGGAGATCAGCCCTGGGATTTCTTTGGAAGGACTGATGCTAAAGCTGAAACTCCAGTACTTTGGCCACCTCATGCGAAGAGTTGACTCATTGGAAAAGACTCTGATGCTGGGAGGGATTAGGGGCAGGAGGAGAAGGGGACGACAGAGGATGAGATGGCTGGATGGCATCACTGACTCGATGGACGTGAGTCTGAGTGAACTCCGGGAGTTGGTGATGGACAGGGAGGCCTGGCATACTGTGATTCATGGGGTCGCAAAGAGTCGGATATGACTGAGTGACTGAACTGAACTGAACTGAACATGTGATGAACATTTGCTATGTAATGGGCATCCTGCTAAGGGCTTTATGTATTTATTTCTCTCAACCATCCTAGGAGGTAGGTACTACAGATAACTCCAATTTGAGGAAAAGGAAATGAGTCACAGAGCATTTAAGCTATTTGCTTAAATTTATATAGAAAGTAGATGTGTTTATTAAGGTTGCATTTGCTCTGTAATGAATAATTCCCCAAAGGTTAGTGTTTAACATGCTAGAAATTCACCTCCAGACCACCTCCCCCCTCCAACATCGCAGGTGTTTCTGATCACTGGGTGGGGCCTTCTACAATACATGGTGCTTTGCGGACCCAGGCTCCTTCCATCTTGTAGCTCTGCTGTCTCCTAGAGCCTTGCAGGTCAACCACTTCCACCCAGTGAAAGGAGAGAGAGAGCACGGAGATGGTGTATCTACTTCTTGAACCTTGGCTCAGAACTGACATGCATCCATCCCTTTCACATACCGCTGATGAAAGTCAGTGATGGAGGCAAATTTAGATGCATAAAGGGAAGGCAGATACTTCTCAGAAGCAACTCTGAAATGTGGGTTAAAAGAGATGAAATTGAATGACCACTAGCCATTTTGTCACAGTAAATCCTCCCTGAAGGTAGAAAGAGGGAGAGGGAAGAATTAGACATTGTAACTTCATTGGTTTCCTTGAACCAAGACTGCATAAGCTTTCCCAGAACCTCTCCAGCAGACTTCCACTTAGGTCTCATGGGCCACAACTGGGCCACATGTCCATCCCTAGATGTATGGGATACTAGGAAAACAGAATAAGATTGTCTCAATTTGTTTACATCCGTCATGTTTCATCACCTGAAACTGGGTGCGTTGCCTTCTGGAACTAAAATGGGTTTCAGTTAGCAAGAAAGAAAGTGAAAGTGAAAGTGTTAGTTGCTCAGTCCTGGCTGACTCTGCGTCCCTATTAACTGCAGCCCACAAGGTTCCTCTGTCCATGGCATTCTCCAGGCGAGAGCACTGGAGAGGTTGCCGTGCCCTCCTCCAGGGGATCTTCCCAACCCAGGGATTAAACCCAGGTGTCCTGCATTGCAGGCAGATTCTTTACCATCTGAAACACCAGGGAAGCCCAAGAAAAGGAGGATGAGTCTTGAGCAATCAGCTCCTTGAGCCTATCACACATTCATTCATTCAACCTCTATTCCACAAATCCCCAAGCACCTACTCTGTGCCATGCATTATTTTTTATAGTCCAAAGCCATCCTGCCTCCTACCCAGCACTTCACTGAAACTTTCCTCATCAGGGTTACCAGGTACCTCCAGGTAGATAAATACGAGAAATATCCTCCAGAGATCAACTCCATGGCCTACTAGATGCTTTTGCCAAAACAAGGTCTTCTTTGGGGTTCCCAAGAACAAATCCCATAGCCCAAGGTTTAGGCATGAAAAAAGTATGCCCACCTGTGGAGGTGGTCTCCCTAGCAACTACATCAGCAAAAGGGATGATGAAGAGCCAGGAGCCCTACCCACCAGGGGCCCCGTGCCTGGCTCCCTGGAGGGTAGTTGGGAGGGGTCTTTCCCATCATTTCTGATGCCTGAACTGAGTTCATGTTCAGAATGTATATAAAGTTATTTGGGCCAAATTTCCATGTTAACTGTTCAGATCAGAAATGCTCAATGTCAGTTAAATTTGGTTGGATTATAAGACAACACAGTCAAGATCAGGAACATGTGGCCTGATGTGATTTAACCCAGAGAAGAAATGCCTGTTCCCTTCTGCTCAGCTATAACATTATACATATAAAGATACATACGCGCTTGCTCTCTGCCAGAAATGTCAACTGCTTTTGATCTCTCCCTTTAGATATTAAAGTTTCCCCCTGCTCGCCCCTCTGCTTGGCAAGCCCCTTAAGGGCTTTCAAACCAATAAACAAGCCTGGAGCTGCTGAGAGGGTGGAAGCTGTTTGCCTTTTTGAGCTGGTGCCCCGTGGCCCGAAGGTCGTGTTTAATCAGCCTCAAGGTTTTGCTTAACATTGACTTAGAGTTTAAAATAGCATTGCAATAACCTCAGCCCCTTCCTGCTCTCCCCCATCAGCCGGGGGAGGAGGAAGACAGGGCCCCATGGCTTTGGGAGTTTGTGTGTTTGTTGTTAAGGTTCTGAAGCAAATGAGCTGTGTTTGGCTGGTGGCCATGGCGGAGAGATGCCCTCCTTGTTTCGGGGAGGGGCTTGGCCCTAATGCTAGGACCTGGTCCCGAGTACACGAAATAATAGACTTATTGTAGCAGAATGCCAGCTGGAGATTGGGGTTGCGTTTCTTTCTTTTCTTCTTCTCAGACTCTAAAGATAGCTAATGCTCTTTAGAAGAGGGCATGGATCCCTGATGTATTTCTCAGTTATGCCCATAATAGTGGGTGGAGGGTGAGAATAGTACCTATTACAGTAATATTGCAGTATATTACAGTAATATTACAGTATTCAGTTCAGTTCAGTTCAGTCGCTCAGTCGTGTCCAACTCTTTGCGACCCCATGAATCGCAGCACGCCAGGCCTCCCTGTTCATCACCAACTCCCGGAGTTCACTCAGACTCACGTCCATCGAGTCAGTGATGCCATCCAGCCATCTCATCCTCTGTCGTCCCCTTCTCCTCCTGCCCCCAATCCCTCTATGAGCTAACTGCAAACTCTTCCAAGACTGGAGCTGATATAAAGCCCTTACTGCTGTTCCTCCCCTGGGAGGGGTCTTTCATGCCACACAAAGTCTGGGATGGGCATTGACTGCTTCTGCTTGCTCTGGTTCTCCTCCCTCTGATCTTGCCCTACTTCTTGACCTTCCCTCTGAAGGATCTCGGTCCTCCCCTGGTGGCTTGATTCTTCACCCTTGGAACCTGGTGTCACCTAAGACAAATTTTGTTCATCCTACAGAGTCTGCCTGTTAAAGTATTCTTCCATCGCATTATTATACTTAGAAACACCCTCCTCATCTGGCCAACCAGTGATTTCATGGACTCATCACCAGTCTAGTATTAAATAGTTCAGTCACCCAGTGTTAATCAGGATGAGTTCATCTGTGTTGCAATAACAAAACAGCATCCATATCTCCATGCAACAAAATGCAACAGAAGTTCATCACCCATGAAAACTCCTATGGAAATGAAGCTGCTCTCCAGGGCTTCTGGTTCCCCTGCAGTGACTAAGTGACCGAGACAGCTTCCACCCTCTTAACATGAGGCCTCCATGATCACAGAAGAGACAACTGGTAGGTTGACAATCAGCTTTTAAATGCTTTGGCCAACCCAGTAATACTTGCCACTTCTGCTCACAGAACAGCTATAATCACATGATCCCATATACTGCAGGAGATCTGGGGCAATATATGGATACTGGATGAGGAGGAAATCCCTTGCCACACAGCCCTGCGTCCACATCTCTGACCCCTCATAATAATCCCTAAGAGGATGCTAGGATTCTTCCCAGGCTGTGGGAAAATTTACTTCTGAATCTACTGAGAGCCATGAGATGCTAGTATCAGGACCCCGTTTTCCAGGGCAGGCTGCTTTGTATTTCTTTTTTAAAGATGGTCAGTCAGGGGCAACTGTAAGAGGAGACACAGGAGAGGCTTGGGAAAACAAAGTTTAATGTTTATACTCACGGGTCCTAGAGACAGGAGACCCGGCATGCTATGCAGAGCCACCTGGGAAAGACACCAGGGTGACAGGAGGCAGAAGAATGCACGGGGCAGGGAGGACTGAGGCCACCGCGCTTATTGGGGTTCCCGGGGGACAGGCAAGGTAGGATACGGTGAACCACCTCAGATTGGCTGGGGTGAGTCATTTCAGCAGGTGTGGGCCGTAGGGGTGGCCTGGCCCTGGGATGGCGAAGGCAGGGGAATGTTGCCTTCTGGAGTGCAAGGCCACATAGAAAAGGGATGGCGGACTGGTTTTCATATCACAGTTCCGTTCCCTACTGGGCCTTTGTTGTCTAGGAATTGGCTACCAGGGGAAAACAGTTGCAATCTAGACAGAAAGTATTTTTTTTAAATTTTATTTGCTTATTTATTTTTGGTAATGCTGGGTCTTCATTGCTGCAAGGGCTTTCTCTAGTTGCGGAGAGCGAGGCTGCGCTTCATTGCTATGTGTGGGCTTCTCATTGAGGTGGCTTCTCTCATCGGGGAACACGGACTCCAGGGTGCTTGGGCTTCAGTAGTTGTGGAGTAGGGGCTAAGTAGTTGCAGCTCCCAGGAGCTAGGGCACAGGCTCAATTAGGTGAGGTGCACGGGCTTAGTTGCTCCACGGCACATGGGATCTTCCTGGATCAAGGATTACACCTGTGTCTCCTTCATTGGCAGGCAAATTCTTCACCATTGAGCCACCAGGAAAGGTTTTGTGAGATGTCAACACATCATAATATACAGAAAATGGAAAAACAAATTTTCCTAGGGCTTTTTTACTAGGGCCTTCCCAGTACCCTGGCCCTAGTGAAAGCAGGAAGTCAAAGTTCAGACACTTAAGATCCAGGGTAAGGGGCAGCCCCATATTTCACAGATGGACACCAAGACCCAGATACACTAGGCGTGGGTCTCTTCCTTTTCCTTCTTCCAGAATTTCTGGAGACCCCAAGACTTCTTGTTCAGAAAAGAGGTTCCAAAGTCACTTCTCGGTGAGTACCTGGTGACTTCATGTGCTGCCCTGACCTGGAACAGAGCAATCTTTAACCCAAAAGACAGCGCCATGTTTAACTCAGAGGGATGGAGTACAGAGCCCTCAGAAGGCTGGAAGGCCAAGAGGGAGGGAGAGAATTTGGGGAAGAGAGCAGGGGGCCTTACTACTGCTTCAAAATCACAGCATCCCTCTCTTGAAAGTGAAAAATGAAAGTGAAAGTCGCTCTGTCTAGTCCGACTCTTTAAGACCCCATGGACTACAGAGTCCATGGAATTCTCCAGGCCAGAATACTGGAGTGTGTAGCCTTTCTCTTCTCCAGGGGATCTTCCCAATCCAGGGATCGAACCTAGGTCTCTCGCATTGCAGGTGGATTCTTTACCAGCTGAGCCACAGGGGAAGCCCCCTCAAAACCCCCATCTGACCTGAAACTAAATATTCTCTTTGTTTTTGAACCTACTTTGTTTTCTCATTCAAGGTCAATTCTGAAGTATTTTCTTGAAATATTTCAGTGACTCCACCTGAGATGAGGGACAAGCCTGTGGGGGCTACTGCCCTGAATGACCTTATTGTTTGAGGCTGCACCATGGGCTCCCCAAAGGGCCTGCATCAAGCAATTTGCTAGAAAGCCTGGGAAAGGAAGCCCCTACCCCTGGCCCTCGCCGCTGAGTGAGCCGTCTCAGTCCAGGCAGGTGTGAGCTTCAGTGCTTGAGTGGAAGGGAGCTAGTAATATTCCCTCTGAGCATCTGGAAACAGATGCCTCCAAAACCTGTGGATTACTTTCCTGGCACGCACGACCTACTAATTAACTTTTACTATTTACCTCTGGAAAGAGAAGGGGCTTCCTGGACTCTGGAGAGGGCCTGACCCCTCTCCACCCCAATCAGGCCTGAACACTTTTCTGGCTCCCAGAGGGTGGGTGAATTTTGGGGTCTGGAAAAGGGAAAAAATTATATAAGCCCATGCCCATGCCTGCCCCACCTCTCTGCAGGCTTCTCCTGAAGGTGAAGAGCAATAATACAGGGTAGGGGGTATGAGAATGAAGTAGTTCAGTCAAAGTGAATTAGCTCCTTCTTACTACTTGACATTGATCTCTCTGAAGGTCACTTTCCTCATTTATAAAGTGGAAGAAACAATTGCATCTCTCTGTGAGAATTGTTGGGAAGGTTAGAGTGTTTGTGTGGGAGAGTCTGTTAGATGCCCCCTCGATGTCCACTTGCCTTTTCTCATTACCAATAGGCCTGTGAGTCTTTATTTGGGCAGCAAAGTGCCCAGACAAAAGACAGTCCTTCCTGGTCTCCCTTGAAGCTAGAGATGACCTCTGCAAAATGAGTGGAAGTTATTGGTGGTAGCAGAGTTTCCAGGAATATTACAGGGGTCTGCCTTAACTGAGAGACAAGCATAGTGCTCTCCCCTCCCTGTTTCATTCTCCTTGTGCTGAATGCAGACTAGATGGCTGGAGCTCCAGCAGCCTTCCTGGAGTATAAACTGCTCTTGAGAATAGATCCATGTGCCAAAGATGGTGGAATAAAGAGATGGAGATGTCACACTGGCCCTAGGCTCTCTGTTTCTGGATTACTTCTAGGGGATGGAGAATTGGCTTATTTTTGTTTAAGTCAGGGATTCTCAAGCTCTAGCCTGCATCAGAATTATTTGGAGAGCTGGTTAAAACAAAGATACCTGGGCTCCAGCCCCAAGAGTTTCTGATTCAGTGGACCTGGGGGCGAGGGCTCCAGAATTTTTTTTCCTAACGTGCTCTCAGGGGTCATCCCTCAGAGATGGGCCCCCAACCTGGGCATCACCCCTCAGGAATGGAGCCCAGATTCAGGTCACCTCTAGAGATAGAACCCAGGTAGGATCAGCCATCAGGACATCCAGCCTGCGTTAAGGGTGTTGACTCTCAGCATGAAATAAGATCTTTGGCCAAAATGAGTTTATTGGAATCAGAATTTCAATTCAGAACAAGCAAACTGTGCGGCAAGTTGGAGGAGACAAAGGGAAGGTCACCTTTTACTAGGTTTTAGGAGGAATTGACTGAGTGACTTCCCTTTCACTTTTCACTTTCATGTGTTGGTGAAGGAAATGGCAACCCACTCCAGTGTTCCTGCCTGGAGAATCCCAGGGATGGGGGAGCCTGGTAGGCTGCCATCTATGGGGTCACGCAGAGTCCGACACAACTGAAGTGACTTAGCAGTAGCAGCAGCTCTCGGGTGATGCTGATGGTGCTGGTATGGGTAGCACACTTTGAAAATCACTGGTTTAAATCATCATGAATAAGGTTTTCTATTTTCTGAAGCATAACCCAACCCTAACTTACATAGCAGGGTAAGGGCTTCACTCTCAATAAATGTAATTAATATTTTTGTACAGAATGAGGAAGGTACCTGTTCCCTTCCTAGGACCTGGTTGTAGGAAGAAATTAGAAGCTCAGTGGGCTGGAAGGGAGGGCTAAGCTATCTTGATGGCCAGCCTTACCCTCCACTACTGAAGGGCAGCCTTGATCTTAAGAACCCCAAGAAGACTGGGTAGACACAAAGTCTATGTGTGGTGAGGTTGAAGCCCCACGTTGCACAGGCCTGTCACATAGCATCTCCTGTTCCTCCAAGTTCCCAGAAACTTAACAATATGCTTCATGATGAGAAGGCTTTTTTTTTTTTTTTTCCCCAAAGCAGGGACCATGTGTAGATCCAAGCACTCTGTGTATATTATCTCATTTAATCATGACCCTCTTCACGGACGAGGAAACTGAAGCTAACAAAGGATGAGTAACTTGTCTGTAGTCCCAGAACTACTGAGTGGTGAAGCCTAGATTAGGACTGGAAATGTCACACTGTAAAGAGCTACTTAAAGCTGAGTCAGCCCTGCCCTGGCATTGGGCTTTGTGTGCATGCTAAGTCACTTCAATCATGTCTGACTCTTTGGGACCCCATAGACTGCAGTCTCCAGGCTGTCCATGAGATTCTCCAGGCAAGAATACTGGAGTTGGTGGCCATGCCCTCTTCCAGAGGATCTTCCCAACCCAGGGATCGAACTTGTGTCTCTTATGTCTCATGCTTGGCAGACAGGTTCTTTACCACTAGCATCACCTGGGAAGCCTGGTATTGGGCTATGCTTGACTGTATTTCCAGAAATAAGAAAGCAAGAAGGCTTTGAGGCAGCTGAGGCAAGGGTGGGGTGAGTGTCAGGGGCCACCCTCTTGCCTCTGTGTCTGTGGACCCTCACTGAGGACTGAACACCAAGCCCTGGAGAGGTTGAGGGGAAGCAGCCTCTCTTCCGGGCAGGTGGGCTGTGTTGATGGATTAGAAACCATGTCTCTCCCGAGGCGAGGGGGTCAGTGGCCCTGTGCTGCCAGCTGTTCCAATAAAATATGAAGTTCAGAAACTCCAGGCAATCTTCTCTCTCCACTGAGTGATGGCCTTGTAATTGGCTCTCAAGCTGGCTTGATTTATCAACTCCAACCTGGGCAGCCAGAAAAGGATGAATTAGCTCCTGGGGGCTGCCGAGGAGAGCAGGGTCCCTAGGAGCAGCGATGCCATGGGCGTGGGGGCCGTTTGTCACCACCAGGCCCTGCTTAATTATGGGAAGATGAAGCGAGGAGGTGTCGGATTGCACTGTATAAATCACAGTCTCTTGTAGTTCAACCCGGGCCAAGGCGGCAGGGAGGAGACTCCTGTTTGGAGGAAGTTCTGGAACAGAGACCTGCATCTCTGCCCACCACCGTTTCACTAGAGAGGCAGCTTGGGTGTAGGTTTCAAAGAGGGCCCTTTAGGGAGGACTGGAGAGCTAAGTGATGTCACAGCCTCAGGGGAATCCCGAGTACTTTGCAGTCAGTGCCCTGGGTTCAAATCATGATTCAGCCATATACCAGCTGAGGGACAGTGTCCGAGTCGCATAACCTCTCCCTGTTGGACATCACGGTTAAGAGCGCTGAGTCTGAAACTTCTCTGATGGTCCAGTGGTTAGGAATCCACCTGCCAAGGCAAGGAACAAGGGTTCGATCCCTGATCCAGGAAGATTCCACATGCTGTGGGACATCTAAACCCATGCGCCACAGCTACTGAAGCCGGTAAACTCTAGAGCCTGCGCTCTGCTACAAGAGAAGCTACCACAATAAGAAGCCCACACACCACAGCTAGAGAGTAGGCCCCACTTGCCGCAACTAGAGAAAGCCCGTGTGCAGCAACAAAGACCCACAGCAGCCAAAAATTTAAAGGTAAAAGAAATAAGTCAATAAATAAAGTAATAAAAAAGAAAAGAGCACTGAGTCTGGATTTGAATCTGGACTCTGCCCCTTACTGGCTCTGTGGCCTTGGGCAAGTTACTTAATCTCTCTGTGCCTCAGTTTCCTCATCTGAAAAATGGGGATAATAATTCTATTGAACTTATAGGACTGTATGAGTTTCCTAGGGCTGCCATGACAAATTGCTACAAACTGGGTGGCTTAAAACAACCGAAACGTATTGGTTTACAGTTTGGGGACTGGAAATCCAAATCCAAGGAGCTGGCAGGGCCATGCTCCCTCCAAAGGCTCTAGGGAAGAATCTTTTCTGGCCTCCCTCACGTTCTGGTGGCTCCCGAGTTCCCTGGTGTGTGGCTGCGACACTCTAGTCTCTGCCTTTGTTTTCCCATGACCTCCTCTTCCCTGTCTCCCTCTCCTCTCTTATGAGGACATTTGTTATCGGATTTAGGACCCACCAACATAATCCAGGATGATCTCCGCTCAAGACCCTTAACTTGATTGCATTTTCCAGGACCCTTTTTTCAAACAGGTCACATTCACAGAACTTAGACATATCTTTTTGGGTGTCATCATTCAACCTACTACAAGAGCTATTGTGAAAATTAATGAATTAAAGTATTCACAGGAATATTACTCAGCCATAAAAAAGAATGAAATTGGGCCATTTTCAGAGACATGGATGGACCAAGAAACTGTCATACAGGGTGAAGTAAGTCAGAAAGAGAAAAACAAATATCTCATATTAACCTACATATGTGGAATTTAGAAAAATGGTACAGACAGACCTATTTGCAAAGCAGAAATAGAGACCCAGACGTAGAGAACAAACATATGGACGCCAACCTGGGAGATTGGGCTTGACATACATACACTACTGTCTATAAAGTGGATGACTAATGAGAACCTACTGTATAGCACAGGGGAGAAACAGAAGGTCCAGTCTGTTTGCAGGACTTATTTTAAGGTAAAAAGGCATTCCAGTCTACAGTGCTGTGTATGTGATCAGCTGCTCAGTTGGGTGACTCTTGTGACCCCCTGGACTGTAGCCCACCAGACTCCTCTGTCCATGGGATTCTCCAGGCAAGAATACTGGAGTGGGCTGACATTTTCTTCTTCAGAGGATCTTTTTGACCCAGGGATTGAATCTGCTTCTCATGTGTGTCCTGCGTTGGCAGGCGGGTTCTTTACTACTGTGCCACCTGGGAAACTCTCCCAAATATAGTCAGTCAGTCAGTTCAGTCACTCAGTCGTGTCCGACTCTTTGCGACCCCATGAATCACAGCACGCCAGGCCTCCCTGTCCATCACCAACTCCCGGAGTTCACTCAGACTCATGTCCATCGAGTCGGTGATGCCATCCAGCCATCTCATCCTCTGTCGTCCCCTTCTCCTCCTGCCCCCAACCCCTCCCAGCATCTTTTCCAATGAGTCAACTCTTCACATGAGGTGGCCAAAGTATTGGAGTTTCAGCTTTGGCATCAGTCCTTCCAATGAACACCCAGGACTGATCTCCTTCAGAATGGACTGGTTGGCTCTCCTTGCAGTCCAAGGGACTCTCAAGAGTCTTCTCTAACACCACAGTTCAAAAGCATCAATTCTTCGGTGCTCAGCTTTCTTTATAGTCCAACTCTCACATCCATACACGACCACTGGAAAAACCATAGCCTTGACTAGATGGACCTTTGTTGGCAAAGTAATATCTCTGCTTTTTAATATGCTGTTTAGGTTGATCATAACTTTCCTTCCAAGGAGTAAGCGTCTTTTAATTTCATGGCTGCAATATATAGTAGGTGCAGACAAATACCGTTTGATTCCACTTCTATAGGGTACCTAGAATAGCCGCATTCATAGAGTCACAAAGTACACTGGTGTATGCCAGGGGCCAGAGGGTGTGGGGGGTGAATGGGGGAGTCAGTGTAAACACTGGGGGCAGGGTTTCAGTTTAGGAAGGGGAAAAATTCAGGAGAGAGGTGATGGTGAGGGTTGCACAGCAGTGTGAATGTACTTAATGCCACTGACCTGTCCAGTTAAATACGGGTAAAATAGCATGTTTTATATTACGTGACTTTTACAATAAAACATTTTAAAAATATTTGTAAAGTTCTAAGAAGAGGACCTGGCACAGTCAGAACTATACAAGTATCTGATGCATAAATGTGCATATGTATAAAATTGTATATATAACATGGCATGCTGCAGTTCATGGGGTCACAAAGAGCCGGACATAGCAACCGAACAACAACAAAATATATGCTATATATTTAAATATATGATATATTAACATATTTCATATACATACTATATACATTAATATCAATGCATATATTAATATATGTACATTGGCACATATTAATATAATCAATCTACATGTGTATGTACAGAAAATAATGGTACACATTTTATACAAGTCAGGCTATTGGAAGGATTAGAGCTAATGATGAGCATATAGTAGCTGTCACTGAAACACCCTCCCCCCCTTTTTTTCCTTTTCTCCTTTCTCCATCTCACTTATTTTGCTCCTTTATTGCCTCCTGGGTTATTTACCAAAGAACAAAAAAAATACATATGTTTACATAAAAACAGGTGTACAAATGTTCGTAGAAGCTGCAGTCAGAATAGCCAAAAAGTGGACACAACCTAACTGCCACACAAGTGGGGCATAGATATACTGTGCTTTATCCAGGTGTTGAAATACCACCCAGCAATCAAAAGGAATGAACTGATGAGACAGCAACACGGCCAATCCCAGACGGACCATGTCAAACGAAATGGCTATGCTATGTAGGCTCTCATTTCCACAGCACTGTGAAAATAGCAAAAGTCTATGGAAAGAGAACAGACCACTGATTTCTCAGGGTGGGGAGAGGTCGACAAAGTTGGGGGCTGGAGCGGGGGAGAGAGAGCTGACTCTGGCGGAGACTGACTCTCTTCTGTTCTCTGTGGTCATAGTGACACAACCGTGTCTATTAAACCAGCAGAGTTGTGCACTCTAAGGGTGCGGTTTTTACTGAATGTAAATTATACCTTCATTTAAAACTGAAAACAAAAATTATCTGAAGAAAAGTTTCTATCACTACAGAACAAAAGCTGGAAACTCCCCCTAATTGCCGCAATGTAAAGGTCTTTCCCAGCATGCCAGTGTGCGTTCCTGGGGAGATTCAGATGGTGCCTCCCCTGCTCTGAGCTCAGGCTGGGGGCTTGGTCTGTGGGTCTGTCACCTGTGTCTGAGCTTCTGCTGGGTACCCCGCCTGAGAGACACTGGTCCTCCCCGCCCCTCCCTGTGTGGCCTCTGCTGAACAAACACTGACCCCTGCTGTCTCCAGCAGGTCCTCCTTCCTTCCAGTCTGGTCTTGGGGCCAGAAAATTGTGGTCCATTCCCAGTTCTGAGGGGAACTTGGGTGCAGAGGCTGGGGCAAGAGTAGGCAGCCAGCGCTTCCAAGGGGTGGAGGAGGTGCTAGAAAGTTGCTTCCATGCCTGGTGCTGGCACAGGGCAGAGCCAGGGCAGGAAGCCTGGAGCTCCCAGGCCCACCTTGCTGCCAGCTTGCCCAAGCTTCCCAGCCCAGGCCTGGGCATGGGGAGGAAGAAGGAATCAAGGATTCCGTAGATAGGGGCACCCCTGGGGGCAGACCCACGCCTCTCTGGGCCTCAGTCTCTCCAGCTGTTAGGTGGGACTATCAATCCCCGCTCTCTGACTTCACCCATTTATTCATTTATTGATATGGATATTGAGTACAAGCACCGCAGTACATCCTGGGATGAGCATCAGTGCGGGAACCTGGCCACACAGAGCTCATGGACCCACAGGGATTGGGAAGTTCATGTAAGTGTGGTGCCGGCAAGCTGTGGACACGGCCAGGCCAGACTATGAGAAGGACCTGCGGCTGGGTTACTGTTTGTTTACTCTTTCTTTGCTGGGGACAACCTGGAGAACAAGGTGAAGCAAGGCCGGTGGGGAGCCAGGGAGTGGGCTGCAGGACCAGGTAGATTCTGCACTTCCTCGGCAACTTCTCCCTAACCCTCCAGTTCCAGAGTCCCCAAAGATGTCCTCGGATGCTTCTTCTGATGAGATGACCCCAGCCCTCTGGGGCGAAGACAGCTCAGTTACTGCTGGGGTGATGACGTCCAGAGAAAGAGGAGGCTCATGGGGCCAGTGACAAGGTGACTAAGGTTATATGATCATGAGTGTACACTTGCCTACCTGGATGTTTGTGTGTAGCTAATGTGCATATGAGTGTGTATATGTGTGTAAGGATAAGTAAGCTACATGTACATACGAGTGTGTGTGTGTGTGTGTAAGGATAAGTGGGCACGGTTGTGTGGATCTCTCAGGCATGAGTGGGTGTAAGTGCATGAGTGTATCTGTGCGCACATGGGTGTGTGCATAGCACTGTGGCCTGTGCTTGCCTTTGTGTTCCTGTGCGCACGCGCAGTCTCAATCTTGCGTGCATGGCTGCATAAGTTCACGTTTGTATTTCTGGACCTGCGGGGAGATGGCATGTGTCTGTGTGGGTCTGTGAGGGTGTTTGTGCTGTGTGTTGGAGGAGCCTCCAAGTGTGTGTTTGTGTGTGCATGGTGGGGACAGGGCTGCCAGGATCCAGACCTCCTCTCCCTTCCCCAGGACCCTGTCTGAAGAGGGGGCTGCTATCCCAGCTGCCAAAGGCTGACAGCCCAGGGAAGCACGACCCAGCCTTCTTCCAGGGACTGGAGGTGAGGGGAGGGTGACACCGGAGCCTCCCCAGGTAAGAGCAACACCCCCGCGGGGCAGGGCCAGGCGGGGCACGGTCGGCCAAACACCGACAAGCTCCCTTCATGTGGTGGCTTGGGCCTATTTCTGTCTTGTTTGGCTCATCCTGGCCGGGTGTTCCCGCCCAATAATGCCCCGTTTCTCCACCCGGCTATTTCGGCCGAGGAATGTGCTGTTTGTGTCTCAAGCAGAAAACCAAAAACCCCCATTATGGTTAGCTGTCCTGCGGCTCCGAGCAGCCACTCACTTATTTAGGTTTCTCCTGGTCTATATTTGTCGACGGATGACATGTTGAACTTGGAAGGCACGGCATGGGGGTGGGGGACCAGGGCCTCTTTAGAGAGGGAGGCGGGGTTATCCTCTCCGCCCCAGGGTGCGGGGCAGTGTTTGACTTCTCCGCTAGGGGACGCTGGCCTTTTTGCTCGCCTCTCTCCACCCTGAGTCGCCGCCCAGCGGCCTCTGTGCGTGAGCCCCCAGACCTTTGGATTCAGCGTGTGGTCCAGGCCAGCCCTGTGTTCTCCCTGCTGGCCTCAGCTGCAAGACTGCCCCCATCCCAAGCCCACCGCGCTCCACCCCCACAGCATTTCCCCCAGGCCGGCGTCATATACCAGAACCCCGCAGGGGTGGGTAAGGTATGGAATCTAGAATGAAACTGTCTGGTATAAACCTTGGCTCAGCCATCTCCTGGCTAGGTGGCTCAACGAGTTACTTATCTTCTTCTTCTTGTTATCCCTTCGTCCCTGATGCAGGAGTAATACTCTATTTTGCTGGTTTAAGACACACAGTTTTCACACTCTGATGATGGCCACACAATCAATGAAGCATGGCGCCATTTAACTGGCCACATTTATTTCTATGTTTTCATGATAAATACATAGAATAATGATGTGGTTTATAATCAAAGGCATTTAGCGTGCTCTGAAATATGCTAGTATGAATGCTAGTGCTATTACAGATGGCACATTTAAATTAAGATAACATGAGGAGGTTTTAATAGAGTACCTGTGGGCAGGATATAGGGGAACCACAGGCCATAGTGAGATACCTGGGACTAGCAAGAGAAGGGTTGTTATCATCTCAGACTTCAAGACAGATGTTGGGGAAGTGCGTCTTAGAGCTGTGAAGGAGACAGTTGGTACAGATAACCATCGAGAGCAGTGGCCTTTGTGTGGGGTGGGTGGTGGGGGTTGGGTGGCACACAGCCAGGCAGTGGGAGGCTGCTGGCTCTACTGTCTGTGTGATTTAGGGTCACTTATTTATTTGTGTTTTAGTTTATATGCTCAGTCACTCAGTTGTGTCCAGCTCTTTACGACCCCACGGACTGTAGGCCACCAGGCTCCTCTGTCCATGGGATTCTCCAGGCAAGAATACTGGAGTAGGTTGCCATTCCCTTCTCCAGGGGATCTTCCCAGCCCAGAGATCGAACCCGGGTCTCCTGCATTGCAGGCAGATTCTTCGCCATTTGAGCTACCAGGATTGTTGCCCAGGCTTAAATAGGAAAAGACAAATTGAGTGTTTAGAACTTCTCAGTAAAGTGAAGTTGTTCAGCTGTGTCTGACTCTTTGCGACCCCATGGACTATAGCCTACCAGGCTCCTCCGTCCATGGGATTTTCTAGGCAAGAATACTGGATTGGGTTGCTATTTCCTTCTCCAGGAGATCTTCCCGATCCAGGGATTGAACCCGGGTCTCCTGCATTGTAGGCAGATGCTTTACCATTTGAGACACCAGGGAAGTTCTCAATAAAGAGTGCCTAGCATTGTCTTCATCATTCTGATAATGGTGCCTTTAATATTAATATTTCTTTCTGTCTTGGTGTTCCAAGCTGTCCTGGTTCCCATCCTAATTCCGTAACTAACTGACTCTTCACCTCCCTGTCTGTTTTGTGAACTACTTGGTATCCCTTTGAGGTTTTTTTTTTTTTTTTTTTTTAATTGGGGGATAGTTGCTTCCCAATGTTTTGTTAGTTTCTGCTGTATGACAAAATGAATAAGCTATGCTCTGCGATGTGCTGTGCTTAGTTGCTCAGTCATGTCCAACTGTTTGCAACCCTATGAACTGTAGCCCACCAGGCCTCTCTGTCCATGGGATTCTCCAGGCAAGAATACTGGAGTGGGTTGCCATGCCCTCCTCCAGGGGATCTTCCAGACCCAGGGGCTGAACCCAGGTTTCCCACATTGCCAGCGGATCCTTTACCATCTGAGCCACCAGGGAAGCCCAAGAATACTGGAGTGAGTAGCCTATCCCTTCTCCAGGGGAACTTCCCGACCCAGGAATTAAATCGGGGTCTCCTGCATTGCAGATGGATTCTTTACCAGCTGAACTACCAGGAAAGCCCCAATCAGCTATGTGTATACATATATCCTCTGCCTCTTGAATCTCCCTCCCACCCCCACACCCCACCCCTCTAGATCACCGTAGCGCACCGAGGTGAGATCCCTGTGCTATATAGTAGCTTCCCATTAGCTATTTTATACATGGTCGTGTATATATGTATATTTGTTCACTGGTTGTTTTTTTTTTTTTTTTTTTGCTTAAGTTAGCTCAAGTTGATTTCTGTTGCTTGCCACCAGAAAACCTTAACACTACAGTGACACAGCAGTGATGTAGGACTGAGTCGGGGTCCTCGCCAGCAGACACTAATGATGCAGTCTCTGCTTACTGTTGAGTGCCAGCCCCCATCCTACCCCTCCCACCCCTCCCCGGCCCCTACAGGACTAGAGCACAGAAGACAAGCTTCCACGGAGACGCTCTGATTGACATGGGAGTAGACAGTCAAGAGCCTTGCCCCTTTCACTTTTCCCTCCTTCCTTTCCCCTTCTTCAACCCCCAGCACCTCAGTCCTAGAATCTTCTAGAACACTGGCTCCCCGACAATTGTGTCCACAGCCCATTTTGGCCAAACCAAAGCCCACAGACCCTCTGTCTCATCCTATCTGATGGCCAGAAGGAAAAAGGAGGCAGTAATGACACGAAAGGGCCCCCGTGGGAGCACTGCAGAAGCTTATGGATACGTTCTGCGAGAGAAATAAGGGCACAGGGGCGATTCAGAGCCAAACAGCAACACCTACATGTTTCAGAGTCTGGTAGTTATTGGAAAATCATGGGCCCCACACTCCATTGGTGCAAATATACCTCCCTGCATGCTGTGGGGTTAACCAACCGCCCGCCACAAGCTGCAGTGATGACGAGGGAACCAAACCAACAGTGATTCATAATTAAATGTAAGAATAGCAGCCACTGAAAACCAGGACCAGCCCAAGGCAGCCCTGACAGGGCCCGAGCATCTCGCGTGTGAGATCCTGGCCTGTGCGAACATGTGGTAGCATTTTGTGATGCTGCCAAGCCTTGCACGGCAGCCCATCTTCTTTGCCAAATGCTGAATCAAGTCTTCAGGAAGCTCTCCTAACCTGCTAATTTTCGGTTATAAATACCAAGTTTTGGTAACCCTCGTTGACTCACTGGATCTGTTAGTGAGTGGCTATTTGTTCGGATTGTGTGTCCTTTGCTGGAGGAAGGCTCTTCCCTTGGAAAGTCATTCAATCTAGATGCTTAAGTTGTATGGAAAATAGCCTGAAATAGTCACATAAAAGTTGAAAGACCTGGGTTCAAGACCTGGTCATATGCCATCTGAGCCTCCAAGTCTCACGAGAAATCACTACGGGAAGTCGTATCAGCTGCTGCTCTGGCTGCTCTGGGCAAAGACCTCAGAGCTGGCATCTGAGGAGCTTTGCATTGCACTGGAGTGGGGATTTCATCAGACAGACAGCAGGGCTGGGAGAGCCAATAGCTTGGAGGAAATTGTGAAGAACCTGGTTCCTTTGTCTCTCCACTCTGTCTTCCTTGGCATGGCTCCTCTTCTCTGTGAGTTATTCTGAGAAGCAAATGTACAAGGATGTGATTAGGGAACCACCAGCTGATCCTGAGCGAGGAGAGAGGGCAGTGAGGTTGGGTGGGAGTGTCCTGGACCTCCAGGCAGGCCTGCAGAAGGGTCAGTAAAGCTGTTGGGGAGTTTAAGAGCCACAGTCCCCAGTTCACCATTGGAGGGGTCTCCGTGGATCCACCTTGGCTTAGTAGCCCTGCTACATTCATTCATTGGCTGGGAGCAGCCCATGGGGGGAGTGGCCTGGGTGTAAAATGGAGATGGATCTTGGAGCTCAGCAGTTGCTGCCCTTGGACCGTTATGGTCCCTGTGGTTAGAGGTTGGCTGGGGAAAGCCTCCGCTGAACTTTGTAGTGATGCTGCTTCCCCCTAAATCCAGTGTCTTCTTAATGGCCTTGGTGGATGCCGTGCCTGCTGGGACCTTTTGTGAAAGTGAGTCCTCTAATGGCTTTTCCCACCTCGCATGAGATCCACTTCAGCACACCCACCTCCCTCCGCTTGCATCTCTCCCTCCGCCTCCTGCCTGGGGCAACTCAGACGTTTCCACTGGGACTCTTGTGAATATCGAATTGAACAATAATTTTAACTTTTAAAAATTAATTTTGGCTGTGTCACATGGCATGTGGATTCTTAGCTCCCTGACCAGGGATTGAACCTCAACCCCTTGCATTGGAAGGCAAAGTCTTAACCACTTTAAGACTTTAAATTAATCTAGAAAATAACAATAAGATCCTAAGATGAAATACTCTAGAAAATAACCCAGTTAACACAAAAATAATTTTGAAAGATTTCTCAACTGAGACACTGTTTCCTCTAGGCTTCTAGTAACCACCCTGGTAGTGAGTTTGGCGCGTTTTCTGGGGTCCTTGGTGGCACAGTGGTAAAGAATCCACCTGCCAACACAGGAGATGCAGGTTTGATCCCTGAGTCGGGAAGATCCCCTGGAGATGGAAGTGGCAACACACTCTAGTGTTCTTGCCTGAAAAATCCCATGGACAGAGGAGCCTGGTGGGCTAGAGTCCATGGGGTCGTGAAGAGTCGGACACAGCTGAGCCACTCAGCCTGTACACTGGGGTCCTTGCTGGGGTGTGAAACCTTCAGGCCCCAAGAAAGTGCCCTCAATCAGTGAATTCTTCTTTAACTAGTTTTATATTCCAGCCATGTTGAACAAGATGACTTAAGCTCAACCCTAGGAGCACGCCCCAGGGTGCTGCCTGAGCCATGACACAGTGCTAATTCTCACATTCTTTAACTACATGGCCCCTTCCTGTCGTCTCAGGCTTGGCACTAATGTGGGATTTCACCCTAGTGATCAGCTCCCAGGGGAAGCATTTGTTGCCTAGTTGGGGGGATGCTTTGTGGCATCTCCTAGCACAGAAGAGGTGCCAGCTCTTTTTAGGGAAGGGCAGGTCACCTCTGCAAACCTTGAGGGCCCAAGGGAGTTGTAGAATCCACAGTCTCCAGGACATCCACCCGGGAGCCCCTGTTCCATACGTCAAGGTCCCAGGTTGTCCCAACCAGCGTGCTGACCTTTACATCACTGAACTGCTTTGACGCTGCATTGGACATCCGTGGAGTCATGCAGTTCTTAAAACTGAGCCCTCTAGCTCTGTTCAGCTATGTCCACCCTTCCTGGGCAGGTGATAAAGGACTCTTTCTGAGCTACCGCCAAAGCCCTCTGGTCCTCACACTTGCTATTAACTGCCTGGGAATTACTGTCAGTCTTGCATTATCCGCCCATAAGCTGCAGGGATCAACACAACTTAGCATCAGCCAGCCAGCTCCGCTGTCTTTGCGGGTGTCGCTCAGCTCATATATTTCAAATGCCTGCACCATCGCACCGGCCTCAGCAACTACCTCCACTAGTGTGCTTTCCCAGGTCGTCCCAGTGAAATATTTGACAATTGAGGTGCCACTCTGTGCAGGGGATTATCCTGCTCTACCGCCGACGAGGAGAGCATCCTCTTCTCCTGCCAGGTGCTGGGAGAGTCAGTCCTGCATCCTCATCTTACCACGTGTTGTCTCAGGCCACTCCTGGTACCCCAGAAGTCAGAGTCTGAAAAGAAGATTTCAAAGGAAGAGAGAGGAGAGGAAAGTTGAAGAAAAATCATAGATAGCGATGCAGTCTCAGTGTGGTTTGTCAGGGGCTGAGAGCAGCCGGTGAGAAGCAGGACATTGGCACAAAGGTGGTGATGGATTTCAGAGCAGACAGGACATATGCCCACCTCTAAAGCAACAAGAGTTCCGTGGAATGCCATCTGTTGAATGGTTCAAATCAGCCAGAGTTTCCTCTTGGAGTCAGAAATGGGATGGAGGGATCCTGAATAAGACCCATGCTGTCAGGAGAAAGGAAAAGGCAGGAGTTCTAGGAAGGCCACCAACCATGTCCACTACAGAAGCCACCTTAGAAGTAACAAGACCCCATCTTCTTGCAGATGAAGGAGGCAGGGGTCTAGGGTGGAGGTGAGAGAGGTGCTCCCAGGCTCTCACTGTGAACTGGGCATAGACAGGACTGGGAGCATGTCGGATCCCTCTGACTGTGGTTTCACACCACCTCTTCCTGGCAGCCTTGCAGTGCCCAAGGCTGCATCAGGTCAGGAGATCTGGGCCTTGCTTCTTACTGAGCTGGCCTGGTCCAAACCCGCCCTTCTCAGGATTCTCAGCTGTTTGGGATTCTTGAGCATCACCTGGGGTCTGGCCGCTTCTCCCTGGAACACTGGATTAGCTCTGGGGTGGGAGGTGGGTACTCACAGCCAGCTCTTCTGAGATACTTTTAGAGCAGTTAAATGCAGCAATAACTCCTCACTTTCTCTTAAGGCTCATTTCCTATTTCTCTATTAAAGGGAATAAAAGCCCATCCTGGAAGGATGCCCAACACCCTCTTTGGGGAAGGATGTGGGACCGGATGCCAGGCAGTGCTGGTCAAGGTCAGATGGAGTTTGCCTGTGAATCCCCCAGGAGGCTTGTTTGATGAGTAGCCACCTCCACCTCAGCAGGCTCTTCTGAAGTGATGTCTGAGTTCCTTCCACTATGACCTGGGCACCAGGGATGGTTCAACAGTGGGGACCAACCTTCCTGGTGTGGCTCAGGGGGCTGTTTTAGCCCCATCTTAAATGTACCACCTAAATTATCCTCAGGCTTCCCAGGTGGTACAATGGTAAAGAATTTACCTGTCAACGCAGGAGACACAAGAGATGCGGATTCAATCCCTGGGTCAGGAAGATCCCCTGGAATAGGAGCTGGCAACCCACTCCAGTATTCTTGCCTGGAAAATCCCATTGTCAGGGCAATCTGGTGGGCTACAGTCTATGGGGTCACAGAGAGGTGGATACAGCTGAGCATGCACCCATACACATCATCTTTGCCTTCCTGCAGCCTGTCAGAAAGTCTGTATTTTGACATTTTCTCTTGTTGGATAAGCAGAGGGTTAGTGCTATCCTTAGACATTTGCTCTTGGGGGTTGTTGCTCTGCAAGCCACCTACTTTAAAAGAGAAGTACTCCTTAGAAAGAAGATCTAACGTCACTGTGACTTAGTTGGGAAAGAGTGTTAGACTCGGGCTTGGAGACTTCCATTTGAAACCTGCTCCTGCCATTTAAGAGGTGAGCAATCTTGAACAAATTGTTTCTCCTCTATGAGTCTAAGTTCCCTCACATATCTATTCTGAATACTTATCTTCATAGGCCCTTTCCTGGGGATCTTGTGAAGACGGAATTGAATAGTAATTTTAATTAAAAAAAAATAAATTTTGATTGCATCACACGGCATGTGGAATCTTAGCTCCCTGACCAGGGATCGAACCTGAACCCCCTGCACTGGAAGGCAAAGTCTTAACCACTTTAAGACTTTAAATTAATCTAGAAAATAACAATGAGATCCTAAGATGAAATACTCTAGAAAATAACCTGGTTAACACACAAATAATTTTGAAAGATTTCTCAAAAATAATAAAATCTAAATAAAGCAATCTAGAAAATCATCTAGAAACTAAAGAAATGAGGTAATTTGTTGTGAATGTCTGCAGAAGATAATTTAAAAAGTGTTACTAGGAAAATGAAAAGGAGGGCATTTAGACTTGTCTGAATCTTGTTTGATGAGTTGAATCCATTGATCAGACCTTTAGATGCTGTTAATATCACGTTGCTATGGAAGTAAAGTGAAAGTCAATCAGTCATGTCCAACTCTTTGCGACCCCATGGACTATACAGTCCATGAAATTCTCCAGGTCAGAATACTGGAGTGGGTAGCCATTCCCTTTTCCAGGGAATCTTCCCAACCCAGGAATCGAACCCAGGTCTCCCGCATTGCAGGCGGATTCTTCAGATGAGCCACCAGGGAAACCCATAGAAGTAAAGGGTTCTTCTTGATTTCCATACTTATCTCATGGTGGATCAGTTTTGAAGGTGTGTGATTCATCACTGATCCCTGAACATACTTCAGAGGCTCTGCTGCATGCCAGCTCTTGGCTGGCAAAGCCTGCATTTCCCTAACAAGGAACACCCAGCTCAGCAGCCCTCAATGTGGGAGATATAAGATCCTGGCTGATGAGTCATAGAGACCCCCAGCCGTGGCCAGGAATATTCCAAGGAAAATCTCCTCACACCGTTAATGGAATGCTTACCCCCAAGTCAGAGCCTTGCCCCTGGAGGGGCGTGTTTTAAATTTTCCTCTCTCCAGATTCCATGTGTCCCCTTCTGTCACCCCATACCGACTCTTCTGAGTCACAAGCATTTATAGCTTTTGACTACTCAAGTCTATATTAATTAAAGAGCAGACTCGAGATAGGAGAGCCAAGTGTCTTATTTCATAAAGTAGATAATGTTAGAGATTTTAATTTACAAGGAGAGCAGAGACTGGGGTCTGTCTGCTGCAGAAAGAGCTGCAGAAAGCTTCTTAGTTTCTGAATCTGATATCTCGAGACTCGCTGAGTTGCCATAAATTCTGATAAAAATGTCTTCCCAGCGGCAAAAGATAATTTTTATAAGCTTTTGGAAGGGGACTAATAAAGCAGTAATCTACTGTCTTCCATTATTTAAAGACCTGGCTTGAGGGATGTGATTTGTAAGGGTTTTTATATATAAATATATAGA
The DNA here is from genome assembly GCF_042477335.2 of Ovis canadensis. NCBI lineage: Eukaryota > Metazoa > Chordata > Mammalia > Artiodactyla > Bovidae > Ovis > Ovis canadensis. The sequence continues at coordinate 36,565,339 of NC_091258.1, read as the reverse complement.
CGTATATTAATTATATGTCTCAATCCATCACCCTCTCTGTAAAGGAACTGTGGCAGAGAGCTTTGGTTTTCCCGGATCTGGCCTCTTGCCTCGGCTGGAGCTGGAAAGATCTATCTCTGAGACCTAGCCCTGCCGATCTCCACGCCTCCAGGAGAAGTGATCAAAGGTGATGGTGTAAACCGTCTGCATCCCTCCCCTGGACCCATGTGATAACCTTAGGGTTACAATTCATGTCTGACAAACATGATTCCACCGTGACAAGGCCCGGTGGCGATGAGGGCAGCTTAGTCATCATCTGGCAACAGACTCATGTTGGGGACCTCCCCATCTGCCCCTTGCCCGAGTATTCTAGCTCCGGGGTTATCATGCAGACACCAGCCTGAGCATCCAATAAACAACCAGCTTAAGCTCAGAGCCAGGGAATGCAGTCCTTGCATCCGACTCCAGGAGACCAGGACCCCTGCTGGGTGAGGCAAAGCAGAATTTCGAGGCTGTGGGATTTGCGTGGCTTATTCTGTGAGAACCCTCCATGCCCCCGTAAAGGGCTTGAGATGCTACAGGGTCAATCAATATATGGTCCAAGTCCCTGCCCATTAGCCTCTCTGACTCAGTCAAGCCAAGACGCCTTGGGATGGTGACAAAGAGCTGAGTGAAGATGTTCCTTAAAGGGACAGAAGTTATTCTGTATCTGCTGTTTCCCCCTTGTCCTCTTACACTCTGAGCGCACAAGGGGACCCAACACCAGGAAGATGCTGGTGAAAGTGGTGATGTTTCACCCTCAGTCTCTTCTCCCTTCAGCCTCATGGTCTATGACCCCTGAGTGTGATAGGTAAGGAAACAAGTACAGACTAGTGAGATCCAGGGGCAGAAGCAAGATTCAAATCCAGGTCTCACTGACCCCACAGGTTATGTGGTATTTGTATTTCAATACAAACATTAACATATAGATAAGGAGAATAAATTTTTAAAGAGAGAGGGACTTCCCTGGTGGTCCCATGGTTAAGACTCTGTCCTGCCAATGCAGGGGGCATGGATTCGATCCCTGATTGGGGAACTAAGTTCCCACATGCCTCTGAGAGGGGTGACTAAAAGTTGTTGTTGTTGTTGTTTTAAAAAGGAGGGAAGGAGAGAGAGAGGAGGAAGGATGAAAGGCTCAGCAGATTTGAACTAGCCACCTGGATTAGTTGCAGATTGCTGTGCTAAAAAGGAGAGCGTCTATTTGGGGAAATAGCCCACACACGTGAAGGGTAGGTGCAGAAGACCCTCTCAAGTGTGCAAAAACTCTGCAAGAGACCCTGAGTGATAGCTCGCTGGCGAGCCCAGGGCTGAAGCCAGGAAGATGACAATAGAGACAAGGTCTGGTCATCATTTCCAAAGCAAGAGGTCTCCTCCACTCTATGGCAGAGAAGCACCCTCCAGGGATGCCTGTTGGCCTCCTCCCAGCTGAGGCTGGACCAAGAAATAGTTGCTCTCTGGCTGCATTAGGAGCCTGGACCAAGTTGCAGGGCTTGTCACCTTATCTTCAGTCCCTGCTCTGGGAGCCATGGTGCAGCTTCAAGGCTTGGGTAGCAAGACCTTGGCATTATGGGCATTATGGTCCCCTGAGTAAGATGAGAGAGGGGAAACAAGGATTTTCCCATCGTGAAACCAGCAGCAACTGACTTCCTGGGATGTCCAGACTGCCTACTGCAAAGCTCACACGCTGGGGCCATGTGTGGCTGAGGTCACAGGCAGCAGCTTCCTCCCAATTTGTGAAAGTCCCGATTTCCTAGAAGTCAGCAGCAGCCTTCCCAACTCTTACTTTCTCCCCACCCCCTAGCACCTTTCAAGAACTGCACCATTTCTCAATGTCTTGAATTAAAATCCTCCCTCCAGGTAATACCCAGGGTGATGCCCTGGCTGAACCCTGAGTGAGACAGGAGACCAAACTGGAACTGCCTGCCACACAGAGGAACAGACACCTAATCCAGTTTTGCAAAACTTAGTTGAGCTGTTTCAAATCCTGAAAGATGATGCTGTGAAAGTGCTGCACTCAATATGCCAGCAAATTTGGAAAACTCAGCAGTGGCCACAGGACTGGAAAAGGTCAGTTTTCATCCCAATCCCAAAGAAAGGCAATGCCAAAGAATGCTCAAACTACCAAACAATTGCACTCATCTCACATGCTGGTAAAGTAATGCTCAGAATTCTCCAAGCCAGACTTCAGCAATACGTGAACCGTGAACTCCCTGATGTTCAAGCTGGTTTTAGAAAAGGCAAAGGAACCAGAGATCAAATTGCCAACATCTGCTGGGTCATCGAAAAAGCAAGAGAATTCCAGAAAAACATCTATTTCTGCTTTATTGAATATGCCAAAGCCTTTGACTGTGTGGATCACAATAAACTGTGGAAAATTCTGAAAGAGATGGGAATACCAGACCACCTAAACTACCTCTTGAGAAATCTGTATGCAGGTCACGAAGCAACAGTTAGAACTGGACATGGAACGACAGACTGGTTCCAAATAGGAAAATGAGTGAGTCAAGGCTGTATATTGTCACCCTGCTTATTTAACTTATATGCAGAGTACATCATGAGAAACGCTGGACTGGAAGAAACACAAGCTGGAATCAAGATTGCCAGGAGAAATATCAATAACCTCGATATTCAGATGACACCACCCTTATGGCAGAAAGTGAAGAGGAGCTAAAAAGCCTCTTGATGAAAGTGAAAGAGGAGAGTGAAAAAGTTGGCTTAAAGCTCAACATTCAGAAAACGAAGATCATGGCATCTGGTCCCATCACTTCATGGGAAATAGATGGGGAAACAGTAGAGACAATGTCAGACTTTATTTTTTGGGGCTCCAAAATCACTGCAGATGGTGGCTGCAGCCGTGAAATTAAAAGACGCTTACTCCTTGGAAGAAAAGTTATGACCAACCTAGATAGTATATTCAAAAGCAGAGACATTACTTTACTGACTAAGGTCCGTCTAGTCAAGGCTATGGTTTTTCCTGTGGTCATGTATGGATGGGAGAGTTGGACTGTGAAGAAGGCTGAGCGCCGAAGAATTGATGCGTTTGAACTGTGGTGTTGAAGAAGACTCTTGAGAGTCCCTTGGACTGCAAGGAGATCCAACCAGTCTGTTCTGAAGGAGATCAACCCTGGGATTTCTTTGGAAGGAATGATACTAAAGCTGAAGCTCCAGTACTTTGACCACTTCATGTGAAGAGTTGACTCATTGGAAAATACTCTGATGCTGGGAGAGATTGGGGGCAGAAAGAGAAGGGGATGATGGAGGATGAGATGGCTGGATGGCATCACAGACTTGATGGACGTGAGTCTGGGTGAACTCCGGGAGATGGTGATGGACAGGGAGGCCTGGTGTGCTGTGATTCATGGGGTCACAAAGAGTCGGACACGACTGAGTGACTGAACTGAACTGAACTGAAGAGACATCTGAGTATACAGACTGATAGTCATAGTTACTACATGCTTTTGAGATAGTTGGGGCCCTCAGAAGTGAGCAGTGCCTCCTACCCCATTGCAGATCTTGACATTTACAAGGGACTTTCACAGCCACCACTGATCCCATCAGCAAGCCTACAATGTGGCCACGATCTCCATCAGTGGATTGTTGTTGTTTATTTGCTAAGTTGTGCCTTACTCTTTGCGACTCCATGGGGTGTAGCCCGCCAGTCTCCTCTGACAATGGGATTTTCCAGGCAAGAATACTGGAGTGGGTTGCCATTTCCTCTTCCAGGGGGTCTTCCTCACCCAGGAACTGAACCCGTGTTTCCTACTTGGCAGGTGAATTCTTTACCCTCAAGCCACCAGGGAAGCCTATTAGTGAATTAGAAGCATGGATCTCTGGGATAGGAGCAAATGGAACCAAGGCTTGGACCCTCCATTAGTCTGCTTGGGCTGCAAACAAATACCACGGACTGGGTACCTTAAAGAGTAGAGATTTATTTTCTCCTGGCTCTGGAGGCTGCAAGTCCCAGGTCAGGACTCTGCATGGTTGGTTTCTGGTGAGAGTTCTCTTTGTGGTGTGGGCTTCTCAGTGGCTCAGACAGTAAAGAATCTGCCTGCAGTGTAGGAAATGTGGGTTCGATCCAGGTCGGGAAGATCCCCTGGAGAAGGGAATGGCTACCCACTCCAGTATTCTTGCCTAGAGAACTCCATGGACAGAGGAGCCTGGCGGGCTACAGTCCATGGGGTCACAAAGAGTTGGGCATGACTGAGTGACTCACACTTTCACTTGCTCTTCCTGGTGTACAGACGGCATCTTCTCTCCGTGTCTTCATGTGGCCCTGCCTCTGTGTGTGCACACGCAGGGAGGGGGAGTGAGCTGTCTGATGTCTCTTATTTTTTAAACAAATTTATTGGAGTCTAGTTGTTTTACAATGTTGCGTTAGATTCTTCTGTACAGCAAAGTGCATCAGCTGCACGTGTAGGTATATACCCCCTTTTTTCGATTTCCTTCCCATTTAGATCACTACAGGGTGCTGAGCAGGGTTCCCTGAGCTACACAGTAGGTTCTCATTAGATATCTATTTTATACATAGTATCAATAGGCACCCCATTGATGTCCATACATTTGTTCTCTACGTCTGTGTCTCTGTCTGTTTTGTAAATATCATCTGTACCATAGTCCTAGATTCCACACATATGCATTAATACATGATGTTTGGTTATCTCTTTCTGACTTACTTCACTCTGTATGACAGATTCGAGGTCCAGCCGCATCTCTACAAATGACCCGGTTTCGTTCCTTTTTATGGCCGAGTGATATTCCACTGTACACGTGCACCTCATCTTTATCCGTTCCTCTACTGATGGATGTTTAGGTTGCTGCCATGTCCTGTCTATTGTAAACAGTGCTTCAGGGAGCACTGGGGTGTTTGTGTCATTTTGAATTAGGGTTTTCTCTGAGTGTATGCCCAGTGGTGGGATTACTGGGTAATATAGTAGATCTGTTCTGGTGTCTTTTCTTATAAGGCCTGATCCTAGAGATCAGGCCTCATCTTTAGGATTGTCTTTAACCTTAATTACTTCCTGAGAGGCTCTGCTTCCAAGGACAACCGTATTGTGGCGGGGGGCGGGGGGGCGGGCGGGGGGAAGGCTTCAGTATAGGAATGTGTGGGGACATAAACATTCAGTTCGCAACCCACCCCTAGCTTGCTGTTCATCACATCACACCAGGAAACTGAATGCATTAAGGAGAGGCGTCTGAGGAGGGTGAAAAGGGAAGGAAAAAAAGGATGGGGGTGAAGGTCTTTGCCTAATTTCAGCCTAAATCAAAGTGTCACACCACTTTCCCAGCCTTGAAGCAGATACTCCCTCTCCTCCCACCCCCAACCAACGTATTGAATCTGGAAAGTCTGTCTACAGGCAAACTGCAGAGGCTTTTGCTTGGCCTGCTTAATATCTTTTAAAAATCTGAATTTGTCCCTCATATTTAAAGCTTGGAAGACTTCCTATAAAAACCTGGGTTTCTGGCTGCTCTTGAAAAATCAGATTATTTGTCACTGGGACTGCGTGTCAACCTAGAAACCATCAGCCTGAGTTCCAGAGTGACCTCTTCTGATGGAGCATCTGACCTATTCCCTTGCTCGCCCCCCAGTCCTCACCACTGCTCTGGGCCAGGCCCTCCACCTCGGCCCTTCTGGGAACACACTGGCCCTGTGGGCCTGGGGTAGGTGGGGTGCCATGGAGCAACTCGCCCTCCCTGAGCTTCTTTGCAGAGGTGACAGCGCAGCGTGGGTCCTCTTTGATTCCAGGGCTGCTCTTTCAATGTCCAGCTGCTCCTTTCCCCCACGACAGTATCGCATAATTCACATGAAAGCGGATTAATATACAGTCAGGAAATTCAGACACACGATATGACTTCTAAGGGCCTTTTTATTTGCATGGGAAAAAGGAGCATCCCAAAATATTCACTGCTCCTCCCCGCTGGGGTTTGAAGATCATCCTTCAAGACCTTGTCCCACCGACCACTTGGATGCTAACCAGAGAATCCTGAGGGCTGAGGGTGGGTGGCTTCCTGGGTACCCCATGCTGGCTGCCGGCAACCCAAGCCTTCCATGTAAAGAGTCCAACCTTCACGTTTATTTGTTATTAAAAACTCAGTCTCTAGCTCTGAATCCTTTACTGTTTTTTGGCTCTTGCCTGAGGCCTTTCCTACCACCCAGTTCCTGTGATTATCTGTGTTGAAAAGTTTCCTCTCCTGACCCAAGAGGAAGCAGTCCTGTTATCCCCCATGCTGTTTAGCCCTGAAAAAAGTGGGCTGAGGAAATGGTAATGGTTCCCCATCCTCCCACGCGGCTCCCTGCTCCTTAGCTGCGTGACCTTGGGCAAAGCAGTTTACCTCTCTGAGCTTCTGATCTCTCTTCTGTTAGGTGTGTTTTGCCACACCTCAGGGAAAATCTACTGCCATCGTGGATGAGGAAAGATTTTTGAAAGACAGAAAACAATACATAAAGCTTAACCACAGTGACTTTGTCAGGAGCCCTAAAAGGAGATACTTCCCTGGTGTCTCAGCTGGTAAAGAACACGTCTGCCAATGCAGGAGGCCCGAGAGACACGGATTTGATCCCTGTGTCAGGAAGATCCCCTGGAGAAAGAAATGGCAACCCGCTCCAATATTTTTGCTTGAAAAATTCCACGGACAGAGAAGCCTGGTGGGCTACAGTCCATGGGGTCACAAAGAATCGGACATGACTGAGGACGCATGCATGTCTCCTAAAAGGAAACAGACAATGATTCCAAACGGGTAACAAAAGACAAGGTGAATGAAAGGACGAAGGAGTAGGGTGGCTTAAGGACACTGACAAGGGACAGGACGGCCCCCTGCGGATGTATGTGTGAAGGTCTAAGCAAAGAAGCAACTCTCACAGGACCCAGGAGTGGGCTGAGTTAAGAGGGCTGTCTGGGCGGAGCAGTGGCCTCCACTGTGGCATGCAGACAACCCGCGGTGACCTGACGAGGGTGGGGAGGCTGGAGGAGTAAATAGCCCAGTGTGCTTCCCCCCTTCCCCTCTGGTGTGCTGTTGGGACTTCCAGTGGCTAAACCCACCTAGAAGCAAGAGAGTGAGGGAGCTCCTTGGTCCTGTCTTAGACATCAATCTCTCAAGCCCCAGAGCAGGATGGAGAACAGTGGAGACTGGACCTGGAGGGGCGAACAGAAGATGTCTGGGACCACCTGGGAGTAAACAGTTGTTGTGTTTTTAAAGTGCTGCAGACATCATGGCAATGCTTTGTATCACCATCTCACTCTTCTCACCAGCCCAGGGAGATGGGGACTCTATTATCCCCATTTTACAGATGAGCAAACCGAGGCTTAGACAGGCAAAATGACACCCTCAGTTACTAAGTGGTAGAGGCAGGAATTGAACCTAAAAGCTGGATTCCTTGAGAATGTTGCTGTGTCATCTCTCGGATAGAGAGAGAGACACTCATTGTATCATCATCCTAGACCACAGCACGCACGTATTGAAGCTTTCTGCCTTGCTCAGTATTCAGGGATCGAGCGCTGTCTTCAGGCTTCCCTGGTGGCTCAGATGGCAAAGAATTTGCCTGCAGCGCAACCCCGGTTTGATACCTGGGTCAGGAAGAAACGCTGGAGAAGGGAATGGCAACCCACTCCAGTATTCTTGCCTAGAAAACCCCACGGACAGAGGAGCCTGGCAGGTGACAGTCCTTGGAGTCGCAGAGAGTTAAACGTGACTGAAGAACTAACACTTCCACTTCCAGACCCTGTACTCAGCACCCTGTACTCAGGACGGATGTGCTGTCCTGGCCTCAAGGGCATATAACGTAACCAGGAGCCTGGTGAAGGCAGGAAGCAGAGCCACCACGGCAGGTGTGTGGGGTGGATGGGATGGTCGATGCAGATGGAGAAGAACGCAAGGCTCAGAGGATAATGAGATCAGGAAAGCGAGGAGACAGTCATTCCTCTCGATGACCCCAGGGCTTCCCCAGGGTGGAGCCTCTTGTCAATAGATGGGGAAGTAAGTGGGAAGGTGGTGGAGACATGGAAGGAATTCATTTTTAGATGCCTGCAGAACACGCTACCAGACACGTCCAGCCAGCTGTTGGAGAGTGTGGGACTTCAAGCAGGTTGCTGCTGCTGCTAAGTAGGTTATTTAGCTCCTATTTCCCAAGAAACCAAAGCAGCTGGGTTGCCTTCCCTTTTTTCAGTCATCCATGAATTCACAGAGAGGTCAGCAAGGCCCTAGGAAAGCTGAAGCCAAAATAAAGAGCGAGCTCTGGTCTCCAATCACTCAGGAGAAGCCATCTAGGTCCCAGACACTCCCTTCTGAGACTACTGTGTGATTAGGCCAGAAGACTTCTATTGTATGGAGCCAGTCACGTTTTAGGGTTTATTGGTTAACAGCAGATACAATTAACTCACCAATGTGTGGGGCTTCTCTGTGGATCACATCCTCTCTAGAAAGACTCAGCAGGCTAGGAAGCTCAGAACTGCCTCCAGAGGGACCCCTGGCTCCTAAGAGTGGCTTCTTCAGGCGAGACAGAAGCACATCTTCCTCCAAGGAGCTGGCTTCAGCCGGGGTGAGGAGAGCTGAGACGGAATTTATCCCCAAGCCAGGGGCCTCTGAGCGAGGGGCTTCTCTTGGGGGTCCGTGCAGCTGGGTTCGCAGCTTTGTTCTGCGGAGACCGGGAAGTGGCTTGGGCCCTGGGGCTCCATGGATAATTGTTCCAACTTTAACAACAGGCTTTGGGATACAGTGAACATCTGCAGAGGGCTTCCCAGATGGCACTAGTGGTAAAGAACCCACCTGCCAACACAGGAGACGTAAGAGGAGAGGGTTCAGTCCCTGGGTGGGGAAGATCCCCTGGAGGAGGGCACGGCAACCCAGCCTAGTATTTTTTTCCTAATTAATTAATTTATTTTAATTGGAGGATAATTACTTTACAATACTGAGATGGTTTTTGCCATACATAACATTAATTGGCCACAGGGATACATATGTCTCCCACCCCAATATTCTTGCCAGGAGAATCCCATGGACAGAGGGGCCCGGTGGGCTACGGTCCATAGGGTCACAAAGAATCGGACCCAACTGAAGCAACTTAGCACGCATGCACACATAAGGGTCCGCAGAACTCTGTGGCAGGGAATTTATATCCAATCCCTTCACTTTCTTCTTGTACATTGATTGAAGTGGTTCTTATTTAGCTCAAAGTCTGCAATGCGAAGCATTAAAAAAAAATAATGTTTTTTGGGGGGGGGTTATTTTTTCCCCAAAATGAAGCCACTTTCCGTTGAGTAATTGAGACCCATCTTGCTTGCTCCCCCTCCAATGCTGGCCCCACTGCCACTCTCCCGGGAGCCCCAGAAGAACCAGTGGGGTGGCAGCCAGGGCTTCCCAAACCATGGCCTAATTCAGTGCTATTTGATATTCCTGCAAACTCAGGACCCACACGATGCACTGGGACAGTTTGTTTGGAGAATATATTTCCGCCCCTTTGTGCTGCACGCCTGGGACCAAATGACATGCATGTCTTTTCTGCAAATCTAGAGTTTGCGAGAGAGCTGGAGGGAAGACAGCTTAAAGCCACGTAGCCATGCTAGTTTCTCTATCCGTGAGATGGGCACGTGGCTATGGGGCCCTGCCACCTCACAGGGTAGTTAAGAGACTGCCTGGGACAATCTCCTTGTCAGGAATGCCAGCTTCAAGGAAGAGAAAAGCCTACGATTGCGATCTGAATGAATAGGGGTTTCTTTTTCTCCCATTACCAGCTCTCTGGAGGTGGCAGTTTGAGGCACTGACTGGCTCCATGATGTCATCAGGGCCTCAGGTCTGTCTCTTCTTTCAGTTTCCTCTTCGTTCCCATGTTGACTTTGGATCTTGTGCAATTGCTTCCTAGCCTCCCAGTGGCTGCTGACTCCCTAGAATTCACGTCTGCATCCAAGGCAGAACGGAGTCAAGGCCAAGGCTTTATTTACTTATTTAAAATATGTATTTGTTTATTTATCTGGCTGCCTGGGGTCTCAGTTGCATTCAGGTGGAATCCTGAAGGACAAGGAGGAGTGAGCTGGGGTGGTAATCATTGGTGCACCCCCTTTGGATGCTGTAAGCAGGACTCTGATGGCCCACAACTGCCCTTTCTCCAGAGACTCATCAGTTGGAGAAACCACTTCACTGAGAAATGCATAAGAGATTCCTTGTTCCCCTGCCCCTGTAATGGGGAAGACACCAGTCAGTGACTGCTGTGCAGGCACAAAAATCCAGACTCCTTGCTTTAAGAAAGAACAATTCATGTCATCATTCTCTAGAGCTCCCTGTGGATCAGGCTGAGGACTGACTTTTGCAGAATCCACAGCTTTGCTCACTTTCTTCCCCTGCCTCTTCTTTCATCACTCTCTTATAAGGTTCTCCTGGGAATGAGTCCTCAAAAATCACTTGTATAAGTATCCCCACATCAGTCTGTTCCTAGGGAGCTTATCTTGAGACATCAGGTGGCCAACAGCTCCAGCACAAGGAACAGCTTATAGAAATCTTTTCAGTGACAAGAGAAAATAGGGGGAGCTCAGGAGAGCTGTAAACCTCCATTCAGGGTGAGTGGCTGAGCAATGGCGTCAGGGCACAGGGTGATGCCCTAATGCTGCCAACCCCCACTGCAAGGCACAGAGTTTCTATTCCAGCTGTTTTCTGGACCTGGGTCTGGTGAGGTACCAGTTGTAACCAGTCTGCTCCCTCTGTGTTATCCTTTTTTTCCAAGAGTACAAGCCAGCCCAGCTTTGAGAGATGGAGAGCAAGAAACCGACATCCAGGGGAAGCCAGAGGTATGCCTTGCTGGACTGTAATGCACTGAGTATTTTGCAGGCCCTTTGGATCAATAGCAATGCATAATTGAGAGATGAAACACTGCCTAGTTACACAGCTGTGAGACTGAGAGATGCTGTGGGCCCTAGCCAGCCCCAGAGTCCTTCTGAGGCTTGCTCCCTGGTTTCAAGACATCTCCCTCAATCCCTATCCTCTCCATACTCAGGTAGAACAGCCTCCATCTAGTGGATGTGAAGCACATGCCAGATATGGGCAGTGTGGGATGGTGGTTAAGAGTACAGGCTCTGGAGTCAGACTGTATCAGCTAGCCATTGCCACAATAATGCTGTGTAACAACAACAACAACAAAAATGTTTTTGATAAAATCTCATGGCTTATAAAAATAGCAATTAATTTAGCTGATACCTCTCTGGGTAAGCTGAAATAGCACCACTTTTAGCTGGTTTTGCTGATGTATTTGTGGTTCATTCAGGAATGCTGTGGAGCTGGAGTAGCTGTATTTTACCTAAAGATCTATGAAATTTGTTCCACTTGTCTGTTTTCTTTCTTGGTCCAGTGAGCTAGCCAGAGAATGTTCTCACAAGTAAAAAAAATGGAAACATGAAACCCTCTTATGGCCTAGACTTAAACTGGCACACTGTTACTTCTGTCTCATGATCTTGGCCTAAGAGAGTCACATGATTCAACCCAAAGGCAAGGATGGGGAAATACACTCCACTTTTTTTACTGAGAAGTACTCTAAAGTCATATGACCAAGGATAAAAAATAAATAAATAAATAAGCACCAATAATGCAATCTATCCCAGACTGCTTCTTTGGAATTCTAGCTCTGCCACTTGCTAGCTGTGTGAGACTGAGCAAGTCACTTAACTTCTCCGAGCCTCAGTTTTTTCATCTATAAAATAAAAATACTAATGGTAGCTTCCTTTGGGGTGGTTGGTAAATAATTGTTCTTAGCACCATAAAGTTCTGCAACCAGGAGGAAACCATCCTTGAGGTAGAGCCAGTTCTGGGGTAGCAGAGAGGAGATGAGAAGGAATCTAATCCTTGAAATCATTGAACTGCTTGACGGAGTGACCAGAAGCAGTCAATCTAACAGTTCAGTTCAGTTCAGTTCAGTTGCTCAGTCATGTCTGACTCTTTGCGACCTCATGAATCGCAGCACGCCAGGCCTCCCTGTCCATCACCAACTCCTGGAGTTCACTCAGACTCACGTCCATCGAGTCAGTGATGCCATCCAGCCATCTCATCCTCCGTCATCCCCTTCTCCTCCTGCCCCCAATCCCTCCCAGCATCAGACTCTTTTCCAATGAGTCAACTCTTCTCATGAGGTGGTCAAAGTACTGGAGCTTCAGCTTTAGTATCATTCCTTCCAAAGAAATCCCAGGGTTGATCTTCAGAATGGACTGGTTGGATCTCCTTGCAGTCCAAGGGACTCTCAAGAGTCTTCTTCAACACCACAGTTCAAAAGCATCAATTCTTTGGCGCTCAGCCTTCTTCACAGTCCAACTCTCCCATCCATACATGACCACAGGAAAAACCATAGCCTTGACTAGACGGACCTTAGTCAGCAAAGTAATGTCTCTGCTTTTGAATATACTATCTAGGTTGGTCATAACTTTCCTTCCAAGGAGGAAGCGTCTTTTAATTTCATGGCTGCAGTCACCATCTGCAGTGATTTTGGAGCCCCCAAAAATGAAGTCTGACACTGTTTCCACTCTTTCCCCATCTATTTCCCATGAAGTGATCAGACCAGATGCCATGATTTTTGTTTTCTGAATGTTGAGCTTTAAGCCAACTTTTTCACTCTCCTCTTTCACTTTCATCAAGAGGCTTTTTAGCTCCTCTTCACTTTCTGCCATAAGGGTGGTGTCATCTGAATATCGAGGTTATTGATATTTCTCCTGGCAATCTTGATTCCAGCTTGTGTTTCTTCCAGTCCAGCGTTTCTCATGATGTACTCTGCATATAAGTTAAATAAGCAGGGTGACAATATACAGCCTTGATGCACTCCTTTTCCTATTTGGAACCAGTCTGTCGTTCCATGTCCAGTTCTAACTGTTGCTTCCAGACCTGCATACAGATTTCTCAAGAGGCAGGTCAGGTGGTCTGGTATTCCCATCTCTTTCAGAATTTTCCACAGTTTATTGTGATCCACACAGTCAAAGGCTTTGGCATATTCAATAAAGCAGAAATAGATGTTTTTCTGGAACTCTCTTGCTTTTTCCATGATCCAGCGGATGTTGGCAATTTGATCTCTGGTTCCTCTGCCTTTTCTAAAACCAGCTTGAACATCAGGGAGTTCACGGTTCACATATTGTTGAAGCCTGGATTGGAGAATTTTGAGCATTACTTTACTAGTGTGTGAGATGAGTGCAATTGTTTGGTAGTTTGAGCATTCTTTGGCATTGCCTTTCTTTGGGATTGGAATGAAAACTGACCTTTTCCAGTCCTGTGGCCACTGCTGAGTTTTCCAAATTTGCTGACATATCGAATGCAGCACTTTCACAACATCATCTTTCAGGATTTGAAACAGCTCAACTGGAATTCCATCACCTCCACTAGCTTTGTTCGTAGTGATGCTTTCTAAGGCCCACTTGACTTCACATTCCAGGATGTCTGGCTCTAGATGAGTGATCACATCATTGTGATTATCCAGGTCATGAAGATCTTTTTTGTACAGTTCTTCTGTGTATTCTTGCCACCTCTTCTTAATATCTTCTGCTTCTGTTAGGTCCGTACCATTTCTGTCCTTTATTGATCCCATCTTTGCATGAAATTTTCCCTTGGTATCTCTAATTTTCTTGAAGAGATCTCTAGTCTTTCCCATTCTATTGTTTTCTCTATTTCTTTGCATTGATCGCTGAAGAAGGCTTTCTTATCTCTTCTTGCTATTCTTTGGAACTCTGCATTCAGATGTTTGTATCTTTCCTTTTCTGCTTTACTTTTTGCTTCTCTTCTTTTCACAGCTATTTGTAAGGCTTCCCCAGACAGCCATTTTGCTTTTTTGCATTTCTTTTCCATGGGGATGGTCTTGATCCCTGTCTGTTGTACAATGTCATGAACCTCGTTCCATAGTTCATCAGGCCCTCTATCTATCAGATCTAGGCCCTTAAATCTATTTCTCACTTCCACTGTATAATCATAAGGGATTTGATTTAGATCATACCTAAATGGTCTAGCGGTTTTCCCTACTTTCTTCAATTTAAGTCTGAATTTGGCAATAAGGAGTTCATGATCTGAGCCACAGTCAGCTCCCGGTCTTGTTTTTGCTAACTGTATAGAGCTTCTCCATCTTTGGCTGCAAAGAATATAATCAGTCTGATTTTGGTGTTGACCATCTGGTGATGTCCATGTGTAGAGTCTTTTCTTGTGTTGTTGGAAGAGGGTGTTTGCTATGACCAGTGCATTTTCTTGGCAAAACTCTATTAGTCTTTGCCCTGCTTCATTCCACATTCCAAGGTGAAATTTGCCTGTTACTCCAGGTATTTCTTGACTTCCTACTTTTGCATTCCAGTAACAGTAGATTGCATTCCAATCTAACAGTAGATTTCTGTAAATGTATAAATTCTCTTACTGTTTAAACCAGAGTAGGTCACTTTTCCATTACTTGCAGCCAAAAGCTTCCCTTACGATGTAGATGTCTTAGTACCTATGGGTTGCTACAACAGAATACCGTAGAATGGGAGGCTTATGGGCTCTCCTGGTGTTTCAAATGATAAAGAATCCACCTGCAGTGCAGGAGACCTGGGTTCAACCCCTGGATTGGGAAGATGCCCTGGAGAAGGGAATGGCTACCCATTCCAGTATTCTTGGGCTCTTTTGGTGGCTCAGACAGTAAAGAATCTGCCTGCAATGCAGGATCAACAGAGATTTATTTCTGACAGTTCTGGAGCCCAAGGAGTCCAATATAAGGTGCCAGTAGGATCCAGGTCTGGTGAAGACCCTCTTCCTGGTTACAGACTGCTGGCATCTCATCATGTCCTCATGCAGTGGATGTGGGGAGGGAGCTCTGCAGGTCTCTTTTACAAGGGCACTAATATACAAGGGCACTAATACCATTAGTTGAGGACTAATCAACTCCTTAAAGCTCTGCCTCCTAATAGCTTGGGAGTTAGGTTTCAGTATATGATTTGAGTGGGTAGGGAGGATACATTCTGACCATAGCACCAGACCAGACCTTTATTGTTTCACAATCTTTTTTCTTAACCCTTTACTCTTTTAGGAATGAATATCTCTTGAAATGAAGTATTCAGCAATATTTGTAGTTTCACAAATTTATTTTTCTTCCATTAAACTCAAGTTAAATATATTCAATAGCTTTTTTTTTTTTTTAAAGTAGCCTACCTGGTAGGAGCCCATTTGTATAATTTGTTTTATCCACCTATCCATCTTTCTATCAATCTACTTATTCATCATCATACATGGGAATGAAACAGCAGGAGTAATATGCATTAATGTAAAAATGGTGATTTCTTAGTAGTAAAATTTAGAATGACTTTCCTTTTTCTTTTCATTGTTAACCTTTTAAAATTTCTTGCTTCTTTTAAATGAGCAGGAAACTTTTTACTTTAACTGAAACTAGAAGTTATTATATATTTTCTTTGTAAAACCGAAGCTGCTGCCAAAGACGGTGAAAGCGAAAGTTGCTCAGTCATCTCTCTTTGCGACCCCATGGACTATACAGTCCATGGAGTTCTCCAGGCCAGAATACTGGAGTGGGTTGCCTTTCCCTTCTCCAGGGGATCTTCCCAACCCAGGTCTCCCTCATTGCAGGTGGATTCTTTACCAGCTGAGCCACAAAGAAAGCCCTAACAACCATTAACTGAGTGCCCAGTGTGATCTAGATGAGTCTCTCTCAAAGTAGACTAAAGGTTGCTCCAATCCAGCCTTCTTCCTCTTCCCTCCCTTCAGGCCAAGTTTATTTCCTCAAAGGTCTTTCATCACTATTATCTTATGGCCTCAAGACACACCTGTGAAATAGCAGGTCCGAAGTGTAACTGCTAACCCTATCTGACAGAAGGGTAAACTGTATCCAAAGAGGTTAAGCGGCTTGGCTAATGCCCCCAGCCAGAATCCAGGTCTCCAGATTTCCAGCCTGGAGCCCCCCAAATTAGGACTATTAGGAAATTTTTGATTCGAGCCCAAAGGTCCATCTTCACGGTTCAGGATTTGGCACATCGGCTCTTTGTCTTCTGCTGAAATCCCATTTGAGTTCAGCCAGATCTAAGACTGTCTAAATAAGACTTCCATTCTAATGCTCATAGAGGCTTTTATGAATAACGATCAGCATTGGGGACATTTTTTTTTAAGTTGCTAATATTAATTTTACAGAAATAAAATCTGATTGAATTCCTCCTGGCTTTCCCCATTAACTTAATGTTATGGACTTTTAACGGATATTTTAATTAGACATTCCTAGTAATGGGAATAGGGCTCAATTTTCAAATGAGGGCCTAAGCTGCCAATATTCCCATTTGGACTTTTAATTAAGGTGAGAAAATATTAACCAATTACACCGGGTTATTGCCGGGGCTCTTTGTAGGATGGTGAGGTCACAACAGAGCAGGTACTCAAGGACCTAAGGGTAAAGGAGGGTGAGAGTAGGGTCGGGACATCAGAGAAGGGCAAGCCAGTACCTTCGGAGAAGGGGATCCTGTGTCAGCTATCTCTCCGTGTGAAGATGCAGATGTGGAATCTGGCTCCAAGCACTTCCCTGCATTTCTCTCTGATTTTTCTGAGGTTTGTGGAATACTCAGTTGGCAAGTGTATCAACTTGCTTTTGCTGTGTAACAAAACACCCCCAAATGTCATGGCTTTAAAAGCAACCTTTTATTATCCCACAGTTCTGCATAACAACAATTTGGACTGAGCTTAACTGGGGATTTCTTCTGGTCTAGGCTGGATTTGGCTCATCCTGACCAGACTTGTTCATGTCTCTGTGGTCAACTAGTGGATCAGCTGGGGCTGGCTAGATGATGATGGTCTTGGTTGGGATAATGGGGGCCTCTCTGCTAGTAGGTGCTCATTCCCCAACAGTCTAGCCCATATGGCAAGGTTTCAAGAGCTGCCAGAGCATAAGCTCCCATGCTCAAATGCTTTCCCAGTCTTTGCTGGAATCTCATGTGCCACTGTCTCATTTGGCCAAAGCAAGTCATGCAGAGAGGACAATCCAAGGATGAAGACTTTATAAGAAGCATAATTAAATTGGGCCAATCCTTCAATTAACCCACCACAGCAGGTTAGGTGAAAAGCAGCTGAGACACTAAATCAGAAGTCCCAAATCCAAGCGCCAGCAGAGCGTGACACAAGAATGGGTGAAGTAGGAGACACTGAGAGACCCTGGTGACCACACTCTGACTAAAGGGGCTCTCCCCTGCTCAGCCCCAGTGGATCATCACCAAGCGGGGACACAAGCCACCCGTGGCCAGAGAGTCTCTGTTCTCTACTGTCACCAGATGTCTGCATTTTAGTAGACAGTCCCTCAATTTTTGAAAGTTGGGAAAAAGTTTTAATGCTATACAGCTATTAGAGAAATGGGAAGAAAATTTCAACAGGAACTCTACAAAGGAGGAAATCCAAATGGGCAATAAATAGATGCAGTGGTGGTTGGCCTCATCAACCATCAGAGAAATACAAGTTAAACCCAGGATGAGGTACAGGTCACAGCATAATCTCAGATGCTGCTAGTTGGAGGGAAAGCTGGGACAAAAAATTATTGAGAAGAGTTAAGGATATGCAAAGACTGTATGCAGAAATTCCCTGGCACATATTCACAAGTGTGAGCCCCTATTCACCAGGTGATATGGTCAAGAATGAGCATGGCAGCATTGTACCAAAGAGAGCAACACTGGAAACAACCCAAATGCCCAACAATAATAGAACTGGTAAATATATCGTTGTGTGGCAAAACAATGGAGTACTCTACAGCAATGAACACGACCAAGATACCAAGATATGAAACAACATGGTTGAATCCCACAGATGTGATGCAGAGCAAAGGAAACAAGACACAAAAGAGTGTACATTGTAGGTTCTCTTTCTAGAAAGTTCAAAAAAGAGTAAAATTAAATACTGTATTTATATAAGATAAAACAGTTTTTAAGAGAGATAAAACATCATGAAAAAGCCTAGACAGTGGTTATCTCTGGTGACAAAAGAAGGGCGGTGATTGGCTGGAGGCCTCTCGGGGGCTTCAGTATTCTCTTTCCTGACCCGGGTGGTGGTTTCACAAGCTGGAAATCCCATTCTTGGAGCAGAACAATTTTTCTGCTCCAAGTGGTCTTGAGTGGGGTCACTTGGTGTTATTCAGTGGGAGGCTGGGCTAGTTTGGAGGATCTAAGATGTCTTAAGTCACATATTTTTTGGAAAGACTGGGCTCATCTGGGCTCCTATCCCTACCCCTGTGGTCTCTCCAGAAGAGTAGCTGGCATTCTCACATGGCTGCTTGGGGCTCCAAGAGTGAGTGTTCCCAAAGACAGGAGGTGGGAACCGCTGGTCTTGGCAAGCCCAGCGCTAGAAACTAGCATTTCTACGAAGCTCTCTTCATTACAGCAGTCACGGTATATCCAGGTCCAGGGAGAGGGAACATGACCCCACCTCTCCATGGGAGGATGCCAAAGAATCTTTGGCCACTTTTAATCTGCCATAATACAGCTACATTATTATATTGCTATTATTATTGTGTATTAATTATTGTGGTGTTGGAGCAGACTCTTGAGAGTCCCTTGGATTGCAAGGAGATCAAACCAGTCAATCCTAAAGGAAATCAGTCCTGAATATTCATTGGAAGGACTGATGTTGAAGCTGAAACTCCAATACTTTGGCCACCTGATGCGAAGAACTGACCCTTTGGAAAAGACCCTGATGCTAGGCAAGATTGAAGGCAGGAGGAGAAGGGGACGACAGAGGATCAGATGGTTGGATGGGATCACCGATATGATGGACATGAGTTTGAGCAAGCTCCGCAAGTTGGTGATGGACAGGGAAGCCTGGCAAGCTGCTATCCACGGTGTCTCAAAGAATTGGACACAACTGAGCGACTGAACGGACTGATTATGATTATCCCAGTGTTAGAAGTTTGAGGAAGCAGCACCAGAACCAAGGTTTTCCTATTGCTCTTGTTGAAGAAGCAGCCCTGAAAACTGGTTTCCTTCTTCATCTGCAGTGGGAGTCCTGATTCCTACCTTGTGACTATCCCTCCTTGCGACTATCAGACGGAGGGAGATGAGCAGGTTTGGGGCAGACTTGTGCCCCAGAGGATGTAGCCCTTTTCTCTTCCCCCTTCCCTCTGCCCACACTTCCAGAGCTCCCTTCCCCTCCTCCATCCCCACACCCCAGAGCTGGGGGCCCTGCGCTGTCCCCACTCCCCGTCTCCAGGGAAACAGACATGAGTCCCTTGATGAGTCTGCCCAGAGGAGGCTGTGTGTGACTTGATATCACATCCATTCCCTGTCCACCCCAGGATTTGCCATTCCACTTCCTATTTTATTTGTCAAAAGCTTTTAATAGAGTGGTAGATTAATACACAGGTGACAGGCCTGCCCTTTGGAGCTGAGCTATCAGGGTTCAAATTGTAGTTCTGCCATTTACTGACTGTGTGGTCTTGAGTAGGTTAATGTCTCAATGCCTCAGTCTGCTTGTCTGTCCAATGGGGATACTAATGATTATATATCCCTGGTGTGGGGGAAATGAGGATGAAGTGAGCTATCACAAAAAAGCACCAAGAACAGTACCTGCTCATAGTAAGGACTAGGTAAATGTTTACCCTTATTTTT
Organism: Ovis canadensis; assembly: GCF_042477335.2. Taxonomy (NCBI): domain Eukaryota; kingdom Metazoa; phylum Chordata; class Mammalia; order Artiodactyla; family Bovidae; genus Ovis; species Ovis canadensis. Next base: position 36,545,771 of record NC_091258.1, on the reverse strand, counting down.
ATTATTGCAAAGTGAAAATGTACCTAGTAAGAATCATCTAGAAGAGCATATAGTGAAAAGTCAGTTTGCCCACAATTGGGTATTTTCTGCAGTTCTCCCCAGAGGCAACCTCTACTAGTAGTTTCTCATATACACTGCTAGAAATGTTCATTCCAGTGTGTGTGTGTGTATGATATTTTTAAAATTATATATATATATATACACATACACATATAGGCATATACCCCCACACATACATGCACATACACAAACCCACATATATTATGCTGCAGAGTACTGAATACTTTTTAGACACTTGTTTACACTTTGCTTTCTTTTCTTAACTCAGAATCAAGATTTTTACCAGCATTTCTTCACTCAAGGATTACAGTTCTAATGGTAGAAGTTCAGGATAGATAACCTTGGTTCAGGCTTCACCCTTCTTTACCCTAAGAAGGGTAAGAAATCCATGGAGGAAAACATCCTTTAGGAGGTACTCCCAAATTGTACCAGGTAGGTAGTTAGTTCCTGACCCTGCTTATGGCTTTTAAAAGTTTTGTCTCAAATTTACTGTGTAATCTTAGAAAGTCCCTTCTCTCTGGCCTCAATTTTTCATCTGTTAAATGGGTGCTGGACAGGTTAGCTCCAAACCCATCTGGAGCAGGATATTCTAGGGTTTTAAGGGTACAAGAAGTCTCTGCTCTAGCCAGGACCCAGGGACTTTAGGATGTCAGCCTTCTTCTGCAGCCAAAGAGTTGTCTGGCCCCGTTTCACACAGCCTCTGTGAAGGGGCTGGGGACGTGTGTCATTGAGGCGAGGAGAGTCGGGTAATGAGGCCAGAGCGGGAAGAAGGCAAATGTCCTGGGACCGCCTGAACCGAACCCAGGGCATCCGGAGACGCCAGGCGGGCGGCTTCGGTTTGTGTTGGATGCCTCACAGCCCGCCCGTGGTAACCGAACCGGCTTTTGTTTGTTTGTCTAAATAGGAAGACAGAGGCTTGGGGCTGCCTGGGATGGCTCCACAAACAGCCCCGCGGCCAGAGTGGGCGGCTGGGGGCTGAGCTGGGCAGCCAGAGGCCTCTGGGACTGAGGTGGGGAGGGTGCCTGGAGGCCAGGCCAACCAAGCCCATGAGGGGAGAGTGTGACAGGCAGACAGGACCTGGAGAAGCAGGGTGGTCACGCTGCACTCCCCTTGGAGAAGAGGGAGGACAGGACAGGAGACTCTGGACTAGCCTAGAGCGAGGTTAGGCTGCCCTCCCTCCACCCTGGCTCTGTTCATCCCAGGGGATGCAGACTTGGGGCCCAATGTCTGTGGGCTGCCTCCTCCCTGCCCATCAAACACAAGTCAGTGTCAAATCATCCATTGATCCCTCCCTTCTATTGCGGAGGGAGTGGTGGCCGGTTAATTAGGGCCTCCTCTGGTCAGCAGAGGGAGTGGAGGGGACCAGCTCGCTCTGAGGCCAGGAGAGCTGGACAGCTATCCATGGGCCTCCTTGACCCACGGGTCCCCAAGGCCTTGCTTCCTCTCTATCTCAAGGTGGCCAGGTTCTGGATGGTGGTGGTGGGAATGAGTGATAGTCCCAGATCCAGAATTAGAGGAATGTTTGTTTTTGTGTGTGTGAAAGAGAAGGAAATACTGATCTAGATTACACAGATTTGGAATAGGTACAGAACTAAACGGGCTTACCCAGTGACTCAGCAGTGAAGAATCCACCTGCCATACAGGAGACACAGGTTCAATCCCTGGGTCGGGAAGATCCCCTGGAGGAGGGCATGGCAACCCACTCCAGTATTCTTGCCTGGAGAATCCCATGGACAGAGGAGCTGGCAGGCTACAGTCCATAGGGTTGCAAAGAGTCAGACATGACTGAAGTGACTGAGCATGCGTGCAAGCACACATAGAGCTTCTGAAGGTGCCATTTTTATAGCTCAGATATGCTCCAATACTGTCAGTTTCATGTGGTTCAACTTAACAGCTGTAGTGATAGCATATGTTATGCAGGCATACAGATGTACACACACATACACAGTATGTTGCTGTTGCTGTTTAGTTGCTAAGTTGTGTCTGACTCTTTTGCAGGAGGGGGGCAATTCCCTAAAGGAAATTGGGGTGCTCTTTCCAGTAGTAGGGTACAAGGATGCTGGGTAGTCAAAAAAAACTCATGTCCACCACACACTTGGAATATAATCATACAAATACATTTTCCTTGAAATAATATGGTCAAAGAATCAGGGAGCTTGGAGAGGCCCAGATACTAACCACCTACCCAAATGTCAGCTTTATAGGGATTTTATAGTTTAACAGTTTTACAAGCTATATCCGGTGATTTCTACCACAGGTGGTTTTACCTCTTATGTCCTTACTCAACTACTCCTCCCAAGCCCCACCACATGGGCCACCCCCAAATATCTAATTTCCCAACAGACATGTTTCCTCTAGGAAGAATCAAGGTGACTTCAGACCCTGACAAGGAAAAAGGCCCAGGAAAGAGACCCTGGGCCTCAAAGGTTTTGAAAAGGAAACTGGCGTCAAATCCCATCTGTCACCAAACAGGGGATCAGCGCAACCACGGGCGGCTCAGGATCTAGTTCCGCCTCTTTTCTTACTTCCTCTCTCTGATCTCCAGTGGGCCCACCTGCAAGGAAGAGCTCTGATCTCAGTAACAGACCTTTCTCGGTCCCAATGCCACATCTCCTGAAGTCAGCACCCTGATTTCCTGCTAGAGACTCACCCGTCTCCCGCAGAGGCATCATTTGGGTGGGATGACAAACTCCTGAGCGATACTATGCTGTGTGAAAGCCACAGGCCAGGTTCAGTCCTCTCCTCTCCCTTCTGCTCCTGGTGGTCAGTGCAGGATCTAGGTGCAGGATCTAGGTGTGACCAGCCAGGTGGTCTCCCGGGGACTTTATGGAAACAGTGACACAAGGCTGAAGACATGGATGGCTCGCATCGCACCAGGTCATTCCTATTGTGACCCCATAGTTGTGCTGGTCTTTCCCAGGCTCCCCTGCTATATTGCAAGCTGGTGATTCCTTCATGTTCTGCCCTTGAATTTCCTAATGCTAACTGCTTTCTGTTGCTTACAAACCAAGGGCCTAAACCAATCAGGGTTCTAAGGACCCTTTCATTTCTGAAGTTGTGTGATAGAATGACCCTGACAGAGGCCACTCTGGAACACGGACAACCCACTTTCTCCTGTTCTTCCAGGTAGCACCGCCAGGTTGATGTCCCAGCCTCCCTTGTAGTTAGGAGGGATCACGTGACTTAAAGTTCTGACCAATGGGATGTGATCATCCTGTGATGTGTGTCACTTCCTGGCCCCTCCCACAAAGCCTCAGTGCAAGTCTCCACCCGGAGGACTCACGGGTCTTAGAGACTGGCAGGGCCGCAAGATGGGAGGACCTCATCCTCACTCCGTGCCAACGTTTTGGCTTCACACGGGTGACAAATGGAGTGTCAAGGTCTCAAGCCATAGAGACTTTGAGGTGGTGGTGTGAGCCCTAAGCATACATACAGTAACATTCCAGGTAAACGATGCCTTCAGGTTAACAATGGAGACACCCGGCAAAGGCAAGAAGTGACCACTAGCTGCTGTGTCCCTTGGCCAGAGGGGCAAGCTCCCCTGGATCAGGGGCCAGGCCACATCTCCTGTGACACAGAAAAGGCTTGATTTGGGAGAGGCAGCGTGAGGTGGATCATGGGGCTGCTCCTTTATGGCTGTGTCAAGTATAACCTCCAGTTACATGGAGAGTGAATTTCCATCCAGGGACCCAGGGATTTCGAAGTGACTTTCGGATGATCTGGAGCCTTCCCCTCTGAGTTCACTGGGTTGGGCTTCTTTTCCCAGAGCACTCTGGGAAGATCCTTCCCCGAGTAAAGGAGCAGATGTTGATTTGCATATATGCATGTTTCTGGCCTCTGATGAGATTAGGAGGTGCATATTTAATCAAAGCCTCCAGCGAGGCTGGGCCCTGGGAGGCAGACTCAAGGGGGGAGAGGAAATGTCACAGCAAAGAGGGTGTGGGCCTGGGAGAAAGAGATTCTCAGAGCTGAGCCTTGTTTATAAAATCGGAGAGGGGCTGGAGGGACTCTTTGGCTGGCAAACAGGACTGATGATGGAGGCAGTCTTGGAAGTGAGGTCACGAGCACCAGCCCCTCAATAAACTGCCTGTAAACCTTTGAGGCTCAGTTGACCCTAAAAAATAGAGAGTTGGGGTGATGCCACTGGACCCACTAAGCAAGGGGCCGCAGATCCAAGTCCAAGGGGTCAAGGGTTCTATCTTAGGGTCCTTTTCCCACCAGGATGTCCAGCTTAGCTAGAGGCCCGTCTAGGGTTGCACGGCCCTTCTGGTAAACAGGGATGCTTTGCTTGTTTTGGAGGAGGAGGTTTAGAAATGATCCTAGGGTGAAATCTGTGCTCCTTGGGGTGTCTGATTCCGAAAGTGAAATACCCTGAAGTCTTTATAAAGGGTGAACTACATCTACATATATTCTTTGAACACATCAAGTATTTTGCCCCCTCAGAACCTTTGCATTGGCTAGTTCCCTCTGCCTGAAATGCTAGTGCCGTGTTTTTTACTCCTCAATTCCATTCACATTTCTGCAGAAATGTTACCTTTTGGGGTGGAGGTAACATCTGAGGAGGAAACTGGACCATCCTGGCTTCCCACACCATCTTGGTTTCCATACTTCTCTGTGACTCTAGCCCCTATCCCAGGGTTTCTCAATCTCTGAACTGTTGATACTTTGCACTGGAGAATTCTTCACTGGGGGAGGCTGTCCTTTGCATTTTAGAATGTTTAGCAGCATTTCTTGGGTCTACCCATTAGACCCAGGAGCATCTACCCTCCAAAGGTTATGACTCCAAACATGCCTCCAAACATCTTCAAATGTGTTCTGGGGGCAAAGTCTTCCCAGTTGAGAACCCTTCGTCTAACCTGTTTTATTTTTCTTTGTAGGACTTGGCACTACCTGAAGTATATTTTATATGTTTATCATCCATTTCTGCCGCTAGAATGTGAGGTCTCCTTGGACAAGGATTCGGTCTTGCCTTGTTCACCAGGGTGGCCCTGATCACAGAGTAGCACCTCACATGTCAAGGAGCCCACTGACTCCTTGTTGAATAAACAAGCAAGTGAGGGGGAAAAAAAATCTTCAGCGAGAGGGTGTGGTACGATGCCTTTAATGTCTGTGTGCATGCATGTAACAAGATGCAGAGAGCTGTGTTCTCATGACAGCTGGTGCAGAAAGCCTTCCAGGGAGAGGCCAGTTTCTACCTGAATGACATCGTTCTTTGCAAATCCGCTTTGAGCAAAACGTCCCTGGGACTTCTCAAGGTCAGCTCTCAGCTGGGCTTGAAATAGCTCTGCAGGAGACCGACACAGGACCCTCTGCCAGTTCTGACCACGTTCAGAATAAAAACTACTGTGTGTGGACTGAAATGCAGAGATGCTGCAGGACCTCCATCCCATACCTCTCTGTCCCTCTTCTTTATTCTCCCCTTTGTGAACTCTGCCCCTGCCACACTGGCTACCTTGGTATTCCTGGAACACAGCAATCTCATGCTGCCTCAGGGCCTTTGCACTTGCCATTGCTTCTCCCTGGAACACGCTTAAACTTATGTGGATTATTTTAGTGGCTTGCATCCTTCCCAGCTCCTTGAAGTGTCTACTCCCAAGTTGCCTCTTCCGGGAGGCCTTTCCTGATTGCCTCATTTATTGAATGCTATGTTCACTGTCTTCCCCAAGAGAGTGTCAGCTCCTCCAGGCAGGTGCCCTTGATGGTTCCATTCTCTGTTGCATCCCCAGCACTTAGATTATTCCTTGGTATGTTCTTGGTCACAGGTGCACGTGCACAGGTGTGACTTATTTAACACTGTGACATCGGGGTGAAAAAAATGGCTGGCACACAGGTGGCTATTAAGACTGGATTCCACAAGTCAGACCCTGAGCTGGAGTCAGGTGAAAGTGATGCCTCAGGAAGCATTTCTGGAAACAATCCACAGGGAGTGGGGAAGCAGGACAGGGAAAGGAAGGAAGCCGAGAGAAGGTGTGTATCAACAAAGTTGTAGAGAGGGGACCTGGAGCTGGAGATAGCGTGTCATTCATTTGGGTTGTCCTGCTTAAGGGTGGAGGAGAGCAAAGCCTTTACAACCCACATCCACCAAAGTGCTCTAGAGGGATGTCAATGTCCAGGCACTTCTGGCTTCTTGTGCATGCAGGTAAAGTGTGTTTCAGCAACTTGAGGGCTGTCCACTAATAGAAAGAGTCAGGTGCTGACTCTTTAGCATGCCCAGAGCTGGACTCCAGTGTGCAGCAAGGAGGGAGAAGGATCCCAGGGATTGTGGGTGAAACTCTGGCAGCCTCTGCTATGCTAGCCTGCCCCATATTTGTTGAGTAAATGCTCCAGCCTAGCTTAATTGCAACTGGAACACTCCTGTATCTAAAGAAATGACCCCAGGACTGCCCTGGTGATCCGGCTAAGAATTTGCATCCCAATGCAGTGGACATGGGTTCAATCCCTAGTCCGGGAACTAAGATCCCACATGCAAATAAGCCCGCGTGCCACAACTAGAGAGCCTGTGTGTCACAACTACTGAAACTGCACATCACAACAATAGATCCCACATGATGCCAAGAAGATCCTGATGCAGCCAAATGAATAAAGAAATATTTAAAAACTTTTAAAAAAGAAACATTTAAAAACTTTTATGAAAAAGACCTCATTTCATGCCACCAGACCTTTGTCCCTTGCAACCCACAATTCATTTTATAGGGGACTTGGACCTGCCCACAGAGTATGACGTGGGTTCAATGAGTGAGCATGTACCGTGAACCCATGTCCCTGCTCCCTGAGGTTCAGGCAGAATTGCTCCAGCTCTCGGCCAGTTTGTCTGCTTTGCATCCTGAGGTTGAGTCCACAGAGACCCTGTTACCAGAACAGACCTCATTTTCATCTGATTCCTCTGCTGCAACTCCAGTAGATTTCTGCCCTCTCACCACCTTCTCCCACCTCCACCACTCCTCACCTTTACAGAGGCCGTGCCTGGAATGTTGTCTTTGCTACTTTCTACCTTGAAATACATTTTCCTTCCTTCCTTCTTTTCTTCCCTCCTTCCTTCTTTAGTTTCTTCCTATCAGACATCACTTCTGAAGTGAGTGAACCCACTCTGCCCCCGTCCCATGGGACTACTACTGTTGTTGGTTTTCCTGTTTGGGTGGCAACAGGGGCTCTGTCTTTCTGTACCCCCAGTGCCTGCTAGATGCCTAGTTTTCTAGGACATGTATGGCACATGCTTAAAGAGTGAACCCACCACCCAACGACCAAAAAAGATAAGTGGAAGGAGAGATGCCACTTAAACCTGAGCCCTTCTCCAAGGCATCTTCTCCCTCCCCATGTGGACCTGGGATCAAGCATTCAGAGGCTCCTCTGGCCTTTGAGGTTGCCACTGGGGACCCTTTTTTCACAGCCTCTCCTCCCTGGCCCCTCCCCCAGGTTCCCCCCAACCCCTCCCTGCTTCCCCTTCCTCCCAGGGATCTGCCCTGGCCTTCCTCCCATCCCTAGGGCCTCAGTGACCTCTCCCTACTTGATTTCCTGTGTCAGAAACTTCTGGAACCAGATCAGACTCTGGTGCCCCAAGAGTTAACTACCTCAAACGTGGCGCATACTGTTCACTGTCAAATGGATTTCTCGGGCCAGCCAGAGTGCTGGGGAGCTGGGGCCGAGCTGGGTCGAGTAGAGGTTTATTTTTCTGCTGACTACCATCTCCCAGTCGAGTATCTTTCCCAGGACAAATCTTCGGCCCCGTTTTCCCTGGCTCGCTCTCTCCCGGTATAAAAACAACTTTATCTCTAAAGAGCAAATAACACCCAGCGCTCATAACAGATGCCAAGAACTGTTGCTGTTTTGATTTTTGAAAATAAAAATTCAACTGTGTTCAATAAAATTCAGAAGCCGCTTCCCTCTGTGGAAATTAAAGGAATCCAAGACGCAGGAGAAGCCACCGACCTTCCTAATTAAAGCTGCTGCAACGGCGGGAATCCGCTTCCTACAACCAGCTCGCTCTTGCTGAGCAGAGAACAAAGCCGACCCCCATCAATATTTCATTCTCTCTTTTCTTCCGCGATAACAATGCTGTGTGTTCTGAGTGCGCCCCCAAAAAAAGACATGCAGAGCTATGTTAATTAGGGTTTAAATAATTGACGCCCCAGATCTCACTGTGTTTCCGGAAGTGTGCACGATGGGTTGTTGGCTCAGCTTATAATTGCATCTGTTCGCAGTCACAGCCTGTCTTTCTGTCTGTCTGTCCAGTTTCGCAGATGCACTTAGGGAATGACTAGTAGTCCCAGTTTTGAGAAACTGCTTCCATCCTGAAGTTCTGCATGGTTTTTTCCTTTGAGTTGTAGACAAGAGACTTAGGGTCGTGGAGGAGGAGAGGAGCTCTGCACTCTCTCTTCTCTGGGCCAGTAGCCAGGCCACCCCCTGACCCTCCCCAGGCCTCTGACCCCATGCTGGGCACCCACTCTGGATGCCTGACATGCAGGAAAGCCATAGCAAATAGTCTTTCAATGAAGGAAGGAAAGAAGGAAAAAGGGAATGGAAGGAGGGTGAAAAGAAAGGGAGGATAAAGAGAAAGAGGAAGAAAGTATAAATAGATGCATGGACACAGTTATAGGTGGATGGGTGGGTGCATGGATGGATGAACTTTTCCTGTGGGCCCATAATTATTATCTCTCCTCCTAGTTGGGAAATTTAAAACAGGGTAGGCAGTCTATCTGTCAGTCCTTATGGGCAGACAACAACTTAATATCTTGTTCTATAAACTTGATGAAAGGAGCTGCGGTATGGTGGTTAAGGGCATTAACTCTGGGCCAGACTATCAAAGTTTGAATGTTCCTGCTTCTCTGTGTATCAGTTTCCTCATCTGTAAAATGAGGATAATAAGAGTACCTACCTCATGGGGTTAGATGTGTTTATGTCAAGCATTCATGAACCCCTATCACTATCCTAGACCGTTCATTACAAAGGGTTGAATTCTAGGCAGTGCAGCAAAGCAAACAGGATAGAGGAGAGACTTCTAGGGGGACTTCCAGGGGCTTCAATACATAAAGGCATAAAGACAACCAAGGGATTGGGCTTCAGCGGGGAGAGAGAAGACTAAGACTGCTAGCTGCTGTGCGAAGACATATCTCTTGCTGTTGTTGCTGTTTAGTTGCTCAGTCGTGTCTGACTCTTTGCCCACCAGGCTCCTCTGTCCATGGCATTCTCCAGACAAGAATACTGGAGTGGGTTGTTATTTCCTTCTCTAGGGGATCTTCCTGACCCAGGGATCAAACCTGCGTCTTCTTCATTGCAGGCAGATTCTTTGCCTCTGAACCACCTGATATTTAGCAAGGCTCTTTTGACTGCCTGGGGGGACTGGCAATGCCCCATTTCGTGGATGGCTGTTCTTTGTGGGGCTCAGGATCCATTCCCTCTTCTCTGGGTAACTCTGTTCTCTTTTGAAGACATCCCCAACCCTACCCATCTCCATGTGGTCCTTGTTGGGTTAACATAAACCTCAAGCCGAGTCCCATGACCCCAGATGGGAAGTAAAGGAAGAAAGTTTCTTTTTGTGAACTGAGATTCTGAAACCTCCACTGGCTGTCACCTTGTTAACCCCGGGGAGAGCGTGCCAGAGGGCGGGGCTGGAACAGTGTAGAACAGGGCTGAGACAGAAAAAGAGTCCCTGTTCTTTATCGTGTTCCACTCTCCCGAAGCTCAGACTTTTCTCGCACTATTGAAGCTGCCTAGAGACATGCCCACTTGCCTTCTTTTTGCCTGCCCAGCCCTGGCTCTGGCCTAGCCTCCCTGAGTCCATCTCACACATCTGCTGGGACTAGTGTGACTATCCTCCAGGAATGTGGCCTTTCTTGGTCCCTTGAAATGTCCATTAAACATTCATCTTCGGGCCCAGAGCAGCAGACAGAGGATAAGGAAACATGGTGCCTGGGTCTGAGGTGTGCAACAGCCACTCTTCTCTCTCCTGGGCTGGCAGCCGTCTCCTAACTGGTCTCATGGCCTCAGCATTGCCCCCTTCAACCTCCCCCCTACCTAGGGGCAGGGGGGTCTGCAAAAGGTTTAGTCTGAGTGTGTAATGTCCTCCAGGATGAAGTCCCAATGTCTGGATATGATCTCTGAAGCCCCTCCCATTAGGCTCGGCTATGCCCTCTTTTCACCTCCGTCTTCTTTTTTTAAAAAAATTTTTATTGGAATATAGCTGCTTTATAATGCTGTGTCTACTATAGAGCTAAGTGAATCCACTATGCATGTAGATATATTCCCTATTTTTGGATTTCCTTCCCATTAAGGTCACAGGGAGTGCTGAATAGAGTTCCCTGTGCTATACAGTAGGTTCTCATTAGTTCTCTGTTTTATACATAATATCAACAGTGTGTATGTGTCAACTCCAATCTCCCAATTCATCCCACCTCCTTTTCCCCCTTGGTATCCATGCCTTTGTTCTCTATGTCTGCGTCTCTATTTTTGCTTTGTAAATAAGATCAGCTATTCCTTTTTTCTTCTTCCCAATTCCACATATATGCATTAAAATATAATATTTATTTTTCTCTTTCTGACTTACTTCACTTGTTATGACAGTCTCTAGGTCCATCCATGTCTCCACAGATGACTCAATTTCATTCCTCTTTATGGAATGGATAAAGACTATGTGGAACATCAAACAGTGGAATAGTACCTGCTCTTATTCTGCTGGCCACCAGCTGAAATACTGAACTCCGGCCTTTGGACCTACTACTCTATGCATCTGAAACCCACTTTCTCCTCCCTTTCCCTTCTTTCTTCCCATCTCCTCCTCCTCCTCTTCATCCTCCCCTTCTCCTCCTCCTCCCCCACTCCCCCACCCCAGAGCCTTCCTGACTCCTCCATGACTCCTTGGCCGGGTCTCCACTGGAATATCCCCAGCCTCCTGGTTCATCCCTGTGCTGGCCCCAGCCCTTCTAGACTGGAGTTGTCTGTCACCCCGCCAGACTCTGAGGACCTCAAGAGCCATGCATTAATCTTCTATCACTGCTTTAAAAGTTACCATCTGTCTCCTTCAATTCTGGTTTCCTTGGTGTGTATGCCCAGCAGTGGGATTGCTGGGTCATAAGGCAGCTCTATTTCCAGTTTTTTAAGGAATCACCACACTGTTCTCCATAGTGGCTGTACTAGTTTGCATGTACCCCAATGTTCATTGCAGCACTGTTTATAATAGCCAGAACATGGAAGCAACCTAGATGTCCATCAGCAGATGAATGGATAAGAAAGCTGTGGTACATATACACAATGGAGTATTACTCAGCCATTAAAAAGAATACATTTGAATCAGTTCTAATGAGGTGGATGAAACTGGAGCCGATTATACAGAGTGAAGTAAGCCAGAAAGAAAAACAGTATACTAACCAATACAGTATACTAACACATATATATGGAATTTATAAAGATGGTAAGGATAACCCTGTATGCGAGACAGCAAAAGAGACACAGATGTATAGAACAGACTTTTGGACTCTGTGGAAGAGGGAGAGGGTGGGATGATTTGGGAGAATGGCATTAAAACATGTATACTACCATGTAAGAAATAAAAAAAATAAAATAAAATAAAAAGGAAAAGCTAATAAATAAATAAATAAAAGTGACCATAAACTCAGCAGCTTGCACTTGTTACCCTCATAGTTGCCCTGGATCAAGACACTGGGCATGGCCCAGCGGGTCCTCTGCCCAGGGTCTCACAAGTCTGTGTTCAAGAGGTCAGGCAGGCTCTATGATGCTGTGCTTGTTGGCAGGACTCAGATGCTTGAAGCTGCGAGCCTGTAGTCCTTTCTCATTGGCTGTCAGCTAGGGTTTGGGGGTGCTTGGGAGATGCTCTCAGCTTCAAGAGGTCACCCACAGTTCCTTGTCACATGGCCTTTTTGTATCCCCTCCCACCCCTGGCCGCTTACTTCTTCAAAGTTGGAGGAGAAATCATTCCTCTTCAAGAAGGGCCCAGCTGGGACATACTTGGTTGTCCAGCAGCTAAGACTCTGAGGTTCCAATGCAGGGATCCCGAGTTCAAGCCAACCTATAGATGGCGCTGGTAGTCAAGAACCCAACTGCCAATGCAGGAGACATAGGTTTGATCCTTAGGTCAGGAAGATCCTCTGGAGGAGGGCATGGCAACCCACTCCAGTATTCTTGCCTGAAAAATCCCACGGCCAAGAGGAGCCTGGCGTGCTACAGTCCATAGGGTCACAAACAGTTGGCCATGGCTAAAGCAACTGAGCACACACACACACACATTCATATATATATTATTATTACTTAAAAGAAGAGCCCAGTCACTCTTTTAAAGACTTTTTGCCTGATTCAGTCAGGTCCACCCAGGATAATCTCCCTTTGGATTAACTCAAAATCAACTAAAATCGACTGATTTCAGACTTTAATTATATCTGAAAAAAAAAATTCCTTTCACCTTTGCTGTCGAGTGTGAACTGAAGCGACTTAGCAGCAGCAGCAGCAGCCCGATCTCAGAGTGAGATCCGGTTCTGTTCTCAAGGCTGCACTTACTCCAGGGACAGCCATTATGCAGACGACATACGCAGGGGGCGGGAATCCGGGCCGCCATCCTAGAATTCTGTCTCCCACGTGGGGGAACCTGGCTGCCTTATCAACACCATGTGTCTAGGCCCTGGCACATGGCAGGTGCCCACAACCTTCTTTGAACATATGAATGAATGGACAAATCAAATGGCTGTGAGGCTCAGACCTTCCTTTTCGGGAAGGAAAAGGGGCTAGAGTCTCTTCAACTCCTTTGAAGAGACCTTCAGTTGCCCCTTGTCCTGGCACAGACCAGGCTGGACACATGAAGATAATCCTGGGCATTCCTCAGTGACGGGCTGGTGGAGGTCACTTGAGTGTAGGCTCCCATGGAACAGAAACTTGGCTTCCCCCGTGACCCCAGGCCACCCCAGAGTGAGAAGAGACCTCCATTTCCTCAGGAGCCGGCTTCCTTGTTTCTTTGTGCCCCCACATTGGCACGCATGGTGTCTGGCTAGAGTCAGTGAAAGATCCCAGGGGACACCTTGACTTTGGGCAGGAATCAGGGATAGACATTGTGTGCAGTGAGCTGCAAAGAGTCGCTCGCTGAGAGGCCCGTGACATCCTTTATTTATTTGCATTGAAATATTTATTGAGATGTGAGGCATCTATAATAGATTTGTCAGCCACTCGGGCAGGCCTGCTGGGGGAGAAATCTGGGTGGCCTCTCTCTTAGGCATCACTATATTCATTCAGTGAATAACTCACCTGGAAAACATTTCCTGGGGACCCACTGCAGATCGGGCACTTGTGTGATGGAATCAGATTTAGTCACTGCCCTTGTGGAGGCCCAGGAGATGAAGACGGGGTCGGGGAGAAACTCATGTCTGCTGAGCGCCTGCTGTGTGCCAGGTGCTCTGTACATATCATCTCACTTGATTTTTACAGCGGCCCCTTGATGTAGATGCATAATTATGTCTCCTGTAGAGATGAAGAAAGTGAGGTTCAGAGAGGTTAAGTAACCTGCCGAAGGTCACACAGTCTTGCTTAATCTAAGTTCAAGGTCTTTCCACCATGTCTTGTATCCTGAGACCTGAACTGAAAGCTCTTTATAAATTGCAATGACTGAAGGAAGCTGAGGGTAGGGTGTAAGGATACCAGACGTGGGGTGGAGCATGGGTTGGGGGGATGTGGGGCCCAAACTCCAGCTGAGAAGCTAATGATAAGAAAATCATTATGCTCCTCATTGGCTGAGCCCTCGCTCTTTTGCCAGCCCCTGTTCAAAGCAGTTTAGTTCATTCAGCCCTCCCAACAACCCTTTGAGTGAGTGAAAGTCGCTCAGTGGTGTCCGACTCTTTGCGACCCCATGGACTATACAGTCCATGGAATTCTCCAGGCCAGAACACTGGAGTGGGTAGCCTTTCCTTTCTCCAGGGGATCTTCCCAACCCAGGGATCGAACCCAGGTCTCCTACATTGCAGGCAGATTCTTTACCAGCTGAGCCACAAGGGAAGTCCCAGCAACCCTTTAGGGTAGATAGTATAGCCTTCATGTTATGGATGAGAATGTGAGGCTCAAGTTGGAGAAGCAGCTTGCCCCAGCTCACCAGGTACCATGTGACTGAGCTGGGATTTGAATCCAGGGTTCTGTTTCCGGGAGCATCTGGGAAATTGTTCACAGCAACAGCAGGGCATCTTGGGTCCTGACCAGGACTAGGCTGCTGCTCAGAGGCTGTTATGTGCTTTGGCTCATCCTGCCAGTCTTGCGTTGTCAATAGCCTCAATTTATAGAGGGGCAATTAAACCATGGCTGAGTAAGTCCATCACGTGGCCAGGGAGGGACAGCTGAGAGCAGAGTCCAGGCAGTCTGGAGCCCAGAGCCCATCTAATTCATCCTTGTAACTTACTGCCTTACTGCAAAGTACCAGGGGCTTGCAGTGGCCTGTAGACCAGGGTGAGCACCCCTAGGGAGGGGAGAGGACTTCCCTATGGGCTGGGACCGGGATACCCAGGCCTCGCTCCTGTGCTTCCTGGGGTCCCTGCACCTCTGGTCTACTGGCTTCCTGGGATTCTGCTGTTTTTGCCCTGCCTATTCCCTAGTATCCCATCATTTCTGCCTTGCCTTTGACTTTCCTTTGTAGGCCTCTAGTGTGGGACTCAGCAGGGCCCCAGAAAGATCTTTTCTGGTCTTTCCAGCCTCCCCCTCCTCAACCAATACCAAATCTCTATCCTTAAGTGCTGCTTCCCTGGACAGAGTCTGGTGGACAGTGGTCTCGATAAATACGTCACTCAGGGACACATAAGCACAGACACAGCTGCAAAAGGCTGAGAGGAGAAATAGCACAGGCTTAGGGACTTCCCCGGTGGTCCAGTGGTTAAGTGGCTCCTTTTAAAATTGGGTTTCCCATATTTTTATTATTAACTTTTGAGAATTCTCTGCATATTCTGAACACAAGTCCTTTATCAGAGTTATGATGTGCAAATACTTTCTCACAGTCTGTGGCTTGTCTTTTTGTTCTCTAAACAGAACCTTTCAAAAAGCAGAAGTCCTTAATTTTTTAAAAGTTTTTTTGATGTGGATCATTTTTAAGGTCTTTATTGAATTTGTTTTTATTTTATATTTATTATTATTTGTAAAAATTTTTGTTGTTGTTTAATCTTTGTTTACTTGGCCATGAAGCATGTGGGATTTTAGCTCTCTGACCAGGGATTGAACTTATGCCCCTTGCATTAGAAATCAAAGTCTTAACCACTGGACTGCGAGTAAAGTTCCCAGAAGTCCTTAATTTTGATGATGCTCAATTGATCAATTTTGATCTTTTATGGTATATGTTTTTGATACTTTTTCTAAGAAATCTATGACCTCAGAGAAGGTCACAAAGGTTTTTTCCTTTTCTTCTATAATTTCAAGTTTTACATTTAGATCTATGATCCATTTTGAAGTCTGTGACTAATTTTTATATTTAGGGAGGAGTGTGGATTGAAACTCATTTGTTTGTGTATGAATATCCGATTATTCTCCATCATTTATTAAAAACCTGCCCTTTTCTCATTGATTTCTCTTTGCATCTTTGTTGAAAATTGGTTGTCCATATATGTGTGGGTCTATTTGTACACTCTCTGTTCTGTTCCATTGATCTTTTTGTCTATCTTAACATCAATACCACACTGTATTGATTACTATATTGATTAGTTGATGTCAGAGAGTGTTAGTCTTCCAACTTTGATCTTCATTTTCAAAAGTATTCTGGCTATTCCAGGTCCTTTGTATTTTTATATGAATTTCAAAATCAGCTTGTCCATTTCCACAAAGAAACTTTCCTTCCGATTGAAATTTCATTAAATCATCAGATCAATTTGGGAAGAATTCTTATCTTAACAATATTGGCTTGTCCAATGCATGAACATGATACATCTCTCTATTTAATTGGCTCTTTTAATGTCTTTCATTACCATTTTGTAGTTTTGGGGGCACAGATCTTGCATATATTTGTCAGATTTATTCTTAAGAATTTCATATGTTCTAGTACATGGTATGTTTTATTCAAATTTTCAATTATTCAGTGATAGAATACAGAAATACAACTCCTGTTGGTATAGTGGTTTTGAAAGTTGCAACCTTATTCCCTTTGTTTGTTAATTCTGGAAGTGCTTTTGTAGATGCTATCGGATTTTCTACATAGAAATCATGTCATCCATTAACAAAGAGAGTTTTATTTCTTCCTTTCTGATATGGGTGTTTTTAAGTCAGTTTTCTTACCTTATCACACTGGCTAGACATTCTAGAACAGCATTAAATAGAAATGGGCAGAGTGGACATTCTTGTCTTATTCTTGATCTTAGAGGCAATCAATGTTTCACCATCAAGTTCAATGTTAGCTGTGGGTTGTTGTACATTCCCTTATCAAGTAAAGGTATTTTCCTTCTATTCAGAGTTTGCTGCAATTTTTTAAAAATCAAGAATCAATATTGGATTTTCTTGAATGCCTTAAATGTATCTATTGAAATATTCATATATATATTCATATATAATATATATATTTAAGTTTGTTCTATATATTATATATATAATATATATATATTTAAGTTTGTTAATATAGTGCATTTCACAGAGTGATTCTCAAATGTTAAACCAAACTTGCACTCCTGGGATAAACTCTACTTGGTCATAATGTAATATCTTTTATAAATTGCTTAAGTGTTGTTTAGAAGTTTTGCCTCTACATTCAAGAGAGATATTGGTTTGTAGTTTTCAGGTAATATCCCTATCTGGTTTTGGTGTAAGGGTAATGCTGACCTATGGGAGCTGGGAAATGGTTCATCCTCTTCAATTTTCTGGAACAGTTTTTATACAATTAGTATTATTTCTTTATTAAATATTTAGTGAAATTCATCAGTGAAGCCTTTTTGGTTTAGAGTTTTTCTTTGTGAGGAGGATTTTATTTTCACTAAAATTTAATTTCCTTAATGCATTTGGCTATTCAGATATCCATTTGTTTTTGAATGAGCTTTGCAGTTTTTCCCAAAGAATTTGTCTATTTTATAAAGCTATTCAATTTATTGGCATAAACTTGTCATAATAACCCCTTAGTATCTTTAAAATATCTATAGCTATAAGCTCTACAGATATGTAAGAGGCAAGGATACACAGAAGAGCTATTCAAAAAAGGTCATAAGGACCCAGATAATCATGATGGTGTGGTCACTCACCTAGAGCCAGGCATCCTAGAGTGTGTGTGTGTCTTAGGAAAAGTCAAGTGCATCTTAGGAAGTATTACAACAAACAAAACTAGTTGGGGTGACGGTATTCCAGCTGAGCAATTTCAAATCCGAAAAGATGATGCTGCTAAAGGGCAGCATTCAATATGTCAGCAAATTTGGAAAACTCAGCAGTAGCCACAGGACTGGAAAGATCAGTTTTCATTCCAATCCGAAGAAGGGAAATGCCAGAGAATTTTCAAATCAGCATACAATTGTGCTTATTTCACATGCTAGTAAGATTATGCTCAAAATCCTTCAAGCTAAACTTCAGCAGTACATGAGCTGAGAACTTCCAGATGTATAAGCTGGGTTTAGAAAAGGCAGGGGAACCAGAGATCAAATTGCCAACATTCTTTGGATTACAGAGAAAGCAGGGGAATTCCAGAAAAACATCCACTTCTGCTTCATTGACCATACTAAAGCCTTTGACTGTGGAGATCACAACAAACTGTGGAAAATTCTTAAAGAGATGGAAATACCGGACCACCTTACCTGCCTCCTGAGAAATCTGTATGCAGATCAAGAAGCAACAATCAGAACCAGACATGAAACAATGTTGTTGTTCAGTTACACAGTGGTGTTGGACTCTTTGCAACCCCATGGACTGCAGCACGCCAGGCTTCCCTGTCCTTCACAAATAATGGACTGGTTCAAAATTGGGAAAGGAGTACGACCAGGCTGTATATCATTATCTTGCTTATTTAACTTATATGCAGAGTAAATCATGCAAAATCCTTGGCTGGATGAATTACAAGCTGGAATCAAGACTGCTGGGAGAAATTATCAGCAACCTCAGATATGAAGATGATACCACTTTAACAGCAGAAATGAAGAGGAACTAAAGAGCCTCTTGATGAAGGTGAAAGAGGAGAGTGAAAAAGCTGGCTTAAAACAACATTCAAACCAGGAAGATCATGGCATTCATTCCCATCACTTCACGGTAAATAGAAGGGAAAAAAGTGGAAACAGTGACAGATTTTATTTTCCTGGGCTCCAGAATCACTGCAGATAGTGACTTCAGCCATGAAATTAAAAGACACTTGTTTCTTAGAAGGAAAACTATGACATATCTAGATAGCTTATTAAAAACCAGAGACATCACTTTGCCTACAAAGGTCTGTATAGTCAAAGCTATGGTTTTTCCAGTAGTCATGTATGGATGTGAGAGTTGGACCCTAAAGTAGGCTGAGTGCTGAAAAATTGATGTTTTTGAATTGCGGTGCTGGAGAAGACTCTTGAGAGCCCCTTGGACTTTGGAGATCGAACCAGTGAGTCCGAAAGGAAATCAACCCTGAATATTCATTGGAAAGACTAATGCTAAAGCTGAACCTCCAATACTTTGGCCACCTGATGTGAAGAGCTGACTCATTGGAAAAGATTCTGATGCTGGGAAAGATTGAGGGCAGGAGGAGAAGGGGATGACAGAGGATGAGATGGTTATGACATAGGAGACAGTGGGACCTCTGGGCTGAACACCTGGTGTTTGTCAAGAGAAGTAAAACTGAGCCTTTGTTTTCATCCAGACACTCCAAGGACAAAGCTAGTGGCAAAAGCTGAGCTGCGTTAAAGCAAAGAGACAAAGTGGCCTCTCCTGAGGGTCAAAGAAGTCTCCCCTGTCTGCACATGTGCAGGAAGGCTCCTTGAGAGGGTCAAAAACGGAGGGGACCTCACCCCATAATAAGTGTGGATATGCACCCATAGGCCTCTGAGGTGGGATTCATTTAGTTGCACACGCATCTTGGGGAGGGTCCATGGACCAGTACGGTGTGAAGAAAGAAACAAGATAACTGGCCAAAGGTAAACAAAGACCCAGAAGGAAGGTCCTATATAAGTGATTTACATCACCTCCTTATGGTACTCCTCGTTACTCAGAATGCCTGCACTCCTTGCCGGGTGTGTATCTCTGCCTAGTCTGATGTACTGTCCTTCTCCTCATTAGTGAGGACACCCACACTCTTTCTCTCTGGGTGTGTATTTCTGCTTTGCTTCTGATTTAGATAAATTGTTTTCCTCCGTGCTCTCCCATATATTGTGCTGTGTCTCTAATAATAAACTTTGTACCCCTTTTCACAGTTTTTGCCATCTTGAAACATTCTTGCTTTCAAACAGGGGCCAGAGCCAGGGCCACTTTGCTTCTAGCCTCTAGCCCCTGGTGATCTGGTGGCTAGGACCCCTAGTTTTTATACAGGTTGCTGCTGCTAAGCTGCTGAGTCACTTCAGTCGTGTCTGACTCTGTGCGACCCCATAAACGGCAGCCCACTAGGCTCCTCTGTCCCTGGGATTCTCCAGGCAAGAACACTGGAGTGGGTTCCTTCTCCAATGCATGAAAGTGAAAAGTGAAAGTGAAGTCGCTCAGTCGTATCAGACTCTTAGCAACTCCATGGACTGTAGCCTACCAGGCTCCTCCATCCATGGGATTTTCCAGGCAAGAGTACTGGAGTAGGGGGTTACCCAGGTTTAACTCCTGGGCAAGGAATTAAGATGTCTCTTCAGGATCACTCGCTACTCTCCTTCTAAGATCAGTTAGATAGCATCACCAGCTCAATGAACATGAATCTGAGCAAATTCCAGGAGAGAGTGAAGGACAGGCGTGCTGCGGTCCATGGGGTCGCAAAGAGTCGGACATGAACAACAACAAGAGCATACAATGATTTCACCTCTCTCAGTGCTAGTACTGATAACCAGTGTCTTCTCTTTATGCAGACCAAGCTGGATAATGATTCACTAATTTTATTGATCTCAAAATACCAGCTTTTAGTGTCAACAATTTACTTCAATGTTTTCCATTTCATTGATTTCCACTTTAATCTTTATTGTTCTTTTTTCCTGTTTACTTTCGGTTTAATTTGTTCCTTTCATTTCTTGTTTGTTTTTTCCTGTTTCTTAAGATGCAAGTGAATGTCATTGATATAGACCCTTATTCTTTTGTAGTAAGCACGTTTAGTGCTATAAATTTCCCTTCATACTTTCTGGATGTATCTCATGCACTTTCATATTTTGTCTTTTTATTCACATCTATTTCAAAAAATCTAATTTTCCTTTGATTTCTTCTTCGACCCATGGTTTATTTAGAAGTGTGTCATTTAGTTTCCAAACATTTGGAGGTTTTCCAGATAATTTTCTGTAATAGAGTTCAAACGTAATTCAATATGGTCAGAGAATATACTTTGAATCTTTCTAAACATATTGAGATTTGTTTTATGGCCCAGAATATGGTCTATCATGGTAAATTCTTGTGGAGAACGTGTATCCTGCTATTGTTGGGTAAAGGGTTCTGTAAATGCCAACCACGTCAAGTTGATTGATACTGCTCTCCAAATCTTGTACAGTCTTACTGATTTTCTGTCTACTTCTGCTATCAATTATTGAAAGAAGGACATCCAAGTGTTATTGTGGATTTGTCTATGTTTCCTTGCAGTTCTATCAGATTTTGCTTCACACATTTGGAAGCTCTGTTATTAAATGCATAAAAGTTTAGGATTACTCAATCCTTTTGATGAATGGACCCCATTATCATTATGAAATGAACTTTGTCTCTGGCAGGATCAGAGCAGTGTTTTTTGAAATCATATTTATTTTATATACTTTGGTTGTGCCGTTGCTGCGCATGGGCTTTCTCTAGTTGCAGCGAGGGGAGGCTCCTTTAGTCGCGGGGTATGGGCTTCTCATTCCAGTGTCTCCTCTTGTTGTAGAGGCTTCATTATTGTGGCACGAGGGCTCAGCAGTTGGGGCTTGCAGGCTCTAAAGTGCAGACTCAGTAGTTGTGACACACGGGCTTAGTGGCTCCACCACGTGAGGGGTCTTCCCTGATGAGGGATTGAACCAGTGTCCCTTGAATTGCAACGTGGATTCTTAACCACTAGACATCCAGAGAAGCCCTAGAGCAATCTTTAGTCTAGGGATAATTGTCCCCTGTTATTAAGGCAGGACCCTTCTGAGGACTCCACTTCATGTTCCATGAGTTATAAGGGGTTTCTACTCTGGCTAAAGGGAATAGGTATCACTGAAGGTCCTCTGTGGAATGCCAAATACTATTCTTTTTCATCCTTCTGGGTGGTTTTTTCCCACCTTGGGACGCTTCCTCACATGCATGCACTGATCATCACCCTATGAATACTTCTAAGGACTGTCTGCAAGTATCTATGCAGCGGCCTCCTTTCTTGTACTCTTCCCTGTACATTTCTGCTGCCTGGTCTCCATGTATTCTTCACTACGTCTCCTCAGCCAGGGAACCTTTGGGTTTCCTTTCCCAAAGCCATAGCCCAGAAACTCTCCCCAGGCAGTAAGCTGGGCTATAGCTAACCTCATTTGTTGTCCATCTCTTAAGGATCCGTGTCCTTCATTATTTCATGAGCAATGTCTTAAAAACCATTCAGTTCAGTTCAGTCCCTCAGTCATGTCTGACTCTTTGCGACCCGATGAATCACAGCACGCCAGGCCTCCCTGTCCATCACCAGCTCCCGGAGCTCACTCAGACTCGCGTCCATCGAGTCAGTGATGCCATCCAGCCATCTCATCCTCTGTCATCCCCTTCTCCTCCTGCCCCCAGTCCCTCCCAGCATCAGAGTCTTTTCCAATGAGTCAACTCTTCCCATGGGGTGGCCAAAGTACTAGAGTTTCAGCTTTAGCATCATTCCTTCCAAAGAAATCCCAGGGCTGATCTTCAGAATGGATTGGTTGGACCTCCTTGCAGTCCAAGGGACTCTCAAGAGTCTTCTCCAACACCACAGTTCAAAAGCATCAATTCTTCGGCGCTCAGCCTTCTTCACAGTCCAACTCTCACATCCATACATGACCACTGGAAAAACCATAGCCTTGACTAGACGGACCTTAGTCAGCAAAGTAATGCCTCTGCTTTTGAATATGCTATCTAGGTTGGTCATAACTTTTCTTCCAAGGAGTAAGCATCGTTTAATTTCATGGCTGCAGTCACCATCTGCAGTGATTTTGGAGCCCAAAAAATGTGTGACACTGTTTCCACTGTTTCCTCATCGATTTCCCATGAAGTGATGGGACCGGATGCCATGATCTTCGTTTTCTGAATGTTGAGATTTAAGCCAACTTTTTCACTCTCCACTTTCACTTTCATCAAGAGGCTTTTTAGTTCCTCTTCACTTTTAGTTCACATAATTTATCCAGTTTTATCATTGAGTAAAGCATCTAGTTCAGCCATTTTGGCTGGAAGTGGAAGTTTTCAGCTATTTTCTAAGAATGATTTTTATTGAGTGATTGACTGGGGGCTGTGCTGGATCTTTGTTGCCGGTGGGCTTTTCTCTGCTTGTGGAGAGCGGGGCTCACTCTCTAGCTGCAGGCTGCAGGCTCCTCATCGTGGTGGCTTCTCTTGTCGCTGAGCACAGGCTCTCGGGTATGTAGGCTTCCGTGGTTGCGGCTCCCAGGCTCTAGAGCACGGGCTTGGTGGCTGTGATGCAGGGGCTTAGCTGCTCCGTGGCATGTGGGATCTTCCTGGATCAGGGATCGAACTCATATCTCCTGCATTGGTAGATGGACTCTTTACCACTGAGCCACCAGGGAAGCCCTAGCTATTTTTTAATCTCTTCATTTTTAGGTCTGTGTTGACCTGTGGCTATGAAAGTAAAGGCCTAGATTTCTTACAGTATATTCTCTGCCTTTCCATCCCCCTTTTCCTTACCCTAGCCTCCCAATATAAATTTGGTTAAAATAGCATTAGATATTCACATTATAATGACTTTGAAAATATTATTCACATCTGAGTCATCTGGTATGCTGGGACTGATGGTTTTTTTTTTTTAATTTATTTTAGTTGTCAGTAGAGTTAATATTTGTCTTTTTAAAAGGCTTCCTTTCTTATCTAATGGTTTATGCTTTTAATTTAAGAGTTTCATACTCAAATAACATGAAAGCCAACAGTGTCTGGGGGAGGGGGATTACTGAAGGACCTGGGCTACATGGACTGAGGTTGTTCTTGTGTCTCTAGCATGGCAGGGAGGGTAGGGCAGGGACTTTGGCTTTGACACACAGCTCTGCACACACCCTAAACGTCCCTGGTTTATTCTGGGAAGGAAGGAAACACAGGAATTAGAATCAATAGAGAGGCTGAGAAGCATGAACACAGAACTGAACACAGGATTCCAGTCTTATCTGTGCTGCAAGTGTTCTGTGTGACCTCAAGCGAGCCTCTTCTCTATTGAGATGCCAGCTACGTATCTGTGACATGAGCATGGGGTTCAGTTCAGTTCAGTTCAGACTCTAGATGATTGTAAAAGTCTCTTAGATTTCTAAGATTTCCTTGGCCACAAAGACACTGGGGGTCTGAGAAGTTCTCCAGGCACCTACATCCATTCAGCCAAGACTTGGGCGATTCTTTGCATATAATCAAGCAGACATGGTTGTTTGGGGTCACCAACATGTGCATGGACCACGTGGCCTGCCCCAGGGCCTTTGCACTGGCTGTTCCCCTGCTGTGGTTGCTCCTTCCTAGACACATTTCTTTGCACAAATGGTGTTTTCTCACCAAAACCATCCCCCATCACTCCATGTTTCCCTGGCTTTATTTTTCTGATAATCAGATTCATATTACATATTTATTTGTTAACAGGCAAGGTCTAGGGGAGAAACAAGGACATTTAACTGGGCTTTTACAAAGAACTGAAAGAAGGGACCATTTATACTGGAATGGGGTGGGTGGGGTGGGGATGCTAAGACATCCAGGACTAGCAGCGGAGGGAAACTGGCAGTATTCCTAGGCCTGAAGACAGCAGGGAACGGGAGGCTGGTGTCAGAGCCTGGCTGGCATCCTGGCAGAGGCCTTTCTGGAGGGAGCCAGAAGCATAGTGCCAAAGCCGGGAGGGAGTGGGAAGAAATACTCCAATTTCTCTCCTTTCGCCCTCCAATCTCTAGCTAGCACCTCCCATTGGTCAAACCCACCAGAAGTCAGAGGAAAGGTGAGCCCGAGAGACGCAGTCCATGGGGTTCAGCCTCCTTGGTCAACAGAGCAAAGCGGAAGAGGGCAGATGGTCGATCAAGTGGCGGGGGCAGGTGGCGGCTGCTGTGACCTCTGTGTTTGTGTCTCCTTTAAATTCATATATTGGACACCTAAGGTTTAAGGTGCTAGCAGGTGGGGCCTTTGGGAGGTCATTAGGTCATGGTGACAGAGCCCTTAGAAGTGGGATTCAGTTCAGTTCAGTTCAGTTCAGTCGCTCAGTCGTGTCCGACTCTGCGACCCCATAAATCGCAGCACTCCAGGCCTCCCTGTCCATCACCCACTCCCGGAGTTCACTCTGACTAGCATCCATCGAGTCAGTGATGCCATCCAGCCATCTCATCCTCTGTCGTTCCCTTCTTCTCCTGCCCCCAATCCCTCCCAGCATCAGAGTCTTTTCCAATGAGTCAACTCTTCGCATGAGGTGGCCAAAGTAGTGGGATTAGTGCCCTTATAAAAGAGATCCCAGACAGCTAGCTTACCCTTTCACCATGAGAGGACACAGTGAGAAGTCAGCAAACCTGGAAAAAGGGCCTCACCAGAACCTGACCACGCTGGCGCCTTAATCTTGGACTTCCAGCCTGCAGAGCTATGAGAAATAAATTGCAGTTGTTGATAAGTCACCCGATCTGCAGTATACTATTTTATTGTAACAGCCTGAATGGACTAGACAGTGGCTAGTAACTAACACATTTGTTTGTTTTGAAAAATTCTACTTTAAATGTTAAATTTTCTCTATTCAACGTGTAAGATAAGATCCAGAAGACCAAAGATTTTGTCTGTTTTGGTTGTTACCATTTTCCCACATACTTAGAACTTTGCCTGGGCACTAGTAGGTGCCCCGTATACGATTGTTAATGAATGGGTGAAACAAAACAGAACAAAGGATCTAACAGTGGACTGCTCTGTGGCCAGGAAAGCAATGTGTGTATGGAGGAATGTCATATTGGCGTTGGATTGACTTTTTGCAAGTGGTTTTAGAACAGCACAAATGAACGTGGAAATTCAGCCTGCTCTTGGCCATCACTGCCACTGCTCATTCCCCAGCCCCACTCCACCCCAAGTTCAAGAGAGAATTTCTGGAGACCCATCTTTGCTTCATGTGGCAGGGAACAGATTGAGGGGAAGGAAGAGAATTTTCAGGCACTTTTCCTTGTCATGATAAAGGAGGCATGGAGAGCTAGAGTGAATGCAGTTGACCTAGGACCCCCAGTGGGTCAAATATCCAGGATCCTCTGCCAACTCTGGGTGCTGCCTCCAGGGAACCACAATGCCAAGCTGCAAGCTGTGAAATGCTTATTTAAGGGAGCTTCAGATGTGCTCTGGTCAGATACATCCCAGCATCTCCTCCCTATAGAACTATAAGCATTTTTAGATCCACGGTCCCTTAATACAGAAGGTGGCTATCATGGCAGAATTTCAGGCCAAGGGGCAGACCAAGGAAAGGGATTATGTCTGGGGTGGTTCTGCCAGGACAGAGGGGCTTCTGTGGGCCATGGAAGTAGATACTGAGGTCATTCTCAGGCCACATCAAAGTTTGACCCTGAAATGACCTAGCTCTGGAGCAGAGTGACTTAGGAGAAACAAAGCAAGCAGGTTGTGGCCTCTGTGGGCCTGGGATTCAAATCCCAGAGCCTTCTTGGTGATAAATCAGATCTCACACGTTCTTTATGCGATTGTTCTGAAGATTAAATAAATCAGAAAAGTCCCACCAAGTGCCTGGCACAGAGTCTAGGCACCGTCAAGCCCCTCCCTTTCTGACTTTTTCTGCTTACGAGTCCTCCCGAGACCCCATCTTCACTGTGATAGTAGCCAGACAAGCCAGCCCCTCCTTCTACCCCGATCAGCCTCTCTGCGTTTGAAAACTTCCAAGGCAGGAAAACTTTTTTTTTTCCCCCCAGGCCGGCTCCATCTACCGCTGCCACCATGAAAGCCCCTCCGCCTTCCCCCAACGGGCCTGTCGCGCTGGCTTAAGAGAAATCCTCATCTCCTCTGCCTGGCGCATCGTCGCCAGGAAGGGAGGGAGCCGAGGGAGACGCACTAATGGGGAACGCCTCGGCACAGGAGAAGACACAATGGATAAAAGAAGAAAGCGCATCCAAACACGAGTTCTTGTTCTCGAGAAGGGCCAAGCCTGACTTTATAGCAACAGCTTTGAGAGCAGCAGCGGTGGGATTTCACGGCAGAGGTTCCGCGGGAAAATCAATAAGCGGGGCCGCTGTTTGGAGAGGCAGCAAGAAAGGCCACTAACGAGGCCAGATTGTAACAGTTCTGCGAGCAGCCACAATGCTCACCTTACACGGCGCGGCCGCGCGTTAGTAAATAATAAATCACAGCGGCCGGCGGGCGGCGGCGGCGGCGCCGGACAGAACGCAGCGCGTTTGACTGCAAAGCAGACCCGGGGCCATGAATTATTCACCCCCGCGCGGAGATAAAACACGGCAGCGGGAGGAGGCGCAGCCCTGCAAACAGGTGCCCGGCGCGGAAATCTGCCTTTTGATGACGAGCCTGGGCTGGGGCTGGGCCTGCCAGGCCGCCGTTCGGGGGGCGTCGGCGCTCGGGGCGCGGGAAAAGCTGGGATTAATCAGGGGCCGCAGCCGCCGCCCCGCAAGAGCGATTTGCCAGACTCCGGGGCTGGGAGCAATTACAGGCGGGCCGGCAGGGCTGGCGGCGAGAGCCTGCGAGGGCTGGCCTGTGGGGGTGTGTGTGCGTGCGTGCGTGTTTGTGTATGTGTGCACTTGCCCGAGTGCACGCATGCTCAGGGTGCTTGGGCGTGCAGGTATGTGTAAGCGTAAGTGCACTACGCATTGTGTGTGTGGGTGTGCATGTGCTGGGTGTGTGTGATTAAGCCTGAGTGTATGTTCCATTTATGCACTGTGTGCATAGGTGCTGTGATCTATTTGCAAGTGTGCACATACGTGAACGTTCGATTATGTGTGTCTGCAGCGTATGAGTATGCAGACATGCATGCACGTGTGTGCAAATGTGCATTTGTCCGTGCACACGTGGTGAGTGTGGGTTTATGTGAGGGTGTGCGTTCTTGTAGGTGTGCGTACACAGTGCACGTGTGCTTCACGTGCAGTATGTGTGTGCAGAAGCAAATTAATCCCTACCTATACAGCATATGCAGACACGCATATGAGCATAGGAGCATATGCAGGGTATGCCTTTTTATCAGCTCATTCCTGCACGTGAGGTGTTGGAGTGTGCAGACATGGTGCCTGTGTGTGCCTACACGGTGTGTGTGGCAGACATCTGATTGTACAAATGTGGTGCACGTGTGTATCTGTGAGTGTGTGGTTATTCACTCATGAGGGCATGCGCAGGGCACCTGTGTGTGTGCATGGTGCGTGTACGTATTCATCCATGCTTTGTGAAGTTTAAAAGGTTTGTGGTGTGGGTACACTGTATGTGTGTGTCCTTGTGGATAGTTATGCATACACGTGTAGGTGGGTGGCAGTGTGTGTGCAGAGAAGCTCACGTGTACTCTAAGAACTTACAGGATATGGTGGCCATGTCTACAGGTGCAGATGGGCACATGGACCTCAAGGTGTAAGTTCATGCACGTGTACATCTCATTGAAGCTGGAGCAGCTCCACGTGTGGAGCAGCCATATTCTCTCCTCAATGCTCCCCTACAAGGAAATCCGAAATGTCATTGCTTCCCTAGAGCAAAGCCCAACACAAACACAAGTGCAAAGCACTGATGAATGATGTGCATTCTACTCGAGGTTTCCTGGGGAGATTGACAGAGGCTTTATACCTTGCTTTGCACTTCAGAAATTCTTTGAAAGCTATTTTAAACACTTTTGTCTTTTTTTAAAGTGCGCCATGAAGCTTTCTCATCTTTTCTTTTCCCCAGATCCCTTCTCCGATCAGCTCCCTTCCACCTTCACCTAGAGACCCTCACCAAAGCTCATCTCCTTCTGAAACTGAGTTAACTCTTCTCTCTGGGTTTCCTCAAACCGCAGTTCCACTCATTTCATCAGCAAAACTATTCCCCAAGACCTTCTGTCTTTAAAAAGCGAGAGGAGACTCTTTCCTGGTAATCCAGAGGTTAAGAATCCCCCCTCCAGCACAGAGGACGCAGGTCTGAGACCTCACATGCTGTGGGGCAACTACTGAGGCCACACGCTCTGGAGCCCTTGCACCACAACTAGAGAGAAGCCTGCGTGCCGCAACGAAGACACGACATGGCTAATAATAAATACATAAGAAAAGTGAGGGAAGGGAGATCAGAAAATGTGAATAAATTAGAAGTTAGTTTATTCCAGTTGTGTGTCCCCGTAGCTTGTCGATGCATACAGGTATGGGTGCACAGGCATCTTTAGGCTCCACCTAGCAGGTGATGGAGCAAAGGAGGAAGCAAAGAACAGAGCATCCTGATGCCTGGGTTGGGGAGTCAAGTTTTGAGGATTGTTTTCATTTTCTCAAACCTTATTATTTGGGGACTACGTTTGGCAGAGTTGAGAAGCTATTCTTCCTTTATTCAGCAAAAATTTACTGAGTACCCACTCTGAGCCCAGTACTGTGTTAGACCCTGGAAGATGCAAAAAACAGTAAGACACAGAATCTCAGACTTGAGGAGCTTGGGAAAATAGTGTCGTGAGACCTGTATACCAGCCACCAGGACACAGTGGGAATTAGTTGGTGCCTTAAGACAAAGAACGTGTCAGAAAGCTCAGAGCAGGGAGAGATGCCTCACCACTGGAAAGCCAGAGGTCTTCCTGGAGGAAGTGGAACGGAGGCACAGAAGACTGGGGAGGATTTGGTTGTACCCAAACAGAGACATGGGTGGGAATGGAGATTGAACTCCTGGTGGAGAAGAAGGGAAAACAGTCTTCGGAGGTACGTCTTAGTCAGGATCCAGTTTAGGAAACAGAAACCACCCCAAGTATTTGTAAACAGAGAATTTAATATAAAGAATTATTAAAATTGTTAACTAAGTATAGAGAACCAAAGGGTCAGTGGTAAAGAATCTGACTGCAGTGCAGGACCTGCAGGTTCAATCGATCCCTGGATTGGAAAGGTCCCCTGGAGGAGGGCATGGCAACCCACTCCAGTATTCTTGCCTGGGAAATCCCACGGACAGAGGAGCTTGGTGGGCTATGGTCCATGGGGTTGCAAAGAGTTGGACACAACGGAAGCGACTGAGCAGGCATGCACAGAGAACCAAAAAAGGTGAAGTTTTCATGAAGTTTGTGACTTCCTGTCCTAGAGCCAGGAAAACAAAGGGAGGAGATTGGAATTATTAACATTTAGAGGCTTAGAAGGGGAGCCCTTTGGGCCTGGGGTCCAGATCTCTGAAGGAGAGAGCTTTGGTTGGCTGGAGTTAATGTTTCTGGGCTTGGGGTAGGGGAACCAGACGTCAGAGACCCAGCCTGCTGGAGATAGGGCACTTGCAGCCAGAGCTGGTATCTCTGAGGGGCAAAATATGGCTGGTCCTACAATAATTAGAAAAGTTCAAATTGGGCTCAGCCATTGCCTATGGAGGTAAGTGTTACTGCCAGGGCGAAGCATCACTGGATGATGTTTGCATGGACCACAAACGGACAGGAAGTCATCCAGAGGGGGCCAGTCCCTTCTTCCTCCTCCAGCCTTGCAGTCTCCCTCCAGCGATCCTATCAGCAGAACTAACATGGGGCCAGAAGTGTGGCTTGGAAAACCCCAGCCCCTACATCACAAAGCTGAGGATGGAAGGGCCTTTCGGAACTGAGAGACTGTCACTACAGGGAACGGTCATGGTCTACCCTCTTTGTTTACCTGCATGGATATATACACTATATACCAATTTGGGGGAAACAGTGGAAACAGTGTCAGATGTTATTTTTCTGGGCTCCAAAATCACTGCAGATGGTGATTGCAGCCATGAAATTAAAAGATGCTTACTCCTTGGAAGAAAAGTTATGACCAACGTAAACAACATATTAAAAAGCAGAGACATTACTTTGCCAGCAAAGGTCCATCTAATCAAGGCTATGGTTTTTCCAGTGGTCATGTATGGATGTGAGAGTTGGATTATAAAGAAAGCTGAGCACCAAAGAATTGATGCTTTTGAACTGTGGTGTTGGAGAAGACTCTTGAGAGTCCCTTGGACTGCAGGAAGATCCAACCAGTCCATCCTAAAGGAAATCAGTCCTGGGTGTTCATCAGAAGGACTGATGTTGAAGCTGAAACTCCAATACTTTGGCCACCTGATGTGAAGAGCTGACTCATTGGAAAAGACCCTGATGCTGGGAAAGATTGAGGGCAGGTGGAGAAGGGGATGATGGAGGATGAGATGGTTGGATGGCATCACTGACTCGATGGACATGGGTTTGGGTGGACTCCAGGAGTTGGTGATGGACAGGAAGGCCTGGCGTGCTGCGGTTCATGGGGTCACAAAGAGTCGGACACGACTGAGCGACTGCACTGAACTGAACTGATACCAATTTTAAATTCCACACAATAACAAAACAACTTGGGGTTTCTGCCTAACTCTGGGTTCTATTTGTGTGAACCCACATTCAGCTTCTCCCCCAAATGAGGAGACAATGGGCACTGTATACCTGTCTGCAAGATGGTGACAAGGTAGGGAAAGTGGAGTCATCGTGCGAACACTGAGAAATCCAGGCTGAACTTCCTGACTTGAGTCCCATACAAAGGCCTCGGTGAGGGATCAGCAAATGGTTCAGAGAGGGGTCTGTCCACCCAGTGGGACAGAAAGCTAAAGCCAACTGCGTGGACCTTAGAGTTCATAGTGCCAAGCCATTTCCCTACTCTCACCCTGGGCTTTGTCTTCTGCTAAAGGGAGTGTCTGCCTGCGGTGAGAGCAGACAAGGCTGTCAGCTATTAAGAGCAGCCTGTGGGAGACGGGATGGTGAATCCCAAGGCTAGACTTCCTGTTCACTCTTCCCCTTTTGATGACTTGTACTCTAACTCCAATGGCTCCAGTTTAAAATGGGCTTAGTAAATGTGTCCATGGGTCCCACTCTGGGCTGTAGACCAGGCCTGATGAGCTGGGACCCTGAGCCCAGAGTAGGGTACCACCTTAGCCAGCCCAGACACACATGCAGGCCTTGCAGGAGAGAGGCAGACACTGAGCTCCTCCTGGCTGAAGAGGGACTTCTGATTGTGTCCTCAGATCTAGGGCTCAGAAGAACAGAGCCATAGAGAATAGAAGTAGTCTCCCCTTGTCACCCCCTCCATCAGCCTCTTCCTGAGCCCAACTTCATTCTAATGAGACCCCTATAATCCACGGTCAGATCTGTTGCACCCTCCACATTCCCAAAATGACTACTTTCTTATAGCTACACTAGAGGGCTGCCATGCTTATCCCAAGGAAGATGGGGCTGAGGGTAGACTAGCAGGCGTCTGCAGGGCTGCCACGTGTGGCTGTGCAGGCTGCACACTGCCAAAAAGCTCCTGGTCAAGGAGGCAAGTCAGGGCTGAAATCCATTCTGAAATCTTTTCTGAAGGTAAGGGTGCTATTATCTAATTCATACAAAAGCACTATCTGGACTAGTGCTAGAGCTGGGTATTGAGGTACCAGGGGCAAAGGAAATGGCCAGAGTGATTCTGCATGTACCTGGGTTCCCAGGTACTGAGTAGCCCTCACCCATGAGAAGATCTCTTGGCAGGAACAATTCACAGCTGTTACCACGCTCTATGTCCTACATCCATCTACCTGCTCATAGCACCAGTGAGGCCTCAGACACTCAGAAAATAAGAATCTCAGGTCCCTGGAGGAAGAGCTGAGACCAGACCCCAGCGGGAAGCTCTGCCCACTTCCTTAGCTCCCAGGCGACCATGAGCACACAAAGAAGAAAGGCTTTCTGATCTTCTCAGGATGCAGGCAGGCCTAGCCATCAACCCCAGCCACCTCTGTGCAACTTCCAGAAAATGGCCTAACTTCTCAGAGCCTCAGGTTCCACCTCTGCAAAGGGGGGATACTAATAGCTCCTCCCAGAACCACTAAACAAAATGATTAAACGAAAAATAGCTACCGCTCTATGTGAACTATGCCAAGTGTAGGAGCTATTAGCAGTCCCATTTTCCAGGTGAGAAACCTGAAGCTTAGAGATGTTAAACTCACTCAAGGTCACAGCTACTACAGGCCTGGGATCTGCACTCAGATAGCCTCTGACTGCGAGATAATACCACCTCCCATGTGTAAGACCGTATGTGGAAACCTCTCATACAATGCCTGGCACACGTGACTCTTCAATAACCATAGCTATTCTATTTCTTGGATTGCAATAAGTCCTGCCTGATGTGGGTTATCTCTGAAAGCCACAATGTCAGCTATGACTATGAGTCCACAGCCAGGGTCCAGCCTCCCATCCTTCCCAATGCCAGCGCCTGCATCTGCAGAAACTCCAGGCCCTGGTGTCCCCAGCTCTCAGACCCTGGAGCCCGGGTCTGGCCCTCCCTCCTAGGAGGCAGCTATAGGTCTGCAGTTGACATGTACTTAATGAGTTCCCCCACTTGCTGAGCCCTGGCAAAGGCATTATCAGTCTCTATGTGTCTCAGGCACTGATAGCTTCCCATAAGCAGCTATGGAAGGAGATGGTGGAGAAATCTGAGGTGTAAAAGTGCATTTTCTCTTTTCCTGCTTGCAGATAAAGTGGCAAGTCACCAAGCAGGCTTCTTTTGGAAGAAAGTCTCCAGGTTGTGCAGTGATGCATAGTAACGATTTATTTCCAGCTGGGCACTGTGGACCTGTCAGAGAAAGTTCCCAGTCCCTGGGCCTATGGGCTTTGAGTGCCATCCTGGAAGCAGTGAGCCCTGGCTGGGGGAAAGGCCTGGGAGGGGAAGGATACACGTGGCCCTGGCTGGATGTTCCTGATCCTCTGAGCTTGTCCCAGCTCACTCCGGGGGGCATGTGTGTTCCCTAATCTAGGCCCTCCCAGGCTGCACTCTGCTTTAGGCAGATATGTCTTCTCCTAGTTCAGGACGTGCTGAAAATCTCCATCTCCTGGATGCCTGATGTTTTGTATGTTAACTGCGGGAGGCAGTTGGCTCTCTGGCAAGCTGGCTTTGAATCGGGGTTCTACCGCCAACAAGCTGTGTGACCCTCAACAAGTGACTTGCCCTCTCTGTCCCTCAGTTTTCCAGTTTATAAAATAATGATGAAAATGTCTGTCTCATAAGGTTATCGTCCAGACAAAAGATCTCATTCTGTGTGGAACACCTGTTACCGTGTCTCGTGCAGAGTGAATACTCAATATCAACGAGTTGGCATTGTTACTTCGTGGTTTTTCCACACTATACACCATTTACCATAAAGTGTGGAAATGTATTTCCCTCAGCTGTTGAGGGGCTCTGCCCCTCTCACTGCATCTGGACAGGGGTTTCCAGTGACCCCAGGAGAGAAGGCAGAGGGACAGAATTTTTGGAGTGAGGGCTCCCTCTTCCATGGGATGATGAATCATGGCTGCCCAGAGCTTTGTGCTTGGAAGGATCCTGAGCCCCAAAGGAGCAAGCAATGGGATCGATTAGTAATGTCTGCCTCAGGTGTGAGCAGGGCAAGAAGGGGCTTTGAGTTGGCTTCCCTTCAAAGTGGGGCAAGACAAGATGAGTGCAAGAAGGATATTTGGAAGGTGATTCCGGGAAGCCTTGTAAGTGAGGCAGTGAGACAGGGAAGGCAGAAACCCAGCAAAGAGGGTAGCATGGGGAGGGCTACTGCTGGGGCAACAAGGGCTAATTGTTGCAGGGGGTGTCTGAAGCCTGTAGCACACACCTCAGCATCTCCTGCTCTGGGACAAGGGCATCTGGTGGGATTAGCTGCCAGCTCTCTTGCGTGGCTCCTGGAGAATTGCTCGTCTGGATGTAGCCCTTTGGCACTTACTGCCAGTCTTGAATGTGGTCTGAGCACGTGCCCACAGCCGGGAAATTGCCCTTGAGTAGAAAGATTCAGCGAGCTGGAAGAGAGGCCAGAAGGGGCTGCAGCGTTAAGGGTGTGGCCAGGGCCCCGGGTGAACAGGCCAGGGACGTTCTGCTTGTGTTACTACACACTGTAAGACCAGAGCAGCTGCCACTTGTCACCTGCCCTCCCTCCTCCCTGCCCCCTTCTCCCTGCCACAGTCCCCTGCTATTTCCTTGCCTCTACTCTCCCTCCATCCTTTTGCTTTTTTCTCTTCCTCCTCTCCTTCCTGCCTCCCTTCTGCAAATATCTCCTGTGTGTGTCTGTCTTGCCGGGTCTGATGCTAGGAACCAAGAATAACAAAATAAAAGAAAACCTCTCCTTTGCCCTTTAGCTGTTCAATCTGGTGAAAACAGCAGAGACCTCCAGCCTCCCTGGAGGGGGAAGAAGACACCCAGAGCGGCTAATAAATGGTTTCAAGTGGTTCCTTTTCAGGCACTTTCATTTTTAAAAGCAGGGCCCAAGGGCTGCTGGGACTGGCAATTAGAGGTTGAGTCTCTGTGTTTGAGAAGAGGGTGGCAGTGCGAGGAATCTGGACACTTGGAAAAAGTAAACTTATTAGGTGGAGGAGGATCTTACAGAGTATGAAATTTACAAAAGCTTCATCCGAAGTAACGCTAATGACAGGCCACTTTATTGATGTTTAATTCAAAAACAGAAGCTAATGCGAGTGCCCTTCCCTTGGAGTAAGAAGGAGGCGGGAGACTTTCTTCCTAATAATTTACTTAAACTGAATTTCATATGGGAAATTAATTTGCCTGGAATAAAAGCAAGACACCACTCCAGAAGTAAGAAGTCATCTTGAATGAGTCTATCCTCGCCACGACAGCTCACAGTCTTCCAAGGCCAGAAAGTTCCACCTGGTAGGAAGACTTGGAGTTAGCGTGATTGTATTTTGGAGTCTTAGGGGGCTGTATCAGAGAAGGCAATGGCAACCCGCTCCAGTACTCTTGCTTGGAAAATCCCATGGGCGGAGGAGCCTTGGTAGGCTGCAGTCCATGGGGTCGCTAGGAGTCGGACACAACTGAGCGACTTCACTTTCACTTTTCACTTTCATGCATTGGAGAAAGAAATGGCAACCCACTCCAGTGTTCTTGCCTGGAGAATCCCAGGGACAGGGGAGCCTGGTGGGCTGCCGTCTATGGGGTTGCAAAGAGTTGGACACGACTGAAGTGACTTTGAAGTAGCAGCTGGAGGGGGCTGTATGAGTTTTCTATTGCTGTGCAACAAATTACTACAAATTTATCTTCTTCAAACAACACCAATTGATTATCTGTTTCTGCCTGTCAGGTGCACAGGCTAGCTCAGTGTGCATAAGACTGCCATCAATTTGTTGGCCAGAATTGGGGCTTATTTGAGTCTTGGGTTCCCCTTCCAAGCTCATGTAGGTTATTGCTGGAATTCAGTGCCCCAGAGCTGGAGAATTCAATGTGACTTTCATCTTCAAGGCTGGCTGGAAAAAGGTCTTTTGGACCTTTATCTTCACCTGATTTGGTCAGGCCCACCCAGGATCATCTCACTTTGGTTAACTCAAAGTACACCAGTTAGAAACTTCATCACAGGACTGAACCCTCAGGGGAAGGGACTGGACAGACTGTGTATACCAGAAGGTGGGAATCTTGGGGTACCTTTTAGGATTCTGTCCCCCATCCAGCTGGAAGAGCTGGATCCAGCTGAACCTTCACCAGCTCTGAGGCTGTGGACAAACCATTCCACACTGCTTGGCCTCTGTGTTCTCACCTGCATAGCAGGTTGTCAGTCCTAGCACTGCTGACCTGAGGAGGAATAGCAGAAGTGTCTTCAGTAATCAGCTGGGTAGTCATTCAGTAATCAAAAATGACAGTGGGGAATTACTAGAAATGGTATATATTTAGCTGTTGCAAGCATTTCATCATAAATGTGATAAATGAACATACAGTCATTGATTTTATTTCATACAAGGCCAAAGAAATTTTTTTGAGCATGACCCCCCTCTTTGGATTTCTAGGAATCCTTACTGAATGAAACCCATAACATTCCACTGATAATTTCTAACTTTCTTCGATGAGGAGTAAGACCTCTAAAGAGTTAGAGGTCTTTACATGGAAAGCAATGTGAATGCAGAATCCATCTAGATATTTACTACTTCTGTAGCCTTTTCTAGTTATGTCCTTCCTTGTTTGCTTGACAGCACATTTTCTTAGAAAACTGTCATTGCTGAGAACTTCCAAAGCATTCACCTCCTTGGTTTTGCACTCCACTCTCATTTCATTGGTTTATGTCATGTGTATGTGTGTGCTAAGTTGCTTCAGTTGTGTCCAGGTCTTTGCGACCCCATGGACGGTAGCCCGCCAGGCTCCTCTGTCCATGGGATTCTCCAGGCATCCGTACTAAAGTGGGTTGCCATGTCTTTTTCCAGGGGATATTCCCAGCCCAGAGATTGAACCCGTGTCTCTTATGCCTCCTGCATTGGCAGGCGGGTTCTTTACCACTAGCGTCACCTGGGTATTATTTGCATGAAACCTATTATAGTACAATGCTGTATAGCTAATTGTGTTAGTTGGGCACCTAGGCTAATTTTGTTGGACTCATGAAAGAACTGGACTTACAAACGTGCTCTCAGAACTGAACTCATTTGTATGTAGGGGATTTACTCTACCGATGCCTAGACTAGCCCCCCTCCCCTGTCAAGAGGTTCTGATTCAGAATTTCTGACTCACCTTGGCTGATTCTCATAAGGGGAAACCAGGATTGAGAATCACTGAGCCAAAAGAGAAAGATTTCAGACCTTTCTACCATTTCAGACCTTTCTACCATTTCAGACCTTTCTACCAAGCTGTCTGGGACAGAGAGGTCTGCCTGGAGAAATAGCAAGCTCTCTGACTTAGAAGCATGAAAGACAGAACTTGACGACTCCCACTTGTGATGGAGGGTTAAGGGGCACAGGCAGGGGGTGGAGGCTGCCTTTGGAGAGCAGATGGAGTGAGTGCTACCACCTCCAACTTGGTCCTGTCAGTGAGCAAAACAGAGCGGACTGGGGACAGGATGTCAAAGGAACACGAGGGCCAGATCCAGGCCAGGCCACCTTCCCCGTCAGTCCTGCCGTCACTATAATCATGTCACTCACAGTTGCAGTGTGGTCAGGCCTGTCCTGAGCCCCTTAGATCGTGATCATGGGACTCAGTCATTATGAACAGCCTCTGATGTTGTACGGCCTCTGCTTTACAAATGAGGAGTTTAAGTCCCAATGATGTGAAAAAACTAAAGACAAAAACCTCAACTCAATCGCAGAAGATTTGAGCCCCAGCTGGGTAGATATTTTTTGCCTTTCTCTTCAAGCAGCCTTCTCTGAGGCCACACACACACACACATACACACACACACACACACACGCTTTCCCATACACAATTCCTCGCATGAAAATACACGGCCCAGAAAAATGGGCACAGAGCGTAGCTCGGCCCCCACATCTCTCTGTCTCTGTCTTGTTCTCCTCCTGCCCCTTCTTGTCCTCTGCTCTGTCCATCTTGCTTTCTGTGTCACAGAGACTGTCCAGTTTGAACTCTATGTTGAGATGTCCGAAGAAGCCCCACCCACCTGCCCAAGTTTTAGAGTTTCCTGTGAGATGTGCTGGAGGGGCCACCAGCTGCAGCCTTGAAGGGATTGTTCACCCAGTTTGGCTTGCAGGGCAGGTCAAGCAGAAATTTCTACATGCGTGAAGGGCCAGAGAAGACCCTGATATTTATTTAACACAAATTGTTGATGAAGCTAGGAAAAACCCCAGGGCAGAGATTGAGGTAGGGAAGCAGTTGTTGTTGTTCAGTAGCTAAGTTGTAGCCAACTCTTTGTGATCCCATGGACTGCAGCACACGAGGCTTCTCTGTTCTTCACTATCTCCCAAAGTTTGCTCAGATTCATGTCCATTGGAGTCAGTGATGCAATCTTACCATCTCATGAGGGAAGCCGTGCAGAGATCAATTGCAAGGCTTCAGCCTGTTCAGGCAGGGGTCACCAACATTTACTAGCATCCAACAAGCCTGGGAGGGGCATGGCCAGATAACATTGTTCCCATTATACAGAAGGGGAGACTGAGGCCAGAGAGATTCAGTGATGGCCATTTAGTGAGCTGGAAGCATCAGAGGCAGGAATCAAACATGAAACTGAGGTCCTAGAACTTGCAGCTAGGAATTCAGTGCAGAACTCAGCCAGGCTCACAATCTGGGGTCTGTTTAGCTGCATCCATTCTGATTGGCCAGTGCCCATGCCTTACTGATTATCCAGTTCCTTCACTTACTGAATCCCACTCTGGCCCTAGGCTGGAAACAATTGGCGGATGGCAGAGATTAGAGAGGGGGGAAATAGAGATCTCTAGGGTCGGCCACAGAACCCATCTCTGAGAATACTCCCAGGGCTTGGCTTAGCTGATGAGGTTGGGGGACCTCAGCCCAACTTCTACATGGGTTTCTTCACCAGTAGCTCCCACCAGTGGAAAAGGCATATTCCCCTCAACTTGAATTTTCTGTTCCTGAAAATTGAGTGCATTGCTTGGCTCCTTGGGCCACTTTCCAAGCTATCCCCCCATCTGATCTGTACCTTGGCCTCTGATGGATTTACAAGTCCAGGCTTGGCCCCGATTTTCCTGTGCCTTCCCGTGTGCTGCTCCGCACGGATGTCTTAATACGCCAGCTGAGACTTCTTAAATCCACATTGAAACAACTGTTGGGTTTTTATACTGTTGTAAAACTCTTTGTAGGGTATTCATAGAAAATGTTTTATTAATTGCCATATGTTTATTGATTTCTCTTTCATGTCGGTTCTTTTGTTCTTTCTTTGTAGTGGCAAAAGATCTCTCTGCATCATCATTTGCAAGTTATCTAAAATGTCAAAGGTGTTCTTTTGAAGTTTATTACAGATCACATGCCATAAGGCCCGGACGCTGGGTATTTACAGCAAGGGGGGAATTCCTGCACGGACTTTCAAAGCTCACAAAAGAATTGAGATCATATTGGTTTCAAACAAGACACACACACAAAACCTCAATTTATCATTTTTTACAATTTTCCCATTTTGAGGGGGGTGGGGTGGGTAGGCAGACATTTCAACCAAGAGAAATGAACCAATGTGCTGACCTATTTATAGCATGGGTCTCCCTCCCTGTCTTGCAATCTCGTTATGGTACAGGTTATGGAATGGTTCCCTAGCCTTCAACCTGCAATCTAGCAAACCTTCAGTTGGAAGTCCCCCTAGCTACCCTGAGAAAGAGGGATATCCCGCCACTTTTCTGAGCAGGCCGGCTTCTGCTTCCCGGTTCAACAAATCCTGTTCCTGGTGAGTTGCTCGGGGGGGACCCCTGGGAAGAGGAATCTCCTCCACAGAGCAGAGGTCCTAGGGGTATCTGGGCTCTGCCTCCAGGACCCAGAGTGGGGAATGGATAGGGGAGGGCCAATAAAAAGAAAAAAAAGTTAATAGTGCAATTCCCCAAATTTTAAGTGAGCTATTGATGTCTAAGTCAGCAGAGCATTTTCTTTTGAAAATCCAAAAGTAATTTTTTTAAAAAGCCTAACTAGGAAAAACTTGCACTTTGATGTAGATGGGATTCAAATGAGATCCACGCACTTATCGTGCAGGCATGAGGAACTATTTTCCACGCTCCCCGCCTTCCCAAGGGAAAGATGGCTCCAGCAGCTGGAATCCAGCCCTGGCTTGGACCCCGTCATGCTCATACCGTGGGTGGCTCACCAACTCTCAGGAGCCTCCATTTCCTCATCTGTTGTGAGTGTTAGTTGCTCAGTCGTGTCTGACTCTTTGCGGTCCATGGACTGTAGCCCGCCAGGCTCCTCTGTCTATAGCATTCTCCAGGCAAGAATACTGGAGGGTGTTGCCATTCTCTTCTCAGGGGGTCTTCCTGACCCAGGAATGGAACCCAGGTAGGAGTACATTGCAGGCAGATTCTTTACCATCGGAAACACCAAGGAAGCTCCAATTTAGTAGAGTGATCCCTAGCTGACCCTGGTCTCCCAGAATTTGGGAGGGTCCACTGTGACCTAGGAAAAGAACGTGCTGTCCAGAATTCCTGTCTCCTCAGTCTCCTCTGCTAATTGTCAGCGTCCACCTGGCTTCCGGTCCTCACCGCATGGCTGGGAAGTGGGCCTGGACGCGGGGGTGGGGTGTGATAGGATTCAGGTTGAGGATGCTCTATCGCCAGTTGTGGAGCCTGGGCAAAGGGTCTGTGGCTGGAATCTGGTAAAAATGGCTAGAAGAGGATCATGTTTGGGGCTCTGAGCTGCTTCTGCCGAAGAGGGAAAAGGAGAGACTCCCTAGATGGGGAGATGGAGAGGTTTGGGGACGACAAGGCCAGAGGCTTTCTCCAACAGGAGAAGGGCTTTGAGAGAGGCCTGTTGAAGCACCCTTGGCCACTGTCACAAAGCCCATCTCAAGCAACCTGGTGGGGCCCCAAGCATGACCTGCTTCCCAGCAACCGTGGATCTGATGGCCAGTTCTGCCAGTATCATGCTTTATGCTAAGGAGGCAAAGACTCACAGGCTCAAGCAAGTGCCAGGTCAGCACCTGAGAGTGAGTGCCTTCTTAAAACTGGCCTCCCCCTGGTCTTGGCCCTGAGTGGAAACTTGGCTGTGCCCCTGAGTTTTGTGAAGGTCTGACGGGCCAGTTACTGGCTGCAATTTTGTGTGTGTGTTTGTGTGCCTGTGTGTATTTGTGTGTGTGTGTCTGCGTGTTTGTGTGTGTGTGTCTGTGTCTCTGTGGGTATGTGTGTGTATTTGGGGAGGTTTGCATCCAGACTATAGAGCCAGCTTCTCGTCCTACTACTTTCCGGGTGTGTGACTTGGACAAGTTACTTAATCTTTCTGATCCTCAGTTTCTTTGTACCTGAACGAGAGATATTATTAGTTTCTTTGTACGTTTGACATGAAGTTTAAGGGGCTTCCCCAATGGCCCAGCAGTGAAGAATCCGCCTGGAATGCAGGATAGGCAGGTTTAATTCCTGGGTCAGGACGATCTCTTGGAGGAGGAAATGGCAACCCACTCCAGTATTCTTGCCTGGAGAATCCCAGGGACAGAGGAGCCTGGTGGGCTGCCGTCCTAGGGTTGCAAAGAGCCAGGCTCAACTGAGTGTGCATGTATGGTGAGGTTTAAACAAGCTAATGAGGTAGCCAAGACAGTGCGCCCTGCACTGCGAGCTCATATTAAGTCAGTGCCAGCTGTCACGAACAGCCCTCTTGGTGAGGGCTGTTGGGGGGCTAGGGTTCCTCCTTCTCCCTTCCCCTCTGTCTTTCTGCAAGAAGGAACTTCTATCCTTATCCCCTGGGCTTCCTCAAGACCATTTGTCCACCCTTTCTGGGTGTTATGAGTGGTACTGTGCCCACCCCCTCTCCTCCCAGGCCCAGGAAATGGGGTGAGGACAACTTTTGGGAATGCTTCTGGGGCTCCCTCCCAAACCTCAGGGCCAGCAGAGGAGCCCGGGAAGCAGACTCCCCAGTCTGCATACAGCCCACTCCCCACTCACACAGCCTCCCTTGGCCTTTCTCCAAAGCCAAAAGCCTATCTGGAGACCTGGAGAAGAAAACCAAGCCCAAGCGTCATTTATTCACATTTGTCCTCATCTAGGCCAGGCTCTGTCTGGCACTGGGGACTCAGAAATGACCCTGGCCCTGCCTCCAGGCACCCCTAGTCCAGGCCAGAATGTCTCTTGGTGACATGCTTTGTGGGGGGTCATGAGCCTAGGGGCGGGTGCAGGGGTGAGTGGCACTGGGGACACTTCCCAGAAGTGGTGACCTTTGAGCAAGACCTGGAAAGGGAGGGGACCTTGGCTGGAGAGAACTTCACCAGGCAAAGGGGTGGGTGTTCTCGGTGGACAGAGTCACGTACACAAAGGTTTGGAGGCAGGAGAGAAATGATGGGTGGGAAGACCTGGGGAACAACCCAAAGAGACCCAGCAGAGGCCCGTTAGGGCAGGGCTGGCCAGGGTCACGGGGCAAACGGGCAGGGTTGGGGGCATGGCCTTTGAGGTATAGGGTCTGCTCACGCTCTGCCCCGGGGCCAAAGCCTGGCTGGGTCCACTTCTGTCTCTCCTACCCTTTGCAACGGAGAAGTCATTTTCAGGGTCCCCAGGACAGGATCTGCCATCATCTCATCAGCATTTGTGGATGCCCCAGACAGCTCAAGTTGCAAAGTAGCCAAAGTCTGTTGTCCCTGGGGAGTCTTTTGGATAGCCAAGAAGCAGGTGGCGGTGGTTCTCTGATACGGCCCTACTGGAGAGGCCTCAGATGGGCTCTGGGCTGTGACTCAGGGCTGGACTGAGTCTCAGGAAGAGTCCATTGGATGTATTGCTGGGTCCCCCAGCAACCAGGTGGCCTAACAGAGAAGCTCAGCTCCTGGGAGCTCTCCAGAGCCTTCAGAGGGTGGCGCCCAGTTGCCAGACTCTAGACACATATGCAGAGAAGGCAATGGCACCCCACTCCAGTACTCTTGCCTGAAAAATCCCATGGACAGAGGAGCCTGGTGGGCTGCAGTCCATGGGGTCGCTAAGAGTCTGACATGACTGAGCGAATTCACTTTCACTTTTCACTTTCCTGCACTGGAGAAGGCAATGGCAACCCACTGCAGTGTTCTTGCCTGGAGAATCCCAGGGACGGGGGAGCCTGGTGGGCTGCCGTCTATGGGGTGGCACAGAGTCAGACACGAATGAAGCAACTTAGCAGCAGCAGCAGCAGATACATATGAGTTACTGTGTTTGAACTGGGAGATGCCTGGAGAGGTGGGCTGGCCCAAGGTCCTGGGGCTCTGGCTGGCTCCGGCCCACCTCCTTCTCTGTCACCTTCAGTAAGAGAGACTCCTGGCCAAGAGATACAAAGCGAAGTTCCAATCCCAGCTCCTCACTATCCAGCTGTGTGACCTGGACAAGCAAATTAATTAATTAGAAGAGAAGCTTCACCTGTCTTTACTTTTTTCCCTTCTCCACCCCAGAGCTGAAAATAAAGTGTGGCATGTAGAAGGTGCTCAGTAAATATCTGTGGAATGTCCAAATCTCTTTAAGCGTTAAATGCCTTTGTTTTCTCCTGTATGTAAATTGAGGAAAATAATAGCACCTATCTTGAATGTTAGTTATCAGTATCAAATAGAATATCCATCCAAAAAAGCTAAGTCTGGGGTCTTCCCTAGTGGTCCAGTGGTTAAGACTTCACCTTCCAATGCAGGGGGTATGGATTCAATCCCTGGTCAGGGAGCTAAGATTCCAAAACCCAGATCCCAAAACAGCAGAAGCAATATTGTAACAAACTCAATAAAGATTTTAAAAATAATCCACATCAAAAAAAAATCTTAAAAATAATGCTGAACCAGGTTCATGGAGGCCGGTAGATACTCAGTAATTATGAGATCATAGTATTATCACTATAAGCGGCTTAGCAGCAGCAGCAGTCATCATCACCACCACTTTCACCCTTTAGAACCTCCCAAAGCCCTTTCAGTCACGTGACCTCTCAGGAGTTTCTCAATAACACTAGGGGGTGGCAGGTGTGCTGAACTGAGGTTCAGAGAGGTCAAGACTCTTCTCTAAGGCCACACAGCTCCATAGCGGCAGGGCAGCCTAGTTTCCTAAACACCCCAGCATGTCCTGGCTCCCGTCTGGAGAGACCGA
Source organism: Ovis canadensis (assembly GCF_042477335.2). Classification (NCBI taxonomy): domain Eukaryota; kingdom Metazoa; phylum Chordata; class Mammalia; order Artiodactyla; family Bovidae; genus Ovis; species Ovis canadensis. The sequence goes on along the minus strand of NC_091258.1, from coordinate 36,501,979 downwards.
CCTTGACTTGTCCTTTCATGCACCCATTCCGAGCCCAGCACAGTGTCGGGCAGAGGAGTCATCCAGTAGAATTCCTGACCAAATGAGGAACTAGGTGACTATTGCTTGGTTTCACTCCCATTTTATTTGTGTCTGGGACATGACTTAGGAAACTTTATGGTATAAGGCAGAGGTCAGCAAACTTTCTCTCTAAAGGTCCAAATCACAAATATTTGGGGCTTCATGGGCCACAGAGAGTCTCTGCCTCAAACACGAATTTTGAAACCAGGTAGCACATGGGTTTCCCAGGTGACTTGGTGGTGAAGAATCCTCCTGCCAATGCAGGAGACAGGGCTTCAATCCCTGAACCAGGAAGATCCCACAAGTCGTGGAGCAGCTAAGCCCATGGGCCACAACTATTGAGCCTGAGCTCTAAAGCCCAGGAGCCACAACTACTGAAGCCCGAGGTCTCTAGAGTCTGTGCTCCACAACTAGAGAAGCCACCACGATGAGAAGCCCAGATACCACAATTAGTAGTCCCTGCTCACTGCAACCAGAGCAAAGCCTGCATAGCAACAGAGACCCAGCACAGCCAAAAATAAATAAATAAAAGCAAAATAAAATAACAGGTAGCAAAAAAGCAGCCTTAGACAATACATAAATAAATGTGTATTGGCTATTTCCAGTAAGACGGGCAACAGGCTGGATTTGGCCCAATTCACAGCTTGCCAATTCTTGCTTTAGGAGGACAAGTCGAAACCAACAGTGAAAAATTGGTCTGGTTTCAACCTGCTGGCTCCCTACTTTTGGGGCTCAGTTTCCCCATTAGTACAATAAGAGGGTTGAACTAGCCTAGGAATCTCACATTGAACTACAAGGGCAGGCAAATGGGACAGAAGTATGACATGGTCTGGGGTTGAAGGGGGACCACTGGAGGGCACCTCTCTCATCTTGGGCAGCTATGCCTTAGCATCCATTGATGGTGGTCAGGTCTCCTGAGAATCTGAACAGGCAGAATTGTATTTGAACTGCCGAGATTTGTAAAAACTTTTCCCTGACCTACAGGAAAAGTTTTTTCTTTTCCTACACACCTGCAGGAAAGCACAGGCAGCTTAATTCTCCAGCTTGATGAATTTTCTTAAACGGAACACACCCATCTAACTACACCCACATCATGAAGAGAAGGTAATCAGCACAGCAAAAGCCTTCCTTGTACCAACCCCAAGAGAGCCGGTTCCTGACTTTGTTCCAATTCTCAACGTGGCACCTAGTTATCTTTTTTTCTTGAAATGCATCAGCAGGCCACTTCTCAACACCCGGCTCAGACCCTCCTAGCAGTCAGTGACTTGTTAGTGATGACGCCTCCAAACATGCAAAATCACAGACTGCTGCCCAGAACCGGCCAGGCAATGCAGACAGCAGGTGGGCAGCACCCGGGGAGCAAGTGGCCAGCGTTTTTGTTCCCCCGAAGGCGTGTGCAGTGAGCAATCAGAGTGACAATGCGGCCCAAGGGGCATCTAAGTGCCTTCCGAGGAGGGCGGCGAGAGGAGACCAGGCCAGGCAGGCGCACTCGGCTGGCTTATTAAAACGACTTTGATCCCCGACCGCTTTGATATCCTGGGTCTTATAAAGAATTCACTTTCAGGGGTAAATATAGGTAGTTCAGAGAGATTTTATGACATACTGTACAGGCTCCTCTTCCAGAGACTTATTTAATTACTGCGGTGGGGAGGGCTGGGGGCAGCAAAAATGCTGACAGTGAGGGGTCGAGCCTCAGTGTCGGCTACTGCCCACCAGCACCACTGCCGGGCTCCCCTCTGCCTCCCCCTCACCCCCGCAGCCCCTGCCATTGGAAGGACATGCTGTGTGGAGCTCACAACTAGGGGTGCCCAGGAAAGGCCAAAACTGGGAAAGGAGGGAGGGCTCCCCTGACCTTGCTGTCCTGCAGTTTAATCCTGGGCATTGGAAGAGGAGCAGGGAGGGGAATGGCAGGTGTGGGGCTGTGCTGCCTGGTGGTCAGTGCTTGTCACAGTCAGACCTGGCTTCAAGTGCAGGCTCTGCCACCAAGTCACACGTGGAAGGGACTCTCTCAGAGCCTCAGTTCTCTCATTTGCACAGTGGGAACAAAAGCAGTGCCCACTTCCTAGGGTGAAATGAGGAGGTTACAGGGATCATTGCAAGGGAGTAATAAGGAGAAAACCCAGCTAGCTTCCCTGGGACCCAGACCACACCCTTAGATGAACCCCAGACCCCATGTCATTCCTTCCAGGCCCTAGAAGGAGATGCTTGGGGCCCTATCCTGAGGGCTTCCGCTTGTTCCCACCTCAGACCCCTCCCCTGTCTGGGAGCCTTCCCCACCTATGCTGGTCATGCAACACAGGACTGCGGAACAAGCAGAACCTGCGGTGGGTAGTAAAGTGCCTGTGGCTGAAGGAGTAGAAAGAGGCTGGGGAGGGAGTCCTGGGCTGCAAAGCAGAGTAGACTAGAAGAGGGCTTCTCACTCCTAATTCATTAAATTGCAGATTCTGATCCCTCGGCTGTAGGGCAGCAAGATGGTGGCTGCTTGGCCATCTATTCTGAGAACGGAAGGCCTGGGTGATTCCTGAGGCTCTACCACCAAGCCTTTGCCCCAAAGTGCTTTCCTGTCTGGGTCACTCCTGGGGTGCTCGATCCAGAACAATTTCCAATCTGTCATGTTTTCCAGGGTTTGAGTCATCCTGAGAGATGACACACATAAAGCCCTTAAAATAGTGCTGAAATTTTGGTAAGTGTTCAAAAGGGATGACTGACATTGTGATTCTATTGAATCACCTCTCAGGACAGAGGGAGCATCTTTTTCACCTATGTATCTTCTGTATGACTTCCCATGTGGTGCTAGTGGTAAAGAACCCGCCTGCCAATGCAGGGGACTTGAGAGACTCGAGTTGATCCCTGGGTCAGGAATACCCCCTGGAGGAGGGTGTGGTAGCCCACTCCAGTACTCTTGCCTGGAGAATCCCATGGACAGAGGAGCCTGGTGCGTATTGTCCACAGGGTCTTACAGAGTTGGACATGACTGAGCAACTGAGCACGCAGCAATTACATCTTCCCTATACCGACTATTTCTGCATATTTGATCCTCTAGAAAAAAATCATGAGGATAATATGATATCTGCAAAATCTCACATTTTATGGATGGAAAAACTGAGGCTCAGAGAGACGAGGGGATACATGCAAAATCCCAGAGCTGATCAGCGACTAAACTGGGATTGAGAATCCATTAAGAACGCCAAACCCAAGTGTTTTTCTGCTTCGGCCCAACCTCAGTGGTTTCTCCCATCTGCTGCTGCTGCTGCGCGCGCGCGCGCGCGCGCACACACACACACACACACACTCTTCGGGCCTGCCACTGCGCTAGATGCATAGAACTCACGTGTCCCTCACTACCTTGCAGCGCTGTTATTTTGTTTTCATGCCCCATGTCCCATTAAACACTCTCAACAGGCAAGAGGCGTGCCTTTCTCATGGTTGACTCTCCACAGTTTCGCACAGATGCTGGTATACAGTGGGTGCTCCATACATGCCCGCTCGGTGAAAGAATGCCTGAGACAATAAACGGGCAAATTTACTGAGCGTTCTTTGAGAGGGTCAGTAAGTTGGTTGCTTTTCCTGGTAACCAGCTACATAAACTCCCCCATTTTTCTCGTCATGTCTGTGGAATCACTGCCATGTGGCGATGAAAAATCCGAGAAAAATGATCATTTAAATCTAGAACATACCCCTCCCTTTTGCTATTATGGCTTACTAGCTGATCCCCTGTTCTCCCCAAACTGCAATCAAAGAAGCATCAGATGAAAACAAAGTTTTAAAGCAGGGTGGACTCCAGGGTGGAGGCCCAGAGGGGAGGGTGTCCTTCTTCATTCCAGGGGCCCCTCAGTGCCCTGGCAAAGGCCTTGCACATAGTAGGTGCTTAGATGCTCATAGAATGAATGAGTCAGTGTTGGGTATTTCAGGCAGGGGAGGGAGAATATCTCCCCAGGTCCCTTCATCCCAGTCACACACACACACACACACACACACACACTCATACACACCCTTAAATGCACACACTCACATACACAAGGCATTTTGGCACAGGACAGGGAACCTGCTCAGAGGTGTAAGGGACCCTGGCATCCGTCAGTCTGGGGACAGGAGCCCTCGGCTCTGTTTTTCTCTCCTTGGCTTGGCTTCTCTCCTTGCCCTGGAGCTGAGGCAGTAACTAATATTGTTTCCTGGCCTAAATAGATAATTGCCCTTCTGGCTGGATAAAAGATGTCTCGTGGAGCAGAGTGAAATATCATTAATAAAGGAGACTGATTTACTCAGGAATTCCTCCAGAAGTGAGATTAATAAGCCATCCCCTGGTGTTAGATATAATCTTCAGTTCTCTCCTCACCGCATGACTTATTTTTGCAACAACTGCACTATTCTGTCATTAATCATTAGAGAAGGCCAACAGTTTATCTAGGCTAATGGGCCTGATACACAAACACAACAACTTTTTCCTCCCATTTGACAAGAGAGAAATTCAGGGGGGAAATTAATCAACTGTGTGTTTCTTTTTAAGGAAATAAGCTATCATTTTATCCAGGATTCCGATCATATACACACCTGAATATTTATATTCAATATAAATGAATATGCCATATGACTTCAGATGAAAACATACATACGGAGTATGACTGAATAGATAAATATGGAGCATGGCCACGTGTATGCATACACGCCACGTGATTCTGCGTGTGCCTAAAATTATATGAGCTATATTTGTGTGTGAATGTATATAGGGCATAAATACACAGTATCAGAATTTGTGAATATATGGTACAGCATTATGTGCTCAGCTTTATATGTAGACAGGTAGGGGACATGAACCTATGTATGTGGAAATGTGCATAACACATGAGTATGTGTTTAGACGTATGTGCCTGTATATGATGTTATGTATATAACTCTATGATAGATCATCTTTAGCATATATATCCCAGCTAATGAATGTATGCTTAATGATTGTTTTCTATACTAAATTGAGAGGCTTCCCTGGTGACTCAGCAGTGAAGAATTTGCCTGCAATCCAGGAGATGAAGGTTCAATCCACCTTATAGATGCCACTCTGTCCATGGAATCCTCCAAGCAAGAAAACTAGGAGTGACACCTTACCATCTAAGGTTCCTTTCTGGTCTATACTGGAGCTGGATTGGAAGAGTTCTTGACAACCAGGCTCTGGAATTTCTTAGACTCGATTTTGTGGGGAGGGGGACACCGATGGGCTTCAGAAGTTCTGAGATCAGAGCTGGGCTTTAGGACAACAGCCCTGGGGACCCTCAGAGGCAGGACTGTGATGGTCCAGGAGAGACCCGGGGTGTTCAGGGAGGCACTGATCTCCCAGGCCCTGCTGCTCCCTCCCTGCTCCTTCAGGAGCCCTACAGTGGGGCCCCAAGCCCATGGGCATAGAGCCCACAGCCACCCTGCCATCCCCTCCAGTTTTGGCCACTGTCAATGGCAGCATTCACCAGATGGGTTCCTGTCCCTTGGCCAGAGAAATGCCTGATCCCAGTGGGAAGGTGAGAGGCCGCTAGGTGCTTATTTATAAACCAAGCTCCCTGTCCTTGTGGCCGGCAGCGAGGCAGTGCCTGTGTGGGCAGCCGGCCCTGAGCCTGAGCTCCGACAGAGCCCACGCTTGTCTGGGCAGCAGAGGGCCGCCAGCCTGGCCCCCGTCTTGGGCAGGGACCGGGCAGCAGTCCGCAGGCTTGGGTTGCATCCTTGCCCCCTCCTGGGGCCGCAGAGGAGTTGGGTGGTTACACAGGCATTTCTGATGTTGTCTCATGAAACCTGAGTGCTGAATCCTGAATTATAGCCACGCTCCACTTGGTGACTCGAAGGAATGCAGAATGGGGCGATGCTGGCCACTCCTGCCAATTGTAGTTCGGAGAATGTGGTATTTGTAGATGGAATTAGAGGCAGCTTTCATGTTAACAAACTGAAATGAGCAGGGTTTGGTTTTGCAAAGTAAACTCTTCTCAGTCTGAGCTGCCTGATGGTGGCCCAGGCTGCAGACATGCCATCTGACTCACGCAGGCCCTGACACCCACGCACATGCCCTCACAGCCAGGCCACGCACGCATGGCTGCACGCGCACGCACAGGGAGAGAGCCAGCTCTGTCCCAGTGGCTCAGAGCTCAGAGCCGGACTGGGTTCAAAGCCCAGCTCCACCACTTCATGAATGAGCTGAGTGACCTTGACCAAGTCTTTGGCACTAGAATGTCTTGACACTTCGCTGACATTTGCTTACAAAGAGAGAATCCACCTTGAACTTGGATTTTGAATAGCCATGGTAGCCAACTAGAAGGGAAAACTGCCTTCTCTGTTCACTGTACTCATTTTTATCATGATCTGCTTTTTTTTATACCAAATGACCTTGATTTTTCCATTTCTGTTAGCAATCACAGGTTTCTTTTAAAAGTAAATTTAAGCTCACAAATGAGTCGATTTAATGAAAAATTTTATAACCAGGAATAGTCAAAGTAGACTGTGGACTGCAGGAACATGGATGAAGGAGGTCTTCTAATGACTGCAGTGTGGAAAAGGCTATACTTTGCTTCAGTGCTTCTCCAGACCTGGGCAACCTGACCCCCTACATCTCTGTGTGGGAGTCAGAGTGCTGGGACAGTCTTAAACAGATTCTGCCAGGAGAGTCAGCGAGCCTGGGACCTGCCCTGGCCTTTGCAGGGTGGAGAGCCCCTTTTCTGCACCCTGCTGATTGGAGCCACTCGCTAAACAGCTAACCCAGCCTCCAACCCTCAGCTGGAGCTCTAGAAATTCAATAAGACATCTGGCTGGAGGGGAAGACTGTTTCAAGGGTCCTAATGGATGGATGCAGGGTGCTGTAGTGCCTTCCTCAAGCGAGTTTCCAAAAAAGGACGAGAGAGGAAAGGAAACACAGAGGGAGGGACCCCTCCACACACACACCTGGAAGACACATAGATACAAACACACACACATGCAAACACATACACACAAGACACATACACGCAACCACAACACATGTGAAAACACACTCATGCATGCAAACACAGAAGACAATGCATGAAAATGCATAAACATGACACACATGCAAATGCACATGCAAATACACACGTGTGAACACACGTGTGAACACACATACAAACATACATACAATACATACATGCTAACACACATGCATGCAAGCACATACATATAAGACACATACATACAAACACACATGCAAACACATAGACACAAGATACACACAAACACACACATGCAAGCACATGCACACAAGACGCATGCATGCAACATGCACAACATACACTTGTAAACACATACATGTGCGTGCATACATACAAGACACATATAAGGCACATACATGCAAACCCACGCAACAAGACACACATTCATGTAAACACGCACATGCAAACGTGCATGCAAGCACAAATACACACATGAACATGCCCGTGCAAACACACGCAAACACACAACTGCTTCCTCCCTCTAAGGACCAGATCCTGGGGGAGGCCAGGGCAGTGAAGAGATCACCTCCTCCAGAGGTTGACTTCTCTCCGGCCCAAGGCACTCTTCCCTCCTCCCAAATGGAAGTCGTGAGTAACTCCACACAGCGGCTGACAGAAAAGGTATTTGCTCCATCCTGGCCTAATTACAGGGGCCATCCTGGGTCTGGCCTGGCCAGTCCAGCCCTTCCCTGCTTCCCTGCCATCTACTTTCCCGTGTGCTGGGGCGTCTCTGGCCAACCCGTTTCCCGGACATGGTGTCCATTACGGCTCAATTACCTGGCAGGGCCGTGGCCTTTGAAGTGGCTGCAGAGGCCACCGAGAGGCTATTTTTCTCTCACCTGTCACCACTTATTTTCCTGGGCTCCTGGCCTGTGGCCCGACATTTTTAACTAATGGGGATTAAATAATCCAGCTGTAATACAAATGCCCACTCCTGGCCCCTGAGTCCACCTCAGAGTCATTAAGACCTCAGCCAGAGCTGGCAGGCGCTCCCTCTGGAAGGGGTAAAGAGAGGCCGGGCGGCACATTCTGGACTTTTTTTATTGCCTCCTCATTATAGCTATTATCCACAAACACAACCGCTAATGAGAGGGCTGAGGAATTTGGGAGAGGAAAGGTTTCATTTGGGCTAGAGAAGGAAGCCATCGTCTGCCCTGAAATAGCAATGCCATGTCTGAGAGCGCTCTCTCCTCCGAAAACCCCACAACCCAAGGCGTAAGCAGAAGGGGGCAGGAAAGAGACCTTCGAGCTGGGGTTTTGAGACCTGAAAAGGGATGCCCACCTCTCACCCGTGGACTTGGCAATACTCACTGCGCGCGGCCAAGTGTCCAAGTCTGTGTTAGTGCTGGTGGGAGGAAGGGGGCGGCACTGTCTAATTTGTCACACAAACCAAGACACTTCTGAGAGTGAAAGGGAGATGCTATACCAGTTTCTCCAGGACAACCACCAGGAATGTCGTGGGCCAGGACAAGAATGGAAGGCCAGGCACTCACCTGGGTGGCAAAATTTAAGGGGTACTTTCCTGGTGGCTCAGTGGTAAAGAATCCACCTGTCAATGCAGGAGAGGCGGGCTCAATCCCTGGGTCAGGAAGATCCCCTCGAGTAGAAAATGGCAATCTACTTCCGTATTCTTGCCTGGGAAATCCCACGGACAGAGGAGCCTGGTGGGCTACAGTCTGTGGGGTACCAAAAGAGTCTGACCTAGCAATTAAACAATGAAACAAAATACTTAGTCCTCAAGATAAATATTTTAATGTGCTATTTTCTTACAAAATCAAAACTAAGTCCCCCCAAATTCCACAATGAACAAAATATCAAAGTGTTACATAGAGATTTCCCTGGTGGTCCCGTTGTTGGGACTTCACCTTCAAATGCAGAGCGTGCAGGTTCTCTCCCTGGTGGGGGAAATAAGATGCTACATGCCTTGAGGCCAAAAAAAACAAAAAATAAAAATGGAAGCAATATTGTAACAAATTCAGTAAAGACCTTAAAAATGGTCCACATCAAAAAAACCTTTAAAGAAAAAAGTTAAATGAAAGCAGGTCTGACAGGGCTGGGATTAGGATGAGGAAAATGAGGTCAAATCGTGCAAGCAGAGGGTCAGATCTCGTCTTTAAAATGTTGATATTCTGTTCTTTGTGGATATTTGGGGCTTTTAAAAATAGTATATGAAAATATTTATCTTAATGACTGAATCTTCTTTAATCTTGCACCCTAGGCTTTCCAAACCTGGTCTGGAAAATGAAAGCCATATCTGACCCCAGCTCTTGCCTCCTTTTTCCCATCATTTGGTCTCCGGCCAGTGACCTCTCTGGTTCCTGATCTCTCTTACTTCTGAGCATCCGTCAGGCTGTTCCCTCTTCCTCAAACTCCCCCATTCCCGAGGCTTCCCCCTGGCTCAGTCATATAGAATCTGCTGCAATGCAGGAGGGGCAGGTTCAGTCCCTGGGTTGGCAAGATCTCCTGGAGGAGGACACGGTAACGCACTCCAGTATTCTTGCCTGGAATTCCATGGACAGAGAAGTCTGACGGGCTACAGTTCATGGGCTTGCAGAAGAGTCAGGTATGACGGAGCAGGCATGCTATTGCAATTATCATCATTCTAACAAATAATTATATCAGGTAAGAGGACTTCCCAGATGGAAAGGTACTTGCTAAGAAATGGGTAAAATGGAGCAAAGATTTTCTTCATAAGAAAAGACCATGGGCTCCAATTAGTGGGTGCACAACAGTTTTTTTGTTTGTTTGTTTGTTTTTAAGTCAATGAAGCTCTCCTGTCCCCTTCCCTGTAACAAGGACATTATCGGACATTCATAGTCATGTCCAGAGAGTCAGTCCTTGAGCCAAACACGTAATATATGTATGCTGTCGTGTTCAACCCATGGGCTCTGGGTTCAGACTGTAGCTCTGGCTGTCTCTGACTACACGTCTTAGTCAAGTTAGTAAACCGTTTTGGGCCTTGGATTCCTCAGTTATAAAATGGAAATAATAATAACACCCATTGATGGAGTTATTGTGAGGACAGAATAAGTTAAATCATGGAAAGTATGTAGTATTTGACACTCAGACTTCCCAGGTTTTGGCATCTAGAGTCCCACATTCCAGGAAATGTCTCAGTCCCTGGCAAACCAGGTTGGTCACCCTAATTGGGGATGTTCAATCAAAGATGAAATGAGACAATTTTAGATTTAAAAAGCTAATAAAGTGTGTCCCCTTCAGGTCTGTACTACAAAGAATGCTGAAGACCACTCTTCAGATTAAAGGGAAATGGCACCAGATATAAACTTGAATATTCACAAAGAATAATAAGCATAGAAATGGTAAATATGTGAATAAATATAAAAGTATTTTTCTCTGCATTTCTTTAGCATATATAGAATTGCTCAAAGCAAAATATTATAGCGTGGCAGGGTGGGGGCTATAATACATGTAGTTGTGTTACATATAACAATAATAGCATAAAGGATGGGTGGATACAGAGGTAAGCAGGGGCAGCAAATGGACTTACGAGTTGCAGAGTTTTTCCATTTCACATCAAGTAGTGCAGTATTACTCTCAGTGTACTGCGGAAATGGAAGGACATAAGCTGAAATCCTTAGAGCAACCACTGAAAAATATAACTAAAAAAGTACATGGCTAAAAAGGTAATACATAAATTAGAACTGAATTTTTAAAATATATTTAACTAATCCAAAGGAAGGCAGAAAGAAGGACAGGGGATAAAACTTGAGGGGACAAATAATAAATAATAACAGAATAAAAGAAAAATGACAGCAAAAATACAGTAAAGTGGTGGATATAAATCCAACCATAACCATGCTCTCACTAAATGTTTATAAGATACCTGTGTATATACATGGGGCTCCCCTTGTAGCTCAGTTGGTAAAGAATCTGCCTGCAATGCAGGAGACGCAGGTTGGATTCCTGGGTCGGGAAGATCCCTTGGAGGAGGAAATGGCAACCCACTCCAGTACTGTTGCCTGGAGAATCCCATGGACAGAGGAGCCTGGCAGGGTACAGTCCACAGGGTTGCAAAGAGTCAGACACGACTTAGTGACTAAATCACCATAAAGGGTTAATATCCAAAATATATAAAGAGCTCATACAACTCAATGTCAAAAAAGCAAACAATTCAATTTTAAAATGGGCAGAAGACTGGAAGAAATATTTTTCCAAAAAGGAAGTGCAGATGGCCAAAAGATGTTCAGCATTGCTAATCATTAGAGAAATGCTAATTAAAACCACAATGAAATACCACCTCGCAATTGTCAGAATGGCTATCATAAAAAAAAAAAAAAATTGTTGGTGAGGATGTGGAGAAAAGGGAACCCTCATACACCCTTGGTGGGAAGGTAAATTGGTGCAGCCACTGTGCAAAATAGCATGGAGTTTTCTCAGAAAACTAAGACTAGAACTACCATATGACTCAGTAGTTCCACTCCTGAGTAGATATCAGAAAAAAACAATGAAAACAGTAGTTTGAAAAGATGCATGCATCTCAATATTCTTAGCAGTATTATATATAATAGCCAAGATATGGAAGCACCTGCGTGTTTATCAATAGATGAATGGATGAAGAAGGCATGGTGTGCATACACAATGAAATACTACTCAGCCATAAGAAGAATGAAATTTGCAACAAGATGGATTTGAAGGGTGGTACTCTTGCCTGGAAAATCCCACGGATGGAGGAGCCTGGTAGGCTGCAGCCCATGGGGTTGCTACAAGTTGAACACGACTGAGCAACTTCACTTTCACTTTTTACTTTCATGCACTGGAGAAGGAAATGGCAACCCACTCCAGTGTTCTTGCCTGGAGAATCCCAGGGATGGGGAAGCCTGGTGGGCTGCCGTCTCTGGGGTCGCCCAGAGTCAGACACGGCTGAAGCATCACAGCAGCAGCAGCAGCAGCAGCAGCAGCAGCTTGCTAAGTGAAATAAGTCAGACAGAGAAAGACAAATACTGGATGATGTCACTTACTTGGGGAATCTTCAAAATAAGGCAAACTAGTAAATGAAACAAAAAAGAAACAGAATTACAGATATAAAGGAACATTTCAAATGTTAAGGATTGTGTGGAATATACTTAAAACTCCTCTCCCCACTCGATGTGTGGGCACATCTGAGGGTACACATATGAGTGTGTTGTAGGTGTGTGCATGTGTGTGTCTGGCCTGTGTGAATCAGCACTCTTTCACAAGCATTATCCCCTACATGTTCACTAGTATCTGATAGAGCAAGGGGAGAGGACAGCCCCGTTTCCCAGCCTCCACTCTCTCCCTGGGGCCAGGAGGGTGGCATGTCCCCCGCCATACCCACCAGCCACGTTCGAATCGCATCCCACCTGGAGACTCTGGTGGCCCCCGTGTCTGAGTGCAGAAAAGTCAGAGACAGGGTTTTAGAGACACTCATGATTACCTCCTGGGTGACCTCGGAGACAGGCTGTTTGGGGACTGACACCTTTCTAAACATAGCACGGGAGAAGGGCCGACATCCCGTTCGTCACCAAAGCCACTTACTTACCCGCCCCAGACAGACCCACATGCCAACAGGAGCCACTTATAGCCACCTTCAAAGGGGCCCAGAGTGGGTGCAGCACCCAGGGGGAGAGAGGGTGTGACGCTGTGGCCTGAGGTCTCTTGGCCAGAGAGGAATCTCTGGAGCCTGACACTTAGAGAGGCCAGGGGGCCTGCCTTAAAACTCTAACTCTGCCCCTTCAGTGTGACATCTAATCACTGCTCTGAGCCTCCTTTGTCCCATTGGCAAAATGGAGATATCGTTGCCCTGACTATTCCTAAGCAGCAGACCTTGCTGCCAGGGCTAAGGCCTGGAATTGACACCCCATCCCACCCTTGACCTCTCCGGCTCAGAAACTGGTGAAAGCATTTTGCCTGGGGCAGAGGCAGCTCTGGGCGTTCTCAGAATCACGGGTGTGCATAAATGTTCTGATTCAACACCATGTGTGCTGTTTGTCTTTGGGCGAAACTCTCTCCATCCCTAAGCTGCCCCTGTCCTTCCAGACCGATTTTGAGTCCTGCTTCAGCCACTGGTCACTAATGCCTGAAGAAAAGAGGCTACATTCGAAGTTAGGCTGGTCTTCCTTGTGGTCTAATTGCCCCAGAGCCGGCCCAGCCCTGGGTCCCCAGGAGGGCTAGGGAGCCTCCAGCAATGCAGACAAGGCCTGACTCCCTTGCTCTTGGCACACATTCTCATTTTTACCAGGGGCCCAGTTGCTTCCATGCTGCCCTCAGGCTTCTGTCAATGCAAATTAATTCATTCCAAGGTGGTAGAGACTAAATGTGTCTCCAGACTCACTGCTTTTTCAAAGAGGAGCTGAAAGGGGCAATGCTTAACCTGGCAGCATGACTGGGCAGGGGTGGCAGCTCAGAGGCCCACAGGTAAGGTGTCTAGAAGCAGAAGCTCCTAAAGTCATGCTGTGGGTGTACTCAATCATGTCCAACTCTTTGCGACCTCTTGGACTGTAGCCCGTGGAATGTTTCAGGCAAGAAAAATTGCCATTTCCTCCTCCAGGGGATTTTCCCGACCCAGGGATAGAACCCACATCTCCTGTGTCTCCTGCATTGCAGACGGATTCTTTACCATTGAGTCATCGGGAAAGCCCCTCCTAAAGTCACAGGTCAGAGCTAACAGCTATGTGCCCCCCTGGGCCCAGGTGGCTAGGGCTCCTCAGGGCGTCCTGTTTTGGTTGTCCCAGTACCACTGGGTGGCAGGAGAGATGGGATCCAGGACATCAGATGCAGGTGGACCTCCATCCTCAGGCAAGTCCTGCGGGGGCAAAGGGGCTGTTCTGGGGGAGTGTGGGATATGCATGGGACCTTTTGGTTCTTAATGGCCCCTCTGACCCTGGGCTCAGGCTCCCGAGACAATGTGCCCTGGGGCAATGGGCACCCTAGGAAGTGGCCCTCCCCAGTTTTGGAGTCACAGAGGCCCACATTCGCATTTTGTCTATGCCCCAAGTGAGAGTACAACTTTGGGCAAGCATTTGCCTTTCTGACCCTCAGTTTCCTCATCTGGGAAATGGGGATACTATTTTCTTCCTCATGGGCTTGTGTGAAGGCTTTCATGAGCTGAGCCACAGAGTCAGATCCAGCTCTCTACAAATGGGGGCATCCACAGTAATGGTGACAGTGGGGAAAAGGAAGAAGAGGAAGAGGATCACATTAGAGGTGCTGATGGTTCAGGAAGCTGGCCTTAGATCTGTCAGCCGGAGCTGGGGTCGAGGGGCGGGGCAGGCTGGCAGCTCCTCTCCCTGCCAACAATGCTCTTTGCCATCAGCGACATCTGGCTCTCTGCCCTGGATGTGTATTAGGAGTGATTACGTGTCCCTTTAAATTCTGGGAGCTGTCGCTAACGGGTGCTGAGGTTTATCTGCACCGTTTATTTCAGCTCCCGTGCAGCCCCTGCCCATCTCTCCGGAGAGGGGCAGGGGAGGAGAGACACCTGCTCAGTGTGTTTAATTTCCATGAAGAGCGTGCTTCCTGGGAATGAGGCCCTTTGAAGTGCTCCGGGTTGGCTGGAAATGAGTCCCTGGAGGCAGCCCCCACCCCAAACACAGGGCTCCCCCTTTCTGGAGATGAGGAGGAAGAGGGACCCTTTCTAAAGGGAGAATCAAATTGGTTGGAAATTAGGGTGGAGGAGAACAATGATGATGAATCTGACTTGGGGATGAAGACAGACTGGGGCTTCGGGATCCAGCCAGCCTGGCCTTCTGTCACCTGCTGGTCACAGTCTGGTTGAGTCTTGGGGCACATTTCCTAAGTGCATGTGTGTGTGTGTGCACTCAGTTGCAACCAACTCTGCGGCCCATGGACTGTAGCCTGCCAGGCTCCTCTGTCCAAGGAACTTTCCAGAATTTGCAAGAATACTGGAGCGGTTGCCATTTCCTTCTCCAGGGAATCTTCCTGACCCAGGGATCGAACCCATGCAAGATGTCTATTGCATCTCCTGCATTGGCAGGTAGAGTCTATACCAGCTGAACCACCAGAAAGGGAAAGCTGAGCCCCATCCCCAACACACACACACACTTGCAGAGCTGGGAGGATTAAACATGCTAGAGAATGTTGGATCCAAATCACAAAGGTTGACAGTCTCACAACCACCCAGAACATATGTGGAGCCAAGCTCAAGAAGCCCCACTTCTTAATGTTCCTCCCGCAGCTGCACGGCTCGCTGCGAGGGCCCCTCCCAGAGTTGTGTGGGTTCTCCAGTCCAGTCATCCAGCCCTGTCTGCACACCGCCACTCCTCAGGGCCACGGGCACACATGCCAAGATTGCATCCCACCTTTGAGGGGGGATAGACTCAGAGAAAAGAACTACAGGGATCCTGAAGGACCACTTAGGCAAGAAATCATAGGTCCTAGGCACCCAGAGCATCAGCCAGAAGTCGGAGTGCACTCTCCCTTTGACTCTTGACCCTCACCTCTGAAGAAGCGTCACCTTGTGGGGGCAGGGGCATGGCTGCCGGATGGACAAGGCTGGACTCCTCCTGCTGGGTCTCCGTGGAGTGCTGAGGTCAGGATCTGGGGAGTGTGGAGATAAATGGCTGCCATTAGCCACTCTCAGTGGGAGCAGAAGGGGGCACAGCTATTTCGGAGGGCAGTTTGGCCATGGTTCCTGAAATTCCAATTGGCCTTCCAGATGGCACTAGTGGTAAGGAATCTGCCTGCCAACACAGGAGACAGAAGAGACACAATTTTGATCCCTAGGTCAGGATGATCCCCTGGAAGAGGCCGTGGCAACCCACTCCAGTATTCTTGCCTGGAGAATCCCCATAGACAGAGGAGCCTGGCAGGCAACAGTCCATGGGGTTGCAAAGAGTCAGACACTATTGAGGCGACTTAGCCTCCATGCACATGGTGACCCAGGAAACAACATACCGCTGTGTTCAAAGAGGTGGGTGCAGAGGTCACAACATGACTTATAAAAGTTGAAACACTAGAAGCAACCTTAATGTCCATCAGGAGGGGAATGTCTGATTAGACCACAGTGTGGCCACGCTGTGAAACACTGTGCAGTCATTAAAGAATAATGTCAGTCTATACGTTCTCACAAGGGACAGTTGTGAAGCTATGTTTTGGGGCAGAAAGAAGCATAGTATTTTGAGCCAGTTTATAGCCAATCAAAGCAAAACGTGTATATGTCAAATAGAGAGCTAGTGGAAAGCTGGTGTATAGCCCATGGAGCTCAACTCAGTGCCCTGTGATGACCTAGAGGGGTGGGATGGTGGGTGGGGGAAAGGTTTAAGAGGGAGTATTAGTCGCTCAGTCGTGTCTGACTCTTTGCGACACCATGGGTGATTGTGCAACAGGCTCCTCTGTCCATGGAATTCTCCAGGCAAGAATACTGGTGTGGGTAACCATTCCTTTCTCCATGGGATCTTCCCAACCCAGGGATTGAACCCAGGTCCCCTACATTGCAGGCAGATTCTTTACCATCTGAGTCACAAGGGAAGCCGAGAGAACCCTCTCAAAAGTGATGGGACGTATATATACATATAGCTGTTTCACTGTTGTATAGCAGAAACAAAACAACATTGTAAAGCAATTATACTCCAATAAAAACAAACAAACAAACAAAGAACACCATCATATATTTCCACAAGAATAGGCACATGTCTGTAAACACACAGAAACACCTCTGGAAAAATTCACAGTATGATACCAGAGATTATCTCTGCGGAATGGATTAGGGGGCCAGGACTAGGAGACAGTGGTCAAAGGAGCTTGAATCTGTGATGTGCGAAGGTCTGCACGTGGTCATGTGTTCCTTATGTCACTAACATTTAATCTACATTTTTGCTGAGTGGACACTGATTGAAATACATCTATGTTTCCTTTCCTTTCATCTTTAGAGCATGTGACAGTCTCCAAAGTGTTTCTCACTCAGAGTTTTCAAATCGGCAGAGCCAAGAGAACCCCCATTTCACAGAAGGGAAAAACAAGGTTCCTTACAGGGACTGATCAAGAACCTTCAAATCCCTCCTAGTGAGAACTCTACCTAGGAACATTAAAGAGGGTGGCATGTATGAAAAACATCTAATTTCTTTAAAGAGATAGAAGAAAAATAAGAAACCCTTATTCTCCTTGTCAGTATTCTTTAGCTGATGAAATGTGATCATCTGAGTGTCCTGCTTCTGCCTGGAACCCCTGCCTCACCCTTAGGGAGCCATCCCTGACTGCCCCAGTCTCAATCACTGCTCCTTCCTCTGCCTCTGTGTCTATGAGAACCAGCTCTATGTATCCACAGGAGTATTTACTGTGTGCCTTCTATACGCTAGTGGCATTAAGCATTTTTCAAATGCCCATGAAATATTTAGGAAATAACTAAATGCTAAATCATACAGTACTGAGAGTAAATTATTCAAAGCTTAGTTATTTGGAAACCTCGCTAGTCCAAAATACAACTCTAGAACATTGTTGCTTTAGCCGTACGTGTTTATGTACAGAAGAGTTCCATGAGGTCCCACTTAGGGCTTAATTCCTCTTACTTGACGAACTATTCTAACAATCACAGTGATGTGGTTTTTCAAATCCTAAGAAGAAACACAGATTCGAGCGGGGAGAGACATGGTATTTCAGCAGTGATCAGGAAATGACAGCCCACATCCTGACAGGAAAATGAGAGACACTTGAGATAACAAAGCCCTGCGGGACATTAAGGGCAAAGACCCACAGTGCCCCCACACCTGGGTGAGTCTCGAGCACACTCTCAATGTATTGAAGCCCAGAACAATAATGACATAGTTTAATTCATCCCTAAGAAGGATTAAGTGTTATTCAAAGTTCTCTAACAAATAGGCTCATATATGATCAATTTGAGAAAATTTTTTCCTGGAAAAAATTTAGGAAAAGTTGTATCTAGATAGCACAGCCTTTGATTATCTTCAATTGTCTAAAATTTCAAATATGTGGAAAAGCTTTATTGCTCCATGATTCTGGGTAACTAAGGTGGGACAGGTTACAGCAGATGGTTCCATGAAGTCTCAGTATCCATTCCATGGAAGATTCATGTTCAATGACTGCACCCATGTGGCCTCAGTATAACTCATGGCTCAGCAGATGAAGATGCCCACCAGATCACAAGCTCACAACTCAGAACTGACCTTCACCCAGGCTCGTGCCTGGCATGCAGCTCTATCTCTGAGACTCTAGTGGGATCAGAGTAAGCTAGAAAAAAGTATCTGAAATAGATAACAAGAAACCCAAGCAATGGGCATCTCTAGTCTAAATTAAACAATGCCTGAGAGGAGGTGGGAGGCAGATTTATAGACATGAAAGAGACAGAATGGCAGAAACCCAGACTCTAGGTCTTTGTGTGTCAGAAAGCCACAAGCCCATTGAGAATGTCAAGGTTCAACATGGCAAAGATAGTTCATTTGGTTTGCAGATAGTGATCATCTGCTAATGTCTGTTGGGGTAAAGAGATTCAGAGGCCAGATTCAGGCTCAGTGAGAAAGATTATAAGTGATAGGCTATCCATTATTGATGTCTGCCACACGTGCGGTGAGAGTGGCAAAGAGCCTGCTAAGATTTGCTATCCCTGTTCTAGTCTAATGCCATTATTAAACAAATGGGGTGGGGGGGTGGTCCAGAGAAAAGAGTGATTTGCCTAAGTCATCCAGCCAGAAGGAAGGAGACAGTTTAGAACTGTGCTGTCCAATATGGTGGCCACTAGCCACATGTGGTGACTTATCACTTGAAATGCAATTGGTCTGAATTAAGATGTATATATATAAAACACTCAATGGATTTTGAAGACTTAATAGGAAATATCTCATTAACATTTTTATATTGATTCCATGCTGAAATGATAATATTTTGGACATACTGAGCTGAATAAACTGTATTAATAAATTAATGTCACCTGTTTCATTTTACTTTCTTAAAATGGGGCTACTAGAGAATTTTAAATTACATTTGTGGCTCACATTACATTTCTGTGAAACAGCACTGTGTTAGAACAAAGCAGAGGCTGTCTGCCAGGCAGAGGGGAGCCCACTAGGACTAATTATCCTAATCTAGGAGGTCGTCCTGGGGGAGGGCAAGATCCAAAAACATTTTGGTTAATCCAAGGAACTCGGTCCAACTTTATCATCTTAAGGTGATTAAAATATGGGGCCAAATGGCTAGACTGCCTCAGAAGTTAAAGTCACTTCTGCGTCCCTACCCTACAATGTCCCACCGTCTATGGTACATTCTGTGTCCCAGGCCTCTGTGCTTGCCTACCTCCACATCTCATCTCACTCAAAGAAGGATGCCATCCTACTTGATAGATGCTACAGCTGCACCAACTGGGGCTTCCAGATTCCAGGTAACTTGCCCAAGTTTACAAAACCCAGGCAGTGACAGAGAGACAGTGCTGCTTCCTCCAGGTCCTTTCTCCATGAGGGAGAAACAACTCTTCAGCTGGTGCCTATTTTTAGGGCCAGGCTAAGCCAAAGAACTGCATTCATTCTGAAAAGCTCTGAATGGAATTCAGCCTTGCAATAAACCATAATCAAAACCTGACTTTTCAAAGCAGGGAGGGAAAGACCACGCCCTCTCCCCCCACCCCCCACCCCCAGCTCCTGTTAGTCCTTTATTCAAATTTCCCTCAAGAAGAAGCTGGGGCATGGCTACACACACATTTGGTGAGTATAAGCCTTGGGTGGCCGTGTGCAGATCAATGTAACTCTCTCTAGAACTCAGTGTCCCTGTCTCTGCATTAGGAAGGTTCAGGTGATTTCATTCAACCCCTCCAACCTCTTCAATTCCAGAAAATCTGCTCTGCTTCCAGGCTGGTGACTTGGGGACGCTTGATAGGCTTAGCTCTAAGAATAGTCGAGTGAGATATCAGAGATCCAAGGACAAGGTTGGTGACAAGGCTTAGCTTTCCCAGCTCCAGGGCACCAGGGTCCTCAAAAACCCTGAGGCACCATTGGGCAGGATGTTCACTGCACCAGAGCATCCCTAAACAAAGCTAGAAGGAGAAGAACTCCATTCCATCCTCCCAACAAGTTCCTAGTGCGGGAGCCTCATCTGGCCTGAGGAAGGTACATCTGTCTTTATGAGCACAAAGGCACCTTGTGGGGAAGTGGGGGCTCCTGGCATTGTCCTCCCACTGAGCACTCACTCCCAAAATGATATCACCCACCCTTTTTTCTTCTACCTGGAGTGGTAGTGTCCACTCCAGAATTTGGTGTATCTTGCGGTCAGAGGCTTGAGAGGCATGTGAGTCAATAGTGATCTCAGAGGCAAAGGTAGCCAAAGGTACAGGCGCTGGATGCCCAGGGGCATTCAGGTGTGTGCGGAAGCCAAGAGACCAGGCCAACGACCCAGGGACCATCTCTGGACCTGGGCTTGAACAGCCTCACAGTCTAGGAGCCACTCCACCACTGGCTCCTCACGTAGCTCTGGACAAGTCACTTTCTTTTCCTAAGCCTCAGTGTTCTCTTCTGTCAAATGGGGATGTTTCTTCCAGGGCTCCACTGAAGGCCAATGGAAAGGTGGATGTGGAAAGCACTTGACAGGCCATTAGAACCCAGCCATGGACAACTGACATGCGCAGTTCAGGATGTGTAGGAGTTTTGTCCCTGGGGCCTCCCTGGATGACTCTACCCATCCTATCCCTGGCCCTGAACACACAGACTGCCTGCTTTTTGTCCTCAAGACCTTCCTGGTGCATGTAAGCCCTGCAGAGCTGCACCCCTGCTCTCATTGAGGATGATGGATGATGAGGTACAGGGATGGGGTAACATTAAACACACTCCTCAAACAGTAATAGAAATTGTCAGCCCCGTCTTCAGAGAACTTGAGGGCTACCCTCCTCTACCCACTGTGGCCCAGCTGCAGGGGGGTACTTTGAGACGGCTGAGGCTTGGTGTTTTTCTTTCTTGTTTGGGACATGACCCAACTTAGGGGACAGAGAATGGGCCCCTGAAAGCTGATGCAGGGTCATGGATACATCCGCAGAGCTGGGCATAACCTTCACAGGTGCCGAGCTCTTGGTCCACTCCAGGGATCCCTCAGTCTGCAACGCAGGGGCTGAAGAGAGGTGACATACCAATCCAGCCACACTCTGAGGCCAAGAAGGGCCTTGGCTTCCAAAATCAAGGCCAAGACCAGGCAAGTACTGTCTGGGTGTTAATCAGCTGCCATCTGAGGCGTGCAGATCATTCAAGGTGACGGCTGACCCAGCCACTTTCTGTAATTGGGATCAAGTGCCCTCTTGGTATCTGGAGAGGAGGCTCTGGAGCATAAAAGACTCACCAAGGTCTGGCCTCTCAACTCCCCAGGAGGATAGGGGGTCTTGGCTACCCCCACTTACCAGTCCTATCCCTCACTGCAGCCCATTATGGTCTCCCCGTCTTGGCTGCCAGCCCTGGAGGGTGAAGGAGAGTGAAGACGAAAAGCTAGGAGCCTGCTTCTCCCAGGCACAGCACAGGGTGGTACTTCTCTCCTCGGGACTCCTCTTCTGCCTCTGACACTTGGCACAGATACCAGCTTGAGTCAGACAGATCTGGGGTTCTATCAACTCTGCCACTTACCATCTGGAAGCAGGTCCAAGGCTTCATGAGCCTCAGTTTCATATCTACAAAATGGGCATCTTTCTATCACCCAGCCAGTGTGGTGAATGATATCTGGCATTGATGCTTTGTAAGATTAACCCCATCCCACATACCCTCCCTGCATAAAATGGGGAGAATAACGCCAGCCTGCCCAACTTCCTAATTTAGCAATGGGTGTTCACATTCTAATTTAGCTCTAAAATGCTACACAAATACTTCTTGTTATTACATCAATAATAAAAAGTGACACTGAGAATAGGAGGAGAAGGGGATGACAGAGGACGGGATGGTTGGATGGCATCATCGACTCGATGGACATGAGTCTGAGCAAACCCCGGGGGACAGCGAAGGACAGGGAAGCCTGGCGTGCTGCGGTCCAGGGGGTCACAAGAATCGAACACAACTCAGTGACTGAACAACAATAATAGCCAACACCTTGTGAGAGGTTAACTGTATGTGTCCAGCTAAATAGATATCTGTACTAAACAGATTCCTTTTTTTGCATTGTTTACTTGACTCCTCACATCAATTCAAACCAGTGTGTACAATGATTATTCCCATTTTACAGATGGGGAAACTGAGGCACAGACAAATTGAGGAGTCTGTGCAAGATCACAGAGGATAGAGTGGCCCAGACTTGAAGTCAAGGCTGACTCACTCCAGAGCCTGCATTCTTGACAACTGAGCCCCACTGTCCTCATTAGCTGTGTAATATCTTTTACAGATCCCTGCCACCCGCACCCGCCAGAACCCAGCCTCATGCTAGGGGCTCCTATTTGGACAAAGACAGGCCCTGTCCCTAAAGCCCTGGTTCAGCCCAGGTGCCGTCCCCTGTCTGCCCGATGTTGCCCATCTCAGAGGCTGTGCCCGAAGGTACTGGTAGCAGGCAAGAGGGCCGGGCCTAGGAGGGCCACTGTGATCCTGGCTCCCTCCCTTCTCCTACCCCATCCTTTGATCTCAACAAGGGTTGAACTCTGACAGCCTGTCCTTAGGTTGAGAAGCCGGTTGTGGCCCCTGCCTCCCATCATTTGTTGAGTCAAATGGTGCAAAGCGAGGTTTGGGGGAACTTGTCTTTTTCCCTTGAGTATCACTCCATCTCTGCCTAGCATCTGTGTGCCTGGAAGGATGCAGAGACTTTTAGCATTTTACAGAATCTGAAAACTTTGTGAAAAACACACAAGTGATGTGGGTGAGCAAGCCCAGGGCATTTCTGGAAACAGGTGAAGACCAGAGGGGGATAAGAGATGAGCTGAGGCTGGCACCTAATGGCTCAGAATGCTAAGAGCCTTGCATGCTGCAGGAAGCTGTCTAGACCTCATTCTGTACAGGAGCCACGGGAAGTTGGGGACCAGGAGACTGAGACATTCAGAGGTAACTTTTAGGGAAACAACTTGGGCTGCGGGAATGAGAATTCACTCTTTCATTGCACAAGTGTTTATTGAGCACCTGCTATATTCCAGACACCATTTCAGGCTCTGGGGACTGGTGAACAAGACTGACAATGTCCTTGCCCTGGTGGGCTTGCATTCTAGCACACCCTGCATTGGGGTACCTAGGAGTAGGCGGGGAGGGGGCTCTCGGGGGAGTTCAGTTTTTCAAAATCCCCAGTTCCTCCTTCTTAAATCAAGCAAAGCCACCCTCCATCAGGCTCTGCAGATCCAAGACACAGACCCTGAAGGAAGTTCTTCTGCCTAAGCACCTCCCAGATAATCTGAGCCATGGTCAACCCCCAGCTCGTCGGTGGGAACTCTGATCCCTTTCCTGAGCCCCGAGGCGCCTCTGCTAATCTGCTCGGCCTTTGCTTGTCTGTGCCTGGCTCCTACTTGCCAGCATCTTTTATTGCAATTGTGGTAAAACACGCAGAACATGAACTTTACCATTTTAACCATTTTTAAGTGCGCAATTCAGTAGCATTAAGTCTGTTCACATCACTGGGCATCCCAATCTCTAGAACATTTTCATTTAAACAACAGCTCTCCATTTCCCTCTACCCCTACCCCTTGGAAATCGCTATTCTGCTGTCTCTATGAATTTGACTATTCTTGGTATCCCATATAAGTAAAACCATACAGTGTCTGTCTTTTTGTGACTGGCTTATGGCACTTTACATAATATCCTCAAGGTTCATCCATGTTGTACTGTGTGTCAAAACTGCCTTTCTGTTTAAAGATGAATAACATTCCAGGTATGTATAGACCACAGTTTAATCCATTCATCAACTGTTGGGTTGCGTCCGCGCTTTGGCTCTTGTGAATGATGCTGCTATGAACGTGGGTGGACATATATTTCTCTGAGCCCTAGTGACTCTCTTACTTTTTGGCTGTATTGGGGCTTCGTTTCTGCCCACGGGCTTTCTGCAGTTGTGGTGAGTGGGAGCCACTCTCTAGCTGTGGTGCCCTGGCTTCTCATTGTGGAGCTCAGGTTCTAGGGCATGCAGTCTGCAGTAGTCGTGGTGCACGGGCTTAGTTGCTGCACAGTATGTGGGATCTTCCTGGACCAGGAACCGAACCCATGTGCCCGCTGCTTTGGCAGGCAATTCCTGACCGCTGAACCAGGGAAGTCCTCTTTTTTATGAACTTCTTTTATTCAAACAGAATACAGAAGGCTGTATGATTCGCATGACATGCCCCAGAGTGACTGAGATCCAAGACATCCACCTTGGCAAAAGGACACAAAATATCTCAGATTTGGATTTAAAAAAATAGCCTTTTATGCATTTACTTAGTTTACTAAATGTGCTCGAGATGTTAGCTTTTGAACTTCTGAGTGACTCTTACTTGTTTTTTCCATTTTGTTTTTACACCAAGGAGACCACAGTCAAATAATATACAGCAATTGATTTCCTTTCTTAAGTTCTTGTGATTATTTTCAGTAGATACCCAGAAGTGGAGTTACTGGATCAATTCATATTGGAATTACTAGATCATTACTGGATCATACAGTAAGGCCATTTTTTATTTTTTAAAGAATCTTTGTGCTAAGTCACTTCAGTCATGTCCGACTCTTTGCAACCCTATGGACTGTAGCCCATCAGGCTCCTCTGACTATCCATGGGATTCTCCAGGCAAGAATACTGGAGTGGGTCGCCATGCCCTCCTCCAGGGGATCTTCCCCACCCAGGGATCAAACTCACGTCTCTTATGTCTCCTGCACTGGCAGGTGAGTTCTTCACCACTCGCGCCAGCATCCTAAGCTGTCGATCAGTATGAAAACACAGGAGCTTTACCGTATTTAAGCACATGCACTAGGTTAAAAATCTGCCTTTCCCAGAGACTATTCAGACAGGTCAGACACACCTCAAGAGACAACTTTTTAGGCTAAAGCCCCCAGGAATAGCTGGTATACAAATGGTTAAGATCTAGGCTCACTGACCAGTGACAAAGTCACCATTTGTTGCTTTAGGCAGCATTGATTGGTGATGTCAGCATCTGAAGACTGTGGGGAAGTTTCACATGAATTCAAACACGAGACGATGAATTTACAGACCTCTTCAATGGCATGGTGTGTGCTATGCTTAGTCACTCAGTTGTGTCTGTCTCTTTGTGACCACATGGACTGTAGCCAGCCAGGCTCTTCTGTCCATGGGGAGTCTCCAGGCAAGAATACAGGAGTGGGATGCCATAACCTCCTCCAGGGGATCTTCCAAACTCAGGGATTGAACCCAGGTTTCCTGCATTGTAAGCAAATTCTTTACCATCTGAGCCACCAGGGAAGCCCAAGAATACTGGAGTGGGTAGCCTATCCCTTCTCCAGGGGATCTTCCCAATCCAGGAATCAAACTAGGGGCTCCTGCATTGCAGGCAAAGTCTTTACCAGCTGAGTTACCAGGGAAGCCCAGTGGCCTTAAGAATCTACTAAAAGAGGGCTTCCCCGGTGGCTCAGTGATAAAAGAATCTTCCTGCCAATGCAGAAGACACAGGTTCGATCCCTGGTCCAGGAAGATCCCATGTGCTGTGGAGCTACTAAGCCCATACTCCACAATTACTGAGCCTGTGCTCTAGAGCCCAGGAGCTGCGACTACAGAGCCCGTGTGTCACAACTAGTGAAGCCCGAGAGCCCTGGAGCCCATGCTCTGCAACCACAGAGCCACCCCCCCACCCCCGCCACTGGCTACAACCAGAGAAAAACCTGCCCAGCACAGCCTAAAATGAATAAATAATATTATTTTTTAAAAGACTCTACTAAAAGAAAAAATGGCTTTAATAATGAGCAAACAAATAACACATGATTCACCTTGTCAAGATCATGGTAGCCAGTATTTCTCCACCTCGGCGCTGCTGACCTTTGGGGCCAGATAATTCTGTGGTGGGGGCTGCCCTCTGCACTGTAGGATAGCTAAGAGCATCCCTAGCCTCTGCCCACTAGATTCCTGCAGCATC
Source organism: Ovis canadensis (assembly GCF_042477335.2). Classification (NCBI taxonomy): domain Eukaryota; kingdom Metazoa; phylum Chordata; class Mammalia; order Artiodactyla; family Bovidae; genus Ovis; species Ovis canadensis. Next base: position 36,476,005 of record NC_091258.1, on the reverse strand, counting down.
TTCTTCTCAAAGTGACAAGCTAAAACGTCTCCAGTCATCTCAAATGTCCCCTGGGGGCGGTGGTGCAGAACTGCCACGAGTTGAGAACCACTGCTGTAGCCAGGGCGCCGTTTGTCGTGTGTTGCAGTGGCCACTGCTGTTATTTAGACCGTGATGGTCGGGTGACCATGAAACCGTATACATTTGAACTAAAGCCAGCTTGGGCTCCCAGGGTCAAGAATGTTTATGGAAAGAAGGATTGAGAGAGGACAGACGGCTGGGTCCGGGGCATCCTCTGCTGTAATTTCCCCTTGGGCTGCATTTGGAAATGAACTTGTAAACCGGAGCCTGCACACAAGACTGCAGGGGGCGGATTTGGTCTTCTGAACAAAACCAGCTTTCCAGGGGCCCTGCATGCATGCAAATTGCCGCTGCCGTGGGCTAATTATAAACGATTATGAATTATTCCTCATTGCTCCTGAAAGTGGGTCTTAGGCACAGCCTTTGCTATTCCCCGTGGGACTGGAGAGGAGTGAGCCTGGATTTGGGGGAGCATTTTAAAGAAGGAGGGGTGAGGGAGGTGTTTTGGAGGAGGGATGTAGAGAGGTGGGGAAATGCTCCCTCCCAGCTGGACTGCTGACCAGGGCATCCAGCTTAAGGTGAGATGGGCAAAGAAACCCTCTTTCTCTTCCCCCCGCCCCGCCCAATCCTTCCTCCATGTGCCATGCCAGCCTTCAGCAATTGTGCTCAATGGGAAGGAACAGAGCTTTCAGGGGATCCGGGGTATTCCCATTGCCAGCCTCTGTTTTTCAGCATTGAAAAATCTATACAGCTGTTGAAACAAATTCTCGGAGGTTTCTCTTCATCAGGTTCCAGAGTTGCCATTAGGTCCAGACCGCTTGCACTGTGCAGACCACCAGGGCATCCACTTTTCCCCCTGAGCCCTGTGCCACAAGATAGCCAGAGCTGGATGCTCCAAGCTGGGCCACCACTCTCTGAGGAGAATACTACCTCGGTGTTTGTTACACAATAGCACATGCCCAGCTGGAGGACAGCGTGCAAACTACCTTTTCACATTCACTTCAGCAACCAGCAGGAAATGGGTCTCCAGTTAAATGAAGCTGCTCTTTATGATGTTTCAGAAGAGGCCAGGCATGGATACTGTCTCCCTGGATACAGAGAGGAAGGGGCACTGAAGCTGGGAATGCCCGAGTTGAACCCCCAAGGGCTGTATGTTAAGGTTCTGCATAGCACACAGCTGAAGAACAGAGACTCTGGCCTGTTAGGGCATGGGTTCAAAACACAGCCTAGACACTGTGCCATGTTGGGCAGGTCGCTTCACCCTCTACATGTCAGATTCTTCACCTATAGAGGGGGCTGATGATAGACCCTACCCCATAGAGCATCCTTGGTTAAGTATGTGAGTTTGCATATGGAAAGCACTAGAAAACTCCCTGGCATTCAAGAAACCCAGCTCAAGCTCTTCTCATTGCAGCGTGCTGTTGTTCAGTCACTCAGCCTTGTCCGACTCTTTGTGACCCCGTGGACTGCAACACACCAGGCTTCCCTGTCCTTCACCATCTCCTATAGTTTGCTCAGACTCATGTCCGTTGAATTGGTGGGTGTTGCCATTCAGCCATTGCAGTGTGGCATTCAGCAAATCACTTGAAGTCTCTCTGAGCCTCAGTTTCCCAATGTGTAGGACAGAAACAGTAATGCCTTCTAAAGAGGGAAAATCAAGTAGGAAAACACATCTGATGTGCTGGGCACACAGCAAGTGCTCCATAATTGGCAGGGGTTATTTTTACACAATGGACAAAACCATGTCTCCAGCCTCTAATTCCTCTACCTTCTTACTGTATTGTTTTCTCTCTCTCTTCTGTGTTGGAGGAGCCAAGGGATGTTTTCAGCTCATAATTACTCTTTTCAATAAAAGGGTCTGTTTCTAGAATGTCTATTTGTCAGATCAGTCTGTTCAGTGAGCTCAGAGATGATCGCCGTCCCACCTTCTCCTTGGTGTTCACCTATCCAGTGATGATCTCCATGGAAAGTAATTATGGCCACTGAGCCGATAATTAGAGAAGGGCTCTATTTTCCTCTTCCAGCTATGCAAATGTCACAGCTGGTTCCTCGTCCCTGAGTGCAGTCAAGCCCACTACTGGGGTAGAGACAATGCCTTCTCATCACCAGTTGCTTCCCCTGGAAGCATGCCTCTGCCCCTAATGCGCTGGGTGACCCGGAATGAGTCGCTTCAGTCGTGTCCGACTCTTTTCAAGACCCTATGGACTGTAGCACAGCAGGCTCCTCTGTCCACGGGATTTTCCAGGCAAGAATACTAGAGTGGGTAACCATTCCCTTCTCCAGGGGATTTTCCCAACCCAGGAACTGAACCCAGGTCTCCCACATTGCAGGCAGATTCTCTAGTGTCTGAGCCACTGGGGAAGCCCGGGCGACCCTTAGCCAGCATTTCAGCTGATAATTTTTCTAGGATTCAGCTTCCTTAGAGAAGGACCAATAATATGCGATCGCTAACACCATGTTAGGACTTTCAGGAGCCAAAACAAAGCACAGGGCATGGCCCCTCTGGTGTCAAACCAAAGTGGGTGAACTAGCCTGCAGTTCAAGGGATGTGGGTTCTCCTCCAGGCTGGGTGACCTCAGACAAGCCGCCCCACCTGCCCCGCACTTGTGTTGCACATCTGTAAAATAGGCATTAGACACATGAATCAGTTGTTTGTGTTCCTAGCTATTTATACTCTGCCTGCTTCCAAAAAGGATTTGAGACAGCTTGTAATCAGATGCTGTGAAAATAGACATGGAAAATCAAAGACCTTGAGGGAGGAGGAGGAAGAGGCAAATAGACCAGCCACATAGACCAACATAGTTTCTGTGGTTAATCTGACCCTTTTTACTTTGGATCCCAGGAAGCTCAGGACTAAATTTGTTATTCCGGAGTTACACAATCCAGACAGTCACCTGTTCAAAGAAAACCTGCTGTTACCAGTTGTTGAGGAGGGACAACCTTTTTCCAGAAGTGAATTCTGAAAATGATCAACAACGAAACCAAACCTCAGAACACTCTGTAAATATCAGTCTTTACATTGATTCACTACAACTCTTTATTGAGCAAGATGCCAGGCATGGAGAGCACTGGGGATATGGGATGAACAAAGCTAACAAAGTCGCTGCCCTCACCAAGTATATTTTAGTGAAGAAAAGCACACAGCATATAATAAACAACACCAAGTGAATAAATAAGAAGAGAGACAATAAACAGAACTCCAAAAATGATAGGGTGGGGGTGGTGACCTTGGAAGGTCAAGAAAGCATCCTTGTGAAAGTAGCATTTGAGCTGAGAGCTGAATGGTGAGAAAACAGAAGTTTTGAAACTGTTTGAGGAGAGACAGTTTTCCAGGCACAGCATGTGCAAATGTCCTGGGGGCAAGCGTAAGAACTCAGCACTTGGAGGAAATGAAAGAAGAGGGGGCAGAACAAGATGAGGAAGGGAAAGAAAAGAGATGAGAGACAAGGAGTTAGATGATGGAAGTTGGAAGTTCTCATACAGAGCTATGTGTTAGAATCACCCCAGTGAGCTCTTCAAAACACACCACACTCTGGTCCCATCCCTAAGGATTCTAATATAATTGGTCTGGGCGGCGGGGGCATAATTTGTTTCAATCTCCTCAAGTGATTCTATAGAACACCAAGGTGAGAACCAACCAGTGATGCAGGGCCTTGTGGACTATCTTAAGAAGTACTCACTGTGATAGGAATCCGCAGGAGGATTTAAGAGTCTTCTCTGCTGCTGGGTGGAGTGTAAATCCAAATAAGGTAAGAGTGGAAGGAGGGAGCCTAGGGTATGCAGAGCCCTGGGCAGATATCTATTCAGGGCCCCTGTCTACATAAATAATTTGAGTCACCCCAAATCAATGAGTCAGCACCATTTAGATGACCAGAAATCATAGGATCCTATGAAAGAAATAGTGCACTGGCTAGTGTGAGGAATCTGCTTGCCAACTGGCCTCCTGACGAGGCCAGAGGCCCTGGGATGACCCCACAAGCGTGTGTCATCTGGGACATCTGGTCTACTGAATGTGTGTATTGGGTTGGGATGGGGAGTTAGAGAGGTGAGGACCCTAACATAGACAAGTCCCTGATTGGACTAAGGATGCCCAGTGGCACTGCTGGCCCCAAACAGTTCCCAGACATTAAAAAGGGACTAAGACTTGCAAACTTCCAAGGAAATGACTTCAAAGTCCAGGACTCACTGAAGCCCAGCAGCCAAATCAAATGCAAGGATGCCACGGGGAGAGAGCACGGGCAGAGGAGGTGACAGGTGAGGGCAGCCCAGGAGAAAGTAGTAGCAGCGCACGGAGAAAGAGGGCTGAGCCAGGAATCCTGCGGGAGGCAGCGCCCGCCTTGCGAGCAGGGCTCATGACAGTGATAGTTTTCAGAGCTGTAGACAAATCCCGGGTCTTCCTGTTGGAGGGCACATGGTCGAATCGCACTTCTTTGCCCATCTGAACTTGTGTGTGGTCATGTGAGTTGCTCTGGCCAATGAAACTTCCAAGGGAGAGGAAGTGATGTATCTCTTTGAACAGAAGTTCTGAGATAGCTCACAGCCCGCCATGCTTTCCCCTCTGCCTCTGCGAGAGGGAGCCTTCATGACCAGGTCCCCAGAGCGGCTGTGTTGAACAGCCATCTCCGCTCCACAGTGGACATGCTCCATGAGCGAACATGCAGCCTGGTTGTTGGCAGCCTCCGAGAGGAAGGGCTGAGGAGGTGTTTGTTACGGGAGCACCACCAAGCTTGTCCTGACTGACGCAGTGGTTCTCGGTTGGCCAAGGCTGAGCTTTACCCACAGATTCCTCTCGTCCTTGGCTCACTGGGCTGGAGGGGTGAAGGGGAAGGGGTTCGCTTCCCAGCCTTATCCATTTGGCAGGCCCCTAGCCCTATTAGGCAGCCGTTTTCTGGGCCTTTGGAAGTCTCTGGAATAAAAACAGGCTGGTAGAGAACATATACGTAGCCCTTACCCCGCAGGCTGGCCAGCCGGGGCTCCTACGCCCCCACCCCGGCTGTGGGCTCATTAGATGAAAGTGCTATCACCTGTCAGACAAACTGCTAGAACTGTGATAAATTAATGATCAAATGATACAGTCGGCGCAGCTACTGTACTGCCTCGGCTAGTTACAAGCCAGCCGGGTGCTTAAAAAATGCAGCCGGCATTAAAAAAAAATCAGGCGTTAAAGGAAAATGTCACCCAGCTTTTCAAAAAGGATCTGTTTTAAAATGACCACAGACGGCTCAGTTTCAGAGTCTTTATTTGATTCCTGTTCTTTGTATTTTGTTTTATTGCTCACAAGGAAGGGGATGGTGGTGAAGTAGGGAGAAGGCAGAAGGAACGTTGGAATTTCTGACAATGTTCACCAGCCATCAGCCCTTTGGAGCATCTGACCAGGAATTCAACCCTTCTTGACAGACACAGGGAAGTTCTTCCCAGGGCCTGGCTGGATTGAGTATCTGAGCAGTAATTACTATACAAATATAATAGTTAACACATTTTTTTGTTGTAAGATCTTTGCTTTCTTATTTCATTGACTCATTCTGATGACTCTACTAAATCCCCGTTTGTCAGATTTTTAAAAATTGATAGAAAGTTACCATGATTACCATTCTTTGAGTGCTAACCATGTATACTGTGCACATGTACCATTTCATACAACTGCCATCATGCACCTAGGTGGATACTAACATGATCTCTATTTTACGGAAGAAAGAGAGGATCATGAGATGTATGAAGAGTGTAACATGGAAACAGTTCAGCTCAGTTCAGTCGCTCAGTCATGTCCGACTCTTTGCAACCCCATGAATCACAGCACGCCAGGCCTCCCTGTCCATCACCAACTCCCGGAGTTTACACAAACTCATGTCCATCGAGTCGGTGATGCAATCCAGCCATCTCATCCTCTGTCGTTCCCTTCCCCTCCTGCCCCCAATCCCTCCCAGCATCAGAGTCTTTTCCAATGAGTCAACTCTTCGCATGAGGTGGCCAAAGTCCTGGAGTTTCAGCTTCAGCATCAGTCCTTCCAATGAACACCCAGGGCTGATCTCCTTTAGGATGGACTGGTTGGATCTCCTTGCAGTCCAAGGGACTCTCAAGAGTCTTCTCCAACACCACAGTTCAAAAGCATCAGTTCTTCGGTGCTCAGCTTTCTTCACCATCCAACTCTCACATCCATACATGACCACTGAAAAAACCATAGCCTTGACTAGATGGACCTTTGTTGGAAAAGTAATGTCTCTGCTTTTGAATATGGTATCTAGGTTGGTCATAACTTTCCTTCCAAGGAGTAAGCGTCTTTTAATTTCATGGCTGCCATCACCATCTTCAGTGATTTTGAAGCCCCCCAAAATAAAAGTCTGACACTGTTTCCCCATCTATTTCCACATTACCATATGTCAAATAGATAGCCAATGGGAATTTGCTATATGACTCAGGGAACTCAAACCAGAGCTCTGTAACAACCTAGATGGATGGGATGAGGAGGGAGTGAGAGGCAGGTTTAAGAGGGAGGGGACATGTGTATACCTATGGCTGATCCATGTCGATGTTTGGCAGAAACCAACACAATACTGTAAAGCAATTGTCCTTCAGTTAAAACAAATTTTTAAAATAAAATTTTAAAAAGGAAAGATCAGAGAGGTTAAGCCACTCACTCATAGTCACACAGCCAATAAGAAGCAAAGAGAGGAAATCTGCAGTTGTTTCTGGCTCCTAGGACCCTGAAATCTCATCTCTGGGGACTTAGGGGAGCAATTTCCAAAAAGAAACAGGAAAAAGAGTTCTTTGGCTTAAAACCCAGGCCCAAATCTGGACTCCTGTTCATGGCATATAGGCATTCCATAAATGTATAGGTTTCCTCCGTGTGTCAGCCCCTCCTGGACCTTCCACCTCTAGTTTTATGAGCTTAATTTATTCTTTTTAATATAAAATCTCATTACCTGAACATGATACCACCACTTCCACTTTATCTTTGATATAAGAACAGAGAGAAACCTAAATCAAACCTTTAAATAAAGTCTATAACCATGCAGCACTTTCACTTGCTTTTCAAATTTCTAAACAAAATTAAGTCGAAATACCTTGAGGAGAGGAGTGGAAAGGGAGGGGGATTAGGGTGGGGGGAGACCCCTGCACGTGGCTTTGCTAGGCAGCCGCCAGGGATGTGATTACTCAGAGCAGGAGAACGTCTCTCACCTGATGCTCGGCTCCCCAGCCCAGGTTTTTGGAGAGCAAATCAAATGAAGTCTGCTCGAACCTGTGTGTGCCAGGGATAGATCTCAAAAAGCTATTTGCCTTACCTTGATGTATATTTCAAGGCATTTCCTATCCAGCGTTAATTTTCATAAAGGGAAAATTGATGATCAGTTTAAAGAAACATAGTCAAGGGTTTTTATTTCCCAGAAGCCTGGGGTGGGCAAGTTGAGGCCAGGGGCAGAGGTGGTCTTGGAAGTTGAGGGTGGCAGGGATTTCTGGGAGAAGGAGCTTCTTCCTGGCCTCTGGAAGCACAGGTTCAGACCAGGAGCTCGCCTGGATACCAGCACCGAGAAGGAAAGAGAATGTCAGCTCTGTTGCCTGACTGGCAGGTAACTGTGGGCAAGGTATGTCTGTGCTCTAGGTGCTCCCCCTCAGTTTTCCCATCTGTGAAATGGGGATGAACACTCCCCACTTCACAGAACTGGCACATTAAATAAAAATAACCTATGGGAAAGTGTCCAGCCTCGTGTCCACAGGCAAGTTAAGTGATACCTGTCATCAAATCTGAGCTGGACCCCTTTTCTTAGCACATCTCTTATCTTGGGATCTGGGAAAAAGTCTCTCCTCTTCTAGGAAGCCTTCCTTGACTGTTGATAACAGATCACTTTCTTTAGACCTCAGGCAAATAGGATACATCACTGTGGCATGAAAAGAGAAAGCAACCTGAGCCCAAACACTGACTCTACATGTCCTCACTTGTGACCTTGGGAAGGTCACTTAACCTCTGGTATTTCACTTTCTTTTCTGTAAAATGAAAAATATTCCCCAGAATCCTGCTTCATAATTCTTGCTTGGATTAAATAAATTAATTTCTGCTAAGGAGCTTAGAAAAATGCCTGATACATAACAAATTTCAATAAGAGTTAACTAAGATTATCAATATTACTCCTGTCATCTTTCAAAGAAACTTAGGTGTCTATGGCTCTGTGTGTTTGTCTGTGTCTGTGTGTGTGTGTGTGTGTGTGTGTGAATCTTACCCAGGTGATGTTTTTATTGAAGTTTACTATACAAACAGAAATACAAACATACCAGAAATCCAAGAATTTTTACAAAGTAAATACACTTGTGTAACAGCTTCTAGATCAAGACATAGAATACCACCAGCCTCGCAGAAGAGTCCTTTGTGCTTCTCCTGGGATGTAGCAGCCTCCTGGAAGACGTGGCTGGAATAGATGGAATTCCAATAGGTACCAGTAGGTCGGTCAATCTTAGAATAAATTCTTGAGTACATGGGAGAGATGGACAAGGACAAGAGCCACTGTGTTGAAAACTGTCACTGATACTCTACTTGGAATACACCTTACCCCTGTCTCCAACTGATAGTGAGACTAATAATCCCTTCCTCTCTCCAAGGTTCCATTTCCCCTTCTACACAAAGAGGCAGTTGGTTGAGATAACTTCTTATACCTCTAAGGATGTATTTAGTCATTCATTGACTTAAATATCTGAGCACCTACTAGGTGCCAGGTGCTGTCCTAGGCTCTTCAGTTAAAGCAGTAAACAAAATACCCATCTCTGCCCTCAAGAATTCTACATTCTCATGGGATGAAGTGGACCAACGATACTAGAAATCAAAAGTAATTCCATGTGATTCTGTGATTCCAGAGGAGTGTCCCAGCTACGTGTCACAATTGCTTCCCCAGTCCCCTTGGGTCTGTGTCACGGGCAGGTCACAAGTGGCTTCAAAACTGATGTTTCTGAACCATGTTCCCTGGAGTATGTCTCTCCCTAAGGGCATGAAGGGGCTGGGAGAGATTTTTCCCATCTACATCATTTTTTCCAATTTGTCCAAATGAGGAAAAACTATTTCAGACATACAAAAGACTCACAATAGAAATGAACAACCCTCAGCTTATGAGATGGAATTGAAACTCTTTGTATCCCTCCCCGATTGCACAGAGGTGTGAATTCTCCCGATAAGGAGCTCTGCCCTACCCCCTATGCTCTGTGGATTTGAAGGAACCAGTTCCCACACACACCTGCCATTTTTGCAAAAATGAGTGCATTGCCTTAGGGATCCCCTGCTTTCTGCCCAGAGTAATATCTCATCAAATGCACACTTGGAGAATGTTCTCTCTGCAGAATGAACCTCTCACTGCCTCTCTCTCCCCCAGGTCAGAAAGGAAAACAGGCTGAGTTGGGCAGATGGGGACCCTTGTTGGAACTCGATCTGGGTAGAAGAGACTGGTGGGTGATGGAAGCAACTGAGGGGAGATCAGGAGAAGGCTGATTTTAAATACCTTTGGAAGGAGCCCCCAGAGAGAAATGGTTCTTGAGAAACAGGATCAGGTGTGATATTCCAATTATTTAACTGGAGTGTGTTGCATGGGCCTCAGCAGACCTTCTGGAGCACTTTCTGGGTGGCCCATACTAGGTCCAGTTTTTCCCTGTACCTGCTCAATTTTGAGAAGTCCAGTCATGGTAAGGAGGGCCTGGAGCCGCAGGCGGGAAAGGCACTCAGGGACTTGCTAGAGCAACTATTTGCCAACTGGTTGAATATATTTTAATATTCCTACAATCAAAGTAACCTGGGCTAGAGCAGCAGAGACATGGGTTCTGACTGTAAAGAGCTGGAGAAAGAATGTTAAGGTAGGGCTCTTACTCAAGTGCAGAAACTTCTATTCCATCATGAGTTTTGAGGGGCCAGCTTTATCCAGACCACAGGGAAAAAGGCGGTTTTCTGACATCGGTGGCCGTTTCAGGGGTCCTAAGGGCATGGGTTGGGCTTCCCAGGTGGTGCTGGTGGTAAAGAATCTGCCTGCCAATGCGGAAGATGCAAGAGACGCTGGTTGGGACGATCCCCTGGAGGAGGGCACGGCCACCCACTCCAGTATTTTTGGCCTGGAGAATCCCACGGACAGAGAAGCCTGGCAGGCTATGGTCCATAGGGTCGCAAAGAGTCAGACGCGACTGAAGCAACTTAGCACGCATGAACGGGCATGGGTTATACCAGCTGTGGATACGTGCTAAGTCACTTTAGTCGTGTTCGACTCTTTGCCACCCTATGGACAGTAAACCACCAGGCTCCTCTGTCCGCAGGATTCTCCAGGCAAGATACTGGAGTGGGTGGCTGTGCCCTCCTCCAGGGGCTCTTCCCAACACAAGGACCGAACCCACATGTCTTCTGTCTCCTGAACTGGCAGGCTGGTCCTTCACCAGCAGCGCCACCTGGCTAGCTGCCTACAGTCCGCAAATCCTATGGCTTTCTTGGAAATACAGGATGTTTTCTTTAAAAGTTTTCATTAGTCGTCCACACTTCCAAATGGGGAAACCCCACATAAAAACCTGAACTTCCGGTTTCTCTTGCAAATCAGAAGAGGCCACTGTCAGCCCAGCACCAGCCTTACACAGTGCCCGGAACAGGGTGGAGCTGCTCACCCAGATGGTGTGCACCCTCCAATCACCCAAGTCCCTCTCCAGCCCACTTCACTTGCTCATGGTTCCTTTCTGACCCTGAGTTTTCCACCCCTGAGAAAATAGGAAAAGCAGAGGATTTGAAGCCAGAAGACCTGAGTGAATGTTTCAATCCTGCCCTCTCTAGCTCATTTAACGTCTTGGAATCTCACTTACTCCATCTGTCAAATATGGGTCATAATAATTTCTTCTCCAAGAGTGGTTGTGAGGAGCAAATAAACTGTACAAATCACTGAAAGGCAGGACCACATAGAGAAAAAGGACAGAGGCATCCGAATCTGAGCACAGTTAAATCCTGGATTTGTCATGCCAGCCTGAGTCACCCTGGACCTATCCTACAACTTTCCTGTGACTCATTTTTATCATCTGTGAAATGGGCGTGATATCAGCCTCACAGGCTGTTGTGAGGGTTCTGTGGATTAGCATCATATATGGTGTCACATCATATATGCTCAATAAATGTGCGTCATCATCATTATTATTATAATAACTCCTACTACTATTTGACCTGCTATTTTTGTGCAGTGAAAACTTATGCGGCTGGATCCAGAAAGATTATCTGTCTGCAGAATAGCACAAGATTAATCTCTTTTCACCCAGAATATCATCCCAAGGGAGGATAAATTATTATTTGAGATAATTTTGATGTCAGTAAAATAAAAGCCAATCAATGACAATTAAGGTGTTCAGTGGGGCCCTTTGGGGGTACTTTTTATACAATTTCCTGAATTGCTTCAGGAATCAGAAAACCCAATGGTACAATCACTCTCCGCTCATCCTTTAGGCATCTTCCTAGAACATCCTTCTATTGTAAGCAGACAGCAGAGCTATATGCTGGGGACAAAATAAAAAGGCTTAAACCATCTACCTTGGGCATCTTTAGTGGGTGCAGAGCTGTGATGGAACCACTCTTTCATCTTGGAACAGTAATATGACCATGCCCGCTTGCATTTTGAAACAAAAGCAGAGGCTTTCTCCCCTGCCCAGAAGTAATCTGGGGAGAAGTCATCTTAATGGCCCATCTCTGATAGGAATAAAATGAACCGATGACAAATACGGGTGAGGCAGCCTGAGAACTTGCCAAGGATGGAAACCAATCAAACGCTTCCCTCTGTGATGAAAATCCATTCCCTCAATGTATTATGCCCCCTCCCTTGCCTGGGACCCTGTTCCCAGCAGGCTGTGCCCATGGTGGGTGCTTTTGAAGTCCAGCCAGTGGCCTCCCATTTCCACTTGTTTAGCGCTTACTGCAAAACATGCCAGCCCTAGCGGCATGAGCCATTATCATTTTTGCCTTGGGAGAGAAAAGCAGAGATCTAAAACAGTTCTAGGAGATCCAAACAGGGAATATTTAAAATACCGAAAGCACTGGAAGTGGGGTCGGGGCATTTCTTTAATTTGTTTCTCCTGCTGGCAGCAGCAGAGTTTTCAGAGGGCTCCAGGCGGAAGGGCTGAGAAAGCAGGGAGGGTGAAGGGAGACAGTGCTGCTGGCAGGAAGCAGGATCTAGAAGGCAGTAAGGAGCAGTGATGGAGAAGGCAATGGAACCCCACTCCAGTACTCTTGCCTGGAGAATCCCATGGACGGAGGAGCCTGGTGGGCTGCCGTCTATGGGGTCGCACAGAGTCGGACACGACTGAAGCGACTTAGCAGCAGCAGCAGTAAAGAGCAGTGATGTGAAAGCTGAAGCTCCAATACTTTGGCCACTTGAAGAGTTGACTCATTGGAAAAGACCCTGATGCTGGGAAAGACTGAAGGCAAAAGGAGAAGGGAATGGCAGAGGATGAGATGGTTAGATAGCATCACTGACTCAGTGGACATGAATTTGAGCAAGGTCCAGGAGATAGTGCAAGACAGGGGAGCCTGGTGTGCTGCTGTCCATGGGGTCGCAAAGAGCCAGACACGACTGAGCGACTTAACAACGCAACAACAAAAGAGCAGTGAGTTCAGAAAGGTTTCCTCCTGCCAAAACCAAAACCATCAAGGTCACACGCCCAGACCCACGTACATGCCCTACTCTGATTCAGTAGGTCAGGGTGAGGCTCAAGTCTCTGCCTCTCCAACAAGCTCCTGGGTGCTGCTAGTGCTGATGGGCTGAGGACCACACTCTGAGTGACAAGGGTTAGAGGGCTGGTTTTGCAACTGGAGTTGCACAATTTTGACTTAGATTGTACCTGTATTTAGAGAAGTCCTGGAGTGTCTGATGGAGATTATCGAGGGGCTTTAATCCATCCTAACTTCCCTTTGCCTTCAGAATCAAGTTCCAACTTCTTCCCAAGATTTGCAGAGCCTGCAGCACCCATCCCAGACCCATCTGCAGATTATTATCTCAACCCTACAGTTGAGAAACCAACCATGTGAACTGTCTGCAGTGTCTGAACACCTTCAGGCTCTGGCACTTCTGGGTCTTTGGACATGCAGAGGTTCCCAACATGGAACCTCCATGCCCATCTCTCTGTATGGCAAACCTCTCTGCATCCAGGTTTCAGTTCAGAAGACTCTTCCTCCAGGAAGGCTTCCCTGACTGCGGTGGTTAATTTTATGTGTCAACTTGACTAGACTAGGAAGTGCCCAGATCCTTGGTTAAGCTTTATTCTGGGTGTGTCTGTGAACATGTTTCTAGGTGACATTAACATTTGCATGGGTAGGAACAAGCAGCTTGCCCACCCCAATTTGGGTGGGCCTCACCCAATCTGCTGAAGGCCTGAAGAGAACCAAAAGGTTGACACTCTTGCGAGTAAAGGACATCTCCCCCCGCCTGACTGCCTTCCAGCTAGAATACTCTTTTTTCCTCCCTGCCTTTGAACTTGAACTGAAACATTGTTCTTCCTGGGTCTTTAGCCTGTTGGATTTCAGACTGGAGTTATACCCTCAGCTCTCCTGGATTCTGAGCTTGCTGACTGCAGATCTTGGAACTTGTTAGCCCTCGTAATTACATGAACCAATTTCATGTAATAATAATAAACTCAACTGGTTTCTACTGGTTCTGTTTCTCTGGAGAAAATTGATTAATGCAATGACCCACCCAGGATATTATCTCTCATTTCTGTTGTTCTTATACTTTCAGCTTATACTAGAGATTTCATCTTATACCAGTAAAAATACAATAGTGGTACTTTAGAGCGCCATTGTCCAATGAGATAGCCACTAGCCCTATGTGGCTGTAGAGTACTTGAAATAAGGAAGTGTGAACTGAAATTGGCTGTGAGTGTAAAATTACACATTTTAATTTGAAGACAGTATGAAAAAAACTTTATTTATTTAAAATTTATTATTTTATTAAATATAAATTTAATAAAACTTGTTATAATTTATTGTATCTATTGCCTGTTGAAATCATAACAATTGGGACATCCTGGCTTAAATAGAATATGTTATTAAAATTCATTTTCCCTGCTTCTTGTTTCCTTCCTAATGTAATTACTGCAAAATATGAAGTTGTATGCGGGCTTCCCAGATGGCGCTAGAGGTAAAGAACCTGGTTGCCAAAGCAGCAGACTTAAGAAATGCAGGTTCCCAGGGTCGGGACGATCCCCTGGAGAAGAAATGCAGGTTCCCAGGGTCGGGAAGATCCCCTGGAGAAGGGCATGGCTACCCACTCCACTATTCTTGTGAATGGCTACCCACTCCACTATTCTTGCCTGGAGAATCCCATGGACAGAGGAGCCTGGCAGACTACGGTCCATAGGGCTGCAAAAAGTCGGACACAACTGAGGCAATTTACACGCACACATTAAGTTGCATGTACACCTTATGCTTATATTTTTGTTAGATGATGCTGCTCCAGAGCAAGGCACAGTGAAAAGTCTAGATCTAACCAAGCCGGAAGTGCTGAAATTCACCAGAGTCTTCCAAACTCTAGTTGAATTCCCTCACAATAGTCTCATAAGAAAATATATCTTAGGGCACTAGAGTAGAAGTTAGCAAACTGCAACCAAGGAGCCAAATCCAGCCTTCCACTGGCTTTTGTAAATAAAGTTTTATTGGAATCACAATCATTCATTCATGTATTGTCTAAGGCTGTTTTCATGCTACAATGGTAGAGTTGAGTAGTTGCAACAGAGACCATCTGGCCTGCATGGCTTGAAATATTTACCATTTGACCCTTTATTTTTAAAAAAGTTGCCCAAATCCTGGTCTAAGGCAAAAAATGTAGGTATGCGGCTCTGGAAGGCAGAGAGGCCAGGGATTGGGCGCCAACTCCGCTGCTCATTAGTTGGAGTCTCTGGGCACATTACTGCAGACCTCTGAGCTTTGGTGTCATCATCTGTAAAATGGGATAGTTGTAATAGCTACTTCATGGGTTGCTATGAGAATTAAGGGAGAGGATGCAGCTATAGAGGCTGGTAGCTAAATAATAACTATTATAACTGGTATGTCTCTATGTCTTTATTATTTGTTTGTTTTGATGAGTTAGGGATGCTGCTCTGTGCTTCCACGGATCCCTGCAGGACTGTCTCTCTGTAAGATGTATGTCTGCTTCCCTGAGTGTCTCCTTACCCCAGACTATGTATTCTCTAGGGGCAGACGAGTCTGAGTTTTCTTGCTTTTTGTAATCACAGAACCAGAGTTGGGAAGTGCTGGCTGGCTCCCTCTGCTCAATGCCCCTAACTCTTCTTGTTCTATGGACAGTTGAGAGGACCCTTCTTTGAGGAAACTGGGTGGGAATGTGGTCTTCCCGCACTGACTTCTCCTTGGTGGTCTGGGGGCTATGGAACCCTGAAAGGCTGGGTCCCTGCAGTGTTTAGTCAGACTTGTCGTGTCAAGCAGTCTCCACCCCAGTTCCTTGTAGGGTGCCTTTGAGTCATCAAGGGACCCGGAGCAGGCATCCAGATGTGATGGAAGCCTATTTTTATCCACTATTGATCTCTCTTGCTCAGAAACCATCATTATCCTGGTGTAAAATGGCAGCTCCCAATGCAGGAGGCTCATGGTGTCTCTGGCCAATGGATACCCAGCAAATTGCTCCAAGCCACACCAGCCAGAGAAACCAAAATAACTTCACGAGACAGCCGTCCAGCCTGGCCCCACCGGGCTCTCAGAAAAGGGCTAACTTTGACCCTTTCTAACATTATCCACAGCTTTTCTTGTCTTGTCTTTGGGAAAACAAAGATGAAGCTAGTCTCTAATTGACCTGGTGTCTGCAGTTCTTGGCTGTGCCTCGCGGCTGAACAGAGGTGAGAGGCCTGTGCCAGGATCAAGCCCGGCTCTGCTGATTCTCTGAGAGCCGTTGATGGGCTCCAGACTCACAGAGGAGTAACGGGGACCTCTGTACACCAAAGGGCATCTGTGACCAAGGAAGAAGGTGATGTCCTTCTCCAAACTTAAAGCCAAGCTCCCTTTCCCCATGGAATAGCCTGGAAATGAATCCCTGCTCATCTGAGGGCCCAATGAGCAAGCTGACACCATACGCACCCCGAACTGCCCTGTGGTGTGGGAGTCAGTGAAGGAGTTACAGAAACTTCCTAACCCATGACGTGGGAAGCACAGTCTTGGTCACTGGACAACATGAGTCCAGTCCCGTGGTTTGCAGGGAAATGTTTGACAACTGACATCAGAGGAAAGGGAGTAACTTAAATCTGTGGCCTTATTTGCTGATTTCCAAGGTGTGAATGGGGATTCCTTGGTAGCTCAGATGGTAAAGAATCTGCCTGAAATGCAAGAGTCCCTATTTTGATCAGTGGGTCCCGAAGACCCCCTGGAGGAAGGCATATATTCTTGCCTGGAGAATCTCATGGGCAGAGGAGCCTGGCAGGCCACAGTCCATAGGGTCCCACAGAACTGGACATGACTGAAGCGACTTAGCATGCATGGTGTGACTTAGCATTCACATGGTGTGAATATTATCTTCATGCTGATTTCAAAGTGATCATCTCTCGCAAGCCATTCCACGTTGGCTCCAGCTCACCATAGATTCCAGCTCTACCCCTGGCCTCTCTGTGACCTCAGACAAGTTACTTAACCCCTCTATGCCTCAGAGAGTAAAACAGGAATCATATTAGTGTCCACTTCTTAAGATGATCATAAGACGTAAATGGTAAATGCCTGGAAAACACTCTGTGCTGGGCCTAGCACATAGGAAGCACCCAGTTAGCACTGGATATAATTACAATCCCTGGGATTATTGTTATCATGTTCATAACTGAGTTGGCCAGGCAACACTCATGTGTACATATATGTCCATACACACACACTCTCTCACTAACTTCTGAAAGGCCAGACAAGGAGAGATTAACTTTGGGTGGATCAATCCCAGGAGGCTTCCTGGAGGAGGCAGGATTCAAATCTGGAGGAGGTAAGACAAGAGGAAAGGAGTGAGTGGAAGATTGGGGGCCAGAGAGGACACACATAGAGAGGAGCACATGAGGGGTGAGAGATGGACAGCAGGAGTAAGGGGATGAGAGTTCAGCTTAGAGAGTGGGCCCAAACCCACTTAGTGCAGACTGGCTGGCATATGCAGGCTGAGCCTCTTGGGGCTTCTAATAACTGGGCCCCGAGTGGAAGTCCAGTCCATGGAGAGTCTGGAGTAGGGCACCTGGACCCCTTAGAGGTCCCCTGGCAGGTGGCGTCCTAGAGAATTGGTCTGAGCAGCAGACCCTGTACCCCCAGATGCCCAGAGCTTTCAGAAGTGCTCCATGCCCGCCGCCCCAGCCAAGCCCAGTGGCCCTGACTTGGGTAATTGCGAGTGATAATTATCCAGTGTGCACAAAGGCCTGGCTTGTTTTCTCATTTGGGTGGGGGCCTGGGGTGGCTTTGTTTGGGCCGGGAATCGTCGTAGGGCCTCTGTTTAGCCAGCGCTGTCTCCTCTTTGTTAACATTCCTCACTAACTGTGGCTCCTCGGGGGCTGGAGCAGAGTGAGGAAGGCGGCACCCAGGCCCTCTGGCTTCCGTGGCCCCGCTCCCAGCTCCTCAAACCCCTGGGAAACCTTGGCCCTGCTTCCTTCTTGCCCAAGCCACCGGGGACAGGCCCAGAAATAACCCAGCTCACCTGGCAGGTGCAAGACCCACATCTCAGGCAATTGCCTTAAACACGGGGAACTTCCCCGGGACCAACGTGGCTGAAAACAGTCATTAGGTGTCACTTTCTATGGCGGCCTGCTCTGTCTCTGGGGCTGAGGGGCTAATTACACACCTGGGGCCATCCCCACCTTGCACAACCCCAGGACAAATGCTACCTGGGTCCTCCCTCGGTCCTTGGAGCCCACTCCCACCCAGCACTTACACGGCCGACAAATGAATGTTTTTGCCTGTCCTCGGTTCACATAAATAGCCACAAATTCCTATAATTAACTACAGTAAGCTAGGCTGGGATTAAAACAAAGACGGGCTTGTTTACTGGGATGTCCTGAAACAAGCAATTTTCAACATTACAGTGTCAACTACTGTCTCTGTCTTTGTTAAGCAAGGCATTGGGGTAATGAGGGGGGGCAAGCATGATGAATGGTGAGGGACCCCAGCTGGGAGCCGGGAAGGGGTAAGGATGATCGCTTCTGATGTTTCAGCCAAAATCCCTTTGTCCACGGGTCACTGGGCCTCCGAGGCTTTAAGACCCACTCAGCGTCTAGTGAAGGACAGTGGAGTAGGGCGCAGACAGGAAGGCACCCTCTCTTCCTCCCAGACGTTGGGATTTGAAGGTTCCCAGAAGAATTTCTTCCCTCACTCCTGGCAAAAGTGACTCCTTCCACCCAGCCAGCAAAATTCCTGGAATTTCCACTGTTAGGTGTTAAAGTGGAGTAGGGCTTTGGAGACCATTGGGACCAAGCCTTCCTCTTCCAGATAGGGAAAGTGAACCCTGGGAGGCGATCATGGCTAGCTGTTCACCATTACTTGGGAGGTGATGACATAGCAGGATTTGACCTCTAGTTTTCTGGTGACGACGGGGTCAGCAAACTAGGGCCCACGGGCCAAACCTACTCAATGCCTTGTTTTGTCTTGTTTTCTAACAGCCTGAGAGCAAAAATGTAAGAGTTCTTACATTTTTCAATAATTGAAAAAAATGGAAAGAAGAAAGTGTTAATTACTCAGTCATGTCCTACTCTTTGTGATTCCATGGACTGTAGCCCACCAGGCTCCTCTGTCAAGAATACTGGAATGGGTTGCATTCCCTTCTCTAGGGGATCTTCCCGACCCAGGGAATGAACCCCGGTCTCATGCATTATACTCAGATTCTTTACCATCCGAGCCACCAGGGAAACCCAAAAGAAGAAAAGGCATGTGAAAATTCCATGGGGACTTCCCTGGTGGTGCAGTGGATAAGAATCTGCCTGCCAATGCAGGGGACACAGGTTCAGTCCCTGGTCTGGGAAGATCCCACATGCCTCGGAGCAACTAAGCCAATGAGTGACAACTGAGCCCAGGTGCTCTAGTGTCGGAGAGTCACAGTTACCGAACCCACGTGCTGTAAGTACTGAAGCCCGAGAGCCTAGAACCTTTGCTCTGCAAAAAAAGAAACCACTGAAATGAGAACCACAGTTCCCAATCACCGCAACCAGAGAAAGCCCGAGCAAAGCAATGAAGACCAGCACAGCCATAAATAAATACATAAATAATTCTTTAAAAAAAAAATTCCATGAAAGTTAAGTGTCAATGAAAAACGTTTTACTGGGACATGGCCTCTCATGCACTTACAGGTTGCTTTAGGGCACTTTCAAGCTACATGAGGTCAGTAGTTGCCTAGACCATATGAAAAGATTTCTTATCAGACCCCTTGGTCTCTGTGCTAGTACGTTACACACTGCTCTGTTTAAAAAAAATTTTTTTAAGACAGAATTTCCTTTTTCAAAACTTTGTTTTCTACTTGGAAGTCTTTCTTTAAACAAAATCCTGGGTAGATCCTTGATGTGTAAGGCTTATCAAAAGGGGAGCTGTACTTTTTAGTTGGATGGGAGTGGGCTAAGAACCCCGAGGAAACTTTGTGGGCTCCCTGAGCAGGTGGAAGAATGTCTAAACCCCCATCTTTTGCTAAGGCCTTCTGGTCCACCCTGAAGTGTCAGGGTTGTCCACCTGGCCTGCATTACAAGCCTCAGTGGACAAGCCAGGCTTCTGGACAGATCCACTTCAGAGACAACTTGTAATGAGACTTTTCTGTTGGAATTGTCTTACTCCGCAGGGGTTGGACAAATGAATTTAAGATTCAGTAAATATTTCCTGAGCTCTTCCTCTGTGCTAGGTGCTGTCCCAAGCTTTGCAGATCTTGAGATGAACATCAGGTAGAGTGCCAGCCCTCCTGGGGCTGACGTTCTAATAGGAGGGACAGAGTCTGAAGATGTTAAGAAATTAATGTTGAGTATGGAAATCAACCCTGAATATTTATTGGAAGGACTGATGCTGAAGCTGAAGCTCCAATACTTTGGCCCCCTGATGCGAAGAGCTGACTCATTGGAAAAGCCCCTGATGCTGGGAAAGATTGAGGGCAGGAGAAGAGGGCAGCAGAGGATGAGATGGTTGGATGGCATCACTGACTCAATGAACATGAGTTTGAGCAAGCTCCAGGAGATAGTGAAGGACAGGGAAGCCTGGCGTGCTGCAGCCCATGGAGTTGCAAAGAGTCGGACACGACTGAGTAACTGAAAAACAAAGTTTACTCATAAAGAAGAAAAACCAAGTAAGGGATTAGAGAGACATGAAACTGTAATGCAAAATAAAGGAAAGAAGGAAGGACTCTAAGAAGGTAAATTTGAGCCTGGAATGAATGCCTGAATGATGAAAGGAAAGGAAGAAGGAGAGAAAGAAAGAGTAGAGAAAATCCAGACTTTGGAAAGGGCGGGGGCAGGCTGGCCCACACAAGTCACTAGAGAGAAACCTGAGGGATCCCCAGAGAGGGACAGATTGGATATTGAAAGAAAACCTTGAAACCTTGGAGATTTGTGTTGGGTGAGGGGTGGGGTGGGGCCTGCAAACACAATCTTATAACCCTGTGCCCCATCACTTGTGATCCTGGTCAGACTCCTGCAAAAGAACCCCAAGGCAAGACCAGATATCCAAGGCACAGAGAAATGAATGGAGAATACCCTGGAATCTAGGTCCTTTAACTCCTGGGGAAGACCTTCCAGGGAGGGTGGGCTGCTGGGAGTCACAGGCAGCGATTCCAGTTCACACCCTGCCTCACTGTCATATGTTTGCAGTCTGTACTCTTGAGTGGAACTCACTAGGTCCAACTCTTCATCCATGGATTTGTCACTCCTGATGATTCGCCTTAGTGGTGCTGCCATAAAGACAATTTGGTGTGTGACAAGGTGACGAAGCTCATAGAAAGTCAAGAATGTGTTTAGCGGCCACCGAGCAGTGATCTGCAGGTGCTGCCTCCTGGGCTAAGTAGCTGCCAACACATTAGCCTGGGCCAAGAAGGCTGAGCCCTGTGAAAGCAGAGGGAGTCAAGAGATTCTACCCAAGGTGACATTCTGCAAGTCACTTATCCTCTCAGGGCCTCTGCTGGCAGATTCTGAAAAATGGGGCGAAATGAACAATACATCCTCTCGGGCATGCTATACAATGTCAGAGAAAAGATGTGTACAAAGTTCCTTAAAGGCCCTTAAAGAGAAGTGCAGGCATCGCTGATGATGCTATTAACAGAGGCAGGGCGATGAGCCTCTGGTCTGGCCAAGGGAAGGCCATGACCTATTGGAACACCAGGGATCTCATTGGACAACAGGCCATATGTGCTGAGATTAAGACAGGTCCTCTGGTTGCCTCGGTTCAAATTTCAGTCTGGGTTCCAATCCCAGCACTGATATACAGGGGTCTTGCAATGTGGATCAAGTTACTTCATTTCCTGAGATATCAGTTTCCTCATCTATAACCTGGAGATCATAACGGGACTAACTTTACTTAGGGTAACTACCAAAACTGTGTTAGTCACATAAATAAAGTCATGAGAAGGAGCTTAGTTCCTTATTACTAACTGGGACCTCCTCTGCTGCCCAGGGCTCTTGTGAGGACAGAGTGGGCTCTGCTTCAAGAGAGAGCTGAGCACATGGGGAAGACTGTCTTACTCTTATCTGGGGGAATTTGGTGCTGGTGGGACCTTGCTTCTTTCTTCTCCTTCTTCTGGCTTGTCACAGCATGGACCAGCCAGAAGAAGGAGAAGCATGGCACCAGAACGGACCAGATATGGTATATTGGGTTGGCCAGTGAGTTTCTTCAGGTCTTTCCATTGCCTCATCTGGAAAAACCCAAATGAACTTATCGGTCAAGCCAGTACCTTGCTGGCTTTCTGCTTCATCAAATTGTTTGCTGATGTTGAGCTCCAGGCATTAGTCTAAGTGCTAAAGACACAGTGGGGAGCCAACAGCCCAGTACCCTGCCTCTGGGAGCTGATATTCTAGTGGGGACAGATGTAGAGAGATACACAATGGCTTGCCGAGAATGAGGGGTGCTATAAGAGAAGTAGAGCCATACGGGGCTCCTGCCTGCGGCCTGCTTCAGCAGGGAGGGTGAAGTTCTCTCCGAGCAGGGGATGGCCCAGCACACATATACTCTCTGAGCCTCGGTCTCTTCATCTGGATGACTGTGTGACAGGAAGAACTGAGCAAGATGCTCGCTCTGGTCACCTTGTCTGCAGACAAGGTGCCGGGATGTCCACCGCTAGGCAGCCCAGGGGCTGGCACGAGGCAGGTACCTGGCTCCTCAGGACCAGCCCTGAGCAGAGCTCTTTTTTTATTCAGGCCAAAGGTGCAATTAACAGCCTCCGCTTGGGCCTCGCCCAGCCCCAGGGCCTCTGCTCAGCCTGACTGACCGGCAGGAGGGAGGAGACCCTCCCAGGGCCCCTCAGTTCCCTGCCAGGGCTATTTTGGTGGCTGTTATTTGGGCAAGGAGTGGGCTAGTGGCTTGTGGGAGGGAGGGGAGGAGGCAAGATGCTAAAAATACCGAGGCCAGACTGAGGTGACCGGTCTCTACCCTCTCGCGGGCCTGGCCTCCCTTCCTGGGTGAGAAGGGCCTGGTCTTTCCTGGGGGGCGGGCTGCTGAAGGCTCAAACCCGCCCAGGAGCCCTTTGGTTTTGGATAATGTTAGTCACGGTTTCCATTAGTAGAGAGGTTGCGGGGAAGGCGGTTAAGTGACCTGTGGAGGTCACATGGCTGTAGGTGGAGGACAGATGTATGAATAGTTGAGAAACAACTGTAATTGGAACAAAGGCCTGCCTGGCCAGAGTGGCGTCCTGCTGAGGAGGTGGTTGGGCAGAAGTCTGCATGACGGCGTCACCTCCCCAGGCCCCACCAACCCTTTTCTTGTTGCAGGAAGACCCAAGCCCCCACCCCCACTGCCTGTATCCCTTCTCCATACACATAATCCCACAGACCGGGACCACCTCCTTCAAGAGGGTTAAAGTGAGGACACAGTCAGCTGAGATCACACTCTGTTCTCTGCTTTCTCACCTGCTAAACCAGTAAGCCCAGGACACCAGGAGGGAGAAGACTCTTCTGAATCCTGGTTTGGTTGTATGTTGACCTTGGGTGACCTTGGACACATCACCCAGCTTCCCAGGCCTCAGATCTTTGGCTCTGACCGCCTTGCAAACAGCTTATTTGGGTGACTTTCCATGGCTTCTACCAGATGAGAACTCCAGCGGAACTGTGGGTTCTTCAGCTTGAAGGTCAAGGTCTCCTGCATAGTGAGGCCATCTCTACCTGGGGAGAGAGGATCCATGGGGGGAGGGAACCTAAGTGAACCTTGATGTTTGGATCTAATCATTCATTCATTTTCTCATCTGTTCCATTCTTTAGTTATGCCTTCAGGATTTTTTGAGGAAGCACCACCTACATTCAGGCATTCATCTAAATAGTAGCAATTCAGTGGGGAGCAAATTTACACCCTAAATCCTTATAGAACTTACTCTGTAGAAGGAATAGACGGCCAGTGCACTAGGGGGTGAAGCAGTGTGTTCAGAGGCGATGGGGGCCAAGAGGAAAAAGAAAGCAGATTAAACAAAGAGGAAGTGTGTGTGTATGCGTGTGTGTGTGCGTCGCCTTATCATTATTTAGTCGCTAAGTTGTGTCTGACTTTTGTGACCCCAAGGACTATAGCCCTAGACTGCCCAGCTCTTCTGTCTATGAGATTTCCCAGGCAAGAACACTGGAATAGGTTGCCATTTTTTCTCCAGGAAATTCTCCCGACCCAGGGATTGAACCCCCATCTCCTGTATTGGCAGGTGGATTCTTTACCACTGAGCCACCAGGGAAGCCATCATATGTGTGTGTGTGTGCGTGTATATAAATAAGTATGTTTGTGTGCACATCTGTATATGGGCATATATGCATGTATGTGTGTGAATGTTTAATGTGTATATGGATGAATGTGTATATATATATGTGTGTAATGTGTGCTGAAATGTATTTCAACAATACGTGAACCATGAACTTCCAGTTGTTCAAGCTGGTTTTAGAAAAGGCAGAGGAACCAGAGATCAAATTGCCAACATCCACTGGATCATCGAAAAAGTAAGAGAATTACAGTAAAACATCTATTTCTGCTTTATTGACTATGCCAAAGTCTTTGACTGTGTGGATCATAATAAACTGTGGGAAATTCTGAAAGAGGTGGGAATACCAGACCATCTGACCTGCCTTTTGAGAAATCTGTAAGAAGGTCAGGAAGTAACAGTTAGAACTGGACATGGAACAACAGACTGGTTCCAAATAGGAAAAGGAGTGGGTCAAGGCTGTATATTGTCACCCTGCTTATTTAACTTATATGCAGAGTACATCATGAGAAATGCTGGGCTGGATGAACCACAAGCTGGAATCAAGATTGCCAGGATAAATATCAATAACCTCAGATATGCAGATGACACCACCCTTATGGCAGAAAGTGAAGAAGAACTAAAAAGCCTCTTGATGAAAGTGAAAGAGGAGAGTGAAAAAGTTGGCTTAAAGATCAACATTCAGAAAACAAAGATCGTGGCATCTGGTCCTGTCACTGCATGGAAAATAGATGGGGAAACAGTGGAAACAGTGGCTGACTTTATTTTGGGGGGCTCCAAAATCACTGCAGATGGTGATTGCAGCCATGAAATTAAAAGACGCTAGTCCTTGGAAGAAAAGTTGTGACCAACCTAGATAGCATATTCAAAAGCAGAGACATTACTTTGCTAATAAAGGATCATCTAGCCTAAGCTATGGTTTTTCTAGTGGTCATGTATGGATGGGAGAGTTGGACTGTGAAGAAGGCTGCACACTGAAGAATTGATGCTTTTGAACTGTGGTGTTGGAGAAGACTCTTGAGAGTCCCTTGGACTGCAAGGAGATCCAACCAGTCCATCCGGAAGGAAATCAGTCTCATTGAAAGGACTGATGCTGAAGCTGAAACTCCTATACTTTGGCCACCTGATGCAACGAACTGACTCATTTGGAAAGACCCTGATGCCAGGAAAGATTGAAGGCGGAAGGACAAGGGGACGACAGAGGATGAGATGGCTGGATGGCATCACTGACTCAATGGACATGAGTTTGAGTAAACTCCGGGAGTTGGTGATGGACAGGGAGGCCTGGTGTGCTGCAGTCCATGGGGTCACAAAGAGTCGGACACGACTGAGCAATTGAATTGAACTGAACTGAATGTGTGTATATGTATATGTGTTTATGTATGCACACGTGTGTGCTTGTGTCTCTCTGTGTATGCATGCTTGCATTCGAGTGTTTCTATGTGTGTATGCACATATACATGTACATGTGTTTCTCCATGTGTACATGTGTGTGCGTGCACGAGTGTGTTTATGTGTATATGCATGCATGTGCGACATATATGTGTGTCTCTCTGTGTGTACATCAATGTATAGACATATGCATGTGTGGTGTGTGTGTGTGTGTGTGTGTGTGTGTGTGCATGTGTGAGACTGTGTAGGGGGCTGGGAATGGAGATCAGGAAAACTCATGTTTGAAGCAGGACTAAAAGGTGGTGAGTGTATGAACCATTCAGACACCTGGGGGAAGAACACCCCAGCAGAGAGTGTGAAGCACAGAGGTGCTGAGGGATCCTGGAGGATACAGAAGGAGAGCCCTAGGTCCACCCCAGTGCCATGGGTCATGGGGACAGAGGCAGCTCCTTCATTCTCTCGCCCATCACAGCACCCTCTCCCCAGGGCGGACCTTGCTCCCCTCTGCGCCCCTGGTGAACCTTCACCCTACAATTACCATCCTCTGCCCAGGGCTATTTCCTGCAGACTTGTAAATAGAACCTCTTTCAGCTCCACACACATTATGGTTTGTCTAAAACGGTGTCAAAGGAGCCAATTTTCCTGAACGGGGACCATTGACAAGAGGTGAAGTTTACAGAGGGTTCCCGCAGGACCTGGGCCTGAGAAGTCAAAAACAAGGATCCAGTGGTGACGCAATCGCCCGGCAAAACCAGCTTGAACAGAGGGGCAGACTTCGGGCATCTCTAGGGTGGATTTTCTTGGGGACGTGGTAAATAAGATGGTTAGGGCACAACCTGACCAGCTTTATTAGGGAGAGGCCCCAGCTCAGACTCCAGGCGTGGGAGGGTCTAGGCGCTGGTCCTGGCCTCTCTGCTATGTTTCCATGGACCTGCTTACCCTTTGTGATCAGAAGTCAGTGAACTTAACTAGCCAGCTGTGATAGGTTGCGGTCATCTTGCAGAAGGGAAGGAGGTTGATGATTGGAGAGAGGAAAGAAATATGAGGAAAGGTGAGACAGTTCTAAGGACCCTTCCCCACTCCACCCCCTCAAGCAGCCATTCGTGACCCAGAAGGCTGCAGGCCCATATGATGTAGGTGAATTGAACAATAGCATCCACTCTGGGCAGAAGCACTCCCCAGGTATGAGACTTGGTTGAGTGGAAGGCAGGCTGGACTAGGGTCCCCCTGGGACATGAGGGTAGTGATCTCCATCCTATTGAGGAAGAAACTGAAGTCCAGAAGGGTGTCGCACATTTCGTACTCAAAGTCACACATCTGATAAGTGGCAAAAACAGGATTTGAACTCTGATTGGCCTCATCCCTAAGCCAGTGAGCCTTCCACACTTGGGAAGCCTCCCAGTCCTGACTCTGCTCTGCCTTAGCAAATCCTGAGAACAGCTCTCTGAGCAGGAACGTTTACTGACCATGACCTTCCCATGGCCCCGGAGGAGCGTCCCATGCCAGCTCTGCAGCTGCTGGCCGTTTCCAGGGGCCAAGCCTGAGCCCTACAAGGCAGATGCTGCCCGTTTTGGCCCAGGTTCCTGTCTCACTTATGCTTCTATGAATAAAGGTTCAGAGAGCATTTTAGGAACCAAAACCACCTAGTAATCTTCCCTGACTTAAAAAAAAAAATGTTCAAGGAACATCCTAACTAGAAAAGCATACTCACTTGGATTATATAAAGATGACGCAGGAAACAGTTTCAGCCTTGGGTTCTGGATCCAGATTTACCTCTGAGTCATTTAACTTCTCTGAGCCTGACTTTCATCATTTATCAAATGAGGAAGATGTTAATATCTACCCTTGTTTATATCCCATTCACCTCACGGAATGTGCATTTAACGTCTCTGAGCCTGAGTTTCATCATTTACCAAATGAGGAAGCTGTTAATATCTATCCCTGTTTATATCCCATTCAGCTCAAGGAGTAGTTGTTGAGAAATGGGGCAGCGTGGTTAAGATCACAGGTTTTAGGGTCAAACACAGGTGGATCTGAACTCTTAGCCTTACCATTTCTATCTGTGTGGGCTATGGCATCTTTGAGTCCCTTCTCTGAGTCTCAGTTTTCTGAGCTGCAAGATGGAATTAAAAATCCTTCCCCAGACTCTCTTCTAAAATGAGTTTGAGGCACCTGAAAAGCAGGAGCAAGGGAGTGAAATCTATCAAAGGATTTTCCTTCTCTCCCTGGGGATTTTTAGTTGTTAAAAGATTTATCTATCTTTCTATCTATACATATATGTGTATGTGTATATATATATATAGTAAAGTCATGATTCACATACAAATATAAAGTGAACATGTGTCAAAGATTTTATTTAACTCATTAATTAATGAGGCAACAAGCACGACGTTACAGCTGTTCAAAAGAGAGCTCAAAGCACCCACATATACAGGCAGCTGAGAAAGCTGGAAATGAAACTACAAATAGACACGGAAACAATCCATTCAGCCGGCATTTATCAATTGCATTGCAACCAAACAAAACTCATTTGCATTCCAATGGATGAGAAGCATTTGAATTCTTATCTGTTTTCCACAACTTTCAGAGATATAAAATAGCTCAAAGACTAAGAAATGTGGAGGTCATCCATAAGGAGGAACGAAACAGCACACACAACCATTTATTTCCTGCTCATTTCCAAACCTTTTACAAATTTTTCAGACATGGTTCTGATGCCCTTCCTCCACGGCTCCCCACCACCTCCAAACCAGAGAGCACACACACACACACAAAAGTGTTGCTTGAGCCATTGGAATCAAGGTGGCAGGGGAGTTTCTTCTTAGGTATCAACTTCAGTTCATCAGTAGCCGCTGCTTACAGAGATGTTTGGAGGGGATTCAGAGCCTGTTCAGCATGGGAGAGAGTGAGTCCGGCTTGGAGGTGAGTGGTACTCAGAACTCTCCCATAAACCGCCCTCTGTGGATCCTCTCTGCTCTTCCCTTTCCACCTGGCTGGACTAAAAAGGTCCCCGGGGTAACATGGAGAGTCAGGTACTGTAAAGGGCAGACCCACAAAAAGGAAGGTGCCTGAGTTCTGGAGTGCAAGAGAAATTTCCTGTCAGGATACTGGACACAAGTGAGAAACAGATTCTTTTCTTTGGTAAACTGCCGAGATTTTGAAGTTTGTCTGTTTTACAGCTGGCATTACATTGTATAGACTTCGCCTATCTGGATTTGAAATTTTGCTAACTTTCTCTGTGATCTTGAAAAAGTGACTTCATGTCTCTGAATCTTGGATTCTGCAAATGCGCAAAATGAGGATTAGGATATAACCATCACAAATTAGATGGGAGATCAAGTAAGAGAGTGTGTATGGCAGGAGTCCATGTCCCCTTTCAGGGGAACAGTTAAGATCAAAAGCATCTTTTCTCCTGGGTTGTACACAGACAGATCTTTTGACAGTCGATGTGATAGTCTCTATGAAAGGAGCCAGGGTCAAGTAGGAGCAGAAAAAGAGAAATGAAATGGTAGCACAATAATGATGGTGGAGGGGTAAGGATGGTAGTAGCCCCCAGTGGGCTGCAGCAAAGCCATGTTAATGGGAAAAATGGCCCCTCCTCCACATGGAAGCAAACAGAACCGACTCCAAAGAAGATGAATACCATCATGATCGGGTGTACCAGCCTTGCAGGTAATCTAGAAAGAACACTGCTACACGTCTCTTGGATGCAGAGGCTGAAGTGGAATCCACACTCAGTCATGAGCTTAACCTCATCCCTAGCTTCCTTTTGAGGCTTGCAATGGCTAAGCTGAGAGAGTCCTCACAGGGGTCTATTAAGGACGCAGAAAGCATGGAACCTCTTTCCCTTGGTCCTGCAGGAAGCAGAGTATCTTGAGGACCGATAATGGTTACCATTCTTCAGAACTTGAAAATACCTGCCAATGGAGAAATGTGGAATGTATAAAAAGTGTTTTTAAAAGAAAGAAAATAATCAGGAGGAGAAAGGTCACCCATGGTGTTGTGGGATGGAAAAAGAATCAGGGAGTCATCTCAGTGAAGTCCAGGTTTGCAAGGACCTTCACAGAACAAGGGAATAAGTTATGGTTCTGACCAATCCCTCAAGTACATCTCTCTCTTTTCGCCCCAGTGCTTGCATGCATGCCGTCACTGCAGTCGTGTCTGACTCTTTGTGACCCTGTGGACTGTAGCCCTCCAGGCTCCTCTGTCCATGGGATTCTCCAGGCAAGCATTCTAACGTGGCTTGCCATGCTCTCCCCCAGGATCTTCCTGACCCAGGGATTGAATCTGCATCTCCTATGTCTCCTGCATCGGCAGGCATTTCTTTACCACTAGCACTGCCTGGGAAGCCCACCTTCTAGGTGCAGCCCCCTCGTATCATCCTGTGAAAGTGATAGTGAACCTCCAATACCCCCTGGTGTTTTCCCGAGTCACCGGTCTCACAGGCCTCCAGCTGGGATGCTTGCTTCTCACGGGAAGGTGGGGTGGAGCTCTCTAGGCAGAAGGTAGAGTCTCTCTTCTGCAAACTGCATGCCCACCCACAGACACTGGGACGCACATCACCGCTGTGAGCAGGTTTACAGGCAGAGACTGCTTCTTGGGATGGAAGCTCAACAGCTCCAAACACATCTGTCATCTTCTCGACCTCACTGGCTGTTGGAAAGAATTTGAGAACTATGATTTTTTTTTTAATTTAAACCTTCAGAATGCTTCACTGTTAAGCTTGGAAAACTTTGAAGTGGAAGCATACTTGGCACTCAGCATGGTCTTTTACATAGGTGGGTCTGAAACTTGTACTCCAGCCATTGAGACATCCACGTTTTCTATTAGCCTTCCTTGCTGACTGTAATCAGTCTCTGGAGAGACTCTGCCATCTCCCCTGTGTGAGTTGCTGAGAGAGGCCTGGGATTTGGAGTGACTTAGACTGGGATTTGCATTCTACACCTAAATTTTTTTTAACCTGTCTGACTTTGAGCAAGGTTCTCTAACTTTCTGTGCCAGAGTTATTTGTTGTATAAAAAGGAGATCACAAAAATTGTAACCCCTACCTTACTAAGTGTATCGGTCAGGACAGGCTGGTCATGCTGTGTAACAAACAACTTCAAATTTTCAGTGCTTTGAAACAAGAAAGATGCATTTGCTCACACATACTCATGTTTATCCCATTGGCACAGAGTCCATGTCATCTTCATTCAGCCAGGCTGGTACCACTATCTGGAATATCCCTGGTCATTATAACAGGGAGAAGTGAAAGTGCAGAAGTGTGAATTAATCTGAAATGTTTCTACTCAGAAGTGCCACATCAATTGATCTGGGAAAGTCATAGAGCCACACTCAACTTTAAGGAGAAGAAAGTGTAATCCCTCTGTGCCTGGAAGGGGAGAGAAACTGGACATTTTTTCCAGCAGGACTGATATATACTATACAAAGTTGGAGAGGGCACATGTGAGAGAAACCTATAGATTGTGGAAGACTTGGGAATGTAAAGAGTTTTTACAGGATTACTCTTTTCACTGGGGTGACCATCTTCTAACTGAGAAGCGCCACACTTTCCAACGCCATGTCTGCTTCTGTGGTTACATTCACACTGGTATCAACAACTATAATCACTGAGGGCTTAGGAGAAAAGGAACAGAGAGAGACTTAGCATGAAAAGATGCAGAGACAACTCTGGCATCTATGCCAGCAGGAGTCCCACCCCAAGCTCTGTAGGACCAGTTCTGCCATTTGATTTGATGTTATGGGGTTTCTGTCCTTGTACACTGGTCTCCAAGGAGTCTATTAGCCACTCTACAGTCCTTCATTAATATGTTTTTGCTTATATTACCATCATAGTTTTCTGCTGTTTGCAACATACCTATAAATATCAGAGGGATATTAAAATAAAAATAATCTGTGTTGAACCTAATCCCCCTCTTTGAAAGGAAAGGATTGGGTACATAGCATATATAAGCACTAACCCAGTGGGACTCATTTTAAAATGAAAGATGGAGGCTGTGACAGGAGATGGAACCTCCAGGGTCCCGCAGTGGGAGAGTAACGGAGTCCAGGGAGGGAGGCAGATGCTGCACCTTTAGGCCCCCAGGGCCTTCCAGTGAAGTGGCCCCGCTGGAGCTGAGCTGGCCTTCTCTGGGCCTGCGTGTGGCAGGTAGGGAGGCGATGAGGCTTGAATGGGAGCTAATAATAGAACCGAGTGAAAAGTCTGAAAGGCTTCTCCAACGGCTCAGTGGTAAAGAATCCGCCTGCAATTCAGGAAGCACAGGAGAGGTGGGTTCAATCCCCGTGCTGGGAGGAGCCCCTGGAGGGGGAAATGGCAACCCACTCCTGTATTCTTGTCTGGAAAATTCCATGGATTGAGGAGCCTCCAGGCTACCGTCCACGGGGTTGCAAAGAGTCGAACACAACTGTGCGCCTGGGCACATGTGCATGCGTGAAAACTCTGCACCCTGTGACCCCCTCCCCCCACCGAGCATCCTGGCAAGGGGCACTCCCAGGACTGGCCACCAGGATTCCTGGCATGGGCCCAAGAACAAGCAGGGGTTGGGGCAGCAGCCCTTGCCCCCGGAGCCACCAGACAATCACTCCGCAGTCCACAGCCCTCCCGTAAACAAGCTGTTGTGCCTGAAAGAACATGATAATAGCAGCCCCTGCCATTCTGCCCTCTCTCTGTGTCGGGGAAGGTCTGCAATTACTGTCTTAACCGACGCAGATATGGCTGGCGGAGGGCAGACATTTCCTGAAGCTGTATACAATTTTTGCAAACTTTTCTCTCATCTCCTCTTCTAGAGCTGGAGGTTCAAGCTCCCTCCCTCCAGCGCCATCCTTTAAACTTCTCTTGCAAGGGCAATGGCGAGGCATGATCCAGGGAACAGAACTTCAGGGCCTTCTTTGCCCACAACTCATATCCATGGCTGCGGCTGAGGCTGGGGGTAGGGGTAGGGGAGAGACAGTGCAGAAAAGTCCCTGTTTAATGATCTCTACCCAGACCTTCACTGTGCCTGGAATATCTCCATCGGAGACTCAGTCCTTTGGTAAAGCATTGCTCTCATAAAGTACCTGCTAGACTATGTTTATCTCTAGAGGATACCAAAGGGACTTCAGAGAAAGTCAATGGTTCAGATGCCTAAAACAGAGCATATTCAAAAGTAGATAAATGCTGGCAAGGGTGTGGAGAAAAGGAAATCCTCCTACACGGTTGGTGGGAATGTAAGTTGGTGCAACTACTATGGAAAACAGTATGGAGGTTCCTTAAAAGACTAAAAATGGACTTATGATCCAGCAACCCCACTCCTGGGCAAGTATCTGGAGGAAACTATAATAATTCAAAAGACACATGCACCCCAAAGCTCTCAATATCACTATTTACAATAGTCAAAACATGGAACCAACCTAAATGTCCATCGAAGAGAAATGGATAAAGAAGATGTGGAATATTTCTCAGCCATAAAGAAGAAAGAAATAATGCCATTTTGCAGCAACATGGACAGACCTAGAAATTATCATACTGAGTGAAGTAAGTCAAATGACAAATGTCATCTTACACTTACATGTGGAAACTAAAAAAGTTAGACACGTGAGCTTATTTACGAAACAGAAATGAACTCAGAGGCATAGAAAACTTATGGTTACCAAGAGGGGTGGGGGTGGCAAAAATGAAGAGTTTGGGACTGACGTATACACACCACTATATATAAAATATTTAACCAACAAAGACCTACTATATAGCAGAAGGAACTATATTCAATATCTTGTTCCAACCTATAATGGAAAATAATCTGAAAAAAGAATATATTAATATATATGTGTGTGTGTTTATAACTAAATCACTTGGCTCTACCTATAAACCTAAACCTAACACAACATTGTAAATCAACTACAATTCAATTAAAAAAAAAAGTTGATCTGCCCAGCCCTGATCTGAGTGACAGTGTTGAGTGGTCTGGGTAAGTCAGACCTGAGTCTCTAAACTGAGATTTGGCACCCACTGCTTACTGTCAGCCCTGCAGGCCCAGAAATAATTGTCAAGGACAAGGAGAGAAACTGGGAAATAGAGAAGGAACCAAAGAGATTCTGGGCTTTAGAAATGTACTGCTAGGGCCTGAACTAGGCCTAGTGTTAGCCATCAAATCTTTTTGTGCCTTAGCTTTCTCATCTGCAATATGGCGATGATAACTCCACGAAGCAGGTCAAGTCTGGTTATCTTGCAGTAACAAGCAACCCCAAAGCTGCCAACAACACAGGTGTGTTTCTCACTTATACTACAAGTCCACTGTGTGCCATCGAGGAGTTTCTGCTCATCTTGTTCAGAGCGGCTACCAACCCAAATGTTGCTGGGTGATAACAGGAGGGAGAAAGAACGACAGAGATCTTCAGCCAGCAATCATGCTCTGGCCTGTAAATAGCACACATCTGCCCTGTTCATACTCAAAGGCCAGATGTAGGCTCCTGATCCTTCCAGTTAAACGAAGAGCAGTCCACGTGTTCTGGAGAGAGGAAGCCAGAAATATTTGGTGACTAGCATTAATGCCAAGTCAGTAATCACAGAGGGTTTCCCAGGTAGCTCGGTGGTTAAAGAATTCACCTGCCACGCAGGAAACACGGGTTCAATCCCTGAGTTGGGGAGATCCCCTGGAGAAGGAAGTGAGGGCCCACTCCGGTATTCTTGCCTGGGTAATCCCATGGACAGAGGAGCCTGGTGGGCTATAGTCCAGGGAGTTGGAAAGAGTCGGACAGGACTTAGTGATTAAATGATGCAAATAATCATATAGCGTATTTCTAGAGTTGTTGAGAGAATGAAAGGAATTCAATTTATAAGTTCTATGTAAATATAGACTGTTCACATTACAATAATAATGGTGGTGGTACTGTTTATTAATAGTCAGGATATTAAAGAAGGACCCAAGTAAACTGTCAATGAAGGAAAAATCACAATTCTAAATGCTTATTAAAGTGACATTGGAAAATTTGATGTCATGTCAAGAAGAGCCAAATCTTGGCTGTGCCGCTAATTTGCTGTGTGATCTTAGGAAATATGCTGTTCATCTCTAAGTTTCCAATTCCTTTTTGTACAATAGCAGTCTTGAATTCATTATTCAAGAATGAACTTGGGAGGCGGGTAGGGTATAAATAAAAGGAGACTGGGGCTGGCTTTAGCTCACCCTCACTGGCTGGGGTGGCATGTACCCGTTGGTGCTGAGCTCAGGAAAATCCTTGACATTGGAGCTGTCTGTGTCAGGCTTATGAATCTCAATCCCTAAATTATGGGTGACAGTGGCTTCTTAAAGAGGAAATGAATTGTTGCAACACAATCCAGCCATGTTGTATCGATATGATTAGCTAGTTATCCATGGAGTGCAGTAATTTGCTTTGATTTTTAAGTATCCGTTAGCAGCCAAGTCCTAATGAGGCGGCTCTAAATTGATTAGATACTCCAAGATACAGCACGGTTCACAGATTGTTTCAGAAAACTGTCAAGATCCTGAGACTGGCATTTCATTGGATTTAATGATTGCTGGAGAAGGTGTGTATCCCAGCCAGATACAATCACATTTGTCAGCATGATCCTTTTAAGCACAATTCAATTAAAGTGTTATTCTCTAATTTTATTAGAACCAGAGCCCAGAGCTAATGCAAACGCCCGATATTGCATCAGGAGGGGAGTGTGCACAATTTAATTTCCCTAATTGGAGTTTAGTGATCTAACATGCTTTTCATATCTTAATTCTTGGGATAATCTCTGGGTTTTGCACCTGCTACGATTCCTTTCATGGAGATGAGAAATCAGAGGCAACCGTTATGCCTGGCGTGGAATCACTGGGTCACATCTGCCTCATTGAAAAGAATTTGCACATCTGGATCCTTTGTTTTTATCTGACCCTTTCCCACTGATCTTGGCCTTGACTTTGATAAAGAGTGTCTCTAACCCAGATATGAACAGCGTTTCCTACCAGGCTGACGGTCTTAGTATGAGGGTAGTGGAAAGAATGTGGGCTCATTTCGGCTCTCAGCTCTATCTCACACACACGCATAAATGCACTTGATCAATACTTGGGTGGATGCCTGCTATGTGCCGGATACTGCATCACGGGCCGAGGGTACAAACATGAACAAATCAGGCGTGGCCTCTGACATCATGGAACTTACAGCCTGCTGGGGAGAGGGTCACAAATAGTAATCACATGAATATCAAAACAACCACCACTGTAAAATAAGATGTGGAGGGAAGGAGCCATGTAAGAAAGAGACCTTGTCCCACTGAAGGGTGAGTGTAGGGAGAACCTCCAAAGAGAGTGCCATGAAGCCCTCATGAAGGACCCTCCTTCAGGCTGCAAGGGCCCTCCCCCTGGCCCCAAACAAGTCCCAGCCTTCAGGTCTTGGGAGGGGCCTCAAGGTAGGAAGACGCTTGGAACATCTGTGAAGCACAGAGTTGGCTATTCAGTTTAAATGACTTAGAAAGTGTCAACAAATTAGTTTAGAGCAGTAGCTGGGGGCCAGATCACGTAGGATCTTAACGGGTCTCAGTTGACATCTGTTGTCCCGATGCCTCAATGTGAGCAATGAATTATAAGGTCACCACTTACAAGTCAAAATGGAGAGGGGTGTTTTACTGCTAACGTCATCTAGAATTGCTGATTTGTTGTTGTTTGTCATTTAGCCGCTAAGCCATGTCCGACTCTTTTGTGACTACATGAACTGCAGCCCTCCAGGCTCCTCTGTCCATGGGATTTCCCAGGCAAGAATACTGGAGTGGGTTGCCATTTCCTTCTCCAGCAGGGTCTTCCCAACCCAGGGATCAAACCCACATCTCCTGCATTGTAAGTAGATTCTTTACTGCTGAGCCACCAGGGAGGCCCCAGAATTGCTGATGCATGGAGCTAAAAAAAAAAGACTATAAGAAAAATAGCTAAAATGTATTAAGCTCTGTGTGCTCAGCCATTATCACTGGATGTTTTCAGTGGCCATGGGAGGACACTGTGATCATGTCCTTTCTATGGGTGGGAACCTGGGCCTCAGAGAGGCAGGTGCCTGTGCAGGGTCATCAGCTAGTGAGGAACAGGGCAGGAGTTAAACCTTGCCTTGCTGATCTGTAAGCACCAGAGTGAACTGCTTGTTTTCATAAACCTCTCCTCATCCCCAGTCCTGAGTGCATAGCCTGCTAGAAAGGCAGGTACCAGAGCCTCCTCCAGGCCACACTGAGTGTCCAGAGCCCTGTGGATGCCACACCTCCCCTCCTCCCCCAGCTCTAGACTGGCATAAGCCAGTCCACCTCCAGCCAGGATTCAATGCAGGACTTCTAGGACCAGGCCTGGTTACGTCAGGTTTCGTTGGACTCTGTGGGGAAATAGCACCCCAGCAGTGGTCATGGTGGCCTTCCTGGTGGCTCAGCTGGTAAAGAATCTGCCTGCAACGCAGGAGACCTGGGCTTGATCCCTGGGTTGGCAAGATCCCCTGGAGAAGGGAGAGGGGAATAGCTACTCACTCCAGTATTCTGGCCTAGAGAATTCCATGGACTGTATAGTGCATGGGATCGCAAAGAGTCGGACATGACTGAGCGACTTAGGCTTTCATTTGCACCTACTATGGTGCCTGGTGCAGAGCAGAGGGTTGGTAAATATTTTTGGATGGGTGGATGCACACATGGATTTAAGGATGAGTGCATGGCTGGATAGACAGGTGGGCACAGGCATGCATACACGGACGGATAGCTGGATATGTGGACGGATGCATGCCTGCAGGGATGGATGGAGGATGGTAGATGGACAGGTGGATGGAGAGGGCCCTCAAGTCCAACAAGACCACATGCAAGTTGATGTTTTCAGGCAGCAAAACCAAAAAGCAGTTATGAGAATAAAGGAATGAAGTACTTCCTGGGAGGCTGAAAAAGCAGACCCAGCAAGTCTTTGAGGATGGTAAAGCTCATAGAGATAGGTAATCCATGCATTTTTGACTTAGGACTGGAGCTGCCCTTCAATCCCTGCCTTTCCAGAGGTTGGCAGGCCTTATTTCTCTGGTTCCTGCCCATGTGCCCTCAACGACACCATGCCCCTTGAGTGGGGCTCTTTCTTGCCACTCAGAGAACCCAAATAGAGCAGATGACCCTGGACTCTGTGGCATTTTTTTCCACTCTGACGTTATCTTCTTCTCGGTTATCTTATTAAAGTGTCATGATAATGTGGGAAGTAGGCAATCTGCTCCAACGGACAGATGAGAAAACTGAGGCCAAAAAAAGAATTAAGGGGCTTGTCAAGGTCACACTGGGAGGTGCTGGCTTTTCCAGAACCAGCTCCCAAGGCCCGGGTCTAGGAGTTCAGCTCCTCATCACCTTCCCCAGTTTGTCATTGACATGGGTCCCCCGTGACATCTCTCAACTCCTCCCTCTGCCTCCAGAGGTAAGACTTGCTAGGCCAAGTCTGTCAGAACAATTTGGATTTAGATGAAAAACTAGGAACTTCTGCCCTGAGCCACCTAATGGGAAGAGAGTGACGAGAAGAGAAAAAAATCCTTCAGAGACAGAAGGGAGGCGAGCAATGTTTTTCTGGGAGTCATTCGTAAAAACTAACACTTGCCTAGGTGTTACTCTGTGCCAGACCATGTGCTGAATTCTTTACATGAGTTAATTCATTTCATTCTCCCCAAAACTCTAGGAGATTGAGGGTGGGAGAGTATTACTGATAGATGAAGTATCTGGGGCACAGAGAGGTTAAGTAACCTGTCCAAGGTCATACAGCTAGTAAGTGGTAGAGATGGGATTTGTACTCACAAGGCCTGGCTGGTGTTAGCATCTTTGCTGTTAACATGCACTAACTCATTTTTGCTTCCAAACACTCCTACAAAGGGGTATTAGCACACTTGCATTATGGGGATAGTAAAATTGAGA
This sequence comes from Ovis canadensis, assembly GCF_042477335.2. Taxonomy (NCBI): domain Eukaryota; kingdom Metazoa; phylum Chordata; class Mammalia; order Artiodactyla; family Bovidae; genus Ovis; species Ovis canadensis. The sequence continues at coordinate 36,437,833 of NC_091258.1, read as the reverse complement.
TTTAGGGAAGAAATGTGATTTGCTCAAGGTTTAAGCTTCATGAGCAGCAAGGTGACTGGCTTGGGGACTTCCCTGGTGGTTCAGTGGTTAAGAAACTGACTGCCGACGTAGGGGACACAGGTTTGATCCCTGGTCCAGGGATTAAGATCCCATGTCCCTCAGGGCAACCAAGCCTGTGTGCTATAGCTACTGAGCCCACTTGACCTAGACCCTGTGCTCTGCAACAAGAGAAGCCACTGCAATGAGAAGCCCACGCATGGCAACAGAGTAGCCCCCACTCACCACAACCAGAGAAAGCCTGTGTGCAGCAAGGAAGACCCAGCACAGCCCAAAATAAATTAATACATAAATAAATAAAATTGTAAAAATGATGACTGGCTTGTTCCATTTGGGTCAAGGCCAGACGGCACCTCCCAGGATGGAGACCTGGGATGATAAATACTGCTGATAATAAACACTGAATATGTACTTACGTGTCAGCCACTGTTCTAAGTGCTTTATAAGTATTAACACGGGTAATTCTTATATAAACCCTATGAAGGAATTATAACTTATCCCCACTGTACAGATCAGGAAACTGAGGCCCAGAGAGTTTAGGTAGTTGGTCCAGGATCACACAGCTAGTAAGTACTGCAATCTGGCTCCAGAGTCCTCCAGCTTTTCTGCCTTATCTCCTAGACAAAGGCCCTCTTCAAGCTTGAGGGCCACTAACCTGCATGCGAAATTCACATCTAGGTATGGAGGAAGGTATCTGGAGAAACACCAGCCTCCCTAACTCTGAACAGCAGCAGATGATGTAGCCTGGATCAGGGGTCGGGAGACACCCTCGAGTGGGACAAAACAGAGCCCCAGGAATGAGATGTTCATGTTTGAAGCTTCCCCAGGGGCTGGGTTCACTAATGGAAACCCACAAGATGTGCCAATAAGAGATGGGATGGGGAAGGTGGGCACCTTGCTCTGCTCTGCACGGAGGTGATCTTACTGTCAGAAATGATTAGGGGTCAAGTTTGTCTGCAAGCCAGCCTGGGGGCCAAGGCAGGGATGGCGCACAGTGGGAAGATGAGAATGAGGGGTGGGGGCTGTTAAATCAGAAAGAGAAGCAGTCTTACAGAGGCCAGCAGAGGGAATGGGGAGGGAGTGAGATGGAGAGAAGGGGAAGAGAGACATATTGAAGCAATTGGGAAAAAAATAAAAGGAGAGAGAATAATTTTGAACAAGCTCTTTTTAATCTCCCCTTCCCCCACATCCCTCATTCCCATCCCTGTTTCCCTGCCCGGTCAAAGTTGTGATTAAGTTATTCTACACATAACAAATAGAGTGAGACCGGGCTCTTGGAAAATTATTTACGGAAATAATGGAATTATTTTCTTCATGAGCACTGGTCAAATAAAATGATTCTGCCCCCTTTTCATTCCAAGGTGGGGCTGGAGCAGTGGAGGAAGGGTTGGGGGGCCAGGTTACCAGCCTGCTGGTGGAATTAACTCCTCAGTCTTTCTCTCTCTTTCTCTGACGGGTGGTAAAGATTCATTTCATCTTCCTGTCTGACGGTCCTGGCCGAGGAAGTACTCACGACAGTGAAAAATGGCATGTGGCTCCAGGAAGGATACCAGAGAAATAAAAGGCAGGTCTCCAGCCTCCATCTGCAAGTGGGAGGCCAGATGCTGGTGCCCAGGATGACAGGAAGCCCAGGTCTCCCCTGGGACATCAGAAAATCCTACAGCCCTCGGCTCCATGGTTTTACGGCAAGAGCCTCTTCTCCCATACTGGACCCCAGAGAAAGAGAGGTCGAGCCCCAGGGATGTCCCATCCCAAAGGAGCTGGGTAGGGGGACCAAGGCTTATTTATGACACTGCTTGAGTTTCATTTGAATCAGAGAGAACGGTGAGTTTGACCCTCCAAAAAAGCAGTTTTTGATAATACGCTTTTCTCAATGATACTAACTCCTCAATTCAGAGCTTCTAGTTAGAACTCCTAACTATGGAGGACCAGCCCCTGTGAAAGTCTATGCGGTTCATAACTGGTGATGGGATTTCTTTTTGTTTTCATGTTTTATAGTGACAGCACTGACTGTGGCTTCATAATGCTTTGCTGTCTCCTCCTTGACTGTATGTAGCCTCTTCCTTCTTTTCCTCCTTCCCTCTCCTCTTCCTTCTTCATCTTTCTTCCATCCCCCTCTCCTCCTTCCCTTCTTTCCCTCCTCTCTCATTTCCTCTCCCCTTTATTTCAATAAACATTACTGAGCACCTGCATATAGGTTTCTCAAGAGGCAGGTCAGGTGGTCTGGTATTCCCATCTCTTTCAGAATTTTCCACAGTTTATTGTGATCCACACAGTCAAAGGCTTTGGCATAGTCAGTAAAGCAGAAATAGATGTTTTTCTGGAACTCTCTTGGTTTTTCCATGATCCAGTGGATGTTGGCAATTTGATCTCTGGTTCCTCTGTCTTTTCTAAAACCAGCTTGAACATCTGGAAGTTCACAGTTCACGTATTGCTGAAGCCTGTCTTGGAGGATTTTGAGCATTGCTTTACTAGCATTTGAGATGAGTGCAATTGTGCGGTAGTTTGAGCATTCTTTGGCATTGCCTTTCTTTGGAAGCGGAATCAAAACTGACCTTTTCCAGTCCTGTGGCCACTGCTGAGTTTTCCAAATTTGCTGGCATCTTGAGTACAGCACTTTCACAGCATCATCTTTCAGGATTTGAAAGAGCTCAACTGGAATTCCATCACCTCCACTAGTTTTGTTCGTAGTGATGCTTTCTAAGGCCACTTGACTTCACATTTCAGGGTGTCTGGCTCTAGGTGAGTGATCACATCATCATGATCATCTGGGTCATGAAGATCTTTTTTGTATAGTTCTTCTGTGCATTCTTGCCACCTTTTCTTAATATCTTCTGCTTCTGTTAGGTCCATACCACTTCTGTCCTTTATCAGGCCCATCTTTGCATGAAATGTTCTTTTGGTATCTCTAATTTTCTTGAAGAGATCTCTAGTCTTCCCCATTCTGTTGTTTTCCTCTATTTCTTTGCATTGATCATTGAGGAAGACTTTATCTCTCTCCTTGCTATTCTTTGGAACTCTGCATTCAGATGCTTATATCTTTCCTTTTCTCCTTTGCTTTTCGCTTCTCTTCTTTTCACAACTATTTATAAGGCCTCCTCAGACAGCCATTTTGCTTCTTATATGCTTTTTTTATATGCAGGTCAGGAAGCAACTGTTAGAATAGGAAAAGGAGTACATCAAGGCCGTATATTGTCACCCTGCTTATTTAACTTATATGCAGAGTACATCATGAGAAACGCTGGCCTGGATGAAGCACAAGCTGGAATCAAGATTGCAGGGAGAAATATCAACAACCTCAGATATGCAGATGACACCACCCTTAGGGCAGAAAGTGAAGAAGAACTAAAAAGCCTCTTGATGAAAGTGAAAGAAGAGAGTGAAAAAGTTGACTTAAAGCTCAACATTCAGAAAACGAAGATCATGGCATCTGATCCCATCACTTCATGGGAAATAGATGGGGAAACAGTGGAAACAGTGTCAGACTTTATTTTTGGGGGCTCCAAAATCACTGCAGGTGTGACTGCAACCATGAAATTAAAAGACGCTTACTCCTTGGAAGGAAAGTTATGACCAACCTAGATAGTATATTCAAAAGCAGAGACATTACTTTGCCAACAAAGGTCCGTCTAGTCAAGGCTATGGTTTTTCCTGTGGTCATATATTGATGTGAGAGTTGGACTGTGAAGAAAGCTGAGCACTGAAGAATTGATGCTTTTGAACTATGGTGTTGGAGAAGACTCTTGAGAGTCCCTTGGACTGCAAGGAGATCCAACCAGTCCATTCTGAAGGAGATCAGCCCTGGGATTTCTTTGGAAGGAATGATGCTAAAGCTGAAACTCCTGTACTTTGGCCACCTCATGCAAAGAGTTGACTTATTGGAAAAGACTGATGCTCAGAGGGATTGGAGGCAGGAGGAGAAGGGGACGACAGAGGATGAGATGGCTGGATGGCATCACCGACTCGATGGACATGAGTTTGAGTGAACTCCAGGAGTTGGTGATGGACAGGGAGGACTGGCGTGCTGCAATTCATGGGGTCACCAAGAGTCGGACACGACTGAGCGACTGAACTGAGCTGAACTGAACTGAGTACCTACTCTACGCCAAAGCTTGTTCTAAGCTCTGAGAACCCAGCAGTGAACCAGACAAGATTCCTGTTCTCATAACTCACATTCTATAAAGAAATGCTAGACAATAAACAGAAAAAGAAATAAACCCACAAACAGTGCTGCAGAAGACTCTTGAGAGTCTTCCAGTCAATCCTAAAGGAAATCAATGCTGAATATTCATTGAAAGGACTGATGCTGAAGCTGAAGCTCCAATACTTTGGTCACTGATGCACAGAGCCCACTTACTGGAAAAGCCCCTGATGCTGGGAAAGTTTAAAGGCAGAAGGAGAAGGGGACAACAGAGGATGAGATGGTTGGATGGCATCAGTGAAATCAATGGATATAAGATTGAACAAACTCTGGGAGAAGGTGAAGGACAGGGAAACTTGGCGTGCTGCAGTCCATGGGGTTGCAGAGAGTCAGACGCGACTTAGAGACTGAACAATGACACAAACAATAATACTATAAATCATGTTAAGCACTCAGAGGGAAAAAAAATGGACAAGCGTCGTGGGGTGGGCAGGGTGGGATGGAATGGGCACGGGGCTCAATGTGTTTGGACAGTTGGAAAGGCCTCTCTGAGTGGGGTCTGGAGTAGAGAGGAGGTCAGAGATGTGTGGTCAGATCTCGTAAAAAACTGATGTCACTCTGGGCGAGTTAGGAGTTGTCTGGCTGCTGTGTGGGAAATGGACATAGAGACAGGTAGAAGCAATGGAGATGAGGATCCTGGAGACAGAGCTCGCTGGGTTGCTTAGGCAATGGACAGAGTGGGATGACCCTGGGATGATGACAGGGGGAGCACCTGGTGAACGAGATGCAGCTCCCTACCTGGCCGGGCAGCCAAGGAAGCCTTCAGCCCCTCGCTGAGGTGGGTGCCTCCATGCCGGGAGAGCAAGCTGAGACAAACAGACACCTTGACCTTCCTCCCAAGCAGAGGAATAGAAGGCACTTCTGGTAGAACACTTACTCTTGCCACCCCTGCCGAGGCCCTCTCTGCAAAGTGTTATTACCCCCTTTTTGCACAGGGGAGGAAAAAAAAAAAATACGCCTCAATTTCTATTGATCCATCCTGAATCAATGCTTTTAAAAAATCTCACGCACATTTGGCTTAAGAGCCAAAGCATGCATTTTATGTTTTGACATGGTGTCATCGATCGGAGGCACGCGTGTGTGTGCCCCACCTGCCGGAGCCCCCCGCCCACCCCCCGGCGGCCGGCCTGGTCGCGGTGCGTCCTTAATGGCCTTGCCCCCGCCTGCACCTTCCATGCCTCCCCTGGCCCTCAGCACGGGGCCCTTTCTCAGGTTTTTTGAAAGGATCGATAAGGTGCTGAGGCCTCCTGCTGCTGCCTGTCACTCACCCTCCGCCATACCATAAATTATGTATCTGCCTCACTCTCTCTCTGGCTCTCTTTTCTCTTGCAGTCTTCGATGGCTCCGCGATGGTTGACTCTTTTCAGCCCTTTGAGGCAGGAGTGCAGTTAAACTTTAGTGAGGACACGGGTCAGGGCGGCAGGTTTAGGAAGAGGGTCTGGAATGGGGGGAGAGGGAGGCGGCAGCTGCTGCCAGTGGTTGGAGTGTGAGGGTGTGGATGCTGGGGCTGGAGAGAGGGAGGGCAGAGCTACGTTCGGGGGGTCCTGTGACCTTCTCAGTGGGGTGGCAGTGGATCAGAACCAGCCTCCCAACCTAGGAAGAAGGGACATCTTTCTGGAGGAGAAGCGAGAGATCGCAGGTGGCATAAAATGTCGCCTCCTGCTGGGTCTCATCACCTGACTTTTAGACCAACAGGAAATTTTGCTAAGAGTGGGACAAACCCAGGACAGTGTAGATAGGGTACAGCATCTGTTAAGCGGAGAGTGGGCTTGCGTCCCCCAGGAGCCTCCAGACCACCCACCTAGAATGCTGAGTGATGTGTTGGAAGAGCAGCGGGCTGGAAGGTCCCTCACTTACCTCGTGACTAGAGATGAGCGTGTTCCCTTCTCTTAGAGGTATAGCCAGGAGATCAAAGGAGTTAATATGTGCAACAGCTATGAGTTAGTGAGCATTTACTACGTATGGTCTCAGCTCCTCTTCCCGACAGCCTTGGCACAGTCGCAGCCCTCATTTACAGATGAGCTAACTTCGGCCACCTGATGCGAAGAGCTGACTCACTGGAAAAGACCCTGATGCTGGGAAAGATTGAAGGCGGGAGAAGGGGACGACAGAGGATGAGATGGTTGGATGGCATCCCCGACTCAATGGACATGAGTCTGAGTGAACTCCGGGAACTGGTGATGGACAGGGAGGCCTGGCGTGCTGCAGTCCATGGGGTGACAAAGGCTGAGCACGACTGAGCAACCGAACTGAGCTGAACTGAGGCCGCAGAGCTTAGGTCAGTTACTCAAGATCACACAGCTAGAAGGAAGGGAAGTTTAAAGCCAGGCGTCGCCACGTCAGAGGCTATACTCCGACTCACTCCGCCCTGCTCCTCTTGTGGCTGCCAAGGTCCTTCCGGCTTTCCTCCGCTTTGGTTCTCTTAGAATCTGTGCCCGTGGTCTTTGCTCCTCTGCCTCAGGTTAGGACAGGCTTGGGAAAGGGGGCTCTAACGGGAAAGGGGGTGGGGAGAAGGAGTTGAGGCTGTAGCCCAGCCATGTTCTCGCCAGGTCTCTCCTCCCGGAGGGTTCTCCTGGTGGCTCAGAGGGTAAAGAATCTGTGTGCAACACAGGAGACCTGGGTTTGATCCCTGGGTCAGGAAGATCCTCCGGAGAAGGGAATGGCTATCCACTCTAGTATTCTTGCCTGGAGAATCTCGTGGACAGAGGAGCCTGGCAGGTTACAGTCCGTGGGGTCACAGAGAGTTGGACACGACTGAGCAACTGACACACACACTCCTCCCTGAACCTCTTTCTTCCTCCCTCAGTCACACAGCCACCATGTCTTCCTCTCTGCTGATATGGCATCAGTGGCGAGTGGATTGATAGGTTTTCTCCACCTATGTAGAGGTTTGCAATGAAACCCAGAAAAAGATTTGAGTCAGAAGACCAAGTAATAACGTTTGCCTTCCAGTGTGACCTAGAACAAATCCTTTCCTCCATTTTTACCTCAGTTTCCTCATCAATAAAATGGGTATAAGGTAACACCTGTTTTTACTTTGTCAACAAAGGTCTGTCTAGTCAAGGCTATGGTTTTTCCAGTGGTCATGTGTAGATGTGAGAGTTGGACTGTGAAGAAAGCTGAGCACCGAAGAATTGATGCTTTTAAACTGTGGTGTTGGAGAAGACCCTTAAGAGTCCCTTGGACTGCAAGGAGATCCAACCAGTCCATTCTGAAGGAGATCAGCCCTGGGATTTCTTTGGAAGGAATGATGTTAAAGCTGAAACTCCAGTACTTTGGCCACCTCATGTGAAGAGTTGACTCATTGGAAAAGACTCTGATGCTGGGAGGGATTGGGGGGCAGGAGGAGAAGGGGACGACAGAGGATGAGATGGCTGGATGGCATCACTGACTCGATGGACGCGAGTCTGAGTTAACTCCGGGAGCTGGTGATGGACAGGGAGGCCTGGCGTGCTGCGATTCATGGGGTCGCAAAGAGTCAGACATGACTGAGCGACTGAACTGAACTGAACTAAAGGAGGTGGGAAGGAGGGATAGAAATGTAGTTTTTCAAGATCCGAGTGGATCATGAATGGGGACATATTTTGAAGCTCTGAAACATCATATGCATGAAACAGATTTGGTCCAAAGAGTGTTTTATTCTGTCTCCAAGGAGTAAAACCCTAACAGACGCTCTGGGTGACCCTGGAAGAGAAACTAAGAAGACAGTCTGGCTCTGCAGCTATCGTAACCTCTGCCTACTGGTTTTGGGGTCTCACTGAGGCTCCCTCATTGGACAACAAACAATGTTTTCTGGTTGCAAACAGTCACAATATCTGTGTCCCCATCCCATTGATGAGAGTGGATCTTGTTAAGACCTAGACCTGGCGCTTGGACTGAGCCCCCAAACTTCCGAGGCCCAGAGTTGGAATATCTGTTTATAACTCACAGAGCAGGGTTCTCCAACTGTGAGCTGGGAACCAAACAGAGAGACCCATCCATTTGGTATTCAGAATATACCCTATGTTTATTCATCTATCTGTAAAGTGCTTAGTCCTGTGCCTGGCACATAGTAGGTGCTTTATAAGTGCATGCCTTCATCATTTATTCATCCTTTCCCTCACTCACTAGGTCACTCAGTCAATCACTTTGCACAGCCCCAGGGGGTGACATTACATACGTAGGCACCTTGCTCATTCTCTCTCTGAAACCAGACACTGGGACAGGTACTTTGGGCTTCACAGGCTGATAAAAGAGAGTCCCTCCCACCACCAGCCCAAGGATCACACAGTCTGTAGCAGAGGAGATGAAGATGCCTATGTATGCATGCATGCTTAGTCTCTCAATCATGTCCAACTCTCTGCAACAGGTTGGACTGCAGCCCACCAGGCTCCTCTGTCCATGAGGATTCTCCAGGCAAGAATACTGGAGTGGGTTGCCATGACTGCCTCCAGAGGACCTTCCTAACCCAGGGATCGAACCCAGGTCTCCGGCATTGCAGGCAGATTCTTTACCAGCTGAGCCACTGGGGTAGCCCTGAAGATGCCTATAAACATTAGTAATTCTTAAAGAAGATAGAAAGCAAGAAATAGCACCTACAAGAAAAACATCGAGTGGAAGAGAAGGGGAGTAGGAGGAGAGGGGCTGAGGGAGGATCTTAGTTGCCTTCAGGGCTCAGTCAGACAAGTTTACCTGCTGCTGCTGTTAAGTCACCTCAGTCGTGTCTGACTCTGTGCGACATCATAGAGGGCAGCCCACCAGGCTCCCCAGTCCCTGCGATTCTCCAGGCAAGAGCACTGGAGTGGGTTGCCATTTAGGAATCCACAGAAGTGGAGAAATCTTGAAATGCCTGCCCCACCTGCAGGGGGCAGCAGTGACCCATCTACAAACAATTGTTTTTGTCCAGGAATGCGGGACCAGAATTGACAGGTCTTTAGACTCTTTTTAAAAGAGGTAGAAAACCACCATTTGGGGTACCATTTTCTGATTTTTAAAAACATAGTGCAGGTCAAACAAAAGGGCCACTAATTTTCAACTCCAGGTTTGAGCTTTGCAAGAAGGAATCAATTCTTTCCCAGGGAAGGCTTCATGTTGGCATTTGAACCGGTCCTTGTGAAACTGACTTGCAAGATGGGAAGAAAAGATTGGCAGGATCCTTAGAGAGAATCTAGTTTCTCTATCTCACTTCATAGATTAGGAAATTAAGGCCTGGGAGATTGGCTCCTTTTAGTTACCTGTTGAAAGGTGATGGGGCGATAGGGAAGAGTTTGGAAGAGTAGGTTGGAGACAAATTGCAAAGCCCAGCTTTGCAAAATTGAATGTCCAGATGGGGAATTTGGGTTTGTATAAGCATGTAGGCCTAAGGGCTAACACTTCTGAACACTTACTATGTGCCAGGCCCCATACACTATCTCATTTAACCTTCACAGTACAATTACTATCATTCCCATTTTACAGATAAGAACACTGAGACTTGTTAGTTTAAGAAACTTGCCAAGTTCACAAAGCTGGTAAATGGCAGTGCAGGTCCTCAGACCTAGGCCTTTCAGACCCCAAAATTTATGTTCTTGACCACCAAGTCCTATTACTAGAGAAAAATGGAGCAATGGATTTTTTTCAAAAAGATGTTCCATTACCTAGACATATTTTTTAATTCTCTAACTCCTTTACTCCCAGAGCCCTGTTTTGTTTTATTGACTTGAAGATTAGGTTTCCACATTTCTTGAGAAGTCTCTCCCCGCCCCTTTTTAAACACAGCTGTCTTTGAGGGTGGGGAGGAGGAGTATTTTAAACAGGAGTTGTTTAACTAATTGCCAATTATCTCTGAATAGGGTATGGTTTCCAACAGCTGTAAGGGATTTTGGTCTCCATCCATTGCCTACTGTTGCTGGTACTTGGAGTGTGTTGAGATATTCTTGGCCTCTTGCTTCAAAGGGACAAAACCAGTGCCTCACCCCTCCTCCAATCATGCAGTCTCAGCCCTGCTTTTTACTGACTGGCTGGCCTAGGAGAGCGCTGACTGTTTCTGAACTATGAGATCTGTAAAGACTGTTTGTCAGTCTGTCTCTGAGTGCAAGTGGCCTGGTACCTGTGAGGGCAAAATACTTCCCCAAGACTTGGTTCCTAGGCTGTCATTTCACAGTGCTTTTTAACATCTCCCTAGTGTGTGGAGGATTCTTGTTGAAATAGGAGACCAGACTTTGTCTCCTCCATCCTAAATCTAGCAGAAAGCTCAAAAGAAATTAATTTGAGACGTCAGAAGACCCCAGTGCAGATGGGTGATGTTAATTGTCCCTTCTGGCTCTGTCTGCTGGATTCTTGGGAACCGGCCGAGGGGCAAACCTTTGTAAATGTTAATCTCCTTATGCTTAAGATATCATACTGCCTTTGATGTTCCCAAACATGTTCACTCCTATCTCGGTTGAGGGTGTGTGGCCCAGACAAGCCAAATGCTTGTTTTGTCTTTCGTCTTCCTCCAGGAGGGCTCAGTTGATATATGCTCACCTTCAGCTGAAATATGAACAAGCCCCTCTTCAAAGCCAATGTGGCATTGGGGGCAGGGGGAGGGAGGCAGGATGCAGTGACACTCAGGGCCCCTCTACCTCTATACCCAGAAACCAAACTTAATTGGCACCATTTTCTTACTCAAGGCCCATTGAATTCAAGTGGGTTGAATTCATGTGGATGGCCCTGTTACAAACCCCTTCAACACCATAGAAAGGGGAATAAAAGAAATATTTTTAAGAATCTATGCATATAGTTAAGGTAATGCTGATTGCTATAACTTTTAAAGACCAAAATTATATGATGGCTCAAATACAATGGAAGTTTATTTTATCCCTAACATCAAGTCCAAAATGGATACTCCTAATTAGAGGGGTCTTTCCTCCAAATTGTGATTCAGGAACCCAGATTCAATGCCTTGTGGTCCTTTCATCTTCAAGAATGGTTTCCAAGTTTGCCGTGTTCATCTGCAAAGAGGTGGGGTGGGCACATCCATTTCTTAACTGCTGGTGCCTGAAAATAAGTCATATCATTTCCTGTCATTGGTAAGAATGAGTCACATGACCTCACCTAGAAGGAAAGCTGGGAAATGTAGTTCTGGCTGGTGGCTGCTTCTCGCTAACAACCTATATTGCAGAAGTGAGAGTACGACTCTCTGGTGGACATGTAGTCCTCTGCTATATACTTGAGCCATGAGAAGATGGCTGGGACACAAGAGGAAGAAAAGCAGTGAGAAGGTATGGTTTGAGTTTCAAAGTCTGGCTATGTCCTTTTGGGTAGGTCACGTTCCCTTTCTGAACCTTGGTTTCCTAATCTGGAAAATGGAGATGGTGTAAAATGGGCAGAGATGATAAGGGTGACCAACTTATATTCTATGAAACATTCTACCTGTGCCTACCCACTAAGCTTGGATGTTGGAGTCTTTTAGGGAAAATGTGATGCAGTTGATTTATATGGATTTCAAATTTCACTGAAAAAAGGAAAGGAAAGAGCTAGCAATATGGGGTTTGCATTCCTGGATGGTGACAATCAGCCAGTACTGAATGCAGAAAAGGCAGCACTCGGATGCTGAGTTGCCACCACTCTCATATGGCTAGCTTGCCCATCTATGTGGCCTTTCTGGCCATGTCAGCAGGGAAGTTTGAGTCTCTTGAGCTGTGCAAGTATCACACCTATTCATAAAGATGATCACACTCAAGCTTCAGGAATGTTTTACTTCTCTTCTGCTTTCCAAAGATCTTAGTCATCGCCAAACTTTTACCACAGCTGCAGAATCTCGTACATTATCTTCATTGACTGATAAGCTCTAGAAATTGCATATTAACGATGAAGGCCAACATATATAATTCTTTTAATTGTCATTTTTTTTTTTATGTTTGCAGAGTATTGTTACAACTACCAAAACACAAACTTCAGGATCTTGTTCATCTTCTTAAGATAATGAATGGGCATTCCTGGAGAAGGTTTTGTTTCAGAATGCAGAGCCCTGTGACTCCAATAATTTGCTGAGGAAGTTACCTCCTGCTGAGGCCAGTGCTGGGGAGGCCTACTGACTGACAGCTGTAATTGATGGGCACTGCTGATGATGCCAGGGACATGGCCTTGTGGGGCAGGCTGGTGATCTCCTGCCAAGGTCCACTTGAATATCACTGGGAAGGCAGGAGATGACCAATCACAGATGCCTTTTAATAGTCTGTTGACAGAAGATAAGTTAAGAAATAGAGTTATATAAGACTGCTGGGCAGAGCAGGGCAGCTGTAGGAAAGGAAGGGACAAGGAAGGGAAGAAGGAGAAAGAGGAGGAAGAGAATGTTTCTGAATATATTATTCAGGATAGGCTAAGTTATGCTGTTATAACAAATGACCCCAAATCTCAATCGCTTAAAACAACAAAGGTTTATTTCTTGCTCACGGTGCGTATCCATCGAGGGTCAGCAGGGGTCTCCACTTCATGTTGTCCTCAGCTTGGGACCCAGGATGATAGAGGCTCCACCATCTGGAACATCATTATGGGAAAGAAAAAGAGAATTGTGTTGAATTGTGCACGATGTTTAAAGACCCACCTGGAAATAACATGTATTTCCTTGGCAAAGGAAGGTATATGCCCTGCGTCTCTCAGAACCAGTGGAGAAGGACAATTCTCCCACCTGCCCAGGAGGAGAAAAACTGAAAATTTTGTGAAACAGCCTTCATATATACCTCTCAGAGGATCCAAGATTCTAGATATGGAAAGGATCTGTACTTATTGGGACAATTTGAGTTGCAAATATAGAAGGTGAAACTCAAACTACTTAAATGAAAGGAAATTTATTGACTCACAAAACTAAAATTCAGTGGCAGGTCTGTCTTCAGGCAAAACTTAATCCAAGGGCTCAAAGTCTCTAACATCTTGTCTTTTACCATCTCTTAGCTCTGTTCCTGTTCTTGTAGACTTTTTTTCAGGTCTTTATAGACCCAAGTTAAAGTTCCATGAGAAAAAAGAGCCTGTACCTCTCTTCAAATTTACTAAAAATCTGAGGCTTCAATCTCAGTCTGGACCATTTTGGGTCGTGTGTACCTTCCTAAACCAGTCACTGAACCCAGGGGGATGGAATGTTGGGCAGCCTTAAATCATATGTCTAGCCCTAGAATCAAAATTGAATTAAGTTCGTCAAAAGCATTTAGACCCAGAGGTGAAGACAGATGGTTCCCAAGGGAAATTCAGAATGCTGGACTAGAATAAATATCCAAAAATATACACAAATAAAATTATGCATATCCACTACAGGATGTAGAGATGCTCTGACCCAGTGGTTTTCCAAGTGTTGTTTCATGGTTGTTAAGCCTACACTGAGAGTTCCCGTGCTCTCCAAGCTCCCTTTCAATTAGAGTAATTGTGCTCTGTTTGTTAAATATTAGCATTCCATGTAAGATTTCTTTGGAACTAAAAAAGTGGGATTCTCTGCTTAAAACAAAACAAAACAAAACAAAACAAGAGGACTAAACAACACTGGTCTTTGATCCCACCTCCTCATTAAAAAAAAGTTGAGACTGAGATTCAGAAAGATTAGATTCTCTTCATGTCTCATTGGCCAGAATGGGTCACCTGACTTCCTCATTGCAAGGGAACTTGGGAAAGTGAGCATCTGGCAAGGGAAATAGGATGATCACAACTGGCCCAGATATAAATGGTCCATCCCTTAGGGCTGGGCGCATTGCCACTCCACACAGAGGTGGGGTTCCTTTAGGAAAAGAGAAGGAAGGAAATGGTTCTCCAGGAGCTGTCGGCCGTGTTGGTGTGAATCTGATTTCATGGAAAGTTCCTTAAGGCTAGGACTGGGTCTTGTGTCTCTGTTTATTCCCCACTGGTTTGTGAAATTTGCCTGCAATGATCTCTTTTAATCCTCAAAACAATCCTATGACTTTTAAACTGTCTATCTAGAATGGACCCTTATAACTATGATTGTGTCCCATTTTCGAGAAAGAGAAACCAAACTTCAGAGATGAATTAAGTACCCAAGTTCAAACAAGTAGGTAGTTTTGCTTGTTCCTTGCTTTGCTCCTTTGTCACCGAGGGAGGAGGGAAATTTAAGCACAAATCTTTCACCATCTAGGGGTTGACTGTAGAAAGGTCAGGGGCAGACAGTGAGAAGTGGGGCATGACAGAGGGGACAGCATGTGCAAAATCCCAGAAGCAAAATGGTACAGAGAAATGACAAATGGTTTTGTAGGTTTAGAGCCTAATAATTAAAGGAATATCATACTTAGGAGTTTAAGCCTTCATGAGGGCAGTAGAGAACTGATAAATATTTTAGGCAGAAGAATGATATCATCACATATCCAATCTATCTTCATGGGCAAAATCAATTTCAGGGAATAGGACTAGGTCTGGGAGGCTACCAAGGAGATGAGAGATGACAGTGGCCTGGATTCCAGCGTTGGCGACAGGAAGGAAGTGGAGACTCAAGAAAAAAATTAAGGACATTGAATCCACCAAATCTGAATCCAGATTTGGTACCTGGAGATGACAATCTGGAGAAGACACGGAAAGCTGAGGCTGAGTCTCAGGTTTCTAAATGGTGGTGCCATTGGCTGAGGTGGGGCAGGTGTGAGCTGAGGGTGGAGGGCAGGAACCCAGGCATCCTGGCTCCCGAGGCTGCACTGCTCGTCATGATGTACTCTGGAGGCCCTGTGCTTGTCCCCCATAGGGCTCAAGACTGGGCCACGGGTATTAAGGGAACCCTGATTGAAGTGAGGAAACCTCCTTCACTGGGTGTGGGTACAAGTCCTCACCCAACCAGTTTCTCACCCTGCAAAGAACACCAGGCATAGGTGAGGGCCATTCACCAAGAGCAGGTAGTGAGCCCCTTCCTCATCCTGCCTGGAGCCCCTACCTTTGCCTCTCCCCTGCACCCAAGGTAAGACACCTGGGCCCTCAGATTTCCTGGTAGGACCTGGCATGCATCTGGTTCCTTTCTCCACCTGTATCCTCGGAGAATTACCTGGATGCTCTCATCCCTAGTACCCTGAAGCTCAGACGCTGTACCTGGCACAGTACTGAGAGAAAAAGAACAAAAATCAATGACTTCAACATAATAAATTGATCCTAAAACTTGCATGGAAGCATAAATCCTCCCAAACAGCCAAGTCAAATAGTTTTGAACAAGAAAAGCAAGAAGGAAGGACTTCCCTGATGCCTTTGCCCCAGCAGTACCTCCTCTGGAGAGGGAGCAGTGTGGGACTGGAGCCACTGAGAATTTCCTGGAAGCTTCTAGAAGGACTGAACACAGTCTCTGAAGGGTGAGTGCATTTGGACAGGTGACTGGGTGGTTGCTCTGACGCCAAGGAGCCAGGCTGGGATAAGCGGCTTGGAAAGTGACTGTGTAGCCAGTGTGGCCAGAACACAATACACCCAGGAAAGGGTCCTGTCACACGGGCGCATGGGGTCAGACGGATGAAGAGCTTCAAAGACAGAGAGGGGAACTGTGACTTCTGTCGGTCGAAATGCAGCTTAGATTTTGCCACTCTCCCACTCCACAACCTTCTGTAGCTCCGCTGGCTACTGTCTCCTGGCTAATAAGGCAAGAGCATGTGGATGGAAAGATGGGAGAGTGCATGGAGACAGAGAGACCTATTAGGAGGCTGATGTCACAGTCCCAGAGGGAGAGGACAGGGCCTGAAGGCGACAGGAGGAAGGAAGAGCGTATTCTTCAGGGAGGGGTTTCGTGAGATGCACGCCAACCCCCTCCCCGCCTTCACCCTGGCCCTCGTCACACTGAGGATCACCGCTTCTCTGCAGCATCAGATAGCATTTCAAGCTCAGCAGATAGCAGGTAACTTATTCTACTCACCGCAGAATAGAGCCACGAAGTAGCCAGAAAAACAACTGCTGCCTAAAACTGTAAAGAACACACAGCAACTCCCTCCTGGATCCAGCTAGGCCCAAAACACAAGAGTCAGATATTCCTAGGTTCATATCTCACTTTGACACTGACTCAGGCAAGTAAACCTCAGCGCCCCAGTTTCTTCACCTATAAAATGGGCCTAATAATAATACATACTCCCTAGGTTTGACGAGGCTTTACTGAGCTCCTGTATGTAAAACCTTCAGTAGAATAACTAGTATACACTGAGAGCTCAGTGAGGTAGCTCTTATTATCAATAGCAAAATAATTGGTTAGGTATTATGTTACCCACTGTTCTGTGCAGTTGATTAGCAGCTTTTAGCAAAGGAATAGGTGCTGGAATTCTCAAACATCATTTATCTTATCATCAAGGTGGAGACGTGATTAAGAAATGTCAGAAGAGGAAACAAATTCCATTCCATTCAATTCAGGAAGTTGTGACTTGTCATTCCTAATTATAAAGTAATAGAGAGATAAATGGACAGATAGTAAATCATGAAAGCTAAACATTTGAAGTACTGACTACTTCAGTAGTGAGATTATGCTCCCTATTTGAAGTACTGACTGCTATTTTTAAAAAATAAAGAAAAGCCTATTCTATCTCCCTCCAAAAGTCCATGCTTTTGTGACAGAAGTCCATGGTGTCACCTCTAGGAGTTTTCGTTACTCAGCAATTTTGGAAATGAGTGATTGATGTAATTAAAGTTATTGGTAAAGAGAGACTCAGTTACCATGGAACAGATGAGTCAGCAGAAAGTTTAAGTAATGAAATAATGTTCCAAGGAATGATTCTTAAAATAAGCTTTTTTTTTTTTTTTTAAATTCTAGCCATTTTAACCATTGCTGGTCAGCAAAAAGATGTGAAGTAGTTAAGAACTGGAGAAAACATGCTACACAATTTTAGAAGTTCTCAGATGAAGTCATTTTCAATCAGGAAACTATATGTAGTAAGCAATAATGGTAAGTGCTCACATTTCTTGAGAGTTCACCATGGGCTTCAGTGGGCTTTGCACCCATTATCTCATTTAATCCTCATTTTTGAACATTTGGGCTTCCCTGGTAGCTCAGCTGGTAAAGAATCCGCCTGCAATGCAGGAGACCCCAGTTCAATTCCTGGGTCGGGAAGATCCCCTGGAGAAAGGATAGGCTACTCATTCTAGTATTCTTGGGCTTCCCTGGTGGCTCAGCTGGTAAAGAATCCACCTGCAGTGTGGGAGACCTGGGTGTGATCCCTGGATTGGGAAGATCCCCTGGAGAAGGGAACGGCTACCCATTCCAGTATTCTGGCCTGGAGAATTCCATGGACTGTGTAGTCCATGGGGTCGCAGAGTTGGACACGACTGAGTGCCTTTCACTTTCACTCTAACATTTAAACAAGCAATGAGGTAGGTACTGTATTATTCTTGTTGTATAGACGCAGATGCTGAATTTCAGAGAGGCTAAGAAACTTTCCCCGGGTTGCACAGCTGACAGAGGGCACAGAGGGGAATGGAATCCAAGAAGTCTGGCACCCAATCACCACTCTGTTTAGATTTCCTGATTGTCTAATCTGGTTCTTCAATACACCCCAGATAATAGAGTACAGTCAAGATTTGAATTTTGATCTGTCTGATCGCACAGCAGTTTCAAAATTCATATTTCTATGGGAAAATCCAAGTATCCTGGCTTGGGGTGCATTTCTTCATTTTCACTTCCATCGACAGGTATTGAATACCCAGGGTGCTGCAGGCTTTGGTCTCTATGTTGGTTCTACAAAGATGGCTGGGGCAGGAGGACCCTCAGGAGGGTATGTGATGGTCAGTGTGGTAGATGATGAGGCTCAGACTAGTGCTGTGGGTGAGAGAGACAGTTGAACAAGACTTCTCAGAAGGATCTATGGGACTTGAGGAGTGCATGCATGTGAAGCATGGGGAAAAGCAAACTGCTGGCTCATTTCTAAAGTCTTTCCACTGGATCACTGGATGAAGGGAGGCAAGAGAAACCAAGATCTGGGGTGAGGCTGGGAATGGGAAGGAGGTGACTTTAGTTTGGGACACTTTTTTTCATCTGTCATTTTATATGGCTTTATTCTTATATATAAAAAATATATATAATTATTTTTATTAAAGTATAGTTGATGTACAATATTACATATTATAGGTATATAGTACAATATAGTATTCACAAATTCTCCATTTATAGTTATTATGAAAATATTGGGTATATTCTTCGTGTGGTACAGTATATCTGTGTAGCTTATTTTATACCTACTAGCTTGCATCTGTCACTCCCCTACTCCTATATTGCTCTTCTCCTCTTCTCTCTCCCCACTGGTAACCACCAGCTTGTTTTCTGTGTCTGTGAGTCTGCTTCTTTTCTGTTATATTCACTAGTTTGCTGTATTTTTTAGATTTCACATGCAGGAGACCGGGGTTCGATCTCTGGGTCAGGAAGATCCCTGGAGAAAGGAATGGCAACCCACTCTGGTATTCTTGCCTGGAGAATCCCATGGACAAAGGATCCTGGTGGGCTACAGTCCATAGGGCGGCAAAGAGTCAGACATGACTAAACAACTCACACACATACACGCGCACACACGCGCACACACACATAAGTGATATCAGACAGTACTTGTCTTTTTCTGTGTCACTGATTTCACTTTCTGGCATATACCCTCAAACTCCATCCATGTTGTTGCACATGGCAAATTTTCCTTCTTCTTTTTAATGGCTGAATAGTACTCTACCATATATATAGAAATTAAGGAAACATAGACATTGAGGAAACAATCCCATTTACCAGTGCACTGAAAAGAACAAAATAACCTAGTCTGGGACGTTTTGAATTTGAGGTATTCGAAGTCCTTCTGGCTGGAGATATAATGCAGGCAGTGAGATGAGTGCCCTGGAGCAGGGGCAGGGGGTGGCACTGGAGGTAGGCCAGGTGCGCTGCAGCACCATTGAGGGGTGTGGCAGAGCTTCTGGGCAGGCTGTGGAGGGCCTACCCAATAAACAGGCTAGGCTGAAGGTCCGCACCCAGAGAGAAAAGGAAAGAGAGGGGAAAGAGACGAGGTGTATGTTTGGGGTGGGGGCTTAACTTCGAGTGACATTACAGCTGCAAACCCAACAGCCCTCTGCTCGATAGCACTAAACAGAGTTCCCATGTGTCTCTTTGGCCGGCTTTAGGAAGAAGGGGAGAGAGATGGGGACCTCCCATCTGTAAGCATCTGGCAAAGGGGGCGCTGAAGGGGCAGGGACCTCTCAAAGGGCAATGGATCCATGTCCTCAAGCTCACCCACCCTTCCCCAAACTTTGCTCAGAGCCTCTCTTCTTGCCCTGCAGAAGGAACAGAGAAGGACTAGAGTCTTTCATGGTGTCAAAGAGCATATTGGTTTGTAGATCTTAGCCTCTTATCCCTAAAGTGTGCATGCTCAGTCTCTAAGTTGCCCGACACTTTGCGACCCCAAGGACTGCAGCCCTCTGAGCTCCCCTGTCCATGGAATTTTCCAGGCAAGAATGCTGGAGTGGGTTGCCATTTCTTCCTCCAGGGAATCTTCCCGACTCTTCTTGAACTCTCGTCTCCTGTGTCTCCTGCACTGGCAGGCAGATTCCTTACCAATTTGCTACCTGGGAAGTTCTTAACCCCCCCCCAAAATGAACTACAATAAAAGAGACTCAGGCCCTGCAGAACCAGTGGAATGGAAGGAACCAAAGCTTAGCAGATTTCTAACGATCCTCCCATCTCGGTCCTGCTCCTGCAGAAGCACACCTGGAGATAAGGGCTACAGTGCATGCTCAGTGACTTCAGTTGTGTCCGACTCTTTGTGATCTCTCACGGGCCATGGCCCTCCAGGCTCCTCTGTCCATGGGGTTCACCAGGCAAGAATACTGGAGTTGGTTGCTGTGCCCTCCTCCAGGGATATTCCTGACCCAGGGATGGAACCTGCGTCTCTTACATTGCAGGTGAATTCTTTCCCCCCTGAGCCACCTGGGAACCCATAAGGGTTCCCAGGGAAGATTCCCTGGAGGAAGAAATGGCAACCCACTCCAGCATTCTTGCCTGGAAAATTCCATGGACAGGGGAGCTCAGAGGGTTATAGCGCAGGGGATTAATTAGGAAAGAACAAGGGGGAATAGGGTGGGGACAGGAAGCAGGCATCTCTGACTGCTCTGTCACCAGCCAGCTGCATGATCTTGAGCAAATGGTTTTACCTCTCAGGGCCTGAGTTTCCATTTCTATAAAATGAGCAGTTACTATTTTTCAAAGTGTAGTAAGCACATTTCTGGTGGGGGGAGCGGGGAGGAGGAGACACACAATCATGGGCAAAGCAGAAGGACTGGGGTTGGGGGGAAACCTCTAGAACAACCAGAGACCCTGAGAGACGCCAGTTGCCTTCGAAGCCCAGGCAGCCAAGAACTTCACTAAGTTAGTTAGTTTTGCAATCATTGTCTTCCATTGATGACAAGGGATACTAGCTCTCGGTGACTGTGATGGTATACACATTCCTTTCAATATAAGGAAATGGTGACAAAATTCGAAGGAAATTATTCTGTAAATAGTAGTTTCAAGAGTCAGAGGTGATGATGAGTATTGGGAAGGTGGGGCTCAAATGAGTAAGTTTCAGGGAACACTGAGCAAGGTAAGGGTTCTTTCCTTGCAATTTTGAGTCCTACGGAGTCTTCTCAGACATTTTCTAGAAGTTGTCAGGCATTTACCACCAGATTCAAAGAAAAAACTTAAAAGAAGGTAGGAAGGAAAAAACAAGTCTGGAGAGAAAAAATAATCTCCACCAGCCAAAATAAACCAGGCCAACAATTTCTACCACATTCTTCATGAGAGTAAAGAGGTGGTGTTTATTCCAAATGAGCCCTTTTCTCCAAGTCACCACTCATCCACTCTTTTATGTGATGCAAGAGAGTCAGTCCTCAACTAGCCATGAAGATCTTTGCACGTGTGAGTGTTTAGAGGAAGAGCCACCTATTACTACAGGGTTTAGATTTAGATGCTGGATACAAATAGAAGGCAAACAAAACCAACCAATCAACCAACCAACAACAAAAAAAAAAAACTTGTGGTTTAGAGCTAAAAAAAAAAAAGTCTCAGAAATGACAACTGTGTGGTAAGTCTGATGTCAAACTGTGTTAGCTGGGAAGGTGTCTGGTATGTTCTGGAACTGTGAGGGTATTTGGAATCTAAAGCTAACAGATGTCTCACTCTGCTTGAAAGATGTTGAGATGATGTTTCTAAGGGCCTGTGGGTTCCCTTGGGGACAAAGCCACTGATAGTTTTTACAGGAAAAAAAAAAATCCCCAAGCTGACGACCATATATAAAATACAAGGATTCAAGAAAAGGATTGAGGGGTTGGAGGAAGCAAAAAACAGTCAAACTGAGACATCAAAAAGAAGAAGAAGATGGAGAAGGAAATGGCAACCCACTCCAGTATTCTTGCCTGGAAAATCCCATGGACAGAGGAGCCTGGTGGGCTACAGTCCATAGGGTCACAAAAAAGCTGGACATGACTTAGCAACTAAATGACAACAAGAACAAAATTTGTTTAAAGTTTTTGAAAAGAAGAGGAAATACAAAATAAATGCGTGAAAGACTCATGATTGAAGTCCTTGTCCCCACTTGAATATGTTTGCTAGAAGTTGCTCTGTAAAATGATGGGTGAAGGCACATTCATTTTTCGCTTGCATTATGTGAGTTCATTGTGGGCGGGCAGGCAGTTACTCCCAATAGGAGAAATGAGCAAATCTTTTCAGATGGCAATTATTTAGGGAAGTAAACACTCCTTGGCAGGAGCATCGGTCCTAGTCCTTCCTTGCTGGTGAGTGTCTAGGGGAGATGACATACTCCTAGCTTTTTCCTCATCTGTACTTCACACCCGGAGTCCTGAGGAGGCAGCCCCGTCCTCCAGCAGCGTTGGAGGAGGGCTAAGATGTTTCCCGGCCCAGTCTAAAAATATCTCCCTTGACAGCCTGTCATAGTGTCTGAGATTCCACCATTATAAATTCATTCCTCTCTGTTAAGGCATTTTGTTTCCAGGAGTTCTCGGTTAAAATACAGATATCTGCGAGATCTTAGCTTGGCTGAGACAGAGGGAGAGAACACAGCCTAGGTGTTAGGAGACTCGGGTTTCCGTTTGGTTCTGCCTATAGACTCAGTGGGGCTTCCCAGGTGGCGCTAGTGGTAAAGAACCTGCTGCCAATGCAAGAGATGTAAGAGACAAGGGTTTGATCCCCGGGGTTGGGAAGATCCCCTGGAGGAGGGCAAGGCAACCCACTCCAGTATTCTTGCCTGGAGAATCCCATGGACAGAAGGGCCTGGAGGGTTCACCATAGGATCACAAAAAGCTGGACACGACTGAAGCGACCTAGCACACGTGCACACGTAAACTCACTATGTGAGCTTGGGCAAGTCATTTTCACTTTCTAAACCTCAGTTTCTCCACTGATTTTTAAAAAAAAAGAAAAGGGAAAAAGGAAAAAAAAGACAGGAATAAAAAGGGAACTGAACTAGAGAGTTCTGAGATCTCTGGTTTCAGGAGGTACGATCTGTTCACTTCAGGGTTTGGCCCGGACACCAAGTCCTTTGCCACTGGATTGCCACGTGTTAAGAGCAACTCCTTTGGGCCAAAGGATTTGGCTATCAGGTCAAGGGAGTATCTTACTTCCCCTTCTCTGAAAAAAAACAAATCCCTGCTCCTCCCTTACTGTTGGCCACCTCAGCAAATGGCAACTCCATGCCTCTGGGTTTTCAGGTTCAAATTCTTGAAGGCACCCAGAATTCCATTTCTCTTGTTCCCAAGAGTGTATATAGATCCAACCCACCAGCAAAACTTGTTGACCCTACCTTCAAATTATCGCCCAAACCTGACTGCTTCTCCCCATTTCCCCGGCTACCATGCTGGTCCAAGACTGAATTCCATCACCTCCCCCTAAAATTCTCCGTCAGCTTCTTAACTGGTCCCTGTGTCTACTCTTCCCCTTCCAGAGTCTCAGCTCCTCATACCTGGGGATGCCTTTAAAACATAACTTAGATCCTGTCTCTCGCCTGAAAACCTTCCCTCTCCCACTTCCTCCCTCTCTGTCATCATAAAATCCAAAAAATCTCACATGGACCTATGAGGCCCCATATAATGTGAACCTGGCTTTGCCTTGGTCTAATTCCCTCCCTCAAAAGTTTTATTGCTGTTGCTCAAACTTGCTCCTACCTCAAGATCTTTGCACCTGCTATGCCTTCTGCCTGGAATCTCTCCCTCCGATTATCTGCCTGTCCTTTCAGTGGTAAAGAATCCACCTGCCAATGCAAGAGATTTAGGAGACTTGAGTTTGATCCTGGGTCAGGAAGATCCCCTGGAGGAGGAAATGGCAACTCATTCCAGTATTCTTGCTTGGGAAATCCCATAGATAGAGGAGCCTGGCAGGCTACAGTCCATGGGGTCACAAAGAGTCAGACACAACTGAATGAAAATGCACGCACAGGCACCCATTCCCCCAGCTTATCCACTCTAACGCCCCCTCCCAGGCGATGCTTCCCAGACTGCCTTGCCTTAATTTTTTTTCCTAATGCTCATCACCTGGAAATGGTGATTAGCCATTATCACACTTATTTGTTTACTTTCTGTCCTTCTCTCTAAAATGTAAGCTCCAGGAGGGCAGGGACTTTGCTTTGTTGCTCGCTGCATCGTCATCACCTAGAACAATGTATTTGGCACATTATAGATGCTCAATTAATGTATGCTGGAGAGACAGAAGGTAATGATTTAAGTGGAGCTGCACTAATATGGAGGCCAGCCTAAGCTTTCCACTGGATTGGTCAATGCCAAGGGCTTCCCATGTGCTGCTTCAGCAGGGCAGCAAGTCCTGGGGAGACAAAGGTAGAGCCTATTGTTGGGAGATGTGGGTGGGGCGCTGTGTGGGGTATAGGTTGGTAGGGGAGGCAAAGACTCCAAGCTGAGTTTATATGTTTATGGGCTACAGAGTTTTTATTCAGACTAGAGGAAGTAGCCAAAAGGCCCTCAGGACACACTCCCAAAGATAGGAGCCTGTAGAGAAAGGGTGGGTTATGTATGAATCAGAACAGCTGTGAACAGTCATGTGGGCTAACCGGAAATTCAATTCTGCCCCTGTAGGGGATCCCAAGCCAGGTCTAGTCAGCTCCCAAAGGTCAGAGCTGCCTTCTCAGGCTCCCCACTGTCCCCCTTAATCAAGTTCTAGAGAGGAATATACAGATGCCAGGGAGGGGGGGAAGGGAAGAGTGCTGCAGGATACCAGCCGTGCTGGCAGGATTTCCCCCAAGTCAGAACCCAAAGCCTCAAGTCTTCCTCCCTCCCTCCCCTCCCCTCAGGCCTCGGCTAGCATCTTCAGTGAAGTGAGGTCTTAAGAGAGTATGACCATAATAACTATGTCAAAGGATGACCACATGCCACCCATTAGAATCCTCACAAAACAGGTGGTACAGGCCATTGTACAGAAGGGGCCATTGAGGTTCAGAGAGGTTATGTGATTTGCCCAAGGACACACAGCTTATTAAATTGCAGACGTAGAATTGAGTCACCAAGGCCAAAGGGCCCAACCAGTAAGCTATAATGCCTCTGGACAACAGCCTACATCTCCATGCTGCCTGGAGCGCCCCGGTCACACTCAAGTCCTGGCTTCTAGAATACTGGAGCAGTGCTGTTTACCTCTGAGCCTGCTGCCACAGGAGTCCCTCCCGGCCCCCCTACCACCCCACACTACAGCCGACAGCCTGCTGGGATGGTGGAATGGCTGGAGCTCACACCCCAAATACAAGGCTGGTCAGCAAAAGGTGGCTAAAGGAAAGGAAAGCGCCCAGGGCCAGGGCTGGATGCAAATAGAAATCCTTGAAGACGCTGAATCCTCTGAGGTAGAACCCCAGCTGTGTGGAGCGCCTCCGACAGGCCGCTGGTGCGCACCAGAGCTCTCCAGCCCTTGTTTGATGAGCAGCGGCCAATAAATTCATTAATCATCATTTTATGCCTCATCAAACCCCCTCCAAGCCCCTCCATGGGAGTTACACAAATTAGCCCCTGAAAAGACAGTAATTTCAGTTTAGCGAGGTAAGTGCTTTCTGATGGGCTCTGCGCACAGAGCTCTCCTGACAAGCCAATCCATCAGCGCACTGGGAACCGGGCGCGGCCGGGTTGCCCGGACCAGCCGGCCCTCACCAGGCCCAGCCTTGCACAGCCTAGCTTGCGACGGCTACCTGGCGAGTGTCTCGGCCTAGGGCGCCCCCTTTCCCCAGCTCTTTTGCACCCATCCTCCGAAGTCTGTCTCAGCCGCCCTTTTGCCCTCACCCACCCCTACCTGCTCCTCAACCTTCCAAACAGAAAAGAAACTGTTGGAAACACCGAGGATCAAAATCGGGTAACGAACTTCTCCGAGGGTTAAGGAGACAGACGTACTGATGCTGAAGTTCTGAACTCTCGCCCAGGGGAGGGGAGAACCAGGTAGCCCTTTCCCCTCATTCAGTCTGGATGTCGGGGTTCGGCGACTCTTTGAAACCATGGAAGGGTTATGTGTATTGCGGGCATACTTTATTGGGGAGAGGGTGTGTCCACGCCAGTCCTGAAAGAAATCCCCGGATCAAAAAGAGAGCCGTCTGGGAACAGAGAAGAGGCTCTCCGCGCCTGGAGGGCGGCTCCACGGGACACTGGTGGCTGGAGGTGGGGGACACGCCTGGCCTTTTTCGCGGCCCTAGCCACATGGGGTGAAAGATGACGCCTGGGGAGGGGAGCAGGGAAGGATTTTTCCATCGAATGGGCCTGGCCAGTAGGACTCCAGTATAGGGAGTTCGGTATGAAAGGAGAGGGGAACAAACCTCAGAACATTGTGGCGAATGGTTGGGTATTTGCAAGCGCGAAGCCAAAGCCGCGCCTTCTCACTTTCCGGTCCTGGTGCACAGAAGGTACCAAGCGGATCCTACCCGGCGGGCAGGGGAGATGGACGAGGAGCCGCGGTCCACCGAACCGACTGACCAGCGCGCACGGCCGCGGAGAGCTCGAGCGCCCGGCGACGCGCCCCTCCTTCATTAGCTTCCCCTCCACGCGGCGCTGCCTCGGAAAATAAGTTAGCAAACGGGGAGCCGTTTATCTCTTTTATCTTGGGGCCTGATCCAATTAAATAAGTGTACATTTACATTTGCATCCATCAGGCGGGAGCACTGAGAGCCCGGGGTTTGCTCGGAGCAAATAAAAGCAGATTTCACTGGGAAAAGTGGCGTCTGGGAGCGCCGGGCTCCTCCGGGCGCCGGAAACGAGCGTGGCCCGGAGGGAGGCCTTGGGGACCTTGGGTTGGGGCTTGAGGCCGATTGGAGGCCAGAGATCCCCAACGGCCCGGAGGGGCTCCGGCTAGGGCGGGGTGTGCAGCCGGAGCTGCCTCCCGGCCCCCGAGGCGATTGTGTTAGGCCACAACCTGGGCCCCACCTGGTGCCTGGGACCCAAGTCGCATTTAGAGCGAAAACGAAAAGAAGAACCGCTCCGGCCTGGTCCAAAAGGGAGACCCGCGGGGTGGGTCTACGGACAGTCCGGCAGCTTTGGCCAGTTTAGGGGGAAGAGCAGGGGGCAAGTTCCAGGTCCGGCCGATTTCCCTCCTATTCGGCGGCCGAGAGGCAAAGGAATGCTAAGAGCCAAACAGAGGGCGCGCCTCCCGCTGTCCTCCAACGTCCTGGCCCGAGGGGAGATCAGGGAACACCTTCAGGAGGGGTAGAGGGCATGTCCAGGTGAGCACCTCCAGCTTTGCCACGCCGGCCTCATTAAAGATTCGCTCTAAACCGGGTTTGAAGAATTTGAGGGTAGTTTTAGCAGCAAAGATGTCTAACCCACAGGCCAAAAGATAGAAAAGATCTTTGGGGGCCGCGGCTGCATGGTAGACCCCGCTACATGCCAAACCGCAAATAAAAAACTGTGCGGGGGCCCAGAGGCCGGGCATGGGAAGGCCTGCAGAAACGGAATGCGTGCCCCTAAAGCCGAGCGGGAGCACCCGACATGCCCGGGCTGCGCGGGCGGCGGCCCCCACCAGCAGGCTGCTCCGGCCGCCCGCAGATTGCTCAACTGCCTGCCGCTGGTTTGTAAAGACTGTGCCCCAGCCTTGGCAGGCATCTGCAGGGTTAATCCTCTTTTGGTCGCAGGCCCTGCTTCCCGAATCCCCAGTGTTAACTAGGTTCTGGGTCCCAGGCCGGAGCGAGTGGGATGGCGGGGGAGTTTACATTTGACCCTCTTGGGGTCCAGAGCTAAGGACCCAGCGGCGGGGGTGGGCGGGGGGTGAGGAGGGGGCATGGCCGGGTGTCGCCTAACTTCTTCTCTCTGCGAGCCGCAGGGCGCTCGGGGACCAGTAGGCGGCGCCCTTCCTGAACTGCATCCGCCTGTGTCTCCCTCTTGGGAGCGCAGGCACATTCCTTTCAGTTTGGGCGCTTTGCAAGGGCGTTATTTCGTGTCTCTGCCCGGGGTTGGCAGCTTGTGAGGCGGGACAGGTGGGCTGGTTGGCACCACCCGTTCTGAAACCGCACGCACGACCACCTTACCCCAGCCCCTAAATCTTCCAGGTTCCAAGAGCTGCGTACATCTCAGGGGAAATGAGAGGGCCCCGAGGGGTTTGCAACCAGGAGGCCTCGATGAAGGCTCCTCACCTAGGCCTAAGAACAACACTTCGGGCACTGGCCCCCGGATCCGAGGAGTGGGGAAGAAAAGGGGCCCTTTCTGCAGCCTCAACCTCTCTGAGCCCTCGGGGACTGACTGGGCTGTTGGCTTGTCACCCCAAATCCCAGAAGCTGATTCTGCCGCGCACAGAGGGGGAAAGGGGAAGAAACCCAGCGGGTCTCTGGTTTGGAGCTCCCTGGGTAAGGGTGGCGGGGGCTGACTGCAGGGACCCCACTCAGTGATCCCGCGGCCTCTGTTGCTGGACTCAGCAACTCTTTTGCGAGATGCAGAGACTCCTAGTCACCCTCAGTGTCAGGCTAGCCTCTGTTTAGACACTGGAACCAGCGCAGCCAAGCGCAGGTGGCAAATGCCGCGCAACCCCCGCAACGAGGTGTTTTAGGCGCTGCTTCGCATCGCGTAATTTGCGCGCCCCAGTTCAAGCGTGCGAACAAACCTCCGGCACAGGCCGGAAGGTTTCCCCCTTGCCCTCCCCGCCCCACCGCCCCTTGCAGAGAGCATCGCCTTCGACACGGCCCAAGATGTGGCCAAGCAGAGGCTCAGAGGCTCTAGGAGGAACTTGGAACCTTACAGACAAGCCACTACTTCTGAGATTAAACGCGGGAGACTGTCTTAACCGCACATACCTCGATCCGCCCGGCAGGCAGCCCCCAAACTGAAAAGTCTCTACACACCAGAAAAAACATTGGTCAGCGAACCCCAGCTCTGGAAAGGAGAAAACCCTAAACTTAATTCGGGGCTTGTACTTAGGGCAAAGTACGCAAAGAAAACTCTAGAGGCCAGGGCAGGAGGGATGCAGGCAGGGGACAGCGAATTTGGGCATCAGCCTTCCAACCTCTGGCGGTTTCGCTGCCCAGCTGGAGGCGCTTCCCGCAGCCCCTCGTTGGGGAAAAATGCCGCGGGCTCCCCGGTGCGCGGCTCCCGTTCCCAGGCAGCCCCCGCGGGCATTCGGCTCCCAGCCCCGAGCCTCAGCAATCAGACCCGGGAGGCCCGCGCCTCGCTATTTGCATATTCCCGGGAACACAAGGAGGCCTGTAATTTTCTTTTTAAAATCGTTGGGCAGGGTTTAGGGCCAGTGCTTCCAAATCCCGCAGAGTTGATGTCGTCCTTAAACTGGACTGGCCTATTCTTCTGACTTTTTTAGAAGAGAAGGTGATTCCTGGGGTTACATATTCAACAGGGGGGAAAAAGCTGATTGTGAACCGGGCTGTGTGTGCGGGGGGTGGTTGTGGGTGGAGGGGATTGGAGCGCGGGGGGTAGGGCAAGTCATCTCTGGAATTCAATTGTTTTTAAAAAATCATTTATAATTAAAGGGACAAAGTAAAATACGATCGTCTCATGCATATTTAATCATTCACACTTCCAAGTTTGAAACCATTTTCCCTGAGTGAATTTTCTAATTTAAACTCTGAAGTCGACTGCCATTCGCCAAAACAGCTGGACAATGCTGCTTTCAAACTTGTTTAAATTCGAATAAGCTAAAAGAGCCCCGTTGCAGGTTTAAAGGAAAAAGAAAAAGTAGCAAAAGTAAAACCTCCGGTGAAAGTTTGGGCGGTGTTTAAAAAATCAAGTAGGGTTAAAGTAGTCTTGAGTAGAAATGCAAATATGTGCATTTTGATTTAGCCTAATTAAACTGGTGTTATGTGCAAACACATTCTCTCTACACTCAGAGGCTTGGGTTTAATAGAGCAAATTAATTTCCCTCGCTGGCGTATGTTTTTGCCCTAAAGCCTCCCCTTCCCCGACCAGTGAAAATTTCCCACGAAATTCCACACGTCCGCGGTTCTCCATCTCCAGCGCAAAATGGAGACTGGAGCACCAACAGTGCTAGCGGGCCTCGGGCGCAGGGCGGTTTCTCTTCCTCGTTTGGGACTGAGACCCGACCTGACTTCGTTTTGAGATGAAATGTGCGGGATTAAATGGAGAAAATAAAACCTCAGAAATACTTTTGCAGCTACTCGAGACTCTTGAATGAGCGATGGGAGACGTGCTAAGGTGACGACAAGCCTGATCAAATCCACAACGGCCTCATTATCTAGGCAAATGTCCTTTAACTGCTGAATGCCTCTTGTCCAAAAAGGGGGTCCGTGGGGTGGGGCGGGGGACCCTTCTGGTCCATCCGGGGCTCCCCTTCCTTCCCTAAACGCCTGTGGTGCTCCCTCCCCAACTTCCGCCCCCTCTCTCGCCAATCTCCTACTCTGCAAAGTGCAGGCTTGTAATTCAGGACAAGTGTGACACCTACCTGTGAAAGGGGGGAACCGTCCCCTCGCTGGTCCCGCGGCCCCAGCCCCGCGGCTGCGCGGGGAATCTACCCGGCCGCCTACCACCCGCACGGTCGCGGATGGAACATTTACTAATTTAATGAAATCCAGCGAAGAGATCAATGCCCAGTTTTGAAGAGGTAGAAACGACAGTGACTTGGGAAAGCCTTCTCCTTGGCATCCCCCAACTGCTTCCCGCCCGCATTAGCCCAGAGCACCTTTGAAATAGTAATAAGGGCTAAATCCGGCATAAAATCGAACTCATTAGCAAAGTTCACCAGCTGATTGCTTTGCATAAAACACGACACTGATTGGAAGTAATTAGGTTAAGCGTTGGAGCTCGGGTGGTGCGTGTCTCTAACTGGCTTTGCCATCTCTTCTCCCTTCTGGGCACACACTTGGGTCTCTCTCGTCCCTCCTCCAGGGTCCAATCACCCCCCACAGCAGCCCGCATCAGTGATCCAAATTTGCATTCCGGGCAGCGCCAGGTTCCCTGGAGCTCGAAGCCTAATTACGGTTTCCCGCTGGCAAACTGGGTTCGGTGGAACCTTTCATTCCCCACTTCGAAAAAAAGTTGCAGGTTGCATCTTTTGTCCGGGGCGATGGATAGTTTATTGAGGCTTCTAACAAGTAATGAGTGGCTCTGATTATGTTAAAATCTCTTTTAATTAAATATTTTGCATTTTACAAAGGCGGCTGCAGTTTCTTTTACTTTTCAAATCTAAGAGTATATAACCTGTTTCCTTTCTGTAATAATACTTTAGCTCATACCCAGAAAAAATCAATAGGTGTAAAAAAATTAAATTAAACTTGTATTTTTAAACTATGAAACAGTTTTGGGGGAAACACAAATGTATATATTTATATTACAAAAAAAACATTAAATGCCTGTACAGGTGTCTTAATTTCATAATTTACTTCAAAGATATTGAATTATCAATTTAAATACAAAAATGCTACATTAAATATACAGAATAAGATTTAATACAAATCCTTTTTTAAATTTTTCTTTTCAGTTGGTTAAGACATTTCTGTGGGTGTGTGGAGATGTTTACATTTTTATATCATCCATCTCCATGTACTATAAACTTTTTAGTAGGAGGGGTAGTTTTGCTTTTCTCTCATGTTGATGGAAAAATAACTGCCAAGGCCATGTTTTCTTTTTTTAATAAATTAGGAAGGTCCGGGACCGACGCAGCCCGCGTTAAATGTCGGACATACCTTTCTTCAATTCATAGGGAGAGTCTTTGCACAGGTCTAGCTGGGACTGGCTCCGCAACATTTTCGGGTCTTTAGCCAAAGCGTCCGCTCGATTCAACACGGTCTGGTTTAATCCATTGAAATGCGAGCCCGGACCCGTGGTGGGGCCTGGCCCGGGCCCCGGGTGGCCGTGAAGGTGTCCGAAGGAGCCATAGTTCGTGTAGCCAGGATAGAAGGGCGCCGTGTAGTAGAGAGGCCGGGACAACACCGTCCCGCCTGGGAAGGGACACTGCGCCGAGGGCGAGCGCGATGGCGCCGGGGCTGGCGAGGCGCGGCTGCCTCCTAGGGCTTGCCCGGCTACGGGCCCGGGGCACGGTGGGCACGGAGAGCCCTCGCTCCCGCCGCCCCCGTCCTTGACCTTGTCCGAGGATGTGGCGATCTCCGCCAGAGACCACAGTTTGGGCTTGGCGAGCACCGCCTGCGGCGGCGGCGGTGGCGGCGAGTGTATGACCGAGGACCCTCCGGGACCGGGGGGCAGCTCTCCCGCGGCTGGGTGCGGGCCCGGAGCCGGCGCGCCGGAGGGGTAATGAGGGGCTGGGTCCTCGGCCAGCCGCGCTGCCGCGGGCCCGGCCGGGGAGAGCCCGCCGGCGCGGGGGGGCCCGGGCAGCGCGTCGAGGCGACCCTCGGATGGCGGCTCCTTAAAATCCGAGTCGCTGAGGCTGCCCTCGGTCTCCTTGCCGGCAGGGGTGGGCGGCCCCTGCAGCCGTTCACAGCCCGAAACCGCCTTTTGCTCTGCTCCTCCTGCGGGTGAAACCCAGGCGGTCAGAGGCACGGAGGCCACAGGTCCCCACCCGCAAAGGCAAAAGGCCCTGTCCCCAATCTCCAGGCCTTGGGCGCCCCCTCTCCAGGCCCCTCTTTGGCTCCACACACCCTTTCCCGCGTCCACCAACCTGCTTCGGGGCCCTCGGGGTCGCCCTTGTCCTCGGACTTCTGGGGCTCATCCTCGTCGTTCTTCTCCAGATCAATGTTCTCCTCCTCCTCCTCGTCCTCACTGCGGTTCCGTGGCGTCCACGTCATCTTGTTCTCCTTCTTGAGGCGCCGGCGCGCGTTGGCGAACCAGGTGGACACCTGGGTGAGGGTCATCTTGGTGATGATGGCCAGCATGATCTTCTCGCCCTTGGTGGGGTAGGGGTTCTTGCGGTGCTCGTTGAGCCAGGCCTTGAGCGTAGCGGTGGCGTCTCGCGTGGCGTTCTTCCGGTACGCGGGGTCCCCGTACGGGTACGAGCCCAGGGGCGCCGCGTACGGGTGGTACCCCAAGGAACCTGCCATGCCCGGTGTATGGTCGTAGGGAGAGCCCTGCAGGGAAAGGGCAGAGAGAACGTGAGTGGGCCGTGGTCCCCAGTTGGCACCTGGGCGACCGAAGCACACTTCCTCTGCGCCCAGGGGTCTTCGGGCAGCGAGGCCCGCACTCAGGCTCCCCCTGGGGTAGGGCTGGAGGGCTCAGACCCGGGGGCAACCCCTCTTCCTCCTTAGAAGGAAGCAGAGGCCGCCAATCCCTGAGTCCTTGGAGGCTCTTGGAGCAGTCCTGGCTTCCCCGGCACCTGGTAGGCCCCCCTCTGGCTGGGCACGTCCTCCCCCGCGTGAGCAGATCCGGCCACCGAGGCCAGGCCCCTCTACCCAGAGAGAGGCCCGGGCAGCGGCGGCGACTCTGCTCTCTGCGCCCGAGTGGCTGCGCAGTAGAAACAAGGGTAGTGAGCAAAGGAAGTCAAGGAATTTTTTTCCCCCCCAGAGAAAGGCAAACGAAGATTCAAGCCTTGTCCCTGGCACCCCCTCCCCTCCAAAAGTGTTATCCCAAACCGAAGCCACGGCGCTTTTCCAGAAAGTGCACCCGGCCGAAAAATCCCGGATGCACCGCAGCTCGCCCGACTTTTCAGAAATTTAATACCTCCAAATCGGATTGCGAAGATAGGATTACGGATTTGCAACATTTTGGAGGACTAATTAAAGGCGAGGCCAAACACATTTACACAGACCGAGCACGCTTCTGTTCAGATTTCGGATCTATTTCTTTTGAACTACTTTTCGCCAAATGGCCAAACCCCCCAAAATGAAATAGAGTAAAATGTGCAGGACGGCCTAGAGCTCACGTTTGAACCAAATGTTGCTCTTTGAAGCGACCTCTCCCCCCAAAAACCCCTTCCGCCAAGTTAGCGATCTGAGCAAGACGCGGCTCTCCTCTCCGTGCAACTCCTGAGCCCGAAACCCGGGAGAAGCCGAGAGAGACAATCGCCCAAGTTCGCAGGGGCCGCGAGGCTCGGCGGGACGGTCCGCGGTGAAGCCGAGGCCCGTGTCCCCCGCAACCCCCGCCCGCCACGCGCGGCCCCAGCTGCCCTCGCCCGCCCAGGCTCCCGCTCACTTACCACGTACGAAGAGAAGGCGGCGGCGGCTGCCGCCGCGGGATCGGCACCGTACTGGAGGTGCGAGTTGTAGCCCGGCGAGGGCGCCGTGAAGGCGGTGGAGCCGGCGTAGGGCGAGAACGCGGAGCCCGACGACGAGCGGCCGAGCTCATCCGTGCGGGGCCCCGAGATGACGCTGGTGCTGTACGCCGGGCAAGAGTAGAGCGCCAGCGAGGCGGACGGCTGGTACAAGTAGCCCTGCGGGTAGGACATGGCCACACACGGGCATGGGGCGCTCCGCGCCGCGGCCGCCAACGAGCCGGGCGGCGCCCTGCGAGGGCGAGCGGGCGGGCACCTGGTCTCCGGCTGCCCCGGGCCGCTGCTCCTCGGGCCCCGGCTCCCGGGCTCCGGCCCGCGGCGCCTCCTCGCTGGCTTCCCGCGCGCCTCTGGCTGCGACCGATGAGCCCGCTCCTCTGCGCGCCTCGCTCCTCCCGGCAGGGTTTCCCCCCCTCCCTTGTTGCTTTCTCTTTTTCCCCCTCGCTCTTTGCACTGGGGGGCTCCGCTTTTGGCTTCGCAAAGGTCCTGCCAAGATGCTAAGTTGGAAATTGAGGATTCTGACGCCTTGTGCGCGCCTGAAGCTCCTCCTTCCCGGGGTGTAGTCGGTGGGAGGACTGGCAGGAGCCTCTGGGCGGCCGCAGCCAACCCGGCCGCCAGGCGCTCCTCGTCCTCTCCCTCTTCCTCCCCGGCTCCCTCTCCCGCTCGCTGGCGCTCCCCTCGCCCCTCCCTAGCGCCCGCCTCTCCTCCGCGGCCCTCCTCTCCCCCCTCCTCTTATTCCTCCCCCCCCCCTCCCCTCATCGGTCTCTCCCTCTCTCTCACTCAGACTCTCGAGCGCCGGCCCCAGGATGACAATCACATCCCAGGCGCGACTATCTCTTCCAACTTTCCTCCCCTGCTAAGTCGGGGAGGAGGAGCGGCGGTTCCGACACAAGCGGGCCCTGGTGGCCGGTCCGCGTTCCGACGCACAAAGGGAACGAGGCAGCGGACCACGCGCCAGCGAACGCTCTGCTTTTTCTACGCCACAGTAAATCGCGGAGTTAGCGGATTTCTTGTTCGCGAGGAGGCTGGGCTCCAAAGCGGATCGCTGTCCACCCTCCCCTGGTTTCTCCCCCTAGTTAAAGGACCCACGAGAGCGCTGGAGACCCAGATGGATGCCAGCGTTCAGGGCGCTGGGAGTCCGGGGTGACTATCCTCCACCAGCAGCAGCAGGTGGGCGAGAGACAGGCCTTGGACATCTGCACGTCTCCGGCTCAGCCTCCCGTCCACCAACTCCCCGCCAGACGGCGAGGGAGGAGACACTGGGGACCCAGTACTACGGGGGGGAGCCTTTCTCTAGAGAGGTTGTGGGCAAGAGCTGCCAGACGGAGGAGAAGCAGCTACACTGGAGTAAGTCTCTGGACTCCATTACGCCCTCTCCCACAATGGCTCGCTGCCCCTTTCTTGGGGCTTTGCATCACCGGCAGCTCGCCCCTCCAGGCCGGTGGTGACGGTGGTGGAGAGTGCGGGTCCTCTTCCAGTTCGCACGCTCACTCGCTCGCACCCGCCCACGCTTCACCGCTAACAGTCCGCGGGGGAGTAACCAACCCAACCACTGTTTGTTCAGCGAGGCGCTGGCAAGGCAAACACAACTGAGTCACAGGCCGAGCCCTTGCCCACGAAGGCCACACAGAATACAAAATAGACCTTTTGCCTGTCTCTACACCCAGCGCCACCGCAAGCCACAGAAGCACTCGAACTCTGGGACAGACAGGGGCGCTGGTGAACCAGGACAGGGGCTGGCACAGTTTTGGGCACTCCAGTAGATCAGGGACTTTGTGGCTTTTATAATGCAGTCACACGGAAGCCGAAGTATACCTAGACACAAAGTTTCCCTCAATGACTCTGACAGTTGAGATACTTTTATTTCCTAAGTTCCAACCGGGTCTGGCACACAAGCCTAGTCTCCAGACCCGCACTCTGCAGCGCGACTTCACGCACGCGCGCAGACTCCTCCCCGTCAGTTCTCCCAGGCCCCGCCCCTCAGGCGGATATTCTCCTACAACTTCTGAAATCGCCCGGCCCCATCCCTCCCTGCCTTCGCCTCTAATTGGACGCTGGCCTCTATAGGCTCCGCCCCTCGGCGACGTGAGCCCGCTTCCCTCCGAGTCTAGGCGCCGAGGGGGCGGGGCGGGGCGGGGCGTCGGCGCCCTATTGTCATGGAGACGGGAAGCCGGCGGCGGCGGTGGCGGGCATAGCCCAGCTGAGGTGGCAGCGAACCGGCCGCGACTGAGGCGAGGCCGAGCAGCCCCGCGCGCGCGGAGGCGATCGCTGGCGGCCTCTCAGCAGCCAAGGGGGCAGTGTCCTCCGGGGCTCGGGCTAGGCCGGGGTGATCGCGGGGAGTGCCCAGGAGCGTCCCCGCCTGCTTGCGTCGCTCCCGCTCTTGCGGCCCTTCAGCTCCCCAACGCCCGCCCCCGGCTCCGCCCGCTGCCGCCGCCGCCGCCGCAGCCCCTCGCGCTAACGGTCGGTAGCGGCCCGCGCGCGCCGCCCGCCGGGGGCTCGCGCCAGCCACGAGGGAGCGTCCGCGGCTCAAGCTCCCGCGCTGCGGAGGAGAGGTGAGCCCCGCGTCCATCCTGCCACCGCGTACCCTCTGCGTCTCGGCCGGGCTTCCTGCCTCTCGAGCCGCGTCCACGTCCGCCCGTGGACGGGATGGACGTGGTGGTGCCCTGCGCCCCTCCGGGCTCTCGGTAGGCATGGGCCGCGTGAACGTTGGGCGGGATTCTCGTGGTGTGACGGTCCCCCCAGCGGGCGGGCGTGGGCGTGGTCCCCTCCATCCACGCGCGGCGACTTCACCCCCTCGGCTCTGGTCCAGGATTCTGATCTCGGAAATGGAGCCCTGGAGGTTTGTGCCACCGAGAATCTGAATCTGTCAACACAGACATCCTCATTACATCATCCTGCCACTCTGGGCAGCCCCCACTCCCCCCACCCCACCCCCCGCCAAAGCACACACACACACCATACTTCCCGCCCCCGCACCCCCCGGTTTTCTAATACTGTCTTCTTTTTGGTGTCAAGGGCTTGGAGAGAATCCTGAAAGATATTGAAGCATTTAGAATTTATGGTTCTGTTGCTGTGGTTGTCACCTCCGCTCTGCGTCAAATTTGAGACTCATTTCTTAAGGATGTCTCTATTTTCTGCTTTATTTGCACATTGATGGCTCTGCTGCTCCGCCGGCCGCCGCCGCCCGCGTCTGCGATAGACTCGTGTTAATATGCTAGAGGGAAGAGCTGATCATTAGCAGGCAGGCGGGATTCAGATAGCATCTGGCGGGTTTTCTCCGTTTTCATGTGAAAGCCTTCCGTTTTTGCTGGTAAACCCGAGGTTTTAACTTTTAGCCTTGGATGCATTCCTTTCTCTCCCCTCCCTCCTTTTTCCACTTTATTCATCAGCTTTCCAGTTTGGGAGCCTGCTTACTTTTAGCAGTAGTTTAACTCATCTCCTGTCACTGAAGCTTTCTCCCCCCGGCAGGCAGGAACTAACTCCCTCTGGTTCCAGGTTACCAAGACGATTCTTTTTCTTTTCCGCTTACTGGTGCATTTGTATCTTTCTGAACATTTGCACTTAGGTTAGGGCTAGGCATGCCTTGATCTTAATGAAAGACTTTAAAACATTCTAATTTTAAAACTTCCTAAGGGTTTATTGGTTTGTCATGTCTGCACGGATCCTGTTACGCATTACTCTTAAAATTTAGAGCTTTAAAATAACAGACACAATCGTATTGCTAAAACATGGTGTGGAGCTTGCTCCTAGAGTTTGGGCTGCACAGTTGTCATTGTTTAAATCGAGTGCAAAAGAGGTTATTCTTGTTTATTTAGTGTAATAACTGTTTACAGTAAAAACTTTAAAGACTTATAAAAGTAGATCTGTATTTTAAAAGATCTCATCATTCTTGTGGGAGAGACACAACACAGGCTAGGAAAGGCAACAGATTGTTTCTGTCATATCGCTTTGCTGTTTTGGAGTGTACTTAAAGGATTATGATTGATAAGGCTGTCTTGCCAGAGAATGTTGACACAGGTGTGCATCGTTATCTTAATTAAGATCCTGAGAAAATGTTGTCTATAAAATGGTGACATAAGAAGGGCAGCATATTTTTGTACAGTTTTGCTTCTGGAGAATTTAATTGCACTAGAAATCTGTCTTTGAGTTCCAGATTTTGTGAGCACTTTGGCAGCAGAAGTTTGAGAGAAATGATAGTTCAATGTTAAGTGTTCTGGCATGTATTGATACTACTTGTGGCTTTTTTGGCAATGCTTCTGTCGGCTTTCTTTGTGCTCCATCTTTGTGGAATAATGGTTTCTGATTTAGAAAGGAAAGCATGAATAGCCTAGTATGTTATTAAGCAAACGTTTATTAGTATTCAGAAAAAAATATGTAGAGGAAGACATGCTTAATGTGCAGAAACAGGAATGTAATGAAAAAGTAAATATATAAGAAATTTATGTCCCTTCTTTGTTTTTTTTTTTTTTTAAGTCTCTTAGGATGTTTTCATGATCTAAAACATTTTCTTTTTTCTTCTCAAGTACTTAGCTACATTGTTTATGGAATGCCTTGTTTTACTTCCAGACACAGAAGAAAACTGTTTTATTTCTTCCAAAATGTGTTTCTGTAAATTCGAATTGATGAGCAAGTGAAGATAGTGCATTTAGACTCTTACTAGTTTAAGGCTCTGAATCATAACCTGGATGACCACTAAAATAATATTACTGTCCTTTACTTCAAATCTCTGAATGCCAAAACAATAGCAAGACGGATGCTGTTGATTATATTACCCCTTGGCTTACCCAGCACCTAATACCCTTCAACATAAGTATTGCATTAAGATTTCCCCCCTCTTTTTGTAGCTCATGATTTCCTGGAAGCCGGCTGTCCATCAATGTGTATGTAAGATGTGTGAGTGTTTTTCTTTAATATTAAAACTCATTGTAGAAAAAGGAAATGAAAGTGGAGGAGGCCATAGGCGTTATGATCGGAGAGGCCAGGTATAGAGTCACAGCTTATTTGTGACTCCAGGGATAATTAGCTGCCTGTCATTATATGGGAAACTAAAATCAAAGAATGATTTATTTAGACTTGTTTGCTGAAACAAAAACAAGAGCATTACTTTTGAGATAATTGCTTTAGTTATCTCCCAGATCCCCCATCAAAATTTTTTTTTCTGGCAGCCAGTATCAGCATCCCAGTGTTATTATCCATCTATTATTTTCAAGTATGATACGTTAAAAGAAATTAAATCAGAATATGAGCTAATTACCTGTCATCTGCTTTAGTAAATAATACCAAGTAATTATTAATGTATTAATATATAGTTATATATTTTTACAGTATAGAAATCTTGGGGAAATTGTCAGTGTTTTTCAGTTGATAATATGCAAGTAAATTAGATCATGTGATCCTGAGTGAATTAAACATGTTTTTTAAAATAGATTATGAAAACAGTATTATATTTTGGAATAACGTTTTAACTCTGAGATAGCAGAGCTTGTTTTGTGTGGTAGTACCTCAATGTCTTTACATATTTCCCTTCAGTGTCTACATTGTGTGGACTCCTGTAGTTTTAACATCTTTTGGGTATAAATGTTAGCTGTTTTTATAGAGAATAATTGTCCTTAATAGAATAGCAGCTGGTACAACTCTGAAAAGATGTAAAACCTCAGAATTATTATTTTTGTTCAATAATGACTCTGGTTTGCTTTCATAGCACTACTCTGGAGTGTGGTATTCATGACTTAACTTCTTCATAAATTTGTAGTATTTTTATAGCTGGAGTATACCTAAGTACCAATTTAACGTGGTAAATTAACTTAGATGCTTCAAAATTGAAAACCAGTATATACAAATGTAGTTAAAGTTTAAATCTTTATTAGTGAGGATGCACTTAACATTCGTTCAGGAGAAGAGAATATAATTTTGTCCTACAGTTATCTTTTATGTAATCCATTTTTCCAACCTTTTCTCAGGTTAATGATATTCCATACCTTGATACAGTCTTTACTTGTTTATTTTCGGTAATATAAAGTGATACCTTGGGGAAAATTAGATTAGCTATTCATATCTAATATCTCAGAAGTATTTAACCAGACTTCTATATTTCCTTAAACAGAATCATTTTTATTTTCTGTGCAGGTTATGAGTATGATGCTTCCATATACGTTTGGATGTTTTCAGCTAAGTTCACTTCTGAACTATGGGGTTCCTCCAAGTGTTGACTGAAATCTGTCCTTGAGCATCCCCACGCTCATCTGTAAGTGAGTGTCTGCACAGTTGTGCTTGTATATTTGGGAGTAAACCCAAAATAGCACCAGTGTTTGTTTTACCAAAGTATTTATATTGGTAATAGGGACAGTCTCAGTACAGAATGCAAAGAATGTCACTTGAGGCCTTTATTACAATTTTACCAATGTATTAATAAGTAGGAACATTTTGCTTCATGGAAATAAACTGAATGATTTATTTTTTAATGGTATCTTTGGATAGTGAAATTTATGACCTCAGTGCTTTTCATAAAAATCAAGACTAAGGTTATGATGTGTTATAAAGAGAGAATTATTATTTGAAAGAAATATTTATATCAAATTACAGCTTTTTATTATTTTCATTATCCCAATTCTTTTTTAGAATAAATATAATGGGAGTATCAGCTCTAGTCATAGGTACTAAACTCTCAGTGACAAAGAACATACAGGTGTGCTCAAAACTTGTCCCTTCTCATCAGAATAAGGGCTGCTGAACACAAGCAGATGAGAAAAGCTATAAGAAAAAAAAATTGTGCAGAATATTTGTGTTGTCTAGTGGGGAGAGCAAAGTACAGGATTCAGTGATAGAGAATATTTTCTGAAGTAAAAAAGATGGTTGGAGGACCAAAAAAGAAAGAAAGCTAATTCTACAGAAGGCAACTCGAGTACAGTCTGCTATAGAATCAGTGCTTCTTTGTGAATACTTTCAAAGGCATTAAAGTGATTCTCAATATTAAATGAAGTCATATCTAATTGTTTTCAAATAGCACCTTTGTGTTCTTCTATAACTGATTGAGCCTTATAGGTCTTCATGTATGACCAAGAGCTGAAGTATTATAGTGACTTAGGAAACACACAGATACAAAGAAAATGTTATACCGTGAACAATCTGATTCCTCTTTGTTTGTCTTTAAGCTTAGTTTTTGGTTTTGTTTTTTCTTTTTTTAACCACTTATAAACTTGTTGAATTTAAAAGACGGAGGATTAGATTTTTTTTTTCCTTCCTAAGAATGAATATAGGAAAATCTAAACATACAGGCAAATTGGTTGGATTTTATATCTGTTATTCGACAAAATTTATTAAGATTTATAGTTATTATTTATATATTAATGGTATTCAAATATATTAAAACTAATTCTCATTTTATATAAAATAGGTGTGTGGAAGGGAGTTCCCTACTCTTGAAAAGATGAAGAAAGCATGTCCTTTCCAACAATAATAGATTATAGTTGATTAACGGAGAAGGTTATACTAAATATTCTCTGGTGGAAATGGTTAGGGTATGCTTTTTGAGAAATATATCCTTCAGGAATAAAATCAATTCAAGTATAGGTAATTAAATTGTAATTCAATGAAGGAAGGAAGTGGTAGGAAAGATGAAGCTAACTCTTGCTGTTTTTCTCTTTAAGAATCTACAGTCCATAATGGAGCCACTGTACTGGCTTTTGGAAGGAGGAGATTCTGAAGATAGGGAGGTAATATTATCTCTTTTAAGAGAATACTTTTCTCTGTAATCCTGCGCCTTTATTACATATAAGAACTTTATCTAGGAGGCAGCAATTTCTTTAAATTTGGGGTATGGAAACAATCTGATTTTTCTTTGCTGAGTTTTTGAGCTGCTGTGTTGGGAGGGCTGAGAAATCTCAGCTAGGCCTACTCAGCACCCTTAAAATAGCTTCTTTCTGAGAATTAGATCTGCGATGGTGGCCTACCCCATCCCAGTAGGTGTCATTTTAGTGTGTGGTTGATGTGCACACACTGAGCAGTTGCTTAGCTGTCCTCATTTACCTCTCTGGCTTTGTTACCTTCTCTAGGGGAACACGCTGTCTGCAGGGCAGTTTACTGTCAGCCACCACCCAGCCCAGAGTGGGAGACTCGCTGGTTGACAACTGGTTCCAGAGCTCTGCCAAGGAGCTCTCCAGGCCCAGCCGGGGCTGCTGTAGCGCACGGGAGGCCGGGAGCTGCGCCACTCGGGTTCCTTCCCTAGTTGTCAGCTTTAGGTCCCTTTCCATTTTTTGTGTAATCCTGGGCTGTGGGTAATACTTTCCCTTTCCTCTCACTAGGTTGGCTTGCTGCTCTCTTTGCAGCTGTTGCAGGGATTCACATGGAATGGAGGACTCTGTTTTATTCTGGATGAGATCTTTGAGCATTTCTGCGCATGCTTTTTCAGTTTCAGAAACCTAATGTTGGTGTCCAAGAGTGAATCTAAGATTCTTGAACAAGAATAAAAAATGAGAAAATTTGTATCAGAAAGAAAAGCTTCCATCTTTTCAGGCTATGCTGCTGCCTTGACTATGCAAGTTAAATTAAAAACAGAGTCAAATCCTTTTATAAAATATCAGTCTGTCATTCAGTCATTCTGTTTTGAAGAATGTTTATAAAGGCTTAAATTGTGTTATGGTGTTTATGTAATTTTTTTTCCTTTTTAAGAAAAATGATATACTTTTCTAGTCATCAAAAATATCTACTCCCCAAACTATAGCTATAAAGGATGTTAATGGAATAATGAAGGACTTTATGATGTCTAATTATATAATTGGGAAATGGGTAAGCAACAGTAGTAGTAGCTAAAACCAGTTTCTTCTATTAAAGAGCTAGTATAGAGTTAAAAACAAAAAACTTCAAGAAGACGACTCTGTAATCTTTAAATCAAGTGACATTTTTGGTTAATACAATAGGAAGAAGCAGCATACCAATCTCAGATTCTTTTATTCTGTCCTAGGTAGAGGTTGGAAGCAGCTGAAGAGCTGTTAACATGTGGCCTGGAAAAAAATTATCCAAAAGTGGTTACTTGGAAGGCAGTTTACATTTGCAGAACAATTCAATATTATGACCTTGACCAACTTTTACACTTCGTATTACTTGGGTTATCACTCCAGCTTTTAAAATATCAATCTATGGTATAGCTTGTGTATGGAATACAAGGGTATTTTTGAACTGACTAAGTCTTGCTCGTCATTCTAAATTGTGCTTCAGTATTACAAAGTTGAAATGTAATATTTATTAATAGAAGGAAAATATAAAATTTAATATCTAGGCAACTGAGACCATTAAACCTACTTTAAATGTATAATCTTGACATCTATGACACTATTTTTTTGTCTTTGAGATATAGATAGAATTATGGATTATTCTAAAATCCAGATGTTTTATTTATTAATTCCAAATTTTGTTCTCTCTAATGGACTTTTAAAATAAAAGAAATACATGCTTTAGTCATGGACTAATTTATTAAACATTAGTACACAGAAAATCAGCCTTGATTAATTTAAAACTGTGAAAGGGGGCAGGTAAAACTGTTTTCAGCTGAAATTTCCTAATGCAGCAACCATTTAAATTAAATGTTTGTTAACATAATAGTGATGGCATTTTCTCCTCCTCCTCCTTGTGGTTTTGTCCAACTAGATGTTACAGTGGCAGTTGCACTGACTGTTAAGTGTTTAAATGATGACACCATTATGTGAAGTGATTTTGAAATGAGAGATTCCAGCCAAGAATTACATCTGCTCCCATCTCCTTCAAATCATAGTCTCTGGCAGTACAGATTATGATTGATTTGTTTGTGACAGATTGCAGGAAACAGTCATTGATTTTTCAATATTTTACCTTAAAATTATTTACAGTTGTAACCATGGGGAGGTATTTCCATGGGCTGTCAGCCCCTGAAAGACTAGGATAATATTCCCTGCTCTCTGACAAGACAAATTACCTGTAATGAGTGCAGTAGCTGAAGGGTATACTTTTATTTTAAAATATGTCAATAACCCCAGTGACTAAACGAATATTGATTTAGCATAATGAAGCCTGAGTAATGTGAAAATGAGCTTTTTCAAGGAGCATAGTAAAGACTTTCTTTTTAGCTGGTTGTAGTAAGCTTTTCATTCTTTTCAGCTAGCAAGTGGAGATAAGGAGTTTTATATGCAAACCATCAGAATGATAGTGTTATTTGTGATAACCAGGGTCCAAATATTCTGCCCTTGCTTTTATCGATTCTTTTTCAAATCTTATTTGGAGTCTTACTTTTAGTCATAGAATAGATACTGATTTACTTGCTGTTACCTTTAACCAACTTAATATATTTACCATTTCAGCATCTTTTGCATTAGAACCTGTGGTATTGAATATTAACATATAAGTTTATATCCAGTCATTTGTAGATGACATAATAATTATGTTAAGACATTTCAAATGGGTCTATTGTAGTATTTAATGTGCTGTATTTTATGGTAGAATAATTCCCAGTCCCTGGACATCAGATTGCTTTCACTGGGAATGAAGATTAATTTACTTAAGTCCTGATATTTTAGGCAGCAGTGCATGTTTCCATTTTTGTTAGACTTTCCCCTCCTTTCCAAACGTAATTCTCAACTTTTTAATGGATCAAGACCCTAAAATATAAGGTCCTTCAAACAATGATAGTAAAGTAGTATATAGCTTTGTTTTATAGTTCATCGAGG
This sequence comes from Ovis canadensis, assembly GCF_042477335.2. NCBI lineage: Eukaryota > Metazoa > Chordata > Mammalia > Artiodactyla > Bovidae > Ovis > Ovis canadensis. The sequence continues at coordinate 36,393,405 of NC_091258.1, read as the reverse complement.
AGCCTGAAGATCTTATGCCTAAACTGGTATTCCATGGAAACCTAACATATTTTATGATAACTAATAGTAATGAAATTTTATTGAAAGCAGTAGGTAAAGTCCCTTTAGAAATTAAAAATGAGTTTTGATTTAGAAAATTCAGGTGACTCTTTGTGACTGTTAGTTCTTTTGCAGCACTGCTTTGGAAATGTTTCAATAAAATGAAAAATACAAACAGATCTTTTAATGGAAAATAGGATAGACTCTAGAATAAAAATTACCATTTTGGTTTTTTTCCCCAGGAATTTGCCTGAGGGTGTGAGACAGATGATTTCTGTTACTCATCCTAGTTGTGTCCTGCAGTAAACTGGATACTTTATAAAATACTTGTCCCTTGGTTTCAAATGCTGTAAGATTTTAGTTCTCCATTATCCTCTCCTCCAAATTCTTTCCCTTTTTCTATAAAGCACCTTTGAAAATAGAAATATAAAGCCTGCACCATCATCATATGTGAAACTGATAGCCCAAATTCTTCAACCATTAATTTGGTTTATAGTTTTCTAAGTTGATCTCATATCTTAGATCTTAGATATGAGAACTTACTTATGGATAAGGCTTATCTACAGACTATACCCTCCAGAAAAAAATAAATATAGATCGTTCTCAGTAATTAAAAAAAATAAAGCATATTTTCTTGAGGCAAATCTGTGTTAAGGAAAACATCTATATTGTTGTTTAGTTTATTTTGGAATAAAATAATAAATGTATATGGTAAGCACCCCCTGACCCCATCATGTAGTTTAAACCTGGCTATTCATTTTATAATACATGTGCAGAACTATTTATGTGAGTAAAATTTAATAAGTACATAGATAAAGCTTTTTCTGGGGAAATTATTCTCTTTTGGATACTCTGCCCTTTTCCATTTCTTCTCTCCCCTTGAAAAAAAAATATCCTGCCCTGTTCTCCTTTAGGGAAAAATTATTTAGGTAAAGTGTTTTTAAATCATGCAAGTCATTGCCTGGGGTTGGTTAAAACATTTATTTTTTTCAAAAAGGAGAAAATACCCCCATTTGAAAAACCTTTCTTGCATTTGTATCTATTAAGATAAACAGTTTACTTTGATACGGTACATACCAATCTACTTAGTTAATTTTTTTCCAGAATTCATTTTACTCTGTTTGGTCTGACCTTCTATGATAACTTAATATAGGAACAAATTAGCATATAATTCTATTTTCCATGTGACCTCAACCAGTTGCAGAATTGTACCGCCACTTTTGGGGGGGGGGGCAATTTGATATTTTATGTAGACTCTAGCATTAAGCGTTTGCAAATGTTCACTGTATCCTGGCTCATGTGTTATCAAAAATGTTTAAAAGTAAGCAGTTAGAGGAAATCCTCACCCCTATTACTAAGGTATTACAATGCCTCCAAAAGGTAGCATTTTTAATTAGTGTACATGATTGATTAGTGATTTGTCTTTCTCCCAAGCATAAAGCAGCTGGGCAAAATCAAGTAAGATTGGTGAAGTAGAAGAAGATATTAGGGGCTGATGGTGACAGTGGTCATGACAACTACATAGACTTGTGTTTTCTTTTAGATTCAGCAATCAGTCTTTGAAATTTCCTGTGGTCTGTTCAATCTAGATGCAAAGGACATGGAAAAATCAGGTGCTCAAGTGGTTTAAATATGTTTTGGATATTCTCATTTATAGATTACAGGATTTTTCCAATTAAAATCCACAGTTGTCATGCAGAAGGAGGTTATGCCCTTCTTGATCACCAGTTTTATTTGAAATGCTTAGCATTATAGTGTTACTGAATGCTGTTTTAATCAAAGTATAGAAAAAATGAAATCAATTTTATATGTTGCCTTTTTTTCTAAAATGACTTTATTGAACTGAATGAATGTTTAAACCTGAAAAAGAGGGTTCCCCCCGAGAAAAATCATTTTCTCCATTATAGCAATTCTTCTGGCAATCTGATATCATTAGAATAGGTTTAAAATCACTTTCTAATGTGACCCTATTATATTTATGGAAGAAGAAAGACTTAAAAGGTATCCATATATATAATTTTAATTCTCTATAGTAGTCCCTCTGGAATGAAACATTTTCTTTTAAAAACATCTATTAGCTCAACTCAGGTATGAGGGAAAAATCATCTCAACTGGCAGAGCATTTGTTACGTGTTTGAGTATTTGGTTTCTATAAAGGTTGACATCCAGTCTTCCACAGAGTTCTTATATTTGGGCAGACTGAATAATGAGGGGTTGCCTTGTCATCGGGAAATTCCTTGTTGTGGCCTTTGTGGTGGCTGAAGGAAAACGGAAGGATTCCTCTGTGGCAGGCAGGCCTCTGGCTTCGGTGGTGTGAACACTGTCAAGGGGTATGTCTGACCAGAGGTAGCCCTTACTGAGGGGACTGGAGAGATGCACAGATGTGCTGACACCCGAAAAAGTAGTGGTGAGTGACTGTTTTGTACATGACACAGTTTGTACTTCATCCACTTCTACAGTTTTCACAAAATGCTGTGATAAATTCTTAAGCACAGATCTCTGTACAGCAAAGTAAATTTTTTAGGCTAGAATATTATTTATTTTTAATTAAACTTTATATTTTGAGATAATTACAGATTTCACATGCAGCTTTACTAAATAAGGGAGCAGTCCTCTGTACCTTTCGTTAGTAAGTTTCCCCTCAGTAGGGAAAGTATCACAACCTGGACACTGGCGTCATTACAGCCCAGATGCAAAGCTTCCATCCCCAGAAGGACTCCTCACTCTGTCCTTTCATAATCACACATGCTTCTCTCCGGCTCCTCCTCCTTTAGCATCACTAGGCTGTTCTCCTTTCCTATAATTTTTTTTCTTTTCAAGGATGGTCTATAAATGGAATCACATAGTATATAACCTCTTGGGATTGACTTTTCTCTCTCAGCACAATTTTCTGGAGATTCAACTTGGATGTATCAATATTCTGTTCTTTTTATGGTTGGGTAATATCCCATGGTATGGTTGCCCCACAGTTTAACCATTGTACCAGTTGAGACTTCAGTTTTGTTTCTGGTTTTTCACCATTGTGAATAAAACTGCTGTAAACATGCATGTACAGATTTTTATGTGAACACAAGTTTTCATTTTCCTGGGATAAATGCCCAGGAGTGTGATTGTGGGTCATATGATAATTACATAGAATCTTTTTAAGACTAGAATTGATTTTGTGTGTATGGAAGGGGAGACAAAGAGAACATCTACATTTTTGTGGTATTTTTGCTTTAACTGGATTTGTCTATGATTTCAAAACATACAGACTATTTTAAATAACTTGTAGCTAGATATAAAAAAAACATTTTTCCACAAACTAGATTTTGTTCTTATTTCTAGAGAAATACTTTTGAGAAAAAACTGACTTTTTTGGGGGGCGGTGTAAGCAATTTCTGTGTAAAGGAATAAAGGTAGACATACACTATAGAAAAGTGCCGCAAAGCTGACAGGTTCCTTGGGGAAGTTTTCCGAGTGTTAATAGAGACTTGACATTCAAGGGTATATTGTAATAGTTTTTCAATTTGTAGACTTTAACTTTTGTCACTACCATGTTGCCTGCAGATTTTATTTGTAGAATAAATTATTATCTTTATAATTTGTGTTCAGCTGTGTTGCATTTCATGTCCATCTAATTCAACTATATGCATGTAGGAAGAAAAAGAAGGAAATGAGAAACAGAAAGTATCTTTTCTAGTGCAGGCATGCTCAGTTGTGTCTGACTCTTGCAACCCTGTGGACTATAGCCTGCCAGGCTCCTTGGTCTATGGGATTTTCTAGGCAAGAATACTGGAGTGAGCTGCCATTTGCTTTTCCAGGGGATCTTCCTGACCCAGGAATCAAACCTGTGTCTTCTGAGTCTCCTGCATTGGCAGGTGGGTATTTTACTACTAGAGCCACCTAGGAAAGCCATCTTTTCTAGTACCTGGCCCCTAAAATGCAGCTACTTTATGCGATGCTTAGTGGAAGAATGGCTTTGTTTCCAACTCTGGTAGAAATTATGCTGGTATACTTACTGAGACGTGATGAGGCACATACAAAACCATCTATGCTATATTTTGGGAGAAGCCCACTGAAAGAATTGTCAAGGATAATTTTATTTTTATTTTCTACCATATATATTGACTTTAGCACTCTTAATGAAGATGTTGCTCCATTTCTTTTTAGAAAACTTTGGATGTCATTAAGGGGTTACAATAATCCTTCTAACAAAAGTCAATATTATAAATCTTTAATTTTTTCAAGTGAGGCCTTAGGGACCTCACCTTAGGCCGAGCAGACCCCAGTCTTGCAGTACTTCTAAATATAACTTCATCTTTAACCCATTATGGCCATGACCACAGTGATATAAATGACATAAGACAATAAAATAGCCCTTGCCCTTGAAAATGACCTGGACAAAAGATATTGTGGACACATGGAATCTATAAATATCAGTGGTCACTCAGCATGAAGCAGCGAGGGAAGCACCTCTGTCTAGCACTTCTAGGCACTGGGACCCTAATGATAAGGAAGAGCTACACAGACCCTGACCCCTTTGAGTGGTTCTCTTGATTCTTAGATTAGGGGATGGGGACAGGGGAGAAGTAGATAGAAACTGAGATAGAGACCAACATGATTATGTGTTACTAGAAATCCAGAACCTTCAGAATTTAGGAGAGAGGCTAGGAAAGCTGAAGCTGCTGGAACAGGCCTCACAGAAAATGGTGGGCTTCAGCTGGGATGGAGCATATCCGTGATATGGAGAAAAAAAGACATTAGGAAGAGAAAGAAAGAAGCTGCAGTTCATTTCGTTGAAAGTGGGGTGCAGTCTGGTCTGGCTAGAATTTCCCATGGTATTAAAATGGTTTGTGACTGGCCCAAAGTATACTTAATAGCTTCCTATGTTTTAGTAACTCACCAGAAATGTGGCAGGCTTTCTTTAAGAGTAATATTTGAATTATGTGTATTTGAGAGAAAAAAACAAATGGATACTCTTCCTCCTAAAACCAGGGCTTGGAAGTTTGTTTTTGTTATGAAGCTCAGTTTGTGAAAACCAAAATATTATTTTCTTCCCTTTATGTTTGATAAGGGATAGAATATTTTGTACCTTTCTAATGTCTTAAATGTATAACCTATAAGACTATAATACTTTGAAATGTTTTATTTCTTTTAAGCTTAAAATAAAAGAACTTTAAATTCTTTTGGAAGAGCTCCAAAATTAAAACTGCAAGATCACATGTAGATAAAAGTTACATAAAGAACATGTTTGTAAGACGGTACATAGAGCTGATGGCTCTACTAAGAAACTCTTTTGGGCACCCTAAGAAAATACAAGTATTTCTGTGCATTTTTTTCAAGCAGTCAAGGTAGGAAGAGAGCTGAGAGTCTTTTCTAAATATACATCCAATTTTAGAAGGCTAAATCAGGACTCTCTAATATGACTGGGCCCTTTATGTCAGGAACTTGGAAAAAGGAAGCCACCTAAGGGACTATTAGAGTTCTATAAGTTTATGTAAATCACAGATTTGATCAAAGTGGTTGTAAAAGACATCCAAATTAAGACACTCAGGGCTTTACATGTAATAATACAGATTCCAGTACCCTTAACTATATACCATTGCCAATGGGGAGGCCAAGATGAATTGGATCTTGTGAAAGTGCAACAAGAGGTGGGCGACTTAAAATTTCCGAATATATGTAATGACCCAGTATTGTGGAATCATCTTGCAATAGTGTTTATCTAGCAGTTTAAGGAAAAAAAAAAAAAAGAAAGAAAAACCGGTGCTATTTTAGATAGTTTAAAAAATTTTTTTACAAATACTGCAAATCATAGGTTGGTTACCACTAGACTTCCTGACTCTGCTGTGATTGCTATATTCTCTGTATATTCTTTTAAAATACCGAGCACTTTATAATTTTGTCTATAATTGTTTATGTATATTTTATCCACAGAGTGTTTCTAGAACAACTTACATTGCTAAATTACCTTAGCCTACCTGCCATCTTTAAGCTTTATGTATGACTATACTGAAGTGTCGATTGCAAGACACATTAGCAGACTATTTAATTTTTTTTCCAGAAGTCTTTTTATTCAGAACACCTTTCAAACTCAATGCATAAAAATAGCAGGCAGCTCCCACTTACAGGCTTTTGAAGCTAGAGAAGACGTGTTTTTCACATGAAGAAGCTGAGTCCTGGGAAGATGAAATGCCTCAGTGGTAATAAGGATCTTTTGACTCCAAAGCAGATGCTGCCAACTTGAAGATGCTTGTCCCCAATTCTGGAAATTCAGGCTTCAGATGCTTGTATCACAACCCTCTTCTTCATAATATTTTGTTCTACAGACGTCAGAAATAAATGTCTAACTCATCATCTGCACGTGCCATCCAAAGGTTTTGGCACCCAGTATGGGTACAAGTAACAGGGTAAGGCATGTTAATCTCAGAACTGGATTTTAACCAAAAGAATGTTCCATGTATTCATTACTATTTATGCATACCTGCTGGGTTTTAACATTGTGATAAATTCAGGGAATCAAATCTGAATACATGTTCCCTGAATTCAACAAAGTGGGCATTGGACTCAGGCCTGGAGTTGAGACGGTGAACAGCATGCAGTGTTTGTCTTTGTGGAGCTTGGAGCTTAGCACCTGCCATGGCTATAGAGGGCTATAAACAGACCATTTCAGCTCAGCATGGTGAGAGGGAAAGGCCAGGTGCTGTGGGACCACAGGGGCAGAGGCCCCAGGCAAGCCTGACAGAGGGAGGGTAAAGTCAAGGAAGGCTTCCTGTAGGAAAGGGGCATTGAGGTTGAGTCCTGAAGGAAGGGAAAGCCTGGTGCCTTTGGGAGTCAGTGAGGAGCTCGAAGGAAGCAGAAGATATGTGTGCAGAGATGGGAAAGAAATGAGAGTAAGGAGGGGCCAGGCTGGAAGAGCAGTTTATATGCCAGACAGAGCAGCTTGGACTTCATCTTCCTTTCACCAGATCAGCTCTGCATTGTGGAGGTAAAACTTTCAGTAGTGACACAAGAGTCTCTGGATGATAAGAGACTCAGTGGTTTTGCAAGTAGTTGTCCAGGGATGAGATCAGTTGCAGGAGCTGAGAAAATGGCCAGGGGAAGGAGGGATGTCAGTGGATTGATGTGAGACGTTAAGATGCTAGGAATAAAAGGACATGTGACTGAAGGGTTACAAATGCAGACAAAGGAAAAGCATGTCAGTGAGGGTGTCCTGAAGGCTGCAGCAGTTCGGTCGTGGTGGTGGTGTTTCGAGACGGGGGACCTAGGAGAAGAAGGTCTAATGGAGAAAACACAGTGTGGGCACATCAGCTGGTTTTGAGGCACGAGCAGAATATCCAGGGGGTGGAACTCACAATCTTGAAGCAGCCGGAGAACACAATCTATTCTTTCATATCAGTCTATTTTCTTTTCTCTGAAAATGCGATTTCCTGATTTCTGAAAGGCAGATTTTTTTCTTTCGTTCTTTTTTAAAGTGTTCTCTTTCATTATTAAATGTTTTTTCCTCATATGATACAGCTGTAATGATCCCATGGAAAGCAAGTCTGAGATGAACTGTTCAATATTACTGGGCAACATTTGTTTTTAAAAAAAGATGTGGTTCGGAAGGATATAAAGGAAGGAAAGGGAAAGACTGTTCTGGCGATAGCTGTCCCCTAAACAGCTTGAAGGATTCAGTTCAGTTCAGTTCAGTCGCGTCCAACTCTTTGCGACCCCATGAATTGCAGCACGCCAGTCCTCCCTGTCCATCACCAACTCCTGGAATTCACTCAAACTCACGTCCATCGAGTCGGTGATGCCATCCAGCCATCTCATCCTCTGTCGTCCCCTTCTCCTCCTGCCCACAATCCCTCCCAGCATCAGAGTCTTTTCCAATGAGTCAACTCTTCGCATGAGGTGGCCAAAGTACTGGAGTTTCAGCTTTAGCATCATTCCCTCCAAAGAAATCCCAGGGCTGATCTCCTTTAGAATGGACTGGTTGGATCTCCTTACAGTCCAAGGGACTCTCAAGAGGCTTCTCCAACACCAGTTCAAAAGCATCAATTTTTTTGGCGCTCAGCTTTCTTCACAGTCCAACTCTCACATCCATACATGACTACTGGAAAAACCATAGCCTTGACTAGACGGACCTTTGTTGGCAAAGTAATGTCTCTGCTTTTGAATATGCTGTCTAGGTTGGTCATAACTTTCCTTCCAAGGAGTAAGCGTCTTTTAATTTCATGGCTGCAGTCACCACCTGCAGTGAGCACTAAATTTCAATTGTGCAGAAGGATTTAAAGATAGAGAGGGAGGGGCAAAACACTTCCAGGAAAAAAGGACTGGAGAATAGTTTTGTTTTTAGAAGCTTGGTGAGTTTGGATTACAATATATGCTTAAGTGATTAGTAAGTAACATTATCTGGGTCATATTACTTTCAGCATTCACCCACAAGTCCTTACTGAGCATGTACTGGGTATTGGGTACAGGGTACAGGACAGTGCTGGCCATTGAGTAGGGACCACACTGGGCATGTCCTTTCCCTCACAGAGTTAATAGTCTAGCTGGAGGACTATAAATTCCAAAGGTAGCTCTCTATGATCTTTCTGTCTGTATCTGTTTACTATCATTGACATATATTGGGAGGACAACTTATGACTCTCGGATCCCATAGAAATGAACATGTATACCTCCAGAGGGCACTGCCACATTCACAGCAGGAAGAAAAAGGATTCAGGCTGCCTTGACTTTCTTCTACCTGTTGAGTTGGGGCTGGTGGGATTGTTATTCAAAGCAGGGGACTGGAACATAGGTGGATAGTAGCTCCTAGATATTCCTGAGTGGCTGAGAAAGAGTTGTGGCTTGTTGGCTCACAAGGGTCAACACTCCCCTCCAGAGTAGTGCATTTGTTACAGTTGATGAACCTGTATTGACACCATCACCCACTGTCCATAGTTTACGTTAAGGTTCACTGTTGGTGTTTTACATTCTGTGGATCTGGACAAATGTGTAATGATGTGGATCCACCACTGAAGTATCATACAGAATAGTTTCACTGCCCTAAGCAGCCTCTGTGCTTTGCCTGTTAGTCATCTCCTCTCCACCAACCCCTGACAGCCACTGATCTTTTCACTGTCTCCATAGTTGTGCCTTTTCCATAATGTCATAGTGTTAGAATCACCAAGTATTTAGGCTTTTCAGATTGGCTTTTTTCAGTTAATAACATGCACTTAACGTTTCTCTTTGTCTTATCATGGCTTTACAACTTATTTCTATTTAGTGCTGAATAGTATTTCATTTTCTGTATGTACCAGAATTTATCCATTTACCTAATGAAGCACATCTTGGTTGCTTCCAAGTTTTGGCAATTATGAATAAAGGAGCTGTAAGGAGCTGTGTAGGTTTTTATATGGATGTAAATGTTTAACTCCTCTGGGTAAATACCATGGAGTGCTATTGTTGGGCCATATGTAAGAGTATTTAGACATATAAGAAGCTGCCAAACTGTCTTGTAAAAGTGGCTGTATTGTTTTGCATTCCCACCAGCAGTGAATGAGATTAGGCCTCTGACTTAATGAGCCTGTGCCTCTTGCCTGAACTTCACAATCCTTCTTGGTCGTCTTCTTCTTTAGCTAGGACAGGGTGGCTAGAGTGGGCTGGAGTTACATATCTCCCTTCTTCCCTGTGGAAGGCTTGAGCCTGCTGGAAATGGGTATTTCTTTTCCCTCAGGTCAGTTAGGCTCTGGTAAAACCCTAGCAGGTTAGGCTCTATTAAAATAGTTTTCCCTGAGGACAGATCTTGTTAAGACGAAAGTTTTGGAACATTTTAAAATAATTCCTTTTCCCCTCCCCCTTATAGAAACTCAACTTTTTTTTTTTTTTTTTCTTTCTGGATATTCACTGTGAGAATCTGGTTGAGCTTCTGGAGGTAAAACTCATAAAAGTTTGGGGGAACTCCCTTTGACTGGGTCCCCCTGGGTCTCCCTGTTGCTTCTCAGAGTTGTCTACACTGAGCCTCTGGCATCTGGTCAATTACAATTCAGGTTCTCCTTCCCCACTGTTGCTCTCATGGAGGTTTCTGCTTGTGGGTTTTTGCTCTGTTATGGTTTTCTGTATTCACCTGTCTCTCTCTCCAATTTTGGGGGCAAACGTTTGCCCTGTAACCTCACTTCTCCTATGGCTCTTGCAGGATTGTTGATTTTTCAGTTTGTTCAGTATTTTACTTGTTTTATATTGGAGTTGTTGACATCTAAGCTCTTTACATGTTGGACCAGAAACTGGAAGTCCACAAATACTTACCAGCCTGTGATGAGATAAACACCAAAAAGAAAAGAAAGCGTTTAGAAACCTGAATAGTTATTTGAAATTGCTGTGATATCCAAATACACAATGTTATATTTTATAAAAATATTGGTCTGCAGAAGATTAGAAAATAGGATTGAAACAAAATGACAATAAGCAGTTGGCCCTTTACTCCAGATAAGTGGAGAAGCATAGGAGTGGGAGGCAGTCAAGAAAACAGTGATTGGGATGGGAATTATACCACTTTTGCAGTTATCTAGAAGGTGCTCTGAGATCCCTGGGGAAGAACATCAAACTGGACTACAAAAAAAAAGGGTGATTAGGGCTTTTCAGAGTGGACGTGATGGGGAGGAAACAGCAGCCTATGGGATGGCAAAGATAGCTTCCACCCCCCACCTACCTTACCCGAGCTGTCGGAGTGATCTTCCTAACACAGAGATCAGACCATGTCACCCCCTTGCTTAAATCCTTTGGAGACACCAACTTCTCAGCCCCACTCACAAGGCTGCTTACCACCTGACTAGAGGACCCGTCTGGCATCATTTCTACCACTCCAGCCCATGCACCCTTCTCTCCAGAGGCTGGTTTTCCTAGACTACATCACAACGTACAGTCAATTTTAAGTGTGGAGCTAGAAGGGAAACTTTCAGATTCAGCCACACTTCTGATAACCTCATGTCCTTGTGTCTTCATTGGGTATCTCACAACTGGAAAGTGGGATGTGTTTCAGGCCATTAGGTAGGAGCAATTACTATATGACCCTGAAACCAGCATCTGGATGCCTCAGGGCTGGGGGAGACCAGAGAAGAGGCACTCAAGGTCAGGGGTGGGGAACTAACTTTCCAGGATGGAGGCAGCTCCCCTGGGGTTCCCATCCTCCTCACAGAGAGAGCCTCTCTAAAGCAGGACTTGGCAAACTTTTTCTCGAAGGAGCCAGATAATGGATATTTTTGGCTTTGTGGGCTAGACAATGTCTGTTGCAACTATTTTGTCACTGCAACGCAAAAGCAGCCATAGACAAGTGGGTGTGGCTGAGTTCCAATGACACTTCTACAAAAGTGTTCCAATAACATTTATGAAAACAGGCTGCAGGCTGGATTTAGCCCATGGGCTACAGTTTGCCAAACGCTGCTCAAAGGAAGCAAAATGTCCCCTTTCTTCTGCCCTGTCTCTAAATAGCCTTTTGAGGCCTCACCAAGTTTACCTTTATAGTTTCTAAATTCCTGAATTTTTTCCCTTCAGAATAGCATAAACAATGAGTAATCCGCCCCCACTTGCCAATCAACTGCAGCGGCCTGAAATGTCCTTTATTGGTGAAGTGAAAGATGCAATGGCATACACTGAACATGTGTAATAGTTAGTAAAATTAATCCTTAACCCAGGTGTCTTAATGAGATAGACACATGAGATGCTTACTGTGAATGATATGAGAGCTAAAACGTTACCATAAAGTGATTTGGTAATATCTTTGGTGCTCTGCCTGTGTTTTGCTGGGCTATGTGGAATTTGGACCTGGAAAGTAGGGTTGAGCTTTTCATAAACTGGGTAAGGCTAGAGGGGGGATACCCATGTCCGTGACCTAGCATACTGTCTAGAATTCTCAGTCTATGGGAAAAACTGCACAGCTTACTGATATCCTGTCTTTGGAATAATAAAATAGACAGGTATAGCAATGCATCAGTTAAGCCAGTAGACATTAAAGGCAAGTACACCTGCCTCAAATGGCTCAAACGGCCATAAACTCTATAAAATACTCAAACCAAATAGCCATGTACATTAAAACCTAAAACAGTGGGGCTATTAAAACCCTGACATCATTAGCCTCAGGGAAGCGAGTAGAGGAGGCTTGCTAATGCTATGATGGTCTTTGTTGCTACACTCTGTTCTCAAGAGGCTCCATAGAGTTCACCCTGCTACCCTATCTCCCCAAAGCCACAGATCAGGGCATCTTTTGTCTCCTGACTGAACAGATGACCTAGTAGCAAGGCTTGTGCCAGGGAAGCCATGAAGGGGAACTCTGGCCTTGTCTTCATCATCTCCTGTTTGTTTGGAGAAGGGCGTGCTGCAGGCATGGGGTTGCAAAGAGTCAGACACAACTTAGCGAATGAACAACAACAATAGATTAGCCGCAGTCTCCTACTCTGAAAAATAACCAGAATGGGACATTCTTCCCCCAGTAGGTTTTGCCTCCGGATGCGTTCAGAATCAACGTGTGCTTTACAGCCTGCAGTGGAGTGGTCTCCTTTTCAGTCTCCAGCTCTTTCCCTTTGCATATGTCTTAGAGGTCTAAACACCTCCAAGAAAAGTTGATGATACTCCCAATATCTTGCTGCTTTTATTTATGTGACAGCCAGATCACTTGTAAATTATATTTCAGATAAACAATGATCTGTTGAGCACCTAATAGGTCATTATGATGTGAAATAAATGAGTGGTGTAGAATATTACTAGACCCTTACCCAGATGCATAGCCTAGATTCATTTTCCTACAGCCTCTTCTCATGAACACAGTGTGTGATTATTGAGATTTCATCCAAAGGGTACAAATGAGCAATTTCTTCTCTCTTTTCTCCCCATTTATCTTAGGACATTTTTGTTTTTCATTTTGAACAGCCATGGTGAATATATTTATAGTCAGCGTTGAAGAAGGCTCATTTTAGTTTATTCTAATGTTATGTACTTTAGTGCTTGAATTATTTACTGTGGGTTTGGTTATTGACCTATTTTATTTGTCATTTTATGACATACATATTTTCAGTGGAGACACTTAGGCTAAGCTATATTTATTTATACCGCAGTACATTAACCATAAAACTATCTAACTACAGTAAAAACCACGATAATCTGGAACCCTCGGGGAGTGGGCTATTCAAGATAGCCAAGTCTGAAGAATGAACATTAACTATTTGTGATGGAAACCTTTTAAAAATGGATCATACCTTTCCCTCTTATGTTGAAAACGAGATATCAAGTCCGCGAACTTGGATAATTACTCCTGGTTTTCAGTTGGAATTGCACTGCATCACTCAGCTTTCATTAAAGGACTTGGTTGTTCTGTTCTGTTTTTAGTTTTTGTTGCTGTTTGTTTTTAATTCTCACAGGCATTTCTGAAACCAGTCTTCTTTCTTCAACGGCTGTCAGCTGTGTTTCTCACTGCCGCCACCCGCGCCCGCCACCCCACACCCACACCCCCCGCTAGCCTGCCCTCTGCCTTTCAGTTTACTGCTTTTATACTTCTGTGGACTTGAAAACTAGGTGATGAAACTCATGAGAATATGGGGGGATTGCCTGAGAAAGGACTTCCCAGAACCCATTAACAGGCCAGATACTGCAGTTGGGTATTGACTTGCCACCAACCCTTATCTCCCTGAAAACTCTTAGTTATTAATGTGTTGGTTGTCTTTGTTCTAGTCAGTGAGAGCTGCTGTAATCCTCCCCTCAACACGCTTCTCTACTTAGCAAAGCTCTGCAACCAGAAGCTGATTCCAGCCAGGCTAGAGGAGCTCTGGGCCTTGTGTCTGGGAAACAAAGCAGTTAGTTGAATATTCCTTAGAAACGCAAATCAGATTTAAAACAGGCCTCATCTTATATTCATAGTTTATTCAATGATGCCTACATCATGATACTATCCTGCAAATTTTGCTTCTCTTCTTTATCCTATTGCTTCTTTTTCCTTTTTTTTAAAAAAAAAATAAAATGCTGAACATATGCTCTTTTAGCTTGTAACTTTTTGGGACTAAAGCTAATACATCTAAAAAATGCTTTTCTAAAAAGACATATTGTCAAAACTGCAGAGCTGGGGCTTCCCTGGGGGTTGGTCTAGTGGTTAAGAACCTGCCTTGCGATGCAAGGGACACTGGTTGGGTCCCTGGTCTGGGAAGATCCCACCTGCCATGGAGCAGCTAAGCATGGGCACCGCAACTACCGAGCCCACGTGCTGCAACCACTGAAGGCCGCACAGCTAGAGTCTGTGCTTCCCCAGCGAGAGAAGCAATCACAACGAGAAGCCCGCACATATGCAGTGAGGAGCAGCACCCACTCTCCCCAACTAGAGAAATCCCACGTGCAGCAACGAAGACCTGCCACAGCCCAAAGAGATAAATATGTCTTAAAAGAAACTGCAGAGCCCTTAATGATTCTAATTTTTAATGCACACTATTATGGAGCTATTGCATATATTTTTACAATAGTTTCTTTGCACAGAAACAAATGAAAAATGCTTCATTAAAGATGCTGTCAGGTGAATATTAGACAAGAAACTTGGTTGTCCGGCATTTCTGTGGTGCTTAGCAGCATCTCCAGGGTTTCACTGTGCTTCCTCGTTGGACCCTGAGAACAGCCCAGGGGTTATACTGTCCTCCATGTCAGAGCTAGTAGACCAGAAGGGCAGAGGTGTCCAGCGACATGTCCAAGGTCTGTTAGCGTTCTTGAGACTGAGCCCGGGAGCTCTGCTTCCCAGACCTGTGGGTTTGCCCCATGAGATCCCAAGTTATCGTACTGATGAGTAAGAGCTGAAACCTCTTAGTTTACAGCGTGCAGACACGTTAGTTGTCACCCTGCAGCGCGGGCTGCCCACCGCTCCAAGAATGTGAAATGTCAGAGCTTCCACCATGAGAGGAGAACCTGAGCGGTGTGTGATCCTGAGGGAGAAGTCTGTCTTCTTCAACTAGCTGTCCCCCTGCTGCTGCTGGAGCAGGGGATCCGAGGGTCGACTGGTTAGTCATGTACAGTAATCTGGGGACCCCGGATCTAAATAGAGTGGCCTTAGTTATTAGCCCACTTAGGCTTCAAGGAGTGACTGGTTAGTTGTGTACAGGAATTTGGGGACCCTACAACTAAATATAGTGGCATTCGTTGTTACTGAAGATAACTGTCCAATGTTTTTGAAGAACTAAATACTGTCTTGTTCAGTGGTGTTTTGGCCTCAAAACATCACTAAAGTAGTGGTCAGTTAATGAAATTATTATCTTTCAATATTAGGTGCCTAAGGTATTTTGGAATATATTCTGATCCATTTCTTAATACAAACAATCATATCTGTGCCACTTGTATCCAAATCAAAAGTTTCCCTTATTTTTTACTTTCAAATTTCAAAATATAACTGTTTCCGAGCTGGAAAAAAATGAGTCTTTGACAAGAATAATTTGCATAACTGGATTTAATTTGTCATTTGCAAACTCTATTGTGTTTTAAGAATTGTTAATGATAGGTTATGTTAAACCAATGATTTTGAAGGTCTATTAAGATGTTACATTCCAAATAGAACAGTATTTAAATAAACCTTTCACAAATTTGTATTTTTCTCTTCAGTTGTGTGTGTGTGTGTGTGTGTATTTGCTGATGGAGTATAGAATGCTTCCTGAGAAGTCAACCTAATCCCCAAATTCTAAAATGTTCTCATTATCCAGCTTAGTTTTTTAAAAATCAGAAATTCAGGCTGATCTATTTATATTCACAGACTGGTGCTATCAAGTTAATCCTATAATTAAAATTCATTTCCCAAAGATGTTACTAACATCCTAGAAATATTAAAGATTTAAATCCTAAAAATTGGTATGGAAATGATTCAATTTTCTCTAATTTTTTTCCTCCTCTCCCAGAGTGATTCATTTCACTTTCTGTGTCTTCCTCCATGAACCATAATGCTTTTGCGGAGATCCCTAATTCAGTGAAACCTGTTTAGGGGATCATCTCCGTTAGAAAGACAGCTGCCGAAAAGGCATTCACTTTCCGAGCATGGATTTTAGATTACGGCCAATCAAGACTCAGAGCTGGAGGAACACCTGTCAGAGACGTTTTTCTACAAGAAGATGGTCTCTTTAATCAGGTTTCATTGCACTTCAGAAAAAGATTCATTTTAAAATGTGGGTAAAACGGCATCTGCTTTTATGATTCATCCTCACCATCCTTTTAAAGCTGAAAAACCAATTTAGAGTTTATTTACGACACCATTCTATGGCAGAAGGAGAAACTTCAACAAAGTGTTTAACGAGGAAGGACTTTCCCAGATGTTAGACTTGTAACTTGTGAAGAAATCTAAAAATCTAGTTTTGAACTTTTCTCCTGTGAGTGTAATTAACGATAGGAATTCTTCAGGGCCAACTTTTATAAATGTTTAAGGTGAATTGGGAAAATATCCTTCCTGAAAGCTGGGAAACTGTCCTGTGTTGAAATTTGTTGCATTTATCTGTGAACAATGCAAAATATTATTGATATTGACTGGTGTTTAGAGGAATGACACTCAGCTTTCAACTCTGCTCTAATTAGAGGCACAGTTAAGTATATAAAACACAGGTACCTTCTAACATCTGCAGACTATATTGAGCGTAACTATTAAAAGACAAACTTCATTTTGTGAACTGTAATTTAATGGTATAACTGTGCAGACCGGAATATCGGTTAATTTTCAAAACATTTTATTCTACACCAATTAGCTTGGGTCCTAGAGGGCAAAATGACAAGAGGTTACTCGTTCACTATGTATTTAATTAATTGAAAAATGCTCAAATTGCTTTTACAGTTGTTATTAAAAAGTAGAATCAGTGTTGCCAGTGCTCAACCATAATTGGAACCCCAGGGAATTAAATATTTAGCATTAGTAATGTAACAGCACTTAGGACACAAATTTCTATTTTCGTAATGAAAGCTATACACTGTGAGTGCAAGCGGCTGAAACGACAGCTGTGACAAGTGAAACGGCCTGGGATATTTCAATAAGACACCTCATTGGACAGCAAGTCTTACCACATTACTCGTTTGTAAGAGATCTGCAAGTTTAATTCCCAATAGAAACCCGTTACCCAACTATTTAGATTTCTAATTGCATGCAGGATGAACAGTTGGGCAAATGTCTTGGCTGTAAGTGGCTGAAATGTATAGTGCTTTCTAAATAATCCTATATAAGTTCATGCCTTTGTCAGTTTAAAAATAGCAGGACTGTCAGGGAATAAAGATCTTGTTTGTTTTAAGTTTAATTACATTTTAAGCATAAATGCTTTCAGTGTTACAATGAGAAAAGTTGGATATTAGACTCTAATGAGCTACAGTGGTAGACGGCTAGAGACCCTAAGGGATTCCCTCCGTAAATTAACTGGATAAAAGTACTTGGTTAGGATATAGTTGATGGCTGAGCTGTTCTTGAAACCCAGTTATAGAGCTGTCTCTCACTCCTGTTTTCATTCTAAACAGGCCCTGTAGAGACTTCAGCGGCCGCCTGTTACAACCGTTCAACTTGTCAAAATGTATTATATTACTCCACTAATAAATAGTATTAAAGGGTATTTGACTTCATTTCTCCTTTTCAGAGGGGATCAGGTTGATAAACACAACTGGCTTAGGTCGGTCTCATTTTAATTTGTTTATGTCATCTAAGTAATACTGAAGGTCCCTGGTTTGAATTTGGCAAACATTATTTTCCTGGGGATGTAAAACTTACAAAATATTATGGACAATGGAAACAATTAATGGAGACTATTTATTATAGAATCCCTGTCCATGAAAGATGTATGACTTTGACATGTTTAGCCCATGTTCAAAGTATTTGAAAAACCATAGCTAAACTGACATTCTTTGAAGCATAACTCGCCTAATTCCTTTGCCAATCACATTCTGTCTTTTCTTGAAAAAAAAAGAGAAAAAGTTGCAAGAATTTTGGTTTCACCATCTTCTTTTGCTTACCATTGTCTGAGACAGTTGTTTTCAAGAATTTATTCTAACTGATCATGATTTCTATTTACTTTTTGTAATGTTTAGATGTAAAGGTTATTTTTTTTTAAAGAGAGAGAAAAGAAAAATGTAGATATGTATTTGATAAACTCTCCCTTTCACCCTCTCCCCTAGTCTTCCCTCTCTCACTGGTGATCACCTTTGCTAACAGTTTGATAACGTATCAAGCATCCATAATATTTTCCATAATATTATACATGTGCACAAACAGATGTTATTTATACAAATTACATATAGCGTATTTATTTAAAGAACATACTTTTTTTCCCCCACTTAATCATCACGGATACTTTCCTATAATGGTGCCCAAATCTTCCTTATTCTTTTTCCTAGCTAATTGCCATTCCATATTTTAGAGGCATAAGATTCGCTTAGCTATTGCCTGTTGATGTAATTTGAAGTGACCTCTCGTTTTTCACTATGGCAGATAGGGTGGCAGTGAACTTCCGAGTGTGCCTGAGTGTATGCGTGTGTGTGTCTGCAGCAGATGTGTGTACATCTTTGAGCAGATGTCATAAAACGATACTGAACTAGCATTTATTGCATGATTACTCTGCGCCAGGCACTATTCAAAGCTCTTTACATATATTATGCCATTGCATCATTACAATAAAAAGCTAAGATGTATTGTAATCTCCATCTTACATATAGGAAAGCTGAGGCACAAGAGAGGTTAAGTTGCTTGCCAAAGGCCACAGGCAAGTAATAGCAGAGCCTGGGGTCAAACCCAGGAGGTCTGGCACACCAGTCTGAGTTCTTAACCGAACCAGTGTGCCTGCAGAAATGCTTTGTTTTTCCTTCAGAAATGCTTTGTTTTTCCTTCTAATTTACCTCTACTTAGTAGTGAGTTTGAATGTGGTTTCATATGTTTATTGCCATTACATTTCTTCTTCTGAGAATTGGGCTGTTTCTGTCTTTGCTCATTTTTCTCTAGTGGTGTCTTCTTAGCAAATTACAACAGATCTTAATTGTTAATGGCTGTTGGCTCTTAGTTATACTTCGTCAAATATTTTTTCTAAGCCGATTGCTTATATTTTTACCTTGGTTTATTTTAATATTACAAATTTTGCTTTATGGATTGAGGTATAAGGAAGTTTTTCACCACCTACAAGATTACAACTTTGTTTTCCTTATGTTTTCTTCTACTACTTTTAATTTTTTAACAGTTTTGATCTTCCACTCAAGTGGGATTTATTTGGGTGTGCAGTATGAGATAAAGATCAAACCTTTTACTTCTAGTAACACCCACAGGTTCCTTTTGTAAGCTGTCCATTTTTTTCTCTATGGTTTGAAAGATAACCTCTGTTTAATACTATAGTCTGCCTATATATGTCTCTGGATTGCCAATTCTCTGGAATATTTCACTTGTCCAATCCTACAGCATCACACTTTTTACCATTATAACACAAAAGTGAGTTTAAAATCTTATAATTAAAAAATAACCTCTATCAAATACTCTCATATTATAAAAATAATATATATTATAAATATCTATATATAATACAAAATTATACATACGTAAAAATTTTAAAGATATTTTAATGACATACATTTGCTTTTTCAGATAAACATTTGTGTCAGTGTAAAATTTCATTTAGAAATTCCTTTGGGATTTCAGTTGGGAATAGATTGAATTTATAGCACAATTTAGGGGAAGGGATGAATCTTTCTAATCCTCACTCCTTATGATATCTCAGAATAACACCTCATAAATATCTGTTGAATGAATGAATATGTGCTTTGTTTTGGTTTTAGAGAAAAGGAGAGGGGGTAAATACTTGTTTTTTTTCTAGATAGCTTAAAAATTCTTAAAATGATCTATTTCATTAGATTTTAAATTTATCATTGTGAAGTTCTATTATACATAGTATTTTCACCTAAAACATCTTCCCCATATTTCTAACTATGTACACTTTCTTAATCCAAATGTAGTTTACTTTGCTTTCTCCACTTTTCATCTTTGTCAGACAACAGTTTTACTTTATTGGTCTATGTATATAAAAATTTTGATATTATTGATATACTCTTTTTCACTTGTTTTTCTTTCATCTTAATTCTTCCTTTTACTTGTTTTAGTTTATATGATTGACTTTTTCCTGGGTCTTTTGGCTGAATGTAGAGTGTGTTTATTTTTTCCTCTCTCTTTGTTTTTAATACATACTTTTAGGCTATAAATTTTCCTTTGGGTTTTGCTTTGACTGTGTCCAGTAGTTTATACATATATTGCTTTCATTGTCTTTCTTAACTGAATAGCCTATAATTTTACACTTTTATTATTTTTTAACCAAAGATTTGTTTTGAAAATAGCATTAAAAAATAAATGGTTATAGCAGTATTTGGGGGGGGGGGGCATAGGTAAAGAAGAGAGAGCTATCCATATATTGTTTATTTTAGGTTACTTCTTTTTTCATAATAGCTTGAGAATAAAGCCTGTATCATTTGCCCTTTGGGTCGTATCTTGAGATTTCCTTTGTAGTTAACTTTTGTAAACATTCTGCATATTTAAAGAAAAATGCCTTCTCTCTATAGGAAAAGTATCTTTAAGTTTACTTATTAAATCAACTTTGTTAATTATGCCTTTCAAATACTCTACATTCTTATTTTCCACATATCATAACCTGTCAGTGGCCTAGAGCTTGTAGTTTTAAAGCTTCTCCTGTATCTCCAATAATGTGTTTATATATTTTGAGGCTGTGTTGTTTCATAAAGATTTGTTTGTACTGTATCTTCATGGTGGATTGTGTATTTAATTGATATAAAATTTCTGTCTTTGTTCCCTTAGATTACTAAAGGAAATCTTTTCCCCAGTGTGGTGCTTCTTGTGATTTTTTATTTTTTGAGAGTCTGGAGTTATTTCTCATTTTTCTTGCTTCTCCCTCAGCTCCAGACCTCAACAGTGAGCCTTCCCTCGGCACACTTCTCCCTCCATTTGATGAGCAATTCTCAGTAGCACA
Source organism: Ovis canadensis (assembly GCF_042477335.2). Taxonomy (NCBI): domain Eukaryota; kingdom Metazoa; phylum Chordata; class Mammalia; order Artiodactyla; family Bovidae; genus Ovis; species Ovis canadensis. Next base: position 36,372,427 of record NC_091258.1, on the reverse strand, counting down.
CACTGCTGCTGTAACCCACTGTACCTGTGAGTGAGGGTGAGTGAGTGTGGGGAAAGGCTGGCACTAGAGTAGGCCAAGGGAGACCCAGGGGGTGCAAAATTGAGGTGATCACGGTCAGTGACTTCAAAGTCAGGCAGACCTCGCAGGATGCTGAGAGTGTGTGTTTTCCTGAATTTTGCACTCTAAGGCCTCACCTGCCTCCCTGGAGTCCTTGTCCTGCTAACAGAATCTGTTGTTCTCCAGGTGGGCCTTTCAGTGATATTGAGAGACTGCCCATCACTCACTCTGGGTCTTTCAAACCTGTCATCTCTGAGTCTGCTCCATTGAGAGGGACGACTTCATTTCCATAGTAGTTATTCCTATACCTGTTTACAGTGCGATTTGCTCTGGAATTTCTATTAATCTATTCCAGTCTTCTTAATTCTTATTTTCATCAGGGTGACAATGATGAATTAGTTAACAGTGAACTAACACTAAAAGAAAAACAGGAGGTCTTCACCTTGCCCTTCTTCACTTCATTCTACTCCTCAGAGATAACCCTTGAAAAATCTCTAGCTGTTTCTTCCATTATTTGCCTTCACATTTCTAAGTCATATGATTTCTGCTTTGCTTATCAGTTAAAGGAGTGCTTTATTGACTTCCACTCATGACATATGAATATATGGTTTTGTTAGTTTACCATTCCTATTGCTCTAAAACTTTATTCTCCCAATATAATTTTTGGTTAAATTTGCTTTTTTACTGCTGGGCAAAATAGTGTAACTAAACTTCCCTAATCATTTACACTTTTTTCCCTTGATGCTAATAATGGACTTGTTTCCATATTTGATTAATTTCCATTTGCTCCATCCATTATTCACTATCAGCAGTTTCTAAACAGTTAGATCTACCAGATAATAATTTATCAATTCTCTTTTGGTTATTTGGTTTTTCTTTTCTAGGGAACTCTCTCTGGAAATTTTCTTTCCCTCCTTCTCCAGTTTGCATTGATTGCTTTCTTGCTTTGCCACCTGGTTGTCATCCTGAAACTTATATTTCTGCTGTCCTGTGTTAGAGTCTGTGTTTTCTTGCTGTATGTCTTCTTCGTTCTCATTTTCATGGAGCACATCCTTTCACAGCTTTTTACAGTAGTATGGAAGGAAGTAAAATATTTTCATGTGAAAATGTCTTTACTGGAGGTGTAACACTTTTCTAAGAGCTCTATCTTATACCCTGATTGCTCTTATTCTATAACTGCATATTCTTGTCTCATTGATACACTATCTTCTCTTATTTTTCTGAGGTTGTTAATAACTTGATTTTCAGCACTATTTCCTTTGGTGCTCCACATGGTCTCAGCTTCCTCCAGATCCCATTTTTTGATATGTGTAGGTCTTTTTCTTTCTGTTGGAGGATCTCCTCAAATGGCTTTGTGGTCATTAACTGTAATATTTAAGAGAAAGGTACTCAAAAGCTGATGGGAAGCTGTGTGTACCTTTGTGAAGCTTTTTGGTGAATGAATTGGAGGATCAAGGGGCAAGCCATTCTTGACTCTGAGGAACACTTGAACTTCTTGAAAGTCTCCCTTTCTTTAGACTCCGGTCTTGAGAGGTGAACCTACCAATCTCCTCTTTGGGAGGTCTGATTTGGTGGCTGACTTGGGCTTCCCTGATGGCTCAGTGGGTAAAGAATCTGCTGCAGTACAGGAGATACAGGAGACTGGGCTTCGCTCTCTGGGTCAAGAGGATCCCCTGGAGAAGGGAATGGCTACCCACTCCAGTATTCTTGCCTGAAGAATTCCACAGACAGAGGAGCTTGGCAGGTCACAATCCATGGGGTCACTGAGAGTCGGACACAACTGAACGACTGACATTTTCAAACTTTCTGGAAGCAAGGAGGAGGAAGGCCCCAGGGAGTATGCTTTAAAAAGTATGTGGCTTTTTAAAGCCCCATGTCTTGAACAGCTCTTCTCTCTGCATGGAATCTCTGAGGCTGGACCCTTTAATTTAATGTCTCCTGCCCCTGACTGTTGCCAGGATACATAGGAGAGGAGAGAAGATCTGGGAGTCTTACTGCTGTGCACAGAATTTGAGCCTATCTCCACCTTAACCCTCAGCCCCCACACTCCACCATACCTGTTTCCTCCCATTCCTGAGCCTTTAGGTGCCATCGGCTTCATTCGCAGTTTTGCTCCCCTTTGCAGAATTTAGATTCTAGTTTCCTTTCCTCTTTAAAGCCAGCTTATCACTTCTCCACACTCTCTGCTTTCGAAATTGTTTTGATGTCTTTGAAGATGATTTTGATATCTTTCGTGCAGTCATGTCTTCCTTCTTTTCTCCTTACATACTTGCATCCTCTTTGCCTGGAATGGAACCCTTATCTCTTCCTTCAGGTCTCAGCTTTACTGTCACCTCATCAGAGACCCCTCTTGGGGGTGTCTCCATTTTCTCCCTCTTGTATTGTCTTTTGGCCTCTCTAGGCTGAAAGCTCTATCTTTTATCACTCTTAACGCAAATCCTGGCACCTGCATGATACATATTTGCTGAGTAAATAAACACAGCAGAGATAGGTTGTTCTAGACTGCAGGAAGTACACCGTTTTCCTTCTGCCTGGCCTGGAGGAAGCTGCCATCAGAGGCACCCATGTTGCCTTTCAAGTGCCAGATCTGGGACCACATACTGCTTTACGAAGGAGTGAAGCTGGATCCATGCGGAGAGGAAGATTATGTCTGCTCCTCACTCCCTCACATCTGTGTTCCAGCTGTGATGACTTAAGCCCTGTCCTTTTTGGAGAAGAGTGTGTAGATCAGTGATCTGGGGTTGGGAGTTGATTCATCATGTTAATAATGAGAGCTCACATTTATTGAGCCCTTCCTACGTGCTGGGCACCATACTGCATGTGCAACATTTTGATGTCGTTTGGTCACTAAGTCGTGTCCGACTCTTTTGTGACCCCATGGACTGCAGCCCGCCAGGCTCCTTTGTCCCTGGGATTTCCCAGGCAAGAATACTGGAGTGGGTTGCCATTTCCTTATATAAGATCTCATTTAATTCCCACCAGGGGGTAAATTATCTCTGTTATTCCTGTTTGTATAAATGAAGAAACTGTGACTCAGGGAAGATGAATTGCTTGCTCCAGTCCATGGGATTCATGAATGAGAGAAGTGGGACTTGGACCTGGCTTTGTCTGATTCCAAAGCTTCTTCAGTTGGTGTCATCGTGTTCTACCAGTGTCTGTGATGTTTTCCTCCCTCTACACTTAAGCATCACAGAATCACTGGCTGGAGTCATGACATCTTAGAGGAAGAAAAGATCACATTTGGTGAATGTGATCTTCTTAGAGGAAGAAAAGATCACAAAGGTCATCTATTTGGTCCAGCTCCTGTTGGCACTGAGGAGAAAACGTATGCCTGACACTTCCGGTCACCCATCATTTGCAGGGTGAGCACTGCATTTAGCACTGATGCCTCATAGGAAATAGCAGGACCAGACTCTGTAGCTCACCAAGGCACCTACAGAAGGGCACAAAAGTGGGCCCCAGATCGTTTTGGGCAAGTGCACATAGCCGTCTGTCTACAGGGTAAAGGAAGCTATAGTCTGATGTAACTTAAGTAAATACAGTGCTTAGCCTGAGAAGGGCACCTTGGGAACCTACTCTGACATCGCCTTTCTTCTGACTTATAATTAACATAAACCACCTATTAGTCAGTTTTCCAAACCCTTGTGCCATCTCAGGCTTTATGTTAAACATAACACTCTCGCAGCCCAAGACTGCAGACTCAAAGGGCAATGTGCAAAAAAAAAGCACAGCAGGATATGCTCCAAGATTCACCCAACAGTACAAATTTTGGACTAAAATCACAGGCTATTTCTCTCCACTCTTCCTCCCCAAGTTTACCTACTCCCAGGGTTTCCTAGGTTTGCAAAGATTTGAGGGTAAGGGGATTACCACTGAAGCAAGTAGGTTTCACATTCTGATGGTGTTTTTGTAGCTGCCACATGTGGCCCCGTGTTAAGTAGCTGAACATTTCTGTTTGCTGGCAGCCAAAGTCAGCCCTCACCTCCTAGGGAGCTCCTTCTGACTTCAAAAAGCATTCCACAGGGTTGCAGAGAACAGGGAGTGGGGGAGAAGGTTACCACTTATGCTGCCTGAATTCAAGTTCCATCTTTGTGCTTCCTGGTTATTAAAGCCTCTCAGGAGACAATGAAAGGGCAGAGGATTTACAGGGGTTTCTTCAGATAAGGTGCTAGAAACCCAGATATTTGAAGGAGAGATTGCATTCTTTTAGAAGCAACTTTTTATTTTATTTTTTTTTTTAAAAAGCATAACTAAATCTTCAATTGGGAAGGTTCCTATCACAGATGTACGAAGTATACTGAATCAGTTAAGGGATCCCTTGCTATCCATGAAAGCTCATGTTTTTGCATCTCTCAGGAAAAAAGCAGTCATTTAGAATGTTTTCCACAGTATGGCAGTTCTACTGGTGGCAAGTGAAGCCAGCCTAAGGAGGCACTGCTTCCAGAATGGCATAAGAAATGTGTCATTTACAAACTGTCACTGTGCATAGCTGGAGCGTATAAATGAAGCCAGAATAAATATAAGCTGGACACCCCCTGACTGGAGTCATCTCTTTTTTAGTTTGTTGATGTTTTACTTTATAGTGACTTCTGACAATTTAGCTACCAACAGATTGTCATGAAAAGAATAGCTCTCTTTCTCTCTGAAAAGTATTATTCTTTAAAAAAGTTATTAACTAATTTACTATCGGGATTAAGCACAATGAGTTTCCAAATTATGGCATCATCTTAACAGCAGTCTGCCTGCAGAATTTTTGAAAAAAATTTATTTTTGCCTGTTGGCATTTCTTAAATTTGAAAAAGCCTTTAAAGTCTTCTAGGTTGTTTTCACCATTGAAGATAAACCAACATAATTCTTATTTTGTTCTACTTCATATTTTGAGTGAAATTTTAAAGTAATGTAATAATTCTTTTTTAATTTACAAACTTTCGGCAGAATCCTTAACACAGTACAATAAGTTGCTTCATGAGCCAGCTTCCTTCAACAGATTTAATAGAGATGTGAGCATACTTTGTTCTATCAAATGAAGGTAAAAGGCTCATTTTTATTTTGAAATGTAGCCAGTCAACAGATACTTATTGCACACCCCTGTGCATAAGGAATTGTGTGAGATGCCATAGGCATCACATGTTTGGGATGCAATGACTAACTTAGAACATCAAGCATCTTCTCTTATCCTTCTGCAGTGATACGTATTGAGTGTGAACTACACATCTGTTGTGATGATCTTGGGGAGAAAGGGGGCGAGGTTCTCTCAGCAGCACCTGCCCTTTGGTGCTGAACCTGACTATAGTCAGTCTCCCTGTCCCTCTGGGCTTCGGTCTCTTTCCTCCCCCTAACTCACAGGTCAGACTGTAGTTGGAGTGGAGCTGGAGGTTTCTCTGCGTGAAGCTAATTGGCCCATTTGGGGCTGAAACCCAGATTCTTAGACCTCTTAGCACCTTACTTTTGACAGCTGGGCTTGGTGCTTTGGATGCAAATGCTAATTGTTAATCATTAGGAATAACTTTCTCCATTGAGGAGACGGGGTTGGCTGGCTACTGTATCAGCCTTGACTCACGCTTACAGTGGGAGCTTCGGTCCTCTGTGTAGAAACAAGTGAAGTCCAGGCGTGGGGCCGATATGTCCCCTCTCACATTCCAGGGGACAGTTCAGTGGGTGACACATCCCACGACCTGGCCTCCTCCATGATAACATGCAATCACCAGGAGTTAACTTAAACAGTAACTAGCTAGAGATTGATGCAAATGTGTGAACCGCATGCCTATTTGTTGGCGGCAGCCTCAAAGGCTACCATGGTGACTTCTGGAGGAAAAACTCTCTTCCTCTTCTGATTGTATGGATTTGTCGGCTTGAGAAACCTGCACAGTGATTAGGTTGATGGTCTTTGTTGGCCCGAGGGAGTGTTCTCCTTGTGTTCTTAAGTAACAAAGCTTAAATGTCTCAAGAAATAGATGTACAAAGGAAAACATTTACTTTTTAGTGAATTCAGAACTGCTGACTTACAGAATTGAGATGCGTTCAATATGCATAATAGCCTGGATCTGATAGGCCGTAAACTTAAGGAGTCAGAAGGATCCATCATCTAATTTCCAGATCCAGAATAGTAACTCTTTCTCCCCTTGTTCAAACAGCCATTCCTAATCCACCCGGCACTCTTCCCCGAGCCGAGATGTGTTGTTAGAACCTTCCTTAAGATAAGTTGAAGGCAAGTGATTGGAACTGGTGCTTCAGGACACATTTATAGACCAGCTCTGATCTAGGTAGCTTCATTCAAGGAAATGTCAGAATTCTATGTTTTCTGGGAGTCTACACTGGTTTATGTTGGGATATTCTCACTCTCCTTCTGACATGACTTTTGTGTATTACTCTCCAAATGGCATCAGTTTTCAGCCTAGACTTAAGTACGCTTCGTGTAGCTACCAGGCAAAAAAAAAAAAGGAAATTTCCAAGTCACATACAGTTTTAACATCATAATAGGATGCCATATTATAACTGACTTTTAATCAGTGTTAACTAGACTTTATTAGTTTGAAAAGTGAACTATATTCAGTCTTTTAATTTTTAAACCATTTCTCTTTTTATGATTTCATTTATTTTTGTCTGTGCTGGGTCTTTGCTACTGTGCGCAGGCTTTCCCTAACTGTGGTGAGTGGGGTCTACTCTCTAGGTGCAGTGCGTGGCCTAATTGCAGGGGCTTCTCTTATTGGGAAGCATGGGCTCTAGGGCACACAGGCTTCGGTATTCGCCACGCGCAGGCTTAGTTGCCCCATGGCATGTGGAATCTTCTGGGACCAGGGATTGAACCTGTGTCCCCTGCATTGGCAGGCAGATTCTTAACCACTGGACCACCAGGGAAATCCTTAGTCTTTTAATTAAACGTCTCATGAAAAGCCTACTGTTTGGACCAGAGGCATTTTTCAGATTATGTACCTTAGGATACATGCCCCTTAAGTCAAAACAAAGGCTGTGAATGTGTGTGTGACAGTGTCTGTGTGTGTGTGTATTCACAACCGAACTAATACTAAAACCATTTACTGAGCTGGATACTATGGTAGTTATTCTAAATATATTTGAAATATTTTTCAGGGCTGCTATAACAAAATACCACATTGAGTAGCTTCAAGAATAGGAATTTATTTTTTCATACTTCTGAAGACTGGGAGTCTAAGATCAAGGTGTTGGTGAGTCTGGTTTCTCCTGGGCCTGCAGATGGCCACCTTCTTGCTGTGTCCTCACGTGGCCTGTCCTCTGTGTGTAAGCATCCGTGTGACTCTTTCCCTCATCTCCTCTCCTTATAAGGACCCTCGTTAGTTAGAATGGATTAACTAGGGGGCCCCCTAAATGGCCTCATTTTAGAACTTAATCACTTCTTTAAAGGCTCTATCTCCAAACCGTTCCTAGAGATTAGGGCTTCAATATATACATTTGGAATGAGGGAAAGGGAGACACATTCAGCTCCTAACAGTGTTGAATTCGCACCACAATTTTTGTAATAAAGGTACTGTCATTATCTCCATTGTAGAGATAAAGAAACAGTGGTTCATAAAAGCTGAGTCACTGGCCTGATGACTTCCATGTAGCAAGCCAAGCATACCATTTACATGCCCTGTATTTCTTTTTCAGTGTGTGTGTCAGAGATATCATCTAGGTTTTGAAGTGGGTTTGAAAAGGCCCATTGAAATTTCTGGATTCCTTTAAAAGAAGGCGTATGTAGCCATGTTGCTAAAGGAGCTTCTGCCACTTAGCAGCTGTGTGACCTCTGGCAGGTTACTTCACTTCTCTGGCCTTTGGTTTTCTAGTTTACAAAATAGGGTTATTAATCATACCTACCTGAGAGGGCTGTTGTGAAGAGGATGTGAGATAATCCGCATAACATATGTCTGTAAATAGCAGGGATTAAGTAGATGTTAGTTGCTATTATTATGTGATTATCGTCATTCCGAGAAAGATGCATTTTCAGAATGGGACCAAGTGATTACTATCATTCCATTCTAATATTTGAAAGTGATATTACTTGCTGGTTATTTGGATCTATATATTATCATAGTTTTAAACATTACCATTTTCAACATATTATGTCATTTTACATCAGTAACATGTCAGAGGCTGGTCTAACGTGTCAAAAGGGATTTAACTCATTGGCTGTGTGTCATCAGTGTGACACAGCTCTGAGAATTAGATCAACAGCACCTGCTTTTAACACACATTGGACATACCTGGGTGGTTTCCTTGGAGCCAGGTGACACGCTGAGCCGTTGCAGCACCAATTTTCTGGGGAGTTCAGAAAGACCATAAGAGATGATCAAGACTTCCTGCAAGCCAACTTCCAGGTAATCCCGTTGCAAAACGGCTCTGCAGTCACTCCACCATGTGGCTACTGTAGTCTTCTTCTGCTGGGTCGCACTGCCACGGGTGCCAGCCCTCTGGAGTGATGCTCCTTGTAGATGCTACCAAACATCTAATGCCGCAAGTCATGCTGTGCTGCAGGGCCTCATCTGTCTCACCTAAGGTACTTTTGCAAGGATTCTTCTTCTAGATTAAATTCCTGGCAGTAGAGTAGCTGGATTAGAATTTATATGTATTCACAATTTGGATCAATACCACCAAAGCGCCCTTATAAACAGTCAGACCAATACAGTCTCATCTACAGTGGATGAATGCACCTCTTTGATGTTATCAAGTATTTTCATTTTTGCCAACACGATAGGTAAGATCCATTCTCCCACAGTTGCTTTGATTTGTCTTTACCTATCAATATCATTGAGCACCATTTCATGCATTTGTTCCCTGTTTGTATTTTTCACTTCTGAGTGTGAACTGCCTATTCATATCCTTCGTCCACTTTTCCATGGGTATATCTTTCTCCACCTGAATTATATAGACCCCTTTTCAATTGAGGAAGTGAGCCCTTAAGGCAAATATTTCCTCCAGTTTACCCTTTGTCTTTGTTTACAGTATTTCAGTCCATCCTAAATGTTTACATGTTTTTAAATTTCTCAACACCCAGGAAATTTGTTGAGTTGGACCACATCTCAAGATCCCTCCAAGTCTAAAGAAGATGCCACAAATACCATCAGCTACAAAATGAAAGGAATATGAGTCCAGACTTTAGCAGGTGAGTGAAAGCCACTTCTATTGTCTAGGCCTTTCCAAGGATTCTGTCATCTCTCCTGTAAAATACTCAACTCTATCTTGTATTAGCAGAACAGTCAACATTACAATCAAAATATGATTTTTTAAATGTTTTTAAAATGTTTTTATTAGTTATGAAAGTAATATGGTTCACTACAGTGATTCAATTTTTTAAATCTAACAATAGGTTCTGGATTTTTAATATCCAGGCTCTACCCTTCCACCATGCCTGTCCTTCAGGAATGTGCTGGACAACGCTATCAATGTTTGGGGTAAAGGAACATGATTCATGAAAAGGATGAATCTCCCTTAGAAGGCTTGGTGAGTTCAAGGATGCTCTAAGACTTCTTCAAGGGGAGGAAAAGAAAGTAAGAGCTTTGAATGAAGTTATTAAATGATTTGGAGTCAGCTTTAAAGAATTTATGATATAGTTTTAAACTTTTTGGAAAATATGGATCCTCTTGTCTATAAGCTTTCTCCCCTCTAAAACTTAAACTATTAAGGTGAAAAGTGAAAATGGCATCTGATTCTTTGTGACTCCACAGACTAAATAGTCCATGGAACTCTCTAGGCCAGGATACTGGAGTGAGTAGCCTTTCTCTTCTCCAGGGGACCTTCTCAACCCAGGAATCAAACCGAGGTCTCCTGATTGCAGACTGATTCTTTACCGACTGAGCTATCAGGGAAGCTCAACTATTAAGGTAAAAAACTCAATCATCTAAATTAGAGAGACCCCCAAAACCTTATGTGCATATGAATCACTTGGGGATCTTGTTTAAATGCAAATTATGTGGTTCTGTGGGGGCAGGGGGACAGCGGTTTGGGCTGGACTGAGATTCAGCATTTTTAACAAGCTGCTTGTTCCCAGACCTCTCAGTAGCTGGGCTCTAAAATACAACTTTTGTGAACACATTGCCCTTACTCGTTGCAGTATCCTATGTACATATACACATGCTTTATATATATCTTTATATTCCTGCTTTCTAAAACATTAATTGAGAAATAGGCCATTGTTACAGAAACCACAATGCGCTTCATGAAAAAACATTGGGTACAAAGGCAAAACAGTGACAAATTGATACTTTCTTGCTTGGTCACGCCTGATTTAAGGAAATGAACCCCAAATAGGCTATGTGAATTGGAAATTGACTTCAACCACATTTAAATTGTTGTCTTTTAAAATATTAGCAGTTGAGTGTGTAAACCAATATTTATTTTCTAATCAAAGGTTTGTGGCAAATGGTTTATAAATGAAAGAAATGAGGGAAGAATGCTTTGAAATGTTTCTCGTAATAGAAATGGAAATAGGATATTTTATTTCTTTAAATGGCAGGCACAGGCTTCAGCTAAAATTCATCCTGCTCTGGAAAGAGGAAATTATATGAAAAACTGATCATAGTATAAAAGCCCAGACCAGCACCTCTCTGCCAGCGATCATAATAAATATCTTTCAGCGGAAAAAAAGTTGAAGATCCAGCTACATTAAGGAAGAATCTATTAACAGAATAATTGTATCCTGAGGATCCCTTTAAGAAAAGCTTCCAAAATTCCATTATCTTAACTGTCACTCGCCACTTTGAGTTGTCTCAGCGCTGTGTGTTTTCATGAATTACCAGAGCTGTTTGTTTTTTCCTTTATCAGTCATCACCCTGTCAGCCGGGCCATTCATAACAACTTTTGGCAGCTCATCAGGAGAGTTCAGAGCTTGAATAGGACCCTATCAACTCTCACACCTCATTGTGTGAAACTGTTTACCAGCATTGCCTTTTTCTGTAAATATTACAAGCAGAGCCCTGAAAAGTGGAGATGCGTGAAAACAAAATGGACAAATCTTGTAGCAGTTGGTGGAGATGGCAGATGGGGGTGGGGTGGGGGGAGTGACTGAGAATTTACAAGTACTCATGTTTCCTTGATTGGGCTGAATCCTACCTAGTCACTGGGCTTGAATTCTTGTATATGCTGGTTAATTAGACAATATTTAATTTGACTTAACATTGGTGTCAGTTTGGTGAAAGTGGGGCTCTGTAATTAGGGAGTACAGACTGGGTTTCTGTCACAGTTCTGCTCACTTCCTCTAATTTAATGCCCCCCTTTCCAGTGTATTATCACCCTGGATGTGTTGAGTTCCCTGCTGTCTTTTCTGCTTGACTGGTAACAAGGTGGCCCACATGAACACCAGCAGCAAATGGACTCACTCAAGTCTCCTGGTCTTAACAGCCTGAAGTTCTGCTAGATTCACCCATCAGAAATAATTTCCTCTTGAAAACGAATGTCAGTAATTCTCTATGGAAGCTAATATCACCAACTTGCAAATGGGTATGATTTTTTTTTGTTGTTGTTGTTCTCTATTTTTACTGAAGTTATACATATATATACAGATTTTTGAAGGGTCAAGATTTTTGAAGGGTCAAGTAGTTCCTGGTTTTGTGATTAAAAAGTTAAAAAAAAATTAAGCCTTCTCCCCAGCCCCCCACCCTGCCCACCAGAGGCAACCACTTTCAATTCTTACAGCAGATTATTTAGAAAATAATGTCACAGGGAGAAATAGGTTGTTTTGCTTTACCAGTTTTGGGATGCTACATAAATGTGACTTGCTTCTTCCCTTTACCATGAAGATGGATTTTCTTTAATTACTCTTTTTAAAAACCAAGGTAAAATTTATATACAATGAATGCACAGATTTTCAATGTACCATTCAATATATTTTCAGTTCAGTTCAGTCGCTCAGTCGTGCCCAACTCTTTGTGACCCCATGGACTGCAGCACATCAGGCCTTCCTGTACATCACCATATATATTTTAATGAAAGAATATACTGACATAGCTGTACACCAAACTGCAGAGCATTTGCAAGACCCCCAGAAGTTCCCCTATAGATGTTTGCAATCACCCTTTTTAGATCTGTAAAGCAATCACCCTTATTTCTTTCACTGTAGATTAGACCTACCTGCTCTGGAACTCTCTGTAAGGCATTAGATATTATGTACTCTTTTGGCCCTGACTTCTTTTGCTCAAAATGATATATTTGAGATTCATGCAGAAATTTATTCCTTTTAACTACCAAGTAGTGTTCCATTGTATGAAAATACTACCGTTTATCAATTTTCTTTATTGACGCTCATTTGTTTCCACTTTGGGGATGTTTTTATTATCGACTCATGGAAGTTTTATACATTCTAGATAACAAGCTCTTTGTCAGAAATTGACTTTGCACATCTCTCTCCCAGCCTGTATTTTCTCTTTTCATATTCTCAATGGTATTACTTGATGAGGAGAAATTTTAAATTTTGGTTATGTCCATCTTATGATTTTTTTTTATGATTTGTGCTTTTTGTATCTTATCAAAGAGCTCTTTGCCAACCACGAGATCATGCAAATATTCTTCTATGTTTTCTTTTAGGAAAACATTGAAGCTTTCTAGTTTCAGATTTTACATGAAGGATTCCTTTCCTATCTAAATATAATTTTTGTGTATGGTGTGATGTAGAGGTCAAGGTTCTTTCTTTTTTAAATATGCGTATACAATTGTTCTAGCATCATTTGTTGCGAAAACTTTCCTTTCCACATAGGATGTGTGTGTGTGTGTATTTCAGGACTTTATTCTGCTTCACTGACTTTTTTATCTTCCTTATGCAAGTAACAGCATCTTAATTATTGTAGTTTTCAGTACAATTTAAAAGTACAAGTTTTCAAAATTTGTTTTTCTTTCTCAGGTTATTTTTACTATTTTTTAGCTTTTGCATTTTCATGTACATATATAATCAACTTGTTAATTTCTACTACAAGCCTCATAGAATTTTGATTGGGACTGTACTGAATTTATAGATCAGTTAGGGGTGAATTGATACTTTAGCAGTATTGATTTTTCCCATCCCTAAACATGTTATATAGTTTAAGTTTTTATTTAATAATTTTCTACATTATGTAGCAGTTTTAAGAATTTAAGTCTTATCTATATTTTCTTAAGTTTATCTTTGAGTATTTTATGCCTTTCCTACAAAGGTAAACGAATTGCTTTTTAATTTCATTTTCTAATAATTTGCTGGTAACTTTTGAAACATAAATTTTGTATATTAACCTTAATTCTTGTGACTAAATTCACTTTTCAGTTCTAGTTGTTTTGGGGGGGTAGATTCCTTAGAGTGTTTTCTATATACAATCATGTCAACTGCAAAAAAAAAAAAGACTTTTGTTGCTTTTTAATTTTTATAGTTTTATTTTTTTCTTACATTGTTGTGCTAGATAGGGTTTCCAGTATATTGTTGAATAGATGTGGAGACATTGGGTATCTTGTTCCTGAACTAAAAAGCATTCAATATTTCACCATTAAGTATGACATAAACTGTTGTTTTTTCATATATGCCCATTATCAAGTTGATGAAATTCCTTTCTTTTCCTAGTGTTCTGAGTTTCTTTTCATGAATGAGTATGACATTTTGTCAAAAATGTTTTTGCATCAACTGAGATTTTTCTTCTCTTTGATTCTGTTAATGCGATGAATTACAACTATTGATTTCATAATGTAAAACCAACCTTTAATCCCGGCATAAGCTCCATTTATTAATAACATTTGTCCTTTTCATATAACACTGAATTTGATTTGTTAATATTTTATTGAGGACTTTGTATATTTATTCATGTAAGATATTGGTCTATAATTTTTTTTTCTTGTAATGTCTTTGTCAGGTTTTAATAACAGGGTTATGTTGGCCTCATTAAACTACTTGAAATGCATTTCCTTCTATTTTCTCAAAGAGTTTATATAACACGGTATTAGTTTTGTCCTTAAACCTTTGATAGAATTTGTGAGCAAAGCCATCTGGACCTGAGGCTTTCTTTGTTGAAAGGTTTTTAATTATGAATTCAATTTTGAAAATGGATATAAAGCTCTTTGATTTTTTCTATTTCTTCTTGTGCTAATTTTGGTAAGATGTGCTTTTTGAGGGATTTGTCCACTTGTTCTAAGTTGTTGAAATTATAGGCGTAAAGTCATTAATGTTTCTGTCTTCTTGGAGAATTGAATCCTTTTTCATCATGTAATAAGTCTCTATATCACTGGTAATATTTCTTGTCCAATCTTGTTTTGATATTAATAAAGCTACTTTAAGCTTTGTTTTGAGTAGTGTCTACATGGAATATCTTTTTTCATTCTTTTAATCTATTTATGTCTTTATATTTAAAGTGGTATTCTTGTAGCCAGCATATAGTTGAATCTTGCTTTTTATGTAATATAACAATCTATCTTTGAATTAGTATAACTTACATTTAATGTGATTATCAATATGATTGAATTAAAATCTACCATCTAACCAGCTGTTTCCTAATTGTTCCATTTTGTCTTTTGTTTCCTTTCATTTTGCCTCCTTTTTAATTAATTGAGCATTTTCTGTGATTCAGTGTATTTCTACTATTGAATTATCACGTACAACTCTTTTTTAAAAATTGAATACTTTAAGGTTTACCATCTGCATCTTATTTAATCAGTCTACTTCACATTATATCCCACTTCATGTCTGCCATAAGGACACTATATCCCCAATTTATTCTCTCATCTCTTGTTCTGTTTTGCCACATATTTACTTTTACATGTGCTATAAATACACAGTATTACTCTTTTTGCTTTAGGTAGTTATCTTTCAGAGCAACTAAAATCAATAAAAAATTAAATTTGGACTTTGTTTACCTTTCGTTATTCCATTTCCAGTGCTCTTCATTTCTTTGCGAGGATTCAGATTTCTGTCTGCTCTTATCTGCTTCTGTCTGAAGATCTTTCTTTAACATTACTTATAACATTGATCTACTGGCGACGAATTCGCTCATATTTGTTTTATGGTTTTCATTCAGGAAAGGCTTTATTTCCTGTTCCTTTTTGAAAGACATTTTTGCTGGGTATAGCATTCTGACTTAACAGGTTTTTGCTGTTGTTCGGCTACAGAGACCTCATCCCTTGTACAGTTTCTGGAGAAGTCTAGCTCTTTAATTTTCATCCCTCTATACGCTGTGTGTCTTTCTCTCCACTGGCTGCCTTCATAATCTCCTTTGTCTCTGGTTTCCAGCAGTTTCTATGTAATATGCATATGGTGTGGGCGTGTCTTGGGGAGGGGAGTGTTAATTCTGCTGGGTGTTCTTTGAGTTGTTTGGTATCTGTTATTCATTTTGGAATATTCTTGAGTATTATTCCTCCTTATTTTTTCTTCCCGGGATGCCAATTATACATAGGTTAGATCTTTTGTTATTGTTTCACATCTCTTGGATGCTCTGTTGTGTTCTTCCAACCACTCTCCATCCTTCCCCACTGTTCTGCAATCCATGTCAGAACTGGTATAAACCCAGTTTCCATAGATGTGAGGGTCTGACTGAAGAAACTTCATTGCTGTTATATCCTCTCCTATTCTCCAAATCCCTATGGGTTTACCCCTTTAAAAGATTGTTTCCTGGGACTTCTCTAGTGGTCCAGTGGTTAAGAATCCGCCTTGCAATGCAGAGGGCTCAGGTTCAATCCCTGGTTGTGGAACTAAGATCCCACATGCCTTGGAGTAACTAAGCCCACATGTGGCAACTAAGACCCAGTGCAGCCCAACAAATAAGATTGTTTTCTGCCATTTTAGTGGTCTTGGGAGGGAGTGAGAGTAGGTGCACATGGGCAGTCTGCCATTCTTTACCTGAAGTCAACTGTGAATTTCATTATTTAAGGTAAACTTAGTGGTGGCAAAGAACTAAATTTCCTATTATCTTTAAAGTAAGTCAATCTGTTATATCATCTTCCTCATTTTAAATCACTTCTGCAGTCTCAAAAATAAGAGAAAAGTATCACAAATAATGATAGCTAACATTTATTATACATTTATCATAAGCTAGTGTTAAAAATGCTATTATATTAACTAAATTTTATTCTCATAACAGCTTTATAATATAGACAGTCTTGTTTTTTTCATTTTTATAGGTGAAGATAAACTGAGGCACAGAAGATTAAGTAATTTTCCCAAAAATTCATAAATAGAAAATGACAGAACTTGGCTTCTTAACCACCATATTCTAACTGCTTCCAACGGATGGGAAGATGGTGGCTTTTAGGGAATTTCTCTGATTTTGTTCTCTGCAGTCTTTCATGTACTACTGTTAACTTTCCAAGAATCTTAACCTGTTAATCAGCAAGTACATATTCAGTGCCTGTTATGTGCCCAGAATTGTTTTGTTCACTGTGGAGGTATAAAGAAATACAGCCAGGCCATTTTCTTCAGGGAGCTTACATCTCTCCAAGAGAAGGCCCCCACAAATCTGAAAATAAGCTTAATGTACAAAGTGGAACCATCATTCAGAAAAATGAAAGCTTGATTTGATCTGGGTGCTCAGAAACCATGAAAAGCTCATTAAAAACCCTGATAGTTATTTAAGAATTTACTTAGCTTCTGGCTTACCTGTGTTGCCTTTCATTTCTCCCTTTACCTCTTTTTTCTTTCTTTTTTTTTTTTTTGCAGCCTAATTTTAGCTATTGTACTGTTTATAAACATTTCTTCCACAGAGCAAATGTAAAAAGATCATTTGTTTATTTATTTGGCTGCGTTGGTCTTAGTTGCAGTACAGGGAATCTCTGTGGCAGCACATTAATTCTCTAGTTGCTACACACACACTGCAGTGTATGTGGGCTCAGTAGCTGTGGCATGAGGGCTTAGATACCCGACAGCATGTGCAATCTTATTTCGCTGATTAGGGATCGAACCCATGTCCCCTGCATTGGAAGGTGGATTCTTAACCACTGGACAACCAGGGAAGTCCCCACAGAGCAAATTAAGAGGATTGTTTATAAGCTCAAAACATCTTTGTGAAAGTTTAAAGTGGAAAGTCTCAAATTCTTGGTCATAGTGAAATATGGAGAGATGTGTGTGTGTATATATATATATATATATATATACACACACACAGACACACACACAAAGCTTTATAGATATATGTACTTTTATCACTTCTACCTTCTTTCCCTGTCAAGTTACATAACTAGGAATGAACATGTGTTAACATTAGATGTTCTCTGGTATTTCTGGAATGGCAGTGAGTAAACAAAGGATTCATAGATATAATATTGTCTTTAGGTTGGTTAGCACAGTGACTGCCTCCTAATAAAAACCTAGCAAATTTTTACTGTTTCATGGATTGAATGCATGAAATTAAAGAAATCCTAGGGTGACTTTTTTTTTAATAGATGATGAAGAAAATCCTCATGGGTTTGTATTATAATTTGAAGGGATTTTCCTAATGCAGTACATGTCAACACACCTTAGAGAAAAAGTTGTCATTGATCTATTATCCTTATACCAAATCTCTTTTAGGATTAAGGGACAGGATTCATTCACAGTGTCAGACCCCTCCCTCCCCAGCACAATACCTAGCAGACAGTAGGTATTTGTTGGTTGGAAATACCTGTTAGGTGAAAAAAGGAATCATTTGACAGTCTCTAGTTTGACGTTGAAGACGTCTAAGTGCTCAGTAACCACTTCTCCCAATAGTAGGTTCTACACAAAACTAGCAATAACAACAGAACAGTGTTTTAGGAGAAACTTGATAACATAGCCGTCAGACCATGTGCTTTGAAGACAAGCAGACCTGAGTCTCGTCCTATCTGTGCCACTTAGGAGCTAGCATATGACCCTCAGGAGGGTTGCTTAACCTCATCAAGTCCCAACTTCCCAATCTTTCAACTGGGAGCAGTAACAGTATTCCATATGCTTGTTGTGAGGATTAAAAAAGATTCTCTGCACTGTGACCCACTACAGCTAGTGCTCAACACATGGTAAATAAACAGTTATTACTCTACAAGGATTTTGGGAGTTGAGGCTGTGGCCATTTGGATCTGTAAAGAATCTTGACAACAGTGGGGAAACCTAAAACAGAGGAGCTTATATATTTCCTAGTTTCTCGTATCTTGCTTTAGGAATTTTGAGTGATGTATGTTTGGTGGTATGCGTGAGTGGAAGGACGCAGAGGTGCGGTGGGACAGGATCTAGAAATTCTTTCCACCTTTAGAGAAATGCCCTCTACCAAGGATTTATGCTAACAGGGCCCACAGGCCCACCCTATCAGCTGAGGATGAAAACAGCCAGAGACAATGGGATATGACACAGTAATGAGTTCTCATTTGTCAGGTGTCTACTTGCCGATATGGTCTAAGGATATGGTGTTCAATAATTTCTAGAAATTGGTAATAATGATACCATTTACACGGCAGCTCCTCTGGCAGTTTTCAAAGTGCTTTCACATACACTTTCTGTTTTAATTTCCACCACAGTGCTAGGAGGAACCTGAAATAAATATTATCATTCCCATTTTATAGATGAGTAAATTTATTCTGAAAAGTGAAATGACCACGTCCAAGGTCACACAGCTGCTCAGTGATCAACCTCAGATTTAAACCTGAGTTCTCACTCTGGGGTCATTCCATTTTTTTCTTCCATGAAACTAAACAGCTTGTTTATTCTACATAACTCATGTAGTATTTTGGATATTAAGTGTGCTTGCACCCCATGCTCCCTGGTGGTTTAGTCAGTAAAGAATCTGTTGCAATCCCTGGGTTCAATCCCTGGGTTGGGAAGGTCCCTGGGAGAAGGAAATGGCAACCCACTCCAGTATTCTTGCCTGGGAAATCCTATGAGCAGAGGAGCCTGGTGGGCTACAGCCAGTGGGGGTTGCAAGAGTTGAATGTGACTGAGCGACTAAATCACCACCACGTACCCATGCTAGACCTTTAAGAATTTGTGTTCATAAGGTCATTTAGTAATCAAAATCTGCCTGCAATATAGGGATGCAGGAGACATGGGTTCGATCCCTAGCTCGGGAAGATCCCCTGGAGGAGGAACTGGCAATCCACTCCAGTATTCTTGCCTGGAGAATCCCATAGACAGAGAAGCCTGGCGGGCTGCAGGCCATGAGGTCACAGAGTCGGACACGACTGAGAGACTGAGCATGCACACATGGAACAGCAGCTAACCTTCCGTGCCTTTTTTGTCCTACAGAGAACAAAATTTGTCATCCGGATACACCTAATGTTTAACGATGTCAATAAGGAAACCGTCCACCCTTTGGTCCAGAGGAGGCCATGGTTATTCTGGTGAAGCACAAGGGCATGGTCATTTTGATGAGTCACTCTACAGAGGGTCCAAAGCTGTGAAGCAGACTAAACTCAGGACAGACAGCTGGAATCCTGGGAGTATAACCTCACCAACAGATGAGGTAGTGATGGATGACTCCTGATTATAGTCTTTTCCCTTTCCCTCTCTCAATTTATATTCTGAGTTGTTACCTAGAATAAATCCTACAGCTTCTAATTAATGCACTCATTGTCTTTGTTTTGAATGGAAAAGAGGAAAAAATATGTTCATACCCCTGCTGGCAGCATAGGAAGTATGCCTAAAGTAGAATATCTTTCTCCATCACAAATAACATTAATCTCTATAGTCCTCCAAAGTAACTAATTGCCACATAGTTGAATTTCTATTTGTATGGATGGGTGGTATCCTTTATGAGTTTCCAGGTAACAATTTGTTGCAGGAAAGATTCTCTCCAGAAACCCTTCTTAAGATTATTATCAAATTCCTAAATCAAGAAGGAGAAGTCAAACCGGTTAGGCTAGATGCACAGACAACCAGTTGGCAACAAACTGAGCTCATCAGTCCTAGATTCTCAACTGTCGGAGAGGATGGGCGGATAAAGCTACAGCGGGCTTGTTGTCCATTACAAGTCTTCCAAAGGGAGGGGAGCAGCCATGCCACAGTTTTCTTCTATCCTGAGCCTGTCCTGTGTTTTTCTAAGTGTGTGAGCGTGAGCTCCCTGCACACACCCACGCCCTCTGATGAGATGATGATGGGAGTAACTGGGAACCTGAAGATGCCATGGCCACTGTGCCCTATTCTCAACAGAACCTTTTTGTTCCAACAATAACAACTTTCAATTAAAAAGAATCATTACATTTTAGACATTTCAATATAAGGGCTTGGAGAGATACCTTACCTTGTTCGAGGTCATGCAATTATTAAATGGCAATGTAGGAATTTGAGCCTGGGTCTGTCTGCCCCCAACTCAAGGCTTTTGAGCATCACTCTCATTGTCTCTACTGGGATAATGGCTTCCTTGTGGTAACTGTTAGAAGCTGGAAAATGTGGGCCTGAGGGAACTTTTCAATATGAAATGCTAACTCTTTGCCTACTGAGATTCTTATTTTTAAAAACCCAGAGGAAGTTCATATTAATAGATTTATTTAACATTTATGTACAATATTTACATTTACAAAATGCTTTACAGTGTAACAGAATGGGCAGAAATTTTTATTGCAGCATATAATTGTCTTTTCTTTCATATTCATTTATTCCTTTGATTTATTTCAAATGTTCTCCACTTGGTCTTCTGAGATCATGTACAATAGTAACAAATTTAAAATAAGATTAATAAAAGATTATTTTGTATCACTCCTAGGGAAAACCGAGCAGGGCCATGCCATTCTCTGTTCTTGATAAATGTTATGCAAAAGCGCATAATATCGTCCCCAGCACACTGCCTGTAACACCAGCTGTGCTTGTTCATGGTACTTTGAAACTGTATTTGGCTCCTATTCCTCATGTATTTTGTGGTGTTTGTTTTCTGCCCTTCAGCTGGTTGGGGTGCTCCATATTTGGGATGATAAACTGCTGTCTGTCATCTGAAGAGGCTGCACTATGGCCTTTCTTCACTGATCATCAAGGCGGAAACCTCTGCCAGCTTTTCTCACTGATGATTCCCTCTGCCTGCAAAGCCTTCTTCCCCAGATGGTCCCATAACTACTACCTTCTCTTCACTTGGGCCTGAGATCAAATGGCACTTTCTCCAAGAGGCCCTGCCTTGACCCCAGGTCCCAAAGAAACTCCCCCATCAGTGTATCCTGGCATTCTCTTTTATTTTCTCGTTAGCATGTAAGATGCTTTAGTAAAAACCCTAGAACTGGACTTCACTGGTGGTCCAAGAATGGTTGAGAATCTTCCTGCCTGTGCAGGGGAACATGGATTTGATTCCTGGTCCAGGAAGATGCCACATGCCGCGGGGAAGCGAAGCCCATGCGCCACAACTACTGAACCAGTGCTCTAGAGCCCGGGGGCTGCAAGTACTGAAGCCCGCAAGCCCTAGAGCCCACGCTCTGCATCAAGAGAACCACTGCAATGGGAAGCCCACCCACCTCAATGCAGAGCAGCCCCCACTCACCACAACTAGAGAAAGCCCGTGAGCAGCAATGAAGACCCAACACAGCTGAAAATACACAGGTAAATAATTTAAAACCTTTAGAATTCCACTGTTTGATAAGAATACATGTATATGATAGTTATTGATAAGTTAATATTTTGTCATTTTTAAGTTGCTAAGGAATCTCTTTAATAAGAAGTACTCTGAAGGCTTACAATACATTGCTTATCTTTTTAGAGTCAGGCCATTACTTTGGAGGGCATGCAAATATATGGCTAGGGGAAAATGTCTGTATTTGGTTACTTTACAGGTTCTAAATCTAAATAACTTCTGTGCATGATCAGTAGATTAAAAATTTACTCTCAAAAAGTTTTTCTCATCCTTGTGTATGTGTGTGTGTGAATATTAATTTTTTTCTTTAAGAATTGCAGGTAGGGTGTCTAACTAAACTGTGGTTTAGAAAGACAAATGTGGAGGTCTGCCCTGGGAGGGAGGGTTGGGGGACAGACAAGACTGAGTAAGTGGTTCTTGACCCTGGCTGTACATTATTAACAATGATCTATCCTACCAACCAGGACCAGTAAAATCAGGACCTGGGAGGGTGAGCCCAGGCACTGGTGATTTTTTTTTAAGTCTTTATTGAATTTGTTATAATAATGCTTCTACTTTATGGTGTTTTTTTTTTTCTTTTTGGCCACGAGGCATGTGAAATCTTAGCTCCCTGATCAGGGATCGAACCTGCAGCCCCTGCTTTGGAACACAGATTCTTAACCACTGGACTGCCAGGGAAGTCCCGGGCACTAGTGTTTTTTAAACTGTGCCAGGCGATCTGATCTGTAGCCAGGAATGAGAACCCTGGATTAGCAGGCTGCTATAGTCCATTCTTGAGATAAGTGAGTGACCAGGGTAGCCACTGTCAGCCCTGCCTGTCCCACGCCTGCCAGGTAGAGGCGCTTGATTCTATCCAGCTCTGACCAAACCTGGAAAGAACTTAGGATCCTCCTCTTACCTGTGGATGGTTTCTGAAACTGGTCTTGCTGTCTTCAGCAATGTCCAGTGAGCCTGGTCCAACGCCACCAGGGCTCTCCACTCTTTCCTGTTTCGATTTTGGTGATTTTTTTTTTTTAATGCTGCAGGGCTTGTGGAGTCTTAGGTCTTAGTTACCCCACCAGGGATTAAACCTGGGCTGTCCGCAATGAAAGCATAGAGTCCTAACCGCTGGACTACCAGGGAGTTCCCCTTTTCCGATTTCCTGTTTGGTCTCTAGCTGTTCTCCTGGACCCTCAGCCCAAACCTCTGCCGCCTCCTCTGTTTCTGCCTACTCTTTGCTTAGCTACTGCTGACTACCGATTCATGGTGGCCTTATACCCCATGTCCAAGCTGCCAGCTGGGGTCCGGCGTCAAAGATGAACTACCCAGAACCACAGTGGGGGCTCCTTCCTGATTCAGTCTAGCCTGGCAAACTCAGCTGCTGCCAAATCCCCCAACAGGGCAATCTCCTTGAACACGGCCCCTCAACATTGCCTTTGACTTCTTGGGAGAAATAAACCCCACTCTCTGAGCTAGAGGCTGTGTAAAGCCATGTGCAAGGGGCTGGGACACAGGGAGGGAGGGGTGAAAAAGGCAGGCCATTAATGCAGTCAGCCAACCACAGATGGAAAGCAAATAAGGGAGATATTGATTGAGCATTTCTCAGAAAGAAGCAAAAATTGTGTGAATATCAGCTCTATGGGGAATTTGATTCAATCTGAGGTGAAAATAAGGTGACAAAATGACAATTGTGATCACGTTGCCGTGAAGCATCCGAAAGTTTGGCAGCTTGGATGTGAGCTGAGAAAGGTGTATGAGTTATTTAGACAAGTTAACAATGGCAACTTCAGAGTGCTGCTCACAGCAGGAACCAGGGGAGAGAATGGGCTCAGATGAGATCTTGGCAAAGACTGGGGGGCCCGCCATGCAAAGCCGCCTCCTCCCAGGAAAGGAGTGGGGGTAGTCGGGTCTATAGCAACCATGGTGGGGTTCTTGGAAGCCTCTGTGGACTTGGTTGTATGAAGCATGCTCAGTTCATCTTTTTGCTTCTGGTGTAGGGGCCTCAACCCTGTGAATCTCCTCTCCTTCACGCACACACTCAGGCAGATTGTACCTCCCTGCCCCTTTGAGACATGAGAGGAAGGGTCATACATCACTTCCTTGTGGAAGCCATGAAGAGCCACCACTGTATTTTTGATGTTGTTTTCTCTTTTCCTCTGATGATGAATTGTCAACCTTGTGTTGAGATGGTGGCATAGAAAAATGGTAGAATCTTTGAGTCCCTGGGTGACTAAATTAAGCACAGCCACCTGCTGACCCACAGTGGACAGACAGAATGAAAGAGACATCAGTCTTCACTATGTTAAGCCACAGAGCCTTGGTGGTTGTTACTGCAGCAGAGCCTAGCCTATCCTTACTGCTGCCAAGATTTTCCTCATGAAGGTGCTCCTGTTAACTCTCTAGAACTTTTACTCATCTCCAGCCTGGTGAAGGAGAGGGAACAGGTTTCTGGCATTCCTTTTCTGGGCTCATCTATGGTGGGTGCGCTCAAGGGGATGGAGAATGGCAGGGAAATAATGTTTGTTGATTTCCTACTCTATACCAGGTGCCTTGCCAGATGCTGCACATGCAGTCAGTCTTCAGAACAGTGTGACTAGAGGATTTTGATTTTTATATTATTGATAAGGAAGAAGAGCTCCAAAGAGGTTAAACTACTTGTTTAAAAATCACCTAACTATGGGGTCAGTACAGTGGTTAGGACTCTGCACTTCCACTGCAGGGGGGCGTCGGTTTGATTCCCTGATCAGGGAACTAAGATCCCCCATGCCATGTGGTCAATAAAATAAAAAATTCAACAAGAAAGAAAAAAATTTAAAAAATCACCTACTAGGAAATGACAGAGTCAGGACAAGAACCCAAGTCCATCTGACTTGAAACCTGTAAGTTTTCCTGTACTATAAGCATACAAGTAATGGATTTTAACCCTTGATAGCCTATTAGTGTTTATCTAACATTATCTCTTTGGTTTAGTTAGATCAATCTACTATTCCAAGCTATTAATTCCTAGAATGATTTTCTTATTTCATTTCACTCAGAGTTTCATTGATCTTTGACACCCAAGGTGCTACAAATCTGCATGTTTGTTTAACTCAAACCAAATGCACTCACGTTTAAGTTGGAATATCATCACCAGGATATCTGGAAATTCCTCCACTGTGGCTCCAGGTTTTACAAACTGTGAGGTTTGCCCTTTCTGGCAAGGCTCTTGGAGGAGGGAAATAGAATGAGATGGGATGTGGAGGGAGAAGGTTTATTTGTCAAGAGGAGAGCACGAAGGCTGTACTCAATTAACAGAGGCCCTTAGTACATGGGATCTTTACAGCTGCCTCTCCATGACCCTTAAAAACGGAAGATCCAGCTACTTGAGGAGAGCCCCAGTGACTCCCACTGTGGGCGTGCATGCTCTGTTGCTAAATCATGTCTGACTCTGTGCAACCCTATGGACTGTAGCCCGCCAGGCTCCTCTGTCCATGGGATTCTCCAGGAAAGAATACTGGAGTGGGTTGCCTTTTCCTTCTCCAGGGGATCTTCCCAGCCCAGGGACAGAACCTGTGTCTCCTGCATTGGTAGGCAGATTCTTCACCACTGAGCCACCTGGGGGGCCTGTGACTCCCACTGGCCTTCACCGAAATGAGGTGAAATCTTGATGCAAAGCCATGACCCACCCTCGATGCACAAATGAGATGATTCCCTTGGCTTTCAGAGCACAGCCATGCCGTCCCATTCAGAGGTCAGCAGAGGGCATGCCTCGGCCTGCGTTCTCCGACTCACGACATGACTTCTGGATGGAGAGCTAGGATTTTTCTCAAGTGTAACAATATTAATTATCAACTCACTTTAACACACGTATGATGTATGTGTGCATTTATTTCACAGGAATGGTATAAAGATTAAATACTTAATGAATCCATTTTTCATATCAAGGATATATTTGCCCTCTGCCTAACTATACCGCTCCCTTCTGTTTCTCATGAGAAATATAGCTATCTTTATTATGTAATCAGTAATATATCATTCCTTCTAAGCAGGATCTAATTTTAGCAAGATGATGAATGGCCCGGGAATGCATTCCACTGCCCTCTGCAGAAAGGAATATATATCAGACCTGCTCAGGTGTATGTCACTTCTTTATATTGGGAGCTTTCAAGCTCCCCAAGTGGCAGCCTGGGTTTTTCTGGCTGAGAGCCCCAAGTTCTCTGTTTTGGCCGTGCAGAAAACATTAGGAAACAGCCATGTGTGAACAATGACCAGGCATGCTCACTCAGCCAATGAGATATGTATCTCTCCTGCACCTGGAATTATTGCGCCAGCTAGAAAATGACCAACTTGGGCTTTTCTTTAATTTATTTATGGGAAGGATCTGTGTGTATGGGACCATCCTCAGCTTCCAATCACCACCTCCCATTTCCCCCCCTTTTGCTTTTAAGCAGTGACATTTCTTTAAAATGTAGGAATCATTCCAGTTTGACTAGCAGCATGAGGAATTAGTCACTTTTTCCTGAGCTTTCAAGAAGAAAATGATCACCTTCTTTCATGCTGCCTGTAAGTTTTATAGCTGCTTCTGTCCATTCATAGCACCTTACAACTTGATAGATAACATATTAATTTTGAAGTTATTTTGAATTCATTTTTGATCTGTAGGAGAATCAAAGCAGTACCTTATCTAAATTTCAGATGTGAAAACTGAGATGCAGAGAGAGTTAATGATCAAAACCTCCATATTAATGATTGCCTATGTTTAATTAAAAACTTTTTTCGGTCACACACCACAGGGATTGAACTCAGACCCCCTCTGTTGGAAGGTGGAGTCTTAACCACTGGACCACCAGTAAAGTCCCTTAATTTTTAATGACCTCTATATAAGATGGAAGATAATAGTTATAGGTGTTTGCTTTTGCAACAACCGTATAGGTAAAAATATGAAATATTTTGTGCGACTACTATATTTGCTGATTCTAAGATGTACTTTTCTCTCATACTTGTGTTCCCCAAAGTGGGATACAGTTGATAATTAATGGAGTATCATAACCTAATTGGTACTGTTTTTTTCTTAGTGGTTGCGGCAGATTGGCACTTATAATATCTCAAATCTTCACCCCTCTCTGAGTCTACATCCTTGGCAAAGGATGTCACTTTGTAACTCCTTCTATCAGCCAAATCTATTTCCCCAAGCCTGGAAAATGGGTTCAGTTCAGTTCAGTAGCACAGTCGTGTCCAACTTTTGGCAACCCCATGGACTGCAGCACTCCAGGCTTCCCTGTCCATCACCAACTTCCAGAGCTTGCTCAAACTCATGTCCATCGATTTGGTGATGCCATCCAACCATTTCATCCTCTGTGGTTCCCTTTTCCTTTTGCCTTCAATCCTTCCCAGCATCAGGGTTTTTTTCCAGTGAGTCAGTTGTTCACATCAGGTGGCCAAAGTATTGGAGTTTCAGCTTCAGCATCTGTCCTCCCAATGAATATTCAGGACTGATTTCCTTTAGGGTTGACTGGTTTGATCTCCTTGCAGTCCAAGGGACTCTCAAGAGTCTTCTCCAACACCACAGTTCAAAAGCATCAATTCTTCAGCGCTCAGCTTTCTTTAGGGTCCAACTCTCACATCCATACATGACTACTGGAAAAACCATAGCTTTGACTAGACGGACTTTTGTTGGCAAAGTAATGTCCCTGCTTTTTAAAATGCTGTCTAGGTTGGTCATAGCTTTTCTTCCAAGGAGCATGCATCTTTTAATTTCATGGCTGAAGTCAGCATCTGCAGTGATTTTGGAGCCAAAAAAATAAAGTCTGACACTGTTTCCATTGTTTCCCCATCTATTTGCCATGAAGTGATGGGACCATATGCCATTATCTTAATTTTCTGAATGTTGAGTTTTAAGCCAACTTTTTCACTCTCCTCTTTCACTTTTATCAAGAGGCTCTGCCATAAGGGTGGTGTCATCTGCATATCTGAGGTTATTGATATTTATCCCGGCTATCTTGATTCCAGCTTGTGCTTCCTCCAGCCCAGCATTTCGCATGATATACTCTGCCTATAAGTTAAACAAGCACGGTGACAGTACCCAGCCCTGATGTACTCCTTTCCCAATTTGGAACAAGTCTGTTGTTCCATGTCTAGTTCTAACTGCTGCTTTTTGACCTGCATACAGATTTCTCAGAAGGCAGGTTAAGGTGGTCTGGTATTCTCATCTTTTTAAGAATTTTCCACAGTTTGTTGTGGTCTACACAGTCAAAGGCTTTGGCATAATCAATAAAGCAGAAATAGATGTTTTTCTGAAATTCTGTTGCTTTTTCGATGATCCAGTGGGTGTTGCCAATTTGATCTCTGGTTCCTCTGCCTTTTCTAAATCCAGCTTGAACATCTGGAAGTTCACGGATCACATACTGTTGAAGCCTGGCTTGGAGAATTTTGAGCATTACTTTGCTAGCATGTGAGGTGAGTGCAATTGTGTGGTAGTTTGAACATTCTTTGGCATTGCCTTTCTTTGGGATTGGAATGAAAACTGACTGGAAAATGGATGGGCCTTATCTTCATTTGTTCCTGAAGAAGGCATTTTTGGGGTTCACCCATTTCCCTTGTCCCACAGGGCCTCAGCCTGCCTGACTTCCATAGGCACTGGCATTCTTTGCTTGAGTCTCTTTGCCTGCTCTCATGGTTTAAAATAAGTTCAATCTTTGACAGGTCTTCTTACACTCCCCTTGAATGTGGGCCAGGTGTCATAATTCGTTTCTCTCAAATGGAAGGTGGTGGAGATCACGTGACTCTCAAGGGGAGGTTATAAAAGCACTGTGGCTTTGCCCTCTTGGATCACTTACTTTGCACTAAGCCCTATATCTTGTCCTGAGGGCATTCAAAGGCTCAAAGGAATAGAGACCACTGGCTAAAAGCCAGCCCTGATTGGCTAGCCATATGGGAGGATCATTTTGGAGGCAGGAGTCCAGCCACAGATAATGAAATTCTTGCTGATTCCCTAGATTTCTTAAACTGCAACTTCACAAGAAAGCCCAAACCAGAACCCACCAGCTAAGCTATCCAAAATCCATGACCCTAAAAACAAAAAGGCTTTAAAATAAATAAAAACAAAATCATTTCAAGTCATGGAAAAAAGAAGAGTAGTCACAAATCCAGAATAAAACTATTTGAAAATGAGCAGATTTGGAAAAGACATTCTAAAAAGGAAAAAATATACTAATTGAAATGAAAATCTAATAGACCAGTTGGACTGTAAGGCAGAGAGGGCTGCTGAGAGGTTAAGTGAATTGGAAGACACATTACGGGAAATTATCCAGAATATAACATACAAGATAAAGAAATGAAAAATATGAAAATTGATCAAATGATAAGGTTCTACCTATGTCTATTAAGAGTTCCAAGTGGAAAAAAAAAAAAGAGTTAGAAGCTAATAAATAGTAGTCAATAATTTCCATTATCTAAGACAGGAGTCTTTTAAGAAGCACACCAGTTCTTATGCAGTATAATTAAAAACAAACCCATTCTTAAATACAGAAGTTCAACTGCAAAGTATCAACCTTAAAATTTACTAGAGAGAAAAAATAAATTACCTAGAAATGAATGACAATTAGACTGGGGGCATAATATTCAAAGCAAGAATAACTAGCAGAACACAGCTGTTGTGTTATAAATGTAGCTACAAATGCACAGGAATAATGCATTTAAATTACTGACAGAAAAACTATCTTTCCAGAGTGAAAGTAGAATAAAGTAAATTCCAGATACAGATGACTATTTTGGCCAGCAGTATTTGGCATGCTGTACATGAATATTTCCTTTGGCTAGGAAGTAAATTACCTTGCAAAGAAGAAATGGGATGCAGGAAATATTTTTAAAATGGATAAGTACCTAAACAAACACTTAATAGTATAAATTGAAATGGCTACTTTATGAGTATTTAAAAATAAGGGAAAATAAATTTCTAAGTAACAAAATCATGGAACATGGGAGAGCAAATCAGAATTAAAACATATATTATTTAGAAGGAGATCAGTGATATTGATCAGGCTTCCCTGGAGGCTCAGGTGGGGTTCCCAGGTGGTGTTAGTGGTAAAGAACCTGCCTGCCAATGCTGGAGATGTAAGAGGTACATGTTCAATCCCTGGGTGAGGAAGATCCCCTGGAGGAGGGCATGGCAGCCGACTCCAGGATTCTTGCCTGGAGAATCCCATGGACAGAGGAGCCTGGTGGGGTACGGTCCATAGTGTCACAAAGATTCAGACATGACTGAAGAGACTTTGCACACATGCATGGAAGCTCAGACGGTACAAAAAAAAAATCTGCCTGCAATGCAAGAGATCCAGGTTTCATCCCTGGTTCGGGAAGATCCCCTGGAAAAGGGAATGGCTACCCACTCCAATATTCTTGTCTGGAGAATTCCATGGATGGAGGAGCCTGGTGGGCTATTACAGGCCATGAAGTTGCAAAGAGTTGGACATGACTGAGTGACTAACACTTTCACCCTCTTTCAAGTGATACTGATTAACTAGATGTTAAGTGTGAATATGGATGTAAGGGTGGGGCTCCTCACATGGCTCTAGTGGGATAATAGAACCTGTTTGCCATGGTAGGAAACACAAGAGACCCAGATTTGATCCCCTGGCCACTCCAGTATGCCTGGAGAATCTCCACTCATGCCTGGAGAATCCCATGGACAGAGGGGCCTGGTGAGCTATGGTCCATAAGGTCACAAGGAGTCTGACCTGACTGAAGCGACTCAGCATTCATGCACGCATGGATGTAAGGGTAGACATGCCAGAACAGAAATGGAATGCATAATTTGCACACAAGCAAAAGAAAAGCATAAAATTATGGACTTGAATACTACCCACCAAAACATGGCAGTAGCTTCCTGTTGGGAAAGAGAAGAGATGATGGTGACCAGGAGGGGCTAAGGTGGGGGGTAAAGGAGATGTCAACGTTCTCTGAAATGTTCTACAGTTTAAAAACCATTTAGAAACAAGCCTTTCCCCCTCTCTGCCTCTGGGAGATGCTCAGGATTTTCCCAGATATTCATGGTCCCTTATAACTTACCTCTATGTTTCAGCCAGCTTAGCTCCCTCTCTACTTCCCAATGCATATTTTTCATTTCCATCAGGCCAGTCTCTCTTTTTACACACATCATCTGACTTATTTTAGGATTCATGTCTCTGTTGTCCAAATCCTGCCAGTTCTTAAAGACCTTCCTTTGTATAATCCAATATTGACAACAGCAAATAGAGCTGTTTGTAGCACATAATACATAATTGCATTGTTCAGCTCTCTCTTATTTGTATGTAACTATCTTATGTTTTCTATTCCCTTTTAATTGCTTTCTTTTATTCCATATTTCCCTTAAAAGATTATAGAATCTCAGAAGTCAAGAACTGTGGTGTTTATTATACCTTGCCCTGGGATCCCTCATGGCATGTTCCACAGCTAAACACATTGTAAAGAATATGTTTGTTAAATTGAAAGCAGTCTCTCTGATGGAAAGGCAATGAAGAAAAGAAAATGAACACGCAAGTTCTGACCATTCTTTAGCGGATAAATTGCACCGACAAAACAGTAACTCACTTATTTCAATGTTATTGATTAACCTCAGTGATCTGGAATGTATTTGAGATTCAGAAAAAGTTGGTTAAGAACATGAGGTTTGGTGTCAGACACACTTAATTTGAGCATCAGTTTAATCATGTAATTACTGTCTTTATAACTATGGATAGGCAACCTATCCATTTGAGTTTTAATTCTTCATGATAGAAAATATTAATAGTTCATACATAGAAATCACCTAGTTCAGCACATGGAACATAGTAAAACACTCACGACCTTGGATTATTATTACCTAAAATAAGTAAAACCAAAGCAATGCATGAGATAATGGCCAGTTGCCAACCCATGATAGAACCACATTTATCTGCCCTCTAGAAGTTAAGTGTGGCTATGTTCTTTTGTGTTTGCCAGTGAAATGTAAGCATAAAGACATGTGTGATTTCCTACAGAATTTATAAGACCTCCTGAGCAATTCACCACTTCCTCTTCCCCTACAGGGGCACCCTGGAAGCATGTGTTGAGACGGAGCCTCTGCCCACCTGGGTCCCTGACGGCCATGCTGAGGAGAGCTCTCCTGAAACCCAGTGGATGCATAAAATGAATGAGAAACAAACTTGTGCTATATTACTGCCCCTGAGATTTTGGAGTCTTTCGTTCCTGCAGCAAAACCTAGCCCATCCTGACTAACATAATGAATTAAAAGTTGTAGTTGTTTTTCATCTATCCTCAACCCCCCAGAAAATAAAAACTGTCTAAAGTCATGCTTTTGAACTCATTTGCTCTTACTTTCAAACACTTCTCCCCAACTTGTTTATATGGTTTTCCATCTCACAGGATGTTTGAAGCAAAATATTAGAGGCAATATTACCAGAGGTATGCACTGGTAGGCACAGCAAGAAGGGAGAACTACTGGGCGATAAAAAAGAAAAGAAAATTGTGATAAGAAGATAAGGAACTCAAAAAGCGTTATAACCTGGGGGCACTTTTTTTAGCTTTGCATTTATTTTAATTAATTTTTTTTCAGTTTTTTAAAAATTGGAATATCATTGCTTTACAATATTGCGATAGTCTCTGCTGTACAATGAAGTGACTCAGCTATACATATACATATGTCCCCTCCCTCTCGGACCTCCCTCCCACCACTCCCCATCCCACCCACCTAGGTCATCACAGAGCAGATCTGGGACCATTTTGGATAGGTGGAATGAATGAAGCTTACTCTAAGAGGCCTTTGAAGTCATCTCTGTATCATGACACTGCTTTTTCAGTTTATTACAGTTCCACTACATTTTTATTTTGCTTATTCACTTTTAAAATTTTATCGTACAATTTAGTTTTTACAATGATTTTTTTTTTTTAATGCTAACTATCTCCTGAGCATCATACTGAACACTTTTGAATGTGTAGCAGGTCATTTACACTCTCAGCATCTCTCAGAAATGGCAGGTTTTATCCCACCTCGATGGCAGCACTTAGAGATCTGTAATTGCCCCAGGGTTTCATGGTCAGTACTGCAGAATCGGAATTTCATGTGAACCCAGCCTGTCTGATTTCAGAGTCCTTTCACCATCATGCCTCTCAGGCATTAGCATAACACCGAAGGATGACCCTCAACAAAGGCTAAAGTATGTTTCAGGGAAGTCTGTTTTAAAAGCCTGGGAGACATGTGTAACATTTTGGACATTTTTCTATCAAGGAAAAAAAAAAAAAAGATTCAGTTTTAACAAGTGCTGGTGCTTCAAAGGGTAGAAAGCTTGGGTTATCAAGAAAAGCCACATGTGGGAAGCAGCTCTCTCCCTAACAGTGCAAGACAAATGATACAGTCTTGAATTTCAATGATCTTATAAATGCAACAGGAGTGATAAATATAAATCTATTAAAGCTCTTTCATTTAGAACAAGGAATCTATATTCTGTGACCATATAACTTTTTTCTTTAACTGCATCTTTCAAACAGAAAAAGTTGCGGGGCACAGATGAGTCACTTCCTTGGTTCTTTACAATGTGAGGAGAAAGGACCCATGATGGGAGGTGGGGAGGCTGGAGAGAAGGTGAATTTCTCTTGCTGCTGTCCAAATGGTTGCCAGAGAGGCCCCAGCTTGCCATTTCATCTCTGTAGTTGTTTCCTTATGCGAAGGATGGCAGATGACACCAGGGGTCCTACCCATAGCGAGAAGAGCAGGAGACGATCAAGCTCAAAGCTTAGAGACATTTCCTGTGTGAACAGGCACTTGGCAGAGAGCGTTTCTTAAAGGATAGCTCACCCTTCACTGCTGGTCTGAATGAACCTGCTTTGGAAACCCAAGTTGTCCCTGCCTACCACAAGCAAGGTTTCACTCTCAGTGGAAATTTTCATTTTTATTTCTGTATGACAGTTCAACAGGCAAGCGGACACCTCTGTCACAGAACTGCAGGGCTATTGTTTAAACATCGCAGTGGCAATTTCAGTTCTCTGGAAGGGCTGCTAAGAATGTTGGGTCCCCTTCCCGGATCTGTGTTTTTGTCCCCTGTTATTGTGGGTGCAGTGTATTAAACATACCTTCAGAGCGGTTCAGAGAAGCCAGAAGGGAGGGTGACTGCAAATGCTTACTATCAGGCTACTTCTGACAATTCCTAATGTAATCCATATACTACACATACATTCTGGTTACACAATTTATGAGGTATAACAAGGGGAGAGAAGTGAAGCTGGGATATAATTGTGACTGATGTGAAACAGACATGTAGAATGAATGGCCTTACAACATTTTCTTTGAAGTTTGTTAAAAGCAGTAAAGTGATATTCACTATAAGTGAAACCTGCTGTTACAGATATCCATTGGCTTGGGGAACATTTTCTTTTGACTTGATTTCTTGAATTTTAATTTGCCACTTGAAGTTTTTGAAAAAAAATTTTTTTTTCTTTTGACGTGCCATGGGAGAGAAAGGGGATAAAAATTGTGGAGGACCTACTGAAAGCTCATCCAGTCACTCGACGTCAGGGCTGACTAGCAGGCCACAACAGGCACAGTGCCTAGGGCAGCAGGGATGTTTTAATGTCTTTTAAAATCAGATGAAAACAATGAATATAATAATAATATAATTATATTAATGTATTATCGAGTCATATAATAAAATTAAAATGCATTTATACATCAATATGTTGTTAATTCATATAATAAAATTTTAATTATTATAATGAATATAATATATTAATATATTATCAATTCATACAATAAATTAAATATATTAATATATTATTGATTCATATAATAAAATTTAAAATTATTATGATAATAATTTGTTTTTTTAACCCTATTTTATGGAGGAAGGTGCCAACAAAGGCAATGTGGCAAGGGTCCACAGATTTCTTAATGTGGTGACCCTGCTTGTTAGAAATTTTCTCACTTAATTCTAGGTAATCCTGAAAGACTAGGATTTAATCCTGAAATTCTAGGTAATCCTCAAAGACATGGAGAAAGTGATGTTTTGAAGACTTGAGAAATTTTTCTAAGGTCTTACAACTAGGAAGTGCTGGGGGTGGGTCATAAGACTACTATCTCATTTCTTCCACTGAAGAAGAGCTTAATGCACAGGGAATTCTATATTGGAACACCTGGCATTAGGAATGAAAAATGTCACTTATATATTTGGTACCAAGGAAATGAATGGAAAAATCAATTCTGAGGTTGGCATGTGTTTTTCCATACAATACAGGAAGATGTCTAGAAATATATGTAACCCAGATGTCCCCAAGTTTACCAGCTTCAAGGTCAAGACTTCCCTTCAATACTCAAATAATAGTTTATGCCCTGACAGGAAGTCCAGCCTTCATCCTATCACTGTCACCTCTCCCATCTTTCTCTTGGGACCTGTGAAGACCACTTACATGTTCCTCTAACAGTCCAGGTTAATGCTCAACGTCTCCACTGACTGCTTCTTACCACATTTGAGGAGTCACGTTTAGGCAGGTAGCCACTGCTCTCTCCTCACACATGGATGTGTGCCCCGCCAAAGGGAGGGGCAATAACGGGTCCCCAGAGCACAGCTTGGACCTCCAACCAGTTTTTACTGAAGTCTTGGGGGCATCGATAGTACAACACAAAGGGGAACATTTGATTAACAGCTAGGTCAGCCAAGCATCCTAATTTGCCCAGAAAATGGGGATGAATTAGGAGATTGGGATTGATATATATACTCTATTTATGCCATGTATGAGATGGTTGGATAGCATCACCGACTCAATGGCCATGAGTTTGAGCAAGCTCTGGGAGACAGTGAAGGACGGGGAAGCCTGGCATGTGGCAGTTCATGGGAGTGCAGCGTCGGACACACTTAGAGACTGAACAAGAACGGTAGGCCAGATAACTAATGAGAACCTACTGTATAGCGCAGGGAACTCCACTCAATGCTCTGTGGTGACCTCAACGGGAAGCAAATCCAAAAGAGAGTGGAAATGTATATATATATATATATATAGCTGATACACTTCCTGTGCAGTAGAAAGTAACACAACACTGAACAGCAACTATACTCCAATAAAAACTTCAAAAATTTTTCTTTAAAGACGGAGTTCTCCAGAAATTTTAGTTTGAAAATTGTGTCAGTTTTGAGCGAACCTGGACCAAAAAATTATTATAATAATTTTTGTTCGCCCTACAGATGTCTCATCTTGAATACACAGCCCTGACCTCACTTAGGGCTTCATCTTGGTTACTGGTCTAGCTCCACTGGGCTAAGCTATTTGTTTCTATCCCTGCCACCTCTAAGAAAACTCTTTCCTTAGATCCCAGACTCAACTTGGCCTCAGAGAGAGGAAGATGTCTTTCCTCAAGTTTAAGACCATCCTTCATCCCTGCTCTAGCCTGATTACTAACAGGATCTCTTCCCTTCCTGGAAAACAGCCATGCTCCTTCATTAGCACAACACTAAATTCTCATGGCCTGGACAAGACAAACCCAGAAGTCTAGAGGACTGTTTCCAGACTCAAAGTCTTAAATGACACCATCTATGGGACCCTGGGCTTCCCTTGTAGCTCAGTCGGTAAAGAATCTGCCTGCAGTGCAGGAGACCCAGGTTCGATTCCTGCATCAGGAAGATCCCTTGGAGAAGGAAATGGCAACCCACTCCAGTATTCTTGCCTGGAGAATCCCATGAAC
Organism: Ovis canadensis; assembly: GCF_042477335.2. Taxonomy (NCBI): domain Eukaryota; kingdom Metazoa; phylum Chordata; class Mammalia; order Artiodactyla; family Bovidae; genus Ovis; species Ovis canadensis. The sequence goes on along the minus strand of NC_091258.1, from coordinate 36,336,262 downwards.
AGAGGAGTCTGGCAGGCTACAGTCCACGGGGTCGCAAGAGTCAGACACAACTTAGTGACTAAACCACCATGGGACCCTAAGAGTCTAATGTGGGTAGTCCTGTGTCAAACCCATACAGTATCTTGTCACAATCTCTTGGCCTGACGATGAATGGGAAACTGGGTCATCCTCAAAATTTGTAATCTCTTATGAGAAATGTTTGGGTTAGATCATAGGCACATCTCCCAGGAAGGGAAAAAACAAAGTGATTTTTCAGGCAAGTATCAGTCTAAATTCAGATTTCATGAGAAAAGAGGTTTATAACTCCCAAGGGGCACAGTGCTGTTCAAACACACCACATATACCACCAAGTAGAGCCCTCGGCCCCTCAAGAAGAATTGTCTCCGTTTTTGTTACCCTGTGGGTGCAATACTTTTGCCAAGAACAATGGGTGCGCGTATGTTCTACGTACACTGGTGACTTTCAACAGCCTTTAAATTGGACTTCCCTGAAAAAAAAGGGAAAAGTTCTTTTTCGACACCAATTCCATATACCATCCTTGTATTCAGCAATGTTTGTGACTCAAAGTGATAGGTTTCCAGTTTCAAAAATTTTAACTTTAGGTCGAACCCTGTTACAGTTAGGATCTGAGATTACCTGCAGATTACAAAATTTGTAACAATATATTAAGTGTCACGTGAGTTGACAATATTTATCATGAAGCTAAGAGGCCATCTGGGGCAAAGTGACCAGAAACTTAATAATTCTGAGAAGGAAGAAAAACAAAGTAAATGGGACAAAACGAAGTTAAGAAGGCTGATTTCAGAAGACTTTACATTGAGTTGGTAAGGCTGTAAGAGGGCTTCCACTCGAGTCTGTAGCATTAAATTTACCATACTTGCATTTAAAAAAATTATAATTGTACCTTCTTCTAATAGATAGCTAGTGGGAAGCTGCCGTGTAGCACAAGGAGCTCAGCTCAGTGCTTTGTGATAAACTAGAGGGGTGGGATGAGGAGGTGGGAGGGAGGGCCAAGAAGAAGGGGAAATGGACGTGTATAGCTGATTCATTTTGTTGTACAACACAACATTGTAAAGCAATCATAACCCAATAATAAAATTTTAAAAATTAAACAAACAAAAAAAAATCCTTATCATTATTATGCCACTTGTTTTGGTTTTTTGACCAAAGATTATATGTGTGTATGTTTTGCAGGGGATGTTAAACCTGAAATTAAAAATCAGACCACCAGCTTTAATAATTTTGCTTCCACTCTACTTTTTAAATATCACTTTCTCTCTTTTTTTCCCCCTCTGTAGACAATCTCAAGAAATATAGGATAAAATAGGTGTTTAACTAAAATTCCAAGTTGATTTAAGAAGTGTGTTGTGCTGAGGCCGGGATAGACTTAGGAACACATGAATCCAGGGTTCAGGGAAGACGAGGATCAAAAGGGAAAACAGTAGAGCTAGTTTTTGCCCTGGTGGGAAGTTAGAACTCTGTAAGCTGCAAAAGTGAGGTATTAGAGGAAATTTGGATTGCCACAGCAGTCAGACAAGAAATAGAAAGAATTCGAATTGGCAAGAAGGATGCAAAATTGCCAGTTTTGGCAGAATACATGATACTACAAATAGCTGACCCTTGAACAACACAAGGGCTGGGAAGCCAATTCTCCTTATAGTTGAAAATCTGTGTATAACCTTTGACTCTCCGAAAACTTAACTATCAATAACCTACTGATGACTAGAAGCCTTACCAATATGTATATACACTATATTCTTACAATTAAGTAAGCTATGGGGAAGCCTGGTGGGCTGCAGTCTATGGGGTCACACAGAGTTGGACACGACTGAAGTGACTTAGCAGCAGCAGAGAAAATGCTATTATGAAAATCATTTGTGAGTGCGTGCCAAGTCGCTTCAGTGGTGTCTGATTCTTTGCGACCCTATGGACTGTAGCCCTCCAGGCTCCTCTGTCCATGAAATTCTCCAGGTAAAAATGCTGGAGTGGGTTGCCATTCCCTTCTTCAGGGGATCTTCCTGACTCAGAGATCAAACCTGGGTCTCTTACATCTCTTGAATTGGCAAGCGGGTTCTTGACCATTAGCGCCACCAAGAAAAGCATAAGGAAGTGAAAAATATATGGGTTTCCCAGGGGGCGCTAGTGGTAAAGAATCTGCCTGACAATGCAAGAGAACTAAGAGAACTGGGTGTAATCCCTGGGTGGGAAATTCCCTGGAGGAGGGCATCGCAACCCACCCCCGTATTCTTGCCTGGAGAATCCCACTAATAGTACAGTACTGAATTTTTCAGTACTGTTAAGTTTATGTCATTCATTTACAAGATGAACTGTCAGCCCACATCAATACTGGCTTATATGACATAAATACTGGCTTATATGACACAGTAAATATTACACATATTACTAATACCATAGAAAGGGAAAAGACAAATGCATATTTATTTTCAGGTATAACAATTTCTGCACTGATAACAAGGAAGCAGCAACATGATTGCTTTATGCTGATCTAGTGTAACCTATACAATTGCTTCATGGTTGCCTAACCTATGGGGTTTCCCAGGTTGCTCAATGGTAAAGAATCTGCCTGTCAAGCAGGAGATGAGGGTTTGATCCCTGGGTCGGGAAGATCTCCTGGTGAAGAAAACAGCAACCCATGCCAGTATTCTTGCCTGGAAAATCCCATGGACAAAGGAGCCTGGCAGGCTCGCAAAGAGTCGAACATGACTTAGCAACTAAACAGCAAACAATAAGCCTGATCTATATATTAATGAATGAATTGTTACAAAAGTTTTATGGTATACAGTATTACAGTCGTATTCATAATACAGTATTGGAAATATTGTTACCTTATTTTAAAAAACAAACAACACTTACCTGGGATGATAGACTGATAGGCAGTTTCTCCAATTGTGAGAGAGAAGCATATTGTACAGGAAGGTAATCCTTTGAAAGAAAAGATATAAACAGTAAGAAAACTAGCACATTATTAATTTTATATTAAATGTCATCGATGCCTATGTAAGAACAGGTTATCCACTTCAATACAACTCTTGCACATAGATTTTTGTGCATTTATTGAAAAAAAAAATCCACGTGGCCTTGTGCAGTTCAAACTCACATTTGTTCAAAGGCCATCTGTATAGAAATCCTAAAGACATCACCAAACAACTATTAGAACTAATAAATAAGCTCAGTACATTTTCAGGATACAAGATACACAGAAACCTGTTGCATTTCCATACACTAAGAACAAACTATCGGAAAGAGACATTAAGAAAATAATCTAATAATTGCATCAAAAAGAATAAAATACCTAGGAATAAATCTAAGCAAGGAGATAAAAGGTTTGTACTTCGAAATTACAACTTTGATGAAAGAAATTAAAGACAACACGAGCAAATGGAAAGATATTACGTGCTTATGGACTAAAAGAATACATGTTGACATGTGGTTAAAATGACTATACTACCCAAGGCAATCCGCAGATTCAATACAATCCCTATCAAAATACCAATGGCAGTTTTCACAAAACTAGAACAAATAATTCTGAAATTTGTGTGGAAACAAAAGAGACCCTGAATAGCTAAAACAATCTTGAGAAAGAAGAACAAAGCACAAAGCTGGAGGCATCATACTTCCTTATTCCTTATACTACAAAGATACAGTAGTCGAAACAGTATGGTACTGGCATGAAATCAGACACATAGATCAATGGAACAGAAAAGAGAGCCCGGAAATGAATTCATACTTACATGGCCAGCTAATTTACAACAAAAGAGGCAAGAATACACAATGGGGAAAAGACAGCCTCTTCAATTAATAGTATTATGAAACCTGGACGGTTACATGCATGAAGTCAAACTGGTTTACTTTATTGTACCATATACAAACGTAAACTCAAAATGGCTTCAAGACTTAACTGTAAGACCTGAAACCATAAAACTTCTAGAGAAAAACAGACAGTACACACTTAGAAGAACTAGTTTGGGGTAGGTCTTCTCACTTAAGGGAGGCAAAAGCAAAAATAAGCCAATGGTGCTGTGTCAAACTAAAAAGCACTGGACGGTAAAGGGAAACTCAACAAAACACAAAGGCAGCCTACCAAATAGGAGAATATATTTGCAAACAATACATCTGATAGGGATAAATATCCAAAATATACAAAGCATTCATACAACTCAGCATTAAAAAAAAAAAAAAACCCACACAATTAAAAACTGGGAAAAGGGCCTGAATTGACATTTTTTTTTTTCCCAAAAAAAAACGTACAGATGGCCAACGGGTACAGGTGTTCAGCATCAATAATCATCAAAGAAATGCAAATCAAAATCACAATGAAATACCACCTCACACCTATTAGAATGGCTACTATTAAAAAGACAATAAATCACAAGTGCTTCTGTTTAAGTATATAACTAGGCATCGAATTACTAGGTCATAGAGTAAATGTACGTTTAGCTTTCCAAAAATTTCATTGTCTTTCAAACGGCTATATGATTTAAAATGTCTACCACAGATGTCAAACTCTGATCACTCCACATTGCCATTAACATCTGGTATTCTCAGCATTTAAAAATTTTGTGGGTGTACAGTAATCACTGTACACCATACCATTATGGTTTTAGTTAATATTTTTTCTGATGACTGGGTGTTTTTGTGTGTTTTTCTCCCTCACTTGTATCTCTTCTACCTCAACGAAAAACAAATAAAAGGCAAAAAAGAAAAAAAAATTAGTGATATTGGAATAGAATACCCTTTTAACCTAGGCATAACAATTTATCATATATACGATCTCAAACCATTAAGTCAATATCTTAGTACTGAAACCCATGAGAACCTAACATTATAATTGGAAGCTAGATCTACATGTCCTATTATAGGTGATAATATTTTAACAAGATTCTACAAGTACTCATCAAAATAAGCAGTGAAAATAAAATATAACATTTCTGTGTGAGAAAGGAGGTGGCCTAAAATACTGTTATTTACAGTTATTGGAACTGTGCACCTGAAAATCCAAGAAATACAGAGAATTATTGGAATCAAGAGGGTTTACCATCCTAATTATAAAGCCAATCAGTTCAGTTCAGTTCAGTTGCTCAGTCGTGTCCGACTCCTCACGACCCCATGAATCACAGCACACCAGGCCTCCCTGTCCATCACCATCTCCCAGAGTTCACTCAGACTCTCATCCATCGAGTCAGTGATGCCATCCAGCCATCTCATCCTCTGTCGTCCCCTTTTCCTCTTGCCCCCAATCCCTCCCAGCATCAGAGTCTTTTCCAATGAGTCAACTCTTCGCATGAGGTGGCCAAAGTACTGGAGCTTCAGCTTTAGCATCAGTCCTTCCAAAGAAATCCCAGGGCTGATCTCCTTCAGAATGGACTGGTTGGATCTCCTTGCAGTCCAAGGGACTCTCAAGAGTCTTCTCCAACACCACAGTTCAAAAGCATCAATTCTTCAGCTCTCAGCCTTCTTCACAGTCCAACTCTCACATCCATACATGATCACTGGAAAAACCATAGCCTTGACTAGACAGACCTTAGTCGGCAAAGTAATGTCTCTGCTTTTGAATATACTATCTAGGTTGGTCATAACTTTTCTTCCAAGGAGTAAGCGTCTTTTAATTTCATGGCTGCAGTCACCATCTGCAGTGATTTTGGAGCCCAAAACAATAAAGTCTGACACTGTTTCTACTGTTTCCCCATCTATTTGCCATGAAGTGATGGGACCAGATGCCATGATCTTTGTTTTCTGAATGTTGAGCTTTAAGCCAACTTTTTCACTCACCTCTTTCACTTTCATCAAGAGGCTTTTTAGCTCCTCTTCACTTTCTGCCATAAGGGTGGTGTCATCTGCATATCTGAGGTTGTTGATATTTCTCCCGGCAATCTTGATTCCAGCTTGTGTTTCTTCCAGTCCAGCATTTCTCATGATGTACTCTGCATATAAGTTAAATAAGCAGGGTGACAATATACAGCCTTGACGCACTCCTTTTCCTATTTGGAACTAGTCTGTTGTTCCATGTCCAGTCTAACTGTTGCTTCCAGACCTGCATATAGATTTCTCAAGAGGCAGGTTAGGTGGTCTGGTATTCCTATATAATAGTAAACACAATTTAAAAAACATAATCACTCAAACAATATTGTTTTAAAGATTAACAAAAATACAAAATGCCCAGGACCAATGTAAGCAAAGTTATTAAACTCTACTGATGAAGATAAAAATCACTTTAATAATTTGAGGGTTTCCCTGGTGGCTCAGACAGTAAAGAATCCGCCTGCAGTGCAGGAGACATGGGTTTCATCCCTGGGTTGGGAAGATCCCCTGAAGGAAGGCATGGCAACCCACTGCAGCATTCTTGCCTGAAGAATCCCCATTGCAGAGGAGCCCTGGTGGGCTACAGTCCTGGGGTCACAAAGAGCTGGACACAACTGGGTGACTAAGCACAGCAAACTCAGCACATCTTCACATGGATGGACTCAAAATAATACAGATATTGCTTGTCTGTAAGTTCATACACATATCCAGACCCAAGCAAATTCCAGCAAAGTTTTTAAGAACTTTGGAAGAAAAAAGATTCTAATACTAATATGGAATCAAATGTGTAAGAATAGCCAGTAGAAGAATGAACTTTCTTCTAGCAGGTATAATAATCTGTTTGGGGTTTTTTTTTTGGCCAGGCTACAAGGCATGCAGGATCTTAATTTCCCAACCAGGGATCAAACCCGTGACCCCTCACAGTGGAAATGAAGAGCCCTAATCATTGGACTGCTAGGGAACTCCCCAAGAATCCATTAATTTATGTAGGTGCAGAACTGGTTCAGGAAGAGGGGTGCCTTGTTGGAAGACGATAGAGAGCCAAGACAAAAACCAAGGCATGACTATGAATTGGGACAAAGTAAAGGTAAATTGAAATGACCAGAAAAAAATTGGATTGTTCACCCAATAAGGTTAGGACAAATGACTCTCTATTGTCACGCTGAAATGAATTACCTATTACACATCTTACAATAAAAATCTGTGATAGATTAAAGATTAAATGTACAGACAAAACCAGAAAAGTACCAGAAAAAAAAAAGATAACTATTTGTTAATTTCGGTTAGAGAAGGAATTTAAGGAGGCTGTTTGAAGTATATCATCAAAGCTAGACACTGAAGAGGGAAAAGAATGACCCCTTAAAAACAAAAAACTGCCATATGACAGAACTCTCCTTAAGCAAAATTAAAAAACAAACAACTGGGGAAAACACTGCATACGTGGCAGACCAAATGTTAATATCTTCAGTGTGTGATTTTGTATGGTTGCTCTCAACTGAAGAGTCCTGCTCAGACTTGCTGGAACACACAAGGGGATTTGCTAGTTTCCATAACTGGAGAGCCCAGGGATGGAGTAGCCTGAGGCTTCCACCTGGGTTGCCTAGAGCCCAGTCCCTCCTGTCCTACCAGCCTAACGATTGCTCCAGCAGAGAAGGTTTTAGAAGGATTTTGACCCAGTTTGGGTCACAGGTCCAACACTGAATAACCCCTGTGGCTGAAGGAAAGTTTCCTTCTCTTTTGCTCCTGTCTCTCTCTTGTTCTGAGATTCTAGTGTGTTACCCACTGATGTTTCTGGCCAGGCATGGATCATGTGCTACCCTTGTGGTAGGGAAAGGGGTAGATCACGAACTACCTGGAATACATTCTTCCTAATACAGCGTGACTCTGCTATCAGAAGAAGGGAAAATGAATGCCAAGGGGCAAAACCAGCAGATTGTCACTAATATGTAAACAGTTCTCACAAATCAATAAGAAAGTATTTTCAAAAATCCATGAGAAGTCATAATGACTTGCCATCAATTAAAATTCACTTTTGCTGAGTCCTATTCTTTTTCATCTCTGCTGAATGCTTTCTAAGGTTGTAGTTGGTTAATTTGACAAATTAAGCTGTTATAATTTATCACAAGATGCTAATATGTTATAAGAAGTTTTCTCTCCTGTTAGGTAACATGTGGAGTTTGGGGGCTTTCTGCAGATAACATTTTAATTCAAAGGACTGTCTCTGTTGAGAGAATTTTAGGCATGAAACTAAGAAACAGTCCCTCAGGCAGAATGAATGCTCAAATCTTTATTTCACTAGGGTTCAATAAATCTTTTTTCTTTTATCTTTGATAAGCAAGGGAAGGCCTTGTTCTTAAGGTTTTCCTTGAATAACCTATGATTTTCCAGTTATTTTACGTGTGTATTTCTTAAATGAAATTCAGGGGCCTAAACTTTACTGATTTTGTTTCAAATTTAGTTTGTCACATTGCAAGAAAGATTTGATTATTACTTTTATATAATACTTGTTATAAATTTTTATCTATTAGATTTCAAGTTGCTGCTCTTTTAAAAATATAGGCTGTGTTTTAGACCCAAATGAGAGTATTCATAAAAGATAAAAAGTGCAAGTTTTGAGAAAACAGAAAGCTTCTATTAAACTTAGAACCCTGAAACTCAAGAAGCCCATTTATTTTGGTTTTTTTTTGTTGTTGTTGTTGCTTTTAAATTTTGCACGTTTTTAAAAGATTATTTTTTTAATGTGGACCATTTTAAAGTCTTTATTGAATTTATTACAATATTGCTTCTGTTTTATATTTTGCCTTTTTTTTTTTTTTGGCCACGAGACATGTGGGATCTAACCACCCCCCACCAGGGATTGAACACACAACCCCTCTATACTGGAAGGTAAAGTCTTAACAACTGGACTGCCAGGGAAGTCCCTTGCACATGATTTTTATGAGAGAAGGAGATAGAGAGGGAACCTACGGCAGGAAGCTAACTCAAGAGAAGCTCTCAAGGTTACATTCCACTGAGTAAACAAAAGTATATGCTCAACACTTTATACATTGTGTGCTCAGAGGTACTTGTTCACCTTCTCCGTGGCTTGGACGCATCATTTATGAACAGGGATTACAAAAGAACCAACCTCACAGGGTGATTAGGTGCAATGAATTAAAGTGCTTTGAAAAGTGCCTGGCCCCAAATAAGTGTACCTATGCAGTCGGCCTAAACTATTGTTTCATGTCATTTCTAACCATAGCCCAGCCTAGCAACAGTTGTGTAGCTGGACACTGTTCAGAAGTCCTTGGGAGGTTTCAAAGTACCTCCCAAATGTCAGACTGCAGCTCAATAGAGTTGATCAGCTTACTTCCTTGAACTAGAATTCTCTGGAAATAGATGTTTCATCTAAGGATAAAAGAAACGAGCATCACCATTAATCAGAAACATAAAGAGTTCTCACAGTTCCTTGTTACCTCTCTGTAACCCTTATTCTATGATTTATCCACTGATGTGCCTGTTGTCACTGTTAATCTGGGAACTCAAAGGAGAGCTGTGACTTATTTATTCTGTGGGACTATCACAGAGGGGGTCACTGGATATTCGTTGAAGGAATGAATGAATGAATCAGCTAATAAACAATCAAACCGGCATACAGCTCTCCAACCCTCTTATATAAATACCACTCTACTAAGAAGTGTACAAGCCAAGACTAGAAGCCCCAGCGGCGAACTACCTGGAGAGCAATGGAACAGGTTTCATTTACTTACAATCTATTAAAAGATCACCTTCAAAAATCCTGTAAGGTGTCTTAGAAGAGGAAATTCCATCGTTATATGTGCTTCAGCCATGAATTTCACAATTTCTTCTTTGAGAAAACATGAAATATTGTACCAACATAGATAAAATCTTTTGACTATTTTTATTGGTCATTCATGCTTATATGCTATTTGTTCTTTTTTAAGTAGATAAATTAAGATTTTTTTGGGAGTTTCAATATCAAACTCTCAAAAATTAATAGAACGAATATACAGAGAAGTAGAAGGATATAGTGGACCTGAAAAGCTCTATAAACCAACTCAACATAATTAAGATTTATACAATTTTCACACAACACTAGGATACTAATTCTATGAAAGTTCCCATAGACTGTAAACTAAAAGACACTGGAACACATCCAGGAACATGAAACAAGATGCAAAAATTTCATGGTCTAAAGGTACTGAAATCATACCGAGTCTGTTCTCTTATCACTGTGGAATTATGTTAGAAACCAATATCAAAAGGTATTTGAAAATAACTCATATATTTTCAAGTACAATGTGACATTCACCAACTTCAACTTAGCCACAGAAAGCCTCAGTAAAGTTAGACTAAAGAAAACACAGAGGGTGATTGCAGAGAAGAAAGCATTTAAATAAGAAGTCAGTATCAAATGAAGAAATTAACATTCAGCTCAGTTTAGTTCGGTTGCTCAGTTGTGTCCGACTCTTTGCAACCCCATGAATTGCAGCACACCAGGCCTCCCTGTCCATCACCAACTCCCGGAGTTCACTCAAACTCACGTCCATTGAGTCGGTGATGCCATCCAGCCATCTCATCCTCGGTCGTCCCCTTTTCCTCCTGCGCCCAATGCGTCCCAGCATCAGAGTCTTTTCCAATGAGTCAACTCTTCACATGAGGTGGCCAAAGTATTGGAGTTTCAGCTTTAGCATCAGTCCTTCCAAAGAACACCCAGGGCTCATCTCCTTTAGGATGGACTGGCTGGATCTCCTTGCAGTCCAAGGGACTCTCAAGAGTCTTCTCCAACACCACAGTTCAAAAGCATCAATTCTTTGGTGCTCAGCCTTCTTCACAGTCCAACTCTCACATCCATACATGACCACTGGAAAAACCATAGCCTTGACTAGACGGAAATTAAAGACGCTTAAAATCCCACACATTTGGAAATTAAATGTCCACATGTAAATGGTGAGTGTATCTAAGAAACCATAACAAGAAAAATTAGAAAATATTTGTAAGAGAATAAAGATGAGACCAGAATTTACTGGAATTTCTTGCATACAGCTAAAGTTGCTCAGTGCAATTAAATACACATGCATATATACTATGAAAGATGAAACAATTGAAAAGTGGTAACCAAAAGGGAAGGTAACTTAACAGAGAGAAATTAAAAGGATGAGAGGGAAGCAACACCCATGGCTGAGTTTGCTGAATATTTTTCTATGCTGGGAAAAAAAATTGCCAGATAGATATTCGATACTTGCAGAATGAATTATCAGTTCAATTCAGAAAATGTTTTAAAGCTTTGATTTTCTTCTGATGCAGTAGGTGAGGTCTTTTGATTTTTTTAAGGAAATAGCTAGTTCAGTTCTGTCTGAATGATCCTTTAGTATCTTTCTGCAGACATCTTGTTTTATTGCACTTCCTTTTATTGACATTTGCAGATACTATGTTTTTCACAAATTGACGGTTTGTGGCAACCTTGCATCGAGCAAGACTATCGGCACCATTTTTCCAATAGCATTTGCTCATTTGTGATCTCTGAGTCACATTTTGCTAATTCTCACAATATTTCAAACTTTTTCATTATTATCATACTTGTTATGGTGATCAGTGATCTTTGATGTTACTACTGCAAAAAGATTACAACTTCCTCAAGGCTCAGAGAATGGTTAGCAATAGTGTTTTTAAATAAGGTATTTACCTTTCTCAGTGGTAAAGAATCTGCCTGCCAATGCAGGAGACACGTGTTTAATCCCTGGGTTGGGAAGTTCCCCTGGAGAAGGAAATGGCAACCCACTCCAGTATTCTTGCCGGGAGAATTCCATGGACAGAGGAGCCTGGTGGGCTACAGTCAGTCCATGGGGTTGCAAAGAGCTGGACGTGAGTGAGTGACTAAACAACAATAACTTTGTTTTTATACATAACACTATCACATACCTAATATATGGCCGTAAAATGTAAAGGTAACTTTTATAGGCACTGGGAAACCAAAAAATTCCTGTGACTCACTTTATTGTCATATTTAATTTATTGCTGTGGCTTGGAACCAAACCTGCAATGTCTTCAAGGTGTGCCTTATTGCTTTTTTAGTAAAACTTTGCTTATTTCAGATTGAGTATGATAAGCAGTTGGATTTGGTTCAGCTTGCAGTTCACAAAGGTTGTATGTTTCATTCTGGTAGGGCGGTTGTTGTCACCCTTTGGATTGGCTGATACCTCCAGCTACTGTGAAAGTTAGGATTCTCCCCCTAAACGGTAAATGGATATCCCACTTCAGATCAAACGAGGCAGGAGCCCTATATCGGAGTGTCAGCTGAAGAAACAGCTTTTTCCCTGGGTTCCTGCAGTGAGTGGTCCAGGAGCCCATCACTTAATTCAGAGCTAAAAGAATATAAGCAATGTGTTGGGTTTTTAAAGTGGCAAATGAAATCCTTTCCCTCCAAATTTCAGAATTAATCAGGAAATATCTATACGCATCAGATAGATGAAGATCAAAATGTCATCTTTATTGCTGGCCTCACTCAATTCACTACCCACTCCAGTATTCTGGCCTGGAGAATTCCATGGACTGGGGTCTCAGAGAGTCAGATACGACTGAGTGACTTCCATGTCACGTCACATCACATCATTCGATTAGAAAATGTGGTTGGAATCTGTGGCTCAGTGATTGGGTTTTCACATCTTGCCTCTCACTCTCTCCTTCGAGACAAGGTCTTAGGACTGCCTGTTTGTAAAGGAACGTTGACCTGCCCTAGGTCAATGGCTGATAGGGTCACCATCTCCCATCTGAGAAGTCTCATGAGTTCAGACAAATAGAAATGGTTTTCCAACCTGTTTCCAGAAAGGAGATGCCAGGCCCCAGACAACCTGCCCTGTCGATGCAGGAGCATGAGGAAATGCCCCTTCCAGACAGACAGACCTGAGAGAGCCAGGAGCAGCCAAACCACGCTCAGGCCAACCAGGCAGGTGGCTCCTTCCCCTCTGGGGAGTGAGCGGAGTGGGGAAAGGGACCAGCAGCATTAGGGAATAGCTGTCCACTTTCCACACATTTTATCCTTGTCCTTTCGTCTCACGGTTCAAAACAGCACTTTGAAACTTCCATCAGAATTGAGCCCCTGAAAAAAGGTGACTTCATCCTTCAAAGGAGCCACTCTCCTTGCTTCTAAGTCAGGAAAGTCATGGTTGACTTTTTCTAGAAATTCCTGCTTCTATCATGCCTACCCACTCCCCAGAGTTCCCTGTCCTTGTCACTTACATCATCCTTAACAACGGAAAGTCTGCTACACTTTCCGGCTAAGAATGGCCCTTTTCTTGCTCACCTACAAGTCCATGTGGTTGTCACCCATTTCAAGACATTTTTCTCCTTGTCCAAACGCCTGCCCTCTACTCAACACACCCATTTCAAAAGCTCTGGTCTCCACAAAAGCCTGGGACCACTTGGATAATTTTCTGTGCACTTACTGTAGTCAAAGCCTGTCTCAGAATCCTTAGTAAAGGTAGGAAATTTGGCTGTTCCCTGTATATACTTGTTTTCTCTATACATACTGAATATAAAACCCGAAATGCTGAGGCTGTCATTGATTTTGTTGTCATGTTCTGTTGATCAAGATGCCTGTGAGTTCTTGGGCTGCTAAATCCATACATTTAACTCTTTCATTTATTTATTCACTTACTAATCTTTATGGCGTATGCTTGGCCCTCTGCTTCCTATCTTTGGGAATTCAGTCTAGGGGGAGGAATGGACATATAGATATTCTACAATATAGCCCAGGAAGTTGAACTGTGGAGGCACATGGACTTCTGTGTTAGCATTCTGCCCCAGGGTGAGAGATACTTGGGTATCAGTGAACCAAAGTCTTGAAGTAAGGTTGCAGGGTGAGGGGGCCCTCCTACAGTCAAGATGAGCCATTTTGGCAGGGTCTGGTCTTCTTCAGTGTGAAGAAGAGTAGTGTGTGCCCCAGAAATTGTGAAAGGCAGGTTGGGCCCAGTCTGTGGAAGGCTTTGTAAGACAGAAGGAGCTTAAACTTCATTCTGTAAGCAACAGGAAGCCAGCAGAGATTTTAAGCAGAGGTGTAACTCCATCAGCTTTTTATTAGGAAGATAACTCTGCATCGGATGGATGGGATTCATTCTTAGAAAAGTTAATCCTTCCAAGGCAACCAGCACTTGGCTGCTGAGAAGCCTGGCTTTTTGCTCAGTGTTTGGAGGGTCTCGAGCGATATTGATGTAATTGAGCTTTTAGCAAAAAAGATGAAATCGTAATAGCCAATATGTCTAAAATGAAAAGAACGTGATTTGCCTTATAATAATGTACCCCCCCCCTTAAAAAATAAATCTTTAATTCAACCTATGAATCTTTAATGCCAAGAACGCAGCATAATACTTTGAAATTGAAACTTGAGATACAGGCATGGCAAAAAAAGCAGTCCTACAGTGGGTTTGGGGCATACAAATTGAGCAGTATGAACTATTGACACCTCCTGGTGGCAGCAGATGTGTGCTGTTTGCTCGGTCAAAACAAGAGGGAAATGAATCAAAGGCATTAAAAATAAATAACACTGGCAGCCCAGAAGGAAGGGATGGCAGGATGAAATGGCCCGGGTCTGGGGGCCAACCTGGTGGAGACCTCTGCCTGTTGGAAGAGAGAGAGATGGCAGAGAGAGGCCTCGAGTGATCAGGCCCAGCCGCCACTGCTCCTGGTGAGAGGGGCTGAGTAAGGGCGCTTCTGACAAATTTAAAACCAAAAGGTAGATTACTGAGATCGGTGTTCCAGAATGTCTGCTGGCAGTTTTTAAAGGAAATTGTTTTCACTTTTCAGTTCTAACCACCCAGCCTCATAATTGCTTTCTCCATAGTAACCCCTTTCAGGTCCATAAGCACTTTTTAACCTTCTCAAGACCCTTTCACATAAAGGGTTGTATTTAATATAAAAGGAAAGAACCTGTCCTCCAGGAAAGAACCACCCAGAATCATTGCATTTCTCACTTGTACATTATTTTAAAAGGCACAAAGACATTAACTGTGACAGCTTGAATACCAAAACACAAAAGCCGATCAAATGTATCTTAGATGGACACACTTACCTAATCCCAGTTAGAAAACACGAGAAGGACCAAAAAGAAGCATCATGGTTTCTGATTCATTCCTGATATAGAAATGGTTCAGAACTGAGATGGGAGGATCCAGGCTCCAGGTTTAATCATCACTGGCTGGATGACATAGGACATGTCCTTTCCTTTCTCTCAGCCTCAGCTTCCCTCTAGGTAAAGTGGGAAGATGGGCTACAAAAGATCTTTAGCATCTAGCAGATGTTGGGCAGGCTTGTGACTTTCATGCACTCTAAGCACTTTTGTCTTCATGGTCCCCTTTTGCTGTTTCATCTCTTGGTTTATTAACTAACCACAGGCCATGTGGGTGACAAAGTTCATCTCATTCCTCTAATATTTTAAAAGTCTGATTATAACCCAGCTATGTACATCAACATATTCCTTTCCATAGGATTCTGTGTTTTCAGGATGATTGAAGTGTAACATGACCAGAAGCTTTGATTCCATATTGATTTCCAGATCAGAAAATGCTTTATCCCTCCAAGTCACTTTAACATCACTAGCAGTACACACAAGGGAAAAGCAAGTTGTTTCTGCAAAAAGTTTCCATGTAAAATCCAAAGAGTCAACCCAATGTCCATCTCCTGGTCTGGTACTGCTGATATAAAAGGTTACCATTTGGTGGAAGCTGAGGGAAGGGTATCCAGGAAGTCTCGATTATTTTTGCAGTTTCCTCTGAGACTACAATTATTTCAAAATTAGTATTATTTTTTAAATATGTTACTTATGGAAAGAGAGGATAAAGTTCAGTTCAAAATTTAAAACGAAAATCTGAAAGTTCTTAGGAGAGCTTGGGAGTCACCTATCACCTGTGATACTTCAGTCAGGGAAACCCTGGAGTCCAGTTAAAAAAGGTTTACTTCCCTCCAAGGCTCCTTAGTCACTGGGGCAGTGTGATAAATATGGCATGGAACATATCTCTCCCCAACTCCCAGACCAAGAAGGCTCTGAGTCAGCGTCAGGTCATAAGGAACAAGTGAGAAGGGGGCCCCTAATTTTGTGAAAAACCAGGGAGAGAACACAGCACATGATTTATTCCCATCACTCTGTAGCTGAGGCTCACTCACACCAACTGCGCAATCGCAGGCCAGCCATCTACCCAGGCTCAGAGCCCGGTCCGGACCCAGGCTGGGCTGGGGTTTCATCTCGCGAGCTCCGAGGGCACCAGAGGGTCAGCCTAGCTCAGGGCCAGCTGGTCCTTCTTCTTCTGCAAGACCTGCTCCTCCCACCGCGCCTGGTCCAAGGGCGTTGAGCACCACAGGGCCTTACTTCTCTGGAGGAGCCTCTGGAGCGCAGCAGGTAGGGCCCCACGCCGCACAGAGCTTGCCAACACTGAGGTCGCAGTCGCACATCTGGGCCCCCGCACTCACCAGCGGCCCACGAAGCCCACATGCAGGATGCAGTCCAGGAAGCGGGTCCAGCGGGGCTGCAGGGAGCCGCAGCAGGCCTGGCAGAGGCCGGCCTGGGCGTCGAAGGGAGCCTCGTACACCAGCGAGCAGAGGCCCAGGGCTCACCGCGACCCGGCGGCCAGAGCAGCTGCCGCTGGGACACTTCCGACTCAGCTGGAGGGTGCCGGCCTGTGCAGCCTCGCCCCCTGGAAGGCCGCCTCGCTCTGCTCCAGGGCGCAGGACGCAGCCGCGCCCGGTGGACCCGGCCGCCAGCCTGCCTGGGCCCGCGCTGCCGCCGCCTTATGCCGCAGGCCTTAGTCCTGGAGCAGCGCGCGGGCCTCGGCACCCGACCGCGCCCACACGCCGGGCTTTATGGTCACCCTCGTCTCCGCGGCTTTGGAACTAACATCTCTCCAGAAAGGCCGCCTCCCTTCTCTTCCGCTTGAAGGCCGGGAGTCTTTTCTGGCAAGCGCCAACAGTGTGGTTCTTGACCGCACCCCACTGCCCCCCCAACCTCCGGCCTTTTCTTTCTTTATGCATATATTTTTTAAAGTATAGTTGACTTACCCTGGAGGAGGGCTTGGCAACCCACTCCAGTATTCTTGCCTGGAGAATCCCTAGGAACAGAGGAGCCTGGCGGGCTGCAGTCCCTGGGGCCGCAAAGGGTCAGAAACGGCTGAGTGGCTAAGCACAGCACAGTTGACTTACAACGTTCCAGGCGCACAGCAAGGTGATTCATTTATACATATCCACGTATATTATGTTTGAAATTATTTTCCATTATAGGTTATTACCAGACATTGACTGTAGTTCCCTGTGCTCTCTAGTAAACCTCTTTTGTTTGTTGCATATCTATTTTTTTAATCAGAAATCTAACGCTCTATTCATACTAAGTCAAACATGTGGAATCAAAATGGCATAAACTTTTTAGTTAGGCAAAAATTTGCAAGTTTTCTAAAGTGTTATACATATTATTTATACGGCCTTTTAAAAAATAGATTTTAGAACTGCTTAGAAAAGAAATAGAGCCAGGTCTGGATTTCATCTGTCTTTCTAGCAGTGCAGTGACGGTAGGCATCTTGCTTCTTGCAAGAAGCAGAGGTTCTCCTGGCGCTGGCCACGTGGGAGCTGTGCCCAGAGCATCTCAGAGAGAAGTGGGCCCCAAGAGGGGGCAGCTGGAGAGGCCAGAGAGCACAGAGGTGAAGAGGTGAGCTTCGCTTTCAAGGAACCTGGGATCAAACTGGCACTCAGCCATGCACTACTGTTTGGCTCCAGGCGAGCTATCTAACCTTTCTGAGCCTCCAGTTTCTCCAGTGAAAATGAGGATAATACGTCAGAGCAGCTCCCTAGCATTGTGGTAAGGGTCTTCCAGAGTCAGGCCTTTGTGGGCGCTCAGTGTCTGACCTTTAGGAAGTGCTCGGTAAGTGGTGGCTGTTACACTTCTTACTGTATTGTTATCATTGTCTTCCCTAAGGGTCTGACCCATTTGGTGAATGTGATTGCTCAGTTCAGAACGGTCTGCCCACCAACTTCCTCCCCCACAAGGTGAGCAAGGATCCTTCCTCCTGTGGGCCTTGGGACTAATTCATGATAGCCTGGCTTTGGGTTCCTTTCACGAAGGGCGTGTGGGCCCATCGGGCTGCTGAGCCAGCTGGTGATCGTGCCCACCCCTGGGCCCAAGCTGAGGAGCCTCGCCTAGGTTCATAGTTTGGGAGGGCAGTGATGCTAGTAGCCACTGCCCTGCTCTGTGGCTACTGAGATGATCACATTCTAGGTGCTAAAAACGACTCTAATCGTTGTTTAACACATTTGGTTGAGTTTCATGCCTTTTTTCTTTTTTTGCTATGTGCACAGATGACTATAGCTTTTATTTTAAAAAAATATACAAGATTTAAGTACCCGAATCTCTCCTTATGCGTTGTTACTAGAGAGCAAAAAAGTTCTATGAAATTTGCATGTGTGTGTTTGGGTCTTTTGCTAGCCTCAAGTTTCCATAACTACATCTGTTTAAGATTCTGTGGGTATGGAAATCTCATATTGTTGATCTAGAAGGGCTATTTTTGCTTTACCAAAGGCCAATCACACAGGTCAGTGGTAACCCCTCCTCCTTGCTCAATTGCTATTCTTTGGGCATTAATTTTAATGTTTAAATAGCAAGTGCATTTTCCAAAGGCTGCATAAAGCACTAGATAAGCAGAAGACCACTGGCTTGGGAAGAGCAGAATGCTCAGCGAAGCTTTTCACACAGAGAGAATGCTGAATATCTCCACCATTATTTAGCATCAGAATCAGTTATGGTTGTCTGACTGATGGACAATTTTTTCCCGACCTGCTCTCTTTGCAAGTGACCTATACTGTCTAGACAGTTGCATATTATTTATACATTCATTTCAGATTTTATGGGCTTTTTTTTTTTTCAGCAAAGTTGTGCAGGTTTCATGCAGCCAACTATTGGAAATGTACTTCACGAAAAGCCATATAATTGCAGTAGGTGAATGCTGCTTTCTTCGAGTTGTGTCACCATTAAAATAAAAAATTGTTTTTTTTTTTTTTTAAGGAAAGACCGTTATACGAGCTTCGAAAGAAAATGAGACCAAACTTTCCAACTTCAGCTCACTCACTCACACACACACACACACACACACACACAAATGCCCCTCCTATCTTCAGAGTACCAGCAGCAGACCATGGAGAGAATTAAAGACAGCTAATTTCAAAGGTTCTTAATCAATTCAAGTTGATCCCATTTGTTGATTAGGGAGTCAAAATGCATTATTTGCATTCTGTTTCAAATTCAAAATTTTCTTGAGGTTTGAGGCTGGAGAAATCTCTTTCAGAGGGATCCCCTTGGGCAGAAAGGGAGTTAATTTGAAAACTCTGGTGAGTCTGATGGGTTGTGAAAGTTCCACATGAAACATTTATAATGGCTTCTTTCAGGGTGGTGGATTTTGGGTGAGAGAGAGAGAGAGAGAGAGAGTGTGTGTGTGTGTGTGTACTTGTGCACAGGAGGATTCTTCAGGAGTCCTGAACCAGTGCCTGAAGCTTTGTGTAATTATCTGGGGAGTGAACAAAAGGCCCCGTTTCCATCCAGATACTTGGTGTTGTGTAGACCTTACAGCTGTAGAGGGGGATGAGTATGAGATTTAGGATTAAATGGAGGGACAGTCCCTTCCTGAGGTGTGTCTGAAGCTGGGGGCTAGTTCTGTGCAGATCTCAGAGCCTGAGTCTGACCAGTCTCTCTGCTGCAGATGCCCAGTTTGGAACGCTGTCTTCTCCTGGCTTCATTGTGGGGTGACTTTCCACATGAGACTAAAATTAGAAATCAGTTCCTTCATGCCTGGTGAGCTCTCGGAGACGTGCCCTGACCAGCCTCAGAGGAAGTGAACCCAAGGACCAGTTCCCTGGGGAGGACATGCTCGATGTAGCCAAAAGTGAGGGCATACATCTGAAAGTCCCTACCCTGCCACCCCCACCCCAGGTGATTTTCGCTTGAAAAATCCCAGGCCTGCTTAGAAAAGAAGCTTGTCAATATGTGTGCCCTACATGTTGGAAGACACTATTTCTTTGGGGCAAGATTATACATTAACCTATTTACATCTCATTTATGTCAAGTGGAGATGGTGAGGGCGAACATTTCATAGGAATTACTTGAAGGAAAAAATGTAGCTTCAGCTGGATACAATTTGTTCTGTGTCTTTGGAGTCTCAACCTCTAAGCCCCTCAATACGCACTTGCTTCCCATGCTCCTTGAGGAGTCACAGTTGACACCCTAAAATTGACCCTGGCCACCAAATGGTCCACCATGTTCTGTTTATCAGCCAACACCAACGTTCAGTTGTAAACCTTGCTTACTAGGTGGCTAAAGTTATTTGAGGTGTAAAAAAAAAAAATCACAGTGGAGAAAGCAAACAGTTCTCACCACTCTTGTAGAAGGGAAAAAAGTTTTACCTGTCTAAATACCAATTCTAAAGCACACCATTTCCTTCGATAATGCAAAGGGGTCCTTTTCAAAGGCTGTTTCTTTCTCAGCCTTGATTTTATTTTCCGTTCCGCTCCTACAGTATAAGATTAATTCCCACTTTCTGCATATTGCCTGGAGTTCAGCACACATGTTCACCGAGGTGTACAGTCCTCAAATAACTTTGGTGCCTCTTTCACCCACTGTTAGGAAGTATATTTAAAAGAAATTGCCTTTTATAGATTTAAATTACAAAAGTACTGATATCATGCAAAAGGCAGTTTAACTCATGCAAGCATACAAATAGGTAAATCTTAAGGAAAAAGATACCAAAGCTAATATGAATGTAAATAGGATTAGCTGCCTGCATTAGCAGCTCCTGTGAAATTTAAAGTACTTTCTGTCAGGTTATTCTTTAAAATACACCTATATTTTGTGTGTGCATTTGTAGATATTTGGGAATATATTTTACTTTGTCCTGGGCTTGAGTTTTGTAACAACTATAGACAACAGGCCAGACCTCTGCTTATTGACAGCCAAAGGAGAAGGGGAATTTAACTTCCTTGATGATTTAATATTCATTGACATAGAATTTTAAATCTGTAGAACAATAGGACAAAGTTTGACCAAGAAAGCATAGATTCATGTTGCAAAGATATTAGAAAACCGAGTATATAGTGGTTTTATTTTTCTTTTAGGAAAAGCCTTGTCTTTTCTCAAAGATGGATTCAGATGTAAGTGAGCTGTTTAGAGCCCGGAGGCAAACAGTAGCCAATGGGCTGGATCCAGCTCTCTGCCTGTTTTGGTTCATCTTCCAAGGTTAGAATGGTTTTTACATTTTTCAATGGTGATTAAAAAAATCAGAAAAAGAGTACTTCATGACACATAAAAATTGTGTTAAATTCAAAACTTAGTATTCATGAGTAAGCTGTATTGGAATATGGTCACGCTCTCTTGGTTACTTTTTTATTGGCTACTTTCTCACTCTAGTAGCAGATTTGAGGAGCTGGGGTAGTGACCTTACAGCCTCTAGGGTCTAAAAGATTTATCATCTGCCTTTCAGAGGAAAAGTTTGCAAAGTCTAGGTTTAGAATAAAAGTATTTTTATGCACATTATTATTGAGAATCACAATTACATTGTTGGAGTTGGAAATCAGTTGTGAAAAGAATATCATGTATCTGTTTTTTGTTAAGATTATTTTCATAGTTGGAAGCATCAGAAACAGACTATAGGTAATAAGGCATTTTTAAAAATTAAGCCACAAGCTAACAGAGCACCTCAGGGCCACAGGTGTGAGACTTTGGGAGGAGGTATGGTCAACTCAAGAGAGGGAAGAGTCTGGATCTGGGGACCAACTTACTGGGCTCACATCTCTAGTCTGTGACATAGAATATTGTATATTACTTCTCTGTGCCACAGCTTCCATACCAGTAAAATGGGGGTTGGACTTCCGTGGCAGTCCATTAGTTAAGATTCCATGATGCTTTCAGTGCTAGGAGTGGGGAATCGATTCCTGGTTGGGGAACTAAGATCCCACATGCTATGCAACACAGCCAAGAAACAGACAAACAAAATTAAAAAATAAAATGGGGACAATAATGACAATTTGTCTCATGGGGTTGTTGTCAGAATTAAATGGGATGATGTATGATCATGTGTTTAGAAGAGTGCCCAGTCTTTGTAAAGTTCAATTATTGCTGGTTATTTTATTCTTTTAAAAAATAAGATGTTGGCATTTAAATCTTTGTGAACTTTGAGAGCTGATTTCCTTGTTAGAAGCACTTACTCTTTAGGTCACAATATGTTTTTTAAACTTCTAATTTTGTATTGGGGTATAGCCAATTAACAATCTGTGATAGCTTCAGGTGAACAGTGAAAGGACTCAGCTGTACTTACACATGTGTCCATTCTCCCCCAGCCTCTCCTTCCATCCAGGTTGCCACATAACCTTGAGCAGTTTCATGTGCTATATAGTAGGTCCTCACTGGCTAATCCATTTTATGTATAGTAGTGTATACATGTCTATCACAAACTGCCTTCCCTTCATTCTTCCCCCTGGCAACCATAAGTTCGTTCTCTAAGTCTGAGGTCACAATATTTTGAAAGAGTCCATTAGGTAATGTCAGTTGAAGGTTTTGTTAGCAGAACACTTCCGTGTGATGTGCATGTCAGCTGAGGATAAAATGCTCAAAATGCACCCTCCCAGAGTCCTTGATCAGTTTTCTAGAGCTATAATGAGGAATGGATAGGGCCAAAGGAATCGCTGAATTGATTTGCTTCAATCCAGTCTTTCCTGTATTACCTAATTTTAGATCTAGTTAAGTCTGTTCATTTAGCCTGTTGTTTTCACATGAGGACATCAAGGTCCAGGGACTGGAATAGACTCAGCCGAGCCACACAGTAAGGCAAGCCCAGGGCCCTGAGAGAACTCGGGACTTTTAGACCTGAAGCCTAAAGTGGAAACACACGCACTCAGTACCCCCTTTCTTAGACCATGATGCCCAGCACAGTGCCCAGCCCTGAGTACACATGCAGTTAATACGAGAACAACAAAAACAGCAAAAAGGAATGAACAGAAGATCTATCGGAAGTCTTCAAAGCCCCCTAAAACACAAATATGAGAAAGATTTACTCCAATGGTTAAATGAAGAGAACTGTCCACAGAGAACTTTTTATGATAGACCTGCACTGGTATCTTACACCTGAGCACCTGCTATGATCAGTAGGCTAGTCCTTCACTTTTTCTGCCAGTAAGAGCTTGAATTTTAGTGATTCAGTCCATACATACTGAGTTTGTGCTTTTTCCTTTGCATTTTCGCCTACTCATAATTTATATTATAGTGGTGTATTTTATAAATCTCTGTAAACCACCTCCAATCCATATTGGAATAAGGTAAAAATGTACATAAATAAATGAATGAATATATGGGTGGATAAGTACATAAAAGTGAGATGGAGAGTAAATGGATAAGAAGGGTAAAAAGAGATGGTCAGTTAACAACTATTAATTACTTGAATTGGTATGCAGAAGGTACTTATCAATTGACAGGATAGCTAGGTTAATGTATTTTAGAAAGCTTTTCAACACACGCAATTGCACCAAAATGTAACCTGACCATTAACTTGACCTAACTGGGCACATTGTTCCAGAGCCCTTGAGTGAGATGAACATTTTTTCTGTTTGTCCTCCTTAGGAGCCTCGGAATAAAAGGGCACCTCCTTCTCAGACCAGATTTGATATGTGAAAATCTAGATTCCCAAAACAGATCAGAGAGAGGGTGCATCTCACCATTCATGGAGTCTCTACATTTTTGCCAAACCAGTAACAATGTTGGAGATCCAAAACATTTTCCTTACCTTCATGGAGCTTATGGTCTAGAGGAGCAGCTGACATTAAACAGATAATCACAAACTATTACAACATAGTTAACACTTCACAAAAGCGTGTGTCACATGATATGGTATGTGAAGATTGGTTTAGCTGAATGGTAACTTTATTTAGCAAACCTTTAGTGGAGAAGAGCTGATGGAGGACGGATTTAATAATATATGTTCTCTTGGGGTTTAATGGTGTGTGAAGTCCTTCCCCACTGGTAGGATGCATGATCATAATCCAACCGTCAGCACTTTGGGGACATTTCTGTTCTCAGTAGAAAGTTTGTAAGACCAAGAGCCAGAGTGATTCATCAATCTAGAGCTACCTTGATCCATACAGGCCTCTTCTAAGACTGTATGCACAAAGCCAGGGTTATTGGAAGAAGCAGGAAAGAGCTCAGCTTCTGAAGATGCATCAAAGATTAGACAGCCCTGTTAGTTGACTGCATGTCTGGCTCATCATTTGGCTACTGTCTCAATGTGATTATGAATATTCATTGCTCATAAATAATAAATACTTGATATTTTTATAAGCATCTTTAATAATTTACGCACTTGATAAGCATGTGGTAGAAGCATTTGATGAGTGCCTGGATTGTGCAAAACATTGATCTACATGTGGTGGAGGTGGGGGCTATGGAGCTGTGTCAGTCACCTCTCCCTTCCAGAAAGAACTTACCATCCAGCTTCAAGGGAAGCAGTTATCTGACAGCCTCTACTGGGCTTCAGAATCTGCCTCAGCTTTCAGCCAAGACCATGCTCTTCCTAGGCAGTCCCCAGGTCTTGGTCGTTTTTGCCCAATGCAGAGCTTTCCAAATGGCATCCTTTGTTCTGGAGCTTCCTGTTGAGTCAGTTAAGACTTTATAGGATGAACATTATGTTCTAAGTTGAGTTCTTCCTAATCCTGCTCCCTCCCCACTTTTCCTTTCATTAGCATCAGATCTGCATTGTGGTCCAACCTTGCTTCCTCCTTAGTATCAGGCTCCCTCTTAAGATGACTCCCAGTGATTCTGGAATCTCCTCTCCTTCGCTATTGTCTGGATGTAAGGATTCTCTTTTAATAAATGGAAGTCAGCAAAAACAATGGAAAGTCACTTCTGTGACTTTGGTCCCACTAGGACTCTCTTGCTGTCTCCCTTTTGCTCTCTGGTGAATCAGGCTGCCATATTGTGAGCTGCCCTATAGAAAGGCAAGAAATTTAGTGCTGACTTCAGCCAAAAGGCACTGGAGAGCCTCAGATCGATAGCCTTCAAGGAACTGAATCCTGTCGACAACCATAAAAGTGAGCTTGGAAGCAAATTCTTCTCCATTTGAGCCTTTAGATAAGACCAGAACTTCAGGCTCATACTGATAGCAGCCTTGTGAGAGACCTTGAGTCAGAAATACCTAGTTAACTCATGCCCATATTCTTGACCCACAGTAACTATGGGGTAATTTGTTACACAGCAGTGAGTAAATAACACACCCATTTTTATGTTTCATAGGCATTACTCCCAAGAAATCTCCTAACTCCATTTTAGCCTCTGTTTTCTGGGCAACCCAGCTGGCACGTAAGTCATGAAATCTAAGGCTTGGGAGAAAAGTCAAGGTGGGAAATGCAGACCTGAAGGTCAGCAGCATAGATGTGGAACATGAGAGGCTGTCATTTCGGAGCATGAGTTTGAGAAGAGATGGAATCAGGATGGGATCTGTGCAGAGCTTCAGGCATTGGAAGATGAGCCAGCCAGGTAGACAGAGGAAGAGTTAGAGAGCTTCCTCAGCTGGAACATCTTCCCTCATTCTTCCCCAACTCCTCCCCACCACTCTCCTCCAGAGGCTGTGAGATGCCCCCCGCCCCCAGATGCACCTTTCATGGATTGTTGATTTCAGTGTCAACCTCCCTAAGAAGCCCCGAGATCCTTGAGGGCAGGGCTAGTGTCATCTTCATTGTTGATTTCCTAGGGCCTCACAAGGCTGATGCTTTAGTAGGAACCCATGTCAAGTATGAACAAATGTATGATGAGAAGGCGTGAAACCAGCAAAAGGGGATGTAAGTTTGATCATTAAAATATAACTCAGTGAACAGTTCTGTATTAAAAACGTAAGGATATAGATCTCAGATTTCTTACTGCAATTTTAAAAAACACCTAAACCCCTCCCCCCCAAAAAAAATAGAAAACAAAAATCACTCGAGCTCAGCTTTGTCAGCATCTGCCCTGTAATACATGCAAATCTATGCAATCTTCTCATTTAACTTTCCTAACTCTGTGAGACAGTGACTGCTACTTCCCACATCACAGAGACGAGCCCAACAATGATGCACTAAGTAGCAGGCAGCAAAGATAGAGCTTGAATATGGGGATGTTAAGGTCCCGCTCTGCTTGGGAACTAAAAGTTAGATGAAGGCTCCCAGCCTTCAGTCTGGACTTAGAGTCTGCTTCTTGTGTCCAGGAGTTAGTCTCCAGCCAGTAGAATTCACCTTCTCTTCTCCCTTCAGTTATTTGGGTCCTTGGAAGTTTAGTCCCGTCTGGCTGAGATCTGTGGAGTAACCTTGTGTGGCCAGGTTGGGTAAGATATCTAAGTTCAGCTTTTTGAGGGGAGAGGTTGGCTTGTAAACAACAATAATATTCTACCTACTTATCACCCAGTATATTCTGTTTCCCTGTGGTTGCTTTCAGTGTCATAAAATACAGACATCATTTATCCTTTGAAATATGTCACAACCATTTGTCGCAAAGTAAAAAGTTTCATCAATAAGCAAGTTATTTTTCTTCATTTTGGATGCTTCCTCCTTATCCTTCCTTCCTCTGCCCTAAACTGACAAGAAAATTGGAGATACCAAGGGAATATTTCATGCAAAGATGGGCTCGATAAAGGACAGAAATTGTATGGACCTAACAGAAGCAGAAGATATTAAGAAGAGGTGGCGAGAATACACAGAAGAACTGTACAAAAAAGATCTTCACGACCAAGATAATCACGATAGTGTGATCACTCACCTAGAGCCAAACATCCTGGAATGTGAAGTCAAGTGGGCCTTAGAAAGCATCACTACAAACAAAGCTAGTGGAGATGATGAAATTCCAGTTGAGCTATTTCAAATCCTGGAAGATGATGCTGTGAAAATGCCGTACTCAAGATGCCAGCAAATTTGGAAAACTCAGCAGTGGCCACAGGACTGGAAAAGGTCAGTTTTCATTCCAGTCCCAAAGAATGGCAATGCCAAAGAGTGCTCAAACTACCGCACAATTGCACTCATCTCACATGCTAGTAAAGTAATGCTCAAAATTCTCCAAGCCAGGCTTCAGCAATACATGAGCCGTGAACTTTCAGATGTTCAAGCTGGTTTTAGAAAAGGCAGAGGAACCAGAGATCAAATTACCAACATCCGCTGGATCAGGGAAAAAACAAGAGAGTTCCAGAAAAACATCTATTTCTGCTTTATAGACTATGCCAAAACCTTTAACTGTGTGGATCACAATAAACTGTGGACAATTATGAAAGAGATGGGAATACCAGACCACCTGACCTGCCTCTTGAGAAATCTGTATGCAGGTCAGGAAGCAACAGTTAGAACTGAACATGGGTTCCAAATAGGAAAAGGAGTACGTCAAGGCTATATATTGTCCCCCTGGTTATTGAACTTCTATGCAGAGTACATCATGAGAAACGCTGGGCTGGAAGAAGCACAAGCTGGAATCAAGATTGCCGGGAGAACTATCAACAACCTCAGATATGCAGATGACACCACCCTTATGGCAGAAAGTAAAGAGGAACTAAAAAGCCTCTTGATGAAAATGAAAGTGGAGAGTGAAAAAGTTGGCTTAAAGCTCAACATTCAGAAAATGAAGATCATGGCATCTGGTCCCATCACTTCATGGGAACTAGATGGGGAAACAGTGGAAACAGTGTCAGACTTTATTTTGGGGGGATCCAAAATCACTGCAGATGGTGACTGCAGCCATGAAATTAAAAGGCGCTTTACTCCTTGGAAAGTTATGACCAACCTAGATAGCATATTCAAAAGCAGAGACTACTTTACCAACAAAAGTCTGTCTAGTCAAGGCTATGGTTTTTCCGGTGGTCATGTATGGATGTAAGAGTTAGACTGTGAAGAAAGTTGAGCACTGAAGAATTGATGCTTTTGAACTGTGGTGTTGGAGAAGACTCTTGAGAGTCCCTTGGACTGCAAGGAGATCCAACCAGTCCATTCTAAAGGAGACCAGTCCTGGGTGTTCTTTGGAAGGACTGATGCTAAAGCTGAAACTCCAATACTTTGGCCACCTCATGCGAAGAGTTGACTCATTGGAAAAGATTCTGATGCTAGGGGGGGTTGGGGGCAGGAGGAGAAGGGGATGACAGAGGATGAGATGGCTGGATGGTATCACCAACTCGATGGACATGAGTTTGAGTGAACTCCGGGAGTTGGTGATGGACAGGGAGGCCTGGCATGCTGCAATTCATGGGGTCTCAAAGAGTCGGACACGACTGAGTGACTGAACTGAACTGATGGCTGTTGTATGGGCTTCCCCAGTGGCTCAGCGATAAAGAGTCTGCCTGCCACTGCAGGAGACATGGATTCGATCCCTGATCGGGGAGGTCCCCTGGAGAAGGAAATGGCAACCACTCCAGTATTTTTTCCTGGAAAATCCCATGGACAGAGGAACCTGGTGGGCTACAGTCCAAAGGGGTCACAAAAGAGTTGGGCATGACTTAGTACTAAACAGCAACAACACTGGCTGGTTACATAGAAACCATCTCAATAAGCTAATTTTCTTGGCAATATCGACAATGTGCGATAATGTGGGGATTATACATATGCAGATACAAAAGCTTTTTTTTAAGATACAAAAATCAGTTGTATTTATATACAATAGCAGTGAACAACTCAAAAATAAAATTAATAAAACGATCCTATCAACAATAGCATCAAAAAGAATAAAATACCTAGCAGTAAATTTTACTGAAGGAAATACAAGACATGTACAATGAAAACCACAGAAGCTTTTGAAGTATCAGGATGGGAATGTTTTCCTTGTAATATAAAATCTGCATGCTGGGTAAACATCTGCTGGTCACTGTCTATTCATATTTTGGCAATAACCAGATAGTTGCACAATTATTGGGCACATTTTGGTTAGATGCATGCCATGTTTTTCCAAGAACGATTGAAAAATACCTGGAAATGGTCATGGAAAGTGTCCTTTGTTGATCTGACTCAGTTAAACAGTGATTTTTGAATGACTTTTGATCTAAATTTCTGTACAGGGCCTCCGAATAAGCCATTTTGATGACAAGCTTTATCTGTTTCTAATTTATAATAGAACAAAATGAAAATTTATTTTAGGGGCCAGGAAATACTTCCTTAATCTTGATGTGTCTTATCACTGCAGGGAGTAGCTTTGAAGAAGTGAAGATATCAGTGCAGCAAAGGAAACCAGAATACGGCAAGAATGCTACTTTGGTAGAAGAGGCTACAAGGCAGTGGGACAAGCATAAATTTAGGAGACTTGCTTCTCTATTCAAAGTGTGGCCCGTGGGTCAGCAGCATACTATCACCTGAGAGCTTGTTAAAAATGCAGAATCTCAGGCCCCATCTTAGACCTATGGAATCAGCATGTGCAGGTTAACAAGAGGCCTGGGTGATTCTTATGCACATTGAAGGCTGAGAAACTTCTAAAGCACCAGCCTTACCTGTAACTAGGCAGACCTGAGTATTATTCTCTATTTTTAAAATGAGGGATTTGGCCCAGAGCAATGTTTTCTAAAGTAGGATCCTCCACAAGCACTGGTATCATAAGAAAAGGGGAAAAGGATTCTGTGGTCAAACATGTTTACCTGCATACAGTTAATGAACAAGGCTGTTTGCCTTTTAAAGGCTCTGATAAGTCCCGCAACAAAGGAACGTTTTAAAGTATCATGTTTAATCTCTAAACCAATTTTTTACTAAAACTGAATAACAGCCTATGGAATTAGTGTTCCACTCAGCATGCTCTGAGGGAAATTGTTTTTAAAGTCCTTTTCACCGTCACGATTCTATAAAATAATAACCTCCACAAATTTTATTTAGCATTTGTACTGTGAGCTGAACTTAGATATCTTACCCAACCTGGCCATGTTAGATTACTCCACAGATCTCAGCCAGAAGGAACTGAACTTCCAAGGATCCAAATGACTGAAGGGAGAAGGGAAGGCAGATTCTACTGCCTGGAGACTAACTCCTGGACTCCAGGAGCAGAGTCTAAGTCCAGACTGAAGGCAGGGAGCCTTCATCTAACTTTTAGTTCCCATACTGAACGTTGGTCCTTTCAGTAATCTTCAACCAATTCTAAATGTCTCTCTTCTCAGCTTGTTTGAACCTTTAGAAGGCTTGACCTGGAAGCATAAGTCAAAGAAAAATAGTACAGGTGGACCAACCATCTTAGGACGGTCCTAGTTTTAACACTGAAATTCCTTTGTTCTAGGAAACCCCTCAAATCAGGGCACTTGGTAATCCTAGAAACAAATCGATCTTAACAAAATTGACAAATGACTCATTTTTCATCCCCCATCTGTCTCCTCCTCTATCTAGTTCCCCTCCCTACCTGGCCCCCCTCAATATGATCAGCACAGAAGGAATTACCTGGTGGTTTGGTCAAGCTGAAAGACACATTTAAAAAGAGAAAGAGGTGTTGAGTTTGCAAATGCAAACCATGTGAGTCTCAGTTGCAATGAATGGAGTTGTCCTATTCAGCCAACCTTATATAAGAAGAACCCCCCAGTTTAAGTTATAATGTGAGTCTTTGCTTCCCAAACAGATTCATCATAATGTTGAAAAATGAAGGCCTACCTTAGAGGAAATATGAATGCTAAACATGTCAGGTGTGTTTTCGTATCTTTTATCAGTTCTTGAAGAAATGCAGTATCCCCTATGGTGATGAAATCTAGATCACTCAAGTTTCTGGGTATGGAAATTTGGGGCAGGAAACACCTAGACAGCCCCTGCCCTTGAATTTCTTTTTTCCTGAGGCTTTCAAATATATTACATTTGATTGACAAGATCCATGCATGCATACAAACTTCCTAGTTCAGAGGTTTTTTTCCGTGCTACAGTCCAGGCTCTATGAAGTATTCTTTGTTAAAGATTTGTGGAGCCCTCCTTCTAATCCCTGTAACTCTAAATTCTAGCCTTACCTCACTGTGCATTGCATTTTCGTAGTTTCAGTTTGACAGAATGTTTCAAAAGACACCATTGCAACCAGAACTGGATGCCTTATTTTTTGCAAAAGCAGAAACAAGTACCAGCATCCTTTATTTATTTTTTTTTTTTTCCAGCATCCTTTAAATAACAATATTTTCTGATGTTAATGTTGAATTAATCCAAGAAATGAATATGTATTGATGGTATTCTTTGGGGTTTTGAAAATCCTTACAACCACATAATTAAATGAGTGCCTTTAGAAATACTGATAAAAGCCCATTGCCATTCAAATATCTATACAAGACAATGGCCGTAAGCTGTGGGTTTGGGAGATTAGTTTGGCCACGAGCCAGTGTTTATCACAATATTTCCATCTCAGCTGATAAAATTTAATCATTCTTATTTAAATAGAAATCAGAATTAATGCAGGTTTTAAAGAGAAGGAATAATAAACGAATCACACTATCTTTATTTCAGAGCTCCTGGCATATATTGTCTTTGCAGAATGGAAATGCTAGCGGTTGTTGTGTTGTGTTTCTACCTTGGACTTTCATTCCAGAGTCCTCCAAAATAATGAGCTATTGCTTCTCGAATATTTATTTCTTCAGCTCTGCTTTAAATAAAGTGGTTCCCACCCTTCTCTCCAGCAGGATAAACAGGGGCTGTGTGATGGGTATGTGACTTGAACTGCAAGCAGCACAGCATGTATTTGAGCTCTTTCTCCCAGAGGAGCAATGGGTTTGGACTGTCTGTTCACATCCCTTGCCTGAGTCCCTGAAGACCAGGAAGTGAGGAGGCATCCAGTGTGGATGGAGTGTGTGGCCAGATTTGGACCAGAACCATTGTGCTGCTAGAGGTCAAGTCCAGAGTCAAGTCATGTAAGCAGTTACAGCCTGAAGAAACCTTATCAGTCGTTGACTTCAAACCACTGCTTTTGTAGAAGAGGAAGTTGAAACCCAGGGAGCAGAATTGACTTGATTCTTCTGGGTCATTCTTCAAGTTAACAGTGGAACCATACTAACCAGGCAAGTCAGGCACCCAGACCCCAGCCTGGTGTCCTTTTGACTTGTATGGTCCTTTTAACCAGGGCTAGATCTGTGTGGATGCAGCTCAGTACCATTTTGTACGACTCTCTCTCCACATTTTTGGTTCATGTCTCAAATGGGGTGTACCAAACCAAACCCGTTCAAATTTAAATAACTTCCTCATCCACAAAATTAATCAACTAAAGGAACCACGTTTTCCTCCAGGATTTTTATTTCTTGGGTGGAGAGGTATAGACAACCTTATTTCTCTTCTTCTTCCTTGAAATAATATTTTTAAAATTTAAATGTCTTATATTTAAATACAAAAAGGAAAAATAATTTTTCTGTCACTTCACTGTCTACATAATATGTCTAATACTAAAAAAATAAAATAATTCCAATAGTTAAAATTTACTGATCATTTATTATGTTCTAGGGCTGCCGTCTATGGGGTCGCACAGAGTCAGACACTACTGAAGCGACTTAGCAGCAGCAGCAGCAGGCACCTTGAAAGTGAAAGTGTTAATCAGTTAGTTATGTCCAACTCTTTGTGACCCCATGGACTGTAGCCCACCAGGCTCCTCTGTCCATGGAATTCTCCAGGCAAGAATACTGGAGTGGGTTGCCATTTATTCCCTTCTCCAGGGAATCTTCCCAACCCAGGGATTGAACCTGGGTCTCCTGTATTGCAGGCAGATTCTTTACCATCTGAGCCCTTGATATCTCATTTAATCCATACAACATCCCTGTGAAGTGGATACCATTTTTATTCCCATTTTACAGGTAAGAAAACTGAGGCTCAGAGGGATCAAGTAAGTTTCCCAAGGTCACCCAACTAGCAAGTGGTAGAGCTTGGAGTCTAATACCAGCAGTTTGGCTATCGGCTCTGGTTCTTAACCATGATTCTATGCAGCCTAAGAAATGTGGATTCTTAATTTAGCCAGCACAAAGGACTTACCTGAATTTTTAGTTTCATTTCCTTTTCATAGTTTATAATGAATCCCATTGTTTCCATGATCATATAGTCTCTCTTAGGTTGGAATGAGGTTCTCCTAAAGTCATTTTGTGTAAACAGTTACATTTGTTAGAAAAAAGCATTTTGGAATCAATTTGACTCTATTGCTTTTGACTTTGTTATGAATTTCAGTTTGGGTTAAGGGTGTATCAGACTTCAAAACATCTGGTTAGGTCATTTAAGAACCTTCCTGAGACTTCACAACCCCTTAAGATTTCCTTTCAAATGCAGATACTTCCTCTGTCACCAGGCTTTTACAGATGCTTTGAGAAACAATGAAACAGTGCTTTATTCATTTGAGATAATGTAAAGAAGACCTCCTTAATCTGGTATCCGTGGGAGAAGGATGTTTCACATAAGTACAATTTCCAGATAATTCGACTTTCGACATATAAGAGCTGGGAAATTTTTTCTCAATAGTTTTTGATCATTACACATTCCTTTTTCTTGTTTTCTTTCTGTTTGTTTTTCTTAGGTTTTAACCTTACCTTTCTTGATAACCCAGAGCTATGGTCATAATCATTAATGGTATACTATGGGGCTCCTCTGATGGCTCAGTGGTAAAGAATCTGTCTACTGATGCAGGAGACACGGGTTCGATCCCTGGGTTGAGAAGATCCCCTGGATCTTGGAGAGGAGAAGGACCCCATGGAGAAGGAAATGATAACCCCTTCCAGTATTCTTGCCTGGGAAATCCCACGGCCAGAGGAACCTGGCGGGCTGTACAGCCCATGGGGGTCACAAAGAGTCATGACGACTTGGCAACGGAAACAACAGTAACAGGTACACTAATTGGAGTCTCTGGGGAAGATGCTCTTTTGGGATCTGAGACTTGCAGACAAGTGTCACTTTGTAATGGAAGCATCCTTTAAATTATCTGAAACCTTTAAATCTTAAAATATAAGCAGGATGATATAATTTGAGAGTCAGGCAGTTGTTTGAATGCAGACACTGTGCTTGCATTTTGATTGGCTGTTAGAACTGTGAAGACAAGTTGAGAGGGTTAGTTAACTGTCATGGTGGTCTGGACTCAGCATAACCTCTCAGGTTTATCCACATTGTTGCAAATGGCAGGAGTTCCATCCTTTCTAAGACTGGATAGTATTCCATTGTTTGTACATTTGTCCATGGGCGTTTAGATTGCTTCTGTGTCTCCTAGTGTGATAATGCTTTAATAAACATGGGCCTGTAGATACCTCTTCAAGATCCTGATTTCAGTTTACTGGTGTTTTTGTCCATTGCCCTTGGCTTGTGTGTTTTCAGTTCAGTTCAGTTCAGTCGCTCAGTCATGTTTTAATCTTTGTCAAATTGAAATTTCAAACATAATAAGTCAGTTGAGAAACTCATGAGTGACAGACGTGGTCATCTATTTCCATTATTTTTGATCATGTCTCAACTTAAAAATTACCCACTCCAGTGTTCTTGCCTGGAGAATCCCAGGGATGGGGGAGCCTGGTGGGCTGCCGTCTATGGGGTCACACAGAGTCGGACAAGACTGAAGTGACTTAGCAGCAGCAGCAACTTAAAAATTAACCATGGAGACAAGAAAGTTACGTTTTGTGTGACATTGGGGGCTGTTCCAACCATTTAAAAGGAATATTGCTCTAAAAGGAATATTGATATTTAGATGTCTTAAGTGTCCCTTTCAAAGTCTGCTTGACTGAGAACAAGAACTGCTACTGCTAACTGCTAAGTCACTTCAGTTGTGTCCGACTCTGTGCGACCCCATAGACGGCCGCCCACCAGGCTCCCCCGTCCCTGGGATTCTCCAGGCAAGAACATTGGAGTGGGTTGCCATTTCCTTTTTCAATGCGTGAAAGTGAAAAGTGAAAGGGAAGTCGCTCAGTCGTGTCTGACTCTTCGCGACCCCATGGACTGCAGCCTACCAGGGTCCTCTGTCCATGGGATTTTCCAGGCAAGAGTACTGGAGTGGGGTGCCATTGCCTTCTCCGGAGAACAAGAAAGTAGACCCTTAATTGAGGTCCCAGCAGCTCTGTCCTTCCCAACCCAAGTCCCTGGGGGAGCAGTGCTGATCCCCAAAGAGGCGAAAGGCCCTGAGTCTGGGCTTCCCAGGCCATGCCTGTCAGACTTTCGCCAGACCGAGCCTCCTCACCATCCCCATCTGCTTACTGTGGCCCTATGCCGGTAAATACCATTCAGGGCGGGTTCTCCCTGTTTCTTCCCATGCTTACTGGAGGGGCACCCTCTCTGCTCCTCTTGTCTTTCTTGCTGCTGCCAAAGTAACATTAGTCCTCCTCCACCACCTTTGTCTTACTTCCCCAGAGACAACCTTGGATGCAGGACTTTTGAGAACCCTCCTTTTCTCTCCCATCCCTCCTTGCCAGCTCTTCCTGTCCCTCCACTTACTAACTCAGGCACTTAACCCCCATCTGTCCAGGTGTGTGCTCAGTTGCTTGGTCATGTCCAACTCTTTGCAATCCCATGAATTGGGGCCCACCAGGCTTCTCTGTCTGTGGAATTTTCCAGGCAAGAATACTGGATTGGGTTGCTTTTTCCTACTCCAGGAGATCTTCCCAACCCAGGGATCGAACCCACGTCTCTTGCTTGTCCTGCATTGGCAGGTGGGTTCTTTACCACTGAACCACCTGGGAAGCCCCTCTGCCCAGGAAGTCCTTCTGTTATTTCCACCTCTCAGTCATCTTCCTTTTCCCCACCCTCCTCCCATCTGCCAACGTGTACCTGCCTCCTACCAGTTCCAGTCCCAACCTGCCCTCTAACGCTGTGGGATCTCTGGCAGCTTGCTTCACCGGTCTGGGCCCCATGTACGCATCTATACAGTGAGAGAGATGGATTGGACACGCAAGTGCAGGGTGCCAAAACAAAAAATAAGACTGATAGAGTTTGTTCGCATATTGTCAATAAATGATACTTGAAAAAATATTCTACCCTTTCCCAGCAATACCTACTTGCTTTGATTTTTTGCTGAAACCCACTACCCTCTCTCTCTAGCTTTCACCTTCCAACCAAGGAGAGAGCTGAGGGGATGAGAAGTAGGTCACAGTTCTCTTGGCTCTAAGAACAAAACCTCACAAGTATGATGACGTAGTTCTAGTGACGGCAGCCTCTGTGCTGGGAGGCAGGAAGGAGCAGTGGGGACTGTGGTGACTGGGAAATGGAGGGGGGCATCCTGTGTGCAGCTGAGATGAGTATAACTTGGCTCTCCCCTCTCCCAAGGGGATTTGGATATTCATGTTTTTCATATAAAATCTCTCGGTGTTTTATTTCATTTTTAAACATTGGCATCTAATTCCAGCTCTAAAATTTTAAAAAAAAAATCATTATATTGGTGAGCTCTGTGCAAGCCTAACATATTTGGCTTAGAGAGACCAGTTTGCCTCCCAAGCATCATAGGCCTCTTCAATAAGAGTCCCAATGTGTTTCCAGTTAATAATTCAGCACCTCTGAATCGCATCTTTACTCCATGGATTTTCAGCACTTGTACACTCGACTTGCACGAACCCAGCTGTCATTTCATTCATTGCTTTGCAGTTCCTCCACTGCTTTCATTTCTGTGTTTTATCTCATTATCTGGATCGTTTGTTCCTGAGGGCTGAGCCAAACGCTGGACTAGACTCCAGGGAAGGTTGCTAGAGTGAAAGGCCCTGGTCTCTCCCTTGCAAGGGAGAAGATGGGACGGAGCATAGCTGACCTGGGCAGAGGATCCCAGAGGAAGTACAGCCCAAGAGGGGCCTGAGAGTGAAAGCAGCCCCTCCTCAGGCCTTTTCATGATTCCAGGCATCATCTCTAGCCTCAGTTCTGTAGTTCTTTGCCCAGACCACTGCAGAAGCCTCCAGCTGATCCCCTAGAGCTAGACCGGTCCCCTGTAGGCCTTTGAATTCACAGTGGCTAGAGTGAGCTATTATATTCCTCTGGACTTTTAAGGGCTTCTCATTGCTCTTTGGATGAAGCCCCCGGGCCTTAATGGGGCCTAAAAAGACCTGCCTGGTTTGGTCCCCTGGGGCTTCCCTGGTGGCTCAGTGGTCAAGAATCCACCTGCCAAGCAGGAGACCCGGGTTCAGTCCCTGGGTTGGGAAGATCCCCTGGGGAAGGGAATGACAACCCACTCCAGTATTCTTGCCTGGGAAATCTCATGGACAGAGGAACCTGGCGGGCTACAGTCCGTGAGTTCAGAAAGAGTTGGACACAACTTAGTGACTAACCAACAACTCCCCAGCCTCATCTCCCACACCCCTGTTATCTTCTCCATTCTCACCTTGCCTTTCCATTTCTTAAACACCCTCTCTTCCCTACCATCCCTAGGCTTTTGCACATCCTCTGCCCTCTGTGTAGACCTTGCCTGTTCCCTGGTTAAATGTTTCTCAGTATTCAGGTCTCATACAAGGGTTGCTTTCATGAGGAAAGCTTCCCTGAGCCCCCAGGCTAGGTCAGGCTTCCCCATGGTCTGTGGGAACAGAGGTCTGAATTCCCTTCTTCAGCATTAAATTCCTAGAAGATTGCACAATGACTGGCACTGGGGTGGGAGAAAGTAAATGTTCACTGAGAAACAGAATAGGGAACTTCTGAAAAGGTGTGATTTCAGGAGTACCTGCTACATCCCTCTGTCTTAACAATATGAGGGTCAGATGAGGATCTGACTCCTCTATCACAAGCTAAGGTCTTCTTTACAGTAAGAAGTATGGGTCAAAGAAAAGTATCCTTCTATGTCCCTTTCTGGGAGAAGAGTTTAAGAACAGGCAGGGTAAACTCAGGAAACCAGGAATGTCCCCTGTGCCTGATAATTTTTGACCCAATTACTGCACTGATTGCCACCTGCAGAGATGTGTGCCTCTGAGAAAAGGCATTTTCGTTTATGAGGGTATGGCGTTTAAGAAGTACTCTGTATCTGGTGCCTTACTACTGGAAGCGTGGTCTGTGGTCCAGCCACATGTGCGTCACCTGAGAGTTTGTTGGAATGTGAACTTGACATGGACAAGCACTGTTCCTAGTTCACTGTTATATTCTAATGGACTGGAGTAGTGCCAGGTACATAGAAGGCATTCAATGAATGCGTGAATGAATGAGCAGTGGAAGGACTGAAAGCTGGAGTGAAGGGATGTTTGAATGTAGGCATGTTGCAGACAAAGGGGGGTGAATGAATGCTGGATGAATGGACAAGCGGGCATGCCATCTTAGGTGTGTCAGTGAAGGGTTCCTTTCCTGCGGGCACAGGGCCCTGAAAGGGGGGTTGAAGATGCCCTGAAGATATCGATCACTGGCCCAAGAGGTGGAGTTTTGGCTTTGATGGAAGAAACGGCCCGGGAAAGCAGCTGGACTTCTTCAGGGACATAGGGCAAGCCCATGTTTGGGGATTAAAATAAAACAACCAGCCAAACTGTTTGGTCTGTGAAACAGTGATCCTATTATTCCCAACCTCGACAAAGCTTGCTTAACTTGAACTTCAACTGTTGTCATTATTCATCAAGACAGAACAGCCTTAATCCCTTGGTCTTAGCCAAGCCCCAGGCTTGCCTGTGCTCTCTGCAATGAATCCCAGGAGCAGATCTAAGCCACAGAGAAAGGAAAAAGGAGAGCAGATGACCACCAAGAGACTGGTGATACATCAATCAAGGCCTGCACATCCAGGCCAAACTTCAGAAGAGAAACTACATTTTCTTATTAATGTCAAATTTCCAGGAAAAATAGGTCTGAAATATTAAATGTCGAGTGTGGAACATGGTAATTTGTTTGGTAAATTTTCTACATCACGATGAAAGCAATAAAAGTTCATATTTACATAGCACTAATTCTGTGTTAGGCACTGTTCCAAGAAACTTACTTATAATAACTCATTTTATCTTTGTAACCATCTAATGAGGAACTATTATTATACTCCCATTTTCAGACGAGAAACTGAGGCACTGAGAGATTAACTTCACCCAAGGTCACATAGTCATTGAGTCAGGAGCAGAGCTGTGATTCAGTTGTGGGCAGTCAGGCCCCCCACCAAGTGCATGATCTCAAACTCCCTTTTACACAGCCTCAGCTGAAGTCTGAAGACTATTAAATGAAGGGATGCACACATCCATTCATGCATTTATTTATTCTGCCGATCTGTAGGCATCTGTTATAAACTGGGCCCTCCCCATAGGGATCCCAAAGACAAAAACAGCAATTCCCTACCCGAGTACAGTGTTTTAGAAAGCACTTCCTTGAGGATCTGATGGTCTTCTTCACAGATGTGGACACCTGAAGCCCGGAGAGCTTATGTGCCTTTCTCAAGGTCCCCCGACTAGAGACAGAGTGAGTTAGACCCTGAACTTGGATGTTCTGAAACCAGACCCAGTGTTGTTTCCACCCTACCAGGCTTGTTGAAAATACTAGAGGAGATCAGACACACAGACATGTGATAGGACTAAAACGAGAGAAATGGTTTGTGCTTCTACAGAACATATTAAATACCAGGGATAGATATAGATTACCCTTAGGTAACAGCCTAAACGCTACCGTTCATTCTAATGGAAGAGCTCACCTCTGTTTTCCTGGAGAGGAATTAGAAGGTGTTGTTTTACTCAGCCTTAAAAAGGAATGAGACTGTACCATTTGCAGAGACGTGGATGGACCTAGACACTGTCATACAAGATGAAGTAAGTCAGAAAGAGAAAAACAAATATCACATGTGTGTGCTAAGTTGCTTCAGTCATGTCTGACTCTTTGCGACCCCATGGACTGTAGCCCACCAGGCTCCTCTGTCCATGGGGATTCTCCAGGCAAGGTTACTGGGGTGGATTGCCATGCCCTCCTCCTGGGGATCTTAAGCCCAGGGACTGAACCTGTGTCTCCATGGCTCATGCGCTGTGGGGGGATTCACTGAGCTGCCAGGGAAGCCCTAAATATCCTATATTAATGCATATATGTGGACTCTAGAAAAATGGTATAGATGAACCTATTTGCAAAGCAGAAACAGAGACGCAGAGGTTGAGAACAAACGTATGGCTACCAACAGGGGAGAGAGAAGAAGGAGGGGGATGAATTGGGAGACTGGGACCGATATGTATAAATACACTCCTGTGTATAAAATAGATGACTTATGAGCCTACTGTATGGCACAGGAGCTCTACTCAGTGCTCTGTGGTGACCTAGATGGGAAGGAAAACCAAAACAGAGGGGATATATGTATAGTGTGACTGATTCACTCTGCTGTACAGCAGAAACCAACACAACATTGTAAAGCAACTATACTCAGAAAGGACTACATGTAAAACGTCTTATAAAATAACACAGTTAAACAGTTTCCATTCCAAAGAAAGTATTGTCCTGAACTTCCTACTATTTGTTGAAAACCCCTACTTGCCAGTTTATGAAAATAATTTTGGGCCCACCCTTCTCCCCGTCGCGGGTTGACTTGCCCACTTAAAAGGTCGCCCTCTTGAAATGAACTCTCATTAAAATGCTCAGCTAGTGACATCGATAAGTTTATCCCTTGGCGAAGGCAAGCATGCTGGGGCTATAATGACATGGTCTTTCGGTGATCTTAAGGCATTGATTAACCCTCACCTGCCAGAAATCATTAGCAGCCAGATTGCTATTTTCTGATAGTTTTGAAAGGAGGATAAGTTTTAGTAAATAATCATTGGCCACTGTCCCAGGGGGAAAACCAGGCTGGACCAGCCGTGAAATGCCACATTGGTTTATTTTTTAGTGGGTGTATTTAGGGAGGAATGGAAATTGCATTCCTAGCAGCTAATTATAGGATAAGTGTGCCTACTTAACCAGGCAGCAAGCATGTCAGCTCTGCACAGAGCTCTCACATTATATACATTTTCTGTTCTCTGGATAATTAACAGGATCAAAATATTACTGTCAGATTCAAGGGGAAAATTAACACATTATCTTAATTGTCTTTTCTACTCAGGTACAAGGCATTACCATTTCAAAAAGGACTTGTTTAATACATTGGAATTTTAAACTGCAATTCCTGAAGATGCCGTTAATCCTGTTCCAAACTTTGATCTACTGTTGCGATATCTTTTGGATCCTGATTTCTCTGTTTTACTTTTGAACTTTTCAAAAAGGTAAGAGAGGGTGCAGTGATACACTGGACCTGGCTTGTATTGTGGGTTAGACATGCTATTAAAAGTCAACTTTATAAACTTACAATTAAAGAAATGATATCGAGACAAAGGAGGTTAACACGTAAAACGTATGTATCACTTCCTAACACTGCATGTTACTATCATCTATGTTATTGTAGTTATCTCGATGGTATCTCTATGGTAGAGACTATATATAATGGGGAGCTGGTGCTTAATCCTTTCCCAGCTCTGCATTCAGTGACATTACTCTGGTAGCTTGCTATCAACCATGGTGCAAGTATTTATGCCTTGGAAATGGGCAGATAACTACCAATCAAGGGCTTTGGCAAGGGCTTCCCTGGTGGCTCAGTGGTAAAGAATCTGGCAGCAGTACAGGAGCCACGGGAGACACTGGTTCGACCTCTGTGTCAGGACGGTTCCCTGGAGGAGGAGGGCATGGCACCCCACTCCAGTATTCTTGCCTGGAGAAACCCTTGGACAGAGGAGCCTGGTGGGCTACAGTCCATAGGGTCGCAAAGAGCCAGACACGACTGAAGCGACTGAGCATGCACACGTGCAGGGTTGGCAAACTCTAGTTTGTGGACTGGATGCTCATTTTAGTAAATAAGTTTATTGGAACATAGCAATTCCCACTTGTTTCTATATTACCTATGGCTGCTTTTGTGCTACAGCCGCAGAATTGAGGCCTTCCTACTGAGACTGTATATTCTGTAAGCCTAGAATATGTACTATCTGGCTCTTTACAAAAAGGTTGCTCTGGTCTATATTAAGAAAGTGATGGAGAAAATATTGATAATGAAGCTGTAATTTGTGTTATCATGTCTGTAGTCATTACATTTATGAATGGCTTGTATAACTAAAGAAGCCAGGAATCTTGCCTTCAAATGGCTGCATCTAGGAGTTCAAATTGGAGAAGGCAATGGCACCCCACTCCAGTACTCTTGCCTGGAAAATCCCATGGATGGAGGAGCCTGGTGGGCCGCAGTCCATGGGGTCGCTAAGAGTCAGACACGACTGAGCGACTTCACTTTCGCTTTTATGCATTGGAGAAGGAAATGGCAACCCACTCCAGTGTTCTTGCCTGGAGAATCCCAGGGACGGGGGAGCCTCACGGGCGGCCGTCTATGGGGTCGCACAGAGTCGGCCACGACTGAAGCGACTTAGCAGCAGGAGTTCAAATGATGCCATTGATC
The DNA here is from genome assembly GCF_042477335.2 of Ovis canadensis. Taxonomy (NCBI): domain Eukaryota; kingdom Metazoa; phylum Chordata; class Mammalia; order Artiodactyla; family Bovidae; genus Ovis; species Ovis canadensis. The sequence goes on along the minus strand of NC_091258.1, from coordinate 36,294,183 downwards.
TCTCCGCTTGGTTCTCTTCTCTATTAGCTATTTTCAGGTAGGGTTTACCATGATGTGATACAACGTCTTCTCAGACTCTCTGACTAATATCCTAGCTATAGTTAAGTGACCTCAGTTAAGAGGATTGCGGCAGCAAAAGCCCTCCCAGGGGTATATGGTCAGGTTATAGTAACCTACCATGGGCCACATGATCACCTATGAGCCAGTCACAGAAATGGAGTGCCCTGGTTGGTTAGGCCTAAAACATGGGCCCATCCTAAGAATTAGGGTTGAGGGTCAGCATCAGTCCCACCTGGGTGCCCTAATTGCTAGAGAGTGTGTATGCTTCCCAAAAGAAAATCAGATTGTTGATGAGAGAACAAAGATGCTCTAATCCCTGAAGCAGCAGATGTTCGCTGTAAACATCGTCTAAGCCCTTGCCGCTCAAAGAGTGTGGTCCACGGGCTAGCATTATCTAGGAGCTTATGAGAAATGAAGAATCAGGACCCTTTCCCAGACTTCTCAAAACAGGATCTGCATTTTGACACGATCTCTGGGTGATTGGTATGCATATTATGGTCTGAGAAGAGGGCTCTAGGACGGAATTCTCACTCGGCAGGAAACCTAGGCTCAGAAGTTTCGGTGACTTTTCCAATGTTACCCAGATTAAGTGCTGATTCTGCTTCAACCAGCCCACTGTTCTTGCCCGTACTCCAACACACCTGCCAACATATGATTCGCTGAACAGAACTGCTACGGGTCCTTCTCCCTGACCTCTTAGTCTGAGGCTGTCTTGAATTCTATACCCTATCAAGAAAGAGGCTTTAAGACAAGACCAGAAAAAAATCCCCAGTGTTTCCAAAAAAAAAAAAAAAAAAGCCTGTCTTCAGCTCTCCATTGGCAAGAAATACAAAGTTAAACTCCCAGACAGTTCCTTAGGCACAGGTTGATAGCGTCCCATTAGTCCCGGGGCACCAGGTGGCCTTGTTTTATTTGTGTTGGGCTAACAGGGAATCATGTGTATTTTTGTCATCATTACCATTATCATAGAAACAACAACAGCAATGGTGATAAGAAATGCATCCTTTTAAAAGCCAGTAGTGTCCTTTGGCATCCTTGGAGCTGGGATGGAAATGCGCAAGTGTTGGGTCTCTCCCGTATTTCCTTACATGTTGACATCAGGAATGACACACATGGCTAATAGATTTTCCACATGTTTTTCTCCTTGGCTGACATCTCCCCACTCAAATCAGAGCGAAGTCTGTGATCAGAGAGAGTGTTGATTGACTGCTTAGAGGGCATGAGCCTTCATGAAAACACCGGCATGACAGTCCTGACACTTTTTTTCTTATTCTCCCCTGTCCCTTAAATTCCCCATTTTTATTTTTTTTCTTTGAGCTTAAAATTAATATTTTCTTTGTGGACATGTAATATCCCGGCATGCCTCAGAGCTCACTCAAGGAGCTTGTTAGCATTTCCTATTTAATTGGATCTCTTTCTCCCTCACCCATGTGGAATTCTCCCTCCATGGGTTTCCAATCGATCTAATGTCAAAAGAAAAAAAAAGGAAAAGAAAAGAAAAAAAAAAAAGACCATCTGCCTAAATTACAGAGTATAATATATTGTTTTCTTTAGTAGGATAACCGCAGATTCAGACTTAGGCTGATGTTATTTGGGGGGTCTAAGACTCCAGAGTTCCAATTATTTGGGTAATTTGGGCATACAGACCCTCTCTCATTTGTCCAAATTAGTTGGCTAATTGCAGCTGTTTGGTTCTAACCTGGAGGGACTTTGGCTGCTTCCAAAGTACAGGGAAATAAATGATGTCGTTTCCTTTGGAACAACATTAAAGTTGGAAAGATTTTAATACGTGCAATTTTCCCACTGATAACATTTAACTTTCTGGACTCTGCGGTGGAAGGAAGATTATGCTCGATTGACAGAGGTGAAATTTTTTCAGTTTGTTATCTTAGAAATCTATCAAAATTATGTAGTATATGTTCCCTGAAACTCCTTCAACCAGTGGAGGAGCCTGGTGAAAAATACTCTCTTCTAGTTATCCAGATAATTCCAGCTGGCAGCCAGCTGACCCCAAGCTCCGTCAACATCCACCCAAGATCTTATGGGATTCAGAATTCTTCCCAGATTGGTCCTGGAAATGGAATTGTCTGTGACACCATTTCTGTCTCAGGGCTATACTTTTACCTAGGGATAGAGCTTCTCCGTCCTTTATCTCTGTGTTTACACTGAGTGTGTGTCTCCCAGTGGCGCCGTGGTCCCTGACATTCTGGGGACTTAATTACCAAAAGGTAGATCCTTCAATTCTTTCTGAATGTGTGTTTCCTAGGCTTACTTACTCCTTCTGAGAGACCAAGAGGGCTGTCTCTTTGCAGTTCCCGATACCCAGGGAATCACATGACCCAAGAGCAGCCCTTACTAGTGAAATTCTAAACTGCTCCCCCCACCCGTACCCCAGGCCCAGGATACTTGACAGATACCTCTTAGTTCACCTCGCTTAGACACTACAGGAACAAGTCGAGTCAATAACTCTGCTTTCAAATCCCAGTTCTGACTCTCTTGCTGTTTGACCTTGGCAGAGTGTGTTCATTTCTCTAGGCCTCAGTTTTCCCCATCTGTGCAATGGAAGGCATTACTGAAGTCTAGGTTAAATCTAAACCCAAAAGATGAATCCATTTTTAAGAGATTATCGTACATTAGAATTTAGAAGATGGATTTTCCCATCTCTGAAAAGATGTCAGTTTTTATGCATCTGTAAGAGCTTGCCAAATTGTCTTAAAAAACCAGCAGTGTAGTCATTGCCCATAACATAAATAGCTGCTATGTCTTCCCTCTGCAGTGAATGTTTTTGACTCTGCCCCGTGAATGTCTAAACATTTCTAAAGAGAAAATTTCGACTTTCGTTTTCCCTTTGTGGGCCAATCTTTTGAACTGCAAATAGATGAGCAGAGACTATTTATGCATTCCACTTCTCCTGTACATGTTTGTTTGACTGGTAAGATGGAAGGTAAGGGACTATTTAAAGATATCTTTGAGAATAGTATAAGTACACAAGGGGGCCAGGAATAATAGGTTAACATCACAGAAAATGTAGGTTGGGTATAAACTTCCCGGCAGTTTGCATGATTCAATTATGAAGTAGTATCCCATAGGAAGGGCTTTGATCATCTGTACAGGAGATGTTTGCAATTTCGCTGGATTTTTAAAAAATCTCTCAGAGTCATTTTTGCAAAAGCAAGAGGCAAGGCTCTGAATTTGGACTCTTTCTCTGCATTAATTTTTCCTCTTTTCTCCCCCCTCCACTTGCTAATTTCTGTGAATAATCATTACAATGAAGTGTCACAGAGGATCCATTTAGAAGCTCAGAATAGCAGTATCATATGTGTACTTTGTAGAGGACGATATATAAGCCTAATCTGATATTGGCTTCTATGTAAAGTGAAAATATTTTAACTTATTACTCAGGACTCGTAAGTGTATATAATTTGCTTATCACTACTTGAGCTTTCTTGAAGACCAGAATATTCCATTTTTCTTTCTTCTTCCTTTATTTTTGGTTAACTGTTTTAAAGTAAAATAAGACACACAGAGGAAAAAGAAAACACCAAAAATGAGCAATTTAAGGAGTTCTTATAAGAGAAATATCCTTGCAGTTGCTACCCAGGTCAAGAAAGAGGACTTTGCAGACACCCTCAGTTCAGTTCAGTCGCTCAGTCATGTCCGACTCTTTGCGACCCCATGAATCGCAGCACGCCGGGCCTCCCTGTCCATCACCATCTCCCGGAGTTCACTCAGACTCACGTCTGTCAAGTCCGTGATGCCATCCAGCCATCTCATCCTGGGTTGACCCCTTCTCCTCCTGCCTCCAATCTCTCCCAGCATCAGAGTCTTTTCCAATGAGTCAACTCTTCGCATGAGGTGTCCAAGAAGCAGGGCAAAGACGAATAGAGTTTTGCTAAGAAAATGCACTGGTCATAGCAAACACCCTCTTCCAACAACACAAGAGAAGACTCTACACATGGACATCACCAGATGGTCAACACTGAAATCAGATTGATTATATTCTTTGCAGCCAAAGATGGAGAAGCTCTATACAGTCAACAAAAACAAGACCGGGAGCTGACTGTGGCTCAGATCATGAACTCCTTATTGCCAAATTCAGACTTAAATTGAAGAAAGTAGGGAAAACCGCTAGACCATTCAGGTATGACCTAAATCAAATCCCTTATGATTATACAGTGGAAGTGAGGAATAGATTTAAGGGTCTAGATCTGATAGATAGAGTGCCTGATGAACTATGGAATGAGGTTCGTGACATTGTACAGGAGACAGGGATCAAGACCATCTCCATGGAAAAGAAATGCAAAAAAAAAAAAAAAAGCAGACACCCTGGAAGACATTTTATGTGCCCCATTGCAATCACATCTTTTCTCCCCACAGCCCTGACTTTTGCATCACTTCCTTGCATTTCTTTATAGTTTTATTAGTTAATGGACCTCCCTTGACACTTGTTTTAAAAGACAAAAGATATTTTATATTTGAAAAGTTTCTCTCAGTCTATAGGTTTCTCTCCATCTTCTTCTAGTCTTTAACTATTTGTGTTGAAAGAACTCAGGACATTTGACCCGAGAGGTCCACCCACCCTGGATTTTGCTGATTGCAATTCAAGGTGCCATTCAGCATCCTGCTCTGTCTTTCCTGTAAGAGGTCCCAGAGGCTGGTCTGGACTCAGATTTGATCTGTTCTGATAGAATGTAGTTAGTAATGTGTTCTTTCACGTGAGTGTGAAAAAAATGCTTTTTTTTTTTTAATGTTAGAAGATATCAACATGCAATGCTTAGATCTTTCCATTCATTAAGTGTGTAAAATGATAATACTTTGTCTGCCATTTTTCCCGTGTAAGAGAGGTATGAATGTTAAGAGATGCTTACTCTCATCTGTATTTGATTGCCTGGTATTGTTGTTCAGTCACTAAGTCATGTCTGACTCTCTGTGACTCCATGGACAGCAGCACACCAGGCTTCCCTTGTCCTTCACTATCTCCTGGAGTTTGTTCAAACTCATGTCCATTGAGTCAGTGATGACATCCAACCATCTCATCCTCTGTCATCCCCTTCTCCTCCTGCCCTAAATATTTCCCAGCATCAGGGTCTGAATACCCGGTAGTACAGTTTATATATGAAAGATTGGTTAAAAGCTTAATTTTCCCCTTATATTTATGAATTTTCAAGATAATGAATTGGCTCCCTACATTCCAAAGATGACCAACCAGTATCTTTAAAAACATCATTGTGAATTGTCATCAAAAAAGGAAGGAACAAATTAAGCACCAGAAGGAAATACAGAAGGGAGGGAGGGAAGAAGGGAAAAGGGAAAGAAAGAAAGAAGGGAAGAAGGAAAAGGAAGGGGAGGGGAAATAAAATGAAGAAGAAAGAAATACTTAGGTATAAATCTAACAAAACATGAGAAGGATCCATATGCAGAATACTGTAAAACACTATGAAGGAAATCAGACAAGATCTAAATAAATGGAGAGATAGTTCATGTTAGTGGACTTTAGTTTGAAATAACGTATTTGTATCAGTTTATTCATTGTACCAAATGTATTATACTAATGTAAGCTGTTAGTTAGGAGAAAGTAGGTATGAGGAATATGGAAACTCTCCAGAATACCTCTACAATTTTTTGGTGAACAAAAACTATTCTAAAATAATTATTTGTAAAATGTCATTATGATCTTAAGAGTTTAAATTTATATGAAGAGATTCAGTCAATTCATTTGTTTCTTTTTGAAGCTTAAGTTGTTCTGTTGTTGGCCTCTTCAAAGGTGGCTCTTGAGTGCTTTTCACATAACCCAAGTCCTTGAAAGTTTTTGGGTAGGTCGTATGACAAGGTATTCCTGGCTCACCTTTTACACTCCTGCCCCAGCCACAGGATCAGCCATGTCTCCAAGAAGCTATGGTTTCTTCTATTCATGTGTTTCAAGATCACAATCTTCATGCTTGGGATAGTCATCTTTAGAACTCATCAATAGCGCTCATGAGTTTATACTAATGATTCCACTTCAAATTCAAGACTTTTTTTTTTAAAATAACTTAAAAAAAAAAAAAACTTACCCTCTTCTAGAATATATCAATATCTCCTTTTTCTCCACACTGAGAACCTTGGTTGTCAGGGACACATGGAGTGATAAAAACCAGAGCATCTCATGTTATTTAATTACCCCAAATTATGCAACAGTTTCAGGACAATACTAACACTGTACCACCAATATAATTATTCAGAAAAGTCTAAAGTTTTTTCCATATGGTCTTCTCATTAATCCTATTTTATAGTTGAGCTATAGATAGCCGCAATGCCCGGGCATAATAGCCCTTCTAAATTATACTCTTTTCCTTGGAACCCTCATTTAGTGTTAGTTCCACAAGTAACTATATGTTAAAGCTTATAAACAGTCCTTGCATTGATGCCTCTCAAGTTGGTTGTCTAAAGCTTGTGTTCCAGAAGTTTCCATGGGAAGGGTACTTTGAAGCACTATTATTTGGGTTGGTAACATTTGTCTGTGTCCTTTGAACTTTAAAGGTACTATTATTAAATATAAAATTTTGACTCATATTTTCATTCCTTGAATTTCTTAAATGTTTCACTCTATTTTCTTCTGTCATAAAGTTGTTGACATAAAGTATTGAACACACGTCTAATTTTCTTTGCCCTATAAATCACTTGTTCTTTTTCCAAATTGTCTAATGGTTTTTTTCCCTTCCTTCCTTCCTTTTTTCTTTCTACGATTAATTATTTTACTAGAGTATGTCTTAATGTTGATAGCTTTGAGTCAAGAGTCTCAGATATATGTACAGTTCAATGTGTAGTTTTAAATCTTTATTTTCTAAAGTTTTCCTGAATTATAACGTTTAGCATTTGTTCTCTTTCCTTGTTTTGGTTTTCATTTTTGAAGGCATTCCTCTTATTCCTGTGTTGGATGTCTTTGCCTGTTTTAAATATTTTTTACTTTATTTAAAACTCTTTTAGTTCTTCCTTAATTTCTTTTATATTTTTAATGTTTTGTTTATCTTAAGGCATAATCTGTCCTGTTTATTCATACTGCATTCCTTCTAGTTTAATTTTCATTTCTGAAAATTATTTAAAATTTCTTCTCTTCTTATATCTGTGGTCTCATCTCCAAGTTTTTCAAAGTCTAATCAATACTCTTCTTTCGTGTCCTGCTGATTTTCTTACTGTGTCTTAGCTCTTTTAAAAATAGAAATGTATAGTTTTGATCAGTTTCATGAGCATATTTTTCTGGCATGATTTCATTGTCTGAAAGATTGTTGTTCTGCTCCTTTATTCTTTTTAAAATAATTTTGTATGGGATTTATCTTTGGAACATGTCTGTTGCTCACTTTTATATCAGATTGTTTTTCTGAACTTTTGGAAAGAAGTATAGTTTAAGATAGCGTTTGTAACTTAAGAGAGTTGCCTTTCCTGATGTCTTTGTATAGTATTAAGAACTTTTCTTGACGCTGTTTCCCTTCTTGACATTTGTCCGGACTTTCTCCTCGCATTGTGTGTGTTGACTCCTACTTAATTATGAATCTGTTGCTATTTCTACTAGTTGTTCCTTGATGCGGAGTCCTCTCCTGAAAGGCAGTCCTGGGGTACTGGCTTCGGACGCTGAAGGAAGCTAGATTGTCACAGAGTCTTCGTTTCCTACTCTGGGCTCTTCCTACTCACCCACAATTAGATTGGGCAGATCTTGATGGGATTCCCTGGTGGCACAGACGATAAAGAGTCTGCCTGCCATGAAGGAGACCCGGGTTCAATCCGTGGGTTGGGAAGATCCCCTGGAAGAGGAAATAGCAGCCCACTTCAGTATTCTTGCCTGGAAAATCTCATGGATGGGGGATCCTGGCAGGCTACATACCTGTTGGACACAACTGAGCGACTTCAATTTCATTCATAAGGTGTCTTGATATTCATAAACAGTCCCTCTCAGCCACCCCTAACTTTCCACTAATATAGAACGCACCAAGGCTGATTGCCAAGGGAACAAACTATGTAATTGGAGGGTTGGAACTTTTAGTCCAACCCATCTGACCTCCAGGGAGGTGAGGGGGTCAACGATTTTATTAAGGGTGCCTATAGAATAAAGCCTCCATAACAACCCAAAGGGATGGTGTTCAGAGAGCTTTGGGTTGGTGAATGTATGGAGATCTTGGAAGAGTGCCATGCTTAGAGGGAGCATGGAAGCTCTGCCTCCCTTCCCACGTGCCTTGTACTGTGTATCTTTTCTGTCTGGTTGTTCCCAAGTTATATCCTTTTATAATAAACTGGAAATATAGCAAGCAAAATGTTTCACTGAGTTCTGTGAGCCACTCCAGCAAATTAATCAAACCCATGAAGGGAATGGTAAAGAAGATGTACTATATATATACAAGGGGATATTCCTCAGCCATAAAAAGGAATGAAATTGGGTCATTTGTAGTGATATGGATGGACCTAGCTTCTGGCATAGGGAGTGAAGTAAGTCAGAAAGAGAAAAACAAGTGTTGCAAATTCACACACACACACACATAAAGAATGTAGAAAAACAGTACAAATGAACTTATTTGCAGGACAGGAATAGAGACACAGACATGAACAGACACGTGAAGACATCCGGGGAGGGGCAGGGTGGGGCACACTGAGGCATCAGCATCATCGTGGGTGCACTCCCGTGCGCAAACTAGATAGCTAGTGGGAAGCTGCCTTGCAGCGCAGGGAGCAAGCTCAGCACTCAGAGACGAGCTAGAGGAGAGGATGGGGCTGCGGCGGGAGGGAGGCTCACGAGGGAGGGGATTTAAGTATACATGTAGCTGCTCACATTGTTGTACAGCAGAAACTAACACAATATTGCAGAGCAATTATACTCAAAAAGATAAACAAGAAGGGGCCACTGGAACCTCCAATCTATAGCTGGTTGGTCCAAAGCACAGGTGACAGTCTGGACTTCTGACTGACTTCTGAAGTTGGGGGTGGTGGCAGTATCAGTCTTGTACAGCTGAGCCCTACATATCTACCTGTGGGATCTAACAGGTGTCTCCAGGTAGGCAGTGTCAGAACTGAGCTGAACTGAGGACACCCAGCACGTGTTGCAGAATTGCTTGCTGGTGTGGAAAAAGCATGCACATTAGAGCTGGTGTCAGAATGGTAGTGTCTTATCCCCACCTGTTAGTTTTGGGGGCTTCTTGGGAATACTAGATGCATACTGCAATTACAAATATAGTTTATAGGTCTTTGATTTTTTCATCTAGTTGCTCTAGTTTTGTATTGGGAATTGGGGAGATTTAAAAACTATGCCACAGCTGCTTTCTCTTTTTCAGAATTTCCCCATTTTTTCTGACCCATTACTACACTGATTTCATCTTTTGATACCAAAGGAGTAAGTTTTAATATGTACAGAATATGAAACAGGACATTTTCTAGTTATATTTTATTCAGAACTATTCGCATGTAAGAATTCTTAACTTGCATTGTTGTTCATTCACTAAGTCGTGTCCAATGCTTTGCGACCCCACGGACTGCAGCATGCCAGGCTCCTCTGTCTTCCGCTTTCCCCCAAAGCTTGCTCAAATTCATGTCCATTAAGTTGGTGATGTTATCTGACCATTTCATCCTCTGCCACCCACTTCTCCTTTTGCCCGAACTTGCATAATCTGGCATTTTTGGAAAAATTTTTCAGAAAAGAATAAGTCAGCAAAAGGAAAATAGACTCACAAGATTTTTACTAACCATACATTTGAAAAGCAGTTCATCTTAAATAATTTTAAGAGACTTTAAGAAAATTGGAAAAGCTGGTAAAATAAGAATGCTGGCAGGACTTCCCGAGCAGTCCAGTGGTTAACACTTCACCTTCCAATGCAGAGGATGTGGATTCGATCCCTCATCAGGGAGCTAAGCTCCTACAGCCTTGTGGTCAAAAAAACAAAGCATAGAACAGAAGCAGTATTGTAACAAATTCAATAAAGACTCTAAAAATGGTCCACATTTTTTAAAAAATGACTTCCTTAACTCACAAATGTGGTAATTGAATAGTCTCTGCAGATCTAATTCCAGATACTTCTTCACTGAGAGCTGTGGTGGTCACGGATAGTCAGCCCAGGTTGCAGTGGTCTGAAGCCTTGTTTCTTCATTTTTTTCTCTCCATATGCTCCCTTAGCCAGAATATTGCCAGTAGCACCATCATGGGTGTGCATGCTCAGTTGTGTCCAACTCTTTGCAACCCCATGGACTGTAGCCCTTCAGGCTCCTCTGTCCTTGGGATTTTTCAGGCAAGAATACTGGAAGGGGTTGCTGCTGCCTCCTCTAAGGGATCTTCCCAACCCAGGGATCGAACCCTCATCTCCTGCATTGGCAGGTGGATTTTTTACCACTGAGCCACCAGCGAGGCCCAGCATCATAACTGTAATGAATATTCATTTAGACTGCACCTGTTTCCAAAGTGCTTCTCATTCATCCAATGCTCCTGAAGCCTTATGACTGTAAAGATGTGTATCAGTTAGGAATATGCTCAGTTGCAAGTGACGGGAAGCCCAACTAAGACTGACTTCAACACACAGGAATTTATTTTCCTATAAACCAAAATCCAAAGATAGGTGATCCCAGGTTGAAAAAGCTGCTTTGCCTGACCATCGTGGACCCCGTTCTTTCTACTTCTCCCCTTTCCCATTCTTAATGTGTAGCTTTTGTCCTCATGGCTACAAAATGGTTGCTGCCTTTCTAAATATTATATGAACCATTGTCAAGATTGGGCCTTTGATGCTAAACGATGATAAAAGGCAATACACATAACAACACACATAATTCAAGTACACGTAAATATGGAAAGCACATATTCACTGGTCTTTAAATAGTCGAATCCTAAGTAGAATGTTCTCATTTGTCAAGATACTCTCTTGGTGTTCTTCTGATAGTTTCATAGAAATATTCTGGGAATTTGCACACTGAGTTCTGGGAACATCTTATTCTACCATTTATCTTCTTGCTTTTGTCCTGGGAATTGGTCAGGGGCTGCACATAGTCCTGGGGCTGTTACAGTGAAACCTGAATTTCGCTTTTCTGTACTCCCCATGCATAAAACCCACATAGGCTGGTGACATGCCTGAGTCCTATAGCTATGCAGAATTTTACTCCTCTTCGCTTGGTGACCAGTTGGGTGCTTAATCTTTGCTCCATGGACAAATATTTGTTGGAGTTTCATCCTCTGCTTCATTTATTCAATAGGCATGGATATTTGTTGGCATAACATTTTGCCAGTGGTAGGTGTTCTATACATAAGGCCTGGTGCCTATCATCAACACCATTAGAGATATTAAAAGTACCCACATCCTATAGATGGCAGTTTATATGAAGAGAACCACCAATTCTCTTGTTCAGTTGCTATGTCATGTCTGACTCTTTGTGACTAACCCCATGGACTTCAGCACGCCAGGCTTTCCTGTCCTTCACTATCTTAACTCATGTCCATTGAGTCAGTGATGCCATCTCTAAATAAGACCAAATTCTGCCCCGTAGAGCTGGTTAGTGGCACAAAAAGGTGATTAGTGTGGGTCATCCTTTCTGATCTTTAGAATTGCCTCTCTTTGGAGCCATCAGCTGATCATGTCACTACCACCACCACATCGGCACCCCAGGGCTACCCCTCCCTAAGGCCTGGACTATGTATGAACAGCTCTCTCTGACCCTGATTCTTCATCTGTAAATGGAAATGACATTCTTTAGCTCAAAAGGTTCTAAGACTTAATGAGAAAACCTCTGTAAACCCAGCTGTTCTCCTGTATCCACAGGTTCTGCATCTTCAGGGTCCTCTTTCATGGATTCAACAAACTCTGGATCAAAACTATTTAAAAAAAATTTCCAGAACATTCAAGAAAGCAAAATTTGAATTTGTCATGCACCAGCATTTATTTATGTAGGATTTATATTGTATTAGGTATCATAAGTCATCTAGAGATAGCAAAATAGATGGAGAATGTGCATAAAGTGAAGTCGCTCAATCGTGTCCGACTCTTTGTGACCCCATGGACTGTAGCCTACCAAGCTCCTCTGTCCATGGGATTTTTCCAGGCAATAGTACTGGAGTGGATTGCCATTTCCTTCTCCAATGCATAGGTTGTATGCAAATTCTATGCCATCTTATGGGCTTCCCAGGTAGCTCAGTGGTAGAGAATCTGCCTGCCAATGCAGGAGACACCAGAGATGTTGGTTCAGTTCCTGAGTCAGGAAGATCCCCTAGAGAAGGGAATGGCTACCCACTCCAGCATTCTTGCTGAGAACATCCCATGGACAGAGGAGCCTGGTGGGCTACAGTCCGTGGTGTCGCAGATTCAGACATGACTAAGCGCATGTGCCATTTTATATAAGGAACTTGAGCATCCATGAACTTTGGTATTCACGTAGGGTCCTGGAACCAGTCCCCTGTGGATGCTGAGGGACAACAGCAGTGACACCTCTATAAATAATGCAGAAACTGTTTAAGGCTCCAAGCATGATGTCTAGCTCAAGAGAAATTCTTACTCAAAGTTAAGTTTTATTTTGCTCTTCTGTATTATACATGAGTATTTGACCCAGGTAGTTTAAAAAGACTGGTCCGGGGACATTCAGTCATAATTAGCGGGGCAGGAATTTGAACTGAAGGTCTACCTGGCTCTCATCTTTAGTGTGAACAGGGATGCTAAGGAAGAAGGACAAACTTCTGAAAGGACAGGGGACTATACCCCACCCACTTCATCACCAGCATCTCAGGGCTCAGGTATGAGAGTACAGGTTATTTGCAAAATATTTTGTGGCTGTGCTTGTAAGATACTCAAACACCTGGTCAGTTTAGACACTTGTGGGTGAGGGGAGTGGTGGAGAGTGTTTAAATTAATTTTATGACTGCTCTGGTATAGACAGCATAATCCGATAATTGGCAGATCCTAAGGCAATGGCACCCCATTCCAGTACTCTTGCCTGGAAAATCCCATGGACGGAGGAGCCTGGTGGGCTGCAGTCCATGGGGTCGCTAAGAGTCGGACACGACTGAACGACTTCACTTTCACTTTTCACTTTAATGCATTGGAGAAGGAAATGGCAACCCACTCCAGTGTTCTTGCCTGGAGAATCCCAGGGACGGGGAAGCCTGGTGGGCTGCCATCTATGGGGTCGCACAGAGTCAGACACGACTAAAGCGACTTAGCAGCAGCAGCAGCAGCAGCAGCAGTCACTCAGCTCAGAGAAGGCAATGGCACCCTACTCCAATACTCTTGCTTGGAAAATCCCATGGACGGAAGAGCCTGGTAGGCTGCAGTCCATGGGGTCGCTAAGAGTCGGACACGACTGAGCAACTTCAGTTTCACTTTTCACTTTCATGCATTGGAGAAGGAAATGGCAACCCACTCCAGTATTCTTGCCTGGAGAATCCCAGGGACGGGGGAGCCTGGTGGGCTGCCGTCTATGGGGTCGCACAGAGTCAGACACGACTGAAGCGACTTAGCAGCAGCAGCAGCAGCAACCCGTATCTTGCTCCAATTTTTTTCTCTATTTATCCTACTTGTTCTTTTTCTAATGATGAACTCCAGCAGTTTAGAAAAAAATGACCCTCCTTGCTGAGCATTTCCTTTGTAAATGGTAAATCTATGAGTATAGATTAAGATATGAATATTATGGATATGAATGGAAAGTAGAAAATCAAGTGCAGCATTTTGAGGTTCTGTTGACCAAAACCTTGGACTATTTTACTTCCCAGGTACTCCTTCAGTTGGGTGTTACATGAACTCAGAGGTCTTCCTTTTTTCTAGTCACTTTAGTTCTTTCCCTTTGACTAATGATGATGCACAATGCAGGAGAGACTCAGAGACAGAGAGACAGATAGCAGGAAAGAGAGACGGTGAGATAGAGAGAGAGAGAACACCCCTGTGTGTCCATGGCTTGTACATATAGAACACCTGAAGCGTATATTTTTCCCTGTGACTTTTGTAACTTCAGGGTTGGGAGTGGGGAGAGGTTGGATAGGGTGATAAAGAAATGTTCATCCAGTCCCATTTTTGCCTGTCTCGTCCTCTCTGATTGCTCTGATTCTAAAAGTGGTTCCCTGATACTTGGAACTTTGCCTTATTCATTCCCTGCCCAGGCCTTACTTAGAAGTTCTCTGAGGAACTCTGCTGGTCATGGATGACAGTCACCCTTGGTGTCTCATTGTTCCAGTCACTACAGGAACTTGGCAGTCACAATAAAGGATGACTCCAGTGCCTGGTGACCACACCAAGCAAGTCTCCTATCAGTTTCCTTGTTCTTGGCTCAGTTCTGGGCATCTCTGTTGGAAGCAGGAACTGGAACAGTGCTGGTTCTCAGGCCTGGGCACAGCTTTTGTGTCTCTCTTTGGCTCTTGATAACCTTTGCTTCGGTTCTACCTGTTTATTTTCCTCCAGAGGAGTTCTTTGATTTCCCATGTGCCTGATTACAATACCAACAACAGTGATGAATCCTGCTGCCATGTCCTGGGCACCCAACCATGTGCCACGTGCTCCCCTGGTCCTTTTCTGTACCTTGTGTCCAAGGTCAGGGCAACCTTTTAAAACCAGATTGTGTTATCTTCATTTTGCTGATGAGACAACTCGTGCTGATGAGATAACCGTGACTTTCCTAAGATTACTTATCCATTCTGTGACCATTTGGGGTTTCAGTCTGGTCTCACGTACTCTGTAGCAAGGTCCTTTCCAGCGTATATCCCTCCTCCAGATGTTGGACATGAAGAGCAGGGAACAGACCCAACTTTCAGGCCTCTGAGTGCACTAGGTAACCTTGAATCCATGGTGACTAAGCTACTTCCTTTCATATTCTCCTTCAATACCACTGGTTACACGAAGCAGGAACTCTGTCTGCTGATGGTGAGGCTCTGACACCTGTCTGACATTTGTTAATCTCCCCTTTTAATAAAGACACAGCGGCCTCCAGCACTGAGCTTTGGGCAAGCAATTATGTCCAACTAGGATTTAATAGTACTGTTGTTTTTATACTTGTATTTGTTTTGTATGGCAACTTTCTTTTAATTCCAAGTGATATTAATTTCCCATTTATAGTTGTGATGAAAAGTTGTCTTTCAAGATACATCAATCTAGGTTTTAACAAGTGAACCCATTTGAAGAAAAAGGTGGAACAAATAATGGTATGGATCATAGGAGGATAGAGAAAATATGGAAAATTGATACTCAGATGATTGAAATATTAGAAGCAGCACTCTCCTCAACATTTCACTTGTTTGTGACCCACAGGAGGCCAACCCCCGTGAGCCACAGACGCACATGACAACACGTTGGTGCTTATACTTCTGATGCACGGGCACTATTCAGTGATATCGTGGCTCTTTAACAGAAGTGAGTCGTATAGCATGTTTGATGAACATATTCCCAAGTCTCCGTCTTTTGTGGAAGGGAGAGGAGGTGGGTGCACAGTAGAAGCATCAGAGAAGGTGGAGTATGAGAAAGACTGGAAATGGGACACGGACACAGTGTGGTAGAGTCTCCAGGTATGTGGGGTCACTTTGGGGAGTAGGAATTAGGAAGGCTTCCATGTGGCTCAGCTGGGAAAGAATCCGCCCGCACTGCGGGAGACCTGGGTTTGATCCCTGGGTTGGGAAGATCCCCTGGAGAAGGGAGAAGCTACCCACTCCAGTATTCTGGCCTGGAGAATTCCATGGACAGTCCATGGAGTTGCAAAGAGCTGGACACAACTGAGCAACTTTCACTTTCCCTTGAGGAAGAGGCATTTGAGTGAGGAATAAGTAGCCATTGATTATGTGGATATGCTGTGGGGAGATGGGAGCAGAGACGCAGAGTGGAAAAGTGTAATCTGAGTCTGGGAAACAGCTAGTATCCAGTTTGCTTCGAGCACTGGGAAATGGGACTGGAAGTATAGATTGGAGCAAAATCATTTATAACCTAAAAGATAGGCCCAGGAGATGGGGCTTATTTTACAGTGGAATCCACTGAAGACACCTCAGTGGGGACTGGAAATGAATAGGATCAGTTACTCAGAGCACTCGGGTGCCCCAGGAACCTGTGTTTCCCCAACTTTGTAGGTGAGCTACTTCTGAGACCTCATTTCCGTTGGAGAGTCCTGTCCAAAATGCCCTTCATGCTGCTTAATATTCTGTCAATGTAAATTCATCCCTTTAAGACTGGCTAGTGGGTTGAAAACTGTAGAAGGGGCAACATTTCCAGTTCTTGAGTGCTGCGCTTGCAAGTGGGCAGTTACCCAGGATTGGAGAGTTTGGAGATTTGGGCTTCATGGTCATCTTTCCATCCACAAAAATGTGAGAGTTTCTCCTTTTCTCTGTTTCTAACCTGACTCCTTGTGTGGAGACTGTGCAAGGTCCTCCACCAAAAATCACATTCATGGGGAAAGCAAAACAGTCAGCAGGGTCTGTATAGCCAAGTGGTACAGAGATTGTCTCTTTTGAGGCCGTTGGCCTGTTTCTCCCTTACTGCTAGAGGAGAAACTTAGAGGCCCAACTTCTTGGGTACCCAGGGGGCTGATTTTCTTTTCCCATGCTTTGTAATTTTTCATTGTGACCTCATCATTAGTGGAGCTTTATGGGAGGGAGTCTTGTGGGAGTTGGTTTAGGAGTATATATTCGTCTGTTGTGCTTGTTTATATCTGCCAGCTGACCCTGGAGAGATTTCCAAGCCAAAACTACCGAACTTGTAGATTCCAGGGAACCCCAAACCAGAGGTAAGAAATGTCTTGTCTTTGTGAATTCTACTCAGAGGTGGGGCTTCCCTGGTGGCTCAGTGGGAAAGAATCAGCCTGTAATACAGAAGACGTGGGTTCAATCCATGGGTTGGGAAGATCCCCTGAAGAAGGAAATGGCAACCCACTCCAGTATTCTTGCCTGGGGTATCCCATGGACACAGGAGCCTGGTGGCTACAATTGATGAGCTCACAAAGAGTCAAACAGAACTTCATGGCTGAGCACACATGGGAGATATTGAATGTCTTTTCCCACCCAGGGCCAAGTTTAGACGATCACATTGCTTTATCTCTTTTTGCTGAAAAGATGACCTAGTCCATCCTGTAGCTGAGGATGCAGCTTTTTGAGTGTCCTGGCTTGATGTCTACGTAAAGCCTTGACTCCCATCCCTCTATGGTGTAAAAGACCAAGCCCCTATTTTGCCTAGACTGGTGACCATGAAGCCTGCCTGGGGGCAGCTACAGTATCATTTCACGAATAACCCTCAAGACTTCTAGTCCATTTTCGTTTTAAGCCTTTTGGAATTCCCCTGATATTTTTTTCTTTTTGCAAGTTCAGTTTTGCTGCACTTAAAAGGATGTTCATTGTATGTCAGCCAGTAGTTCTAGAGGCTTCGTAATCATAGACTCTTCAGGTTATCTAGTCCAGAATATTCCTAGAGATAGAGATCTGCCAAGGAAATTGAAAGCCCCCTCTTCATAGCTATACCTGCCCTGCATGGGCCGTGGCTGAGGTTTCGCAGAAAATAAACATTTTAAGGAGATTTTGCAAGAGTTAGGAAGAGAGATGAGCAAATATGATAATCTCTTTTTTAAGTGAAGACATAAGTGAGAGATGTTGCAGGCAACTGCACTTTCTGAAGGAACACTGGTGTCCTTGGCAGGACATCTCATGATGTGATGTGATGTGATGTGATGTGATGTGATGGTTTCTTTTTCTTAAATCAAGGAAGGATAATGCAATAGAGAGGAAGATATTTCATTTTAATCTTTTACATCTGTTCACCAAGTATAAAAGGATAAAATAAGATAAAGCAATGCTCTCTTGAGAAGTCCATATTTTCAAAGGCTTTTGGCATTAATGTGCTTATTAATTGTCATGGATAGTCACTGTCATCAGAATGATATTGTATAATATATAGTGGCCTTTATAGGACTAAGAGAGAAAGAATTTCAAGTTTCTCTCTTAACCTGAGCCACTTAAAATGAAAAACAAAGGCCATTAAAGCCTGTTCAGTTGAAGGGGATCCTAAATATAGTTTATTGGGGCTCTTAATTCACCCTGGAAACTGCTGTAATTATTAAAAGTGTCCAAGCTGTTAACTTGAAAACAACATATGCCACATTTACATAATGATTTGCATATAATTTCCATGTAATTCATTTAATGTCAAAATGTACAATTATGCTTCCAGCCCCTCTGCCTTTTGCCCCCATGCCCCTTCCTGGCCCCACTGTGTTAAATCAGAATCTCTTCCTTGTTGGAAGCTATTTATGAATGGGTTTAGAAGAGATGGCTGGATGGAGGTCATCTGTTGTTTTAGTCCCAAAAGATCTTGGCCAAACATATTTCTTCTTTCAGACTGGATTGGTTGTACTCTCTATTGTGAGTACATTATGGGGACCAGTTACTCAGTTCCGCTTGAGACATGGGCTCATTTTACAGATGAAGAAACTGAGGCTCAGAGAGGTTCTCTCTGATGCGCTATGGTATTCACTTGCTTTCTCTGTCCCAGCAATCCAAAGTCCCTCACCTGCCATACAAGAGGCTTTTTTCGTGTATCTTTTACAAGAGACAAATATAATTCATTAAAAAAAAATCATTTGCCATAGCTCATGTGATTATTTGCTCTTGGGTTTGCCATCAAGGACAGGAAAGAATTCTTCCATCAGATTCCAGAAACATATTTTTCCATTGTGGGTGAGCTCTCTTTCTGTCTAAACTAACTGCAGCCCCACAAGCATGTCATGCTTTTTCTGGCTCCTACCTGTGTTTTCAGTGTGGGCCCCTCTCCCTGCATCTCTGTTTGCACCCAACATCCGGTCTCCCATTTACACATCACCAGGATGCTTTCTTCCATGTCCTGTGACTAGGTTCGATGCCCTTAAAGTGAGCTCCTAAACCACTCTGTTTAACTTGAGCTCCCTGAAAGCAACCCTTGAGACAGACTTGAGTGCAGGGACTTTCCTGGGGGTCCAGTGACTAATACACTCCACACGCACAGTGCAGGCAACCTGAGTTCAATCCCTGCTCAGGGAACTAGATCCCACACACTGCAACTAAGAGCTTGCACGTCGCAGCAAAGATCCATGATCCTGTGTGCCACAACTAAGACCCAGTGCAGCCAGATAAATAAATAAATAAAAAGAGACCTGGGTATAGGTGCTGCATTTGGGAAGGGACCCCTGGGTGCAGGGATGAGGGAGCTGGGGGAGTGAAGCCAGGAAGGAAAACGTTAGGGGGCATCACTGAGGATGCTGCTATCAGCAATGGGAGCTCAATTCCTCTGGGTCCTCCTGGGAAGCATCTGGAATGATTCCAGTATAACTGCCTGGAGGAGGGGAACTGGGGCGTTTATTCACTGGCTTAGTCAGCATTGGCTGAGGGTTGCCCCAAGAGTTGCCAGTTTCCCTGCCCTTCCCAGCTGTGCAACTGCACAGGCTGACCAAGCTCTCCAGGGCTTCTGCCATGTCTGGGTCATCCAGAGAACGAAGCTGTGTGTTGCTCAGGCTGGTAGCAACATGCCAGGCTCAGTCTTGGCTGAGATCGGAAGTAAGGCGAGCAAGTGTGTCCCCACATGTGTCTAGTACTGCACTCCCTGCTCTTTTACATTTGTATCCTCCGCTAGAGCACAAGCACCCTGAGGACAGGGCTTGTGTGACCACTGGGCCCCCAGCTAGACACTGTTAGATAATAATCTGCCACACAAATACATCAGGTCCCAAATTCAGTTCAGCTTCAGCAAAGCTAGCTGTCACTAAGCTTAGCAAAGTCAGAAGAGCTGCTTTCTTTAATTAGTCTTTTTTCCTCCCTAATTCTGTCCATCCTAAAAAGTTGGAAGAAAGTAAATGAATCAAGGGGAATATTTCGCACATACATTATGAAATTGCCAGAAGCAAAAAGAAAATCAGGTCCATCACGATTCTTCACTTGAAGATACCAGCAAATTCTGAGGCAAAATCATAGCTGATGTTTGGTTTCATTCAAAGGAATAGCATCAAATAAACTAAAGTCAAATGGATAACAGCAAAAGCCATGGTTCGAGACACTTAGGGCCTTTTCTCCTGGAAGTAGCTCCATCTTTTCTTTTCATCACTTCGCTTTGTCATTTCTACTCACCTCTTTGCTACGCTCTCTCAGTATTTCCATTCTTCTCCTTTATTTCTTATCCCTCATGTTCTTCCTCAGGTCTAGGACTCCAGCTGCCAGATGGGGCCAAGCATGGTGACAGAAACACAGTGGGCAATGAGGCCCGTTTCATTTTCGACTGCACTTTTTATCAAGACAGAAGGCTGGGTGCCCAGGTGCTATGCTTAGTCGCTCAGTCGTGTCTGACTCTTTGCAGCCACGTGGAGTGCAGCCCGCTAGGCTCCTCTGCCCATGGGGATTCTCCAGGCAAGATTCCTGGAGTGGGTTGCCATGCCTTCCTCCAGGGGATCTTGCCAACCCAGGGATTGAACCCAGGTCTCCTGCACTGCAGGTGTATTCTTTACCAACTGAGCCACCAGGGAAGCCCAAGAATACTGGAGTGGGCGGCCTATCCCTTCTCCTGGGGATCTTCCCAACCTAGGGATCAAATCAGGGTCTCCTGCATTGCAGGCGGATTCTTTACCAGCTGAGCTACCTGGGTGCCTGTGGTTCCTCCTCAGATAAACATGGTGATCTGACCGCCAGGGAGCTGAGAGGAGGCTGTGCGAGAAGCCTCCTTATCTAGTAGGAATCTGCCAGACAATGTCGGGTCTAAAGAGACTGGACAACTCGCAGTTACCACTGGGGAGAGGGAAGGGGGAGGGGCACGATAGGAGTAGGGGACTAAGAGGTGCCAACTATTGGGTATAAAATAAATAAGCTATAAGGATGTATTGTACAAATAAACAAATAAAATAGTAATGTTAGATACATTAAAGCATTTTTAAGTAAAATCCCTGGAAAAACTGGAAAAAAAAAGAAAATGTCAAGGAGTCGATGGGCCCTCAGAGGTGGTATGGCAACCCCCATGGCCGCCCCCATGTCTCCGGGGACCTCTGGGCCATGAAAACCTTGCCCTCCAGCGATCCCTAAGAACTGCCCACACACCAAGGGGGTAGGCAGCTGCCAGGCTGGACAGGAGAGGATCTGAGAGAGGAGGGGACATCTGGTCAGGAGGCAGAGCGGCAGCCTCTCTTCCCGCCTCCTTCCTCCTTCTGTGGCTGTCAGATGCTCCGAGGGAATCCCTGTTGGCCCAAGCACCTGTGCCCGGTGCATCCCTTTCTGGAAGCGCCACTACATATTCTTGTGATTGACATCGAACTGTGTGTGTGTGAGAGACAGAGATAGAGACACACAGACAAAAGAGATTAAGAGAGATAGAAATATTATATTATAAATAATAGTTGTTCATAACAATGATGGGGCTTCCCTGGTGGCTCAGACGATCAAGAATTTGCCTGCGGTGCGGGAGACCCAGGTTCAATCCCTGGGTTGGGACGATCCCCTGGAGAAGAAAATGGCAACCCACTCCAAGACTCTTGCCTGCAGAGTCCCATGGACAGTCTGTCCATGGGGGGTCGCAAAGGGTCGGCCACCACAGAGCAGTCAAGTAACACTATAATAAAGATGATAGCTGAATTTATCAAGATGTTTACCAAGTTCAGGCACCATGCTGAGCTCTTCCCAGGTATCCTGTCATGAGCTCTGTGAATATTCCCACTGCACAGGTGGAGGACTGAGTCTCAGAAAGGTTAAGTGACTTTTCCAGGGTCAAGCTGAGTAAGTGGAGTATGCGGGCCTCGCACACAGGCTTGTCAAACTGCAGAAATAGAGTTGGTCGTCATCATGGTAGGAGATTAGAGACACTCAGGATGTGTTCCGGGCAGTGCATAAGTGTGTGTGTGTGTGTGTGTGTGTGTGTGTGTGGAGTGTATGTCTGTGTATGAGTGTGTCCTTTTGTGTGCACATGTATAGAGAAAGTGGTGGTTGAGAATACAGAACAGATCCAGACGGCATGGGTTTGCAGTCCAGCCATTCTCTCTCGTGGGTGTTATCTCGAGCAGGTCACTTACGCCTTTCTGCGCCTCAGTTGCATCCTCTGTGCTTTAGGCACAATAGTACCGCACTTACTGGCTTGTGAGTGCTTTGCAAGGTGATGTGTGTGAGTTCTTATGTAAATGCTGGATATTTGTGTTACTAGTAGCAGTCATTACATATCAGTGTTCAAGTGCATGAAGTGTTAGTCACTTAGTCATACCTGACTCTTTGTGACCCCATGAATTGTAGCCCTCCAGGTTCCTTTGTTCATGGAATTCTCCAGGCAAGAATACTGAAGTGAATAGCCATTCCCTTCTCCAGGGGGTCTTCCCAACCCAGGGATCAAACTTGAATTTCCTGCATTGGCAGGCAGATTCTTTACCATCGAGCCACCTGGGAAGCCAGTGGTGAGTAACATCAAATGTTTATTGATAAGAATAATAATAAGAATGTTTACTGGGTGCCCACTTTGACATAGTGCTCGGAATACATTCCCTGATCTAGAACTCCCAGCTCTACCATGAGGTCAGTATCATTAGTTCCATTTATACAGGAGCAGTCGAGTCTTAGGAACATTAAACAATAGTCCAGAGACATGGAGAAGGCAATGGCACCCCACCCCAGTACTCTTGCCTGGAAAATCCCATGGACGGAGGAGCCTGGTGGGCTGTGGTCCATGGGGTTCCTAAGAGTCAGACACGGCTGAGCGACTTCACTTTCACTTCTCACTTTCATGCATTGGAGAAGGAAATGGCAACCCACCCCAGTGTTCTTGCCTGGAGAATCCCAGGGACAGGGGAGCCTGGTGGGCTGCCGTCTATGGCGTCGCACAGAGTCGGACACAACTGAAGCGACTTAGCAGCAGCAGCAGCAGCAGTCCAGAGACAAGTATCTAAGAGAGGTCAGAATCGAGATGCAAACCTTGATTCCTGTGCTCTCCTGTCTTACATACTTTTTGTGGGCTCACTTGTTCATCTGAACAAATACCTTTCATTCAGACTTAGATTTTTTTTTCCACATTAGGAACTGTGCCCATCTGCCTGCCTGAGAAAAGTTTGCACAGAGCTGCTTTTAAATGGTGACCCCTTGCAGCTTTTTAATTGCCACTATCTCTTTGAACATTTGGAATTTGTAATGAAATCACTTTCCACCCCGATTCATCCCAAATTCAATATTCTGTTTCCTTTCAGCTTTTGTGTGTGTGTGTTTCCCGAGCAATGAAAAGATTGGTAACTTTATAAAACATCTAAAAGCGCGGTGGAAGTTTCCTGGGGCTTCAAGTGTTGTGTTATGTTATCTTTGGAATAACTTTGAAGTCCCACCGGTGTAATAGAAGCCGTTATTATGTCATGGAGCTGATTAGCATGCCTGTGGGAAACATTAATTCATGCTGACATCATAGCTGGGTTTGCAATCAATCAGTGTGTTTTGCTTCTCTTTGCTCCCCGCCTACCCCACAAGACACCCCCCAGTGCTCTTCATGTAAAGGTGATGGGCTGACTTTCTGAGGATAATGGGGGCGTGTAAGGATGCCCCCAGATGAGGCCGAACTGAACCACAGAAGCCACCACCACCTCCTGACGGCCCGGGGAGGAAATGGCGAAACAAAGCTTTTGGCAGAAGCAGGGAGAAGGCTGCCGGCCTTTTGATTTGCCTCGAAAGGTTTTGATTTAGTTGGCATTCAGACTCTTGATATATAAAACTTTTTAACTCAGTAGTCAGCATGGCTGCCTGAATCCATTTGGTTCCGGTCAGTTATGATTAAGCTGATTGCTGGTGGCTGTGGTGTGGCGGGCAGTGGGGGGCAGGGCTGGCCTTCACTGGATAAGACCAGCACATTCCAGACTCTCTCTTCCTCCGACACAGCGTACATTTCATTGACAAAGGAAGCCGTAAAGAAGAGACATGTAGATTCCTATTATCCCCAATTGTTAATATTTAACATGCATTAAAGAGCTATCTTTCTGTTTGCCACGTGCAATTAATTTAATCACCAATGCGCTGTTAAGTATCTATCAGAAATGTGAATTTTTTCACGATGTATTAATCTGGTAATGATGTCTTTCCTTTTTACCTTTAGATTTAGTATTATTGTTTTACGTTAACATGGCGTATCCTCTGGGGAACTGGGGAGAAACTATAGGAATTGTTGGGAAGAGCCTAATGATGGCTGATGTGCGGTGGGGAAAGTTCAGGGCGTTTCTATTTTGAACACAACTTGGGGCTCCCTTCCTCCCTCTAGGGCATGTGTGGCCTGCTCGGCTCCCTCTCTTCTCTGACTTCTCCGTCTACAACCTACGTAGCTTGGAAAGCTGGGATGATCATATCCCTGGGTCAGGTTTTGGCCTGGAAGATGAAAACCCCGTTGTCTATGGTGAATCAAGGAAGGAGGAAATTGGGGAAGGGAGGTGTTATTTTAGAAGTATATGTAAATAGCTGGGGCTATTCATAGCTGGGGCCCATTTTGCCACAGTTATAAGTGCCCCCCTGCCACAAGCTCCCTGTGCTCCCCTTATGAAAAGCTCTTCACATTCACAACTGCCCACTCAGAATCTATTTTCGCTCATTAGATTCAGGCTGTCTGAAGGCAAGAATGTGTCTGCCTTGTTCACCAAAGTGAGAATCTACCACATGTTAGATCCTGTTCTAGACCTCAGAATTATAGAGGTGAGTAAGGTATGGTTCCTGCCCTACAGATGCCTTATCTTATTAACAAAACATTCATTTTGTTGTTGTTCAGCTGCTAAGTCATGTCTGATTCTGTGACCCCATGGACTGCAGCATGCCAGGCTTCTCTGTACTTCACTGTCTCTTGGAGTTTGCTCAAATTCATGTCCAATCTTTCTCAGCATCAGGGTCTTTTCCAGTGAGTTGGCTCTTCACATCAGGTGGCCAAAATATTGGAGCTTCAGCTTCAGCATCAGTCCTTCCAATGACTATTCAGTCCTTTGGGATTGACTGGTTGGATCTCCTTGCAGTCCAAGGGACTCTCAAGAGTCTTCTCCAACACCACAGTTCAAAAGCATCAATTCTTCAATGTTCAGCCTTCTTTATGGTCCACCTCTCACAGCCATACATGACTACGGAAAAAACCATAGCTTTGACTAGATGAACCTTTGCTGACAAAGTAATGTCTCTGCTTTTTAATATGCTATCTAGGTTGGTCATAACTTTTCTTCCAAGGAGCAAGTGTCTTTTAATTTCATGGCTGAAGTCACCATCTGCAGTGATTTTGGAGCCCCCCAAATTAAAGTCTGTCACTGTTTCCATTGTTTCCCCATCTATTTGCCATGAAGGGATGGGACGGGATGCCATGATCTTAGTTTTCTGAATGTTGAGTTTTAAGCCAACTTTTTCACTCTCCTCTTTCACTTTCATCAAGAAGCTCTTTAGTTCTTCTTCAGGTTGGCACTAATTCAAAGGTAACTTGGGACTTCTCTGAGCAAATGAGGGATGGTGAGCACTTCAGTTGGAAAAATACATAGAAAATCATGGAAATGTCAGGGGGCGTGTTTTTGTCACCTGCAAGAAATCCAGAATGGTTCCATTACAGGGATTACCTGGGGGAGAGGAACGGTAAGGAACGGATACAGAGTGCTGAAGTTTTAAAGGGCAACACGACTTACCCATGGTCACATATAAAGCCAAGTCCACTCTAAACCCAGTGCTCTTTTAGCTGAATTACAGTTCACACGTGCTGCCCATGGTGAGAAAACACAGCCTAGATATCAGGAGTCCCCCCAACTGGTCCTGTTTGGCTGCAGTGGACTATCAGTTAATGTATAACTTTTTAATTTTTTTTTTAATTGAAGGATAATTGCTTTACAGAATTTTGTTGTTTTCTGTCAAGCCTCAACATGAATCAACCACTGGTATACATATATCCCCTCCCTTTGAAACTCCCTCTTAAGCCCCAAATTCTAAGTGTCCAACCTATGAGACAGACAGAGGGTTAAACAAAGCTCGTAAGTTATCATGTTGGGCAATGGGACTTTTGCCAAAAAAGAAATGCATGATATAGTTAGAAACTGATATAGAAATCCCCCTTCCCAGTTGAGCTGCTGGTCCACAATGATCCAAAGTGGTCCAAATGGTCCAAAGTGATGGGACGGGATGCCATGGCCTTATTTTATTTTTTCCTTCAGTTTATGCCAGGTGTTCCTTTATTTTATTTTTTAGATCCTATTCTATATTCCCTTCTGCATCCCAGCCTCACTTCAAATCTCTGACTTCCCCTGCATGCATCCTTGCTGATGAGTTTCACTGAGGCTCTCCTACTCTGTGTCTCTGCACATTGATACGTGCGTCTTCTAGAACTCATTCTGTATAGTTCTGTGTACTAACATTAGGTGGTATTGGACGCCAAATTTCATTTTGCAAGCCCTAGGTAGCACTCTTTAATCAAACACATTAATTTGATTTCTGTATCTAAATGTATAAACATTCACACTAAGTGGAATGTGAAGAGGCCTATGCTCCCACCCGTTCAGGTCAATTTCTGCTTCCAAAGAAGTTTGTGCCAAAGTTATGAAAAAATTCATATTTTCAAAGGTTTTTGTACTTAAGAATTGCAGATAAAGGACTGTGGACCATTTTACTCCTCCATTCTGCCTTTGATGGACCCCTCTGCATTTCCAGTTCTGCTAGTTCAATCAATGCCTGGCATGTACCCTGAGAAAACCATAATTCAAAAAGACACATGTACCTGATGTTCATTAACAGCAGCTGGGACATGGAAGCAAGCTAAATGTCCGTCGAATGAATGAAGAAAGAAGATGTAAATATATACAATGGAATATTACTCAGCCATTAAAAAAATAATGAAATTGAGTCATTTGTGGTGATGTGGATGGTCGTAGAGTTCGTCATACAGAGTGAAGTAAGTCAGAAAGAGAAAAACAAATATTGTATATTAATGCATATATGTGGAATCTAGAAAACTAGTACAGATGACCCTCTTTGCAGGGCAGGAATCGAGAGGCAGGTGTAGAGAACGGGCGTGTGGACGCTGGGTGGGAAGGGAAGAGTGGGGCGGGTTGGGAGAGTGGCACAGCCATGTATACATGGCCTCGTGTGTAACAGACAGCTAGTGGGGAGCAGCTGGAAGACAGGGAGCTCAGCTCAGTGCTCCGTGATGATGAAGAGGGGCAGGAGGAGGGCTGGGGTGGGAGGAGGCTCGAGAGAAAAGGGTATATGTAGACATATAGCTGATTCACTTCACTGTACACAGAAACTAACACAATATAGTAAAGTGATTACATTAGAATTTTTTTAAAAAGCAGGCCTTATCCATGTCTTCCTGTGAACCTTTGGGAGAATGTCTCTGGGGTACTCACCCAGAAGAGGGTGTCCTAAGATCTTAGGATCTGTGCGTTTTTACTCCCACTAACTACTGCCAGATTCCTCTGCAGAATACCTGTAGCAGTAAACCCCTCACCAGCAGGACATGAGAGTGAGTTCCTGTTTCCTAACACCCTCAACATCACTTAATATTATTACCTGATTGTCTATTTTTTTTTTTAATTGGAGGATAACTGCTTTACCATGCTGTGTTGGTTTCTGCCATTCAACAGCTCAAATCAGTCATAATCATACATATATCTCCTCCCTCTGGAGCCTTCCCCTCCTCTCCCATCCCACTCCTCTAGGTTGTCACAGAACGCCAGGCTGGGTTATATAGCAACTTTCCACTAGCTATCTGTTTTACACATGATAGCGTATATATGTCCAATTGCCTATTTTTTTTTTTCCAATTTGATATGTAAAAAGTGCCACCGCAAGCTTGTTCTAATTTGCCTTTCTCTATCAGTGAATGTGAGCTTTGTATATACGTTAACTGTTCCTGTTTCCCCTTTTGGGAAACGCCTATTCATATCTTTTTAGTTTTCTGTCTTTTTCCCTTCACTATATCATTTGTTCTTTTGGATTTTGACTACACAGTCATAATCCACTCCAGGGTCACAAATCCATTTGTCTTATTTACTTACTATGTTTCTTAAGTTTTACTCCTCATATCTCAGTCTTTAATTCACCCAGTTCATCTCTTGCTTATGTTCTTGTATATGCTGTGAGGTTACAATTCAATTTTTTCTCTGCTCTTTGAGGCAGTTTTGCTTTTTACCAAATAATCTGTACTTTCTCTATTCATTGGTGCTACTGCCTCTCTTAGGTACAAATGAAACATAAAGTCCTGCAAGGATATTGATTGAAATTACAGTTGAACGTTGAACAACACAGAGATTAGGGGTACCAACCCTCCCCATAGTCAAAAATTCACATATAACATTACAGTTGGCCCTCCAATACAGATATCATGGTTCTGCCTCCATGGATTCAGCCAACCATGGATCATATGGTACTGTAATATATACTTAGTGAAAAAAACCATCTGTGTGTAAGTGAACCTACACAGTTCAAACACATAGTTTTCAAGGGTCAACTGTATCTATTTGGGGAGACTCAACATGTTTTATAGCTCATTTAGTCCTCACAAGAAACACAGTGAGTTAGATCTTATGTCCCCGATTTACAAAAAAAGGAAAGAGAAGTTCCAGGAAGCTAAATAAGCCAGTTATTAAGTAATAGAGCAAGGATTCAAACCTAGATCTGTCTGACTTTCTGAGGGTTTTTATTATTATTATTGCACCCTTCTGTCCTTGTGAATGTATATCCTTGGTTATTTATTTATGACCAACTAACCCTCATAACCTGCTTTCCTTTAGCTATAAAAATAACCCAACCCGAGGCTATCAAGCCTATAAATGTTTTTTCTTTCTACCTTAATCCCAGGGGAATCTCTTGGCTGGCTGCCACAGGAACCAAGAGCAATACCTCTGAGATTCTGTCTGACCTCAAGTAGGATCAGGGTCTTGGAGAAGTGACCTGTTTTACAAGTAAAACAAAAATGAATAAACTGTAGGTAATTTCCATTTTTATATCTCTGATGAATGAAAGAATATCTGATGATTGAATGTAAAGAAATTTGAAGTTTGTAAAGAATCTCTTTTAACCAAATTAGGTCAAAAAATCATGAAAGGTTTATGACATATAGATAAGTATGAAGTAATAAGAACAATAGTAAATCAATAGTATCGTTCTTTGTAGTTTTCAGAACCTACTAATGCTGTTCATTTGTTTTGGTTCTTTCAATGATCTTTTAAAGCAGGTAAACTGAGCTTGAATGTTACAGACAAAGAAATTGAGGCATGGAGTTTTACCCAAGTTCAGGTGATTGCATGAAGTCCCCCAACTCATCACCTCTAACTGTATTCATTCTGCTAACAGGATGTTAGCAGGTGTGCCTGAAGCAGAGGCTTGCAAGTGCCTGCATGCTTCTGATGGATCTCTCGCTCGTCAGTCGTTGCCATAAGGACAGTCCAGTCTGACCAACTGTTCCAAAGAGGAAGGTAAGAGACACCTGGAGCCAAGTTCCCCAGAGCAGATGCCATGGCCAAGCTCAACCTGGAGCAGACCCTCCTTTGACCTGCAGATTCCTGTGTGCATGTGCTTAGTCACTCAGTCATATCTAACTGCAATCCCATGGACTGCAGCCCACCAGGCTCCTCTGTCCCCGGGGCTGCCATTTACTCCTCCATAGGATCTTCCCAACCCAGGGATCAAACCCCTGTCTCCTGCTTTGGCAGGTGGATTCTTTACCAGTGAGACACTCGGAAGCAAGTTCATGAGCTTTCATTAAATACAGTTGTTGACTTAAGCCATAGAGTTTGGATGATAGTTTGTTACATAGCAATAGCTAGCTGATACAACAAGATAAACCAGTTAGTAATTGTAAAGCTGGACTTGGAATCTAGATCTTCAAACGTATAGTTCTACACACTTTCGACTCTGCTAAGTTCCTTTTCATGCAGACAGACATTTGTTTAGATTAAAAAAAAAAAAACAAACCTCAAGATGAAGCCTTTTCTGCTTTGTGTCTCAGGGGCCATGTCTTCTCTGACTCCTCACAGCCCAGTCCCATATCTTGCACATTGTAGGTAGTATGTTCATTAAATAAAGAAGCTATAAAAATATGAAGGTCATACCTCTATCCCCATCATCTTATTTTTACAAATAAAATTTTTAATAAAAACAAAGTTAAACTGGAAGGTATATTGATCAGTGAGAATCAGCTTCTAAAAACTGGTCCCAGCAACTGCACAAAGAGAACACAGTCATCATTTTCTTTCTCAGACATCTGTCCATATGCAGCATATTTCCTCTCTGAAGAAAGATCAAACCCCATAAAATGTATCATTTATATGCCACTCCCCATTATGAAACAGCATGGAGACCATTAATGAGAAGCAAAGGCTAAAAGAAGAGCCCACGAGTCGGGTTCAGGCAGACTGTGGCGAAAAGGCACCATCCTTTGGGAATTGCACACAGGAAAAAAGAAGAAACATTGTGCCTGATTCCCTGCCCACCGCCCACCCCCCACCCCCATCCTCACCTCCATCCCCACTTCCCCCGTTGCTTCAACAGCTTGAGGTGGAGGATTTGTAAAACCCACACGGAGAGCTTTTTCCTCTGATTTTTTAATCTCAGAAGTCCGACA
Organism: Ovis canadensis; assembly: GCF_042477335.2. NCBI lineage: Eukaryota > Metazoa > Chordata > Mammalia > Artiodactyla > Bovidae > Ovis > Ovis canadensis. The sequence goes on along the minus strand of NC_091258.1, from coordinate 36,263,641 downwards.
GTGGCGATGAAGGTAGCTGTGACATTTGCAATTTTCCATGCACCAGCCCATTCCATTTTCTTTCCTGGTGCTGCTGCCATGGTACAGTAAACCTCCAGCTCTGACAATAATTATAGCCGGAATAAAATGAAGGGAGTAATAGGAACAAAGCGTCGCTGTAATTGCCTTTTCATTATTTGCTAACAGTTAGTTATTCAGTCACAGGGAAAAATTACACAGTAATTGGTTGACAATGGGGAAGCAATCGCTGAATCCCACAACTATGATATTTTTGCTTGTTGGGCTTTAGACCTTTTATTCATATTTTGATTAAACAGCTGGAGCATTAAACTGACATGGAATGTATCCTTGGTCAAATTCCGATGTGATTGTTTCTACCCCATTCAAAATGTTGAATTTAAACTAGCATCTACAGTAGAGCTGTAAATAGTCTATTGACTTTCAAATAAATCCCTCCTCTTTACTCCAGTTCATAAAGAAGGCACAGTAAGTGTAATAGCACAATTTTTTAACAAATCAGTTTTCAGTTGGGTGTTTGCAAATGTAAAAAATGTATATGGAATCACATGGTGCCTTCTTCCGGCCTTCAGATTTTTCTTGAATTTAACTTTCTAAACTCAAGATCTTTACGTGTGTGCCGTCGCTCAGTCATGTCTGACTCTTTGCAACCCCATGGACTGTAGCCCACCAGGCTCCTCTGTCCAGGGCATTTTCTAGGCAAGAATACTGGAGTGGGTTGCCATTTCCTACTCCAGGGGAATCTTCCCTGACCCGTGGATCGAACTGGCGTCTCCTGCATGGCAGGTGGATTCTTTACTACTGCGCCACCTGGGAAGCCCCAAGATCTTTATGGAGTCCTGAAAAACATTCACTGTTACTTGCTCCTACAGGTAGAAAACCTGAGGTCTGGAAAGGGGGCTGAGCTGTTCAGGCGCATCCAGCTCTCTACTCATTTTAGGACTGGAAACCCAAATGATGACTGTTGGTACTTCATTTAAACTGTCTTCTGGCTCCACATTTGCATGCAGGAGGCCACGTTTGCTTGCATAAGATCTATGGTAAGATCCGTGCCTGCATAAGCATCCATCTCCATATGCGTTCGTGTGTGCACGTGCACGCACGCACGCACACACACACACACACGCACACTACATGGTGTCTTTCCCACGTTGACCGTCTTTGTGGGTAAGCTTCATGTGTACCACCATTCCCCGGCCTCCTAAGCACCTAGACTAGGGCCATGTGTGCCATGATGTCTTGGGAAATGTTCAATGGTGGTAATAGAATGAGAAGATCTAATTCTAATGGTCCAAGCTTAGGAATCTCTTTACTCTAGGTGATACAAATGTTTTGTTGGTTAAGCACAAGATTGTTGAGTTGGCATCCATGTTGCGATTGCAAAAGGAACAGAGAAAGCTGCCTTGGAAAGAATCCATCCATGTTTGTATGTATGTGTATGCATGTATCAGTATCAGAGCTGGTGATGAGAGATGCTGCCACAAAGTCTTCTTTGAGAAATGGAGATTTTCTGTGTAAGGGGTGTAATGCCTGGGATCATATGCATGAAGCCTTGAATCCACTTCAGTAATTTTAAGAGAACCTTAAAACCATGACTCCGTGGTTGTGGGAGGAAAGAGGTGAAGAATAGGATATTTGGGGACAGAATGTGTCTAAAGCTGTAACTAACACAGAAAGCCAGGACATAAGCTTGGTGATTCACGCACATGTTAATGCTCATAGCAGCTCTAAGTGGCAAAGTTTCTCATCTTCATTTCATAGAGACTAAGTCTTAGACAGAGGAATGGATTTGCTCAAGATCACCAAGCCAGTGGGAGAGCCAGTGAATAAAACCCAGAAACTGGGCTTTGACCTTGAAGCCATTGGTGACCTTTAGCTACATGCAAGTAATCGCAGCTTACCTAATTTTCCAAGTAAATCCACAATCAACCTTATTTGATGTCTACTGTCTAAGTGCCATGGGCTTCCCTACTGGCTCAGCTGGTAAAGAATTCATCCGCAATGCAGGAGACCCAGGGATTGAACCCGGGAATATCCCCTGGAGAAGGAAATGGCAACTCCAGTACTCTTGCCTGGAGAATTCCATGGACAGAGGAGCCAAAGAGGCTACAGTCCATGGGATTGCAAAGAGATGGACTGTGTGACTAACTTTCACTTTCTTTTTACTTCCTCTAAGTGCACAATGGGGATTCAAAGGCCAGTGAAAAGTTTCTCTCCTTGAGATGTTTAACCTCTCCCAGTGGAAACCATGAGCCAAATCCAGCATGAAGGCCACTCCGATGTCTATGGTGACCCAGTTTGAGTTGCCCCAGAAACAGACCCTGAGACAAAGATTCAAGTGGAACTAGTTGATTTGGAAGGTGATGCCAAGAAACATGGTTACAGGGTAAAGAGTGAGACAGAAGTGGGCAGGACACTGACACAGTGCATTAAAGGTTACTGCTGGGGACATCTGGACCCCATTTTCCCAGGGGAATTGTAGGACTCATTGCAAAGCATATGCGTTGGAGAATATACTTCATTGTTATCCTGAGCTGAGGGTGAGGGACTTGGGATATTTATCCTCAGTGTCCTGTCCATCACGGGTTAAGGGCTACTTCTGAGGGTATTTAACTTTTTGCATTTCCAGTTGACTTTGTACACCAGCCCAGGGTACACCAGCAACCAGAAAGAGCCTTCGGTAAAGATTTGCAGGTGTTCTCACTGAGCACCCTTCTATATTTACAAATGGGTGCCAAGGTGATGTGGGTGGGCAGCTGACAGTGCCTGTCACCATGGCGACAGGCAAAGTGTGTCCCAGAGTGGGTAGTTATTAATGATCAGACTTTGAAGGTGAAGGACAGGGCATTCTAGAGCATGGTCCCCATCAAGGGGCATAACTTAAGATCATCCATCTCTAAAAGACCTACCAGGCTTTGTACCAGAGGCAGAAATTGGCTGAGATGCCAGATTCAACTCCAGTGAAATCATCTCCTTCTCATAATAGAAAGCCTATATTCTTGTCCTGGCATCCAAGGCTATTCACAGTCCAACTTCAGTTCACCTCTTGACAAGTTCTGAGCCATCTACCCTGGGCTTTGCTTCCTGCCTGTTTTTATTAATAAGTACCAGTGTTGCTGCCTGAGTCCTGCCTTTGAGACCCTGCCAGTCCTTGAGGGTCTCCACTCCAAATCTGCCTCTTACACCGTCTTTCCCAACCAACCTAGGTGGAAGGGACATTCCTCTGCCCCCCTGCTTCCTGGCCCAACACACTTATGCAGTCTCCATCACTTCCAGTGATAAAAGCCACAATCTCTTTTTTGCATTGCTCAAATCCTCAAAGCCCTAGAAACTCAAAGAGTTTTATTTTTGTTATCATTTGTTTGCTTTGCTCTTTAAAAAATCTTATAAGGCAGCAGAATCTGACCTGAACTGACATGAAGCTATTTCTAGTTCTTATTTGATCTAAATATTCACATATTTCACCACATAAATATTCATAATTTGGTTAGAGAATAAAACCCCAGATCCTACTGTGCTTTTCTATGTATACCATGTTTCTTCTCTAAAATCTTTATATCTGCACCATATTTCTTTTGTACAATTTGTATATGTGCATTCATATTTCTTTTCTAAAATCTGAAAATTCTGAATTATAAAATATATCTCCAGCTCATGTGATTCAGATAAGGGTTTGTGAGCCTGTACTATCAATAAGAAGAGGAGTAAGGACTTTCCCTGGTAGTCCAGTGGCTAAGATTCCAAGCTCCCGTTGATAGGGGCCCAGGTTTGTTCCCTTGTCAGGTAAGTAGATCCTGGATGCCACAGCTAAGACCTGGTGCAGCCAAATAAATAATAAAAATAATGTTAATAGGTAGTACTGAAGTCCATTCGAAGTGCTTTATATATTTAATGATTTTAATTTTCATAAGCACCTGAGAAGGTAAATTCTAATAATAACCCTATTTTCCTAACTTCCCTTAGGAAACTGAGGTTCAGAGCTGTTATAATAACTTGCTGAAGGTCACACAACTTGCAAATGCCAGAAGCCAGGGTTTGAACTTAAGGCAGTCTAGCAGAGTCAAAGCTTTCACTTGCTACACTGTGCTTCTTCTAAGTCTAAATGCCCAGCCTTGAATTGTACATAACTCCTAGCTCAGACTTATCATCTGTCTTGTCCATGAATGTTCTCTGAGGGACCCTCTCTCCTTCTGAGTCTGAATTTTCAGCGTCCAAGCTTTAAACCACCAGCACTGAGTTGCTGTGGATAGTATTTATCTCCCTGGTATGAGTCTCCAGAACTTCTTGCAGACTTCAGTGATCCTCATGTCCATGCTCAGTCCCTAAGACATGTCCAGCTCTTTGAGACCCTGTGGACTGTAGCCCGCCAGGCTCTTCTGTCCATGGGATCTCCCAGGCAAGAACATTAGAGTGCGTTGCCATAACCTCCTCCAGGGGATGTTCTTGATCCAGGGATCCAGCCCACATCTCCTGCGTTGGCAGGTGGATTCTTTACCACTGAGCTAGCTACCTGGGAAGCCCTCCTCTCAAACTGCAGCCTCAGGAGGAGCAACATGCCTGTTGCAGCCCAGCCCCAGAAAGGGCTCTGTGTATACCCTGGATCCGTAGCCCCTCCTCGCGCATCTCCTCTCTGCCCCCAGGGCCTCACCCCCACCTCTCCTGTGTCTTGGAACCCTTCTAAGATTAGAGACCACGGAAGTCTGTGTCCTGAGAATTATCCTAGGACCTTGCCTAGCACGGGGCCTTAGTGATGTATGGAGGCAAGAATATATAGCTGAGCGAGGAGGTCCAGATTTATGTTTCTTTGCTAGCATAGACATGTCTTGGTTTTGAAATTGCTCTCACACTTGACTCTCTCCACCAGCCTGATCTGTAGCAGATTCGTAGTGCCAGGAGCTGAAACCCCCCACCACCAAACTGGATCCAGAGTTCATTCTTCTAACTGTGATGACAAACTACGCTTAAGTGCTTCTGCGTCATTCACCCCTATGAGCTACTTAAATGCCTTGTTTCTGTTGGTCCTCACAGCAGCCCTGTGAAGAGGTGCCTTTGTTGTATCCTTTTACTATATGAAGAAGGGCTTCCCGAGTGGCACTAGTGGTTAAGAACCCGCCTGCCAGTGCAGGAGACTTAAGTGACGCAGGTCCGATCCCAAGGACAGAGGAGCCTGGCAGGCTACAGTCCATGGGGTCGTGAAGAGTTGGACGTGACTGAAATGACTTAGCATCCATGTACTCACTATGTAAAGAAACTGAGGGGGAGAAAAAGGAACTTCCCCGAGGCCTCATACCTACAATACCCGTCAAGGGTTGTCACAATAACTTTGTAACAAACCCTTCCTAAACTCAGTGGCTTAAGATAGTTGGCATCTACTCTTCGTGCTTACATATCTGTTAGCTTTCTTGGTCTCATCTGGGCTCCTGCAGGCTTAACTCCAAGCGGCTGTTGAGTTCAGGTCTGCTCTTGTGCCTTTTATCCTTGTTGGACCAGAGGCTAGTTTGGGCATGTTTTTCTTGTAGTGATGGGAGACACAGTGGGCAAACCCGATCTCTCAGACACAGTTTAAACCTCTAACTGTGTCAAAACCACTAATGTTTCATTAACCAGTGCAGGTCACATGGTCAGGCCCGACATCAGGGTGGAGGGGAAATATGCTCCTTCCAAGGACATAGGAACATAGGCATTCAGAGAGACTGTTCATCAAACAGTAACCTAGGACTTCCCTGCTGGCCTAGTCCTCAATCTGCCTGCCAATGCAGGGGACACGGGGTCAATCCCTGGTCTGGGAAGATGCCGCATGCCACAGGGCAGCTAAGCCCATGCGTCACAGTTACTGAGCCTGGGCACTGCAGCTACTGAAGCCCGCATTCCCAGAGCCTGCGCTCTGCAACAAGAGAAGCGACTACCACAAGGAGAAGCCTCCCCCCACCAACACCTCAACTCGAGAGAGAGTACCCTCTGCTTATCGCAACTAGAGAAAAGTCCATGCACAGCAACAATCACCTAGCGCACCCCAAATAAATAAATAAAATTTTAAAACCCAGTAATCTAATCCACCATACTCACTAAAAAGTAGTCAGAAGTCCCTCCAGGGCTTCCAACTCTGAAGCCACGTTTTCTTAGCACTCTCTTGAGTAACACCAAATACCCAGGGCACAGCTTTTGGACATATAGAAAAAAAAAAAAAGCCTGTTTAATCAGTCTTGGGATTTTGGCTTCTGATTTGGAAGGCGTAAGGCTGCTCCTAAAGGTATGTGAGAGATGGTGGGAGAGCCTAAGCAGTGGGGTGGGGAGGGGCAGGTGAGTGCCTGCTCTGCCAAGCTGACATCCCCCCGCCCCACCTACACATATGACCCTGTGATGAGGCTTCCCTCTGGGCCTTAGACCTATCATTAGAGGATTAAGTTTCTCATCACTCTCCTTACACATGTCTCTATGCAGCCTTGGAATGCATCATCAAAGTCCAAAGCAAGGGCATTTGAATTCTTTGCCTGGCAGACCTGTTTTCTGGTGTTTAAAGAGATTGCTAGAAATTCCTAAATTTTGGAGCTGTTTCCCGCCCCCACCCCCGCCTCCCCCGTCCCAGGAGAGAGAAAGGAATAGCAGAAGCTCCCAGTGGATTAATTTATTTGTATTTTATTCTAGCTCCTGACATTTGGAGAAGGCTTGAAGAGCTTCCTAATGTTTGCTGGTTTTGATTTGCTTTGCAGGATGCTAGATTAAACCTTAGAATCCTGGAAAATAGACTTGCTATTTTCCTTAGCAGAGGTACAAGGTCTGAAACTATCTTCTCAAATGCCAGGGTGGCCAGCCCCAGCTCCAGAGCTGTGGCTCGTCTCTACCCTCACTGTTTCACACACTGCCAATAGAGCCCAGGGCTGCTGCCCTCGCAGTCCAGAAATGACCCCAAATCCTCCCAACACAGCCCTCCAGGCAGCCAATACTACTTGATCCGAGTTAATGCAAATAAGTTCCCATCCTTGCTCTAAAGCTTTTCCATTTTTAATATGCTGGGCTTCCCTGGTGGCTCAGTCAGTAAAGAATCTATAAAGAATCTACGTGTAATCCAGGGGTTCAACCCCTGGGTCAGGAAGATCCCTTGGAGAAGGGAATGGCAACCCACACCAGTATTCTTCCCTGGAGAATTCCATGGACAGAGAAGCCTGGTGGGTTATAGTCCGTGGGGTTTCAAAGAGTCAGACACGACTGAGCGACTAACACTTAAAATAATTTTATCCAACTCTCCTGTAGAGTTCTGATAAAGGTACTGCCTTTTCCTGTTCTACTTCTCATTATGCTACTATTCAACTTAAAAATCCTCAGTCTCCAAACTCCTTGTCTTGCCGTCAAGGTCCTCCATCATGTGACACTTTCACTCCCCGTGACTTCTCTAATGCCCCTCGAATCCCTTGATCACCCCTTGTGGTAGGAATTATTCTACTGTGGCTGCCAACATTCCTATACCTGCCTCCACCCCTGGTATATGTGCTTGATGTAATCTTCTCCTTTTAAGTATGGGAGAAACTGGAGAATGTGTTAGGTTACTAGTCAGCTGACTCGGAGTTTGTCAAAGGAGAGTTATCCTAGGTGGAGTTTGTCAAAGGAGAGTTATCCTAGGTGCCATGGGGCTGTGCTCTGCGGCTAAGTCGTGTATGACTCTTTGCGACCCCATGGACTAGCCCGCCAGGCTCGTCTGTCCATGGGATTCTCCAGGCAAGAATACTGAAGCGGGTTGCCATGCCCTCCTCCAGGGGGTCTTCCTGACCCAGAGATTGAACCCCAGCCTCCTGTGTCGGCAGGTGGGTTCTTTACCACTGAGCCACCAGGGAAGCCCTATGCCAGGTGGGCATGACCTAATTAGGTGAGTCTTTAAAAAGAAGGACAGATCCTTCTGGAAGTCAGAAAAATTTTGCTGGCCTTGAAGAAGCAAGCTGCTGCTGTTGTGAGAGGGTCTTTGGAGGCAGCCATGAGGAAAGGATTTGAGGGTGGCCTCTAGAAGCTAGGAAGGGTCCTTACCCAGTAAGTAAGAAGAAAAATACAGAAACTCACTCACAGAACAGCAGGGAACTGAGCCCTGCCAACAACCACATGAGCTTGGAAGAGGAGCTCCCCAGAGGAACACCTTGATTTCAGCCCTGGGAGATGCTGAGTGGAGAACCAGCAAGGTTGAGCCCAGACTTCTGACCCATGGAAGCTATGGGGTGATAAAGTGAAAGTGAAGTCACTCAGTCGTGTCTGACTCTTTGTGACCCCGTGGACTGTAGCCTACCTACCAGGCTTCTCCAACCATGGGATTCTCCAGGCAAGAATACTGGAGTAGGTTACCATTTCCTTCTCCAGGGGATCTTCCCAACCCAGGGAACGAACCTGGGTCTCCTGCATTGGAGACAGACGCTTTAACCTCTTAGCCACCAGGAAAGCCCGGTGATAAATGATCATCATTTTCAGATGCTAACTGTGTGGTGATTTTTTTTTTTTTTAACACAGCCATAGAAAACACACACATCCATATTCTTAAGCCACGTGCAAATGGTGAGTTTTCCTATCTCAGGGAACACTTAGAGCAGAGTCTTTTCTCAAACTGGGAGTCCTTTCTCATCCTTCTGCTTAAACCTTATCCAAATGTAAACCCTTCCCAAATGTACCTTCACCTCCTCCCTGAAGCCTTTTCTTGGTAGGCTCACACATAGATTACCTGGTCTTTTTTTTTTTTTTTTAATGCCATAATTCTTTCTCTTTGTTTGAGTTTTTATAAAATCCCCCTGCAGACTTCTTTGGGAGGAGTCCATATCTGCCTAATCCTTATCGCCCATTGTAATTCACTGTACCCAGCACACAAAAGGTGGTTAATACACACTTATTACATGCATGAATGTTTTGTGTATTACAATGTGCATCTTACTAACTTGTGTATTTGACAACTTTCCTACCCTTAATGTATCATGTTTTGATGACATTTAAAAAGTTTACATGACCAGGGACCAAATGAAGAGCTCTTCACCCTACATGTCCAAGTATAGTTACACTCACATTCCTCTCTCTTCTTTTATTTAATTCAGATCAGTACTCATCTGTCATGTGCCAGGTCTTTTGCTCAGTCTTTGTCCTTGATGAACATAAAGTCTAAGGCGAGTGGGTCCCCAACCTTCCCTGTTTGCCTGAGACTGCAGGGTTTCTTGGGATGTGGGATCTTCAGTGCTAAACACAGGGACAATCTCAGGCATACTGGGATGGCTGGTCACCCTAAGGGAGGGAGACACACAAGTCAGAAGGCAAATACAGTAGAGAGGGATCACTATGCTTCAGGAACTCAGAGTAGCAGATGATGATCTTATAAACTGACTCCTAAAGAGTATCTAGGAATCACCTAGAGGAACTGCACTAACTGGAAAGAGGAAGAGGCTGGCAGTAGTAGATGTAGAAATTGGAAACAGAATGAGCAAAATCCTGGCTCTGAGAGATGGCTTCTTGAGAGAAATTTGTATGTATTTTTGTGTGTGCTTAGTCGCAGAAGGCAATGGTCCCCACTCCAGTACTCTTGCCTGGAAAATCCCATGGATGGAGGAGCCTGGTGGGCTGCAGTCCATGGGGTCGCTAAGAGTCGGATACGACTGAGCGACTTCACTTTCACTTTTCCCTTTCATGCATTGGAGAAGGAAATGGCAACCCACTCCAGTGTTCTTGCCTGGAGAATCCCAGGGATGGGGGAGCCTGGTGGGCTGCCGCCTACAGGGTCGCACAGATTCGGACACGACTGAAGTGACTTAGCAGCAGCAGCAGCAGCAGCAGTTGCTCAGCTCAGAGAAGGCAATGGCACCCCACTCCAATACTGTTGCTTGGAAAATCCCGTGGATGGAGGAGCGTGGTAGGCTGCAGTCCATGGGGTTGCGAAGAGTCAGACACGACTGAGCGACTTCACTTTCACTTTTCACTTTCATGCATTGGAGAAGGAAATGGCAACCCACTCCAGTGTTCTTGCCTGGAAAATCCCAGGGACAGTGGAGCCTGGTGGGCTGCCATCTATGGGGTCCCACAGAGTAGGACATGACTAAAGCAACTTAGCAGCAGCAGCAGTTGCTCAGCTGTGTCCAACTCTTCGATCCCAAGGACTGTAACCTACCAGACTCCTCTGTCCATGGGATTCTCCAGGCAAGAATACTGGAGCGGGTAGCCATGCCCTCTTCCAGGGGATCTTCCCAACCCAGGGATCAAACCCAGGTCTCCCGTATTGCAGGCGGATTCTCTACCATCTGAGCCACCAGGGAAGCCTGAGAGAAATATAAGTGGTTCCTATTCAAGGATTAGAATCAGCTGGCCAAGCCAAATTGTTTGACTGTGTGTGTGTGTGCATGTGAAAGAGAAAGAGAGAGAGAGAGAGAGAAAGGGTGGGTAGGGAGAGAGAGACAGGTAGGGAATCAGTGAGAGAGAGGAAGGACATTTCGGGCACAAGGGATAACCTGTGTAAAACCCGACTTGGCTGTGCTTAGGCCTCAGTGCTGGAACATGGAGGTGAGATGGGGTGTAACTGGAAATGAGGCTCATGGAGAGGTGGACCCCATTGTGGAGGACTTGTGAGCCTGGCTGAGGAGTGTGGGCCCAGCTGGTAGGGTGAGGGGGAACCGCTGAGTAGCATTATACCAAGCAGTGATGTGGACCCATTTGTACTTTAGATGAATCATTTGAGTCTCTGGGTATACGACAGACCAGAGAAACCCAATATAGGCATCACGGTGACAACAAGGAGGCTGTTGACTGTATCAGGGAGAGGTGACCGTGGCCTGAACTGGACAGTGAGAGTGGAAATAGAGATCTTTCTTTTTCTCTGTCTATCTGCATATCTGTCTACCTACTCACACTCACATAGGCATAAACATATACAGTGATGGAAAACATTTGTATGGACATTTATCTGGGAAGCATATGCATATCTTGTTAGGTTACAAAAATGAAATGGGATCACACCATACATATTGTACCTTTTAATGCATTTAATAGACCTTGAACATCTTTGTATAAATGCGCATATAGGTATCTTCTCTGTGTATCTTGTCCTTTGCTTTTCGCTTCTCTTCTTTTCACAGCTATTTGTAAGGCCTCCTCAGACAGCCATTTTGCTTTTTTGTATTTCTTTTCCATGGGGATGGTCTTGATCCCTGTCTCCTGTACAATGTCACGAACCTCTGTCCATAATTCAACAGGCACTCTATCAAATCTAGTCCCTTAAATCTATTTCTCATTTCCACTGTATAATCATAAGGGATTTGATTTAGGTCATACCTGAACAAGAGAAGCGAAAAGCAAAGGAGAAAAGGAAAGATACAAGCATCTGAATGCAGAGTTCCAAAGAATAGCAAGAAGAGATAAGAAAGCCTTCCTCAGCAATCAATGCAAAGAAATAGAGGAAAACAACAGAATGGGAAAGACTAGAGATCTCTTCAAGAAAATTAGAGACACCAAAAGAACATTTCATGCAAAGATGGGCTCGATAAAGGACAGAAATGGTATGCACCTAACAGAAGCAGAAGATATTAAGAAGAGGTGGCAAGAGTACACAGGAGAACTATACAAAAAAGATCTTCATGACCAAGATAATCACAATGGTGTGATCACTCACCTAGAGCCAGACATCCTGGAATGTGAAGTCAAGTGGGCCTTAGAAAGCATTACTACAAACAAAGCTAGTGGAGGTGATGGAATTCCAGTTGAGCTGTTTCAAATCCTGAAAGACGATGCTGTGAAAGTGCTGCACTCAAGATGCCAGCAAATTTGGAAAACTCAGCAGTGGCCACAGGCCTGGAAAAGGTCAGTTTTCATTCCAATCCCAAAGAACGGCAATGCCAAAGAATGCTCAAACTACCGCACAATTGCACTCATCTCACCCACTAGTAAAGTAATGCTCAAAATTCTCCAAGCCAGGCTTCAGCAATACGTGAACCGTGAACTTGCAGATGTTCAAGCTGGTTTTAGAAAAGGCAGAGGAACCAGAGATCAAATTGCCAACATCTGCTGGATCATGGAAAAAACAAGAGAGTTCCAGAAAAACATCTATTTCTGCTTTATTGACTATACCAAACCCTTTGACTGTGTGGATCACAGTAAACTGTGGACAATTCTGAAAGAGATGGGAATACCAGACCACCTGACCTGCCTCTTGAGAAACCTATATGCAGGTCAGGAAGCAACAGTTAGAACTGGACATGGACCAACAGACTAGCTCCAAATAGGAAAAGGAGTACGTCAAGGCTGTATATTGTCACCCTGGTTATTGAACTTCTATGCAGAGTACATCATGAGAAACGCTAGGCTGGAAGAAGCACAAGCTTGAATCAAGATTGCCGGGAGAAATATCAACAACCTCAGATATGCAGATGACACCACCCTTATGGCAGAAAGTGAAGAGGAACTAAAAAGCCTCTTGATGAAAGTGAAAGAGGAGAGTGAAAAGGTTGGCTTAAAGCTCAACATTCAGAAAACGAAGATCATGGCATCTGGTCCCATCACTTCATGGCAAATAGATGGGGAAAAAGTGGAAACAGTGTCAGACTTTATTTTGGGGGGCTCCAAAATCACTGCAGATGGTGATTGCAGCCATGAAATTAAAAGACGCTTACTCCTTGGAAGAAGTTATGACCAACCTAGATAGCATATTAAAAAGCAGAGACATTACTTTTCCAACAAAGGTCTGTCTAGTCAAGGCTATGGTTTTTCCAGTGGTCACGTATGGATGTGAGAGTTGACTGTGAAGAAAGCTGAGCACCAAAGAATTGATGTTTTTGAACTGTGGTGTTGGAGAAGACTCTTGACAGTCCCTTGGACTGCAAGGAGATCCAACCAGTCCATTCTGAAGGAGATCAGCCCTGGGATTTCTTCGGAAGGAATGATGCTAAAGCTGAAACTCCAGTACTCTGGCCACCTCATGAGAAGAGTTGCCTCATTGGAAAAGACTCTGATGCTGGGAGGGATTGGGGTCAGGAGGAGAAGGGGACGACAGAGGATGAGATGGCTGGATGGCATCACTGACTCGATGGACGTGAGTCTGAGTGAAGTCCGGGAGTTGGTGATGGACAGGGAGGCCTGGCGTGCTGCGATTCATGGGGTCGCAAAGAGTCGGACACGACTGAGCGAGTGAACTGAACTGAACTGAACTGTGTATCTTCAGTGTCTTTAGCAGTTGCCTAGGTATTCTGTTACAATGGATTTATCAGAAAGCAGTTAATAAAGATTAATGGCAATTCAATTATTTATTTTACTTATTCTTTCTTTGTTTTCTCTTCCAATGTTGTAATGAACATCCTTATACATTATTTTTGAGTGCTAATGCAAGTCTGTCTGGCTTCCCAGGTGGGATTATTGGTAAAGAATCCATCTGCCAATGCGGGAGACGTAAGAGATGCAGGTTCAATCCCTGGGTTGGGAAGATCCCCTGGAGGAGGACATGGCAACCAACTCCAGTATTCTTGCCTGGAAAATCCCATGGACAGCGGAGCCTGATGGGCTACAGTCCATGGGATTACAAAGAGTCGGAAATGACTGAAGCAACTTAGCATGCACACACACAAGTCTGTCTATAAGACAAAAATCTCAGAAGGTATGGGGCTAGGTCAAAAGGATATAGATATTTTAGCTTTAACAGTTATTGGCAAGTTGCTGTCTGAAAAAGTACCAATATGCATTTCCATCAACAGTGTATGAATGTCTATTTGTTTTAAAACCATTTCTAAATTAAGAAGAATTTCAATATCCTGATATAGAAGTACATTTAAGAATGAGGGGAGTAGTCACCACATTATATATATAACTCTGACTTTGGTTCCTTTGGAATTAACCTTTAATATGCTATATTTATCTAATGTGAATCTCAACTGATTCAGAAGAGTATTTTATAATATACATTTTAAAGTCTGAATTGGGCTATAAGCAGTACTGCCTGGCTCATATGAAATCAGATCAATATACTAGCTTACTCTACCTTTAAACATGACAGCCACAAAAAAGGTATATTAAATGTATCTATCATGTGATAAATGAAGTGTTTTCTATTAAAAAGTGTCTACTACACTTGGCTCCATTGCAATGCAAATTTTATGTTATGGCTCTTAGTAACAGTTTTTCTTTCAGCTAGATCTTTATTAAAGTCAGTCAAAGGCTGTGCTTCTCATGTTATGAATAGTCATCATAATTATCTAATGCAGCTACTCCAAAAATCAGATTAGTAATTAGCTGGCCCAACTGATTGGTATGACTTCCTGGATGCAGCTCTTTAATGTTGAACATTTACTTTGTGCTTGAAGGATTTGTTTGTGTGTTTCCTATGTGTGATGAGAGCTTTTCGATAATTAGCTCCTAAGGGATGTCGTATTCCAATAGCTAAAGAATAATTACGGCCTTATGAAAAGTGAAATGACTTCGGCTTCCTTTTGTTGTGGTTTAATTGTAGGCAACAAGTCCAAGAGGCTTCTCATTTCAAATTGTGATAGTGAAGATGTTGCTTTCATTAAAAAAAAAAAAAAAAAAGGATGTGAATTTGGTAAAATGGCAAATTGGTATAATTTTGAAAACAAACAAGCAAACCACCCTATTTAAGCAAGACTTGTGTTATTTCATTAGTTCATAATTTTGATTACAAATTAAACTGTGGCAGAGTGAGGAGTTGGAAGGTTTTCACAACAAAGGGGATGGAACTTGAAAAAAGTTCACATCAAAAGGCATCAGCTGGGGGGACGCCATTGTAATGGACTGTTAATTAGTGCCAACCATTAAAACAAAGAATAGAATGACAGGTCCATTCTCGCAGAGTGCATAGTTTGGGGTTGAAGTGAGAATAGAACACACTAAAAAGAATATATCTTTCTTGAGTGCACTTTTGGTTACTTTTGAAAAATTGACTTTTGGGGAAAAATGTTCCAAATCCAACTATACCACGGTTATTTTTCATTCTAAACAAGCATGACGAGTTAAAGGATGTTTGTTTATCCCAGAAAGTAATATGTTAGCCAGTTATTACTGCAATAAATGCTGTATAACCAACCACCCCCAAAATCAGTGTCTTAAAATAACAAGTATTTATTTGTCACCTGTGGGTTTGTGCACTGGTTGCCATTTTTTACAGATTTTTGCACAAATGTTTTATTGATGCCTTTCTTTTTTTTATAGACATTATCTGTTTTATTTTAACTTTCATTTTATATTGGACTTTAGTTGATTTACAATGTCGTGGTAGTTTCAGGTGTACAGCAAAGGATTCAATTATAAATATGCTTCTCTATTCTTTTTCAAATTCCTTTCTCATATAGCTTATTACAGAATATTAAGCAGAGTTCCTTGTGCTATACAGTAGGTTCTTGTTAGTTATCTATTTTAAATATAGTAGTGTTTTTATGTCAATCCCAAACTTCTCATTTATCCCTCCCTGCCACCTTTCCCCTTTGGTAATCATAAGTTTATTTGCTAAGTCTGTGAATCTGTTTCTATTTTGTAATTTAGTTCATTTGAATTGTTTATTTTAGATTCTGCTTATAAGTGATAGCATGGTACTTGTCTTTCTCTGTCTGATTTACTTTACTTACTATGACAGTCTTCAGGTCCGTCCATGTTGCTGCAGATGGCATTATTTCATTCTTCTGCACTGGGTGCAACTTAATTGGACTAGGTTGGACTTCAGGCTCATGACTCCAAGATCCAAGGTGACACTTAGGGGTTCCTCCATATATCCTCTTTGGACCAAAGGCCACCCACAATGTAATCTTCTTATAGAGAACAACAGAAGCACAAGGGCCAGACATAGATGCGCAAGACACACAGGGTTTCTGCCGGTGTCATGTCCAGACTTATGCTTGCCAAAGGAAGTTACATGGGCCAGCCCAAGATCAACGGGATGGGGAAGCGTGCTTTGCCTAGAATGCAACAAAGAAGTGCAAGTCGCTCGGTTGTGTCTGACTCTTTGTGACCCCATGGACTATACAGTCCATGGAATTCTCCTGGCCAGAGTACTGGAGTGGGTAGCCGTTCCCTTCTCCAGGGGATCTTTCCAACCCAGGAATCAAACCCAGGTCTCCTGCATTGCAGGCAGATTCTTTACCAACTGAGCCACCAGGGAAGCCCTGTGCTAAACAATCATTCAGGTTATCAGAGTAACATGTGTTGATCATCATAGTTGAGATTATTTCCTCCATCAGTAGGAATTGAGATCTTCCAACATTTTGATCCATATACATTGATTGCATCAGGCCACATCTAAATTGGAAAGTATTAAAGAAAAGAAAATATGATAAGACCATTTTCCTTGCAGCATGGGTGTGACAGAACATAGCATAAAAAGCCATCCTTCTTGTGCAGTGAGGTTTGGGCCACTGGAAACATGAAGTCAACAAGTTAAAGGAATATTTTCCATCTGTCCCTCTTGAAAAAACCCTCTAGTCTGAATGATGTTAAGTGGAAAGTAGACTTGTTTTGAATGTACTAGAACTTTACCTAAACTTGCATTTCTTGTTAGGTCGCTAGGTCGTGTCTGACTCTTTGTGACCCCATGGACTGCAGCATACCAGGCTTCCCTGTCCTTCACTATCTCCTGGACTTTACTCAAATTCATGACAATTGAGTTGGTGGCGTTATCTAACCGTCTCATTCTTTGCCGCCCCCTCCTCCTTTTGCCTTCAATCTTTCCCAGCATCAGGGTCTTTTTCAATGACTCAGCTCTACACATCAGGTGGCCAAAGTATTGGAGCTTTAGCATCAGTCCTTCCAATGAATATTCAGGGTTGATTTCCTTTAGGATTGACTGGTTTGATCTCCTTGCAGTCCAAGGGAAAACCTGCCTTGTTTCAAAGCACCCTATGAGATTGCTTATTTCAGCATCCATGGAAAAATCTACATAGTCGCCACAGCCTTGTTGAAGCTATGTGTCTTGGAAAGGGTTGAGCTACACTATGGTTTAGAAGGAAGAATAGAACTGTAAAACTGCTTTGCTCTGACAACATCACCCATTCCAGAATCACTGATCCACTTTCCACTATTTCAAAGCAGATCATGGAGGGATCTGTGTCCCTCCAGTCACTCTATGTCCCTTCATCAAACAACCGGAGGAGACTAACGATGTCCTCTGTACAGCCTTGTTTTGGTCCATTATGTAGAGAACAATGTCAACAAGGAAAATACATTGCTGGTGAACCTTTTAGAAATTGCAGCAGCCTCTTGGAAAATGGTAAAAATGTCACCTGGAAGGAAGCTCAAAGTATCTGTGTGTAGCAGACTCTGTCAGAGTCCTGCCCGTATCTCCTTGCCACTCACCATCTCCTTAATTCCGATGGCTTCTTGCTGTAAACACCTGCCACTCTCAACCTAAAAATATTTTCAGAATGCTGGAATAGTCTCAGCCTATGCACCAAGCAGGACCAAACTGCTGGAAAAGTTAATATTTCCAGGGAAGCAACCCCCAACTAGTGATGAATGGGGGTTGATGCTGAAACATCTCTCAGTTGGGATAATTCTGAAGCATGTTCTTCACTCTCTCCCAGGAGGTGCCGGCAAGACTGCACCCGAGTGGCGCACACACCCTTTAAAATCTTCTTTCCATTTCCTGACTCACTTCCTCACTGCCCTACAACAGCTGCTTCCTGGAATCACCTCCAAAATAAACTACTTACCGTCATATTCCCGTGTCATGTCAAGGACTGTTTTGGGGAAAATCCAAGCTAAGACACTGTACACCTGCAAAGCTGACATCTCATCTGGTTTTGCTACTTGAGTGAATAAAGAAGTTCTGTACATTACCCTAACTTGCTGCCTTTTTTTTTTTTCCAGAGGATTCCACTAATGTCAAAACAGTCTGCCAAATATGCTGACAGGCAGCTGGCGACTACAGGGCAGGGTCTCCATGATATTAGAGCTAGGTTCTGTTCACCATCTTTCCATGGGGCTTGTCAGAAAATGGAAACAGACTGAAGGCTTGCTCCAAAATCCTGAAGTTCCCTGGTTTTCAGGGGAAAATGCACTTGATTGACCACTGGGCAGAAGATAATGTCTATTCTCAAAACAATTTGGTAACATTTAAAGCTTGGCATTCTTGGCAGATTTTTTAAAAAATCAAATGAACAGGATAAATGTCTTAATTCAAGATCTTGCCATCCTTGTTATGGAAGCTGTTGCAAAAAAAAAAAAAAAAAGCTCAGAACCCTTTAGCCTTCATACTTCTACTGTGGGTGAGACTGGTGGTGGAGAATTTACCTCTTTCTTCAATTTTAAGAGGAAATCTACTATAAAATATACAATTACTTTACTAACAGTTCAAGTGGACAAGGGGATATTGCCACATCCAGTGTGCTCATCAACTTTAAGAGGGACAATTTTAACATGTACATCTGGGAAAAGAGGAATTACGAGGGAACACGTGGTTATTGCTAGTGGAATGACCTCACAAGTACATGTGACGGTGGCAAATCCCTGTCAGTTTGAGGGCAGGTGCACACTGATGGACACCTGGACGGCTATAGGGACTTTTAGAAATTTTCTGATGCTCGGGGAGAGAGACTTAACATTGAAATACATAACCTGCTGCTGCTGTAGATATTGTCAACAT
The DNA here is from genome assembly GCF_042477335.2 of Ovis canadensis. NCBI lineage: Eukaryota > Metazoa > Chordata > Mammalia > Artiodactyla > Bovidae > Ovis > Ovis canadensis. The sequence continues at coordinate 36,245,049 of NC_091258.1, read as the reverse complement.
AGCAGGCCCTGGCACACATGCCCTGTCCAACCTGAACAAAAGGGATTGATATAAAACACATTCCACTGGATGTCTTGGGGAACCCTGGGTTGCTCTGGCCACAGGAGCAACAGGAATTCCGTTAGTGCTTGGGCACCTGTGTTGTCAGTACGTGTCGCTCACAGAATGAACTAGAAATGAAATGGGTCGGATGTCAGCGATGGCCTTGCCAAAGACCCATCCACAGACTGACCCTTCCAGTCAATCCAAACCAAAGACCCTTCCAGTGGAAATTCACTTTCATGCAGAATTATAGTTGCCTTTCTGTTCTATTTGTGTTACCTGTAACCGTTTCCTTCTGAAGGAGGGGGATGTAGCCGTTCATTTTTGTCTGGAAAGAAGTGCAAGAGACAACATTTTGACAAAAAGTGATCTTACTGATGACTATATGAAAGGAATCTATGTCCAGTGAAAAAGAATGATATGCACAATTTTGCATATATGTGGATTTTTTGGAGGTTTATGGATTCCCTTAGACTTTTGAATGACTTTACAATCTCCAAAAATATTTTTTTAATTACTTTGGAAACAGGACTGAAAGAATGTAAGTGATTTACTCCACCATAATTATATAGTAAGATATTTTTGAAGTTATTAAAATAAGTATATTTTTTCTTGCAGTTGAACAAGTCCTTCTTGCAGTGTTGACCTATTATCTTAATTATCTTAATAATTAAATTATTAAATTATTTATTATTAAAATAATAAAATTATCTTAATTATCTTAATAATCCTCACCTCTCTTCTTATACAGTGGAAAAACACAAAAGATCACTGTTTGGTCTAATCACAGATGCTCACTTAGTAATGGATAAATTAAGCTAAATAAGGTTTTGTAGTCCTTGTCTTACTAAACTTGCATAAATCTCAATTTCAATCTATATCTTTGTAAACAGTGGCTAATCTTGTAGCACGTTTCTCTCTCTTGCTTAGGCATGATTTATCTCTTCCATCCACAGTGTCTCTCCTCACCTCCACCCCAACTCCAAAAGCCTTAGCATATTTCCTTTCATTCAGAACCTATATAAATATATGTTTCTTTGTGATGCTAAAGACTAATCTTTGTTTTTTCAAGCTTTTAGGAGGGATACTTACCTTAATCCTCTTAGGTCCGTGTGCCTTGAAGTGATAGTACTTGGCAAGTTTCAGGTTTCAAGGAGCAGACTCTCCTAGGACTCCAGTTGAAGTGACCTTCCCTGAGATTCCTGCCCTATCACCCTTTTGGGGAACACTTTAAAAAGATCTGTGGCTCCCATTATTGCTCAGTGCTTGGATATCTACCAAGGGTGCATTGAACAAAGAGGAAACGGAAAAAAAAGAAAAGAGGCAAGGGGAGGGGGGAGGAGGAAGGAGGGCAGGGAGGAGGATTCAAATTACATACATACATTGTTTCTGCTCTTCTTCCCTAAGAATTTTCCTAACTGTGGAGGTGTTTTCTTTCTTTTCCTTTTCTTCTCTCTTTTTAAATTTTAGAATACACTTATTTCATTAAAATACTATATTCCCATTATAAGACTCATACATTTGGCAATAAGCTACAGTGTTTCTGATGGCATTCAAAGCTGTCTGTAAATCCCATATGTCTTTCTGTTACTGGCAGGCAAACCAGCCCTCGGTAAGTTGCCTTGATGAAGATGCCCATCTCCCAGAGCCTTTTGTAAGCAGCTGGCACCTGGCGCTCGCTGGCAAGGAGGTAGTGAGAGGTGAGGTAACAGAGAGATTCACAGAGAGCAAGTGTCAAGATTTATTTTGTTTTAAAAGACTCCCTCTGGCTATTATTTTGGATTTAGTGAAATTCACTTAATACTTAATAACTGCTCTACCTTCCTAGGACCTAAACCATGTCTCTTGAAATACAGTTCACAGGTCTTGACCTACATTACATTTAGGGGAGCAGTTAAAAATGTGAATTCTCATGCTTCAGATCTGCTGAATTTCTGGGCATGGAGTATAGGAATCTGCCTTTCTAACAAAACACCCCTGTTGATTCTGTAATAACTGAAGTTTGAAAACTACATCTCTCAGCTTCCCACCCCTGACTTTTTTAGCTCCTGCGTACCCTCTCTAGTCCTTGTTATGTCTCGGAGACGGCAGTGTCTAAGAGATGGGAGATGCCTGTAAGCATCTCCTGTGTTGATTTTTGCTTGTCTGGCGTAACAACGCTCAGATTTTCCTCCAGAGGAACCGCCGCCCATCTCCTCCTCTTCATTCATATGACCAGACAGGATCCTAACTCGTCACACATCGTGGGCATGTGACCCAGACCTGGCCAATCAGCACACTCCATCCCTATGGCTCCTTTGTGATTGGTTCAGTGGTGGACACACGACTGCTGGGCGTATGAGACCCAAACTGAGGCTGCTGTTGGAAAAGTTTAGAAACTCTGTGTTTTGCAGGGGTTATTGGCAACCAGAACGATGAAAGGATGGAAGGGTTGGGGGTGGAGCTCTGTGTGGACGGGTTCCGCTTAAGAGCCGCACCAAAGAGCTTACAAAGGAAAAGGGAAGGACTGAAGTCCTGTGGTTTCTGTTTGAGTGCCAGGATTCATACATATCTCCAGACAGATTTGCCCCAGGAGTTTTCACTGTCGCTAAGACAGTATATCCCTTTTCCGTTTCTGCTAGTTTGACTCGAGTTTCTAACACTTTCCACAGAAAGAGCTTCATTAAGGAAACAATGAAAATAAGTGATCTCTTCCACGTTCAGAATTGATTTTGTTTAGATCAGACATGGGATGTTTGGTGTGGGGCAGGCCTTAGACTAATGGTATTCAGTAAAGTATGCTTGTTAGTCGAGGGGTATGGATAACTTTTAAAATTACTTATTATTTTGGGGGTGAGGTGGGATGCCGTGCTAGGTCTTTGTTGCTACATGCAGACTTTCTCAAGTTTCGGCAAGCAGGGGCTTCTAAGAGCAGTGGCTTCTCTTGTTATGGAGCATGGTCTCTAGGGCACACAGGCTTCAGTAACTGCAACGCAGGGGTTTAGTTGCCCCAGGCATGTGGAATCCTCCCAGACCAGGGATGGAACTCAGGTCCCCTTCATTGGCATGTGGATTCTTAACCACAAGTGGATTCTTACCCAGGAAAGTCATGGATAATTCTTGAGTTGACTCCAAGAGTCTCAGACCAAGTCAAGGCCCTGGACATTCTGTAAAATAATTCTGAACATACATTTTGTCACGAATGAAGGTCATTATAGGGACAAAGGACCAGACTATTTGAATCGAGTCTCTTGAAAAATTCCAGACCATTGTCATTATACCCTTAGCCCTGATAACAGACTCTCTCCAGACTCCATGGCTTAGATGTGACCAGTAGCTGATTCAGACCCTCCAAATCATGATCATGGTAGATTTCTCAAGTTATGATTGTAGCTACTTGAAATCATGGAAAAGAAGCAACCTCTATAGTCATCAATATTGGGAGGATGTTCAGCATGTACGTCACTAAAGCTACTTAGCACATACACACAATTAACCTTAGTTTCTCTTATTATTGACCTCGGTAGGCACCTTCAACATTTTTATCCCACTTTCACCATATGTTGATATGTTTCATGAATGTTTTCCCAGCTACCCACCCATCAGCTCAAACTTTTAAGCTCTTTGCAGTAGGCGCTTCTGTTAACCTACTGTGGTTGGCTTTAGGTCTTTGGATCTCAATTTACTTATCCAAAAATGGAGGGAGGAGGGGCAATAGGGCCATTGTTAGACTAGATGTTTACTAATTTTTTTCTACTTTTAATATTTCTTCTGTGATTCTGAGAACTCTATGCACTTGGTAACCAAAAAACTAAAAATTCCTAGGAAAACATCTCAGTGTTGCGTTGCTTAATCACCAATTTTGTCAAAGCACTTTAAAATATGCTTTTTATTTTTTGTGTGAGGAGCTACAGCTGTGGTTCTATAGGTAAAAATTTGGTCAAGAATCAGAATGACTTCTACTCTATACTTGTAGTTTTACTGCAAATGCTATCAATTGGTAAGTATATTCTTTTGAAGCTTCCAATCCACAAGATAAATTACATTTTTAAAATGCTTGAAGATTCCCCCCATTTTTTCATTTCTTTGATGCATGTAATTATTTTGACTTCAGCCCAATTCTCATCTTTTGGCAGATGACCAATTCACAGATTCCAAGCAATATTCAGAATGTATTCAGCTAAAACAAATCAAGTCAGACAGTTGTCACAGAAGCATTTAACCAAAATTACTTCAACATTTTAACAATGCTTGACGTTGGCAGAGATGTCTTTGAAGTACAGAGATCCCCAAATATTTAGTGTTAACAGTTTTAGACAGGTGTTTTGCCAAAGACATGTAAAGATGTGTTGAGTGAAAACTATTATTTTGCAGTGAGCTTAGCCTCTGGAAAAATATTTATGTCTTAATTGGATGGAATTCCACCTGTCATTTTATCAAACACTTTGCTTATGGTCCATTTTGCTTAGAGTCCAAGAAAAACGAAAGTATTTTAGTTGTGAGCATTAACGCGACACATGTTTGGGCTTTGTGGAATCACTGCGTTTGTTTGGTGATAATTATAAGAGAGTGCTTCAGGAACTTGAACTGGAGTTTGCAATTAGAACATACAGAACTGGGCCTGAAAAGAAAGCTTAAGAAAGAAGAAGCATGACAAAAAATGTCGCCAGGGTCCTTTTATAGCTCAACAAAGTTATCGAGCAGAAAAAAAAAAGTCAATGAAAACTCCAGTGGAAAAAGGCAATCAACACATTTTCTAGGAGCATCTGTTTATTCTAGGGATCTCTTGTCTTACTACCTGGTACGTAAAAGAGAGAGAGATTCCTGCCTTTCTCTGCTTTGCTGTTCCCTTCTTTCACTTTGTCATGCTTCCCTCTACAAGGTTTTTGGTCATTCACAGCATGATTTCAACAAGGGATACTGAAAATAGGAAACAGAACTCAGTCGATTTTGAATCCATCTTGAGATCAGAGCTAAGAAACATCTCTCCTATTCCTTAAAAAACTGGATCTAGAACTGCCATATGACCCAGAAATCCCACTGCTGGGCATACACACCAAAGAAACCAGAATTGAAAGAGACACGTGTACCCCAATGTTCATTGCAGCACTGTTTACAATAGCCAGGACATGGAAGCAACCTAGATGTCCATCAGCAGATGAATGGATAAGAAAGCTGTGGTACATATACACAGTGGAGTATTACTCAGCCATTAGAAAGAATACATTTGAATCAGTTCTAATGAGGTGGATGAAACTGGAGCCTATTATACAGAGTGAAGTAAGCCAGAAAGAAAAACACCAATACAGTTTACTAGTGCATATATATGGAATTTAGAAAGATTGTAACGATGACACTATATGCGAGACAGCAAAAGAGACACAGATGTATAGAACAGTCTTTTGGACTCTGTGGGAGGAGGCGAGGGTAGGATAATTTGAGAGAATAGCATTGAAACCTGTATATTATCATATGTGAAATAGATCGCTGGTCCAGGTTTGATGCATGAGACAAGGTACTCAGGGCTGGTGCAATGGATGACCCTGAGGGATGAGATGGGGAGGGAGGTGGGAGGGGGGTTCAGGATGGGGAACACATGTACACCCATGGCTGATTCATGTCAATGTATGGCAAAACCCACTACAATACTGTAAAGTAATTAGGCTCCAATTAAAATAAATAATTTTTTTTAAAAAAGAAATCTCCCTCCTTTGTTCAGAGAAGTTCTTCATGAGAACGTAGCTGATGAAGTGTTAGCATATTGCCTCCATTATTGGGATGAGTAAATCTGGGTCACATGATGGGCCAAGAGAGACTGTGAATGCACCTGAAATATTCTATTTAAGCCCCAATAACATATTGGATGAATGTTAGCTCTCAGCAGGTCTTGGTGAGCTGCATTATCACCTTAGAGATGAGATCCTGAGGGGAGAAGTGGGTCATAGATGAGGTGTTCGGTGGTGGGGACAAGAGATTGTTGGGAGGTACTTTCTGAACCTCTCATTTTGGATTGTTGTTCAGTCACTAAGTCATGTCCGACTCTTTGCAACCCCATGGACTGCAGCATGCCAGGCTCCCCTGTCCTTCACCATCTCCTGGAGTTTGCTCAAACTCATGTCCATTGAGTCAGTGGTGCCCTCCAACGAGCTCATCCTCTGTCATCCCCTTCTTCTCCTGCCATCAATCTTTCCCAGCATCAGGGTCTTTTCCAATGAGTCGGCTCTTTGTATCAGGTGGCCAAAGTATTGGAGCCTCAGCTTTAGCATCAGTCCTTCCAGTGAATATTCAGGATTGATGTACTTTAGGAAACCCATTTTGGGTTGTAGTGTGCCAAAACCCAAGCAATAAAGGTCCAACTTGAATCAAAAAGCAAAAACCTCACTCCTGTATGGCGGGAGGTAAAGAAACAGAGTGAAGGACAGGTCCCACTAGAGGGATGGGTTCGGAGATTCATAAAGCCTTGTAACGGCACACGCACCCCACCCCTACTTTGCCCTCTGTAGACAGTCATTCTCAGATGGTCCCCAGGTAAACAAATGGAGAAGTTGTCATCCACAAGATCTCCTCTCTACTTTTCTTGTATCAAAGACACTTAAAGTACTTGGGCTAGAAATTGAGGCTGAGTAGGTTGTCATGGAGAATTTGTCATTCACGAGATCTCATCTCTCCTGTGCCCCTTTTCACCAAGGAGTGAGCCTCTAGATCACAACCAACTGTGGAAAATTTTGAAAGAAATGGGAATACCAGACCACCTGACCTGCCTCTTAAGAAATCTGTATGCAGGTCAGGAAGCAACAGTTAGAACTGGACATGGAACAACAGAGTGGTTCCAAATTGGAAAAGGAGTATGTCAAGGCTATATATTGTCACCCTGCTTATTTAACTTATATGCAGAGTACATCATGAGAAATGCTGGGCTGAAAGAAGCACAAGCTGGAATCAAGATAGCCGCGAGAAATATCAATAGCCTCGGATATGCAGATGACACCACACTTATGGCAGAAAGTGAAGAAGAACTAAAGAGCCTCTTGATGAAAGTGAAAGAGAAGAATGAAAAAGTTGGCTTAAAGTTCAACATTCAGAAAACTAAGATCATGGCTTCTGGTCCCATCACTTCATGGCAAATAGATGGGGAAACAATGGAAACATTGACAGACTTTGTTTTCTTGGCCTCCAAAATCACTGTAGATGGTGACTTCAGCCATGACATAAGAAGATGGTTGCTCCTTGGAAGAAAAGTTATGACCAACCTAGATAGCACATTAAAAGCAGAGACATTACTTTGCAAACAAAGGTCTGTCTAGTCAAGGCTAACTATGGTTTTTCCAGTGGTCATGTATGGATGTGAGAGGTGGACTATAAAGAAAGCTGAGCACCGAAGAATTGATGCTTTTGAACTGTGGTGTTGGAGAAGACTCTTGCAAGTCCCTTGGACTGCAAGGAGATCCAACCAGTCCATCCTAAAGGAAATCAGTCCTGAATATTCATTGGAAGCACAGATGCTGAAGTTGAAACTCCAATACTTTGGCCACCTGATGAGAAGAACTGATCCATTTGAAAAGACCCTAATGCTGGGAAAGATTGAGTGCAGGAGGAGAAGGGGACGACAGAAGAGGAGATGGTTGGATGGCACCACCGGCTCAATGAACATGAGTTTGAATAAATTCCAGGAGTTGGTGATAGACGGGGAGGCCTGACATGCTTCAGTCCATGGGGTTGCAAAGAGTCGAACACGACTGAGCAACTGAACTGAACTGAACTGAGCCTCTAGCTTCTCCTTGATGTGGGTAATGTCCTTCTCAATGCCCTTTCTCATTCTCTGGCCTCTCATGCTATGATTTATTTTACTGTCCAATTTCTTTTGGCTGCGCTATGCACAATCTTAGTTCTCCAACCAGGATTAGGGTGGATCCTAATCCTATATTGCTGTTGTTTAAACCACTCAGTCTGTGGTGCTTTGTTCTGGCAAGCTTAGTGAACTGACACACTCCCCTTGGTAAACTGACCATCAAACAGGTAGATGGTCTACAAATAAAGACACATGACTGTGCAGATAGCTGATGTTTGGGGGAAAAAAAAAAAAAAGATACAGTCAGGAAAGGAATTCCAGCAGCATTAAGAGCTCCAGCAAAGATCTGGAGGTAAGGAAGGAGGAAATTATATTTGATACTGGAATGTGGAAAGGAGTAAAGAGCAACAAAGCTGATAAGGTGAGTTGGTCTCATAGGATCAAGGTCAGTGAATTCTAGGTGGAGAAGTCTGGTCTCCCCAGCCTTCCTCTGGACCCTCAGTAGACCAAGAGAACCAGATAATAGATGTTGGATGAAAATTCAGGGCATGTGGAAAAGTCCAGCATTTTTTTTTTTCCTTGCCTCCTCTTTTCCCATACAAGCTATTACTTTACAAGTTGAAAGAGATTCTAAAAAATGCCTATAAAATGAAGAGAGAAATCGAAAGAAGGTTTCTTTGCTTCAGGGGCTTTGGGTGGAAATTTTTGTTGGCTTAAAACTTTTATGGACACAAAGGCATTTCATGCCCATTGACTTGAGTGAATCTGGGGGCATTCTCCCAGATGGGATACATTTATTGGCTGGGAAGCGATGAAGCTTCTGACTGGGTCCCTGCAGTGCAAGCAATGAAATGACTTCAAGTCTTTTTGCACAGTGAAGAAAATTGGGATGGGTCACTTTCCACTTGCAGTGGTGGGGGAGGGTTGTTGCCCATGGCTTCCGGGGGGGGGGGGCTTCTCACGGGGCCCCCTACACGTCAAGCTTTTGTGTGCTCAGAGGAGAGAGCTTGGAGCATAGGCGCAAGGTGTGGCTGATGCGACCTGATAAACCCCACACAAAAAGCCAACTGTAGTGCTGAAAGGGTCTCCAATGTAGCTCTTTAATTTCCTCGCTTAGAAATGTCTCTCCTCTTTTCATCCCCAGCCCTTATCTTAACTTCTAATCGGAGCAAAGCGGCAGCCTTTCAAATTGAACAAATAGGTTCTTCTGGCCGTGACAAGATGTACCTCATTTTCTCAGCCAGCCTTCAGCAAGGTCACACCTTTTTAATTTATTTTCTGTAAGAAAAATCTACTTGCTGGATAGAACAAGGGCCAGATCTCGCTAGAGGTCATTGCTCGAGCTAGTCATAAAGTAGAATGGGATTAGAACCGTTTAATATCCTCGCCCTCACCTTGCTGCCCACCGCCAGCATGGAGGGAGCCGGTGGGAGCTGGCCGGGCGACAGGGACATTCGGCGTGGATTGTTCTGTCCTCCTCTTGTGCTGGGGGTCTTTCCCCTTGTAATTTATTTGTTTTTCCCACAAATAAAAGTTTGGAGACTTTTACTCTCCAAAATGTACTTATTTTAAAATGTTAATGAAAGGTCACAGGTTTAACATCTTCAAATATACAAAAAGAAGAGATGGGAGATAGTTTGCATTTAATTTATTTCAGCTAATTTGTTCATTAATGGACCTTGTCCACCACCCCAACTTTAAACACTGTTGCCCAGACACTTTTTTTTTTTCCTGTTGATTTAAAAATGGAAGTGAATGATTTTACTGTGAAGTGAAGGCAATCTTCAGTCTTTAAGTTTTAGTGATTGGATAATTTACTAAAATATCCATCTGTTTTGTTTTGTTTTGTTTGTGTTAAGTAACTTCGTTTTTCTGATTGTAACATTAGTTGCCATGTACATTCATATATGTAAATAGATAAAAAAATATCTGGAAGGATATATACCAACCTTTGGTAGTAATTCCTCCTGGGGAGGCACATAGGGATGGTAGGGGACAGAAGACTCCATATATAAAGGCATTACTTGAATAGTTTACAATGATAATGCACTTATGTTAAAAAACATTTGAAATATATGAAAATAAATTTTTAGAAAACTAAGACCATGTTACAATTTATAGCAAGTGAATTTGTTGTTGTCGTTCAGTCACTAAGTTGTGTCTGACTCTTTTTGACCCCATGGACTGTCGCCCACCAGGCTCCTCTGTGCATGGGGGTTTTTCAAGGCAAGAATATGGAATGGGTTGCCATTTCCTTCTCCTGGGGATCTTCCCAGATTAGGGATCGAACCCGTGTTTCCTGCATTGGCAGGCGGGTTCTTTACCACTGAGCCACCAGGGGAGTAAATTCAAGTCACCTATAATCTTACCTTTCAGGAAAAATAGTTGATGACATTTTGTTGTAGTCTTTCCTACAGTTTAATCCTGTATATTTTTCTAGCTCTATTTCTCCATTTCATTAAATGTTTAAAATAGTGTATTCAGCGTCTGCAGAGTATTCCATCATATATGCATACCTAATGTGTTTAGACATTTTAAAACCTGCTTGCTGTTTTCGATTTGTGGCTACTATTAAAAGAATCACTGTAATAAACAGCCTATCGAGACACATTTGGGTCTATCTCAGATCATTTTCTTAAGCTGGAGAAAATTCCTAGAAGTGGAGTTACAAGTTCAAAGCAGAGAACATGTTCAAGAATATTGATTCATTTTGCCAAATTAAACTCCAGGAACATTATATTCATTTAAATTGCTACCAGCAGCATTTCAAAGTGTCTATTATCATTTTTCCTTTTTCCTGACTCTTTGAATTTGATAAGAGAAGAAGTAGTCATTGTTTTAATTTATATTTTTTGATTATTAGTAATATTAAACACTTTCATTAGTTTATCAGTTATTGATATTTCTTGTGACTCAGCTGTCTGGATTCTTTAACCATTTGTTTACAAAGTTTTCATTTTTGCTTACTGATTTGTAAACGCTTTTTAAAGTTTAAAGATATTCAGTTCAGTTCAGTTGCTCAGTTGTGTCCAACTCTTTGCGACCCCATGAATCGCAGCACACCAGGCCTCCCTGTCCATCACCAACTCCCAGAGTTTACTCAGACTCGCATCCTTCGAATCAGTGATGCTATCCAGCCATCTCATCCTCGGTCATCCCCTTCTCCTCCTGCCCCCAATCCCTCCCAACATCAGCGTCTTTTCCAATGAGTCAACTCTTCCCATGAGGTGGCCAAAGTACTGGAGTTTCAGCTTTAGCATCATTCCTTCCAAAGAAATCCCAGGGTTGATTTCCTTCAGAATGGACTGGTTGGATCTCCTTGCAGCGCAAGGGACTCTCAAGAGTCTTCTCCAACACCACAGTTCAAAAGCATCAGTTCTTTGGCGGTCAGCCTTCTTCACAGTCCAGTTCTCACATCCATTCATGACTACTGGAAAAACCATAGCCTTGACTAGACGAACCTTAGTCGGTAAAGTAATGTCTCTGCTTTTGAATATGCTATCTAGTTTGGTCATAACTTTTCTTCCGAGGAGTAAGCGTCTTAATTTCATGGCTGCAATCACCATCTGCAGTGATTTTGGAGCCCCCAAAAATAAAGTCTGACACTGTTTCCACTGTTTCTCCATCTATTTCCCATGGAGTGATGGGACCGGATGCCATGATCCTCATTTTCCGAATGTTGAGCTGTAAGCCAACTTTTTCACTCTCCTCTTTTACTTTCATAGATATTAACCCTTGATATATATTTTGTGTTCTAATGTAATTTGATACCTACATTTTGACTTTTTAAAAAAAATTTTGTTTTTTTCCATTTTTGTCCTAGGTGGTATTTTCATTTACATTTATGCTTAGAAATGTGTTTTCTATTCTAAAATCATACCTATTTCATATTCCACTCAGATGCTTATCCTTTCATATTTTTACATAACCCTGTATTGGTTCAGAATTCATTTTTATATAGTGTAAAATAGGAAGCAAACTTTATTTCTCTAAAAGAAAACTAATTTTTCTAAAACTGCCAATTGCATTAATTTTTTCTCAAGAATTTAGAATTCTTAAAATCTATGTTGATTTCTTTTTCTGTTCTTACACTGACAACATACTGATTTAATAATTGTATTTTTATTCTGTATTTTCACATTTGTCAGTTTATTAGTCATTTTCTTCTTTTTCACAGCTTCTTCCATAGTCTTGCCTATTTAATTCGCAGATCAATTTAAAAATTTTCGTGTCATTTGGTGCTTACCAATAAACAGTACTTAACCAATAAAACATTTTTTATTCTGCAAATGAATAATTAACTTGATTTGAACTGAATTAAACCTCTAATTGGACTTCCTTGGTGACTCAGTGGTAAAGAACCCTCCTGCCAGTGCAGGAGACCCAAGTTTGGTCCCTGGGTCGGGAACATCCGCTGGAGAAGGAAATGGCAGTCCACTCCAGTGGTCTTGCCTGGGAAATCCCATGGACAGAGGAGCCTGGTGGGGTTGCAAAAGAGTGAGACATGACTTAAAAGACAACAAACCTCTAACTGGAAAGTACTGACATCTATGCAATATTAGCTTTCCCATCCGTGGACCTAACTTGTTTAAAAAATTGTGCTCCTCAATGAATTTTTTTTTTAATGTAGGCCTCAAATATTTGTGATGGTTAGGAAGGGAATAAATGGATTTGAAAGATAGATAAGATTCACAACTCACAGGCTTTGCTGGTAGATCAGTCATGGGAGGTTAGAGAGAAGGTTCTTGGCTTGGATCACAGGAGAATGGACGGTGTCATTCACTAAGATAAGGCCCATCAGAGGAGGACCAGATGTGGGAGAGAAAGATCCAGTTTGGTTTTGGACTTGTGAATTCTGAGATGATCCTGTGACATCCAAGTAGAAGCAGGCAGGTTAGCAGATTGCAGGTTTGGAGCTCTGTGGAAAGCGCTGAGCAAAATATCCACATTTATGAGTCTCCTGCAAATGGGTGATAATTAAAGCCAGACATTACCCAGAGAGCAAGCATGGCATGATAAGGGAAATATGTATAGTACTGAGCCTTTATGGCTAGGAAGATGTTGAGCCTGCAAAGGAGAAACCAAAGTGAGTGTGAAGTCAAGCTAAAGCAAGACAATCTCAATTACTGGGTTGGCCAAAAAGCTTGGGTTTCTCTGTACCATCTTATGGAAAACCCAAGCAAGCTTTTTTGGCCAACCCAATACACCTACAGCTAACTAATTTTTGACAAGGGAGCCAAGAGTGTTCAATGGGGAAAGAGTAGTCTCTTTAACAAATGAGGCTGAGACAACTGGATATTTACCTACCAAAGAATGAAGTTGAACTTACTTCATTCCATACAGAAAAATTAACTCCAAATGGATCTTTTGTAAAACATCACATGTTTGTTTTACAAGAGAAGGAAGAGAAAGAGGGGGAGGCAGAAGGACCCCTACTAATTGAGTCAGCGAATTTTTAAGAAGTCTCAGAAACTCTTCCTAGCGATGTTCACTTACTTTTTTGTTTCTAGAACATCATGAGACAGATCCTGTCTGCAAGAGAGGCGGGGAAATGGAGCTTTTGATTGGCTACTATGCTGTCTTTTCCCTCAGATTTTCTATGGAGAAGGAGAGACAGGATATTGAGTTGGTATCCAGCAGTTTATCTTACCAACTTTGCTTTCTTTGACATTCAGTTTCCACATTTACATGAATGATTCCCCCACAGCTGCATGCTGCTCTGTTCCCTGCATTGAGAATTATCCATTTTTGTGATATCCTTTGTTTATTCATCTAACTAATACCTATTGAGAACCAACTGTGTGGCTGCACTTGGAGATATGGCACTGAACAAACTTTTTAAAAAAATCTCTGCTTGCACAGAGTTTCGTTTCTAGTGAGAGAAAAGATGATAAATACCAAGAATACGTAAAATAAATACTCTGCTCAGTGGTCACAAGTGCTAAGGCAAAGAAAAGACATCAGGGCAGTGGGATGGGAACGAAACATTGGAGTAGTGATTGTTGAGATTTTAGATAAGAAAGCCCAAGAAGATCTTACTGATTTTTGGAACGCAGGTAGAAGGAGGCAAGGGAGCTACAGGAAGAGCATTCCAATCAGAGGAGACCGCATGTGCAAAGGCCCTGTGGTGGGAGTATCTGTAGCAAGTCTGAAGAAAAGATAGGAGGTCAGTGTGCTTAAAGCAGAGTGCAGGGAAAGTTGTTTTTTAGTTGCTCAGTCATGTCCGACTCTGTTACCCCATGGGCCATACCCCAGTAGGCTCCTCTGTCTATGGGATTTCTCAGGCAAGAATGCTGGAGTGGGTTGGCATTTCCATCTCCAGGGGTTCTTCCTGGATCAGGAATCAAACCCATGTCTCCTCTGTTGGCAGGTGGATTCTTTACCACTGAGAAGTGGGAGACAGCCAAGGGAGAGCAGGAAGCTGATCACTCGGGCATCAGAGACCCTCTGAGGGACATCAGCTCATTATTTTGCCTTGTATCCCTACTTGGAATTTCTATAAACTGATAAAGCTTTAGCTTTAGTTTAACTTTCTTAGTTTTTAAAATTTAGTTTATTTTAGTTGATTTACAATAATTCATTAGTTTCAAATGTTCAGTTCAGTTCAGTCGCTCAGTCATGTCCAACTCTTTGCAACCCCATGAATTGCAGCACACTAGGCCTCTCTGTCCATCACCAACACCCGGAGTTCACTCAAACTCATGTGCATTGAGTCGGTGATGCCATCCAGCCATCTCATCCTCTGTTGTCCCCTTCTCATCCTTCCCCCAATCCCTCCCAGCATCAGGGTCTTTTCCAATGAGTCAACTCTTCACATGAGGTGGCCAAAGTATTGGAGTTTCGGCTTCAGCATCAGTCCTTTCAATGAACACCCAGGACTGATCTCCTTTAGGATGGACTGGTTGAATCTCCTTGAAGTCCAAGGGACTCGCAAGAGTTTTCTCCGACACCATAGCTCAAAAGCATCAATTCTTCGGTGCTCAGCTTTCTTTATAGTCCAACTCTCACATCCATACATGACCATCCATCCATAGCCTTGACTAGACAGACATTTGTTGGCAAAGTAATATCTCTGCTTTTTAATATGCTATCTAGGTTGGTCATAACTTTCCTTCCAAGGAGCAAGCATCTTTTAATTTCACCATCTGCAGTGATTTTGGAGCCCCAAAAAATAGTCTGACAGTTTCCACTGTTTCCCCATCTATTTGCCATGAAGTGATGGGACCGGATGCCATGATCTTAGTTTTCTGAATGTTGAACTTTAAGCCAATTTTTTCACTCTCCTCTTTCACTTTAATCAAGAGGCGTTTTAGTTCCTCTTCACTTTCTGCCATAAGGGTGGTGTCATCTGCATATCTGAGGTTATTGATATTTCTCCAGGCAATCGATTCCAGCTTGTGCCTTCTTCCAGTCCAGTGTTTCTCATGATGTACTCTGCATATAAGTTAAATAAGCAGGGTGACAATGTACAGCCTTGACGTCCCCCTTTTCCTATTTGGAAACAGTCTGTTGTTCCATGTCCAGTTCTAACTGTTGCTTCCTGACCTGCATATAGGTTTCAAGTGTACAACATAGTGATTCAGCATTTTTGTAGATTATATTCCATTTAAATATTTCACTATTTGTTTAATGATGCATCAGGCTTATGGACTGATGACCAAATATTCACCAAATGGGTGAATATTTCTGCTTCCATCTCATCAATTTTAATGACATTAGACTCATGCATTTAAGTGTCCTCCCCAATTATACACGTGTACACACACATTTGCAAATACTGTTTATATTGACGTTTTAGTTTTGTTTTGTTTCTCACCAGCTGGCTATGCTGGTGCACATTTTTGTATTCTCAGTTCTTGTAGAAATTGAGCGATATGGCCGATGTGGTTGACATGAGTGGGTGAGAGGATGATGATATGTGAGAAATATATTCAATATGAAGGCGATCCTTGTATAAGGGATTTTTGACCAGCGGATTTAAAGATGGGAACCAACCCAGCGGCAGATGGAGTTACTTAGAAGAAGTTAGAGAAGGAATTCAAAGTGCAAGCTGAAACACAAACCTGAATTAAACCTCCCAAATACGAAGGAACTTTAATGATGAAGTTTGTTTTCATTTTTTTTTCTCTCTCTCTTTCCAAATCCCAGCCCCAAACTGCGTGTCTCAGATAAATAGGGAGCAAGTGTAATTAACTGAATAGAACAGTAAAAGGAGAATTATGGGATATGGAAAGCATTTAAATATGATTCATGGGTTTGGAGAGATTGCAAACATGTGATAGATGCTCGGAAGAGGCCATCGGAGAGATTGCACTGAGAGTTCAGTTGGGAAATGACTAAAGCCTGCCCCCGAATCTTGGCAGTTCATATAATTAAAAGACTAAATATTTTATAAAGATGAAGCAAGTCAGATTTCACCAGCACCCACTGTGCCAGAAGTGATTAAACACAAACCAAAAATGCATGCTGCTTTTCTCCCTGGGTAGCAGGATGTGCTTCTTCTTGCCGGAAGCTAGGACTGGAGGGGCACCCTGCTTACCTGATTGCTAAGTGGATTGCTAGTGGCAGGAATCCAAAAGTAGGTGGAAACCAAGTCCTTAGCTCCATGCTGAATGGAACCAGGATGTGAGCTGGCATTCCACAAGGGAAAAAAAAAAATTCAAAGCTATCATATCACTTACTCTCTCACCACCCTCGGGATATTAGCACAAGTCATGCCCACAGTGTGAAAGTTGAAACCATTTAGCCTTCTTAAAACAAAGGAGACTAACTTCATCATCTTGGGGTTGGCCAAGATTTGTTAGATAGGGTGCAAGAAGAACTAATCGTAAAACAGTAGATTTGATAAATTGAACTTGAGTCAAAATGAAAGTGTCTTCACATTGAAAGAAACTGTTGTGAAAATTAAAAGCTAACCATAGAGTGGGAGAAAATATTCATATCTATTCGTACCCATAATATATAAAGAACTCCTATGAATCAATAACCAAAAGCTGCAAACAATTCAATTTTTAAATTGGCAAAACAAAACAGAAAGTGGCCAAAAAGCTTGAGCTGGAACTTCATAAAAGAAGACACACAAATAAGCAGTAAAGAAAGGCACTCAATATTATTACTCATCAGGAAAATACGGATTAATACAACAATTGGATATCAGCGACACTTAGCTCAACTAAAGAAGCTTGGAAAGCTATCACTATGGTCATTCTCATCTTCTACCTCCAGCTAGTGATTTTTCCCTCTTCATGCACCACTGACTGATTCAGAGCCTTAGCTTCTGCCTAAGACAGTCTCTCCCCATCTCTTCCTTCCACTCTTGGGACAGTTTCCTTACTCCTCACCCTGCTCATCTTCCACTCTACTTCCTTTCCTGTCCCACATTCTCGGTGAGTTCTCCAAGCCTACGGGTAGAACATACCCTCCTCTAAGCATCTTTTCCCCTCCAAAACCTCCACCTCTGGCTTTATCGCAGGAACCTGCTCTGTTCAGACATACGTCAAACTACCTCTCCAGATTCCCACGCACACTGTCTCTGAACCCATTCGTTATTGTTGTTTCCTGGAGGTTCTCCCAGGCTATCCCCATCACCTTTAGGATAGGATAGACACCAAACTCCAAGGACCTGCATGGCCCACCTCCTCAGATAGTTACCCACTTGGTCATTCTCTTTATTCCAGCCAGGGTTGGGGGTGGCTTATGCTCTGTCCTGCCCCCATGCAAAGGGGCTTTGCATGTGCTGGTCCCTTTGCCTGAAACACTCTACTCCATTCTATATACATCAAATTAATTCCTACTCAGGCTTCTGCTCTCAGCTCGGTTTTCCCTGCCCTTACCTGGACTGATCATTAGAGCACCATGGACCTCTCCTTTGCAGTGTGTGTCATAGTTACAGTTTTAAACACACAGTCTCTATCACCACATAGTAGACAGGAACAGCATGTTTTCCCACCATTATACCCAGTGCTGACAGCAATGTCTAGCTCCAGTAGAAGCTCAGTAAGCATTTGTGGAGGGCCTGGTGGTATACTCAGTCTTGATCCAAATCCTGGCAGAGGCACTTAGCAGCATGTGAGCAAGTAACTAAAACTCTTGCTTCAGGGCTAGGACTAGAGAGGGGAAAGGTGCCTGGGATGCAAAATATAAAGAGGTACTCACTCCAGGACCTGCCCCCATCCTGGTATTGACAAGCCAAATTCAGGTCTGCTCACTTGTGTGCAGTGAAGCCAATCTCCAGGCACCAGGCTGTGGTGAAGGAGAGTGCAGCATTTATTGCAAGTACCAAGCAAGAAGTCAGGGTAGCAAACCCTCAAAATACCTGAACTCTCTGATGGGTTTCAGCAGAACATTTTTAAAGACCAGGGGAGAGAGTGGAGTTGCAGGGTACATACCTGATCAGCTCCTGCATGGTTCTCTGATTGGTTGATGGGGAGGTAACGGGTGTCATGGGGGTTAACATTATCATTCCTTAGGCTCCAGGAGGTCAGGGGGCCTGGGGTCATCAAGTAATTAGCATCCTCCTTTTGGTGGAAGCTGCAGCATCTGTAAAAACAACTCAGGAAATATGGACCAGCTCCTGTTATCTAGGTGCTTCTGAGAGGACCTGAACCAGAGAATATGGGGGAGGGGTCAGTCCCAGGAATGCCCCATAAGGTCCTGTGCCATTTAACTGGGTGTCTCTCAGTGTCCTCCTCTGGAATACTAGCTGTTTCTGCATCACAGACTTACCAAGATGAGATGATTTCCCAGAGGCAAAGCACCAGTACCAGTTCCTGGCCCAGCATCTTCATCATTTGTCAAGTGGCTCAAGGCTTAGTTCATCCCTGTTCCGCCACCACTTTCTGCTAACTCAGACCCACCTCTCCCTCCCTTGGACCCTGACTGTCACTTCTGAAAAATGGCACTCGTGAGAGTACCAAGGTATGTAATTCTCATGGCACTCAACACATCTGTTGCTCCCCCTACTAGACAAGAGCGCTTTGAGGACATCTAAATCTGAGTATCTCCTGCACTCGCCCAGGTCCCAACAAAGAGGATGTCCTGCCTGGAAACTGGTTGAATGAATATCTATTTGCTACTCTTGTTCAAGGCTGGGTCTAAGTGACCCTCACACCCTGCAGTGCATGAAAAGCTGACTCCTGGTTGTTTTAAGTTTCAGGATTTGAAACTGGCAGTAGGGGGAGGGGGAAGAAGGTGCAAATTGAAGCTGGATCTGTACTGGTCTCAGGAAAGCCCAATTTGCTGGCAAAATGAGTCTGTAACCCATGAAAGAGCAGAAATGCTCAGAAAAGTAAGCATCCCCAGAGATGAACTTTTTGGCAGTGGGGTTATTGTGTTACAGAGAAGTTTATACATTAGTCCATCTAGTAGCTAACCTTTCTGCTTGTTTGTTCCTTTAGTGGCTTGAACTATCTAGGAAACACTGCTTACTTTTCAAGCAGTAAACAAGCCTCTTCTTTTTTCACGTCCCCCCCTGTCACTCCTGGCCTGTCTCCCATGCCCTGCCATCCACACCTGCCCATTAGCATCACTGAAGGATCCCAGATCTCCATTCCATCTGAAGAAGACGAGGATAGTGGCTTCCGTCTGTCTGTCTGCCAGTTACCCTCACACTGAAATTCTGTGTTGCGAAGCCCTGGCCAGACCTCTCGCAGCCCGTGAGGTCCATCACGAGGGGAATGTGGTCAGGGGGAACGGTATTTCCAGGCCTGGGGGGGCTCATGTCCAGACTCGTGCCCCACAAATGGCCCATCATCTTGAGAACTATAGAACAGTATGTGTCTTTGTTTGGTGGAGGATAAATCCATCAGGAGACCAAGTTCTGAGGCTGATGGTGTGGTGACTCACGTCCAAATGCTGTTTATTTCCAGCCTTGTGGGAAATGCCAAAACTGACATAGGTTTTCACACAGTCAGACTCTGGTTTGTCTCCTCCATCTGCTCCTCCAGCCCTTTAGACTAAGGACAAGAAGGATCCTAAGGTCATTCTCATTGAACTGAGAGAACTATGTGGAAGGGTTAGAATTTCATAGGCAAACCTGGGTCCACTGCAGTAGGTTGGGGTCCCCATTTCCTCCACTGTAAGCCCTGATTATTCTTGCCTTCTTAGTCTGCATCATTCTATCTGGCATCTGCAAAGGGAGAAAGCCAAGCAATCCAGACTATTGTCAGTTACCCGGAGACAACAGAGAGTTAAGAACAATCTGGAATGACATAAAATGGTACATCATACACTGTGGAGTAGATCCACTTCCAGTTAAGTCACAAAGGCTTCTGTTGCAATTATGACTTTATTCAAATCAATACTTAAATGAAGCTTGGAAATAGAGATGGAGAGGCCAGAAGGCAATGCGCAGCATGCCATGCAAAGCACCTTTCCAATAAATATGCAAGAGTGTCTCTGCCACGGAATCTATTGCTCCTGTGAAGTCAGCATAAATATGTGAAGTACTTAACAACACTCGCTGCATGTATATTGGCAATTTGTCAGCGTGCTAGCAGCAGGAATCGAATGCCAAGTGCCTGGTGTTGGGCTGGTGTCGTTTTTCAGAATACCAGTACAGGAAATTGCTAACTCTAGTTAATTCTTTTGAATTAAAATTACCCACATGTTTTCCTGAATGAACCACCAAAGATTCGGGGAAACCTCCTCCCTACATTTCCCCAGCCCCACCATGCACCCCAGGGTTCCTCATATTCTCCACTTCCTCTCCAAAAGCTAGCCAGAGTGTGATGGATATCTTTCGTTTCTTTCTTTCATCTTGACAACCGTTTTAGTTTTCCTCCAGGGTAACTGACCCTCCCATATCCACAGTCAATGGTAGTCTTGGTGGTGTTGACTCCATCCTCCTGTGTTTTGATCAATCAGATAATAATGTTTGTGGTCAATCAGATAATAACACTCCTCTGGCCCCAGTGATTGGTTCAGAGGTAGGCATGTTACTTAATTTGGGTCAGTGTGAGCCAGACCTGGGAATTTTTTTTTTCAAGCTGCTTGGAGAAAAGAAACTCTCTTTCTGCAGGGCTTGATGCTACGAAGATTGAACTGCCTGTGACCAACTCATGGAAAAAATCTGCCTGAATGTAAAGCCAACACAGAGGGAAGTGAAATCAACTGAGTCCTAATGACAGTGTTTGAGCCCCTGGATCAAGCCATGCCTGAAGGCAGTAATCTTAAATTTTTTTTAACTATACGAATATATTTTAAAATTATTATTTTCTGTTCAGTAGATTGAGTTGTACTTTCTGTTACAACTGAAAAACTCCTAAATTATATGCCTTAAATCCTAGGAACTTAAACACTATTCATGAGAAGACGTCAGTATCACAAAACAAGTTAAATGTCCTTCTCTTTTCGCAGCATAGAGGAGCTAAAACTCATGTAAAAACTCTAATTTTCTGATCCTACTCTGTCCACGTCAAGTATCTTCCACGGGAAGACCAACACTTTCTCAAATTCCCTTTAGGAGGGGCACTACTCCTTGCCTTGTTCTATTGCAGTCTGTGAGTGTGTTTTTATGCAAAGATGGTCACGGGGGTGAAGGAGAAACTCACTCTCATTTGCTCTGTGTCACTGAAATGCCTTAGTTCTCTCAGCCACAAAGCAGCTAAAAACTCCCACGCTGGATGCACCCATCTCTGGAGCAAAATGAGGGTCTGAGTCCCGTGTTAAGGTTATGATCGTAATCATAGTGAATAACTGCTTTGCTATTTTGCTGTCTGTACTGCCTCGTGTTTCAGCTCTGAGCTATCAGGTTTCCTATTACCCCAATGCCATCTCACTAACACACTGGGTTCAAAATGGCACCACACAACGAGCCTTAAGGTTGGATCTTCACTGTTGGGGCAGATGTAGCTCTTGTCCAATAACATGCATGCCCCTTGAGCATCTCCTGGTGACTTCAGCCTGAAAGGATGGGTTAAGGACCATCACTCTTTGCAGGGAGATATTTCATCTGCTAAATCGTTTTCAGTGAAACAATCAAAGCTGCCGTGCACGGTTCCAAAGCACGGGCAGGGACGAAGTGGGGGACGTCCTTGGGTTGATACGCAAACTGGAAGGGTTTTAGCTATGTGTAGGCAAAATGCAGCTCCAGAAATGACCGTGAGGTCCCTGATTTCGATGCAGAAATGGACAGAAGGTTGGGCAGCTGGCAGAGCCAGTTCACATTGAGCTCAGCTCCAAAGGATGTTGGTCCTTTCAGTGTGTCCATATGCAGGACCCACCCTGACCCTTTTTATCAATTTCATTTTCCCAATTAAGATGTAAGTCCCAGGGACTTCCCTGGTGGCCCAGTGGTTAAGAATCTGCCTTGCAATGCAGGAGACATGAGTTAAATCGCTGATCGTGGGAGTGAGATTCCACACAGTGTAGAGCAACTACACCTTAATGCTCCACTACGCCTTAGTGACGCAATGACTGAGTCCATGAACTTCTCTCAACTAAGACCCGATGCAGCTAAATTAAAAAATAAAAGTAAGTCCCACAAAGGCAGAGAATTTTGGTCTTTTTGTTGTTGACTGTTATTTCCACACTGTCTGGAGCAGTACCTAGCATGTAGTCAGTGCCCACAAATTTTTGTTGAATGAAAGAATAATTCAATTGACAGACTCAAGTCACCTTTGAGTGCTTACGATATCAAGAAGGAAAAATACAATGCAGAAGGACTAATTATTTGACATCCCGAGAGAAGGGTAGTATCTCCAATCACAGACTTAGTTTTACTTGTAGATTTCAAGACTTGAAACACTGCCATCACTCATAAGTGCCAAGTTCACAGTCATAAATAGCATGACAGTGCTTGTCTGCTGACCACACTATGTTCTGGTGACCTATAGGCTGGGTCCCTCACACATGTGTGAATCCAGCCTGTGTTGCATTTACAATATAATTAAACTAGTAGGCAATGTTAAAAATCTGGGAGACTTTTAAAATGTTTTATTCATTTATTTTTTTAATCTACGAGATTTTAGATTACAATATGAATTGCTGGGTTTCCCTCAATAATAGAAACGCATTAACCTTCCTGCAGGGCAACACTTGGCTGGAGCTGAGATGTGGATGGTCCCAGGAGATGAGCCATCCTGTGACATCCATTTGCCTAAGGTGCCTGGGTCACCTCCCTTGCTCTCATAACCTACCTGCCCCTAAAGACTTTTGACTTTGCTGCAGGGAACCCTAGGGTGTTTTGCAGAGAGAATTATGTCCCTGTGAATCTTAGGTGTGAGACAGTCCAGAAAAATGTATCCTGAAGTAGCTTGATTATTTGTGAAAAGGCAAACACATTGAAGATTAGGAAGACAAAGCAGCAGGATTTCAGGAAGAGATGCCACTGAATTCTTGAATCAAGAACAAGTTTGAAACTTCAGTATGGATCTATGACATAAAAATTGAGGGCAGGGCTTCCCTGGTGGCTCAGTAGTTGAGTCCACTTTGCCATGCAGAGGACACCCATTCCATTCCTGGTCCGGAAAGATCCCACATGCAGCGGGGGCAGCTGGGCTTGTGCACCACAGCTGCTGAGTCTGTGAGCCATAACTGCTGAGTCCATGAGCTGCAACTACTGGGGCCCGGTGTTGCAGAGCCCATGCTCTGCCACCGCAGAGGAGAAGCCCACACACCACAACTAGAGAAAGCCTGTGCAAAGCAACGAAGACCCAGTACAGACACAAATATAAATATTGAAAAAAAAAAAAACATCAAGGGCAGATCTTTCTCAGGGCACTTTGAGGTCACAGTCAATGTCTCCTTCCAGGCTAGTTTGTAATAGCAAAGAAGCTGGTATGTTTCATAAACAGACGCCTTTTAAAACTTTGACTTGGATATGTGCTGTGAAGCACATTACTGGATTTTATTATTTGGGGATGAGAAGTTAGTCTTGCTAGTTGTGGTTGTGCACAACTGTTCTATATTTTTCTCCTCCCCCTAGAACTATAACCCCTGTCAACAGGAGCGGACTGTGTGGGGTTCAAGGTCAGTTGCAGAGTTCAGAGTAAAAGTGCTACAGGAATTCAACAAAGGTTGGAGATTGGAGTGGACCACGGTTTTGGAGGAGGCTTCAAGGGGCTCAGGAAGCTGGATCCTGAATTGCCAGGATGACAACGGACTGCACTAGTTGGGAGGAACAACAGGGACTGGAGAAAGAAGATAGGATTTAGTACTGCACTGGGTATGCTTTTAGAGGCAGTGCAGTGTAATAGTTAAGGGCTCAACTTCTGCAGTCAGACTGCATTCAAATCTCAGTGCACATATACACTATTGATAGTATGTATAAAACAGATAACTAATGAGAACATATTGTATAGCACAGGGAACTCTACTTAATGCGCGGTGATGACATGAATGGGAAGGAAATCCAAAAGAAACGGGATATGTGTATATGTATCTCGTTCATTTTGCTCTACTGTAGAAACTCTACAGCATTGTGAAGTAACTATACTCCAATAAAAATTAATTAATGAAAAAAAACAACCCTGTATTCAGATTTTCTCCTGCTGTATTACTCCAGGGAAGTTACTTAACTTTGCCGAGCATTAGCTTCCTTCTGTGAAATGCGGCTCCTACCCCAAAGGGCGTTGTGAGAATCCTGTGAGTCAAAGTGCACACACTGTACTGCGAAGAGTGCCTGGCATTCTAGAAATGCCCATTACCTTTGCCAACATACGGTAGGCTTGGGGGGCAGACTTGTCCTGGGGAGCAGCTGGAGAATGCAGCTTGAGCCAGTTGTCTAATACTCTGAGAGCTGGTCTTCCTCGTGTTGCATCTTCCCTTTGGGCTGTAGATAAGGCCTTGACACAGCTTTGCTGCACTAGGTCCTGGAAGCACCTAGTCTCAGGGTCTTTTGTGTCTGTCGCAAGGTAATGATTTAGTACCTGTGATTTACTCACCAGATAGTGGCTAGGTGATTTATTTCAAAGTCTCCAATCCTGTCCTAGATCCATTAGATCAACATTTTCAAGAGGGTTCAAAAGTCCTAATTCTTAGGTAAAGCTTTCAAAAGTTAACAGAAACAACAAATGTGTTATATATCAACCAAAACATACCTGCTGGCTGCATTCAGTTTGGAATTTCTAGGCCAGCTCCTTGGAATGGATGCTAGTGGTGCTTGCGGGGGCTTATTACTTCAGGGCCCTCGGGGATGCTCAACACCTGTGTCTTTTTGCCTGGGGTCTTTCTGAGGCCAAAACATTCACTCGCCTCACAGCTCAAACACAGATACTTCAGTGCCAGAGAGCCGACACTTTTCAGAAGCAGCTCACATTAATAACTAATGGGAGTGGTGGATAAATACCCCAGCTCCCTCACCCATAGGCAGGATAACTCTGAGACCTGGGTATGCTCTACAGTGGCACTGCATACTCTCCAGCAGGATTGAGCCCCAGTTCAATTGGCTTAAGAACACACCACTTATTGGCTGGCTGTCTTGATTCCCGTGTCTCACTCCTCCCTTCTACAGCCCTGTTTCCTGAGCCCGCTTCCCTACAGCTTATGCATGAATTCTTGTCTCAAGGTCTACTTCCCAGGGAACCCAAACTAAAATAACTCTCTTGGGCACCTGTCACTTAGGAAAACTGGATCTTTCTGCCTATCTAGTCAGTGTCATGGGCCAGGCACTGCAAAATGGAATGGCTTTGGAGCCCAAGGGCCTCTTGGGGGCCACAATAAGGTTTCATGGTCAGCCTAAGCTTCTAGAGAATTCCCTCCAAATTTTGGAGGGGGTGGGGAGGGAGATTCTTTTGATACCCATACAATCATTTGCATTTAAATTTGAAGTTGAAATTAAGGCTTTTAGAAACTTTTAATTTCTATTTAATTATAAGAATTTCACTGCAGGGTATCTATCTGATTTAAAAGAATAATTAAAATTAAGTATAGCTGCAATGATTTGCCACAGTGTATGTCTATCCTTTAAAACATTAAGCAACAGAAAATTATCTGTGGCCGGAGGTGCTCTATATGTAAATTCCCATAAGAATAGAATTTGGTGATAGAGAAGTTCAGATTATGAAAATCGCATTGCAAGTTTGAACATCAGTGCTTAATAAGTGCCTTAGTTGTTACCATTACTTCTCTTAATATCCTCAATTAAATGATTTAAAATAGAACAATAGATAAGCAAGATCAATTAATTTTATAAGATGATCAAAGGAATGTGGTTCAGCATTGTCAAAGCTGTAAACCTGATAATGGTTTTATCAGACAAGAAAAATAACTCAAAGTGGCTCGAACCTTATTCGTTTATGCTCAGAGGGATTTTATTTGTGATTCATCAAATCATCTTTTGTCATAGGGGGAGTTTTAGGATCTTGCCCATTAATTTGAGAAAAAAAAAATTCAAACATTAAAATAGATGCTATTCTCTGATGCTTGTATGTCAACCGTAATAAGTGATAACAACCATCAAAGTGACTTGATCCTGTAACCTGTTGGAAGGAGACTGCAGGAGGGGCCGGGGAACTGCCAGTGGCAATAACATTGATCCTCCTGAGGACTCAAAGACGGGTCCTAATTCAGCTTGTGTGTCTGAGGTCTAGGCTGGAGGCCAAATGCAAGGAACAGAATCAGCCAGTGATTCTCTGCTCAGATGAAGGATGTGCCATTGGGAATTTGAGAGCAGCAGGGTGAAGGGAGGGATCGTTTCTGAAAGGCTACGTTTATCTGCAGTGTGTATTGGGGTTAAGAGTGATTTCAATTATTTATACTCCTCTGCCTTTCAAAAAAGAAATAGGTAGCTTTCCTCTCCCTCAAAAGCACAGAAACAGTAAAAAGAACAGACAGAAAGCAAAGCTGAGTAATAAAGTGGTGGTGGGTTAGGATTACAGTGGCTCAATCTAAGTTAAGGGAATATGTTTGCAACTAAAAAAATGTGTGGTTTGTTTTTTTTTTTTGGTTTGGAGCTTCCTGGCAATGAAAGCAAAAAGGGAAGCACTGTGAGTGATTTCCACTTACTATCTTATTTAAGGTAGAAAAGAGATGACTTTTAATTTCTAAGAGGATTTTTTAAAACAAGAGTAAGAAAATGAACACCAGCATTTTTGTACAACAAACAAACCCCCCAAAAGGCAAGGAATAGTGTTGGAAACCCATAAATAGCCCCTCTGTAAATAACCTTGGTTCATTTGGACCAGAAGTCTTCTGTCTGGATGAGACCATGTTAGCAAGTTGTGAGAAGGCTCACAGACAATGCAAAAGCTGGTGTGGCTGATGACCCGTCAATATGCACTTGGCTACAATGAGGTTGAATGATCAGATATCAGTTTCATAACTTTGAGGGGCAGTTCAGTGGTTTCTAAAAACAGGGCAGGACCCAGGGTGGCAGGCAGGGGACGGCACTGGGACCAGCAAGTGGCTTTCTGGCAGTCCGTTTGATGCAGGAGCCACGGCTGGCTTTCTCCACCACTGCAAGTCTAAACCTCACTCGTTAAGTGGCTCATGGGCTGCTGCCTGCCCTGCATTAGCACAGCTATTTGGGGCTTACTGGAAGGACTTTGGCACGCTTGCTGATTAAGCAGACCATGGTGTTCTCTTCCTTCTCCACTGAAACTCTCAGGGCTAATCTCCTATGGTTCTCAGGTCTAATGGCAAAAAGGTGCAGCACGCTGCCATGGACCAGTTCCCACTGGAAAATCAGCAGAGAGAAAGCTCCTGGACTCAGCTGTTATTTGAGATTTCTGGAGGGTAGATATGCCAAGGAATTTTCCTGGCTGGTGGTGGTCCCTTTTCCAACCCTTGAGGTACTTCAAATACAATTCCTACAGAAGTGTGTCATTTTCTGCCTTACATTACATTATTTCTGGGTTTGATACAAAAGGTTTGGTTTGGGAGATCTGGGGCCAAATCCCATCCTGCTACATACTGGGTATGAGATCCCAGACAGATTATCTGACTTTGTGGAGTTTATTTTCTCATCTGAAAAACAAATCACGAGTTATTAAATGTGAAGCATCAAGATTCGTCATTGTGCATAGACAGTCCTCCAGTCATAGTTCCATTTTTAAATATGCGATAGACTATGTTCTAGATGTTGAGAATACAGACAGAATAAAACACAGTCCCCTGAAAAATTCCAGGTCTGTAGGGGAAACACCAAGACACAGTGGCACGTGCCAGCAAGGAAGCCTGTGTTGACAGGGCTAGACAAGGAGGAAGTCTAGGTAGGTGGTTGACCCAAAGGCTGTGGCTGAACATGGTCTCCAGCTACCTAAGGTGTGAGCCGTGGCCAGAGGTATGCACTTATATTTTAGTTGCTTCATCAATTTAAAAAAAAAAAAAAAAGCTCATCTGCAGGTCCCTTATGTTCCTTAGTAGCCATTTGGAGGCTGACCTTCAGGATACACTTTGAGAAAATTACAGAGCTCAGGCAGATTTGAATGTTGGAAAATTTACCCAGTCTCCACCCAAAGTTCAACCTGAAACTCTTCTATGGAGCCAATGCTTTTCCATTAGCTAATCCCTGGTACCCCCCAAAAATACAAAGAGGGAAACAGAGTGCGTAACGCGTCGCTGTAAAGTAATTACTAACCTTGCATCATGACCATGTTTACAAGGTGACTGGGATGCCATTTATATGAAGGAGCCCATCCAGCCTGGTGGCTGTGATTTAGTTCACAGAAGGTAAGCTGTAGAGGTGCCCTGTGCTGTCTTGAGGGCCAAGTACACTGAGTCAGGTCACTCAGCCTGCCTGGTGTGTGCTTCAGCTTAAGCACTGAACTTCATCAGCAGTGTAATTCCATTTATGCTATTATAAAATTAAATCGAGACTTGAGACTTGAATTGTGCTTTTTAAAAGATTATGTGACCATATGTACCTTGAACGAGGGCCAACTTTGAAAAAAGTGGTCTTTGCACAATTCCTTTCTATTAGGTTAGGGCTTCGTTTTTTCTGGTTTCCTTTTTTTCTCCCATAAATTTGACTCGAACCCAGTCAGTAGGTAATACATTGATATGATTACAGCTTAAACTATTTTTATTTTAAAATATGCTTTCAATATGGTTTAAAACAGAAATGAAATCTTGTGGAATCCAGATTGTGTATGGAGCATGGAGTATCAGCGTTCCCACACTGAGAACAACATGAGCTAATGTTTCAAATGGCTTTTTATCAAATCAGGTTTTAAACCAAAAGTTTTAGAGTCAATACTGAGTAATTTAATTAGCAAATGGTACACTTAATTCTTAAAGTAAGTCAAGGAAAACAAAATCTTATTTTTAGCATAAAGCTACCATTTTTTGAGAAATTATATCATATTTAGGGGAACTGATCTTCTGTACTCAGTAATACTAAGGAACTCAATTCAGATGTATAAATTAAGCCAGCAGAATTTTTTTATAGCAATTAATTTTATTGATAAACAAAAAAAAATTACTAATAGATTTAAATGAAATCCAGCCAGTATTTTAAAGCCCAATCATATCTGGAAATATTAATAAGAAAAATAACTGTACTTGAAGTCTAAGGAGATTGTGGCCAGTTTTCATTTTTCTTAATCAGCGTAACTATTCCTTATAAAATCTGGACTGGTCTATGCATATGCAACAGCTCTTATTAAGATGCATTAGAAAACCCAAGTGCCATTAGATAATGAAACTGACCAGAGGTATTTTCTACTGCTTCAATTAATACCCTAGTGGTTAAACTATAATGACCAAACTCAACTGCCATCAGATTCAAATGTGAATTGTACTTGAGGACCTTAGAGTCACTTTTTAGTGGATTGGTTTTGAAACAGAAAAGCACTAAATTAAAATAATTGTTTTGTCTGTAAGTTTTTTTTTTTTCCAATGATCTCCAAAATGGGCGTTCCCTCAATCTCAGACATTAGCACAGAACATGGCAGGGTATTAGCATCTTCCATCCTTATTCTGTGCTTGGCACATACTTGGTACCCAATAAATACACTGAGTTAAGTATATAACTCAATATCAATAACCTCAAATATGCAGATGACACCACCCTTATGGCAGAAAGTGAAAAAGAACTAAAGAGCCTCTTGTTGAAAGTGAAAGAGGAGAATGAAGAAGTTGGTTTAAAGTTCAACATCCAGAAAACTAAGATCATGGCATCTGGTCCCATCACTTCATGGCAAACGTCTGGTCCCATCATTTCATGGCAAATAGATGGAGAAACAGTGGAAACAGTGGCAGACTTTATTTTGGGGGGCTCCAAAATCACTGCAGATGGTGATTGCAGCCATGAAATTAAAAGACACTTACTCCTCGGAAAGAAAGTGATGACCAACCTAGACAGCATATTAAAAAGCAGAGACATTACTTTGCCGACAAAGGTCTATCTAGTCAAGACTATGGTTTTTCCAGTGGTCATGTATGGATGTGAGAGTTGGACTGTGAAGAAAGCTGAGCACCAAAGAATTGATGCTTTTGAACTGTGGTGTTGGAGAAGACTCTTGAGAGTCCCTTGGACTGCAAGGAGATCCAACCAGTCCATTCTAAAGGAGATCAGCCCTGGGTGTTCTTTGGAAGGACTGATGCTAAAGCTGAAACTCCAATACTTTGGCCACCTCATGTGAAGAGTTGACTCACTGGGAAAGACCCTGATGCTGGGAGGGATTGGGGGCAGGAGGAGAAGGGGACAACAGAGGATGAGATGGCTGGATGGCATCACCAACTCAATGGACATGAGTTTGAGTGAACACCGGGAGTTGGTGATGGACAGGAAGGTCTGGCCTGCTGCGGTTCATGGGGTTGCAAAGAGTCGGATACGATTGTGTGACTGAACTGAACTGAACTGAAGTCCATAAAGAGTGTTTTCTGAAGCTCAGTAAATCTGATCCAAAGCATTGTGCTCTTTGCTTTGAGATCTTCAAATCCATAGGCTTAAGTTCACTGTGCTAAACTCAATCTTGGTTTTAAGTTTAAAAATCTTGAAGGTGAGGGCACACAATAATACTTTTCATTTCAGAAGTTTCTAAATAACATGCATATTCAGGTTTTTGATTCTCACAGTGTTTCTATCCTAATTTTACATAGTGAAATTAGATAACTTCCTGAAGGTTGATGGTAGAACCAGGATTGAACCCAGTCAACCTAGAACCTAAAGCCATTCTTTTGTCCTCCACATCACAGTTCCACAAACTATGGCCCAGAGGCCAAGTCCAGGCTATTTTTACTAAGAAACTTTTCTTAGAACATATCCACCCCCTGCCCCTCCATTCCTTTGGGTTTTGTCTATGGCTGCATTCATGCTTACAAAAGCAGAGACCATATGGCCATAAAGCCTGAAGTGTTTTCTATCAGATTCTTTCAGAAAAAAATAGACTGATCCTTGTTCCCCACCATTTGCTTAAGAGTAAAGAGGAGTCAAGGCAATGGCTCAGAGGCTTCCATTGAAATCAGCCAGAACCCACCGTCAGGAATAACAGTCTCTGTCAACCAATTCAAGATAGTGTGGGGTAGTGAAAGGAGAATGTGGCTTTGAGGCCAGGTCAAGTTTAAATATTAACTCCAGCAGTTATTAGACAAGTCTCTTCTCTGGATCCTGATTTTCCATCTGTAAAACTGGGCTGGTTTATACTTCCCATGCTGAGTTGTTTTAGTGAATTAAATAAGATAATTTATGTTGAAGTCTTAATGCAATGCCTGGCATATAGTAGACGGTCAGTAAATAGTCATGAATCAACAGGGATTTATCCTTGTGTTTCTTTTTGCCTATATCTAGCGACATTTGTATATCTGTTATCAAGTGGAGGAAGTCAAAGTCCCTAGGCTATAATTTTTCCAGAGTATTGGTGACATTTGTGAATATTTGGAGGAGCTGTCAATCATAACAGAAAGCTCCTCTTTCCCAGGGTTCTGCTGGGCTTCTGGTCTTTTCCATCAGGGAGGAGTCTTCTAGAGGACTGTGTCTTCAGCTGGGTCAGGCAAAACAGAATCTATTCCACATCCCTAGATGTGACTGCCTCTTACAAATACTATTGCCACGTGCTGTGATAAAGCTCACTCTGCAATAATGTGATT
The DNA here is from genome assembly GCF_042477335.2 of Ovis canadensis. Classification (NCBI taxonomy): domain Eukaryota; kingdom Metazoa; phylum Chordata; class Mammalia; order Artiodactyla; family Bovidae; genus Ovis; species Ovis canadensis. The sequence goes on along the minus strand of NC_091258.1, from coordinate 36,213,269 downwards.
TCTCATTAGGGTGTTCCCAGAGCCCTGAAGGTCATTTAAGAGGCTTGAATTCCTCTGATCTCTGGGCTTTGGGGAAAATGCTGCCATGGAAACTTGAAGCTGTTCTCCTCTGCTGCTTCTCTGGCTCAGGTGCCTCCATCTCTCAGTGAATGGACTTCAGTAGCTTCTTACCTGAATTTCCAGCTTCCACCAAAGCCCCTGATGGTCTGCAGACAACGCAGCAGCCAAAGGGATCCTTTATGGCCTAAGTCAGATTTTTGTCAGTCCTCTGCACAAATGCTTTTGTAGCTCCCCTATCTGTCAAGGTAATAGCCAAGTAATTCCTTGGGACTTCCCTGGTGGTCTAGTGGTTAAGAATCCACCATCCAATGCAGGGGACTGAGGTTCAGTTGCCTGGTCAGGGAACTAAGATGTCATATGCCACGGGGCAACTAAACAACTGAGTTGTCAAGCTCTGGAGCCCACACACCACATCTAGAGAGAGGCCCGTGTGCTGCAGCTAAGACCTGATGGCCAATAAATAAATAAGCCAATTCCTCATGAGGGTGTTTAAGACCCAACACCATTTTTGTTCCTTCTCATCACTCCTCCAACCTCTCCTGTGATTTTGCTCTTGTACTTACTTTTTTCTGTCACGAGGTCTTCCTGATGCCTCTTAAATGAGCCGGGCACACTCTTTCCTCAAACACTTCGTATCTGCTATTTCCTCTTTTCTGAACACTAGTTCCTCATTCCCTCTTCTCCTTCAGATCTTTACTCAAATGTCACCTTCTCAGAAAGCCCCCCTCCCCAATCCCTCTTTCCCAGATGCCCTCCTCTTCCACTACCAAATACATATACTGCCTGTTCCCTATCCTGATTTTTCTTTTCAGCATTTACCACCATCTAATGTATCCTTGGAAGAAAAGTTATGACCAACCTAGATAGCATATTCAAAAGCAGAGACATTACTTTGCCAACTAAGGTCCGTCTAGTCAAGGCTATGGTTTTTCCTGTGGTCATGTATGGATGTGAGAGTTGGACTGTGAAGAAGGCTGAGCACTGAAGAATTGATGCTTTTGAGCTGTGGTGTTGGAGAAGACTCTTGAGAGTCCCTTGGACTGCAAGGAGATCCAACCAGTCCATTCTGAAGGAGATCAGCCCAGGGATTTCTTTGGAAGGAATAATGCTGAAGCTGAAACTCCAGTACTTTGGCCACCTCATGCGAAGAGTTGATCATTGGAAAAGACTCTGATGCTGGGAGGGACTGGGGGCAGGAGGAGAAGGGGATGACAGAGGATGAGATGGCTGGATGGCATCACTGACTTGATGGACGTGAATCTGAGTGAACTCTGGGAGTTGGTGATGGACAGGGAGGCCTGGTGTGCTGTGATTCATGGGGTCACAAAGAGTTGGACATGACTGAGTGACTGAACTGAACTGAAATGAACTGAACTGAATGTATTATATAGGCTTGCCAGGTAGCTCAGTGGTAAAGAATCTGACTGAAATGCAGGAGATTTGGGGTTGATCTTTGGGTCAGGAAGATCCCCTGGAGAAGGAAGTGGCAACCCAGCCCAGTATTCTTGCCTAGGAAATCTCTTGAACAGAGGAGCCTAGTGGGCTACAGTCCATGGGGTCATGAAAGAGTCAGACACAACTTAGCCACTAAACAACAACAATACTGTATATTTTTACTTAATTATCTTGTTTGCATCTGCTTCTCCTAATGAGAATATAAACTCCTTGAGGGTGAGGCATAGCTTTCCTTTCTTTTGTATTTTTTTTTTTTAACTTTTTGGCCACACTTCAAGGAATGTGGGATCTTAGTTCACCAATCAGGGATTGAACCCAAGCCCTCTGCATGGAGTCTTAACTGCTGGATCACCAGGGAAGTCTAAGGGCAAGGCATCTTATCCAAGTTGTTTACTGCTGTTTCTCCAGCATTTAGAACACCACCTGGCACAAAGGAAATGCTCAGTAAATATTTTATTAAGTGAATGAATGTAGATAAAGTTATAGGCCTAAACACTGAAAGCCTTCCCAGGTGACACTAATACTAAAGAACCCACCTGCCAATGCAGAAGATGTAAGAGACCCAGGTTCAACCCCTGGGCCAGGAAGATCCCCTGGAGGAGGAAATGGCAACCCACTCCAGTATTCTTGCCTGGAGAATCCTAGGGACAGAGGAGCCTGGCAGCCTATAGTCCACGGTTTGCAAAGAGTCAGACACGACTGAAGCGACTTAGAATGCAAACATTTGAGAGTGGAATCCTTCAGGCTTCACCCTTAGAAAGTCATCTCCAGAAAGCTATGTGAAGTGCCAGATGTTGCAAACCACAGATGGTGGGAAACCTTCTGAATTCTCCAGAAAATAGCGTGGTCATGTCACTCTGTGCATGGTGCTTCACGCTAAGGAGACTCTCTGTTCTTGATGGTGCTGTTTCTGTCTCCTGGCATTAGACGGTCAGATGAGACATCTTTAGTGAGTAAGAAAAGTGTGCTGGCAACAGCAGTGTCATGGAACACATCTTTCCAATACCTGATGAGACAGCAGAGGTATTTTCCAAGTTGCATTTTTTTCAGAAGGAACTCAGTAGAGAAGTATCACTAGGGAGACTTGAAGTTCTCAACGATGGTGATGAAGATGAAAATACCTAAGAGTTACTGAGTGCTTGCTTGATGATTTTTCTTCCCTTGTTATACTGTGTGGATTTTAGTGTCAACTTACTACTTTCTGAGGAAGACTTGGAATTTTTATCAGAATTTGATTGAGTGTATTGATTTATTTAACGGTAATTATTACACTGGTCTTCCTCCCATAAACATATTTTGAGCTTATTTAGAAACTATTTTCTAATCTTCTGTAAAGTTTTTATCATTTTCCTTGTAAAGGTCTTGAACGTTTTGGGATATATTTAATCCTAGGTAGTTCGTAATGAGAATTTTTTAAATTACATTTTTAAAAGTTTGTCACTGGTGTAGATGTACTTAACTGCTTTTGATATAATGATTTTGTACTGTGAAACCTTATTGCACTTTCTTACAGTTTATCCATTCTTTTGGTTTTCTATGTAGACAATTATATTAAAAATTGCCATATAAATAATGTAACCTTATTTCTGCTTTTCAAATGTATTTGTTTATTTTTCTTATTTATTATACTTTCTAGGACATCTAGAGCAACACTGAATAAAAATGATAATAGAGGTCATTTTGTCTTGTTATGATTTGAAAATGTAATGTTTCTTAAGGTTTACTCCATGTATAGACCTTCTTGGAAAGACTGATGCTGAAGCTGATGCTCCAATACTTTGGCCACCTGATTCAAAGAGCTGACTCATTGGAAAAGACCCTGATGCTGGGAAGGACTGAGGGCAAGAAAAGTGGGTGACAGAGGATGAGATGGCTGGATGGCATCACAGACTCAATGGACATGACTTTGAGCAAGCTCTGGGAGGTAGTGAAGGACAGAGAAGCCTGGTGTGCTGCAGTCCATGGGGTCGCAAAGAGTCGGACACAACTGAGAGACTGAACAACTATCCCTTAGTAGCAAGGATCTTTGAATAGTAACTCTCAGTCTTGGTCTGAAAACTTTTATTTGATCCCCATTTTTAAGTAATTTACTCTTTCAATGGCTTGAAGATACTGTTCTATTATTTACTAACCTTGATTGCTACTCAGAAACCTATCATCATTCTAATTGTAGTCCATTTCCCTCCATTTGCTTTTAGGATTTTTCATTTGTTTTTGGTAATCTGCACTTTCATTCCATGTGGAGGAGTATGGGTTTCTTTAATTAATGCTCCCCAATATTTGTTTCTTTATTTGGAGACACATGATGTTTTTTTCCTGCCCTTCCTGTACTCATCTCTGGAACTCCAGTTAGATGTATTTGCAGCTTCTGATTCATCTTCTGTGTCTCCTCATCTCTCTTCCATATGATCCATCTTTTTCTAACTTTATAGTCCATTCTGAGGAACTTCCTCAGATCTCTCTTCTGACTCAATAATTCTCTCCTCAGCTGTATTTAATTTGCTATTTAGTCCTTTGAAGTTTAATTGTCCACAAGTATATTATTAACAAATATGAAATTATTAGAGAATTATTTATAATTTGAAAATGTAGAAGCTGCTGAAATACCCAACAATTATAAACCAAGTGATGATCAACTAAATCATAGTGCATATATCTGATAGATAATTATGTGGCCATCAAAATTATAATTACAAAAACATGAAGTAAATGTTAAAAAAAACTTATTAAAAATACAAAATTATATATATGCTATTCTTGTGAATATATGTTGAAGTAAGGGTGAACACACAAGATAGTAATAGTTGCAGTAGGGTGATTTCATTGGAGATAATCTTGTCCTCTTCCAATCTTTGCACAATAATGTCGCATTATTTTTACTATTAAAAAGTCCCTTAAAACATATTCAACTTCCCCATAGAACATCTGAGTACAGATTCTAAATATGAGGTCAGAATTAACACCTGCCTAAATGTGTCCCTCCTGTTGCACGCTTCTTATAAGCAGAAATCCATTTCTGGACACTGATGGTCCAAATCTCACTAGTTGTTTTGAATCCATATGTTATTTCTGTCCCAGAGTTGAGTTCAGAAAATTGAAATTCATGTGCTTCTATCATGACTAGGATGCCCTGAATTTGCTTCTTGCTTTTCTCTCAAACATAATGAAGAGTCTGGTTCTGAATATTGTCAATTAAGAACTGAAAAATGCATTTGCATTCTACAAATGGTTCGTTTTTTAAAAACAGTTTATGAAGCATGATCCAGGCTTAAATTAACTGAGGACATGTTTTTAAAGCTTCAACATTTGTTGCTTAAAAAACAATTTTACACTTTTGAGAAAATAGCTGTGTATTTGCCAATCATACTAATTTCTTACACTGCAAACTAGGGGGTTTCCTTAGCTCATATGAAGCTAACATTTGGCATTCAGAAAAGCTGTACACAGGTGACTCTAAAAATATCTGCAGCCTATCTGACCAAATCTTTCAATTAGGTCAATTTCCTTCTTCCTAGTGTTTATGTAATGTTTTCTCTGCAGACTCAAGATGCCCATACCCTGCTACGTGTTCCCCAGCATCATTCTTTCACCTGATTAAACAACAGGACAGCAGGCTCCTTAAGAACTTATAAAAGGGTCTTCCCTGGTGGCTCAGTGGTAAAGAATCTGCCTACCAGTGTAGGAATCATGGGCTTGATCCCTGGGCAGGAAGATCCCACATGCCTCAAAACAGCTAAGTTTGTGTGCCAGAGCTACTGAGCCTGTGCTCTAAAGTCTGGAAGCTGCAACTACTCAACCATGCACCACAACTACCAAAACCCGTGTGCCTAGGGACCATGCTTTGCAGCAAGAGAAGCCACTGCAGCTCGAGAGCAGCCCCTGCTTGCTGCAACCAGAGAAAAGCCTGCATGGCAACGAAGCCTCACTACAGCCAAAAATAAAATCAAGAAGAAATCTTTAGCTTCATCTTTAAAAACCGATAAAGAAAAAGCTTCTCTAAAATTTTGAGATTTTTGACTCTCATTGGCCAAGCTTCCTGTCTTCAAGATGCTTCTTGGGTTTGTATCATCCTCTGTTCTAGACCATAATCCTTAAAGACAATGATCACCATAAATGCTCTTCTGTTTCCATTTATTCTGAGAGGTCAAAAGATGCAGCTGGTTTATGAGTTTATTCTGCCATGTATCACTACAGGCAGGTCAGCCGGCCAGCGGATGGATGGGCAGTGCTCACCTCCCCATATATTACTCTTGTCAACTTGGAAGGGATTTTTTTTTCCCTTTACCTTGTGAAAGGCCCATCAGCAATGAATCAGTGAAGTGAAGACGACAGTTGATTTGTGAATTTAGATTCTATAAAGTGACTCCGCTTTGGTGGGCTGTGTAGATAAAGCAAGTGTCATGATAAGATGCCAAGTGCAATTCCACAAAACCAAATTTATTGCACATTGGAGGAAATCATCCTATTTTAAAATGCCATAAATTCTAAATTGAATATTACTTATTCCCATGAATTTTGATTTATATTTTGAATATTTTTAATGGGATGCTAAATAGCTTAGGTTCGAAGTTATGAGTTTATGCATTTCCTCTTGCAGGCTATTGTGACTTGGCGCAGAATATATTGGCCATTCTTAGGATTTTATTTGTGTGGACCCTGGTGGGGGTGGGATAGAGGATTCATACTCCTGCTGAAGGCACCCTGTGGGGAATGATATGGATGCTGGTTATAAAGAAAAGGAGCTGGCTGACTGCAACCTTCCTTCCCTGAGCAGTCTCATAAGGAACTCAGAGAGGGACTTTTTGCACTAGCTCAGACATGGCTGACACAACCATGAGAAGGAGCAGGAATCCTGATTCCCCAAGTGTGTTCAGCCCCCATTAGCCACCCTAATTAGGATCCCTGTACTTGGGACTTCACTGATGGTCCAGTGGTTAAGAATCCCCCTTGCAATGCAGGGGACGTGGGTTCAATCCCCGGTCGGGGAACTAAGCTTCCACATGCTGTGGAGCAACTAAACGTGCATGTCACAACTACTGAGCCTGCATGCTCTGGAGCCCAGGTGCCACAACTCCCAAGCCCACACGCCGTGAAGATCCTGCATGCAGTAACTAAGATCAAATAAATAAATGAATACATTTTAAAAAACAGAAAAGAATCCCCATACTCTCTGTAACACTTAATGCCGCAATAATGAACGATTTCAGTGCTGATTTATTCACAAGTTGTGTCTCCTGTCATGGGTCGCATCTCCCGGCTCATGACTGTAACTTCACAGAGCTTGATAAGCAAGGAGAACTTCAGCGATGACGACAAAAACCTCCCTTGCCCAGAATGCTTTAAGCTACGACCTTTCCGGTTAATTCAGCTTTCTGCTTAACTGAGAGTTAAAAAACAAAAACAAGCCACCTAATTTCAACCCTGGCTGTTAGAGCACTTAAAAAAAGGAACACCCAATTTACCCCCCTCCAAGGAGAAAGATCAGGAAAGATTCTTTCAGCCTGTACCTGAAAATTGACGGCTTTCCCGGGTCCCCACCAGGGAGCAGCCCCTTTGGGACCATTTCCCTGGCCTGCAGTGCAAAGACAGCTGGGCTGCAAGGTCTTGAATGGCTTCCTCATTCTTTGTGCAGACTTCACCCAGCACCTGGCAGGCACTGTGAGGAGCAGGTTCTGAAACTGTCAGATCACATGGTCAGGGTTTCTCCAGCCTAGACTGGAGCTGCCTTGCCATGAATCCCCCAGGAATTCATGAAGCTTGAGAAGATTCAGCAGAACAGATTTGATATGCAGAGGTGTGTGCATGCATGCTCTTCTTGTCTGACTTTGCAGCCCCAGGCTCCTCTGTCCATGGGATTTCCCAGGCAAGAGTACTGGAGTGGGTTGCCATTTCCTCCTCCAGGGGATTGTTCCAAGCCGGGGATCGAACCCACATCTCCTTGGGTTCCTGCATTAGCAGGTAGATTCTTTACCACTGAGCCACCTGAGAAGCCCAGATATTCAGATATGGGCCTGGTAAAGCCAGGAAGGTCTCTAACTTCTTTTAAAATACTTTAAATCACTACTGTGTTTAGAACATGGATAGAGTTTGCATGGCACCTGCTAGAAAGGTTCTAAATCTCTGTGTAAATTGAAACCTAACTTTCGCAACCTGAGCCCTCTTGGGTCCCCAAGACCCCAAAGAACTGTGCTGTTTTTTCTTTGCATTTTACTATAGTTTTTCTTCCCATGAAGCATAGAGTATAAGAGAAACACACAAATACGCTTTTTAAAAAAAAGGTAGGGGAGTTATTTAGCATACTCTATTACCTGCTCTCTAACCACCACCTATCAGACTGTGGAGCCAAGTTTGAGTAGCTTAAATGCACAAAATAATGTGATTCCACATATGACCGCATTGACTGAGACCTGAGCTAGGGCTGCGTGTTGCAGGGAACACTGCCACATGGCCTCACAGGTACCCTGGGCTTCCTCACAACATCGTATGCATGCTTGCTCAGTTGCTAAGTCATGTCCGACTCTTTGAGACTCTATGTAGCCTGCCAGGTTCCTCTGTCCATGGGTTTTTCTAGGCAAGAATGCTGGAGCAGGTTGCCATGCCCTCCTCCAGGGGATCTTCCCAACCCAGGGATCGAACCTACATCTCCTTGGCTCCTGCCTTGTCAGGCAGATTCCTTACCACCAGGAAACCCTTTACATATGGTAGTGGGGTCCAAAAGCGAGTGTACAGAGTGGGAGAAGATAGGAAGAGAGGGGCAGACAGAGACAGACAGCCAGACAGACAGACACGGACAAGGAAACAGAGGCAAATACAGAGAGAGGGAGAGAAGAAAGGGAAGGAGAAAGAGAGAAAAAAAACAAACAGAGAAACAGAAGGACAGGGGGAGAGAGAGAGAACTTGGTGGAAGCTTATCCTTTTTATGAAAAGCTTCATGGAGAATCTCTCTGTCCCTTCCTATTCATTAAAATTAAGTCACTACAGAGGAGAAATATTATGTGACTTCCCTTACATGCAGAATCTAAAAAAATGATACAAATGAACTTATTTATGGAATAGAGACTCACAGATTCGGAGAACGAACTTATAATTGCCAGTGGGAAAGAAAAGATGGAAGGGATAGTTAAGGAGAATAGGATCAACATGTATACGCTGTTATATTTTAAATGGATAATCAACAAGGTCCTGCTGTACAGCACAGGGAACTCCATTCAATGCTGTGTGGCAGCCTGGATGGGAGCGGAATCTGGGAGAGAATGGATACATGGATATGTATGGCTGAGTCCCTTCACTGTCCACCTGCAACTATCACAATATGGTTAGCAGCTATACTCCAATATAAAATAAAAAGTTAAGAAAAGTAGTCTGACCCACATTCAAGTGGAGGAAATTAGATTCCACCGTTTGAAGGGAAGAGTGTCCATGAATGAGCAGACCTATTTTAAATCCACCACATAGGGTCATTGTGGGAAGCAATCTTGCCCTTTGATGGTGGTGAGATCCGGTCTGGGTGGTACCTGAGACCCTGCCAAACTCAATTAGCATTTTTCAGAAGCAACCAAGGGTTTGGCAAACCACCTTCCTACCTGGATGGATACTCATAGCATCTCCCGCAGTGCCATTTTCTTGGTTATAAGGCCTTTGAGAGAGAAGTTCACAAGCGATTCTGAGGCTTCCTCTGGCTCTCCAAATGTCATTTGATATTTTCTGGAACATCCTTACGGGGTGGGGGGGGGGGAAGGTCACTGTGCTGTGCCCCTGCTTGCAGTGTCTCTGTGCCCTTTACCGTGTTTGACAGGCCCTGTGCTGTGCTGTGCTTAGTCACTCAGTTGCATCCGACTCTTGCCACTCCATGGACTGCAGCCCACCAGGCTCCTCTGTCCATGGGGCTTCTCCAGGCAAGAGTACTGGAGTGGGTTGCCCTCTTTCAGAGGATCTTCCCAACCTAGGGATCGAACCTAGGTCTCCCACATTGCAAGAGGATTCTTTAGCAGCTGAGCCACCAGGGAAGCCCAAGAACACTGGAGTGGGTAGCCTATCCCTTCTCCAGGGGATCTCCCCGACCCAGGAATCGAATAGGGGTTCCCTGCAGTGCAGGCAGATTCTTTAGCAGCTGAGCTACCAGGGAACTAGTCATCCTTTAATGCCCACACTTCAAGCCCGTCTCCTCTTTTAAGTATTCCAGGCTGCCTCCAGGGACTGTTGACTCCCCCTGTCCCTCTGCTTGCCCACGGTCTCTTATTTTCGGGTCTGTCACAGCACCAAAGTGTCTGCCGTCTTGTCTTCTGGATGGTAGGTTCCCCTAAGACAGTAATCCTGCCCTTCTCCAGCCACAAACACAGCTCCTGGAATGTGGTGGGCCTGTATAGTCCATAAATGTTGGCTCAGAGGGGCTTAGAAAAGTGGGCAATTGTTTTAGCTCAGCATTTTCCCACATGGGACATATGCAAACTACACTTCATGAGATCCTATAAAAGGAGGGTTTTGTGTCAAATAAGTTTGAGACAAATCTACTTTTTTCATTTTCCCTTGAAAGTTCATAATGCATATCAATACTCAAATGGTGTTGAATGTGGTGTAGAGCTAAAAAAAAAAAAACTCTGCACCTTGAGGTCAACTTGGATTTGAATTTTGGCCACACTCCCATATGCCATATTTCCTTTGACTATAAAATAGGAGTGATATTATTCTTCCTTACCCCCTGGTGATATTGTTCTTGAGAGAATGAATTCAGTTCATGAAAGGCATTTAGATGGGTTAAGAATTGAATAACTATTGAGTAATATAATTATCAGTACAGGCTCTAAGAAGTCTTGTGACAATACAGTGTTTCCCAGACTTATTTGATAGTAGACCTTTTTTTTGCTCATCACACTTACTAGTTTACACCCACATTTTAGGATATATGGCAGCAGATTTGAAAATATTGGAAATTAGTCTCTGCAAATTAGATACTTTCAAGCTAGAAAATCTTAAAGATACCATGATTCTTAAAGGGTTGTTCCAAGTGATGAAGCTAGAATTAGTCAATGAATGAGTAGCTGACACTTTTGTGTCATTCAGATTTCTTTAACTGGCTGCCACCCTTTGAGAATTGATAAAACTACTTCAGTTATATTTGACTACATGTTTCAGTAGCCTGCACTGTGAAAAAGGAGTTACCAGCATAGTGGGTGGTAATCATGCTGAGCTTAGTGGATGTCCTTTTGTGAAAACTCAGCACTCGCTTTGTCATCCTTGTAGGCATGTTCAGAAAGAAATGCAATGCTTAAATTGCAGTCAGGGACTTCCATCTTTGGTAGGGAGCTTCCTGCTCCTGCGTAACAGAAGCTGTGTTGAGTGCTTACCCCTTATAAGCTAAGAGGCTTGTAAGTTTGTTTATTAGCTCTTCACAGAGACTTGAGGCTGTCAGGGGCTTCCTCAATCCTTAGATGGGTCTGGGCTCAAGGTGGCTGCTTAAATACCTGTGGATATCTGGGTCCTGATTTGAGTCTTGTAAAGTGGTTTTAACTGTCCCACAGACATGCCTCTTTTTTCTGGTAACAAACTACCTTGTTCTTTCTTTGGGAAGCCATTCCTTTCCACTCCCTGGCTATAGAGCTGAGGTAGGACTAACTGTAACCCCTGGCAACAGACTGGACACATGCCCCAGGTCTGGCCAATCAGAACATCCGTTTTCCCTGCTTCAGAAAAAGACACGTGACCTAAGTGGGCCAATGAGGCCCCTGAGTAGAACCATGGGGAGAAAGTCTGTCTGGTCAGACTAGGATGGGGGAGGGAGCAGTGTGGGGCGATGGCAAAGTTAGTGAAGTCTCTCAGTCGTATCCGACTCTTTGCGACCCCATGGACTATAGCCTACCAGGTTCCTCCATCCATGGGATTTTCCAGGCAAGAATACTGGAGTGGGTTGCCATTTCCTTCTCCAGGAGATCTTCCCGACGCAGGGATTGAACCGAGGTCTCCCACACTGTAAGGGAGACACTTTACCATGTGAGCCACCAGGGAAGTCTGTTGTCCAGGGAAACTTAGACATCAGACTTGTTTCAACCTCCTTTTTGAAAAAAATGTAGGGGAAGAGACAACTTGAATTACAATACAGTTCGTCTCCAGAATAATCATTAATAATATAATATCTCTGTTTTATTGAATATTTACTATGTGCCAAGCTCCTGTTTGCCCTCAGTTCTAACACACAACTTTTCTATTCGAAATCTCCAGAATCAGGATCCATCTTCTCTTTGATGGCCTCTTACAACTGCTTGCAGCCAAGCAATGGTCATGACCTAGTCGTCACTGCATTAACCAATATATCCCACTTCTGTTTTGTATGAATGCCAAAAGTAATATTTGGTGAAAATCTGTGTTAAAATAAGTCTTCAAAAAGCTTTTTCAACAAAAATTTCAAATGTTAAGAAAGCTTTGGGATATGCTTCCATCACCAGTGTTTTTCCTTTCTTGGAGAGACACAAAATAATATTGCATCTTGGGACTTCCCTGATGGTCTAGTAGCTAAGACTACATACTCCCCATGTAGGGGGTCTGAGTTTGATTCCTAGTCAGGGAAATAGATCCCAAATGCTGCAACTAAGAGCTCACATGCCACGACTAAACAAATCACCACTAAAAGATCCTGCATACTGCAACTAAGACCCAGTGCAGCCAAATAGATAGAGTAAATATTTAAAATAATAATATTGCATCTTGCAACTGATGGCATCTCCATTTCTTCAAAATACAAGATTATCTTACTTAGCGTTGAATTTGGTGTTATTTTATATCTAAGGAAAGCAATGCTTGGGGAAGTTAGCTAATTACCCCAATCCACCACCTAGTGCCAAGCTGAACCTGTGTGTATAAAGCACATAAAATTGGGCCAAATTAGTTCAGTTCAAACCTCAAATCATAAATGGACTTTGCCTTCTGGGCAGATTTCTAATTTGCAATCATAGACAGAGGTCATCTTTTCTTATTCCTGTATCAAAAAAGAAAGTTGTTTTTTTTTTTTTTTTGGTCCTTTCCCAAATCCAAACCTTCCGTTAGTGTTGCTGCTTTAGATAATGCCATCTCAGTACAGTAGCATCATGAAATAGTTACTTGTAATCTACAGGATTAGATGAAAGCCGAGTTCCTGGTCTGTTGTTTCTCTACCAGAAAATTGATACCAGGGACTTTCAGAGCTGAAAGAGACCAGTGAGCCTGCTTAAAACAACCAAGGGCCCAGCTGCCATGATGTGGCAACAATTAGAATACGATTTCCTTTAGGAAAATGACACTCAGTGCAACCAAATGCCCCAGTCGTTACAAACAATTTTTTCTGCACAACCCACCCATTCCCAAATTTTTATAAATTAAAATCATCCAATTTGGCTTCAGAGTTTGCTTGCATGGGCAGTGAGTTTCATCCTGGAATAAAGCGTCTCATGGGAAGAAGGGTCTTAGCACAGAGGCAATTTCTTGATGGGGGTGAAGGGCCTGGGAGCATTGCAAGACTTTCCTTCCTAGGTTGCTTTGAACCCTGGCTTTCATGTGAATATCAGACACTTTATTACCTTGACTCAGGTGACCTCATCTACCAGAATGAAGTCATCCATCCTACCAGGGAAGACAAACCTTCGTTCCAGAGAATCAGTTGGTCCCATCGAGGGCCCTGCTCACCCTCTTATCTCCAGCCAGTGAGGGAGTGCACAGTTATAAACCTGACAGGCCCCAGAGAGCCCCCATTCTGCACATCCCACTAAATCAAAGAGGAACCCAGAGACTCACGAAGTGCCAGCTTGCTACTGGGTAAGCACTGCTTGACTTCATTTCTGACTTGGGGGGATTGTTTTGCATCGAGGTATTTCTTGAGAACGAAACCATGGCATTCCACTAAACTTTGGGATTTTCCCCTTCTTCTTATTAAAGTATTAACTCCTGCCAGATAGGAATGCCAGGCACATAATTGCTCGCCTGGCCTTTTTATCCCAGGCTGTTGCACAACCCATAAACAGTCCAATTAGGAAACCAATTAAAACCAGAAAGAGGCTTCCTGAATTACCCAGCAGTTGAGGCAGTGCTGCCTTTTCGTTGTCAAGCAGTGAAAGGTTTTTATTGCATCTGCCGAAAAGGTGAAAGGATGAAGGAAAACCATGGCGCCCGCCCGCGGGCTGAGCTGCAGCGAGAGGGGAGCCCTGGGCAAACTCAGGGATGCTCTGGGGAATGACGAGGCCAGTGTCAGAGAAAGAGGAAGCTTTACTTTGCTTATTGGAAGCGAGACAGAAATTACAAATAAGAATGAAAAACTGGTCCATGAAGTTTATTCCTTTATTTCTGCAGAAGCTCTGGTGAATATGGATAGATTCAGAAAGTGGGCACTTTCCCTAGGAAACAGATCCTGCCTTGCATTCCTGGAGGCCTCTCATGTACACTGAATGCCAAATCCTTCTTCAAGGCAGCCCTCTCAGTGGTTGAAGGAAACTTACACCACCAAGAAAGAAGCTGACCTTGGCCAAGGTCACATACCCCTTTATGCATTTCTTCAAGAGACACTTGCTGTTGGCTGACTGCATGCAATAGACACTTCTGGGCCCTGGGGACCTGAAGGGTGAAGACTTCTGCCTCCCTTGACCTTGCAGCTTGTAGACACATCCACTCACTTCTCCCTGAGCTCACCTCCAGTTTAAACCTTTAGCTTCAGCTAATCCCAGGGCATGGCACACAGTGGATGCTCAGACAAGGGGATGATGGGAGAATCCAGACTCATAGCTTCTGCTCATCCCGCCTGACTATCAGCATTCCATCAGGAATCCTTTAAAAGATGGGGAAACTGATTCCTTCTTCTGAGATGGAAGCTTGCATGTGTGTGCATGCAGGAGTACCTTTGTACATGTGTGTATGCAGGCATGTGTGTGTGTGTTCTGAGGAGATATAGTTAATAAATTGAGCGTCCCTTGTTCTCCAGAGTATTAGGATCTCTGTCAATTACCGGGGCCACTCAGATCTCGTTGTGAAACTGACTTTGTTCTTTGCTGCCTATAGAGTCAGAAGAAGGAAAGTGGATGGGGGGTGTTATAGAGCTCTGAAATGCCAGGAGATGGTACCCTAGAAAAGCCCCTCAGTAGTAAAGAACCCACCTGCCAATGGAGGAGATGCAGGTTCAGTCCCTGGGTTAGGAAGATCCCCTGGAGGAGGAACTGGCAACCTGCTCCAGTATTCTTGCCCGGGAAATCGCATGGGCAGAGGAGCCGATGGGTCCGCAGAAGAGTCAGACACGACTTAATCACGAAACAAACAACTCTGCAACGGCACCAGCAGCCCTCTCCTTCACTCTGAGAGATTTTGCTATGTCTCCTTCTCCCTGCCCGGATCTGAGCTCCTTGAAAATAACCATGGGGGCCTCTTTGCTGCTCCAGCCACCCCGCCTCCCAGAATCTGGCTCAGGGACTGGCCCACGGTGGCTCCTCCTTGCATCGCTGACAGGAGAACACGGGTTTCTTGAGTGTCTCTGAGTTCCTCTGTCTTCTCACTCTGTTGGTCCTATAACTCTCTGAAGAAGTGAAGTGAAGTGAAG
The DNA here is from genome assembly GCF_042477335.2 of Ovis canadensis. Taxonomy (NCBI): domain Eukaryota; kingdom Metazoa; phylum Chordata; class Mammalia; order Artiodactyla; family Bovidae; genus Ovis; species Ovis canadensis. Next base: position 36,198,208 of record NC_091258.1, on the reverse strand, counting down.
TCGCTCAGTCGTGTCCGACTCTTTGTGACCCCATGGGCTGTAGCCTACCAGGCTCCTCCGTCCATGGGATTTTCCAGGTAAGAGTATTAGAGTGGGGTGCCGTCGCCTTTTCCAGGGGAAATTCCTGACCCGGGATCGAACCCAGGTCTCCCGCATTGTAGGCAGACGCTTTATTGTCTGAGCCACCAGGGAAGCCTCGCTTCATTTCCATTTTAGATGAGATGGTGGCTTCAGGACTAGGATTGAAGTCTGTACCTTCAGCCTCCTTGGATAAAACATTGAGTCTCATCCAAGTTCCTCCAATTATGTCAAGTTGCTTAATCTCCTTAAGCCTCTGTCTCCTCATCTATTAACCACAAACAATAATAGTCTGAGTCAGGTTGCTGGAGGATTGAATGAGTTCATATACGCAACGTGCCCAGACCAGGACCTGGCACATGGCAGGTCCTACATGATGTAAGCTGTTAACTATTTCTGTGCTCTGGTGCTTATCCAAGCTGTTTGCTTTCTCCTGGCAAGACTAGACCTTGAGTGTGCAAAGCTACACTTGCCCCTTTTTAGGGGGCTGATAGCAACATCAGTTTCAGTGGGCTTTGTGAGACTTCACGTGTGCCCAGCTTCCATGCTGCAATCCCCTGGAAAGTTGGTTGCCATGGATGGCACCTCTTATATATAGTAAGCACCATACTTTGTGTTTTCACAGGTCCTGTCTCATTTAGTAAAATAGCCAGCTTTGGCTTAAATTTCTGGTGAATGGGAGCCTACTGCATCATAAAGTTTCTACTGAAAGGTAGCATAGCAGAGCAGTTCAGAGTATGATTGACTCATGTTTGAACCGCAGTTCTACAGCAGTGTGTGCGTGCATGCTAAGTCATTTCAGTCACGTCCAACTCTTTGTGACCCCATGGACTGTAGCCTGCCAGGCTTCTCTGTTCATGGGATTCTCCAGACAAGAATACTGGAGTGGGTTGCCATACCCTCCTCCAGGGGATCTTCCCAACCCAGGGGTCGAACCTGCGTCTCTTATGTCTCCTGCATTGGCAGGCAGGTTCTTAGCACTAGTACCACCTGGGAAGCCCACAGCTGTGTGAACTTGAATGAATTACCTAAACTCTCTCTGCCTTATTTCTCTATCCACAGAATGAGTCCCAACCATTACAGGTTTTATTAGGATTAAGTGAGGGAATATTTGTAAGGTTTATTGAAGAGTGTCTGCTGTATGAAGTTAGCATGAGCCTGGCTCAGAAAGGGTCTGTAACCTCTGCATTCAAGATGAGTTTGTGCATGCTAAACCAGACCAGGGTACGCATTTTAGAGATTAGTAAAGGAGAACTCAGACAGCAGAACTAACTTCCCAAGACAGCATGGCTAGGAAATGGTCTAGATGATAAGGGCACCAAACCCAGAACTTTCTAAACTTGACGCTTTTGCTTGGCTCCACCAAGGGGCAAATATGGATTTCAGATCAGTAAAAGAAAGAACTATCTAACATTGAGTCATCCTAAAAGTGAAATTTATTTACCATAGCCTTACGTAAGGAAACATATCAAAATATTTTCAAATGAAAGGACATGATGTTTTCCATGTGCTTTGAAGTAACTGGGAATGAGGAAGGGGTGGACAGGGCCAGAGGAAGATGAAACAATGGCTAGGTGTCAGCGGGCATTAAAGCTGAGAACAGCAGGCTCAATCGATTATTCTCCCTACTTCTATATACTCTTGAAAATGTCTATAATAAATTTTAAAATAAAGCAGGATAAGTGATAGCACAAACAGGATTAGTGATAGAGAAATCAGGGAAATCTCACAAGTTCAGTAGCCAGAAGTCAGCCTCGTGGGGAGAAAAGGCAGGAAGACAGGCAGAGGGGAACAGCAAGTACATCACAAAGATTATTCAACTCTGTCTAAGAACTAACCCTGTAAAGCCTTGGAAAATGCCACTTATACATTTTCTGAATGATCAAATCAGCCAAGAGAAGATGTCTAATTAGCAACTGAAAATATTGCTGCTTTGAAAATGATGCTAATTTTCAGTAGGGTTTCTTCCCTCCAAACGGAGATAATGTGTGCAAACCTTATGCTTTGGATTAAATTTTCAAGTGTGTTTTAAATTTTGATTAGAATTATTTCAATTTAAAAAATTTTAATTGCTCTATTGTCTTCATCGCTTGCCGTCTGACTCCACCACTGGGACCCATTCCTGCACCTGCTGGAGTTCCATAGGCTGCCAGTTCAAACAGCCACATGTCAGTGAATAAAAGGAAAAGACAGTTTTGTTTTGTGTTTTTTTATATTTGTGAAATACTGCACCAATGCATGTAGTGTAAAATAGCCCAGTGTGGTCCCAGCTGAATAGTAAGAGGGTGATTTATTCCCAAGGCTCTGTTTCCATTTTTGCTGTTTACGATAGCATATCAACGGAGCTTTTTGATTGAATTACCACCTTGTATTCAGGCTGGGACCATGCATTATTACATATGTAAGTATAAATGTTGATGCAAATGAGCTTTCCTAATGAAATGAGAGGCAGTTTATTTTTCCTTGCATAATGGGTGATTCTGAGGACCAGATTTATTTTCTGAAAGTGAGTACATGCTTATTTTTCAATTTGTCATCCATTCTTAGCATGAGCACCCCAATAATTCAGATCCACAGATCTTTAAGCTTTCACATGTTAATGTGGAAGTTTTTTTCATTTTTAAACTGAAATCAATTTCAGTGTGATTTATCATCAGAGAATTACCTTATGTAAAATGCTTAAGTGAATGAAGTAATAACTTGAAGCCTATCAGGTAGAGGGCAATTTTCAGGTTCTCAGTCCTGAATAAATGGTGAGATCTTCGGGTCACCTTTTCATTCATTCATGTGTGCTTTAGTTATTACTGAGTTTGGGCCTGTTTAGAAGCTTCAGATGAGCTGAAAGTATTGCTTTTAAGCATTGCTGACTTTTATTTGATACCATTTAAGCTGTCCTCCTTGGCTGTTGCTTGCTCTGCTGCTATTCCCTTACCTGAACCAGCTGGCCACGTCTGGAGTTTATTTCACTCTTCATAAATTAGTGTACTAATACGGAGCCCCAGGCTCTCTCTTTGCATAAGAAATTAACCACAGCTTTCTCTGCTTTGAAATTTGGATTCGGTTGAGGATTTGCTTAGTAAATACTTGTCCAGAATTGCAGAGGGAGAACCAGACTGAAGGAAATGCAGTACAAAAGTGTTTCTCTCCCAGCTTCGAGGCGGTGAAGGTTCAGGTGAGCAGATGTCAAAGACAGACAGGAGTTTGCCTACCAAGGCTTCTACGTGGAGTATCAGTTTGGGGGTTAAGTAGGTGGCGCCCCTGAGAGCATAATGAGTTTGGGGACAATGACAGCTTTCTTTTCACAGGTCAGACATCTCCTAATAAGAACAATAATGTTTGATAGTAATCTTGTTTCTTTATTATACTTACATATGTATGGGGCTTCCCAGGTGGCTCAGATGATAAAGAATCTGCCTGACACTGCAGGAGACGTGGGTTCAATCCCTGGGTGGGGAAGATCCCCTGGAGGAATAACTGGCAACCCACTCCAGTATTCTTGCCTGCAGAATTCCATGGACAGAGGAGCCTGGTGTGCTAAAGTCCATGGGATTGCAAAAGAGTTGGACATGGCTGAGCACACTTGCATGGATGATAAATAATATATAATAATAAATATATTTATTTATTTAGCTTACAAATAGCTGTGAAAAAAAGAGAAGCAAAAGGCAAAGGAGAAAAGGAAAGATATACCCATCTGAATTCAGAGTTCCAAAGAATAGCAAGGAGAGATAAGAAAGCCTTCCTAACTGAACAATTCAAAGAAATAGAGGAAAACAAGAGAATGGGAAAGACTAGAGATCTTTTCAAGAAAATTCGAGATACCAAAGGAACATTTCATGCAAAGATGGGTAGAATTAAAGACAGAAATGCTGTGGACCTAACAGAAGCAGGAGATAGTAAGAAGAGGTGGTAAGAATACACAGAAGAACTATGTAAAAAAGATCTTAATGACCCCGATAACCACAATGGTGTGATCACTCACCTAGAGCCAGACATCCTGGAATTCGAAGTCAAGTGGGCCTCAGGAAGCATCACTACGAACAAAGCTAGTGGAAATGATGGAATTCCAGGATGCCAGCCAATATGGAAAACTCAGCAGTGGCCACAGGACTGGAAAAGGTCAGTTTTCATTCCAATCCCAAAGAAAGGCAATGCCAAAGAATGCTCAAACTCAACTGCACTCATCTCACATGCTAGTAAAGTGAGCTCAAAATTCTCCAAGCCAGTCTTCAACAGTATGTGAACCGAGAACTTCGGGGTGTTTAAGTTAGATTTAGAAAAGGCAGAGGAACTAGAGATCAAAGAGCTGGCATCTGTTGGATCATAGAAAAACCAAGAAAGTTCCAGAAAAACATCTATTTCTGCTTCACTGAATACTCTAAAGCCTTTCACTGTGTGGATCACAACAAACTGTGGGAAATTCTTCAAGAGATAGGAATACCAGACCACCTTACCTGTCTCCTGAGAAATCTATATGCAGGCCAAGAAGTAACAGTTAGAACTGAACTTGGAACAACAGACTGGTTCCAAATTAGGAATACAAGGCTGTATATTGTCACCCTGCATATTTAACTTCTATGCTGAGTACGTCATGTGAAATGCCAGGCTGGATGAAACACAAGCTGGAATCAAGATTGCCGGGAGAAATACCAGTAAATACCTCAAGATTGCCAGGAGAAATACCAGTAAATGCCAGTTACAGAAATACCAGTAACTTCAGATATGCAGACGATACCACCCTTATGGCAGAAAGTGAAGAACTAAAGAGCCTCTTGATGAAAGTGAAAGAGGAGAGTGAAAAAGTTGGCTTAAAACTCAACATTCAGAAAACTAAGATTATAGCATCTGGTCCCATCACTTCATGGTAAATAGATGGGGAAACAGTGAGAGACTTTATTTTTGGGGACTCCAAAATCACTACAGACAGTGACTGCAGCCATGAAATGAAAAGACCCTTGCTCCTTGGAAGAAAAGTTATGACCAACCTAGACAGCATATTAAAAAGCAGAGATGTTCCTTTGCCAATAAAGGTCCGTCTAGTCAAAGCTATGGTTTTTCCAATAGTCACATATGGATGTAAGAGTTGTACCATAAAGTAGGCTGAATGTGAAGAATTGATGTTTTTGAACTGTGGTGTTGGAGAAGATTCCTGAGAATCCTTTGCACAGCAAGGAGATCCAACCAGTTTATCCTAAAGGAAATCAGTCCTGAATATTCATTAGAAGGACTGATGCTGAAGCTGAAACTCCAATACTTTGGCCACCCGATGCAAAGAGCTGACTCTCATTGGAAAAGACCCTGATGCTGGGAAAGATTGAAGGTAGGAGGAGAAGGGGACGACAGAGGACGAGATGGTTGCATCACATCACTGACTCAATGGACGTGAGTTTGAGCAGGCTTTGGGAGATGGCAAAGGACAGGGAAGCCTAGCTTGCTGCAGTCCATGGGGTTACAAAAAGTCGGACATGACTGAGAGACTAAGCAACAATAAATATATGTATTATGCTAATGTATATAGAATTTATATCATCATCATCATAATACTCACTTATTTATCACTTCCTGGGTCCAGGCAGTATGCTAAGTATCTAACATGCATTATCTGATTTAATCTCCAAAACAACCCTCCAAGGTAAGAACCACTATAATCTCTGTTATACAGATGAAGAAGCAGAGGCTCAGAGGAGTTAAGCAATTTGGCCAGGGTCACCCAGCTAATAAGCAGAGGAACCAAAATTTAAACGCAGCCTGGCCTGAAAGCATTCTTCATCTCACAGGCATTTGACTTTAGCGAGGTTTCCGCCCGTGGAGGAACGCTTCTCTGTGCAGTGTTTCTTAAAACCCCCATGATCTCCCATCCTGCGGAAGGGAAAGGAGATTGTGTAGCCCAGTGGTGGGTGAGAAGGCTAACTTTAAAAGTCAGACAGACCTGGTTAAGCTCCACCTCTGGGGTTGTCATTTCAGCTGCATGGCTTTGCATAAGTTGCTTGACCTCTGTCTGCCTTGGTTTCCCTGCCTAAATTATGGGGATACTAATGATAATATTGTGATGGTGAAGAATTCGTGAAGCAGGGCCCACATCCAATGGGTCAGAACAGACTGGCACCAGCTATCCTTACATTCAAATCTTAACACCAGATTTACTCAGGTGGGAGCTGCCTCTGGGAGCTGTTTTAAAGGGGCTTATCCATTTGCATTTCTAATTACCCTCTAACTACCTGCCTGTCCAGTCCTCTGAGGACTTGCTTGGTGATTGATATGATGCCACTTAAAAATTTCTTTGAATTCCTCAGAAGAAAGGTTTTTCTGTACAGTCCAGCTGGTGGTGTTACCATTTCGAGGCATCTGAAAACCTAACTGTGCCACTGATACGCTCGTAGGGAGTTGAAAGGGGGATTATCTTTTAAGACTTGAGAATGTTGATGTTTGCAAATATTTTCTTGCTGCCTCTCCTAATACTGCAAATTGAGTGCAGAGATAATGGGCAAAGGATGACATCATACGAAATAGCAGCCTTTTAAGTGCAAGAGCTAGAGAAACCACTTAGAGTAATTAGGAAATCCTTAAACAAGTGTTTGCAAAGTATTGGCTCACCCTGAAGGCTGGCCTTTTTTTTTTTTTTCCCCCTGGCATCCAACTTGAAAAATCTGACCTTGAATAATTATCTACTTGCTGGCTTTCAGCACCAGGAGAAGAAGGGCTCTGGGTCACCGTCTGGTTGCGTGCGGACGACACTGCTGAACACTAGTGCAGTTAATAAGCGAGGAGATGTTTGGGAGAGAGCTCTCAGCTGGAAGGACTGTGCAGAGTAGAGTTGCAGGGGGTCCCTGCTGGATGCTCTGGGAGAAAGTGCCAACTTTCTTTCCTCTTGCTTCCATTCCAGAACAGCTAGCTGGCTCTTTGGAAAGCTTGGTAAAATATCTCTTGCTGTTGAAACTGGCTTGGATGCTGAGAGTCACTGTGGCCACCTCGAGAAAAGCTGGTTTTTTCAGGATGGCCCTTTGACCTATTTCGGAGAAGGGAGAGAATGATTGGAAATCCTGTCTTTCGGCGCATGTATTCTCAGTGAGATGGGGTGAGCAGGGAGGAAACTAAGCTTGGGGTTGATATTAAATCTATTATTACCTAGGTAAATACAGAATATCTTCTGAAAACCAATTTTCTTGTCCTAAAGAAAGAGAAATGCAAATCAAAACTATAATGACATATCACTTCACACTGGTCAGAATGGCCATCATCAGTGTACACACTGCTGTTTCAAAATAGATAACCAACAAGGACCTCCTGTACAGCATAGGGAATACTGCTCAATATTCTATAATAGCATAAACGGGAAAAGAATTTGAAAAAGAATAGATTCATGTATATGTATAACTGAATCACTTTGCTGTAGATAAGTAACTTTCAGAACATTGTTAGTCAACTATACTCCAATATCAAGTGAAACTTTTTTAAAAAGACTGCAAGCAGTCTATGCTGGAGTAGGTATGGAGAAAAGGGACCCCTCCTACAATGCTGGTCAGAATGTAAATTGGTACAGATAATGTGGAGAACAGTGTGGAGGTTCCTTCAAATACTAAAAATGGAACCACCACATGATTCAACAATCCTACTGCTGGGCATATATCCAGAGAAAACCATAATTTGAAAAGATGCATGCACCCCAAAGTTCATTGCAGGACTCTTTATAATAGTCAAGACATGAAAGCAACCTAAATGTTCATCAACAGATGAAGAGATAAGGAACAATGCCTGTTGATGGACATTCCATATACAATGGAGTATTACTCAGCCGTGAAAAGAACAAAGTAATGCCATTTGCAGCAACATGGATTGACCCAGAGATTATCATACTAAGTGAAATAGGCCAGACAGGGAAAGACATATATCATATGATATCACTCATATGTGAAGTCCTATTTTTAAAAATAGACAAGTGAACTTTTTTGCAAAACAAACAAACTCATTGACTTCAAAACAAACTTACAAGGAGAAACATGGTTGGGGGAGAGGGCTACATTAAAAGCTTGGGATTAACATATACACACTACTGTATATAAAATAGATAACCAATACAGACCTACTGTATAGTACAGGGAACTCTACTCAATATTCTATAATAACCTATAGGGGTAGAGAATATGAAAAAAATTATTATAATATATGTATATATATATAACTGAATCACTTTGCTGTATATTTGAAACTAACACAACATTGTAAATTAACTCCAATGACATTTTAAAAAATAACACCTCACTTAGCATAAAACCTTCAGGGGCAAGCCTTAGTCCTCAAAAACTAATAATGGGCCTTAATGGAGGTCAACGGGCTTCCCTGGTGGCTCAGAGGTTTAAGCATCTGCCTGCAATGTGGGAGACCTGGGTTCGATCCCTGGGTCGGGAAGATCCCCTGGAGAAGGAAATGGCAACCCACTCCAGTATTCTTGCCTGGAGAATCCCATGGACGGAGGAGCCTGGAGGGCTACAGTCCACGGGGTCGAAAAGAGTCGGACACGACTGAGTGACTTCACTCAGTCATTAATGGAGTTCAACAAAGAGGAGATCCACCCTCATTCATTACCTTTTCATATTCAAAACTATCTAAATTACAAAAGAAACTAAAGGCGTACAAAGAGTTGGGGGAGAAATTTTTCTAAATAAATTCAAGCACAGGAATTTAGATTGTCCATGTGTTTTTGTTTTTTTTAAATGATGCTCAAATTCCACATGGTAATTTCTTCATACTGTATCTTGTATTTATTCCTTAAGCTCCTAGTAAAATGCTCTGTGTAGGTTCTCAGCGATGTATTGAGTCGCTTATGTGCCAGGCACTGTGCTGGCTGATGGGGCTACAAGACTGAACACAATCAACAGTATGCCTCCTCTTTTGGAGTGTGCAGTCTCATGGAAGGCATGTGTTAGATGAAGGCAATCACACACACACATATGTTACTCTAACTCTTGGTAAGAGCTAAGAAGGGAAAGTGAAGATGTTCCTGGAGATTTCATTTAGGTTTGAGGTGGGATAGGGTGGCACAATGAGGACTGGTCAGAGGGGCTTTCCTTAAGAGATGGTGTTCCAGCTGACACCTGAAGGATACATATAGAACTTAACCAGGCAACGAGCAGAGGTTCTCCAGCAATTGATAACATATGCGAGGACTCTCGGAGAAGGCAATGGCACCCCACTCCAGTACTCTTGCCTGGAGAATCCCAGGGACGGGGGAGCCTGTTGGGCTGCCGTCTATGGGGTCGCACAGAGTCGGGGACACGACTGAAGTGACTTAGCAGCAGCAGCAGCAGCAGCAGCAGCAGCAGCAGCAGCAGCGAGGACTCTTGGAAGAGAAGACATTGGTCAACTGAAGGAATTCTCCATCTTAAGCAGCAGGACATGGGGTCAGCGAGACAGGCAGGAGCGAGATTAGCGAAGTTTGCCGGGCTATAGCAAGGCACTGGAACATTATCCCAAAATCAGAGGGAAAGCACTGATGTGTGTGAGTGTGTGTTACATTTACAGCTTTTACTTACTTTTTATGTTAAAAGATTATTGATTTTTTTAATTAAACATTTTATAATATTTACCTATTTAATTGGCTGTGCTTGGTCTTCACTGTGACATGTAAATTCTTAGTTACGGCATGTGGGATCTAGTTTCCTGACTGGGATTCAAACCGCCTGCATCGGGAGTGTGAAGTCTTAGCCACTGATCCACTAGGGAAGTCCCTATTTACAGCTATTAAAGCAGTAAAGTTACACAATCAAGTTTGCATTTTAAGATCCTTTGGGATATATTGTAAGAGGAAGTGAAAGATGTAAGGAGGCCAACTGAGACAGAGTCCAGATGAAAGACAGTGGTCTCAGATGAAGGTGCTGGAGACAGCTACTGGAGAGATAGATCAGGAAGGGACTATTTTTGCAGGAGGAACTGGCAAACCTTGGTAAGACTGAATGGAGGTGGGGGGCTGGTGACCGAGACGATGATATCAAGGATGAATTCTGGATATCTGCCTTCAAGTGGCCATTTACATAGAAGAAAAACCCTGAAGGCAAGCAAACTTGGAGATGGAAGATAAATATGAATGAATGAAGCATCATAATGATTTCTTTACTGCCTATTTAAGACTCTGACAGAGGATGAGATGGTTTGATGGCCTCATCAGCTTGATGGAGATGAGTTTGAGCAAGCTCCAGGGGTTGGTGATGGACAGGGAAGCCTGGCATGCTGCAGTCTATGGAGTCACAAAGAGTCGGACACAACTGAGCGACTGAACGGAACTGAACTGAAGACTCTGACTCACTGACTATCCTGAGAGTAGAACGCAGGACCCTGGGCCTCCCTGGCGGTTCAGTGGTAAAGAATCCGCCTGCCCACGCAAGAGCCATGGGTTCAATCCCTGGTCGGGGAAGATCCCACATGCCCCGGAGCAACTAAGGCTGTGTGCCACAACAATGGAGCTTGTGCTCTAGAGCTCAGGAACCACGACTACCGAGCCCACATACCACAGGGTCCATGCTCCACAACAAGAGAAGCCACTGCAATGAGAAGCCCGCCCACCACTACTTAAGAGAAGCCCCCACTTGCCGCAACTAGAGAAAAGTCCACACAAAGCAGTGGAGACCTGGCACAGTCATAAACAGATAAATTGCATAAAGACAGGGCCCATGTAGATGATCCGTTCCTGTCCTTGGTAGTTTACAAGGACGTGGAGGTGTTTTTACAGCATCCACACCTATATCCCATTTCTTAACATGTGCTCGACTTCTTCATATCTTTCCTGCTGGCAGCCTAAGTGTGTTCACTCCCAAATTTCTATGTTACACAATGGCTTTTGATGATGAATATAAATCATCCATCCACTCACCCCCCCCCCCCAAAAATGGAGGGATTGATCTCTTTTCCATCCCAAGTTGAGCCCTGCTATCCACAATCTTCTCCTGGTAACGACGGAGGGTACAATTCTTAAGAGATATTTTAACAAGGTTTCTTGAGTCATTTCAATAAGTTCTTTAAAAGAAACAGTGTATATTTTTTTTTCAGGAAGTAAACGAGGGCATTTGTACCATTATAAATCATGATGGATTTCCATATTCTCTGCCATAAAGAACCTTTTTTCTCTTAGAAAGGAAAATTAAGGTTGCTGTTCCAGGGGATAACTTTCATTATCTTTAGCATACAAATGATCTTTTAAAAAGATTTTCTTCCTCTACGTATGTACAGTATCAATGATATAATTTACATTGCATCCTTCATATTAACACTCTGATCCATCATCGCTAACAATGCAGGTCTTTGTGTGAGGGGCTGTCGGACAAATGTTTTAGCTTGTGAGAAGAAAATTGTTAGCATTTGAATAGAGAATGGTACAGGAAGGATTAATAGCCTACTTTGATGGATTAGAATGTAGGGAAATTGCTCAATATTAATATGAAAATGTTTGTGAATTGGTTGCAAGGTGCTGTCAATGGAAGATGATTATGTCTCCAAGGCCTTATCAGTTGAGACTTGACTCTTAGCAAAGACTTTCATACAAAAGACTGATGAGGGGTGTGGAAGATGGCTGGCTCCAGGAACTGGGACAAAAACCCACCATTCAACCAGTGAAGTCCTCCTGTCACTTTGGGTGCCCTTTCTGTATTATTGTACATCTTTATATTAACATATTTGAATATGCATTTATACTAAAAGAGAAAGGAAATTGTGGGCAAAATTGTTATGTCCATAGTTTAGCCTTTCCATCTTTGGAAACCCAATCAGAAACAAGCAGGTCATTCTCGCATAGCTAAAATTTTGGCCTGAGTACAATGGTTTCCCAGATGGTAATTTGCAAGGATGGTCGACAGTTCTGAAACCATGATATGGAAATGACTGTTTAATATGAGCGTCAACCAACTCAGTCAGCACCAGCCTAATTTTCGAATGATGTCTATGAGGTTTGGGAGGTGGGTATTAAAAAGTCTTATCTGCAAAATTGCACTCCGGTGTTTTCAAGTATCTTAGGTGTTCATTTACCTTTGAAAATAGATTTGGGACTGAAAGTTCAAATTTGGGACAAAAGGGAAACTAATAAAGCTTTGTTGCCTCTACAAAAATCTGAAACAATAGCCAGCCCTTTTTGCCCGACTGATGGGGTACCCACCAGCGTATGAGGGCAGCCGTGCGGTAATGCTGTCATTCATTCTCACTGACATCAGAATAAAAATGACAGGCTGGGCACCGGGAGATACTCCTCTAAAAATCAAGGCACTGTCTCATCCGAGAACGGAATGCTCAACAGCATCCTTGGAATAAATTTTTCCTGTTTAAGTTTCATATTTAATGCTAGAGCAGGCCTTTTCAACCTCAGCACTACAGACCTTTGGAACGGAATAATTCTTTGTTGTGGGGCTGTCCTGTGCATTGTAGATGTTTAGAAGCATCTCTGGCCTCAACCCAGTAGAAGCCAGTAGGTTCCCCCCCAGTTGTGATGGCCAGAAATATCTCAGACACTGCCAAATGTCCCCTGTAGGACATTCTAACCCCCAACAGTTGAGAAATACTGAGCTAAAGAAAAGTAATTGAGTTATGTAGAAATATTATTATTGGGATGAAAAACTGATATAATGTAAAATTTTCTTCTCCTTAAAATAAAAGGTAAGATTCCAGGATGCTTATTTAAGCATTTTAAAAACAATGATACTAGCAACTATCTATTGAATGCTAGTGATTTACTGGGCATCAGACGTTTTGACATCACTATATGGTCTTTGGAATAATCTGATGAACTGGGTCAAATGATTCCCCTTTAACAGAAACTGAGGCTTAGTCATTAAACCACTAGCCCTGTGTCAATTTGCTGTGTATATGTGCTCAGTCATGTCTGACTCTTTGCAGCCCCAGACTCCTTTGTCCATAGAATTTTCCAGGCAAGAATACTGGAGTGGGTTGCTATTTCCTCCTCCAAGGTATCTTCCTGACCCAGGGATCGAACCCAAGTCTCTGGAGTCTCCTGCATTGGCAATTGGATTCTTTACCAGTGAGCCACCTGGAAGTCAGTTTGCTAAGATAGCATAAATGATGGCCAACTCTGAGTCACCCTGGCAGCAGTGCCTGTTCATGGCTTCCAAGCATTCCTGGAGGTGAGGTCCTTGCTACAAATAGCTGCAAGGTGCCCCTACAGTCTCCTGTGCTGGATGAATCTCAGTCTCCACCTCTACCCTCTAAATGGAGGTTGCCTCCACCCTAGGCTGCTGAAGGGTCACCAGGCAACCTGGCAGTGGGGAAGGGGGTGGGGCGAGCGTGTTGTCAACCCCAGGGTCCTGCTGGAGAGGGAGGCATTGTTCAGCTCTCCATGATGCTTTGCACCATTCCTGCTGCACTAAGCTGACATCTTTGCTGCACATGTTCACACCTGCAAGCTGCAGAAACCTGAACTAACAGCTCTTGGAATGACATAGAAGCCTGAGGACCTGTGCAGTGCTTCCTCTTTCCCCAGAGACTCTGGAAGTGAGAGGCCCTAAAATGGTGACATTTGATCCTGGCCTGGTATCTAGTAGTTTCAGTCTAGTTGGCACAGCTAAGTATGGAGTCTGTACAAAAATAAATGCACCTTTGGAGAAATATGCAAATTGACATAGGTTTTTTGGGGAGGTCATAGAACCCGCCAAGCCTCTTTTTCCCTAGAGTCAGATTGTGGAGTCATTTCCTGATGAGTATGTGGGCTCTCCAAGAATTTTATCATAACTCAGAGTAACACCTTCTTCATTGAAAAAAAAAAAATCTGTTTTGGACATACTGGGATCTAATTTGCGGAAATGAGCAGTTACAGTAATCAGCCAGTGTGTGCTAGGCAGACAGGTGACAGCCTCCCCGGGCCTGGCAATGTGCATTTAAGAGAGCTGACAGTTCGCAAGGCCAGCTGTGGCAGATGCGCCCGCCGCCTGCCCCCGGGATTGGCAGCTCCATTATTGCTGTTGTCAGTGTTTGCGGAGTGCTGACCCAGGCGCCAGCCAGGCCTTTCCCAGGTAGAGATGTTCATTGTCACCTATTAATTCCCAGGCGAAGACCAAGTCGCGATAGAGGGTTGGCAGCTCTTGATCGCGCCGCTGGACTTTCTGCTTTAATTCCTCCTTGTCTGCGGTTCACGAATGCCATCCTGCATCCTGTCTGTTGTCAGCTTTCCTCTCTTTTCTTTTTGAATTAAAAACATTCCCCCAAAGTTACATACCTTCCTAGTTCTAAAAAAATTCCACAAAGCTCCTCTCTGCCTCAAGTTCCCTATTCGCCCACCCCAGGTCCATTGTCTACAAGTGGCTCGTTTCTTTCTGGTGTATCTCTGTGCACATATCCCTTGTTTCTAAATCACATGTTTGTATAGCTTTATCTTCATATTTAAGTCTAGGTACTGCCTGTTAACTCCCCACTGTAGAATATGAGCTTCCAGTTCTTCATGTATTTCCCTACCACTGCCCCCAGGACACACCTGCCTGGCATCACAAGCCCCCCCTTGCAACCACCTTCCTCACAATAGAGCTGCCTGCCTGGCATCACAAGCCCCCCTTCCAACCACCTTCCTCATAATAGAGTTACATCACAATTTGCGTTTAACTCAACATTCGACATTTACCTTGTTTTGATCAAGTCAGTATAACCCATGACTGAGCCATTTGATTACATGATGATTACGTTTCCTTCTTGTGTAACTTTTTGTTTTCCCCGGAGTTGCCAATATCTATGTACCTCTCAGTCATTCACGTGCAGCCTATCAAAACTGTGACTGTCTTCCCAACATTCGTAAACACATCTGCCATCTGACCAGTTTGGGGTTCTTATAGCTGACATCCCTGTGGCCCCCAGCACTAGCCCGTTCTCCTGCTGACAGCCTCCCTGGTCTTTCTTCACCATCATCCCAGGGGGGGCCCTTTCGTCTCTTTATTAAGTTAAGTCTTTGCTTCCTGTCGCTGTCTTTCAGTGGGCATCACCTAGAGACTTCTGACCGTAGGTTCATGTCTTCTCTGACACTGAAACTGGAACTGGAACTGAAATTGTCTTTTCCCTAATGTGTCAAGACTTCCCATCACGTGTCAAGACTGCAAGTGACCCCATTTCAAAACATCATAAAAACCTCTTACAGTTTCCCCTACCTTATTGCTCCCAAGGCAGCAGCATGTTTTTTGGAGTCATAGACTTTTTTTTCTAGCTCTCAGGAGCATTGAGTATATCCCTGTAATCTATTTCCCACTGACGTCTCAAGATTAATAATAGCCTGCATTGAGTAGCCTTTTACAGTGTAGCAAGCACTGCCATAGACATCCCCCACTGCAGAAGCCAGGTAAACATTAAGAATGTTGCATCTGACAAGGCTGAGCCTGACTCGGGACCACACTGCACATAACTGGGGTCTGGGACACAGGCTTCAGGCTCTAGGCGAGTGCTTGAAAGACCAACAGCGCATGTGCAGGTAGTACCAGAGAATCAAGGCACCATAGAAGTTTTTCTTTTGATGAGCTTAGCCAGAAGTTTGCATTAAGAAAGTCTTCCAACGAACTCTTTTTTGTATCAGCCAATTTGTTTTGGATAAGTTTAGTATGTTATGGTTTAATAAGGGCTTCCCTGATAGCTCAGTTGATAAAGAATCTGCCTGCGATGCAGGAGACCCCAGTTCTACTCCCGGGTTGGGAAGATCCCCTGGAGAAGGGATAGGCTACCCATTCCACTATTCTTGGGCTTCCCTGTGGCTCAGCTGGTAAAGAACCCACCTGCAAAGTGGGAGACCTGGGTTCGATCCCTGGGTTGGGAAGATCCCTTGGAGGACGGAAAGGCTCCCCACTCCAGTACCACGTGCAGGTAGTACCAGAGAATCAGAGGCAGAATCAGAAAATTTTGCTTTGATGAACTTAGCCAGAAGTCTGCATTAAGAAATTCTTCCAATGAGCTAATTTTTTTTTTCCATATCAGCCAAAGTGTTTTGGAAAAGTTTAGTATGTTACGGTTTTATAAGGTTTCTTATAATTTTATTTATTTATTTTTGCCTGTTGGTGGGTCTTCGTTGCTGCGGGGGCTTTTCTCAAGCCGTGCCAAGTGGGCCCTGCTCTCTAGTTGCGATGCATGGGCTTTTCATGATGGTCGCTTCTCTCGTTGCGGAGCACTGGCTGTAGGGTGTGCAGGCTTCAGTACTCATGGAGTGAGAGCACAGTAGTTGCAGCTCCTGGGATCCAGAGCACAGGCTCAGTAGCTGTGGCTTACGGGCTTAGTTGCTCCTTGGCATTTGGGATCTTCCTGGACCAGGGATTGAACCCACGTCTCTTGTATTGAGCCACTAGTGAAGCCCCTGGTTTTACAAGTTTTTGAAGTCGATATGGTCCAACTCTTTGCCACTCTCTGGACTGTAGCCTGCCAGGCTTCTCTGTCCATGGGATTTTCCTGGCAAAAATCCTGGAGTGGATTGCCATTTCCTTCTCCAGGGGATCTTCCCAACCCAGGGATTGAAACCTTGTCTCCTGCATCTCCTGCTTTGCATTCAGTGGGTTCTTTACTCACTGAACCTTCTGGGAAGCCCATATGGTAGGTCAAGGGAGCCCCATAATATTTTCAGGGTTTAGCGCTTCTAAAGGTCTTAATCGGTTTGTTTAGATGATTGGCTCCCCCACAACTTTCCCACCCACTTACTCTACTTTGATGAAGTTAATTTCTATAATGATTCCTGAGTTAGGTTTATCCTAGGAAACTAACTTTTAGGCATTGACCAAAAACTCCTGTAAGAATGTTCTCTTGACTAAACAGCTTTGCAGTTGAAAAAGAAAGAAAGAATTTTATATCCAAATTAGCAGGAGAAAATTTTCAGCCTATGCTCTCTCTCTCTCCCTAATATTTTCCCTTGACCCTACTCTACTTCCTCCCACCATGCTGGGAATACAGTGTTACTGATCATGGTAGGTGGGAAAACAAAAATCAAAACAAAAGAATTCCACTGATCTTTATCAGAGTTTATGAACCATTTTTGGTTAGCACATGCAAAGGCCCTGTGGCCCTTTTAAGTCTCCCCATTCCCCAATGCTCTGCTTTCTCAGGTAACAGCTAGCTAATTTTTAAAGTACTTCTTTTTTTTGGTTGTACCACACAGCAGGTGGGATCTTAGTTCCCAACCAGGGATTAAACCTATGCTCCCTGCAGTTGAAGTGCAGAATCTTAACCAATGACTGCCAGGGAAGTTCTGTTTGGAAAGTATTTTTTAAAGTAATTTTTAAAATAATTCCTGATGAAATATTCTGGACTAATGTGGTTTAATCAGTTTGAAAAACACATGTTCTAGAGACTATTCCTTAATCCAAAGAGGGAAGAGAAGTAGTGGAATTTCTGATCTTGGCAGGCAGGGGACTTCTGTATTTTTCAGCCACGGAGAACAGCCCACCTGGAGAACCAATGCGGTACAGACAAAACAAGGAAGTATTTGAGATCACTCCTTACTGTAAATTGAGATAATATAAAACATGCATGCCTTAACCTGTATTCCAAACACAGAGGGGACAGCAAAGTGCTTGGTAATGAAATACAGTATCTGAGAGAACTTGACTCCCCATAAGCGTGTTAGTTTTTACCAAACCAATTTCATTTCTTAACGTTTCCCTGCCAACATATAGCACTCTCACATAACTCCCTTGTGCGTGCATGTTCAGTTGTGTTCAACCCTTTTTGACCCCATGGACTGTGACCTGCCAGACTCCTCTGTCCATGGGATTTCCCAGGCAAGAATACTGGAGTCGGTTGCCGTTTCCTTTTCCAGCGGATCTTCCCGACCCAGGGATCAGACCTCCATCTTTCACTTTAGCAGGTGGACTCTCTACCACTGAGCCATGGGAAGCCCCCATAACTCCCTCACAGAAGGTAGACTCCTGTACCTCATTATTCCATACCTGCCCCAAACCAGATTTTCTTTTCCTCAGGCACAGTCTGCATAAAATTAAATGTGTGTAAGTGTGTGTATCAGTGAGGGCTTAGGGTTGCAAATGGAGAGGTGGATTCTATTATCTTAAGTAGAAAGGGGAATTTAGTCAAAGTTTATCACACAGTGTAGAATTGATATTCAAAACAGTAACCGATAGGGTCTGGCACTGGCCAATCAGAAGGGGACTGGAACAGGTTCCTGGTGGCCTCCTGCTGTTCCAGGAGTTAACCCTTAGCTTTCCCTTGATGGGGAGAGCTAGACAGAATGGCGGGGGCAGGGGGGAGGGGTGCTAAGGGCAGGGAGTTTTTCAACTAGAGCAGGATAAGATGCAGTCAAGGAGCTTGGAGCCACAGCTGTTTACTGATGGGAGCAGGAGCACCTCGACATTTTCACCACTGGCACAGGCTCAGTAAGGCAGACCTGCTGATCATCACTGCTGGCCACGAAAGACACGAAGAGAAGCAGGCTGGAGAAGAATTCAGAAACCCAGATAGTAGGAATGGTGCCTGCATATCCTTTGGGGCTTCCTAGATGGTAAAGAACCCGTCTACCAGTGCAGGAGGGGTAAGAGACACGAGTTTGATCCCTGGGTTGGGGAGATCCCCTGGAGGAGGAAATGGCAACCACTCCAGCATTCTTGCCTGGAGAATCCCATGGACAGAGGAGCCTGGCGGGCTATGGTCTATAGGGTCACAAAGAGTCAGACATGACCGAAGTGGCTTAGCATGCACTAAGTGTACACTTAGCATGCACGCACGCATGCTCCATATCCTTTACGAGAGCCACTGGGCGGCGGGGGGGGGGGGGGGGGGGGTTCCAGCTGCTGATTCTGAGCATCACTGCTGTGAGGGAATTCCTCACTGTGCCTTCATTTCTGTGGCATTCATGCAGGAACAAAGTCCTGCATGGGAAAGTCCAGGCTGGCCAACGGTAGGCTTGACCCCTGACTGCCAGGGAGTGAGGAGGGCAGTGCCGCTTCCCACTACACAGCCAGTGGGATTTCTTCCAAGGAGAAAAGGGCTTTTGATGCTGTGTATCCATCCTACTAGGCTTCCCTGGTGGCTCAGATGGTGAAGAATCCACCTGCAGTGCAGGAGACCTGGGTTCAATCCCTGGGTTGGGAAGATCCCTGGAGGAGGGCATGGCAACCCACTCCAGTATTCTTGCCTGGAGAATCCCATGGACAGAGGGGCCTGGTGGCCTACAGTCCATGGGGTGGCAAAGAGTTGGATACAACTTAGCGACTAAGCATAGCCCAGCATCCACCCCACTAGGATGAAGGTTTGTTGTTGGGACAAAGATGTTTCCTACAAGATGGTCTGTCTCCAAACCTGTTTCTCTTACTTTCCCTCATCCAAAGAGGAATTTTGTAAACAAATTTTGTGAGCAAATCATCTTCGTCGTCACACACACACAAAAAACCCTTAAAACAACTGCAAGGTGATCGGCAGTGTGTTGCCAAGCTCAAGGTCACCTTGGATTTTCATCCTGACTGCCATGCTTTTCTTCTCATTAAAATATCTGACAAGAATTCTTTGCATGGATGAGCAGCTCCAGCCACCCCGGCCCCACACTGTTCTCACAAAGATGTTGTCCTGTCATAGTAAATAATTGTGCCACCAGCTGAAAACCAGTATCTGTGTTATACACACATTAACACAGAAATCTCACATTCATACAGGTACGATGCCAGAAGATACCGCATGATTTTTTGATGAAATAACATGGATCCTTCCCTTTAGGTTACTTATGACTGGCCTAAAAAAATAGGGTTTTACATCTTTATTCATTTCCGGATCCCTATTGCACTTGGCAAAAAGCTTTGATCACAGTTGATGGTTGAAAATGTTTATTGAGTTGGACAGCAGTGTTGGGAATTGCGAGAATAAGACTATGTTCTAAGTCTCAGAAGCTGTATACGGGAGGAGATCAAGTGCAGTGGCTAGTGTTACAGGGTGACCAGCTGTCCCAGTCTGCCTGGGATGGGGAGGGGGCCCAGGACACTGGAAGTGCAGGGTTTGAACTGGGAAAGTCAGGGGCTAGGGTACCTGACAACCTGGATTTGAATTCTAGTTCTACCACTTATCAGCTGTGCGATTCAGTTTTGTACCTGTAAAATGTCAGTAATACCCCATTTATCACTGGGCATTGGAAATATGCTCATATGTATAACATATTTCATTAGCATATGTAATATGTATAAAAGCCTTGGATTGTGGTGGTTCATAGTACATACTCAGCCAGTGTTGACAAATAGTAAATTATTGTAATGCCTGACTCTAAGGTCTCCCACCAGAGCCCAGAAGATGCGTCCATGAATATCTTTCTTAGCATTGGTAAGTCTTTTTACAATGTTGTGTGTCATGAAAATTTTTAGATGGTTGTCTTACTAGCTGACTCTAACACATACCCCAAAACACACATACCAGTATGCACACACACCCACAACACAATGCTGGCTGTTTTTGTACTGCCAACTTGAAGATTTCCCAAAATTATCCAGCTGAAAAGAAAAGGAAAGTTGGGGAGGTGAGGTGAGCAGAAAAAGCCTCAATAAATACCACTGAAATGCCACCAAGGCTCTGCGCTCTTCAATTCCCTCCTCTCTCTGAGGGAAGTGTTCCTTATCCCCAATTTCATGGACAAGCTTCAATCAGTGTGCAAATATTTTGCCATCACTAGGACCTGATTTCTTCATCTAAGTATTCAGAAGTCTTTAGTCCACATGTGAGAGAACACAGAGGCCTTATCATCTTACATGGAAACCAGGGTATGTGCTGAAAGCTAACCCAGGAAAGAATAATCATGATCTGTAAGGCAAAGGCTTGCCAGCTCTCTGAGCTAGCACTCCCCTGAGCCAATGGGGCCCTACTGCTGCTAGCCTGGCCTCGCTTTTAATTGGGTTCTGGCTCTGTGAGCTCAGATCATGGGGATGAAAAGAAGAAATGGTCAATAATCTGGGTGTTTTGTCTGTGTTGTCAAGGATGTGGGCATGCAGCTGAGTTCAGACTTTCTGTTAGGCCTGAATCCTTTTTCTTTCTCTTTAGACTGTAAGATCTACTCAGGGTGAATTACACTCAGAAATGTAATGTAGCTACAATGTTTTCTTGTTTCCCTCTGCTTTTTATAATTTTTTTTTTTTTGGCCGAGCTGTGTGGCATGCAGGATCTTAGTTCCCCCACCAAGGATCAAACCCGTGTCTCCTGCATTGAGACCTCAGAGTCTTAACCACTGGACCACCAGGGACATCCCTCCTCCTGCTTTTTAGAAAAAGCAAAGCAACATGAAGAAAATAAATAGAAATCTTTAGTTAAAATGATGTTAAAGAAATAGGATATGATACAGTGTCAGTAAGGGCTTCCCAGGTGGCGCTAGTGGTAAAGAACCCGTTTGCCAATACAGGAAACATAAGAGACATGGGTTCTATCCCTGAGTCAGGAAGATCCCCTGGAGGAGGGAATGGCAGCCCATTCCAGTATTCTGGCCTGGAGAATCCCATGACAGAGGAGCCTGGCAGCTACAGTTTTATATATATAGATAGATAGATTTTGGCTGAGCTGTGTGGCATGTAAGATTTTAGTTCAGTCACCAAGGATCACACCCATGCCTCCTGCATTGATTGAGACCTCAGAGTCTTCATCACTGGACTGGCAGGGAAGTTCCTCCTCCTACTTTTTAGGAGAAAGAAACAAAGCAACATGAAGCAAATGAACGGAAACCTTTAGTTAAAATGATGTTAAAGAAACAGGATATGATATAGCGTCAGTAAGAATTGCCTGTGTTGGTGTTTCCAGGTGTAGGACACATGTCGCTGAATGTGGGTGAAAAGATTTTAGGCGTGACATTAAATAACAGAGACTCACATAGTGAGAAAGACTCCCTTTTCCAGTCTTTAATCCCTTTATCTCCATCTGGAAGAAAGTCTCAGCTGCATGCTAAGAGTGTGACTTTCAACATCTTGCCAACACTTGCTAACCTGCCCCTTTCCCAGAGATCAGTGGCCTAAGGTTCAACTCTTAACAGGGCAATAGAATCCCTTTGGAATTTAATAACATTGCTTAGCTTGCATTTTGTTTACTTTTCGTATTTGTCTTCTTTTCCACTTTTAGCACTGGGTGAAGTTTTTGTTGTTGTGGTTAAATAAAAGTGTGCCTATTGAAAGAAAGTCATTAAATCATTGTAGTAAGGTAAGTGTACAGATTTGTCAAAAAGACTATCATGAGGACATTCTGTAAACAGTCCAATGTTAGGAACCAATGACCAAGATCTTCATTATGAAGGGACAGTATAATTCTTTCATTCATCCATCCACTCACTCGTGCACCCATCCGTCCATCTCCACCCATCTTTCTATACCCCCATACATCCACTCATCTTTCCATTCCCCCATTCATCCATTCATCCATCCATCCATCCAACAAATATCTACTGAGTACCTACTATGTTGTGTTGAACCCTGTGGATCTGGGCGGCGAGGGGGGGCGGGGCAAAGTCCTTGGTCTTAAGGAGGAGTAGGTGAGCTAGATGGCAATCAAATAAATAAATAAGCACATAACATAATATCAGAAATAAGGGGAAAGAAAAGAACACCAAAGGACTAGACAGTGGCAGAAGTGGAGGTTCTATTTTTGACTGAGTGGTTAGGGCAGAGTCCTGTGGGGAGATGCCTTCCGAGCAAAGCTGGAAGGAAGATAGGTGTGAATTCTCCTGTGTCTGGAGGAAAAGCATCTCAGGAAGATGGAACAGCCAGTGTGAAGTCCTGAGGCAGGAGTGTGCCTGGGCTGGAAGGGCTGCAGCGGAGTGAACAAGGGGCACGGCACACGACGGGACTGGAGACCTCTGGGCAGGACTGGAGTCTCACTGGGCCTCATTGGCCCTGGTGATCATTTTATTCCTAATGAAATGGGGGCCATTTGAGTGAAAACATGATCTGATTTACATTTTAAAGGTCGCCGTGGCCCCTGTGAGGAGAAGAGATGGGGGAGGCTGTGGAGGAGACAGGAGGAAGGCCCTCCAGGCTCTTCCAGGACGTGGCTTCTATTAATACCCAGACAGTGGTGTTGAGAAATTTAAGCCCCCTAAAGCTGGGGACCTTTATTGATCACTTCTAAGGAATGAGTGAAAACTGCATGAGAGTCTCTCATCTTCCTCCTCGGATTGGTCCCCACAGATCTCCCATCTCAGACATGCAGTGGACTGTGCATGTGTGCTAAGTTGCTTCAGTTGTGTCCAGCTCTTTGTGACCCCTTGGACTGTAGCCCACCAGGCTTTTCTGTCCATGGGATTCTCCAGGCAAGAATACTGGAGTGGGTTGCCACGCCCTTCTCCAGGGGATCTTCCTGACCTAGGGGTTGAACTCATCTCCTGCATTTGCAGGCAGGTTCTTTACCACTTGCACCACCCCATCTCAAACACTCAGTGGACTGAACCACCTTCAAGTCTAATTGTTATAGTCTCTCTGCCCATCGCTTCTAACTAGGTGTTCAAGAGAAACCATATTCTCCTCTCATCTCTGCAAAGGCAGCCCAAACCTCACCAAGGACAGAATGAAGTTACTAGGAGACTGCATCCAGTTCCCTTAAAAGAACCTGTCATATGATCTACCATCCATCAGGCCCCACCCTCTGGCATGCCAGTCCATTCACTCCTGAAAATCACCATAGTCACTCTTGATCTACATCCTTGGACTTATCTTTTTGGCTCCATCAGTCAGTTCTTATGATCCAATGTCAAAAGCTAGGCTCTGCAAGCTGAATGCCAGAACCACCAACTCACCATGTTAAAAAGGAATTCAGCCTGATAATCACAGGCTGAAATCAGAAGCCATTTAAGGCTTCAACAAGCTCTCATTGTGGCTGTTGATTCAGGAGACTATACTTTCCCGGACAGTGGTGGTATTCCTAGCAGATGTTTTGCTTGCATGGAGGAGGTCTCTTCGGAGGAGTAATTTACCAATCTCCACTAAGGCTAAAACATCAAGAATCTGCAAATCTCTTGATCCCATTTCTTTGGAAGTCCCAGAAGACAAAAATGCACCCAAAGTGCCTCGGAGGTACATCTTATCCTTCAAGGGAGAGCAGGAGAAGCCCTCTCAGTGTTTGCCCTGAGAATATTCCCCAGTAAGCTCTACAATGTAGTTGCTTCTTCAGCTGGTGAACTGAAACATAATCATGACCATAGCAATGATAACAAGAGCCATTCTACTTTC
Source organism: Ovis canadensis (assembly GCF_042477335.2). Taxonomy (NCBI): domain Eukaryota; kingdom Metazoa; phylum Chordata; class Mammalia; order Artiodactyla; family Bovidae; genus Ovis; species Ovis canadensis. The sequence continues at coordinate 36,173,999 of NC_091258.1, read as the reverse complement.
AACATGGCAGCCTCAACCATCCTGGCATTAAGGAAGTCACAGCAGGTCTCCTCTACTCTCAAAGCCTGCCAGTGGCTCCCATTTTGTAGGAATTTCCAAAGTCTTCCTGAGACTCCCCTGCCTTTGCAAATCTGGTCCTCTGTTGCCTCGCTGATGTCATCTCCCTCCCTTGTTTTCTCCAGCCATGGTGGCCCCATTGCAGCGCCTCAGCAACTCTGGGCGTGCTCTCACCTTAGGGCTCTGCACTGCCCCCATGCTTGGAGCAACTCCATTCACCATATCCTCTTGGCTAATTCATGCAGCATCTCCAGGTCTTGGCTTACATGTCACTGCTTTAATGCGTCTGACCCTGACTATCCTGGGCCCTCCTACAGCTGTTCTTTTACCACGACCTTTGTTTTTTCCATACTACTTTCACCTAAATTCCATAGGACTGTCTTGTTGTTTATTATTTATTGTCTTTTATCCACGCTAGACTGTCGGCTCTACCAGGTCACGGATTCTGTTATTGTTGCTCTACTGTGATCACCAGTGTATCCCATGCACTTCAAATAGAGTCCAGCATGTAGAAGGAGCTCCGTAAATTGCTGCTGAGTGCTAACTGGCTCACAGTTTATGGGTGCTTAGTGGGTGCTCTTATTATATTACACTTGAAGATCCCCTGGAGAAGAGAATGGCTACCCAATCCAGTATTCTTGCTTAGAGAATTCCATGGGCTGAGGAGCCTAGCAGGGTACAGTTCGTGGAGTCACATAGAGTCGGACATGACTGAGTGACTAACACTAATACTTTATATGTCCACTTACAAGCCAGGGAAAGGTAATATTATTAACCACATTTACAAGTGAAGAGACTGAAGCAGAGAGAGGTAGGTGAACCTACAAGTGTCACACAGCTAGTAGATAATGGAGCTAGGATTCAGACCCAAGCAGTCAGTCCTAAAACACTCGTTAAGAACTCTATCGACTAGATGAAATAAGCAATGCCAAGAAGAGGATGCCCACTCAGCAGGCAGGTTTTGCTCATGGCAGACATCAGCCTGCTGCTCCGACATTCATTCTCTCCCTGGCAGTTGCACCGTTTTCCTCTAGGGAGTCACTCCTTCCTCTGCTTTCAGTCTACGGGACTCTATATTCCTGACCTGGGGCAAAGCACCTGACAAAAGAAAGCCAATCAGCACTTGCGATCCTCAGGTCTTGGTGATTGGTTCAGGGGCAGTCATGCGACCTGATCAGCACTGAGAATGCTGGAACAAGATGGCTTCACTGCTGCAGGACCTGGAGGCTGGGAAGGGAGAAAGCCCGAGGAGGCCCTGGGGCTGCCCACTGGGCTTGGCTGAGGCCCTGAAGGGCTCTTCTTTCTACTCCAGCATCCTCTGTGAGAAACAACACCTCTCTGCAGTAGAACACCCCTTTGGTTTCCTGCTTTCATTTCTCTTTTTCTCTCTTTCTCTTTGCTTCCTTCTTTCCCCTCTTCTTTCTTTTCTTCTTTCCTCCCTCCCTCTTTCTTCCTTTCTTTTTCTCCCCCTTCCTTCCTTTTCTTACATTAACTGACTGATTACTGTACACCAGAAACTATCCTACATTTAAATACATTATCCCGTTTCTACAACAATCATATTAGATAGTAATGTTTACTATTCCCACTCTATAGAGGAAGACAGACTAGAAATCTGCACAGGGTCACCCAGTTGACAGAGTCCAGTTTCAGACCCAAGCCATCTGTCGCCAACCTGTGTGCCCTTAATCATTTGGAAACACTGCCTCCCTTGTGGAGCACAGGGTTTTGTGTTGGGCAGGCCAGAGTGAATAGAAGAAGAAAGGGTGGCTACAAAGTCAGCTAGTGTGACTAGGTAACAGTATAAGAGGCAGACTGGCATCATGATTAAGAACTAAGCTTTGCATTCAGGCCAGCTCTGGTTTGAATTCAGCCTCTTCCATATACTAGTTGTGTGGGCTTGGCATATTCTTAGCCTTTCTGAGTTCTTGAATCCTCATCTGTACCATGAAGGTACATGTTAATCCCTGTCTTGAAAATATGTTGCCTGATTTAACTGAAAAGATGGATACAAAGCGTGATTCCATTATTTAGTACATAAGTGAAAGCTGATATGATAATAACATGTATGTATAATTTTTGTTAATATTCTGATTATTCTTAATCACCCTTCGGCTCTTCAGTCCCAGCAACAGTCATCTGAAGACAGAGAGCTAAGTCTATTTTCTCCCCTGTGACATTAGCCAAAAGCCCCCTTCTAGCTGTACCCTTGGAGTTGAAGACTACATATACAGCAAAAAAATCCATTTAAACAATGCCAGTTGAATTTTGTCAACCTTGGGAGGGAAAATGTATGATGTGTAGCCTTCAGGATGTGGCTGTGTTTAAAGAGATGTTCTCAGAAATATGCATGCGCCTCAATGAGGGGCAAATTAGTCTGAGTCCTCCCCAGGTGATGTCAAGCAGACACCTCTTTCAGAATTAGCAATCTGGCTAATGAAAGCACTGGTATTGTGCCACGGGCATAAACCTTCACAAGCAGGGGGGGATTGTACAACCAGGAAACATTTCCCAGATCTCGGATTAATGCAGCTGTGAAAAATAGCATTTTAATAAGTGAGTTCTCCGTAATGGAGGCTCTTTTCTTTCAAAGCCTCTCTTTTCTATCCTGAGAAACATGGAAAGTTTGGCTAAGCAGAAGTCATGGTGAAAATATTGGTTGACCAAAAAGTTCATCTGACGCACAGAATACACACATATTTAGAAAATATTGGGATGGCCAAAAATGTTCATACAGGTTTTTAATATTTTCTGAACACACGTGTATTCTGCACATTAGTTTCACTGCACGTTGTAGATACCTTTTGAGACTCCATGGGCATATGAGCTCCACGGAACTGCTTCTCCGTCTTGAGCTACAGAAGTCACCAAACCTATTTTACACTTGGAGGTTTCCAGCTTCCCACCTTCCTTCCCCACTTTCTATAACTGGGCAGTTGTATTTACGTTTATAAAAGAGCTTTATGTGTGTGTGTGTGAGAGAGAGAACACCAACCAGCAGACTGTTTGAAGTTAAAGCCCTTTGCCAGGTTCCATTTTCTTTACAGCATTCCTTTCCACCTCTACTTTTTTCTTATAAAAAAAAAAAAACCCACGCACGCAAAACTCGATTTGAGAAAACCTGATGCAGGTGGAACAGATTGGCCCCAGCAATTCCTTCCTGTGCTCCCCAAGACAGACGGAGGAGTGGAGGCAAAAGAGCCCAGAAGATTCTGGAAGGGTGGGAGGTGGGGAGATGCCAAGAGAGGGCAAGGGTGAATGGGGCCACAGCCGCGGGGGATGTTCAATAACTCTCTTACCCTTTATGCTGTGGGACAGGGGCTCATTTGCTCAACTTGGGGTGACAGCGGCCGGTTTTGCTAGTGGAGCCAGAGTTTGAATTAAGTGCAGCTCTCAGAGGTCGAAAGCCACATTCGTTATCTTAGCCATGGGAGGGCATGGAAATCAGAGGCGTTTTGGCAAGGACTACATAAATCCAAGGTTTGTCAGGGGCCCATCCAGCCAGGAAGGAAGGAATGCAGTTTTCCTCTGACGGTGTGACTTCCTGCTTCTTCTTGGAGTGGTTGTCTGGACTCAGGCAGAAGCAAAATCTGCATCAGTTACTTGAAAGGAAACCAACCTTATTCCTGAAGGTTTGGCAGCAGAAATATTCATTGTTGAGAAAGAGGAAGAAAAAAAATCCAGCCTAATGAACTCTCCTCTCTTCGGTATTTTCAAAGGCCTCTTGTGTGGTGGCTGCTTTTTTTTTTTTTCTTCAGAGTTCTGAGGAACTCTCTCATTAGCTCCTCAATAAATGCTACTTTAAGGGCTTGTAGCTTTGTCATTAAATCTTCACTCCAAGATGAATTAAGGTGGCGGCCAAGAAGTGCCCTCCCCACCCCGCAGCCCCCAACGAGCTTCTTTACAATTACCAAGAAGCCAGGAAAATAGATTTGTGGGCGATTTTTAGTACTCCTTTACGCGCCTTCCTGTCAAACAGTGATTAATTCAGGGCCACTTAAGTTTTCCAAACTTTCATCCATAATGGGCACGTTGACATTTTTATTTGAATCTCTTTACGCCATCCAAAATAATCTCCTTCAGCAACAGAAACTGCTGGTTAATTGCCACAGAGCAGCTGTTACCTCTTCTCTGTCGACAGCCTCTTTGGGGATGGTTTGGAGCTTGGTGCCTGTGGAACACACAGGCCTGCGACAGCGGGTGTCAGGTGGATGGGTTGAATGGCCCCCTTGTTCCTGACTGTCTGTGTCTACACCAGTATCAGGGCCAAACAAAGCCCTCTGCATCTAAATATAGCATTTTCTTTGGCCCCAGGCCCTCACTGTCTTGTTTTTCCATTCTTCCACACTCTAAAACATATTCAAGAGAGCCCCAGCCACCCCGCTGCCCCCGCCACCCTCTTAACATGACTGACTTTTTTTACCCAGATTTGCATATTCCTTGGGTCAGACCACATCCTGGAAATAGAAGCTCATGAGCACAATTAATCTGATTTTCTGGTTAACTGAAGGCTGGCCGGAAAATGGCTTTGAAAAAATCTCTATTGCTAGGAAGTCTTTTGAGAAGGTGTTGAGACAGGCTCAGAAAAGCAGAATCTCAGGCCTGTAAGGGAAACAGGTGTCCATGTAATCTGAGCCCTATGAGGTGGGAGGCAGCACCTCTGGGTCCAGCTGAGTTACTTGGACTTTGCATCTTCTGCACAAGCCATTGCAGTTTTGAATGCTTTTTGTCCTTGGATATTTCTGAGAGCAGTGTTATCCAGGGGCATCTAAGAATTGTGTTGGCCACACAACCCCTCTAGGCCCAGAGTTCTATCCTTGGATCAAATTCTAGATACTAGAATCAGGATACTAGAATCATGCTCGTTTCTGCTGGATTTGTTTGGCCCAAGGTAAGGAGTTCCACGACACACAGGTAGTCAGTCATCTGCCCTCTTCTCTGCCTGGCCTCCATGTGGCCTTGAGTTCTTGTTGTATTTCCTGCCTTAATGTTTAGTGAAGTCCAGTGAATGTTGTTGTTTTAATTGTTCACTTGATGATGGGGAAGCGTGCAGACCTTCAGGATCCCATATTGACCCCTGTCCTGTCAATACAGAGTTATCAGTACCTGAGTGAGACTGGGTGGCCCTTTTGGAGCCATGAACTAAGTGCACCAATCACAGACTCTCCATATTTGTTGTCTTATCATCTGCTCTTCCCCAAGAGGAGGCAGATCTATGCCAGTGCAGACCCTGGGAATCCAGTTAGATGAAATCTGTTCATCAATTTTGCCTTCTAGGCCACCAGAAGGATAGCCCTTACCAAAGGTTGGTATAACTTGAGGCCAACAAAGAAAAGCAAGGAAAATGACTAATTTAAAATGATCGATCTACTCTTTTCAGATTGTAAAAGTAATATGTGTTATAATAAGTTCACACAATACAGAAAAGTAAGAGAAGGCCAAAGTTCCCTGAAGTCCTGCAGAAACGTTTTTAAATGAAAAAACAAAACAAAACATCTGGCCCAGGCCAGGCCCATGTGGAGGTGGTATGGCCTTGAATCTAGATGTGATTACGGGTTGGGCTTCTACAGTTTAAGCTGTCAACCCCACCACCTGCTTCCTCTGTCGTCCAAGCATTGATAGAAACCCCAGGCAGCCATCCAGCTCCCCTGGAAGGCCCAGCTGAGAGCAGTGTTATTCAGGGACATCTAAGGATCATGACGGCCATACACCCCTTGAGGCCCCAGAGTTCTGTCTTTGGATCAAGTTGGACACTAAAATCTTGCTCATTTGTGCTGGATCGGCTTAGCCCAAGGTGAAGCATTCTATAGCACATGTGTGGTCAGTCATCTGCCCTCTTCTCTGCCTGGCCTCCATGTGGCCTTGAGTTCTTCTCACAGTAGGCTCTGTGAACCAGCCAGACAGTTGGAGTGGGTACTAAACAGGTGCCCATTTGCTTTACTTTTTCACTCTGGCTCTGGAATTTAACAATAGCATTTGCTCTCAAGTTGACTTTGAACTGGTGATTCCTGACCCCCTTATGAAGCACCCTGAGGGCAAAGTTGCTTTGACAATGAAGTGCCCGGAAAACATTTCTCCCCACTGAAGACCTGTACGCTTGGGTGAGGTGAGATTTGGCGTTGGTCATCATCCCCTTTCACTCTTGCTGCCAGGAAGCTCTGAATCAGGTCTCAAGGTTCCATGTGTGTGTGTGTGCTCCGTTGTGTGTGATTCTTTGCAACGCTGTGGACTGTAGTCCACCCAGCTCCTCTGTCCATGGGATTCTCCAGGCAAGAATACTGGAGTGGGTTGCCATTTCCTCCTCCAGGAGATCTTCCCGACCCAGGGATGGAACCCATATCTTTCACATCTCCTGCAATGGCAGGTGGATTCTTTACCACCAAGCCACCTGGGAAGCTACCAGCAATGAGCCTTATGATTGCCCTGTTCGCAAATTCCTTTTTCCTTGTCCAGGGTTTCTGTTTCTATCCTGTTTTTGTTGTTGTTGTTGTTGTGAACTGCCTTACATCAAAGAAACAAAAGTATAATTTTGTACACAAATTTAAAAAGTCATGCTGCCTATTGCATGCCTTAGGAACACAGGCCTCGGTCTGGGAGCTCATCTTGTTTTCCTTCATGCTTAAAAACATATCCATGGCTTTGGACTCTATCTAAGATGAGAAATTGGTGCCAGAACAATGTAATCAGAGCTGGAAAGGGGAAATAAAACTGGGTCGATGGCCTGGATGGATATAGGACGTCTTTATTTTCAGCCTTTAGAGGTTGCTCTTGTGACCCATTTTACAGGTAAACCAGGGTAGATGTGAAGGAGGATTCAGCTTCCAGGGGCCACCAGGGCCTGCCTGAGTGGCATGTCACTCCAGAGACCTGCCTCCAGGCCTCTCTGTCTCACAGCCTCCTGCAGCCTTGTCCATTTCAAAAGTGCTTCTGCAGGTCCTTCCAAATGCTACTGGTGAGCCCACTGAATTTCTACTTTGTTTAGCGATCAGAATCACTGTGACTTTTGAAAAGCATGAAATCTCCAAGGGAAGGAACGTCCTTTTAGGTACTTAGCTTCCAACCTCCCCTCCCCACCACCCCCCCGCCCCCCCCACACCCGCTACCAACATGGAGAAACAATCTGAATACACAAAATTAGAAAAACATACACAGAATGGTTGTTTAAAATTCACAGCTGTCCACACTAAGTATTTGGTATGAGAGAAAGAAGGTAGGAAACATCGGGTTAACAAAATAGCTGCAGATGGATGGGTTCGAGGCTGGGCCGAGGCTGCCATTATCTGCACTGTGGGCAGAGGCTCATTTGCATGTCGGGACAAAGGTTCCCTGTTGGAGACCTGTTCTCTCCATCTTCCTCCTCAAAAAGGCGGCTCACCATCCGCAGTGAAGATCGCCTGCCTCTGTCCTCCCATCAGAAACCTACAGGAACGAACACAAATCTGTTCTTTTAACACAACGTGGGCACAAAGTGGTGTTTTCACTGCAAATAAAGCCAGGGGAAGCTGAAGAATGGGGCCTTTTATTTGCAGGAGATACTCAAAGGAAGCCAGATTGCACTGTAGGCCAGTACGTATGAATAAAGTTGTTAGAGAATTTGCAGCCTGTGGTCTGGGAGCGCCACTGTAAGTTTGGCTACTGTCAGCTTGAAGCACTTTGCATCAGAATGCATAATTGCCTCTGTTAATGACATTTTTAGCCCAGTTCTCCAACAGAGAATAAATTCATTTTCCCTCCACTTTTCATACTGCCTGGGAGAGAAGACATTTTTTCTTTCAATTTAATAAACATGATTGACAACAGAAAAATGCAGATTTGCTTTCATTCTATTATAACTGTATTTTGGAGGCCGGAATGCACACATGTATTCTTCCAACAATTACACAACAGCCCATTAACAATGGCATTCATTCCGTGAATTCTGAAGTCCCTCTCTTATGACTCTTGTAAGAAGTATCTGGGAAGTGGCATGAAGAAATGTTTAAAAATACACTGAGACTAAGGGCATTTTAAACACCATGTCTAACGGGGAAATGCCAGGGTAGAAAGGGCATGTCAGTGGTGAAGGCCACTGAGGAGGCGGCAGCCTCTGGGGCTCCAACCCCACACTTTCAGGGGCTTCCCAGGTGGCACAGTGGTAAATAACCCACCTGCCAATGCAGGAGACATGGGTTCTATCCCTGGGGTGGGAAGATCCCCTGAAGGAGGAAATGGCAACCCACTCCAGTATTCTTGCCTGAAAAATTCCATGGAGAGAGAAGCCTGACAGGCTAAGTCCATGGAGACACAAAGAATTGGACATTACTGAACGACAGGACTACAAGAAAGCCCCACTGGGCAGCCAGGGTTTCCCTGGTGGCTCAGATGGTAAATAATCTCCCTGCAATTTGGGAGACCCAGGTTTGATCCCTGAGTCAGGAGGATCCCCTGGAGAAGGGAACGGCAAGCCACTCCAGTATTCTTGCCTGGAGAATCCCATGGACAGAGGAGCCTGGCGGGCTACAGTCCATGGGATTGCCAAGAGTCAGATGTGACTAAGTAACTTAACAACAAGGTCCCAAGGATTATTAGTAAGAGGTGTGAGACCAGCACCCTGACCTACCTGGATTATGTGAAGGAGCCTGGGGTTTCTCCCTTTCTTCTCTCACCTCCCCTACCCCACCCTCTCAGTCTCAGTGCTCCCAGGAAGAAAGGTTGAGAACCTGCCTTTCCCATATGGGTGGGGAAGAACAGAAGAAAGATGACTGTCACTGAGGCTGAGAAAGCCAGAGGACAGGGTGATTTCTACGGCCGTGGCCTGAGGCGCCATGAGGGCTGGGGGTAGTGACAGTCTAGCCCTGTTCCAGAGAGTGGCCCCATGATGTCACTGAGGGTCTTGACACCAGCTCTTTAAATCAGGGGCTCCTTTAGGGGTACCCCACTGCCATGGTTTCTTATGGCCTTAATCCTGGGCCTGAGGGGCAGGTTAAATAATTTTTCTTTCCTCACCACCAAAGACACCCTCATGTTTGAGTAGAAGAGAAAAAGAAAAGAAAAGTAAATATCTCAGAGCATAGATAATCTCCTCTTGATCTGGTCTCCCTGGGGCTCTGGCTGGCAAAGCTAAGCTGTCATGATGGTTCCAGAAAAATGAGGATGGGAATGCCTCTCCTTGGGTTTGGGAGAGCCTACTATGGAGGGGGGGGGGGGTCCCTGTGGCATCTTTGGGTCCCTAAGCCTGCACCCCCAGTGACAGCTGGGTCACCCAGTGCCGACTCTGCTGTGTGTGGGCCCTGGTGCCGTGTGGTCATATATCCACGTCCAAATGAGAGGTCGGATTAGATCATTGGGGTGAAAGAGCTTTGTAAACTATGTCTGTGACAAATGTCTGTGAGTTTTCATTATTAGTAACACAGGCCCTCTTCTGCCAAAAAGACTATTAAATGTTTTATATCAGAGATTTTTGAAAATGGTTAACAAATCTTTATCGAGTAGGAAATGGCAACCCACTCCAGTATTCTTGCCTGGAAAATCCCATGGATAGAGGAGCCTGGGGGACTATAGTCCACAGGGTCACAAAGAGTTGGACACGACTGAGCGTATTTATTGAGAGCCTACCTCTGACTAGTCACTTCGGTACAATAAATCAGATCATGTTATTCCACGACCTGATCCACTCCAAGGCTCCTCCTTACATGTAGAATAACACTCATAAGAGAATCCTGGTCCTGTGGGCTCTCCCCGCCCTCCCCTCCATCGCCTCCTTCCCTCTTCTGCTCCAGCTGGGACACCCTCCTTGCTGATCCTCAAACCTGCCAACCTCATTTCACCTTAAAGCCTTTGTACATGCTGTCAAATCTGCCTGGAAGACACCCGCTTTCATCCGTTCAGGTCTCTGTTAGATGTCACTTCTTCCAGGAGGTTGCCCTTTCTGCTGTACAGTGAAGGGAATCAGCTGTATGTATACAAGTGATGGCGGTGGTGATGGCTTACTCCCTCAGTCATATCTGACTCTTTGCGACTCCATGGGCTATAGCCTGCCAGGCTCTCCTGTCCGTCGGATTCTCCAGGCAAGAACACTGGAGTGGGTTGCTGTTTCCTTCTCCAGGCAATCTCCCGACCCAGGGATGGAACCTGGGTCTCCTGCATTGCAGGTGGATTCTTTATCATCTGAGCCACCAGGGAAGCCCAATGTATATATTTATCTCCTTGCAATTATATTCTGACATAAATAAATATATAGTAAAGAATATATATATATTTTTAAAAAAAAAACAAGATTGCCCTTGACCATGCTGTTTGCAATCACCCCTTATACCTGATGCTTGTTTACATCTTACCTTGCATTAAGGCTCTTCATAGCCCTCATAATGATCTGAAATTGTTGAAGGGTGTGTGTGTGTGTGTGTGTGTGTGTGTGTGTTGCTTGTTTTCCCTACCAGAATACATGCTCTGTGAAGTGCATTTCACTCTTGGCTCTGTGCCCCTGATATTTGGCATATAGTAGGTGCTCAGCTGGAGAAGGGAATGGCAACCCACTCCACTATTCTTGCCTGGAAAGTCCCATAGGCAGAGGAGCCTGGCGCATTACAGTCCATAGGGTCACAAAGTGATGGACACGATTGAAGTGACTTAGCACCCATGAATGCACACAGGTGCTCAATAGAACCTGGCACATAGTGGGTACTCAATAAATATTTATGAGATGAATGCAAAGGGGATGCGAAGATGAGGAAAAATATCAAGGGACTTAGCATCCTGCCCTTTATCTCCCAGGATTTGGTTTAGAAGGGAAGCAAAGCATAAGAACACAATGCTGACTTTATGAATGAACTTGAAAGACTTAGACACCCAAGTTCTTTCTCTTTTTCATAAGAAAACCTGCCCAGAAGACCTGGTCTCTAAGGTCCCCCTGGGGCTAGGAGTTTTGAGGGGAGAGATATAAAGACCAGGGTCCAAAGAGGCAGGTCAGAGAGTTCAGGGGTGACACACACACTGGGAGGGCCGCCCAGCTCCCAGTGACCCTCAGTGCCTGGCCTGGTGCTACCACCTCTCTTTCATCTCCTTCTCTGTGGCTCCAATGAGAGCCACGTGGGGCCTCCTCTCTGACTGGTTAAAGAATGAGCCCCTCAACAAAGCTGAGCCCATGAGTCTCCTTCAACCCCAGACCATGGATGGCTTTGCTAGACCAGTTCGGGCCTCCCCTAGGGATCTTCTAACTGATAGTAGAGAGGAAAACTGTTTTCCTTTCTAGCCACAAAGTTATGGGGATGTGAGGCTGGAAGGAGAGAGCAGTGGAAGTTATACCTCGTGGCAACAGCCGCAGGAAGCGAGATGCAGGGCCAGGCAGTGGTGGAGGTACAGAGATACAGAGAGAGGGTTCAGGCTGGCTCTACTTCCGCTCCTTTCCTTGCCTTCTGCCCTGAGCCGCTAAATCCCGCCTGCCTGCCTACTGGCTCAAACTCGTTTCTTTCTAAAATTAACAAATGTGCCCTGATGAGTCTATTTTTATACAAACTATTATTCAGTTATTATAACATAGGCACATACATTGAGTATAAAAATGCAAGCCCTCCAGGAGATTATCAAATGAAAAGTGGTCTTCCTCGTTCCCTCCTCCGCCTCACCACCACCCCCCACCCTGCCCCCCAGTTTCATTCCCTAGAGGTAACCGGCAACCACTTGTTAAACTGATTATCCTTCTCACTGTCATTTGACCAACTTCTGGCAAGCATTTTGAAAAGCAGCAGAAAACCTTTTGTAATTTTGATTTATCTGATTGTAATATATATTACTCTTGTAGATTTTCAAACAATGGGTTATTCAGTCATTTATTTCAGTCAGCTCTGTCTGCATTAGTAAATGTTTTGACATTAGCCATTTGTTTCAGAGATGAATGGTTCATTTGGGTATTTCTCAACAACATAAAAGAATACTGTGGGTGAGGGCACTGCGGACTTTTTGGCAGGGACTGAGTTATTCCTTTTCACATTCTTTATCCTGATCATGGCGTTTGCGTAGTGCAGGCACACAGTATGTGTTGGAATGGATGAAGAATTGGGTGAAAAGAAGCCCAAGACAGAAGGGGAAAGAATGAAGCTTTATTGAGTGCCCTCTAAGGGTCGCGGGCTTGGCATGCTTTATCTCTTTTAGTTATTGTTGTAACCCTGAGTGACTGCAGGCCCTATCTTTCTCCAGCTGGTTCTTCTTTTCATTTCGCAATGAAATGAAACTCCGCATCTCTCCCACTAATTTGTTCGGATAGATTAGCCAGGGCTGCTTTCTATTGCTTGCAGTCAAGAACCCTAACTGAGAAATGGGTGCATCCAAAGTAGGGCACAATGGACTGGACAGGAAATAGATGTATGCCCATTTTAAAATGAGAAGGGTGAAGGTACAGATCCATTCAGCGTTTTGCTTCAGCCCACATAGCTAGGGAGTGGCTGAACAGGAATGAACCCGGCCTGTCAGGGCACAAACGTTTGGTCCTTTCTACCACTCTGCAGCTGGTGCCAAGGCTCTGGCATAGGAATAAATTATTTCCAGAGGCCAAAGAAAGCATGACTGAACTTGCATGGTCCTCACCTAGAAGTCAGCCTGCATCTGTTTTACAGAAAGCGGCCTCTTCCTCTTCCAGAAGTCTGTAGGCTTTATCCTTGGAGATTTTTCTAGACCCCTGTTGATGCAATGACACATTTTAGATACTTAGAAAACAGTGTTTAGATAAGGGAAGTCAGGCACTATTCTATTTGTCTTCCTATCTCCAGACGTTTCATATGTGTCTCATTCCTCTTCGCTGCCTTCACTACATAGTTAAAAAGAAAAGAATAGGGATCTGCCAGCTATGGTGAATATTAATCATTTGTTTGTTTTAGGTCTGACTCTTTATCTCACAAAATATTACAAAGTGGTCAAAAGCAGAGACTCCAAAGCCAGATTTTTTGTGCTTGAGTCCCAGTTCTGCCTCTTATTGTGCAACTCTTTGATATGTGATAAATTTCTTATTATCTCTGTGACTCTGTTTTCTCATCTGTAAAATGGGTATAATAATAATAAAAGCTCACGTTTCCCAGGATTGTTGTCTGGATTAAAAGGTTAACATATCTAAAATGCTTTGAACACAGCCCAGCACATGATAGGCATTGTGTTTGCTATTACTATTTTCCCTTAATTTATTATTTGAATTTTAAAATTACGTTTTAAGGTTTTAAGGTTTGAGGGAGACTGAACAGATGAAATGTTTTGAATTCTGCAGGTACATGTGTATGAATTTTGCAGGACAGAGGCTCAGAGTCTGTGATTAAGGCATAGGTCTGAAAGTAACAAATGACTGGTAGCTGTAGGAGTATAAATAGAATCCTTCTTCATGGATATTCTAATTATTCTTTCCTCTTTGACATGATTCCATGTTTAGCTGCATAAGATTAAATAATACTTATGCAGTTTGGGAAAGGGCAATTTAGAAAGTTCAGACCCAGTGATCTTAAAGCCATGATGTATGGTTCAGTGAAAGTATAAGTAGGTCAAATACCTCTAACAGAATTAGCTGAAATTATGCAAGCTATTATATTGGATATTACTGTTTGAACATTTTGTATAAACGGCAGTAATACACATTCGTCTTTAGAGGATGAATCAAGACTTAAAACTAATTCTGGCGAATTAAGAATTGTATTTTCCAGGAATTAACTACCACAATTTGACTGCAGCTGTAAAAATTTTATTAGGCAATACATCTGACCTCAAATTGGAATTTTGTGTTGGAACCCAGTTTAGGAAATAATTATTGCTGTGTTGTTAATTTTATATTTGCCTAATAAAACCTAGCAGGAGCAACAGGGTAGGGTGCATGTAACAAAAGAAAGCTCTTGAACATGCCTGAAACGAATGTTTTCAACCCAGCTGGAACACCAACGAGGAGTCTATCTGATAAACGCTGTCCTGGGGAGGTCGTGGAATTAACAGTTTGTGGCTATCAGACTGTGAGAAAGAAATGTATTGATGTTGTTCGTATCATTCACACCAGACAATAAGAAGCATCCATCCGTGTGTACCTTAAGCCATCTGCCTTGGTAAAGTTTAACTTCCTCACACAACTCCAGCCTCACAGGAATGCACACGTACACGTTGACATTGACACTTGGCCTACCTACATGTTCTTGTTGGTTCAGTTTGCACTGGGAAGAGTATGAGCAGAGAAAAGCCAGCTTCTCTTGGAAGCCTGTGGCTGCTGTCAGCGTGGAGAGAGGGCTCATTAATTCATGCAGTCGTGTGAATGCATATTATGTTTCCTTATGCTGGTATCAGCTTCTAGTATCTTCTAGTAGCATCTAGTATCTTCCCATTTCATCTCAAAGACATAACTTGAGGTTATGAACTGTGTCCACGGCTCCTTGCTACTGGTTGCTGGTGGGCAGGATTATCCAACAGCTGGGGCACAAACTGCCTTTGAAGTGGAGTATCAAATAACCTGGATTCTCCCCATGAGAACATTATTCCCTTAACAATGCTCTCATGATCCTTCTGGTTGTATCAACCAGTATATCTCAAGTTACTGGTAGGATGTCCTTAACACCTTTTAAACTCTTGTTTACCTCCATTTTTACCAAAGTTTGGGGAGGACTTGGGCTCAAAGCCATGCAAGCAATAGTATCTAGCTATGGATTAATGATGTTGACTTGTTTGCTCTGCTTTTTAAAAATTAATTAATTAACATGGCTGCATTGGGTCTTAGTTGTGGCATAAGGAATCTTCATTGCGTTGCATGGAATCTTTCGCTGCTGCACACAGATTCCGTAGTTAGGGAGCCCAGGCTTAGTTGCTCAGCTGCTTGTGGGATCTCCAGTATTGTTGCCTAGAGAATTCCATGGACAGAGAGAGGAGCCTGGCAGACTACAGTCCATGAGGTTGCCAAGAGTGGGACATGGCTGAGCGACCAACACTCTTACTCCTTTTTCCCTTTTTTCATCTGAAATCTTAGTTCCCTGACCACTGCAAGGCAGACTGTTAACTACTGGACTACCAGGGAAGTCCCCGCCCTGCCTTTTTTTTTTTTCTTAATGCTTGTATTTGATTTAGGATAAATGGACATGGTTTTCCATTTATGACAGGGATTGAGTGTCTACTTTAAAATAATTGAAACATAAAATAGTGTAATTCATTTAAAAATATATTAGATAAATATAAATAAGTAGACTGTGGGTAAGGCAAGGACTTGGATAGGCTAAATCAAGATGATTGTTCTAAGAGGCATGAATGACATGCTCAAAGTATTAACTGGAAAGGGATTATGAAATGACAAGTTAGAGAGTTGTGAGCAAGGTGAAGGGGACCAAAAAGAGAGGGTGAGCACTTAGGACTAGGAACTATGGGAGGCATTAGCCTCTGAGGGCTGAGTGTGAGGTAATGTGGGGTTTCCCCAGAGCCACATGAGACCTGGGATTTAGGAAGTGGGAGACAGCTGCCTCACTGGGAAAATGAAAGTGAAAGTCGCTCAATCGTGTCCAACTCGTTGCAATCCCATGGACTGTAGAGTCCATGGAATTCTCCAGGCCAGAATACTGGAGTGGGTAGCCTTTCCCTTCTCCAGGGGATCTTCTCAACCCAGGGATTGAACTCAGGTCACCCACATTGCAGAGAGATTTTTTACCACTTGAGCCACAAGGGAAGCCCACCTCATCGGGAAGCACAGAAATAAACACCCTGATGTCTCTCTGCTTCCATCTTCCAGCATACTGCTGCTGCCTTATTTCAGCCCAACCCAGCCTGAAGCCAAGGTCAAGGGAGAGTCTGGGAGATGCAGCTCTCCGAGGTCAGCCTCTCAGAGCAAAGAGCAGGGTGGGTAAAGAAGCCGGTGCTCAGTCGCTTCAGTTATGTCCAGCTCTTTGTGACCACATGAACTGTAGCCCACCAGGCTTCTCTGTCCATGGGATTTCCCAGGCAAGAATACTGGAGTGGGTTGCCATGCCCTCCTCCAGGGGATCTTCCTAACCCAAGGACCAAACCCACATCTCCTGCACTGCAGGGGGATTCTTGACCCGTGACCCACCGGTGGAGCCCGGAAGGAAGGAGTCGGGGCTGGCCAATGGGAAAAGCCAGAGCAGTGGGGCTGAAATGAGTGAACTCGGGAGATGCTGCTGGGGTGTTAGAGAGAAAAGGAAGATGGTGATTAGGGGAAAGGGAACTGACTTTTGAGATTCCACCCTGTATTTTCCACGAGTCAAATATCCTCGTCCTGCTTTAGTTCATTATTTATATCAGGAGTAGACGGATGAGATGAGCAAATTTCATCTCTGAAATTCTTATACTGCTAGAGAACAGAGCCAAGTGATAAGTTATTGGCAGATGAATGCTTAACTTGAAGCCCCTGTAGCACACAGCCCCGCTCACCCACAAGCTTTGTAAAGTAGAGCACAGCAGTTGAGAAGAGCAGCTCAAGGATCCACCTGGCTGGGGTTCAAGTCCCAGGTCCATCACATACCAGCCGTTTGATAGCGAGGGAGTCACTTAATCTCTCTGTGCCTCATTTTACTCATCCACAAAATGGGAGCATGACAGTTCCTACTTCTTAGGGATGCTCTAAGGACTAGGTTGGTTAATGCAGATTAAGTTCTCTGAGAAATAGCTGGCACATAGTAAGTGTTCAATAAGTGTTTTGTAGCAATGTTATTGTAATTGTTTTGTTTTTGTTTCATTTTGAAGATGATAATGGTACCCCTTCTTTCTTTGGAGCATAAGTAACAGTACTAATGCTGAGGCATAAAAAGGTGGAATAAGGAAGGATCTTTCTTCCTTATTTCTTCACTGCAGTAAAACCTTAATAGATCAGAAGGCGTGACACTCCAGTAACTGAGACCCTGGTTAATCAAGGAAATCAGAACTCCCTTTTTGTTCCAGTATCTGTTGAAATAGTTTCTAAGATGGACCAGTCCACTTAGATCACCTAGTGAAGAGAGTAGTCAACATAGCTGGAGCCCCTTGGAGACTGAAAACCCGAATGAGCTGAGATTCACTATTCAGAAGATGTGAACTTACCCTTCTAGCTTGTGGATCAAGACTAGGTATTAGGCTGAACATTCTGGGTACTAATTTAGAGGATTTGTCCTTAATCTACCAGGTGCTATTTTATTTTCATTTGCTTCTTTCTGATAAGATGAATAAACTACCCTGAAAAGTTAAGGTTCTCTTAGAACAAGCATGCTTTAAGTGGTGAAAGTTCTTCATTGAATGTGTGTGTGTGTGTGGGGGGGGGGGGGGGACAGGTTTTGCCCAGGATAAGGCATGGCTCTGGCCCTTGGGGAGATTTTTATTATAATCAGGAGCATAAGACAATATCCAGGTCAGACTCTTCTGACTGCCTTTGGTAGGCCTAGGGTACAGAGGGGATCCCCAAAAGACACGTTCCCTTTCTGCTAGAGATGGAAGGTACATTGGGCCAGTGATCACTTGAGGAAGGGACTCGTTTCTGAGCTGGGTTCAGAGGGAAAGTAGGATGTTGAGAATCGGAGATGGGTGAGAGGAAACCTTTATGATAGAGATAATTCTACAAGTAAAGGCTTAACATGAGGGAATTACTAAATGGGATTCTAAACCAGCAAACATCCAGCTTGGCAGCCATGTGTTTTACATGCTGTGAGCAGCCTCTTAATGTGTTTGTCTTATTGAGGATAATATGGCCTCCACAGTGAGAAACAGACCAGAAAATATGGTTGGGGTTGGATTAGAAAGAGTTTTAAATGCCAAGCCAAGGAATGAACATGCAAGATTGTGAGTTGATTTTTTTGATTTTCAATCTTGAAGTGAAAAGGTAGAGAGCCTTTTCAGTGTCCCAGGTCTTAAAGTTAAGAGATGGATGCTATGGTCTTGCCTCTATAGAGTTCACAGTCAGACACAGAAGATGGTCACTGCATGATATCATGAAGGTCACAGCAAAGGGACCATGGGGTCAGAGAAGCTGCCGAAAGTGGGGGATTCCTGGGTGAGACACAAGCAATTGATTCAGCAAAGTAAGGCAGAGAGAACCATGTGTGCAAAGACCCAGAGACGGAAGATGACTGTTGAGGAACAGCCAGTGGGCTTCTTCCAAGGATGACTATTTGGGATGATTTTGTTAGGAAGGCACAGCAAGCTACTCAAGTGAATGCCAATAAAAATATGGGGTTATTAGAAAAGACCCTGATGCTGGGAAAGATTGAAGGCAGGAGGAGAAGGGGACAACAGAGGACAGGATGGTTGGATGGCATCACCGACTCAATGGACATGAGTTTGAGCAAGCTCCGGGAGTTGGTGATGGACAGGGAAGCCTGGCGTGCTGCAGTCCATGGGGTTGCAAAGAGTCAGACATGGCTGAGTGACTGAACTGAACTGATTGTAAGGGTGCTGAAGGCTCCTGGACTCCAAGTACAATGCAGCCAGGTTTCAGGGAACTTACTGACTTTCAGGAAGCAAATATTCAAGCCCTCCCCCATGGGCTACGTACTTTCTCATCTCTGCTTTTTCTTGCCTTATCTATTTCTGTCTCTCTCTTTTCCTTGACTTTTAAGATGGCCATGAGCCCACGACACTATGCAACCTATCTGCACAACGCTAACTAACTCAGCCTCTCAGCTCAGAGTCCCAGGAAAGAACTTCGACCACCTGAGTTCAGCAGAGTTCTTGATACCAGACTATGTCATTGGACTGTTCAGAGATTTATTATCTTTGGGTTGGAATCTCTGGTCCAATAAGCTGTGACTGGGAGGGAAGGGACCAGGTCATACATGTCCAATCGTCTGGGGCTATGGGTCTTAATGCCCAAGTCTCCAAAGATTCTAAGATGCCACAGAAGGTAGTTTGAATAAAGAATCAGCCCTTGAACTGACAACATGGCACCCTGCAAAGCCCCTCCCCCAACACCTCCACTGCCACCCCTCCCCTCCCCCATCCAATCTAAGTGTAATGACCCGAGAGCCACTTCCTTGATTGACATTCTTGTCAAGATCCACTCATTCTGGATCTAGAATGTTAATTTCATTTGGAGCAGCAAAAAAATAAATAATTCAATTAGGCGTTTTCCTGCTAGACCTATGGAGAGAACTAAGTGATAGGAATCTCTCCATCAAGTTGTCAGGTTTATCTTAAGCACTCAGGGACAGAAAATGGTGGCAAATAACAATTTGCGATCAAGAGAAAGTAGAAAGTGCAACCCTCCAGTCAGAATGTTAACTCTTAGAATTTTGTGTTTATCTTGGTGGTGATGCTGCCCTCAATTTTATTAAAAGTTTAGGACTTTCTCTGATTAAAAATGTACTAATATGCTGAGAAGAAAAATTCCTCTCCCCTGCCATATTAAAATTTATTTCCCAGGAGAGAAAATAAATTTCTGTGAAACGAAAGAAAGAATTAAGATGCTTGTTTTCTGAATCAGCCTGTTTTCTACTTGCAGAGAATGTGCTTTCAGGCAAATCCATTTGTGTGCCTCTGGAGGTATGTGATGTCAGCTGCTGTAAGACAATAGTAATTAAAAAATTAAACAATTAAAAAAGGGAAAAGTTTGTCATCAATTTTAATGTTATGTTACGTGAATTAATATTTCTTCTTATAATGCAATATTCTTCAATTTATCATGCAAGCACAGTCCTTGCTTCCGCGTGGTGGATAATTAGTTTACATTGCTCTACAGAAATGAATTGTCGCTGGCGATCTCAAGAGTCTGCTAACAAATCATTTTTGTTGGGGGCTTCATTGAGATTCTACTCAGGCCTTAACTATAGCTATATATGGCATTATCCTTAAATGTTAAATATCAGCTTAATTTAACAAATAACAGCAACAACCAAAAAAAAAAAAAAAGGAAATTATACTCCTAGACCAAGAAGGCTAGAAACCTATTCTTGTGACAAATCAATACTTTGTCCTCTTACTTCACAAAAAGGATTTGTGTTCTCAAGTATAATTTTCATGATCAGTTTTTCTCCCCTCTCCCACCACCAACCCAGCCACTAAACCAACCAGCCCGGACAGTGAAGAGAGGCTTGGGACCTCTCCAGGCTGTTGATGAGACAAAATTACTCAAGAGTCTTTGTGCACATCCTCCTCTGAAACTTGATGTCACCATGAAATACTCATGGAAAAGAAAATTGACCTCTAGATCTAATTCAAAATTCCAGTCCTTGTCATCATGTGTATGAAAGCCATATTATGGATCAATTTCATCACATGGGAAAAAGAAAATTGGATGGTCTGATCATGTCTGGTGAGCTCAGTATGGCAGAGCTGATCTGTCTCACTGAGGTTCCTAAAGTACAGTGCACATGGAGAACACAGTCTGCCCACACGGGGAGCTGAGCAGGAACTATGGGAGATGTGACCTGCAAGCATCTCGTCTTAGAGAGAAGACGATGACTTCTGAGAATCTGATTCGCTATCATCTAGAGATTCTCAGGAACGTGGTGGGAGTCCTCCAAACGACTTTAGAGAAATATCAGGCCTGCCTGCTAAGAGTTCCAAGCCTAAGATTCAACTAGATTTGATTGGGTCAACAAACATTTATGGAGTGCCTATTAAGGGCCCCACCTAAGAAGTGTGGATTCTTAGGTAGAACTATTAAGAAGTACAAGTCTGGCCTCTTCCTTAAAGAGAGTTACAGTCTAGGTGGAGGAAGTAAAGGTGAGCATAGGGCAAAAGGAAATGAAATAAAAGGGCACAAATATTGATTATCGATTAGTTTGTTGTTCTATCGCCAAGTCGTGTCTGACTCTTTGAGACCCCATGAACTGCAGCACATCAGGCTTCCCTGTCCTTTACTGACTCCAGGGATTTGTTCTAACTCATGTCCATTTGATAAGTTTAGAATTTCCCAAAGTTCAAGTGACTTTGGGTGGTACATGGATACAGCACTAATTAATGAATTAATGAGAAAATTAACTCATTTCAGTCTCTTTTCAATCTTTCCATACCAACAAGAGAAACTCTAAGTTTTGTGGCTAATATGTCTTTAATACTTCACTAAGTTTTCCAAGCTTTCATTTTAATAACAAAAGAGCAGGTTCTAGGGTACAACACTAGGCACAACTTTATTTATTCATTTATTTATTAAATTTTATTTTTTTACTTTACAATACTGTATTGGTTTTGCCATACATTGACATGAATCCACCACAGGTGTACATGAGTTCCCAACCCTGAACCCCCCTCCCATCACCCTCCCCATATCATCTCTCTGGGTCATCCCAGTGCACCAGCCCCAAGCATCCTGTATTCTGTATCAAACCTAGACTAGCGATTCATTTCTTACATGATAGTATACATGTTTCATTGCTATTCTCCCAAATCATCCCACCCTCTCCCTCTCCCACAGAGTCCAAAAGTCTGTTCTTTACATCTGTGTCTCTTTTGCTGTCTCACATACAGGGTTATCATTACCATCTTTCTAAATTCCATATTTATGTGTTAGTATACTGTATTGGTGGTTTTCTTTCTGGCTTACTTCACTCTGTAAAATCGGCTCCAGTTTCATCCACCTGATTAGATCTGATTCAAATGTATTCTTTTTAATGGCTGAGTAATACTCCATTGTGTATATGTACCACAGCTTTCTTATCCATTCATCTGCTGATGGACATCTAGGTTGCTTCCATGTCCTGGCTATTATAAACAGTAGGCACAAGTTTAATAATGGCATGTTTTTAATGTTATTTTTAATTTTCTTAGATTTTTTTTAATGGACTATTTTTTAAATAAGTCTTTGTTGAATATATTGCAAAGCTGCTTCTTCCTGAGATGAGAAGCAGACAGATGCACCTGGGTCCTTACAAAGATTTGTAATGACCAGAGATTCAAGCCAGGACAAAGAATCATCACTGTGGCTTGATTCCCTGTAGCTCGTAACCCATTATCCAGTGGGCCCCCATCCCTGCTGTTAACTCTGACGTATGGAAACCCCATTTTCTACCCTGGGTACAAGGGAAGTGGCTGGTTCTGGGTGAGGTCTCACTTTGGGGAGAGAGAGTCTGGGCTTGGGTTATACAAATTCATCCTATCCCATGGTTTAAGGGTGTTATGGGTTAAATCGGCATTTGAGGATTCACTTTGGACACTCACCACTGGAGTTTCTGTGGGAAGTGGGCCTGGCTTCCCTCAGATCCCCAGCCGCAGTGCGTGTGCGGGGTGGGATGTGGGAGCTGCCATCACCAGGATGCACCCGTTGGAAAGTGTTTCTCCCAATCCCAGCTGCTTAAAGGCTAATCTTTTTGCCTCACATGGGTTAAGAGTGCAAAGTTGAGTCCAAAAAGGGCTCAATTCAATCTCATTTCCTCCTCCCTTTGATCTCTTCATTTCCTATTTCACTTCCTCTGACAATTTCCTCCTTCCATTCCCAGAACAAACAACTCTCACTGTGGCGCTTGGCCATTTGCAATCATTTTCCCAGATGCTGATTCTCTTTTGGCCGCTGTTCACTATGGACCTTCTGATAAATATCAGAGGCAGGGTTGGGGGCACCTCACGTCATGCTTCATGGATCCTCGTGCCTGAGACTTGGGTATAGCCAGAGCTATCAGCCTATGAAATCTTGAGTCCCCCAACAGGTAAGTAGCACAATTATAACCAAGAAGTTGAGTATTTCACAGTGAACAAAGATAGATTTCTATCTATGGGTCCCTCAAAGGGGCTAAAACCAAATATTCTATTCTTAAAAAAAAAAAAATAGTCAAGGCACAGAATGTTCTAGAAACTTCCGTGTTTTTATTTTTACGTCTGCGTCTCAATGTGAAATGGTTCCTGAACTAATCATATTAGTAAAACTGGCAAGATTAAAAGAGCCATAAACACACACACTCAGTGTTTCAACATCCATTAAAATGTATACTGCAGCCTCCCAGAATATTTAATAGGCTTATATGATGACTGAATGCGAATTCATTCATCTCAGTCAAGTCGGGTTATTAAGATACACACGCTAAGTGATTTGTCCCGTGTTTACCCTTTGCTGGGAAAATGGTATCTGATTTTGAAAAGAAAAAAAAAAAGTTGTTCTTTGTTGAAAGAAATGGGAGGCAGGACCCCACCTCCCCCACCGCTCCACCCCACCCTAGTTTTCATATCAGCTCTATCGCAAGCAAAATACGTAGTCCCTGTGGGACTCAACTGTCCATCTGAGAAATCAGGATTGTCTAGGTGATCTCTAATGTTCCTTCTACCACTGACTTCTTTGAAAGTGGCATAAGGAGTAGAGGAGTGTGGGCTCTGGCATTGGGCCACCAGGGTCCATACCCTGCCTCTACCACTCCATTTTCCCATCTGTAAAATGGGGATGATAATAATAGAATGTTAAACGGAGACGATCAATGCAGATCGTGGTACCTAGAGAATGCTCAATAAATGTCAGTTAACTTTAGAAATTAACGCAACATCAGGACTTCCCTGGTGGTCCAGAAAATAAAACTCCAAGCTCCCAGTGAGGGGGCCTGGGTTCGATCCCTGGTCAGGGAACTAGGTCCCACATGCCACAACTAAGAGTTCACGTGCTGCAACTAAAACTCCCACATGCTGCTGAAACTAAAAAAAATTAAAAGAAAGAAAGAAATTAATGTAACATCTACTGGGCAGTCTGAAAATGGATTTCATTCTTGAATTTAAGAACATCACACTTTAGGGACATGATTAAACTTAATCCTCCCCACCACCTTGCAAGGAAGATGGAGTTAACCTTGATTTAAAGATAGGAAACTGAGACCCAGAGAGGTGAACTAACCTGCCCAGAGTGATACAACTATTAAGAGACAGAGCCAGGGCTTAAACTCAGACCCTCACTGACTCGGCTGTGGGCTCCCCTCCCCTCCCACCCAGTATATGCATCCAACTTCTGGTTAAGTTCCCAGCGCATCCAGCATCCCTCGGGGTCTCTAAGTACATCTCTAAGTCTTCGGCCTGTGGCCATAAATTTCTCCACTTTGGGAAAACGGAAAAGAGCTGGGCCATGTTCTGATCACTTTGGTTTCTCTGTTGAGGTTTTTCAGTTTAGGACTGAAAAATCAAAGTTGTGTTCTCGACACCTGTTTTCTCTCCTCCCTCACTGAAGCTTAGTCAGCCAAGAGCAGCTTTTGTTCATTATTATTTTTTGGTTTTAATTTGCTGAGATTCAGGCTCAGTGATATCACATCTCCAACATTAATGTGTACCTCGGCCAAGATGAGCCACATGGAAAACCAGAGTCACACTTTTGAGCCTAGATTAGTTTCCCAGCTTCGTCACTATTGACATTTTGGGCCAACAGTTCCTTGCTGTGGGGGGCTGTCCTACACATCCTGTAGAATGTTTACCAGCATCCCTGGCTTCCACCTACTAGATGCCAGTAGCAACCACTCCCGCCCTCTAGATTGACACTCAAAAACATCTCCAGACATTGCCAAATATCCCCTCGGGAACAAAAATCCTCATTTTGGTTGAGAACCGCTAGGCTAGCTAAAAGGATGAAAAGCTTAAGCTTAAGTATCCTTTTCATTCTGCCTTTGCCTGCTTCATCACATGGCTTTTGGGGTTATTTAGGTTCTGGTAAGCAACTGTTTTATCTGGCAACATCCTAGCAGGCAAAACATCAGCCATCGGGAGATGCTTTTGGTCTGAAGGCGATTTTGCCTGGATGGAAATACATGTTATGTTTTTGTCTCCGTGGCTAGCAGGCATGTTTTTTTTTTTTTGGTGGGGGAGCAGTTAAGGCAGCCATTTTCAAAATGGTCCCCCCAACTCTCCATGGGTCCAGTGCCCTCTGCTGGAAGGTTTGCCAACATTGTCTCAGAAGAGGTTGGGGCACATGGTTTGAGAATTTGGGAAACGGCGCAAGTACAAAGAATAAATGAAACAATCCAACGCATAGGAAACTTTTGCAGTAGCTTCCTTTGTATCTAGTCATTTTTTCCACAAGCTTTCTAATTTCTTGGCAGAACTTTTTTTTTTTTTGGTAGATTAACCAAAACTCTTTCCATCCTTTCATCTGTATACCCATATGGTCTTTCACTGATAATTATAACCACATCAACAAAAATTTACTGATGGACTAACCATGTGTCCAGTCAATGTGTCCCCTGTATCAGAGGTTGCCAACATTTTTGGAATCAGGGATCGGTTTCGTGGAAGACAGTGAGGGGTGGGGGATGATTTCAGGATAATTCAAGTGCGTTAATTACATTCACTGTGCACTTTATTTCTATTTTTATTGCATCAGTTCCACCTCAGATCATCCAAGCATTAGATCCCAGAGGTTGGGGGCTCCTGCCCTATATGCTTCCTCCTCTGGTGTTCTCAATAGCTCTCTTGGGACAGAGGGTATTATTACTATTATTATTCATACACACTGGTGGCTCAGAGGTGAAGAATCTGCCTGCAATGCGGGAGATTCTGGTTCAATCCCTGGGTCAGAAGATCCTTTGGAGAAGGGAATGGCATCCTCATGGAGAATTCCATGAACAGAGGACCCTGGAGGGCTACAGTCCATGGGGTGGCAAAGAGTCGAACACAACTGAGTGGCTAACACTTTCACCAAGCCTCTGGTCACTTTTCACCAAATTGACCCGACCGAGGTCACACAGCCTATAAAGGTGGAGAAAAGGCCTCAATGCCAGATCCCACGTGATTAACCGTACGCTACACTGCTTTATTCATCTTTTCTTTTCCATCCCACCCTAAAGTTTCCTTTCCAAATGTGACTCATTATTGATCTAAGGAAGCAGCATATGGATGTCTGGTGTCATTTTGAATTTGCTCCCATTTATTTAAAGCATATTTTTCACCTAATTACCCCTTTTAGCTTCCGAAACCACAGGAAGATAAGTTGCTTTTTTCCCAGTGTGAACTCTAAACACAGAATTCTAATAGAGAACTAGAGTCTTAAGCGTTCAAGGGCTCATGAATCTCTCTAAAAATATTATATTCGAATAACATTCACGTGCATCAGAATACATCAGAATAGATCCAAGACCTTGTAATTTATGGCCTTGCTTATTACTTTAAAAGCCTGGGATTCTTGTAGAATATGGTTGAGTGGGTCAAACATTCCCTTTCCTCTCATTTATCAGGCTTTTGATCTCATGTCAGTCCTGAATGTCGGCTTGCCTGGCCAGGAACCCGGGGCTAGCAGATCACATACACAACAGACTCCCTTCCCTTTTAAAAGCTGGTGGGGATGAGGGTGCGACAGCCCCGGCTGGGTAAGCAGAAGAGGTATTGAGTTCCCTGAGTCCTCACTGCCCCTTTGTCTATTATTATTTTATAGTTTTGTTCTGCATTCCTTTCATTCAACCTCCAGTCCATAGAAGCCTGTTTCTTTATTAGTTACATATGTCTGCACCCTTTTACCCCAGCAGGGAAAGACAAAATATTCTGGAGGGCTCAGAGGCCTGGGATGGACAGCTAATCCATCCCCACCTTGAACTAATCGGCGAGCTGATGTGCTATTGTACTGGGTACTGTTCTGTGCAGCTGAGCGGTGGGGTTTCAATTTGTAGGAGCATAAACAGATACTAAAGTTGGAAGAACGGCTCAGTCATTTGTTAGCAGAGTTCAGATCAAATTATCACAGCGGTCCCCTGCTGACAGCCTGAACAATTACCTCCTTTTTTTCTTGATCTTTAAATGTTTTCTGTTTCACTTAAGCCTCAGTAAATAGTTTACTTCTCATGGGCTTCATTTATTGACACAGAGAGGCTGATTTATTTAATTTTGTTTCTCTGCTGCCTTCCTAGAAAGGAGTCTGTAATGCTTTGTTGAAATCTCCCCCCTTCCCTGCCCCAAATGATAAGTTTATCATGGTAGACTGAGGAAGCGGTTTAATGATGTGGCTATAAATTATCTGGCTTTTTAATGAGAAGTTTAGATGCCCAAATTTGAAAGCCGATTTTTAAAAGGCTTTAAACCAGAATCCAGCGTCTGTTACTTGAAGAGGTTGAAATTCAGTCAGAAAGGGACCTAAGGAGTGATCCTGAGACTCTGGGATCTGAATCCATAATTGGATTATTCAAAACCCAGGAATTTGATTATTCTTTTAAAGAAAATGGCGTATATTGTGTCCCTTACCTCTGTCCCATCTTGGCATAGATTCATTGATGTTCTGAGTGAGTTCACCGGAATTAACTCCAACATTTGTTTTCACTCTTTTTCCCCTTCCCCCATTTTCAACCCTTGACTTTCACTCTTCCACAGTTACATTTGTCTGCTTCTTACAGTCCTACTGGGACGGATTTATCATCATTTGCTAACATATCTGTCTCAAAATCTCAGCTTTGATCAGCTTGTATTTTATAACTTACATCTGTTCTACATTTAACCTTTTGTAATGCTGTTTTTCAAAAATATTACCTGAGCTAACAAAAGAATTGTACCAGAGCAAGAGCTCCAGAGTGGAGATTTAAAAAAAAAAAAAAAAAAGCCACCAAACATACCTGCCTACATGACCATATTTTTATTGCTCTTCCAGAGATGACTTTTCATTAAATGTATCAATCCATCATTTCTCCCCACTCCGTGGCAGGACCTCTGTCGATCCAAGGGCCTCGTGCTCCCCATCTGCTCTAGTCCCATCTTCTTGACCCTTCCTCTGCCTGGAATTCACGCCAGAGCACAGGACTGTGAAGGGGTACTTCTGCTGGGGTCCAGGGCTGGACTTGGAGCTGGCTTTCCTGTCCCATCTGCCTGACCTGGAGAGGGGCCGGGGGTCCTTGCTGACCAGGGCAGACTGCCATTGTAGCTCATGTGAATTCTCTTCCAGCAGGTCTGCCTTCCATGAGACTTGATTCGCTCATTTGAAGAAAGTCAATTTATTTTTACCGATGAATTCTTGACACCCAAAAAGTATTCTTTTAAAAAAGTATAATAGACATTCATGTACCCGCCACCCAGCTTAAGAAATAAAATATTACAAATACAGTAGAAGGCCGTCGTGTCTCTCTCTTTATCCCATCCTTCCCACCGCTCCTTGGAAAGGTCACTCTGAATTGAGGGTACGCATTTCAGGTTATTTCTTTATATTTTGGCGGTGATTTAGTCACTAAGTCGTGTCCGGCTCTTGTGACCCCATGGACTGTAGCCTGCCAGGTTCTTCTGCCCATGGGATTTTCCAGGCAAGAGTACAAGAGTGGGTTGCCGTTTCCTTCTCCAGGGGATCTTCCTGACCCAGGGATTGAACCCGGATCTCTTGCAGATTCTTTACAGACGGAGCTACGAGGGAAGCCTTCTGTATACTTTAACTTCTTATGTATGTTCTTCTACACAAAATTTTTCATGCAATTCGGAGACATGCTTTCTTCACCCATGTTCATATGTGCAGTGCTAAGCCGCCGTTTACATTGTTGTTGGATGTTCTGTTTTATCATGAACATTTACATAATTTCCAACTTTCTTACTATAGAGAGCAATGCTTTATGAAAATTCTTACAAATGTCTCCTAGGATGCCTGTGTAAGAGTTTCTCCAGGTTCATCACTGAGAAGGAAAGGCTGACTCACAGGCTATCCACTGCTCGATTTTAGTAAATATTGCCAACCTCTTTCCCGACACGGTGGTTTGATTTTACACTCTTGTCAATGCTTGCAATTGCCAGACGTTTTAAAATGTTGCCAATGGATGGAAATGTAATGGTATCATGTAACAGTTTTCATCTGCAACTATTTGCTTACTAACAAAGTTGAAATGAAATGGTAAATAGTAATACAGTACCTGGCAGGTAGTAACTATTCTATTAATGAAACATTGTTGCTACGATTACCTTACAGAGAAATCTAATGAGGTAGTATAAACAGTGGTTAACTCCATTTTATAGATGAGTGCCCGGGATCTGGAAACATACCAGCTGTAACAGGATAAATCCAGAGAAACATAAGCAGTGGAGATGATGGTGGTGGGCAGTAGCCTGTGACCCATGACTGACTTGCTGGTATCATCACCACATGGAGAGACCGTGGCCAGTGATGGCCTACCATCTTGAATGATGCTTGCCAACTTTCCTGATGACTTTTACACCTGCTCTGAGTCAAGACTCACCATGGGAACGTGAAGGTCAAGGACTGGGTTCTCTCTCTTTTTGGCTCGTGTCTTGGGGAGAGGACAGGTGGCCCTTGGTTCACCCCTCTAGGTGGCAGGGGTCTCCGCAGAATCAATTGAGTCAGACTTTTGGAGCTCCCCTTCCCCACCACCAGCTTGCACCCTAAAAAGCAGCCCTGGAGACCACGGACTTCTTTACTAGCCTTAGAAGGTTAGAACTGACTCCTCTTCCTCCGGTGAAGCTGGAAGAAGCCATGTATTTGGGGGAAGATATATAAGTCATCTTGATGACTGATGCTAATGACATTGGTGAAAGTAATGATGAAGAGGAGGAGGAGGAAGAGGAGAGAAGCTAACTTTCTGTTTTTCTCTTTTGATCTCCATGCAGTATGCTCCTTCTATATGCCAAGCACGTGCGGACATCTTACACACATTGTCTGTCATCTTTGGAGCTCATGAAGAACTCTGTTAAGGAGACAGTGTTAACTCCATTTTGCTGTTCCAGTAGCATTGTAAGAAACATGAACAAGCGGGCTCCAGACAGCCTGATTTGGGAGAAAGTGGCAGTCAAGATGTTCTATTTTAAACTAAGGGTTTCTGTGCCCCAAACTCTCTCCCTTCTTTAAATTTGTGCTCAGGCACTTCAGTCGTGCCCTGACTCTTTAAGATCTTATGGACTGTAGCCCACCACGCTCCCTCTGTCCATGGAATTCTCCAGGCAAGAATACTGGAGTGGGTAGCCAGGCCCTCCTCCAGGGGATCTTCCTGATTCAGAGATAGAACCCATATTTCATGCATGTCCTGCGTGAGCAGGTGGGTTCTTTACCACTAGCGCCACCTGGGAAGCCCTGTTCTTTAAATTACTAGATTCATTTTTTTCTGCAGTGTCATCCATGCGTTCTTCAAACGAGTCCTCTTTGGCCTCAAACATCCAGGGTCCCAGGACAAAACCAAGTTCACCATGAACTTGAAGTGCCATGTCTAGGTTCTCCATCTCTTTTAAGGACCAGTGTCTGGGAAGTCTTCAGCTCTATGAAGTAACATTTTGGTTTAAGGACGGCAGCTGCATACCTCTGCTACCACTGTGAGGTTAAGATCTGGTCATACACCTTTTTCTCTTTTGATTTCCAGAAGGCATGGGAACGGCTAAGGTTACCATACACACCTCTCTTGATGGAGAAAATTCTTTTTTTTTTTTTGGTTTGGTTTTGTTGTGCCAAATTCTACCCTTTGAAAAATGCAGAAGCCCATTAGAGATTAAGACTACAAACAAGCTTAAAACACATCTTAACAGCATTCAGAAATGTCCCAGGTGTAGGCGGGTCAAAGCGATATCTTGTTCTCCTAAATATTTCAACAGATAGACAAACTTTTGATTGCGATATCTGCTCGAAAAATGACTTTGAACTCTCCGCCAGTACCTCCCACTTGGGCTTTCTAAAACCCACAGAGGGCCAGTGGCTGATAAGGGGCTGGAGTGGTCCCGGGCGGCGAGGGCCTTTTATCTCACCTCGCTGTGTACACGAGCCCGAGCCGTTTGCTTAGCTTGGCTCTGCTATCCTGAGGACCTTTTAAAAATCCTCCCATTTATTAGGATCTAACACCCGATCTGTAAATAAACTGCAGAAAATGTAGATTTCAGCAGTCATAGGAGGGCAGTTCACTCTCAGGAGGGCTGAGTTCTCCCTCTAGCTGGTTATACCTCTCTTGCTCACTCCCTGGATCCCCTCTCTCCTCCCCTCCCCTTCTCGGTCCTCCTTTCCTTTCCCCTTTTCTTCCCTGCCTTCCTTCCTTTTCCTGCAGCCACTTGCAGATAACAAAAGAAAAATCAAATAGATTGACCATATTTTTGATGTAGGCTTTAAGTTCATGTATCAAAAAATAGTAAGTGTCTGGTGGCTAAGAGCTCAGACTCAGAGCCTGGGTTTGACTTCTGGTCTGAGTGGGTCCTTGCTATATGATTTTAGGCAATTTATATAACATCTCTGTGCCTCAGTTTTCTCATCAGTAAAATGGGAACAATAACAGCCCATGGGGTTTTTCTAGGAACTAAAATTCAGAATGGGCCTTGGTACATAGTACACCCTAAGTTTCAGTCAGTTCTCAGATGGTAAAGAATCTGCCTGCAACGAGGGAGACCTGGGTTTGATCCCCAAGTCGGGAAGATCCCCTGGAGAAGGAAATGTCAACCCACTCCACTATGCTTGCCTGGAGGATTCCATGGACAGAGGAGCCTGGTTGACTACAGTCTGTGGGATTGCAAAGAGTCAGACATGACTGAGCGACTTTCACTTCCACATTAGCGTGCAGAAAGCTTTGAGATGGTTTTCATGGCATCACCTCTGGTCTCAAAAAGAGTTGTCTTCCACTGAGAGGCTTTGGACACATAGCTGCACAACAAGGACGAGAGCCCCTTCACAGACCAGATTTCCCACAGGTGAACCTAGGGCCCCTCATCCTCTCCAGAACAGACGAGGGAAGAAGATGGCGGGTCTGTTGCCCTGAGCTCAAGAAGCCAACACTGATGCCTCTCCACCCCCCAACACTCAAGGATGGAGGGTCTAGCTGGTGGCACTATCTCAAACATGTGGAGATGCTGTGATTAGGCTGATCCATCTGGCCCTGTTGAGAGCTTTCAGTGATACAGGTCTTATCACTGGGCGGGAATGTAATCATCTCCTGGCCATTCTGTGCCCCTTGTGAGAGAAGGCTGGAACCCACCCAGCTCTCCTGGGCCACATGGTAGGGCTAACAGGAAATAAGACCCAAAGCCCCCCTCTCTGTTATGGGTCCATGCTGAGGCCTCCAGATTCTCTGACAGGTCCAGGGAAGACTGGCAGGACTGTTGCTTCCCCTTACCAGGCCATCAGGCGATTAGAGGAAAGCCCTGTGCCCATTTCTCAGAGAGGCGGAGCCAGTAGAGGTGGCTGACCCAGGATGCAGGGCAAAGAACAAAGTATCTTCTCCCAGCTCTGTGGAGCCTTTTCTGCAGGGTGAGGACAGACAAACTGAATCTGAAAGAAGCAGAGTGCATCTCTCATGGGTTGTGTACCAATGGAAATTTTGAACATTGTTTTTCTTCCTAAATGCTCCAGGGTAGTTGGCTGGGTTTTTTTTTTTTGTTTTTTTTTTTTTGTTTTTTTTGCAGCATTGCTTGGAATGCAGGATCTTAAATCCCTGATCGTGGAGCAAACACCTGACCCCCAAAGTGGAAGCCAGAATTCCTAACCACTGGACCACCAGGGAAATCCCGGGTAGTTAGCTTTTTGAAAGGACCTATAGGAAGATAAAAATCTTTCATGATGTAATTTGCAGCTCAGATATTAGAATCAAAAGGATTTCTCAAATGACAACTGCAAT
Organism: Ovis canadensis; assembly: GCF_042477335.2. Lineage (NCBI taxonomy): Eukaryota > Metazoa > Chordata > Mammalia > Artiodactyla > Bovidae > Ovis > Ovis canadensis. The sequence goes on along the minus strand of NC_091258.1, from coordinate 36,141,597 downwards.
GAAACACCTGCAACCTCCAAATGGGTTTCCTGAACACCACGTGGATCTTGGGATCAAGTGTTCAGTTCCGTCAGTTCAGTTGCTCAGTCATGTCCGACTCTTTGTGAACCCATGGCCTGCAGCACACCAGACTTGCCTGTCCATCACTAACTCCCGGAGCGTGCTCAAACTCATGTCCATAGAGTTAGTGATGCCATCTAACCGTCTCATCCTCTGTTGTCCCCTTCTCCTCCTGCCCTCAATCTTTCCCAGCATCAGTGTCTTTTCAAATGAGTCAGTTCTTCGCATCAGGTGGCCAAAGTATTGGAGTTTCAGCTTCAGCATTAGTCCTTCCAATGAATATTCAGGACTCATTTCCTTTAGGATGGACTGGTTGGATCTCCTTGCAGTCCAAAGGACTCTCAAGAGTCTTCTCCACACCACAGTTCAAAAGCATCAGTTGTTCGGAGCTCAGCTTTCTTTATAGTCCAACTCTCACATCCATACATGACCACTGGAAAAACCATAGCTTTGACTAGACGGACCTTTGTTGGCAGAGTAATGTCTCTTCTTTTTAATATGCTGTCTAGGTTGGTCATAGCTTTTCTTCCAAGGAGTAAGCGTCTTTTAATTTCATGGCTGCAGTCACCATCTGCAGTGATTTTGAAGCCCCCCAAAATAAAGTCTGTCACTGTTTCCATTGTTTCCCCATCTGTTTGCATGAAGTGATGGGATCCGAAGCCATGATCTTAGTTTTCTGAATGTTGAGCTTTAAGTCTGCTTTTTTCACTCTCTTCTTTCACTTTCATCAAGAGGCTCTTTAGTTCTTCTTCGTTCTCTTCCATGAGGGTGGTGTCATCTGCATGTCTGAGGTTATTGATATTTCTCCCAGCAATCTTGATTCCAGCTTGTGCTTCATCCAGCCTGGCATTTCTCATGATATACTCTGCATGTAAGTTAAATAAGCAGGATAACAGCAAAGATTTCTCTGAGGAAAGAGAACCACTATCCAAGCAGCTTCCCTTGCTTTGATTAAGGTTTGTGGCGGAAACTGCCTGCATCCACAAAGTCCATTTTCTTCTTTGGCCTGGCTGGACTGTAATGACCCAGACTCCCTTGAAGTTGATCGGGGCCACTTAAGTTTTTTCCTGTAAAATGTGAGCCAAGTCACATGGGCTACTTTCATTTCTGGGCTCTAACATGCACTTCCTGCATGTTCTCTTGCCCCTTCAAGACTGGCTGGAATCTGGACAAGGCAGAGACCCAGCAGAGGGTGACAATGCCCTGAGGCAGGGCCAGTGACCTCTGCCCCAGATCCAGCCCCAAGTGGGCTGATTCTGGCCACACCTGTCACGTGAGCACTGCCTAGGTTTGCTTTTGGGCCACAGCCCCAGAGCTGAGTTGTTGTAACAGAGACCTTACGACCAGCAAGCCAAACATCTTTATGATCTGCCCTTTAGGGAGAGAGTTTGCTGACCCCAACCCTAGGGGATGGCCAGGAAACAAAAGCAACTGAGTCTCTGAGCAGAGGCACTGTACACACCAGGTGCATGGTGAGATAAGGAAACGTGGGCGCTTGGCCCCCTAGGCTTCTCGTTGCCGACTGTCAAAGCAGACACGGTCCATTTCACAGTGTGGCTGGAAACCATATCAGAACACCCGAATGGAAGGACTGAAGCTAAAGCTGAAGATCCAATACTTTGGCCACCTGATGCAAAGAGCTGACTCATCAGAAAAGACCCTGTTGCTGGGAAAGATTGTAGGCAGGAGGAGAAGGGGACCACAGAGGATGAGATGGTTGGATGGCATCACTAGCTCTATGGACATGAGTTTGAGCAAGCTCTGGGAGTTGGTGATGGACAGGGAAGCCTAGTGTCCATGAGGTTGCAAAGAGTTGAACACAACTGAGTGACTGAACTGACTGAATTGAAGGAGAAGCCTGGCACACAGTAGGCACACTATAAAACGTTGTGACGATCCAGCAATCCCACTTCTGGGTGTATCCCCAAAGAAAATGAAAGCTGGATATGGAACAGCTATCAGCACTCCCATATCCATTGCAGCATTATTCATAGAAGCCAACATGTGGAGTCTAAGTGGCCATTGGGAGTGAACAGATAAAGAGGATGTGCTGTTTACATAAACAATGGAATATTACTCAGCCATGAGAAAGAAGGAAATTTGCCAAATGAGACAACATGAATGGACCTTGAGTGCATCAGGTTAAGTGAGGTAAGTCAGACAAAGAGAAGTGCTGTATGATATCACTCATGTGTGGAATCTAAAAAAGCCAAACTCATAGAAACAGAGAAAAACGGTGGTCGACAGGGCATGGGGGTGGGAGCATAAGGCAGACATAGTTTAAGGATACACACTTGCAGTAAGTAGTAAACAAACCCTAGAGAGGTCAAGCACAGTAGAGTGAATATTAGTGAAAATACTACATTATAATCATCAAACTTGCTAAGAGGCTAGAACTTATTTATTCCAACCACTAAAAAAGAAATGATAATTATGGCACAGATAGAGGCTCTAGTTATAGCTACAGTGGCAATAACATAACTCTATATAAATGGATCAAATCTTTGCGACCCCATGCACTATAGCCTACTAGGCTCCTCTGTCCATGGGATTTTCCAGGCAAGAGTACTGGAGTGGGTTGCCATTTCCTTCTCCAATATAAATGGATCAAATTAACCTGCTATACACCTTAAATTTACACAATATTATGTGTCAAATATATCTCAATTTAAAAAATGAATTGAATGAATGAATGAGCTGGAGCGTAGAAGAAAGCCAAGAGAGGGAAAGGGAAACCAGGGTACTCCTGCCAATGTAGAACAACAGATGAGTTTTTTTTTTTTAATATTCTACGTATTTACTTGGCTGTGCCAGGTTTTAGGTGCAGCACACAGGATCTTTCATCTTCATTGCATCATGCAGGATCTTTAGTTGTGATGTGCAAACTCTTAGTTGTAACATGTGGGCTCTAGATCCCCCACCTGGGATCGAACTCAGGTCTGCTGCATTAGGAGCATGCAGTCTTAACCACTGGACCACCAGAGAAGTCCCAACAGATGAGTTTTGAAGGCAGTAAAACCTGGTTCTGGTACATCAAGCTGTGTGGTGTTCAGCAAGCCATTTTAACTCTCTGAGCCCCACTTTCTTCGTCTGTCAAAAGGAGATGGAAGGACTGAATCACGCATCATTGCCACAGTTAGAGATAACAAGAGGAGAAGGTATAACGGAGAAGACTTGGCTGTGGTTGTTTGCCATTGTGGATGTCAGCCACGTGGTGCTTTCTCTGCCATCAGCTGTGAAGGGAGTGAAAACAGCAGGGACCCCTCAGAACTTTTCCAAAGTTCCAGAAGTAAATACCACTTACAAGAGATTATCTCCCTCTCAGTCATCAAGTTATCCTCACAATTAATTTGTACCCACAGACCTCAAATGATGAGCAAGATGGTGCAGCTACTAGGGCAGTCATATGAACACAGGGCGTGACAGTTGTACTTCCTACATAATAAAGGGCTTGCTTTGCTGTATAAGAATGTGTTTGTTTTGAACAGCAAGAATACAGCCTGAAATTCTATGATTCTGAAAACTTGGTGAATTTCTGCTTGGCCTCTCCAGTGGGAGAAAGTTACTAAGGGTCATACTACAAGTTCGATGTAAGGAGATGACAAGAGGTGTGCGTAAGCATTGAGAAGACAGGGCATCTGGGGCAGGCAGAGGGGACAGGGTCATCAGAGGCAGATCTGTTGAAATGGATGCATTTTGAGTGGTACAGTGTGATGATCCAATTAGCTATCCTTTGCTGGATATTGAAATGTTCCAGAAGTTGCAGTGGTACTCTGCATTTTTAGCCAATGTACAAGGTAGGTGGGCTTCCCAGATGGCTCAGGGGTAAAGAATCTGCCTGCCAATGCAGGAGATGCAGGAGTCCCGGGTTCCGTCCCTGGGTTAACAAGATCCCCTGGAGGAGGAAACGGCAACCCACTCCAGTGTTCTTGCCTGGGAAATCCCATGGACAGAGAAGCCTGGTGGGCTACAGTCCATGGGGCTGCCAAAGAGTCGGACACTGAATAATTAAACAACAACCAGAGAGCAGACATTGATGATTCTCCACCTTCGACAGATGAGGGAACTGAAACTAGGAGAAGGGGAGTCGCTTGATTTGGGACACGTGACTGATAACAGTGAGGCCAGGATGGAATATCCTGGTGTGTGGGACCGTGGGACCCACAGGCTTTTCTGAAATATAGCATTTTATGGGACCTTCCCCTCTCCATGATCCAAAGCCACAAATAGTAGGCGATGATGGATACACTCACACGTTTTAGTCATGTATTTATTTTAATTTTTATTTGGCTGCGTTGGGTCTCAGTTGTGGCAGGTGGGATCTTTGCTGCTTCATGCAAGATCTTTCACACTGGCACACAGACTCTCTAGTTGTGGAGCAGGCTCAGTATTTGTAGCGTGCTGGCTTCATTGCTCCGCAGCCTTTGGGATATTAGTTCCCTGACCAGGGATTAAACCCACGTCCCCTGCCAGGCAGATTTTTAACTAAACAGATCACCAAGGAAATCCCTACACTCGTACACTTTAAACGATTTACTTACCTGTATTTAAAAGCTAGAAGATTTTATGTTGAACTCTAGATGCAGGACTTCTTGTGGCCAGTCAGAAGGTCTGGCAATATGATGCGTGAATTGCCCCTCAACAGTGACTGCCTGGAACCCAGCAGAGAAAGCTCCCTTCGGGAAAGACAAAACAAGATCCAGCTGGCCACGGTCCCCACTAATCCCTATTGTCTGCTCTGCCGGCTTCAGTCAGTTTCTTCCTTCCTGGTCCCAGTGGACATTTGGGTTCAAGATCCCTGCACCCCACTCCAGTACTCTTGCCTGGAAAGTCCCATGGATGGAGGAGCCTGGTGGGCTGCAGTCCATGGGGTTGCTAAGAGTCAGACACAACTGAGCAACTTCACTTTCGCTTTTCACTTTCATGCATTGGAGAAGGAAATGGCAACCCACTCCAGTGCTCTTGCCTGGAAAATCCCAGGGATGGAGGAGCCTGGTGGGCTGCCCTCTATGGGGTCACACAGAGTTGGACATGACTGAAGCAACTTAGCAGCAGTAGCAGTAGCAGCCCTAAAGTCTTGAAGCCCCAATCTCCAGGGGGCAGCTGAAGGAAGCAATGGGAGTATTACTTTCCCCTTAGAGCATGGGGGACATGACACTGGGTGGGAGTGGTGGGGGGTGGGGAGCATTCCACTGTGGCTAAGTGGCATAGTTTGTTCCAACAGGCAGATGTCTTTTCGTCAGTGAGTACCATCTTGCCTTCCCCCTCCCCCCTCCCCTGTGCTGGGGGGATCAAGAATCTCTGAAAGCGTCTTGTTATCCCACTCGCCTTCACTAGAAGCCCTCGGTGGCTCCTATTGAACCCATTGTATTTCACTTGATCTCCAAAGAGTCCAGACTCATTATAGACCTTGGTAAATGCTTCCCACCCCCCACCAACCAACCCCGACAGCTCTGTGGGGAGATCCACTAACTTGATCAATAGACCCAAACTTTAATTTTTCTTCCACAGCTAAGGCTATAGGGTGGGGATGGAGGGGAGGAGAGAGGGGAAAAGTCTTAAAACAGTATTGTTATGATTTCTCTTTGCCTAGAGGAAGAAACGATGTTGCTTCAATTTTGGCATCAGTTAAACTCAATGCAAACATCGCTATAAATGGGTCAGGCAGTCAGGAAAGCCAGCAGTTGGCCACATTTGTGCTAACTCTGGTCTTTTTGTTTTTGCCAGAGGAAAAAAAAAAATTCTAATTTCTATCAGTCTAAATTGAGTTGGGGAGCATTATCAGCTGGAAGGACCCTTCTGATTTGACAGGCCCCACTGTATGATGATTAATTACTTCTCAGCTTCATTGGACTTTTCTAATTTCCTTTTGCCACTGGCTGGAGGCACCGCGCGATAAGTACTGCTCTTATTATTTTGTGCAAAGGAAAATGTCTATTACGGTCTGTCGTACAAGCGAGCAGAATAAAAAAGACAGCCGCTCAGGAAACTTGCAAGCTCCTCTATCTTTATTTGGTCTCCCCTGGCCTCCCTGATTCGCTTGTTCTAGAACAGAGGTGGCCACACACGCTTTCCTGTCAAAATAAGAAGATAAAATCATAATCTCTATCAGAGTACTTGACATTTGGAAATTTGTATAATGATTTCATGGGATTTAATCCCTCCGTTCACCACAAATCCTCCTCCAAATGCAAATGCAACTAAAATATTATATTGAGAAAAACAGGGTCATTCTTCACCAGTGCATTTATTCGGTCATAAATTCAGCTTGGGGGATTGCCTTACTGTATATAACAGTGCAACGAGAACAGTAATAATAATGATGATGATCATCATAATAATGATGATTAAAAAGCCATAATTGAATTTGGAAAGAGAACATTTTTCTAAGCAGCCCCAACACCTAAATTAGAATGTGTCGGTTTCCAGAGACCGCTTGCCTCAGCACAGGATGGTTTACGTGGTCGGCGGGCGGGCTGTCTCTAGAATGATCTCAGGCTCAGCCGGAATGGACAACTGAGACCCAGCCGTGGCTGCCTGTTTTCCTGGAGAGGAGAGAGATGAAGACGTATAAAGGATCCCACTTCTGCGGCCCCCTCTGCCTGCTGATGCTCAGGCCGGGGCCGAGACTGAGTTCGGAGACCCTCAGGACGTGTTTACTGAGGCTCACGCAGGAAAAGCTCCATTGAGCAAGTCACGGCAGCATGTCTCTGCATCCCTGGCTGCTGAGGAGGCTACTGATTTCCCAAGGAGTCTGACTTCAAAGCAGGGGTGGAGCAGAGAGCACCAGGGGCAGGGCTGGTGGCCCCAGGCCCTGAGTTCCTGCCACAGCCCTGCACTGGCTTCCGGATTCTGCCTGTCCGCTGCTGCCACTTCATCTGTGGCAAGGGAGGCAGCAGGCTGGGAATTGCTGAAGGAGACAGAGCCATTTAGCTTCTCGCTCTCTTTTTCATTCATTGAACTTTTGGGGGGCTGCTCTAGGTCTTTGTTGCCGCGTGGGCTTTCTCTAGTTGCCGTGCACGGGCCTCTCACCGCAGTGGCTTCCCTGGTCTTGGAGCGCTGACTCCAGGGGTCTCCGCTTCCATAGTTTCAGGGGTCTAGAGCGCAGGCTCGGTAGTTGTGGCGCACAGGCTTAGCTGCCCTGCCACCTGTGGGATCAGGGATCCCAGATCAGGGATCAAACCCATGTCCCTGGCATTGGCGAGCAAAGTCTTAATCACTGAGCCACTAGGGAAGCCCAGCTGCATTTTTAGTGATAATACTAGAGAGTATTTAGGGAGCACCGACTACATGGGGGCACTGTGCTAATTATGTATATTATTTCACATGGTCCGCACAGTCCACTTGGTGTTGGTGCCATTATAAACCCATTTTTATAGACAGGAACATTCGAGCATCAAGGTCTTGCCTGGGATCACGTAGCTATGACATTTGACCCCAAGACTGCCATTCTCTCAACCTCTCTGCTTTGCTCTCTCTTATTTCTCTTTTTCACCTTTTGCAAAAGCCCTGATGATAGTGTGTGGGTGAAGAATACTGGCTGGATAAATAGGATTTGCTATTTTATTCTCACACTTCATTCATGATTCTCTCGATTATATCTCTATTTGTTCCCTAAATGTGTAATGAACACTTATTATGTGCTAGCTGTTTTACTAGGTTCTAGGGATCCCCAGACAAAATCCCCAGAGTACTTGCCCCCAGCAGGCTCCCTCTAACAAATGACTTAAAGTTACACCCAGAGCAGGAGAAGATGCTATAATACAGCTGCATAAGAGAGGACAGACCCACCAGAATCTAAGACTGGGAAAGTATCAAAGGCCAGACTGTAAGGCTGACACTGGTTTAATCTCTGTACTGGACTGTTTGTGATCTCAGGCAAGTCCCTTCCCATCTCTGGGTCTCAGTTTCCCTATCTGTGCACTGTGGTCATTAGCCTAGACAAGAGATTGAAAACCAGTGACCCAGGGCTAGATCCAACCCGCAGGTGAGTTTTCTTTGGTCTGCATGTCTCTTTCTTGAACAGAGAACCACCATTCAAGAGCACATCAAAATCGAGGTTTCCAGCTACCTTTGAAAATAAAGCCATGAGAGATGGCACCCGCATTCCCACCCAGCCAGTGGTGGCTGGAGCAAAGAGGCAGATGCCACGCATTGTTCAGATGAGCGGAGCACTTTTCCAGTTTGCTGCAGTCTCCACCACTCCCTATCAATGTCCAACGCCAAGACCAACTAAAAACGGTCCTGTGTCCTCACTGATATTGTTGATTAGTGTTTTCTTCTCAAAGGAAATATACCTCTGTAGCCATGATGACAACAAAATCAGGAAACGAAATCATGTTTAACAAAGGATCACATTTTAAGAAAAAAAAAAAGAGTAGAGAGTATGTTTCCATGTTGAATTAAAGAAGATTTCTGTGTATTTTATATACAAACAAAAGCATACCTGTGTTGAAAGAATGCAATTGTATTTATTCAGTGTTCCTTCTGGCATCTGAGTTTGAACCCTGGGCTTCTTACACCTCCAGAACTTCACTCTGGGTCCTGAGGGCACCTGTTGTGAAGAGCTGGAGCTGGGGCTTGGCCACCAACCCAACCCCAACATAAGGCCAGTGTGAAAAGCAGATTGCCAGTCACCTGTCCACCTGGCCTGTTTGCATGAACTCTCTCTGGTTTTCATTGAGAGAGGTGTGTAAGTCACTTGGGTGGGGAGAGTCTCCAACTACTGACTGACCTTTCCGGGAGAGGAAATCCCTCATCCACTGGTACATGGTACCCAGTCCCCCAGCAGCCCAGGAAGAAAGGGCTGGGAGCTTGGTATGGCATGGATGATGCATCCTGCCTCCGCATGGTCTGATGAGGTGAGCTCTGGTAAACTGTAGCTTTGCAGCTAGTCACTTGTCCCTTGTGAACCTTCACCATCCCTAGATCCTTGCTCTGGGCTCTGTAACCTTGCAGTACCTGCCCTTGGACTCTGTGTGACTTGCCTTGGTCAATAACATGTTAATAAACACAAGGCAAGCAGAGGCTTGAAAGGTGTTTGTACATCTTCTCTTCCCTTCCTGACCCTCTGCCTTCCACATGAGAACACACCCAGGCCAACCTGTTGGAAGATGTGACTCACGGAACCAAGCCCAGAACTCCAGTTGTCCCACGCAAAGTCATTCTAGACCCACAACAACCAGTCTAGCCTGAAACCAGGGAGAGAGCCAGCCCCGATTACCAGCACCCCTTAGCCAACCCATAGCTGACACCATACTCACGACTTGGGCCAGTTGAGAGCTAAAGAAACTCCCCGTCAACCAGCAGACTCAGAAGCTTAAGAAATGCTTATTCATCAAGGCATTTTTGGAGTATCTTGTAACACAGAATTTTTATGGCAACAGAGAGCTGATCCTCCCTACAAGGATGTTTCTTCCCCAACAGCGCTATCCCTTCCCCAAGTCATCAGCCTCCACCTCTTGTCCACAGGCTGACTCCTAGAAGATGAAATTGGTCCAGAGCCGCAAGTATATGATGGCTTCCAGAGACGGGTCTGGGTCTAAACGCTGCCCATTCCCGGCTCTGTTGCCTTTCACCGGCTCTTTGTTTTTTGAAGCCTCCATTTCCTCTTCTGTGTAATGGGAAGAAGAATAATACAAACAGTGCTGGATTCACAGAGTTGTTAGGATGAATAAATGAAAAGGACAGGTAGAAAGAATGTTCAACCCAGTGCCTCCCATAGGGTATGTGTTCAATAATTATCAACAAGCCTCACTCCTACCCTTTCCCCTTTCCTCTTTCTATTACTTTCTCAAACTTTTGGTGTAATTTCAAGTTTCCTGCACACCACAGTGGGCACTCAAGCAACTCTTTCCACCTGCACAGAGCATTAGGGTGTCAGAGCACAGGCCTACAGAATTTCCCTCTGGCAAGAACCACAGATGATACCTAGTTACTATGATCCCAGGACCTCCCTCCCTCCATCGCCTTCCTCATTTGCAGCAGCTCACTGGAGATGGCCATAAGCACACTCCGACATGCCAGACATCACTTTGCACTTAGAAAACATGATCAGCGACACATCTTGAAGACAAGGTTTGTCCCCCAGAGAGGCTGATGGTGCAGAAAAATGAGACTCTTCATGTGGTGCAAAACACCACTGCTTCCCAAAGTGTGTGCTGAGAGAGAGTTTCCACATGGCCTCCTCTAAAGAAATAAATGATAGATAGAGAGCAGATATAAAGATAGGTAGATAGATTGGGACAATCCAAGGAAAAATAAATTTGATAAATGCTGAGCCAAACAGGCTTACGGAAAGACTTCTTGGAGAGGTTCAAGAATAACGTGTGTTATTTCCCTCCAGTGAGGAGGCAGAAAACGTCGTGGTTTCTTTCTTTTTAAAAGTGATTAGGGAAGCCCAGGAATATTGGAGTAGGTTGCTGTGCCCTTGTCCAGGGGAATCTTCCAGACCCAGGAACTGCACCCAGGCCTCCCACATTGCGGGCAGATTCCTTACCATTTGAGCCACCAGGGAAGCCCAGTTTGACCACAGAGCACCCCCATTTCGGAGTCAAGCTTTTTGGGGCCATGAACTATCGTTTGGGGAAATGGTGACTTGAGCTTCACTTGGGTGGCATGGCTGCCATTGCAGGCAAACCATCCGCACAAGCAGGTACTTCTCCGCCTCGTGGAGGGAGCCCAGAGTGCGACACTGCTCTCCCTTCCCTGCCCTTGGCTCTTATGTTTTGGTCTGTCCTTACCCCTCTGTTTGTTTGGCCACCAATAAGAGCTGAAAGTTTGATGTGCCTTGGATATGGCTCTCTTCCCCCTCTTCCTAGTATGAACTGTGCAGGCAGACATGGGCGACTCCAGTTCACTATTCCTCCCTGGTCACGTGACTGCACGAGAAGGCAGAAGCCCCTTCTTTGTGATGGAATAAAGCAGAAATGCTAGAAGCAGTATTCCTTCTTCATCACGCCCCCAGTCAGCCAAGGCTTAAATGGAATGCAGTCAGGGTCACTGACATGATTTCATTTTTTTAAAGCAGGCATACAAGATACCATTACATTTCATTTTTAGCACAATTGCTCTCTGAGCAAAGTGTGTTATTTTCTTGTAGGTAATCCCCTTACCCGACTGTGGATTTGCCATGTTTAACATCATCTACAACAACCAAAAAGCAATGAAGTGTGTTATTGACAATGTTTTTAATTACAATACGTAAAAGATCCAAGACAGCAAAGATGAGAAAATTATCTGCCGGAAGTGGCATTTGTAGGTTTAAGAAAATTCACAGTGGTGGTCCGAGCATGATGTATATATATATATACGTGTGTGTGCGTATACGTGTGTGTATTCCTATATCTATATATTCCTGCTAATGACTAAAAATTTTAGCAGCGTGTATGGGATTGCTTTAAAGAAATCATAATATTGATAGAAATGATTGTCCCTGGCAGCACGACAAATGAAATTAGAAGCCCTTAGGATTGTGGGCTTGCAACAATGTTAGTGTGAAATATAATCGTTGGATTGCTTTGTTCTTTTTCCCAATAAAAAGTGGAAGCTTTTGAGTATTGTTATTAGGCGAGCTAAGCTGGGCTTCTGTACAGCATAGTTTTGTGTGTCTGAACCAGCAGAAGCTTTTGAAGTCCCACGATTCCTTCTGCTTGCTAATTCTTCCATTTGTTTGATTTTTGGTACAAAGAAAATGAAAGAATATGATGAGATTATGGCATTTTAAGTCAATATTTATTAAAAAATCAATCTAGATGAAAATCTGCCCATCCCTCTAATTAGATGAGGCAACTTGAGGTTGATTTTTAATTGCAAAAGTAATTACACGGAGCAGATAGCCAGTGACATTTGATTATCTAGGTGATTGATTAAAAAGCCGAGCTCACCAAGCAGATTGCCAGCCAGGGAATCCAGACAAAAGAGCAAATTAAAAAAGTTGTCCTGTTAGTAATCACAAAATTCAAGGATGAAATTACAGAGCCAAACACCTCCATTGCCCCTTCATCATCATCACTCACTCCACACGCATTCACTCCAACGCCTGATAAAGAAATGGATTAGTGTGAAATTAATTGAAGAAGGGGGGAAAAAGGGAGGGGAACCAAATTCACCACTGAGCACAGGGCTTTTTACAAGTTGAAACAAATTTCTCCAGTTTTATAATAAACTTTTCTTTTTGGCAAGAGAGATGTTTTCACAAAGGATCTTTTCAGAATGTTTGATGATATTAATTTATCCATTAAGAGAGAGGGAGGGGGGAAAAATCTCACTTTCTAGTAGAATAGGATATTAAGATGTCTTGCTTGTTCTCCATTTCATTATAACATGAAAGCCTGGGGAACAGGCTGTACATTTGGCAAGAGAATCCTTGGATTTGTACACAGCCCTTGCTGACATATTGGGCAGAATAATGAAGGGGCTTCCCGGTCATTCGGGGAGACCCTGGTGGGGTCCTCTTGAGGATATTGGGGATAAAAGTAGAAGGGGCATATACTAGAGCCACCCCCAAGAGGACCTCGAATCTGGATCACTGCGATAATTCTGAGTCCCCAGGAGTCTCTGAAAAGCAAAAAGGAAACTGAGGCGGGGGGCGCCCTCCAGCGCAGCTTGGGTAGCCCTCAGTGTTCTGGCTGCTGCTCGGCAGTGCTGCTCGAGGTAGAATGTAATGAAGCAGTCAAGAGATAAAGTCCACATCAGTGCGAACATCTATTCTTCTGCTTTGTCAGCAGATGCCATCCAGTCAGAGTTGGATGGGTGTGATGAGTTCCTTACAACCCTCCAGGGAAGCTGGTTTCAGCTAATTCTGGGGTCCACAGCCTTCAGGTGGCACAGAGAGGTGCTCCTTCAGTAGACAGACGCTTAGATTCCCAGCCTCTGATACTGGGTAATGCCACCCCACTCCTCCTTGCAGTCATTGTACTGCTTCTCTGAAAACCCATTTGTTTCCTCAACACATCCTTTTGGTAAGGGAGTTTGATATTATAGTTAAGCGTTCAGGCTCTTAGAGAACAATTTGGCATCATCCAGGGTCTTCCCTGGTGGCTCAGCCGGTAAACAATCTGCCTGCAGTGCAGGAGACTGCCTGCAATGCAGCAGATCAGGTTCCATCCCTGGGTCGGCAAGATCCCCTGGAGGAGGAAATGGCAACCCACTCCTAGGACATCCCATGGATAGAGGAGCCTGGTGGGCTACAGTCCACGGGGTCAAAAGAGCTGGACACAACTTAGCTACTAAACCACCACCAGTGCAACCGGAGTCATAGACACCCCTTGACATAGCAATTCTTCCCCTAGGTGCATGTCCTAGAAAAATATGTGCAATGTAAACCAGCAGACATAGGCAAAACCCCTCAAAACAGCAAGGTTCTTGTAGTTGCTGCAAACTGGGAAGAGATCAAAAGCCTCTCCCTTAACAAATGGATACATAAATTGAAGTATGTCGTTCAATGGTCTACTACGCACACATACCATTCCAAAGCTCCAACATCATGCCAAAGCAGCAAGACAAGAAAGAATATTTACTAAGCGCTTCCACTTACACCAAGGTCAAAATCTTGAAAAGCTATATTACATTGTCTAAGAGTCTATTGGTGATCAAGGAGAGGAAAGGCTATAACCATGGAGGAAGTGCATTGAGTCTTTGGGGTATTTGCAATGTTTGTTTTTTTGTTGTTTTTTTTTTTTTGTGGTACGTATCAACCGCTTGTCCACCTGTACACATATATTTCTTGGTTATTTTCTGAATGCATGTTACATTTCACACACACACGTTGGTAAACAGACACATATGAATTTAAAAATCAGTCTTCAGAATGCTCAACAGATTCATGCCAATGGGCAAGACGGGAAAGTGGACTGCAGATGTGGTACTTGACCTTTACCTGTGATTTTTTTTTTATATCTTTTATTTTTTAAAAAAAACCCTCTAGTTTATTTATTACGTTCAAGTTCTTTGTTTAAACAACGTTTTTAACTAATATGGCTAAATGGCTAAATGTTAACAAACATAAATTCTAGATGATGGCAACATGAATATTTAAAATGTATCCATTATGCAGTTGTGGAGAAGGCAATGGCACCCCGCTCCAGTACTCTTGCCTGGAAAATCCCATGGATGGAGGAGCCTGGTAGGCTGCAGTCCATGGGGTCGCTAGAGTTGGACACAACTGAACAACTTCACTTTCACTTTTCACTTTCATGCATTGGAGAAGGAAATGGCAACCCACTCCAGTGTTCTTGCCTGGAGAATCCCAGGGACGGGGAAGCCTGGTGGGCTGCCGTCTATGGGGTCACACAGAGTCGGACACGACTGAAGCGACTTAGCAGCATTATGCAAATGATTTTTTCAAAAATTCCAAGAAGAAAAAAGAAAATATTTACTGCATATGAAAAACACACTAACTAATAAGGACACAAGCTGAATTCTGTGGGAGCCAAAAGAGGAAAAACATGATTTGCTGGAAGTGATGAGAAGGTTCCCAGAGAGGATGCCACTTGAGCTGAATCTTGGCCAATAAGTAAAAGTTCATCAGATAGACTCAGAGGATGAGACTGTCGAGTGGAAAAGAACATAGCATGATGAGTAGAGTGCAGACAACTGGTGCTACTGGAAGACCCCTCTGGGCCTCAGTTTCCTCATCTATAACATGGGCCATTTTCCATCTCTGACATACCAGGCTCCAGAAAATATGGAGACTCAATTTAACAAAAACATTTAAGATCCTGGGCTTTTGCCACAATCTGCCCAAGTTCAAGTACAACTCTATTCCTTATTAGCCATGAGACCTTGGGTGAGACAGTCAATTTTTCTTTGCTTCTCTGCCTTTTCTATACAAATAGTGGTAACAGGATTTCAGTATTTACCTCGCAGGACTTTGGTAAAGGTGCAATGAACCCATACACTTAAAATATATCCATCAGTGTCTGGCAGATAGTAAGAACCCAGTTTGTTATCACTATGGGATTGTTGATTTATTATTATATTATGGGATTTGTTGATTCTCAGGCGTCTGTGACATTCCTTCACGGCTTTTTCAAAAGTTCCAGCCGTTTCACTGCGTCTATCCACAATTTCACCAGCTCAAGGATTCTGCCATGCTTACTAGGGGGATTCTCATAACCTGGTGCTCATCTCATCCGAGTCACCTGATGGTTGGGCTTCAGATTTGCCCAGGTTCCCTCTCCATAGCTACCCCTCCTCTTCTTATAGCTCTTGTTTGCTGGGATCCCATTCATTCTTACTTGTCTGAGTTTTCCCTTCTGATTGCTACTGTCAGCCAGATTCTCCAAAGGCCACAAGCAAAGCTCCCCCAAATCCATACTCAATTATGTTGCCCTCCTGAGGGGATGGGGACTAGTTCAGGAGATAACCAGAAAGATACTACTGTTGGCTTTTCCTTTATTCATGGCTTTGGAGCAGGGTTTCTCTTTGTTAGGCAGCATTAGGTAAATGTTCCTGGGCAGGTGCCCTCTCTCCGTGGGTAAGAAGCAGTTATTGGTGATGTTGAGGGTGAAATTCCCACAGGGCCAGTGGAGGAGTATTTTTTCCTGATTCAAACTTAGACTTAGACTCTGGAGAGGTGGGCAGGAGCCTGGGAGCTTGTTGTTGTTGTTCAGATTTTCAGTTGTGTCTGACTCTTTGAAACCCCATGAACTGCAGCATGCAAAGTTTCCCTGGCCTTTGCTATCTCTCAGAATTTGCTCAAACTCATGTCCATTGAGTTAGCGATGTCATCCAACCATCTCATTTTCTGTAACCCCCTTCTCTTCTTGTCCATAATTTTTCTCAGCATCAGGGTCTTTTCCAATAAGTCAGCTCTTTGCATCACGTGGCCAAAGTATTAGAGCTTCAGCTTCAGCATCAGTCCTTCCATTGAATGCTCAGAGTTGATTTCCTTTAGGATTGTCTGGTTTGATCTCCTTGCAGTCCAAGGCTCTCAAGTGGCTTCTCCAGCACCACAGTTCAAAAGCATCCATTCTTCGGTGCTCAGCCTCCTTTATGGTCCAACTCTCACAACTGTACATGACTACTGGGAAAACCATAGCTTTGGCTAGATGGGCCTTTGTCAGCCAAGTGATACTTTGCCTTTTTAACATGCTGTCTAGGTTTTTCATAGGAACTTGACCCTAACTGTCAGAGCTGCGGAAAACACAGCAAGAGCTGATCCTGCCCCCTTTCAACACGGATGAGGAAACCAAGGCCCCGTGAAGGCAGAGTTGGGAGCAGAGCCAAGCTTCCTGATTTCTAACCCATCACTCTCTCTCTGCCATGTTGATGAGCTCAGCTCTTCACACTCATCCCTAGGGGCAGTAAATTGATGGCAAAAACGACCCCAGCTTTTCATGCCTCTCTATGACACGCTATTTGCAAAGTTATTGCAGCACCTCCTCACGTCAAGAAGTGAAGTCTGTTGCCCAGCCAAATCTATATTAGTTTGTAGGGCCACCACAACAAAGAACCATACAGATCAGGGGCTTCAACAACAGAAATGCATTCTTTCGTATTTCTGGAAGGTGGAAGTCCAAGATCAAGGTGTGGGCAGGGTTGGTTTCTTCTGAGGCCTCTCTTCTTGCCTTGTAGATGGCCGTCTTCTCCCTGAGTCTTCACATGGTCTGTGCACATCTGTGTCCTGATCACCTCTTTTTATAAAGACACCAGTCTTAATGGATTAAGACCCCACCTATATGACCTCATTTTACCTTAATCATCTTTTTATTTTTTTAATTAAAATTTTTTAAATTGATGTTTTTATTTAAAAAAGTAATTAAAAATGTATAATTGATTTACAGTGTTGTGTTGGTTTCAGTTGTACAGCCAAGTTAATCGGTTATACATATATGTGCGTATGCTAAGTCACTTTAGTCATGTCTGACTCTTTGCGACTATATGTACTATAGCCGGCCAGGCTGCTCTATCCATGGGATTCTCCAGGTAAGAATATCAGAGTAGGTAGCCAGGCTTCTCTATCCATGGGATTCTCCGGGTAAGAATATCAGAGTAGGTAGCCATGCTCTCCAGGGGATCTTCCAGACACAGGGATGAACTTGCATCTCCTGTAACTCCTGCATTGCAGGCAGATTCTTTACCACTGAGCCACTGGGGAAGCCCCATAGTGAAAGTGAAGTCGCTCAGTCGTGTCCGACTCTTTATGACCCCATGGACTGTAGCCCACCAGGCTCCTCCCTCCACGGGATTCTCCAGGCAAGAGTACTGGAGTGGGTTGCCATTGCCTTCTCCAGGGGATCTTCCCGACTCAGGGACCGAACCCAGGTCTCCCGCATTCCAGGCAGACACTTTAACCTCTGAGCCACCAGAGAAGCCCCGTACATAAACATATATCACTCCTTTCTAGATTTTTTCCCATATAGGCCATTATAGAGTATTGAGTAGAGTTCCCTGAGCTGCATAGTAGGTCTTTATTAGTTATCTGTTTTATATAGAACAGTATGTCTATGTGAATCCTAATGTCCCAGCTTATCACTCCCCACTTTTCCCTCTTGGTAACTGTAAGCTTGTTTTCTACCATCTGTAACTCTATGTCTGTTTTGTAAATAAGTTCATTGGTACAATTTTTTTTTCTCGATTCCACATGTAAGTGATATCATATGATATTTGTCATTCTCTGTCTGACTTATTTCACTCAGTCTGATAATTTCTAGCTTCATTATCATCTTTTTAAAGGCCCTGTCTCCAGACTGGGAGCTTCCCTGGTGGCTCAGTGGTAAAGCATCTGCCTGCCAAGCAGGAGACATGGTTTGATGCCTGGGTCAGGAAGATCCCCTAGAGAAGGAAATGGCAATCCCCTCCAGTATTCTTGCCTGGAGAATTCCATGGACAGAGCCACCACCAGGGAATGTGCCTAAACAAGCCTACTGACCACATGGAGCAGAGAGGGAGGCCATCCTAGATTGACCAATAGCCAACCAGCTCCCAAGATGTGAACAAATATGGCCAAGGGCCACGAAATCAATCCGCAGGTGACCTATCAACTGACCGGAGACCCCCGAGTGAGCCTGGCTCAGCCCGGCAGAATCACCCATCCTCCCAGCAGACCCACGAACTTTTAAGCCACTGGGTTGTGTTTATTTAGTATGGCCCATATTATGGTAGATAACTGAAACATTAGTCCACATCAATTTCATCTGCTGAACAGTTTACTCTGGCCAGATATTGTTCCAAGCACTTTGCATGTATAGCTCATTTACTTCATTCCCATTTTTCAGATAGAGAACCTGAGGCAGAGAGAATGTGTGACTTGCCCAGGGTTGCTAAGTCGTCTTTGCTGAAAGAATCAGGATTGGAACTCAGTCTCTACAATCCATGCTCTTTGATCACATTCTATGGTGCTTTTCTGATATTGCTTAGGGTGAATTATTTCTCTTTTGTTGAAGTTAGAATTGAAATGTAAAAGTGTTAGTTGCTCAATCGTGTCCAATTTTTTGCAAACCTATGGATTGTAGCCCACCAGGCTCCCCTTTTCATGGGATTTCCAGGCAAGAATACTGGAGTGGGTTGCCATGCCCTTCTCCAGGGGATCTTCCCGACCCAGGGACTGAATCTGTGTCTCCTGTGTCTCCTGCATTAGCAGGTAGATTCTTTACCACTGAGCCACCTGGGAAACCCCAGCTTCTTCCATGGACCCTCTTAAATGGACATTGTGGCCACAAGATTAAGGACCTCAAAAACAAAAAGGACCTCTGCAGTGATGCCACATCTCAGATCCTTTTCTCATAAAGTGACAGGACAGTGAGTCTCAGAGGAGGCACTCTGAGTTTGAATCCCAGCTCAGCTGAGCACGAGCTCTGTGACTTGAGTGTGTTACTCAGTCTTCCGACTCTCAGTTCCAAGTCTCAGAGACAATGATAGGTGTCAACCTCATTAAGGTATTGGGAGGCTTAACTGAGATCAAGCCTGTAAAGCTCAGTATCTGGGGCTCAGCAAGCCCTCCTTGAGTGCCAGTTATGACTAACATCAGATAAATCATCCTGAGGCTAGAACCTAACCTGAGGCCAACCTCTCCCCAAGAGGTAACATAACTTCTCTGTACCTCATTTTCCTCATCTATAAACTGGAAGCAAGAATGCCATCTATGTCTTAGGGTTGCTTGAAGGATTAAACGAGGAGTGGAAGAAATGGGAAGATACTGGTTAAAGGGTGCAAACTTTCATTTATAAGATAAATAAGTTCTGGAATCTCATGTACAGCTTGTTGATTACAGTTTGCAATACTTATCTTGTATACTGGGACTCCAATAAGAAAATAGATATTAAGTGTTCTCATGACACACACACACACAAAATGGTCACAATGTGAGGTGATGGATATGTTGATTTCCTTGATCATGGTGATCATTTCACAACATATATTAAATCATCGTGTGGTACTTTAAAAAATCCACATCATACAGCCTTAATAGATGCAATTTTTGTCAGTCATACCTCAATAGAGTTAGAAGAAATACAATTTTAAAAACTAAAAAACAATTTAGAGGGAATTCCTTGGTGGCCCAGTGGCTAGGACTCAGCACTCTCACTGCCTGAGTTCAGTCCCTGGTCGTGGAGCTAAGATCCTGCAAGCCATGTGGTATGGCAAGAAAGGAAGGAAGAAAAATAATAATTTAGAAAAAAGAGTCAATGAGCTAATCAGGTAAAGTGCTTAGAATAGCACTTGGACAAGCAAGTATACAGAAGCCTGAACAAGTATTATTTGAAATGTGTGAATTGTGAAAATGGGGCAAACGTATTTCAAGTTTAAATAGCATTGTGCATGGAAATATAGGGAGCCATATGTTAAACATGGTATATTTTTCCTGGAATGTCAGCTTGATGATCTAAAAATAAAAATCTGATAGATATTAATGGACCAGCGTGCCTCCAACTATGCTGTTCTCTACCAGTCCACGGTTGATACCTAAGGATTCTAAGAATTCCACCCTCTCTCCCAAAAGTGCTGTGTGGACTCCGGGGAGAAAGGAGAGAAGGTGCCTGGTGGACGCAAAGGCACCTGGCCTCCCAGAGACTGCGCAGACGCGGTGCAGTCACAGCCCTGGCTGCCTTCACCCCCCGGCTGCCTCTAGCACGCCCGTTTTCCACATTCCCCTTCATTAAACAAGAAACTCAGATGTTGGTAATTAGATCGCCATCCCCAGCTGCCAAGTCACATTCGGTTCCAAAAAGCCCTGTATACAGCTACTTGTGTGTTTGTTAACAATGTCCCCACAACAGGTCTGCAATTAGAGCCCATCTGTTGGGTTTCTCAGAAAGCACTGCCAACCGGGCTGGTGAACTTGGAGTCCTCATTGTTGTGGATTTCTGACCGGAAACCCTGCAGCGGAAGGCCACCTGTCCCCGAGTGAGTGACTGGGGCTGGAGGCCCCTGGGTGCCAGTCATAACGAGCGCACGTAATAAACATTAAGGAAGGCGGGCGCAATCAGATGATGGCATATATGACCATCGTAGGGTGTTTGCGCTGGTCTCCTCAATCAAAGCAGACCCCCTCCTTTCTCCAGCTGACCCATCCGTCAGCCAGCCACACTCTGCATGCCTGAATGCTACTATCTGTGTCCAGGGGGTCATTTCCCAGCCAGTGCTATTTGGTTGAAATCAAGTATCGTTGTTTTTCAGGAAAAGGGGTGGGTCCCCAGTCCCATCCCAGTAGGAGATGCTCTGGAGCCAATGTCAGCTACCTTCCTGGATGAGTCCAGTCTTTCAGAGGAATCAGTAATAAACAGGCCATCCCTCCAGGAAATAAATGGGAATATGAAAAAGTTAGGGGGTAGGAAGAGGTGCAGGTGCAGCCTATTTGAAATCTAACAAATTTGAAAATGTATTTTCCAAGAAGGGAGCTACACATGCATGCACCAGAAAATAGTTACTGACAGCCATTAAAAAAATAATGAAATAACATCTTTGCAGTAAGATGGATGGATGTAGAGATCATCATACTCAGTGAAGTAAGTAAGACAGACAAATAACATCTATTTCTTATATGTGGAATCTAAATGAGACACACATGAACGTATCTATGAAATAAACCCAGACTCACAGACCCAGACAACAGGCTCACAGACACAGACAACAGGCTCACAGGCAGAGGCAACAGGCTCACAGACAGAGACAACAGGCTCACAGACACAGACAACAGGCTCACAGGCAGAGGCAACAGGCTCACAGAGACAACAGGCTCACAGACACAGACAACAGGCTCACAGACACAGACAACAGGCTCACAGACAGACAACAGGCTCACAGACAGAGACAACAGGCTCACAGACACAGACAACAGGCTCACAGACAGAGACAACAGGCTCACAGACACAGACAACAGAGTCACAGAGACAGACAACAGGCTCACAGACAGAGACAACAGGCTCACAGAGACAACAGGCTCACAGACAGAGACAACAGGCTCACAGACAGAGACAACAGGCTCACAGAGACAACAGGCTCACAGACACAGACAACAGGCTCACAGACACAGACAACAGGCTCACAGACACAGACAACAGAGTCACAGAGACAGACAACAGGCTCACAGACACAGACAACAGGCTCACAGACACAGACAACAGGCTCACAGAGACAACAGGCTCACAGACACAGACAACAGGCTCACAGACACAGACAACAGGCTCACAGAGACAACAGGCTCACAGACACAGACAACAGGCTCACAGACACAGACAACAGGCTCACAGACAGAGACAACAGGCTCACAGACACAGACAACAGGCTCACAGACAGAGACAACAGGCTCACAGACACAGACAACAGGCTCACAGACAGAGACAACAGGCTCACAGACAGAGACAACAGGCTCACAGACACAGACAACAGGCTCACAGACAGAGACAACAGGCTCACAGACACAGACAACAGGCTCACAGACAGAGACAACAGGCTCACAGACACAGACAACAGGCTCACAGACACAGACAACAGGCTCACAGACAGAGACAACAGGCTCACAGACACAGACAACAGGCTCACAGACAGAGACAACAGGCTCACAGACAGAGACAACAGGCTCACAGACACAGACAACAGGCTCACAGACAGAGACAACAGGCTCACAGACACAGACAACAGAGTCACAGAGACAGACAACAGGCTCACAGACAGAGACAACAGGCTCACAGACACAGACAACAGGCTCACAGAGACAGACAACAGGCTCACAGACAGAGACAACAGGCTCACAGACAGAGACAACAGGCTCACAGACACAGACAACAGAGTCACAGAGACAGACAACAGGCTCACAGACAGAGACAACAGGCTCACAGACAGAGACAAAAGGCTCACAGAGACAACAGGTTCACAGACAGAGACAACAGGCTCACAGACACAGACAACAGGCTCACAGACACAGACAACAGAGTCACAGAGACAGACAACAGGCTCACAGACAGAGACAACAGGCTCACAGACAGAGACAACAGGCTCACAGAGACAACAGGTTCACAGACAGAGACAACAGGCTCACAGACACAGACAACAGGCTCACAGACACAGACAACAGGCTCACAGACACAGACAACAGGCTCACAGGCAGAGGCAACAGGCTCACAGACAGAGACAACAGGCTCACAGACACAACAGGCTCACAGGCAGAGACAACAGGCTCAGAGGCAGAGACAACAGGCTCACAGACACAGACAACAGGCTCACAGACAGAGACAACAGGCTCACAGACAGAGACAACAGGCTCACAGACACAGACAACAGGCTCACAGACAGAGACAACAGGCTCACAGAGACAGACAACAGGCTCACAGACACAGACAACAGGCTCACAGACAGAGACAACAGGCTCACAGACACAGACAACAGAGTCACAGAGACAGAGACAACAGGCTCACAGACACAGACAACAGGCTCACAGACACAGACAACAGGCTCACAGACACAGACAACAGAGTCACAGAGACAACAGGCTCACAGACACAGACAACAGAGTCACAGACACAGACAACAGGCTCACAGACAGAGACAACAGGCTCACAGACACAGACAACAGGCTCACAGAGACAACAGGCTCACAGACAGAGACAACAGGCTCACAGACACAGACAACAGGCTCACAGACACAGACAACAGGTTTACAGACACAGACAAGAGGCTCATAAACACAAACAACAGGCCCACAGACACAGACAACAGGCTCATAGACAGACAACAAGGTCACAGACACAGACAACAGACTCACAGACAGAGACAACAGGCTCACAGACACAGACAACAGGCTCACAGACACAGACAACAGGCTCACAGAGACAACTGGCTCACAGACACAGACAACAGGCTCAGAGGCAGAGACAACAGGCTCAGACACAGACAACAGGCTCACAGACACAGACAACAGTCACAGAGACAACTGGCTCACAGACACAGACAACAGGCTCACAGGAACAGACAACAGGTTTACAGACACAGACAAGAGGCTCATAAACACAAACAACAGGCCCACAGACACAGACAACAGGCTCATAGACAGACAACAAGGTCACAGACACAGACAACAGGCTCACAGAGACAACAGGCTCACAGACAGAGACAACAGGCTCAGAGGCAGAGACAACAGGCTCACAGACACAGACAACAGGCTCACAGACACAGACAACAGTCACAGAGACAACAGGCTCACAGACACAGACAACAGGCTCACAGACATAGTCAACAGACTCACAGAGACAACAGGCTCACAGAAACAGGCAACTGGCTCACAGACACAGACAACAGGCTCACAGACACAGACAACAGGCTCACAGACAGCCAACAGGCTCACAGACACAGACAACAGTCACAGAGACAACTGGCTCACAGACACAGACAACAGGCTCACAGACACAGACAACAGGCTCACAGACACAGACAACAGGCTCAGAGACAACAGGCTCACAGACACAGACAACAGGCTCACAGACACAGACAACAGGTTTACAGACACAGACAAGAGGCTCATAAACACAAACAACAGGCCCACAGACACAGACAACAGGCTCATAGACAGACAACAAGGTCACAGACACAGACAACAGACTCACAGACAGAGACAACAGGCTCACAGACATAGTCAACAGACTCACAGAGACAACAGGCTCACAGAAACAGGCAACTGGCTCACAGACACAGACAACAGGCTCACAGACACAGACAACAGGCTCACAGACAGACAACAGGCTCACAGACACAGACAACAGGCTCACAGACAGAGACAACAGGCTCAGAGGCAGAGACAACAGGCTCACAGACAGAGACAACAGGCTCACAGACACAGACAACAGGCTCACAGAGACAACAGGCTCACAGACACAGACAACAGAGTCACAGAGACAACAGGCTCACAGACACAGACAACAGGCTCACAGAGACAGACAACAGGCTCACAGAGACAGACAACAGGCTCACAGACAGAGACAACAGGCTCACAGACAGAGACAACAGGCTCACAGACACAGACAACAGAGTCACAGAGACAGACAACAGGCTCACAGACAGAGACAACAGGCTCACAGACAGAGACAACAGGCTCACAGAGACAACAGGTTCACAGACAGAGACAACAGGCTCACAGACACAGACAACAGGCTCACAGACACAGACAACAGAGTCACAGAGACAGACAACAGGCTCACAGACAGAGACAACAGGCTCACAGACAGAGACAACAGGCTCACAGACACAACAGGCTCACAGGCAGAGACAACAGGCTCAGAGGCAGAGACAACAGGCTCACAGACAGAGACAACAGGCTCACAGACACAGACAACAGGCTCACAGACAGAGACAACAGGCTCACAGACACAGACAACAGGCTCACAGACAGAGACAACAGGCTCACAGACACAGACAACAGGCTCACAGACACAGACAACAGGCTCACAGACAGAGACAACAGGCTCACAGAGACAGACAACAGGCTCACAGACACAGACAACAGGCTCACAGACAGAGACAACAGGCTCACAGACACAGACAACAGAGTCACAGAGACAGAGACAACAGGCTCACAGACACAGACAACAGGCTCACAGACACAGACAACAGGCTCACAGACACAGACAACAGAGTCACAGAGACAGAGACAACAGGCTCACAGACACAGACAACAGGCTCACAGACACAGACAACAGGCTCACAGAGACAACAGGCTCACAGACAGAGACAACAGGCTCACAGACACAGACAACAGGCTCACAGACACAGACAACAGTCACAGAGACAACAGGCTCACAGACACAGACAACAGGCTCACAGACACAGACAACAGGTTTACAGACACAGACAAGAGGCTCATACACACAAACAACAGGCCCACAGACACAGACAACAGGCTCATAGACAGACAACAAGGTCACAGACACAGACAACAAACTCACAGACAGAGACAACAGGCTCACAGACATAGTCAACAGACTCACAGAGACAACAGGCTCACAGAAACAGGCAACTGGCTCACAGACACAGACAACAGGCTCACAGAGACAACTGGCTCACAGACACAGACAACAGGCTCAGAGGCTGAGACAACAGGCTCAGACACAGACAACAGGCTCACAGACACAGACAACAGTCACAGAGACAACTGGCTCACAGACACAGACAACAGGCTCACAGGCACAGACAACAGGTTTACAGACACAGACAAGAGGCTCATAAACACAAACAACAGGCCCACAGACACAGACAACAGGCTCATAGACAGACAACAAGGTCACAGACACAGACAACAGGCTCACAGAGACAACAGGCTCACAGACAGAGACAACAGGCTCAGAGGCAGAGACAACAGGCTCACAGACACAGACAACAGGCTCACAGACACAGACAACAGTCACAGAGACAACAGGCTCACAGACACAGACAACAGGCTCACAGACACAGACAACAGGTTTACAGACACAGACAAGAGGCTCATAAACACAAACAACAGGCCCACAGACACAGACAACAGGCTCATAGACAGACAACAAGGTCACAGACACAGACAACAGACTCACAGACAGAGACAACAGGCTCACAGACATAGTCAACAGACTCACAGAGACAACAGGCTCACAGAAACAGGCAACTGGCTCACAGACACAGACAACAGGCTCACAGACAGAGACAACAGGCTCACAGACAGAGACAACAGGCTCACAGACAGACAACAGGCTCACAGACAGAGACAACAGGCTCACAGACAGAGACAACAGGATCACAGACACAGACAACAGGCTCACAGACAGACAACAGGCTCACAGACAGAGACAACAGGCTCACAGACAGAGACAACAGGCTCACAGACAGACAACAGGCTCACAGACAGAGACAACAGGCTCACAGACAGAGACAACAGGCTCACAGACACAGACAACAGGCTCACAGACAGAGACAACAGGCTCACAGACACAGACAACAGGCTCACAGAGACAACAGGCTCACAGACACAGACAACAGGCTCACAGACACAGACAACAGGCTCACAGGCAGAGGCAACAGAGTCACAGACACAGGCAACAGGCTCACAGACAGAGACAACAGGCTCACAGACACAGACAACAGGCTCACAGACACAGACAACAGGCTCACAGACACAGACAACAGGCTCACAGACACAGACAAGAGGCTCATAAACACAAACAACAGGCCCACAGACACAGACAACAGGCTCATAGACAGACAACAAGGTCACAGACACAGACAACAGACTCACAGACAGAGACAACAGGCTCACAGACATAGTCAACAGACTCACAGAGACAACAGGCTCACAGAAACAGGCAACTGGCTCACAGACACAGACAACAGGCTCACAGACACAGACAAGAGGCTCACAGACACAGATAACAGGCTCACAGACAGAGACAACAGGCTCACAGACAGACAACAGTCACAGAGACAACAGGCTCACAGACACAGACAACAGGCTCACAGACACAGACAACAGGTTTACAGACACAGACAAGAGGCTCATAAACACAAACAACAGGCCCACAGACACAGACAACAGGCTCACAGACACAGACAACAGGCCCACAGACACAGACAAGAGGCTCACAGACACAGACAACAGGCTCACAGACACAGACAAGAGGCTCATAAACACAAACAACAGGCCCACAGACACAGACAACAGGCTCATAGACAGACAACAAGGTCACAGACACAGACAACAGACTCACAGACAGAGACAACAGGCTCACAGACATAGTCAACAGACTCACAGAGACAACAGGCTCACAGAAACAGGCAACTGGCTCACAGACACAGACAACAGGCTCACAGACACAGACAACAGGCTCACAGACAGACAACAGGCTCACAGACACAGACAACAGGCTCACAGACACAGACAACAGGCTCACAGAGACAACTGGCTCACAGACACAGACAACAGGCTCAGAGGCACAGACAACAGACTCACAGACAGAGACAACAGGCTCACAGACACAGACAACAGGCTCACAGACACAGACAACAGGCTCACAGAGACAACTGGCTCACAGACACAGACAACAGGCTCAGAGGCTGAGACAACAGGCTCAGACACAGACAACAGGCTCACAGACACAGACAACAGTCACAGAGACAACTGGCTCACAGACACAGACAACAGGCTCACAGGCACAGACAACAGGTTTACAGACACAGACAAGAGGCTCATAATCACAAACAACAGGCCCACAGACACAGACAACAGGCTCATAGACAGACAACAAGGTCACAGACACAGACAACAGGCTCACAGAGACAACAGGCTCACAGACAGAGACAACAGGCTCAGAGGCAGAGACAACAGGCTCACAGAAACAGGCAACTGGCTCACAGACACAGACAAGAGGCTCACAGACACAGACAACAGGCTCACAGACACAGACAACAGGCTCATAGACAGACAACAAGGTCACAGACACAGACAACAGACTCACAGACAGAGACAACAGGCTCACAGACATAGTCAACAGACTCACAGAGAGAACAGGCTCACAGAAACAGGCAACTGGCTCACAGACACAGACAACAGGCTCAGAGGCAGAGACAACAGGCTCACAGACACAGACAACAGGCTCACAGACAGACAACAGGCTCACAGACAGAGACAACAGGCTCACAGACAGAGACAACAGGCTCACAGACAGACAACAGGCTCACAGACAGAGACAACAGGCTCACAGACAGAGACAACAGGCTCACAGACACAGACAACAGGCTCACAGACAGAGACAACAGGCTCACAGACACAGACAACAGGCACAGAGACAACAGGCTCACAGACACAGACAACAGGCTCACAGACACAGACAACAGGCTCACAGGCAGAGGCAACAGAGTCACAGACACAGGCAACAGGCTCACAGACAGAGACAACAGGCTCACAGACACAGACAACAGGCTCACAGACAGAGACAACAGGCTCACAGACACAGACAACAGGCTCACAGACACAGACAACAGGCTCACAGAGACAACTTGCTCACAGACACAGACAACAGGCTCAGAGGCAGAGACAACAGGCTCACAGACACAGACAACAGGCTCACAGACACAGACAACAGTCACAGAGACAACAGGCTCACAGACACAGACAACAGGCTCACAGACACAGACAACAGGTTTACAGACACAGACAAGAGGCTCATAAACACAAACAACAGGCCCACAGACACAGACAACAGGCTCATAGACAGACAACAAGGTCACAGACACAGACAACAGACTCACAGACAGAGACAACAGGCTCACAGACATAGTCAACAGACTCACAGAGACAACAGCCTCACAGAAACAGGCAACTGGCTCACAGACACAGACAACAGGCTCACAGAGACAACTGGCTCACAGACACAGACAACAGGCTCAGAGGCAGAGACAACAGGCTCAGACACAAACAACAGGCTCACAGACACAGACAACAGTCACAGAGACAACTGGCTCACAGACACAGACAACAGGCTCACAGGCACAGACAACAGGTTTACAGACACAGACAAGAGGCTCATAAACACAAACAACAGGCCCACAGACACAGACAACAGGCTCATAGACAGACAACAAGGTCACAGACACAGACAACAGGCTCACAGAGACAACAGGCTCACAGACAGAGACAACAGGCTCAGAGGCAGAGACAACAGGCTCACAGACAGAGACAACAGGCTCACAGACACAGACAACAGGCTCACAGACACAGACAACAGTCACAGAGACAACAGGCTCACAGACACAGACAACAGGCTCACAGACACAGACAACAGGCTCACAGACACAGACAACAGGCTCACAGGCAGAGGCAACAGAGTCACAGACACAGGCAACAGGCTCACAGACAGAGACAACAGGCTCACAGACACAGACAACAGGCTCACAGACAGAGACAACAGGCTCACAGACACAGACAACAGGCTCACAGACACAGACAACAGGCTCACAGACACAGACAACAGGTTTACAGACACAGACAAGAGGCTCATAAACACAAACAACAGGCCCACAGACACAGACAACAGGCTCATAGACAGACAACAAGGTCACAGACACAGACAACAGGCTCACAGAGACAACAGGCTCACAGACAGAGACAACAGGCTCAGAGGCAGAGACAACAGGCTCACAGACAGAGACAACAGGCTCACAGACACAGACAACAGGCTCACAGACACAGACAACAGTCACAGAGACAACAGGCTCACAGACACAGACAACAGGCTCACAGACACAGACAACAGGCTCACAGACACAGACAACAGGCTCACAGGCAGAGGCAACAGAGTCACAGACACAGGCAACAGGCTCACAGACAGAGACAACAGGCTCACAGACACAGACAACAGGCTCACAGACACAGACAAGAGGCTCACAGACACAGACAACAGGCTCACAGACACAGACAACAGGTTTACAGACACAGACAAGAGGCTCATAAACACAAACAACAGGCCCACAGACACAGACAACAGGCTCACAGACACAGACAACAGGCCCACAGACACAGACAAGAGGCTCACAGACACAGACAACAGGCTCACAGACACAGACAAGAGGCTCATAAACACAAACAACAGGCCCACAGACACAGACAACAGGCTCATAGACAGACAACAAGGTCACAGACACAGACAACAGACTCACAGACAGAGACAACAGGCTCACAGACATAGTCAACAGACTCACAGAGACAACAGGCTCACAGAAACAGGCAACTGGCTCACAGACACAGACAACAGGCTCAGAGGCAGAGACAACAGGCTCACAGACAGACACAACAGGCTCACAGACAGACAACAGGCTCACAGACAGAGACAACAGGCTCACAGACACAGACAACAGGCTCACAGACACAGACAACAGTCACAGAGACAACAGGCTCACAGACACAGACAACAGGCTCACAGACACAGACAACAGGTTTACAGACACAGACAAGAGGCTCATAAACACAAACAACAGGCCCACAGACACAGACAACAGGCTCATAGACAGACAACAAGGTCACAGACACAGACAACAGACTCACAGACAGAGACAACAGGCTCACAGACACAGACAACAGGCTCACAGACACAGACAACAGGCTCACAGAGACAACTGGCTCACAGACACAGACAACAGGCTCAGAGGCAGAGACAACAGGCTCAGACACAGACAACAGGCTCACAGACACAGACAACAGTCACAGAGACAACTGGCTCACAGACACAGACAACAGGCTCACAGGCACAGACAACAGGTTTACAGACACAGACAAGAGGCTCATAAACACAAACAACAGGCCCACAGACACAGACAACAGGCTCATAGACAGACAACAAGGTCACAGACACAGACAACAGGCTCACAGAGACAACAGGCTCACAGACAGAGACAACAGGCTCAGAGGCAGAGACAACAGGCTCACAGACACAGACAACAGGCTCACAGACACAGACAACAGTCACAGAGACAACAGGCTCACAGACACAGACAACAGGCTCACAGACATAGTCAACAGACTCACAGAGACAACAGGCTCACAGAAACAGGCAACTGGCTCACAGACACAGACAACAGGCTCAGAGGCAGAGACAACAGGCTCACAGACACAGACAACAGGCTCACAGACAGACAACAGGCTCACAGACAGAGACAACAGGCTCACAGACAGAGACAACAGGCTCACAGACAGACAACAGGCTCACAGACAGAGACAACAGGCTCACAGACAGAGACAACAGGCTCACAGACACAGACAACAGGCTCACAGACAGAGACAACAGGCTCACAGACACAGACAACAGGCACAGAGACAACAGGCTCACAGACACAGACAACAGGCTCACAGACACAGACAACAGGCTCACAGACACAGACAAGAGGCTCATAAACACAAACAACAGGCCCACAGACACAGACAACAGGCTCATAGACAGACAACAAGGTCACAGACACAGACAACAGACTCACAGACAGAGACAACAGGCTCACAGACATAGTCAACAGACTCACAGAGACAACAGGCTCACAGAAACAGGCAACTGGCTCACAGACACAGACAACAGGCTCAGAGGCAGAGACAACAGGCTCACAGACAGAGACAACAGGCTCACAGACACAGACAACAGGCTCACAGAGACAACAGGCTCACAGACACAGACAACAGAGTCACAGAGACAACAGGCTCACAGACACAGACAACAGGCTCACAGAGACAGACAACAGGCTCACAGAGACAGACAACAGGCTCACAGACAGAGACAACAGGCTCACAGACAGAGACAACAGGCTCACAGACACAGACAACAGAGTCACAGAGACAGACAACAGGCTCACAGACAGAGACAACAGGCTCACAGACAGAGACAACAGGCTCACAGACACAGACAACAGTCACAGAGACAACTGGCTCACAGACACAGACAACAGGCTCACAGACACAGACAACAGGCTCACAGAGACAACAGGCTCACAGACACAGACAACAGGCTCACAGACACAGACAACAGGCTCACAGACACAGACAACAGGCTCACAGACACAGACAACAGGCTCACAGAGACAACAGGCTCACAGACACAGACAACAGGCTCACAGACACAGACAACAGGCTCACAGACACAGACAACAGTCACAGAGACAACAGGCTCACAGACACAGACAACAGGCTCACAGACACAGACAACAGGTTTACAGACACAGACAAGAGGCTCATAAACACAAACAACAGGCCCACAGACACAGACAACAGGCTCATAGACAGACAACAAGGTCACAGACACAGACAACAGACTCACAGACAGAGACAACAGGCTCACAGACATAGTCAACAGACTCACAGAGACAACAGGCTCACAGAAACAGGCAACTGGCTCACAGACACAGACAACAGGCTCACAGAGACAACTGGCTCACAGACACAGACAACAGGCTCAGAGGCAGAGACAACAGGCTCAGACACAAACAACAGGCTCACAGACACAGACAACAGTCACAGAGACAACTGGCTCACAGACACAGACAACAGGCTCACAGGCACAGACAACAGGTTTACAGACACAGACAAGAGGCTCATAAACACAAACAACAGGCCCACAGACACAGACAACAGGCTCATAGACAGACAACAAGGTCACAGACACAGACAACAGGCTCACAGAGACAACAGGCTCACAGACAGAGACAACAGGCTCAGAGGCAGAGACAACAGGCTCACAGACAGAGACAACAGGCTCACAGACACAGACAACAGGCTCACAGACACAGACAACAGTCACAGAGACAACAGGCTCACAGACACAGACAACAGGCTCACAGACACAGACAACAGGCTCACAGACACAGACAACAGGCTCACAGGCAGAGGCAACAGAGTCACAGACACAGGCAACAGGCTCACAGACAGAGACAACAGGCTCACAGACACAGACAACAGGCTCACAGACACAGACAACAGGCTCACAGACACAGACAACAGGCTCACAGACACAGACAACAGGCTCACAGACACAGACAAGAGGCTCACAGACACAGACAACAGGCTCACAGACACAGACAACAGGTTTACAGACACAGACAAGAGGCTCATAAACACAAACAACAGGCCCACAGACACAGACAACAGGCTCACAGACACAGACAACAGGCCCACAGACACAGACAACAGGCTCACAGACACAGACAACAGGCTCATAGACAGACAACAAGGTCACAGACACAGACAACAGACTCACAGACAGAGACAACAGGCTCACAGACATAGTCAACAGACTCACA
The DNA here is from genome assembly GCF_042477335.2 of Ovis canadensis. NCBI lineage: Eukaryota > Metazoa > Chordata > Mammalia > Artiodactyla > Bovidae > Ovis > Ovis canadensis. The sequence goes on along the minus strand of NC_091258.1, from coordinate 36,108,306 downwards.
GAGACAACAGGCTCACAGAAACAGGCAACTGGCTCACAGACACAGACAACAGGCTCAGAGGCAGAGACAACAGGCTCACAGACAGAGACAACAGGCTCACAGACAGACAACAGGCTCACAGACAGAGACAACAGGCTCACAGACAGAGACAACAGGCTCACAGACACAGACAACAGGCTCACAGACACAGACAACAGAGTCACAGAGACAGACAACAGGCTCACAGACAGAGACAACAGGCTCACAGACACAGACAACAGGCTCACAGACACAGACAACAGGCTCACAGACAGACAACAAGGTCACAGACACAGACAACAGGCTCACAGACACAGACAACAGGCTCACAGACACAGACAACAGGCTCACAGACACAGACAACAGGCTCACAGACACAGACAACAGGCTCACAGACCCAGACAACAGGCTCATAGGCAGAGGCAACAGGCTCACAGAGACAGACAACAGGCTCACAGACACAGACAACAGGCTCACAGACACAGACAACAGGCTCACAGACAGAGACAACAGGCTCACAGACACAGACAACAGGCTCACAGACACAGACAACAGGCTCACAGACACAGACAACAGAGTCACAGAGACAGACAACAGGCTCACAGACAGAGACAACAGGCTCACAGACACAGACAACAGGCTCACAGACAGAGACAACAGGCTCACAGACAGAGACAACAGGCTCACAGACACAGACAACAGAGTCACAGACACAGACAACAGGCTCACAGACAGAGACAACAGGCTCACAGATACAACAGGCTCACAGACACAGACAACAGGCTCACAGACACAGACAACAGGCTCACAGACACAGACAACAGGCTCACAGACACAGACAACAGGCTCACAGACAGAGACAACAGGCTCACAGACACAGACAACAGGCTCACAGACAGAGACAACAGGCTCACAGACACAGACAACAGGCTCACAGACACAGACAACAGGCTCACAGACACAGACAACAGGCTCACAGACAGACAACAAGGTCACAGACACAGACAACAGGCTCACAGACAGAGACAACAGGCTCACAGACACAGACAACAGAGTCACAGAGACAACAGGCTCACAGACACAGACAACAGGCTCACAGACACAGACAACAGGCTCACAGACACAGACAACAGGCTCACAGACAGACAACAAGGTCACAGACACAGACAACAAGCTCACAGACACAGACAACAGGCTCACAGACACAGACAACAGGCTCACAGACACAGACAACAGGCTCACAGACACAGACAACAGAGTCACAGAGACAACAGGCTCACAGACAGAGACAACAGGCTCACAGACACAGACAACAGGCTCACAGACACAGACAACAGGCTCACAGACAACAGGCTCACAGGCACAGACAACAGGCTCACAGACACAGACAACAGGCTCACAGACACAGACAACAGGCTCACAGACACAGACAACAGAGTCACAGAGACAACAGGCTCACAGACAGAGACAACAGGCTCACAGACACAGACAACACGCTCAGAGGCAGAGACAACAGGCTCACAGACACAGACAACAGGCTCACAGACACAGACAACAGGCTCACAGACACAGACAACAGGCTCACAGACACAGACAACAGGCTCACAGACAGACAACAAGGTCACAGACACAGACAACAGGCTCACAGACAGAGACAACAGGCTCACAGACACAGACAACAGAGTCACAGAGACAACAGGCTCACAGACACAGACAACAGGCTCACAGACACAGACAACAGGCTCACAGACACAGACAACAGAGTCACAGAGACAACAGACTCACAGACACAGACAACAGGCTCACAGACACAGACAACAGGCTCACAGACACAGACAACAGGCTCACAGACAGAGACAACAGAGTCACAGAGACAACAGGCTCACAGACAGAGACAACAGGCTCACAGACACAGACAACAGGCTCACAGACACAGACAACAGGCTCACAGACACAGACAACAGGCTCACAGACAGACAACAAGGTCACAGACACAGACAACAGGCTCACAGACAGAGACAACAGGCTCACAGACACAGACAACAGGCTCACAGACACAGACAACAGGCTCACAGACACAGACAACAGGCTCACAGACACAGACAACAGGCTCACAGACAGAGACAACAGAGTCACAGAGACAACAGGCTCACAGACAGAGACAACAGGCTCACAGACACAGACAACAGGCTCACAGACACAGACAACAGAGTCACAGAGACAACAGGCTCACAGACACAGACAACAGGCTCAGAGGCAGAGACAACAGGCTCACAGACACAGACAACAGGCTCACAGACACAGACAACAGGTTTACAGACACAGACAAGAGGCTCATAAACACAAACAACAGGCCCACAGACACAGACAACAGGCTCACAGACACAGACAACAGGCTCACAGACACAGACAACAGGCTCACAGACAGAGACAACAGACTCACAGACATAGATAACAGACTTGTGGTTGCCAAGGGGGAGAAGGGATGGGAGATGGATGGACTCGGAATTTGGGATCAGTAGTTGCAAACTATTACATATAGAATGCATAAACAGCAAGGTCCTACTGTGTAGGCTGGGGAACTATATTAAATATCCCGTGGTAAACTATAGCGGAATAGAATCTGAAAAAGCATAGGTATGTATATATGTGTGTATATATATACGTATACACATACACACACAGACAGTATTTGTGTGCTTATTTGCTCAGTTGTGTCCGACTCTTTGCAACCCCATGGACTGTATCCAGCCATGCTCTTCTGTCCACAGAATTCTCCAGGCAAGAATACTGGAGTGGGTTGCCATTCCCTTCTCCAGGGGATCTTCCCAACCCAGAGATTTAACCTGGGTCTCCTGTATTGCAGGCAGATTCTTTACCATTTGACCCACCAGTGAAGCCCATACACACACACACACACACACACACACACACACACACACACAGAGTATGTGTGTGCTTAGCTGTTCAGTCGTGTTGGACTTTTTGAGAACCCCATGGGCTGTAGCCCACCAGGCTATCCTTTTATACTGTATGTACATATATACATGTATTTATGCATATATATATATAGTATGAAAGTATATGCATATATGTAAATGTATTGTATGCATATGTATGTATGTATATGTATAACTGAGTTACTTTGGTATATACCAGAAATTAAACACAACATTGTAAATCAACTATACTTCAATAAAATAATTGTTGTTTTAAAAAAGTTACTGAGCAATGACTCAAGGTAAAGGTCCTTGCCAGCTATGGAAACAGGGAGTATGGGAAACATCTCCTTCCATCTGTCAAGCTTTGACTAAGACAGTGGTTTGCTACCCCAACTGCATATAAGCATCTCTTAGAGAGCTTTAAAAAATGCTGATGCCATTAGGGAAGCAATGCCACTTACATTAACACCTAAAATAACCAAATACTGAAGAATAAATCTAACCAAGGAGAAAAGGGACTTGTATGCCAAAAGCTACAAAAATTGCTAGAAGAAATTAAAGACCTAAATAAATGGGAAAAAATGTCGTTTGTTCATGGATAGGAAGAGGTAACATTGTTATGATGTCAATGCTTCCTAAAATGGTCTGCAGATTCAACACAAACCCTATCAGAATCCCAAGGTGTTTTTTTTTTTTTAAAAGCAGGAATAGAAAAGCCAATCCTCAAGCTTACACGGGATTGCAAATGGCCCCAAATAACCAAAAAAATCTTGAAAAAGAAGAATAAAGTTAGAGGGCTCATATCACTGGACTGTGAAACTTACTACAAGGCCACAGTAGTAGAAACAGCATGAAACTAGCATCAGGATGGGCAGATGGACCACTGGAATATAATAGAGATCCCGGAAATAAACCCTCACATATATGGTGCTATGGACTGAACATTGTGTCAAGATTCTTAATCTTGAAGCTCTAATCCCAATTGTGATGGTATTTGAAAGTGGGGCCTTTAAGAGGTGATTCAGTCATGAAGGTGGAATCTTCATGAAAGAGATTAGTCCCCTTAAAAGAATGGACAAGAGAGAGATGATTTCTCTTTCTGCCATATGAGGATATAGCAGGAAGGCATCCATCTGCAAACCAGGAAAAGAGCTGTCACCAAGAAGCCGACTCCACTGGTACCCTGATCTCAGACTTCTGCCCCCAATAACTGTGAGAGGGACCCATTTGTTGTTTAAGCCACCCAATCTATGGTAAAACATAGATCCCAAACTAAGACATATGATCCATTGATTATCTTTTGTGGGTGTGGTGCTCCACAGCATGTGAGATCTTCCTGGATCAGGGATCAAACCTGTGTCTCCTGCTTTGGGATCATGGAGTCTAAACTGCTGAACCACTAGGGAAGTCCTGACACCAGGTTTTTAATGTGAGCTTGAGAGGGGCTGAGGATGCCCCTCTAAGCGTTATTCCAAATAGAAGAGATGCTCCAAGGGTAGACATTAGACCTGTTATGCCTGAGCTGCCAACATGCCTTTCACTGTTGAGAGGTCATAGCTCAGCTCTATGGTACCATTTATCCACAGGGGCCTTGGACCTAATCCTCAATCTCTCTCACTGATCCCTGGTTTCCTCATCCATAAAATGGCAGAGGGGCGGGGCAGGGTGTGACGATTGAACATTTCCATCAGGCTGTTGAAAATCCAGTGACTCTGTGTGTTCAGTGGACAATACTGGATTAAAAGTGTTGGAAAGGATTTTTGGTCCTTTCAGTTGAGTGCCAGATGAAGCTGTTGCTTTGTGTTCAGAGGCCAAGCTCAAGTTATATCCTCCCAATATATATTCCTATTCTAGAAAATACACAAGCAAAAGACCTACAAAGTAAAGGACAGATTCCTGTCACCTGTCACACCTACTCTTGAGCATACATTGTTAGAGAAGGCAGAACCTCCAACCCCATTCAAATGGATAACCCGCCCCCTCCCCATCACGCGGCCTGCGGGAAGGCAAGCTCATCTCCGTGTGGGTCACCAGGCTTGACTGTCAATGACCATGGCCAAAGGCAGGGCCCAGCGTGGACAGCTACTGATAAGGAGGGACCAGAGGCCTTTGTTGGATGCCTCAGTGACTGACAAAGCCCCCCTGGCTCCCAGAACTGAAATCAACCTTGCCAAGAAGGAGGGAAGAGGAGAGAGGGGAGGCCCTGCATTTGCCTGGGATATTTATCCAGAAGGGACTAAAGGCAAAATCCGAACTGCGCTTATCTCTGTTTCCTAAATCACATTTTCTGCTCTTGGGTAAAATCTGGGCTGGAAAGCAAAGTTTGGTTCAGTTATTGGAAAATAAAGGTCCATTTTCATATATCTGCGTTTGTGGCTGTGAAGAGTATCCCTGCTACACTGGCAGTTTGCTACAGAGAAGTGAGAGAAGACACCCCAGATACGTGATTGGGGTCCATAGACATGTATGAAACATTCTCCCTTCAGCAATAAGAGGAGGGAGAGTGGCAGATGCTGGTTTGAATCAAAATAGTCAGGTCGTAAGGAGTTTCTCTTATATCATCAGGTAGAGCGAAAGCTTAGTGAAGTCTCTTGGTAAAAGCCTTGTCTTGTTTCGTTTTATTTTTCCCTAAACCACTGAAAACAGAAGGTCTCCATGGTGAAAGATAAGACTTGGACACCTGATGTGAAGAACTGACTCCTTGGAAAAGACCCTGATGCTGGGAAAGATTGAAGGCAGGAGGAGAAGGGGACAACAGAGGATGAGATGGTTGGATGGCACCACCAATTCGATGGACATGAGTTTGAGCAAGCTCCAGGAGTTGGTGATGGACAGGGAAGTCTGGCGTGCTGCAGTCCATGGGGTCACAAAGACCTGGACACCGCTGAGTGGCTGAACTGAACTGAACTTCTAGCTCAGCCGTGAGGGTCAGGCCATTGTAGTGGGACCATACTCTACTGTGAGCGCCAATATAGAGAGAGTGGTGTCCAAGAGCATGGGCCCCACCTTCGGAAAAGCTCTGCTTTGGGGCAAGTCACTTAACCGCTCTGAACCCTTTCAGTCTATAACAAGAAGATGGTAACACCAACCCTGTAAAATTCCTCTGATGATAAAAGAGAATTGTGTGCAGATAGAGACACAGACCTGGGTAGGATCCCAGTGCTGCACAAGGCTTCTGCTGCCTCTCACAAGTAGCCCCATTCCCTTCCTAGAACCCTGGTCCTCCAGAGATGATGAAAATTTGTGAAGAATTTCCCAGGCTACTCTGGAGCTCCTGTCAGCCTGCTGTGATCTCAGGCACAGGTTTAGTCAAATCCACAGACGGCAGCTATGAGTCTCGGGAGGGGAGAGAGGGCCACTCTTCCTTTGGGGTCAGGAAAGAGGCCATCTGCCTTTCAGCATCCATCAGGGCCAATGGTGGGGAAGCCAAGCAGCTTCAGAGTCTCCTCTAACTGGGGAAAAGGCAAGGCAGGGAAGAGGCAGCTGCATGTGCAAAGACACTGGCACACTGGAGGAACAGAAAGCAAGCCTGCCTGGCTGAAGACAAGAAAGCTTCAGCAGGAGGTGGGAGAAGACGGTAGTGAAGTGTCATGAGAATAGACTTTCTGGGAGCCAGACAATCCTCTAAGCCTCTACTGACCCGTTCAGACCTCACAACAAGCCCATGTGGTCAGGACTAGCATTGTTCTTTCCTTTTACAGTTCATGGCAAAGAGAGGGCTTCCGTTAAGAAAGCTGTGGTACATATACACAATGGAACATTACTCAGCTATTAAAAAGAATGCATTTAAATCAGTTCTAATGAGGTGGATGAAACTGGAGCCTATTATACAGAGTGAAGTAAGTCAGAAAGAAAACACCAATATAGTATATTAACACATATATATGGAATTTAGAAAGATGGTAACGACAACCCTATATGTGAGATAGCAAAAGAAACACAGATATAAAGAACAGACTTTTGGACTCTGTGGGAGAAGGCGAGGGTGAGATGATTTGAGAGAATAGCACTGAAACACGTATATTACCATATGTGAAATAGATGACCAGTCCAGGTTCAATGCGTGAAGCAGGGCACTCAAAACCTATGTACTGGGACAAACCCAGAGGGATGAGATGGGGAGGGCGGTGGGAGAGGGGTTCGGGATGGGGGACGCATGTACACCCGTGGCTGATTCATGTCAATGTATGGCAAAAACCGCCACAATATTGTAATTAGCCCCCTATTAAAATAAATAAATTAATTTAAAAAAAGAAAGATGAGAGGGCTTCTGTGACCTGCCCAACATCATACAGGGAGGATTTAGAGCCAGCCCGCCTGGCTTCCCCAGGTACCCCTCTAATCATTCTGTCTGCTGTCCCAGGCGCAGGCTGGGTGTTTATTAGAGGGTGTTGGTGTTGTTCAGCCACTCAGTCATGTCCAGCTCTTTGTGACCCAGGCTTCCCTGTCCTTCACTATCTCCTGGAGTTTGCTCAAACTCATGTCCACTGAGTCAGTGATGCTATCTAACCATCTCATCCTCTGTCGCCTCCCTCTCCTCCTGCCCTTACTCTTTCCCAGCATCAGGGCCTTTTCCAATGAGTCGGCTCTTTGCATCATTACTAAAGGTATCAGGCCTTATCCTGAGAGCAGTTGGAGCTCAGTGGGAGCAGCCCAGAAGCTCATCTGAATCTTAAGACAGAGGAGATTCCTCCGGTGGCTAGTAGACGAGGCCACCCGCTCAGAGCCCCTGAGGGTGCTCCTCAGCATGAAATTAGGGGCCGTGGCTGGACTGCTGCTGAGGGAGATGGGGTGATTTACAGATGTTGGGAGCTCTCTTTACCCTAACTCTGGAAGAATTAGCTCCAACTGACTCCCTTCTGGGAGTATGGGGGGAGGGTGCTGGGAAACGGGAGGGGCGAGGTGTCAACTCACCAGAGAGCCTGGCAGTCCCTCCAGGGACACAGCTGTCACTTCCCACTGCCTCTCCTGTCAAAGTGAAGCTCTGGGAGCTCCCACCTTCGAAGCTAGGGGTTGCAGGAGCCGGCAGACCCCAGGGGACCCCCATTCAGATAGATTCCCTAAGAACCAAACAAACAGGGAGACAGGCCCCCCTGGGGGCCCAGAAGCCCTCTCCAGACCCTTCTTAGGCCCCCTGCCTCCCACCGTGGGGGCCGAGGCTTTAACCTGCATCTCCAGGAAGACCCGGAGTTCTGACACAATGGCTTTCACCCTTCGTGTGGCCCGTGTGCCTTGGCAGAGGGAATCAAAGTTCATCGGAAAGAATGTGCCCAGAGAATCAGACAATTCTCACTGTCCTGGACTGCTCTGAACGAAACTCTCACCTCCTGGTAGTGTTTACCTCCAGCGCACACACAGCCTGGGCTCCCTGCTGATACAAATGTTCTGACTTCCAGCGCAGCAGCCCAGGCCCTTCAGAAAGGCCAAAAAAATCATGTTTTGCCCTCGAAGGGCTTCTCTGGTGGCTCAGGCAGTAAAGAATCTGCCTGCAATGCAGGAGACCTGGGATCAATCCCTGGGTCAGGAAGATCCCTTGGAGGAGGGAATGGCAGTCCACGCCAGTATTCTTGCCTGGAGAATCCCCTGGACAGAGGAGCCAGGCAGAGGTACAGTCCACGGGGTAACAAAGAGTCAGACGCGACTGAGTGACCAGCCCAAACACTTGGCCTCTAAGCTTCACACCGCCCAACATTTACGGCCAGGAAGAAGGGGATCCAGCCTTGGGGTGAGGCAGGGAGACTCCAAACTGCCTCCCTCCAGCACTTTGAGGTCTCTGCGATTTGCATTCTGCTTCACCCTATTTCCTGCAACCACTGAGAGTTAATCTCCACAGCCCAGATTAGTTTATTCGATTAACTCTGCTCCCTATAGACCATCCTGGGAGCTCTCCGCCACGCATCCAGCACCGGCCTCGCCAACATTTTACCAGCCCGAAGAAGATTCAATAGAATAATCTCTTTCCTTTCTTCCTTTCATATGATTGGAAAATAAATTGAAAATGAATTTCAGGCATTGCTTGTGTTTTAAATAGGAGATAAAGGGCAGCCCCTGGTGCCAGCTACTTCAATAGATGGTGGGAGTGGCTTCCATTATAAACAACACAAACAGGCTTTCCCAGGGAGGCAGCGGGCTTTTAAGCACATGTGTTAGGCTGCCGACGATATTTGTGCAGTTAGGTTATTACATTTCAACACCTTTAACTGATGACTATTATTTTTGTTTGTTTGTGGAGAACTCCACAAACATAGCCATCAAAACTCAAAGTTCTAAGAGAAAACCATTCCCTCCAGCATCTTATTTCAAAATGTTTCTTAAGCCATTGGTACTCCACCTTGCCTCTGTGCTGAACTAACTGGGGAATATTTTATTTACTTACTTATTTTTGGCTGTGCTGCGTTCTTGATGCTACAAGGGTTTTTCTGCAGTTGCAGCGAGCAGGGGCTACTCTCTAGTTGTGGAGCACGGGCTTCTCAATGCAGTGGCTTCTCTTGTGGAGCACAGGCTCTAGGGCACCGTGGGCTTCAGTAGTTGCCAATCCTGGGCTCTAGGGAACAGACTCAGTAGTTGTGGCCCCTGGGCACAGCATGTAGGATCTTCCTGGAGCAGGGATTGAACCCGTGTCTCCTGCACTGGCAGGGAAATTCTTTACCACTGAACCACCAGGGGAGCCCTACGTGGGGAATTTTTTAAAACTCAGATGCTTGGCCCCTACGCCCAGAAATTCAGATTTAATAGGTCAGAGGTGTGACCTGGGAAGGAAGAAGACTTGTAAAGTGTGATGATTATGATGATTTTCATTTTAAGCTTGCTTTTTGATTTCTAACAATTCTTTCAAAAGAGGATGCCAAAGTGGAGCCACACTTGAGAACTTTCGTCACCAACTGTTCCCTGGTGACTTAGATGGTAGATAATCTGCCTGCCATGCAGGAAACCCTGGTTCAATGCCCGGGTCGGGAAGATCCTCTGGAGGAGGAAATGGCAACCCACTTCAGTATTCTTGCCTGGGGGATCCCACGGACAGAGGAATCCAAGGGGTCGAAAAGAGTCGGACATAACTGGGCGACCAACACACACGCACATTCTCTGCTAATATCCATCTCAGGAAAACTCAAGGGCATCACCACCTAATTAACCAACCTATGAAACAGGGCACTCTCCCACTCTTGACATCTTGTTAGAAACTTCGAGTCAACATGCTAGTCCTTCTTAACCTTCTTTTTTCCAACAGAGCAGGTGCCTGCCAAGCAGTAGGTGTCTTGGTGGGAGGGCCCTGGGTAGACAGTGACCCCAGTGTTTCTAAGGCCACGTTCACGGATGTATTTATACAGGGCCTGTGTTCAGCGTTTGTCATCACTGTCATCAAAAATGATTTCCTGGGTCATAAAAATGACTATAAAGCTTGACCTCAGAGAGGCGACTTGCCTATTTGCTTATTCATGTTCAAAATGTAATGTCAAACACTGTTCTATTAGTGGTTGCTTTTCACACGGAATTTGCTCGGGCTTGATAACAATGATGACTGGAGAAGCAGCTGCATTCTGATGTTGCTCCAAATAGAAGGGTGGTGAGATACCTAGAGCAATGGTGCTGACAAGGCAGATGAAGCTGGGAAAAGATGTGCTAGTGCGGATGTTACCTTGCCCTGGCAGCACCCTTTCAGAAATGGGTACTTCATCACCGCATAATAACAACCGCAGGATCCCTGGGACAAGGGTCTTCCCTAAGAGATTTCTGGTTCTCATACACAATGCGGCCACTGGTTTTACCCTGCCATCCACATGCCTGTTTGAAAAATGCACTGAGATCTAATTAAAGTGGACGGCCACACTTCTTTTAATTATTCATTACAGCTCCAGTACACAGATTCTCTTTCTAAAGTTAGAGTAATTGTCAAGTAATGAGGCCTCATACCCCCTCCCACTTCCTCATCAAATCAGGCTGTAGACTAGCTTACCTCCTAATCATATTAGCTCAACATTACTATGGGTGGCAGGAAGCTTGGGGGTCAGACTCATATTTTCAAAGAAGAATCCTATCTTTAAATTAGATTATTAAAACACTCGGACAAGAAGACACGCCTAGATACATGTCTGATCAATAGCTGGGCGCTGGTGCAGTTTTTGAAAGATGGAGTGCATCTACCTTCATTAAATTATATGATTGTAAAGGATGGGTTATTGCTCAGCTAGGAGCCTTCAGCTAAGTCACATTAGAGCCAACATTAGGAGGGTGGGTAACTTTTAAAAAATAATAATTACAAAACAAAATTGTAAACACACACACAAATCTGAGTGTGTGATTTCGGTCCCACACCAAGAAATAAAAATGTTTTAAACTGAATGCTCTCAATGTCTTTATTAACCAAAATTATAATAAATAGATTTCAAGTTGAGGTTATTTTTCTTAAAGTCCTTGAAGTGCTTTTCAATGTATGTGTTTGCAGGTTCTGCCTTGTGGAAACCTCAGAAAGGACTCTGTCCTCAATTTACATTTCAGCCATTTGGAATTCTGAACACTTCTGCTTTCTCCTTCGGAATATTTTATGGTAAGCCAAACGTCATCTATTTGGAATCTATGATATTTTACCTTTGGAATGTGGGATTCCTTTTGTTAAAAGAATCCTCTCTTCTGTACATTTCCAGAGTTTTAAAAAGGCGCTTGGTCCAAAATCCATCGCAATATAGAAACAAGTGCTCAAAAAGATTTTAAATCCTACAATTAAATCTTCATGTTAACAGGACACAGAATTGCATGTTTTTGGATTCTCTGATGGCAACTTTTCCTGTCATTCTTCCCCACAGATGCTAGATGCTGGGTCTTATGCCTGTGTCTATATGTGTTTCAATCATGTCTGACCCTTTGAGACCCCAAGGACAGTAGCCCGCCAGGCTGGCTCCTCTGTCCATTGGATTCTCCAGGCAAGGATACTGGAGTGGGTTGCCATACCCCCCTCCAGGGTATCTTCCCCACCCAGGAATTGAACCCAGGTCTCTTGTGTCTCCTGTGGGTTCTTCACCACTAGCACCATCTTATGCCTAGATGATTCCAATTCCTCATGGCCAACCTCTCCCATTTAGTAGATTACTCTCCATTTAGTAGATTACTCTGCACATAGTCGGCACTCAATAATTGTTCCTGGGGTTTACAATTTGGCTATTCGTTTTCCATCCTCCATGCTGATTGTAAAAGAAACTCATCATATGCGGGCGAGCATGCTGTCAACAGAACAGCATGGGGTCCCCCAGATCCAGCCTTCAGACACAGCCCCAGGAACTCTGCTTCAGGCTGGGGAGCCCATAGATCTGCAAGTTAGCTGCCACACTGGGCTCCACCCTCCTGCAGAGCATCACAGCTCACAGGCCCTAACCCCCCATCTCCTTTCTTCTGACAAAGTACAGAATATCAATAGCATTTTAGGCTTAGAAAGTTCAAGGGTCAATCTTCAAGGTGCTTAAGATGGGGGTGGGGGGGGTGGAAATTCCCTGGAGACTTGAAGCCAAACTCAGTCCACAATAGCCAGGCTGGTGTCCTTGGGGTGCCTGACAGGGAAGCCATCTCCAAATAAATAGAGGCATCCCCGTGTGAAAGCGCCAGTGTTCCTCATGCTAATTAAACAAACCAATTATGGTAATTAACTGGCACAAATGTTTAAATGGCTGTGAATCAGAGTGAAGGGGGTTCCCACTTAGCCACCACGCAATTATCCTGGTAAAAATGGATCTCTAAACAAGTGTGTCCGAAACATTTCTGATCGCTTTTAAAATCTCTATATTGAAGTTCTTAAGAAGGATCTGCCATCCAGTTCCAGCTTTACACCATTAAAGACAAGAAATATTAGAAAAAAAAGGGAGAAAAAGAAAACATAAACCAAAATTTTAAAATCCTGCTACCTTGACAAGGTTGTTATATGAGATGTTATTTTTCCCATCCCTTAGTAATTAAAGAAATTCCATTTTGGTGAAGGTCACCTTGACTTAGGAAGGAAAGAAGGCCTGAATGATATGCTAATTAGGACACATCTCTTTGGAAACTGTCTAAATGGCTGAATAGATATTTTTAGAGCCAGCCTGTGGTTAAAATAGTTTGCACCAAGTTCTCACTTTTTGTTTTCTTCCTAAAGAGAGTTGGTTGGTCGAGTGGATCCCTTGTTGTTGAAATTCAATCAAGGGCATTAAAGTGTAAACCAGTTGGAAAAACAAAGAGCTTGAGGGAAATTAGTTGCTTCAACAACAACAAACAAGCACTTGGTAATCTTCTTAGAGAAATTAATGAAGAGCCAACCCCCCTCAACCAGGGAGAAGAATGAACTTTGGCTGTCAAAGCGCAGGCCTGGGAGGTTTAGAGAGAAGGTGTGAATGAAGAGAGAAGGATTAAATGGAGCTTCAATGAGAACACAAAGCAATTTGGGGGATCTGAAAGCACAGCGCACCCATTTTCAGATGGAAGAGTATTTTGGAGGGCCAAGGGGTTCTAATCCCTTATGCAAATCTCCTTAGATTGAAGTTTGCTTAAGTGTTTTATTTCTTTGCATACAATTAACATTCGAAGCTCTGAAATGCTAGCTGACTTCAAAGAAGCCTCCCAGTCAAGAAGCATCTTGAGTTATCAAGCATGCTGCATTTCATCATCCTTCCAAGTTTTCTGATTCTTTAAGATGAAATCACATTTTTCAGTCTTGAAGGCCTTCCACACACTGGAAAAAATAAAAAGCTACCTTCCCCACCACCAAATGAACAAACAAGCAAAGCACCCTCCCCACTGGCGTTACAGGCCAGAATTTTATCTTGTCTTTGTTGGTTTGAAGATAGATAATTTAATCTCCTATTTTACTTCCAATGTGATCATGTTCCTTACACTCGTATATAACGCCGATCTATGAGCCGTATTTTGTTATTTTTAAATATTTATTTGGAAATAACTTCAAATTCACAGAAAAGTTACAAAACTAAAAACAATATAAAGAACGCCCTTTCACTCTGGCCTAGATTCACCTATCACTAGCATTTTCCATTGTTGTATCATTATGCATGTCACACACACACATACACACATACCCCAAATTTGCTTCTAAAACTGCTTGAGAGTACATTACACACCTCAAGTTACATATCCCCAGATGTCTCCATGGGGATTTCCTAAAAACAGGAATATCCTCTTACATAACCACAATATCGATAGCAACTTCAGTGAACTTAACCTCGATACAATAACTTTTATCTTGTTGATCATTTATGTTTCAATTTTGTCAGTTGACCCAATAATGTTTGTGTTTTTTAAATAATTTTATTTATTTATTTTTGCTTGTGCTGGGTCTTCATTGCTGTGAAGGCTTTCCTTTAGTTGCAGCAATTAACATTTCTTTGTGAGAGTTGGACTGTGAAGAAGGCTGAGCACCAAAGAATTGATGCTTTTGAATTGTGGTGTTGGAGAAGACTCTTGAGAGTCCCTTGGACTGCAAGGAGATCCAACCAGTCCATTCTGAAGGAGATCAGCCCTGGGATTTCTTTGGAAGGAATGATGCTGAAGCTGAAACTCCAGCACTTTGGCCGCCTCATGCGAAGAGTTGACTCATTGGAAAAGACTTTGATGCTGGGAGGGATTGGGGGCAGGAGGAGAAGGGGACGACCGAGGATGAGATGGCTGGATGTCATCACCGACTCGATGGACGCAACTCTGAGTGAACTCTGGGAGTTGGTGATGGACAGGGAGGCCTGGCGTGCTGCGATTCATGGGGTCGCAAAGAGTCGGACAGGACTGAGCGACTGAACTGAACTGAACTAGTTGCAGCAAGTTGGGGTTGGTTACTCTCTAGTTGCAGTGCCTGGGCTTCGCATTGTTGGGGCTTCTCTTGTTGCCGAGCACAGGCTCCAGGGTGTGAGGGCTTCAGTAGTTGCAGCACGTGGGCTCAGTAGTTGTAGCTCCTGGGCTCTGGCCACAGGCTCAGTAGTTGTGGCGCACAAAAGTAAATAAAATAAGCTGGTGCACCGCAGCATGTGGGATCTTCCCAGACCAGGGATCAAACACCTGTCTCCTGCATTGGGAGGCAGGTTCTTTAACACTGAGCCACCAGAGAAGCCCCAGTAATGTTCTTCATAGCATCCCCCCCGCCACTGCAGTATAGGACCCCAGGTAGGAGCAGTTATTACATTTGGTTGTCATACCTTTTATAGCTTGAGAATGTTTTTAAAGGTATATAAATTTTAAAGCATTCAGATGTTTTTAGTAAAAAATGATTAGATTCAATAAATGACTGCACAATTTAATATAGATACCTTTAAAAAACATGTTTATCTATTTATTTGGCTGCTCAGGGTCTTAGTTGTGGCAGTTGGGATGTTTAGTTGCTTCATGGGGGATCTAGTTCCCTGATCAGGGATTGAACCTGTGATACCTGCAATGGGAGTGCCCACTGGACCTCCAGGGAAATCCCAATATAGGTACTTTAAAGTACAAATTTTTGCCAACGTTTGTAATTGATGTATGTGGAACAGGGTCAGGGAATAGCAGTAAATAACACAATGACAATAAACCTTTGTTGATGGTTTGCTAGGAGCCAGCAGCTCTGCTAAGTGATTTGCGTAGACAATCTGTGTGATTCCCTGTTCTATCCAGGCTTCCTTTTCTCTCTCCCCAGCACAGAATGAAGGGGCTTCCAGAAATGCTCAGAATCCCCCTTCTGACTCCTTATAAGAATCTCAACCTTTGAATCCCACTTTTGGGATTCAGGCCTGGGGTCCTATGGGCCATGAAGGCAGTCCAATGACCAGGTCCTTAGCTGGTAGATAAAGCCTAATAGCTCAGAGGGTAAAGAATTTGCCTGCAATGCAGGAGACCTGGGTTTGATCTCTGGGTCGGGAAGATGCCCTGAAGAAGGGAATGGCAACCTATTCCAGTATTCTTGCTGGAGAATTTAATTGACAGAGGAGCCTGGTGGGCTATAGTCCATGAGGTCTACAAAGTATCTGACATGACTAAAGCAACTTGGCCCACACACAGTAGATAAAGCAGACAAAGCTGAGGTCACAAGTGCTAGGAAGGAAAATAAAGTAGGGAGGGGGAAAGAAGTGATACGGGAGTGGTAAGTCTATTTTATTTAGGGAAGTCAGGGAAGATCTCTCTGATGAGGTGGCAGTGGAAAAGAGCCTGGAAGGCAGGGAATGAAGGCGTAGTCCCCGTGGTGGATGTCTGGGGGAGGAGTGGGCTCCGCTGATGACAGAAGAACTGACAAGCGCAGATGCCCTGCAGCAGGACCAGCCTTGGTGCGCGTGAGGCTCGGTGGGGAGCCCACCCAGGCGGGGCCACCGTGATCTGGGAGGAGGACGGGAGAGGAAAGAACAGAGGTGGCAGGAAGCAGTCAGCGTGAGGACTTGTAGGTGGTTGTGGTGAGGACTTCGCCTTATATTCTAAGTAACACAAGAAACCATCTTGGGCTTCCCAGGTGGCATCAGTGGTAAAGAACCCACCTGCCAATGCAGGAGACATGAGAGAGGTGAGTTCCATCCTTGAGTCAGGAAGATCCCCTGCAGGAGGGCATGGCAATCCACTCCAGTATTCTTGCCTGGAGAATCCCATGGACAGAGGGGCCTGGTGGGCTACAGTCCATGGGGTTGCAAAGAGTCAGACACAACTGAAATGACTTAGCATGTACATAGAAACGATCATAGGGTCCTGAACAGAAGAATCTTTTTCAACGTTGTGACACAGAAGCAGGTAGAAGCCAGGAAGCTATGAGAAGGTTTTACGACAATCCAGACAATCACGGTGGCCTGGACCAGTAGCAGGGGAATGGCTATGTTTTGAAGGGAGAACTGCCGTGATTTGCTGATGGAAGGATGTGGAATGAAGGGGTGTGGGTCTAAGAGAGAGAAAAGGATCAAAAACAGCTCTGAAATGTCCAGCCTGAGCAACTGGGAAGATAGACTTTGCATAGACAGAGATGAGGAAGGTGCTAGAGACAATTTTCGGGAGAGGATAAGAGTGAACATCAGAAATTCATCTTTGAACACAGCAAAACCCCCATTAGACACTCAAGTGTCAGTAAAAGTGACTCTTCCTCCCAGTCTCTGATATTTGAGGTAAGTTGACCCTTGAGCAGCATAGGGTTTAGGGACACCCACCCACCCCGGCACAGTGGAAAATCCACATGTAACTTTGACTTCCCCCCAAACTTAACTACTGATCACCTACTGTTGACCAGAAACCTCACTGGTAACATGAACGGTAGATTAATACATACTATGTATGTTATACGTACATCATACATATTAATATTTTGTGCATTCATGATATAACTTTTTGTTAATTTTTTTAATTTCTAAGACCATGTGGATCATCTATGAGTTTCTTTTTTTCTCAAATTGCTGCAGATCTCCAAACATTTTTCCAGTTTATTTGCTGAAAAAAAAATCCATGTATGTGGACCCAGGAAGTTCAAGTGTATGTTGTGCAAGGGTCAACTCTAAAGATGAATGCAGTGTTTATCACCCTCAACACTATCACCTCCTTCGAAGCAAATTTCTTGCAAGGAATTTTTTTCTACCTGTTTAAATTTATGGAAGAATCAAGCCCGTGACCTACAGTTTGTGACTCTTCATGGGGTTTGCAAGAGTTCTCGCCGTTGGATGTGTAGAAGATCTGGTTTTCCAACTTCTCTCCACACAAGATGTTATGGGATGAAATTTATTTCATGCAGTAAGTTTTGCAGGAAGGGTTAAAGAGCATGGCTGCCTGGAGATGATTTCTTGTTATTGAGGATGTGACTGGGTGATGACAGTTCTTTCCCAGCAGGAGGGAGGGTGAGTGAGCGGTCTACTGGTACTTGTTTCAGGAGGGCCATGTTTTAGAGAGAGAGAGAGAGAGAGAGAGAGAGAGCGTATGCACCCTGCAGGATTCTGGTGTGGGCTATAAAGACATCAAACAGGGATAGGGGATCTTCAGCGATGGGGGACCCTCCTAGAGTTTGCTGAAAGTGACCCTCTGCTTATTGTCCTGGCAGAGTTCCCCTGCTTAGTCCACTTGTAGCGATTTCAACCCCCTCCTATCCCCAGCCTTACCCCCTTTCCCCAGTCTGTCCCAATTCCAGGAACCATCCTCACATCCTTTTCAGCTTCTAGGTCTCCATGCTGACACAGCTTCAGGGCAAGGTGTAGCTTTCCAGTTCTCAGAATCTCACTCTGTCCTTCGTCCCACGCAGAGATTAAGAGGGACAGGCTCAGGGACTTACCTGGTGGTCCAGTGGTTAAGAATCCACCTTGCAATGCAGGGGACGTGGGTTCGATCCCTAGTCAGGGAACTTAGATCCCACATGCCATGGAGCAACTAAGCCTGTGAGCTGCAACCACTGAGCCCACACGTTACAACTAGAGACTTCTTGTGCTGTAACGAAAGCTCTCCCATAAAGCAATGAAAATTCCAAGTGCTGTAACTAAGGCCCGAGGCAGCCAGAAAAATAAGTGCTGTAACTAAGGCCCGAGGCAGCCAGAAAAATAAGATATAAGCTATATTAAAAACAAAACAACAACTCAATAAACATCTTCTTTTTTAAAAAAAAAAAAGAGGGACAGGCCCAGAAGACGCAGATTGGAGTCCCAGCTTGCTCCTTCTTAGCTGTGTGACAAACTGTGGAAACTTCTTAGCTGGTGACAAACTTCTTAGCTGTTAGGCAAACTGTGGAACTTCTCTGAGCCTCAGCAATCTTCATCTGTAAAATGCGGATGATGGTGATCAGACCTGTCCGTAGAGATGGAGCAAAGCTGTGACAAATCCGGGTCCCCTGTGGTGCATTTGTGGGAAATCGGTGTTCCCTCCCAGGAGCACGACCCTGTTTGGTGAAGAGGACGTGAACTAGATTTCAGCCCTCCTTGGTCTCCACTGAACATCTCTGACAGGATATTGTCCACCCAAACCATTTACTCAGGTCCCAGAAATAAAGCTACAACTTTAATATATTTTTATTTCTTAAAGATTTTTTTAATGTGGACCATTTTAAAAGTCTTTATTGGATTCATTACGAAATTGCTTCTGGTTTGTGTTTTTGGTTTTTTGGCCATGAGGCATGGGGGATCCTAGCTCCCTGACCAGGGATCAGACTCATCCCCCTGCACTGGAAGGCAAAGTCTTAACCACTGGACCACCAGCGAAGCCCTGTTACAACTTTTAGAACATGGTACGCACCTGATATATATTCATCAATACTGCTAAGTGATATTCTCATGGCAGCTCCGGCTCCTCCCCTGTGATCATGACCACCAGATTGGCTAGGGTGCCGCCTGTACCCTGCTTTCTAAGGCACAGAAAGTTTCTTCTCCGAATGCAAACAAGGTAGCCAAAAAGAGTAGCCTTGCCCATCAGAGTACCCCACCCAGCACTGGCCAGCCCTTCCAGGGAGTAAGGTCTTGGTGGGGAAGATGGATGTTACCGATTCAACATCCTTGTACCTGGTAGCAGCTGTTGGTATGTCTGAAGTTGCAAAGAAAGGAGACTAATTTTCCCAGCTCCAGGAAATAGCTGGAGGCCTCCTAAATGCCCCCTTCAGACGGGCAGCTGGAGCAGGCTGGGGAGAAAGCAGCGCTGCGTGGGTTTTCCGAGGACCATATGGGCC
Source organism: Ovis canadensis (assembly GCF_042477335.2). Lineage (NCBI taxonomy): Eukaryota > Metazoa > Chordata > Mammalia > Artiodactyla > Bovidae > Ovis > Ovis canadensis. The sequence continues at coordinate 36,088,746 of NC_091258.1, read as the reverse complement.
ACTCGGCCCGTTCTGTGGCTACCCCCGCCCTGCTTGTCATCCCCAATCATACTGGCTCTAATCCGTGTTTTAATTTACTCTGCTGGTGCAACACCCGTGCTGCCAGGGCGGTCCTTGGGGCCCCCTCATTCCTGCTGCTGATGACAAGGCGTATGCAAAAGGCACAATTATTCACCCACCAAGGTGACAGAGGAGGCCTCTGCCTGGGAATAGTTTTCCAGCTTCTAACATTTTCATGTCAGTCGCTGAAGCACTTTGCAGTTTGCAAACAATTCTATGGAGACCTTTTTTTTCCCCTCCTCTTTCTTTCTTTTTTTTTTTCAAAAAAACATTTTGATCCTAGCAAGTGACGAGACTTCAAGTGGTGGACGGCCAGCTCGTCACTGATTCTGAAGGCTGGTCTTCAGAAGGGTGGCCACACGCTCCTCCTATTCAACCGGATTATTGGATTTTTTTTTTTAATCAAATAAGATTCCTCCTCTCCCTTCTTCTTCTCCTTTTCCTCCCACATCCCAACAACGCCAGCCTGCATGGCCTCAAACAAAGGAAAATATGTCAAGCCCGGCCTATTAATTCGTACAGATTTGGCATTGTTTATGTTCTCATGTGGACCACATTCCAAAGCACCAAAATAAAACAGCTCGAGTGTAGCTTTCAGCTTCCGAGCCCGTGATGTATTTCATTTGCTACGGTCCAGCCATGGTAACAATGCCTCTCATTTTCTCCTGGCCTAAGATGATTTTCTTTCTGTGAGGGCCATTTTGAGAGAGAGAGAGGCAGAGACAGAAAAAGAGAGGGAGACAGAGAGAGAAAGAGAGAGAGAAGAAAAGAAAACCACTTCTCTTTTCCTTTTCAGGGTATCATTTGCAATTTAAAGCTAACCTGGGGAGTGCAGAACAATGGCGCTGCCCGTAAAAATGGTCCTCGGCTGGGGGCGGCCAGGGGCCTGCATGCCGAATGAGGGTGATGTCGGGCTATTTAGGTCTTTGTCCTCCCATAATATCTACTTAATGCAGTTCAATAGCAGTGGATTGTTAGCGGCATTAAGGATTCTATTAAGTTCTTCCCAAAGCCCTGCTATTCTCCTCCAGCTGTTGAGAGCCCAAGGCTTTCAGCTGAGGTTGGGGTAGAACTTTCCGGAAGGCACCTCTGCAAAATGGGTCTTCTCCAGCCTCAGAGATACCACGCTGGATCTCAGACCAGAGCCCGACACAGAAGCATCTGCCTGTGGCCTAGCAGAGCTGTTTTCAAATCCCATGAGGACCCAAATCTGAATTGGAGGAGTCCCCTTTCACATTCTATCAAATCTATAAAAGGCTTCTACATCTCATATTAAAGATAATCTTGTTCACTCCAAGAATTTCTGAAAACCTTTTTAGAATATTTTAGTTATTTTTTCAGTTTTGCTTTAGTGAGAATTAATGGTCCACTTTGTTCTGAATTATTTTATTTTTTAAATTTTTTAATTTTTATTTTTAATATTTTGGTCATGCCACATGGTACATGGGACCTTAGTTCTCTGACCAGGTATCGAACCCACGCCCCCAGCATGGAAGCACAGAGGCTTCACCACTGGAAAACCAAGCAGAGGAGCCCCATATGATAGATTGTTTAGATACAATTGGACAAGAATTTAATTTTAAACATTTGACATAATCTGACCTCTTCAGAAATATAATTAAACATTTTATAAGATTGATCTTGCAGTTTTTCTTTTTAAATTTGGAAGCCAATACTCTAACTTCATTTTTAGATAGGAAACATGGTGGACCTTGGACCAATGGATGAAATGACTTCTAAATGCAAACAGTTTTGCCCTAAACTGACTCAACACTATTCTCAGCCTGAGTTGAGTCAGCTGTTGAACCCTAGGGGCAGCCTTTCAACCTTGACTTGATGTTCCCAGCCTACCTCTTAGGCTTTGGCAAAACCAAACAGAGCCTGGTGGCTGGGTTCCTCTCTTCAGGAGAGAGGAACCTGGCACACAGGGGTGACCTCAGCTTCCCACCCAAGGATCACTTATTAATGAGTTCTTAAGAGAGCTGCCAGAGATCTTTGAATGCTAATTCCTTCTTGGGGCCACTGTGCCCCACAGACAGTCTAGGAGGGGGTCCCCTTCTTGCCTGTTATGGCAAGAGGGATCACAGGCAAAATAGCCCTGGATGATGGAACATCCATCCATAAGCTGACCACCCTGCCCAGAATGGACAGAGAGAGGGAGGCGGGGGCTGCAGGAAGACCAGCCGGAGGAGAGGGGGCCTCCCCAGGATTTCACACAGTTGGCTGGAAGAGGCAAGCGCTAAGCTGCCTTTTCAACCACGGTAAACCCTGTCCATCTGGCCACCCTAAAACTCTGTTAGCTTGTCCTCCTCGCCCAGGGCTGATTAGGCCTCCTGAAGCAGAAGTAACGCCATCAATGGTGTAAACCCTGGCCACTTGAGGGTATTACATTTCATTTCATGCTTGACTTAATCAAAACTGGGGAAATGAAATGTACACCTTTTTGATGTTCTTTTCCCTGCTGTTTAAAGAGAAGAATCTTAACCCATTTGATCTTCACATGCACCCAGTAAATGACCAAATATGGCAAGCTGTCAAAAGCAGAAGGCGGCCAGTTGCCAGGCGGTGTTGGGTCACTAAGAAAGCACTTAATGCAGGCTAACTTAAGTTTGGAGCCATGGGACCTTGTGGCAAATGCAGCATTTCTTCCAGCCAGGCTGCAGCTAGCAACTTTGGAAAGAAAAAGGTGGCTTGGGAAAAGGAGTCTGTCCTTTGATTAAGAAGGAGGGAGCACGGGCTAACACTTGCTTCTCCCAGGCCTTTGAAATTTCTCCTGGCATCCCTGGAAACTTTTCTGGAAGCTTTTCCCACCTTCTCCCCAGTATCTGTGTGTCTTTAGGCAAGTTACTTAACCTCTCCAGGGGCCTCAGTTAACTCATCTGTAAAATGGGGATGATTATACCTTTGATCTCATTGGTTGCTATGAGGATTAAATGGTATACTATATAGAGATTACTTAGTAGGATACCTAGTGCACTGGAAGTTCTCAATAATTATAGCCTATGGTTATTATTGCTATATTTATTATTGACTGCTGTGGACTCAATTGTGCCCCCTCCCAAATTTGTTTGTTGAAAGCCAACCTCAATGTGATTGTATTTGGAGATGGACTTTTAAGAGGCAATTAAGGCTAAATGAGATGGTAAAGATGGGGCACACATCTAGTAGATTGGGAGACTTACGGGAGAGGAAAAAAGAGATCTCTCTTCTTCCACATGGACACACTGAGAAAAAGCCATTCAAGGACACAGCAAGATGGCAGCCTTCTGCATGGCAGGGAGAGAGTTCACACCAGAAATTCAACCGACTGACACCTTGATCTTGGACTTCTCAGCCTCCAGGATTGTAAGAAAATAAATTTCTATTGTTTAAGCTGTCTCATCTGCAGGATACTTTTTATGGCAGCTCTATGACGAGTGCCCCAATCCATTAGAGTTCTGTATTCTTATTTAGGTGCACATCTCCTCAATGAGACTCTTAACTTCTTTGGAAGTTGATCCCATGACTCATCCAACTGTTTATACTGGGCACTTAACAGTATGACTGGTACACAGTGGATAATCAAGAAATACCTGCTAAATACATAAATAAGGGGACCCAGTTTTGTGTGACAAGAGAGCCCTGGGCCTTTTCTTGTCCTACTTTGGCCACTTCTATGCTCTGTGACCTTGGACAAGCCACTCACCCCCTCTGTGCCTGAGTCTCTCCATTGGATTGGGCTAGATGATTTGTAGGGTCCCAGAGACTGTGAGATTCTGCCTTTAATCAAAGACTAAGGTGGGAAGAGCAGGGTGACAGGGTTGGTGGAGTCTAGAATGAGGCTGCTGCCTTTCTCCACCCCAGACATCAGGAAAATGCTTGGAGATGACCCTCAGGAAGATGCCAAGATAGCTCATTAGACAGCTTAATGGAAATCAGGAGGATGCAGGCTCAGGACTGTATAAACACAGGTGTTACTTAGGGGGACTTGTAACTCTGATTACTGTCTGCCCTGTGGGGCTGGGAAGGGGACAGAGTTTCCTGTCCAGAGCTCAGGGATGTGGGTAAGAGTGCAAGCCTTCTGCAGTCCTAAGTGCAGAGTCTGCTGAAGTAGATTGTCCATCTAGTTTGGTAATTTTCAAGAGTCACGCCTATGAAAACAGCAGGAGCGATGATTGTTAAATCCCTTTGCCCCAGCCTGAAGCCCTGCCTTCTTAACTGGCTCAGTAAAGTGGTGTCCCAGCTTTGGGAGTTCTACCAGGCCACCCTATAGAGCCAGGAATGCTTCCCAGGTTTGCTCCTACCCAACCAGCCTTGCCTGCCACTAACTCACTTGTGACCTTGTGGGCCAGTCATATTGACTCTCTGAGCCTTAGTGTCTCCACGTCTGAAAGGAGTGTGATTAAAATTTGCCTCTTCCAGGTCAGGGGTTGGTTTGCATGTGAGGGTTTCTTCTCTGTAACATCACACTGTTTGAGCCCTGAGCTAAGTCTGAGCCCTCCCAGGTAATAGGCAACAAGTTTGCCTGAACGAGCAGAAGACTGGAAACAAACTAAATATACTGAGACACATCTGTGCAATGGACTACTTTACATCCATCAAATGAAGCTGCCTCTGATGTAATGTTAAGCTAAAATAAGAACTTGAAAACCAGTATACAGAGCATAAAGCTGTTTTTGTAAAATGTGTGCATAGTACACGTGTGTATTAATGTCACATCATGTTTCTATGTTAAATATCTATAAAAGCATGAGCTCTGGGAAGTGGACTGTGAGTTCTAATCTGGATTCTCACTCAGTAGTTCAGAAAGTGGGCAATTTATTAACTTCATTCTTGCCTCCACTTCCTTATCTGTAAAATGAGGATGGTGTGGACACCTACTGGCCTCCTATGGTTGTTTTAAAGATTAAATGAGTCAATACCAAGTGCAGTTCTCAGCACAGGCCCCTAACAAATATCAAGTAAAATGTGAGTTGTTCTTAGTTATGTTGAAGCTTTTTTTTAAAAAAGTCAGACAAGGTATTACCCAAACGATAATCATGGTCACGTATCATTTCTGTATTATGTAATTGCCAGACAAACGATTTTTTTTCAAGGAAGAAAAATATCATGAGGATGGGACAGAGCTTACATTCTTTCAGCATGGAAATATGTCCAAAAGCAATTGGGTAAGAGAAAAAGTGAGCTTTTTTAACAGGCTGTGTGGTGGGAACTCCTATCGTCAATAATAAATCCTATTGCCATTAATGTTGGTACGCACGGTGAGGCAACTCTGAAAGCCAATAGGCCACCTCTCTCACGGTGGTCACTTTGGGAGCAGGACTGGGACTGGAGGGAGGCAGACAGGAAGCCAGAGGACAAAATCTGTGCTGGCACTCTATGAGCCACACTCGTCTCACCCCAATTCCACGCCTGCCCAGCAGGGCGAGAGTCTATGAACTTCATACACTACACTCCTACACTTCTGCATTGCTTTAATTATTTTGACAATTATTCTTTATTTCTGTGTTGGGTATTATTCTTTATAATAGTAAATAATTGTTTAAACAATAAAAGAACTTCTGACGATTATCCTTTGTTTCCATTTGTTTCCATTTGATGTCATGTTTATTTTATTTCTGTTAAAGAAATGTGTATTTTTTTAAACAGGGAGGGATATCCCTCAAGATGTAATGCAATAATGGTTATCATAGTTACTGCTATGATTTCTCCATTTGGATTTGGAGTACAGAGTTGCCTGCCCCAGGCCTTGCCTGACCTGTGGTGCAGTATTTACTCTATGAAATAACACTTTCATCCAGCCCTTTTGGAGCTCTTGCTGTGAGCCAGATCTTGTGCTGTCACAGGGATTAGCTCAGCTAATTCCCCATGCTGGTTTTCCGTGTGGGCTTCTCCAGTGTCTCAGACAGTAAAGAATCTGCCCGCAATACAGGAGACCCGGGTTCCATCCCTGGGTTGGGTAGATCCCCTGGAGATGGGAATGGCTAACCCGCTCTAGTATTCTTGCCTGGAGAATCCTGTGGAATGAAGAGCCCGGCAAGCTCTAGTCCATGGGGTCAAAAAGAGTCAGACACGACTGAGAGACTAACACTTTCCCTTTCACAGAAACTGGTTCTGTAAATATCCCCATTTTTTTTTAATTATTTTTTTATTTGTCTGTGCTGGGCAGCCTGTGGGATCTTAGTTCTGGACCAGGGATCAAGCCTGTATTAGAAGGGCATAGTCTTAAGTGCTGGACAGCCAGGGAAGTCCGACTCCCATTTTTCAATGAAGAAATACGAAGTTCAGAGACCTCAAGATACTAGCTCAGGATTGCACAGCTAGTAAGAGATACAGGTGGGAGTTACACCCTTTGAGTTGGTTTCTGGAGCCTGCATGTTTAACAGATACACAACCCTGCTCTGCTCAGTCCAGATTTATCCATATAATTACATCTTCAGCTCTCCTGCTTTGGGGACCCCTAGCACTTTTTTTTTTCTTCACTGGAGCTGTATGCAACCAAATATCCCACCAAGAAAACCCCAGTGTCTGCCCCATCCCTGGGCCGCCCGGGTTTTTTTTTCCCCTCCCTTTTGTTAAAAGGCCTCATTTCTGACTTGATGAAAACATTTGTAATAGATAATCAAATGCTGATATGTTGCAAGGGACAATGCCTTATTTGTTAAATATAAATGAACATGAACACGGGTCCTCAGTGCCAGAAAGGCAAGGGGTTTGAAGGCCTTTTCAGTGACACAGGCTGAGCCCAGGGAAAGAAAGCCAGGCGCCTGTAAAGGGTCTCGCCTAGGACGGTGATCGTCCGACAGCTCTTGTGTGACAAGATACATAGTTTCTTTTCAGCAACAGGCAGATTATCGGTTACTATAGTTTCCCTAATGCTCAAATACAGCTCAGGCCTAAGCTGAACAGAATAGGTTAAAAGGTGCCGAAGTTTGGCCCGGGAAACCACTGTTGAGAATCAGACACCGAACAAAGCAAAAAGCACATCTCCCTGGTCTTTGATGTCTTTTCTGAGGGATGTAGAGTGAGAAAAAATACAACCGGTGCTCAGGCCAGGGGCTGGCTGGGGCCCCTGTGACAATGGCTGGCCGATTGGGAGTTCAGCCGAAAGCTCAGACAATGCCCCCAATCCCAGGCGTCCCTGGGTGCACTGTTCCTTCACAGACACCCTGCTGGAAACAGCATTTTAGCCCCCAGTTTCTTAGAAAGTTCCTGCCTGCCTCCTCCTCCCTTCCAAACCCAGTCTTTTTACAAGCTCCCTCCTTAGAGAGCCGGCTTTCTCACTAACCTGCCACCAGCCCCCAGCCCAGCCTCTGTAACACAGCCACCCGGAGCATCATTTTTCCGCCTGCTTTAAATTTTCCTAGATCTGCATAAACATCCTTTCTCGACCTCTGAAAAGAAGGAAGCTCTCTCCCTTCCAGTCATTCATCTTTGCTCTAAAATATTGCCTTGTGTATCCCTGGGAGGTGACAGTGTGACGTTTTTTTCATAAACGGGATTAAATTAACCACTATTTATGCCCGCAACGCAGGTTCCTCCTCTCCTGCCAGGATCTGTTTATTTCATTTTGCTTTTTATTTAAATTTAGGGAGCAAGATAAACGTGCCTTCTCATTTGGAGATCTCCATCCATCACCGGTCGGCTCCATCTGGGAAAACAAGTGAGTGGGAGCTTGTGGGCAAAGGGAGAGGGAGCCAGCCGGCAAGCTGCAGGCTCAGGCATGGAGTTCTGAATGTTTTCCAGTGGTTGTTGCAGCATTGTGCTCCTCCTTGTCATTAGTTCTTTATAATGTTTCATGAAAAATATCTAATTGTAACAACTGTATTCCGAGAGTGAACATATTCCTTGAATTGAAGCGCTCACAATGGCCACAGGATAACTGTCCTTGAATTTGAGCCCTTTGTGGGCTGTCAATAGGCTTACACTGTGCCGAATTAGCAGGCATTTTAATGGGCAGATGCAATAGCCGCCATTCTTCAGCCTCAAATCTTCTTATGCAAATACCCCATGAATTCAGTTCAAAGCGCTGCCTTCAAAATGAGCTGATCCTCCCTCTCAGAAGGGACCCCGGGAGAAAGTGACATGAGAAAAGTTTAGACACTTGTTTTTATAACTGGACATGATCTTGTTATCATAATCTGATACTGGTCACTTGCATGGCCAGCTTGTAGGATTTTAAACCCTTAACAGAGAGAGATAATCTTGGCCTTTGTAGGAGTGTGGACAGAATCCCGGCGTGCAGGAAAGCCGGCAGTGAGAAGCACAGTTCTTGTTTTCTCAAACAAAACTTTTCATGATAAAAGCTTTTATCCCTAGGATAATCACCCGGCTGGATTTCAGTGGTGTTGGTAAGGTTGGCCATGGGCAGTAAAGGCAAATTTTTGAAAAATGGAAATAACCAGTTGTTGAGATTCACCCACAATCACATGGAATCAGCTCTCAGAGACCCTAAAACAGCGGTTGGAGAGTTTTCAAATATCCCAAAGAAATCCGAGTTCTGGTCATCCCTTCTTAGCCCCGGGAGAGATAACAGAAGGAGAGCTCATATTTCGGCAGCATCAAAATGTGTCAGGCATTTTTATTCTGTTCTTTGTCTTTTACACACACAGCAACTTGTTTAATTTTCACACCAACTTGTTTAATTGACACACATCAACTTGTTTAATTTTCACAAATGTCCTACGGAGTAGCTACCACTTTTAGCCCCATTTTATGGATGAGACAAAGGAGGAAAGGGGTTGAGTTCCTCATCTAGGCACTGAGAGGTTATTAAGCCCTCATTTTTAAGAGGAAGAATTGTGCTGCAGGCCCATCAACTAATTCCAGTGGGAAATGGTAACTCCCTTGTGAAGACTTTTCTCTCCAGAAGAATCTGCTTCTCCTCCCCCAACCCCCCTCCCCCACCCTGCACTCCCCCGACTCCTCCCCTTGCCTCCCACCATGACTTGAGTAGCCTAACCAGTATAAGGGTATTTGGTCAGTTGGCCCCTAGAAAGTATTCTTTGACCCAGTTATATGACAGATTTGTATTTATAAAAATACTTTAAAGGAGAATATACATCTAATGGACTTCACGGGTGGCTCAGTGGTAAAGAATCTGCCTGTGATGCAGAAGATACAAAAGATCTGAGTTCAATCCCTGGGTTGAGAAGATCCCCTGGAGGAGGGCATGGCAACCCACTCCAGTATTTTTGCCTGGAGAATCCCATGGACAGAGAAGCCAGGCGGGCTACAGTCCATAGGGTCTCAGAGTTGGGCATGACTGAAGCAACTGAGCATGCATACGTACATTTAATAGTCATAGCCATGCTCCTTTATATCATACACTATAATCGTATCTAGAACCCAATCCCAAGGCCACATAGAAGCTAAATACACTGCATGGCACATTATAACTTAAAAGTCAGTTATGTTGCTTAACAGAAAGTGACAGATGGTGAGCTGCTATCGTTAATAGGAACAGCAGGCATTTTCTGACTATTTGTGCATCATCTACACATCTGTCTACTGAGAGTCCGTTCATTTATTCCTTATATCCACACTGGGAAGAAAAGAAGGTTTACGATTTCCATTTAACAGCTGAGAAAATTGAGGCCCAGAGAGATTCTGTAATTTGTCCAAGGGCAAAAAGCTGAGATCCGAACCCAAGACATCTGAGAAATCTGACTCCACCCTCCATCAGTCTGCTATACATCAGTCCAGATGGTCCAGCCACTCTGGGGGTCCAAGGCTGTGTTTTCCCTTGATCAGCCCTGGGGTTTCCCCTCCCACCAGTTTATTGGAATTCTCCTTCCCCTTACCAAAAGTCAGATTTTATCAGATTTATTTCCCCTTTGCTCCCTGCCTCTTGCTGTAAGAGTTTTTGGTTCATTACGTTATTTGTGTGGCATCCCCACACTGTGCATGTGTGTGTGTGTCTCTGTGTGTGTGTGTGTTTGGTGTGGAGGATGATTGTGGAGAGGAGGAAGGAGAGAAGAAGCAGAATAATTGACCACTAGGGAGACTGGCAGAGAAGGCAATGGCACCCCACTCCAGTACTCCTGCCTGGAAAATCCCGTGGACGGAGGAGCCTGGTGGGCTGCAGTCCATGGGGTCACTAAGAGTGGGACATGACTGAGCGGCTTCACTTTCACTTTTCACTTTCATGCATTGGAGAAGGGAATAGCAACCCACTCCAGTGTTCTTGCCTGGAGAATCCCAGGGATGGGGGAGCCTGGTGGGCTGCCGTCTATGGGGTCGCACAGAGTCGGACACGACTGAAGCGACTTAGCAGCAGCAGCAGCAGCAGTAGCAGGGAGACTGGAGTCACCAGAGGCAAAGAACTTGCTCAGGGTCCTGCATCTGGGTCAATGCCTCCAAGATACCCTCAGTCAAGAGACACCAGACTTAGAACTCTAAAGGTTTGTTACTCTAAAGAATTAAATGACGTAAGGATGAGACATACCTATGCTTCCCAGAATAATATCATGATCATTATAGCAATAACAACAAATGGTAATAGTAATAGGCATAATTAGATGCTTTACCATCCCAGGCACTGTGCTAATATGTGGATAATCCACTGGCCCTATATATGACAATGCAAAGGAAGAAAAATGCCACAACTATGGATTAAAATCGCTGATCGTTGGGAATGTAGGATAGGGGAAGTTAATGATAAATGGTGAGTTACTCTGCTTATGTTGTATAACAAATATCACAGACTGGGTGACTTAAGAAATGGATTTAATTTATCATAGTTCTGGAGGGTGGACATCCAAGATTAAGGTGCCATCTGGATCGGTTTCTGATGAGGCATCTCTTCCTAGCTTGCAGACAGTCCCCTTCTCACTGTGTCCCCGACGTGACCTTTCCTCTGTGCTCACAGAGAGAGAGAAGGAGAGAGCATTCTAGGGTCTCCTCCTCTTCTTGTAAGGACGCCAGTCAGATTAGAGCCCCACCTTCATAACCTAACTTAACCATAATCACCCTCTTAACATCTCTTTCTCCAAATACAGTCACATTGGGCATTTTGAGGGTGACATAATTCAATCCATAACAAATAGGGATTCTGGGAACGATTACTGGTATGGCAGCATCTGAGGCTACATGAATGATTCCGACAAAGAAACTGCAAAAAAGCACACTGGTTTTGTTTGGTCTACACAGTGTTTTAAAAACAGAGAGTGAAAGCACATCAATACCTGCATTTTCAACTCCTTTTGAAAAATGGAAAGCTCTGACAATTCTGGACCTGCGACCTTTCCTAAACAACCAGAGTTGGCTGGTTGGTGCTTTGTATAGGCAGCAAGTTGACTTTTCCAAAGTCCCCACCACTCCCTATTGGGCAACCCTCAATTTCTCATTCAAAACTTGAGGAATCGGATGCATTTGTAAACTAAGAACTTTTTCAAGATTTTTCAAGATTTCAAGCACATAATACAGAATATCCACTGGAGGAGGGCGTAGCATTTCACTCCAGTTTTCTTGCCTGTAGAATCCCATGGACAGAGGAGCGTGGCGAGCTACAATCTATGAGCTCACAAAGAGTCAGACACCACTGAGCACACACCCAAATACTCGATTACCTTCAGTTCAGTTCAGTCGCTCAGTTGTGCCCGACTCTTTGCAACCCCATGAATTGCAGCACTTCAGGCCTCCCTGTCCATCACCAGCTCCCGGAGTCCACCCACACTCATATGCATCGAGTCGGTGATGCCATCCAGCCATCTCATCCTCTGTCGTCCCCTTCTCCTCCTGCCCCCAATCCCTCCCAGCATCAGGATCTTTTCCAGTGAATCAACTCTTCACATGAGGTGGCCAAAGTATTGGAGTTTCAGCCTCAGCATCAGTCCTTCCAATGAACACCCAGGACTGGTCTCCTTTAGGATGGACTGGTTGGATCTCCTTGCAGTCCAAGGGACTCTTTTTATTAATAAACTTACCATCATACTTAGATAAGCCTGCAGTGTGCCTGCAGTGCCACCTGCAATCTGGGAGACCTGGGGTTTGATCCCAGGGTTGGAAAGATTCTCCTGGAGGAGGAAAAGGCTACCCGCTCCAGTATTCTGGCCTGGAGTCCATGGAGTCACAAAGAGTGCTGACAGGACTCAGAGACTTTCACATCATACTTGGAAATATAGCAACATAGTTGCCATATTAACACTTTCAAGGAATAGGAAGTTGCCACTGAGAGAAATCTATAGTTTGAAGTAGAAATTCCCTCTTAATTTTACATAATCTTTGTTTAAACTTTTTGTGCTGTTTGGAAAATGGGGAAAAGGATCACTATAAAAAGCTCATTTATTGAGCACTTCTGTTCAGTTGCATTGAGAAGCTCTGAGGCAATGCAAAAGATAATTGACCTGGTATTCATGCTTTGAGGTGCTACATTTAATAGGCATTGATGGACATGTAAACAAAGTTATAATGCTGTCAGTTCAGTTCAGTCCCTCAGTCATGTCTGACTCTTTGCCACCCCATGGACTGCAACATGCCAGGCCTCTGTCCATCACCAACTCCTGTAGCATACCCAAACTCCTGTCTGTTGAGCCGGTGATGTCATCCAACCATCTTATCCTCTGTCATCCCCTTCTCCTCCTGCCCTCAATCTTTCTCAGCATCAGGGTCTTTTCCAATAAGTCAGTTCTTCTCATCAGGTGGCCAGAGTATTGGAGTTTCAGCTTCATCATCAGTCCTTCCAGTGAACACCCAGGGCTGATCTCCTTTAGGATGGACTGGCTGGATCTCCTTGCAGTCCAAGGGACTCTCAAGAGTCTTCTCCAACACCACAGTTCAAAACCATCAATTCTTCTGTGGTCAGCTTTCTTCACAGTCCAACTCTCACATCCATACATGACTACTGGAAAAACCACAGCCTTGACTAGATGGACCTTTGTTGACAAAGTAATGTCTCTGCTTTTGAATATGCTATCTAGGTCGATCATAACTTTCCTTCCAAGGAGTAAGCGTCTTTTAATTTCATGGCTGCAATCACCATCTGCAGCGCTTTTAGAGCCCCCCAAAATAAAGTCTGATACTGTTTCTACTGTTTCCCCATCTATTTCCCATGAAGTGATAGGACCGGATGCCATGATCTTCGTTTTCTGAATGTTGAGTTTTAAAGCCAACTTTTTCACTCTCTTCTTTCACTTTCATCAAGAGGCTCTTTAGTTCTTCTTTGCTTTCTGCCGTAAGGGTGCTGTCATCTGCATATCTGAGGTTATTGATATTTCTCCTGGCAGTCTTGATTCCAGCTTGTGCTTCTTCCAGCCCAGTGTTTCTCATGATGTACTCTGCATATAAATTCAATAAGCAGGTGACAATATACAGCCTTGACGCACTCCTTTTCCTATTTGGAACCAGTCTGTTGTTCTATGTCCAGTTCTAACTGTTGCTTCCTGACCTGCATACAGATTTCTCAAGAGGCAGGTCAGGTGGTCTGGTATTCCCATGTTACCTTAGACCACCCCCCGCTCCAATGTGATCTGGGGCTGCACTCCCATAATCAATCAACTAACATTTCTTTTCTTTTTAAGATTTATGTTTATTTATTTGGCTGCTCTGACTGTTAATTGTGGCATGCATGAGTTTCCATCTTAGTTGAAGCATGTGAACTCTTAGCCGTGGCATGTGGGATCTGGGGGCTTGGAGTCTTAGCCACTGGACCACCAGGGAAGTCCCTCAATCAACTAACATTTCTGTAGTAAAACGTATTCATACTATGTGGGACAAATAAAGGCTTTACTTAGCTTCTCATCTGTTGTGATCAGTTTCTACTGCCAAAGAGATGGTGCCAGGACAGGTCTGGCCACAGATTGGTTACAGAAAACGTACAGTGTCCAGAGCCTTTGCATCTGGGAATTTCCGGCAATGCATTTGGCCCTGTCTTCCACCAACCCAGCCTGCTTCATCACCCTGTGTTCTGACCTGCCCCTGAGACATTTGTTTATAACTTCTGCTTCAACAGGTGAAGAGCAGGGGACAGCATATGGGGGAAAGAAGTGTTTCTATGACAAAGGCTTGGAGGCAGGAAAGTGTTTAGGTATATTTCAGAGAGAGATTTCCTGGCAAAAGTCGAATGAAATTGATTTCTGTTAAGACAAATTTGGGAAAGGGAAACACACTTCCAAAAAAGCTTTCAGAGTAAAAGCTGCAGCTTGTCCCTCCCGTGGTCCTGCTTGAGTCTGTTGAAGGGCATTGCAGGCTGGGGGTTGTGAGGATATCTCTAGGTGATTCTGCAGAAGCCTGGCTCTTGAGTTTGGCGGCAGGGAAGACGTCGGTAGTCCCATTTATTAAACAGCATCACCCAAATGCAGCAGCCCACAGTTCTGTTTGCTCTGCGTGTGAGTTCGGACAGGTCAAGATGTCAAAGAGTGATCAGAAATTAGCATAACTAGACAAGTCACATGGACTCAATAACATAATGAGCAACTCTGTTTACTATTTCATCCGGGGCCAAAAGGAGAAAGGAAAAAAAAAAGATCCTGATTATTCCTTTTTTTTTAATCCCTAGCAACCCAAATCGTGTTTATTTACCATTTAAACAGACCGTTTAAAAACATAATTCAGGTTGCAGCCCTTCCCTGCTGGATGGCCTCACAGTAATGAACAAAACAAAGGCCCCTGCCCACTGGAGCTTTAGATTTTCAGAGAGAGGTGGGCAGCTGATCATGTGACTCCACCCACAGTGCCCGTAACCACAGCAGGTGAGGATTCCAAAGTCAACGGGTCCCCTGTTAGTGCCCTTTCAAGAGGGGAAACTGAGGCCATGCCTAGCGGAAAGATATGTCTTGGTCCTCTGTCCTGATATGGCCGCACTTAATCACTTTTGGGGCTTCCCAGGTAGTGCCAGGTGGTAAAGAATCTGCCTGCCAAAGTAGGAGACATAAGGGATGTGGGTTCAATCCCTGAGCTGAGAAGATCCCCTTGGAGGAGGGCATGGCAACCCACTCCAATATTCTTGCCTGGAGAATCCTTATGGATAGAAGAGCCTGGTGGGCTCCATACAGTCCACTGGGTCACAAAGAGTCAGACACGAAACTTTAGGTGCAAATCAAATAGTGCTAACTTACATCTTCAATTTGAACACGTTGGAGCAGCCCTTCAAAGAAGGCTTACTCGTGCCGCTTGTTTGGTTCCTTCGGTGTGCTGCTTTTCCCTGAGTGTCAGTATAGAAAGGCTCCAAGGAGATGACTGTGGTTTCGATCACCATCTCTCTATGAGTACATGCCGTACTTCGGGCGGGGGGGGGGGGGGGGGTCTCAACTTTGCCCAGAGTTTTTCCTGGAGGGTAATTGGAAACTGTGGTTAACGTAGCATGGCTTTTGAAATTGAGTTGAAAAGTTCATCAAAATGTCATTAATCTGCTTTACATAGCCTTTCTTGATTAAGTCAAACTGGTGTCTGCCGATTATTTATGAAGCGGAGCTCTGGACGGGGCTGCTTTGGCATCTGTGGCCTGACATGAGGTCAGAGAAGGCAATGAATGCTCGACACTGGGTGGGGGGTGGTGCTGTGAGTCCCAGTCAAATGCCATCACCGCCCACTCGCAGCCAAAGGAGACGGAATAGTCCACACAGATCATTCCTAACCTACTGACAACGTTTGATGGTGAGGTTCAGCTGAACATCCACACTGTGTACAGCATGGTAGGAAATGCCAAAAACAAGTAGTCCTTTGTCATCTGGGGGTAACTTTTTGGAAGAAGCCCTTGCATATTTCGAGCTGGCCCTGACTCCCATTTGATTTTGCTCAGGTGGTCCTCTGGAATAGTCACCAAGAGAAGACCCTGGGCCTGGGCCTGCCTTCTGAGCTCTGCTCCGCAGTGTGATTGGCAGTGAGCCCCTTTGTTCCACAGCCATAGTCACAACAGTGACAGTGATGACAAGCTACTGTACATTTCTATGTGCCCAGCGCACAGTTCTTATGTTCTTCTTGGTGAAAGAGGAATTATTAGAGGCTTCCCTAGAGGAAAGAATCTGCCTGCAATGCAGGAGACACAGGAGACCCAGATCCGATCCCTGGCTTGGGAAGATCTCCTGGAGGAGGAAATGGCAACCTACTCCGGTGTTCCTGCCTGAGGAATCCCATGGATAGAGGAGCCTGGTGGGCTAGAGTCCATGGGGTTGCAGAGTCGGACATGACTGAGCGGCTAAGACTTTCCTCTGATAAAGACATAGAGGTTCCAAGAGGTTCAGAACGCCCAGAGCCCCCTGAGTTCAGAACCCCCAAGCCTGTGTACAAGTTTCACTTACCCAGAGCCTCAGGGTCAAGGTTGGAACCCACATCTGTGTGACAGAGGATGTTCTGGGACTAAATTGCCATGACTGAATGTGTGTGTGTGTGTGGTTTTTCCTCGGAGGAGCTGGGAGTCGCTCACAAACCAATTTCCTTTGGGCAGAGAGGAGGTTTCTCTGCCTAATTGCCCAGAGGACCACACACCCCCTTAGTCAGTGTGAATAATTTGTAGAGAAAGTGAAAGTGAAAGTCAGTCAGTCAGTCAGTCGTGTCTGACTTTTTGCAACCCCATGGACTATACTGTCCATGGAATTCTCCAGGCCAGAATACTGGAATGGGTAGCCTTTCCCTTCTCCAGGGGATCTTCCCAACCCAGGGATGGATCCCAGGCCTCCCGCGTTGCAGGCAGATTCTTTATCAGCTGAGCCACAAGGGAAGCCCAAAAATACAGGAGTGGGTAGCCTATCCCTTCTCCAGGGGATCTTCCCAACTCAGGAACTGAACCGGGTCTCCTGCATTGCAAGCAGATTCTTTATCAACTGAGCTATCAGGGGAGCTTGGGCACAAATCACAAACCCAGGGCAATTTAAGAGGACACACATGCTATGGGAGCCCCATGCAAATTGGGATGGCAGGATTTGCGAAGACCCGAGGGAGACAACCAGTGGGTCTGAGAACCGGCCAGAACCACAGTCTCCTGGCGGCCACGTGCATCCAGTCACCTGCCCTGAGGCCTGCACCCACCTCTGGTGGTTCTGAGAAGGAGGGAAGAGACCTTGCTCTGGAGCGGTTGCTGCCCTAGGCCTGGTCTTGTGTGACTGTGGTTTTCCTTGTTTGTCCTGGAGGCAAAAATATGGCAGGCAGGGTGCCAGCAAGCTCAGCTCATGTCATTGACACAATTTATAAGGGACCAGTTTTCCTCTTTGAGAGAGAATGAGACAGAACCCGTATTTCTGGAGTTTCAGAAGCTTCAGTGACCCCTGACAGTGCTCTGGGCAAGCTGCCACCAACACCTCGGGATTCAGTCAGACCCTGTTTTATGAGTTTCTAGGTCCCCCAAAGACATCTTTATTAATGTCCGACTCCAGAGTGTGACTTCTTAGGGTCAGCTTCCCCATATCTCTCTGATAGATTCCACAGGGAGAGGAGGGGCACAGGCTCCTGGGCTTCTTTGTGTTTGTTTTTTACAGTTTGAGATGTTTCTTCCTCCTCCCTCTCTTTCCCTTCACTCACCCCCACATTCCCCTCATCTTCCTCCTTCTTCTTCCTCTTCTTCTTCTCCTCCCTCCTCAGTGTTTTCCGTATTTTATAGGTTTCATATTATAAAGTAAAATATATCACCCCAGACATCAGTGCATCATTCTTGCCAAGCTGGCACTGGGTGAGGCTGTTCTATAAGCTACATCATCTTCAACAAGCTTATTCCGACTTTTAATGACTGGCTGGGTCTTTACATGTGAGGGGTAAAAATCCCCAACCTGAACCACTGGAAGCAAAAATGAGAATTTAATTATTGGCTCATATAACCAAGAGGTCCTGGGTAGCACTAGCTCCGGGTTGAACCTCTCTTCGAAAGATATTAGTAGAATCTGGCCTCCTCCTTTCCCCTTGGTCGGCTCCCTCTTCAGACAGCCTCACTCGTTACTGTGTGCAATGACTTCCAGTACTCCCTGGAAAGTTTCTGCATCCATTCCTGTCCTTTCCCCAACAGTCAGCTCCTGACTTTCACTGGCTCAGATTGAATCATATGTCCTTTTCTGAACCAAATGGTCAGCAGATAGGGAATGGACAGAGGGATGGAACTTTGGTAAAGGAAACAGGTTCACCAGATTCCTCTCCTGCAGAAGCTTGGAAGCAAGTGAGGACAGCCTTACTCCAATATTATTTTTAATCAACATGCAAAATATCTTTCTAGAACATCTGTATTGGCTACCGTAGCCACTAATTCACGTTCCCCTGAGAAAGAGAGCAAGCTGCATGTTTTGCTGGATTTTTCTTCTGAGTTCAGGACATTGTTGCTTTTTCTTCTAAAGTAAGGAAACTTTAATTTGAGTATAAAAATGTATTTAAAAACATAAAACCTTTAGTTTTAACAACTAAGAAGTCTAAAAGGAAATACCAAAAGCACTGATGTTAATATTTTCCACTCATGGAAATATTAACCTTTAAAGGGCAGTCACATCCATCATTACTTTTGATCAGCGGGTCTCAACCAGGAACATTTTTATCCCTCAGTGGGTATTTGGTGATGTCTTAAAGACATTTTGGATTGTTACAACTCAAGGGGAGTTGTTTCTGGCATCTACTGGGTTGAGGCCAGGGATGCTATACACATAACAGCTCTCCAACAAAGGATTGAAGGACAACAAAGGATTAGTTGCTAAATGGTATCCAACCCTTTTGTGACTCCATGGACAGTAGCCTGCCAGGCTTCTCTATCCATGGGATTTCCCAGGCAAGAACACTGGAGTAGGTTGCCATTTCCTTCTCCAGGGGATCTTCCTAACCCAAGGATCGAACCCACATCTCCGGCCTTGGCAGGCAGATTCTTTACTGCTGAGCCACCAGGGAAGCCCCCAACAAAGGATTATTTGCCCCCAATGCCAATAGTCCTGAAGTGGAGAAATCTTCTTTTTGACCCTCACAACATGTCCATGGGTAAGTACAACCGGGGACATAATGTCCTCATTTGACATTGTTCAGAGAGGCTGTATTCACAAGGAAGGTACTTGGCTCCAAGAAACAGAAAATCCAACAGTTCCTTAAATAAACAGACATTTCTTTTTCTCAAATAACCAGAAATCCAGGGCCTGGCAGCAGCTGATGTTTATGTGCTCAGATGCCACCAGAATCCTTGGTCCTGTGCCTCTTCTCTGTCATCCTTACTGGGCTAGCTGTCATCCTCACGCTTTTTACCACATGGGTGTTATCGGGTTTCTGCAGCTCCCTAAATCATGCCCGCTCAAAGCAGGAAGAATGGAGAAAAGGCTTGGCACCTGGCACCCTTGTATTTTTACCAGGCAATTGAAACTGTCTTTCTGAGCCACCCTCTTCTCATTAGACTTCTGCTGACATTTCATTGGTCTGAACTGAGTCATGTGGCTACCTCCAGCTGCAAAGGATTCTGCAAGAGGGAGAAATCAACATCCCAGCTATATAACAGGAGGCAGCCAAGAAGAGGGAGTGGGGAACCAATGCTGAATTAGGCAACAAATGGTGTCCACCACAGTGGATCAAGGACTTGCCCAAGGTCACACAGCTAGCAGGTGAATCTAGGATTCGAATATTTTGATAGGTGCCCCCAAGCAAATTTGCTATTGTCCTTTAGTAGTTCAGTCGAGTCTGACTCTTTCGCAACCCCCACGGACTGGACTTTAGCTCACTGGGTTCCTCTGTCAATGGGATTTCCCAGGCAAGAATACTGAAGGGGTTACCGTTTCCTTTTCCAGGGGATCTTCCCTAATCAAGGATTGAACCTGCATCTCCTGCATTGGCAGGCAGATTCTTTACCACTGAGCCACCTGGGTAAGGAATATGTCCTTAATTGGAACGTGTCAGGGGTTTTGTAACACTTGTGTTTTCAGAAATATGAAGCTTGTGAATGAGCCCAAAAAAAGAACTTGCTCTTTGGAAATTCCACAAGTTTTGTTTAGCTGACCAGAAATTGTTATTTGTATCCCTGCTGGCCTGGCCGCCAGAAATCATGGACCTATTCATAACTGCAAGACTGCTACTGATCATAATAGCAATAACTCAAGCCCAATAGTCCTACAAAATAGCTAGGTGTCTCAGGTCTCAGATATAAGGAGCTCAAAATAATCAAAGTGTAAAATCCCAAGCAAATTGCCTATCTGGAAACTCTCTGGATGGAAATGAAATATCAAGACAAACAGGTGATACTTACAGACCAGTATTTTTCAGTTGCAGCCCATTATTGGGTGGCAAATTCAGTTTAGCGGGCCATGACCGGCATTAAAGAATATGGAATAGAAGAAATAGTAGAAAAGAAAGTCTCAGAGTGCATTGCATATAGGAAGGTCAGTATGATGTATAACTTTGTTGCACATGTGTGTGTGTGTGTGTGTGAAAGTGTGTATATCACACTGCAGTACAAAATGTAGGAGCTTCCTTGGTGGTCCAGTGGTTAAGAATCTGTCTGCTAATTCAGGGACATGGGTTTGACCCCGGGTCTGGGAAGATTCCCCTCGCCTTGGAGCAACGAAGCCCATACCCACAGCTACTGAAGACTGCGCCCTAGAGCACATGCTCCGAAGTGAGAGAAACCACGATAATGAGGAGCCTGCACGGCTGGAGCGTGGCCCCTACTCTCTGCAACTGGAGGAAGCTCGCATGCGGCAACAATGCGTCCATGTGCCATACCAAAGACCCAGTGCACCCGAAAATAGAATATTTAAATACATATGCTAAAGCTGAAGCTCCAGTACTTTGGCCACGTCATGTGAAGAGTTGACTCATTGGAAAAGACTCTGATGCTGGGAGGGTTTGGGGGCAGGAGGAGAAGGGGATGACAGAGGATGAGATGGCTGGATGGCATCACGGACTTGATGGACGTGAGTCTGAGTGAACTCTGGGAGATGGTGATGGACAGGGAGGCCTGGCGTGTTGTGATTCATGGGGTCGCAAAGAGTCAGACACAACTGAGCGACTGAACTGAACTGAATGTATTTCTTACTGTATGGGCCACAGTCAACAGGTTTGAAAAAGCACTGCATTCCCTTTGTCCACAAATGAAAGAGCAATGTAAGCAGAAGGCCAAACTGCCCTGGGAC
Source organism: Ovis canadensis (assembly GCF_042477335.2). Classification (NCBI taxonomy): domain Eukaryota; kingdom Metazoa; phylum Chordata; class Mammalia; order Artiodactyla; family Bovidae; genus Ovis; species Ovis canadensis. The sequence goes on along the minus strand of NC_091258.1, from coordinate 36,067,696 downwards.
GCAGGCACGGCCGGTGCCATATCGACTTAGGCCGTTAATGAATTGTCCTTCTGCTTCCTAATTATCCTGAAAGCCTGATCGAGGGGGCTTTTTGCGGAAACCTAAATAACCCTCCTGCCACTCTCTGTCTTGCTGGGCTGCGTGGCTAGTCAGCCCTGGCACTCTGCAAGCCAGTGCTGGTTAATTAGAGTGGCTGCTCTCAGGGGACAACCCCGGTGGTGTCACAATTCCCTGGATTCTGTCGGATATGTGGCCTGAGATAACTTGGTTGTTTTGCCTCTGAGAGGCGATGTGCTGGTTGAACTGTGAGGGATAGACAACTGGTGATCTCAGTACGTTCTGTTTTAAAATGGGGGTGTTCCAGATTTGGGCTTCAATATTGATCCCACCCCGCTTCTGATTTGAATCTATTTACGTTAAAAATTAAGCAAATTTAAAACAGCCTCTATCCCAGCAGCTAGCTTCCTTGCTTTGAGATACTGCTTGCTTTTCATCCAGACACTAGTTTTTCTTCTCTTCAACATTCCTGATGCAAGGCAGTGAGGAAAGGAAGTAGGCAAGTAAGAAAGATTCCTTGGGGCAAATCTCACCAATAACCCTTCCCAGGGGCAGCAGGTACCTCAAATGAGGAAGAGAGCCCTTTGGACTTTAATTCAATTGTTTCAAGAAGAGTGCCCTCTCTCTCATCTCTTATGATTCTTGCATCCACAGAAGAGTAGTAAGTGCAACCGTCTAGACTTCTCTGCCCAGAATACCACTGATCTCTATTAAATCGCCATAACTACTTCAGGTCATGGGGAAAGTAAGAAATATGCCCCTTGAGCTTTGCTTAAAATTAGCAAACTGTAAAGTGTCCTATTCTCTTCTGTGACCCTAAACAGCATAGTTCAACTCTGTACACTAAAATATCACTTTATGTATTTTCTATAGGACTTCCCTGGTGGCTCAGATGGTAAAGAATCTGCCAACACTGAAGGAGAAAAGTGAAAAGTGTAAGTTGCTTAGTCGTGCCCGACTCTTTGTGACTGCATGGACTGTAGCCCATCAGGCTCCTCTGTCCATGGAATTCTCCAGGCAAGAATACTAGAGTGGGTTGCCATTCCCTGCTCCAGGGGATCGTCCTGACCTAGGGATTGAACCCAGGTTTCCTGCACTGCAGGCAGATTCTTTACCATCTTAGCCAGCAGGGAAGTTTCCTGCAATGCAGGAGATCTAGGTTCAATTCCTGGGTCAGAAAGATCCCCTGGAGAAAGTTCTGTAACCGGCTTCATCTTTCCCTAGGGTTCCCAGTCTCATTAATACCAGCATCTTCTGGTTTAAGAGAGTCTCTTTTGGGTAAATATGAAATCTATTTAAAGTTCCTGATAGAGCTATTTCCTCGCTCTCCAACGATCATTCGTCTCCTTTGTAATTTCCAATATGGCACCTAGGTACAAGGGAAAATTACATACCCTCTTGGTGGCAGCCAAGAGAAGGGGCTAATGACCCTTGGGTTATTCCCTGGGCCTCACTAAGGAGTCCTATAGCCTACCACATAGTGACTTAGCATCTAGTGGTGTGGCCCATTCCTTCTGGTCTGAAGGACATTTGGCTTGAGCCCACTGCTAAGACCTTTAGTTATGGCTTCTAGTTGTAAAGTCCACACTCTGGGACTGCCCCATTTTAACCCTCAGTTCCTCCTGGCTCACTGTGTCCCACGACTTCTCTGTGCCTTTACTCTGGCGTGTGGGAATTTGGGGGTCCCTTGTGTTGGCTGCGGACAAGCAGGGGCTCTGTTCCTATCTCTTCACTTTGACAATGTCCTTGGGTCGTGTTGTTCCAGTTTGGGTATGATCAAGCTGGGTCAAGCCCAAGGAGCTGGAGGGGTGCTCACGCTTCGTGTCATGTGAGAAAGTCTGTGACATCATCAACCCCTTTCCTTCTAGGCCTTGTATATATCAAACTCTATGCTCATACCTCCAAACCAGCTCTTGATATTTAGAGGGGAGTTTGAAATGCCGCTTTCCCCTCCCTGCAGCAATGATCACTGTCTCGGTATCCACTCAAGAGTCTAGTTTGAAATACAAAGTTGATTGGTGATCTTTTTATTTTTCCCATCTCCTAAAGCAATAAATTCACAGATAGGGGGAGACCACAAATAGACATCATTGATTATCCTGTACAGGATATATTGGTTTAATGTCTAAAAATACTTTTACGATGAAGCTGGGTGACAGTGTGTGGGGGTTCATTTTACCTTTCTCTCTACTTTTGTGTATTCTGGAATTTTTCCATAATAGTTAAAAATAAATAAGTAAAAATACAGAAGCCCAGCACACACAGATGAGTCATCCATCATCAGGTTGAGAGCTGAGAATAGCCACTGCACCTCAGCAGCTGGCAGAAGTCTGCAGATGAAGTTTGGGCTGAAGTCACCACACCTCTGCCCTAAGCCACCAGTGGCTCCTGCTTCATTAAAATACCAGGGGAAGCCCTTCATTTAGGCAGATTTAATTTTCAACTTTTATAATTCGTTTAAAATTTGATCAAGGAGTTAATTTATGACAAGGGCAAGGGGTACCTTGCCAGCTCGTCTGGTGGGCAAAGGCATTATAACTTAATTTATGGTTAAGGCAGCTTGTTATAATTGAGTGCAAAAAGGTGGTTTCTCGTCTGGGCTTTGGAGTCCCGAGGTGAGTGGACAGAGGAGCGGGTATCCTAGGCTCTCCTTTGGGAGGTGGGACATGGGTGCCCAAGCAGGCAGCAGGAGGATATTGGCAGAGGATACAATCTGATCAGATGTCATCCATCTAAGTCTTGTGAGGGGCTTAGGGGATCTTATTAAGGCTGCTCCCCACCAGGATGTCCTGGGCTTCTCCCATAGCTCTCTGGGAGGGGAGCATCTTCCTGAGAAAAGAAGGGCAGGGAATGCAGCTGGCAGGTCCGCCACAGGTGCCTCGCTTCCTGAGAAGTAATGGGAAAAAACTCAGGGGTGTTCGTGACAAGGCTGAGTGATATTGAGAGCTTTGAATTTGTTCAGTGGTTCAGGACATAACAGAGGTGTGTGTGTGTGTGTGTGTGTGTGTGTGTGTGTGAATGTGTGTACATGCATATATAATGATGAGTGTGTGAGAGTGTGGATGGGGAGGGATGTGGGTGATTGTGTGCAATAGTGTACACATCTGTGAATGTGTGTGTGTGAATGTGGGAGGACATGTATGTACACCTGTGGATGTGTATGTTGTATAAGAATGCAGGAGAATACATGTGTATCTGTGAGTATATGTATATCTGTGAATGTGTATGTATCTAGATGCATGTAGATAGGGGAGTTGAATATATCCTGAGTGTGTGCCTATGAATATGTGGGTTTTTTTTTTTAATGTTTGGCCAGGTCACATGTCATGCAAGATCTTAGGTCCCTGACAAGGGATTGAACCCTTGCTCACTGCAGTGGGGGCAGAGTCTTAACCACTGGACCACCAGGGAAGTGCCTGTAATATGCATCGAATTATAATTTGTGTCTGGGGAGGAAATGTGTTCATATCTGTGAACAAATATGGCCTGTGTGGATCTGTGGATCTAGGTATGAACATGGGGACCTGAGTATGTTTCTGTGAATGTGTGTGTCCATGTGTCTGCTGATGGGGGAAGCGTGGATATATCTATGAAATGAGCATGTTCATGGCGGTGTGTGGAGGCTTGAGAATGTGCCCCTGTATGTGTAAACATGAAGACTATTTATCCATATAGAGATAGGCGCATTTGGATGTCAGACTAGTGGTGGTGTGTGTGTTTGTGCATGTATGTGAGTAGACATCTATGTACATTGAAATGGGGAAAATTTGACTGTATCTAAAGATGTGTCTGCATTAATATGAAAGTCTGTATACTTATGAATGAAAAATTGATGCTTTTGAACTGTGGTGCTGGAGAAGACTTCTGAGAGTCCCTTGGACTTCAAGGAGATCAAACCAGTCAATCCTAAAGGAAATCAACCCCGAATACTCTTTGGAATGACTGATGGTGAAGCTGAAGTTCCAATACTTTAGCCCCCTGATGCCAAGAGCTGACTCATTGGAAAAGACCCTGATGCCGGGAAAGATTGAGGGCAGAAGGAGAAGAGGGTGACGGAGGATGAGATGGTTGGATGGCATCACTGATTCAATGGACATGAACTTGAGCAAACTCTGGGAGATGCTGAGGGTCAGGGAAACCTGGCGTGATGCAGTCCACGGGGTCGCAAAGAGTCGGATACGACTTGGCGACTGAACAATGACAGCAACAAAATGTGTGTGTGTGTGTGTGTGTGCGTGTGTGTGCGTGTGTGATGTGGGGGAGGCATGTATAAGAGAATGTGTGTACACACATGGGGGGAAGGAAGTGTGTGTGTGTGTGTGTGTGTGTGTCTGAGAGACAGAGAGAAAGCTATGTGTGAACTTCGGACATGTGTGTTTATCTGTGTATGTGTGTGCCTGAGTGCATGCTTCCATACATGTGTGTTATGAGTGTGGCCATCACAGCTGTGCACGGCACGCCCAAGCCCACACGATGGCTGGATCTGGTACAGTAAGTCCTCTACCTACAAACCTTCAAATTGCGAACTTTCAAAGACGTGAACGTGTGTTCCATCAACCTCCGGTGAGAGTGAAGTTGCAGTTTGCCCTCCATCTCCTATCGCTGAGGATCCTTCAGCTCCACCATCTCCTTCCTCCAGTCAGTAGCTCTTCTTTGCCTGTTCACTCTGTACCAGCCCCTGTATGCCAGCTGTAGTACTGTACTACTATACTTTTCAAGGTAACTGTACTGTAAGATGAAAAATGTTTTATTTTTTGAGTTTGTTTTCTATATGTTGTTTGTGTGAAAAGTATTGTAAACCTATACAGTACAGTACTATATAACCGATTGTGTTAATTGGGTACCTAGGCTAACTTCGTTGGGCTTACAAACACGTTCTCAGAAAGGAATTCACTCCTATGTCAGGGACTTACTCTCTCAGGGTTTCTCTTAACAGGCTCTTGCCATCTTCCTCATTCTTTTCCTCATTCACAAATATTTATGGAGATCTTGGAAATGTTGGGCCCTGGGATCAACACACGCCATCAGGGATTGTATCATTACATATAAAAGATAACTTCTGGGGGTACTTGTTCTATGCTGCACCATACCTAAGGCTTCATTTATCTCATTTCAGTTCAGTTCAGTCGCTCAGTCGTGTCCGACTCTTTGTGACCCCACGAGTCGCAGAAGGCCAGGCCTCCCTGTCCATCATCAACTCCCAGAGTTCACTCAGACTCACATCTATCGAGTCAGTGATGCCATCCAGACATCTCATCCTCTGTCGTCCCCTTCTCCTCCTGCCCCCAATCCCTCCCAGCGTCAGAGTCTTTTCCCCATCTATTTCCCATGAAGTGATGGGATGAGATCTTGGTTTACCAAGATCATGGCATCTGGTCCCATCACTTCATGGGAAATAGATGGGGAAACAGTGGAAACAGTGTCAGACTTTATTTTGGGGGGCTCCAAAATCACTGCAGATGGTGACTGCAGCCATGAAATTAAAAGACGCTTACTCTTTGGAAGGAAAGTTATGACCAACCTAGACAGCATATTGAAAAGCAGAGACATTACTTTGCCAACAAACGTCTGTCTAGTCAAGGCTATGGTTTTTCCAGTGGTCATGTATGAATGTGAGAGTTGGACTGTGAAGAAAGCTGAGTGCTGAAGAATCGATACTTTTGAGCTGTGGTGTTGGAGAAGACTCTTGAGAGTCCCTTGGACTGCAAGGAGATCCAACCAGTCCATTCTGAAGGAGATCGGCCCTGGGATTTCTTTGGAAGGAATGATGCTAAAGCAAAAACTCCAAGACTTTGGCCACCTCATGCGAAGAGTATCTCATTTAGTTCCCCCAGATATTCCAAAAGCCAGGATTTATTATCCGTGATGGGTATAGAAGTAGCTGAAGCTCAGAGAGGTGCAGTGGTTTTCTCCAAGTCACACAGCTAACCAGTGATTCAGGGTCCACACCAGGGCTTGGGGTCCTAGTGATTTAATACGTGTCCCTTGCTCCAAGTCCTCCTAACTAAATGTATCCTTAGCAGAACTTCCCAGGTCCACTCTGAGTTCCACCCATCTGAACAGCTTTCTTGATGTTTCCTCAGGGTACCTCCTGCCTTGGGCCAAGATTAAAGACTCCAAGGATGCTTCTGTGCAGATTAGCAAAAAGGGCCCCACCCGGGCAGCTGCAGGCTGGAAAGGACAAGGCTTGAGAGCCCCGTGCTCTCCGTCACCAGCCCCCTCTGGCCCCTCTGTAGGTACCCGTGCATTGAAGGCCTGCCCATTGAATATGGCAGCCCCTGCCTGGATTGCACTGCACCCTGCACTTGGGGGTCCTTTTATCCTGTGCTCCCACCTGTCCAAACCCACACACACATCCTCTAAGGCCCCGCTCAAATGCAATTTCCTCTGGCAAGTCTGTTTGGCTTGGCAGGGGCCCTCCTGAATCCCTGGCCTCTCTCCCTGTTGTTTATACCTCTCTCAGGCCACTGGCCACCCTCTACTCTGCTTTAGAGCTATTTGCAAGTGAATCGCAGCCTCCCAGCTTGACCGTAACAAAGGCTCATTCACCTTCGTACGCATCCCCATGGGCTATTACTACCACTATTATCAGCATGCTGATCATTCTCCTAGAGAGCTTCCTAGGAGTCTGGCCTTGTAGTCAGCACTTTCTTAGCTTCATCCACATTTAACCCTCACAGCAACAGTGAAAGTAGAGACTGTTGCCACCCTTATTTTATAGATGAGGAAACAGGCTCAGAGAGGGTCAGTCACTCCTCCAAGATCACACAGCCATGGAATGAGAGGGCTCAGACTCAAACTGAGGGAGCTGTCCAGTTCTAAAGTCCTTGCCCTTCCCCACCGCTGAACCCTTTCTCAGGAGTGTGTTGATGAATGGCTGTTTTTCTGAGGATGCTTATGCTTTCAAAGAGAACTGAGTAGGGAAAACGATGCTTAACCCACAAGAGCGGATCTCGAGGAGTGAGTTGGGGGTGGGGGTAGGGAATGTCCAGAGCTGTGGCTTGGGTTAGGGGCAGAGATTCCTACCAAAGGAGCCTTTTCAGGGCCTTCCCAGCACAGCTCACAGGAAGCTACAGCCTGGCAGGCTGGCCCAAGTCCCACTCTCCATTTCTAGAGGCCCCTTTTAAATCGGATGTTGTGACACAGGGTTATGACACGCTTCCTCTAATGTGGGTGTAGGACAGACTTGAGCCATTTGATTGCATTTACTGTAGCTGTGGTTTTTATGGCAACGTGCACTCTCCTCGGCTGCCCCTGGCCTCTCCCTCCCCCGGGGCCTCAGGGTAATGGGCATATTAAATAAATCTAGGGCGGGAATCACCGAGACATTCTTGGGCACCCTCATTTCAATTTTGAGAGAAGTAGAAGAGGCACAGAGTTCTGGAGTATTGGTCCACAGACATCTAAGGGGTTGTTGTGTTTTTAGGATGCGAAGAGGGAGGGATAGAGGAAGGGAGGGAAAAAGCCCCTATAGCCTCACCTTGCTTATGGCGGCCACTGGGCCAGGGTCCATGGGTCTCCTTATTCAAGTGAACTCCGGTCTGCCATGTAGCGTTCAGGTAACCACTGTCTGATGGATGATGTTGTCTAGGCCACTCTACCCAGTTTTCCTTTTTCAATCTACTCAGGACTTTAGGGACTTCTCTTGTAGCTCAGTTGGTAAAGAATCTGCCTGCAAAGCAGGAGACCAAGGTTTGATCCCTGGGCCAGGAAGATCCCCTGGAGAAGGAAATGGCAACTTACTCCAGTATGCTTGCCTGGAGAATCCCAAGGACAGAGGAGCTTGGCAGGCCAAAATCCATGGGGTCGCAAGAGTCAGACATGACTTAGCGACTAAACCACCACCAGCAGGACTTTTCAACTTCCCGTTCGACATTTTTGCTGGGTCATTTTCTATTGGAGGGAGGGGGTCGCTCTGTGCTTTATAGGAGGTTTAGCAGCATCTGTGACCTCTACTCACTAGATTCCAGGAGGAAATCTCAGGGTGACAGCCAAATCGCCTTCAGACATCGCCAGATGTCCCCAGGCTGGGTGAAGCCTGCGGCTGAGACTGGTCAGATCACCCCTGGTGAGAACTACCCTTCTAAATAGAAAGCTAAGCAACAGAGTGGTAGGCAGCCCAAAGGAGAAAAGCAGGAAAGAAAGTAGTCTTGGGTATTCCTGTCCTGTAAGATTCAGAGCCCTCACAGCTGGGAAATGCCCTCTGATGAGAGCCAACTCCTGTTTTGGTTAAATCCTGTGAGTACCCCTCTGGTAGGTGACAAGAAGGATTCTGAGGTACTTGTCATGATGGGGCAACCCCATCTATTCTGTTCTGCACACACTTCCTGACCAGATGCCATGCACCAGTCTTCATGCTGAGTGAACAGAGGCTCCTCCAGTTCATCCTGTGGGTTTGAGGCTTTGGAATGACAAAGCGACGTGTGAACGCTCAGTTGTGTCCGACTCTTTACACCCCCATGGACTGTAGCCTGCCAGGCTCCTCTCCAGGGGGATTTTCCAGGCATGAATACTGGAGTGGATTGCCATTTTTTCCTCCAGGGCATCTTTAGAACCCAGGGATCGAATCTTCATCTCGTGTGTCTCCTGCATTGAAAGCGGATTCTTTACCACTTGAGCCATTAGGGAAGCCTATGACAAAGGCAGAACTCTTCTTAAATTATTCATCCTCAGAAAATCAGGCAAAGAAGAAAGAATGGACAAGGGGAATAATAATTAAAAGCACAATAAGATGAGATGTCTTGGGCATTTATAAAAAGGGATGAGGTTTTTACAAGCTTGCTCTCCCCAGGAGACTGGTGCTATCAAGAAAACCCAGGACCAGAAGTGTTAAGAAGCTTGTCCAAGGTCACACAGAAAGTAAGTAAGGACCTTAACCTTGGACTCATCAGGATTGGGCTCCGGAACCTGGGTGGAAGGGGAGTTCTTTCTTCCATACAAAATAATAAATGAAAGAATAACATCAAACATTACTGCTGACAAAGGTCCGTATAGTCAAAGCTATGGTTTTTCTAGTAGTCATGTTTGGATGCGAGAGTCAAACCATAAAGAGGGCTGAGTACTCAGGAACTGATGCTTCAAACTGTGGTGTTGGAGAAGATTCCTGACAGTTCCTTGGACTGCAAGGAGATCAAACCAGTCAATCCTAAAGGAAATCAACCCTGAACATTCATTAGAAGGACTGATGCTGAAGCTGAGGCTCCAATACTTTGGCTATCTGATGCAAAGAGCTGACTCATTGGAAAAGACCGTGATGCTGGAAAAGATTGAAGGCAAGAGGAGAAGGGGACATCAGAGGACAAGTGGATAGCATCACTGACTCAATGGACATGAGTTTGAGCAAACTCTGGGAGATGGTGAAGGACAGGAAAGCCTGGCATGCTGCAGTCCATGAGATCTGGAAAGAGTTGGATACGACTGAACAACTGAGCAACAACAATGTCAAATAGCCATATACCCACCACCTATATCCTACATTTAAGTTTTGCTATTCTTGCTTTATCACATATCCACCCTCTATCCAACCATCACTCAATTTTATTTACTTTTATTTGTACTTATTTCTTAGTAAGTTTCAGACTTCAGTACACTTTGTCCCTAGACATAGCCTGCCTATCACTAGGGTTCAATATTTGCTTACATCATTTTTTAGATAAAATTTTTCTAAAATATATCCTTGAGATAAAGAAGGTGTGGTACGTATATACAATGGAATATTACTCGGCTATAAAAAGGAATGAAATTGGGTCATATCTAGAGACGTAGACAGACCTAAAGTCTGTCATACAGAGTGAAGGAAGTCAGAAAGAGAAAAACAAATACATTAACACATGTATGTGGAATCTAGAAAAATGATATAAATGAATCTATCTGCAGGGCAGGAATAGAGACTGTAGGGGACAGACATGTGGGCAGGGGAGCGGAGGGTTAAGGAGGGTGGAGGGAATTGGGAGATTGGGATGAATGTGGACCGCCAAGTGTAGAACAGAGAGCTAGCGGGAAGCTGCTGTGTAGCAAGGGGAGCTCAGCTCAGTGCTTGTTGTGATCTAGATGGGTGGGGTGGTGGGGGTGGGAGGAAGAGCCAAGAGAGAGAGGGTACATGTGCACATAGAGCTGAGTCACCTCATTGTACAATAGAAACTTATAGTTGTAAATCACCTATACCTCAATTAAAAAAAAAATTTACATCTATGAAATGTGTAAACCTGAATCATACCAGCACATGAGTTCTGACAACTGCATATGCCTTCGTAACACACACACCCTATCAAGATACAACACATGACCTTCTCCCAATAAAATTCTCTCAGAGGTCTTCCAGTCTCTACTGCAGAAACAAGTAATTCTTTCAATCTTTTTTTTTTCCCATCATGAATGAATTTAGCCTGTTGTAGAACATTAAAAAAAAAAAAAGGACTCATAACGTATATGTGTGAATGGGTGCAAGGCTTTTCACCAAGCGTCATGTTTTTGAGATGCGTCCATGGTTTTACATGTATCAATGGTCTGTTCCCTTTTATTGCTGAATTCTATCACATGACTTTATCTCAGTTTGTGTATCCATCCTCCATTTATGACCATCTAGGCTGTTCCTCGATTTTGGACAATTATGAATTAAAGGCTGTGATAGTGTGTAAGAGACAATTGTTAAACGCAAGATGTAGCCTTTGGTAGACATATGCTTATATTTCTTTTGGATAAAATACCTAGGTCTAAATTGGCCACAGGATAGCTGTTTGTACAGTCATAAAAAAACAAAACAAAACAAAACCATCTCCTTCCACCAATCACCTCACTTCCTACATTTAAGTTCCTATCAACAACACATGCAAGTTAGTTTTTCCACGTCCTTGCCAGCATTTATTGTTGTCAGTTTTTTTTCATTTTCAGTTTTAACTACTCTGGTGGGTATGTAGTGGTAGCTCAAGGTGGCTTTTAATTTGCATTTTCTTAATGACTAATGATGGCCGTCCAAGTGGCACAGCAGTTAAAAATCCACCTGCCAATGCAGGAGATGCAAGAGACGAGGGTTTGATCCCTGGGTTGGAAAGATTCCCTGGAGTAGGAGATGGCAGCCCATTCCAGTATTCTTGCCTGGAAGATCCCATGGGCAGAGGAGCTTGCTGGGCTACAGTTTATGGGGTTGTAAAGAGTTGGGCACGACTGAGCATGCACACGTATAATGACTAATGATCTTGACACTTTTTCATGTGTTTATGGGCATTCATAAAATCCCTTTCATTTGTAAACTATTTGTTCAAATCTTTGCCCTTTAAAAGACACTGTGTTGTTTGTCTGTTTAATTGTGAGTCGGAGGAGTACTTTATTCTCAATAACACTCCCTAAACAGATAGATAAGTTGAGGTCTATAGTTTTAATCTTCAGGAGGCCAGAAGAGATGAAGAGACTTGGGGTGTTCACACTGTTCATTCTGCAGGTGGAGACACTCAGGTTGACACGAGTCAGATCTCCCCTCACTTCCCCACCCCAACTCATGGCTGTGTAAATCACCAAGCTGAAAAGTGCTCTGCACCATCAGAAACAGTCGGGGTAAGGTTACTTCCCTGGTGGTCCACTGGTTAGGACTTTCCCTTCCAGTGCAAGGCGTGTGAGTTCGATTCTGTGTCCAAGATCTGAGATCCCGCATGCCTCATGTCAAAAAAAAAAAAAAACCCAGAACAGAAACAACAGAAAGAATATTGTAACAAATCCAACAAAGACTTTAAAAAATGGTCCACATCAAACAAATCGTAAAAGGAAGAAATAGAGGGGGTAAGGGAATAAAAAGCTAGGAGAAGGAGAAGGAGAGGGGCTAGGTGGGAGAAAGAAGTTGGGAGGAGCTAAGCCCAGGAGCTGTGTCCCACATCCAGCTTTCCTAGAGGCCAGCTCTCCTAGGGGCCAACTTCTCTTCACACAGAGGTTTTACAGACTGTTCTGTATTGAGTTCTGCGTCCTTGGAATCTGTGATAGTCATTTCTGCTGTTCAACATCCCACCTCTCCTTGGATATTTCAATATTTCCACCTCTCCTTCTTTCTGATTCAACAAAGCACTATATTGTCTTGCCTCCTTTGAAATTAGACTGGCCATGTGGCTTTCTTAGACTGGTGAAATGTGAGCAGAAGTTGACTTCTGGGCAGAAAAATGGAACAGCCAGTACAGTCTTTGTTTCCTACGTTCTCTTCCCACTGTTGTGGTGGGTCTGTGAGTGATAGCCATGAGCAGAGAGAGCCCCATACTGACAAGAGCGAGGTAGGCAGCATTATGAGCAGAGCCCCATACTGACAAGAGCGAGGTAGGCAGCATTAGTATGAAATCAACTTTCTGCTGAGGTTTTGTGGTTGTCTGTTACTGCAGCATAACCTAGCCTATCCTGATTGATAGAGGATTGCTGCTTTCTCTTTCCACAAGCTGCTGAAGAAGTACAGCGGAATTTATATAATTTAGCTCTCTCCCCTCCTTCAGCCATAGATTTCACTGTGCTATGAAACTGATAGCTTGGTTATCTTACAGCCAATGAATAACTGAAACAGTCAGAACTCGATCTTGCTGCTGTTTCTTCTCTTCTCTTGGCCTTTTTTTTTTTGTTTGTTTTAAATAGCAGGAAAGTGGTTTTGATTTTTAATGTATGATAACCAGCAAAGTGAATTAGGGCACATTTTAATTCAGGCAAAAACAATTTAATTTTGTTTTTGAAATAAGGATGAAAGAGTGTAGAAATCACGTGAACTTACAGCCTCTCATGGGGTCCCAAAAGGCTTCACATTGGCAAACTAAGCAAACGCTGCCCAGAGGAAATAAGAGTCAGGAAGAGAAACCCAGTCCTCTGGCTGTTGAAGAGTCTCTTCTGAGAGATGCCTGGGACCCAACATTCAAACCAGTCACAGAAGAAGGTGGAATCAGTTAGCCAGAGCTGAACGTACCTTCTCTGCTACAGTCATGGGCGATATTTGTCAACCAGTTCCTGCTCATTAATGATTAGCAAATTCATACCTTCCCAAGTTGAGGAATCCAGTTACCAACGGATGGCTCATTAAGTGTTTCAGACTCTTTAGCATATCAAAGTGGTGTTTACAAAGGGCCTAGCACTTGGCTTTGGGAATTAAAGAGAAAATAAAAGTCCAGTTGATTCTACGCTATTCAACAAATATTGATTGATCGCTTTTACAGGGCCCAGTAATCACCATCCATATATAAATCTGCCCCAAATAAAGTAAGTAGGGTCCGGTTAAATCCCAGGGATGAGAAGTGTCAACAGAGAACCAATTGACCACTTTTTTTTTTTTTCCCCACCACTGAATGCTCACAGATCAGCCTTCTCCTTGGCTCTGGAGCAGTGATGGGAGCAAAGTACCAGAACTTGAAGGGTCCTGGTGCTAGCGGTGATGTTTTCAATTGTGATGCCAATTCACTCTCTTCCCCAGCCTGGCTTCTTTCAGGAGCTTGGCCTCTGGACCTGGGCTCATTTTTGTGGCTATATCAATATCCTTCGTGATGGCCCAGCTTGCATACGATGGATAATGATCTGCTCTTGTGATTATCATTCATTTTGCAATTTTATTTCAATCAAAAGAGTAAGGCTCAAGGGTGTGGCCCTACCCAACTCCCCAAGGCTGGGATCTTAATTCCCTGGGCTGAGACCCCCTGATGAGCACACATGGAACTGATTTAGTGGCCATATGGCCTAACGGCAGAGGGAATCATGCTAAAGAAGCTGGCTTCTCTGCCAGCCTGTGTTTCTAGACCATGTATATGGCTAGCAGTATGGAGTCACCCGACTTTCCAGGTGACGCTAGTGGTAAAGAATCTGCTGCCAATGCAGGAGACCTAGGAGTTGAGGCTTCCATCCCTGGGTCGGGAAGATCCCCTGGAGTAGAAAATGACAACCCATCCCAGTATTCTTGCCTGAAGAACCCCATGGACAGAGGAGCCTGGTGGCTATAGTCCACAGGGTCACAAAGAGTCGGACACGACTGAGTGACTTGGCATGCACTGGGAGCCAGACATGGCTACACGCCCTACTTCTGTGACCTCAGTCAATCGTAGCAACCACCCAGGAGGCAAGTGTTATTTTTACCCCCGTTTTGTAAATGAGGAGACTGAGACATAGAGACAAAGGGCCAGTGAACTTGTAAATGGAAGACTCAGAATTTGCTCTCAGCAAGCTTAAAGTGCTTCCCTAGTGCCTCAGCTGGTAAAGAAGCTGCCTGCATTGCGGGAGACCCGGGTTCTATCCCTGGGTATGAAGATCCCTTGGAGAAGGGAACAGCTACCCATTCCAGTATTCTGGCCTGGAGAATTCCATGGACTGTATAGTCTATGGAGCGGCAAAAAGTCAGTCACGACTGAGCAATTTTCACTTTCACTTTCAAGCTTAAATCTATTGCAGAGCTAAGAAATTTAGGGACTTCCCTGGTGATCCAGTGGTTAAGACTTTGCCTTCCAATGCAGGGAGTGTGGGTTTGATTCCTGATAAGGGAGTTAAGATCATAAATGCTTCGTGGCCCCAAAAAACAAAAATTAAAGAGAAGCAATATTGTAACAAATTCAATAAAGACTTTAAACAATAGTCCACATTAAAAAAAAATCATAAAAAATGAACTTTAAGAACCTTAAAGAACCATCAAGAACTTTTAAGAACATTGTACCATAGCCAGGGTAAAAAGAAGTGAGTTAAGGGAGTTGTAGTCTTCTTGGCAACCTGCTAAGGAATATAGTAAGCCAAGCAGGCTGTTTTGAACAAATCTAGGCTCTATGTTCTGGGAGAGGGGTAATGGAGCATTTACAAAAACCTAGGTGATTAAAAATTATTACGCATTAATTGACAAAAGCCAATATAAAATGAAAAGGGAAAACCACAAAATAGTATGTATAGTTCAGTTCAGTTCAGTTCAATTGCTCAGTCATATCCAACTCTTTGCAACCCCATGGACTACAGCACACTAGGCTTCCCTGTCCATCACCAACTCCCAGAGCTTGCTCAAACTCATGTCCATTGACACAAGGATACCATCCAACCATCTCATCCTCTGTTGTCCCCTTCTCCTCCTGCCTTCAATCTTTCCTAGCATCAAGGTCTTTTCCAATGAGTCAGTTCTTCTCATCAGGTGGCCAGAGTATTGGAGTTTCAGCTTCAGCATCAGTCCTTCCAATGAATATTCAGGACTGATTTCCTTTAAGATGGACTGGTTGGATCTCCTTACAATCCAAGGGACTCTCCAGAGTCTTCTCCAACACCACAGTTCAAAAGCATCAATTCTTTGTTTCTCAGCTTTCTTTATAGTCCAATTCTCACATCCATATATGACTACTGGAAAAACCATAACATTGACTAGATGGACCTTTGTTGGCAAAGTGATGTCTCTGTTTTTTAATATGCTGTCTAGGTTGGTCACAGCTTTTCTTCCAAGGAGCAAGCATCTTTTAATTTCATGGCTGCAGTCACCATCTGTAGCAATTTTGGAACCCAGGAAAATAAAGTCTCTCACTGTTTCCCCATCTATTTGCCATGAAGTGATGGGACCAGATGCCTTGAAATTAGTTTTTTTAATGTTGAGCTTTAAATCAGTTTTTTCACTCTCCTCTTTCACTTTTATCAAGAGGCTCTTTAGTTCCTCTTCACTTTCTGCCTTAAGGGTGGTGTCATCTGCATATCTGAGATTATTGATATTTCTCCTGGCAATCTTGATTCCAGCCTGTGCTTCCTTCAGCCCAGCATGATGTACTCTGCATATAAGTTAAATAAGCAGGGTGACAATATACAGCCTTGACATACTCCTTTCCCAATTTGGAACCAGTCTGTTGTTACATGTCTGGTTCTAACTGTTGCTTCTTGACCTGCATACAGATTTCTCAGGAGGCAGGTCAGGTGGTCTGGTATTCCTATCTCTTGAAGAATTTTCCAAGTTTGGTTTGTTCTGATCTATACAGTCAAAGGCTTTGGCATAATCAATAAAGTAGAAGTAGATGTTTTCCTGGAATGCTCTCACTTTTTCTATGCTCCAACGGATGTTGGCAATTTGATCTCTGTTTCCTTTGCCTTTTCTAAATCTGTATGTATAGTACGATCACATTTATATAAAAGCAGGAGAACTATATTTGTCTGTACATGTTTCGGAATAAAAATGCAGAAAGTTACTGGAAGGATGTATACAAAAGATGGCTATTTGGGCTCCAAAATCACTGCACACGGTGATTGCAGCCATGAAATTAAAAGACGCTTACTCCTTGGAAGGAAAGTTATGACCAACCTAGATAGCATATTCAAAAGCAGAGATATTACTTTTCCAACAAAGGTCCATCTAGTCAAGGCTATGGTTTTTCCAGTGGTCATGTATGGATGTGAGAGTTGGACTGCGAAGAAAGCTGAGCACCGAAGAATTGATGTTTTTGAACTGTGGTGTTGGAGAAGACTCTTAAGAGTTCCTTGGACTGCAAGGAGATCCAACCAGTCCATCCTAAAGGAGATCAGTCCTGGGTGCTCATTGGAGGGACTGATGCTGAGGCTGAAACTCCAGTACTTTGGCCACCTCATGTGAAGAGTTGACTCACTGGAAAGGACCCTGATGCTGGGAGGGATTGGGGGCAGGAGAAGAAGGGGATGACAGAGGATGAGATGGCTGGATGGCAACACCGACTCGATGCACATGAGTTTGGGTGAACTCCGGGAGTTGGTGATGGACAGGGAGGCCTGGCGTGCTGCGGTTCATGGGGTCACAAAGAGTCGGACACAACTGAGGAGACTGAACTGAACTGAAGAATATGGAGCCACTGTTGCTGCTTGCTGTTTTGTTGGAAAGTTGTGTCCAACTCTTTGCTACCCTATGGACTGCAGATCACCAGGCTCCTCTGTCCATGGGATTCTCCAGGCAAGAATACTGGAGTGGATTATGATGCCCTCCTCCAGGGGATCTTCCTGACCCAGGGATCGAACCCGCATCTCTTGCAATGTCAGGTGGATTCTTTACCACCAGGGCCACTTAGGAAGCACGTCAGTCTCCATTACTGGCTACCAAACACTGCATTTACCTCTAAGGAGAGCAGGATGGAGAGCATGATGAAGAGGAAATTTTTCCATCTGGTTCTGTGGAATTAAGGTTTGCTTAGACTTATTTCACAGTAAGGATGTGCTGTGCTGTGCTTAGTCACTCAGTCGTGTCTGACTCTTTGTGACCCCATGCACTGTAGCCCATCAGGATCTCCGTCCATGGGGATTCTCCAGGCAAGAAAACTGGAGTGGTTGCCATGCCCTCCTCCAGGGAATCGTCCCAAAGGGATCTATCCCAGGTCTCCCACACTGCAGGCAGATTCTTTACCA
Source organism: Ovis canadensis (assembly GCF_042477335.2). Taxonomy (NCBI): domain Eukaryota; kingdom Metazoa; phylum Chordata; class Mammalia; order Artiodactyla; family Bovidae; genus Ovis; species Ovis canadensis. The sequence continues at coordinate 36,050,323 of NC_091258.1, read as the reverse complement.
TCTGAGCCCCCAGGGAAGCCCCACAGTAAGGCTGTACTCATATATTATTATGTAACTTTTAGAAAGACAGCTTTATTAAAAGGATACAAACAAGTGTCAGCAAAGATATGGAGGGAGTCAGATTTGGACTGCAAAATGATGTAAGTTCTTTGGAAAAGAATTTAGTGGTTCCTTAAAACGCCGCACAGAGTTACCATACAACTTAGCAATTCCACTCGAAAACTCTTAGGTGAATGTTTATCGCAGCATTGTTATAGCAGCCCCGAAGTGAAAACAACCGAAATGCCCACCAACTAATGAACTGATAAATAAAATGGGTAAATGAGAAGAAAATAAAGTAAATAGCCAGACAGTGCAATATTATGCACCCATAAAAATGACATACTGATCTAAGCACAACATGAATAGACCTTGAAAGCACACTCAGTGAAAGAAGCCAACCACAAAACATCATGTATCCTGTAATTCCATTTATAGGCAATGTCCAGAACAGGCAAATATATAGACAGTGAGTAGATCAGTGGTTGCCCAGAGTTGTGGGTACGGAGGTAGGGGACAGGGAGTGACTGCTGATGAGTATGAGGTTTCTTTTGGAGGTGGTGAAAATGTTCTAAAATTAGATTGCCCTGCTGATTGCACAATGCAGTGAATATGCTAAAAAATGGGTGTTTTATGGTACATGAAATATATCTGAATAAAGCTGTTCTTTAAAAAAAATCTATGCAGTGTATTTCATTTAGTGTTACAGGCTATAAAATTTTTGAATACCATTTTCTGATGATAAATGAAACATGATTAAAAACACTTAGTTGACATATATAGATGTAATTAAGAAAATTAAGGTTACCACACTTAAAAATGTATATTGGATTGGCCAAAAAGTTCATTTGGGTATTTCCATAAGATGTTACCTGCATTTTAAATGACACTGGCTCATAGTAGAAATTTGGATAGTATAGAAGGGCATAAAAGAACAACTAAGGAATTTTTTCCTCATCTGAAACTCCCAATCACTCTCTCCAGTGATAACCGGTTTTATCAGCTTCATACATTGGTGCCCAAAACCCTTCTGTGCACACACAAGCGTGCAAAGTACGTGTATGCACACACAAGCATGCTAAGTCACTTCAGTTTGTGTCTGACTCTTGGCGACCCTATGGACTACAGCCTGCCAGGATCCTCTGTCCATGAGATTCTCTAGGCAAGAGTACTGAAGTGTGTTGCTATGACTTCCTCCAGGGGCTACTCCACACCCGGGGCTAGAGCCCATGTGTTTTAGGTCTCCTGCATTGGCAGGCAGGCTCTTTACGACTAGTGGCACCTGGGAAGCCCACCCACACGTATAATTTTGTGTATATATATAGAGAGATGCACACATATATTTAGTACATCCTTTAAAAATAATTGACAACACTCAGTGTTATGACCCTTGACTTTCTAAAGTGAACAGTTTGTCCTGCGGTCCTCCCCCATCGGCGCCTCTGGCCTGGCTCCTTGCTGTAGCAGTCGGGTGACACCCCACAAGGTGCTGGCTGTCCTTTTCTTGCCAGCATCCCCCATGTTTTGGATTTGTCAACACTGCTGCCTCCAACACTGGGTATGGGATGCTCTCACCGGAGGGGATCTCCAGGTCAAATGTAAACAGGGTATGACAGGCTTATTAATCCATGCCCTCTCCAAAATTTTGTTTTGTCTTGCTTTAAATAGTTAATTCATGCCCATGGTACAAAATCTGAAAGCACAGCGGGGTACAATTCCATGTCTGGGTGTTTCTTGAAAGGAAACTAAAACACTAGCTGGAAAAGACATCTACACCCACTCTTCATGTTCATGCAGCATTATTTGCAAGAGTCAAGATGTGGAAATAACCTAAGTGTCTATGGATAGATGAAAGGACGATGGGATATTACTCAGCCATAAAAAGAAGGAAGTCCTGCCATTTGTAACAGCATGGATAAATTTTGAGGGCGTTATGCTAAGCGAAATAAGTCAGACAGAGAAAGATAAATACTGTATGATTTTATTTATGTGTGGAATCTGAAAGCCAATTAAGAACTAAGTGGATGGATACAGAGAACAGATTGGTGATTGCCAGAGAGAAGTTGGGAGTTGGGCGAAATGGGCGAATGGGCGAAAGTTACAAACTGCTAGTTAAAAGGTAAATAAGTCCTGAGGGTAAGGACAGCATGGTGACAACAGTTAATAGTCGTGTGTTAGATATTTGCTGAGAGGATGAATCTTAGCAGTACTCATCACAAAGAAAAATCTTAGTATTAACAACTGTTCGGTGATGGCTGCTAACTAGGCTGCTTCTTGTGATCACTTTACAATACGCACAGTATAAAGTCACTGTGTTACACACATGCAACTAATATAATGTTATACTTCCATTGTATCTCAGTTTTCCCAAAAAGCATAACAGGGTGTACAGTGAAAAGCACGTCTCTTCTGCCACGTGTTCATGCAGCATTATTTACGAAAGCCAAGATGTGGAAATAACCTAACGTCTATGGATTAATAGGATAGAAATGATGGAATATTACTCAGGCATGAAAAAGAAGGGAATCCTGCCATTTACAACAACATGGATAAACCTTGAGGGCATCATGCTAAGCGAAATAAGTCAGAGAAAGATAAATGCCCCTAGTGAAACAGTACTAATCCCTGGAGCAAATTGTCTCTGCCAAGTTTTGGTCCCTTCACAAACTTTCCTAAAGCAGTATTTCAAATCGCAAAGAATGCCTTTCAGGATGAATTTTGCAAGATGCCAATACAAATGAATACCTCAGTTCTTAGAGGTCAAGTAGAATATTTCCAATTGGTAAATATGAAATAGCTTTTAAGAGTGAAATAGATAGCTTCCTTGTCCCCAAATTAGGTGATAAGGTAACAGCATTCTGGATCTCTATAAAGAATTCTATAATTGGGGTGATAATACTGGGTAGAAAGATTTAACTACACACACACACACACACACAGTAGAAAGTTGAGTCAGAAATTTGAGTCAGACTGGCTAAATTTGAATCTCAACTCTATTGCTGACAAACCATGAACCTGAGTTATGAAATCTCTCTGAACCTCAGCTTGTTAGGCTGTGGACTGGGGGTAATATTCTCTACTTTGCAGTTTTATGAGCAGCAGGCCAGAATTAGGATGAAGTTACAGAGATATTCATATTTAAGGCGGCACCCCAAACCTCAATCCGATCGAGATAAATAATATTTTAATACAATATTTCAAAAAATCAAATTAGTGAACTATGGCCTTGGGGCTTGCCACCGTTTATGTAAAGATGATTTCATTGGAATTAGAGATGATTTATGTAGAGCCTCAAGTTCAGTGTCTGACACTTAGGCATAGGTGACTCAAGGAGCTTGGATTCGGTGGTGTTAGTTGAATTCTTGGATCAGAAGATACCTAATTGAAAACGTGGTCCAGTGATTCTCACATCCCCTCCCCACTCATTCCTATTGCTCACCACGGAAATGGGGCTCCCGCCTCAAGCCATTTATCAGAGTGGCAGATTAAAATTATGTGACAGGAAGTTTTCTGTTCATATTGTAATCTAACCGAATCACCAGTTCTCTATTGATAATTCATTATGGGATGCCGCTCTCTTGCTGAAGCGCTGAAACGCTTTTTGCCATAATGATTTTAAACCTCACTTCTTTAATGGCCTCCTGACAGCGTCCATCAGCATCCCTTCCGTGCACAATAATATCATTCTGCAATCCGTCTTGGGAGAATGCTTAAAAGCTTTCTCTCATTTTCTCCATTTAACTCATGTATTCTTCGAGTTTTTACATTAAATGGTCATTCTTAATATCCCATGACACGTCACCTCTTTTCTAGAGAGGACACAGTACTTACCCGATTCCAGAATCTATACTAATCAAATCACGCTTTCCCACTTCAGCCGAGAGCAGTTTGTTCAGTAGAACAGCATTTAATCTGGAGGAGGAACTTATGAAAGAGAACAAAAACAATTTAAGCTGCAGTTGGTTAAATGTGAACGTGATTGATGCAATTTGTTGTATAAAAAGGAATTAGCAGATATTGAAGTCAAGTTGTGGAATGAAGGTCAAAAATGCCCAGATTTATTGTCCGTAGACAACCGACAACAAGGCTTTCTTTAGAGCCTAACCAGGGCATACAGTGGATAAACATTTGCATTTTGCTGTGGAAGGAGAAGAAAGGCTACACTAAGGCTTTAAGTGTACGCTGTGATCTAGTAATTTAAAAACACTGAAAATCCATCCTTGAAACCCTGATGCTTTATTCCAGATTGCCTCCACTCTTCTTAATCTGTGCTTCCCAGCTCTGCCTTGAGCAAGAAGCTAGAAAGTCGACTTACAGCACCTATTTTTAAGGAAGAAAGAACATCTGATCATCCACTCGACTTCCCTGTAGGATTTAAACACAAAACAGAAAACTTGAAGCCTGAATTCCTTTAAGATATGAAAGGACAGAACTGACTTTTTGCCTTGAGGCCCCTAGACTGGGAGTATTTTGATTTTAAGAGTCAGGGACCTCCAAACCTGCAGGCTGATTTCTTTCTCTTGCAGATAGAAAGTTCCATCTCACTAATGGATTGGGGGCAGGACGTGGGATGTGTTGGGAGGCCAGTAATGGAGAAGATGTTCATTTCAATCTGAAAGTGGCTGGAGGTTGAGAGGAGGTCAGTGAGCAAAGACAAGGGACTGTGAATCATCCATCCTTTTGACATGGGCACCAGCCCTGAGAGGAATAGATGAATTTGACTGACCTATCCAGAATCTGCTTGGTGGGGACCCCAAGAACAGAGAGCAAAAGTTCTGTAAACATTGGAGCCAGAGATATCTAGGTTTGAATTCTGTCTCTGCTACGTAATAGCTGTGTGACTTTGGGAAAGTCACTAGACCTTTCTGAACCTCAGTTTCCTGATCTGTATAATGGGGAGATGAAAATACCTATCTTGGATGCAGCAAAAAGAACAGATATAATCTTTGTAAAGCACCCCACGGTGTAGCTTGCACACAGTCTGTTCTCACCAAAGTGGCAGTTTCATACCATTCTATGTGGCCTGTGTCCCTAGATGTCCTCAAGTGGCCAATTGTAACTTGATGGATTGCAACAGCCAAAATTTCAAACAGCTATTTGGATTGTAAACTGACTCGTTTATTCCATTTAAAAGCAACCGACAAATACATTGTGAAATCAAAACGATGGGAGGACTTCATATAATAGAATTTGTCTTGCACTTTAAAAATTAATCTTTAAAAACTCCATTTTGCCATGTCCGGTTGCCAGGGTGTCATTGGCAAAGACCTCAGTTAGAGAGAAAGGCTGTGCCATCTCCTTTATCCAAAGGTATTTATTTTATTTTATGCTTGCATTCTGGCTCACGGAGCCTCCAGGCTGGCATCGTGTTGGATGAGAAATCCATTTGTTTGGGCAACTTCAGGAGGGAAATTTGCCCAGAAAACTGGCTGGAGCTGGCTTTGGAAAAAGCCAAATTAGGTCTCTAGCAGACTGGAGTCCCTTCCAAATGAGTTCCCAGTGGGCAGGGAGTGTTCAGTTCTGTACAGTGTGCAGCCTACACTGAGAGCCCCCAAACCGTGTTAAACAAAGAAGACCCAGCTATTGGCAGTCACAACGATTGGCAGATATCAGATTGCATTCCTTTGTCTGCTGCCCGGCTTATTTTCATACCCCGGTCCAACCTTTGTAAAGGAACAAGCTTAAACGCTGACAAATTTCCCCCTCCATAAGAAATTGCTTCTGCAATTTGTCTCTTTAGCTGAGCTTCTGTGGGTCTGCGTAGCATAAAAAAAAAAAATGTTGTCCTTGTCACCTGCCATTTTTCCAGC